>NC_079336.1:76623703-81455684 GCF_029582105.1 Oenanthe melanoleuca
AACAAAACAAAAAAAAGGGCCCAATACTGTCCACAAAGACCAGTGCAAAATTAAAGAGGCTAGTATGTAAGGTTGTCAAAGCAGCAGAGAAACCCCATTCCAAACAAATCTCTTCTAAACCAACTACAAGTTACAGCACACACCAGTGTGTCCACTCCAGCACTGAGCAAACAATGTTTGTCTCCATGCTGATTTTACAGGGCTCCATGCACTCATCACTGTCCACGGTTAGGGGGGAAGCCAGAGGAGTAAATCCATGTTGTGCCAGACAAAGGAAAAGGTGGGGGAGAGAGTAAGAAATTTCCCTTGAGGAAAGAAGCCATTCACAGATGGTCAGAACCCTGGAGCACATCAAATGTAGAGCTAAAACCAGAAATGCTCAAGACTTTATGAATGCTTGTTAACAGAATGTGACACTTGCAGATTTTATAAGCCTTTGAAGGATTTAATAAAAAAAAAATTATTCACCCATTATAAACATAGTGAAAAAGGCAGATGGGTTTACCTGTAACCATGGGTGACTAAGGGATTTGTCAACACTGAAACGTTTTCTCATCTTCACTTGAAGTAAATTGTTTATTAAATCAATGGCTGGCAAAGAAGAACAAAATTTATATTGTTTAATTACTAATAACCTCTATCATCATTCACGTGCTGCAGTAGAAATTACTTTATGTGTGAGTATATCCTACACTGAACTCCTTTAAATTTAACTAAGCTCTTGCATTTTATACTTAGCTTTGCTTATATTAAATGTGGCTACAAAATAGGTATGGAGTAAGTTTCCCCTACTTTTGATAGAAACACTAAAAGCTTTAGTGTGTTATTCATTACTCCTTTTCCCTACTGATTTTAGTGATTTTCAGATATGCCTAAAAAGCTTGAGCATAATCCTGTGTTCCACAATGACATAGGTATTTCCAGTATTGTATACTTTTGTATACATCCTTCCACATCTACCTGTGTATTAATCACGTACCAACCAACATAGAACCAAAGCTGGCACTGGAGAGCTGTAGAGACCAGCCTTGTAAATTTCTAGGTTGTTCAAACCTGACACTTAAAGCCATACTTCCTAATGTACAAACCAAAACTCCAGATTAAACTTTGAACCATTTCTGTGATTATGATTCAGATAAAATATGTCAGCATTCAGCAAATACCCACCTAGAATTAACTTTCTTTTGGGACTTTTGGGAAGTGTCAGATTACTCATCCTACTCATCATGCATGAAATTCAGTTTTCTTGCTAAATCTCCTGAAAATTATCTAAAGCATTATATTTAACAATTTATCTTTCACAAACCTATTTATCTCATATTTATCCACTTTGGCATAGTCTAGTAAACTCAAACTATCAATAATTTTCACACTCCTTCCTAAATGAACCTTGACGTTTAAGCATTGAATGCGTTACCTACACACACAAACATTCTGATAGAAAAATTAATTTCTTTACCTTCACTAGAAATTTCCTTCCAAGGATTTGGTGGGTACATAAACGCTGCATTTTGAATCTGATCATTGATATCCTCATCCTCATTGAACGGGAATGTACCACTGAGGCTCACATAGACAATAACTCCTACTGACCACATGTCCAGGGAGCGGTTGTAGCCTTTGCTCCTGAGCACCTCAGGGGCGAGGTAGGCGGGAGTGCCCACCACAGAGCGCCGGAAAGACTTCTCACCAATGATGCGTGCAAAGCCAAAATCACACAGCTTTACCTGCAAAAGCAGCACACTTTAAACTGAGAAATCTCTGCTGGACTTCCCACCCTTTCTGCTATTGCTTAAGCATTGTGTGTATGCAAGCAGACACCCCATTAAACCAGTCCATTCGGGTTTTAGCTTGCTGGTTTTGCAGCATGCAGGTCAACCACGCTTCAGATCAAGACCTGAACTGGCCCTGCACAGACTCAGGTCTGAGGCAGTTTGTGTATTGTTACTGTACAAGTGTGCAAATAAAGGAAAAAATATCCTGATTCCAAACCCAGCTTATTTTCAAACTCAAAAGGCACAGAACCAAAGTTTAAAATACACATGAATCCCAGCCAAATCACTTTCCTCTTAATCATATTCCAGAAGCTGGAGGCTTTGGCTACAGAGAAATCAAACAATGAGTTCTAGCTTGAACTCAGACCCAGCTAGCTCTTGATAGAACATCCCAGTAAAATGCATTAACAGCTGGGACATGCACCGATGCTCAAATCTTTAAGATCCTGCAACAGTTCCTTAACTTGAACACAGCAGGCACTTGTGGAAACAAAAGGATCCAGACCAAGTCCATCATTTAAACCTAAGTCAGTAAGCCCTCCTCAGAGTATAAGAGCAGTGCACTGAAGGCACTTAGTGAGACAAGGGGAAAAAAATACATGCAGTTCAAGTAATTCTAGAAGCCAGTTGAAAATCCCACAAGAAGTTGCTTTTTAAGAAGCAAAGTCAACATTGCTTTAAAAAAAGCCCAATGAATAGTAATGAAAAATATTGTTTAATCTTCACTCACTTGAGGGAATGGTTCTGCTGATGCTAGTAGTACATTTTCTGGTTTTAAATCACAGTGCACAATATTCTTGAAGTGTAAATTCCTCAAAGCAACAAGTATCTGCAAATTGAAAGAATACTTTCAGAACATATTCAAGCAGATCAGAAGTGTCAAAGATACACACACTAACCAACACAGCAATTTTCATCAACATAGTCCTCAAGAACTAACCCATATATACTGTGCAAGTAGTGTTTTTTCCAGCCTACCAAGACTTGAAAATAAGAGGGGTTATCTTCCCCAACCTTTTCCCCCCCACCTCCTCCTAGGTCTTTCTGAATGCTTATTGTTTTGACATTCATCTTTATATGTCCATAATCTTATGACTTGGGAAAGAAGGGCCAAAAAATTAACATAAATAACATTCAAAGTTCTTTTCTTGTTTTTCAGCTTTCATTAGATGTGTAGCTCTCTACGCTGTCTCTTTTAAATAAAAATACAGAAAACCCCTTCTCCAAATTCTCATCTTATAATTACAAAACCCAAATCTAGCCTTTTCTCTCAAAGCAGAGGAAGTGACTGCTCACCTGAGTGACCATGAACTTAGTTATTCGTTCTGGAAGTCGACTTTTCTCACTGGAAAGAATCATCTCTAGCATATCCCCATGCAGCTTTTCCATCACAACAAAGACCCGTTCTGGGGTTTCAAACATACATTCCAGGTTCACAATCCCAGGGTGGTGCAAATTCTAAAACAAAGTAGCACAGGTACATCACTAAAATAAAACAGTATGAAATATCCTGAATTACACAGAAATGCTGACCACAAATGAAAAAAAAAGCCCAGTTAAAAAGATACAGGTGGAAAAACATATCTAAGGAAAGAAACTAGCTTGAAACAAATGTCAATCCATAAAACATGCCAACTATTAAGGATAACTTGTTTAATACAAATTAGCTGCAATGATTAATTTTACAGTTGATGCATGTTCTGTACTCAAGCTACCAAGTATAAGAATAATACTCAAAGATCGAGGAGCCAGTAGTGGAAAAGAGCAGAAAATAACACCGAGGGAGACAACGTAGAGACACAGTACATAGCTTCAGTGGGATCCCCTACAGCAGGATAGATATCACTCCCCAAGTTATCAAGTCTACCAAGTACTCAGGAGCTCCTGCTTTTATAAGATTCCCTCTTCTGAAAGTACTCAGAAATCATAGATGTAAATTTAAAAATCAATTCAGAACACAATATCAAAACTCATTAATGGTCTATTTAAGACAAAACTCCAACGTGATTCAAAGCACTTTTATACCTGGAGAATGGCTACTTCATTACGAAGCTGACTTTCCTGTTTAGTTGGAAACCTCATCTTGTCAATGACTTTGATAGCCACATCTCTTCCAGTCTTCCTATGTTTTCCTAAACAGAAAGTCAGTGTCAGCCACCAAGAGGTAGAAGCAATTCATAGCTACAAAACATTACAGCAGAAATTCCTTCTGGGGAAACCAGTATATTCTGTCAAGTGTACAGTATTACCAGGCTTGTATTTAGAAATGCAAATGGTATTTAAGTAAAAGAAGTGATCAGCCTCCACAGGAATTCTGTAGTTTAAACTAAAACCAGTAGCTACTCTGCTGTCAGATACACACACACTGACATTAGATGTATTGGGTGAAGTTTTTGCTTGTGCAAGGGACTTGCACATGAGCAAGTAATAACTACTCCACAGAATACTGCCTCTCCTGTAAAAACAACAGCAATTCAAGGCCAAAGTGAAGACAGATCAACAAACCCACTCCCGTGGTTTCACACTTTCATAGGCTCCACGTGCACAGGAAATTATACACCTAATACTCTATGGGAATATGAGGGTAATTAGGTGCCCCAAAGAACAGCAACACATTTAACACCCAGGGCAGTCTGCTGTAATCAAAAAGCTCTAAAAGGTTGTGGTAAGAAAAGGTGGTAAGAAAAACACCATGCTGACAGCACCACATATTATTTCTTGGTGCAACCTGCATCAGCTCCATGAGAAGCATTCTGCAATATGCAGGGAGGCTGTGTCCAGGGCTAAGTGAGGAGATGTTAATGCTTCCCCAGCTTCTGCACAGCTGCTGAACTGTACCTTTCAGTCTCATCAGAGAGGTTAATGGGATCACACACTGCAAGACCTTGGAAATTTGAGACATTTAATACTAAACTACGACAGAACAGCAAGTCTGCACCAAAGAGAAGTGTCATTACATGACAGTGAAGGGTTTGGAAGCCATTTTAGGAGAAGGGATGACACACACAGCTACAGTGCAAGCAGCACAGAAGGTTCTACCAGCACTGCTGTGGGGAGCCCAGCTACACCACAGAGCCACCAGCCAGCCTCCCCTGCTGCTCCCTGGCCAGCACAGCTAAGCAACTGCCCTGCTAAGCAACTACTGCACCTGCATTTAACATCATCATGAAAGGGCTTATCTTCAACAGATGAAGGAAATTATAATGAAATGCAGCAAAATATAATCAGTTACAAACTAGATGCAAAACACGTAAGGCAAATGCTAGATTGCTAAAGAATGTAAAGCAAGCCAACCCATCTACTGAAACACCTAACTACACAAGCTAGACTAAAACTAAAAATCACCCATGAAGAGTAACAGAAAAGCAGCTTGAAAATTCCTTTTATTAAACAAAACACAACCAGACAGTTTTCAGTGCAAGTTTTACATCAGTAAGAAAATGTCAAGAGTAGTATTTTTTCTAACTACCTTTTATAGATCTTTCAAAATAGGAAAAGCAAAGGGTAATTGTTCTGGATATCCATACCCTGTAACCTTTGATTTGTAATTTTGGAAATGCTTGTCAAGAATAGAGGCCACAAAAAATACAACAAAAAAGAAAAACCCAATCCAAACACAACTGCAATAAAAGCAACTTTTTTTTTTTTTTATTAATTGCTACCATTATTTCAGTATGACTGCACATATCAATAAGCCAATATCAGAATTTACCAAATCTAGTCCCCCCCAAATACCAGCAACAATTAAGCAGTGTGTAGAGCCAGCAAACCATAGTCTTTTATATTGTCTTTCTACTCTTTCAGCTTGTGATTTTATATTAATAAGTAAGCATATCCTCTATATTTTAAGCCCTCATTCAGTTAAAAAAAGTTAATGAAAGCTTTTTATAAGTGTTTATTACACTTGCAAGCATTGAATCATGCAAAATACCAAGCTGAGATTTATCTACAAGGCAATTTAGGAAAAATAAAATCCAATCATTAAAATAAGTATCTGTATTTGTTAATTTCTATTCATAAGAGAGGGAGGACATTTTGATTCACACTATGCTTTAAGAAATACAGAGGGGGCAAAAAACCTGACCTCCATCAAGGGTGATGTAAAACCAGACCAAACTGTATTTCCACCAAATAGTTTAGAAGTAATAAAGTATCTAACTACACAATTGGCACATAGAAAAATCATAGCCACAATACTTCCTGATTAGAAAGAAAACGTGACAGAAAGATTACCACTTGTAAATCATAACTTATGACTTTTTCTTTCTTTCCAGATTTATGGTCTGTGGTTTTCTCAACACTTGAGATATAACACGAGATTAAAAAAAAAAGAGAGAGAGATAGAAACAGAGTTCATATGCAATTCTAGTATTTCTTCTTTTTTGTGATTACATACTAAAAACATATTACATATAACTAAAGTTATATGCTGCAACAAAAGGTTTTAAAAAACTAAGAGATAATACTAGACTTGAAACCTAGGACTAACACTCTTGGCAAAGAATGCCTCTTTCTACTTTACCCTGCTGACAGAAATTTGTTCACATCAAGTATGTCAATAATATGATTGTATCCATATTGTCAAACCATAAACAATGTGTTTTTCCAATTGCTTTTGGCCACATCTCTCAGGTGTCATTCAAAACATGTACAACTGACAGCAATATTAATTCTAATACTGTAAAACACAAACAACAGTGTTAGAACTTGTAATTTTTAAAAAATCATTAAACATGGCCAAATTGGATTGCTTTGTATTTAACTGTGGTCAAAAGCAACACATTCTAAACTGATTAGGATGCCAATGCAAAACTGTAAATGCAAGAATCTGATTGTAAATAAATACTGTACATAAAACAGCATAGAGACATAAAACATAAAACTGCAGACATGCAGCCAAGTAATCCAAACAAAACTTTTAATAAGATTAACTTCACCTAGACATTCTAGATACACCTAAGTAAGTATGAAAAGGATAATTCTATCAAGCAGACATTCTACCTTAAAAAAGCATAATGGAACATAATGCCATTTACCTCCATATACAATACCAAACTGACCAGAACCCAGCACTTCATCAGCAAATATTTGGTACACAGAGCTGATATCCTAATGCATAAAAAGAAAGAAATCACAAATATCAGGAGTCATAAAAATGTTCAAGACTGCATTAGTTACTACTGGACAGGCTGTAATTATATTTGGCATTAATCAAACTCTGTAAAAGGTACCAATGGAGTGGGGAAAACACAACAAACTTTTCCTGAAGAGGATCCACTGAGTTGCACCAAAAGCAGGGACATACATTCATAAAAACTAAGAGCCATGGCAGGTAAGTAGGTTACTTCCTGCATATAACATGTACTTCTTTACCTACAGTGCTCTGGTGTTGCTTTCTCATCCAGACACTGCTACTACTTTGCTATTACTTTGTAATACTCAAATAAATATCATTATAATACAATGCATGACTTACCACATTCTCCTGGACCTGGCAATTTGAAACAGAGATGCTTAGAGACAATTCTTCTGCAATAAAGAAGATAAAGCCAAGTAAGTATATAAAAAGGACAGACTTTTTAGAAAAAGTGTGGAAAAATGAAAATCAAAAAAACCCTTTACTGACTTCTAACCCAGTATTGGTGAAATGATTTCTAGTGTTGTTTTGCAGAAACTTCATACTGTGGAATTCATTAGATAAATAACCCTTTTTGCTGGGATTATTTGTCTTTTTTTGTCCTATTCCTGATTACAAAAATAGTAGAACAATACAAGTGTGTACACAATAGACAGCTGGAGAACCAAAAGCAATAGCAATTTTATCACAGTTCACTAAATGAACAATGATTTCTGGTAGCAATAAAGAAAAATATAGGCAAGAGAAGCAGATAGATCCCTCTTAATCAAATGAATGTGGCTTCTTTTCTTCTGTGGCACCAAGATATACAGAATTAATGCACAAGAAAAGGAAACAAATCCAAGAAATCAAGTAACAGAATAACTGACAATTTTAAAAGCAATAAAGCACATAATACATTAAAAAAAAAACCATCTTTGTTTCATGGATAAACTACAGGAGCATAACAATCCTTGGAATACAAGGGCACATTCAGGAAGTGCAATTTCCAAGTAAATATATCAGATAAAGAATTCTTCAGTCTGCAGAAGACACTGACATGAATTTTTCATTACAGGAATAATGCTGATGCACTGGCAAGAAGAGTTGTATCAAGGAAGGCAAGAAATACACTTCTCTTGATTTCTAAGGGCAAAGTAAAGCATCTCAGACTAACAGACATCCACCACTTGGAGTCTGTTTCTTTGAAGGCATTCCAGACCCAACTGGACATTTTCATGTGTAACCTGGACCATGATTTGTCAGTGGGGTTGGACTGGATGATCTCCAGAGGTCCCTCCCAACTCTAACAATTCTGTTATATTACGTTAACTTTAAGAAAAAAAAAAGAATGAATTCCTATACAAGGTAGATAGAAAACACACTTACTGGCACTTTGAAAAGAGCCTTTATAATCCTAAAGAGAATTTAGAGAAAGAAAAGATGTCTGATTTTTGGAGCCTGTGCTTTATCTCAAAGAAGAAATTTACAGAGAAGATAGGAACAAATACTAATTCTCAAAGACACCCTGAATTCTGCATCTGAAACATGAACTCTGAGTCTTGCATATGCCTACTGATTATTGACTATAGTCAAGTCAGCACTGAAGTAACCATACAGAACACAAGGGAAAACAAGTAAGTCAGAGGAAAAAAAATCCTAAGGTCAACAAAAACTGCTACAAGGTAACTAGAAAATAAAGATACTGTGTTTGAAAGTGTTTAACAGAGCACACTGAACTCTTGTCCGCAGATGGCTACAGAATACAAAGTAACTCAGAGGTAAACAGTGAGTTAATCCCTCCAAATAAATCCATTTTGCTAGGGTCTGAAATGTGCAAGAGTAAGGGCTAAGAAGCAGTCACTTCTAAAGAAAATGTAGTGCCACAATTCAATACATAATCTACAGCAGATAAACAGCTTGCTTTCTCATTTTAGCTCAGAATCACTCCACAAAGAAACACCTCACCCCAAACACCAGCCATGTGGTTAGAAAGGATTCTTTGCCATGGGTCAGACTGGAAGAACATCCTCCTTTCTAACTACCTCTGGTGTGGTGTATAATAACACCAGTGTGTGTATAATAACCAGTGTGGTGTATAATAACTAGACAGTGCCTCGTGGACACTGACACTACAAATTCCCTGCTGTCACAAGTATTTCAAGCACTAGCAATGTCTCCCTCCCTCTCTTGTTCTTTTCATTTAAAAGCACATACTTGAGACTTTTTTTAACTAAAGTCTAATTACCTTAAAGGCTCTTGAGATACATTTAATGATTCACATAGTGTTGGAAGAAGAGAGATGAACAGACATTTTGTGGCCTTCTCAGAGTTTAAAAACCAACCTGAGTTGTCTAAAAATAAGCAAATGCCACTCCCTGACTCATAATAGTTTCTTATACTCCTACAATCTTAAACACACTAAAACACTTCCTCTCAGCATCTACCACTGCAGCTCTATTCCCTACCAATGTTATTCTTTCTATCTGAAATACTATTTGTTTTGAAAAAATCAAGTGTCTTTGCAAGTCTGTCAGCAATAGTCTGCCTTAGGTGCTAGAAAACAAAGAGAGCTTTTTTATATTTTTATATATATAGAGATATAAAAGAAACTAAAAATTCCGTATCAAAAGTGCCATTTTATGTATTTATAAAGCCAGGTATGAGGCACCATCCCACAGGTATGTTTCTTCACTGTAATTAAACACCAATGCCAGTACTGGCATTTCATAGTTTACTGTTTTAGACCACTGCTACATTCACAAAGTGCCTTTAATCTCAGACTAGCATTTTTATGTTCTTAACTGTTGCTGATGCAGAGCAGCCAGATATCAGAGACAGAGAAACTGATCTCAGAACCTCCTGCAAAAGAAAATTTTACTGCAAGGAGATTAAAGAGTAGATGGAATTTGAAAGGAAACTAGAAAGTGAAAGCACAAATCTCATACAGAACGAGAATTAATATTGTTGCAAGGAACAAGGAGACATCTTAAAAGAAAAAAAACAATATGTAAGTTTAGTGGAACCTTGATAATAAATATAATCCTATGACAGAGGAAAAAAGGGAGTGAAGGTACATAAAAGGAAGAACAGGGTACTTTTTATAACTACCTACAGCTCAGAAGTTTTTTACATCACTGATGGTATTTACATTGCAACACTAACTCCTTCCCTTCACAGCTACTGACATCTCACAGAACTTAAAATATGTAAGTATATATAGGTGCTAACATCAAAAAACATCCAAATTAAATTCTTTCAAAGTGTATGCATATAATTGGAATACATTTATTTAGTTATGTATATTAGAGATACCTAATCTGTGCTCCCTTTTTACATCTGTGTCCGTGTTCCTAGTGATACCACAATAAAACTCCACATTCTTCATTCATATTGTAAATCTGATTCTCTTCTACTTTCTGCTACAAGATTAGAGGATTTGCCCACCCTCCACAAACCTGAGTGTCACTTTTTAGAGACTCATGGAAAATGATGGACCCGATTCACCAGGCAATATTTCACACTAAAGCAGCACTATTCCCAAAGGAATCACTACCATCAGCACTTCAGCACATGAACAGCAGCTCCTTGTCTGCTTACTGTGATCTTTTCCTTGTCCTGCAGCAGTGCAAACGCTAGGCTGGGGAGTGACTGGCATCAAGGCCTGGCGAATGGCTTTCTCCCAGCCCTGAGCTACATCAAGTCCAACTCCAGAGGCAGCAAGAACTGGATTGTGATGAGTGCTGCCATTGTTCTCGCCAACAAAGTACACCATCGTGTCAGTGATGATCTCAAAACAGTAGGGGTTGCTGCCCTGCACCACGTGTGAGAAATCTCGAGGCTGAGTCACCTGGAGAATTTCTGAAAGTGGGATCTCCTGAAGAAAGATATTAAAAAATTAAAAAATGAAAATGCACAGAATATTTTAATATACTAACACCCATAACTTCAAGCGTTGCAAAGAAACCAAATCAAATACAACAAAAAACCAAAGCCAAAATACCAAGCTTCATAAATAAATTCAAACTGCACATGACCATTGCCCACCCAGTTTTGTGAATTACTATACACATGCCTAGACAGACTTTCAGGCCCACCAGTTCTCTCTACACAACTACTATTTTCTACTCAAACTACACTTATATTCATCATGAGACACACTCCCATTGCATGGGTAAGTGATGCACAACTAGAGAATAATAATTTTCCCCTTGAAATTTATACAGTTTAGGCAGAGAAGAGCATCGGGGGGAAAAAGTGAAACATTAAGGAGAGGATGTAGTTGTGCACACTAATCAATAAGCACAGCTTTGTGCATCAGAATAGTTTTGGGTAAAGATTCTCTTTTATACAGATATTAATGGACATTTTCTGCATACAGATATTATCCTCTACCTGGTCAGTTTAAGACCATGGCACAAGAGTATTACAGAACAGATCTGAAGGAAGAAATGGTTTCAAGTTCACACTAGCTGGAGGAGGACATTCCATATCCATGGAAAGGTGCAGGTGTATGTCACTTGTAAAAGTAGTGAACAAGCAGGTAAACACCAGGCAGGCATTAGGAGGAAAAGAGACAGCAGCTGATTGAGATGAAGAGCAAATAAATGTAAAGGCAAAAACTGTGAATTACTCTAACAGGAATGACAAACAATCAGATCTAAGCAGTTTAGACAAGGGATGCAAAGGGGCAAGTGAAAGGACTAAAAGCAGTGACATAACAGAGCAACAAGCAAGGAACATATTTTACCAGCTGTGTTTTGAATGCACAGGGCAATACAAGTATCAGAGAGGTCTGAGAAGAGACTGCATTGGTCAAGAGAGGGATGAAAAGGATCTGGGCAAGTTTAGCTGGGTGTACAGAGAAAAGGCTTGATCTTAGAGATGTTATAAAGGAAGAAGCTGCAAGATTTGGACCCCCACCTAAAGGTATAAGACAAGAAAAGGAAAAGTCCTGTTTATACATTCAAATACATTTTCTGAATATTCCATCACCAAACACAACCCTGCATTGACAATACACTAAGCTCCATTTATATAAATATAAGGCTATACAGTAAATTTTCCTGTAAATCTTGCTTGAAACTTTCAGTTGTACAGTAGGAAGCAATTTAATTTGAGGAATGTTGACATAAAACACATAAGCATGCAAACTTTCAGTCACTACTCAGAGAACACAAAAATCCAAGCCTTCATTCGACTGGTGGCCAAAGAAATTCTCTGGTAATTGTGAGGAAAGCTCAATATGCCAGGTAATTCAGGAGAACAGTACATGCAAAAATGTAAGGAGAGACATACTCAAGGGAATTAGAGCAGGAGCTGCAAGCAACTTCTCAGAGTTAGTCTTGGTCCTTCTCATTTACAGGCTTTGGGCAACAATTAACCTGGTCAGAGTTTTGATTCAAAAAGAGATGGGAAAATGGAGATAATACATAAAGTGCTCACAAGTAGATTTCATATCTATAAAGCAATGAATAAATCAAGTGAAACACCATTATTACTCATCATTAATTACCTTGTAATATTTTGTTCCAGATTCATTTTGAAATAGTGTGAGGCATTTGCTGTCCAGTCTCCAGTAATGTCTTTTTCTCTACAAAATGTACAGTACAATTACATAAGAAATAAATCTCTCATATGGCTTTTGCTATCTCATTATTTAAATTTAAAAATGCTTTAAAATATTGTGATAATCATTCAAATGTAATCTGCAGTTTAATCTTAGCTACAGAAATGAAAAACATAAACTTTGGGAATAAAGACTTTGTTTTAATTGAAGAAGCAGCTCAAAAATTATTTCCATAAACTAGCAAAACTATCACTTACCTTACAGCAAAAGCAGTGACAACAGGAGTTACCTCACATAGAAGAAAACAGTTACTAGAGAGGTTTTACTTCAGGTGCATATTCTCACAAAATCTGAGTCATTTAAATTTAGTGACAACTGTAGGAGCCATGCTGTCTCCCTCTATGCCCTCACAACAACACAGCAAAGGTTCAAGCTCTGAGCAAGCCTAACAAGTCTTTAATTCTTTTGTCAATACAGTGGCAAAACAGACATATTATGAGATTCAAATGAAAAAAATACTTTGTGGGGGGAAAAAAAAAATCCAAGACAGACTAAATAGCCATTTGCTAGAAGTATCCACCAACAATAAATCTCCCCCACCAAAAAGTAACATGGATTAACTGTTGTATATGACTGTCTTGTAATTTAAGCAGAAGAATATTCATTAAAACAAAGAAGCTTTTAGAAAGCTAATATGGCTGTATGAATCTAAGATACTTTGCTTACACCATGCTCATATAGTTAGAAAACCACTTCAATTTTTCTGGGACAAAAATCCAAGACCCTTAACTCTAACTTAGGATGACAAAGTTTGAAATATTATTGTATTATATTTATATTTTATAAACTTTGTTATAGTAAAAGAAAGGCTTTTTTTTTTTGGCGGGGGGGAGGCATATTTAAACAGAGCTTTAATCACTTTAGTCAGGGAGAAGGTAGGTCAACCTATAGGAGTTAGAAAAAGAAAACTAGATCAAAAATGGATTTAACTAAAAGAAATTCCTAGACAGCACTGGGACAGTGGGTGAAACCAAAAGGGTAAACCCCCCATTTTGACATATATGCTCTTTAGTGAATCATGAATCAGGAAAGACTCTGGAAGAGAGGAATTAAGGAAAAGGCTGGTCACTTCCTCAGGGATTCATAATCTGCCCCATATCCTACTCTGAGAAAGGACGGGACCAGTGTCAGAAAACTAGTAAAGATGATGACATAGAAAGTTCTCATTTTAGAGAGAAACATCTTATTAAGCAGGGAGCACAAGAAGCACCCAGATCCTGCTGTTAAAATGAACCTGTCTGGAAGTGACAGGCAGCCCAGTTGTTTCAGGAATAGGAAACAGTCTGACATGCTGAGAACAGAATGGCCAAGGGAAATCGCCGATGTTGTAATGCCCAACACGGAAGTCTCCTCCCATTAGGAAGCTCTGTGAGATCTTGTTTGGCAGGAGGTACCTTGCTTTGGGTCAGGATACTCCATTTGACTGGCCTTTTTCAGTTGATGTCATCGAGATAGCAGCCAGACAGACAGATGAAGAAAATCAAACTAAGCTAAGGTGCTTCATCAGATCACTGTTCTAAGGGGAGGTTAAAAAAAAAAAAAAAAGTCCATGGGAAAACATACTGGTTGTACTGAAAGTTACAGCTGAATACCAAGTTTGCCCTGAACAGATCTGCTAGAACCAGTCACCTTTGTCTGCTACCTGGCCTTAGTTTTTCCAGAGCCAGTTGATGATAATTGTGACTTTCATATAGTCCTGGCTAAAACCACATCTAAAATACACTAGATACTTACTTTATCACTTACTGTGATAAGTACATCTAGGTATTAGAAAACTGTACCTTAAAGAAATGGTTTTTAAGGTAATTTCACAAAGACCATTTACAGCAGTCAGTTTAGCTGACAATCACAAAAAGTGAAAACATTACAGTAACCTGAGCTGCCTATTATCCCCCCTCAACTTGATTTCATCAGAACTTAAAATAACTTCACTCCTCTAAATTCTTTAAGTTGCATTCAACCAGATGCCACAAAGATAAAGAAAGCAAAAGTATTTCTTCTGCCTTTCATGGACAGTCTCAATATACCATAATGTTCTAAATGAGACTGGGAACTTCTTAAATTCATCTACCAAAAGAAGAAGAGGATTCACTTCCTCCTATCAGAGAAGGAATCCTTATTTTGTCTTGCCTTCCTCAATACACAAAACCAAGTAGCTTGCCTACTAAATTAAGAGCTCATTACACTGGCAACAAACAACACAGTCTTTTTGGAGGATGTTTGCATACCCAAGGACATACAGTCAAGCCACAATCCTTAGAGTGAATTGCTAGAGGAATTAAGGGCTCCCATATCTACACATACCTATTTATAAATACCTAGATCATTAGAATAATACTATCAACTATTTCAGTACACATAATATTCTTATGATTTCCACCTTTTCACATAGTAGAATAGAAAGAGACACAAGTATTTAGTTCAACTGCTAAAGAGAAAGAAGACAGAAGCAAATTATTCCAAGTTACCTTCTCAGGAAAGCTGAAACACTACACATGCAATTCATTTGAGACAATGTAGAGATGCTTTTTCGTCTTAAAGGGGAGAAGGAAAAGTACTGTTCAATCACCACATGAAGATTTTGAATAAATTATAGTTTCTCCCTTGAACCAGATTTCTTTATAATGAACATCACAGCTAAGTTCTTTCAAATGATACTCTAAATCAGAAATAAAATACACTAGTTTAGAGAAATAATTTAGGAAGAAACTAAAGTAACTGACCAGGTTGTCTCTACTAGTATAGTGGACCATCCATCCTTCTTTCACCATCGTACTGCTCTTCCTCTTTGTGTGTTTGATTGACTGTACAACTCGCATGAGAGGAATATTATTGCTTGTTGAAGGACTAAAAAGAAGATACAACAGTTTAATATGTAACAAGTTAAAATACAACAGTACTGCAATTATACTCGTTTTACACATTTAGTCCCTAAGTTTCAGGAACAGACACCTTTTCTTTCCATACAGATTTAATTGATGGATTAATTTGATAAGGCATCTGAGCTCCTACTAGCTCTCCTAGGGCAAGTATTGCAGCACTTAAGGAACAGAGAAGAAACACGCTGAAATGAGGACATCCACAGAAATCACCTTCTCTCAAAACAATCTGCTGGGACTGCTGGTGTTTTATGCCATTTTACACCATGGAAATATAATTAATATCGGCATAACTATAATTTCTTCTTGTCTATATAAGTTGATTATACTGCTTCATAATATTGCTGTTAATGAAGGTCTCTACCAAAGCAAACTCTCAACTTGTGAAAATATAAACCAAGGTGTGTTAAATCACAACTGCACTAGAAAATTCTATCAATGCTAAGGTATATTAACTGTCCTGTAGACAAGGGTTTGATAATCTGTAATATTCTGAGACAGCCCTTAATTAAACATACAGGTTTTAACAGCACTGAATATGAAGTCAACCACCAAGGTACCTAACATCAGAACTCTACATATGGCACTAACATACACATCTGTAAACATGCATTATGAGGCAGTTTCTAAACAAAAAATATAAGGATGCTTTAACATGGCATGCTATTACACTACAGAATTGGCTATAGGATGCTGTCATGCCAAAAAACTGAATTGCTTCAAATCTGATTAGAAATAAATGGAAAAATCCTACTTAGAGGTAGATGTTGTTTCCCACTCAGGAGATCCTTGAGCTATAAATCACTGAAAGTTGTGGGGTATCATTATATGCTCTCCCTCACAAATTTGTCATTAAGCCCTGAGCTACAGTGATGTTTAGTTTGACCTAACACAACCATGCTTATCTTACTAAGAATGACTGAGAAAATCAGGATCACTTCTCAAAATAACAGAAAAATTAAAAGATCAAATTTGATTTAAGAAATTATGTTAACAGTTATTGGATAAAAGACTTCAGAAAAATCGCTTTCCAGATAAACAATGCAAACTATTGCATAACATGCATAGACTGTGATGCCAATATTAAAATATCCTAACTAATGCCTTTTAAATCCACCCATATATAACAGTAAATTAGGCTCAAGTCAGAGAGACCTTAATGATGCACTAGCTTTGTTAAGTCATAGGTTTTATCCTGCTTTGATAATCTGGTTGTATTTCTTCAATAACTGTCACAGCATAACACTTTTTCCAATTAGAAAAGACTATATTCTTTTAGTCTATTTATATTTCAGATTTTCTTGCAACAGGAGAACTTTACAAAGTATTTTCAAGCTAAAATAAAAGAAACTCCACAAACAGGGAAAATACACTTTAAGCAATAAAACTAGGCTAATTGGAAACAATTTGCTCACAATAAGCAACATACATCCTGGGCAAAGAATCCTATAACTTACCTGATTGTTTTGACAGCTTCCTCATCTTTGTCTGCATCTAGGTCAGATGGATCCATAAAAAAGATTTTGTCCTCTGGAGGAGAGGGCTCTTCAGCATCATCTAGAACTCGACTACCATCACTGTTCATTTCACTGCTATCAACTTCCATTGGCATATCCAAATCCTGGCCTGGGCTAGCAGGTTCTGTAAACAACACAAGTCAGACATTATATCAAACTCATAACTAAAAAAATAAAATCCTTCAAAACCCACTTTTTTCCCTAATTCAGACTTATGGAAATAAACATAAAATTACAATCACAACATATAAAATCTTTACATTTTTGCTATAAGATGCACAGTATGCTAATGAACATTATCAATTTCATTTTGCTAAATGTCAAGGCAAGAGAGACCCAACTAAAACATGAACCATACTGAAAGAAACAGAGTGAAAAGCTTAAAGTCTAAATCTAAGTCTCGTTAAGCAATTCTGTTCCACAAGTAATCAGGACAAAGCAACCTTCAAATAGCTAGAGATGACCCAGAGAACTATACCTGGACAAATGAAATTCCAGAAACCAAACTCTTCTCTCCCTGCTCTAGCAGTCCATAATAAGAAAAGTAAGAAAGAAAAGGGGGGCCGTGGAATTGCAGGAAAAAAGAAAAGCAAAACAGATCTTATTCACCTCTAATTTTCTGCAGGCAGAAGCTATACAACTGGTACTGTGGAAAAGTAAGAATTAAGACCAAAATATCTTCACCTGTAGCCTTTTTATGATTGTTTTTTTGTTTGTATGTTGGTTTGTGGAGGGTTGCTTGTGTGTTTGTATAACTCATCTGGGATGAGTTCAATTAAGAGTGGGAGAAAGTACAAGATCCTATCAAGATCACTAATGAAGAAGTTGAGCAGGACTGGACCCTTTGTCAGCCCCTGGGGTACAGCACAAGTTACTTGCCAATGATAACTACTCTCTAGGCCCACCCATTCAATCAGTTTTTAATCCTTATATGCTCATCTATCCCATATTTCATCAGCTTAACACTGGTCTAAAACTTATAAAAATACTCTAAACATTCTTCCACAAAGTATTCTGCACACTCCTCTTTCAATTCTGCAAGGTCTATTCAGAAAGCAGTCCTTCTTCAGGGAAGTTTCCAGAACTTAGAGTGGAGTTCTTTCTTTTGGTGTAGCTTGGGGTTTTTCTCCTTTCTCTTATCTCAAGCACCTCAACTAACTCTGGCTAGTAAAAATCATGGATATGAGAAAGTTGTAAAAAATGGTACGAGTCTTCAGATATTCATGTTTTAAAGTATCTATTTAATGGGTGAACAATGAGCAGACTGATTACAATAGGTCTTCATACTTGTACATTGGGGTGGCTTCTAGATTTGTCATTTTCATTGAGCAATCCAAAGCAAAGGATAGTGAACTTGTCAAGGCTGATTAAGTAAAATTTAAGTCACTAGAGCGTAGGTTTTACAGTGAATCTTGTTCATTTTCACTGACCTTAGTGAAAAAACTGGCAAGACAAATAAGAATATTTCAAATATTCAGAGATGACAGTACTAAATACTAATGCATCTTATTCAGCCTCAAAAGATCTCTCACTATTTGAAAGTATGTTTCTCATCTTACCTCCATTGAAAATAACCTCTCCAAGACAGTCTCGAGGTACTTTAGGTGCACAGCGTTTGTGACAGTTGAACCTGCAATCTAAAATAGCAGATAAATAAGCCCATTATACCAGAATTTCACTCCCACCCAGACAAGAACACTTATCACATCTTCCAACACAAACTTCAGTTCAGATTCATACATTTGCATGTAACTGAAGACAGCACCAATGAGGTCATCTCCAGGAGGAAATTAACAATCTTGTCCTTATGTCACATGTTGATTTGTCCCACCACTATTTATTATGTCAGTACTTCCCCTTCCAGTACAAAACAGTTTGCTACTTCTGTAGCTTTTTCTGCAGCTATTTTTTCCCTCATGATGTAATTTCTCCCATTATTTCATTTGTTCCACATCCTTTTTTCCATTGCTATATGATTTCACTGTCTCATCTCTAACATTTTTCCCCACCTGCCAACTAAGACTTGCAGACATCAGAGGCCTCTATGATCACACAACTACATCAGAGCAAATATGTTCTGTAGTAAATCCTGAAGTCCAGTTCCCCTCTCATTCAGCTTACAGATTTGCCTGACTACTCAAGCTCCATTTCTTGCTGACACGGGGCAGACAGAATTACATTATGTTCAGATTTGGCCTGACATGGAGATAGAATTTTACCTGGAATGTGAGCCATTTCTGCACCCCAGCTATCAGACACAGCCTATGAACAAAGTCCAGTGTACAACATTACTGGTATTAACAGGAATTTCCTTCATTAGCAGCATCCCTGTGATTTTCAACTCCATCAACACAACAAATTTCAAAACTCCCCACTGTCCTCACAACTGTTTTCATGTTGATAATTTAGCCTATTTTGCTATCCAAAGCAAGCTCAATGTGTTTTTCTTTTAAGCCCAGACAAGAGAAAAAACATTTTTAATAACAGAGGAGCCAAATTCTAGAGCAGAATACAATACTGCTCAGCTTCTGAGTGCCTAAAATGATGCATCCTAGGAGATCCATGAACAGTCTTTTTTACAGCCGTGGCCTCAGTCCATATTATGGAATACAATTACTTCACTATTTAAAGGAGGCTGGAAGAAACAGAGACATTTCAAATCCTGTCACGAAACTAGAAGACTAAATCTATCCTAATAAATTAAACTATATTCAGAAACATTCCTGGATACTGCAATGCAATTCTCTAGTCTAGTAAACCACTACAAACATCCCCTAGCATGTTTCTGGCCCACAGTATTAGCATAATCCCAAACAGTTCCAAGGTCTAGCTCATAAACCAGAGCATCCTATGAAATTGTTCCAAACAAGCAGCCTGCATAGAGCCACCCAGGCTGGGATGCTAAGAAAACTTGTTCATGAATACGGGTCACTCTGTCCCAGCTGACCTCAGTGTCCGGGAATGTTTCTGGGTACATTTAATTTATTACCACAAATACAGCCTTAGCATCTCAAACATCATCCTCAGAGCTGAAACAGAAATCTGAATTAAATCAAGAAATCCAGGGCTCTTTGGGTAATCAGAAACATAAAACTACTAAAAGACCCCAAGCTTTGTGAACGTGCACAAGGAAGTCAGTGGGAAACCTTAAGATTCTATACCAGAAGGCAGAATGAAAATATTTGAACTGCTTGGTATCAATTCCTGATATATTAAAAATAAGTATAGGATCTTACTGCATAAATGGAGGCCTATTAAGACACTTAATTTCTGTCCTGCACATATACATAGCATTTCTCTAGGCTTGCTTTCCATGCATAAATGCTTACAATATGCATACAAATAATACTTTTATCCAGTATCATTCAATTCCCTGAAACTGATGTGATAGCCCCATTTGTTCAGCTGGATACAGTCACAGCAATTGTATATGGCCAGCAGTATCTGTATGTTAAAACCACAAGGCATCTCTTTCAGGTTCATTATTTTTGTATCATGTATATCCAAGAGACACACTGACTGGAAAAAATATCAAAACCAGTTCAGGATGCAGACTTCAAACAGACTACAAAGACTGCAAATAACAACAGAAATGAAAGATAAAACTACTTCCTTACTTCCATGAGACAGCAGTATTACTAATAAAATAAAAAGTTAACATAGCTGCAAGCTTACAATTTTTTCTCTCCTCTAATAAAGCAAACTGAAAATGCATGGAGTCACCTCTCTCAAAAAGCTGACCTTCGATACTCCTGTTTGAAAAACTCACATGAGAGAAATGGAAACTCCTTTCCAAATTAATATTTATGATTCATCACTAGACTTTTGTTCCCTTCAACAAAGCTGACAGATCTGCACTAACTAGTAATAAAAAGCCAGAAGGAGATAGCACTAGTTACGTCCTAGGAACCACATGGAAGAGCCTGAGAACTGAAGCCATGCATGTTAACATATGCTGCATAAAAACCATTCAAGTTCAGTACAGGCACCTACCTCCAAAAGGTAATACTCAGTATCCTGTACTAGAATAATACAATGAAAACGCACAGATTCTTTAGCAGTCAGGCTAAAATACAGAAATTGAGCAAAAAGAAGCATTTTCCATTTTTATTAATTCATAATTATTCTTCTAGAATTATAGTGTTTTCCATCTACACAATTGAATCTTATTTTTCAGAAAAATGTACAATGCACAGCATACTATAATGAAAATGAGGGCTGCTGTGATCTTCTGAAAATTATGAATTTTTTTTTAAAATTACATTTCCCTATTTTGCAGTACACAGCCACCTAAGCTGCAATCAGTTTTAAATACAAGACCTTTACTGAAATGTACTGCTGCAGCAGAAAATGGTTACCTTTGCACTGCATTCCTTGGCGAAAAAGGCCCTTAAGCAGCCGTTTGCAATACTGGCAGATGGTGGGGCGAGTGTAAGAGTGAACAGCAAAGGTGTGTGGGACCTTCACTCTGCAAAGCACCATCTTGTCCATCCAGATGGGGCGGCCACTCCAAGAGGGAATCCTCTTACTAGGTTCTGGGCAGCAACGCTGGAAGAAAGGAGGAGTACATAATTGGTACCAGAACAGTTCTACTGCCATCACTGCTTTGAAAAGTCACAGCAGCCAAGAGAACTGGAAAAAGGCCAAAACTTTTTAACATTTTTAAAAGGGACAGAATGGACAACCCTGGGAACCACTGATATTTCAGTCTTTTCTTTGTCCTGGGAAGATCACAGAGATCCTACCAGAAGCTATGCTAAAGCACATGAAGAACAAGGAGGTGATTTGGGATGGAGTGACTCCATTAGTGGACAAGAAAAAGGCTACAGATGTCATTTACCTGGAATTCTGTAAAGCCTCTGACATGGTCATCATAGCATCCTTCACTCTCCAGTGAAGGGATGGATTCAATGGGCAGACTTTTAGGAGAATAACGAATTGGCTGGATTGTCACATCCAGAGGATAGTGATCAATGGTACAGTGTCCTGACAGACATCAGTGATAAGTGAAGTCCCTCAGGGCTGATACTGGGACCAGAGCTATTAAATGTCTTTACCAAGGACAGATAGTGGGAGGGAGTGCACCCTCAGCAAGTTTGTGGATGTCACCCAGAGGAGTGGTGCAGGTGGCACACAGGAGGGGCACCATGCCATCCAGCAGGACCTGGATAAGCTTGAGAAGTGGGTCCATGGGAAACTTATGTGGCTCAACAAGGCAAAGGACAGGCACTGCACCTGGGCTGGGGCACCTCCCCGTATCAACACAGGCTGGGGATTGGTGCCAGCCCTGCTGGGAAGGACTTGGGGGTCCTGCTGGAGGAAAAGAAATGTCAGTGGGGCTGTAAGGGAGATGTTGGCTCCCAAAGTGACCAGACAAGAAAGCAGCCTGGCCAAGAAGCTTTAAGAGAACATTCTGGTATTGTAAAACAAAACCATGAAAACACCAGATGGAAAAGCCTTACAGAAAGCAGGAACCTTTATTTCCACAGAAGATAAAACGCTAGAAATTCACTCTTGACATTTATATTTTAAGCAATCTGACAAGGTTCAGACAGCACATACAAACCTCCACATAGAGGGTAAAATGAAAAACACTGGAGGCAGGCAAACCAAATTCCAATCACCACCTCAAACTATCAGTTTTTAAAAGCAAGGCATAGTATGCTGGATAGCTTACTAAATTAGGCAAAAATATTTAGAAAACTCCATTATTTTGAAAATTAAACTCTCGTAAAAAATTATTTGAAATTAATTTCAAATAAAAACTTTAGCAATTAAAACAGAAAAGGCATTGAGTAAAACGAAGAAGCAGCAAAAAGGTACTAAACATGCACACAGAAATCATAAATTTAAATTCTGTGATAAATTGTTACAATTCTATGTTCACTGAATAAATCTTACCAGTAGTCATAAACATCAAAATAATTTTTTCAAGATTAGGTTTTATAGCTTCTAGCTAAAAAAATTACGTTCTTGAACTAAATATAAAACTTATAATTTATTTCCTGTTTCATCTCTAACAGTAATAATAAGCAATAAATGTCACAGTCTAAGAATCACTATATTTTAAAATTCACTAAAACAAATCATAATGGTTAAGCTGGACTCCCACATACTCATCAAGAGCCACTTAGAACACTACTTGTTCTCCAGAGGTTAAAGAATTTAAAACAGAAATCGTTTCTCCTTTCACATTACGTACTTCTTCAGAGGCAGAGGATGTGTGTTCAGCTTGTGCTGGCCTTGGAACTGAAAGCCCTGCTCCCGGTAAAGACACGTTAGACAGGCGCCTCTTCCTCACTCCACTGCAGTTGTTTGGAATCTTGAAGGCACATCGCTTATGGTAGTTTAAGCCACAACCTGGAAGAGGAGTTTGTTTATTCAAAAAACTTCCCAAATTCAAAATGACAAAAACACTACTAATATTTTGATTAAGCAGTTTTAAAAAAATGACCCAGGAAAATTGTAAAGGCAGGAATAGATTGTTGTGTCAAATTCTCTTATTTTAGTGTTCTTGATGCAATTCACAGAAAACAGCTTTTTCTCCAGTAAGCCCAGTTCTAGTAATAAGGTCTAAGACTTGGAAGCTGCTGATCTCCCACCACCAGGAGGCTTTCATCACTCCCTCACTTTGGAGCACAAGAATCAAAGAAGAATTCAGTGAGAAGGCAGCATCAGTACCTGACAGCAGGCTGCAGAGTGCTCCACAGCCAGCTGGATGAAAGCCATAAGGAAAGGGATTCCCCTTTGGGAGTCTCTCCAAACTATGTGTTCCTTGTGCAAAGAACACAAGGTTGTAAGCTAGCTATTTTTTTCCAAGTGGGAAACAACAACACTTCTTAAGTCATGAGCCCAAGGTCACACATAGTTTGCATTAATGCCAAGATCAGAACTTGGATTTTCTAATACACAAACCCTTCCAGCTATGAAATACTAAATTTATCACTTGCTAATACACCAAACACAAAACAACTTCTTCCTCATCCTCTATAGATATACACACACACAAATACACCAAATATCAGAGACTTACCTTCACATTTTAATCCTTGTCGTACCAAACCCCAAAGCATCTCTCCGCAGTAGTCACAAAAAGTAGGAGCCTTGTAGGAATGCACATAAAGTGCATGAGGACGAATCTGGAAATCTTCAACTGTAGCCAAAGCTTTTAAAAAATTGCAGTAAATTAAAGCTCTTGCCACAGGATCAACAAGGATTTATGGAAAGAACATGTTTTAAAAATGGCTAATTTAAAGAATGTTACCAAAGCTATTTAAGAATCAGCATTTTACTGTATGCCATTTAAATATGCATTTAGGAGACTGCATAGTTTTCAGTAAACATTTTTATTGAGGAAAAATATTCATTCAACTCTGTAGGCTAATGGCCCCAACTAAATCAACAATATGAATCACTCTTTTGAAAACCTCACTAAGTTGAAGGCAGGTACAACAAGCTTTGCTAAAAGCAGCGGTAAACATTTGAAAGAGCAACTTAATTTTCAAACTATTTTGTAACAGCTACAAAATTTTCACAAAAAAGACAGCTCTACAAGATAGATTTTTTATCTTCTAAAGGACTTTTGCAGTAAAAGCTTATTAGGCTAAACTCAGTGTATCAAAACAGAACTGTGGGTAAGGTTTCCACAGGACAAGAAATATTCTTTTCCTTAAACAAGCACAGATATATTGAAATTATTTTTGTCTGTTTCTTTGAGGAAATAAAAACAAACAGGTATTTTACATCAACATTACCCTGTCCTGATGGCCACTATTTTTTGATCAGATATGTACTATATGTACTAACATTTCCTATTCAGATTCTTATTTTTAAATCCTACTGAAAGAGATTTACAGGTCTTCAAAATGCCTCAGTTTTGGGTGGTCTGTCTCTAAGGAAACTGTCAGAGACTGCCAAGAGACAGACAACAAATTTCCAAAATATGTTATTGACCAGAAGCAATGAAAAACTCAAAATAAGATGATCAATTACTGACATCTTAGACATGCCTTGAAATGCAGCCAAGGATTCAGCCTTACACCTATCAAATTCATACTTTATTGACCAAGTTTACAAATCTAAGGTCATGACAGTCAAGAGGTCTCTCTTACTACTATGCAGGCTCAGTTGTCACTTTATCATCAAAGACTTTAAAAACTGCTCAATATTAATCCAGCTTTTATTTGTAGTTTAAGTACAGCTGACTTTGGAATGAATTTGACAAAGTATTGATCAAACACATACAAGACAATCAGGGCTGGGTTATTTTGTCCTTGTTATTGGTTAATAACCACCACTCTAAGGACTATATGGTTTAAATAAACTGTTTTTAAGTACTATAATAACCTGTAAGAGTCTGTTTTTATAGGTATGATTCAGCAACAACATTTATAGGAAGTCTTATGAGAGCATAAGTCATCAACCTACAGAATAAAAAGACAGATACAAGCAAAAGAAAACCCACAGCGGTTGGAAGAACAGATTCTGACTCTTATCTGTATTTCACCTTAAACAAATATTAAAAAACCTGATATCATTAAATTTATAAATTGTATAATTCAAATTTATTTATAATAATAATCCTGAAGAGGATTAAAACAGAACAATGGAAAAATAAGAAAACTGAGTACTGAAGCATCAGGGACACTTGGACTTTCTTGGAAACCTCTACCCTAAAGTGTATGGAGACTTAAGTGAAAAAGCTCAAGGCAGGCATGAAAATATTGCTCCATGAAGTCCTATTTTCTTTTAATCTACTGAATAAAGAATTGTTCCACTAATAATAATAATGTAACAATAATACCTACCAGAGAGTACAACCTCAACAAGATCCCCCTCATGTATCTCCTCTGCTGATGTAATTCGTTGCAAAATATTATCTGAGTTCAGGTCATGGCGGAACAGGAGAATTTTGTCATACATGCCAAAGAAACCACACTCTGGGAACTGCAACAGAAATCAAACTCTAAATTAATACATGCTCTTTGATAATCCTATATATCAATGTTTTTAGTAACAGCTACAGAACTCAAGAGTTGTAAATGTTTCATGGTAACAAAATCTGATCATTTTTGAGGAAACAAAGCCTTTTCTGACAATTTCTAATTTTTTTTAAAACCTGAAAAAAAGAAGTATTAAGGTTTTTGTTTCTTTGGGTTTTTAATCTCTCAGACCTGCATAATCAGTCTGGCAAGTAAAATTCAATGCAGGCCTTTACCTTGGATAGGACCACCTATAAACCTTATTTCATGGGTATTCTGGTCAGGCAGGTATTTAGCTCGAGACACTCCAGCAGCACCTGCCACACTTTTCTTGGTGAGCAAGCCAGTTAAGAGGCTCCATGTCAGTTCAGATCTACAGATGTGAGAAATCCTAAGTAACATGCTCCACAGGACACTGCTTCAGCAGGCAAACTGGACTCTATGACCTTCAGTAATCTCTACCAATATACCCATTTTTTGTGATTCTGTGAAAAGAAAAACTCAAATCCCCACAAGGACAGAAAAAAAATCCACATGGGAAATAGATACACTAAATAACATGGCCCTTTTCAATGACACTGAAAAAAAAATAAAAAAAGCTTTATCATTCTGTATTTTCCCTACTCTTCAAAATACTGTCAAGTATGACTAAAACTTAAAATGAAAAGCTTAAAAGTAAATAGTTCATGGGGAAAAAGAGCAGGAACAGAGCCTAGAGAGAAATGAGCAGCACTCAAGCAGCTTCTTTGATGTTTTTGGCTTAAACCAGAATTCTGTCTTGAGGTGGGAACACACACACAGCACAAAACAGGAAAAATGTGGGAAAAAATACGGAAAAGCTCATAAAGCTTCTTCTTAAAAAGAAGAAACTTTAAATTAATGAGGTAACAAGCTAGTAGTTTACATGTCACACAGTCGGTAAGTACCTAAACTGCATGAAGCTTGTGTTATATTAATTATTCTTAACTAAAATCACCAAAGATTTGGTAGAATAAATCAAAAACATAATGAAGGTATCATATCCATCGTGCCCATTGTTTTCACACTTTCTTCTCATTCACAGAAAAATAATATCCTCTTTACAGCAGCAATTTTATCTGAAATATCAAGTTGGTCTTCTCTGTTTTGGTGTGTACACACTACATAATTACATTATACTGAAGGAAGCATACTATCTACCTTGGACAGTCACAAAGAGAAACAGAAGAATTTGTACAATTTAACCTTTGCAAAAGCAAAAGACAGAGCTGACCAGTTTATACTGACACAGAGATGTTTAGTCCTCAGCAAGAGAACCTGATTTACTGGGCCAATGCCAAAGCAGCCAGTTCCTTCCTCTGTCTATCAACTCACTCTCCGGTTTCCTACATAAAATAGCAAATATCCAACAATATTCTGAAAATTACATTTTTCCAATTGCTCAAAGATCATTTGTAATAGGAAAGAAAATATAAAGTTTAAGAATTAGCTGTGCCATCCAAATACATGTCTCAGTATCTCTGCAAGTATGCATGGGACTTGACTTTATATTCAGAACACACAAAGCTACAGCCACTAGTAATTCTTCCAGGGGAAGAAAATATCTGAAAATATCTGAAACCATGTTACAAACTTATTTTAAGCTCTAACCCAAAATCTCACTGTGTCTTGATTGACAAGAAAACAAGATATATTTACATTATTGACATAAGTGCTGTGAGGTTTTATTCCTTGATACACTGTTAACTTCTGTTAATTTAATTGTATTGCTGAAGAACTTAATTCTAACAAAAGGGATACAAAATCAACATTACAACAGTATATATCTGACTGCAGATACACATGACACTTTTTAATAACATCAATATTAATTTCAGCTGCCAGAAGGACACCTCACGACTCAGGGAATCATGTGAACTATTGCTTCTTTGTATTAAGTTCACAGAACCACCTATGAACTACAGATTGTAAGGAAGCCTCTAAGATATTTCACAGGTTTGAGTCTCCTCCTTTTGATAAATGTGTTTTTCTTCTATTTTTTTTCACTCTTAACACCATAACCCTGTCATGCAGCTGCCCGAACATCCCTACACATAATCCCGCACCTCAGTAACCAGAGGTCACATAATCACCTGCCAAGCAGCACTTATCCTAATTGCTATGATAAAATATATTCTGTCTATGCACCATTTACCCATTCTCATGTACAAATCTTGGATTTATTAAAATGTTTTAAACATACTACATTAATTTTCAATGCTAAAAAGCATTAGCTGACAAAATAAAGTTAGAGATGAACACTCAAGTCCTCTTTGTGACACCATTACAATGGTGTAATCATTAGAAAATATGAGACATTACATCCCTTACAAAGCAGCATCAACATTGATCCAAAGTTTGTAAATAACATTAAAATAACTATAATTAAGATTTTTGTTTTCAAATGAATTCCAGACAAAGGCAAAATTAATTTCTATGGAGTAGAAATATTGTGAAAAAAGCAAAATCATCTATTACAGATTGCTAGAACTGTTGATATCAACACCTGATTTGGTTCTCCATTAATTAAATTAACCTTTTAGGCTGTGTAGCATGAATGCTTCTCATACTGTCACAATATGATTTACTGCCTGCTATTCCAAAACAAATATACTTACACATAAAAGAAGTGACTGTGAAAGATTGTCTGGTTTTGTAACTCTAACATTTAACCTCCTTAAAAGGTACTTCTTCTATTTACAAACTTGAGCTTTATCAGTGACTTCTAGACTAAGATGCAGAACCACACACTCACAACTAACAAGAGAATAAGCTATACTAGTATGGAGCACAAGAATTCTCTCACTAAACACAGACTCTGTATACAGTTTCTACAGTATGTGACAAGACTGCACCACAACACATTTTTCTAGGCATTGTGCATGCCTGATCTCCATTTCTGAAATAGTAATTCCAAAAGCTGAAAGGATGATAAAAGAGAGAGCCTGTTCATTGGTATGGAGAGTTGCAGTTGCTAGGAGGTTTTCCTGAATCCGTAAGAGGGACAGGCAGTAGCTGAGGAACCTCGCAGTAGCTCCTTTACCTGTCCTGCCTGAGAAATGCTTGTCTGCACATCCACAAAGCAGCACAGAGGAAAAATGCAGGCGGGGGCAGCCCACCAACACCCTGCCCAGGACTTCCCACCCCCTTCACAGAAGCCATCAGGCCACCAAAGGCCCATCTCCACCAGCCAGGGGAGCACAGAGAAAGAAGGATAGGTAGGAACCCAAATTAAGAAGTCCAGGGAAGAGATACCCTGGCCTTCACAGGACATCCTCAGACCCAGTTTCCACACATACCTGATCAGGTAAGTCAATGCTAGAACACCTTTTGGCCTGAGAGGGGTTGCAGTCCAGTGGTATGATACAGATTATAAAATGCTGGGAAATTAGGATTGTACAACACCTATGGAATGTTTACAGAAGGAAACAAAGACAAGGAAAGACGTGATTCAAGGAGGAATAAACGTGGGAAAAAATCAAGGGATAAGAAGATAAAAGAGGCTGGTCACCTGTAAACAGGGGTTGGTCAGAACAACTGCCTGATCATGCCCTGTGCATCATCAGCACCACCCATCCTCTATTCTCATTGAATCCAATTTCTAGATATTTTCCTGAATTCTTTTTTCTTATTCTGAGCCCATGTGTGTGTAGGGGAGGTCTGACTGCCAGGAATCAGAGCAAGAGGATCCTGTAATGTCAGGTGATTGGAGAGGTCAGAGTAAGTGAAATCAAGAGCTTGAATATCCAGGTGTCAGCAACTGGAAAGACCAAGATCCAGCAGCTGCTAGTGGGCAGAAAGTGCTTTAAGCCAGCTGCTGGAGACATCCACTATTTTCTTACTGGTGGGTGAGTGGGCATGTCTTTTTCCCCTCCACCAGACCTCCGCCCTGAACCACCATAGATTGATACAGCATGGGTCCTGGTGCTGTTTGTGTTCATGTGAGGACTCACTGACAGACACACTGCTGATCTGTCTGGATCTGTGTGTATACATGTATGTGTTGCACACCTGTATCCAAATGCTAGTGTCTATCAGGACTACATGGTCAGTCTTGCTGTCCATGGCTGCCCATAGGGACAGAGCTGCAGCAGGCTCCAAATCCAATCACATCTAATAAAATTTTTCAAGTTAGATTAACTAATCCTGCTCTTTCCCACCAAAAAAAAACATTTCCCAGTTACAAAAGAACAAATCCTACCGGGAAGATGCATGCCTCCCAACTCCTTTCCACACACTCTGGCTCAGTCTCCTCTCCTCTGCCCCCACTCCAGCCCTGTGCACCCAAGCCATGGAAGCTCTGGCTGGCTGCCCTCCCCATGGCCAGCTCTGATGAGCTGCAGGTGGCCCAGCAGAGCCCTGTGTAAGGCACTTGGGCCTCGGTGCAGGGAGCAATCAGCTCCAACCAAGCAGCTCAGCTCCTTCCAGGCATGCGGCGCCCTGCTCTCTCTTCCGCTCCCCAGTCCAGTGGGGAACTCAGCATTCCTTGCTAGCACCTTGGCCAGAAGGCTTGTGCAGACTGCTGGCCAAGAATAACCTCATCGATTAACAGGGGTTTTATTTCAAGTGGTATCTTTTAACAGAATTTTTACGCAAAGCTTAAACTATGTTCAATAGTTGAACCGTATTCAAGTTGTACACTACCAAATTCTTCTCTCTTGTACTGCAGCAAAGCACAGCTTTTATAGCTTTTCTTATGCTCAGTTACATGAAGCTGTTAAGGAAGAACATTATCCAGTTCCTTTGAAGTGTTAAGAGCTCATAATGTAAACTTGAAAACAAAACTCAAAACAGAATTTTTTAAAGCCTGTTTTATCTTATGGGATTATACAGCTATTACTTTCTTGTATAAAAGCCTAATGTATCTGCACAGTTACTCAGAACATATAAACTGCTAATCCCAGTATTACTTAGTTTCCTAAAAGCAAAAACATGACTGTTCCCAGTCTTAACAATTCCAAAAGAGCATCTAGTGACAGGAAATCACTTGTGGGAAGTCTACGTATGCACTAGACTGTGCCAAAATTAATCTCTGGTATACCAATATATCAATTTATATCAAGAATATATGTAATTCTAAATACTTGGGTGGCACTAGCACAAATAACACAACTAGTGCACTATTGCAGTTACACTGAGGAAAAATCACTGGTGTTATCTAGCATGCTCATACTGCAAGTATTACAGCATATCTAGCTTTAATTGAGAGAAGAACTCAACCAACATACAGCAGTCAGTATTGCTGAGTAAAACACAACTGAGGCTTCTCTCCATCTTGGCAGTAACTGAAAAATCCCTTTACTTCAAGTTCCAGGAGTTATTTTACAAAGTTCTGGACTAGTCGCCAAAAATTCACACTAGGGAAAAGTGTAGGCGGATATTGTTTCAAGGTCCAATATCTCATGACCCGTCGTAACGCAAAACAAATGCTTCAAACCACTGAAAGTTAATTCCTAAGTCTAATGGTCCAAAACACCATTGGAAAGGCTCTTCGTTCACTGAAGTCATCCACTCTATTATCCTGCATCCCTACCCAGCTATTCACTCCCACTCTTTAGAATCATGTGCCAAATCACATTATCACACAGACAATTCATTTCAAACATGTTGCAGGAGATCCTTCCCTCACCAGATGCCTCAGTACAGACATACTTGAACTACTGCTTGGCTAGGTTTTCCAGCATACAAACCTATTACCATGCTGGAAATGCTCATCTGCCCCTCATGTAGCACCTCTGTACCACCAGTAACTCCCCAGCTCCCACTTTCTCACAAGCATGTTTCTCATGCCTCAACTCTTGCTAAGTCCCTGCGTTACTTAGCTCATATGAAGAAAACAGCTGACAAGTCACAAAGGCAGAGCAGTAGGAGGAAAATAGATCTGAGAACATCTGAACAGAAGAGATGATTTTATAGTCTTTCAAAAAACAAAGTATCAGTACTCAATCAAAAAGAATGCAATGGTTAAAGGACCATGAGAATTTCAGAGAAACATGCTAAGGTAGTGGAGCAATCTGTCTGTTTCAGAGCAAAACATAACAAAGCCATCAGAGGAAATACATACAGAGAAGGAGAATGCTGAGTATGACTGAAAGTGAAAATGATGGACAGGTTTGTGGACCAAAAAAGATAGAGAAGAGGTAGAAACAGAAAAGTAAAGGTTTGTAAGTTTACTGAAAAAGTTACAACAAATCTTGCAGGTACTGATACTACACAACTAATAGCACAAGTAATAGTACAGTAATCAAATGTTTTTCATTTATAGCTCTAACCAGAATAAAGTTAGGTAAGATAGAATACAGCATTTAGAGCATGCTGTCCAACATAATTCTCAGTTTGCAGGCAGCAGAACATCACCACATGCAAGTTTCTAGTTTTAAGTCAGTAATCTCTTTGTTCTGCTTCATGTGAGGAATGAAAAAACAGTATTCCAACACAGAACAGGATCAAGAACTTGCCTCTATAATATCTGACCATTGTGCAAGGACACACACTGTCTACCTGCTACAAGTTTTTCTGCTTCTAAACATCTCTCTGTTCCAGCAGCCATGTGTCCAGCTTAGGCTCCTCTTCAGATTGCCCCTGAGAACTGTATGTCTGATACTTTAATACATAGCAACCTAGATAAGGAATGAACAGAGAAGACCATGAATCCACTGGAGACCATAAGCAAGAATTTTTCTGAAGCATCCCTATAAAGTCTAGTTTGGATTTTCTGAGGGCTTCTATTAATCATTCCAGTACACAACAACCCTAACACAGTACCCCCCAAACTTAACTTTAAACTTGCAAAAACAATTGAAGAAAAACACTTAAAAAGAAAAAAACATCCCCTGATGTTTAGAACATCTGTAATAGAGCTAAGAGACACACCAAATATTTGCATTACTCATCTCGCTCCCCTTGCAGACACATGCCTCTTTAGTTTCAGTTCTCTTGATGCTGCTTTTGACTACCCTGCTGCAAAACCTGAACAAGCTACACTGAACACCAGTGTCTGAAGCAGGAAACACAGAAAAGCAGAGTCCTAACCAACATCTTTGATACTGTAATTGTAGCCTCAAATACAGTTGGGCAGGTGGTTCAAGTCCCCAAGTGAGTGAAGGACTCCTCAGAATTTTATTTTGTTCCAGACTACATAGAGGAATATAAGCCTGAAATGTGACTGTGAAGTAAGGAAATGTCCGTTTAACGCTAGTAAAGATAACACTCTAACAAGAAAAGAGGCTACCAATTATTATTCCAAGTAAAAAAAAAAAAAAAAAAAAGAAAATATATTTCTCCATATTAATTAAAGAAATGCAACAGTAAATAAATACTGTTAGGTACAGAACTATCACAGCAACAAACCACACAGTACTTTGCAGTCAAGACAAGACAGTTTAAGCAGGCTGTGGAATACCATAGGAAAGGGAAGCTTTAACACTTAAATCTCAACAGCACACCCAGCAGCTTCAAAGCCTTTAACTGGAAAAACCAGCAACCATTCGCATGGCTACGGACAAGAACGCCGCTCACAATTTTCACATTAGGCACATACTAATCCTAAAACATTTAACAGTCTTGCAACAGTCACCAGATCTGAGAGAAAAACAGCCAAGGCAGGACATCTTGCTGTCAAATCGAGAGTACAGGGAGAATATTGCCACTCGTGCACTAGCTGCAAAACTACTTATGAAAGATGAATCCACCACACATGAGGTTGTTTCCTGATCAGTTTGCTGCCTGCAACATGTTTTCACTGAGCAGTCACTCTCTGGTAGCATCAGCTGCAGGAGAGCAGAAACTGCAGCAAAGCCAGACAAAAAGGAAAACTGATCATGAAATCCTCATCAGTTTTGCAATAGATTAGGCTTAGCATGTAAGAAGTTTGAGCCGTAACAAGACCTCAAGTTAAACTTTTACCTGAGCCTGCCAATAAATCAGAAAGGAAAAAAGAAAAGTAAGTGTGAATGTAACTTGTTTTCATCTTTAAGACAGAAGACAGGAAATATGCAGATGTAAAGAGAAGGAGCTGGCACAGAAAGAAAAAGCAGCCCCTAAAATGGCTGCGTAAAGGTACACTTTCACATGCAAGGTACATGAAAAAAAAGTTTACCCAAAGAACTCATCTCTTCAGAAAGGAACTAACATGCTGAATTATATTTTGGAAGTTATTATGAAATTGGCTTGTTTGACAACTAGTTTGTAAATATGAAAGATGCAGTAAGTTATGAGATGGGAAAAAAAGATACACAAGCATATGCAAATAACATAAAATGTGCTTATGTTTTTTCAGGTTATTAGGTGAAAAAGAATTATATAATAAAACTAATCATCGATAAATATCACAATTATCACAACAATGAAAGACGTGGAGATAATTCCCTGACCTCGATGGAAAACAGCAATTATTTTTTATTCTATGAAATACTGTTAGATTCTTTTCAGGCTGCTTCCTGGGACCTAACCTTCCTAACCTAAAGACAAAGATAAAATTTGGATGCAAAATCAGCATGATGAGAATTACTTCCTTCCTAGAGAGACAGAATTTGCAACAGGGTAGCCAAGACACGAGGGAAAAGTGTGCTAAGGTTCTTTTATTTCTAGGTCAACCCTCTCTTAACAGAAATTATATTGATATATAAAGTAACACATGTATTCAGTATGCAGAAAAAACAATACTTGGACATCATTAGATGTTTGGTGGCCTCTTTAATTCCAAACTAGAAACAAAAAGATACAGCCATATCAAGTCTGTGGCCCAGCAACACGTCCGTAGCCACAAGTGATCCTGTCACTGTGGCTGGCTATACAGACCCAAGAATATTCCTCAACAGTAGTAAGCATAAGCTAGTAAAAACCCAAGGTATTAGTGGCAATTGCTGAAAGGAAAAAACTGTCCATATTTGAATTAAAAGCTTTTCCCTTCACAGTTATCAAAATTTCTTTCTGCATAATTGCACATACCTAACAGAGATCTTTGTCACCAAACTCTTGGCATATCTCAGTTGCTATTACTAATCAGCCTGTTAGCAAACAACTGTTGCCATCAGCAGAACATGACAGCGTTATACCATACCTTCTGGTAAACTATTGAGCACACGAGGTCTTTAACAGCAGAGAGGGACAGGTCCTGAGCTTCAATGGTGACAGTCTCTCGAGTGAGGCCAATCTGCAGAAGGAAGGAGATCCCATGCATAGAGCCCCGGGAGTTGGTGAGGCTCTGGGTACTGAAACTGCCATTGGAGAGTCGACTGGAGAGCCCCGACTGGGGACTCGAAGACAAAGTTGGGGTCTGTGCTGCAGCAGCATGACACGTGGGTGGGGAAAACTTCTGTAAGGATGGGGGAGAAGAGTCGTTTGATGACATCTGCTTGCTTTTCTCTGCCAAGCTCTCCCTAGTAGTCAAATTCTAAGTAAAATCAGTTCTTGGTTTGAAATGAAAACAAGGATAATGTAAGTTTCCCTTTCTCAGTTCAGTAAAATGGTCTTTGACCAGTAAAACTTAAATTTCCCTTTCATTCGGTGCAAGCCAAAGAGTAAAATAATTACAGCTGCAAGTTACTTTAAATTAAAGGTTCTCTTTCTGCAGTTACAATCAGCTGATCAAAAGCAGATTGCCTGTCCTTTAGCACCACATCCAGACACAGAGGCTTACATAAAGGCCTCACAGGAACACATCAGCTCTGCTGTTTTATACTTGTCCTTCATTTTTATTAAAAAATAAAAGCTGGAGAACAGACAGAAATAAATGTTGATAATTCATTAAAAGTATCCCTGTTCACCTAATTATACAGATCATATCTTAAATGAAGTCTCATCTTCATGCAGATAGCCTTTTTCAATGAAAGAAAATTCTTGAGCAACAACAGAAGTCCACGTATGTGATGACTCTATTCCTCCTTCAGAAAGTCTTCTCTGAATTCACAGGACACGGTGAACTTGAAGATCAATGAAGATATCCAATTTCATTTTTATAAAATATTTTAGCCCATGAAATGGAGGAGCAGAATGTCTGAAGACACAATCACATTAAATGTAATCTCTAGCATCAACCAGATAATCTCCAGCATTTTGAAACGTTGTAGTCTGCCTGTAAGGGAAAAGATAAAGTTGTTATTTCACATGAAATGCATAAAGTCACATACTCATGTCATAACCACTCTACTTTTACTCAGCAGGATACCAACTTATTTTACTCGAATGTGTTACATTAGAAGCATTTCATACTTGTAAGTTAAACTTAACTGCTTTCCCACTGTATGATACACAATAAAAATCAGATCTAGCACTGACCAATATGTTACCACAACTTCTAATTTACATTGGTTTAGCAGAGCAAAGCACTTAGCACTCAAGAGAAAAACAACAAAAAAGGCAGGGGGAAGGAGCAGTAGAACACAGCTCTGCTCTGTACATCTATATTGAGAAGCAGGTGGGTAGAGAAGGAAAATCATTACATGCATAGAAATGTCAAAAAAAATACAAGATAAAAACTCAAATTCTATGCGTCTAGAGTATAATTTTAATACTGTTATTCAAGAAAACTGAATTACTTGCACAAACTCTAACTACAGGAAGATATGCAGAGTGTACAATTCAGTATTGGTTGGTCCCTTTGGACAAAAAAATAAATAATTTAATAATACTCATAAGTCTGATTAAAACCTTTTTACAACCTTTGAAAATAAATAATTTCATAAGCATGGGCTTGAGATATTTGTTACAAGATACTATGCTACCTGATTCAATATTTCAAGCATTTCATGAGCAGCTGGAATGTTTGAAAACAATAATTTCAAGATTCCCCATGCAACTTCTGCCACACGAAAAATTTTCCATGGATGGTCCAAACACATAGATACTACATATTGCTAACAGTTTTTAAGGATTATTAATCCATACAGGATACCAAAATCAGTAAGCTCACCTATTTTTTCCTTCCCTTATGAAAAAAAAAAAAAACCCCTCAGAAAATTACTGTTAATTTCTATTAATTACTGTTGTAACGAAATTTCAGAAGAGAAATGCCACATCTTACTGCACACAGTAGAAGCTGTCCTTCCCAGAAATAAGGCTGAGAATTTAACATACTATGCACTTCTGGTATTTACCAGTGTAATAGCTCAAAACCCCACTGTCAATGCATTTTGAAAGGCAGATAATAAGAGAGATACACAATTTGCAGTACTGGAAGGAAAATAAGCTATTGGTACTGTGATAAAAATTCCTAACAGGGAATCTGGAAGAAAGAACAAATTGATACTCCTGGATTTTCAGCACAGGTATCTAGAAACTGTTGCCTTCAAACACAGAAGACTTGTTGGACATTTAGCAACAACACCTGAAAAGAAACTTCTGCCTTAAAGAACACGCTAAACAACATACAAATGAAAGTCATAAATAGGAAGAGTAAGGACAGCAACAGTAACATTTAAGAACCTTTCTCAAGAAAGCAGCATCACAGCGCCTTCAAGTTTGCTTGAAGATGACTTGCTCTTGTTTTCTACACACTGCTTTCCTCTCCCTCACCTCTCACAGCAGTGTCTCACCAGAGACAGCAAATACGAAGCCTTAGGGGTGGATTTGAATTACAAAAAACAATGCCTAACCAACATAATAGAGAACAGAAAAGCCTTATGATGTGAAAGAATTAATGAGTCTGCTAGGCAAGTTTAATTTAGGCAGTGAAAACACCTACAACTGCCTAATTAGAACGTTAATTTTATTTATCAAAAGCACGATGCATTTGCATTGACAAAGCCTTCTGAAACCATCTGTATTTGCATATAAGCCTTTGAAGAAGTTTATTTTTGTTACTCGGTAGGAAAGAATGGATCTTTCTACGAAAAGAAAGCCATAGAAACTGCTCACTTTGTAGTGAGGACAGAGTTCTTCCGAACACCGAATCAAATAAGCGTATGCCGAAATTGACATGCAGTCTGCAATTCTGCATTTTTATGTTTGCAAAGAAAACCCTACACCTCAAAAAGCGAGAGGAACAGGGGCTCTGAAGGAGCCCCTCTGCCTCCTTCCCCTGCAGCCCCGCTAGCAGCCCGTCCCTGCCGCCCCAAACCAAACCCAGCGTCTGTCGGCAGCCCCTCGGCACCTGGCCCTCATCCGCCGCTCCGAGCCCCGCTGCCCGCGGCTCCACTCGCGGTCCTTACCCGCAGGGGCCGTGCCCACGCAGCCCCGGCCGGGCAGCCGCCCGTCCCTCCCGGGTTTAAATCCCCGCTGCGCGACCCGCCCCCGCCGGCACCATCTCCGGAGATGATGTGGCCTCGGCCCGTCACCCCCACCCCGGGGCACCCAGGGCGGAGCTGCCGCCGCGGCGCTTTCCCCCCGCGGGGGGCGGCGGGCGCTGCCCCGGGGCACGGCGGCCGCTCCCGCTGCCGCGCCAGGAACTTTTCCAGTCCGCCCCCGCCCTTCCCCGCCGCGGCGGCGGCGGCCCCGACCCCCGTACACACCCACGCACCGCGACCCCGCGGCGGCTCCCGCCCACAGCGTTGGCCGCGGTGCCCCCGGTGCGGCCGCGCTCACCTGCGGCCCCGCTGCCCCGGGCCGGAGCGGCCGCTCGCGCATCTCCAGCCCCGCGGCTCCCCGCACACACACCAGAGCCGCCCGGGACGGGACGGGGCTGCGCCGCGGGGGCTGCCGGGAGCTGTAGTCCCGCGGCCGCCTTCTGCCGCGGGCCGCCCGGCCGGTGCGAACCACCGGCCCCGACATGCCCCGCGCGGGCGGGGGGCTCAGCGCGCGCGGCGGCGCAGGCGCAGGGCTCCCTGAAAGAGTTTCCGTTAGTTTTCCTTGGCCGCGGCGGGCGCTGCCCCGCGCCGCTGCAGCGGGACGGGACGGGACGGGACAGTCCCGGGGCCGTGCGCTCCGGGCTGCGGCTGCCGCCCCGCCGCCGCCCCGGCCTCGCCTCTCCAGCCCTGCCAAAGCCTGGGTCCGCGCCAGCTCGCAGCCGCCGGTTGCGGTGCCAGCGCCGGCCGCGGGTTCGAGCAGCCCCCGCCCTGCCCGCCGCCCCTCGCAGTACCTCTTCCCCCGCTCCGCCCGGCCGGGACACCCACGGCCGGTGTCCCTCCGCGCCGCTCCGGCTCACCTTGGCGCAGCCCCGCGGGGATGTCCCCTGGGCCGGGCAGGCCCTCCATCGCCGCGCAGGAAATACTTGACCTAGTGTGTCACGGCATCGCAGCGCTGGGCTTTTCCGTGGCCGCGCTGACCTGCGAGCTGCAAGTGGCTTTCGGCGTCTCCCGCTGGCGCCCACGGATGTGCGTGCGTGCCCTCACAAGCTGTCCGGGCCCTTTTCACTGCCCGTCTCCCGCTGCGTTTCGGCCCCTCTTCAATACTCTGATTCACCCAAATCCCGTTTTCTGCCCTGCGTTAATGATGCCACTCTTGGCATCAGCAGCAAATTTCTGCACGCAAGATACTTAGCAAAAACAGTGAGCTGAAGTACCGAATAAAACTGGTGCAAGGCGAAACTGCCCCTGTAACCTCCCTCCAGCCGAAAGCTCCCTTTTTAGAGACAACCCATCATCTTCCTTCTTGAATTTGGATTAAATTTCTGTGTACAAGTCTTAAAATAACATCCACCACCATAGGAAGTTGTTGAAGTTTAAGCAATGTTTCAGACCGAAAACACCTTGAAAAGGCAAACTGTCAAATTCAAAGGCTTGTAATCCTCAGCTCAGCGAGACACAGATGGAGAAGCAGATTAGTGCCTTGTCATTTATAGCTCTGTCTGACATGTACATTTCTCATTTCCTTCATCTTGTGCTCCTGAGGCCTGGCCCAAAACCCAGTGAAGCTGAGGGGAGTCTTTCCGCTTTCTTCGCCCTATTTTGCATCAGACCTTTACACAGTGCAGCTGATAGAGAGTATAACCAGCTCTCTGCGCTGACTGGCGCCATTTTATTTGATAAATAATTAGCCTGCAGCTTCTTGTCAAAATCTGGAAGTACTTTAAACTGAAAACATAGCAGTTAATGGTTGATTCTGCTTTAAACTGGTTTTGAATGCCAAAAACCACCCTGGGACTTTTTAATGAAGGCTAATTCCATGAATAGGGGATGTTCTTGCCAAAGCTCTGCACCAGATAGCTGAGCAATCTTCGTTTCCTTTTTCCTCTGAAGTGGGACTCCCACACGACACCACTGTAAACACAGAGCTTGCCTCCATAAACATGATTTCTGGTGCTTAGCACAGCAAGGAGTCACACTCTACTGTATTTAAAGTGCAGCAAGCTTCTCACATTTTGAGTAGCAGCCCTAAAAATGGCTGTTTCTGGACAACACCAGATGGATATGAGGTATTACCACAGTCACTGGGCAGCGATTATATTTCTTTGTAAAGAAGCTCAGCTTTGTACCATCCAATAGGGTTGGTGCCATTTAATTTGCTGCCCTGAGCTGTAGTAGCTGCTTTTTCATAAATCAGAAGATGGATTAGTTAAAATCAATTTATTACAGAACACAGGACAGCATCAGCCAAAATAAACCAAACTGCTGTAAGTACTTCTTTGGTGTTACTTTCTATTAAACAAATATCACTGAAGCATCCAAACCCTGTTGTGTTTGTAAAGATCTCTGTTGTAAAGATGTGTAAAACACATTTGAAAGCAGCTCTGCATTCAGTATCTGTGTGTGGAGCAGCACATCCATCTGTGCACATGCACAGCTGACTCTGTGATTGCAGCATCATGACAGCATTAGCCCTGGCTGCAGCAATGGACAGAGCAAGCATTCTGGTTTGTTATTTTTATGACTACCATAATTAGTGATTTCCTGTGGATTTCATCAATGTTCTTTTTTTTTTTTTCTGAGCCCACATCATTCCCTGAGATGGTTAGCTTGCTTTCACAGCTCAGCTTTCCCTGCTGAAGCCAGCTGTGCTTTACAAATCACTCTTACGTCTACAAGATACCAGGAAATGGGCAACTTTCATTGTATTTATTTGCTTTCATAAACAAAAAAATGGTTTTCTGTATGGACCACAAGGTCTATATAAACAAACTGCATTTGGAACTGTTTTATAACTCTAAAAATACATCAAGTTTTTCCAGTTTGAAAATAATATCCCTGGCATTTGGATATTTCATCTGACAATGGATACATAGTGTATTAATTTCCATTCACCAATCTAATGTTTTGAGTATTTTCATATTAAAGGCAATGTCTTGGAAGAGCTTACTGGTAAAATTCCATAAGCACTTGCTGCCCTGATTATTTTTCACTGCTTTTAACACTGATGTTGCATAGCAAAGGCCTTCATTTAGGATCTGCAAGATCTGCAACAAATGTCAGCAAAAAGAGGAAGTAATATTCTATAGACAAAATATATAAGTGCTTTTTCTTTTTGTATCATTTTTTTCTGTTCATTGCCTCTTTTCTCACTCACTCTCTCTCAACTAAACCTCTCCCATAAGGGAACTGAAAAAAAAGTTAGGAGTTCAGGTTTGGTTTGGATAAAATCCTGAAATGTGGGTATGTCTCTGAATTACCTCATCGTCTTGGTTTGAGCCCTTAGCTGAACTTTGTCCCAAAATCTACCTCCGACAAACCAGTGGAAAGTTTAGTATAGACTTAAAAAACATAGAATCAAAATTTACCTTGGTATAAACATACATTTTTGCCTTTTTTTTATTATTATTATTAAACAAAATACACATATTGTGCTCACATATATGTGCTCCTCTGTGACCATCAGCCCCACCACCCTTTCCCTCTGGGCTGGAAGAGCTGTCCATGGATTTCTGAGTCTGCAGCAGCCCAGGCTGCTGAGCACTGGAAATGTCAGGCTGTATCTGCTGCCTCACTGCTGTTGGCAAATCAGCTCAGGCTCAAAATTACAGAGTCATAGAGTGGCTTGGGTTGCAAGGCACCTTAAAGACCTTCTCATTCCAACCCTCTTCTGTGGGCAGGGATGCCTTCCACTAGGCTGGGTTGCTCGGACCCCTGTCCAACGTTTTGGATTTGAAATGACCATTTTGGCTTGGAAATTACCTTTTATGATGTGGATCCAAAGCACAGCAAACCACACTTCCTCTGCTCTCCCTGCCAGTCGAAGAGCCAAGCATTAAAACTGTATTTGTGAGGGTGGAAGGTGCAGGAGTTCCCCTCCTGGAGAACCGCAGCGCTGGGCAGTGAATTCCTGCAGAGTTAATAGCCAAGGCAAAGACCGAGCTCGCTGAAATGCTGACATGTTGGAGGGCCAGCAGGAGGAAAAGGCTGTAAAAAAAAAAAAGAAAAGCGGTGCCTCCATCGACTGTCCATCGGGACCTCGGTAGATGGCACTGTCACACCAGCTGTCACTTCCTGGGCACAGGAAGGGACGATGTACAGATCATACTGTCACTGATCGCCTATGCTTTTTTTTTCAGATAAACTACCCTTTTTCCCCTCCTCTAGATGACATCTGACTACATCTATTTGATTTTTCAGAGTAATAATCCAACTATTTAAAATGTATATAATAGAACAGCTGAGCACTGAGCAATTTGTTGACACATTTTCTATTAGGTGGTAAGGAGCAGGACTAAACAACACATTTTTCCTTTATAAAGCCCTGGAAAAGCAAAATGTCCATCACTTTTAATATTTTTTTAAAGTTTGCATATTTAAAATAGTTACATAATTCCATTTTCAGCTGCAGAGCATTCTGATTTCTGTTACATGGATTTTTTATTTTTTATTCCTCAGTCTTTTTATAGACATAGAACTTTATGGGGTGGTTATTGGTTATGAGAGGGTATATTGTATGCTATGTATTGTATACCATAATATACCATATATCTCCACTCCAAATTTTGAAAGTAAAGACCTTAAAAACTCTTGTTTAATCTCTCCACACATCTGGTCCAGTACTTATATTTTTGTGTGTGTTTCCCATGTAGGTGATATTAACACTGCCTTAATCTGACTTTTCACTTGCCAAATTTGTATTCTATCAAGTATTTATAACCCTCAGAGCAACCACAAACCCTTAGGGAAAAGCAGTATTAGCTAGTCCTGACTTATATTCTTGTCAGATTTCTCCTGTAGCTATTGTATTTATTTTCTTTTCTGCTAAATTGTATGAGAACCCTGGCACATCACCCAGAAATTCTGTCCAGCATCTGGATTGTATAGTTAACCATGGGAAATCTCATGGAGGGGCAACAGACTTTTGTTCTGTTGTGTGTTCTGCTGGGATCACCATCATCTTGGTAGTGGGATTTGGACTAATCTCCCATGACTTGATCTCTGACATGCTGGGGCTTTTGTCTAAAAATCTGTCAACCATACTGATTTTTCATGGTAATCAAAAGATTGCCAATTTCTTCCTGTTAACCAGTGACTTAGCTGTGAATTAGGAACAATTTCCTAACAAAGCACTGTGTGGACTTTCACGATGGGGAAAAAAAAAGACACCAATTTAAATTTACTCTTTGTTTTCCCATGTATGAAAAAAATGGACACAGCCACATTCTGACTATCAGAAAGATGCTGCATCTGTAGTAAAGCTATCACCACCAGAGATGTCATCTATATGCTGGGTGGCAGATCCACCAGCTTTTCTAGGAAAACTGTGAAATCTGGGTCAGCGATCTGCAAATCACAAATCGCTCCATTTCCCCAACATCACCCTTACTTGCAAAGCTATAGTTACTAGAATGTGCCTTTTCAGTACAAGGCTGATGAGCAGCAAAATGATTACTCCTGCTGCTTCCCTCCTTCAATTCTTCTTCTTTTTCTTAATTTGTTTTGAGATTAATCCTGAACTTTGAGAAATACGTAAAAATCGGAGATTTTAAATGGAGTATCTGTGATGCAGAATAGTCAGATGTTTTCTACAACATCCTCGAGCAAGAACGGTGATGTCAAACCACCTAAAGAAGACAATATGAGCTCAGAAACTTGTATCTTTGGTTTAATAATTTAAATTGGCATACTGCAAAATACTGCCTCACCACAGATTTTGCTTTTTTGTTAGTTGATAGTACAATTACAGAAATTAAAACGCCTGAAGAGAGGATTTTCATCTTAGCAAGTATTGTTGTTTTAGGCCTAAAAGAGATCATAAGAAGAATATATAAAATAATGAATTAAACCCGTTGGTGATTCCGTGGGTCTTTGCAGCCACATCCTCCAGCAGTGCGGGCTCCGAGCTCCCAGCGGGAGAGCCCGGGCTGTGCCGGAGCCTCCCCGGTGCCAGCGCTGCCCGGGGCCGGGACATCACGCGGGGCCGAGCCGCCGCCGCCCGGAGCTGCCCCTCGGAACAAAAACCAGCTTTCAGGGCAAAGCCGCAGCTCCGGCTTTTCCCACGGCGGGATCACGAGTGCCTGCCCGCCCCGGGAGGAGGGAGGAGGGAGCGGAGCGGGGGGCGATGCAGCCCCTGCCTGGCATTGCTGACGTGCCAGGGGCCGGGCTGCGCTCGCAGGGAGCCGCTCACAGACTGGCAGGGCTGCGGCTCCAGCAGCCAGCGCCGCTCCCGCCGCAGCCTCCTCCCTCCTTCCCTCCCTCCGTGCTGCTCCGTGCCGCCTCCTGCTCCTCCGGCTCAGCCCCGGCTCAGCCCCGGCTCAGCCCCGGCACAGCCCCGGCTCAGCCCCGGCACCGGGCGAGCGGAGGCAGGGATGGCCGGGATCGCCGCCCGGCTGCTCGGGGCGCTGTGCCTCGCTGCCTGCCTGCCCCCGGCGCTCGGCAGGGACGCCGGAGCGCAGTGGACCCTGGAGAAGGTGGGTTTGCCTTTCCCGGGCGCTTCTCGCCTCCCCCGGCGGGCAGGGGTCAGCGGCGGGACAGCCCCATCCCTCCTGGCCCGGCGCCAGCGGGAATTCGGGCTGGGGGCACCTTGGCGCGGCCCCGCAGGTGCGGGTGGGTGGCATGGCTTCTCTCTTAGCCCGAGCTTGGCCGCTGCACACAGCGAATTTTCTTCACACGTTTGTCTTTGCGTCTCTTGGGACCGGGCAGCAAGAGCGATAAGCTTTGTCAGCGGCAGTTACTGAATTTAACGGGAAACCCAAACGGGACAAGACGGATCAAAATCTGAAATTATATTCCTTATAGCATTCTAATGTGCTCCAACTTTCATTGTGATTACTGTGAGTTAGAGGACAGTGACTTAGTTTGAGAAGACAAATAGCTCTTCCAGCAGCATGCACACATATCTAGGAAAAACAAGCAGGCATGGTGCTGATAGCCAGTACAAAATTGTTTTGAAAGATATAATGCTCTAATATGTTGTAGACCCATATTATATTGTGTCTAATTTAGAGTGGTGTGTGTACTAGTGAAAAAAAGATTCTTGAGATAAGGTTTAATTAAACAGTGGTAAGCTTTAAACCACAGATTTCTCAATGTAGCAGCTCTTAGTGTTCCATTATGAAACATTAGCATAGTTTTCTTCATAAATAATTAAACCACATGCAACATAAGAGAGCATGAAACTGCAAATCACATTCGACTAAACATTTCAGGAATTTCCAAACAGAAAATATATTTCTAGGGCTCTTCCCTAAGTGTTTGTGGAAGAGCTGAACTCAAAGTTCAGCAAGGAGTAACTGAATTGCACTAATCCAGTGCACCACTCTCTTCACCAATAGATCAGAGTCCAGGAGAAGCTGGAAAAATGAAGCTTCCCTTCGTCATTCCCTTTCTCCTTAATTTTATTCACCCCCCCATTCAAGGAAATGTTGGCTTGCTTGTTGGTTTGTTAATGACATACCATGTCATCCTGTTCTATTAATTGTATCTTACAACACATACATATGTATGTGTACAGCTCACTATATAATATAATATATATAACTCGTGTATAGACTATATATCTGTAACATAATACATCTGTAATTACACACAATACATGTGTATGTACATATACAATATATACATAAAAACATGTGGGGCTAACTCTTTAGTCACACTGGTCAGTGAGCAATCATGTAGCCCCAGTGCTCCTTTTTTCAGCACCCTTGGCCCCAGCACTTCACTCTTTAGTTGGGTCCATTCTGACCAGTCAGTCTCCTCCCCAGTGCTGTCAGTATTCTCATCCAGCCACCATCACATCTGAGCTCTCTGCTTGTGCACACACTAAGCAAGAACAATGTTCTCATTCTCATCTAATTCTTGTCCTTCAACAACTTTTGTTCTGTCTTCTTGGAGGGACGTGTGAGCCAGAAATTCAAAGTCCTACAGGTAAGCTGGGCTACTTGTAGAACTTGAAGTTCTGCAGTTTTAAACAACAGGCTTGTCATGAATATATTGTTCTGCCTCCCTGTTGTGGCAAAATAGGGATTGACCAACACTGTAAAGAATGAGTCACTTACAAATCTTATTTTGCTTGTCTTTTATTTCATAACCACTTTTGTAACTCCTCTCACTTCCCAAATTTGAAGATATCTCCATTATTAGAAGTGGGAATTGATTCCTCTTTTCTGAAGAATTTTCATGCATTTGTACTTTAATAATGGTTCTTTGTAAAGTGATTCAATGACCCCAATTACCAGGCATGCTCCTCACTTGTTCAACTGCAGACACATTTGCTGAACTTCCTTAATTAAATTGTCCTCCTACACTCTTCTGAAGTACATAGCTTTAGCTTTTCACTCTCCCCTTACAGCTAGCTCCTCCTAAACCGAAGAGCTCCCTGACATTTTTTCCTGTCTGTGCCTCTTTGACACTGGTCTAAGTTCCACCATATAAAACTTCTAGTATTTCAAAAGACTGTTTTACAACTTCCATGGTATAATTTCCAAATGTTCAAAAGTTCATTTTTATGTCAGATGAAATGCAATTTTTCTTTAAGCTATGTCTAAATTTGCTAGCATTAAAAATGTTAACTGCCCATCCTAAATTTTGGTGTCCTTACAGTCTTAAAATTCAGCTTTAAACACTGTATTAAAATTGGTATAGTGAGATTCAGTGTCTTTGTGTCACCCCTCTGCTTAATTTCACTGGTAAACCTAAGTAGAATTAGAGGAAAGGATCACATGGTGAAAAAGAGCTAGGAAACAAGAGAAGAGTAGAATTAAATGTTTGCAGTGAAGTCTAGAAAATACTCATGCTCATACTTGCTTGGACAAACAAACAAAGTAGAAAAGAAGTCAAATAGTGAGGCAACCCCCATTTTTTAACAATATTCATCACCTAGGGTAATAAGATAACAGGTAATAAGATACCTGACTTTTGAGGTCAATTCACATGCTGGTCAGGTAATGGGTTTTAAGTGTTATTTCAGACACTTGTGAAATGACACACATGAGTAGAAAAGGAGAGTGAATTATTTTTTGGTAACACATACAGTGATAGGGTTAGATCACAGGTATTTATGAAAATGTCAGTTTGATGCAGGAGCAGCCCATTAAACAGTTTTAAGAAACAAAAATAATAAAATAAAAAATACCATAATTCTACAGTATAAAGTATGATGTGCACATGTTCCAGTTTCTCTCCTTTTGCTCATCTCAGGAAGGATGACATGGACAAGGTACACAGGACAGTGAGTCTGATCAGTCATGTAAGGCAGTTCTGATCAAATAAACAAAGCAGTATTTTTCATCAGGAAAAAGACAGGAGTAGAGGGAAGACCCTGTGATATAAATGAGGAATGTATATGATAGTGCTTGAAATAGGAATCTATAAAAACAGTAGTGGCACAGGAAGTTTCTGAGGAGACAATTGCTAGACAATTGCTAGAGATTGCATAGGTTCAAACCTGGTGTACAAAGGGGAACTTGAGATGTCCTTGGGAATCCCACCTGGCATTCAGCTACCACTCCAGAGCACTGCAGGGCTCTTGCCATCAGAGATGTGCATTTGCCAGCTACATAAGGATGTCTCAAGCACTCTGGGTCACCTGATACAGCCCCAAAGGCCTTCACTTGGGCAAGAGCAAGGAAGTCACTGGGGAGCCAAGTCACATACTAGTGAGAGGTGGTCACTGCTGAGGTTCACCAAGCTGACAAATGCCCCAGCTAGCCCTAAAGGAGCCACAGCATCCTGTGCAGTCACACTCATTCTGCTGCTGTGGGCAGAGGCCACAATGACACAGCTTGCTCCCTCTGGGAGTGAGTTACCTTAGGTGTCTCTTTGCTTTACTGCATCTTACAACATAGACACAGCATACAGCTAAATATTATTTCTACTGGAAACAAAGCTTCTGGTGTTTGTCTCAACAGAAACCTCAGCTGAAGGTGGTGTGATTGCAGACATGACACGTAGAATTAAGATATTAGGAAACAGAGAACCCATTCATAGGTTCAGGTTTTACAGCTAGCTGGTAGGCAAAACTTTCTCCCATACTTTAAATACTAGCATATTTTGCATGGAAATGGAAGACAGAGAAGCCAATCTTTTCTGAGTGAAAAGGAGTTTCTAAATTACTTTCTGTTGGGAGTAAATCAAAGTAGCACAATATACCATTTTAACTGTAATTCTGAAGAAAACAATGGTTAAAAAGGTCTAGTAATAGTTACAGTGCTCTTTCTTCTCTCTACCTTCTACAGTATTCTCACCAAGCAAGAATTTTAGGTTCTGATGCTATTCAAAAAGTTGTGGCCAACACGGATATTTCTGAAATGTGGGAGAATGATTTGCGCCCTATCCTGATAGAAAGATACCCAGGATCACAAGGAAATTACATCGTGAGACAGGTAAGGCAACACTTCCTGACAGCCTCTAAGAACAATATTTACTACTATTATTATTATTATTATTATTATTATTATTATTATTATTATTATTATTATTATTATTATATTAATATAATAATAATATTCTGGTAACACCTTTGGTGACCCCCCACCAAAGAGACAGTGCCTCTGAAGTGACAGTCATATTCCTTTCATTCAGTAGGATGAACTCTATCATTGTTCAAGTCTAGACCACTAGTGCCTACATGACACAGCTTGCACATCAGCTGGCATTATTTCCCTGGGCTGCATAGCATGATGAAAAATAAGTCTTTTTAAAAAAAAAAAAAAATGTTTAAAATAAATAAGTTTTCCCCAGGTTTGGCAACCAAAGTATAACACAATGGTTGTCCTTTCCCTCCCACGAGTAGGTTTTTGGTCACTGGCTCAAACCTGAGACCAAGCATGGGATGAAGTAAGTGACACCCCAACACTTTTTCTGGAGAGGCCTGTCCTGAGCTGTTACAGTGCCCTGGAGTTGCTTCAGATGGGTGTACCAACAGAAAAGGGGGTCAGAGGAGCACAAAGGGGCAGGCAGATGAAATGGGCAGCACGACAAAGTGCAGCCCTGGCCCACGAACCACACCAGCTCTGCCAGCCCAGCAGTGTCCCAGTGCTGGGCTAACAAACCCAGGCTGCAGCTGGCCCCGAGGCAGTGAAGGCTCCAGCACATTGTCTTTGAGCCACAAGCAGTTACCACCAGCCAGTTGCTGCTCTGTCAGCACCTCTGCTCTGCACTCACAGCGTGCAATCATCAGGACAGTGTCCGTGCTGGCTCTGGATCACGCTAGCCAAGTGGGAGACAATGTCAGACAATGGCACAGCTGAGTTTACTAAAGACATTCACACAATCTCACTAGCCTTCTTCTACCCTTCAGGCACTGATTCAACAGCTCTAAGACAGCCCTAGCTACAATAAATTTATTTATTTGCTACTCTGCCACTGGTAGGTTGGAAAAATGCAGCCTTTTTATGCACTGTGTGTGTGTACATCTCTGTAGATTTAGTTTTGTGGTTTCTTTAGTGATGCTCTGGAAGGCAGCCAAGTGAAAGGGGGAAAAGGAAGAAAAACAAAAAAACAGCTGAGCCTAGGCTAGAAAACCACAGATCATGTTCAAAATAGGATCATCCTGTTACAAGGTAACAGCATGTATTAAATTAGACCCTACATACCAAAGGAAAAAAGTAAGAGTTCTCTATTGTCAAAACACAATAATGGAGTTTAAAATGGATTACATTTCTTTGCTGAGACTCAAAATCACAAGACTCCTTTAAGGGAAAAGGGAAAAAGTTGGGAACTCCATTCAGGCTTATATGGTCCCCTTAATCCTTAACAGACATCCTTCACTCTGCCTACTGATAGCTGATAGATCAGAAAATGTTGTAAAAGCTCTCAGAGGGTGACCACAAACAAAATGGAAGTTTGTTCTAGCACTAAAATCTATGGTAATATTGTTGTTTTTTATCATTCCTACTGACTTCCCTAAAAGCAGAACAAGTCCTCAAAGCCTGTTTTCCCCTCAGAGGCTTTTCCTAATGTTTACTTAAAGAGAGAGGAATCTGCCTTGAAGAAGCTCTCTAGGGACCCATAAAAATAAGTTGCTTAACAGAGAAACAGAGATGTCCCTCTAATATGAGTTAGCCAGAACTCTGGTTGAAGTATAGCTGGGGCTGTTAGAGGTATTATCTTCAGGCAGGAAGGTAGCTAAAATGGATGATTTGCTTTATATATTGTCTTAATTCTTATCTTTACATGAGCTACACTTACAGAATTTCATTTTTAAAATGCTGTTCTTAAATGTTTCATCCTTTCTTTAATTTAAAGAAATCTACCTCTGTGTTATGCCCTTGTAAACAATTTGTGCCACTCAAAAGGCAGATTTCTCACAGAAGCTTAAAAGCCCAACCACCTCAGACCAATCAACCAACCCAAACAGCTTTTTTTCCCCCCTTATATTGATGAGGCATTTCTGTGTGGTAATTGTCTAAACAGCCACAACAAGGTCTCTGCAGCCAATTCTGACTTCTAATTTAAGGACTCATCTGAGTTAAGCTTTGAAGATGTTAACATTAAATCTGCTCTAGTTACACCTGAAAAAGACATTGGCCTGATAACTTCAGAGATCAAGATCTTAATGTGTCATAATAATTGGCAATAATTCAAAACACCTTCACACTCCAAAGAGAAGGGTCAAAAGGAAGAAATAAAAAGCAAATGAGGCAGTCAAAGGCTTAGGTAGCAAAGTCATACAGTAATATTACATTTTTTGCTATAAAGTTTATCCTTTAAAACACCATAAACTTACAGAAATAAGCTTAGGAGCTGCTATTAATTAGCTAATGATAGTTTGTCTGCAACATCTTTCTGAAGCAAGAAATATTAATCTGATTGTTTTTTATTATTGCAGCATATCAAGCACCGTCTTCAAACCTTAAAGGCTGGTTGGGAAATTGAAGAAGATACATTTCAGAGATACACACCATATGGCTATAAAACATTTTCAAATATTATTGGCACTCTTGACCCCTCTGCAAAACGCCATCTCGTACTTGCTTGCCACTACGACTCAAAATTCTTTGGACAGCAATGGCAGGGCAGAGTGTTTGTGGGAGCAACTGATTCAGCTGTGCCTTGTGCTATGATGTTGGAGCTGGCACGGGCCCTGGACAACAAGCTTCAGTTAATCAAGGTAGTTTTTTTGTTTCATTTTCATTTGCCTTTCCAACAGCAACAGGCCTCAGGGCATTTCCACATTCTTTTCCATAGCCTGCATGCTGGGTTCTCTGGTTGCTGTGCTTGTAATAAATCTCCCATTGACTCCAAGAACAAACAGAGATCTGTATCTACTACTCTGAAGTACATTATCACATTAAAAATTCTTATAAAAAGGGCAGATATCCAGAAGTTATCTATATAAACATATACTATATAAAAATAACAAATGATACATGAACAATAGATGTTTCATAGAATTGGAAAGATACAATGCTACTTTCTATTTAAAAGGCACAGAACCTGACTCAAAAGTTCCTACCATATTCAGTAACATCTAGGGTCATTGAAAAGTTTTGTTGCATTCTGAATCCTGCAGAAACCTCTCAGCTGTATTCTGCTTTGAGACACAGAGGAACTAATTGCTGTACAGAAGAGTCACATCAGGTTTCAAGTTTTCAGGATTTCAAGTTTTTCTTCTTTTTTTTTTTTTTTTTTTTTTTGTTTTACAAATTTGAATCGTTTATTTATGAAAGAAGTATAATATTATCAATCTGTGTTACCTATGCTACAAAAATCTGCTTCAAAGGGCTGCAATTGCTAGGCACAAAAATCTGTTGAGCCTACAAACTCTTGTAGGATTCCATATTTGTAGGATCACGTAGGATTCACGAGTGCCATCTACTGGCTCACTATTCACTATTTACAGAGAAATAATTCTCATACATTTACAGAGCTTTTACAGAAAAAGGTCTCTCAAATGTGAGAGACTTTACAAAGTGTCAGGAGCACACTCAGCTCAGGTATTACGGTTACTTGTCAACAGCGGTTTCCAGAAACTGATTTGGTGCCTTCTGATATGAGAATATTTAAGAACGAAAAGATTAAGAATATGCCAATATTTTTAATCAGAAAACAAAACACTCCTGTAATATATAGGCTTTCATTCAGAAGCTTCATTTACAATAAATTTGACAGGTGATTATTTATGAAACAACCTGCACACTGACTTTAAAGACTGGCATTTTTCACTATGAATACACTCTTTTAAAATGAACATTTCTTTTTATCATTTAAGATGACAGCATTTGATAAAAAGGCAACTCACTACTTTTCACAGTCCACCACTTGTTCAGTCTGTTAACAAAATACACTCTGGGATCCATCTGCTTAATACATTAGCTATGATGTTTTTGCTTTGTTTATGGCAGCACAACAGACTTTGCTATGTTTTCAGCCAAATATATTTATACTTTGACTCAAAACTGTGATTTTTATCTTGATGCTTCTCCAGTTATATAAAGTAAGTTTAAAATTAGTGGGCAAAGACATCTCTCTACATTAAAATGTGTTAAGCAGTAATAGTAATAATAACACAAGTACTACTTTCTAAAACTCCAATAGCACTGATACAGTTTCCTCCAGAACATAATGCAAAGTGACTGCTGCCCACAGAGCTCTGTCATGTGCAAAGGACAAAGGGCAGCAAACCACTGCCATTAGAGGAATCAATATACCACTGTGAGCACCATCAATACCATCTTGCCTGCCTGAATGACATTTTGTAGAAGCTTTTCACTATTTATATTGCATCAGCTCCAGCTATTTGGGAGTTACAGCCCATCCAGGGCATGACTGCTGCCAGTGACCCCACCTTTTTAACCACATAATGCAATTTTACTTGAAGTTGTGTTAATTTATAGAGGGGTTAAAATATTTATAGCAACTGTCAAGACCACAGTTCCCAAAACTGTTCATTTGGTGGAACCAGACTGGGATTCACTGTGCTCTGGATTATTAGGAAATTCTGACAGTTCAAACAAGGCTTCAGATAGTAGACTCCCTCTACATTGGAAAGAAATTTCATACAAATGTCTTTTTTATGACATTAAACACATTATCATATATATTCTCAAATGTTTAATGCTGTTATATTTTTGGTTGTTGAAAGAGGAAGACATATCTGACATACCCACTCTCTTTGCTTTGGTTTAACATAAAGTTGCCTCAGTGATTGCAAATTCCCCTGAATGAAAAGAAGGGGCTCAAAGAACCATCAGCTTGTCAAATACATAATTCACCTCCACTGATGCCTAGCTGTAGCAATTACATTAATCCTTATGATGCAATCAAATAATAATATAACTCCCATCAGGTGTTGTTACTGACACGTCTCCTCATTATTTGAGATAATGTTGCTACTACCTGGTTTTGCAGGTCTCAACACTCATGTCTTCCAAAATCAGAAATGAAACTTTTATCCAGAACCAAAATTATGAGACTGGAGCATGTGTCACTGTGTTAGATAAATAACAATTACCTTGACTGATCACTACCACTATTACACCGTAATAACAGCCAAAGGAAGGTTTGTATAGGGAACCTTGAAAATACACCCTTATTTGTGTTACCTATGTAAATACAGTATTTGCTCTTTATTTAATGTTCTGTCCAGAATCAGTGATTTTACTTTTAACTTCCTCCAGCAGGGCAGCTCGACATCAAGCCCAGACCTTTCACTTCAGCTCATTTTCTTTGATGGTGAAGAAGCCTTTGTTCGGTGGTCCCCTTCCGATTCCCTCTACGGATCCCAACACTTGGCTCAAAAAATGGCATCGACTCCACACCCACCTGGTTCAACAACCACAAACCAGCTGCAGGGCATAGTAAGTGGCTTTCACCTCCTTAATGAACAATAGTAAATAGCATTTTAAAAAATATCTAATTAGTAGGTAACTGGCCAAATTCCCAAGATACCACAACCCCACTAAAGTTAAAGGAAGAAGAAGGCTTCTGGAAACATTATGAAATATGATAGAGAATTGGCAAGAGCTTTTCAGATTAGACCTGCTGCACACAAGTACGAGCAGTCATAGAAATATCAAAATATACAATTCATTAGAATATAAACTAGGATAGAATATAAAGTTTTCTTCAGGAAAAGATAATTCAAAGTGATAAGAGCACAAACAGTATTGGCCTATGGACAAATCTCCCCTAGCTCAGCACTAAACTACACCAACCTCTGTTTTCCTTTGATTCCTACTGACATTCTGGTTGTCTGTTCCCTTCTACTTTCCCTGTTTACTGCTGAGGCACTTCTCTTCTGTCACTGCTCCTTGTGACTCATAAAATATCTTTCCCTTGACAGAATTCGTTGTTCTCAGGGGAAGAAGCAATTTCCTCTTCTTTCTCCCCACCTACTGTCGTTTTTCTTTTAAAGAGATACAACACACAAATTGTACACTAAGCTAGGCAGTCTGCTTCAGCTTGAGGAACAGAGGAACAGCCTATCTTTTCCCTCCTTGGAAAGACAGCAAAATGTATCAGATTGCAACCAGGTTCTGCTAGTGAGTTCTTCTCAGGCACCATGGTAAAAAAGCCAGATCTCTGGCCAGGGCTAGCCAAGACCTGCTCATGACCTACACAGGAAACCAAGAGTTTCATTGCTGCTGCTGATGTTGTAGGAAAGCGTTCTGTACTAAAGATTCTTTCTTCTCTAGGACCTGTTTGTACTACTGGATTTAATTGGTGCACCAAACCCAATCTTTCCCAATTATTTTCAAAACACTCTTCGATGGTTTCAGAGGCTTCAAGCAATTGGTAAGCAGAAGGATATGGGCTTTGAATGAATTTCAAAATCTAGTGAGTAGTTTCTGAATGTATTAAGCCCTGTAAATCAGATTTTTAGATTAATTTTCTGGTTTACAGTAATAATCTTTGATCATATAAATGTGAAATCTTAAACCAATATGAAGACTTTGATACTTAGTTAATAAAACAACTGAGGATGACTCTCAGATATTTGTAAGCAACAAAACATTCTATTACTGATTGTCACTCTGTGACACTTGGCAACTGCTTCACTTCTGTATTTTTGTTCTCACAACGGTAAAATGATGGTAATAGCACCAATCCTGAGGTCTTCCAAATATTAAACAAATGCAAAAGACAGTCACCACTGCCTTTTTCTTCTCTGCTGGAAAAAGCTTCCATGGGAGAGGAAAAAAGAATTTAAATGTGCTAACATGCTTCATTGTCTAGAAATTGTAATAATCACTTTCATTGTGCATTACAGAGAAAAAGCTACACAACATGAATCTGCTGAAGAATCACCGTGCTGAAATTCAGTATTTCCAGAGTACTTTACATCGAGGCTTGGTTGAAGATGATCATGTTCCATTTTTATTAAGAGGTACCAGAAATTCTTGTATCTTGAAGTATATGTTCTGTAAGAAATACATTATCTAGTAAGTGAGAAAGTGCATATGCTCCTGTTTGTCAAGCTTATCTGCCCCAACTTGAGGCTTCTGAATCTAACTTTAGAGCTTTGATACAACACCTAACGAAAAAAAATTATTCCTTAGTGGTATGCAGCTGAAAAATCAGAGAGAAAAAGCAGAAAAACAGGAAAGAGGCTGATTTAAAAAAAAAAATGCTCCTCCCTAAAAGCAATCAGGAAGCAGAAGATTGATTTAACTCCTCTTTTACCTAAAAGTTGCAATACATATAGGTGGCTTGATGTGTGTGTGTATATATATATATATATATATATATATATATATATTTACACACACACACCTATATATAATGATACAGTCCTTTGAAGTGGAAGTTCCTTGATCTGAGGGCAACACTGTCCCTGTTTTACAAAGTAAAAATAAGACACCCTATTTTACCATTTACATACAGAATTTAAAAAATGCTTCAAAAAATGTTGTCTTTACACTTTCTCAAAAACATGGTCAGTTTTCTGTTTGAGGAGCTGCAGTGATTTCTCTGTCCTTCTGTAGCTCTTAAACACACAATGCAAAGAATCTCAAAAAAAAAAAAAACAAAAAAACCCACAACAAGTAGCTACAGGTTACTAAAAAAGAAAAAAAAAAGAGGGAAAAGTATTCAAAGGAAAGGAAGGTGACAGCTTTACACAACACACTCTTTAATGATGGGATGCAGTCAGAAGCATCAAAACAAGAGAAGATAAAAGGAAGCTGCAGTGACACACCCTATAAAGCAAGCTTATTGAGTAGTTACCTGAGTCTGTTGCTAAATGAAGTATCTACTGGTTTAACAGAACTTCTCCAATATTTCTTCTCCAATTTTCACTTTCCTTTCTATAGGGGTTCCAGTCCTGCATCTGATTCCATCCCCTTTTCCTGCAGTATGGCATACCATGAAGGACACAGAAGAAAACCTTGACAAAGCCACTATTGACAATCTCAACAAAATCATGCAAGTGTTTGTACTGGAATATCTCAACCTGTGACAGACAAAACATCAACAAATTGCACTCCATTCCAACTGTCTGCCCACCTTCACACTTGCTATTTAACTTCATTGGAGAGTACCAAGGTGAAGAAGAATGTGATAGTTCTTGCTAGACTGATTATTGTTTGAGCTGTTCCTGGCCCATTGGTCCATTAGCCAAGTAAGACACCATTAAATAAGAACTAGTTCAGCCTGGAAAGAATTTTATCTTTCCATGTTTTATCTCTGAATAAAAAAAGCTCCAGTATTTCTCCAGATTATTACTGGTTTTTTGTCTCTTATTATGATCCCAGGAGGGAATGCCTCATGACTTAATTGTATGATACAGTTTTTACAAGCTGTGACCAACTTTTGCAATGTTCAGCTATGGAAATGTACACCATGTTATCAAAAGAGGCAAAAATCACACCATAGCAGACTTCTACTTTGGCCTGAACTAAACCATCTCATGCTGACATGAGCTGCTAGAACTCCTGACACACAGATGTGATTTTTAATCCTCTCTGGTACCTCTCCTACTTCCCCTACAAAGGTGCCTGCAAGGGTTTTTCTCTGCAGACATCTTACCACCAGAAAACAGAGCAATAACCCATATTCAGTTTTGTCCCTATCATTTGTTGGACACTCTTTGATGGAGAAGGGTGGTGGGGGTGATGGTATCAGGAAGGTATGTGAGGGTTTCCCTGTGCTCTGACTGCAACAGAGGAGATATAAACAAAAGATCAGGTGGTGTGTGGGAGCAATGACCCAGTACACACCATTCAGTCACGTGAGAATCATTTGCAATTTGACCCTAAAAACCTCCAAACACCACCCACCTCCTGTTTTTAATACAGACTACAACAAAAATAATCATACCAGGAAAGTGATCACTTCAGAAACTATAATTTATCTAAATACAATTTTAAAGGCGAAGCGCTATCAAAAACAAAATGTTATTAAAAGCAAGACAACAGTTTAGGCACCAAAAAGATACCAATTTAACAACCCTTTTACATTCCTTACTGGAATTATTTAGTAGATTTAGTGTAACACTGGCAAAAAGAAAGCCTGGAATGATATCAATGAAAGCCAGAAGAACAATATTCAAAAGCTACTGACAGAATTATGGTTTCCACTGGTGAGAAAAGGATGAGACCGTTTTAAGAAAAAAATTAAAATATCTAGCTGATAGAAGATTAGTTGAAAGAAAAAAAGTCAGTATTTTACTGCTCCAAACTTCTTCCCTACAAAGTTGTATGCTGAGCAAAGAGATTTAAAAAGCAGGTAAGCAATGGAGTTGAAGGCATGTCAGATTTGGGCAGTATTTTACCATTTTTCTAAAGCAAATATTTTGGAGCCTAAGACAATATTTACATCCATACCATAAAGTTGTTACAGACATAGGTATTTACATCAATGAAAATTTGTAAAATTTGACAATTACACGATAGCCTGAAAATTAAATTTAATCTGATTTTGGTAGCTCAAGATGAAACAAAAGGATTTTGTGTCTTCCTATCACTTTAACATTGGTGAGAAATGTTTGTTCTACCTGCAACTTCTGAAATAAAATACTTTGAAAATTCTAAAAAAATTAGATGTCTTTATTTTCAGGTATTACTGTACATCTGTGTAAATATATCAAAGCTTCTTGAACTCTTTGCAATCATATTCTCTTCTACCTCAGCCCATGAGAAAATAGCCTAAAAAACTACACTAAATCTTCTGAAGTTTGAATACTTTGAGCAGTATAAGGCACCTTCCACACCCAAGTGGTGAAGAAAGGTAACAGAACGGATAAATTTAGCAATAGTAAACATATATTTGTGTGGCTGGTTTGTTTCAGCGAACTCTTGTGGTACTTCGTAGTTTGCAGTACCTCTGAAAAATGCAGTACACATTTGCAGTGTGGACTGCTACTCTGTCCCTCTGAGAATTTGGAAGTTAACTTAAAACATGCTTCAGTGTGAAACGTTGGATCAGAGGGTTGTTATAACTGGGAAAAGCCTGGGTTTTTAAAATCTCTATTAAGACTTAGCTGAAACCATAATTTAACCATGTTGTACACCAAATCATGCCAATTTTCTTCCTGCTTGAGCATGCAGCTCTTGAGTTATGTTTACTCTGTCCATGGAAATGAGATACAAGTTGCTGCAGTATGATTCAATATTTCTCCAAATGTGAAGAAAACATGAAAAGGCTTGCTTTTTTTTTCTTACCACCCTGGCTTTTGTGTTTGGGGGTTTTTTTTGTTACAGAAAAAAAGGGCCATCTCCTAACTGGATGCTAGCCCTGGAAAAGTTTACTTAAAGAGGGAAGGGTCATCATCTTAGCAATTTATATGATCCATCATTCATTTAAAAAATTGCTGGAAGGAAAACTTACATCAACCCAGTAACCACGTGAATGCAAGAATCTAAGCTCTCAAAAGCACAAGAAGTAGTCAGTATGGCAGACATGGTACAAGGTGAGTTCTCACTGCTACAAAGGCAGGGGGAGAATAAGCAGGTAGGACAAAGTCAAAGCTATTTCATAAAATGCCCAAAGAACAAAAAATACAAGTGAAGAGATAGGGACTGGTATCTCTTCTACTCTCAATTTGAACACAGAATATGACTAAATATCCAGATCCATTGGGTCTGGACAAGCACAGGACAGGTAATCACGTCAGAATTAAGAGAGAGGCTTTGTATTGAAGAACCTATGGCCAGACAGCTTCTCCTTCCCTGCTGGATGGCGGCAGCAAGGGTTAATCTAACCAGCAGAATTGCTGCACAGGTTCTCTCCTTGCAAAGGATTTGTCCCATCTCAGTCAAGGGGAATTAATTTAATCAGCAGAATTGCTGCACAGGTTCGCTCCTTGCAAAAGATTTGTCCCATCTCGGTCAAGGGGAAGGGAATAAAAATCAGTTTACCAGCCACAAAAGGCTTTGTGTGCCAAAGGTGTCTGTAGTTACCACCTGGGTTAAGGGAATGCAGAACAGAATGAACTCAACATGTAAAGAGCCATCACTCAACATGTAAAGCTGAAAACCCCCCACATATCATGGTAGTTATTTGTCTTGCAAGAGGTGCTCTGGCTCCTTCTGTACCAGGACAAGGCAGTTTCTCACAAGAAGCTGAAGCTAAATAATGGTACCTGCCCCTCAAACTCTCTAAATCTGGATGAATTTACCTACATGTGATGTAATCCTGTGCAATCACAGCTTGAACAACTTTAACCTCTTTAACCTCTGGCAGAAATGACAGCAAGTACCAGTCCTCTTTTCTCTCTAGCTGGGACAGCATTCCTAGCATTAGGAATGAAAATGATATAAATTACCAATTCTTATTCACTACGTACTACATAAGCATCTAGACTGTGATGACTTAACAGCAAAATACAGTTAGAAAAGGCAAAATGTATAAAGAACCCAAGGACCCAATCTACACTGATAGGAGACCCAGCAAAACAGTACTGAAGTTTGACATACCTGCTAATTGAGACTGAAGTATCACCCCAGAGTATCAAAGTTAAACAAAATATATAGAAAGACAACTATAAAATCTTGTACACAAATTACCACTTTTTCCTTGCCATTTACGAATTACACTGATTTTATTTTCCTCATATAAAAGGAGACATTTTACTCTGTGCTGATTTAACAAATATTCTTAATATATTCATAACAAAAAAGCAGCTAAAAAGCTGTTCTAATATCTAAAAGAATATTTATCATCTGCACATATGATATATATTGTAAACAATCATTCCAAAAAGCATTTTTGTTGAAGTGATTATATTGCACTCTGAATTCTGGGATTCTCACCCTCCCTTCTCATTTTAAATCAGAGATCAGCTTCATTTTTTAATAAAATGGAGATTTAATTTTCTACTGAAAACAACTAAGCATGCATTCAATATAATACAATGTATTGAAAATATCAGAAAAAGGGCATGTGTTTGATTATGAAACTGGAGAAAGGAACAATTATTAACCAGGCCACACAAAAGTAGTGTATTGTAAACATTCTGCTGGCTCTAAGGTGTTGCAGATGCTGTAGAAAGTGCAGTCTAGTTCAGCACCCAAGAGGTACAGATAATCTGTTCAAGTGTTCTGTACTTCAGTGAATTTCCATGCAGCAATGGCACGTGTAATAGACTCACAGAAAGACAGGATAATGGACCAGAGGTGATTACTGAGTCAATACTGACCTCATAGAAACAGAGCCAATCGTTGTAATTTCATTGCAATCTTTAAATGAAAGTTTGCCAGGTCATTACATTTTCTAACAGAGCAAGGAAATTTTCACTCTTGCTGCAAATGAAGTACAGAACCAGATTCCCTACTTGTAGCTTACATGGACAGTGTTCCAGTGGCAGTCTGGACACTACCCTCAGCCTAAAACATCCCCAAAAGTTACATCTCCATCATGCAGAAAGTCACCTTGCTGTTGCAAGAATGACTCCCTCCTCCAAGCGCTGGCTCAAGAAACACAGGTCATGGAGGGGGAAAAAAAAAGGAAAAAGGAGGAATGCAGTGTTCTTACACAGAAAAATAAATCCTCAGCCAGTGAAGAGGCCACAGATCTTTAAAATTCAAATGAAGGCTGTTTTCTCCACTCAGAACTACATGAGAAAGATTTCTTCATCAAAGCAATTATCTCCAGGTAACACAGTATCTTTGGAATCCCTGAGATACTACAGCTCCATGTAATTACCTCACAGAAGTGGAGAGACTGACTTAGCACACAGATGACCAAGGTGGAAGCCAATATATAGCACCCTGAGTTGCAAGTGGAACAACAGGAATGGGCAACCCATTCCTAGATGGCCAAGAGATGCAGAAGAATGTGAAAAGGGGCAATTGTAACATAGATACTGCACAGGGGAACATAGAAAAAAAAAAAAAAAAAGAGAAGGAAAAGACAGCAATAAGAGGGAAGAGCTCTCTGAGAAAGGCCCTGGAGAAATGCAGACACCTCAATGTACAGTAGGGCAGTAATGCAAATGCAGAGACAAGTTAAGTGGTCTCATTCCAAGTGTGCCCCAAAGGTTAAGCACTTCAGCAGTGACTATGAACTCTCAGCGATCACTGACCTGTACTCTGGATATAAATCAGGAATGTAAATTACTTTTCCCCCTTGAACTACCAAAAAAATACAAAGAGGAAAATACAAAGTCACAATCAAATCACAGAATACTCTCCATAGTCAAAAATGAAATACTGGCTTCAGAAACAAAGCCATCTGTTCTGTATCCTAAATAGCATTAATTGTAAAAAAGAGGTGCTTGTAAAATCTTAAGTTTTAAGTATTTTATTTCCCAGCATATTGCTAAATAATTTTGCAGTTAAACCAAAAAGTAAGAAATACCAGAGATGTGTATGGAATGCTTACAACTAGAAAATGGTTGCTGAACCATCTGAATTTCTATAAAAGCATCAATAAAAATGTAAAAACATGGTTTCACGAAATAAGTTACAATCTAAAATGCCAGATGCCACAATGGTGACACCATGAATATTGATGGATTTTTGCAACCAAAAACTAATGTGACTTGGCCAAAACATGGCTTAATATAGCAATCAAACACATCTGAAAATTGGGACTTGTATTTCTGCAATTTCCGATTCTCTCAGCTATTCAGCATCCAATAACACTCATTAGAAAAAAAATGCTACCTGGTCACAATTTTATTCTCTTATGGAGTTGTGCTGCATCTCAATACATTCTTGGATACATGAAGAAAAGTGGATAAAAAAGATGAGTAGAAATAGACACCCTATAAAAACTACTTGAAAAGTATTTTAAGTCAGCAAAATATCTGTGGCATTACACAGGCTACTGCTGATGCAAAGGAAAAAACTGCTATTTAACCACTTTATGAGTATGAACAATGCACTTGTTCCCAGCCATTTAGAATGATTTTACATTCCAAATGTTTATAAAAATTGGGTAATAAAAGAATTAAGTCAATACCCTTAAGTATAATAAATAATGGTGTTTATTATGGTCGGGGTTGACCACGTGTGTTTGTTCCATATCTGCTTGGGACATTTGCAAAACCAGTTCTGAATCCTTGAGCTGCTCCCATTCCTGGTATTCCAAGTCCTTGATTGAGTACACTGCTGTAGGGTGCAGATCCATGATTAATGCCCAATCCATAGGGCTTTGTCTGAGTGTTTAAAAGGATAACTGGACTCACATTTTTGCCTGGTGTGTTAAAAGCAAATTCTGGTGGAGGGCTGCTGGGCTTAGCTGGAGTGGAGGTAACAGGGTTCAAATTGTCAGCAGCTTTCAAAGATGGCATTGGAATAATGTGATGATCCGAAAGGTTCAGAATATTGTTTGCAATAGGCACAGATGATAAGGTAGGTCTGATCCAGTCATCTTTGAAAATCTGAACAGTCAAGGTAGAGACCAATGTGTACAATCTGTTAGTGACATGGGCAAGTACCATTTGCTCATTTGCATCTCTCCGAATTCGGACATGGACTGATCCAGCCTAGAAAGTGACAAAACCAAGTTGGTTGTTAATTGTTATTCCAAAAAAGATTCCCCACATGCATTCAAGAAGAGGTAAATTATCCAGCAGAAGAATTACACAAAGACATTGTGCAGTGGAAACTACTGACTAAATTAAGAACCTTATTACAGGATACATTCTGATCTTTCCTAATATTTTGCTCTCTTATGAACTTATCAAGATCATCATTCAGGAAAAGTGAGTCTTAGAACCAAACTATACAACGTGTGTTGGCAGTAAAGGCAACAACTGTGGGAGGAAAATGGCTCAAAAGAACAAAGTACAAATTTAGGCATAAGTGGAACAAGCTATTTTTACATCAGAAAAATGGTTTTTTGTTGTTTTTAAGAAGGGTCACAAAATACCTGCATCAACTTAGGAATAACCAAATTCTGTATCATAAGAACACCCCTTCATTTCTTTCACCTTACAGAATTATTGGTACACAACTGTTATTTTGTTCTACCTTCTCTCCCAGAAATGCTGAAAACATATGATTCTACTGTCTACTGTAGACCTTTGGTGCCTGAAGGATTACAGTTACTTCTCTCTTCTTAGACAATTTACACAAACATATAATTTTGAAAAACATTTTTCCTATTGTTTGTCATTTTCTTCACTCCAAAATACAAAAAAAACCCCTCTACAGTTGCAAAAATGCATGCTTTAAGCCAGAATTGCAGTATACATTAATAACATTAACCAACAACAAAGCTTTAAAAAAATGTAAAGGACACGGGAAGAGGAGTTTTGGAATAAAGCACAAGGACTGAGTACTGACTCCACTAAATTTTTTATAGTCAATATTTCAGAAAAAAATATCTTACTTTATAAAAAGTAAAAAATTAAAGTAGTATCTGACAACTTTTTTTAAAGGCTAGAAAGATAATAAAGATATAACTTACCAAAGTGCCAAAGCCTAATGTCCAGAAATGCTCATTTCGAACTTCCAACACACCATCCAAAGTTGAAACCTAATTTTACACAAACAACCACAAATATGAAAATAAATTGTAAGTTTCAAATCCCTTTAGAAACATATTTTATACATAACTGAATAACAAATAATTATCAGTAGTGAAATAAAAGCTCCATACACAGAACAGATGATGTCTGTTAATGTCACTACTGCTTATCTAACACACTTCTGCAACCCTTATACATCCAAATCCATCAGAAACGTTTTAGGGAACGTATTTCAAGTAACTCTTGCTGCCAAATTGCAGTGTGTTCTCAACTTGATATTCAGCTGCAATTCAACAGCTGCCTGTACTCCTTTTCCTCCTTCAACTCCATTTGTAAACCACTTCAATAGTAGCTCAAATTTAAATAAAAACTGCCTGCACTACTTAAACAGATTTGTTCCAGATATCTAAATGACACTATTCATCTCGGAAAGCAAGATACAGATTTTCTACATGCAGCTAAAAAAATATAAAAAAAAAAAAATTTAGCAAACTTTTTGGGCTAGTCAGAAAAATTCTTCACATTCCTGAATGCTTATTAGCTGTACACACTGTTCTATGTATTACACACTGACTTACCTCTCTAAGAAGTTTATCTAACTGGCCAATCACATGAGGTGGAGTTGTCTTCAAAAAGAAGAAGAAAAGAAAATACAAGTTACAATAAAGATTAACTGGCCCTATTCAAGTCAGAGAGCCTTTAAGTCTGATCTACCCACACAAGAGACCAATGGCATTTTCACTCATGACTTCGTGATGCATATTTGCACAACCTTTAACATTCTTGTAGCACATCACAAATTCCCATGGGAACACCTCCTATTTGCAAGCTTAAAACAGATTTCAAGGGTTTCTTGTTGCTTTGTTTTTTGAATTTTTTTTTTTTTATGAGGCCATTTAACGAAACCAAAACCACAATATGTATTGATTTGGGAGGCTGCCTTACCTGGAGCAGTACTTTCCCACTGTAGACACTCATGGGATACATAGTACCAAATGTCATCAAAGCAATTGCTATAGCAGAGGCTGTGTCCACAGCAAAATAATTGCTAGGGAGAAAGAGCAAATTTAAAGAAACACTAGTATTTATATTTTTGAAAGCCAAAACAACTTACTTATGATTATTTTTCATTCTTTTAAACTATATACACTTAGAGAATTTTACACATACTCATCTCATTTAAACCCTCATTCATCTTGGACAATAACAGATGCACTGATAGAGTTGCAATGCTATTCATACAAAATGCAGCTCTAGAGCAGGTCATTCCTTTAATATAAAAAATGTATTTTCCCACAGACTAGGTACAAAAAGAGCTACAGTTTTAAAACAACAACTGCACATACTTGATTTCAATGAGCATATAGGTAATGCAAAGAGCCAGAGCTCCAGCAATATCAATCAAGACAAAAGGGTTCATCCGTGGCAGAAAGATGCTACTCAATCCTGGGATGATTCCACAAATACTGCAACAAAACAGAAAAAGCAGCTGTCAGCCAGATCTTCATCACTACTTTGAAATTCCAAAATTACACCCATTATTTAGCATTTGACTTCTAACACACCTTGCTGTCATAGCATATGATGAGTACTGCAAAGGCCTCACTAATTCTGCTCAAAGGCTGCTGTCAGCAAAAATTAATCAGGTGTTTTTTTCTGGGAACACAGCTCTATGATATAGCTGTATCAGCTGTCTGCAACGAAAATGCTTCATGGGTTAAATACTGGTATTACACAGAGACATTATGTAATGCAATCATTACATTATTGCATGTATCACCAGTCCAATCCATCTGCCACCTTGGTGTGCAAAAGTATCCTAAAGCCAAAGCTAACTAATTAATGGAGTCTGAAAGGAGGAAGAAGACCAGCTAGTTGAATAAGAGGAGACCAAAAAACTGCATGATGGAATGCTGGGAAAATTATTTATTTATAGCTATTTCCTGTCAATGGGAGTATGAAGAGAGAAAGGAGTTTCTGTACTTCCCAGTGAATGTAAGCGCGGGTCATGTCCTGGAACATTTCAAGGCAAAGACAACATGAAATGTTTTGTTGCTATGGTTAAAGCCAATTTATGTTTAGACATCATGTGCTGGCCTGCTTCTGTAAGAATTTTAATCAACATAATTATATACAGGTGCAGATATTTTTAAATCAGCACTGCTTTACATAACATATCTGAAATAGCTGTGTACATACTAATTAAATTTTTTTCATATTGGCTTAACTGTATACAGGTTATTTCAAAACCCAGTAGAAATTATATTACTCTTGAACTGGGACCCCTTCAAATTATCCATCAAATGTCCTTTCCCTTAAAACTGTGTTTCTACACTGATAAGATGAAAGCTGTGCTACTGTCTGTGATTGGTATCCACCTTTTTCTTTTTTAAATTTTTTTACAATAAAACTTGGGCAATTAATTATTAGTCTTCCAGAACCATTTCACATATTTTGGTTCTGATGATGTAATATCTTATAGCCATATAAAATCAATTATTCTGTTATCTAGTCAGCATTTTCTGCTTTTCCTTAACTGTAAAAAAGATCATAAGATGAAGAAACAGATGGGTTTTGAAGCATGCTTAACATGTTTTACAACTTGGTTTAACATTTTGCTTTTGATACTGACAGATAGTTGGAAGATCATGTATAGATTAAAATAAACTTCCCTAACATCTGACAAAACTATTTACAAACAACGTTATCCTGCATTCAGATATCCAATACAAGCAAGACAGTTAACAGACAAGATGAATTAGCAACACTGCTTATATCCCTAGAAGACACAGACTTCCCAGTTTCCTGCTGGACAGGTGAGGAGTTTCCATAGCTATGGTTCCGTGAGTAACTTGTTTCATATATCACATTTAAACTCACCCACCCGAATCATCCACCATCCAGCCCAAAGTAAATAAACATAAATTATTACAAAATATCTCATTAATGGATGTTGTGAAATGCAGTTCAAGTACATACAGGATAATGCTAGTTTTCCTATTCTCATACAAAGAGAATTACATACAATGTACTGAATACACATATTCAAAAGAAAAGATACTCAGAAAGATGTATTTCTGTTAGATTGAGGCATCTGGGAAATATGGGAGACAATGTCTGCTCTAAAATTCATACATGAGACCTACAGTAGGTAAAGCTAATTTAAAAGCTCTAATACAAATTTATGCCTCAATACCCCTCCAAATTGTATTGCACACACAAAACTAACACTGCCTTCCAGAAGCTAATGATTTTGAAAAACAATATAAAGCTTTACCTTCTACTAAGATCTGCAACATGTTCCTGAAGCCAACTTGTGCTGGCAGCTGCAAAAGAAAGAATGTAATAAAGTTACCACAATTTTAAGTACCATTTTAAAGTTACTACATTTTAAATTACAGGTAAGTTTTATTTTAAGGGAAGAATCCAATATATACACTGTGGATGAGTAAACATATCTCAACAGATACCCTGGCACTTGAAAAAAGCCCTAAGTCTGTCTTTTCCAGGCAGCAAGTACAACATCCATCTCTCATAATAATCTGAACTGATTAAATACAAATATAATTGCAGGTTATAACCATTATCTTCTATATAATATAGTGTATAATAGATATTTATAACTATGGATAATTTACAAGACAATTAGGACAATTTACAATTGCAGGAATGACTGTAAACCTACTTCACAATGAAAAAGGTAAAAGAGCTTTTAAAAAGAACTATTGCATTAACTTATTTTTTAATCCATTAATACATCCATAAAATGTGCTGAAAGTTCTGGTATCTGTCACATGACCTTCACTGATTGAATTCAAAAGATTGAAAATAAAGGACACTGCAGCATTAAAATAATACTTGATTTATCATATTCATGATCTCATACTACTCAGAGCCTTATAAGCAAACTGGAATTGAAAATCAGATGGCAATTCTACTGCACAAAATTACTTTAACAGAGGTAATAGTAATTCACCACTAGTTATGAAAGCTACCAGACAAGTTATACCTTGATAAAAATAGGAACATTAACGTTTTTTTCTCAATTCTTGTTACAGTCTAATTTATCACATACCTTCAGAGACATAAGCAAAAGGCTTATTCTTAATGGAAAGCATTGTAAATAAGTTGAAAAAGAGAGCCACGAAAGTACCAACCAGCAGTCGTCCCCTAGGGAGGGGAAAAAAGGTGTCTTAATTTCCCATCATTACAGAACATGTAATAAAGCTGTAACTACCAATAACTGCATCAAAATACTTCACTTGGTTTCGTTCACTGAGGCTGAAAACAAGTAGGATAAACTATTGTAATTCTCAATACCAGCAGTGTATTCTTGCTGAAGGGTTATATGAGATCACTGAACTTTGTGCATAATTGTTATCACATAATGCTCATAATGTTGAGTAACAGCTGTTAGCTAATTGCATATATGCACACACATATATATTTTCCCTTTGAAGATAAAAACACATTGTCCCCTCAGCAGCACAGCTAAGAGTTTAGTTTTCTATGAAATTATGCCATATACCCCTAGCCTTCTTCTAGAACTACTTCCATTCTTTTGCCCCATTCTTTTCCTTTCCTCCTGTTCTTTATATCTGATCCCTCTTTGCAAAAACTTCAGTTCCCTGTTGACCAGAGCATCCTTCCCCCCACCACACCATGCCACAAGAGGCCACAAGAAACAAAACGAACTGAACTAGGAGAAGCAGCAATATATAGATAGATCACTATTTGAGAGAATACGAGCATTAAATTTCAATTGTACCTTGAGAAGAATGGTTTGCAGTATAGCTTGCACGTGGTTTGAAACAAATGCCAAGGCACCAAAAGCAATCTGGTACTGAAAGTACTTGCATAACTAATATATGCTAGATAAGAATTAGAAACATGAATGGACAATAACACATTTTACATGTCAAAATAATTTCTTACGTGTGTATCTCGGGCTGTTCCAGAAACCGCTCCGCGCTACAAGAGTAATTGAAAATTTGAGTTATATTCATACAGTAAAGCTTTGATACCTGAAGCATGTTTTTACAGTTCATAGCATTAGCTGCCATTCATAAATAAAAACTGATAGATAAAGAAATGCAAAGAAAATGGATTGCTTAAATAAAAACAACAACTTTTATAAGCAATAAAGCATTTAACACTGAATCGAAGCAGGTGTGATTTAGATTTCCCAGATATTTCCAAACTATGCCACATATGTGCTAGCTACCATGAATGCTGCTTACATGATAAAATATCCTGGTAAATGAACATGCAAAAAAATATTGCTACTGGCACCACCACCAGTGTTAGTGACCACAACAAACTAAGTCTGAAATTCCTGACTTAGAGCCTCACACTAAGCAAGGTCAAATAAAGTAGACATTGGATACTGTGGTGGAGATATAAATCTTTTTTCACCCACAAGTGAGTTATGAGCTTCAGTTGTAACAGAAAAACTTGTTAAGTTTGTGGAATTTCCTAAAATTGATGTTGGAAAACTTGGAGGTTTTGACAGAGGGTGATTCATTCCAGTAGACTGTCAGTTCAATACATAGACCTTATAGTATAAAGTTGCAAAGTTGTTAATACAGCCCTTTACACAGAAAATAGAGCACTTGAATAGAAAAAGGGAATGGACACTACTGCAGTTTTAAATTCCAGATGTTAACAATTGCCTCTTCATCTTTAAAATACTGTTTTACACTAACTTCCTAAAATACAAATGCTGCCAAGCATAGATAGTATGGCAAATTAATAGCTGAGAAAACTTTGAGGGAATGAAACACTTGATGCTTTAAACATCCAGATCCTTGATATATTATGAAGCTGCTTTGACTTCAAAAAGTAGCAAAAGTAAAAACAAAAACATTATATTTGTTAATGAACTTTTAAAAGTCAAGGTGTGTAAGGAAATGCATTAAATTAATTATGCAATCTTTTGGAAAAAGTATTGTTAAAACCATTAAATTTTTCCCTAGAGAGCTTTTAAAGTACATTTATCAATTACCATATTTACATCTAAAGCCTATATGTAGTGTAATAAATATAAGCAAGCAGTAAGGTTTAGCAGTATTTTTTTAAAAAATCTTTAAATTTTTTCTAAAGTATCTCTCTACATACAGCACTCATAGAATGCATGTGCTTTTGGCTGATCTGGACTATATCTTCATATGTTAAAAAATTAAAGAAAACAGTACATAACCCTACCTTTCTTTCAGTATAAAAAGAGCACCAAGCTGTGCCAGAACTGTAGATGCAAACACAGCTAGAACTTCAAACCTTTCAAACCTGAAATTTGAGAATTAAGTTTAGAAACACTGAACATTGAACAATGCATCCAACAGAATTTTTTCTGTGCAAGAACCAGCAGCATACACCTACTCTTTCCAATTCATTCAACAGCAGACAGATGGGAAGAAAACTGAAGTTTTATGGAATAGGCATTTTTTTCAGTTTCTTTTAACACTCTACTCATCAGAAACACCTTAAAATTAAGCATTTATTAATTCTTCCTGTCTGTTCCCTACTGTGTAATTGTTCTTTACAATTTAGCCCTCCTCATTTTTAGGCTCTTTCTCATACAGAGTATTACTGATTGGGGCTGTTTGGGGATCCAGGCAATGACAGTGAGCAACATATGAAATGCTGAATAATCAAACCTTGTTATTGTACTTACCCAAATGAATAGACTGGGCTGGGTTTCTTCATCATTACCCAGTAGCTTATTAGACATGTTACCAAACTGAAAAAAGGGGGAGAATTAGACTGTGATAAATAACAGCAGCCTTTACAAACTGCATAATCTGCAATACACACTTGAGCCACCAGAACTCTAACAAATACAGTCAGATCTTGCCCTGAACTCAAACTGTCACAGTGATGTTCCAAGTGCTCCTCATGTGCTTTCTGAGCTTGCCTAGAAATTCTGCAACCTGAGAAAGGCTGTTTAAATGAGAAGGAAGCTGATAAGCAAGACAGAAGAGTGAAAGAAAAAACAAACAAATCTCTTCACTCAAGTCTTCTTTTCGAGATATACCATGAATTAGATTTAGTATTCTAGAATAAGTCTCAGGCCACATCAAGTATTGCCTGTCTTTTTCATAGTGTAATTTATGTATATGGCCAAAACACATTAACTTTCTTTGGCTGCATTCACCTGCACAAGCTCTAATGTAACTGGCCATTCACTGACAGCCACAGGTGTCTCTTGCTATCTTCTGTCCAAATTTTTCTCTCATATTGAACATCTAGAATTCCAACTATTTTGTAATCTCCATGGTAGTAGTCAGAATGTTTCAAGGATCAGTATAGCTTCCTTTGCCTATTTTTCCTCTATTTAACAATTTTTCCTCTATTGAACAATTTTTTCAATTGGAATCCACATGTGATTCAGTGCCATTTGTGCTTTCATGCAGTCCTTTTTTAATTAATAGCAGTGTTAAATCTGACTGGATCAAAAACTCATCCCTACAACTGATGAGCAATCACATCCTCACAATTTGATTCTCAGCTGTGTAGAATAAAAGTAAAAGCACAGAAGTAATACGTTCACATACAAAGCTGTAAATTCATACTCTCAGTAAGACTATTTTATACAACCAGGAAAACAACAAAATGAAAAGAAGCAGAAATTGATTTTTTGCAGCAGAATTACAGAGCATTGTTCTCCCTTACAGCAAATCAAAACTCTTGAAAGAGATTGCTGTGATTTTTAATAATGTTCTAGTCCAGCCCCTAATTAACCTAAGATGGGAGTGCCAGGGATGTCCCATCTTCTAAAACTAAAAGAAAAATTCCATACAAAAGGGGAAAGTGTTGATGTTGTACTTTCGAATTTCCCCAAGGTGAAAAAGGTATTTTGAGTCAAGACAACAAAAATTAGGTAGATACAAAATTCTAAGAAAAATACAAGATTGATTAAAGTTAAATCTTAATTCTAATGCAGTCACAGATCAATTTTTTGTGCCGATCCCAACAAGTCATTTTTGTTTCTGCATGTTTGCTGATGTTTTTATTAATGTTTTACTGTAAGTCAGATAAGTTACAGTATGTAGTGGACATACATATAACTCAGTAAGCTGATCCATACCTTTTATAAGATAGTGGGATAGCAAGGAAGATAATGTAGGCTAACATTTTATAAATATATACATCTTATTTCCCAACCACTGCTACTATTCTGTATCTTAGATAAGAACCGAATATATTTCATGTCTGAATATTGATATATTTCAACTATCAATATTACCAAAAGTATTCAGAACTATCATACTAAAAGTTGTTTTAATACAGTTTTGTTAGAAAACAAGAAAAATACTAAAAATAGCTAATAAAATATCTTATGTGCAGAATGCATGGTATCCAGCTTGCGAAATATTTCTGAAATAGAAATACATGCTTCCTGTTTCCTGATGTTAAAACTGAGGGTTACTTCACAATCAGTGACTATGGTATTAGGAAAATGCTTTGAGAGAACAACCAGACAACAGTTTTGTTCTATATCGTTTTATGTTGTCACACATCTGCATAGAGAAATCTCTGACTGAACTGATCAGTTACTAGCCATTCTCAATATAGCTATGGTGAGTTCCACAATTTGTTTATTGTGTGCAATTTTATACTCATTTAAGCTATATTTAAACCAGTCACTATTTCTATACTGATGACTAAGTTACAGGTCTTTGAACCTGTAAGCAAATTTTAAATGTATAGAAACATACAGACAAAAGGAACAGTAAGACAAAATGGGAAAAAAACTCACCTGAAAAGGTCAAAGATTGTCAAATATGTGTAAGCAGTTAAAGCTGTAAAAAAAGTAAATATTAAACTTAATACTTAATTTTTCAATGCAAAAGTCACATGTATTCTAAATCCTTTTTGTGCAGCTCTTTTCCACCTTCTACCTACATAAATTACCTCAGCTGACAGAACAAGTCTCTGTTATTCTTAAGACACCAATATATTTAATGTCATAAGCAGGTTGAATATGGCAATCCTAATTCAACTAAAGCACAGAATAAAGCCCAGATACAAAAGGTATCACATTTGCAACTAAGTTGTGATGAGAAATTTAAGTACTGAAAAGTCAGGAGATCTTCCAGAAATGCTTCACTTACCAAAGTAAAAGCTCTTTCTTATGTGCATTATTGCAATGAAAAGTAGGTTGAAATGAATGTTTTACTTGTTTTGCATCTCTAACCTATCCCAAAACTGCATGGCACCTAAAAGGTGGTGGAACACTCCAATGTTTTGGCTACTGCTGAGCATTCCTTGGAAGCAAAGAAGCCTTAAGCCTTTTCCACACTACAAACATCCTCATTCAACTGCAAGTGAGGGTCTCTGCATGTCACTGGTGCTACTTATACAAGGAACAGGTTTGAGAACTAGTAACTCAAAAGTCTACTATTGGTTTTCAGTCTTAAAGATGAAGTAGCTACTGCAGGAAGCAAATGACCAGCAGGACTAAAAAACTGTGCAAACTTTGACAGAGTTTCACCCATCCAAATTGTCTGTGAAAAATGCTTCTAAGCTGACTGTTGGCAAATCAAAAGGAAGCACTTTCTATACCTGGCTGTGCAAATCCCTAACTCCCATTAAGTATTGCATTTGACTTTTTCAGTCAGCTGGGACTTCACAAGCCAAGAAACACATGGTATTTTGTTATACTTTCAGTACACAAGAGCCACTTACCTATGCTGTTTGTAGAGCTGCACCACATGAGCAGGAAGCCAATACATATTAAATTTATAGCACCAAACAGTAAAATCTTCCAGGACTGTGAATGAGAATAAATATGTATTTTAAGCTCTCCAAAATTTACAAGACAGAAATACATCTATCTTAAAAACCAATATTGCAGTACTTGGTCATGCAAACAGAATGGGGGTCTCCTCCCACTCAAAAATTCACCACTCATTTCAGAACAGCAAGCCCTTACTCTCTTTTAACTTCACAGATTATTTTAAAACTCATTTATGAATGCCACCATGCTTAAAATACCTCTTTGGTCTAAAAAAACCCCCACCCATCTATAACATTTGCATTTTGCTATAGCACACAGCATCTGACTTTAGAAGACCAACTTGTGCAACTTTATATTAGTGGGTTCCTTTTTTTGTGCTGAAACTTTGGTCCCAAAAACATCTGAACACATTCAGGTTACAGTTCTACTGTATCCACCAGATATAGATATAATTCTGGAGAACACTAATTCACAGGGACAATGCACAGAAGTAATACAGCTTCAAAGATAGAGATATATATATATATATATATTTTTCTTTTTAAGCACAGCTAGAAAAATTCAAAGAAAAAATTTCCTAATAGACTTAAGTTAGTAGTATATTTTAACTTACTACAGCTAATGTATTTTTATAATAATTATGAATTTTCTTAAGCAATACTTACCCTTCTGTCTGCTGCAACCAACCTAAATTCATGTGTTAACTTTCCCACCAATGATCTCTGTGATTTGCGGAACAGGTGTATTGTCCCCTTAAAAAAAATAAAAATCAATAGTTTTATTAACAACTTACTTAAACCATAATTTAAATTAGCAAAAAGTGAATTTTTGGTTAACCAAAAATATCACAAACTTTAAACTACACAATATTTTGGTAACTATTTTACATGGTTATTATATCAGAAAAATAGCGAATTACTTAGAACCAAGCTTCATTTAGACATAATCCAGAACTCAGGTTTACTGAAAAAAGACACTGAAACATCATTTGAAGAGCAGGTTTTAACTTGTATTTAGATGAAACTACTACAAGACAATCTGAAAACACAAGTATTTTTCTTCATCAAAGCATACTTCCCACCCAAAGGCAACGGATTTATTAAACAGGAAAATATTGTTTATAGGTCTATAAAGGAGAGCCCACCACAGAAATAAAAACAATGCTGGTGATGTGGTGGACACAAGGCCAGTAAGAAAATGAGATATATCAACAATCCTGGCTCTGATCTAACCTAAAGGGGTACTACAGGGCTCTCGTGCTAGCATCACAGGGAGTAGACTGCCAGAGAAATTCATCTGCCATGACACTGTCTCCCTTTCCTCAGAGGGTCCAAGCTTCTAGTTGGTTATCCTCCATTCTGCTCTCCCCAAAAATTAGTAAGCTTTCCACATGAAAAGCCCTTCTGAACTGCAATACAAATTTGTGGACTTGTAGTGGATGATCTGCCACCTTCAGCAGTTTGGGGATGGATTAAATAAGGCTTGATTTTAAGCTATCACACCTTAGCTGCCAGCAGAAGGCAAAAAGACATACTAATGCGGTCTTCACCAAAATAACTTTCACACATTTTGTCAACACAGCTGCATTTCATTATCTGAGAAATACAAGTGTGCCATGAATTAAACTTTAAGTACTACTACAGATCCCAAGTTTAGCTCATCTGGGACAAAACACTGGCACTTGCTCTTTTCTTCACTAGCAAATCATTGCATGATTATTTTGATTCTTAATAGACACATGCAGGATGCCAGAACACTTAGAAAGCTTTTCTAACAGGTAGTGCTTATGAAAGCTGTTTGTTACAGAATCATGAACAATCATAGACTATCCTGAGTTGGAAGAGACCAACAAAGATTATTGAATCCAACTTCTGTCCCTACACAGGACACCCCAAGAGTCACCATGTGCCGGAGAGCGCTGTCCAAACGCTTCTGGAGCTCTGTCAGGCTGGTGCTGTGATCACTTCCCTGGGGAGCTGTTCCAGTGCCCAGCCACTCTGGGTGATGAACCTTTCCCTGATATCCATCTAAACCTCCCATGACACAGCTTCAGCCCATTCCCTTGGGTCCTGTCACAGAGATCACTGCCTGCCCCTCCTGTTCCCCTCACAAGGAAGGTATCACAGCAGTGAGGGCTCCCCTCAGTCTCCTCCAGGCTGATCAGACCCAGTGGCCTCAACCACTCCTTTCATGGCTCCCCCTTCACATCTTCCCAGCCCTCCTTCGCACCCTCTCTTTCCCACACTGTCCATCGCCCAGCCACACCTCCCCGTCCACAGGGGCTGCCGAGCACCAGAGCTGCGCGTTCTGTGCCAAGGGCACCTCGTGCACGCCCACAGCCCACAGCCCACAGCCCACTGCCCACAGCCCACAGCCCACAGCCCAGCCCTGGAGGCGAGCTCCAGCTCGGCTCGCGTTAACCTTGGCACTCGGGCAGCCCTGGGTCCCGCAGTGCTGCAGGCGGCTGCCCCACAGCTCAGCCCCTGCGGCGCTGCAAGGGCCCCACAGGCCGTGCTTCTGCAGGCACGGTCTGCTCCAACAGGTGACACCACCTGTTATCCATACCCACGGCACTGCAGCGGTGCTCAGCAGGACGAGGGAACATTTCACCGCCCAAATGAACACGCACAAGCGGCAGTCGTTCCCAAAAGAACGGGTTTTTGTCTCTGAGAAGCGAGCCGCGGAGTGACAGCCCGACACCGGGGAGCAAGTGCTCTATAACCCGCTTGTCCTGCGGCGGGTCCCAGCTCCCCGACCGACGTGCCGCTGAAGGAGAACTCCGGGGCTCGGACCGCAGCCCGGCCACCCCGTTCGACAGGCAGCTGGGGCACAGGAGCCCCCCAGGGCCCCGGCACCCCCGGCCGAGAGCCCCGAGCAGCGAACCCCGCACGGGCAGCGGCGCCCAGCGCTGCCCCGGGCCCCGGGCCCGGTACGGGCCGCGCCAGCCCGGGCGCCCCGCGGCGCCGCCGCCCCGCCCAGCGAGCGGGCGCTTCCAGCAGCCTCCTCACGCCGTGCCCGACGCACGACTCTCCTTCCCCCTTCGCTCCTCGCCCCCAGCAGGGACCACTCACCATATTACTGCCCGCAGCGGAAGAGACGGCGCCATGCGAGGCCGGAAGGGGCGGGAGAGGTTCCCGTCGCCGCGGCAACCGGCGGGCCCGGCGGGACACGTGGCGGAAGCGGCGCCCGCCGGGAGCGGCGGCGGCTCCGAGCCCGCCCCGCGGGATGCGCGGCACAGCGCCCTTCCCTCGCTCCTCCCGCCCGCAGGCGGAGCTGGCCGCGCTCCCTGGGACATAGTGGTTATCTGCCGCCTCACCGCGCTCCTGCCGGTGTCTGCCCGCGGGAGGCCGAGGAAAGGGCTCCCGCGGTGGTGACCATCGCAGACTGAGAGTCCAGCCTATGACCAAACAGCACCGGGTCAACCAGACCATAGCTCTGAGTGCCACGTCCAGTCTTTCCTTTAAACACCTCCAGGTATGGTGACCACCACTTCCCGGGCAGCCCATTCCAATATCTAACCACCTTTTCTGCGAAGAAATTCTTCTTATTTTTCAACCTAAACCTACCATAGCACCTCTTAAAACTGTCGTAGTCCTAGGCCTGTCATAGTCTGTCACGATACTCCACTACAGCAGTTCCACAGGGATGGCTTTGCATTCCTCTGTCCCCAGCCAGCCCTCGCACTGCTGCGGTGTTCGGACTTAAATGTACTCAGGACACAGCCTGCAAAAGCCATTTCTTTTCCCCTGCAAAACCCCCACAGGACAGCAGCGCTGGAATTAAAGATTTAGTCACTTTGTTGCGTGCTGAGATTCTTAGAAGTGCTCCCGTTGCTGTGAACACGATGAACAGTGGAAGCACCGCAGTCCAAGGAGGGATCTGCACGCAGCCTAACCCATCCTAGAGCCTGCTGCTACCCAAGGCAGGCTTGGAGAGAGGATTCTGCTGCTGGCTGCTGGGACACCGGGACACGAGCGCTGCCAGGTGCCAGCACATCGCTTCGCTGTGCCCAGGAGTTCCTGCCAGAAGGAACGTGTACGGCAGGAATGCTTGGCATGGAAAGTACAACGAAATACGGAACAGAAGTCACCTTGGGAGTTCAGATAGCTCTTAAGAAAAATTGTGTTGCAAGGCAGCTGCATGGGATTGAATATGTACTGAGAGATTTATTCACAAAACAGCTTATTTATTATTTTTTGCAAAATAAGTGGAAAAGAGAGGAATAAAAATTGAAGTGAGGTATTTTATTAAGACAGATTATTGTGCCTAGGAAGAAGCTTTTGAAACAACCTTCTGTAACATTGCCTTAATCTTTAATCTTTGTTCTTTTTAAAGAGTCTATTCAGTTCTCCAGTACCCATAGTTAAACTGTTTAAAAATGTTGTTTGTGTCTCACCTGTTCTGTAAAACAGACCACAGTACTTACCTGACTGTGGGTGATAAGCCTGCACATCAAATTAAACCAAGAACATGCCAATCTTTAATCTGCTTCACAGTTAAGTGTGCTTCACATCTAAGTTGTGTGTATTGTCTCCTGTTCCTGTGCATTTGCAGAGCATGTGATTGAACTGTTGATTAAAAAAAGATAAAATAATTTTGATTTTCCAGTATCCGGTCCTTAGAGAACACAGTATCATTAATTCAGAACAGCTATCGGACTGATCAGGTAATTGTACTCCATAAGATATATTTAATATATCAGACTTCATTCTAAGCTCTTGGCTGTAACCAGGAAGCTTTTTTTCCAGTGTATGGAAGAAGTTTTGGAAACTATTTGCAGAAAATAGATTTGCACTTTATAGAATCTGGATGACAAGCAAGAAATTCAAACTGCAGCTGCTGCCTCCATCCAAATTCAATGAGGAAATCAGAATTCAGGTGGACCACTGTATAATTTGCTCCACAAAGCTGTTTGGTTACTTCATTATTGACATAGTATTGGGATTTTTGGTTTATCAGATGTCACAGGATGTTTCTTCTCAGAAGAGGCCAACAGTTAGTAATTAGAGATTGCACTTGCAGAAGTGTCTTCACAGAACAAAAATTCTACAATAGCATTCTGCATATAACAAAACTAGGTCTTCAAGAATGTCTTAAACTGAAGCAAGTTTGAGGCCTTTTAGAAATTGCTGAAATGAGATTGGAAAATAACAGAAGTTACAGACTTAGAAAGAAAGAACATATTGTTCTTACAGTATACACTTGCCAAAAAATTTGGAATTTTCAAAACTACGTGGTAAAAACATCACTACTCAATAGGTAGGTTGTTTGTAGGCTGATATTCTGAAAAACATATTAGGTTTTTAAAATATAGCTACAACACAGCACCTGGAATAATCCCACAAGTGTTGAGAGATGGATTTTAGTTAAATTATATTTTTCTGCCTTCACCACTACATGTATTTTCTGTTTCATCATGGTACACAGAATAAAGGTAACTTAGAGAAAGGCGCATAACTGTCTTCTCCAAAGCCATATGAACCCTTGTAGGAAACGGGCTAGATTTCACAAGTTCACAATAAATTCGGAAATTTGCAGAAAGATGGCATGATTTGGGGAAAAAGCCCAACAAAAAATCCCAAAACAAAACAAACCCCACCCACACAAACAAATGGGAAAAAACAAAACAAAACAACTACCACCACCAACAAAAACCTCAAACAAAAAAAAATCCCCAGGAAGTTTTAACTTCTTTTTTCTGACTTTTCTCTGGCAAGCTAGAAGCACTAAAGTACAGAAATAAACAGATCTCTATGTCTGATACATCAGCATCTAACAGTCTAACATTAGGCATGAAGCCTTGCCTCCCCACCTTGGCTGGAATGGAAACAATTTAATGAGTCCAAGATAAACCTCAGTCCAAGGTATGGTCCCAAAACCAAAATCTATGCAGATTCCAAAATAGCAAATGGTGGGATGTATTTTTTCATCCCATTCTTTCTTCACTAATTTTAATTTATCTGATTATGTCCTCTACAAGAATATTTGAATGTCTGTAACCTATACATAAAGTTACCAACAGAAATAATTTTAGTGTTTCAAAATCTACCTCCAAGCAGTATTATTTCAGCCAAAGAGAGATACCTTGGATAGTCCCCAGTGATGTCTTTCTGTCCTAAGGAATTACTCCTTAGTACAGAAACAGAAATAGTTCATATGCTTCAGTCCGAAACACTGGGGTTTTTTAATCCTAGCTGTATTGATTTTTATTTAGTTGGTTTATTTTAGCAATGATTGACACGATGATGTGTGGAAGGCAGTGGTCATGGCTGGTTTTTGGGAGACCCCTAATGCTGCCAGACATGTATTAAAATGAGTCTAAAAAATAAAAGTTTGATTAATTTTATCTTCAGGATGTAACTGTAAAAACAGAACACCCCTGTAGCTGTAAACAGTCCAGATGCAGCCTCAAGACAAGAATTACAAATGGTAAGGCAATAAAGATAAGAAATTATATTGTTAAATCAGAATTAACAGCAGCATTCTCCCCTAAACAAAAGCAAAGCCATTTTGAAGCTAAGCAAATTTGCTCAAGATTTTTAAGGACTTCACCATGACCAGAGGAATTAGTTATGTGACACCTCCTGGTTTTCACCATGATCTAGCAAGACTAGGATAAGCACACACTTTCAGTTTAAGCACATTTATTTAGGAAGTAGCACTTCTGTTTACATTAGTTTTAAGAACTTGAGTTATGTTCTTTAGAAACTGATTTATTTACATATTTATTGTTCCATCATCTGGTATGCAACACCTGATGTTTTTAAATTTTTTTTTAAACCAGCAGCAATTTAATAGGCTTCAAGTTGAATGAAAAGGCTTTTAGTTTTGGACATTTTATCTGATAAACAGACAAGAAAACAGTAATAACAAGACAAACAAAACATTTTATTGTGAGCTAAAGCTATGTGACTGCTCATCATGCTTTTTTACATTGCTAATTAGTAAAATGGTGTTTAACATTTCAGAAAACATTCTTAAAAGAACAATGAAACAAAAGTGCTTCTGAACAACAAAATACAAAAATTAGTCCCATCCCAGACTGGAGTTGTCCAATATATTTTATGGGGGTGGGGTATGGTGTTTTATCTCCACCTTTGGTTTTCATCACTTTAATACAGATTTCTGAAAAATACTGACTAGCCCTTCACATGACTACAAATTGGAATCATGTGGCAAAAAGTTTCTGTTTGCAGTCCCTTTGAGAGGTGTGCGACTATTAGACAAAGTACTTTCTTCCCCACTCCTAATGGGAGAAACCCCTGCACAGCTGAGAGGCCACACCCCAGCATCTCTGACGACCACACCTGTATTAACCAACTGCAAAGAATGCTGACCTTTTATCCTCAAAGCCACTTCTCTGAAGAAAGGATTTTTTAAGAAGTGTATCTTATGAAGGCAAGGAAAGTCTTACAGCAAAACAAGGCTCATCACCTGTTTCCAGAAGTAAAGTCAAGCATTTTCAAATCAAAACATCAGACTCTGAAGGATCTGCAGTGTTGAGCCAGTATATTGAATCCACCAGAGGAGTGTATACCTTGCCAATTATTGCTGAACTCAGGAGGTAGTTATTGACAAGGTAAGAAGTTTCCACTCTAAGACAGTTAATGATTTACACAAGAAGCAGGAAAAACAGAATACACATTTCCCCATATTTTACAAGATGGTTTTGACAGCTTAGCTTCCTCATCCTGTGGAATTATAATTACCATAATTAAAAGAAAAGATACTGAAAATTATAACTAAATGAGAAATTCTAAAAGAAAATAGCTGATCAATTGGTCATCTCTTAGGATGTCTGCAGATCATCCTAAGCGTGAAAATTCACATAGGTCAGTAAAACAACATTCTTCAACATTAGATAGCAGCTCGAGAAACTAATAATAAAACTGCTTCTAATTAGCACAATGACTGAGATAACTAGTTGCACTCACCACCTGCTTGCTACTCTTCATTCCATTTTTGATATCTGGTAGAAACTCCAACAACTTAAAGCATCACAAAAGCTCGAGGCCACCACAGAAAATGAAGGAAAATCTGGTCAGGTACAGTAGCACTGGCCACCTCCCAAAGCTGCCACATGCAGAAGCATCACTGAAGCACTGGAGAAGCTAAAGAAGCACGTCCTAGGCACAACTATGCATCATCCATGTCTTGGGTAGGAAAGCACTGTGAAAATCTAGGGCATGAAGTCTCACCATAGATGATTAAGGAAACCCTAAGGAGAACGCTGTTTTCCAGTGGCAGAACAGATGTCTCAGCTCTATTTGCCAGCATATCTGACTTCAGTATTCCCAGCACAAAGTACTTAAATTTCACAAGAGGGACCTAACAGCATTGCCAAGCAGTGCTAAACCCCACTTGTTTAGAATAGAAAAAATACCATTTATTCTACATCAGAAGATAAAGTTAATTGAGTTATATGTATAAAAACTGTCATGCTTTAAAAACACTTGAGAGAATGGAACAGTAAAACCAGCAATAGCCTCTAATTAACACAGTGACAACCTACCTTCTCAGTTTACAGATCCCATTCTTACTCATTTTTAAAGTGTTATCATCACCTTTGTTAGCTACATAAAGTTGCAGGGCCTTATTCAACAGAACTGTATTAGAGACTGGCTTTGAGTCAGTAAGACATCTCAGGGGCACAATGCCTATTTCTGATACACTAAGCACTGTAAAATCTAAGAAAATAACAGGACAGAGAAACTCATTTGTGCATATCTGAGTTTAAGGCTTATCTTTACTACTCTGTGTTGGTTTTGTCTTAGCATATGCAGAGAACTTGTACAGGTTTGCTGTAGTCCATAGAAAAGTCAGCATTAGGAAAGAGAGCATCATAGCACACAACAAATTCTTTTTTTAAGGAGAAAGAGCAATCCACATACTATTCTTCCAGTATGTTGAAAGACAAAAAGTATGCCTCCTGCTCAATAAAAGGCAAGAACCTGCTTAATAAAAGCAGAAGGATGTATGAAGACGGTTGTTATAAAAAAAACAAGGGGTTTGAGTTGGTTTTATTTTCTCCCTCCAGTAACTGCTACACTTGAAAGTCAGTAAAACACACTTGCAGAGAGACAGAGAAGCTGCTTACTAAGCTTGTCAAAAAAGTGGGTCAAGTCGCTCATTCACTAGCAGTGGGCAGATTCACAGAAAAAAAAAAGGGGGGGGGGAGGAAGAAACAAGAAAAGAAAAAAAAAAGAAAAAAGAAAAAACTGGTTCAGAGAGCTAATGGAATGGTAGTCTTCACAAGGATTAAAAGCACCCAAGCTGCTGTCTTGTTTATCCTGATTCAAGACATTGTATTTGAACACAACCTGATTTTATGGAAAATGTAAAGTCCTGTGCAAATACTTTAGACTTGGGAAATATGGGTAATTTGAGGGGATTTGGGGTGGGGGGGAAGGTTTGGTGGTTTTTTCCTGTTGTTATGGTTGTTTTTCCGCAGATCTGCTCTTATACACAGTTAATCCAACATATAGATGGAATCACTGTGGTGGGACTTAGTACGAGTAAAAAGAGGAGTAAGATGCAAGACAATACCTTAAGTGGAACAGAATTATTCTTAAAAGACAGTATTCAGAAAACAGCATTAAGACAAGATATTTAAAGGAGATTTATGAACCAAACAGCACTGGGCCACAGGCTAAGAGTCCAGCAGCTGTGGGGCAAACTGATGTTGCAGAACAAAATTTTCCTCTTTTACTGTGTTCCAGCACTAATTTATAGGGCTGTAGTCCATCCACTAAGCAGAAAACAATGAGGCATAAGAGAAGACCAAAAAGCAGCTGTAGCAGTCACACAGATTCTCTTGAACCTGAACTGGCTGTACAAAGTAGTGAAAGGGCTGGTCCCTTTTCTTTTTATGTAGCAGCTGGTGATTCTGACTCTTTGTGCTGCATACTGGTGCTACTTTAGGAGATGGGGACTTCCATCCCAACATTTCAGGTACCTATCCCAAGCCCATAAGCATGCATTTGAAATAAATAACCAGTATATTCCTCAAAATTAAGTGGAAAAAACAAAGAGTTTTATAACAATATTTTAGGAACACTTAAAACCAGAAGCATTATCTACAAAGTTATCGTTTGCAAAGGATCTCAAGGAATGTTTACCAAAGTTTCATGAATAAAACCAAGGCCCTTTCTTAGCTGTAGCTATTTGGCAGATGCTAATACAACAGTAATATCCATGCTTAACATTACAAAGAATATTACAGATATGGATCAAGTCAGCCAGGAATCTCCAACAACAGAGATGGTCTACTGAAGGCAGAACTAAGGCAAAGCAAGACATGAGATTTAAGAATCTGAAATCTTTTAGCATTTCTCCAGAAAAGTGAATCAGGGGAACCAAAGTCACATTTCATTTACGTAAGATCTACATTTAAGAGAGTCCTATCCGTAGAAGGCTAGAAGTGGTTTGGTTAGACTATTTCAAAAGGCATAGAAGCAGAACACAATCTTCTCTTATTTGATTGCTTTTAATCTTAAGATCAGTTAAAAGCATCTCTGGTTGAAAAAAAAAAAAAAAAAAAGAATCCCAAACATATTGCATATGTGCATCTCAAAGGTTTGACACAGTTTCTGCTATTTAGTACTCAATACCACACAGTGAGCACAGTCCTCTCAGAGTATTACTATACCTACAACTGCATCTATCAGCTAGGGTTGTTGTTTTTTTCATATATACATATATTATTTATAGTCAACTTTCAGGTAAGTAGTTCCAAAAAATAAGTTAAATGAAAAATTAAAAACAATTTTTCTGTTAAGACCAAAAGCAAACAACACTTACAACTCATTTTCATTAAAACAACAGTAAACAATATGCATTTTTGCAGTATCACTAAGTCGGGAGAGGTGTAAAAAAAACCCCAAACCAACAACAACAACAACAGAAAAACCAAAACAAAAAAAAACACAAACCTGCTTTAACAAGGAACTAGTGTTCTGCCCTGCAAACATCTGTGTTTAATCTGTGTAGAGCTTGTAAACAAGATGTTAGGCCTTTAGAAGTAAAGGCAAAAATGCTTTCCTTTATTATGGTATTTAAAGGCTATCATTTAAGAGTTTGTTTTTTTTTAATAGCTTGTCATTTATATAATAAAAACAAGTATTTGTACAAAGATGCAGTTTCTTTTTAAAAAAGCAGATCAGTTGAGTGCTTTATACTTTAATATATAAACCAAAACATATGAAAGCTATAAAAACATTAATGTGTGCCATGTATTAAACATGTAGCCTTGTATTTTAATGCTTACATGTGGAGATTAAAAAAATTACCACAATGGAAATTTTACTTTCAATTATCATAAACAGACCAAAATACAGAGTAAAAACACGTCATTTCTGAGACTCAACAATTAGCATGACTTACTCTCTCAAACATCAGCTGGGCTCAAGTTGTACACTGTAAGCATAAGCTAACATTCTACCAATGAAAGCATTACAAAATGCATTAAGAGAAAATACTGACAGTAAATGAATATCTCAGTCTATTCTTTTACTTAGTAATTTTTCCTTTAAAAGGCAGTTTGAATTGGTTTTACAAGGTTTGGGGTTTTTGCTGTTCTGCTATCAAAGGTCTTCTTTAATCCTGTCCTGTGAACAATTCAGTCATATTACATCAAAACAAAAAGACAAATAATAACAGACTAGCTACTTTTAATCTTTTAATAATCTTAATTCCCCAATGCTGTTCTTCCACTCTGCACAGGGAAATTGTTTTATTTGGCACATTACGGATAAAAAAGTCAAAAAAATCAACTGAATTTTACAAACCTCCAACTGAACATCATTGTTCCAAGTTCGTTGTTCATCAATGTAATGGCAAAATTAAAAACAAAAAAAAAAAAAAAACCACACACACAACATAGGGAAAGGTCCTCCAATGATCAATATCATCAGGGCCTTGTAGCAGAAACAATATACATATATCAATGTTCAAACCAGAATCGGATTGCTAGGAATCTTATCTCAAGTCCTGTTGTGCTCTTACTTACAGTGTGTAAATCCTCACTAAATGGCAAGGAGGCTTTGATGAACACATTTCACACTGTACAGTTTTCTCTTAATCTCAAGTTTTAATGCAGATACTTAAATATCTGTGAAGTCCTGTAAACTCTGGCTGCTCCCCAGGCAGCACAGTTTCAGTTCAAGTAGTGTCTCACACTGTGGTATCTCCAAAGTCCTTGTTCCAGCGAATGTACGCTTCCAGGGTCTGAGGGCTCAAACTGCGCTTGATCTTCTTCAAAGATTCTGTGAAATCTGACAGCTTGATATTTCTCATCTAAACAGGAAATCAAAGACATCAGGGTCACAGGTGGTTTATGTGCTTCACTTTATTCAGGAAGTACTTGAGGATTCACTTTTAACAAAGCACATTCTATGAGGGCTGCATCTTGATGTAAGAACAAATTTTTTTTATAGTGAGAGCAGCCATTCACCACAACAACCCCTCAGAAATGTGGTAGGGTCTCCATTGCTGGAGGTTTTGAAGATATGACTGGGCAGGGTGCTAAATAATCTCATCTAACTTCTCTTTCCCACAAAAGGATGGACCAGGTGATCTTTCAAGGTCCCTTCCAAACCAGGGTATTCTATTATTCTATGACCTGATGCAAGAGTCTTGTCATTTAAGACTACCAATATGTACCATTTCTAATAAACTAACACTTGCTAATACTAAGATTTGCTTTGTTACTTAATAGATCATTAGACTAGGTCATTACCTCCTGATTCAGTAGGTGGTGTGAGCTAATGCATACGAGGACATCACAAGAAAATAACACAGATGCTGTCATCCTCCTGCAACAAATCCTTCCAGCTTACAGCTTTAGCCACAACCTCAGGCTAAACACAAAGTACAACTGAGAAATTAAGCTTTGCTTCATTTCCCCCTGTGTAACCATGGTTTGCACACAGACCTGAACAGAAACTTTTGTAGATAGGACCAATTGCTTCCTTTTATTTATGTTTACAGTTGCAGTTTGTGGTCAGGAGCTTAATCTTTATCATGGTCCATGTGAATAAATGTAAGTATTATAAATATACATGCACAAATCTGTTTTAGGTTCTCCCTATATGTAAAAATGGGGTGGAGGGAGTAGAAGTAATTTCACGTAACACTTCTGGGAATGTTCTTGGGAAGTAACACTGTGAGAAAATAAAAGCCAGGCCTCTGACATCATCAGCTATGTAACAAATACTGCAGTTCAGTGAAGGAAAAGACAGGACAGTCAGCTGAAATGAAGAACAACAGACTTACTAACAGAAAAAGAGGTGCTCTGAAGCCTGAAAGCCAACAAAATACCCATTAAGAATTTTCTTTAATGAAGAAATTATTGAAAAGGATAATACTCCCAAAAGTTTTCCTATTTTGTATGATACTACACAGAAAAAAGGGGCCTTAAAAGCTTCTAGTGAGAAAACATTCTATTCGAAGGGGAAAATACAGCTGCTAGAACAGCTTACCTCACTGGCAGACATGTTCTTCACCTGTTCTGGTTTTAATTCTGTAAAAATAAAGATAGATGGGTGAATTTCATAAGAAAACATGCATCACTTCTGACAACTAAAACATGTTAGAAGCACTTTTATTTGGAAAAAAACCCCTGCAGCTAAAAATTTTACCTTTCAGCCTCAACACAATCTCCTGTACATAAAGGTACATGGTGTTTTTGTCTCCTTCTTCCCCATTTATCAGCTCCTCAACCAGGCTGCTCCCACACTCAGTTACTGCAGATGCAGCACAGAGAGGTAGCAGAATTATTCCATCTTCCTAAAGTATGGAAAACAGCACACTAGCCAACAAGCTACCTTCTCCCATATTATTCGTGGCATCCACAACCTCCCTACTGAATTTCAGGAGACAGAAGGTACAATCAACCAAGAACACTGAAATAAAATCAGGCAGGGCACATCAAAGTGCTTCTTGCCCTATGCTGCACTCATGTGATCTAAACATTCTTGTATCATTCATCTTTTTTTTTTTTTTTTTAACTTGCAATAATTCTCATGATATCAACATGTAACAGCAAACATTTTGCTACCAGGGTACAAGAAAAAGAAGCTAGGCAGGACTGGCAAGGATGGTATCACAAAACATTTTCAAAAATATAATATTTTATATGGAATACAGGAGCAAGTGAAAAATATGCTGCACAATACTACACAGTCTTTTCTTGAAATGGACTTGTGTCTGAAGTGAGTTGTCAGCAAAATAAAGCCTGCACACCTAAATGCATACATAATTAATTCCACCACTCTAAATAAATATATTCAAATTCTTAGGAGACATGATGTCTCTTATGAGAGCCATTTAATGCAGTCCTGTTTCCCAGTTACTATGCAGGATTGTTAAAGATGTGCTTTACAAATTCAACAGCTGAAACAAAGTGTTAAAAAAAAATTCATTACAACATCTGCTTTCAGGAGAGAGAGTAAACTGGTAAAAATGCATGCTACAGGATTTATAATAACACAAACACACTCACAAAACATGAACAGACCTCTTCCCATAAATAATTTAAGAGAGTTGGAATAATTTTTATTTACGCATAATAGGCCGGGTATTACAGAACACTTCTGCTCTGCCTGCTTTTAGTACCTTTCTGTCAAGTAGTCTTGATATGCCTACAATATGTCTACAAATAGAAAACTAACACCAAACCTTCACAATCTTTTCTACACAAAAATCCTACTACTGATCTCCACTAAACAAGACCAGTTCCCTTGGATGTGGCTACTGGACACATAACTAGCTAGTTAAACAGAACAAAGAGAGGAGGTGCTGGAAAAAAGTATTGACATTAAAACTGTGGGTTTTTCCTAGTTGGACACGTCAGAGAAAGAACAAATATAAGTAAAACTCTAGTTTGTTCACAGCTGTCATCTGGATCACAATTCAACATTTAAGAGTTAAAGATATAAAAAGCTATGCCATTCAAACTGTATCTAGAAAAACCCCCAAAAAATCCTTGTTTCAGTTTTCCTTCCTTTTGACTTGAAGAGATTTGACACATTTATAAAGACAAGTAATGCAATCAGCAATTGCTATGCAAGTAATAATTTAGCTACAACAGAACTGACGACAGCCTCAGAAAGACACTACTTAAAAACCCTACAATTCAGTGAGAAACACTTCACACTGCTTTTCTCTTATGACACAAAAAACTTCTGTTTCACATGGTGAGATGCTGAAGGGTTTTGTGTAAGTAAATCTTATAAAGATGCTATTATGAGGAACAGACTAAAACCCAATGTAAAAAGTTACATTTCAGAGGTTTGAGAATTATAAAAATGTAAGAAAATGCATCTCCAACATCAAAACCTCAATAAAAATCTCTGCAGCTTACCTCGAATGGGGCCTAGGGCTGCATCCTTTGCTAATGCTGTTAGGTCACTTCCAGAGTATCCATCTGTCATTCTTTGCCAAAGGAAAAAGTAGGGTCAAGGAGGATGGAAAAAAAACAAAAATCCTGCTTCAAACCACATCAATTTAATTGCATATAATCAAAATGTTACTTAATCAGGAGAAGTATTACTTTGATGTTATTTTGCAAGTTTAATAAATCAGAAGTACATTCACTATAAATGATCTATATTTCACTATAAGTGATCTCTCACAGATTAAATCTGAAGTACAGATATTCAAGTTACAAATAACATTCTGGAAAAAAAAAGGTAGCAACTAGGATTTGTAGATGAAAAGTGATCCCAAGCACATTTACTATATCTCTTAGGAGAATTCTGTACCAGTAGTTTATCAACATTCATCAATTACCATAAAACCAAAACCTCAACTGTCCTGTGTTCTTTCAATCCAATCAGCAAAATGAGAGAAACCAATACCACATGTTTAATATGATACAAAGTGAACTGAAAGGAAGGTAAATTCTGCTACCCAATAGGATGGGTTTGTTTGTTTTATAAACCTGGCAGATCATCCAAATCCTCAGAACTACATACTAAGGAGTAAAAAAAAAAAATTCAAACCCAGGAGCCGAACTCTGTGGAAGCTGTTCCAGAATTTGACTTAATATCCAAATTAACCAATTAAACACTTCAGAGAATAAAGACCTCCACTAAACCAGGAAGCCACCAATACAAAATGCCAACATAAGTGAAAATCAGTAGTACAGGTTACCTAAAAAAGTTTAAAAATGAAAACATCACCCTTATAGAGCAGTAGCTGGCTGCAGCAACAAGAGCTTAGTCTTCTGGAGATCATAAAGTCTATTACAGTTTATAGAAGTTGCAGAGGAGCAAAGGAACTCAGAACCATAATGGAGGTTAAATACTTCTCTCAAAACAAATAAAGATGAAAAAAGAGGCAGGCAGGTTGCTCAACTTGCACATTTTCTCTAAATCCTTTAAAGAAGGTGTACTCAAGCTGCATTTGTGATTTGGTTCTTATATCTGCAGTTAGAATACAGGACTCCATTTTTCCTGCAGTTAGCTACTACTGCAGCCTACATGTGGCTTGACCTTCAAGCACAGAGGGAATATATTCTGTTTGATTACATATCAACTTCTGCAACATTACTAAGAGGCTGAGAAATGCTACATCCAGGACTGTACTAACCTCTGATGTACTAACACAAAGAGAAACAGACTGAAGTACATCCACCTGCCTATCTTTGCTATCTCATGGTCTGTTTTCACTCCTTCCTGCCCTACCTGCTTTTTAGTCTAACCTCCTTCACACCCATTATTAGATTTAGGTGACTAACAGCAGTATTGTGTCAATCTCAATGATGAAAAACATGAAACAACTCAGCTTCATAACAGGAGTGAAAAATTAACCCACATTTTCCCAATCAAATTGGAAAGTGAAAAGAACCAGTGCTTGCTCTGCTATGTTGGTAATACGTTCAACAAGCCTAGTGAAGCATCAGGAAAGAGAACTTGCCTTTTATTTGAAATGAATGCCAAGTGCAAAACTGGTGTTATCTTTTTGCATCAGGGAGGAGAGCTGGACTCCTTGGGGGACAGGGTGGAAAGAAGCATCCTCCTCCCTCCTCCTCAAAAGAAAGAGCTGATGGGCATGTTTCAACAACAGAAACCTGACTGGGTGTATCCTGCATATGTATATATAGAAACACTTTCATACAGCCCGACAGGGAACCATCTTCCCCAAATGCACATAATTCATGTTGTCACTCTCAGATGATTTACATTAGTTATATTTTAAATTAATTAAATAGTCTGAATGAATGCAGTAGAGGCACATATTTATTTAGTATGGTTACAAAATACTTACCTAGCTAGTTGAGCCAACTCTTTTTGGGTTAATGGACTTCCTTGCTTGCTTAGAAGATTTTTTAGCAAAATCAATCTTGTCTGTAAAGAAGATAAAATTATCAGATGTAAAACTCGTTTTCACGGAACACTTAAAATTGTGTTGCAAGAACAGAACTATGCTTTTGTCAGTTTTGCTTTTGTGCTTCACCAGTTTAAACTTGCCTATAGTGCTTGTGCAATTAGACTGTACAGTATCATCTCTTCAGGAGCAGAGATAAGGACTGTGTAAAAACAAGATCAAAACCCTAACTATTAATATCAAAAGTAAGTCATTAGAATCTTCATCAGAAGTCCTGATCTCGTGTTGAACTGAAAAACATTACGAAAATTACTTTTATCTTTTGCAATAAAACACTCTCCTTCAGCCAAACAAACACAGTCCTGTAAGTCCTACTTCAGATTTGCCTATGTCTGCCAGTCTGTAAGCAACACCTCACAGAAATACTGAGTAGCTATCACTAGATTTGCTACTAGTATGAATGACAGAAAAGGCAAAAACTTAAAATAGTTCCCAGAATTAATACACATTGTATATGATCAAGGTGAGCCAGAAGTTAGGTCATGGAATTGTAATCATCCACAAGGGCAATTTAAGAATTGTCTGTAAGTGTCTTAAAAATATGAGTGAAAAACAATACTTACTTCCTCGTTTGGTAAGGACACATATACCCGTTTGGTGAATCGTCTGAAAAAACCCAAACATATATACATTGTTCACACTATTCTACAATTATTTAGCACATACAAATCTAACATTTGGTTAGGCTAAGTGACAAAACTTCACTTCCATCATCAAATTCTATGAAGCAGAACTGGAGATTTTGAAAAAAAAAAACAAACCAACAACCAAACAAAAAATATGCACAAGCCACTGGTGCCACCTTACTCTTATTTGAATTTGTAAGACTCCTCCCAGAGGGGAAACACTCTAAAGGCAGAAATATCACTGAACACCAGCAATTAAATGAAGCATCTCAATTTTTTCACAAAAATGTATTTGGAATAATTTCTTCAGACAGTGCTGACATATCTATTTTTCTCAATCAAGAATGAAAAGAGAATAAAGTATGAGTACTTGTAACAAAAGTCCTAAAGCAAATCTACAGCAAGATCTGTAATTGCATGGGATGTGAGAAGAAAATATTTACAGAGAAGAAATGCTGGATTTCTGGTCAATCTGCAATAGTGATCAAATTTTCTCCTTTATTCTGCCATTTAAGATCCAAATAACAAAAAAGCAAATTATTAAATTTATGAAATTAAAAAACACTGACTTGATCTCAACAGGTATTACTATTTCAGACAATTCCAAGACCATCATGATTGTGCAGATGCATCTCAAAAGAAAAGCGTAAAGCTCTACTTTGAGAGGTTAAATAATTTAGCCTTGCTGAACAGCTTTTACTTATTACAAAACTTGGCACCAGGACACTAGGCAAAACCTGTTCTTCATACTGAATATCATCTTACTGTATACTCAGAAAAAGAGACGTTTTGATACCTGAGAACAGCATCATCAAGCTCCTGAGGCCTGTTTGTTGCTCCCATCACAAGTATTCTGTCCTCTCCAGAAGACTGCACCTATATAATGCAGGAAGGCAAGACAGCTTTCAGTTTACACAGTCTACATTTCAATTAAGCAGAAATACAAAAAGACCAGTTAGAAACTTGCCATGTATTCAGCACACTGACAAGATCTTAATATATATATGTTTCGGGGTTTTTTCCATTAAGGTCGGTTTAAAATATTCCTCATATATATGTAAAGTCAAACCAGGAAAAGGTAGGAAAAAAAAATCAACAAAAGATGTCTTTCTGGAAAAAACTGAGACTTTCTGCTGTTCTGGGGTTTTAACACCAAACACTGTTTTGAAGCCTATAGGATGAGAATCAAAACTTTAAACTAAAGTATAGCCAGAACTACAAAATCAGAGCAGAGATCCATCTAACACAGGCCTCACACAAATCCAGTAATCAAAACAGGCTATAAAATAATCATAATAGCAGAAAGAGACAGCAATTTCCTTCCCAATTCACTCATTTTATACCCAAGAATACAGAGACTTAGAGCTTCCAAACTTCAGAGAAACACTGGGCTATCCAAGACATTATTATTTGCTTACTATTCAAGTCTTCATAGATGTAGGTTCACTGCTACCATACCATGTTAAAAAGGTTCCTCAAAAATGCTGTATGACATAGCTACACCTTAAATATTGTCAGCAAACTTGTGTGTAATAATTTCTGCATATCACAGTTACATTGCATTATTTGTCCTGATTCATCCATTTCGGAGTTTTTCCCAACCTTGCTGTCCCTCCATGTCCTTATCTGCTCCTCCTGTACCTCATTACTGTTGCTTCACCACTGTAGCAATATTCCATTGTGCTAATGGAACAAAAACTAAAATTATTCAATACAAGAACAGTGCTGTGACAGAAAAATATTCTGATACTCATTTGTGTGTGTGTTCCACTATGAAATCCAGTTCCTCTTCCTGAGTACTGTATTCATGCTGTTAAATACTTCTTACTGGATTCTGTCTTCCCCAGCTCATGATGCCAAGAAAAAAGTTATAGTTCAATAAAAGGTGTACTGGGATGTATTAGAGCTGTGTATACATGGGGTACCTTTATATATATATATATATATATAATCTGAACTAGCCCCTTTGAAATCCTCATCCCTCAAGTCCCACCCCTTGACAGTGCATGCTTGTGACACATATTCCTTTGAAACCAAAAAATATTTAAAAGCCATTTAATTTTGTTTTGCTTTGCCAGAATAAAGAGAAGTTACTCATCAAGCTATGTAACTGCAAACATGGATGCAACTCTCTGTGACCCTCAAATGTCCCTCCTGCCCTGTAAGAACAGTTGTCCTCACAGCTCCTTTACTACTGCCATCTGTTATCCTTGCTTCTCTGTCCATAATCTTCCAACACATTATTACAGCTCATCTCCAGATCACTACTTTTCAGTCCAGACTGTATCTCCCAGATACCACAGTAAGCAGGCAGAAAATTGAGAACAACCAAAAAAAGCTGTTTGCCAATTATGGTGAGATGGGAGGCAGGCTGTGCTAAGCCCCAGCAGCCAAACCCTTTGCAATTCACCTGTAGGTTGTACTGGCACCCACTACATTAGCCAATTTAGCTAAATCAAACAATAACAAGACTAAATACTTACACCATCAAATTCTATTAAAAATTCTGTTTTTAGACGCCTGCTAGCATCGTGTTCACCTTCTCTTCTTTCACACAAAAGGCTATCAACTTCATCTAAAAAACAAAGAAATACATCTTAATTATGCATACATCAAAGTCTTTGCATTTGCCTAAGCTCCTTTGCTAATATAGGGCTCCATTAAGAAAGACCACATCTTTATTCTTAAGGAAACTGACAGATCTTAGGAAAGTTTAAAAACTTGTGTGATGTGTTAGCCTTTGAATATGTAATGTCAAGCACAGATGAGAGGGGGGGAAAATAATAATAATAATAAAAAAATCTTTCTGGTGATAAACTGCTACTCAGGACAAGCAAAACACTTTTTCATGTTTGAAGTTTAATGGACTTACTCCATAAAGGCAGCACAGTATTTTTCTTTTTTGAGAGCATCTCTTCCCACTATTACCACCAACTAAATAATATAAAAGTAATGTGACATGCTTTATATGAACTACTGACTGGCCAGCAGTTCATACCTGAGACAGCTGTCCTGAGAGTACCCAACTATTCCAATAGTTCATTACTTACTAACCCTTAGTAAGTAAGATTATTTCAGAAAGTAAATAAAAGTTAGTATCTAAGGTCTTACCAATAAAAATTATAGAAGGTTGAAGTTCTCTGGCTACTGCAAATAGGGCACGCACCAGTTTCTCTCCTTCGCCCACCTAAAATAACAATAAACTAGTTTTGTAGGAGATTAAAAATGTTTACTACAAGACAGCTAACAGAAGGACCTACAGAAAATCTTGCTGGTAACCAACCAGCACTCAGTCCATTTATACATATTCAGATTATCACTGGTTCTGTACATACATTATTTTTTACATCTTAAAAAATCACTACAACTTCTCCTATGATCACAACTGAGTTAACTGTCAAGAGATTTTGGTGCCTAAATTACCAGAGTGAAAGAGAGCTGGGACCCAACTAATTAACTTTTTAAAGATTAAAAACCCACAAACACCTGTCTGCATTACTGCCAGTGCCACTGCTGAGCTGGAAAAACCTTTGACATTGATTTACCGCAAGCAAAAAACAAATATTTTAACTTCACAAGTCACTTTTAAAAAACTATGTTCACTATAAGCAAACACTAAGGACTCATCAGAAACCTCTAGCTTTCTTAAGCCCCAATTAAAGCATGGGTGTTTTCAAATCAATGTAATTTACAGCCACTACTTACATATTTTGAAGTCAGGCTCGCTGCGCTGATATTAAAGAAAGTAGCATTTGATTCTGCAGCCACTGCTTTGGCCTAGGAAAGAGGGGATAAACAAAGGTACTTTTAAAAACTATCATAAAGAAGATAGTTCTCTTCATCTGTAGTGACCACTCATATCCTGATGGACAGTTTTGAAAATCCCTATTTCTTCAAAGGGAGCACCTTGTAAATGGCACAGAAAACTTCTGTCCAGGCCACTTACAAATGAGAATGGCTATGCAGTCAAATCAATAGAGAAATTTCCAGACTCCCATAGACTCCTCTGATCCCATTAGCTCCACAGCCAACTACAACTTGCTTTCAGAAGAGTAAAAGTCTCCATTTCCTTTCAATTTATCCTGAATAGATATCTAAGCCAGTTTTAACTAATTTAGGGAAGTAGTTTAAGGCATCAAAATGGATTTGGATCAAATAAAAATGAGTGCTTTTTCCCCTGCTTTATCTATGCAAAAGCTGTTTTTAGAGGAAAGCTAGGGTAAATAATCAGTTGGAATGTTCATTCACACTACTCTCTTTACCAGTCTCACCATATTCAAGAAATTATGATTCCATGCTTATAGAGTCTAATTTTAGTGATTAGCAATTATATTCCAGCATGTCAAACAGGACAGATGAGCCTACATGAGCTGCTCTACATTGCCTCTCCTGCACTTGAGAGCTGCTCCAGCTCCAGTGTCAGCAGAGAGCGTGCAGCTGCAGCCAGCCCATGTGACCAGGGGGATGTGCCCGGCTCAGCTGCATTGGGACACTCGGTCAGGGCTCCCTGCCTGCTGCACAGCCACGGCACTCCAGCTCCCCGCATCTACCAGGCTGACAAAAAAGCTGTGGCTAGGCAGTTATACTGCCCTTACACTCTGCACAGCAGGGTGCCAGTGAGACAATCCCTTCTTTTGCTACTGTGCTCCCTCCCCATTTCCAAAATATATGTTTCAGTGGAGAGCAGAAAATTTCTGGTTAATCACTGCTGTACAAAACAATTAATCCACTTCCTTTTGGTCCCTCTGAAAATGAAACTTGGACTTGCTGGTTTAACTACTTGTCATAAAGAAAATAATTAAAGATAGAACAGTTTAGCAATTCCCTCCATAAAATCCAGGGTTAAGAACAATTTTGCATTTTTATACATAAAATGACACCATAATACATATTCTGTAGGAATGCACAGTTTACTAGTCCAAGCCCCAAACTGAAAGCCACCCCTTGTGATTACATTTTAAGCCCACCAACTCATGCATGAAGTAATTTTCTCACCAACATTGTCTTCCCATTTCCTGGTGGGCCAAATAGCAATAAACCACGTGCAGGAGCTCTCAGACCTGTAAATAACTGAAAAGGACATAATCCCAAATTATCATCAAAGACCTGAATAAAATGTTGCTTTACCTTTCTAAGAGCATGGTTTAAGACTGAGGACACTGGCTAGCACTGATAATAACAGTAGCAGTGAGTGCCACAACAGTACAGGCTTTGAGAGAACTACACTCTGTTAGTAACTTGACCTAATGCACACCACTATTGTTTCCCACACAGCAGCTAAATGATGTTCTAATTGTTCTGTGCCTGGATGCACTGTGAAAGCAGTTTAAAACACTTTCCACAAGACAGACTAGCCTATCAAGTTTAAAGCATCAATTCCAGTTAAAAATGGAATAATGCAGGTATACAGTAGGGAAGCTAAAGAAGTCTTCTTACTAACTCCATATGGAAGAACTCCTTCATCTTTCCTTATTAAATGAAACTTGAGAAGACAAGCTTTCAATGAAATTATTTACTTAGCAACCACCTACTCTCTCCATGCTACTGATGGTCATCTCCTCTCTCAGTTTGCACTAGATTCATCTTTTCTACTCTATAAAATTGCCCCCACCATGTGAAGCATCACAGGAACCAAGTCTACAAATTCTCACAGAACACATAACTTTTAGTTATTTCTCTTGCACCTTGTCTTCACCCCTTCCCTCAAAAGTTTCAGAGTTTCTCTTTTGGTCTCACACTCACCCCTCCCTTCCAGCTTCCAGTAATTCCAATAAACAAGCAAAAGCAATAGGAGGGTATCTCATATACACCCATGTGTAAACAGCACATGTGTCGGCAGGCACTTCTTTCCACAATATCCATGACAATAAATAGCTCCATTACCAGTGTTGCATTTCTGTCATGACTGACCAACATGTGTTTTCTCTATTATTTCATCATCCACAGCATTTTGTTTGTGCTTAACTCTGATCCCTAAAAGTAGTTACCCAGCTATTCACTGAGTGAACACTCCAGTGTTTCTGCTTTCCATGCTGCATACCACCATGTGCAATTTTTGTCTGACTTCTTTTGTTTGAAGTAATTCTTGGGGAGTTCCACCATTTTCACACAGCCCAGATCAAATCTGTAATTCTTCCTCACCTTGATCATCACCTACAGTTCAGCTGCACTGCCATTGATTACTGAGATACAGAAAGCTTTTCAAGTTTTTGTTTACAGACTAATTATACTGAACATGGTCTCAACTAACTGTTACCATTTCATTAGCATCTTACCACTGAAATGGTTACAGTCAATCTTTCCTGCTTATGTACCTCAATTTTTGCTCTCCTACAAAAATACCATTGGCTTGTTAAATAGGAATGTGAGTTCAGAACTCATTAAAACTGAACTAGTGGAAATTTACTAAGTATCCCCCCTACAGTTGCCATGTCCACTATGTTCACATACAAGGAATAAAACCAACCCTCTCTACTTTCAAGGAAAGGTTAAAAATTCATGGGATTCTCAGTATTTATTAAATCTCAACCTACACCAAGGTCAGGCCCATTGCTAACTACAGTAGTATAAGATAATCTTATTGAAGATACCACATTACTGGAAAAGCTGCTCCAAGCCTGCCATCTCCAAGTCCTTCCCACCCAGCTCACGGTACTGGTGTCACTGTACAACACATGTGACCTACTATTGCACTGTAGTAACAGAGATGCTGTAATGACATCTTCCTTCTGCATAACAACCTCTGAGCACACACATTTGTTGCCAAAGTTTTGTTCTCCTTACAGCTCCTATTTCTGTGATGCTCTGCCAGGTTTAGGGTTTCTTCCCTATGCTGCTTCAAAACTAGTAACTGCATTAAGGGGAAAACCACAGAGCACCTCCAGTCACCTGTCCATGTAACAAATGAGACCCACAAGCAAACAAGTACAAACAGCAATTTTTCTTCAATAATCACAGAATCATAAAGTAGGGCTGGGTTGGAAGGAACTTTGACAATCATCTGCTTTCAACTTCCCTGTCATGGGCAGGGACATTTTCCACTACACCACACTGCTCAATGCCCCTTCCAGTCTGGCTTTGGAAAACTCCAGGACGGGGTATCCACAACTTCTCTGGGCAACCTGTTCTAGTGTCTCATCATCCTCACTGTGAGTATTTTCTTCCTAATATCCAAATCTAAACCTACTCTCAGTTTGAAGCCATTTTCCATGGTTCTGTCACTATCTGCTCTTGCAAACAGCTCCTCACCAGCTTTTTTTAGGTCTCTTTCAGGTACTGAAATAATGTAATAAGGTCAGCCTGGAGCCCTCTCTTCTCCAAGCTTAACAACCCCAATTCTCAGCCTTTCCTTACAGGAGAGGTGCTCCAGCCCTCTGATCATCTAGGTGTTCCTCCTCTGGACTTGCTCCAACAGGTCCATGCCCTCCCTATGCTGGGACCCCAGAACTGGACACAGCACTCCAGGTGGGATCTCATGAGAGCACTGCAAGAAACCATTGCACACAATTTCCTCAAAAGTACTGCAGCTTTAGTAAGTTCAGCTTTATAAAATGACCAATGTAATTTGAAAATTCCAGTAGTATGTAGACTAGGCCTGAATCTAGGCAATCACAGTAGTTGAGGTACCATCTGTGATAAATAAAAGCCTAAATTATCAACTTACATCCAGCCAAGTAAAGAAGAAATCTGCCCTCAAATGTTACATATCTCAATGTATTTGTTCAGTACACTTCTTTGCATCCTCTCCATCTGTGAATAAACTATTCAGTGTGTAACCAACACCCTCACAGAGAGGATGACAACAATAACAATAACATTTTTCCAATCAGATAGTGTCATGACCTAATTTACCTATAAAAATCTCTCCCATGTCACCCTTCCAGTTGTGAGCTTTGTCCTTTACGTGGCCATAGAGGGCTGGGCACACAGCTATAGCTATCTGGAACAGTCAGTCTGACAAATGGTGAGAAGTTTTGTTTGCTTCTGTTGTTTGTTTGTTTTATGGGGTTGTGGGGGGTGTTGTGGGTTTTTGTTTGGTTTTTATAGAGGTTTGTGATTTGCTGATTTGATTTGGGCTTGGGTTTTTTGGGGGTTTCTTTTTTTTTTTTTTCTTGCTCTAGTCACTTTCTGCAACATTGATTAACCTAAGAAGACAAGGAATTACATGGTAGTATTTTAACACATAAACCCTATATTCTTCTTTTCCAAGATGACTAGCACCCCACAGCTACCCGTAGCAATCATAATCAGTAAAAACAGGATTCAAGAATCATCATTTAATGTGTGAAGCACAGCACATTTCTTTGATCCTGTCACATATTGATAACAATACCCAGTTACTTACCTCAGGTCTAAGTGAAGGAAGGATAACAATTTCTTGCAAAGCTTGTTTAGCCAGCTCCTGTCCTGCGATATCATCAAACTTGACAGCTGGCCCACTAACAAAGAAATGGAATACTAATTAGTCTAACAATGAGATTCTCTTTTTCTGCTGCAGCTGACTAATTTAATGCATTTGACTATTTATACAAAACCCTTTTGAGAAAATCTACAATTTATATTGTTAAGTATTTTAAAACATCCTTTTGCCAAAGTAACAATAAAAAAAGCCCATCGAAAAAATCATCAAAAAACCTCAACAAAGTAGAAGTACTAATTTCATTCCAAGTGAACCAGGACTGTACTGAATGCAAAACTGATTTACTGGATTGAAAAGCCTACTATTCTTCCTACTTACCTATCAACAACTTCATTTAGGATAAGATTAGCAAGATTGCTGTCCACATTTCTAAATATCTTTGTGTCTTTCTTTTTCCGAGGAGCAGTGGTAGGAGTAGAAGGCTTATTTGTTCTGCTATTTTTAGGAGCAGCCTGGAGAGTGGGGAGGAAAACAAAAAAAACCACCAAAATCTCCAGATTAATACTTTGGAAGTGTAATGTTAAACAAAATAAGAGCTACATTTCATTTGCTCCAGTAAAACATCGTGTTAACAAATACCCAATATTCTAATGTTGTATTTTGCTACAAAATCATACTATCATATTATTCAGCCACGAGTATATCTTAGACTCCAGTACTGAAGGGTCTTTGGTTTGAGGTTTTTTGTTAAATAATTCATTTATTTAACTACAGGATTTTCCCCCATCATACTCTGGAAATAAGCACCACAAATCATCTCACGTTCTCAATATCTATAAGCAAGAATTCCTACTTCTGTCATATTTTGTAACAAGCCACTTAACAGTCTTCATATTACATTATAGCAGCAATAATGTTTTAACAGAACAGTTATGTTCAGCCCATTCTGCTCTTTATTCTACTATACTGGGTAATAAGATGGAAGGGAAAAGATGGATCACAGAAATGCTGTATTTTTCTGTATTCTTACTCTAGATTTACTTCTGTGTTTCAGTCCCAGCCTAACCATAATTGGCTTTTCAATGGGGTTGCAAAACAGCCTGTGCATGCATGCAAGCTTTGTAAGAGAAGAACATGTAGGGGGAAAAAAATCTTGTAGTTCTGGAGTAAGAGGTTTTCCTTCCATCTTTTACATACTAGAGGTAACATTTATTTTTCTTCTAGGTAACTTTCATTCAGCTTCCTGTGCAATTTTAAAAACAAGTAGTATTTAGTTCTGTGATTATACTTAAAATTCTTTTGCCCATGCACCCACTTGACACCCTCCAATTTCTAAAGTCACCTCTGCAGCATACCTCAAGAGGCCTGGCTAAAAGTTGGGAGTTGGTTTTTCAAAAAAACTCTCTGCTGCTACAATACTGCAATTAAGCCATTAAATCCAAAGCTTCTTCTGGAATTTACATTTGATTTTTCAAGTGTATACTTTCGCAATAACCTCACTATACCTTGTGAGCTGAAGGTGTAGAGTTAGGTGCTGGTCTAGACACAGATGATGATACCCCACTGTAGCTGGGTGTTCTGTGGTGACCTGAAAGGCCTGTGGATCCGGTTTTTGCAACAGTCTTTGAACGAGGAAGGGAATTACTCGTGTGTGTTAAGGGGTCCTTCTTTTTTGGAACTGCTCCACTTTCTATAAAGAAAACCAGTGTCATAAGAACATTTGCAACAGTCATACATTTACCAAACTGCAACTAGAGGATAGAATTGTTGAAACATATAATACCACATTATAGAAGAATAAGGCACATTTCTAAAGAGTTTTAGTGTTTTTAAGGGGATATTGACTGCTGCTTTTACCTACAGTTAAAATTCTAATTTTTAGGAGCTCTCAGAATGTACCTTAGATAGGCATCCTAGAAAAGCCAGAGATAACTTAGTCCTGTTATCAAAGGAAGAACACAATCTGTTCCTTATGATGCTAAGTCTTCTGGCTTGCGTTCTGCTGTCTTCTTTCTCAAGAACTCTTAAAAACAACCAATACAATAACCCCCAAATTTCAAGCCTTTAAATTCAGAGTATTGATTCTTTAAGTGATGCTACCAGGCTAGTTAATTGCATGCCATCTAACATTACCTAGCACTTTGCAAACAGAAGCTTCACCAACGCATTTTAATCCGGAAAAATTATAGTAGCAATTATACTTGCAAGTGACTGTCAGGTGTTTTTTCTTTCAACTTGCTTTCACTTTAGGAATCTTGAGGTGTAAGTAAATTCTCAATGTAGCAGCTTATCTTCCTACATTAAAAATTAAGTCTTAAAATATATTTAAACATCACCAGACATGCCACTCATACTACTTATTCACCTTCATGATGAAGCTGAACATCTCAAATTAGGTGACAGATGAACTTGAAATATTGGCCTCAGGTCATCAAACTACAAAAAGCCATTTTGATCCAGAGTAAACAAAATAGTACTTAATGTCTACACTCTCCGTATGGAATACACGATAAAACAAAGTTCCTTGGCACAGAAATGTCAAATATAAAACATCAAATCAGAGATTAAGAGGTAAGAAGGTGATACAGCAAGCAGGTAGGTTGGTCAGGCTGGTTAAAGATTAGAGCATAGCTTTAGATTAGGGGTTTTTTTGTGGTGGGAATACACTACTGGAAACTGTCTAGTACAGTACTGTTGTCTGCAATGGAAACTATAAATACAATCTTATTTTATATCCTTTTAAAAGGATTAAGGAGTCTTTTGATTAGGTAAGAGAAATAGGGCATCAGAGGTAAGAAAACTCAAAATAGAGACAAGTGCCTTCACTGGGATTGTAGAAACTTGCAACTCAGTTTGACCTGCGAGTCTTAAGGAACAGGCCAAAGAACTCCAATTTTTAAGGAAATTAGTGACTCTATGAAAAATTTTTAACTTACAACATTGCAGTTCAATGACAAATACTCTAAGTAAAAAGCCTCATAATTTTAAATGTTGTGTTTAAAAACCGCAAAGAATACTTCAGTCAAACAGTATCATGGAAGCATCAATTAATTACTTCTATGTTGTCAGCCTCTTTAAACATATTACCAGGACCAAATCTCTACACACCCTGCAGGTATCCTTAACAATTCAGTGAAAAAGTTTCTAAAGCTCTTCTTCAGTCACAAATCTACCCCTTTTTTGAATTACAGAAACTCTGCAGGGGTCACAATAAACAATGCAGATGTATCAATATGCAAAAAACAAGGCAACTTGAAGAATATAATTAAGTATATTTACCTGTAACATGTTTTTTCTTAAAAACAAACGAACAAACCAAAACCAAAACAGGAAAAACCACCAAAACTGGCTACTGACTAAAACACACAAAGCTCCAGAATGGGATACTTAGTCATTCCTGCGCAGGAATTTCCAAGTCAAAAACTCTTTTAGAATTAGGCACACACAGTAACTTTCAAGTTTAAAAAAGCATATATTAATCTATTAACACATCTAGCTACTCAGCACTTTGACTGGTCCAATTTAATCAATAGGTTGCACTCAGTTTGGTTGGGCCTTTTTTAGGCCACCTCAACCTCATTTGCACAGCTGGCTTGAAGTCAACATGGGAAGGCTTCAAAAACCTAAATCAGTTTTTCTCCATGTCCTTCACCCTAACATGCTGCTCAATTATCTCATTCTCCCAGAACTACTCCCACACACTGAGAACAATACAGATACTGCAATTTTGAGGGTCATAAAATTGCACAGGTAAGAAGAATTTCAGGAAGCTGGAAACAGAAAGGAGAAAAGAAGTGAAAAGAGACAAGAGACAATTAATACAAATTATGATTTGCTCTAACTCCTCAAGGACTCCAGACTGGTAAGTTTACATGTTTTGTTGTCAGTCCTGGTGAGTAAGCACATAAAGAAGCACTGATGAACACCTCCTGAACGTAGTTGTTTGCTCAATGTCAATTCCAGGGAAGCTTCATTTTATATGCAAATTTTCATTGAAGTAACAAAAATGTTATCATTTCATTCAGAATTACAATTTATCTAAAGTTTATCTATTTCTAAAGCATGAGGTATTTAAGTGAACATCATGTGTGAGATAGCTCCTACTGTTGCATTATACAAGATACATATTTTGCTGTAGCAAATGCAACCCCCCCCCAAAATACATTTCTTACCCATTTTTATTTTTTATCTACTGAAAGACAGGAAATACATAGCAAATTACTTTAATGCTTTCATAATATCTCCAGCAGCCTTTTGCCAAATGTTTCACTGTTCTGTTTAAAATAAGGAAGTACCTAAAACATGTTCTCATCACAAAGAGATACCATGGAATTTTTTCAAGTGTATTTGAAACACTGGACAGTTCAACTGTCTACTTCATATATACTCACAGTATAGTAACAGATGCTTAATCAGTTTGATTTTACTCTCTAATTCTGGACAGAATAATTTACTTTATAGCTTCAGGCTAACACCACTGGATTACACAGACATAATAGCTGTCTGGTCCTGAAAGCATCCCTGCAATTTTCATCTGCCATCCAAATACACACACAACATAAATTACAAACAAGCAAGTAGCAAAATTTTGTCTGGAGCTTTCTATTGGTTTAATTGTGATAAGCTGAAAACACGGTGCCCAATTTCAGACTCTCTTACAGAGAGAAATGTTAAAAGTTATTATATTATAGAGATACTTATTATATTAAACTGGTTTTAAAGATAAAGTACAAATATGTTTGAACAAATCTAAGAGAAGCTTGATTATATTAAATACCTGAAAATGCAAAAACAATCTTAGAATTATGCAGTTGTAGCTCGTTTATTTAATATAACAACATCCTTTATATTTCTAAAATGCAAATCCATTATATTTTCTTTTCTGTATTTAAACCAGATTAAAGCACATGTCAATAAACAAGCTTCTACGAGTCTCTAACTTCTTAAGGATCCAAAAGAAAGTTTAAATTCAAATTAAAAGCAGATATTCCAGTACTGCAGAACAACTTCCAGCCTTTAATTGTGACATTTTAAAAATTATCATGGAACATTCTTCAGAAATTCCCTACATCTGTCTATTGATAAGTAATATAAAGGGACTAAAACAAGTTACTGTACATGGTCTGTGGACACCAAGTTGGAAGAAAAATCCACTAGTCTAAAATTATCTGTAACTTTATGTATGTAGTTCCATTTAAAAAAAAAAAACCACACTCAAAAAACTTTAAATTGCTGCTTTAAACTTGCAGCAATTACAAGACTGATCATTACTCATGATCAACATTCACAACAGCCCCCGAAATTGCAAGTCTTCAAAAATTCAATTCAGATTTTTTAAATAGGTAGATCCAAGTAAGAAAAGCTACTTTAACAGAAAACGCCAGCAACTAAGGACATGCTGCATGTTTTCACTGGTAGCACAGATACACAAGCCAGGAATTACAGCTGTTCTCCTTTCTGAACTGACAGAGACACATCAAAGATCTGCTTTTGTCAAATTATACTATTAAAAACAATCTTTCTGCTACCTGTTCTACTCGGGGAACTCCTTTGAAAACTTCAGCATTAAAAATAGAACTTTTGCACCATGACAAACATTGCCAGTATATGTCTTCTATTAAAAGGAGGCCAGCAACTCCTTCCATGTGAAAACTGAGATGAAATATTAGCTAGCTGCACAGTATTTATGTATTCTCTGGCCATCCATCAGGCTGAGATTTACATGTAAAATGGTATATATTGGAATTACTGTAATACTCTAAGTACTGCATGACTAGTAAAGGAGTTCATAAAACTTAAATTCTGCTTTTGGCAAGACTGGCATAATCTATTTCCCTAGCTTGTTTAAAAAAAAAAAAAAAAAGAAAAAAATAATCCACAATGCAAAGGCAAACAAGCACATTTGAGGGGAAAAATATAGGCAAATTATTTTACATCTAATTTAAGACTGCTATGAGAAGAAGAATGATGAATATTAATATTATTTCCAAGTAAAGGCTTGGGTCAAGGCTAGTTGTTATTACTCTTTAGACAAGTTATTGCATAGCCCTCTGCAACTGAAGGGCAGGTGATACTACTGCTATGAGGTCTTGAAAAACCTCAGTCTGTATCTTGAAAATAAACTTTCAAGAAAATTCTCTAGCTATTCATGTAAGTTTGGAAACCACAAATGCTGAAGGGATAGGCAGTAATTTGTGTAAGAATCAAGTAAATTGGTCACGAAGGCTGACACAAATAGAATCTTGAAAGAACAAAGAATCTCAAATCAGTAACACTTTGAGAATATAAAAAATGTCTAACATGGCTGTGATAACAGAATCTCACACAAATTTATAAAGCAAAAACATCTGTAAAGACTTTGGCCTTTAAAGGCAAATACAGGAAAGCAATGTAATTTTAGACCAAATGGGCAAAAATACTTTGTTTATGTTAAAACTAAGAACGATTCATAAAATCCTGAACTTTTAACAAGTCAAACCTGATTAGGCAACAGGGCAGGTAATACCTTCCACAGACAGAAAACTAAACTTATGCCAGAGCCCTGTGGCTCAATGCCTCTGAAGTACCTCTACCTTCTCAGGCAGACAACAGTCCTCTCATCTGAAGTAGCCTGCAAACTGATTTTCTAGTTTTCTAAGAAATTCTGTCATCTACTTTGTGTTTTTAAAGTATTAGAGCTGTAAAACAGTATTTTCATATGGACATGTGTAAAGGAAGAACAACAGCAGGATGATTAGCAGATTGAAGCATAACCATCTTTTTATACTGCTCTTAAGGAAAAACTGTATTACTAGTAAGCTCTTATAAAAAACACTCCCTCACCCTACACCCCAAAAAAGAAAAAGCAAGCACAAGAGCACAGCCAGCAGCCATTTAAGAAATCCAGATGCCTGTTATATATCAGGGATCCCACAGCTGCAGAAGTTCAGTATTTTGGGTAATCCTTGTACTTCCACAACTTTAGACCCTGTTTATGGACAAAAAAAGTTTATTTCTGCTATTTTAGCAAGTTTGGTTCAGTCTTCTGGGAAAGGATTAAAACAACATTCTTTGACAAAATGCAAGAGCTGCTGTCATTCCCCCTTCATTTCAATTGCATATCACTTTCTTGATGTAAAAAACCACCTGAAATTTAAAGTTGCTTAATGCATATTCACAATATCATAATGGAAGAGCTAATTAATGTAGGCAACATACAACCTATATATCCAACACTGACACTTTCTAAAACAGGTTTAATGTAGCTCCTTGAAGAATACTACATGAGAAATACTTTCTAAAATGTTGTCTTAGTAAATAGATTTGAAATCTAGGACAGTCATTATAAGAGAAAATTGAATACTACAAAATAAAACAATGTTGTCAAAGCCATGGAAAGGATGGAATATACTTTATACAATGCCTTTAAAAACAGAAATATAAATAATTTCATTTTAAAGCTGGTGGGGCCAGAATATAGCATTGCATTATTTTGCCTTGTAATACATCAGGATGAGAGACATCCCCTCAATTGGTGCTGGTAAAACCAAACCCACCTGACTGGAGATGTCCATTGCGGCATGCCAGGTTAGTACTGTCATTATAGACCTCCATTTGCGGCTTGGAAATTTGCAAAACTGCCTGCAGCTTCTCTACATAGTAGAACAGAGGGGGAGGGAGGAAAAAGGACAAAATAAACAAACAAAAACCAAAAATGAACCAAGAAAATTTATGTATGTTGAACATAGAAATGTCAAGTTTGGTTTTGTTATAGTTAAAGATAAAAGGAATATTTCTATCTATTCTACACATTCAGCAAATGTGTAAGAAAATTCTGTTAGTATGAGTATGACTGAAAACAGCATTAAAACTCACCCTTTATGGCTGAGTTAATTACAACAATCTTTCCAGTCTAGTGATTGCAGTTACTTCTCAAAAACAATGTACAGGATTAACCCATTTAATAAATATTTATGTTGATAACACATTTCTGAAAGTCCTCCTCAAGGTGTTACTTTCAACCAGGTGTAAGAAGTCCTCACTTCTCCACGTAATAAATGTTCCACTTAAGAAGTAACAGCCAGTTAACATTTTATAGGAACCTTCAAACTTCAAGCAGAACATATACACATTACAGTGATGTCTTTTGAATCTCTATTTAGATATTTTTCAGTTGCCTTGAAATTAACTCAATAAAGTTGCCATGCAAATTGTGTTCTTTAGGAAGATTAACTTCAGAAACACCTGAATAAAATATTTATAAAGCTAAAGATTAAGGATAAAGAAATTAACTCTGAGAAGTAACGAAAAACAGCCAAACCATAAGTCAAAGAGGTGCAAGGCTGCAAACAAAAGTTAAGGACTACTTGGCTCTCTGCAACCTAGCTACCACTCCTACTTTTCCCACTGCAGTTAAAAACCACTAGGCCATACTTTTGGGGCCCTTTACTGCCTCTCCTACCTTTATTTCACACACACCCCTCTTATTTTAAAAACCAACCACGGTCTGTAAGGATGCAAGGCATACACTGTCATCCCCTGCCCATTTTTTCCTTCTGCTCTCCCCCACAAGATAATACTACCAAGAAGCTGAAAGAAAAGAGATGCCAAGTAGAGAAGCAATGTCCTCTGATAATATGAAAGCATACATTGCAAAAGCAGACAAATTCTACTGAAAGTGTACACAATTTAGATAATAAATGACCTGGCTGGAAGAAGTGCCATTCAGAGTCTGCAGATGGTACAACCAACAAGCATGAGCACTTCCTCTTCCTTAGGCTTCTTTACCTATTACAGATCTTTCTCTAATCTTTCTGTTTCATTCCTTTCTTCTTCTTCCTGCTCCTCATCACTCACTGCTTAGCTTTCCTGAATAGTATCTTTACACCTCATAGTTAAAGTGATGGCTTAGTAACATATAGGCTGAACAAGATGTGGTTTAGAATGAAATCTTGGTAGTCACTGGCAAACACGAAAAGCTGAAGTTCAAGATTAGTATGTGTACACAAGGTTTACTTCATTCTAAATTGAAAGCTTTGAAGAGTCAAAAAAAAAGAAAAAAAAGTCGGTCACACAGGAACAGGCTAGAAGTTACCTTCATAAGCTTTACGTTCCTCTCCAGAAGGGTAAGTAAAGTCCTTTTAGTACGACTGACTGCAGAGAGTGTACTACTTTAGTGGACACAGCACTACCAAAGGAGGCAGCAGAACCATCTATTTCCTGCCCAGTGCATGCAACCCAAATGGAAACAGAGAAAGCTTAGGAAGCAAAAGTAGTATTAATAGACTTTTTAAGATATTAGATAATCAGCTGAGTTTTGAAGAGAACATTTCTGAGTTTAACAAAGACTTTTTAGTAAACGACCATAATAACATCAATTGGCTTGGGCATGAATTCAGTAAATGCTATTTGTTTCAATGTCACAATTTGACATTAGGGTTCTACCACAATAATCAATGCTTAGCTAGTTTAACATATTCAGGAACTCCAGAGCTCCAGCCAAAGGTAAAAGAAACAACGTAATCCAACTGTTGTCCAGTTTCAATTCACAGTCCTCTCATCACATTACCTATTAATGTGTCGTTTTAGTATTGAACATAAAATTTCAAAAAGCAAATATATCACCTTTCTCTAGGGACAGTATAGCTGTAGGATCCTCTGAAGTATCAAAAATAAATTAAATTGAGCTTTTAAATATTATCCCAGGAAATTACAGGATACCATCATCTTCCATTTAAATGCTTTCTCCCTATTTTTCCAGACACTGACAGAATGTTTACATATTCTCATTCATTATTTCACCTTGATGACATAATGCTGACACAAACCTACCAAACAAACAACACTGCAAAAGCCACTGTCTTATTTAGGCAACTCTAGAACTTGAATTCAAGGAAACTAATTTCTGCTAAAAAAAATGCTACCCTGCAGCGTAAGCCTGAAGCAAAATGCACCATCTCCTCCAAGAAAGTGAAATATTCCAAAAGGTGTCCATTGAAGACCCTACCTATACAGGTAGAATAGAGGAATATTGATACTCTCCAAAGTGGATATTGATGACAGATATTTGAATTATGTGTCACATACACCCTTCAGCCAAAATACTGAAGCTACACTAAATACACAGGAAAGTACTTGTTGTGACAGAAAACTGCGCCCCTACAGAAAGCCTCTCTGAAATGAGAGAGCACAGATAGGTAAAACACATAAATAGCACTAGAACTGAACCGTGTTGCACTGGCCATCTATTTTCAGGAACAAAAGTTCTGTGTATCGACTGTAGAAAACTAATATCTGCCTGTCATTCTAAATGCATCAAATTTAATGACTCTAACATGGGTGATCAGTCATTCAGGAGAGGCCAGGTGTGTGAAGACCATCAAAGCAAGGTTTAACCACACAACTAACACACCCTAAACCATGTCAAAAATGGGGGGCCACCACCACATCAAATGGAAGGACTTTCGAGTCCCCTGACAGCCAGCACAACCCGATATTGTCAATGGACTGTCCAAGCGATCAAGTTCCCTTGAGGTGACCTGAAACACACCAGCAGTCACTTCAGCTTTCAGACAGTGCCACAGTACAGCTCAAACAGAGTAAGATACATAATTTAGATTCAGGATGAAAACAGGGCTCAGAGTAGAAAACCTAACATGCACAGTGGGTAGCTCCATCCTCTTCAACATTAAAAGGCACCACCAGGGGTGAGGTGTCCAGCACCCCCACTAGTGGGGTCATGTAACTTAAACTTACACTGAAGTACCAACACTTTGACAAATAAAACAACAACAAAAAGACCAACAACACTGAGCACTTTCAAGGGACAGCTGTCATCAGCATGATTTAATTTTTGCTATCTATGTACTACCAATGTAACCTGCTTGACTGGATGGCATTTGAGTTAGGCAGTCTGCAATCACATCTCTGTCTAGCAAGCAGGATGAAATATTTAGTATTATTGTCTGGTTGGTTTTATCCTTTCAGCTAATGCAATAAAGACTTGCCTATTCTGACTTAAGAAAGGGAGAAATTTCACAAAGCTAGCAGATAACACTCTTATGAGTTCATTCCACAGGAAAAATTCCATCATTAAACTGTAATAGCTTCGAGAGCCTCATGCTTAATTCAGCTACAAAAGGATCTCTACATTACTCAAAAACTTCCAAATATCTGTTACTGTAATTAACAGGCTAAAAGTGTGCTTAGAATGGCACATAGAATTCAACTCTACATTACCTTAAACTTCTCCAAAATCCATGTACAATGACATACAAAAACAATATAAAGGTGTTGTCAATACTTCAAAGTTGGTTAGATGGCACCAAAATATTACTCAACTAGAACCCTAATGATCAAACTTGCAGGGATTTAAAGCCACTAAAATATCTCTCCAAACCACATACTTTGTCTTCCTAAAGGGCACATGACTTCACTTGCTCCTTTTATATCCAAATTTTGCTTTTAGGTACAATGTATGAAGCACATCCTCAGTAAAAATTAGCAAGAACCTAGGCAGAACAAAGTACTAAATTGATAGTTCAAAAATAAAAATAAAACATTATTTTACATCAAACTAACCTATAAACACTATTCTATCTGTTTACCTTTCAATCTGCACTCTGAATGAAGCAAACAAATAGGATGTGATCACATGTTCTGGTAGTAGAGATGACTATACTTCAACTTCAGGGTATTTTGTGATTTTACCCTTTGTTTCTTTTCAATAAGACCATAGCCAGTAAGCAACTTATCAAGCACTACTAAAGTAATACAAGCAAGGATGAAGCATTACTCACAAAACACAAACACTGTTACCTCAATCTTTGAGGAACAGCAAACTCTTTCTAGAAATTCTTGCTCCTTGCCATTAGGATGTGTGCAACAAGTCATACCTTATCAAAGATTGTTAGCATGTAATCACTTTCACTCTGCAGTTCCCTAGTTCATATTACCTCTAGAAGTCAGCCTGTAACTCTAGTAAGTGGAAAGTCTCCATATACTAAAACTGTAGCAAGAAACACCCATATTAATGCATAAAAGACAGAAGCCTCTTTCACCTCCTGTCCCCTTCAATTTTTTTCAAAAGTTACTAAAGACATTAGGAACCCAAGGGAAACAAGATGGGCTCACTTCCTTAGGGTTGTCACAACTTCCCTGTGAATCACCAGTTAGGACCACAGAAACACCAAGTGTAAGAGAAAAGAGCCCAAGTTTTCCCATCTGCTCTAAATGCCCCTAGAAAAATGAGTTAGCAGAACTCCAAACAAGAGAGGGTAAGATCACAGCTGAGATATGCAAGTTAAAATCAAGTACATTGGTTAGTGTACCCTTAAAGAGCAATTAGAAAAAAAACCAAACAACTTATTTTAAATTGACTGAGCTGAAAGCATTTTCAAAGTTTTAAATTTACAGGAAGCACTATACAGAGCCATGGGTCTGTTGTCTGATGGGAGGATCCTTACTCTGTTAAGAGCTTATATACAATACTTAATTTTAATAAAGCTTAAGCTATTCAACACTATGCTTCTCAAAAAAAGTGACCTTACCTTCTAATTTTAAAATAGAACACTACTAGAAAAGAATCAAAAAAATTAGAATTTCATAACCTTATGGTCTACATGATGTTAAATAATTATTATCATCATCATCACTATTATTATTTACCAATAATAAGGAAAATTGTTAATATAAGTGACAGCAAAATCAACAGAATATGAAGTAGTTATACTTACAGGAAGCACACTTGGCACTCATGATCAGCAATATATCATAAATTTCACTACAGTACTCATAGAAAAATCCTGAACAAATTCCATCAGGAGTTAATCAAGACTTCCTCATTTTATGAGTCAAGTGTGCTATGATATAAAGACTTCTCAGTTACTTTTATACCTGAAAGTGGGTCATGAAATTCCCTTTTCAAAATCCATCAACAGCACTTACTCTCAACTAAAAATTAAACTAAAGACACCCTACAAAGATAATGACTACTTCACTTTAAAAATCGAAGTAATACTTTATAAGAATGCATTAAATGAAGTTGTGCAAATAATTACAAACTTTCCAAAGTCATGAATTGTAACTGGTACCTAAAAGCTGCAACCGATCCTTGGCCATTGCCAAATTTGTCATCATTTTAGACTGGAGACGTCGAGCCCGCTCACACTGATCACCTTACAAAGAAAAATCCATGTTAAAACACAATTCGGTAAATTAACTTTAAGTGCCAAAATACTGATACCCAGCCTTCCCTCTTCCCACCCCTCATCTATCTCCTCCACTATGGAACTTTATTACATAACTAATGAAAAAAAAACCTCTAAAGCTTCCTATTTAATCAAGAATTTAAAGTTACTTCACACTATCTGCTTTACAATAGTGCTTATAGAGTGATAGGAACCCAAACATGGTTTTGCATATTGCCTAACATTTCATGCTGACTTAATATGTCCCTTGTCTCTGCATTTCTCTGAACAGGAACCAAATAAAAAAAGATTTTCAAAAAGCTTGAAAAGTGACTGAGAGGCAAGTACAATTTGAAAGAATTCATTTTGGCAAAATTAACAGACTTAAATTCAGTTGACTGTGTCCCTTTACATTTCAAAACACACAGAATTAGACATTAACACCACCACTTCCTAAGAAATATTGTCTGTTCAAGTCAAGCTTTTTTTTTAAACTGGGCAATTTATACAGGTTCTATCAAATGCTAGTGGACTGCCCCCTAAGTAAGATCATATATATACTTACAGCTGAGAAACAAAATGTCAGCCAGCAAAAACACTTACAGGTTTAGATTTGGGGCAAGTGATTTGGGTTGTTATTATTATAATTATTATTTTGAGGACAGAAATTCTCAGCAAGTCCTTCACTACACCCATACTTCTATGGTACATACCTGCTTCTACTCTAAAATGTTTCCACACAGAGAGATGGCTTTCTTCCCTTGTTAGAAATGTTCAGTTATTTTGGCCTAAGTTATTCAGAAACACAATGTCAAGCCATTCCAAACTGGGGGGTTTGTTTTTACATTATACTGAAGGGAATATAAAATTCTGCATAAGTGAGAACATGAACTGTCAACTTCAGCAAATCAAATCAAAACTCAGTATTTTGGCACTCCTGTTATATAAGAAATCATGTGTTTTGCTTAACAGTGTTCATGAACTCCTTATGATTTTGCAGAGTCTGAAAATATTTGCAGCAAGATTTTCACGTGATATAAACCAGAATATTAAGGTGGAACAGAGAAATGGACCAGTGTTCACCTACAGTTAAAACAGGAATAAGAAAAATCCTTATGAAATAATTCATACAGCAGGCTGCTCCTAGCCCCTACTATGTTTAGCAATATTGATTTCTCATTTCAATGAAGCCATAAACCAAAATCAGTTCCACAAAACTCAAAACTGGCTTACCTTGACCAATTACTAAGACAGCTATTCCTTTTTCCAGTTCTTCAATTCCCTTCTTATACCATTCAACAGCTTGTTCCTTTTGTCCTGCTTAAAAAGGAAGTGAGCCCATTATTTTCTTGAACGAATTAAAGCTTAGGAATGGTTCTATATATTGGTGCATAAAACAAGTAAGAGAGAGGAAGAGAGATTTGAACAAAATCCTGTGATTTCAATAAAGTCTTAAAGGGACACTGTCAACTTTATTAAATAGCAAATAAGCTTTTCTATTAATAACAGGTACTATACCAGACTCAAATCACTTTTGCCTGTTTTAAGAATAATTCTTCATCTGCCTTAAAGAAATAAATCCCTCCTCCCCCTGCCCAAAAAAAGAAAGATAAAAAAATCTCACCCCCACATATTCACTCCCAACAGAAATGGTGAAATTAACAGTTTCTACTTCTGGAACATCAACTAGAGATGTGCCTCTTAATCTTCCAGTGACAGCCAATAATAACATTAGTAACAGCCAAAATAACACCAGAAGCACAGAAACTCAAGAAGAAAAGCAACAAGTCTAAGACACTATATGAGAGAGATGAGAGACACTTCTCCTCTGATTAACTCTTGTATAGTGCAGCTCATTTGTCATGAGGGTATTTCTTTGTTTATGCTAGTATGAAACTGCTGCATTACAGGTGTGTGCCAGCTTTCACATGAAGCACAAGCAGAGTTAGAGCACACCTCTGCACCAGCCACGTCCTGAATGGATATTACAGCAAACACAACCATGAACATGCCTATGCCTGACCTAAGCTATGTGATACCATGACTGCAAGTCAGCCACTTAAGATCTATTAATATCTATTTCATATTGCTCCCTTTCCATAAATACTCTGCATTAAAAATAAATTTGCCTGCATATGGAAAAATACTTTTGTAACACAATTATATCACACTAAGCATGCATTTCCACAGAGGAATATAACAATTAGGTATTAGAATTTAAAACCTGATCAGCATTAACAAGCTACTATTGGTAAAAAAAAAAACAAACCTAAAAATGCCTACAATGAACCTTCAGATATCATTACCCTAGTTTCAGATGACATAGTGTTTCACAAAACTATTCCTCAGTGACAGTTACCAGTGCTTCTATACTCAAATCTTTTGATAACTTCAGTGCCAAACCTATTTTCTAGCAAATTTCAGTGTTAGTAAAAATATTTCAGCTTCATTTCTAAAATCCTCTTCAGGGTTTTCCCTTGTTCCTCTTCAGACAAAAAATAAAAAAATCTCTTAATAGTAACATTTGGCAAGTTCCCCTGTGCAGGTAAATTCATGCTTTGCTCTTTGTACCACCACACACCACAGAGCACCTGCCTATAGTCATGAACACCACACACCTGGGAGACATTTCATTACTGCCCTTTCTTCACCAGCCTCATATAGCCTGACTGTTAAGGACAAATCTAGATAAATTAAATCACCCAAGGTGAATGACTTCAATCAACTCTTCAGACTTTTTCTTTAAGCTTCTTCTGCCCACCCACCACCCACAGAAACAGCTTCAACTGCAGTGTAAATCATAAATCTAATACTGATTATAGCTAAATAAAAATCCAGTTTGAGATTATTCCAGCCAACTTTGCTAACAAAGCCTGAATTGCTTTGTTGTTCTTTGGGGCAGCTGCAAACATGCCAAGGTCATCATTAAAATTTCCCTTCCAGCTTTTAAATAGAGGAAGTTTTAAAAGCACAATAACACACCAAGCTGTTTGCAAAGGTTGTGCTCCAACTCCCCACAGAATGGTTGACTAGTTCTCAGTGATTATGATATTAAAAGTACAATAAATGTCACATTCCTTGGAAATTGCTGATTTGCTATATTGGCTCTATTGACTATATAGTTGCTATTGGCCATATTGAGCAGAATGGAACTCATTTTCCTCCAATAGCCCCAAAAGCACTGTGTTTTGGATTTGTGACTAAAACAGTGGATAACACAGAAATGTTTAGGGTATTTCTGAACAGCACAACTTCAAGGTTTTCTTTTTCCCATCTAGATCCCAGTAAGTAGGCTGAGGGTGCACAGGGAGTTGGGGGAGGACACTACCAGGATGACTGACCCAAACTGGCCAACAGAATATTCTGCATCATACAATATAATGCTCATCAATAAAAACCTGGGTAGATGAATAACTGGATGGGGGCTGTCTTCCAAGGGAATCATTCCTTGGAAAGATTTCTCACTTCCTTTTTTTTTTTTCCTTGCTTTTGATCCTCCTATGCTCTCTCCTGTCCCACAGAGAAGAGTAAACAAGCAGCTGTGGGGATGCTTAACTGCTTGCAGGGGTCAACACACCACACTGGCCTTCTTAGGAAAAGATATTAAGCTTAATTGTGAAAATACCAAAACAAGAATAATTACCCCACTAATTCAGAAGCATAAAAAATTACCAAAAGTGCTGTGAAAATTACTAAAGTATGCATAGCTCCCACAACAGCAAAAATGCCACATAACTAACAGACTATAAGACAATTCAGAATCTCCAACCATTTCACACACTATGTCTAATATACAGTTTTTTCTTTGAAGCCATAAAAAGCTTATTTACAGATCAGAAAATTTTCAAAGATAGGCAAGTATTCTGGTAAAATCAGATAAGCAAATAACAAATCTGTGTATTAAAGGGAGCTCTTTCTCAGTGGAATTACAGTGCAGTTGCAGGACTGTAACAGTTGTGCAACTGCTCATATTAGCAGCAAAGATCATCTTACTAAATGCATGGCCTGAGCAGTTAATTCACGTATGATCACCCTAAAGGCATCTACAGAGTAAGTTCACGGTTAAAACTGGTATTTAAGGGCTTACCCTCCAAACCACCAGTAGTTAAAGGTCACAACACTGGAACAGGTGCCTGCTAAGGTAAGACTTTGCTACTCCTCACAGAGCAATCATCAACACCACCAAAGCTTTCAGCTACCTCACCTTCTTTCACGCTTTGCTCCTATGACCCTCAGCACTCTCTCACTGTACATCTGTGCTGAACTAACCTTGCTGCACATGGTGCAGATTTTTTTCCTCTCCCAGAGCACACCACTGCCACTCCCAAATCATCAACGTAAAGAAGGACACATCCCACGCTTTTATGGTGCTCTCAGCATGCAGCTTCAGTTGAAGGCCTACTCCTATATTTTTAATCTCCTCCTCTACGGATAGGAGTTTCATTAAAGCTCAACTGAAAGTTTAGAATAAGGCATACTGACCTTTTCAGAGAATTTTAAAAGCCACCACAGCATGCCCCCAAGGCCTACCTTTGGCACACTAACAGAATCATGCTGCTGCATTTAGAATAAATGATTAAACTAAATTCAGTATCAAGAGTTTTGTTTGGTTGGGTTTTTTTACTGCTCTACAAAAAACAAAAAAATTCTCACTCCTCTGTTTTATTCCACTGAACCCTAAACATCTTCCTTAAGGTCTTCTCATCACACAGTGGTAGATTTATAGGATTTTTAAGAGTATGCATGTCAGAACATTTTTTAAGAAACTGTCAAAATTCAAGTGTTTCTTTCCTTAAAGTCACACCACTCAAATGAGTATTCCGAGGGCCAAGTATCCTGAAGCCTCGCTTCAGCACTCACATCATTTGTCAGGCAGTGCATTCTAGGATGCACCCTTATTATTGTCCTTGGTGCTTTTGTTGTCCGGCTGGCTTGGTGAAGGCTAGTTACAGTCACATTTTTAAATCGCCTCACCCAGACTTCCGCGGCAAAAACTCTTTAAGTTTTTGGGGAGAGATACAAGCATTTGTCTTGCAAGGGGAACGCGCCCGAGCCGCAGCTTTGTGATCCGATCGGTATCTGGATGCTGCGGCAGGGACGGACCCGGCCGGGGACCAAAGCACGGCCGCATGCGGGCACAGCACGGCTCAACCCCCGCATTTCTCTCCTGAGCGGGTTTTGTTCGCTCTCGGCTGAAAGCGGTCTGTGAAGGCACCGGGCCTTCCCGCCCACCCCCCGCACCCCGGGGGCCGCGGGCGCTCCCTCCCTACCTGTCTCGTCCTCGTCGATGCGCAGGGCCATGGAGATGCACTCGAAGGCCCGCTTGTGGCACGCCCGCACCGTCTCGGGCGCCCCGCCGGGCTCGGGCGCGTCGCTGGCCCCGGCCCTGCTGCCCTTGGCGGCCATGAGGGCGCCGCGGGAGAGGCGCTCGCAGAGCCAGGCGAAGAGCAGCCCGAGCTGGAAGGCGACGAAGCGGAGCAGGGCGAAGGCGGCGAAGAGCGGGTACGAGAAGTAGTACAGGTTCCGCTTGTGCGGGGACGCCGCCGCCGCCGCCCCCGCCGGCGGCACGGGGGGCGCCGGCCCGGGCGGCGAGGGGGGAGAGGCGCCGGCGGTCGGAGGCGCGGAACTGGAGCCGGCTGAGCCCTTCTTCTTCCCTCGGCCGCCCGGAGAATTCATTCACCGCCGTCGCCATAACCCGCTGCCAGGGACTGACAACAACCGGCCATGGCGATGGCGGCGGCGGCGACGCCCCTTTCGGCCGGCCCAGGGGGAGGGACGGGGGCGGGCTGCGCGCGGCCCCGGCCGGGGGCGGGGAGAGGCGGCACGGCGCCTGACGCCGTGGGGGGACGGCATGGCGCCCGCAGCGCCGGGCTGCCGAGCTGCCACGGCCCGAGGGGCGGCCCTCAGCGCTGGGCCGGGAAAGCGCGGAATCACAGAATCCGTGTGGTAGGGAAAGACCTCTGAGGTCATCGAGTCTAGCCTCTGAGCGATGTAAAACTGGACCGCAGCACTAAGTACCGCGTCCGGACTTCTTGAACGCGATCAGGGACGGTGACTGTACCACCTCCTGGGGCAATCCATCCCAATGTTAAATAACCCTTTCTGTGGACAAATTCCTGCTAGTGTCCAATCTCGACCACCACTGGCACAGCTTGAGGCAATGTCCCTTCGTCCTTTTGCTGGTTGCCCTGGAGAAGAGGCTCCTGTGGAGCTGTGGAGAGCGCAGCTCGACACTGGGAACACCAGCCCGCTCCAGCCCTAGCCAGGCCGCTCAGTGCCGGCCCTGAAACGCACCGAGTGGCCGGGCGATGAATAATTTAACAGGGTCAGTTATTGTGACTGGGGTTGCGAGCCGCCCCGCAGGCACAGGGCAGCGCAGGCCCCCGGCGCCGCTCCGCCTGGAGTCACTGGAGTGGCACACAGGCAGAGCCCGGGGAATTCGCCGGCACGGAGAGGCGGGAGCAGCCAGGCACCGGCGCTGTGCCTGCTCCCGCTGCCCTGGGGCCGCCCGGGAGTGTGCTGCCGTGCTTTGTCTGCTCCGCAGCTCTTAGTGGGAATGACAGCCTGCCGCCTCACATGCGGAGAGCTAATGGAGGTCACTATACATTATAGATACAGCGCTCTGGAGAAAAAAAAAATTATCTTTATTCCACTTCCCTTACCAAAAGTTGTCCAAGCTCCTGACAATTATTTGCCCAGCCATAGTATTTATTTGTGTCTCTACCAAAGAGATAGATCGTCCAGCTCCCTACTCCTTTGGTTATTTCAAACCTTAAAAATGCTCTGGTACCTTTGGTGCAGCAACCTAGGAGAGGCATCCATACACCAGCATTTCTGTGCCTACTGCTATATTCACCACTTTAGTAAACACCTCCCTCTCTGCTTCAATCGTCCCCTCGTTGTGGTTGCCGTGTCTGTTGGCTGATCTTTTTCACCGTTGTTTCGCTTTGTTACACACTGTTCTATAAATAAAGTACTGAGTGGTACTAGGTTATGTCAGATCATCTGTCTGCTGCACCTCTGAAACTGCACACAGGAGCTGAGACAGTCTCAAAACTGTAGACAGGTAATTCAGTGCACAAGCAAGTGGGGCATGTTAATTAAAAGGATATGCCAAACTAAAATCACTACTGTCTGCAATATTTTATTCATTCTTCCAAAATTACTTATAAAACTACTGGGTTTTTTTTCTTGTTTCTTCATGCTTCAAAGTTACTTCCAGTTTTCCCTGGTAAGGTGTATTTATTTTCTTAAATGACAGAGTGGAGTGGTTTTCCTTTAATGACAGAACAGTATACAGTGTAGTATGAAATACAGAATTTTGTCATATATAAAATAACATACAAACATAACAACTATTCATGACCTAGACCATTATTAGACAGACAGTGAACCTATCAGTAGTGAAAAAATGCAGTGATGTACAGCAAGTATTTTTATTCTGTATTTTGCAAGAAGGATTATGTATTTCTATTATGAAAATATTAAGTATGTTCCAGCCCACTCATGAGTGGAGAAATTTTTTAGCATACATAACTGGCCTTTAAGAAAATCTTTTGTTTACTGATATAAAGGTTTAACAGATTTTGTAGTACCAAAGAAATTCCAGAAGCTTCAAGCAATATAACACTAAGTAGCATTCAAAAATGTGAAATAAGCCTGTAACAACCGATTATTGATCTGTTGTCTTTATTATCCCACTACTAACGTATCATCCCATTCCTGAGCAAAATAGAAAAGCCAACAAAGGAGTAAATTTGTTAACAAGATTGAAGACAATAGAAGACAACGCATCTCAATCAATCCTGACTACTCAGTTTATTCAGTTATTTTTACTTTTTAAAAATATAGAATGACACCTTTGTGAATCAAGTGAGTGTATCATGACAATAAAAGAGTGCACCTTTTAGGGGTGTAACAACACGTTAAGCCAAAACAACTTAAAAAGCAGAAATCCGTGAGAAATTGTGAAAAGTCTTAAATTTTTTAGTGAAAACCTACAGAACCAGTTCACTAATTAAATATTTTACTGCTCTGAAAGTTGAATTTCCCTACCCTCTTGTATTAAGATCACCCTAGCAGTCATTTGCCTTGCCAATGAACCATTCTAATTAATAATTTGGTAAAGATTAATGCTAGTTTGAAAAAAAAAAAGTAAAAAAAAATGCACAAACCCTTAAACCACATCAGAGCAGTGAGTGGCTTGTGGCTTTCTACCGGTTAGTGAGATATCCTGGCTCAGCAAGGGTTCTGATGAACACGAGGAGAACATCACTGCAGCAAGAAGGCAGAAAAAAAAAGTAGACTTATTTTTGTAAAACAAGAAAAGAAAGTTTATTTAAAAACAAAAACCTAAAAAAACCCTATAAAAACAAAACACCCCAAAACCTACAGAAATGAAATATTTCATCAGTTTGGACCTAAGCAAATTCTTAAGGCATTTTAATTCACTAGCACAAACCACAGTACCAGACAAAGGATTCACAGAATCATTGTGGTTGGAAGGGATGTCTGGAGATGATCTAGTCCAGCCCTGACCAAGGGAGGTGACACAGGAATGCACCCAGGCAGGTTTTGAATCAGATTGTCTCCTCTAGAGAAGGAAACCTCATGACCTCCCTGGGAAGCCTGTGCTCCAGTGCTCTGCCACCTTCAGTGTCAAGAAATCCTTCCCCACATTTAATTCCTAATGAAAATGAAACAAAGCAGCCGGGCACAGATGTTCAAACAGCAGTATGGTGCTACAGAAGCAGCACTCTTCCATTTCCTGACAGCTTCAAGTCAGGACAGGATGACTGAAGCTGACCCCTGGTGAAAGCTGAGCAGCTGCGATTTTGTTATCAGAGACAATTTACGGCCAGCACTCACTTTTGTGCAAATCACACTCTGTGCAGCTCTGGAAGGTTATTCCACTAACAAAACCCCACTTTCAGACCCAAACCAACTCCAGCAATGCGATGTTTCGTGAACACCACAGTGACCTCCTCAGACAGCAAGCCGCATTGATCACGAGCACATTTGCACACCTCAAAAATCCCAGGCTGATTTAGGATCGAACACAGCCCGCGAGTTTTATTCCCCACAGGCCACCTGGAGCCGGAGCCCCGCCCGCCTCGCGCCCCGCCCCGCCCCGCCCTCCCCGCGCGCCTGGGGCTGGGTGGGGCCCGCGCAGGCGCAGTGCGCCGGGGGCGCGCGCCCGCTTCACTGACGTCAAAACAGCTCGCGACGGCGGCCGCGGTTGCTGCGGAGCGGCTCCCGGTGTCCCTCGGATCCCAGCGTCCTTCCGATCCCGGTGTGCCGCCCATCCCGGACCCACCGGCGGTGAGAGCCCTGCGGCGGGGCCGCCTCGCCCCCGCGGGGCGCCGGGGCACGGCCGGGGGCGGCGGCCGCACGTGGCCCGCGGTTGCGGCGGGCCCCCAGCCCGGCCCTGCCCGAGGGGGCTCTGGGGCGCTGCGGGGAGGGTGGGCACGGGAGGGACGGACGGACGGACGGAGGGACGGAGCGAGGGAGGGAGGGAGGGAGGGAAAGGGATGGCTCCGGCTTCCCGGGCGGATGAGTGCTGTATTTTCTAATCCCCGTACTGCTCTCCTCAGCGGACATAACGCGAAACTTAAAGGCACTTCTGGATTCTTCGTGCGGGAGAAACCAGTTCAAGTTTGGCGCGGGGGGGAGCACGGAGCAACTCTCTGCTTTCTTGTAATTGTGCCTTGGTAACCATTAGTAACCAAGTGATGCAATATCATTTAACTCTCATGGGCTTCAGCTCAGCCTGCTGACCGGTTGTTTTATTGCTTTCCAAGATCTTCCTGTACATCCATCAAATTTCACTTTTCGAATCATGGAGGGAGAACAGATTATGGAGGGACAGCCACAGGTATTACAAGAAATGCTTTATGTGCTTCATGTTATATGCATAAAAGGAGCATCTTAGCTTTTCTAACCACCTGTTATTTTACAGGTTCCGGAAAATCCTCATTCCGAATACGGCCTCACTGAAAATGTAGAGGTAACAAAGATTTTGTTGCAATGGAAGTCCCATTTGTGATTAGGGAAAAAAGTTGAATCCTGAGTCTAAGTTCAGAAAATGTAGTATTATCAGTGGTGCTAAGCAATACCTGTCCCTTGCAGAAATAGCTGTAAATATATTTTCTGTTGTGCTGCTTCCATTGTACTAAATTGTACTGAAGTAAATAATGGCCCTTTTAATTAGTTGGGGTTTTTTTGAAGTATCTTATAATTATTATCTGTTTTATTGCTATGTGTGAGAGATATGGATATATATTATGGCACAGAAAAAGCATCCACTTTAGTCTCAACGTGAGCTAGGTAGACTGGGACAATCACTTCCTAACTCTATGGCATTTATTTACTCTTCTTATTAAAGAGAAGCCTTCAGTCTCTCTTTATTATAAGTTGCTATTCTGTACTAAGCTTTTGCAGAAACTATTCTTAAATCTTCTGAGACTCATCTCTCTGATAACTGCTTGCCCCTATGCCTCAGCTTCCATGGTTCCTACAGAACCATACCACATTGGTCCCATGTCAGTAGATTCATGTACATTGCATTGAATACACTTGGTTTGCTGGCAGTGGGAGGGTATCACTTTTCAACTACAGTTAATGGTATAAGATGATTCAGCACTTTTTGATCAAAAAGTATCTGGAAGCATTTTGCATATGTTTTCTTTAAAGTTTTCATCTATACTTGGGTAGAGCACAGTCACAAAGGACTTGACTTTAGCAGAGTCCTGTTTTTCAGGCTTCACCTGAATTCCTTGTGCTTTTAGCATTTTTTTAGAAGCATATGTCTACAAGAACCATGTAACTGAGACTCTTGTTAGTATTCACTCCTGTCTTAGTGATGTAGAGTCCAAATCAGTGAAAGCAAAAGCAGGACTAAAAATTACTTGATTGGATATCTTCTCTTGTAGGAAACTTAAAACTTCTAAACAATGTTTCGCCAAAACATAGGAATTTAACAGAAGGTTCCTTTGGATTAGGTTTTTGTGCAAGGAAAAATGTGCAGTTAAATATTCTTAAACTATATAAAGAAATTATTGCCATTGAATTGCAGAGATGGGTACTTCACGCACATACTTCAAAGTAGGTGTGGCTGCTATTACCAATGTTCATTCACCTATTTTTTTTATTTTTTTTTTTACTTCAGAGGATAGTAGAAAACGAGAAACTAAATGCTGAGAAAGCATCAAAGCAGAAGGTAGATCTTCAGTCATTACCTACACGTGCCTACTTGGATCAGACAGTTGTACCCATCTTGCTACAGGGACTTGCTGTTCTTGCAAAAGAGAGGTAAGATGCTTCTGTGTTCCTTCTGTTCCTAGGAAAATGTAGGTTTCAAACTTGGGCAGTGCAGCACCTTTCAGGCCTCACACACTGAAGCTGGCTTTGCTCTTTGTAAGATTGTCATTACAACAGGTTTGTGAACCTATGGATTACTGTGATTGACTATGCAGGGTGGGTTCCTCACTTAGGCACACATGGCATGATAGGAGTTATTTATTGAATTCATGATCTCCCTGTGAGATATGCTACTGCAAAAGTTTTAAAGGGAAAAGTGGAAGGGATTTTGTTAATTTTATCACATAATTCACCTTAGAAGCAAGGGAAGAGGATGTTCTAGTTCTGAAGATTTTTGTAGTGTGGAATTATAAAGAGTTCTGCTTGACATTTAAGAGAAGGAAAGACAAATCAGGCATGACATGTGTCTTTGACAGAGATTAAAATACTTTCTAAGGGTGTGGCTGAGCCTGCTCTAACACAGTAAAAAGCAGACTAATGGTTTATCATCTGAGTAAAGATTATGAAGTTGAGGTGCCCCACCCCTCTTTACCAGGCAGAAAGGTATCCTTCAATAACAGCAAACAGGTCTTCATCTTAACAAAACTAATTTCTAGCCTTTTGGTGTATCCTCACTAGTGGCAAATTGTACTTTTTGTAACCGTCTCTCAAACTGAAATAATACAATCAAAAGCTGGTATAGATGACTATAATTTCATCATGGCACCTACAGTTAGAAAACCATCAACAGTGTATGAACTTCAAAAGGAGTTGGGAATTTAAACTGCAGTGTACAGACAACTAATTAAGCAAAATGAGGCACCTAGGGAGGTCCACCCCATGTGCATGCCTGCTGGATGTGCAGATCTTCAGCTGACATCTGTGGGAGTTCTGCTGCAGACTCAATGTAAAACACAGCCCAAGGTTAATACCTCACCCTTACACTCTGGATATTTGTGTGACAGGCAAGCCTTTCCCTTCTCTTTCTCTTTCCCTTCCCCTTGCCTTTCTCTCTCTTCCCTTCCCCTTGCTTTGCTTTTTTTTTTGTCTTCTTTATTGGCTCTCATCACAGGAGTGAAATTGGATCATTGATAGGAGGGGTTGGGGAACATACAGGTTAAAATGTGAATAGTATGAACCTGCCAGCTCAAACTGGCTGTTCAGCTGAGCATAATAAACCCTCAGGAGTGAGAAAGCTGAACTGTCAGCTCTGCTGTATAATCTACTGCTTAAAATTGAACAGAAAAGTTACTAGTGGATACTAAGTTCTTTTTCAAAGGAATATAGAAATGTTCAGGGAACAGCCCAGTACATCTGATGTTCATGCCTGGAATTCAGTAGAAATTACCAACCAGGATAGTGAGCATATGGATAAATGACATATTTGGGAGGAGGTCAACACAATTTTTATCAGGTCTTTTAAATGTCTTTGAGTTTATTGAAGGAGTCAGCAAACATACATAAAGAGGAATGCAGATGATGCAGTCTGTCTTTAAATTTCAAAAACGCTTTTAACATAGTTATTCACTAACAGCTTTTAAAGAGAGTTAATTGCTGGTGGTATTAAAGGAAACACCTTTATACGGATGAGGGACTGATGGGAAGGAAGGTATGAGATAGAGGGTAGAAGTAAATGTTGGAATTTTCATGGTGAAACAAGCTCAACACTATAATTATGGAAAAGATTACTTATAATGATATGAAGAAGTGACTGACAAAAGTTGTTAATGAAACTTGAGTTGGTAATGATTAGGGAGTTTTGTGTTTCAGTTTCTGCTTGTGTGTTAAGTTGATAAATTGTAAATAATTGTGCAGGAACTTCATAAAACTGTGAAGACTGCCATGAAAAATTTAAACTGACAGAAAGTGACACTGAATACAAGTAAACATAAAATTGTGGACCTCTGAGGGTAGTAAAAAACAGGACTGACAAAATGTTAGAGTCTGAGCTGAAAGCTACCCTTGTGGAAAAACGTCTTTAAACTGTTACAGTATATGTCAATGCACTGCTTTAATCAAAAGTAAATTCTGAATGGTAAGCTTAGAAATTGAAGGGGTAAAATCAACTTAAAAATAAAGGGGTAAAAACCAAGCATAATGTCACTATTTAAATTTGTGATGATCTTGTATTTTTAGTATTCTGTGTCATTCCCCTGTATTCTGGTAGAATGTAAAATGGTCAGACAATTAAGCTTTTTTTTTTTTTTTTCTTTCCATTGAGGACATTAACATTTTATTTGTTCTTAAGAGGCAGCTGGTCAAAACTGTGGAGTAATCCATTCAGGACTATTAAGGGTGCTAGCTCAGGAATTGGTACATGCTTGGAAGCCAAAAGGATGGTCCCCAGAAGTATCTCTGCATATTTTTGTTGTTGTTGTTTTTGTGCTCTTTATAGGCATATTTGCTCACTGCCAGACCTTTGGTTTGACCTACTGTGGAATAAGTATGTGATTTATTCTGTGGAGAGAATCCAGATTAGCAGGATTCATATGGTATAGCTAGAGGAGTTCTTTAAAAAAAAAACAAACTGCAGACTAAGGCCAGTGATCAAAAGCGTTTATTATTTACTACTCGCGAGTTACAGCACTTCTCAAACTTGAAGATTTGTTGAGTTCCTTTTAGTTGCCAGATACTGTGAAAACAACTAATACACTGAGATACACAATAACCACTCGAAAAAAAAAAATTAAGGAAAAAGCACAGATTCAGTTTCACTTTAAATAGCATAAGTGACAGAAATGGGCACATGCATGTCATATCCAATGATGTACATACAGTATTTATGCTTACAGACTGTGGTTTTAGGGATGTAACTGTTGTAGCAATTTAGTAACACTGAACTAGCAGTGACTAAGACACCTTTTTTAAAATCTTTCTCGTTAGACATACTGTGGGAAATTTACAGAGTCACTTTTGGTAGCTGATCATCCCTAAATTGATGCTTAGAAATGTTTGGGAGGAGTTACGTTGCTTTTAAGGGAAGGTGATTGGTCCTTCAGCTACCTAATTTCATATAATAAAAAATAATTGCTTTTGATTTACTTTTTTTCTTTGCAGACCACCCAATCCCATTGAATTTCTAGCAGCATATCTTTTAAAAAACAAGTCACAATTTGAGGACCGAAATTAACTCCATAAAAATGAGGACAGTTTGGCTGCTAGACTGAAATGCTCATTTGCCGCTATTTGTTTTCTGCTGTAAAAATCCTTTGGCCACGTTGTTGTCTTTCTTAACTGCACAGTTTGCTTTATCTTTTGAGTTTATTTAATAAAGAACACTTTACATTTAATTGTTCTCTTGTTTTAAACTAGCTATTAAGAGACTTTCAGAATAAAGTACTGAAACTGCACTAGTGGACGAAAGTCTGAATAATTCCATGGGGCTACATCCTCTGAATGCATGGCATAAAGGGGAACAATTTATCACAAGAATCACATGGCTGATAATGTATGTAACTTAACTGGGTTTTATATAGCACCCTCTAGTGCAGCATGCCTAAACAAAAAGCAAAGAAATGCAGAACAATTAAAATTTATTTATTAAGTAGAGGAGAGAACTTGCTTCAGAACACTAGGAAATGGGTTTAGTTATAATAAACAGTGAGATCCAGCAGATCCAGATCACCTACAGACAGCATCCAGTGTCTCACATAGGTACATTAGTGAGGTTTGCTGTTCAGGATTTGTCACCGATCTCCTATGACTGGGTTCAGTGAACTGCATTCAGCTGAAACACAAAATTTATCTGGAAGTGATGTATAGTATGGGTAGCTAGGCTGAAAAGATAGTGCAGGAGGGAATCTTTCCCACTGACTTGCAGCTGTACTGATTACCAAGGAGTAGAAACATCTGTGTCTGACCAATCAGTTTGGGGGATATAAAAGAGAGGGTTAGCTGGCTACTAGTTACAGGTAGTTGGAGTTGGACCTTGAGATCTGGGGTTTGCTGCAGTTTGAGATGGAGTCTGCTGGTTGTGCTGTGAGGAGGAAGGGACATACAAGGTAAGAAGAAGCTGTGTGAGGGACAGACAGGGTTAGGTGGCTGGGTAAGGGACAAGTTGAGGTTAGCCAGTCACGTAGAAGGAAGAACAAAACATGCAGAGAGGAGAGAAGGAGTCAGTGCTGTGTGGAGATGCCCAAAAGACAAGGAATCAGTACTGTGTGAAGCTGCCTATATGAAAAGGAGTCAGAGTTATCTGAGAGAGGTCTATGAAAGAAGGAGTAAGAGTTAAGAGAAGAAGGCATGTAGAGTTTGCAGTTAAAGGGCCCGTGGTGATACCAGCTGTGTCTGTCTTGACACATTAACTACATCAGTACAGGAATTAAGTAATTCAGTTCTCTGTACTGCTGCCCTTAGTTAAATTGTCTAAAAGCTTGCAGGGACTGAGGTCTTGCTGCTAGTCTTAGTAGGAAGGCTCTCACTATTTTACATATATCTTAATATCTTAAAATAGAAACATTGCATTAGTACAGTCTAAGAGCAGTAAGAGTGGGGAACAAAAATTGAAAAAAGCCTGCAAACCCCAAATCAAGCCTAAAAGCTGTCTTTTGGAAAATGTACCAAAATTTGGAAGATTACTAATGCTATTGCATTGTGGTGAACACAGTCTCCATCAAAGAGTGACACTGAAAGGATTTTAACAGTGTTTTGACTTTCTGGAATGAGTAATAACATTTAAGTGAAGACAAGGACGCACCATAAGGACTTGGTACTGCTATTTTTATTGCTAAAATGGCATTTCCAACATTTTCCAGTAAGAAACAACTTTGCAAGACTGTAAGAACTGTTAAATGTGAAAAGAATTTATGCTGCTTCCCAGCTTCTATGCTCAGTATTTGTGCAAGACTGAACAAAAACAAGCACTTTCACTTTTAATCCTTCCCAGATAGAGCAATTTTCTTAGATTGTTGTTCCTGAATTCAGAATACAATCAGATTTCTTACCACACAGTAACACCTGTCAAGCACCTGCACAAAATATGAAACACTTTGGCTTCTGCATAGTTCTTGCATCAACCTGGAATCTCAAAGAATCAGTCCCATGCTAAGGGAAGCTGTTCCTGCCAGCAGCATGCCATGTACTCAGCTGCTGGTATCACTAGAATGTGGTGTCTTCTGCTATTATTTTCCAATCTAGGCTAGGGATTTAATTCAAGAGAATGAAAAAGCCATGTTCACACAGTGATGATGTTAGAAGATTCACTACTGCAGCTTTTCTGGGCAGCTTCTTCTGATAAATAAACTGAAATGAGACTAGCAGCAGTGAACTCACTAGCTCTAAGAATTAAATCCCTTGCCTAGATGGGAAAATAATAGCAGATAACTTTCCTCTGTAACAGAAATAAGTAGCAAGTTAGTACCTGTGTTATCTAGTTCTCACTTAGAAAAGTAATGATAGTGTAAATGTTGAAAGCATTTACTTGTTTTACTACAAAACAGTGAAAGTTCTGTGAAGAGATTTGACAGATGCTTGCTATGCCAATTTAATGTAGAAATACTCTTTTCCACAGGAAATAACAGTTCTGAAAGCTTAAAGATAAGTTGTATTTAATTTTGAAATGCAAATACATTTAGAATAAAAGCTTGAAGAAGTACTTGAAAATGGCAACTTTAGATGTATGACAGGCCACTGCAAAGTAGCTGAAAGCCATTTTTTCTTAATTTTTTTTTATATTCACTACCTCAAGTAACTGAGTATATGCTCCAAATGGCAGTAAAATTGAGTAGACAATAAAATGGAATCCTAGTTTACTTGACAATATGCCTGTTAAGATGACTATTTTAGATCTCCAATATCCAGAAGTTACTCTTCAGTAACTGTGAAAGAATTATATATGAGTCATATGTAGTATTTTGAAGTTTGCCTTTTTAACTGCTTCCAGTGAGAGCACTGTCTTTTACCTGGAAGGGAACAATGACAGAAAAAAGGATTTCCCACTAAAAGCAATTCTGATCAAAGGATTTTAAATCCTGCTACTCTGAAGCCAGTTACCACCTAAATTTTTTTTTCTCCTCTGATTTATCAAGGACTTTCTCAAAAATCAGTACATGTCTTTGAGCAATCAATTTTATTTTCTGAGGTGCTGTCACCATTGTAAAAGCTGTCTGATCAAAAGAACTTTTCTCTCCCCATCAGACTTTCTAGAAATAAAAGAGTTGCTTTCAAACAAATGAAAAATCTGAAAAATTCTGAAAGATACAAGCAGCTGAAACCTGTAGGCTGGAAAGGAAACAAGAAAAATTCCTATGCCTACCACGCTTCATAGAGTGGAGGTTTTGATGTATTCTTATCATTGTACTAATTACATAACAAATTATTCTTAGCCAAGCCTTAGCTTGTGTTCCCTATTCCATTTTATAGTCAGGATTCATTTTAAGAGTGACTACATAGCCTAGAACACAGAAATACAGAATGCCAGCTGTTACAAAAAGAGGCATTTTACCATGATGAAAAGTCTATCAGCACCATTTCTGTCAATGTTCCCATTCAAGTACAGTTGTAAGCAAGGACTTCAAATGTAAATGTACCATGAATAATTATGGGGCAGTTTACATCAGTGCTAGTGCAACACTGACTAGGAATGTGTCATATTCCTATTCCAAACATGCTTTTAGCTCTCTTCTTGAAGTTTGCTTTGCAATTTTGTGTAACAGACCTGTTTTCCAAGAGGAGCCTAAATTGATAAAAGACTGCTGGGTGATTGAGAAGTATTTACAAGATGGATAATTACCCACTGATATTATCTCAGATGCTCTTATGTTACATAGGAAGTGGAGATACTTCCCTTGTAAGGACTGTGAAGGTGGGGGTGTCTGCTTTTAACAGTAGAAGGAAGGACTGGTAGGAACAGCAGGTTCCTCAGATGCAGAATAACAGTTTGTAAATAGAAAAACATAAAGTAACAGTGAACAGCTTCCTGAGAAGGGAGGGGACAGGAAGCAGGCATTGTGAAAAACACCATAGGAAAGAACCACGTGCAAGAGGACAATGAGAGCAAAAACCAAGAAAGCAACAGACCATGGAAGCTGGGCCAGCTGAACATGTCCCATCCCAGCTGGTCACAGGGTGTTACTGAAGGAAAAGCCTGCATACTAAGGACACTCACCAGTGCCTTCATGCTTTTCTTCCAGGTAAGGAACAAACTGCCAACAGACACACATGTGCAGCAGAGGTCTGTGCTTTAAGGGTGTGCAGACTTGAGGGATTGTCCATGCATTGTGTCAGCTCTCCTGCATTTCAGAGAAAAATGACTGGAATAACAGCTCGGAACTGTCATGTGCTCCTGTTACTGTTCCCCATACAAACAGGGCTTGGAAGAATTGTAAATGAATCAGGAGCATCCCCTGACCTAACCCATGCTTCACATCATTCTACTGAAAGCTCAGCCTAGTTTCTCAGTTTGTGGCTAGAACGTTTCCATACTGTGTCCTGAGCACCAGGAAGCCCAGCACCACCATCAGTGGGATCCCACCCTGTGGGAAGGGACCCACAAAGATCACAGGACACCTCAAGACTCACACCATGTACCTGACAGCATTTTCCAAACACCTTTTGAAGAGCTGACTGCTTTTCTGTTTCTGCCTCTTCCATTTCCACATGGTACTGAGGGAGCACATCACTGGCCCTTACACAAACAGGTGGTGATCAGGAGAGGATAGTTAGAAACAGGAATCCACAAATCACTAAACACTGCTCAGTAGTATTATGACCACTTGTGAAAGGATACAAATTAACATCCTACTGTCAGCCTTAGCAGTGGAAATGGCAGAAGTTCCTTTTGCAGTGTTATGGCTGACAAGCTCTCAGGAGCAAGCAAAAACTGGAGAATGTTCTCCAACTTCCACAGGCTCTGGATTGACAGTGCTAATTGATAAAAGGGCAGAGATTCACCTGTCAGTGTTTGTGGCACACACCACAGTTTAAGGATTAGCAAAAAGAAAGCCTGTGCTTTCTGTGACCTGCTAACACTGAGCTGTAATGCTCCTGTGCATCCACATCGATGATGTGTTCATGTTACAACCAGTAAAAACTTCATCCTAACCTATGCCTAGTCTAGGAGAGATAAAACTACACACAAGGAAAGAAAGGTTCATGAAAGCAAGGGAGAAGGAAGCTTAAAAAACCACAAGGAGAAAAGGAATCCGGCCTGTTATATAGCAACAACAAGAAGAAATATATTTAAGGAATTTTAAAAGCGGAAGAGGAAAAAACCACTACTAAAGAAAGTTAGTACACCCAGGAGAAAATACTTATAAAATGCTTTTCCTTACTAAACCATTTGGATTACTACTCAGTTCTTATATTTTAATTTAATGGGAAATGCTTATAGAAAATGGAAGCTGTCACTCAATTTTTAATTATCTGGTATTATTTTCTATAAATTAATGTTTTATAATAAAATGTTCCTCATAGCAGCCTCTTCTAACTGTTGGTAATGGACTGTGGGACAATGGAGTATCAATAACTTGAATATACCCTGGTGTGACCCATTTTTAAAGTATATAATCACAACATGTATTTTTCTCCATGCATTATCCTCTACTGCATTTAGTTGACTTTATTGATGGATTAGTTTATTGAAGGATCACTTCAGGAACTACTCTTACTATTAAAGTTTATGTAAACTCTTTGAGAGGTATAAATGGGTATTTACAACTACCAATATAGTTTTATGTTAAAACAGTCAGGCAGGGTAGTTCTTCCAGTTTAGGCAGCAGTTATAATCTGCATTAACCTTTTTGAAGACTGTTAAATAACAATAGAATACTGTAAGGATATGTAGAGCAATGAAGCCTTCATAAACATTAGACATTTGCTGGGATAATCGGGCCCCATTTCCTCATGGCTACCGATTAGAAATATTATTAATTGGAGACCTCAGTCCTGGCAAGGCAGTGACATGAGTACAGAGGAGGTTGTTCACTGATAAAAAGGAGACCAGCCATGCCTGCAGAATGAGCCTTTTTAATATTCAAGGTAAACTGCGAATAATGCTTTTTCCCTTTCGCTTCCTTTGCTTTACTGAAAAAAAATCCAAACTAAAGCAAAACCAAGCAAGCATAAACAAAACAACCCCCCCCAAACCTCTGTATTTTGCACGCATTTATAGCCTGGAGGACTTTTCGAAGCTTTCGATGACAAAGGGGGAGGAGGAGAATGTTTCCTGACCTGGCCCACACGTGCTCCACCTCACAAAGGCCCAGCCTGCCTTAATGGCTGCAGCCCCTCATCTCTCCTGTTGTGGTTTCCTCTCTATCTCTCACGTCAGGACTGAAATTGCTTTTTCCCTTCCCCCTTTTGTACCGGCCATACTCCCCTTTTCAGTTCTGCCTCGTTAGCTATTTTGAGCCACGCTTGATGTCTCCATGGCAGCAATCCATTCACCCAGATAATTAAAAAAGAAAAAAAAATTTAAAGGGGTGGGGAAGTATTAAGCCGAGAAGAAGCGGAGCCTTCCACACAGCCGTACTCCCACGGCCCTCGCTCCGTGCCTCGCTGGCACGGGCAGGGAGACTTAGGGAGGGATCCCAGTTCGGAGCCCCAGCGCAGCAAAACCCACGTTCCCAAAGATGCCTTTGGGAAGCGGTGCTCCGTCCCTGGAGCCCCCAGCATCCCAGCCGCTCCGCGGCCGTGCCGGGCGCGGGAGGCAGCGGAGAGCTGGGCGCTGCCGCGGGTCACCCCGGGGGTCTCCCGGCCCCCCCGCGCCGCTCCCCTCACCTGACCCGCGCCCGGAATCTGCCCCGCCACCACGGAGACACGGCCCGGCCAATCAGCGCGCACGGCACCCATCGCCACGGCAACGCGCCGGCCAATCCGCGCCGGGCTCTCCCGCCTGGCCCCGCCCCCTGCCCCCTCCCCCGCGGGGCGGTGCCGCACTTGTCAAAAAGATGGGCGGGGCCGGCGGAAGGCGAGCGGCCAATCAGCGCGAGGCTTTTGCTTTGGTGCCCAATGGGGGCGCGGCGCCCGCGAGGCCCTTAGTCCACGGGAGCCGAGCGGGGCCAAACCCAGCTGCGGCCGCGGCCTCCTTCTCTCCGCGCCCCCCCACCCGCCGGCGCGGAGTTGGCGGCGGCGGCTTCGGGCTCTGTCCCCGCGTCCCCCCTCCGCGACCCCGCCCGGCCCCGCGCCCCCGGCTCGCGCCGCTCCGGCAGCGCCGCCTCCGTCCGCGGGGCCCGGGCCGTGCCGGGGGAGGAGGGGGAGCAGCGCCGCCGCCGCCGCCGCCGCCGCGGGCGGGCCCGTCCCCCAGCGCCCCCCCCGAACACCATAGGCGGCTCCGGCTCCAAGATGTCCAACCGGGTGCTCTGCCGGGAGGCCAGCCACGCCGGCAGCTGGTACACGGCCTCAGGTACCGCCGCCGGGAGCGGGGAGCGGGCGGCGGGGGCTGAATCAGCACTTTGGGGCCGCCGGGGCCGGTACCGGGCGCGGGGAGGGGCCGCCGGCTCCGCCCCCGCCGGCACATGGCGGCGGCCGGGGGCTGGGGGCTGCCGCCGGCGGGGAGCGGGCAGCGCCGGGCAGGGGTGCGGCGGGGCGCCCCGAACACACCTGCCGCCGGCACGGTACCTGCGGCGGCGCCGCTCGGCGGAAACCGGCGTTTGGCCGTCGCCGGGGACGGATCGGGCCCCCGGCTGCGCCTCGTGTGCCCGCGCTGCCCGGCAGCCGCGCCTCGCCGCGGCTCCTGTGTCACGGCACAGCCCGGGGCTGCGCTTCGTGCCGAGCGCTGCTCTCCGTCACAGCCCACGGACCGATTCCAGTATTTTCCGCTCCTCCTGTTTGGTCTTTTTTTTTTGGTTTTTTTTTTTTTTTTTTTTGGTTTTTGGTTTTTTTTTTGTTCTGTTTTGTTAATCCCACGAGAAAATACCGGCTGCTGGGATTAGAAAGCAGCGGGAAAGGTGTGAAAATAAGGAGGTTTATTTTACTTCTTGTCGAGGTGGGAAAATAGGGAGATTTATTTCTCTTCTTGTAGTCCAAGAAAACCTTCTATTTTTCCTTCCCGAGCGCTTTCTTTAGTAGGAGTGAAAAGTTTCTAAGCAATAGTGCAGAGTGGCTCTGTCCATTTAAACATGTGGTACTTGCAGAAGAAGAATAGAAGAGAACGTGGTGCATTGGAAAAGGAGCTACAGATCCCCGCACCCACGCTGAAAAAAAAGGCAGAAACACATAATAATAGCTTGATAGCACATGTGTTTGGTGATAAGTTTTTTTCTGTTTTGGGGCAGAACCGCTTTTGTGAAAAGGATACACATTTGTCTTTTCAGAGTTGTTAATAAGATTTGTAAGGGATGTTCTTTTACTGGCCTCGGGAGTAAAGATGATTACAAAACTGCAGGTGAACGAGCTTAGATGAACAAGAGGCTGTCGTCATGAGCAGTTCAGAAGGATAGGGGGTACAATTGAAAAGAAACCAAACCAAACAATGAAGTGTTGCATTCAGGATCCTAAATCAACATCTAAGAAGAATTGGATGTGAAAAGTCATACACTTCTCTTGGTTAAAATAGATGTGTTTTCCTCTTTCCTCCATAAATTGATGAACGAGGTATGAGGCAATAAATGGAAGAAAAGAAATACAGGGAGGAGGGTAATACAGGAAGAGGCGGATTGTGAGATAAGTAGCTGGGCTTCAAATGGTTGGGTAGGCATTTTCGAGACAACAATAGAGGATGATTGTTTTCTGTCTGAGCTTAATATTCTAAACATAATTCTTGTATCCTTTACAAAACTGGCCTCAAATTTTTGTGCAGCTTGCAACTATATTTATTTCCAATGATCTAGAAAAGTAGGTAATACTCCCTTTAGAGAAAATATACAAAATCATGTTGAAGGTATAGATTTGACCATGTGCAAAGACATCAAAACGTCAGAGCTTTGTGGTAATCACCTTGGTCCTGCAATTTATATTTTAATTTATGAGTAAGGCAGAAAACTGATCTGTGATAAGTAATGGCTGCATGACCTTACATTCAAATTATGTAGTTTGTTTGGTATTGGACTTAATATTAAGTTATTACTGGATGCTTCAAATAAGAATTTTAATTTTTTAAAAATAATCTAAGAGGCATGGATACTGTCTTTGACTGTTTTCTTTTCTATAAAAATTCAGTGCATAATTTAGTTAGACTATACTCTGGTAAGTGTGTCTGTCTAGTTTGGCCGGTACTAGTTGTTTGTAGTAGGACATCCCAAAGCATGTTACTCCCATTGCTTTTGGGCAGACTGTGGCAATTGCTTGTTGAGGAGATGAGGGATGGTTGCACAGACACACTGCATAAAAAAAAACCCCAAACTGAATCATGTTGTAATAATGAATTATGACAGCTGTGCTTGTGACAAGTTAAATTATTACAGTGTCTATGGTGGGGGTAGATGGTTGATGTTGCATAATCTGGGGATTTTGGAAATATATTTTTCCTTAAATGATCAAGGAGTATTATGTGTCTTTTGCTGTTTGCACTGGGTATGTGAGAGTAGGAATTGTGCCTGTGCCTGTTCAGCAAGACAAGGACTACCTATTGTTAGTTGCTTGAAAGCTGATTTTTCTGTGCCATTTAGGAAGGTCCATCAAAACTCGAGAGAAAACAAATGCCAAGAGGCTATATGTTCATCATAGATTTAACTTTAAATCTTCCTGTATTTCAGGCCAGATTCACATGTCAGCTGCTACATCAAACTTGTAACACAGGCTCCTCAATTGTACTACTTGAAGAAAGTGGATTTTACCATGTGTTTTCAGCCTGCATAGCTTCAAGGCTGGAGCTGGGGCAGGGATTAGCTTGAATTGTGATAGTTCTTCAGTGTGTTCCCATGGTTCTCTAGGGATTGTCTTTTCAAGTCCTCCTACCTCCTCTGTTCTTTGTGCTACTGTCTCGGCCCAGAAGCGATTTGCTGTGTTATATATAAACTGGTGAGCATTTAAGCTTCCCATTTCCTCCAAACTGCTCTCTTTCTACAGAGCTGAGTTTGATTACACAGGGTGAGTGGATGCCCTGGCTACCCTCATCCTGCTCTGTAGTTATTATGACCCATCTGAAAGGGTGATGAGAAATGTGATTTTTGACAGATATGTTCAACATCTTTACATCTGAAAGAACTTTTAAAGGGGCTGAGTGAGGATAAGGTTTTTAAGTGGTAGTTTATGCTGAGGTGCCTGATACCTAGGGCTAAAATATCAACACACCATCCAGGATGATGCATGGCATCCTGGATTTGAGAGGGGGTTTACTGCAAAAGTGAAGCATCCATTGCTATTTAAAAAAATAAAAATAATTCTCTAAAATCTGGCTATAGAAGTCAGCTCTGGGAAAGAAGGGCCAAAACCAGCTGAGGGGGAAGGAGACAAAGCAGGATCCAGAATGTAGTCCAGCTTTTGTGGTCAGAGGATATTTTTAAATTGTGTTAGCTGTCTCCTCTGCACTCCAGGAGTGGAAGCAATATCAGAAGTGAAACCACAACCATGAGGGAACTACTCCTCTTTGTGGATAGTCAATGCAGTGTGTGTAAGAGAGTTTGGAAGAAATGCCACTTCTCGTGTTTAGAGACTCCTCATTTCCATGGGACAGCAATTGCTTCCGCTGAAAATAGACCATTCCTCCATTATTTGCTTCAGCTATGGGATATGTACTGCTTAGGTTCTGCCTTGGAAAATATAAACATGCACTCCATTCTGGTATCAATATTCTACCTACTTGTATGATGCTAATGAATGCTGTAGAGCAGGTGGGACTGGCTGTGCAATTATGCACATCCAGGCATGTTCACACGTTACAGTGTTTCATCTAAGCAAACAACTTTGTGTTAGAGGGAAAGTTAGTTCCCCGGGAGAAAGCTCACTGCTTCCTACTCACTGAAGCTGAGAAGAGGGGAAGAAGTGGAAGATGAGCTTCACCATGTTGTTATAGCATTTGACTTCCCACATGTTCTCCATTGTGTGCTGTTGTAACAACAACAATAAAAATAAAATCTAAAAATTAAGTTCTTTAAGAAGTTGCACCAGGTGAATTCAGTATGAAAATTTTAATCAAAAGGATTGCCATCTCTTTTCTTCTAGAATTCTTGGTGTAGGGAAGTTAATGTTCATTCCACATCAGTCAGTGCAACATCTTATTGAATTTCAGGTGTGTACCTCTGGAGCATTTGATGGGCAGCAAAGAGAACAGTGAAATCTGGTCAGTTGTTCCTCCTCCTACTTAGCAGCACCGCTGAGCATGGAAAGCTTTACAGCCGAGCTTCCAAACTGAAATTGTGCTGTGCCCATTGCTAATAGTAGGCTACTGGTCTAAACAAACTTGTTCTTTACTTGGAGAGCTTGATCTGCATGTCTGCTTTTAAAAAAAGTTAATGGTATATGACATGCCATTGCTTTTGTGGACTAGCAGCTTGGTTAATGCTGGCCACTGAAAATATTTGCAAAATTTAGATAAAAATATACAATGTAAATAAAAATATCACGCAACACTGCTGTCGTGTGTATTGTTTAAAAAAAAAAAAAAAAAGAAAATATCACTGTTACATGGTGAAAAATAGTACACTCACATTTATTTTTGGAAGAAAGTCCCAGTCCTGCTGTGTTAATTCAACCACCTAGTATCCAGACCTCTTGAGAAATTGATTTTTAACCAGCAGGTGGAAGAGGAAGATTAAAGACAACTTGAAACAAAAATGGCCTAATTTTCAGTGTCTGTGAATGCAGGCAGAGACATTCCTAGATACAAGAGGAGCAGATGAAATGCAATGGAAGTAACATGCTATCCTAAGCATGGACTGTATGCAGGATAGAGGTGTTTATTCTTCACTGTGAGTAGATTCAGTAAGTGATGGGCAATTACTGCTGTGGGAAATCAATCCATATGCTCCTGAAATGGAAATTAACATCAGCTATGTGCATATTTTTTTCTTTTGTAGCGTGTCATGACAAGTGGGATGTCACATTATGGTGCTGAACATGGCTTATTGGCTCACAGCTGGCCTCCCTTGTCTGGCCCCTGGAAATGCTAACTGAATACTGTACTGCTTCTTATTAATGTGTGTGATAAGAGTTCTTGTTTCAACTTTTCCCCAGTCAGTGGCATGGTGATACAGGTAAAAAGTAAAGCGTTTTAGTAGGCTCTTCCTGGTCACAGGAGTAAAAATCAAATTGAGAGTGTGTGTGAATAACAATACTATGTGATGTGAAACTTGCCCTGCAAAACAAGTCTGTTGTTGTATTAGGGCTTATTTCTCTGCTTTCCCTGACCAAACCATGGTGGCCAGAGGTGTGCTGTTAGCCTGTGCCAACTTGCTTGAACTAGGAGAACCTTCATTTCCATAAGCTTATTAATGCAAATGTGAGTTGGCAGAGTAATTGCTGTGTTGACTTGAAACACCATTGTGCTCGTTGTCTTCAAAGCTCTTTTTTTATGATGAGCCAAGTAAATGGCCAGTAAATATTTGAAGAGACTTTCAAGTTAATGGTGCACTTGTATTTACAGTTTTCTGCTGTCCTAGCTTGTCAGCCAAAGAACCCCGAAGGAGGTAGGCACTGACATCTTGTTGCTACCATTTATAGGGATTAAGCTTCTAACTTGTTTGGACAAGAAGTGCCAGAACTCTCGAATAACTGGCTGTCATACAGCCAGCGATGTTTCAGCCTTGTCTTTTGGGTGGAAGACTGCATGATGGTGTGTAGATCAGCAGGAAAGTATAATGCCTTGGAGAATTTCAGCAGATCAGAAAATAAATGAAAAGGCAACTGTGTGCTATGAATGATCAGTCTGGAAGTTGCATTTGCCTCCAAGTTGGCCACTATTTTCAAACATTTTCAACCCCTTGTCTTCCTTTGTAATCCCCAAAAAGATAGGCATTAATGATCTTTTACTGTTTTCATACCAAATGCTGTTTTTTCAGATGTCAAAACCTATGTATCTGTTAGTAGCCCTGTGAAATAGGCAGCTTCAAGGTGCAATAGCAGTGTGATTCTGAGATAGTAAAACTGTTCTCATTTGTACCTTCTGGGGCTTGGAGGCATTGAGGAGTGATGTGAGAATGCCTGTTGGTTTTAGTGAATGGTGCTGTAATCCCAGCATTTGTATGCTTGTTGGCATGGGCTGGAACTTCTCATCAGCATTAGAGAAACTGTGTACATCAGTTACAGATGTTTCTGCTTTGCTGTGATGTTGCTGAATGTGTGTAATCCATTCCCCAGGCCTGCTGCCCACAGTTTCTGAGGGCAGATGGTGCTGCTGGGTTCACTGACCCTGAGTGGCCATATCCCACCTTAACTTAGGGCAGAATCTCTTCTCTGTAATGTGTTGGATATGGGGCTCTGCTGCAGCTAAAGTGGTCAGAAGGGAATCACAAGTGTGACTCCTTGTGGTTTAGGCTAGGAATGCAGATGAGAGGTTGAGGAAGATGTTCTCTATGTCATAAAAGAGTCTATAAAAGAGGTTTACTGTGGCATGCCAAGAACCCTGGCATAGCCCCCAAAATTGGAATAACTCATCACGGCTCGTCCATAAATGTAATGTAGAAGTAATGATTCATCGTGTTGTCTGTAGATGCTCATAGACAAATGGATCCAGGAAAACATGGAAAAAGCATGTGAGGGTCACTGAAATCAGATGTATTTTAGTGGTGGACTTGGCAGTGTTAAGCTTATGGTTGGACTCTGTGATCTTAAAGGTCTTTTCCAGCTTGAAAAATTCTATGATCTCTTGTAGTGAACAGAGCTTTCTGCAATAGCAGGATAATTAATGTACTGATCATGCAATCTTAATGTTGTGACATTAGCTGAAGCATTACAAGTACAACTGTTAACTTAAGTTCTTACCTTGCAATCTGTGAACAACTAATCATAGTGTCTTACAAATTCATCAAGTATTTGCTTTGCAATGTTAAATACCAAATGTAATATCTCTCTCCCTTTGGTCGTTTATCTTTTTTTAGGCTTTTTATGGGGAAACTGGATGTGTCATTACTGACTCTTTTATGAATTAAACATGGAACACAGCATTAATATGCAGACTGTATTATTCAGCATTGTATACTGAAAAAGTGTACTGGAATAACTTGAAATACAATTTCTAGGCTATTATTTCTAGCTGAATCACTTAAATACTGTCAAAATCAACATACTTCAAGAAAATAATGTAGATTCAACTTTCACTGTACAGTTGGAATTGAAAAAGTTTTATATTTGGTGTAGTTCTGGTATCATTACAGTAGGCCTGCAAGTGTCACTTAGTGAATACTTTCACAAATTTCTTTTACATTTAGTGTGTATTAGAGCCAAAATCATTCTCAGAGGCATGGAACAGAACATCATTTGTTTGGATCTCTGAATGATCAGAGGATAAAGGTTTTTTATGAAGCTAGGTAGGTACGTGTTGGTTGATATTCTTAATGAGTGGTGTTATAGTTAGTTGGTTTTTTTGTGGGGTTTTTTTTTTTTTAAATTCCTACCAACTTCCAGTAAAGGAAAATCAAGAACTAGTGGAATACTGGAGAGTTGGGGCATGCAAATAAGAACTGCCACCAAAGCAGATTTCGATGTCTGTTTCAGTGTTTCTGTTGTGGCTTCAGTTTTATTTTTCCCCAATCAAGCACTACTTGCAGTTTTAGTTCCATCTTACAATACGTATAAAAAGGAATTAATGTGGCATTGGTGTAATCTCTATTTGCATCTTAATTTTCCCCCGGCTCTTGTTTGCATAGGTAAATTTCTGCATTGCTTCTAGTCTGATTTCACCATTTTGTCAGTATTGGAGGAGACAATATGCTAGCAGTGGAGAATGTGCCCATTAACATGAGTTGTTGGAAATCACCTTCTATTCCTGACAAATCCTAGTCTTTGCATAGCTGAAACTTGTTCTTCATTCAAGGATTTGGCTTTTGTTGCATTGAGAAATTGGTTTGTTGGGTTTTTTTCAAGTGCAGTCTGTGTTTTTTGAAAAATCCTTACACTTTCTGCAATTTACTGTTAGTCCTCTGTCATGTTTCAGATTTGAGTTTGCCTAACAATTTAATTGTTTCAGATTCACATCCAGAATCATGAAGGAGTTCCCTAAGTTCCAGTTACTAAACTAATTGTATTCCAGTCCCCAGGGTTTCACTATTACTTTGATTTTTCTAACACCATACAGGAATAAAGACTTGTTCACTCCTTACCACACATTTTAGTATTTATTAGACACATTCTTAAGGTGTAGACTTTTCATCAATGGGAAAAGGTAGTTAAGAAGCGGAAGACTCAAAGAAGGGTGGTGGCTCCTACAGGTAGGAGACATTCTTGGACAAGTAAAAGCTGTTAAGGCTGGGGACTGCAGTATTACTGTTGTTGTGCCCCAGCATTACTTGCCTTGCTGCAAGTGCTGTACATGTGCAGCCAAGGGGGACTTGAGCACTTTTCCCTGGTGCTGCTCTAAATTTTGATTGATGTTTATGCTCTTCCTGTAAAAAAAGCATACACTGAGACTGAGGATTCAGAGCAAACACTAAGACTTCCCTACCAATGTGAAAAAGTATGTTTTTATGTGTAAAGGTGGCTGCAGGAAAAGGAGCAAAATGCCATTACATTGTGTTGACACTTGGCATAAAAGCACTTCAGCCTCACCGACAAGGTGAGATTGGCTGTGGAAAGAATGTGCTGCTTTGGCTTAACCTGCAAAGTCTGGGCCATGACAGCTGTGGATTGGGGTGGTGAACTTAGCTGACTCACTACCAGATGTCTTTGTGTTATTATTCCCTGGGTGACAATGGCATGCAAGTCATGTGGAAGGATTCTTTCTTACTTACTCTAGAGCTTTGTGATGGGATAATGTTGATTGTTAAAATAAGTTGTTCTTTTAGGCACGATAATTGAATAAATGTTGTCTGTAGTCACTTCCATAAATTTGGCTAGTGGAGACTTGTGCTTGCAGTTATTTTAAACCTTAGCATGGCTTCTACTGGTTTTGAAAACAAAACAGGATGTGAAATATCCATAAATAATGTCAGTAATCTTTCATTACGTGCCTATGTTTATACCTGCCTTCATAGGTTTGAAATGCAGATTCTAATGGTACATACTTCAGTGTAGCTCATATTTTGCTGCTTAACCTTCTTTTGATCAATGAAAGGTCTAATCTTATAGTATTAATGCTAAAGTATATTGATTGCTGCATATAGAAATTGCATCCATCAGGTTTTTTGCCCTTCTGTCTGGGTTAGCTTTAAAACCCCTGTTCTCATCCTGCCAGCTTTCTCAAGGTGAGCTTTCCACCTGAGGCTCAAGGAGCCAGGACCTATTTTACTTCCCAACAGCAAGAGAATACGTGGCTGGCAGTGCTGCTCACTGTCCATGCTGGTCAGCTAAGGAGATGCATGTTCACTGGATTGTCTTGACTGTTTTTCCAGTTAAGCTTCATTTAAACACGAACAAAACTTACTTCTTCATGAAGAAGTTACTCATCTACTATAATACAATTCCATATGGCAGAGCATAGCTACTGTGATAGTGTGGGTTTATTTATATTTTGTATAACCAATTCAAATATTTTGACTTTTGCCTTAAGCATCCTCATGTTTGAGAAATTGGGAGAACAACTTCTCTGAACAGTTCAAGAAGTTGATGCTAATTTGGTAACAAGAAAATTAGTTATAGAGTATCCCCCTTAAAGTATCTGTAAGCCTAAGAAGCTGCAGGTAGGCTATACTTTTGTCAATTCATGTGGGTACTGCTTGTTTGTTTTGTTTATTTTTTTTCCTGTAGTTAAAAGGTCATGGATATTTTGTACTTTCCACTCTCTCTCTGTTAGTCTTCTGAAGAGAGAAATTTGATTGCATATTTTATTAAAATAGTGCAGGTAAGTTGAAATGAAAGTTTACATTAGGTCAAAATTAATTATTTAAACAGGCCCTTATACTTGGAATTAAAGGGAAGAAATCTGAAAGCAGATGTGTTACTTGGTCCTTAAGTAAACACTGACAGAAGTTTCATCCTTTGGGTCATACTTGTCTGTTATTTTACTGCCTCCAGGAAGAAAATGTTACTTCGTTAGAGTGTGTATCTGTAATAACAGACTAAGCAAACCTGGTCATCTTACTCCACTACTGCACTGTAAGATTGGAAGTTCTACTCAGATTCGAGCAATTATGAAATTTTAGGGTATTACCAGATGTTCTGACATTTGTCTTTAAACTGTTCAGCAGGTTACCTGATTTATCTCAACCAAGGGCAAATGGCCTTAAGCACATCCTTAGTGAAAAATCATTGTTAAAGAAGGGATGGAGGACGGCTAAGCACAGTGCCTTGCAGGGGACGAGTTCCCCTTGGCTTAGCAAATTCATTTTGCAGTTGTGCTGCATGTGGATCCTCTTCTTTGAGGAGAGCAGGTCAGGTGGGGCACAGTAATGTTTAAGTCTGGGGAGTCAGTGTTGGAAAAAGTGTCCTCCTAAAGAGCTTTATTCAGAAAGTGTTTTATTTTTGTATGTATTTTGTGGGAATTAGGAAAAATTTTTATAGGTGATTTGTTTCTTCACTCAAATATGTAACAAATAAAAGTGGTAATACCGTAAAAGTACCATTTTGTAAGTCTCCTATTATCTTAGATGGAGGGTGGAAATAGAGACCTGTTTATTTTTACTTAGCTTCCCAATAGCCTCCATTTTCTAAGATGTCATTATGCTTATCTCTATTGCATGTCAGCTGCTTGTAATTTCCCCAAACAACAGGAGCAGCAGAACAAAATTGGTATGTGGTGGAATTTTTATAACAATTCCATCATTGAACAAAGTCACTGTATTACATGAGTGATGGCAGATTATCTGTGTCACTCTTTCACCTTATTAGAGTTGTAGACGTAACTAAGGCTTTCAAGGTGTAATAGAAGGGTTAGGAAAATGGTGTTCAGGAAATTTGGTCACTTCCTTCATTTGAGAAGGTAGGGCTTTTCACAACTACAGAAGCTGTCCTTTTTCATTAAACACATGGATTTAAGTTTTGTATGAAAACTAGTAGCTTCAACACCTCTACCGTTCACCCCTGCATTTCCTAGTGAAAGCTTTTTGACTATCCCTGGTCAGGGACTGATTGGATTCTGCAAGAGTTGACATCTTTTCTCTCGTTCTCTGTGGTTCTTGTCAGCCTTTTGGAGAGCTGTCAGCCCTTGCCAGGGCTGTTTGGAACATATCTGTGAAATGGCTTCAAATACCTAATTAGGTTTTGACTTACACTGGCAGTTGGTAGTTCAACACCTGCATGGAGAAGATACAAAGATCTGCAATGTGCATGGAAGAAGAAAACAGGGTACTGCACCATACTTTACAGATAAACTCTGCTGGCATGGAGTTCTGTCAAAAGCATAGTATCACCTAAAAGAAGTGCATCTATTTTCTTTGTTAATGTTATATTATTTGTTACAGTGTCAGCTGAATGAGTTTTACTTGAAAGCTTGTTTAATGTTCTTTAATATGAAAGAATGTTGCACTGTATTTACCAGACTTGCTTCCTGAAGCATAGCTTAACATCAGAAAGTTTTCTTGTGATGGGAAATAATCAAAATGTGGCTTGTTTGATTTTCGTTTTTAAATGTTGTATTTCTAGAAGACTCTTTTATCATCTATCAGGTGATTGAATTAAAAATAAATTCTGGATTGGGCAGTTATTGAAGTTAGTGTTGATGAAATGATTATGCACTTGTAGTATATGTTGATTGATCAGAAGTTGTTAAAGTGTTAGGATAAGTATAATGCCTTCTCACTTTTAGCTTTTTCCTGTGCATTTACAGATTTTCCATGTTACAGTGTTTTGTATTATGCTCTTGCATTTGCTTAATAAAGGATTTATTACCATAGACATTGGCTATCATACAAGTGTCAGGCCTTTGTATTATGTAATTTTCTTATATTGGGCTGTCTTGATAAAGATCATAACTTTTTACTTCTGAATTCTGCAAATATGGTTATGAGAGGAAACAATCATCTCTTAGCGATTCTTTTGAAATTAGCAGCCATTCTTTCAAATGGTGATGTGTTCATTAGTCTCCACAGAGCAAGAAACAATAAACAAGTGTGTGTTTGGATGTGCAGTAAATAAACTTTGCAGACCAGGAGGCTGAAACTTTCCTACCTTCAATGTTACAGGGTTGGGATTTCTTTTTGTTGTTGTATTAGGTATTTTGGGGGGATTTTTTTTTCTTGTTGGTTTGTTTTTAGGTTTAAATCCAACTTTTAATGTTTAAGATGACTTTTAAATCTGCTGGAGTTTCAAGCTTTATTTGTAAATTTTTGAGCTGTATGAAGTTCTTTTATGGCTTCAGTATTTCCATGTCTCTTCACAGGACCCCAGCTGAATGCACAGCTAGAAGGTTGGCTTTCTCAAGTACAGTCCACAAAAAGACCTGCAAGAGCCATTATTGCACCGTAAGTATATCTCATACTTGTTTGGTTAAATGTGGGTTTTTTTCTGAATGATCATGAAAACTGGTAAAAGTTAATATTTAGATGAAAGGAATGCTGTGTGATTTCTTTATAATTATTTGGGATATAACCTAGAATGGCAGAAATCTGTGCATGTTTGGATGTATGATTAGCTTACTTTTGCAGATGGACTGTACACATAACTGTCTGATCCAGTAAGACAGGTAAGAGTTATATTACTGAGTAAAACAACCAAACTCCTCTAATAACAGAAAAAAACCAAGCCCAAAACAAAATAAGCAGAACTCTTGCATCCCTCACACCCCCTAAACAGAATTTAGCAAATCTTAAAAGCAAGAAGTAAACACTATTCAACTATCCAAAATGGTTTACTTTTGTTGTTTTAGTTTGGTTTTGTTTGAGCTATTTGTCCACAGCTGAAATAGGGATCATCTGAACTATTTAGGGAGAATTCAATTTCCTGAAGATAGCTGAGACATGTAATGACGAAATATGTTGGTCATTCCAAGTAATTATGAATTGGAAGGAAACACTAGAAAAAGCACCTTAACTATGATGTTTTTCCTGTGCTAGCATAGTATTGTCATGATGCTTGAAGTATTGCATAACGGTATTGAGTGTGCAGAAGAAATTGTCTCACATCTGACTTAGTCTTACTTGCAGGAATGTCAGGAAAGAGACCTTTCAGCTACAGATTATGTAGTTTGGTTCTTTTTCCAGAATTTCTGGGGGTGTTCCTGTCATCTCACCACATTTTTTTGTTAACTGTGCCCTTTTTTTGTCACCTGTGAAGTGGAATGTGTCTAATATTTTTGTGGAAGATGGAAGAAGCCTATAGCAGAGGGAACATTTCAGCAGGCTCTTTTGACATTGTCTAATAACATACCTTGCTCATTTGGGAGGTCTCAGTCTCCTGTTTCTCCCCTAGTATGTGTGTTAATACCTTTCTGAGCTCTTTGGAATGAGTGGGGTAAGTGATGTTGAAGTAAAATCCCAGGGTCATTTTGAAGGTAACTTGCTCCAGGTATCAGTTTGTGGATGAATACAGATGTATCTGAGCATACATACATATAAATACATATAAAATCCTTCCTGTATACCTCAGGGCTTGCAGCATACATCATTCTCAGTCGCATTGTGTAAAGCTGTGGTGTAAGCATACTGCTGAGTGACCTGGAGCCGTTTTCTGCCACTTGACCTGGGACTCTAGGAACAATATTTGAAACAGCTAGTCAAAGTAATTGTAAATTGTTTTGGACCACACACAGAAACAGAAGTTGAGAAAGGAGCAGGCCAGGCTGATAGGTAATGGTAAAGCATGTAGTTAATTACCTGAAGTAAAAGCTAGTGTGCTGCCTTCCACTCCTTTCCATTCTGTCACTAAATTATTCTTCAATGACAGAGCATTTTTATTCTCTCTTTATCTGCTGTGACATGTAGTTCTCCTTTTGCCAAGACCTCTCTACTGTAATTATATTCAGTTACTGGAGTTCTCCAGGAGTTTGCCACTCCCTTGTTCCCTAGCTGCACTGTTAGCATTATCATGAGCTTCTGATAGCAGCAATTGTACAGTCTGCATACATCCTTTGCAGATAAGGGCAGGCCCTCTGGTCTGGGGCTTTCCTGACTGTTCTATGGTCACTGATAGTTTTTTAACTGGTCAGTAGATGGTCACTGCCGGTTCTTCAACAAATACCTGTCTCGTGTGATCAATACTGCAGCAGTGCTTTCCTGCTCTTTCAGGCGTTTTGGATCACTCTTACAATCTCAGTTCACTGGGGACAAAAATATATCCTGAGAGATTGGCACTGAATATCAACATATTTAAGATGTTAAGCAATATTTCAGTCTTAACATTTTGTACACTTTGGTTTGTAGCCATGCAGGATATACTTATTGTGGATCTTGTGCAGCCCATGCTTACAAACAAGTGGACCCCAATATCACGTGAGTGTTACAGCTTTCTTAGTAAAGCCTAAGACCCTGAGGTTGCAATTATCTGATAAGTAGAATGTTCTTGTTACATTCTTACATATTGAAGTACTCGCGTTTTAACTTTGTATTCTTCTTAGCCTTCTATGCATCACTTCTGTTATAGCATCATAAATGTTCAAATAGGATTTTACAAAAGGGGAAGAAAAAGGAATATTGCTTTTGTAGAAGCCCAAGCTGGTTTTGTTGGGTTTTTTGGATTTTTTGTGTTGTTTGTTCATTTTTTTGTTATTATTGGGAGGTTTTATTTGTTTTATTAAGTCTATTAAATACTTCACCATGATTCTACATTGGTGGAGGATTATGGGTTGAACACTACCAGGATTCTCTTCTGGTGTGGAGGAAGTGACCAGTGTGTTTATATAATATATGAAGTCAGTGAAAGTTAATTGTCCCAATAATTTTAAACGGACTTTTGTTTCTAACAAGTTTAAAAAAAGAAAAATTAAAACAAAAAACCCCAACATGCTGTTGTAGCCTGTGCCTGCCTTTGAAAATATGAATCCAGTTATTTTTGGGTAAAGGAATATAATTCTTATGTTCTGCTGACTGCAACTATTTTTAGTGACAGAAGTATAAAAGGTCTCCAGTATTTACTCTAAGTATTTATTTTGCAATACTAAATGAAAACTGGCTAGGCTTCCCAGTTGTTCATAAGATAACACACTGTAATACTCTTCAAAGGCAATGGTTTTAGTTCTTTCTAAACTATTGTAAATGATGTGAAAATAGCTAATTTCTCTGAAATTTCCAGAACAAGCTGCATTTCCTAGGTTTCCTGATAAGGAATTGGTTGAACTTGCTGGATCATTTGCTTTTTACTGCATGGGATGTTTAGAATTCATCTTTGAGCTAAATTATTGCATATTTGGATATTTGTTTTTATTAGCTTTGCAGGAAGTTTGTGTTTTAGTATACCTTGTTATAGCACTCCATGTGTAAGGGATTAAAAAAAACAAAAAAAACCCTCAGGACTATACATGTCTCCCACCCTTTTAATTCATTGCCAGAAACAAGATGATATAATCCTGAATCTGAAAAGCTGAATTGCCTATTTTTTTTTTCTTTTTTTCTTGTTAGTCTTGTGGCAGGAGACCCTTAACATCTAATCAAGAGCCAGGAACTGAGGACTTGATGAAATAAAGATGTCATGATGACATGTAAAGGTTGCAGTATCAGCTAAAGCTATGAATGTGCAGGTCCAAGTCTCTGTTGTTGATGCAACAGCAAAAAGCCATAACATATAACAACATAAACCCAGCATTTTAGAAGGATTTAAAATTTAATTTAGTGAAATCTAAGTAAGGCTAATCAAGTAAATAAATGAAAAACTGAGTAGATGATAAACCCGTAGTATTATTTTGATCCTGTATGTAATGAAGGTGGTGAGTAGTTGAAGGTTGTGTTGATTCAAGAAGAGAATTTAAAAATCTATGTGGCTGTAATGCATCATTCAGCATCCAAATAAGTCAAGTCAGACAAATTTCTAACTGATGAGTGCCCTCTGATATATAACCTGCTTAAGAGATTTAAGACTAGAGCATTATTGAATGGATCTCATGATAATTCCTGAGATACCGAACCAGGTTGGGCCATGGATTGATCTGGGGTATTAGTGACGACAGATTAAAACTATTGTAGCCATGAGAAAGTATTACTTTGTATGCTTTAATAAAACTTGTTACTCTAAGCTGACTTGCTATACAATTGCAGTGTTCTAAATTGTGGCCCTCTGTGTTAATTATTGTAGCCGAAAAATTTTCATTCTTGGGCCTTCCCATCACGTGCCCCTCTCCCGATGTGCACTTTCCAGTGTGGACATTTACAGAACACCTCTGTATGATCTTCGAATTGACCAAAAGAGTAAGTGCATTGTAAAGCTTGGACTTCACTGGGGCTTGAGTATTGACTGTGGTACTACAGTGCTGGGGACGTTCTTCTTGTTGGGCACTGCCTTGCTGTAAGTGGAACACAAGTGCAAATCTGGTTCTAGTGCAACAAAAACTAATTTGTGAGTGATCCTGGTTGTTTCAGACATGGTCACACTATAACCATAGTCTCTCTTCCTTCTGGCAAGAATTCTGAATTTTTGCTTATCTTTTCAATTTCGAGTGTGTGCTTCAGGGTTTTAAAACTAAAAAAGTGTTGCATCAAATAACTCACTAAACATCTTCTCCATTCTCATGTGAAGTGTTCTGGCTGGAAAGCAAGGTTATTTAGTTGGTTTGAGTTTGATTTCTGATCAAGGAATAACAGAGAAACCAAATACTGCTTTTATTTGGATTGTATGTGACTCTTTAACTTGCAAACTTAGAAACTGTTAGTCCATGAAATGCCAGCCTTTTGAACTAAGTGCAATGAAGATAAATTTGATATTTTTGCTTTTATGTACATTGAGGTATACCTAGGTGATACAGTATCTTTATCAGAAAGGCTAATTAGCACAGATGTGTTGTTTCATTGTAACTGTGATTAAACAAGCTAATTCAGGCTTTCTATATAGTGCCTGCAGAAATTTCCTTGGTTGAGAAATGTTTTGCTTTCTGTAGAACTCATTTATGGTGTCAAGAAGGAAGCACAGCCCTACATCAAATCCTTCATCCAGTAGAGAATTATCAAAATGTGGAGATAACTATATATTCTCAAGTACGCTTGAGAGTAGAAAAGATAATTTACAAATGTGAATTACTTAATCAGTTGTGGCTGTTTCTAGATTTCATGATTCAGTCAATAATAAACTCAGTTACATAGTAACAAATCAAGCAATAGCTCATCTGATGAATTTTTATTTTTTTAAACATATAATGGGCAGTTTATGAAAATTAAAATTCACTGTCTGGGCAAATGCATGTGTATTTTCAAATTTCTTTTATTTGTGTAATTAAATTTTTATATCATAACTGAAAATCTTTTTCAATATACTAATAAGGTCACTGATTTAACACATTTTCTAAACTGAATCAATTATGTATATATTTTAATGACTTGAACATAATTTAATTCTGAATTTATTTAGAAACAAATGGTTTATGATGATAGCCCTTGGAGACAAGTAATTTTTTATAGTGAGTATGTTCTAATAAAGGTACACTGTAGCTTGCTTTTTGCACTTGAAGTAGTTTTCAAAAATAAGCCAAGAAAAGCAATAAAAACTGACTTTGATTTCATTTCAGTTTATGGAGAGTTGTGGAAGACTGGAATGTTTGAGCGCATGTCCCTCCAGACAGACGAAGATGAACACAGTATTGAAATGCATTTGCCTTATACTGCTAAAGCCATGGAAAGGTACTAGGCTAATTACTTCTGCAAGAATGAACATTATGTGCATTAAATGTTTGAGCTGCTGTGAAGTGCAGTAGGAAATAATAATACATTTTATGGCATAAAAGCCCTTATGATGTATATGCTCATACTCCCCTGTCCTCCAATAAAATTTTTGGTAAGGGGAGGGTCAGAGACTAGGATAATTGACTGTAATTGCAACTGTGAGCAGAGCAAACACCTAAATCGTGAAGTTATAACACCTCCTATAAACACGTTGACTTATTAGAGTTAATATTAGATATGCTTTCCTGAACTTTTTTTAATAGCTGATTTTTTCCCCCACTTTTCAAGGCATCTCTGAAAGAAGTTCAAATAGTTTTCTGTGGGATTTTAAGTTTGTTTGGAGCCTTAATACTAATTTTGAAATCAGTGGTGTATTTATAGCTGCTGTTTCAGATGTTTACTTGAAGTAAAGATTGTCAATCTGTGTTGGGGTTTCTTCCCTAATATGTGTCCCATCCTTTTTTTTTTTTTTTTTTTTTTTTTTTAATTTCCATTGTGTTTTGAATTTTCCCACAGTATCAATATATACCTGGGTACTGTGTTGAGCATGTTCATATAAGTTTCATACACTTTGGAGAATTACCCAACATGTGGCATCTATACAGGGAAAATTTAATTCTTATTTCATTCCTGATTTCACTGTGTCTTTTCTTTTTGTTTGCCTGGTATTTTTACTTTGCAGCAGAGAGAAATACTGGTTTTGGGGGGGTATGTGTTTTCTGAAATTAAAGTACTTGGAGTTCTAAAACAACACCCTAGTATGACCTTACCAAATTACTATCCTCAAATCAATAGCAACCTTTTAAAACATTCTGCAGTTTCAGTTAGCAAGCCCTGAAAAATCTTCAGATGTTACTTGAATTACAACCTTTTTTCTTTTGCTTATAAGCCATAAGGATGAGTTTACTATTATTCCTGTGTTGGTCGGAGCACTGAGTGAGTCAAAAGAGCAGGAATTTGGAAAACTCTTCAGTAAATACCTAGCTGATCCTAGTAATCTCTTTGTGGTTTCTTCTGACTTTTGCCATTGGGGTAAGTTTCATATCTCATTATAAGAGTATATTGAATATTTTGTAGCTCTTTTCAAAGAATGTATTTTATTAAACATTTTAACTTTTGGTAAATTTATTTTTGCAACTTAAATGCCTTCATGAAGTTAAGAAGTCTTTAAAATCTGTAATAATAGGTAAAAATATTAATGTGGTAATGTGTGTTCAGTGTAGTGGAGAAAATAAATGGTGAAGGTGTGTGGATTTATATACATCTCTTTGTTGCAATGAAATAATTGAAGTTGCTTGCTCTTTTTACTCTTCTTTTAAGCACCTCAAAACAACTTTCAAAACTAATTAGCGTAAAATTCACTGGGCACAGCCACATTCCTCTGGCAGAAATAAGTTTTATATGTTTTACTGCTGGGTAAGATAGCAGATGGATTATTTATGCCAATTCACCAGTGCTACCCCAGTTCATCTTGGTGGCAGAGCTATAAAGACTCCAGAAGCCTTGACTTCTGTCCTGCTTTATAATTTTATTTTTCTTTTAAGTGTGATAGTAGCTGGAAAAGAGACTGCTTCAGAAAGATATGTGACACAACAGACCTTCCTTTTTTTCCATTGTCATCTTTGGTCAACTTAATTAAGTGCATGTTTCACTCATCTTTGAGTTGTGGAGTAGGTGGAAGTGTATCTAAGAATGACCTGGTCCTGTTGTGGCTAATGACCCATCTAGAACTGCTCATTGAATTATCATGAATTTTTTCCTTTGACCTTCCTTTACTGTGGATATTGTACAGGCAGAAGTAGCCTGACTCCATGGCTGACTTTGTCAAGAGGGATAGGGAAATTAAATGTTTCTTTACTTCTTAATTTACAGAATTAGATTCTAAGGCAATAAGAGGCAATTAGTGAGTGATACTTCAGTGTCAGTTCTAAGTAGTAGATTTCTCTTTAAGGATATTGCCACCCATTGTGTATTTTTTTACTTTACTTCTGGGCTGCTACTGCTACTTCAGCATTGCCCTAGAATCTCCTCAATGGAGCTAAAAAGTATAAAATAAATGAAGATTACTACTTTATAAGTATTATACTTTCAAATATTTAGTAAGCATTAGGGAGTGGTTTAGCTACAATTTTTCCCTTTTTTATTTTATACATGATTTTTGTTTCAAGGTCAGAGGTTCCGTTACAGTTACTATGATGAATCCCAAGGAGAAATTTATAGATCCATTGAGCACCTAGATAAAATGGTAAGTTTTCAGATTTGGTGGAACTAACTAACAAATTTCTCCTGTACATTCCATTTCTTTGAACACTTGAGAAGTTTCTCTAACAAGGTATTATAGATCAGCTATTTTATTCAATGTATAATTTTCCTCTGTTTAACACAATAAGAATTTAGCTGCTGGTTTTAGCTAGTATCCTCCCTTTTACTGACTGCACACAATTATATTGTGGGTATAAACTAGTGAGCATAATTAATGAGAATAAATGCATGTTCACCTCCCTAAAATGCCCTAATGTAATGTGATTTGTCACATGTGAATGTCCACATATCCTCTTATGCTTTTGAAAATCAATAAAAATTACGTATGGAGAATAATATTAGTTCCAGCTTGGTAACTGTGATACCTGCATATAGAAATAGCATTGTGATTATGCAAATGTTTCAGCAACATCCATTTGGAGGAGGAAAGGCTGTAGGGCATGGCACTGGTCAAGAAAATGAAAGCCAGCATTTCCTTGGGAGTAGCCTTCTCCCCCCTTACTCTGTAGTAGATGGTGGGGAAAAAGCAGTAGACCATACTTCATTTTGGGTTTGGCCAAAGGCTGAAAAGAATGCTAAATACATAAAGGTCCAATGCCAATTACGTTGCATTTTTTTTGCAGTCACAGTAACCAAGGAGCTATTTTAAAAATAAAATAAAAACTTAATGTTCAACACTAAAGACACAGAATAGAAATAATTTTTCTGGAAATATGTAACCTTAAAATTTGTTTTACAACTGTTTGCTCATTTATGTAACTTCCATAGAATCTGTTAGAAGAGAGAGCTGTTCTTATTCATGGCGTGTTAATTTTTGCCTTGTCTTGAAGGAATAAATCCTATCTGCTGGAGAGATCTCTAAACTTTTTTGCTTTGTGTATACATATTAACCTCTTTGTTTTTCTACTATTCATCACTAGAATAGAAATAATAACAGTAAATAATTCTCTTTCATTCTGTTTATCCCATTTTTAATAATTCTTGAAGTCAGTTGAGAGGTTTCTCTATCAAGAAAAGCGTTTTTCTACAGAATCCCAGAATCAGCAGCCTTGAGTGTTTTTGCAGGAGAACAGATTATAGTGCATTAGCAAACATTAGTTTCCCCTTGTTAATTTCTGTGGTGAGAGCTTGAAAAAAGACTGGACTTTGCCATTTAATTACTTTTAGGGAATATATTGCTGCACCAACTCTTCCTTTTGGTAGTTTGTCCAGCTAAATGGAAGTGACATTTTTTTGTAACATGGAAAATCATGTCTACTGTTCCATAACTATGAAAATGCTTTTTCAATCTTTAGTTTAACTGGAAAACTAAACATGCTGTATAGCAGCATACTGTGGTTACTTTTTGCATTTTTATATCATGCCATATCTGAACACATGACTCCATAGTCAGATGGTATATGGAGGAGATTTTGCTTTGGGTGATTTTCAGAGATATCTTGTTAGCAATATCACAAAGATCTCATTGTTACATTTTTCCAGTTTTTGGAAGTTTGTTCATTGTCCCACTTGGCTACTTCTTGTTTCCTTAGATAAGTATTGGATTTTTTTCATGTGGTTTGATGTGCTAAACAAACTTGTACTGTTGTAACCAGAAGGCCTCTACACAGACAAAATAACATTAAGATAGAGACGAAACTGTACTAAAACTGGTTTAATTGTATTTGCCCTAACTAGGAACGCAGTCAGCTGAGCACTTTGTAAGCAGGAAGGTATTCTGGGACAAGATGAAACCAATTTTCCTTAGAAATGCCTTTGTAGAGTATGATGGCCTTTTCCTTAGTTGGATTGGACCTTATGTATAGATGCATTTTCTCACCTAGTGCATAAAACTGCTGAACACTTTGGGCATTGAAGTTTAGAGCCATTACATTCCAGCATAAATATTGCTGGGCAGACATCGATCTCTCCATGGTAATTGTTGATCTGACCACTGTCACCACAGCACACTTTGTGATGTAATGGCAAAAGGAGGAAATAGCCTTGTGGTTAGAAGGGGAAACTTAGGGGAGAATTCTCAAATGAAGAGTTATAACTGAGCAGCTGATGTGCAATAGTTTGTATATCATAACCTGAAACATGCTATCTTTTTACATAGAGGTGGGGAAAGTATTTTATAAGATACTGCTGAAGAGTAATTGCTTCTGATTGACTAGCCAGAAAATGCAGACTACTCACTTCAATCTTCCCTGCCACATTGCTCCTTTTATATGAGCATATATTTGGCATGGGATACTTTACGCCTCACTTGAGTCAATGGGAGAATTGTGTTACTCTGAATGCTGATGGGGAAAAATGCAGGCACTGAGGAATGCTGGGCAGGAATAGCCAGTACTTGTTGTCCAGGAAAATGTTCAGCACCAAGGGCTTCTCAGGTACTTCTAATGACCTGCTGAATTCTGGTGGCTGCTGCAGTGCTGCTGCAGTGTGCCAGGACCTTCCACAGTGCTTCAGCCTGGAAAGGCTTCCTAGCTGGGAATAATGTAAGATGATGAGTCTCTGCCTGGATGCCCAGGTCCCTGTTCTCTTCTCTGTGCCCAGACAGTAGTTTTCCTGGTGCTTATTTGTTGTGTAGTCTGAGTGATTCACACATGCAAAGATAATTGAGCTGGATAGTACTAAGACCAAGTTTGTTTCCACTACCATTAGAGTGCTATTAGTTTAGATCTTTAAGTGTGAAGAAACAGCTGAAATAACAGATAATAAAACTTTAACACGACCAGCCAAAGCATTATTGGCATATAGTATAAAATGAGCCTATATGTTGTTGGAGGGCATTTTTATTTGTTTTGGGATATGTGTGTAGGGTGAATATTTTTAAAGTTTTTTGGTAGGCTTGTAGATACTATTTGAAAATATTTTAAAATGTAACTTTTTAATCATATTAATTATATTTAATAATGTTAAGTGCACTGTGCTGGGATATTGTAGATGCCATTACCCCTGTCTGGATAACTGAGGTATGCAATTTCTATGTGTTGCCATAATGACGTGTGATAAACTGTGAAACTGTGCTTACAGCTTTATCATGGATGAGTGGGTTTTGTTGTGTGTTTTAACTCTGTTCTAAGCCATGCCTGGCTGAATTGTTTCAAATACTGAAAGTTATTAGGTTCATACCTCTGCTTTTCATAAAACTGAACCTGGCAAAAATGTTTCCTTTGTTCCTTAACACCATTTTAGACTGAGAAACAAGCTTGATAGTCTTTGCTCATCTGCCACAATGATTTTTAAATCTAAAAGACTGAAAAATTCACTACAACTTGGTGCTTATAGGACATCTGTTCATACCAATTCCCCATAGATTTTCTCCAGTCTCTGATGTATGGAACTCTGTTAGCATTTTCTGGGATGAACTGCATAGCTGTAAATGTTTTGTAGTGCTGAACTGTGCATTGAAATAAGCTTACTAGGCATTCTCATAAATCCATGTCCATTCATTTGAGACAAATGCCCAAATGCCTCTGCCCAGTATGTTCCAGTGACTTACAACTATAAAACGAGTCTCTCAATTGAGCATCCATTTTCACTTTTTTAAAAGGCAATGAAATGGTTTTAGAAAGAGATAAAATATATTCTCATGAACTGTTCAGTATCTGAGTAAGTGCCTTATGCATCTTTAGTTTCACTTGAGTATGTAGTCAGGTCTAGTTTTGCTTTCTTTAGGTGTGTATTGACATGTACAGTCTACAAGTAAATGGATGGTTGAAAGATATGCTTTGGAAATGCAATGGTATCTATGTAATCATTGCTAGTTAGAGAATAGCTACCATTATTTTTTTGACACTCATTTAGACTGTAGATCTGGAGTAACAGCTGTAATTACTGGCAGGGGGTCCAAACACCCTCTGTGACTCCAGAAAAACTGAGCTCTTACCACCAATTGGCCAGCTTAGCTTGGTTTTGTTTTTCCACAAAACATATTTCTTTATTAATTCATCTTATGTCTGTTTCTATTTAAAAGTACACAAGGGTAGTGGTTATCATTGCTGTTTTATAATTCTCCCAGCTCTCCTGGGAATCTTCTGCTCCTCCATTGTAAGCTGTGATCCAGCCTGAATAATTAGCAGATATCTGCCAGATCAGCCAACACCCTTGCAGAGTGTTCTGGAGATTTCACTCCTGTGGAGACTTCAGACTGACTGCTTCCTGCATTGTGGCTTATCCTTCTATCACTCAAAAGTAGGGAAAGAGCTAGGACAAATACAGAAGTCTTATAAGAATTTACCTCCCTCTCTGGTATCAATCTCTAGTTATTCCCATGCAAAGTATGTTTTTTGTAGTCTCTAAGGAAGAACTTACTGTTTCACCAACAGAAGCAGCATAACTATGTATTTTATTGAGTTAGTGAGTGTCTGGAGCTCATTTCCCTGGTGAAGGGAATTAATAATTTTCAGAGGAAGGAAAAGAAGACGATAGAGTCTAATACAGGCAAAAGAGCAAACCTGTGATGAAACAGAGACAATAATTGATTTAGACTTGTTTTTAAGCTACTTTCATGGTGGTTGGTCTGCTTTATGGGATGGGTAAGAGTAGGCTGTATCTGGAGTTGTAAGATTCTTTTTGTTTTTAAGAATGCAAATGTTTGTATATGTGGAAGGTTTTGTTTGCCACACATGGGTCTCGCTCTCAATGGGGGAAAGGATGTATACATGTGACTGTCTCATGTAAAGTGGAAGTAACATCTCCTGGTTCTTACATGTCCATTGTGCACCAACTTGATAGTGCTTTAGAGATTTTCTGGACCTGATTTTTTTGCCCTGAGCAAATGGCTAAGGCCATTCCCAGATAAACTATCTTTCTTGCCCGATGTGTCTAGGATATATCACACTTATTATGCTTGTGAATTGCACCTGTGTAGTGTTGGTTTTATCTAGGATTTTTTGACAACTGGAAGTCCCAGACGAGTGCTTGGCCCTGAACTTTGTTATCCAGGGAGAGCAGATGGAGGCATCACTTCTTCCTGCTTTGCCCTTTTAGTAAATTTGTCTGGTTATAGCTGTACCAAATCTTACAGAAGTAGGGCAGTCTTGGATGTGGGGATCAACTAGTCTGCAGGAGGAGCTTTTTTAACATGAGCTTCACTGGTACTTGCAAAGATAATTTCACAAATCTGTGATTTATTGGCAGCTTTGGAAGAGCTCCTGCACTTCTAGTTTGGTAAGGAATGGAAGCAAGATGACTACAAGCCAGAGCTCACATGCTGAGATTCCCTTGATATCCTTGGTACAAAGTAGAGGGTTTCTCCTCCTGCTCTGTTGTAACAAATAGATGATGTATAAACAGCTGCTTGTGAATGTGTGATGTAATTATTGCTATCAATTCTTTTTCAGGGTATGAGCATTATAGAGCAGCTAGATCCTGTATCTTTTAGCAATTACTTGAAGAAATACCATAATACAATATGTGGAAGACATCCTATTGGAGTGCTATTAAATGTAAGTAACCTTTGATTTGTTGAAGAATGTAACTCCTGGAAAAATGCTTGTATTTGTAAAATACAATATTGCTGCAGTATTCCTTAGTTCTGAAATATCAAGCCTTGAATTAATTCATTTTTTAAGCCAGTCTCGATTTGGTCACTGATTTTTGTGTCTTGCATATAGACAAATGTAAGCTCTTGAAAGGGCTGAGGGCTTTCAGTTCCCTAAGGGAGATGAGATACCACAATCCTTTTGAATTTCAATGAAATGCAGTAATTCACTTTCTCTTGGCCCTAAATAAATGAACAAACAGATCCATCTCCCTGAAGAAGCATGTACTTACTCTTTTGAATCAGTACTTATGAACTGTGTATTTATTTTCTGTATATTGCTATTACTAGCTATTGTGAGTGCCTTGGTTTTGAGTTTTGCTAATATGCTGAGAGATGGCCTCTGTAAGTATTAGTGCAAAGCACCATTAACTCATAAATTAATAGCAATTAGAATTCAGATGACTTTCTGGTTACTGTATTCTGCTTTGGTGATGCAGCACAGACATAAACCTGGCTTAACTTAGTTGTCTAAATTTGGTCGCAGCTGCTTTACAGCACTGCTGGAGTGCTGCAGATTGGTCATACTGTTTGAGTGGCTCTCACTATATTTTTACTGTAATTCAAATCTGAAACAGGAAGCATGTTTGCTTTTTTAAAAGGGAAAACTTAACACACTGGGTGCATAGTCTGAATGGAGAACACAGAGAGGAACCTTTTAAAGTCTGTAAAAGTTAGTATGAACAATAACAATGTTGGGGATGCATATAGCAAATATACCCGACTCTTGCCCTCAGCTAATTATTAGTTTTGCAGTGAATCACAGCTAAATTCTGTTCATTCACTTTTGCCAATTGTCGCACTTTAATAAATTGTCCTTGTGCCTTCTTTGTCCTTAATAGAAGAGAAAGAATCTGAAAAGTGTTAATAGTGTTAGGCTTTTTTCCTGTTGCATCTGTGTTTCTGTATAAATTCCCCATGGAACTGAAAGCATTGTTTCCAAAGGAGGTAGCATGAAAGGTTCAGTGTTGCTTTAAAGAACTGCATGGATGTGCACAGTGCAGTGGGGGAAGCATCAGTGAATGAAACAGCACAGAAATGAGTTAGGTCCACTAGTTACTGGGAGGTGCTTCTATAATGAGCTTATGAGAGATGGTTCAAAGACCTTTGAGAGCTAGGAAATGTAATTTCACTGATAACCTTTTTTTTAAGCAGCTCTTTTTCTCTCCTCAGGCTATCAACGAGCTCCAGAAGAATGGAATGAATATGAGCTTTTCATTTTTGAATTACGCTCAGTCAAGCCAGTGTCGAAACTGGCAAGACAGCTCAGTGAGTTATGCAGCTGGAGCACTCATGGTCCACTGAACTGCTGAATGCTCAGGGATGGCACCTGCACACACTCTGTATACGGGGTCCCAGCCTAGCCCTTACAAAGATACAGTCCCTGGTCTTTGGGTATACTGAAACCTCAAACTAATAGAACTCTGTTCTTTTCTAGTAGGTGTAGTCCTTCCTTAGTTTCAACTCATTTAAGAATGCTTTCTTGTTTAGGACAATGGAAGGAAGACTGGTATCAGAGCTTTTTGTGAGAGTTTTTTTTTTTTTTCTTTGGAAAAGATAATGGCTATGAAGGCATGGTGGTAGACTGTCCTTAAAAATAAAACATGTAAAGCATTTACCATATCCTAAATTTGCACTCTTTGCAGACCTGTGCACATATACTCAGCTTTCAGAATAGTTTTGCAAGTTGTAAACGGAAAAAGCGGGGAAAAGGGGGTGGAAGCTTTTTAATAAAAGAAAAAAAAAAAAGGAAAACAACGCATTTATAAATGATTCTGTATTAGAATATAATAAAACTTCAGTATAGTCAGTTACTACCCGTGATGTACAACAGATATCTTCTATTTTAGTTGCTAATAAAGGGCTACACAAACCAAAATAGTCTGATTTAAACTTATTGCTTTGTGTTCTGTATGTGGCTGCTTGTCATTAACATTCTTTATCCTCAGTTCTTATGCTTGATAATTCAGCCATTCTGTAAAATACTTTAGAATGTATTTTGTATTCAACGTTTGTTGACTACATCATTTACAGATTTTTTTTTTTTAATCTTAAACCTACACTATGAGTTCAGCTGTGCAAAAGAATTTGGAAAACTTTTTGTATAGTATAATCTTTTTTGTTTCACAATTAATCTATGAAGTAGTATCTTTTAGTATGTGATATAAATTTGTATCAGCAATACACTTTTAATGATTTTTATGCTCATTTTGATTATTCAAGTAAAACAGACTAAGCATTTTTGTTTGAAGTTACTAAAAATTGAAGACCAACAGTAGCTTGAAAATGATAATTCTTAGAGTATCTATCCGGCATTCATAAGCCACAGAAGCCATACAGTGCTAATCTCAAGCAATTATTCCTCAAAGGTTATTTGGAAGGGGAAGGTAAGGCTTCTCTTTTTTCCCCATTTTTATTTTTTATTCTTTGACCATGGGTAGAATTATTTCATGTTTTTTAAACATCCCATGTTAAAAATTCTTGAATTTTCTTGCAGCCAAAATAATGATGTAATGATTTCAGTTGTCATTCCCAAAGATTTCCTTTTGTTCTAATAAGAAATGCAAAGTAGGATGCAGTATTGGCTCATTATCTAAATGGAGATTCATTCCTTGATATTTCACCTGCTATCAAGAAGCCTCTTGGAACATTCAGCTTTTCTAAGTAGCAGAGAGGAATTTCAGAATTCAATTTAGATTGTGAGAATTGCTTCATGCAAAGTCTTAGCTGAAAGCATACCTGATATCTTGTTTATTCCTATTAAAATACCCTGTGCTTTCATCACTTTCTATTTACCTTACCACAGCTGGCCACCATTTTAATAATAGCAGGTGAATGCTCCATTTATAAAATGAACTACTTTGCAGGTGTTCAAAATCCATCCCAAATGCCAAACTCCTGTGCATGCCTGTTCTTTTAGTTGTTTTACTGCTCTGCCTTGTTCTTGGAAAGTCTTAGCAGCAGATAGGAAAACAACTTTCAGATTACTGTTGACAGACCAGCAAGAAGGATATGCAGGTAAAACTGAATTGGTAGCCAGTCTTTGTAAATACTTGTCTGACTGTGCCTTATTAACAAAGTAGTTTGATCATGAAGTTGTTTTTAAAAATCTTTGAATACAAGTTTAATTAGGGCTTGGGATTCTTTCAGTCTTATGCCAAATGCTTAACATCATTATTGAAACATACTGTTAATTGGAACAGTATATACTTTTTCCCTGAAGTAAACATAGTAATTAGCTTCTGAATACAAATGCCTAAGTTGCATCTTAGTTTGGTAAGATAATTTTAATGAAAAAGCCCATAACTGGAAGACCTTTGAGGAAATTGGTCAGCCATTTTGCTCAGCATAATGTTATTAAATATCTTATAATGAAAGCACTTCACATGTAAACTGTACAATGTATTTCAAAATAAAGTTTCTAATTAAAATGGGAATTTCTGTGCCTACTAGTAGTAACCAGTAATGACAGTTCAGAAATCCACTCACAGAGAAATTTAAAGCTTTGTGAAACCTGTTCTAACTTAAAAAGCCATTGTAAAAGCTTTTTTTTTTTTTAAAGCAGGAAATACCTGATTTCAAAGAACGCAAGATTTGTTTTTTTTCCCTTTTTAGTGGGCTTGGAAGGAATTGACTTCAGTGTTCTGTTTGCTGGTGTATTTAAGATGTGTCAGGAGGAAAAGCAGAATCTTCTGAAAAATCTTCACTGAAAACTATTAAATCATTATATTAGCTTTACCACACATTTTATTCTCATTTAAATATACATTTGTGTATAGCATGTTGAGATAAAGAGTGTCTGGTTTAGACAATACTGAATATTAAGTCCTGTTCACTTTTGTGGAGGTTTCTTCTATGCATAGAATGCCTGAGCTTTGACTGCTCTTTTGGTGCAGGAAATCCATGCAGGGGCATGATTCCCATTTGAAAATTTTGGCATTTTAGAGAAATGTTCACTCTGTGAAAATGTTGATTAAAATACTCCTCTGTTTTTCTGTACTTATGTTGTTCACAAAGGAGCTTTATGTATTTTTTTCCCTTAAATACTTCCCTTAAAGTTTTTTTCAAGTACTATCTACTGAGTTCATAGTTCTTCAGTTCAATGTTTTTGACACTGAAGTGACACAGTGGGCCTTCCACTGCTTTGTGTTTAGATCAGCAGAAGTAGGAGGAAGCAGAGGCAGAAACAGCATCGTTCTGTGGGGCAGTGAATGGCTCAGTGAATGGACATTGAGAGCCACCTCCTGCTTTGAAACCCTCGTGGCAAGGAGTGAGTTGGGTGTAGCTGCTCCAACTCTCAGCCTTTGTCAAGTTATAATGACAGTTTGGCTGTATTTGTTTATTTTAAAGATCACTGGACTGGCTTTGATCCAGTGTTGTCATTTAAGCTGGACTTCTACTCCAGTGCAGCTCTCTTTTCTCAGTGCCTTCAGAAGTGTTGAGTCTGCCCTCACCTTTTTAGACAGCTCTTGCTCTTACTGGTTCCCAGTCAGGGGCTTGTTGCTGTTTCTGAGGAGCCTTGCATATTGCTTTGGGCTTGACTTGGGAATTTTGGATTGATGTGTCAAGTAAGTAGTGAGATTGGGGGAGGGAGAGCAGGGTGTCTATTTGACACTTGCACACAGTCTCACAGTACTTCAGTGTGGTGTTTCTATAGCTGTAGGGTTTTTCCATTTCCTGTTTCTAATTTTCCCTTTGTTCCCTCAGGAAAAAGAAAAAAAGCTCTTCTCTGCATCCAAGGAAGCTTGGCTCTGAAACGGCATCAGTTACCATGATTTGCAGTTGCTATTTCCTCAGGCTGAGTTGTGCTAACTAACATCTGATCCACTCTCAAATTGCCAGAACTATTGTGTTTCTGGAGAAATGTTTGAAATCCCTTTGCATTCCTACATCAGTGGCAAAACTTACTAAAAGTTAGCCTTGAAAAGTTCTTTAGTGTGACCAAGTGCAAATTTGGGGGTCCAGTGTAGTGTATGTCAAAGCTGTGAGATGTTTTGGCTTGGGACCCACAGTGTAGCCAGATGGCATTTTCAATAGGTGGTTGCAAAACATGACTTGGAATTAGTCTGTAGGGGTGAAATTACTTTATTCTCTCAGTAATGCACAATCTATTGTCTCTAAATTTTGTTTTATTTCATTTTACTTTCTTACGTGATTTTGCCTGATTCTGAAAACAATGTGTCTCTACAGACAACTTCCAGATACCTAATGTCATTTGAGGGTTGTTTTATGCCAGGATTAGCTGAAAACTCAGAGTTTGTTTCTTCATGTCTTTTCTGGTGCCTATTTAGTGTGTGCTTTTTCTACTGCTGGGGACTGAGGCATCTCTCCCATTGCTTAAGCCCCAGGAATGAAAATGCTGTGGTACTGATATTTCCAAATTAGGAAAGCAATTATGCCAGTTTGTATGTTTTTCTTGCAGGTTGCAGGAGGGTGTGTTGGTAGAAGCTTGAATTTCTTTGGAAGGGGCAGAGAAATGAGGAGAAGATGGGGAAGAAAATGGTTGCTTTTAAAGTTTAGTGTCAGCAACTGTTCTGCTATCCCATTTGGGAGCTGACGTGCTGCCAAGCACTGTCCAGTGCAGCTGTCAGTCAGGTGGGCAGTGGTGGGCAGCCTGCTACTGCTACTTCAAAGAGAAGGAATGCTGGAGGTATCTTGTCAAGTGGAACTCAGTTTGTTGAAATTCAGGGGTGAGAATCCTATGCTGAAAAAACTTTTAAGTTATAAAGGTAAATAGTGGCATCTCCACCTTTTCTCAAAGGTTACAGATGGACCTCTATACCCCCAGGTTTCTAAGGTGATGTGTTTGGTTCTTGGTGGATTTGAGAGAAGATAATTTAAATAATTTTCTCGATCCTGTCATCTTTATTGGTAAAAAAATGTATTCCCTATAAACACTTCTAGATACCTTTTTCAAAGTTTGTGGGGCCCAAGTTATTTTATTATTATTCTAATTCTAGTAGTTGTGTTTAAATCTCATTAAAAGAATTAGCCAGGGCCTCAAGTTCTGCAGTGACTGAAGCCAGTAATGAAACTTTAGATTTGAGTGATCTAATATCTGCTCTGTATATGACAATTACCTAAATGACAGAAAGAATAAAATATCGTGTTAAACATCAAACTAAGAACTCTACAAACCTAAACTTCTCAGCTTTCTTTTTTTCCTCTAGTGAGTTTTTACGAAGTGAGAAATTTTCCCGAGTTTGTGACTATAACTTCACAAGACCAAAAACTTGGATGAAGTCCCTTTTTTGGTTAAAGGTGTTTATTTTTCTGCTGAACTCTTGCAGCAGGAAGTGGAGTGTTGGCATCTTAGTGCCTGGGCTGCACAGGCTTGTCTGTGCTCCTGATCTGTGTGGGCAGGTAGGGAAAACCATCCCCTGGGATTTGTCGGCTGAAACTTAAACTGCTTTTCATTTGTCTCCAAGATTGTTATAAAGATTTTGAAGAGTGAGCCTTTAACCTCAGCTATGATTAATAAGTGTTGAACTCATGCATATTTTTTACTGTTTTTTTTTTTTTTTTTTTTTTTTTTTTTTTTTTTTTTTTTTTATGATCACAGTGCAAAGAGCTGGTGTTACAAATAATCTGTCAGTAAGATGTCTGGTCTAAATGGGTGGTCTGGAAATGCAGTCTGGCCTCACAACTGCTTTCAGGGAGAAAGCACATTTCTGCATTGTAAGGAATGCTTTTCTGTTTGCAGAGCTGCAATGTAACCAAATGCTTCTTTCAAGCTGTCCTGAAATAAACTGACTTTGTTGTATGTAAGCACAGAGCTCTGCAATGGGCTCAGCACTGCATCCACCAGATGAGCAGCAGGGCAGTGAGATGCATTACTGATAAGTGCCCCACGTATTTCCAAGCCAATTTCAAAGCACTGGGCTGCTGGGGGAAATAACTTCATTTAAGTGGAAAATAACTTCATTTAAGTGGAAAATAGCTATGTTGTGGCAGCTGTAAATCTACTTTATGGAGACTACGAGAGTAGTCTCATGTTCACTTAAAGACAAAAATTAATCCAGACTGCAGGAACGCGGACAAGTGCCCAGGACTTACCCAGAGGGAAGAGGCAGCAGTGTGAGTGAGTGAGGAGCAGGGCAGGGCTGGCCGGCGCTAGGTGTCAGTGTGGGAGCGCGGCCGCCCGGCGCGGACCGCGGCAGAGCAGCTGATGGACAAAGCGTCAGACACAGCCTTGCCTCTTCTAGCTGGTCCCCAGCTTCTTGCCACGTCCCATAGCCCCTTTCCAGCAGCTTCTGTGCTCTAAGTGCAAATCCTTATTTGTTAGTTTGGAGATTGTCACCTCTGTCACAGCTACAGGGAAAATGGAAACAGCATCTGTTAAGTACGAGTGTTTCAGCTGACAAAGCTCATAACCAAACACTCCAAGAGAAGCAATGGCACAGCTCCCACCGTGCCCCTGGGCCCAGACCTTCCTGCCCTGCTGTAACCAGTCTGTGTTTTGTGAGTCCAGCTGCTGCACTTGGTCTGTGTGGTGTTTCAGAAAGGGTGCTCTTTAGCTCAGGACAAGGTGGCAGCCTAGCTGGGTTACTAGCTCTTGGGTTTCTCCCAAGCTCTGCTACAGGTGGCGCTGCAATTGGCAAGTGTTCAACATGTGCTCCTGCCGCTGTAAAAGGTGGTGGAAAAGATCCAATGGGTTTTGGCAGTGTGGGCTCACAGGGGCAGCTGCCTGAGCTGGGGCCAACAGGAGGGATGTGAGCATTCTCCCACCCTTGCACCCCAAGGCCTTGGTCTGTGTGTTTGGTGTAGCCTGGCAAGTGGAGGGTTCCCTCCATGGAGCTGGGGGCACCCATTGAGCCGTGATCTTTGAGCATCCTACCTCTGCACAGTTATTTATTTCTTCAAAGATTGAAAGAACACTTCTGCATCTGACCAAGCTCTCACTGAAGTCAATGGGAGATATATTAAACTTCACATTCTTAAGGAGATTTGGAACCGCTCAAGAAAGTGGTGAGGGAGCCAGGTCTCAGCCATTGTAACCTGGGAGGGACTGTGGGAGGAGGATGCTGGCATCCTATGCAGTGGAACAAACAGATGAAGAAGATGTACTCAAGTTGTACCTGGAGATAAATACCCATGCTGTCTAGCCCTAAGCAGAAGTTTTGTTTATCTGATCTTCAGTTAATTTTACAAGTTTATTCTGTTCATTAAAAAAGGAATAGGAGTCAAGCTGCTGAGGTTTTTTAATTTTTTAAAACATGTCTAGATTTTTTTGACATATGAGCTTTTCCACAACTAGAGTTTCTTTTAGCTGACCTCATCTTTATCTGAGAAAGAAATCACAGGCCAGATCCAGCTTAATTTATAGTTAAGCAGCATTCCAGAATGAAGTCAGAAGGTGAGGGTCTAAAAAGTCACACTGGAAAAGACAAAAATAGAAAAGAAAAAAGAGAACATCCACTTTTCCCTCCAACTGTATCTAAGTGGAACAGAGTTGGACCAGTGAAGAAATTTTGAAATTAATTATTTTCCTTTTCCATGCTGTGTTTTTATGACTGGAGGACCATGGCAGGTCCTGATGTACTGGAGTGTGCCATCACTACCAAGACTAGTGTTGCTGTCTGTCCAGGACCAGGAAGCTGAAATGGGCACTGTAGCTACTCTGTCTATGTTTATATGTTTTTTGCACAGATGTAGCTGGCAGGATGCTTAAGATGCACTTTTGAGCCTGGCTGTTGCTAGTACAGAGCTGCACCCTCGTAGCAGGAAAGATAAAACAGAGGTAAGAGACAGTGTGTCTTGGACTCTCAGCATCTTGCTGTACTGAGAGAATCAAAAACTGAGGAGGAAAGCCCAGCCTGACCAGGACCAGAAAGCACAGTTGGACCTGGTGAGTTGGAAGCTGGTCCTTAGGTGATGTAGGGCATTGCCAAACAAAGCTCTGCATATTCCATCTAGGGTGATACCACTACACCTCCAGGCAGCCTGTGCCAGCCTTTAGCTGGTCTCAGAAGGTTTTTTTTCTGTGTCTGGAGACAAAATTTCCCTGAAACGACTTAACTGCCCATCACAGTGAATCTTTGTGAAGAGTGCCCTCATCATCTCTCTATATCTAATACTGGAAGGCAGCTTAAGACTGTGTCCTCTCATCCTGTCTCTGGTTGCCTGGGAGAAGAGACTGATCCCCACCTGACTACAAACTTGTCAGGCAGCTGTGGAGAGTGATAAGGATCCCCCCCGAGCCTCCTTTTTTTCCAGGCTAAACAACCCCATCTCCCTCAGCTGTTCTTCACAGGACTTGTGTTTCAGACTCTTCACCAGCCTTGCTGCCCTTGCAGGCATTTGGAGAGATGGCAGTGTTACATCATGTGACATTTGGGAGGTTCACCACCCATCTCTCATTCAGGATGCCCAAGATTAAATTGGCTCTGGCAGATGTTTCTCCACTGTGTTTGTGGAAAACCTTTGTTGTGGTCATCCCCAGCCCCCCAGCATGGTCCTGCCAGGGTTTTGCTGCCTTTCCTGGGAGGCATTTGGGTGGAGCTCTCTTCTCTGCAATTTAATCCCATTTGCTTTCCTATCCCAGCAGACTTATTAAACTCTTCCACCTCCTTTGCAGCTGCTGGTTTTGATTGTGAAAATCTTATTGTACCTCTTCTCATTTTTCTCTTCCCTGTCAGGAACAGCCCAAATTCTCCCCATCTCTCCAATACACCATGACTAGATGCTCTTGCTACTTTCCTGTGGGCTGCTGGTCAACTGGAGCATCCACAGTGACTCATTTATGCTGAGACCAGACTGGTGCCAAGTGTGGGGGAGTATAATTTTGTGTTTTCACATATGTCACCACTGCACGATGTGACCCAGGATGATGCTCCCCCTTGCTTAGCAACAAGTCACTGTGACACACACTGACACCTAAATTCAAGAGAACAATTGTATAGCCAAGTGTTGCCTTGTTAAATGTCTGCTCTTCCAGAAGCCCATGTCACTTTTGCTTGTCCTTATCAAACTGCCTTCTGTTTTTCAGATACTTTCTCCAGTTTGGCTAGATAATTTTGAATTTCTAGGCTGTCTCCTGTATACTAGAAGTTCTTCTAACCTAGCCATCACAAATTTATCAATAGTATTTCAGGAGCACAGTATCCATTAATGGAGATGGAGTGTAGTACCACAGATTGGCTTCAGTGCAATCCATGTTTAATGCACCTTTCTAATTTGACAAGAAATTTACTGACTCATAGAAGCAAGTTTTCTAACCAACTCTGAACTGTCCTTACAATGGTGTCATGTTGATTCAAGTCACCTCCCTCTCTAACACCCCATGTAAGAAAATGTTAAAGCTTTACTGTAGTCAAAGCACATCTATTGCTTATGTAGAAGGACAGTTTCCATTTTTATCCTCTCACAGAAGAAACCTGCAAAGGTTTGAAATGTTAATTCCTTATTAATCCGTATTTGGCATCACTCATCTGCATGGCACCTTTCATGTATTTGCAAGCATCCTGGTTTGTTCTTACAGTGATTTTACGGGTACTAAAGTTCAGCCAGCTGGTCTGCAGTTATCTTGTTTCTCTGTCCCTCCTTTATTAAGCTCATCACTTCATTTGCCCTTGATCAGTTTTGTGGGACCTTGGTCACCCACCCCAGATTCTCAGGTACCCTCAACCAGCTCTCAGGTAGTTTCTGCCAGTGGTGGAAATACCTATGGGGAATTTCATTAGATGCAATCAGTTTAAAAATGTTTAATTTATTGAAATTTTAAAATAAGTGTAGATAGCTTTCTATCTTTTTAGTACCCTGAAATCTCAGTCTTTTGATAGCAGTTGTGTCCAATCACAGCTTGACCCCTCCAGTGGAAACAGAAAAAAAATTAGACAAATTTGACATTGATAGATTTAAGTGATAGAAAGGTGTGAAGGAATAGACAACCTGGTTCAGCAAGTCCCATCCCCAGTGCCCATAAAGTGGACTACACAAGTCTCTGCACTTCACAAGGCAAACCTGCTTTAGCATGTTCCTGCCTGGAAGATCTTCCCCTGGGCTGCTAGCACTGACAAGGCAGGCTGAGCTTTAGGAAGCCTGGGGGTTTGCCTTTTGCCTTTCCCCATCACAGAGGATGATGTTCCTGTGCCTGTGGCTGCTGCCTTGCTGGGTGGGCAGCTTCTGCAAGGCTGCAGCACCACTGCTGGGCTGCCAAAAGGGGCTGAGGCTGGAGGGGCAGGCTGGGGAACAGTCCCCAGGGAGTGTGGCCCCAGAGTGGGCTGTGACAGGCAAAGGACCTCTCCCTCAGCCCTTGGTGCCAGGGGGGATCAGTGCAAGGCTTGGACTTGTGATCCCTTGGTGCAAAGCTTTGGCTGGTGGTGGAACAGAGAGGAGAAAAAATATAAACAGGAGCTCCAGCAGGGAGCCTGGAGTAATGGCAATGCCCATCATGTAAACAATGCTTTTGCTAACTTTTATGCAGGTTCTTCTCAGAAGAAAAGACACTTTATTCAGGGCTTCACTCTTTCCTGCAGCAATCCACGACTTGCCTATGGCTTTATGATGACTGTACAATTTCTAGTTCTCCAATGTTTTTATGCAGCATCATCCCAGATCAGATACCCTCAGAAATTTCCCCAAGCTGTAAAAATGGGTTAATCATCTAACAATCTCTTGTTTCAAATTCAGTAAAGTATTATGCAAGCATTCACAAATGATTATCTTTAGAAATAAGAGCAGCTTTACATGCAATTGTTTGTTCAACCAATGTACAAAACAAAATCTTTTTGGAATGTTACATTATTGTTGGTTTTTTTTTTTTAATACTAGTTGTCCTTTAGTGAGTGTTAATCTCTGACAGATGGCTCTGTCCATCTGGCACTACTGAAAAGCGTAAAAATCTAATTTATGTGGAAAATTTATTTAAAATTGTGTATTAATTAGAAACAACTAAAACAACTGATCTTTTCATCCTGGGAGAGCATGATGGTGCCAAAGCACCACTAATAAATTCCACTGCCAAGAAGTGGGGGAGAGCTTGCAGGCAGAACTCATGGCATGAACACTTTTTCTCCTTTCTTAGTTGTGAAATACTTCTAAGGACAAAAAATCCTGTGAACAAAGTGCAGTGTCCCTCAAAGACAAATTCACCCAGGCTCTGGTTTGTGCTGAAGGAAGGTGTGATATCAGCCTGTTCCTCATTCTCTGGTATGAGGGAGAGCATCTCTCGTGGAAAGGCAGACTCGAGGTTCTGGGTCCCAGTGTGCCTGGCTCAGTGCAGCACCTGAAGGGATGTTGATGGACACCATTTCTGCTCCTCCCACCAGGCTAGCAACTTCGTCCTCACCCTGCTGCCTGGAAAGCCTGCAGCTCTTGCTGGCTGCCCCAGTGGTTTGGGGTGCTGAGGGCATTGCCAGGAGCGGGCAGTGAGGGAAAGCTGAGCAGAGTCTGCAGCAAGGGAGAAGAGGAAGGAGGAGGAGGAGGAGATGGGGACCCTCTAGAAAGTCTGCAGCATGGCTCAGACTTGTAGGAGTAGGGAGGTGGATCCATGTGAAACCAAGCTTTATCAGTCCAGCTCATCGTGGAGTAGTGTTACTTGGGCAGGCATCAGCTTCAGAAAAATTCAAAAGGCAGGAGGGGCCCTGCAACTGACAGTTGCACAGAAATTGATAATAAAACATAGATTTTACTATCTTCACAACATGATCCCACTCCCATGGTGACCTGTCTGGTGAATACATTTTAATTTTTTGGGACCTTGACTGGCTTGATGCATTGCTCAGGGAATCTGAAAAATTATTTGGCTGTGACATCATGCTCAGAGAACAAAGCACACCTTGACTATGACAAGATAAACATTCATCTGTTATATTTTCTTCTTTTAACATCATCAAGTATTCAATTTGAAGAGAAACACAGTTCTTAAATTTTTCATGAAATAAAAAAACCCAACATTCTTCTAATGTTGGTTCAGAAAAATTCTCTGTCTATAATGGGCACGATGATTGTTTTATCTTGGACCATGAAAGGGTTTAGTATTATTTTGTTCTGAAGTAAAAATATTTCATCCTGAAGATTGGAACAGATTACTCAGTATTCCTCTAGAAAGCAGATTTATATTTAGAATGACAATACATAAAGTTTTCTTAGCAATGGTAGTTTTTTTTCCCTACAAAAACAGTGTTCTGAAAGTAAATCCTTAGACAAGACTGCTTTGCATTAAAAATATGCTTTGTCTTTCATGACTGCTAGGTCAGGTTAGCCTCTTCAATCTGTGGAAAATTCTTAGGTGATTTATTAAAAAGGAAACTAATCAGAAATTTGCTATGCAATAGCAATCTATTAAAAGATATAATTTCACTAAACATGTATTTTTCTGGTGGTGGTATAATCATGAAGTATCTGACACCAGAAGCATAATTTCTATTAAATTTCAATTGCATAAATTTGAAGGATGTAAATCACTCTTTTTTTCCTTTTAAATGCTCTGCTATGATACCCTAGCACCCAGAGGTAATATCTCCAAAGTTCAAAGCCAAGCTTTAGTCTGCATTGGATGCTGGGGAAAGCCTTTGGGGTGCTGGTCTGTGAACCTGAGAAGCTGAAAGTGGATCCTTGGTCCAGCACACTCTGCCTGCACAACTGTCTCTAAAACCTGGAGAGTGTTATGGGACTGCAAGGCTGCAAGTCTGGAAACAGAACCTGAAGCTCCTACTTTTAATACAGGACACAGAAGAGGTTGGGCACCCTTTAAGGAGGATTGGAAACCAGGCATACCATGGGTTAGAGTGCCTCTACAATTTGCCTTCAAGAGACATAATGAGAAAGATCAAGACCTAGTCCCTTCCTCCAGAATGTGGTCACCCAAACCTGGGTCCTCTCCTGAGGATTAGTGCTAACATGTTGCCCTTCAGGACCAGAGTTCTTTGCATCCTTCAAAAGCAGGGAAAAAAAAAAAAAAAAGCAGGACATTGGAGGCAATACTTAAATTTTATGTTAGTGGTTTGAACACGTGCTCAGGAAATGTGACACATGCCTTTTAAGCTTTTCTCAGCTGGAGGATGTTCAAACCCACATCAGAGAAAATCAGCCAGAAAGAGCCTGTAGCTGAGGGATGAGAGTGCTCTCAGGGCAGAGGGCAGCTCTGCTTACACATTGCACTCTAGTCTTTGGATGAAAAGCAAGAATAATTCTGGGAACACAGACTGGAGCTCTGCTGGCCTTGTGACTTATACTTCCTCTATCCTGCTCTCTTCTTCTGTGCTCTGGAGAGCTGCATTTCTACTGCCTCTACCCAAAGGTTCTAGCCCTGTGAAAGATGCTTAAAATTATTACCTTGGAATGAAACTGCCGTGATAGAAACCTCACAGAGGCAGGGCACAGGTGATTTGTAGCTGAGTGCTGGTTTTTGAGGTTGGCCACATGCTCACAGCCTTCATTTTACCTTTATCAGCTTTATGATAAAAGCTAGCATCACTTCATCTCCACTGAAACCCATGTCCTGAGCTCAGTGTCTCGATACAAAAACACACATGGTGGTCACAGCATTGGCAGGCTTTCATTCCCCACACACTGAATTAAAAGCTGACTTGCAGTTTTTGTCTCTGGAAATGCCAGCTCAAGAGGGTTCCAAAGCACCCAGATGCTTTAGAATAGAGTGGCCCTGCCAGAAAAGGTCCCCTGTGAAAGCTGCACTGTCAGCTTTTTGCACCTTCCCAAGTGCAAAGACAACAGAAATCTTGTGTTGTAGTGGGGCCAAACCCCTCTCAGGGTTTCTCGTGGCCCTTGCTGGTCAGGCTGAAAGCCAGACTATCTGTGCTGATGGGAGAGGCACACATTGCCTGATTGTAAATAACTGAAGAAGAGAATTAAATCCAAAAGCTATTTAGAATTAAATTCACAAACAGATCTGCCCTTCCACTGCCAAGGGTGTGCTCTGTGGAACTGAGGCATTTTATTGTAATTATCATGCTGCTAGAGGGTCTCTTAGAGCCCTGACTCCCACAGCCCAGTGAACACAGGAAAATCCCAGAATTGATTAAATGAGTAATTCAGATTCTAGCTATCAGCTAGAGAGAAGCTTGAAATTAAAGGGTTCAAACTAGCAAAAAGTCATGGGTAATTTTAAAATGTAATTATTTGTAAACTAACACCTTTATATAAAGAAAGAGCCTGATGTGTGATTTTTGTGTAGTTGGCAATTCTGTGAGTAGGCCTAGCCTGCATTTTTGAGGTCACTTAGGATGTGTTCCACCATATCAGGACCCTGATGTCCATTTGCCAGCTACACCTCCAGGTACCTGGCTGTTTGGAGCTGTTCTGCAGATGCTGTCCAGCACTGGTTAGTATTTGCATTGCAGCATCTGGTGCTGTCTGTGGTGTCCCTGTAAAAGAAACACTTTTCCAGAGGCAGCTTTCACAGCCAGGCTTGTCACCAGGGGCTTGGCACCCACAGCACCACAGGGTCGTTTTAAGTTCTGCTCTTTCCTGTAGTTGAAGCCTTTTGAAATCTTTGGGAAAACAGCCCCCCCAAAAAAAGTGCAGGTAAAGAAGGGCTGCCCAAGAAACTGCTGAAGTTCTTCTTTAATTGTTGTGCTATGACAGGAGCTATTTCAGATAGAGAAAGGTAAGTAGCAGATAAGTAGCACCACATGGAAATAATGCTTGTCCCGTGGCAGTGGGATTTTTGTGCTGTCATTGAGCTTTGCAAGAAAGACTTGGCATACAGGCATGGGAAAGCAGTGGGCAAGCCACAGAACAACCAGAGCCCTCCATGTAACATGTTCCTCTTACCCCTAATCATAAAAAGAGTAGGCAAGACTTGTTTTCTTCTTCCTCCCCATTTCTTCCTTTTTGCAGAGAAAGCGAGTTAACTGAGCCAGTCTGATCAGGGATAAGTTAAAAAAAAAAAAAAAAAAAAAAAAAAAAAAAAAAAAAAAGAAAAAAGAAAACAAATATGGGAAAGTTTATAAAAACTGAATGAATGCTTCTTTCCCGAAAGAAAAGGAATGGACTTTGAGAAGATAACCAGTTCTTAACATTGGAAGCCCATTCCCCAAAGCCAATACTCAAGCCAAGAGGTCAGGTCTTGTATCTTGCTGTTTGCTATTATGTTTGCATGTTACTAAGCTGGAAGGTTTGTGGTTTGTGCCGTGACTGTGAGGGAGTGGAAGCTTTCAGCCACACAAACAAATCCTGAGGCTTTAGCACGGGCTCAGCTTGTCAGTACAAAGCAACATTTAGTTAACCTAGAAACTGTTACCCAGGAGTTTGTCTGAGCAACAAATGATCAAAGAAGATGTCTCTCCCCCGTTTCATTGGTTTGACTCCCTATAAAGGTATGTTTTGCACTCTGAGCATGGAGGGGGATGTTCTTTGAAGTTGCTTTCAAGTGCTTTTGGCAAAGGTGGTAAGAAGGTTGATGTTTTTAATCTGCTTCTCTTTGCAAAAATTTTACCAGCTGCAGAGGCCAAAACCTTTCCCCTAGAACTGCAGAAGAGTGCAAAGGGCTGCTCCTCCAGCAGGTGGTGAACTTCTGATAAACCTCCTCCACTTTTGTGCTGGCTTTTCCAGGAGCCAAGGCCCTCTTGCTCAAGCATGGCAAGTGACAAATCAAAGGACATGCTGCCCAATGGGTCTGCAGTAAGCCAGGACAAGAAACTGGCTGAGAGCTGAGCCTAAGACAAATTGCTAAAGTTTTGCTCTTGGCAGCACTTTCAGCCCCAGCCAAACGTGAAAGGAAGCAGAGCTGGAGCTTTGCACAGCTCAGCTCCCTGCTTAACACGCTGTTCCCAAAGTGAAAGGCAGCAGGCTTCAAATGGAACTTTTAAGTGCCACAGAGTTTTATTAAATTCTGCTTCCTGATCCAGAGGGGAAGGAGCAGCAGCAGGGGGAAAAGGGGAGACCATCCTTTTCAGTGGAGTCACAAACCAATTAAAGTGATTAAAGTCATGCTGCATCCATGACCTTAGAGGACCTGCAGCAAAGACACAGCAGGGCATGTGGCTCAGTGGGTAACTATTTACATAGAGCCCCACTCAAGGGCCCATAATGTATTAAATCCAGCCTTCTGGCAGCAGCAAAAAAGACAAACACATGCACAAACACCACAAAATTGACTTATTTTGTATTTTTAGGAGAGATTTATGAAAAAAATTAAGATGCTGTTCGATAAGGAATTGAAAAGGAACTGAGGATAATATCTTCTTGGAATCCCAGAGGTTCTTCAAGGACACTATTTTAGAAATTGCCAGTAAATGCATCTCTCAGGGGAAAAAAAACCTCTGAAAGACCCCTGATAAGGCAAATAAGTGCATGTGGTTAACCAGCAGAAACTTACAGAAGTTTACAAAAAACCAAAAACAAAAATCCCACAACAAAACAAACAAACAAACAAACAAAAAGAAGAAAAAAAGGAAAAGGTTATTTCAGGCAAGGGATAAAGATGATGTCTGTCAAGGTAAATGTGCAAACATAAAAAGTTTGGACCAGATAAAAGATTTTCAAGAGCAAGTCACCAGAGGCAGAAGTTAATATTAAATGTTTTTAAACACATCAGAAGCAGGAAATGGTTAGGTTATGTAATGAAAGCTCATTTGCACACCCAGAGGGGAGCACAGAGGGTGGGGGGTGTATATAACCATATAACACCCTGCCCAGGTCCTCCCAGGCCCATCACAGGGACCATCAGACCACCAAAGGTCCATCTCCAGAAGCCAGAGGATCACAGGGGCCCAAGGGCAAGTGGGAATCCAAATCAAGGGTCCCCAAGGAATGAGGAATTCTCCAGGCTCCTCCCAGGGCTGTCCCCAGAGGACTTGAGCCCCAGTGTCCAGACTTGAACCCATCACAAAGTGTCATTGGGAGCAGCTCTCCAGACTCCCTTTGATCCACAGGGGTCACTATCTTGAGCTCTAGGACACATTATGGGAAAAGCAGTTTGGAATTACTCGTGCCTCATGACAAGATGCTTGGAGGAGGACCCAAAGGAGGGATTTCAGTGACTGGGAGTGCTTTGTGTGCCCATACCCACTGGGAATGCATTTCCAGATTCACTGCTGGGCTGTGGAGCTGTGGCAGACTCTCCTCTCTTGAGCTGTCAGACACAGCATGATGGATTTTGCCCTAATAAACCAGCCAGAGGTCTGTGACAGTAAGCAGGACAGTTAGTGGGCCCTGGTAGTAAGGTTAGCAGGGAAATTTTGGTGTCCATTTTGTTGGACTTTAGCCTTCCTTTATGGCAAATAAAACATTCCTCTAAGTAAAGAATGAGTAAATGAGACTTCAGAAGTGCTGATATGAATAATGTCTGGTTAGCAGGACCAGAAGCTATTCAGACCAGGTTTCTGAATACAGCTATAACTCAGATATTGAGTCATGAAGCTACTGCTTGGATACACAATCCATCTAGGCATAAGACCTCAGCTGTGGTGCCACAGGAATGGAAGATGATAGATGTGACACTAATTTTTAATCCAGGAGACAGATCAGCAATCCTGACTTCCACTCAGGGTGGTGGCACAGAGTAGTAGTCACAGAGATAAATGTGGTATGTTGGGAAAGGTCTCATACTGTGTAGAGAGAAGTCACAATGCCTGTTGGATTCCTTTGAAGCTTTTCAAAAAGAGTTAAATTGCCAGAGGGTAGGAAGGAAGATAATTTGTCTATCTGTAACCAGTTAAATAGTAGAAAACAAAATTTTCTCATTGGAGAAAGGACTTCAGTGGAATCCCTAAGGAATCAGTGGTGGAGCCTGTGCTCTTCAGCATGCACATAAACAATCAGATGTGTGTGAACAGTGAGGCTACAAAGTTTGTTGACTAAAAAATCTACTCAGCTGTAACGTGCTTATTTGAGTTCAGCCAAGGATTTCCAGTCATGTAATGATTTAGAAGCAGATCCGTAGTGGTAAAAATGGGCAAAGTTACAAAAAGCCTAAGACATAACAGAAATTTAACCCAGGTGCAAATAAAATATCAACTACAATCTGGATTTTTAGTCTCATCCATGTAGATTTCAAGTAAAATAGTACAACAAATTGGTATTATAAAAACTGCTTATTGTAAATGATCCTGTGTCTTTGACTGGAGGTACCTGGCCAAAAGGGCTGGCTGAAATCTGCTATCAGATAATATCTTAGCTTAAACTGAACAGCTTTACAGGCTCCTAGAAATAAAGGCTGTAAAGAGACTTCTGAGACCAGTCAATCCATTGACCTAAACCCAAATGATGTGTACTTGATTCTTTCCTGACAGACTCATGTTTCAAAGACCTGCAGCCTTAGGCAAACCAAAGGCTCCACCTTGCAACCCTTAATACTGTAATGTTTTCCTGAATGTTTATGTTCAGTGTCCTTTGCAAGTAAATTAAGCCTACTATTTTTCATTGTGAATGTGGGGAATAGCTTATTTATTTCCTTTGTAAAGCAACATTATACATGTTTAAGGGCATAAAAGAACTTCCTGACTGTTTAAAATACTCGTTTAATTCAGACTGAGAACTCAGTTCCTTCAATCTTCCTTCAAAGTTGTATTTTCTAGATCACTATTCATTTGTGCTGCTTTTTCCTTGCCTTTCTCCATCTGCAGGGATGAAAGCCAGACCACCACAAGGAATATTCCAGATGAGCTGTTACCAGGCTCTGTGCAGAGCAGAATGGTCATTTCTCATGTCTTGCAGTCTGTAGTCTTGCTTTTATAAGAATGGTATTTACTTTATTGTCACCAGACAAACACAGTTGATGTGAGTTCAGCTTCTTCAATTAGCTGATTGATTCCCCTTTGATCATTCCCATCTATGATTTATGACTCCACTGTGCTTTTGGTTCATTATCTAGAGACAGAGCAAATGGGGAGGAGATTCTACAGAAACCACCTCTATATGTTTTACACTGAGTAGCTGACCACCACACCAGGATGGTCTGTAGTCCTGTGTGTCAACAGTTTTGTGCTGTGGCAGTTTTTTGTGTGAACCAGTGATTGGGAAAGTATTGTCTTTAGACTTTGGATGTGCCACCTTTAAGGGGTTTCTGAAATGCAACAAAGAGAAGCTGGCATATTTTCAGTAAGCAGAATTTACTGTGGAGCACTGTGAGCTTCCTCAGGGTTCTACATTAGAAAAAGCAGAGAACCAACCATCCAAACTGTGCTTCCCTAAATTGTAGTATCAAAAGAAATAGTGCTGGGGAAGGCCTGGCTAGAATCATGGGATGTGGAAAACTCTTGTTTTTGCCCTTTCTACAAGATTGTTATCCCTGTTGCAGAAGGAAAACAAACCAGTTCAACATTGTTTATACTTGACAAACCTATCTTACCTAATTCTCACCTTTGTCTTCCATATATAGTTCATTCATTTATTTCCCACCAATATCTTTCCTTTTATCAATTGATAACTTCTCATCTCCATTCTACACAATTTAAAATTATCCCCTGTGGTTTTGATTTTGTCATCTTCAGGCCAACTTGTTTGCTCTTCGTGGGTTTGCTGAGGTTGCATCATTCTGAGGTTACTTTCACCCAGCCTTCAGGATGTCAGGCTGAAGTTTATTTGTTCTAGTCCCCTTGAAGACTTCTAAACTGTTTGAATAAATTCTGTGTCAGGCTTTGCATATTTTTGAGTGAAAACTTTCATTTGCATCTAATTCCAATTTCTTCAGATACCTGGTTCAAATATTTTTCCTCACTCAGATGCAGCAAAGGACAAAATGGAAAGGCCACAAAGGCAATTTCATAGTATTCTTTACTAAGTCTCAATTAAAAAGAGGCTCAGGGAGGGCCAAGCCCTGTCTCATTTTCTAGGCATTTTACAATAACTGAACACAGGAGAAAAATGCAGGTATTACTCCAAAAGCACCTGGAATACAGACTGAGAACCCTTAATGCTCATAATCAAAAGACATCCACCATCAACAGAAATCAAACTGGTGGAAGAACCTCATATATTTTAGGCAAAATTTGAATGCTCCAGAGACAAAACCCTACTGAGAACAAAGGAGGAATGATGAGGGTTCACAGCCAAACCACACAGTTTGCAGCCTATTTGCCAGATTCTTGGCCTAGAGATGACAGCCAAAGAAGGGACAAAACTCTGCACTGCCTCGTTCCCTGGAGGATGGTCCATCTCTCCTCAAGCCTCAGGGTAAAGGCCTGGTGATAACTCAGTGGCTTTTCTATGAAGAAACAAAACTTTTCTATGGCCTGAAAAAAGAGGCAAACAAGCAGAGTTTGTGAATCTCAAGTGGCACCCCAGGAGCTGAGCTGCCTGAGTCAAGGGCCAGCGTGGACACAACCAGCTCCAGTCCAACCCATGGCAGCCCCAAAGCTGTCAGGATCTTGATGAGATCTGATGGGTCACCACTGGATACATGTGCTGCAAAATGTAGGTGTTGGGAGGATTGGGTAAAAACTAGAAAATTTGGTGAGGATGGAATGGTTTTTGCCTGAAGTGACCTTGCAGCTGGGAGTGCTAAGAAAGTCAGTGTGGTGTGGGAAAACTCCATTTATTATTCCTGGTGTCATTCATCCTCTGCCTGCTCCAAGAAGCACAATTCCTGTGTGGAGATAAGACTCTAATAGACATGCTTCAGCCTCCTGCTGGCAGAGAAAAAGAATAAAAACACAGCCTTGTGATAAACTGCATGTGCATGAAGCCTTTGAGGATGAACTGAGCCTAACAGAGCCTGTCCCTGTGAGCCTTTGGTCTCCAGGTTGAACTGAGCCTAACAGAGCCTGTGTCCCTGTGAGCCTTTGGTCTCTAGGATGAGCTGAGCCTAACAGAGCCTGTGTCCCTGTGAGCCTTTGGTCTCCAGGATGAGCTGAGCCTAACAGAGCCTGTGTCCCTGTGAGCCTTTGGTCTCTAGGATGAGCTGAGCCTAACAGAGCCTGTGTCCCTGTGTGCCTTTGGTCTCCTGGATGAACTGAGCCTAACAGAGCCTGTGTCCCTGTGAGCCTTTGGTCTCTAGGATGAGCTGAGCCTAACAGAGCCTGTGTCCCTGTGAGCCTTTGGTCTCTAGGATGAGCTGAGCCTAACAGAGCCTGTGTCCCTGTGAGCCTTTGGTCTCCAGGTTGAACTGAGCCTAACAGAGCCTGTGTCCCTGTGAGCCTTTGGTCTCCAGGATGAGCTGAGCCTAACAGAGCCTGTGTCCTCATGTGTCTCAGTTGGTGTTGTTAGTGAGATAATGCAATAAATCCACTGTTCACATTTCAGCTGCAATTTGGTGACTGCCCTGGTTTCCTTAGTGTGTTGATTCACAGGGTAGGTCAAAGAAGAGCTGATCCTCTCTTGACGCTGCCACTTGCCTTCTGTGTCCCACACTTTAGCCTAGGGCAAAGCAGAAGGGAGCTGGTGAAAATATTTGGGAGCTCAAGAGCCAAGCCCAGACCACTTTCCCCAAACTTTGTCACACCACACCTCCTATCAGACTGATTTTCTATTTTGTACTCTTGCTAGTGCCTAAGGCTCATCAAAAGACTGATAGTGTTAGTTCTATGTACCCCAGAATTTCCATGTGCTGCTTGCAGAAAGTTATTATTCACTTTCTTACTTTCCAATACTCCCTAAATGGAGAAGAAGCCATCCCTCTAAAGAAATCCATCTTTTCAGGAGAAATTCCAACAGTACTACAATTACATGCTTTATATAGGGGGAGTCACAGAAAGTCATGGGAGGAAAATGTTTGAAATAAAACATGAGCTATGAAGCATCAGTTCAAATCCTTATCTACTGCTTTGTTAGAGACAATAAAGATGGAAAATAAATTATCTTCCATGGTAATAAAACCTGTCAAATGAGCCACAAAGAGCGTGGCACCAAAACACCGTGAGTTATACTGTCTTTCCTTGAAATGGAAATGTTACCAAACATCAGCCAAGGCTGATTACTGATCAGAGAGGATGCAGTTCTAAATGTTTTCCATGTAGACCTCTAGCTAAGAGTGTTTCAAATCACTCCCCCAGGGTAAAAGGTCAGGCATTAAACAATTTGCCAAAAGAACAGATAATGTCTATGGAAGAAACATAAACATTAATTAAAGAAGAGATTGCATTGATCAAAAGAGGCACTCAAAACACCAATAAACAACCTGGAATTACTTCCTAAACAGAAATAAAATCAAGACAGAGCTGCAAGTTCCACAACACGACTCAGGAAAACTTCCCTTCCCCACTTAGTAAAACAATCAGTGTAACAGTGTCTACCCAAGTGCACCTCTGGCAAAACATAAATCTGTCAGTTCTTGGAACAAGCACTGTGTAAAGAAGAGACCCACATTTTGAATAGTTCAAAAAGCACTTTTTACAGAAACTGAAAAGGAGCCAATTGCTAAGCCTCAGACAAACTACTGAAACTAAAATGGTTCATAGTCACTAATCCCCAGCACCATCACTAGTCCAAACACACAGCAGTTTTCATTCTTTAACCTTTATCATTTCCAGTTGCCAGGCATTAGGTATAGAGACATGCACTTCAATACATTGATCAGGCATGCAAAACAAGGCAAAATCCAGAAAAAAATCACTCCTATACCATCTTCACATCCATCTATAAAACCAACTGAGCATATCCTTCTCAGGGTGTGGTGAAAGCAAAACCATCCCTGGTTCTCTGCTCCCAAGCTTAACCCTCTGCCAAGATGGTTGTCACTCAGACCAAAAACTCACAACTGGTACAAAAAGTGGACACTGAGTGGCCACAGATGAAGAACACTTCATTAACTTTAATCACAAGAGAAGTTAAAGCAGCATCCTTAGGCCTTGCCATTGAAATCACATTTCTCACAACTTGTTTCAAGAGAAGCCCAATGTAGGTGGCAAGAGTGCCAATTGCAGGTTTCTCTGATGCACCCAGAACCACATGCTGTTGAAGGACTCTGGACCTTCCTTTTCTCCTAAATAATGTGCTGGGAATTTGCCTTGGAGATCGAGGTAAGACATGGCACTAGCTTTTGGCTAAAACATAAAGCTGATACGTTGGTACAAAAATGTGCCTGGGCAAATTAATTTTAAACCTTATCTTCTGAGCATCAAGTAACTTTATAGCTCTTAAACCCGTGCTTAGTGCAACTGTTCTTCTGAAATAGGCACATACATTGAGACAGGCACTCAGAAACACTGAGGAGAGCTGGAAAGAGAGAAATGCATATTGTGTCACCAAACACCATGCTTTGTTCAGGCCATGACCTCTGTTGTTTGGATGATGAGCCTTGGCAGACAAGCTGTAAAGGGGAAAGTTTTGATCACAGGCAGACAGGGAGAATATAGATGAGCACCTGAACTGGTGCAGGAGGAGACCATTGTCACTGGTGGTGTGAAAGTGTGGCAGATGGCATGTGGCTGGAGTTTGGTGCAGATGGAATAAAGCCAAGTGTGATAGACAGGCACATTAGAGGCACATAAATGTGGTGTGTCAAATGGCAGCAGACACCTGTGTTTGGGGACCTGCCCTTCTGTACTGCCTGGGCTCCTCTAGCTGCACTGGTGACTGCAAGAGAAGGCAAGGGGCTGTGAAATACTGACAATGTAAACTCTTCAGTGAAAACCCAGCACAAAGTGCTGAGATGCCAAAGAAGATATGCAGGACATGACCAGACCCTGAGACTGTAAGTGGGCACTGCAGAGCTGTGTTTACTTTCCAGTGAGCTTGTGGGTATCCACAGAGCACATCAGTGGGTATGGCAGTGCAGCAAGGTCTCCATCTCAGCTCTTGCTGTGTCTGCTGGGTCAGACCCACAGACAGGGATGAGACTGGCTTGCCTTGCATTGTTTTTTACTCTTTTTTTTCCTGAAGGAAATAAGCTATAGATGAGAGTTTCCAAGCATAAGTGGAGCTCCAAGAAGTGAGACTAGCCAAGAAAGGCACTGAGTGATGTGTGCCATTAGTTTCAGTAAAAGGAAGAGCTTGAATATGGTGTTTTGCATCCCAAGGAAAGGCTGGCAGAAGGCATCCTAGGGCTGAAATCAGTGACCTGCCCCTCATCTGCCTAGAGGCAAGTGAGCCCCCAGTAAAATTCCTCAGGATGGGGCAGATGGGTGCTCACCCAGGTTCAGAGAGCCTGGGATGGAGAAAGTGCATCTGTCTGCAGATGGAGATAAACTGTACTCAGTTCTTTGGAATCTGATGTGAGATACAAGACCAGTTACTGAGATGATTCAGCTGCGATCGAATTCTGAGCTGGTGATAAAAAAAGTAAATTAAATCCCAAGGCAAATTCTTACATTTTGAATCTTGTAGACATAGAAACAGCAACACAGACAGAGACAGGCATAGACAGCAACATTTCTAACATTAAAATACTGCAATGTAACAGTTAAAGGAAAATGAGAAGGATGAAAATAAACAGAGGGAGTTGGACTGTAATCTCCCATCTTAATTTTAAGTCATTCAAATATTATTAGTTTGAAATTTATTTTAGAATTGATACAAATGAATGAGATTTCAAAGAAATTGGTTTTCCATCTGTTTTTAAAGTAGTAGAGGAAAAGAGCCTTTAGTTGGTATTAAGTGATAACACAGAGTTCTTGCTAATCTTCAAACTTGCATTTAAAAATATTGCATGGATGAAACAAACTCTTTGGAAGGAACTGATTTTCATTGAGTAAATTCCTGTTCATGCCAGCTGAAGCCATAATTTGGGTCAGATGTCTCAGCAATTCACAGCTTGTAATAGATGAAGAATTGTTGTGATTCACTTTGAAACACACGATGGGGTGAATTTCAATTGTCAAAATTCTTGTAAAATTGAAGCAGGGTAGGTTCCTGCTGACCAGAGATATTAATGAAAAATAGCTAGCAGCAAAAGAATGGAAAAAATGAGTGGCAAAATGCAAACCAGGGAAAACAGCAAAAAGCTTGAACAGGAAGCCCAATCCTTGGGAAACGTTTTGACACCCAGAGTATGAACCTATCTTCAGTGGGATCTGCTGTCCCCACATTTCAGGCCACGGGTGCTTTGGGAGCAGGGAGGGTTTTACATTGTGATGCACCAGGAGCACGTCGTGGCTCCTTGAAGCAGCGCTGTTCCCATGTGGAATGAGAGACAGTCTGGAGCCTGCAAATGAGACACACAGCCTTGGCTGGAACGTGTCAGGGCAGCTGAGAGCTGCCTGCTTGCATAAGTGTCTGGGATTTTCCAAGGCACCTCGGGTGCTTAGGTACCCACTTCTCACTGGCATCCATTGAAATGTGGCTTTCCCACATTCCTTACCGTGCCTTTCATAGAGACTGCTGCAAAGAGTTTATTTTTGGGGTAACATGTGTGCTTCTCACATGGAAAGGAATACTCTCAACTTGAAAATATTGTCATCAAGGAAGGACAAAGCTACATGGGCCTAGGAGAGCCCAGGTGCCAGGGAGCCCCAGATCCATGAGTACCCAGTGTCCATTGGTTAGCATGAGTGGCTGTGGCATTGTCCCACATCTGTCCCTGCACCTCAGGTCTGAGCATCCCTTTGGCAAGACCGTCCATGGAGATGCTCACAGGGAGGGAGTCAGCAGGGTTTCCATGGGAGCCAGCATGCTCTAGGTACATGTGCTTCATGAGCCACTGCCCCAGGCAAGAGGGACACAGAGCTGAAGCACACCAAGGGCTCCTCCCACACAGGTATCCCTGCTGGATGCAGGTCAGACTTTCTTAACTTCCCTAAGAATCTAAAAGAAAATACTTCTCAAAGCACTGTAATTTCAGAAACAAACTAAAGCTGCAAAGTCATCCAGTGCTTGAGTTCTGCTAGAACAGGGAAATCTTACCCAACCTTACCTCAGCATGCTACCATGCACACCAATCAGAAAAATTAAGCTTCTCTGCAATGGCAAAGTTTGCTTGAGCTTTGACTTGTAACAGTGATTGCTAGATGTCAATCTCTCAACAAATGACAATTGTTTTATGCTTTTCAACTGAGCAAAGACCATGGAAAAATGCAAAAGGAAACTTTATTTGGGACAAACTGACAGTGTTATGGTGAGGAAAAAGCCTTTACAAACCCAAAGATAGCTTGAGTTGATGTCCCCAAAGTAAGTCTCACTATTGCTAGCCACTGTTGCATAAATTGAAATTGCAGTTAAATTTACAACACATTTTAAATTTAAAATAAAACCAAGTTAGATCACTTTTTTGGTACCATGTTAGTCTTGGTTTTCATCCAGCACTTATCCTGTGAACCTTTCTGCTGCAACATTCCTTCACTGCCAAATCTGTTTCACTTTCTTCCATAAAGAAAAATGCAAGAATGTGGTGGTATTTCAATTGATTGTACAATGGACAGAATTAGAAGCTCAATGACACCATGGCTGAACACAGGTGTAATAACTTGGCCTTTAGGAAATGAAAACAATTCTTTGGATGTAATTGTGCTAACAAACAAATGTGCTTAGGTCTAATACAATTTGTTCTCACTAAGTTTTGCATAGAGAAAGATGAAAAGGTAATTGGCCCACATTTCTAAATTAATAGATCAGTGGTAATACATTTGTCTCTAATATGTTTGGTGTACTTTTGTCACCTTCCAAAGCTTGTTACATAAAATCAAAAGCCCATACTGGCTGAAGTTATTCACAACAATAACTTATTATAGAATAGGCTGCTGTGTATTTGAAAATTAGTTTTGGTAACATAGAATTAATTTTCAATACCAACTTTCATGTTGATTTTTCACCCCAATTCTCAGCTGGGAGCTGTTGTTAAAGAACATAGATGAGAATGTTATCTCTGCTGTCTCAGCACACAAACATGCACATTTATATAAAATATTTTCTTCTCATTACCTTTCAGTGCTAGATTTAGAGTAACTAAAAAAAATTAGTTCTTTAATCTAAAAGGAATGGTGCAGAATGAGATAGAGATTGTAAGATGGAGTGTAACTGCAAAACAGGAATTAAAACTGAAAGAGAACAAGAAATGCCATACAGCAGGCAGCCTCAGGTAGAGATAAACAAATAATTGATTGGTGACTTTTTTTTCAACAAAATAAAAACTTGGGAAAATAGGATATTTTAAAAGATTTGCATTAAATATTAACTTATGCTTTAAAGATTTAAGCAGCTTCAGCATTTTTTCACATTTTAAATTAAAGCACCCTTTTGAAATGCATTATTGACTTATACTGACTAATTTTTTCTCTTTATTTTCTTCACTTCTGTTGAAATATTGAACTGAACCTTAAAACACGTTTCCATATTTCTGTCCCTGAATTGCTTTAGCTACATGGTCTACAAAGTACTGGAATAGCTTCTCATGCCAAGATGTTTCAAAAGTCATTTGGTTGCATATATATTGTATCCCCCCACTTTCCACAGCCTCACATTGCAAACATTAAATGATCTATTAGTACTACTGTTATTTTGATTTAATCTACTCTCAGGGTGACAGTCTTCTCAGTAGAAATCTGAGAAAGGTATCTTCTGAGCTACAGACCAATTTTTGAATAATAAGCATGAATTCTGGAAGAGGGAAAGAAAAATGGAGACATGTCAGGACATGGCTTGAAGCATTTGAGAAATTTCTGCCTTGTGTTACCAATGCATATTGTGTTTTAGAATTTTCTAAAGGCAAATGCCTGCTCGGTGGGTGGTGGGACAGCAGAAAGCTCCTTTAGCAGAGCACAGAAGGAAAGAAAGAGAAAAGGAGAGAAAAAGAGAAGGAGAGGGGATTGTTCAGTGCCTCTTTCAGCTGGGCAAGTGTGTGGAGGCACTTCTGTCTTCAAAACCAGGGTGCAGAGGCATCAGGTGTGACCCAGTGCTTCTTCATGCACTGATTCTCAAAGAGCCCCCAACCCTTTTAATGAGCTTGTTGTGGCACATTATCAGTGTTGAAGCTGCTGTGCATGTGTTGTCAATATGTTATGGTATTTGGAATTGAATATGACCTTCTGTGACATTGAAAATCTGCCTGTCCGTCCCAGAAGACATCCACATGTTTTAGGAAGGACAAGTGTGCTCCAATAAACCTTTTAATCAAGAACATATGCTCAATAAACAAAAAAGCTTTTATTAATTTCAGAAATAGCAAGACAATGTCAACCCTGTGCCAAGCAAACTCTTGCACAGCTTACTAAAGTCTGTGGTACGTGTGTAATGGAGAATGGTAGCTGTATGCCAGAGGGACCATTAGTGGTCTCCTTGTCTTGGGGTTGGGACCAGTGAGACAGCTGTGCCTTCCTTCAGCTCTCTCTGGGGCTGCCATGGACTCCCTGCACACAAGCAGCAGCTCTGCAGGACAACAGGAGCACAGGGAACTGTGATCCTGCTCTTCAGCTCTCCTCCGTGCCCATTTCCTTAGTCTCTCTGCAGTTAATCTCCTGATTGCTTTTTAAACACCCTCCAGTTCTTTTGGTTTTCATCCTGTAACATGTGTCTTGTATTGCAGCCTTTTAGTCATCTTTGCCATCTCCTGGGAATGACTCATGAGATCAGCAGAGATTTCTCTGCAGGCCATGCTCAGGCAGGGGTTACCAGAACAGAGAAACCACACAGCTTCATGGCATAAAAACCTTAGCCAACTGCCAGCAGCACTGCCAGATTACATGGGTTTTTTCCCACAATTTCTTTCTCAGTTTTTGAATTTAATTTCTTTTTGCTCTTGCCATTGTGGGGAGTGCCTGAAAATGGAAAGGCATTTTTCCAGTTGAATCTCCTGGCAAATTTCTGGTGCCATTGTTATGTGTCCTAATGTAACACTCCTTTGTCAGATGAGTTCCACTGGAGATGTTTTGATGATTATGAAGAGATGATATTATCCTCACTTTTTTGTACAGTCCCAATGGAGTTCACTGTTTTTGTCACAATACAGGGTGCATTTCAGGAGTGGCTCTTTTCCCGCTACCCTTGATATATTTTTTAGCATTCTGTGGTTGCTGGGAAGGACCCAGTGGGAAGGCATGTCTCCATGGCAAGACCCCTCAAGGTTGTTAGGATAGAGTTTGATCCTCCATCAGGCCTTCCACAAGCTCTTTGGCATATGCTAATAACTTTCAGAGAAAAGTGGGACATTCAGCCCAGGCTGTGACAGAACAATGTATCTACATCAGCAGGGCATTTTTGCATATTTTACTTTCAACTCCTAACAAAGCAGCAAAATTCTTTCCAATTATTTTGAGAAAAAAGAGTGTGTTAAATTGGAAAAAAAATACAGTATCAGTAGAAGTATTTTTTTCTCCTATTAAAAGAAAATCCTCAGTTACTACTGTGCTCTTTTGTAGTTGCCTCTAACATTTCAGCAGAATGAACTTTTCTGTTCAAATGATCATATTATAACATAGATGAAGAAAATTGAATTGCCTAAGCAAAATTAAAGAAGCATAACTAAAAAGGGCATAAATAGACTCAGCTTGTTTTTATTATTCCAGAAGATATTACAAGCACTAACAATAATCATGCCTTTGCCTAATGTTACTGGCACTCACTTGTAGAAACACATATTTACAATTTCATACATGCTGAATTGCCTAGGTATTTGTAAAAACACATGCTACTTTGATATATGATACATGAATTCAGAATGTTTCCTAAGAGGGCCCAAAATTTATTTTGAGTTGTTCCTAGGTATGAACTTATTTAAATGCTCATTCTAGTTTTAGAAATTTAATTTAGGCTCATTTGAATTTCTTATTCCACTTTTTATCACAATTAGACATTTTTAGAAATTCTATAAAGTTGAAAGTAGACATTTGCTACATTTGCTAAATTTTAGAAGTGTATGAGTTCTGTATGCTTGCCAATATGTAGAACTTCTTAAGTTATGGGACTTGGCATATGGCTTAATGCAGGCAAAGTTGTTTCTCTCCTGTTCTCCTGTCATTGATGCCAAGTCAAAATGTTCTCAGTTTGTTCTTTTTCTTTATGTAGGTCAGCACTTAACTAGAGTTGTCCTCTAATTCTGCCAAAGTCATGTTGATTCTCCTCTAATTCTCTTAATAAAAGCCATAAATTTTAATTTTAGCTCTATGTAATGATTACAATACTTCTAACTTGAACAAACGTACGTGGGGCTTCAAGAGACTGGCAAATGCCACATTTCTGAAACAGAGCCTAGATTCCAGTACTCTCAAACAGCAAGTCCCTGTCTCCAACCATGGAGGAGGCACAGCTTAGAGAAAATGTCAGAATACCCCAGGAAGAGGTTATTCCCCTACTCCTCCCCCTGCCCATGCCAAGTCTCAGCGTGCTGTCGAGCTGAGCTGGCTTTGCCCCAGTCCTGTGAACTCCCCGTGAGAGGAGAGCACAGCTGACAGTGACATGGTCGAGGAAAGCCACGTCTTCTGTGACCTGAGAGGAGACTTGGCAGGAAGGGCCTCTCTGCTCTGCTCTAGTGTTCATGCTGAGCCAAGCCTCTGGAGAGGGCTGCTGGCAGCCCTGCTGTGCACAGGAGGACATCTGCTTACAGGGGACAATGTGGCTTTAGAACTACTACTCCAGAGATGCAGTTTTTGGTTTACATCCTTATCCCCTCCTATTCCTTTCCATTCACTCCACCCTTGCCTCAGCTCCTCAGATGTTCCCAAATGGACAGCAGGATGGATGGTGTCACTGGACACCCTCAAGAGACACAAAAGGAGCACAATAAACAGAATAGCAATCTAAAACTGTCAGTGGAGGCTTGATACATCTCTTAGTACAGCCTTTAGGAAGGCAGGCTCAAAAGCCTGAATTACTGAACACAGAGATTTTGGCTTCCTGTAGGATGGCCAGAGCAACCTGGCAAAACAGAAATAAAGAGTATTATGGCCTCTCCCTTATCACTTGGGGTATACCAGGCTTGCAACTACCCAAAAAGAAAATGGAAGAACGACCAAAGATGCTTGTAGTTAAGCAAGATGCATGGAAAACTCTTTCTAAAAGAACACTGCCACGAGTAAAATAAAAGAAGTATGTTTCAACTGCAGCCACAAAGCCAGCGTGGCCCATGTTGTTCAGGGTCTTGCCAGGAAGGTGTCAGCCCCACAGGCTGTGAAGTCAGCTGTGCTCCATCACAGGTACAGCTGTGCTCCATCCCGTCTCCAGGTGCAGCTGTGCTCCATCACAGGTACAGCTGGGCTCCATCACAGGTCAGCTGTGCTCCATCACAGGTACAGGTGCAGCTGTGCTCCATCACAGATACAGCTGTGCTCCATCACAGATACAGCTGTGCTCCATCACAGATACAGGTGCAGCTGTGCTCCATCCCAGCTCCAGGTACAGCTGTGCTCCATCACAGGTACAGCTGTGCTCCATCCCAGCTCCAGGTGCAGCTGTGCTCCATCCCAGCTCCAGGTGCAGCTGTGCTCCATCCCGGCTCTAGGTGCAGCTGTGCTCCATCACAGGTACAGCTGGGCTCCATCATAGATACAGCTGTGCCCCATCCCAGCTCCAGGTGCAGCTGTGCTCCATCACAGGTACAGCTGGGCTCCATCCCGGCTCCAGGAGCAGCTGTGCTCCATCCCAGCTCCAGGTGCAGCTGTGCTCCATCACAGGTGCAGCTGTGCCCCATCCCAGCTCCAGGAGCAGCTGTGCTCCATCACAGGTACAGCTGTGCCCCATCCCAGCTCCAGGTACAGCTGTGCTCCATCCTAGCTCCAGGTACAGCTGGGCTCCATCACAGGTGCAGCTGTGCTCCATCCCAGCTCCAGGTGCAGCTGTGCTCCATCACAGGTACAGCTGTGCTCCATCCCAGCTCCAGGTCAGCTGTGCTCCATCACAGGTGCAGCTGTGCCCCATCCCGGCTCCATGTGCAGCTGTGCCCCATCCCAGCTCCAGGTGCAGCTGGGCTCCATCACAGGTACAGCTGTGCTCCCTCCCAGCTCCAGGTGCAGCTGTCCTCCATCACAGGTACAGCTGTGCTCCCTCCCAGCTCCAGGTGCAGCTGTGCTCCATCACAGGTGCAGCTGTGCTCCATCACAGGTACAGCTGTGCTCCATCACAGGTACAGCTGTGCTCCATCCCGGCTCCAGGTGCAGCTGTGCTCCATCACAGGTGCAGCTGGGCTCCATCCCGGCTCCAGGAGCAGCTGTGCTCCATCACAGGTACAGCTGTGCCCCATCCCAGCTCCAGGTACAGCTGTGCTCCATCCTAGCTCCAGGTACAGCTGGGCTCCATCACAGGTGCAGCTGTGCTCCATCCCAGCTCCAGGAGCAGCTGTGCTCCATCACAGGTGCAGCTGTGCTCCATCCCGGCTCCAGGAGCAGCTGTGCTCCATCACAGGTACAGCTGTGCTCCATCACAGATACAGCTGTGCTCCATCCCAGATCCAGGTGCAGCTGTGCTCCCTCCCAGCTCCATGTGCAGCTGTGCTCCGTGCCCCACTCACACGCACGGCTCTGCTGCCAGCCATAAGGTCTCTCAGGGTTGGTGATGCACGCTCCCCTCCCTGGGGCTCCTCACGGGCTATTTTCAGCCAGCAGCCCGCAGCACTGCCGTGCTGAAGGAGGTGACAATCCCGAGCACAGGAACCTTCTCACCAGCCTGGAATCGTGACTTTGCAGAGTGCTATAATTGCCGCCTCACTGAACACGCACGGAGAGAGAAAATGACTGAATAGCTTGCTCAAAACTACCTGGGGAGTTTCTGGCAGATCTGAGAAGTGAACATAGATCTCCTGAGTGCTGGGTAAAATACTGAAACAATCTTTCTCTTGCTAAACTTTTGTTCTTTCCTCAGGAATATACTTTTGAGCAGCAACATCTGAAGAAACAATATGAGAACCTATCCCCAGCATCTCCTCTTGCATGGTACTGATGAATTCTGACACAAAACGGTAGCAAATTACTAGTAAAATATTTTCTTGAAATCTAAGAAAAGGTTACAAGTCAAGAAGAGTCAAGAGGAGTCTTGTCAAGTAACCTCAATGCATTTATGATGAATTTAGGGGGTGGGGAGGAGGCACGTAGCAAACAGAAAACAGGTGCATGTTAATCAGATGCTATGCTGGCTAAACTATGAAAACCATAGATGTGTACATAAGAAAACCAACAAGCTGTAGCATTTGGTGTTAGCTTGCAGTTTAGAAAACAGTCCTTTTTGCTACACCTTGTCACCTGATAACTCTGCACTGAGCACATCACACTTGAGGTACTTCAAACATTCTGCTTGAATCCACAAATATATTCAATCCTATGTTCAGTACACCTGCTCTGCCCCACATCACACACTTGTCCATCTCACATTTACCCCTTGCAGATCTAGCAGCCACCAGTCTCTGCTCAATTCATGACCAACCCTCCTTGTGTCTCCCCTCCAACTCCTGCTGGCACTTCAGGCACTGGATTTCAGATCTTTAGCTGTACTAACAAATAAAAATGCTGTGTGCCTCATTATCCAGATGGCATTACTCTGATTCTTACTGTAACTGCCAGACACAACTCATTTCATTCTGCACAATACTTTCATAAGGGTCTATCCTCTGCTTATTATATTTTTGGAAGTGGAAGTTAGTAGACATTGGCAAACAGTGATTATGCAGCCAGGATTTCAGCAGTTACAACACAGCAACATGTGGTGTCCTGTTACTAGATCAGTGCCAAAGTTTAACTGAGCCAAAAATTATAACAAACTGTGAGATAAAAAATTACACTAAGAAACAATTGGAGATATGATCAAGAATATGAACTTCTAGCAGACCAAGTCTAAGGAGACTGGTTTTCCAACTTCTACATTGCACAATCTTTACTGTCACCATTTCCCTATTTAATAAAAACACATTAAATAATTTACAAGAAGGTATATAAACATAAGCAACAAATTCAACAATCCACCTCACTAACCACATAAAATTTCTTCATTAATCTAATACCATATTAATTTACTGTTGCTGCAAATCTAATTGAACCATTCAGTGCAGTATGTGAAAGGCTGAACTCTGAAGGCTGGGCTGGCAGGTCTGTGTTGGTAGTTGTGTTGGTGGCTTTGTGCTCCTATTTATTTTCTCTGGCTTCTGTTGGAGAAACTCACCCATGCTCCATCCAACAGGTGGAAGTAGCTGGGTTACCATGTTACACAGTTCTGGAGAGCTCTTTATTTCCAGGCTCTTTGCTGACTTCTTGAATGGCCAAAGAAGTGAAGAGTATTTCTGGTATGACCACCACAGCTTCATAATCTCATGCTTATAACCTGAACAGAAGTGGATTTAACAGATTCAGTAATGATTTCTGCTTGCTTCTCAGAGACTCACACTTTTCAGGGTCAGAAAGAACTTAATTTATCTTCTGCAAGTGCCTAACAGAGGCCACTTCATTTTATCCAGCTGCTCATGTATTGCATTCAGTAATTATACTCACCTGAAGTATAATACATTCCCTGGAAATGCAGCCAGTCTTATTTGGAGATCACATTAAGCCATAGACAATCAAATACTTGTCTTTGAAAATTTATTTTATTATAGTATTTTCCAGCTTTAAAAATAATGATTTTTTGATTGGCATTGTCTGTACTTTTATCCAGATATTGGTTTTTGTCACACATTTTTCTGAGAAGCTAGAGAGTCAGCATCAGTATTTTACCTCTGTGAAGGTACTTTAACATGAAAAGTGACCTCTCAATTTTTATAAGCAAGTAATCTTTGATGAATTGGGGTTTTTTTTTCAGTCCTTGCATATTTTATAGATAATTTCAGAAGTTTTGGAAACATTCTTTACAATAATATTAACAATAGGTCCCACCTAAGTGTATTTATTTGAGACAGGTTTTTTGTATTTGCTTTAGAAGTGCTGATCCCTTGTAGTTTGTGAAGACCAAACTTACACAAGATGATGAGTAAAAAATCAGCAAGGAGCTGTCCTGTCAGGAGGGAGGGAGGGAGGATATCCAGGTTCCAGGAGTCAGTTTCACAGATGGCTCTGCAGATATTGAGACTGGAATGGCAGACACCCATAATTACTCCTCTTGCTCAGATGTATGGCTCAAGGAAAAGCTTCTCTGTCACTATTTGCACTCTGCTGATTGGATTACAAAATTGCCATTACCATTTGTACCACAACTTTAAAAACATAGCAAAAAAAGTGTTGATTTGTGACTATGAAATTTACTTTAGAAGCTGCTAATGGCTTCAGACAGATGTAGAGAAATTTAGTTTTCCATTAAAAAATAAATATGTTCTGACAAACTTTGGCTGCATCTACTCTGCTGACTTGGATGATGTCGTGAATGGCACTAGAGGGGAACTGTTAAATTGCCAGAATGATCCTTGGCAGTTTTGGCCAAATAACCCTCTGTTGGGATTATGATGCATGCTTTGGCAGTTGCTGTTGGCAAGGGTCTGTTCCCTGTAAATATCTTACATGCAGAATGTGTCCATGAGTCTACAGACTGCCTGGAGCACCCTCATTGAAAATACAACCTGTTCCATTCCTCTCACCAGGACAGGTCACACTCCAAGGTAGTTCATGCAGTTCACATGCCAGTTATTCTCAGCTGTGTCACCGATGGCTGTTTCTGGCTTGCATGAGGTCATGCACTTGCCCAAACTAAAGTTGTATCCAGGATACAGCATCATCATTTTAATATTATTGCTACTTTTAGGTCTATTGAGTTTTGTTGTAAAGCCCTAAATATGAGGATCAAGAGTTTACATGAAGATATTAGATCCATTCAGTTTTTGTGATTCTAGCAGAGTAAACAATTTGAAATGGAAAACAGAATACCACAAAGGACTAGTAACCTTAAATATAAATTATGTGTATTATGTGATTATGTGTATGTGATGATGATCACAAAATCTGTGATAAAATGAAAATGCATTAAAAGCACAAACAAATACATCCAGTTACTGAAAGAAATGTGGCAATAGCGTTCAAATGGTTCACTCAGTAACTTCCCCACCTCAATTTAAGGAAACAGCCACAGAATTTAACAGAATCACAGAACAGCTGAGATTGGAAGGGACCCATGGAGGTCATCTGGCTCAGCATGCATATTCAAACAGGGTCACTTAGAGCAGGCTGCCCAGAATCATGCCCAGACAGCTTCTGGATATCTGTCTTCAAGGACAGATATTTCCACAACCTTTCTGGACAGTCTGTGCCCGTTCTCAGTCACCATAACTGTGAAAAAGCCTTAATTGACATTCAGAGGGAGCCTCCTGTGTTTCAGTGTGTACCCATTGCCTCTGTTCCTGTCACTGGGCACCACCACAATGTTCCTGGCTCCATTTTCCTTACACCCTCCCTTCAGGTATTTATGTGCATTAATGGGATCTGCCCTAAGCATTCTCTTCTTGGGGCTGAGCAGTCCTCTTGGCCTTTGCTGGCAACAGGACAGGTGCTCCAGGCTGTCCTGTGGTTTTTTGGGTTTTTTTGTGGGATTTTTTTTTTTAGTGTTTTTCTTTTGTTTTGTTGTTGTTGTTGTTGTTGATGATGATGTTGTTGTTGTTGTTTTTTGGTAAGAGTTTGGGCTACCCTGGTTTGTTGCAGGACACCTAGAGTTTTCTAGCATCTGGGGATTGCTGCAGGTCAGGCTCCACCTGCAGAGATAATTTGGGTACTGAAGTGCTCAGAGGAGCCCAAGTGGGAATGGTGCCCCAGGGCACAGCAAACAGGCAGAACAAAGCAGCACAGCCTGATAGGAAGGTGCGTGCTTGTTTTGAGAAAACTTTCCACATCTCCCCACTGCAGAAAACAATTGCTAGAAGTTTAGCAAACCACAGACCTAAAGTATTCATCAAATTTCCTGTTTCCGAGCATGCTAACCACCACAAGAGCTCAGAACCAATAGGCTCCCTAATTTCCATGCCTGGAAACAGATTGTACAGGGCAGAAGAGGTATAAAAATGTGTCTGCAGAACCTGCATACTCAGAAGTTACTACCCAGTCAACTCCTGTATAAGGACACCAGACCTAATCTGTCCATATCTTGCCTTCTCCTGGACTCTCCATTTCCATGGAGGACAAACCCAGCAGCATCAGCCAGAGCTTCCACTGCTGTCTCAGACCTCCAGTGCCACCAGTGACAGGCTGGGCAGGCAAATCTTTGCAGTGCTGCAGCAGCAAACCCTGCTGCTGGGGTTCAGGTAGGGAAACAGAGCACAGGGCAGCTCTGCCTCATCTGTTACTTACATACATGGCAGGCAAGGGGAAAAAATACCAAAAATCATTAAGGATGCCTGGCATTTCCCACAGTTAGGCTCTGTCTTGTGTTGTTTTTAAATTTTCCAGCTCCAACCATACGGTCTGCCATTTTCCACTCTTGGTGCCTGCTCAAAGTTTTGGAAAAGGTCAGCCAACAATTCAACTGTTTCTGAAAAGAAAATAACTAACCCAGCTAAAAAAATTGTGGCATTTTCTTTGAGCTGCTCTAGCACCCCCAAGCTTTGGAGCATTCACATGAAATCTGTCAGGAGGTGGTCTCCCCATCTGGGACATGCCAAGAAAGAAGTCTTTGAAAATATGTGGTTTGCAATGATCAGGAGAAACATATTACAGTTTATAAGTAATTTCCCCAGAGAAACTGTCTGCTAGGACAATGTCCCAGCTTCTGGTGAGCACAGAAACTGCAGTTCTGTGCTGTGTGGGCTCAGTGCTTTACACCAGACACCAGATGAGGAAAATTCTCTTGTGCTCCTCAAGCTCCCCCTGCTTTTCATTCTGTGATTCTCTGCCTCAGCTTCAGTTAACAGTTAACCTGAGTGTGTTTCCTCATCTTCTTGTAATATTGAGTGGGTAGGATGTTTTAGTGCTAACAAACTGGAATAGGTGGGGCAGTGTGGGTGTAAAGGTACTGTCCCTCTCTGCTGAAAGAACTGTGCAGAGATCAGAATGTGAACACCATAAATCATAGCAAGAGTCACCTGATGAAAGAAGATTAATTAAAGGAGAGAACAAGGTGTTGGATTCTGGTCTCATGGCTTTTCTATATAGATACTGCTCAAGAAAACCTGAAATAAAAGGAAAACTTTTAAAAGCTTTAAAATATTCAGTCTCCACCTATCCTTTGTGGGTTTCTGTTTGTCATAGATTTTATATTCATTCCAGTAATGATGTGAATACACTATTAAAAATAACTCGCTGCAAAACTCTGTGTACACTGGGCTAAAGTTAATTCTGTAAAAGATTTATTCCTCCTTCTTCACACACACTGAACTGATGAGCCCTGTCTTCCTCAAAACCTATTCTCACACTTTCATCAGTGCTAGGAGTAGAAGTAACAGTTGCTTATTAAATGTCACAAGCGAAGTTAATGCCCACTTCTGTTTTATTTGCTGTTTTACAGTTGCTTGCACAGCTCAAAGGAGAGGCCTTTACAAGGAGAATTATACTAACCACACCTTGCTTGGTTCCCACTCTTCCTATGCACAAACATCTTTGACTGAAAGAAAATGAAAATAATTTTCTCTTTTCATCTGCTGGATCTAACATGCAACACAAAGTGGTCATGCAGCTTCTATTTCAGTGGATGAAAATTCCTGCAAATAGTAAAAGACTACTTGTGACTGAGAGGTAAGTGTCTATATCAGATTATTAACTCTGTGCTCTTGTGGAACTAAAAGTTTTATGAGAATAGCTCAATAGCAAATAGACCAAGAGCAAATGGAGAGTTTCTTATTCAGCACAGGATATATATGATGCAAACCAAACAGTAAATGGCAGCTGATGGCTCCCAGTGTTTCCTAACTTCAGCCAAACTACATTCATGTCAGCACTAGAAAGAGATTTGTTTAAAATTGCACCAGTGCACAGGGAGATCTGAGGAGCTGCCTTATGCAACTGTTCACCTTATTGAGCTTCTCATGCAAAACTTCATCCTGAGCTCTTCCTAAAGATTATACCTGTGCAACTGTGTTGTGGTGCTGTGGTTTAAGCCCAGCCAGCACACAGCCACTCACTCATGGAGTCACACTCCTGCTGGAACTCCCTGTGTAAAAGGGACAGACCACTTCTGCCTTCCCTGTGTTCTGGTCCTGCTTTACAGGGGCTCTGTCTCCCAGATGAGTTTCCCTGTGCTGCAGGAGGGCACTCACACAGAACCCCTGCTCTCACCCAGAGCTGCAGGGCACAGACACACCGTGGGGTCTGAAGGGGCACAGGTGCGCAAGGTGACAGGCTGAGCTTGGGGATGCTGCTCCCCAGCCATTCTGGGATTCCACAGCAGGCCACAAGGACTCCTGGCTTCCTCCTGAACTGAGGGAAAGAGACCCACAGTACTACAAAATTACCTTGATTTTCATCTATAATTTTCTTCTGGAAAACCTCCATAGGCCTCTAGATATATAAATGACCCACAGTTTTTCTCCAGATGACTCACATGTATAAATATATAGCCATGACATATGTAACTTCTTACCTCCCATACATTTTGTACAATTCAATTATTTGGAAGAGTTGGCTTTTTCTTTTTAAGGATAAAAAAAGCCAAGAGTTCTGAAGTCCTATCAGATATGCAAACAGAGCTTAGCCTGTACATTCTCCTCCTCTCCCTTCAAGTTCTCTGCAAACACTTTATTATTGAAGTATGTTTTTTAACAAATACTCCCACTGAATTATCTACTGTTGAGACAAAAAAAGCATTCAGAATAACTTTAATTTAATGGAGGGGAAAAAGTTTGAATTGAATGATCTGTGTTTTGTAGCTTGATCATACTGACCTGAAATAACTTCAGGGCAGGATTTATTACTGCCTGGTGCTCCTTTGGGCTGATGAAACAAATATCCAAATATGCTTCCATGGAAAAAATAAAGCCTGGTTTAGAAAAAAAAGTTTTTTGGTGATCCTTTGCAAACCATTTTTGTTTTCAACACTGGACTTTGCCACTTTCTCTAAACCCCTGATGAATACAAAGAATGCTTTTGCAGCACTGCTTTCACCTTTCTCATCACCATCCCTCACACAGTACTTAGGCAAGAAGAAGGAATTCTCAGAAGAAGATTTGTGCAGTGGTTGAATATGATGAATAATCATGCAGTGTTTGTTTCCAGCAATGAACATGAACTCCAGGATGGTACTTAACTCAGAGGAGCATTTCTTCTGAACCTTAGTTTACAGAACAAGAGTGGGATTCAGTCCTCCTGACACAGTTCTCTACACAGCCTTTAGAGCCAGTAGAAACAAGCTTTTCTACATTATGGTTCATTGGTCTGTTTCATTACCTCTTTGGATAAGATGAATCTCACCTTAAAAGTGCCTCCTTGGACTGGAAATGGTTTCTGTGTGAGTAGCTCACTGCTTCACCACTAGAAGCACTTCTGTTCATTAGCCTTCCCCTGCAAACAAGTACAACTAGACCCCTTCAGCTTGAATCCAACCAGCCAGGGTGAGGAACAGGGGACTGCCTGAAGCTGAAGAGCTGTTCGAGATCACACCCCTCTACAGTTCTTATGCTGTGTCTCTTTTGGGGTTTTACTCTGAATACAAAGCATTCTTTTGAGGTCATCCCACAGTCATCCCCAACTAACTACTGAGCTCTGACATGCTTTGTGAAAGTCTGAGTCCATCACTGGTTCTCCTTCAGAAGGCACTATGGCAGAAGATGCACTCCATAAATGCCCCTAATGTGCTTCTATTCTATTCTATTGCTAATGTGTCTTCAATTCACAGGATCAGGCTAGAGGCAGTTCAAAATAATTCCCCATGAAACTTGCATATTAAAGTTGACAAATTCTCATATTCAAATGTTTTGCTACACAGCCATTTGTTTTGCATTCCACTTCTCGTTAATTAAGATACAGATGTGGGTTTCTAAAATTTATCCTACAGGCACCTTCCTCCGCTGGTGGCTCACAGCCAGAACTATTGCTTGGATACAGGTACCACTGCTGCCAGCCTGTGATCGTGTGTGCTGCTGGCACAGCTCTGGTCCTGCCCTCTTTCCTACACAGCTGGGACACAGCATGTACCAGAGAGCAGCAGGCAGCTTGCAGGCAGACAGGCATCTTCTGTGGGGAAGAGTGCTCTGGCATGTGGCTGACAGCCATAACATGTCACACATCTTGGAGGCCAAAAAAACCTTGACCTGCTTTACTCACTGCAACAAACATGACCTTAGCATCTACAGCACTCTACAAGAGAGAGTGAGGGAGAAATTGTCTATGGCTGAAAGAGTTCTGCTCCCCTAAGTAGCTGCCCCAAAGAATTGGTAGTGTAAGAGAACAAGTGCCTCCCCTGGACTACAGAACAGACTACAGCCCAGACTACAGCCGGTGGTTTGGTCTCCCTCTGCAAAAGGGAATCCCCTTAAGCAGAACATGCAACTGAACCCAAGTCTCCCACATCCTAAATCAGTGCACTTGCCACTCAGACCTTGAATAAAAATCAATTACCACCTCTGCTCCAGAAGATCAGTTTTGTGTGGCATCCAATTCTTTGCAGAGCTGCATCCAACTGCTTTCTCAGTGAAGCTGTAAAATGACACAGATGACACTGTAATTTATGGCCTTGAGTTGATATGCTGTAATGGCCAGAAAAAAAAAAAATAAAAAAATACAGAGTTTAATATTCTGCTAGCCCTCCTGCTGTAATTCAGCATCCTGTTAATTCTTACCAAATTAAGATCCCTGAGGAAACAGACAAAGAAAAGGGCTGTAGTTCTAGGCAAACTTCTAAAAACTACTTCATGTTGTTCAGACTGAAGGGTTCCTGAGCACACCCCAAACCTAGCACGTACATTAGGATCACCTTCACTAAAACCTGGGGCACTTAAAAAGTTTCGGCATGCTCGGGTTATGTCAAACACGACCCGGACTCGTCAGACTCGGACTCGGACCGTGTTTTCCTGATCCTACCGCGAGCATCTCCATTCGCTCGTTCCCGTCCGACCTTTGGCACGTCTCTGCCGTGCTCTCCGCCTGCCCGCGGTGAGCGGCGCTGCCTGGCACGGCTCAGCCCTGCCAGCACAGATGGCCGGGCCAGCCCGGGGCACAGTGACACCCGGGGCAGCGGAAGGGAAAAGGGAACTTCGCCGCGATCGCACCGCGCCCGCAGCGATTTCCTCCTGCCGAAGTCACCCCGCTCACCTCGGGGCCGCCTCCGCATCGACCCCGGCTCTTCCTCCCTCCCTTCCTCCTCCTCTCCCTTCTCCCGCCGCCGCCCCGGGACGGACCGGAGCGGACCCCGACAGCGCGGAGGACGGGAGGGAGGGAGGGAGCGAGAGAGAAGGAGAAGGAGGGACGGGGGACTGCTCTCCTCCGGGCGGAACAGATGGCGGGGATGGAGGGGGACAGCTCCGCTTGGATGCGACGGGATGGAGGGACGGACGGATGGAGTGGTACAGCCCCTATCCGGGCGGGTCGGAATGGAGGGATGGATGGATGGAGGGGTACAGCTCGCCTTTGGAAGGGTCGGGATGGATGGATGGATGGATGGATGGATGGATGGATGGATGGAGGGGTGCAGCTCCCCTCCGGGCGGGTCGGGGCGCCTCGCCCGCTCCGGCACGAGGGGCTGCACCCTGTGACGAGCCCGGGCGCTGGGAGGCAGCGCGGCGGGGCGGGGTGATGCCGCGGCTCTAATAAGGCCGGGGCTGGCGCTGGCCGAGGGCTGTTTGCCCCCGCCCGCCCCCGAGCATGCAGTGCCTCCCCGGGCTGGTGCTGGCGCTGAGCTCGCTGCTGGGCGCGCTGGCGCTGCTGCAGCTCTCGCTGCACCTGCGGGTGCCGTCCCGCTACGGGAAGCACGAGGAGCGGCTGGCGCGGCCGCGGGGCCGGCTGCCGGCGCGCTGCGCCTGGTTCCTGCAGGAGCTGCCCTCCTTCCTGGTGCCCGCGCTGCTGCTGGCGCTGCGCAGCCCGCCCCGCCTCGAGCCGCTCGGCTGCCGCCTCCTCTGCTGCCTCTTCTGCTGGCACTACTTCTACAGGTACCGGGAGCCCGGACCGAGGGGAGCTGCGGGAGCGGGGCCGGGGCAGGTCCCGGCTGCGGCATCGCTCCCTCCCGATCCCGCTGGCCAGCCCCGGCTCCGCCCGCAGCGTGCGGACCGGCCGGTGGGCATCTCTGGGACGAGCAGGTGGTGCTCGGGTGCTTGGAGCGGGGAAGAGGAAGGATGCTTTGAATTGGCGGGAGGGGAAAAGAAAAGAAAAAGAAAAAGGAAAAAAGAAAGGTTTCTCTAAGCTGAAGCAAAGGTTTGGATGAAACTCGTCCAGATATTCTGTAAAGTTCCATAGGGAGCGCTTGTTGCGGGCAGGAGAAGCAGCGGCAGCCGCGGGAATAGGCGCCAGGATGGCCGGGACTAAGCCGCGGAGCGCCGGGAGCGGCAGCGCTCGGCTCCGGCCAGCGCGGGCACCAGCTGGGCTCCGCTCCTCATCCTCGCTCCACTGCCCAAGCACCGCTTCATGTCGCCTTTTTTCTTTCCTTTTTTTTTTTTTTTTCTTTCTATATCTTTTCTTTTTAGATACCTGGTCTTGTCAAGTTATAACGAATGCTGTAACTTTAATTGATTCTGTATTTACTAACCAGGAGCTGAAACAAATACTAGAGTTTTCATCCAGTGTTGGTGATAACTTTGAAGAGACATAGCTCTACAATTGTTACTCAGTTCTGCAGTCAGTGAGACTTGGTTCTGGAGAATATCACCAGAATCCATCTTCTGCTCCACTTCCATTTTCAGTGGAGTTCTTTACGAGAAAGTTGAATTTTAGTTATCTGTTTATGGGGAAAAAAAGGCTTTTGTTCATTAATGGCAAGTGCAGGTGAAAATGTTATGCCATTATGTAGTAAAGAGCAATATAACTTCTGAGGCAAAACCTTGACTTGATTTGCCGTTTTTCACCACCATTCATCTGTTTTTTATTTGCTTCATATTTGATTGCAATTTTGCTTGTAATATTTGATCAGAAATTATTATTTGCTACTCAACCAAAACCAGTATAATGAAAATCCAGTTGCAGTATCTCTACAGATAGTTTAGAGATAGAAACTCAAGGCTGTTGCGGAGAAATTTAAAACAGAGAATGGTTTACGGTGCTAAAACACTATTTTTGACGTGTATTTGTTATCACTCCCATTGTCTTTGCTGCAGGAGTCAGCTGGAGGACACACCCATAACATATTTGGCTTCCAGAAAGCTGGATGTATTGATTATATGTAGTCATACAGAATTCAGTTTAATGCGCTCTGTTATTGTCCAAGAATTTCTGATTGTTTGAGAAACACAACTATCAATGAACACCTCCAGACAACTGAAAGAAATGTTACCCTACCAGCATGCATACATTTATTGACTCTGTGGCTTCTTTTCCAAATTTACTGCTGGATTTAGGCAAAACTTTTCACACGTTTTCTTTCCCAGACAGCTCGGGGATCTTCTCATCTGTCGCTGGAGTTTTCTTCTTCTCGTGTGAAAGTAAAAGCCTCACCTCAACCAAGCCTGTATAAAACTTTTTTTTCTAATACAGCGTGTTACTCCAATATTATTCTCACAGGCTGCAGCCCCTTCTCACACAAGCCATTCTGACATTCTGCTGAATCAATTAATATTTGAAATGTTGTATCAAATACTAATACTCTGCTGTTATGAAAAAGATCGGCAAAATCACAAAATATAAGTTTTTCTGGGTTTTGCCTGAAAATACTGTAGGTCATGAAGGTTCTTTGAGGGATCCTTGGCAGAATGACCTATTTGTGTTTATAATTAGAGCCTTATTGATAACATTAAAGTTTTAAGAATCAAAATTAGCACAACTAATTGTTATCTACAGTTTCTAGCAGGTAGGATAATTTATTGTTACTGAGAATTTTTTAGCCATTAGCATATGTTATAGTAAAACAGTTTCTGCACCTTTCTTCTTTTCTAGACTTTTTAGCTACCTAGACTTCTTGGTTACTTGGACACTCTGAAGGTTGGGTCAAATTCTTAGCAATCAATAAGTGACCCAATAACTGTAATTTGGATTAAGCCTTTAACTAAAAGAATGGGACTCAGTCCTTGGAGGAAGATGACAACAATGGAGGAGACATCCCTGACCACTGGGAATTTACAGGTTTTGCCATCTAGAATCAGCTCCATTCTAAGCCCATCTCCAGCTCCCGGATTTTCTAGGCAGTATCTCATGGGATATTAGGCTTCCCTGTTCCATGCTGAGTGCCACCACATCCTGGTGGCAATGTTGGTGGGCAAGATGTCTTATTGCAGAACTGAAAAAGGGGTAGAAAGAAGTGCACTTACGTATTTTGTGCACATGCATATTATGGCTGTTTGCCTATAAAATGATGTTGAATAAATCCTATTACCAAGGGGTTCTGGTGACACAGGATTAGAACATTCCATTGCCATACAGCATTTGAAAAGAGGTTCAGTAGTTTCACTGTTGAAAAGAGGTTCAGTAGTTGGACATAACAGTCAGGATCTAGTTTGACTTTTGGGGTTTTCTTTTGCTTTGTTTTGATTTTCTTTTTTTTTTTTTTTTTTTTTTTTCATTTTATTATCTCGGAATAATCTAACAACAATATGAAATACTTTTGTGATTAAACTTGACTGCAAGGATAATGAGTAAAGTGTTAAATCAATCAATCAATCAATAATAAAATTGCATTTACCTAACGGGTGTAGCCTACTGCATTTTCTGACTAAAATTTTGAAATGAATAAAGGTGTTCCACTCTTAATTATAAATGTATTTTGTTAATCCACTCCTCCTTTTACTACTCATCATCCGGTATCTGTACTTAAGCATTCCTATATGTTTGTATGAAGTAGTTTCTTAGTATATTATTGCATAATTTAGTGACTTCTTTCTCTCCACAGGGAAGCTTTTATAATTCCTAATTTTGTCTCATCTGCTATAGCAAACATACATGAGGAAGGGAAGTTTTCATTTGAGGTATGCTCAGAAGGACATTATAGCCCATAATGGAGAAACACAGACTTTCAAAAGACTGCTGTGCTTAGCTATTCTACCTTCTTTTATGTTCCAGCCAGCTGTGTTGCCCCAGTATCTTCTTTTAGACCAAAGCATGTATTTCAGAGTAACTTCGAGTCTTGATCTGAAGATGCCAGAAAATGAAAAATCCATCATTTTTAATGGAGAAATCCAGTGTTTTCTTTGGTAGCGCTAACTTCTGAATAGTTTTACTCTTACTTAAACATGTTTAAAATGTCTTGCTTAAATTTGACTGGTCTTGATTTTCTCCCAGTGGGCCTTCCTCCTTCTATCCACCCTGTGCTAATTTGAAGCACTCCATAGTGTCCTTCAGTATTTTCTTACCGTGGTATCACTTACATGGTACTGGATCATGTTTTAACTTGCTTGTTGTAGAGCTGTCAAGCCCTCTGTCAGCATCAGTTTGATCCAGATAATATAGGAGCACATGATTGTATTTCTGGTGCATTAATTTCTGCACATGATGTGGTATTTATGCTGAATTTATGGGCTTGTGGTGGACTTATGCCAGATACAGGGGAACAGACATTACCTGATCTGACACAGAGTTAGAGTAGTGCAGACACATGATACTTCATCCAACATGAAGTTGGTCAGGATAAAGTTACCTTTTCTTAAATTTAGGAACAGGTTTAAGCCAGCGTAATTAACTTGTCCTGCACTTGGACATGGTGTCAAATAGCTACAATATTTTTTTTTAATTTGAACTGAGTTATCCTAAACTAGATTTATAATATCACTGAACCACAGCAGACAATCCTCAATGCAAGAATTTTTTTCCCCTCTCAGTCCTCAGATAATTTCTGTGGCTTTTTCCCCGCCTCTCCTTTTTTTTCTGTCTCAATTTTAAAATGAAGACATCAGTGTGTGGTGTGTAACACAGCACCAGAGTTGCAGTAGCATGTCTAACATTACTTTCCTGTTCCCCCATCCTACTCTGATGTTTACAGACTGGGAGAGCGCTTTTCTGTCTGGAGTCACAGAGGGACATCCTGTGTTTCCAGGCTACTTAGAGCACTCTGGAACTGGTGTAACCCGGATTGTAACCAAGGTTACAATCTATTGCTCCTTAGGAGTGGTTTTCGTTTGTGTCACTGTATTTCTTTCATTTTAAAATAACTTTTTTATAAGGGCATGCTGTCTAGAATTTGTGCCATCAGAGGCACAAATAAATCCGTGGCAATTTTGTATTTATTGTCAGGTTCTTAAGGAATATGCTGGAGTGTTGAAAGGACCACCCAAGTCCTGTTCTGGAAACGGGGTTGAGGCTGATGGTGACTCATTGACAAGGACTTTAGAGGACCTCTCTGCTGGCCTGCAGGATCCTGTGAGCAGCTCTGGCAGGTGCTGAGCCCCATCCAGCCCAGTGCTGACACAGAAAGGAGAGCTCACCTGGGCACTGACCCTGCCCACAGGGCCAGCCTTCCCCAGGGCTGCCCAGAACTGAGACTTTCTGTCTGAGAGGATTCAGGGGGAGGGGGATGGAGCCAGGAGACCTCCCCTTCATCCTGCCTTGTCCAGCGGTGAGCAGTGACAGCAGCAGGCTCTCTGCCTTCCTCTGCCACCGCTAGGCAGCAGCCTCTCTCTGCGGCTTCCAGGGAGGGACAAGGCAGGATCTGCTGCTGCTGCTGCTGCTGCTGCTGAGGGGAGGAGAAGGAAGGGAGGAATCCCACCCCCAGCCTCTTTGGCTGCTCTCCTTAGTTAGCCAGCTCTTTGTGTCTCTGTGCACTTTATTAGCACAGCATGGCGTGAATGTCATCCAATTCAAATCCTCTCTGCTGCTAAAGATAACATTCTTAAAATCTGTCTGAAAAGAACCGACATCTGAGTTTTCACGTCTGTTTTCAGCAGTGTCTTCACTTTCCCAGGGTAGGTTCTGTGATGGTAGGGGACTTCAAAAGTGATGGGGTGGGATGGCAGAGAAAAGGAAGGAGAAAGTGAGAAAAGAAATGACTGCCAAGTCTGCCATCTGTGTATGCAATCCCTGTGGAAAGCTGGTCATGAGCTGGAAATGATGAGCAGTGTAAAATGTATGTACATTTCTTGTGCTAAATGACTTACAAAGCATTTTACTTTGAAATGTAGTTTGTAATACAGCCTTTCCTGCTGGAGGGGCCGTGCTGGGAATGCCAGTGGAAGCCCTTGGGTGGCAGGGAGAAACCTGTTTGCTGCCTTTCCATTTTGCAGTCCAGCTTCAAAAACCAGAGGTGAGAAACAACATGAGGCAATGAGAGGAAGCCTTTGCAATCCAATTCCATATAAACCTGGAACCTGCAGTTCTCTTGCCAGTGAGGAAAACAGAGTGGTGAGGGAGCAGAGGAGATGTCACCCTGTGCAGTGGCACCAGGGAAGGCCTCACTGACTTACGAAGGGAATCCCCAAGGCAGAGGTGTAAAAGACAAGGTGCTGCACTTACTCCTTCTGTTCTGCCCTTAATAGCTGGGGCACAAGCAATTTAAAGAGGCACTTCAGTTCCAAAGGCCACCTAGAATTACATTTACTTATTTATTTTTTTTTCTCTTGCAACTTTGTTTTAGTCAAGTCAAACCTTTGTTTTCTATTTTACTTTGTTAATATATTAACAAACCAAACTGTTGTTTTCATTTCTGAAGTGCACTGGTGTGAATCTGAAAGACAGGAAGGCTGCTCCTTGAGATGCAGCTGGATCCCCAGACTCCTCTGGTTGCAGGTGACCCCTTTGGTGTGCCTGTAGCTGGCTTTCTACAAATTGACATATTTCTAAAAAGGGAACACAGAATTTTGTGGCAAGAGAATGAGAAATGAGGAGCATTTGAAAACTGCATCCTCACAGAAGATTTTAACACTTCTTTTGGCCAGTTCCCCTCTCTCTGGAACTAAGCTGAGGGGGGGAAAGAAAAAGGTTGCTGCTCTCCCCTGGCTCTGCAGAATGCAGATCCTGCCTGTACTGCCTGGTTGTTCAGGCAGGTGCTATGTTTACCTGGACACATCTGGACTTTTTTCAAGTAGGAATAGCTACTTGTGATCAGCAAGAAAAGCAGCTCAAGCCTCCAGAGAAATGCAGGTGGATGGAGGCTCCAAATGACTAAGTCATTTATAAATTAATTTGCTCATAATTTTTAGAGGTATTCTGTATCTGTTCATTCAGGGTTTTAATTTTGATTTTTGAAACATGAAGTGGATAAACAGAAATTAGGTTAAGTTTGATGGATATTTATATATTTAAGTGGTACTCTCCTTGCTAGTAGTGCATATAACCAGACAGATAATAACCTCTAGGTCTAATAGATCCAATTCAGAGATTATTTTTTTTCCCCCACAGAAATAGTTATTTTATCATTTGGTCTTAGAAAGTTACCATTACTAAGTGTCAATAACTAAAGGCATTTTAATTGTTGGCCTCTTGAAACCTCTACAATTAACCTCCCAACACAAAATCTGCAGGTATTTTGACAAGTAAAAAATCCTGTTCTCTTTTCCTTCACCTTGATACTTTGGAATAGACCCTGACCAGATTCCTTTTGGCACTCACCAGCTACACAGTAGCACATTTGCATCCTCTCTCCTGCTGTTTGGCCTTGGCAGTAATTCTAGATCTGTCAGCAATATCCCTAACAGAGGCTGGCCATTTGCTCTGCCTCTTCTATGTATTCCTAGCTCCCCAGCCACCCCAGTGCATTACAGTAATGCTAACATACCATTTCTTCTCTGCTGTGAAAATACTAGATTCATTTCTGCTATTTTTGTCCAGATTCCTCATATTAATGTATTAATAGCTAACAAAAGCATCTCTTCACATGCTTTGCCTCAGAATTGTGAAATGCTCATGTAGCCAGTGCTGGTGTGGAGTTTGCTTCCTTGCAGTCTTGTCTAGCATTATGAATCACCCTCCTAATTCTGCTCTCAAAATAGAATGCTCTCTGATTGCCTTCCTAACAATTAGCACAAATAATCCTACCTATACATTCCTTTCCCAATGGAAAGTGGGCTAACATTACAGAAATGTAACATTTTTGCCCAGTCCAAATTGTGCCTGTGTGATTCTTTCTTTTTCTCTTGGTCTGGAAGATTTTCTGCAGAGATAACCTGAGGCTTTTCTCTTTCTTCCCTTCTTTTCAAGACAGCATGCCTCTTAGGAGTATCTTTAGATGCTAATTCACTCGGGCTGTTTTGTTATTACCAGGCAGCTTTACATGCACTAAAGAAGGATTCATGCCTCTCTCAGACCTCACTATTACTGTTAATTACAAAATGAATGCCCAAACTGCAGTACCAGGGCAGACACCTGAGCCACCAGGACATCACCAAGGCACAAGAAGCTCCTCTGATCCCACTGATCCCAAACCTGGATCAGTGTGAGGTTTGAGCCCACTGAGGAAGTTAAAGCACTTGCTATCCTTATATCCTTAAATCCTTATAGGATGAGCTTAAATCCTTATAGGATGATAACATTCTGAGCTCCAAACTCCACTGGGCTTTGGTAAGGCTGGCAGGGATGTAAAGGTCTGGACTTGCATTGCAACATTCCCAGTGTTGATATAGAAAAGCAGAGTTAGAAAGGGTTTAACTAAGACTGAGACAGGAAAAAAATTTAAATTATATACATGAGTTTCTGTAATGTTTTTACCAAAGAAGGAAGTTATTTGTTTTAATCAGGAGATGTATTCCCTTATTGGGAAATTTATTTGTCTATTCTTTTAAGTAGGAAACAAAAACCAGGAGAAAAGTATTAAGGTCTGTTCCATATGCCCAGTGGGAAATTTGTGATGGATCTTGCTCCTTCGAGATCCACAAATCTGATTTTTTTGATTTCTTATCATAGTAGATGCAGCCATTATGGAGGAGGTAGGACTTTTATACTAAGCCAATAAACATTGTTTGACAAAAGGACACACTTTAATAGCCCCTTTGTGCACTCAAAAACTGGTATAATTAGGTAATTTGCCAGTTTTATTGAGCTCTGTTAAGAAAAATAAAATTGTGAAATAAACTCCTAGTAGTATGATTATAAATCAGTGTCCATTCCAATATTTCCCTTGGTGTAAGTTATATTCTTGGTATCTCCTTCAAAATTAATTATGGTCAAGAAAGGTTATGATAAAGAAACACCTTCAAACTTAAATTAAGAGAAAATTCTTAAATTATACACCTCCAAGTGTCCTTCTTTGTTCAGAATTTGATTGAAATGTGGCAGCTAAATTGATCAGTAGGGTGATCCTTATTGAATTTGGTCAAATAATTAAATTCATATACATCTACACTCATTTAAATATAAGAGTTGCATTACTCTTTGCTGGCCACTCAGCTGGCAATCTAATAATTTTTGCAACATCTCATTGTTACAACAATAGCAATGGGATTACTTTGTTATAAAACCCAACAAAACAAAACTAATTCAAACTGAGTTAAAATATTCCATGTAGGGAAATGTGAAAAGGCAACTCATAAGGAGAAAAAACAGTATATTTTTCTACAGGTCCAAATTTATTTTAAGAACCAGCTAAATTCTGCCTAGATGTGAACTTCTGAAGCACCAGTTGCTACTGTAATAATGCCTAAGGATGGGCAGAAAGCTTCACCACTCCTAGGAAGGTGTATCCAAATAAGACCTTCAACAAAGATGAAAAAAGGTCCTGTTTGAAGGAATCTGGGTTTGACCTCCTCCTTCCTAGCTACCCTTTATAAACATAGAATAGAGTAGCAACACCCACAGTCAGCTTTAGCCAGGTATAAGATACCATTTTCTAGAGTTCACCAAATTAATCCAACACCTGCCATGCTGGGAGAGTGTCTCCCAGAAATGGCTCTGGAAAATGTCACCTTATCAAGGCTGCCTTCAAAGAGATGTGTTGTCTGCTAGAGAAAGAGGGTTTGCCTAGGGGGGATGCTGAGGAACAGATCAGTTCCCAGGCAAGACCTTGCTGAAGCAGATCCTGAGGCAGGGTGATGACCTGCAGCTCTTTGACGTGCTGGTAAAGATGGGCTGGGTGACTTTAATACAAAGCCAAGTCTCCTTGATCTAGGTAGTCATGCCATCATTCAGGGTGGCCTGGAAAAGCTACAGAGAGCTCTGAGTAAGTTAGCTGGGCTACCCAAAAATGTACAGCCATGCTAGCATGGTCTCCTGCTAGAGATGCACATGCAAATACCTCCAGACAGCATGGTCCTAAGCAAACCTTCCAGTGACTCCTGTCACACATCTGGGGTAGGACAATACATGGACCTCTACTAAACTTCTGCTGCTCCTGAGAACAGGAGAGAAAGAAATGCTGAGAGATGACAGAGAGAAGGAAAAGTACTTACCATAAGCTGCTGAGGAGTTTTTGCCTGTTTGCTTCTCTTTAGAACCCTTTTTGTTTTTTTGGTTTTTTTTTTTTTTTAAAAAAAAGAACTATTAAAGCATTTACATTTTCAAACTTGGCCCAGACTGAGGTTGCTAAAGTGAGACACGTCTCTGGCTCTTCCTAGGGAAAGCAATTTAAACTTGGCGGAGCGGTGCGAGAAGCGCGTTTGTATCTGTGCAAACAGAAAGGTCGTCAGCTAACATTTTTACAGTCTGTTCCCCTGGTTCATCTGAGGCTATGAGCAGGACCACAGCACTCAAGCCTGCAATCCAGCCAAGTATGCTCTAGGCTGGCACTGGAGGGGCAGAGCAAGGATTTCTGGCTGCTAGGATAATCAACAGGGAAGAAGTGGTCTCCTAGCTGGAGTTCTGGCAACATGGATAAGGAAAAATACAACCTGCCTTGAATGCAGAGAAATAAAAACCACTGTGAATTTTACAGTCAGGGCTATGAGGTGGGAAGAGATAGAAAGGTCAGAGCACAGGGAGGGACAAGCAGGAGAGTTAAAAACAGCTGGGGCAGTAGTGGGGCAGGAGTGAGAAGAAATGGGAAGGAAAAGGTCATCATATGAAAGGGCAATATCCAGGTATCAAGAGATGACACTGACACTGTGCTGAGTGATTCACTCAGCAGCTTTCAGTGGTAGGAAATCTTTGGACATATTTTGTGAGGAAACAGAGACAATTGTTGCTCAGAATCAGCTCATTGTAATTTTTCCTTAAGAAAAAAACATGGCTTGTAAGTCCTCTAGTTATTTTAATGCAAGCACAAACTCAGGATCTGACCTGGTCGCTTCAAATTTTGTTCCTGTCTATGTGTATGTACTGCCATGAGTGCCATGAGATCATGCTGGCTGGGTATAATCTGACCAAGATTTAATGACAAATAAGGATAGATTACCAATTGTCTTCTTTTGGTCATTTCTCAGGCCCACATGGGCAATTTATGGGAAATAATGACACTTTATCTGCCAGCTCAGTTGTAAGAGCACAGATCTGTGCATCATTGGATTTTGTGCCAATTTTCATGTAGATGCATCCTTCTGTTTTGGTCACGATCTCGGCCTCTGTGAACTCTTAGAACTCTCTGCCCCAGTGGAGCAGGGAACTTTTTGAAGTGCACAGCATAGTGTCTTATTAAGTTACTCTGGCATGTATTTCACACTTTTGGCAGACTCCCACAGTTTAGCCACAGGAACAAAGTGATCTGTTTTCATAAATATCAAGTGATTATTTCTGAAGAAGAAAGGAGGGAGATACCTTTGGCTGGCTAAGGCTTTGACACACTATTGCTTAGATAAAACAACAAATATTCTCATAACCTCCAAGTACTGCTGCCCTTTAGATGCTATTAAGCAGTCGAGGTAATCATTGGAGATCACTGTGAGATCTGCACATTTGTCATCACCACAATCCATCTAGTCAAGTTGAACTTTAATCCCCATGCAAGTAGTCCTGTCCTCTAATCCCCATGAAAGTACAAATTTGGACCAAGTTTAATCATGGTATCAATTGTGATAGCTGGCCTGGTGCTGAGTCCATCAGAGCCTCTCTCTGACCAAAATAGCACTATGTTCCCATGCCCAGGCAGTTCCTGGCCACATACAGCCCTCAAATTTTCTTCTCATTCCTGATGGACATTTGTCTGGTCTGTCTTCAACAATTGCTGCTTGTTGAGATTCCTACTTATGTTCCAATGCTTCACTGTCTTTCCCTAATATCTTAGCTTGCATTTTCTATACACCTATTCAGGCTTGTTGCTTATTGCTCTATTCTCAGCAGACAAGGAGGATGCTTGACTCCTTTCTTCTTAGCAGGAGCTTTTTATACAGTTGCAGATGGTTGTGATGTCTTCCACTGGTTTTCTCTTAGTTAATTCAAAGAGTCCTGAGTCCTTCAGTCTTTCTTCATCTCACACTTCCTAGACCACAGTTGTTTTTCTTTGGGCTGCTTCCACTTTGTCTCTTACAGAGAGCTGGGCAGAGCATCATTTAAGTTCCTACTAGCACCCTGCAAAGGGGAAAGATGACCTCAGGTGTCTCCAACAACATGCCCATTCCCACAACACATTTTTAACATTTGCCTTTTTCACAATAGCCTGGCATCATTGGCTCATGCTCAGTTTGCCACCTACCAGCATGCCCTCTCCTATCCAGCCCATTTTTCAGCTTGTCTTTTACATTTGGTCCTAGTTAAATGTAGTATTTGCCATTGTCTTTATTGAATTAAATCGACAGTTTTAAAACTATCAAACACGTATTTCAAGACTATTCTAAATTCTGGCCTTCATTGGTATGCTCAGCATCTCTCAGAGCTGTTCCAGCCACAAACATTAGTAATGTTTTTTCCCCCAGAGGCATAATATTAATGAAAAAACTCCTGAGTAGTACCAGAAAAGTCTTTACAGAACCTCCCTCAAAAGATCTTTCTAGTTTGATGGTAAACAATTGTTAACTTTCTTGATATAATTTTCCAATCAGTTTTGAAGCTGCTTAATATCCTCTAAACAAGGAAACTCCAAGTTACTTATAAGGTTGACAGGTGAGACAGTGTTAAAAATTGAAGGTTAAGACACAGGACATCATCTGCTCCTATAATATATCCAGTTTATGTCAATTCCTTCACTCAACAAACCTATTTCATGAAAATAGATACCTGAAAGTCCCATGTTGAAATGAGTTCCTGTCTCCTCACACATATTCAGGACTGTGAGTCAAAGGTGCTGGTCCATGTATTACTGCTTAGACAAGAAGTCCATCAGGCTGCACATTCTGCACTCCAATAACTTGGCTCTCCAGTGTCTGAAGAAAACTGTGAGTTTGTGATCTCAGCAGGGATCTGTACAGGGCACACATTCCCTTGGCTCTATTAGCTCCACTTTACCTACTTTGGCTATGAAAGAAAAAAGAACCTTAAAAAAAATCCTCATCTTTCTGATGAATTTGCCCAATTTGACACAGGATGGTGAGAAAGGTGTTAATATTTGGTTCATCTGGCTCTTGTTAATTTTTGGTTCATCTGGCTCTTGTTTCAGTTGCCTTTGGTTAAGGGCAGTCAATCAATTCTTCCCTTGCTGGGTGATAGCAAAAGAAAATAAAAGAATATTTCAAACTGTTTTGGTGTTATACCAAAATAGAAACATTTAAGAGACAAATATGCTGGTTTAAAATGTATACTGAGTGTAATTTGCTGATGGATTGTGACTTGCTGAAGTTCTTGGTGTCTCTTTAGAAAATGCATAATAATTGAAATGCAGTGCTTTGATCCTATATTTGCAAAACCAGTACAATATTTTTCATGATTCAATGCCTTTTTACCAGAAGAATTCTCCTTTGTTGGTTCTGTCTGGATGCTGGTAGTCACTGGGAGATACCAGATTTTGTAGTGACATTTTCAGAAATAATGGAAGAAACCCAAGAGGAGTAATGAAGTAATTTATAAACAAAATTGCAAAACACTTTTGAAACCTGGCCCCGTTGCAGTGAATTTAGAAGAGCAAAACTTTTTGCCTTGGAGTCAAGCCTACACAATTCTTCTCTACTAATTAAAACCAAATACCCTTTTTAAGGTCTTATTCCTTTCCTTTTTCCTAATTTGTTTTCCAACCTCTTGAATTTTATTAAATATAGCACATCCAATAATATCTCTATTCCATGTAAAGAGGACTAAGCTTTATACATAAACTGTATTTATTCTTCTTTGCTAAATGCACAGCATGCCTACAATTTATATCAATCAATGAGGCATTACTAACTAGTTCTAGATGGTCACAATGACTAATCCAGGTGTTTATAATGTTCAAACTGAGTGTTACATAGCTCAGATGCCTTAAATTTATCCAAGGTTAAATGCACCATGGTCTTTTTTACTTCAGTGATTGACAATGATGCAGAAGCACCATTTTTAGCCTTTCCTATCAGATACACATGCTTTTGAAAATATTTTTCCCTATAACTCCCCTTTATTCAAAGGCAGTTGTAAGAAACTAAGCTTGTCTGACCTGTCACTAAGGTTTCAACCTGAAGTCTGTTTTTAGCTCTGTGGCCACAAGTCAAGGGCAGCTGCTGATTCCTTTGACTGTTCTGCAAGTGCTGTCAGCCTTCCTGGCACAGCAAGTACCACTCTGGAGCTTTACTCATAAATGCTGGTGTTAAGCAACTGCTAATCTATTCTAGGGAGTTTATCATCTTTGCGATGTGCAGTTTGTATAAAATGTTAGATGAGTCATGAGACATTATGAAAGCCTGAAGGTGTCATGCTGGATTTGAGCAGAGGTCCTTCACAGTCAGCACTCTGCCTTGGCAGAAGCCAGTGTCAGATCATTCAGAATAAACTGCAGTAAATGGTGGTCAATTGTCCTCAGCAGCTGCTATCTTCTGCCTCTCTTCAATGGAAAATAATTTATCCCCTGAAATGTAAAAATTAATTCCCAATCTTTGTTTTCTCCTTATTAAAGAACATGCCTTTGTCTGTAATTTCTGATAATTCCCCTTCTCCCAGTCCTCCCTAGATTTTTACTTCAGTGCTTTTTCTATATTACATTTAATAGAATTGTCATTGTATTCAAACTAACTTCCTTTCAGTATCATGACAGCTGTTGGTCACAGCTATTCAGCTCTCCAAATAAATTATTTTCTAGTATGTGTTTCATTTTTTATTTCAACTAAGTTTATTCTTATTAATATTCAGTACAAGTTCAGCAGCCCCCATGGTTCAGTATGGCAGTCTCTTACAAGTCTCGTCTCATTTTGCCTCTGAATCCTACTGCATTTCTGATGTCCTTGCATCAAATCAGAGCTGCCCAGACCTTCTCTTTTCCATTGCCTTTCTTCTCAAGAGCTCCTTGAAGCCAAATTATGGTGCCATGTGTCTCAGGGCTTCCTCAGTCCTTCTCCCATCCCTTGATCAGACGTGTGCCTCTATCTCTTGCCCAAGAAAGATTAGTCTGCTCCTGCCAGAACTCTTCCTCCAGCCCTGGACCTGATACTGAGAGACCACAAAGACAGACAGTCCCTACAAACAGGCTTCAGGTTGGATGAATCTTGGAAATGAACCACAAACATCCTAAGGACAGTAGATTGAGCCAATTATTTTAGATATAATCCTCAGAAATGAGCCTGATATGGCAGGTTTAGTATTGTTTTATACAGCTGAATCATAAGATTTCCTATCATATATCATATCTTTCTTATTCCTTAAACTATAGCCATTGAAATTTGTCCAAAGATCTTTGGAGGAACATAGAAGTAGAGTATTTTGCATGTGGAAAAATATTGCTGCCTTGGGAAGGGGAGCTCATTCCAGTTTTGTTTTTTCCACCTCTAGATAAATAAATCTGCATTATTAAAAGAAAAAGGTAGTTCTCTCCCTCCCCTCACTGACTCTGTTCAATGATTTAAGATGAGCTTACAAACTGGGCCAGAGTCCAGCAAGTGATTACAGTTATCTGATGGTTTCACATTGTCCCAGAGATGCAGGAATGAGGAACATTCCTGCCCCAGTCAGGAAATGTGCCCTGCAGCTGGGATCACCCAGTGGCACTCACAGCACTGTGGGAGCTCTGGCTGGACACCAGCTCCAGAGAAAGAGCTCAGCTCCTGAATTTGCAGCTTCCTTCCATCAGGAGGAGAGAGACAGCTGCAATACAGGAGATGAGGTCTGCTGTCTGTCCTGCACCTGCAGTGGGTGTTGGCAGAGGCTCAGTGGCCAGTCCATGATTCCTGCCTGCTGGAATTGCTGCTGTGTCACCTGGGTGTAGCCCAGGTTTTGTTCCTGAGTCTGTGACAGAGCATGTCTCACTGTGCAGACCCTAACCAAAGGGACAAGGTCCACCCTGCACACTACAAATACCTGATAATAATCTGCTTTTTGTCTGAATATTCCTGGCTGATGATGTTCTCAGCCTGTTGCAGAGTAAATGGGGAAGGGCAAAGCATCTCAGGGTAGGATGTTTGAGGAGAGGAGTATGACAGGTGAGGAGTTTCTACTTGCATTGTGATGCTGGAGCATCTGTAGCTATCATGATGAAGGAGGGTTAAAATGCTTAATTTCACTTTTGAAACTATTTTGGAGTATTTTGTTTTACTTTGCCTTTAAACTGATAACAAATTAGCCTGCTGTTCAGAACTGAGGGCTTACCCATTACATCTGTTTAAACCCAGTCTGGGATAACTGAAAACTTTTAATATGCCACAGGAAAATTAGGTGCCAGGTTATGTCCTGATGTGGACTTCACAGTTTTCTCCTGTAAATATTCCATGAGAATTGGTGTAACACAACTCGAAACCAGTAAAAGTTTAAAATTACCTCAGAGTGCATTTAACCTACAAATAATGGGGCTCAGGAGGTATGTGCAGACTAAGCAGCAGCAGCAGATGTCTTTGGGACATCTCCTTTGACATCCACAACCTTTTGCACCTCATCCTCACCAAGGATTCAGGGCAGGCACCACTCCCCACCATCCAGGGAGAACCCAAAATTCCCTGCAAGGACTCAGAGCATTCCTGGTCAGGAGAAGTCCACAAGTCTCTTCTGGAAGCTGGCCAGGGTCACAGGGGATGGGGCCAGGGCATTCAGACCATGCACAGCATGAGTAGGACAGAGCTGGGTTATGGCCAGCACCTGCTGTCAAGGAGAAAGGCTCCACATCAGCCCTGCCCACCTTGCAATCCTTCAGCTTCCTAGTCCTTTGCTCATCCTGGGGAGACCCAGGAGAAGGCCTGGTGGCAGATGGGCAGACACAGCAGCAGGCTGGTGGCCCACAGGCCTGGAGGAGCCAGGGGTGCCATTCTTGGCACCCTTGACCCAGTTGCCCCAGGTGTAAAACACCTTGAGTCTCCAGAGTGACAAATGGGCTGTTACTGCCTGAAATACTGCATCTGGTGTCTGGAGAGGAGACAGCAGGAGCATAAACATCTGATTACAATCTCTGATTGTCATCTCTGACAATCTACTCTTAGTGGATTATGATAATATTTGTAGAAAGATTTCTGCCTTCCATGGAAAGGAGATCAAACCTATACTTTCCCTTGGTTTATGTGAGAGTCTCCAGAGTTTTCAAGAAGCTGGACTAATACCTTTAAGATGAAATTTGATGTAATGTCAAATGATTTTCTCTTCAAAACCTGTTCTTTTGGAAAATAAATGATGGGGAAGAAAATGAATAATTCATTATTCATTCATTTAAAAAGAAGCTGTTGGCAATGGTTTAGTCAGATGCAGTGCCTTTGGCTGGTAAAGATAATAAAGGAGTAATGAATTAGTCATCAATACTGCACAGAAAGTAAAAGGTCAAATTTGTCATTGGACTAAAACCAAAAGGCCAGATTTGTTCTGTTATTCTAAAATGGTGGTCTTCAGGCCCCCTTTGATTTTCACTCTGCAAAATAGCTCAAGCAGAGCTGCAGACTCCTCCATGGAATAGTTAATCCTATTAAATGCCCCAGCTTTATCTCTGCTGCTTTTTCAAATCTCATCAGGAATAGTTTGTGCACCCTCAACTAGCCATGTAGTACAATCTGATACAGAGAATTGAATCTGGCCTCTGGATTTATAGACCCATGAAGATTTCCTTGGGGAATTTGTTCCACAGCAAAGATTCTTGGATGAAATCCTGACTGGGCTTGTCCAAACTGCTATGAGGCAGGATTACAGTGATGCCATGATTTTACTACCTCAACAACTAAACAAAGCTGGTGCCTCCTAGCTCCCCTGCCATTGTACTTTTACTTTGCATGCAGATTTCTTCTGTCCTGTGTATACTCAGTGGCAGAGAGGTCTGTGGCCTCCTGTTACTGCAGAAAAAGTCATCTTTCAAGGGCCTATAACCTCTACCCTGCAACAGCATCAGTAAGCAGCACAGAAACAATAGGGGACCTGAGCAACAGCAACAGCAATCAGCTGTAAAAAACTCAGAGACTCTTAAACCTGACTGGTTTTGGCAAAGGATAAAGCAGTGCCAGTTCTACTTGAATCTGCTGTATAAATTCACCTCCTGAACTCATTTTGTGTGGTTTGCATCATTCCCTTTTCCATACAATTTGCTGTCTTCAAGCCTGCACTTGCAAGTTTCACATTTTTGTCATAATTGTTCAGGTCAAATTTGTCAATATGACTTCAACAGCAGATCAGAATGCTAAAGCTGGCCTCTCCTGCTCATAACTCCAGCACCACATTCCCAAAGGGCAAACCCAGTGATTATTGGTGACATTAATCCAAAGAGCATTCCTTTCCATTCTGTCATAAATATGACAAATGTAATACTACCATCTGAAGAATATTTTCCATACCTCTTACGTTTCTCTTTCTTTTAAAATATTTAGCACTCCTGCATCACAGCTGCCTTAATTGCTGGAAATCTGTCTTACCTTGCTTTGGAAAGCAGTGAATACGTTAACATGTTGCTGCTTGTGCTCTGCTTACTCACTTCCAGACATAGTATGACTTAGTCTAGATTTATAATATTATGACATTTTATGCCTCATCTTGCTTAAGTTGACACTGGCAACATGGGATGTGAATTACTTATCAGCAATGCTCACATACTGGTATGATGAGCACCATCCAAAGCCCAGGAGGGCAAAAGAAAGAAATTAAGAGTGTAGATTTTACCATTTACAGAACTTAATTGGCCAGGTAAGAAAATACTTACTAAAAAATGGATTTGACTTCTTTGTTTCACTCTCCCATGGATGATATGGTTTGTCAAAAGTGTGAACGGGGATACTCCCACCTGAAGCAAACATATATATAAATTAAAACTATACAAGCACTGATTATTTGCTCACACAGATGCTAATGCTACTGTTAGCACAGCTGTCATCTAAGAAACCCTAGGTGCTGTAGCTGCATGGAAATCTTGGTGTTCAGCATATTAAACTTAGGGCTGTAGCTCTTCTTATTTTAAACAAAAGCTTGAAAGCCTGTAGGGGAGGCAGGGACTGGAGGCAAAGCAGCTCCCCAGGCAAGCAAAAACAGTGTTCTGCCTCTGGGTTAGAATGTTCAAGCAGAGCAGGACAGAGCTGCTGTGTGTTAGAGATGCTTGGGGGTCTCTTTCTGAGTGAAGTGAGGAGGTTTGGAAAGGAGATTTCTTCTTAGGCTGTAAGGGGGTGAGAGAGCCAGAGGGGTCTCAACACTGCCTTCAACTCCATCTGCCACCACAGGTTAAAGCCCTCAGGGATCAGTCTTGTAGTGGGATCAGGAATGGCTTCTCCATAACAAAGCTCCTCCAGGATGCTGATGCTCCCTGGCATAGGAATCCTCATCTGGAGAATCAGTATTGCAATGGGTACTGCCCTTCACATGCATCAGTGATGTCTGAACATCACTGTCCCCAAGTCCCTCCACAGCAACCCATCTTCCCTTGGCCCACTGGAGCATTAAATCAAGTCTTAAAATGGAAATGCTGATTGTGGGCACGAATTCCTCATTTTCACCAACAAGAGCAGAGAAAGGCACAGAGGCATTCTCAAAGCATCAGTGAATCTGGATGAGCTTTCTAACTTCTCACCTTGTGTGCAGTCCTGAAGGACCAGGAAAAGATGTGTATCTGTAGGATTTCATGTTCCCATTAATTGCTGATCTTATATTGTTGCAGTTCTTTTCAATTTTTTTTTGTCTTTGTTAACCTATTTTCTACTTTGTGCTTTGTTCAGATTTTTTTTTCCTCACAGCAGAGAAATTGCAAATACAATGTTATCATGAGCAATGTGCTGACTTTTTTTTCTTATCTACCTTAGGACATTTATTTACCCTTTCTTCACTAGAGGCAGACCTTTCCCACTGCAATTGCTTTTCTTTGGCATGTTATTCTGTATCTATAATGGCTTCCTCCAGGGGTACTACCTGATTTACTGCGCTGAATATCCAAACGATTGGTGCACCGACATCAGATTTACATCAGGTAATTACAGCTGCAGGATTCCCAAGATTTAATCTCCTAGCAATTTGTAAGCATTTTGAATTATGTCCTAATCTTCAGTGAACATGTGAGTCAAACCTGTTGTGATGGAAATCAGCATAAGGCTTGCCTGCTGGCCCAGATAAAACAAGTAAACATGCAGTAACTTTTTTTTTTTTTTTTTTTTTTTTTTTCTGCTAGGCAGCCACCTTTGAAGGTATATGATGTTATGTGTTAGTCTCAAATCTTGAGCCTTTTTTCTTGACACCACTGCAGAGCCTCCTGCTGCTGTGGGCCATGGAGAGGCAATCTCAGGCCCCAGGTGCACGGGGGTGTGCCCTTGCTCAGCCAGAAGCGTGCACCCAGCAGTGGCTGTGTGCAAGAGCAAGCTGTGGCTTTCCCTTCCCTGCCAGGGAGCTTTGCCCTTGATACAGCTATTCTGAATAAGAGAGAAAAGGAGGGCAAAACCCCAGCATGAACGAGGCTTTAGGGACAAAGAGCTCTTTTTTCTCGTGTAAGGCACAGGGGAAGATTAGAGAGCACGCACAGTCTGGTTGTATGTTAATACAATTCCTTTATATTCTGTAACTTAATAGCCTAGCTGGATTTCACCCTGTAAAATCCCTCAGAGAATAACTGAACAAGAGCAGTTAGATGGCATTACAGATTTGGTACTGTGCTAAGAATGGTTTTTAAATGTAAATGTAGAAATGAGAATTTTGAGAAACATGGAGGTCTGAGGAAACGTTTTGGATATGACGAGCACAAACTAACCAAGGTACTCCGTGTACCCTGTTTCAGACCGTGGATGCAAGCTCAGTCTTTTCAGACAGAATCACATATTAAAAATTATGGACGTTGTTTAGTAAGGCCCAACATACCTAACATAGAAAACACCAAATCACCTAATTTGAATGGTAGATAAAACACATATTTATTATGAAAAAAAAAAAAAATAAAATCAGCATCAGCGGTACTTGAAATATTAAAGAAAAAGCAAACAGTATATATTTTTCCTCTACAGACCCTTACCAACTTTCTGTTTCTACTGGAAGATTTGATGTTTTATCAGAATTTAATCTTTTTTTTATACATTGTAGTGCACACACTATTTCTTTTCTTGCTTTCCAGTCATTGTCAGAGGTGGTTTTCTCAGTGTCTAACGTGGCATGAAATGCAGGGCATGTCACCTGCAGACTTTCTCAATCAAATGCCTCTGTTTTTTCAGTTAAAAGGAATCTGGTCAATGGATCACTCTGGCCAGATCATGCCAGCATCCTTCAGCAAGAATCTGCTTCCATCCACAGCCATGCTCTGTCCAGGCAGCCTCACTGGCAGTGGACTGAGAGGTGCTGAGATGCAGGTTCCTTCCCCAGCTCCAGTGATGTGCTGGATATGTTTGTGTCTCTGTGCTGCTCTTTCCTCAGCAGCAAAAGGAGGGTATTGGTACTTCCACAGCTCAGAGCTTACTCTGCAGTCATGTCCATGGCTGTAGGGTCCATGGGGTGCTTTGTGTCCCCCCTTGAGTGTTCAATAAATGGTGACTGTGGTTACCTGAAGTTCACCTGAAGGTGCTCTGATGTCACCAGTGACCTGTGCTTCTCCTGCTCAGTAGCCTTCCTGGCAGCAATGCATCTTTTGACTTGAAAAAGAATCCACCCACCCGATATTAGGACCCCTATCTGTCTTCTGCAAAGACAAACCTCATGTATGAGCTTCAGTAGGGATATTTAGACAGAGCTCTCCCTCTAATCCGTTTCTTGTTGGTTTCTTAGGCCTCCTCTTATTTCTGCTGGGAATGGGAATCAACATCCACAGTGATCTCCTGCTGCGCCAGCTGAGGAAACCCGGGGAAGTCACTTACAAGATTCCTCAAGGTATATTCTTATCCCCTTCTTATTCCCTGAAGGAAGAAGAGGAGCAGAATAAAGAATGTTTTCTGACTGAATCCACAGGAGAGTGACAATAATGGCAGAGAAGCTGGTCCTGCATAGGTACTTGGTTCAGGTGCCCCCCTGAGCTGCAGGGGCAGGAGTCTCTGGAAAACATCAACTGTGAGGAGAGATTTTAATAAATTGGCTGGTAATTCTGAGAATATTGAAGTGGGACACAGGAAGAGGATTTTAACTTTGAAAAGGCAGCTGCAAAGAAGGAAATAGTCTTCTCCATGCCCAGTTAGGAGTAGTAGTGGGCTTCCTACTGTGCAAAAGGTGGATTCAATGTGTAAACCTTAGGGGAAAATAGTAACAACAAGGATGCAAGGTGCTGAATTGCCTTTCCAGGAAATGTCTAGCTCTGTACAGCAATATGGATGGGGATCCAAGAATTTCTCTGGCTTGGTATTGACTCCTTCTGCTGGCTCATTATGGATGGTGATGTGTCTCTCCCAGTTTCTCCAATATTTACCTGCCTCTTGCAAATGCTGTGAAAAACTGAGATCTAGATTTTGCATTCCCCAAAGGTAGTGAAGTTGCAAAATATTTTTAGGGCATAAAAAGAATTGACTAATGCTAATTATTATAATTTATATCTAATAGTGGTTTTTCTTAAATTATTTTCCATATGAAAATGAATAATTGTGAAGGTGCTGAAAACATCTGAGTCAGAGTCCCCCTTGGCTCCTGTATTTATACAAGAATTTCAAGCAAGATCCCCCTTTGGCATGGCTCCACTGGCTTCAGGGAAGTGTGTTCAGGTTGCTGCTATGGGCTGAATAAGAAAGGGTACATATTCTGCTGCTAACTATGTGAAAGAACCTTTCATGTGCAGGTGATGACTTTAAAAAATGAAATATTTTGTCTGTTGCTGCAGGAGGACTGTTCACCTACGTTTCTGGAGCCAACTACTTTGGAGAAATTGTGGAATGGTTTGGTTTTGCCATTGCAACCTGGTCCCTGCCAGCCTTCGCCTTTGCCTTTTTCACTCTTTGCTGCATTGGCCCACGTGCTTATCACCATCACAGGTATCAAACTGTTCCTTGCCATATGCTGCTACTTCCCCTTGGAATGCAGGGTGCAAAATGCCAGGGAGGACCAGAGCCAGGCTTGGGGATAAAACTGAAATGTAATGCCATGTACAGGAGCTGTATTGGCTGATTTGTGTAAGGCAGGCAGGCAGCTGGAGTGCCTGTCAAGTGGGCCTGGCCTGACTCATTTAATCCATGAGCTGCATCACTGCTTCCACCCTGCTACAGCCTCTTTTTACTGAGCCTCACAAGTGTGAGCCTTTCCTAAGCTTTCCCTTGCAACCTCTGCAGCCCTTTGGAGTAGATATGCTCTAAATTCCTAACATTTCTACTTAGACCTGTTAGAACCTTAGCAGTATTATCAGTTAATTAAATAACCAGGTGTAAATAGTTTCTGAACTGCTCTTTTGCTGAGCAACACACAGAGATAACAAAGAAAGGCAGCTTGGAGCAGTTTTAAGGCTCCTCAGCTGATCTGTATTGAAACTGTGCAGTTTCCCTCTATGTATGCAGGTTCACTCTCTTGCTTATTTTCTTTCAGGTACTATCTCAAGACATTTACGGACTATCCAAAATCAAGGAAAGCCTTGATTCCTTTTGTTTTTTAATGATTGAAATATGGACTCTTTGTTTTGTTTTTATAGGATTTTTTTTTCAAGTCCTAGTTTTAATGTTAGGTCTGACTATAATTAATTGTTTAGATGATAACCCAGGATTGTAACAGAAAAGAAGGTCATTTGGAATGGAAGTTCTTGTTTTAATTAGAGGGGAAATTGCAGATAGTTGTGGGCAAAAGGACTCCCAAAAAGCCACATTTGTTTCTCAGTCCAGTTTTATCTATGGGAAAATAAATATGTAACTGCATTGACATCAGAGAAATAAAAACATTGGTTAAATATTGTTGCAGAAAAGTAGAAAGTAAGCCCATCACTTTGGAGAAAGTCTTCAGCAGCCACTCCCATTTACAGCACTTCTGCAACTGCTTCTTCCTGGCTCCACGCTGTAGCACGCGTGCCCTCGCTCTGCTGGCAGTGCCCTGTGCGTTCCCACTCTTTTAACCAGAGAGGGGGCTCAAAAAATTACTGTTCAAGTAAATAAAACGAATTATTTTTCATCTGAAAGCCATCTTAACTCCCAGAAACACGATGTAACAAGAGGGAACTCGTGCTGGCACACGGCTGGAGCAGCGTGCCACGGCACAGAGGTGAGGCGAGGTACACGGAGATGAAAGCTGGCACTCACAATGCCTGTGTTCCTTCCTTAAGCATTACTTTCCTCACTGTCAGATGATTAATCTTCAGCCATCAGGGTTTGTTTTTTAAATGTACTTTGTTATAGCAATTGCAGCCCCATTAGCATTTCTTTTCTCTTGCAAATCCAGATCTTTTTTTCCGAATAAAAATTTTTCCACTCAAAACCGCTCAGTTGTTGTTCATAAAAAGATTTGAAACGGTGGTGTATGACAAAAATTACAACAAATAAAAAGCTCTGTGTTGAAGAAAATGTTCTCTGACACTGGCAGTACATTTTGTCTACGGAGAATATTTTCAGATACTCTTATTAGGAAATGATGCAGAGGTATTATTGAATTTTTACAGAAAGACAGAATGCCTCTTCCTAATTTCAGGGTAGTTAGGAATTTTCAAAAAAATGTCATTAACCCCAATAGAAAGAGATGTCCTCTTGGATGCTGATAGTTTTAGTTTCCCTTTAGAGCATAAAATCCTGCTAAGAATTATGCTGAGTGGCTGAAAAGAAAAAGACCAGACTGTACACATGAAACATACTACCTGCTGTTGGAGTAACCTGATTGTATGCAATTTCCTCCAAAACACAATAAAATTTACATGAAACACAGAGCTGTGTTGGCCTATAATTTACTGTTTGCAGAAACAAGTCTCTGTGATGTCACTTACCAAGTTCTGCTCACACCAGCTTCCTCCTTCTGGACAAACCCTCCCTTCTTTGCTCATATTAGAAGTCATCTTCACTACCACAGAGCAGAGCAGCCAGCTGAGGCTGGGTCCTGCTGTACAGTCCCTCTACAGCCCTCAGGACAGCCATGTGGAGGCAAAGGTGAGGAAGGAAGAAAATAAGATGCAAGCAAAATTATTGTTGCATGGGACGAGACTTTCTACATTAGCACCACAATCTTGTTTCCTTAGGTTACCTTATTTAAAGCAAGGCTGGAGGCAATGAGGATACCAGGTTGGAGGGTATGATCCCTTCCCCAGGAGTGGATGCTGAGTGTGAGCAGCAGCCTTGCTCTCCAGAGCCCCTTCCCTCAGCACATCCTCCTTGATGATCCTCCTTGCAATTTTTCCTCCAAAACCTTACAAGTGGAGATACAGCAAATAGCCCAAGAGTGCCAGTGTTCCTAGCTGCTGTCTTCTCCATCTTTTTCTGAGCTGGGGGAGAGCAGGGACCATGCCCTGCCTCACCCTTTTGACCAGAACAGGACTGGTCATGGAGAGGTGGAGCAGGCTCTCCCCATATGGAGATCCCCTGTGGGGGTGTACCAAGGCAGCACACCTCCTGAGAAATTTATTTCATCATCCCTCACTTTTATAAGGAAAAGTATATTCCCCTTGTCTGTAGGAGAAAAGATGCAGGACACATTTTCATATCCTTCTGCTCAAGCCTCTGGAAGCTATATGTACACATATGATTTCAGAGCTGACTATACAGTATTTTGCAAAGCAGCACCTCTCTGACTTTCTTTGCAATGTCCTTTTGTTCTGCCAAAACCCAACAGATGTGTCCTCTGCTGGTAAGCATTTTAAATAACAGCTCATTCCTTTCCTCCCCCTTTGCAATACTGTTTTTTTGTTTAATTTCCTTCCATCATTCACATCATAGTCTTCATTAATCTTCGAGGAACATTTATGTTTGGGTGCTGTTTGCCTGGAAAGAGCCTCCCTCAGAACAGCTCTTAGTGCTGCTGCTCTGACAGAAAGACCTGTCTTTCACAGAGCTGATAACCCAGCTTCAGCCCCGCTGTCAGTCTGCTGGGAAAATGAGTCCTTTATTCCCAGGACTCTTGTTAATTTAATTATTTTTGTACCAAGTGGTTTTTTTCAGAAACTGACTTCCTGCAAACATGCACTATACTGCCATGGTAATATACAAATGGTTTAATCATGCATCTGACAGTTTCTGCTGCAGAATGTATTTTCTGCTCCTAAGAGATCAGTCAGACCACTTATAAACTCCAGAATTTAGATATCTAATCTCTTCTGACAACCAAACCCAGAATTAAATGCTGTTCACTGGGAGGCAAAGTGGAGAACAATGGCACTTGCCAGCCCTCATTCCCATCTCAGTGTGCCACACACACTTCAGCCTTTGCCTGGCTTTAGTCCATGCTTCAGATAAGTGGTCACTCAAGACAATAGAAATCGGTTCCAGGCAATGTAGGGCACTCGTAGTTATTGTTTAAATGTACATATTTTATGTAATTTATTTTACACAAAAGGCAAAGCACCCCCAATTTTGGCCCCTGAGTGGCTGTCTTTAGGTCAAGCACCCATCTGAGAGCTGCACTTCTGCTCCCATTATTCTCCTGGAGTAGAGCCTCTTATGTTTGGACAGAAGCTCTGAATATGAAACCATGGTGCATCCTGGTATCACAACTGCTGAGGAACTCTGCCTAGGCAGGCAGAATGCTCCAATGGCTCAGGCTCAAGAATATCGGTTTTGTACTGTTGACTGATGAATTCCATCCAGTGACTCACCACTTCTGGGGTCTTTCCCTTTCCCTTTCCCTTTCCCTTTCCCTTTCCCTTTCCCTTTCCCTTTCCCTTTCCCTTTCCCTTTCCCTTCCCCTTCCCCTTTCCCTTCCCCTTTCCCTCCCCCCTTATGAACCCATTGAACCTTATGATCATCTCCTTACAGGAGAGGGTTTGTCTGCTTGTATTTGATTTGCTTGTCCAATTAACAAAATCCTTTATAATGCAAATCACCACAGGGTCTCATTTAAATCTAAGTACAGCCAGGGAAGCCTCATGTCATCTCATGTGCACCTCTGGGTCCTCCTGAACCAGTCTAATTTCTCAGAGCAGGCATTACTAGAGATGTCTCCTGTGTGACTGGAGCACTGCTGTCCCTGTGTGAGTAACATGATCTAGGAAACACAAACATCCAGCACCAATTCAGAGCCAGGGCTGCCAGCTCCTCACCAGCAGTACCATGCTCTGTGAGCAAAGCCATTCACAGCCACTGAGCTGCTTAGGAACACGCCATTATTTGCCTCAAAGAGAGGTAGCAAGTTTGATTTTTGCAGAACCAAAGTTGGGGCGGACATCAAGAGGTGCCCAAGAGCAGCACCTGGAAATGTAAAGGAATACAGGTGGATCTGGTTCTGGTCTATGTTATCACAAGTTACCTCTGCCTTTCCAACAGACCTAGCTTCCATGCTCTGAGTCTGAAAGGTAAAAGAAAAAGACACAGTTTTTGGAAATTCATTATCACAAAATCACAGAATGGTTTGGTTTGGAAGGGACCTTAAAGATCATAGAGTTCTAACCCCCTGGCTATGGGCAGGGACACCTTCCACTAGACCAAGTTGCTCCTGGTCTAACTTAATATGCAAAGATAGTTCCTTTGCATACTAAGAGAGGAGACTGCTCTTAACTGATTCAGTGTTTGGAATAATCCCACCAGCATGCTTTTCATGTAGGTGTCGAGGTCTGCCCCCTCCAGCAGAGTCAGTGGAGAATTAGCTCCTCCAGGCAGTAATTTACAACACCCAGGCTGGAAGGCTACAACCCCAAATAGGAAATAGGGATGCTAGAAATACATCCCAGTAAGCCCACATCCATTCATTTAGTGGCATGAGCATTGCATGTGATCAGGTGGGAAACAGCTGTGTCTGGGTCCTCTGACCAGCAGTGCCATTCCAGAGCTGGAGTTATCCTATTTGAACACCTCTCATATCAGCTCCAGCATCACAGGCACCTGACAGCATGCATTCCAGTTTACTTGCCTACTTTTCCCAAGTTTGCCATGTAAGACCACACATAATATTGTCTTGACCACACTTTCCTACTAGAGACACTATGTCTTTCTCAACCTCAATCCTACCTAATAGGGGGCTGCCACATCTGGGGATGTTAGCCCAGAGCAAAGCCCTCCTCACCCAGCACAACAGGTACATATGTACAGCCCTGAGTGAATCTGTTTTCTGCCATGGAAACTCCTCAAACGACTCCCACCTCCCCTCTCACCTGTGGCAAGAGAGCAGCTCACAGATTTGGAAATCACTCTCTGCCAAAATAGGATCTCTGCCATTTGACCAGAAAATCTGTGTTTCAGATCTCTGCAGGAGCAGAAACCCTGTCCTTTTACCAATTAGAAACTTGGAAGGCATTCAAGTAGAGGAAACCAAGAAAATTATGTTCACGGTGGATGTTCTAGAGATGAGGGAAGCTGGCAGGCCTACAGGCAATTTTAAAATACCAGCAAATAGCACTCTTGGGATCAAAAGCTGGAATTAAAGTACATTTACATCAATGGAGTCTGCTGATCTAAATCCTCTCTTCCCTCTGCTGGTAATTTATAACTGGTAGTAAATAGGAAAATGTGTATTTCAGCACTGAATGTATTAATCCTGTCTTCTGCACAGTGGGGTGAAACCTTGCACATCCTGGCAGGCTTGTACACTGAGAAATATTTCTGGGGATGGTAACTGAGCTATGCCAGGCAGTCCTCTAACATGTGATAGAACTTTGGCTTCACAGCCAGCAAGCCAGAGCATGAGCCCAAAGGATTACAAGCATATCTACAGATAAAATCATAAACATAAAACTGGAGACTCACAAAACTGAGCTGGACACCCTAGAGCTGTGCTGATAACACGGGGCTGAACTCGGGCTTGGCTACTGGCACTTTGCAGCATGTCAAACAGTGAAAATCTCCCTGACTTCAGCAAGGATCTGGTTCACACGTGTTTTCTCTGTTCAGATGTACTAATGGCTTGTAGCCAGTGATTTTCAGCTCTGTTTCCACCCAGCATGTGTTAACTCTGGCAACTCAGGCAAGCAATTTTTTCATAAAACAATATTGCAGTTTCCTCTCATTTCTGCTGAGATGCTTTTTTCACAAGCATTTCAGAATTTCTTCTCTCCCTGGGTTTTGGGCTCTTAAACATTTCCTACAAGGAGGAGTAGCATAGGCTGAGTTTGTATACCTCTGCCTTCCTCTTCTTTCCCAGCCTGGTTTAGCTACTAGCTCCAGTAGAGACTGCCATTCCTGCAGCCCAGCTGAGAGCATCTGTCCTTCTGGCAGGACAGAGGCCAACACAAACAGCTCTGCCTCAGCTTCCCACTAAGGCAAAACCTTGCACCATTTGATTAACTTATTTTCTGCTCTGGGCTTTTTTTTCTTGTTGTTGTGTCACAAAGAATCTCCTTGAAGAGTTTTCTCTCCTTCAGTCCCCTCCAAGGTTTCTGAAGTCCTCTGAATTGTGTGGCATGCTGTTTGGGTCTGTGTCAGCAATGTCAGTGTCACCATTCAGGCACCATCTGAACTGGCAGTCCCTGACCCATGTCTTGGCTCTGTGGGGTTTATGCCCTTCTATCTCTTACTTTTCCTCTTGTCCACCTCTTCTCTTTTCAAAATGGATCTGAACATTTGAGGCTCTGGGCTCTATCTGATGCTGCAGTTGGGATTTTGCCACCCTGGGAGATGCAAGCCTGTACCCTGCATAGTTTCACTATGCACCTACCCAGCATGTAGCCTAAACTCTCAGGTGGCAAAGAGAAGCCAGTAGAGGAAACAAAACGGAGTTTCCTGCTCTAAAAGCAAATGAAGCTGGAAGACACTGGAAGAGGGCTGAATTTCTACCCTTCAGCTGGTCATGGAGGAGGTGAACTTAGGCAATTCCTTGTACACCCTGGGAGGGACAAAAGGGCAGGGAGTCCATGGCAGGACTGGCTTGCTAAGGGGGTCAGCCCAGGTCAGATGAGGAGCTCTATGAAAGGTTCAGTTACAGTAAGAAATGGGATAGCTGTTGGCTAGGAAGGTCACTGGGAACTTTGAGGATAAAGGCATCAGTGGGGCCAATGATCTCTGACCAGACAAGTCATTCTCAGTCTTAGCACTTCAGGCTAAGGATGAAAGGGCATCTCTACCATCAGCTCTGATGGGTATCAGTGGACTGGTCTGCATGTTCAGGGTGCCATCCTTGCCCCGAGCATGGTGCTATGTTCTCTGAAGTGGGGTCATGCTAGTGGTTGATGCTGAGTTGTGAGGCCCCTGGGACTCTCTGCTGACCTGGGCTCTGTTCAGACCCAGTCTATCTCTGACCTATCCAGACCAGAAAGGCTACTAATAAGTTTACTAATTGGGCTTCCTTTATTAGAAAGATGCTTCCTAAGGCTGCTTCAAATGTACCCATTTGTGCAATGTTGTCTGGGTGATGTCTAGATGTTCTTCTAATCCAGATATCACCTGGTTATATCCAAACAATTGTTTCCATTAATTTGAAAGCAATATTCAGTGAAACTGACCCACAACTTCTGTTGGAGCCCTTGCTTTGCAGGGCAGTGGTGTCACAGCACCATCTCCTCAGTTTTTCTTGCTGTGAGCACATCTCATTTGAGGTCTACTGACACTGTGATGCTTTTGCTGCTCAGAGGACATGACGAGCTCTTGCCAGCCCCAGCCACCCCTGCTCCCCTGGTTGAAGCAGTGACTGGGAACTGAGTGAACTGGAATTTGAGCAAATGAAAGGAATGCGCTTAAAGGAATGCCAGATGTCCTGGGCAATTACAGTGTTACAGAGAGGAAAAGATCTTAAGCACAGCAGTGGGTTTGCCTGGGCATCCCCCAGGAGGTCAGGGAGTGCGTGATGGCTTCTGACAAGAACACCATGCCTCCTTCACCAACACAAATTTGTTTGGGGTTTTCTATTGTGCTTTAACTGTGAGAGGAGGAACAGCCAAGGAGGGATGACTCACAGCCGTGCTGGAGGCAAGGCAATGACTCAGAGGTGGAGCTGGCTTGCAGTCCAGCTGCAGCCTTACATCACAGGGCAGTGCTGGGGATGGAGAGGCTCCCAGCACACTCTCCTTACTAGCAACCCTGACAAAATATACAGTGAACTCTTCTTGGCATCTTTTAGCACATTCTCTGCCAAAATTTGCCCCATATGTTCACCTGCTTCCATCTGACTCAATGTACCATGAACCCAAGTGACCAGGCTTAGTCCCAGGATTGCAGGGGAGGCCTCAACCTCTGCCTGTATGTGATAGCAATAAAGCCTACTGCAAATGCCTGGCCTGATGCATTTGACAGCTGTATTTACCACCTTGGTTTACATCTGTATCACACTGGGGAGTCATCAGTCCTGGGGTTGATTAATGCACCACAGTGCCCAGCCATGACACCTCCTCAAAGGATGTCTGTGTGACTTGGAAGGACCTCCTGGGGAGGCTTCATCCAGCCTGGAGAACTGCTCAGCTGCAGCAGGTGAGCCTTGCAAGAAGCAGCTTGTTAGCACTGCCCAGCAGGCTCTGCTGTAGGGAAGCTGCTGTGAGAGGCAGGGGCACGCTCACTCATGAGGTGGATGCTATGCACTCCCCATCCTGCTGTCTGAGAAAGTCCTTCAGTGTGGAAACATTGCCCAGCTGCTGTTGGGGATAATGGCAGAAAGGGCTAAGAAGGGCATGCAAAGGAGCCCAAAGAGTAAAGCTGACTCCTTCCCCAGGGAAAAAAAAATTTATGTGCTCAAGATGGGACACAGATTTATTCCCCCAATTCCTTGAGTTGACAAAGGTAACAGAAGCAATGATCCATTATCTCATGTGGAAATGGTGGAAACAAAGGTGTTTTGGCCCTGCTGGAGGAGCAAGGAGTGAAGAAGGCAGGTGGCTGGAGGAGCAGCTCACCCACTGCACTGCCTGAGCTGGGCTGGGCACTGCATGTCACCTGCTCCTGATGCCAGGCTCAAACCCCTTTGGTTTATTGTCTTTTATTTCTCTTCACTGGAAGGATTTCTCAATCACAGCAAAGTGTGTTTTAGTGATGTTTTTTCCCTTGGTCTTAGGACATGTTGACAATCTCACTTCCTACCAACTGTAACACTGCAATTGCTTAATGCAGAATGTTGTCACATTACTAGCTTCTCAGACAGAGCATTTCAAGTTTTTAACCTCTCATTCAAATGATTTCATGAAAGTGCCATGATAATTTTACTGTTATAGCCATAAACATCAGATGCTGTGCAAGTTTCTGTTCAAACAGCCCAAAACCCCATTTATTTCAATAAAATTACAATCAGTAATTTGAATCTTTTCATTTAAGAATGTGTTTCCACACGAAGAAAATTAACTATTCTCAGATAAAATCAATTATTGCCAGCAAATGACTATTATTTTGACTTGCACTAACAGTTGCTAATAATGCAAGATGGGGAGGGAGAGGAACATGTGTCTGTACCAGCTGTTATCTCACTCTTATCCAAAAAGCATGAACAAATTGCTGGCAGTAATCACAAAAAGATTTTCTTTCTTCCTCTTCAAGCACAAGTATAACAGCTGTTGCCTCCAACAAGTGTAATGTTTGCCCTATTGATGCTCATCCCATACAGAGTTTTATAACAGACCAAAGACGAAAACAACTTCCCAAAATGGTAACAGTTGTGCAATGAATCAAACTTGTTTCCTGTGGTTGGCACTCAAATAAGAAAAAAAGCCAAAACCAAAGTGGCCACATGAAGATGGGATGTCCCTACGCCCAGACTTGTCCTGTATGAAGAAAGACAGTAGCAGCAGAAATTATCACTCTGCTCTCTTGGCAGGGCACTGCCTCAGATTTTCCCACAAGTCCTTTTCTGCTGCTGTATCAACAACTGCACTCCAGTCTCACCAGTACACTCTATTCTGGTACTGTCCAAAACAGTTTCAGGCTGAGGTGAAATAACTTAGGTCAGCTCACTGCAAAATAGTCTTAAAAGAGATGCATTAGTATTGAGAACTTGGAGTCCCCTCTTCAAAATCCAGCAGGTTAACCTCAAGAGAACATACATAAGTCTAAGTGCATGCTCAGGGATCCAGTGTATTAACATCCAGGGTAATGTTTCTTCAGTTGCAGCAGTACTTTTTTCTGGCAGACCTCATGGGCAACATGGTCAAAAGCAAATTCTAGATCAAATGCTCCTTCACAGTCACATGCTTTTGATTAATAAATCAAAAAGCAAAGAACAGCTAAAATCTATAACATATTCAAAGAGCTAAAATAATTTGTGATACTTTGGGACAAACCTCATTCATTCACAAGGGCAGTGGGCTGGAGAGGAGGATCCTCACTGCCACGATTTAATTTCAGCTGAAGTGAGAGTTACTCAGCTAGCATGCAACTGTAGCAGCATAATTTGCCATTTGACCAGAAGTCGTGATTTGGATGTGGAAATGACTAGGTAAAATCCAGTGATTTGTTCTCATGCAGAAAGAGATTAGAATATTGAATCTGCTTCTTAAAGCTTGAAAAATCTCTTCATTTTTATTCTCCAAAGCCAGAGCCAAGTCAAAGCAATTATTTTGGGGTAAAAGTATCTGATGTGATCAAGGGTACATGTGGACTAGAAGTCAATGGTGCCATTTGCCCTTGTCTGTTGTCAGCTTTACAAAATTCAAGGAAGGTGATGTTCATCATCCAGCATGAGCAGCTGCTGCTGGAGCTGTTCCTTGGCTGAAGTGCTGGTCAGCCAGGGGCCATCAGCTCCTCCAAAGGATATTAATTTTGCAGTATAAGTTTTTGAGCATATTTCTTAAGAGGTGGTAGCCAGTGGTATGAATAAATACACCTGCTAGCCAGTTTGAAGCAGGTCTACTCAGATGCCAGGAACTGGGATAGCTGGTTAACATTCCTGGCTCAGTTTTTGATCTGTTGCATGAATTTTGGAAAGGCATTTCTCACTGTAGCTGCTTCCCTTCCAGTTTGTCAAGGTGCAAGCACATTGTGTGACAGGATAAATGTACTCTTGTCTTTATATGAAGCCTAATGAGATGGGACTCTGATTTCAGCCAGTACCCCTAGACCAAAGTTGTTGAATTTGGGTTTTTTAAGTTAGGTACATCTGAAAACAACACAAAACAAAACAAAACAAAACAAAACAAAACAAAACAAAACAAACAAACAAAAATACTCAGGAGCCTGTTTGCCAGCAGCAGCAGATCCAGGGGCCACAGTGAAACTACAAGGAAATCTGAACTCTCCTCTTACAGGATGGGTCCCAAAGCAAAACCAAGCAAAAGTTGCTCTCAGTGAGATGCCCAACCAGAGTCCTGTCACTGCCTGGCACTGTAATATCAATGATATAAGTGAATTCAGCTTGCTCACAACCAGATCTGGATCACACAGCTGGTGAGGTGTCTGACAAGGCCACATGCACTGGCTTCCTTCCTCTGGAAACCACTGGCAACTTTTAAATGTCCAAACCTTTTCCAAGTCCTATGAAATTCTTCATGGGAAGAAGCTAGACACCATGCAGCTTCCTGGCACCAGTGTGCTGCAGCATGCAGTGGTGGCACCCAGGAGGAGGAGCTGGCTCTGTGGAAGGAACTGGTGCCAGGGAAGAGGCACCTATGTCCTTATTCAGATGTTGAAATAATTTCTGTATTCATCCATTGTTTGAGGATCAGCATCAAGAAAATATATTGCATCTTTGTCAGCATTTTTCAGAGAACTCTATGTTTTTCCCATGGGCTGATGTTGGATGCCATACAACCTGCAGCATAAATGTTTCCTAGCAGAAGGGAGAAAATAGTAAATATACCTCCCTCATTAAAAGGAAATGTTTTCCTAAAATCATCAAGCAACACAAGTTGGCAAACATACTCATCTTAAATGCTTGTTGTAGGGCATCACCATCCATTTATTTCCTGAAAGCTGCACTGTCTTGTGTAATTAAAGTGGTACAAGCTGCTGGTGTAGTTTCTAGTGGAAGTGGGGAAACAATCCAGCTGATCCTTGCCTAGGGTGTTGTGTTTCAACAGAGTTGGTGCTACACAGAGGCTGTGTCTCTCTGGAAGGACAAAGATCACTGCCCAGAAAGCCCCTTGGTGCCCCAAGCAAAGAAGCCAAGTCTCATAGAGTTCAGGTAGTACCAATTCTGGGAGCTGTCCCAGCTGTACCAGGAACATGAGCCCAACACAAACACCACAAACCAACCCAGGCATTGCAGGCAGGGGCTGTTAGGCAGGAGGGAAAACCATGGGGACTAACCTCCAGAGGCTCCCTGGAAGTCTGGCTGGGCATAGCCCTATGCCTGAGGCTGCCAGGGAGAACCTCAAGCTGGTGCCACTCAGTTAATTTCCATTATACGACTTCCAGAAAAATATTTTTTAGCTTTCAAGTCATGGAGTAGAGGAAGCTAAAAGGACTATTTATTCACAGTAATTCTTTGTTCTAGAAGTTAATGAGCAGATTCAGCAGACTGAGTGATGTCTCCTCTAAATTGCTCAAACCAGAGGTCACAGTGGCTCTTTCAAGGGCACTGGCTTTATGGTAGCTGTCTCTGTTTGCAGAGGATGGATCACCTTAATTTTTCAGTACTGGTGGGTCACAAACCCAACAAGGCTCTGAACACTTTCTGCAAGGCACCAAGCACGTACTGACAAATGAGATGTCTTAGCATTTCTCAGGGGGTGATCAGCATCTGGCAAAATAAAAGGCTGCAGGGCTGAGCTATCCAGACAGCCTACACAACAATAAATTACACATTGAAGTTGCTGTGCTGGCAAATGCATTAGTCACCCACACTCAGCAGTGCTTCTTGTACTGCTGGGCACATTGACATTAAACCTTACCTGCACTGGGAAATGACTCTTTCTCTCAAATATTTTCAAGAGCCAGCCTGTTGGAGATGGTTTGAGGAAATACAGATATCCTGAGCTCTCCTGCACAGGGCCATGAGCAATTTCTATAATTTGCTTTCTTTGCTTATAAAGGAACTGCTGGGTACTGTGTGCTTTGCAAAAATCTGTCCTTGATGGCCTTTTCAACATATACGACCACATTCCTTTTGAAAAGAAGCCACTTTGAATTTTTTTTTTCCAGGTTGCATTTTCCAGCATTTGGGATTTTGCTACCTAAGTTTGGATTTGACTGCGTCCAAGTTTTCTGGTTAACACTTATTGGTACTTTGCCCTGAGGTCACACATGTAGAGGTTAATCTCCAAAGAAAATGTCAAATACCAATAATGTCATAGTGATCCCCAGCTCAGCTTGTGTTGAATGAGAGCATTCCAAATTTGAACATTATATAAACCACCTTACACATGCAGTATTTGCACAGTGATAATGAACTGCTGTCAGCAGACTGGTTTTGGTGCAAGTGGAACTGGAGTGTTTTTATTTTAGACCTCAGAAAGCATCTGGAGGTCAGTTTGCAGCACCTCAGCATAGCAACCCAATTCTTCAGTTCAGTGTTCCTATTGCACTGCATCAATTGAGTTCAAAATACCCCTGCACCAGAAATCACAGGGAAACTATATTTCCAAGTTAGATGTTAGGACCTTATTCTTTAAGGTCCTAAATTTTGTTATTTTCCAAATGTGCAAGCTCATTATTCCTTTATTTCAATATGAAGGGTAAAGAGGATTTGTCAGAGGTGGAAGAGAGGCCAGAAAAGTAATGAATAAATTATCTTTTTTATTTTGTGGGAAAAGCTTGATTTTGGATTACTGATCATTGGGATTTGTCATCAAAACCATAGGCATAAAAACCATTGTGCTCAAATAGTAGAATTAATTTAGCCAGATTGCACATGTGCTATGCAAGCAATTCTACTCCTTTCCTGTGTAAAGGATTGGTTTTTTATGCCATTGGGCATGAACTCCATGTTTCTCAAGACGTGCAATGCAGCCCAGGTGCTCCAGAACATGAAGGTCCTTCTCTGTTGGCTGGTGGGTACTCTCACTGTGTGCCCTTCGTGCTGCATGAGGAGGAATATCAAAAGGAGGAATATCAAAAAGGCTGGGCAAGTGAAACATCGCTGGTGAACTTGAGAATTTCTTGCACGCTCAGCTAACAAAACGACTGAGAGGAAAGAAACTTCCTGCTCTGAACTGGCTGGTGTAAGACATGTCCACATCAGTTGTGCTTACCCTTGGTTTGCTTTGATATATTGGTTATTTTAGACACACTGAAGAAACCATTTACTTTCACCTGCACAAACCTTAAAATAAACATAAAAGGAGGGATAAGCAAATGCAGGTCATGCACTTCCCTATAAAGAGCTGCAGTTTAGAGACTCCTGTATCTGGGGAGTTATTTTGCCTTTCATTGCATGATCAGCATGGATAATTGGAAGGTTTTAGAGCAGTCAAACGAGCACAACACATGGGAGAAGCTCGCTTTAGGGAGATTTAATGGGCTATGCACTAAACAAGGTGTGCAACCACAGCCACTTCCCAACTCCTGGTGCACAGTGATCCCTGTCAGCCACAGGCAGCTACCTAAAAGTGAAGCAACCTTTCCTTGCCACTTGTCCAGGTTCCCCCTCATGTTAGAGGGAGAACCATGCACTCCAGAGGGTCTGACCTATCCAGGTGTCTCTCCTACAAAGGGACAAACAAGGTCTGCTTAAATGAGTACTCTTTCCTCAAAAAAAAAAAAAAAAAAAAAAAAAAAGGAGAAATGGGAGCCAAGATGTCTTCTTTAATTAATTGGCAGTGGTGCTGTAGCTGGGGCAGGGTAAGGCACAGGGCACTGCAGGGCTGTAAGCAAGGGAAATCTGACTTAGAAATCAGTTTTGAAGAAAAACAGTCCATGGGCACACTTAAAGTCCATACCTGTCTTTCATACAGCCAAAGTCAGACAAGGTAAATTCTACAGTAACAACTAGTTTGTTTCTAGAACAAATAATCTCCCTTGAAGATACATCTACATTCCTTCTCAGCTTTGCTATTGACAGAACCCATATTCATTTTGGGTTAACATTAAGGTTATTGCATTCTGAAGAAATGCACTGACTTTAGGGTGGAAAAAAAAGCTTATGTGGGCAATGTAAAATATTTGAAATACCTAATTTCCTCAATTTTGACTGCTTTGTGCAGATTTTAGTAAACCATGTGATGCCCATAAATTACGAAATTAAAAGCCTGAATGGTTTAGTCATGCTACTAATATTACTCAGAGGTTCCGACCTGCCTAGCCAGACCTGGCAATGTTTGTGTTCTCTCTGCTGCTGATTTAGGAACACACACATGCAAACTAAGTGTTTGAGAAAGGACAGGTCTTCCCAGTGTCCCAGCTCACACCAAACCCACTAGCCACAGAACTTCCCCAAATGCTACACACAGCAGAAAGATAAGAGGACCAGAACAAGAAAACTCTTTCCTGTCCCAATCTGATTTAAGGGAAGAAAAACCATGTTTTCAGTCTGCAAGAGCAAGATGTCTAGGCTTCAGATTACCACAATGGAAAGAAACCCAACACCAACCATAAACATAAGAAAAAACAACTCCCAAACTTAGAAATATGTAATGCTGTAATGCATAAAATGCAGCTGGGAATAGCTCTGACAACCAAGATGCAACATTTCCTACAGGAGAAACAGAGATGTGATAATACTCAGTAGGCTGCTCAATAATGCAGTTTTCAAGGTCTCCTAAGATCCCTCTTTTTCTCTTTAAACTAAAATGCAGACACTTCTCTCCTTCCCTTTTTTTTGTGATTATATGACTCTTCTACAACTGCCTAACCACCATTTAATTTTCTTTTTCTCTGGGAAATTCTGGAGTGCCTCTCTTCATATCAAATTATTGCTGCTTTAGTGGAGAATAGAAGAGATCCCGTTATATTATATTCGGTTCATTAAGTTTCTAATTACTTTGATTTTGATATTGAAAAGCTCTAATTAATTCTTTTAATGTGTAATATTATTAAAGCCCTATAACGGATTTAATACAGTTTTAAAGGAAAAAATAGTAAATACTTATTCCCAATGAAATATATAGTAGAATTAAAGGATGAGAATTCTTAAATACTACTTAAGAGTACAAGATGTATAGAAATAATTGCTAGTATCTCGTAACCAGGCATTCTGAGTTCACAAAATTAAATTAAGATCAGACTTTTAAGCCTTACAAAAATCCCAGCTGGAACAATTCCATCAGCTGAAACAATTCACGGTGAAACCTCTCAAAAAGCCCAAACTCCTGTCTTTTGTGTCTGAGTCTTTTTAATATTTGGCTTTAAAGACACCACATACATTTTCAAAACAGATTCCTTCTATGTAATTACTGAAAGGCAATATTTAATCCTTGTTTTTAAACTTGTACCCTTGTAATTTGGATAGGTAATAGCCACATTGCTGAGCATCCTGTCTGTATAAACAATCCTGTGCTTGAAAATAATCATTACACCACTGCAGCATCTTCTTCTTTGTTTCACCTTTACTTGCCTGATACATGATGACAGCACAAACTTCATTTTAACACAGGGCTTTTTTCATCTCAGTATTTGCTCACTGAAAATGCCAGACCATGAGAACCAAGAAGTGCTTGTAGAGGGTGCTACTGTACGCTCTTCACTGTGATTTGAAAAAAAATATTGTCAAGCATGCAACACCTTCCATTCTAACTCTTTGAGGCAGAATCACAAATACTCAGACACAACACGAAGGCAAAACTGGATGCCAACTGCCAAAGCAGCAGCCACACCACAGTGCTGGGGCAGCACAAAGCAGCAGAGTGCTCGTGGGTCTCATCCATAATTAGATACTGACTTATCGACCTGGAGGAGAGGTTGTGCTGCCCAGGACGCCACCGGGGAGCTTGAACTTCACCTCCAGCTCCCTGTAATTCAAAACCTGCTTTTGGGGTCTTCTCCCAGCTTTCCCAGAGCAGAAGGCAGCAGGGCTGGAGCCCTTCCTTGCACCCAGTGGTGTGTTCCAATCCTCTGTGGAGGGGTTTGCCAGGGCCAGGTACCCCATGGGTGCATCAGGACCCAGTGTCCAGGCACCCACAGCTGTACAGCAGCCAAATTGTGCCTGAATCTGGGGAGCTGCTGTGCTGCTGCAGCTGTGACTCCACTGGTTCCCAATCCAGCCTTAACAATTAGGTTTGGCAATCACTGACTTAGCTGGGAAGAACATTAGCTTCCTAACACAGCTTGTCCATCAGGTTTTCAACAGTCTTAACTGCCTGAAACCTGACAACATCTGGTACACCAAGCAGCCCAATTTTTCCAGCTCAGCTGAACATTTTTCATTTGCATACACTTTGCATACATTTTCAGCTGCAGCATCTTCCCCCTTCGCTGCATTTTCCTTCCTGCTTCCTTCTCTGTTTGCACAACACCTCACTGCTTTCTTCCTGTGCTTTGACTTTGCAATCCCCTCATGTCAAACCCACTTCCACTTATCTCTCTACCAGCCTTTGCTGGTGCCACAGGCACAGAGGTCTCTTCTTTGGTTTTGCCATCTTGTTCCTTTTCTTGCTGTTGGTTCCACATTCTCTCATCTCCTTAATTGCCTCATGCTCATTTTACCTGGTTAATTGCTCACTCTTCTCTGGCTCTTTATCATTTCAATAAATGCATCTATGAATACTCTTACTGTTTACAAACCACCAACTGCCCCATCATTCCCCTCCTCAGCAGGACAGGGGAGAAAAACATAATGAAACTTGTGGGTCGAGATAAGGACAGGGAGAGATCACTCACCAGTCTGTCACGGGCAAAACAGACTTGGTTCAGTGAAAAGGAATTTAATTTCTTAAAAGCTAAATATTAAAACACATTGCCCCCACCCCTCCCATCTTCCTGGGCTCAACTTTACCCCTGATTTTCTCTGCCTTCTCCCCTTTCTGCAGCACAGAGGGATAGGGAATGGGGGCTGCAGCCAGTAAATCACACACTGTCTGTGCTGCTCCTTTCTCCTCAAGGGAAGGACAATTCACTGCTCTCCTGCTCCAGAGTGGATTCCCTCCCAGAGGAGACAGTCCTCCACAAGCTTCTCCAAAGTGAATCCTTCCCATGGGCTGCAGTGCTTCATGATCTGCTCCAGAGTGGGTCCCTTTCCAAGGGGTGCAGTCCTTCAGGAACAGGCTGCTCCAGCATGGATTCCCTGCGGGATCACAAGTCCTGCCAGAAAACCTGCTCCAGTGTGGGCTCTCCTCTCCATGGTGCCCACAGGCCCTGCCAGGAGCCTGTTCCAGTGTGGGTTTCCCACAGGGTCACAGCCTGCTTTTGGGCATCCACCTGCTCTGGTGTGGATCACAGGCTGCAGGGAAACCTCTGCTCCAGTGACAGAAGAACTCCCTCCCCCTCCTTCTGTGCTGACCTTGGTGTCTGCAGAGCTGCTCCACTCACATATTCTCACTCCTCTCTCTGGCTGGAATCGCACCTTGCTTTACTTTCTTAAATCTGTCATCCCATAGGAGCTACCACCATCGCTATGAACCTGGCCTTAGCAGGCAGCAGGTCTGTCTTGGAGCTTCCAGGCTCTGTCAGATACAGGGGAAGCTTCTGGCAGCTTCTCACAGAACCCACCCTTGAGGCTCCTCCACTACCAAAACCTGGCCACACAAACCCAGTACAAACATGCACCTCAATTCTCTTTGCTTTGTAAGCTCAGTGAAAGACTGGACTCCTCCTCTTGAAACTCCTACTCCCTCATCAGGCCCCTGTCCCCACATTCAGCCAACACTTTTTGTGGAAGCTGCAAAATGATCTCTTAGCCAGCTCCTGCTCTACCCTACATCTCCCATCACCTGTCAGGCACTTGCCACAAGTCAGTTCTCCCTGAGAGGTTATTCTCTGTCATTCAAAGCTCTACCCTCCCCTTTCCCTTCCCTCTTTTGGAGACTCCTCTTTATCTCGCTCTCCAGACTCTAGAATGGGTGGTATAAAATTGTGTTCTTGTCCTCTTTCTCTTCTTTTCCTAACCTCCATGTAATTCCTACCATAAACATAAATTCACCTGCCAAGCAACTTAAAAATTCAGTGCTCTATTCAGATTAATCTCTAAAAGAGAGATCAACCCAACCAAAAGTAAAAGAGTACAGCACAGATGTCTCTACCTACAATGCCATCTAGGCTCCCATTACAGCTAATCCTACAGGAGGTATCTAAAGCCAGCCAGGACAAGCACTCATGCAAAAGCTGTTTCCTTTCCCCACCTAAAAAGGGAGTTCAGCTGAATGGATTGATGACTGTACCATAGACACTTAAAACTGGGCAAGATGAGTCATAGACCCTTTTTCCCCAAACACATCCTTGCCCAGCTCCCTGATGCCTGCTCAGATAAGCCTTGCTGTCACTTGACGCTCAAGCTTGGCTAAACCAGCCCACTTCATCCCACAGCTGCTGTTTAGGCCAATGTTCACCTATGCCTATGACAGGGAGGACAGCCTGGGCCCAGACTGCTCCTCATGTCCTTGTTCAGATCACACCCAAACCTAGCAAGCATTGTTGTACAAATAATTCCTGACATGAAGTCCTTCTGTCTCCATGCCTGGAGCTAAGGCTCTCATCCATGCTGAATTGCCACTTTGAATTGTGCTTACCGCTAAAGCTCTTGCCCTTCTCTTAATAAATGCAGCTCTGTCCTGCACATAATCACTCAAAATGTCTGTGCAAAGGATATGCTGGTCCTCTGGTGCTGCCATACCTATCTTTGCATTTCTCCCTTAGCTCCCTACTCTCTGTCACATCAGATAAGAGTTGCTTGTCCTCATTTTCAAGCCCTTCCATAGTCCACCCCAGATCTGTCTCTCTCATGCACAGCCTCTCATGTGTGACAGAGTCAGCTCTGCCATCACCCATCAGCTGGTGACCAGGGCCAGGCTTCCTTCTTTGCAGGCAAATACTGTCTCACTGACACCCTGTCACTTGTGCACAGCCTCCCCCTAAGGGCAGGGGTTGGGCTGGCCTGTGAAATCTTCTTGCTTGGCATGGCTTCTCCATGACCTGTGCTCCTGTTTGATGCAAATTAATAGACCTCAAAGGGCAACGGCAGCCACCAAGTCACAAAAAAGATTTGTGTAATAATACCAAGAATGATGACTCAATGTTAAGACGCACAGCTGTAATTTAGAGATAATGTATGCTGGGAGAAATTTAATGTTTTTGTCACCCCTTTGATGATGCTGCCACTTCTTAGAAGTGTTGCAAATTACATAGAATCATAGAATTGTGTGGATTGGAAGGGACTTTAAAGATTATCTAGTTCCAGCCCCCCTGCCATGGGCAGGGATGCTTTCCACTAAACTATTTGTTTATTAATACCTGAAAATGTTTTTTTAAGTCAAAGAATGTTTTGACCACATTACAATATATACACTGAAAGGAATAGCATTTGACTTTCACTTTTGACTTCATACTTACTTTTTCTCCTTTCAGTGACTAACAGTGTAACATTAATTTTATATTAATTTGTTGGGGTTTTACATACACTTTCTTATTAAAAAAAAAAAGGAAATCTGCAGCTAAATAGCCTACCCCTTTAATTCCTTTTAGATTGGTGGCCTAGTGACTGGCCTTCCAGCACCTGAAGGGAACCTACAGGAAAGATGGACAGGGACTTTTTACAGGAGCATGTAGTGACAGGTGAAGGGGGAACGGATTCAAACTAGAAGAGTGTAGGTTTAGATTAGATAGTCTTTTACTGTGAGGGTGATGAGGCCCTGAAACAGGTTGCCCAAAGAAGCTGCGGATATTCCATTTCTGGAAGTGTTCAAGGCCAGGATCAAAAGGGCTTTGAGCAACCTGGTCCAGTGGAAGGTGTCCCCGCCCGTGGCCGGGGGGTGGGGTGGAACTCGATGATCTTTAAGGTCCCTTCCAACCCAGAGCATTCTCTGATTCACTGAAATCCAGACAGACGGGAGAGCGGCCGGGCGCCGGTTCCGCCAGCCCAGGAACTACAGCTCCCGGCGTGCCCCACGAGAGCCAGCGGCCGCCGGGGCGGAAGCGGAAGCGGCTGCCGCGAGGCATGCCGGGATTCGTAGTCCAAAGGCCGCCGCCGCCAGCGCCCGGGGCCGTGTCCCGCGCATTTGAAAATTCCCGCGGAGGATCGCTGCGGATCTCGCGAGAACTCCGCCGCCCCCCCATCCCGTCCCGCCCCCCGCGCGGCGGGTGAGCGAGCGAGGTGGGTGCGCGGGCGCGCGGGGCCGGGCCGGGCCGGGCCAGGCCGTGCCGTTGTCGCCGCTGCGGGAGGGAGATGCCACCGGCACCGGCACCGGCACGTATCGGGAGCGCGGGCTCGGCCGGGCTGGGGGCAGCGGCGCGGACGAGAGGAGGTGGCGGCAACGGCGACCCCCGCCCGCCCGTCTGCCTTCGTTCCTCCCTTTCTTCCTTCTCCCCCGTAGCAGCGGGTACCGGGCGCTCCCGAGCCGCGTAGGCCGGCACGGCCGCGGGCGCAGCGCGGGGGCCTGGGGCGGGCCCGGCCGCCCGTCCCTTATGTAAGTGACCCCCGGGCTGCGGCGCCGTGTCCCCACACGTGCCCGGCCCCCGTTGGCGGGGGAGGCCCGGGCGGCGCGGCCTGGGAGCGCACATGGGAGGGAGGCTCCGCACCGGGAGGCTCCGGCAGCCGGGGGGGCGTGGGAGATGCGGCGGCTGCCGCCAGGAGCTTTCCCTCCTGCCCGGCCACCCGCGCACGTCCTCTGTTCTCGCCCCTTCGCTCGTGTTTTTGGAGGGCTTTTCTTTACTTTTTTCCTAATTCCCCTCCCCCGCCGTGCTCCGGGTTTGTATTCCATGAGGAGGCGGGAAATGCGCTCTGCGCGTAGAGCGGCGATTGCGGGACGAGGGAGGGGTGCAGTGGGGAGGCCACAGCTTTAGAACAATCCTGTGCGATTTGTGGCAGGATTTGTGGCTTTGCACGAAGCAAAACATCGCCAAGCAAAGTTGCTGCTGGCTTAAACAAAAGTGCTCGGTGTCTTCCTTAATAAACTGTGAGTCTGAGTCTGGAGCTTCTGCCAAGGAATGGTTGGTGTCAGTCTTTCAGGTGTAATGATTGTTCGTGGTGGAGTCTGGGGAGATTGGAGGAAACTGGAGGATTGATAGTGTCGGGATGGCTGCACCCCGTTTGGGTGTAGGGTGAGCGTGGCCGTGCAGGTGCCTTTGCAGGGCCCGTCGGTCTGGCTGGTTGTGTCAGCCTTGGCTGGCAGCTGTCCCATGTATTCGGGACACGGCTCTGGATCCTGGGAGGACAGCTCCTCATTCACGTGCTGCCTCAGCTCTCCTTCCTGCATCGATTTGCCTGAGATTGGCTTGATCAAGCTCCTATTAATTTTGTCTTCTGCCTAGTATGGTGTTGGATATAGTTTTGGAGAAACAGTAGTGACAGGTCTTTCCTGGTGTGATGCTGGTTTACTGGTGTGGTGGAGAGAATAGAATCCTTAAACTGGCGGGAGAGAGTCACCCTGTTGCGTGGTGTTTCTGCAGTTGATCTTGTCAGGTTGCTGGTTGTAGAAGCCTGTTGGAGAATTAAATGTTCCAAATCCATCTGGATACAGCCTTGGGCAGCCTGCTCTAGGTTATAGCTTCAGCAGGGTGTTTGGAAGAGGTGAATGCCAATGATTCTAGTAGGTCTTTCTCTTCGATGTGATTCTGGAATTTGTACTGGGAAGGGCCAGCAGTGGGCTGGCATACCAGTGTGGTATGCTGGAAGTATCTTCCAAAATACAGTAGTAGAACAAAGGAACAAATACAGAGATGAGAGGTGGCTGCAAGGTCTCTGTTTTGATGTCGGTGAAGTCAGCATGTCCTGTGAAATCTTGTCTTCAGCTATGTCTGACCATATTTTTAGCTTTTTCTTCAGTGAGCCCATAACATTGTTGGCCTTTTAAACTGGTTTTATGTAATACATCAGTCAAAACTAACATCTCAGAACTCTGACTTGACTGTATGTAATTCTTCTTGAACATACAATATCTCTCTTTCTCTGTTTCTTTTCCCTCTTCCCCCTCCCAAGATTTTTAATCCAAAAATTTATGTCATTTCAGTCTTTGGAAATAGTTCGTGGTGTTTAAAAGTTGTAAGTTCTAGGCTGAAGAAGAATGGTCATTTTGGCAACTTGCACACACTGCATTGCTGTAGGGTACAGCTGGGAGGTTGAATTGTGGTTTATTCCTGAAAATGGAGTAAGCATGTGACATTTTACCCTAATCTGATTTCTAACAGGCAGAAATAAGTATGTGATTGTAGTTATTGCTTCAAAGAGACCAGAAATGCTGTTGCTGTTGGATATATCACTTAAAGGAGAGGCTTCTTGCCTTTAATGTAGATCTAAGTATTTCCCCCCTGTTTTGACTTCCTAGAGTTTTTGTTTTAAAGTTAGCAAAATGATGCAAGGAAAGCATCCTTATAGAGAGGTCACTATATGTTGTTCATAATTTGTTATAAAGTTTATCAACCTTGCTCCATGCTTGATTTCTTATAAAAAATAATAATAGGTATTTAAAATAGTCATTACCTTACTGGAGGAAACCTGAGCATTCCTGTTCTAGTATTTTCATTTTGTACAAAAATGTTTCAGGTCTTGGAGTTCCACTTACTTGATGCTTCCTGCTGGTGTTTGTGGACTCATAAGCACTTTTTTTAATATTGTGGGCAGGAGTACACTGTTAACATATGAGCTTTCCATCAGGGAAGAATTCTTTTTGAGATGCTGGGGAGTTTAACATGGTGAGCGGTTTGTTTTTTAAACTCAGATCTCACCAGTAGAGGATGTTTAAATTTGATTTCCAGTTTGGCCACACAAGGTTCTGTGCTCTTGGCACAGCAGGTGGGCAGTGTCCCAGGCAGGGTTGCTCAGGGTGACTCATGGAGAGCATGGAGCTGAGAAGTTTCCTTGCATGCTCTTACCTGCCGTACTGCAAAATATTTGTTCTCTCTTTCCTTAAAACTATTTTGCTATTATTGTGATATATGGTATTAATAATCATATACTTACCACACAGACATCTCCATGCTTATTTACAGAAAAAATACAGATTTTAATTCGAATTTTGTTCGCTTTTCTAAAATTCCTTAATATATGTTGTCAGAGTCAGTGCTTAGTTAGGCTGGAGAAATGGGCTGACAGGAACCTTATGTAGTTTAACAAGGGGAAGTGCCAAGTCCTGGACTGGGGAGGAGCCACCCCAGGCACCAATGTGTGCGGGGGCCTGCCCAGCTGGAAAGCAGCTTGACAGAAAAGTTGGCATGTGCCATCACTGTTCCCCTGCAGCAAAGAAAGCTGATGGTATCTATCCTGCCTGGGCTGCATGAGGAATAACATTTGCTAGCAGTTGAAGGGAGGTGATCTTTCCTCTAGTACAGCAGCTGAAGTGCTGTGTCAGGTCCAGGCTCACCAGACTCAAGGTGAGAGATGAAGGTACTGGAAAGAGTGCAGCAATGTGCCACAAAGATGGTTAGAGGAGACTGGAGCTGCTTTTCTCTGAGAAAAGGCTGGGAGACTGGGACTGTTCAGCCTGGAGAAGAGAAGGCTTAGGGATTCTCATCAATGCACATAAATACCTGAAGGAAGGGTGGAAAGCAGATGGAGCCAGGAACATTCCAGTGGTGCCCAGTGACAGGAACACAAGCACACACACTGGAACATTTTAAAGATACTATTCATCAGCCAGATGTGTCTGAATTAGTGTTTGGTGCTATGTGTTACTCCTAAAATGTATCCACTAAATTGCAATTAAACTAAGCAAGAATTCTGGTCAAATTGTGGGGCCTTTTACTCTCTGGAGTCCCTGGATGCAGTGCAGAAGTTGTCACTTGAAGCTGGTGACAGGGACCAAAAGAGGAGCTTAGCAAAACTACTGCAAATATGTTGTCCCACTTGGAACCTGATCTGTGCTTGTAGTAAATGCTGGCAGAGTGGTCAGGCTGGCTGGCTGCAGTATTAGCTTTGCCATCAGCAACTTTTTTATCAAAATGTTGACTTGTGCTTGGTACAAGACCCTGACTTACCCTTCTGTGCTTCATGCACTTGCTGTTGTCCTGCTGGCAGCAGATACAGGGATGCAACCCAGCACTAATGACCTAGTGTATAATATTTTGAGATTTCATGAAGAAAGCACTACTGTTTGAACAAGAGAGTTGAATTTGTCTTGTCTGTCAGAGGCCTTTTCTGTAAGACAGACGACTTGCAAAACATAGATACTTAAAGTAATTTGTATTTCCATGCATATGGATTATCTCATATTCAGCCATGTGTTTAATCATGTAAATCAGTCCAGCTCTTCAATTTTTTTCACCAAAAAAAAAAATGCGTTGACATACTGAAATGTGAACTCTTGTGGAGCACCTGTGTGAGCATGAGACTGTCTGAGAGTTAAGAACATTTTTCTCTAATACTGCAGAAATGAGATTAAAAAATGCAATAGGAATGAAGGGATTGGAATAAGAAATGTAAGGATTTCAGTGGAGAAAAATACCTGTATTTTGAAGTGCTGTATTACAGTCTCCTTTTAAGTGTATGGAAAAATACTTCTAATTGATGAGCTATGAAAGTCAGTATTGTTTGCAAGTATTAACAGCATGTTTTCTGGAAGAATTTGAGGATGAATTTGGTCAAGAACTTTGTATTCCTGAATGTCAAAAATAGGCATGCAAGAAATAAACGAGACATGGTTGATCTGTGACATCTATTAGAAGAAAATTGACAACAAATAGTAATGTGTTAAATCAAGGGGAAGGGCAGAGAGTTGTACCTCTTGCTGAGAAGCTTTTTAAAATATGATTTTTTTGAGATTACATCTTGCTGACCTGTATGAGTAAGCTTGAACTTGGTGTGTTTTTCTGTTCCCTGTTATTTACCTTGTCCCTCTGTGTCACTTTTTGTTGGTGATCTTATAGGCATCAGAAAAGCTCAAGATTCTCCTTTTGCTCTGCTGTGAGATGAAGAACTGTCCCAGATGCCATTTCTTTTAAGCAAAAAAGAGCTACAGATGATGTATGGGAGATTTGTCACTGCATACTGATGAAGCTTGGGTCAGTCTCAAAGATATTTATGGCTGACCTGAGTCTTTTTGCCTTTTTATGTTTTTTTTCAGTGAAGAATGCGAGACCTAACGGCTCAGGTAACGAGCAGTCTGCTGCAGTTTCCAGAGGTGACTGTTGAGGCACTTGGGGAAGATGAGATCACCCTAGACTCTGTGTTGTGTGGGAAGTTTTCTGGAGGTGAGCATTTTCCTTGAAATTTGGATTTGGTAGAAAGTTGTTATTGCCTGAAGCACAGGATTGTAGCATCAGATTGGTTCTGTTAAATAAATGCATCAGATTCTGGTAGTGCCAACAGGATATTTTAACAATCAGAAATGCTAAGCATTGAAAGTGCAGCAGCCTCTTCCAGTCCTGTGCTATTTAAATAATATAACTGACCATGCTCCCCTCAGTTTTGAATTAAATAGAAGGCAGTTTTCAAGGAAGCAGTGGTGTTGTTTAAGGATGTATTTCTTTGTACCAGCTCAAGCTCTATGTCCATCATAACATCCCGTGCAGAAATAGTTAGAGAGACAAAATATGCTCCTTTGTCTTCACTAGTCTAAATAAATAATCGAAAGAGGACAGCTCTGTTAAGTGCTGCCCATGTATTCCCAAGGTTTTTGATAGGATGCAGATGAGGACCCAGTGAGAGTTGCTGACAGCAGCTAAGCAGATTAGGCAGTTGACTTTCTGGTGATCTGAAGGTAGAGCTGGGTACCTGTCTGAGAGTCTGGGCTTCTGTTAAGACCAGGTAGAATCTTATCTGCCTGACTTTATGTGCAGTAATGGAGCTAATCCTTCCTCTGAGCTTGAAGTTTCTTGCTAAAGGAACAATTGTTAAATTCTTCAGTGAAAACAACACTCATTAAACTCTTTCTGGGATCAGCAGGTGTAGAAGTTGAAATTTATGCATGCAGTGCCCATTTTTAAGATAATCTCCTGTCCAAATCCCTGCCCAGAGTAGTCATGTGTCAAGAAAAATTCTTAACTGGAAAGGAATTGGTTTAGATGGGCTGTATTTGAAGGATGCTCTGAGACTTGTATTCCTGTACTTACTCAGGTGTTTTCTAGCAAAACCAAGCCAAGTCTGGTGTACAAACTAGAACTCAGTGTATTGCAATCTTTATCCCAAACAGTCAACATTCTTGAGTGCAGGAATGACAAGTACAAATGCAAAAGAATGGGTTTATTAATTTTAAGATGTACTGGTTGGGGACGGCAATGGGCAATTGAAACTGATGGTCCAGATGTGGGCGGGCTGGCCTTCCTCCGTCCCTTTGGTGCATTTGAGGGAAAGGCCCAGTGGCAGTTGTGTTGCTGTGTTTCATTCTTGTGCTGGGGATCTGTTCAGTGGTGTTTTTGCCCCTGCAGGCAGAAGTGGCCTGGCGTGGCTGGCGTGTGGCCCCCAGCTGGAGGTGGTGAACTCGGTGAGCGGAGAGCGGCTCTCTGCGTATCGCTTCAGCGGGGTGAACGAGCAGCCTCCCACTGTTCGTGTGGTGAAGGAGTTCTCCTGGCAGAAGAGGACTGGCCTCCTGGTTGGGTTGGAGGAAGCAGAGGGCAGTGTTCTCTGTCTCTATGACCTTGGGATCTCAAGAGTGGTTAAAGCAGTTGTTCTTCCAGGAAGGGTATGTATCTTTTTGGGAAAATGAAGATTTTTGTGGTGTTTGATGCTGCATATTACTGTTTCAGGAAAAGCTCTCATGCATCTCTTTGTATGACTTATCTTTTTATATTGCATTAACATATTGTCACTTCACATTATCCAGTCAAGAGAGCCTTGATGTAAAATCTTGGACTTAGCAGTACCATTATCTTTTGAGTTTACTGATAGTAAAAAAAAATTGTAGGCCACATTGTGGTGTAATTCTCCACTTTAAACAAAAAATGGCATTGAAAACCTTTATTTTTCAGAGCAAAAAAGGGAACCCCTCGTAAGGTGTCTCTATTATACCTTTTCCAAACAGCTAATTTCTCTCAGAAATACTGTCCTTAGTACTGTCTCAGACTCCCATCATTGTGCTGTTAATGATTTTTACACGTTCCCATCAATTTCAGACTAGGAGGCAGGTGACTTGGAAACAGAACAGATTTTTCTGTTAACTTAGGATTGAAAAAAAGATTTTAGTGAGTTATCTGTCAGATTGTTGGCAGGTTTACTTTCAGTCTGCAGTCCTTGAATCTCTGATTGTTGAATAGAGTGTTTGTGTAGATGGGATGCAGTTGGTGTAATGTCAATAATTTTTTCTGCCTTCTATAACCTTTGAGCTCAAATGATGTAGTGTCCCTGTGTGCCATTAATGTAATGGAAGCAAAAATCATATTAAGTTATCAGAATGTCAAGATTCACTATGTTTTTGTCATCTTAGAATCTGCAATAAATAAATATTTACTACTAAACCTTCCCAACATTATTTGGTTTGACTTGCTAGAGTACAGGTGGCAGTGTTGATAGTAATAGTAAGCATTTGTGTTGTGATAAGTTCTAAAGAAATGAGCCAAATCAGTGTTCCAGTGTGTTGTTTTGATATTTACTCATGTTGTAGGTGGAAAGTCAAGCTATGTGCTAGTATGAACATGTAATCAATAAGTAAATTATGTTTTGGTAAGTGCTCTTGGTGTGTTAGGTTTTACTTCTTCTATTTAAGTAAGCTAGGAAAAGCAAAGATTAAGAAGTAAGGATTATGTTGCCTGTCGAATCCGTAGCTGCGGAAGTGTTTTGAAATAGCTGATTCCAACAATCAGTTGTATTAGAGTTGTTCTATACCACAAAAACTGGTTCAGGAGCAAAGATGATGAAGCCCTGCAGGACAGAGTTGGCTTTTGTGGGATGAGGGGTAGGAATTTTGGAATAAAGCCAAAGCTGCTCTGAAAGTTTTGGTCTTAGGCCCTGAAAGCTCTTGATTACAAGTATGTTTGGTCTGTTGCTTTTGTTTGCTCCCTATGTCTTTGGTATTGCCGTTGCTTAGGTCAGCTAGTCAAGACACATGTATTGCTAATTGGACTGTTAACTTTCAGGCTGTGAGTGGGAGTAAGGGTAAGCAAAAACAAGTAGATAAAACTTGCACTTGGCTGCTGTCCATGTTTTGAATTCTTTCAGAAACTCATTTTCATATTATGTAATGTATAGTTTGAGGGGGGTGTTGATCCATGTGAAAGTTTCTCTGATTTTCAGATTGATTATTTTTAAAGGTAAAATGTTGATCTTTTCTTAACATCACTTTTTGCAGTTTTGTCATTACTCTTTTAATCCTTTAATGAGCACTGTGTTTTCAGGACTGTTTTCTTAATGGGTATAACTTCTGTGGACAGCTGAGCTGTACAGTTTAACTTAGAGCAACTCTGCTCCAAGGTGTCAAGTTGCTAGTGTATTAATACAGGGTGTTTATTGTGACTGTGTGACTGCTTTTTAGTGTAACAGTGGATGTTGAGTCATTCAGAGAATAAAGAAATGAGTTTAAAAACCCAAACTTGGGAGCTTAGAAATAATTTTGGCATAGTATCTTTGCACATGTCTGTGAATGTCTCTCAATGCCCTCTTGATATATGTATGAAATGCAGCAGGAGACTTGAAGTGCTTATGAGTATGATTTGAATTGGATTCTGAATTTAAAAACATGAATTCCATTGAATTGGTTTAAAACAGTTGCATGTTTCAGAACTGTTGCATATTATTTTCCCAAATTTTCCTAGTTTGTATGAGGCAGAAGGGCAGCATTCAGATTCAGTGAGCTGAGAAAAGTTTTCTTTGTTCTTTCCCAGAATGAGTTGGCAAAGCACTGGGAGAATAGGAAAAAGCAATGCATAGCATAGTGGAAAAGTATGTCATTCCAGGAGCTTCTACATGGAAAATTGAAGTAACCAGAGAACATTTTTGGAAGACTATGCAAAACTAGTAAAGATCCATTTGGAGCCAGTTATACAATGAAAGAAATACCTTGAAAAGAAGTTAGAAACAGCACTTGAACTTCGGCTATTTGCACAGCAAGATGTGTTCTGTATTTCCTCGTCACAGTCACCAACACTTGGAACACAAGAATCTGAGTAATCAAAATACTTTTGTTAGTCCTCTGAGCAGTAGAAAGATTGAAAATTTAATTTGAATAATAGGAATTGTGAAAGAAAATAAAGTTCCCTGAATTTACTAGAGATACCTGTAAGACAGGTGTTCTTGTGACCAAGATAAAAGGTGGATTGTGTGGCAGGGGCTAGGCAGTGCAGTCATAAGCAAGTGCTTGATACAGGAGAGGAGAAAACTTCAGGGGGCCTAGGGGTTTGGATATTTCCCCCCAATTCTGTGGGTATATAACCCACAGTTATATACAGTTACAGTTTTTCTTACCATTTCCTTAAAAATGCTCCTGTGCATTTAAAATTTTTGTTGGACATTATCAGTCAAAGCGAGGACCAGCATAGATATTAGTAAGCTAGCATCTCCCTCCAGCCCTTTCTAGGAATGTTTAATTCCCATGGATATCTTATCCTGTATTTCCTTCCCTGTTTCTGGTGTGCTAATGCTGGTTTCCCTTCTGAGGATTACTCTTGAGCCTGTCCAAGAGCTCTGGTATTAACCTGCAGCTCCCTGCAGGTGACTGCCATCGAACCCATCAGCAATGACGGCGGAGCCAGCGTGAGCACCCGGCACCTGCACCAGAGTCTGCGATGGCTCTTTGGGGTGGCAGCAGTGGCCACGGATGTTGGCCACGTCCTTCTGGTTGACCTTTGTTTGGATGATTTATCTTGCAGTCAGAATGAAGTAGAAGCATCAGGTAAGCAGCAGTTTTTAAACCTGAATTTAGAAGTAAGGAAATGTGTTTCTTTCCAAAAACCAGCTGAAGACCCAGCTTGTTGATGGACCTCTGACGTTTCTGACATTGCTGATTGCAGATGGCAGTTTGAATTGTGTGGTCCTGAACTGATCAAAAAATGGGAGTGCTTAGTATTTCTCCTGATATTAAGAAGGCCCCTTGCTGCCCACATCCCTTTGTGGGATGTAGGAATTTTTCCATTTGAGTCAGAAAAGCTGCATGATACGAAGTTGTGTCATAAGTACCATAATTCTTGGGAGCGATCTCCTGTTTCCATTAATGGGACAAGCTTTAAGGGGCAAGCTTTAGGCTTCTGTTTTAAAATAAATCTGGCTTATCAAAAATTCTGCATTTGGGTGAATGAATATTGCAGTTTGTGTTTTCAGATTGCCTACACTGTTGTGGGTGTTGTAAGAGTGGTTTCAGGAGCTCCTGTCTCTTTAAATAGCTTTATCACTAGGCCAAATAAAGGAATTTGTCTACAATAGTTATATTTGTAACCAGTTTTGGAATAGGAATGAGAACACCTGTCCCATTGGAGAATCCTTTTGTTCTCTGAATGGATACAGAAACAGAAATAGCAAGAAAGGTGTTACAGAAATGGCTGTTTTGCCTGGCACAGTACAATTAGATTACATGTTGTATAATCACATCAGTTTAAAATGGAACTGAAGTGGCATAATGCATTAATTTCTTGCCTGCTTTTTTTGTGTGTAGACCTAGAAGTTGTCACTAGAATTCCTGCTGAAGTTCCTCAAAGAAGAGAAGCTGTGACGAGGCAAGGGAGGCATCTCTGTTTTCAACTACGAAGTCCTTCAGGAACAGCAGTATCAACCCTGTGCTACATAAGCAGAAGCAACCAGCTTGTTGTGGGTTTTTCTGATGGCTACTTGTCACTATGGAATATGAAAACATTGAAGAGGGAGTAAGTAATCACACTTGGAGGTGCAGGGGTGTCAATTTTCTGCTTCAGGAAGTTATGCAGTAGGGATGTGATAGAGCTGATTTTTGTAAGTCAGTTTTGTGCAGTAGTATTTCGTGAACCCAGGCAATGTGTGTGTTTCCTTGAAAGATTTTAGAAAAGTTCAGAACCAGTTATGGCAACTATGAAATGCACTGGAAGGCTTCACTGTGTGAATAATGTGATTTTGGTGATAATACTTTTTAAAGTGTCCACGATGGATCTAGTGAGACTTGATAATTCAATAGCTAATCTGTGCCTGCAGATATATTCTTTCCTACATTTCAGCCTTGATGGAAGTTGATGGTTGAGTCTTTCCCAGATAAGGATGTGAATGAAAGTTTATTTGGAAGACTTGGTGATCAGAGTAATGAATACATAAATTTATAGGCAATAGTGAAATTTAGAGGTGATATGCATTATGGATGCATAATTAGAGGTCAAGAAAAGATTGTGAAGGTGCAAGCGAAGTTCAGAGGTTGGGAAGACAAATACTAAAGAAGTAGTGGCTTGTCGGTCAATTATGACCTTCTGTACTTTGAGGAGGAGCATGCAAGCTGCTTTTTTCCCAGAAGGTGCCTTCTACAAACAGCCGCAGCCAGTAGACTCCTTTTTTCTATATTCTTTTAAACCTGTAGGCACCACTCCCAGCTGGAAGGAGGAAGGATTCCTGTCTATGCAGTTACTTTTCAAGAGCCCGAGAATGATCCCCGCAATTGTTGCTACTTGTGGGCTGTTCAGTCTACACAGCAAAGGTGAATAAAATCTTGCCATCTTGTCACTGTTTTGCTGGGGCTTTTTTGTTTGTTTGTTTGTTTTTTTAATATTTATTCACATTTGGTTGATACCTGTGTGTTCATTTTGTTTGTTTAACTGTACAGGAGATGAAAAGTGTTAAGCTCTTAAGCTTACCGTCCAATTTTTTCAGGATTTTACACTTGCAAAGAGGGGTTGACTCTTTCTTACCTTGGGAAGGTGGGAAAGGGTATGGTGGCTATATTTTTGTGCTTGCAGTCTCAAATGCTTTCCCTTGTTTCTTGATGACTGCTTCAAGATTTGTTTGGTATTCCTACCATGATATTCAATACCATTTAAAGTGATTTAGGCTGCAGATGCAGAGCAGTAAACATGATCAGCAAGCTACTTAATCAGCCCAGCTATTCACAGAGTGGCAGTCTTCTTAAGATTGACTTAAGAGCAGTTTTCATGGAGAGCTTTGCTGTTGTGAGCTATTTCTAGAAATTCAGTGATTTTTTTTCTCCATGTTGCATATTAAAACTTTCCAATGGTACAGTTAACATTTGCCCCTGAAGCTGTTCGTGTCAGAATGTCCTCCTTTATGTTTTAGTGGCTAAATGTGACCAGTTATCATGTTTTGGGAAACAGTGTTTTTCTTTTCAGGAAGAGCATGCTTTTATATAAGTCTCAGCCTAGATCTAATAAAATGATAATGAGTATTGTAAAGCAGCTTTGTAATCAAATTTCCTCATTTATACCTTTTTCAGTGAAGGTGATGTTGTGAGTTTACATCTGTTGCAATTAGCATTTGGTGACAGGAAACGCCTGACGTCAGGACAAGTAATGTACGAGGTAAGACAGGCCTGTATGTGAGAAGATGAAAATAGTAATTTGTCTAAGTAAGGATCAGTTAAGTTGACCAGATTCATGTTTACCAAGAAAGATCAGTGAGACTTAAGAAAAAAGTATTTTGGTGAGTCTTTTTAAGCATTCTTTTGTTCATACTTTTCAAAACAAGTCATAGAATCATAGGTTTTGGTTGGAAGACCTTAAATATCATCTAATTCCAATCCCCTGCCATGGGTATGGATGCCACCCACTAGATCAGTTTGCTCAGGGCCCTGTCCACTCTGGCCTTCAACACTTCCAGGGATGGGACATCTATAGCATCTCTGGGCAGCCTGACCTTCAGATCCTCACCACTTTCACAGTAATTTTTTTTTCCTAACATCTAATCTAAATCTCTCCTGTTTTAGTTGAAACTCCTCTTTTGTGCTATCACTATCTGCCACTGTAAAATGTCAGTCTCCCTCTTTTTTATGAGCTCCCTTTGCATGCTGAAGGGCTACAGTGGTATGAGGTTGGACTTCTGGGCTGTAAGTGCGTATTCCTTCTTGTCCACTAGAACTTCCATGTCTGTTTTGGCAGGGCTGCTCTCAGTCACTTCTCCCAGTCTGTAGTCGTGTTTGGGATTGCCCCATTCCAGGTGTAGCACCTTGCACTTGGACTTGCTGACCTTCATGTCATGAGATTCCCATTGGCCCACCTCTCAGGCTTCTCCAGATCCCTCTGGGTGACATCCCAGCCTTTTGTTTGGTCAGCTGCACTTTTCAGCCTTGTGTCATCTGCAAACTTGCTTAAGGTGCACTTGATCTCACTGTTTGTGTTATTGATGAAGATATGGAAGAGCACTGGTCCCCACACAGGTTTCTGAGGGACACTGTTCAACATTGGCCTATGCCTGGAGATAGAGCTGTTTCTACAACTCTCTGGCTTGGTCCTTCCATTTCTAAATATGCACATCATACCTTCATGTGTAGCTTTTAAATGACAAAAATACACAGTGCTCTAGAGGAACGGAACACCTTGTTTGTTTGGGTTTTTTTGTTGGTTTTTTTTTTTTTTGTTTTTTTTAAAGGGCTTTCATTGCAGTTCACTCCTGCATCATGTAGTGCTCTAAGCACTTTGGCAGGTTGATAGGATAAAGTTCTTTTTAATCTTCGCAAGATTCGCTTTTGAATTTCAGTTTTGTTTTATCCTCTTTTAAAAGTTATTTTTAGCTACAATCTCAGCAGTGACAAAGACAATACCTTTGCTGTGCGCTGCATTGGGGAAAATGCAATTGCCTCCATTTCTCTCGTGGCTACTACTTTTTTTACAGCTAAACAATTTAATACTAAAATGTGAGAACTTTAACTATGTGGCAGTTATTTGTCTTGGTTGTCTTTTCTGAACAAGATCTGACAGATGTCAGTTTGTACCTCAGAGGGTTGAAATGTTTAATCAGTCTTTAAAAATGGATTTACTCGAAATTCCAGTTGCCATTCTTGAGAAACAAATGAAAGCACACAAAGTGATTAGAAAACGTTACTGTGTTTGTGACCTGGAAAACCTGTGGTGTAGTTAAAGTAAGACTTGGAACCCTCTACAGACTATACAACCAGTAGTACATTTGTAGGCATGTGTTAAAAGACTCTTAACAGGAACCAATCTTAGAAGGCTGTTGAAGAGAGCTGAACATCTGCACCCTCTGAAAGACAGGTCCTTCAGCTGGCTTGCAGATAAACCACTTAATTGCATTGTTTCGTTCTGAGACCTGATAGCATCTACTGCCAAGAAATCCCCCCAAAACAATTCTTAATCCCTCCTCAAAGGATGCATCGTGACAGGATCCATGCCCACCAGAGGACGCTTAAGTGTCAGAGTGCTTCTTGTGGTCCCAGATTGGCCAGCATGACATGATGGCTCTCTGCCTACATGACTGAATCAAGCTTCTTGTTGGTCTTCAGTGACATAACACTTAAGAGTTGTTCCCATTTGTCAGGCCAGACTTGAGTAAACAAGGAGAAATTAATCTACTGCTGCTCCTTGTTCACTGAGTAGAAATAACAGGAGCTTAGAACACTTGTCTGCTTACATCAGTGCTGTGCGTCCCAGGAATCGGACTTGAGGCTATGAAACTGTGAATTTTTGACTATATCATGGTAAAAGTCATTGGAACGTCATGAGCATGTAGCACTGTTTTTGACACGTGTCAAACTTGAGTCTCTGTTGCCTTCAAGGCTGATTTAAATCTGCTTAAATAAGAAAACCGAAAAATAGGCTTAAAGTAGACTTCCAAAGACCTCTTTTAGATCATCTCAGCAGCTGCTGTATCTTGTGGATCAGTTCATGGTCATGGAGCACATCCTTACTTTGTTCCACACAAGGCTTGTATACAGTCTCTACATGCATATCAGAATCTGACCAGTGCAACTCCTTTGAAAACTGTCCTGTTTAACTGGTCTGGAACATCATTGCTTAATACCTTCTGTGCTCTAGAGCTCCTTAACTTAGATTTGCTTGCCCCATTGTGGAAAACTTAAAATGCGCAACTTTGGTTAGGAAGTTGTCTTTGGCAGGAACTATTTGGTATTATTTTTCTCTTCCCCTTCACACTGAATTTATGTGGGAGTGGCTCTTCAAATATAAATGAAAGCTGAAATTTCTAGTCATTAAAATTAATGCTGGACAGGTTTATGGAGTTTTAGTGCTTTATCTTGTGGAACTGTCATTTAGAGTGGTAACTTCTTGTTCAAGATGTCACCTGTTAAAATTGGTTTTAGTGTTTAGTTATCCTACAGTAAAGATGAAGTTTTTTGCTTAGGCTTCATGTTAATTTTTCAAAGAGATGGTTTTGATTTTTCTTGTCTACTCTGCATGAATCTGTTACTTCCAAAGTTCTTTAATGAAATAGTGTGAACTGTGTGTGCTTCAGAGCAAAGTTTTGTGAAGGAAATGCTAATATTTGAAAATGTGTAAAGCCTTTTTAGCCACTACCTGTTAAAATTTCACTCTTAAGTCTCTTGAATGTCAGATGTAGTTTTTATTTCCTATCAGAAATAAGTTCATTAGAAAAAAACATATGCATGTTTTATTAGATACATACATTCTTTCTTAGTAGATCTAATGAAAATTCCCTTCTTTTTTGGTTGTTTTTCCCTGCCCAGGGTTTGGAATACTGTGATGAAAGGTACAGTTTAGACCTCACTGGTGGAATCTTTCCCTTGAGAGGGCAGACCAGCAATACTAAATTACTCAGCTGTCAGACCATAGAAAAATTTCGCAACCATGCTGACAGAGAGGATAACATTAATGAAGGTTTGTTCTGATGTCCCTGCTTGGATATTCTTAACTATGTGGTTTGGAAATCTAAGCAATAAATGCTGTTCTATACCCACAGTTTTATAGTTTTAAATAGTCATCTAGCTGACCTTAGTGGGCTTATTGAAAAAGAAGTATTGTTTGCTGAAGCTACATGGGACTTTTTTATCCCTCTGAATGTTATTCTTTAAGGGAAAAAGTAGGTTTTATTTTATGTTTCCTGGGATGCTAGAGCAGTGTGTGGGGTCATCTGTATAAGGCTGGTGAGTCAGTTTGTTCTGCCAGTTGTCTTCATTGAACAGTAATACCATTCTTTCTATTGCTTAGGAATGTTACCTGATTTTCTTTTTTTCCTGCTCAGACCTCTGGCTGCATCCATTTAGCATGTGGTCACTAGTGGTGTTCCCCAGGGCTCAGTATTGCAGCCAGTTCTATTCGATATCTTCTTCTGATGATCTGGATGAACAACTAGATGAGCTAATAATTGTGTATTTGGTTTGTTTTGGAACAGATAACATTTGAAAAAGAAAGAGGCAGTACAACTAAAACTACCACATGGAGTTTGCCCTCCATATATTGGTTTTTTTTCATTATTAATGCAATGATGTGTTTCATGAGTGAAATTACAGAATTAAGCCAAAATAGAAAGTAGTGTTTTAAAACCAGCAGGCATCTCATATTTTCTACAACAAGAAATAATGTCTTGTCTTTGACAGTAATCTCTCCTGACACCAGTGTATCAATCTTCAGTTGGCAAGTGAATACCTATGGTCAGGGAAAACCATCTACTTATTTGGGTGTGTTTGACATCAATCGCTGGTATCACGCTCAAATGCCAGACTCACTGAGGTAATTTTTAATTAAATGGTTTCAATATCCCAATAAAAAATTAATTTGAAAACTGCTATTGAGCTTATGCACCTGTTTTCTTTAAGGCCAGAAGAATTCCTTCATGACTGCCCCTATTTTGCACTGTGGTCACTGGATCCTGTCATAAGCATGACTTCTCCAAACCTCATTTTGGATATTCTGGTACACGAGCGTAGTCTGAGTCGGGGGGTGCCTCCTTCTTATCCACCACCTGAACAGTTTTTTAATCCAAGCACCTATAATTTTGGTAGGTATTTCACTGCTTTTCATTTGAATTGTGGCAAGCTTCAGTGGAGGTCAAATGCCACTGTGGCTCTCTTTCTTGTTCATTGTTTGTCACACAAAAACCAAAAAAAAAAAGCCCCACAAAGCTTCTCAAACCTGGTTACCTTGTCCTAACAAGGTACTTCCTCTTGTGAAACATATCTGGCAGGCTGCTGAGTTTTGGGTTTGGGGGCTTCTATAACATAGTCTGGGAAGGGGTGATGGTCATAAGATGAAATAACTTTGGCTGAGGCCCAAAGCACAGCACCTGGGTGCCACTCCAGGTTAAGTTTCTACAGACAGTGAGTAACTACTTTTTATGGCAAGTTTGTAAGTGATGTGATGAGGGAAAGGGGTGCTGGAGGTTTGTCTTTGCAGACAGCACTATTTAAAAGCATAAACTGGTGACAAGGTAACAAGGTCTGTCAAATGTTGTTGTTTCTGCAGATGTGACGTGCTTGCTCAACTCGGGAGTTGTTCACATGACTTGCACCGGCTTCCAGAAGGAGGTGACTTTTTTTACTGTGTTGAGACTGTCAGGAGATGAACCTTTTCTAACTTTTCTCTTGCAGTGCTTTGAGTGCTTTATGCTCATCCACATGCATAACTGCAGTCACATCCTGTCAGTTTCATGCAAATGGTGCTGTTTTAGGGAGGCATGAGCAGGGATTGAATAGGAAGAAAGAGCATGGTGGAAGTTGGTGAAAGTGTTTACTTCTTTGTGTGGTGTGGAGTTAGGGCTTTGACCCCTGATGAACTTGAGAAAGGAGGAAGCAGGGAGAAAGGGAAAAGTGATGTAACTGTTTAAGAAGAAATGCATGTTATTTCTCTCGACCTTGGCCAAGTTATAACTTCTGAGCCACTGCACAGCTTGTGACAAATCTTTTCAAATTAAGTTCCAGCTCACTGAATATACTCATATAAATAATCTTTTGCAGAAACAAGCATAGAATCTTTCAAAGAGTGATTTGTAGTTGTATTAGTTTTAACTTCTGCAGGATGTAATTTGTGTCATTGTTCAGGGAAAAGCAAGGCCTTTGTATTGACAGAGAGGCTGGAAAATACTTGCTTTCCCTCAGCAATGCAAGTGTTTTTTCTTATATAGGATATTTTTTTAGAAACGCGAACTGTTAGTGTGATTCTGTCTTTAGGACTTTACATGGCAATGCTTACCAAAATTGCTAAGCTAAAGCCTTCTGCTACTAATGCAGCTTTCTGACAGTCTTACGTGATCCAAAACCTTAGTGATTGAATGCTGTCTTGACCTGTGTGTTTTGATTGATGTTTCAGACACTGAAGTTTTTGAAGAAGTCTGGTCCTTTAATAAGTGAAGCCATTCGTGACAGCTACACTCGGTGTCTTGTAGCTGGCTTGCTGTCTCCAAGACTGGTTGATGTCCAGCCATCCAGTCTGAGTCAGGTGAGTGTATGTTGGGGAATCCAGAGGGAAATATGTCCATCTGGTTTGAAGGTTGTAGAGGCTATAAGACCATGATTTTTGACTGCAAGCTGCTCTGACAGGCAGGTTTTGAGATACAGTTAGCAGAAGTAATAATATTCCTAGATCCAGTCTTCTGACTGGGAACAGCCATGAGAAGTCTGTCTTCAGTGACTCCTCTGTAAATTCCAAGGTCAGCTTGTGGAAGCATTCAGTCAATGCTGGGCATGTGCATCAGAAAGCAGCTTTCCCTGCGAACAGCCTTCATCCTCTGCATACCCTCAGTGTCTCAGAGCCTTGCCTGCAGTAGGTGGCAGTGAAGGTGCCTCCCTCAGATGTGCACTGCTGTTACAAACACTAGCTTAATGCACTGGATATTGTTTGCTTCCAAGGAAGTGATAACCAGTTAGAATTGTCCGCTCTACCAGACAGTTTCATCACCACTTCTCATTTTCCCTGCATCAGTAGGCTTTTCTGCACCCTCTCAAAACTGATCGTTACCTCAGCAGCCTTTGCCTTCAGCTGTGGTAGCTCGATTTCCTCCTCTTAGACTGCCCTCTTGCTGCAGCACCTGCATCACCTGTATCTCTCAACTGCTACATTCTGTCTGTCACCACTGTGGCTTCACACCCTTCTCTCATGCGTTTTCCATTTTCGGTGCAGCAAACTTTGTCTCTCATGTGAAGAGTTTTATGAAGGAAGGAGCCTTTGAGATGAACAGCCCATCTTTGTCCAGGCAGGGTCCAAGCTGAAGGGTTGGATGATCATCATGGAGTGGAGCAGCAATCACTAGGAAGGGTAGAGCAGTCTTCCCCCTAGCTTCATCTTCCTGTCTGTGGGATTCTTCACCAGACTGTGGAAATGTGTCAGGAAAAATAACACTTCTGCATAGTGTGGTAGCTAAAACAAATTTGGCAAGCACATCCAGCCCATAGAATGCTTATTTTGCAAGCCTGATGTAGGCTCTTACATTATGATTAGATGTCCTGATGTCAACTCTGGTTGGGAAGCAACTTGGGAAAGCAAGAACTTTTATGTTGACCTTTCCTGGATTGCAGTTATGCGCTGCATTAAGCAGGGATTGCTTTTGAATACTGGAAAGGAAAATTTAATATTTAGGGTCAAGTAGATTGGAATTTTGTTTGGTACCCTAAGTAGTATTTGACATGCTTCCTTGTCTGAAATGCATTTTCAGAAAATAATGGAAATATCCCATATGTCTTCTAATATGTAGAATTTGCTCTTAAATGTTAGGACTTTGCTTAGAATGCAAACTTCTAAAATTTGATTGTAAAAAATAGCATGAAGAAAAAAATTCTATGCAGGATCATTTCACCTGAAGGAAATGCCTGAACACAAGCTGGAATAAGCTACTATATTATTTCCCATGTGTATACATTATCCTTCTTAAGGATTGCCATGACATTAGAATACAGTATTTGAACAGGCTGAAATTTCAGCCTGTTAGAACTGTAAGGCTGCACTTTTAAATGATACTTTAAAAAATTCTAACAATCTTTTAGCTGTCAAAGCTGCATCATGTCTTGCTAGCCTTGAGAGATGCTTGGCCTCAACTTCACTGTTCCAATGCAAACACAGTTGGTTTGCTCTGTCCCCTTCACATGTTACTGATGGAAAAGGGGTGTGCCCAAAGTGCATAATGGGTATTAGCAGAGGATGTTACTGAAAATAGTTAATTGGGACTCAGTAAATGAAGACTGAAACCCCAAGGCACAGAAATAGAGATAAGAAGTGGCCTGTGTGAAGTTGAAATGCCAAGAGGAAAACTTTCCTATGTGCCTCAAACCAACAAGCAGCCCAGCCTGTGGCTAGAATTAAGACAGAATCAAGAATATGCAATAAGTTGCATTTGCAACTAATGTCTGAATGAGTATCCAGTTAGAAACAAATACTTGTGTTGAGGCCCAGGTATGAAAAGTATGTGAGGTAGTAATTTGCTCTTGTCTCTTCTGTTCAGGAGGAGCAGTTAGAAGCAGTATTGTCAGCTGCTGTGCAGACAGGTTCTTTAGAACTTCTAACGGGATGCATTAAACACTGGACTTCTGAAGGTAATGCTCCCTACATTGCATTTCATTTGTGTCTGTTTTGGTTGGAAATTATTGTGGCTTCATGTGCTTTCTGTTTTCTCTTTTTAAAGAGCAGCCAAGTTCTGCTGTAAATTTACGGTTTGTTCTTGAGTGGACGTGGAACAAAGTGATCTGTACAAAAGATGAACTGGACCAAATCTGTGAGTACTGGTGTAGTCGTTTTGGAAACCTGGAGTGATTCTTTGTAAAGGATGTGCTTCAGTCATCTGTATGTAGCAAGTGTATGCTCCTGGTTCTTTAAGTCTCCTGTGGTTGTGTGAGTGTCCTTTGGAAGTCTGCAGTTGCTGATGATTGCTGATGATTGACTATTTCTCCTTGACAAGGTGTTCCGCTGTTTGATGGCTCGTGCAACTTCATTGACCCACAGACATTACAGTCCCTTCAGCACTGCCAGCTGCTTCTGAGCAACCTCAGCACAGTCCTGAACTGTTTTCTAACAGAAGCTCGAGAGCTTACTGAGAGAGGTTGGTGAAAGCACTGCTAGGTGTTTGATCTGATTGTTCAAATTAGTGAGGATGCTTGGGTTGTAACTGTGGAGACAGGAGCTGTTGTTTTTTGGATAGTTGGGAGAGAGTCAGGTGGAGCTGGGAGGAGAAATTTAAATCTGAGCAGTTGGGACTTTGATTTAAAACACTGAATTCAGGGGAATCGCTTATTGTGGAGTGCATGAGGCTGGGTAGGGGAGGCTACACTGATACAGCAGTGAGCTGTGAGCTGCCTGAATGGCAGTTGCATCAACTGAGTGTGGTAATGCTGAGAATTGTTCCTAATTGTTAGCTAGCAATTGATAGTTGTGTGCAAAATTGCTGGGAAATATAAAGGAAACCAAAATGAGTAATGTTTGAAGCACGTTTCTTGAGGTTTTTTGGCTTCTGATTTTATAAATTGTTGTTGGCATATTGAGGGAAAGACAGGAGTATAATCTGTTTTGCTGAAGTAAAAATCTCTGCTACATGCTACTCTTCCTGAATAAATCTAAGAGATTAGGCTTTGTTTTTTCATTTTAAATTTGTGATTCTGTTTCTTTGTAGTGATCGGTTTTTGTTTTAAGGATGAATGATGGTTTTTCCCTTCAAATTCATAAGTGATTCAGAGGGGCATCTATAAGTAAAAATAGTTCTGCCATGGATTTTTGTACTTTGTTTGTTCTGCTGAGGGAAGCTTTGTTAAAAGGAGAAGAATTGCAAAATCCAAATCATCTTATGCCTTTTCTCCAGGTTTTACAGACTTGACAAATAAGCAGGTGGTAACCAGCCTCATTTCTTTGTATGCACAAGTGGTGATCTGGTTCTGTCGATCCAGTCTCCTTCCCGAGGGTTTAGGTAAGCAGAAATCGTTGTACGAAAGCACTTGAGGCTCTGTGATTTTCTTCTGTCTAGTTCAAAGTTTTAGTAAAACATGGCCTTACTTCTTTAACCTGCTTTTACTTTATCACCTCTAGATGATCACATGCATTTGTCTAGGCCTTTCTACAATTACCCTCTGATTCAGAGCTACTATACGGGTCATCGAGAGAAACTGGAGCGTTTATCAAGGTAAGACTCAGAGGAAATCTCTAGAAAGCTGCCACTGTGAGACTGTGTGACAGTGGTTATTTTTGCAGTTAAAACCCTTTGTCTGCACTTTCTTGGCATTACATATAACAGAGCAGGAAAGCAAACCTGGAACCCAGAAGGTCATTGCAACTCTTCTCTTGGATCTGTGCTTTGGACTCCTTAGTTAATGAGTTCATTGTGACCTAAGGACTGTCTTTCCTGTGACTCAGAAATCTGTGCCACTGAGAGGCTGGAATGAGTGTTTTTCTCTGTCCAAGCCCTTGCTCCCTTTTGTTGCAGAGGCAAATGGGATTCTGACTGCTTGATGATTGATGGAATGGTTTCCCAGTTGGGAGAGCAAGTGGAGAAGTTGTGGCGGAGAGATGAAGGTGGCACTGGGAAATACCCACCTGTTAGTTTACACGTGAGTATTGTGTTCATTGAAAACGCCAGCAGCAGCAGCAGTGGTGCCCTAAAGGCAATGGTTCTGAAAGACAGGAGCATTAAAAACCTTTTCATCTTTCATTTCAGGCACTGCTGGATCTCTATTTGCTAGAAAGCATTGAAGAAAGTGACAAACATGCAATTGTATCCTTTCCAGATTTTGTTATTTCTCCTTCAGTGTGTGCACGTAAATATTCTTACATATTTGTCACCTGGGTGATAAACAACACTTTAACTTGTGCCTCAAGAGTGGACAAATTAGGATAAAGTCTTAGACAGAAGCATTGCTTAATTTCTCTCTAGATTGGAATTTTTCTGATGTCTTTATTTAAATGTTTTGTTGCAAGTCTCTTCTCATATGAGAAAACATGTTCTTCAAATTATATTCAAGATAAAAACCTTGCTTAGTTCTTCTCAAATTTTAACACACTTACTAATTTTTTAAGGCACCTCTGTCTGTAGTGTAAGACTGCTTATTAGAATGGTGTCCTAAAATGTAGTTTCAGAACAAAAGGGTTTGTAACAGTGCTTTTCCAATTGCTGATTCTTTGTTAAGGTCATTTGTTTGCTAGCCCAACTGACAGTGTTTGCCTTTTTTTGTGTAAAATGCAGGCACACAGAATATTAGATGAGCCGAAGCCTAATTTTTAGGCTGTTGGAAGATGCAGAATTACTGTTGTTTGTTGGCTAGACCAAGAGGGGAGCCTGGAGAGCAAGGGGTTAAAAATTGTTGTAGTCCCAAGCTGCCTTACTCAGACAGATCCCTAACACGGGATGTCAGAAGGGGAAGATGACACTTGGAATGAGGGATCCACATGCAGTTCTAAACACAGTTTCAGTCAGTCAGTGCTAAATTGAACTGTAAGGGCACCATAATCTTTGTTTTGTGAGGTCAGGAAATGGGGAAAACAGAAGAGCTGTAGAATTTGTTTCCTTTAATAATTAAGCATTGTATGTTCAAGTGTGTTTAGCGTCCAACTACGTTTTGTAGCTTCACTGATGGAAGCAGATATAATAGCAGTATATAAATGCCCAATACCTGTCTTTTGATTTCCTTAAAGATATCTACAAGTGTTTCCTTCTGGAAGTTTTTTCAGAATGCAGTTCTGTGAATAGGACCTGACTATTGATATAATGAGTTGTAATCATTTAAAATGGCAAGATCAATAGATTAGGATTTTCTGCTTCCTATGATTTTAATACTACTATGTTTTGCTAAATTTTATGTGATATAAGTTTTTGGTCTTAGCGATCTATTCACCTTAATTAGATACTCTCAGACAATTTACTTGCTGCTGGACATCATGCATTCCTTTCCAAATAAAACAGAAACTTCAATCGACTCCTTTCCAACTGCCTTTGCTATCCCTTGGGGTCTTGTTAAACTTATCCAAGGGTTTTGGCTTCTAGATCACAATGATTATGAAGTAAGTATGAAGCAGTTGAGTTAGACATACATTGCACTGCAGAGCTGTAATTAATAAAAATATTTTTAAAAATTGGTGCTTAGGTATTAGGAACTGTTGTAGCATAAGCAGCTTTTTTGTAACACTGCTCTGACACCTTCAGCAATAAGTTAGGATTTGAAATTTTGCTTAACTAGTTTGACAGGAAATTGATTAAACAAAGGTGAAATCAGCATAAATAATTCTTCATATTTGAAATTTCTAAGCTGTCTGTGGTTAGGTTTTCAGCAGACTGGTTGGGCACTGTTTCTATAAGTCTTTTGTGTACTTGGAACATGGAAACTGTGATGGTAGCAAGAAGACTTAAGGCAAAAGACTGCAGAAGTGACTTTTCAACTTAATAGTTATTCTTCCTGATACTGAATATTGTTCTTGGCACTGTGTCAATACAACCAAATTTTTTTATATGTAAGTTATCTAGTAATTTATCTATAAAAAGTGATGTCTTTACTCAGGGTTTTGTGACCTTAGAAAAATCTGATTTGCTCCTTTTGAAACAGTCACGTTGTTTTGTATGGTTGATTATTTATTTTTTTTTTTTTCTGCAAGTGCAGAAGAATATTTACTGGTGTGTCCTGGATCAAGTATTTTGTTATAAGTTAGTGTAGCCCACATCCAGCCATGCTGCAGAAAGCTTTGACTGTGTTTGTTGCCTGGCTGTGTGTGTCTGTGGTAATGAGCTGCTCTCAACTTGTGCAGAATGCCCTGGCCCTGCTCTTCCACCCAGCTACGATCAAGACTGTGCCATGGCAGCACATGAGGATAATTCAGTCCCTCATGTGCCAGGGAGAGCACAGGAGAGCCCTCAGGTACATCCAGATGATGAAGCCGTCCATGTCCAGCAGCAGTGAAGTGCGGCTGCTCCTCACCGTCTTGTTGTCCAACAGGTAAGGAAATCTCCCATTCTTGTGGCATTCAGCTGTTGGGAAAAGTGGAGAACTGGTGATACAAATGGGGCTGCCCTCCATTTCTTTTGATCTTTGAATGAATACTGTCAGTGTGGGACATCTTTTTGGGTCCAGTGTTGCCATTCCTTTCCATGTCCAAAACCTTAACTGCAGGTGCATGGTGGAGGCTTGGGGTCTCTTGCAGCAACACACCACCAAGTTAAACATAGAAGAGCTGCTAAAGCACATGTATGAAATCTGTCAGGAGATGGGGCTCATGGAGGATTTGCTGAAGCTGCCCTTCACAGACACGGAGAAAGTGAGTTGGAGAAGAAACAAAAAAACCTCATTGTCTCTTTGGCAAGAGAAGAGGCAGAGTCGTAATTGATGTTTGAAATGTGTTATTTCCCACAGGAGTGTTTGGAGAAGTTTTTACAGGCCAAATCTGGTGTTCAGAACCATGAATTCCTCTTAGTCCACCATCTGCAGCGTGCCAACTACATCCCAGCACTCCAGCTGAATCAGTCCATGAAGACCAGTCTGATGGTAAGGGTATATGTCCTTCTGTGTGAAATTATGAATTAAATGTTACAGACCATAGTAAGTCCAGTTTAAAAAGTTCGTTTTCATCTGAGGAATAAATATGTATCTTGTCTTTATTCAGTTCATCAGATCCCTCTGTTATGTATGGTTTAGCTTATGGAAGTTTTTTGTGTTACTTGTTTTTGTGGAATGAAGATTATGTTGCATGTCATGTCTTGTATCTTGCTTTTATCCAAGAGCACTCTTGATGCTTCACAGGTAAAAGTTGCCTTATGGTTTTAGTTACGAGTTTGGGATTTGTTGGGAATTTTTACGTTTTCATTTTTCCAACTAGTCTTCCTTACACTTATCCAAAACTAGCAGGTGAAATTGATGTGTACTCCTGGGGGGAACTTGGAGCTTGCTTGCTTGTCTCTGTGCAGTGGATTTGTTCTCCTTTGTCTGTAGAGCAAATTAAAGCCTTGGTTAGAAAGAGCAGGGATAGTTCTGTGCAGTGAGCTTCTGGGAAATTACTAAATTCTTGCTTTACACATTTCCTTTGTCAGAATGATCGTGATCCTCGCTTGAGAGAGAGAGCAGTTGCCAGAAATTCTCTATTAGACCAATATGGCAAAATCCTTCCCACAGTCCAAAGGAAGCTGGCAGTGGAGAGAGCCAAGCCGTACCGTTTGCCTTCATCAGTCTTAAGAGAAGGTGATTTTAGAGAAGGGAAATACAATGTGCAGCCAGCCATCACTTTGATTACACAAGGCTGATACTTTTCCCTCTTGCTTTACAGTCCCAAGGCCAAAGCCATTGTCAACAGCAGCAAGGCAAACTAATGCGGGAAATGTGCATACAAGAGCAACTTTCATCAGTAAGGTGTTGTCCAAGATTGGGGAAGTATGGTTCGGAAATGAGCAGAAAACAAATATCTCACAATATGATAGGTAAGCAGCCTTTAATAAAAGTTAGTCTTGAACAATGTGTTTGGATAGGGAGCTGGACAGAGAGTGGTAGGGGGAGAGAGAGAGAATTCAATTTGAATTGTGTTAGTTTTTTGGTGGGAAGATGCACATGAATAAAACTTTGTTTTGCTTTTTTGCACATACGTATGCATGTAACATCTAAGAATTCATCATAAGTAGTGTTTGGAGAGTTTTTCTGCTATGATAATCTTCTCTATACAAATACATGTATTTACATTATGGCAAATGTGTTTACAGCTGAAACTCAGTATTTTTGTCACTACTACGAAGCTGTTGCTGTACTGTTGTAGACTGTTGCTGTCTTTTATAGACTTGTTTGTGTGATCACATAGTAGTCTTTTGCCAGTTCCTGCTTGGTTATTTAAAAATAAGCAGAATTAAAGAGTGGAGAAGTGGCTCATAATTGTCAGGTGATTGTCCTACATGGGTTGTGGTTAAATAAACTTTAATTCTGGTATGGCTGGACTTTGATGGAATGAAAATCAATTTTGTTTACGTTTTCCTTCTAGTCCTAGAACTACAGAGCCAGCAGTCAGTGCGCATCCTCTCCCTGGTTCAGAGTTGCCTGATGCATTTCTTGGGACACCTATTACAAAACTTTCTCAAAAGTGTTCAAGGTATAGCAGATCTACAGACTTTATATTTCAAAATGGTATTGTTTATCGTGTATATACATGTGCATGTGTGTATGCTTTTTGTTTACCAAGGATTCTGTTGCATCTAGTTTTGTATCTTAAAGAAGTCATCAACTTAGGGACAGAATTAGGTGGACAATTTGAAATGGTCCCTGCATTGAAATGTAGGTGAATTTTCTCCACTGCTGAGAATTAGGTCACTTGTGCACCTTAAAATTGGGGTATTCTTATGTCAGGGATTTTGGAAATTAGAGATGAAATGTAAAGAAATGATGAAAAAATACCCCAAAGTGCCTGTGACTTGTTTCTGGGACTGATAAATCACTCCCACCAGTGAGGTTGTATTTCTTGTTCATCGAATGTTTTTGTTCTGCATCATTTGAGATGATCATAGTGTGCTTTTTTTTCATTTATTTATTGATGTTCCTAGTTTAAACTGTGTATTTTAACAGGTTGCTGGATTTGGTGGTTCGTCCTGTCCCTTCCTGCTCTGTGGCACAGGATGAGAGCCAGCAGTCCCCATGCAGGGCTTCTACTTCTTTTGTGGCATCCAGCCCCCTGAGATCAAAAACACATCGCTCCAGCTCCCAAAAGAATCTGCCAAGAGCATCAGAGTTGAATCTACTGGAAACTCCTCTTGTGGTCAAGGTTTGTATTTTAAAAACTCAGTAGCAAACAACTAAATGAAAATCTTCTGAGGTTTGTTTTAAGTGAAATCACCAAAATATTTAGTAGAAATGGTTTTGGATTGAAATTTTCAGTATGAATGTGGTTATTGTATACACAGCCCTTTTGGAAGCAGTAAGTTGGGAACAGTTTTTAAGCAAGGAACTTTAGTTCTCAGTTGATTGCAGTGGACAGCTTGTCCCACGGCTTTGTGAACTAAATTTATTTTCATTGTATGGAACAGCTAATGAAGTGTCATCCATATCAATGAACTAGTTTCATCCTCCTCTTTTGAAACCCTTTCATTACTGTAAAATAATCTGAGATAAGAACAGCTGAATGCTTCTACCTAAAGATAGGTAGGTATTTTTGCAGCAATTTCTTCTCTTTTGTGGAAGGGAATTCTTAGCTGATTAATTAGTGAAAAAGAAGTTGCGGCTGTTGCTTTCCAGAATTGCTGTCACATGCAGCATCTGAAAACACTGTTATGCAGAGTAGAGTTGAAATTGTGTGCCTTTTATAAGAGCAGTGTAGGAATTGTAAAAATCAGTGGGGTAGGGGATAACCTTGCAGAAAACAAGATGTCATGTCCTTATTTCCTTAAGAAGTAATTTTGAAAAGTAACTTCTGTGTTGTTGGCATTACAAAGGCAAACCAAGGGAACTGTAAAAAGCAAACATGTTGGTAGTTTTGGAATAAAACAGTGCAGAGGCAAAACTTTCTGCTGCTATATACCCAGTTCATAATTTAAGCTAATTTAATTTTTGTAATTTAAATACAGTCTTCTGTTTTGGAGATTTAACTGGTCTTAAATTAAGTGTTTTTATTTCTTTTCCTAGAGAGCTAAAGTTCTGGCCACATCTTCTGGTTTTCCTGGGTTTACTCCTCAGTCTATTCTCAGGTCCAGCCTTCGCACTACACCCCTAGCAACTCCCTCTGCATCCCCAGGACGATCAGTTACTCCTCCTCTACGAGCAAAGGAACCTAGAATATCTTTCAGGGAAGAGAGCTCACAAGCAAAGTGGACTGTTGGGGTAAGCTGGGCTGCAGTTAGTGAGTTTTGCAGATAATGCTGTGATTTAATTTAGACTTGAAAGTTGGCCAAAACTCCTTATGCTGAGAATCTGGATTGTGAATGAGAATGGCAGAATTTGGTCCAAAAAATTGTGTTGTGCTAGACATTTTATATCATGTTCTTGCAGGAACATACTCATAATGAACATCAGGGACCTTGGTGGGTTTTATTCAGATGTTGTTAGGATCTCTCGTTTTTCAGAATGTTAGTTCACCTTTCAGCTGTACCTTTTCAAATGGTAGTGTTGCAAGAAAGTAAGGAATCTAGATGGAGCCTCTTGTTTGAGTTTGTTAAATTTTGCAAATTGAACATCTGGGAAAGTAACAAAAGTCTTAAAGATGCATTGACGTTCAACCTGTCTTTTTGCAATGTGGGTTTACTTAAAAGATGATAAAAAGACACTCCTGATTAAGAGAACTGTCGTGTTTTGTTCTCTCAGTGCTAAAGTTCTCACGTTTGCTTCTTGCATTACACCAGGGATAGCATCCATGTAGTTTTCAAGTGCAGTGGGTCCATCTGATCAGCTATGGTCCCTTCTGCTCCTGCAGCTGTGTAGCTGGATTCTGTGGTTCAGCCCATCAGGCAGTTGCCAGCATAATGTACCCAAATCAGGGGTACAACAGGGGCATGTGCTGCTATTCCATGTATGAGTAGTTCATCTGTGTTACAAGGAGCTACTCAATTGTAACAAGATGTGCTCTCCCCTGTATGATAATTCTTACTAATATGAGCACCAGATTAATTGACTTGTTCCACGCCGCAGGCATAGTTGAACACCATCATGTTTTAGTAGTGCATATGTGTTGAAAGGGCAAGCATAAAATAGAGAAATCTTGAGTTAGGATTTTATTAGGCAAAGCTTTGTCTTCCTGAAAACATACTAGTAAATCCAATGAAGAGCCTTTATGAGCAAGACTGATTTAAACTTCATTCTTCAATGTAATGGAAACTCAATAAGCAATCTAAAGTGTGATTAATTTTTACACTTGGTATTATATATAAGATAGTGCTAGAATGAGAACTAATTTTTCATTGCCTCACTAAGGGGACACATCTAACTTAGAAGTATCAGTGTTTGTTGGATTTTTTTTGTTTTGCTTCTACAAAAAGCAGACTTATGTTGCTGATCTGAACTTTTTTTTATTTTTTAGGTGACAGAAGATGATAAAGCACTCTTTGAAGCTTCATCTGAGCATCATCATGGCTTGGTGGAGGATGCTTGGTCTGAAAGTAGAGCTAAACCAACTCTGTTTACTCTGAGCAATCCTGAGGATGATCGTGCTGAATTGCAGGGGTCTTTAGAAAGCATTCCTGGGGATAATTTGGAGAAGATGGATGTCAGCAAGGAAAATAGTAACTTGTCTGTCAGATCAGACCAGACTACTTTGGAGTATCATGATGCAAAATCACCTGGTGATTTTGAAGATGATGTCATCTTTATAGCTGCTAAACCGGCTAATTCTTCCACTGAAGAAACAGTTGATGTTCAAGAATTGGAGAAGGAGGAAGAAAGTGAAATGGTTGAAGATAAACCTTTGCAGATGAAACAACTGGATCCTTCAGGACGAAGAAAAGAAGCAGGTGTGTTTCGTCCTGTAATAACCTAAGTTTATGAATTTTTCAAATGTCTTGAATTACTGATGAGTGCAGCAGTTAATGATGAGTTTTCACAAGCACCCTAGGCTTTTAAAATTTTCAATGTTATAAGTCCTTTTTAGGTATTCTGGACCTTATGAATGTTTGCTTTCCTTGGCTGACATTTTTTTGTGTAGTTGCAGCTGAAAGGCAACAGTATGGGAGTTTTGAAAGGGATATATGTTTGAAACTTTGGCTTCTGGTTATGTTTTTGGGGTACATCTATAACTTGTAGGATTTTTACATTGTTTGACTGAAATCATGCATTAGGCTTCTTGTTCTTCTGGAAAGAATACAGGCCATCTGTGCATTTGAAGTCTTGGTAGCAGTATTTTGTTAAGTCCCTGTCATAGATGAAATGCATAAAGGATCACTTTAAGCTCATATTATAGTTTGAAAGAAGTGATGTTGAGTGCAACAGTGAAGTCATCCATCTCTTCGTTTTTATAGGATTTGTGGAAGAATCAAATGCTGAATGTCATACCCTTCCTGAGCATAAGTTGGTGTTTAAAGCTGCTGAGGCTGCAACTTCTGGGTCTGGAAATGAAGGGTGAGCTTATGAAGTAGATACATCTTTAGGTTCACATGACATATAGTTTCTGGCTTTTCTGTGTTTGAAAACTGATTTTGTCCTGGGATTAGTTCTTTCCTGTGTTCTTATATGTAAGGGCCTGTCTATTCTGTTCTGTTTATGAGCAAAAGTAATCTAGCATGATTGTAATGCATACTAGCTGTCTGTTTGAGCCTGTTTTCTCAAATCATTGCAGACCCCAGAGTATGATGGTAAAGACTTCATTCAACAGTCCTGTACAGACCTTATGAGAGTTACTAAGCAGTTACTGTGAACATATAAGCCCTATTTTTTTCTGAAAATTACGTAGTGAAAAAGGAATCCTGAGATTCCTGTAACTTCAGTGGGTATATTAGGGAGTTTGAGTTTTTTCTGACAGTATTTTTTGCACTTATTTCCTGTTTTCTGTGTGTGCTCAACTAGCATTTATTTGTTTATGGAAAAGGGAAGCTGTTTTCTCATCAGGTACTTTAAAAGCCACAGTTGCTGAGTGATAAAGACAATGTCAGCAATGAGAGAGCTCTTAATTTCAAGTGGTAACTTTCACCTCTACTGACTTGTTCAGTTGGTTCTCAACCTCTATTATTGTAGTTGTCCTCTTTCTACAGAAGACAAGTTCTGCATTATTCTATGATACACCTCTGTTACATTGTTATCTAGTGTTGGATAGCTGGAAAGAATGTTAAGTACTTGATTCATTGCATAAAATAAGTTATAAAATGAATTGCAAATTGAGTCACAAACTGAATATGTTGATAGAGGAATTTATAATGTTTCTTGTATTTTATTTTTTTTTTAAAAATTCACGTTTTGAAACGTGAAGATTTTACAGTGAGAAAGTAACTTGTAAAGCTCTTAAAGGTTTTTTTTCAAGCTTTATGATTAATTTCTCTCTTTCTTTTCATGAAGTGAAACAACCTACCAGAAGTCTGAAATGGCCTCTTCATCAGAAGAAAAAGTTAAAACAAGTCCACAGCTCCCTGAATCCCGAGAGGCAGACAGTGAATGTATGTTGGAAATGTTCTCTGTGTTAGGGTAGCAGAGCTCCTCAAATGAAACGTGTAGCTTGCCCTACCACTGTAGGTGTCTTAGATTGAAATAGAAGTAGCATGTTACTACTAAGTTTCATTAAACTATAGAAAGAACATCCTCCTTAAAGAAAGTCCTTGTAGAAAGTGCAGGGTGAATCTTTTCGTTCTTGATCAAAGTATTGAGATGCTGGTAGAATTTAAAGTATTGTAAGGAGATATCAGTATTTATTTTAATGTTGTGCATCACTACTGATTTGTATGCCATGGCATCTGCTGCTTGATTTACTGTTTTAAAAGATGATGCATCCTCAGTATTCAGACTGAAGCAACTATCTACCAGTGTGCCTTTCCAGACACATTTTCCTCTCTTGTTCCCCTCAATGGACTTGACAGCTAATTTTCTCCTCCTCCTTTCTTGCTGTGGGGCTGCATCCTTTACCTGATCTAGAGTTGTCACAGTTTAAACCCTGTTGATAGCTAAGCCCTACACAGCCACTCACTCATTTCCCCTGTATGAATGGGGGAGAGAATCAGAGAGCTAAAGGTGAGAAAACTCATGGGTTGAGATAAAGACACCTCAGCAAAAGGGGAAAGCAAAAGTCTTTCATACAAGTCAAGCAAAACAATTCGTTCACCACTTCCTGTTGTCAGGCAGGTGTTCAGCCATCTCCAGAAAAGCTGGAAGATGGGTCATGGGAAGACAAACACCATAACTTTGAATGTCTCCTGGTTCTTTCTTCTTTCACCTGCCTTTTATGCTGAACGTGATGCCATATTTTATGGGATGTCAGCTGTCCTGGCTGTGTCCCCTCCCATCTCCTTGTGCACCCCCAGCCCACTCACTGCTGGCTTGGTGTGAGAAGCAGAAAAAGCCTTGGCTCTGTGTAGGTGCTGCTCAGCAGTGGCTGAAACATCCCTGTTACCAACATTGCCTTCAGCACAAATCCAGAATAGAGCAGTACCAGCTACTATGGTTAGAGAGTTAACTATCTCAGACAAAACCAGCACAATAGTTCTAGCTTTTGGAGAAAGCCCAATGTATGTGGCAGGATGAAACACCATATTGTTGGCTCTTGCTAGCTCTGTTACTTCTTTTTGCTTAGACTTATGTCATTTATATAAAGGTTAAGGTAAAATTACATAAATCTCTTCTAGCTGTGATAAGTATCCATGACAGTGAGGACATGGTCAGTACTCCATCTGAAAATCGCCTTGAGGACAAGCATGTGGATTTACCTGGAGAATGTAACCCTGAAGTTGCTGAAATTGAAGAAGGCCCTGTTTCTAGCAATACTCCAAAAACTGAGGAAATTAATGTAAGTAAACTATTTTCCCGTTTTCTACAAAATTGAAAATTGAGGACAGACCTGTTCTACTGACAATTAGGAGACACTCAAAAATGTGTCTGTTTCTTGAGCTGCTTAACAAAAGTTGAAAACCTCAGTGTTGTAAGGGCAGATATGCTTTTCTCTTCTGCATTTTCTGTTCCTATAACATGAATGGAACCTGTTAAGACTTAGGCCTTTGAGAGCAAACAAAACCAAAATAAAAGCCTAAACTGTTTTTTAAACATCTAGTCATTAATTTGATTTAATTGAATTCAAGCTTTTCTATTTTATTTTTAAAAAGTAGATTTAATGTTAAAGACAATAGGAAAGTTACAGGAGTGCTGCTTCTTTGTACTGGTAACCGTTTACCAAATGACAAAAAGATGACAAAACCTCAGAATTATTTAGGTGCTTCAGAACTGTACTGTTTGCTCCTTCTTAACACAGACAGAATTCCCATAATGAGCTCATTTTGGTGTCAAGGTATTTCTTCAAGCAATGGAAGTATTTATAGAGTGTGTGTTATCTCATGCAATCTGAGTGACTTCTCAAAGTGTAGTGTTGTTGGATGTGATACCTGGCCAGTCCAAGTCCTGCAGTCAGAACTATCATGACTGAAGCCTTAAGCATTGGGGACCCAATTGTATTTTACCCTGTTGGAGGCAGGGACTGTGGAGCAGTGCAGAGGCACTGCAATGGGATGATCAGTGCTGGTTGTGTACACAGCTTGTGTTGGGAAACTGCTCCTGGCCATGGGTGGTGGCAAATGGTCAGTTCTGAACAGAAATCCCAGAAACAGAGCATGTGAATTGCACACAGGGACTGCTCTGATCTCTGTGCTCAAATACATAAACTCTCAGCTGTAGTACAAAAGCATGTTGTTTCACAGTCAGGTGTGATCTTAAAGGAGCTGTCCTCATTTTCATCTAGCTTAGTGTGAAATTAGTCTGTTTGGTATTGAATAAAGTATTAATAGACATTTTTTAACTTTAGGTTATAGAAGATACCTCAGAACCAGCACCTGAAACATCACCATATAGTGAGCTAGATCCATCAAGAGATCTTCATTATAACTATGAAAATATAGAGCAACAGTTTGCATGTGATTTGCCTGATAATAAAGATAGTGAATGTGATGCAGCTGAGGGAGATGGAGACGTTTATCTATCTCAGAGTAATTTTACCTTAGTTTTGGAAGGAGAAGAAGGGGAAGCAGAGATGGGAGACCCTACATCAGTAGATGCTTCTAAACCTGATGTCACAACAACAGAAGAAAAGCCTGTGATCCATTTAGAAGATACTGAAAGCCAGGAACATGTTACAAACTCAGTGTCCACTGTAACTGGTGATCAGGAATCTCACAATATTGCAGAGTCACTCCCATATGTGCCTGAACCTATTAAGGTTGCCATTGCTGAGAACTTACTGGATGTAATCAAAGACACAAGAAGTAAAGAATTTACATCTGAAGTTGTAGAACAATCTATTCATGAAACCATAGGTAAAAAGGTAACTAGATTCCAGAAGGCGAAAGCTCCCTTAACACCTGTGCTAGAAGCAGTGGGAGAGGAAACCAGCAGACATCATTATGGCATTGCTCCAAGAACACGCACAAGGGGACAGCTGAGTAGAAGTCCAGGTGTTCTGTCAGCAGGCACTCAGCAGCTGCTGAAGACAGACAGCCCAGCTCTGCTTGGACTGTCTCCTCGGAGAAGTACCAGGCGAACAAAAGAAGCGTCTGAGACTCCCAGACTCCAAACAGAGGAAAGTGCTCAAGAGGAGCAAATACCTGTGACACCTGTTACTCCTAGGAGAGGTAGGAAACCTAAACTGTCTAATTTGGAAAAAACAGAAAGCAGCCATTCTGATGCACAAACCATGTCTGACAGTACACGGCCTGTTACTCCCAGAAGAGGATTGAGGAGAGCAAAGGAAGCTGCATCTGAACTCCAAGAAGGGGTTAATGAGGAAACACCTCTTGCTGAAGGCAGCATTATTGCTCCTCTCACTTCCAGAAGGACTAAAGGAGGAAAAAATTCAGCTGGAAATCTGGAAACTAGCAAGACTGACACTGATCATAAAGTAAAAAAAGCAGTCAGTCCCAGTAGAAGTACAAGAAAATTGAAAAGCTTTAATTTACAGTTTACTGAAGATACTGTCAAGGATCAACAGGTGCAGCTTAGTGACCAACCCCTTTTACCTGTGCCAAGTAAAAGAGGCAGAAGAAGAAAGATTAGTTTATCAGAAGTTTCAGAGAATTCTGATCTTGACGTGTCTAAATCATCACTTCCTCAAACAGAATTTAAACTTCCTGTCACGCCTAGAAGAAGTGCTAGGAAGGCAGCACAAAACCTCTTGGCAGACCCAGAGCCTACCTCTTCTCAGGAAGACATCCATTCAGGTGTGAAAGTAGAAGTCCTTGATACTCCTAAAAGAAGAACTCGAAAAGTGCCACATGAGAATCCAGAACAAGTGGATACTCATGAGCAAACTCCTGCAGAGGCAAGCGAGGAGCCAGCTACACCCAGGACTACCGTAAGGACAGGGCGTCGGGGCAGGAAGAGGAGATCAATGTCTGAGGAGACTTCCCAAGGACCTGGTGGCAGTCCTTTGCTGCTTGAAGACATAAACCCCTCAGGACCTGGTCAGACATCAAGAGCTCTGACAGATCGTGTTACAAGAACCAGATCCCGCAGGACTGCCGTCCATGAGAAACTGTCTGTTGGGGAAAATGAGGCTTTCCTTTTCTCTCCTCCTCTCACAAAGCTGACAAAGAAATTTGAAGGTAGGTGCACTATGTTTGTATGGAAAATGGGGCATATCCTCTTCTCTAAACCACAGAAAACAAGCTGTGAGGATGGCTTTAAGTATTGTAAAGAATGTAAGCATGCAGAAAAGAAAAACTTGCCAAGAGGCAGTTCATCTTTTGGCTTAAGTCCGTGTGACTGCCTGCTTAGTTTTGGTAGAAACAGATTATGAAGCTCATCTAAGCCGTGAAATTAAATTTAAGCTGTATTTCTGTAAGGAACTTAATTTCTGTCAGATCTTGAAAACCAGAGGTTATTTGTGAGTATGTGATTGCCATCCCTTCCCCCCAAAACCAGAAATAAAGGATGTGTGCTTCCAAATTCTGTTCAGTTTTCAAGTTCAGATGAGCTGCATCTTGCAGCACACCGTACAGCTGTTTAATTATGTGATTCTTTTTTTTACTATGTCAGTGAAATTAGTGTACACAGGAGTCTTTTTAATTAGGTACATGATAAATTTTTTTGAGATGTGTAAGGACTGTTGATGACTCTGGAATATATCTTTGATTATTTAGTTTCAGGTAAAATCACTACACTGGCTTAATTTTGTTTCACTATTTATGGTAAAAGAATGAATCCCAAGAGGCGGTTACTAGGGGGAAAAATACCTTTGAATGGAATGTTTATAAAGCTGATTGGATCTTTATTTTGGGAAGCTATTGTGCTCTTACTTGTCAGCTGTAATTTAGTATTACTGTCCCTCATGTATAGTGGATGTGCTAACAATGCATTGTCGTTTTAGCTGGAAAAACAGACCATCCTGTGCAGTTGAAGGATTTAGACCCGGATTTGTCTTCTCAATTTGTCTTTTCACCCCCACTATTGAGGTCAAGGAGAAAAACTGTAGCTAGCATTTCCCGGATTGTGAAAGAAGTGGTAAGTGAAAACTCCAGTTCTCCTATGTTCTTGATTTGAATTCTGTACCATTTTTTGAGATCATGTTTTGCAATGCTTTGCCTTTTTCATTGGAAGCATACCTAAAAAGAGCTTTAAATGAATCAGCTAAAAATTTTATTGGGTTTTTTTTTGTTTGTTTGTTTGTTTGTTTGTTTGTTTGTTTTTTGGTTTTTGGTTTTTGGGGTTTTTTTCATAAAAACTAGCTACAAAAGTCAATTTTGAATCTATGTAAATCAAGAACTGATAAATTCTGTTTTAAAAAAAGGCACAGTAGCTCTCTTTAAACTTACTTGGTATGTTACCTGTTAATTTCAGAATTTTAATTTTTGGGATGGTAAAATAATTTGATGTGGAGGGTTTGTTTTTGCAAACAAAAGAGTACTTTTGGAAATAACTTTGGCATGATTTTTTAATGAAAAAAAAATTATGCTTCCATAGAAGTCTAAGAACTTGTTCATGAGTAACATTTTTGTTGTCTTAACATAGGAGCTTCCAGCTAAAGAGGAAGAGGATACCAAATCCATAGAGTCTGGGGAAAAGCAAAAATTGAAGAGAGGTAGAACTCCAAAATCAAAAATGAAGAAAGCAAGCAAGTATGAAATAAGTTTTTAACAGTTATTTGCATTATTTAATGTGATGGTGATTCAACTGTAAAGTACCTAACTACTTCTTCCTCACTTGGCTGTGCAGCTCTTCTCTCTCACTCTATCAGACTGTCCAGCTTGCTGATCTAATAGGCGCCTTTTCCCCATTTAAGGGTTTGGTTTGGTCATGGAAATGGAAGAGAAAGCGAATAGGAAAGGACAGGTGGATACTAATTGCAGTGGTGACTTAGCAAGGCTCTTATATTGTCTTATTCTACCTTATGAAACCGCACTCTTCCAGTTTAGTTTCTCATGCAAGGTGGGAAGTGGCCAGACAGTGAGTAAAGGGAATGAAAGCAAAACAAACGTTATTTATGTACCTTTTCTGCTTTGATTCTACAAAGGAAGATTTCTGATTTCTACAAACATACCCATGCATTTTTTTAAATTGATTTTGGAATTCCATGTTAGTTTTCTCCTTAAATACTGTTAGTAATGAAAAATCAATTTGATGCCTGTCCTTCTTTTCAGAACCACAAAAGAAGGTGCTTGGTCACCTCCACCAGTCGAAATAAAATTCATCTCTCCTTTTGGAAGTCCAGTGGATGGAACAAAAGCTAAACAGAAAGAAACTACAGAGGCAGCAGGGAAGACCTTAAGAAAGAACAAAAAAAGACTGTCTAATTTTCCAAAGCCAGTTGTGCGTCGGAAGATGCTGTAACTGTTTTTTTAAGTTTATAATGTACACCACTGTTTGTAAAGTCATCAAAATTGTGTGAATTAGTAAAAAGAAGAAAAATCATCAAATTTGGAAGAGATAATTTATATAAATTATTGTAAAATTTCATAAAAAATGGTCTTCAGTAAGTAACTCCATATGGAGTGTGATTTCCTCAGTCAATGCAGTTTTCTATTTTATATTAAGACTTCATACATTTATATAATATGTAAATACAGCTTATTTTAGGAATGGTAAATAAAAGTGTATACTTCTCAATGTGCTCACTGTCTGTTAGCTTTTTGAGGGAATATTGGGTTGAATGACCTGTCTTGCTCAGAACTTTTAATGCTGGTTTGTGAGAGTTACAGACTCTCAAAAGTGATTCCAAAAGCTTTTTAAAAGTTAGTTTAGAATTCTTGTAACAAGTAAACATTTTAAACATACTAGTTTTAATTTTTAAATTATGTTTGACCTTCTGGCACAAATAATTGGACTTAGAATACAAACTGGTAATTCCTTACATTCACGGTTAAGTTGTACTGTATTGAAGTCAGAATGTAAACAATTGTGTTTTAAGCTGTGCAATATTTTGTTTGTATTTGTCTTAAACTTTGGGAAAGCTGCTCTTTAGTTCATAAAATCAGATCACACCTCAGGTGTGTCATTATTTCTTTAAATTTGTTGTCAGCAAAAAGTACATATGGTGTGATGCTTACAATAGCATATCAGATTTAAAGGGATACTACCCAGATACTTTGAAATTTGAACCAAAATTATTTTCATAATATGACTGCTACTATAATTGAAATACTTACTGTCTGTAAAAATACTTTGCAGTATTTGAAACCTGCATATCACAGCACTGAAAACCTGATGGTAAAGCCTATATGATAATCTGAAAAAGGTACAAAAATGTACAGAAATCTTAGTTACAAACCGTATTTTTGAATAATTATTTCATTAACAGTCTTGAGTCAAGGAGTATATGTCCCTATAAAGTTTCAATTTGTATAAATAAAGTCACAAACCTATTCTTTTAAAAGCAGACATGGAAGTATTATTTTGATGTGCAGTCTTTCAGACAATGGATTATTTTTCTGTATGTTAATTTATATATGGATGCAACTTTGAAGACTACATAATGGTGGAACCTAATATTAAACTTTTCAATTAGTAAAAACTACTGCAGTTATTTTAAGACATAAGTTATTTATTAACTAATAGCTTGTACATAATGAATGTATTAATAACAGGATAACTTGCGAAAGAAGATTTTTCTGGGGCTGTGATTTTTCTATCTCAGAACAAATCGTTCTAGAGAAGCAATTGCATGCACATGAATAGTTTTCTCTTTGGGGAAGTATTCATGACTGAATGAAAGCTTAAAAAACGTCAAATGTTTAAAATGTGAAAGTGGCAGTAAATTGAGACCTTTGAGTCAAGGTAGTAATTATTTTCTCTGTATTTTGTACTTGAATGACTATAAATATGGTCAAAGAGGAAAGGGAAGGGAAGTTTAGCAATATTTTTTTAAAGGTCAAATTTTCAAAATTGGAATAGAATACAGATGGCAAATCTGATTTTTATAGTGTGCAAGAGTATTTGTAAAATACTCTGATTATTGTCAAATGGATTTGACTGATGAAATGTTAGTGAATATTGCTTAATAGGGTTTTAACACATTTCTGTCATTTATACTTCTATATATGTATATTTTTTTGGTATGAAAATTAATTAGAGCAAATGAAAATACAGTGTTAGCTGCTTTTATTAGTTTTTAGTGCCTATTTTATTTACACCTCACCTAAAATATCCTTATTTGTTTGTGCTTAGGTAGAAAGTAAGCAATATCAAAAGACAATTGGCATTAAATTTAATAACTTTCTAAAGGTTTGCCATTTTCCAGTAATTTTTTACTTAAGAAGAGTTTTAATTATGTGTTGAAATACTCTTTTTTCCCCTTTCTTTGTAACTCTGATTCAGTGCATAGTTCCTAGTGCTGACCAGTTTCCCAAGGAGCAGTTTAAAAAGGAGTGTGAGCATAATGTGTGGGAGTGGGAGCTGAGAAATTTGAAGGACTCAGAAGGAAATGGAAGCAATACCAGACACTGTGACTATGTATAGAGCCTGAGTAAAGGAAGAAGCTGGGGAACAGTGTTAAGGCACCAGCTCAAGGATGGGTTTATAATGAAGTGGAGAAAATAGACTTCATGTGGGTGCTTTCTGTGTAGGCTTGCTACATATGTGAAGGATGAGTGAAAAGATTTGCAGCTGTTTGCACATGGGTCTGAGAGGGAGAGAATAGTAGTGGCAGAGAAGGGCAGGAGGAGCCTGTGAGAAGGAGATGGGATGCCTCGTGGTGGTGGATGCATGCAGGAAACTGGGGGCATAGAGCTGCAATTTTCTTGCAAACAAGGTGGGAATTTCACAGGAACTACTGCTGGTTGCTAAATAGAGCATTCTGAAGTTTTTCTGTAGGAAAGTAATTCCTTGAAGGGTGTATGTTTTTATCCCCTAAAGAAGTGCTGGATGGCTAAAAGCTGAAGGCAGATTGTGCTGTACCTTTGGGGTATAACCCCCCAGAAAACACTGCAAGGTTGACCACTTTGGGACAGCAGAATCCTAGCTTTCAGGAAGAACAAAATGGGGAGCAATGACAGATTTTATTTCCAGGAAGCACACAGAAGGTTATATTAGTGATGGGATTATGAATAACATTAAGGGCTGTTGTTAGAAGGTATTTGGTAAAGAAAATTAATGTTACAGTGGAAATGGTTCTCTTGAGTTACCTCAAAAACTTTTTTTTCTTCAGATATTTATAAGCTAAAGCTGATGAAAGTATTCATTCCAGGTTGTAACACAAAGGAGAGTTAAATCTATTTAACTTTCAATAGCCACTCAGTGCTTGAAGTGCTAATTGATTCGTGTTGACTTTGTTTATTTGCCTTAATATTTCTATATGTCCAGTGTGCAAGTAAGGGCACAGATAACTAATCCCCCATCAGAACTTCCTCTCATGGAAGACTACTCTCAGGGTTGTCAGTGCAATAAATTTGCTGCAATTTCATTACTTCCCATGTAACTAATGCATATCAAAGTTGTTGATTTCTGGTGAGAAAAAAAAAGAAGCTGTAAGTAGAAAACAATCGACATTTTCTCGTGAATAGTTAGGCAATGCTTGCAACAGATTAGTCTAGGCCAGTCTGAAAATACTGAAATAATAGAATTTTAGGTAATAGAACAATGTTTTTGTACTATTGTTGTCTCTTCAAACTTCTGGGTTACCCTTCCAGGAATGCTTTTTTCACCAAAGTAGTCAAGATGAGTCTCTTTGATATGCTTGAAGATAAATGTTGTGTGGTTCCTGTTAAAGCTGTTCCTAAAATAAAAATGCATTTTTCAGCACTGGGCTGTGTGGATGACCAGTATGTGATGTAGAGGGAAAAATGCAGGTTATGGTTACTGATGTATCCATTCAGGTCAGATTCTCCTTGGCTGTGTCATGACTCAGAGCAGGCATATGTGCTGTGCATTACTGCAGAACTTGGATTAAACCTGAAGTGAAACATTAATTATTAGTGAGTGACTGCTTGCTTGTATTTTGATACTACAGCTGGGATTTAAATAACATTGAGAGAAGGATGCAGGAGGTGGGTGTGTGATTTCTGTGAAAACCAACAGCACAAGCATGTATGACCCCAAGAGTCCAAGGCACAGGGAAAACCTTTGCTTTTGATCTGACCTGTTGTGTTTTGTGACCATGGTGTCTTCCTGAAAGAACAAGAACGGTGTGCTCATCTCAGCAGGACCCAACAGTTACATGGGCCAGGTAAGATCTTGTTCAAAGAACCAACTAAAATCAGTTTTTGCTAATACGCTGTTTTAAGACTGCTCAGGTTTTTTTATCTCTCCTTATTAGCATTAACCTAAGTATAATACATATGTCTGGTGTTAATTGGTTTGAAGTGGTACATAGCATTTCCTACATTTCTGTCATCCTGGCACTGAACACTGAAATGTAACATATGCTCTCACACAGAATCACAGGATAAACTGAGTTGGAAGGGACCTACAGGGATCATCAAAGTCCCCATCCTGGCTCTGCACAGCACCATCCCCAAGAGTCACCATGTGCCTGAGAGCGTTGTCCAAACATTTCCTGAGCTCTGTCAGGCTGATGCTGTGACCCCTTCCCTGGGGAGTTGTTCCAGTGCCCAGCCACTCTGGGTGAAGAACCTTTTCCTAATACGTAGGGGGCCTAAACTTCCCCTGACACAACTTCAGCCTTTTCCTCGGTTCCTGTCAGCTCGGTGCCTGCCCTTGCTCTTGCCCTCACGAGTTGGCTGCCATGAGGTCTCCCCTCAGTCTCCTCCCTGCTGAACAGACCCGGTGACCTCAGACTCTCCTCATACACCTTCCCCACTAGGCCCTAGAGCCCCCTAGGCCCCTCTTCGTTGCCCTCCGCTGGATGCTCTCCCAGAGTTGAATATCTTACGTGGTGTCTCCCAGCCCTGCAGGGTGCCTGTGGCAGGTGCTGGCTGTGTTGTTTGTGGAAGCGGCCAGTCTGGCTCTGCCCTGGGCAGGCCCTGCCGCGCGTGCCCTGCGCTGCCTGACAACAACATGGCTGCTGCCTAGCCAGGCCCGAGCGCCTCTGCAGGAGCCCGTGCTGCCTGAAGCAAGGACTGCCCGGCCTGCTGCTCTGGGAGTTAAGGTGTCTGATAGAGTTTTGGAGAAACACTGGTGACAGGCCTTTCCTGGTCTGATGCTGTTCTACTGCTGTGGTGGAGAGAACGGAATCCTTAAACTGGCAGGAGAGAGTCACTGCACACCAGGCCCTGTGCATGGGTTGCAGCTGGTCTTGTCAGGTTGCTGGTTGTAGAAGCCTGTTGGAGAATTAAATGTTCCAAATCCATCTGGATACAGCCTTGGGCAGCCTACTCTAGGTCATGGCTTGAGCAGCAGGGCAGCTGGACAAGATGACTGCCAGCAGTCCCAGAAGGCCATTTTAGATTTCTGTTATAAAGCCAAGATTCTAGAACTTGTGCTGGGAGGGACAAGCAGTGAAATACCACACTGCTGTGTTCTGTACTGAGCCCCTTGGAACCTGTGTCCGTCTGTCCAGGTAAAGGAAGCCATGTAGAGACAAGCATTAACTCACTACAGACTTCAGGAACTTTTGGTTGCTTAGACAGGCTGCAACTCTTGAATGAAACCAGAGTTGTGTGTCAGACAGCAGATAGCTCAGTAACTTTGCTCTAATGTCAATTTCTAATCTGTGTTGGTTTTGTTTGTTTTCTCACTTAAAGAAAAATCAAACCTTTGGTCTGCATCAAATACAGAATTTTAACTGTTGGGGGCTGTTGGGATAGAATGCTAAAATCCTTTCTACTTCTTATCCTCTGCTGTAGTTTATGCTTCCTGGAGAGCACACTTTTCAAAATATTATTTTTCTGAGATCGGATCTTGCTAACCTATATGAGTAGACTTGAACTTGGTGTGTTGCTCTATTCCCTGTTATTTATCTTGTCCATCCCCCATGTCACTTTTTGCTGATCTCATAGGCATCAGAAAAGCACTCATTTTGCTCTGCTGTGAGATGAAAAACTATCCTGTGTTTAAATTTTTTAAGCAGAAAGAGCTACAGAAGATGTATGGGAGATTTGTCACTGCATACTGATGAAGCTTGGGTCAGTCTCAAAGACATTTATGGCTGACATAGGACTATTTTTGCCCTTTTTTCTTTTTTTTTCAGTGAAGAATGCGAGACCTAACGGCTCAGGTAACGAGCAGTCTGCTGCAGTTTCCAGAGGTGACTGTTGAGGCACTTGGGGAAGCTGAGACAACTCTAGACTCTGTGTTGTGTGGGAAGTTTTCTGGAGGTGAGCATTTTCCTTGAAATTTGGATTTGGTAGAAAGTTGTTATTGCCTGAAGCACAGGATTGTAGCATCAGATTGGTTCTGTTAAATAAATGCATCAGATTCTGGTAGTGCCAACAGGATATTTTAGCAATCAGAAATGCTAAGCATTGAAAGTGCAGCAGCCTCTTCCAGTCCTGTGCTATTTAAATAATATAACTGACCATGCTCCCCTCAGTTTTGAATTAAATAGAAGGCAGTTTTCAAGGAAGCAATGGTATTGTTTCACAATGTATTTCTCTGTACCAGCTCAAGCACTGCCCATGTATTTCCAAGGTTTTTGATAGGATGCAGATGAGGACCCAGTGAGAGTTGCTGACAGCAGCTAAGCAGATTAGGCAGTTGACTTTCTGGTGATCTGAAGGTAGAGCTGGGTACCTGTCTGAGAGTCTGGGCTTCTGTTAAGACCAGGTAGAATCTTATCTGCCTGACTTTATGTGTAGTAATGGAGCTAATCCTTCCTCTGAGCTTGAAGTTTCTTGCTAAAGGAACAATTGTTAAATTCTTCAGTGAAAACAACACTCATTAAACTCTTTCTGGGATCAGCAGGTGTAGAAGTTGAAATTTATGCATGCAGTGCCCATTTTAAGATAATCTCCTGTCCAAATCCCTGCCCAGAGTAGTCATGTGTCAAGAAAAATTCTTAACTGGAAAGGAATTGGTTTAGATGGGCTGTATTTGAAGGATGCTCTGAGACTTGTATTCCTGTACTTACTCAGGTGTTTTCTAGCAAAACCAAGCCAAGTCTGGTGTACAAACTAGAACTCAGTGTATTGTAATCTTTATCCCAAACAGTCAACATTCTTGAGTGCAGGAATGACAAGTACAAATGCAAAAGAATGGGTTTATTAATTTTAAGATGTACTGGTTGGGGACGGCAATGGGCAATTGAAACTGATGGTCCAGATGTGGGCGGGCTGGCCTTCCTCCGTCCCTTTGGTGCATTTGAGGGAAAGGCCCAGTGGCAGTTGTGTTGCTGTGTTTCATTCTTGTGCTGGGGATCTGTTCAGTGGTGTTTTTGCCCCTGCAGGCAGAAGTGGCCTGGCGTGGCTGGCGTGTGGCCCCCAGCTGGAGGTGGTGAACTCGGTGAGCGGAGAGCGGCTCTCTGCGTATCGCTTCAGCGGGGTGAACGAGCAGCCTCCCACTGTTCGTGTGGTGAAGGAGTTCTCCTGGCAGAAGAGGACTGGCCTCCTGGTTGGGTTGGAGGAAGCAGAGGGCAGTGTTCTCTGTCTCTATGACCTTGGGATCTCAAGAGTGGTTAAAGCAATTGCTCTTTCAGGGAGGGTATGTGTCCTTTTATGAAAATTAAGATTTTTGTGGTGTCTGTGCTGCATATTCCTGTTTCAGGAAAAGCTTTGGAATGTCTCTTCAAAGTTTGTATGCTTTCTGTATGGTATTAACCTATTGTCAGCCAACAGAGCCTTTTTCTCAACACCCCTTTCTGCATTTTCATCATTTTTGATTTAAAGCTCTAAGGAGCACCATCTTTCCCATATTATTTTCCATATAGTGGTTGCATATTTCAGGACTGCCACATACTATTTTCACAAATTTTCCTGGTTTGTATGAGGCAGAAGGGCAGCATTCAGATTCAGTGAGTTTTCTTTGCTTTTCCTCAGAATGAGTTGGCAGTAGTCTAGGAGAATAGGGAAAATCAGTGCATAGCATAGTGGAAAAAGATGTCATTTTAGTAGCTTCTACATGGAACATTTTTGGAAGGCTGTGCAAAACTAGTAAAGATTCATTTGGAGCCAGTTGTACTATGAAAAAAAAAACTTAAATGAAAAAGTTAGAAGCAACAACCCTTGAACCTTGTCTAATTGTGCAGCAAGATGTGTTCTGTATTTCCTCATCACAGTCACTAAGCACAAGAATTTGAATAATCGAAATACTTTTGTTAGTCCTCTGAGCAGCAGAGAAAATTGAAAATTTCATTTGAATCGAAGAAATTGTGAAAGAAAATAAAGTTCCCTGAATTTACTAGAGATACTAGAGTAAGACTGGTGTATTTGTGACCAAGATAAAAGGTGGATTGTGTGGCAGGGGCTAGGCAGTGCAGTCATAAGCAAGTGCTTGACACAGGAGAGAACTTCAGGTGGCCTAGGGGTTTGGATATTTCCCCCCACTTCTGTGGGTAACTGACCAACATAAAAAGATGGACTGCCTTGTGACGCTCACTTCTTTGCTTTGTTTTCAGACAAACATTTGTTATTGATGTAAAGCTGTCTGTTTTCATGGTGCTGCATTTGTAAGAGGATGGAAGATATTTATCCTATGAAATGCTTGGCAAAGAAAGCCTGGACTGTATCACAGTGCTGCTAGGCTTTAAATAGTTGGAGAATTAGACATAGCTTTGTCTTTCTTATTTAAATCCTTTACACATGATGAAGCTTCTAACATGTAATTGATTTCATGTCTAAGATACAATTATTTTTAAGTCAGAAATGGAAACTGATAAGACAGAATACACCATTTAAGTGGAAAGAGCTTCCTTTCTATTGATTTCCTTTTTGCTTGATATAAAAGGGAACAGTGCTTTGTTTTTAAGTCTTATAAACCTGTATTTCCTTCCCGTTTCTGGTGTGCTAATGCTGGTTTCCCTTCTGAGGATTACTCTTGAGCCTGTCCAAGAGCTCTGGTATTAACCTGCAGCTCCCTGCAGGTGACTGCCATCGAACCCATCAGCAATGACGGCGGAGCCAGCGTGAGCACCCGGCACCTGCACCAGAGTCTGCGATGGCTCTTTGGGGTGGCAGCAGTGGCCACGGATGTTGGCCACGTCCTTCTGGTTGACCTTTGTTTGGATGATTTATCTTGCAGTCAGAATGAAGTAGAAGCATCAGGTAAGCAGCAGTTTTTAAACCTGAATTTAGAAGTAAGGGAATGTGTTTCTTTCCAAAAACCAGCTGAAGACCCAGCTTGTTGATGGACCTCTGACATTTCTGACATTGCTGATTGCAGATGGCAGTTTGAATTGTGTGGTCCTGAACTGATCAAAAAATGGGGGTCTCTTAGTACTCCTCCTGATATTAAAGAAGGCCTCTTGCTGCCCACATCCCTTTGTCCCTGTGATTCTTACCAGTGGGATGTAGGAATTTTTCCATTTAAGTCAGAACAACTGCGTGATAGGGAGTTGTGTCAGAGGTGCCATAACTCTAGGGAGTGATCTCCTGTTTCCGTTAATGACTTGGGGCAAGTTTTAGGCTTGTGTTTTAAAATAAATCTGGCTTATCAAAAATCCTTCATTTTGATGAATGAATACTGCAATTTGTGTTTTCAGGTTGCATACACTGTTGTGGGTGTTGTAAGAGTGGCTTCAGGAGCTCCTGTCTCTTCAAGTAGCTTCACCATGAGGCCCAAAATCCTGTATTATAGGGTCCAAGAAGAATTTGACTACAATAGTTATATTTGTACCTAGTTTTGAAATAGGAGTGAGAATACCTGTCCCATTGGATAATCCTTTTGTTCTCTGAATGGGTGCATGCAGAAACAGAAATAGCAAAAAAGGTGTTGCAGAAATGGCTGTTTTGCCTGACTCAGTGGAATTAGATTCTACATGTTGTATAATCACATCAGTTTAAAATGGAACTGAAGGTGCATAATGTATTAATTTCTTGCCTGCTTTTTTTGTGAGTAGATCTAGAAGTTGTCACTAGAATTCCTGCTGAAGTTCCACAAAGAAGAGAAGCTGTGATGAGGCAAGGGAGGCATCTTTGTTTTCAACTACGAAGTCCTTCAGGAACAGCAGTATCAACCCTGTGCTACATAAGCAGAAGCAACCAGCTTGTTGTGGGTTTTTCTGATGGCTACTTGTCACTGGGGAACATGAAAACTTTGAAGAAGGCGTAAGTAGTCACTTCCACTTGGCCATGCTTGGAGGTACAGGGGTCTCAATTTTTCTGCTTCAGGAAATATTAATTTCAAGAAAAAAAAATTCAGTGAGTGGGATGTTTGGTATAACCACGGAGTGTTCAGAAATCCTCTTCTGAAATAACAGTTAACTCATATGTGGATTAAGCACAGTGACTTCTCTCCAGTGGACTGCAAATAATTTCTTACCTTATCTATAGATAGAGGTCTTGTGGAAAGTACTGGGTCATGTCAGACAGTAGGGATGTGAGAGATCTGGTTTTTATAAGTCAGTTTGTTCTGTCCAGTCACATTCAGTGAAACAAGGCAATGTGTGTTTTTCCATGAGACAGGTTTTAGGACAATAGGACATGCACTGAAAGACTTCAGTGTATGAATAATGTGATTTTGGTGATTATATTTTTTTAAGGGACCGAGATAAAACTATTGAGACATGATAATTCAGTAGCTGATCTGTGCCTGAAAGCATATTCTTTCCTACATTTCAGCCTTGATGCAAGTAGGGGGTTGACCCCTTACAAGATATAGATGTACATGAACCAAATTTTCCTTGGAAGCCCTTCAGATGAGAATAAGAAGCATGTAAATTTATAAACAACAGAAAAATTTAAAAATTATTTAAAATCTTCTGAAGAGCAATTTCATTTTAAATACATGGTCAAATTCAGCTAGGTGTTTACTTTACCAATCTGCAGTTACTCACCAAAAATTACTGATACATAAATAGATAGTGGAGGCATAATTAGGTGTCAGGAAAAGATTGTGAAGGTACTAGTAAGGTTCAGAAATCTGAAAGAAAAATTTTGCTACAATGTCAAAGTAAAGAAATAAGAAGCTCTTTGTGTTTGGTGTTGTTTTAAATATGTTCAGATTTACTGTATTTTAAGTTCAATATTGAAATGGGCTTCAACAATAGAAACGGTGTTTTCCCCACCAGCTCAACTAAATCATTTCTGTTCCTCCTCCTCAGGCAGAGGAGGACATAAACAGAGATTATTATTTTGATGGACAGAAATCTCCTCACCTTGACTGCTGCATAAAAGGTAGTCACTTGCTTGACTTGATTATTTGTCTTTTCTATCTTTTATTCAAACCTGTAGGCACTACACTCAGCTTGGAGGAGGAAGGATTCCTATCTGTGCTCTTACTTTTCAAGATCCTGAGAATGATCTTCAAAATTTTTGCTATTTATGGGCTGTTCAGTCTACACAACAAAGGTGAATAACAATTACCATAGGCCATTGATTTTGCTAATGTTTTTTTAATATTTGTTCACATAGAGCAGTCCCTAAAAGAGGATAGTGACAGTATTGCCAGTTACTTCATGAGAGCTTCAGAATTCTTTGGCTTCCTTGTGTGCCAGTTCAGCTTCCCTGGCAGAAAAGGAACTGTGTTCAGCAAACAAATCAACGGTTTCCAGCTGGGATAAGGAATAAGTCAGAGTGTGGAAGGGTGTGCTGTATGCAAGAGAGGGACTGAAATGTAGGTGGGAAGGGGACAAACATACCTCTCTCTCTCAGCATCAGCAAGCTACTTAGTCCAGCTGTTCACTGAGCAGCAGTCTTCTTGAGCTTGACTTCAAAGCAGCTTTCATGGAGAATGCTTCACTCTGAAAAGCTATTTCCAACCATTTTAGGTCTATACTGCATATTAAAGCTTTCCAATGGTGCAGTTAGCATTTGCCTCTGAAGCTGTTCATGTCAAAATTTCCTCCTTTATGTTTTAGTGGCTAAATGTGACCAGTTATCATGTTTTGGGAAGAAATGTTTTTCTTTTCAGGTAGAGCATGCTTTATCTAAGTTTCAGCCTAGATCTAATAAAATGGAAATGAGGATTGTAAAGCAGTTTTGTAGTCAAATTTCCTCATTTATACCTTTTCCAGTGAAGGGAATGTTGTGAATTTGCATCTGTTGCAGTTAGCATTTGGTGACAAGAAATGTCTGGCATCAGGACAAGTCATGTACGAGGTAAGACAGGCCTGCATGTGAAAAGATGAAAAGAAAGTTTCCCTTGAGTATCAGTTAAATTGGCTCTTTTTATATGAATGAAAGCTGAAATTTCTAGTCATTAAAATGAATGCTTGATGAGTGTATGGAATTGTCATGCTTTATCTTATGGATCCATCCTTTCTGTACATCTATTTCTGTGTATCTCAAAGCAGTTTACTTACTCTGTAATAATTTGGGATATTAAACACATTGTCCATGTTCATCCCATGTCTTCTTCATAAGGAATTGAGGGATATTTCCCTGATAAGAGCTCATGTGGTTTGAAAGAAAGTTTTAAATCTCTAGGAAGTTCTCATTTTTACTAGAGAGATGAGTGTTCACTCTACTGATGTGCCTGTCAATAATGTAATGTGACAGACCTTTAGCTGCTGCAATGTCAGGCTCTGTAATCAAAACATGGAGCAAAGTCTTTGTGTAAAGATGTGTTGCATTGTTTCAGATGTCTCTTTGTAAGTGCATGTTCAGGTTTGTAAAGACACCTTGATGATTCAAAGAACTCTGGAAAACATGTTTAGATCTAGACTAATGTTAGGCAAATGCTAAATTTTGAAAGCATGCAAAAGCCTTTAGAGCCAAACATGCCAATTATGACTTGACACTTAATTCTCTTGCATGTCAGATGTAGTTCCTATTGATGGGAAACATACAGTAAAAGAGGCATATTATATCACATATTTGCATTAATTCATATTTAGATGTATGTTGTTATTTCAATATTGCCTTTCCTCTCCATTTTTTTCCCCCAGGGTTTTACACACTGTGTCAAACTCTTCAGTTTAGATCTGTCTGGTGGAATCTTTCCCTGGAGAGGGCAGACCAGCAATACTATATTCCTCAGCTTTCAGACCATAGAAAAAATTTGCAGCCATCCTGACAGAGAAGATAGTGTTAATGAAGGTTTGTTCTGGTGTCCCTGCTTGGTTATTCTAAACTATGTGGTTTGGAAATCTAAGCAATGGATGCTGTTCTATACCCACAGTTTTATAGTCTTAAATAGTCATGTAGCTGACCTTAGTGGGCTCATTTGAAAAAAAACCCTGTGTGTTTAAGTTATGTGAGACTTCTTATCCCTCTGAATGTTATTCTTTAAGGAAAAAGTAGGTTTTATTTTATGTTTGCTGGGATGCTAGAGCAGTGTATGGGGTCATCTGTATAATGCTGGTCAGTCTGTTTGTTCTGCCAGTTGTCTTCATTGAACAGTAATACCATTCTTTCTATTGCTTAGGAATGTTACCTGATTATTTTTTTTCCTGCTCAAACCTCTGACTGCATCCAGTGTGTATCCAGTGAAACTAGATCCCCAGGGCTCAGAACTGGGGCCTGTGAAATATCTTCATCAATGATCTGAATGAGGGGATTGAGTACACCCTCAGTGAGTTTGGGAAACATCATCTTGGACAAGAGTGTTGGTCTGTGGGAGGGTAGGAAGGCTCTACAGAGGGATCTGCACAGGGTGGATCAATGGACCAAGGCCAATTGTAGGAGGTTCAAACACCTCTTGCAATGCTACAGGCTTGGGGAAAAGTGGTTGGAAATGTGCCTGGTGGAAAAGTACCAAGGTGTCCTACGTGACAACTGGCTGAATATGAGCAACCCCAGCACATTAAAAAATCCCAAATCCCCAAATAACAAGAAGAAAAACCTTTTCTGTCCCATTATTATCAAGGATGAGGCATGATGAAATACCTGTTAATTTTTTGATGGTTTCTAATTAAGTTTTATTCAGAACTTGTTCAAGTTAAGTTCTTGGCACACATGAGCTTCTACTGGATGTGTGTTGTGGTTACCAGTGAAGTTGTCTTCTGAGTTGTGAAGATAATTGTTATACTCTAAGGCAGTGTTAGCGGCTGACAAAAGTGAAATGCCACAGAAGTTCACAATGAGGCATAGCAAAGTGTGTGAGAATCCCTAGTGAAGAATTGAAGAGAGAGCAGAGAAGGATTTTGTAAATCATACTGACTTCTTTTGTTTCTTGCTGTATTAGAGTAAATGATATTCACAGACTTTGTTTTACGCCTAGAGAATGCATTCTCCCCAGAGAACACAAAACATTCCACTTACTGAGGAAACTGGAATAGAGCATTTGGAATGCTTTATGTTAAAATCTTTATTCCTATGTCCTGTTTGTATTTTTAAGTATTATATTATTTATTTAGTCTGATAATTTTAATATTTTACTTTGACTCTTTAAACTTCCTCTTTAGTCATATATGGAAATAAAATCACAAAAGCTGCGTGATACAACTGTATCACTCATGTAAATACATGTATCACTCATGTAAATACAATTATGCTTTCTAAAAATAGCAATCTGTGTGTTCCTAGCATATCTTCTCCCAAATTATTCATCCAGCAAATGTAATTAATAATATGCAAAACTTAATTAATAACTGTGTATTTGATTTTGTTTAAAATAAATGTAATTTGGATAAGAAAAAGAGGCAGTATGACTGAAACCTATTGCAGAGTTAGTTGCTATTTCACACTTTTTTTAATCATTCCTAGTAAAGTGTAGTGTTTCATGAGTGAAATGACAGCAAATATCTCATATTTTCTAAAACAAGAAACAATGTCTTGTCTTTGACAGTAATCTCTCCTGACACCAGTGTATCAATCTTCAGTTGGCAAGTGAATACACATGGTCAAGAAAAACCATCTGTTTATTTGGGTGTGTTTGACATCAATCGCTGGTATCACGCTCAAATGCCAGACTCACTGAGGTAAGTTTTAATTAAATGGTTTCAATATCCCAATAAAAAATTAATTTGAAAACTGCTGTTGAGCTTATGCACCTGTTTTCTTTAAGGCCAGAAGAATTCCTTCATGACTGCCCCTATTTTGCACTGTGGTCACTGGATCCTGTCATAAGCATGACTTCTCCAAACCTCATTTTGGATATTCTGGTACACGAGCGTAGTCTGAGTCGGGGGGTGCCTCCTTCTTATCCACCACCTGAACAGTTTTTTAATCCAAGCACCTATAATTTTGGTAGGTATTTCACTGCTTTTCATTTGAATTGTGGCAAGTTTCAGTGGAGGTCAAATGCCACTGTGGCTTTCTTTCTTGTTCATTGTTTGTGACACAAAAACCAAAAAAAAAAGCCCCACAAAGCTTCTCAAACCTGGTTACCGTGTCCTAACAAGGTACTTCCTCTTGTGAAACATATCTGGCAGGCTGCTGAGTTTTGGGTTTGGGGGCTTCTATAACATAGTCTGGGAAGGGGTGATGGTCATAAGATGAAATAACTTTGGCTGAGGCCCAAAGCACAGCACCTGGGTGCCACTCCAGGTTAAGTTTCTACAGACAGTGAGTAACTACTTTTTATGGCAAGTTTGTAAGTGATGTGATGAGGGAAAGGGGTGCTGGAGGTTTGTCTTTGCAGACAGCACTATTTAAAAGCATAAACTGGTGACAAGGTAATAAGGTCTGTCAAATGTTGTTGTTTCTGCAGATGTGACGTGCTTGCTCAACTCGGGAGTTGTTCACATGACTTGCACTGGCTTCCAGAAGGAGGTGACTTTTTTTACTGTGTTGAGACTATCAGGAGATGAACCTTTTCTAACTTTTCTCTTGCAGTGCTTTGAGTGCTTTATGCTCATCCACATGCACAACTGCAGTCACATCCTGTCAGTTTCATGCAAATGGTGCTGTTTTAGGGATGCATGAGCAGGGATTGAATGGCTAGAAAGGAATGCTGTAGTAGGAAGAAAGAGCATGGTGGAAGTTGGTGAAAGTGTTTACTTCTTTGTGTGGTGTGGAGTTAGGGCTTTGACCCCTGATGAACTCGAGAAAGGAGGAAGCAGGGAGAAAGGGAAAAGTGATGTAACTGTTTAAGAAGAAATGCATGTTATTTCTGTCGACCTTGGCCAAGTTATAACTTCTGAGCCACTGCACAGCTTGTGACAAATCTTTTCAAATTAAGTTCCAGCTCACTAAATATTGCCACATGAATCAGCTTCTGCACAAACAAGCACAGAAATTTTATTTAAAGTTGTATGTTAGGTTTAACTTTTACATTGTAATTACATTACAATGTAATTTGTGTCAGGGAAAATAGCAGGGCCTGTGTATTGACAGGCAGCCTGGAAAATACTTCCTTTAGCATTGCAAGGGTTGGTATTTTCTTTTTCAGGGTGTTTTTTTTTAAATTGAAACCATTCATTTGGCTGTTGTTTATAAGACAGAACTTTAGTGATTGAATGACGCCTTAATCTGTGTGTTTTGATTGATGTTTCAGACACTGAAGTTTTTGAAGAAGTCTGGTCCTTTAATAAGTGAAGCCATTCGTGACAGCTACACTCGGTGTCTTGTAGCTGGCTTGCTGTCTCCAAGACTGGCTGATGTCCAGGCATCCAGTTTGAGTCAGGTGAGTGTATGAGGGAAATACATCCATCTTGTCTGAAGGCTGTAGAGGCTACAAGACATGACCATCTGAGTTTTATGTGACTTACAAGCTGCTCTGACAGGCAAGGGTTGACATTATTTAGGAGAAGTAATAATATTTTTAGATCCAAACTCCAAGTTTGACTGGGAAGAGCCGTCTTGGCAAGCACACCCAGCCCATAGAATGCTTATTTTGCAAGCCTGATGTAGGCTCTTACATTTTGATTAGATGTTCTGATGTCACCTCTTGTTGGAAAATAACTTGGGAAAGCAAGAAATTTTATAATGACCTTTGCTGGATCATGACTGTATTGTTCAGATTCTTGTTATGCATTTGAGCAGGGATTGCTTTTGGATGCTAGAAAGAGACATTTAAAAATTAGGTTAAGAAACTTGGTTTGGAATTTCATTGGCCACCCTATGTAGTATTTGGCATGTTTCCTTGTCTGAAACCAGATTTCAGAAAAAAACCGAAGTATCACAGATGCTTTCAAATGACAGAATATGTAGAAATGTCATTGAATGTAATAATTTTACTTTGAAGGCAAACATATTTTTGAATATATTCTTAAAAATAGAGACAAGGGGAAAAAAGAAAAATGTAAATTTCTATGCAGGATGATTTAACCTGAAGGAAATGTCTGAACACCAGCTGGAATAAGCTACTATATTATTTCCTCTGTGTGTGCATGCCTGTGCATTATCCTTCTCAAGGATTATCAAGGCATTAGAATACAGTATTTGAACAGGCTGAAATTCCAGCCTATTAGAACTGAAATGCTGCACTTCTTTATGGTACTTTAACAAATTGGATCTTAATGTTTTGGCTGTCAAAGCTGCTTCATGCCTTGCTAGTTTCAGGAGCTGCTTGGCCTCAGCTTCACTGTTCAAATGCAAACACAGTTTGTTTGCTCTGTCCCCTTCACGTGTTACTGATGGCAAAGGGGTGTGCCCAAAGTGCATAATGGGTATTAGCAGAGGATGTTACTGAAAATAGTTAATTGGGACTCAGTAAATGAAGACTGAAACCCCAAGGCACAGAAATAGAGATAAGAAGTGGCCTGTGTGAAGTTGAAATGTCAAGAGGAAAACTTTCCTATGTGCCTCAAACCAACAAGCAGCCCAGCCTGTGGCTAGAATTAAGACAGAATCAAGAATATGCAATAAGTTGCATTTGCAACTAATGTCTGAATTGTTAGAAACAAATACTTGTGTTGAGGCCCAGGTATGAAAAGTATGTGAGGTAGTGATTTACTCTTGTCTCTTCTGTTCAGGAGGAGCAGTTAGAAGCAGTGTTGTCAGCTGCTGTGCAGACAGGTTCTTTAGAACTTCTAACGGGATGCATTAAACACTGGACTTCTGAAGGTAATGCTCCCTACATTGCTTTTTGTTTGTCTGTTTTGGTTGGAAATTGTGGCTTCATGTGCTTTCTGTTTTCTCTTTTTAAAGAGCAGCCAAGTTCTGCTGTAAATTTACGGTTTGTTCTTGAGTGGACGTGGAACAAAGTGATCTGTACAAAAGATGAACTGGACCAAATCTGTGAGTACTGGTGTAGTCGTTTTGGAAACCTGGAGTGATTCTTTGTAAAGGATGTGCTTCAGTCATCTGTATGTAGCAAGTGTATGCTCCTGGTTCTTTAAGTCTCCTGTGGTTGTGTGAGTGTCCTTTGGAAGTCTGCAGTTGCTGATGATTGCTGATGATTGACTATTTCTCCTTGACAAGGTGTTCCGCTGTTTGATGGCTCGTGCAACTTCATTGACCCACAGACATTACAGTCCCTTCAGCACTGCCAGCTGCTTCTGAGCAACCTCAGCACTGTCCTGAACTGTTTTCTAACAGAAGCTCGAGAGCTTACTGAGAGAGGTTGGTGAAAGCACTGCTAGGTGTTTGATCTGATTGTTAAAGTTAGTGAGGATGCTTGGGTTGTAACTGTGGAGACAGGAGCTGTTGTTTTTTGGATAGTTGGGAGAGAGTCAGGTGGAGCTGGGAGGAGAAATTTAAATCTGAGCAGGTGGGACTTTGATTTAGGATTTATGATTTAAGACTTTTAATACACTTTGAGTTCAGGGGAGCAGCTTGTTATGAAGTGCATGAGGCTGGGTAGGGGAGGCTACACTGATACAGCAGTGAGCTGAGTAAGCTCCTGGGTGGCAATTGCAGCAGCTGAGTGTGGTAATGCTGAGCATTGTTCCTAATTGTTAGCTAGCAATTGATAGTTGTGTGCAAATTGCTGGGAAATATAAAGGAAACCAAAATGAGTAACTTCTAAAGCAATTTCCTTGAGATTTATAGCTGTTGAGTGAAAAAATTGTTGTTGACATATCGTGGGCAAAAGGAGACTCTTACTTTGCTGAAGTAAAAATGTAGTTTTCTGCTACATGGAAAACAAGAACCTTCTTCCTGAGTATATCTAATTGTTTTGGGGTTTTTTTCAGTTTTAATCTTTATTGATTCTATTTCTTTGTAGTGATTGGGGTTTTTTTGCAGGAGGAGCGAATGTTTTTTTTCCTTCAAATTCGTAAGTGATCCAGTGGAACAACTATAAAGACAGGTTTCTGATGTGTTTGGTTATACTTTTTGTTTGTTCTGAGAAGGAAGTTTTGTAAAATGAAAGGAATTGCAAAATCCAAATCATCTTATGCCTTTTTTCCAGGTTTTTCAGACTTGACAAATAAGCAGGTGGTAACCAGCCTCATTTCTTTGTATGCACAAGTGGTGATCTGGTTCTGTCGATCCAGTCTCCTTCCCGAGGGTTTAGGTAAGCAGAAATCGTAGTACGAAAGCACTTGAGGCTCTGTGATGTCTGTCTGTCTAGTCCAGTTTTAGTTGAAAAACATGGTCTTCTTTTTAACTTGCTTTTACTTTATCACCTCTAGATGATCACATGCATTTGTCTAGACCTTTCTACAATTACCCTCTGATTCAGAGCTACTATACAGGTCATCGAGAGAAACTCGAGCGTTTATCAAGGTAAGACTCAGAGGAAATCTCTAGAAAGCTGCCACTGTGAGACTGTGTGACAGTGGTTATTTTTGCAGTTAAAACCCTTTGTCTGCACTTTCTTGGCATTACATGTAACAGAGCAGGAAAGCAAAGCTGGAACCCAGAAGGTCATTGCAGCTCTTCTCTTGGATCTGTGCTTTGGACTCCTTAGTTAATGAGTTCATTGTGACCTAAGGACTGTCTTTCCTGTGACTCAGAAATCTGTGCCACTGAGAGGCTGGAATGAGTGTTTTTCTCTGTCCAAGCCCTTGCTCCCTTTTGTTGCAGAGGCAAATGGGATTCTGACTGCTTGATGATTGATGGAATGGTTTCCCAGTTGGGAGAGCAAGTGGAGAAGTTGTGGCGGAGAGATGAAGGTGGCACTGGGAAATACCCACCTGTTAGTTTACACGTGAGTATTGTGTTCATTGAAAACGCCAGCAGCAGCAGCAGTGGTGCCCTAAAGGCAATGGTTCTGAAAGACAGGAGCATTAAAAACCTTTTCATCTTTCATTTCAGGCACTGCTGGATCTCTATTTGCTAGAAAGCATTGAAGAAAGTGACAAACATGCAATTGTATCCTTTCCAGATTTTGTTATTTCTCCTTCAGTGTGTGCATGTAAATGTTCTTACATATTTGTCACCTGTGGGTTTTTTTGCAAAGTCTTTTCTGATACAAGAAAACAGGTTCCCTAAAATATTCAAGATAAAAACCTTGCTTAGTTTTTCTCAAATGGTAATACAGTTTTAATTTTTTAAGCACTCCTTTCTGTAGTGAAGGACTATGTGTTAGAACAGTGCCTGAAATATGCTGCTTAAGAACGAAAGTGTTTGTAACAGTGGTTTTCCAGCAGCTGTTTTTTGCCAAAATAATTCGTTTCCCAGCCCAGATAATAGTGTTTGTCCTTTTTTTGTGTTAAAAGTGCAAGCACACTGAATAATAAAGAGGGGAATTGAGAACCGTCATTGGGCAGAAGCCTAATTTTTAAGCTGCTGGAACATGCAGACTTGCCTTTTTTGTTTGTTGGCTAAACTGAGAAGGGAGCCTGGAGAGCAAGGGGTTAAAAATTGTTGTAGTCCCAAGCTGCCTTACTCAGACAGATCCCTAACATGGGATGTCGGAAGGGGAAGATGACACTTGGAGTGAGGGATCCACAAGCAGTTCTAAACACATTTTCAATCAGTCAGTGCTAAATTGCATTGTAAGGGCACCATAATCTGTGTTGTTTTGTGAAGTCAGAAAATGGGGAAATCTAAACAACTGTAGAATTTGTTTCCTTAATAATTAAGCATTGGATGCTCCATTGTGTTGAATGTCCAACTGGTAGCTTCACTGATGGAAACAGAAGCCTGAGTTTATAATAGCATTGTATTAATGCTGCTTTTATATCCCCTTTTTGATTTCCTTACAGAAATCCACAAGTATTTCTTTCTAGAAGTATATTCAGAATGTTGATTTGTGGTTAGGACCTGAGTATTGATACAAGAGGTTTTAAAGTCTTTAAATGGCAAGATCAATACATTGGGGATTTCTGCTTTCTGCCATTTAATATTCTTGTTTCATTGTTTCTAAATATAATGTGATAAATTTTTGGTGTTAGCGATTTATTCACCTTAATTAGGTACTCTCAGACAATTTACTTGCTGCTGGACATCATGCATTGCTTTCCAAATAAAACAGAAACCTTACTTGTTTCGTTTCCAACTGCCTTTGCTATCCCTTGGGGTCTTGTTAAGCTGATTAGAGGGTTTTGGCATCTAGATCACGATGATTATGAAGTAAGTATGAAACAGTTGAGTTATACACACATTGCACTGCAGAGCTGTAATTAATAAAATCAGTTTTAAAAATTGGTACTTGGGCATTAGGAGCTGTTGTAGCATAAGCAGCTTTTTGTAATACTGCTCTGACACCTTCAGCAATAAGTTAGGATTTGAAATTTTGCTTAACTAGCTTGACAGGAAATTGATTAAAACAAAGGTGTAATCAACTTTAATAATGTTTCATATTTGAATTTTCAAAGCTGACTGTGGTTAGGTTTTCAGCAGACTGGTTGGGCACTGTTTCTAAAAAATGTTCTCGGTACTTGGAACATGGAAACTGTGATGGTAGCAAGAAGACTTGAGGCAAAAGACTGCAGAAGTGACTTTTCAACCTGTTCTTCCTAATGCTTTAGGTTGTTCTTTGCCTGTCACCATACCAATAAAATCAATTTGTTTGTCAAGTAACCTCTTATTTAGTAATGTATTTATAAAAAGGGATGTTTGTACACAGAATTTTGTAAACTTAGAAAAATCTGATACGTTCTTCTTAAAGCATTCGCTTTGTTTTGTATGGTTGATTTTTTTTCCTGCAAGTGAAGAAAAATTTTTGCTGGTATGTCCTGGATCAAGTATTTTGTTAGTTAGACATCTAAGTTAGTGTAGCCCACATCCAGCCATGCTGCAGAAAGCTTTGACTGTATTTATTGCCTGGCTGTGTGTGTCTGTGGTAATGAGCTGCTCTCAACTTGTGCAGAATGCCCTGGCCCTGCTCTTCCACCCAGCTACGATCAAGACTGTGCCATGGCAGCACATGAGGATAATTCAGTCCCTCATGTGCCAGGGAGAGCACAGGAGAGCCCTCAGGTACATCCAGATGATGAAGCCGTCCATGTCCAGCAGCAGTGAAGTGCGGCTGCTCCTCACCGTCTTGTTGTCCAACAGGTAAGGAAATCTCCCACTCTTGTGGCATTCAGCTGTTGGGAAAAGTGGAGAACTGGTGATACAAATGGGGCTGCCCTCCATTTCTTTTGATCTTTGAATAAATACTGTCAGTGTGGGACATCTTTTTGGGTCCAGTGTTGCCATTCCTTTCCATGTCCAAAACCTTAACTGCAGGTGCATGGTGGAGGCTTGGGGTCTCTTGCAGCAACACACCACCAAGTTAAACATAGAAGAGCTGCTAAAGCACATGTATGAAATCTGTCAGGAGATGGGGCTCATGGAGGATTTGCTGAAGCTGCCCTTCACAGACACGGAGAAAGTGAGTTTGGAGAAGAACAAAAAAAACCTCATTGTCTCTTTGGCAAGAGAAGAGGCAGAATCGTAATTGATGTTTGAAATGTGTTATTTCCCACAGGAGTGTTTGGAGAAGTTTTTACAGGCCAAATCTGGTGTTCAGAACCATGAATTCCTCTTAGTCCACCATCTGCAGCGTGCCAACTACATCCCAGCACTCCAGCTGAATCAGTCCATGAAGACCAGTCTGATGGTAAGGGTATATGTCCTGATGAAGTTTCTGTTGGTGTGATTGATCACTTTTAATAGTCCTCAAGAAAAATCCCGCTTTTATACTATTCTTTCAAGGAGTAGGAGTAAGTTCCTACATGTGAAGTTGTAGCTGACAGCTGAACCTAAAGGCTGGGTGAAATAATTTTAGTACTGCAAACTGCCATGTGAAGTTACAATACATTAAATAATTAAATAATAATAAATTAAATGTTGCAGACCATGGTTGACTCCTCTGAAAATTTGTTTCTACCTGAGGAAAACATAGGTATCCTTTCTGTCATCCTATCTTTTCATTCAGTTCCTCAGATCTCTGTTATATATGGTTTAGACTATGAAAGTTATTTGTGTCACTTTTTTCTGTAGAACAAAAAGTATGTTGTATGTTATGTCTTTTATCTTGCTTTTACCTGAGAGCAGACTGGACACTTGACAGGTAAAATATGTGCAGTGGGGCTTAGTTGGGGTTTTGGGCTTTTTATTTTCTCAAATTATAGTGCAAGCTCTCCAATTCCAGTAGTTTCATGCTACCAATTTTATGACATAAATTCTAACCTATGTTTCTCATAATATCCCAATTAAATTTTCTGTTATGTGAATTCTCTTAGGGACCCTCCGATGCATGTGTTGTTTTTTGAAAGTGTATTTTTCCTGTAAGTCAAACTTAAAAGGTAGTCTTGGAAGATTTAAGTCCCTTATGTACATGAAAAGTGTGCTCCAGACAGGTGTGTGTAGGTAGATTTTCTTGTTTTAATTTTCTTATCATTTTGTCCAACATAATTTGCAGTTGCCCTATGTATTCAGTAATCTCAGACATCTGTATTTCGTGATAACTAGAGCAAAGTCTGCTCTGCCATAAGCCATTTGAAAATTGCAGGTGTTAAGAAGTATGTAAGAATAAGGCTCTGCAAATAGTCCTTTGAACTAGGAGTTCTACTTTTATTCCTTGCACTTATCCAAAAGCAGGTGAAATTGGTATGTGCTCCTGGGTGCAACTTGGAGCTTGCTGTGGCTCTGTGCAGTGGATTTGTTCTCCTTTGTCTGTAGAGCAAATTTAGGCTTTGGTTAGAAAGAGCAGATATAGTTCTTTGCCATGAGCTTCTGGAAAATTGTTAAATTCTTGCTTTACATATTTCCTTTGTCAGAGTAATCGTGATCCTCGCTTGAGAGAGAGAGCAGTTGCCAGAAATTCCTTGTTAGACCAATACATCAAGATCCTTCCCACAGTCCAAAGGAAGCTGGCAGTGGAGAGAGCCAAGCCGTACCGTTTGCCTTCATCAGTCTTAAGAGAAGGTGATTTTAGAGAAGGGAAATACAATGTGCAGCCAGCCATCACTTTGATTACACAAGGCTGATACTTTTCCCTCTTGCTTTACAGTCCCAAGGCCAAAGCCATTAGCAACAGCAACAAGGCAAACTAATGCAGGAAATGTACATATAAGAACAAGTTTCATCAGTAAAGTGCTGTCCAGATTTAAAGAAGCATGGCTTGGAAACAAGAAAAGCAATTTCTCAGAGTATAACAAGTAAGCAGCTTTTCCACAAAATTTAGCCTTGTTCAGTGTGTTTGAGGGGAAAAAGGAGTGAAATCCCTTTGAATTATGTTACTGTCTTGGTGGGAAGGTACGTGTGAATACACCTTTGTTTTGCTTTTTGCACATAAAATAGATAGCATTTGAGACACAGTCCATCCTTGGAAAAACGTATTTTTCTGCTGAGAATGTTTGTTATGCAAATACACGTATTTACGTTATGGGGAATGTGCTTACAGAGTTTAAGACAGCTGAAACTAAAGCTTTGACTACCACCAAGCTGTTGATGTACAGACTTTGACAGCCGAAAATAAGTCACTGTCACTTTCATGTGGGCCTAATACATCACCCCAGCACGGAGGGTTCACCTATTTCTTGTTCACTGGGTATTTCTGTTCTGCATCATCTGAGATGATCACAGCGTGCACTTTTTTTCATTTATTTATTGATGTTCCTAGTTTAAACTGTGTATTTTAACATTTTTTAAAGGTTGCTGGATTTGGTGGTTCGTCCTGTCCCTTCCTGCTCTGTGGCACAGGATGAGAGCCAGCAGTCCCCATGCAGGGCTTCTACTTCTTTTGTGGCATCCAGCCCCCTGAGATCAAAAACACATCGCTCCAGCTCCCAAAAGAATCTGCCAAGAGCATCAGAGTTGAATTTACTGGAAACTCCTCTTGTGGTCAAGGTTTGTATTTTAGAAAGTCAGTAGCAAACAATCAAACCAGTAGCAACAAACAAAGGTTATGAACTTTGTTTAAAATGAAACGCTTGGATTCAAACTGCGACGTATTTTTAGCATGCATGTAAGCTATTGTATACACAGTCCTTTTCAAAGTAAAATGAGAACAGAGGGAAAGTTTAGTTTTCAGCTAATTGTCCCACAGCTTTGAGAAATACACTTATTTTTAATGCATGGAACAAAGTAAGGTGAACCTGGACTTTTCAATCTACACATAACAGCTTAAAGATGCAATTTGTGGCTTAACCATGTCAGTATTTAAGTGCTGAGTAGCTTTGTGTTGCTTGATGTGCATTTCTACAACTAAGAACTGCGTGCTTCAGACTCTTAATCCAGTCACATGAATGACAACTAAGCAGTGTCAGTGAAGTCAGATTCAGTGATGACTCTCTGCAGCACTTTTGCTTATCAGTTGTTTGTATCAAACTGTATTTGCAGTCACTGCCATGAAACTGTTACCATGCAAGGCAACAGCACCTGACATGGCTCCTTGGTTCTGATCTTCTTGCCTTTGCCTACCTGAATGAAATCATTGCCATCTCCCTAAATTATAACCTTTTTCTTATTATAAAGTATCATCTATACTATTGAACTAGCTTCATCCTTCTCCTTTCTAACCCTTTCAATACTGTAAAACATTTCTGACCCAGGAACACCTGAACACTGCTACATGAAGGGATGTAGGTATTTTTACAGCACTGTAAAAATCTTGTGCGCCGATTGATTAATTAGTGCAGAAATAAGCTGTGGCTGTTGCTGTTAACTGGCATCTGGAATATGGTAACTGAAAATGCTGCCATTTGGAATAATGGTTGTGTGCCTTTTAAAAGAGCAGCACAGAAATTGCAAAAATTACTGGGATAGGAGAAAACACTGTAGACAAGAAGATGCTTTATTCTTGTTTCTTCAGGAAATTTGAAAAATAACCTCTCTGTTGTCATGACTGAAGCCTTAAGCATTGGGGACCCAATTGTATTTTACCCTGTTGGAGGCAGAGGCTGTGGAGAAGTGCAGAGGCACTGCAATGGGATGATCAGTGCTGGTTTTGTACACAGCTTGTGTTGGGAAACTGCTCCTGGCCCTGGGTGGTGGCAAATGGTCAGTTCTGAACAGAAATCCCAGAAACAGAGCATGTGAATTGCACACAGGGACTGCTCTGATCTCTATGCTCAAGTACATAAACTCTCAGCTCTAAGGTAGCACAGAGTGTGTACCTATGTTAAACGTTCAGGGGTGTTCAGAAGGGAAAAGCAGCTTTTCAGTGCCTTCAGTGTAATCTAGCTCAATATGAAATTAGTCTGTTTGCTACTCAAGAAAACATTAATAGATATTTTTTAACTTTAGGTTATTGAAGATAGTGCAGTGACAGCATAAACTTAAGAAGCAGCCATCTAAAATACCACCATATAGTGATGAACTACATCTATAAAGCAATCTTCAGTACAGCTATGATACTGTAAAACATAGATTTGTATGTGATTTGCCTCAGAATAATAAAGGTGAATGTGATGCAGCTGGGGGAGATAGAAACTTTTACGATCTTTATATATCTCAGAGTAATTTTCATAGTTTTTACAAGTTCTACTGATAAAACAAAAAAAAAAGCCTCTATACAGAAACAGAATTTAATGTATTCACACTCCTGAAAATCATGAAGGCTACCTTACAAATATCCTGTGCCTCAAGTCTTCCATTGCCCACAAATACAAACCCAGAAATCAGACAGCAGATCAAGACACTCACGTAATTCTTATGCTAACAGCAAAAATCAGGCTCATCACCCACAGAATCAAGTAGTGAAACTGTGAAACACAGTAGCAAGGCCAGTGCACCCAGAACCTGGATCACATCAGGTCAGATTTCAAAAACCATCAACGGAACAAGCCTCCTTCTTTACAGACGCAAAAGCACAATACAGTTCATGACTACTTACCTAACTACAGAACCTACACATAGATCTGCACTAAGAACAATTATTAAATAAAGATTAATTGAAGAAGTTAATAAGACGTATACCAAACACACATGAGGAATAACTGGTAGCTTCATCTGCTAAGGCACTTGTGTTCCCAGGCTGCCTGCTTTACATAGTTGCAGAATAGGGCGAAGCAAGGCAGCAGCTATGGATACTTGTGAAGCAGATGCTATAGTGGGTCCATGAAATAGGAGCTTGAACTTAGATGAAAGAGATTAAAATTCCAGAATTAGTACCCAAGAAGTTACCAATTTAATATGTCTGTGAATTAACACTCAATACCCACCCTTTAGGGACTTGCTCACTATAGCAAATACTATTATAGCTTTTAACTCAAATTTTCCTCTATTTCTGCTACAAACAATAGCATAGTGAAACTGTTTTATGATTGGGCTTTTGCAACCAAATGGGTTTTATTAGAGTTAGACCCAGGAAAGGTGTTAGTTCATACAGGTATATTTTGACTTCAGACTTCAGGCTTGCTAATAACAGAGAACTCAACACCACGCTTGTTGAGGCGATCAATCAGTTTTGTTTTGGAGAAGGCAGCTCCTGGAGAATATACACCACCCCTGTTAACGAAAATCAAAAAGGAAAACCATTAGTGGCACAGTTATTGAGGGACACTTGTTTGGGAACCTAGAGATGTGTTTCTCTCTGACTAAAAAAAAGCCACTTTGTCCAAGAAGAGAGTGGTGAGGAATTTGGCAGGGGGATTATAATCCTAAATTCATTTCTGCTTTCACCAAGCTCTATATAAACAACTTCATTAACTGAACATAAAGACATTGATGCTAAGGCCTGACTAAAAGCCTATGACTACATCCTTTCAAACTGATTGGCTGAAGAGCAAGTGGCTTTAAATCAGCTTGTGGTGAAGCATCTCCCTTGCATAGCCAGTTGGGTGAGGTAACACAAATCCACAGGGCTGATTAAGTGTATTTTCAAAGAGAAACATTTGCACACAGTAGCTTTAAGGGAGAGCAAGCTGCTCAGCATGGAAAGGCACTTACTTTTTAGGCAAAGAAGCTGCATCTTCCAGAAGAGATAGAGCTGCTTGAACCATTGCAATTGGTGTAGCAATATATCCAGGCTCTGACAAAAAAAAAAGCCCAAAACAAAACCCCCCAAAGAAATACAGTGTGTTGAAATGTGGAATGTAATCTTGCTCTTCCCTACAGAATTCTAAAGAATAATGTTTTTGGCAATGAAACAGCCTTTCCCATTTAATAACAGCTTTTTTTTACCTAGTAATCAGACCAAGTAGCTGGTGAAATCCTTAAGATAAGGATTCACATAATGGCCTCTAACCACACAGCTGTGAGTGACCACATCATGGTGACAAGAGGGCTCTCTGACACAGCAAAAGCTTCCTCATCCTTTGCTTAAATTCAGAATTTTACCACAACACATTTGCATTCTGCCATATCACATTTAAAGAAGCTATGCTACAGCAACTCCTTTCTGAAACATTCCTGCTCTCTCCAAACTTCTGATGTCATTCTCTCTCAAGGAATGACCTGAACAAAAGTATGTGATAGTTAGAAATTATACCACACTGGAATACTTTCTCAGGGAACTTGAAATAAGCAAAGTACTAAGTTCAGGCTGTAACAACTAAAAACTATCCTTAAAGCTCTCTTCCTTTAATAGGTCTGCTCTGCAAAAATAAAAATTACACCAGGGAAAGTCAGAGGAAAGAAAATGACAATAATGCAAGTGAACTGGCTATTTCAAAAACCAGGTCACAATGAATTCTAGTATCCAAGATAATACACTGTAAAAGCTGTTGGCCTTGTTCATGTTGCAAGTGCTTCTCAAGGGTGAAAGGGACAGCAGTGCGATCAGAAATGTAATTCAGAGCAGGGATGCTGGGCAAAAACAGCTGCTACTAACACATACCTGGTCCTTTCACTTCAGTGCAGATCTTCACATTTGGTTTACCAGTCTGGGGATCTTGTCCCTCACTATAACCCTCACCAAAAAAAGTCATTGTAAAAGAGGTTCCATCCATCTGTAATGGACAAGACAAACATGGTTACCAAAGGAGAAACTGATTGCTACCAAGAAAGCACAAGTAGTAAATATAAGTATCCAAATTCTATATACAGAATCCTCCCAAATACTATAATCCATTTAAACATGAGAGGAGTTACTTGGAATTACTGCTTAAAAGGTATAATCTAAATTTTTAATTGCTTCCACTTTGTTGGCACTGTCCTTATACTAAAGTCTGTTTATTCTCTCAGTACTTTCAGTCCTGGGTTTTGCTAATCAGTCTCTCTTGGTCATCACCTTTGATAGAGTGCACTGAGACATCCATGGGAATACATCATGCCCAGCAACATTATCCATTTATTCCTCATAGGAATTACACATATTTTGATGTCTAAGAGACGATTATTTAAATACCTGAACAGGCACACACAACATGCATTTGGGCCTGGGGGGAAGCTGCATGAGGAGCAGCTGAGGTGACTTGGTCTGATCAGCCTGGAGAAGAGGAGACTAAGGTAACACTGCAGTGACACCTTCCCTGTGAGGGGAACACGAGGGGCAGCCATTGATCTCTGCTCTGTAGTGTCAGTGACAGGAACTGAGGAATGGCCTGAAGCTCTGTCACAGGAGGTTTAGGGTGGATATCAAGAAAAGGTTCATCACCCAGAGGGTGGCTGGGCACTGGAACAGCTCCCCAGGGAAGTGGCTACAGCACCAGCCCAACAGAGTTCCAGAAGCATTTGGACAATTTGCTCTGAGGCACATGGTGACTCTTGGGGCTGTTCTGGGCCAGGAGGTGGACTTTGATGATCCCTGTGGGTCTCTTCTAACTCAGAATATTATTCTGGGATTAATTTAGAAATTATTTCTTTGAGGCTAAGTAGTTGACTCTTCTAACTCAGAATATTATTCTGGGATTAATTTAGAAATTATTTCTTTAAGGCTAAGTAGTTGACTCTAAATAACTATTCCACAATTACCACAAGGAATGTATTCTACAACTGTGGTAGAAAACAGTAGTTACCTGCTTCTGGGTTGGTCCTTCCTTTGAGAAGTATCCACCAGAGAAAAATTTCGGGTACTGTATGAACAGAGGAGAAAAGAAAAAGAAGAAAAAAGACCAAATCAGAGGGGGGGGGGGAAAGATATCTCCAAACACTAAATTATTTTGTGTTTTGAAAACTTACTTTTGTCAGGAGTTTTCTTCCAAAGTTAAACTTCACCAGAAGAAGAAATAACATGCCCATAAACATCAGCTTAATAACAGAGCCAAGACCACCTAGAGTCACGTAAGCGCCATACTGGACCTGCAGCAAGAATGTATTTTCAGTGATAGGATTTACATTGATTTTTTCCATCAATTGATTTTTATAAATCTATCTCCTCCCTAAGTAAGATGCAGTTTTTTCATACAATATATATCAGTTTAAATAGGGCCTTAAACAATTATCTTAGTTCTAAGGAGCTGTTTGAAGAATGCTTCACTTCATCATTCATTCTGGGAAGACAATGTAACTATAGAGTAAAGAGGGAGCAGACATGGTAAACAGAAAACTTTACAGAAAGATGTGTTTTAGTATCCATCCAATTTTAACCTTCCTTCCTAGATCTTCCTATTCTCCTTTTCACGAGTAAGAGAAACTGAAATAGCAATGGCCTTTCTCATTTGTAGGTCCCAAGCATATTTTTAAAGCACCATCTCACTCTCATCACTTAACTGATACCTGTGATTCTGCACAGCAATACAGATTGTTGGTGCCCATCTCCTATCAGGAAACCATGGAAAACAAAAATTAATCATTTTTTCCACCACCATTACTTCACACTGCCTTTATTCTGCACACTGGATATCCAAGCATCAAAGAAATCTTAAGATATACACGAGCATATTGAATTCTTTATCAGAATGCTTACTACACTATGCTGAGCTAGCTATAGCTACCATGGACTACAATTATGATGCTTTTAGATGCTCTGCTGATACAACAAGAAAAGGCTCTGCACAGAAACAGAATTTAATATATTCATCATGAAGGCTACCCTTCAAATATTTCCGTGACTCAAGGTTTCTATTCACTACATATACCCAGAAATCAGACAGCAGGAGAACCTGACAAGGCAGTCTCGTAACTATCATGCCACCAGCCAAAGGCAAAGGCAGGCTCATCAGCCACAGTCTCAAGCAGCATGAAACAAGCCAGTGCACCCAGAAAACACAGTGTGTGTGTGTGTATATATATATATATAAAAATAACAGTAACTTACAGGTGTTTGCTGCAACTCGCTATGCAAATAACGCTGAGTCCTTTTCACAACAGAACCATCAGATCCCATAAATGTAATGCAGTACTCCTTGAATTCCGGACTGTAAAACACAAATCCTCTGCAAATGAAAAAAGAAATTAAGTCAGAAAAAAACTGTCCCAATCTTCACACAAACTGAAAGAAAGTGACCAAAATGGCCATATCATTACCAGTTTTCTCTCAAGAATTTTTGTGGCATTATCTATCTTCACTGAAAGCAAGCAATTCCAAATACATCCCTGGCTCTCTCAAAATTCACTACATATATATCACTATATACAATTCACTATATGCACTACATCAAGGATGAATTTGATAATCAATAAAACAGTCTTTCCATTTTCTTCCCTCCATTCTACTAATCACTTCTGAAATCAAAAGTTTCCCATGTCACTAAAAGTTCTTTAGAACATGTTAACTCTGAGACCCAGTAAATGCTGGGACATGTTCCTTTTTCAGTAAGATATGAGAAATCAGTAAAACTGAACTTACCTTCAATTCTACTAGATGAGCATCTATGTGTTCATACTATACTAAAGTCCTAAATGCATCTTTTTAGCATTTAATACTGTAGCAATCTGTATCATAAATACTGGAACTGTTAGGAGACTGTATATTCCACATCTTATGCTTATACCTTTTTTTAAGCTTTGCACCAACAACTGGAACAGGGGCATATCCTATCTGTCTTCGAAGCTTCTTCAGGCTGTCTTCATCTGCCAGGCCATAGACAGCTGACTTCCAGGTCCCATCGTGTACACCAAGACCCTTGTGACATACCATGAAACAGTAGTTAGTTCAGTATTTAAAGGTTTCATGGATTATTTAAATAATGATATTAGAATAACTACATATGTTGCAATCATTACATATAAATGTTATGATGATGGTATATTGAAATGGTGGGGGGGTTGACCTTGGCTGGATGCCAGGTGCTCACGAAGACATTCTGTAACTCTACACCTAGCTAAGATAGGGAGAGGTGAAAATAAGATGGAAAAATCCCTTGTGTGTCAGGATAAAGGTAATTTAATAAAGCAAAAGCTGCACATGGAAGCAAAGGTGTAGCAGTAACGAATGCCTCCCCACCCTCCTCCTCCTTTCCTCTGCCTTTATTGCTGAGCAGAACTCAGTACAGAATATCCTTTTGGTCAGTTTGGGGCAGCTGTCTGGGTTATGTCCCCTGCCAGCAGCTTGCCCACCACAGCCTACAAGGTGAGGGAGGGAATACTGCAGAGACAGCCTTAGTGCTGAGCCAGCACTGCTCAGCAGCAGCCAGAACACTGCTGTGCGTTTTACTGACACCTCTGTAGCTGCCACACAAAGCACAGCACTGTGAGGGCTGCTGGGGGGAAATGAACTCCAGATCAGCCTGACCCGATGCAATCTCCACCCCTCTTTCCACATGATCTGCAACGCTCAGGACCCACCCACAGAATTTAATACATATCTGTAGCTCTTCTAACTATCTCGGTGTAATTAATTCTCATTATTGAAATTCTTCTTACCAACCTTTGAACTAATGCTATACATTTAAGTATCTATCTTCATACTCAACAAACAGATCTATATGCTCCCATTAACTACTATTCCCTGCTCCTTAACAGGCAGATATTACTCTCCCATGGCCTTCTTCCACTCCTCCAGATGCTTTTAAGAATAAAAATGGTTTGTAAGGCAAAATGGGTGCTCATGGCAAGAGCAGTAGTGTTTGGTTGTTGGGCATCAAGACTGGCTTGGATCACTGTTGCACTGTTTTCACAACAACATTGTAATTATTACATGTATTACACATTATTACAATTACTACCTACGGGTATTATCATTACATGCATTAAAGCACATCGAAACAACTTTCCCCCCACCAACGAACAAAAAGCCTGAACAGCCTAACACTAGAGGATTACTGGCAATACACTGTGGACCTGTTACAGTTTCATGTGTGTAAGAATCCTTCCCACATGTCTGCAAAAGCAAAATAATTCTTGGAACAGCTTACCAGAGCAAAGTGTGGGTAGACAGCTCTGCAAACAGACCTTACAAAAGATGTTTGCTTAGGATACTTTTAGTAGCTCCCAAAGAATAAATGGCCATCAAAGACCTGCCAGCTTGCTCCTTGGTCTGACTTAATGTAGCAACAGTTATTCTGACAGGCTAGGTGATGTTATCACAAATACTCCTGAATTTCAAGAATGCAGATACCAACTAACCTCAGGCCCAGATTTCACCGACAGGAAACTCTCAACAGCAGTTAAGGTACCTGTAAGGGAGGGAAAACATAACTTGGCACATGCAGTCATTCGTCTGCAAAGCCAGAGAATGCTCTGGTATACTCAAAACAGCAGGCCACTGACATTATCAGCTGAAAAAGCACAGTTACATTAAGGCACACATCTATTTGAGTAAGCAAGTATTAAATTTCTTGTGTAAATTACTTCAGTACAGGTCACTACTATTACCTCTATTCATTAAATTTTCATTTCTCTTATCTATTTAATGAGATAATGTAAAAAAACCCATTGAACAGAAAAGGAAAGTAATATTGACAGCCATATTTAGTTTTCCTCCAAGTTTCAAAATAAAAGATGATGTAGGCTGTGAAAGCAAACATGAACTTAAAAATTTTGGTACACCCAAACTACAAAAACCCACCACCAAAACAAAACAACTCACAAGCCCCTCCCAAAACACAAAACACATAAAATATCCCAAATTATTTAATTCTAGCATAGCTTAAAATAGTGTTTTGCAAAGAATGCTTGGTTTGGTGAATAGCAGAACAACACAACGCCTCCAAATTCTGATTTGTTTTGTTTTTGCTTAGTTCCTTCTGAGATTGGAAAACTATTTGTATGGATAAATTTCAATATAGCAAGCAACTGGACAGAAAGGGGTAATGCTATAAAGTCAAAATAGGAAGAGATAAAAGACATCTTTATTCAAAATTGGTATCAAACATCAAATTACAGCCTCATGAACATCCAGATACTCATTTCCATGCCTTGTTTCTCCTCCTCAGTCAGAGCTGAATTGAGGTTTCTTCAACTGAATGCTGACTCCAATATAAACCAATCCCATTTAGCTTTTCAAATAGTCCATAAAAGCAAAACATTTGGATACTCTTATGGGCCCTCCCAACTGAAAGTCAGACCTGATGAACAGAGTATCCTCATTTGGGATCAGGATTAAGTACTACTTACATAGAATGAAATCCTGTCACATATTTTCTTAAATATACTTCTCTTTCAGTTTACCTCTAGCTGCTATTAAAGGCACTGTATGGCACTGTCCTGCTACTTACACTCACACAACAGCTTCTTGGAGCTTGCAGTTGAAAAAGAACTTGGGAAACCAGATTGTCCCCCAGTCTGTGGACCCCTTCCCACTGTCTCTTCCCTACAAGATTCTCACTGCACAAGAAGCAGTGTGCAGAGGCTGCCTAGGGACATCCACACTGGCTGAGCCTGCTGCTTTCTTTTTTTTTTTCCTCTCAGATTCACAGAATATTCTGAGCTGGAGGGGACCCATGAGCATCATTGAGTCCAACCCTTATGTGAATGGCCCACGTGGGGATGGAACCCACAAGCTCAGTGTTATTAGCACCGTGCTCTGAACATCTGAGCTCATCACAGGGCCCTCTTGGTGAGCAACATGACTGTGAATCCCTCCCCTACCCAACGACCCAGCCAATGGGAATATGACTTTAAATCTGGTTGAAACTGGCCACCTGGCAAAGGCAGGCAAAAAGAGACACTGAAAGAGCTTCCACAGGACTACTGCTGCTTTAGGAAACCAGATGAGAGCATAATCTGCTTTTTCACCATAAAAATACACTTATTCTAGTCACCTTTCAACTTGTCTCTGGTGTACAGTACTCCCATATCCGCCGGTATGGAGTCAAAGCCACAGCTTCCAACAACATATACTCCCTTTTCTGCAGCTTTTTCATTGTATTTCAGGTACATTCCTTCCAGAAACTGAAACATACACAGAACAGATATTTTAAGCTGAAATTCATTCTTGGCCTTACCCAATATTAACCATCAGCACTTCACTGTCATATAGCACTCTCCACGCTTCAAATCACTTTCAAGTATCTTTGGCAGATATATACAATTCCTGGTTTGTAGTATAAAAATTTCACAGCAGTGAAAAGTACAAGATTCCTATGTAGTTTCACAACAGAGGCTTGAAGCAGAATTTAGCAATTTGGGACTTCTACAGAGAACCAAAGAGGCTCCCGTTTTAAAAGCAAGAAAACTATACAACCAAAAACAGTGTACTTTAAAATAATTACTGCATCTTAAAATTATAGATCAGGAGGCAGAGTTTGTCATACCGTTCAGAAACATTAGCAGAAGCATGAAACACACAAAATAAACACTCCTTTTGCAGAACCTTGATATAACATAGTGTCTTTTTACTATCACATACCTGGGGTTCTCCACTTATGTCAATGCAGCTTGCACCATTTTCAACACAAGCTTGTACCACAGGTTCTCCAAAGAATCTATACTATAGAGGGAAAGAACACCAGATGTAAAAAAAAAAACATACACACCACAACTCACCCAGTGTGCTTTACCTAAAGTACATCTCTGCAATGAAAGTGAACCTGGTGGCTTTCGATTTTTCTAAGTGAGGCTAAAAATGCAAAAGCGCCTCTATTTCTTGGGAGCGCGGGGAGAAGAAAACAAACTTCACTGCTGATAATGGAGCTTGCTGCAGGCTACTGCACCAGATTTCTGTCAGAAAATCAATCAGATCACCAAGACCAATTGAATACTGCCACTAATTTCACTTGACACTTTCTGCACTCTTATCATCAGCATATTCTTGACTTAAACGCTCTGAATTTCAAAGACATGGTCATGACCCAACTTCCATCTCGCACACTTTGGTGCTGTCTAAAAGCGCTGGAAATAAATACTGCCACTGTAAGTTTCAAAAGCCCTTTTCCAGCTCCATCTTTAATCCTAGCACCACTGACACTTTCGCCCAACCTTTACCATCAGCATCTTAGGCTGTCTCTGAAAGACTGAAAACCAACCCCGCTGTATTTCAGTGCGGAGATCTGTCCGCGAACCGCGCCACCTGCGGCGGCGGTGGGAGAGCCTTGGGCCGCTGCAGTAAGTACACGGGCGCACCTGGAACTCCGGGGTCGAGTTCCAAGCGCCGCGCTGTCCCCGCGCCGCAGCGCTCCGTGCCCGGGCCAGGCGCAGGCAGCCCTGCGGGAGGAGGAGGCCGCGGGGAAGGAGGAGGAGGCCGCCCCGCCCGCACCCCGCACTCACCGGGCCCACGCAGTTGAGCACCACCCGGGTCTGCCTCGCCATGGTGGCCAGCGAGCCCGCGTCGCCCACATCGCAGAGCAGCACGCCGACCTCCTCCCCGGGCGCCGCCTTGCCTGCGCACCGGAGACCGCCATCACCGACGCGGCTCGGCCCGGGACGAGCCCCCTCCCGTCCGGCGCGGCGCCCCGCTCCTCATCCCTCCGCTCCTCGTCCCTCCCCGCGCCCCCGCCCCGGCCGCGGCCCGTACCCAGCCGCTCGGCCGCCCGCTCCAGCACCGCCCGCAGCTTCTCGCGGCTCCGCCCGGCCACGGCCCAGCGCAGGCGGCCGCCGCACAGCTGCCCCTCGCCGCCGGCCGCCGCCCGCGCCACCTCCTCCACCACGAACTGCCCGGTGAAGCCCGAGGCGCCGAACACCACGATGTCGTAGAGCCGCCCGGCCGTCTTGGTGCCGCTGCCGGCCGCCATGGGGACGGCTGCCTTCCTACTGGCGGCGGCGGCGGGCGGCGGGGGCACCTCGGTCCCTCTGCGCTCCGCCCCGCTCCGCCCGGCCCGGCCCCAGCGCGGGGGGCGCGGCCTTGGCGGGGCTGCGGCGGGCGGGGCCCGAGCTGCGGCCTCTCGGGGCATCGGAGCGGCCGCCGGGAGCCGGGCCGTGCCGGGCCGCGGCCCGGGGCGCCGGGAGCCCCGCGGCGTGCGCGACGTTTAGTGCCACAGGCCACCGCAGAGGCACAGTGCTTCGCGTTCGAACGGACTTAAGGGACTGGTTTCAACCCCCTGCCACGGGCAAGGACGCTTTTTACTCGAGAGGGTTGCTCAAAGCCTCATCCAACCTGGCCTTGAACCCTTCAGGGATGTGGCATCCACAGCCCCTCTCAGCAATGTCTTCCAGAGCCTCACCTCTCTTAGGGTTTTCCCTTAATATCTGATCTAAACCTGCTCTCTTTCCATTTGCACCCATTCCCTCTTTCCCTGTCACTACATGCTCTTGTAAATAGTCTTTCCCAGGCTGCAATTAGGTCACGCTGAAGTCTTCACTTTTCCGGGCTGAACAATCGCAATCCTCTCAGCCTTTCCCCGTAGGAGAGGTGCTCCATCCCTCTCATCAACTTGCTGGCCCTCCTGTGGCTCACCATTGTTTGGTCCCAGAGCAGACATCCTCTCTCACCATGAGCGCACCTCTTTGTTACGAGCTGCTGCTGTAGCCATTTCAGCACAGCTAACACAGAGGGTCAGAAGACTGTTACTAATAAAAAAGAGAAATTTAATGATCTAGAAGTAAAGCAAAACACCGTTCCCCCACAATTGCAGCAAATGTTTATGTTTTGCTCAACAAACAGAAGCGGAGCGACACAAAATGTGAAGTTCATTTTGCAACAGGGAGAGCTTGCTTGTTGCAGACACACTTCAGCATGGAGCATCCATGACTGCATGGAGTGGTGAGGCCACGTTTTCTGTGTGTTTCATGGCCAGGCTGCTCACCTGAATTCCAGAGGCTTGCAGCGAGTCTGGAAGGGAAGAGCCTTGTAAATCCTGCTCACTGGCCCATTTTCCCAGGCAGCACCTACCATATCGAAATTGCTCCCAGCAGAAGCCTGTCTAACCTGTTTGAAAACCTCCAGTGACAGACACTTTCAGAGCATTCCTCAGGCAGTCTCCTCCAGCATTTGTTATACATGTGGCTGGAGACAAGAAACTAGATCTTCAGATCTTGTAGATTAGCCCCATACTATTTCACCTGTTTCTTGAGGACATTGGCAAAAGATTTATTCCCTGAGGAGTATATACAAAGCTGCTGCAGAGCTGGAAGCTGCCATGCATCTCCTTAGTCTTTATTTAAAAAGATTCCTTCCATTTTTTCCATACAGGCCAATTTGAACGTAGATTTCTCCTGTTCTCTTCTGATCTTCAGCTGGTTTACATTTTTTGGTAACACAACGTCCATTACTAGACCACACATTCACCCTGTCAGTGCTAAATCAATTGAGAAGGTTATGTGATATGCTGGAATTTGCCTCTGGTTCTCCATGACTCAAACATTTGCCTTCTTTTTTTCTTTTGCAAGTGTCATGTTGTTCCTGCACCTGCAGGTCATGATCTGTTCCACCTCAGAGGCTTTTTCAAGTTACTGCTGCCTAGACAGTCTTTTCCCATCTCAGATGTGCACTGAAGAGTAATGACCTTTCTGAATATATGCTAAACATCTCATCTCCAAGGCAGCAGATCCTCTCCTCCAAGCATCAGTAGCAACTCCTTGAGTAGTGCTGAAGCAGTTGTTTGTAGGCCTACACATCAGCTGTGTCAGTAAAACAACCCAGTCTAACAAAAAACAAAGAGTGGGGGAGGGAAGGACAAAGACTTTTTTGTGCTCTTTTTTAATTCAGATAATTTTGTTGATCTGATTTACAGAGCAACCCTGCAGAACCAGTTTCTTCTATATGAGGTCACTGAACATCTTAGTCAAGCTGTCTCTACTACCTTCTCCTTCCTACACACCAGGATAATTTCCATCTGTGCTCACAATACTGTGGAACTCCTCTGAGCTACTTTGCTCTTATGCTCAATTTTTCTCTTCTGCCACCAACTGTCAAAGCAGTCTTCTTTGAGGCCACTGGCTTTGTTCTTCCATTCTCTTTTCTCTCTTACAAAAGTTTTGCAAAAAACATCACAACAATAAACATTAGATATTTTCCCCCTAATTTTTTCAGACTTTTGAAATTATTCAGTGACAGGAGGCTGTGATAAGTCTGCAGATTTTCACAGGGATCCTGACATAGCTTGCAGGGCTGGCTGGAATCCTCAGTCTGATTTCTTCATCCCTTTGCTTTCACATGTTTCTCACTCTTGCCCACTCTTCTTGTCCACAATATCTCCCAGAAAGCAAGACAATTTATAAACCTGTGTTTCTGACTCAACCATTTGTTAAGAATTGGGACTGCACAAGGCTCCTTGGACCATATGTATTTGATGAGACCTTCATTGTGTAATTAGGCAGAGGCTTGGCAAGCACAAGCTTGCATGCAGTGCTGCGTGCCCTGGCTTCTCTTGATGAGTGAAACATTACACCAAATTGAGCAGACCTACCCTGTTTATCAATCCACAACTCTCAAGATTTCACCTGCTCTTTCAATGTCAGCTCTGTTTCTTTAAAACACACTGCTGGTGCAAGATAACTCATGTAAGTTGCAATTTACTCAGGAAAGAAATCAGGATTTAAGAATTGCAGAAGGACAAAAAACAAGCAGAGGGCTACCAAGACATGTGGCAAACCTAGGGGATTTTTTTTCTCTTTTTGTTTGCATAAAATATCACTATGGTAGCTCCAAGTAAATTTTTTTGGGAGAGCTCTGTTTGGTAAATTGAAGAATTCTGCATGCAGTTTCACTCCAGCTTTCTGAATACAAAGAGAACAAAATTCAAAATCTGTAAGCCAGTTTCCATTCCTTCCTTTGAACTAACAAGTAGGTGGGTAAGTTTCAAAATAGCAAACATCAAGGTAATGTCAAGGCTCTGATTTTAAATGGGAGACTTACAGCAGACTTGACTAAAGGCAAAGGTTAACCTGTCTCCATAGTTAGTATCACCAATGTAGGATTGCAAAAAAATATTCTGTGGGAAAGCAGTGGGATGATTTACGGTTTTTTCTTGTCCAATAGGAAGACAAGAAGTGCCAGATCTGCTGCCAAATGCAGTTCTGCAAAGGAGGTTCCGACCTGAATCAGCTTCAGAAACTCACCAAATAAAAAGATACTGCTGTTCCTTGTAAAATTTTGTTTCTCAGATTTGAAGGTAAGGATTTTTTCCACCTGTATCTGTATACAGATACTTCAGGATTTCAGGACTTTAAAGCGTCCTTTAGCAAGACTGATTCAGTCTAAACCAGCTTTAACTACTGGAGGTCCCTGCTGGTTTTTTTGGGATGGAAAAGCGCGTGAAACACACAACACTCCCATGTGTGCTTTGCTGTATCTTTTCAAATTCCTGAAATTAGGTGGGCTTGCCTCCCTTTGCTAGCTTCTCCTGTTCCATCTGGAGCATCTGACAGGGTCTGAGGAATCTGTGCAAGCATTTATAAAAACACCCATATGCCCCTTCATTTCATACAGCAGTTGTTCTAATAAACTCCTTTATATCAATATTTATATATGTTTTGGACACCAATATTTGTGGTAAAGTTTTTTATACTCATTTATATAGGGCACCTTTTGTTTACTAAAGTAGAAATGCAGATGTTCTATTACTACTATTTTTAATTAAAATTTTACCAAGGTAGCAGAAAGAGTGCAGTATTATGTCATTTACACAATGCTGTATGAAGGCAATTTTTAAATTGTCATGTACCTCCAAGGATGAAATAAGATAGTTGACTTGCATAATTGCAAAAGTTACGAAGGAACATAAGAAAAATAGATCATAAGAGTAGGCAGAGGTGTTGGGAAATAAGGTTGATTAACAATGCATGGATAAATCACTGCAGAGTATGAAGAGTTATGTGGGTGAGTATAAAAGGGATTTAGAAAAAGCAAAAAGGCAATCATCTCTGTACCTGCAACAGTTGCTACAGTTACTCACTACTTAAGATCATGAGAACAAGTGTTTCTGGAACAAAGCCCACAATTTTTGGTGCCATCTTATCCTTAATTTGTGCAGATTATTATTTTATTATCAAGACGAAATTGGCTCCAAAATGCCAACCCATACAGAACTTAAAAATTTGTAATAAACTGAACTATGTAGACTGGGACAAAAAAGAGGAGCTTGAACTAAAAAACTGACTACAAGCCAAGAGGCTTGCCAGGTATGGCAATTCAGTAATGCTTTATTTATTATACTTTAATGTTATTTAAAAATTAAAATGTCATCTAACTTAAAAAAAAAATCCCAGCCTTGAATCATAAAATCATTTAGGTTGGAGAAGACCTTTAAGTTCACTGAACCCAAATGTCAGTCTGACATTGCCAAGTCCATCACTAAGCCATGTCCCTAAGCACCATATTTACATGTTTTTAAAATATCTCCAGGGATGGTGACTCCACCACTTCCCCCTGTAGCCTGTTCCAATGCTTGGCCACTATTTCCATCAAGAAATTTTTCCAAATATCCTGTGTAAGCTTCCTATCCTGCAACTTGAAGCCATTTCCTTTCATCCGGTCACTTGTTCCCTGGGAGAAGGGAGAAGCCAATTCCCACCTGGCTACACCCTCCTGTCAGGGAGGTGTAGAGAGTGACAAGAGCCTGGGCCTTCCTTTCTCCGGGCTAAACACCCTCAGCTCCCTCAGCCATTCCTTGTAGGACTTGTGCTCCAGACCCTTCCCCAGCTCCACTGCCCTTCTCTGGACACTCTCCAGCCCCTCAGTGTCCTTCTTGAATTGAGAAGCCCAGAGCTGAGCACTGGATTCAAGGTGCAGCCTCAGCAGTGCTGAGTGCAGGGGACAATCCCTGCCCTGCTCCTGCTGCCACACTATGGCTGACACTGGCCTTCTTGGCCATCTGGGCACATCCTGGCTTATATTCAGGTCCTTTTCCATTGGGCAGCTTTCCAGACACTGTTCTCCCAGCCTGGTATGCTGGATGGGGTTGTTGTGACCCAAGTGTGGGACCATCTTAATGTGTATGTATGCATACATATATGTAATATGTATATTGTAAACACATGTATATTGTAAACACATGTATATTCAACCAAATATATACTTAGACAAGCCATAATAATGTATTAACAAAGCTACTTCTACCTATTTTGCTTATTTCTAAATTGGAGATTACAAAACAACAGCTGGCAGCCTATAATATATATATATAACAGCTGCAGATCCTATCCTTTCATTTTTTAATAAGCTCTGTGCACATTTCCATTCATCCACAGCTCTAAACAGTCTCTTGAGGAAAGGAAACAAAGGCACCATTGGCACATAGAAGTACAGCAGAGGTCAAAGCTTTTAATTTTCACTAGAGTTCAGGCTCTTCCTTGTGTATTTACTGCAATTACCACTTCTCACGCTGAACTTGAAACACAGGTATGAAAAGACATAAATGTACAGATAATAAATGTAAAAGATATAAATGTACAGTTTTGTCACTTCAGGGACACCAAACAAGACAATGTAGAGGAGGAGCACATTTTCTCTGGTGACAGTAAGTAATAACCAGTGCTGCATTAGAATGCTCTACAATAAAAGTGGCCACACAGTAAATTAAGACTTAAGGAGTTAAATGTCTGAGTTCTCTTGCTGAGGGCTCTGCAGTACCTCACAGCTCAGTTTTCATTTTGTTGACAACAATAAAAGATTTGAAACTTTCTCCCATAGCTGCAGAAAAATAACTTAAAGTCTGGTAAGAAATTGAAAGTGAAAATATTCAGAAAATGCAAGCTAATCTATACTAGAGAAGTTAAAACTTGGATTGCAGCTATGCTAAAAGAAACAAGGATAAATGTTTTGCCCAGAGGATGATAAATGTGGGAGACATTAGCAATGTAAAGCATCAGATTGCATAGAAAGAAATAAAAAACCTGTCTCCATTTGAAACTGCATTCCAGTTCAGCCAGTTTGTTACAAATGCATGAAAATCACCCAGGAAATAATGAATGGAAAAAAAATAATCCCAAGTTCAAGATATATATTATTAAGCTAAAAATAGCTACAGAGGCATGATAACACTTTGGAAATGTCTGAGGATGTAACTTTTGGGGGTGGAAGGTGAAGGACTTGGAGCACAAGAAGAGGTGCCCCCTGAGCAAACGTGGCTACAAAGGGACCAGCACAGCCCATTCCTCTCAGCAGGGCAGGTGTCAATAGGAGAACAAGTCCTGTGATTTGGCAGGTGCCAATGGACAGGACATCTGAAACTGACTGTGTGATTTTGTGACAAAGCAGCAGAATGTTAACTGTGGGGGAAGGCTTAGGATGCAACAAGAGGAAGTGGATGGCTGGATAGATCCCCTGTTCTTTTCTCCCTGCAATCTTCAGTCTTAGACTGAATTGTAAAATTCTCTAGCCACCTTTCCTTCAAATGTTGTGAATACAAAACCAGAGTCTAATAGTCCTTGAAATACTCCTTGCATTTTACTTAAGCAAGGTCATTATAAAGGGAAATTATCTGTGTGCTCTAATTAGCTGAAACTGTTCTCAGGCAAAAAAGCCTTGATGTTATTCTCCATACTCTACTGTCTTTAGCTGCCTACAGGACTCCTTGGGGGCCAGTTCAATGCCTGGTCCCACACCCAGGTGCTTCTGTTCAGTGCATTTGAATGATCTGTCAGTGCTCATGCAGAGTGCCCACAAGTACTTTTCTTCTCTCAGCTTAAATACTCTCTGTTCACAGACAAAGAAGGACTATCAGATTATCCAGTTTACACATTGGCAAAAACATAATTTCTCATTTTTTGTTACATCTACAAATCACAGCTGAACTACACACCTGTGACTCTTTGCAAATTTGCCTTGTAGCTATCTTTAAAGTGGTAAATATTCCATCTTTTGACCTCCAGAGACTTCTTTTTTCTCAGTACTATCTTGAACTGCTCTGGTGGGAGGCCAGCTATCCACAGCACCTATTTCCTTTTGGTTAAGTGTTAGGAAAGATGGTCCTTCATAAAACTCTGACCTTCATCCCAGAAACTACAGCATCTCAGTGCAAATCTCCCTTTCTCATTCTGCAAGCAGAGAACATGGTTATTTCTTTTGTTCCTATAGCAGTTTTAAAACCTTTGTGCCATCATAACTTCTCTGGAAGCCACCTTCTCTCTCTGAAATTTGTTGCAAATGAGTGGTCTGGGCTGCTTATGGAATTACTGGCAAAGGTATCAGCAAAAACAAGATAAATATATGTCTTATAAATGAATGTGTATCATATAAATTTACAAAAGCACAATGAAGTTTGATGGCAAGGTTGCCTCTATCACTGTTACTCAGATAAAGCACACAAAGGAGAATCAGATTAGAACGAATCTAGAATGATTTGTTCATAGACTGGGAATCCAAAAGTGTAAAGATGGAGAAGGGCAAGGGTGCCAAATGGCAAAGGGGCTCCTTTTGTTGACTTGTGAGGTTCAGAGTAGACCCCCTTGCCAAACTTAGTGTCAGACTTGATCAATGGTTTATGTCCAAGCAATGTAGCACAACCTAATCATTGACTAATTTAACATTTACAAAATGATCCAATAGGACTTGCTATAAGCACAACAATAACTTAATTACAAGTCTAATTAAGCTATGGATGTGGGATGGGAATGCTTGCAGTATGTTTGCTGTACCACATGCAAATCAATTCACACACAGACACATAGAAGTATGTACAAAGGTACACCTGTGAAAAACTCCCCCTGGGTTCAGTGAAGCACTCACACCAGATGCCTTTGCATCTCTCAGCAGCTGAGCCTTGGGGAGTGGGGGGTATCAGCCCAGGCCCTGTCTCAGTGGTCCTCTGAGTTGTTGAGCTCTAGAGATGTCCTGCTCAGAGATGTGCTGCAGCCCAGGGGATCTCAAAGAGTTTCACTCAGGGCCACCCTTTACAGAGTTGCAAGGTGATTGACTCTGGTCATCAGTAAATTTCCACTGAGGCCACAATCCAGGTCGGTAGTTACTGGAATTTTCCTTGAGAAGTCTAATAATAATACTATTCCACTTAGGCTGTTACTCAGACAAAAATAAGTTTTCAAGGCTATTTGCTAGAAAACAGGAGCTTGTTAGGCAACAGAAGTTCCTGGGAGCAGACAGTTTTTCTGATAAGCTCTGGGGGAGCTGACTGCCCACGAGCCAATAATCAAGGCTGAGGCTTTAGAAGTGTCCCATGAAGAAGCCAGAGAGGGGTAAGGGGCCAGATTTTGCATCACCACAATGCTACATCCTCAGGAATTATCAGAGATTGAAGGGCAGGGAGTTCCTGATAAGGTGAGAAGAAATGGTGCAGTGGTGGAGCTTTTTATTTCTCCCTCCTGTTCCTGTGAAAGGAAGTGGGAGAAAAGAGCACACCATTCAGTTCTGTGCAGCTGTCTTTGCTCTGTGTGGATGTTTCATGCAGCAGAGTTGCTGCAGAGTTTTGGGGGCGAGAGCAGAGTTTCTAATGGTGTCTCAGCCACTGTATCCTGATGAGGTATCCTGCTCCTATGCTGAAATAAGGGGAATAAGCAACTCTTCAAAGCTGATCCCTCTGTGTCTCCCATGTAGTGACTATTCAACAGCCCCTAACTGACCTTGGCACAGCACAGCTGCAATTGAATTTAGATCTGTCTGTAGCATGGACAAAGGCAAGGTGTATTCCATCTCCTCATAGCAAGGATCCTAACAGATCCCTATTGTCTGTAATGTTGGAATGGGGCACATTTTTCAAAACCTTCTGCTCACAAATACATCTCATCAAGGAGGTTTTCTGAGAATTGCCATAAGATGAACCAACTGTTAAATTTTGTTCATTCTGTAGAAAGCAGAAGTTTAACTTTCAGACCACTGCTTTGTCTCCCTACTGAGTTTAGTCCTAAACTGAGCAGACAGTGCATGGAGCATTTACTGTGAAGATGGAAAGAAAAAAAACCCACAGAATGCAATGCAGAGACAGCAAATTCCCATTGTTTTGTAGAATTGGCTGCTCAGCAGCATGAAGGGCCAGTAACTGAAGTTTGAGAAATCCTAAAGAACTAAATGGTCCTGTAACATGAGGAGTATCTGCAGTGCAGTACTTTTTGCCACGTTCTTGAGAGACCTGCATTGATTTGTACCAGGACAGAGTCTTGCTTACCAACACAGAGAAAATTCTCTCCTGCTTTTGTGAATTTCTGGGTTATCACTAAGGTGTTTAACCTGGACTGAGAACCAGTTATTTAACACTTTACTTGAATAATAAGTTATTTATCATCTGCTGAAGCTGGTTCAACTCATATGAGATAAGGAATTGACCTTATTACCCATTTTCACTATGACCTGAACACGTGCAGGGTGATAAGGGTAAAAGTCCACAGTCTGATCTTCTCTGACCTCCTCCTGTAGCACCTCCCCTCTAGCAGAGTGCCTAGGACTCTCCTATGTGCTTTGGTTTTTCCAACTCATATCAGTATTTTAGTCTTCTCTAGCAAAAAAGGCTCCTGAGGTGTGCCAGACAAAATTTTTTACAGGTGTTTTTAAAATAAAAGTTCAGCTAACATGGCACAGCAGCAGATCCCAAGTCTGCCATGTGCTGGCTCTTGCCTGAACAAGAGCAAAGGCCTCCACGTGAGCAGCCACTGCATGACATGAGGAGGACTGCCTAAAGGCAGATAACACCTGACCACATTGTTAAAGGGCTTTATTCCTTAATCACTTGTGGAACAGCAGATAGCACCTGCCCAGCAGCAGTCACAGTGAGCCAGCAGAGCCCTGCTGCTGTGCAGAGTGCAGCACTGCTCCTCTCAGAACGCCCCCAGCAGCACAGGCGGTGCCCAAACCTGCACTTGCAGCTCACAGGAGAAACAAGGGCAAAGCATAGGACAAAGCACACTGGTGAAACCCCATGTGCTGTGGGTGGGTGGGTGAGCTCAGGGCAGAGGCCAAAGGCTGGGCTCTGGCTGAGGTGTGTTGCTCTGGAGGAGGGGCGCTGGGGCAGGTGCCCTGGTTTGGAGGGGCAGGACGTGCAGCAGGGGTCAGGGCACCCACCTGAGGTTCCAGCAAATTAGGATTTTCCCTGCCCAGCTCAGTATTGTTTTGCAAATTATCTGCAATTGAAATCTCAGTGTACTTTTCCTAATGCAGGCTATGTAGCTGCCCACATGGGGACTGTAAATTAATCAACTGGAGAGATTTACCAACAAAACACATGGTAAGTGACAGGGTGAGGTGCAATAGCTCCTTGCTAAGCTCAGAAATTGTGTCTGGGCTCCCTCTAGTGAGATGTGTTGGTTTTCTAAGCTCAGAGATAGCTGCAGCTACTGTATACTTATTGACTGAAAAGCTAAATTCAAACACAAATGCTTTCAAAACAAATAAACAGGCAAAGGATCTTTGTACCCGTGCCATAACAGTTCACACCACTTCTGCTTCACAAAGCTAAGTTCCTCTTTTCAGAGGTTTCTCAACCAAAGCTCAAAAAACCAAATGCAGTTTTAATGGTGACAGAGACAGATTGAAATTAAACTGTTTCCAAACCACTTGCAAAACAAAATCAGCACAGTTGTATAAATTCCTTCTGCAGGTAAGATAAATATTTTCTAAAACGTGGAAGGGAGTGTGGTAGAGGGTTTTGCCACAATGAATGCAAAACAGTTGTCAGAAATAAGGCTGGCATAAAAATCAGTTCTGTGGATAGCTTATGGAATAAGCAAAGAGGTGCATCACTAACTTTTTTAAAATTCAGACTGCTCAATTTTCTACATGACATATGAAATCTAAGACATGGCCACTGTAAGCCAAAAGAGGAGGTTTTGCAATTAATTAAATCCCCCCCCCCCCTCCAGGATTTGGCATCCTCACACAATAACATCCCATTTGTAAAGTTTGGAAAATATTTGAATTTGTTCAAATTTTACAGTAATTCAAAAAACCCCCCTAAAGCTAAAATAAAAAAAAAAAATTCTCATGAAGCATGCAGCTTGAGATATGTTTGTTTTTCCTAATGTCATTTCTCTACCTGCCAGTTTAATTATTTCCTCCTGGAATGAGGAATGGAAGGGACCTTTTTGTATGCAATGAGCTTAAGCTACAGAGGAATAGGGAACCCTTTGTCTTGGTTATACCCTCTTGTCTAGGCACTACTGGCTGCTGCAGCAAACTGTGGGCACCAGCAATGCTGTTCCCAGCTGCTGATATTCTCTGTCTTGCTATCATTTTTGCAATGCTCATGAGACTGCATTTTACTGCATCTTTCAGCCACACCCACAGATTATCTTCTGTTATATATATTCTTCCATTTTCAAGGTTCCTGTTTCACCAAAAAAAAATTCTTGTCTCCTAGATATGTGCCACTAATAACCTTTTACAGTCCTACCCTCTTCTGGGTACAGCAGAGAAGTAGTTCCCTCATAGGTCCGGTCTTTACACCATGAATAGAGCAGAATGAGAAGTGTTATCCTACCAGGATGAGTGAAAGCTGTAAAGTTAATTTGCCCAAGTGAGGACAAGGAAGTACTGGAGCCTTGCACTTGGTGTTACCAGGCATTTCCCTGCCTGTCACATCAGGCTTATCACAGGCTCACCAACAGGAGTTTTGTTTGCTTGTTTTTGCAAAAGATGTCAGAAGAAGGGGATACACCTAAATGCTGTGGTAGTAGAAACCACTGCACTGTCTCCACACACCTCCCAGGCTAGTTCACCATTTAATAACACACTAAACACTGAAATGGAATTTTTCAAAGCAATTGCTCCACCCTGTCCTACAAATCCAATGGCAGTTGAGGCTTCCCAAGAGAGTAACAGCCCCATTGACATCTCTGCTTAGTCACCATCTCTACTTGCTGCCTAATTCCAAAATGCAAAATTTCCTAAGTTTAGTTTAAGCTGAATGCACAGTGATACACAACAACAAAATATCTATATAGCATGTGGGATGAAGGTAATTTGGAGCACTGTGATCAGCTTTCATATTAGAGGAAGAATTTGATGCTGAAACCATCTGGCCTGCAGCTATGAAAACACCAAAGAGACATAAAACCGAGTTAATGGCAGCATGCCAAGGCTTGTTAAAAACAGCACATCACTAAAACAAAGCAAGTGCTGATGTAGCACCAGCAAAGGCTCATTAACGGGCTGGCGACAGAGTGCTCTTATATTTCATTATGTGCTTAACAGCCATACCTGCCTCTGCAGAAGAAAGGTAATTTCTAATGAACACTTTCTCATGTCCTATAATGATTCTATACCAGAGGCAAACACTAAGAGCTCTGGTCGTCCTGCTTGCTCTGTTTTTGTTTGGTCGAGCTTTTTTTTTTTTTTTTTTTGCTACACCCTGGAATTTTTTTATTTTTTTTTTAGTTACTAATCTTCTTTAGAGGAATAAATAACAAGATGCATCAGGTGAAGCTGAAACTAAAACTAGGACATTTTAGCTTAAAAATAACTACAGGCCATGGATACTAAAGTATTGATTGGATACTAAACCAATCAATTGGTGGAGGCAAGGAGGGGCAGGAAAAACCCAAAGAAAGGCTAAGTATGTAAAAGACTCTATTTTTGAAACAGCAGCCTGCAAAGTGCTTGCTGCACAGAGGTCAGCATTTGTTTTGAAATAAAAATCTGTATGCTTGTTTGGGTTTGAGGTTTCTGCTTATCAGCTTTCCCAGAGACTGTGACCAATTTTCTTTTTGTGGGAGTGCTCAATAACCTCTTCTCTCAAATCATCAGGCCACACACTCCTTGTTTTCTCTCCCTTGCAGGGACTGTGGAGAAGAGTGAAGGGATGAAAGTGAAAATAATAATTTCTTGCAAGGGTAAAACTGGGGATGGACACACAGCTAGACTAAACACAGCGAGGGGCACTGTTTTATCTGGACTCTTACTGGAACAAGATTGTCTCTAGATTTCCCTCTGTCCTTCCTTCCAGTTTTTGGAAGCCATCAAGTTGTCTCCATCCTCCACTTGTGTTCTCTTCTAACTTATGTCCTCCTTGCCTTGTCTCTGGTGCATCTGAAAGTGCTAAATGTGCAGACAGAAAACAGGAGCTCATGCTTACCAGCATTTTACTGACAGACAGGAAAGGAGAGGACATCTCCTCAGTTTGATGAGGCAATACATTACCAAGAACTCATTTTGATTCTGCACAGATTTCTTTCAAAAATTGGAAGAACAGTTTCTTGTGTGTAAATAACCTCCTTCATGCATGGCATCATCTTCCACCTGGAGGATCTTTAAAGGACTTTGGGGTTAGAGTTGGTTGCAAAACATCTTAATAACCTCTTAATATCTGTTTTGCTGGGTAAGAGATTGATTTAACACTGGTCTATGGGATATAAACAAGTAGTATTTGTGTACACTGTGATGGACAATAAATATTGACCCTGAAATATTTGAATACAGTTTAGTGAAATTAAAGCTTTTTATATTTAAGTTATAATTTCTAAGGCCTCAATCGTATTAAAATAATTGTTTCTCCATAGACAGAAGGGACAAAAGTTTTAAATTAAAAATTCAAATTCTAGTAAGAGTACACACTATTTAGAAGAGACTACAAAAACACTGTTGGACCTGGGATAAAACACAAAGAGTTGAAAACACAACACACAGAGGAAACCTTTACCTGTGATTATCAGTCTCCTAGAAACAATTGATTGCATAAAATGTCTGAAATCTCAGTTAACATATTGTGTAATCATCAGGTAAGGATTTTAGATTACACAGAGGATACCCCTAAACAAACCTTACAAATAGGGCCCATGAGGAGTTTCTCTCTCATTTAAATCCAAAAACTGTGGCTATAATGTTTTCAGTTTTATTCCCTCCCACTCTCTTGGGCCCTTTTGCTTTCTCCCAGGCTGAGCTAGCATCACCATTAAATCCAGCGGCATCTCTCCCTCACCCACGAAGTTCCCTGTGGCAGCTGGGAACAGAAGGGCAAAGGACTCTGGTGGGTATGGAGGGCACAAAAATCTCCATGGACTGTTTCTACATCCATACTTAGAAGGGAAAACAGCAGAAACATTAATAGTGAACAAGTTATTACAGACTTCAGCTTTAATCACTGAGCAGCTCCAGGAATGTTGCTCTGCGGATCCTGCCCCCTAAAAACCTCCCGGCGGCACTTTGGGAATTTGTCCAAGATTCCACCAACTCCTGGCCAAACAATACCTTAGATCTGCATCCAAATCTAAAACATAGTAAAAAAAAAAAAATAAAATAAGGAAGTTGAACTTACCTTAACTCCACTGGAAGTTATAATTACTAACAACTGCATTTTCCTTATGGACACCAGAGATTTATGTTGACTTACATGTCCAGGAAATGAGTCATTCATTGATGGAACTGGGACAAATTCCTGTTCTAGGTGGAACCAAAAAAAGTCACAGCCATCACCCTCACAGCTGCAACCTCTTGTCCAAGATCAATTGGATCCAGCTCCTCCCCAAAACCTGTTACAAGTGACACAACTTGCCAAAAACCTTTGAGAGAACTGATTTCTCCTCCCAGGACTACCAAAGGGAGAGCAAGCAAGCAAGAATCAATCACCTGGAGGGGATGGCAAGAATCACCCAGATAACCTGCTTTTTAACCTGCTTTTCTGTCTTCTTCCACTTTTTAACAGGGTCACTCATTCTGCGCAGTGCAGAACCAATTACACAACCTGGGTTTCAAACCTCTAATTGCTGTGGCTGCTTCTGCCTCCATATTGCTGGAGGGAAACATCCGTGCAACGAAGCTGGGCTGTCCCTGACAACTGCATCATGTGCCATGCTGGTCAAATACTAGTCTGTGACTCAGTTTCAGTGTCACCTTTCCTGGCAGTAATTACACCTCACAATTAAAAAGGAATCATCGTCAAGGCCGGGTACAAAGAAACTGTTTTCATATGAAACAAGGGACTCAATATGAAAAATATTGTAACATGAAATAATCAATAGTATATATTTTTTTAAAAGTCTCAAAGGATGATGCTTTTGTGATAATGAATAGTCTAATTTTTCATAACTGGAACTAGGTCAACAACAAATTAAATTACCCAGCAAGCATGAGAAAGATGAATTGCAGGGAAATAAAAACCTGCCATTAAAACAGATTTCCAGCCTCTCTTGTTAACCTGGAAGGAAAAAACCAGTAATTTCAAGATGTCAGTGTAATGAAAAGGAATTAAGCAATGTCATGCTGCTTTCCCCCTTACGAAGTGCAGTGTTACAAGAACCAAAGAGATAAAATTTATACCAGAGTAGTAACATATAAAAACAACAGAAGAGTGATAGCAGCTAGTTGTGGGGTTCTTTCATTATGTCATTTATTGAAAAAATATGAGACTGATAGCTTGGAATGAAATGGTGTCAAATCATAACAATGAGATATTTTTCTCTTCTTTAGCATTAAAGCAAAAAAAAGTCAAGAGTGTCTCAAAGCATTTTACTAGGTACATGGTATATTATATTTTACTTAGGTACATGTCAAATGTACTTGAAATTGAATTCCTCTGTGGGGCTCACAGCAGTGGTGAGAGGGAAACTGAGCACTATTCCACCCCAGCCATGGAGTGGCACAGTCTGGGGCAGACGTGCTGCTGGAGCCTGGGGAGCTGGGCTGCTCCTGGCCTGCTGCTCTCCGTGCCAGTACCACATTCTGGGGAGGTGGAATAGGGCAGAGCAAGGTCTGCCTGTGCTCCCAGTCTGGGGAGATGCAGGCCTAGACCAGAAGAGAAGCAGGACCTGTTTACTGCCAAGCAGTATGACACATAATGTGCTTTAAATGCTAATTATAATAGCAATTAAATACTTGTCTCCAAGATTGAAAGGCCAATGACAAATCTATACAAGAATATCTGTGTAAGAATGGTTGTTGTGAGCATATAAAAATCTGGCTTTGCTCTGGCTAGAGATGATGTTGCAAGACTATCAAACGGCATTTTCAATTTCACTGTGATTTTGTTTTGGAAGAAAATAGCCTAACACTCAGAAGTGTTCTGATTTTGATTGAGCTGAATATTTTAAAGCAGTGCAGCTCTGCTGCTGCTTCTCTAAGAGTATTGTTTATTAAGATTGTAAAGCCAATGCCTCAAATCCCAGAAATAAGACTGCTTGAACTTTGTGATTTGGGCTTTTGGTACCTATGTGTTATGATGTTGTCTTTAATTACATTAGCATATCCTGTTGTTTCAAGGATTCCTGCTCATGTATTCACTGGGAAGCTGCTCAGTATTCTTTTTGCCTTCCTTACCCAATGAGTGGTTTCAGGTCTTAGTTAAAATGCCTCCTCCACATCAGGTTCTGCTTATGGAACTATTCACTTGAAGTGATGGATTAGCACTAATTTAACTACAGTGTTTGAAGGCTTTCTTGTAAATATTGAGGTATTTAAATATTTAAATATTGAGGCCTTAAAAAGAGAGAAGACTCAATCTCTGCCAACAATTTTGCATAATTTGAGAGAAGGCTGCTCAACACATTAAATAGTGCAAGCTGGACCAAGTACAGAGACCATGCATGGGTCATGTGCTGGTTTGAAGAAAACTTGAAATTCAAAGGTAGTTACAATTGAAATTTATAGTACACCTAAATGAAATTGCTCTTCCAAAGAAGGAAATCTCAGAAGGAAGCAAATATCTTATGATAATATGCATTGCTGGTGACATGCCCAGCATAGTGTATCAGTAATTTACTTTAAGAAAGCAGTGCTCCTCACAGTAATGGAAGCAGCAGCAGGAGTCTGAATTTTTCTTTTTGTAGAATGAGGTATTTGAGGTCAAGAGACAATGAGAAACAAGAAATAGCCTGCAGAAAGGACAATACAGTTACATCCCTTGCTCCTCTGTCTCTCTCCAATTTTAATAGATTGGCAGCAATGAGTATTTCATCACAGGAAAATCCCATTTATACGACCTATTTTCATCTAATTACATGACCTACCCTTTCCCTCCCCCTGCTAAAGGTTTTTTTGCCATTTACTCAAACATGGCCTGGAAATCATGAGGTGCTGAGAAGCAGCACCTCAGTGAGAAGTGCTGAGATAAGTACCTCAGCTTACAAAGATCTGACAATGAATTTTAATAGAGGCTGATAGGATTATTCATCTAACATCCATTTCTGCTTTTCTTGTGTGACATAGGCATAGACAGCATTAAATGGTGGCTTCTCTGTATTCAGTACCCCCAGCACCACCTGAAAAGAATAGGATGTGCATGGGTCTGAAAAATGGATCCACATAAATGTAACAATAGCACCAAAGAATGGGTGCTACCTGCTGTGACCATAATATTTTTCTATTTCAGTAAGAGATTATGATACCATTACTCTTCTCTGCCACCAGCTGGGTACATATTTGGAAGAAAATGGGTGAAACCTCTACCTTCTGCACAAAAACCTACAAGAAACTGACTTACAAAAAGGGAAAAAAACCTCACAGAACTAACAAGATGCCTGAATTTCTCTGCAGTCAAGGGCAGTTTCCACAGCTAATACCTGTGACAGAAGGGTGCTTCTGGAGGCAGCTGCAGTAGAGAATTTCTAGGTTGTGTTTGAACTGGAAGGTGTAACTTAATTTGGCTCATTTCTTCCTTTATATCAGCCTCCCACATAATTTTCAAGATTTCCAGTGAATAGCTTATGATGGGCAATTTCTCAGTGAACTTGAGTATCTAAATCACTAAATCCCAACTAATCCTGTCACTACAGTGAGTCACACGTAGCAAAAAGCTTAATTGGTATAAATGTGAAAAGGATGGGGGACAGACTTCCACATTCCCTTTCAAAGCTTTTAGTACCGACACTTTAAAAAACAACCTGGCTGTATTTTCCACAGTTTATTTCTGCCAACCCCCTCTCTCCTTCCCCCACCCTTTGCAGGGACCACCAGCAACATTAAGCCCATTAACAGCTCTGTTCCTGTGCAGGTGGTATACAGTGGGAAGGATCAACAAGTCTGCATTGCAGATACCAGAAATGAAATCCATCAAGTAACTGGCTTTACCCCTCACTCCCACAAGGAAATGCAGGCAGGCAGAAGCAGTATTTATTTCTACACTGATTTTAAAACAGCTGTAAAATCCCACAGTATAGTCATTATGATGGTAAAGTAACTCAGAAAAAAACCCCTAAAACTGAATGCAATTTATTCACCTGATAGCACAGTACAAAAGGTGACAGAAATATTAAGGAGTATCTCCCTATTTTTCCATACTTCTTTCCTACAGCCTCTCTGAAACTTTCATATTCACAGAAAACTAAAAAAAGAAAGTGAATAACAAGAAAGGTTTTCTTCTCTTTTCTCAGATGCAGGGTTCATTGCAATTACTTGTGACAATGCAGGGTAACCATTTCAGTCAAAGCGTGACTAGCAAGTTGCTGATATTGCTTAAAACGTTTTACTTCTGAAATTACCATGACTCCACTCACTCTAAGGATCATTAGAATGAGCACTGCCACAGGGAGCTGCAGAGAATTGTCCCTGTTACATGTGCAGTGTACTGAAACACGGGAGAATTCAGTGATGTGCTTAAGACCATGCAGGAAATTTGTGGATGACCAGATAATTGAGGTAAACTCTCCCAAGTTCCCAGGTTTGTGTTCTTACACTTCATCAACTCTTCCTCCCAACTACTTCAAATTGTGTCACAGAACAGCATTTTAAGGCACAGCCATTTCTTTCTCTGGCCATATTTAAAAAAAAAAAAAATTACTGAGCCAATTAGTTAATAAGGATTTTGTCCAGATGCAAGTGTGAAGATTTGAGGGAAAAAAAATTAAAAAGAATATAAAGATTAGGCAACAACAAAAAACCTGGAAAGAATGTGGTTTTCCATTTAACAGTGCAGTTCAGCACAACAGCCAGAAAAAAAATTAAACTTGCCCTGCCTCTGATCTAGTGTGACCTGTTAAGCCATATTTAAATTTGTGATTGTGATGGTGTTATGTGACGTAAGTGCCACAGAGTGTGGCCTTTTCACCTTAAGAAACTTCTCAATATTTGAATGATACTGAAATAATGAGGCAGTCTCAGCAGCACTGCTTCCCCTCAAAACTTTCTACAAGTCTTTTCAGGCTTTCCACAATGCTTTTGTTCAGGGATCCCAAAGTCTTCAATCCCTCATATCTATTTAATATCTATTTAATGATAGTATGATATAATTCTATTTAATGAATATCACAAGGTTAGTACCACAGGGCACACTGTGCAGTCTTGTCCATGCTGGACTGTAGCAAAACAATTTCAGGCTCAGTCCTAAAGGACACTGCTTGATTTCCTGGGAGCAGAACATTTGATTTGCAGTTCTGGGGTTTCCTTACTGAAAGTGCAGGTGTCTTTAAAGACTACTCTTGGCTGTTCTGTTCAGCTTTGAGAGACCTGGTCATCTCTGTGCTGAAAGAGGCAAAGGAAAGAATACTCCCTCCCTGCCTGCTCTGTACTGGGAAATTTTAGCCGTGCAAGATCCCAGCACAAATTCCAACAAAGTGCCAGACTGAGCTGGCAGTGTGGGTGGGCTATGCAAGGCTTGCTACACATTGCAAAATTCAGCTAATTCACTGAAAATACTGTTTCATCTTCCTACTGCATGACTTGATAGGTGATGGCTCCTTTTAATGGGGCTGTTTTATAATACATGAGTCACTTATTGCTAATGGCCATCTACTTTGCCTTTGTAGGTAAATCATGGGCTATTACCCAGTGAATTGACTCAGAAAAGTAATGCCCTATTTATAGAAAAATACAGTACACACCAAAAAACCCCTCAAAAATATTGCTTAATGTTCTTTGCCTTCAACCAAGGGAAAGCTTTCAGTAACACAAAAATTGACACGAAAATAGGATTATAAAAGTCATTTTTAGGGATGCCAAGAACATTTGAAATGATTTTCATCTTTCACATTTGCAGACAGTGATGACAACATCCACTCCATGGTCAAAACATTTCTGTGCCTCACAAGGACTTCATTTCTGCCGGGAGGCAGAATCTGGTGACTGTGGCTTCTTTCCACATTGTTCTGTTTCCTCCCTCTTGGCAGAGCAATAGGTATTGTATGAAGCCCAGCAGAGCTGTGAGATCGTGCCTTGATTAGGATTCTCAGCAGGGCCCCTTCTGCTGAGAACTGTTATTTTCCTGATACTTAGGAGAGCTTGAGGAGTAAGGGTTAGATGGTGAAACACAAAGTAACTGCAGACAGCCAGAGCCTCATTTTCTGATGATAGAAATTGCCATTATACTTTGTGCTCCCACAAGTTTGTGGTCTGTTGATATAATTTGTTTTCATACATGTAAATAGCAACCAGATACCATGGCTATGATGATATCAAGCACTAAAAATAAATTAAAAGGGCATTTGCATGTCCTGCATACTAGAAAGGAAATTCATCCCATGAATAAAACTGATTCCTTAAGATCACCACAAAATTTATTAGAATATAAAAGTATCTTCAAAGAAAGTCTTCAAAGCTGTGTGAAGTCAAAGAGACTATGAACAAAAGGGTACTCATTTATCTTCCCTAATCTGTGTTGTCCTAATGGAAACTGGAAACAGACAAAAGATCATAAAATAGGATTTATAAGCTCTGATCTTGCTCTTCTTTCTTCCTGCTACATGACCTTCTACAAACCATTTGCTCCTAAGGAGTTGTACAAAGAATTTAACAATATTTTAATCCTTAGTCCCTTTTCCTCCCTGATGTCATTAAACTATTGTGTGTCTTTTTTCTGATTCTGTAAAATCTAATAAAAAACCCCCCGTCACTGATTGATATCTTTATCAGAAATATTTTTTATTCTTTCCAGTAAAAAATTACCATAGTTGATCTAAGGTCTTTGCTACACTATTTCTGCAGCCCTTTTGCCCATAAGACACTTCATCTTTACCTTTGTGTAACACTGAGAAGTTGTTCCCCTTTATTTATTAATTTCTACATAAATCTTCAGATCTTTGAAAAGTCACTAGAAATCACAGAATATTTTTTTCTTTTTAACTCTTTTCAAACATAATATTTTCTATTATTTATGGTGGATCTTTTGAAGCAACCTTGCTGGTTTTTATGATGGTAGATACTGACATTTTGTCTTGCTGAAATTGACTGTATGGATCTTAGTGATTCAAATGTTCCACTCCCTTTTTTTTTCTGTAAGTCCCTTCCATAGTGCACTGAATCCAGCTGGCTCAGAAAAAAGTAGTGTGAAAATATTCTTGCTACTCTAATAGCCTCAGAGACTATCTATCAATTTCATTAGAAATTCTGGCAGAAAAGCTGTACAAGCATGAAGATTCTCAGCCACCATCATGTGGCAAGATGCACCTTTGCTCTGGCAAAAAGCATTAATTCCTATTTCTGGAAAAGAAGCAGAGAAATTTGCTTAATGCTGTATTTCTCTAATAAAAAAAAAGAAAACTAATTAATGGTTCCTAGATGAAAGTTAAAAAAATAAGAAAAAAAACCTCTATTTTTTAGGTGTAAGGTTTACATGGAAGGAACATCTCACATCTCAGGTTGTTCAACTCCTAGTGCAGGCAAGCTTTCACCACTTCTGATGTAACCACTACCCTCTCAGGAGAGCAGAGAGAATCCTGGCCAGCTTAAGGGGTGCACTGTTGGATGCACAGCATGGGCTCTGCTTCCGTGCATTGCAAACAGCAACTGTGCAATCTGGACGTGTTGTGGCAAAACCAGTCAAGTTTTCTCATTGCACTTGGCACATGGTGCTTTCTGAAAAACATTTAGCTCTCACCCTGAAAGTTGTTTTTGGTAACAGCTTTAAAGTTGATCAGTCTATGAAAGCACAATAGTAGGACTTCAACTACTTTTCAGTGCCAGGCAATGAAATGGGACACGATCATTAACTGGCACTTGACAGAAATGTTACTGGAAACTTCCCAGCAGCCTAACAAATGAGTGCTACATCAGGGGCCCAACTTGGCTAAAAGATGACACTTTGCTAGACAGTTCCTTGGCAAAAAGCAGAGGGAGAGAGCTTATGGATCTGATGTCATGTGAAGATGGATTCAAGCTTGTTTTCAACAAGAGCAACTTAACAATTTTAGATTAATGGAGGACTTTGGTCTAGTATTGGACATATGCTAGAAATTTTGGGTGTGCTTCAGTGCTGTCTCAATATTTTCTACTTTAGGCTGTTTGCATATTAAGAAAAAAATCAGGATGAACCCAAGTGCACGATTTTGGCTGAAATTCACTGGTATCAATTCAGTAACAGCTGTCACAGAGCAACTGTAAAACAGCATGTATCTACTCCCCACCATCATTTTCTTCAAGAGATGACCACAATATTTGGACATTACTGAAATCAGTAAAGCCTAGGCTCATGTTACGACAACAGGAATTACCACAATATTCAATTCAAAGTAATGCAAATCACAAATGATATAAAGAAGCTTCAAACCACCAAATTCTGAATTTTCATTTTTAAAAAAGGACTTTATAGTTAAATATTTTAGGCTTCCTTGCATAGCCATTTTAGAGAAAAATATTTCAAGTATTTCATTAAGACACATAGGTGCCAGCATGCAGTCCTTTAAACACCAACATTTTAAGAGTAGTACAAGAATCACTAAGTTCTGCAATCACTGCTATACACTGGTGAGCCAGTGAAAGCCATCACAAGTTTTTACTGCAAGAGTAGTTGTAATGCTACTTTGGTTTTGCCTGTGGCCTCACTGCTGATTTCTAAATCTTACTATTGAATTTCAGAGCATAAGGTGGAAGAGGAAAGGGATGCAGGATCCCTATTTTAATAGAAGAATTCTGGATCCCTGTCAGGAAAGAAGAGACTGTGGACAAGAAAATGAGAAGAATCAGAAGGACAGTGGTAGCAAACCCTGCATAGCCTGGAGAAGAGATGATTTCTCTGAGGAGGATACTAAGAAGCACCCCTGCAGCAGTGAGTATTGGGAGGATGAAAGACAGCAAATTGAATGAGAGATTACAGGGGATAAGGAAAAGCCCTGAGGACAGCCAGGCAGAGGAATATTCCCAGGGAGGATGTGCAGTCTTTATCCTTGGAGGGTTTCAAATCCCGACTGGATAAAGCCCTGAGCAATTGACCTTGCATAGAGCAGAAGGTTGGACTAGAGACTTTCTGAGGTCCCTTCCTCACTCAATTCCCTTATGGTCCTGTAAATGATAGAACATGTGCTATTTCATACTGGGAAAGAAGTGGTGAAGTGGAAAGGAGACAGAAGGAATAGAAATGGGTGGAAAAGTGTTGCAAAATGTAGCACTGATATACTCCCTGTTCAGATCAGAGGCTAAGAGGTTGGATTGACTTGCAACTGTTTTGTGTTTTTATTTATTTAATTGAGTTCAGAGAGCAGAATGTTTTGTGACCACTATCCAGGTCACCCACCAATTACTAGCAATTCTGAAACTATCTGTCAATTTGCTTTCACAATGATTTAGTAAAGCAACATTTTAGTACTTGGAACCCACCTGTCTGGTGGCACCAGGCTATGTGAGAAAGCTGTGTTTTTGTTTAACTATTGAAACAAAGACAAATCACCCAGGAAAAACTACACCAAAAACCACAACAAACCTTACACATTTTATCCTCACTTTCCATTCTGGTTTGGGATTGATCATGAAATTCTTATTGGAGATACTGTTCATTTACTTGAATTTCACAGAAAATCTCAGTCTTTTCAGACGTTTAGAAATCACATCATGTATTTTCTTTGGGACAGTTTTTATTTTTTTTTTTTTGCTACAGTATGTAAATTACAAGCTTGAGTGACTTTCAAAGACAGTTATTTACTCCTTTTGCTAAAGGAAGCTTAAGATAAATTTGTTACAAATAACTTTGATTCCTTTCAGATGTTCTTGGTTTTACATTACAGTACAAAGTCGGCAAACACGTTTCCTTAGGAGGGTAACATCCCTTTAGGTTATGAGTGGATCAGTACCCAGGCACACAAGAATCTGGACTTCCAATGTACTCTGTCTACTTGATGCTTCAAACTTGCCCTTTACTACCAAGAACCCCAAATGAGAGTTTCCCTTTTTGTTACAATAATTCCCACTCCTTGTCACTATGCATTTTCCAGGTATGAGAGCCAAGATAATGGGAAAAAAAATTAAAACACAGCCTGTCTAGATCACAAACTTCTGCTGGCATATCTGGGCTGTGGAATGTCTGCTTCCTTACACTGCCTTGAGAAGAAGCCTGTAGCATAGTGTGGCTGCACTACAGCACAGTGCCTTTCTTGGTCTAGTCTAGGCTGTTTGGGGTGAGGGTGGTTCTTATGTGGTCAGATTTTTTGTCAGCATAATGCTGATTCTACATTAAAAGCCTTGCTGGATTTTTCTTTAATACGAGAATCTCTTTGAAATAATTATGCTCAAAGAATAAACAGGAAGGTGGGGATTTCTAGCAGAGTGCTGTAGGTGATTAAGTAGCACAACTTCTCTGAAGGTATACTAGCAGCCTGAAATCCAGTCATATTTTATGAAAAGTTTTTTAAACTACTGTCAAACATGGAACCATTTCCTGAATTTTTCTACCAATTACAAATGTTTTCCACTCAGCCCAGTATGGCTCCCTATTGCCAAGCAGAACAGCCATAAAGACAGTGGCAGGGAAGGAAACAGAATACATAAAAAGTTACACACAAAAGGCTTTAAAATGCACCAAGAATGTGTGTGAAGGGGAAGCCTTTTTCCACTGTTTTCTTCCTCCTGAAACAATCTTAGCTGTTGCTTGGTATTATTTTACCTCAAACACTCAGATGAGCAATAACTGTTCAAATCCACTATCTCTTTTTGCTTTGATTTACCTGTCTGTAAGATCCTAACCCCTCAGGTCACCCAGCTGGAAGCAATATACAGAACACATAGAAGGCCAACATCAGGCCTTACCTGCACTCTTTGGAGCTCCAGCACAAAGCAAATTTTGTTCTGTTGATAGCTGCAAGCTTGATAATGTACTACAGACCATGCACTGATAGAATTGTCACATGAAGCAACAATCTGCTTTTCATAAAGGAATGCCAACAGAAATTGGATCCAGATTTGAGCCCTTGGTTGCAACTGAGGAGCTGGACAGCCTGTGCACATGTGCCCCTTCTGCCCCCTCAAATCCTGGGAGCCTTTGCAGGGGTGGTACCTTGGCTTGGCCTGGGAGGGTGAAGAGATGCTCCAATCACAGGTGTAGGTATCTGAGTTACTGAGTTACATTTCTGGCTGCTCACTGTTCAGTGGGTACGTGCTGGTGAAGCGCTGCCCAACCTCCTGGTGATCTTGCAGGCAGTTCTGCTGACACCTGTGAGTCTTTGTACCAGGAATACAACACAAAGAGAACATACCAGGATTTGGACCACTGATTTGAAACTGAAATACTCATTAAAAATTGCTCTGACTTTAAATAGCTTTATAGTTTTAAATAAAATAATTGTTTTAAAATAGTTTTAATTAAATGAACCTAGAAGTTGTGGATCTTTGATATCCATGTCTGATATACTTTTGAATAAATAGATCTATAAATACCTCTTGATCTTTTTGGTGATGAAGTGCAAAAAGTTCAACATATTTTGTTTTAAGCTGAAATGAACAGTTGTCTCTTTAGGAATAAACTTAATATCCAGACACACTCAATTCAAAGTTACAGAAACCCAAAATATATTCTAACTACACAGTCACTATAAATATATACTTTAACTGAAAGCATGCTTCTTAATTACTCTGTGAGTAAATTGCCAAAAAAAAAAAAAAAAGCTTCTCTTTAAAAGAAAAACTAAATAAACAAACCCAGAATTCAAATAATAAACTGAACCAGCCAGTAACACTTTAAAATACAAAAGTGTCTTTCCCTTTCTCCTTTAGAGTAGCCCAGCATTATGATACTCTTGAGGACAACAAACAAACAATGAACCTTCAAACTACCATTCTCAAATTTCATTCTAAAGGCAAAAGTTTTCATTAATTTGGGCATTTGAAATTTACTAGTTTAGTATAAAGCTGCACATGAGGCTCCCTAGTGTATAAATAAACTAAGCCTCCACATTGAAAACCAAAAGAGAAATCATACATGCAGTTTATTCTAGAAAAAACATGATTTTAACTTTCACTTTAAAAACCCGTTAAGTGTAACAGTGCATTAGGAACAATCAAGCTCACTAGAGGGACAATTTGCTTGCAAATGTCAGAAAGCATGATCTTTAATGTTATAATTCTGAGCAGTATCTCAAAGATTTCACTTCATAGCATTTTACAAAATAATATCCTAAACCTGAACACACTGCATCATACAAGGTTAGTAAGCAGAAAATCACAGAGTGGAGTGAAGTGGACCCCTCAAAAATGTTGTTTCCTGAGGTGTAAAGGAATCATTTCACACTCACACCATCAGCAGGGCTGGACCATTGTGCTCTGTGCAAGAACAGCTGCCACATCTTGACCAGAGTATGGCCCAAAGGCCTGTGTATCTAATTCTCACCTTCACTGTCCTGTCAGTGTTTCTCACCACGATACAGGGAGAGCTGAGCACCAAGTGATAGAAATACCCATTGAAAATTACTCTTTGTACTGATCTAAATTTGTTTGTAAAGCTGATAGAACAGATTTTACAATACAGGTCTCAGAACCACAGGGCAAATAAATGCAAATGTGCTTTATCAGCTGGAAGAAGTGCCCTGGAATACTGTCAGGCTGTGGATCTGCAGTGAACCTTTTACATAACTTTCACTCACTGACAGAGGCTGCAGCCACATAGTTCCCTGATCCTGTGCACTCATTTGGGGTGAATCAGACACGAGCCCTAATTCCAATAAATATTCATAGACAAAGGCAAGGATCATTATTCCCCATTTAAGGAGGAGAAACTGAGGCACAAAGTGATTACTCCAAGTCAGTGACATAACTGGAGAAAAACCCAGTTAGCCCCACACCTGCTACCAGGTGCTTTAAAATGGGCCAAAGCCACTTGATTATTTAATGTGAATAATTTACTAAACATCTTTTGTTTCTGTGTTTAGTGAGATCAGTGATTTCTTTTTTAACCTTCCATTTCTAAAACAACCCACATGATACTGTGAGTAAAGGTCCAAGAAATTTAGTGAAATCTGCCAGCAGATTTATCCCATTCATGATATTCACTGCAAGCTATAAGATACAGGGTCTGCCTGGTAATCACCAAATGAGGGCTCCACGAATGCCACCCCACTCTTCTCACTCCACCCAAATAATTACATGGCTCACCAGGAGAAATAAAATGGATAAAAACATTAAGACTTAGGGAAAAAAAAAAAAAAAAAAAAAAAAAAAAAAAAAAAAAAAAAAAAAAAAAAAAAAAAAAAAAAAAAGTTTCCATAAAACAGAGACTTATTGCATGATAGCTGGAGGCAACACCTTTGCACAAACAGCTGTAAATTAAAGCTGTCCTTTTACTAAGCTTCCAGAGATTGCTTACACAATGTGTGGCAATGGGAGAGAATACAGAAGACAGTTAATTTTCTTCCTTCTTCTTCACTTGCTCATGTGGATGAAAAGCTACTTGTCTACTCTTAAAAGGATGAAGATAGTAACTTTTTATGCTCCCATACCACGCTGCTACAGTTGTGAACAGATGTGAACATTTTGCCACCTGATTGCTAAACTAAAATTTTCTTGATTTCTAAATAGATGTGAAAGTATATCATCAAATACACATCACCTGCAGGTGGCAAGTGTTAGAGAACTTGAAATCACAATTTTGTTCTACTCTCTCCAGTGACCACTGGTGAGCTCTCAACATGCTGTGTCCACTCCTTTCAGCTATGAGAAGGCTATCCAGTGTTTGAGTTCTTCCACACGCTGCAGTATCTGTGTATAATAGAAATCCATGTTGGCTGCAAATTCAGTACACACAGGGGATTCCATGTCACCAAAGGTGCAGTACAGTGCAGTTCCTCCAATGCTAAGGAAAACAGTTGCTATGCACAGCAGGATCAGCAAAATACAGGAGCCACCAGACACTTCATCTGTAAGTAAAAGCAGAAAAGGTGAAAAAAGATGCTACACAAAGCAACAGAAATGCATGTGAGAAAACCTGAGATAGGTTTTTATCATGGGCCAGGAGATAAGCACACTTAATAATGCTCACCATACCAAAGCCACCACAATACATACAAGGAATTTTATGTTTCTCAGTCTTTTCAGAAACCTAAATAATTATACTGCTTCATTTCTGCAGCCTGTGTACCTGTCCTTGCTGAGATCACTTGTGGAGTCATTTCATGCAGAAGCAAAATACACTTACCTGTGAGAATGGCCACAACCAAAGCTGTTCTTCATGGAATAGTTGAAATGAAACAAAGGCTTTGAAATGAAACCAAATGGAAACATTCTTGCTTCATTTGTAATGACACTGACTGCACTACAATGAACTGCTAGTGATAACTCTCACATTTTGACTATAGACACAAAACCTTCAGTGTAGGCTAATGTGAAGGGTTATTTTACATCCCAGTTATTCTCTGCATGATTGTTTATTCCAGAGTAGGAGCAATGCAGAGGCTGCAGAGGTGCTGCTACATCCTCACAACCTCACTTGTCCTTGCTAATTTGTATGCATGAACAACATCTGCATCTTCTGTCAGACTGATGTGGCCCTAAGAAAATTTCTATTCTCTCTTTACTCTACACCAGAGAGAAGAAATGGGGTAAAAAGAAACATTCAAGTGAATATTTTGGTGTGTGCTTGAAATCAAATTTAAAGTAATAATTACAATATAAAACAACTTTCCTTTTGGACCAGTAAATCCTTGGGGAAAAATAATAGAAAAAACTCTAATTGGAATTTTAAATAAAACATTAATACTTTTAAAATAATTTCAAGAAAAAGATGGGATAGGGTCTCTTTTTTGGCCGTGAATGATTGAGACATGCTAACACACTTTTAAGAATTAATTTATACCACTTAGTGGCTGGCATACACAGTAGATAGCACTTTCTATATCACTGGCAATCAGAAGTATTTTTCTTAATACCTCATCAATTTGAATAATAGAGACTCTAAACCCAAAAAAAAAAAAGGCATAACAGAATAACATACTGTGTTTCTCATAAGGCTATTTAGCCCATCAAAAAGACAGTAAGGTGTAAAACCAGATTTAATGACAGCTAGCAAATATGTATGGTGTTAAATCATAATACAAGCTTAAAATCTGACACCATCTAATCCCATGGTCTAGAAAGGGTTGGAAGTGTACCCATGGACAAAGCACAACAGACTTGTTTCTTTTGCATCCCTCTTTCTACACTGTAAATGGACTTAGGAAGAAAGCCTACAACTCTAAGCAATGAACATTAATGAAAGGACATCAATTTTCTGTCACTTGCAAATTGTTCAGCCAGAGGAAAAAAGCAGTGACTCCATTCTCAACCAAGCTTTAAAACAGAAGTGTGCTCATTGTATCCTTCTGTAGCCTTGTTACCTAAACCTGGTATGGATTAACAATCTTTGATCAATCACCTTTACGTACTAAGTTTTAAAAAACCAAGAGAGTATGTTCAATAAATGCCTGCTCTGCTGTTGTGAACAAAAAGATTGACAATATTTCCACCCCAAGAGCACAACCCATGAATTAATAGCTTTAAACTACCTTGATCCAACGTGTCTTCCATTTCTTGGAATCTCACTCTTCTCTTTGTTTGCCTTTGCTGGACTTGAGCAATTGCTTTTCCATCCCTGTCATCTCTCTTCTTTAGTATAGACACCAATCCTTCCACTGGGGTAATCTATCATGAAAGTCAGCAGTGGCACAAGAGATGTTAAAGAGAGCTCATGCTTTGATTTCTCACAATGACTCAGGGAGGAAACAAGCTAAACAGTTAATAAATAGTTTCCAGTCTACTTTTCTTAAACAATGCAGCATTTGTGAAATCTCCTTCTTGAAAACATCAAGTCCTGAACAGACAGGACAGCTGCAGTAGCATTCTGCTGCTTGCTGACACTGCTTGCCCTTGATTACTGAAAAAGTTAAATACACACACGTTTTCTGCTTGGATGGTACTTTGTGTTCCTTTGTAAGCTCACACGGGCAGGGGCAGTGGTGAGGCGGATTTGTGTCAAAATCACTGTCAACAGAGGGCAATAAGAAGTCAATGACACACTGCTGCTGCCACTCCAAAGATATAATCCTGCAGAGACCATCAAATACTTATTGTGGGATTAATTTTCCAGCACTGCAATTGGCTCCCCAGGGGGGACAAGCAGCTACAGCAGGGCTACGAAAGCAAAGAGAGGGAACACCAGGGAAAAAGAAAGCTTCAGTCCTCTGGATAGATTCCAGCTCCACATTGTAAAGAGCTCTCTGGATACAGCAGGAACTCAAAAGTCCTTCCCTACAGACTGGTCACCCAAACAGCTTGCACAAACAGCAATATGGTCAACAAATCAATAAACCACAACTTCTCTTTTTGCTAAAGCACTGGGATTAGTTACAAGAATATATGCTAAGCAATACTGGGCTGGCTGAGCAGTCTGTAACTTCCTAGTTATTAATGAAATGAAAGTAGGTGAAGTATCAGGAGAAAAATGCTTTCCTAAGCAAGTAGTTCCTGGTGTGCTAGAAATAAACAGAAATTAAAGTAGAAAGTATGTTTAAAATTGCCCTTTTTTTACCTTGTGAGCATCCTTACCTCAAAAAAACAGTCATAATTAATTCTTCCTAGATCTTAGTAGGACTTTAAAAAACTTAATTCTGTAGATTAGCAGTAACATTTGTTAAATTGAAAAGTAATATGTATACATTTGTGCTGCAGATAAAACATCACATTTACAACTGAATTTGCAACTCATCTATTAGACAACCCCAAAGGTCTCCAATTTTCACAAAACCTCAAAAAACTCCAACTTTCCAAGTTACACTGTAGTTGCAGACAACGGACTGCTTAAGCCTATCAATAACATAAGTCAGAAGTGCAACATAAATAATTGTTTGCATTGCATTTCCAAGAGCTGTAGAGAAACAGAAAACAAACAACTTGATAACTTATGTCCTTAAGCTTGCCTCATGTCAGAGCTTATGTAACTCATCGATGTGTGCTGTAGTCAGAGGGAGGGTGCAGTGCACACAGCGAGACACAGGCACAATCCAACAGGCACTGGAGCAGCTTTGGCTCTGCCACATTTCACTGACAAATGTGGCAACTGCACTTGCAGGTCTCTGGTCTGGCAGTATTTTATAGCCCTCAAATGGACAAATAACTTTACCCAGAACAATTCAGAGGATAAAACTCATCTCTGCCACACTTTTCATACTCACTTTGCCTTTTGTTTATCTGCTCAAGAGCTTGAACATATTATGTAATGAAACAATGCAAGGAAGTACTTGGAAAGTAGTGAAAGTGTGGAGGCAGAGGAAATAAATTGTTTAAGTTAACATGCAGAGGACCAGCAGTTGGCACAAATGATCCAGAAATAAGTCTGCAAGTGTCTCATTACAACAAATGAGTGCACTGAGGTGTAGCTTCTGGTAATGTTAAATTAGCCTTGCAAAACTGCCACAAAAATTTAACAGGCCAGCAGAAAAATCTACACTTATGTTTCTTTGTTGAGACAAGGAAGGGGGATTATATAGGAGTGCTTTAATTTGACTTATTTATTTGTAAGGGTGGAGATGAAATGATATCCTTTAGTAGAGTAGATTATTTTAAGCTTCTGCTTACAGCATTGCTTTCATAAAGAGGATCAATGGCTCCTCCCACACCACCCACACAGCAGGCTGCCTGTTGCCTGGCATGATTATTCCCAAGTGGCTTGGACAAGGTGGGAATGTCACCCAGAGATGGCAGGGCATTCCTACCAGTCTGCCCTAAGGTTAGAAATGGTGGTCTGTTCTGCAAGTCACATTGCAACCTGAGCCACTTCATTCTGTCTGTTGCTCTTGGAAGTTTCTGAATGACTGTGTCACAAACTCACTTCTTCTCCAAGCTTAAAACCAGAGGGCTATCCTTGACAGGATTATGTGGAAATGTGTTTCAGTAATTACAGTTATATAAAAGGCTTTCTGGAGGAAAGTCTTGCTACAATGAGGTTCATTTACTTTCCCTGTCAGCCTACATGGCTACATTTCAGGATTTACTTTAAATGTATAAAGAACTAATTTGACACAGCACAGGTTTCTCTATTTTGAACATCTTCTTTTGCATAAAAGAGGGAGCAAGTGCTTTTGATTTTGCAATAAAAATCAGTGTGACTAATATTACTTCCCTATCCCAACAAAAGCCATAAACTGTATTTTGAAAAATGGCTCTTTTACATGATATGTAATTCATATCTAGAATAGAATCATAGAATATGTTGAGTTGGAAGTGACACACAAGGATCATTGATTTCAGCTCCTGTCCCTGCACAGGACACCCCAAGAGTCACCATGTGCCTCAGAGCACTGTCCAAGAGTTTCTTGAGCTCTGTCAGGCTGGTGCTGTGACCCCCTTCCCTGGGGAGCTGTTCCAGTGCCCAGCCACCCTCTGGGTGATGAACCTTTCCCTAATACCCAACCTAAACCTCTCCTGACTCAGCTCCATGGCATGACTATACTTCATCTGCCTTTGAATTTTATGAGTTATGCACTTAAGTTTTTTTGTATTTGTCTGCAATATACAAAGTGATTATATTAGATCCATCTCCCACTAATTAAACATCCAAGGAGAAGGATTTAGCTGCCACACAAGATGAAGTTTTACATCCCACTCTTTAGGAGGCAGGAGGAATTTAAAAAGGCAGAATATATTATTTAAAGTGGAAGTTAACAAGGGAGCTTTGGTTAATACAGTTGACCACAAGTCAAATAGAGGCTTGACTTGAACCACAGGCAGAAAAATACAGGCTTGCACCAAATTGCCCTGCAAACAGCTCTTACATGAAAGAGTTGTATAAAGGACCCTATTGAAATGTCAGATATTTTCTTAATTCTAAGCTGGACAATTAAAAAAATATGGTCTTGGAACATCTATGTAACTGAGCTTACTCAGCTTTGCTGGCCTTCACAAAATCTTTCAGCTGGAGCTTTTATAGACACTGTACAGGAATTGAAAGTGGCATGCAGGTCTGTGGTGGCATTTTCACTGGCAAACAAAAACGAAAGCAGCAATGACTTTGAAACTCTGTTAAAAAAAACTTTTCTCTTTCCCCCACCATTAATAGAAAGTGAATTTGCTTCAATCAGAAGTTTCACACTTTTCAGGTAAATTTTAATAAGGCTGCAAAATTAGAAGAAATAAACTCTAATTATAAACTACCTGTCTCTGAAACAGCATTTGGTAATAAAATATCAAAAAGCTTCTTACATTGTGCTTATTTTCAACAAATATGATGTGTATATACTGTATTTATAAACATACCAGACAAAACTATGAAAATAAAGCCTTGCAATTTAAGTTCCTAGAGAAAACATTGAAATTGACAATTAGAATTAGTAGTAGCATATAGACAGAAATAAAAACCCCAAAATGGAGGCAGTACAAATTGGGAACTAGGAAAAAAAGCTCAATGTGAAGGAGTTTGGTCTGAATGCAGAAAACTAGTCAAGAAGGTTTGCCTATTCTTCTGTGGGCTGTAGTCCTTATTCAGTTGCTTAGCAGAGGACTGTAATTTTATTACAAGCAATACCAGATTTTTTTAAAGCAGTAGTCCCTGAAATGACAAAACCCAAGACTGCCCTGTGTTACAATAAAAGCAGCAGACAAACCCCTTTGCTAATAAAATACATTAGATAAGTGAGTAATTTGAGTTTGAAAAAGAGCTAACTCGGCAGACTCAGTATTCACACCACAGCTATAGACAGAAACTATTTTTCCTGCTGATACATTTGCCATGCAAGTACCTGAGCTCCTTTATACAGCAACAAATACCTCAGATACCCTGTAAGCACTTCACATGGACGTGTAGCTCTTACAAACTCAGAGCTACAGGACCCAAGCCATATAAGAGAACAGAGGATCCAAAACATTGGCTCCAAACCTAGTGGAGACTTCATTTCTTGGTATACAAACTGCCATTCAAAAGCTTTATGTTTCAGTAGACAGTCTCACTATCTTTGCTTTCTAAGAAGAATTTCCCAATTATAATTTTCTAATAAGGAAAAAATTTAAGATTTTACTCACTTCCCTTAATATCTCACATAAAAAGTTTATACTATCACCTTTTATTTTATATAGCAAAATGCAACTTCAGTGAGGTTACAATTTGTTTTGCTGCTTGTGTGTCATTTCATTCTCATAAAAATGACAGCAAAGATATTTAAGAAGAGCTATATATTTCTAGTATTTGTTGTTGCCAGCTTCTGACTGTTCTTCAAAGCTCTTTGTTAGCTGTACAAATCTTGTTTCTATAAAATGACTGTGTGGTTTTCCATCATTTGCATGTTGTTGTACATGGTTTGTACTAGTGAAAAAATATCCATTGTAATACCTGTACAATACAAAAACTACTATTTCAGTTTTGTAACTACTGAAATCCAGAGTCAGAATTTGGTGAATTTCCACTCTTGTAATTAGTTACCGTAAATGATAAATTAAAAGGAAGTGACAAAGTATCTAAATTAGAAAACTGCATGAGATGATTCTTGGATCTCAAGATGGAGCCAAGCAAGACTTCCTAACTGTAAATACATACACAAGTATTTACCTTTCCCCATTTTCAACAAATTATTATCACATGACAATTGAGGAACGTTAATGAAATTTTATCTTACCATATGGGTTTTGTCCCCAGATTATTTCAAAATCATCTTTACTTCCACCTTCCATTCTAATTTGTTTGTGGCAGTTCTGTAAGCACTTACTTCATGACAACTTTTATCAGTCAAATTGATTATTTTTGCTTTTTTGCTGCCATATTGGTACATTTTGTGTGATTCATTTCATTTCACTCATGTGGCTACCAATGGATTTCCTAGATACCCTATTAATAACCAGTGTATGAAAATACTGTTATCCTCTTTGGTTGCCATAGCCTGGACAATGCAATTTCAAAGCCTTCAAGAGGACAAGAAAGGAAGAAGTGTTACAGCTGGGTACAAAGATGTCTGTCTGCTTGTCAGAACTTCAGTGCAATCTTATTTTAGCACTAAAACAGAATCAATGAACACAAGTTAACAATGCTGCTTTCTCAGGGGTGCCAAACTCTTTCAAATGTATCTTCCAAGAAAGCTGTGGGTGCTCACCACTTCTGAAAAACAGCCCCTAGGCTACTGATGGGTGGTAAGATTAACTGGAACAACATCCTATAAGTATATAATGAAACAATACAATATGGTGTGCTGTCCTTAACTCACCCTCTGGCACCTAGAAACCTCAAGTATTGCAAAACAACCCCAGATACTGCACATTACAGATTTTAATTGCTACTGACTTCCATTTAAGCCCCCTGCTTCACACAAAACTCAGGCCTCTTGCTAAGAATGATTCAAGTGGACTCTCACTAATGCAGCCAACATGATGCCTTATATGGCCAGAAAAAGTACTATGGGAAAACTCAGGGTACTTTTTGCTCTGCAGAGACTCAACTCTGCCATCAGAGTACTGGCAGTCCCAGCAGCAGGAGAGCAAACTGGAATTGAAATCAGATGCCCTGTAAAGCATCATCACTGGGCACAGGGACAATCAATACAAGCATATTTTTTCTAACAGTATCAATATGCTGCTTCCTATCCCATCCTCTGAAACACAAATGGCACAAACAGAGCTACTTAAAAATAGATGCTACTGAAGATTAATTTAGGCTTCATCTATGTGAAACAGAACAGTACGTCTCTGCTAAAATGCAGAACTTTCAGTGGGCTCAAAAGAAATTTAATGCTGAGGGATGATACTTAAATTACTCTTTTGTTATACATGTATATGGGCTTAGCACAGACTGTCAACAAAATGCTCTTTTTCAAAACCACCCTCTGAGTGAACTCAAGCCAATGGACTTAGTTAAAAATCTGGGATACATGTATTAACATGTATGTGTGTTTCCACATCTCCATTCCAGTCCTGGTATGTGGCACACTGCCTGAGAGCCCACAATAAGACAAGAGCATGATCTTGGAAAGGTTGTAAGAAACTGTTAAGGTGGGGAGAGAAACAAAAATGCTCTCTTTTCAGTTCTGGAGACTTTACCAAACATATAATAACATCAGCACTGATCTCCACTATTTAGTTCCCTGCTTGGCCACTGTCCTTGAGCAGTTGTGGGGGCTCTTGGTCTCTGTGCATTAGCTTCATCTATAGAGAAGTACTGTAACTTTATTGCCAAGGGGATAGTCTATTGTTAAAGATCTTAAAAACAGAGACGAACTAAGAAGATACCTTTATACAAGTCTTCCCCTCCAGCATCTGAAATAACATCATTTCACAATGCACTCATTTTTTCATTTAAAAAAAAAAAGCTCTTAAGGTCCCATGGATGCAAATGTAGCAAAACCAGAAGACAAATAAAGTAAAGATGTCGTCATTACACTGTCCAAAAAAGTCCCAAAGCAATAATTCTTCTCTATTTTCAGAAGAGCAATTTAGCTTATGAAGCACTCACCCTTCTTACAGGCCTATCAGCAGTGCTTAAGGAAGGTGGATTCAGGGTTAGAAGCTCTTTTTTAGCTTGAGTTGAACAAATCTGCCTAAACTTGACAAAATTAGAAGCCCATTCATTCATATACAGAATTTACATATACAGTTCTCACCTCTATGGAATAAGCACAAAAAAGCAAACTTTTTTCTATGCATAGAAATGAATGATGGTACATCATAGGCATTATGTAGATTTCTGACACAAAATTAGATTAACAGGATTGTGAGCACATCTCTTAATAGACTGTTAGAATTAAAAAAAAAAATTAAAACCCTCCCAGGTATCATATATAAGATCAATCTTATTTTTGAAACACAGTGCACTGCTGATCAAGAAGGAGACAGAGAGGCAAAATGAAACTTTTTTCTGAGTAACTCATAAAATTAAATAGGTATAGATTTCATATTTGAAAAAATGATACATAAATGAATATTTAACACATTTTGAAGTTGGCAATATCTAAAATATTTTGATGGAGATAAACATGAAAGATTTTATAGGATTCATAATATTTACCTCAGTAATTTCTATCCTTCTTGTAAGTTCATCAAGAGAAGAAAAGCTGTCATCTAGTGATAAAGCTTCCAGGGAGTTGTAAGATGCTCGTTCAGATGAAATATCTGGAAGAGTGTCAAAGTCCTCTTGGTTTGCTAAGTTTGCAGATTCTTCAGTGTCTATTATGTTACCATTCAAATATCTCAGAAATAAATCTTCTTGCTCATTATTGACTTTCTCCTGTCCTGCTGCTCTCTGTATTTCCTTGGACACCTGTGAATGGGCAGTACTGTCATGTTCAGACACTTTATTACACCCAGAGCATTCATCTGATGCAGTTCTGTCCCATGAAGACTGTTCATCATCATCATCAGGCTGTATCTCTTGCTGCTTCAAATCACTGTTTCCAAGCTGGCCACAAGCAACTTTTGAAGACCCAGCAGCATGTTTTGATCTGAGCAGATTTCTATCAGCTGGCACATCTTCATCAGAAGGAACCAAATCAGTAGGCATATAATCAGCATCTGTTGAAGCCAAAGCATCTACCATTGGCTCAAGAGGGAGCTTTGCTCCAGGCTCCCCAGCCCCTTCTATTTTTGCTGCATCCTTGGAGAGCTGTCTTTCCCTCGGCTGCAGACTGTTATCTTTACTGGCATCCCCAGATGATAAACAGCCCGAGGAAGGCCTGCCCACTGTCCCTGTGGACTGGGTGTGTGGCTCCAGTGTTGATCCAGCACTGCAGTGCTGCTCCTCCATGTGGTCCTTTCCTGCAGCTACCCGAAGCCTTGCTGCCTCTGCCTGTCTCTCAGTTTTGTTTTCACCTGGGCAAACAGCGCTCAGCTGTTTATCTTCTTTCTTTGGTCCAGCGCCAGCACAAGTTTCAGTACCTAAGTGCAGTAGGAAAAACAGTTCCAGAGTTTTTAAATGATTCAAAGCATCAGCCCAGGGGGGAAAGAGTATACTGTGATTTGATAACATTGTAACCTAATGCTTCAAAATGCTCTCCCATAAAGGGCAAGCATTTTATGCTCTGGTCAGGATAACTTTTGTTAGCAGCCTCTGACCCCTGAATTGGGGAAAAAAATAGTATTTGCACACATTCTTGCAGGTGAAGCACATGATTTAGTGTCCTTCTGAAAAAAGCTACTCCCAATATGTAAGCAGATATCTTTCTGAACAGTCACTTTTCTTCTAATGGATATTTTAGGTGAGTCATCTCACAGAGGCCTGGAGTTCAAGAAAATGAACTTAATTACAGAAAACTGTATCTTGATGCCAGTGTATCTATCACCTAGGGAGATATATGCATTTTCTTTAAAGAAGCTGAAATCATATTAATTTAATAAATTTTAAATTTGTAATCATTAGCTCCTTTGGTTAACATTAAATTAAATAGAAATTACATTTCCCATAAATGGACAGCATAAAAAGATGCTGCTTTTTGGATCAGTAAATTAATTTACATATTAAAAATACAATTTGATGCAATTTATTTCTGTCTTCATATTTTCAATACATATAAAAATTATTTTTTCTTATCTGAAATTTCAGAGACACAAGAAGTTCTACACAGTTTGTGAATTCACCTGCTGTTGGCATGATCTGTTGATGAAGGAGTAGATGGTTAGCCCAAGTTGTCTATGAAATTATTAGATATTTATCATTACAAGAAAGCCAAAACTCTGTTTTTAGGCTTAAAAAGAGAGAAAGGGGCTGTCAAGAATTAAAATAAAAGTAAGCTAGCCATGACAGAAAATGCCTTTTATTCCACACTTTTTAAAAACTAAGTTAAGAGTATGTTATAATAGGACTACTGTTGCAGTAATAGTAATAACCTCAATCAACAAATTAATAACTTTAGAAAACACTTATTTGTATTTTTGGCACAGTAAAGAGCAGAAAGGTCTTATGAACAGATTAATAAAGATATCAAAAAATGCCCTTCTTAACTAACTGAGTTCTCTATGCCATTTTTATTCTTTCTCACCTGTTAAAACCTCTCTTAAAATGTGAGCCATTCCCTGAACTTGTTACACAAAATAGTCACATTCATTAAAGTAAATGTTCGCATTAATTCATTGTACTAAATTTTATTAAATTCCAAACTATCCCCCTTTTAATGGACAATGAAATGAAAGGTAGCACAGAAAAGACAGACTTGAAAATTGAAAAAGATAATATCCAAGGAAATCAAAATGTGGAAGAAGTATCAGAATGACATTAACAGAAAGAAAGAGTACAAGGAACCTAACTTCTGGAAAACACCGACAGAATAGGTGTGAGACAGAGACTTTTTAAAAATTAGACATAGATGAGTAGATAGCTCAAGGGATTTGTAATGAGATACTGAGCCCTTCACATACAGGTCATGAGTTCAAACACAGCCTGGATTATTGGTACAAGATTTTATTACCATCTGTCAATTTTTCCTAGTGGATACATCCACATCACAACAGGCATCTTTGTTGGCAGCCTCAACTGCAACAAAGATTAAATGGAATCGGAAATTAAATCAGATTCTTTACTGTGAAAGGTGTCCCTTGAGCTCAGGGCACTGTTCCTAAGAAGGTAATAAATGATCCTAGCACTGTTATCTAACCACAGATGTACAAGAACTGGGATGCAATGATCATTCACATCAGGTTTTCAGCAGTGTTCAATATTTATGACTACTTTAGGGAACCCTTGCCCACTACAGACTGAAGGCAAGTTAAGACAAATACTTGAAGACTTAATTAGAAAAGATGCCTTTGCTACACTAAGTTAACTGAAGACACCTACCTAGGGCACTAATTCTTACCTGACTGACAGAAGTACAACCAAGTGTCTACTGAAAATTTTTTAGCAACAAAAGCACTTGTGGTAATTTAAAAAATGGTTTCTTTTCCCCCTAACAGAGTTGCATTAGAATGCACACTTGGTTTGCTCATCACAGAAACCTGCAGGCACCACTTGATCCTGTTAATCCAAGACAGCCTAGCAGACAGAGTATTCATCTACAGTAATCTACCAATGGAGAATTCACACTTCTCCATCCTTGTCCTTCTTCCCAATTAAAAACAAATCCCATAGAAACTAAATGAAAATAGGGTGTAAAGAATTCCTCCCCATCCTGGAAATGAGTCTAAACTATATGTACACGCTGCAAACTTAAGCTAAGAGCTTTGTTAAATTCAGTATTTCATTAGGAAGGTTTTCATGAAACACATTAATTTATCTTTAGTTAACACTAAGGCTATTAGGTTTCTGCTTTCAGTCAGAAACTGAAGAAATTCATGGGTAAAGGATGTACCAAATCTCATCTTTTAATATACACACACAGTATTAAGGACCAAATTCTCTCTGTTGGTAAATTCAGAGTGAAAATCTGCCAGAAAGTAAAATGTAATAGAACAGACCATTCACAACCCTTGCTCAGAAGGGCAGAAAACTAATTAGGTGGTGTCCCAGGAATCTTCACTGGATGACTTCTTATAAAGCTGTTTGTTGGTCTCTGTAGCCCCAGGAGAGAAGAATGTGAATTCTTAGGATCAACTGCCTACAGAGGCTCAAACTGTATTTCCATATACCTGAGCAGATCAACTGAATAATTTTTGCTTCAGATTACCAGGGAAGTTTGATTTTACTTCAAAGATGCTACTATAGTGCAGTGCAACTTTCCCTACAATTGTAATATAGATATTGCTACAATGCATTTTATGTATTCTTACTGGTAACTGCTACATAAATTCTTATTAAATATGAATCCATATGAAGGCCAGGTCTCAAAACACTTGAGAGTTTCCTTTTCCTGTCTTACTGTAAGTCAGACTTCCACTACAAGCAGCTAAATGAGTTAAGTAGTTCTTCCTGTGGTTTGGCGGATACATGTATAAGAAAAGTATAACTTTACATGTTTACTTCTCATCTTTAATTTTTTTTTTTTTTTTTTTTTTTTTTTTTTTTTTTTTTTTTTTTTTTTTTTTTTGTTGTTGGTAGAGAAAAAAAACTAACCTAAAAAGCAGAAGTCTAGCATTCTAAGTTTTCAGTGATCAGGCCCATGTGTTTAGGCTACTGCTGAAAAGGTTAAATATTAGGAACTGTATGTTTATTATAATATAGAATTCTGCTAGGGTTAGGCAAAATCAAGAACCAGCCCCAAATAGTAATATTGCTTCTAGTCCTGAGGTGGACTAGAATTACCTGAATGCTATTTCAGATTATGAATCACCTTTGTCAAATTTCTGTACTGGTTCATACTGATGCCTTCCCTACCCAAATCCTTCTAACTGCAACAAAACCCATTCATCCCCATGCTACTGATGCACTGACACTGAAGGGCAGCAGAAGCTAATGACCACATGCTGCCTGAACAGCTGCTCACATTTGTCAGGGAGAGAATTCACTGCTTCCTCAAAACACACTCATCTTGGGAAAAGCATCTTTAGCAAATCTCAACCATTTAAATTCGAGTTAGGGTGGAAATATTCCTATCTTTGTATTGAAAGTACTTAGCACTGCTAAAAAATTCTCAGCAGAACTGCTTTTTATTGGATGACACAGCTTTAATAATTTACCAACATTTCACAGGAACCCAAAGATTTTGATGATATTTTGACAAGATTTACATTAAGAGAAAGGCATGAAAAGATCCATTTGCACCATTAATTCCTTCCACATTAAGTCAAGATGTTATACTAGAGTATTCCAACATTGTAACAAAATGCTCCTGAATTCAGAACGTTCAAATGTTCAGAAATTCTGCTCTCCAGAGAGCTTTAGTTCCCACTTGGAATAAAATCAGAGGAAAACTCTAACTGTCTCTTTTTTTTCCATGGGAATTTCCAACCAGCCAAAAATAAAAAGCATTGTGTTCTTTTGATCTGCTTTCTGAGCTGTAGAACATGTTTGTTTCATGTTTTTAATGCTTTATGTTTAGTTAGGTTACAAGAATAAAAGTGGGGGAAAGGCAGTAGAGGGGTCATGGTAAAAGAGCAAGGAGGATCCACACATAGAGAACTGTGACTCTGTATCTTCATTAATTTCTGATTCTCCTGAATATGCTGGCTGATACACATTTGTAGGATAGTTTAGGTTCAAAGGGATCTCCTAGGATCACTTAGGCCAGTTCTCATCTTCTGAGGAATTCTAGCTGGTTTTGAGGAAAGGTGCTGAGCTTAAGCCAATTTTGGCAACCAGAATATGGCAAAATACCAGAAACTTTTTGCTCAGAGAGAGGAGAGATAAAGCACAGACTGGTTGTCTACCAATATTCTTTCCCACTCTGTCCCCATTTTAACAACTCATTAATTTGTAAATGCTTCATAAGAACCCAAAGATTCTGACAAATTACTCAAACAAAATGGCCACTGCCCCAAGGCAGAAAAAGGAAAATGAGGCTGACATAAAAGTATATATTGAAAACAATTAAATGAATGTTCTCTTCCAGACCCCCCCAAAGGCTTCATAATCTTCTGTGTTGCTTCAGAAAAATGCATCTCAAAATCAGTACACTGCATGTAACTTAAAACTAACTATACTCCATTGCCACAATTCAGAATGTCTGTTGACTACCTAGTATATATTTGTATATATACAAATTATGCATTTTATCTTTAGTTTTATACAATTTTGTAGCTTAAATAAGCTACTATAAATGCATGCACATTTAAGACTTTTTTTATGGAGGCTATAATTACTTTATAATTATGAATATCAGTTACTAACTAAAATTGCATTATTTATCCATTGTGCTGAGAAAAAAAATTATCCATTGTGCATCTGTAATGATACAACAAATGCTGTAGCTTCAAATGAAATAGCTTCCTTGTATTTATAGGAATATGCCATTGCAGTAATATTTAAAACAAATGTATGCACATGTACATACATACACACATACCTGATTTAAGAACAGTAGCTTCTCTTTCCTTTAAAGTTCTGGATTCCATTAACTGAGGTAAATGACTGCTTTCCCATATATTTTCTGCAGTTACTAGCTGTAAAATATGATAGTATTACCTGTAATTTTTGGAATTAAACAGGAATGCTGTGACTTTTTGAGACATTCAAACTTCAAAAAGCTTCTAAATTTGAAAGATTTTACCTAATATTTAAAATATATTTATTACAAATTTTTGACAAAGCAGAATTCAATTAAACAGCTGCTTACCTTATTTTTGGATGCCTGTGGCCTGCAGCAACAAAGGAAAAAAGAATAAATTAAACAAGCTAGTGACAACATTCTTCATAATAAATGTAAGTGAAATCTTAGAAACCTTTGCTCTGCTCTAAAATTAGCACTGAAATTTTCTTCCATTGTCAGCCTGCTAGCATAATTTCAAGCACACATCTGTACTTCCATGAACATCATCAGAAGACCAATTAGCCCTAACATTATTCCACCTAATTGAGAAAGCAGTCAGAAGAAAATTTACTGCAACATATCAAGCAACGTACATTCCTGTAAAAGATCATGCTCTGAAGAAACTCTACCAATTTTAAAGATCAAATAAGAACTTGATATCTACTACTATTTAAAATAGTGATCGCTATAAAAGAGACTGAGGAATTAAACACCCTCCCCAAAAAACATATTTGCCTCTCCACAGATGGGACATTTTCTGGATTTTCTAAGGTACAGCAGCTCCCACTGACTCTATTCAGATTCACAGGTGAATCAATGCTGCTCACAGCCAGTGTGGACTTTGCCAGCTGGATAGAGATTCATGCACAATGTGATTTATCACACACAATCTGTCTTACAGTCTTTCAGCAATGAAGATAAAATGTGGAGCATTTTACATAAAGCTACTGAAAAAAACAACTGGAGAGACAAGGGAAGAGTACTGATGTTCTTATTCTCTAACAAAAACTTCAAAAAGTTACATGGACTTTTAAATTGTACCATTTAAACTTCAAATAAGAGACACTCAAAACTATTTTTAGAGAGCAAACATGTCCAGTATGCAGCTGTAAACCCTGAGTATCAGAAAGTTACATTACATTCAATTACAAAAGCAAAATGCTCACTTTTCCAAGACCTGCATGCTATTCATTAAAAATTAAAGTGTAATTTTAATTAAAAAGTAAAATGAGTTTAAAGCTTAGGGAAAAAAACCCTATACAAAACAATAGAAGCAAATAAGCTTTTGCCTAGAGAGATTGACACAGCAATAATATTAAATACAGAGCACTGATCATGGCAAATGAACACAAGCTTTAATTTTTATCAAAGTGCAGGGTTTCTCAGAATAGGGAATGATATTTCAAAACTGAAAAGAAGGAGAAAGCAGTTATTCTCAACAAGGTGACAAGCCAGGTGACAACAGGGAGGTGCTGCTCGTTGCAGCATACAAATCCCAGCAGACCTGAGCCTCAGCCTTTCTGTGGCTTGCATGGTTGTGTGCAGGGAGCTGAGGCAGCTGCAGGGCTCAGTGCAACCCCTCAGCAGCTCCAGTGCTACACCTGCCCCCTCTTCTTCTGGGAATGCAGGAATGCCCTTCCAGGGCCTCCCTCCCAAAGGCATTCAGAGTACACATAAAAAAATCCCTGCATGGATTCTGGCAATCAGCCACGGTGTTTTCAAACGTTGATAGCCAAATAATACTCTTTATGAGCAACAGGAGCATTTTGGCTTTTGTTATATCCGGATTGACTAAGCCAATGTAAATGTACTAGAGAAAGTTCTCTCTCTCCATCTAATTGAGAGCATCTTGCCTGTCATAGGCAGGCCTTTGAATGTGGTTAGTTCCCTTATTGCTGTTGGCTGATCATTTTTCAGCAGCTCATATGATTTTTTTCCATCTGTGCCTTAAAATCGATGTCTGGACAGCAGGAAATTCACCCATGAAAGAACAGATCTCCTCCTTCCTGACAGGTACAATCCCATACGTGTTAGTACCCAGAAAAGCACCCTAGGCACTGCCCACAAGTTTGTTATACTGGGACACACTGATTCAGGAGGCTGATGGATCAGGCAAAGCTGCCATGAACTGAGATTTCACTGCTCAGAATACTGTCATGCTAGGAAAGTACAGAATCACTGCTTCAAGTAAATGCAACCTATATTAAATCAATAGAAATCAGTAAGATCTACTTTAAGCATTAAGAATTGTCCTAAAATGCAGAAATTTGGGAATAAAATCCTATAGGGTAGGTATGGGTGCTGAGGTCTGGCATGATGGACACTTGCATTTTGAAACAATGATTAAACCAGTAAGTATTAAACACAAACACCATCATTAGTTCTACAGTCCCTCTCTTCCTGAATTCACACTATTCAGTTTTCCCTTTGGTTGAAATAATAAAACTCAAAAATTCAGTTCTGGAAAACTGATGATTTGCTAAAATGAGTTCAGATTTAGTCTTTACACATTCCTCAAACAATATTAAAACAACGTGAAAACTGATGGTAAAAATATTTTAGTTACATATCAGAAAGAACCAGCACTTTATAACCAAATTCAAGTCAATGATGCAACTTTTATTTTGACACTGATTATTTTAAAACACCCATGGATGGCAAGGAGACAACACCTGCAGTAACATATTAGTTTGAGGAGTAATAATACTTTTTTATACTTACTGCTGATGTGAGGTGCAAACTCTAGTAAGCTTTTCCAGTTCTTGGCCACTCAGTTCTTTATCTGAATTCCTCAGTGTTGTAACTGGACTGGGAACTGCTGTTTTCCATTTTCTTTCTAAATTAAATCAAAATAATTTTTACTCAAGATACTATAAAAGTAGTTTAAAATTTAAAAAAATAGGTTAAACTAATTAATGGAAAAATATTGTCAACTTTTCTGTGTATGTTCTACAGTCTCGTTTGAGACTATGGAGAACAGCATCCTATTCTTTTATTTTCATCACATCACACTTACCAACCATAGCCCAAAAATAAGCTTGGAAGAATTGTGGATCAAAGTCCTGATTAACAGAATAAATAATTACAAACTATCAGCATCTTTATAATTAAACGTGTGCAAACAAATTCAAAGCAGGAATACTCTTCTTGTAACAATCTCAGAGAAATTCTGATATAAATGCTGCTTTTGCTATGTAACTTTTTTAGCCTGGAAATGTAACTCTATTACTTAGAAATACAAACTAAAGCTTTTCTTCTACCATATTAGTTTAGCTGGTACTCACCCCACTGTTCCTGTATGGAAGAAAGATTTGCAAGCAGCTGCTCATGATAAAGTCGTTCAAGCTGAATGAACTTCATGGCCTTCTCATCTTAATGGAAGGTTAAAGGCAAATGCACATATGTGGACATGGTATGACTTACTTATAATTGCCATTATATTTGAAAGGGAAGTAATTATACACTTGAAATCTGAAATAAGTGAATGAAAATTAATAATGTCTAAAATCCCGATTTCCGTGCAAGAAAGAAAAAAAAATAGCAGACATGAAAATGGCAGGAAAGAAGTAAAATAAGTTGAGAAACATTAAAAAAATGAAAATCCTGCTCTTTTCAGCAGCCTCTTCCCATGTGCCTGAAGCACAACAAGATTTTTCTGGAAAAGAAATTACTGAAATGTTATTATGCTGATAACTTTACCAAAAAAGTGAAATCTCTGGGAAATGAAAAACAAAACAATGACACAAATACCAGCACCTATCTCTCAAGAAATACAAATATATGCCAATGAGCATGACTAACTGAAAATATGGGTCCTTTCTCCTGACCAGCTGGAGACAGTAGTAAAACAATTGATCCAGCTTCAACTTTTGATAAATACCTGCCCCATTTTCAATCATTGTATGCAACACTGACTGCTGAGTTTACCTTTTGTCTTTCTGAAGATTCTGCTCACTTTTCTTCTATATGAAGAACTCTTTCCCCCTGCTTAGGGTTATCAATATATTAACAAAGTATACTGATAATCACATATTTTACAATAGTCAGGATAATTCTAATTCCACCAAGACTTAATTATTAGTTGTGCTGTTTAAAGCTGTTTAATCAGCTATTTGAAATGTTATTTTACAATACAATGAGGATGCAAGTACAGTAGATGAGGCTCTCAGTAATACAGAAAAACCACTTTCCATTATTCATGCTAATTAAAACACTGGAGTAATTATTACAAAAACACAACCAATACTTGTTATTCTGGTTAGCCTCATGCAACAGCATGGCTTATGAACAATATTAATGGAAAGAATATTCTCTGTCTTCAGGAAATCTGTTATTAGAAAGAGAATTACAGATCACAGAGAGAGCCTTAGAGGATCACAGCAATAAACCCTGAATTATTGTTATTATGAGGTTGCACACTGGATGAATTAAAATGTCTGTCATGGATAATTAATACAGTGCAACATGATCAAGTAAGTTCTTTATTAACCTCAGGAAACTGATGGCTGGAGGTACAGTGGAGATATCCTTCATAAATATGTATTATATAGTGGTGTTGAATTCCACACATCAGGTGTACATTGCATTAAAAATATTTCCTTTGATCAGCTTTAAATAGAGCGCCTTTCAATTAAAGAACTTAGATGAAAGTGGAACTGTTTCTACCATGTCATTTATATTTTAAATTTATTGTATTTCCTCCTGCATCATAATTTACTACAGATTTTTCCATGCCTTTCATTTATGCTGTGAAATTCACATTTTCTGAAGGACTGAATTAGGATGACCAAAACAAAAGTGCAGTCTTCTAAAGCAGTGATGGATATTTTATTTTATATGTTGCTTTTATAATATTGCAACTGTTAGCTCTCTGGTTTTATCAACAGGCTACTATAATTTGTCCAGGTTTCTTATGCCTTGTTACTTAGCCTGCTAAACAATTGCCTATTGCTGTGTTTTGTCAGTACAAATAACATAATAAAGAAATAATCTGTATGCATAAATTCTGTAATATATGATGCATCTTAGTGAATCACATACACCTTAAGGGCTTACCACTGGCCTCTTCTTTTCATGATCTGATCATTTTTCCTTTAAGGCAAAGAGGAAATCCCAGTCCACCTTTTCTAAAATTCTAACTCAGCTTTGAGGTTTAATATTATTATTCTCTCACACAATTACTGAAATATATCAGAGTAATTATCAGCAGTTCAACTACTACATTTTTTTTACCAAACTTACTTGCATTATCTAGGAACAAATCAAAATAAACTGGACTATTAAACTGTTCCCAGAAGCAATTACCCATATTTTCCTACAATAATTTCTCAGACTATATTGATATGATTTTGACTAGTTAGCATTCATCAAACATCATTTTGCTATATTGTTTGCAGGTTGCTGATCTCCATGTGTTTGTTATTTTTATTCCAATCTAGACATTTTTAGTACATATTCTAATCAACTGTTGTGACAATTTTGTCATTACTATAAGTACCCTATTTGATGTAATACATATCCTAACTCTAAATTGGACACTTTCCTGGTTACTAATATTTAGAATAGAAGTTCTGATAAAAAAGAAGTTATTTGAAAACGTTTTCTTACTTCCTTGCTTATGTCCAGCTACTAATGATTGCATCAGTACAGCTGTTGGAAGTGAATTTATCCCCTAACTCACAGTCCAAATGCTCCTTGTTTGATTAAGGAGGATTTGCTACTATATTGTGCATTCACTCATGGGTAAATTATGGTTGTTCACTTCTAACCCTGACCCACAAGATGTGAGTTAACACAAAGCAGATTACTTTTATGTTTTATCATACCATATTATTTTAATACTGCACAACAATTTCTGCAAGTAAAAGGATACATTCCTCCTCTTGAAAATAGGTCTCAGCTATCTGCAAAAGTGAAAAAAAAAATTAAGAATCTATGATTGTCACGACGGTGGTAAGGACAAAATGTAATCTTTTTATCATAGTTCTAAATATCTGGTTTGCAGGTTCCTATTTAGTGTAGGTAAAATATGAAAGTTCAGACAAAATACATGTATTCCCATTCTAGAAAAAATGTTTCAAAAGACTATCAAACACCAAAGAAATATTAAGTCCTCTCACACAAAACAGACTTACCCAAATCTTATAGTGTTTTATGTTGCTACAACAATAAAAATTATTTCAGAAACATTTTTAGTTCTCTTAAAAGAAAGCTTTAAAGTGGCCTATAAGAGAAGTACTATTTCTACTGATAGAAGTTCAAAAGTTTGAATTCTGTGCCTGACCAATGTTTCCTTAGGTTTGATCAAACTGAAATCATTACTGCACTCTCCTGAGCATTACACTGCAACGTGTTAAAACAGAAATGGTTTCCTGACTGATGAGAAAAGAACAGTCTTTTGTCTCCCTGAAGACAAAAAATATTTGAGAATTGCAACAATAACTTATTTGTGCTTGTTACAAAACTGTGCAGGCTTTCCTAGGAAGCTGAGGAATACTGACATCTTTGTTTGTAAATGCAATGAAATACAAAAAAATATAAACTTTAGAAGTATTCCATAGAGCTCTACACTACCAGTGACCTTTACAAGCAGCAACTAATCAGTCCTCAGGGACAGTGAATTTTGGCAGCCTTCCTATTTGCCATGTGTGGTGGTGCAAGGCCAGAGCTTGCAAAATGTGTCCAGGACCTGCAGGTACCCTGACACCAGAACATTCAGGTTGAGGCACCTCATAAAGATTCCCCAATGACTTCTGTGGGAGCACTCAAAAATTCAGTCTCAAAATCTTTTGGACATATAGATTTAAGTAGTCATAATATGAAGGACTCAAAAAAGACAGCAACTTGATAGAGCAGTCTAGATTACAAATTGTATTTCCTGGCTCTCTGCCTTACTACTAACCACTAGACCATTCTGAGCCCAGTACCTTTGAAAGAGAACAGGTAAGTGACTTCTAATGTTCTTTATCTGCACATTTTGTATGCTGTCCACAACAGCCTGTAAGAATTTTTGGAGCTGTCAAAGCTCTACCTATGTTTTATATAAAAATACCTCTTAGATTCTGTAACAAGTCCTAAACAAATCAAATGAATCCCATTCAAGACAGGAAAAAAAATTACATCCTATTTTAATTAGAAGTTGACTCTTAGCCCCTATTATCCAACAGCCTTTACATATTCAATACAGGCTTCCCACAAACACCATGGATTTTAACACTCCAGAATATCTGACACAGCTCTTGATTTTACACTGAATTCTGGCATAGAGAATAGAAAAATAACGTGATAGAAGAGTATTTGCTAGACTTGGTTTAATGCTACTGTCAGGCTGTATTAGCAATCTGAAAAAAAGAGGACTGAAGATGACAGGTTAATTCAATAGAAAGAGAAAAAAATTCGTAATAGACTCACTTTACAGGAAGGCTATGCTTAAAATCACTCCCCCTCCTGTCCTCTATTAAAAAAACAGGTTATGAGCCTTGTAAGTTCCATTAGCTTTCTTTCAAACACTCCACTCAAAATGCTTTGCATTCAAAACAGTGTTTGAATACATATTTCAATCTGAATATGCTGGTTTTTTTCTCAGTTCTGTCACAGATACCATATGACTTTCAAAAAGATCTTGCCCTTAGGGTTTGGCTTCCTCATCTAAAAAACAGCAGATTTCACCTCCATCATGTGTAATTGATGTTTGTAGAGCTTTTAAAGTTTTTGTCCTAACTTGTTTTCCAAAAATTACCTTTATACTGACTCATGAAAAACCACCAAGTTTGATGAGGCTAAAAGTACAAATTGTTAACCTTAAAGCTAAGCTTCTTGTAAGTTAAGGAACAGTATCAAATATCTTCACTCAAACATGGATTAGAAACCATAATTTAAAATTCTGTGTCAAATATGCATATATATAATATGCAATCCTAAAGAGAAACCTATTTCTCCCATATAATTGCTTACTTGTATCAAAGAGGATGAATGCAGGAATGTCATTGCAGTTTAGAAATTTAAAATATCTTCCAAAATAAAGGCAACGCAGATAAGTCAAATCAGACATATAGTATCTACATATGGCCCATATTAGACATCACAGCCAAACAAAAGGTCTTCTAGTCTGATGTTAGTCTGATACTGCTGAACTGGAAATTAATACAAGTTCTAGCCATATTTTCATTCTGCATCATAATCTCCAGAAAAATAAAGCAACCTACTGGCCACTTTGTAAGAAAGATTAATTTTCAAAACACAGTATTTCCTTTGGTCTTGCAAATATGGCAACTGTGCTTATAAAAAGGTATACACTAAGAAACCTTGAATCCTAATATTCGTGCATAACATTTATGCTAGAAAGACATCTGTAGTAGTAAAAACAATTCCAGATTTAAAATTTTATTCAGGTATCTGCTGTCCTGTAACTTACCAGTGTCTTACAAACCTTATTCAAGGTATATAAAAGAGTGATTTTTCTAAATCTTCCTGCCAAACTAATTTTACCATTTGAGGAATTAGAAACCCATCCTTAAGAGTTTCCTTTAACTACAGAATATACTTACAAGGCAATTTATAATTTAACAAATATTAGAAGATCTCAGAGGAGATATTTGCCTTGACCATCTGTTATGCATCAAAATATCCTGTCCAGATATGAGTATTGGCATAAATTGCTTTTATACATATTTTTTCCTAATGAAAAAAAAAAGGTCTCAAATAAAAATAAAACTGGGTGCAACATCCCAAAATCATAGAAAGTACCTGATGGAGACACAGGGGCAGTATCTTTGAATCCATCTGCTCAACCTCTTCACGGAGCAAAGAGAAAAGAGACTGCAGTGTTTGGTTTTGGTCTTTTGGAGAAAAGTTTTCCTTTGCTTCAACAGTACCTTCAGCCTGCACAAAATCTGAATCTGTAATAAGAGTATTTTCCTCCTGGATTGCTGTGGTTCCCACTGTAGAAATGCCTTTAAAAAGGACAAGGACTCAGGTTAGGATTAAAAAAATATATATTGAGGTTTTTTTTTTTAGGAAATTTCAGTGTGAACATTATGAATAAAAACTTAGCATGTTAAATAACATCACTGCTAAACTAAATACTGGTACTGTCAAAATTAGTCGTGACAAGTCTGTCTCACTGTCAGCTCACCTACCTGTCAGAACCCAGTAACATACATCAGATATACTTGTACACTTCTAACTGGGACGCTGTTTGCACTTATGGGAAAAAAAAAAACTCAGAACACTTAGAAAGTGTTACACAGTAAGAGACCAGGATGACCTAAAAGTGCTTGGAGTGCAGTTCTTCTCAAAAACGGGCAAACAGTAGGTGGGCTCTCAGTTTGTCTCTTTGCTCCTGCCAAGGACCTCACAGAATAAGGTGTCCTGGGGATTGACAGACACAAGAAAGGAAGGACAATTCAACAGGTTCCTCTTTTTCAGATGGTAACACAGTGGCTTCTCACAGAGACAGCAGGATCTTAAAGGACAGAAAGAAGCAGATGATGCCAGTGTGGGATTCTATGGTAGGAGAGAGATGTCTAAGGGGTCTGTCCTGCTGGGTGAAAAGGAAGACCCCTCTACATAGTTGGATAGTTTGTTTGAGCATCCAGAGAAAGAAGCAGTAGTGCTGATCTGTGTTGGTAATAATGACACAAGGCTGTGTAAACTGAATTTAGATCCCAGAACCTCTTGCTAGACAGAAAACTGGATTCTCCATGGTACATTTCTGGACAGTTCACTGTTGCCTGTCCCCAGTTTTATAAAAGTCAGAAAAAGTCAGGCACTCAGGTGGAGATATGAAGTATAATGTAAAGCATAACATTATAAGAATATTACAGGAAAAAAACTTTCTGGGGGCAAATCCCACATTTTATTGTTAGAAATGCAAAACTTGTTATGTGTTTTGATCATGAATACAATAGCTATGAGAAAACATTATATGAGATTAAGAAAGAAGTGTAGAGTAGTAGCAGTGACAGCAGTAGTGGGAGAAATCAACTACCCATATACTGACTGCATCAGTTTCTCACAAAGATCAGAGAATAAAAACAATAAATTACAGCTTCCTGTAAAACACAGTCTTAGGAGCAACCAGCAACTATAGCTGATTCCAACAGTTAATAAACTTCTTTTTATTTCTCCATAAAACATTGAACTTGACACACTTGCATAAGACTGAACTAAAAAAAAATTCCCAAAATTATTTAAAACAATTTAGAGAATTTGGCCAGAGAAATGTGCACAAGAAACTTTTAATAAACTCAAATTATTATGAGTATTTTTCCTCAGCTACAACTATTTTCTGAAATCATGTTATCATCTGGAAGATGGACAGCTGAGGGCACTGTTTCAAGTATCTTTGTGTCCTCAGCTTGGGCACTTGGTTTCAGACCCCTTTATTTTGTTGCCACTCAAATCAAATAATGATAACTCAGGTTTATAATTTAGACCTAAGAAAGGCATTAGCTTGTCCACGGAGGGCTCCATTTTACTTCTGATTATTTTAAACTCTCTATTTAGTAAACTATCCAGGTTAGGAGTACTAATAATCTCTGTGGGTGGCTATTTTCACAGGGCTTACTGCCAGAAAAAATATGGGTGTAACTCAACATTGCTGCTTCAAAACTAATGCACATCTCTGATTTTCTGGTATTTATTTGGGCTTCCTGTGGGCCAAAAGCAACAAGAGACATAGTTGGATGCAAGATACAAACCAGGAAATACTTCTAGAGATGGAATTAAGGCTGTCTTTAAAAATACAGCTTCCTGTTTAGCACATTATCACAAAGCCAGAAAAGAGGGTCCTCATGTTCTGGCAAACCTTTTCTCTCAGAAAAACAAAGAAACCAAACGTCACTTCAAGCTGCACTTTCTTAAGCAGTTAATAATCACCTGTCATATCAAAACATGAACATTGACTGCAACATGCTCAATAGCATGAAAAACCTTAATTTTAATGTTTTTGTGATACTGTTGCTAACACACAGTTTATAAACTGCATTATTATTTGTACATAATACAAGCTGTCACTTGGAATCAAATTCTACCCTCAAATTCTTCTCTGATTTTGAAAGTGAGGCCTTACAGTTATGTGGGTTAATTCTAACTTGTTTGATTTTCAAAACATGACAATATTTGTGCCTTAATAAACCCAAAACAAAACTTTTATTGTAACACTTAGTAACACTATTTCATCACAAAGATGTGATGGCCTAAGATCCCTATTTTTTTTCTTTTTTCCCTGTTCTTGAAAACAGCACACTACTTTTTCCAGGAAGCAATCATCTTACTGTCCAAAGCAGATAAACTTAATTTTTTTTCACTAGATATCGGTATCTTACATACACTTCTGGTTTTTTAATAAGAAAGGACTAAGTTATCCCCTTTATAAAGTACTGATATTTACTCCACCCCAGAATGGAACCAAAGCCTCCATGAAAATCTACGTGAAAAGACACAGAAGACATCAGTGATTAGAACACTCAGCAGATCCTAAGCAAAGAGCAAACTTTCAATTTCCCCAACAGTTCACAGAAGCAGCCCCATGTTTGCCTAACAAAAATCACTTTTTTTGAATAAAAACTCAACATTTTTCAGTATGTCTCAGGTTTTTCTTTGTCAGTACTGCAAGTATATGAAATTAAGATGCACTTTGTAATCTGCCTGAGAATGAATCCAAGGTGCAACTATGAGGGATTTGCTACCAAAATAAAATCATGGATGTTGCCCTCAGTTTTTTATGTGAAATTGCATTTTCATATTCAGTAGCACTAGCTTAAGTCACCAGTAACAGAAGTTTCTAGTACAGAAAACATATGGCAATCTCTTTTTTTAAACATTCTTTGGTACCCAATACAGAAAGCTGTTTCAGACTGATTCATTCAAGAACTACTGAGGAGAAAACAAAAAAGACCATCAAGTAGTTAAAAACTATTCATTTTTAAGAGAAGAGATTTTGAGACAAAATTGTTGGTGGTAAAGATATAACTTTAACTGAGCAAGCCCAGAATCTTTTTTAGTTTGGCACAGAAGCCTAAATAAAATAGCATTACTTGAATTTTAATGTAATTTGACTATCTTATATAGTTATATTTATTTGCTTCAACACCAGTTCCACCCCAAACACTTTCTTCCTTCTTCCACCTTCAAGCTGCTTTAAGAAATAAGTGGAATAATTTACAGAAAAAGCAGAATGTATGTTGCAGAATTTAACCTGGGGAAAAAAGATTGAGTACAGGTTACCATGCTATACTATATTAAGGAATGCCTTTTGAAAAAAGGTGAACCTGTTTTCAGAGAACATGGACAATTTGAAGTCCATATTTACAAAAATACACTGAAACACATTAAACTTGATGAATCACTATCTCTAGCACACTAAAGTTAGTACAACTCTTTACAAAGTGATGAAAAATCACCAAAGTTTAAATTCTGCAATTAAAATGTACATCAATTCTTTGGTCACCAGTCTTCCCTAACCATATTTGAATAAGCATTCAAAACTGTGATGAGTATACAAAAAGAATGTGAGAAAAAATTGGGATCCAGAAGCTATAGACTCATCAATCCACTCTCAATCTCCCACAGCATTAAGAGAGCTAAAAGGAGGTGCTTCTTCAAACAATAAATAGATTAAATCCTGGAATCCTTACTCCAGGACACTGAAATGGATGCAATAAACAAGTCAAGTGACAAATTCACTGAGATTACTGCAGATGGGGGGCAGAACAAGGCAGTTTGCCTTGTCCTTGTACTCTCACCTACAAATCCTCTGTTGGCCTCTGTCAGGGGAAGAATATTGAACCAGAAGGATCTTCAATCAGATACAGTGACTGTTAATCTTGCATTCCAGTCTACTGATAGGAGAAGCTAGGATAATCTTAGCTTCAACACATCTCAAGCATGTACAGACAGATAATAATCCAATTTATAACTGTTCATTCTTCACAAACAACTATTTAGAGGGTTTCAAACACATTACCAGTGTGAGTACTTGTTCTCTCTTCTAAAGTAAAACATGTTGAGAGCGAAAGATTGGCTTCTCTAATGATCCCCAATATTCTGCTGAGCAAGTCACAAGTAAACAAAAATGACTAAAATGTAGTTTTCCATATTCCACTTTAGTGCTTTAGTCACTATCAAGAAGAGGAATATGAACAATGTTCTTTTTAAAGTCAAACATCATCTTTTCTAGAATGGCAACATTTAACAGCAATTCTAACAGATGTGCCTATAGGGCAAAAAGATCCATAAATCTCTTCCTTAGTTATGAGTCAAAGTAACTCATCCATGATTTTTCAACAGTTTGAAATATTCTTTTATAAAAATCTCAACAATACATGCCATGCCATTATTTAGTTTGATATTTCAGCTTGCTTGTATGGTGCTCTGCTGTCACCCTCTCAGGAATCTTCCACTCTAGTTTGCTTATTCTCTCCTTTAACTCTGAGTTGGTATGAAGAGAAGAAAGCTTGTTTGGACCTTTATGTAAAGGGTGTACTGAGATATTCAGAAATCATTTAAAATAGCTGGTTCTGGAAATTAAATGGAAGATTGCCACTAAAATAATGACATTTGCAACATCAAGAAATTGTGACACAGTCAACTGCATTTTGTGAAAACAGAAGAAACATCACGAGAGTATCGAAAAAATGACTAAATGTATATTAGCCCATAAACAATGGGAGATATAATGTAATTTTATATTTTGATCTTACTCTCTAACAATAAAGATTCTTTACTAATAAAGTAACAAGCTTATTCATAAGAATTCAACAAAACTCTAAAGAGTTTTGCAAAAAGGATTTCCTTTTGTGTGGTTTTCTACACTGCCAGGCTTTTCCATGAAATTTTCTATATTTTCAGGATTCTACTTTTTGTCTTAAAACTTCAGTCTACTGTGGACATCTTGTTTTGTGGTTCTTCTGCATCAGTTCATTCAATTTATCAACAAGAATAGCAATGGAGAAAGAATATGAGCCAAGTTTAACTTCCAGTGTTTAGATGAGTTTTTTCCTTTTCTTCCTTTTATTGTGCTTCAGATACATATGTGTTGACATAGGTATAACTTCTCATCAGCTTGTCTTTTGTTATTCCTATCTATAGATGACTGGTTCTGAATTACTTCTGACCATCTAACTTTAATTATTTTGTTCTGTTATTAAAACTTAAATCTGCAAATGAAATACTTCTACTTACTAAGTGCTGAAGAAAGTTATTGAGAAATTATTCTCCCTGACAGATTTCATAACGTTCTTATGTCTACTAGAAAATATAATTTTTCTTTTCAGATTTTGCCTATTTGTACAAGATATGGAATGCAAAGCCTCCTTTCTTTCCTGTCTTAACCTATTCTATAATCCCTTAAAATAATAATCAGTTTTCTGATTAGGTCACAGAAGACCTGCCATTTATGAGGAAAATTGTATTTAAAAATTATTTAGTTTAAAATGCATGGAAAAAAGCACACATGAATCAGCTGTTCTTTCAAAGAAACCTATGAATGAAACATACTGATTTTAATTAACATATACAGCACTATGACACATAAGCTTTAGGATGTATGGCAAAAACCTAATATAACACATTATGTTACACTAAATCCTACTCCTTCAAAAAGGGAAGAAGGATTTCAACTAAGAACATGCAATAAACATTACATTTTCCTTATCCAATTCACATCCAAAATATCAAAAGAAAAAGTAACATCAAAAATTAGTAGGAACACATTTTTTAACAGTTTGTTACCCAAAACACGCAACATAGGCATATCTGGTAAGCTTTGAAAAATCTAAGTAAATTTTACAACAGCAGGGCAAGATTAATCTACTTGGTACTCATAATGAGATTTCAAATCTTGACATGGGATTAAGACACCAAAGCCTTGCACTCAACCATGATGTTCAAAATAAGCAAAGCCACAATGCCAGAATTTCTGTCTATTTTGATTTGGATGCCAGCCCAGTTCCCCTACTGACACTGCACGTCCCACCACTCCTCTTTACTTGATGTGTTACATTTGCTACATAGCCACTGTTTAAATACAGAAGGTGAAAAAATGTAGAGTTGTATCTGATTGAAGACTAACAGCAGTTCTGGGGGGAAGAAAAAAAAAGGTAAAACAAACCAAAAACCACCAAACCTTTAGTGAAATGCTAAAAATAATCAATACAACAATTAAAATATATTTCTTATTAGCTCACAGATTTAAACTACAGTGTTACTTCTGAAGTAAACAGAACAAAATTTTTTTTAATTAAGTACCTTTAGATTTTTTACTAGAGCTTCTTTTGCTTCTTGGACTTCTTCTTCCAGCTGGCTGTTTTTCAGTAGTAGGCTTTTCCTCCAGCTGAGGGTCCATATGGACATTTACAGATCTCTCAGTCTCACTTTCCTTACAGCTTGGGATCCAGACTCCACTGTCCATATTCTCATTATTATTGATGTTATCCTGTTCACCTCTATCCTGTCGTCCCATAGCAATGCTGCTACTGGTCAGAACTTCATTCCCATCACTGTCAAGCTGGTTTTCATTTTCATCAGCTGAAGGAATCAAATGAGATGCCAAACTTTCTACCCTATAGTTAGCAGGAAGACTGTCCTTTGAGTCTATTTGCAGATCCTTTGGTGGAAAGTCTCTGTCATCCATTAGAGCGTTACTTGTTGAACCACTTAATCTCCCTCCAGTTATTTTTAGACCTAAAATATAAAATGGAATGAAGCATTTATGATATGTATATTATAATAGATAAATTATGCCAGCCAATGAAGATACACATTAGCCAAGTGATGCAGCTTAAAAGCAGGGGGAATTTCTTTCATTCACTGACCCATTTAAAGTCTTAATGTGGTGAATATTTACAGTAAAAAAACTATAAAGTCATTTTTTTGTCCAATTATAACTGTTTCACTTACCTGAGCAAAAGCACAGCTGTTCTTTACAGCAGTGCTGCTGTTGTTAAAGCTGAAGTAATGAGAAAAACAAAAAGATAAACAGAAGCTACCTTATTGTCCCCCTCCCCCCACCTTTAAATCCATGACTAAAACAAAAGCATACTTGCCACATAAGATCATAGCTTGTGTGAAATAAAATAAACCAGGAGGGAATAAAAGTAGAACAACTTTTAATTCTGTCAGTAATGGTATCAGATCAAACTTGCAAATAGATTAACTGTGTTATCAGAATTAGGTGGAAGAGGAACCTGTTTATTGCCTCAATTGTCACATTATTTTCAAGAAAACATTCAACATGTCTTCAGTATACACAGTAGCAGATGGTTTGCTGATAAAAAACCCAAACCCCCACCTACTCTCAGCAGGAGTCAATTTTCCCTTTTTGTGAAGATGCAACTCCAATCAATGCTGCAATTAGACACGTTCACAGGAACAAAAAAGAGTAATTTATGAGAAGATCTACAGGACCATTGTTGTATCAGTTCCTATCATTAGCCTTTAGAAGCATGGCAATACTGCTGTTTAATTTAGGAACCTGAAATACACCTGAAATACAGCTCCATTATGTACATCTCACTAGATTCAGATCACATTTTAAATAATGAAGCCAAGAATCAGCAAGCACTCTTGCTTCTTGAAAAGAAGGGAAAGAGAAGGGAAAGAGAAGGGAAAGAGAAGGGAAAGAGAAGGGAAAGAGAAGGGAAAGAGAAGGGAAAGAGAAGGGAAAGAGAAGGGAAAGAGAAGGGAAAGAGAAGGGAAAGAAAGAGAAGGGAAAGAAAGAGAAGGGAAAGAAAGAGAAGGGAAAGAAAGAGAAGGGAAAGAAAGAGAAGGGAAAGAAAGAGAAGGGAAAGAAAGAGAAGGGAAAGAAAGAGAAGGGAAAGAAAGAGAAGGGAAAGAAAGAGAAGGGAAAGAAAGAGAAGGGAAAGAAAGAGAAGGGAAAGAAAGAGAAGGGAAAGAAAGAGAAGGGAAAGAAAGAGAAGGGAAAGAAAGAGAAGGGAAAGAAAGAGAAGGGAAAGAAAGAGAAGGGAAAGAAAGAGAAGGGAAAGAAAGAGAAGGGAAAGAAAGAGAAGGGAAAGAAAGAGAAGGGAAAGAAAGAGAAGGGAAAGAAAGAGAAGGGAAAGAAAGAGAAGGGAAAGAAAGAGAAGGGAAAGAGAAGGGAAAGAAAGAGAAGGGAAAGAGAAGGGAAAGAAAGAGAAGGGAAAGAAAGAGAAGGGAAAGAGAAGGGAAAGAGATCACTCCTATCTTAGGTACAAGAAGGGAGCTACAGGCTCTCTGCCTCCATCCTTGCAAGGTATTACAGTAAGTTAGCCCAGAAAGCATTCTCAAACATCTGAAGGATTAGAAGGTCATCAAGCACAGCCAGCATGGATTTCTGATGGGTAAGTTGTGCTTCTACAAAACATTAACTTGCTTAGCAGAAGAAGCAGAAATAATGGATGCGATTTACTGTGATTGTGGTAAGGCTTTTGACACTGTCTCCAACAACATGCTCACAGACAAGCACACAAAATACAAGCCTGAATAAATAGATGGTGAGGAGTTCCAGAGAAGCACACAGAGGACAAGACATCACCACTGGGCAATAGAAAAGCAAAAGCCAGCACCATCCAGGACAATTCCATCTCTGCTTCCAACCTGAAGAACTGGCTAACCACTTCCAGCCCTACCAGTCTAACAAAAATTACTGCCTACCCTAAACCATATAAGCAGTACCAGGGAAGGTCAGACTGGACACTAGCAAGAATTTCTTTACTAAGGGTGTGGTCAAACACTGGAAGAGACTTCCTAAAGAGGTTGTCAATGCCCCAAGCCTGTGTAAGAGGCATTTGGACAATGCTCTTTACAACACACTTTAACTTTTAGTCAGCCCTGAGGTGGACAAGGTGATAACTGTAGGTCCCTTCCAATGGAAATACTCTATCCTAGTCTAGAAGAACTCTGTATTGTACATTAGAGATGAAAGCTGCATTTTCCTTTGGCAGTCACATTAGATGGTAATTGGTATTCCTTGAACACCAGAGAGACAAAGGGAACTCTAGAAGAGATACTGAGGACTTATCTGGAAAAGGCTTCTATTCACTAGAGGGATGCTCCTTAATCAAGCCATTTTCTTTCAAAGAGAGTTAAACACAAAATGAAAGGTTAAGAGGAGGACAGAACTTTAATCAGTCAAAAAAGAATCAGAACTAGACATTGTTACACATTACAGTTATGTTGATTTATTGATGCCTGTAATAAAGCACTAAAAAAATAATCCCAAACACAATATTATATTTGAAAGATTCACTTTTTAGTCTGTCACATGAAATAATAACTACTGCTGCTTTCCCCAGCTCATAGATCAAATGATGCATCAAAAGAGGTTGAAGTAAATTGCCCAAACTTAATGAGAAATTAGTTTTAACAACAATAATTAAAAATCAGGATGTCCTACCACCACTGTCCTGCTTCTGTCCATAGAAAACAGTTTATCCTTTCAACAGCTTACAAAGGGAAAGAAAAATAAAAATGCATTTGAACAAGGTGTTTCCTATTTGATTGCGAAAAATGAGAAAAGATGTTTTTGACAAGTGATATTTGCTGTAGAGGAAGCTAACATTCTGATGGAAAATGCTAACTCACTTCCTTTGAACATTTCGTTAGAGTGATAGTCCCTCTGTAGCTGAGAAGCTGAAAAGCACAACATTTCTTGGTTTATTGCTTGAAACTCAGTATTTCTCCAAGTAAAAGTAGCCCTGAAAATCTATTCCTTTCTACAACCCTTAGGACTCCTTAGAGAATGAAAGCCCAAAAAGAGCTAGTTCAAAGAATTTAGAACAGTCTTGCCCTTGATCTTTTAAAAGAATTTTCCCTCCTGCCCAGATGAAACTTTTTGCCTTCTTAATTTTCAGTGCTGCTATTTGCAATTCTTTTTGAGTTCACCAAGGCACTAGGCAGGTATCAAAGTGAATCTAAATCCTGTGAGAATGAACTTTAGCTCTGTCCACACAAATAGAAACACTTATTTATAAACAAAAATGACATTTGAATGTAGTTTAAATCACGATTTCAAAGACCATTAACATGCAGTTTCTGTATTTACTGTTTTGTCACTGAAATGAATTGTAAACATAAACAACATGTTAATAAAAATGTTGGTTTCATCAGCCCATCTTTCTTTCCTTCACTGGTTGCCCAAAATTGAAATAAAAGCTAACACTGAGTAGAACTGTGCAGACCTTTGTTAAAAAGTACTGATGAATAAAAGTGCTTCAGTTGCCACAGATTCATACAACTGGCACATGTAATCATGGTGATTATAGCACAAAGTAAAATAAAATGGAAAATATTTGCCAAGTGGCTAAAAGACAAAGTCTGTATTGCATAAATTACTTGTATGTATGTTTGCTTTAGGACAAAAAGTATGTATATTAGAGAAATGGCCCTCATTTATATTTTAAAACTTCAGTTTTAAAAGGCCCATGCTCATCAGTGTTCTCTCTCATGTACTTCATGCAACTTAATACAATTTTGACAACTTTTTCAGTTGCTCACTTTTTTCCATCTATCCTTACTATGAAAATATAACCTTAAATATAGCTGTTTGGGGAAAAAAAAAAACGGTAGTAAGAAGTAGGATGTTCCTGACCTGGCACAGATAAAATTTGAAGAGGGCATTGAAAACAAAACAAAGCAAAACCACAAACACCACCAGGCCCCTTAAACTGTCATACTAACTCAGCTCCTCTATCCTGGACAGCTGGTGGGCTCTGTGAATGTTTACTGAACATATAGTGTAGTATTTAATTTACTGATCTTGGATATATCTTACAGAACAATCCAGATCATAACACCATTTCTCCTAACATTTCAAAAGTTTACATCAAACTGTTTGTTTATTCCATTTGGTTGCCTTCATATAGCTGCCAAAGACACTACTTTCCCTCTCTCATTCTCATACCATTTAATTTTTCTGTGTTTATTACAGAAGTTTAAGTCTTTTAATTCTTCGAAAGTCAGCTTCCCCACTGTATCACCAACACTGTTCTATTCAAAATGAACGGGCATTTCAGATTGCTTCCCAGCATTGCTTCTATGCAATCATCATTATCATTAACTTTGATGATAAACCACAATAGCAGTATATAGTCTGCAGTTAGAAGCTGTTAGAAGCATTTCTGAGATTTAATTCCAAATAATTTGTAGCAATAAGTGCTTCAAAAGGAATAACGCAAAATTCAGTAAGACAAACAGGATTATCCCCAACCTTTTGGAATAAATAAGGTACATCTATGTGAAATAGAGATTAACTAGTCATTTTTTTAAGATGAAAAGCATCTCAAAGAGATACCAAACAGAAAACTGACCATGAGTCTAAGCTTTCTTTTTCTCCTGAGATATAATACAGCAAGTGTTACATGCACAAGAGAGTTCATTATGTCATGTCAAGCACTAAGCAACTACAACTATGGGTTTTTTTTGCTGTGCACAATACACAGAACAAGATGTACACAAGAGAACCTGGAAGCCAGCAAAGTAAGAGTTTTAAGAAAGGAAGAGTCAGCACCACACCTGGCAACAGCAATTCAGTCTAAAAAAGTTTGCTATGTAAACAACCAAACAGGCTGCCTAGAGGTTTTGTGGAATCCCCATTGTTTTAAATAAGAAATTCAGCAAGTCATAGGTTTAAGGACAGGTAAAAACTAGGCACTAGTATGAAAGAAATTTAGCTTTATTGTTGCAGGGGTTTTAGTATAATCCTCCCATTTTTAACTAAAATACAAGCAGCTTTACAAGTTCTAGAGAAACAAAAGACCCAAAATTGATTCCATGAAAATGAAACAACTATTTTTAAAAATCATTATGTTTACAAAGTTGGTGTTCATATCATTAGAAGAAAAAGGTAGAACAAAAAGAGGAAAACCGTAGAAACACTAAAATTTAAAGAATGACTAAACCTTACTCACATATCTCTTATCTTTCTGATACCTGGTGTGAAGATACTATAAATATTCTCTTGTCATATATCTCTTTTCATATTGATAAATATGCTACAAATTAATAAAAACCAATGTGAAAACTATCATGGCCATACAGAATCAAAACATCCACTGCAAATTCTTCTCATTGCCCATTACCATCCACATGGAAGGGAAAAGGTTGATCTCATTTTATGAACATTTATATTTAATACCAAAATAAAGCTTCAGCCATGGGGGGAAACTCTAAATGACACAGTATCTACATGACACTATGTAAAAACTACATACAACATAGCTTATAAATTCATTAGCTTGCTAGAAAAAGGACAATGTCTACTTTGCTGTTACAGGAGCTAATAAACAAAGAGCACATATGTTCTTTAGAGAAATGCAAATATGAATTCTCTACAACAGTTTGCTTCTTCATCTAATGTGGAAGCCAAGATAAAGAAGGCTGGAATACTATCACCAGAGAGCCCTTGCCATGCCGCAACCAAGAAAAGTACTGGTTGCTGAAGATGTGCTTGTCCATCACAGAGTTTGCTACAGAAAGAGAGACAGCAGACAAAGGTGACAGGCAATTCATGTAGCTGTAATCATCTCACAAAGCCAGACCAATTCCACCTAACAGGATTCTGCTCTGCATTGTGTTTGTGTGAAACACAATGGTTGGAACACTGCTGTTTCTAAAGGAAGGGAAATAAAGATATTCATATGTATGCTACCATTATCTAACCTGACACCTCTGCAGGAAAAAACACCCCATGCTGTTGTGCTGCCTTATAGCATGGACTCACTGGTAGCTTATCACTTCAGAAGACAGACTAATGTACAATCCCTTTACTGGATAGCATCACCATGAGAGAATCTCATTAATATCCTCCTGATTGTTCAGTTTGCCCTGCTTAGCTTTGAAAAAAATACACTAGGGGTAAAAATATCTTTCTACGTGCTTTCTGCTTTTGTGCCAGACACACAGATTAAAATGTCTATTTTTTCAAATGTGTTAAGTCTGCTGTCCTTCAAGAAGTATTCAGGTACAGGAATGGTTTATCTAATTTCATTGCATTTACAAAAACATCTGAACATGAACACTTTGGTGGTTTTGTACTTTCTGACAGTGAAGTGACATTTCTCAAGTGGCAGTGGCATTTAAAGGCATAATGATCTATAAACAGCAGGAATAGTGAGGTTTAAAGAGGAAGTTCCACATGCTATTTTCAACTTCTAAGCTTCCTAGTCATACTGCTTATTCACAGTTTTAATAAACAATGATAAACATACTGCCAGGCATAATCTACTATTCCATATTTAACATCACTTTAAAAATATGTTTCAGTCATGTAGCCAAATACAAGAGGTTTGTCTAGGAACAAATAGAAGCTTTTGGTAGAACATATGACATTTCTGTCAAAAATTTCACACAACCTCTTTGTCAGCATTCAAAATACACAATGATGAGTCCCCCAAGTGTCTGAAAAGTTCTGGGTTTCAAGCTTCACTAGAACAAATCTAACTGAATGTTACAAGAACAAAAAGTAACCTCACCACTTGATGTGATTAACAGAACATGTCATGGGCAGAGATATGGTAGAAAAGGCAGTAGACCAGACTGCTTTAGGAGAATGGAGAACTCTCATCATTGCAGCTCTTTCATGAACAGTCTAGACAAATGTTGATCAGGAAAAACCTATGAGTAACTTGTCTTGCCTTGGGATGCATGAATCTCTTTTCAATCTTCTGAAAACTAGTAATTTGCCTTTTTTGATTTTAAAATTTCCCTTCTAATTGAAGAACTCTCAGATTTTTGTTACGCTTCAGAATATGTGCACAGGTTTGATTACATAGCATAACAAATAAAAAGCTTCCTACTAGACAAATGTATTTATCTTTTCTAGGATAGGAACTTTTTCCATACAGGGGAAAAACAAAACAAAACAAAACAAAAAACAAACAAACAAAAAAAGGGCCTGCAAATAGAATTAATCAGCTCAACTCACTCTTATCCAAATCTTTACTTCCCAAGGACCTGAGAAAGCTGTTGGATCCTACCATCTCATAAGAGGTTGCTAAAAAACACGATCTAAAATCTCTCATGATCTCAGGTAAGAATTTTCAACATATATGAAAAAGCAGAAGTGACAGAACAGATCCCTCGCAACGGAGATGCAAGAAGAATGAGGCAATTATCTAAATGTTGCCCAACTGAAGAAAGAAAGAGTGCTCAAGACTTTCTGAGAACTGAATTTCATTGTGAGACTGAATTCCATATTTTTTTATATTGATGAGAGACAAGTTTTACAGCTCTCATCAACACAGAGAAAATTTGTACTATAAAAATATTCAATAAGGTCCTAAATCATATCAAGGCCAGCAGCAACCACAAGTAGACTGGAAAGCTGTCCATAAAAGTTATGAAACAACTCTTGTCCAGAAGTGTTAGATACTTGCAGTCCCTCTGTTATCAAGCCTGCTTGTCCAGCCTGAAGGTTAATTAAGAACAGAGCTAATTGTTAGTTTCAATAACTGCCATAATTAGAAAATCAGAAAATCCAGAATCTCTACTAAAGTCTTGCATCTATTTGCCTTATACTTCCAAAAGGAAGTCTAGTGTCTACATCATTCAGTGTCAGATACAAACGAATGAGATCAAATCCCTTCTTTGCTGAACTTCCTCCATGAAGTCTGTCACACTGTTTCATCATCTGTATTGCATTTCTTAACCACAAAGTACTGATTTAGTTCACAGGAACACAGCAAAAATTGATTCAATGAGAGATTATGAAATAAATATTTTGGTAAAGGGAACCATACAAGGACTGCAAGGAGGTACAATACATTTAAATCTGGTCTTTTTTCTTCTTTCTTTTTTGGCCCTTACATGCATGAGCAAGAATTTAATCATGTATGAACTGTAAGAGACCTATGCTAAGCAAATCACAACCCCCAAAAAATTAATCACTGGTGTAACTTGACTGAAGTTAATGAAGCTGCAACCACTTGAACCCAGGGGTGAATTTAGCCTTTAGTGCTGTTTCAAATCTCCCCCTTCCAACAGGAAGTTATTATGGTAAATTCACTTCAGCTCTGATTGTGTAAACAGATATTGGCTATATGAGCTGTCTCTAACAATTTACTTTTTGACTAATAGATCTTAGAGAGGTTTTCTGAAGAACACAGTTACCAGTTTCTCCTTATAGAATTTGAATGATTGCAATACCTGAGCTTGTAAACAGAGATCTAATTTATTTCAGGTCAGCTTTTCAAAAAACCATTATCAAGGTCACTTTAAGTAGTTTCCATTTAAAAAAGATCTTTCCATTACAAAACCCCAACTATCACAAACATGAATAAAAACTCAGTACTGTAAGGTGGTAAAAACTAATTTCACTTTAAACCAAAAGTGAGATAGTTTCAGTGATTCCGTGACAGAAGTTTAGCAGCCCATGGAGAAACCAAATGACTATTATTTCTCCTTGTGTTAATGATGTTATATTTCAGTATTAACATAGTAGACTTTAACAGTCTCCCAGGAGAAAAAGAGAAATCCAGGTAAGAAACTAAGCAGCTCCCAAAACGACATTGGATAAAGAGTAATTTTATATGCCAACTCTTGCTAAAATCAAATCTTCCTAGGATTAAATGTGTAAGCTCTGCATGGTGTACGCCACTTTATAAAATAGAGACATGAGTCAGTGAAAACGCCAAAGTACTACTGAGCAACTGACAAACTTGTCATTTCAGTACAAGATGCACCCCAATTTGTTTATTTTGCCAAACTGGGTCAACTGTAAAACTGTAAAAACAACACCTGAACTGTAATGCAGGTCCAGAAGAAATGTTCATCTGAAGTGCTAAGATCATCATACCCCCACTTAGAGGCTAAAAGCACACAAAATTTCAAGTTGTAACCATTAAGAAAGAACTTCCAAAATGTACATTATGAATTTCCATATTATTTCAGAAACATATTCATCAAGTGAACCTAAAAATCTTCCTAACATGCTTATTTTACCAAGATAAAATGAACATCACAATTAGTTTTAGGATCTTCTTTTTTTTTAAAAAAAGTTATTCTGAATTAATCTGAACTTGCCCTGCAGCGTAATATTAAAGTTCCAAACAAAAAACATTGGCATGGACAGAGAAAAGCAGTGCTAAAGCTCACATTCTAAGGCCACACATTAGCAATTCACTTGGGACAGGTGAAGCAGTGTATTGGAACAACAGTGGAAAAAACACTCCGAAGCAACTCTGTTCCTAAAAAGCAAGCACACAACACAGCAAAATTTGTCTAGAGGAATCTCTGGCACTAACAGCATTTCACCTCTACACTTTCATTATCAGTCAGCCAGACAGTTTCAAAGACATCACAGTTATACTGTAAGTAGATTAATAAGAAAAAAACAGGTAAAAAGATCTTTGGTGTGACAGGCTCTCGAGCAAGGCAACATCTCAAAAGCCGCCTGGATAAAGACTTATGATGAGATAGACACACAAACACATGCTGAGTGAATTTAAATCAGCAGAATATGCTTACCAGTATTCAGTGAAGAGAAATTCTGAGAGAAATAAACAGAAAAAGTATCTATTTGAATGTTTTCACTCCTGCCCACAAAGGTTTAATAGCACTTTTTTCTTGCATGCACACAAACAATATTTGCAGTAAATTTAGTGCTGATGAAAGATGCCAGATTGATAGCCCTAGGGACTGAGATTCTCTGTACACACAGATAAAACACAAAGTGAGAAAGTTTGTAACCCTGCCAAAATGCTTTGTAATACACAGCTTAAGCAACCAACTTCACACGACAAAACCCTTCACCTCTCCACTGAAAATGTAAAAAATATTGCTTAGCTTTCATTAGGAGAGAAATAAAACATGGCCACTGTTGTTAGCATCAACAGGGACAGAATTCAAGGCATCAGATAATTTTAAAAATATTTTTTGTTCTGAATGGTTCTTTTGTCAGCTGTGAAGTTTGCTGCAGTGTTTGTAAGGCTGGAAAGTCAACCTGCACCTGGTATGAAAAAGCTTTCCTATTAAACAGCATGGTATTACATAAGAAAAATAGCAAAGCAGTAGTTTAACTTTTTTATTCAAATAAGCTTATTCTAACATACATGACCACACACCTAGTGCTCAGAAACTACCTCAAAGGAGAACTGACTTGATAGTTTCACTTAATTGCTACCTAGGCAGCCACTTTCCAGGGATCTGCACAATTGACCTAACAGACTTTTAATGGACAGTAACTCCCTATTAATCAGGTTTCAGTGCTAGGCTGGAATCTACATTGTCACATGGAGCAGGCGAGCGTCCAAGGAACCTTGGATTCTAATTTCCCTTGCTACTAATAGCTTGGCCAAAGAGCAAAACTCCCCCCACTCCCTACCCACTGTCCCCATCCAAATGTCAAGCCATTTTTAATTGTCAACAAAGGACATGTAGGAAAGCAGTAAATTAAGGTTTAGAGACCATAACAGCTCTAAATAAAAAATTGCTGACCTCCTTATAAAGGCAGACTTTGGCTTCAAAGGAAGATGTCCAACACAACCCACAGGCTGCAAACTCACTGGACCTCAAACCAGATTCTGGCATAGGACTAAATGCTACTTCAGTTCTTGGGAGATTTCCTATGTGCTTGGAGTGGGGGACAGTGATGGCTAGAAAATATGACAAAAGAATCAGGCTACTCTGATAGATTTATCAAAATAATTCTTCCTAGAGATGCTTCCTGAGTGTATAGTGCTTAGAACACTTTTGAAAAAAATCTCTTACCACTCCTTCTACTATTTTCCTTTGTCACCAACCAAAACATTACAAAGAATTATTCAAGTATGCTTAATAAAGTAAATGAAAACAATAATTCTATAGAATCCTGCATCTCAGCACAGCAGAGACATTTCTGCCAACTCAAGCATGTAGTAGGTTATTTTACTTTCACATTACTGAAGCAAATAGGCTTAAGTGATTCTTTCAGCTGTATTGTAAAAGCTTCTTTCATTTCTGTTGAAAGGTTTTTCTAAAATTCACATTAGAGGTGGTATTTGGTAACATGCAAACCTTTCAAACTTAATCTGTATTCTGAGGTCTTTAGAGGAGACTCTAATGATAAGTATCTACTAGGAGGACAAGGAAAAAACACCATCATGCAAATTTCCATTCACATACTCGTGGAGTTCTTTTTGTGGAAGACAGAAACTCTGCCCAATTTGTACTTAAAATAAGCATAAAAGTTTAAAAAACTGAGATCAAGATCCAGGTACTTCTGCAATTTTCACCCTTACTTAGAAATTATTACCAATATTTAGTATGGCTAAGTGGTTAATACATAGCAAAATAATACTAAAGGACTAATACTTTAATATTATCTTGAAAAATAAGCTTTAAATTGAGCTAAATAAAGGTAAATGCAAAAGGTATTTAGAACCATTGGAGAAAAAAAATCAAATCTTTTTGACCCACACAGCTAATGAGCTCTTTTGGTTCAAGCATAGATTGGAATCCAATAGAACAGGTAACCCTTTTGACTCCCTCTGATTTATTTCAGGAAACAGTAATTAGGAGGAAACAATTTCAGAGCACTCAACAATGCACATAAATTACAGAGACACAAGGCTGTGTGAGGTAAGATTGTCAGTTCAAATATTTGCATGTGGTGATAACTGGATTTAACTAGAAAACATATACCACAATCAACCATTAATGTAAAAATAACTGTCCAAATGTCCCTGTGATACACTTTAATGTATAAAGCAATTTTCTAAATTGTAATTTCTAAATAAAAAAAGTAAAAAACTTACCATTTTCCTATGGTTTCAACAGTTTGTCAAAGATAATGACCAGGTCATAAAGAGGTAGTTCTTTATGTATGAGATATTCACCATATATCTGGCAGTTCTAGTAGGGGGGGAAAAAAACCCATGAGTTTTGCCCATAGAGATCTGTGGTTCAATCCAGGCAAGCACTAAGCTAAAATAAATAAAACCATGAAGAAAAGTGTATAATTTTACTGTATGAAGATTTGCCAAGGCATTTGAATAGTCTCAGTTGCTCTGAACAGCCCATTCAAAGATGACTCTAGCACTTCTGAGTCCTCCAAATGACAACAAAAATTTCCAAAATTCATTAATTAAGCTTAAAACCGCACCTAATCTTTCTGTGGCCATAACTGTCATTAAACTTTGGTAAGGAATGCTGAATTAGGACATTACTAAACACTTTCTCTAGGAAAACCAAGTTCTGCTTGATGTTCTAAAAGTCCTACAAATTACTGAATTATCAGACTAATTAGTAAGAGAGGGAAAAAGCTATTAAAACATAAAGTCCAGTTTAAAAATGGATTGAGGTCTATCCCATCATCCAGCTGAACAATCTGTCCATTTCCCTTAAGGCACAGGGAGAACTATTACAGCACTTAGTGCAAAAAAAGCTGGGCATTTAAAAATAAATTGCAGATATGAAGGACTGCTGCATTTGCTAAGGCATTTTTCTAAATTCAGCCCAGCCGCTCTTCATGCAACACGTAGGTCCTCCGAACAGAGAACAACAAAGCCGCAATTTTCTATCCCAATTTCTGTTTTTGAGCGATATACCAAACAAACCGACTTTGTTTAGTAAGCATGGAAGTGTTAATTTCTCACTTCGCAAGCAGAGGAGCAAGACACAAGAAATTAACCAATTTGCAGAAAATCGTACAGAAAGTCTGCTTCTGAATCATTAATTTGAAGACCAGCTGTACCCTGTGATTGCCAGATCTCCCTTGCCTTCTGCACAAACGAGACAGGGAGCAGGGAAACACATTTGGGAAGAATCCCTCTCCCTTCCCCCAGCACAGTGCGGCCACTGACAGGTTTTCACACAGCATCCCTAAGGATGAACTCCAGTTTGGCACAACCTGAGAACCTTTGGAAGATGGTCATAAAGTTATTTCTCGTTCAGGCACTGGGGACGTTGCCGACAGCACAACGTCACTGCTATCGAAAATTACAGGTTTCGCCTAAACCGCAATCGCAACAGGGTATCGAGCAGAGGGAAGGCGGCGAGGAGCGATGCCGGAGATCCGCCGGAGCAGGACCCTGCACCTGCTGAGGGCGGCAGGGCGACACAAACACCCGAGTCCCCAAGTGACTGTTTAGCTGCCGACGCGGAGATCAAAGACTCCCGCGAAACAGCCAGGCAAACCTCAAACTAAATACGTAGCTCCTGGGAGCTCGCCGCCGCACGGAGCGCACATCGCCGCGCGGGCGCCCGGCAGCGCGCTGCCCGCCGGCCCGAGCGCCCCTCCCGAGCCGCCGCTCGCCTCAGCCCTGCCTGCGCTGCGCTGCGCTGCGCTGCGCTCCGGGGGCAGCAGCCCGGCACCGGCACCGGCACCGGCACTGCCCGGCCCGCCCAGCTCCAGCTCCGGCTCCGGCTCCTGCCCGGCACCGGCTCTGCCCGCCGGCCCTAACCCGCCCCTGGAGCGCCCGGCGGCGGCCGACACAAGCAGAAGGAGGCGGCGGTGCGCGGCACCGGGGGAAACATCCCACCCTCCCCTCCTCCTCCTCCTCCTCCTCTCCGTGCGGACAAGCCGCTGTCAGCTCACCTCAGCTCCGCGGCGGCTCGGGCGGCCGGGAGCCGCCAGCCGGCATGGCGCGGAGGCGCGGGGCTGCTGCTGCCGCAGGCTGCCGGCGGTGCGGGGCGGGCACCATCGAGAGGGCGGGCGGCGGGCGGAGAGCCCTCCGCCGGCGGAGCGGAAGCGCCTGCAGAGGCCGGGCAGAGCAGGAAGTGACGCCCCGGTTGCCGCGGCGATCACGCGCCCGGAGCTGGAGCGCGGCGCGGCGATGCTGGCGGGCCGGGCCCCGCTGGGCGCCGCGGGCTGCGGCCGCCTCCTGGCAGCGGGGCTGCGGCCGCTGCTCTGCGGGCTGGCGCCCTGCTGGCTGACGGCGGGGCGGCGGTACCCGGCCCTGCGGGTAGCGGAGCCCGCCAAGGAGAAGCGGCCGGTGCGTAAGGAGCAGCGGAGCGGCCTCGTGGTCCGCCGCTTCATCGCCTGCCCGCAGCTGGTTCGCACCGTGCGGCGCTGCCTGCAGCGCGGAGCCGGCCCCGGCCCGCAGCCCGTCCTGCTCGAGTTCGCGCCCGGTGAGCTGCCCCGAGGCTCCGGCGCGCCCCGGTGACCTTGGGGGGTCAGTGCGAGCTGCCGCCCTCGCTCCGGCCGGGCCCTGCCCCTCCCGGGATTTCGGGCGGGGAAGGCAGCGTTGCCTGAATCCCGGCTGGGGCTGTCCCGGAGCCGCGCCCCGGCACCTTCCCGGGACACCGGGGTGTGCCTGGGGGTGCGTTTATGCAGAGCTGGGGGAATGAGTGAGGGTGCAGCCTGGAGTCACTCGTGTTAAAACTTTGCTGTAGAGTGACCAGAGATAAAATTTTCTGTCAGGTAATGCTGCGGTTTTGTAGGCGAGCTTTATCAGTAAAAGCACACCCAGGATTATGGGCTGTGGCAAAACCTCTACCGTTAGCTAACTGAGAAAAAAGTAATAGAAATATTTGAAACGTTATCTCCAGTGCTGCTCAGTATCTAATTGTAATGGTGTGCTTGGTGTAATACAGTGAGCAATCTCGGGCATGCTGCCTGTAAATCATTTCTCTAACTCTTGTTTTGAAGTGTGTTTAACAAACACAATCTATCTCCTGTTGAAGGGGATATATCCCAAGTGTTGTGTTGGGTAAATCACTAAAGGTAATCACTTAGAAACAAAAATGCACTTCTAAATTTATTTTTTTTTTTAAATTTTTTCTTTATTTTCCTACTTAAGGTCCTGGAATTTTGACTCGATCTCTGCTTGAGGCGGGTTTTAGAGTGGTAGCTCTGGAAAGTAACACAGATTTTCTTACAGAATTAAAGGTATGCTTTTGATTCAGTTGCACGTTTCTGAAACATAATTAAAGGGAAAAATGAGAAATTAGCTTCAATTGTTGTATAATGGTTGGATCCAAAAAGAATTAGGCAGTGATTGTTACTTGCAACATCTGACATAATGCCTAATAACAGTATGTAGTTTTGGTATTGCACATCACAAATGCAGATTATTTTTTAATTAATTTGGCATTTTGTGTATGTAGGAATTCAAGTTCATACATAGTCTTTCTATGCATCAATAAAATTTCATATATAAATTTGAAACTAATCAGATTCACTGTAGATATTTATATTTAAGCAAGAGTTCTGTATGAAATTAAGAAATCTGTAAAAATACTCTTGGTTATTCTGATTGTCTCACTGTTTTATTTAATGTGTTTTCCTACAATTGACACTTACATGTGTTGTCCTCTCCTGCTCACCTGGGCTTTGCATGGATTCAAAGGGGGTCAGACACAGAGCTGCAGAAGTTGCTCTAGAAGTTTTGCATTACAGTGCTGTTTGAAACCAATGACTTCACACATTTTAAGTCATGTGAGTCACACATATCTCCATATGAAGATAGACATGAAGAATTCTAGTTTTAAATTGTTAAAATAAGTGGTTTACTTAGTTTAGTAGTTTGTGTGTTTTTTTAAAAACATTGCAGAACATCTTACTAATTTAAGAATATGGTTTAAAGCTTGAGTTTGACAGTACAAAAAATGTGAAAGTGCCCTGCACAGTGAAGGGGGAAATTATATTTATGAGCTGAAAGAAAGAAGCTATTCTTTTTATCAGCTGTATGAAGCAGCTCTAAGGTTTGACCCTTGTTGACTGGGTGACAATTTTAGGTAGTGCTTGAATGCATTTTTTGCTGCGTGTTTTCCAAAACTAGTTACTAGTATCCAGATTTCTTCAACTAAAGTTATTTTTATTCAGTGCCTAGAGAACAGCCTTGATGGGCAGTTAAAGGTGATTCATGGTGACTTCTTCAGACTGGATCCTTTGGCAAAGGGAGCTTTGAAACCACCTGCTGTGTCTTCTGACAAACTTTTTGAAACCATGGGTGTAGCAGCAGTTCCTTGGAGGGCAGGTATATATTTATGTCTCACATGTTACAAACACATTTTTGAAGGGTGCATAGGCAGTTTGGCAAAACTTTTGGGATTTGCTTGAGGTATATGTTCTAGTTAATATACATGCTGGATTAATGCATACTGCTTTCTACATTTCAGCTTTACTTAAGACTCATGATAGCTTCAGAACCCTCCCCTCCTCCATGGCAATATCAGATAATTAGGTATTTTCTTGTCATTTAAAGTTTTAGTCTAATGCAAATTTGGCTTAGCTTTGACTAAGGCTTAATTGTATTTGTTCGTGAACAACATGAACTCACAGAATTTCTTCTCTTAATTGTTTGTAGTTTAGACATTAGAATTAATGCGATTGTCTAATACATACTGCAAAATTTTAAAGATACTTTTGCTATTGTGTGAAACAGATGTTCCTTTGAAAATTTTTGGAATGGTACCACAAGAGTTGGAAAGAAACAGACTTTGGAGACTTCTTTTTGCCATGTATGAATGCAGTTCCATATACAGATATGGAAGAGTGGAACTCAACCTCTTTATAAGTGAAAAAGAGTATACGGTACGTGCAAGGCATTTTACAGGTAATGAAGGTTTAGTGCTTCACAGAACACAAACCCATTTATATTGTATACCTAATCTTTTTGCTAGTGATTTTTTTTTCTACCAGAATTTTAAAGTATTGTCAGTTTCCTACTTGTTTGCTTTATGCAGTGATGGCACTATTAAGAAACATTCTGTTATCATATAACCACAGATCTTACAAATGTGAAGACTGGTCCTTGAGAAGTATATGCAGCAGCAGACTAGCTGCTTTCCATTGTAAATTGTGAGGTGATTAAATTCTGTGCCATGCTTTTTGCAACAAGTTTGTTTACTAGTTTCAGGTAATAGTCAAAACACAAGTGAAGAGGATTCCAAGTAACTAAATACCAATACCAAGTGAGATGCACTTGACCTCTTGAGTTGTTTTGTATGCAGTACTGAAAAGAGGCAAAATAAAATTATTTACATGCCATTTTATTAATGCTCTGTACATTAAAATGCTGACCCTTTTCTGGATTACATATTCCTAATTTATCCTGTCCCAAAGCTCTAGAACTGTACTTACACATCAAGGATGCCTTCTTTTTTTCTCCCCTCCATGAAAATGGGAGGTTTTGTACAGAGTCATAAACCTGTAATTACTTGAAGTAGACAAGGACTTCCAGGTCTGCTTACGCAACCAGTGTTGTGTCTTACTACCCAAGTGAAAAAAATTAAACGTTTTAAGTATATTCTTCTGTGAAATGACAGGTTGTACACCACTTGGATGGTATGTTTTAATGATCAGATTTTTTACTAAATACAGGGCAGCCTGTTCATTTAAGGCAGTCCTGGTTTCATGTTTTGGTTTGTTTTTTTTTTAATTAACTTTTCTGGTTATAATGTGAACTCTGTTGCATAAGAGTTGGGTAGTAAAAGCTATTGGAACCTTCTTTAACTAGGCATTTTTGACTCCTTTTTGTTGGTTGATTTGGCTTTTTATCATGACAAGGCTGTGTAAATCTATTACATGAAGTTAAATCTTCCTGCTAAAATTTGCTACTTTTTTTGCCCTTCTGGAGAATAATCACAAGCTTTTCTTTTTTTCCTGCCCTAAGAGTTTGATTTGTAACATTGATCACAATGATGACTGTGCAAGTTGCTTAATGTTCAGTGAGGTCACCTGATGTTTTAGTTATTCTGCTTTGTGTGTCTTCTTGGGAATATTATCTTATCAGTGAAAGCTGATAACTCTGCCAAAGTTATGGTTTTTATATGAAATCTGATCCTTATTTATCTTCTGTGTGAAACTTCTCTGCCTTAAAAGGGACCAGAAAGCATATACTGGAGATTCATACATAGTTTAGTTATCCAAATAACTGCTGTGAAGAAATACTTCAAATATTACAATGTCTTCTAGCCCTGTTTTCTGACAAGATATATTAAATAGCACAAAGTACGTGTTTGAGGCCTAATGTAACTTTACCTTGGAATTTTAGACAACTGAATTTCTTACTGTTTTATGTATACATGTGGATTTTGCTTAGATCTTAGATCTTAGATCTTTGCTTAGTCTTGGTCTTTGCAACAATAATGCTTGCTCTTTGCCATGTTTTAGGTATTAACAGCAAAGCCTGGGAAGTCGAAGGTTTATCAAGCACTTAGTGTACTTGCACAACTAGGGTATGAAATTGAATTACTGCATAAGGTAAGATTTTTGTACCTGCTGATATGGCCTAATGCTATGGACATTGATTTAGAAAAGGGTTTATAGTGGTTTACCACTGCAAACTAATTGGAAGCTAATTTAATGTTTAAATCAGTTGGAGAACTGTTGAAAACTTTTGTAAAAAGCTAAAATATAAAGCTTTATGTTTTGTGTAAAATTCTTGCTATTAAGCAACATTGTTATTCATTATGATGTCAGTGTTTTCACTGCAAGCCATTGTACTCAAAAACATTTATTCTCAGATTCTGGTAGATAAAAAAAGAGATGTTTACACACCAGATAAACCTTTTCCATTTTGCTAATGATTGTGTGAAACTAGAAGTCTGCTTTTCCAATCTGTCGTAGTCTATACTCTTTGTTATATTCTCTGAATTTTCCATAATGATTGCTTTTGACTTCTTAAGTTGTGTTTAGTAGAAGTTTTTTTGAGTCTTGGTGCTTCAATGTTCCAAGCATACCTGCTTCTTCTACTAGTCAGTACCTTCCTACCTTGTAAAACATGCTATAGTTTAGTTTTAAAAGGTTTTTTTTTCATGTTGTCCTCCCAGTTCCCTATGAGCACTTTCAGTTAGTTTATGCTTTTCAGATTTATCTTTGTGCTCTGTTTTTCTAGAAACCTACCTTCATAATTTAAATGTTTTGCTAATCTAAAATTAGGTTTCACTGTCTACTGTCTTCCAAATACCTTATACTACAAGGTATACATTAAGGTAAATACTAAGAAGTTAAAGAATAGTACTTTTTGAAGGTGGTCACCTGACTAACAGGGATAAAGTAGAAGTAGAGACATTTGATCTCTTTTGGTTCAGTCTTTAATAATACTGATAAGCCTTGGGCTGCCTGGCCCCCTGAGCAAAAGAACCATGAGTGTGGGAACAGTGACTTTCCATTTATGGAGGCTGAAGCTGTAAGGGATCAGCTGAATGTTCTCAGGTCCTTGGGGCCTGATTGAATTCATCCCAGAGTCCTGAGGAGCTACTGAAGTTATGGCAGGACCTCTCTCGATCAGGTACCAAAAGTCTTGGGAGTCTGGGGATGTTCCTGCTGACTGAAGCTGGCCAATGTTACTCCACATCCTGCAAAGAATGGGAGGGAAGACCCAGTGAACTCCAGACTTGTTAGTCTAACCTCAGTACCTGCAACTGTTATGGAGTTCTATGGAGATTCTACTGGGTGCTGTGGAAAGGCATTTGAAGAATAATCACTCAGAATAAAGGCACAGTTAACATGGGTTCACAAAAGAAAGTCTGGTTTAACCCATTGGACACCCTCCTATGATAAGGTCACCTGCCCACTGGACAAAGGGAAGATTGTGGATGCAATTTTTCTGGATTCTGGGGAGGCTTTTGATACTGCCCCTCACAGCATCTTTCTGGAAAAGCTGTCCAGCTGTGGGATGAGCTAGTTCAGGGTGTGCTGGGTGAAGAACTGGCTGAAGGGCAGAGCTCAGAGGGCTGTAGTGATTTGGGCTACACCTGGCTGGCCGCTGGTCACCTGGGCTGCTGGCTGGCAGCAGCTCAGTCTGAGTCAGCAGGGTGTGCCCTGGCAGCCAGGAGGGCAAACTGCACCCTGGGGTGCCTCAAACAGCATCAGCAGCCAGTCAAGAAAGGTGATTGTGCCACTGAATTCAGCATTGGTGCAGCCTCACCTTGAATACTTGGGCAGTTCTGGGCCTCACAATTTAAGAAGGATGTGAAGATCCTTGAGTGCACCCAGGGGACAGCAACAAAATCAGGGAAAGGACCAGAAGGGAATGTCCCATGAGGAGCAGCTGAGGGCTTTGGGCTTGTCTTGTTTGGAGAAAAGGAGGCTGAGGGGTGACCTCACTGCTCTCCACAGTTTCCTGAGGAGGGGAAGGGGAGAGGGAGGTCCTGAGCTCTTCTCCCTGGTAGCCACTGAGAGGATAGATGGAAATGGTTCAAAGCTGTGCCAGGGAAGGTTCAAACTGGACATTAACAAACACTTTTTTACAGAGAGGGTGGTCAAACACTCTGAGAGGTGGGCGATGCCCCAAGCCTGTCAGCATTTAATAGCACATGTGGACAATGCCCTTTTTATAACATGCTTTAGCTTGGCCAGCCTTGAATTGCTCAGGCACAGTTGGACTAGATTATTACTGTAGGTACCTTCCAACTGAAATAGTCTATTCTATTCTATTCTATTCTAACAAAACACTTCAATTCCATAATACATTTCCTTCCTCCCATAGGAACCTTGGTCTTCATTTGCAACTAATTTGAAAAATGGGGGACTGGCAATACCAAAAACTGGGGTAAGGTTGTTGTGTACACTTTTCTTCTGGAGATGCAGCTAAACTTCTTTAATTATAGGTTAAAGTAACTTTATAGCAGCATTTACAGATGTATTTTTAAAGAACTATTAAAATTTAAGGCAGCATAGAGATTCATCAAAAGTGAAGAATTGTTATTATTTTAGAAACTGAGATAAACTAATATTTTAATGTCTGTGATGGAAAAAATATAGTGAATAAATAGCATAAGGGAATACGAATAGGTAAAGTGTTTTTTACGAATAGGTAAAGTGTTTTTCAGAGAAAGCTACTGATGGTCACATCCACCTGCTTGAACAAAACAAGTGTTACTACAGTTAATAACACAATCAGTATGCTGCTAGTTTTGATTAAAAAAGTTATTTGATTAAAAAAGTTATTCACATATCTATTATAGATTTCATGTGCAAGTTAATTATGGAAAAGCATAAGTCTCCAAACTTAAATCTGAGAAGTGCAAAAATACCTTGTGTAAAGTTATTTACTTCTGTCCTTTGGAGAAGTAATGATGTTCTTCTGTATAACATAGGAATATTCCTATTTAACTCTGGTAATATAAAAGCATGTTTACTTAATATTTTTAAGTTCCATGCTCCCCAGAAAACTGCTATGGAGCTGTATTGAGTTTAGTTTGCAATATTTCTGTAATATGTAAGTGACTGATGTGCCTTATATGCTTAGTTGTGTTGCTGAAAGGCCATGTAGAGAGACCAGGTGGGCTGTGCAAGATGTACCAGGACAACTTTAGAAGTACAAATGTCAGATCTAATATATCCATTGCTGCCAATACAGAAGTACATTTATTTCAGTTGAAGACTCCACTTTGTCCCAGTTTAATAAAATCCTCATGTTGCAGTAGTGTCTTAGTGTTACACTCACATAATTCTGTCTTTATATATAAAAGGCAAGTCTGATACCTTGTATAGTATAGAAATACAATAGACCATATGATATCTTGAAAACTCACATCAAACCTGTATTGGCTATTTCAACTAAGAAAGTCCGGTTTTAAAACATAGAAATAAACCCCAAGTGATAGAATGTTTCTTTTGTTTTCTATTTCCTTTTCTGTTTGAGGCACAGGGAGGTGAGGCCTCATCTTCTGATGAAATCATCCTGTTAAGACTTTTTTAATATGAAAAGTTACTGGTGGCAAAGATGAAACTTAGTTTAAGATAAATACTGTCTAAAAAGTGATTTTTTCAGTAACTTACTCTATTTTTCTTGCAGCGGCTGCCAAATGACCATTTATGTTTGGTACGACTGACTCCTCAGCAAAATCTATTTACAGGAGGCTTGAAGCCCTCAACTGCATCTACCTTTATTTTCATGGTGAAACAGTCTTTTGCTAAACCTAAGTCTAAACTTACCGATAGATTATAGTAAGTAAGAAAGAATTACAGTTTTTATACTTCAGAGAAATGTATGAAAATATTAAAATATGTTCCCAAAGCAGTATTTATTTGCAGATGAAATACAGCCTTTTAAAAAACTAATGAATTAATTTTTCATTATTCGTCAACATGTAGAATAGAAGATTTCATTTTGGGGACTGTTCCTGTCAGGAAGGTTGGCAAGTATTTAGAATGTATATGTGCAGTAATTCCTGTACCTCCAGGAGCTTACGTCATGTATCTGCAAGAAGTTTTCACTTATTTTACAGATACAATAATAAAGCCACCAAGAGTTTTGCAGTTACAGAAATTAAAAGCTGAAAGAGATTTAGCTTATAACAGACATCAAAGTGAAGCTAATGAAAATAGCTGAAGGTTATAGAAGGTGGAATGGGGATGTCCTCAGTCCTCAAATGGCTGTTATCTAATTAAAAAATTAGGCTTTAGACTGCCAATTATGCAAGCTATTCACATTTCCATATGATCAGTACATTTCTGTTTCCCAGAAATGAAAGGTGTGTTCACAGTTTGAAAAGCATTGACTTCTTGCTGATGAAAATACTGAATGTACTTCTCATTTGCTGATAGTAGGTTATGAAAGTTGATTTCCAGAAAGGGGGAAAAAATAAGCTACTGAATTCCAGCAACTCCCTTAACAAAGACAAGTACAAAGCCTTAATGGGTTTCTTTCTTAAAGCTCAGTGGTATACCTCATCTTCACTTGATCCTTCAGCCAGGAAGTTGAAGGCTTCTAATATGCATCCTCTGTATATTTATACACTCTTTTCCTGTCTGGGAAATAGTTAATGTATGTGCACATTTATAAAAGTATAGCTTTCATAGCAAAGATGTAGATGGCGGGAGGGTGGATACATCTGTTTATGTATAGAAGAAAATACCTGGGAGGTGTAAGTCACTAGTTCATGCTATACTGAGTCATCCTTAGCTTTAATTTCTCCAGCACTGAAACACCCTTTTTAGGCTGTAATGCCTGTTACTGACTTAGGCATTTAGGGTGAATGAGGGAGAGAGAGCACCTATCCTGTAATGTGGAGGTTTGTGTGGTTTGGCATTGTCTGTGTGTGCTGGGGGCTTTATTTACTATTCATGTGTTTTAATAGCAGAGGTTTCTTCCTGTTTGCAGTATGGATTGAAAGTAACTTGTCAAGAAGAGGTTAGCTTCTTCTAGAGGCTGTGAAAGAGTGGACCTTCAGATAATATTTCTTGCTTTTTAATTTTTCACAGAAAGAAATGTTCCATTCTGGTTTTGTTTGTTTGTTTCAGTTCCTGGAGCTTGGACAACAGTGACAAATTACTGAAAGCACTAGAAATTCCCAAAAATGCTGCGATGTATAACTTGTATCCAGAAGACTATAAACGTCTTTTTGAGGCTTTGCAAAACTCAGATATGTTTGCTGAAACCTTCTTCCATGATGAAGTCTTGGCAAGTACAAGGACCATGAACTTATAAATCTAAAGCTTTTGGAAGATCACCTTTGCTTCTGGAAGATTACTTTGATAAAAAGTGATTTAAATAAAATCAGAGATACTGATTTCCTGTCCAAACAGGAAAAATTTAGCAAGTAACAAAAGCCCTTCTACATAGGATGAAAGTAATGAATTCACAGTTATCTTTCACAATCCTATCTGGAATGGACAAGCTTTGCACACAATCCTATCTGGAATGGACAGCTTGGCAACTTTTGCAGGAGCTTATTAGCTCGTGCTATTTTTGGATGTACCACTTAAATGCAACTTTTTGTTACACTGTTGTTGTTGTATATTTACAACATTTGAAAAAAATAACAGACCAAATTATTATTTGTCTGGTTTTTATTTTAATGCTTAATTATTTGAATTCACAAAATACAAAGGTCTTCACAACCACTGAGTCTACTACTTTGTCTGCTTTTCTGAATTTGCAGCCTAAAGTCAACATAATGCTAATAAATTAATGGTGGTATGTTAATAGAAGACAAGGTAATGACAGGGTGATAAAACATTAACTGAGAGCTGCTTAAAATAAAGATTGTGATATCCCTGAGGAAGAGTTTGTAACAGTTATTTCTTTTGAAAAAACGGGCAACCTGTACTAGTTTATAATACAATACACAAACACCTACATGTGTTTAAGGATTATTTTAGGTCTGAAAGTCACCAGACTATTCAGTGCTGTATAAATTATTAAAAAAAAAATAAAATCATCTTACTTGAAACCTTTGCCAGTATCTTTCTTTAATGTGTAATACATGTACCAAAAAATTACTCAAAACCATATGCTATTAAAATTAGACACAGTACTCCATAAGGCAACCTGTTCCTAATTTCTCTTTCTGTCTTACCATGTAACTGTTCTTACCATGTAGTTGTTCAACTATGCTGAGAGATTGTACTGTTTCTGTGTTCTGTATTGCACCCTCTGGGAAGAGCTATAGCAAAAAACAGACTTCTTTAGCAAAGCACTAGTTTATAAAATGGCATTTTGGTGAAGGCTGAGCTATTTTCAGGCTGTGGACAGCAGTAATGCCCCAAAAAATGCAAACAGAATTGTGTTTCTTAAGCTTAATGTGATATATAGTTGTGATAAACATTCATCTCTGTCTTCCTCCTGCAATTCTGTCTGCAGATGAAAAATTGACTTTGAGCAGCCTTAGTTCACTCTGCTAGGCTGTAGCTCTCTCTTGAAACCGCTGCTGGGCTTTTCTGATGTTATGATGAAACTCCTGGAAAGGCTGAGGCTTAATTTGCAGTCTGTCTCAGAGCCTTGCTGGTGTTCTGGTGCAGGTTGTCAAGACTTGAGGCTTCCTTTCTATTTATAACTCTGACTGTTTCAGAGATAGTAATTGCTAATTGTCAATGAATGGCAAACTTGCATTAACAGAAACAATTCCACCTTTTTCAGTGCCATTAAATGGCAACTGTCTTATCTACTGGTCTACAAACTGCTGTGTCTCTTGGGCTGATCCCCACCCCCCTTTGAATCAAAACACGTTGCTCTTCTTGCAGCAAGATATCTTATACATCCAACATACCAGGAGAAGTATTCTATACAGGAAATGTAAGACCACCACTGCCTAAATAAATTTTTTCAGCTGTGTGCTGATAATATTTCAAATATGAACTGAAAAAAACAAAATGGTTTTATTTTGATGCTGTTGGAAAGCAGCACTTAATGAGCCAATGCAGAGACTAACACCAGGAGTCTGTAAGTGGGAGGAATATTGCATAACTGGGGACTTGAAATGGGATTTAATGCTCAACAGAAATGCACCATTAAGGTTAAGTGTAATCAATGTTTAGCCCTGATCACAAATTTGAAATGGGGAGAGAAATGCCTGCCATTATGAAAATTACTTTAGTATTAATGGAAAATATGGAAAAAGTGAAAATTACTATTGTATATGAATAAATACACAGGGAGTGAAAATTAAGTAAGTCTATGTATTTGATTAATTTATACTATCCACTCAGTAATTAAATAAATAAGTAAATAAATAAATAAGGATTATAGCTTTTTGTAGGATAATGTTGAACTTTCACTTCACTTTCAAATTTTAAATTGTATATAAAGGCTTGTCATACATTTCTGTTACAATTTTTAACCAATGCTGTACTATTTATGTTCCTTTCATTTGCAAAACTGCCTTTTTTTTTTCTCAAGACTGATTTAATACCTTTGAAATATGAACCACATGCGATGTACTGTCCAGTAGAACACTTCTGAGTTTTGCTGCCACTCTTCCAATTTTTTTGAGGAACTGCCCAAAAATGGTTTGGCATTCCACATTAAAGCACCAGTATATCATAGTTGGTATATTGGTTGTAACTTTAGAGATTCTAAATCTTTTCTAGTGGCCCTCATCATTTGTGCCATCTGTCTGGGAAAGAAAATTATGACTGTGCTAGCAATTGCCCAAGCTTTTCCTACCTACCCAAATCAAAATCAAAACAAACACAAGTAGAGACAGAAACAAACTTGGCCCAGTTAATAAGAAATTTTCCCATTTGGAATTAGGAGGTCAGTTAAGTTGAACTCTATAGTCAGTTCACTTTTGATCTAGAAGAAGGATTTGTGATCTTGCAGTAATTAACACAGTAGATGTTCTGATAAGGGGTTGTTAAGGTGGAATGTGTCTGGACTGGCTACTAAACCTGTTCAGCATTGGAAATGAGAGCTCAGCCTTGCAGGTTAATGATAATGTTGATGAAAATATCAGCATAAAACTTGAGAAACATTGTGTGGTATAGTTTAAGATGTGCAAATGTGATAGGAAGAAACTGAGGCTTCCTGAGAAGCATGTTGAATTAATTGTTTTGTCAGGCTGAACACAATCTGCGGGGCTGCAGATTGAAAACTCCAACCTGAGCTTTGTATGACTTTAATTAGCAGAGCCATACCTCTCTTCTGTAAACACAGGGAAAATGGAAATAACAAGTAACTTTTCCAGAAAGGACAAGTCAGTGGGAAATGTTTATTCACTCATTATATCCTTGTTTAAAAGCTATTGCATCTTTCCTTGTGTGGGCTGTTTAACTTGTCACTGCTAAAAATAGGCACACAGACTCTCCTCAGCTGATGGAACACAACATGCAGCAAGCACATGAAGCCCAAAGGAAATTAGGGGTAGTTAAGATACACCAAATCAAACAGTTGATTACTCATAATGTAAGTCTTTAACCACTGATGTGGCTGATCCTATTGATATGACCTCAAACAAACAGCTCAGAACTTTGTAAGCTTGCTTCTGTTGTTTGAAGGAACATGAAACACATGCTGTTTGATGTGTTTGAGGAAGGCAAGATACAAATAAAGTAGAATGGTTTTGTAAATTTCCCAGTAAAAAATCGACAGATAAAATCTATGTGAAATTTATTATGAATTTGTGCTTAAACACTTCTGCAGTGATCTTTAACATTCTAGAATCAATTTTTCACTAGCACATGAAAACTGAAAGTGAAGAGTCCTCTTCAAGAGATATGTGTTCATAAAAGATTTGTCTGTAGTTACAAGCTTTCAACTAATTAATTGATAGCTATTCTGTGCAGTTAGTGACAGATTTTGTACAATCCAAAATTTAATATTTTGTGTTTTGAGCCATATTTTGATCCCAGAAAAAAAATACCATTTTGTGCTGTGTTGTTTGGAGTGGCTATTTCACATTTATGAATAAGGAGAAGAATTTGAATTATTTCATTACTGCAGATGTTTCTCTAGATTCATGTAGTAAAACAATCTGTCCTGAGATAGAAGAGCTAAAGCTCCACCATGGTGTCTCTGGCAGAAAGGATGTATGACTAATTCAGCAGCAGCAGCCACAATTAAGTGATATTTCCTACAAAACTGCCCTCATTACACTCCTTGACAGCTGCTTCCATCCAGAATGTGTCATGCATTTCAAACAGCTGCTGAGAAGTCTGACCTGTTTAGGTCAGTGTATGACTTGGGCATATAAAAACACCATGCTGATAACAGGGATTAAATTCAACTAAGTATATTCTTGGGCTAAATAAGCACTTACTGGGATATGCAGCCCTAGTATCATTACGCTTCTGTGAAAATTCAGACTGATGATTCCAAAGACATCCAAGTTGGGCATTCCATTGATTACCATTGCCCAAAGACTGCTGAATGGCCCTCCTAGGCAGATTCATCACTAACCTGTAGGTATAGATATCCAGAATAAGTTTTTCAGGCCCTGTGTACAGATGTCCAAATATCCAACAGCACATTACAATGTTTAATGTTGTTTGAAAGCTTATCTATACAGGAAATCTCTATCACTGCAATAATGTTTTCATATGACTTGAAATGCAATGACAGCTAAAAGCTCTTTTGAAGCTTCTGTGGCTTATTTCCTGTACAGCTTAAGCCAAGCTGATGGAAGTCCCTTTCTTCAGGTATTCATACTTCAGATTTTCTTAGAGTAGCTTGCTTCTTCAAGGTTGTGACTTTTATTTTGTGTGTCAGTGAGACAAAAGACTGGCATTGCCTCAGATGTGTTTTTGTACTTGAAAATATTTTTTTGTGTTACTGGCCATATAAGTGAGAAAACCTGTCAAGAAAAACTGAGAAAATAATGAAAACTACTTCTGGTATTATACATTTATATTAGGTCTTCCCCGAGTGCACTTTTTGCAGTTCATGGGCTGGCCTTTAGGTTCATTGCTTTTTTCATTTCTTAAATTTATCCACTAATAGAGATAGATGTTAACTTCTATTATTATTTGGCTTGTTTTTGGTACAGGTTTTGAGTGACGCCTGCTTAGAAACTAAAACAGTATAGACAGGAAAATGCAGAATATTTAATAGGTGAAGAAATAAAACATACAGGCCAAATAATTGCCTAATATTTTAATAACTACTAAGGTTAATTCTTGAGAAATTCACAGTATCACTGCAAATTAACACATTTTTAAAAGTTGCTAGAAGAGCTAAAAATAAGCATAGTAACATGCATAATGATTTCACTAACAGCTAGACTGCTGACAGTTCTTTTAGTGATGAATTACATCATTGCAGCATTAAGCAAATGTCAAAATGTAATTTTCTGTGAGAATCCTCTGGCTTTAGGTACCAGTATTTTAGATATTCATATTGCCATTCTTTGTTACCTTGTTGCAACTTGGATTAAAACAATTGCAGACTGAATTAATACTTACCGAGAACAAAACTGAGTGGTTTTTAGCCCGGCACAGCTGCTTGGCAGAGCTGTTAGGTCTGTGTCTGTGTTCTTTGACAGCACGAATCGACACTCCTTTCCGAAACACAAGCCCTACCTCCCTCTACAGGCGTGATGAGGAAAACCAGACAAAGTCGATCTGCAGTTTAGCACATTTAGCCTGTGTCATGTGTGTAATCTCATAAACAAATGAAAGTCATGCAGACCCGTACAGAAAGCACTTATTTCACAGGTTTTCAGCACCATCATTTCAGATTAATGTCCTTAGTTAATTCTGCAAGTGTTTTGCTTTTTATGTTGTCATTTTCTGGCCCCTCTAACTCATGGTTCTGACAAAAAGTAATCTGGTGTATGGGGTACATTCTCAGTGAGAAACACTACCAGAGCTGAGGTGCCCAGTCATATTTCTCTGTATTCAGATCACAGAGATCCAGAAATACATCCAGATGCCAGCTCATAAATATAATGTGCTTTTTTGAAATGTCTTTTGACTGAATAATTATCATATCACTTCCTCTGTAAACTGAACTGTTAAATATTTTGTGTGCAAGTATTGAAAATGAGGGTGCCAGGAGGATGGAGCCAGGCTGTGCTCACTGTGCCAAGCAATAGGACGGAGGCAATGGCAGGAACTGATGCACCTGAACATGAAGAAAAGCTTCATTACCGGGAAGTGACTGAGCACTGGAGCAGATTGTCCAGAGAGGCTGTGGAGTCCCCCTGACTGGGAATATTCAAGACCCCTCTGGATGCAGACCTGTGCCATGTACCGTGGGACGGCCCTGCTGGAGCAGGGCGGTTCCGCCAGGTGACGCGCTGTACTCCCCTGCAGCCTGACCCACTCCGGGATTCTGTGATGTGTATTATGAACTGCCTCTTTAGGCAGAGGGCTGCCCTGCGGCTCTCCGTGCTCCTGTGCTGTGCTGTGCTGTGCTGGCCCGGGACAGGCAGCGCCGCACGCCCGGGCTCCATCCCCGCCGCGCGGCCCGCCCGGCCCTTGCCCTGATCTAAGATGGCGGCGGCAGCGCGGTCACGTGCGGCGGGCGGGGCGGGGCGGCCCGCGCTCTCCTCTCCTCTCCGGCGGCGGCAGCGCGGCAGGATGGAGCCGGCGGCGCTGGAGCGCTTCCACAGCCCGGGCAAGGGCAGCGGCCTCCGCTCCCGCCGGCGGGTGCGGCCCGGAGAGCTGCTCTACCGCGACGAGCCCTTCGCCTACGTCCTCAGCAAGGAGCAGCTGGGCAGCGTGTGCGAGCGCTGCCTGCGCAGGTACCGGCGGGAGCGCGCCGCGCCGCCGCCAGCGCCGCCCCTTCCGCCGGGGCGGGGCCGGGGCACGGGGAGCGGGGCACGGGGAACGGGGAACTGTCGGCAGGGCTGGGGTGGCAGCGGGACTCCGCTGCCAGGGCTGAGGTGGGAGGCTTGTCGCTTCCTGCCGCTCTCTTTAACTGGGGGCTTTTTCTTTTAAAACTGCTTTTTTGAAGGTGTCGCCTCTTCCCGGGGAGTTCCTGGGGAGGTTTCCGGGGCGGGCAGGAGGCGGCGGTGCCGGCGCGGCCCGGGGTTCTCCCGGTGCGCTGGGAGGCTCCGCCCGCTCAGGTGGTCCCGGGCCCTGAGGCGGGGCAGAGGAGCCGTGCCCTGGGCGTTCGCGGAGCTGGGCAGGCTCCAGCTCCGTGGGATAGGCAGCGATGGAGTTTGGTGTCACCTGCTTGGAGCATGTGGCTTTGAGACATGCCTTAAATGAGTTCTGCCTTCCTCCCGCAAATCCTTACGGAATCCCGAATTCCTTAGGTGGAAACCGACAAGCGCATAGTCACTTTCTGTGTTTGTTTAGAAGGAAACGAACAAAGCTGTTTTCTAATCTTGAGCAGTTTCCCAGCAAGCTGCATTGTGGTAGAGCTGTTAAAGGACCATCTATAAATTAATACCTGAAACACACTGCTAGATAGGCCAAACCCCTGTATAGTTGCCAAGACTTGAAGAAGAGAGACAGGTGAAACTTCGATACTGCTAACTTTTCTTTTTTATGTTTTTGCTTTGGTTTGATTTTTTTTTTTTTTTTTTTTTAATTAGGGTTATTTTCAAGATATTTGAAGTTTTGTTTGTTGAAACAGTCCAGGTGATTTTCTTCATGTCCTTTACAGGGCTTCTATCTCCACTTCTATCTCAGTTTCTATTTATGAGATTGTGGTTCTCATTTAATAAAAGAAAACGTTGACAGTGTATTCCAGGTGATACTTCCATCTTTTAAGATGCATCTTGCATCTTCAGCATATTGAAAAATAACCCCAACCAAAGCAAAAACGCAACAAAAATTTCTCCAAAAAACCTCCAAATAAACACCAAACTCGAAAGATTTTTAGCTATTACATCTGTGAAGTCTGACTGGTGACATCAGGGTCCTTTTGGGTGGTGATTTGACATTTTCCACTTGAAGTTGTGAGAGAATGCAGACTTTAGAAGACAGGCTGAGTGCTGCAGCAGGTGGAATAAAAGTGACTCTGAGGTGTTTGGATGTAGACATATAACCAGGACATGTTTTGTAGGGACAAATAATGGTATTACCAACTTGTTATATCACGAGAGGTTGTTAATTTGTGGGGTGTTTTTTTTTCTCTATATAGTGATAGCAATTAAATTTAAAAAAGTAAATAAGAAAGTCAAAAATGCATTTCCACCAATTTGTCTTCCTTTGCAAAAATGCTGTGGCTAGACAAATTTTATAGATCAAGACTCTCCAAGCTTTTATCTAGACATTTATCTAATTAATTATCTAATTCAAATGGTGAAGTGCTACTAAACTGTGATATGAAATAGAACTGTTTCATCAATCTGGTTTTGATCTGGTTGAATCTGGTGTGGTCTTAGTTAAAAGTGAGGTGTCAGAAAAATGTTACTGCTCTCTTCCAGGATTACAGGTAAAAGTCACACTGTCCACTACTGTTCCTGTTTTGCACTCCAATCTTTAGGTGGCAGTGCAGGAACACAAATTTTAAAAAGTCTACTTCTTAACATTGATTTAATGTTTTATCAATCCTCTTATATATGCAATTAATGTTTGAGGCATTACACTGATATGTAATTCTATGCTTGCATTTGTCTCTTGGCTTGTAGTAGTCACTGTTGTTTGGTGGAATTTTAGGCTGTGTGAGAAGTGCTGGGTGAACCAGAAGATGGGTAGTGAAGTGCAGAGTATCTTCCTTCTGGACTGCCTGCTGAGAGGCAGCATGGTCTTGCCAGGATTTGGGGTCACAGTCTTGTGATGGTGCTGACTTACCCTATGACCTTGGCCAAGTTTCTGTAACAAGGGTCTGATGTACCAAAGCAGGATAAGGTTGGCTATTGGGGGCAGTTTGCTGCTCTGTTTTAGAAAGGAAAACTCAGATAGTGCAGTAGTTCTGCTTAGTCTTACCTCAAAGTGAATATAATTGTGGATTTAATGTGCTGAAGTATTTATATACATAAATACAAGGATGTGTGTGTGTGTGTGTGTATATATATATATATATATATATATATATATATACACACACACACTTAATGCATCTAATGGTAGACAGATTAATGACCCTTCTTTATCTTACTGGGCTGTTGGTGCTTTTTTCATACAGACATTAAGTTTTTTTGGTCATTGTTGTTAGGTCTACATTGTATATAGAGCAGATGGCAGATTTTTTGTCACTGTCTCTCCTTTTGTGATTTCTTCTTTGAATAGAACCCTCTATTTTCTAATGAAGAAGTTCACGTTTTTAATACAAGGCAGGGCTAAAATGCTCTGCTGTAGATGGTTTAATATGCTAGTGTAGCTGATTGAATGGTATTTTGTTAGCAGTTATAAAAAATACTACCTTGAAATAGGATGCATAATAAATATTTGCTCTGAAATACAAATTTTGATTGAGTGTTGACAGTGTGTATTTCTATGGAAGCAGTGTGTTGGAAAAGCATGATGTATTACATGGTGGTATATTTTTTGCAAGAGTATCTGTAGTGTGACAAAATTTGAATGGCCAGCATTTTTTCCAACATTTTCCTGGAGAAAGCAACAGAAAAGATTTTTTTTTCTCTTTTTTTTTTCTCTTGCGAATTAAAAGTTTTATTTATGGTTTCTTCCATGCTTTGATACCTCTTTAATGTTGGTTTGATGCTCAGATTTTGGATTGAAAGTATACCCAGCCTTTTATAGATTGAAATAAAAATTAAGTGAAAATCAATGATATCTCTGGTGTTTGTTTGCTTTTCACAAAACATTTCTGTGATGCCTTGTAGTTACAAGAATCCACTGCAAGAAAAGTTAAGTCCTAGTTAATACTTAGGAGCAAGCAAAGAAACTTTATAGAATCCGAGTCTCAGAAAAGGTAGGAAAAAAGAGGTAACACCGTGCTATTTTAAAATGCCATAGCATTTATGCCTTTAAGGGAAATGAATATATGAGAATAAGCAATGAATAACATTATATATAAACTGTGGAATAAAAGGCATTAGTGTTTCTTGGTTGGATAAGGTCAGAGGTTCAGACTCTGGAATTGGGTTAAGAGGAAGTATGAATGTATTTTTGAACTACTACAAGTTTTCTAAACATATTTAGAAAGAGAAAAACATTAAAGCTAGGAGTGGTGATAAGCTAGATGTGACAGCAAGCATTAATGCAGTATGGGAAATATAACCAAGCCTGAATAGTTGGGTGATTACAGGGTACTGAACTCAGGCCAGCAATTGTGTGGCCCTTGCTTGATTTCGTCTGATTTAAAAATAGCCAAATGGAAACATCCTACCACTGTGCCTGTGGCTTAGAGTGGTGTGGTTCTGCCTGGAGACAGCTAATTATTAACTGTTCAAGTGTGCCCCTTTCACGCTGCAGCAGGGAGGTCAAGAGAGGAGAGAAGCCCATTATTTTGGCTCTTCAGCAGTGGGAGTTTCTCCATGAAGATTCTCTCATTCACTAATAAGGCTGAGGTGCTTCCTTAAGCACCAAAGAGGGTGTCCCTTTTAGCACAGCACCCGAGTTCTGCTGCTTCTAGCTTTGCTGGGTGATTGGGTGCACTCTAATGGATCTTGTTTTGTTACGTGATGTTTAGCATGTAAGAGACTTCCAGTAATGCACAAGGCTGTCTACACTGCCTCCTTATTTATTTCTGAAAAATACTTCTGTGGCTGGTTAATACAGAAATAGCTGTAAATTTAAGCTAATTTCTTGAAAATATCCTGTTTTGTTGCTCTAGGTGTTCCTCATATATGTATATTTTGTTCTAGCGGGATTCTGAAGTGTGGAAAATGAATATTTGATGATACATTCTTTGACTTTTAACATTTCATCAGTTCTCATAAAATGAAGATAGTTAAGCATTATAATTCTTAAGATATAAAACAATATCCATGTTTTATAGTTTACTTGTATAAAAAGGTGGTTTTCTCTCCAGTAGAATATTGTATTTCTGTGATTGTTTGTAGAATGGAACAATGTTTTAAAAATTCCTTAAACATATGTAAGAACATAATTCTTAGACTTATCACATAAATGAATGAAGTTGGTCAGCATGACTTGGTGCCAATGTCAATATGTCAGTAAGGTTTTTTAAATGTGAGATGTATGGTGTATTTGGTGTCCCTTCAGTGCCGGTCAAAATTCTAGACAGAGTTCCAGTAGTTTTCAGGATGTGTAACTTCTTATGGAGTAGAGGAATATAAAAAGAATCCTATTAGTCACAGTGTGATTATTAGGAGCACGTATGTTTTTGTGCTTCCAGGATAGGATAATCTTGGGAATAGTATGCTATAGTTTGATGGAGCATCCTGACAGAATGAAATTGCAGCAATGACTCTTGATTTACCTGAAGTGTGAAGTAAGAGCAAAGCATGTGAAACAAAATTGTATGTGAGACAGAAGCTATACAAAATATTATAAATTCAGATTCTTATGTACATTTGTGAGAATGTTTCCCAAGACCTAAGTAGTTGAACACCACCACCACCACCAGTAACGTTTCTCCCTGTAGCTGAATGATAACCTGCAAAAAGGCAGCATTTTCCTTAGAAGAGACTCTCCCTCCCCCATCTCAACTTACTCCCATAGTGTTGGAGCAACTTTACGAAAAGTAGTACAGAAATGCTTGTTTTTCTGCCCTCATGCCAGCTGGAGCCAAAGAAGTGGCTTTCAGGCTGTTGTCCCATGCTGCCAGGAAAACCTTTTGTGAGAGTGAATGAAGACATAGCCTGTGCTTTCCTGCAATGTCTCGTCCAGGGAAGGTCTGTAGCAGAAATTACACTTGCAGTCTCTATCTCCCATTCCTTCTGTTTGGAGTCAGGTTGAAGCAGGGGGAAGAAAGAAGTTCTGGCATTCAGGAGAGCGTTCATAAGAAGTTGTCCTGGCCTGCCTGTTGATTTGGTTTACTTCCCTCACAGCACCATTTTCAGTGTGGTCAGGAGTTTTCATGTGTTACTGTTAGGAATATCCCTTGGTAGGTATTTTTGTCTGACTATTTGTCCTGGAGGCTTGTTTTGAGAATGTAATTCAAGTTCTGTTAGGTGTAAACCCTTTTTTCATTGCATAGTATTTTGGTCTTCAGTTAGTGCCTCCTCACTGCTTTGGATATTCTGGGCTTGCTTTAGGTAATATATGGGTCATACTAATCTCCTTCTTCCCTTCCTCTTCTGCCTTGTGGTCTTGAGACTGTTGTTCATGTCTACTGCTGCCAATAAGGCTCTGCTCCTGTTAATAACAGGAGAAACAGAAAAAGGAGAGGCATTGTTAAAAATAAATTCTCCCAGGTCAAGAGTTTTTATTGCCATGCCTGTCATTTATGGAAAATGAAAATTTTAGACATGCTTTAAAGGGCCCTAAAGCTATTACTGTGTTGGGATTTTGTGTATGCAATTTTCATGCTTATACTGCTCTGTAATTTGAAAGGTATTGTATCAAAATTGTTGTCCTGTCAAGCTGTGACTGACCATTTAAGTTGTAGTCATCTTTTATTTTACTCAATTTATGTTTTACTGTGTATCTGCAATCCACACCTGATACTATATTTCTGTTCTGCATGGTGGAGTCCCTAATATTAATGTTTTAAAATATTAATATGCTCTGTATAAATACTGTTTGCTTGTGGTTATTGATAAAATGATGAAAAGAAATTTGTGGATTAGATTGTCTTTAGTATGCATTTCCTTAGGATGAACTGTAATTGTGCAAGTATAAAATTATAATAAGCACTAGAAGGGAAAACGGATGATTAAAATAAGGTAACCTCTAGCTAATGTAACAACACAATTAGTTCCAGATATTTCCCAAAGAAAGTTTTTAATTATGTGTGAGTTGCTCAAAGTTTTATACTGCTTTAGGAGTTTATTGTTTAAATTCTTTAAGAAGTGTTACAGATATCTTGTGCATAGGTATCGGAATTCATGAATTGTTAGTGGTTACTTCCATTGTGGCTGTCCTCAAAAGCCTCTCTGTGCTTTTGCCTGTATGGTGTATGGAATGATGCTGTTTTCCCTTGAAGAACCTTGTTGTCTTCAGAACCAGTTGCAACAGCTGTTTTGAATTATCCAAAATTAGATGGGTGAGGCTGATAGAGTGTTCTGCACGTCTCTCTGCCCCAGCCATTCATGTTTTGAAGTGGGTTATTGATCTGCAGGACAAGTTACCTGATGTACTGGTTGGGAGCTGCTGAAAGGGCAGGCATTCTTACTGCTCTCCCAAGTCCTTGCTCTCCTTCCTCTGCACCTTCTGCTTCTCATTTGGCACTTGGCTGCTCATATGACCTATGATACACTGGTGCAGAGAGATAAACTGGCAGAAAACATACTTCACCAAAACAGAAAAGTCTTAGTGCCCTTAAATCAGCATATTGCTGGGGGAACAGACCTGAAGTGGCCATTGAACGGGAGTCAAGGTCTGATGGTCAGGGCTGTGTTGTCTGGTAGTAGCTGGCCTTTAGTCTGCTGTAGCTAATGATGAAACTCTAAGAAGGACAGCTAGAGGAATTTCATAGCTTTTATGGATGTCTTTTAGGGAAGTAGGGCTTTCAGGTGTGCAGGATTGACTGGCTTGTTAGTGTTGAGAACAGTTTTTTCTGCCTTGTAGTCCAGCCTAGTCCTGGACTGTGAGAACCCACACTTATTTCTTTACCAAGGCATGTTTCAGTCATATTTTACTTCCTCAGAAGCATATCCTAGCTTCACTTTAGCAGAAGAAACACTGCAGACATTTGCAGTTGTTTCTTACCACAAAGAAAATACTTCGACTGAAATCTTGGTTCCGTAGGAGTTTACCAACTTTTCTGACTTCATTTTTGAAACTGCTTTTACTCATTTCAGGATCTGTGCTTAATTCCAGCAATCACAATTCTCACAGTGCCTCTGTGGCTGGCTGGGAGATTTTATTTGGAGGCCAAGTGAAAGTTCTGAATCATTCCCAAGGGTTCTGATGACTGTAGGGTCATTGTCAAGTGGAACAATTGGTTGAACACCAGTAATTCCCATGCTAACTCAAGCTGCAATCCCCTATTCATGCAATATTTAGCTTTCCTGTTTATCATCATAACTGCTAGCTGCCTTCAGCTCAGGGCTTGCTTTACTATTAATTTCATTGTTCAAGCATAAGTTAAATTAAAGACTGAGTATTTTTTGAAGTATCTTCTTGGCCTCTGAGTTCCTCATTCTGCAGTCAATAGATAGGAAACACAGTTTTGGCTTTGCTCAGGGTGAGCTTGCCCTGGCTGTTCATGTAGTGTTTGTGTGCTGCCTGTGCCATCAGGTTTAAGCATTCAAAGCAAAAAAAGCCAGCAAGTGTGTTGAGCACTACTTATGAGGGTGTGATTAGGGGTCAGAATCACAGAAGATGTGTAAGTACAGAAAAGGAGTAAAAGATCATCACTAAATAAAAAGAGGAAATAAAAAAGTCTTGTCAGCTGTAAGCCCCTTCTTACAGTTCACCCAAATATGTCTTGTTCATACTGTCTAATTCAAATATCTCGTTCAACTGCTCAGAGTGTTCACTGGTGACCTGAAAAGACAACTTCTTTGGTGATTCTTGGTAGTGGGAAGGAGCATAGTAGGATAGGGAAAAAGAAGTTGAGATGTTTAGCGAAGCATGGTCCTCAGGGAGGAGGGATTTGTCTCAGGGTATAAAGAGCGTGAAATAAACTGTCTATGTTTCTTAGGATAAAATACTTATTCAGTGTATTTTGTGCTTCTCAGGCAGAAACTTGTTTTTTATAAGTCAAGAAGAGCTTGAAAGCAGCTCACTTGAACATGAGGATTCAAATTGGAATACTGCCTTGGTGTTGTGTGGGGTTTTTTTGGTGGTTTTTTTTTTTTTTTTTTTGTTTTTGTTTTTGTTTTTTTTTTTTTTCCTCCTGTGTGTTAAGTACTATTCCTCTCTGGTAAGATAAACTATTACACCACTTCTTTCTGTGGCCTGGCTGCTGTTTTCCATCACAGAAACAGAGCCTGCTACTCCTTCTGAGATAAGTGGCATACCAAGGAAGACTTGCTGTGTATAAAAGTATATCTCATAAATTTTCTCTCCACCATTTCTATGCATCATGTGTGTAAGAAATAAATTTCACTTTGCAGATCATTGTGTTTAAAATCTTTATTGAATATTGTATGAGATGAGAAAGTTTATGCCAGGCTAGTACACTACAGCTTAATTTCCTTTGGAAAAAAGTTAGGATTTTTTAGATCAAATTCTGGATATACATATTTTAAGCATTGAGTGAATGTTGGCGTGGGTTTGTACTTTGTGTAGCTGCCTTCGATTTCTGTGATGTATTGACTCCAAGTCCTCCAGCTGCTGAAGGTATCTTAGACCAGATTTCTGAAAAAGCAAAAACAGATTGAAAGATTTGAGAGAAAAAAATGAAGTGGGACAGAAAACCACTTCAGAGATTTATGGTCATAAGCATCTATGTTGGTTTAGCAAATGAGATTGGCTATTCAGCTGTTTATGAATTTTATCCACTTGTCGTATTGAAACAGTCGTAGTCGTTGATATTCCTGCATAACAGATGGAATACCTATGGAAACAATTTCTTGAAATACTATTTGAAACTCAACATGTGATGATTGATTTATCTTTTTCCTTTGTCCCAGGAAAAAGAGACTATGCAATAATCAACACAAGATGTATAATACCAGGTATAAAAAAAATAGCTATGAAATTCATTTTATCATGAGTAAGATCCTTTGCAATATTATGTTGGGTCTTCTTTATGTTTGTTTTAGTTTTGGTTTGGTTTCACAAAATTAGCACATCATACTTACGTAAGTAAATAAGTATCTCTTACTATAAAATGTCCCTTTTCTGTGGCTAGAAAAGTAGATGAATTGTGCTGATGAGCACTAAAAAATGTGACAGGTATAAAAACAGCAGAAAACTTAGAGTCTCTTAGTTAGCAGCCCAGTTGCTGAAAGAAGTTATTTTTGCCACTTCCAATGGATACCTAGTATTTTATTAGACATGTAGTCAGTGTATTGCTTGTGTGTGGATTTTGCTGCCAATAAATAGCCATTGCTGTTTTGGCAGTCATTTTGATGGAATTATGTTGATGGTTTTATGTGATTACTGCTTTATTCTATATTCTGATAAGTCAAAACTACTTAAATTCAGTTTTAAGTGAAATTTCATAAGGAGTGCAGACTTGCTGAGCATTGTATGCAAAAGAATTAGACCCCTCTAAAGACTTTGTGAAAATTTGGCATGGGGTTGTTTTACTGGATTCACCTTTCTACTGAAAAGTATACTGACAGGAGATTCCTGTTGCATGTATATAAAATGTGACACAGATTGGATTCATTAGTGCTGATGTAATGCCTCTTAGAGAATTTAGGATAAAAATGAATGAATGTGTGGAATTTGGTATGTGTGTGCTGAATTATATAGTCAACTAATTTTTCATTAATTAGGAAGTTACTGGATGTTTCAAGATTTTATTTTGATAGTGTTTGTTTTATTTGGTATTTCAGGGAGCATTTACCACTTTCTGGTGCTGTTCACTACATTTTTAGAAATTCCCTTTGCAGTAATACACATCACATTGCTTGTGTTCACAACCCTCTTGTAAGGACTGGTTGTCATTTTTTCCCTTTCTCCTCCATGGACAGTCTTTGAACACAGCTTGGGAGAGGCAGGGGTCAATAAAATCAAAGAATGGCAATGCTCACCTCTTTTTTTAAATGTCTTGCTTCTGTGTAAAGCTGAAGATATTGTCAGCTGATTTGTATATTTTAATGCATGTATGAGGAGCATGACAGATGAAGGATAACCTTGTAGTTCAGATACATAACTGGAGGATTAGAGCCCTTCTTTTGTCTGTTAAATTTTAGGTCTTTCCTAGATTACCTGTTTGAGAGAGGTTTGAGGCTTATTGCATTCACTCGTATATTTAGAAGTTGTTGATAGAGTGTAAAATAAAAATATTTAAATTATATGTTTGTATATGACCTTAAGGGCGATATTTGACCTTAAACCACTTGAAAAATTTAAAAAAGTGATTATAGGCAGCAGAAAGCATATCTGCTATAAATTTAATGGTGCCACTAGGAAACAGTCCAACACCAACAGGTTTATATGTACACTTGGAATTAACATGGCTTTTTAAAACTGGTGAATACATCCTAATTGTGCCAGAGCTGAAAGCTTTGCCATGCAGAATTTATGGCCCGTGCAATTTGCTGGATGTTATGATTCTTCCTTTCAGTTTCAAAAGCTGTGAAACTTGATTGTCCTTGGCAAAAAGAAAAAAAGGTGTGTGGAAAAAAACCCGCAGCTTAACTGATACCATAGATGGAACAGTCAGGAGGCCAGTGGAATGTGAATTCCAACAGACTAAAGAAAATGTCAGTGTGAAAAATTGTTTACTTGAAATGGACTCAGGAGACATAACCTGGAGAGCCACTCATAGCAGAAGGGATATTAAATATTCCTGGGAAAACTGATCATAAGTGAAGAACATGACAGTTTTTTAAAGTACTTGTCTGCTACGGAGGATATTGTGGTATAAATCAATTATCAAATCAATGACAAAATTTAGAGATGGAACCTGAAGTTAACAATGTATTTATGGAATAAAAAGCTATGAAAAATGCTTTCCAATTTTTGTGTAAAAATCTCAGATTTGGAAAGGTGAGATCTGAAGTCCTAGTTTCTCTGGAAAGTTACATGGCTATGACCCTCTGTGTGACTTATGGGAACATTTAAAAAAATGACAAGGAAGAGATTTATAATTTCTGTACAAGATTTGAATTTCCAGAAGTTGCAAAGCAAAGAGGGTAGAAATGGTTTAAATAGACAAGATTTTTTTTTTTTTTTTTTTTTTTTAATTGAAAAGATCTCTATGAACTTGTGGACAAACTGGTGTGGAGGGAAATGGATTTTGAGCTGGGCAGTAGAAAGTTGTGTCCTTGTATTTGGTCATGGGGGCTGTGAGATGAGAGCACCAATGTGAGGTGTTCAGCTGCAGAGCCTGGGCTGTTTGCATCGTGGCTTTGGGGTGGTTATGCTGCCTGGTGGCAGAAAATCACATGAGGCATCACTGTCTGTACCAATGAACGTGGATGCTACCTGCAGCTCTGAATATCCTGCTCCAAAGTTGGTTTTATCTTGTTCTTGAGTCTTGGGGGAATTGAATTATTAAAGGACATATTTCGTCTTTGAACAAGTAGCTCTCAGCAATGTCAGTGTCTGGCATGCACAGAATACAGTGTTGTTTGGCTTTCTCTTGTGGGGAGCTGACATAGGGCTCTGGTCACTGCTGCAGCTTTCCTTCCCCTAATCTGCTTTGAGGCAGATGAAATAATTTACAGCACTCCCAAGTGCATTAGAAATTATTATGGAGCCAAAGATACTGTCCTTAGAGATTGCCTTGGAAGTTGTGACTTTGGGAATATGTTTGTTCAGAACTACTGTGCTGTAGACTTATTAATTTTTAATTTTCATATCTTTTTTTTAACCTCCCCCCATGGAGTCTTACAGGCTGTATCTGTCAGTACACATACTATTTCGTGACCCCTGTAGTTAGGGTTGCTTGTGAAGCACATATTTAGTACTTCTTCATATAGGCCTTAATATTAAAATTAATTTTCACCAAAAAGTACTTTACTAATAGCTGTTTGTTGTAATTGAAAGACTATGCTTACTTTTGTGCTTATAGCACATAAGGATTCAGAATCCGTTTTAAAACTGCATTTGTTGGAACATCTCCATGTCAATTCATTTTATAGCTGGAAGGTAATGGCATTTTTAAATATTCATTTTATTTTCCCAGTACAAAGTCACCTGCACTGTATGTTTGCCTCCCTTTTGTTGTAAATTCTTTGAGGCATGAAATAGCTTGCCAGTTGTCTCTTGTGCTCAGAAGTTAATGAATGGTTATCAGTTTATTGCAGATAATAACTCAGCTACGAACTGTAATGCATGCTTAAGCTCATTGTGTAGAATTTTTGCCTTAAGACAATGTTTAATCAGTGGTTGTAGGTTTAAGAATGTTATTCCAGGCTGTGCTTTCTCCCAGGACTACACAACAGAAACCTTCTCCTCCCCTGCCATCCTGCCCCATTCTGTGAGCAAAACTTTTCTCAGCTTTGAAGTGCCTCCAGTTTTCCCACAAACTCACAGTAGCTTTTAGTAAAACAGGTGTTTGTATTTATTTTGTGGTGAGTCCTTAGTATTTATTCTGACTGATGAAAATTAATTACCTCCAGTTTTTCCTAGGCTTGTACCTATGAAATAAAGTCTGTCCTTGACATGTATATCTCTTGTTTACTGCTGTTGGGGATGTGAGTTCACAATAAGGAAGAATAAAATCTCTGTGGACTCACCCCTGCAATTGTCTTCTATTAGAATAAAGATAGAAAAAGGTTTTAATTTTGTTCAACTTGTATGACTCCTAGAATTGGTAATTTCCAAAAGTGCATTTTTTTGGTTTGGGTGTATTTTCTTTTTATGCATCTGTATGCTTCTTAGGCAATAAAAAATTCTGGATTACTTTTAATTAGAAGAATTATGTTCTCTTAAACTTACCTTATAGCTGAAATAAATAAAAAAATTATGTTGGAATAGTCTTTAAAAATTTAGTTCTTAATTTTGCAAAGTTATTTCCCAATCAATTTTAGATTAATTACAAAAATCCATTTATTCCTTCTTCTTGATTTTTATTTTAAAGTTACTGAGGTTCTATTTAGCAAATTAATATGGTGTGCATTTGAGGAAGCAAGTTTCTACTGAAGCAATGCAATTACTGCTGGCACTCTGTGCAAGGTAATATGGTGGTGGTAGGCCATCAAATAGAGCCATTACTTTATGAGATTTACCACAAAACTGTGCAGTATTGGCTTCAATATCAGGCTTTGGAGGAACCCTTCAAATAAAAGTTACACCTTTTTCTATTTTAAAAATGTCATAGCAGTTACTGGAAAAACATTAAAAGCATTTGGACTCTCTTCTTGCTTTGTACTAGTTTTTGATCTGTTTCATAATTGTGTGTTGACAAAGCCTCATCGACAGGAGATTGACTCTGAAATGTGTACAACATCAACACAGTGTGACTGTAGTTCCTACAGAACTGTCCACGAGGAGTGATATTTTCCAGTTTCTCAGTCTAGTTCCTTATCCTGTTTCAGCAGTGGACTTGGAAGCAAATGTCCCTTCTGCTCATACTGAAAGACTGTAAACTGCTAAATTATGCTGTGGGGTTGGAGGTGTCAGTGCAGCAGTATCCTTGTGCTTTGCTTTAAACCCCCCTGTAAGAGCCAAGGGATGCAGGACTCCAGGTGGTTCTTTAAAATGCTGGTTTTTTCCAAGCACAAAAAGTATGTTACAGTTTCAGCTAGAAGTTGTTTTTCAGTTTTCTTGCAGTGGAAAATTTTGAGACCTTTCTTTCTACTTGTAACATGGTATTTTTTTTTGCTTATCAAAATCTTTTTGATTGGTAAAAACATCTTTTGTTTGAGGTGGATTTATCCTTTGCTCTGAGTCATAAAAACTCCTTCCAACTAATTTTACCCTTTGGCTTCGTAGTTATCCAGTAAGACTGGCTTAGCAATTCTTTTCTTCTATATCAAAACTTTCTATAATTTCTATTCCTTCCTCAGATTCTCCATTCAATGATCTTTCTGTTATACATACATATGTGTGACACCTTCCTGTCAAATCCTTATCCTTCCCAACACCCCCCAAAGTGATATTTAGGTCATGTTGTGAGAGATGCTGCTGGGTGTGGAGGTTGGGGTGCTCCGTGTTATTTCTGGATTACCTGCTCCAAGCAGAGCCTGGCCTTGTCTTTGGAACTGTGCTTTCCTTTCACCACGTGAATTCAGCTGTTGGGGTTTCACCAATGACCCAGGTTCTCTGTGGCTTGGTTGTTCTTGGGGCCTCCACAGCCAAAATGTTTCCAAAAGGAGGGCAGATGTGTCCTGGTTTGTTGTGTAAACAAAGCTGTTTCACAATTAGAATTGTGAAGTGAAGAATTTTTCCAGGATGTTGTTGTGAAGAGGTTTCTGGTGAACACAGGTAGTAGCAGCCCAGGGAATGAACATTCAAGAGGTTCAATATACCTTGGATAAATTTACAATAACCTTAATTGTAGAAAAAAGCCCCTAGCCTAAACCAAAAATCACCCAGAATTAAACTGCTTTTCTATGTCATACAAAAGCACTGATCTGCTTTGTTTTTTTTTTTTTTTTTTTTTAACCTAATCAACAATTTTAAGTTGCATTTGATTAGCATTCTTCCTAAACTCACTTTAAATACTCAACCTTAGAAAAGCTAAGTTGTCTAAAAGTCTTAGTAGTGTGATTAGGTTTTTTAATTGCATGCTCAGTTTCACTGAAAAGATGATCATTAAAAAATCAGTGCCAGACACACAAACAGGATTTGGTTAGGCTGTAAGACTTAGACAACTTCATCTTTCTTGACAGATGTTGAATTTTTCTGTGTAGATAAGTTTAAAATAAAAAAAAAAAAAAAAAAAGAGAAATTACAAATGAGAAATTGCAAAATGGCCAACAGCAAGAAAAGCAAGTGAAACCCACCAAAATTTAACTGTGGCTTTATGGTACTTTGTTTTTGTTTTCTAGGTGGCCAAAGTACACTTGTGTGTCTCTCCCACAGAATAAGATCTGGTGTTCTTCAATACTAATTTTGGTGGATGCCTTCCATGTGCTTCAGCTGTCTGAAATGTGAAATTATTCTCTATTTTAAAGATATTTTTGCAGTTGCAATCAGCTTTCTCAGCAAGAATTGGGTTTGTAGCTTTCTATTCTCTGTGAACACAAGGACTGACCTTAGGAGGTGTTTGGGTGTGTCCACTCCTGTTGAAGGGATTAGACATTGGACATAAGGTAGAGGAGATGGGTTATCTTCTAGGCTTGAGCCATTTCACTTCATTTCTGACCTCGTCAGTATTTGAACTCAAGTTTCAGGAAATGAATGCTTACTCTTGCCATTTCATTTCTGTAAGATGCTGCAATTGATTGGAAAATTATTCTTCAAGAATACATGAGAACTCAGAACATCTGTTACAGCACTAGTGAAATGTGCATTTCACATGCCTGGCACAAGAAAAATAAATCCTTTAGATCTTGATATATTTGGAGTTGCTTTTTTATTTAAGCACTTCAACATTTTTCTTTTTCCTCTTATTTGCAGAAGACCTAAAAGTAAGCCTGTGGCATTTTTCAGGACTGTTTTTAGGATGTTTAAACAATTAATCTGCTAGAGTTACTTCTGATTAAACTTGGACTATGGATTTGGATTTTGCTTAGAAAAATCAAGTTTGAGTTTTAAAGCTTGATTTATATAAATGAAGATCTTTTAGTTGGGGTATTTTTCCTCCTGCTTTTGTGAATTATTATGTATAACATTTTTGATAAAAAATGCAGATCCCTTTTGCTACCAAAAGATATTAGTCTGTTTCTCTGAATGTCGGTATATTAAATATTCTAGTGCTGAAAAGTTTTCAGTAATAGATGATTTATATCTTCAGATGTGCCCCCGTTTTCTTTTTCATTTCTAGTAACAAGTGAAGATTTTGATAAATTGTCTTTGTTACTATTGATGCAATTGTACTTAACTATCTTTGTTCATTCCTCATAGTTGATCCCATCCTATGACACTGCATGGCTGACATTGTTCTGGAGTTTAGCTCTGCAGGCTTACTCAAGAAACCAAACCCCACTGGGAAAGGATAAGAACTTTCAAAACAGAAAGATGAGGAGGGTTCCAATCACACTGATCATATAAGTTGGGGTCAGTTCCTTGTGTTCAGACACACTGGCTTTAATCTGCAGATTCTCTCCAGATGTAAACATACCCTCAGTTCTCATAGTTATCTTTCTGGTGAATGAGGAGGTATGGCCAACACTGAAATGAAAAATTATCTTCCAGTGATAGATCTGTGTTATTGGGAATTGTTTAGCAGAATGTGAACGAGCCACTCAGTGACTAGAAGATGCTCTTAAACTGGGAACCTCTTATGCTGAAGTGTTTAAAACTACTGTAGATAAGAACTATCATCTAAAGCTCTGTACCTACCTGAGAAATAAATATTTCTTTGTTCTGGATATTGATGCTTGGTGCATTTGTTGATTACTCTGCCAGCTAAGAAATGAATTTGCTAATGAGAAACAAAATGACTACAAAGAGCTGGAATTATGAAGGATCAGTTAGGCTCTGAAAAAGGTGTGCAGACTCAACTTAAATAACAAGTAAACTGTGACTAGAAAAAAACTAAATTGTGGATTTTATTAAGTAAAAATTAGTTGGTATTATAGTCTTGCATGTTCAGTTGTAACAGGCTGTGTACAAAATCTCTATCAGCTGTGGTTGCTGTGAATAACTGAGTATGTTTCACATCATTTGTCTCTATGTGATGACTTCGTTGGTCATAGAATTTTCTGTGAAATGGTTTGGGTGGCTCAGAATTAATTTAAGGCATACTGTGTAGAGTGAAACAGTTATATGATCATGTGACACTTGTGTGAGGAAAGATTGATTTGATAAAAAAAGACTTTGCCAGCTGTTTTTCTTTCTGCTCACAGATCTCTTATATGTGTATGGATTTTAAGGGAGCTGAATGTTGCAGGAGTTTTGTCTTACATTCTGCCAGAAGTAGTTTTCAGAAGTAGAGTTCAGTGCCAATTCTAGTTCTTTCTTCATGGTTGTCATATATACCAGAAAAAAAAGAAAGTTGGTATGTCATAGAGAAGGACAGCTTAGCTGTTAAAGCTTTAGCTTTAACTTTGCAATTCAGAATTATTTTCCTTAGCCTAGTTTGCATCATGAAATAACATCATGTATTCTTCAGCTGTTCTGTGGTAACAAGTAGCATCCTACTCCGTGAAAAATAAAAAGGTAACAATTCTGGTGAAGGGCATCTGTTGCTGAGTAGTAAATTGTAAGGGTGGGGAGTGTTTTTCAGCAGTAATCGGTTACATTCTGGAAGTGTAGGGTAGCCTAAGTTAACATAATGCAAAAGCAATCATGTTTGTGAGAAAAATAAAATATGTTTTAAAAGAGAATGTGCCTGGCATCTTAAGAAAAGGTTTGTGGGGCACAGTCTGCAGAAGAGTAGGCTCAAGAACTGAAAGTTGAGGGGAACCACACGATGGGTACTGCTGCTGTTGCCTCTGCAGAGGATAGTTAAATTTATTTTTTTTTATTGAGGGACTAGACCAATTTTAGTAAGCAATGGGATGTTACCTCATCTGGAGCTGTCTTAATATCCCCTCTTACATGATGCTTAGTGGCACCCCAGATTACATGCTATTTAAAAAAAACCCCAGAACTTAACACAAAATAGAACCAAAAATGCCAAATGCATTACCTCCCACTGTACTAAGCATCCTTCAATTTCCTGCATCCTTTAAACATGTGCCTTAAAGATGCACAAACCTCTCTCTCCACTCCACTAATATCTTGATTGGAAGTAGCAGGACTGCAGTGTACCCTTCAGCCATGTGCCATTCCACTATGCTGTGTTATTTCAGGATTGACAGGGGAAATCTTATTCTGCTGCTTGCCTTTCAGAACAGTGTGAACATTGCATCTGTCTTGGCTCACTGCACCAATTTCCAGTTGCCTGTAATTGCATCCAGAAATGTTTGTGAGTTAGAGCACTTGATGAAGTAAAGGCATACTCTGCATACCAAAACTTCCCCTCCACAGCATGGCTGGAGTATCCTGAAATAATAGGAAATTTCAGCTGGCCTTTAAGAGTAACGCTGGGAAAAAATGCATTGCAGCAGATTGTTGCAGAAATGACACAGAGGAAATGACTGCAGAGAGGTCTAAGAAACTCTGTTTTGTTGGGACTAAGTGGAGCTAAAGAACTGGGTATATGCACCATGGCTAGGACTTTGCAGCCTGGCAGTAACTAGTGGCCCAAGGGTAGGGTCAGACTGATGGCTCACTCATTCCTGTTCCCATCAGGTGCAATGTGGTTAAAAGCCTCAAGCTTTCCCCTTTTATCCAGAAACTTTGTCTTGCTAATGCTAAAAAAGAAACAGCAAACTGTGCTTTATTTCTTCTTAATTAGTATGTGAACATTGGAGTTTACTTCCTTTAGATGTTGGATCTGGGCTGCATCATATGCAAATTGTCCTGGGTCTGTTTGTTAAACTGTGTTTATTTTACAACTTCCTTAGCTGTTTCAGATGTTGCATGGATCCCATTTCCCCAAGAGTCACTTATGAATTTTAATGGTAATATTTTTACATGAATTTTTGTGGTAGTTCATGCATGTCTGATTTTAGATATACTAGAATTATTATCTAAGCTGATGCTGTGGTTGTCCTCTTGTACAGAACAATCCAAACCAATGACAATAAATGCAAATTTATTCAAAGATTATGGAGAGTACTCCAAGATGTGTTTATAGCTGCAAGTCATCTGTATTCATAGTCCATCACATGCAGTGTGTCTGCTGATCTGAATGATGGGACTGGTCCCATTAGAGGAGACAATTTTGATTTCTTCTAAACCCCGTGAGAAGCGAACTCTTTGTTTCTTTGTACCTGTTATGAATGATTAAGGGCTTACTTGGGAGAAGCCAGCAGGGTGTTGTTTTAATAAGAGGTCAGCAATGAGCCTGTGTTGTTCACTGGGTGCCAGCAGTACAGCACTTAACCCGACTTTTGGGTGCTCTGCAGGGCACAAAGTACTGACAAGTATCTGGACTATGGTTTCCAATTACTCTTTGGTAAGGGCTTTATGTGAGAAACAATAAAAAGTAAAGGTTGGGTTTCAAACTCTATTACCTTTGTTGAGATAGGTATTTGTTAGAACTCTACTTCTGAGCAAAACCAGTAACTTTTAAATGCATACAAATATCTGTGTGCATTTTTGGATTTGTTCAAAATACAGAATTTTATGGAAACTAATGAAAATAACTGGTCAAAATAAACTTTAGCTCTATGCCTAAGGTATGGATATTGAACCTGAAAACTGGATTGGTTTCCTTCCAAAATTCAAAGGGTGAAATAGTTTTGGCAGAATAGAACTCAGATTTCAACTATTGTAGACTGACCAAAATTGTGTACTATGATAAGAATAACATTTCTTTTAAAGTCCTAAGTATTCTTTTGGTGCTGTTAGGAGGAGGTTTGCTTCTAATTGTTAAATGGTGTTTGTCAGGTGCTCATGCAGTGATGCAGTCTCTATGGTGCTGATCACCAGATTTGGTATTGGTGGCCCTTACAGCACTGTGTAGTCGCTGACAAGATTTGGAGTCCCACAGATATTGCCTGGTTGGAAAAGGCAGAAAGAGCAGGTTTAGTTTGCCAGAGAAAACTTTGTGTCCATATATTAGAATTTCTTTTGTTGTGCAACTGATATTTCAAATACAGTACTGCATTAAAAAAACAGACTTGAGACTGTCTGTGAAAAGTCATCTGTGATTACAAAATGAAGATATTTTCAAGGGTGTACTTATTATAGTAGGAAAAAAAAGATAATTCTGTTTCAAGTTAAGTACATTAATCCTGGGTAACATATTTAGTCTTGGGTAATAAATTTATTCAGATTAAGTATTCTTCTTAATTTATTTCATTAAGAAAACTGTCTTTGTCAGAACATAATGATTGGCTTTGATGTGGTCATTCTTCCACTGAAGAAGGATTATTTTCCTTAAAAAGCAGATTTAAACTTGTAATCAGTCTTTAGTGTATGGAAAGTGCAATAGTGACTATAAATGGGAAATTTTGACATTCTAGGCATCCCACGACTGCTGCGTGTTTTAGCTCTTCCAAATAAATGGATAAAATTCCAAGATTCCTAGGCAGTCTGAAGTATTTATTTCTTTTAAAGGTCGTAATGTTTGTCATATGCAAGCACTGTTTACTTTTTGTCATATGGCTTTAGTGTATTTTTAGGAGGTGTATTTTATTTTTTATTTTGATGAAAGTAGTAAATTTTGCATGGATATTAAATACTTTGTGGACAGAGGCTTGTTAGCAGTATATTTTATAAGAGCAATTAATAAATATTCTCCATGAGGCAAATTTAAAGTGAGAATAGAACTTGTACTTTTTGTACTTTTTGTTTGCTTTTAACTTATGGCAGCTATCTTATTGTAGGTATTTTTTAAAGAATGGTCTATTCATGATACTTAAAAGAATTTGAAGATATGCAAATACACAAGTTTTTTTCTACAGTTACTGTTTTGATCTTACTCCCAGTTGGTCTCAGTAACTGTACCTTACATGAATTAAAATTCATGCCAGTGTAGGGGCTTTAATAAATACTTCCTTACTTAGTGCCTTCATTCTTTTATTTAGACTTTGAAAGGTTTTTTTTTCCTAGGTAGTTTTCTTGTTAGAACATGGCTAACTTTGTTAATTAAGTTTATAGAAGAAAATACAATGACATCATGTGAAGGTGAATTCCATCAGGATCAGGGTAGGCTAAGCCCCTCTGCACAGGGTTTTGCAGAGCTGTTAGATACAAAATTTGAAGTAGCTGAGATGGAGCATTAAGTGGAGAGGTTTGCCTGGAGGGATGTGTGTGCTTTAGTTTCAGTGGGATGGCACAGCACGCTGGCCAGCAGTGTAATGAACTGTGTGTGCTGCAGTTTGCTGGGATGGAGGGGTGAGATGTGAGAGACAGCAAGGGTAGAGGAGTTTGTTGTGCAAAAAGTATTTCAAGAGCAGCACTTTCTATGTATGTGGCTGAGGAATGGTTACCAGCTGATCTGGTCACATCCAAGATATTTTTTGTGCATTTAAACATCTGCACATCACTGGAGGAAGAGGAAATGTTGGATTCTTTGGAGGGGGAGGCTTATAAGTCATATAAATACTACATATTTTGGCTAAAAAACTGTAAGATTTGTTCTTAGAGAAAAACTTGCTGTACATATGTGGCTTTCTGACAACCAGTATGTATTTATCTGAATTTAACTTTTCCTGTGTTTTGTCCAAATTTTAGATCAATTTTATTTATACAGACATGTTCTGGGTTCATGAAGCTACAGTGAAAAAATCCCAATTGTGAGATGCACCTTGACTTCTAGTGGTCTGGATTATGGCAGTAAAAAAAGTTACATGGTTATTGAGCTGTGTGGATTTTTCTGTAATCTCAGGGAGATATTGATTGCTCTCTGGTTAAAAAGAGGATGTAGCTAACATATTTAATGGAAGGATTTATCCATTTAAAACAAACCAACAGAGGGGTTCTGCTGTTACAGTAGTGAAGTCAGCCTATGCAAGGCTCTGTTCTCAGTATCAGTTCTGCTGTATTTGCAGGTTTTCTAATCTCTGCATTGTAGGAACATAATTCTTGTGGTTGGAACTGTTCAAATCCTTCCCTTTACTTTCCACATTGGCTGCTTAACTCTTCTGGAGCTTCTGTGTTGATATCCTGTTCAAGTGTTTAAATTACCTTACTCTTTGAAATCTGATTATCTTTGCATGGCTTCAAATTGCTTCCAAAGTGCATTTAAACTAGCTGTGGTTAAATGGTTTTGGTTTTGATGTAGTCTGCTTATCTCTTGCATTTTGTATTATATTTCCCTTTTGTTTTCCTTATATGTAAACATTCCTGAGAATGGTTCCTTCCTAACTTGCATAACCTTCATCTTAAGCTCCTGAACATTTAGTATGGTTATGTTCAATCATTCTGATTTCCATGAAACTGATAGCTGAAGTGTTTCTTGCTTTCATTGTCCTGTGTATTAGAGTATGACATTTGGCTAATTAAATTTACCTGCTTTTCTTTTCTAAGTATGTACTTCTCATCATTTAGTAATTATTTTCAGAAGATTTTACAACTTTCATAATGATGAGGGCAACTCCCATACACAAAGCTACTTGAATCCTTCTTTGTAGGGTGATTTAAACTGTAGAAATTCAGGAGTAAAATGAAAATAATGAAAAAGAAATACCTGAAGTTCTGTTAATGTCTTTGTTTTACCAGTGTTCTGTGTTATGAAGATTTTAGATTGTTGGTCAGTTTTAATGTCTTAAAAATATAAGCTGAGGAGTTGAACAGTGCTAAATATTTATAGCAGAGAAAAGTCAGTAACTTTAGGAAAATGAGATATTATGGGCTTTTTTTTGAGGTTGCCAAGCTCTGAAAAAGGGGCTAACCCAGATATTATATATATATAAAATTGCTAATAAATAGCATATGCTTTCTCAATAAATTATTCACTTTTACTCCTACTAGGAACTTTTAAAATCTCTAAGAGTAATGCTTCTTGCTGTAAGTAAATTTCAGAGCAGTTACTTTTGCATGCTATATTGGTTGTTTATGATTTTTTTTTGTGAATTATGGTACTTTTTGAAGGACCAATATTTAGAAAAAAATATTTTTCCTTTCCCTCCCCTTTGTTCCTGAAGCTTTTCCAGTTTTTAAACTAAAGATTTAAAATGTCTTTTTTTTTAATACAAAATGGGATGCAGTTGATTATTTTTTTTTTTTTTCAAACAGCCATCTTGTAACCTCATCTATTTTATATTCTATTGACTAAAACAGAATGCTTATACATAAATCAGTCTCTCTGCTCTTGATTATTGTGGGTAGTGATGCAGGAACCAAGTCTAATAGAATTTGCAGGGAAGAAGTCAATTGAGTTTCGACAGGGGTCATGTAGGATCCATAAACTCCCACGGGGCAGTTACCAAAGATGTAACTGTATGCAGTGGAGCATAACAGAGCTAATGCCTTTTACTTACTGATTCTTGATTGAACAATTAGTTTGACAGTGGTCACCATGCACTTTGCCCTTATTAGGTAGGTTTGATAGTACAGACAATCTTACAAGACATTTATAAGCTTCAAGGTGATTTTAAGTTCACAGGTAATGCTCCCAAAGCAGTGCTTAGGTATCAATTATCAGAGACTTTACTTTTGCCTTTGTGGGTTTAACTCATGCTTAATGTGTTTTTTCTTGATACTATCACTGCTTTATAAGACCCAAAAATTATGGGTTTGCCAACTCCCATTTTAAATCTTTGTTTTAATTGGTTAGTTGAGCTGCTGCTACATGGCCTCTAGAAAAAGGTGAAAGAATAAACTTACTGTACGTATTGATGTCAGTGTGTGTGTTTATTTTTGAACCAAAATTACCCTATGACTGACTCATTTTTGCTAAATAGAGAAAGAAAGTAATGCAGGTTATAATTAACAGGCATATCCCTTGAAATAATATCTCTTGTCATTTTTTTAATGGTTAAAAATAATTGGCAATTTATTCTGGAGGCATCTGCCTTAGCTATTTATGCCCACAATTAATATTTACTAATTATACTACTTTCATGGTGAGAACATTACTGTAATAATAGTAATCCTTATGGCAAAAATAACACATAACACATAGCTTTTGTTCTGTACAGTATAAATCTTGTTGAACTTGTTCATTCTAAATTTATAAGTGGTATAATAATTATCTCCTTCACTGTTTGTGTTTTGAAACAATATTATATTGTCTGTCTCATGTTCAGATAGGGAAACAGGCAGGGAAACTAGAAGTTGTGCACCATTTTCACTGGAAACTTCAACAGATTGCCTTTTAAATTGGTTTATAGATTTTACATATATAAAGTATTTCTGACCAAGTTTTGTTAGACAGTAAATATTTGAGAGATTTCAGTATGCACATATATTACAATGTTGAATATTAAAGAGTATTCAGTGAAACAAAGTAACTCTAGTCAGATCCACATCTGGATATATGTTCAAATAATGATTTTCCTTCTTTTTGGAGTAGGAATGTAATTATTTTGATACAGTTCTTACATAGCAGATGAGTTCTTAATTTAGATGCATTCGAAACTCAGTTTAGTTGCAAATCATCCCTATTTTCTACAAAATAGTCGAGTTATCAACGTTTTTTCTTCTGGCAGAAGTATGGGCTTTTATCACCTGCAGCTGTTGACTCACCGTCAGCTTTCTGTGAAATGCAAATCTACATATACATTTTAAGAAAGCTATACTTTAAAAAAAAAATGAATAAAAAGACATTCTGAGTGAAACCAAACCTCTTCAGAATAAAAATAGGCTGTCAGGACAACTTGTTTCACAGTTAAGGCACCTGAACCATTATTCTCCCTCCTGGGAGCAGCACTTCTGAATCCTGCCCATGAGGAGGACCTTGCTTGCAAACTGAGGTGTGTGTGAGCACATGGACAGAGGGGAAAGACACTGGAATTGTGGGCACAATTAAAAGCCAAACAGCATTTCAAAACCACGGGGGTGAAGGTCAATGCTTGTGCCTGAGATCAGTTTCTGTTTGTTCAGTGGGCAGCCACAGAAGGGCTGTCAGTATTTTGCTGCACCAGGAGGGTGCTGCTCCCCTCCCTTCCTCTCTCCTTTCTGTGTGCCCATCCTCTTTACCTGGTGGTGCCCTTAGGTCTCATCTGTGCCCTCTGTGCAAGCGGGTGCCCTTCACATCAGTCCCCTTTGCACTATGTAACATCCCATTTCATAGTACCTTTCAAAGCTTTTACATACCCAGTGCTACTTAGATGGTGTTTTCAGGCATGGTAACAATCACACCCTTGAAATGAGCAGTGTAGGCAACAGTAAAAGTTATGCTTATATATACCAGTGTTTTTTGAAGACATTATTTTTTTTCCTCCAAATTTTAAGGTAAGAGTGTCAGAGTATCAAAAAAAATAAAGAAGGTGTAGTGTAACTGTGTGAAATTGATCCTTCTCTTTTATTGCAGCTTTGTCTCTTGTAGTTCTGTTATGTTCATTTTTGGCTCCTGAGTCATTGTAAATCATTGGATGCAAATAGAATAATGTGAAAATGGCAGTGATATGTGCAACAATTCTCTGTCCTTGTGATCTTAAATTCATTGTCTTTATTTTTTTTATTAGTAATCATCTTGCTGCTAGATTAAGGTTGTATTTGAGAACTACTGTATTCAACCCTCCATACATAAGAGGTAAATATCCAGTTTTCTCTTCTACTTGACCAGGGAGAGCAAAGAAATTTTACTGTGGTTTAATTCTTGTTATCATTGATAGCAAACGGTTGAATGCAGACCCAGAATGTATGATAATAAGGTAATCTGTTTCCATTTGCAATAGGCTTTTATTATTCATTCCTTGTAAACCATTTAGGAAGGAGTATGGGCTACCATTGGTTAGTCTGTAATTAGTGCTCTCAGGCAGTATGGTTGGAGCTATGTTGGAGGGGAAAATTTATCAGTTTTTAAAAGCTGCATGACTTGTGTGGAGGAACTAAAGTGCAGACCCCAAAGTACACTAAATTGCCGTGTTTATCATCTACCTACTGCTGTAAGTTCTGCTTTATGTGCAACTGTTCCTCAAAGTGAGGCAGGAGTATCCTGCATTATGTTTGTAACAGATTGAACATGAGGCAATTATCAGTGAGCCATTTGATGCTAAAGCTTATTCCCCAGGTCAGAAAGCTAGAAACAGGTATTCTGTAACAGATTGGGAAAAGGCTTTTCAAAATGACCACATCATCTGTGCAGATGCACAGTGGAGCATCTATGCAACCTTCAGGCAGTCATTTATATACATTAGTGAGAGCATCAGTCTTTGTGTGACTCCTGTGGGACATGCAAACACAGCTCAACTGTTATTTTGCTGAAAGATTTTCTTGCCAAATTTTATTAAAGTACATAATGGGGTAACACACAAATGGAGCTGAGATGAAATGCCTAAAAAGCCTGTCTGTGAGTTTTCCTTACTGCTCTCACTTGTGTTTATTCTAGAGTTCGTTTTCCAGTAAGTATCCAACCTTCACAGGTTAGCTACATTTGTCTTTCTTTAAAGCAGTTCCCGGTGTAGCACGAAGTTTAGTCAAGCTGCCTAATGTGTAATGCCAGTGCCACTGAGCAGGGCTTGGTGATACTGTTGGTGTTTGAGCTCACTGAAGCCTCCAGCACATCAGAGGAGTTTGTGGCAGCAGTGACTGGTTGCAAGAGAAATTTGGAGTGCTCCAAATTGCACCTGTGGGAGAGGGAGAGGCAGCATGTCCTTGGCAAGCAGGGTCGTGTGTCACCTGTGCAGGTGTGTGCATTTCTTGTGGTATTTGCTCACTAAACACTGGTGGAAAGGCAGAGGGCTGAAGGTGGTGCTGCTCTGAGTCTGGCCACATTGCCTTTCTCTGCAAATGCTGGTCTGCTGCCAGGGTGGGTGATCAACATCTGTTGCTCTTCCTCTGAATCTCTGCCCTGGGCTCTTTTGAACTTGGGTTTTTAAAAGATGCATCATTTTCTTGTCTGCCTCTTTATTCCTTGCATTTGCTCGATGCTTTTACTTTATTTCCTATTCCGTTTTTTATTTTGTTTGTCTCCAAACTAATAAAAAGTTAAATTCCTCTTGTAAAGTGAACTCAGAATTGAAACTGGTGCTATGGTACTTAAAAGTTGTCAATAATTTATGACAGTGATCCATTGCCTCTTCATGCATTGTGGAAAATAACCAGTTGCATAGAACTCAAAACACTGAAGTGAGGGAAATTCATTGTTATCTGTTCATTTAGAGGTTCAGTTGAACCTGCAAGTGACCAGCCACAGGGGAGAAAATAAAGAATTTCCCATCAGCCCCCACGAAGTAAGGGACAGGGGAGGATTTGGAGAAAGCTGCAATTCATAATTGCAAATATTGTATCAGAAAAGGTAATCTTCAATGTGGGAATGTAGATTTTGAGGTTGCGTCTTGTATTTAAGCTGTCACTCACACTTGAGCATCTATAGTTAAGGATATTGTTGTCATCTTCTTGTTACTGTGAATAGATACTGTCTTAAAATTATGTATAGTAGTAAAGATTTGTATAACTATGGTTTGTCTTCATAGTTTTGTATCTTGAGCATGGACGAAACATTGATTCATGCAAGTTTTCTTACAGGTCAGTGGTTGTTGGAAGGTGTTGTATGTGTAGTGGAATATCAAAGTCAATTATGGATATTCCAAATCTATTAACCTGTATAACCTTTCCTTTCCTTTTTTTGGTATGATAAATGGAGGAATCTGTCAAAAAAACACAAAATTATTGTATATGGATGTACCATCCTCTTTCAGATGGATTTGCTAAATTGTTTCACCACAGAAAGGACCACTTTATTTTTAAACAGTATTTCTGTAGTTACTGAATGAGTAAGTAATTGCAAGCACTTTGAGTTTTTATCCTAAATATAGTAAGCTTCCTGATTCCAGGAATTACAAAAAAATTATATAATTTCTGCCATTTATAGATACTGGTTTATTTTGATTAATTATGTATCCTGATTTTTCTTTTTTTTTTTTTTTGTAGTGAGGTTTAGTTTTACTTTTATTCACTACTTTTTCTATCTATTTGTCCGCAACAATACAATTCTTACATGTGTCAATTTATAAAGTAATCTTTTTCTTCTGCTTCTTCTTTTGATTTTTTTAGTGATAGTTTGTGTGTATGGTGGGGGGGTTTTCCCTCCATTTTTTTGGGGTTTATTTTTTTGTTTGTTTGTGTTTTTTTTTTTTTTTTCTTTTGAAGTATGGAAAGAGACTGTTAAAATGTGTAATGTATACATTCCTTTAGAGTCTTCAGACAGTTTGAAAAAACTGGATTTTCAGGGGGTGTATGTATGACCTGTGCTTATTGATGCTAAATAATGATCTCTTCCAGTAGCTCTCTCAATGAGGGATGTGCTCTGTCCCTCTCTACTCATTCTTGATTCTCTGTACTTGCCTTGGATCCCAGGGTGGCAATTTGAGTGTCAGTGTCACCAACAGGAATTGGTGACCCAACTCGTGTTGGTAGCTGCTCATTAGTACAAATAGATGGTTCAGATTCATTACAGAGAAATGAATATATAGATCTATAGCAAGACCAGTGGATTGATGATTGTGGGATTTTCATTGGCACTTATATTTAAGCAGAACAGATTGTGTTACACCTGATGATCCTCTGAAGTCAGCCCTGCTTCGAGCAGGAGGTGGGACATGGTGACTTTTAGAGATTTCACAAAACTTAAGTGGTTTTATGGTTCTGTGATTTTCATGCTGATTTGTGGTGTAAACATCTCTCCACAGCTGCATGCTGCTTGCTGCTTGGAGTTATGAGGGGCCCTGAGAATGGTCCCCACAAAACTTCATTTGAATTGAGAATCTTTAGAAATCTCCCCTTCAGCTGGTTTAATCTATACCTGCTTTTCCCTCTTCCTTTTGTTTTCCTAGTCCCTGAACCAGACATGCCTGTAGCTTTGGTATTTGTTGACAAATATATCAGTAAGTCTTACATTTGGGGAATGGACTAATTCCTATCTATCATTATGAAGTTGTTTAATGATGAATAGCAATCACCTAGACAGCTTTCCTTTACTGCTGAAGTTCTTGTCAGACTTTTTTTCCCAAGATTAGATTTTGGGTTGTTTCTGTTACAAAATGTGTGACTGAGTGTGCCTCTGTGCTGCAGAGTGACTGACTGGAGAGTACTGAGGTGCCTGAATCTTTAGACATGCTGGGTTGACTGCTGATTTCAGCTGGGTCATAGCACAAGAGCTGCAGTTCATAATTACCCTATTTTCCCCAGCTAACACCTTCAGAAAGTGGAGGTTTTTTACATTGTATTGGTGCACAGTCTACTGTGGTCTGACCTGAAACCTAGAGGTTGAGCTTCCAGTGTCAATGCTAATTTACTTTTTCACTGGTCAGAGCAGAGCAATCTTTGCTGGAAGAAACTTACCCAGTTGTGTAACTTGTTTTTCTACTACTGCATTCATCCAGCATGGTGAAAACTTTGTCAAAGGCTTCAGTGGTAGAGTAGAAGTCCATTGTGGAGCAAGGTCATGGCATTCCACTATGGAGGTTGAGGTTTTTGGACTCAGAAATCAGCACTGGAGAAAACACCAGTTCTCATTCCCAGAGTAGGTAGGTAGTTTTCGTCCTTCCATTTGCCTGGTTGCCTTTATCCAGTATTTTTATTTGCAGCTCTCCACTCATCCAGCAAATATGTTTTCCACTAGAAAATGCTAATTTGTAAATTTTTTTCATGTTTACATTCTAAGCATGCTTTCATAAACAAATTTTTTCTTATCTTAGAAAATGTGCTTGAACAGTTTAAATCAAATAAGTATTTGGGAAATTAATTGGTTTCTTCAAGTCATAACTAGGAGAGTTGTATTTTTTGGTAATTACACAGAATGAGAAAAGTTTAAGAGCAGGAGAGATCCTAGAACAAGTATTTCCTTTTGCAAAACACATGACATGAATTCACTACAAAAATGGTCATAAACTGATTTTTGGTTTATGTTTTTATAAGAATTCCAGTTAAACATTTTAGGGATTATAGGATGGTAGGATGCTTTATTCTGCCAGTTTCTCTGTTTGCAATTAATTTAGGCTATACTGAATATGTTATTTTAATATGACAGAAATTAAATATAATGATGTACTTAATTTAGGGTTTCACTTTTCTTGCCAGCATTCTAAAATATCTGCACTTAAAAAAAAATAATTCTAATTTCTAATTTTCTTTTCAAAGTCAATGTCCCTGTGAAAATAAAAGCACCTTCTAAGACCACGTACAAGTGTTAATAAATTGATAGTCTGTTTTTATCCTTAGCTAACAGAGTCCAGATCTCAATGACTTTTTTTTCTCCCCAAATGTATCTTTTTGTATGTGGTAGCAGTACTAAATATCTAATAATTTCACTATAAAAGAGAGTTGTACCATGTTCTTCTGGTGTCCTAAAACAGCTGTTCTGGCACTGCCTAGTTTACATTCATCTGTCTGATATTTTCATAGGATTTATACTTTGGTTTGGGGTTATGTGTTTATATATATTTAGTTTTAGCAGGTGACCACATATTTATTTATTTTGGCAATATCATTAATTGTTCAGAAGACTTTTATCCCCAAATCCCTTAGTTTTCCACACAGACCTAGAACATCTGTTTGTAATTCTGTGTTGGACATTGCCAGCACCAATTAGTCTTGGAAACTCACTTCACAGCTTAAAATTTTCACAGACATTTTCAGGGTTCATGAGTTTTACAAGAACAATTAATACCAAATATACTCTAATCTAGATTTCCACCCGTTTTCTAAAAGTCATTACCAATATGAACCTGGAAGTTCTCCTTTCCAGTCAGGTAGGTTAAGGAATTTCTGCTGTCTCTTGCTGGTTGAGACACTGCTGATGCTCACCTTATCCATAGTTTAGGATGAGAAAAATAGTGTAAGATGGTTATGTGTTTGATTCATCCATCAGTTCCATCAGTCCTTGCCTTATGTTTGTTTTTTGCCTTTTTTTTTTTTTTTTTTTTTTTTTTTTAAAAACCTCAACCTGTGGATTTTTTTGTTTATTTTTGAATGAAGGCAGGGGTCACAAATCGTTATTTTTTATCTCTTGAAGAAGGGCTCATCTTCAACAGTGCAAATACCTAGTATCATGCTGGTATCTTTTTATCGAGTTAGGTGAAAAAGTAGCATTGTATGAAATACAAAAACATGGCCCTGATTCAAGAAATTATTCTGTGCCAATGTGTTCCATAATATGCTCCCAATTTAATGTTGGGAGATCCGGCATATATATATATATATATATGTATCCATAAATTGATATATAATAGCATAAAGAAAAGCTTTTCAGTTTTGTATTTCTTTTGTGAAGAAGTTCTACAAAATTCAGGGGTTACTGATGCAAAGCTAATACATTTTATTAATTACATTTAACCAGCATGCACTTAGCCTGACTTCAGCCTGACCAGTGCACAACAGAGGGGATGCCACAACTCAGCCCTGGTGAGTAAGGGTGTTCCAGAACATCAGAAATACCTATGTTAACAGCAGACTGAAAATCTAATCTGCTTTAAGGAAGAAAACAAGAATTATTTTGAAGTAAGACTACAGCTTAATTAAAATATGTAATTTCTCTAATTGCCTGCCCTGAACAAACATATATTCTTTAAACACAATCTGTTCAATGTGAAAGCCATCATACCAGTAGAATATGCACTACATGCCCTTTTCAAAATACAATCACTTTTAAATTAAATACCCCAAATCATTGTGGATCATCTATGGGTTTGATTTCAGACTTGAAATCTGAGTGGTTGCTTGACTGAATGGAATTTTGTTCCATTTGGAGCTGTGAAGAAATCTCTTTGTCCTCAAAGATGAACTTTTCCATGGTAACAGGAACTGCACTGTGCTGGGTTAAAGGTATTCTTTAGCTTTTTGTCATTAGTTTTATCCTTCCTGTATTGGGATGTTTTTATCGTTTTTATTTTGTATCAGCAGAGTACTGCATATACATGCAGCACTCAAAAATGTCTAAGTGCTGGTATTCCTCAGATAAGTGTTTTAGTAGTGGGACTTGTTTTTGTGTTTGACTGAGCTGTGTTCGCTTTGCTTCCCTTCTTCATGAACCCAGCTGATCTCTTTTTCAGATAGTGTATTCAGGTTTTGAGAACTCCACCAAAAGGAGAGGTCAAGTAATTTCATGTGGAATTCTTACATTCAACTAAAACTGTAGGTGTAATTTGGGTTCTTTTAGCTGTTTTAATAATTTATGTGAAATTAATCAGAGGCATTAATCCACTTGCTAGCTGAGAAATATACCCCCAGTTATTAACAGTTATATTGTTTTGATTAAAATGAAGCAAACCAAAAATCCCAAACCCCTAGACTACATCTGAATCTCCTACTGTTTACGTTGACAATTTCACTTTTTTTGGTCAGACATTAAAAAGGGACCTTTTTGAGTGAGTGCTTCCTGCACAGCCTAAGGAACCAGAGTGACAGAGGTTGGGTGTTTGCCTCTCAGTCTGCAAGTCACATGCTCTTGCACCTGTCCTGTGGAGGAACATTTTCCCTGCATCTCATGTACAGCTAACACATATTGATGCTTTCATAAGAAATACTCAGATCAGTTTTAACTGAAGTACCTGTTGCAATCATATAACAACAGTGAAGACTCAACATAAGCTACTTAAAGCTGTTGGCATGCTGCAGTATGTTTGAGTAAAGCATGCACAGGAGAACATCTGGCTCTCCCTCCATTTATAATGACAGAGTAACCAATTTGGATGCAAAGTTTGACTGGAGAATTCAAGCAGTAAAGTAAGCTAAATGTGGGGTTTCTGCAGATCCCTCTGATACTGGACCAGCCTTTCTAATGTGCACAATCACTTGTGTGCACCAACAGAGCTGTTGAGGAGGTCAGGTGCCTAGGATGCTGAGGAACCTCTTCTGAGTTTCACTGTGTTACTGCAGGAGTGCTGGTGGATGTTCAGGAAAGGTGATGAGTTAGAGTGCAACATGTTCAGGAGATACAGGAGGAAATAACAGGTATGAGATGAAAAGTCAGAACAGGAATAAAATGCCAGTAGAGGTAGTATATATATGGATAAGAATGTATTCAGATATATATGCATGCACTTAAAAAACTTTTTATTTTGCAATCTTGATGAATGTGAAATCTTTATAAAACACTGTGGTTGCAGTGGATCATTTCTTCCCACAAGCTTTTTCAGCTCATTGATTTGAGGTATGGTTGACTTTAGAAATTACCAGAGGCTCGTTTTTCTCAAACATGTACTGCAGGCATTTCTTTTATTCTGCAAAGCAGAGCATTGCTTTTCATTATTTAACTTTTACTGATACCTATAAGCCATATCAGCAGTGACATACATTAACAAAATCTCCATCTCTCTCCCAGCAATTGCCTTTCACTATATACCTTCACTTTCTTCCTTTGCAAATGAGGAATAACATATTTCTCATTTTCCTGTACTGTGCTCTGCAGAGTCTCATTCCATGGTTGTTGAACTGAAACAAAATCTGATTTCACTCATGACCCATTGCAAAAGCTATGGTATAATGATTAAAGGCTCATATTTCTTGGCCATGGAGAAAATGAAATTTAACTGAAGACTTATAATGATGTAAAAGTAGTACCTTCTGGAACATAAAACCCAATTTAACTAGGTAATTGTGCAAAATCCCTGGCCAACCCATATCAGTTTGCTATTTTCCTTATTAGTTTAAACCTCGTTGCTGTGTCTATGCCCATTTGAAGCTTCGTCAACACCAGTGGTAATTTTTGAGATGGAAAGGTGTGCACTGATGTACTGTCATAGGGGCAAATCAGCAGGAAGGTAAAATGCAATCTCTTACTTTATGACAGATATTATGGCTTGGCAGCTCCTCTTCTTTTAACATTTGCTATGGAATGTTGTAAGAGAAACATGAGAACTAGTAGCTAAGTGTGGGGAAGCATGCTATATGCTGAAATTCCCATGACTTAATTAAGAAATAGGTTTTTATTAAAATAATAGCTTCAGATTTTAAAAATTACTTGTTTGTTTCTCATGTTGATGTAACATCATTATTCTATTGCCTGATGATTTTACTTAAAAATGCATGGGAATTTTTATTAAATTCAAGATGGAGCAAAAGTAGTTCAAGGTTTATCTTCATTTCTACAGTTCCACAAGAATTTAATGAAAACTTTTTGCAAGTATTATCTGCACTTCCTCTCTAAAATAGCTTCTGGGAGACACTAAATTATTTTGACATTTCTGTAGTTTGAATAGGTCTCTTTCGTGAAGGTATTGGCTATAGTTAGAAATGTAGCAATACTAATTACAGAACCAGTTTGTGAGAGAGTGGTGCCATTTACAGGCATGCCTGAGCACGTGCATATCTTCAAGCACATCAGTTATTAAGATGGAAATTTTCAGGATTACTTCTGGGGTTTGATACCTTCTTGGTCAAACTGTCAATTCTTTGGCAGGAAAAATTGTACCAAAGCTAGTGATGACATGGGGCTCTAAAATACATTTTGGAATAAGACTGCTCTCTTTTAAGAGACCATTTTGCTGGAATGGGTGAATTTTAAAACTTTGAAGGATGCATGGGTTTTGATTACTGAAAAATTCTGTAGAATTTCTGTAGGCAAATTAACACTAGAGCTCACAGCTGTTAAATTATAATTTTTTTTTTTTCCTGAAAATATATGGGTGTCACTATAGTTAGAGGATTTCTTTTGACTATTTTCTTGCTTCTCTACTGAAAAAAAAAGGAAAAGGGAAACTTGGATAACTGCTCTTTGAAACTGAAGAAACATCTATTATGCATTTAGCCATCGGATGTCACCAGAGTACAGAGAGTAAGTATTAGATGATGTGGAACTGATTTATGACTTCCCTTGGCTGTTTGTTTTGGGACTCCAGCCCTGGAGAGGCTTTCTTACATCAGTAGTCTCAGCATCTTGGCCAGTTTCATCATGTCTGTGACTCTCTTACATTCAGAATATTGAGCACAAAATGGGTTCAGAACCTTGTCCTGCATCCGTAGGGGCATTGACACCAGTGAAGCAGGGGAGGAAGCAAGCAAGAGGTTTATCACCACACACTTCAGCCTTGGTATTTCCCTGCCTGTTACAGTGGCATAACTGGCAGAGGCCTTGGAAACAACTTGTGTCCCCACTGCACACATTGTGCTAGGATTGCTGATTAGCTCAGGTACCTCATTTGCTCCCTGCTGTTGGGTGGTGATGCCCAAGGCATCACTGCCAGGTGTGGGGGGCATGGCCTCTGCTCTCTCAGGTGCCTTTTGGGCAGCCCTGGCACTGACCCTGCCGTGGCTCAGCTGAGTCTGGGGGTGTCTGCAGGAGTTTCAGTGCAAACAGGTTAATTAAAGCACAGGAGACCCTTGCAAAGACCTTCGAGAGCCAGATGAGGCTCCACTGAGTCTCTAAGGACTTTATGCTTTCAGATGTGAAAAGTTGAGTGAGTATGTTTTTTATCAGTAAGATTTCTTCCAGGCAATGTGGCATAAATGGACTTTAGTACATTTTAATTGTAAAGCTTAACTTTAAGTTTTAGCTGTTATATGTATAGTCCTGGTTGAAGGTCTTGCTTTCCAGCAGTAATGATGCAACACAGATCTGTGAAAATAACAATTTGGTTTTAACTTCCTTATAGGAGTAAGTAATAAATATACATATGTTCTGCATTTTCTGAATAATTTCTATGTAGCATTGCTGTTCCAATACTAATATGAAATGCCTTCATTCTTACTGGTGAACATTTCCAAAGTTAAGCATTAGTGTGGGACCTATGGAATCCACCTTTCAGTGACACATAAAGGAGGGACATAGAAGGGAAGACATCCCTTCTATAGTGACATCCAGAATCTGTTGGAGAAATATGTGAGAGGTATGACATAAGAGATTTTATTTAAGCACTTGATAGGAAGAAGCTTTGTAAAATGTTTTCAGATCAATGCTTGGAAATGCCACTCTGATGTGAAATGAAAATTGCTGGAAGGAGTGTAAAGTGAAAAAGGATTCGAGCCTGGTGGGGAAAAAATAAGACTTCTTGGAGATAAAAAACAATGCCTTTGTTATCTAGAAAAGGAGAAAGATTCTGAAATGGGAAAGGTCTTGAAATAGAGTAATTTAGAGAAAAAATATGAACAGTGACAAGCAAACTAAAATGCCTGCAAAGCTGGAGATAATGAAATGACAGGAAAAAAATTGATAAAATACAGAAGATTTGAAGAAAAATATGATGGAATGTGCCAGTTAATGGTAATTTAAAAGCCTATCCATCCAACTAGACTGAGAGAGAACTGGCTAGGCAGCTGTTTGTAAATTCATTACAGGTGTTTATAGATTTGCTAAAGGTGATCTTTCTTCAAGTTTCCCCTGTGTCTCACAGTTGTATAGAATATGTTTTGAGATAAACAGTGGTACTCTCAGGAACAGTCTGCATTTCTAAGAGGTAAAGATGGACTCGATATGAGAAGTCTTTTTGTCTGAGGAAAGCTTATGTGCATTTAAAGTGCATCCCTAGAGAAACAGGCACAGCAGAAAACCATCCTGTGCTGGAGGGATGGATCAAAGAGGGAAGCAGGATTACAGATGTCAAGAACATTTTCACATTCTTCTAAGGCAAAAGTCTTCATTAGGATTTTATGAGTTCATGACAAGACCACTTCAGATGTCTTGTGAGACCTCATGATATCAGATTGCACCTGAGCTTGAAACAAACTATTTCTCTGCCCTTTTTGCTATATGATAGAAGCACATTTTCCTGGATTTTACTCTCATTTTCTATCTTTGCAGTTTCTTCAGCTTATAAGTAAGCAGAACTGACTATTCTGTTACAGTCACCCATATTTGAATCTTAACTTGGATGTGATCTAACCATAAGGGCTAAGCAGGTTGAAAGTGAAAAGTTCACTTGATATATATCCTTTCCCAATTCTAAATCTTCAGGGCAAAAAGCACTGGAATTTATTTTAAGCCTACTGTATTACTATGCCTGTCAAAGATTTTTGCCTGAAATATTTTATTTTTTCATTCATCACTTTCAAAATCTGTTCCATAGGGAATGAAAGATCTTTTGGGCACAGATGTTCACATTTGGAAAAAAAAAAAAAAAAAAAAGCAAGGGAATAGGCATTGTAGGACTGCTATAAAATGTTTATCCTAAAAATATAAATGTGGTCAAGAAAGGAATGGAGCTAAAAAAGAAAAAAGCTCATGAAGATATTCTTTGAGAGGGTCAGAGGAGTTTGTATTTAATTGAAAATTATACATCCATATGATCCCGGAGGTAATACTAGCAGGATGTAAATATTTACATCAGCATGATATTTTAGAGTAACAGCTTTGTTTTGGTGGAACATTGACCTATGGGTTGAAGAAAAAACTACTTAGATATACAGCAGATTAATGAACAAATTAATCATTTTTATAGGGAGAAGTGAAAGATGGGATGTTTTATTATACTCGGCTTCATTGGATTTTAACCACATGTTCCACAAATGAGCATTTAAAAATATTGCATGTAGCTATTTTTCCAGGTTTCTAAGTTATAGATATGACCTTTTCATAGTTTGAAATATAATCATAGTCTTCCACAGTATTTGGCTTTCTTCTTTGATTGAAATCCCAAGGTGGAAGGAATGTACTGTGTGACTGAAAATAATCTGTTTAAGCCTGAAATTGCTGGAGGCGTGTTGGCATGCCCACTGCAGGGAAACCCTGGAGATGGCCTTGATTTGAGGGCAGCTGTGTCAAAGCAGCTTTGCAGGGCAAGGAGATGGCACAGACAGTTTGCAGTAGTTACCTGATGCACCTGGAGCCAACTTCTGCTGTGATGCTGTTTCAATGCTCTCAGAGGGGGACTGCTGTGAGTTTTGCTGGGGGAATAATTTCGGTATTTTCACACAACCACTGATTTCAGATGTGATGGTGTTTGATTTATTCATCTTGAAGGCTGATAAAGTGTGTGTGTGTGTTTGTACATGTACCATGTGTGTACTTATATAAATGTAAAAGGTATTGTATTCCAAAGCCAGTCTTGTCTTCTAGAACAAAAAACTCACTGTTTTGGGATATACTGAGTGCTTCTGCTGAGCAAGTTTAAGGGCCTTGTACTACTGAAATTCCTTCTAAGGTAAATATTTAGGTTTTCAGTAGAGAGATTTTCTTGTATTTTCATCTGCAGGTTAGGATGAGAGGTAAATGTTGAATAGAGAAGTAGAATTCAAAAGTAAGATTAAATTCCATGCCAAGTTGAGGGCCATATTTTTTGATATTTCTTCTTACAAGTTCCTTCACTAATTTTATTGGAAAGAAACTTATGAAGCCTTTCACCACTTGCCAACTTAGTGGAAAGGAGTACAATTCTGTTCTTGGTTGTATCAGAATAAATATTGCACTTCTTGCATCTCTATTTTAAAAAAATCAATGTGTTTTTTTTTTTTCAGTTTAACCATGGGAGCGATATCTCGGTCACTCGAGATAAGTTCACAATATCAGCAAAGAATATCTTACCATCCTTTTTCAAAATACTGTGGTTTTGAAAAATAAACACTTTCTTATCCAAATTTGGCAATAGTTCAATCACTGGTTGAATGCAAAAGCCAGTTTCTACATAGAAGTAAATGAAATCTAGTAGTTGGATGTCTTTTTATTGCCTCCCCCCCCCCCCATCGCCACCTTGACTTTGACTCCTGCAACCTCCAAAAGAAGAAAAAACAAAAATTTCAGTGTAGATTATCAGGAAAGCTTATACTGCAATGAAGAAATGACTGTAGACCCTCACAAATCTTATTTAGAATAGGTTTTTCACAGTTTGCAGACCAGGTATTCTTTGGAAGAAAAAGTAAGATAAAGAAAAGAATGATGGGAGATGTACCTAAGACACAAAACCAGAGAAAAAATACGATTCAGAAGCTCTTGTCAACTAAAATTATATGACCCATACATCTGTTGAGTGTGTATTTTAAAACCAAATACAGACAGTACATATGTAAAAAATATTTGTAAGCTTTGAACAGAAAAGGAAACAGAAAAGGATCATCTTTCTCCTCATCCGTTTTCTGATTTTTCCTTGTAGAATATATGCAGAAATGTTTAAGGGTGTTAAGCAGATGTCTGGGTATAAAAAGAATTACAGAAAATAACAAAAAAAATGGGTATTCAATGGGTCTCACAAGACTTTAGAAACCAAGATTTAAGTTATGGGGAGTCATCCAGAATGCTTAATTTTTGTTTCTTTTAATAAGTAGTGTCCTTTAGAGTGCAAATTGTTTTAACTAACCTTTTGTCAACAGTGTAGGTCCTTTGGTTGTTCATGTGTTCTCGCTTTTCTTTTATTTTTTTCTTTTTTTGTTTTTTGACCGGGATAATCCAATACCACTTCTGTAGAAGGCTCAGGTATGAAGTAGATGATACTTTTATTTGAAAATTAAGTAGGTGTGTGTTTTTCTTATATAAAAGGTCTTAGTTCTCATGAATGATGGCTCTGGTCATTGACGGTTAGCTGTATTTGCTATCTTTTAACTCTAATTCCACGCCTCCAGAAAGCTATTTCCCAGTGCCACTCTTAGGCTAAAAAATATTAATTTGCATACTTAACACAATGAAGTGTTCAAGTGGAGAATATAGGAGATTTTTTCATTACTTTTAGGAGCAGGGAATTCAAAGGCTGGTGTACTCTTTTTTGCCCAGATCCAGTGTGGGACCTGGGAGCAGTGTACAGAATAACCTTGGGGCAGAAAAGCAGGGCAGCCTTATTTCAGTGACCATGTGGCTAATGGAAGATGTCTTCTCCTCTGCCAGCTCATCCAAGACTGCAGAGCTGGTCCAGGGTCCTGGTGAGGGGAAAGCCATGAGCCTGCCAGGCTGGGCCAAGCCAGCACCCAGGGCACCAGAGGGGCTGGGAACCCCTGCTCTGGACACAAATCACGGCTGCAGGGCTGTTGCTTCCCAGGGCTCAGATTTGGGACCTTGCAGATGCATATGCCCCAGGGTTGTGTTGCCTGGCCTTCAGCCCTGTTCATCCTTGTCCCCAGAGCCATCTGCCCCATGGTGCCTGGTGCCAGCAGTGGGGTAACAGCTGGGGGCCAACTGTGTTGCCACACCTCATCATTGGGAGAGAGGTGTGGAGAGAAAGCTGTAATTGCATTTAGCATAACCCCTGTGCACTCAAATCTACCAAATCTAAGATGGCTGTTTGCTCTTCACAACTTTATTTTTGTTATTAGAAGACAGAGGCATATTAGTTAAAATGATGAATGACTTCTTTGCTTACTGTAGGTATTGATTGCTTTTTCTTTGTGACAGCTCTGAAATGCTCATACTTGAGAAAACCCAAGTAGACTTTATGCATTTGACAGGCTTGACTGAATCACAAAGGTCTAAGAATTTGTTCAGGAAATTAGTTCAGCTTGACACACATTGGAAAGAGCTGCTCTTCTCATTCATGTATACAGGGCTGGATTATTAACTGAAAAACAATATCAACCACAAAAATGCAGGAGAGCATTTGTGTGAGATAGTCCTGTTTTCCTGCAAGATGTGGCAGAAGCAGAAGTGTGAATACATAGAAAGGCATGTTGAATGCAGAATGGTAATCAGTTCTATCTGACACTTACCTTGTGAAGAGGGCTGAAAGTCAAGTGCCTGCAATCAGCAAAGAAGTGTAGATGCATTTTCATTATAAATTAAGTAGTCTAATTGTATTTGGTTGACTTCTGTTGTGGTATTTGAAATTTTATCAGGCCATTTCCTGGCAAGCAGAAGTTATTATGTGATGTTTTTAAAAGTGCTTTTTTTTTTAGTTATGAGAGTGCAGGTGTGGCTCTGGTAGGACCTGATAGTCCAGGCAAACCCTTGTTAACTTCTTCACCTTCTTCTTAAGATTTTAAACACGTGTTAAAAAACAAAAAGAAAAAAAAAATTCTGGGGCGATTCCAGTTGAGCTGTCTTACTTTTTTTCTCCCGGTCTTGTAAGTTTTCTTTTGTTTCCTGCTAATTCTATGAACCGTGTTTGCAGACTATAATGATGACAAGATTTAGCAATAACCAAATTTCTTAGAGGAAAGATTCTTAACCTGACCGTAGTACTGTGCTAGAGATCAACTGACAACCCCTGCTTATTTTATGAATGAAGGTTTTTGTTTGTGTTATTGTTTTTGGTTTTGGCTGTTTGTTTTGGTACAGGCTAAGATGCTCACTTGTGCTTGTTGTGTCATAAGGGGTTGTGGTCAATTGCAAAATCTTGTTTATACTGCGTTGGAAAATTAATAATTTATTTGTATTACTGCATCTTTTCTTTTTTGTTGCAGAAACCTTTTTAGAGATGAATGTATAACTGGATCCTTTAGATCAAATTTTGTGCATTTTCTCATCCATTAAATTAGTTGCATTAGGTGAGATGCAGTAGGTACCTTGTAAGGATCCTGATACTGTCTCCAGGTGAAGTTTACAGGTGATAAGAAATACATGGGAGTATCTGACAGTGACTTTAAAATTTCTTGAATAAAGCCTATGACATCAATAAAATATTAGAAGGACTGAAATAAACCAGGAAAATTGCCTTCTTAAAATGTTCTAAAATACACAAATCCTCTATATATGAATACATGAATCTGACTATAAAGAATTTAAGAGTTAATGCTTTAGATCATGCTGTTTTACACTTAGTATGCCATATAGTATGATCCAGAGATGCTATAAATACAAAGGAATTTTTTTTTTTAGTCCAGGAGGGGGAAGAAGGCTTGGAAGAGATAGCAATGATTTCATTAGCAGCTTTACTATTCAGCTCTCTGACAAGCATTCTACATCTTCTTGTCATTCAAAGAAACCTCAAAGATGAATGGATAATTCATTCATTAAATGGCACCAGGAGAGTCACCTTGTTCAAATAATCTGACTGATAGTGTCAGTTTGACAAAAATTCCAGTTTTGAGTGATGATAGATTTTTATGTGTTTGTTACTGCAGCATCATTAACCTTTGGGGACAAAGGATACAAAGGAAATACTAATGTGAAGTTTTTAAACTTCTGAGGTTGCTGAGGGAATCTGGTGCTTTGTGGCAACACATCTGCTAGTTGTGTTACAAAAGAAAGATGGAATATGTGGTGGTGACTTGACACTCATGATTCCAGAAAATCATGGGAAAATGTGGAAGCTGTAGGAAAACTTCTCTGACTGTTGTGGGTATTGATTCATTTGAATTAAGCTTTCAGGAAGTTTTAGTTACTCTGCTTTGGAAATCTGCATCTTATTTGTTACTGCTGGGACTATGTGGTACTTGGGTGTTTTTGGAATAAAATTGCACATGCTCCATTATCAGGCTCTGAATTCATTTTTGTGTTTTGATGAGTAACATGTAGAACAAACAAAGTCTACCTTCAAAGTGTTTTTGCTCAGATGTTCAGTAGAAGGGTGAGCACTTAGAAATTCAGCTAATGCTGTGCAACAATAAAGAGAAATTTCATGGAGGCTGCTGGCAAGAGTGTAGAATGTTGACTATGAAGGAGGTATTTAGAGACAGAGGCCAGAAGGTCCTTAGTGACTGTCTCAAGGACTGTGGCTATGCATGTGGGGAGCTGAAGGGCAAACCAAAGTTCTACCTGCTTGGCTGTCTCTTTTTATTCTAGGTTACTCTGACACAAGCTTCTAATCTAATTTCAGAAGTATATTCTCCTCTATCAAAATGTGGTTAAGGTTGTGTGGTTGCTCAGCCTTGAAGATGAAGCAGCTCTCCCCAGCTGGCAAAATAAAGATTTCACACTTGTTTCTAACTCTGAATTATCCTCAGGCATTGCACCTTAAAATCAAAAACCTATTGTACAAGGACAAGATTTTAGATTCTGTTTCTAGAAATCCAACAGTTGCTAATTTTTTCTGTCTCCAGGGCTGGCTTTTCAAGTAGGAAGGTAAAGCATGCTGTAGGAAAACATATACTTACCTGAAATGTTTATAAACATTATAAATGTTTATAACATCTGAAATGTTTATAAATAGCTTTTCTCCTGGTAGTTAGTATGAATACCTACAAAATATCTTGTGACAAAATAGGGATTTTTATGCAGTACAAATGAAAAGATTTTTGCTTGATTATAATGATCTGTTCATAATGCTTTTCTCAATCTTTGACCAATGCAGCTGTCTAAACTCCCCAAATGCCTATAAGAGTCCTAAGATAATGCATCAGCTATTATTTTTAATAATTCAAGCATAGGAAAATGTTGATATATCAGCAAAATATGTTTCCCAGCTGTGAGACTTGAGGGAAAGGAGAGGTTGGTTTTTACTAGAGGATGCTCTATGGTATTTCTGATGTGCCCCTACTCTTCAATTTTGGCATCATAGCTGAAATAAGTGGGCTACAATGTTTATCCAGAAGTTCTAAATTGAAGTTTGTGGGCATGTTGGTTCTGTCTGGTTTGCATGTGGCCTTGATGAAGTTACCCAGAGAAATTGGGATTTGGGAACAACTGACTGGTGTAAGTAAAGAAAATCATGTTGTAAAGCAGTTGGTCTGGGAATCTGACTATATGGTACACAGTTTCTAGATGGCTGACAACAGCAGAGGAGTTTTCTTTTGGTGACAGCAGAGACAGCAAATTACATCTTTGCATCGAATCGGATGGGAGTGCCAGTGAAAAAAGCACATCTGGTACTGATGTGCAGGCACCAGGGATCTTGCAAAGTCAAGTCCTTCATCTGATCATTTAAACTTGCCCCTTCAGTTTGACATGGGCTGTTTTAGACAGTTATTTCCCAATCAAATTGGAAAGCTGAATTAATCTGTATAGTAAAATTTGAGTCAACTAAATATAAAAGACTATGGCGAGACAAAGATACCATTACTAAAATTAGCTTTCGAAGGGGACAGTGGCATGACTGACACCTATTTCCTTGCCTTGTGGAAGGATGGTGAAGGGGGTACTGAGGAATAACTCCTGGTGATAGTTGTGTGTAAGTGAGCCATCTTCAGCCCTGTGCAGCTGACAAGGGAATAGTGAAGTACCCAGAGAGGTATCTGTGCTTCTTCAGTAAGGTCAGAGGGGTGGCCAGGAGGAAGCCTGGGGGGAAGTAGTGAGGGTTATACTGTCCACAGAGCCCAGATAATTGCTGTGTCTGTAATGTAAATTGCCTGCCTTTGGTGTTAGCAACACCAAAAGTTGTCTTTATATGTCTAATACTGTTTTCCCAGCCTAATGAATGACTGTGACTCACATAAGCAGCCTTGCATGTTAAGAAATGAAAATGAACACTTTGCAGTGTTACCAGAATAATGCATCATGTTCAGTATCTTCTACAAGAAAATGAAAGGGAAGGGAAGCCTCAAATTCTGTCTCATTTCTACTCACGTGAAGTAAATATCTTTATTTATATATTTGAGGTACAAGATTTGCTCTGCGTGTGCTTTCACATTTAACACTTACTGTCTAAAAATGTACAGAACTTCAGTGATGTTTTCTTAAATCATATAACTAAATTAAGACAGTATCAGAAAACAGTACTACAGTCAGGAGGTGCTTTTAACCTTTAGATTGTAATGTAAGGTCTGGTAGTTCTTCTAGTTTTCATTGGATTTTTATACTTCCCCCATGAATTTTTATTTTGTTTTCATTGTCCACTGATCAGAAGTGTTTTCTTAGAATAGAAATTTCTGCTGACATGTCACCTTTGGATTGTGTTATAAAGATAAAATTTGATGTCACAGCTACAGGTTCACAGCAAGGTCTTGTTTAAGACAGATAGTGATGCTTGCTTGCTTAAGACAAGACTCAGATAGTAAATAGATTAGCTAGCTATATTGCACAGCTCTAATTAGGATGTTATCTACAAAATCAAACTCCTCAGAGTTACAGCTACATGACAAAAGCACATTTGATAATTTTCTGTTGCTCCAAACTGGCCCCAGAGGTGTGGAGTGACACAAGTAAAGTGTGGTGTCTATAGCTTTGAACATAACTATGTACAATTTTGTCTTGCATTACAGGGCATTTTAGGCTGTTCTTGTTTATAAGATTTTTTTGTGACTTGGAATAGTTGGAAATTTCTAGTTAGGTAAGAAGGATAAATACAAAACTTCATCTATATTTATGACTTTTTTTTTTTCCTTAACAGGAATGAAAAACTGCACAGGTGCTCCCAGTGCAAGGTTGCTAAATACTGTGGTAGATCTTGTCAGGTAAGATAAAAATAACAGCTATAAATGGTTTAAGAAAATAGACATTTGAATAGTTTTTTAATGGGGTCTCCATACATTTTGCATGTTGTCATACTTCCACACTGCAATTAATTTGTAGATTTGGAGAGGATAGGCAAACATACTGCCTTGTTTTATTTCAGTATTTTTATAGCTACAAATATGAGATTCTGATCAGTACAAAACTAAGTTGAAATGTGTGGTGTTTGACTGTACTTGGCGAGAGGGGGAGGAATAATTCTAAAGCTTGTCTTTAGACCGAAAGCTCCAAGTCAATTTTGCAGTAAACCAATTTTAATTTCAAGAGTACTTTTTATAATGGTAAATTCTATATTCCAGTTTTCAAAGAGGGAATAAGGGTCAAGAATGTGTTGAGAAGAGAAGGCCTTAAGGAAAACTGCATCTCTGAGGAGGTTTTTCAAGAAGAAAGGTGGTACATGGCAGAAGGACAAGTGACAACAGGCTCAAGTTGAAAGACTAGAGGTTCACATGGCATACAGGGAAAAGCTCTTGACAGCCAAGAGGTGGGACAGGCTGGCCAGGGTGTTTGAGGATTTAGAGACCCCACTGGATAAAGCTCTGAGCTGGCTCTGACCCCAGAGCTGACCCTGCTTTGCAAGTAGAGATCTCCATAGATCCATTCAGCCTGTGATTCTGTCCTATGAAATATTTCTCAAAGGTGAAAAGTTCTCAAAGGCCTAAAAGCCTAAAATCTTAACTGTTATATTTGACTAGATCTATAGGATTGTCTTACAGAGCACTTGAAGTTTTAAATGGCTCCTCATAGTTTTACACTGTGATTTTCTGTTTTGCCTTTTTTTTTTTTTGTTGATAGGGTGAGGGTTGGTAGTAGTTGGGTGTTTTTGGGGGAGTGTGGGTGCAGTATTTTTTTCTTTTCATAAATAGAGAAAAATTATGAAAAGCAGCTACTGGTCAAAGTAGACTATCAGTAATGCTCTATAACTTTGCAAGTTAAGTCTTTTGCATGGAATAAAAGCATCGTAAAACGTTTTATGTTGGAAGGGACCTTAGAGATCATTAGTTCTATGGGCAGACACCTTCCACTAGGTCATGTTGCCCAAAGCATGCCATTTAGCCTGGTATTGAACACTTCCAGGGATGGAGCATCCACAGCTTCTTTGGACAGCCTGTTCTGGTGCCTCACCACCCTTACAGTAAAGAAGTTCTTTCTAATGTCTAAGCTAAATATACTCAGTTTGAAGCCATTCTCCCTTGCCCTACCACTACATGCCCTTGTAAACAGTCCCTCTCCAGCCCTTTGTGTAGGTACTGGAAGGCTGCTGCAAGGTCTCTCAGCCTGTCTCCATAGGAGAGGTGGTCCAGCTCTCTGGTCATCTTTGTGGCCCTCCTCTGGACTTGCTCCATGTCCTTCTTATGTTGGGGGCCCTAGATCTGGATGCAGCACTGCAGGTGGGGTCTCAGCAGAGCAGAAAGGCAGAATACTCTCCCTCCCCTGCTGCCAACTGTGCTTTGGATACAGCCCAGGACATGTTTGGCTCTCTTTGCTATAAGGACTCATGGCTGGGTCGTGTTGAGCAACATCCCCAAGTCTTTCTCCTCAGGGCTGATCTTGTCACATATCATGTGCTCCTATAAACAATTCTGCTTTAATATAATCTGTAGTGTTCTCAAGATACCAAAAATCCTTCCTTTTGAGAATTAAAACATATAGAGAGGGAAAAGAGGAAGATCTGTCATTTTGATTCATCGTATTGGCAAATGTGTGCAACGTACATTAGGTGCTTACTGTAGCATCAATAATAAAGCCACAGGTAGATTTATTATGGGACATCATAAGGAAAACATGGCCTTAAGGACTATAAAAGACCAGAGTATTTGCAAGGTAAGTTTAAAACAAATATCTTCTAGGAGAGTCATTGGTAAAGCTTCTGTTGGCAGGTCTCTAATGTGAAATGAGACTGCTGGCTCTGGCCTGCAGAAGCAAATGCAATAACCTATCCCAGCTTAGGTGTAGAGGCAACGGAGGTAGGAGCTGGAGCTTCCTCTTTGAAAAGCACAACTGTGCAACTGCATGAACATTCTTGAAGGATTCATTTGCATGCTTCAAGCCATCCATAGTTGGAGGAAGGGATTTCAGTGAGACAGGCTACTGCTGCTAAATGTAATCTGCACTTACCATGCAGTGTATCTACAGTTAAATAATTACTTGAACTGTTTATATATATACAGTTAAATAATTACTTGAACTGTTTATATATATAAATTAATACTGAATGAATGTATGTAGTATCCTGTGATATTAGGTAGCGATAGAGAATGACAGGAAAAAAAAAGATATTATTTTGTAGTCCAAGCAGTGAATTGGGATTGATGACTCGAAAGAGGTGATACAGTTAAAACTGAGACCAGCCAGATCTCTTTGCTCTTGAGAACTGTCCTCTGATTCATATTTGCTCTAATAAGCCAGCTAAACCATTGTGCTGCTCTGGTTTTATAGCAGCTGTTAGGAAAGCTAAACCAAATGCTTTGTGCCCTGCTTAGCCTCTGTAGCTTAAGTGCAATTCATTAATATGTGCACTTCTAATTGAACTAATTGGTCAACAAATGAACAGCAGGGTATTGATGAAACTGCATTTTGCACATTTAAAAAGGTGAATATTGACAAAACAGGACTATTTTAGTTTTATAAATACAGATAACTTTGAAATGCAAATTATGCAGCTGAATTTGCAATTCACACTTAGTTGCAGAATGATTTGATTATTTTTGAATGTGTGATATTGCAACTCAAAACACTTAGGCTTAAAACCTGTTATTTTTCTAGTGTTTTGTAATGAATACATTAAATGAAATCAGAACTAATATAAAAATCTGACTTAAAACAATTTAATCTCAGTAAGTGTACTGGGTCTAGAATAAAGGTGGATTTTGTGAAAGAAACTTCAATGGAAATGCAACAGGGGATTTATATTTCAGAGGGTACAAAAATAGCCATTTTTAAACCTGCAAATGTCTTATAAACATCTTCATTTGTTTTAAAATGTCAAGTGGTACAAAAAGCTATTTTCAGGCTAACCTTAAGGAGAATAAATAGTCTTTGGAAATGTCTCTATTTTTTGGAGCTTGCAGTGAGAATAGTTATCCTTTAAGGGAATATGTATGCAGAGCCAGCAGTCCCGAGAAAGACTTATATGCAAATCAGAATATCCAGTTTTTACAAATCTCCATAACGTCAGTTTTAAAGGTTCCAAATTTCAAAAATTCCTATTATTTTTCTTTTTTAGGCCCGTTGAAGCAAGCTGTATTCACTTTTACCACTTTCATTTAATTAAAAAAAAATTAGAAATGTGGAACTGGAACTTATCACAAAAGATCATTAAGGGTGACCTTTTCCAACTGAATTCTGATTTCAGGATCAAGTACATATAGATTTTTTGCTTTAAATTTTTTTTTTCTTTCAGTCAGACCTCATTGGTTTTTGCCCTTACTTGGCATTTATCTGTCATAGCCCCTTTTCCACTTCCTGATGCCTAATTTCATGGGCTGCCTGCCTTCTAGCAATGTTATGTTGGCTGGGTGTCTCTCCAAAGGTAGGCTTATCACATCTGCTGCTCCTCATAATCACTGTTGTGGTCATTCCTGGCAATGTTTATTAATATGGTGTATCCCATAGACTGGGGACAATGATATATATGATAATCCCTGAAAAATGGAAGAGTAATTTCAGGCAATATTCAGAATCTGATATTATCAAACATTATTGAAATAATATAATAAATGTCATGATTTAAAAAAAAAGACATTATGTGAAAATTCAAACAATCCCTTGGAAATTACAGATTATTTGCTTTTAACAGATCTAAACCTTCCAATGGAAAAATATCCTGCTCTGATTTTTTTTTTTTTTTTTTTTTTTTTTTTTTTTTTGGTTAAGCAGCTCTAGTCTTTAACAGCTTTTTATTAACACATTAATCTGCAGGAAGTGTTCAATTTTTTTGATCATGCATAGAAGACAAAGGGTAACCTTTGTTTCATCAGCATTGCTTTAGGATCTTTTGCAGATTCAGGCTCCAAGGGGAGACAGCAATAGCATATGTCTGTGAAAGGATGGATGTGCATTGGCAAAATCACTCAGCTAAAAATATGCAAGACACTGCAGGCATTTGTGAGGGGTCTTTGCCCGTGACCTGAGCCAGCAGGAGGACTCATGGGCCTGGGTTGTGCAGGGAGGTGTTGGAGCTGGTGCTGGTGCAGACTCTCAATCTGCCCCTGGTAGAACTCTGCTGCACCATCTCTGCAGCCATGTGGGTGCTGGACGTCTTCACTTGGGTGGAGCCTGAGGATTTGCACTTGGGATGCATTGAGATGGAAGGAGGGACAATGCTTTGGGAGGAGATAGATAGAAGAATATTCTTTCCAAGTTCCTAAGTGTAGTGAAGCCTTGAGGAGGAGTGTTTTGTGTTGCCCTGTACTGTTCACTTTCTTTGCCTTCTTCTATTGGTGTTCATTTCCAACAGGGGGAAAAGAAGTCTTTGCAAAATTTGAAGACCTTCCCTGGTGGTCATGTCTCTGCACTACAGTGTTTATACTCATGCTGGATATAGCATATAAATACCTTTACTGAAAGCAGGATACACAGAATTAAGGAAACAGTCCCACCAAGAAATATGAGACTAACATAAGCCCAACCAATAACTATTGTTAGAGGCTGACTTTAAAAGTAGGTCTCTCTGAGGTCACAAATTCTTATTTTCATGTTGCATCAATTTGCATCCATGTTGTATGGACAGTAAGAAGAAATAGTGTTGAATTTCATTATATATAGTGCATTTGGAGCTTTCCTCTCTCTCCCTGACCATTTGGGAATAAGTGACTGGCAATCCCTATTCCAGCTCCTTCTGCAGAGGAATCAGTGATTCCATTCTGGCATCAGTTTTGGCCAAAGTGCTGTTTCATGGAAGGTGTGTGTTTGAACTATTCCTATCACATGGGAATGCTCTCAAAGAAACATGACACATGATGCTATGTGGTGCAGCATATTTCATCTTATTAGAGCTGTATTGGTTGGGTAGTTATTAATCATTTTGATGTCACTTCTAGCATGTTTAAAATTCTGTACAACATTTATGTAGAGGAAAGAATTTGACAGATAAAGGCTTACTCCTGGGAACATTTTTAGTTTAAGTTGGATAAAAATGCCAGTATAATTATATTACACAGAATGATGTCTGGACATTTACAAGCATGACCTTGTTTTTTCTAGACAAGGATAATTCTATTCAGCATTAAATACTTAACTTTTATTTGTCAGACAGCATGTGACACTAACTGTATTTGGATTAATGCCTTCTTGGTGTCTTTTTTCCTCTTGTAGAGTTATGGGTAAAAGAAATGAAATCACATATCTCTTATATATCAGAAAGAAATAAAAAGTTCCATTTATTTATTATGTGTACACCACAGGGGAAGAAAATCCTGAATTAAACATACTAAATGCTACTGGTGCTGAACTCTAGTTACTTGAAGCAATTCCTTCACTTAAATGAAACTTAAGAAAAAGTTGAGTGGATTGCCTTTAGAATCTTTACAACTTACATGTCAGCATCTCCAGGTCTGATGTGCACTTACACATAGCTCTGCCATTTTCTATTTTTTTTAGCTGCTGAACATGTAGTTAACGTTGCACAATAATTTCTCTGTGGCATTCATCTAACAGAAACTGTTTTTCTGGATTCATGTTTTTTTCCCTTACAGCATATTTGTGAGAAAATGTCACCTTCAGAACTCCTTGGTTCTGACTACTTGTCATTGTAGCAAATTTTTGTTGTGCCCAGTTATTTTAATTTGCTTTTAAAACTATTTGAAACAGCTATGTGGCTTCAAACATAAACTGTGAATATGCAAATAAAATGTGTAAACATGTAGTATGTTAATAAATGGACTTGGAATTTTTGTTCATTATAAACAAAATTTTCTGCTGGTGGAGACAGAAGACAGGAAAAAAAAGAAGATAGGAAAGAAAGAAGAAATTTTCTTCCAACATGTTTCTTTAGCTGAAGACTCATTCTTCTGCACTAATATTGGGGCAAAAATCAGTGGTAGAGAAGAAAAGAGACATATTTCAGTGTTTTCTTAATCTTGTCATCTTGGCTCTTCCCTGCTATGGAAGTGTTAGTCTGTCTCTGCCATTCTAATCAAAGTGCCCCATGAAACAAAAATTTCAGGTTTGGGTAATACATGACACTAAAACATTTTTGGTTCTGTCTTCTGTTTTGGTATCAGTGATCACTCCTGGTCCAAACTGTGCAAAATATGACTACCAATTGTCCCAGCTGTGGGCATTGATACCTCATCAGCTCAGGGATATTTGGGCACAGTTTTTGCAGCACTTTTTTTGACCATTGTATTAGAACAGCTGCATTTAGTGCAGTGAATGGACTCTGAAAGCCTCTGCAGTCTTGGTTGCTGAGTGAACACTTGCCTAGAGTTTTCTGTGTGTTACATAGCATCCTTTCTAGTTCTCTTCAGTCTTGGGAAGTAAGCAGCTACATGCTGTCACTGCTTCATGCAACAACAAATGAGAATGTATTGTTTTGAGCATGTTTGTGTGCATATCTAACTGTAAATAACTATACATATAGGATGTGTGTGCATAGAAAAAAGTAGGATAGATTATATAAAATAAAATGGAATTGATTTTCTTTTTCTTCCTTTTTAAAATATCCTGATAGAAAGAAGCTTGGCTGGACCACAAGCTGGAATGCAGGTGTCTTAAGAGCATCGAGCCCAATTTTCCTCCAGACTCTGTCAGACTTGCTGGCAGGATTGTTTTTAAACTAGTAAGTGATGTTCTTTTAGATTGATTCAGTGCAGCAAATTCTGATAAATGCTTTCTTGCTCTAAATTTTTAATGTAATTATGAGCTACAAGGCTGAAGTGACTGGGAATACTGAAAAAAATTAGATTGCAAATTGCATTACAAGTTTACTGATTAATTTACAGAAATGCTGAAGGGATCAAGAGATTCCAAAATGGACATAACTAAGCTCAAGGGACATGTTTATTGACTTTCTTTTCCTATGACTATGTGGTAGCATTCTAAACTTATTCCTGCCTGGAAGGAAACATGGGGAGACAATGTTTTCCCTTCAATACTACTGAAGTTATTAGTGCTTTTCTGTTAACCTGATGGAAGCCTCAGTTGGTGTTGTTTGAATCAGTGGTAAGGACAGAAGCACTGGTGGATAGCCTTTATTTTAGAGGCCATAATGCCATGCTTTCCATGTCTCAATTACCTTTATTAATATTTTTCTAAACTCTCTTGGATGCCCTGGGTATTTGATATTCTCAAGATTTGATTACTTTATATGGACTAAATTTTCTCTTAGTTTAAGCAGCTTATAAATGTGTGGGATTGAAAATCAAAAGGGATTTGCTCATTTTTTTGCTGAACCTGGTATGATTATGTCTGTGTTGGATAAAAGTTCAGGCCTTTGTTGTGGTCTGAGGTGATGAAATGTGATTTCACATTTATTTTATGCATTGTTGCAGAGAGCTTATGCATGATAGCTTTTAAAGGGCAAATATGTACCTAGCAGTACTGTGCATTAATTATAGTCACATGAACTCTGAAACTACAAACCTCATAAACTGATTTCAATTATGCTCTGAAGGGCTAAAGTAAGTTACTAAATGTAGGCTGCCAAAGTTTTAAAGAAATTGAAATTAGTAGAAAGTCTTACAGCAAGAAACAAACTTAGTTTTTTAGAGTAGTTAATGCAAGGCCCTGGATTTATGTTGATGCTGTTGGCCTTACTTAGTTATCTTACATGTCTATCACACAGAATAATGAGTCTTGTGGAGTGTTTTCAGGATAAAGCATGCTATGTAAGTGTTAATTATCTGTTTTTCCTCTACAGCTCAGACAATCAGTGTGCCCTTCTGAGAGACTCTACACTTTTTCCGATCTTCAGTCAAGTAAGTAATTGCCAGCCAGATTTCAGGGAGTACTTCCAAGGTCTGCTTTGCAAAAGGTCCATCTGATTTTCTTGCAGCTTGCCTTCGGAAGGTTTGCTCTGTAGAGTAACAGAATCAAAGATAAAAAACTTTGTGGGAAAGAACAGTTATTTCAGAGATGAAAGGAAAAATGTGTCTGTTGTCTCGAAGCAAAACCTTCACCTGTATTTTTATTGTAGTATTTTTATTTCTGCATTTTACAATGAACATCTTGCCTGCTCATTTTTTGATTTACCCAATGTTTGCCTTACTACATACATTGTCAATATTTCTACATACATATACAATAGTACATACATTTTTACATTGAGGTTTTACTTTTTAAATACTTATGTGCTATTGCATGAAGCTTCAAAATTACTTCAGAAACAGGAAAGTTAAATTTAAAAGGGATATGTGTATATTTTTCTTCTACATGACCTTTCAATAGAGAAAAAAGATGAAATTGTGCAGTTATTACTTTTGTGGCTTCACAAGTTTCAACTACTTGGGTAGAAAAAGATGCTCGTTACAATCTCTCAGCAGAGCAAAAATGGAAACATTTTTTTCATGTTTTTTGGTATCTTGAAGACTTAGGAAGAAATACATCCTTGGTAAATTTTTGCATCTTGTTTAGAGGGATTTTCTGGAGAGTAATGTGAATATTTTCATTACCTCAATGTTTTTTAGTATTATTCAGAGTTTTGGCTACAAACCAGGTTGATCAATTGATATAGTTAGAAATAAAACCTGTATAACATAAAAATTGCAGTACATAGAATTAGTTTTACTTCTGAACATCCTGACACTGTTGCCTTCTCCCAAACTGCAAGGGCAAAAGACCTTAATAAGGCAGCAAATTAAAATGGATAGATTTCAGTTATTTAAAACATAGTGGTTTTCTACAATGGATATTCTCAATTTGTGTAACAAAGCTTTATGGAAAACAGATGCTTCAAATTAATTTGAAGTGAAGTAGAGTATGGACTTTTCTGCTTCATTACACTGCTGGGATCCAAGGAAAGAGTCTTTATTGTACCAATGGCTGATTGCAGAGTGGCACAGGAGGAACTGGATGGAAGAATCTCCCTTTAAAAATTAAGTATTGTTATTGACACTATGCTGTCTCATTTTGCTTTACACAATTACTTTTCAACATTACTTTATACTGTTGGTTGATGTTTAGTGTGGGAGACATAGAAACTGAATAGAAGCATATAAAGTTTTATACACTTATTGAAAAATTTTCTGCTAAAACATATAATACATGAAATACCACAAAGCAAGTGGAGGCATCCAGCCCTTTATGAAGTTCTTTTCCAATCTCCATAGTTCCTTGAAATTCTTTTATGTGCACTGAAACTCAGAATAAGTAGGAGGGGTCTCTCTGAGCGTTGTTACTTTTGCTAGTTCTCATTTATCTTAAGACTATTCCTTCCTTCCTTAGTTCTCTGGGCTCTCTGTATGTTACAATAAATCAGAAATCATTTTTGTTTTTACTTACCAAGACTCAGTATTCAGAAAATTCAGTTTGTGTGCTGTATTATGGGGCAGATATTTTGCTGCTTCACTTGTATAAGTATCAGAGTTACATAATAAAATCCCCATGTCTTATTTAGAAATTTTTTCATGGGCTTTTTATGGAATTTTTTTCTCCCACACCAGATTTCTTAAAAAATTGAGAAGTTTTTTAAAAACAAAAAGTGAAAACATTCACAAATTTAATTTCATTGTGCTTTTGGCCTTGTTTTCTTATGTGCTTGGAAAACCAGGTCTTGATCATTTTCCATTAAGGTCCCCATGGGATCTTTTTCTGAATCATTAGCTCTGATGTCCTGGACAGATTCCAGTGTGGATAATTGCATTCTGCTTCCATCTCTATCAGTTCTCCCTGAAGTTCCAGTTGGTTTTGGTATTCATGTTCACATCTGTCCCAAGCTGCAGTGTCCATTTGTATCACATCTTATGTGATTTCTCTTCTTTAGTCTAGGGTTGCTTTATTTGCCAACAGTGAAACAAACCATGCCTTCCTCTCTTTGTTATAATACATTTTGCAATGTATTGTAGATAGTGTAAGTAATTCACGTGTTGTCTTGAATAATTACATTTGAAGGAAAAGCATTTTTGTGTTCAAAGGAATATTATATAAAAAATGCAAGTGTGTGTTTATAATTTTTCTTTTATATTTTTTAAGAATCTGTTGTTTCAGATATCTAAAAGTTTGCTGCTTCTCTCAAAGACATAGTCCTCATAGATACTCTGCTTTTCTACACCAGAGATTTTCTGTACATTGTGAAAAACATACCTTTGGATTTCTAAGATTTACATTCATTCATGCTTGCAAAATCACCTGCAAACATCCACACTGTTAATTGCATTTGGGTAGTGCTGTGAGCATCTATAGATGTTTATAATAAAATAACAATTCATCATTATGCAGAGATAAAATTGATTCATAGTGCATCATAAATCTCTGCATTTTGTTATAGACTGCTTGAATATGTTCAGCTTCACATTCTCCATTTTGTACTAGCTGGTAGGAAAAAAGAAGTGTGAAGAAGGTAGGTAGGCAGTGAACTTGCTAGGGCAGCAGCAGTTTCACTTTCTGTGTTATCAGAGACCTGGTGCATCCATAATGACTTAATTAGAAAATGAGTCACTGTGATTCTTTCTGCCTCAGGATTTCTATCTGAAAAACATGAATAGTAGTGCTTTATAATAAAGTGATATTTACTTCATATTCTTTTATATTCATTGTTTACCAGTTGCTCTGTATAAAACTCCTTTTATTCATAAATACTCTTCTATTTCATCTGCTAGCATAAAGTGTTTCTGATACATCTATGGAGAATACAGTATAAAAGTATGTACTACTGCATAAAGTTCCAAGCATTTTTCTAATGTGGTTAATGTTACAAACCCAGATGCCAAATTTCTGTATGTAATGTCTTACAGCTGCTTGCACATCTGCTTTATCTGTTGGCTTTTGATCTTTACCATGCTGTCGTGTCGTATGAATTGGCAGCAGCAACCTGATAAACTCTACTGTGTGTTGATAGCTAACTGTCACAAAAAATGAGAAATGTCTGCCCTCTTGTCAAAATTGCCCTCTCTCAAGATTAATTCCTGGACTGGAAATGTCTAGACTGTATGGCTGCCATTGGATGTTTCCAAAATGTTGGTGAAATGTTCTGTTTATGACCTGGTCTACCTTTTTTTTTCCCTTTCCCCATAAGACACTGAACGGTTAAGTGAAGAAATGAAAGATGGCCTCAGGCACCTTGCACAGACTTTGCAACTGTATTTGAAAACTGAGATCCAGGATGAGTCTCAATTGCCACCTGCAATTGACTTTTTTCAGATCTTCACAAAAGTAAGTGTTAAAATCTGGTTGCTTGACAACTCATAAATTATCTTTTCCTTGTGTTCACGATTTATTTCTGAGTGGGAGTTCAGTAGATACATTCAGAATGTGATATATGACAAAGTGAATTCAAACTATTTCTTTTTATTCAGTCAGTAGAAGTATAACTTTAATATAATTGCAGCACTTCAAAATTAAAGCAGTAGCCAGAGGATATTTTTTCTTTTCCTTTTTAAAAATTATCTTGTTAAAGTTGTTGAGTGAGAAGAAAAGCAAGAAAGTTCAAATATAATTGAGTCAATCAACCTGAGTAATTTTTTCACAGTAATAAGGAGCATATAACATCATTCTTCAGCTTAGAATTTTTCTGCCAAGTGAAATATATTTGCAGATAGACTCCTATCCCATTTTGTCATTTAGAGGTATATGCTAATGTTTATGATAGTAATGTATCCTACAAGCTGCTTTTTCCAGAGACCTGTGGATTACTTATTCTGAAATATGGCATATAAAGTATTTAAAATTAGATTCCACAGTATGTAAAATGTTTATTGTGTTACTAAATATTGTTGGCTTTTGGTGTACACATTTTCTTACTTTTAATTCAGGAAACTAAATTCATACAATGCTAGCAGAAATATTTTATATGAAGAGTAATCATAGTTTTAACTCCATTTTATTTTTTTTTTATTTCTAATTGATTGATAAATTCTGCCATAAGATTTATCTTATTTATGTTTTGGTTGTTTTAGTAAGTGTATCCTTATGAAGTAAGTCAAAGTATAACAATTTTTTTTCTTCTGATATAAATAAAAGAAAGAGCCTCTTTGGGGAAAATTAAATTAAAAATGCTCTCAGTTAGAGAACCCCTTTTTTTTTTTTTTTTTTTTTTTTTCCCTGTGGACAGGAGTAGAAGCAATATAATCAACTGTGTTGTTTTTCTGAATTTTTATTCATTGGTGATTAGACTGCTATGATGTAAAGTTGCAATTTTACCTGAAGAATCACGCAGTCTGAAGTAGATAAAACCCCTTAAGTACTCCCTTGTCTCCACTCAAGCTGTTTTATTGTCTTGTGTTGGCATGCTGGTTTGGCCTGAACTTTGTCAGAAGCATTTCACATGAAACATGCACATTGTGTTATCTGGTGTAGAGAATTTGTGCAGCTGAAGATAAAACAGCTTATCAGAAGATGATCACTGCCTACTTAATTTGAACTGAGTTGCAGCTTGGAAGAAATTCTTTCCAAATGTTGCCTTCTACGTAATAGTAAGCTTAAGATGGGAAATGGCCATGTGGCTTTAGAGAAAGTGTGATGTTTACTAAACACATTGGAACACTGTTGATGGAAATGCAGAAAGTTTTTAAAGAAGGTTTTTAATTTTTTTATGTACACACGTGCACAAGCACGTGCACATATGTGCACCTCCTTTCCCCTCCCATGTTTTTTACCAAGGTGATGTAAGTGGCCATCAAGGGCAGAGTGAAAGCCAAGACTTCCCAGCTCTATATTTTGTTAATTAGAGAACTGGAAATGCTCCTGTTAATGACTTTTGCCCCACTGTAGCTTTGGTATCACAAAGATATTTTTAACTCAATTTATTCCGTATGTTGGTTGTGAATTTTTCCCCACCTTATCAAATGTAGTGCAAAGTGCTGAGTTTTTAAGTTGTTGATTTTGGTTTGGGTTTTTTTGTCTATGAAACTAGGGCTCATTTCCTTCTTTGCTGGTTTTGCTTAGTCTGTGTGATAATGGGAAAATGAAGAGCAAATGACAGACCTGTCATGTGTACACATACTTGATATCATTAATACTAAAAAGAACTGGCAGATAGGGAAATCTGACTGGACAGGTGAGTGGTTGGGAGAAAAGAGCAGTCAACAGCCATGTGCTTTACATGAGCAAAATTAGTATCTTGTTCACAGTTCAGTCAAGCACAACATTCAAGCTCGTTGTCACTCTGTAATTTTCCATGTGGCATTTTGCAGCTTTCCCAATTTGGCTGTCAAACAAGTTTGTTATGAGTGTGATATTGTATTAAAACATTAATTTAGTATTCCCCCATCCCTAGGGAGGCAGCAGCAGACGTATTCTGCCATTCTGCCAACATGGAATGTTCTTTGGAAGATAAGCTGGATGACCATGCAAATTATTGGTGTTTTTTTTTTTTTTTTTTTTTTAGCTGAATAGGGATGCTGATTCTCAGCAGGTAAAATTTAAGACTGGAACTGTAAAGTCTCTGATAAGACTTTTCCAGTTTCTTCTCTGTAGTATAACTCTAAAGAGGACCAGCTGTGATGACTTCCCTTTGTGGTCATAGAATAAAGATATACTACAGATACATAACTTCAAGATGTAATCTTGTTTTCCCAACTACTTCCAACATTCCTTTCAAGTTCAGTAGGTGCTTATTCGAACATTGAACTTTTTTGGATCAGTTCTTTCATTGCATGCCACAAAAAGATCCAGTCAAAGGTCATTTTTTATTCTGTTTGATGCTAGATCCTCAAGAAGGAAAATAAACAGACTGCCAGACAAAAGAGAAAAATTATCCTGCGGTGAGGTGACTAAATTCCAGATGGTTCTTGGAAAATCTTCAACCTGATTTAGGTCAAAAGAGCTTCTTGGAAGCTCCTTTAAACAGCCTTCCTTCTCTGCTGTCCACTGTTCTTGTATTTGTGAAAATTAATTATAGTTTTATTCACTTGCATGTGATGCTTACTAGGCAGAGAATCCCCCTGAGTGTACACTTGTAGAAACTGCCCATTGAAAATCAAAATGTGATTTCTTTTAATGGGGGCAGAATTTCACCCTAATGTATTTTTAGTTTGCATGAGATCTGTGGAAAATACCAGCTGTGCTGGATGGAGAGGTGTTTCAGAAGGGTTATGTACCTTGCTTTCTGACAGTGTTGCCCTGTCCTTACTAGACAATTTGCTTTTATATCAACTGTCCTCTGAGCTGGTGTTGAATTTTCTCATTTTTGTTATCTGATCACTTTTTGCAAGCTACAGTTTATTTAACGTGCCATTTATCAAGGTTGTGACTGTTTTAAAATTCTGATCCTCAGAATTAAATAGAATTATCTGTAGCTAATTATGTGGTAAGGCTTTAACTCCACAGAGACATTTTCTAATGTCAAGATAAATTTTTGACAGCGTGGTTTTATGGTTTAATGATGTTTCCATAACCTTGAGATAAAATCAGTCCTTGCTTTTTATTCTTCAGCTTTTACTTACATGTGTGAGGAGGTGGCCTGGAGTCCTCTTGAGACATTTAATGGATGCAGGATAAAGAATTAAATTTTTTGTATGCATTTAGGGTCCTTTAAATGCCAGCAGACAGAACAATATGAACCACTTTAAGAAATTGAATAAAGTCTGTACCTACCACGTTGACTGTAAACCTGTAGGTGACTCTACTGTTGGGAATCAGGCCCAAGATGACTCCTTTTAGACCAAATACAGGCTTAGTGTGTTACACAGAATTGCAGCCACTCATACTGTGTCAGAATTGTCTTTTTGCACATTTTGAAATAGTTGGAAAATTTGTTTTCTAATTAATGAGAAATAAAAATGATTCTGATGTTTGATAGAATGATAGCCATTTTTAAGGTCTCCTAATCTCATATCCTCACATATATAAGAATAGTGAGGTATATGCCACCTCTGTCATTAACTAGCACTAAGATAAAATCCAGTGACACTGAATAAACTGTTACAAGCAGACTTCTAGGGCAGTTTAGTAAACTTGAAACAGAATTTTATTGGAAAGAAGTTTTCTAGAGGATGTTTTGATGAAGCTGTTGATAAACTTTTTGGGAAAGGATGCTGGATTGAAGATTTTAGGAAACCATGATGCCATTTTGGGTTATGCCTTTTTTTTTTTTTTCCTTTTATATGTTCTCTGTATTCTTCACATGTTTGTAGCTCTATAGCCTATTGTATTAGTGGCTAGTTTTCCCAGTAATTTTCCCTGGCCTTTCCCTAGGCAGAAAGACAAAGCAAATTGCAGAGCTCCAAGCCCCTGGGGGTACAAGGCTCTGTGGTGTCTTGGTTCCTCCTGGGAGCCAAGGATGAGAACAACTCTTGGAGATACATTCTCATGGACAAAACACAGCTAGTGCCAAGGGGGGGACTCCAGAGAAGGAGCTTGACCTGGGGTTGAATTGAATCACCATTCCTAACTGTGCTTTTTATCAATTATGCTAACTGCCTAAAACCTGTAAAAATGTACTCATCCCTGTGGAGGTGGGCTTTTGTGGACATTTTTCCATAATGGGAGGATAGGGACCAGACAAAGAATTTTTATCTTTCTGAAATTTTCAATCTTTCCTGCAGTTCCAATCTTGACACATTTTTGTTATGAACAGATTCTGCTTGGAAAGTAGGTGTGCTGCTTTCTTTCAGTTCACTGGAGAGGTCACACACCTGTGTATGTGGGAGGTGAGGAGTCTTTATGTGGGTGGTGGATGTGCTGCTCACCCCTGTGAGGTGCTGTTCTACACTTTCCTTTTCAGGTCAGTTTAGAATTGAGAGAGATCAAATAAACCTGAATAACTGTAGAGTTGAAGTCTAGGATAGTACAAAAAGAAGTATCTGTGTGTATTACAAACGTGTGCAATTCTTGTATGTCAGATTGATTTCTTTCTGTGTTAGGTTTTTGAGGTTTGTGAAATTAACATTAGAGTAAAGAAGAGCGACAAGTTTTAGGCCAGTTTCTATGCCCACAAAAAGTTTTAACCAAAAGACCAGTTGTCTGTATAGACTGTTTGTGTAGTTGATTGTGTTTTCAAATTAAGAAGTAGTAAGGAGGCTCTATAAAGTGCAGAGCTACATAGTTTTCGAGGCAAAGTGGCCTGGTCTCTTTAAAATCTTTTATTTACCCTATCAAAATTTAGATATATTTCACTTGTTCTTCTAACTTTTTATTCCACTCAATGCTTTGAAAGAATTTCTTTTCAACATAAAAGGTATTAGTACCAATTAAAATGAAATCTTACTGCTAAAAGGATTTTGATATAAGCAGAAGAGAACTAGGAGCTAAGAAGTGTCACTTGGCCTTTGTAAAGTCTGAATACTAAATTATGGTAATTTTATTTCTGTACAAGTTGAAGGAGATACTTAATGATATGACTGATATAGTGCATTTCATCTTCACATTGCTCCTTCAGATCTTACAGGCTCAGTATTCTCTGAGAAGACCTTGGAATACAAGATACATCTGCCTGGTCAAGATATTCTTCAGCAATACTTTCAGTAGGTTACTCTTACTTAGGATTCGCTGGTTAACTTAATAATTTCTGAAATCAGGGAAATTAAAAATCCATTTGTAACAAGAAAGTCAAAAGAAATATTAGGATAAAGTTATAAGCAGGTTAAGAGTTGTTAAAGACATACAGGTGAAGGTTGTTTTCTGATGCTAGGCTTGCTAATCTAATTAACTCTGGATGCACTTGTTCAGTTTCCCTGTGATTGGGAGGCTGTGAACCTTTTTTTCCTGGAGGGAGGAAAAAAATGCAAGTGAATGTTTAATCCATCATTGTTCTTTGTGTAATTCGAAGCTAATGTACCTTGCTACCCTGTCTCATGGTAAATTGAAGACCAGTACTAACAAATTTATTTTTAGTCATGGCCCAGGAAACTATTTTGCAAAAACCTTCTAGTTTTGATAGTTTGTTTTTTTTTTTTTTTATTGTAAGTGCCAAAGTCGTATAATTTCCAGGAATTATTATACCTGTAACAACATTTGTTAAGCTTAGGTGCTCAACATGCATTTGTGTTTGTTAATCTTCTTGACTCTTCTTTTAATTTTAGAGTTGTAGGAATATATTCCTGCTCATCAAACCATATCAGAACCTTTTTCTCTGACTTTTGCCATCTTTAATTCTGCTGCATGAGATTTGAGATTATCTTTTTATCTATAGTGCTGTTGATTTAGTTGATAAGTTGGGTTTTTTTGGTGGGAATCTGGACATGGGAATATGGACTCTGCAGTTCTCTGTGTGAATGGTTTTAAGTTATTGAAAGCTTCACACTTACAGCTGTGAAGAACTGGGTTGCAATCATTAAAAATACTGTGTTAGTTACTGCCAAAATAATTTCAGGAGAGTTTTTCTGTACTCTCTTTCCAGTGTATTCCACAGGAACTTAACAGAAGTCATTCTGATAGACCTTCATAGTTGTACTGACAAAACATGAATTATCACTTGCCTAACATGTGTTGTTGATTCTGAGTTGCTGTCTTATCTAGGAAGAAGGTACTAAACTAAAGTCAGCCTCTGCAGTACACAAACCCAAAGGAAATGGGAAAAGCTAAATGTATTAGGAGAAAACTAAGCACTAGTTTGTGCAGCATAGAAAACAGCCAGAATTTATTTGAATGTTGTATTTTATTGTTTACATTCTGAACATGAATGTTTATGAGTGAACTTTATGCTCCTTTTTTGATGTGATCCAGTAACTGAGACAGGTTCAGGTGCTTGCACATGTTTCCTGACAAAATGGCTCCCTTGGATTCATTAGACAAAATTTGTTAGCCTTGCAGAAGCTTGGATGAACCAGTCACTTAATGAGCAGAGCAGATTGACCACTGGACTTGGGAATAGAAAAAGTGCCTGGTGCAGACTAATCTGTGTGGTAGCTTCCTTCTGGGTCTTAGCTCTTTTGGAGAAGGGGGATTTTTTTGTAAGTGCAAGGACGTGTAAAAAACTAAGGGCCTGGTATTTTAGCAAAGAATGGTGAGGAAAGACTTGGGGCTATTTAATAATTCATTTCCTTGGTGTGGGATCACAGACCTGGTATCCCTTGTTTCCTCTTCAATTCTGCTGCCCTTGAAAGCATAGGAGTATGTAGAAAATCTGAAGTTGACCTTATTTTTAATTTAAATTGGCCTGTGATTTCAGCATGTCTGTTAAATGGCAGTAATGTTTTTCTCCTGTGCTGTGCTTCCGATAAGCCTCAAGAAGAGCTTGAATAAGATTTAGCAAAAATTCTTTATAGTTTTCTTGTACCAGACAAGTATTTATAAGAAATGAAGGCTAATAGAAAGTGTTCTTTTTTTGAGCTTTTCATGAGAGTTCTGTGGCCAGTCAAAACCAAACCACATCTGTCCTACCATGCAGGTAGCAGTCACAGTCTGCTGCTTGTTACTACAGTGGAACAATAAGCGAGTATAAAGGTGACTGGAATATGCAGAATTGTTTTTAGGAGCCTACATCTTAAGATATATATTAAATTTTGCAGAAATATTCTATACTGCTGTTAGGATTTGCATTGTATTTCTCATGGTGTTTGTTTAGCTCAATGTTGTTTCTTGAAATCAAGATTGCAGAGGGAGTGGCAACTGTGCATCAGCTTTAGAAGCAATAGTGTAAATAGAGATTAGAGAAAAATTAGGAAACATTTTAATAAAATGGGAAGAAATATTGCAGCAATACTCTAGAATAAGGGTGATAAACAGTCTGATAAGACTCTTCTCTCTTTACTTTGTCAAATGAAAGTTGAGTCATCACAGGAAGTTATTTTTATCTAAGGTGATTTTTCAGGTTTAGTGATTTTCTGTTATTTCCTCATTGAATTATAATTTGTGCAGATAATTTTCCATAGGAATTTTCTTCATTTTCAGTCATGGTAGTTACCCTGAAGAGCAAAAGGATATTATATCAGACCGTGAAAGAAGGCTTCAGCCATTATATCTGATTTTAAATTAGAGTTCATGATCACAACTGAAATATAAGCTTTAGCTAACAAAGCTTGTTGCAGTGAAAGTAAGATTGTAAGACTTAAATGCTTCAAATTGAACTTATGGTATAATTGGGGTCCCCTCATTTAGTTGTATGTGCCATCTGTTTTACAAACTTCCTGTAGTATAACAAGCACCAGGTGTACAAAATGAGATAGAAGAGTTTTAAAACAAGAATATATTACAAGGAGTGGTTGGGTAGAATTTGTAATAATTTGGGTTTGTGTGGTAGGAAAGAAAGCTTTGTTCTTAAAGGGTGAAGGGAAGCAAAAAGACTAAATTTTAAGGAAGTTGATTAAGCACAGCTTGAAAAGCATAAGCTGATAGAAGTTACTGACTGGAGTGGCTTGGGGGGTGTGAAAGGGAAGTTGTATACTTCTTGTTCACTTAACACTTCTTCTGATGTGCTAAGTTGAAAGTAATAAGATGGCAGAAAACAGTTTAGAGAAATAAATGACAGGGTAGTGTAGGTTATTTTGCAACAAGTCTGGTTTTAAAAAAATAATTTATTTATTTATTTATTTATTTTCTAATTTTTTAGTTTTATTTTTTTAATGTAGAACTGAAAAGGAGCCAGGTGGCCAGGACATTAATTACCATTACTTTGGCTAATTCTGCTCAGAGTATATCCACAAAACACACTTTTCTCTGACATGTGATACTCTGATACCTTTCTGTTTTCTGGCACCCTTATGGAAGTGAACTGGAAACAGTGTTGATTAAAGGCTTTAGTGGCTGTAGCAATTGGAGTTTATGCAAAAAAATGTGTGGGGTGAGGTACCTTTTATGTTTAGGAAAAGCCAGCATGAATCAAGGTCATGGAGATGCTTAGTAAAGATCTGAGTAGTAAATGAAAGCCGTTTACATCCTCTATCAGCAATTTTAAAAGCCTCTGATTGAGGAGGATAAGCCTGATACCTGCTTGTAATGCTGTTGGCAGAAAACTGTTCTATCCTTGTCTTTAGGATGACCTGCAGTGGGATTACTTGAAGCACTTTTTGTTTGTTTGTTTTGGCTGTGGCAGAGCTAGGATATGGTGTGGAAGGATTATTAATCAGCTCTGAGACTTGTTACACATGTTTAATGGATGAAAGGGCAAAAACCACTTTTTCTTCAGAATATCATTGCAGTAGATTGATAGTCAGTTGAAAAATACCATGCTCTTGGAATATAGGATGGGGAACAATGTATTTGTGGTGTTATTTGTTGACTTGCTATATTCTGAGCTGCTTCAGTCTCTCTGAAAACGAGGATAGTATATGCCTAAGGAATGCTGTAGAGCTAAATAGCTGTTACAGTTGAAGTATCAACTGAGGGTGCAACAACTGAGGGTTCTGTCTCATGTAGGCATTTCAGTGGATGTCAATTAAATGATACCTACCTACATGAAATTTAGTCCTCAAAAGTGTGTTCTCTCCCTATTCCCCAATATATGAGTATATCTTTTTGCTTTAACTGTAACTGTGCTGTGTCGTGTTCTATTTCACTAAAAACTACTCCTAAGTTTGTTGTAGAAATAAGATGGAGAAGGAAACAATTAGACCATGATATTGGTTCAATATCATAATTGAATTAATCCTGTGTTTTAGTATGGGTGAGCAGCTGTCACAGTGTGGTTGTGGCACTGATGTGCTGTCAGCTGGTGTGAGATCACCTAGATTGTGCCACAGCAACCTGGTGCTGACAAAGGCTGTCTGAAATAGTTCATGACAGTACATGACAGTGCTTGTGGATATTCTGCAATAGTGGCTGGCAGCAGATAATGCAAGCAAGGTGCAAGAACTCTGCCATTAACAGCTAGGATGGTTTGTCATAGCTTTCTTGCTTGCCTCACCTTACATACCTACATGATCCCAGGGAAGTTAAATGTAGATTGACTGGCAGAGTCAGATTGAGAAATATTCCCTTTAAGAAATAATCTAATTTGCCTTAGTGATTTAATTTTTTTCTTCCCCCTTTCCTCCTGAATAGAAAAATGTTCACTAGGCTTTTTTCATGCCTGTAAGCACCAAAAAATTTTATTTCTTCTTACAGATCCTTTGAAACTTTCTGTGGTGGTTTCTAGGCATTTTGAAATTTTAAGTGCATTGATTGAAATGTGTCCCTAATGTCATAGATACTGCAGATAATGGATTTGAACTTATAGCTCATCTGAATTTAAAGTAATTGTGGGCTGTTATTAACGTTTTTAAAATCACTTTTGGAAATCTGGCAGTATTTTTCTAGTTTAAAATAGAAATCTGCAGTAGTAAAGCTTTTTTCCTTCTCACATGCCACAAAAATATTTTTCAGTCTGTCAACAAACCTGGTGCTTTGCCTGTACTCACCAATATAAAATTCATCTTCTTTCTCCTTCTATTACCATCAAGGCCAAGTTTTCATTCAACTTTCAGAGGAAAGTGGATTGGATGCCCACTCTTTGTTGAGACTTTTCACAAAGTCATTGAAGTCAGAGTTTCATCATGTAAATAGATAGGATGTGGTGATGTGTTGCTCCTAGTCAAGATAGAAACAGTGAAGTGCTAGCCTACACTTTGTTGACATCCATTCAATGTTGTGGGTCACAATTACTTTCCTTGTTTGAGTCTTTAGTCGGGGAAGATAGTAAAGAAGGGTGCACACCTTGTCTGTGACATCAATGTTTTCTGCTATGCAGAAATTATATAGACTAAGTAATGCTGACATGTGTCTCATTTTGTAGTAATTTCAGTCTTGAAGCTCCTTCTCAAATTAAAAAATCAGTATTTTAAACAGCAGTTTGCACGATGTGCATTTGTGCTGTTGGATCTTCTGAAAGAGTCATGTTTGCTTTTATGCTTTATGAGTATGAGTAAAATTCCATGAGCTGGCTGATAGTGAGAAGCTGTTGCAACAGCATAGAATTGCTTGTTTTGCTTTTGAACTTCCAGCTTTTTTTTTTGTTTGTTTGTTTGTTTTTTGTTTTTTTTTTTAAGTTTTTTTGTTTCTTTTAACCTGAGACAATATTCATTATCCTGGTGATATTCTGTATTAATTATTTTTCTAGCATTAGCCTGTACACATAGGGGAAGTGGGCAGGTGTGAATGTATGTCACTATATGGTTTTAATCACTCTGTCTTGCTGATACCCCTTTGACTGGAGTTGTGTTTTCAGTGTGCAATTTGAGGAGATTTCTCTGGAGTCCATTTTTGCATTGCTGTGGTGGAGGGAAGGGATGGTGCATAGGCAGAAACAAGATGAAGCTTGTTGCATCCCGCTTGTGTATCAAACAAGTACATAATAACAGTAATTTGTATTAATCTGCTGCCTTCTCCTGAACTGTTTTACTCCAGAGATCTCACAGTCAGCTTTCCAAGATGTGAAGGCAGGAGTGTGTTACATGCTGTCATTCAATGGCAATTGATTTTTACTTGAGCTAGGGTTAAGTAGGGAATGCTTGATTGTCTGATGATAATTCTGTAATGAGTATTCTTAGTGATTAGAAGTCTCATTGGATCTCATGAAATGATTTATTTACACGTAGCAATTTGAATTGAGGTGTGTATTTGCAACTTGGCAAGTTCTCTCCTGGTGTTTCATCTTTCCAGTGGACAGCTGTTGTGCATCTTCTGCCATTTCAGTAGGGAGATGTTAGTTGTCTTAGTTCTTTATGGCAGAAAAAGAAACAACTCCTTTGGACCACAAAATTTGCTTACTTGTTATGGTGCTACTACTAGCAAATGAGAAGCTCTGAGTCCCACTTTTTAGAATCAAAATTGCACAGAGAGTTTGGAAGACCTTCAAGAGGGAGGAGAGGTGACTATTCTAGCCCATGAAAGCAAATGATATTGATTAAATACAGGTAATGACCAATTGTGGAATTTAGAATAGTGAGGCAAAGTGACTTTGATTTATTGTTCCAAGTAAAACTGAGTTCTCAGGAAAAAAGATACAGTAAAAGATCTGGCCATGGGATCCTACAATGCTCACTTGGTCTTTTTGGAAACTAACTAGCCTTTTTAAAATAGTCAATTTTGCTCTTCTCTCATTAACACTGATTTTATAACTGGATCTCTGTGAAAGAAAACCAACAGATTTTATATCCAGAATGCCTGAAAGATTTTTAAGACTGAAAGATAATTTTACATAGTGATGGTGATCTACTGTTCTGGTCCAGATTGCAGATCCGTAGGGGCATCATGTGCCCAAGCATACATGTGCTGTTTGACTTGGATATCCATTGTGACCCTGTGACCTTGTGTTCAGCCTTGTGTGTTGAGATTCTGGTAGATTGAGAGTCCCATCATTGATTTAATGGAATTTGGGACAAGATGTGAATGTACTCATTGCTTCTTAAGAGCAAACAGGGAACGTGAATTTTCCCCAGACTGATTGGTTGCCAGAAGCTGCCTGCATCCACTCACATGTCATTCTGCCTTGGTAAATCAATCTGCCTCCACATATTTGTCTTAGCTCTTCTGTGTTCTGGGAGATGTTATACTGGAATTATGATCAGCACAATGTATGTTCAGTGTGAAAAGTACACCATGGAATGTTAATGCTAGCAGCATTGCACATGCTGTTTTGCTATAAGTTAGGAAGAATTAATTAGCACAGCTATTATTAAAGTGTTACTAATTAATGTTATGCTGTAGTTATATGCTGTAAAAAGTTTTCAATAATCTGTTCAATAAGCTGTTTCACATATGTAACAGACATATGTTGTTATGCAAAAGAAAGGTAACTGAAATCAGGATTGCCTGGGGTTTTATTGATGTAGATGTGTTTTCTAGGGAGAATGAAACTGAAGTCTTAGAGATCACACAAGACTTCTGTAATGTAGATTCTACAGAAGGGGATATGTGAGTCTATGATCTTAGAAACCCTGAGAGAAGATCTTTAACAAAGCTTGACTTTATGCCAGAATACTCTGAAACCAGTTTGAAAATATTATTGATGTGTTTATTAGAAGTTAAGGCACTCAGCATCATAAAGGAATGCTAGAGTACTTTGGAAGTTGGGATGAAAACTACTTTAGAAGTATTTCCCATGAAAACACTCTTGCTCTTTGATGCTTCCATATGGCTGTGGCAAATGTGTCTGCTCCTTTATTTAAATTGGCAGGGAACCTGTAATTAAAGTATAGAAAGATGGACTGGAAAAAAATCATGTCTTTACTTTGAGAATTCAGCTGGATTTCCTAGCTATAGGGATATTTTTATTTTTAGAAAAGTAAGACATGCTTGGAAATGTAGAAGGCTGCTTTGATGCTCTCTTGAGACATCTGTCCTTGATTAGCTGCTTGAACCAGTGATGATGTGTGTTTGTGCCTTGTTGCCAGGGAATCTGTCATAGATAGCTTCTTTTGAGAAAGGAAAAGCAGCAGATGAAAATGTACTCATTTGCTGCTTCATTCTGAGGCTAAACCATTCCCAAATTAACTCTTGCACATTTCGGTTTTTGAGGGCTTTGTGGTTGGGAAATAAGTTTGAAGACTACGTGCAAAAGCATAAGGGATAGAAAATACACTGTAAATTAAAAGTTGTGCTACAGTTCATCCATCACAACTACCATGTGATTTAAAAGATGCCCTGTAAACAGCATTTGATTATGCAGTTATTTGTATTAATGGACTTACTTCAGATGTATTCCTAGTAGTTGGTGACTTAATTAAAAGAAGCAATTACCTTTTATATCTTCCAATGTGAGACAAATTCCTAGTAGTCTAGTGGTTTAAGCTTCAACAACTGTTGCCAACAGCCTACCTATCTAACATAAATAAACTTTGGATTGCGCCAAAATATTTTGAATAAAATTCTTTTGGGAATTTCTGAAACTCCCTTAGTTATAAAGAACTGTCAGTGCCTAAACTAAAAAAAGTTGTTAGATTTAAATACAAATAAGAATTCTTTTTTTACTTATTTCCAAGCAAATGGAAAACTGAAATTTTAATAAGCAGTGACAGTGAAAGAAATAATTCAGTATTTTGAAGCAATTTTGATAGTATTCCAGCAGTTGTGTCCTATACACGTGTAGAAATGAGGCTAGGATAACAATACTGAGTTGAGTGGTGTGTTTATTACAGAGGAATTCCTAAGGACTTCAAATCAATGTTCTTTTTTTTTTCACAACTGAAATGCACCATCTTCTTCACAGGAAAGAAGGAGAGGCATTGTGATACTTAAAACCTCATAAACAGCTTTAGTATTGCTGGAAATATCTCTCTTTCTCTTTGGTTCTGAGTGACTTTCTCATTGCTCTGTCCAAGTGGGCCTGGTAATGCCACACTTGCAGAACTGCATCTTGTGGGAATTTCTGGCTGCAGGAAAGCATTATTGCAAGCAGAACACATCTGTAGGCAAGGGCATCTCCTACAGGCTGGGGAGTTTTGAAGAGAGTAGAAGACACAATTCAAGGGTCATTTGAACATGAGGCTTTTTTATATGATGCAAAATAAAATAAAGAAGACATTTAAATGCAGTGTTTATTTTCTCTTCTTGCAGTGTTACTGGATTAACAGGTAATCCACAATGTAAACAATATTACTGTTATTTGTAACTGCTTTTGACATTTTGGATAATGCTCTGTGTGTCAAGAAACCAGTACATGGAGATTAAACAAGAATATAAGAAATAACCAATTTATTTTGAGCATGATTTGCTATTACCCTGCTGCTTTTGTGAAGACAGGAGTTATATTCAGACATGACATTATGTAGAAATTTTCAGCAAAGTCCCTCATAAATTTTATGGTTGCAGTGGAGTTTTTTCTGCCCTTTAAAAAGTATGTTACAGAAGTGATGCAAGATTTAATGGGACTCTTTTTTCTTATAATTGAAAAAGTATAATTGCCTTTTCTAGCTGAGCTAGAAAACAGGAAATGCTGATCATGTGTGACATGATCTAGGATTGAATAGCTCATGCTTTTATTCCTTTTGGCATTTACCTGAAATTTCCTTTTTTTAGCGTTAGAAAATACAGGAAAGAATAATCTCCATGCATCTTTATTATAACTGTATTTATATTTATAACTGGTATTTCTGTGCAGGCTCAGCTTTGTTAGGAAAACTAGTTGTGACTGCTGGGTAATTATAGGGTTGGGATTGTCCTTGGAAAGCCAGATGCAGTAGGTTACTGTGCATGAATTAAAAGCTGGCAGAATTTTTGGCTTTCTTTAAAACGATGTTTTTGTTGACAGTGGCTTTTTGTTTTTTTGACTAAATACAATCTATTTTGATAGATTAGTTTTCAAACTCATTTGTCTTTATCAAAAAGGGGCTATATCAATCTTTTGCAGGCCAATTTGGACTTTGTTTAGAATAACATGACTGGTGTTTAAATGTGGTCTTCAGAACTGCTTTGTTAACAGAGGCTCTATTTGTTCATGTTTTCTTACTAAACAGTTTGAAAAGGATAGAACTAGTTCACATCAAAGCTCTGGTTTGTCTAACAGCCTGTTAACATCACATAAATTAAGCTGAACTAGGTCAGTATATTGTGATCTAATCACATTAATGCAATGATTTGCTCTTTTAAAAATACTATTCTAATTTAAAAGATTGGTGTTTCCTGAAACTTTAACCTGAAAAAATAAGCTTTTGTATGTTTGACTCAACCCCCTTTTTTTTTCCCTTTGTATTTAAATACAGAAAATAGTAACTGTTCTTAAGTTGAGAGCAGAAAACCAAGAAACTGCTTGACATCCCTAAAGAAAAGAAGCAAGAAAGACAGAAGTAAGGGGTTGGATGGCCTTTTCCTATTCTCCCAATTAGCTTCTGGCAGGGAGATATCAGATCAATGAGAAAAGGGTCAGCATTCCAGTTCCAGTTGCATTTTATGTAGCATTTTGCTGTAAACAAGCTTTGGATCTTATGGCAAATGGTTTTAATGAAGCCCTTTAAAAAAGCACTAAAAGAACTAATGTTTTAAATTTGGAGATATTCACTAATTTTGTTGCTATACCAAACAGACCAAGAGATTTATGAAATTCTGAAATGCTCTAGAACATTTTTACTAACTCAAAAATATTTTGGATTGGCATCGTACAGAATAAATGGCAACTCATTCTTGTGGCTGAGCCCTGATCCTCACTTTCCCTGTTGTAGGTAAGAAGATACAGAAAAAGTGTGGGGAGGAGGGAGTAGAAAAGGACAAGTAAAGGTTTTCATTTGGTGATTTTTATTTATTTTTGGTCCATATGCATTGGATCCAAGATGCTGGGTAGCTACAGACAAGTTACAAGTTGGCAGGTTTGCCTTGACAGCTGTTACCTTGGATTTTGGAATATTTTCCCTCATCAGTGATACCATCTGGCTGCTCTGACAGGATATTTCTACTTCATCAGTCTTTGGTAAGTTGGGTGGAGCTGTGGGAGCTGTTTCATCCTGTGTTTCTAATGCTCTGTGCTGTAGTACTGATATCTGTAAGAAGTCAGAGATCAAAAGGTAAGGCCTGAGGGGAGAAGGTAACATCAGATTTGTCCTGTCTTAGGCTGGTGTGACTGCTGGTCTGCTGATTTGAAATAAAAGTCACTGTCAGTTTTAAAATGAATACAGCCTTTGGCTCAGGAAATTCCTAAGGCAGAGGTTGGTGGGTACTGGGATGGATATATTGGTGGAAAGATCCCTCTCTCTCTCTGTATTTACTGCCCATTTTCACAAAGAATCTGGTGTGGGCTGGTCAGAAACATGTTACTGTGCTTGCATATCCACATTTGTCTAGACCTGAAATAGCTGCCCTTTAATGATGATTTGTTAATCCTCTTTTTGTCAAAAGTAACCTGATGATCTATGAGCCTACTGCTGGAATTCCCCCTGTCAGCTCATGTTCATAAAAATATGAATTAAAACTCCCTAGCAGAGTAAAATTAAATCTTACATATTTCAAATGCATAGAAATCTTTTAAATAGGTGATGTTATTAAACAGGATGGATACTAAATGGTGTATGAAATTGTAGCAATCACTGTAAACTTAAACCTTATAATGCACACTGCTCTTTTTTGTTTGTTCATATGCTCTCTCCATAACATGTGAAAATCATTAAACTGGTGTGAAATGATTCAGATATCTTTGCTGATTTCAGTGGAGAGCATTGGGAGCTTCAGCTCTACACTTTCCAGAAACAAAGTATAGTGGTTGCTAGCAAGGAGGCAGCTGATTAATAATATGGATTTTATGGTCAATAGGTGGAAATGATCTGCATTTGATTTTTATGTGGGAAAGTGAACAAATAAATTATTTTTGTCCTTTCACAGGAATCATGCTCATGCTGCTGCGTGAAGCAGGTCTTTAGATGAAAATATAGAGCTGTTGGTTAAAACATTAGCAGTTATATTTATAAACAAGTGAATAATCCATAACACCAGTCTGTATTTTTGCTGTTATTTTTTAAGTGTATTTAATAAAAAAAATGTGTTGTGGGAGTTTGTTTGGTTTTGTTTTAGTTATTTCTAATATTTGCTTTATTTTGATGCCATGGTATTTTTTTCTCACCATAAAGATGATCAATCAGTAATTAAAAATAAAAGGTTCAGTGTGGATCAGTTATTTTCCACTTTGTCCTAATGATAATGCCACTGTCAAGTACAAAATATTCTCAATAAAGACAATATATGGGTGAAAATCATATCTTACCAAATCAATTTTAACTGATTTAATCTGTAGAAAAGGTGGCACAGGGGACATCTGAGCAGTGTGTTGGTCTCTTCCAAGTAACAAATGGCAGGACAAAAGGAAACTCAAGTGTCAAGTGTAAAGGAAGAGTTAGGCTGGATATTAAGAATTTTTTTTTCATGGAAAGAGTTGTCAAGCATTAGAACATGCCTGGTGCTGCAGTCCCCATCCCTGGAGGTGTTTAAACTGTGTAAATGTGGCACATAGGGACTTGGCAGTGCTAGGTTTATGGTTGGACTTGATTTTCAGTGTCTTTTCCAGCCTAAATGATTCTCTGACTCTTTTGACCTTATGGAAAATAGATCCTTGCTAAACTATTTATAGGGTTTTATTGATGAGTTTACATGCTTGATGGAGAAAGATAATATTGCTATTAAACCAAGTTTTATCTTTCTGGTCATGTAAATAAAGGAAAGAGTACATTACATGCTAACTAAAAGCCTTGCAGAAGTTTACAGCTATCAGAGCATTCATTGAAAATGAGAATATTCCCTGTATGTGCTTTTTTGATGTCTGACAGGGTAGATTCTTGACCTTGTGCTGTTCAATACTTTATGAGAGTCTTTGCAGGCGATGATGACTTTATTCATTTGCCCAAGCACTAACAAAAGACTAGGCTAAACCACACTGTCTGGTAAGATGTTGGGATGAACCCAAACTTTTAATTTCAATACAGACAATATTTATTCCATTGTATTGTTACCCTGTGAATTGCATCTTCACTTGGCCAAAACCACGTATTCTTGCTGTAAGAGAAATTGTTTATGGGTGTAGAGTGACAAACTTCTGGGGATTTTTAGAGTCAGGACTAAAGTCTTCATTATTCTATTTCTGTGGTGAAAGACAACTGATCTATTTTCATTTATTTAAAAGTTGAAGAAAACACAAGGAATTATTTAAACCCTCCAGTGTGTAGAAAACATTGTCTTCTGTTTTAAAAGCTTAGTATGGCAGACAGTGTTTTTCTCCCTCCATCCAACAGATTACCACAGTAGTGTGTCTTACTGCAGATGATTGTTTTCATTATGCTTGGATGACCTTTCCTGTGACTTTGAGTTTGACAATGCTTTTGTTACTTTTCTCTGTAAAAAAGACATGGAGGTCTGTGAGTATGCTGCTCACTCTGAAGCTGAAATTTTACCTTACTAGCTTCTTCAGAAAGATTTGGGAATGTTGTCTTGATAATTCTTTACCAAAATGTCATGTGTGCCACAGCAGAAGTAGCTGGAACACACTCCTTAAGTTGTTCTCTAGGATTTAAGGATTTTAGTTTAATTACTAGTGAAAGGAGTGGCTAATGATGAGTAGCAAAGATGGGGTGTGTGTGTGTGTGTGTGTGTATTTTTTTCCAGCTTTTACCCATCATGGCATGTTTTCCTGGAGGAAGAGCAGGAGATGGTGGTCTCATACAGTAGAGAATTGCAAACAAATATTTATGTGGGGTTTATAGTCATAGAAATACTGTGGATAGTCTTGATCTAGACATTGGCTTTGCAATGACAAAACGTTTTAATAATAATATTTTCCCCCATGCACAATTTCATTGTACCCCTTCAGATAGGATTAGCTTGTTATTTACTTGCATGACTAGATAAGGATGTTGTCTCTACAATATTTTATTTGGAATTAAGTCCAATGTTCACTTCCAGTAAGTGAAAACAGCTAAAATGCTTAAAAATATTTAAATAACTTATTTTCCAGCTATTGTGGTAGCAAATCTTGGATTTATGCAAATGTAAGCCTTTTGTATTAGGATGTCACAAAACTGATTGATAAATGGAAATTCAATAATTGCAAAAAACCTTATATAAAACTTGCAAATCTTGGCTTCATAAAAGGAAGTAAATATACAGAATTTCTTGGTAGACTTGTGACTGTCAGAGGGAGATACAGCATGTTCAAAAAATACAGTATCCTCATTTTTTCTGGCTTACTGGCAAAATTAATGCTGAGTTAATATTTGGAGATAAGTAATCTTTTGATGTTCTTCCTTATAATCAAAATATTCCGAGAAAATTCTTTGTGTTATCATAAGTCAGTGTGCAGTCATTTTATGCAGGTGATTTTTAACAGTAGATTTATGACCTGATAGAAATGGAAATGTTTCTTAGAAATGAGAAGGAAGCTTCAGTGAGGAATATATGAGATTATGCTCTTTAAAATTTAACAGGCAAAAATTATGGACACTTATTGAAAAATATGCTACAACTTCACATAACATCCCAAGAAAATCTTGACATTCTCACTCAATGATGCTTAACCAATTTTCATAGTAAGTCCTGCAGCCAGGATTCCCTCCCTCCCATGTGAGGAGAAAAAATGCAAGCTTGGTCTGGTAAAGTTGGCAGGCTTTGCTTCTGCTGAGGAGTGAGCTCTGGAATCAAGGATTTTTCATGGAAAACACCTGATTATTTATGCTTTTTCTTCAAAGATTATTAAGTAGAGTGTTGGATGTTTGCTGGTGAACAAATGGTACCCTGGATAGTGCTAGAGGCCAATCTACAGGCAGGCTGTATTATTTTGCCAGCATATAACAAAGTTAAACAAGCAGCTGTTTTCTGCACTGCCTTCAGCTTTTAGCTGGCCTTGTGTGGTCTGGCTGGATTATGTTACAGTAATCTGCTCCTGATGTGACAGTCCTTGGTAAACATAGCAGGAACTGTCTTTTCCTACATATTTCTTTGTAGGAACAGAAGAGACAAACAAGTAGTGCTTACTTTTGACTCCCCATTTCATTAGGAGTTTCTCAAGAATTAATAAGACCCTTAGGTGTAATCTTGTATGACAGGAAATGCATTTTATTTCTTCCCCAGAACAGTTGTGCACACTTTCATCACTTGATTGAAACACAGGCTTTTTCTGGGGTTTTATCTTTAAAATTTACTTGCAAGTTTTTTTAAAAGACCAACCATGTATTTACTCCAAGAAGGGGAAAGGTTTCCTTCTGTCCTGTTAGAAATCCGTTTCACCAGCTCAGTAACAATATTCTCTGCATTGATTCCACCTGGCTACTGCTCCTACCAATTTTGCTTTCATAGAAGCCTGGCACTGTCTGGATTGCTCCACCTCAGAGCAAGGCTCTATACTCTTATTGCAATAATTTTGTTAGTGCTGGCAAGCAAAAGTATTGAAGTAGTCCCCTACTGTTCTGATTGATTTCCTGGCTTTAGCTCAGTTTTGCCTCAGCCTCTGCATCTGGTCCAGCTTCTGGCTGCAGTCGTGCAGGGGTCAGTAGCTCCAGTGAAGGATGTATGTCTGATTCATGTGGTTCAAGACTGAAGAAATGATTGCAACCCTCAGTTCTTCCAAAAGTCAGCCTGATAGAACAAAGGATATCAGTGTAATTAAACTGTGCCTGACCAAAATTCCTTTCCAACATACCAGTTATGTCTTTTTATTGAACTGAGGAGTGGCCATAAAATCTTTGCACTGTCCTCATGGGGATGAGGGCTGCAATTTTCTGTAGCTAGCTTGTGGGAGTTTCCAAGAGCAAACACATTGACCCTCTGCTGGAAACTGTTTATATATCAACAGTTTTTTCTTTTATGGTTGCCACTATTTAATGTTTATTTAAAAGTGTTGGTGTGCTGTATGGATGCAAGTCAATTCAGCTTATCCTTCTGAATCAGCAATTGCAAATGCTCCCATATTGGTATTCTTCCTTAAGTTTGTCAGATCTCTATAAGAAGTGACTGCTTTGGTGTGTATTATGAATGTATGTTTTGTGCATTTTTTGTGACATATTATGGAATTTTGCTTTTTCCCCCTTAACCTACAGAGGGTAACCTATTCCTTTCTCAGATTTTCTTGTGAAAGAATGCTCTAATAAATTAGGTTTTAGGAGGTAGGGTGTGAAGAATTGTGAGTGCTTAAAACATGGTCAGAAGTCACAAAAAAAGAGCTAGAGGACAAAAATGCTTAATATGCCAGTTTATGCTTGCTGTGAAATTTAGCCAAGTATCTCAAGTTTTGAGTTATGACACGGTTCTACTGTGCTGGTGACATGCGTACTAATGGTTTTTCATGCACTGCTTGGTTATAGATTATAGAGATGAAACTTGATGCTGAAAATAGGAAATACTGAGCTAGTGTTACTACTGTGGGATACCATTCCTCTAGACCAAGGCAGACTATAGGGCCGGCTGGACATCATATGTAGACCCAGGTATCTCAGACGTTTTATGAAAGAACAATTCCAGCTATTGCTTATCCTTTAACTACTAGTTTCAGCACTACTAAGTGAGGAACTAACACTTTGCTATTTGTAGTCACTTAAAATGAACTTGAGAGCTTCCTTAATGAAACATGAAGCTATTTCATTAAAAACCATCAAATCACATTATAATATTGTAGCTGTTGGAAGTATAGTCCTTACGGTTATGGTTTTACAACTTGTCTAAACCAGTTTGTGTCCAAATACTCTGTGTATACTTGCTATAAGTACCTACCTCCTCAAATACTTGCAAATGGGAAACAAAAGACAAAAGGAAATGGTGTGAACACATTGATAGAATGAAATTCCTTAACTTTTCTTGAAGAGAGTATTTGCCATTGGGAACTTTTACTATAGTATAAACAACTTCCCCCTCCACTAAGAAACCTGAATATGCTACAAATGTGACCAGAAAAGAGAAATGTACCCAGAGATAAAAAAAACCCACCAAAAATACATTTCTCCCAATAATGTTTGCCATTCTCATGAGACAGTTCCTGATTAAATGCTTTCCATTTTATTCATTTATTCCTCTATGTATATTTGTTCATGAAGGAAGGTAATATGTATTTAACCACAGATCACAAGTTGTATCAAATACCTGATGTTTTTAGGCGTAAATAAAAATGCAGGTCTGTATTTTAGTACCTGTGTGTACTATCAGTCAACATCATTTAGTAACATTTAAGTGATCTTTTTTTAGTGTATGAGTCAATTTAAATGCATTTGATGAGAAGGCACAATGGAAAATATGGTATAATTGAGAAGCAGCATATGATGGATGTCAAGAAAATAATTAGAATTATAATAGCTTGAATTTTTGTTACCTCAACCAAATAAGTTGGTTCTGTAACTTTCTGAGTTCCTTGGTGGTATATTTAAATTAAACAATTGAAGAAAGAAAAATAAAATTTTAAAGTGAAGTAGATGCCGCACTGACACTGTATTTGAATACCTTAAAGGTTTTTAAAGGAAATTTTATTTGTGATCAGGATGAGTGAGCTTTTCTTAGTTAAAAAAGGAGAACCTGAACATTCTATAAATTTTCTGAACTATTCCAAACTTGAAATGCTGAAATAACTCCCTTATCTTCACCGCCTCCTTTTGGACAGAGATATCTTTCATCTACATTTGACTCCTTAAAGAGAGAAACAGGTAAAATAAGACCCTTTCCCCCCAAGCTATTCCTTCAGTCTTCTTTACCATTTTTGTTCCATTCTCCATAAGAAGCTCCAGACCTATGGCAGCTTCTTTACAGATTTTATTTCTAATTATTTATTTTCCCATATTCTCATTCCTTTTCTTGTCGGTGCTTCAGAAAAAGGTGTTGTTGCCAAAGTTTGGTCTTCTGAAGCATGAAACACAGCCTGCTGTGTAAAAACAGCAGAAAAGTGGCATTTCTATGGGAAAAACTAGTATATTGAAGTCAGTTCCTTGGTAAACAATTGAAATAATGTGTTCTCTCTGCCATTAAAATTCTTTCACAAAAAAGCAATCCTTGAGCTATCTGAATTTGCTTATTTCCTCTCATGAATCAAATGTATACTTCTATATTTCTAGTCTATTACAATCTATACTTGCTGTATTGATTTGTGTGTTTCTAGCAAGATCAATGATTTTGATATAGCAGAGACAGCATGTTATAGTCCACACAATCTTATTTCTGAATCTCAAACAATGAAGTGAAACTCTGTTTAAAAGCACATTTTTCAATTAGATTTCTAAAGCATTCACAAAAGAATCTCAAGAGGTTTCAGGTGAAGTCAGGTATTATAAAGAGTGCCAGTCAGCTACCAAATGAATATAATTAAACATTAGATCACTATCCAAAAATAATATCAGAGCAGAACTGACAGTTTTCAATTATCTTGTTATAGGACTAAGCTGGCTTTTGCTCACAAGGGATTAATTATCACTGTATCACCATTGTAGCTGTCACTTCGACTTTTGGTTTTAAGTCTTTTTTTAATAGGTGACTGTGCAGTCATGAAGTGCTAAAAGTTTGTTAAATGTCTTGGACTGCTGCCCTGGACTGTTTTCTGTGTAAACAAATATCTGGCTTGGCTGTTGGAGTTGTGTACCTGACCCTAAATTAGCAGAACAGTACATTTGTATCTGAGTTCCTATTGCACTGTGAATTTTTGAATCACAGGTTTTTAATGCCAGGCTGATGAGAGGGAAGGTGTTAACAGGTGAGTTTCATGTGCCTGGGCCCCAGATACCTATGCCAGAAATAGAAATGAATGGAAGAGTGTTGGTGCTACACTAAACTGAGCTAGCTGCTGATAGAGAAACGTAATTCTCCAAAGAGGTGTGTGTGTGTGTGTTGCTAGTGTCAGCCCCTGGAAATGTCTCATCTTCTGCTTGCTGGGCTGCAAGAGCCTGGAGAGAGTAAAAAGAGAGATGGGAAAGTCATAAATAAAATAGTAGGCTTAAAGATGGCATCATAATTATTGGTCCAGGCACAATGGACTTGGTGGTTCAGAATTCCTGTTGTGTTTGTTTTTAGCATGTTTGTTTTTTAGTGTTTTCTGCTATAACTAATTTGTGAGTGACCTTTCAGTAAATTAACTGATCTCACACATTTGCCCTTGATATAATAGAGCATTTCTTTTGGTTTTAAAATAATTAATCAGGAATCCTGTAATACGAAAAGCAAAGTATTTCAATATCTGATTCTACATCTTTTGTCTTTTGCTAAGTCTTACTGACCATACTGATATTTCTGAATGAAGTATAGTTGAGAATTCATTCTTACTACATCAGATTGCTTTAAATGAAACATACTTACTAGCAATTCTGAAGTGGCATGAAAAAGCTGATACTTGCTATAGAGCAACTAGAATTTGAATTGCTTTTTGGCTGGAGAAGGCCAAGGGAATTTTTTGAAAGTAAGGGAAAAGATGTTAAGCTTTATTGTGCTTTATTGCATGGAATATTCCTGGAGAAATTTAAGGTGAGACAGAGGAAGTAGAAGGTTGTTTAAGCTAGACTTTTTGGTCCTATTCAGAATGTGCTTTAGGGAGAACTGCAGATAATTCCACTTTTAACAAGAAATTACATTTAGATTTAGACATACCAAAATTAGTAATAAATATTATTTAGGCCAGTTTTTCTCATCAGGTGGCAAGAATTGTAGGTGAGTTTATTTTCCTCTTCCCCTTCCTCCTTTTTGTCAGTAACTAAAAATTGTAAGGAAACAAAGTCTGTTAAGCAAAGTCATGAGTGGTAATGATTATAAACAATACACATGGAGACCCTGTAGTTTGTGTGTTTGCCTTGAGCCTTTGTTGTTAGAGCACAATCATATGCCAACTACAGTAATGAGTGCTAGCAAACATTTATGTCAATAGTTTGTTCTGATTTTTTTTTTTTTAGATGCTATTTCTGTCTGATGTAGGTAAAAGAAAATGAGAAATGCTGGCTACCTTCCTTGAGTAGAGCAGTTTGTCAGCTGAATACATCTGGCCTTTGACAGGCATGCTTGTATTTGATTACCTACTGAAGATGTAGTGCAGGCACACACAAGTTGGGTAAACATGCTGAGGGGGCAGTTTCCTTACCTCCCATGAAGAATATTCATCTTAACTTGTTTTATGTAGAATTAAACTCATGCAGTTTCTGTTAGAAGGAACTTTTATTAAGTCCTTCATTGTTCATGTGAATTTACATGCTATACTTTTGTAAAAAAATTATCTTATGATTTAATATGTTGTGTTAATGAATATACATAATAAAGCACTGTTCTTTAAGATGCTGGATCTTGAAAGAAAAAAGAGGCTTATTCTTTTGTGTGTGTGTTTTACCTGCAGATGATGCAATTACAATCTGTGTAAATCTACTCAGAGAGGAGAACTAGAGAGCATGAAGAGCTCAAGTTTAGTGAAAGATTCAATGACCTTCACCCCCAGACTGCTCACATGAGCAATGCCTACAATGGGACACAAGAAAGTCTTTGCTTAACCAATACACATCAGCAAAATATATCTGCAATATTTTTCTTTAACATTCTCCATTATGGCAGTCATGAAAGTCATATATTACTGCTTTAGTTGTTTCTCTAGTCTTCTTTTAGTTCCCATGATTTGGGTTGTTTTTCCTTTTTAAAGGCAAGGAGATGCATAACTAAAACATAATGATTTACCTGCTGAATATTTTAAATGTAGCAAAGAAATTGAAATAAGATTTGACATTTGGACTTATGATGTATGGTAGAGAGAAGAGAAAAATGTTTTAAGGGGACTGAACTGCTGAGGGACATTCAGAGAGCTCTGCAAATCAATGCTGAGAGTGACGGACTCATATATCAACCATGACTCTGCACCAGCTAGAATGTAATGAGAACTTCAGTAATTTGGCTCTGCTATGGTTGAGTGCTGCTTCTGGGTGAAATTTCATGAGCATATTAGGAGTGAGACCAGGTCACTTCTGCCTTAGCAGACAGAGGTAATTTTAAAAATAGTGTTACTTACCCTAGAAATAAAACTTGGGTGAGCAGCAAACTATAGCTATAGAAGTATATGAGAGTAAGTGTATGCATTCACTTCAGCCATTTATTTCTGTGGTGATTGAGGGAAAATCTGTAAATAAAGAGGTTAAGAAATGTATTCACAAGTAAATTGTGAGAAACCATTGCAATTTATATAACAGGATGTTGGGATAACTCACTCTGTGGAAGATGTTAAAAAAGAAGAAAGAAAATAAAAAAGAAAACCAACCCCTTATTATGTTTACCTTTTCTGGTACTACTCTTTTCATACCTCTCTTACATTAAAAAGTAATGTGTTTACTTGCTCTTCTTTTAGCTGGAATGGGAAATGTTGCTGTAGCCCTGAGATATTGTAAAGTAGAGAAGGGCTGCATTTTGATACAAAAAGGAAAAGACTTCAGATTTGGACTGGGAAGACTTTTTTTTGAAACTAGTTTTAGATTTTCTTTGTTTGAGACTAGTTTTAGATTTTCTTTGCTCTAAGAAATCTTCTAGTGTAGTAGTACATTACCCCATATTCTGATAAGGTTAGAATGACTTTCAAGAAAGTATTTTAATTATTTACCAAAATAGATCAGAATCAAATGAAATTTGTATGGTGATGACAGTCCATCAGGGATCCTCTGGAAGCCTTATGGAGAAAGCAGATTGACTGCTGTTAATACATAAACAGTGTTTAACTCATAATTCCCTAGCTTTTATGTTGCTTTCCAAATCATGCTATTGTATACAGAAGTCAGAGGTTTGTCCAAAGACAAGCTCTATTTTTGAAAACTGGCAGAATTTTCCATTGGGATGGAAAATCACTTGGATGGATAATGGGAGGTATGTTGATTTTCCCCTCTTCCCCACATTTAAAGCAACTTTCTCTGGTTGCCAACCAAGATATATCTTGTTCTTTTGGGTTGCAGTTACTGCTACCAGATATTCAGATGGTCGTAAGGGTCACAGAGTGGGTTTTTTCCACTTCTTCCCAGTCTAAAAAAGTGTTATGGCTTCTTTCTATACTTCTGTATATGTATTTATTTAAAGTTTAGAGTCATCCATGTCTGTCCCTTCCATGGCTTGCTACTGTATTCTGGGGTCATCTCAAGCTTGGTGGGAAGCTGATTTGGAAATTTGGAAACAGTCAAATTTCTGAATTAAAAAATCCCAAACCAACAACATTTTTCAATCCAATTTAAAAATAGTTTACATTTTTCTATAAAACAGCACCTCATAATTGTTTATACAATATTTAAAATTTGTATTTTCAACTGTTATTCATTTGTTGTTTTTCCCATGATAGCATTAATTTTAAAATATGCAATGATTAAAAAAAAGTTTCTATGCAACATGAACAGATGGCACTTCAGTATTGAAATGACCTTTGGACTAAAAAATAAATTTTTATACAAGAACTTTCTGACTTTCTCTTAGCTTTGAAAATAGTTCATGTTATAGAGTCTGTTACAGCAGTTTTCACTGGTCCATGAAAAGATCTGATTTATGGCAGCAATCCTCAACTAAAAATGTGTAGCAGGGTGAAATCATATTTCTTGAAGTCTTATTTTCCTTGCTGCCTGTGTGATACACGTGGTAAATATGGGCAGGATCTAGCCTGAACACCTCCCAATACCAGGAGGGTAAGAAGGGGACTCCTTAAACATTGAGCTCAAGAATTAGTGGAGTTCCATTGTTTCCAGGATCATCACAGCCTCTTGTCTTAGTGATAAGCTCTTCCAGTAAAAGAATTGCAGAATAGTGATTGTCATTCCTGGAAAAGGCCTGATTAGATGCTTTCTCCCATAGAGTAGAACAAATCAATGACAGGGAGGGAGGAGATGTTTTGCCTTTGTTGTTCAAGTCATGTTGATTTTCAGTATGCAGGTGGCATCTTCATGCAAGAGTGATAGACATATTAGAAAAACACACCAGTGGGACTCTGCCCCATTTCAGTCAAAATGCAGAGGTAATTAATGGTGTAAGGAGAAAATGCCACTCTGTTAGACACCTGTTCAGCACATTAGATTAAAATGTGAGTCACTTCTTTGGATAGGAATAGCCATTGCAGGGGAAGCTGTTGGGCTTTGACAGCTTGGATGAAGAAGGTTGTAAAAAGTCCTGAACAAGAATTTGAAATGAGGAATACTGAATATATTACCAAAACTCTTCTTTCCAGGAAGCAGTACTTCACATTCCATCTTAAAATTAATTCTAAAATTAAGTAATCTTAGGTATCAGAATCAATCCTCTTAAATTCATTAGTTTTCTATATGTTGTCTCTAGGGCATAATTTTGTGATAATTGTATGTTCTATTTGTAATATTTGTTAGTTGTTCTTGAGGGGTACATAGGCTTGTTAGTGCTCAGAACAGTAAATGCAGTTACCTGAATGGTGGGGCTTGTCTAGAGAGGGTTAGGTTTCATGTATCAGGGTTTTCTGCCTTGAAGGTTTTTTTTTTTTTTCTTTCTAATTATATATTGCTCTCCAGATTTTTCCAGCTGAGAAATATATTAAGAAGTATTTGGACCAGGCCTTCTGCAGTAATCAGAATCATCAAGGTTGGAAGAGACTTTTGAGCATTAAGTCAATTTTTTCACAGAAGGAGATCAGGTTGGTCAACAGGAACTTCCATTTGTAAATCCATGTTGGCTGGGCTTGATCCCCTGGTTGTCCAGTATGTGTAAGGGCACTCAGGACAATCTCTTCCATAACCTTGCCTGGAGCTGAGGTTAGTGCTCTGGATCATCCTTCTGACCCTAACAAGGCTATGCTACTTTCCTTCCTACTACCCTGACACTCCTCTATTGCCAACAGAAATTTCCTGGATAAGTTAAAAACTGGTGAGGGCTTTCATTCATCCTGGTATCAAGCTGTTTTTTTAACCAATAAGAGGTCATTCTTGAAAATTAAATCAAAGGGTCATATTTCATGCCTCTTCACTGCTATCTGTGGAAGAAGCTGTACCATCCAACCCTTGCTCATTGCACATGGAACCTGTGTTGGTGGTGCTGGACTGCACATTTTCTGTGGGTTTGGCTGCCCTCCAGAAAGGGGGTGTGATGGCCAGCCCAGAGGAGCACTCCTTGTCCTTCATACTGTTAGTACACTTCCCAGTGGTTAATTTATCATGAGCCAGTGCCTTGCTGACCTCTGCAGAGAGCTAATATAATGTGCTTTTTAGGTTTTCCTGAGAGATGGGTGCCACTTCCCACAATCCAGTTCAGTCACCTGTGATAAAACTGTGTCAAGCCAAAACTAAATGTGAGTGAGGCTGTGCTAAAGTGCATGGGGAAAGAGTTGACCTATTCCCATTTGTTTTCTTTCAACAAACACTGGTAAGGTCTGAAAGATTGCTACTTGTCAGGAATCTATCTTCTGTTTCATCATTGTGCAGCAGCTTGATTTCCAGTCCCTCATTTTTTGTGACAGCCTTGTAAGAAACGAATGCTGCTGCTGTGACTGCTCAGAGAGGAAAAGGGAAAGGGATGTTATCTAGAATTGTATTACAAACCTGCTTTCATGTAAGGACCCCTTTACATTGCTTTTATATTCCACCATGTGCTTTGCTTTTTTAATCAGACCATACCTAATTCAGTTTGGTGGGTTTGTTTATTTTATTTTATTTAGCCTCTACTACAGAAGATGATTAATGAGCAATATTTTTTTCTTTTAACCTGATGTGTATGCAGCACTGCATGCCACTGCAGTTTGTCTCTTCTTTTGTATCCACTGGATGCCTGCTTTTTATTTTTGTTTTATTTTCCTCCCAGTATAAATTTACTTGGCTTGCTGTTACCCCCCAGGAATATTTAGCCTCTCAAAAATTTGGTACATACAATACATATGCAGATGTTTGTGTATGTTTTAAATTAGATGTCTAGAGTATTTAGTATTCAGATACAATAGTTTGTTTTGGGCACATGAAATTTAATTATAAGGCAGATTGTACTTGTCTTCAAAAATAGGGTACAAGACAAAAATCTAATCAATTTCTTTTCTCCTGCAATAACTGTTGCAGTAAAATTTCAAATTCATAGAATATTTGTCATACGAACAACTGTTCTTGAAGTTATAATTCATAAATAGGGACAAGAATTAAATTCCAAACAGCCTCCTGGCAAATGCAACAAAAGGCAAAATGATCCAGCTCTGTAATGGGGAGTCTGTTGCCCTCTGAGACAAGCCTGGGAAGAGATAACATGCATATGGGACTGATATGGAGGTCACGTAAGGAGGAATCTTTTAATTTAATTAAAAGCATAATTAATCCTAGAGAGATTGTGTTACCCTCTATGGTTGGATTTTATGTGTCTGTAGTGTTTGCAAGCCAAAAAGTAAATGTATTTTTGACATTTAAAGATGAGAAAGTATCACTTTTTTTTTGCCAAGAAACTTATCTGATGGAGGAAGAATTAGTGAAATATTAAATGTCAATTTGCTGGCAAACATAAAATAGGCAATGCAAACCTTTGCCTCTTGCAGAAAAGATAATGATAAAAGCAGCTTTTTTCCTCACTGACTTGTTCTGATAAGTTCTGCCTGTAGGATTTTTCATAGTAGACTGTTACATGCCATTGTACTTATCTGTGGTGCTGTTTAGTGGCCAGAAAAACCAAGGCATTAAGCATGGATTTTAGAACAAAACAATACATTAAGAATTTAACAAAATAATGTTTGCATTATGATGCTGCCTTCCATTTTCTGAGAACAATAAATTACACTTAACTCCATTTTAACAGAAGCAGTTGCCTATGATGAAGTGAGATTCCTTTTGCTTGATGAATCTTCATTTTATCAACAGCTAATGAGCCTGGGCTGCACTCCTCCAGCTGAGAAGAGAGAAGGGATTTGTTGTTTCACATGGCTGGAACACCTTAGCTCCTGTTGTGCTACTGGTTCAGCATTTCTTGTAATTGGTCTGATAGCAAAGGGTCATCTGTTATGAAGCTGCTGTTCATCACATCTGTCCTGCTAGAATGACATCAATTTATCTATCTATCATAAAGTCACTGGACCAGCAGTCTGAGACATTGATGGTTTATTTCAATATATAGTCATCCTGAGATGTAATGCATTTTACTTCCTGAATTTTTCAGCTGCAGGAATTGGGATTGTGCACACATTTTGTAGTCTGTAATTTTTAGAGATGGAATCTGCATACTTTGGTACAATGAATGGTATTAAGTAGGTGTTTTTTGTGTTTTTTTTTTTCAAATTCTAGTATTGCACTCTGATTCCTCAGAAAAACATCAATTTTCTTGCAACTAACAGTGGAAATTATTAGTTACCAAGACTGTTCAGAGTAATTTACCAGGACTATAAGAAAGGTTGTGTTCCTGAGTCTTTCTAGCACAGCATCTTAATATATTACTGTGACTCTGCAGTAACATTAGCCTTTTGGCAAGTCATAAATGTTAAGCCTGATTTCCTGGTATGGGGTGAATGTACTAAAGGAAGGGAGAAGTTCCTCTTGGTTCCTGAACTGCTAGAAATGTTGGTCTCTTGTCTTCCCCCACATTGTGTCATGTGCTCTTCTAACTCAAAGAAAATATTCTAAGGTTCTTAGGTCAACATAAACATATGTTTCTCTTCTACATTCCCCCTTTTCAGAATTTCCTGACTGGTTGTTCTGAGTTTTTGCATTTAAAACTTTTATTCTGTGTTCAAGCATAATCTGGTATTGAAAATCATGGACACTCTCCATGGATTACAGTAACCAGAGCTATTGCAGACTCCTCAACTGCAATTTACACCATGTAACAATTTAATAGAAATGAAGCTATAGTGTAGTTAAGTCAGTTCATTGTTCTATTTTGAGCAGTGTTGAAAGTGTATGTAAGAGGTTGCAAAGCCTGAATAGCTGAAGCAGACCATTGGATTTATAAAAATCGACATGTACACTTGCATAATCCTGTGTATAAAACATGTTGTGAAGAGAGAGATGGCTAAAACACAGCAGAACAAGAGGCATAATGATTTCCTTCCAAGTATCAAGAAGTGTGTAGCTAAAGAAGGGCTGCTTGGTGATGGTAGTGCTTCTTCTCTTTCTCTGTAGGTTCTGTTGACACTTGCTCCTGCATGCCCACTGGTTATATTCCATTTAGTCATTCATTTCTTCACAATTAAGCAGGAAGAGGAGGAGCTCCCTCAGGTGTAGGAAACAGAAAGAAGTCAGGAGCTGTGCTTTGCTTTGCTTTGCTTTGCTTTTAAGAGAGGTAGGAGCATGGCCTCTTCTGATAGCTGCTGATTTCACAACTATTTTCACACAGAAGAAATGCAGATTAGTTACTCCAGCATAACTCTAATTTCTTCTCATTCAAAGGAGACCACAGTGGCACAGAACTTGATCCTCCCCTGTATTTTTTGCCAAACCCAAGTATGAAGAATTATGGCACAGGCTTAGAAGTGAGATAATTGCAACTTAGGAAAGAAGTGCAAAAATAAATGGTTTTATTTTTTAACATGCCTTTTGCTCTTCTGGTGTGTTTTTTGGAATCTGCCTGCAGTGGACTTTAGCTGACCTTTCTCACTCCCTTTTTCTTCATTCCCACCACATATCTTGGGAATTGAAAATGCGTCTGTGTACTCAACATGCCACGAGGCTAGTATGGGCATTTCTGTGTCAGGGAAGAGTTTGGAAGAAAATAAGGAATGACTATGTTATATGTTGTGTTATAAAGTGGAACTGGGAGTTTTGCAGAGCAAAGCAATTTCAGTACAAAGGTAGATCGCAGGTGTCACATTCACTGAGGTGCTGCAGCCCTGACTGGTCTTTGAACAGACTGTATGAGCTACCATATTTCAAGTACATTTAGTATTTTGCTTCAAGAATTTTTTTTTTTAAAGTCAGGCAGCAAAGCAGGAGGAGGGCACACTGAAATGAAGACCAGTAACAGAGAGCCTGACAAAGAGAGAAGGATTTGTGTAAGCATTTGGAAAGACTGCTTCCCAGGTACAAAATGCAAGTGACTGTTGTAGGGGAAACATAAACTAGAGAGTGGTCTAAGGAGGAGAAAAGAAAAACCAGAGCATAGAGTGCAAAAAATGGATAGTAAGAGGAGCTACCTATGTTATGATTGAGGGTGTTGGAAAATAAAAGACAGGAAATAGGAAAAGCTGGGGGGAAAATAAGAAAAACTGGGAAGGTGGCAAGAGCTGAGGTGATATATGATGTGGCTCCAACAAGAGGGGTGGTAAATATAGGAGAGATGTTTCTTGCTGGTTTCACATGGAAGTGGTAGCATTGCTTAGTACATTTCTGTTAGGCCATCCTTCTCCAAAACACTTACTCAATTTACTTCCTATGTAGTGTGTGTTCAGTCAGCATGGTTTGAGTTATAAAGACTCAATGCCTTGATGCATTTAAAAATGCCATTTCAAATCTTTAAAAAATCTATTTGAAAGCTGAGAAAAGCTGTCGGTTAAAAAGTGCATCTTTAAATGCAAAAATTAACTTTGTTTGTAAAATACTTTAGGAGAGCCATTTTTTAAATCTCTGTGCTTTCTTTGAACTTTGTCTTTGTTCAGCCTTTATGAATTCAGATCCCTCGTGTCCTTTCCTCCTTCCCGTTTGGCACACCTCGTGATTGTCTCACAATTTATCTTTGCTGTCCAGGGAATCCAACTGTCTGGGGCTGGTGCCTTTATCCCGCCTTTGTGTCAAGGTCAAAATCTTTTAATTTTACAGGTAGAGTGAGTATCATGACCCCAGGGTCTGCTGCTGCATATTTCAATGCTGTCAAGTGCTCCCAGAATCACAATGTCTGAGGTTTATATATGTCAACTCCTTTATTGGGCTCTTTGGTGATATTTTGTCTAATTTCTCTTAGCAACCATATAGGTATTTTCTTGTTAACACTAAAAGCCTTTGGCAGTAAAAACCCTCAGATAAAAGAGAAGAGGCTTAACATCATTCTTATTATAATTAAATTGAAGAGTATATTTATAGAAGGTAAAAACAATTTTGGCAGCATCATAACAGAGATAAGTTTGCCTCACTGCAGTTTCTGCATCATATCTTTAATCAGTAGTTAAGCTAAGGATGTCTTTCATGTATTTCCATTTTTGGAAAAGCCATTGCAACAGGGAAGAATTTGAATTACATTTTTCATCTATAGGGTTTGGGATTTTTAACAAGAGATTGAGTTTCCTTTAGTCCATTTTTTGCTGGTATGAAGTACTTAGACTTTCTGATTTGATCTGCCTGTCTTTCAGCAACAAGGTGTAGTAGAAATATAAACTGAAACATGGGATCTCTTGTGCATTTTCAGTATTACTTGGATCTTAACAATGGTCCTGATCAGTACAGATTCACTGAATCAGTTGCAGTAGCTTCTTTGCACAAATATATCAACATATTTCTATGTTTTCAAAAACTACAAGGCAAGTAAATTAAGGAAGGTGACATGAAAAGCCAGTTACTCCAAAAGTGACAAATACCATTTCAGTTGCACAAAGAAGTTGAGAGACTAATGAATGTTTGGAGCTAAACTAGAAGATGGTTCAGCTCTAAGAAATTGGTACTGAAATCTTTTATTCTGATATTTCTTTTAAGTCTTATAAATTTGGTTTCTGGTGAATAATTTTTAGACACATCTAACAAATTTTATTATTGCTTTAAGGTGCAGAAGTGTTACAGTAACCCAACAAAATAATTTGATTTCTTTTCCCTTATGGGCAAAAGAAAATATTTCTGTCAGCCCCCAATTGTTTTGAGATATTATTGCTTAAATATTTTATTTCTCTCCACTTCCAAATTCCTGATCTTTAAAAAAGGAAAAAAAAAAAAAGCCTAAATGTGACAATCTGCTTTGAAAATATCAGCTAAAACTGATATGGAAGAATAATGAGCCTCTAAGAACAGCTAATAACTTCAAGGGCCCAAGATCTATCTGGAGCTGCTGAGAACCTTTTCCTTTATCCACTACTCAAGTATTCTTTTTCTATTAAGCAAAACAAAAGAAAAAAAAAACACCTACAGTTTTCTTAAAATTTAGTCATCTTGATATGCTGTTTTGAACTGCAAGAAAGCATTTATCTATTATGTGCAGTTTAAAATTCTATGTTAGCTATTTATATGTACCAGTTGACTGAATATTTTGAAAGGCTGCCCCCAAATTTGCATTCTTTCTGCTGATAGTCCTGTGACTAACAAACTGATGTACCTGTGGAAGCTAAACAAACTTCTACAGGCAGAAATTATAAATTCACAGATCAGCCTTTTCCATTAGAAAGAAAACAAGAGGAACCCCACCCAAAACCTGATTCTCTTATTAGATTTGGTCTGCTGAAGATTTAGTCTTTGGTATTGAAAGGAGATGTGGCAGTCATCATGCCAGATCAACACCAGAAACTATAATTGTGAGAAAGGTGAAAAAGACTTTTTGAAGCAGAATCTGTCGGCATCCATAAAATCCCCAAATCCAGATAACTTATTCAGTGAAGTAGCTGTGTTGACTTCTTATAAGGAGTGTGGTGTATTGTTTCTTGTCAAAAATGTTTTTGTCTGCTCAGTTTGCAGTAAGATAGATTACCCATGCTGTATGTGCAAATTGTGGTTGTACTCAGTGGTCCAGGCATATGGACATTTGTGCTGACTAAGCTATTTTAACAGCTCTTATCAACTCTGTCAGCAAAATATTTGCATATTTTTAATGTGGTAGTGATCCAACTTTCTCAGCATTCATCTACCTTTCTTGTCATCTTTAAAGAAGACTGCTGCAGTTTTTGATGAATCTTTATTTATTCATCTTAATTTAGGAAATTACCTTATCTGAAATTGAGCTGAAGTCCACATATAAATAAGCAGGACCCAGCTCATAAAGAGACCCAGATGCCATGGGCCCCCTACACTCCTAGTGGCCTCCAAACAAGTGGTCTAGTATTTCTGGCTAAATGCAAATCAGCACTGCTGTGAACAAGTTAATACCTTTTACAGAACAAAACATTCAATTTCAGTTACCAATTCTGTATGATTGCTGTATTTTATATATATTCAGAAGTAGAAACAGTGGCACAGTTTATTAAGGAACTGTTTAACACAAGTAGTCCTCTTCTAAAAGTCCAGTGAAGGGTGCTCTGCTTGCTTTGTTAAAAATAACCTAATTTGACTAAAGTTTCCTTGATACCCTAAGCAAAATTACCCTTTCTGAAGAGATGACTGAGCATTTTGGTCCAGTGTTTCGCAGGCAGCTTTGAATGTACTCCTGTAAAGCTGTCAGGAGCCACATGGGAGGCATGGAAGTTCCCTGGAATGAACCCTGAGCCGTTCCCTGGGTGGGGTTGGTAAGCTGGGACTCAGTGCTAAGGCAGCCCTGGCTTCTGAGTCAGAATATGGGCAACCTAAGCTTGTGTTTGCTTTAGAACAGTTCATCCTTCTGAGGAATAAAGCTGACCTATTCCAGCAAGGTGTTTAAGATCAGATGCAACTGAGTGAATAAGGGAGAAGACTTGCCTTCTCAGCTAATCAGCTGAAATTGCATTTCCTTCTCATAAGCAGAATTATTGTGTTTATCTAATTCAGCTCAGTGCCCTTTTATATGGTCCTGTGTTCTTATGTATATATTTAGTCTTCAACTTTTTAAAATTTGTGAATGATTACTAGAAGATGGAAGATGACAGAGAGGAAATATATTACACTGTTTTTACTGTTGAATTATTTGAGATATTTTTTTGTGCCTTTAAAATGTTCCTGTTTAATTTTTCATTGTTATTGACTCCTTCAGTATTTTGCATATATTGCTCAGATGAAAAAACTGAGGCAGAAATCTATTTGTTGAGTATATTGAAAAAATCAATAATACATGAGGGAATTCTTGCTGACTAACCTCTTACTTATTGGGTTACTCTGTCTTTAATTTTTTGCTTGTTCAAGATTTTAACCTGAAATTGAGTTTTGGTGGGGGAGACTTTTTTTTAACAGTGTACTTTGCATTATACTTTCTCTCTTATTTTGTGGGTTTTTTTCTTCAGCTGCGGTAGTTTACTTTAGAGTGCTCTTAACTCATTTTCTTGTCACATACTACATACAGTTCCACTTGAATGCTTAGAAATATATTATATTTGCCTTGTTGAAATAAGGTTGACACATGGCCGGAAGAAATTTACAGCTGGGAAGTGACAGCAGCGAGTTTATATTATACAATTTTAAAAGGTCATAGGTTTTGTCACTATTCTCCATTAATTTGGATTATGATATTGCAGAAAACAACCCCCTAGCATATGCATGAAAGGCATGTGCTTCTTTGTATAATCCCCAGAAGAATTTTTTCAGACAGCCTGGTCTAGTCAAGGGGCAGTTCTTGGGTCCTGTCCCTTCATCAAAACAGGATGTAAATCTGAACCTCTTTCATGTTCTCAGTACTTCTGCACACTTTGCAAACAAATGACAAATTCTGTTTGGTGCAACTTGCAAAGTGGTGGATGGGAATACATGTGTAGCCAGAAACAATTATTAGGATTTTTTTCCCCTTTTCATTAAATAGTTACACTTGAAGCTTTGTTTTGATTTCAGTAGGAAGGAAGGGAATGCAACTCTGTGGACATAGGGAGCACTTCATTTCCATACTTGAAGTAATATTTTTGTTGCTTTTTATAATATTTCTCTTCCAACTAAAAAACATAGGTTTTTTCCCCCCTGTGTGTAGACTAATACACAGCCTTGATAGCATTTGTATCCATATTAAAAATGAAAATTAAAAAAAATCCTCATTTAAGCTAAGATTTTTAGATCATCCTAATAATTTAATCATATAATTTCCTTGTATAAGTATTAATTCACTGATGTCAATCTTAATATTTTTAAATACTAAATAAGAGCAAATAATATTTCAGAATGTCCAAACCTACATCATTACATAAAGATAACAACAAAAGTATGAAGAGTTTTTTTAAAAATAGTTTATAGTGTTGTGATTATATTTTGTAGACTCTGCCTGGGAATGTTATAAATACTCAGGCAATTGTTGCTTATCAGGACTGCTGATCTTGCTTTATCTAAAATATGTGCATGTTCACAAATGACACTTCATCAGTCTGAACTCTCCAGATATTTCAGATATATTCTTGAAGTTTTTTATAATTTTATTTTCACACATGTGTATGTGACACTCAAACATGTGAAGAACAGTTTGCTTATCAGTTACTGGGGAGATGTGTGCACGTGTGTTCTAGAGTAATGTACTCTGAGCCTGGTGGGATAAAACTTCTCCTGTTTCTAGTTTTCCTAAAAATGTTTTTGGAGAATTTTAGTTTGTATTGTCTATTAAATTAAAATTCATCCTCTATCTTGGTATTTTCAATATTTTCTTTACAAGCATATATAGCTTTGCATGCTTCAACAGCAATTGAAAGGACTGAACTATTGTATGAGGGAAATGACCGAGTTTGTTTTGAAAGGATCAAGAAAAAACACGTGCTCTAAAACACAGGGTGGATTTTGACCCTATTTTCCCAATGCAGTTTATTCAATGTTTTCAGTTTCTTTATGCTGTAAGGCCACTTTCTAATTATTCTGTCCTAAAAACCCCTCCAAAATAAAACATGTTGCTTTTTAGCTCTTCTCTTTTGTAACTTCCTTTTTCCTTCTTTGTGATCTTTATTTTCAAGTCACATTTGATTTTGACTTGTTTTCCTCAGGGAATATGATACGTAGGTGAGAAGGCAAGAGACTCCTTAGTGCCTTCACTAAGGATATGGCCACAACAATGTAGTAGCAGGCACAAGATAATTGATAATTGATAATTGTGAATGAAAGCCAAGGAGACCTTGTGAGTTCTGCTCTTTGTGGAATCAGTTTGTGTGAGGAATTTTCTGTGCCAAAACACATATGAAGCACACACATATTGTCATGTTTGTTTCATCATGGTGATGATGTTGATTATGGGCATATAGAATGAATTAGATACCATTTATTTACATTTATTTTAAAAAAGGGCCAACCTATATACACATACATGAGAAGAGACCTTGTATTAGCTGGGATTTTCTTTTCTGTCCATCCCAGAGGCTGCCATTTAGCAGACAGGGCATAGCAAAAAAGGAAACTTGGTAGAATTAGAAATGAAGAAGTGCAATTAGATCATATAACAGAAGCACTTTCAAGACCTTTAGGAAAATATGACAGTGCTTTTTCCAACTTTTGCATGACTTTTCTCCTGATGAATAGTTTTATTTCCATGAGATGCTGAAGCTTGGGCCAAGTCCAAAAACTCAACTTTCCCTTCAAATTTATATTTATGAGAAAATTAAGTAATGGGATCCATGAGGGGGTGGAGGGGGATGGAAGGGGGGGCAAGGGGGATTTTAGTACTCCAGTGCATCCTCATATTTGCATTCTATGAGAAAAAAAAAATAACCTAATAGAGAGAAAAAAATCTGCAAGAAAAACCATCAGTTTCAACACTTTCTGTTAACATTATACTAACCCCCCCAAAAAATCAAGTAACTTAACCCTCAATTAATGCAAGTTCAAAAATGTGTGACTATATTAATATTATAAAGTATTTTTGTTGTGGCATAATTTTCTTAGGAAGAGTTTTTGTCGTTTTAAGATGGGGGAGAAAATCTCATGCACAGACTTGCTGAGTAGCCACATAATCTTATGTCTCCTTTCTACTTTGCTCCCCATACTCTCATTGCTTCTTTCTAGGTAATTTCAGAAACTAATTTTTTTAGTTCCTTGTGGTACAAAGATTTGTGCAAGGAAATGCATTAGCACGCTTTTGGGTATCATTAAAAAATTGTTTTCATCTTCAGAAATCTTTTAAAAAATTCAACAACATCAAATCATGCCAGCAGGGGTCAGTTTAGCACCAATGGAAATTGAAATGGCAGTACTGTACACTTGAGGAGCTAGAACAAATTTGAAGCTTGTATAATCAGACTACAAATAAACAGTGTATATAACTTGGAAGAGAGTGACTAAAACAGGGTTTGCTATTCCTACTGGATTTGGATTTTTGAATCCTTTTTTAAAAGTCAATGAATGAATAACCTTTTCTGAAGTTTTGCTGATTTCCCACAGTATTTTATCCTTTAAGAGTAAGTGAACGGTGTATTTGACACTTTGCAAAAAAAGTGTATCTTCATTACAAAAAAAAAAAAAAGCATAGAAACAATAGAATATGAAAAATGACTGATTTCTGTGATATCTCATATTTAAACTGAAAAATTTGAACCTTAGGTAGGTACATGAAAGATTTCAGGTCAAGTTCTTCAAAGACAGGAGTACTGGTATATGCATAGAGCTTACCCATCACCTGAACCTTTCACATCCCTCCCACCTTCCTTCCTCCCATAAAGAAGCCTGCACTGACTTCTTTAGAACCACTGGTCTGCTTCTGAATTTCTAGTGTTTGCCTGAGATCACCTCTGGCCATAGCTATTCATTAAGGCAAACATGTCTAACATACAAAATAGAGAGCTGAAGGAAGATGAAGTAGGGAAAAACCATAAAAAAGTGTCTGATAGAGAGAGTTACTGTCAGCTTTATATTTTCTGTGCAGTTGCTTTTTTTCTGCAGTTATCTGGCTTTGTCTTCTGTTTGCAGTTTTTGCCACTTTGATGTGTGCTGCATTTGTAGAACTACCTGGGTGCATCCATTTTTAGATTCTTGCATTCCAGGAAAAAGTAAATGACAGCATATCTCTTTTAACTTTCTTGTTAGCTCGATAGTGACACCTGTAGAAATTCTCAGTTTGTATTTGATCACTCTTTCACAAGTAAAGTTCAAATTAAGTCAAATACTAGTTTTAATGACATAATTGATGCAACATAAGGAGGTACCTGAGGCTAGGGTTACAAGGTTTTTTAAGTAAAGTATAAAAATAAACTAGAAGACTAAACACACATTGAGAACACTCAAAAATTGGAGTTTTTATTCAAACTTGTTGCCCAGTCAAGACTGAAACAACATAATAAATTTCAAGATTGAAAGACTGGAATAACATCATATTATTGGAAAATTTTATTACTATTTGTAGCAGGAGAAGCATATATAACAGTTTTAATTTGTCTTGATTTATTTTTAATCTCCTTTGAAAACTGTGTCTTCCTCCTGCTGTTTTCTGTTCTTCCAATTCCACTCCAGCACATTCTGCATATTATGTAACTGAAGTGGGTATGACTTTAGGGATTACTAAAATATATCTAATTAGATTACATGGAAATTCAGGGCAAGGACCTATCTTCTGTTTCTATTTGTCATCATTTGTCAGAGATTTTTCTGTAGTAATTTTGACTTTGGCATCTAAAGTTGGTTCAAGATTTTCCAAACTTTGGGACTTCAGTTACAAACCTTAGGTACTTCTGCCCATGTTTATGTTTCTCAAAGGTCGTAGTGACTTGGCCATGTTTTCTCTGGAGAGAGGTCATGAGTTAGAATACTTATTTATTCACTGAGCTTTTAAATACTTCAAAAGGAAATGTTTTCCCATTAGAATATAATATTCTTTTAAATGATCTTGTGTCAAGTTTGATACAGCAAGGAATAAATTAATTTTGAACATTTGGGGACAAACTGTATTCCTTTAAAAACCTACACTCAATTATGCACCTGTTGGCTGGCTTTCCATTACAAAGTTAGCTTTAGGCAATTTGTGAAAAACTACTTGTTGCAAGATTGCTAATGCTTACAGAATGCTACAAGTGTTGAGTGCCATTTTCCTTCCTAAATTAGAGAGTAGTGTGATGATAAATCTTTGTCTAAAAGTAGCTGGGAGCTGTTGTTCTCAGCTGTCCCTTTTGAGCTGTCACAATTCAAAGTGCCTCATATATGATTCCATGTGTTTACCTGTCTGCATTGCCACCTGTGGTTTTTTTCCCCCCAGACAGACAACAAAAAATCACTTTTCCCACCAATCTAGTTTGCCTGAGATGAATCTATGAGTCTCGGACACAGGTTTTGAGTCATTATTCTTTCTAGGCAGTTGAAGCCTTGAACACAAAAAATTGAGCAGATTTCTCATTTTCCACAGTATTTTACCACTTCCTTCCTCAGTTATTCTCCTGCACTCAAATATACTGGGCACCAGCCTTTCAAGGTCTATCCTCACATACTGTGTCTTCATCTTTCCTTAAATCTTAGAAGCAGGATTGCTTGCTCAGAGCTATTTGTGGCTGTCCATTTTGTCCTCTACAAAGGACAAAACCTTTTCTTGACTGCTAGCTGTCCTTTGAATAAGTAAGGGCTTCTTCCCATGAAGGGTATTTAGATTCCCTAATTTACTTCAAGAACGTTGAGAGCAATATAAATATAAATGAGCTAATAAAGTTTCATTTCTCAACCTTTATCAGTTATATTTTGGCCAGAAGCCAGAGAATTCATCTTAACAGGGAGCTAAGAAAGCATTGATTTAGTGGATAAAATTCTTACTACATAGATAATGTTTGAATTGTTGAAATGATGCACTGTGAGCTTCTCTCAAAAATGCGAGGGAACTATATGCTGATGAAAATGTTGAATGAAATGGCCTAAAGGAAAACTAGTAGGCCAGAATGCTGAAGGTATTTTCCATCCAATATTGTCAATATTTCCACCTCAATATTGTCAAGTGGTCTTTCATACAAGAATAAAACAAAATATGTGAGAAACGACCCCATACATGTAGGTAGAGCAATGGTGTTGCATATTAATATGAATATTCAGTTATTCCATAGCTTCTCCCATGAAATAGACTTCAGCAATTCCTGCTCAAGTGGAGGACAACAGAAAGATTAGAAAACACACTGGGTAGAAGAGCATCTAGAAACAATGAAGATGGATGCTTAGAAACAGTGGGTTTCAGATAGGATTTTCAGCAGTTGTTCTGTTCTGTGACTGGCAGGTTAAGAAAGCATCCTGACTTTTGAATTCATCTCTAAAAAAAGCAACATCTATGGATCTTCAGCTTTCAGAAGTAATCTTGATTAACTCTATTGACATAACTTCCAGTGAGCAGTTCATTCTTCATTTCAGAGCAGGTATGGTCTCAAGAGGAGCCAGGAATTCAGTGAGGTCCTGAGGTTTCCAGCTGTGATTTGAGTCAAGAAAGAGGAGGGTTAGAAGTGGGTTTCTTCTCTGTTGTGACCAGTGACTGGAACTGAGAGAATGGGCTGAAGCTGTGTCAGGGCAGGTTTAGGCTGGATATTAGGAAAAGGTTCTTCATCCAGAGAGTGGCTGGGCACTGGAACAGCTCCCCAGGGAAGTGGTCACAGCACCAGCCTGACAGAGTTCAAGAAATGCTTGGATAATACTCTGAGGCACATGATGTGATTCTTGGGAAGGTCCTGTGCAAGGCCAGGAGCTGGACTTGATGATCTTTATGGGTCTCTTCCGACTCAGCTTATTCTGTGGGTCAGAGAAACTCATATTTTCATAAGGTCAAGCCAAAGGTAGGCAAAAATAAGTTCTCAGGAGATTTGTCTAATGGCTGAAAACATTCAGCATGCATTTTTTACACTATATTTAGGATGGTTTTGGACCTAATGGTTTAAGTAGCTATGTTTTGTCCCTTGCTCTGCACAGCCTTATCTATCTATCTGTATTGTCTGTAATACAGTCTTATATTATGACTTCTAATGCTCATTAAGCAACTTCATTAAGCAAAATATATAGAAGTCAAATTATTAGACTTGGCTTTCCTCTCCAGTTTAAGATGATGCCTAAACTAGTGATTTAAATTTGGCTCTTTTAAAATGAAAAGAAATTTACTATCTAGGCATTCTGCATGCCAGTCATATCATTCTTAAGTGTAATAGAAGTGAGACAGTAATAATAGTATCCAAAACTACAAGGTGCAGCAACTACAGGAGAGATGCTGACACACTATACAGCATTTGGGTTAAAGTCCTTATTGAAAGAAAAAGCCTTTATAGAAATCTGTGCTTTGAATAGCTTTTTGCCCTCTGAAGAGTGTATTTATTTCCCTCCCTGCTAAACTGGTAAGAAAGAGGACTTCATTAATATGAAGCTGTACAAGTGATGTGTTCTTTTTAGCTTCAGTTTATCATTTGGTGCTTAATGTGGCTAAACATTTAGTTTTATGGTAGTTTTATTTCTAAGGTAAAAGCAAAGTCAATTTTTCTGTGTATGTAAAATGTGCAACAGTGAAAAAGTATAGACATTATGGGAAAGGATGACATTTCTTTGTGCTGGAGGAATATTCTAAATTGCATTAGGGGAGGTCTTCAGAAGAAAATCAATAGGACACTGTTTTCTTGCTAGCAATAATTTGGATGACCTTATGTTTTTCAGCATTTGCCCATATTTCCTACAAAGAGAGACAAATCAAAGTCAAATCTTCTAGGCCAGTCACTACACTGATTATATCAATTTGTTCACTATGCTGATAATATAAATTTGTTATTTCTAATATTAGATTAAATTAATAGGAGAAATCCACTGGCTTGCTCAGTTCTTTACCCAGCTATATGAATATGTGAGGAAAGAAGAGAAACAAGCTCATAAAAATGAATATAAATTAAATAGTAATAATAATAATAGTGATAATAAATTATAATAATAGTAATGTAATCTAGTATTTTCTATGCAGCAGCATTTGCAGACCAGAGACAGATCAAAGGGATTGCTAGAAATAATGATCTGTATGCTGGTTAATAAGAAAACAGACTAAAGCATTATTGATCAGGTACACTGAAGGCATTTTAGTTCATTCTTATCTCTCTCTGCTTTATGCCAGTTCATAGGTTTTCCAAGTATATTACACTAGAGAATATTGAATTTCTTTTCCTTTTGAATTCTTTCAGAACTATTACATTAAGATCATCATTGTCATTTTGAAAAGTCCGAAGGTGCCAGCTTTCCTTCTGTAGTCATTTTATTAAAAAAAGCAAAAGCGCAGAATTTGTTCAATTTAGCTAAAAATTGCTTTAGGTAAACTAGTGAAAAATCTTACTTGAATACATCTGGACTTGTTTAAGGTTGATATGAGCTAAATCAGTATGAACTACATGGCATTGTTTTATTCAAATCAAGTTATCTTTCCCTGAGCTTAACAAATAATTTTAATGCTAATTTCAAACTGGTGCATTTGAATGCTGATGATGTACAGTAGCCTGGATTAAACTCTTCTACTGAAGTTTGATTCACTAGAGAGGTATGTCAGCTAATGAAAATATCTTCATTTTCTCATGATGTTTTTGAAGCTGAAATATCAAATTGAGTTTCATCTTACAAAGGAAGGAAAAGAAAAGAACTCAACCAACAAGGAATGTCAAACCTCAGTGAGTTGTTTCAAGCTGAGAGTGTAAGGACTCAGAACCAAGTAGGTTGTTGTTAACTGCTCCACAGTAGCTGTCCACAAACATACTCCAGCACTTCAAGGTAAAACACTGTTAATGAGCTCCTATTCCTAAACTGCAGTGAGGGTGTGCAGATTGTTTTTTCCAGAATGAACTGGTGCCCTTTCAACTTCTTCTCTGATCACTTATCTTTGTAATGCCATCTCTAATAAACATTTTAGAAAGTGTTTGTGCTTTGAAAGAATGAAACAGATAAAATATCTAGCTGTTCTGAAATTTATGGAGGCATTTGGAAGAAACTTACTTCTGCTAAAGGTAGGAAATCAGATTTTTTGGCATCTCTTCCTTTGCTTTCTACCTCTGAGCTGTTGGAGGTCCTGCAGGAAGCATGGAAACAGGTGTCTGAATCATAGCAAGAGCCAATTAATTTAGATATGGCAACTGTCTACAGCAGTCACTAAATTCCAGAGGTAATCAACTCTAGCCACATTGTTAGAAGCATAGATAAGGGTTTAATAGGCAGATATTTGAACTTATTTTCCCAAGTAATTTATTTGATTTGAGGAAAAATTGATTTGAGTAAGATTAACATGTCTCCTAGAAATTAATTTGAAATTGTAATGGTATTACTGACAAATGCCAGAGTATCCATTTCTGCCTTGAAATATGTTAAGATTTTTTAACTTACTTTTTGGTGGAAATGAGTTTTAAACTCATAATTTGGGAAGAGTATTTGATTTATCTATTTTGAATGGACTGTCTTTTGAGTGTTCTCTACAATTTTTTAATTCCTGCATTATGAGCAGTTCACAGCTGGTTTCTACACTATTCACAATGTCATATGCTTTTTTTCCAAAGGTTAGAGCTATGATTTGGTTTTCATTCATATGATTGAGTATGATTTTCTTACTCTCCTCTTTAATCCAATAATTCAGTGATATCCTTCATATTTTAATCCACATGCATTGCCATACTATTCCTTATTCATCTTTGTTATTCCTTAATTACAACTGCTGATAAGCTGATTTATTTTTTGCTCTACCACTTCTCTCTGAATTTCTTGAGTTGATAATTTGGATGGTCATCTTTCTCACTTACTTGCATTCATCAACATAGATTATATTTTGCTTTTGCTTTAGTAGTTCATTTAGTATGTTCTGTAGTGCCTTATTGCATTCTCTGGTCCTGCACACTGCAATAACTTTTGTCTTCAAGTATTACTGCCATTTTTATTTTATTTTATCCATTTCCACTTTTTTCCCCCCATTCTAGGTTACTAATAAAGGGAAATAAAAAGCATGTGTGGTGTGAGCTGAAAAGGCACTGCTATGCCTCCTTCTACAGGCAATCAAATAAAAATTGAAAAACTGACAGAATTCACTGTGCACCAAATCTGTGGGCTAGTTTCAGTGGTGAAAGCTGTGAAATCTAAAAATATGAAAGATAATAAAGCTGCCACCTTCCTCCTTCTCAATTTCAAAGTTTGAAGTAGGTAAATAAAATGGAAAAAAATTTAGCCTCCCTACTATAATTCCCCACATGTAATTACTGTATTGCATATTAATTTTTAAAACTTAGAAAACAGGAGAAAGAGAATTGCTTTAAACAATGTCAGTTAATGAATTTGGACTTGAGGAATTGCTGTTTCCCATGCTTAATTTCCTGCATCAGTTCAAAACCACCTACTTTTTGACATTTCATGGTTCTGAAGCAATTAACAGTGATACCCCAATCTACAGTTGTGAATTTAGATGAAGAATAAGCTGCAGGGAGAGAAGAACTATGAAAAAGCAGAAAAAGATTCTGCTTTGTTGTTGATATTTCTGGTAGTAGAAAAAAGACAAACTAAGAAAAGGATCTCCTAGCAAAACTGTCTGAATGTGGAATATTTTTCTGAATTTTCTGAGTGGCATTAATAGCCATGTTATAGTCTCACTTGCATGTTTCACCTCCTTTTTCTACTATTTCTGAACCCAGAAAATACTTTTTGCAAATCATAGATCAGTTTACTTCCAAGGAAAAAGCAGATAAGCACAAGTATACTTGCAGTGATTCAAAGCACAGCTCAATACTATAAATGTGCAGTGCCCCATTAACCTTTTAGATTGGAGGCATGTATCCACATCCAGTAAGTTTCCTTTTAAGTGACACCTGCAAAAAATATTGCTGCTGTTTGTGTCATTAATTAGGTTCTTTTATAGATTCAATCTCTGCTGCAGTTTCTGGAGAAGGAAACTAGTATATAATCTGTGAAGAGGAAAAGGGATCATTTATTCGTATTTCCAAAGGTCAACTCATGTTACTAGCTCATTTTTCAACTATTGTTTCTTCTCAGTATTGTGAAGTTTTTCTGATTTTTTTCAATATTTTCATAGCTTCTTAGATTGTTAACATTTATTAAAATGCAGATTGATGACCTTCCTCAATTTAGTGAATGTCTTTGTTTGAAGATTATATAGCTTTGATGGGAGAAAATAGAAACTATTTCTGTAAGAAGTTTTATTTGCTATATCAAGATGAAATGATGGATTACTAACAAGAATGTGGTTTAAAACATTACATTTGAGATACTGCTTTAGTCCATGCATTTTAGAATCATTTATAAATTAGAGCATTAATGCTAAGATACACAGAAGATGAGATTATCCATTTGCTCCAAAGAGAGAAATGATTTTCAGTATTAAAAAAATAATTGATTTAAGTGTCAAATTGATTTCATATTTTTAAATTATATTGTTTATGATTTTTGCTTATTTTTAATATGATATTATTGACTGTGTGTTAGCTATTTCAGGGTAGTTATCACATAATTGCTTTTTTCATGTGACTGATTGAAACTTCATTGGTATATCACTTCAGACCCTCTTTCTAAAGATCAAGTATATAAAGTAGATATAAAAAGATCAAGTATATAAAGATCAACTCCAGTTATAATCAATGATGTAGTTTCCACTGAAGTTTTTACTGATGATGTTAAGGGTAAAGTCATCCTAAGCCTTTTGTTAGTCCTGCTGCTTTCCCTGATGCCCTGGTTATGAAGTGTTTTTTCTTTGCCATCCTAGTGACTGCAGTGAATCATGCTGTGTTGTGGAAAGACAGCCACCTTCTAGAGGGGTGATACAAATACTTGGCTTCCCTTGTCTTCCACTCCCTGTAGTTTTTGTAAGTTACTATGTAAATCTTACACGAGTACTATAAAACTACAAAATTACTCTTAAAAAATATGGTTTCTGTTCTTTATGTGGAACTAAAGTTTTAGAAAAGTTGTTTCAGTATAAGTGATAAATTGTAAATGTAATCTGAAGGATACCTTAAGTGGTTGTTATGCTTGGACTATGTATTTGTGTAATCAGGAGAATGACAGCATTGTCCAGAGTGGAAAGGAGGTAAACTTGGTTAGAAACAAGAGGCAGAGAGCTTGGGCATGCATGCTAGACAGAGCCTGCCATAAGATATTGCAGAGAGCTTTTCTGCTCTCACATCTGCTTCTGTCACTTTGCCCCTTGCTTGTTCTTCAGTAGATGGTATGGTGAAGCACCTACCTTCCTCATGCATAAATTATACAAAATGCAGGCAAATATGTGGTTTCTTCTTGTTTTTATATTGTAGTCTTTCTTTTACATTTTTTGCTTTGTTTTGTGTGCCAGCTCTGCAATGGAAATGCTGTCTATGTATGCTATTGATAACGGTGGGACTGGACTAATTCTCAAGTGTCCTGTCATTTTACAGCTACTTTACCTTTTCAAAAGAGCAGTTGGTATCCAATGATTTGATTGAAAATTTTTAAACCACACTGATACAGAAAAATGAGGTGAGAGAGGTGCTGCTTCCATTGAGAGAATCAATCCTCCAACATCCAGCATACTTGTGTCTCTGAGCTCTTGATGTTTGGATAGAGATGAGCCCAATTTTCTGAATTTCTTCATGGAGCCTGCCATTTGTGGCCATGAATTGTGGGTCCTGTCTGCAAGTGTCAGCAGAGGTGGTAGTTAGTGCCAGTAGTATTATGAAGTAAACTGAGAGCAGCAGCTTAGAGATACACAAAACAGAGGATAGTGTGGGGATTTATTCATCTTCCTTAGGGTTCATCTCTGTGATTTACAGTGGGATTTTCCTGTGCCCTTTTGGAAACCACTGGTGAGATGAAAGAGCAGAGGTCAAGACAAGAAAGCTGATAAGCTCTCTCTTTCTCTGCCCTGAAGTAGGATATCAGCAGGGTGGGATTCACTGGGACAATGGTGGGGCAATCAGAACAAAACAGCAGCTCTGCGAGGTCAAGCCAAAATCCACCTAGCCCACTCATTTGTCTGATAGTGACCAGGAATAAATAATTAAGTACAAATAGGAAGTTGCCTTCCTTCTAAGGGAGATTTCCAAGATACAGTATGCTGTAGTTTAAGTCTTTGCAGAAAGTTGAATCTGGATTTACTTGATGTATAAATTGACCTTTTTCCACTTTAAAAATTAGTTTCCATTTTTGTTTTCTACAGCATTCTACAGAAATATAGTCTGTAATGTGATTATACTTTATCTGGGGTTTAATTTAATGTCAAAATTCTGTTGTTGTCAAGTATATGCTGAGTTAGAAGGGACCCACAAGGATCCAACTCCTCACCCTGCACAGGACACCCCAAGGATCGCACCATGTGCCTGAGAGCATTGTCCAAATGCTTCTTGTCATGCTTGGTGCTGTGACCACTTCCCTGGAGACCCTGTTCCAAGGCCCAACCACCCTGTGGGAGAAAAACACTTTCCTGATATCCAACCTAAACCTCTTCTAACTAATCTTCATGCTGTTTCCTTTAGTCCTGTCACTGGACACAGGAGCAAAGAGATCTGTACCTGCACCTCCACTTCTTCTCATAAGAAAATTGTCAGCTGTGCTGAGGTGTCCCCTCAGTCTCCTCCAGGCTGAACAGACCAAGTGACCTCAGCCATTGCTCATACAGCTTCCCAACAAGGCCTTTCACCATCTTGGTTTCCCTGTTTGGATGTTCTCTAATTGCTTATTGTCTTTCTTATATTGTGGTACCCAAAGCTGCCCCAGCACTGGAGGGGAGGCCACCCCAGTGCAGAGCAGAGCAGGACAATCCCCTCTCCTGACCAGCTGGCCATGCTGTGCCTGATGCACCCCAGGACACAGAGGCCAGGGCACACTGTTGTCTCATAGTCAACTTGCCATCAACCAGGACACCCAGGTCTCTTTCACAAGTGCTGCTCTCCAGCCTCTCATTTCTCTCATTTCTGTCAGTGAGACTGAGAGCCCTATTTCTATTCTGCTTCATATTTCTATCATGTGAAAAAATTAGTATTTGTTCATGATCTCCATTCCATGTAAAATTTTTCTCATATCTAAGATGGCTTTTCCATTGTGAATCTGTTGAGCATCTCTTGATAGAGACATAGCTGCATAACCTCCATGCAAGGCACTGCTCTTCTCTGTAATGTTCCAGTCCTGTTACATTCCCTTTGAAATCAGGTGGCCACAGCTGCGTGCTGTGCTTGAGCACTGGATGCTCTGTGAAATTAGTTGTCACATTGGCATTTTTCTGGTTTTCTCTGTTGTATTTCTTATAGCAATTACCATTTAATTTGCCATTTTACCTGCTGCATGGCTTTCAACTGATGATATTTTAAGAGAACTTTAAACAAAGACATGAAAATCTCTGTTCCTAAGCGTGTCTGGATTTGGACTCTAAAGCACTGTATGGTGTTTGTGTTGCTGAGGTTATTTTTTATAAATGTGTTGCTTTGTGTTTATCAAAGTTGAATGTCATCTGCTAGTTTATTTTTCAGTTGCCTATTATAGAACTTTCACAGGTCTTTGGGATCAGCATAGGACTTAATTATCCTGACTAATTTTATATGGTCATTAGGCTTTGTGAGCTCACCTCCATTTACACAGTGTAATTTTAAGCAGATAGATGTGAGACTCCATAGGACCTTTCTCCATCTGAAAACCAGCAATTTTTTACAGTAATTTTCTATCTTTTAACTACTTAATAACTTGAAACAGGGTTTTTTCTCTTACTTGATGAAGTTTCAGGTTCTTGAAGGGAGAGGTTTTGGTGAAGAGCTTTGTAAAAGCCTTTCTTGGAAATTCAGGTAGGCTGAAAGCTAAATCATAGTCATCCAGTGTGCAGGTTAACTGATTTCTTTGAAGAAGTCTGGTAGAATTGTGAGGTGTCATTTCCTCTAAGAGAACTATATAGACTCACCACATTAATTCTGTTCTCTTTTTTTTTTTTTGTTTTTTTTTTCCTTATTGCTACCATTTTACATAGTATAGAGGTTGAAACTGGAGGTTTTAGTTTCATAGGTGCCCTCTGAAACTGGTTTGAAAAACTGGTTTAATATTTTATTGGTTTAATATTTTTACCATTAATTTAGCTTTTTGGTTTTCTGATATTAAAAATGAATTTGTCAGTTTGATGCATTGGACACATTTTCCTTTGATGCCACAGATCACTTTTATTCCAAGATGCTATGCTGACTGTAGCTCAGTGGTACAATTGTTTTCCCAACACAGAATTGTCTGTACCTTTTTTCTTCTGTCCATACCTGTCTTTGGCTGGAAAAGGAATTAGTTTATGATAGAGCATAGTGATAAACAATGCTTTTACACCTAACCAAAATACATTATTGAAAGCCACAGTGGCTAGTAAATGACAGTTACCAATAAATTAGCTATCTTGTAATTTATCATATATTTTGCTGTAACAATAGCCTGAATATGTAGTACCAGGATTATCAAAGTTATGACTATCTTGTAATGCCATAAAATACTCTGCTGAGCTCTAGTGTCTGGCAAACCCCAGAAAATCATGTTGCTGTGAGATCTGTAGAGCAAATCCTAAGGTGTTTTTGGGCATGGTGACTGTCTGCTTTGCTGTCAATAAGAGCTTCCTGATAGATGTTGCTCATTGGAGAGTTGAGCACCAAGTTGACTAAGGATCAATGTTGCTTACTTTCATATTCCCTGGGTGGTGATGGATTTCCCATAGCTACAGTGTGGTATTTGTGCAAAGCTAGATGCTCTAAAGACAGTAGTTATTGTAGTGGACAGGCCTGAAATTTGGGCTGCATACCAGCCACATGTACAACACACAGCCTGCTGTGAAACACAGAGCAGTTTCTAGGAGACTTAACAGGTGTGATTGACAGCTGAAAGATAAACACTCCCCACATATATCAGCTCCCTCTGTGGTGGTATTTGACTAGACTTAGGAAAACAGCTGCTCCAAGAAACCACATTAGCTGACTAAAAGGTCTGCAGGTTTGGTGTTGAGCAGGACGCCTCCAAAGGTGTGTGGTCAGCTCTGCCTGTAGAGACCAGCTTGGCTTTGGTACATCTTCACTGGTTGTAGTGGTTCTTAACAAATCTCCTTACAGCAGTTTCTAAGTGTATATTGGGGTTACAGCTCCATTTGTGTATTTTTGTGTGTGGTACTCTCTCTGGCTGCTGCTACTTATTCAGAGTAGGAAACAAGTTGAAGGAACATGGGTTTGGGATTTCGCTTCTGGTGGGATTTCAGTTTGGCTTTGAAATAAATGGAAAGATTTGCTTTCAGGTATGAAGGGAACACTTGGATTAGATGTATTGTGTGTGGCATCACTTTATTTATTTATTTGATATGAATGTCACTGTATGATATGGCTCATTTGGGAAAGAGGGTCCCCCAAGAATGGCTTGGAGCACCATGGGGCTGGCTGGCCTGAAGGGCTGTGACTGTGACTCACAGGCACCTTGGAGCTGGGAAATTGCACCTGCTATCAGTAGGTAGGAGCTGATTTAGAGAGAAGTAAAGATTCCACCCAAGTTTTCAAAGCAGACCCTTATTCTTTTTCTGGTTAGGCATTGACTTCTGACTTGCTGTGCTCAGTTCACTCAAGAGTTCTTGCAGATGGTAATTTCTCTACTTTTAGATGTATATTCAGAATAGAAGATATGTGGAGGAGATATGGGGGTCACATTTAGCCTCAGAAGGTGTTGAAAAGCCTTAGACCTGAAAAGATAATTTTCTTGAGAAGCAGAAACTCTGAGCATGGCAGATCAGTGGGGTTCTCTGTCACTCTGCAACAGCAGCCAAAATCCATTGATCACCTGGTCAATGGTGTTGTGTCTCTACATGAAATACAAGCAGTTAAGTCAGAAACAGTATTTAGTTTTCTTTTTTCCACTCAATAGGCAACTTTTCATGCACTTGTAACACTCTGTTAAGATCTTGTACCCTCCCACCAGAAGGCTATAGAGTTTAGAGGAAGTGAGTATTTCTTCTGAGACTGCTGTTGTCTAGAGCAAGCACAAGAGCTGAAGGAGAGAGACAATCAAAATGAGACATTTTGTATTTTATGGCAGAGTATATTCACTAACACCTTGTGCTGTTAGAGTCCTGCTTATTCTTTGCTGTGTTGTAACAAGACCTCTGTCCGTGGTTATTTGTTCTAGCCTGTTGACAAAATAGCATTGCTAATGTTATCTCCTTGACAGCATTGAGATTTGATTGCTACTGCATGCAGTATTGTATGGATCCAACTAAAATTGGCAAGGTCTGAGTGCAGTATTTTGTAACATCTCTTGTTTGTGGTGCTCAATGAGAGGACAAGGAGCAATAGCCATGAACTAGAACACAAGAAGTTTCACTTCAACATGAGGATAACTTTACAGTGAGAGTGATAGGCTGCCTAGTGATATTGTGGAATTTCCCTGTCTGCAGACATTCAAAATTCACCTGGATATGTGTAATCTTGGCAGGGAGGTTGTCCTGGATGATCTCCAGAGGTTCCTTCTAACTCTAACTATTCTTTGATTCTGTGATCTGAAAAGCTTTGTTTTTTATGTAGTAAAAAGTGTAGTGACATGGACATGAGCACCGTGATAGAGGACTGTCATCTTGAGTTGATTGACAGGGACTCTCTTTGCTTGAAAAAGACAATGGAATCATACCAGTATATTCCAGTCATTCTATGTAGATGACTTTGTTATTCACTTCTATTTATTTGTTTTAGGAAAGATTTTTTCCTTCTGGGCTGCTGTACAGTAGTGGAGATTCAGGGACAGCTGTTCATAGACATGTACAAGTCTTTATATAGAAACCTTTCAGTGTTTTGTAGTTGAAGAACTTGCTTAAAGAAATATTCTGCTTGTATAGGAGAAAATCTCATTTATTCATTAACAATACATGCCATGCCATCATCCTAGATAAAGTGGAAAAAATAAAACAGCATTGTGCTCACCACTGTGCTGAAAGCAATGTCTGCTCTGAGGTCACACCAGGAAGCCCAGACCCTCTTAGGATGGTGAGACTGCAGTCCTGCTGAGCAGCCTGATCTGAAATCCTGAGGGAGGCTGCCATTGCAAACCTTTCAGCAGCTCTTTTATTTCCTCTTTTATTACTGAACTGCTCTTTCCATTCAGATAGTGTTATGCTGCAACCATTGCTTGTCTATTTGTGAATTGCTGTATGTTTTAATAAAGCTCTATTAACACCATCCTTTCTTATGGCTGGGCAATACAAGGCAGCAGGGAAGAATGCTTAACATCAAGAGACATTCATCAGATGATGTGGGTTGTGTTTCTAGCCCTCACAGTACTTATGGCAAAGAGATACTATCTTGTGTAATTCTATTGCAAGCTTGAACTCTACTCCTTTACAAAGTTAAATTGAAATGAGGGATTGATCCACTGTTGAGTAGCTGAACAAGATTAACGTTAATTGATGGTTTCAGACAAACATCAGTGCTAAATTACATAGCTATGTTTAATGTTTAATATGATTTAATCTTACAGATATGGATGAGTCAAAAAAAGGAACCTGAGTACTTCCTTGCCACTTAAAAGCACCTACTTTTATTTAAATTTTAAGAGAAGATGCTTTATTTATGTGGATTGCTTATTGAAAGAAAAAAAAATCTTTAAAATCTCCTAGAAAAAAATTCACTTCAGAATCTCATTGAAGTGAAGGGTAAATACCAAGAACAAAAAATGGTGCTAGTGTGATTACTCTGTGAGAATTATAACTGGAAATTACAAAATGAGGAATTTTGCAGTCAGTTGCAGAAAATATTAAATTAGTAAAACTAGGAAAATCCAAAGCATCTGAATATCTTCAATTTAATTTCCAATAGATTTTATGCAATAAAAAATTTACTGTGAGAAAGTTAGTTTTTTGTTGAATTTGGGTTAGATTACAATGACTTTCTTTAACAGTGTTATAAATATTTTTTATTCTGTTTGTCTCTTTATAGCCTCACTTCCAGTCAGAGTCTGTGGTTCTTAAATACCATATATAAATATTTAAAATATGACTGTAACCATAAGTCTTACTTCCAGTAGTTGCAATTCCCTGAGCTTTTAATAGTTGTAATTTCTTATATTAGTTAACACTGCTAAGATTTGATTTATAAATTTGGCTTTTGCATGTAGCATAACTTATTATTGAAATGTGCATAGTAACCCTAAGCCAGAAACTGTAAAGCACGCTGCTTTATGTTCTGTTTAATGACTAGAAGGTATTCTAAAATTATTTGTCTCAAAATTTCTCTTTCTGTCTGTGTGGCAGAAATTGTGTTAAATGCTGCACTGTCTTAGTGCAGTATTAACCCCTGACCCCATCCACAGCAGTCAGAGGTGGGATGGACCAGCCCAGCCACATTAAGAAAGTTCATTCTCTGCATATAAATGTGCTGTCTGCTAAGTGTGAAATGCCAGAGCAAAACTGCAGCCCACCCTGGGTTCCTTTCCCTGATTTATAGCTGGCCAGTCCTTCAGATTCTTTTCCTGTTTCAGACATTGGGTGCCTTCATTTCTACCCAACTGCCAGAATCTTGGAATGAAAAGACTGATTTATATTTTCTGTATTAAGCAAATACTTCTTTCTTGAAAAGAAAAGCAGTGGAAAAAAAAAAAAAAAAAAAAAAAAAAGATAAAAAAGGTTTATTCGAAGGTAGTTACAGAGAACTACTTTTCTACAACTCTGAACTTGAATGTACCCAGTATTGAGATTTTAGGATGAAATACATATATTTTGCTTTTAATAGTGAAAACTTTCTTCTAATCAGAAGTGTAGTGTCCAAGGTGTTGGAGCACAAACATCAGCTGCTGCTGCTCTCTGGTGCCACAGAATGTCTGCCATGCTGCCAGTGCCTCTGCTTGCAGAAGTCAGCTCCTGGGTTTCTTTAGCTTTTCTAATTGAGTTGTTGTTTGTGGGGGTGCTAGGTCCACACTTAGAGAAACTTGTATTTCCTGGCTTCCAGGTGCCAGTTGGAGCTCTGCAGGACCAGGAAGCTGCTACAGGATTTTAGAAATCTGAGACAAAAAGGTTTTTATTCTCTGGTTTCAGGAAGGAAACTGCTGAATCTGCCTCTCATTTTTAATGCTACCAGGCTTGCCACAAACATTTGTGAGACTTTTCCAAAACTGTTTCTGTTAACACATATGTGTCTTTAAGAATCAAACTCAAGTTCAGAAAGGTTCCTGTGCGATACTGTAACATACTTTTATGAACTGGTAGGTTTAAGCCATGTTACTGCCAAACAGCTTTCAGCATGCAGAGCAATGAGGTTTTGATGCCTCAGTATTTTCTTTAAAGGAGGGAATTTCTCAGCCTTGCTGCCTGTGACCATTATAATTTGTTGTTTTTGGTTTTTTCTCACTGCTGCTGTGCTTTTCCCTCCCTTCCATTGTTCTTTTGCTCTACATCATCATGTCTTGTATTTTGTGCTGTTCCATTTCCCTTTTCACATACAAATACAACATTAAAGTATTTGAAGGCTGTGTGTTCTTTCCCTTCTCATTCTCTGTTTTTGGGCATCTGATAATGTTTTGTTCCTCTAATTCTGTCTTTGGAATTTTAATAACTTTTTCTGCTTGTACAGTTCTGTTTTTCTCATATTTTGTTATTCATGTCCTGTCAAAGCTCATCCCAATATGCTGGCTGTCCTTGATATCCTTGTTATCCCATCCCACACAACTTCTCCATCCTTTTCTAGCTATGTTCTGACAGCCACTCCTATGTGAGCTGAGCTGTGTTGGTGCTGTGCTCCTTTAGCCCTTGTAGTTGTGCCTTCTGGGTGTGAGGGTAGAGAGAAAAAAGCTTTCAGCAGTGCCTGGATCTAGTGAATTTGGACAAATCTAGCATTTAGTCATGGGCAAGAGAAAAGGATACCATCTTTCCCTTGTCTTTAAAGAGAGGATGTTGTGGGAATTTGGGTGTAACAAACCTGAATGGAGGATTTGCTTGATAGTTTACTTACTGGAGTACCAAAATCATATTGCTTTTGTTGATTCTCATTGTATTTTTGGTTTTGTTTTCTTTTTTTCATGTTTGTTTTGTGTCTGTATGTGTCTAGTTTTTTTGTGTGGGGCTTTTTGTTTGTGTGTCTATGCTTGGTTTTTGTTTTGTTTGGAGAGCTATAGCTGGGAGTTGGTTAGAATTTGATTAATCTCCCTGATTATGCAAATGCATGCCACGTGTTAATGGGAAGACTAACCTTTCATTTGTGCTTGAATACCAGCTCTGGTTTTTTTTATCCCTCAAGTTTCAGAATGAGAATAGAAGAGACCTTAAAGATCATCTAGCTGCAACTCCCTGCTATGGTCAGGGACAACTAGACCAGGTTGCTCAAAGTCTCATCCAACCTACCCTTGAACACTTCATGGGATGGGGCATCCACAACTTCTCTGGGAAACCTGTTCCAGTGTCTCACATTTCTATAGTCCTCCCCCTTTAGGTGCAGGAAGGTGCTGTAAGGTCTCCCTGGAACCTTCTCCAGGCTGAACAACCCCAGCTCTCTCAGCCTTTCTTCATAGGAGAGGTGCTTCAGCCCTCTGACATCTTGGTGTCCCTCCTCTGGACTCACCCCAAAAGGTCCATGTCCTCCTTGTGCTGCAGCACCCTGGGTGGGATCTCTCAGAGCAGAGGGGCAGGATCCCCTCTCTTGCCCTGCTGGCCACTCTGCTTTGGATGCAGCCCAGGGCGCTGTTGTGTTCTGGGCAGCAATTGCACATTGCCATGTTAAACTTCTTGTCAACCAATGTTCCCAAGTCTTTTCCCTCAGGAGTACTCTCAATCCACTCTCTGCCCATCCTAAAATAGAAGATGTCTGGGAATAATTTAATTTTTTTTTTCTAGTGGAGAAAAACTTTGAAAATCTCTTTTACAGTGTCTTTTATAGTGTCTCAGACACAAAATGCTTCTAGGCTGCTGTTCTGAGATAAGTGAGGACTGAATGTCAAACTGCCAGAAGTCATATTAATGAACAAAAGTATCACTGATGCTATGAGGGTTATAGTTAATTTTGCACTTTTTTATGGAACCAGGAATAAGTACTTAGAAGTGTATGCATAAATCCTATCTAAGAATATTTATGAAGAAAATGGTTACAGGTAATGAAGGATTATGGCTGGAATATGAATGTTCAGCACAATGAATGTGGGATAAAAGCACACCAGCTGGGGAAGTTTTTGCCTTAGTTTGCCTTGCAAACCAAAGAGTGTGATGAATGCATGGAAAGGGATGGACTGGGATTTATTCCTCCCTCTTTGGTCTCTTCCCTGGAAGAGGATTTCAAACTCGAACAATTTGAAGCAAAGCAGACAGAAAGATGCTATTAATAGCAGTCATAATAAAAATGATATACATCAAATAATAGTTGTTTACAAGGGAAGAAGCTTAAAGGGATTAAGTTTTTTAGCCTTTGTTGACAGCTACAGGGTGTTGTCCATGGAACAGAGCAGACTGCAGGAGGGGGCTTGGTGCTTTCACCCTTGGACCTGGATGTGTCTTAAAACTTAAAACTCAATTGCTTCTTAGAGCTTAAGTAGTTTTATTATTTTGCAAAGTTAGAGAGCAAATATGAATTATTTACAAAAGCTATCTTTCATGGAATCCAGAGAAAGAATGAGATTGTGAAGCATACAGGCTAAGCACCTAATTTTTTTCCTCCCTCCTCTCATATGCTGTAAGTGCACCTTGAAATGCCATTACCTGCTGTAGCTGAAAACAAGATAATTTGTAATGTGGAACAGCTAATTTTTCATTGTGGTTCCACTGGGGCAGAATGCAAAACAATCTGGTGTAGCTACATTGGTAGTGCAATAACCTGCATTGTGAGCAGGGCTGCTGGATCCTCTCACCTTTGGCCAATTATGAAGCTCTTTGCAAAATTCCCGTAGGCTTTTAAATATATTTGACATCTACTTTTTTTTCAAAGCATAGAAAATTATGCAGAAGGAAATAATTGAGTTTGGGTCGTTATTAAAGAGGTTTTTTTTGTTTGTTTGTTTTTTGCGATTTTTTTTTATTTTATTTTGTGGGGTTTTTTGTGGGGTTTTTTGTGGGTTTTTTGTGGGTTTTTTGTGGTTTGTGTGGATTTGTGTGATTTTACTTCCTTTATTTGATTTTCTTTTTTTTTTTTTTTATGTTTATTTTTTGTGTTTTTTGTTTTTTTGGGGGGGCTTGGGGATTTTTTGCTTGGGTTTTTTTTTTTTTTTTTTCCCCCCTAAATTTTAGAGCATGTGAAGGATCTGTGAAATGGCAACTGTTTTAGGCTGCCATCACCCTGTGGTATATTGGCTTAGAGAACAATGAAGTTTAGAACAACTTTCAGTAGGACAGTGGACTGCTCTATTTCAAGAGTGTTAGTGCACAGCCACAGAATTAAGCTGTGCCATAAATTTTGCTATGTCTAGAAGCTCAGCTTTCATCTGCAAAAAAAAGCCTAAAATTTTTAAAATTTTTTTTAAACAGTTTGTCCTAAACTGCTTTTTGTTTCATTTATTGCATTCTGTGTCTCTTCCAGATCACCTAAGAGGCAACATGCCCTGTGTCCAGCCAGAGCACTGGATCAGTGTGCTGATGTTCCCTCAGAGGGACAATTTTTATGTTTCCCTTGTTTTACCCAGACTCTAATTTTCCTGTAACTTGCTAAAATGTGATCTCTTCCAGACCACTCTTGTGTTGTCAAACAAAACTAGAATAGACTAAAAAATTTGATAGAAAGTTGGAGAAGACCTGATAGGATTGTGCAAGCCTACTTTTGCATATCCTGTGACTAACAACCCACCCCTGCCCTCAAAAGAAGGGGGTGCTAATTTTGCTAGAGGCAGTATCCAAATGTGCCAGAGTGTTTGACCTGCCTGTTTGGATTCAGCAATCAGAGCATTACTGTACATGTATCATTAATGCACTGCTATTCCACAGTGGATTTCTCTTCTCAGCAGAGCAAATTTTCCTGTATTATATTTAGCTCCTGGAGGAGTCCTGAAAAGTGACTGAAATTTTAAATCTTGAATGGCATCGTAATTCCTTCCTTATGAGACATCCTGCAAAGCTAGATTGCATCTTCTTGCTGTAGATAACAGGAAAAATAATTTTTTACTGTGTAATCTCAATCCTCTTACAAGGCTGCCTGAATTAGGAATTCTGATAATCATAAGTAGTGTGTTTCCTCAACCCCTGTATTCACAAATCATTTACTTACTCAAGGCTTATCTACCTGAGTCAAAACCAACTCAGCTGTTGACTAAGACAAAAGGATTACAGACTTGGGAATCTCCTTCTAATACAAATTCTGATATTCTGATTATTATCTTCCTGGCTTTAATTAAGGTTCAATTATTTCTGACATTATTTGAAATGAGAAAGAACCTGAAAGCTCTTAAAAAATAAAAGTAAGGTAAATTCTCACAATAAGTTGCACTCAAAAATTTAAAGTCATGTAAGTTAGTGTGCCTCCAGTGAGAATCTGTCATTAATATTAATTTCCAGACTAATGAGAACACTAGGCTACTATGTAATGCTAAAAGGGCACAGGTGTGACAGTTTTAGAGAAGGTGGAAGCCCTAAATCCCATAGGCTGTTTAACATAAATTGTGCTACCTAATTATTAGGCAATTTCTTGCCAGGTTTTTGAAAGGGGTAAGTTTTTTAGTATTTATCTGTGAAAAATAAATTCCCACAGAAGGCAGTTTATCATACCTGGAACAACATATCCTTGAATTTTCCTGTAACAGAAAAATATGATGGAGAGGAATCTCTGACCTGACTGCTTTATCAATATGCTAATTTATAGTCTATGCAGAAGAATTCCATGGAAATTCGTCTTTTCTTCATTTTTTTTTTCTCCATGGGTTTATGATCTCCTGGGCTGCTGTGTTAGTGTCACAGTGGTGCTGGGTTGGCAGCATTGGAACTGCACTGTTGAACCTCAGCCCATTAAAATGAAATGCATCAATTACATGTGCTTTGGTAGAGGGCACACATGCCAGGGAAATTACAGGAGAAAGCAGATGTTTATATTTAGGAAAAAACCCAGATATATTTGGGGTTTACAAACAGTAAATTGTTTTTAGCTAAAATTTTATTTTCCAAGCACCTTTTTGGGGGTTTTCTGTCTTTCCAGCATTGCATATCAAGGTGTTAAAAAAATTAAAGCTTTGCTGTGTTCTCCACAACTCAAGCATCCGTCAGTTGGTCTGTGATGGATGCTCAGTAAATAAAGTGGTTTAGTCTTAGGAAGGAAATCTCAGTTCACACCTTCCCTGCTGTGCTCAGATTGGAGGGGATTAAAAAAAAATACAATCTAGAGTTTCTTTCTTGGGCAATGTCAACAACAGCAGCCTTGGTGCACACAGGGAGTGTATTTAATGTGTTTGTGCTCCTCGAGTTCTCAGTGATGGATTCCATATAAATAAATAAAGACTCAGGAGATTTTGTGAGGTGCCATTGGAAGGTGATCACAATTTGTCTTCACGAGAAACCTTGTGGTAGAAACATCTATAAGCTATATACAAATATGTTGTCCACTCCTCCCTGAAAATGGCTAAAAATAGAGGAAGGAAAACAAACTTTTAAGGTGAAAATGTCCTTTCATTATTGTGCCTGCTAGTGTAGCTGTTGTGTTAATTGGCAATTCTTAATGAGTCCTCTAGTGGTGGGACATAATAGAGGAGGGACTGTGCTGTGTATGTTAAAACCACAAGTAAAATATGATTTTGTCATCTTGAACAGAAAATTATTTACATGGTGAACTGTACAGATGGCTTGTAAAGGAAAATTACTCTTCCTTCTTAAAAAAACACTTGATAAATCACAGGCTTCTCTTTCTGTTTTCTTCTCTTTTAATGTCTAGAAAATCCAAAAGTTATGCAAATATATAGTACTCCAATCACACTAAACACCTGGAAAAGAATAAGTACTCTTAACAGATTACCTTAATATGCACTTTTTTTTATTTGTAATATTTGTTGAAAAACACCTGAAGTCTTAGGCAATGTTTTTTAATTGGAAATGAGATGTTTTCGATGTTAAATGCAGGAAATGAATGTTACATCTTATGTAATTGACAGAACCAACCTTTTTGAGTGGTTTGCTAAATGCAAAGTATTATTTTTGCTTATTACTTTTTTTCTGTAATAGACATGGATAACACAAAAGAGTCAATTCATAGGTTTATTGCTACTGAAGAGTTTGATTTGCAAATAGTGATTTGATTGGACTTTCAGGTGGGACAAAGATAGGGGTCCTGGCTCCTGATTATTAATGATCACTAATAATGATGTAGACTGCCTTAGTGTGTGGAGGTGTTGCTGTTGAGGACACACTGCACAACTGGTACCTGTATTACTGTGATCTTGGGCTCAGCTGGACAGCAGGTGCCCCCAAAGTTGGTCTGTCACTCCCCTCCTCAGCTGTCAGCGGAGAGAAGATACAACAAAAGGCTTGTGGGTTGAGGTAAGGGCAAGGGGAGATCACTCAGTGGTTACTGACTGGCAAAAGAGACACCACTTAGTTAGAAATTAATTTATTGTCAATTAAATCAGCAAAGGGTAATTAAAAATAAAACAAATTCTTAAAAACGTCTTACCCCCCACCCCTCCCTTCTTCCCAGGCTCAGCTTCACTCCTGTTCTCTACCTAACTCCCTGCCCTGTAGCAGCACAGGGGACAGGGAATGAGGATTGCAGTCAGTTCATCACAAGTTGTCTCTTCTGCCCTTCATCCTCCCAGTCATCCCCTGAAACTTGTAAACGTGCATTTGAAACATAGCAGTTGTGACACTGTTATGTGTCTACCCTGCAGTCTTCAGGTGTTTCAAGGAAAAAGTGATGCTTTCTTATTCCTTTTCCTGGAGTTCTGTGGTACTTAGGCACTGCCTTACTTCCATGCAGAGAATTCTAGGGTAAGGTCTTAAAATTGTTTTGGTGAGGTTTGGAGAGCAGCTGAAGTTAAAATACAGTGAATTGCTAGTTTTTTGGGATTTCTTTTGTTTGCTGAATATCTGTATTCTCAAAGAGAATTTTTATTAGCGTGTCAGCTCCTCTGTCCTTATTTTGTTGTGGTTTGGCTGATTTTATCTGGATCTGTGAGCAAAACAAAGGTTTTCAGTCTCTCCCTGCTATCTCCTTATTTGGGAGTGATTTACAACCATCACTGACTGGCAAGAAGATGAAGGTCTCACAGTTATGATATTTGCTTGAGCTTTCTCAGCAGTGGTAGGTTGGTTTAGAAGTGCCCAGTGCAGGAAAAGGTTGGGTGTGGTCTGCCTTTAGCACCAGAGATGCCAGTGAATCCATGTGAGCCATGGCTTTGTACTGTCAGCTGGCCAGGGAGTGCCTTGGGCTCTGCAGCATCTGGGAGGTGGCAAACATCACAGATGGGTCATGTCCTCCTTGTTCAGCCCAGACAATCTGCATAGGAGCAATTGCTTCATTCATATCAATCTTCCTTGTGACATAAAGATCTGTGGTAAACCCAGTGATTGAGCTGCATCAGATCTTTGTCTCATGATGTGGTGCATCTTTATTGGTGATGTGATAATTTTTATGTCATGATAAAGCCACCATTGATTTAACTGGTGGTCTTCTCCTTTGCTACCCTCTAAGGGGAGTAAATGGTATCAGGTATAACATGATGGATCATATTGTGTCCATTTCCTGCCTCACCCATCTTTGCTTGTCCCTTGTTCAAAGGGACTGCCTGACTTTGGTTATCCCTCTGTGAAAACACAGCAAATGCCTTACACATTGCATTCCCAACCTTTCACTGCCACCAAAGTCCAACAAAATTCTAAAGGCCTGTGCTCTAAAACAGAAAACAGCACTAAATCTGATTATTAATTTTTGAAATTTACTTTAGTAAATATTTAATCTTAATGACTTTGTAAACAGCTTGCTGTTTGCATTTGGGGGATAAAAAGAAGAAGGAATCCTCAGGAGAACAATATCAGATTGTTTGTTAAGGAAAAAAGGTTTAATACTTGTTAATTGCATGATTTAGAGTCTTGTGTTATTAGCATGGTTGTTTAAAGACAAGTCTTTCCCTTTAAGTAGTGAAAAAATACTTTTTTTTTTTTAAATCTTAAAAAGCAAACAAAAAAAACCACCTCACTTTTCCTCAGGGAAAGGCAGTGCCACATCAAAAGAAGGTGGATAATGAGACAACATAATGTTAAAATAATGTTGAAATTTGAAAATAATAATCCAAAAAAATGTTGTGCTGACTGAGCTGATGATGTTGAGCCTGGAGGCAGGAAGGCTCAGGGGCAATTTTATCACTGTATAAATGCCTAATTGGTGAGAATGAGGATAGTGGAGGACTGCTCACTGATGGCACAAGAGGCAATAAAGGGCAGAAATAAAAACCCCACAAAGTCCCATCTGGACAAAAGAAAAAAGCTTTTTCTCTCTTAGGGTGATCAGATACTGGAAAAGATTTTGTAAAGTCTCCACCTGTGGAGATGCTTGAAACCTGAAGGTCCTGGGCAGCCTGCTGTAGGCAACTCTGTCTGAGAGGCTCTCTCTGGCAGTCTTCACTGTTTCTGTGGATTACATTGGAGTTCTGTGTGTAAAAGATGTGAAATTACCTTATCATGTAGGATGGGTAATTGTTTAGGAGGTAAGCAGTTGGTTTTCAGCACTTCTCAGGCTTTCTGTGATGTAGGGACTTGAATGGAGTTAGGCTGTGGGAAAGGTTACTTGCTACAAACTGTGTGTGGCACATCACTGAATTCATACCAGAGTCCTCCCAGTGGAGGAGCATATTGTGATTTAGAGCATATTGCAGGTTCTGTACAATTTTATCTAGGCTGGTTGGGTTCTTAAGAATAAGAAGCTTTGGTTTTCCAGTGGTTGTGCAGGTTGGTCTGAGCTTGGTTTTCTGGATAATCTCATGCAGCTGAAAACAGAGATCTATGTCCAGCAAATGGTCAGAGAGAACATATTCTTTTTTTTTTTTTTTTTTTTTTTTTTTTTTAACCCGTACTTTCAGATTCCCCAAATAAGTATTTGGAAGGTTCAAGCTAAGGCCTGAATCAGTTCAAATCTTCCTTTAAATACAGATCATATGCTTAATTCTTAAAGAGCTATATATGTAGTGGTTTTAGAGAAATTGATAATTCTGTACCCATAAGCTTGTTTGCCTCTTTTCCAAGATAATTGGTGGTATTTTAATACTGTACTGGTTTGGAATGAGCCAGGATTAAACCACATCAAATACATGCTCTATTTGCCCAAATTAGTTTAATCCTAAGGCTTTTTTGGTTGTTTATTTTGGTTGTTTTTTTTTCCTTTTTTCTTCTGATGAATACTTGACTACTAACAAAACAACATTCTGTAGTAGAATCTTATATTAACCTCAATTTTTGTCCAGTTTTGGCTTTTTGTCATCTTCATGTTATCTTCTACAGTTTTAACAAAAACACAGCACATCCTGTCCAGACCAAAAAAACATCATCTCAATGAAAAAATTGATGCAGATTGATCTTTCTACAGATTTATATCACTGTTTATAATTCTAAAAATATTTACCTTACAGTGAGATTTATTTTGAGAGCTTCTAAACATATATTGTTTTTCAGGCTATATGCAGAATCTCCTACAATGGAGAGAAATGTAATTTCTAAGTGCTAAAATGCATACTAGCATATACAAACCAATAACCAGCACAGTATGATCTGAAGAAATGACTTCCCCCTATACAGTGCATGTTCTTTAAAGAGAGCAACCACTGCTTTCTTGCTCATTGTAATTCACACTGCGTCCAGCACTACTGGAAAACTAATGAAAATGCTGGGAGTATAAGGCTTTATTTTACTGTTGAGAATTCTCAGTGGTTACAATATTATGTTGTGCCTAATTCTCCTGGTACCAGGTTTTTTTTAAGAGTGATTTCTATTTTCAACCCAGTGATCCATTTCATGCATTAACCCCCTATGTACTGGATGTACTGTGTAGCACAAAGGAGCTTTCAGAGCCAAGTGCTTTTACTAGATTAATTGTAAATAGGAAAAACTGCTCAATCAGTTAGAAATCTTATAAGCACAGGCTCAGTGACATGGAAATCTGGGAAGCAGTGCTTTTTAAGTTCACCTCCAAGAAGATCAAAGCCAGGAATAAAAGGAGGAGGTGCTGGTTTAATTTTTTCATCTGAGACTGCATGATATGAAGTGATGCAACTGTTGCCATAGTAAAGTTATTTTGAATTGACTACAAGCCAGTCAACACCACTGTGTAATATTCCCACCCACCTCCACAAGCAAAGCAGAAGGATAAACACTTCTTGATTGATTTTGTTTTCCCCCTTGTAATAAGGAATTACAGGAACTGATTTTAGTATTCTCTTAAAAAATTTATTGCCAGCAGTGAAAAGTCGCTGATATTTTTTGGATTTGTGTTTCAGATATAATTCATGTTTTTTCTTAGAATTGTCATTTATGAAACACCTTCAGTTGTCAACTGTGAGATAAAGGAGTCATCTGCTCAGTTAACTGGGGGAGTATTAAAATGTGGAAGATAATCCCACTAGAATATTTAAAATCTTATCTTTACACATCTGTTTAAGGTTTGGCAGAGTTTATTTTCATCCTTGCCGTGTTACTCAAGTATAATTTGTAATGAAATTGAAGAATTCCCTTATCTCCCTCACCTTCACTCAACATACATGTACACGCAGGGATTGAGGGTCCAGGTAATGTCATGTCATGGTCTCTGTTCCTCAGTGTCTAATTTTATGAGAAATCTATGGGGGTGTGGTAGTAAAATTGGATAAAGGCAAATTGGATAAGTGTTTCTTGCCCACTGAAGGCAGAGATGCTGATGTTGCTCATAAAGTTGTGAAAGAACTATCTCAGTCATGGCTGTATTGCACAGACAGTCTTTTCCCTCAGTTCTTAAGGCTTGGCCATGTCAGGAGGGTTGACCATGGCCATTATTTTGGAGAATAGGCAGTGCCTTCTACGCCTACAACCCGTGTCCCTGTTTGTCCTGAATATTCATGTTGGGAATAGCTGACTGATTAACTTTTTTAAAGTGAACACTCCAGTAAATGCCTTCCTAACTTATTAGATGTCTGAGAAATCACGAGTATTCTCTGTTTTTGCAGTGAAGTTATGCAGGTGTTAAAACTTGCCTGATTTTTTAACAGAAATAAGTATCTTAAATCAGGAACAACAAGCTGAAATCTCTGCCTGCAACTGGTCCCAAGGCCTTGAATTTGAGTGGAGACTTTAGAGAGAGTGGCCTTTAAAAACAGCTTTTTTAGGTTAGAGGCTTAGAATTCTTTTAAAAGGTGAGAAAAAAATAAATAAAGGACATATAAATATTATTTACTATAAATGAGCCTGGGAGAAGAATAGCTGTAGATACTTGTGGCTCATCCCATAATTCAGAGAATGCAGTGTGACACAGCACTGATCAGCAGGTTACACAGCAATAGCAAAGCCCTAGGAAAGTGAAATGCTGCTCCTTGATGTGCACAGGAAAGTGCAGATTTGAAAATTTAACAAACAGGCAGTGGATCTCACTATCCTTGGCAAACTGGGAAGCAAAATTTCAGAGGGATAGAGAGGAATGAGCAGGCCAGAGAGCACCTCGCTGGTCAAAGAGGCTGTGTCTGAGTGGAGAGAACAGGAGAAACCAAGGTGAGCCCAGAGAGACAGATGCCCTGGCCACAGTGATGGGGCTAGGAACCCCTACAGCATCATGTGGAAAGGGGTAGGAGTAAGGAACAACATTTGTCAAAGGTAAGACTTAGTCTTTGTAGCCTGTTATATCTAAAGAAGTTTTTTTTCTTGCTTAAATCTGCACACAGATAAGGTTTCTGCTGTGCAAGTATGTGAATATGTTTGAAAAATGGTCAACAACAACGTGTGCCCTTTCAGTTCAATTCACTTGAAGCAAATGTCTAGGAGATAAGTTTTCCTTATTTATTCTTTACGTCTCTATTAGAGACACCAAAGCTGTGGTTACTCAGATGTTCCTTTTATCCAGTAGCTGACATTTTTCTGCATTCTCTCAAAGCACGTTGGAGTGCTGCAGTGTTCAGTTGCTTTTGCCAAGGAATGTTGATTTTCTTTATGTCCTTCTCTCTCATGTAAAAATAAGGCTTTGGTAGTCAGCAGTGTCCCTGGGGAGGCCTTGTTCTGCACAATATAGAACAGATTGAGGTGACTGGTAGGGGTATGGTACTGTCTTCATCCTGCTGCCCTGTTATCTACTGAAGGGCTTTTTTATTAAAGCATTGGCCTGATATGTTTATGCTAGTGAGTTAGGTATTAGAAAAACTGTTTTTGAAGAAGCATCTGTCAGCTAAGTTACACTGACTTATCACTATTGATTAGCAAGTGCTTATCATTATGTCTATTGACTACTTTTGTGGACTGGGATTTTTAAGAGATTATTTTATTTTATGGCATCCTCTGGCTATTACCAGTAAGACAAAGCATCCTGTATCTCCAATGAGCTCATTCATTATTTTTCATTGTCTTTTCTATTACAGCCATTATCTTAGATCATGTAGATGTAGTAGAAGCAATATTTATAGGACACAGTTCAATCTCTATGAAAAGGAAACCTTTCCAGATTCTACCCTGGGAGAAGAAAAGACTGCTGTGCTTTTAAGGAGATAAAAAGGAGAAAAAAAAACATGCTACAAAGATATCATATGTGTTACAGAATATCTAGAACTTCTTCAAGGCAAAATCTACACCCTCAATTTACATAACAAAAATGTAATCAGAGTAGAACCATTGACATCAATGTTATGTTGGGCAGACTCTGTATCTGAACTGCATATCAAACCTTAGCCTTCATGTAAGGGGTGAAGGTGGTGATGGGGAATGTGTGTATTATTCATGGGCTCTATTTGTCTTCATAGTTAAGATCAATGTTTTAAAGACTGTGGAGGGCCTCTGTGTAAAGACCCTACTCTCCCATCACTGCCAAAAATTTTCTTAGCTCTTTTTCCTTGTATTTCACTAACTTTTCCAAAGATGAAATACACAGTGTTGCCATTTTCACCATTAAACCTGAATGGATTCAATCCTTGTATTGTAGCCTTGTGTTTGGAGAAAAAACCCAGACATTAAAAGGAAAGTTAGATGTATTTTTCCAGTGGTTATTAATGAGAGCTGTGTTTTGGTTAATAAAAACAGAGGAGATGCAAAAGGTTGCTACATTAGAAGAAACCAGGAGGAGCAAGTCTCTTGGTTTCCCCCATCTGTAGCTGTTGCAAAGCAAGAAGACCTTGATAAACTCTGTGAACAGGTCAGAGCTTTCTCCAAGCCTGAGAACTACTAATGGGAATCCATTTTGCCCTCCAGAGATAACTAAAGGTGGAGTGGGCTGACTGGCTATTATATGAATGTGGCTTTAAATGTCTATATTTAAAGCCTTGGGACATATAAGTTAAAATTTCAGCTTACAGGACCACATTTTCATGGAATATTTTTCATATTAAAAATACAAGTAGCCTACACCCTCCTCTTTAACACAGTGTTTAGTAAGAAGTGTTATGCTGTTGGAAATAAAAAGAAATGCTGTTCTTTTCATATATGCACTTTAGCTTTCCAGTGCCTTTATGCATTCACTCTTTCATTGGTTATTGCAGGTGAGTATGACTTCCTTTTTTTTTTTTTGTGTTAATTGGCCTGGAGAAGGAGCATGCATTGGTGGGAACTTCAGACAGTAATAGTAAATGTTGAGATACCTGTGTCTCTGATCTGTCTGCACTTACATAAAACTTAGCTAATGGCAATGTAGTCCCTGATCATTGAATGAAGGACTTTGAAATTAGAAATTAGGAAAGAACTTTTGAGAGGAAAGATGGAAAACGAAACAGATTTTGTCTCCTTTATTTTTCTCTCCTTTTTCTCTCCTTTTTGTCGTGTCATTAATTCAAAACTTTTATGTGATGGATGATCCCACATAATATTATATGGGAAGAACTTGCCAAAGCTTACAGTAAAGTCTCATAAACTCTCCACATGGAGAAATGCTGTGATGGTAGCTTTCTCAGACCAAAGAGTTTAGAATTACATGCTATCTGTGTCAAAGACCACTGATCAGTTCTAAAATTTTCTCTTTGATTTTTCAGGTGCTGGGATTTGACAGAAAATTTTTTTTCAGTCAAATCTCAGCACAGTAAGCTAAAGGCGACTTGCTACCAAGGAAGGTGAAATAGGGGCAGCAAAATTTTGGTAAGCAACCAGTTCTTCACCTTGTCTTTCAGATTTTGTTGTCCTGTGATTATTTCAGATGTTACAGGCTGCATGGCAATAATAATGGTACTGAAATATATCTGAATGAAATGGTTTTTTTAAATTCCTATTTAATTTATTTTCTGTGAATTTTAATTTTCTTCTTTCCATCTATATTTTATTTTATTTTATTTTATTAATATTCATTTTTCTTCAGTGCTAGTAGTGTTACAACTCTTGGAATATACTTTAGAGATTGTAAAGTCTCAGAAGATTTCTGAGCTTAGAATAAAAGCAAAATGTCCAGAAGACCAGATGCTTATAAAAAATTTCCTAAGCTTTCCCATAGCTTATTCTTCCCTCTCCAGCAGTCTCTCCAAGAGGGTTTTCATGGCTTCAGGCTGTTAGTCACTGAAACTATGCAGTAAAATAGTTCTGCTGTTGTGTTGGAGAATCCCAAGGAGCAAGGGCTAAAGTTACTTCCACATTTGCCTTGTGCATCTGTACCACAGAAGCAGATGATAATTCTCTAATGTAGGTCCTTGTCTTGAGAGAGGGAGCAGTTGCTGTGAGGTGTTTTGGATTTTCCACAGGGGTAGACAGACCTATGTGAGATGGGAAAAGCTCCTGGTGGAGACGTGGAGGGTTTGGCTCTGACAAATAAGAGAAGCTGAAGCAGCATAACAAGAGGAGAGGGAAAAAGTACTTTACATTGAGTTCATGTTTACAAAATGGAAATATTTCCAAAACCAACTGTAAAATGGAGATAATATTTTCTTAAGTTAAATCTTAGGTATTATTTTATTTTTTCTTCTACACCAAATTAATTTTGACTTCTACTCAATTTTTGTATTATTAGTGGCATGACAGTATTAGAAGTTAATGACATCCTTGATGTTTTTGTACAGCCTAAATATTCAATTGTAAAACTAAACCAAGTTATTGTGGTATCTTGCCGTTCTGAGCTATCAGTGGAAATCTTCTGTCAGTGATGGTATAAATGAATTTGGGGAACACTCATGAGTGAATGAAGTAAAATATGTTTTATAACAGATGTTGCTGTGAAATAAAATTGATTTAAGAAAAAACATCCCAGGTGTTATTTTAAATTAGTTAATAATAGCAAAAACACAGTGCCTTCAAAGACATACTGTCATTGAAAATTGTTTTAATGATAGTTTTTTGGTCAGCTGTAGTAGCAGTTTTCTTTTAAAGAAATGCTGTAATGACAATTTATATATGTACTTAAATATAGTGAGTCTCTCTGACAGAAATGTGAAAGTCAATGAGATAAGATAGGCTGACATAAGAAAAACAGTGCTAATGAATAATAATATGCATTATGTCATTAATGCTAATTCGTCCCTTACAGAGCAAGAAAACAAAGGGGAGGTCACCAGAGAGAAAAGAATTAACAAAAATGTATTTATAAATATGGGGCTTTCCTGCCTCCCTCCTCCTCAGGCATCTCCTCTGAAATCCTTTCTCTTGTTAGGAAACTAATTATACAGAGGTTGCCAACCCAGATCTCTTTCATGTATTAAAACAATGGAGCATCTTTCTCAGTCCAGGTACTAATTAGCAGTCACCTAGTTGCAGGGCCAACACAATTGTGTAGATATTCTGCTCAGAGAGCATTGATTTGAATGAGAGCAGTAGAAGAGTTCACATTAATTCATAATGAATTTTTTTTAGTTCATCATGTGCCTGATCTCCCCTGTAGTACATTGCTTTTTCTTGTGCTCCCTGTCTCTGTGCTAACCACTGCTTATTTTGTTACCTGTAGTGTGAAGTTGCTTACTGAGCTCATGGTTCTGTGAGATGTGCAGTCTTCCCTCACTTTGGCTGATGGATCACCACCATTAATACCTCCACTCAGGTCTGGGGACTGTTTTGGGTGAAGTAGCTGTGAGCCTGAGGGGCAGTCAGTCCTTCCTCTATGAAGAGTTGAATGTGCATTTGGTAGTCCGTGTGATGGTAAAGAGATAAGCTGCTTTAGTAAACCAGTTCTGGCCAGTCACCAGAGTCTAGAAGGCTGCTTCTTGTTTTTAATGCTTGTGGAAAGCCAGAGGTTAATTAACTTCACTCCTCTTGAAAATAAAAAATCTCTGCAGCAGCTACTGACTATATCTTTAGTTTTTGCCTGCTCTGGAATCAGAACTGTATGTGGTTTAGGAAGTCAGCTCTGTTTCAACAGTATAATTAATTTATTGAAATGAAATTTAAGACGTAGCACTGGAATGTATTGTTGGCCTTGCTAATCATAAATAACTGACTTGTTCTGGTGTATTCCCTTTACTTTCTCAATCCTTATTTACTCATTGGTAAGTAGGACACTCATGCCAAGATGGATCTTTATTTCTCTCAAGGCTTGATCATGTGTTCATGTATGAGCACATAATTTCATGCACCTGAAATAAATGTCAGGATTTCCTCAAAATTCTGTAACAGAATTCTAGAAACATGACCATTCTCTTAATTGGTAGAAAATAAATGGAGCAAAGAAAAGAGAATCTTATGTGAAAAAAACCTCTCATGAAACAAAATTATTATAAAACCAGGGAAATACTCAAATAATAGTAGAGTTTATTCTTACAGTTTGCCCGAACTCTATTTACCTTTTATTCTAATGGTATGTATTGTATGGAGATGGCACTTGCTAGCATTGTCTACTAAAGTACTGAACGAGCACTCTCCTAGAAATTTGTGGTTCTGCACCCAGTCTTTTCTGAGTCTGCTTATGAAACACCATGTTGCACTGTTCACTGTTGAGAAAAGTCTGTACTATGCTTAAGAAAGTCAGTGTCATTGAAGAAGTGCTTGCAGCAGTTTCTGAATTTTCTTTTCAGACAAGACTAGCTAGCTATTAACTTATTTAGTTATTTATATTAAATTTGGAAATATTAAAATCTAATATAAAACTATATTAGATTTGTAGCCAAATATTCATGTATCTCTGTAAATGATTCTTTAGGATATGAAAGATTTCTCCCCATGCACCTTGAAGCATGGACAGCTTCATGGCAATGCTGTCTCTTGAAAGTCTGCTTTGGGTGGTTGTCTTGTTTAATCCTTATTTATCACTGTTTTGTTTCATCCTGTTGAAAACAAGAATTCATAATTCTCAATGTACATTTTTCAGAGACTCTGGATTGTTTCAGAATTTTGGAAAATTGGCAAAAAATTTGGAGGGCTTTTAGGAGGAGAGAGGGGAAGGCAGAAGGTGTTTTACATGAGTTTTACATGACTTGGCTGGGTGCTGTTTGACTTTGTATATTTAGAGGAACCCTTTTCTGTGTACTGTTATGTGTATTATTGTTCATGGTGAATGTAGAAGTAAGTTTGGTGATTTCTTTTGATATCAGCTGTGCCCTGGGCTATTCTGTAAGTGGGATAACATTGCAGCAGTAGCAGTGTCAGGATGCAGAATCAATGTAAGCCAGTAGCAGGAGACAGCCACAGTGCAGGGATAGTTTTCCAGAAACTTATTTGAGGGACTCTGTATTTTTGTCCCAGTTTCAGTGGATAAATAACAGATAGTTCAAAGAGGATTTATTAGTCACTGGCCGTTCTGCTGTCAAGCTAGAAGACATGGAAAGTGATCCACTTCCCTCTTCTCTAGGTAACATTTACTTTTCAGGAGTGGTGCTTATATTTTATTCATTTTTATAGATAAATACTTGAAGCTTAAAGGATGGTTACCCCACTTCTCCCTTGAGCAGTGTGCTTGTTTTAAAATACACAAATAATTTAAATATATTTATTCTATTAGTTGGTTTAGCTCTCTCTAGTTATTCTTTGGATTTAAAATGTGCAGTTCTGCATGTTCATACATACAGAAGTAGATGCTTGTAGTGCTTGAAAGCTTTTTTACTGGTGTGGAAGATTTTTCTTTAAACTTTGCTACCCATAAAAATAGTTTATATTCAGAGTTGTCTTCTGTTTTTTGGTGTTCTCTGTGGTTGTGTGGGCTTTGGAGATCAGCTCCATGCCACTAAAATTGTTGGCAGGTATTCAGGCCTTAGAATAATTGCCCATCTGTGTAACTCTAAGTGAAAAATTAACCATTCAGAAAGAGTAGCTGTGACATAACTTGAAGTCTGATTTGACAACATGTAAGATAACAGAAGAAAGTGAGGGGTAACATAATACACAGTCTATCAAGTAATATTGTTCATGCATCTCTGAATTAATGATTCACAGAAATGGCAACTTCAAGAATAAAGAGCCAAAAAAATCCAAGTAGAATTTAAAGAAAAGTCTGAACACAAAAGAAGATGTAATCAAATGTTTCTAGCAGAAAGAACTGTATAGAGAGGAATGCAAAATTTGTGTGTCTTGGGGTGGATGGGGGTTTGGGAAGGGCTGAAGGGGAAAAGAAAAAGTAGTATTTGAGAGAAATATGGAGAGAAAAAGTGTTCTTGCTATCTATGGGTAGCCAAAGTTTGTGAGAATCAGCTTTCTGATAAACTAATGTTTTTGATCAATGATTAAAGAAAGATAATACCAGAAAATGTCTTCCTCCTGCAACCCTTAACTCTTGCAAATCATTACTTTGATGAACGTCAAAATGCTGATATGGATTTTTTTCTGCAGCTGTGTGTCTGAATGTTACCTGTTTGCTCTAGTCCACTCTGGGTGAACTGAAAAAAAAAAAAAAAAAAAAAAGAAACCTCTGATAGGGTGGTCAGTGCTGCATGTGGCATCATCCTGTGTCTGTAGTGTATAGACTGGAAAGGAATTTCTGCATCTTCAGATACCATAACTCCTTACCATTAACAATTCTACCCCCACACCTGTATTGCAACCTGATGTTTCTTCAGGGTCTGAGGTTGGGCCTACCACTGGAAAAACTGGGCTGGTTAGAGACAGAGAAGTAGGATTAGATGTAATTTGTTGTATGTCCCTGAATCAAGCATGGCAGGGGTGTATGATTTGGTCTTTGAACCCCCAGCTCTATGCCCTGCCTCCAGGTTATGGAGTATTTTGAGGCACTGGAGAGACATTTGGCTGAACTGGAAACTCCAGTTTTGTCAAAATTGTATGCTCTTGTTTCCTCTGTGTTTGAAAATGATATCTTCCCAGTTTGCTCTGCTGTTTTCATGGCTTAGCCCCAGCCAGCAGCCAAGGCAGGCACTCACTCACTCCCCCACTACTGGATCAGGGAGAGAATTGGAAAAGAAAAAGTGAGAAAACTGATGGGTTGAGATAAAAAAAGTTTAATAGGGAAACCAAAAACTGTGCACAATAGCAAAGCAATATAAGGAATACATTAATTGCTTCCCATGGGCAGGCAGGTTTTCAGTGGCTTGGGAAGACAAACACCATCACTCTGAATGTCCCCCCCTCCTCTCCCAGCTTTATATAGTGAGTATGAGATGTATGCTATGGAATATCCCTTGGGTCAGCTGTGTCATCTCCCCACTTCTTGTGCACCCCCAGCCCATTACTGGTGGGGTGGGGTGAGAAGCAGAAAAGGCCTTAGCTGTGTATAAACAGTGCTCAGTATTAACTAAAGCATCTCTGTTTTATCAACACTGTCTTCAGCTCAAATCCAAAACACGGCCCCTTACCAGTTACTCTGAAAAAAATTAATTTTATCCCATCCAAAACTATCACAGCTATGCATCTCCAGAGTGGGAGGTGGGGCTTGAAGTGCTGGGGAAGAGTCATGTCTTTAGCCATTTGAGATGACTAAATAACCACAGCCTGACTGTTTGTCCTTCTAGCTTCTTAATCTTAATCAGGAATTTCATTTGAAACATGAGTAATGTTTTTTTGTCCATTTAGCAAACAGCCCAAGATAATTTGGGAAAGTATCTTGGGAAAAGCATCTTCTACTGCATTGTCTCTACAATGAACTTTCCTGTAGTACTAAAGATTTGGATTCAGTCATGTTCAAGAAATGCTTAGATGTTAAATGTCTGTAATTTGTAAATGATGTTTTATTTTATACTTGTATGTGATATAGTCAGATTATGACTCACATCTAAGAGCATGTGTTCATAAATTGCCAGAAAAAAATGTTTCTTTGCCAGGGCAGTGGCTGATTTTCAGATCTACAATTCATATATATATCCTGTTTCCTCTCATGCTTTGCTTAAATGTTCTAGTGCATTTGAGCCTCAGAAAGGTTATTTATGTATATAGGAATGTGTATGCATAGGAATATGCATACATATGTGTATGTAAATAGGCATATATATATATGATCTTACGACAGTATGATATAGATAATATGTGATGTATGATGATGTGATGTAGATCTTCTATGCATAGGAGTATAAATGTATTTATGCATGCTAGCTCCAATATGCAGCCTTCATGGGTTGAGCCATTGCTAGTAAAAGGTGTCATCTGGAAAATATAAGATGCATTAGAAAAATAAAAAAATCCCCAAGAACTACACTTGTTAACTAAAAAGTAAATGTATCCATTTACTGTTTAATGGATTTGCATATTTTTGTTAAATGCCAAATTTCTGAATTTTGAAACAGTTTTAAATTATTTTCTTCATTACAGTTTATGTGAAGGTTAACCTGTTGCATTAAGAGAGTAAATAGCTGAAAAGAGTAAATGATGGAGAAATGCATGAATAGTTTTACAGATTAGTTACCAGAGCTCCATTAAGGCAGAAGGGAAAAGCACAGCTCCACTTCAAAACATGATTGCTTTCCAGGTGCTTTGATCAGTGTGTCAGTTCTAATGACAGCTTAAATAGTTTCACTGTCTGCAGGATTTTGTAAGAGCAGCACATACTGAATATGTGTATTAATTTACATATATATATAATTAATTAATTATATAGTGTAATAATTTAAATATTACCACCTTATTTTCTCATTTCCATGTCCAGGAAGTGATGTAGTAGACAGCAGAGATTACAGTGGAACAGTAACGATTCATCACTGGTTCATGTTTGTTAAGATTGTAGATTCCTAAATTATTTTTATTCTTTAGTACATTGTGCATGCTAATTTGAGATGTTGCACAAGGTGGAATGTAAAGGCCAAGCCAACTTTTATGTTTTATGTATGAGCTGTTGTGTCATTAACCAGGAATGGTGTTTGACTGAGCAACTTGCACATGCCCTGTGTGGCTAGAAAAGGCATCCACACAGTGATTATAACCAAATAAAGAGGCTTAGCTTGATATCAAATTTGCTTGTGGTCACTTAACAAAATTATTTTCAGAGTATATGGCTGTGTTTCATTGCTTGTCTCTGGGAACAAGAGATGAGAAATTGTGTTTTGTTTCAGCATCTACACAAACTACAAAAAACGGGCTACTTTTGGAGGTCTGCAGTAGCAAAGGTGTCACTGCTGTGTTAATTGTGTAAGCTTGGTCCACTGCTGTTTGATGTATATTGAATGTATGTGCACAGCAAACAATGAATTTTTGAACTTCTGGAATATGCAAATATTTTAGCAAAATAGGCCATAGTCCAATTTAACAGGAGATGTTAAATTACTAAGAGCTGTAATGTCCCACCACCAAAAATTACACATGAGCTTTCTTCTCCTTGTACAAACAAAATCAATAAATTGCTGAGAAATCTTAATTTGAGAACAAAGGGAGGATAATGTCATAGTTTAATTATTTAAGATATCAGGTACAGTGAACGTCAACTGTGTGAAAGGTATTGAATAAAAAAAAATTAAAAGCCAACTTGTAAAGAACTTAATATAAATATTATAATGAGAGAATAAAAGAATGCCATAGGAGAATCTCAGTATCATAGTTCCTACATAAAATATTCCATGATAGCAAAATAAAATAATACCATACAGAAAAGATATGGAAGACTCCACAGGGAGTAGAAATAGAGACTGTGGAAGTATTTAGATGACTTTTCAGAGGAAATTGCAAGAGAAACTGTTGAGAGAGTAAACTCATTTTGTGAAATTATAATCCAATACACCATCTGGGAATGTGCACAGTTCCAGCTGAGCAAGATGCCTTAGTGGTTTGGTGTGATAAATGCTAACTCATTGTAAAATCCCATTTTCTTGATGCTGTTAATTTATTTCTTCTGTTGAGGGGAAAAAATAGACATAAATATACATAGCTTTATGTCTAAAAAGAGAATAGTAAGAGTAGAGAATAAATGAAAATATTTTTAGGACCTTAAATTGCTGAAAATTCACCATTTGTCAGAAAAGCTAATTAGTGTTTTAACTACATTGCACTACATGAATTACATTAATTTAAATGTTGGACACAAAATACATATTTTCATTTATGTATATTAAAAGAAGCTGTCGAAATTTGCTGTGAAATGGAATGTCTATAAAATGCCCTTTGTAGAATTGTAATTTTTAATGTATTTCTAGTCCAGTGTGCACCAGAGGGCCTGAATCAAGTCTTTAAAAACAAAGAGATTAGGTTTAAATTAAGAGTAAGTAAGAAATAAGAGGTTTGCAGATCCTGGCTTTTGGATGCACTTCAACCCCAAGCAACTTACCATTGCCAAGGCAATTCCTTTTCTCATGGGTTAGCAAAATGGGAAAAGCTCTGACTTTTTGGATAACAAAAGCTTTAGCAATCAAATATGACTATGTTAGTGTGCACTAATAATTATGCAGCATGCAATTTATTTTTCATTACTACATTGTGCACATAATTTCAAGCTGTATTGTATATAATAAAAGAAAATACTTATTGATGGTTACAGGTGCTTTGCACATGAAGCCTCTGAAGAGTGTTGTTAATCTAGATACTTATGTCTCTCTAAACTTGGTTTGTTACATCAGCAAATAATTTTGGGGAAGAACAGCTGGTGCTTTGTCTCCTCATGCATGCCTGAAGCCATCTCAGAACTTAGCTTGAGGTTTGATCTGTCCTTGCCAGGAGCTTCTGGGCATTGGGAGTTCTCAGTCAGCCCCTGCTGCCCCAGGGCTGTGAGCACAGTGCAGCACATGGGGGGCTCTGTGGTCATCTTCTCCATAAAAAACCATCCTGGTGGTACACCATTTCCTTTTAGCAGATGCTTTTATTCATCAATGATGTATATTAAGCAAAACACTGAACAAAATGGATCCCCTCTCACCTCTGCCTGCTCTTCCATGCCCATTGTTCCCATGCCCATTGTTCCCATGCCCACTGGGCTCTGTCACCCATTCCTTCTGTGTCTGTCCCACTCTCCCCAGGGCTCTGAGCTCTGCTGTCCCTCCTGCCTGAGGAGGGCTAGAGGGTTGCCTGGTCCTTGGCTCCTGAGCTCACAAAGGTGCAGGCAGCCCCTCTTGCCCCCAGTGCTCTTTGGGGGGAGAGGGAAGGGGTCAGAGATCACAGGATATATGGAGCAGGAATCAAAATGAGAAGCTGACTGGCATAAGGTTGTTAATGTGGCAAGCTAGGGTTGTAGTTGAAAGTTTTTAATTACCAGTTTTGAAGCACAGTGAGTTGAGTCTGTGAGTGAATTCCTTTATCTCCTGGGTCAAATTCTCAGTTAGTACCAAGTCACAGTAGTTTTCAAGGGTTGCACTGAATGTTGCTGTTGTAGTATCAGTATAGAGAAGAGAGGAGTAAGGGAAAAAACCCCACCCTTGAAGTTTTGGAAGAATAATGTGGACAGTTAGGTTTGAATATCCAAATTATGGCATTCCTCTTTTGTTTAATCTTGATTTTCCTTCTTGTGCGACAGGTTCTACTTTGAAGCTGGTCTTGGGAGGAAAGATGTGGCTTATTTAGATTTATTTTTTTTTAAGAGCAAAAAATTAAGAAAAAAGTAAAATAACATTATGCATATTTTTTCCTTGGTTCACTCCTTGGTAGTTTTGTAATGGTCAAATGATATTAGTTACAAATTTCACTCATTTTTTTATGTTTCCTCCTTGACTGCTTAAGATCTTTGTGAACAAAGACTGCAAGGTGATAGATAAAGCATAAATTAAAAAAAAAAAAAAAAGACAAAAAACCCCTAGCCCTTATTCTTTGCAGTCAAGCAGTCCAGCCCCATGTCTCACTCACAAGCTCTCAGGATATTAATATTGTTAATAACAGTTTTTGAATTGCCTGCTAATATGTGGAGGTGTATAAACACCAGGAGAGCTGAAGGTGACAAATAATAAATAATGTGCCAACAGAAAATAGTTAATTACAGCACAAAATTGAGATAGCAAGCCTTGTGTGCAGGGAGGAGTGAATCAGTAGCAGCAGCTATAATTCATGATAGGTCAAGCCATATATGAAGGAAAGCTTTCATTTGTAAACATTGTCAAGCCCAGGGGGAAGCAATTACTGATGAGAAACAAGTTTCTTTGGTGTCAATCTCATCATGAGGGGTTTTTTTGTTTGTTTTTAAATAAGGGCTGCTGCTGCTTTTCCCCCCAGAAACCAACAAAAGGAACATGCAATATAATGTAGATTGAAGAGGACATTGACCTGTCAGCTTCGTTAACAAATTAATACTCATTGAACAGACTTAGATCTCTGAAAGTGTTTCTGGGAAGGCTGGATTTAGTTTCTGAGTGCAGCTCTGAGTCAGTACAAGCTGCTAGGTGCTGTTGAGTGTTACTAGAGCAGTAACAGAAGCTGTGCTGCCACCAAGGCACCCTCTGGGGTGTGACTTTGTCCCATTTTCTTTTGCTGTGCATGTGCAGCAGTTTGCCCTTGGCCTATCCCAGTCTCACACTGGGATCTCTCTGAGCATCCCAGCTGCATCCACTGTTTCCATGGAATAAAACCCAGCACCTGTCTGTCCTCACCCACCTGCCCACTCCCTCCTTGTGCCCCTGAGGGACTCACATCACAGTCCTGCCTCAGGACATAGAGTCTGGTGGGGCTGGCTACAGAGACAAGTAAATAATTGCTGGGTTGTTTTTTTGTGATTTTCCTTTTTTTTTCAATACTTGTAGAATTCTGTTTTGTTTGGCATGAAAGTGTTTCTGATGGTCTTTTATATGAGATCAAAGAACAAAAACCACCTTTTATAAAGATATTAGTGCTACCTTGTGTCTTTGCCATAATTAATTTTTCATTAGTTTTTATCTCAGTAAAAGAGTCCCCACCAGTTCTGAGCTTTTATGAAACTTGTGTTTATGTGTATGTCTGTAAAAAGAACTACATAAATAAGATAAATTTAGCTGCTGTGGGACTGTTCTGTGCAGAATTTTCTTTATAATTTTTAACAACATTCTAGAAGGCACTAGGTCCAACTAATTCTCCTTTACAGGAAAGATCAGTTTCAGTTTGAACAAGGTGTGGATCCAATAAGAAAAATTAACAGGGCATTGTTACTAGGAATGTGAAGAAGTAGCCAAATGATTTAGTGTGAAGCTGCTTTGTTACCTTGTGACTTCAAGAGGCTAATGACATCCTAGTTAAAAAATTAATAAAATAAAAGCTCCAAGGTAAATCACAAAGCAGTATTTCAGAAGAATTGAATAGGCACTCTTGTAAAGATTGAAAATTATGGGTATGTGGCCCATAATTTATGTGAGTTTAAAGACTGTATGGAGAAGAGCCAGTACAGCAGTTGTAAAGAGAATATACTCTTCAGAAATCAGTGTAATTCCCTGATGGTGTCTGCAAGTGTATGTAAGGGAAGTCTCTCATTAAAGGCTCTCAAAGATATTAAATTCCCATGAAGCAAGAGAATGATCCATTGATTGAAAGATAAAAGAGAAAAGATGTGTTGGTTCGCTCAGCTGGAGAAGAGAGGGCATCAGTGAAGTCCAGGACAGGTTCAACAGCACAGCATACTCACACATGATGCAGGAAAGAGCTTACATACTGTGGTGATTAATGTTTGATCCAATTCAGTGTAGAGAACTCTTAAATGATGCACAAGGGAGGGTGACACATCAAAACCTCAAAAGCAGAAATGATTGCTAAAGGAATTGGAAAACGGAGCAGGGAATATCAACACCAGTTTGTGAGTCAGTGGTGCTCTCACATTTGGGCTCTTCTTCCTTCTTCATTCATAAAGGTGTGGTAGATCTGAGTTAGGTATCTAGAAGAAGGACTGAGATTATGGAGCAGTTTACATTCTAGTGAATCCCCACCTTAGGACTCTCCAGGCTGGATAAATCAAGTGTGAAGAAATGTAATTTTAAGCTGAGTTTTGTCAGCCTTTACCAGAGATATTTTTCCTGGGTTGAAAGAACAATAGTTTAACACCTGCCTTTACACAAGCAAACAAGCCCCTATCTCTAAAGAGTTTAGATGTGATTTTAAAGTAAATTTTCAAGAGTTGTACAATTATTAAGCAATCTTGCTTCAGACTTCTGGATCTTTAGCTGCTATTCTCACAGGATATGCTGTAGTTCTTCTGCTGAGGGAACTGCACAAATATAGTGCATATTTTAAGATTATGAAAACTGATACAAGCACAAGCTGATACAAGCTGCTAAATTGTAGTCACTGCATACATGGCTCGAGTTTCCATATTTTCTGGAAGTATCAAAAGTCCACCTTGCATCCTACACTTTTGGTGGTTTTGTGCGGATTCCTGAATTTTGGATGAAGTGCTGTTTACATTAAAGTTCACCCTTTAATCAGAGATGAGCACAGCAGAAAAATCAAGGACCTGCTTTTGCTAGAGTTGCTTTTGATGTTGGATTGCACAGAGCGTGGGGCACTGATGTGAGGGAGAAGAAATGGGGAGAAAGAAAATCTTCAAAGCAAAGCACTTTCAACTTCCTCACCTTTATTATAGTTATGGACACAAGAAATGAAATCTTGCTCATTTTGTTGATTCCTGGCTTTACCTGGACTCTTACAGGTGATTGGTGTTTGAGTACAAGTATATTCTCTCTGTTGCTGCTTCATGTTTGGCTTTGTTCCAGCAGGGTGTTTGCATAACAACCTGCTCCACTGGCTGCTATCCAGGTAAATGCTTACACCTAGCAAATAGCAGAGCCATTTTCCCTTTAACAATTAATACAGGGAAGGTTGTGGGGAGACAGATGGAGGAATTTAAATAATTGAATACCATTTAAATGCCCATGGACAATGTGTGTGGTGTGGAAGATGGAGAGCAAGGGGCAGCTGCATCAAAGGGAGGACATTCCGAGGGCTGGCTGTAGACCAGGACATTTGCAGGCTCAGGTGCAGACCTGGTGAAAATATACCTTGATATAGTGGAAGAAAGGAGTTAAATAGGCACATCTGGGTTCTACCAGCCTCTTTGATCCTTCCTGCTAGCAAAGATCGCTATTTTGTGATGAGGAGAGTATGAGACCTTTAATGTTCACCAGTAAGTCCCAGCTTTTTTGCTTCAGTGTCTTCAGTAAAAGCCTTTTAAATAAAAATTCTGCTCCTATTTCAGCATGGTTGGAAATGAAGCTTGCTAAAACCTGATGAATAGGCTCTCCCAGCTTTCTTTGCTCCATGTGTGATTGATTTGGTTCCTTGCTTTCATAGCCTGTTTAATATCTCAGATACTAATTTCTTTTCTGTGTGTTGACATGCACTCTGCAGCACATCTTCTGGTATTCAGCTATTACACATATGATAAATGAACACTGTGATGTCAGGTATACTGAAAATCAATGCTGTTAAAATGCAAACAAATAGCAGACCTGTAACCTCTCTGAAGGGAAAGCATCTCAGTAAATACAGGAATCAAAACCTTCATGAGTTGGTGTTACCTTGTGAAATTTGCATTCAGAATGATAATTCAGGCTAATGGCTTCATGCTCCCGTGGGGCAGCTGAAATAGATTCGGAAATGACAGAAGAAAAGGGTATAGTAAATAAATGCAATGAGCTGTCAAAGAATATTTCTACATCAAACAAGTCTCTGAACCTTTTTGTGCTTCATAATGTGACCTTTTCTAGCTGCTCTGTTTTTTTCCTGAATCAGATCATGAAATGTAACACGTAAGCTACAAAATAAAAATAATAACAATAATAATAAACCATTTATACAGCCATTAAAAGTGTTAGAATATTGTAGAGAAAATTCTATTAATTTGCAGTAGATTGGTGAAGGTAGAACACCCTTTGATTGCAGTTGCTAGGCAACCCTTTTCTGAGCAGATGTAGGTACCATTCCTGTTTGTTTAACACCAGCCATACTGGAGTCTGGCTGCAAAATATGTTACAGCAGCAGCAGGGAATAGCAAAGGAGAACAATTTTAGCTCTGAGGTGCTGAAGTGTCTTTCTCTTGCATCCTTCATGCATGAATAATACAAATGAGATTGCTTAGAGAAAACTTGGCAGATTGGACAAAATAAGCTTGTATTACTATGTTTTCACCTGTTGATCACAAAATGGTTTGTTAAAAGGAGAGTCATTATTCCCATTCTGCATGGGTGGAAATGGGACACAGAAATGTTAGACTTCCCTAGACTGCACATTAGGCAGCAAGAGGGCTAAAAGCAGACTCTAGGTTTTCCCAGTCCCACACTCTGTGGTCTGTGTGGAATTTGCCCTCAGAGTAGTACCAGGTATGTAGGATGATTTTGTGGTATTTTTTTACAGGAACCATCATTCGTATTCAAGGGATTGTAGCAGTGCTTAGAAAGACAATAACCAGAGTGTTTCAAGAAATGTGATCTATGCTTCTGTATAAACACTGGTGTAACATATGTTTTTGTCATTTACACCTAACTTCCAGAATGTGCTTACTTATGTTATTTACTTTTACAGTTCAAAATTAAGTATATTTTATTCCAGACATAAAGTGAGAGAGCAGTCTGTTTGGATGTCAATTGAAAATTCATGTTCAGGGTGTTAAAGTGTGGTGATTTCTTTCCAGAAGACCTCAGACTTGGAAGGCCAAATGAATGCAAAAAACACTTGTTTCAGAAGATCTTTGCCATTGGGAGTGGTGAAAATAACATTCTTTTGCTACTCTGTTGTGTACCATTTGTTGTGATGGCTTTTGGCATGGCATGTGAATGAGGTAAGGAGATAAAAGGTGGAAAGGGTTCATCATCCCACCCAATTTTTAAACTACAAATAATTAAACTGTAGTTTAGAGAATATGAGGTAAAATCATTGCAGTTGGTGCTGAGTAAAAGGTAATGTCTTTGATAGTGATCAGTTTGTCTTTTTATTTTCCCAGGTTGTGAGCAGGCTTTTTGTTTCTAAACCCTGGATATAGGAAGGAGGATCTTGCTTTTCTTTTGGGGAAAGAGAGTTTGGAGACAGGAGAATTCTTTTAGATTAAAAGAAATTATTATCTTTTCAGAAGAAACTAATCTAGGTCAGATGGTTTGGGTGTATGGTTTGTACCACATTGTGTATGTAGCTGTGGCTGCTTGTAGGAAAGCTGGGGTGTCCCTGGACCCTCAGTTATTCTGAAAAAGTGCCTGTTTCCACAGCCTGGGAGGTTAGAGGGGAACTGGAGGCAGGAAAAGATCCCCAAAGAGTTTTAGCCACAGGTATTGCAGTTTTGTTTTCCTCATTAATCAGTGCATGGCAAACTTTCTTCCCAACGTTGCTGTCATTTCAATAATTCTATGTAATGTAGCTGAGGGTCCCTGAGGTGATGAATGTTTTCAGTGCCATGCAGACAAGCTGCTTGGTGAGAGCTCTGGGGCTGTGGACAGCCCCACAAACAGGTCTGGGCTGCTGCACGGTGAGAGAAGGGGGCACTTCTCAGGACTGAAGTCCAACATACATGCCCAGAATTATTATTTGGATTTCATGATGTTTATTATAATTCTAGCATGGTTGTTTGTTTGTTTGCTTATTTTTAAGAAAAGGCAAGCTAAACAAAAAGGCTTTTCCTGGGAATTTAGATGTTTTGAAGTAGAAATTTTGTGTTGTGACAGCTCCAGAGGAATGGATTTGACCTCTTAAATAGGTTTACACAATAATACCATATGTATAGTCAGAAATGCATGTCCTAAGAAGGAATGAGGTTTCAGTGCAGCTGCAGCTTTCACAAAAGAAAATGTAATTTTATAAGGACTCACATAAGAGTGCAAGAATGCTGATTATTAACCTGCCCATCAATTCATAATTATGCTTTCCTCAGAACTAGCAGTGCAGATGTTTTATAAACATAAATACACAAACATATATGTAACAGAACTTGCAATATATTTCTGTTCATAGCAATCCTGACCTCACTGTTTAACCCTTACAAGTGTTCTTGTAGTTTTTGATGTGTAGAATAATACCTGTTTGTTCTTTTCCAATTAATCAGTTCATCAAGTGGTGTTTAAGTGTTGTACTAATCACAAACAATGTTAGCGAAGATGGATTACATTCCTTTTGCATGTTGTGAACTTCCTTTTTCCTCCCCAGAAGAAAGATAAGAAGGACCCTTTGAGGTTGGAGAAATGAATGTGTATTTAAAAAAAAATAATATAAATACACATTTATATTTATGAGCAATATTTTATTTAAATTGTCTTTTAATATATTTCAGTAATGAAATTTAAGGGAATAACTCCATTATTTCTGAAAGGGCCTTCTAAAGCTCAGTTTCTCTCACCCCCACTATTAAAACCTCATGAAATGAACAGGTGTAGTGGCATCAAGAAAACCATCAGTTGTAGAGCACACTTTGATACAATTTTGGTAAAATAAATGTTCTTATTTCAGTTGCTTGGTAATAATGGCAGTAACTTTCTTTTCCATTTCATGGAGCAGTGCAGTACTTGGTCTCAGGGTGTACAGTCTCCTTTCCTCTATACATGCACTTTACATTAATAATAATGAGTATTACACATGTAGGCTCCATGATTAGGCTATTTTGAAATGACTTTCAGTAATTTCTTAGATGAATTCTTATTTGGTGCTTCAAGTGTGTTGAAAGGTACAGATGACTTCAAGCGTGAGAAAAGGAAAGGAATTCTGCAGAAATAGGCCATTTTCAGTACTCTATTCCAGTTGAGAATTAGATATTATATTAAAAACAAAAGCTAATCTTTCCTAGTCTGTGAAAGTCATTACCATTGACAACTGTTGGAGGACTTGTATGAAATACATTAGAGGTCTCAATTCAGTTTCTAGAGCTTAGATGTCTTTAAAGTACCATAAATATCCTAGAAATAATGGTGTTTTAGGTATTTTTTTTTCATTTTGAGCAGATTATCTCTTTTTTATAGATGTGGAGAGGGAAGCTGAATAATTTTGCTAAACCAAAAAACCATTGTCTTTTGTCCAATAAGCAGCACACCTTATATTCTGGGATTTGAAAGAGCAGTGAAGAAGTGCTGAGGCAGCAATTGCAATCATCCAGTTTAATACAGAGCAGAGGGAGTGTGACTGTGGTTTAGGAATAAAAGAAGATGATATGTAAGTTTTGGATATTAGCTGCTCTGCTAATCTACTATTTTATGTGACAGCAGTGGTTACATATATCTGTGTCCCTGAAATTGTTAATTTTTTGCTTCACTGAATGAAAGTTTTTGAAATCATAACTTTTGTCACTGTCAGCTTACTTTCATTAGCCTTATTCATAATGCAAAATCTCCTCACTCTGTGATATTTTATTTTTAAAAGATCTGTGGACATTTTCAAATTGCTTTTATTCATTTTTGTTTTTCTGACTTCTGAATGCATGACTGTAAAGTATCTCTTATATAACTTCCTTCTGGTTTTAACTTTTCTCTGATTCTGATACATGGTCCTCCTTTTTGTTGGTTCTCATCTGAATCAGTGTATGAAAACACACTAGGCAGATGCTGCAGTCCATCTAGTCATGTGTTTCAACTTGCTATTTATTTTCAGTACCAGGCAATTTGTGTGTTTGCCCTTACTCTCCAATGGGGATTCCTTCTCCTGGAGCTGTGGCTCATTTTCTTTTCACTGTGCTGCAGTTTCAGGAGATTCTGAAAAACAGACAGTAATGTATGAATTTCATACACATCCTACTGAGTACTGAAAACAGAGGAGGACAGGAACACATCCATGCAGGATATGGATGAAAAGTCAGAGTACTTGATACAGACAAAAGGCAAATGTTGCTTATTTGGATATAACATGGACAATCGGTGTAGTCAACATTGTGCTCAAGATAGAAGGGAAACACAGATTAAAGTGAACAAAATTTAAAAAATCTTTGTTTGGAAATAAACACTCTCAGTTGACCTAAATCCTGGTCAAATATAATTTTATAATGTTAAAATTAGATGGTATGCTCAACTGCAGCCAAATTTCAGCACCCACACTGTCTCATCCTCTGAGGTTACCAGAGTCTTTTGATGTACTTTGTGCTTAAAACTAATTTTCATTTCTCTTCTGTAGACCAGCATGAAACTCTGTTTCTTTCTTGTTTCTATAGCAAACTGGTCTGCCCACCAGTCAGTGTCACTCTGAGAGAATGATGCTGTTCATACAGCATGGTCTTGAGCCCACAGTGTTTATTCAATATGTGGAACAGTCAGCTAATCCTGACACCAGCCTTTCTTCCTCATTTTCCAATGGTGACATTTTAGAAAGCCTGTGGATGCCTGGAGTACAAGTGGTTGTGGTCATGGTTAAAAATGGCTGATGCTTTTTCTCACTCTTGCCTCTCTTAGCATCAGAAACGAAATATATTTCTTTAAAAAAGTTTTCTGTTTTGCTTACATTTTAAAAATATACTAAATATAAAACTATCTTGATTTGCCACCTGTTTGTGAGAAGGAATGACAAATATACTCATCTAATAAATGCTGAAGTAAGGATCGAGTGCAGCCAGGATTTAAATTGCTTTTGTGTACTACAGTGGATAAAAATCTAGAAAAGGAATTGAATATTGATTTTCCTAATCTGTTTTGGTTTTATATCAACAGACAATGCATACACATGCAGTACCCATACCAAAAAAGCTTCTTTTTAGGTATGAACTTTCTGACATTCTTCAATATATGTGCAAGAAATATGCAAAGATCTCACTTCTCTCATTTGCAAATCTTTTGCATTGAGTCCACATTTATTTTGACATAGAAGACCCTAATGCATTCCATTAAAGTCCTTACCACTCTTGTATCCCCAGGCTATAAAAATTTTACCTAAGATTTTGCTAAGTCCCTTACTTAAGTCATATTCTTTGGGTTAATACCTCAACTTCACTTTTATTTGTGTTTGATTTGCTTTCTTCATGCAGTCTGGAGTGCTATATGCATCTGCAAATGATCTGGGTTTGCTAATGCAGAGATTTATAGGTATTTTTTTTTCCTTCAACAAAATACCGTAAATTAATGTAAAATTTCTGGTTACTTGCATTTCAAAGTATTTCCTAAACACTTGTGAAGAAACTAACCAGCAAGCAGGTGTTTTGGTCAGAAATTAATATGTTTCCATATTCCCATAGTCTGTAGACTTGCTATAACCCAAACTGTAGTCACAAGTAACCCTGTCTTTTGGGAAAATTAATTTAGAAACCCCTTATTTTGATTTTTTTATTACAATGGGACCTGTCAGCTCCAGTCAGGTTAGATGCTTTGCTTAACTCCTGATGGTGACAATTTAAGCTTTAAACGATTTCAAAACCGCTTCTGCTTGATCTGGAACTTAACAAAAGCTGCTGGAAATTCTGCAAGATGAAAATGGTGTATTGAGAGCAGTAAGTCAGCAGGTCTTTGCAGAGAGAGGCTGGCAGTGAGGTCATGTTGGGAAAGTTAAAGACAAAGAGACTCCAGGGACTCCTCTGCTTGAAATCTAAAGATCCCAAGCTGAGAACAAGCTTCAAGTTCAAGGAACTTTGGATTTGCCTTTAAGTTTTGCAACACAAGCTTATCTTTATTTTTTTATACCACTTCATTGTACTAAGCAAATGAGATAAAGCAAGATGCTTGCAGCTGGGTATGATTAGCATATATTTATGCCACTAATTTAACATTATGCAAATTGTATTCTCTCCTGGTTAGCTCACTGAGCACTGGATGTGAGGTGTCTCAGCAGAGTGTGAGTCCTCCTTCTGTAATTGTTTCATACTTTTCCCTTGCAGAAATTAAAATTGCTCTGTCTTGTCACACTTTTTACCATGTTTCTTATAATATTGTAATTACATGGAAAGAAATGAGAAACACAAGTCCGACTGGTAATTATTGGGGAAAAAAACAATCTGTGATGGTTTCAGATTTATTGCCTCCCTGCAAAGGCTCAGGGACTTTGATTTTTGGGCCAGTCAGACTTGCAAGAATTTTTTTGGTTTGCAATGAGCTGAAGATGGTGGGGGGCTTATTTTGATCTCATGTATGTGTAAATCAAGAAAACTTTGAAGTTTGTCTCTGGTTAAAACCGGTGGGACTCTGATGGGACCCAAACTCCTGGTGTTTCTGTAAGAGATGTGTGAGGAGCATATGCTTGTGCTGCTGGACCTGTGACCTGAGTGGCCGTGGCTGGTGCCAGAACCACCTCCTGCTGATCACTGCATCCCCATTTTCCTTTTCAGCATGTGATTATGTACACATCCACTTACCAAATGTCTAAAAGGAGCTTAAGCAGCTGCTGACATTCTCTTTTCCTTCTATTCTAAATGGACAAACAGTGACTTTAGTGGAGTGGCTTGTTATGAATTAATGGGTTGATGAGAGCTCCCATTATAGCCCTGCTCACAACTCAACCAGCACAATGGACAAAATCACAGGTTTCCAAGATGGGCTGTACAGCTCTGCACTCACAGAAAGTCTGGGGGTCTAAGGGATGGCAGTACTTTGCAGGGGTAAAAAAAGCATTTGGCAGTTGTTACAACAAAACAAGACAACAATCCTTCTATTTAATAGAAAAAAGCCTGGGAGAGAATGGCCTCATGCTGAGCCCAGCTGTGATTTTGGTGTGCAGGAGGGCAGGCACTTTTTTTCTGCCAAGACCTTGACTGTGGGAGTTGCTCCATCTTTCTTGGTCAGAAATGAAGACCAGCAGGGGATTTTGTGGAGTCTGCACAGCTGTGTTGTGGGGGCTTTCTCAGCTAGAGATGTTTGTGCTGGGAGTGGTTTTACTTAAGTTAATGTAGTTGAGCTGACTTGTTACTGCTGTTTTGTCGACAGGTGGTACCCAGACACAGGCTATCCATGGTTTCTTGGTTGGGAGAGATGGTTTTTATCCTTCAGTGACAGCATGGCAATAGTGGTTCCCTTTGTGTGATCAGCTTGTGGGGAGAGGAAAGCCATGACCATTAGGAATACTGGCATGTGGCCTTTGGGTTTGACTGATGTCCTCATGGGCAAAGGTAGCTGTGATTAACTATGCAGTGTGAGTGTCTTCACCTGGGGCAGGGATTTTAGTGTGTAGCTGTAAACACCAGGAGCATCACTGCTCTCAGGAGCAGTTTAGGAGATGTATCTTAGTGCTGCCATTGCTTTTAAGGTACTGTAGGTCTGCCTGGTTGTAACATTTTCCTTTCTTACCCAGATTTCATTGGATCAGGCCAGTTTTCTTGACCTGAATGTACTAGTCCTATGCCTTCTATGTTAATGAAATTTATAGAGTATAGTGCCAAGAGAGGCATTTTTGTCTCTGTGTGAGATAAACACCTGTGAAGTCAGTCAGACTTTGCACATCCTGTGAGCAAAAATGACAGGACAGGGAGGCAGCAGTTGTGAGCAGAGCCCACAGTTTAGTGAAGCACCTGGGACCCTGGGAGATGACAGGCAGTGCATAAGTGTAAAACATTATAATTAGTGAGCAGGATCATTGCCAAACCCTCTTATTGTTCTCCTTTGCAGGAATGTGTGCTGCTCTCTTAATTTAAAAAGTAATTCAGATAGCTTAATGAAGGCTTATTGCCTCACTGAGGGAGAACCTGAGCTAAGGGGGATGTTAGAAGTACCTTTTGTTCATTCTTAAAAAGAAGGTCAGATATGGGGGAAACATTGTCCTGTAAGGGCCAGGTGGCCTTAAAAGGTTTTTTCCTATATTTACTGAGCCCACTTTGCTAAGTACCTCTCTGTGGTGTGGTGTGCCCTCATGCAAAGATCACCCAACTAACTAGAAATGCTCAAATATTTTAAAGAACATGTTTTTTTTAAAACATTTATGTTTTTATGCTTGCAAACCATAAAACTAGTGTCTGGGCAGGTAGCTGACAAAGCAAAATGGAGATATATAACCCCTTTCAGTGAAGCAGGAGTGAGCTGTGCATGCTAGTCAGCCTGAAGTAGGAAAGTGTCATGAGATGTGCATAAGAAATGGAGACTGAAATAACTTCTCCCAAATCTTGAGTTAATTTAATTCTTAGTTTTGGCTTATTTTGTGATTTTTGGAGAGGGTTTTACTCTGTTGTAATACTGATGAACCTTTGTTGTTTCTAACTTTTACTTTGTTTTACTTACCAAAAGTTCAGATATTAGGAAAAATGAATGTGTTTGGGGCAAGGAGAAAATCAAGAGCCTTATGTTGGTGCAGGAGTATTTCTAACTTCCCTCTTTTTGTATATCATCATCTGCATTATGGGTTTGGCTGGAAAAACTGACCCAAGGACTCATCTGCTCCTGTCCTCTCCTCTTTGTCCAGCAAGAAATGCTTACAGGTGACAAAGTGTTCTTATTCAGGAGCTACACTTCTTTGGCTTTAGAGATGACACATAAAGAAGGTGAGGTAGATATTCTCTTCTCCTATCACTCCAGCACCCATAGTTCATCTGAGGAGGAGCATTTTTGCTAATACATTTTGTAGTTTCAGCTTATATAATCAACTGTAGCCAAATTCTGGTCATAATTAATGTGCTGTACAGATATTTGGCTATATACCTGGTGAGGATAATAAGGCTGTGGAGGCTGCATTTTACAGGTTGGATTATTTTCCATCTTTAGAACTAAATGAGCAAGGTAAAATATGTAGAATTCTATTTAAAGCATCTAAGTTTAATTTCCTTGATCTAGCTTCCTTTTTGTAGAGGTGACACCAAAAGAGGAATCAGGAGGGGAAAAAAAGAGTAAAATGCCATGCTCTTTCTTTCAGTGTTACCTAAACTACAGCAAGGTCAGCGGGCCAGAACAGCTGGTATTGCTGTACCTTTCCTGGCATTATTAAATGCTTTGCATACTGTTGATGTACCATCTGTTTAGTTGTTCAGTGATACAATGACCAAAATGAAAAGTAAAAATGTTCACACTGGTATTGTATGCAATAGACTGCTGGAAATTCAGAGCAGCTCCTAGCTGCCTGCTTTGAGTAATATCCCATATTTATTCTGAATGACTTACTTGGATAGTTACTGGCAGCTTTTTGGAAGATTACATGCCCAGGCTTTTAGGTGCTGAATGTTGAGCACATGTATATACAACAAGTTGTATATCTGGCACTGGCTTGCATGAGGGCCAGATTTTCAAAGGTCCTTGGGCTTCACACAAATGTTATACTAAGGCTGCATTCCCAAAAAAACTGAATATCAACAAGAACTCATATTTTTAAAAACTTGACTTCTTGGAAGGAATTATTTTGTTGCCTAAAATAAAATGAAACAAGAACTTGCTTCCTGGCAGTGTTTGCAGAGAATGGGAAAATTCTGGCTAGGGAGTAGTGACAGATAACTGTGTTTCTCTTGTGAGCACTCAGAGAAAGCCTCAATCTTTTTAGGAGCAATGACCTTCCAAAGTGAACTCATACATAGACTGAAGGGAATATTCATATGGAAAAAAAGGAAGGTAAACTCCATGCTTTTAAGGGTGTGGCAAATAAAACTTATTCTTTGTATTGTTTAGCCAAATGCAGAGGTTGTTATCTAGGGAGCTGGTGGATGCCCTGGACACAATCACAGGCAGGGAGGGGATGAGGCTTGTCCCAAATGCTGTGGGTGTGGAATGGCAGCACCTTTTCACTCCACATGCTCTTGGGGTATTCCTCTGTGCTGACTGTACAGGGACAAGCTGGGGTAGAACACTCTGGATCACACAGCTCCTAATTAGCTCTCAATGTCCCACACACAAACTGGTGTTTGATTTGCCTTTGCACTGAGAACTTTCCACAAAAGAAAAGGCAACAGAGCCTTTATTAAACACACACAGTTTCTGCAGTAGCTCACCTGAACAGGCTGAGGGCAGCCCTGGGGAGAAGGACTTGGGGGTGCTGGTGGGTGAGAGGCTGGACATGACCCAGCCATGGGCACCCACAGCCCAGAAACCAAATGTGTCCTGGGCTTCATCCAAAGCAGGGTGGGCAGCAGAGGAGGGAGGGGATTCTGCCCCTCTGCTCTGCTCTGGTGAGACCCCACCTGGAACCCTGCATCCAGCTCTGGGATCCCAGCACAGGAAGGACATGGCCTGTTGGAGCAAGACCAGAGGAGGAACACAAAGAGGATTAGAGGGATGGAGCATTTCTGTGCAAAAGGGCAAAGAGAACTGGGATTGTTCAGGCTGGGGAAGAGTGAACCTGGGGAGATCTCATTGCAGCCTTCCAGCACCTGAAGGCAGCCAAAAAAGAGACAGGGACTTCTTCTAAGGGCATGTAGTGACAGGACAAGGGAGAGTGGCTTTAAACTGACAGAGTAGATTTAGATTTGATATTAGAAAGAAAATCTCTGCTGTGGGGATGGTGAGGAACAGGTTTCCCAGAGAAGCTGTAAATCCCATCCCTGGAAGTGTTCAAGGCCAGGTTAGATGAGGCTTTGAACAGCCAGGTCTAGTGGAAGTAGTCCCTGCCCATGTCAGGGTGTTTGGAATTAGACGATCTTTAAGGTCCCTTCCAACACAAACCATTTTAGGATTCTGTGATTTAAGATAATAAGTTGTAGTATTTCTGTAATTAATAAAAGTATTTCCTTTTGGATAATGGCAATTTCATGAAATCTAGACACAAAATTTATGATGTATTTTAAATGGTTTTATGTTTGTTTGGATCAGCCAAGGGTAACTTTTTAATGACTTGTAATAGAGGTAAGTGCATGCTGGACGTTCTATAAAAATCCCAATTTGCTAATGAAACTGATAAACTTTGATAATTGATGCCCATATTTTATTTTTCTGTTTTATACTGAGATTAGCACTTACAGACAGAGAGTTAAAGTTCATCATTTATGAGTGCCAGAGGCACTGGTGGGCTGTGTTTACAAGCCTTTTAATGACTCTGGTAGGGGATGCCACATAAATATTCATTTTAAGGGCATATATTGGTAGGCAAAAAATTGCAACTTGCACTCTGTAGCTGTCTCTTAAAAATTAAATGAACATATGGTAAATGATAGGCATTTTAAAGAAGCTCCAAATAGTTCCATTGCAGTTAGCTGGCAGTGATGGAATTTTAGAGTAATAAGGAGGAAAGAAAAAGCTTTCCTTCTGTGTGCAGACTGAAACTGTGAATACATTGGTATCTCATGTGTAGGTAAGTGGAAGGGATGGCTCATACCATCTGAAATTGCTGACAAATGTTAAAATCATGTATCATGTGCAAAGGCTTTAATCATGTTGCTGACTACATCTCTTTTTGTGAAAGGGGACATGTCTTGCCTTTGAGGACATTTACCTGTCTAGAAAAAGCTTGTTTCCAATTGTTATGCAGAGCTGTGTGTCATCCCATTGCCACAGACTGTGAGCTCGTGATAAGAGCTAATTGACTGGCAATTCCTTATTTGCATCGCATTTTTGATTCCTGAAAATCAATGAGTAACCTGAAAGTCATGACATTGTAGAGGTCAGTGTGTGCACATATGCCAGCAACCACAACATTTGATTAGCTGAAATAATGACAGGGTTTTTGTACATTTTTAAGCTTTGATATGAAACAGAGTTGGACAAGGCAGGTCTGGCTGAGAAGTATTCACTTGTAATCTTTTTTTCTCTCTCATAAAACTACCAGCAATCTACTCAGGTGCCTTTAAAGCTTGTACTGCTGACATCAGTTGGAGTTTCTGGGGAAGTGATATGATGCTGAGGAAGCAAGTTTAATTATTTCTGGCATTGGTCCTATGCTGGTTAAAGAATGTAGGATTTTCAGGACAAACCTGGAAAAAGAAGATGCTCTTAATACCTAAAAGATGTGTGCTAAAAACCTGAGGAATAACTTTTTGTTCCTCCAGAATTGCAATTATTGTTTCATAGTAAGCAGGATTTCTAATGACAACTAATCTAGATTTTTCAGGTTCTGCAAAGCAATGTGAGGTATTCTATATAAATAAAAAAAAGTCACTCTGAAAAAAAGCCATTCTGCATTAAGCTTAAAATTTGGAAGTATGAATTAAAAATAATGCACTGTATGGGCATCATCATAAATGGTCTTGATACCTCAGAAAAGGTTTCTCTACACAGATCATTTTCACAAACAAGTTGCATGTGAGAAAGGTCAGTAATCCTTGCTCACACGGTATCTCTAAATTGACCATGAAAATGCTTGTTAACAGTGACATGTTTTTTGAGAGGGAAACGCCACTTGTTTATGTTTTTTGTTGCTAATATGCTGAATGAGGTATTGAATTGAATGAGGTGTTGTTAGGAGGCAATAATGAGAGAGAGAGATAAAAAAAGAATTGACAGAAGAGAAAGAAATTATAGAGAGAAGTAGTAATAGTAGCAGTAATCTGTGTGGAAATGGAAAGTGATCAAGGTGTCTACAATTAATTCAGGCTAGGTGACACTGGGAAAAGGAGGCTGCAGAAATCTGTTACTGGCTTTTTGTTTCTGATTTCTTTCATGTGCAGTAGAAGAAAAATATTGTCAAATACAAGAAAGACTGAAGAGAAAGTAAATCAAGGAAAAGATGGAAGGAAAGAAGGAAAGAAAGAAGTACCACTCTGGAAGTGGGTACATCTGTGTCTTAAACAACAAGAATCCCACTCTTCCTGACTCCACTTCCCTGCCACCTGCAAGCAAATGAAATATGTGCTAAAATGACCATTTTTATGGAAATTGGCTCAGAAAGAGCAGCTAGAGTAAAATCTAAAATGAAGGCAGGAAAATAACATAATAATCATAAATAATAGGAAGTCATGACAGGGGCATAGTCTTTTCCAACCTTAATGATTTTATTATTTTATGAGATGTGGTGATACTATGTAAAAATAAGGATCTCTGGAGACTTGTCAAAAAAAAAGAGACATCCTGTGTGGGATGTGTTGGTAGGTTCCAGTATTTGGGTGTTTTTAAAATAGTAAATAATGTGTAGCATCATTACCAATGTTCTAGCTTTTGTTGATCTCTGTATCTGATCTTCACAAGGTTGGGACATATTGTGGGGAGGCAGAGAAATACACAAAAGTTTTCTGGCAGCAGAAGAGGGGGAGCAAACTCTGTAGCACAAAGCCATCTGTAGCTTCTCTCTTGCTATGGCACGATGGATCTGTTAAGGAGAATTAAGAAGCTAGAGTGGATTTTAATTATTTATTTTCTTTGAACTGAAGTACATGGTATTTGGTGGTATGTGCAATAATGAACAAAATTTAGATATGTTTCAAGTTGTTGTCTGGCACTTTCCCAGGATAGATTGTGTGTCAGGCCTTTTATACTGTAAGCATTTAGGAGCAGCAGTGTTTGAAACTAGAGGCTCTCATATTCCACTACCTTCACAGAAGTATTTCATGCTTAAAGAATGCATATCAAAGGATGATAATTAGTTAGCAGTTCAAATACTTTTGCTTTGTGTTGGTCTTCTTTGAAAAAGATTCATTTGGTGAAATTTGGAGGAGAAAGCACAGTGGGCAGTGAGTTGGGTGCTTTGCAGTGTGCATCACTCAGCAGAGGGAAGAGGGGACCTGGGCTGCCTCACAGAGCTGGAGGAGACAGGAGACAACCTGGCTGTTGGTGTTTCCTTCTTGGTGTCCTTGGTTTGTTTCTGGTTTTCCTGGTGTGCTGCTGGGAAGACTCAAGAAAGCACCTTTCCTTGTCTCCATAAGAGAAACCCTGTGCCACTCTCCCCTCTCAGTGACACTTGTTTTTAGCAGCTCACTAAAGCAAAGGTTTAGCCTCATCCTGAGATGCCAAAGATCCCTTCTGCTCTGTGGCTTCTGTAAGACACAGAGTTGGTGGAACATTTTGAGTGACTGAAAAACAGTGTTCCTGTGCTGCAGCAACACAGTGGGTCAAACTCTGTGTGTGAAAACTTGATATTTTTCATTTATGGTAATTTTTCATTATATATTTTTCTAATCCGGTTTTAGAAACAAAAGAATTTGAATCTGAAAGTCTTCACTTATTTCTCCAATCCTGTTAATTTAAGGTGATTTCCCCCTATTCCAACTCTATTAAAGATAAAATTGAAAAGATGTTTTTGGCCACTGTTCATAAATGTAAGACAAGCTACAGTGTTTCTTACTGAATAGAATTTGAATTCAAAATGCCTAAAATCTAAATATTGGAGTCATGTAATTTTATCTCAAATATTCCTTTCTTTAATACAACAGCTGGTTTCAACTTTTCTAATACTTAACCCCTCTGCCTTGTAAATAATGCATATGTGCTATGCCACTATTAAGTATTCAGTCTATTGTCTTCTATTTTTATAATTTATATGGTTTTCCTCATGTGAAATGAAGAAAATTCTGGACATATTCCCCCAGGACAGAAAACTGTTAGTAGAATTCAATACTCTCTCCTACAGAAATTTGAATATAATTTGAATGCATTAAAATTAATCTTAAAAGGCAACATTCTTTGTGGCAAGGTATCAATAGGCATTTGCAACAAGTTAAAAAAGTTTGGTTTTTTTTTTTTTTTAAATGTCCTAGAATTTTTGCTGTTAGCTTTCAACAGTCATAAAAAAAAAAAAAAAACTTCAGAAAATGACTTTCAGAAGTAATTTTGTGGCTTATTAGAATATCAATATAGCTCAAGTCTTACTCATTGCAAATAAGATTCTTGAGATCACTTTGCAAGCAAATGCACTAAGTCCTGTGCTACAGCATTTACTGAAAAATGCCATCCTGAAGACTACAAGGAGACAGCTTCAGTTTGGGCTGATTTCCAGTGTGCTGCTGTGTCTGAATATTCACCACATCACCTGTGCTGGCTCCTCTGTTTTCCAAAGGGATGAACTGAGGGACACTGTTCATCCCATGGTTGTGGATGGTGTTCCATAGGTAGTTTTCCCAAAACCGTAAAATTTTTGAAGTAAGAAATCCTCTCTTGAGGCTCAGGCTGGCATACCATATATGTGCAAGTAAATCTTGTGCAGCCTTTTCAAAGGCAGCACAAACTGTGAGTAAAAATTACCTGTGTGAAGATTGATAGAGTAGGCATCAAATTTTGTTCTGTAAAAATGCCAATGAAAATGGAAGGTGAGTCAAGCTGCTTTATACAATAGAAAAAAGAAAAGAAGAGAAAAAAGCAGGGAAATAGACCTGCATGAATCCCTAAACTGCTCTATATGTAGTAGTACAAAATGGTAAAGGCATAGAAACAACATAACTGAGACCAGGCTATGTATAATAGTAGTTTCCTGAATAAAACAGCAATAGTGCCAGATTCTTATAGGCCATTAGTCACAATCTAGAAGATAACTTTCTAAATATTTTTAGTTTACAGCATATAAATAAATCATAGAGTAAAATAATTATATGTCAGACCATATGCTATCAAAGTATTTTATTGCATAAGGGGCCTTAGAGATCCTGTATCACTTAATCATTTCATAAATATGGGTTTTCACTGAATATGAAATGTATACACAGTAAAGGCAAGCAATATGAATAGTAGCAAAGTGACACATCCTACAGCAGTAAATAATCCAGATAACAGAATTTATATACTCAGGGATACTTAACTGGCACATTTGGAGTTGTATTGAGCAGCTACATTTATAGCAGTGTAGTATATCTCTTATTAGAGGTGGACTTTGACTCAGTTTCTACCAGCTACAATTTATTAAGTTGAAGAGTGACTCCTTTTAACTCAGCTAATTAATTATTAGCTTAATACTTGGCAGTCTTGTAACTTTGCAACAGGGTCTAAATCCAAATTATTTATGATGGTAGTTCAGGCACTGCAAGGGATCACTTTTCATGAGCTCTGAGTTGCTGGGGTTTGTGGATCAGCACACACTCAGTCATGTACTTAGTAAGGAGAGGAAAGCGGAGCAGTGACAAGGAAATAACTGTGGAGGAATGCAGCTCCCACCATGGTGCAATGGTAGCAAGAATTGTATCAGACACAGGAAAAAAACCAAACTAACATCTTCATATTTTAGAGGCAAAATCCTATTTTACAATGACAGTTACTTTTGTTAGGGGTGTGAATGAATCCATGTGTTGGACCAGGAGTCCCACATGCTGTGTAATCTCAGTCCCAGTTACCTTAGGCTTTTTAACTGGGGCTTCCACAGAGAAATCAGAGCATGTGTTAGATACCTGCCTCATTTTACTGACTCCATGGTGTCAGGAAACCCAAGTATCTAATTTAGTGCCATAACTTTGGGTACTAAACCCCTCCTTCCTGCACATAGCCTAGAACCCAAAGAGATAATCTACACATATGGTGCCATGTCTTGATTCTGCCTTAATTTAATGAAATGGGTGTATTTACAATTAAGGGATGGCACAGTTTGGCCCATCATTTATACAGTATTGCTATGAGTAGTGTAAGGTGGGAATTAACAAAAGCCTGTCTTAAGGGAACTCTGGTTTTTGTATTAAAGATGCTGGGAGGGGGCAGTGGGAGGGCACAGAAGCTGCTCCCAGCTGGCCTGAAGGGGTGACCTGGTGTGTGTTCATTGCTCCTTGATTTTGTCACAACCAGTATCTTGTTCAAATAGGTTTTCAAAGAAAACCAGAAAACAGGTCTATCTTAAGCTCCAGTGTTTCTGAAACTCTCCGTTCTTTTTCCACCCCTTCCTTCAGAGGTGAGCTATAATTAAGCTAAAAATAACAAAGCTACTTCACATTTTATCTTCTCTGGTGTATCACTGCATCTGAGAGGTTAAAGCATTGCTTTTACAAAAGAAACTCACATATGAAAAATTTGGGTTTTCTTTTGACATTGTTTACTAAGATCTTGGATGAACATATCTTGTAAGTATTACACATTGCAGTCTAGGTCCAACCATAATAATTGGTAAGTTTCCTGGAATTGCATGAATATATAATGAATTTTTATTAGACACAATGAAAATAATTGAGGGAACTTTTATGTATAGGTATGTATCCATTATATGTAAATGCATTATGAAGTCGTAAAAGACAATAATATCTCCCAAAATATATTACAATATTTTGTTTTGGTTGGTGTCAGATTCAAGCAATTGGTAATACTGGCTTTTTCTTTTGTTTTAGTGAAGCTGTTTCTGGGTGGGCTAAGCTGGGACATGAATACCTGTCCAGGAGGACTCTGGGGGCCATTTCTATATAAAACCTCTCAGCTGTGTTCTTAAATTCAGGTGAAGATGCATCTGTCTTCTCTCTTATCTTTCCTTTTAGGCTTATGCAAGTCTTGCTGCATGCTACATAAGAAAATGTGTTAAAATACAGTGAAAGAGGAGGAATGAGACTGATCTGTGACATATGACTACAGCCTGTGGATAAAAATCAATGTTACAAGAGGCTGTAGGCTGCAATATGGCAGGTAGCATATGCTGCTGGCTGCTGTGCCTCCTGTAGGTGCTATTCCCATGGGGAAAACGATCAGGCTTGGTCCTTCAGTCTGTCTCAAAGATGAATTGTGTATGCCATTGTGCTCCTTAGGTCAGGGACATCATTTTAGCATAAACCCTTAGATTTCTTAAACAGAAAGCTTAGGAGTGGTGCCATCGTTATTTACAGAATCTAGGTTTTATACTTCAAATAAAAAAATGTAAGATGGATGTGATCAAAGGGCATTTTTAGCCCATCTTGCCACCTGAGCACCCCTCAGCTCCACCTGTTTGGCTGCAGAACAGATGCCACAGAGCATGGCTGTGCCCAGTGAGTCCATGCATGCCCTGGGCTCCCCCAGGACTGGAGAATGGAAACAGATTTCAGTTTGGGCCAGGACCAGTTTGGGTTTTGCACCCAGCCAAGGATGTAGCAGACACAGCACATTCCTGTCATATGTCCTGCTCCTTCTATCCCTCTCCAGGTATCTTTTCCCAAGACTCAGGAGAAGAATAGGAAATGTATTGATTTCTTATTCTTGCTCTGTAAAAGAAGTAAGGCCCAGCAGCTTAACAGGTCTCATATCTGGAGCTGCTGCACACATCTTTAGTGTCAGCACACTTTATTTTTGCAGACAGAGAGAAAGTCTAAAAATAAAAATCAGTGTTATTTTGAAGCACTAGAAAAGCTCTTTTTCTTTCACATTTTTAAATAAAGCATAAAATAAAAAGAGACTCCAAACTGAAATGCCCTGCTGCTTTTGGAGAATTCATATCAAAATCTCTTTGAGCATGACTCAAAGTTACTAGAGCATGGAGCTGTTTAAACTTAAGGTGTGGATGTAGATGCTTTAAATCACAGAAACTAAAGACAGAGCAGACTTTAGAGTATTTAAGCTTCTGCATGTAAAATGATGCCATTGTTGCTTGTAAATATGCTAAAAGCCTCCTGTAGTGTCTTGTAAATATGCTAAGAATCTCCTGTAGTTAATTCTCCCACTATTGTTATAAACGAGAGCAAAGAAAATTTATTTCTTGCTTTATAGCCTCTGTTCCCAGGTATAACTCTACTGTTTGGTTTGGCATTAGCAGCTCTGTTCCTTGACTGACAGGTTTCAAAGTTTGCCATAATTGTGAGCTGTGCTAGCATTCATTTTTTCACATTCATTGTGCTTTAGAATCAGCAGGGAATAGTACTATGTACTATTTTTTCAAAGAAAGGGCATTACAGTGGCAGCATCTAATAAATCCTGAAAGCAGCCCACCTTCTCTTGGTATCTTTCAAGTTCCTGTCATAGCACAGTTTCCTTTCCATTACAATATCATAGTCTGAGCTGCTGTAGTTATAATTGTCTTAGAACTCCCATTATAAACCTGAGTTTCTCTGTGTTATGGAAAGAAGTGGTGTAAGTAGGCCTGACAGACTGTCTCTCAAATGCTATTCTGTGCTTGCTTCCTAATCATTCCAGGAGCAAAACATATATAGGAATAAAAAGAAAAAAAATCCAGGAGATCCTAGTTAGAAAGAGTGAAAGAGGGGCTGATATGCAAGTGCTGCACTGGAGAAAAGATGCCAGGGCTATCCATGGGCAGCCAAAGCATCAGTCATTGGCAAAAGTTGTGTGTGTGGGAGTCCAGGGTGTTCCCCTGGCTTCCCTGGATGCCTTTAGACCCCCCTGGCATGGTGCCCAGGACTCCTGGGGACTGGATTTAATCCCCTGGGAAAAATTACAGTCATTGCAGGAAGAATTACAAGTCATAAAAAATAAGTAGAGTATAAATTAGATTGCTAGAAGATAGAGAAGTGAATTTTTAGGAATGTATATAGTAGGGGGTTTGAAGCTAATATGGAGGATTCTGGGCATGGTGTGTCTTTTCTTTTTCTTCTTCTTCATGCCATCCATGTTCAGTGCCAAGCTGGCATTACTGGATTGGTTTTGGACAGAACTGGACAGTGTAATTGTCATGTATTGGAAAGTAATTGTAAATATTAGGTACATAATTTATAGTGTAAAAGATAAGTCCTGCTCCAAGGTCAGGCAGTGTGCCTCGGATCTCAAGCTGAACAAGCTAGAGAAAGAAGTTCTTAGATAAGAAACAATAAACAGCCTTGAAAACCTCAGAAAACAGCCTCCTGAATCTTCTTCGGTGACCAGCTGGGAAAATCTGAACTTTAAACCACCTGTATGTCCTGCTGTGAGGATCTCAGGCTCAGGAGACCTCACAGACAGTGCCAGTGTGGAGTTGGCATGGTACAAAGTCCCCCATGGGGGGCTGCTCACAGCACCAGGCGCTTTTCCTCAGGGGCTGCTTTTCTGCAGGGACCTGCTTGCTCTGGTCCTGTGCAGCCTCATGGACCTGGGCAGACCCTGCTCAGGGTATCCTGATGTTGTGTGGGTTTTCTAGGGCAGGATCAGAACAAACATCACGAGCCTGAGCCAGCTCCTCGGTTTGCAAAGCAGCACAGACCCCATCAGGGGCTGGTTCAGAGAAGGGCAGGTCCACAGTGATGAAATTGGTTTTGAACTTTGTATTTCATTGAACTTTGGGAGGCAGGCAGAAGTACTTAGGGTCAGTTTGGGGATCAGGGAAAAGAAGAAAATATTGTATTTTCATTGTGCAAATCTGATTTTCCTATTGATTGCAGAGGCCAGCTGTGAGGTACCTCGTTAAAATACTAATTCAGAAATCATTTATGATATACTAAAACTACAATACCCCTATTGAGTAATGTACTGTGATCAGTAAAATTTATCTGAAATGAATGACACCTTAATGAAGAAGGACATTGTTTGGTCATCTCTCTGTTTAGTCATTAATCAGCCTGTTTTTCTTGAAAAAACTGCTTGCAGCTGTTGAGATTCAGTTTCTGATATTTTCCTGACTGCCATCTGTTTGTTTCCCTGTATGGTTGAAATTTTATTATTTTGGCCGAAATGTCGTATTTTATTGTATTGTTTGGTCAATGTAAGATGCTAAGTCTTTAGACAGACCACAGTACTATCATTCTGTAGGTTCTGCTAAAATGGGATCATACTTCTCTTCTCTAATGTAAATAGCATACTTTGCATGCCTATTTAAATACCCTCTTTCTGCTATTTATTAATTTCTGTGCTGTTTTTCTGCTTTCAGCACGAACCAATATAATTGCCTTTTTGTACTTTCAGGTGAAGAGTGATTTACTCACCAGACCAAAAAAAACCAAAACATTGGGCATAAAAACTTCTGAGTGTGTCCCAATACATTCATGTATTTATTACATGTTCAGGAGAGAGTGCTACCTAGTTTGAGAGCAATTCTGTGCAGAAAATAGATTGCAAAAAGTGTAGCATGTGTCTAGAGGGTTTTCAAAAAGACTTCTATTTGTGGTGCAAGGAACAAAGAACTGTGAAATACGTGGTAAAACATAATGCAAAGTGATTTTTATGTACCAAAGGTGCTGACACATACTAAACAACATGTGCTAACAAAGACCTTAATGTGAAAGATCTGTTTTAAAGCAGAATTAAATTCTGAATAGACTGGAAATACTCAGAAATATATTTTAAAGGTTTAAGACATTATGTCTTTCTGTTCCTTTTTTGCATGTCAGCTGCATGCTTGCTTTATTTGGGTTTTTTTTACAGTGTATTGGGTTCTGTCAGTTTTCTAGAAAGTACTTCTATAATGAGGTGTGTGTAGAAATGTGCTAGATTTATTTAACTCCTGTAACTGATTACCCATACCCTGGTGCAGTACATTATTTCACCATGGGTTAAGCTGGTTATTGTCTAAGAGTCTCCAATCATATTTCTTCCTGCTTCTGTATAACACTTCTGTCAAATATTCTGTTTAATGTTTAGTGCAGTATGTTGGATGGCTTTGTAGTGTTTTGTCTCCAGAGCCTTGAATTTAAACCACCAGAGAGGTGTTAGTGTTGCAAAAATGAAATTTTAAATAGTTCATCTCATTTGGTCTGGAGGTTTTTTACAGTTTTAATTCAGTCTGGTCTGCACAGGAAATCCCAACTAATTTCTTAGTATTGTTTCATTAGTTGATAAAAGAAAACAACCAGAAGGTAAAACTTACAAAAGTTATGATTTTTTAAAGTGAAGAATGGCTGGTTTTGAGGTTCTTGTCCTTGAATTCCACAAACTTTATTTATTTGTCACTGTATTAATTTCTGAACAGATTCTTCTTCAGTTCTTCCTATTTATTGTGGTCTTGTCCCATAGGAAGTCATTTAACTAGCAAAACCATAGATAACCCTTTTTAGGGTTTAACTTAATTGTGCTTCCCAAAGGAGGTGGAGTCTTGCAATTGAACAGTGCTACTTTGTAAAAATATTGTTGAATTTAGAATCCAGACTCTTTGAAATTTGGGATATTTAAGTGTAGGTGCTTTTCAATGTATAAGTACTGATTCTTAGTATGCATTGGAACAGTCAGAATCAAAGGCTGAAGTTAAGAAAATGAATGAAGAATATTCCTTCCTTTTTTACCATATAATTTCTGTTCATCTTATTGTGACTTTTAAGGTTATCACTGATGTTTCTTTAAAACATTGCAGTTGCATGATGATCTAAAATATGTGAATTATAAGGTAAAAATTGGAAAGATATCAAAGTCTCACCTTGGCCCCTCCAGTATATAAAGATACTTTTTGGTATCCTCAAAAAATTAACTAAATAATTGCTTACAATTATGTGTTATGTTTCAATGAATCTCCTTCTTTTTGCTGGGATATTCTTACTGGTTGTTAATTTCAATGCTGGATATTTTGTTTGGGTGACATCTAATTTACTAATCTGTGCAGTTGTGTACTGGAAAATTGCTTCCTCCTAAACTTTGTATTTCCACTCATTCTGAATCCATCCACGTATTTTTTCCTTCCTTCCTTCTGAATATCTCCATGTTGTTGATAATCCCTAATGCAGTACCTTCCAGTTCCACTCTGAAGTGCATAAACATGCTATTACACTAATAGTTTTTGCTGTTGTGTTGGCACAGCTCTGTTCAGCTGATAGTGCTGGTGAGAAGCACTTTAAACGCGCCCAGTGAGTGCTGGCAGTCACTCTGCCATTTCTCTCCTCCACTTACCAGCTATAAACGTTCAGCACCACCCATTTCCTGCCTTCAGAAAGGTTGTAGCTTGTGTACCCTGCAATGCTGCTGCATATACCTGGGGGGATAAGGGCCCAGGAGACACATTTTTGGCAATGAGTTTGTCTTCTCCACTTGCATCCTCTTCTCTCTCATTCCCTGCAGGTCTCATACCAGTGTTCGTACCCTTCTTGAGTCCAATGAGGAGTCAAGAGTCTCAGCCCACCCTTAATTATCCAAAGCTGGTTTTGGAAGTTCCCTGTCATACCTGGTGGGGGAAATGCCTTTTTGGTTTCCTTTGCCTGCTCAGGGTTATTCCTGCCTGCATACAGAGGCCAGGAATGGTGGTGCTTTGCTGCTTTGGCCTTGGGAGGCTTGTCTGTGCTTGCTGAGCCTCATCTTGCTGCTATTGCTGCCTCTGGAACACATCCTTCTCAGGGTAGTCTTACTTTTTAGGAATGACCTTTTTTTTTCTCACCCACTGGATCCTGAGGTCATCCCTTGTCCTTCTGTAGCTGTGGGGAACTGGGCAGCAGGCTTTGAGGTCTGAGCCAGGGATGACAAGTATAGAGTTCAAAGTCTCAGCCCATCCACTTACTGCTCCTCAAAGGGAGCTACTACTAATCAGCTCCCAAAATGTCTTAGATGTATGCTTAGATCAGCATACAAGAACAACTCACTGAAATATTTTCATATGATATTATATGATATATATTTCCAAATCCAGAAAAAGCACTGAGCAAGTTAAAGTTGAATAGGGCTTTTTCCATCCCTGTTTCTCCCCCAGTTTTCTGTTTGAAGGCTTTAATAAATCTTTTATAAGCATTATCTCTGTGTTAATTCAGCATAATTAAAACAATTTTTTCAGTGTTAAATGTTGGATATCCATTCTGGCCTGCTGCTATGATGATAGGAAATGTGATATAAAGGTTTTAATTGACAGTCTGTGCTGAATCATTATGCCTGCTAACTGTCAGGGACAACCTGTCCTGGTGATATTCCTGCAGGTTTGCCAGGTCCCTCAGCGATCCTGAGAAAACCATGGTAGCTCTGTCTGCCAAGTTTTTTCTATGTACATCAATGTAAAAGCTGTCAGGGTTCTGAAGTCTGCTTCTATTTTTGGTTTGTTTTGTTGGGCTTTTTCCTCCCCTCTCACAAACTAATTTGCTTCATTTTTAATGTAGATTTCTTTGCTTTATGTGTCTCTGCATCCACAGAAGAAGAAAAAGTAGTAAATAATTTTTCTTTCATTGCATTATTTAATTTTCCATTTTTGCTGCTATGCTTCAGGTCTTTGTTGTGCTGACACTTTGGGCTCTTGATTTAACATCTCTCTGTGGTTTCCCCATGCTTTCTCCCTTCTCTGTGAATTCCACCAAAAGAGTATTTAGATGTGAAGTGAGTCATTCCTTACCTTCCATTTGTTCTCTGTGAGAATAACAGAATCATCAGGGTTGGAAAAGACCTCCAAGATTATAGAGTTTAACTTTCAATTGAACACCACCATATCAACTAAACCATAGCACAACAGAATGGATCTCATGAGAAAAAGGGGAGATTGGTGGCTGTTTTGGCCACAGCAACCATGAAGCAATTGAGTTTAAAATCTCTGTTGACAGAAGGAAAAGTGACAGCAAAACCTATACTCTGGACTTGAGGAGAGCAGATTTCAGAATGCCCAGGGAATTAGTGAGTAAGGTCACCTGGGAAAATGTTTTTGTGGGTACTGGGGTCCATCAGTGCTGATCATTTTTCAAACATTACATCTAAGGGGATAGGAACAGACAATTTCCAAATTTAAGAAGTCAAGAAGGGGAGGAAGAAGCCTGGCTTGGCTGAACAGGAATCTTCTCTTGGAAATAAGGCAAAAGAGGAAGGTCTAAGGTCTGAAGTTGTGTCAGGGAGGTTTGTGTTGGATATTAGGAAGAGGTTCTTCACTGAGAAGGTGGCTGGGCACTGGAACAGACTCCCTAGGGAAGTGGTCGCAGCATCAAGCTTGACGGTTCAAGAAGTGTTTGGACAATGCTCCAAGGCATTGATGTTATCCTTGAGGTGTCCATGCAGGGCTAAGAGCTGGACTGGATGACTAGTGTGGTTTCCTTCCAACTCAGCAAATCTGTGGTTCTGTGAAGTTCCATATCAGGTTGTTTCTTGCATACTTCCAGGCATGGTGACTCCACCACCTCCTCGGGCAGCCCATTGCAATGCTTAACTACCCTTCCACTGAAAAAAATGTTCCTCATTTCCAGCCTGGACCTCCCTGGTGCAGCTTGAGGCTACATCTTCTTATCCTGTCACTGTGGGGGTCCAGGGAGTCCCTCTGAACCCTCTGTGGGTGCGAGAACCCCCCTGTCAGACCCCTGAAAGACCCCCGAATAGAGCCGGGGGGTCAGAGAGCTGGGTCCTGCACCATGGGAACATCTGCCTTCTCTCAGAGAAGAAATGCAACCGTTAAGTGAATCTAGAGTGTGAATTAGATAGTTACCATGTAGAAAAGGTAGTTTTTGGGATTGTTTATATTAGCAGCCACGAAGCCAAGATGGAGGATTTGGGGTGTGGTGTCTTCTTTCTTCTTTTTCTTCTTGTTCTCCATGTTGGTGAGGGATGCTGGGAATCACAGATTGGTTGGGGACAAAACTAGACATAATAATAAGATATTGTAGTATTGGAAAAATAGTGTAAACATAGAATACGTAGTTTAAGGTATAAAAGATAAGTCCTGCCTTTTGTGGGCAGACTTTCGTCCTGGACGCGGTGCTGACCAGACTGCTGCTCGCGAGCGTGAACACTTATCGATAAGAAATAAAAAACAGACCTTGAGACTGGACGATTGTCTCCTGCAGCCTTTCTTCGGCAGCTTCAAGAATACCCTGAGCCTTGAACCACCATCCTATGTCCATCTGAGTGGTCTTGGGCACAAGAGACCCTCAGACAGTGACATGTCACTTGTTGCCTGGAACAAGAGGCCAATCCCCACTTGGCTACAGATCCCTTTCAGGAAGCTGTAAGAGAGAAATAAGGTCCCCCCTTTTCTTCAGGCTAAATAACTCCAGCTCCCTCAGCTCCTCCTCATATGACTTATTTTCTTCAGCAGCTCTGTTACTCTTCTCTGGACACTCTCCAGCCCCTCAGTGTCCTTCTTGAATTGAGAAGCCCAGAGCTGAGCACTGGATTCAAGGTGCAGCCTCAGCAGTGCTGAGTGCAGGGGACAATCCCTGCCCTGCTCCTGCTGGCCACACTATGGCTGACACTGGCCAGGATGGCATTGGCCTCCTTGGCCCCCTGGACAGACACTGGCTCATGTTCAGCTGCTGCAAACCAGCACTCCCAGGCCCTTTTCTGCTGGGCAGCTTTCCAGCCACTCTGCCCCAGCCTGTGGCACTGCCTGGTGTTGTTGTGACCCTAGTGCAGAACCTGGCCCTTTGCCTTAGTGAACATCACACACCACTGTCCTTGGCTCTTTGGTCCTTCTGCAGAGCTCCTATGCTCCAGCAGATCAAGAGTCCCCCCCACCTTAGTGTCATCTGCAGAATTATTGAGAGAGCACTCAGTCCCCTCATCCAGATCATTTGATAAAGATACTAAACAGGACTGGCTTTACTTGTGCAGTTTGTCTCTTGATTAAACAGGTGCTTCTTTCATTTATGAGCAATATTTACAGGTCTGTGTGTAGTTTCAGGATTTGTATGTGCCACCCTTCTCAGTACCAGTCTGCAGAGTGGATGCCATGCCAGGGTCCCTGAGCTGGCCACGTGCAGGCTGTGCACTGCAGGCTCTGGGCAGTGCTAGCATGAGAGGCAAACAAGTGAGTTGTGGAATCACACAAAATGTTAGTTCCAGTCTTCTCATTTGTAAAATTGGAATAATAAGCTTACCCACGTGGTTAGTGTTTGAGAAACTCTGGTGGAAACATCCATAGGAATTGTTCATCCAACACAAGAGGACAATGAATGGAGACTAATTTAAAAGTGGGTGTTATGCTGTGTACTTTTCATTGAAAGCAATGATCATACAGGCAGGCCATTAGAATGAGAAAATGTCTTGGTGGAAGTGTTCTTTTCTTTCTTTAATTTTGTAAATATCTTGTCACTTGTTCAGGGCAAAACCAGCTTTAGATTTCTATCCCATCTGACAAATGGAAACGTTGCTGCCAGTCCCTGGACCTCTGAATTTATGTGATGTCTGAGTAACTAATTCTGTTTCACAAAAAGATATGCAGAGACTGTAGTGTTTGGCTCTCAGGGCAAAATTTTGGAATCTGTTCCTGCTTGTAGATTTACAGGAGCATGTTATACTGCCATGTTACCATCAGTCACAGAGATTGGAACTATAGGAGTTCTGCTGAGTTAATGTCCTAAAAATCAGACCAGAGTTTCACCTGATGGATTCAATAATCTCTTTATTAAAATAATTAGATTTTCCTATTGTATAAGCAGCAATAAATTCTTCAATATCACTGTCAGATAATTAATAATGTGGGATTTTGATCTCTCTGTGGCAAAGTAGATAAAGAAAGGAACCAGAGGCAGAAAATTAAAGTTTGATCATAATATTAGAGATTAAAAAAAAAAAAAAAAAAAAGAGTGGAAGAACTATCAGATTTAAAGAGATATCATGCAAATAGAATTGTGATAGAAGTGTATAAAGAACTGGTAATGTATAAAAAAGGAAAGGTGACATAAGTAATGAAAATATATCTCATATTTCAAGGGAGTGTTTCAAAGAAATATCCTGAAATAAAAATAAAAATTTAACAAAACCATTTTTAAAAGTCACAAGCACTGTTTTGCAGACATACAATTTCCTCATGGGTATGTACTGCTGCTGGAGGACTGGAGTTTATTCTAGTTCAATTAACCTTTATATACACATTTATAAATCTGCATTATAGGACATATGCCCATGTGGTCCTTACACATCAAGCTTCATATAAACACACTGTGAGATCAGTGAGATCCTGTGGGAGGACAGAACAAATACTGTCAGTGCACAGAAAAATAGCAAAAGGACGTGCCTTTGTAGCATATAACAAAGAAAATTTTGAGTTAAGGAATAAATTCTGCCCTTTTGACTTCAGAGTTGTTGGACCTTTGTCCTGTGGATCTGATTCTGGGCTACAAAGAGGAAGAGTTGAGTGTGAAGCAGGGCTGATGGGCTGGATGGCCTTCGTGCATTGCCTGATCATTTCTTGTGAAGTGCCTTACTGCGTTTTTCTTGGGAGAATTATTTGGTTTGCGAAACACGTAGCTGCATATTCACTTAGGCTTCCCAAGCATGTGAATGCATGGGGGGAGATGGATGGCAGTCATTTTCCCAGCTTAAGTTGCCACTTTATCATGGGGGAGCAAACAGGATCCATATGAGGTACATGTTACTGCAGAGCATGTTCCTTGTGTGTCGTCTGGCTGCAGTTAAAGCCCATCAAATCTCCTTTATGGCTCCTTATTGCTCAGGATTCTATTTGTGTCAGATTTCATGTGTGAGTTTCACTAGAGGCTGCATTCAAAGCAACATTTTCCAGACAGGAGAGCAGCTGCTGGCTGCTGCCATGCTAGGATGGAAATTCAGGAGAAAAACATCTGCGTGATCGGGGAAAATTAGAATTCCTCGTGCTAAAGGAGATGTCGGATTCAAGAAAGCATTTTTCTATAATAATTATTGCACAGTATACTGGAATTTGCTGTCCATTGATCCCATTAGGTCACACAAAATGCTTTGTCTTAGGATGATACATACTGGGAAAAAACCCCCATATTTAGCTAAAAAAGAGAAAGCAAAATGCATACAACTGACTAAAACCACATTTCATTATCAGTTGAAGGAGCCATTGCATCCTGGTATTCCTTGTACCCTATTTCTCATAATGAAACAGATAGGGACAATCATGCAATGTTTTAAATGCACCAAAAATTATTAAAGTCTGCCTGAAACACTGACTTGAAATTTCAGTACTGAGAGCATTTGGTAGTGGCTGCCATTTTCATGCATTAAGAAAGCAGGGATATTAATTATTGGGAAACTACATTATCATAGCTGTCATTTGGAAGTTGGTTGTCCATGAGGGTTCTTCTGGAAGGATATATCTTTTAAAGCTCTTTACTGTGTTTCAAGTGTGCCCTGGCCAGAATCTAGCCTAGTTGGAAACACAGGCAGCAATGACAAGCTTTTTTTTGAGGATTTAGTAGCCTGAATTTCTGCTACAAAAAGATTTTACAGCTGTCATATATATTGATGAAGATAATCTAAAGAGAGTTTATCTCTGTAATCTAATTTGGAAGATTAATTACTGAGCTGGTTTTTATGTATTTTATCCTTACATACACAGTATGTAGTCATCCCAATGTACAATTACTTTATTTTTTTCTAAATCAATACAGAAATTGAATTTGTGCTTCTGAATGCTGTGCTAACCCCTGATCTGGGCAACAAAATGGCATGGTCCCTTCAGATGAGGCACTGTTCAGTGCTTTTCTCCTGTAGTGCCTGAGAATAGCAGCCTTAGTTTTGCAGTCATGACATTAGCACTATCCCAGAACTGCACATCAGGAAACATTGCTTGCATGGCATGGCAACATGCTCTGCTTGCTATATATAGGAATATATAACAATATCCATCATTTACTGGAGATACTCTTGCAATTTACATTATTTTCTCTCCAGCAGAGTTTCTCTTCTGCTACCATTGGAAAAGATTTCAAGTGGTTAATAGAAAATCCACTCCCTTATCTGTGAGCTTGTTATATGTGCCTGCCATTTGCTCATATTATCACAACAGCTTGTAGAATACTGCCATTCGTTTCCAAAGCATCGAAAAAAGGCAGTGATCCACCTCAATTCCCCTCCCTCTGCCTCCACAGACACATGCTCCACACAGCCTTGCAGCTGCACAGCGTGGGAGTTGTGTGGTTTTGGGCTGCCCATGCAGTGCTGACAGGTCAGGAATGTGAGACAGAGCACTGGCACTGATTTCTGAGAAATCATGGAACAGTGATTTTTAGCTGAAAAGAGAGTGTAGATGAGGTGTTGTGTAGTCTCCACTTGAAAGGTGATTGCTCAGGAAGTGTAGGGGGAGGAAAGTGAAAGGGGGTGGCAGAAGGGTAGGGGGGACCTTTGGATATAGTTAGTCTATCAGATTCTAGACTGCTTTGTGGAGAATGAACTATGAACTAGTCTGGGAAGCAGTAATATGATAGAGAGAAGAGATATAATAAAACATTTCTGCATGAGAATAAAGCATCTTTGCTGCCCATCTGATCTTACTTTTGTGTTGAATACTGAGGAAATTATGCATCAGCTGACAACAGGGCTTTTCAGATGCCTCTGGCAGTTTGCATGCTACATCACACCTTAATCAGTGATAATTCACTCAGAAAATCTTGTAGACGTGGGACTTGTGTAATGAGATCACATATTCTTATGGGGAGCATAGTCCTCATCTAGAAAAGATAACAGTGAGCTAATTTTGCATCATTCTGATTTGACATTTCAATGGAAGGCATGTGGTAGCTCTGAATTGCAGGTGAGTCAGAGTGTGGGAAAGCTTTCTGCACAAGAGAAACCACAGCTTTTAGCATTGAAATTTTAATTCTCCTGGAAAACAAGCAAAGCTGTCACCAGGAACTTCCTCAAACATCCAGATGAAGAAAATAGAAATTTAGAGTTCAGCAAGACTCCTCTCTAATTAGTGTTCTTACAGGGTGGCAATGACCATGGTAGATGCTCTTGAAGATTGTCACTTTCTGAGACTAGAGATGAACCATTAACTTCATTGAAGCAGTCAGCATTCCCTTTTGTGTGTGCATATTCCTGGCAGCTGAAAAAGTGTTGCTCTCTTAAATGAGTGTGTTCCTATCATAAGATGAACAATTGCAGTATGTTATATTTCACTGTCAATCTCTTTACTTAATTGCTTTTTTTTTTTTTAATGCAAAGCCTATGATAGAAAGTTTAGTCTGAACTCAGTTTCTTTTTCTAACACACTGTTCAATGTAAATCTGTGGGTAACTAAGGAATTTTTTAATTTAGAATATAAGTACAACTGTGGTTCCATTAATTTTGTGGCAGGCATGCCTAATACAGTCTTGTAATTTTGAGGAATTATTTAGAGTAGCAGATAGCCTTCTGCTTTTTTAGGTTCTCTATTAAGCTAATATTTGAAATACCTCAGAAACAAAGGTTTCTGTAAGGAATTTTTGAAATGTAGAGCTGCTTTAAAATATGTATCAGTCACACATAGGAATTGATGGCATTCTAAGCTGCTTGTTTCTTTGAGGACCAGCCAAAATTTCAACACAAAGTCTTGGTATCCGTGCTTGCCAGAGTTGATTCATGACTTATCCAGAACAAGATTTGGCACACATGGCTGTTGAACTCCAGCCCAGCTTAAAGCACATAACTCCTGCAATGTGCACAGCAAGTGGAGCCAGCTGTGTGTCCAGCAGGGAAGGGGAGGTGGATCTCTTCCACCCTGCCAGCTCATGGCAAGTAGAATGGCTCTTTTGGTGTGACCTCACATCCAGCAAGTGGACTCAGCCAGCACTTACTTTAAAAGTTGTTCTGAAAAGTGGCAGGAAAACTTCATCCATGGGTTAAAACAGCTGGTTCAGCTTTGCAGATAGAAGGAAAATATTTGGTTTGCTCTTCAAGCAGCAGATCTGACTGTGTACAGGCAGCAAGCAGATTTGTTGCAAGATTTTATTCAGTTTTATTTAAATTTTTTTACAATTGATTCTTGCTCTAACACTATATTTAAATAGAATTTAGGGCATTGTTTTTAGTGAATATAACCCGGGGAATGTCATAGGGTCTCTCTACTGTCACAGTGAAAGTTTTATTACAGCAGTTGAAATCTTGTATTTTGATGAGGGAGAGGGCACCATCATTTCAGTTCTGTGAAATGTCTCTAAGGATCATTACCTTATTTGCTTATTTAGTTTTTGAGACAGGCAGAGCATTAATGAACGTCAGGAAGAAAACATGATCTGATACCATTTTAAGCACTTTGCCAAAACAGTAAGGAAATTTTTCCAGTCTCTCTGATTTCTGTGATTATGCAATAAAGCTAGCCTAGCTTTTGGACTGCTTCAGGGCCAAGGGGTAGCTTGTCATCAAGTGGAGATCTTTTCATTTATCAGTTTATTTTTTTAACCCTTCAAAAGAGACTGGCCAAATAAAATGCTTTCTTTGTGCCCTGTTCACTACTCTGGTGTTTTCATCAGTTTCTGTCTCTGGGGCTACAAGTGTCGGTCAGCTGCAATAAAGTGTCATTTTTGCCACTTTGGTGCTTATTGAGAGCTCTCAGATATTTAGTGTCCCGTTTCCTGGACCTGTGCCTTGGGTAAGCCACAGGGGACATGCTCTCAAGGGCTGTGGTAGAAATGTGTGTGGTTGATCTGGACACAGTAGTAATAAAATACAGAGCTAAGAGTCATCTCCTGCCCACTGATAGGCAAGTTCAGCAAAATCTATTTATGTTTCTTGCTTGATATAAATTTTTGACCTTTATGATTCAGAGGACAGCTTGAACATGTCCAAGTGAACTGATAAGAATCAGTAGCCAAAACACCAGGAATCTTGGCTTTGTTACTGATAGAGAAATAGCTTTCTTCACTTCCTTCCTTTGTCACAGAAAATGTCAGAAATCGGATTTTCTGGTTTTTTAAATTCTTTAAGCATGATGTTACTGCATCTGCTGCTTCTCCAGAACCTTTTGTGAAGCAGGCAAATTAGATCCTGCTCCTGCACCACAAGTGCAGACACAGACATGCAAGAGCTGAGAAGTCCTGCAATGGGGCATCCTACAACATGCTGGCTGCTGGGGTGAAGCTGAATTGCCCCAGTGCCCCCTTTTGGGTTCTGAAGCAGGCAGAGTTGCAGTCTGGGAAATTAGGCAGCTAATAAACAATAACTAGTTTAAATAGAAATGGGGTGCAGAGGATTTTGAGACTGTACTTCACCTTAACTATTTTGCCATGTTAGGAATTAATGAATTTGTTGCCACTCTTCAGTGAGCCTCAGGATAATAATTCTGTGAGCTTAGATACCCACAAGGTCATTTTTCCTCTCCTTTTAAATCAGGCCAATTTTGTAAATGTCAAGCAGTCTGGACTAATAAATGACTAATTTTGTGTAATTTTAAATCTTTTGGTAGATATGATTGTATCTTTCCTGAGTGTTATCAGTTAAAAAACTTGAAAAATTTGAATACTCTCTTCACTCTAGGCTAGATAGTACTCTACAGCAGCAGCTAGCAATCCTTTAAGATTTCTGGAGCCAGAATGTTGTGAGGATCCCATAAAGTTTAAAGATGCATGATGTAGTGAAAATAATGTAATAGCACAAAATTAAACAGGATACTTAATCTGCAGATTGGAAATTAGAGATGCATCTGGTTTTTTCCCTGGCTGTGTGGGAGTGTTGCAATGTAGCTCTGTTTTGGGCACTGCCTGAGATTGCCTTTGCAGGATGCATGTGCAAAACTCATCTGAAACTGCAGAGTCACCTGTGAAGTACCACAGGGACATTAAGTTCTGAAAAAGCAAGAGCAGGAAGCAATAGAGCAGCTAAAACATTGCCTGTGGTAGAGAGAACATGATGTACAATTTAATCATCAATAGTAGTTGATGTAAAATAAACACCTACAATCTGATTTGGACTCATGTTTCTAGCTTTGATGAGGGAACAGGAGAAATCTTTGCAAAAAAAAGTTTTGTGGGGCATACTGAACAGTCTGGCTTTAGATTTAAAAATGGCTTAAAAATTCAGTGTCAAAATTAGTTCTTGTAGCACAGTTTGGACATTTTGGTGTGTGAAAGGAGAGAAGATGGAAAAGAAAGGAATGGTCAGGTGGGTGTGCAGCCCTGTTTCAGACTGGTGGGAAAAGGGAGATTTATGGAATAGATCTGCCTGGTTAGAAGACATTCTCCCTGCCCCGTGGGGTCCCAAATGGCATCAATATAGGGAGGACTTAAAGAATTACACTGTGCTAGCTGAAAAGAAGGTCAGGGAATTTGAAATTTCCTATTACTATCTGTAGCAAAAATCTAGTATCTTCAGATGAATGCTGATGGGGTAGGAGTGAAATACCTACCAAGAGCAGACTGAAGTAGACTCCCACAGTAATTCTACCACTCTGAGTTATATTTGATTTCTTTAGAATCCCAAAATATTCATTCTGCAGCATCCCAAAGGTAGGAACAGAACAGTGTCCCATACAAATTATGCCCTAATCTCACCCTAACCTTATGGCAGAAGAGAAAGAATCAGTAAAAAAGACAAGTGGAACTCAACCAAAACCAGCTAACAAACATTGCTAACTAACATTTTAACATTAGAGCACCAAAATCATGATCTATCTTTGAGATTCTTGCAGTTTAAATAATTTTCTCAAATGAGTGATAAGATCTTTGTCATGCTTCATGTCTTCATTCTCAGACTACACTCAAGTTTGAGGCTTTTAGATTGACTAAACAACTTATAAACCATGTTCATGTTCAGAGTTTTACACTGCTGATGTGCTTTGCAGGATAGAAGAGATTTCTCACCAGCTTCAGGGCATGGGACACCTGCTGCCATCCCTTAAGCAATAAACTGAAGATTTGTAACAGATGTTTTATAATGCATTTTCATAATGTGTTGTTCTATGTTTCCTTTTTCTATTAAATCAAGATTTTTAAGCTGTTTTTTTTAAAGACAAGTGACAAGTGCATCAGTAACTAAAGTTACAGCGACAGTTTGACAGCCTATGAAAACAACAATCCAGTGTATGAATGGCAAAGCTGATTTGTAATTCTGGTTTATATGTTGCAAAATAGTGAACATTTCTAGGAAAAATTGCATAGCTTTGGAAATTTTTTTCTTTAAAAATAACCTTCCCTTGTGTTGTGAGTGAGCATCAGCAGCTGCAGCTCCAAGTATGGCCAAGTACAAGGATGGGAATTTGAATTTGTTTTTGGCTTTGAGTTCTCATTGTCCATCAGCCCTGTGATTCTCATGGCTTTCTGCCTTCTGGTTCCTATGATTTTAGATGGCTCCCAACCCTTCCCTGGTTTCCTACCCCTGTAATTCCTATCCCTGCTTTGATAATAACATTTTGGTGAAGGCTTGCTTGAATTGTTTGTGGTTTTGCCATGATGCTCTAGGGCAGGGTTTCTTTCCCCATTCTTTCTGAATGTTTGTGCACCCATGGACACAGCTGGTGCTGAACACTCACTATACATTTCTCTGCAGTCCCTGTGAGGAGTGTTGGTGGTTTGGCTTGGTGGTGGCAAAGCAGGTGCTGCTGGTGTGCCTGAGCCCCTCCCTTGGTGGCATATTGGTGCTGGGGCTCCCTTTGAGCTCACTGCTGATTGTGACAGAACTGACATCTTCATCACCCCAATCAATAATCAATTAATCAATATCTCTGTATTAAATTCTATATCTCCTTACTGTGTGCTAGCACAGTAAAAGCTCTTTAGGAGTTCATCACAGAATAACACTTGTTGTAGCTGTTCCCACAAAAGTGCATTACTTCAAAGCTACTTTCACTTGTGCAGGGTTCTGTGAAGTTTTGAATGTCCTAAAGAAGTTATTAAAATCTCATCAGTCTAGAATGAGTTAAGAGCTCAAAGACATATTATAAATTCTCTTACTGTGATCAGGAGGATTGAATTAGACAGCTTTCCCAGCTGCATGCTGGTAACACTTCCACTGAAAGCACAGATGATCCCAAACTAGCTGATATTCTGAAATCCAGAGGCACAAAAAGATCTTCTTGCAGAGTTTTTCATTCTGAATACCTTAATTTTTTTGTCTTGCACTCACAGCCCAGTTAGTTTTCATTTTTTTATTTTGGTCTTTCTGGGAAAAGCTGTTCCTTCTTCAGAGTCTTTTGCAGTTTGCCATAAAGGCTGTGGCTTGATGCCAGCTGGGTACACATCCTGACTTGCTGTGAGACAAGACTGGGGACTCTTCCAAATAGCTGGCAACTACAAATACCTGCAAAACAGAGACAGGCAGCTTTGCCAGCTGCCTCTGTCTTACAGAAATGCCATCTTGGGTTATATGCACAGAAGAGAATTAATAATGAAAAAAAGAAAAAAAGTAGTGTTTTTTTTTTTTTTTTTTTTTTTTTTTTTTTTTCCATTTTTAGGTTTTAGTGGGGTTTTTGTTCAGTTGGATGGACTAAAGAATCAAAATTTTCACAGTTTATATAGTACTTAGGAGGAACAAACATTGTGGCTTCAGCTTCAGTTTTCAACAAATTCAAGATATTTGTTGTGATCTTTACAAAAACAAGGTTATTTGTCTTATTTATGTTTGGCAAAAAAAAAAAATTATGTGTAGATGCTCCATAATATAGATGTTCACATAGAGAAATTTTAGTCATTGGAAGGGGAGGGAGGAGTTCTATATAAATATACATAAATATAAATCAACACTAATAAAAGGGAAATTTTGCTTATCACTGTTTGATGGAGTTTATTAAGACAAAGAAATATTTTCTAACCAGTGGATTGAATGAAATTCAGTTGCATTTAAAAGTTAATTAGAGTGTTTTAAAAACTATAAACCAAATTTGTTTATCATTTAATTATGTTTAAAAAAATATTTGAAACACTTCAAACAATCTTTCCAGAGTGGTTGATGTCTCATCATCTAATTGTCTGCTTCCTACTCCTCTGAAATCTAATCAGAGGGGAATCTCCCATCCTCTGGGAGGAATGAGTTTAACCTTATTGCCTAAGCTATTTGTATTAAAAGAAAACATTTCACTGCTACTTTTGCATCCTTTTTGTTGTTATTTTGTTTTGTTTTGTTTTGTCTACAAGAATTTTTTACAGATAAGTCTAGAAAAGGTCCTGCATCTACAGTAGGAATCAAGGAGATACATAAAGGCAAATATATAGCCATATAGAGAAATGTGAAAATTATCAGGAGATTCAGGGTAACAATAAGCAAACTCTACAGACAGAAATGTTCAGTGCTGGTTATTGTACAAGGCTGATGCAGTTCTGAAACAGCAGTTCCACTTCATATGCAGGCAAAAAGATTTAAAAGAAATATTGGCTGAGATGAAGATGAGAAAAATCTTCAGTCTGAATGAAGAGATCACATTTTCTGAGGCTTATGTGTCTGTCATCAACAGTATCACAATTAGGAAATAATTTTAGGATGTCTTGAACACTGAACTCCAAGGACCTCAGAGGTTCTTTGCACCTTTATTCTGGGCTTGGACTTTGGATTCAGGTCTGTATTTTGAACTGGCCAACCCAAAGTTTTCTGAAGTCTGAAATGCAGAACCAAAGTGGCATTAGCAGTGTTTAATTTCAGCTGTTCTCTGTTGGTTGCTGTAGGTCTCTCTCAGAGGACTGTAGGAGGTGATCTTCCCTGTAGGTAAGAGTACAGGAATTGGCAAAAGGCTTATCCCATCAATTTCAGTCAAGTGAAGGAACTTTCTGTTTAAAAATTTTCTCTTTCACCCTCAAGTATTACATTTCTGCTTACCCAGGAACTCACTATGATTGCTTGAAAGAGCAGAACTATAATCCTCTGAGGTGCTGGTGTTTGAGGGGCCAGGAAGGCAATGAAAACTCCAATCAGTCTGTGTAGTACAAAAGCTGCCAGGCAGAGGGACTTTGCAACAGCATGAGCAGCATTTATTTTTATTGCACCATAGATTAAGGGATGGCACTGCACTGCTTCTGCAGGATTGGGATGGGGATGAAAACTGGTGCTGCAGAGGAGAGTCCTGCTGAGCTGAGTGAGGGCTGTGAGTGTCCAAGGAGAGGGCAGTCTTTGCCAGACTGGCTCATATATGCTGTTCCCTATGTGGGGAAGTGTGGCAGACCTCAGTCAGCAGCAGCAGTGAAATGTCACAAGTCAGATGAGAGAGGGAAACATATAGTCAGAATAAAAATATTAGCAAGTAATGTTTACCTCTGACTTTCTTTCTCCTGGGAGGAAAAAGTAAAATAACCCCCCAAAATTATTTTCCATTCTGCTGTGTGATTTCTGCTCCACTGCAGAAGTCAGAGCAGCTGTGGTGGTTCAGCTGGGTGGGAAATGGGAGTTTCAGGTAATCCTGTGTGCACGCACTCTCCAAAGGATTTACCTTTCCAGGTTAGTCTGAGCTCTGCAGTTTAATCCTGTAGGACAGAAGCACTGGCAGGAGTGGTGCAGTAGGTGGAGGGGTGCTGAGCTGTGGTGAGCCAACAGTGACACTAGGACACACAGAGACCTGTCCTCCCTGGCACTGGGATGTAGAGCCCACGTGTGGTGCACACCCCCTTTGGGGACATCAGTGTCAGAGCTGTATCCTGGGGGCTTTCCATGCCCTCAGTGTGTGCCCTTGCTTGATGTCTGTTGAGGATCCTTCAAATGATGCTTTAAGAGCAAGTTCCACTTCTCCCACACTCCTGTGTTGTTGTCAAAGCAGGTGATGGGTGGTAGAGGGGCTGTGTCTTCTCAAGTGAAATGCAGCCTGTTGTTAATGAAAGGCCAGATATGTCTCTTCTCAGCCAAACCCTTCTTGTCAGTCCTATAAAGAATATCAGAAGCAGGCTTCAGAAAAGTGAAATCTACTGTATGATGTATTTTTATTTGGTTACTTCTGAACTCAGTCTAAAACTAGAGATGGCCATTTTCTGACATTTTCAGCTGAGCAAAACATGGAGGTCCATGTTAATTGTTCCTCTGGAAGGGTGCATAAAAACCTTGTTCCCCTTGGTGCTAGAAGCCATGAGTGATTCCTTTTCAGGAGCACATCATATCTCTTCCCAGCACAGTTGGCTCAGCTCTATAGTGAATCCATAAGCTACATGGTTTAATTTGTTGGGTTTCTTTTTTCAGAAAACCACACTTTATTTTACAGCAGGCATGAAGAAGATGTAGAGGGATAATCTCTCTCTGCTCCCTTTTCAGCTCTGAAAAGTAGTGTCATTCAGGATGAGATTCTCTGCTTGGGAATCCTTCTTAGAGTTGCTTATGGATTCTGGCTTTTCTAATTCATCCATGGATTATACACAACTTGTCACTTTTCACTGAGCTCATTTTGCTCTTGGTATAAACATACAATTCCTATTCATAAGGAAAAAAACAAGGAGCTTTAGTTGTGCCTGTCCACAGCAAAACCTAATTTGATTATGTGGCATAACTTAAACTTTTAAGGGCATAACCTGGCCTTTTATTAGGGGGACCTGCTTTAACTAAGCTAAGCCAATGTCTGCTGTGCAGTTTAAGAGACAAGATTTTGGAAGTGCTTTACATTGCTTGCAAGACAGGAGACAGCCAAGAGCCTGTGCTAACAGATCTTGCTGAAAGAGGCATTTGTAGGAGCAAGTGAGGCTTGGGTATCTCCAGCCCAACCACAGCCTTAAATATGCCAGCAGTGGTGCATGGAAGCACTTTCCCACATTGCTTTTGTAAGGGAGAAGGTGGTGCTTTCTAACCATTCTACACTTAACATGCTTTGAGTGGTGATGGGGTTTTGTTTTTAAGCCTCCTGTAGATCTCAAAGCAGAGAGAGTTGTCCAACCACATCATAGCAACTTACTTGTAGCTGAATAAGAAATCCTATGCAAAAATCTTATTCTTGGTAGTTATTCAGAAGATCTTGACATTTCCTGTGGGAGAAAAAAAGGTTTCTGTAAGCTTTCATAGATTCCTTCTTTTAATGTTACTACTGGGGACAGTTCCACAGATAAAAGCTTTTATGTATATTTTTTCATAAATTTTTATGTGAGAGATAAATCAAGATAGAATCAAGATTATATGGAATGTTTCAGTAACACTAGTTACACATTTTATTGCTATACTTTGTGTATAAAAAGTGATTAGAAGTTTCAGAGGTAAGGTAAAATAATAAAATGGGTGTTGTTTTACATTAATGATTTACATCAAATAAGTGATCTAGTAGTTAGGGCTGAAATGATGCTTGAATGTAAATATTAAATTCTGGCATGCATAACTTCTCTTTGTATTTCAAAGGGTCAAAGTTTCACTTTTATAGCCTCAACCTTTAATTTTATTTAAAGTAGTGATTGAAGAACAACTGTTCATCCATAATTTCTTCTTCTAAACTTGGAAGAAGTATTTAGAAATTATTCATAGTCTTTTGGCTTTAAAACACAATTTCCAGTAGAATTTTCTGAGCATATTAAAAACAGCATAGAATTTGTAGCTTTTGATCCATCTGAATGCTTTGCTGTTGTTGGATAGACAGCACACTGATGGCAAAATGGGTGTCAGAGCCTGCTGTCTGCTTCTGATACATATATGCCTCTTCTCAGCTCTTCTCAGTGAAAAATTAATAGTTTGAGGAGTCAAGGTGTCATGTACATAGGTTTCAAAATTTTAATCTCTCTAACTTAAATCTCTAACAGATTTTCAGCCTGAAAGTCCAATTTCTTTGGCCAATTTTTATTTCACAAGGAAGGTGACCATGATGTATGATATATGCCAATATTAGATCCTCTTAGCTTAGCCTGTAGGTCCTTTGCTAAATGATTCTACAGAATTATGTATTGCATTATGGCACAGTCCTAACCCAATGCAACAGGAAAATTCCTAGAAAATTTGGTGGATCCTGATTTTTGTACACTGTTCTTTGAGAGCTTTGTAAGAAAGAGCCTGAAAACATCATAGCTAAAGCAAAATTAAAGAAACAACCTAGCATTTGTTTTCCTGATTAAGTTTTCACCAATTTAGTTGCCAGTTTTTAATTTCCTAAATTGTCACGAGTATGTTGATAACTGCTTTTAATAAGACACTAGCAGAGAAAAAGTCTGAGTTTACTTCACTAAATATTTTCTCATTTGTGGTTTTGGACTTGAATAAGGCAAACATGGTATTTTCCTATTTGTCATCTTCAGTGCAGCAAATGCAAGAACTGAGATTAGGAAACTTATTATGTGATAAGAACTCCAGCAATTATTATTGGGTTTTTACTTATTAGTGCTCCCTTCTATTTCCTATGAACATTAACATGCTCAACAATTTGTGCCCCATTGAAAGTCTAGTATTTGATAGTTAAGAGAGACTTTCTTTTTCTGCAATGTGCAGTTTCTCTTCCTATACTAGAATCTTAAAATACTCAGGCAATTCCTATTGTTGATTAGTTGATTATTTGGACCAGGGCAAATTGCTGAATAAAACTTTTGTAAATTATCTGCTTTATATTTGTGCAGTCCTCAAAGGACTGAAATTTGCATTGGGGAAAAGCAAAGGACCAAGTAATAACATTATTTTTTTTAAAGCAGTGCCAGAAACTTAATTTCAGAGAGTTTTTTATTATTAAATTTCCCAGCCTTCCTTTCAAGCACTTTATTAGGAATATGGCTCATTTATTTGGGAGGGGGAGGAAAGCATTGAAGAAGGGGGAGATAAGGGGGAAAAGCAAGCTCATTAATTAATGTTGTGATCTAAGTGTAGTTTTCATGTTTGCATCAATTTCAGTTTTCTAACATGCAGTCATTGTGAAAGACTGATTCTAACACAGAAAGTGAGAAAATTGTTTCTCTTGAACTTTTTTTGGAGCTCATTTATATTGAAATTTTTAAGGCCTTTGGAATTTTTAAGTGGCTCTCCTAGAGCAGGTGAAAAAGACCTTTGCTCTTTAAGAGAAGGAGCCAGAGAAGTCAAGGTTTTGCTTGTTTTAGTTACAGACTAGATTCAGCTTTGGGCACTGGGCTTGAGTCTGAGGATGTTGGAAAAGTGAAGTCTAGGTAATAGATGCAGTGTCAGGAGGAGCTGATTATGCTTCTGGGTTGTGGTCTGTACAGGTCTTTTTGTTTATTTAAATTCATGGCTTTGCAGTTGGCACCTGACTTTTAAGAAGGGACCATTTGTCTCCAGCCTACAAAATACAGCTGGCCTGGAAAGGTGCAACAGAAGAGGTCAGTGCTGCTATTAGTTACACAATAAATGCATTTTTTTTTGCCCCCAGTGAAAGGCAGAAATACTGTGACTCCACTTAAAGCAAACTTAAAACATGAGGACAATCCAAAGCCTAATTTTGTCAGTGATTCCTGAGAGAGCTGACTGGAAACTGGAATTTCCATTCCTCAGGAGAGCTGAACATTTTTGAATTTTCTGTCATTCCACTTGGAAAAATTAGCATTCTGCAATATTCTGGTTTAGGGGCATAGGAGTATTTCAAGTTCAGCATTGTTCAAATTGACTAGAATGTTCTTGTTTTTTCTGTTTAAATGTTTACCAAACCTAATCTGATGAAATTAATATTTTCAACAGCAAAGAGCTGCCTCAAGAAATGTCTTTGCTGTTTATTATCAGGAGATTGCTGACATGCCCCTCGATGGAAAGCCTTCATTTTCTGCCCATTCAATTTAACTTCTTTTCTGCTAAGTGTCCAAGCTACAGCTCAGAGCTGTTAACCTGTCCTTTTCCAGCAGCTCTTTCAGTAGTGTGTGGGTCCAGTCAAGGAAAACACAGAATATATTTCCACTTTTCATAGCACCATTGGTGAGATGCTTCTGGCTTCCTGAAATCATTCTCAGGCACAGGGAGAGCTCAGGGGAGCCGTGTGTCTCTGGTGCTTTTAGAATTTGAGATCAGGAAAACTCTTCTATTCCACTTCTTCTTTAATTCCTTTAACTCATTCCTCAAAATGCTGCTGCCTTATCTATACAACTTCTTCCTTGTTGCAGGTTTTGTCTTTCACAGGGTTTAGTCTCTCTGGCAGCCTGATTTGTATTTTGCATGCTTTTTCTCTCTGAGGATGACTCATGGGCAGTTGCTGTGGTGCAGGGCTAAGGACAAGGCTGCTCTACAGCAAGTATCTTGTTTGATGGGGAAGGGATGCATCTGCAATGGCATTTGGGTGGAGGAAGCAGTGCAGATGGTTTACTTCTTACAGGTGACTCATTGTAGGTTAGGGAAGTTCTTCATTCTATTTCCCTGTGTTGCAAAGAGGTTCTGTGGAGTACAGCAAGTAGATGTCAGGTGTGCCTTCAAATGTTTGAGAGATGCAGTGTTACAGCATTGTTCAGAAAAGTAAAAAAGCTATTGGCACTTTTGCAAGAAAAGGAGGGGGAAAATATTGCCACTGCTATTCAACAATGCTAAAAAAAAGCAAACCATTTTTGTGAAGTGGGCTGGAGAGAAACACGGAGGAAAGGTTTAGAAAACAATCTGGTGCCAATATGTATTACATAGGAAGTAATTTTTCTACTATAAATGATGTCCTATTTCATTATTTATTCCTCTGGCCTTCACTTTTCTATGACTTTTTCAAACTCCATCTAAGATGAGGAACTTCCAAAAATCTCTGCTAGACTCATTTCTTCTTATTTTCTTCTAAAACCTATACCTGTGTGTCTTTTAGCTTAGTGTCCCTTTTGGAGCGTTTAATTTGCCTGGCAAATGACCAGACAGGAATACTGTCCTTCCTGTCCTGGTCCTGCTAGGGTAAGAAGTGAGGTTGATCAGTCCTTCTGCACCAGAACATTATCTTGTTGGTTTTGAAGCCCATATCTGGGGCTGTTCTGGTTGGAAGGACTCTTTCCAACATGCTTGGCATTGTCCATAGTACTTCAAAGGAGGAGCTCTCAAAGGGGCATTTACCATGAAAATTACTCTTCCTTTATTCTTCTGAGTACACATCACTTGATGTGTTTACTCTTTTCATGGCTGATGATTTGCAGACGTCCCATATTCTACAAATATACTTCTCCCTACACAGTTCCTCCATCTGACAACCTCACAGTTTTTAGCAGAAAGTCTTGTTATTAGTCCCAAAGCTTCTGACCTTGCACACGCCTGTTAAATTTCATCCCTTTTCTATTACCCTTCCAATAATCCAGCCCCTACTGTGTGAACCCCCAATCCTCCCTTCAGACATTTAGGTCTCAGGGAATTTATTTGTTGGTTTTTATATTTTTGTGTCACTCATTAATACTAGTATTAAGTGAGGTTGACCTCAACCCCAGTCTTCAAAGGGTTTTCTGTTATTAACCTGTTGAAGTTTAAGAGTTCCCTTCCTGCCACAAGCTCCTCTAACAGGCTGTAGCTGAGGGGGAAAGCCTGCCCTGGCCCCTGTGACCCCAAAAGCAGCTGCCTTGGGGCACAGGGCAGGCTGCTCTTTCCCTGAGTGCCACTAGGGAAGGCTGTGGAGGAGAAGCTGCTGGAGCAGAGCTGACAGGTTCATGTGCTGAGTTCTGCCTTTGGGGATGGCAGAGATGTGTGTGAAAGGGCACCAAGAAAGGCATTGTAGAATTTCCTTTGATCCAGGGAATGAGCAGGTATGCTCAGCTGAAAGCCTGTCTGGAGCAAAGGGCCTGCCCTGCAAGGGCACAGAGCTTGGAAGGGATTCATTTGTCCCTCTTGCTTTCACTCTTTTACCCAGCAGAGAAAACAGGTATTTCTTCTGTTAATAGTGTTTACTGCTCCAGCAGGCATCCTAACAAACCTGACTTTCTGAGATGCTGAGGTACTTAACTCAGGCAGTAGATCTCAACACTTAATCCTAAAATCTCATGCTGATTTGAGGTCTGATAGAGTTACAAAAGAATTGAAAAATAAAGAAAAAAAATAGAAAGCTGAGAAATAACCTTCCTTTCACCAGACAGTAGAACATAAGGCATTGTACTAAATCTGACTAAAGGTGTTTTAACAACACAGAACTTACATAGCCTTGCAGTGCCAAATGTGTGAGTTAATGGGTTGACTTTGTTAATTCACTAATGATTGCACACATTTTGTCATTTGGAAGAATAATTACTTGGTATAACATTACACACTAATGATACCCTTTTCTGTGTGGTCAGAAGTGATGTGGAGAGACAGTATGCTAAACACCATGTTTCATGGGCAATGCTTGCTATGAGTAAAGTGTGTTTTCTTTTGTTACAACACTCATGAACTTGTCAAAGTTGAGATACCATGCTGATGCCTGTGCTGATACTTACCACTTTGCGTGTTCACAGCCCTGTACAAACATTAATGAACCAATACAAACAGTCATTTTCATAATGTGGCTTAATATAATAAAGCTCTGTGAACCTTGCTTTGCCTCTGTATGCACAAGGGATTGTAATTTACACCCCTTTCCATGTGCAATGAAGGCTATACCAGTCATCTACCCTCTCACAATCATCCTTTTCCTGTGCAGTTCCCTCTGAAGGGGGAAACAGGGCTCCAAAGAGCCTGGGCCATAATTTGTTTGGCTCTCTTCCAGCTTTCTAGATGGTGCCAGTTTGCTCCAGGCTTCCTCTATGCTATATCATTGCAAATCCCTTTCTGAGGGGTGTTGTTTCCTCCACATCTGGAATTACCTCTCTCATTGCTCTGCCAGGAATAAAAGCCCACCTGCATTTCAAAGGTGCATGTCTGCTACACTGTCTTACACATTTATCAGCAGGAAAGCACTTCCTGCTTTGTGTTTTGTTTTTTTGTTTTTTTTTTTTTTAATTTTACAGTGTTAGTTACCCTTCTGCTTCAAGCTGGAAGTATGTGCATCTATTTTGGCAGCATGATTTCAAAGAGCTGCATTTGAGATATTGAGAAGTGTGTGCTCTCAGGACTTGAAATAGCCAGGGCAAGTAAATTAGCAGAATAGAATGAAGTTAAGTGAAGTACTGAAGGGCTCCAGATAGTTTAGGATTACAGCAGAAAGCATAATATGAGAGCCAGCTCTCCCAGTTGTTGAAAGTGTACTTGGAAAGGGCTGAGAAGATACCAGCCTCCTACCAGCTGGTGCTAACTCCCACAGCACTGACTGCAAGCTGAAGTAATCTTTATTGGTGGTATCTCTGTGTGATACCCACCTGTGAGCAGGGAATTACCTCTGTGGCCAAACTGGCCACATCCTGTGAAACCAGAGAGTTTATTGGCTCCATAGCAAGGCCAGGCTGTTTTGCCTCCAGGTATGGTTAGCCTCTTGACCTGAAAGGTTAAGGTGAAAGTGTGTGTGGGTGTTGATGGTATGATGCTGTTAGTGGGCTACAGAGGTCCATGCTGGCTAAAATGTGATTAATTGAGCAGAAATAATTCTAATCTCTATCCTGCAGACTGTTGAGGGGAGGCATGCACCTGACAGCTGATGCAACTAAGCATTTGCAGCTTAAAGGAGCATATCCTCTGTGCTTCTTGAGGAGCAAACAGGAGTTGAATAATTCGTGTTGCTCAGTGCAGATGTCTGGCTTTTAGTGTCATCATTCATCATTGCTCAGCAAACACCTGTGTTCGTACATTTCATCATAAATGCTGAAAAATTAATTGTGATTTTTATATTCTTTGAGTATGACTCTGACTCACAGCCACACTATAAGATGCACAACAGCCAAGCTGTATTATTTGTTAATTTTATATTGTAGAATGATGGTTGAACCCAGTTATATCAGGATATATGAGAGATTTCTTTACTCAATAGCTCCTGTACCAGCAGGGGATTGGGCTCTATTGGGCTAGACTTAGGCAGGCCAAAATGATGTCTGTGAAGAGACTCCCTGTAATGCTACTTAAATTGATTGGTTAAATGGACAAAAGTTGTCTTTAGTTTGTTTTGTCTTCTACCTGTGAAAGCATCAACTTTAAGGAGTCTCATTCATATTGACAGCTACAGTGATGAGCTCAGAAACTTAAAAACTGAATATAGGGTCAGACCAGAACTTCCTAGAAGTACAAAACCTGTAGAAAAGCCTAAATTATTCTTGTCTTTCATGGGAAGAAGGGTAGAGAAATATTCCAGATCTACTTGAATGAATAACCACTTTCAAAACAGATCTTAAGAAATGAACAAAAAGCCTACAGCAAATGAAAACAATATCTTGTTGTTGCAGTTAGGAAAAATGAGGATAAAATTAAATTGTGGCTTGAATCTTGCAAAGTAGGTGAAATGAGTAGTACCTTATGTATAATAACTGCTGATCAGTCTTAAGAAACTGGCTGGTCAAGTCACTAGAATAAAAAGACTCTGGAATAACTTAAGTTGAAAGAGACCTCCAGGAGGTCATCTAGTACAGTTCAAAGCAGATCCAATTAGATCAGGTTTCTGTGTCAGGGCTGTGTCTACTCACCTCTTGATTACCTCCAGGGAGGGAGATCTGCAACTCCTCTGGGCAAGCTGTTTCAATATTTGACCACCTTGTCTTAAAAAAACTCAATCAACAGAACTGTATTACAAGAGCTGCTTATGGAGGGTGAACCGCCATTCCCAGAGATTTCCACCAGCCTGGAAACAGCTGGCCAGTAGGTACAGCTGTGTTCTGCTAAGCCATACCAGGAGCCACCACCACCAACCTCTAGGGACCTGCTGACAGAAAAAGGCAAATGAATTCTTGAAAGTTATTGGCTCAGGAACTTCCAGGGATGGTTTTTAAATGTAGCACAACTTCTGCTAGAAATGAAATTGCAGTGGAGCAGGTACAAAGCAGGGCAATGAAAATGATTGATTATGGAGAATAGGGAGAAGTAAAAGAGTTTGCTTGTTCAGAGAAGTCAAATGAAGACTTTAAAAGGCATCTTACTGCTCTCTGTAACTTTATTACCACTAATAGGTATAATGGGAAGGAATAGATGAAGACTGTTAATTAGAAAAATATTTTAAACCAGAATGTGATGAGGCCTTGGAGCAGCTTTCAGAAGGAGCAGTTGTAAAAATACATGAAACAGGACCAGAACCAAACTGCCTTTGACATGGGGTCTGCAGGGGCAGCCTTTGGCTCAATACACCGTTTGTGTTTTTCGGGGTAGACACTGAGCTCAGGAGTAATTTGCCTGGGGTTTCAGTACATCTGGCAGCATTTTGGTTGCTCCTGAGGTGCCCTGCTATTTCCTGAGCACATGGACAGGAGTAAGTGTGTCTGCAATTTGCTTGGCAGAGCCCAGGTGCTCCCCAGTGCCTGCACCTTGCATGGATGTGGAAAAGCTTTGACACATCATGGAAAGGTCATGGTGCAGGGAGCACACATTAGGCCAGGGACTTTGCTGATGTTTCAGCTGACTGGGCATCATCTTTGTATGTGCATTTCTGCTGAGGAAGTCCAAGATAAAACTGTGTCAGCCCATAAAAGAGATATTTGTGAAAGAGAGTGAATGATGCATATTCAGTGTATGCTGGGTCCCTGTGCATTCCAACTCAAAGTATTTTTCCATGGCTAAACAAAAACAGCCATTTCCTTAGAATAGTAGCTGATTATTTTTCAATTTTATGTTTTATCTGGCATAATTTTATGCCCTTACAAGCAATTTAAACCAAATTATGCAATTGACAGTTTAACTTATGCTTTTTGATCCACTTAAGAGTTTTGTTTTGGATAATATGTTGGTGAAGCAAACTAAATTAAAGTGAATTGCATTTGAAAGCTGGTTCTAGTATTTGTGATTATGAAGTCATGACTTGAAATTCTCCATAGGTGCTGCATTTCTATATTTTATATTTAAGAGTGTTATGTATTTAGTGACCATAAATGGAACAGAGTAATATGAGAAAATTGATGGAACAGGTATTTCACTGGAAAATAACAGATTAACATTAAATGCATATGTAACAGTGAGAAGGCTTCACCAGAATGCAAAAATATCAATAAACAGATACTGAGAGGCAAGGAATGACATTTGAGTTCAAAATAAGGAAAAGAATGGAAATATTAAAAGATATTTAAGAGAAAAGTATTAAGGAAGTTACCAAAATAATAGTTTCTATTCCAGTCTTTAAAATTCAAAAAGGGAGAGCAGAAAATAGCTGTGCTGGTGAGAGATGGAATGATCAATGGTTTGGAAAGGATATGCAGCTGGAAAAGAAACAGAAGCTGCCTGTCAGAAAGGGGATGTCTGCCAGAAAATCAGCTGATGTTTGCATCAAGGTCTGTTGCTGGCAGTGACTGCAGTGTCTCTAAGTTTTTAGACCAGAAAAGTCTTTGAACTGGATTGATCCATAGGAGTATTTATACTGAATTCATGGAACTGCAGACTAGGTTGTATGAACCCCTGCTGTGCTGGTTTAGGTGAGGTTTTGCCTAGCAAAGCTCAACATTACTGTATTTTGTGTCACTAGGAGTTTTTATTAATGCCTAAAGCTAAAAATAATGGTGTATCTACTGCATTTCAAACACACAGACTTTCAACCCTGCTGACCACTGAGCTTCTGAGATTATTTGTTGGGATGAATGTCTTTATCCAAAGCACAAATTCAATAAATCCATGCAAATTTGCCAACTTCTGGAACAAAATTTTCATCAGTTTCTTGTAGTGCATAATTGCATGTATGATCACAGCTATTATTGTGGCTGTTTCTAAGCAGTTTTTGATCTGGTAACATGGATGAATGTTTGATGTTTGGAGAGTTTTTGAAAATAAAATCTGGATCTTTTGCTTTGCCATACTGGGAAAAGCTGAAAACAAGGTGATCAACCATGCTGCAGCTTTCATGTACCAGCTTTCACCCTCATACCAACACTTTTCAGCATGAGGGAGAGAACTTGTTTATAGGCAAGAGATGCAGATTATTTAAAGCTAATCAATTGAGTTTGTATATTCAGTAATAATTGTTGCAACCCACCTGAGAATTTACCCAGATCTATAAGAGAAATCAATGTATTACATAAAGATCTGTTGGCAGGAGAAATTTCCCTGTCCAGGTTTTTGAATCTACAAAATCTACAGTGCATGGTCCATCAAAACCTAATGATTGTTTGAGTAAGAATTCCAGGATTTTGCCCCATAACTTCAAGAAATGTTAGAGGTTTTAGAAATTAAGTGCATTCCTATGGTAAGTGTTGGGGTATAATGAAAGTACACAAAGATCTACATTTAATTTAAAAACAATTTTTAATACTACTGATTCCAGAAGTTGTTTGGTTTGATATAAACCTTTGTTTACCCATTTCCAATACTTGAATAACAGTTGCTCTTCACATTTTATGGATGGAAAGAATAATCTGATTGTTGTTCTTTGATAAGAAATAAAGCTCCAGTTCATACCAGAACACTAACTTTGTGAATGCATGTTCATTAAAATTTATTTTTTAGAAACTACTTAATTCATAATTTTGTAAGTATTATTTCTGAAAAATTATTTTTAAATATAGCTCCAGAACTGAATTAAATGTCTTTGAGTTCAAAGAAATATGCTAAAAAAATGCTTTTTTTGAGTGCCAAAAACTTGATCCAAATTTTGGGTTCAACGTGCTTTTGATTAGGTCAGTGTGTAATGTCTTTGAAGTTACACCTTTAAATGCCTTTGAAAGCTGAAGCACTATTTTTAGGAAGTGAGTAAAACTTTTTAGGCAAAAGATTTTATTAGTGTGTATTAAACACAGATATAGCCAAGTAGATTAGTTATAGCACATATATAGTGGAGAGGCAGGGTGTGTTTGGGAAGCACAAATACAGTCCTATCAGAGAAATAACATATGCATTACAGAAATATATAATAAAACAGAATTTAAAGTATTAAAGTATTTTTATTTGTTCTCCAAAGAAATAAATACTTTTATCTGAACACAGGTAGAAGAAACTAGCTCATGGGATCTCTCCTGGGCTCAAAAGAGAGTGTTAGTTTTAATAAGGAATTTTTGGTAAAGCCCAAATATTTCAAATTTCTTTTGGGATTTCGTAAGATGGTAGGAATTTTTTAGGGATGCTCCTTACCCTTTTTAGGGAAAGTTCTTCTAGAGATATAGAATATTGTGCACACAGAAATGGCTTTCTGCCTTTTTGCCCCAGTGGACATTGACATTGTTGGTGTGGATAATGTGTATGTGTAAAAACCTGAGCTGGAGACCTTCCTTGGTGAGTTTAGAAATCTGTAGCTCTGCAGGTTTGCCATTCCTGTGCAAAATATGAGTAAAGTAATTTCCTGTGAGTAACAAATGAATCACAGTCTGTTCACTGCAAACACATCCGTGTATCTTGTAGCCTTTCCCAGCTATGCCAGATATTTATATGAGTTAGCCATTTGATGAATGTATGGCTTCAAAAAGCAAACCAAGAACACCTACAGTTTTTGTGTTGCTTTCCCCTTCCTTCCAAACCAAGTTAAAACCAGCTTTCCCTGAGGTTGGCAAAGGTTTTTCAACAGCTCTCTATGAAACACTGAGAATATTATATTTCTCCTTCCTGGAGAAAAATGTGCATGGTAGGATTCAAGCCAGTGGTTTTGAGTGATCCTCAGGGGCATGGCATCAGGTTGCACTGTGGGTGCAAATCACTGTCGTCATATGAAGGCAGCAACTGTTGCATCCATGGAATTTTTGGAATGGGAAATTCTTGAGGCCAAATCCTGGCCTTGATTCTGTGGCCAGCTTGAAGCAGGACTTGTCCAGTGTGCAGGAGTGAGGAATGGGCATGAAGTGCTATGAAAATGCAGGTCTGGGAAGGCTGCAGGGCCAAACCACATGTGCTTAATTGCTTGTCCAGAGTAGGAGCAGATGCAGAAGTGCCAGTCAGCTTTTTGTTAGAGAAGATGTGTAAAATTTGAAAATTTGAAGAGTCTTGGTTCTTTTTTAAAGCAGTGCACTGTGGGTGAGAATTATTGCAAGCAGCATGTAGGTAACAGACCTGTGCAAACACTGGAGTTGGATCTCCTGGGATCCATTTGTTCCCAGAGCTCACTTTAGTTGGAGAAGCTTTCCTTAGCTGCTTTTCCTTCCCTCCAACTGGTTTGCAAGTTCAGATTTTTCCAGATTCATGGAGACTCAAGCAGTGCTTATCACTCCCTGTGACCAGGGTGGCAGACCTGTGTGTCTGTGCCACCCAGAGCCCTCAGTGTCACTTGCTGGTGTTTCTGTGTGTCTGTGCCCCCCAGAGCCCTCAGTGTCACTTGCTGGTGTTTCTGTGTGTCTGTGCCCCCCAGAGCCCTCAGTGTCACTTGCTGGTGTTTCTGTGTGTCTGTGTCCCCCAGAGCCCTCAGTGTCACTTGCTGGTGTTTCTGTGTGTCTGTGTCCCCCAGAGCCCTTGCTGGCACTTTCCCTGGGCTTTCCCAGGGCTCACTCTTGCAGGAGCAGGCACTGGTGTCACACTGTGCCCCTGGAGCCATGGCAGTGCAAGGCTTTGGGAAGCTGTTTCCCAGGTTTGGTGTTGGGGACAGGCTTGTCCCAGGGCAGCAAGGCTGAGCTCCTCAGGGGACATTTCTATTTCTTGTGCTAAAATGTGTTTCTGAATGCTAATTGCCATTTACAAATATTTTAATGTCTGCTTGGGAATGTTGCTCAAGGGGAGAAAAAAATTAGGGTAATTGTTTCGAAAGACCACAAAGGCCACATTTCTTAGCAAAGCATTTGGCTTGCTTTACATTAAACATGCCCTCAAGTTCCATATTTATTTTTAATATATTACTCCTACATATTCTCTTCCTCCACAGTGATTTTATCTTACTGAATAACATCCTCTCAGCTTTCCTTATCCTAAACAGAGCTGTCAATCTTAAAGTTTAAATTGGCATCATCTTTTCCCAGCCCCAGCTGCCCTTGGCTTTCTTTAAGTTTTTGTCACTGTGATCAAAGTATAGTGCACTTCCACCATATATTTTAAAATCTGTACTGAGTTTGTTTCTTTTGGATAGTACCCAGTCTATCACAATGGTCAAAATTGTTTCTGGCATCCATGGAGATAATTATAGCATGTCATAATGTTGTGAATAGTGTATTGTATTAATATCCTTACATCACATGGGGAATTTGAGGTATGAAAAGCATTCCCGATAATCAGGAATCTAAAGATTGTTTTTCTGTACTCTCTAGCATGATTGATTAGCAAACTTGACTAAAAAAGAAGAATATACCTATGAAAATTTTCTGGATTCATTTTGACTGCACACAATACCTGTTTCAAATTTTGACCTGAGATGAAATACATTTAACAGAGGTTATGGTATGATCAGTGGCAAAATTTTTAGAGATAATTTCTTGCCATTTTTAAGGCTGCACTGTTTCTTCTGCCTTCATCCCTATTTTTATTTATTTATTTTTCTTCCCAAAACAAATATTTTGGTTTTGACACGTTTTATTCTTAAAAATTGTATTTTATTTTAAATCTTCAAAGCAAAAGACATCATTGCCATGATAGATTATAATAAATGATACTTCTAAATGAACTTGTCAGACTTCTCTGTTATGGGAACTGTCAGGATCCCAATATGAATGCAAGATGGGTCTATGAATTTAGAATTTGGATATCACGCATATGTAACAAAAGCATGAATTTGATTTGGTATGGATTATGTATTTTTAAAATTGTCATATTCATATTAATTTTATTATTTAAGGGATAAATAACATGTATTTGCTATAATAGTGTCAAAGAGTATTCACACAATTTCTTGCAAAATTGGAGTTTGAATGAGCAAACTTAATTCTATTAACTTCAAACCTTTGTATCTCCAAGTACCAGTGTTTCTGCTCTAAAAATATGCAGTGCCTGACTGTAATACAGACTCAGAACTGTTTAATCATAATGTTTTATCAATTAAACATGGGTTGTTCCTTTATTGAACTTCCTATTTGAAATTTCTATTTCAAAGAACCTGAAAATCAAGAATTGATCTAATTTTATGCACTCCCAATAAAGGAAGTTGGAGTAGATGATGTCCAGAGGCTCTTTCTAACCAATATTTCTATTGTTGTTTCATTAAAGATATGCTATTAATAACTTGCAACCTTGCTGTTTTGTCACCTTTGATAGAGAGATAATAAGTTTTTTAGAAGAAAAATGAGGCCAAGACCCAATAATAGGCTTATTGTTATTCAACTCTCAGTGAGCCTGTACAGGTCTTAGTGGAGTTTGATAATAAGTTAATATAAGTTGGGAAATTCTGTGTAAGATAAACAATATCGGTTCCTGTGAGGTTAGTCTGGAAAACAAATATGCTGGGGACATAAAGAGCTTGTATCCAATGTTACAGATGATCACCTTAGGTGGGACAGGAGCAATTCTGAGAGGCAGAGCAAACAAGTTTTAGTTTTGGCTGTTTCCCTTCACCTTGGGGACAGAGAGGTTCAAGGCATAAAGTGCTTTTGCTGAGACTGAGCTTTCCTCTTACAACAGTATTAGAGCTGAAGTTCTTAATTATTTTTTTCCTGAATCCTTGGTTTCACTCCATTCTTTCATCTAACTCTGCTATTCAAAAAAGGGATGATCATCAAATCACCTAAATTATATCCACTCTCCTATGTAGTTCATTGTGCTATGAAGTAACTCTCTGTTTGTTTCATTTGTTTTGCAGGTAAGTAACAACTTAGCATCCAATACTCAACAATTTATGGTAAGTATATTTTGTAATTAGGAAAACTAAAATTGAATTCCTGTTTGGTTTTTTTTTTTTTTTTTTTTTTCTTTAAAGGGAATAAACAAAGTAGGAATTTAGTCATACAATAACATTTGTTTCAGATGCTAATCAATGTTTGCAGATGTCACTACATTTACATTTTTCTTCTCAAAGTGTTATTCATCTGTTGCAGGAAGAAATAAATATAAATACTCAAGGCAATATTTCAAGGAAATTGAGCAAACAATATTTACTTTAAGCACAATAAACAAATGAGGGTTTCTTTATTATTACCAACTCCTTTCAGCTAAAGCAATCTTGGAAGTTGTTTTAACTAAATGAAAATCACATACAAATGCTGTGTGTACATGTTGGTGTCCCTATAACTTTCTCACTACATGATAACTAAGACTCTTCTGCTTATCTAGTCTTTGGCTTAATGAAAATATTATTAACACTGAGTTATTATCTACCTAGAATAATTAATAGATCCCAGTGTTCTTCCTAAAATATGTCAGTGTCATCTTTCTTCCCCTTCAGCTGGGGAAATAATCACAGAATTGTTGCAAGGGACCTCTGGAGGTCTTATAGTCCAAGCCAAGAGTGGTGAAGAGACCCTACTAGAAGCATGTGGTGAAAATATATATCCTGGGTCACTGTCAGGGCTCTGACAGGGCTTGTCATCCTTTGTGGGTGTACAGTTGTTATAAAATAAATCTGGTTTTTTTTTAGTACACATCACTGCTCCCATTAATTTAAAGCCTTATTATGGTGCTCAGTTGCTGCCCAAGCAAACTTTAAAATTCAAATGTTAATTTTAGCTTTTGTGACTTCCCAGCCTCTCCAGAGGCAGTTGTTATACTGTTAATATACTGTGAAAGGTGTTACAGCTTTGCACTGCAGTGTTGGAATTTAATAAGTGTACATGGCACATTTTTTCTTGTGGTAAGACTGATGACTCTCAGCACTTGACACTGATGCTGTTTGAACATTTGATCCTCTTAGAGAGTGATTGTGTTTCCCTCCCTGTAGTTTTAATTTTGTAGAACATTTTCCTCGTTAGTGCTCAACTCCATAGAGCTCTTATTTAGTGGGGGTTTTTTGTTTGTTTCTTTTTTCCTTTTGTTTGTTTTTTGCTTGTTTTTGTTTTATATTTTTGTTGTTGGGTGTTTTTTTTGGTTTTTTTTGGTTTTTTTTTTTTAATAACATTGGTTCCTTTCTTCCTTTCACAGGTACCATTTTTTGTCTCGAGGACATTTTTATTTTGAATTCAGACTGTTCTCTTTAAGTGATCACACAACTAAACCTTACTCATGGAGGATTTTTCTTTCAACTTTACTGTGTGTTGAAAACAGCTGTAAGTTTATGATCTAGTCTAAGCTTATTTTAAAATCTAGTAATTAATTTGTGTTTGTTATTCCTGTGCCCTAATTATCTGATCTTCTTTGACTGTGCTTTCTCATTTTCCCATGGCATCTTCTCCAGAAGTTTTCTTGTGCTGCCTGCTTTCTGCCATCTTTTGTAAACTGTTCTGCCAGAGGATTATTGCTGTACATCAACTATCACTCTTTTCCCTGGGATTCTTTTTTTAGTCATATTTGTACATGCACATACAAAAGTGTGGTAGCTGTGAAGTCACATTTAAACACTGGCTGACAGACAAATGAAATATGTCCACTAAGACATATTGTCTAAGACCCAAGTCTGAACATGGAGTTACAAATTCTTTGCAGCAGTCAACTCTGAATTTCTTCTGCTCTTTGAGACACCATTTTATCTCCTACATGCTTAGCTGGTTATATTGTTATATTTCCATAAATTTAATTTTTTGAAGGTGGGTTACAGGGCTGGTTTATATAAATAGGAAGGATGAATGGATGCTTTTCATTTGTGTTTTCATTTATTCTATCTGCTCAGAAGTGAGGAGGTGAGTCTTAATAGTTCTTCCTGGCACACTTGGCTCATGGTTACACTTCAGGAAAGGATTTCAAGAGGTGATTTCTTGCTCTAGTGCCTCATGTTAGGCCTGGAATTCTGAAAATCTACTCTGCTGAGTAGGACTTGGCTACCCCAATTCAAACCATTAGCAGGGTTTTTTTTGCTGAAAAAGTTACCTCTGAACAGCAGAAGTAAAAAAAATAAACAACCTAACAAAAAAACCAATCCCTAGTCCTGGTGCTAATTGACTATTTATATCGTGGAATTTTTAAATATACTTTTTACATAACTTTCAATATGTTATCATAAGATTGTACATATGTCCTAACACATTTTTCACCTTCCAGCAGAAATGGAATATATCACATATGCTGCTCATACTGCAAAAACAATGAGTCTTCTAGGTGAAGTGAGGACTGAAATGTATCACAAGATTGTCTGAAAAAATAGGATGCATCTCTTCAAAATAATATCCCTTTATTCTTGAAATGTCTAATACATTATGTTCAATTTTTCCACAGACTGGTTATTTAGGCTGAGATAAAATTCATGTTTTAAAATTTTCTCACATGTGAGAAATTTCTTGTATCTTCAGCAGTGTTAAATTTTATTGTGGCAAGTGTTCTCAAAGGCAATGCCTTACATGCATGAAACTTCCTAGAAAAGTGATTAGTGAGCACACCTTTGTAATTTATGGCAATATTTCTAGAGGTTTCTCTTATTTGCTTTTACCTGGGAGCTTCTATGCTGAAGCAGTTGAAAATAAGTTATTTCTTCAAAGCAACTGGTGAAGATTTGTGCTCTAAATTTTTTTTACCTCCTACTTCTGGATGAGCCTGTTTACTAAAAAGAGCCTTAACAGACAGATCATCTTACATTAATATGTTGACTGTGATTTTGGCTGGGCACTGCTGGGCATCTTCTCCAGACAGGCTTTCTGACAGTATTGCTAAGGGAAGTTTGTTCTCATTTCTATGGCAGCAAGCTGCAACCATGATCATTTATTGTTTCACCATAGCATTTCAGGCACTGTTCCTTTGCTGTTTTTTTTCTTTGGTACCTCTTTGGCTCCTTTAATCTTAATTTTGAAACAACAGAAGAAAAATCTGGTCAGAAAATAGGCCTCACATTTTCCTAAGAATATCCTCAGCATTGTAAAATGTTTTGTAATATCCCAAACATCACTTAAAATAATGGTACTCTTCCCTTTGTCTCAGCAATTGTACAGTACTTCTCTTTTATAGGCAGTCAAGATTAGCTCTTCTATTGGCTTTAGATGATAGGGATTTATTCCCACAGAGCATCAAAACCCATGAGCAATAGAAATAATTACACTGGAACCAGTGTAAGAAAAGCAGATAGATTATATATTTATTAGAATAATAATAAAATATCAGTTCATCTCAGTTTGACTCCATCTTAACCTGCACTTGTCACATTCCCCATTTTGTAACTCCTTCCTTACAGTAATTCCATCAGTGAAGGAAAGAATGAGAACAGTGGCTGTCTGAGAGATGAATCTGAGACTTTCAGTTCTCAGTGGGTTACCCTGATACATTTGTGTCTTGTGGCACTTCTAAATATTTTATGCTAACTGCCTTATTGGAATGTGTAAGATTAAAATTTAGGTGCTATCTTGAAAATGTGAAAGGTATGCTTCCACTTCCCCTAGGCTTTCTAAAAGCTTTGGAAAAGGGATGATAGCAAAAGGGATCTTTCATATAGCAAGAAGACAAGGCACTAATTTCTTCCACTCAAAAATGTAAAATATTTATTTTGTGTCAGAAGATAACAATGTCAATGTTTGACTCACAAAAATTGGAAGGAATTGACTGAAGATTTAGTAGTTCACTAGCTGTAGAAATATAACAGGTAATGAATGCTGTTTTGGTTGTTTCCTACTATTTCTTTAACATCCTTTAAAACTGTTTTAAACATTAAAACCTGCATCAAGCAGAAAATAGGTTGATTGGTTTCTTGAGAGTGAAAGGGTCTCATTCTGATATTGTTTAAAGTTCCCAGTTTCCAGGGTGAAGGAGGGTTTATAGAAGAGCACAAGTGGCAATTTCAGTGTTCTGTTTTGTCAGTGTGCCTCAGGAGGAAGATCTGAGAGAGCACATTTACAAGAGGGTGTCCCCTTTTTGTGCTTTTCATCCTTTTTCTCTCTGCAGGCCCTTTCCACAGTGTTAACACTAACTTCTGTGGTGGCTTTGATGATATTGGGCACTTGCCTGCAGTCTGGCTTGACACTGCCAAGATAATTTCCCTGAGCACTCAGGTGCTGATAAACTGTAGTGATGATTAAAATGTTTTTTGGGATGAATTCCCAATTGTAGCTTATGGAGGAATTTCTGTTCCCTGATACAGTTTTTTTTTTCTAAGCTTTTATTTACTTCTGTGTAATGCTTTCAAGATCAACAGCTGTTTTGCTAACTTGACTTTGAGGCTGAAAAGCTGCAAAATAGAAACAACTTAAGTGGTGTTTATGCCCCAGTTAGAACAAGGGGGTTGCCTGAGCCCTGGTACTGCTACTGTGATGATCCTTTCCTCTACATCCAGATCATCCTGAGTGTGGGCAAGAGCAGGATCTCATCCTTGAGCTGAGCAGGGCAATCTGTAGTGAGCAGGGATGCTGGTGTCCCTGGTATGCTGGCCATGCCCAGGGTTCCATGCCCTGTAATTCAGTGAGTGACTAATATGGAAATTTGGTGTATTTTTCCACAAGAAAAATCACAGGATCTTGTAAAGAGGGTAACAAGCTGGTTCCAGTGGAAGTGAACCTGCTGAGATGGCAAGCTGTGATTAAGCTCAGTCTGAAAATAATTTAGCTGGTTTTGGAAGGAAACAATTCAGCATATATACATATGCTTAAAGACCTTGGGGGGCTCTGTCATTGTCTAATGTAACTACAGCAAAAATTCAAATTCTGTTCCTGGGATGAGCTTCCATGTGGTTATTATTGAGATATGGTCATTTGTCAAAACTTAATGGACCACAAAAAATAAGTGTCTCAATAAGTGCCTCTATATTCATGTTTTAATTCAGCTCAGGATGTTCCTCTGAAGTGAATTTCCCAATCAGTCCCCTTTGGTTGGTTTTGGTTGAACAACAGAACATGAACAGGAAATTGATGCTTTTTGTTTATGAGACTAAACTAGAGGATGTGCTCAGTCTTGAATGCACACCAGGTACAAGTGAGCTTAAGAACAAGGCATCAAAGCAAAGCTGGACTGAAGTTTAAATAGAGAAAGAGAAAAAATCTGAAATACATACAGCAGGGATGACAGATCCTCAGCACTAAATTTTGGTCTATAGACCAGTTTCTATGTGTCTATAATACTTGCTAATTTATATGTAGCCGGTGCTACCATGAGGCTTTTGGGTGCTTACCACCTCATGAAGTTAAGCCATCTGCATTTTGGACAAAGATACTGTGTTCACTTTTGTAATTTGTACTTATATTGTCCCTACAAAAAATGTTACCCCACAGTGCTTAAAAAAAACCCAAAGCCACACAAACGTGTGGGATTCTGCAGGTTGGAAAGTGAGTGAGGAGTGTCAAAACTGAGAATTATGGAAGGGGTTCTACCAGTTTTTAAAAGCATTTATGAATATTTAGCATTTCTACATCTGTGAAACCAATTCTTGATTGTATCCAGAAAGAAGAGACATGAGTGCCCTGGAAAAAACATTCATAGTCCATATCAGAGTCAAACAACTTTTTTTTTTTTTTTTTTTTTTAATTAGTAACACTGAAGATGGTTTAAAAAATTGCTGCTGGACTATTATTATTCACATATGTGGCAAAGTTTGTAAAGATTTAATTTCAGCAGTAATAGTTTCCTCCTATGAATAACAATCTCAAGCTGCTGTACAAAGGATGTTGCTGTTATTACCCTATTTCTGTGGGAGGGAAGAAAGATGCTGGAGGGCAAGAAATTGCTTGTTTGAAGACACTCAGCTGACCCAAATAGATTGAGCAGCAATTCCCAGTCTCCCTAAAGTATCAGAGCAGGGCTCAGTGTGTACAAACCAACAAACACCAGTTTGTGATACTGTGACACAGGATGGGGGTGCTCACCCAGCCTCTGGGAGCTGGGAAAAGTACCTGGATCTGGGATAGGGAGGGAGAAAACCAGGGGTGGACTTGTCCTTCTCCCAGAAATGCCCAAGGTTATCCAGTTGCTACCAAAATATATGAGCAGTGATGCAAAATTCATGTATAATCTAAGTCTGTGTGTTGAATGGTTTACGTGAGCCAAAATTTTGTTGAGTGGCAATGCTGTCAGCAAGTTGTGCCTCATTATTTTGTGGGAATTAGTAAGTTCATTTTGTGTTCTTTGATAGTGCTTATTATCTAAATTATTTTAAATGGTTTGTGTCAGTTCAGTAAATACTGGTTATGATTTAAAAAGCATTTTCACAGGTGCTTTACTACATTTGTATTCAAGGGGCATATGCTCCTTTTGCATACATCATATGGATGTGCACTTTCAGAAGCAGATGTGGATTTCTGTAAGATGAGGCAGAGACTCCTCTGTCAGAGAAAACCATTGTCACCCCCAAATTCTGTGGTCTTGTTTGAGTCCAAAGAGTGCAAATTCCTTCCAGGCATAAAACGTCTCCAGAAAGAGTTTGTAACTTTGCATGAGGAGCCTGATCCAAGGGTTTCCTTCTGTCAGAGCTGCTGGAAGCTGTGTAGCTTGTGTGTCACTTGTCAGAGGGAGCTCAGGCTGTTCAGGGTGCTGGGGCAGAGCTCACACTCACACTCAGGGCTGTGTTAGGGGCGCAGTGCTGTGTTGTGCATCAGTGACCAGATCCGCTTTCACACCTTCGGACCCTTGTCTTCCAGACTTCCCGGGAGGTGCAGCCACCTCGGAGGGTGTGGGGAGGGTGTAAGTGAAACAAGGACGTAGGAAAGGCGGCTTTCCAGGCGTGCGGGGGGCTGTGCCTCCGCCGGGTCCCGCTGCATCCCGCCCTGCGCGGCAGATGGCAATGATGCGCCAGGAACGCCGCTCCTCCCGCCTTTCCTCGGGGGCAGCGCCGGTGCCCCACTCCACAGGACGGATTGCATCCCAATTATTGCCGTGATTCATTTCCACTACTTTTTTTTTTTTTTTTTTTTTTTTTTTTTTTTTTTTTTTTTTTTATTAATTCCTCCTCATTCCGTGTGAAAAGCTGTTTATGCCGCTGTGGTAGCCCAGTCTCGCTCCGTGGTGCCGCACTTCCACAGATGTCACCGGTTCTGTGTGATCTGCAGACCTTTTATGAAATGAGTGCCATGGTAAAGGAGGACAGGCTGCATGATTTAATGGCCCCTTCCAGACCTTAAATGTCCTGAATCTCGCTTCTATGGTAGAATGAAAAGATGATTAGGGGTTCCCACACTACGAAGGAAGAAAGGGAGATGAAATTTTTAACTGAAACTTCCAAATGTATTTCTCCTACTTCCACAACCTCAGGGTCAACTGCTTTAGATAACAGGAATTTTAATTGCCTTTCATAACTTGCCAGGGACAAACGATATTTATGTGCCATATCTACTACCTTAGTGATACCAGTAACAAGCTGCTCTTGGAAATGGTTTCTAATGTCTAATTTTTATGTAAATATAAAAAAATACGTGAAGTTTGGAGATGCTGGGGTTTTCTGGCTACCACTTAACTATGTGAAAACTGGACTACATTTGGTAAAAATTGTCTATAAACCAAAGTGTCCATTCTTTGCACAAACCAGTAAAAAACCCACCATAAAATAATAATAATAAAATCAACAAATAATAATAAATAGTTAACAGTGGCAACAACTTTTGTAGGTAAAAGGATTGCTCCCTTGCATTGCTGTTCATCTGTTTTTTAGGCTTTTCTATACATTCTATCAGATTAATCACTAAGTGAATAGTTTCATATAAAATCAGCATTAGAGATTTTCTGGATTCTGATACCTGATTTAAAAGTTATGTGCTCATCCTGTAAAATATAGTTATGAGCAAAATGTATGTATGCACTGCTGCATGGAGAAGTGTTTTTTACTCCATTGACTGTTAGGATATTTTTCAAAGCTGTTTTTAATTTTTTTTTTTTTTTTGTTAATGCAGCTCTTTTAAAGCTATTCAGAAAGGAGGTCCAGTCACTACTAATTCCTGTGTAAATTAAGCATAATCACTCAGAGAAGGGACCCTTTGTTTAGTGAGTTTAAAGCTCATTATACAGTTTCATAGGGGGAAAATTACCATGCCTTTAAATTAGATGCATTTCCTAATGAAATAACTTGGTAATTTTTTTCAGCCTCTTTTGATAGGAATAAGAATTATAGTGCATTGGAAAGTAAAATCATGCCATTCCTACTAGCAGTTTTTTCAATTGTACAAGAAATTATAACTGTGAACACATTTTGATTCAGATTAATCTCAACAAGTAAGAAAAGCATCTTTTGTCGTAGTGTTTTTTCATCTCTTCCCCACCTCTTTTATTAGAGCCTAAAATCAGCTCCATGAGCCTTACTCCTGGTGTATGATGACACAAATTCTCTTGGGATGTGTGGCTTTCTCAAGCAATAAAGCATCATTATGCTGCTCATTTCTGAGGACACACTATTTCATGTGTGAGTTGTGTTTCAAGGGACGAACCAGCAGAACTCATCATGTTAATTTTCCCAAAACACGAGGCTTTCATCCTCCCATCAGGCTTGCAGAGGCGAGTATTTACCGTAGGTGTCTGTGCTGGTCTAGTTCTACCCTGACATTTGTAGATGGCAGCAAATAGATGGCATTTTAAGTGCTTTGGCTGCAGCTACCAGCAACAGGAGTGGAAAAAGACAAAATAATTGCTCTTGAGCTGGCTGTCCTCTTGGAGCAGCAGCAGCCTCAGTGCACACTGACAAGCTGAACCAGTGCAGTGCGTGCTCAGCCGTCTGCTGAGCCAGGTGTTGTGACTCTGCTTCAGCAGCTGAAAGCACAGGGATGTGGACCTGCTCTAAAATTGAAAATCATTTTAAGAATGCCTGAGATAACTGCTTTTTCCTGAAATTGGTTATGCTTTGTAATATAGATATTAATCTTATAGGGTGTGGTTGGTTTTCTTTCATTAGGGAAAGGTATCAATTTAGGGGCATATATGGATTAGTATCCACAGTTTCTTTTTTCTCTTGCAGCTTTGGCCACTTTTCAGCTGTATAAAATAAAGAATTAGCAGTAAGAATAGTTTGGCTTTGAAAAACAACATTCAGATCACCCATAAGGAAGTATTCAGAAAGGTATCTCAATATGTGGGTGCTTTTTTCATTTCTTCACACAACAACTCTCTTTGTTTTATGATAACAGCAGGCAGCAAGTTCTTCGAAGTCTTTTTCAGTGTATTAAAATTAGTGAAAGATTAAATGGGGTTTTGTTACATTTGATCAATAGGAAACTTCATATCAGTGTGAACAATATTCCTTCAGCAGTTAGAACCCGGTACTGAAATTCTGCTGCTGGACAATGGTTTTGGGTCAGGCTACTGAAGAAGAAGGTCAATAACTGGTTTCAGAGTTACTTGCAGTCCAGCACAGAAAGCAAAGCTATTTCCCAAATACTGGTTCCTCTGATTTTTGTGTAGATTCCTCTTTAAAACATAGGGCTGTGTGTACTTGTCAAACAGGCCAGTGTGGTGAAAAATCATATTTCTATTTTGGAATCAAATAAAAAAAATAATATTAAAAAAAAATAGAATCAAAATGTAGCTTCCTCAAGTTAGGGTACATAGGTTTGAATTGTCAGTACTTTTGGGTTTGCACACTACTACTGATTTTCAGTGCTTAACAGTAGTTGCTCATCACTTCTGAAAGGTGCCTTATTTCTGCTTAGCATTTTCAATATCTGAGGACAGACCCCTGAGAGAGTCACAATACTAAAATTCATCTCTTTGCAAATGTGAAATGAATTTCCTAGGGCAGATATTTCTGTGAAAAAATATTGTTGCTGATGAAATTAAAGTTTTTTGCTTGATTTCATCCTTGATGTATTTTATATCTATAAATTGAAAAGAGAAATAAGATTGGTTGTTGCACAGAGCACAAACAAACCTGTAGGATAATGGAAATGAAAAATAAGCAAATTTGAGGTGAAAGGTGCATTACTCCATTGCTATTATGATAATTAGAGAGAAAAAAATTTATAGTTGTCATAAAGTATTTTAAACATGAGAGTCTCATATTAGATTCTTCAACACTGTAATTAATCACCTGCAGCCACATATGTTCTTTGCATAGTGGTGTGCAGCAGTGGCATTTCATTAAAACCCAGTGCAATAATAGCAGGTCACTCAGGATGTCATCTCCTCTGGAGAAGGCTGGGAAGCTGGATGCTGGCTGCTTCACCCCTCATGTGCTGTGCCAGCACACTGAGTTGAGTAGGGGAGAGCACAGCAGGGCTGGTTCCAGAAACCCCCTGGGCCCAGGTGAAAATGCCCATGTGAGCACTGGGAGCAGAGGGATGGGCACAGGGCTGGCAGACACCTAGCAGGGCAGCAGATGGACAGTGTGCCAGTGAGCACACAGAGTTCTGATAAAGACACTGCAAGTCACAGTCAAATTCCCACCAAAAGGAAGTACACAGTTAAGAAGAAATAATTCATAATAATATAAAATAAATGGAAGTGATTTATTGTCCTAGTGAGAGATTTTTCACTTTAACAATTTTATTTTTTTTTAGCAGCAGTCATGGATTAAATACTCACTTGCTCCTGTGCTGCCCTGGTGCCTTAGCTGGTTTGCACTGGCAGGGAAGCTAAGAGAAATATGGGTGGACAAGTGGCTGGAGGTGCTCTGATTGTCAGTTTTATTAATCCCTTAAGGAACAAGATATCAGAGGAACAGATTTTGTCTGGTACATTCCATGTTACTTTTGAGGGATAGGATGAATCATAAGCAAGAGTAAGAAGGTGCCCATGGTGCCCAGTGGGATTTGGGAATTGAGGAACTTCTTGATAATAGGCAGTTCTCTGGAGGTATGATTGTTTTCTGAGTGAATCCTTACAGATTGTTTGGAACCATATTAGCAGTTAGTCATTCCATCCTCACAGCATGTAGAGTGATCCCTCATGAAGCATGCAGTAAATCAAATATATTTTCCCATGCAGCCCTGTCCTGCACCATCTTCTGCTTGTGACTTACCTTCCTTTTGAAATATATCTCACTGGCATTACAAGGAAACACATACTCCTGGAATTGTTCTTGGAGTCAATGAAGAGCAGCATAAGTTGTGTAGGTGCACCCTATTGGTTTAGATTTTACTTTGCGAAGATTTTTTTGCAATTAGATTGTTGTTGAAGTCAACAAGGTACAAACGTAGGGAGCAGAGTGGTTTTGAAAGGAGGGCATCTGCCAGTAGCTGCCTGAGGATTCTTTCTCATCCTAAATATAATTTAATGCTCTGTGAAAAGAATTAAGAGTCCCATTTTACACTGAAGCATACTGTTAATGTGCATATAAAAACCTCAGCAATTTTATTGACAGTTATGAATTTACAGCTGCTGGTGGTGAACTTTTTTAAAAGACTGCTTTCCTTTACCCAGTTCTTTGCAGACCATTGTCATAGTTTGCTATTAGCTAAGGCAGAACCTCATTTAGCAGAAATGCATAGGTCTTCAATTTCACTGTATACATCAGGAAAAAAGAAAATCAATGTGAAGCCTGGACTTAGTCTGCTGATGCCAGAGACGACTATCTGTAGCACGCAGAAAGAAAGCCTGGCTCAGATTAGTTTTTCTTTATCCTTTGGATGTTAAAAATGACAGAAAGAGGCTGCAGCTGGTGAGACTTCTTATGACTATTATCCTCTGGTCAAATTTGATGTTAATCCTAGAGACTGTCAGTGTGTGTATCAAATATTTCAAGTACTCAGTATTAATTTAGTATTAATTTATGTTTATTATTGACTTTTATATTAATTGATGGGAGGATGAGCATTAAGAAACAATTTGTGCATTTGAAGTTTCATGTTTGTATTGACTATCCATTGTGTATTTGTGTGCAGATGATTGCCACACACCCACAACTATGAGTATTTTTATATATATATAAATATAAAATATAGTATGAATTATAAATATATATGTATAAATGCACATAGATGTTCCATCTTGTCAGTGTACACGTACCTGACCTTCTAGTCTATTTACATATAAGAACATGGGTCTGAATGACTCTTTAAATTGAATATTCATAATTCTTTGTGTGATATTTATACAGTATCTAAACATCAAAAATATAAAGGATAAGTTAAAGGATAACTTAAAGATAAGTTTTATTTTCAAACAAGAATTTGGAAAAAAACAGACAATGTCCAGTTTGCAGGGGTTGTGCCAAACTTCAGAGGAGGGGGTCTCTGTGTGTGGAGCTTCTGTTAAATTGACTGTCACTAAGAAGATTCCTTATAAATTATGTTCCTTAGGCTTGCTAAAAACCCCATAAGGAATAGATTTTCAAGATTTTTTTTTTTTAATTTGCAAGTTATTGTTCCATTGGATCTAAAATAGACTTGTTTTCCCCATTTTTATTACACTTCCCATGATGTCTTTTACAGAAATGTCTTTAAATAATGTCTCAGATGTGCATGTTGGCCAACAATATATTTCTTAGTAAGAATTCATGCTTGATAGTTAATGAGAATTTTTAGTAAAACATTAAGGAAAAATAGGAAACTTTTAAGAAAATGGGAAGATATGGTTGTAGCATCTCTGCTTTTGAAACTGGAAAGGCTTCCTTAAATCATTTTTTTCTACCCCTACTGAAGCTGCTATTCTGGCCTGTGGAAAACAATACTGATTGGTCTTGACATGGTAGGATGGAGACATTCTTTATGAATCTACACTAAGAAGAAGCTGGAGCTTCCCAATTATTTCTATCAACTTATATTTTTAACATTATTTGCAGCAGTTGTATTTCATGGTGTGTTTGTGAGATCAGGGTCTGCCAATCTCATCTGCTATTCTTTTCTGAACCATTTTATTTGTAATTGCTACTTTTTAATTCTGAAACATTATTGACATCTTCCAGTGGACTCTGCAAAGTAACTGAATTCAGTGATTAATTTCAAGGGAATGTTGACCTGTTCCTTTCCCAAACTCACTCTGGGGTTCTGGCTTTCCAGAGATGTGAATTCAGTATATTTGAGCAGAGAATTTGCCTTAAATTCCAGATATACATAAATGTTCATAACTCAGGCAGGAAACTCCAGTCTCAGGCTTGGAGCTTGGGATATGTTGGTTCTGGACTTCTTCCTGACAGCTGACCCTGATTCATTCATCTGATCTTTTTGAAGTGCCTTGGGATGCCTGGAAAATGGGTGTATATTGTTGTTTGTTTCCTATATAAAATTATCCCTTGAAGATGCTGTAGTTTACATAGTACTTTAGATTTTAGCATGTTTGATATATATTCCCCATTTTAACTTACTCCATTACTCATGTTTCTTTTGGAAAAGGAAAAATTTGATTTTAGAAGGCAATCAGCTTTCAAACTTCTTTTATAAATGTTATTGTCTTCTCTTTTTATATTGTTTTTTTCCTTAAAGGTAATTTTTCTAACGACTTTTTTAGAGATTCTAAGACATTTTCTCATTCCTTCAAAAATACAGGATCTGTATGAAATGAACCCCATGATAAACCATAGTATTACTTTCTATTAAATATACAGGGTATGTATGATAGACAAAAGAAATGGAAAGACATGTGGCTTATCCTGTCTCAGGTATTTTTCTGTACTTAATGATATATGGTCCTTTCCCAAAGGTGACTATTAAACCTTATATATGTGAGCTAGTTCTAAATCCTAAATTTAATCTAATTCTAATTCTAAAATTCATTCTAAAGATGATCTCCTCTTAATTTGCATATAATAGTTCACATTTACATAGCAAATATTTTTCTAATTTTAATTAATTAATCAGCCTTAGAAGTGGAATAGTTACTTCTTTATTTTTGTGAGCTAATTAGATATAATCTCACTTTCTCTGTCTCCATTGCCTTTAATCAGCTTTCCCTGGCCACATTCACTCTTAATTCAGTTCTTTCACTTCCAAGCTGTAATTGTGTTTATATATTGTAGGCTTTTATGGTAATGCTTGGTCTTGCTTGTTTGCACGAGCCTCAGCATTTCCCCATAACCCTCAAAATGGATTTTGATTCCTGTGGTGATAATAAGAGTGAGGGGGAACTACTTCAGTAATGTGAACAGCAGTTTTATAATACTGTACATGAGAACAAAATGTATCATGGAATGGGCAGCTGCTGCTGGGGACTTGCTCTGTTGATCTGTTGCAAGGACTTGTTTCATGCACAGGTTTTCATTCTCTATTTCTGAACTGACAGTTTGGGGTGGCATTTATAGGATTCCTGTCTCACCTCTCTACCTGTTCTACCTGGTAGAAGTAGTTCCATACCTGGAGGATGAGTTGTACATGCATCAGCTAGGAAATTAATCAAGCCTTGGTCTCACCTGCTCCCTCTGGACTCCTAACAAATATTCCATATCAAGCTTTAATGAACAAAAAAATGTATATTTTGGAAAACTAATGCTGTAATGTGTCCAATTTCTGTCCCCTGCCCAAGCCACAGGGCTGTCTGGGGTGCTGAACCTCTCCATTTTCCTCTCTTCTGCACTGGCACTATTTTGCCCCAGAATAAAGTTTCTCTTACTGAAGGGTCTCCATTGGCACAAGGAGCCAGCACATGCTCCATGATGCATCTGAACACAAGTGTTGGGGGCCTAGAAATTAGTGAGTGCTCTTCTGGGTATTTAAAGTGGTGTGAGTCATGCTAGCCCTGAGCAATATGATAGACACATGTTAAACGATTTTTGAATATTTTCCATTAATAGTTTTAGGTAGGCAGTAGCAATTTAATTTCAATTAACCATTATACTTATATTATATAAAAATAATTATAGTACGTGTTGCATGTGAAATCAGATGTTTATTCTTATCTCAAATTATTTGGATTACATAATTTTGAGAGTTCAAAATGGAAAAGAAGTATTGAAAGTGGTAAAAGGATATCTATTTGTGTAAGACATACTCATGATCTGCTGAAGAGACATTCTCTTTGCTGCTGTAAGACACTTTTTACTTTCACTAACTAAAGATCAGAGCAAACTATTTGCATCAAATCTTCTTATTTTAAACAATTTATTGATGGCAACAAACTTGCTGAATTTACAAGCAATCACCTTTACGTAGCTAAAGCATGCCTGCCTTTTTTTTTGGAAAGTATCCAAGGACATCCTCAGCCTTTCAACTTTTCTCTGTGTGGTGGGGTTTTTGTTGCTGTTGCTGCTCTGCTTCATTTCCTGTATTGCAGCAATTTCTAAATAAGTGCTAGTTGGTTTCTCCATTTGTTATTTTTCTCTTTAAAGTTAGGATACTTAGTGAACCTCTGAAGAGGTACAGACTCTTTCTTGGAGAACTTAAGGTAGGATCTCTTCCCTTTCTTTCCCTGGCAATACTAGCTGCCAGCAGGATTCCAGAGTGGCCCTCTGGAAGAACCCTGATAGCCCACACGATTTGTGATGGCCAGGGTACCAAAGGCTGCATCTTGAAAACAATACCTTGCACTTGTGTATTATTATTTTATTTATTATTTTAGGGAATGATAAAAATGCCATCTTCAAGGCCCTTCAAGGGATAATTTGTTCTAGTCCTCCATTAATCCAAGATTCTACTACTTGGAAGAGGGCAGTTGCAACAGATCAGCCATTGCTTTGTCTGGATGAACCTTTCCAAGGACAGAATCTCTCAACCTGTTTGACAAGATATTCCACTGCTGATAGCGAAAATATTTTTCCAGCTGTCCAACTTTAATCTCTGAAACTGTTTTCTGTGGTTGTTTTCCTTGTTATGCTGACACTACCAAGAGGTTTTTGATGGTGGTGTCCAAAGAGCTGCCCTTCAAACAGTTGTAAGCAGATATTAAATACCTCAGTGGTTTCTGCTTTACCAAAATTGTCATACCCAGCTCCTTCAGCCTCCCACATAGGGTGTGTGTGTTAGGCACCTTTGTTGGACCTTCCCCATTTTCTCTGACCTTCTGGCTCAGCACTAGCTTCCCTTGGTCTGCTGCCAGGCTCCTCCAGACACAGTTCAGTGCACAATTCCTTCTGTTCCCAGGGAGGGCTCACTTCTCTGAGTGGTGTCCGCTGGAACATCACAGCTGTGTTCTTAAGGGCTTTGCTTGGTGAGCTTGCAGTCAATGCATGGGGTTATTCCACCCTGCTTGAAGAAACCCATGTTTTTCCCTTTTGAAGATAATGACATTTCTGTTGGTTAACCCCCAAATTTATTAAAGTCTCCTGGACTGAGGCTCTGGCACTTATCCTGCCAGCCACTCTGCCTGGCTCAGGGCTGTCTGAGAGTTTGCTGAGTCTGTTAACTTCCTATCCGAGTGGAAGTCAGTCCACACAAGCCTACTGATAAAGTCCATCCTGTTTTTATTCTGATATTTTATTTTGATAGCCTCCTAAGATACTTAGCAGTGCTTTAAGGAAAAGACCCTCCATCATATGTCACATTAAACTCCTACTCTTCTGAAGAGAAGAAAACACTCAATAGTAAAGCAGAAGTTGGTATTTTATTCTTATGCAGAGATGATGTAAATATATTTAGGTTGATGTATGAAATTTCATAATATCTTTTTTTCCTTCTGAGTACACCATTTTCTGTTCTCTTTATCTCACTGACTGACATGAACACTCTACCATCCCTAGTTTTAGATGCAATTTATTGTCCTTTTGAACAAGAAATTCTGTGATGGATGCTAAGAATGTATTTTCAGATTAGGCTCTGAGTCTCTTCTAAGTGAAGAAATCATCATAATTGGTCTACTAAAATCTTCATTAGACACCTTAAATAGTTTCCACATATTTGAATGTTTATTTTACTTCAGGTACTATTTAACAATTTTATTGCAAATAAGGGACTGTGGCTGAAATTTCTGAACCATGATAAAAATATGGTTTAGTAGGCTTTGATACTGGGAAAAAGGAACTCATCTTCAATTTTATTTGTTTTTTAGATGCTGTATATCTTGAATGCTAGCCCCAAGCTAGACTCTTTATATTTGCAAATTTTAAGTCAGGGAACAAAACTGTGGCAAAACATGAGAAGTTACTTTAATCTAATGTATTTAGAGGTGGGTTTTGTTTGTTTGTTTGTTTTGTTTTGTTTTTGTGGTGTGGTTGGTTGTTGTTTAACTCTCATTATTTGAACCCATTAACTAAATGACCAAGTGGCTCCAGCTCTCAGTTTATGAGCCAGATGATGGATGCTGCAATTATTCTGAAATAAAGTGTTATTTTTTATAAGTTAAGAACTGGTGTTTTGTAAGTGAAAATATGGTTGCTGAACATTAGGAGCATATTAATGGAACCAGAAGGAAAATCTGCAGAAATTCAGAGGAGGTTTTTTTAGGCTTTCTGAAAGACCTTATGGAATGGACCCCATTGACAGTCCAATGCTAACTCCTCCCAGTGATCCCTGGGTCCACCTGGACATTTAAGGCAGTTTTTGTGTAAAAGAAAGACATGATTTGACTCAGGTTATTATCTCAGTCCAGGAAACTTAGCTGAAGAAAAGCTTCTATGCAGAGGTGGATTTTGTGGTGTGAGTCTATTTTTTTTTTCATTTAAATATCATGATCTTCCTTTAACATTATCAGAAGAATTAACAAATCTGGTTACGTTCACTTCCCCCTTAAATTTCTTTAGATTTCTTCATGTTTTTAATTTGTGAATTAACATGAATTCAGACTAAGCAAGAAAAACATTTTTAAAACTCTACAAGAAATACAACATACTGTGTAAGCACTTGTTTGCTGTCAATAGCTCAAGGAGCAATAATGGAGACCATGTATAAAGTCCTAGAATAATGTTAAAGAACATGAAGAAAATGACAACTCAGGTTCCCTCATAAAAGTACAAATTCATGGCTAGTCCTACATTACCATGTTAAAAATTGAATTATAATTTATACCTACATAATTTGAATAGTCAGTGTTGTTGTCATCCAGTACTTTATAAATTTTTTGTGTTAATTTTTGTTTGTATTAATTTTCTTTTTAAAGAAAAGCCCAATGTTTTCATACTCACAGCCTTGTGACATTGCTGTCAGTGTCACAGCTGCTTCTCTGTGTTTTAGGCTGCTGAAAGAGCTTACTTTGTGAATATCCTAAAATTGAAACCATATAGAGTTATGTCATGTTACTATTTGGTTTGGTAATTTCTGTTTTGCTTTATACACTTCTAATTCAACACAGGAATACTGCATTCAGCTAAAAGTTTGTTGTTTCCCTATGAGCCAAAAAAATGCAAACTGAACTAACTTCTTTTGAGTATTTCTCTCTTGTGTTCCAAACACCAGTATTTGAAATCACTAACTACTTGTAGTAAGCCTCTGAAAATAGATGTATATAATGGAAGTCATGTTTTTTAAGTAAAAAGCAGATCTGTGATCTCTGTTATAGACTCTCCAGAAATTATCAGGGACTGGTTTAGCTTTATGTTGGTGTAAATGGGACAAGACCTTAGCCTTAAAAAGAGACCAACTTGATGCTTTGTTGAAAATATTGAGATACTCTTAAGTGAACCATTTATTTTGGATAAATCACATAGAATCATAGAATGTGCCGAGCTGGAAGGAACCCACAAGGATCGTCAAGTCCAACTCCTGTCCCTGCACAGGACACTCCAAGACTCACCATGTGCCCAGTGACCTCAGCCACTGCTCATACAGCTTGCCCTCAAGGCACTTCACAATCTTTTTAGCCCTTCTTTGGGATAGTCTCTAATAGCTTAATACCTTTCATCCCATTCCCCAGCCTGTCCATACATCCAGGGTTGTCCCATCCCAGGTACAGAATCTGACACTTTCCCTTGTTGAACTCCATATGGTTGGTGATTGCCCAGCTGTCTGTTTGTTGAGGTCTCTCTGTAGGGTCTCCCTGTCCTCAAGGGACTCAACAACCCCTCCCAGTTTTGTGTCATCTGTGAACTTGCTCTGTATCCCTTCCAGTCCCCTGTCCAAGTCATTTATGAAGATGCTGCTGAGCACAGGGTCCAAGATGGACACTGGTGACAGGTCCCCAGTCTGGTGTTACCCCATTCACCCCACAGTCTTTGTGCCTGACCTGTGAGCTGTTGCTCACCCTTCTAATTTATCCAGCTGAATATTGGACATTTTGTCCACAAGGATACTATGAGAGGCAGTACTCAAAGCTTTACTGAAATCCAAAAAGATTACATTAACTGTCTTCTCTTGATCAACGAGGTGTGTTACCTTGTCATAAAAGGAAATCAGGTTTGATAAGCAGGACTTTCCTGTCATGAAGACATGTCTGTGACTGATGGCTGTTTTCTTTCAGGTGTTTTTCAGTACCTCCAGAATAATCTCCATATCTTTACCAGGCATTTAAATGAGACTGACAGATTTTAGCAGTTTCCAGGGTCTTCCTTGAAAATCAGGACAATGTTTGCCAGCGTCCAGTCAGCTGGACCTCTCTGGATTCCCAAAATCACTCAAAAATCAAGAGGTTTTGTGATGATATTGACTAATTCTTTGAGAATTCTTGGATTAATTCCATCAGGCTGCATAGATTTGTAAGGATCCAGCTGGAGCAGCAGAAAATTTGTCTGCTGGTGAACTTGGTCAATGACAATAGCCCTGGAGCCATCTTGACATAATGGAAAAAAGTCCTCCTGAAATAAAAAATGAATCTTGCTGTCCTAACACCAGAATAACTTTGAGCTCGTTAATATTTTTATTTTGGCAGGCTAAGCATGGTGGAGTTGTAACCCAAAGGGAAATCCCTGATCCTCTGAGCCTTCTAGATTTGCTGGAAATCTCTTCCTGGGTAAAAGTGTGCCTCATGGGGATTACAGAGCAAGTGTCACTGAGCTTCACTGTGGATTTTGCCAGCATCCCAGGACACCATGCTGATCTTTGTCACAGCTGCAGGGATTCCTGTCACAGCCACAATAGTGGCCCTTGTCACATCCAGCACTTTTTGTCACAGTGCTGAGATAATTGCTGCAGCATCAGCCAGCTCCATCAGGGCCAAGCCTGCACGTGGACTGGGAGCACAAGCTCTGCTGCTGCTGGTGACCCAGATGTAGTGTGAGGTCTAAAGTCATCACCTGCTGCATCACTCTGTTGGTTTGAGCATAGCACTGGGTACTGAGACCCTGTCAGCCCCTTTGGCAGGAAAGACAGAACCAGGAGGGAGGGCAGCTCTGCTTCCCTGGGCACTCTAGTCTGACCTGTGAGAAGAGGTTTAATGACCTAGAGATTCTTGTTACTAGGGGACATGATAGCAGTGTAATGGATTTGAAACATGGAAAAAATTTTGCTCTGCTATTTTATTCCCTCATGTATGTATATTACTTTTCAATCCAAAGCTTTCCCTAGCTTACCTGTGGCATTACTGGAGCACCTTTGTGCTGCTTCTTAATATTTCTACAATCTCTGTGCTTCATATTTCCAACTTTCTTTTGGATCTGGCTAGGTAAAGGGATATGAAGCGACAGATATTAGACTTTCTAATATTATACAGGTACATTGTTTTGATTCTGAATCCAGCTCTTGATTTATTTCAATCTTGAGAAACTAAAGGATGCAAAATTGGGTAAAACACATTTATGAATTCATGTGCCCAATGCTACGTGTCCTTTACAATTTGCATCTTTCCTGCTCCCACAGGACTGATTATAAAGACAATTAAAAAGGCACTTGATGGTATGTTAAAATCTTATGGCTTTAGATCATGACTTAAACTGTAAAAAGTATTACTAAGTACAAAAGACAAACCATTTCTAATGTCTTTGGTAGTCATTTCCTTTACTGACTGTGGTGTACTGTAAAACAAGTTTCATTAACCTCAAAAGTAGCAGTCCTCAATGTGTGCCTGCACTGGATGGTTTATAGGGGCTGTTCAGCTATGTGTGTTAGCCTGGCAGTGCCCTGTTTTTACCTGTACTCCTCTCAGTACAGTGCAGTGCTGGAAACCAGAATATCAAAAAGCATCTCTAGAGTATTAGCAGCTGTTGTGGGGCAGCCACATTAGCCACAGATTTCACTGCCTGGAAATGAACAATAAAAAGCAATCCTCTTGATAACAACCACTCAAGTGGCTTATTTATTTAACTGGAAATTAGGACTGTTCTTCCTGCTTGATCCTTAGCTAGTATTTCTATATTTCTTTATAAAAAAAAAATCAAATAACTTCTATTTTGCCCTTGAAAGTGATTTTTTACAAAATTATATAGAATACTAGCAGGGGATATATGTATATTACTGTAGTTACCATGGGGAAGCGAATCAATTTTTTTCCCTGTATATGCTAAAATCTCATTTACTGGGGAATTCTTCTGATTCTTCTTTCAAAGAATATTTAAAGGTTGAACCTCCTCTTTTTCCCTGTGTGAGAGGCAGCCAATACTGCTGTGTAAGTGTACGTTCAAGCAGCTCTGAATTAATCCTGTGTTCCCTGGCAACAACTTCCCATTTCTTTCCTTATCTTTTGGAGGTGCTACGAGGGTTTGATCTGAGTCACCATGATTGTATCAGCTGATGAGAGACATCTAATGCAGTTTCTGGACATCATTACTGTTCAGTAATGAGAATAGTTCAAGAGAATACTTCATGAGGCTTAGAGCTGATTAAGAATCTAGAAATCTGTCATTTTGCTGACAGCACCTAGGCAATTCTTCCATGTCCTCATTGTAGTTGAAGAGTCCCTGGTGGAAAGGTAGCTCATCTTCCAGTTTAGTTTACCCATGTCTTTGGTGCAAGTGACACAAGTTCCAAGGTATGGAATACTCTGTGGGCAGTTACCTTGCCCCAGGCTCCAACTGGGGCTCTCCCTGTTCACAGTACATTGTCTTCCTTTGCCAGAGCTGTGAGCTGGTGGCTGCTGCCATGACATGACAGGATAATACTGTATGTGGATGTGGTTCTTGGAGCTATGTAAAGTTCAGCACATGGTAATTTCAAACTTCTTCACAGCTATAATAGGACTTTCCCCCAATTTTGTTTGATTTTTTTCTTTCTGTGGAGCTACATTAATTACCAAGTTATTTTATTACTATTATTATTTCTAAATTTGATGATGCTACTTTATTTTATTGCATCTATTTGACTCTTGTCAGAACCACTTTTGAATAATGACATAATTTAGTAGAGGGTATCAGCTCAGCTGCTCTATGAAAGCTTTATTTAAAGGGCTGCTCTTGGCATGCAGTGAATGTTTAATCATTGCTTTTATTTTCTGCCCTCATTTTCAATTCAGTTTTCAATTTATAGATTTTAATTATGTAAAAAAGACAAAGATGTGCTCTTTTCTTCTTTCTATTTAGTTTTCTAAGACAGTCTAATTTGAATTTGTCACTGAAACCAGCCTTTTACTATATTCAAGTTGGTTTTAGAATCCTTTCAAAGTCTCAGAATTTATATTATATTTAGTATTTTTGGCTCTAGAAAAGTACTGGGTCAAACCTTGATGCTGTTAAATTTGATAGATCATTTGCCATTAACATCCATAATGCTAGGATTTGCACATTTGTTTTTAGATAGGTTAGTAAGTTTACAATAATGCAGGATTTTTATTACAAATGATGTCTTGTTAGTACTTGTGATTACTTAAGGCAGCCTTTGTAAGGCCACAATTAATTTATTGATTACTAGCAAATAAAATTCCTTGCTTTAACAACTTAAGAATTTCAAATTCTGTTGGACACAATATGGGTTTAAAATGTATTTTATTTATTTAAAATGTATTTTATATGTTGTCTCCTGCAAGTATTTGGTAAAATGTATATATGACATTAGTAGTAAAAGGATACTTCAGAGTTTTTCTATTAGCTATTTTAAGAGCTGTCTTTTCTTTCTTTCATTTCATTCAAGGATCAAATTTTAGTTCCAATTATGGTTTTTCTGAGAACTCTCTAAGTTGTTAAATCAATAACATACATGGGTTTGGGTTTTTTTTTTCAGAAGTCAGAAGATTAAACTAAGTTCCTCTAGAAGGAGATAAGAATCTAAGTTCAACTAACCTTTTGTTCTGCAGTATGCTGGATCCTAACAGCATCAGGTTCACAGTGGCCTTTAGCCCTTTCATGACCTGGTTAAATGTACAGGTAACAAATCAATAGCCTGAGACAGTAACATTTTCTGTCTACTTCAACAGTGAAATTCTACAGTCATGCCAATTATGTTTTGGAAATGTAATTCAGCTTTGGGTTTTTTTAACCTAGAGTAATGTGCTGAGACAATGCTGGATTTCCTTCAGTTACATTCAGTTGCAGAATTATTTGATGATTTCAATGCCTTTGTCTTATTAAAAATCAAAAAGAAAAAAGAAAAAAGTTATTATTCAAAGAGTTGTATGAAACTAGTATCATTATACAGCCTGTAACCCTGACTCCTGGGGTTTTAATAACTGCTGTTGTGGGCTGCTTGGAGAAATTTGGTTTCTATCATGCAGCTGCCATTAAGCCCTTGCTCTTGAGAAAGTTTTCTCCCAGATTTTTTTGTTATGCAAAAACCCAGGAGAGGGATTGGGGCATCCTTTCTGAGACTCTGAAGTAAACACAAGTGTGCAGCCTCAAGTGAATAAAGTCCCAAAGAATTGGGATGGTACCTTGCAGTCCAATTAATTTAATTTTGCCTGCTTTACCAAGGTTTAACATGGTGAATACTCCAGTTTGTGATTGGGCTGTGTGAAAAGTAACATTCCCATTTGTTTGACTACAGCTTGAACTTTGGAAGATGGACAGTTGTCATGTCACATGGGCTTTTCCTTTTTCATGGATCCTGGTGTGATTTTGCCTGGCCTTTTGAGTTTTAATTCATAGTACTCCCTGTTCCTGTATGTAGGTGTGAAGCCAGGACTTCATGCTTCCTTCTCATCCAAGGGACTAATGAAGCAGAGCACTGCTTGCTATTTTTGTGGCATAAAAGAAGAACTTGGAATGAGCAGAAATCATAATTTAACTTGTATTAGGTTTCTGCAGGCATTTTTCATCACCTGAAAAAATTGTCTTCTCAAACTAACTTTTTAATGAGAAAGCTTCTAGTGTTGCTGGTAGCAATGATTAAGCATCTAACTACCTATAGCACTTCTTGTTAATTCATTAAAAGACTAGCTTTCCTAATTACATCTGCATGTCTTTCCATAATTTGTACAGACCTCAATAATTAAATGGGTGATAATCCATCAGCAGAATTGCAAAAGACCTTGATCCTTACATATACAGGCCCTTGGGCAGTATTTACAGTTATCTAATAGTATTTTCCCTTTCTGACTTGATTTTTAACTGCATAGAAGACACTGTTGATGATAATAGGGTCACAAATAGTCTGTTGTGGAATGGATGAAGACACCTTGGGATAGATACAGGCAATCTGTCCCCTTGCTCTCTAGTTATTGCAAAGACAGATCTCATTTCTGGTTTAGTTATTTGAAACTTCTCTGTCTTTATTTCACTGATAAGTCATTTTATATTCTGAAGTGAATGCTATTTTTTCACTCTTTGAAGGCCAGATCTCCTTGTGATGCTTGGATGCCCAAAAGATGGTGACTAAAACACACATTAGGTACCTGCAGTGTAATTTCTGATGGTGCAGAGGTGAAGCTGGGGAATTTGTGCTCACCCTCTGAAGGTCAGAGCACAGATTGAGTTGCATGACTGGAAGTATTCAGCGCTTACAGTGCTGCTTATGTATACTTATCTATTTTCTCTTTTATATGTTCTCTTAAGACAGCCAAAAAATATCCATCCTAATTTATTTTCTTTCTTTTTTATTTTTTTTTAGCTAGTCTTCATGTTTAGTGTAATTTTACCTCTTTCATACTTATGAGTTAAATGCTTTAAGTCTCTATTTCACCTGGGAAATGCCTCCAAAGGAATCCATTTAAATACAGCAATTTTGGTGCATCAGCCTCCAAATAATTTAGAGAGAAACTATCCATCATTAGATGAAATCTTGCACTCTTTTCAATGCAGTGCTCACTTTCTGATCATCTGAAAAGCTTTCAGACTCTCACCCATGAGTTCTGCAGTCATCTCTGCTTATTTTCTAGCAGAATCCCTGTGCCTGCACTTGCTCCTGGCTCACCAGCCCCTCTCTTAGTCTTCCCTCAGAGAAACACAGGATGATTATCTTTCCAGCTCATTCAGCTTATCACATTTAAGGCTGCACTTGAAGAGCAAGGTCTCAGCTTTATTATCTGCATTATCATCTTCTGAAATATTTTTTAGATGTGCCATTTTAGCACTGTGTTATACATTCTGTCCTCAGAACAAGGGAGCAAAACTGGAGCAGGGAGAAAGGAAAATGCCTGCTGTGTTTTGAGTTAGTGTTCCTACTGGGACATATCTTAGACACAGGGTCAGGTGAAGGTAGTGCAAATGGTGCAGGAAGGCACTTTGCTGAGTGGGAATGAAATATCACAAGCTGAAAGAGTGGTTTCTGACCACCTGCCTGGACAAAGTGATTTCATCTGGCCTGCTATTGAAACTGTCCTTGCATGGTTTGGCAACTGTTTGCAGCATCCTCACTATATTATTTCAGTTTGTTCACATGTTATGAATAAAAAGAAACTAGGAGAAAATAATATGATCTTCTCTTCCAAAAAAGCTCTTAACCTATGGCAGATTCTTCCAAATTGTCTCTTTTACAAAGGGGCAGTCATGAGAAAACTTAGATAAGAACATGTATTGAAAAAATACAATTATTATGGTCTGAGAGTTTTCATAGTGGGCAAAACCATGTACCTTGTAAGTTCTACTATTCAACTTTTAAATCACATTTCTTTAAAAGTTTATTTATTCTGATGAAGGGGGGGTATATGTTTTCTTATTTCACATATCTGTCTATTTTGTGAGCTTTAGTGCTGCCCTGAGTTTCATGTTAATAATGTAGGACTGTCATCATTATATAAAAAAAAATCTCCATTATAAAAACCCCAAACCATGAATATATCAGCTGTTAACTGCACTTAACAGAGGTCTTCTGTGTCTCTCAGGATTTATGAATTATTAGGCTTGCAGTCCTTTCTGCTATTTATTTATGTGTATTGAAGCAATCATATAATTTATCTAGTTTGGAACTCCTTTCTTCCAGCATATTCAGAGCTTACCAGTATCACTAATGGAAAAGCAGAATTTATTCCTAAACATCCTTAATTCCTAAATATCTTGATAAATGACCAACAGAACCTGCCAACCAGCTAATGTAACATGGTATACCGGCCATGATATTAGGAGTAAGAGATTGGTTTGGCAGGATTTTTGAGTAAAAGTCAAGTGACTTGTAAGGAGGTGATACCTAAAATAGATAGCCTGCCTCAGTATTTTCCCCAGTAGTCACATGGAAGTGACAACAGATTCCTGCTCTTCAGTTCAGCTGTTACATAAACTTGCCTGTCTTCTTAATATTGAAACATTGGTGTGAAGAATTTAGATTGGGTGCCTGGGTGATGAGAGAATGAAAAAGATTGCTCTCCAAATGATGCTGAGATGATATGCAATGGAGCAGAACCCTTGTTGAATGACTGGTTCAAAGCAAAACACAGGCTCAAACCCATTAGCTTTTAAAAACCTTTTTTACTGCTTGTGACTCCTTGCTGTGTTTCAGATATCATTCAGATTGAGGTTTTAGGATTTATCATTACCTGGACTACCCTGGCTTCCATCAGTGTCATCAGTGCCTAAATACTGATAGTCTCTATAAAATGCCTTCATCCCCTCAAAGTTAAACTTCTAGAAATTGCAATAACGTTAAATAAATAATATTAAAGGCTAAAATTTCTGGGATTACCTTACATTTTCCCCTATGACTATCAACAGGAAGGAACTTGCATTTTGATTTCCTTCATGCAGTATGTGTTGGCTAAGATGGATTTAGCTACTTGACTGTGTTATGATAGATAAAGATTAGAACTGTATAAATTAAATACTGGGCACATGATTAATATTTTTTGAACTGGAATGTGGAGGTAAAAAGTTGAGGTTTGTACATCAAGTTGACAAAATACTGGATTTTGAAAATTGCTCTATTTTCAATTATTTTTTCTTGTTCTTTTCTCGTTTTTTGGTGAGGCTTGCTTTATTTTTCCAGGGATCTCCTGAGTAACAGTGGTGCAGCATTCCTCCCTGGCACTGCTGTCCCTTGTTCAGTGACACTGTGTGTCCCGTGTGGTCAGTCCCACTAAGGGTGTTATTGTAAAGTGTACATTAGATTTTTTTTTTTTCCTTCCTAAAATTAGTCTAAGGCATTTCAAATACTTGCTCTTAACTGCACAGCTGATTCATGTGGCAGCTTTTCAAGGGAAAAATGGCAGTAATGTGCCTAAATTCTGTTTTCCTGATGTGAGAAAAGAACACTGAAAGGACTCCATGCCTTTGAAGATGCTTTTTCTTTTGGCCCAAATTTATTTTGGTTTTTATTGCTTAAATACTGCCCATGAAATATTAGCTAGTTGTAGTGCTTGACTGAATTATGAGTAAGATGAGCTAAAAAAACATTGTTTTTCCATGTTTCTTTGTGTCATTCAATAGCTCTGATCTGACTTGTAAAATATATTTACACATTTTTGTTGGAGTTTCATGACATCATCACATCTGTAGATTTAGGGGTCTGATGCAAATGATGATCTGATTCTGTTTAAATGGTTAGTCTGCCAAAATATGAACAACATTTTATATTCTCTACATCTCTTATATGCCTGAATAAATTCCAATATTTTATTTACGTTATGGACTCTGTTTTGAATTACATTCTTTTGTTGCATTCATGAAGGTTTTATGAAACTTTCTTCCAGTGTGTCAGTATTGGGAACAGCTGGTCCTCCCTTCCTCAAACACCCAATAAGTTTCACAAACTTTTGGCTACTTAAAAGAGTAGTACTTCTGGGTTTTGGCATCACTTTAGCCTTGTGTTGTTTGTAGTTAATTGCCTGCACAGAGAGAAATGAAAGGAATCTGGGGATGAGATAAAGATATTTGGATTAATTAATCCCCATCAAAACTTCATTGAGCTATTTACATATATAATTTTGGTCAACACAGAATTTCATTTTAATTCATGCCTTTATGTAACAACTTATTTATAGCCTGGATATTTACTTCCATGTGCTTCACATTTGAGCTCTAAAAAGTATGACTCAGATGTTGCTTGGACTTTCATTTTCATTTTAAGTGGAAAGGCTATTGTAGTCCCTACAGATTATTGCCTGACAGTTGTTTTCAGAACACTAAATATAAAGAAATATAAAAAAACTCTTTTACCATGCAGCCAAATATTTCATAAAATATGTATAGTTTTTACTTTTACTTCAGCACAGAATGTAAGAAATCATCTTAGTTTGCTACCATCATGCTGTGTTTCAAAAAAGCTGTGCTTTGTGATCTAATAAAAAAATCTTATCTGTAATGGTAAGGATGAGGGTCTTTATGGATTGCTATATGGACAGAAGACATTTTCTCTTCTTTAGTATAAAAGAAAACATCCACTGATTCCACTGAAAATATATAGTTAGAAAACTGATACAGAAATAATGCACTGAAATATAAACAGATGACGTCAGAATGACTGTAGTAAATGCAATTATGCTTCAACCCACAATAATCTTACATGAGATATTTTATTAAATGTTAATAACTTTGGGGACTGGGCTCCTAGGTCTTTCCAGTAAGAGTTACTCTGTACAACAAGATGCCTGCAATATAAAGAAGCTGGAATGTGTACCAAGGGATGTTTCTGAGGGCTTAAAACCATTTGAGGTTTATTAATTTTCTGGAGTTGGGTTAACATGGTTCCATGAATAGGCACAAGGCCTGGAGAGTGGGATTAGGAAGGTTTCCAGAGGCTCTGAACTCATGTCAAGCAAAACTGTCATGCCAAGCAGCTAAGTCAACTGAATAGGGAAAAGTCTTGGAAGTGCTTTATCAGTGCATAATGTTTGTAAATTTTATTCAATTAATTTACAGCTGCAGGGCTCATGAGGCTGAAATTAAAGTTTTGTCAAGTTTTGATAAGGAAGCAGCCAAAAACCAACAAAAAATTTGATTAGCTCTGGATGGTTTTTAACAAGTTGGCAGGGGAACAAAATTGCAAGCAAGTATAGCAGAGGAAGGTGCACCTAGTCTTGGGAGCTATTGTGTCAGCTGGGTTGGTAGCAGAATGCCTGCCAGCACCCTGCATGAGAGGCTGCAGGTAGGCTTGGCATTTGCTTTCCCTTCTGCCAACAGCTGCCTCCAGGAAAAGCCATGCCCCAGAGAAAAGCTTCTGGAATTTTGTGCTATCAAAAGTATTTACAAATAGACATTATGCTTTAAATTCCTGTTATTCCTATCAAAAGATTAAATAGGATTTACTTCAAACAAAGCATGAGTGAGAAAGAAGATATAGCAGAAGATGCCCAAGGTGCTAACATATGAGCTTTACACAAAAGATCTGTGTCTCTGTTGCAGGCTTGAAAATTACTGTGTCTTGAGTTGATGTTATCCATGCCACTTCTTATTTGGGTTTTTTTTTTGGTGGTGTTGTTGCTGCTGTTTGTTTTGGTTTTGGTTTGTTGTATTTTTTAATTGCTGTAATTTGTTCATGTGGTTTCTGTGCAGTCAGTCAATTTTTAAGTCTGTATCATTATCATATTGCAAAATGCCCATATGCTGTTAGCTTCTATTTTGAAGGAATAAAGTAAAAGCTGTTTCTGTGAAATCTAGCCTAGAGACTTGGGAGGCATTTCTGGGCATTTAAATTGATTGTATTTGTCCATAGCATTCAGCATGGCCTAGAAAATAAAAGCTAGGAGGAGCAAGTTCCTTCACAAAAAAGGTGTAAAAAAAGCCACCATTAGTTCCAGTCCACTGTTTGTGTCCGTGGTGTGCTTCTGGTCAGTGCAGCCAGTGCCAACATCCACTGGCAGCCATGCTTGGAAGAGTTACTGGCTGTCAGTGTGCTCTGACAGGGCTTTGTTTATAAAAAGGGTTGTGGGGGTAGACACTGGACACAGACACTGTTGACATCTTCATTTAGGCACAAGGGGTGCAAGAACATTATTTGGTAGAAGCTTGTTTTGAAAACAAACTTGTTTGGTGAGGAGGGGCTCAGTGAGGCTTCCCATATGAGAAATGTCCATCTCAGGGGTAAACAGGAACATAAAATAAGCAGTTAGAGTGCTATTTCAGGAAACTGGTTTATTGATTAATTATGGTAATAATACTCTGAATGCAGTAAAACTCTGGTGGGCTAAAAGCAATATTTGAGAAAGCTGATCTTTCCCAGACTGGCTGACACATGGGGTTGAAGCCAAATGCTTGTTCTTGGTTAACTTACAGCTAAGATTTCATCCTGTTTTGTAGCTTGTTTAAAAGACTTTGAGTTTTAAAATGAGATTTGAGGAAATCATTGTGTTTTTCAGTCATCCTTTTCAATTTCTTTGGGTTTGTAATCTGCTAATAATATGCTCTTACAAAATATAGCTGTTCACAAATGGTAGATAATGGGAAGGAGATATAGTGACCTGTAAACTTTCTTCTAGAGAAACTTAACTTTCAGTTCAAGGAAGTCTGAACCACAAGAAGATAAGCTATGGCCAGGGGTGTGTTTATGAGTACAGAGATCTTCCTGCTATGGGAGCCCTTGACAAGAAAAAGAGAAGGCATGAGAAAAGCTAAACATGCAGCAAGATCCTTTGTATCTCCCTGACTACTTCTCTCCCCTGCCTATGCAGAGATTTCTGAGTTTTCAGTCTTTATTCCTCTCCTTGATTTTATGTAGCTTAATCCAGGATTGCTTATGGCAATTTGCTCTTTATAGTGCAAATGTTTTAGTTGCTGTCTGTTATGAGACAAGTTTCCTTTGCTAAATTATTTTCTTATGTCTGTGCAATTTTTGCCCTGCCTCAAGTGGGGACTAAAGGAACAAATATACTGCATATAATTTTAATGTCTGCTGCAATATTTCTTTGGTTTTTTGGGGAAAAAAAACCAAAAAAACAAAAAAAAACCCAATGTTGTGGAGTAGTAGTTTAAACTTCTAGTAGTTTATCTTGGAAAGAAAAAAAATATTAAAAAATGGTTTATTCTTGTTATTCTGTAAGTGATCTAGATTTGCTGACTTTTCTCTCAACATTACTAGTTTTATCCTAACTACCATAAAATCTTTGGCTTCTTTTTAAAATACATCTTGTCTCCCCACTGTGGAATAATTTGCACTACTTCCTCAGAAATATTGGCCAAAATCCCTGCAAGGCAGCTTGGGGATGAGTCACCTTTTGTAGTGGCAGGAGGCTGCAGAAAAGATCAGCATTCGGTCAGTCAGAAAGGACTTTGATTGTCAGAAAGAGAAGAAGTGCACAATCTTTGGTGAGTCTTCCTGTGACTAGGTGGCTGCTAAAACATGTTAATCAATGTGATGAGGTGTTGCTCTTTCCATGCAGCAGCTGAGCCACAAAGTGTGCTGGCAGCTGGAGGCTGGGCTGTGCAGGTCCCCGTGCCAGCTGCAGGGCGCGGAGCGTGGGTCTGCCCCTCCTGACATCCCTGTGAGCAGCTGGATCACACTCAGCAGGAACAGGAATGGGCATGCCAGAAGCAAAGATAGATTGGCATTCAAGAGGTTAATCAGAATGGGAAAGAGCAATTAAAGGGACGTGAGGAAGTCTTCATAAAACTGTAATTGAGCACTCTTCATTAAATGATCTCGTTAAATGAGGCAGAGGATTTTTTGTTGTTGAAATTCTGAACTTCCTATTAAGATTGTCTAATCTGCTTTCTGAAAGGGGAGTTATTACAATACCATACCTTTTGAAACCTTTTGTTGTTCTCAAGATACTGTGAGGATGTATTTTCCTTGGCACCAAAATGGAGAGATGGATGTAATAATATTGCTTTGTGCATGAATGTCACAAGTCCATTATTTTTATTTGCCTTACCTATGAGACAAATGAAGGCTTTGCTCCTAGTTTCAGTAATTGCATCCTTGTATTATGTATAGTGTGTGGTAATGTGGCTACACATACAGAATACAAATCAATACCTTAACAACAAGTAACAGATGGATGGCTCCTGCAAAAGAACTTTGTTGTCCATTTATTGATCACAGTTGTGTTAACAGAGACATACCATAACTACCAGTGCCAAAATAAACATCAGTTTAAATAGAGGTCCAGTGAGAACAGGATTCTTGCTGGTTTACTTCATGAATGCAATCTTGTTGACTGCTAGTCCGATTCTTAAGTTTTCTGAATTTAAACAAAAGGCAGGGACTCTCTCAGAGAGACATTTGTGTTATATAAAATATCTTAAATATTTTAAACAATTAAAGCATTTAAATCACAACAAATAAAGCCTGTTATGGAAAAAATATTAATTAACAAGAGGCACAGTGAAACACTGCTGATTTAAAACCAAAAAAGTAACAGGTTTGCCTAATGTGATGCTGTTTATATTCCTGTTGCATATCATTGTCTCAATGTTTTCTGTTGGTTTTCTTTTCTGCCTCTATATTTAAGAACCACAGAATTGCAGGCACACGGAGAGAGGACACCAAAACTGGGTGTGCACCAGATATTGCTTTTGTGGAAAGTAAGCAAAATGAAAGCAGATGGAAAATGTCCATATGCCTCTAATTCCCTCACCATGACCCTGGGTACTGTGTGCTGTGGTGGTAAATGCCCACGCAGTGATTAGGTTACAAATTATTTTTTATGTTATTGATGTCCTTCCAAAATCTTCTAAAGTGCTTTACACGTGTGAGTGTGTGACACACATTTTGTGGATATGTTTTTGCTCTCATTTTGGCTTGATCTGTGCTTTGTTCCATGGCCTCAGCTCTGTGATTGTCCAGTGTCAATTGTCTTCTGGCCTCCTCTTGGCATGAAACCATCTTGCTCTCTTGTAGAGGAAACCCTGCCTGCTGAACACTGATATATTGACATATTTTCCACATATCCACTGGGGCCTGCTTTCTACAGAGCTGTGTATATATAACCAACCTGGAACAGCATGGATGCAAGCCAATATATGCCTTTTGCTGCCAATTTTTCTTCTGTATTGCAAAATCAGTTTAGAGGCATCCACAATATACCCTTACTGTAAAAAGCATTGCTCTGATTAGTCATAGTAATAAAAGTCCACTGTTCTTAGATGGCCTTTCAGTGAAGTACTAATTAATTCCAAGAACTTAGGAATCCACATTGTGTAGCTTGTGTTTTCTATTACCAACATATGTAATTTATTGAAAAATTAAAATAAAATTAAAAAAAAAATCATGAGTGGAAAAGGAAGACACATAACATTTTAAGAGTGACAGGGAAGTAGTAACCTTTAGTCTCAGCCAACCTCCTAGACATAAAGAAGGAAGGACCCTGTAGGAGATTTTGAGACTGCATTGCCTGTGTTTGCTCTTACCTTTTGCTCTTGAAGTTCAGCAGACACCATTACCCCTCAGCTATGTCCTGGCTGTGTCCCTGGCTGCATTTGTACCCTCAGAGTTTTGGGAATATGAGCTTATAGGGGGAAAGAAGTGCTTTATTTCCTCTTTTAGCATTTATACTAATTATATATTTTAAGTAAATTACTGAAGAAACTACCTGTATATTTGCCCTGTTCATCCAGATGTGCTGCAAAGCAGCTGTGGCAAATTGAACCAAAAGACATGGCACATCAGTTCATACCCCTTCCCCTGAACCTGGCTCTTTATTTTTTATTTTCTGTGTGTGGTTGAATCCTGTAGTTCCTTGAAGGATGAGAAAGGTCTGAAAAGCCTTCAAACCACTGCCTTGCTTTTGTTCCCTTCCTTGTAAGGGGAGCACAGAATATCCCCCTGCCATGTTGGCTGCTGTCCCTTAGGTCATGCATGGAAATAATGAAAGCCACTGCTCCTGACAGCCTGCCTTTTTTGGGGGAGGAGTGGGGGGAAGAGGGAGGGAGCAGCAATTTTTTTCTGTAGATGTAAAGGTATGTCAGGAAGCTCAAAGAAAATGCAATGGTTTGCATAATTTAGAGTATGGAGAAGATGCCCAGAATTCAGCCTAATGTATAGGTCATACATGTGAGAGGAAAAAGAAACAAAACCCAGACTGTGATTTGCATCTTCACTACTTTATATTGTGAATTATGTTCATATCTGGCTGAATTTGACTTAGAAATGAGACTGACATTGCATGTACTCTTTGGCCCTCCTTTATCTTCTGCTGAGGAGGAAAGACACATCCACTCTGTCCTTACACAGAGATATTGTCTAGGGGAGCACAAAGCCTCCAGCACATAAAAATTGGATGATTGTCCTAAAAAGAACCTGGTACCTTTTTTCCTGAATGATCTTGTCAGACAGTCTTTCCTTATATTTGCCAGCTAATTAGCATCTAGTGATAGTTATTTCATTTCAAGGTGATAGCACAAAACTTAATTTGTGCTGTTAATTACTTTTCATCAATTTCCCCGTCTTTGAATGAACAGTATATGTATCTATACTATTAATGAAATGAAAAAACCCTCCTAGATAAAGTGAAAAAATAGTAGCTTGCCTTCCCTCAATAATTTTAATGATTTTTAGGACATTGGATTATGATACATTTTATGTGTAAATGCTAATTAAAATTAACTGTAAATTCTAGCAAAATCATAAAGGCAACATGAAACTGAAAATTGTTTTCAAATTAATTTCTGGAATCTTTCTACAAGCAATCAAAATGTTTTTAAACATGAATATGTTGGGTTACATGAAGAATGTTTTACTTAGTCATCAGTCAGAAAAACAAATGGGATCTTTATAATATGACCTATTAATTCTATCTAATGGAAATAATTGAGAAGACAGCATAATGTAACTATGCAGTGAATTCTCTGAAATATATGTTCTGAAAGCTGATGAGGTGACAAACTGGATAAAACTGCTATGTAAACAGAAATTGACCATGGACTGCAAACAACAGTTTCTTTAACTGTAGATCTTGATTTAGTGGGACTCATACCTTATCTGTGCTTTTTCTTTCTGATTGATGGAAATGTAGCACTTTGTGAACATTTCTGTTTTGATAAGGTCTGTCTCACTTCTTTGCTGACAGAAAATGAGGAGTTGGGTTTAACTGAAGAATGGAGGAAGTTTGCCAAAGTGGCTTTAGTTAGTGGAATCATTAAAAAAACTTAGGGAGTCCTCTGCTGAAGTGTTACCAGGGCAGTTAAGTCTATTTGTTTCGGGCTGTGTCACTGTGGAAGTTTGTCAGTGTCCCTCAAAAGTTGGGGAGCCAACCCCTGCAGACTCCTGGTGAAAGCTCCTCAGTTTCAGATAGCTCTGAACCAGACCCTTAGAACAGTGTTGGTTTTTAACAGATACACTTAGTACTGCTACCATCTGCTTCTCATTTTCCCCAACCCAGTAAAAGATATGTGTAACCAGAGTTGTCTATCTGTTTATTTTGCGAGGACCAAAGTTAAATAAATAACAGCACAGCATTCAAACTCGGCAAAAGGCAAAGCAGGATCTGTCATTGGCTACAGATTTTGTCTTCCAGATCCATGTGGCAATAAAGGAGGAATCCACTACTCTTTAATGTACTAATGCTGTAACTGTTTTATTAGAGCAAGGCAAGCTATTCCTAGCACTCATTCACTGGATTTGTCTCTGAGAAAGAGATTATAATTATCAGAGGGAGGGTGCCACTTCCTTGGTATGTGACAGAATTGTCTCTAAAAGAGCTGTCTGGGTCCTGGTGGGCTGCCTGTGGCTGGTGGAGCTCATGATACTTGTTCTAGAGGAAAGTGAGAAACCTAGGCAAGGAGAAGATGCCTCAAGGATCCTGCAGAAAGCATTTTGGATGAGTAATTCAGATTGTTTTGCTATTACTTGTCTAATTCAGCCAAAACTAGTTGAGGACAGAGCAGGACATTAGACTTCAGTGGTGTACATCCTTCCTCAGGGTGTTACAGCTATTGAATGTTGGTAAAGGATTCATGCTTAAATTTGTGGGTGATAAATGCAAAGCAAAATGGAGCAGCCAGTTCTCTGTGTCATGTGCTGTTAATGTGGAAATCCTTGCCACAAGCCATTGTGTGTATTAAAACATCACACCAATTCCAGGCAGTGTTCTCTGGAGAATTAGTAAGTGAGGAAAAGCATGCTTAGCTTAAGAAAAGCTGTGGCTGTAAATGTTTGGAGTACAGGAGAGCACTCGAAGGACGAGTGGTTCCTTCTCTTCACATGTCCTATCCTGATGCTTTCCCTGGCCACTGTTGTGGTTTAATCCCAGCCATCAGCCAAGCCCCAGGCAGCCACTCACTCTCTCCCACTCCAGTGGGAGTGGGGAGAGAATGGGAAGGCTAAAAATGAGAAAATTCATGGGTTGAGAGAAAGACAGTTTGATAGGGAAAGCAAAAAGTCATACACAAAGCAAATCAAAACAAGGAATGAATTCACCACTTCCCATGGGCAGGCAGATGTGCAGTCATCTCCAGGAGAGCAGGGCCATCACAGCTAACAGTGACTTGGGAAGACAAATACCTTCACTGCAAGTATTCATCCCCCTTTCCTCTACTTTAAATCCTGAGGAGGATGTTATATGGGCTGGAATATCCCTTTGGTCCCTTGGAGTCACCAGTCCCAGCTGTGTCTCCTCCTAACTTCCCATGCACTCCCAGCCTCCTCACCAGTGGGGCTGCAGGAAAAGCAGCAAAGGCCTTGCTCTGTAAGCCCTGCTCAGCAATAGCAAAACCAGCTCTATATCATCACCATGTTCAGCACAAATCCAAAACACAGCCCCATACGAGCCACTGTGAAGGAAACCAACTGTGCTCCAGCCAAAACCAGTACAGTGACATTCCTCATGGCTCTATTCTTGTGGTTTTGTTGAATGCTTTTCCTGATGGATTGCTTGCAGTCTTTTTCCTGTGTATTTTTGCTTATTGTCATGTGTCTGTGTATCCAGTGATTTCTAGTCCTGAGAAGATGGTGTGTTTTTCATTTAAGTAGGATAATTTCAGAAAGTCATTTTCAGAATAACTGTTGGAGAGAACAGAGAGTTTGGAAGATTGCTATCAGCAAATGCTCTAGACAAGAAAAATACTATTAGGACAACACAAAAGCACTAATATTTTATTTTTGATGTTGGAAAAGGAAAGCTGGGACAGAGACCACTCAACGGTTCTCTCATGACACTCATTTCCTTCTACAAATGCTCTTATGCTATTCTTGCTTTTACTCTTGCCACGATCTTACCCTCAATATAAAACTGAACTATAAGAATTTTCAAATGAATCCAGATAGAAAGCCTGTTTGAAGTATTTTCCAAGATATATTTGCCATGCCCTATCTCTTAAAAATAGGCCTTAATTTCACCCTATATTGTAATAGAACTATGTCAGATATGGTTGCAGGAAGGAAACAGAAATTGTTACCACCTGAAGCCAGGTAACTATTATTTCACATTCCTCAAGTCTATGGGGAATTTATTGCAATTATTTTTTATCTAATTTATGTATAGTTTCCATCAATTTCATTTGTGTTTACTAGTCTATATTACATGTTTTTGAGGAGGAAGATCTCTGTTTCCTATGCACATCTTGTGAACAGAGCCATCCAAAAGGACTCAGCCATTTCTTCTTAAAAAAACCAACTGAACAAAACAACCCATTCACATTGTAAAATAGTCTTAAAACTGTCCTAGCAAAATATCTTAAAATGAGGAGTTTCTGTGGTTTTAGCTCTGCTTACATGTTAAGGCTGGTGACTTGAGTTCACATCCAGACTGATTCATTTCACCTTTTTTTCTGACAAAGTGAAGGTAAAATGAATAGCACCATAGCTTTAAGTGCTCTCTGGCCAGAGGTAGAGCCAAGATCTTCAGTGATTACCTTTACAATACTGGACAACAAACCACAGCAATATTTGCTGTGTCAGGCCCATGAATATGTGTCTGAGTTATAATACATCCTTAACAGCTAGCTAGCTTTGATTTCAAGGTGTCAGGCAATGGTACAGCCTCTGCATTTCAGTGTGGTGTTGCAGTGATTAAATTTCTAGCCTGAATTTGGTTAGCTTCAGCTTCCACTGATGTGAAGTGTGAGTTTGTCTGAGGAAAAAGCAAAGAATGTCTCCCACACTTAGACTATGCACTAACTGCCTCCTTATCATATCTTAAATAAACTAAACAGATTATTTATCTTGATGCTTCCAACATGACTAGTCAGGTTAAGATAATTGTAGCTTTCTGTGCGTAGAAGATACCTTGCACATAAATCAATGCTTGCCTGCTGCTGACTGGAAAATGCACATAACATGTGTCCATTTTCTTAGTCATTTCCATGGATAGAGAATGCTCTCAATGTTGCAAGTGTGACTTAATGATGTCCAAGTCCTTCAGAGATGAAAGGAGCTTCCCAAGAAGCTCTAGATTTTATTTATTCTCCTCTAGATTTTCTGGTGCTGGACCATTAGCAGCTGTTTTCAGCAAGGTATGAGAATCTCACACTGCAGAACTCAGTCTTCTGTCACTGTGAAGGTGTCAGACTGAAAGATGTGTGAAAATTTTCCCCCTGGATGTTGGCCATAGTCATTATGTTGACCTCCTGTGTGATCTGCTTAATTTTCAGTTTCCTATCTGTTTCCTTAGCAGTTTCCTAGTTACTTTTGCAATAGTCACCCAGACCTTAGTGGCTGTGCTCAGAGTTGGTCCTGTGACAATGCAGCTGAGCAGAAAAGGTAAAAAATACTCCTTTTGCTATTCATATGCTTCATTCTCATAACCACCTTGTCCTAGGAACAAACTGGAAAGGCTGTCTATTAGTCTTTCTTCAGGTCAGGTGCAATTTTTGCAGCAAATGTGATTTTTCTTTATGCAGTCCTTATCCTATTCCTTCACTGCTGTGTGTTTTTAAAGAAAAGTGGGCAATGCCCCCTCTGCTGTCCTAGCTTACATCCTAGTGAGCTGCACTTGCTCCCATAAGCATATCTTCTGATATCAGTGAGAATATGTTGCAAAAAGCAAATGTCTATTTAGCTTTTGTTATCTGGTAGTTTATAGTCATTATGTAATGCATCTAACTTTGAGGGATGGCTCCTGACATCAGTTTTACATTTGATCTGTGTCTAAGAAGTGGTTCAGACAGTTTTGGTTTAGCGTGCTCTTGATATAAGGAAAGAGATTCTTAGATTTGATTTGTTATTTGAAGAAAACAATGCCAATTAGTCAGTAAATACTATGGTTCATGTTGAAAGGACAGTAAGTCACAGTCAGATTTTTGAATCTGTTAAACAAAATGTGCCACTTTTGACCTTTCAGAGTGTAACTGATTTGGGGGTCACAGTGATTTGATCTCAGTCATCTTTTCAGTGTACCATGGAATTGCTGATAAATTTGTTTAGTCTGTACTGGCTTGAGAAAATGATCTGCTGAAGCTGATGTGGAGGGTGCAAATGTTGGGAGTGAAAGATGTTCCCTCTCACTGACCAGTCAGCTTGAGGGAAGACAAATAGCTGTCCCTTTGAGTGACCCAAGTGCCTCTCTTTGGATAGCTGTACCTGTGCTTCAGGGCTTTAGCACTTCTCTGCAGCCAGTTTTCTGGAAGGGAAGTGGTTCTCCAGCATTGCTTCACCCAGGCAGACTGTCACTGCTCACCACTTCTGCAAAAATCAGCACTGGCCTGTGCCTTCAAATAAGTTTTCCCTGTACACCATGTAGCATGTAGTATGTGGCTTGGAAACTGGGACACACCTGGTGCAATCAGGTGTCTGCAGACACTGCTGCAGTGTCAGGAGGGTCTGTAACTTTGTGCAGTTTTACTCAGCTTGTTTTGCACTTACTCAGATCAGCTCGAATAAACATCTTTGTTTATTGTTTTTCCAAATGATATATTTAATTTATATATACTCACTGGAGTCTTGTATGAATGTTTATCCCACAGGCAGTGTTAAGTATCTTGCAAGCAGATTTCTCTGTGCTTTTCATGGTGTTCATTTATCTACAAAGGCCACTCAAGGCTGAGTTTCAGCACAGGAAATGCTGAAAATGCACAGTGCTTCCACAGTATGAGCTGTTTATCTTCAGATGTACCTTTCAGGGTCTGGTTTGTGTGGTGCACTGGAGAGAACAGATCAAAGTGACATATCCTGTAATTTCATTACCTTACCATTTTGTTTGGGCCTGTTGTCAATAGAAGAGCACTGGGAAAAACAGATATTTGGAAAATCTAAAGTTTGGAACATATGGGAGGTAGAACAGACTTGTGACAGTAGACTCTGCTTGAAAGCTAAGCTGGTAATTTAATATACTGAATGCATTATGGAAACTGTTCATGTTTAAAAGCATTGAGAAAGCATCAGTTCCTAAAGAAAACCAAACTCTGGCTTAGATTTGCACAAACACTCAGTTCCTGTGTTGGCAGTGAAACATATTTATCCCAGAACCACTTTTTGATGTTCCTTAGTGCTTTACATCCTATCTAGTTATTAGCAGCAAACTTCATATAAAGCAGCTGAAAAAAATCACCAGGGCAGCAACTAAACTCTGTGTTATATCCTTTTGAAAATGTTTAAATAATAAACAAACAAGATTGCTTCCAGCTAAGGTAGATAATGCCTTATCTTTCTAAGTTAAAAATTATTAATTTTACTGAGTTCTCACAAAGCACAACAGAGTACACAATGTAATAAAGAAACCTGTAAAAAAGTTTTCTGTGCTTTTAATTCTCCTTGAAATCAGGAATGGGCATTAATGATCAAGTTTTCATCTGAGTCTGGGTTATCTTGGAAGATCAGATCCTTAAATTTCTGGTGGGATTGTTATCACCAAATTTTTGAATTTTTTCTTTGGTTTCTTTGAAAAATAAGTTAAATATAAATCGTAAAATAGTTTATTATTTTATTTGTAACCATTGAAATGGCTATTTTTAGTTTAAAAGTGCAGATTTATACTTTAAAATTCCTAAAGGCATGGTAATTTTTGTGTGCTTCTCCTGAATATTTTTTGAAACTGTAGACTAAACCATAAAAATCATAAATGAAACTTCAATTTGTCTAGGAATAGATGAATGACATACAAAAAAGAACACATGGAAGTTTCCCATCTCTAATAATCTTCAGAAATAACTCTTCATGGATCAGTATTTGGGCTGATGTAAAATGTGTGATGCTGTTGATTTATCCAGCCAATTTTGCTTAAACTGAATAGCCTACATTCATTCTTAAAGCTCAGAGAAAATGTGACTGAAGATGAGAAATGAGTTAAAAGAAGAATTTGAAAGTAATCCTTCACTAGCAACTATTAAGTCCTCTATTTGGTTCAAGGTAAAAATTTATATTCAACTCTGCCTGAATCATTGCAGTAAAGCTCTGTATGTCCAGGAAAACCCTGAAATGTTTGATTGATGAGCAGTGTTGGCCATGCATGTTGCTTTTAAATTTAGAAAAAGTAAACATTTTAGTTTTGAGTATTTTAAACTTGAAAATAGATGTAACATGGGAAATGTGATCTTTATTCTGATCCTATTTCAGATTATGTTAAAATTGATACCTTCCTTTAGCTGGTGGTATGTTTTGAAAAGAACAGTTTATGACAGGTATGTTTTCCTATTTTGGTGTTTCTGAACATAGTTGTATGACATGTGGCAACCAGGAAATTACATATTATATACATTTAAATAAGGAAACTAAATTTTATGTAGTCTTCCTAATTGTGGGGAATTCCCTCTCCATGTGCCATAGGAAAACCTGACGATTGTGGCTGTGGAAAGAAATATTCATGGAAATATTAATAAAAATGTGGAGAGGTGGTGCTCCACTTAGGATTTAGAGTGATCAACAGTGCTTTCCCCTGGGGCTTGCAGGCTTTAACCTTGCAAGTCTTGCTTGACTGAGTCCCTGGTTCTGTCTTCAGCAGCTGAATGAGGAGATGTGCTCTGGCTCCCCAGTTCTCATCTCAGGCAGTCAGCTGGCCAAACTTCTCAGTGCCATCTTCCAGGCTGCACCAGACTCCCTCCCCCTATTCTTGTCCTCTCTTACCTCCTGTCCTGCTGTGTAGTGAGGGGAGTGCATCTCACCCATATGGGGTTGCTGTGAAGGTCGATTTTTGCAAGTCTGTGATGCCCTCAAATATCAGAGGAACCAAGGAAATAACAAAGCCTGGAGAGTAACCTTTTATTACGTAGATGTTAGTGTCCACTCTTGTGATTTTTGCTGCTCTACACATCTTGCCTGTATTTTTGACACATTCCACATGCCTGCTCCCAAAGATTGTGCTCTGGACAGAAGTGACACTGCTGCTCGTTGTCAGGGCCCTGCCTCTTCCTGCACAGCAGTACGGATGCCCAGGATGATGCTATCATCAACATGACAGCATCAGCTTCCTTCTCAACTCTTTAGTTGCTTCAGAAATTTATAAAATGCAGGAATCCACCTTAAAGTCATAAACACATATGCAGTGACACTGTTTTTGCGTCACTGAATGTGTTTTTGAGTGCACTTGCATGGGTGAATATGGTCAGTACCCACACACACTCACATATTAATTTTTAGTGCATACATACACATAATGGCCAACAGCACAGACCTCTGTTAATATTCCACAAAGTTCTGTGCTTGTCACCTGCACAACAAAAAATGTGGATATTATTTTTTCCCAGATGCTCAGATTTTAGATTACTTTGTAAATTCTGTGTTTATATCTAAGCTTTTAGCTTTAGCTTGATTTTGATCTAGGCCACTCCATTGCAGTGAGATTTTGATGTATGGAATGTGATGTTTCCACACATCTGAATTTCAGAATGGCTAAATGTATACACTCTGGAGGTAAGGAGACTGTTTAAAGATTCCTTAAGCCCTCTGGGGTCTGAGTTTTGGCAGCAGTTTTGTCCTCTGATGGTAAAGCCTGAAAAAAGGAAAACAGAGGTAAGCAGATAAACCTGGAGGAGCTCTTTGTGAAGGCTGACATTAGCTCAGTAAGGATGATCTCCATCAGCTCCATCTGTGCTCAGTCAAGGAGGGAGCATTTGTCCTCCACACAGGGACTCAGCAGTCAGATTAGGCTTCTCTGGGGAATAATTTTCTCTCCATTGACTGGAGACTGTTTAGACACACCTGATTAAATGAGCCTTGATGAGTATTCTTTCTGATGGACTAATCTAAGAGCTGAGTTCCAGTCATTAGGAAAGCTGATATGCGAATGGTATCTCTGTATCTTGGGCAACTCACCCTAAAGATGGGCAAATTAAGCAGCATTATGAAGTTTTTGTAGCTCATTTTGCATTAGGATTTTGTAATTCTGAGTGGACTTTGATCCATATTACCATAGACAGGACAGTTTAATGAACACAGGGGAAAAGAGGACTAAGCATTCAGAGTAGGGAGATAGAAGGAAAAAAGTCTTATTTGAACCACTGGATCTCTGACATGATATCTTCAATTTGGATTTTTTCCTCATTAAAATAGAGATGCATGTAATTTTCATTTACTGAATGAAAATGGAAATGTGGAAAAAGCTATCTGGTAACTGAAGATGTTCATGGTAGGAAAACTAGCTAACCCTCACAGCTGAAAAATCTTCAGATGGCAGTGGTTCAATATTTGAAATTCCTGATCTTGTGGATTACAAGAGAGTTTTTAGAAAATAACCTGAGCTAGAGTGCTGGGTACTAAGGGCACATTATATACAAAAATTTGGCTCAGGTAATGTTGTGATTGCAAGTAGACAAACAAAATGGAAAATGAAGCACAGATGCATTCACAGTATACCTATTGCACTTTATTTACACAACTACTACTGCTGATGTTTTTTGTTTCTAATCATTTGAGTGGGTGGTTCCATGCAGAAGAAATATTTATATCTATCTATATTTTCTTCTTGTGCAAATTTATCAGTTTCCTGTAGCATTGTAGGAAAATGAAAGTGCAATTGACTGGCCATCTTTCATTTTTCTATAAAAAAACTGAAGTTCTGTTCTTTTACTTGATATGGTGTTGTAACATTCTTTCATGTAGAGAACAACTTCTGTTGTGCAAGATGACATACCTACCTGAGGTATACTCCTAGGGTACTCCCTAGAGGAGCTCTGTTGTTAAAAATGCCCAGTCTTGTTGAGAAGCCCATCTCTTTTGGAAAAATGGGAGCACCACATTCTCAGGCTGTCACTTCTGAGAGCAGTTTGATACTTGTGCAGTAACAACGTTTGTGTTAGCTCCTGTATTATAAAACATAATGGTGTATTTGGTTTGTGTGGCCAGGTTATGGTAGCAGGAGGGCCACTAGGGTGGCTTTTATGAGAAGTTGCCAGAATTCTCTCCCATGTCCAGCAGAGTTGGTGCCAGCTCGCTCCAAGATGAAGCCAAGGCCATCAGTGACAGTGGCAGCACCTCTGGGATAACAGAGTCAAGAAGCAGGGAATAAAAATCTGTGCAACTTCAGCCAGAGAGGGGTATAAGAATAGTTCCATTTCTCATTGTCCCTAGCCTTAGGTGACTGGTAATAAATTAAATTAATTTCCCTATGTCTGATCAATGATCTCTCCCTGTCCCTATCTCGACTCACAAGCCTTTCACTGTATTTTCTCTCCCCTGCCCAGTTAAGGAGAGAAATGGTAGAGTGGTGGGCACCAGGTGTACAGCCAGTGTCAATCCACCACAAGTGCCAGCTTGAGATCTTGTGAAAACAAGACAGGTTGAGGGAGCACTGCCAGACATCCCTGGGAGTGCTTGTGCAGGGTTGTCTCCTACAATGGATAAAACTGTGTCTGCCCCATGAGGATCATAAATCTTTCCAATCCTCAAAGAGGCAGGGTAACAGAGAACATTAAAACTGGCTTGAGATAAATTATTTAGATTGGTTAAAGAAATAAATATTAACTGTTGTCAGTTTGGGAGTTGCAATTTCTCAGTATTAATTAGGAGTGTTCATATTTAAAAGTGCTTCAGAGTTTGTATGGTACAAATATCAGAAACATGCTTAACCAAAAGAGGAAAATCCTTTTCTTGCTCATTGAGTGTGTGTGAATGTATTCATAGAAGGATGTTTGCAATTTGATGTCCTTAAGATGTAGTGAGGCACGCAGAGTACTCTGTGCTGTTTCAGCTGCACCCTGAACTGTGTGCTTGTATTTCTGCTGAAATTGTATGAGCATTCAACATTGTGGGGAATAATTAGATATTTATATAATAGGATAGCAAATTTGTACTGCTGGGGAGCATATAGGGGGCTATATGTGATTCAGAGTCTTCATGTGAGATGCCTTGAATATCATCTGAATGTGATCCATTGGCTCTAATAAGGAATGAGATCAGTGAGATTTAACCTCTGTCATACTTGTCTTCTACTACTAAACATCTATATTTCACAGTTCCACAATATTCATGTGACTGAATACCCATGTAAAGCAAAGCAATGTCTTAATATATTTTGATTAAAACCCAGAAAGACAGGAAATGAGATGACAGACAGATTTCAGCTCTCACTTGGAGGAGAATGTTTCTTGTTTGAGAAAGGACTGCTTTCTGGCTTAAAATATTATGCTGAGACAACTGATTCAGAAGGGATAACCATATTAGAAGATTTAGGTAAGCAAATGCAGTTCTCTCCCCCCCTTCCCTCAAAAAAAATAAAAAAATAAAAAAATCACTGATTCTGATGAAGACATTTTTAGAAAAAAACATAAAGAAAACAGAAATGCTTTAAACCTTTTTTTAATATCAGTTCAGCTCACACCATTAATTTCTCATAATGGTTCATAAGATCACATGGTAAGTAAACAAGTAAATATTTAGGAAGTATTTAAAATTGCTTCCTGCATAAATTTCATGTTAATAAATTGAAAAAATATTTTGATTAGGGATTAACAACATTTAGTCTTTGCAACAACGATTTATTGGATAGTAAAAGTCAAAGTACAAGATACTTCAGGATGGAAACAGTGACATTCAGAAAACATCTTAAGCTTTTATCTTTATATTATAATGTCAGCTCAGGAAAAAATTAAGGACTTTGGATCTAATTGTAGAAAAGCTTTGAAATAATCTGATTGTTGCCCTGAAATCGAAAACTTAAGGCAGGCACAGCACTTCAGCTGAGGTGCAAACATTTCAGTTTAATGGTAATTTTCTCAAATGTACATCACCTCAATATATATTAGGTTCTGTCAGAGACAGCTGCCCATAAAAAGCATTATTGCAGTAAAATTTTCTGAAATTATACAACTGTATAAATGTTTAAAGCCAAGACATACTGTTTGAATTATTTTGGTGAGTATGTGTAAGTTCTTACTAATCAGACCCCTGACTTTTTTTCAACCATGTCCAGTGCACCATGAAAGGAATACATGCATTTATTCCTTTTATGATCTGTGTGGATATCTGCAAAGTTCCTAGTTTTCATTTATCTCATTTTGATTTATGTAAATGTAATTGAATGAATGATTTGAAAGCATTTATATTGCCCATGCCCTACTTCCAACAGTTCCCATTTAAAATCAGGTCTGTGTTTCTTCTCATCAGCACACATTACACTCAGATATGTGGATTCTTCAGAATCAGAATGTTAATAGGAATGTGTGTGCTTCATTTTTTCTTCTATTGAGAGCATTTCTTTCTTAATTTTGTATTATAATTTACATAATGTAAAAACGAAATCATACTGTTTCCATAGCATAATTGACCAATTAAAAGTTGAAACTAAAATGTTGATAGTGCTAAATATAAATCTATGAAAAACAGTGTTGGGATCTCAAACCTATCTTAATTGCTTGAGAAAGAACAAAAAGAAAAGATTGAAAAGGAAATATTTCACAACATTCAGTGTGTTTAGAACAGTTCAGTTTTCACATTCCAGCACTTTAAATGATGAATTCAGAATTTGTCTGTGGTAAATAAGACCTTAAAGATTCAAATGAATGTTGCATTTTCTAGAATATTTGCAGATATAGATATATGATATTTGCACTTAGGACATATGGCTAAAAATGTAACTGCATATTGAGTTTATTAATTTTAGGAAAAAAATGTTGCAAGCCTTTAACAATTTTTTCAATAAGGAGCACATAAAGGAAGCTAGAATGTGAATAATTATGCTCCTTTCCTTAGAGTTTCATATTTCTAGTATTTGGCTTCTTCAATAATGGCTAAAATAATCCCTTAATTCTGTATTTCTTAGACTTTTAGACAGTTCTGCTTATTGTATGAGGCTACTCAGAGTAGAGAGTGGGTCTGGTTCCTGACCCACTGAAAAAGCAGGACCATAGCAAGGCTCATTTTCTCTTCTGCTGTACTTCATCTTCCACTCAAAGCCTGTTCCTGGTGCTCACAGTCTTCATCAGTTTTGGATGCTAATCAGAGCAAAAGTAGGATTCCAGCACATATCTAAAGGTCCAGCATTATACCAAAATTATCTTTGTTTAATACCTTATTTTAAAATAATGTTGAATTTCTTCTTGCTATTGCAAATATTTGAAATATTTTTCGTAACATAACTTTGCAGGCTATGGTTTACTATGAAAAATATTGAAATTGCATGCAATCTTAATTATCTTTCAAAATAACAACCTAAACCTAGACTGAGCTTATTTTCCCAAAGCTAAATAATAGAAAAACCCTTCTAAAACTATCCAAAACTTTGTATATATATATATATATATCAGAATCAGCTTATGGAATTACATCTGTCTCTGTACTGTTCATGCTCCTCTTGAAGACACAGCATAAAATTACATGTTAAGTAATTTTAATGTTAAGGGCATGTTAAGTACTGATTTAGGTTTTCTTATTGTTATTCATGAATATGTGAGCCTGCAGTTGAAAGACATTATGGTTAATCTCTGAATTTAATCCTTTGCAGGAATAAAAAGTAGAAGGGACTCAGCATTATTTGGCTTGCTTATGCCAGAGGAGAAGTATTCAAGTGTTCCTGCACAGAAACAGGCTGCCAGATATGCTTTTAGATCTCCCTTTTCTAAAAAATTGAGTGGACAGTGAATAAATATTTGAAGTGGTTTCTCTTTTAGTGTTTCAAAACTTTCAGCAGAATAAAAGCATAGTACTGGAAAATGTTTAGCCTCTTTAAATTCTAAATCAGATGCAACATTAGTAAAACTTTTTATTTAAACAAAGAAAGCCAGCTGCTCTGTTATCTGCCAAGCAAGTTGCACAGGGCCTTCTCTTACAGTACTTTTTTCCAGTGGAGGATGGGTGTGGAATTCCCTTGCTTGTCCCTCCCTTGTTCCTCATGTCTCCTTCTTCCCCCCACAGTAATGCAATAACATGCACTATTAAATATAGATAAAGTCTCCCAGATGCTGATCTTTTGTGCTAGAAGAGGTGGGCTTATAACACATCAAGTGCTAGACTGTCTTCAGGTACTGGGCACTGTATTTACCCAAGCTCACTTGAGATGTTCATATTTTTTTAAAATACTTGTCTAATCTCTCTGCATTTTGGAGTCTTATGCTTCTCTCAGTCAACTTAGAATTTAGAAGAAATCTTTTCATTTCAGTATGTTGTGTTATTTTTAATAGTTGTTCTTTCAACAAGGGTATCAAATTATCATACTGTCCTAATCTTTTGGCATATGTTATTGCCCTTCAAATCCAATCAGCTGGAATTGCTCCAAATAAATCTTCTCTTCTCTTACCTTCAACTGGGAAAAGGAAGCATGTTGTATAGATGAGGAATTAACAGTTTCAGAACCGAGCTACTGCAGAGTGTAAGGCAGAGTCTGGAACATCATCTGGCCAAAAGGTGTTCTCTTCTAGGGACAGTTAATCTTTGTTACATGCAGGATCTAGTCAATGCTGTTTGGGAAGTGTTTCATAGCATATCTTCCTCCAATTTTTGCTTTCTCAGACCTCATCTTAGTTATGGTACATGTTCTGAGACTGCTGAATTACAGTCACAAATTCACTCAGATCTGCTCTCCTATCAGTTGGAAATGAAGAACCCCATTTTGTCATTCAAAGAGCTTTTAGAATAATAGAGAGATTTTGGTGGTCATACTACACAGATAGCAAGTACAGAGTCCCTTGCACTACATGTGACTTTTTAAAGAAAGATGGGAAGAATTTGGTATAAAATTTTGATAGGACTTATTTTCACATTCTGTAGTTGAGCTTCCTTATTTTTGGCATTGCTAATTGTATCTGTGGGCATGCTACAGACTCATGGCTTCAAACTCTTCACTTGAGTTTAGAATTATTAATATAATAAAATTAGCATCCAAATATATTGTTTGGATATATAGTCAAATATTTTGTTAACATTTCATCCAGACCTTTCTGACTATTATGTGTGATGAGAAGTATAAAACTACAGCTTAAAAAAATATAAACTTCCAAATTTTGGACATACTGGGATACTCACCTCTGCTAAAAGAATTAGCAAGGAGAAATTAGAGGGGAAAATATTTATCCACAATGCACATCATAAATTCTATCACCTCAAATCAGTGGAAGATTGATTTCTCAAAAGATGTGGTGGATCTGCCTGTATAAGGCTAAACTGTGCCAAACAACACCCAAAACCTATTAGAGAAAAAAAAGCTAAGAGAAGATCATCACATTTTTATGACTGTCATGGTCCTTATTTTTCAAGGACTAAAGTCAAAAGCATTGTTGCATAACTGTTACACAGCTTTTTTCCAGAACTGAGCTTTTCTTGGTTAAAAGACATTTCAGTAAATTCTACCAAAGACAAGGATAAGCTGAGCTTCCATGAAATAGCTAAAGCTGTGTTGGTATTTAAAGTAAACAAACTTCTGGTCACCATCATGGTCCTTGCCTTATAGGTGGAATCTATCCTGTGGAATTTTAGATTTTTTAAAGATAGATATCTATTTCAAAGCAGATTTGTTGGGCTGTTTTTGCAGGCAGAGGTTAAAATGTAAGATGGAATGAAATTAATCAAATCAATGTAAAATGGAATGAAATTAATCAAATCCAAACCAGACAGCATCTTTAAAATAAGATTACTCATGTTCTAGAAAAGGCTATTTATCTCTAGTGATTCTAAAGCAAAACTGAACAGCTCTCTGGGTTTTATGTCCAGAATTTGGTTGAATAATCTTAGCCTGGATTATTAATTACTCATGTTAATTCCACATGTGTGTGTAACTATGACCAAAACATCCCCAAGTAGAGGTTTTCTTATGTCTTTGATCTGTAACTCTAGCTTTGATCTCCTTGTGTTTCATAGTCAGACGGTGAATACTATGAATCTATGAAACTTCTGATGTTTCATTTTTTTTGTCAGTCCCATGATCTGTAACTTGTAAACAAGCAATAAGAAGTAGGAAATAAGACAATGTTACCAAACCAAGTGTTCAGAAGTCCTGAATTTACTGACTATGTGGTTCTCATGAAAGAAAGAACACATGAGCTCATTCCTACCTCAGTTTACTTCCATTTGTTGTTTGTGTCACACTTTCTGTTTTCTCTCCACTGTTTAGATGCATCACAACTCTTTAGATTTTTAATTTTCATTTGCTTTACGTAGTTTTTTTTAATGCCTTTGAGCATTTGTACTATTTTATTTTTTTTTTTTTTATAACTTTGGTCCTGGATTTTCCCATCTTGTTCCTAAATCTCAGACTGTAAAGTCTGACTTTGGTCCAGAAAATGTGTGGTTATGATCTCCCCTGGCATCAAGGGCTGTGACAGAGAATTTTTGGTCTCTAAGGGACCTACCCAGTTGTCTTTCCTGTCTGGAAGAAGAAAATTTACCACAATTCAATATCCTGCAGTGCACTTTACAAAAGGGTTAAAAAGAAATGAAGTGGGATATCCCCTTATACAAAGGTCTGCACATTTTCCTTCTTCAGCAGTGCTAGAATCAGGTATAAAAGAAAAACAACCTTATTAAAAACGCCTTTGGTTCCAGGGCTGCTCTCTGGCACAGGTTCCTTGAGACACAGAAAGTTGTGCTCTCATCAGCTGGGCTCCAAAACCAGAGAAGTTGATTATTCAGGAGAACCCTGTCAGCACAAGAACTGCTGACACTTTCTGGTTTTCTGAATTGATAGAGCACAACCTTTTATAGAAAATGCTTCCCTGCAGGATTGTTGTGGTAAGATTCACACCCTTTACTTTATAAATGAGAGTGGGTGGCTTACAACCTTTGCTAAACAAAACAGCTTTTTAAGGAAGGAATACACAGGAGCATTTGGTTTTCCATCCCACAATATGCTTTCACCCTTTTTTGAACATTTTTCCTATATAGCACAATTGTTAAAATCTCAGTTGTTTCCTGTTTGCTTTGTTGTAGAAGTTTGTTATGTACAAATTTTTTTTTGATTCAGATGGCATGATAAGGACTGGTTTAAATCATGTTGATTTTTTTTTTTTTTTAATTTTCTTGTTAATGGAAATTATCTCCTTTAAGGAGTTTCATGGCAAACAGCAATGTCACCTTTGTTTAGTGTATTTGGGGGCTCATTCCTTGTTCAGATGCCTGGAAGGCTTCAGCACAGAAAAATGTTGCCTAATCTTTAACAGAACTCAGAAGTCTTGCTGAGAAGTTGAAACAGGATTAGAAAACTCAGTATCTGATCCTTTGTGGACAGCTGCTTCAAAGGAGCTCTACAAAGCTGGAGAAAAAAAAGAGTGAATGAACAAGCTTGAACCCTTTGAAATATTTACTGTTCAATGAATTTGAAGGGGGGGCACATGATGAGGCATTCCCACTGCTATCCTCTTGTTTTATTAATAGTAGAAGCATGATATTACTACTTTGAAATTTCTTTTGTTTGATAGAAGCTGGAGACACCAATTTACGTATTATACCACATATATATGTTTGTGTGTGTATATATGTGCACATACATGTGTGAAAGTGATAGATAAGAGCTTAAAAAGTTCAATTTATTTTTCAATATTGTCTTTTTTTCTTCAGGAATACTTCAGTTCCCTGTAAAACACATTCAATAACTGGATCAATAACCATCATATAGTAAATCCTAATCATTAAGAATCATTTTTTACACAGTTTACACTATCACTGACTGCTCTGGTAGCAGCTCCTCTCAATTTTAAAGCAGTTGTAGAGCTTGAGTTCTTCTTTTGGCTCTCTGGATCAGATGGAGATGTGTATATCCTGGAAACACAGGCTTCAGGTTTTTGTTGATAAACTTGAATGTTTTCATTATATATTTCCTTATGCTCACCTTCTGAAGGCATCTTAAAGGATCACCTGATCCATAGAGTAAACTATAGTTTCATAAAAATTGGTGGGCTTGAGTCTCCCCAGGTGACCATTTTGTCATGGAGACAGTATGATCCAAAGGACAGAGCATAGCACACCTCAGAAGGACTCAGCAAATGTTATCCATGCAATGTTGTGTTTATATGAGCTCCTAAATGCAAGGGGAACTTTTCAAACACAAACCAAACTGTTAATGTTTTGTTTGGCAAGTTCATTGAGTTGCTGCATGGCGCCAGTTAAACTCAATGTGGAGGAGCAGCTCTTGGGAATAAGGATCCCAGAAACCAGGCATATCCCTCCCTTCCTGTGTGCATGGTATTGGGTTTTTAATTGCATTTCATGCAAAGGTAATAAGAGCTTGCTAATAGATTTAGGAAAAATAATTGTTGAAAAAAAAACCCAGTCTTGAGTCAAAAGTTCGTTGGTTTCGAGAAGATTGTAAAAATATTTCAGGGGAGGCCTTAAATTCTTCAGTGGATTGCTATTTATCTATGGTCATGCACATGCTAAATAATGATATTAAATAAATTACTCTCCTGTTGTGTTTTATAATAGAGCAAAGCCTTCCAGCTATATAAACAGCACTTTATTTTTCCAGCATTATGGAATAAAATGGAGAGATGGCTTTGTGGGTTGACTATTTGAGGTTCATGACTGAACAGCAATTTCCAAAGTTGAGCCTAACTGTGATGATAAGTTATGCCTTTTGTAATGCTCACTCATGCAAATTAAGGCATTTTTGAACAACCTGTGCACATTACATTTCATATTTGGTAAATCTTATGTATTTGCCATCATGCTGGATGGAACTGCCAGTGTTTTACAAAAGCAATTTATTTTGTTGTCTTTGAAGTAGCTGCTGCATTAGTAACCCTGCCACCTTTGAAATTAAATGGGATTTTGTCTGCAGTTTGAACACTCTGAAGTGTTCTTCTATTTTTAAATCTCATATGCTTATTTGAAATGCCTTCCACTCACCTGCAAATGGGTTTTGTTTAATGATTGCTGTTGTCTCTAAATGGGTCTTGGCATTTTTATTCAGTTTGTGATGAAGCAATTATTTTTTGTTAATTGAATATACAGGGAATGACTTGAGACAGGGGGCAAACAACATCTCATAGTCATGGGCACGTTAGGATTGAGAAGGTCATCCAAAATATGGCATAGCAGCCTTTGTATTTCATCTTGTGACTCTCCCAGTATGTGAGTAATTTTAATGTCTGTGACCCAAAGGCTTTATTACTTCCTCAGAGTAGAAGTGAGATATTCCCTTTACATGTGTGCAGCTTGCAAAAGAGGTGTCCTAAGTGATGTTTGCCAAAGCAAGCTGGTTTTGGTACACTTCTTGTTATCATTAACTGCTCAAATGCTGCACTGGTGAGTACAAATAATAGAAAAATAGATGTGCTGTCAGATCCTTCTGGTTACCTGAGACATTTCACCACAGAATCACAGCAGTGGAAGGAAAGACAGAAATGACCCTGTCTTTTCTCTCCCAGTCCTTTGCTGACTTAGCTTAGAGCACTGTAAAAAGTATATTACTGTCACTCCTTCAATGCTGGTCATCACCCAACATGACAATAAATAACTTTCAGGCTAAATCAGCCACTTAATTCCTTCAAAGAGTATTAAAAATATACTGATTTCTACTGAACTGTACTGATGAAATAACTAAAGAAAGAAAGGAGCTTACTAATTGCATAGCAATTGAGCAGTGAGATAGGAAAGCCTTGGGAGGGGATAAAGTTAACAAGAGAAAACTCAGCTACATTTTAGGGAGCTCCTGCTCACTGAGAGCCCTGTTCAATGCACATCTGTTGCCAAGGAAGGAAACCAAAGTAGGTTTACTGAGACTGGCAAAATAAGTAATATTTGAAAATACCATATGGATAACATTAGTGACTTGCTACTGGACAAGGTGAACTAAGAGGTTAATCTAGTATGGAAAATCTCATTGATAATGTTGGCATTTGCTCCACAAAATTGGCTGCTCAGGGAACAAAGGAAACATTGTTTTTTTTACTGTGGTACACAAGAAACCCAAAACAGTCAAAAATCCAGTTTCTGAAAGATAGTATACACCAGATAGAAGGTATTTGCTAAAATCGCCTGTGCTGGACATTGCTGCCCTAATTTCCCTGTGTAGCTGATGGATTTGCATTGTGGTGTATACATCACTAAATTTCCTAAAACTCTGAAGAAATTTGATCAGCTTTGTTGAAGAGTTTTTTGTGTCAAACCTTCTAAAGTACTGATTGTGAAAGAACCACGAAAGAAAAAGCCACAGGATCCCTTTAAAACATGTCAAACAAATCAAGCAAAAATCAGGTGACAGAAATTGCATTTATGAACAGGCAAAGATGGAATTTTGCTGTAAGCTTAGCCACACATTGCCATCACTTAGCACCATTATTGCTGCACTAACATAGTATAACTTTTTTTGTCAATGTATTTCTGTTAATTTGCTGCCTTTGGTAACCTCCAGATCTCTCTTAAGATGTTGGTATGTCCTGGGCTGAAAGGTATAGAGTGTGCAGTCATGGTCTATAGCTCATTTTAAAATTATTTTCTTCTTCAGAAGATTAAAGAAACCCATAATGGATGGTCTGAATTCTGTCTTACCCATGTGATGGGGAATGGAATAAACACAAGTAAAAATTGGTCAGCATCCTTGCAGTGTGCTGTTGCACTATGTCTGGCCCTGGAAGGGCTGTATTATATTGACTGCCCTGTCAGAGCAGTAATTCTCCACTCAGAACAGGTGAAATGTCCCTAGAGCTGCAGCACAGTGCATCTGTCACCTACCTGTGGATGTTGATGAATCCCCAAATTCTTGGAGGTTGAGTGTGTGTGTCCAACAGCTGCTTTCAAAACATCATGGCTAAAGAATGGACAAGTCATCATGCTCTTAAGTAAGATACTACAGTTGGTGTTTTTTCCCATCTTGCATGTGATAATCATGGTCTTGTTAGATTTCCACATTCCCATGGAAATGAAGTTAGGATGTGCACAGAAATACTGCTGTTCATTTTGTATTCTTTCCAGTGCACTTTTCATCTACACATCATGGAGCAGAAAATGAGAGGCTTGCACTCCCCTAATTCTCACAGGGGATCATTAGGATTCCCCACTGTTGTTAAATCATGTGCTGTCCCACTGATGTGCAGTCAATTGATGGGTAATTGTGTTTTGTGCAGTAGATCTTGCTTGAGTAAAGCAGTGTGTTGGCTTTAGTTATGAGAAACTGGTATGGATTTTAAGCTCTTAAATGAACAACAGATCATTCTGTGCCTCACAAAGTATAAGCACTAAGTATGGAGGACATAAGTAATGGAGAAAGGAATATTTAAAATTTATGTTTGCACACGGACTTTTGTGTGGAAGAAGTATATCAGATGCATGGCAAATCAGCTTTTTTTCAATTTTTGAAATGCTGGAAGGAGTTTATAAATAAAACTCTAATGCCAGTGCATTAGAGGGGCTGCCTCAGCTGCTGGAGTGTGCCTGTCATAACACACTGGATTGAAGTTCCTGCTGTGAGCTGCAAGGCCTGAGCAACACCAGGGAGAGAAAATGAGTGATGTGGAGGGAAAAAGTTGTCTTCAGACTCTTTATTGTGTGTGCCTCATGCTCTGAGCTGCAGTCATTAGTCCATTGAGGGAGAATGGGGTAGGGCTCTGGCTGGAGACCATTATTTATAAAACAAAACCTTTTCCTCAAAAAGCTGCAGACAGGCTGGGTGGAGGGAAGTCTGACTTTTTTCATAGAAGTAGCAGATTCTCTGACCCCATCAGCTTAATATCCTACAGTCCAGCTGGTTGGCCCTGAAAGAGCATCTATCTTGGAGGATTTTGCAGGAGGGGGAAGCACTTTGGGCTGTCTGGCCTGGCTTGGCCAAACCTCAGTGGGGTTTGCTGGGCTATATTGAATCTAGTGGTACTGGGCTGAATGACATTCAACCAGGAGCCTTCATGAGTGTGTGGAAATGCCTCTCTGGTGCTGCAGGGCTGTATTGATTGTCCTCAGTGTGAATCTGAGAGTGGTAGCACAGGAAAGGTTATTTAATATTGTTTTGTGCACGTAAGTTTTGTGAGTGGCTGTTGTGAAGGTCACCCATTTGCACCTACAGCTTTTCCCTGCCTTCAGCTCACAGCCAGGCTGGCTATTACTTACAGCCATTTTTTTGGTTGTGTTTGAGATGAAGAGAAGAGGTAGGGCAGATTATCAGTGATAGCTGATGAGGTTGTATGATGAGACATTAGCTGGGAATAGGAGAAAAGGGAGAAAATGACACATTCACATGCCTGTCTGATAATGGTGTTTGTGCACATACAGTGCTGGTAATGCCTGCAGAGTTGTTCCAGCTGCTGTTTTATACAGATGCACCATGGTATGAAATGATAAAATTTCCTTGTAGCAAGTTTTGCTTCCTCTTATTTTAATTCACTTTGTATGAATGTACAACTAATGTGTTCTATTATAAAACTCCATTGTTACCCATAGATTTTTTTAATATGCACCAGCTCTCTCAGTCAAGGCAGGCACAATTATTTTATTGTATTTTTCAGCAAAAGGAAGGAAAAAGGGTGTATTATGATGAATTTTGTATATGAAGGTACATCAGAAAATAATCAGAATTAAGAAGTCTTAATCCTTTGCTTTATATTTTTTGTTTCTTCTCTTTCTTATATAACTTCTATATCCTTTTTTCCTAGTCCTTGTCTAAAGATTGGAAAATTGATACTAAAAGATATATGCAATCACAATCTGATCTTTGCTGTGTAGGCAAAGTCTCCAGACCTTCAAACACGTAATTCCTTCAGTTTACAGACTCCATTGATTAAAAAACTCTTAGGAAAGATGAGGTAGAACAAAAGGTTGAACTGAAATCAAATCCTTGATTTGGCCACTAAAGTTGAATTCATAATTCCTCAGTGAAGTTATTTTTGCTGCTGTAAGGAAAAGAAGTTCTAAATAGTTTTAGTTGTTTTAACATCACTGATTACTAAAATGGAGGTGAAAGCTGAGTTATGCATCCTTTACAAGAAGGCAGAGGAGCACTTCAAGAGGTTGTAAATATTATGACATATTTTTATTCCTTGACAAACAGCTGCTAACACCTGGTAACAGAAAATGTGGGCATATATGCCAAATAAATTTAGTTCCACGTTGTTCATCGTGGTATTTTCAAGACATCCACTAAATCTGTGACCCACTCATCACTCTCTTATTGCCTGCAGAAACTTTTGCCAATACTTGATGGGTCATCATCTGATTTCTGCATTTAAGGAAAGTAAATGCTCCTTTCATCTGAACAGGGCTCTTGCCACCTAGAGAACTTTGGAGTTTGCAAGTTTGTCACAAGTTGCATGTGTGTTACCTTCACAATATGGCTTTAAATGTCAGAAGTATGAAGAATACAGTCTGTTATTACTTCTTAAGAGATACCAAGACTATCCTCTTCATCCTGATGGATGTGTATTTGAGCCAGCCACCACACTAATGCTTCCTCAAATTGGGAATTCCATCTTGCTCATCAAACATGAAATACCAAAGTCAACAACAGTCTGGAACTTAGTGTTTTCATATTACAATCTTCCCTGTTGCTGGTATGGTTTTTTAAGATGTATTTTACATGACATAAAACAAGAGTTGGTTTTCAGTGCAAGAACAGCTGGTAAGAGCAGATTGGGAATGCAGGAAAGCAGAGATGAATTGCCCAGGCCTATCAGTTGTGCACCAGAGGGATATAGGAATTGAAATGCCAGTGTTTTGGAGAGGGGATGATCAATGTGAGTTTGAAGCATGCCTCACTTCAAGTGACAAAATATTCCTGGCATCAGCTTTGAGAGAGACACTGATATTACCTGTGAATTGGTTAGGGACTGCCTTGTGAGGAGCACCTTTTGATATATTATCGACTGAAATTTTCATCAGTTTCCTAGGAGAATTGCAATATTTTTGGAACAAACACAACCAAGACTCATCATTTCACAGCAAGGACAAGAAAATAGAAATCTCAGTGGTTGACTCATATTGAAGAAAAGTAACTAAAAAGTATCAAGTACCTCACTCCAAAGATAAAGGTTGTTAGAGCAGCTCATAGACAACTCAGTGTAGAAGCTTGGTGGCCGTCTGCTGACTAGAAAAAATAAATGAGTGTGAAGTGTTTTGCTTGGCATACTGTAATGTCAGATACCCATATCTGCAACTTAAGATTATACTATGCTGGGAAATAAAGCCAAAATAACCCCAAAATATCTCCAGCCTTTTCAAACTAATTATTGCCTAGGCTAATTCTATTACATATTATATATGTAGAACTAAGTATTTAAAAATTAATAATTACTATTTTTTAATTACCCTAATTAAAAAGCAGAAATTTTTGTATTTCCCTGCTAAATGTTGTAGTCAAGATTTTTACTTACAGCCATTAATTACATTCCTTCTGTAAGTAAAATTAGAAATTTGTAAACTTGAGCCTAGATGTGTGTCTTGTTGGATCTATATATTCACCAGAAGCACGAGGGTCAGCTAGGGTAGGAATCACCAACCTATTCCATGCATATCATTAAATATTCCTTCTGGATGCTAGCTGTGAGTCTTTTGTGAGTTGCTGTGTTCATCAGTGCAACTGGCTTCTCTAGGAACTCCTGGGTTTGTTTAGGCTGGAGAGATGTCTCAAAGCACCTCATGCACAACCATGGATAAATGATGGAATGTAGATTTGCACATATAAAACAAATCTGAAAATAAAATCTGGGCAGAAACACAAACCTGTATAAATATTTGATTTTATCAGTAACCTGGGTAAGAAGTCTAGAAAAAGAAAGGCCTTTGTTCAGCATATTGCCAGCTTTTCTCTTGTGTCTCAAGTAATTTGTTCCAGTAACATTTCTCAGGGTGTTGGTAGGAATTTCTGCATGAGCAAGGCTGCAAGATATGGTTCTACTAATGTCAGTGCCTTTTCAGGTGTATGGCAGCTTCATTCTGTGGAAATTTGTACTGATGGGTAGCTCTCCAGAAGCCAGCTGAATTATGTACCCATTTGAATTTATGTTGGTTGTAAAATCACATGACAGAAATGCAGTATTTCCTGTGAATTATTACTGTAAGCCTTTCTAAGTCTCTTGTCTTACATTACATTTCCTAAACTTGTGGCAAAAGTGCTGTGCTTTTTAGGCATGTATTTCAAAGGTCAGCATGTAGTTACATCTCAATTCATACATAAGAAAGAAAAATAATAATTGCAAGAAAGTGTTGCTATTCATTGGCTTTTCAATGAATCGTCTTCTTGTTTTTACTCCATTTGCAGCACATGATTTCAGGGAATGAAGCCAAAGTGGACTTTTGCACCAGCTAGTCTCAGTGGCATATAGCAACTCCTTAATTATCATTTAGCTTCTCCTTTATTATGCTCTGTGCTCCTTAGTTTATAAGAATTGCTTTCAGTAAGACAGTTAAGCTCAATGTAAATGTGCTTGGAGATGAATACCTTGCCTGCTAATTTGTTTCCAGCTTCTCATCTTCATTTTTAAAATTTACATCAGGTAGGAATCTGAATACCCAGTTTTGGCTTTAGCTGATGGTTCTTGCTGCCTACCAAGAGTTCAAAGCCATAAAAGATATCTGGCAATAGGGAGGAAAAAATAGTAAATATTATTTAAATGCTAATTGTACTTCAGTTTTTTTAAGACATGTCACTAGAAGCCTTATTAGACTTTTCTGTTCTTGCATTTCTAGGCTGGTATCACCTGAACAGAGAGAATGAGATTGTAATTTCCCTTCTGCTGAGGGTGAATATAATTTATATTTTCTTATTATTACTGGACTCCCTTAGCAGGAATTAAGACTCATGGCTTTAAAGACACATGCATTTAATAACAGGGATTTGATGTGTGCTGATCTCAGTGCCCATATGTAGTCTCCTACAGATCAGAAGCAGTGCACAGCTGCAGATATTTGTGCACATGAAGTGCCTTACAGGACCTCTGCCTAACTGTGTGCATTTTACATGCTTTTCTTCTGATATGGATCTAAAGCTGCCAACAACAGCGTGGGAGCAGCAGGAATTAAAAGGAGGGGAAGGAATGTTTCCAATAAAAGTTTTCCTCTCTTGCATAGTCTAAGTGACAGCAAACATTCCAGCTTTGAGGGCTTTCAGTTGGCATTGTATAAAAATATATTTCAAAGTGGGGACAAAAAAGATGATTATATATATATAAAGAGGGGGAGGAAAGGACTGTGGCACCACTGGGCTTCATTCAGATTTGCAGCCAAGGCTGTGGAGAGGGAGGCGATGACAACTGTGGGGATGTGTGTGCGTAAGAGCAAAGTTTCCCACACGTGTTCTCATCAGTATCACAGTTTGGGGTGCTTGGTAATGGAGGTCTGGGCTGCAGCCAGCAGGGAGGCAAGGCCAACCACAAAGTTCAGATCTGCATCCAAATGCCTGCGTGTTTGGGAGTAGTTATCCCTCTGGTTTGAGATTTTACTCATCTTAGCCGTGCACAAGAATAAGTAAGAAACATGACCAAAGATGATTTTCAAGTTGCAGTTGTAATACTTTAAGTATTTAAGTCCTTTAGCAGTTTTGATTAACCAGGGGATTACATGAGATTTGCTGTGCCATTTACTTTATTTTAGCAAATTTATATATATGACAAGTCCTCTGCAACTTGTACTGCAGATCAATCTTAGATGAGCCTGAAGCCAAGTTTGGAGTAAGCACCTCTTGTGCCTTCATATTAGATGTTGTGCTTCAGGGAGCACCTGGTTATCTGCAGAGAGGAGAGAGAGCTCCTACCCTACTCTAAAACCAGCTCCTCCACCATGCTAAGGGAGAAGAGATGGAAGCCACTGTGCTGGCAGTGATGTGGCAGCCACGGGCAGTGTCACAAAACTGTGGACAGAAATGGCCTCAGTGAGTGGCACTTGCTGTAGGACATCACTGCATTTTGCTAAACAGCTCCATTTTCTGCTTGGAAGATCTGAAATCTACCCCACAGAGTCTGGAGATTCTGCTGCTGCAAGCATAAAAATCAACTTCCTGTGCTCATCTTCTTGACCTAATTGAATGGGTTAGAACATACAGAAGATGCTGGAGACTGCCTAATTTATTTGAAATTGATAAGACAGCCTTGGTTGCTGGAGACAACCTTCTCCCTTTTCTCTTGCACTTCTGTTGTCACAGGAGCTGCTTAATTCTTCAGGGTGCTAGAGAATCCTTTCTTCTTGTAAGAAGTCTTTGCTAGAGTTTCACAACCTGAAATCCTAAAAGGCACTTCCTTTGCACACAGGAGTTCTGCCTGAGCTGTGATCCAGTGCACGTTCAGGAGCTCCATTGAAATAAGAGACTGGAATTGTTTTGATAATTTTTTATTTTATTCCATTTCAACCACAGATAAAACCAACACCAATCTAATTAAGCAATCTTGCATATATTGATCAGATTTTGAAATTTGCATTTAACACTATAGTTACAGTGGTTTGTGACATATTATGTAGAATAGACAGGTTTTGAAGAGATTATTTGCTTTGCTGGTGGTGGTTTTGTAAACAAAAAGAAACTACTAGCCCTTTGTAAAAGCTCAGACATTTATTATTTAGGAGACCCTGAGTTCCTGTCTTGAAAACAGGGCTGTCCCACGCTTCCTTATGTTCTGGTGGTTAGGTCACATGAAGCAGACAATTGAGCAAGCACAGTAAGTCTGGCAACAGATAGGTCCTTGGAAGCAGTTGTCCATGCTTTAGCAGTTCTTTTAAAAGGACATAAAAATTCTAATGTAAACCAAAGGTGGTTTTTTTTGTTGTTTTTTTGCCTTGGTCATACAAGAATAACACAGCTAAGTAGTTCTCATGCTCCTTCTAATTATACAAGCTACTGATTCTGGATTAATGTAGTTCATTCCAATTCAGACTCTTCCTGGTAAGTTGCAGTTGGCATCAAAATGATCATATCTTATGACTTCTTCTGTATATGATATAATTAAGGAGTAATCCCTTTCAAAATTGGTCATTAGCATTAGCTAGCAATTTGCTAAATTTGCTTCAAAAGGTTAGTGCTACAACTATGGTAAACAATAACTAATTTCATGGGGATTTATTACTGTTAAAAGTATAATCAGTTTCTAATAGCAATACTTAATTTTTTAAAAAAACTATAGATTGGTTGGGTGCACTCAGATTGCTTTACAATGGATATTTTCCTGGCAGATAAGTAATCCTCTGCTAGTAATTTCAGTTCTGAGTGCTCAGATTTAGCACTTCAATTATGCATTCTTCATTTGTTTTATTAATTGTTTGGTTATATTTGATGATGCTGAACTATACATGCATGCATAATGTATGACATATTATTCATGAAATTTTGCAATGTGACAGGCTCTGGTTACTCATGAGTAATACAGCAACTGTCACATAATAAATAGAGTAAAGTGACTTTATGTAAGCTTGTTCTAAGTTCTTAAACATAATTATCTGAATTGTTGAAGGGAAATAAGTGTTGAAATTACCGTGATGCATGATGTAGTAATTCGAGGAAATAAATTTTTATGCAGTAGGTAGGATTCTTCTAAAGGTGTTTATGACAGGAACAAATGAGATAAATGGAGATACTCTGTACTTAATACCAAAGTTGAAGGTGGCTGAGATTGTCATGCTAACCCTTGCTGTAAACTTCTGCCACCTTGTTAACTGCAGAAGAACTGGACATAATGACATAGGCTTAGAATTTAGCTGTGAAGAAGTATTGCTGCTGTGTAGAGCTAAAGGTCTTGCAGGTGGTGTTGAAGTCTGTGTGGCAGGTGTGTGCTGCCCTGGTGTGTTCTTGCCTCATCCTTCACTCCTCCTGTACTGCCTGCTCCCCAGATCTCTGTGCACAGAGATATTCCTGGATTTGGGAGTCTGACCACAGACTTTGTAGCTGATGGAGAAGGTGAAGTCACAGCCACTGGAGCTACAGCTCTCCCACAGTTCTCCAGTGCTGGAGGATTGTAAGTTTTGCACTGAAGTTGACTTTCTTAAAAATTAACATTACGTAAGGACTCAGATAAATATATAGTGCTCGCATTAAATGTTTTGAGGCTTTGCTTTCAAAGTATTTTTGTCTGCATTGAAAGTACCAGGCAAAAAATACCAAAAGTTTCAAAACATAAAAAAACCAACAAATTCAGAACATTTTGTTTTGTAAAGCATTTTGGTTTATAAAAACTTCTCAGTTTTTCCTGAGGCTGCATGCTGTTACACTGGTCTTGCTTTTAGACAGTAAAATATTTTCCAGTGATTTCTCAAATTGTATAGGAGTTCTGTAGTAAAAAAAGAGAAATAATGGTTAGAGATAAATATTGCTACTTACTGAATTCCATAAAATGTGTACTGAAGTTCTTTTAACTACTAGAGTAAAATTATTTTTAAAATTTCTAACTATTTTTTTAAAACCTCCTTCTTGTTGCTTTGTTTTTCCCCCTCTAAAGCCCATATTAGCATTACTACTTTAGGACTTTTACCAGTTGTTTAACCTACAAAAAATTTTAGGTAATTCAACCTTTAAATAGCAGAATTTAGCAGAAAATCATGACTTAAAGTGAAATCATAGAGATCACACAGTAATCACTTTGTCTATCAGTTTCTTGTTGATTGTTATTTGCCTGCCACCAGTCAGTAACTTGACCAGAAAAAAACAGACCTGAGTAGAAAGAACATCAACCAACCTATAAAGAGTAACACCTCCAAGTTTTTATTATAATTTATACTTATATTTTATTTATAAGCTCTGGACAGTCCCTCCAGCTTCATTAAGACAGGTCCAATATAATATAAGTGTTATTTCCTGGGTTTCTAGAGAGAACTAGAGAATAGTATCATTCATTTCCTTGCATATCTCAACATTTTATCAGGAGAGGAATGCACAATTGCAGAGAGTTCATTCGTGTATAGGTTTTACAAATTAGATTTAAAGATTGAAATAGGTATTCATTTTGTGATCATAATTTTGGTTCCTCTTGTGAATTGTTGTGTTTGAAGACAAACTGACATCCTTGTAAATTAAATAGAAACTGTTACGGCTGGAATTCCTGTGCATTCATTAATATTGGAAGTTAGCTTTGAAAGAACTTCAGCCATAATATAATCTCTTGAAGTGCTACTAATGCATACTCATACTTTTCTATCTTGCCTTCTGTTAGTAAGAATTAGATTCTGCTTTCATTTACTGCAGCTGCAAACTATGACCCTGTAGTTCATTTCCTAGCATGTAAAACTGAAATTAAGATAGTGGCATCTAGTTTTGCCTGGTGCAATACAAAAAGAACTTTCCCCAAAATTTCTTATATGCAAAAGGAACTTTGGATGTTCTAGGAGAGTGAATTCAGTGACTTTTTATAATTTTTATTTCACACTCCATTACAGAATTACATGGAATAATAGCACTGGTTTTGTATTTTTTCTAAGCAGAACCAGGTTAAGCCTGACAGCAGTGAATTACAATTCAATAGAAAAAGTTCTACACGAAAAGTCATTGCAAACATAAAGAGGAACATCTCTGTAGACTCCACTGGCCTTGTGCAATTCAGGAGACAGAGCAGTCTGAGGAGTCAGAACCTCACTAGCACAGATGGATGTATTTTACTCTCTTTTAGTTTCATTCTATTGGCTATGTGATTCAGCTGGCATCTGTGCTTTGGTTTTCATGCTACAGATCTGGTTGTATCAGTTCCAGTGACACATAAGTACTAACTCATCCCTATGCTGACTTTCCTGTGTGCTTGAGATCATGGAGGTGTTATTTTAAAGAGCACATTGTTACTCTGGTCATGAAGTCACTCACCAGTGTTTATTTCACAGAGAAATGTGTGTGAATGAAATGCAATTAGTTTTGAATAAGTAAGCCTCACTGTGGCAATTTTTATGTAGGAAGTGTATGAGAGGAGATCTGTCAGTAACAGATCTGAATAATAAACCTGAGATGTACCAAAAGCCTAGTGGAAATGCAGTTCCTAGAGCTGTTCTCTCTTACTGAATGCTAAATATAGGCTTCTGAGATGAAAGAATAAAATCAGCATTCAAAGCATATTTGTGTTAGGGCTGTTAAAGGATTTACTTTCCATTCACCACCAGCATTTTTGCTCTCACATTTCTCCTCTGTTTACCTACAGACTTACCACAGGGCTTAATTTTGTGCCCTCTTTTGTCACACAAATCTGCTGGCTAGGAGAAAACCAACAAGAACATTACTGTATTGATTTTCTCTCATGCCTGCAAGTCATGAAGGTTTTGTGATTAATATAAATCAATATTTGTGGTAGAGCAGGAGGTGATTTGCGTAAATGCTGATGAAAGAGAGAACACTGAAACTTTCATTCAACATGATTTTTTATTTGTAAATATTTTCCTTTAGAGGACTTCCATTGTATCAGGCTTCATACTGTGAAGCTTGAAGATTTTGATGTTGGATATTTTGATATTGGAAGATTTTTCTCAGCTGTGACCCCCCAAAATTTTAGCACAAATTAATTTTAAAAAGAGCTAGAATCTAAGCTGGATCTCATTCTTTCTTACTGCTTATTAGAGGAGAGGTGTGATAGAATAAGATAGAAGAGAATAGATTATTTCAGTTGGAATGCAATGAATAGCTAATCCATCTGGCTGACCAAGGACCAACCAAGACAAAGCTTGGAGTTAAGTGCATTGTCCAAATGCCTCTAAAACCTTGGCAGGCTTGGGGCATCAACCATCTCTCTAGGAAGCCTGTTTCAGTGTTTGACCACCAGTTAGTTAAAAAATGCTTCCTACAGTCAGTCTAAACCTGCAGATGAAGGGTATTGAATGGTTCCTTGGAAACTGAAAGAGTTGTACATGGTGTATAGGTCCAAGGTGAAGGAGTGTACACAGAGATAATGCTGGGCTTTCACAGGCTGGAAAATTGCAATCCTAGCAATACAGCTTATCTGCTCTTCTCTGTAATAACAGGAGGTCCTGTTCACCAGTATTTCCTTTTTGCTTTCCTCATGCAGGATTCTTTTCAGTCTCTTTTTTATCAACCCTCCATGAAAAGATCAAAAAACTACAACTGTAAACTTTGAAATTGTGACTAATAAGTTAATGTGCTAAAGGTATGTGTTCATATGTTACATGCATACAAGTAAGTATAATATAGGAATGTTATGCAAGCAGTGGGGAAATGATTTTCACAGGAAGTCTTTATAGATATTATAGATGTGATTCAGAGTTCAAATTTCAGCTTGAAATTGTATTCCTTCTGTGCTTTTCAGGAAAAAAAAGAAATATTGCTGTGAACTTGGTGTATAATCATTTTAAGGCATAAAAAGACCTGTATGGATTTTGAGAACTTAGTTACTGATTTTCAAAATTGAAAAACTCCAGAGCACAATCCTCTTTCACCCTTTTTTCAACTGCTTGTAGAAATTCTGCATAGAAAACTGGCCTGCCACACATGTGGCATAATTTACATTCAGCTTTGCAATACTTCACTTTGCTCACTGTTATGACTGGATTTCTATCAACAAATCCACCTTTTAAAAGCTTCACATGGTAAGCACATAAGTAGCTCAGTGAAAACAGGTCTCTCTTATGGGCTAGTAACTGAGTGTACTCAAAATACGTGGTGGTTCTGTATTTCTTTAAAGTTTCACATTACATGAAGAGAAGAGTATTGCAGCTTAAGCAGCTACACTTTTGGGGGTACATATTTTTTTTGTATATCTAAAGAACATGGCATAACAAATGGTCTAATCTGACTATCACAGCCTGTCTTTGGACCTGGGTGTGTGAAATGCCAATGACCACAATGATAGTCTTTGGCAGTTTGTTGTCAGGAAAAATGTCACTCCTAAGCAGACATCAGCAATGTAGAGAATCTCCATTTCACTTTAGATGTATAATTTTCAAAGTAAAGGAGTCAAAAGGCGAAGTGCTTCCATCCAGCCTGTCTACAGTACAGACTAAGACAGGAAAGAAAATAAGTAATAACATTCATCAACTTTTTGGAGATGTTTATATAAAAGGACTCTTAGTTCTTTATTTCTTGGTGTTAGAAATGAATGTTTGGCACAAGTAGGGTTCATTATTAATAAAGTCAGACTGCTTATATTTTTGATGGAATTAAGTATGAAAAATGCAGGTGAATCCTTGAAATCTGATACTGCATTCACTGATGAGAATTGTAGAATGTGCAAATTATATTTTACACTAGATAATGATTTCCTTTTAATACTGAAGATTTTTCTCTGGTAGTTCTTGTATTTATGTCATTTGTGTGATTGCTATAAAACTCAGTGTCTCAGAAACAAGGAATTTGCCTGATACTGAGTCCCTGTTTATCTGATGCAGAAGCAAAGTTTGCATAAGTTCCAGCAGTTCACATTTGTAGTTTGACCAGTAAATCATGTGTAGTTTCACTGTTCTTGTTCTGTACTTGTCTTTTGATATGCTGGTATTTGTCCCTGCCAAATGCTTGTCAGTCCACTACTTTCTGAATGACTACCTTGTTTTGTGCTTTTGAATAACAGCAGGGGCAGGTGGCTGTGTAGTGTCCAATCAAGAAAGAATGCTAATGAATTATAAAGAACTCCTCACTTGCATTTAATAGCACTGTGACATGTTATAACAGCCTGCCAAACACAGCATTTCTTATAAATCACACTTCAAGGGGCAAAAATATCCACCTGTCTTATCTGAGGCCTCTGCAAAAGTCAGTGTTTGAAGATGGTGTGATTTACTACATCTTGTAAAGTACCCTCTTATGATAAATGTTTCTTTTTTTAATGGACAGAATAGGAAAATTTAATATCTTCTCCCTTTTGCCCAACCACAGCAGCACTGTGCGCTTTATTTCATTTTTGGAAACACTCTATTGTTCTCTTACAAAAAGAAAATCCTTTTCAGGGATGGTGTTTGAATAATAATTGGCAGCATGCCTGAAGTATTGACATTGTCTCATTAGGACTCTGTACACCTGTATGTCCATGCAATGCTTAATCTTTCTTAGCAAGTTATTGATTTTATGTAAGTTTTTTAAATACTGACAGTTTTTACATACCAGTTTTTGTGGTCATACAGATGACCTGGAGCCATGACATACCATTATCTGAAACACTATAAAGACTGATGATTTATATCCTAACAAATGGGGGCACAATTCATGAAACACATACTAGTTCTTCACTAGACAGTGATGTGTAAATCAAATGGGTAAGGTGATTTTCTGGGCTAAAATAGGGAGTGTTTGTTTCAGAATTTATCCTCAGGCCTTTGGGTAAGGAATTATTAATCATTTTCAGTTTTCAAAGAATAGTAAATAAAGTAAATTTGCTTCTGCAATTTGATCTGATTAGCAGATATCAGTACAGATTACTTTTTTAAGAGGTCAAGTCATCAGAGAGTTATTTCTATCTTACAAATGAAATGGAAGGAAGGAAGGAAGGAAGGAAGGAAGGAAGGAAGGAAGGAAGGAAGGAAGGAAGGAAGGAAGGAAGGAAGGAAGGAAGGAAGGAAGGAAGGAAGGAAGGAAGGAAGGAAGGAAGGAAGGAAGGAAGGAAGGAAGGAAGGAAGGAAGTCTCAGCACTCTGAGGGAATGTTCAGCCATTTTAGAGCCTTCTACATTTTGTGTTACATACTTGTATAAGAGATCTGTACAGCTCTGTGAGATACTGTTTGGATTCATGGAAACAAGAAAGGCTAAATCCCCAGCTGGTATAAATCAGCCTTGCTTTACTGAAACAGTAGAGCTGTGCACTTGCTCTACCAGCAGACCACCTGGGTGAAATGAGACATTACAAAAAGGAAGCTTAGGTGCATACAGGTATTATTTGCTATTTTATTAGTGGTCATTACCAGTAATATAACGCCAGTGGCTCCAGGGGATACATTAATAGAGTTAAAATGAAATTAATTAATTTTTTAAATGGAAAATAATTTTTAAAATAGAAAATTAAAATTACAAACGTAATGCCATAGTTCTGCACAGCTGTCACTAAAAGCACAAACCTAGTCTTCTATTTTGTTTATATATTACTTATTCCATAATTTAATTCAAACTTTGGTGTATGTTTATGTTAGGATTAATATATTTAAATATAAAATTGTACCACTTTTTTTTTTAAATCATACTCCTGCTTTATGTGATCAAAACTCCTCTCTGGTCATATTGCCTAGTTTCTGTCATATTGCTTAGCATTATTTAAGCAATGCATAAATTCTCCTGCATTTGCACCAAAAAAATCCCCAAACCAACAAACAAAAAACCTCCGACAAAACAAACAATCAACCCTTAGAGAAATAGAGGAAGAACTAAAATCAAAAGGAAGAAGAGGAACTGTGGTCTCTTTCATTTGTTTTCTAGTGAGCTGTTCAGGATTAATCTCAAGAGTCTTCATTCTTCCTGAATCAGGTGGGGATTCTTGAGGGTTTATTCAGGGAATGTTGTGTGCAGGCAAAAGAAAGTCATGCTTGCCTCTTTTCCAAGGTCTCATTAGTCTGACCACTCCTGAGAAACATCCCTTCTCCACAAAGGATGTTTTCAGCACAAAAAGATATCATTGACTGTGAAAGCCAGTCACACCTGGCAGTGTTTCCTGTTGTCCTCACCATTGCCCTGCCTTTTGGACTGATGCAAGTGTTGGCTAAGTAGGGGTTTGAGAAAAGGGAGGTGGCTGACACAGATACAATAAGAAAGGACACAAAAATAAAAAACTCTATGAGTGCATACATCATGAGTTAATAGTAATAAATCTGTGCAATGAACTCCATGTGTTCAAAGATGATGAAAAAATACTTTAAATATTTTTCAGCTTCCCTATAGAGTTATGCTTTTCTTATGTCAAACCTTGATCTATAGTTCTATGGAGGAAAGAAGCATTTGCAATGTTAAAACAACCCCTTTTACTTTAGATTTAAAACAGGATGACAGATACATAAACATTGTATTAACCTATATTGATTCCTCTTTTCTTTTGGATCGAGAGGAACAAAAGTAATAAGAAATCTTCAATTTCATTTCAAAGCCAGTCCCTTCATGCTTATTCTGAAAGTTTAGTCTTTTATGTGAAAAAGTACCTGCTGACATTATTGAGTGCATAAGTCAATGACAAATTTTCCACTGAATTAACTGGAGCCACAATTTCATCTCAAGATATCAAACCAGATTTTTAAGTATGTGCTCATTTGCTTTTCGTTTAAATATAAATTGAAAGCTTAAGAACTGCATGGCAACTATATATTTTCTAGATTATGCTGAGGAGCAGATTAGTGATTACAATTTGGCATTAGAATTAGACAGGAAGAAACCAAGCTGTTTATCCCCTTCCTGAAATATTTTGGATCTTCCTTTGTAATTGATTTCCCCTGTGAGAGTTCAGTTGCTCTGCTCCAGATTTAGACCTAGGTCTATTCTGCATCACTTCTCAGTGAATTTACAGAGAGTGATTGTTTTTGTAAAAACACCAGATAAGATCCAGATGAGACTGAATTCAGTGTGATGGCTGCTTTTTGCAGCATTCTCAGCAGAGGATAGTCAAAACCCTGCCATTCATTCACACCCAGTTTGGGAACAAATGAGCATAATTTGTCACTTGGGAGCCAGTATGCAGGCAAAAGAATGCTTTTGTGTGAAGGCAGGTCTGCACAGGTGTTGGGATCCAACCAACAGCTACAGTATAGGCTAGGCAGGTATTTCCTTTGGGGAAAGAGAAACAAAAACATTTTACCTGGTCACATCTGTGTTCTGTAGGGGAGTCCTCCTGCCTTGAGACAGTCCTGCCTGTCCTTCCTGTCACCTGAGGGGGCTGAGCCAGCACCCTTCACCACCCTGCCCAGTGGAACATAAAGCTGTCTCAGCACTGAGCTGAGGTGTGCAGGTTGCACCTGTAGCCTTGCCAAGCTGACTCCAGCAGCTCTGCTGTCCTGTCACAGCATACACCCAAAACAAACTCTGCCAGCTCACCTGCACACAGCCAGCTGGCCAATATCACACTTTGCTCTTTTGGCTGATATTTGAATAGAATTGAGTATTAGTTGTTGGAATAACTTTGGCTTGCTTAGAAGCACCTGTGTGAGCCAGTCCAATGGCTTTGTGGATGTGCTGTGAAAGAACCTCAAGTAGCCTATGTTAGGCAACTCTTAGAAAGAATCTGCCTTCTTGCTTAGAGCATTATTGGGAGACAATTCAATCAGAATCTTGGTCCAGAAACAACATGGTAGTACAGGTACAGATGAATTCTACAGATTCACTAAAACATCTTGTTAGTGTTGCCACAATGATGCATTCTGTTATTGAAATTTAGATTCTGGTCCAGTTTTCTATCTTAGCCACAAATATTATAACTTACTGTTAAATAGTAATAATATAGTCATTATAATTGCTAAGCTGACTGCTTGTGTTAGAGGATGATAAGTGCTATGATAAAATAATGAGAAAATTCTACAAATTCAGGATTATGTAGATGACATTATTGCTGTAAATGCAGAGATAGCTATTGTGAAAGATAAGGATGAATCTCTGAGGGTATATTCTATCTAATCAAAACATTTCCCACAGGAAAAAGTAACAAAAGCAATAAAGCAACATTAAGCTGTATAAAGATGTGATATGCAGACAAAGAACCTCATTGCAAGGAAGGTTTCCAGTTCCTAAAGACAATTTTGACTGTTTGGTCTCCTCAGAGTTCATTAACAAACACTTGGGAGCACTGATTAGGGCCTGTATCTTTGTTTTCCCACCGGCATAACAGAAATCATTAATGACACAAAATGTGAAGAGATGGACTAAGAACCTGGTATTAGTTTGTGGGACATATTCTTAGCTTTCAGCTAATTAAACTGAAATTCTGAAAAAACCTTCTGATCCTCAACAGTTGAACTTTTTCTCTTTTATGTTATTTGGAGACTATTTAACAATATTGATACCAGTGTGGAATAGAATAACGGTGGTTTAATTTGTTTGCTTCCTTTGCTGAAGGCTTTTAAGACCTTCAGAACTGAGACTTTTACAGACCTCTAAAAACCCAAAATATTTATTTTTTATATTTTTTATTTTTATTTATATATATTTTTTCTGTCATTCTGCTCATGCTTCAGAGTTTGGACAAAATCAGGAAATAACTCTGATTTAGATTTTTGAAATAAATCAAACCCAGCAACTCCTTAAGGTTCTGCATTTTTAAAACACACTGCTCTTGCCTGATCTTTCCATTATCAGTAGTTTTTTTCCCATGGTTCATGAATTTCCAGTAAACCTCAGAGAAATATTCCAAGACCACAGATAATTCTTGTTAAACTAAACCAAGCCCATAATGATTATTAATTATTTTAAGTGCTTCCTCCTTAGGTTTCTTTTCCACTATTGGCAGACTAGGTTTGAGAAAAGCCAGCTAGCTGAATACCAAGGAACACTTGCAACTTAAAACCAGGGAAATCATTAGAGTTATTTCAGATATGAGCTGCAATGTCCATCTGTTTTGCTTCATGGATTTTTCTGTGGCTTCCCATATGATGTCTGATTTCAGGACCTAATGCAAAGTCCTCTAAGTCAGCAGGTTCACCTTGGACTTTGGGAGACCTTGGGCTATACCATCAAATTCTACACCTGTTCTTACATCTGTGGATATTACAGTGGGTAGAGGCCATCTTCCCAGCCTGAAAGCTCATGGAAAGCACATGAAGTTTTGCTAAAGCCTTCTTTACATAACACAGGCATACCTGTGGTTTAAATCTGGGTCTTTCTCGGGACATCTCACTCAAGTCCTGGAGCTGAGGGCACTGTCCTGACTCACACACTGCACCTAAGTCACACCTTAGCACCTCTCTTGAAGGGCTTGTATAGCCAAATCTTGTCTTTTTCTTCCCCCTCCACACTGTAATCTGTTGCTCTGATGAAAGGAATTAGCTTCACTTACACATACTGCTGTGCCTAAATACTTAACTCATCAGGAATACAGTGATGCCACTTGGCTTCTGAGCTTGCCCTCCTCCTTAGCCACTGTGTCATGGTTCTGACTGGAATGCCTTTGGCTGTCCTTGGGTTGTATCTGCAGAGTGAGCTGCTGGGAAACTGCCCTTTCCTGGGAGCAGCTTCTGCTCTGAGCTCCACTCCAGCGCCTTCCTTTTGTTCCTTTTGTCGTCCTTCTTTTTAACTTCCTTCCTAGATCTTTTTCAATAGAAAAGCTGCCTGGGGGCCTGCAGTAAATAGAGATGTGAAGGATCAGTGTTTCCCTCCCCTGCTAGCTGTGGCTGGGCCCTGGGATATGATATGCAAATTTAGCAAGGGGTACGTTCTCCCTCCTTCCTTCCTTCTTGTTTGGGGACAGGATTTTCCCTTCTCCTTATCTGGCTGCTTTTAAATTGCATTTCACTTGTGTCCTTAAATTAGCATATTCCTTCTAGCTTGGCTGGCTTCTTCCTGTTTACAGCATCACCTCAATTGCTACCCAGCTCCACAAATCAAACACTGCATGAGAAGTACCCATTGTAAATAAGCTGTTACTAGGCTCATCAATTCTAGTTCACTGGGAGCTTGGAGTATGAATTCTGCATTATATATTAAAAATGGAAAAAATATGTTAGTACTGAAAATTACTTCTTAATGGCCTTCCTTTTTTCTGTGTTTCATGGTATTGCCGTACCTGAGTAGGTATTTCCAAGACAGAAAGTCCAAATATATCAGATCAAAAATCATAGAAATTAATTATATATAGAATATTAAATTAATCATTTTGTAAAGAACACTAAGTGGCAGAGTGTGAGAATACAGCTTGATAAAGGCATAATTTGGCTCATATTGCTTCTCATGAGGAAGAGGAGAAGTGTTGTGATGTAATCCATTAAAAGTCTGCAGATAAGAGCATAACAGAGATGAAAGAAAGGAACAAAAATTAGGGTAACACTTTCTTTCCCCTTGAGAGCAATGTGTCCACCTGGCCAGGCCAGATGTGCAGTGTGACAGCTCTGTGTGATGAAGGAGCACCTGCAACATTAGCTGATGTGGGGCTCAAAATGTTCTCATTTAACAAGTTGCAGTGTCAAGCAATGCAAAATACCTTGTGTAGTGAATTTTAAAATACTTTTGGATGAAAGATTATGTACAAATGGTAGATGGTTTCATAATTCTTAAATGGTACATCAAGATTTTGGAGAGGTCCAAATAAAGTCTCTATACTCTGTATGTATAAGCTAGCAAATCAGAAAACTAAATTATGTCTCAGAAAGGCAGAATTCTTTTGAAAGTAAATTTGATCTGTGATTATGAAAGTTGATAAATACCTTATGAACATAAAATTTCCAGAAATATGTTCAAAATGTGAAGTGCCTTTCGCAATTCTGTTGCACAGATCATAGAATAAAAGTTTGGTGTCTGTGCAAGGAACACACAGAATTTAGCTCATGTTACTTCTACAACTCAGTGTGAGTTGTATATATCAGTATCAGTGGGAAAATACTAAAATGTCTCTGCATTGTAGAGCTGGGCCTTCCATACAGTGCTGTCATAGCTTAAAATGGTATTCTCCAATTTAATGCTCCCTCTGAAACCACACCCGTCCAACTGAAAGCACAAAAGATCATGGGTTGAAATAAAAACAATTGAACAGCAATTAACTAAAAAATGAACAGTAACAGCAAAGATACTAAGAACAAAAGGTATAAGACAAAGCAACCATTTGCATGTAAAATAAAACAGTAGTGGACCGTTTTGCCCACCACTTTCTCCTGCTGGAAGGAATGCCCTTCTTCTTGGGAGCCAGAGGGAATCCTTTCCCACAGCCCTGGCAATGATGTGAGGTGGTATTGAATTACATTAAGGTCCTGGCCAAAACTAGGAAAAGTGCTAGGAGAGATCCTGGGTTTAGGAACTGAGTTGTAGCCATGAACATCAAAAGAAATAATTGGGGCTTATAGACTGAGGTAGGCTTTTGTTAGACCATCTGATATAATTGGTAAAAAGATCAAAAGTTTATCTGTTATTTCCTCTGACATCAATCACTCTTATGAAAGATACTTCAAGATACTTTTATCATACAAACCTCTTCTGTTATATTTATCTTTCTAAGTGTAAAGGACATACCTTCTTATGTCAAATGTGCACTTTTTAATATTGGTTACTTGAGACATTGTATGTGACAAAGGTAAAAAAAATAAAGAAAGGAGCTTTGATGAATGTAAAGCAGAGTTTAACCCAGGAAGACTTTCAAGGCATCACAGTTTGCCAGACAGCCAAGAGGTTTTACCTTGTCCTGTGCTGATGTCTTTTGGTGACTTCTTTCAGCCTGTGCAGAGACCAAGTATGATGTCTGCCCTTATAATGCCAGCACATGACAGGTTTGAGTGTTATAGGACAGATACTAAAGACAGATTGACCTTAGTCATGACAGTACTGGGCATCTGCCTGTGATAGCAGATGTTGTTGTCTTCTTCCTAACTTCTTCTGGTGGCCTTAAAGACCAAAGAAAAAATTCTCTTTAAAGATAGAATTTACTTCTCAATATATGAAATAATTTTGTTGGGGGATGTTTGAGACACATGGGTAAGCAATTCCTTGAAAGAATGTTCATTGCTTCTTACCCACCCGTTACCATCTGCAATAAAAATAAAAATTTAGATCTGTTTGCTCAGTGATGACAATGTTTCATGATTAAATTTCTATGATGTTATTAAGGGCAAGGGAATTCCTCAATTAAGTTGGTTTTGAGCAAGTAAAATTGCAACAAGTATTCAGGGCCTCTTTTAAGAAAACTTTTTCTTCCCACGAACCACAGTTTCTTTAAGCACTTAGTATTTGTTATTTATACTTTTTGTTTTCCTCTTGGATGAAAGTATAATTGAGTTAAAACAATCTTTCACTGAGAAGTACTTCATTTACAATAAGCATAACTATAGCAATTTTATCTGTCACACAAGACGCTGCTACCTTGTAAATCTACATTTAAAGAACCTTGCTGTTTTCTACCCTGGAATAATTGAAAAACACACTTGGTTAAGCAACATAACAGAGGGCCATGTTTTTACAAATAAAAGAAATAGAGGCTAAAATTACCCAAAATAGTTGAAGAAAGACCTCTGGATATCTTTTTCATGTAGAAGCACATTTTTACATAACAGTGTTTGAGAATTTGGCATCTGTCTGTCAACCATATGAGACAGTATAATCAAAGTTAATTCTGGTTTACAATTCAGATATGTTTGAAACAGTAATGTTTAGCTTGTTTGGGTTTATATCACATGAACAGATTTTACATTCCAAGGGGTTTGGCTGTAGCTTGAGTCTGGGCATATTCACTGAAAAAACCAGGGTGTGACATTAGGGCAAGTTGTAGGAAACAAGAACCAAGAGCCTGAGCTTTTTGTTGTTGTTGCATCACATTCTTATGAAATGGTTTTGTAAGCCTCACAGGACAGGGAGAAAACAAAGAAAACTGGGATACAGAGTTGTAGAGTTAGATAAAACAATTTCTATTAAAAGCAGAGCTCTGGGTCACATAGAGGGTAAGTGATTTGACCAAAGCCACAGAGGAAGTATGTTGCAAGTCAAAGGCTGGAAAATTAGTGCTCATGTTCTCAGTTATTTTTCTGCAGGAAATGGTGGGCATTGCAGGCAAATAACGCCTTTTTTTTCCTCACTCACTGTCTTTATCACTCTTTTCCTATACTTGCTACATTTTGTTTTACCTTTACATGTGCCATTGCAAAAAAAAAACAAAAAAAACCAACAAAATACCAAAAAATCAGGAACAAAACAGGAAGGCAGGAGCTGCTGTATTTTTACTGATGTGCCACAGTTTGTGAAAACCCTATTAGTATGTTATGTATTCTACATTTGGCACCACTATAATAATGATTTTTGACTGAGTGTATAGCCAGGGGACTGTCCTGATTTGCATTGTTACAATTTTAACTAATACAATGATATCCCTGCAGGTCATTTGCAACCTGCATAATCTATTTGCTGAAGCAATGTCATGTAAATTAGAATTGTGAGAAGATGATTGTAAATTATTAAGTTAGCATGTCTTTAGAAGTTACTGCCCTTGGGCTGAGATGCAGTAACTGATTGTTGCAAGCCTCTCTTTCATGACAGGTAAACTCTAACTAATTTAATGCTAATTTAAGCCACTATGCAGTGCCTGTCTGTCTGACCATACCTTAAAATCTAGTCTTACAAATACTTAGATTTATTTTTTTTCACTATGAAGTCTGAAGTTGCTCACAAGCTGTCTAAAGCTTATTTATCTGACAGAGTTAATACAAGGATGACTCAGGTGTTTCAGAAAATGACTTGGCTTGCATGTTTCAGAAAATGAATTTTGTTCAGGGATGTGTGTGGCACTGGAGGCTGCTGCTGGTTGATTTTAGATTCTGTTTCAGAGCAGGTGCATGGCAGCCCACCAGCCAGAATGGTTGTTCTGACATGGGAATTGAACACTCTGTCCTTGGGTACAGTGTGGCCTCTGTATCCTCTCTACTGCCTTTGAATCTGCTGTGTTTACTGAAGTGAACAGTGTTAGATGTTGACTTCTTTGTATTCAGCTAATAACTAATGGGGACTGCTCTTGGAAGTATCCTAAGTGTTGCCATTCCCTATTAATGTCTCTAGATAGATATAATTTTGGCACATTTTGGAAGGAAGGGCAGGGCATGAGGCAGAATGATCACTTAGGATTCCTTTATTCAGTCTAGTCTCACACAGTATTGGCACAGGCACAGTGTTTTTGTGGCTGCCAGTGAAGTTCTTCATAGCCATAGAGTTATCTTCAGAAGAAGGGGATTTTCAGAATGAGACAATAAACAGATATGTGCTGTTGAGAGAGCTTTTGGGACAAGACAGGCTTGCAGAATACAGAGTACAGACTGGCAGTCAAAAAGTTCTCAGATCCTACAATGAGTGCTGCCAAAGTAGGGCTCGAGCTAGACGGTCTAAAAACCTAGACAGAGATGGTATCAGGCGTATTTTTAGAAAATAATTATGCACATTCTTTTGAATATATAGAATGATGGTGAAAATTGTATCATTCATCAGGCATGTTGGTTTAAAAAACCAAGAGATGCTGTTAGAGCCTGAGAACAGAGACATGGTATCTTTGTGAGAGAGTCACAGACGCTTGATTTCCTTCATCCGCCCACACAGTCTGAGATAAGCATAAGAAAATTGTTCTACTTCAAGAAGGGAAGTTAACTGACTTGAAAAGCTGTCTTGGAGGTCAAGGACTTCTGTGATAAATCTTCTACATTTTTATTTGATCAATTTGCTGGTGTTTCCACATAAGAGTCGGTTGGTTTTATGTTTTCATGTTCTCAGAGCAGAGAATCCACATTTTGACAAATATACTGCTGTACAGTAAAAGAGAGTGATATCAATGAAACTGCTGTCAGTACCAATTAATGAACTTATTGCCATTTTCTTTCTTGTAGTAATGTTTAATTAATTCTAACCTTAACAGAGATATGTGTTAAAAAGAAATGAGAGTGAATGTCAGACAAAGAGATTTCAGCAAATTAATTTGGCCTAGGTAGTATATTTAACATTACAAAGAAAGCAACCAACTTCCTCCCTAATTATACTACATTTTTGTCACTGTCTGATGAATCCTTCATTGTTATATCAGTACCATGTGAAATCTGCTTGAACTGTGCTGATATGCACAGTTGAGGAACTGGTCCAGTATTAAAAGCAAGAAGTTGGATGGTCCTAATTGTTACAAGCATGGTCACATTAGCACAGACATCTTCTAGTTCTTTCTTGACTTGAGAAATCAAATTAGCTCGATAGCATAATATGCAGACTGTTTAGCATCGCTATTAGAAATATTTATTTACATTTTAAAATAATGAAAAATCCCCACATCTCATAAAGGTCATCACTTAAGTTCAATGTGCTTGAATTGTCATTTCTATAAAACACTCAAGATTTTGCAAGATGACATTTACTGACAAACTATCAGTTAATTCTAGTTTACAGCTTATCCTTAGTGTTCCTCTTCTCCTCTCATTTGGCTGAGCCCCAGCTGCTTTCAGTTATAGTCTCCAGGAGAGATATTGTCTGGGTAAAACAGTTCAGGTACCCTGTCCTATCTAACACCAACCACTATAATTTGGTTAAAATCTTACTTGCTTGAGAACAAAGTGTCTGGTCTGCTAATCTAAATGTTTTAGCACTCCTATATTCATAGCATCTACAGAGTTGCTTTCAACTCTCTTGCAGGAAAACTGTAGAAAAGTTCTTGAAAGCAGCATGAATCATCCAAGAATTTGCATTATTCTTTCACTTGGTGTTGTTGTTGAGGCTTATGGACTGATCCTAGAAGTGAAAACTGGTATTTCCAGTGAGACTATGATTTGTATGACAAGAATTGGTTTTTTTCCTGAGAAAGCCTTGTATTTTTGGCATTATTCACAGAAGGCCAGATGCAGTATGCATACCTGTAAAAGCATATATGAAGGCTTCAAAGAACCAGAAATTTGTTTAAATTATTTTTGAGATGTGATGTAAACTTGAGCAAATGGGTGTGTGATCTGAACCCAAAATATTTCTCACAGTTTTTAAAAAGTTCCATATGGATTTGAATTAAGACTCTCTAGTTGGGGTGTTCTGTGAAAACAGAAGGAAATGAGTTGCCATTCATCCCAACCTGTTCCTCCTGAAGTGGAAAATAGCACAGATTTCATTGTGCACTTTCAGTGACTCCAAGAGAAACAGTTCATAGTGTTTGTCCACTGAATATGAATAACAGTGAATGTTTCTCTAGATACATACATTATTTTCCCACATGCATTATTTTCCTACACACACTTATATGTACCATTTATACTTATTTAGTTCTTTCAGGGAAAAATCTCCCTTTTTTTCTTTCCTAAAAATCATTATAAATAACTTGTATTGGAGCCGGAAACTGCACATGATTTCAATACACAAACAAGAGTATAATTTTGGAAAACACACTATTGATGACAAATTATTTTTCTCGTGTATAGAAAATGTTTGACTACTGAGGGCTGTTTCCTCATGAAAGAAGAGAAAGGGGCAAGACAGCCTTCTAAATATTTTCATATTTTCATTGAAAGCAAATAATTTAAATTCTTCCAGAATCTGGTTTTCTTGTCACACCTGTTTTGAAGGCATCTGTTCACTGGTTTTCCACTAAAGCTGCTTTCTGTAGTTTTTTATTTGTTTGGAGTCTTCATCCCTCATGGTGGGAGGGGTGGAGGAACAGAAAGTATTTGCTGCTGGGTGAATAATTATGTTTCTGTTGTGCCTTAAGTACTATAATCTTTTTCATAGTGGTGTTTTGCCATGACCTGGTTGAGTGAAGAAAGCAGCTCATGTAAATTGTGCACAGTCAGCATGGGGGCTCAGGGCAGGGACAGAGCAAGGACAGGCTGGTGGCTGTGGGCATGGACAAGAAGCTCTGTCACATTCATGCTCTGACAGCCTCAGGGCTTCTTGGTGATGGATCTGGCACAGAAAGCCACCATTCTGGGGGAAAAGCAACCTTCTCAGCTCACTAAGAGGCAGGAGCCAACTCAGACTTTCTGAGCCCCCAGGTCAGAAGTGTTTGGAAAGTGTGAATGCTAACAGGGCGCACCAGAGCACACCAGCTGTGTTGGGTTTAGTGCTGAATTTGGAGCCTGGTATCTTCAGTGCTGGCTGTATTTTCTGGGTGCCCTCCTGGCCTGGAACAGTCACATTTGAGGGCACAGACCTTGCCTTGCTCCCCGTGCCTGGTGGGGTGCAGGACAGCAGCTCCCCACGGCAGCTGCTCCCCCACTGTGCTGCAGATGTTGAGGGGCAGCATCACCCTGCCAAGGCAGGCTGGGGACAGGGGACAGGGGACAGGGTGGGCTGTGCAGCCTCTCTGTGCTCTGGCACATCTCTGAATCACAGAACCTCTGGAGATCATCCAGTCCAACCCCTGTGCCAAGGCAGGTTCACCTAGAGCAGGTGGTGCAGGAGCACATCTGGGTGGGTTTTGAATATCTCCAGAGAGGGAGATTCCAGCTTGTTCCAGTGCTCTGCCATCCTTAGTGTAAAGAAGTGCTTCCTCATGTTGAGGTGATACTTCTGTTGTAGTTAACATTGCTTTTCATCCTCTCACTGGGCACCACTGGAGACAGTCTGGCACCATCCACTTGGCACCCACCTTGAGATAGTTATATGCATTAATGAGATCCCCTCTAAGACACTTCTTCTCCAGGCTAAACAGGCCCAACTCCTTCATCAGACTCCTCATCATCTTTGTGGCTCTCCAGTAGCTCATAGTCTTGTGTTGTTTGGCTGCTCTAGCCCCAACACTTCACAGGTCTCCCTTCCTGGCTTGTGGCTGAGTTTTTAAAAGCACTCTGTGGGTTTATAGGTTTTGGCTGCTGAGGAGATTTCTTTCCCTCCTCTTTGTGTTGCCCCTTTTGTGTTTTCTGTTTGATGAGCTTGCTCTGTAATGCTCGTGCAGTAATCTGCATAAGTGGAGAAAGGCAAGTGCAGGCTGAAAACGTTCCAGAGATGTGCATTGGAGCTGCTGTTTGATTTCACAGCATCATGCAGCCAAGACTGAAGACATGAAATAGTACATGGCCCTTAACTGGCATAACATGAACAGCGCTGTGCCTGCAGCTGTTCTACAGCACTGCACCATCAACATGTGCCACGGGGAAGTGTAAAGCCAGGAATCCTATTTCAGTTGTGGATTTTATGCTTCTGTTATTTTCCAAATAACATTAAGGATTTTTTTCTTTCTGACTGTAAACCTTTTGGATACAGTCAAAGACTTCAAGAAAATTCCTTTGTATGCCAAACTGCTGCTGAGGTGCTTTGTGTCCTTGCTGTTACATTCAACATCTTTATGATTCAGTTCTGCATTTCCCTTCTTCACAGGGGGTGCTGTAATGCTTAACTAATTAATATCTACACATTGCTTGATGTCCTTGAGCAAATAGAAATATAAAGCTACACATATATAGGCAAAAAATAGTATTTCAGGCCTTCTGAATTCTGGTTTCAACCTGTAGTCACAAAACTGAATTGCCAAAGTGAGAAGCAGGAAAGAAGCTTTATGAAAAGCTGAAATGAGGAAAGGATATCCAAAAGCATTATACTTTTCTCCCTACTGATGAAATGCTCTATTATTTTACTTCCCAAATTTGAGGCAAGAAAATTGACAAAAATAGTTACTCCAATAATGAGATGATAGTGGGAGAAGAAAAGATTTTATTCCCAAAATAAAAAATTCTAATCATGGTCTGGGTGACAATTTCTGTATGGGGTAAAAAATAAAGAATCAATATTTTCCAAAATTCATTGTTCCATGAATTGCTACTGTGTATTACGGGAGGACATCTTCCATCTTGTCTTTGGGATTTTGATTTACATTTAGCATCTATGTTGCAATGTATTGTAATAAACTAGAATAAGCTAAAAGCATTAATTTTTAAATCAGCATACATGTCTGCAGACTTAGCAGCTATCACAATTTTGGTATGAGTGTGAATTTTTACTTGTAGTTCATAGTTGGCTCATGGAATTCAAAAATAGCACCAACAAGAATGAAAGGTTTGAGCTGATTTTACATGAATTTTGACAGATTAATAATCTGCTATCAGGGATTCCAAAACTAAAGAAAAAAACTGCTTTTGGAGCCTAAATGATTTCTTGAAAATTATTTGCTTGTTGAAATGAAGGGAATGAACAGGCTCAGATGTTTATTGATTTAAATATGTAGTATCTTTATATGTGAATGATTTTGAAATTGATAATATCTAAGCTCAGTTATTGTGCAGCCAGTTACTATGGATATTTAGTTTGGAAAATGTGTGGCTTTATGGCTAACTGCTGCCAAAGACCATATTGTTAAATAACATCTCTTTTTTTAGACAAACACATGAAGTGGCATGAGAGTATGTTCATAGCCATGCACGCAGATCTCCTGAGAAAAGTCTGAATACGTAAATATCAGTGAGCTTTATTTTGCAATTGCCATTTTATATGTCTTGGAATAGATTAGTCAGATTTCTATAAATAAAGCTTTTCAAATAATGGCTTTTATGTAGAAGTTCAGTCATTATTTTTGGTTTTGACTAAAACATCCCTGCTTCTATCTTCCCACATACTGGTAGTTATGCAGCTCTCCTAAAGCCTGGTCAGCTTTCCTGACCTTTGCTGTTGTTATCCAATCTTAGGGAGGTATTGTAGCACAGATCATCTTTTAGTTATCAAGGCCAAGTGTTCTTCACTTGATTTCCCACTTTAACACATTTCCTCTGGTAAAAGACTGCTGCATTAATTTTGTTAAGTATTGTCAAGTACTACTCAATAACATATTTATTAATAAGCAGTGTGTACAAAAGTCACTCTGCACAGCTGTAATTGTCTTCTTCCCATCTCATGCACAGATCCTGGGATTTGTGCTGGCTCTTGGGAATCCTTCCAATGGCCAGATTCTGCATAAAAATCATATGTGTATTCAATGAAAAATAAATTTAAGTTTAACATTTTCTTTTTTAGAGTGGTCCCACTGAGGGGACTTAAGACACAATAAGTCATATAACACAACTAGTTACAACTGGAAGAGCAATATTCATGTGAATGGGTGAGCCTTGCATGGGGCTTGGGTTGCAGGGTGACTTACTGAGGCATGTAAGAAATGGCAGCAGTAACCTGTGAGCCACTCTTCTGAAGTTATTGAGAAAGCTGAGCTGAAAACAAAACTCTGTAAGTGCTTGCATGAGCAGGGCCTCTTTCTAAAACAAGAACAAAGCATGAAGATTCATTTTTCCACCATCAAATGACCAAATAGTTTGTACAAAGTTAGGTGACAATCTGAACCTTTTTCCTTGTAAATCAGCAGAAGGGAATAATTATGTGGTCCAGGTGTCAGTGCTTGTTCATTCAGTCATTCCTACAATAAGCAGTTGGCAGTGCAATATCTGTGTGGTAGATGCTGACCAGGTGAAAGGTGTCAGTGGATGGACTCCAGTATTTCTGCAGCCCCCTTTCCAAGGCAAGCTGTGTGGTTTGCATAGCCCAGTTGTCCCACTCATATTAACTCCTGAGTTAATAAGAGACAGATTTTGTGAATTAGTGAGTGTGGCTTGTAGCCACACCCTGAGATCCACGGGCAGGTGAAGCTTCAGCTTCCAAGGGTTGGCTTCAGCCCTGCATTTATGTGCAGAGGCAAAAGCTACTGCTGGCACTGATGGCCCCACTGACACCTTCGAGATCACACCAGCAGCACTTACAGGTAAGTACTCTGTCTGAGCTGCACTGTTGCTCAGAGCTACTGAGGGAATTAAGTTGTGCAATCATTTTAGAAACAAAACCCTTCCTATATTCTTTTGCAGTCTGCTTATTGCAACACGTTTGAGCTCCTGGTGGAAAAAAATTAGCCTTGACTGGTATTTTGCCAGATTCTCTCCTTCACACTCTATCCACAGATTTTTAATAAGTGCTAATTACAAAGCAAGTCAGCTGTTTGATCTCAGTTTGGAATTCATCATCTCATCTAGTTTTGGGTTCTATTTTATTTCTCTTTATTAATTCAGTCATTTTATAATATTTGTTACTTTTTTTTCTCCTGCTTGTTATCTTCTCTGTTAAAAATCATAGACATGTAACTCAAGGTTTGGAGATGTAGTTTGGAGAAACAGATTTAGGAGTTTAAATTTCATCCTAAGGGATAATTTTTGCAGATTTGGTTTCAATATCTTACACAATCTGAACAACAGACTTAGATGAGCATCAAGTAGTAATACCTCAAAAGATATTTCAATGTAGTGCTATCACAGTGAGCACCAAATGACAAAAAGGTAATTAATAACAGTGACTTTTAAGTACTTCATTTGTGTCAGAGCTTTGCCAATGAAAAGGAGAACCTGTTTTCACTTCACCAAGGAGGTGATGTTACTGACTGTCCATTGGAAAACAGTTGGATTTAGATGGGAAAGACTGGTTACAAAGGCTAGATCATGACTAAGACTTTCAAAATGTTTCCCATTTTTAGGATTAAAAACCAAAAAACCCACAAAACCCACAAAAGACAAAACCAAACCAAAACCAGGGAAGGATTTGGTATTTGAAAGCTTGATATTTTAGATACTTGTTATAAGACCTAAAGGTTACAATTTTACAATTTTACACAGCTGATTTATATTTTAGATGAATGCCCAAATGTCACAAAGCATGTAAAATACTTTAAAAGTACATTTTAACTGTAACTTAAACAGGAATTGATGGAATGAATTACTCTTTTCTGTCATAACATGTAAACAAGAGAATTATTTCCACATTTGTGGAAAAAAGGAATGATTGTATTTCGTTTGTTCTCATATGGCTTTCATAACAAAAGCTAACAATGAAAACTTACCTAATGTGATTTTTAAATTTTTGTTTTAAAATCTTATTGTATCATGAAAGTTTCCTTAGAGGGAAATGTCTTGGGTTTCAGAATTACTTTGTAGTTTTGGTTCATTCTATTCATGAATGTATAAGAATTTAAAGGTAAAATTTTCAAATGCACAAATCAGATGTGAGACAAGTCGTAAATGAAAGGAAAATGTATTCCTTAATAATCATAACTCAATACTCAATTTTAAAGGTCTTAATTCGTGACAGAAGAATGTATTTTGACATGTAGGTTTTTTGGCATGAGGTTTGTGTAACAAACATTATGAACATAAGGAGAGGAGTCAGTATCATAAACTGTAGGAGAAATGCAACAGTAGATTTGAATAACCTTGTGCCTTGTGGTTCATATTTCTGATCCAATTTTGCACTTTCTTTAGTTCTGCAATGATTACAAGAGAGCTTTGTGGTGTAAATTTGGAATTTTTGTTTGGAGGTGATGCAAGGAATTTGCTAGGATCCACAAGTGTTGTGGTGACCAAAAATAATTATGTTCTTTGCTCTCAGCCTGCATTTTGTCAGGTGTAGTAGAAATGTCAGCTGCTCCTTGTTGCTTGCTAAAATCACTTTTTTCTTATTTTGGGTACATGTAAAGACCAGGTGTACATGAAAGGGAGAAAAAAGCTCAAAGTAAGGAGAATGAAAATTGTGGATTACATTTGCTGAGAGTGAATCTACATATCAGAAAAAATAGCATGAAACACTGGATGAGTGTTCTGATTCAAAGGGGTATTTTGTAAATATTTTGTTACTTTTGTAAATCCATCCCAGCCCTCTCAGCCATCTTTCTCCCTTGGAATATATAACACAAGGCCATTTTAATTTTCTCAGTGAAGGGAGTGTATGTTGAAATGCAGAGATGGTGTCCTTAAAGTTTCTGATATCCAGAATCTAGGTTATGAAAACTATTGACTTAACCTAAAAATTGTAAAGAAAATGGAATGAAAGCATCAGCTTTCCAGGGTACACACTGGTAATTACTTGTTGGGTCTTGCATATAGAAGTGAGATTATACAACTTTTCCTGTAAAGAAACTTTGATACTTGCTTATACACAAAAGTTCCACTTTCCCATGGAAAAATGTATTGTTATGGCAGTAAATGGCACTTTATAAAGGGCAATATATTATTTGGGTCCTGGGAAAACACGAGCATTTTTGATAAATGCAAAGTTTCTGTTCCTTTCAAGGTATCTCAAGCTAGGTGGAAAAGATTGGAAAAAAAAATAGCATGTTATTTTTAAAATGTTTCAACTTGCAAGTTTCCCTATTCAGGCTATCTAATGATATCACATCTACTATCTTGGTTTTAAAAGAAAAAGAGGATTTTTATTTTGTTATATAATGTTAACATGGGACATTTGTTGTGAAGAGCTTAGTTAGGAATTAAGCACAACAAAGTTTGCAGACTTTTAATGTCAGGGATTTGTTTTGTCTGAAATGTACAGAATTTTAACCACGTGGAATTCAATCACCCAATTTCAGTGCTCAGGGAAATTTTATTCCAAGTTCAATTTATGAACTTTCTTCCTACCTGATTGCTGGCTTGTGTAACTCATATGATGCCAGTGAAGTCACTGCCAATTGACATTAAAATAAGCCCAAATTTTATGCTCTTACTAATGTTGCAAGCTTAAAAAAAAAAAAAAAAAAAAAAAAAAAAAAAAAAAAAAAAAGCTAAATTTAGACAAAGATAAATATACAGGGAATAGATTATTTTGTTTCAATTTGTATAAAAGTATGTCTTTTATCGATTAATAGTTGCTAAAATCATGGCTCTGGGAAGTTGACAGATTCTGTTCCTGACTGTTAGATTTAGTTCATCTTGCAGAGGTGGGGAAAGCCCTGTTTATCACAGAAATGCTCTTAGGAGGTTTCTTTGCTGCTGAGTTTGTGGAAGGGCAAAGGTGAAGGAGGGGGGAGAAAATTCTTTTGCTAACACAAGTATTTCCTGTAGACAGCAATTACATACAGGTCTGTGAACTTTAGTTAGCTACCCACAAGCATTTGAACTGTGAGCTCAATGTAGTGTTTGTATAACCTTCCTTTATTTCCAAGATATCTGGTAGAGACTTTTTAAAATTAAATACTTTATTTTTTCCCCATTACAAGTGAAAGATCAAATAATGCAATTATTTGACCGTTTTCTCACCAATTTTCAGTCTGTATACCCTAAGAGAGTTCATTAAGTAGAAAGAATACATAGGAGTTCAGCTTTTTTGTGACTTTTCCTGCAAGCTATGACTCTAGCTGTGCTATTTTATATCTAACTGTTTTACAGTGCTTTTGTAAACTTACTGCTAGATGTTCTTTGACTCAGAGTTCTCTGTTTGAGATTAATGTAGAGGAAATTTTTACATTTTCTCAGTGCTCTTACTAAATAGAGGTGTTGCTTAATCCTAAATCTAATGCTAAATCTAGATTGTTTAATGCTTAATCTAAGTATTGGGTGTTTTTTTCCTAAATTGTAATAGTGTATACTAACAATGCAGAAAATCTGTGTAATGGCTACATCTAATCTGGTACAATGAAGGAAAATACTGTTTCAAGAGAAAATGTATTCTATTCAGTTGTAGGTAGAACAATATGCTGGGATTTTTTTATTTTTTTTTTTAATTGTTGAAGTAATGCCCTTCTCCTAAGGAATCCTGATGGATGAAGTGTTGTCTCTGGATATTGGTTTATGGAGTACAGGCATTGTGGGTTCTGAAAGCCTTGTTCCCATGTAGCCACCCTGTATATGTACGTGGTTCCTTCTCTTGGCATAAATAGCAGCTGTTTTCTACTAACACCTTCAAAAGTAAGAAGGACTCCAAGAAAAATGTGAAAAAGGCTTCCTGTAACTTGGTGCCAGCTATTCAGTCATTTCTGATTGGAACAGGTTATAGCATCCAGAGCCTTTCAAGGATAACCTGTTGATCTGCCCTGAGAACTACAATTCTGCAATGTTCTAATTTAGGTCCTGGGTGCCACATGCACCCTGTGATCCAAAGGAGACCAGGAGCACAGAGCAGGATTGGGGTTTTTTAGATTCACCTTATGTCAAATATAGCACAAAAAGCTAGCAAATTGTCTTTGGTACTGATAGACCTCATTGACTGACTATGGTTTGTCATCAAATAGGACTGTCCAAGAATGTTGGACTAGAACTGGGGGAGTGAGAAAATGAGCAACATCTGCACAAAAGCTGTACCTCACTGTAACAGGACATGTATGTGCTGTGTTGAGACATGTCCAGGGTTATGAAATTCCAAAAACTGAATTGTATCAACTGTTTCCTGATCATAGCATTGTTTAAAAAAAATGGCCCCAGAATAAAGAGATATAAAAGAGATGCTGGCTGGAAATCGTTGAGGAGTTGATCAGAGATATTAAGAATGCATGCATTCTGTAGAAGTCCAAGAACTCATTGAACACTGAGTGCTTGAGTTATACAGGCCTTACATTTACTGCTTTAATTTGTCCCATGCATCACATCACATCTTTAAATTAAATTTCATTCTACTTTATACTTACATTGAGTTCATCTTATGTATTCTGGCTTATCATATCCTGCTATTTTCTGATAGGGGCATAGTCACCCTTCTGTGCCAGGGCACATGCATGGAGCACAGTTTTCCCTTTCTATCAGGAGCAGGTCTTCAGCTGTGGTCTGGATTAAACACCTCTTCAGTGCCTTCAATAGGCCACTGCTCTTTTCCCCCAAAAGACCTCTCATTAAGGCAAGCAGCTAGTTATTCCAGTGTTTCAGAACTAGATACAGAGTGAGATTTTGTTTCACAGTTGTATTTTTTCGTGTTAAACTTCTGATTTCCTCCTGGGCTTGATATATTGGATGAATGCCAGGTGGTACTCCACTCCTTTTTGCTGTCCCTGGGCAGGTCTAGCCTGCCTCAGACACATCACCTGCTATCATAGCAGCATCACAGTAGCATCAGAAATTGTATCTGACAGCACTGTTTATACACTGCCTGTGGAAGGAAGGTCTATGAGTGAGAAAAATGCATCCTGCAGGCATATGCTAGCCAAGTGTTCAAAACCTTTAGAAGGGAATAGTTTATTTAGGATATTCTACATTGGCATTTTATGAACAGCTCATATATTTGTGAAATGGTGTTTTACACCATGATTTAAATTACCTGCTCTCAGAAGATGTTTGACTTCCAGCTATCTGGAAGAACATAGTGCATGATTCCTGTTGTCTTACTGATTTCCTAATGTCTTTAATGGGAAGAAAGGGGGTCATATCACTAAAGGTGAGTTTACAAAAGGACATGTCTGATGGACTGAATTTTAGAACTAGTAATGTCATCCAGTTTGAATTATAGGAGTAGGTTGGAAAATAAACAAATCTCAGTAACTTAAAACTTTTTTTTTAATGCTTTATTGATATGATAAAAAGAACAATACTTTTTCCTTTTGATAAAACTGTATGTCAAAAGAAAAACAACAGTAGTTTATCTGTAGAGAAAAAGCATAAGAAAAATGGAAGGAACTGATAGAAGTATCAGTTTTGTTTTGGGCCTCAATGTGCAAACATCCTAAGAGCCTGAAATTTTGTTTGGTTATTACAAAACAAAGCAGGTTTGGGCTAGCCTGGCTTGTCACTGATCGTGGACACAGGCAGGTTGTCAGTGTTGTATCCATGTGGGATTTCCATGTGGGGTTTCTGTGGGTTTTCTTTCCCCATACTAAGGAAAAAAAAAAGTCTTAGGTTCAGTTCTAAAACTCCCCAGTCATCTCTGGTTTAGGTTGTAAGTCAAGTAGCAAAGTGAGACTAGTGCTGGTTCAAAAACCACATGCTGCATATAAAAATGAAATTTAAAAATAAGTGATTTTTTAAAATAAAAAATGGTTTCCACGTTTCTAAATTAATCAAGTCAAATGGGCTTTGTTGCCTGTTTCAGAAGAAATTTCAAAATCAAGACTTTTATTTACATTTTTTTAAGTTTTTAAGATTTAAAAATACTCATTTCAGGCCATTAATTTTGGAAGATACGTTTCCTTTTTTTTTTCTACCCCTTTTGAAATTTCCTTCAAACATTCTCTGCTTTTGTGCTTTCAGAAATTTCCTAGTGGCAACAATTTTAAAGAAATGGCATGAAAAAAGCCTTCCCCAGATTTTTATAGTCCTCCTCATTCCCTATCCCTTCTCCTCAGTAGAAAAGATATTGTTGCACAATGGTTAAAGAGTGAGGAAGAGAAGAGAAAAAAAAGAGGCAAAAATTTCACTAAGCCAGATAGGCCAAACCCAAAGAATTATGGTTGATGAACTTCAAAAAGGTAAATAAACTTGAAGGTCAGCTCAGCAAGCTCCTCCAAAAGGAATAACAGGTATACTGCCTCTGTATAAAAAGTCATCAAACACTGAAATATTTAGGTTGGAATTTCTCTGACCTATGAGGAAATCATCTGGGTAATGGAAAGAGGTGTCACATAGTACTTTATTCCACCCATATTATTAGCTGAAGTTATGTAAGAGTAATTCATTAATATTTTACTTTTGCCTATGGAATTTTCATACAAGCATCCAGGGCTGAATCTCACACCAATAATTAATATTAAGTCTAATTTTTAAAAATTTTTATATACCATTAAAAAGCAGTTAAGCATCATTCTGTAGCAAAATAGGCAAGACAAACCCATCGGTTAATGACTCCTGGATGCCCATGAAGTTTGATCCCAGTCATAAACAAGCAGTGTGTTTTCAATAGGTGGGCATGCAGAGGCTGTTGGAATCAAGTTAATAACTCTGCCCCATTTCACAGGAGTGGAGTTGCCAGTAGGAAAATGAGGATGAAGAGAAGGATGTCATGCTCCTGCTCCACTCCAATTAATGATGCCAAATGCTGCAAGCATACTGTAATATGATCCATTAGTGACTTTGCAGCTCCCACTCTCCAGTTCTGCTCCAGAAATAGATGCATTTCAGTTCTGTTCCAAAAAGCAGGAATAATAATAACATTTACAGAGCAGGGCAAAAGCTAAAATTTCACCAGGGGACCGTGAGACTTGCTGCCTGGTGTCAGAGGAAAACTTGTGAAAAGGCTAAGACAGGTTGCACAAAACTTTTAATGGGAGTCATACAAAAATTCAAGATATTGTTTCACACTAGGAGTGCAATAATTTTGCATGTTTCAAGCTTTACCTTTTCAAGTCCAGGTTCATAACTACATGTTGCACTTGCATTTAAAAAAAAAAAAAAAGAAAAAAAAAAGAAAAAAAAAAAGATGCTCATAGCAAACATAACGTTTGTCCTAGTAATGGTGGCTTTGAAATCTGTAGTAATCAAATATATTTAGCTGCATAGCTAAATATTTTTATTTGAAAGATGGGAGAAGTATTTGTGGGATTACGGAGAGAGGAGGTAATTTGCCATGACCTATTTTCATTCCATTTCAATCAAAATTGCACCACTTAGCTGAGTACTATAAAGGGATGCCTGAAGCACACTTGCACTAAATTATCTGTTAATGTCAGACCAAATATCTGGTCTCCTGTCTTGTAGGTGGTGACAGCCTATCTGCAAGGGATAGCTGTGTTGTGCACACTCATCAGAAAACTTCATGTGCTAGGATAGCAAAAGAGGCCTGAAATATTGCTAGTTGAGGTAAAGAAAGATGTCCAAAGGATTAAGATGAAGAAAGCATCTGGATGGTTTAAGAAAGCAGTTGGAAATGCATATCTTTGTTGTAACTAGCACTGAAGTAATGGTAGTCTTTAATGCTTTGGCACAAGAGATTAATAGGAAGTCTTTGAAGTAAAATTAAATAGTAGTGAATTCAGTCAAGGTGTGAAACAAACTCTTCAAATTTCATGGTTTTGCAGCATACTTTGGCTTCTGAGCAAATATCATAAACAGTTAACTACTTGTGCCCTTTACTTAGTCTGAAAATCTAAATAAGAAAACTTTCCCTAAGTTCTTCTAATATGTTTTGATTTCTGTCTGGAAGCAGTTGGACAATACTCTTGGGCCCATGGTGTGATTCTTGGGGATCATCCTGTGCAGGGCCAGGAGCTGGAGTCAATGATCCTTGTGGGTCACTTCCAGCTCAGCTTATTCTGTGATTCTGTCAAAACTCTGAAGAAGCTTCTTTTTTTCCTCTTCACCCATTTCCTTCCTTCATGTTAGAAAGAGATGCTGCTCTTTCATCTCGTTTTCTTTCTGTGGCTCCCATGGAAGCCAGTATGTATGTCCTGAGGTGAATGGAATGTGGACTTGGATTCCAAGATCCTGATATAGTAAAAACATGTAAGCATGTATATATAAGGCACTATATAAGGTCTAGTTTTCAAATGTGCCTCATTACATGGCTCCTTTCAGCACTGTGTTCAGGTAGCAGATGCCTTCCCACCATGGCCAGAGCTGAGATTTCAGAGTGAGAAGCTCTGTCTGAGTAGAAAGCCTGGATGTCCTGGGCTGTGGCACAAGCAGTTGAGTGAAATCCACTCAAAACAGGGGCTTGACAGGTTTGTCACTGCTGTGGCATACTGTGCATTTCAGTTTAGCACTGTTGCTCTAGTTCTCTGTGTGCCAAATGAAGTCATTAGCAGATTGGAGATCTATCAACCATCTGTGCCTGTTATCTGTTCATCCTTGAGTGGGAAAGAGCTATCAGTGCAGAACTGTAGTGGGATGAGGTGGTTCTAGAAGGTCTCTGGGGTATGCCTTGGTCATTTGAGACAATGTGCCCCTCACATAGCATTTACTGCTTACCCCTTCCTCCTGAAAAATGTTTGAGTCTCTTGAGAAGCCTATTAACATGAGAACTCATTGCAGCATCTTTTGTTAAATAGTTGGCCATGACCAGCGATACTCAGGCTGCTTTGGTGTGAATGAGAAACTTAATAATCCATGAAAGGGCTTTTTTTTTATTATATATTTTTAATTTATGTTACATTGGGTTAGTAAATTAGGGGGGAAAGGCTTTCTTTCTGGTGGTGGATTAGAGTACACCAGCTGTAACACACCATTTACAGAGATGACTGGAGTCATTGAATATCAGAGCTGAAAATTATATTGACTCTATCAGTGCAAAATACCCTTTGGAAGTCCTTGGGAGGGTTTCTTATGTGCTGCTGCCTCACTGTGTTGCAGTAGCAGGAACATGTGGAGACAAAATGATTGATTATTAGTCCTGGTGTTTGTAATTTGATCAGTGAAGCAAGTGTTAGCCAATAATGATTTGTTTTCTCTCCCTTACACCCTTATTGATGTGTTTCATTGTCTGAGTGTCTGAAGTTCCAAATCTGCAATGTCCTGCCATCAAGTCTAACTCAGTTTTATTTAACCCAAAGGCAAATCCTCAGTATAAAGCTGTAGCAATGAGGTCTGAACTGAGAGCAAATTCAACTCATTATGTTGCAAAACTGAAGCCTCTGTACTCTGTCAAATGTGAACACCAAAATAAATCATGACTGTCCACTAGGCTGTGAGTTTGGCACTGGCAGAGATTGCACAGACAGTAGCTTTAGACATCTTGACAACAGTGACCTCTTTACAGGGTAAATTTACAGAGTTTTCATTAGTCACTCAGAGAGGAAACCAAATTTAACAGGTTACAATAATTTTTGTTTGGTGATAAGGTATGCCAGAGAGTATTGGCCAGTCAGTAAAGCTGGTTTACTCATTGTGTGTTTACCAGTCTAGGAGAGATTATGTCTTCTACTTGTGTTACCTTACTGGGTACTTTTCTAAAATATGTGCAGACTCAAAAGAACAGATCTTTTTATTTAATTCAGTCGGTTTATATAGTATTGTTGGTTGTTTCAAATAGCAACTCCTTTCAAATGAACTTGCAGGATTTATTGCCGTGGAGCCAGCTCAAACACTCTGAAGTGATTCTATAAACTATTAGTTTAAAGACTAGAGCTCTGTGGCCAAACAGGCTGTGATGATAAACCTTGACAGCTCTAGAATATTTTGGAGGCTTGACAATTTTGTGACTCCACCCTGAGAATTTTCCCTTAGTTCTCATGCTGGGAGATGTGGTTTTTTTCAGAAATTTTAGAAATAGCAAGGAATTTGTCTTTGCAGTTTGAAGTTCTGAAATATGTGGCAATTTTCTTTATCTGTGGGTATAACAAACTCTGAGTACTTGGTTCTGTTTCTATATGTGAATATGCTGTCTTAGTGCTTTTGTAGCTGGATAGAGAGGAAATTTGAGAGGATTCAGAAGGGACAAGCACAAATTAAATTACTGAGATAAATGGTTCTGCAGGAGTTAAGATGACAAGGGGCATAACTCTGTATGGAAGAACACCATTATTGAAGAACTCAGTTGCTGAGAATTGTTTATTTTTCATATTTTAAAATCTATGATCACAGAATCAGAACCTATTTGTCGTATATGGAATAAGGTGGGACAGTTAAGGCAGAAAAAAAGCACAATATAACCATGAAACTTCAAAGAAATGCTGTGATGCATGAGAAAATGTTTGTTTTGCCTTGGTTTTATGTGTTTGGGGTTTTTTTCCCCCTAGAAACTGAGTTAGTTAACTTCCAGTCCTAATAGGCTTTGATGTGTAAACAATTGCCTCAGAAAAAGCAGCACACTCATGCTCTCCTGCAGAAATGTTGGATAGTCCAGAATTGGCTATTATTTGAGCTACATCTGTGAATTTTGGAAAGCTAGAAAAACTGATTTTTCTTTGGGTGTTCTCTAAGAAAACATGACATCTTCGTTTTGTTCCTTGGAAGTTGTGCTCTACAAAACCAACTCTTGTTTTGAAATCTCATAACTCCTCTTGATAGAACAGATCTTTAACTCAGACTTAAAACATCCTAAAGGTTTATGTAAATAGAAACGTAGAGGTGATTAAATAGATTTTTAGGAACTTTATAAAAAATCTGAAAGACAGCCAAAAGCCAACCATATAGTGACAGACTATGAATAGCTGATATTTCATATCATTGTAGGCTGCTGTCTAGGAAGGATTGTCATTACAACAGAATTTCTCACACTGTAAATGATGAGATCTTCCTCCTCTCTCCACCCTAATCTCAGTTACAGATACACATTATATGTGTATCACTGTTGGTTTTTTCCATTCCTGAGTTTAAAAGGGGGGAAAGATTGTCTTCTAGGAGGTTGAAAAAAACTCAGAGCACCTGGCACTTCCTGTGCCTCTGTCAGGATTGTGCACTGAATCATAGAGCTCAGAATTCATGGGGCCAGTTAGGCTTCTGCCTGTGAGTGTGTATTAAATGTCTTTTCAGATTTGGCCCTGTATACCTCAGATTCCCAGTATTGTATTATTGAATAATTAGAAACTAGATGGCATTTCACTACCACACTGGATATTGAGATGCACCTGCATGCTGTGAAAATATCTGAGAGGTTAAAAAGTTCCTCCCAGTGAGCTACTATTAAAAATAGCTCTTTGTGTCTGAATCTCAGCATATTCATTCATCTCAAGTTTTTCTTTGCATGTGTCCTGGTATAAAAAACTTGCTTATTTCAAAAAGGAAGAAGTAAAACTATTGGGACTTCTGTGTGTAAAACTTTTCACATAATATAATACATAACTAATAGAAAATGATGAAACAGTCTCTATAGTTCTTTGGTGATCAAAATTCAGTATTATTAATATAAATATGTTATGATAACAATAAGAGATTTGCAAGAAAGTGGAGTTCATTTGTTTCTACGAGATGCTTGACCTCTGCTACTTTATGATTTGTTAGAGAGAGCTAAGGCTCACAAAAGCTGGCTTTCTTTCTATTTTACCTGGAAGGCGTTATTTTTTCAATAAATGGCAAAATCAAGTCAATATTTTTAGAACCAGGATAATTGCCACTTGAAATGGGCTAATCTTTGCTCAGAAGTTGTCTGACACTTTATACCCAATGTCAGCAGGAAAGAAATAATTAAGATGTATGATTTTGGTAATTGATAGGGAGCATTTGAATGGGTTACATAAATAATAGACTAATCAAAGTATTGTTTAACGGTTTGCAAAAACACATGCCCTACTGCATGTGCATTTATTTAAATTAATGTTGCTGTCAGAATTTATGAGAAATTTTGAAAGAGGATTTCATTTTCACCTCATGGTTAATGCTCTCATAAATAATAATTTGTCAATTTATAGAATAAGTTGTACTATTAAATTGTTCAGCATACCTCTTTAAAACATAGGTGTGCATTTACTGTTCTGGGCAATTACTCTATGGATAAAACTGCAACTTTCAAATCTCATTTTCATGTCTGCCAAATCCTACTCTTAACTCATTTTCTGTTCTAATGAGAATTAATGATATTAATAATCCAGTGCAACACAGAAGAGACCTGGGACTTTTCTTGTATATGCAGTATCATATTTTTCTAAAGAAGATATTAATACATCATTGATAACGGACCAACATATCTAAAAAATAAATGTAAAAAACCCCCAAAACTAGCTCTTCCCCAAAAAATAAAATACTTAAAAAATACATTCACAATTGAATTCTGTTTTTTCATTTAAGCACATGAAAGTTGTACTTGTTAATCATTTACTAAGTATTGATATATCTTGAACACCAAAAAAGCTCAGTCTGATAGTTTGGGGTAAGACTAAATCTGCTTACAGGAATCTTCCATTCTTCCCCAATCTTTTCTAAAACCACTTTACTTTTGTATGATTGTATGAAGGAAGAATACATTTACAATCTGAATATCTGAAATTAAAGAAAAGGTATTTCTCTTGGATGGCAATTTGAACATGCTTTGTTGTCAGATGCAAACCAAAATACCCATAGTGTGATAGAAACGTTATTGCAGTCTTTGCACTTATTTGTGCCCATATCAGGTTGCCACAACTGAGTCTGCTCCTTGCTTGAAAACAGCCCCATATGTATTCTGTGGGTTCCACTGCTACTCATTAAAAGGTGCTGTGGCAGCCTGGCATCAGCAGAGTCCCCACAGCCACTCTTCTCATCAGAGTCACTGTCATCTGTTGGGTTGTTTTTGGTCTGAGCTTCTCAGCCTCAGTGTAGGGTGGCTTTTTTCCTTCTCTGGACAGGAAAGTAGGGCCCCTGCATGTGTTTAACCCCACTTTTTTTTCAGGATACTAATATTTCTGCTTTTAATTGACAGCAGTTTTACAGGAGAGTGTGTCCCAGATGTGGCTGCTCTAAAATGAAAGAGCACTAGTGTTGGGCTTGAATGTTTCCCATCTAATTAGCATTTGCCCCTTCATTTTATTTTGGAAGGTTTTTTTCACTTGAGTGTGGGGTTTCCAAATGATTCTGGTAATCCTGGATTTTTTTTCCCTTGTTTTTACAGGTGACCTGTAACTCTTTCACCATCAGTAATGGAGAGATGCAGGATGTTGGTGTTGGCCTGTATCCCAGGTACTGTGGACACTGTTTCATTCACAGGCAGAATCTGTGTCAGTTTTTTCTCTTTTTTCCAAGGTAGCTGTAAGGACCATCAAAGCAGCAGGTAACATGTCTAAATGGGAAATTGGGAAATGGAAATAAATTAAAGGAGAGTGAAAAAATACAGTCTGGTTGAAAACATTCTTAATAGTCCTGATTACAGCATTAAAACAGTTTAAATAGTACACACCTTTATATTTTATTTTTGTGGAGATGGTAGTCTTTTCTAAGTAAGAATAAGTGCTGACATCACGAATGTGCACTGGGACTAGTTAAGGGAAACCTGTGCTTTAGAATACAGATATTTTGCAGCTGAGAGCCTTCAGAATAAGTAATTAAAATAAAAAAATTGGTGTATTTATAAGTAAATTACCATAACAAAGAAACCAGCAAGGTGAAAAGATAAGTCCCTTAAGAGACAGATGTTAATATTTGAATTTTGTACTATTGTTTCTTATTTGTATTGGGTAAGAAGTATGTACCAATGAAGATTTATCTTCATCCAATTAGTAACCTGTAATCATAAATATGGAAAATTAGTATGTAGTTTAAAAGTATGTTTTATCATCTAATTTTTTTGTTAATGCATGGTTGCATTATGTTGTCAGTACCTCAGTGGGCCTGTGATGGTTGTTTCTTTTCCTTCTAGTGTCATATGTAAGATTTGACTGAGGACACTTAATATCTTGGTCTGCCTTGCAGTAAAGAGGAGGAAAAGATAGTTAGGAGGACTTAGTGGGAATTAGTGTCATGAAAAGTGCAAAACAGTCATTTGATTTCATAATGGAATGAAACAATACTTGAGAAAAACGAAGTATTATTTTGGAGCATTATTATTAGGGAAATGTTTGCTTTTGGTTGAAAAAAAGCCCTTAACTGTGAAGAAATTATATGTCTCTGTTCAAAGATAATGCACTGCCAAAGGACACTCACTTCAGAGCAGTTTGAGTTTTGTTATAGCAAAAAAGCTGGGAAAATTGAGAACTTTAAATTTGTGGTTTACAAGTCCTGGGCAAATGCCCTTCCAGATGAATTCATTTGCTTCCAGAGGAAATTGTCATCAAGCCCACTAGTGTCTCCATGAGACAAGATTTAACTAAAAGTTCTTTATTAAGCCTTATTAAGAGGTGTATTTTTGTATGGCCTGATAGCTTCAGCATCACAATATATTTTAAAATAGGTAAAGTCCTATGGTCCTGCTGTGCATCACATTGTGAGCAGCTTTCAGAGTGTGCCCAGTGATCTCACAGTAAGTGTAGAGGATACTCTCCCAGTGGGCTCTTGAGGAATAACCAAGGATATTCTATTAGGCAAGAAGGGATACCAAAAGATTCAGAGCCCTGTTGATACCTCCTTTAGGAGTCAAAAAACTGAATAAACATGGTTTGGTACAGGGCTCTGACCCTTGGCAACATCCTCTATTTTACCAACAACAGTTGGGATTTTAAGTTGTTGAATCAGACAAGGACAGACTATCAATGCAATCAGGAGGTGGATAAGCCAAAAACTCTTCTTCCAGGTTATAATGCCAGAATTATTCTTTCAAAGGGTCATTCCCATAGGGAAAGAACCATCACCCCCATTCTGCTACAGCAGAAATGTTTGCCTAGGAAAGGCCGTTGTTTCTCAGCTAAGGGAACTCACAATTCAAAAGTACATAGCAGATGTGGTTAGCAGCCTCCCTCAGAGAGAGGGAGGGGTGTGTCTGTGCAGTGTTTGTCTCTTGAGGGTGCCAGCATGAGCTGTGCTGCCCCAGCTGTCACATGCCACAAGAACAGAGGCTGGGACAAAATATGCATAAAGCAGAGGCAATGGGCATGGTTCTTCTTTCAGCTCTATGCACCAACTTCTTTGGCTTTGGGACACTGTATACTCCATTTTCTCCTAATATGAAATGGAGGTTGATTGTTGGCCCCTTTGAGCTGTGCTTGCAGTGGCACTTGGGTAATCAATAAGGTTGGTGCCCTGAGCTGAGCAGAAGCAGCAGAAATAAGTCAGTCCCTGCTGCTCTGAGCTGTCAAGGTTACCTTGTTCCCCACTTGCCCTGAATCAGGGCTCTCAGAGAGGCTCTGGGTGGCCACTGCCTTCCTCCTGCTCTGAATACACAAAAGGCAGGAACACTTGAAGAGATCCTGGCATGGCTCCTGTTACCAATGAATATAAATCTTCTAAGCATTCATTTTCCTCCCCTAACCAAGAGCAGGTGATTTAACAGGGAATTTATTTATTTCATGACTTAATTGCTTGATACTTCAGATGTAATCATGTTAGCTACTTTCAAATGATTAAAGGGAAATGGCAGTGGATATTCCTCTAAGTTTTTTTCTTTTTTTCTTCCTTTCTTTCCCCCTCTACCACCCCTCCCAGCATGTCTTTGCTGAACCACAGCTGTGACCCAAACTGTGTGATCGTTTTTGAAGGATACCAGCTTTTACTCCACTCTGTCCGAGAGATCCACATTGGTGAAGAGGTAATTAACTTGTCCTCCCTTCCATCACAGACACCTGCAACAATGACATCTCCCTAAATAAATTCCAGACTGCTGGGCCACCAGCTTAATATTTTGATGATATATTGATGCCACTTTCTAGCACATAGCTATCAGGGGGGAAATGATAAATAGAATCATCTCTTCACACTGCCTGGGCCCCATAATCATTACTTCTCATAAATCACTAGCAGTCTTGATAAATTCCTGTTCCTCCTTTCCTCCTCTAGGCACTTCATTTTGTTTGTATTTGAGTGTCTTTACCCTGACGGAAACATTTACAATATTTCTGAGTGGAATGCAGTGTTCCCCAAGTTACTGCAACAATACATTTGTCAGGCTGCAACCATGCACTTGTAGTAAACCTTTCATTGACAGTGAAAGCAGCAAAACAAGGTTTGTTTTCTTGTCCATTTCGCTAGGAAAGACTTCAAAATATCTTTTTCAAGAGATTTCTGATTTGATTTGATCTAAGGTAGTCCCTACTTTATTTTTACAACAGCACTTTTATTAATTAAAAATGAGCATTTGTGGCTAGAAATCAAAATAAATGTGTTTTGCAGCAATGCAGTACTGAATTTGCTTAATGAGACCTGAAAAGAAATGTATACATATATTTAACTTCAGATGCACCAATGACCCACACAGTCCTAGCTATTGGTCATTTCAAAATCATGACCTAATGTAAATATGATTCACACCTGTTCTTAAAACTGTGGGAATATGAAGACCATAAATATTCTTTTTTAGACACGATATTTATTTACCTCCTTATGAAGTTTATTCTTTTTTAATGTATTCTTTCTCAAAGATAGTAGGGCATCAAAATAAGTAAACGGTAGAAAAATTTTTAGGCCATAAAAATAAATAAGTGGTAAAATATTTTTTTCAGCAAAACATTGTTAAGAACCACAGAAATGTTTTTGCATACTTACATTTTTGCCAAGAGAAATCTTCCAGGATCCAATATATGTTTGTGGAGCTATTAATTGTAGACATCTTTCAGTCCAGCATTCTTGTTTAAGTGTTATAGACACCTTCCTTCTATTTTATCCATAAACCATAGCTCTTCTCTTGGCTTCCCAGTTCACTAAGATGGGTTGCTTATTTAAAAATACAGTAGATTTTAATGTCTTAAGACATTAAAGAAATCTGAAGTAAATTTAATCTCTTAAGAAAATGGGCTTAGGGCATAAGAGACAAAGTAAGAAAAGAAAGTTAGTATTAGGTTAGACCTGTTATGGGAAGAGGAAGGGAAAAAAAATTATGTGAGGCTGTGTACAAGTCAGCAGTTCAGTATTATTGTCAGTACCTATTTAGTTTTCCTTATACACAACTTCATTTTGTGTTCTGCATGATGGCTTTGGTGCAAATTTCCACACTGCCTTACTGCTTGCCTGCAGCAGGGTGAGCTCAGTTTTAGTAATAACCAGGTGTTGAATTTACACTCATATATACATGGAACTGTATCATCTGTTGTGAGCTGAGTTTTAACTTTTATTGCTGATGTCATGATCTGAGCTAATGGCAGAGAAGATACATGTTATGGAGGAAACTGATTGGGTGTTCTGTTTAAATTGGGTGCTCTGAGATGGTAAGAAGAACATTATTTCAAGTCCTGAGGCAACAAGAAAATTATAACCACTAGACATTTTCTCTTATGCTGTTCAATTTACTCTAGATGCAGGTAGAATGAGATCCTCTATAAAATAATCAGAAAATAAGCACTAAGATTTATCAGAAATAAGAAGCTACATAGCAAGTCAAGCTCAGATTAGTAGAAGAGGACTATGGCTTTTCCATCCATACAGGAGCAAATTTTTGCACAATTTGCTTTCTGTTGGAGCACACTGCAGCAGTTTGCTCATGCTAAGGAGTTGCTGGCCACCTGTAATTGCAGAGAAAATAGACATGGGGAGCTGAGATGACTGGCTGTTGTGGTCATCTCAGCATTCTGAACTTTGCTTCCAGCATCTCAGAACTAATGATAACAGTTTTTTGCTCTTCAAGATGATTACAGAATCACAGAATGTCTAGAGTTGGAAGGGACCTCAGAGATCATCTTGTCCCCTGCTGTGGGCAGAAACACCTTCCTCTAGACCAGGTTGCTCAGAGTTCCATCCAACCCAGCCTCAAACTCTACTAGCGATGGATCTTCCACAGCTTCTCTGTAATGCTGTAACTTTAGGTGATGTTAATTGACAGCATACAAAGATTTCCTTTACTTGCAGTTCTCCACAAAAATGAAATTTAAGTGTTGCAAAGAGAGGTGAGATATGGGGAAGGATTATAAAGTAGCAAAAATTATTCATCTAGAGCTCACAAGGGCTGCTTTATTGATCAGCTAGTTTTGTCAAAAAGACAAGCAGCCTGCTCTGAAGAGATCATCATCATTTCCCTACCCTTAAGTAACCACTTCAAACAGCATCAAGATGTGTGCTATAATTTCAATTTACTTTTTGTTCATTGCAGAGTCTACCTAGTGTTTTGCAGGCAGACATGAAATGATTTCACCTCCTCTCCAATCAGAAGCCGTGTGGCTTTGAGTCAATTAGTCAGTTAGTGCTGGGAGTCAGAATGGATTAGCTGAGGTGCAGTTCTGCTCCAAAATGTGTGCTTTGCTTCTCACCAGCTTCAGAGTTCACTTAGAGCAAACCTGTACCTTTCTTCAGAATATCACATAACTGACTGTACCTTACAGAGCAACAATTTTTTAAAACTAATACTGAAAGCCAGTAATGATTTCAGATGATGACCAAATAAATCTATTTTCATGACAGATTTCAACCACGTTATATAATGTTTCTGTTACTGTAATTCTGTAAGAAGTTTTGTGTCTGTGTATGCTTGACACATTACATTTTGTCCCATGAAAGTGGTTAGAAACAAATTTTTCCTTGAATTAGAAGGCATTTTGATCTTATATGCTAAAACAGAAAGAGTGCAGACTGTTAAGCCCTTCTATAACTCTGTTTCAGGAATAGATTTCTGTACACAACCCTCCCAGAGATTCTGAGACACATGATTGCAAAACCAAGAAGATTCCCTTTTTCTTTTTTCTGCCATTTGTATTGACATACTTGATTTTAATTTTTTACAGAATTTTCTGTCTAGAAATTCTGTGGCTTATATTCAGTTTCAAAAAAAACAAAAACAAAAACAAAAAAACCCCAAACCCCAAAAAAAAGAAAACAAAAAAACAACAACAAAACTCCACATAAATTAAGTCCACTGCATTGTGGCAGGAAAATTGTGTCCACCTCAGCTGACAGATGAGGAACATGAGAAACTAACCACCATATCCATGATTAAAGAATTTCTGTGTCAGAGCATGAAGCAGGGCTCAGGCAGTGCTATATTTCTAAGGAGAAAGTCTTAAGAGTCAATAAGTCTCATAGCTGTTAAATAATTTCATGCCTTCATAAATGTTTTTAATATATATTCTCCACTTTGGGGGGAAAAGATTTACTGCATTCTTTATAAATGATGCAATAAAGAGGCAAGCTTTGGTCAGTCAAAGTAATGTTTTAATTAGTAGCATACATTCTACATGCAAATACCATTAAGACAACCTTTGATAAATGGGCATATTTCCTAAATATGGACAAGTTAAATGAGCCTTGCATCTAATGAAGTGATACAAAATTAAAGCAAGGGTAGAAGAGAGAGGTGAATACAGAAATTTTGCATTTAAACAATTAAATGATTAGTATAGGCTGAGTCACTCTTAACTTGATCATGCTTCTAAATATTCTAATTTTTTTTTTTTACCACTCAGCCTGCCAGCTACAAACATTTCTTCACTTATGGATTTCTGCTGGCAGGGCTGGGAATTTGAGCTTGGACAAGAGAGACCCTAAGTTGTTAAAATGCTAAAAGGAGAGATCAGTGTGATGAAGCCTCTTCTCCTCTTTCTATCCAGTCATATGTTTTAATCCAGAGCATGTTGTTATGTGATTGTTCATATCCACAATGGTTTGGTAACCTCTGAAAGAAAAATGTCTTTTTTGAAACTTCTTCCTACCCCCAAGGTTCCTGCAACATAAATGAAAAAAAGAGGTGGGGGGAGGAAAGCAAAAAAATATAAAGAGAGAAAGGGATGAAGCCTGTAGGCTGGATAGGTAAGGTATATTTGGTGTTGGCTCTGTGTATGTTTTGCAGTATTAAAATTGAAACCTGCCTAACGGTGGTTTCAATAGTAATGACAGGGTTTAAACCATTGTCTTAAATATTTTGGCAAAGAATAGACTAATCTCACATTAATTATTTCTCCCATAGGATTCCTACTGTCTTGCTCTATGTCTGAACTTGATTAAATCCCTTTTACTGCTGGATGCCACCTGAACCTAAAGCCCAGTAGGACATGAGTCAAAACCAGAGATGTTTATGCAGAGGACAGGAGACAGGGAATGTGTGTGGAATGAATTTGACAGAAAACACTTGTGAATTTCAAGGAGACATGAAGATCATGAGGCTTTTGATGGGAGAGGGAAATTGGGTTTGGAATGTCTGAAAGGATGAGGTTAGGACTGCAGCTTGGATGGAAAATGCTTTGTGGGAAGGAAGGGAGACAGATCTTTCTTACCACACCAAGGAGGATGCAGATAGATTAGGACCAGCTGTGGAAAGAAGAGAGGACAAAATTGTTGGGGTCACTGAAGATGTCTGAGAAATCAGAGATGGGCAACAAGGACTGTGAATTTGGGAAAGCAAGTGGGGAAGTGTATGATAATGCTGAAGGACAGATCTGGGACTGGCACAAGGATGAAATCATCCCATTGTACCAAAAGTGGCTATGAAAGGAGCTAGAGTTTATGGCTAGAAAACAGGTTTAATCAGATGTTGAAAATAAGACAGGAAAATGATATTCATGATGAGGAGAGGAGAGGAGAGGAGAGGAGAGGAGAGGAGAGGAGAGGAGAGGAGAGGAGAGGAGAGGAGAGGAGAGGAGAGGAGAGGAGAGGAGAGGAGAGGAGAGGAGAGGAGAGGAGAGGAGAGGAGAGGAGAGGAGAGGAGAGGAGAGGAGAGGAGAGGAGAGGAGAGGAGAGGAGAGGAGAGGAGAGGAGAGGAGAGGAGAGGAGAGGAGAGGAGAGGAGAGGAGAGGAGAGGAGAGGAGAGGAGAGGAGGAGTCAAAGCTTGGAAGAAAAGGATGGAAAATAAATAAGCAGCACAACTTCCATCCATTCAGTGCAGAAAGATCAGAGGCAAGCCTATGGCTCCTGTGTAAAATATTAGTATAGACTGTCTGCAAGACAGTATTGGTGAAACTAATCCTCTCTTGGCTCAGACATGCACAAGCTGGGACAGAACAACATTAGATAGAATTCTAAGCCTAACAAAGTTCTCACACTTTCTAACTTTTGATTAATTGTGGAATTTTAATTTATCTATTTCATTATTTATACTATTAATCTTCAATTAAGAGGCCATATTTCTTTTAAATGCTTGGCTTTGCAATCTCAGTAGACTTCTTTTAACACAGTCCTCCTTCAACATATAATCAAATTACACTTTAATATTAAATGAAAAGAAATGCAGGCATTGTTTTAGTTGCTTGTTAATTGCTCATTCAGTTAGAATGCTCACTAATTTGCAAAATGCATGTTCTGACAATGGATTTCATGGTCATTACTAAAATTGGTCAGGTTTTCCTGTAATTTCTTTGGATGGACTCTCATGATTTAACTGAAAACCATGTGAAAATTCTCCCAATTAGTTGAAGTGTCTAGGCTCAGGATGAAATAATGTGACCTGATTTTTTTCAGCTCTGACCTCTCTGGAGTGTTTCAAAGTGTGCTGGGCATATAGTGTAATCACTCAATAGCATGTGTGACTGTATGCTGGTCTGAACTGAGCTGGTTTTTTTGTTTTGTTCTTTTCCTTATCATTAGTTTGTGCCTGTGCAGCAGTTTAAACATTTCAAGAAGTCTACAAGTGGTTAGTCCTGTAAAATTCTTTCTGGCAGGCGTCAAAGTGAACAAACTACAGACTTCTCTGTAGTTCATTGGAATTCACTCTCTACAGTGTAAGAAGCTGAAAATGGCACAAATGAAGGCACAAATTTTCTTTTATCATTTTAATAAATCTTCTTGTCAATAGTTTCAACAACTTAGACTGCAATGCTTTTGTGCTTCCTCAGTCACAAGGGAAACATCACAGACATACTGAAAATGGGTATGGCATGAGAGGAATTATCCTCAGGCTCAAACATATATTTGCAAGAAAGTAGGAACTTCCCTGAGAAAAAAAATTGACAATAGTTGGATATTGTATAACAGTAGTGGCAAATACACACTTAAGCTCTGGAGCTAAACAGAAAATGAGATTTCATGCACAAGAGATTCAGATATTTTATGCAGCGTTTCTTTGCTATCTTTTCTTACTCTCCTATCTTATTTTATTTTTCTTCCAAATTAGGATTAAAAGTTATAGTGATAATTTGGGTGGAATCAATAATTGATCTTGAAATGAGAAGAAGTGTTCTTCCAAGGGAAATTATTTTTCTCTTTTTTCACCTTCTGTACAAGTAGTCAATTTCCTCTAGAAAATAATCTGTTAGCATTTTATTTTATGCTGGGAAAAATGCCATATCCCAAAAATGTTGGCTCTGCTAATGAATAGGCAGAATACTAATTTTTGTAAAATATACCAACTCTTTTTTTTTTTTTTTTTTTTATGTACTGCATTCAGCTGACCATCAGCTATGTTGAAACACTGGTGCCTACCAGGGAGCGCCAGAAGCAGCTGGGGCGCCAGTATTGCTTTGAATGTGATTGTCTTCTCTGCCAGAATCAAGAGAAGGTAGGTTGAGAGAAGAAATTCCTTGCCAGTGAAACAGAATTTTCCAAGGCCCATCAGCAGCTTTCCTTTCTTATCATAATACTTATCTTTTGCTACTAATTGAATGGCCAGAAGAGGGAGGAAAATTGCCCCTGCCCTCCTTGCAGTTTTTGTTGCTATGAAAGACAGCTCTGAATGAAAGAAAAGCAGGAAATATTGGCATTTTCCTATTCAAAAGAATGATCTTGGAACCTCAACTGAAGCCAGTTGTCTGATACTGCAGGAAAGTTCTGCTTATCCTCAAAATAATGTTGAATTAATTTTGTCAAACACCTGCATTGGTAATTTTCAAGAACTACCAAGCTTGTTCGGTAGTTATTAGAGAGAATGGTGAACATCCTTGAGTGACTTTGTAGTTTTTATGCTCACTTACATCACAAGTTCTTGGAGTAGCAGGTCAGTGGTTGTAGTAGACAAACTTTTCTTCAGTGTGATCTCTTACTGAGGTTCAGCCTAGCCTGATTTGATTATATTCTGGTTTGCTTCATATTTATACAACCTTGGCACAATAAATTTGTCTCAGAGCCTGATGAGAGGTTAAATAGAATGGGAAAAATGAGGCTGGCTTCATAGCAGTTTATGCACTTAGTCTCTTTTCTTACATGTACTTATTTTCACAAATGCCTGTTTGGAGTGAATCACCTATCATAGCTAAATGTGTTCCTGAAAGATTAGCAATAGTAATAAAGATATTGATGAAAATGTAGTTCCAAGGGGCATAATATGATTCATTAAATAATTGCTGCACAGGAAAAAAAAAACAAAAAACAAAACAAAACAAAAAACAACAAACCCCAACCAAAAAACAAACCAAAAAACCCAAAACAGAAAAAGAAACCCCCATTGTTTAAACTGTAACAGATGCTTTGATTCATCAGTAGGCAGTTCAAAAAAGAGAACACAGAAATTTTCAGGCTTATGACATAATGCTAAATTACTTCCTGTCCATGTTGGCATTCTGTGCCTGCTAAAAGCTTCTGCAATTCTACTCAGAGGCAGTGAAGTGAAGATCTCTTTTTGTCTTTCTTTTAAAGACGGTCACTCAAGTGCCATGAAATCTCAGATTAGTTTTGGGCAAATGGCATCCTCACAGATGCAATGATGATTAAGAAAAATAAACAGGCTAAAGGGTCTTCAAGGATCACTTAACAGATTGTGAAAGGGTAGGCAAGTAGTGTAAAGACCATTCAGCATGTGGAATGTTTTTGGAAATAACATCCCCAGGCTGGTGTAGATTTCATTGTAAGAATCATTGTAAGAATCAGCATATAACATCAAAAAATACTGTAGTGAAATTACATGTGTATATATTAAAGAAAGCAACACTCTCATATATGGTTAAAATTAATTTGTGGGTTTTCTTTTTCTTTCTGAAAATATAATTGTCATATGTGTTCATATTCTATAGATCTTTCTTTTGCCCTTTCACAAAATTTCCCTGGAATGATATAGTGAAATGTTTGGAAAACACTTTGTGACTGCATTCTGAAATTCGGTGTTTGTCTGATTGTTACCATGTAGAGAGGTCTGTGGTTTTGTGGCAGCTTGGTCTGTTAATGTCTATGAAGAAGACATCTTTATCCTCAGCTTCAGTTCAGGGTGACATGTTATCTGCAGCAGTCCTCACAGTATTGTGTTTCATTTCTCTGTGACAACTGAATTTTTAAAATTTCTACATGACTAGCTTGTTTTGTTTTTTTCTATTTATCTCAGTCACTGCTAGTAAGCTGAGTCATGAAACACTGCAGGTACAGCAGGAGCTAATATTTTTGGAAATTCTAGGGGTTTAAACTACGAAATGTCTAGATTTAGGTGCTTATTCAAAACATCCCTGCTGAAATATCCCTAATACTGAGACAAATTTCTTAGTCATCTTAGAATTTTTTTTTTAAAAACAAAATTTTTGTCTTATCTTAAATCAAAATCTTAATCTTCAATAGAACAGGCAACAGCTGTAACTTTGGGTCATCTGGAGTGGCAGAGTCAATATTGTGAATGAATATGGTCAGCTCATAGTAAATTCCCATATTACAACATTGCTTTGCAAGAAAAAAGATAGTTTAGTCAGCAGCAATTCATCTCGTGTACCTTTCTTATAGGTAAAAATTCCAGAAATGCTTTATCCATTCAAGTAAGTTCTTGTGTGTTGGAGGTTTTTTTTCAGTTGCAATCATCTCATCAAAAAAGCTGGAACCCTTCTGAAATCACATTTCTAGACATTTACACAAACACTTATGGAGTTTGTGTTACTCCAGTCTTGCTGAGTGTGCTTGCAAGCTGCTCAACATGTGCTAGGGACCAGTGAAAGCTCTCAAGATGCACACATCAATTTATAGTAAAGTTTGTAGTCAAGTGATTTGCACTGTAGCTTTTACTCTACACTTCTGTAATGTTCTAAAAGTGATCCTGCAAATCCTGTGGGAAATATAAAAGTTCATATGAAGAGCCCATAAATCTCATGTTTATTTGTACTTAGTTACATGCATCCTTATTTATTCATATTTATAAAAATACTTGTAAGATAATTATCATTGAAATTTATATTTCCTGCTGTATTTTTAAAGGCTTGTTCATTAAGTGTTAAATGCCTGAGTGAAAAAGGAAGATGGTATCAAGTTTCTGCTCTCAAGTCTGTTACTGACTGCAAGTGACCTTGGGAAATTTGTTTTATTCTAGAGCAACCTTTGTGTTTTCTAAGATCCAACCCTTATTTTTTATAATTGGTAGGAAGCTACCATTTCAATTGGAGCTCAACAGTTTTTTATTAGAAAACAGATCAGACTGTCTGTACTGGGGAGCATTTTTTCAATGTTCTGTGGAGCTCTGGTTTGTTCAGTCTCTACAAACACAGTAGAAAGATCCTTTATAGGTAATTTATACTTCTGCTGAGTATTCTGATGCCCAAAGGATAATAAAGAATTGTAGTGTATTTTCTAAGGTCTTTCAGTTTTATGTGATGGATTTGTTTAACTGAGAATAATTCCTTGAAGCAGAATGATTTGGGGTTTATTTGTCTGCCTTGTGCCTCCCTCATACTGAGAGCAAAGACAAGCAGCAAATTCATACTGCCTTCAGTAAAAACCCATGAAAATTGGAATGGATATAAGAGGTTAAGGGAATGCCTTCAAGTAAATTGCCCACTCTATAGACAGATGAAGTTTGGTGAAATAAATTATGCTGCTCCATGAAATATATATAAACACAAAATCAAAGCTGACATGATTACATTTCTGTGCTTGCTGACATGGATAACCAGAGTGCAGTTACAACACTTCCTAGGTATACATGGTTTCCCTGCACAAAAAAAATTCTCAGGATCTGAGACTAATATGGCAAAGGCTACATTTTCAGGTACCATGAAATGAGCTGCAGCCCAACCACAGGGATCTTTGCTGAAGCCAAAGTCGCTGAAGTTCAGCATCACCTGACACACACTGGCACTCAGTGGGGCAGACACAGCCCCAGAGCAAGGCAACAGCTCCATGGCTGAGCACTCACAGTGGCACTGCATGCAAAATGAGAGGGAATGGTCCTCACTGGTCACTGCTGGTGAAAGGACTTCAAAGTGAATCTTTGCTATGCAGTAGTGATTCTTTATCTTCCATCTGTGAGCACGGCCATGGAATAATCTAGGCACATAGCTGCTATCAAGGATGAGAAAACATAGAAGCAAATTGTGGCAGTAGCTGAGCTGGGGATCTTAAATAATTTTTGGTGCCTGAGCCTCAATGTGAGCTGAATTTTAATTTTAAGGATGTACTATAGTGCTGGCCAGCATCTTTTAGCAGCTGGTCAAGCAGCCTGGCAAGTACAAATAAGAGATAAGAGTGAGGTGAACCTTTTGGTGGTTCAGTTCCTGACAAATTAAATGACACTAATTACCAATCTAGACAAGACTTTTGTCAAAAGTTAGAAAAAACAAATCAGGAACTACAAGAGGGGAAAAAAAAGTCTTCCTAAGAGTCACTCATAGAATACCTCCTGTCTGTCAATACTTTAAGTTAAGCTCCTGTATTGTCTTCAGTTCATTGTATCTTTGACAGCTTTACACATTATTCTTTGCTCCATTTTAAGATCAATCTCCACTGTAATTCAGGAATGTATGCCAAGCTGAACTCTTGGCAACATATTACTATTTCAGCACATAAAAGTCCCTTACATTAATTATAATTAAAGATGGGTTTACATTGATGACAAACATTTTAAATGCAGAGCAGTTTTTTCCACAGTTGTGAGCCAGAGAATTGTTCATGTTGTACATCTTCAGCCAAGGATTTCAGGGACATTTGTGCTTATAAAATGGCTTTGTTATGAGTAGTCTTTCTCCTTTGGAGCTGAGATTTAATATTTTAGTCTAGCTTGGTTTTTGGAAGGCTTTTATTTATTACAAGGTCAAAAGCAGTGGAGTGGACTCTGAATCATTTTTATGTTTGGCCAGTGTTTGAGAGTTGCCAAAGTTAATAATAACATACTGCCAGTAAGTATGTTATTCCTTTAATAACTTTTTTTTTTTTTTTTTTTTTTTTTTTTTTTTGCTTTGCAAAAAGTACTTACTTATATTGCAGCCTGAATTTTGGTAGAGAATATCACAAGTCCAGCTTCCAGCTCAAGGGCCCTCAAAATCAGGTCACCTGATCAGCAGCCAACCTCTACATAAAAATACCACCTGCAATTCTTTACCTGTTATTACATACATCCACCAGGTCTGTTATAACCAACCCCCCACCCCAAATAAGTTCCTGAACCTGAAGTTTTGACATTATTTTTCTAGCAGAGGGAACAACACAACTGTAGTTTAGAACTCCATCAAATGTAAGTAAATTGATCAAATTAGTTGCTACAGCTTATGCCTGTGGTTGATTTGCCTCACCAAGTTTCCTGATAGATGCTTGAATATGCCCAAAAATATATTATACAACATTTTCACCTTTGATCTTCATGTTTGCTCTCAGCAATACCTTTGAAGAACATGTGCTTAAATTACAGAGGCATTGTTACACAGAGTATTATTACTGACTGTTGTTTTTAATTAGGATGTAAAGGCTTAATGCAAGATCATTGTACTGGTATTAGTACAAAAATGTCACCCCTACCTCAGGGATCATATATTTAGGACACAGGAAACACAAAATTATATGTTAAGAAGTGCCTTTTAAAATTGCTATATTGTCAAGTTCCATAAGTTTGTGTCCCAGTTTTCCTAATATTTATTTATTTTTAGGCATTTACATTCTCAGTGTTTCCCAAGTACAATATGAAAGATGAGACCTCCAAATTAATTCAAAAGATGAAGCCTGGGAAGCAAGGATTAAATAAGATTTTTGAAAACAAGTCTCTTTATACAGCTAACTGAATGTAAAACCCTTTGATCAAAGCAAAGAAAAAAGTAGGAGCATCTGTTTCTCTAGTCAAGATTCCAAAAAAACTTTCTAAGTACCAATGTACCAGTCTGTTAAAAAAATAATTGTCTTCCAACATAATTCTGGTTTAATTATTTCCTATCAAAATACAGAGTTTGCAATAGTTAATTGTAGAAATTGTTGATTCCTCATCTTTTTTACCATTTTGCCACTAGAATTGCCTTTGAAGGAAACTACAGGATGACATCAAGCCAGAGGTCAGTCATGTTTCACCCACCTCCTCTTCCAGCCCAACATCAGTGTACCCAGTGCCTACAGCACTCAGGGGCAGTAGCTGGAGCCTGCTGGACACAATGCTGTTTCTCTCCATAGGTGCCTGGCTATTTCTTCCCTCTGGCAAGGCACTTGGTAGTGACATAAACCCTGGATTCATTCCTGAAATCCAGCAGACTAGCACTCTTCTGTTCCTTTCAGAGGATCTTACCCTCTTGGGATGGCTTTCCAAACAGCCAAGGACAGAGGGCTTTTATTTTTCTAGTGCCAAAAATGACAGCAGAAAACAAGGCAGCCGCTTCTAATTCCTGGGGTCTCTTGTTCCTTAACAAAGGCATCATGTCTTCAGCTTCTTAGCATTACTTACATGACTTCTGAGGCTCCTTCCATCTTTCAACACTGTAATTTTTTTCCCCCTAAAGTGCAGTTCCAAAGACAGTGACAAATGCTCTGTGATCATTTTTCCATGACAACTTGCCTATCCCAGTTGCTTTGGGACTGCCTCAGTGTGCTCTGGTCACCACTTGGCAGCATCCAGCTGGAGCTCACTTGGGCTCTCAAGGTCATAGAAAAGATCTGGCTGTTCTTATAAATAGAGATGAGTTGAAAGATGTATGTAAACTCTTTGCCTTTTCAGGAGATCCTTAATAAGCAACCTGTATCAGTTTGGTCCATCGAGTTCATATTTAAAGCAAACACAGAAGTTGGGAGTGTGGCACTCTCCTGGGAGTCTGGAGTTTTGCTCATCTGACCAGAATCCCATTCCTTTCAGACCCAACCACCTAATAGGAAACTTACATCTTATGGCAGATGTTTTAAGGAGAAACACTTTTTTTTTTTTTTTTTTTTTTTTTTTTTTTTTTTTTTTGCCAAGGGAAGAGAGGGCATTCCTATAATGGTTTTAGTCTTTTGCAGCTACATTTAAGTCCCTATATCTTTCTGCATCCATCCCATCTAGATGTCCAGCTTCATTGGGAATGTTAGAACTAGCTATTACTGGTAGGATTTATTTTTCAGATGTTGTTATTCCTATAGCAGCCATTATTTGGTCTGTGCTGAATGACAAGCAGAAATAAGAAAAGTCTTACTCTGCATTAGCAATCTAAAATAAACATAGAATTTTCAAAGACAAAGCAGTAATTTAAATATAAGGCTAGATCAGAAAAAATCACTTTCCAAACACCTTTTCCTGTGATGATTTTGGAGAGACTTTTTTTTCCCTAAATATGTCTAGAAGCCAGTCATTGCATTATCTGAACTTGAATATCTGAATTCTCTTTGCTGAGGTTCCTATAAGCTCTTGTATGTTTCAGCCTGTCAAGGTGGTTTCTAATAATAGTAGCACCTTAGGGAGCAATCTTGATTTTGGATGCCTTTTCTTGATCTGTTTATCAGCCACTTTTTTCTATTTTGCAGCATGTTTGATCTTTTAAAATCCCATTAATTAGGTAAATTGATTGAAATGTGATCGGTTTCAATTCAGATCCCATAAGTCGTTAAAAAAACCAAAAAGGATGTTGCAACCTTAAACTGGACTGAGTTTCAATTTTCTGGATACAAAAATCTCTCCGGCTGAAGGTCATCCAGTTTGGACAAAATAACATCTACATCAGAGCCAGAATGACATTTTTTCCTAGGTGTTAGAGCAGACCCTGTGGGGTAAGGGAACCCCAACTCTCCTAGTGCTTCAGGCAGTGGGTGAGATTCAGGTGAGTCCAGGATGTGCACTGTATCTTTCTTCTAGATTCCTGTTCCAAATCAAGTTGAAATAGGAGCTTGGATCTTTTTCTTTCCAAGTGTATATTTGAATGAGCTACGAATTTTGAAGAAAAAGCAGAAGAAAGTGGGTGGAAATACCTTTTTCTCATTGCTTCTCTGGATGTAAGAAAAAAAAAATCCTTTCTAAGAGTAAAGCAATTTATTATTTACCTTTAAAGACTCAAAACAGGACAGCAAAATTATATGGGCTGACCATAAAGTCAGCCTTTGCAGGCATGCAGTATATTTTGATCCCTCCATTTTATTGTTTTCTCTGCTCTTAGACTCTCAGCTTTTGGCATAAATGCTCTTTTTACTCTGTGCAGTCTAAAAACCTGCAAAACTGTGTAGCTGAGATGCTGATACTGCCAGTTTTATAAATAATAGCAACAGTAAAGTCAACAAACAATTTCAAATCACACTAAAATGAAGGAAGAAAATGTGAAAAAGTACTCTGCTGTTTATCAGCAAATTTGTGAGTTACTTAAAATAGGACACAATTTTAATAGCTCACTGAAATTTTTTGCAATAGGCCATCTTCAAGTAATTTCAGCTAAAGTTTATGTTGTCTTTAACTCATTCATTGTTGAAAATACTGCCTTGAAGATATCACCCAGTGCTACTCCATAGGAACCTTTTCATTCTGAATAAATGTTTTCAGCTATGGTTCTTATGATTCTCCTCCAAATCAGTGCATTCTGTGTCTTTCTCTTCAGAGTCTGAATGTGCTTTCTGCATACTCCAAATTTCTGGTTCTTAATGCCATCCTGATTGTATACTATATACTTAGATGCTCAACAATTTGCCTTTTGTTTCATTTTTCTTAGAGGAAAAAAAATCCTGATAAATCTTACCTTTCTTACAGTCTACTTTTTCTGACATCACTTACTGTCCATACAATGCTGAGAAATCACTAGAAATAAATACTGCCAATACAGTAGGTGTAAAAGTATGGTAAAGATTAGCTTCTTTGCAATCAATGCCTATTGTCCTAGTTTTCTGAAAATCCCAATCAGAGGAGAGGAATAGTGACTGGTTGTGTTAAGCAGGTTTGTGCACATTGAGCCTGTAAGTATGATCATGGTTTTAGCCTATATGGGTCAATGATGGCTTTAAAAACTCTGGGAAAAGTGAAATCTAGTAGTCCTGATTTTGATCTGGTAATTTACCCATCATTAAATCTATGAACTAAACCATTCCCTCTCATGGAAGAACAGTATATTCTGTGAACCATTTCACTGTGATTGCTTTTTGGTGAAGTGGACATGTACCTAACAGGACAAACACAGCTCTGAATGGGAAAAGCTGTATTTTATGCACATGTGTGTGCAAAGGTACACACACAGAACCTGTGAGGACAATTTGAAAGATTTTCCTATTCCATGATTCTTTTTCTGCTATTTGTTTTGTGACCTTTGTTAAGTAATGTGAGGCCCTATTTCATATCTCCCTCCATAAATTAGATCTTGAAATGCTCATTATACCAGTAACATTAAAAAGGTGAATTATTCTCTAGTATATCTCAGTATGTAACTTACTAGAAAGACTCACATTGCTACTTTCCATGCCACATAGTGAAAGCGCATCTCTCACTCCTAGGCTTCTTTAAATTAAGAGAGATGGCTTTCCTGCCAGCTGCCTCTAAACTTTTAGACACTCTTTGCAAGCCAAATTTTATTTTTCAGAGATTGATTGACTGATTTAGAACCCTGGTGGTAAGGTGATCAGGTATCATGACTTCATTCTAATTGCTTTTTGACACTGTAATAATTCAAAGTTTGAGGTTCTGGCTGAATTGATAGGAAGCACCATAGGCTGAGAAAGACAGAATCATGCTCCTCAGTGCCTCAATCAGTTCCAGTCCTTAACTAATATTCTCTGAGGTGTATTAAAGCAAGAATGAGCTCATTTGAATAACAAGGAAGCCTAACTTTTGAGACTGTAAAACTGCAGACTAAATGCTTTGGCTTGAAAAATTGCTGTGATAAGCAATGTGCCATATCAGCTTCCTGCCATAATTTAATTAATGTCACAACAATGCAATAACTAAAGCTGTAGTTATAAATTTTGTGTTTATGAGCTCTATTCTAAGACATGAAGAGAAATTATTTTGTGTGTGAAAGATTACAGGCTTTAGACGGCTTTATGTACTCCAGCCACAAGAGTTACAGCAGAGGATTGTGACATTTTTTTGACCCACTGCAGGATGTCCTGCTGTTTTCCATGGGATTGCTCTGTGTACTGTATGAAAGCTGTGATTTGAATTGGGGACTGAAGCAAAACAGTGTCACAATTCTGCCATAGATTTATCTGAACACCAATATTTAGAAAAAAATAATTTGCTGCATTGATTATGCTATGAATCTTTGTGTTGATATAAACTAAAGCTCCTGCACTTCCTTTGACAATATCTAGACAACCAAATTTTTACTCTCCAAGTATTTCTAGTATATAGCTTTATGTAAAACTTGCATCATTCTCATGCACCAGAGAAATCCTTCTGAGCTTTGAGAACTTTAGATGTGGTTCCAGCTGCTGTCTAATAATACAGTAATTTGAATATAAAGACATTTACTGTAGTGAAGATACTGTGAGGTTCTGTAGCTACTACCCTGTATTTGGTTATTGAAGGTGGGGATCCATATGAAGTGAGCTGCTTCTCCCCTGCCCCAAACCCTGACCTGCAAAAGCAATGTTTAAAAGAAAGTGTTGAGGCAGCTTTTTGGAAGGGCAGCACTCATACATCTGACTGGGAAAAAATATTTTACAGTTTGTTTGTTTTCAAGCAATGAGCAAAGTACTTAGAGAAGAGTACTTATCAGGACATAGAGAAATAGATTACTGGTACTGTGAACTGTTTTGGAAAATTGGAAATCCAGTGTAGATTATACTTCATGAATAACTGAAAATTCTGAGGATTTTGGACCTACAGATCAGTTCTGAGACACTAAATGCACTCAGTGGCACTCCATATCTCCACAGGTTACAGAATTAAGGAATGAAGATTTGCCTTATAGCTGCCAATTGTGCTAAGAGACCTAGAGATTGCCTTAACAAATGTGTGATGTCTAAGACAGTCTGTGAAATACCAGTCTGTTGCTAGGGATTATGGTGAACAATATCCTTGCTCCAGTAAATGAACTATACACAGGGTTTGTTTTTGTACTGATGATGGAAATTACAGTGGAATTACAGATGTGACAAGAATTTTGGGATGATCTGTGGAATTACAGATGTGACAAGAATTTTGGGATGATCTGGCATAAGGCCCTCTTTCACTCATGCTAAGCTGTAACTAATTTCCTTTGCCTTACCTCACTTCTGGCTTTTATGAGTTGATAAATAGTGAACTTCTGTTTATTGCTCTTCCCACTGTCCAATCAATTTTTATTTCTGCTTGTAACCTGTGCAGCTTGGATGGGAATTGTGCAGTCAGCCCCAAGCTCCTGAGACAGGGAGGTTTATAAAAGCAGTGCTGCTACAGACACAAACTCAGTCCTGCTGCTCATCATCCTGACTGGGGGTAGGCACTGAGCTCTTGGGCTTGCAAAGGGTCCCCCCAGGGGCCTGAGCTGTGTGTGACACAAGGGTAGCCCCTGTGCAATTCTGACTCTAAAAAGAGTAGTGTAATATGTAAGGGACCTAGATTAAAAATAAAAATGGTAAATGTTTGGGTCAGCAACCAGAATGACCTACACTTAGCTAAAATGACTTCAGAATGCATTAAATACTTGTGCCTTTCATTTGAGGAGTCTCCAGGTAGCAAGATGCCATGATGTAGTTTAGCTGCTTAGCCCTGTGTATTGATGATTATATTTTGACACTCCTGTCCTTAGATTCTATCTTGCTTTCTTGCTAAGTAGCCTAACATCCTTTTTATCCTGCTTTTTAAGAGAGAAAATGCTGTCTGTAATATTATTTGTTGAGATTCTTATCACAAAGAGTGGATGTAAAAAAGAAAAGCTTTAATATCAACACCTGATCTGTGAGCATTATTGGATTAAAGAAGTTCCATTGGGATCTGATGTTCTAATGAAAACTGAGCTTTTTTTGGTGTATTTTCTCTTCCTACAGGATTTTTTATATATGCATACATACCCTAAATATGTATTCACTCTAAAGGTTGTTCTGACAACACACTTAAATATTAAATCACCATAGTAATCAGTTATATATAATGCTTATCAAATAATTCTAAAGTTTGTCCATAATAACCCTGTTTGTACAGTACATAGCATTTTCATGAATGAAGTGGAAGTAATTACAAAATCATTGCCAGTAAATTAATGGATGACAAAGACTGAGAGAATAACAAACATTTCTGAGAACAGGTAAATAATACAGAGTAACTGGAATTTCTGGTAAATTAGATCCATTGAAATACAGTGCACCATCACTGCAAAGGTGGAGCACATCTGATAGGGGATCTACAGCTATGGTTTATTTCACCACATCTCAGGCAGCTCCAGTCAGATGATAAATGTCATCACCTGAGCTAGTTGCTCTAGACTTTCTTTATGGATAAAATGGAGAAAAGCAGACTTTGACTGTTATTCATCTGACATATTTATAAGTCTGCTTTAGGATAATACAAGTTGCAGACAGAGAGTGGTTCTTTGTCATGTAGAAGGGTGGCCCAAATATCTACATTTGATCAAATGAATCTCAGCGTGGGTGTCTGAACAGAAATGGAAAACTCTGTGTTTTCCTCCAGCAAGGAAAGCTAATGTGACCCTTGAATCTATATAGCAGGGGAGTCAAGAGAAAGAATGATGCCAGTTTTCTTCACCATAAAACATTTATGAAATTGCCTGCGTGTCATACAAAATAGAGATGCAGTGATCTTTGAAAAGGCTGTGTAAAAATGTGTGTGTCTAAAAAGATCATAGAAATTAATAGCTGATATGGGATTGCAGTGAATAAGAATGGAGTATGACTGAGAAATGCAGCTACTATTTTCTGCTTTGCAGGATTGTGAACCTGAGATATCAGACTTGCATCTGTAGAGGTTAAAAATTGCTTTTCTGTTTGCTCCTCTTACCTTATAGTTTGCCTTAATTAAATCTAAGGTGGACTTATTTTAGTCCCATTTAATTTCATGAAATTAAACTGACTTCTTAAAATAGACTGGCTGATCTTAATTTTCTCTTTATTGAAAGCATCTAATTTTAATAAATTTCCCACAGCTGTTTTTGATGTTACTTTTAAATGTCTGGGTAAATATAGTGATGTTGTAGCTAAGTTGGATAATGTTAAGGGAAAATTATTCATACTGCCCTGTGAAGGTGTTTGTATGCAGGGTCTGGGGAAACCTTCATCTTGATCTCAGTGCCTAAGTAGAACACTTAAACGTGTATGGTGTGAAGAACTGCTAAATTTTCCAATATCTACACGATTTAGTGTTACCAGCCTGTGCACTTCCAGACACCAGAGTCAGTAATCCATGAAGAGCTGGTATTGATTGTGTGAGGGAATGCAGCCTGCCTAACACTGAGCAATGTACTGCAGATTCAGTATGGCATCCAGCTCTAATGCATCTTATTTTACTCTGAGAATTCAGAAATTAAAAGTACAAATCAAATTTGTTCAGAAGATGACGTTCACCCCCTCCCAACAGCCTTACAGAGACCACAGTGTTGTTTTTGTCTGCAAATAGTACTCCTTTGGAATTGCCATGGGTCCCAGCCACTCTCTTCAGAGCCTGTGACAGAAACCACAAGGCTTCTGGTGAGGACAACTTATTTGGGTTGCAAGGGGTAGATAAACTGCTATTTGTGAACCTGGCATTATTTTTCATGGAGCAGGGCAAGGGAACTTTTAAAACTTCAGAAATCACATGTAAATCTTGAATCGTGGCAGGGCTGTGTGTGCTGATAATTTCACATACTTGTAGCTCTTAATGAAGAATCTCCAGTCTACATTCACAAGACTGAAGGTGAGTGAATCCTCAAATGAAGCTGTAGGCTTCTGTAAACCACAGCCCTCAGAATAAGAGATGAGAAGTCTTTGATTCTGAGTTTAAACTTTATCCAGAAAATGTTTCACAGGAGGTGACCTCAGCTATTTTGGGGAAGCACTCAAGTGTGCTTTCTTTTGCTGTGTCTGTGGCTGCCTGCACCTGTGATTGCCTGGCAGGCTCTCATGCCCTTTTTGCTCTGAAGAACTCATGTCAGAAATTTAGTATAGCTGCAATATCACAGCTTGCATGTCACATTTTCTCACTGACACTTTTCTTCATCTTTCTGAAAGGGAAACTTCAGAAGATGTGCAATGTCTTTATTCATTTAATGCTTTACTTTGATGTCTAACATAAAACAATGAGTTACTGAGTTTACTGGAAATAAGCATTCAGTAGCTCCTGCACTTTGAAATAGAATCAGAAATAGAAAATAATTATTAATGCTTTCAGAGTACAATGTATCAGAGATCTGTTCCAAAATGTCATGCTCTAATTTAAATATGTATGAACTCCTCTGTTCTGTTCAGATGCACATCTGCAGTTGCTTAAATTTTTAGAAATTAAGCAAATCATAAGCAATGCAGAACAATTTCTATGAAACGTTTAAGTATTTGAGGTATCCACAGCTTTTAAGGTGTTAAAGTATTACAGTTCAGAAAAGTTAAGGCTTCCACGAAAAAGAGACAACAGGGTTATCTACTGCTGTCACATTGTATTTATTATTATTATTATTATTATTATTATTATTATTATTATTATTATTATAAAATAGATTTTTTGTTCAGAAAAAACTATTATTATTTATTGTGATTTTTCAGTCTTGCAAAAATATATCAAATAATGTTTCTTGTTAGACTCCTAATTTCTGTTTCTGACCTTTGCTGGTGGTTACATCGCACTCTTTTAATCCATTTGTATCTTTAGAAGAGCAGATTACACAGATTACAGTCCTCATCAGATAACTTCCAGTTTTCTTATTTCTCTCTCATTTGTTAAAGTTTTGTGACTAGATTATTTGGTCTAATTATTTTTTGGACCAAGAAAAAATTATTTTGTTATTCTGAGAAGCAAACTCTTGTGTTTAGTGTCAGAGTTAGAAATAAGGAAAATAATTAAGCAGAAATTGCCAGTTCTTCCTTCTTTTTCAAAAGCCTCTTTTTTTTTTTTCTTTTCAGCTGGTGCTCTTTCCTATAAATGAAAAGAGTCTGTCTGTATTGTTGGCAGCTCTGCACACCTGGAGGTTTGGGACATGGACTGGGAACATTTTCTCAAAAGAGACACTTTGAAAGGGTGTTATTTCATGGAAAGCTGTATCTCCCATAGCTGTTATTGCCATGCTCTTAGATTGAATAGAACCATTCAGTATAACTTTTAATAATGTCAATTATTTTCATAATTCCAGCTCCAAGGCAGCTTTGTGGTTTTAGCTGGCTTAATCATACCACATGGATATGACTTTCAAGTTGTTTTCCAAGGGGGAGAAACAACTTACCTGGAGAAAGCTTATTAGGCTGGAAGGCAGTGTTCCCAGTGACAACCTCTCCAGGGTGTTTTGCAGCCCCTGCTTGGCTGCCTGTTTGGAAACAGCCTCCATTCCTTGAACCAGAGTGTTTAGGAAAGGACAGGATTCTTTCATGTATGGAAATCTGATGAGGAACAGTAGAAGTGTTAAATGCCAAGCTAGATGCTATATCTCTGCTTGTTCTTACATCAGCCAATCCCTAAAATGCCTCATCTTAAGAACACAGAAGATGTCTCATTGAAACCTGTGACTTAAATTATTCCCAGAGCCGGGCATCCTGCCCAGCTCCCTCCATCCTAAACTCTCATACACAAGGGATAAAGACCATGAATCCAGAGAGGAATGGGAGATTATTGGTCCAACAGACAGACAGTCTCTATTCTCTACCTGGATATAAAGCCAGTGTTGACTTAACCCTGTGCACTGATGTAAATGTTGGAAACCCCAGCCTTGCCCTGCTTTCTGCTGCTAATTAAATGCTAGAGACAGCAGTAACTCAAAAGGCTGCACTAGACAGAGAAAGATTAATCCCATCTGAGAGGACACTTCAGTCATTCATCCATCAGTCTTGCTATGTGCAAATTGAGCCCTGCTGCAAATTTGGCCTTGCTGCATAGTTGTTTTCCTTCTTTCACTTATAAATCTCTCTCAATTCCCATCCTTCTGAGGTTTTAGTTGCTAGGCTTACAACATGTCAGAGAAACACTCTGGATCATACTTGGGCTAGTGAGAGCAGGTAACTTAAACCAATTTTTCTGGTTTGGTAGTTCCTTAAATGGAAGATTTCACAGATATTATTAGTATCTTATAGGCTGGATTTATTATTTAGTTCAGTCAGTGAGCAGCACTTGATCCACTAATGCATTTTAAAGAGAGTGTTTCATGTTAACCTGGAACAGGTGTTCAGAAATAGATGTGGTCCCATAGAAATCAGCAGAGGTTACATTGGCAGTGAGAGATTCAGTGTCCATCCACTGCCAAGCTGGAAGAGGGCTGGGCAGGCTCATTCACTGTGTTGATAACATTTCTTGGTATGGGCTGGTTTGTCCTAACATTCACCTTATGCCTTCTGGTGGCAAATTCAGCTCTGCATAAAATTACTTCCAGGTGATCATTTTGATCAGAGAACTGATTGTAAAGGAAGTTATGTTCAAAATGCAGTGGGGTCAGGCCACCCTCCTTGTCAGGCTCTACAGAGGGGTAGGGCAGGAGAACAACCTTGATTTAATCTTGATTTAATCATCCCAGGAATCCACAGAGGTCTGCTGTTTCATGAAGCAGACTGAAAGACAAAACTGCAAATTAGATGTGAAACTGAGTGCTGATTCTCAGTCTAAACTTTTTCTGAATTTTTGACAAATGGGGAGCAGTGGAATAAGAAAATGATGCAATTCTAAACATTTGCAGATTATGGGCTTTTCAGTGGAGGTGAAAATACTTCTGTGATTCCTGGTGAGCATCTGTTGGCTACAAAGTGCTTGGTTAGATTTTAACACACTTTCTCTGTTCCTCTGCAAGTCTCTACCCCTGCTGAAGGCTGATCTTTTTAGAACTGAATTTAAAATATTCCTGTAAGATTTTGCACTTCAAAAACCTCTTATGCAAAGTTGCAGGGCCTTTTATAAGGAGAGTGATGAACTGCAGTATATTACAGGCCAGATTTTTAAAGGTATTTAAGTTCTATAGCAATGCAAATTGAAGAGCTAGATGCTTTTGGAAATCCCACAAGATATTTAACTGTGTCTATAGATACTTTAATGCATTTGTTCCAAGTGGTTTGCCTAAGGTTCAGTTAGTCACCACTAGAGAGTTGAAATGGGAAACTTTCTCTTTACTGCTGTAGCCATTAATCATTTTTGCTCTCTTTATGACAAAGTGATGGGAAAATGTTGCTGTTTGTAGAATTCAATGGACTAGGGAAAATTTAGTAATGATTTTCTAAATGAAAGTTTAGCTTTTTTCTGAGTTGTAGACTTCTGTAACCTCATGTTTATAACTGTAATGGATGAAGCTAAACTCCCACTGCTTGCCTCTATAATCACCCTGTGGTTATATTTGATAAATTTATAAATTTTAAATGTGCAAAATTATTTGCTAATTCCTTTCTACAGTGTGCTTAAGGGAAGTCGTAGGTGGCAGGTCCTTGAAAGAATTTGATCTCCTCAATGCATTTTTATATAAAAACATGCTTTTATTTATTTTCTTCTGGTTGACAATAGTACTGATTTGAGTATTTAATGTTTCCAAATTTGCATTCGTTTTTCTTTATAGCATCTCATTTGCTTACAAAAACAGGGTGAGTATGAATTCCAGGTGAAATGGGGTTTTTTTGTGTTTGCAAAAAATATCAATACAGTCTCTACAAGTAGCTTTTAACAGTGAAATCCTTTTTCCCTGTTTTTCATTGTTGCTGCATATTCTCATTTTACTGTTTTCTCATTATATGCATTTGTTTCTATTAACCAGGACGCTGAGAAATTGGCTGGTGAAGAGCATGCCTGGAAAGAAGTCAAAGATGCTGTAAAGGAAGTGAGATATCCAAAATCAAAAGAAGGTATCCTTTCAGTGACAGGATACAGTCTGTCATTCAGTTGTGAAAAGATCCTCTTAAGATGCAGTTAATCTCTTGAGGTTAGTTTACTTACATTTACATCCTTTTTATTGTAATGTTTTTTAATTCACTTGGTGTTTAAATGTGTAAAATTCTTAATTGTTTTATTAATAGAGCCTCTGATTACTTGGAATGGAACTGCTTTGTGGCAGGGATGGTAACTATCAAGGACATAAAGGGATATTTTGGCTCTGATTTAGATTTCTGCTATCACAGCCCACCATTTCATAAAAATCCACTTCTAAATGAAAGAAAGCTTAATTTGGAATATTGTTAAATTCTTTGTTCTGTTACTCTCAGTGTGAACATTTACAGGTTCTCATTCTTTGCACTGCAATGACAATAACAAGGAAATAATCACAGACAGGTTCACAGCAGATATTATAGCATCATTATAATAAGATATAATAATACATAATAGTAATTGATAATTAAGCAAATTGAATGAAATGATCTTGCACTAATAAACAGAACTGGAGTCTAATGGTTGTCATGTAGATATTCAATCCAATTAAAGAAATTAGAGAACAGCAGCAACCAAGAAGAGATGAGCAGAAGAGAGGTGGAGATTTTTACTAGAATACTGTGGGTATATTGATTTCTTTCTTGTCTTGGTCTATTCAGTGGAATTTCCCTGACTGGGAATTTGGCCTATTGTGGCAAGATGCTTTACCATTTTCAGAAACATAGGCTTTCTCTCAAGCTAAAAAGAATTTAATCTTCCAGTACTCCTTTTTGGCAGCACGAAAAACAAGTTTGCATAGTGATATTCCAGGCTGGAAACAAGTGATCACAATTTATAACCCAACAGAAACCCAAACTATTACACTGAGTTTGTTCCTTCCTAATCCAGAGAGGTTAATTTTTTAGCAAAGGGGAAACAATCATCTCATCTTGTTTTAATCTCACGTAGTTCTAGTTTGTTTTTAGTTCCTCTGTAGTCACTGGATTGAAACAGACAGCACTGAAGTAGATCTTAAGTGCCCCATTTCAACCTGCATGTTAAATTATAGATATGCAACCTGAAGTTGCAATAGTTCTTAAATTATGCAGTCAGAACTCTGGTCCAGTTTAATGTTCTAATATTTAACTGCACTAGAAATTGCATCAATGTATCTTGTGAGTGTCTTTAATTAAGATTACTGATTTAACTGATACTTAAATGTTAATCAAATGAGTGGTAATAAAAAGTATCAGGACTGGTTGGAAAAATCTATTCTTGTTGTTTGTTCAGCTTCTCTTCTCAGTCATGTACTATTTGAAATGTGTCATCTTTCCTTCCACTGCACCACAGTACCAGTGATATCTGACATGCAGTGAGTGCAGTGTTGAAGAGGGAGCTTGACTTTTGTCCACTTGCCAATGAGTAGAAAACCTTCCTGGCAGACTGAGGCACACAGTTATTGGTTCCTGCAAATATAATTTTTTAACAAATTAAATCAATGGTTTCTACAGTTGAGGAAGTTGGTAACTCCCACAGTCTGACCTACTGGTTGTAACTGAGTTGTTGCAGTGCTGAATTTAAGTTAGGGCTGCTTGGGGCTTCCTCCTCTACTCCTGGGCAGATGCAGAACAGGCAGCTCTTTGGTACTGCTGCAGCTGATGGCAAGTTTTCTAGTTTGCAGTTTTACATACCTGCAAATTTGCTCCCAAGAGGATTTGTTCTGTAGCACATCTGCTATCAAATGCTAGTGAGTGAACAAAGCAGAATAATGAGAAGCAAAAGCAGACATACTGTGCATCAGCTAAAATGGTAAAGTTTCAAGAATGTCAGTGGTTTGTACTTTCTACAAAAATTGTATCAAGTGGAAATAACATCCCTCATTCTTCTGGTTTTTTGTCCTTAATCAGTTGTAAAGAATACATGGATGTTTGCCAAAGATATAAAGGTTAAGGTGCAATTTTATAGTAACACATTCCTTCCCTTATATGGCTCTTTCAATCCAAGGGCATGAGAGCAATTCACAAATAATTAGTTTAGCCTTGTAACAACCATGCTATAAATCCTGGCCCATGGTGGTCACATTCTTAAATTTAAGTATGTAAATATTCCCATGTTCAATATGGACTAATTACTTCATCACAGGTTTGTCATTGTACACTTTAAATTCATTGCTGGATTAGTGTGAATAGTACTTGCAATAATTTGTGAAGATAACTGTTGGACTTCCTTGAGCTGATTGTGTGGAAAGGGCTATAATACAATCAATGTTATCACTTCTCTTGCTGTAAGTCTAATTTTTTTCTTTATTTCATTTCCTCTTACTTATGTGAGTGGTGTCTTTCTGGAGTTTAGACTGCTTGCATTCTGGGACTCCCATGGGTACAATCACAGATGGCAATATTCACATGAAAACTGCAGGTTTTGGGGTTCAGGTTAGGAGTAGTCAGAGAGAGAAGAATCCAGTCCACTGAGAAGTCAAATCAGTGTAGAATGTAATGAAAAAAGTGATTTGTGCTAAGAAATATCCAAATAAAGTGAGTACAAGGTTATCTTTCCTGCATTCCAAACTCACAAAAAATCTTCTTGTAGCATTGGAGGTGAAAATCTCCTTTACTGCCAAGATCATTAGTCCTGAACTACAGTCAGACATCAAAACTGTGATGCTTTTCTTTCTCATGCATAAAACGTGCATCTGTACATGAAAAAAAAGATCACAATGCTCTTCATGACTATTTCAAGGAGAAAATTAATTAATTTAAAGAAAAGGTTCTAATTTCATGAGAATTCTAAAAAAAAATTGGGAAGCATAAAAGAATGAGTCATTATGTACATATATTTAAAAATTATATTTTTAGCTGCTGGGACTTTTAAAAAGACATTTCCATGGCCTCTTGCCCTTGGCTTTAAGAACTGGAGTATCTTAAGTAAATAATGTTTCAGTACCTAAATAAAAGCTATTTGAATTCCTGTTATGTGTTAAAATATCCTTGCATTTCATCATCTTTCTTTTGCCATTTATTGCTAAAATACTGCCTTCTTTAGAAATTGTTTTGCTACATGTAAACAAAGCACAGTTACCTAAGCTACCACTTCAGCATTTAAATATGTTTTCAAGAATTGTAGCAGAGCCTGGAATGATGGCAGCTTTTCTGTTTTAATGCTTTGATGCTCTTACTCCTCACTAAACAGCATTTAGAAGTTGTATTTTTGTTTGATTAAATATATTTCTTTGACTAAAGCAAATAACAGAGTGGAAGCATGTTCTGGCCAGATGCCAGAATCTCTTGAGCAGCCATAAGGGTCATCTACCAGATACAAATATCTACCAGCTGAAAATGCTTGACTGTGCCATGGATGCCTGCATTAACCTTGAATCCTGGGAAGAAGCATTGTATTATGGCAGCAGGACTCTGGAGCCATACAGGTAAGGGATGTTACTGGTTCCAAAGATGGGGAGAGCTGGCTGTCTCATTAAAAGTGAAGACTGTGCTTCATCTTGATGCTTCTTACTGTTTTTGTTTCTTGTGCATGTCATATGTTGCTTTCCAGTTTAGTGAATGAGGCAGAACACACTGCCTTCACAGTCAGGCTGCAAGCAAATGAAAGGATAACAGGAACTATAATAATAATAATAACTGATTATTATCTCCTTGCTTTTTCACATGTTCAGATGCTGCCCCATCCCTGATCAGAAACTGACTTTCTCTGTCAGGCTCCAGTGACATCAGGGTATCAGTGTTTTATGCTGAGATAGGGCAAAAGTGAGGGACAGGTAGCTGGTTGAAATAATGTATGCTCTCCATATGCTCTATACATAGATTTTACAGGAAGAATGAAAAAGTATGGCAAAATGCAATTTCAACTAGAAATTGAAAAGCTGCTGGTCCTTATTTCAGGAAGAGGTCAAGGCAGTGAAATACTTGCTGTTCTTCTCTCCTGATCAGTACTTGTTCCTGCTCTATGTGCTGGGAGAGTTTCTGAGTCTGATGGTCTTTTGTTGATAAGGAAGGACAGGCTAGGAGATCATACACCATGTGGTAAGGCTTGAAACTGATTTGAGCCTGGAGCTGTATCTAACTTTGGTCATCTAGCAGAGAAAGGGCAGGTGCTTCTGCTCTGGTCTGTGCTCTAAAAGCTTCAGGAGAGTCACATCTTTGGGTTCTGAATAGTTGCATGGTTTGTAGCTAAGTGTAAGCCTGTGCTGAGTGTCCAGGTACAACATCATTCACACATGAAAGTTCATTCTTGGTAAGGTATATTTTAGAGCATCCACTCTTCTCTGTTGGTGCACTGTGTGACGTTTCAATACAATGTGTGAAGTTGAGAAGCATGAGGGGTGTGCTAGAGCTGAACAACATGCTCTGCTGCAAACATGAACATTTCAGATGTTTCATATTTTCCCTAATCAAATAGAGATGCCATCAGCATTCAGCATTTTGCCTGAGGAAACTCCATATGGCAGCGTGTTTCTGAATAAAACTCTCACTTGAGGAACATAGTGTTTGAGAGCTTCCATTAAAAGTGACTTTTGATAAAACCTGCATAGGCTATGGTACATCACAACTGTGGAGTAGCTCTGTGTTGATAATGACTATTCATTTTCACAGAGGAGCACATGAGGGCATAAAAATTTTCACATTTCTTCAGGGTGAAATTCATGTTGTGCATGTCCCACTTAACCTTTTATAGTGGGCTTATGTAGTACTGCAGCAGTACATGCTTTCTGCCAGTGTTCTACCTTGTGGCACACTTCAGATGAACAGAGTAGATTAAATGTTTAAATGTTCCCTTATTAAATAAAAAAATCCAAACTTCAGTTGTTTTGGTTTGGGTTTTTTATAAGTTGTTAACTCAGTTCTTCACAACTGAAAACTGAATATTTTTTTCTGTAGACATTTCTGAGAGCAGAGATTGCAGTGAGACCAAGTGCAATCTTACCAGATAATTTAATAAAGCTTTCTCTGTTTTGCTTGCTGAAGTGTACTGGAGTTTTCAAGCTATTTAATGCAGCAGTTTGGAAATGAAGGATTTGACTGTGCATCCAATTAGTATCTCTTAAGGTAATAATTATTTACATGAGATATTTGACCTTTTTTGCACCTTGGAGAGCTTGTCGTTATTCTCTCCTCACCCAAAACATTATTTATAGAGATTTTCAGTTTTTTCTTCTTCTTTATACCTTCAAGTCATCACTACAAGCTTTGACACACCTGAAACAAAATCCTCAGTTTCTCATTACAACAAATTGTGCCCTAAGCAGCAGGAGAGCAAATCCTAGGAAATCCTTTGGGATACATTGAATTTCTCCTGTTGAATCAATCTACTGCTTGGCTGCTCCTGCAGTTCCATTATAGCTACCTATTTTCCTTTCCTCAGCTCTGGAAAAAGTATTCCTACAGATCTCCACAGGGAATCACCTGAGAATTCGTGCAGTCCATATAAATAGGAAATCATTGTTACAACTTTAAAGGCTCTGGAGATTTGGTCAGAACCAGTTTTAATTTCAGGTAATGTGTTTATTGTGCATTTTCCATTTATTTAGCAGCAGGATTACTTTTCAGTCCTGTGTGACACATTGTATCATAATGTATGTTTTCATTATGAATGTTGCTGACTTTTTCAGAATCATCCACTTCATGTAAGTGGCAGAGATAGACATCTGAATTACATAAAACAGATTTCTCATGCTGAATACCACGCCCTGTGTTCTAGGTAGCAATAATAACCTCTAAGGAGCATTGTTCAGAACCTCTGAAATGGTTTTAGTGAAAAGAAAGGAAGAGGTAGTGTCTGCCAAGACAAAAGCTGCCTTCTCCTTTTGTGCCAAACTCTAGCCATCCATTTTTTGTTAAAACCTACAGCATATACTTTCACTGAATAGCCTAAGCCAAGTGTAACTACATGGCTTTTCTTGTAAATGCCACATTAATGGCCTGTCTGTCCAAGAACCTTTACCAAAGTTAAGACTTTTGCCTAAGTGAAAGCTGCTCCACGTCATAGCCAGCACTCAGCAGCTTGCAAAAATAAACTTCCTTTCAAAAATCCTCATGAGGCTTAACCACAGAATAACAGAATATCAGCAAGAGGTGTTACATGGGTTTGTCATGTCTCAGTTAGCACATTCACACTCTGGGCTGACTGCTGCTCGTGAAGGATCAGATTCAGAGATACTGAGAAAGACAGATTTCCCTTAGGTTACCTCAGAGGAAGGACCCAGCATTTAGCCCTTAAATTACTGACAAGGCACATATGTTCTGGGGATTAGGTTTGGGGTATATTTTCCCCTTGTCTCGAGTACTCAGTGCTTTACACTGTGGCCAGAGAGTGAAAGAATGCATCTGTTATAAAACTCTGCTAGATGTCCTCAGCTATTGTGACAAGGGTAAGAGGAGGGAAAGAGATAACTATGTGACACCACAGGCCTGCTGGGCTTACCTGCTGGATAATACCATGTCACCTCTTTGGGCTCATGGGACATCAGGTCTGGCCAGGTTTTGATACAGAGACAACAAAAATGTTCATCGATTTCTGCTCTGCACTGCTTAAAATCCCCTGCTGAATTTCAAGCTAATGGAGAAATCCCACTGATTTTCAGATGGGTTGTTTTAATTAACAACCCTTCATCTCCAGTGCTGCAGCATTAGAAGTAACTGGAGGGCTTCAGTATTAACAAGAGAAAATCCCTCCTTTTCATCCGTACAGAAGTGTTGTGCAGAAGTGCTGCTCTGGCTCTTCACCCAGCAGCTTTGCACATCCTCCCCCTCCATCCCCTGTCCCCTGAGTCAGCACAAATGCAGGGCTTGTGCAGTGTGACTGCTCTGCCTCTGGAGTGGGAGAGGGCTGGGTAGGTGCAAGCACCCCATATTTGTGTTATCTGTGCATCATTTGTCTGCCCTTCTACCTCCTCCTATTCTCTATCCCTTCCAGTAATATTGTGTAGTACCCCATTAATTCACCTTTTGTCAGTGACTGAGTTCATTCAGGGAACGGGAAAAGCAATCCCAGTGAGTGCAATTTTGGATTGTTCTGCAAATGGGCTGGGTTTAAGAACAGTGGCAGGTGTGTTCTTGGTTTTTTTCTGAGAACATGGTTGAATTTTCATTGGGTTAATGAAATATCAGCCAGGAATTTTTGATTTAGAATTCTAATTCAATATATAGGATGGTCTGTATTTTCTAAGTATGTGAACTTCAATCAAAAGGCAGATTAAAAACTGGTGGTTGCTATAGTATCCTTTTATTGAGTCATGATCTTGTAAAAAAGCCAAAAAAAGCTGTAGAACCTAATATTCTTGGAACAAACTCTGAACCTATTTCCTCTTCTTCAAGAAGGATTTCCAATAAAGAGTCTGATTTTCTTTTGGTCTGACTTTTCCACCTTTTTGAATACATTTAGAAAAAAAATCATGTTTTTACAGCAATGTGTTTTGCAATACACATGTGATATATGCAATGACTGGAAATTATTTTTTTTTGGTCAAATATATATGGTTCTTTACAGAGGTCAACAGACTTCTGAGCACTGGCTAGTTCTGAGGCACTTGAATTTACGTTTACATTTACATTGGCGGCTAGAGAGCCTAAAAAAAACCCCCAAAACTGCAGTGTAGTGATAGCCAGGGCCACTGGGGGATGCTACTGCTTAAGGGTTACAGCCCAGATTCGTCTCCAGTCGGCACCCTGGTTATGAAGGGTCCCCTGGGGCTTCTGAACCTAGAGACAGTACTAATTCAGTGACCAAAGTTCAATGTCTTAATCATAAACCATCAGTTGTAAACATAAATCTTACCTCTGGGATCACCAGAGAGGGAGAGAAAAATGTCAAGGTGGAGAAAGCAATTTAAAGAAATAATGAAACAAAGAACAAAAAGAGTTAAATCTTCCTTATTCATTTTGCTGGGGTTTTAGAAAATGCCCATGGCATTTAATGTTTAAATGTGTCAAAAGAAGAGGAAAAGCCAGTATAAATAAGAGAGTGTATTGTCTCTGGTTAATTATAGGTAATTCTTCCCAAAGACAGATGTTTGTAGCAATATTTGCACCATTTTTGGCTTCAGTGTATCTACTTTGTCGACACAGAGGGAGAATGCTTGTCACTGGGCTGATATGTTTAGGAATCCATTAAAACACTTCAGCAACCCACCTCTGTCTTCCATGCCTCCCTACTTCCTCCCCCCCAGTTCCTTGTCCAAAAAAATGAAAAAGAAAGGTTTTTACACCTGAAGTCTGGTGCCTAAGTTATCTGTAACCTGATCAATCCCTTTCCTATGTAGGAGATGTATTTTCTGTTTTGCTGGTTGCTTGCTGTGTACATCTGCATAGCACCATCACCTTCAATTCCTTGGTTCTTTCTTAGTTGTTTTTCTTGTATGTTTCCATTACAACCATGAGTCGTTCCCCAAAGTGATACTGACCTGCAAAATCCTCAGTGATTTCCATAAACTCACACTCCCATAAGTGCTCCACCTTCTACTTTTCTTCATTTTCATGTATTGTGCATATGGGTAGGAATTCTTACTATTCTCTCCACACATGCCAGCTGTTTTTGGGTATAATTTTGATGTCACTGGTTTGTACAATATACTCTATCACACAAGAGTAGAAGTTCAGGAGCAGCAGTGTTAATTTGCAGTACTTTTTTCAGTGTATACCACATTTCTTAGGCTAAGATTTCCTAAAACAGCTTCATTGCTGCAAGATTTTGGGGTCAGTGCATGTCCAGGAGCTCTGTATTTGTATACTAGTGCTTACTGTCTTCGGTTTTAGCTTCTAGTTACAGGTTTAGTTTCAAATTTCATCTTTCACTTATGTCAAGAGCTATTTGAATTTGAATTTTACAGACAGTGATCTCCTAGTGATGTTAGTGAAACTAAATCACTAAGTTTCCCAGAGCTGCATATTTCTCTGACACAACTACAAGTGCTGATTTCTTCATTTCTCTCATAGCATTTCCAGGTGTTCTTAGATTTCACAGATCTTGAAAGTTCTGTGCTCTTTGCAATGGTAACTTCATCTGCAGAGATTTCTTTTGGTTTTTTTTTTCACTGTAGGATCACTTTCAGATTAAGATGTTAGACCATTCAGAGGTTCATGCTTTATCTCAAATAAGGATTTTGGTCAAAATCTGTTCTGCCTACCCTAAAGATTCAGTTTGGTTTTGCCTACCCTAAAGATTCTGTTTGGTTTTGGTGTTTCTCAGTTTGCTTGCTTTTCTTTTTTATTTAAGCAGTAATAGCTGGTATTTTTGTCTTGTAATCAGGAGATCCTTTCTTGGTTTTTGTACATGCATGCTTGCAATTTACAAAGTAAGGACATATGCAGCCATTACCTGAGCTCTTTTCATTAGTCTGCTTGCTATTACACACTAGTTAAAGGACAGACATTAAAAAACAGAAGCAAGTATATGCACGGGCAGATGTTACAAAGACTTGTGTGCTGTGAAAAAAGATGCAACACAGTTATTCAGCAGGAACAATTTTGAGAACAATTTTGGGGAATTCACAGTGTCTATATGGATTTTACTAAAAAGAAGGGGGTGGAATTGATGGCATACAGATTCTAAACAAAGGCTTGGTTAGAACATAAACTTAAATGGGGCTGGGAAGTGACTTCAAGGGAGCAATTAGCAGTTAAAAAATAGAGACATGAAATATCTATGGAGTTTTGGATTCCTGTGATGGTGACTGAACATTGCTTTGCAAAGCTATTTTAGAGGTAGAAATCATGGTGAAAGGGAGGAAAAAAAGAGGAGAATCACTTAAAGAGACAGATAAATTACAATTCTTTCTCTGATGAAAGAGAAAAAAAAATGAGAGCATGAAGAAAATAGGAGCAGAGAAGCTGTAAGGAACAATGAATTCTCTGAGGGGAGCATTAGGAAGAGTCTGATTTTAGTCATAAAATGCCTATTTCTTTTTTTGAATACATTGTCAATTTAAGTTGAGGAAGCAGAGAGAGGAGACTTGGCCGTATTTCCAAAGAGGAAATCAATTAAGAGTTTCTCACAATGGAGATGCAAACAGTAGTGAAAAAGTAAAATTGTGATATTTAAGCAAGAAAACAGAGATAATAGAGATAAAGGCTGAAAAAGATGAAAAGGCAGTATTTTTTCCCTAGTGAAAAATCAGAAAAGTTACTGAAAAGGAAAACCATAGCCATGAGGAAGACAAGAGGGAAGGAGCCACAGATAAGGAGAGCAAAGAAACTGAAGAACATGGTTTGTTTAAAGGGTGAATCGATGTGAATGGCCAGTGAGAGCAAGAGATGGAAAGATGGTGCTTTGAAGAGGGATGTGCAGAGCCTGAAAATCAAAGGAGGTACTGTCAAACAAGAACAGTGACAATGGATTACTAAGTTCCTAGTGAGATGATCCATTCAGCAGGGAATCCAATGAATGAAGATCACAGAGGTTCTGTAGGTGTATAGATAATGCTGAGTAAAGCTGAAATTTCACAGACTGATATTGACAGGAAAAGGAAGAAATAAAAGAGAAGAGCTTGCAGGTGAGAGGAAAATGTGAGCAAATCCTAGAGACTACACAGTTAGGGATGTGATGGTAGACAACAAACTCGCCAAATCTTGAAATTATTGAGTAAAAGGGCTAAAAGGGCTATTTTTGGGTGCATAACATTACATTTGGTAACAGGTTCATGCATGCTCCTGTCCACCATATCAAATCTCTGTGAACTATATTTCACTTGACCTGGTCAAAGTCTGTTAATCAGTTTTCCTTAACCCATAAAACCAGAAAATACAGTCCTTCTATGCAAAGAACATGGGAGATATCAAAACTAATTCTAAATTATCTAATCCTGGTATGAGAACCAACACAGCCACACTAGGATAGCACTCTGTCTTATATAATTAGCAGTAGAATTGTGCCACAGGGAAATGCTGAGAATACTGACTACTATGCAAACACCACTTATGCTACATTATAAATACAACAGCTTATTGCCTTAAGAAATTTAGTCAATGCCAAATCTTTTTCTTACAGCATCTAATATTGGATTATACAATTTTAAGTAAAAGAGTTGATGTTGTGTTGACTTTCTGGTCAACTGTAAAATCCTTCTGCATGTATTCCCTTGACTGCCACAAAAGGTGATTCCTTTCCACTCTGGTTTTCTCTTAGAAATTCTATCTGCTTTAGGCCAGAATCCCAACTACTCTGCTGGTATCCAGCCCTGAGATGTTTTTCAGCCTACAGATAAACCAGTTCCATGGTTAAGGAGGTGATTGAGTGCTTCTCCTCTCTTCTTCTCTTCCCCTGAGTATATGGGAAGAGTATACTCTTCTCTCAGGTTCAGTTTGTCATTTTATCATCAGGCAAGGCACAGAAGCCTGAGTCAGCTTTATTTATGTGACTTTGAAGCTGAAAGGAGGAAGGAAGAAACAAAAAGCAAATTATTTTGGGTTGAGAGCAGAACAAAGATGGTGACTGAATACAAATGCTGGAAGGATAAAAAAAGGCAGGCTATACTGCTGCTGAGGAAAAAGGTTCATAGAAAAAGAGGCTGCCCAAAGGGCCATGAAAACTGGTGAAAGTGAAAGCAAGATAAATATATCAAAGAGGAAAGAATCACCCTCAGCAAATAGTGCAAGTCCACTGATTAATAATAAAAAGTATTTTACAACCAAAATAAAGTCATCTTCGAGGAATGCAATGCACACATGTCCAGTAAAGGGAGAGGCAACCAAAGAACGATGACAGGAAGCCTAGAAATATCTGAATTAGGGTGAAAAAGCCTTTCTTTCAACTCCTCCCCATCATCACAAAAGATCAAAAAGGGAGAGGGCAAAGAAAATGGATACTTGCCACAGTTGCACACACTCTCCTAAGAGGAAAATCAGCCTTCTGTAGCCATGCAGTGTGCTCTTGGAGGATATGGTTGATGGGCTGCCAGAAGTGAAGATAAAGTTCGGGAATCAAAGTGTTTTCATTGTAGCAACATCATTAATTCATTTACATATTAATTCAGGTATGTTGAATGATGCACACCGAGGATATATTTTTCTTTTAAGGCTGGCCAGCCTTTCAGAAACCTTCTGAAAACTGGCAAAAGTGACAGCCAACAAGTAGAAGCATCCTGAACCAGGTCTTTCTACTTGAATCACTGTCAAGGAAATAGAAAAGAGAAAGAGAAAAGAAAATATTTTCATGCAGTAGTGTGCTTGGCAGACTTTGAAAAATGGAATTAGATCCTACTTTGTTACAGAACAAAAGTCTCAGTATATACAGTCATAACAAGGAAAAATATTTAGGAGATTAATTTTCTCAGCATGAGGGGAATTTGCAAGATTTACCAAAGCATTTTGTGAAGTACGTCGCTTTAGACAGTGGCACAAATTATATGTTGCAAAAATGTTTATGTAAATAGGACTGGAGACATTGCTTAAGAAGGATGGGGAATTGCTGCATGTTGTAGTTTGAGATGTTCTGAAACACAGACATTGTGTCCTGTGAAATGCAACACAACAACTCCAATCTTACCAAACAATCACAGAGTAACTTATGACCAGGGGAATGCCCTACTAATTATTTGCATGGTCTCATGACCATATCTAAAGATAAGTTATCTTAGATATTTGTCTCAGTATCTCACCAGCATAAGGTCTCTTATTTTTCAAGTGATATCAAATTGCCTAACCAAGTTGGGTAATATTACCTCTACAGTTCAACATCTCAGAATTTTGAGATGGAAAGCAGGCTTACATGCTTACAGTAAGATAACATCCTGAATGCATACTCAGGATTTATCTGTTGCTACCTGTCTGGATTCAGTTCATCTGTGTATTGTCTTGCTGGCAAGCTTGAAGCTCAAGTGAGCTCTAGCAATGCTGGATGTTTATCAAGAGATGCTATTAAATTGTGTTAGGTTGCTTGTGCCAGTAGAGAAAAAAAAGGTGGAGGGGGTGGGAAGTGTGAGTGGCAAGGTCTTTTCCATGTGAGAGAGCATCAACATTAGTCTGTGACACAAAAGTATATTGACTTTACTAAAATTGTTAATTTTATTAAGTACCCCATGCTTTCAAGCCCCTGCCTTGCTCTGAGAGCAGCACTGTTCCAGGGAAGTACTCCTGACTTCTGATACCTTGAGGAGAACAAGAAAGTACAGTGGTTAACCTGTGATGTGTTAAACTATGTCCATCGAAGAACAACCAGCTCCAGATATTGCAGTGGGACAGGACTTTTCCCATCTTGCTTGCAGTGCTGAGGACTCTCACTGTTCTTGATCTTTGCATCTGAAAAACACCAGGGTAGAGCATTGACTGCATCCAGTGATACTAAAAACCCACAGCAAGTTGCACTCAGACCGTGCTAAGCTACACAAGAGAAGAGTGACAACAGTCTCTCATACATTAAAAGGACACATCTTCATGGAAATCAGAGCTGGCTTGTGGATCCCAATCTCACCACAGCACTCAGCAACATACAATTCACTGGCAAAAGCACTTCACTGGGGGTCAGTCTCTTGTCCCAGGTGGCAGGATGAGAGGAACTAGCCACAAGGTGGACCAGGGGAAGCAGTGGAATCATCATCTCTGGTGAAGTATTCAAAAGCTGTGTGGATGTGGCACTTGTAGATATGGTTTATTGAACTCTGCAATGCTGGGTTAGCAGTTGAACTCAATTATCTTAGAGGTCTTTTCCAACCTTTATGATTCTAAGATTCACTGTTGGTGATAATGGTGTGGTCTACACAGTAGGGGTTGAGTCTGCCTAGTGAGTGAATTACTGAGCTTTCTTCTATGAAATCTATTTCAGTGTTCAGAACTGGATAAATATTTACCAGGTTGAATGCAGAAAAAAAATTTGCTTACAATTTTCCTACTATACAACCTAAAAAGCTATCCCTTCCTTTTGGTGTCTTGTATTTAATCATCAAACAAGATAAAATTCTTGACTGCTCTGAACTAACAAAACTTGGTTTACATCAAATAAGGATGCAAATGATTTTCCATGAATCTTCACCCTTCTCCCAAGCACAAATGCAGACATTCAAGGCATATGGTCACCTTTGCTGTCACTGCTTCCTAACCAGGTAAATACACAATTAATCAATTAATTAGGCTGCTGATATTTTTAGAAAGTTGTGTTGTTTTTTACTTCAGTTTTTCAGTTAATAATTTTTATATATTAGTTCCTGTCTTTGCAGTCCTCTTACCGAGCTTTCTTCATAAGGGGTTCAAGCAAATACACACATGCTTAAGCCAGACAAGTTGCATTCCAGTAAACAGCACGTTCCTTTGGCCCTTTCTGCACACTCCTCAGGTGGCTCATCCCTGGCTCTCAGGGCTACTCTTTGGCAAATTTCTGCTTACTTTTGTTTAACTGAGGTTGACAAAGGTAATTTGATTTCCAGGGTCTTTGGCAGTGCTAGTGACAGCAGCAGCTTAAAGAGAGATACCTTAGCCTGTTCCTGAAACAGAGTTAGTGTGTTGTATTTAAGGCCATAGCACCACCCCAACTTGTGATTAAGTGCTTAGTGAGTTCCATTTCCTTATAAGAACATGTGTAAGAACCCAAGAATGTATGCCACAAGTGAACTAAGCATTAATCTGTCAGCAGCTTAAGTGTGTTTGGGATAGTGCAATGGAAATATGTGGTATAGTGACACAGTGTTTGTTCTCTGGGAAGCATTTAAGAGCAGATGGAACCTGTAAAATAGATTGATTTGTGAAAGTGTGCAGCTTCTATCAGATTTGCTTGATGCTTACTTGTTTTAACCCAAATAAACACAGGCCAGAGATGTTTAAATTTTCAGTAAGGTGCTGGTAGCTACATGTGGGGAACCCAACATTAATAATACAATGCTGGAGTCTCATTACAGCTAAATGGAAAATTAAGTCCATAGCAGGCATGTCTTAAAATTCTAGTATAAATCAATAACATCTATAAAAATGAGGTCCTGTTGTGTGGAGATTACATAAAAACCTGTAACATTTTTTAATTAAATGTCAAGCATCCTGCAGATCTGTTGAAGCACACTAAAACTCTGCAGACAATGGTTACGGTTGCAAGTTGAATTCCACTAGGGCATGTATGCAAGGAAGACATTACATTTGCATCCTTAAAGGTGACTTTCTGGTCTCTTCCACTTGCTTATCTGAAGAAATAATAAATCCTGTGTCAAGATCTGGGTGACTGTTACATTTGTGAAAAGCTTCACAGCTACTTTAAGGACACTGAGTTGTGTGCCACTGTGGCAGAACAATTTAGTTTTTCTGTCTCAGAATTTGGATGAAGTTGAACCTTGGCATGGAATTTGCAGACAGCCTGCATTGACATTTATCCAATTGTTTTATACTGAAATAAATTTTAGTGATTTAGTGATCAAAAGAAAAGCTAGATTTTCATAATGGGGGTTTTCATTTTTTGAAAGCAAGCATATCAATGCATCTGCCAAAATTAAAAAGAGTATGTGGATTTCTGCCATCTTGCCTTCTGTGTACTGCAGAATTTCTGTACCTGTAACACAGAGCTGGTTTCAGCTGATCACGAGAAATTTGCCTGGGGTGAACAGAGTAAGAAATAATATTAAAAATATGTCTCTGGAAATATAATTCTACTCTTGTGAATTGTGTATGCTGCAGTCTTCAGTTAACTTTAGAGCTACATTTTATATGTTCTTCAGGGTAGAGTATATAATATTCTATTAAGCTATTTTGCATGTGGTGTTGGTAGGACACATCCTTAGTATGATTTTGAAAGGCTAAATAAATGTCATACCTCTTCTAACCTAAGGGAATCTTGACTATGCAAAATATGGCAAAATGTGTATAGCTGCACAGAAAAATGCAGACCCAAGCCCTCAGTGATTCTCACAGCAATATTGTGTCATGAATACTCTTTCTACCCAGAGCACTGGAGAGCAGAATGGCAAGGTCCAGGGATATGCCATAAAAGAAAGATTGCCATACATTATCCCAGTAAGAGCTTGGTCTTTCAGCAACCACTCAGAATTTAAAGACATTTCAGTGTCACTGAGGCTCCTCTGATTGTGTTATCTGTGTGTGTACCTTTGCTTGTTAGTGCTACCTAGCAACTTGCATAAAGACAGAGATGTCAAGTGTAGGAGGTTCCTACAAGGTGTAGAAGGTAGGAGGCCACATGGAGTGGTTTTAAAGAGAGAAGTTGTTTGAGCTCATGTTTGAATGCATTAGTAGACACCAAAGTATCCATACAGCAAAAAGCAGATTTAATGTCCTGGTGGAGGTGAAAAGCTCCACACCTATCTTTGCATAAAACAACCACAAGACACAGGGTTTAGGTGCTCCTAAAACTAGTTGACAGCTGTGATTCTGCTGCTCATCTCAGTGGCACAGCTATAGGCAGAAGCTAAACCCTGTCACCCTCATTGAGGAAAGGGAGAAAGGATGTGAAAGAGCCATAAATAGCAGCCAATATATTTCTGTATTCTGAGGCCTGTATTTCTCTTAGAAATGATGTCATCAGAGCTCAACATCTGCATTTAACACACACAGTGCTCCGTGATATTGCATCTCAATGAATGCTTTAGATTAACAAAATTTGCACTATATCAGTGAAAACGCTTTCCTGCCTGTTTCTTGTGCTATGGAATTGAGGATTTGGTATAGTTTAATTATGTTTGTTTTATTTTTAGTGTATAGAGGAAAAAAAAGGTTAAAATGGGTAAAAATTTTAAAACCAAGGAAAGTCTTAAATTGTGTCTGCTGTTTCAGTGCTACTTGAAGATCATGTGGAAGAAAAAGTCATTGCAAACACAGCAGTTCTTAGTACACTGCCTGGATGAGGTTGAGAGGTTTTGTTGAGTCTGCATTCTTTCATATATCAAAGTCAACACAGTCTTTGGCTAATGTTTTTGGAAAAAGTTCAAAGCCATCAGGTGGAACACTTGGCATTGTTGTAGTTATTGGCAAAGTTCTCTTGGCTTCCTTGAGGCTTGAGTTTTGTCTCTTGTGCTGGTTCTAGATCAGTCAGCTGTAGATGGTTTATGGATGAGTCATAGGGAAATGTCCCCAGTATTCTCAGAGCTGTCAAGTCTCACATGCCAGGTAGGAAACTTGGACTTATGACCTCTCCTTTGTACTCCCCACCCCTGACAGAGTGGCTGTTGCTTGTCTTCTCTGTATCTGTTGCATCTGACAAAAAGGATCCCTGGGAAAAGCCAGCTGGAATAATTTATCTCTGGATAATTGGTTGTCCAGGAGCAATGCTGCAACAGGTCCTCCTTTCTTGGAAGTGCAGTCAGTCCCATGCTCTTGCACTTGTCATCCTATGCATGAATCTCATGTGTGGGACTCCTGCAGTGCATTACTCTCCCTCAGATCTCTATGGGAAAGTGCACTTTCATAAATTCAAGACCTGACTCCTTTCACATACATAATTTTTAAATTAGCTAACTTCTCTGTAAGTGAGCTACACTTATGGCTTTTGATCACTGCAGGAGTTTTTGTTACAATATGTTGACAGATGTTTCTATTTCTCCCTGAGTTCAATGAATCTGCTCTTTAATTTTAGCATAGCCACATTTTACATTTTTACTTTATTCTCAATATTGAAGCTACCTGCTTTTCACAGCCTGATGGAGACAACAAATTATTTTATCATGTAACCCAGAAAAGGAGTTAGAAAGCAGAGAAAATTTTGTGAGCCATCATTATAACACTCTTCAGTGTGTAGTGCAGCTCCTTATGCTAAGCAAAAGGATTTTGGATAATTTAAAAAAATGAACCCGACATTATCAAGCTTTTTTTTTTTTTTTTTAGTTATTAACCTGTAAGTTAAAATCAAAGACAAAATATACTGAATGAGTTAATGGAAATAAAAATTGAATTCATAATTAAAATTTTTGAAGCTTTCCAACTACAGTGCTTTCCTTTTGAAAAGCAAACTGTGCAGTGTAAGAGTTTGTCACAAACTATGACAGTCCTTAATAAGCTGGCATTTGTTTATTTAACATTTCTCAGAAACCTTTTTTTTACACAGGGATTATATTGGGCGAGAAGCATCCAAAGATTGTGTATCCATTGGTGTGAAGATGGATACTTCATGACTGCCACCTTCTTCTTTACTCTTTGACAGCTCTCGGGTTCCAGTGACTTCAGTACAGTGGCTTTATTTCAAAATATTTTTAAAAAGCAGACAAAGAATTTGGTGGATCAGAGGCACCAGAAGAAATGATACTATCTAACTTGGAGTATTAGAAAAATGAAGCCAGTATGTCCTTAGTAAGAGTAAATCCAGCCTCTGACTGATGTGATGGCATTGTGTTGTTTGTGGGAGTGTTGTGGATGGCTCATCATAGTCTCAAGGAGCAAGCCCTGATTTCCATACTGCTTTGTTTTAATAGCTGCCACCATTGCTCCTTCCCTAGAATGAAAATATCTCCAGTTTTGTACATTGTCTGCCTTGTGCCACTGCATGTTGCCCTGTTTCATCCCCAATGCCAGTCTCTGCATGCCCCTTGTCCCAGCTATCACTGACCTTTAAGTTTCTGCTGATATTGATCCTACCAGACCAGAGGCAAGTGATACTTATGTAAGATACATACAAAATTCTGTGCCTAATAAGAATACTACATTATTTCAGAAAAAAAAAAAAATAAATAGGCATATTTTAAATAATGTTGTCTGGTTTATTCTCCTCCTGAAGACAGCTTGCTAACAACAGTCACTCAGGAGATCTGTTTTTCTTCTTTACATATAAATGTTTGCCTTTTGTAAACCACAGATTTCCCTGAAGTGCTATCCATAAATGTACAAGCATACAGAAAAGTTGGCTGCAAACATGTGCAATGAGCATATTGGAAATTTGCATTTTGTGGACTCCTCAAATCACAGGATTTCAGAGACCAACTTAGTATGCTCCTTGTAGCCTTTCACTGCTTGTTAATGCACAGGTACTTCATGATGTGCTCAACACTGCCTTTACACTTGTAAAGAGCTCCAGGCATGTTAGCTCTAAAGTAAAAAATACCACCATGCCAGTGCTCAGCCACTGAGTTGTTCACTGGCCTCCATAGCTAAGGGAACAATTTTTCCATTAGATTTTTGCCTGTGACTGACTGACTTTTTATGCTGGTTCACTGAATGATAGCTATAGTGCAGTGTTCATGCAGTGCCTGTTACACATCAGAGAATTTACTGGAACTCTCTGGAATTTTAGATGGGCATAATGAAATTTATCGTGCAGAAACAAGAGTTTCCCAGGAGCAGAGAATTTATAACATTCCTTTTGTGTGCATTCCATCATACCTATCTCAGGGCAAAGCTCACATTGTGTTCTTTACCTTGGGGAATGTACTACTGGTATCTATCTTCTGTTATCTAGGTGTTTTAGATTGCCAGGACATCTTTGAGATTTCTACTTCAGTGCCAAATTTAACTAAAATTGACCAATGGATCCAGATATTACTAGAGAAGAACAGGCAGACAGATGATGGCCCCACAAATCTTGTTATCAGGCTGAAAAAGGGGATTTTTTTCCTTAGCTGTCACAGAAGATAAAGCCAGCAGGTCAGGGAAGGACAGGCTACCAGTAAGATAGAGTGTGACCAGGACATCAGTTCTTTCCAGCCTTAGACAGCCTGAGTCTGTGTGCATGGGTGACAGGTCACCAATTCCTACGTGATCCAGGCATTATCCAGGAGCTGTGACAAGGAGGAGTTGTAATGAGGGATGTGTTGAAATCTAACAAACCAGTTTTATGGATGGGTACAGGAAGCATTCCTTCCAGGTATGAAGGGCAGCCTGAGCTGCAGCAGGAAAAATTGAAAATTTAAACTTGATGGGGCTTTTTCCCTATTAGTTAGTGTGACTGAGCAATGACAACTGAATATCTCAGTTTGTTAGGTACCCTAGCACTGATCAGGAAACTTTAGCTAATCAATCTGTTGACTGCAGAGGAGCATCAACTTCTTTTTCCAAAGGCAGTTTTGACACCTGCCAAATTTCTGTGAGTTTTCTCTCTTTTCCATATGACATTGGTCTCACATAACACCAAACACTCCATTTTCCCACATTCCTGCCCATCTCAGGACACCTTCCCAGCTCTAGGCATGTATTTTCTTTCCCAAATGCCATCTTTTTCCTCTTAGAAGAAAAGCTACAAATGACAAGCAGCAACACAGGATTTTCCTGCCTGCCTGTGTTTGCCCACAAATGCTCTCCCCACTTCCACTACCCAGATGTTGTCTTGCTCTAGATAATACTCACCTCACCTTTGGATGCTATCCCAGCATTTAAAACTGAGATATTTAAACCATGGAGAGATCCTTGCATAACCCAAAGCATTCCTCAAGGGACCATATCCTGGGAATTGCTATATTAGGATAAATCACCATCTTGCATTTTGTATCTCCCAGTAATGATTTTTCAGGAGCTGAATGTGCCACTCCCACACAACGTGATTCAACTCAGCCAGAGGTCACTGGCCTCCATCAGTGTTATTAAAATTGGGCCTGAACAGAGCAAATTATTAACAGAGCTGAGAAAGGGATGAATAACAACAAATTTATTTCATAAATTACTTCCTCCTTTGCCTTCAGAGCAGCTATGAGCATTTGTGCAGCTTTCTCAGATTTCTTTTTAGTGGAGCTCTTTAAATGAGTGTAATTTAAAATATTTTACTATGTGACTGTATTGTGAACCTTTAAAACTAAAAGCTTAGTCTTTATCCCTCAGGTAAAAATGCTTTCTACCATACTAGATGAGCACTGAGGCACTTCCAGACGAATGCTGCTGTTAAAAAATGGATATAATTACTTTGCAAGTTTCTTCACAAACACAAAGTCATCTTGGAATCCTTACTAATGGTTTTAATTATGAAAACCAAGCTTTAACTTTACTAATTCACACATATGACTGGAATATGCAGACTATGAATATTTATTATAGTAGAATTCAAGTTGTCATTGACTGTGAAACAAAATCAAGGACCTAATAAATTCAGTCAAAATGCAGATAAGTGTGTTCTACTTCATTGCAAAGTACAGGATATTTTGTGCTGCTTCTAGCACTCTTCTGAAATAAGGAGGAAAAAAAAGAAGCAACATATAAATTTCCAGATGCTGTTTATATGGTCAAAGGCTTAAAATATTTGCAAAGGGTTCTTTTTTACTTCACGTAGGTATTTATTTTAACCATATGGTCTAAATTGCTGTACGGTCTAGTTTTCAGATCTTTTTTATCTCTCTTCTGTATTCTCAGCCCTTCACACTTTTTGAGTGGTTCCTGACTTCCCAGAGGTACCCAAAATACTCCACCTAAGCCATTCATTCTGAAACAGAGAAAAGGAAGGAAAAGTGTAATGTGGTGTGTTCGTGCTGGATCCAGTGGTGCCACTAGCAACAGAGATTAAAGTAGCAATCCAGATGTTCAAAATCCCTTAGCTAACTTCTGGGTGAGATCAGGACAGCTAACAAATCTGTTGAGGGTGAAAAACCTGGTGTTAGAGGTGAGAAGGTTGATTCAGTGGCTGCACATGCTGACATGCAAGACTGCTGACTCAGGTATGTTTAGTTAGCCTGTCTGCCCAAGAAGACAGAAGTGGATGTGTGCAAGTGGATTCATGACCCCGTCGAGGAGAGCTGGCAATGGCCACTGTCTGCTCAGTAAATGTTCCAGGAAAGACCATGTTGCATCTTTATTCTGGGGTTTAAAGATCTGTGAATATTTGACATTAGAGACAGTATGGGTCTTCTAGAATCCCTAAGTTCGGGTTCTTCTTTTTGTCTTTGTCTTGGTACCTAACTCAGACACGGACACATTTTGAATAATATTCTTTTATTTCCCAAATTCTTTTCATAATCCTCACTGCTTCTTTGACTCTGAACTATTTATCTTCATTTCTCTGACTCCTTTCTCTGTTCCTTGGTGAATAGTGAGTTAAGGAGTGTGTTGGAGGGTGAATGGGGGGTATATTTCTGTCATTTCTTCTTTTTCCATTTCCTCAGCAACTTCAGAGTACAAATGTGTGTCATCACCAATGGCCTCTCATTAGAGATAGAAAACCTATCCTCCTTCCTGTAGCTCCTGTGGGAAAAGGATGAAGACACTAGAACTTAACTCTTCCTTTGTCCAATGAAAAGGTGGCCCTGACACACAAAGTCCTCCCTCCATAAACTGTCATTCCTCCAACAAAGCTCTCAGAGTATCTTTTTCATCTTCCTAGCATGGAGAGGGGAGCTATGTCCCATGCTCAGGCAGTGCAGGCAAGACAAAAATAATCAGCTCACTAGAGCTTGGCTCTCCATTCCAAATGGACAGATGAACACCTGGGCACCTGTTTAGGGGGAAATAAAACTGCAAGGGCATCTTCCAAATGTCATTAATTCTATGGGGTTTGAAAGTGGTTGTCAGAAAGCAGGTGTTCACTGTGGCCCAAGCATTCTTTACACAAAGCATCAGCAGACTGTCATGAACTATAAGAGCTGTTTCAAGAAAGACCTTTTTCCCTGAGAGTAGTTTTTACTTTGTTACCCATCACAGCATTACCTTCCCTAGGTTTATTTGCTGCCTTGAAAGAAAAAAAAATCAAAAACAAAAACTGAGTGCAGAAAGGAATTTATATACTATAGCTATTTAGTCTGTTCAAGTCAATTTTTTACTTACACTAAGATTCTATATAACTTTCTCTTTTACTTACATTTAAAAGGACCAGCAGCTCCCATGGAACTACAGTCTGGTTACCATTTATGCTATTGGGCAAACTCACCACTTGGATGGTGCAACAAATGCTCCCCCAGTGCTGCTGTTGAGTTGCTGCAATTGTGTGGTTGATGGAGGGTTAAATGCATTCCCTTGCAGTACGTGCTTTCTTATGAGTTTTCAGAGGTTTTTTTATAGAGCCATTTTCTTTTCTCCCCTTTCATCTATTTGTTGTGGATGCCCACATGACCCCCTGAAAATACAAACACACTCTTTTATTTGCAGAGCCTATTATCAGCCTTGTCTTTAGCCTCATGATAAAGGTCAAGTAGATTAGTTAGGGAGGCTCTTGCCTTTCTAAATCCACATTGGTTATCTCATTTTAGATAATTACTATCCATGTATTTCTCTAATGTGCCCCAGGGTATAGTTTCCATTCCTTGAATACTGCAAGGTTAAATTCATCTACTTTTGACACATTTTGCTGGGTTTCAGCTCTGCTAGCTGGTTTAATACCAGTGCTTTTGTGATTAGTCATCCTGGACAGTGGAAATAGAGCAAAAGCTCCAGAAGAATATTATTTTCCAAAGCAAATTCTCTCAGAAACACTCGTGTTCTAAGGAATACCAGCTAATGTTTCTGACTTTTCATGTAACAGTTTTTCAGCTATCCATGCTCTACCCTCTTCCTTCAATGCTGCATTGCCTATGCAAATTCATGCTGTCCAAAGAAAACCTGTGGGAATAAAGGAGCACAACAGTAAGAAAGCGATGACTAATATTAACCTCTCTGAAACCTCTACTCAGGTTTTAAAATGCCACTGAAACACAAAGGCTTTCCAGGAGCTTGTCTTAAAAAATATTGTTCTGATGTTTATAAACTTACATTTCACAGTTGTCAGAAATAAAAATCGTAACAGATTTCTTTTTTTTTGTACTCTTTCATCATGATAATAGTTGCAAGAGAAACTAGAGAGCTTTAAGCATAAATATGCAAGATGTCACTTATTTCCAGTGAATATTCCTTATCTATGCATTATCAATTTGGATAACTCTATTTTAATAACTGCTTTATCCATAGTTAGCATGTGCTATTTTCCCACTGCTCCTATGACAACATGATGTTTAAAATGCTGCATAATATAATATAGAACAAGGAATATGGAGAAAAAAGATTCAAGATCATTTCCTCTGAAAGGATACTTGCAAGATCTTTAGTCTGAAATGTGCTAATCAAAATACCTGGTTCTGCCTCATTTAGACTTTCAGTATAATATTAATTCCTGATGTGACAACAAAGTGAGAGCATTTTGATGTTACAGTTTTGACAGTACTGTATCTTTAGAGGCCAAACTTTTTATTGTGAGAATAAAAGCAAAGTAAGCAGAGTAAGGATTTGTCACAGTATGTAGCATGGGTTCTTCTGATAATTTGTATCACTATTTAATTAATTATTTTAAAATAGAAATAGTAATAATAGTAATAATAGTAATAATAATAATAATAATAATAATAATAATAATAATAATAATAATAATAATAATAACAATAATAATAACAATAACAATAATGTCCACATTGCTATGCCTGATGCACATTTGCCAAAGACAAAATTTCCTCATTCCCAGAGGTATATTTATATTTGTAATGTTTATTTGTAGCTAATCCATGTGTCCTGTCATCAAATGTGTTATCATGGTAAGGAGGACAGAGCTTCACACATACATTTTCTTCCATCCTCTTTCTAACAGCAGGAGTAGACAAATAAATTTCTCCCTTCACACACTTTCTATTCTTGCTATTTCCTCAGTACTATGTACTAAATGTAACTATATATTCAATTAAATAATTCAGCCACACTTTGATACTTAGGAAGCTCTCCTGTGCTGGAGGTCAGCATGAACAAAAGCCATTGAGACCCAAATGAAGATGCTTGGTCTGGTTTGCCCATTTCCCCATACCTCTAAACACAAATTCTTTTTTAATGTAGCTGATTTTCAGTTATAAGAAGATTTAAGATTTAAGAACAGAGACTTTGCCAATAGGATGTAAAATTTTCTGTTGTTCAGATGACACTGTATGCATGTGGGGTGTGGTATAAAAACCAGCCTAGACTGCACTGTAGGCAGGTTAAAATTTTCATTAGCTCTCTACCCATTTAATGAAATTCTTCAAAATGCTGAAATGTTTTTATTCATAAGGGTTTTTCTTATATATGCAATATGCTTTTCTATTCCTGAATGATTACAACATCTCTGGAGAAGGAAATAAGATAAATGTTGCAAAATACAAAATATTTTTCAAATGCTGGAGTGCTGACCTTATAAAATGAAGATGCAACGTTGAGTCAGACAGCCAAGAGCTTTTCAGCAGTTTAATGCAGCAGAACTCGACCAAAGGGGCAAATTTTTGCATTCCTTTGCTATTGATGTGAATGCTGCAGCTGCGTTTGTGTATCCATATTCATTATTGCTAGTGTTCCTCCTGGATTATGACTGATCCAAAAGGATCTGAATCTTCATTCTATTTTCTACCTTTTTTTTTTTTTTTACTTTGGCAGAAATAGACAGGAAGAATACTCAAGGCATCCATTATTTCTTTCCACAAGTTGCTGGAAATGGCAGAAGGTATTAAAAAATGAAGGCAAGCATATCTCATGGTATTCAACTGACTGATAATTAAAGTACCATTAAATTTTTCATGGTAGATTGTGTTTGTTTTCCAAACAAGTTAGAAACTGTGGCCCTTTGAGAATTGTGCTTTTAGTCTCTGGGCATTTATTGCTACAGCATGTAGTAAATGTGATCATTGATGAAGTTTGCACATCCCATGTACTTTATAGTGTAGGTGGCTTTTCTCTTTGGAAGTGTGTTGCTCCTTTAGAAATGCACTGAAGCTTTCTATATTCATCAAAGATTAGTAAATGAAAAGCAAAATCAATCATTCTGTATCCTCATTTCAATTTGAAGAAACAAAGTGTGGCACAATTTATGCCACAGTTAGGAGTCTGAGCCAACACGACAGAAAACTGAGCTCATAAGGTGATAATGAATTATTAATGATGAGGAATATTCACCAGAGGGAGTTGGATATTCTGAATTTCTTTCTCAGTGAGTCCTTGACTGTGCACTTCATATGCTGGGAAACTGGGAAGATAAAGCTTCCTGTCCTGGCATCTAAAGTTAGATGCCTGTGAGCTGTCAGCATGGATACACTGTTGGGATAAATCCTACATTTGCTGTCATGTAAGAGTTTCTGAAGTCATGTTCAAGTGTAGTCATTGATCTGATTATTTGTTAACACTTTAGAATCAACTGCAGGAAGCTCTGGAAAGGAGTTGGACACAAAGGATGGGAAATGGTAAAAATTCTGCTTTCTTCAGGTACTGCAGAATATGTTGTTTCTCTTTCTCTAAACGAGGCAATGGTGATACTTTGGAAATTTGACATGAAGTGAAGAATCAGAAGATCCAGAGACAAATGCCCAGAAATGAAATTGGGAAAAAAAAAAAGAAGTTTTCTCAATTCTGGTATCATTGATAGATCAGATAGGACTTAAAGGAGAAATTTCCAACAGAATGCAAAGCCTGAATTCCATATACTTTCAGAGCAAATTTCACATATGAAGTGTCTGAATTTTCTCTAGGAATTATGAACATGATTTTTCCAGTAGTTTTTCCTCTATATTATAATTTAGCATGGATCCAAGTAGTTGAATACTTGTCAAAATGTTTCATGTTTCAAATAAAAATGCTAAAATTCTAGAGGTAAGTAGAGATTCCAGATTTCGGGATTCTGCCTTCCTTAGAAATGATGACTAATGCAGAAATGTAAAGAATGGAGAAACATGTCATTGATAAGAATCCATGAATCCTAAATAATTGCTCATCAGGGATTAAATTCCAAGTCCACATATCATGAAATTTAATCATGCATCTTAAGTCTCATATTTATGCAAACAAAACAAGTAATTGAAGGCTTGTGGACCTCACGAGCCTAGTGCAGTATTTGTTGTTCCCTGCATTTCCTGACATAGAAATGAATTTTATGGACTACAGCTAAAAACTCTTCCTTTAGAAGAGCAAGACAGAAAAATAATCTTTTTCTTCAGAGAGTACCATCCATCTTCCTCTTAAGGGCAGCTTAAATGAGAAAATTTAGTACTGTGGCCACTGTTTCTTGCACTTGCTTGGTGCTTGTAACCACTTTGTTTTGCTGTGAGAAAGGGACGGGACAAATACAATTGAGGTGACAATGTCTGCAAATTTAGATTTTGATTTGCTAACAACCTCCTTAATGTTCAGATTTCAGCTGCCTTGACAGGCATATTCATAGGGGATGCAATTCACATGCAGACAGCCCCAGGCTTATGCACCATATAAATCCTCTCTAAGCTTTTAAAATGTGCTTTAAGTGGGCCTAATTGATGTACAGGACCTGTATTGGCCCTTATACACATGGGAGAATTGCTTCCAGTTTTTAGTCTTGAAATAATTAACTATTGTACTTTCCTTTTATTCTTTTTGATCAGATTCCATTTTCCTAGTAAACTGCTTTCATGCTGCCTTCTGTTTAAAAACAAGCAGAGTGGAATATTTGAGATCACGACATATATATTAGATGCAAACACAAATTGAATGTATATTGGAAAGGTCAGTGCTCAATAAAAATTCAAATCAGTCATTTGAATCTGATGAGGCACTGTGTGATCTGTGCAGCATGCACATGGGGATTCTGCAGAAAATCCACTAAACACGATTATGGGAAAGTACACATTTTGTAAGGGACAGAATTCGTCACATCCCTTAACAATTCTTGAGGCATAGGTGGAGATTAGAATTACTATAGCAACTGATTATGTGTTTGCTGGTGGGTTAGTATTTGCTAGTACATTAAGCACAATATGCCTTTTCTAACTAACACTTCATAATTTATAGTTATTGTAACATCAATTTTGGATCAAAATGTAGCTCAACCAGTTTATTAACCTAATAATGCAAAATGGAGTCTTGTGTCTAGTTTAACTCTTGCCCCATTTTCTCTAGTATATTATAGAAAAAATCTTTTTTTCCCCTCTTCCAGATTAGCCACTTTCCTAGCTACCTCCTGTTTGTTTGGAACAAGTCATATAAAAACCATCCAATTTTGTTCTGAAGAGAGGACAATTACATGATATTCATCATAGGATTTTATCTTTACATATGTTTTGGGCCAATGTTCACAAGAGTGAAGGGCTTTTCTTTCTTAAGCATGCCATTTTTGTTTGACTAAAGTTTCTGTCTCAAGGGTAAATAACCCAAATAGATTTTAGAGTACTTTAATTAATCTTTTCAAATACCCATGCTTTTCTCAATTTGCTGCAGTCTGGCCCAGTTTGCTTTGGAAATGAATCAACCTAAATATGAAATAACTCTGTGTTAGTTTTCAGTGACAGAACCTACAACAGGGCTGAAGTGATTATTGAGTGATTAATTTTAAATTCATACCATTAATGAATTCAAATTAACCTTGAAAGTCTAGAGGTAGACAAGCTGTCTCTCTGATATTATGCAGAAGAATTATTTCTACCAAGAATTGCAGTTATTTCCAAATTCCTCCTGAAAATCAGCCTGCTTGCCCCCATATTATAAATGCTGAACATTTGAAATTATAATTTGAGAACTGTTTCATATTGCAGTTACAATTTCTAATCAAGTGTGTTAGTCTTATGTACACTGGCAAGTATAAATCTGAGCTTTGGCCAAGCACTCTTTCTTCAAAGTATGTATAAATTGTCTTTAACCTATTTTAGTTATTCAATCTCTGTCTGTAAGGTAGAGAGAAATAGAAGAGGTGAGTGTAAGTGCTCTGGCATGGAGACAAAGCAAGGCATTCCTATACTCTCTAACCCAGTAATCTCTCAATTTATGGCTTCTCTGTTGAGGGGGAGATAGCCTCGTTCTGTGGTTGTTTTCTGATGAAAGTATTTCTCCACATGAAACTGGCTTAACTGTTATGTCTTGTGTGTTGTATAATATTGTATGACATACTGTATTAAATGAAGTGATCTGCATTTTATCATGCAGGAATAAAAAAAAATGTGGCATGGGTATATTTAATCTGTCTGGGCTCATCTTTCAGGCAATCTGCATATCTGCACACATTCATTTTAAATCTACTTATGTCATGATGGAAATACTTTTACTACACAGTAGTATTCATGCTGTCAGTGTACAGCCATGCACAGCAAAATTTCCCTCTTGGCTCATCTCTATTCATAAACAAATGTCACAAAGAAGTTAATTCACTGCAGTTTTATGGAAACTACTGTATTGTGCCTCAAACCAGCATTGGCAAAAAGTACATATTTTGTAATACTCCTTTGCATTACTAGCATTATTTGTAGTTTACATTAACTTACAAAAACTTGTAAGAACTTTTTCTCTGGACATACAACTCTCATCAGGTGTCCCTGATAAGGGACAATGTAAATAACTAAATAGCAAGGGCTCTGATAAGGTGTATTTTTTTTTTTTTTCTCAAAAAAGTCTGCTGAAAGCCAGTAATAAATTAGTAGAGCCCTTTCAAAGAAGTGCCTTTCATGAAAAAGGAGAGGGAGTGGACCAAGAACATTACCTGATGTACCAGCATGAGCAGGGAAAGAAAGCTAATACGGATTAGAGAGGCAACATAAAATCTTTTTTATTACAAAAGCTTGCAGTGCCATGATGTGCATTTGTAGGGCAATTCCAGGAAAGATCTTTATTTTTCTGGGAGAGAAGCTGTTACCTAGCAGAGGCCTTTTCCTGCACTCTATTAAGATACATCTGGTCCAGCATGAAATACAAACTGGAAGCAATACAAAAATCCTCAGAATGGATGCCATGAAAGCCAAGAGATATCTAAGCCATATTTCAGAGAAATCACAAATTGACAATCAAACTGTGGTACTTTGCAAAATCAGAAGGAGCCATGACATTTTATTTTTGCTTGAGGCAAGTAAGTGCCATTTTAGAATTTGATGACTGCCTCATTCTATGGATTCACATTTAATAGCAAAGACTCAGTATGTGGTTTTCCCTGTGCCTCACAAAAGGGTATTGACAGATTTCTTCTCATGCCTGGCTCCTGTACGAATTTAGAAAGATGCCCTTTAGGCTGCAGAGATTAATGGACATATCATAGATCAATGGGTGGTTTCCTGAGGCTTTATGCACAGTACACCATTGCATGTCTTAACATGTAATTTGCAGTGCATAAAGGGAGTTTATTTTGAAACAGCTGTTAGTGGTCCAGCAGTTCCTTGAAAGATGGGTATCTTGCATGTTGCACATCCAAATGAGCAGTCAGCCTACATGGGGCTTAGCACTTTGGTTATATGTAGGTAGAGAGGACCCTGAAGTGAAAAAATATTAAAATTGTGAATAAAAATATAATAGGAGTTGGTTAGAGGGGGGAAAAGGCAGCTTGTTAGGATAGAAAATACTGAAAGAAGAAAATATAAGGAAAATTAAAATATAAGGAAATATGAAAGAAAGATGCAAAAACTAGAAGAGGAAAACAGAGAAGAATATCTGGGAAGAGGGAGAAAAGGGAATTTCTTCTTACTGTTTGAAATAATGAGTTGTGAGACAGACTGGAGTTCTGCCTCAAACACAGCTGGTCTATGTAATGGGAAACCAAAAGTAAATATTATGCCAGAGAGCTTTAGCCAACCAAGGGGCATAACCTGGGACATGGGATGCAGGAGTGGTCCAAGACCCACAGACTGATTACCCTGACAGCTTTGCTGCACTTGCACAGCAGCTTGCTGGAGCTCTCCCCCATGTGTGGCTAGTATTTGAGCTAGAGCTGTAAACCTGATCTCATTGCACAGAGCTTCACTGCTGGGAACTGTGGGCCAAGTGTTACAGAGTCTTCCTTCAGCTCAGCAGGACCTGAATAACATCTGATAGAAAAAAAATAGTACTTGACAGAGTCCACATATGGCCTTTTTTTGGCTCCTTTCCCCTCCTCCATCCCCACTCATCCATAAATCAATGTGGTAATTGCCTCCATACAATCAGCTGAGAGAGAATGTGGTTGCTCACTGTTTCATAATTTTAGACTGTTACAAGCCATTGACTCGTGCTTTAGGCATGACAGTGCAGTTGTAGCTCTTCTTTTGTGCCTATACTGCCCTCAGTGAGTGGGGTGCAGGGGAAACATTTACCAGATTGCTTCAGGGGATTCTTGTCTGAAGTGTGTTCCACCATGGGATACCTGCCCATGGCTTTTAGGGAAAGAAGGTTGGACACACAATGTATGTGCCTCCACTAGTGCCTGGGCAAACATCATTGTAAGGGCTGGACTAATCAAGTCTCTGTCAAGTAACTCCAAAGGATTTCTTCTGCAGCTTCCAGAGCAGATTTGTTTGTTTGTTTGTTTGTGATTTTTTTTGTTTTTGTTGTTGTTGTTGTTGTTGGGTTTTTTGTTGTTGCTGTTGTTGCGTTTTTTGTTGTTGTTGTTATTGTTGTTGTTGTTGTTATTTGGGTTTTTTTGTTTTGTTTTGTTTTGTTTGTTCGTTTGCTTGGGGTTTGGTTTGGTTTGGTTTGGTTTTGTCCTGGTGGGCTCAAGGCCATATGTTGCAGGGACATGTTCAGCCACTGCCCTTGTGGTTCTGGCACAGAGAGGTGCCCCCCTTCCATGGCTCTCCTTACAAAGGGCTGGAGTTCTCACAACTGGAGAAAACATCCTTCCAACAGATCCATTATGGATTTTTATGTAGTTGGCTCTAAGTAGAATTAAAAACACCTAATTCTTTGGGAACTGGGCTCCTGTGTATTCTTCCCTTTATTTTCAGTCTGAGAATGCTTTGTTTCTGTTTTTATACAAGGGATTTATTAAATAGGTCCCTAAATACATTGCACTTTAGCTTGAACGACTTGTTCATCCCTTATCTTGCCTATAGAAATATATCCTCATCATGTCAAGACATGGACCTCTAATGACCTAATCTAGAAATTCAATCTGAAACCTAATACTGAGGAAATTTGATGCAAAGTGTCTATTGGAGAGTGTCTTTCATACTCTCATGTCTCTAAACAATCCCTGAGTGGCTGGGCCACATAACTATAGCTAGGTATAATTTTGAAAATCCTCACAATCTTTTGGGACAATAATATATAATTACAAAATGGTGGCTTGAGAGCTTCCCTTTAAAAATTTTTACCTTGTGCCTGTGCTGCCAAGGTACAAACATACCCATTAATCAAGGTGTACCACAAACCTCTTTCCTTGAAAAATGCTTGCTCAGTGAACATGCTACTTTCAATTACAGACAGAGTTCAAGCATGCCTTGGTCATTTGAAGTATTGCACACTGTTTTCCATGCTGTGGAGAGGCACTGTGATGTGTTACCTGAAAAAAAACTCTCCTTTATATTCAGCTAGCATTTCAGGCAGCACTTTGGAGCCTGGGAGAGATTATTGCTCGTGATTGCTGTTCATAAAGTTCATAACTGGTCTCTTTCTTTTCTGTAAAGAATGCTATTTTCCCCCTCACATTACTTCCAGATTGCTTTATTTCCTAGGAAGCTCTGGAGCAATTTACATGCCTTTTGGGTCATGCAAGAAATTTTGTAGCCAGCTGAGCAACTGGATGGAAGTTAGGTGTTCTCCGTCTCTGACAGATGGTCTTGTTTAGCTGTCACATTTTAACTGTGTACCTAACTAGGATTTGTCACTCTTTTCAGAACTATTGCTAATATTTTGAACACCTGCAGAATCTTCCTATGGAACTCTTGAAGCTCTTCACAAACATGATAGTATTTAGCTCTCATATTAGTCTACTGAATAAAGAGATCAGTATTCTCATTTTACAGATGGAAAAGCTGAGACATGAGGTGGAGTAAGGCTAGTTGTCTAAAGGAGATACCTGACATCAGGTAATAGAGTTCTTGTTCAGACATGCTGGTAACAAGTTATGCATGAGAATGTCACTGAATTTTGCAAATGCTATTTCAGTTGTTATTGTTGCTATTATTTTTGACAACAAGAGTTGTGTCCAACACTACAGACAAACTGAAATGGCAGCAGGTAAAGCACAGGCCTGACAAATTTTGAAAAGTGACAACAAGGTGGGAGAAAGAAAATAAAGGCACAAGAGAGGGGAGCCTGTAAGGCACCTCTGTGGTCAAAAATGAGCATGTTACCACTTTTGTGTTAAAACAGACTTCTGAGTAGATCTGAGATACTGGTGGGTACAGAGAAGACATTTTGCACTGAAGATGTCAGTGCTAGTGGGTCTGTCCTTCCTTCTGCAGCTTGTGAGCACCCATACACACTCATCTGACTTCTGCAAGCTTTGCTCTCACCAGTGGTATTTAGATGTGCATGGCTCAAATACTGGGGGACTCATGTCATAGCAGAGGGAATCAATTAGAGGAAAGTCCTATGTGCCTTGCACAGAGGCCAACCAGTGCTTTATGTTCTCCTGTCACTCTGTGTGCATGAAGAAGGGAGATCATGCAAGCCCTGTAGGTCTCTGATTAAGACCAAAGTCTAAACTTGCATTTCTTGTACCTGCAATCTTGTATTCTCAGCTGATGAGATAGGGAAAGTGAGTCATTTTTCATACCATCAACAGCTGGTCAGAGGTTCATTGCTGGAGCAGAAAGTGATGCCAAGATCTTTGTCACAAATTACAGTGTCTCTAGTGTACTATTCTCTTCAGTTTCTTGCTTCTCTTCCCATGCATGTTCTCTTTAATTAGCTTTCCTTTGGTGCTTTTGCTGCATTTCTTACCCTTCTTGTGTTTTCTGGCATTCTCCCAATGTAATCTGTATGGCTTTTAAAATCTTTTTATAAATCCTTTGAACTAAACTGTTGATCTCAATCTCTCACTCTCCTGGTTATGCAAGGGTGGAGACAGTGTGTTCCTATCTAGAGTGACAGTCCACACTGCCATCTTTATCTACAGAGGTGGTGAACTTAGGACAAAAAAACTCCTAAGAGCTACAAGATGTTTTGAAGCTCAGCCAGGACACAGAGACAATATATATAAAATATTTTCCTATTTCCATTCCAGATTGGGAACTCTTTATTTCCTTAACATCTCATAATAACAGAAGAGGAGAGAACATTGAAGTGGACAGTTCAAACTGAGAGAGTTAGCATTTTAAGTGGATAAGTTAGATCAAGAGCCAAGATAAAAATTGCAGTTTATCCCATTTTTCTATTTTATTGAAGTTATCATTCAAATCTTGGCAGAAACAACATCTGGAACAATATTCATTTTAATGTGACATAAATTATCATCATAAGGAATATGGCAGAATGATCAGCAGCCAGAGAGAAATAATTTCTGAGATGGATAGCTAACATTTCTTGAGAATTGAGTCAATTAAGAAGTATGATTGCTTATTTGATCACATCAGCTAAATTACTGAAACAAACAGTAATGGAACAGTATGAGATGCAGATGTGATGAAAAATATTTTGAGGCATTATTTCACAGATCTAAAACCTGAACTGTTTTCCAGAGGCAGTTGTTCCACAAAAATTACAGGGCGTTTCTTGAGTGACAGCAGAATAGAAAAATAGAAACAGAAAAATAAGTTGCAGTCTGGCACAAAAGTTTCTTAACTCTGGTTACCATCTCTACATTTTGTTTACAAAATACAGCAAGCCTGTAAAGCCTGTTTACTTTCATTTGTGTTGTTAGAGCCAGACAGGTAGACAAGACAGTACAGACACAAGACCCAGACTCTGCATGAACCAAAAGCCATCCTAGAGCTACAATGAAATCTAAGTTTAACTTGCCCAGAGATTTTATCTTGTGCCATTGGATAAACTATTGCATTTGCCTGGCCCTCCATATCTTATCTGTGCAGAATAAAGACTGTCATGCCATGCACTTGGCTGATTAGTAGGATGAGGCTCATACATGAGTTATGGGCATTGGTGAAAATCTCAATACTTGGGGGATAACCAAGAGTTTTGCCAATACAAAACAATCCAAAGAGAGAGAGAGGACATTCAAATTTGGCTGCAGAAATGAACAGCCAGGATATATTTATAAGAGTATGGAGTCTTCCAAATGAAGTCTGATCAGAGGTGATATGTCTGCACATCTGTACTGACCCCAGCTGGCTCAGAAAATGATGCCAGTTTTCTGCTGTTATTTTGTTAGCCCAGAAGAAGTCTTTTAGCAATAATTAGTAGTTTTACATAGTAATCACAGAAAGTAATTTCTCCTGCTTTAGTTTGTAATAAACTTCCCAGCATAAAATTTCTTCCAATAATATTTTCCCATTGCTGGCAAAGCATTTTTATAATGCTTTAAGGATGTGCACTAGTGGTTTCCTCCAGGAAGACCTCCCTGCTGGTGCTGAGGAGCTGATCCCAAAATCCAAGTGAGAGAGGTCAAATCCAGGAAAAAATAGAAAAGACTGATGCCAGAATTAAATTGTTCACTGATGCTTTGATCCTCTCCATGAGATACTGTGATGGGGAGATAAGATGGACAATAAACACACCAAGGCAGCTGGAGTATATCAGGTCTGGCACAGGTAAAGGATTTAGTCTTCTACTCAAAAAACAGCGTGGCTGCAGAAGGGATAATGGGAGTTGTGAAGTACTGAACTGATTTAAACTTATTGGTCATCCATGATAGATAAGAAGTTGTCAAGAAAAAAAAAGAGATGGGGAAAGAGAAAGAAAAAACAGAAAGAAAACCAGGTTAACATTATTATTATTTCAATAGAAAAAAATGTAATTTTTTTAATGTGTTTTTTTAAGGCTTTCACAGGGACCCCTAAATATTTTACACAGGTTAATACGGATATATTGCCTGTGTAAATTTGAAAGTTCCAACCATAGTTCTAATACTTAGCATTCAAAATAGTCTCCTAATCCAGTATCAATTACACATTCCCAGTTTTTCCAAAAATAACCCTGCAGCCTTGTTTATTCCAGGCAAAACTCTGCACGGGGCTCGTGTTCATTAAAAAAATAAAACATTGACCAAATTATGTATAAAGCTGCTTAAGATTATTTTCTATTAAAAGAGCATTTCTTATTAAGCACCACTTTAGCCTCAAATTGCTGGATTTGGAGCAGGAATTCCTAGGTGAAATTCTGTGCAGGAGATCAGACTGAACAGGACCTTTGACTTTAAGATCTTTAAACTCCTAAAAGAGTAGTTAGTTTACCTGTCTTATGTTCCCGATGCATGTGATTTCTTTGACTATTTCATATTGTTTAGCACAAATAAAAATTCGTCCTTAAATTTTTCCTAAAAATATTTATTATAGTTCTTGTGTGTAGAACCATTCAGCATCCCAGCCAAGGAGTACAAATAATATGTGAATTAGTTGACCAGTTTCACATCACTGACTGAAAAAAAACCAAGTAACTGGACAACATAAAACCAATCCCTAGGCTTCAGTTCAGTGAACATCTTTAATGAATGTACTCAAATACTGAGGGGTTCAGAAATCAAGAACAAATCAGAGAAAGAGGAGAAGGTTGAACTTACTGGTGCTATATTTGTGGTGTACATTTCTGTTGTGAGGCTGGTACTGTCCTCTTTGCATTCTCCTCACCACCACTGCTGAAGCCCTGGAGCCTCTTTATCCCTTCTACATTGCTGGGGCTTCTGAAACTGCTTTATGTCTTTTATGCTGTCATATTTACCTGCACCAAAAGGTAATGCAAACCAGTTTACAGTTATGTATAGCATCACCTTTTACATGTTATCTTAGTAAAGAGACTGGTAACAGTTCCATTTTAAAACTTTATTTCAGGTTTTATAAATCCTCCTGCTTCTAATTATGTCAGGCTAAAGACAGCATTATAAATGTTAGCCCCACAGGCTGATCTGCAAGGAATGGTAGACATCTATTTTAAAATATGAGTCATCAGAAAAGGCAGTGATTTGGCATAGCCTTTTTTTTTTTAATGCTAGGGCTTTTATTCACAAGGGAACACAAAAGCTCTGACTCTTTACCTTGTAATTGCAGATAAGTTGAGTGGAATTAATAGAACTACATTATTAAGAAATAAAAGAATTGACTAAATTTTGTTAAGGGTCATGGTTTTTACACAGTCCCTTACATGAAACACAAGAGATTGCTTCAAGAGATTCAGAGCTAATACATAGAATGAAGACAAAAATACTTTTCTTTATAAAGTATATGAATAGTGGCTGTTCTGGGGGTTAATGAAGGCAAACCTTGAGGCTGAATTACCAAGAGGAGCAGTGTATTTCCTTAGAAACAGCTACTGTTTTACATAGTGTGGGCCATTTATGTGTTGAGTGAAAATTGGTATCCTTGTGTTTAGTGAATGAAATGCAGGAACTGCTGCTGCTTGGAACAGTGAAGCACTTGGTGCAAGCTACCTGAAGACTGGGAAATATCTTTCATTTGTGGTTTTGAATAGTTGGCTAGGTGGTGCCTTCTTTGCCTCCCTGGTCACTTATGAAGTTTCCCAGGCACATCCCAGCACAAGGGTTGAGCCAGGGAGTATCTGAGAGTGTGTGACCCCTACAGTTCCATCAGACTGGATGGTTACCTCCAGAAGAGGCACTGAGAGAGCTGGCCAGTGTGCCCACCAGTGTCTTTGCAAGGCTGAGACGACCAGGGAGCCAGCAGCAGGTCAGGGTGTAATGGCCCAGGGGAGCAGAGCTCACAGGTGAAATCCTGGTTGGGGGTGTGGTGAGAGGACTTGGTTGTTGGGCTGTCCCCTGCTTGATGCCAGTAACAGCAGGGGTACCACAGGGTCTGTGCTGGTTCTTGTCCTGTTTTGCACCATTCTCAGTGACTGGGGGAGGCAGCAGAAGGCACTTCTGTGGGGTTTGCAGCTGGCACCATCCTGGGGCACCAGCTGACAGGCAGGAGAGCAGGCTGGAGGAACAGTATGGATGCTTTGGGCATAAATGGGAACAAAGCTGTGCTGCCTCATAAAAGCAGAGGATGTGATACAAATGTACAGCTCTTTCTCAGCCTCCTCCAGCTGTCTTGTTTACAGTGCAGCTTTACTTGTTAGTTGTATTTCGTTTAATCTCTCTTTGCAAGTGATCTACTGGGTATTGACCAGTGCCAAGGGCAGGGAAGCATCACTCCACAGAACTATGCTTACTTCAGCTTTCAGTGTGTTGCTGTTTCTCTTCTTGTCCCTCAGGCCCTCATAAATCTCATAAAACCCTTTTCAGATTGAAATCCTACTCTTCCCAAGCTGTAACGTGTTTTACAGCATGTATTTCTCTACAGTTTTCTTGGTCTCTTGTTGACAGTCTTTAGGTATCAGTTCCTTGGCTGCTAAATATCTTCCTTATTCTTAAATCTATCCACTTGGTTTTGTTCAGAGCAATGCATGGGGATAATGAGTTGGCCCACAAGTGCCTGACACTGCTTAGCTCTTTCTGGCACGCCAGTGTTTCATAATACTGAATCCTGGGAATGTCTTGAAGAAGCCAGCAGCATTTTCCCCACTTGCACATCTCCCAGAAGAGCTGCAAGCTGCCTGGATTTCTCTAACAAACTCACTCAATGAATGTCCTTTCATAAACAGTGTTCCAATAGTTTAATAGATTTATTCCAGAATATGAAAATAAACAGTTGTCTCAAATGCCAGTTTTAAGACTTGCAAAATGGAACTATGTACATGCATAAGATGAGAGCATAAATCAGCTCAGTAAAACAGCTTTGTAAATATTTATGAGCACAGGGCTCCTCATTTCACACATTTTACTCCTTCTCTGTCCTCATCTTAAGTTTTCCCTTGCTTTAGTTTATGGCTAGTAGTTTGGGCTGAGTACCTGACTTTGATAAATTGTTGCTTGTTTTCCCTGGTATTGCACATGCCACAATCCTAGACCTTCAGTGGCTGCAGGTGTATGATCTAGAGAAAGAAACAGTTTGTATGGAAGAGCACATTCTGAATTCTGATGGACCCACACTGTGTTGTGTGAGGTTAAGCAGGCACACACAGGTGAACTAAAGCACAGCCTGGAGTTTCCTGCTTGAGCTGCCACCCCTCATTTGGCTGCAGGAGAGGCAGGAGCCACATTTCCTCTTTGTCTTGGTATCAGAATGGGGCTGGTTATTCAGAAGGGTGAGGAAAGGAAGATTAAAAAGATGGTTGATAGGATGAAAGATAAAGGTGTGGAATGACAGAGATGTGAAGAGGCTGTGAAAGAACAGTGGCAAAAGAATCAGAGCTGTCAGGATACAGGGGAAACAGTCTAATGGGGCTTACAGAGGCGGGTTAGCACCTCATGCAAAAATCCTTGTCTCCCTGGCACCTTCTCCTGTGGCCATGGTCCTTCCCCAGGCATCCTGGCCTTTTGGTGGCACAGAGGAGGGGAAATGACATTTTTCCTCCTTTTGCAGCAGTCACAGAGGAGAGCAGAAGGATGCAATCATGTAGACTTTTTTTTTTCAGTTTTTACAAAGGTGTGCATGTGCTTATAATTTTCATTTGTATCCATGTTAATGCTGGAATTTCTATTGCTCTTCATTAATTCACACCAAAATCTCTGCTTTTTCTCCCTATTTCACTAGTATCAGATAGCACCATATTGATATAATAACCAGAAACAAATTCTAAAAATAAACCTACTGATAATTTCCTAGTGTTTGACCAGACCTTTGAAGTTCCTGAGTGGTCAGTTTGGACTGAGATAAGTGCTATGATTTTTCTTCTCTCTTGTCTGCTGGCTTTTCAGCCTTTTTGAAATGCACCTCACAAGGGGGCTGAGCAGGAGGTGCTTGTGGCAATTCAGGATGGATTGTTCTCATTGAGGAATTGGCTTCTGCTGTTTCATGAGAGGCTTTGGCAGATCAAAAGCTGTTGCTGCTGAGATCCTGCCAGGCATGCTTTCCATGTATTTCTGTATGTCTTCACTGAAACTGTGTGGGATCAGTGGAATAGGGGAATTTGGGTATGAAAACATTTTTCATTATGTTTACACATCCTAATTAGAGATTTATAAGGACAGCCAGATATGCTGCCATTTAAACAATTACTTGTATTTAATTGTGTTTGCATTTTCATTAGTGAAATATAACTGAGAAAGACAACTTATTAATTTGCATGCAGACTTATCAGAAGATTTCTGTACATTGTACAAATTTACATCATTTAATGTCTTAGCATACTCATGCAGATTTAAGTGTCTTCCTGACTGCAGTGGTATCATTCATTAACAGTTACCCTGAACTCTGATGATCATAGGTTTGCCATAAACACAAAAAAATTTTTCTTCAAAAAGTAGATTTTGGAAAGCTTATTGGTGATTCTTCCTGAAGTTGTGACTCATTTTGTGTTTTTAGACACTGTTCAAGCACACTGCTGGTGTACTTGAGGAAATAAAATGCTCTTTGATCAAGTAGGATGTTTGTCTATGGTGAGCTGTGCTTAAGGCTTTTATTCTTTTATTTGCATAGTCTGTAGTGACTGGCATTCCCCAGGGATCAATACTGGGTCCATTCTTACCCAATTAGTTTATCAGTGGCAGAGGAAGCACCTCAGCCAGTTTGCTGATGACACCAAACTGGGGAGTGGCCGATGCACCTGAAGGCTCTGCTGCCACTCAGTGGGACCTTGGCAGGCTGGAGAATTGGGCAGAGAAACACAAAGGGGTAGAAAAGGGCAAGTGCAGGGTCCTGCTCCTGGGGAGGAATGACCCCAGTGCCTGGGGCTGACCTGCTGGAGAGCAGCTCTGCAGAGAAGGACCTGGGGGGTGACAAGCTGTCCATGAGCCAGCAGTGCCCTGATGGCCAGGAGGGCCAGTGGTGTCCTGGGTTGCATCAGGAGCAGCGTGGCCAGCAGGCCAAGGGAGGTGATCCTGCCCCTCTGCTCAGCCCTGCTGAGGCACCTCTGGAATGCTGTGTCCAGTTCTGGGCTCCTCAGCACAAGAAAGACAAGGAGCTACTGCAGAGGGTCCAATGGAGGCCTCAGTGTGGGGTCTGGAACATCTTCTGTGAGGAGAGACTGGGGGAGCTGGGCCTGCTCAGCCTGGAGAAGAGAAGGATCCCATTAATGCATTTAAACCTCTCAAAGGAGGTGCCAAGAGGAGGTGCCAGACTCTTTCCAGTGGTGCTCAGTGGCAGGACAAGAAGCACAGGCCATAAACTCAAACATGAGGAAGAGCTTCTTTCCATTGAAATTGGCAGAGCCCTGGAACAGGCCACCCGGGGAAATGAATTATTCATTTGGAGACGTTCAAAACCCACCTGGATGTGTTCCTTTGTTACCAGCTTTAGGTGATCCTGCCTTGATGGGAGGGTTGGACTGCATGACCTCCAGAGGTCTCTTCTAGCCCTCTTGTGATTCTGGGGTAGTTAGTAAAAAAATATATAAGGTCTTTTGCAAGTAACTTAATTTCCAACTTCCCTCGTGTCCCTTCACCTCGTGTTTCCTGATGGCCAATTCCAGGCAAGTTACATCCATGGCAATCTGCAGCCCCCAGGTTGCTTTCTTCAAGACACCATGATCTGCACATCCAGAACATGGGGCCAAGGTGCAATCCACATATGCACAATCCACGGCCAGTGGAATTTAAAAATGTGGAGCAGCCACCAGGAACATTTCAAGAGTGTCTTGAGAGAAATTAATGATGATACTACTCTCCACCTACTTCCTAGAAAAAAGAGAGCATCATTCTAGTTTTTTTAACAGAACCTCTGCTTCTGTGAAATTAATCAAGAAGAGGAATGTATCCTCATACTAGCAGATACCTCGTGCAGATGAACAAGCCTAGTCTGAGATGTTGAATGTGCAGAACCAGTTCTTTTTATGCAACAGGGAGCAGCATGCAGTGGTCATGATGTTACATACCTGCTTTCACTGCAGTCCCACTCCTTCATCTTGGACAGTCCAGGACTGGGTTAAAATTATGCCTCTCCAGAGACCTGAGATTGTCAAGGACCTCTGTTAGCAGCACTAAGTACAGTAAATGCTATTGTATTATCCAACAGTAGCAAATTAAATAATCCCACTCCCGTCACTTTCTAACAGGATAATGTTAAAGGCATTCCTCTGGGATGGAGAGTAATAATTTGCTAATTCCCCTCAGTATTTCAAGCTTCTCAGTATTGCAGCTAATTTTCTCTGAGTACCTTATTAACATTCACAATGACTTTGCAGTCCCACCCTAATAGCTCTCCGCAGAGGCAGTGACTGTGAAGGTGAGAGCTGGCAGTGACATGTTTTCCTCCTTTTTCTCTGCAGACTGTATTATCCTGGTTTCCACCCACTGAGGGCTGTCCAGCTGATGAGAGTGGGCAAACTGCAGTACAGTCAGGGCATGTTTCCCCAGGCACTGGAAACCTTGAAACAGGTCAGTATGGTGAAATATTTTTTCTCTATCCTCCTCCCTTGCTTCCCCCTCAAACTGCTGTGTGACTCCCCCCTCATGCCTTTGGATACTCCTCACCACTTCTTCCATCAGTGGTGTTTCCCCAGGCTGCAGCTGGGTGTGGTGATGGGTCACTGGTGCTTCAGCACAGCATTTTAGGCACTGACATTCTCCAGCATCAGTCACAGCTAATTACAGTTTGATAGCTCAGAGGTGCCTGAATGAAAAATTACTATTAGAGCTGAAGAGATAAAATTATCTCAGTGCTTCATATGTTCCTTATTCCCATAGCAAAGTGATTCTGAGAGTACTGAAAGTACAGGAAGAGGAGGAGAGCTGCAGTTTCTACCTACCCTCCTTATTCCCTATTAGATTCTGTGATTTCAGGCTGGAAAACTTTGTCTTTAATGTGTGTATTTTATTGTGAGCCACACTGAAATTAACAGGCATGTTTCTTGATCCCTCCTATTTCTTATCATTCATCATCTTTGATCTGGTTTTGCAGCTGTGCTTTGTTAGTTACATTTCAGCTTTAAGCCATCCCTCTTGTACCTGAGCTGACTTTTATATTCATTTCCTTGTACCTCAGGCTCTTATTTGTCCTGCTGTTATATTGCTGGTAGTATCATCTTAAATATATTAAATAATCCCTTTCCATGTGCAACATGTCCTCAGGATGTAGAATCTTGCCTCCCATCTTAAGCCCTCAATCACTGCTGAGGTGCTTTGGAAGATGTGCTGCCCCTAATTGCCCTCTCTTATGCTCCTGACTGTCCTGTGGTCAGCTTGCCCTGAAGGCACCACATGCTGCTTGTGGCTCCCTGTCCTGGCTCTCCATCACCTCCATTCCTCACACAGCTCCTCGTTGCCTTTGCTGGGTGCTGCCAAAAGTCACCTGGCCCAGGTATTTGCCGGTATCTGCTGGGCAGGAGCAGGCCCTGTTCTGGCACCAGTGTTGGAAGGAAATGAAGAATTAGGCTCTACATTCCCTTTGATTAATCCTCTTGCTATATGAAGTGCTTTGTGGTAAAGGGTTGGGGCAACTGCTTGGGATGGAAGGGGATGGGTGTCTCCACTGGAGGTGGGGGAGAGGTGCTTTTCCACTCCTGCCCAGGTGCCCCATAAAGATAATACCAGTCATGACTCTCTAGGCATTACTATTTTGTACTTACCTTTTCTTCAACCCACATATCTCTTTGGTTTTAACATCTGATTAATGATGCAAGTTGAAAATTGGATAATTGTAATATGCTGAAGTAATAAATTAGAATTTAATATGATGCCACTCTTGCTAAGTCTTGGTATAACTTAAATCTTCACTTGATATATTTTACTTAAATTATAGCCAATTCTGATCATAATAAAGCAGACAGAAGAGTAATCAATTTTATTTTTATGCATTATTCAGAAGTATCTCATATATCTGTCATGTGCCAGATAATCTCTCTGCTCTTTCCCCTAAAATATTTATAATTTCCAAACATTCAAACTTTCCCTTTTAGCAGTGGAATGAGACTTCAGACAGAGGAGCTTCTGTTTTCATTGACACTGCTACAGTTATATCAATATTGCATTTCTAATGTGATACTGCATTAGATTAAACTGGAGCAAATTCCCCTAGAGACAAATGCTGCTGGCCAGTGAAGATGGACATTGCAATGGAGATTGATATGTTTTTGGTGATGAAGCTGCCCACTGCAAACCAGATTGCTACTCTATGATCCTTTGGAAACTGAGCAATGCCTAGCACAAAAACCTTTTCTAGGCTGTGACCCCCCCCACCAGCTTTCTCTGAAAAAGGACATTAAGGTGCTGCTTGCCCTTCTGGTCACACTTCAGTGAGCTTCCAGTGGAGGCTTCAAGCCATTGGTGCTCCACAGGGACACTTTACAACTGAGAATCCTGTCATGGCTTTGCCTAGTCCTTATTCAGCCTCCCCCTTTTCACCCAAGTGTGGGACAAGGCGAGACTGAACTCCCACTCCCTGGGAGCACAGCTGAGAGGAGGAAAAGCTTCTTGTCATCCTGTTTCCCCATGTAACTTCTTCAGATGAGTCCTGCAACTGATTCACTTCCTTGCTGTCCGCACCGGAACAAATTAGAGGAAGAATATAATTCCCAGTTTGTTGTGACTAAAGGATGTGATTCCTAACATTACTCAGATAATGTCCTAGAGTTATATGAGAACACAATTTGCCCCTTTGTGATTAGATGTGTCAACAGAGCATGCCACATGCTCAGAGCAGAAACTCGATTACCTTCTCTGCTTCATTACTCTTCTTAATACACTCTGACACTGAATAGCAGCACCCTGTTGGAGCCCTCGTCAGAGGCATTTCACTGTGGCATTAAGAAGGATATGGAAGGTGCAGAGGAGCTGGGACCTGAGCAGAATTCACCTCAGATATAAATCCTGTTTAATCAGGCACAGCCTCAGAGCTGCTGGGGATTGGCAGCCTCTCTGCAGCAGACACACAGTCTGTTAAGAGCAGTAGATCTTCACACTGGGCTCTGCAGCCCAGCCCTCACTGCTGCTCTCTTTGCCACAAGAAAATTAATCACTATCACAACCACCTTGCTCTTAGAGCCCTTTGGGTTTAGCTCTCTCCCTGCACCCCCAAAGAGGCTTAAATAATGTGGAGGGCTTTATGTTACCCATTAGGAAGAAACCACTCCCTAAACTTATATTAGGCCCTGCAGAATCTTATTTGCTAGATTTTGAAAATATAAGTTTTACAGAGAGGCAATACTCCTCTGGAATAAAAACTGAAGGTAGCCCTTGGTTTATTTTACAACCAACATATTATTTCTAAATTTATATGAAAGACATAATAGAGGATAGATTGAATTATAGATCTGGAAAGCTTTTGTCAGCAAAAGGCATGAACTGGAGCCCAGTCTGGAAAACAGTTTGAAGAGCCTGGCATGGCATGGTCATGGGAGTACTTTTGTCCCCCATGAGCTGATGGGTTCAGCTGTCTTGTCTCATGAATGTCTACAATAGCCACTGTATAATATAGATATAAAATCCCTGATGTAGAGGCAGAGAGCACAGGAACTGGGGTAAAATCCTTCTCACAGCAACACTGTAGAAATCCCTTCTCTAGCTGTTTGCTTGAAACAATGAATTGTTTACCAGCTGTCATTGATAGTATTCCTGTGCCTGCTTTAACAACTTGTCCCCTTCAATCAAGAGAGATGGAAAACCACAGATACTCCCTCTGAAATACTAGCCTACACTTCCTGCCACTCATTTGCTTCCTGCTTGCCCTGGGACAGAGCTGAGCCATCCTGCATTGCCCAGGCATCCCCACACCATGGCCGTGTCCTGTCCCATCCCAAACCAGGCACAAACACCTGCGCTGCTCCTCATTCACATTCACGGAGCAGCAGCCCTGCCTCTGAGCTAAAGGGGTTTTATTCTTCATGGGGACAGGGTCTGGCTGATTATAACATGGCCTGTGCTGTAGCTTTTCATAATGAGATGTACTCTTTTATCTGGGAGGGAGACCAGACCACTCGAATCTGCTCAGCCTCAGCTCTGCTAGTGAGCTGTGGGATTGAGGAGAGCAGAGTGGGCAGAGAGCCCACTGCTTCTGTCCAGTAAAACAATTCGTTGCACTGGAGCTGAAATTGTCCCCAGTTTTGCACTGACCTTTGCCAAAACAGCTAGATAACCTAATACCAGTTGAATTTAGGGATTACACAAGTCATTGTTCTCAGCTCCTTCTGACTGGCACAGCAGTGTGTGAGATGGTACATTGCATAAGAATGCTTTCCTCCAAGGAAACAAAAGGACAAAGACTGAGTGCTTTTGTCTGCCATACTTAGGAAAGAAAAGGAGTGGAAAGAAAATGGAGGTGGGAGAAAGGCAGCAGTGGTAGCATTAACTCAAGATTAAATTTGATATTAAGGATTATTGGTTTTTAATGGAGGTGTATGTATACAGAAATCTCTGCCTGTGCATCTCAGGGTGTCAGGGCCCAAGTCCATCACTCTGAGCCTGACCTCTATCCTGTAGAGGGGCTGAAGATCCAGGTCAGCTGCCCCAGGAGCTGTCACTCAGATGTACCCAGATGCACAGCTCTTAGCATACATCATTCACAATAAATCCATCAGCTTTCTGGGACAGAGCATGCAAGCATTGTGCACCAGAGTGTCAGGATCCAGGGCCAATTCACCCAGCCACTTTGCTCTAGGGTGATCCTGCCCCCTCCTAGTTAGCCTGGGTGCAGCTGCATGTTACAAAAATTTAGTATTTCTGATTCTGTGTAACATTTCTTTGCAATTTCTAAAAGCGATGAAAGCATTTCCATCATTCTTTTTAGCTGAGTACATTTTATCATTTAGTAGTAGGGCATTGTGTTAGCTTAAAACATATTTTACTCTTTTTAGAGCTCCTGACTCACTGTGATTGTTTTGACTGATATTTCAGCTTGTTCTTCCAATCTTGTGCTGCCTCCCTCTTTTAAGTATTAGTGAATTTGAAGCAAAAATAAACTCTGCTGGAATTTCCATATGCTTGCCAGTGTCTATAATTTGGAAGTAGGCTTTCATTCATTCCACAAAAATATACATTTACTTTTATCAATCCGTTTTAAGTGAGACATCTTCCTCAAGATTTCTTCCCAAAACATACTTTTTCTGCAATTCAAAGCAAATTTAGCTGAATTTTGTCAGCTGACTGGACAAGAAACCCTTTGAAACACAGACTGCATTTATTTTCTTGCAATTCTTCAGTTTAGGATGATGAAAATCTGTCATCTTTTCTCCTGCCAGTACACTACTAGCTCCCTTGTTCTATCTTCAGAAGTGCTGAATCAGCTCCCATCTAGGACTTCCCTCCTTGCAGGAGGAATTTAATAGAAGAAAGAAGCAGAAATGCCACATGAAAAGTGATGATCTAAATATGAGCTGGGCAAAGAGCATTGCAGACATATCTGTGGTAGGAAATCAACAACACTACAGGCAATATCAGCAAGCACAAATTAGCCCAGCAGTAGAAGATACAAACACAGAAAGAAAATAATCCCTGGGAAAAGCAGCAAAGACCCATTCCCCTGCATGCCTTTTGACAGTGAATCTATTAATGTACTCATTTGTTTGATGCTATGTTTAGTTGCTCCTGATAGAGTTAAGGTAGTTTATTCCATGGGTTAAGCACTAATCCATTTCTATTTCTACAGGACTTCCAGGCTTCTATCATCATGAACATCACAGTCATCTTTTAAATAATGTATCAAAACCTTGGGTGTTATAGTTGGCCTTTTGGTGTACATAGGCCTTCATGTCTCAGTGCAAAAGTCTCTCTCTCTGCTATTCCAAACATCCAGTTGTGCAAGGTCTTTGTGGGGTTTGGCACCCAAGAACAATGTGTCAGTGCCTCCTCCTCTGCCAGGAACAAGTCACCACACACTTTGGGATGCTCCACTCCTATTTCAGCCATACCATGCATTCAAGTGGGTGACAGCCACCTGAGGACCAGAACTTACATCCTACCCTGCTCCAGGGTCCAGCCCCTCTGCATGGCCTGCACAATGACTAATATGTCATTTTCTGTTCTTTCCTAAAGGCCTATAATATTATGAAGGTGACCCATGGGACAGATCACAGCCAGATGAAGATTTTGATGCAGATAAAGGAAGAGTGTGAGGCCATGATGAGATTACAGTGAAGATAATCTCTAATCTGGAAAACAAAATATTCAAGGACAAAGAAAATGTTTTTTATGTCATTGTGAAGTTTCTCAGTTGTTTTAGGGTATTTTCTTTAGGTCCTATTTGCTTTACAAAAAGGTTTAATATTAGTTTTGCTGTATGGTCTGAATTGAGTTGGTGTTTGGCAGAATTCCTGTAATTTTCAGAGGATTCTTTTTATCATCAATCATCAGTCTTATTGACAATAACCTAATTATTTGATTGTAAGTATTGGGAAATGCATACAGAGTCTTCATGAGTTACAAAGTGATATCAGCAGTCAATTTTTTATATCAGTTTATGCCAGCAATTAGGAATCTCTTGTCAGACACATTATAAATTAAGAGATATTTTTTTCCTTTTGTCTTGCCCTTTGGTATGGTTTCCAAAAACCTGATCCAATGCTCTTTGACATCAAATAAGTTTCCCAATGTTTTAAATGAGATTTTCTTCCCTCCCAATAGATCTGCAGGGCTTTGTTCCTCTTCTTCCATTTCATGCCTACATTCATTACTGTATTGAATAGTAAAATGGATTAAATAAAAAATGTATCAAAAGTGGAAATTGCTTACTCTGCTATTTCCCATTTTGCTAGCTTCAAGAGTTTCTCACTTCATAACATACAGATATTTGGACCTGTGAGATCAGTGCTGTGGCTTCTAGACCTTTCTGAGTCTGTGGGGTTTATATGTCACATCCTCAGATAGAGAAGCCCAGAGATCCACAGATGTGTCATCCCTGGGGAAGACAAGGATGTCTTGGAATGCACATGCATGCTATTTCCCCATGCTCATCAGCAAGAGAATTGTTCTTGCCAGAGCTGTTTATTTCCATTTTTAACACAGAAACAAATATTAACAAAAGCCAATATTTATGAGGGACATAGAAACTGAAATAATTTAAGGCCTTTGAAAGTATTGCTTCAGGTGTGCCACTCCCCTCACAATTTATTGCTGCTACTCCAGCCATGACTGTTCTTCATTAATCCATCGTTGTTGTAAAAGTCAGGCTTTTTTCACACCAGTAACCTGACACCATTAATTATTACAAGATGAGAACACATTTAGAAAGAAAATGAACACTCTGGGCGTAATTTACAGCCATGGCACACGACTGCCAGTGCAGAGGAAGATATCTCCTTTCAAGAGGCTGGAATTTGTTCCAGCGTTTGGAGCGTTCACTGGCCCGGCAGTAACGTGCAAGCAATAACCTCTGAAATGCAGAGCAGCTCTGGAGTGCACAGCATGGCTTGCTGCCAGAGGCCAGGTCCTATCAGCCACCCAAGAAGTGCAGTAATCCTCACAGAAATTCACTGCTTGGTTGGGTCTTCCTGCTATTATAAAAAGGAAATTGTCTGGGGGAAAAGGTCAGGCTGTTGGAAATCCATCTCCACCCAATGCTCGATGCAAGAGACTGAATTGGCACCAGGATGGAGTGTGGCTCAGGGTCCTGGGGACAACACTGCCTTTGCTGCCCTGCCTGGCCTTCTCTGGGCTGGTCTGAGGAGGATCCCTAGTGTGGGGGCATAACCCATGCCTTATATTCATTGCTGTTGATGCAAAACTTCTTCCAGCTTGGTCAAGGCAAGAGTCACGTTTTCTGGTTGTTTTCAGTCATTTACTGAGCAATTTCCCTTGGAGATTCCCATGCACTGACACCACCAGCAGGGCTGACAGTGCTGCAGGGGAGGTTGTTGTGGGCAGATTTTTTTATCCTGGTGGCCCTGCTCCAGTCTGTTTTCTGCAGAGAATGCTGGTCTGTGATTGTGGAGGGATTTACCTGAATGCATCATTTGAAAGTGTGGCAGCCAGCAAGGGTGTCAGGGAGGAGGCAACATTAGATAAGCACTCATTTCAAATCAAGCAATGTTATCTTTGCACAGACATCATGTTTCAGTTTTCATGAATAATATCTGTCACATTTTTCAGGTGCTGGTATTAGTGGTAAGATAAAGATGCTAAAGTCAGAAAGAGGCAGACTGAAACATTATCTGTAATGCTGGCAGGTTTGCTGCTTGCTTCCCACAGGTTGGAGGCTTTTCTGGTGCCTTTTGGAAAGCAGTAGTTACTTGAGTAACTCAAGTTTAGGATTGCATTTTGAGTTACTTGTGTTTTGTCACTCTCCCTTAAATTAGTCCAGGAAAAACAATGCTAGATTGCACTCAGAGGGAGCAGAATTGCACTAAGTGTTTGGAAGAAAAACAGTAGCAGAACACAGAAAAAACCCATAGGGAATGATACAGTTTTGCTAAGAATAACTGATTACAGCTGAGCAGAACATTTGTCTTAAAAAAAAAAAAAAAAAAGCTCCCCAAACTCAGTTATTTCTTTAAGCATGGCATAATTCTCTGTATCCATGCCCCTCAAGGGTGCTGACCTGATGTTGGAAGTAAAAACTCTCCAGGACCTTGGGAAACAGAATATTATGCAGTGCACAGTAGAGGTAGTAGAAGGTAAAAGAAAAGCAGTGAGGGAAAATGCAGCAAACCAGGTTTTTAGAGCTTTGACCTCTTTGAGTCTATCAGCCTGTGTGTGAAGTCTGTCATGCATGGGTTTATGCCAAGAAAACTGACCCACTACTCAGCCTTTTTTCTGCTTCTCATTGTAACTTTCTTCTCTGATTGCTGGGTTTTTAAGTGAGCTTTTCTTAGACTTGTTATTTTTTTACAGAGCATGTTTATGGAATACAGAGGCTTTTTCCCCACACAGTACATTTCAAGTAGTCCCTGGCCACTGCAAAGCTCTTAATGAACAGAGTTTCATTTTTCACAGAGGTTGTGCCAATTGTGAGGATTTTTTCCTGAATCAGAATTAAACCTCCCATAAGACAAGAAGAAGGAGGAAGGTCTTGCAATTATGGACGTGGAGTTCTGGCATGACTTCTCTGCTGCACCAGAAATTGTGTCTGACCTTGGGCAAATCAGACAGGGTTAGACATCCACACTTGAGTTTCCTTATTATTGATAAGAGGAAAGGGGAGAAGGCAAGGGAAGGGAAGGGAAGGGAAGGGAAGGGAAGGGAAGGGAAGGGAAGGGAAGGGAAGGGAAGGGAAGGGAAGGGAAGGGAAGGGAAGGGAAGGGAAGGGAAGGGAAGGGAAGGGAAGGGAAGGGAAGGGAAGGGAAGGGAAGGGAAGGGAAGGGAAGGGAAGGGAAGGGAAGGGAAGGGAAGGGAAGGGAAGGGAAGGGAAGGGAAGGGAAGGGAAGGGAAGGGAAGGGAAGGGAAGGGAAGGGAAGGGAAGGGAAGGGAAGGGAAGGGAAGGGAAGGGAAGGGGAAGGGAAGCACTGGCTATGACACTTTCAATAACTCTGCCTCACATGGACATGTCCAGATTGGTGTCTGAGCTGTAGGTGTCTGTGTCACAGCCCTGCCATCGCTGGCTGTGGGTGCCAAGGGGTGGGAAGGGCATCATTGGAATTTCTCTGTGAGAGTTCCTCCACAACTGAGTGCCAAACATGGGCAGAGAGCTGTGAGCTGCCCCTGTCTATGCTGTACCTCCTCCAAGACAGATCTTTGTTTCCACCCATGGAGCTTCAACAACATCTAAAGAACCGTCAGAAAATCCAAATCAAGTACTTTTGTTCAAAGCTGTGTTCGAGTTCCTCTTTTCCCTTTTATTCTTATTCAGATGACTATTTTCTCTTTCCTTTGAATGTACATTTTTCTAAACAAAACTCCTTTATTACAAATTTAATTAGCCAGAAAATTGTTATGATGTTTTATAAAATGCACCCTACAAGAACATCCAAATGTGAATTTTCCCTGTCCTAAGCAAAAGCAGAGCACCTTAGTTGAAAGTCTGGTCTGCAATTCTTGCCATTTAGCACAATGGTTTCTGTTTATCCCCACTACAGTGATGTGTAAGCCAGGCCTATGTGATCCCCATTAATATTTCCTGGGAAAGCTCAATGTTTTTGTTTGCTCTGCACTTCTGATCAACATGGACAAATCAATTCTAATTCCATCATTTCTTAGACTTTTTGTAGGTTTTAATAAGAACCTTAGAGATTCCCTCCCCCCCATATAAAAGAATAACTCAGGCTTAGTAATTAGGCCTCATACAGTCACAACTCACACCAAGGAACCTAACAGGTTCTTTATAGTTCCCAGGAGACCAATTAACCTTCTTTTAAACATATCTCTATATAGCCACTGAGACAGGCACACACAGAAATGCATACACACAACAAGCTTTTCAGCAGTCTCAGACACTCCAGCTGCTTGTTAACCCAGTTCTGATGGGGCTTATGGCAGGAGGGCAGGGCTGAAGCAACCTGCCCGAGTTCATTTTAACTCTAAAGATGACTAAATCAGGACAAACCACAATCTCATCTAATTTCCTTGCCTCCAGGGCAGAAGCAAGAGAATAATCACACAGCCTCTTCTATGCCTTAAGTTCCCCTCCACCTCTTGGGCTGGGGCAGGCACCACTTGCTGGTCCCATTGCCTGCTCCTGAAGGCACCAGCTAAGGAGCCTGCTCTCCCTTCTCTGTTTCAGTCAAGGGCTGGTCTAGCAGGGCTAACAAGAAGAGGAAAAAGCAGTGATTTCTTCCTCCGCCCCTCCAATTCAGCAGCTCTGATTCCCAGTCCCAGAGGCTCTGAATAGGAAGGTGGCAAATTTACATATGTCTTGAAGGAGAACTGCACTTTAAATCGCAGGTGATCCCTCTTGACTATTCCACTTGACTTTCAGAGCAGGAGCCAGGAGACAGTAATAGAGAAGGGTGTCTGATGAGAAAATTAGCAGAGCACCACTCTTCCCCTCCCCCAGGCCCTGTGCTCTGCTCTGAGCAGTTCTCACCTATTTACTTTTAATGAAGCTCCTTTTAATGAAGTATTTCTTGTGCTGTCTTCCTGTTTCCATCTCTCCTTGTGGTGCTGAGAATCCCATGATAAAAGAGATAGAGAAGAGGTCTGGCCTGACCCTCCCTGTTCTGTCCCTGGGGACACCCAGGGGATGTGTTACGAAGCCATGGAGCTGCCATCCCTCCCAGCAGCAGCAGGAGCCCACAGGAAAGGCCATTGTAGTCTTGGGGTGGAATTTCAGGCATCACACTGCCGTGGGGAGGAATTGCTCTCCATACCTATAGTGGCAGCCATACAGCTGAGGGACAGCTGCTAGTCTGGGAACTGGAGTAGCAAAGATCACAGAACAAGCTGAGCTGGAAGGGACCCCCAAGGATCATGGAGTCCAGCTCCTGGCCCTGCACAGCACCATCCCCAAGAGTCACACCATGTGCCTGAGTGTATCACTGCTGGGGTTTGCCTCTGCTCTTCCCATTCCCCCTTGTTGTACTTCAGTCTCCTTGTCAAAGCCATGTCAAGCTCTGCAGAGTCTTCAGTGAGGTACTGCTAATGTCTGGATTTCTGCTTTCTAATGTCATCAACATTGTGTACCCAGCTTGTGCCATGTGTAAGACTGTGATCAGAATACAATTACTGGGGAGTGATGTTCCCCATCATGCTAACAGAAATGATGATTGAGGAAAATTCTTATCATGACTGGGGAATGTTAATTTCTGAACATCTGTGGCTGAATGCACCAGTAAACAACCGTATTTTTAAAGGTCAGAGTAATGAGGATATACAAAGGCAACTTATCATTACCAAATGTTTTCTGTGGGGACTGTTACATAATTTGTGAAAAATAAACAAAAATCTGATTTTGTGTTTTCTGCAAAGACCAGAGGAATGCTGATCCCAAGTCTGGGAAGGGGCAGTCTGCCAGCAACCAGGCAAGGATGCAGCTTTATTTACAGCTGGCAAATGGAAAAATCAATAAAAATCCTTCAGATGGGCATTGTCCAAATTTATGTCACTGGGGCCCCAAAGCAGTTTATGTAATCCATGTAAAGTGACTGATACACCCAGGCCACAAAACTGTTTTACCATTAAACTCCAAAGCCTTGGCAAAACGTCCTTCCAAGATACTGGAGAAGCTCCTCAACAGACCAACATTTCTTCTGCTGTGAAAGAGCCCTTTGAAATCTGCTGCTGAGGGACATTAAATGTTGGTTATTGGATGGTAGGAGTGAAGGGCTTTTCCTGCTGGTGAATTGGGGAAGGACTGGTTTGCCTGGTTGTTCTGCAGAGTCGGCACAGGTCGGGAACTCTGCAGACTTGCTCCAGTCGAGCCCATGGCCAGGCAGGTTTAACTCAGGGTCTTTCCTCTTGGCCGTGGTGTGTCAGGACAGAGCTGGGCAAGTATCCCAGCTCAGACCAGAGCCAAATGAGGAGCTGAGGGAGGCAAACACAAGGATTTTATTCCTGCCTGATGTGACCCCTGAAGCAACACCATTCCTCTACTGGTGGGGGAATGCAACCATGTGCCAAAGCCAACTTCAGAACTTATTGCAGTTTCCTCTGTGCAGGACAAAGGGGCCTTGGGCTGTTGTTTGGGGCCATGCACCTCACACTGCAATGTGAGCACTTTGTGAGCCTCAGGGAGCTTCCCTTTTCCCTGCTCCTCACTGCCCACTTTGTGGCCCCACCGCCACCTTTGTGTCCTGTTCTGTCACTGACGCAGCAACATCAGTGACATTTACCCTTGTAAAAAGATGTGTCCAGCTCCTGTAGCAGGGGGAGGAGGGAGCAAAAAGTTCCCCAGAAAATATCAACCAAGACATCATAATTTCTGAAGGGGCATGGAAATGTCAGCTTTTGGCAAACACCAGAGAGCAGCAGCAAAGCAGGACAGGTCTTCAACCCCTGCAGCTGATCCGTGCCTGCTGCCCTCGGGTACAGCTGAGCCAGGGCTGCTCTGGCACTGCCCTGCCAGGGGAGCTTGCAGGGATTTGGGCTCAGCTCACCACCAGTTAGTGGGGCAGGGCTCTGCCACCTCGGGATTCCCATGGAGGGGGTTTGCAAAAGGCAGCCAAGGAAAGACAATCCCCTTATGATCAGGCTGGAATGCCCTCCACGACTGCCATCAGCAATTCCCATGAAAATGCTTGAGCAGTTTACCAGGTCAAAATGGTGAAACCCTGAGGGCAGCAGACAGTCCCAGGCAGAGGAAGCCAGGTTTGGCACCTTGTCCCTGTGTCAGTCTTCACTCAGCCCTGCCCTGCACCTCAGGCACTGGATGAATTTTCTCACAGCGAGCAGCCCAGCTCCTGGCCAGCCAGCATGGTCCTGCAGCCAGGAAGAACTTCCAGGATGTGACCAGGTGTAGGACTCCTTAGTGAAATGGGTTTGCAGCTTTCCCACCTAAAACACAGGTTTAACTAGAAGTCACCTTGCTGTGCGCTTAAAAAAAAAAAAAAAAAAAAAAAAAAAAAAAAAGAAGTCCTATTCCATCTTGCCTAGGAAAGAATTTCTAGGGTCATAGAATTTAGGGCTCAAAGGTTTACAATCCCAACAAGATAAGGCAGTATAACAGCCTCCACACTTTATGGTGTAAGCTTATGAAGAGGTCAAAATGGCTTAGCATGAGTGTCAGTTTTACCCAAAGCCCCTGTTTGAGGAGGGGAAATAACATCCTAAATCTTCACAGCTGGCTTTGACACAACTATTACATTATAGGGGTTTGGATTGTTTGGTTTTCTCTCTTAGCCTCAGGTTTTCTGCTGCCAGTGAGACAACAAAATGAATCCCAAAATGAAATGGTGCCTCTGAGCAGGCCTCTGTCCAGCTGGTGCCATTCCATGTCCTGTGCTTTGTAGGGATAAATGAGGAACTATCATTGTTCTGGGACATGTCAAGGGGCTGTGCACAGGCAGCATCACTGTCCTGGTGTCTGTGTGATGTACAGTGATGAAAATGGCCAGTTCAGAACAGCTTTAAAAGCACTTAAATAAAAAACTACAGATAGCTTTGCAGCAATTTCCTAGAATGCTTGTATGCCTTGACTGATGACTATGCTAATCTACCACAAAGAACTGGGAAACCTCTATCTTGAGCCATCATGTGTTACAAATATGTGGAAAACTTGGGAAAGGAAGCTATTAGCAATGACATAAAAGCAAGCAAGGAATTGTTCAGAGGAACAATACACAAATATTTCATCAAATGAGTCATGGATGTCTAGGTGATTCTACTGGGTGGAGATATCAGTCCCAGAACAATTTTTTACCATGAAAGTATTTCAGTGCCCTGGTACTCTCACACAAACTGCAACTCCCATCACAGATTTCAGGTACAAATCCCTCTTGCTACAGGTCAATTTAGTGTGCACACAGTGTTTGTGACTGACCTGCTCTGTGGTCACCTCATGCCACCAGAGTGTTGATTATCAAGCAAACTGGAATGGGTACTCCCATTGTCTTGACAGCAGAAAGAAGGGCTCAGTGCAAAGTCTGCAATGCCCCAGCTTAGGGGCTGTCCAGAAGGTTTTCTGTGGATTTCACAGCATCTTAATGGCTTTACATATAACCTTCAGAAATGTGTTTTGAGCCTCTGGGAACTCAGAGCAGGCACGGGCCTGAGCTCTGCCAGCCCCAGGGCTGCACAGGTCATCAGCCACGGGGCCAGGAGCCAGCTGTCATCCTGCTCATTATTCCAGTAATTGCCGTGCCTTCCGTTGTCCTCAGAAATCAGGAGAAAATGCTGTTTACAGTGTCTTGCTTGGCTCCCTCGGTGCCCCTTGCTGGGTACTGTGAGGTTTCCATCAAATATGGTTTAGCAGCAGACAGCTTGCTCTTAAATAAAACCAGGCAGCTGCCCTGGCTGTCCACAGTTGCATCCGTGGGCATCCAGCTGAAGCACAGGCAGGGAGTGAGCAGAGCCCCTCTGCACAGGTGGGCACTGACAGGCAGGGTGAGGGGGAGCATCCTGCTCCTTCAGTGCCACCAGGAGCTCGTTTCAATCCAGCTCCAAGGGGCTTTGCAAGGGGCTGGGGTGGGCTAGGCTGGGTGCCACAGAGCATCCAAGGGTGCTGGAGGGAGGAGTCTGCAGAGCACAGCCCAGAGAGCAGGGTGGCTTTGTGCTCCCCTTCCTTCTATATTGTTACTACAATGAGCAATTTGACAAACTAAATATAGCAAAACGTCAGAGTTTTCTCCCACCTTCCTGGTTTTCTGTCGTTCAGGGAATGAAGATGAGCAAGGATGGGAAAGGGACAAGGACAGTCCCTGCTCCTTTTAAAGTGAGTGACAAAGGTCCCTCATTGCTGGAGGTGTGACTTCCTCTCCACAGCAAGCCTGGAGTCCTGCACATAATCCTGACACGTCTGGCAGCACTTGGGTTCCTAGGAAATAGAAATGGAAATGTGGATATGTGCCAGACACACACAGCTGAATACGTTTGGCTGTCGTTTGGTTGGCATGAAACTCACAATCTGACACAGAGCATGGGTGCCAAACCTGTGCTGTAAGGGTCCACAGAGGAGACACATAGAAACATACATGAAAATGAATGCAGGTCTTTTCCCCAGACAAGCACCCATTGAGATGGACTGGGTTTTGGCTGTCTAGAAGCTTTTCTCAAGTCAGCACTTGCCAGGAGAGTTCCTGAGAGTGGACAGCACCTCCTTCTACCTACTTGTTCCTGGAGGTTATGAAAGTGGTCTTTGAGCAATGTAAAGCATTTGTGTGGTCACAGCCAGCAGAGCTTTGCTCAGTGGTTAAATAGCAGATGTCAGCCTCCAAAACTGCCAGATCGGCAACTGTCAAGACTACTGACTATCATAAACCATAAAATCCACAGATGGCCCTTTCCAGAGCAACTAAATATTAACTTTGTGTTCATCTCAAAGACTGGGAACTGAATTTTCTAGCCTTCATCCCTCTTCAGTGCCTTCCAGGCAGATATTGTCAGCCAAAATGAGGGTGAGCTCCCAGGAGCCTGGTTTGCAGATGGGTGTGGGAGAGGAACACACTTCAGGAACAACCTGACCTCCTGGTTTTCCAATAGAGCTTATTTGGGGCCCCATAAGGAGATGGGGTTTGTCAGGTTTCCACACTAAACCTGATTTTTAGTCTGGCAAGTTAGTGGTTTTAAAGACAAAACTTGGTCGTTGCTAGGGCATTACTTTACAAGATGTACCAACAGTTTCTAGCAGGGCTCATAAGGACACCAGGCTTTTGCCAGGCATGAGCCCCTGCTCCCACTCCACGAATGAAACCTTTCCTTGCTGTCTTGCCCCAAATCAGAAGTGTGTGGCATTGAGGTCTGTAAGGCTCCAGGTTTGACCAAGAGTGAATTGATTCTGTTTTCAGCCCACCAAGAGCTCCTCACCATCAGTTCTGTCTTAGACAAAGTCTAGGACTTGCACTAACCCATTTTTCTGTTTTTGTCTCTGTAAGGCACTTCAGGCTCCTTAATACTGATGCGGCTGCATGATAACAGCAATGAAGATAAATTGCCTCAAAAGTAGGCAATAAGCCTTTTAGCTCTTTAGAGCAAATCAGACCTATTCTGAACAGCCCACAGACAAAAGAAATGGTTGTTTATCTTCATTTACAGCTACCGTGGAGAGGCACAGCATGCAAATTCACCAGCCTGGGGCAACAGCTAAGGTAGTACAGGGCTTGCTGCTTTAAGAGGGGAGAGGAGGAGACTGTCTCCTCCCCACCACCTTTGCCAGCCTTTGCAGCTATATCCACCTCAATATTTTTCCTTTAAAAATGTCACCATAAACAACTGCATTCCTGCCACTGAGACTGCTAGATCTGCCACTCTATTGTATAAGACAGAAGAAAGGACCTTATTAAATTCTCTGCAAACTGCTAACCAAATATTTAATGCCTATCACCCCAATATGTCCCTCCAAAAGAAGGAATATGAGAAACTCACCTGCCAGCAGATGAAGGGTGTTAAAGAATGTTTTGAATGATTTTAAATCTTTTCCACAGGAAATAGGATACGTGGTTTTCTTTCAATGGGAAGAACCCAGTGTCCTTATCAGGGCTTGCCCAGGTGCTGGTGGGTATGTGAGATTTGCCCAGAGAGCCCATTCACATCTTGTCCTGCAAGCAAGGTGCTCACTTAATTATCAAAAGAGAATGCCACAAAAAAGAGCTGAAGGCAAGCAGATACTGCACACCTCAGCAGCAGCTCAGTGTTACTTACCCCTACCTACCAAGGGAAGTGTGACACAATTGCTAAGATTGTAAGAAAAACATCTTTTATATTTGTTTGGTCTCAGATTTTTCCCCTATTCACAAAAGAGCAGTCCCTGTGTATATGCATAACCAGCCTGACCATTGCAGGTCTGTGACTGTTTTTTTATGTTTCTGGGCAGCAGCAGGGGAGAAGTTAATGCTTGCTTGTAGTATTTCTGTCACTGGTACCAAACCCTGCAATTCCTTACTGTTTTCTGGTGAATTTGTTTCTCAGTAAAACTTGCTTGACAGAAGCCCTTTGGTCATTTTATTTTCAGGTCTGATCTTGCTCTCTTGCTCACTTTCACTGTAATGATACACATCTCCTTGTGGGTCAAAAGCATTCTCTGGTATGAAATGCCATTAAATGCTCTTATCTAAAGTGAAAGAGTCAGAAGGAGGAGGCAGATATATTGGTAAGATAAAAGTAAACATTTAATGCCACTATAGTTTGATTTTTTTCCAGACATCATATTTTTGACAATGTTTCACACCTCAGATACCACAAAAGGGATATTTTTTAGCCAGCAAACAATAAACTTTACAATTTTAATGGCAAAAGGTTCAATGCATTTGTTGACAAACTTGGAAATGGCTGTGACTTTCCACATTTTGAACTTGTCCTCATGCTGTTCTTTCTCCTTTTTTCCCCATAAAATTTAGTTGATAAAATATATATATATATATATTTATACTACTGATACATCCTCTTCTGGAATTGCCCAATGATGGGACCAGCATAAGTTCTATATCTATCAGTTTCTCTCCTCCTTAGCCCTATTTTATACCACTGTTATAATGAGAAAGAACATAGCCACGGACAGAGGGAAATGGATTTAGCAAACATACACTTCAATGCATAGCACTTAGATAAGCATTTCCAACCATGATGTGTAAATAAATTATAAAATACAAGCAACTCTATAAAACAAGAACATCCTGAGTTTACAAATAAATTATATCCTTCATACATAGAATATGATGTGGATGTGGATGTTAGTAACCAGCAGTTTCAGCTATGGGAGGGAAAGAAGTAAAATGTAGAAAAGTTAGTATCTATGCATACATAAAACATATATGTATGTGTGCTACATGTAGATACTCACACACATACATATACAATAAAGAGGGTGAATACATCCATATCTATAGTATATAGAGAATATGTAATATAGCTGAAACTGCCTCAAGCACCAATTTATTACCATTATTATAAAGTTTGCTCAATACTTAAGTAGGACCACTCAAAGTAAGATATTTTGGGTTATGTTTTATTTCCTGTCCAGGAGGGTTTGAAGGTAGTTTGAAACACTATAGGTGAATGCTACTGAATGCTACTGTTTCACTTTCAGCATCTCAAATGATGGTTTGCAGAACCATCATGCCCTTTGTGAGCTTCAAAGTTTGCATAAGTGAGCACGAGACTGCTGTTTGTGAATTTGGTGGCAAAAGGGTGCTACATTTCCAAAGGAAAATTAATTCTTTTTTGTTTGTTTTGAAAGGTTGCTTGAGAAGGAGAAAGAAGAAAAGATAAAGACAATAATAAAATGGTTTAATATTTCCAGGAACGAGTATGGAAGCTCAGATAACCCTGGGATGAGCGCACAATAAATGCAAGAGAGTGAGAGAGATTATTAACTTTGCATTGACAAATCATTCACAGTTTTGTTTGCTATGGTTATTTGGAAACCTCTTACAAATCTTAGGATAGCTAGCAACAGCCAGCCTTGTGTCTTCAAAAACTGCTGCGTGTTGCCAATGCAAAAGCCTGTGGAGTTACAAAACACAGACCATGAGAATATCAGGATTAAGCAAGGTATCCACCTTCCATGGATTTGAGAAGAAACGCCTCTCTCTATGGTCATCATCCACTCCTGTTGGTATTTAATGGTACCAGTGCTCTGATCTCTGCAGTGAGCTGGTACACAGCTGGTGCTGTGCAACCATCCTTCCCATCGCATGAACTGGCATCAGAGCTCGCCCAGCCTCTGCCTTAGGAGAATTGAGTTTGCTTCAGTTTACAATTTTAAATCTGCTAGGCCTAGACAGAAAGCTTCACAGACCACCAAGAGTCCAGGCCCTCAGTTGATGTTGCTATGCCCCAAGCATATGCAGAAATTGTTGTGTTAAACAGCTGAGATTATAAAATATCTTGCCATAAATTCACAACACCCTGAAATATAGAGTAGTTCATCTGGAATACTTTTGCAGGCTTTAACAGCATCTACATGGGAACTGCAGCAATTTGGCTACATAGGCTGAAGAACCTGGGTAAGAAAGAACCTATCAAGGAACCTTGAAAGAGTTTCAAGGATAAGTTTTCCCTATAGTGTGGGATAAGTTAACTTCATCCAGGTGAGTGAGTGCAAGGGGAATGGTTCTGTAGGCAGGCACTCCTTGGAGGAGGGAAGGGGAGTGGTGGTGTTGCCATTTGTGAGCAGCTCTGCCATGTCCCCACAGCAATGTGCAACAAGCCATCTCAGGCTGTGTGCGTGTGTATTTATCTGTGCAGGTACAACTTTTGTTTCTAAAGTGATTTTTAGCTCTTTAAAAAGGATGCAGCAAAATCACAAACATTTGTAAAAGGTGATTTTTGTAAAAGAGTCTACATTTTTCAGCTGTCATCCCATTTGAATTCCATGCCACTGGTCCCTGTTTTAAGACAAGCCATATTATTGAAATAAATGAAAAAAGTGAAAAAATAAAACCCACACTTCAAGATAGACTGTTTCCTGTGACCAAACATGGGATCTGGTGTACATTACTCCCAGCATCACTCCCAGCTTTCAGCCTCCATAATTGCCACGTTTAGTGATAAAAGAAAAAAAATGCCAGTGTGTGTCTTTGATCCCTTTTTATATATTTTATGCAGCTCTCACTAAGAATCATGTCAGAAGATCGTGCCATTGCTTGGTGTCAGTTACTATTTTAGGGACCTGCAAGTCTCAGAAGCCAGGGCTTATGGCTCTTCTAAGACTAGATTGAAGACAGATGTTCAGCAAAAGCCCTGTGTCATGAGAAAGAATGAGGAGCTGTTAAATACATAACAGTAGCATGATCTTCTACTATATAAAGAACAGTAAAAACCCCAAAAAATGGCAGGTGAAAAAATTTTCCTCGCAAATGAGTTTACTCTGTTATAACTCTTCTGATTCTTACTGTAATTGTGCCACACTTTTATCAGAGCAGGTGAGATGAGAAGAAAACCTAAGAAAGGAGAGTTAGTTTCCTTCCTTGTCTTTCTGTAAATACTCTGGATTACGTAGATCTGAATGAATTGACAAGGAATTGTTTTGAGGCAAATGCAGGGCATGCATGGCAAAAGAAAAGATGTGACTTAGGAATTAGGGCTCTCCCACACCCTTCAGAGCACAAATTGACCCAGCCCCAAGAACCAGAGCAGCTTCTGCCTGCTGTGAGAGCTCACACAGACCAGAGGTATGTCTGAATTAATCCACAGCACAGCTAAAGTCTCCAGCCTGTGGCTGCACTTGAATTTATGGCTATGGAACAACTCCTGTCCCTTGTATGGATAAGGCTCAGGTATTCCAGGAGGAGGAGCTCTCAGGAGGCGCCCCCAGGTGCTGGTGGGGATGTGGAGCAGTGCTGCTGTTCCACAGTCATCCCACAGCCCGACAGTGAAGAGCTGTGATCTCCTGTGAATCGTGCGAACAAAGAATTAACCTTCAAACCTAATTACACCAACACTGCTGTTTCCTACTAAAGCTGTCCCAGGAAAGTAAGATTGATTTCTGAATGTGAAAATTATTAGGCATTACATTCACGTTGCTTTTGTGTATTTTGGGCAACATGATGCATTTTAAAAAATCAGCATAAAACCAGCATTATGCTGGCAATGCCTGAAAAAATGGGGCTTCCTGGATGACTTGCACAAGTGTATGTGCCTTCTCTAAAATGCTGGCTACTGCAAACTGAGTTCAATTTCATAATAAGGTCCTGAATGCTTTATCTGTTTTGCAAATACTTGAATTATAATAATATAAATTCTGAAGTAAAAAGCTGTGTTCAATAAGAAAACATCTTATCATGCCAAATCTCCACAAATTCTATTTTTGTATTAAGCCATCACAGTTTTTAAAAGCATAGTGGCAAATTCTGAAATGAAATGACAGAAAGTCAAGAATGCATATGGATTTTAGAATATGAATACTAGTACATTATGGGAGTTAATGGATACTCTAATTAGGTCCTCAGAAATAAAATATTTGTAAGCACTGCGATTCTGCTCAATTAGTACATATTTTTTAGTAGGCAAAATTCATCCTTGGCGTGATCAATTTGGTTTCAGGGATCAATTTTTGTCCATCTTGATAAATGGAGTGAACATATGCTCTTATTCTTTAAAATAATGGTACACATTTTTTCTTTCTGCCTCCTAAGCTACAGAAGTAGCAAATGGAGAGTCAATGAATAATTGAGTAATTGTGAGTGAGGAATATTAGATGCAATAGGTATTTTACAATAGCTCTGAAATGTGTCCACTTGATTTATAGAAACATCACCACTGCTGTGTAAGTCATGGACTGTGTGCAGGGATGATTTCCTTGGCTCTCTGCAGCTGCACTCAATCCACAGGGCTCTGCAGAGGAGAGATGGCCTCTAAAGAACCAACACATAGTAACTGCTACTGAAATTGCTACAAAGAGAAGAAAGCAAGTTACATTGCATTGTTTGGGGGCATTTTCAGAGTTGGTTAGGGTTTTTTTCTTTGAGAGAGAAATGGATATGTCTTTAATACTTACTTAGAATATAAGTTTCATGATAGGAAATTGCTGTGGAACAGACTAGAAAGTGATTTTCACACAGGACCTTTTTTCCCTTTCAAATAATCCTATAGATTGTAAGTAGAATTTTCTACAAAATCCAGTGACAAGGGTAATAGAGTAAGATTTGTTATTACAAGTTGTAGAGCACTAAATGAAAATAATACTATACAAATGTTACTTCTATTTTTTAAAAAAGCTTTTCTGTTCACCTAACCACTAGAAAATCTATTTTTTTCCATTGGGACTTGCTGCTTGTGGTATTGTAAGACAGCATTGATATTATGGTGCAGGTAAAAGAAGAGTTACACTTAAGTACAGCAGTTAATTTATGCATTTTGAGTATATTAAATGAGAGTCTTATTTCCTCATAAGCAACAGGAGGGTAGCACAAATGTATGTGAGAGAGGAATTTTTGTAAATGTGCTTATTTCAGTATAGAAGAATAAGAAACCTAATTCAATAAAATAATTTTTCATGCTCATATGTAATTAAAATGCAAGTTTTGCACATTTTTTAATGAAATACAAAGGATATTCCTTCCCACATCCTGTTTTGTAGATAAAGAGGCCAACTAGTAGAATAATTGGATGTGCATGGAGGTGCAGACCCTTGTCCTTTTGATGTCAATGTGAATTTTGCCACGGCTTCAGGTACTGAGGGTTGGTAAAGATGCCATAGCCAACATGCATCTACTCATTTGCTATATTTCCAGATGTGCTGAGCAGAGCAGAGCCTGCACTTCTCAGGTACATCTGTGAGCATGGACACACTGGGCCAGGGGTCAGAAGCTGACAAAACACATCTCACAGTGGTGTATGTTGTAAAGAGGCAAAGCTAAATTTTATCAGTCATAGTCTCAAGAAAGAATAAATCACTCATTTTTGGGCTAATAAACATGGAAACCCTAAGCCTAGAGGACAATCTTCTAGCAAGTTACTAGCACCAGAAAAAGGAGTTAGGATAAAAGTACCTCCTCATTCATAACTCCAGACAGTACAAAGAAAAAAATATATGAACAAGAAAGCAAGTTATGGGGGTTGGATCAAATTGAAAATATATTTACTTCACTTCTCTCTCATACACTGCAAAACCTGCAGGCTGGGAAAATTATGGTGTTCTTCAGCATATAAAAGAGTACAGAAGAGTATTAAACAAACCTTACTCTCTGCTAGAAATATATCTGTGATCTGGGAAAGCTGAATTTCTCTTTGAGTGGCCTTACTCTGGTAACAAGAAAAGACAGTTAACATTTATTCATATGTTGTACTGATTAGGAAATATCTCTACAAACACAAGTTACTTAGAAACAGCAAGTCTGAAATAGGAGAAAACACCAAGAGAAAAACAAGCTGTAAATACATTTCAAAAGTGTATTTGTTTTTTTTTCCTTTTTCTTTTCTTGACTAGCACCATCTGTACACAATAAAGTATGAACATAAATGTTTGGATAACAAAGATTTGCAAGGCACTTGAACAGTTTTTCTGGATAGGTTTTCTTTTAATGAACCTCTCAGTGGAAGTCCCACAACCACCTTTCCTCCTTCCTCAGCTAATGCAGGGAAAGAAGTGTCTTCTGCCAGCAGTTCTTATTTACAGACATGTCCTTAATAGGTTCCACAAAGTGCTCTTTTAGGCTAAGAGTATCAACAACCTTCTGTCTCCATTTTCCATGCTTGTTCTGTTTGTTTTTCTAGTACTACTCCTCCGTATAGTATAGCAAATCTCTCATACACACAGCTGAGACTTGACTCCAACCTTCATCCTCATTCTTTTGTCTTTGGGATGCTGTTTGGAAGGGAAAAGGAGGATGGCATTGAAATTCTCTTGAGGTTCATGCTTTATCGGCGCCTAGAGGTGATGTCAAAACAGGTGATCATCATGAGATGGGCCTTGCAGAAGTTGACACGGTTTTCCAAACGCTCAGTCACACATTCCAGGGCCTCCAAGTATTCCAGAGAATCCAGCTCAAATACCTGCTCCAGATCAACTGTGAGAAAGAAAATACACAGACAGGAAAAGCAGACAAAACTTAGTGATGGCTGGGGGGAGAGTCAGAGCTAATTCAATCTGTCAAACTCATCAGTACTGTATACATTACCTCTGGCTTGCCATTGTCTTTAAAGGTTGCCTTTTCTGTTTAATGGTTATTAAAATGATACATCAACTTGTCCACAGTGAAAAATACTTTTAAGTTGCAATGGATGCTTTTTGGAGCGATCTGCTCTGCCATCCTCACCAGAACTGCAGTTGCCTTTGCCATGCTCCATCATCCTCCACAAAATGTTGAATGCTAAGTGTATACTGGCTTTCTCACACATTCTGCTGACCAGAAAGAGCTTTAAACAGCTGCTCTCTCCTGGGAGGGCAATCTCTTTGTTGAATTCAGAACTTGGAATTTAAACCAAACCTCTAGCTTTTTGTTCCTCACACCTCTCCCCTTTTTTTTTTTTTTTTGCACTTGATTCCCTCTAGACCACTCCAGCAAGGCACACACATTGATCCCTCCAACACAGGTGCCCAGCAGGTTCCATGGAAGCCAAGTGTGGGATACACTGTCTGAGCCAGCACTGCCACCTTATCAGGTTCCTGAGGTCTCTGCAACCCTTCAGGCTTTCTGCACTTACCACACTGGAATTAGAAGCAAAGGTATCATACAGTAAGTGGACAGCAATGCATAGTAAATTCTCTCTCTCTTTAAAACTGTCCTAACCCTCTTCCTTTACAGTGTTCCTGAAACCTGTACTGTGGTTGTTTTGCAGGATGTACCAATCTGGTGTCAACGTAAAGCAGCTGTCAAAGGAAGAGTTAGAATGTTGTAAGTCTCCTTTTGCTACTTGCAATCATCCTAAATAAACATAGTGGGGGGCTTTTTCTAGAACTCTTTGATATGAATTTATCTGCTTGCTAATATTAAAAACTGTTGTATAACTACTGCAGTACTCTTTATGTGTTTTTTCCTTAGAGTGCTGAGGTCCTTCTTCATTTGAATGTGGATGCCCTTTAAGCTCTCTGAACTTTACACATCTATAGTTATAAAAAATGGGCCTAATTTCATTTCTTTTCATGTAAGCCCACTGCTGCCAAGGGACAAGTTTGCTCCACAGTGTTATTTTTGTGGTAGAAGAGCAGATTTATAATATTGCTCATATGTTTGAGTGATCTGAGGCCAAAAAAAAAAAAAAATCTCATTTTCAGGAGCTGTGGACTGAAACGCGTGAACGTTAATCTACCAATGGCAACATCCACCACTAGAATGCTGAACCATTTCAACATTCAGCTCTCAGGCAAAAAAGATTGTTCAGTTCTACTGTTAACATTTAATAAGAATTATAGGAACTAGTTCTAGAAAGACAGTCAATCTAAAGCTTGCCCTTAGGTCACATGTTGGTTCATTTTAGTTTACAAACAGTAGCTTACATCTCACTCTTACCAGACATTTCTGCTTCCTTCCATCCCCCTTATTAAATAAACCAAAGGAAACCTATGGGTTCAGGCAATAAAACAGTGCCCTTACATTCACTGAGCCACTTATTAGGATCCAGCATCAGGTACTGTTTGGTCACCTCCAGTTCTCTCATTAACCACTCATACTTGGCCTTGACCTCAGCGATTCTCTGCTGGCGATGCTCCAGGATTTTCAGCTTGGCATTGAAACATATCACCTCCTGCAAGCCAGGAAAAAGAAGCAGGGGAAGAATAGGTGAAGAGGAGAAGAAATACCCAAGTCCATTCAGTGAAATGATCTTCCAATCAATAACACTGACAACAAGCCATTTATTCTGGAAGCTTATGAATCACTGCATGAAATCATCCATCAGCTGCTTCATTTTTATTGCTTTTGTTTCGTTTTCATGTTTTCCATCAGTGAGCTTTGGAGACTTTGCAATGGTAGTTAATAATAAACTGTAATAATTAATAACAGGCAGCATCTTGAAATTAGATTAACTGTAGGAAAACATTTCTTTTTTTACCACAGTTTGGCTAAGAAAATCTAAGCTCTTGGGAGCAAGAAATCCATTGCTTGCTGTATTGAAAGCCTAAATACACCCCTGTGCTCGGTGCCTAAGTAATGCATTAGTCATATTTTAAAATAAAGAGAACTGGTAGCAGTATCAAATTTGAAACATCCTTAAACAAAGGGAGTATGTTATGAAAAGCTCTAGCAATTCAGAGTCATTAATAAGGAAGATGTATTTCTGTAAGGCTCTGGGGCACAGTAACAGCATGAAGCGCAGTGCTGGAGACAGCCAGCCTGGCCTGACACGACTTCTGAGGTGTGGCAGCCCCAAGACGTGCAGCAAATGAAACCATCTGAGCACTGTGCTACCCTCGCTAGTGTGGAAGCAATTCCAACAACAGAACTGTCCTCATCCAAGCCTGGGTGAAGGCCTCAACACCATTTCACGTTCTCCTCTGTAAACAAATCTGCTGTGGGTGAAGGGCAGTGGAAACCCGCTACAAGAAGTTTCTCCAAACATCACAAGTGTCAGAGGCTAGGAAGAAAAAATGCCTTAAAATAATAATGAAGTCTACAGTCCCTCGTTACTCTAAGTCAGACTCCTCCCAAGTGTGTGTTTCAGGCATCCCTTTGCAGTTCAGCAGATGACGCGCTGGCGCTCACCTTGCTGTCCCCGCCGCGCCGCCGCTGCAGCCTCTCCACGTCGTCGATCTCGTAGACCTTGATCTCGAAGGGCTCCCCCAGCCCCCTGTGCCCGCTCAGCGGCCCGTCCACCCAGCGCAGCCCGGGGCTGCTGGCCGGCTTCCGCGCCGGGGCCGCGGCGTCCAGCGACAGCGCCGGCACCAGCCTCCTCCTCTGGGAGCCTGCAAACACAGCAAGCCCATGGCACAGCTCAGTTATCTTCTCCTTCCCACTGCACACAGGTATACACAATTGTGTTTGGCCTCTCACACATAGAAGGAAATGGAGGGGAAGCCCAGGAGGCCATGGGAGCTGTAGCTGCAGTGTGAGTCACCATGAGTGACACCCTCAGTGTCCCTTGGTGCCTGACACCAGGGTTGGACACTCAGAGGGCACAGGTGCCCTGAAGGTCACAGAGCCTGTGTCTGCTCCCCTTTGGTGAGGTCTCAGCGCATACAGGTAAGCCAATGAAGGACCCAAGCCAGCAGGATGGAACTGGTCCAGCCTGGCTTTCCTATCTCTGTACTGCTGCTGACCCTTACAAAGGACAAGCATTATCCAGGCTCTGCAAAGTGTCTGCCACATAAGATACCAAGCTTACAGCAGAGCTCTACTGCAGACCAAGGAGGAAAATGTATGTCCCTGGCCTAATGGCAATGGTTTGTTGGGAAAACACAAAAAAACCCACAAAAAAATTAAAAACAACTTATTGCATTTCTTTGCTTGGTTTAGTACAATCAGAGCAATGGCTTGGTTTAAAAAAAACAAACAAAACCAAATAAAAAGTTTTGTAGCTGACACAAGGTCTTCCCTAGGACACAGCAGGAATATAAAGGATGGGGAAGCCAAAAACAAAAGCTGGAGCCAGCAAGTTTGAATGAAACTATTAACTGGCTTTCTTGGCTGCAAGTACATAAGTGATGCCAACCAGCAGGGAAGAGATGCCAAATTATCATGCAGATTTTATTTTAAAAACAAGATAAAGTCATTTATAGGAATGATTTCCCGCATTACATTTATTGAGACTTGAATGTAAATAGTTTCAACATGTCTGTCAGCGTGGTGCTTCAATAAAGGCTAAAAAAACCCCAAAATATCTACTGATATTTTTAGATTTTCAAGTAAGAAAGTATTGCCTAGTTTCATTCATGGGAGTCTGCTTCTGTGCTGACTTTGAGAACTATTCACATGCCATGATTTCTGAGTACAACAGTCAGTGCTAGAAACCAGTAGGTCTGTGTTAGAGACTAAAAAAATTCTAGCTATAAAATGGATGAGAATGGTCTATTGGAAAGCCTAGTCTACAAGCTTTTATTTGGATACATCTGAGATAACCTAATGCAGGAAAAAGAGTGCACAGCCAGAGCTGATTGACAGAGAGTTCTGGGTAGACAGGCAGCTTTACAAGGCCCCTTTATACCAAACAACCTGAGACTGTCATCCTATGACACTTACCACAGTTGTATTTATTGCTCAAACTGCAGCCCAGCAAAAAACTTATGCCAGAACAAATGAAGCCTTACAAATTACCAGCAAGAGTTATTTTAGTTCTGTGGTACCAGGCACTGGAAGACAATGTGAGCATTCCCTTACCTTGAATGCATTTCAGTTAATCTCTAGATTAAACTGCCTGATCAAGAGAAGAGTCAGATCTTGATAAAAGGAAAAGCAAGACCTGACCTTATACCGTAGCCAAAAACTGACAACAAGAGAGACAGTTTGGGAAGACCTCAACAAACTGTGATTCTAAGGGTGACTCTTGTCAGCAGTGCTAAAGAAAGGCAACCAAGTGCAGGGAGCAACTTGAAGAGAGGTGAGAGAGTATGGTGGACTATTTAACTTTATTACATGCAGGAAGAGATCTGAAATAGGCTCAGCCCCTCCTGGGAAACAAGTCATCCGCTTGCTTAGGTGGGAAGGGCCCAGAGTATCATCCTAGTGTCTCTCAAGATCAAAAGGATTCAGGCATTAAATATGTTTTTAAATACTTTTGAGGCTTTTGGCCACACTGTTTCACAGAAGCAGTCTCTCAAATTTTTTCTGAATGTAAATACAATCTCCTTGCTGTTTGACAGCTTTTAGAGCCAGTGATATCTACAAGCATCAGATCTGACCTTCAGTTTAATGCACCCAGTGCTGTTAAATATTTTTTCTTTCTGCCCCACAATACTGGTCACATCTCCTTTCCTGACATGCCTTCAGACTAGCTCTAGCATTTCAGGGAAGCAGCTGAGCAGACTGGAAATTCCTTCTGCCCAGCTCTCCATGAATGGTTGGATTATGACTAAGATAGTGCCTTTTTCCATGATGTTTGACTTTCTTCCTCTTTTTCCCACTGTGGCAGCTGAAACCACCTTCTCGCACTTTTAAACTACTCTACTGGAAAAACTCTGTCTCCAGCCAGAGTCGAAGTCCAGGTCCAAGACTCTCTGGAAATGTAGGTGGATGGCTCCAGTGCACCTTGCCACAACAGCAGCATCAGGTTCCTACTTGGAGCAAAGCAAAACAGATTGCTGAGGTATGAAGTAGAGGAATGATGGTAAAATTTTTTGCATTTTGCTCCCATTCATATCCATTTGCTCAATGGGAAGCAGAAGCCTGTGGTCTAGAAGGAGGGCTCCAACCTGAGGCTTCCTTTGATAGCGCTTAGCCCTTGGGAGACGGGCAGCTGAGAGTGCAGCAGTGGCAGGAGACATTAACTCATTGTGTTTTTCTAGCCAGAGCTCGTGTCTGGATTGCCTGTGGGTTATCACAACAGGACAGGAGCTCATGGTGCACTGGGGCAATACAGCAGGGCAGAGCTGCCTCACACAGCCACCCTCTGCCAAGGGGCTCCTCTGGGGCACAGGTGACCTGCATGGGGCTTCCAGAGGGGGTACAGCTGTGTGAGACACAGAGGAGAAAGAAAAAGGGAGATGTTGGTTTATCTGCACCTTCAGTGCTGACTCAGGATGATTTATCAGAGACATAGAGTGCTTTGAGGAGAAATTAAAATGAAAAATCTTCTTCTTTCCAGTGTGGTAAAACTAGATCTAGTTTGTTCTTAACATCCACTGATTAATAGGTTGTTTATTAGCCCAGGTACAGAAAATAATGGTGCCATTTGACAGGAGACTCCTGCCTCTGATCTCTCCATTTAGTCTCTGGTTTTTTATCTTATTTTACCTTAATTGGGATCAGTAAGGAAATAGAGCCTTAATCAGACTTTGGAGTAAATATCACAAAGCAGCTGACAGCTTGCTCATCCGTAACAACACACAACAATTAGATTGTTAAAATTAATGCAGTTTTCCATTCATATAGAAAATATCCACCTGAAGTCCCAAATTTATTGGGTGCACTTGATGGAGCTAGGATCTCATCAATTTTGACTGTGTAATAAATAACATGCTTTGTGGGAATAACAGCACACTACTCCTCTATTCCCCATGTATGACTTATGAAGAAAGTGGGTAGCCAGGGAGCTCAACAGGAGCAGATCTCAGCCCCTCCCACCTCTGCACCCTGGCAAACTGGCTGACCCTCCCACTGTGTAAATAGAATTCATTCCTCCATTCAAAAAGAAATTTATACCAAAAATCAATCTGAAAGAAACCCAGTGAGATGAACCCAGGGTAAAATAACTTCACACTCATTTATGACTGTGCAGTATGTAAAGCAAAATGCCATTTGCTAAATGTCCTGAAGGATATGTTTTTCACTTAGTTTGAATTTACCCACTCCCAGAATAACCCCTCTTGAACCTAGCTTAAATGTGAAGAACCAGGCTGTGAAATAGCCATGAAAATACACAGGATACAAGATTTGCTTTTCCAACAGATCTATTGCTCTGCTTTAAGCTACAGGTTAAGGCTTGGCCAGGTTAAGTTTGAGTAGCACAGCAATGAAGGCATACAGTGTAAAAGTAGATCTAACTGAAGAATGGCACTGAAGCTACAATATATTTCAGCAAAGGTAAGCCCAGAGGAGCCTTAAGGTATGAGAAATACAGACTAAGGTGTCTGAGGGTAACTTTAAGAATAAGAAGGCACACTGACCTCAGCAAAATTGCCAAACTGCAAAAGGATGTGTGCTCATAAAAGTGTGTGTTGACCAGGGCAAAAGTTCTAAAAAGTCTGGTATTGTTTAAGTGTTGTATATTTTGGAGTATTCCCCTTAGGCTGCTTTCCAAGCACACATTCCAGATTGAGCATCTTGCCTGTGAAAAAGGTAAAAGGAAAAACTGCAAGTACAAAATCTTAATGACAAACAGCGTGATGCATATCTCTTCTAAGCAGGATACATCCAAATGGGATGCAAAACAACTGCTGTCCGAAAAATTTCAGGGTGTTTCAAAACAGAAAATGAAACTGTGACTTCATATAACATCATTTCAGAAGTTTATACTGTCTGTTCAAAGGCAGGATGTGGAACCAAAGCTATTCCCCACAGCATTAAATGTTACGGGATGTAAAATGCCTTTCTATACAGAACCTGTTCTTCAGCATTTTGGTTTTTCTCACCAGACAGTCCAAGGAAATGACAAAAAACAGACCTGGCTAACTAGAGCCATACCTCTAAGCTCACATTATTCCTTCTGTGGCTCCAATAGCAATAGCACTGTCAGTTGTAGCATCAAACTTTTCTTACTAGCAAAGATTATCTATCCTATTTCCTCTGCTGCTCCCCACTGTCTGACAACAGGGCTCCTGCTCTGTTTGACTTGAAAATGTGATGCTGACTTTGCCTCTCATTTCCTGGTGGGATCTGCCCTCATGGTCAATTGTCCATGACTGAACCAACTCCTCCCCTTTCCTTTGACCTCTTTTCTCCTAGTTTATTTTACAGTGCACTTTGCCCAGTGCAGAGCACACAGCTATTCACTCGATGGATTTTCATACATTTTGCACAGTTCCCCTCCTGAAGGGGAAGTCATTGCCAGTGTTTTCAAGTGGAAGGCCCCTCTGATGATGCAGGGACTTCATCAGAAGTATTTATGGTGCCCATCTTGAGGTCAGTACTCCAAACACCAAAAAACCAAGGCCTATATTGCCAGAAAATCTAAACAGCAATCACCCATCCTCACAACTCAGATTACACAGATTGTATAGAAAGGACCATGTTACACCCAAACACCTGGAATAGGATACACTGAGAGGATCCATCATTCAGAAGAAAATTTTCTACATCCATCTCACTGTAAAATAACTCAGGCAATATTCTGTATTGACAGTTATGCAAGCCCACTGTTGTGAATTGATAAGAATTAAGGACACTTGAGGCAAGAAATCACTTGTTTCCTATTTATCAGAATAAAGCAATGCTTTTTAATAATATTCCATCCATATCTATGCTAGATATGTTGTTTCTCTACTGGTATAAGGAACAGATTGATATACAGCCAACTTCTAATTTTTTTCTATCAACAGAGTTCACTTCTATGTACCCAGTTTATTTCTTAACCTTGCTTTCTGAATTACTGTCTGTCTTTAAAAGAAGCTTTTCAGGGCAGTTTAGAGCTGGTGAACAAGTACTGCTGAAACCAGATCAGAAATCAGCCCTCCTGCAGCCTGGCAGGTTGACAAGTAATTGGGGAGATGCTCCAGGGCAGATGCACATCACCCACAATTCCTAGCAAAGAGAACACAACCAGAGTCTTTTCTAAACAATTCTCTCTCTTCAGGCTGCATTTTGGCTTAACAGGTATTTGTCAGCATTGTGGCATTATTTAAGAAGCTGGTTATTATTACTACAGCACTGTACTGGAGAGCTGCTCCAGTCACTTGGACAGCAAAGGCAGAGGCTGGAGGGGGAAGGGCTCTAAAGCCAGAACATTAGCTCCCAACAGGACAGTGGTGGAGGCATTCCAGTGAGCCAATTCTGTGGCAGTGTCAGGAGCAGGTTTTATTTACACCCAGCCTAATGGTGTGCGAGTCAGTCATGCATGTTACATGGAGCCTTCACTGCACACAATAGCCTGCTGCCACTTCCTCTATTAAATCATTCCTATGTTCATGTGGCTGAAAGCTCAGTGCTGGCATGCAGTAGTCAAGCGTGTAAAAAATGATTACTCTGATCCCTTTCAACACAGATTTGCTGCATGAAATGGCCTGGCTTTGACCTGGGAAAATCAATGCTGTTGTTTTAATGAACAAAAAAAAAAAATTGGAGCTGAAGCCTGCGCTTCCCCTCCCTCTACTCACCCCAGGGCTGTCCAGTCAGCAAGTCACATGCATAAAGTGGTCACCTGCATGCAAAGAAGCATTTACTCATATAATTCCAAACATCCTTTGTCATGGTAAAGGCATAATACAGGATATCAATTAGCTACCATCACTTGTAAGCAAGTTAAAGAAGAAATGCTGGAGGTGCCCTACAGCTTTCTGATACAAAAGGCAATTTTCAGCTCCCCACACTGTGCCTTAGGCAGTCTAAACATGAACCAAATTCCTTTTCACTTGGATTCAACAAGAAAAGCTCAGACTCTCTTTGTCGGTGTTTTGTTTCATCATTATCATTTTGGCCATGTTTCAAAATGTGATGCTTTGCAATATTGGTTGGAGACAGACATTCATAATTTACAGTCCATAGATTCAGCCTCTGGCTTTTTCTGCTGCTTTCATAGAAGGGGCTAAGTGCTTCCAGAGAGTAAATATGTTCAAGTATAGAGTTTTCAGGAATGTCTGAATCTCCATCTTTAAAACTATCCCACTAGTGAAACCCAGAGCACACTAGCATGAGAAAAAAGGAGGCTAATTGTAGATAGTTAGTCATGTCTTAACAGTCTGTCTTTTTATTAAAATGTTTAAAATCATGTAGTAATTTGCTCTTCTTTGGTGTTGAAAGTTAGTACCGAGAAAGAGCTGCAAGGAGTCATGAAACTTTATTACAAATGTCATCAAATGCTGAATCTTTAATTATGTGATGTCAGATAGCTCCCCGTGCAAAGAACAAACACACACACATACACCCAAATCCTATCCTGTACTGACAAAAGCAGGGTACTCCAGATTCTGAGATATGCAACCCCAATTCAGGTCATAGCTTTAAACTTCAGGAATTCAACCTTTGGAATTTTCCCAAAGTCTTGTTTCTACTTGGCCTGACTTTCAATAGTATCTCTTAGATTTTTGTTTTTTGATGCTCACTGATACTTAACATGTTAAGCATCAGTGGCCCTGACTTACCCAACTGGAAAGTGCTTTCCTGAGAAGGACTTTATGCCCAAAGTCTGATGTCTTTGAGCTGCCTCACATCTTTTTCTCATGCCCCGTGCCAGTTCTGCTCCCATGAGAGGAGCACACCAGCTGTGCACACCAGTGGTCCACACCAGCACCTGCTGCTCACCTGCTGCTCCCCCAGCCCTGCTTGGGCCACTGATCACTGCCCTCAGTGTTTCACCCTGCTGGCAGAAACCCCAGCACCAGCAAAGCTCCAAGCTCAGACTCAGCTCCAAAAAGCCTCAACTAGAGGAATCAAAGGAGAACACAAGAGAACACAGAAATTACACGAGTTGCCCAAGGTGATACAGTGAACCAGCAGCACACCAGAGACTACAACACAGATCTTGCAGCCCTGATTTGCTGCCCTGCCTGCCTCCATCTCGTATCTGTTGCACCCCAGGGATACAAATACAGCTTTGTAAAACTGAAGTTCAACCAGAATGCACCTTCTGAACATACACAGGAGTATGTGTTATAAGAGCATTCTTATCCCTGCCTTTCCATGGAGCAGCACTGGAATTTCTGAAGAGTTAAGAAATAATAAATAACTGCTGCAACTTTTAACTGTACAAATTATGCCCTAGCATTTCAATGCCTTGCTCAAGACAGCAGTGCCTACCCAAGAGAGAGGAGGCTGGAGCCAGAGACAGAAATATGGCTGAGATGCAGGAGGAGAAGGAAGAAGGGCCTGCCACAAAAGGAAAATAAAAAATGGATCTGTTTTCCATTGCTCAGCAAGGGCAGAAGAGGATGTATGGCAGAGCCAGGTGTGGCTGAGGTTAGGAGCCAAGGGTGCCTGTAATTCAACCCTGGATCTGGCTCTCACTTGACTGAGGGCATTAGGCAAGTCAGTAACACTTCTACCTTCATTTCTCCATCTGTAAAATGGGGTCTGGAATAATACTTACATCACAGTGTGGATTAAAGAGAAGCTACACAAAGCATTGAAATGTACAACTGTAGATCAGGGCTAAATAGTTTTGTTTCTGCCACAGTCACTTTGGGCCAATATACGCTGATATGATGTTAGAGAACCAATGTTAGCTGTTGGAAAAATAGGAATGTTTATTAAATTCATAAGTTAGCTTCAGGGGAAAGGCTTATGTGCTTCATGAGGCAAACACATGATTTTTCAATAGGTACCAAAATGCAAAAGGAATTTTTTTTTTACTATTAGTTTCTTCTAATTTTTTACATACATGATTTTGTACTGCACTGTCTGTGAACTGTACAGGTACCCAGGCACAGCCCAAAAATTAACCTTAGGCTAACAGTGAAGGATATGAACTAGCTTTATACTTCAAAAGCTGTCATTGTAGGTATGATGCTTCATGTATGACATTGAGGGCAGAAGCACCTACACATACAAATAATGCACTTAAGAGCACTGAAAGACAAGATCTTAATCTCGAGAAAAAAATGATGTCTCTCCAATGTGTCAGAACTTCAAAAGTAATTGTGAGATCTTCTGGTGATTCTCTTAAAGACTCTTTATAGCTCCTTTTACAGGGGCCTTGGGCTGATTCATGTTGATCGTGTCTGACAGCTAGCATTTCTGTTAATAATAATCATAAATAAAGTGGACAAGGTTGCCTGACCTGAAATGAGCATATCTATAGTGCCATATCCATTACAGCACAGTGGATCTGTGACCGCAAATCAGGAAAGGTCCAATGCTCTTGACACTTTGTATTAAAATAATACCTGTCTTTTAAAATCTCAGAACCTTTGTGTGCTGTCTTTTTCATTAAAAAGTGTTCCTTAAGAGATAACACTCACACTATAAGAAAGGAGATGCTACAGAGGATGAAAGATTGCAAAACTTCACATTTTTTCATTATACAATAAAAATGCATTTGCGAACAGCTCTATTCTCCCTTATATCTTAAATCCTCCTTCATGTTCTCCTGCATTGAAGTAATAATCCTGGTTTTATGCCATCATAAATCTGCTGACATGTGAAAAATTGTACTATTATCAAACACATCAAAACAGAATTATGATTTCACTGCTGCAGGACCAAATGCAAACAGGAGCTGGGTTATATGAAAGTGAAGCCTGATTAATTTCTGGGCAGTGGTTTTCTGCTAGAAATAGGGATGGTGGTAAAGATTGAGTTTTTAAAATTTCCATAAAACCCCTGGTTGCACTTATACACGAGTCATTCCAAACAATACAGGAATTACTTGCTGATAAAGAGAATCCTTCTCAAAAGTAAAATGTATCAGAGATTATACGCTGAGAATCTCTTCACATCAGGTGGCATGCTGAATTAAGAGCGAAGCCTTGTAAATTACTTTAAGGGAGGTCAGTGTGCCAGGCTATGCTGAGTCCATGGGGGCAGGCAATTTCCAAGGACACAGACAGGCTCCTCACTGAAAACCCTTCACCCCAGAGATTCATGTCCAGCATCAGGCAGATAATTGCAATGCTGCTGACGAAGGAGAGAGGAACCAACTCACAACAACAGGTAGAATAAGAGATTAATCTCCTGGCCAGCCAAAAAAAGGTCTATTTGGGGAAAAAGACAGGTCAAATGTTACACAGCAGTAAAAAAGCAGCAAAGCTAGGACTCCTCATTTTTCCTGCTAATGAAAGGTTCATACTTAAGCCAGCACTTGCTAATTTTGCATACATGCACTGTATGACAAACCAGTGTCACTGTTCTACCAGGTAGGCTCTTTGCTGGTGTGTCCTTCAGACTGCTACAAGAAGAATCTTAAACCTGAGTGTCAAATAGATCTCTCTTTCAACAATTCTCTTCTCATGACCACTGACACAATGTTTAGTCCTGCACAGGTATTATCAAAGCCAAACCTGTGAGCCAAAATACAGTCCTGGTATAAAGTGTGACACACACATATGAAGCTCGTTTGTAATTAGAACACTACAAAGACAATGCCTTTGTCACTCATATTTCCAGCCTTGTCCAGCCTCCAATGTTCTATCAAAGCAGAGAGAAGTGAAATGAAACAAGCAGTTTTGTGAGCATCACAGTAAACAAATCCTGGTCCTCTAGTGAATGAGTTTGGACATGAACTCTGGAGTCTAAAGAATCCAGAGACTCTGCCTGAAGTTTTCTCAGAGTATTTTTGTAAAATATCTCCCTTTGGGAAATAAGGAGACATTCTCTAGTATCTAATCTGTTCCCTCATCTGCACATCTGCCTGTTTTCACAGAACTTGATAAACTTTTCCATCTAAATGACCAGTGAAAAAAGTCCATATTAGATTGGCAGCTTCTCCACAAGACACAATCGAATTGTCAGTTTACACCCACAAATGCCATCTCCGTGGACAGCTTTGTTTTCCTTTTCCACAAGACAGAAATTATCCTTATCTTCGTTGCAAGTTATTATTAAAAGTTTATATTTGAAAGGGGTTTTTAGAGGACAATCAATTTAGTACCACTTAACTGAAGGGCTAGGTAAAGAGATTTTCTCAGAGGATGCAAAGTTTGCTTTAGAAATATTCAGTCATTTGTTCTGGGCTTGCATTACGTAGAATGATCACTTTCAGATGCATCCCCTGAACAGGTACAATCAGCTATGCTTTTATGGATGTTGTTTTAATAGCAGTTATCTATTGCATTCACATCTGTGCTGCACATGTTCTTTCTGGTACCAGAGCATAAAGAAAGTGAGAGTTATGCATTGCTCCATTCACTGGAATGAATTCCAGAGGAGAGTATCACGGCAAGTGGAATGGCTGGAGAATTAGGAATGCTATGAGAAAAACACATTTTGGACAGGCACAGCTACTGTAGAATAAATAGCTACTGATATTCCACATACCTGTGCCACCAAGTCCAATGTCAACCTGAATTATTTTCAGAAGTAGATTATGAAGTACTTGCACTACAGGTTGGGAAAACAGCACCCAGGAAAAATGTGAGCTGACCAGCTCAAGAATGGCCCCCATCCCCGTTCTGCAACTTTATGAAACTTGCTCTAGTGGAGTTACCTGCACAGACTCTTATGATATGATCCAGGAGGCTCTTGCTATCTAATTAAAGAATCCTGATGTAGAGTGAAGCTACTGGGGATTATGTTGGAACAAAGATGAAGCCTTCCCAATCCATTCCATGATCACTAGAAAAGTTTCAGATTTTAACATGTTATAGGGCAGTAGTTCCCATATATTGTTCTTAATATTATCTATTATTTGTTATCAATAGATTTCTGGGAAAAGGAGCCACAACTAAAAAGACAAGAGTCTCAGGTACGGGATAACATCTTTCAAGGGACATGGACATATTTTTATTCCATCTTCTATGTGGGGAGAAGGAACTCAGCAGTGGTTTCAGATGTAGGGCATCTTGCACCTTTGCACATCCAGAGCAAACACGGAGCAGAAGTTGGCTTACAAAAGATACAGCAAGACTGTGGTCTTGGGCTGAAACGTACATATTAAAGCACCTTTCTGGAATCAAATCAGAAGAATATTTGTATAAATAAATACTTGAATGTGGCTGTCACTGGTAACACTAACCAGCTTTTGTTCATCTAAAGTAAAACAAAGAGAAAGAGGTCAGGAGGAGACTCCACAGCAAAGGCAATACAACCACACAGGATTAATATATGTTCCAAAAACAGGCAGAGCCTAGGATACTTACCGTGTCCTTGCTTCCCAGCTAAGGGATGGAGCTGGTATTTAACTAGCTCACCCTTAGGCCAGCCTGGTACTAATCTGCTTTGGTCTGTCCCTCTGCCAGCACCACAAGCTCACCTGCATTCAGTCGCTTCTTTGGGGCTTTGAGGCTGCGGCACCGGCCGCTGGCGGAGCTGCTGTTCTCGCTCATGGAGTCCTGCGCTGAGGAGGCGCTCCCCGTGGCCTCGCTGTCCCTCATCATGCTCTCGTAGCCGCTGCTGCCCCCGCTGTGGTAGAAGAGGGCTGTTTTCCCCATGGCAGGGGGCAGCTCCCCGCTCAGCACGCTGCTGTTGTCGCTGCCGTGGCCGCTGCTGCAGCGGTGGGGTTTGCGAGGAGGGGTGATCTTGCTGTAAGGCGAAGGCAGCATGTGAACAGCTGGCTTCTCGTCCCCGGGCAGGGCCCCGCGCTCCTCCGGCTCCGAGCTTCCCTGCACGGCCCTGGCACTGGCGCTGCCTTGGAGCAGCTCTGAAATCCGCCCGTTGACGGCTCGGAGGGGCAGCTTGGAAGCAAGGCTGGAGCCCCGGCTTCTGCCCAGAGACTGCATTGACCAGGACATGTTCTTCCCACTTGGGGGCAAACTGGAGCTCTGCCCCACCGACTGCGGCAGGGACTTGGTGGAGAAGCTGAGCGTTTTGGTGGCGGAGGCGGAGAGGCTGCGGGCCTTGGGACTTGCCAGCAGGAGCTTGCTGACAGCGGAGATCTTGGACTGGCTGGCTTTTGGGGAGGCACCTGCGGACTGAGAGAGGCCCGAGTTGGTGGGGGAGGACATGGCACTGCGGCTGAGGCTCCTTCCAGCCCTGGGCATGGTGGTGTCTCTGCCAGGGCTCATTTTGGAGCTCACAGAGGACAGACTTTCTGCTCTTTCCAGCGACAAGCACTCGTAGTGGCTTCCTGTGGACCTCCCTAGGGAGTTGGTCCTGCTGGCGAGCTGCTCCAGCTTGGCACTGAAGAGCTTGCTGCTGCTGTTGTTGATGCTGCTGTCTATGGCAGAGCCTTTTTGTTTGGCATTCTGCTCCTCGGGGAAGCTGGCCAGAAAGGACACAGGCTGGCTTGAGGGACTGCTCGTGGTGCTGCTGGCTGCACTGTGCTGGGGGCTGGCTCTGTTCTTCTGATCCAAGCTTGATTTTCTCACAGGTGGCAGAGGAGGGGTCCCTTTGGGACGAGTGAGTATGCAGTGTTTGGGAGAGGCCATTTTCTTGTCAAGACTAGCCTTAGAAAACTGGGGGAGGGCAGGAGAACTGACTCCACTGCCGTCCGTAGAAGTGGGATGGAGATGACTGTCAGATTCCTCCACCCTGCTTGCCTTTGTGAGCCCTCGAGGGAGGCTACAATTCTTAAAGCCATCACTGGAATGAACAGGGCTTTGGGTTGCAGAGCTGGATGCTGCCACCTCACACCCATCCACAATCCTTTTTAGACTGTCAGAGCCTGGGGAAATAGAGGCATCCCCACTACTGGTGCTAAACCTGTCCACAGCGGACTGTTTTGTGCTGTGCTCAGGCTTAGCTGAAACAGTGACTGTATCAGGCCTTGGCCCGTCACTGCTCCCAGAGGTGTCCTTTTTAACATCATCTTCTCTCTTCAACCAAGGGTCTTCAAATTTGATAACCTTCTTAGCAGTGGGTTCTTTCCCATCATGGGGATGAACAGCCTTTGGGTCTGAAGTTACAGCTGGTGCAGCATCACCAGTGCCTTGAGCTTTGAAGGAATTAACAGCAATGCATGGATACACAGTAATGTTCGTCTTCATCGGGATGTAGCCTTCACAGCTGCTAAGACTTGCTGTGTTTTTGATTGTGACAGTAGTTTTGCCTAGAGCTGATATTTTACAGCCTTTGATGGGTGGCACTTTGCTGAAAGCTTCTTCCCCCATTTCCGACAGTATAAGCATGTTGTCAGTCACTGACTTCTGTTTGTCACTTACACAGATCATGCTGGCACTTTGTATGGTGCTTGCAAACTCAGAAACAGGGGGTTCTGCCATAGCTTCCCCATGCCCATAGCACGCCTGGGCTATGAAGCTGTGGCACGACTGTTCACCGTCACTCCCCGTGCTCATTTCACTCAACCACGAGCTGATGGATGAGCGCCTGCTGCCATCATCTTGGGGTTTGTCATCCAGACTCAGCTTTGGAAGAGGAAGGAACTGTGTGATGCTGACTTCAGACACAGGAGTTGCACTGGAATAACATTCAAGATCTTCAGAGATGCTGCTGATGATACTGACTGGCCTAGAGCCAGAGGCCAAAGCCTGCACAGAGCAGTCACTGTTAAAACTGATGATACTGGTCGGGCGCCCATTGTCAAGGACACCACTAATGGTCAGCTCTTCCACAAGGGTGAACACAAGCTCATCCTCTCCATTCAGCTCCAATGGCTGCTGCACAGTCACCATGGTTGTGCTCAGAATCTCCTTCTTGGATTCTGGAGAAATGCTTTGTTGCTGATCTTCACTGAGAACGGTCTCTTCAAAATCCCCATTGTTGGATGACACTGACTTTTTCATGATCTGAGGGCTCATGCCTACTGGTGGGGTCCGGATTTCTGGCTGTAATAAAGATTCAGTAGATGTCATGGCAGCATCCTTACCCAGGGGAGCTGGTGGGGGAGTGGAGCTAGGCAGGACTCCTTTCTGTGTGTAGACCTTGCACCTCTGGGAAGGAGAAGTTGGTGGTTTATACTCAGATGTCTTTGAGAGACTTGCAATGCCAAGCCGGGGTGAACCCATTGGCCGAGGTTTGCCTTCCACAAATCCACAGGTGTTGAGCCCTTCTCTGCTGCTCTGCAAGCTGGTGCTGTGTGCTAACTGGCAAGAGTTAAGCTCTTTACTAGAGCTGCCTGTTACACTTCTGGGAGAAGAAGGAGTTGAAAGATTGCTAAGAGCTCCAGAAGGAACAGGGGAGTGATTTCTCCTAGTTTTGCTGGGTGTTGTATTTGTATTTTCCTTAGCTTCTCTATCAGGATGCTGACATTCCAGCATGGTATCTTCCTTATCTGACTCTGGTAAGTGGCTAAGCTCTGCCAGCTGGCTTGAGACAGCACACTTAGACATCTGGTCTGAGCTAAATTGAGCAGGCATCTCTTCAAAGGGAAATTTGTCAGTCTCTTCGCTGCCATCTATGCAATCCAGTCTCTCCTGGAGCTCTGCAAAGGTGTTGCACTTCAGGCAGTCTCTTTCAGATGTGCTGGGCCCGGATTCACTAACTTCCTCCAACCTGCCCTCATTTTTGGTCTTTTGCAGAGCAGGAACGATGGGAACAAAGTCAGGGGGACCCTCGTTATCCGTCAGCTCCTTGTCAGAAAGGGCAGTGCCATTGGGGCCAACGTAGATCACCGTGTCACACGACTGCTCGCTGCTGGATGAATAATCAGGATCACTTGATAAGTGCAAAATAGGGAAGTCTGGGTCCACAGTGTTTCTAGAGTGGAAAGGCCTCAGCTGGGTTGGCCTTCGCATCCGGCCCTCCTCACAAGAGCTCTCTCCTCCAGAAGAGCTTGATGTGTACTGCAACATGAGAGAGAGAGAGAGAGAGAGAGTCTATGACATTTCAGCATTGCAAGCTGGTCCTTGCACAAACTGCATACACAACAAATTAGTGGTCACACATGAACTGCGAGATCACTAAACTAAGGCACAGAGCTCTGAAGCTGCTTATCCACAGCCCTAAAGCAAACACACATTGATGTTCAATAATGGAGAACCCAAAGCCCCAGCTCTGAGTCTCACTTAAGATCATATGACTAACAAAAAAAAAAAAAAAGTACTAAAAATATGGATTAAGATACCTCCCTTAACCGAGCCTGACCAAAGAAATCAGATATTTGGTAAAGGCTTTGCTGATTTTGTGTATGTGTGTGTACATTTGTGTATTTGAAGAGGAGCAAGAAAAACTCATTACATATGACCCCATACTACCAGTGTGTGGAATTATATAACGTGCTCTCAGAGGTCTCTGGAGACACAGTGCTCTGATGGTGTGTGGACTGAACCCTTCATCTGTCTCTCTTCAATCAATTGACAAAAAAAGCTTTTGTTAGTCTGCCAGTTTAAATTAAAGGCATAAAATTCACTTATTCTGTCCAATTCACACCATAAGTTGCACAGAAGCAACCAGAACTCTCTAACATGAAAATGGATATAGTCCATCTTGACTCTACTAGGAAAATCTATCACCCATATTTAGAAGTAGTAAGAATGAAAAGGTCCTCAATGCTGGCAATGGACACAATTGTTTTGCATTTATTTTGCTTTCACACTCTCTGAGAAGCACAGAGAATCTAATTCTTAATTAATCCAAATTTTCTGTAACTCTACAGCAGTTTCACTCCGTATTATTTCATTAGCACTAAGAGCATAAAGGAAAATAAATGCTCCCTGACAGCTATATTATTAAACAAGGTCAGCTTACAAACCTGCTACAATAGATGTGTCTCAACTTACTCCTCTGAAGCTGAAGCATTTACTCCTCTGATATTGCTCTCTAACACTTGCCTAGGATTGGGTACATACAACACAGACACTTTGGAACTGATTACTGATTTTGTTACATACTGCTACACCCAGTTAAGGATCCTTCACAATCCTTCTTCCTCCTTCCTCCATCACTATAAGAAGGGAGTTGCACATTGTCTTACCTTAGTTTTCTTTTTCTTCATCCTGAGGACCCTTGAGGCAATCTGGATGGTGGAGAGTGTCTCAGCATAGTTCCCTGCAGCAGCTGAAATGTGAGCTATCATCGTGGTGCGGCAGTTCATATTCCCCAAGGACTCTCGCAGCAACATGGTCAGCTTGCTGTCTCTGCAAATAAAATTAATTAAGGCTACATTAGCCAGCAAGGTTTCGCTTTGGCCACCATGATGTAACGTGGGTCTTGGCAAGTTATCTTCTCCTCTTTTTAATGGAATCCTAATTAGTTTCCTTCCTCAGGTTTGCACTATGTTGTGCAGCTGAGCATGCTGAAAGACCCTGGACTACAATTCAAACTTCTTTTTGTTTCCCATTTCCCCTTTTCTGTCTCCTTTTGGTCTCAGTCCTTCTCCATTGTTACTACTGCTAACAGAGAGATGCAGACCAGCACAGGAGACTGTTAAGGAGCCACAGCAGCAAACATCAAACTGCTGCTCTTTTCAAGTGCACAGTGCACAGACAAACCCTGGCCCAGCTCTGGGGGACAAGAGGGTACTGGATTAGATTAGAGAACACAATTTTTTTGTTACCTTCTAGGGCATTGGGTAACTTGATATTAATAACAGTTAAGTCACCGAAGTCAATTTTGGATGATGCTGGTAAAATAAAAACCAATCAAGTCTTCAAACTTCACACAATTGTTCTTTCATATTAGATCTTTTCTTTCACTGAGGCAGAAATCAAATTTTCTGTTCTTGCCATTTACTCTATTCTTGCCATTTACTCTATTGTTCAGCATCAGATAGCTTTTGAAATGTTCATGCCTAATTATGGGGCTGTCTGTGACCGGACTGAAAATATGACTTTTAACAGAATAATGATGCATATATAATACTTTTGAGGTGGCCCTGACTAATCCTGTAGTCAAAAATGCACAACATACAATTTTTAAAGAGATCTTTAGCTCCATGGTGTAGAGGTCAGCTGCATGGTTATTTGGGAAATGGCATTCTCTTGAAGAGTGTCTCCCCTATGCTAAAGGTTGTGGATGATGGCTACATACATCTGGAAACAAAGATAGCAACAGCCTGATATTTTTCTATCACTAAAGGAATTGCATTCACTGTTGTAAGGATGGTGGTACTTTCAGTGGTTACAGATTGGATTTTTGGGGCTCACTGTTCAATATCTGCAAACAACCTATGGTGCATGTGTGTCCTTGTTCATTCCCTTGAGATTTCTGCATAAAGCTGCAACTGCTGGGAACTGAAGCTATGCCTACTGGATGGGACCAATGGGCAAACACCAAAACTCTGGGACCTCTCTCTTTGATTGAATAAAACATAGCATTTGGGCTGCGTATTTTGATGCAATAGCTCTGGAGAGTTCTCATCTCCTGAGGCTTCCTGCAGTTTCAGGTCAACTAGAAATACTGAAAATAAAAGATTTTTTGTTTCAGGATTTCTGCTTCCATCTGCTCCAGACACATTGATGGCAGTCTAGTGTCTTTGAGAAGTAAACAAACATCCACAAAGATATACTGAGACAGCCTCACTCCTTTCACTTGTGACCTAAGGCTGCTTTGAACCCACAGATCCAGAGTTACTAGGCTGCTGTGTCTCAGGTTAGAGTCCCTCCTTTCCATCACGGAATAATTAAGATGTCAAATTTTGTACATCAGTTACTGCCACTCCAGTGCAGAGTAACACGGAAATTATTAACACCTCCACAGAAATCAATAACAAGCCTTTCATTTGCCAGTGCTTCTATCATAGCAAAACATGAGACGACAGGGGAAAGTGCAAAAGAATACATTCTAAGCATGTTGGTCTCCTGAGAATGCATTGCCATGCAGCCAGCATCAGCACTGAGGCATGGCTCTCCTAGGGGTGTATGCATTAGGAATGTAAAATAATCTGTGCCATCTGCCTTGTACTGAAATACCTACTTGCAAGAAGAATAATGATACTGAAGAAATATCTATTTATAATTCATCCTCTGACATGGATGGGAAATAAAGGGCAGATTTGTAAAGGATTGAAGCATGAACCTAGCAGTAAAAAGCCCAGCTAGCACTGATTTCTAATTTCAGAGTTTGTTCATTCAGCACAAGCTACATTTTGACTCTCAACTTCACCTTTATCTCAAGTCACTACTGGACACTGAAAAATAACATAAAGAGGAATAAAGTTACTAAACACAGATTTTTTGGTCAAATCTGGACATTGTCATAAGACAAGTTCAGCTCTCACCTACTAACTTCTGAAGGAAAGAATGAAAGAAAATAAATGAGAATATAAGACACAAAATTGTGTGGCCTAAATTTTTAATTCACCCTATCCTCTTTAATTAAAATATTGGTAAAATGTTCTGGATGTCTCACTGAAATTTGCTTGGCAGTCAGTGTGAGATACAAAGTAGATGCTTTGTTCTTCTGAGTGCTGGCATGGTATTTCTGCCTGAAAAAATTGAAAGGCTATGAATTATATCATTAGGTCATTTGTGAGCTGTTACTTGAAAATGCAAAATTTCCTGTGAAAGCAGAGGTTTTACAAAGAGGAGATCTCCACTTCTGCACTGGAAAGGCTTTGAGAATCAAGACCTTTGTTGATCCTCTGACTCTGCAAACCAAACTAAGGCACAGGAAGTTTTGAAGAAAGCAGAGGATTTGCTGCTCCTAGGTGTATGTTGCTCACTGTGTTAAGCAGAGGCTGGCTAGCAGAAGGTCCCAGATTTCTCACAGCAGCAGAGTGAAATGCATCAATGTCTTCATGGCAAATAAGAGAACTTCAGGAATGCTAATGGTCTATTTCTGTTCTGCTCCAAAAGTAATAAAAATTATAGGTCAGAGCAGCACAATGACTCCATTTTATATACCTGTCTTCATTTTAAATGTATTTCTATCCCATCCACTAATATTTTTATAGTTCAGGAAATTTACCCTAAACCATCATGATTATGGGGATATAAAACACACAAGAAACTCAAGGTGGGGTCAGGATACCACACTTCAGACTCCAAAGCCTGTATATCAATAAGTAAGTCAATTTTGTAGTCTTTTCAGTACTTAAAAGTCACCTCATTGTTTTTCTATCTAGATCACTTGGTGCAATAAAATACATTACCTTTACTTGTAAACCATTTCTTGCCTAGCTTCTTAGACAATCATGGCTACAGAAAAAAAAGCTACTAAATATTATTCCTATATATCCCACACAGGTAAAAACCAAAAATAAAGCATGCAAAGCTGTAGCTCTGGAAAAGTCCAGAGGCAAGAGCCCTGTGTGCAGGAGATAAACTCGGTATCTCTACGATGTGTGTCAGCAGGCATGGCACAGAGTGCAGACTGCCAGGCAGAGAGCTTCAGTGCACTCCACAGAGTAACAGCCCTCCAGCTGAAGGACTTACCTGTTTTCCTGCTGTTTTTCTGAATCTCTCAAGAGGAACCCTAGCAGGTATTGAACCTCACCAAGAGAGATGGCAGTGCTACAATGAGCAGTGTTCTCTACTTCTCTTCGGAGACCACCATGCAAATTGGGATCGATGTAAATTAGTCCTTTCACTAAGGAGGAAGATGTAGTTCTTCCTTTCAGTAAGAAGAAAAGATGTACATCTTCATGCTTCTCTTATACATATCTGTATTTCCCTTCCTCATGAATGATTAATTATACTCAACTTCAAACAACACAAAATCTTACACTGAAGAATGAAGCATGCAATATCATGATACGTGTCCTTGGACACTGCATATATCCCAGTTGCCTGTGTACATTTAGTCTTTAATTTTGTGACTGGATGCTATTTTTCCACTAGAGCCCTGCTTTGAAACCTGCACAGAATAAACAGTGCTCACTGAACCATAAGTTACATTATCTTTCATTTAATCCTTGCCTTGCAATGTATGGATTTATGCCTTATTTACTGTTAGGACTATACAAACTCTGTTCTGAATTCTGAATGACCAATTTCTTCAAAGGCTCTTTATAATTTTTTCTTCCCCCTGAGGAGCTTGTCAATGCAATATCTGATTAATGCCTCTGAGGTGAGGTATATATTCCTCTGATAACACCTGAAACATTGAAGACTTCATTAAATATAGGTGTTTGGTGTGAAGCACAGATCTTTCACAGTATTGATTATTACACAGTCATCATATTCAAAGTACAGCTAACTTAGACTTATCTTGAACAGCAAATGGGGCAGCTGGTTCTCAAATCAGGATACCCAAAAAAACCAGGAGCATACAATTAGTAGCCCATCTAAAAATTTTAGGAACATTGTCTGAACTAGTCTGAAGGTAGTATTGGGTCCTTTCAGAATACCTCCCTTCTCTTCCACAGTCCTCCATCCCATCCTCCATATGTTTATTGACAATGACCACATCACTATACAGTCCTTAGTCATGTCTAAAGCAGGTCTTTTATCTGTCTCAAAAAAGATGGACAGAGAACACTTAAAGGACACAGTCCATAACCCATTAATTTTCTGACCCTTTAGCAATTGATTTCATGATCCAAATGCTGTTATTATATGTATTTTATGTAATTTCATGTGGATTTGTGGTTACACTTCAATGAAACATCAGCAAGCCTGGAACATTCCAGTGTATCAAATAGCCTCAATTGCTAAACTAGCTGGCAGCAGCAGCTGGCTGCCACCTTTTGTTTGGACAAGCAGTAGAGAAGGAAAAGATTACTTACAATTTACCAGGGGGTTTTGCTAGCATTTGCTACCTGTAGAAAAGCACTAAGACTTTGGAATAACATGCTCCTTTCCTGCACTGTAGGAAAGCTGTGCTCTCATATGTTCATACCCTATTTGACATCCTCTTCTCTGAGCAGACAATCCTACACTCTTCTATCAGTGTCTGTCCCAGGCTTTCCCCATCTAACCTTTTTGCTTGTTCTTATTCATACCATGACACTCATCCCCAGTTCCTCCCAAAAACAGCCTGGCAAAGCTCAGTTTCTTCCTGCAGTGGCCTAAGCAGCTACACCAGACTTTGACATCCTCCAGCATCACTGCTAGACCTTCTTCCAGTATTAAACTCCTCTTTTGTCCCCCTCTTCCTCCTATTAATGTCCTCCACTCTCACTGCCTGATCTTCAAGGACCCTTTCCCCACTCAAGTTCCCCCCCAGCTGTTCACTGACACCCAGCAGAGCAGCCCCAAAATGTGGTTGTAATTTGGCATGGCTGCTGTATCATGCTGCCAGGTGAGGGGGCAGAGAATGCTCAGTGCCTTCCTGGATCTTCCTCTTCCAGGTCCTCCAGATTTTAAGAAAATCTGTGTGTTCAAAGTGAGCTACATAGAAAAGAGGCAAATGGTAATTGCTTTTGTTTAGGGCTGCAAAATAGAATTAATGAATAGAAAATAAAGCAATAAGAATAAATATTTTGCTCAGGAAATTCGCAAGAATTTTTGTTGCCCAGCATTTTATCCTGTGTATGGGAGACACAAACACAGAATTGTTTCACAAAAATGAGGCAATACTAGAGAGGAAGATCCAGCTGAAGTTATTCCAGTTGGAATAATGATTTTTCTGTGCAATTATTTACCCCATTGTATTACATACTTTGTTTTGTTTCCTGCATTCCCCCCCGCCCCCCCCACCTTAATAACAAATATTTTCTTTGTTTTCTCTTTCCTCTCACCCCACTACTATGCAGATTTTGGCTATTCAATGACAACAGCAGCATCATCAGAAATAGGAATAATAACATTCCACAAGGGAGACAATACAATAGTACAGCTAAGCTTTAGGAAGTGCAAGACAGTGTGCTATCTATTACTCATATACCTTAGTGTCTTCCTAGGCACTTGGCCAAAAGGAGAAAGTTGTCAACTCCCTCCAGGTGTTATTGTTACAGCATCAGATGATGTATGCCCTCAGGTGTCTTGTAATCTAATTATTTATAGAGGTATGTCAAAGAAAAAAAATCTCAGTAACTATGACAGTCATTTTTGATCATCAAGTCTTAACTCTGCTCCTTTGAGCTGATGCACTGCTTTATTCACAGTAATAAATGTTTACATAACAAAGGAACCACATAAAGACTATATTTGGTTTTGGCTCTTACTACATGGGAATAATCTCTACAAAGGACAGTTTATAGCTGAAAAAGCACAAGCCAGCAGTGGATGTTACAGGTGTGTAACAGCTGAGTTCACTATGAACCAGTACAGTTTGCTTAGTTATGTCTTTCCTTTCTGGTAATAATTTTGATAGAGAAAGAGAGAGGAAATGGGAGCAATGTGTGTAGGCACAGGCAAAATGAGTCCAGGTGGGGAGATAAAGCCCTTGGAGGTTCAGCCATGTGAGCCTGGCTTTGTTAGGAGAACAAAACGAGGCAGTGCAAGAAAGATGGGCAACGTGTTGGACCTTTAACCTGGGGAATTCTTCACCTGCTGAAACGAGGCACTGGGGAGACAATGGACTTGTTCCAGGAGGAAACTGACTAGCCTGGAAGGGAAAATGAAGCAGAGTGGAAATTTCCACTGCCACTGCAGTTAGTATATCTTGTATGAGGTGCACTAGCACAGAACACTGTGCTCATGGCAGAGGGGGAGCCAGCTGAAAGGACCACACTAAGGGGACACTGGGCTCAGGTTCAGTACTGGGGAACTTCACATCTGGAAGGGATGTGACACTACAGCAGTCAAGAGGTCAAAAGCAGGAGAAAAGTGTTGCTGCAGCCAAGTATGGGACTTGTATAAGTGCATTTAAAATGTAGGGGGTTCCCCCTACAATTGTTGTCTAAGAGAAAATTTCATATTGCTGAACAATCCTTTTGCCTGTGACAACTTAGGAGCATGTGGCAGATGCACAAAAGAGCATCTTTTGTTTCTTCTTACCAAGGGCAGAAAAACAAATCAATGACAGAAGGACAAAACCCATTGGTGAGGCTGCACCTCAAATGAGTTCAGTTTTGGGCCACTCACTGCAAGAAGGACATTGAGGTGCTTGATCATGTCCAGAGAAGGGCAACGGAGCTGGGGGTCGTTCAGTCTGGAGAAAAGGAGGCTGGGGGAAGATCTCACTGTAGATTCTCTATAACCATCTGAAAGGAGATTGTAGCAAGATGGGGGTTGGCCTCTTCTCCCAGGAGCCAGGGAACTACCCCTCTCACCATAAAAAGGGCTCATTCAAGAGCTGTAACTTTTGTACAAAAGTTGCTCTAAAGCTGATAAAGCTTAAACAGTCCACAAAACTGACAAGAGTACCCTGTTATTCATAAATGACACAGAAGTCCCCCATGTTTTCAAGGTCTTGTTGACTGCTATCACAATAGAACTCTCTCCCAGTAAAGCCATGGCTATCACATAACTCCACTTTTACCTTTACATACTGAAGTCTGCATGGCTTCTGACAGTGCCAGCCCAGCTCCAAGCTGGGCACCACCACACTAGCTCTAAAGACACACATTTCCTCCATTTTCTCATTCCTGTCTTGTGCCAGCAGTGGAGAAGAAGTCACATAAGCTTAATTCAAAAAACTCAACCAACAAGAGAAAGAAGTTCCTCTCAGCCTTTGCCCCAGCTCTGGCAAAACCAAACAGAAGACATATACCCTTACAGCTCAGTATGTTACTCTAATGAGAACTCAGAGATCCAGATGTAGCTTAAAGTCACAGCAAGTTCAAGTTTTGGGGTGGGAGAGGGGAGGTGATTTAGGAGCACAGGTCTGCTGAGGCCAGTAATTATTTCAGAGAGAAAAGTACACTGAAAATGGAAAAAATGATCCTTCTCCTCTCTGTACTTTGAAATACGGCACAGAAACAAATACTGTTCACAAGCAGCCATTTAAAACATCCAAACAAAGCTCAAAGATAAGCAAAATGAAAAGGATCGTGGTGGTCTGTCTCATTACAGTGCCAGCTCCTAATAAATGCTAGCTGAAAAACAGAAACTCAATTAATCCAGGGAGCTAATTAGGCTCAGCAACTCTACGTTAGAACTAAAGCCAGTTTCCCCAAAATCAGCAATGCCACTTGTTAAAGAAACATGCTCAATAAGTAGAATGTGATTTACAGGAGAAAAAAAATCCTGCAGTTAAAACCAGCAATGATAAATAATAGGGACTCTGCATTTGGCTAGGCAAACTTCTACCATGATACACTAATAAACGGAAGGAAAATGTCTTCTCTCTCCCCATGTCCCTCCTTCCTTGGCTCCCTTACTTGGAAGTATTATGGCAACCACAGGTTTGGCTCAGCTTATCTTATGGTTTAGTTCCTTTATATGAGAAGACAACACAGTTGCTATGGAATAGCAAGGGAGCAGCTCAGGAGCCTGCCTGCCTCTCCTCTGGGCTGCCAGTGCCCTGACAGTGCAGCAGGAGTGCTGGGAAGGGAAGGCTTGGAATGCAGCTGAACAGTGCCTGTGCCTCTAGGGCAGTCACAGGGGGAAACACATAGCAAGGAAAAGCATGCAGAAACACTCCCTGACAATCTGCTGAGGACAATTCTGGAAAGCACCTTCACACCAGTCCCTCTGGAAAGCACCTTCACACCAGCCCCAAGGAGGGCTCAGATCCACATGTACCCAGGGGTGGAACACCAGGGCTAATTCCTCAAACGAAAATCAACTGCAAATATTTGTAATTGATACATGAATATTCAGGATCTTTTGGGAGGCTCTCATAATTACTTCATTCTGCTGAGGCTCATTTGATCTGCACTAGTGACAGCAGTTTACACTCCTTCATCAAGACGCCAACAATTTGGCAGCATGACCTTCCCAGTTTCCTGTGCTGGAGAGCAGCTCTAGTTATTCTAATTGCAATCCCAAATGGAGTGGTACCTGAAAATAAATTGACTGCTGTTCAGTTTCAGAAACCACTCCACTTGGCACTGCTCCTTGTGTAAATAGATAACATCTCCAGGAAACTGGGAAGGTCACTAAGCAAAATACTTCACATTTTGATAAGTAAGATTTTATATGTCAACCTCCAAGAGCCTTCAGACTGCAGCATTATAGCAGAGGGCAATGGAAGTGCACATACTCCCATGTGGAAAGGGAAAAAAAAAGAAAAAAGAAAGCAGACTTTGGTTTTCATTAATGATATGGAAATTTTACAGTTCATGTATGCTGCTCATTAGATATATTCCCCAAAGAAAGTTAGGCTCAGCAGCTCATACTGCCTCTGCACCTGCACACAAGGTTGTCTTATCACCTTCAGAAATAAACTTCTAGGCTTTTGGCAAATTGGAAAAAAGTTTGAGAAAATAATATGCAAAGTTTGAAGATAGTAAGTCTCTGTAAATGCTGGAAGGATTAGCAGCTGGGTGGATGGAGAGAAATCTTACTTGTGCTCCCACAGAATTGAGATAAATGTCTTCAATTCTATTCTTGAACACACCAGAGAAAGCACAGAGATGAGAGAAATTCCCAAGCACAGGAATATTTTTGGCCCATATTTACACACTTTTAGATGCCAGACTGAGAGACAAGTTGTTAGAAACATTATGTTCTTGATGCTGGTGCTCACAAAACTGTTCATTTAGATCAACAGCAAAAAAAAAAAGGCACTGACATGATACTGGGTCCTGACTAAAAACTGTCAAAACCCAATGTAAAGCAGTGAAAACACGAAACCATCAACATTAAAGCAAAATATACAGTCAGAAGCCCCAAGTCATGCTTCCTTTTCTGGTAATCAATGTCATACCTTTTAAATTTCCTTTTCACATACAGCTCCAAATTGATTCACGGAGATGCATGAAACTGCTAAAACCTGATAAAAGAAGCAATCCCTGTCTGTTGTCAAGGAAGATGAACTTTGCAGCAGCCAAGCCATCTGCCAACTGGGATGGGAATTAAGCAGGTGAAGCAAGTTCCAAAAAGGAGGAATTTTTAATGTCATCTGCCATTTCCAGCAGACACACACTGGACCCGGTTGTTCAGCTCCAAACCATCTACAAATTAAATACCCATGACTTCCATTTAAGAATAATGTATTGGCATGTACAGGGAATACACAAAGATCCCAGACAATATGTATAACTCTCTAAAAATCAGGGTAAGTAATAGGGGTAAGTATGGACTTAGCTAGCTAACTTCACATGTTCCTTTACTTTAGAGAAGAGTAAGAAAGCTGACTTTCTCCATTACACCTATTTCTTTAAAAACCTAGGTCTGGAAGCCAATTGCACTTCAAGGCCTGTATTTTCTTTACAATTTACTCAAGGGTCAAAATAAGTTTCTTAGACACCTGCAACAACGCTTGCAGAATCAAGTGAACAGAGCACTCTGTGGCCTGCAAATCCTTGGCCTCTATATTTGTACTGCCAACAGTCAATAGGGGTGGGGTGACCTTGTTAGGAAGTGGAGAGACAGCAGGAACTCCTTTCACATAAAAATGAATGGCTATCAGACAGCCAAAACTCTCAGCCACAGATGGGCTGAGCTACTCACACAACTGGCTGATTTAGAGATGTGATGAGACAGGCTGAGCAATAGCAGGGATGATGGTGACTTGCATGGCAAATAAAGATCATAGACAGATAAAAAATCCCTGCCTGTGCCTGTGTTTTGGTTAAATCCACAAACCAGCCCCCAAAATCAGGATTTTATTAATTGAAATCCACTGGCACTGTGGTCCAAACCCAGCTGTCACTGAAATCTCCAGAATAGCTCCCATAAGCTTCATCAGCATCTGAACTGGGTTTTTACAGATTTAGTGACAGGATACATGAGACAAAGACTAAACCAGTCCCTTCTGACGTCAAATACATGGCAGGAAATTAAACTGTGGAACCACAGGCAGGTTTATGATGACAGTTTTGGCAGCACAGGACCAAATCTAGCAGCTGGTGCAGGGCAGCGGGAATTCTGTCATCCATAAACACAGGCATAAGGAAACTAAATGTTTTTATTCTTTTATATCTCTCACACTCCATCATACTTCATTCATAGAGGAGCCTAAAAAAACCCTGAGGGACTCCAGGCTATGCAAGTGCAATGTACTGTAAGTAAAAGTAACAAAATTGGTATATAAATATTTTTAATCTATATATTTGCTATTTAAATCAACTGGAGATAGGCTGTATCAATACATTTATCTTCATCCATGCAGCAATTTAAAAATTAAAGTGATGCATTTTTCATGTTATCTGAAGTTTCACTCCCCCTTTAAATAGATTTATTTTGCCCACTGTAGTAACATTGATTAGACAAGATTCTCAATAGCCTCTTGTATATCTAACACTTCAGAGATCTTCTCATAGCCTGCCACAGTAAAGGAAATGAACTCTCTGAAACTTGCTGGTTAGCAATTGTTACATTTGTAGTAAGAAATGTTCCTACAGTTGCTCGCTGTTTTACCTGAGGAGACCAGAACTTGCTTTAGAGCCCAGTATTATATCTATTCTGCTCAGAAAAAGAGCTATAAATTTGAATATTTCCATGTTAACAGCTGCCTCTCCACAAGGCTGATAGTCAGAACAGAGCTGTGAGTGGCAGAAAGCAATATATGATACTAAAGGTTGTATGTATTTAATTTTAAATCACAAAAAGATCTCTCTTAAGGTTAGCTGTTCAAAATACAAGAAGAACGAAAACAAAATTTCATAGGTAAGCTGAACCAGTCTTTCATAAAAAGATCCTTTCAAACTTTAACTATCTTTAAAAAGCCTCAGATTGGAATAATTTCCAATGTGCCTGGAAGGTCCTACTTCTGTTTACAAAGCTGCTGCTGATACTCAGAAATTCCCACAGCTGAAAATAGTTGAGGCTTGAGTACTTTTTGGCAAAGTACTTATTTTAGCCTTACACTCTATCCTTGGCATCTGCTGTTGAATTTAGACAGACAGGATGCTATAAGGACATTTGGCCTGAATCAGTACAGCCATTCTTACATTCTTAAAACTGGCTTTTAAAGGTTTACAGCCCAACTGCAGCCTCCTTCCTGCATCCCCTCTGCATGCCTGCTGTGAGCTCCTAAGGACACAGCAAAGACTTCCTCAGCATTCAGTCAACCCAACCCTGGCCAATACATCTGGAGACATAGAGAGGCCAGGAGGAAAGACAGTCATCCTGGTAAAGACAGCACATGGACAACCACCATAGAGGGAGAAGGAGGAAAGAAATGCATTGCTTGGTCCTGTGAACCTAAGCCCCATGAGACAGCATCAAAGCACAGATGATGTATGGGCTGAGAAGAAACTGAATTTTTAGCTCCTGCCTCTACCCAGTACAGAGAACAATATAATCCTCCTTAAGCATTTAGAAAACCCATCCTTAAAAACATTATGGCTTTGTAAAACTGCCCCCACACATTTCCATTTAGTAGTGTCATGCCAACTCCTTTTCTATTTGTTCATGCTCTTTGGTTTCCATTGCTCTCCCTCCCCAGGGATGGGAATGCTCATGGCCACATGTACAGACACGTGCTCTCTATCTCTTAATTCTATTTGGGTATGCAAGCCAAATTAATTTCATTTTCTCTCATGTGAAATACTCCCCTTGCCAGACTTTCTTGTGCTTTCTTCAGTCTCAATTCATCCTTCATCTATATGGAAGAACAGCAGTGCACCCAGGAGAGGAACTGCTAGCGCCTTGCATAACTATTACTATTTTTCTGCTGTCATTCCTAGTATCTCCTCAGATTTCATTACCTTGTCACTGTTAATTTAGCTGTGGACACCTGTGATCATCAGCCAGCATGCTTAAATCAGCACACACCCCATCCCCTTTCTAGCTGATGAGCTCCCAGATTGCATCAGAAATTATTAGCAGTCCATCAGGGACCTTGCATCAGTGCCATTTGTATTACTGGAGCCCTCGAGGTCCCACAGCTGCTCCCATCTGATGTTCTGATCTGCCTTTGTACAGATGATAGCTCTCAGCTTTGTGGAAGCAGCCACTATGATTAGCATGTTCCTGCTTTGTGTGCCAAGGCTGCTGGTAATAACACCAAATAAAACCTCTCCTAAAACTGCTCCTTGAAGAGCTTCCCTCGTAGCCTTCCCTCTAGTTTGATAGCTCCTACAATTGTCTCTGCAGTCTTCACTACTTGATGCATCTTACTGCTCCTTGCCTTCTTCAGCTGAACTAGTAAATTCTCAGGGGACACCAATTCAAGCATTTACTCAGATCTAGACAGATTAAATTTCTTTCATGTAGACATTAGGCACCACATCTGCATAGAACAGAGGGCAAGGGCTGTATGCAGAAGGTAGTATCCTAATGTATCCCCATCTTGAAAGCAGGGTTGAATTTAAATGCACAGACATCTGTTCCAGATTTCCTGGTCTTGGGAACAGTCAAGATATTTCAAGATTCACCATCTGAGAAGGCAGTATTTGTTGTCTGGATTTACTTTAAAGTCAGTTTCAACTCAGTTTTAGGTTTTGTTCCTCTCACATCTGAGTGATAATACCAAATTATTGTCACAGCAAGACTTTCTAAACATCTCAATATTAACTTTTGCAGCTATTGCACTAACAAAAATTGATCATTTAATTCAGATGGTTTAGCAGTGAACTCATTTGAAATCCTCTCTTTTCTCTACTCTTCCCTCTCCTCCTCCACACACTGATGAGCAAATCATTTAGAGAGAAGTTTGTCTGCTGACTCTATGAATTTTACTCAGTAGGAAAATATATTCATGCAATTGCATTTCAAATGGAGAGGATCTGGATAAATGAAGACGTTGTTCTACGAACAGAGGAAGTAATGAAGGCTAGTTTCTCTGAGTTTGTGTCCTGTGTTACCCCATTTTCCATACTTTGGCTGTCCCCTCAACCCCACCTTGCCACATCCCACCTAACTCACCTCCTTCAGTTGCAGCTCTGTCCTCTCTTCTTGCTGGTTCATGGATGCTGGCTGGCATTTGGCTCAGCTGGCTGGCAAACCAGCATGCAGCAGAGCAGAGTCATCACACCTTCATGGCTCAGCCTCAAGTCTCAAGTCTTGCACAGACCTCACATCTACAGGCCTGTGCCTGTATTAAATCTGATTGGAAATGGCCAATTTAACAGCCAATTAAAAAATGTATTTAGATGACTAGCGATGAGATTGTGAGACCATGTATGCTTTAGCCTCTCAAGAGATAGCTAAAATTCTCTCAGACACACATGTCAGAGGAAGTTCTGCTCACAGAGTTTGTCTGGGTTCACAGTTTGGAAGCACAACTTTGTGCATAGCAGTCATTCCCACCATCAGCTACTGAGGACAGAGAGGACATTTCCCATATTAGCACTATGAGAGTGATTAGAGCCACCTATTTATAGCTGTGCAATGAAAAAAATCTCAGCTCACAGATGACAAGTTAGCCAGGCTTTTAAGTCTTTCCTATCCAGTGGCTTAGATTATTCCTGCCTTATAATTTTCAGATCCATGTTATGACTTTATATCCAATTAATTCTGTGGGAGGACAGCAGTTCTAAAATGAACAGAGAGTAAACAAAATCATTAAGAAAAGGACTGCTACGAGAGTTTGAGTTGTCATTCCATTGTTAATATTCTTCAGTAGTTCAGGTTTAAGGGATTTTTTGTGTGTTGTGTGACAGATTAAATACATGCAAAAGGCTTAAAGGGCCTTTTCAAAGACACTACTGTATAAATTTTTAAAAAATAATAATTACCCAAAAGGGACCAGAGAAGTTTTGACAACCCATGAACCTTCCCTCAGCGCAGCTGATTTGCATATAGTGTAGCTAAGAGGTGTATTTGACCCAAGCATTTACAATTAACCTGTAACTTGTCGTATATAAAGAAAAGCTTTATTTTCATTTCAGTGATTTTGTTGCACTGTAATTCCAAGAAATACCAATTAGCTATCAAATGCTGACAACTTGCACTTAGCACTGATTAGGGCTAGATATGAACTATAAACCTATCACATTACTGTAGTGCAACAGCTCATTACCAGTCTAGCTTTCCTAGCTAATCTTTTCTACTAATTTTTATTTAGGGACCTACTGGCCAGCTCATCTGAAAATTATATGCTAATGATCCGCAAAGAATTGAGAGCTCTAAATGGTAACATGGGAGAAAAAATAATTCTGTTTGATCTCTTTATGTTATGATAGATGACATTTAATCAATTAGGACAGCAGAACGCATTCCATTCCAGACCCAGCAACTGAACACAGGGAAGGGTGAATGCTTCACACATCTTATCTCTTCCACAATGTAAAAGAGCATCAAATATAGTATGAGAGAATGTTTAGGAGCACAGTCACTGAGGCACCAGTGAAGACACTATTTCCTGTGGGTCTCCTGCAACAGGGGCTTGCCAAGGATTGCTGCTAGGAGAGGGGACCTGCCACAGATGGGGTCACAGCATGGTCCACTGTGTCTTGTGGAGAGTGTCAGAATCCTGGGGTGCCTGCCCCATTTAAGCCTCCTGAACATTTAACATGGGAGGCTGGGTCCCTGGAAAGTCCCAGAATCAGGAATGCGGCTTACGATTCTGCCTGCCTCCTTCTCCCCCACCTACCTGAGATTACTGAAGTGTTTGGGAAACTAAAGATACTGCAGCAGTGGCAATGACTGCTCCACAGTTCACAGAGTTCTGCTTGCCAGAACTCTACAATAAATCAAAGTTATTTCTGAGATACATTGGAGATGCAGAAAGAAAAGAACACCATGTTTCATAATGTTGCCACTTGTTAATGAGAAGAAAACATTATAGATGGAAAGAAGTAGGTAGGATCAGGTATGAAAAGATGTCTGATCTCTACTCTGTTCCTGGGATACAAAAGTCCTATATTTAATAACTAATATTAAAAAATTGAGAGCAATGACAGAAATAGCTGAAAATAAGAACATGATCACATTTAGGGGTTATCTCATCTCCTGCAGTCCCACTGGGCTGGAGTTTCTTTTCTGAAGACCGTGCTATTCACCCAACAATACCAATATTGTTTCCTGTGCTCACTGTTTCCAACACTGAATGAGTCAAAAATAGATATGATCACGCATTGCTGCCTAAAACCCCCCGAATTATGTCTCTAAAACAACCACTCAAACACATCCATTACTGGTCTGTACTTGTGCAATTCAAAACTTGGAAAAAGGCAGAGCACATTGTGTTGAACTTGTTCTCAACACTCATCTAGCCCTGACCTCAAGACAATAGGCCTTCAATATGCCAAAAACTGGACTTTTTTTCCTAAATATGGCAGTAGAGTTTCTCTTCTTCCTGTTGAGGAAGGAGCAAGAATCCCTTATGACTGCCCTTCTTGGAACCTGCACAGCAAGAGGAGTGAAGATCTGCCACTCTGCCCAAATTTTTCAATCTCCCAAAAGAATATTCAGTACATAAATATGCAAAGGTTTTCAAATGTAACTGCCAGAAATGTTTCAATATGAGCATAATCAGACCACAGGGTTAGATGTTCCTTCACTATAATAAAGGAGCCAGAAGGAAAAAAGCACTGTACAGACAGGCCTATTGCATACTATGAGGTTAACCAAGGAGAATTTACTCACACATTCAGGTATTGCAAAGTGCAGTGAAAGATCGTATGAGCAGCCTATAACTTACAATGTCATCATAGAATACTTAACTCTTTGTTAGATAAGTCTCTTTGTATTTATTTATTTCATGAATACCAGTGTCAATACAAATGACAATAATAATTGGTAACATTTTTTAGTTGGCTTCTGGTGAAATGAAAAAGTACTTTCAAATTATGAAGTATTAAAAAGGAGCTTATATGAAGTTTCAGTTAGTGGCACAATTAATGGATAATATGCAGAGAAGACTACAGAATTCATTAGCTAATATGAATTACGGATTAGATATTAGTAGGAAAAATTTGGTATTTTTTATTTCTGAGAGATTATTAAAGTGAAACAATACACTGGTAACACATCCATATGAATATGAACACAAAATTATTAAGAAAGTTATGTTTCTTCTGGATTGAAGTATAGTCCAATAGAGAGATAACACAGCTGTTTAATGCATAAAATAGATGAGTAATTGCTGGCCAAAATGACTCTCACATACCCACATTACTACAGTTAGATTTGAATATTAGCTTACTATAATTTCATACACAGCCTGCAACATTCTTTATTCATAGCCAACAGCTAAATGTTGCCTGTTGAAAAGATCTGGTGTTACTCTCTTCAATTGTTCTCTGCTTTTCCATGGGAGGAATATGCTTAGGAACAGCAGTTTTCCCTATGATTAGCTATCAGCTGTTAGTGTGATGCTCAGATTCCTTAAAAGAATCAGGTATTGCTCCACAGAGAAGCACTGTTGATGGATGGAACCTGGCCAATGGAATTAAAAATTTATTTATACTGTTTTATGCATGGGTGTGATATAATAGTGTTTGCAGAGGAACTATGAATTTTCTTGGGAGGATGAAAAAAGCCATTCCAATTTTCAGAGTACACTTAACATACGTGGTTGTGATACTACCAGAGACCAGGTGAGCTGTGCTGCAGTGGCACAGAAGCATTATGTCCCTGCCTGGACTATCCCTGACCCTGCTGGGAAGAAGGTGGCAGTCCCTGGGAGCGTGAACACTCAGATTCACAGCAGCCAGAGGCTTCCTGCAAACAACATCCTCATTGCCATGAGGCTCTCTGCACTGAGATGGGTGTGAGGAGAACAGACATAGCAAATGGACACACAGGACTTTACACACACATAGATGACTTTAGGCAAAGGAGCTCACAAAGAACTGTGTCCAGGGGTTTCAGCCCTGACAGACTGCAATCATGAGTAGCACAAAACCAATAAAAGCCACTGCTTATAATGCCACTGCACAGCACACAGCCATCCAAAATGGCAGCAGTCACCTAACAAGGGAACAGAAAATCTGGTACCAAATTAACAGTCTTATTTCGTATTCTGTATGATACAAGGATTTAAAAAGTCACCAAAGCATACCCTCACATTTTCTGTAAAACCCACTCCACAGTAAGCAGCCTCAATATTAGCTGAAAAAAACCAGGAGTATTTCACAAATCTCACTGGAGCAGTGTTTCATCAGGTGCCATCAGGTTTTTTTTCATACGTATTTCCAGAGTCAAATCTTATTCAGGTTTGATCCCTCATCAGCCCCTTCTCCCCCCATAGTTTATACATCACTGTAAACTACTACAACTACAGCAGTTACTCCCAGTTTCCTGTGACATGAGAACAACTGTCCTCCATCACACCAGTAATGTCCAACACCATGCCTTTGAAAACATTTTTGTTTGTTATGTATACATGCCAGCTGGGTAGCAGATCTGGATACTGCATCTAATTCCAGTCTGCCTGCAGAGGCACGTAACTTAAAAATGCTTCACTTGGAGTTTGTGAAAACTGCTGTTTGCAAGAGACAAGGGGAACAGTCTAGGAGCACAAATGATGCTGCTACTCTATTTATAACTGGAGGCAGACATGAAAATTTTGTTCAATCCTTACAACACTGCTCTGAGGAGATTCAGGTTGCACTTTCACAGAGATGATGAGGTGCTTTTAGCAGCTCACCTTGTACAGGCTCTCCCCTCCTTTGCTCTCTGCTGCCTCTGAGCTGAGTGATGTCTGTCTGTGACAGCACCCAAAACAGCCACCACTGCTCTCTGCAACCACCTGTACCAAAGGGAGCCACAAGGGCTGGTATTTCTGACAGTGTGGACACACATTTTGTCATGGACTTTCAAAGAGAGGGAGGCTTTGTTTCTGACCAAGAGCATGAACTACAGAATAGGGAGAAAACAATTTAGTGAATTCCAGAATCCCTCAAAAATAACCTACTGGAAAATAATTTTAAATTGTAGTAATTTTAAATACAGCATGTAGGACAGTTTTTGTATGGGATGATAAGGCAAAACAAAGCTAAAAGACAATACAGCTGAAACAGTTAAGTCTGCTGCCTGATATTAATTTTACTGAGTCTTGTCATATATTGCCAGAAAGTGTATCACCTGGATGGCACTTATAAAAAAAATTTTAGAAACAAAAATAATCTAACAAGTTCATCCTGCAGCACAAGAGAGGTAATTTTTGTATTTCAGAACACTTTTCTAACCAGACTGCTTAAATCTAAAAAGTCAATGCATATTTTAAAAAATCCACTTCACATCTGTTCATTGTGTATAGACCTGGAGGCAATCACCAGCCAAAACTTTGATCATCCAGCAGAATCTGGTATCTGAAGAGAACAAGAGGATTATTTCCATTGTTTTACTCTCAAATGTGTTAAGAAAATAAGAACTTCAATAAAAAAACATCTTGCAGTTGTAATGCCATTCAAATACTCTTGAAGCAGTAAGGCAAACTGGCTGAAGTATCCTCCACTTACAACCACACAATTCTCTTAAAAGCTTCTAGGGCCTGTCACTCCATTGAGAGGGTGATGTCTAAATAGAGTACAAGAAAAGAAAGAGTTTGAAGAAAAAATGTTCAACTATTTGCCCAGAAAATGTAAGCAAAGGTTATGTTTATTCTCAAGTTAAAGTTACAAATATTATTTATATATACTGAAGAGGAAAATAAAATAGTCATGCTTGTGCCACTTCAGCAGTCTCAAATCCCCATTTGTGTGGCAAGTTTCTGTATAAATCTCTTGAGCTTCAAATTCATGGTCATAAACCCATTTGCAAGTAATCAATAGATGATTGTACCTTTGCAATTTTCACATTCACCAATTCCATCAATTATGTCCCTTGCAATTCCAAACAAACTCAAAATTAGCAACACTTAACCACATGCTGCCTCTTTCAACAAATAAGCTGTTAATCATCAAATACAGAACATGAAATATCCCTTAGCAAGGATTTGAGGATTATCTCATCTAATGAGATATAAGCATGTTTTCTAATCTGTGGGTTTAAGCCAAATCCCAATAAAAAGATTTCCATTGATTTACATAGAGTTTTGTATCAAGCACTGAGATAACTTGATTATGCAATTTGAAGAGAAAGATACTTTAAAAAATGTGTAACTAAATGATAAGGGAAAAAACAGTTGTTAATTGAGTCAAATCATTAGGCAAAGGAAGGGACTGGACAGCCCATATCGCTGCTCAGGTAGGGTCTCAAGACACACACCATTGAGACTTTCTGGACTACTCTGTCATCATGAAAGTGGAACAATCCATCCAACTGCTGTTTTTGGGCTGCTAAAAACAGATTTGATTCTAGTAGATGCACTAGAAAACATTTTATTGTTTATTTATATTGCTGCCAGCCATCCGCAGACACTTGACAATCAAGGACAAAGAAAATTTAGCAAAAGGAAGTACAGCTATTGAAAATTGTCAAAGATTTGGACTCAGAATTCTGAATTGAAATTGCATAAGCCTAGCCCTTAACCCATTTTCAACAGTTTATTATGTAACTGTTAATGCATATTTGTTAGTTACAAGTTTATTTTGCTTTTAAATGATTCTACCAACTAAGTTCCCTTCAGCTCTTGAGCAGTTATTCCACTAACAGGTACCCCTGTTACCATGCTTTAAACTCTATATTCCTCCACATCATTACTTAAAAATAAGAAATCATTCTGCCACTTTGTCTCGCTAGAAACAATTCTCTCCTCCTGTGTGTATTCACATCTTTGAAACAGTACAAAGTAGCTGTCATCTCGTCTCTCAGAGGCCTCCTTTTCCCTACAAGCTATGAAGTTCTATTTCTGTCACAGTGTTCTTCCAGGTGAGTAACCCTTTCATTTCAGACCATTCATAATTCTTCTTGCTTCTCTTTTAAATTCTCTGCAGTCTGCAACCTTTTCGTAGCAATGAGATGCAGGACTCCAAATAAGCTGCTATATACTGGTAGATAAATAGAAAAGCTATTTTCTTTGGTCTACTGCAGGGCAATGTCTTTTTGCTCTGAGTCACACTGCTTTTGTACAAGCAAAGAAGGATCAAAACGGAAATGAAATTTAATTTAACACATCACATCCATATGCAACTATTCATGAAACTGGAGAGAACCAAAAATGTGAAATAAGTCTAATAAAATTTATTACATACTTTTTGATAATTTGCTGCATTGTACAAGAGGTAGTTATTCCAAGGATATGACTATTTAAAAATTGTTCAATTATACATGAAATGAATTATCACCACATTTCCATGAGGGAAAATGTATTAATGTTCAATTGAGCCTGAACCAGTGGTAGAACAGGTGAGAATAAACTGCTGGATACCCTGACTGAAGGTTCAAAATGGCATTTTAATGAATTAAGTACAGATTAATTTTTGTATGAAATTACCACAATGGCCTATTTGGGTTCCACTCAAGCTATATTTCAGGAATAACTGCACGCTACTGGATTGCTTGTTCATTACCAGCCACGTCTGTGCTGGCCCAGGACCAAAGTAGTGTCCTTCTGTGATGCAGCTATCTGCTGCTCATAGGAATGGCTATTTAAATGCAATTAGTAATTGCTGCTAAGTCTGACTATAAACCACAGCACTTCCCTTCTCATTTCATTTTGCAGTCCATCATTATTTGCTGGGTACAGTATCCATAAAGCAGTAATTTGCTGAGTGGTCCAAAGAGCATTCAAAGAGATACTTCATGAGGCCTGATTCTTCTCACTTGAATGCTTGTGCAGAGTGGAGTTTGTCAGCTGAGGTCTGTTGTAAAACTGGTGCAAGAGGAGTTCAGGCTCAGAAGGCAATCACAGCCACTTACACCCATTACACATGTTCAGACACCAAAGCTCCAGCTCCTGTCACACTGCAGCACTGGCAGGACTGAGTTGAAAACCCAAAGCTGGGGAATGGCAGCTCCACTGCAGCTTTTCTTTTGAGGATTTTGTCTACTGTCTCTCATTAACCTGATGATGAAGCACAATGCTGTAAGATGTGTGCAGATAAAACTCAAATCTGCACTATCAGCTGTACAAACTGTCCTACAATGAAGTGCATCATTGGTGAACACTACAACTGTAATTACTGGAGCATTCAAACCCATCATCTGCATGCTCCTGAGCTGCTGATTAAACTATTCTAATAAAATGCAATAAGTTTTCCTACATTCATAAACTGCACATCCCTAATTCCACTTATTTTATGTAGTCTCCTGGAATAAAGAAGGAAACTGCCCAAAATTCAACCTAGTAAGCTGTCAAATACAGAAAAGCCCCAAAGGTGAACTTAATTGCCAGATGCTCAAAGTCCCCATTTTATGCATGCTGACAGAATTTCATTGCTCTTGCAGGAAACTGCACTGCACTTGCCAGTGACAAAGGGCATGCACCTAAGGCCAGGTCCTCCACTGGTATAAGGTGGCATTGCTCCAGCAGCTTCACTGTCTGCTAGCCAAGGTTCTAGTCCACATGACCTGGCTGAAAACATCAAGGAAAAATTCTTTTCTTCATGAGGAGACCATGTTTTTGATAGCTAATTAAGAACTATTTCACATTCAACAAAATGTCTATTGACCACTCTCCTACACTCTCCTACAATTGGATCATTCAGGGGTATTTCTTAGGCTTATTTATCTTTTTAAATAGGCTCATTTCTTCCTCCTTGTTTGCTTCCCAGTTCCTCTCTGTGGATTGTTGTCTCCTCTACACATAATTTCAGGGTCTCCTGGAGCTTTCCCATTCATTTCAGGCCATTTCCCAGCCCTGTGATTCTGTTTCAGCTCTCTCTCATGTCCTCATCCCCCCCACCCCACCTTTTCTGCTCTCACATTTCCCCAAGTCAAACAGCAAAACAGTTTTCCATCCTCTTCTAGTATATTCAATGTTAAATTAACACAGAAAGATCAACAGTTCTGAAGGGCACATCAGTTTTTTTCCTGAGACTGTGATCTTTGTATCATATTCTCATTGAGGAGGTGCAAAAGTTAATGAATAGAAGACATAGATGAAGTGGAAAGTAAAAGTGATTCAAGTTTCTTAATGAAAAACAAAAACCAAAAAAATCCTAGTTTCAGGTGCTGATGAAGTAACCCTAAATAGACTGCTCATTTGACATATAGTTCAAATGTGTCATTAAATTCTTAGATGTAGTAAGCAGATATGATTGTCTGAATCCAACAAATCTAGGACTTAATACAAGTTCAGAAATAAGAGTAAAATCTCCAGTACTAATACTAATTATTGTCCAATAAAATCCTAACATACTCCTGAAAATGCTAACATCTTCTCTGAGAAAAAGAATATAACTCATGCTAAACATGCAAAGGCAAGGCATATAACAAAAGATCCCTGGCATTTTAGTTATTCTCATACACAGATTTTTACAAAGATGAAGCAATTTCAGATAGATACGTCCATGTAACTAAGAAAAGAAACTGAGGTACTGGATCCATCCAAACCCCATTTTCATTTTTTCCAATAATTAACTAACAATTTAAAGAAAATACCTGATATACAGCTCATTCTTTAAACTAGTATACTACAACACTATAATCCAACACTTTCCCTTTTCTTTCTACTTAAAAGCAATAATATTCTACATTTGACCAAAAAAACCCTCACATTCTGCATGCCATTAGGACTATTTATATGAGCCATTAACTCTAAAGAAAGGGGAAAAACAGGGTAACAGTCCTAGCAATAGTGAAAAAGTATATAGTGCTTTTTGCCAACTCTGAATGCCCTTTACAAATCCTATTTGAATTTTTTCTAATTCCGTTTTGTAAATGTGAAATAAACACTTGAATAAATTATTTTCCAAAGGTCATGCAGAAAGAAGGAATGGATTAACCCATGCTTTAAGCACAGATTAGATCTTAAAACACGGTGGCTCTGCCATGAAGCCTCTTGTGCAACCTTGCATCAGCCACTTAATATAATTTTATTTTCTGCACATGGGATTGAATAAAGCCAGCATGCAAGATCTGGGAGGAAATGCAACCATACAACAGAGAAACAGAAGTGCCAAGAATAAAATTCATGCTTTTAGCTCACACCCATCTATTTTACAGACAAGACTCCTGCCTTGGATAACCATAAGCATCTAGTTCAAAATATAAGATGCCTCTAGAAACACACCTCTAGCACATTAGGATAGCACATTAAGAGAGAAGCCTATTAAATAAAACAAGCAACAATTTCTGGAAGAGAAATTCATACAGCCTTGCACTTTTCTCAACAGTTTTCTTACATTCTCACAGTCATTAAAATGCATAAAACTGATTATTTCCAAAACAGCATTACCATGAATTATCACCACCCATGTTGCCTAGCAACTGGAGTAATTTTTGAATAGTGAGCTATATAAACCAGTATCTGGAGTTTGTGCAAATGGGTGTTCATCTGAGGGTTTAAAACACATTCATCTTGAAAATCAGAGGCAGATAATGCAGCACTAACATAAAACTGAAATACTCTTAAAAACATAAAATGGCACTAACAATTACTGCATCTTAGCAAAACCCTTCTGTAGCAGATCTAAGCCCAATCATATTTGTTCAGGCCAGGAACTGACTCCCTTGCTCTTCATTGAGCTTGCAAGTGCCCCTTTCTAGTTTTTTTGAAGATATTTGACATTCCCATGGAGAAAATAATTCTTGCCCAGTCTTCTGAAGGATTTGTTCATTCTTCAAGAGCAAAGAAAACTGGTGACATAAAATGGCAATGTATTTAAGTCAAATAAAAATTCTATTTTTATATATGACACAGAGCTGGAAGAACTCAGTACTTCATACCATGACAGAACAAGGTGCTTACTAAGGTTCAAAACAGGTCTGGAATAGTGACAATAACAGTGACACTGAGAGATTAAAAGTACATATATGAAATACACAAACTTGCAGAAATCATGGTCTGGTCACTCATTAGCAAGTATTTGCCCAGTGTAGGGATTCCTCAGACCCATGTGAAATTTGACTTGAATACAAGACAAGAACTCCCAAACCATATCAAACCATATTGTTTGATGTCTGAGAATTTCTACATTACCTTCCTAGAGCTTCAGAAAACAAGTTCCTGCTAAAGGTAGCCTAAATCTTTGTTACTGTTCCCAAAATGGGAATGTATGGGGGCTCTTCCCAAGGGAGAAAGATTCCAACTGAATGGTTTCCAAGGCTTAGCTTTATGGGTAAAAATTAAAGAAAAGCAACATGTGCTGAAAAACAGCATGTGTTTCTCATAGAGACTGCAGGTGGAGAGGCAAATTCATCCCTGGCACAAACACAGAGACCACTGAAGGCAATGCAGTGGCATCTGCTTACACCAGCTATGAAACTGAACAAGCTATTCCCTGCAACTACTACCTGTGGAGATAAAGCTGGATACAAAACTGAAGCAAAGAGCCTGCAGCCTCTCAGAGTTTAGAGTACCAAATTTTTGCAGTAAGAGAAAGACTATGCATTGTGAGTTTCCAGGTTCCCAGGAAGCCATGCAGTGCCTACTGACAGGCTGCCATAAAATACTTAATGGCTGTTTAATAGCTCAGATACAGAAAAGATGCTCCATTTTGTCTGCTGCTCGGTGGAAATTTACTGAGACCACACACAATGTGCAGAGCTGTCACGTAAGAAAATGCTTCCATTGTTTCCCTTGGGTCCCACTCAAAAAAAGGCAGTTAACAAAAATATAATTTTATACTTAACAGTGAAAGAGAACACCCCTTAGAGAAAGGGAATTACCCCAGTTAGAGAGGCTTGTCATTGCTCAAAACAGGAGGTGCCACTGAACACATATCAGTGTCTCCATCTGTGGGGTACTGAGCCTCTCCTACAATGCAGCACACACACACCCAGATCCCCCTTCCTCTCATCTCCACTGAAGAGCAGGACACACCTCTGCTGCTGGATCACTGAGCTAATAGTGTCTGTGCTCTTCCAGCCATCCTGCTTCTTATTTCCATTGCTCAGGAATAGACCACATAGGGGAAAAATGTTTTCTGGATTCTTCTCAGCAAGAGGAAGAAAAGGTTTGCTCCAAAACATGCCAGCTATATTTTTTCAAATTATATTTTGAAAGTCATCTTAGAAACAGGACACTGACTCTGATTTACAGATGACCAATCATTTCTCTACACTCTATAGTATCTTCTTATAGGAAGAATTCTTATTAGGACTGAACTAAAGAGAGGATTGTGGCCTGAAGAGAGCTTTGATCTTCTTTCAGCAGTATAGACATTGATGAGAAAATATGCTGACATCTCTGACCGTGTAGGCTCAGAAGTGCAACAGCTGGGAGTCACAGGAAAAAGAGATTGTATACACAGCAATCAGAAGATTTGTTTGGTAATGCTTTTCTCCTGGTCAGTCATTGCCAGGAAAGACAATTGTTGTATTTGGTAACTATTCCTTGTATGTTTAGTTCTAGCCTAGCAAGCATTACTAATGCTATCTTTTGTATTCTTACTGGTGCAATCCATAAAATCCAACAGGAAGGAAGACAGGTTTTTGATAAGCATTGCCTGAGTAAGACTTTGTGAAGTGCAGAATTCAAGCTATTTTCATGCTATGACAAGGTGCATGATTCACAAAACATTTAATGAATATTTATACATATAAATAGCTATTAACTGAACTCCAGCCTGATGGAGCTCCAGGAATGGGAATATTTCCAGAAAGCATGTTTTAAGTCCAGACTACCAAATAATTTTTTGAAACTAAAGATTGGAAAAGAAACACAATTATAACCAATATCAATTCATTTTTACTTGCCAAAATGAAGACAAAAACAAAGAAGCAATCTTGAACGAACATGTGTAAATAATCATGTTTGCAGCCTTTTAAATGCTAAAATGGGTAAAATGCATGGACTGAAATATTGCTCTGTGGATGACTTGGATCATTCTCCGTGTCATTCTGTTTTTCCTAACTCCTGATACACCTGTCCTTCATGAATGGTGACATTCATTGGCAGTTTGATTATAAGATGCTACTGGAAGCCATTTCCATGATGCTAGTTGCTAGTTGTTCTCTAGCTCTAGGCTAGAGAAAAGCAGTACCACCCACAAAATCAGAAACTTCTCAACAGGAAGGCAGTGTGACTCCCTGGGCTGGGAAATTAATCCAAGCTTCCTCTCAGACCTGCACACATGACACGCAGGGAGAAGAAGTGATGATGGGAAATGAGTACAAGGAATACCCACTAGCTGAGGAATTCCTCTTGTTTCCCAGAAGCCACCTGCAGCAGCAAAGGCCACTGGTTTACTGTGGTAAATAGGGCCTACTTCTTTTTTTGTACGTGAAGTGCTGACACTGAGATTCAAACCAAGCAAAAAACTCCCACAAAGCAGCCTTAGATCACAGAAGGAATCTCATAACTAATATGCATGCTCATTGTGACATATATTTCCAAGAAAAGTAAATTGCATACAATGGACAGCAAGATAATTTTCGCTACAGTGCTGCATTATGGCAGCAATGTTCCTCTCCTTGCAACAAATACGAAACGCTCTCACGTGCTTTGAAACATTAAAAAAATCTTTGGACAGCCACAGAAAACAAAACCCTAATGTGTTGAACTTCAAATCTTAAGATCTTTCAGCCACCTGGGTCCTACTTCACCAGGCTTCTTCCTTTGAAACCTATTTGTCAAACACAGTGTAGCTACCAGGTGTAAGGTCAGGTAGGGTGGCACTGAACCTCAGGCAGCTTTTGCCATGGCTCAAGAGAGCTGCACTGACCCCAGCAGACTGTTTTTCCTCCTTACCCAAACCTGCCCCAGGCCCAGACAGACAAACTGCTTCCAAGCAGCCTCTCATTAGGCACAACCCAGAGCAGCACTTACTTGTATGGGATGTGTTTGCTCCCATTGACGAGGGCGAGGATGACGTTGCCCAGCGCTGGCAAGGAGAGGCAGAGGCCGGAGCTTCCCTCGCGGTTTTTGCTGAGCACTTTCACACAGCTGCCCAGGTCAATAAGGTGCAAGCGGCTGCGACCTCCAGACACTGCCAGAAACACAGACAGACAATCAGTGTGGGCCTCCACAAGCAGCTTCCCAGGAAAGCAAAAGACTCACCTCGACTTGGGAAAAGGAAACAACCCAGGAGCCTTCCCCAATTCCTGTTGGCAGGCACGGCTGTAGGGGTCCTGCTAACACAGTCAGCCTTTATGTATTGCTGTACACTGCTCCCTACTACAGCCCTGCTTACAAATTCCTGAGAACTCACTCACTCCTGCAGGCTTAACTCTGTGAGAGCCACCAATGTGACTATATTATTTTAAATACAGATCTATTAACCCGTACCTGAGTTGGTTCTGTTTCTATCTCTGTCACTACTGTTTCTCTGTCTGGAAAACCACAGGCTAGGAATTCCTGCTTAGTAAGCAAGGATACTTCTCTTATTTTTCCCATCCTGAATACTGTATCTTAAGAAGATGTTCAACTTTTCTTCAATATATACTTTCACAGTATCATTTTTGCTAAGAAAAGTTTGCCAAGACAGGGGTGATGGATTATGAAGTAGCACCTCCATTCTAAGAACAGTTTCTGTGAAACCAGCAATAGATCCCTATGGTTTTTTCTAGTTTACTCTGCATCAACACACCACTTCCAGAGTGAAAAGCTGCTACCATTGAAACACCAAGATTAATAGACATTTGCACTCTTTAAAAGCCTGTGGTTCCTTATGAATCCAGGATGGGAATGGTGCAGATTTCTGAGAAGTACTTCTAGCACTCTACTATCTCAAGACAATTTCCTAGGTGAGTTTTAGAATCTGATCCTCATTCCCAAGAGTGAGTTTAGAAGCAGTCTGTAAGAAAAGGCAGATTTACTTCTAGGATCTTAACTCAATAGGTACAGAACAGAACAGAATCGCTGTGTTGGAAGAGAGAGGTAATAGCAATATATGAGGACAGAAACACACCTTAAACAGCAGCAGAAATACTTTCACATCTGAGTTTACCTCTATGCAAGTTAATCCGCAGCCATTTCGACACAGGATCTCAACTTGCACATTTGGTAAGAAAAAAGAGAGATGACAAAGACAGAACACATCCTATGGGATTTGTGACTAATAGTCTAGAAATGTACCTCTGTCAATGGTTGTTAAAATACAGTGACTTCTGTTGCTTTGAAGTCCTGTTGGTTCTTCAGCTCTATGAGGTGTTAGAAGTGAAGAACTAACACTGGACTTCTATGTATTCCTCTCACCAGAAAATATCCATAGACACTATGGGCTCCAGTACTCACTACAGAAAATTAGCCTTGGTGAGCCAGTAAGGCCCATGCACCTCTGAACTGATCATGGAGGACCTTTGTCTCCCCTCTAAAGTCCTTAAAACCCTTAAAGAGTCCCTGAGTCCTCTAACATATTCTGTCCTCAGAAGGCTGGAATTCTTTACTTGAGTGTCTCCCAATCATTTACTTAGAAAAACCAAGAAATGCATTTAGTTGCTACTGTAAGTGACTGAAGGTGACTTTACTGAATCATATATAATAAATATTTCTGTTTCTAAGATTACCAGATGTCAGGGAAACAAAAGAAAATGGAAAAAATCACTACCTTTCAAAAGCTGTCACATTGCTTCCACATATACTTCTATTACACAACTTGAGGAAATCCAGAATAAGATAATTTACTGGTTGTTTCTGTCTTACTAATTTACATGTTGAAGTAATATTTTTGAGATTGTAGAGCCACTTGATTACTCTGAAAATTAAGTTATTTGTTAGGCACTAAAGTGCCTGGCTACTATAGAGAAAAGAAGTGGAACTTCCTAACACTTGTTTTTTTTCTGTGGTCACAGAGACTTTGCAGAGCTGACAGCTGAAAAATGACAGTGATCCAGTTCTGCCACAATGTCATTTATTTCAAGGGTGCTAAGCCTGCTTCATGACATTCCTGGTAATGAATCTAACAAGGAGGTAAGTACAGTACCCATGCCTTATTCTAACAGTCATTTTTTACCAAAATCACACGTTAGCCAGCCCTTTAATCTCTTATCCTTTAGAAGCTGGGTTTCTTTTTTATCCCCTTTCTTCCTACCCTTTTTTAATCCTGTTACTGGAATCTATATATCTCTACTATCTTCATGTTTTTTTTCTGAGAAGTCCTTCATTACAGCAGGAGACAGTGATAATCACTAGGCGCCCTTTCTGAGCAGCTGGAATTCCCCCTCATTCAATTATCAGTGGGATCTGACCCTGCCTAGCTTGTAAGGCCACTCAGATATGGGAACTTGAAGACAGGAGTATGGTTTGGGCACGAGACAAAGATATAACTAGAGGCAGTGGGCAAAGCATGCCGTATTCTAATCCAACAGGGTCATGTCTTCTTTTCCTGAAATTATAGCCACAAGAAAATTATATTTTCCCTTTTATTAATGGTATTTGAAAGTAGTGGGAAAGTACTGTGTGTGTGCATCTACTACCATGTAGTAAAAAATAAGGAGCATTAAATAATTGTAATAATTATTCCCTCAAAATCAGCCATTTTATTCCTATAAACCAGTCTGTTTGAGCATTCACTGTCTTCCTTTCCACCGCAGGGTGGTTAATTAATAAACCTTTAGTTAATTGAGATTTCTGACTGCCAATTCCACAGGGGTTATTACTTAAATACATGCAAGCGCATTTCCATTTAGAGCAACTTTCTGTTTCTTTCTCCTATAAGTACAGGCAATGCAAATTTTTTATCATTTAAACATTAGACATTAATACTGCAGTGGTGAACACCCACTACACATCATGCCTTGCAATCTATTCCTTATTACCAATAACCTATGCAGAGCCAGGAGCTGAAACATATGCTGTTTCTGCAGAATTGCTTAAGCCCATGAATTTAAAAAAGCAGATGTCTCTGGTGTCTTTCAAACAAACATTTTGCTCTGTTAAAAAAAAGATTATTTTAAAAAAAAGAATTTTAATGTCAGAGTTTTCTTTTTCAGCAGTGGTGCTTCCTGCTTTATACAAATCTTTTATCATTGGAATTTACTTACAAAAACCCTTCTCTGTATATCTTCAGTCATAAAAAATTTGGGAGACTTGATACAGAAGACAAATATAATAAAATAATATAAATGGTGTGAGAAAAAAGCTATGAAAATTATAGAAACATAAAAGTAGACATGGAAGCACCTTTTCCTCATTTAAAAGTGGCATATGGAAATAAAGACATAAACCAGTGAAAGCATACATGGCAAAGAGAGGGAACAAGCCTATCTGAAAAATCCAGACCCTTTACAAAGAACCATGTGTGCATGCATAGTTGGGCCAGCAACTAAAATATCATGAATCTCCAAGAAAGGGTGTAGCTTATGGGTTGTCAACATCAGCTTCCCAGTTTATGGACTGCCAGCATCAGCTTACACACACACTGCCCGAGTTAGGTGCCAAAGAGGAACAGTTAACATAAGGGTGGCAGGGAATTCCAGTCACCGCAATATTTTAATCCATGACCTCAACGCTATCTGTGAAGATAATAATAAAGGCCAATTTGAAAAGCACCCTTTTTTTTCAGATACAGAGGCCCACACAGGGCTGAGAACTGGTGTCTCCACAAGAGCAGCTGAAGTGACAAGTGATGGCAATAATGGCCTTTTGGTGGCTCTTCACCAGGCATGGGACAGCCTGCTTGCATGCACGGCCCCACTCTCAGCGAATGGAGGGCTCTGCTGATTTTCACCACTAAAGAATCCCGTCTGGAGGCCCAGTTTCCAGGCAGGCTGGAAGGGGAGGGAGAGGAGGAGCAAGAGGACAGCTTACTTCCGCCTTTGCCGCTCTTCTCCATGCGGTACTGGTAGATGTGCAGCGTGAAGAGCATGTGGGAGTTGCGCTGCTCCTCCTGGTCGCAGTCCCGCTGGCTGCTGCGGCGCGAGGCGATGGCGGCGTCCAGGAAGAAGGCGGCCTTCTCTGCCGTGGGGGCGCGCAGCTCGCTCTGGTTCTGGAGCTGCAGGCAACGCCAGGGAGACATGGCTGAGAAATGCCCACGGATAAACACTGCCAGACAGCTTCCCGCAAACAGCACACGGTGGGGATACACTGGATTCCACTGGGACCACAAAGGAGGAGGTGCCCATGGAATGAGACCCTCCTGACACTGGCAGTGGAGCCCTCATGGCTAAAAGTGGGGAAAAAATTGTGGAAGACACATCAATCCCAACAGCTGGCAGAAACCGCGGCGTGTTAACCTTCAGAAAGTGTTAGAAGGAAGCAGCCCACAGGTAAATCTCAAAAATAACAGGACTGAAGCTTGTGTTCTGCCCCATGGCACATGAGGAGCAGCCCTGAAGAGAAGCCTTTTCCTTGCTCCTTCACACCAGAAGTTTATTATGCACCTGTTCACAAGCCAGGGCAACCTATTAAATGGAACAAGGCAGGTAACGTACAAACATTCATATTTGCTGGACCTCAATCCCTGTCACCAGCCTGCTCTTAACTCCCCTAAGTGACAGACAGCATAGGAGGACAGATATTATTAACTCCTCCTAACATTAGGAACACATGTATGTTTCATGGCACCTAAGACTAGTTTGAGCAAGGGACACATGACTCTGCCATCTGATGGCATTCGTTTTGGCAGTACACAGAACTGGCCCACAGCCCACAGGATAGATTTGTCTTGTCCGCCATAAAAACAGCAAGGAACTTCCTGTTCATGGGGTTTGTTCCCCTGCTGTATAATACAGCTGACAGTTAAGTTCTACAAAACACAGTACTTTTGTTTTCTCTTTGTGACCATTAATCAGCTGAGGAGGGATAAGCTGAGGCTGTGCATAGGATTCGGTGACACTGCTCTCTCAGGAAAGAGGAAGGGGGACAGGATGGAGTTAACAAGGCCAGCAGAAGGCAGGCCAGTCTGTGGGCTGATCTCACTAATGTAAGCAACGAGAAAATGTGCACACTTGGAAAGGTTCAGTGACAGACACTATGACATATGGTGACCACTCATTTGCTATACACACTGCTGATTCTGCATATCTGTATGGCTATAATATAATATCCTCCCTTCATCTGAGGATTTGGGGAATTCAGGTATATGACACAAGACTCCAGAATGTCTTGTAAGCATACATAAAAAAGCTTCTTTCCTTGCATCTTAATTCATTCTTTCACACTGCAGAGATGCACAGGTATCTCATGGAGCTACCTCTTCTTCACTGATCGAAAATAATTCATTTTGCATATAGCTGTACTGTTTATCTATATGAAAATAAGCTACCATAATGGAATATTTCTTATTATTGCTTTTGTGCTAAAATACCTTAGTAAAGAATTAAGCTCTAAGAAGATACTGGTTGTGACACAATTATGTAACACATGCAACATACATATAGGAATTCTTAACTGAGCCATCCATCACCCCAACGGGAACTGTGCAGACCCAAGTCTCTCATATTTACTAGACTGCACCAGTTACTGGGTACCAGGGAATGAGATATCTTGTGATACAGTAAGTATTTCATAAAACACTGAAGTCTGGAGTTAAGTGAAAATGAGAACCATAATTGTTATTTAAAATCATAACACAGCTTTATAATTCCTAGGAAGAATGCAAAAGAATCGAAAATATGACCTAAATATGCCTAAAAAATCTTAAACCACAAAGAGATAAGACACAAAATGTATTACTTGCTGTTTAAAGTCTCACAGATCATGACTCATGTGGATGTGAATCATGATCTCTAGATGCTTGCAGCTGGATATAGGGTACATGACCCTGTAGGTCTGTTCCCTTCTCCCTCCATTCCCCTTCCTGGAATACACAGGGGTCTGCAGGTTCTTGACAGAAGCAGCCTTTGCATTTCAGCTTGCCACAATGCTTTCAAGCTCCATCACCTTCTTCTGCTCCCTCTTCATCTACTCATACAAAAAGCAATTTACTCCCTCACAAAGAGATAAAGAATAGGTCCTTTTTCCCTTCAAACCAAGAGAGGGGGGAAAAACAGGTCTGCTGAGAATTTCTCATAGCTACGCAGAAAATAGATGAGCCAGTTACTCATTCCTGCTAAAACTCCAAACCTGAGAAGAGTTTGAGTTTTTCTTGACTTGCCGAGCTCAGGAATTTACTTCTTGACAGCAATTAATAAGTAGCAATTAATGCTCCCTACAACACTGCTAATGCAAATGCTATAAATAATGTCGTTTATAAAGAAATAAACAGCCATATTAATGGCCTACAGCAATTTGTGCAGTACTATAAATATTTTAGCTTGCTGTTTTACAAAAGAGAGATCACACTTTTGTTTCTTTTTTTTTCTTAAGAAGGAGGTGAATTTTTGCTTGCACTGAATGTATTCATGTTTTATTGCAAACACAAGCCCTTGCTCAATATCAGTTATACTAGAGGTACAAATATTTAGGCCAAGAGAGCAGATGGCCCTGCAGCTGCAGGTCACAAAGTTCCTGCATGTTTTAAAGTAAACACTTTCAAGTCTATAAACTCAGTGCTCTGGGTTCTTGAAATTGAACCATCTCAATAGCTCCAGAAAAAAAAACCCAGAAAAGTTATGTTACTTGTTTCAGTGTAAAATTAATCTTGGATTCACCTGCATGCCACAAATGGGGTCTTCACAAAGGTAGACACCTGGGGACTGGCCATCTTGCAGGCTGCCTGTAGCCACTTCTGACAGCAGGTCTCTCAGATTTTCTTCTTTTCCCCACACTTCCACTGCAGAAATCCGGACTGAGAAGCGTGCTCCTGTCTTCTCTTTGCGTTCATTAATCAACTTGAATAGCCACGAGATGGCACATGGAATTATTCCAAGATTTTGCATGGAATCATCCTTCCCAATCATGGTGTATGACTTCCCTGTCAGGAATGGGAGGATGAAGAAAAGAAAACATCACATCTTTTCCAGGTCCTTGACAGTCTTCTGCCAAGAGAGATTATCCTGCACAACTTCATGAAAACAACTTCACTACAAGGACAATCAGCAGAGGTAAAATACAGGCAGGTAGAAAACTGGACACAGAAAATGCAGATGAAATCTTGAGCTTCTTTCAAAAATCTTTACCTCATGCATCCCCCTGACATATCCCATTCCCAAGGCAGGGTGCTGGAGGCCCCCACCTTGCAATGCTGCAGCCTCTGATGTGGTAGAATCATGGAGGGAATTGAGCAGGAGTGCCATGGTCTCCAAAAACCCCTACTTTGAATACTCTAAGTGTGGTATTCTTTCAATACCATTTTACTTCAAAGCACCAGATTGTATTTCAAATGCTAGAGTGGAGATTGACATAAACCTGGTCCCAGAATCAACAGTTACAGATGTAAATTCATTCAGAAACAAAATCAAGAAAACTAACCAGGTATATGTGATCACTTGGTACTGAAGTGGGTCCACAACAATTAATATTTCATCTGAGTCAAAACCATCCGCTGGTTAGGTATTTTTTAACTCTGCACTTATAGCTCTGGCTGGTCTTTGCTGTAAAAGTTTGGTGATTAAGAACAGACACAGAGAACTATCTTAAACTGCTTTAGGTGTCACTACATATAATGCTTTCAGATAAGTTTTCTAAAGCTCCTAAATTTATAAGCCAAATGATAAAGGTATACATCTTTTCAGGCAAGTACTTCTGGCTTGTTTATCTTGTTCTATTTCTTACGTTGAATCTATGTGGAAAAAGATCAGTGTAAAAAATATTTCTATGCACATGTCTGTGTCAAGGTCTGGGTAGGTCCATGGTTTATGGAATGGTGGTGGTGCAGTTAACAAAGAAACTGCAGAGACTCAACTCCTGCTTCAGCAAAACCCCAGCTAGGATATCTGTCTAAAGGATGTCCAGCACTTGTGAGAGTCTGTTATCTGGTGGCTTGTTATCTGGTGGCTTCCTTTTCCACCTCATTTGCAATCTTGTGCTTGGCAGGTCACAGGGGGGGTTAAATATCTAAGAGCTCATCCTAGTGTCACTCCTGCCTGGTCTGAGGGGCCTTCTGGTGTAACTGGAACACCAGCCTGCTCCATTCATTGTACCAGACCTGGCTGCATTGCATCATTCAGTGCTCTCCAGGTTTTGTTGCCTATAATTTGGGATAATCATGGCCTGATACAGCTTGATCTTCTTTACCACCTGCGAAACTGAATTATCCTTTTACGTTATATGCATACACCTGTGGTTCTTTGAGACAGTAAAGAATGGAGATCATTGCACACATGCAATAAACCCCTTTTCATTCAAGAGACAGTACTTCCAAAATTAGATAAACATGAACAAAACATATGATGACTCTCAAAATCTAGTTATTTCAAAATAATAATGTGTTAATGATGATGATTCTCCTTTTTACTGTCCTTCCATGAATACCTGAAATGCTACAGAAGCATGTCCAAAGTGTGAATTTTGATCCACTAGTAACATTCAGTTGACCATTACAATAATATTTGTTGGACACACAGTAGGAAGAGGTCAGTAATGAGTGAATTGTCTAATCAGAGAATAGAGTATAAATCAAACTATCTGCCTAGTCACACTCCATAAGTGTGCTATCACAAACATCAAGTACCTGAGTGAATACTCATAGTACACAGCTTGATAAAAGTAGCATTTGGGCCAACCCTCACCAACACCAATCACATCTGGAAAACTGTAGATCACTGTTGGACCATTCATTAATGACTGAAGACAATGCAAGATGGAATTGCTATGATATTTAAATGAAACAATAATTCAAAGGTAACTTCTGTTCCAAAGAGCATGCTGTCCAATACTTACACAATAAGCAAAGTGAATAAATAAGCAAGAGGTGAAGATGCAGAACAAGATCATGCACAGATACTTTCAAAAAAAATTAATATACACAGACAAATTAATTACTAGCAATCCTGGGTTAAAAATATTCATTTTACTGCTTGAGTAGAGAAATTTAGCAATACCAACCAAGCTTGGCATGACCAAAGCAGAACACGCAGCCATCTGCCCCATTGACCACAGACTGGATCACCTCAGCTACAGTCCCAGCACACACTTCAGCCTGTCACAGGTATTGGGAAATACAAAGGAAAAAAAAGAAAGAATAAAAAACAGGAAAGACAGAAAACAAAAGCATGAACAATAATAACGAAAATCATTATTTTCACTTGAAAGTGGTAGTAATGTCTTCCCTGCTTGAGATACCATGATGAAGTATCAAAAATCTAATCCTGCTTGTCTTGTTCATGCAACCCATACTGTTGATGGGAATTGCATTACTTGTGTAAGCACTTGAAGCAGGATTTTTGTTCTGGATCAAGTAAGTTTCATCTTGATGATGATGCTCAACATCCTTTGTGGGGTTAAAAAAATACACATATTGTAAGGGGATGTAGTTGGTTTGTTAGAACTGCCTATTTAAGGGATTTTTAAATACAGTTTTGATTAAAAAACAATCCAACACTGAGGAATTTTTGCAGGCTCTATTATTTGCCAAATTATGGACTGAGTTCAATTCCACTAGCGTGTGGGTTAGGTATGAAAAGGGAAAAAACAGCCTCTTTGGAATTAGCTAGGTGATCTAACATTATTATGAGTCTTCTCAGCTTGTTGCAGAAGTAGACTCCATTCTGAAGACTGTAGCAGTATTTTAAGTACAACACAGAAATTTACACCAGGCATTCTTGGACTTAAGATTCAAGAAGGCTTGCAACTGCTTAACAACAGTAGATGAAACTCAATTGGAATTCACAGTTTAGGCCTTGATGGGAAGCAATTTGCATTTGACAACACATCAAGTAAATTCACCCTGGTTCATGGCTACTTCTAGACTATCTCTACAACAGAGAATAAAATGGGCCAAGGAAGGGACTGTTCACAGGCCAGCCCCTTGGACTGCATCCAGGCATTAGGCTGCAGGGTGCTAGCTGCTTGGACCAGGACTAGGTGAGGGAGTGACCTACCAACACAATTATGTGACAGTACTTTAGATGGACCTGTGTCCTAGCTCTGTTTGGTTTATGAATACAGAGCCAGTCTTACAGGACTGTTTTCTAATTATACTTTGCAATGTTACTTTACTCTTCTACTGTCCTCATGACATTTGGGTAACATAGTTCATCAAACCAAAGTCTAATAAAGATAAGAAGCCTGAATATATCCTCACTAATAAAGACTTGTGGATTAAAATCCCCATCTTCTTATTGCAAACTGTATAATAGAATACTGCAAAAAAATTCCTTGATCCCTTAGTTAACAGAGGACTGCATTAGAGAATTGTAGTAAATCTCTGTAAACACCAAACAGTAATATTTTATATTACACAGCAAGTTGTTGATACTGAGGGTTTTCTTATTAGGCACCATTTAGCACATTTATTAAATGTATAATTTTAGGAGAAATTCTTTACAGTAAAGAATAAAGAAAGCACTCCATTATACAGCTAAAATTTAATAAATCAAATTCAATATTGATGATCACAGCAGACCAAATTCAGCCCTGGTGTAAGTCCACTGAAAGCTCTACTGGTGCAGCAGAAATCAATTTGGCTGTGGTGCACGCTGCTGTTTTGATAACTCTTGAGATCATACAGAGCCTACCTGAGACGCATCTTGAGGGAAAACCGCGTCAAAAGCAAACATCTTGGGAGGAACCTGGCTGCCCCTTTTCTGGAAAGCATTCTGACCTCCACAGGCCAGGGGGTCGTACAGGGTGATCTGCTTCTTGCGGGGGTCAACTTTTAAGAAAGAGCTGGACTCAGACGTGTCTCTGGCAAGGGTGGAAGAAATGCGCACCATGACTTTGACCTGGCAGCAAACACACAAAGAGATAAGCACGATTCATTAGTCTGTTGCTTGCTCTACAACCCGTATGCTGCATGAATTTTCCAACTACACTTGACCACCAAACCATATTTGCTTGTTGCAGCTAGTGTCTCAGTGGAAGTCAGTGAACATGAAGGAAGTATGAGGCAGAATTTGTCCTAAACTACGAAGTGAATGAAGCCAGAACTCTCAATCTATTTCAACAAGTATTGAGTATTGAGAACTGTACACTGCACTTCGTGGTGTTTTAGTGTCGATGCTACTCAAGTACGGTGAGGAAGTATTACATCATCTTGTCTTACTCTCAATATAAATTGAAAATTAACTGTACCCTGGTGGCCCAATTAAGAAAGCTGAAAGATATTCTAGACTGCTAAGCTGTCAGAACTGCTGCGGTTTCTACGAAACAGCCTGATCAATAAGAGCCCATAAAAGCCAGATCTATAATTTACACCTTTACAATTCTAATTCAAATGCAAAGATGAAGTGCACAGTTCTGAGTGTCATAATCAAAGAGCTGTGAAAAGAGTCCCATTTTAATGGTCAGATTTTGAAATTACCATCAAGGGAGTGAATGCAATAAGCGATAAAAGATTTGTTAAAACATGTTAGCTCACAACTCATTAAATAGCTACATAATAAGATGTTATTCCTGAGACAAAAATAAATCTTCATAGATTTAATGAGGTTATGCTGTATCCTTAGCTGAGTTGGTAAGCAATACAGATGTAAGTAAAACTGATGACAATCAATCTAGCCTTGGTTTTCCCCATAAATTCACCACCTGCAGGCATGTGAGCTCCTGACTTTAGAGGGTGAACATCACCCCTCTGCCAGTTCTAGTCACACCTGCACACACTTCCTCCTAGAGCAGATTGGCTTTCACACCAACTAGACAGAACTTTTATGTTAATGCTCCTTAATTATGTGCCACTTCTATCAAACCCACCCAGGCTTGGCATGGAAGTGACAACAAAAGGTCGTGTCAGCACAGGGTGGGAGCACATCTGGAGCTGGAATGGCAAATGCATTCCAGGAGGAGGTTGTAGCCCCAGAAGCTGGGCTGCAGCTCCTATTGGTCTCCTGAGACTGGTGCTCTTTCTATGTAGGTCTCATTTCATGCTGGTCCAAGCTAACCCCACATGCAAATAAATCAGCTGGTTTGAGAAGTAAAATCTGGGAAAAATCACTTTTGACACAACTCCTTTGAAGACAACAGAATGAGACCAGAGATTAACTGGTATTATTCAGTGTTTCTGTGATGTCTTCTCTGTATGTCAAACTGGTAATTTGACTCCAGTATTTTTACCTGGCCAAACAAGTTATTAAATTATGAAATGGTCACAAATCTGCTCACACAATTTCAGTTTTACACAGTTATCTGAGGAAGAAAGGAAAAATACTGCTTGGGTAGGAATGTTTTCTCCTCCTGCTCAGTTGAGCTGCTTATGAAACCTAACCTCTAACTGTAAAAAGCCACCTCTAATGTCTTGCCAAAGGCATTCTTCTGGACCCAACCCTAAGCAGAGCTGACTTCTTCTGAGGACAACAGCAGCCAACACACCCAGTTAGTCCACGTGAACTGGGCAAGGTCTGTTTATTCCAGCCCTAGGTCTCCTGGAAGATCGGAAGGGAAGCACTGGTCAAGTTAGCAGGGAAGGAAGGGAGTACAATTATAAATCCATGGGGAGCAAGAAAACAAAGGGCAGTATCAATCTTGTGCTGTTTTCTTATTTTCAACTTCATATGCCTTTGGCTTTCTTTTACTGTGTCCCACATTTTCAAGTAGAAACCAGTATCACAAGTATTAGACTGATCTGGTGGAAAACAAAATAAATGCTATTCTTCAACTGCTTTAAATAAAATACTTGCTTGCTTTAGGAAGCTCTTTCCCTTTAAGTTTATGTATATTATTGGCTGCTGTGAAACCATGTCCCTAGATCCTTGATCTTTGTGTGCAAAGGCGAGTTAACTGAATACTCTGGGCTAAGTTTTTTGGGTTCTGGAGAATGGACAGTGTGTGAAATTTAACAACCTTTCATATACAGGCAGTCTAAGCATTTTTTCTGGCCTCAAACTGTATGGAATGCAGTTTTTACAGCAGCTACATCAGCTTTGTTATGGTCTAATATCACTGGCATGGGTCTGGATTTAAACCTGTTCACACAAAATCAGATTAATACATGCCACTTCTTACTGAAGCAATACTGCAAATCCTCCCAACTTCCAACAGCTATAGTGATGGAAGCTAAGGTTCCTCTTTCCCAAGAGTAAAATACCAATTCAACTGAAATCCAAAAAATTTACTAGCATCAGATAAACTGAATGAGCCTCTATTAAAAAAAAAAAAAAAAGTGCTCAACTCAGAAGCCCTAGGAACTGTCAAACAGCACATATTGCTCCTCAACACTGCCAAATATAGACATTTCTCAAGAAAACTACTGCTATTGCCATGAAACTTTGTTCTTCCTGTGCATTGGGGATTTTGGTTTTGAGACCTAATAGTTCATACAATCACAGAATTGCATGGGTTGGGAAAAAAACATAAGATTTTGAGTTCACCTGTTAACATATAACAGCCAAGTCCACCACTAAGCCATGTCCCTAAGTGGCACATCTGCACAGAATCCTAGAATAGTTTAGCTTGGAAAAGACCACATTCATATGTACCAGGGCAGAGGAATATCATATTGATTACACATGGATATCTTCTTAGCTGGATCACTTCTTACTCATCATGTCTGTGTGCCTTGGGACACCATATCATAGGTAATTCTGCTCACCTCCTTTTAGATTAGCCTCCAGGAGCTGTCTCCATCTGAGTCAGTTGTCTGACCCCTTTGCAGGCAGTAGAGAGGAACAGACATTTCCAGCACTTAATTTGCATGCTCTGTTTTATAACAGATAAACTCCACAAATACCTCTTCCTTTCTTTATAGCACCACAGGCATCTTAAAAGTTTACCTGAGATGCAGGTGCCTATATTGTAGGCTACCTAAAGTTATTCCTTTTGCTCCAAGCATAATAAAAATGCTCTTTCTGGGCAGCACAGTGCCTGGCCCAAATTCCATAGTTCAAACACACACACACACAAAAATCACATGCTAGCAAAAGTAAAGTACATGAGTGTCACGGACACAGAATACAAATAGTAACAATAGATTATTTGAACTCATCTGGTAATTTGTAGGCACTTAAATATTCTTCCAGGCCAGTTTCACACTAGTGCAATCCTTTCAAATTACCCTTGATTTACATTACATTAATTGAGAAAATTATTAGACCCATCTGTGCAGACTGTATGTGCCCTACATGCCATGGGAGATGTGACTATAACAAAACCCAGTGGGCAGGCAAAATACAGGCAAACTTCAGTCCTGAGAAACACATGCAGAACAATATATGCAACAGTGGCACAATAAACTAGGCAGAGCAAAACAGATTTTAAAACATCTGAGCCAGATAAATTTTCTGAGAAGACAGCCAAGCTTGTGGTCTGGGAATCAGCCTGGGACTGGGGACCCAGGACCCCTCCTGATGGCTGAGCTTTTGATGCACTCTGTTTCACACTGTCTACCTCTACAGGAGGCAGTGCCACAGCTTACTTCACTGCCAGGCACACTGAGAGATTCAGTCACTGCCTGGCCTCAAAGAACTGGCAGTAGCCATTTTTTCCACACCCCATTATAAAACATTATTATGCTTGTAACCTAAATCCAAGGATTCAGGCAAAGCATTTCCCAACAGTGGTTATGACAAGAGTAAATCAACTAACAGCAGTAGAAATGATGGGAGACCTCAGCCTCCTGCTCTGCTGTTTCACAGTCCTTCATGCAATTTATAGCCACGGGGTTAGCAGGAGAGGCTCAGAGTCTGTGCTGGCCCCTGAAAATCCAAACCACGGGGGAGGCAGCACAAGGATGGGCAAATGTAACTCAGCCAGCTATGGGGATAGCATAGGAACTTCCTGGACTTAAAAGACCTCAGCTCAATTTGAGGAACAGACAGGCTGAAGACCACGGTGCTGCTCTGGGGAGCTCAGAAATACAGTATGGTTGATTTGAACTGAATTAACTGAAGAGTGAAGTTTAAGAAGGCTAATACTTTATGCTTGCAATTTATATTTAAATAAAGTATAAATTGAACTTCTCTTTAAAAAGAAGAAAGAAGGTTTTCTGCTTCACTTCCTATGTGTCATTACCCCTTCAGTCCACTGCTGCAGTTTCCCACTAATCTCTTGTAATCGAAGCCTCTGAGAGATACCACTCGTGATTAACGGGACCACTCAGTCTGCCAGAAGGTCCCGTTTGAATTCCAGTGATCAGGTCTTGGCAGTGCCCAGACTCAGCTGTACCTCTGACTGTTTCTATGGGGAAGCATGAAAGCAAGAGACATGCACTCTAGGCAAAACAAACAACCTGGGCCTAATTTTGATCTAATGTTACACGCATGCAAATCTGGCTGAAGTCAGTAAAAATTACCCTAGCTTAGGAGTGGAGAGAGAGAATAAAAGAAAATGTCACTTACTCTGCATCACTGCTGTGCCTTTTATAGGATATAACTTCACTTTTTAGTTCTGCTCATGCTGGTAGCATTTTTTAATATGTTTTCTCTTATGAGCTTACAGTATTTCACTGGACAACTATTTAATCCAACAGAACCTCCATTTACTTCTCTGCATTTCAGTTACTGCCTTCAAAGACATGACTGACATGACTTGCACTTACATGAGTTCTATAATCATTGAATTCCACAATGTTACTCCAGATGTGAAATGCCACAAATAAAAGCAGAATTAGAGCAGTTTGGTTATTTTTGTATATTTGTCAATGTACTTGTTTTACATATATATGTGTGCATTTCAATTATATACACTGTTTTTTAAAGCATATACATTTTCTGAATATATATAAAATATTTTTTTCATAAATTTCTATCTAAGGAGCAATTATTGGCACTGATGGGTTCCTTCATGGGTATCATTCAGTAGCATCAAGGGACTACCTAGGGAAATTGCTGTATTATCACTATACTACTGTACTGTAAAAATAAGGATAAAACTTTTAATCAACTCTATGAAAATTTCAGTTGCCTGAGCCATTTTTCTTTTTCCTTTTTTATCTAATGCATCCCTACAAACACATTACTATTTCTCAAAGAAGGAATTTGCTAATTGCAGGATTTTCCCCAGATAAACTCAATTTGTGACCTGTCATGGACCTTTTGTTATGCTCATACTCTGTGGAGAAGGACAAAGGTTCAGCACACTCTGCAAAGTAGAACTGGTGCCAAAGAAATAAAAAAAAAGAAAGCAGGGTGCAGCCACTGACACTGCCATGTCTCCTGTGCCCACAGGGGTCTGTCTGCAGGACCAGCAGCAAAATGAGCAGAGAAAGTGGGAGAGGTAAGCTGTGTCAAATCTGTGTCACACTCACAAATAACTGCAAACACAGACTGCAATGAGGCAACACAGCAGAGATCGACACTGGGGATATTATAACTTCCTTCTATTCTTGCCTGTAAGATTTCATTTGAGGTTCATTTATCTAATTACTGCAGGGACAGGGCTAGACAGCTGTTGCTTCAGGCACTGTGCTTGCCTTTATGAGCTGCTTTTCTCATCAATCATTTGAGCAGCTTCTGCTGGATGTGTTCTGGGTAGTGGTGGGAGGCAGGAGCTGCAGTGCAGTCACAGGAGAGACAGCCCAGCCAGGACTATTGAGCTATTTCAGCACTCCATCAATGTAATGGCAATCACTGGCTGTGGGAACAGCCTTATTGGAGGTTAATGAAGAGTAGGTTTTGTAATTTCTCACTGTTACAGTTGTAAATAATAGTGTGAGGCATGCATTTTTACTGTAGCCAGCCACAAAGTACTACAGCACAAGAAAATCTAGGCTATCCCATATCTCTGTACACATACATTCTTTTGCATGAGGGATGTAAAGTTTGAAGCCTCTCTGTGGTGCCCCAGAGGATATGAAAGATATGAAACCACCTGTTTAGTATGTTAAAGGATTTTTCTTACAGATCATGAGACAATTAGTTGATCATGCTAACATGAAATCTAGGAGGTCAAGATAAACAGACTGACCCAGAAAACAACAAATGCAGGATTTTATGAATGGACATGGCTTTAATGGAAATATGGTCACATATAGACAAAAACCCAAACAAATAAACTCGGGTGAATTATGCCAGTGTAACCTGGTCAGGAAGCATGTGCAAACAAGCCTTGTTGTCCTCTCTAAAATTTTCCTGGGTCAACCCCATCCTGTACAGCAGTTAGGACTCTAGTAATAACGGGAAGTAGTGGCAGCACACTGTACTCAAACACCAATCATGTTATTAAAAAAATTTGCACTTATCATGATTGCACACTTTTTCAGTTGGACAATGCAACTTTAATAATGAATTTAGTAAAATCTGGTATGGAATATACTCAGGTCACAGGGCACGGCTCAGTGGTTTCCTGTACTGTTCATGGAGCAGTAGCTGTGGGTTTGTCACTATGGTTTGGCACAGTTGAAAGACAATGCTGAGCACCAACACTGTCTGAAACCAGCATATACATCAGACCAACCACTCAGCTCTAACATTTCAACTTCAGCCTTTACCAGATTCCAAATTAACAGAGAGAACTGCAACTTTCTTCTACTCTTAAAAAAATTTAATTTAAAAAAACACAACCAAAAAAAAACCCCACAACAACAAAAACAAACAAGCAAAAAACAAAAACAAAACAACAAAGAAGACATGAGGATCATCCCATCATGGAAAACAGTATTTTCTTAAGGCTTCCCACATGCAGACTGGGTTTCTGGCTTTCCTTTTCCTTCCTTATGATTTCTTTTAGGTAAGTCTATATTTCATAACTGCATAACTGAGCAACCCGTGTGTTGCCTTAAGCAGGAGGAAGATTTTTGCCAGCTTCTGATATCCTCCATATATCTGTACCTTTGATGGGACCAGCAACAGCCTAACTCAGCCCATGTGCTGGGATTAATTTTTTTTTTTTTTTTTTTTTTCCAGAGAGAATATCTTTAAACATCAAGAGAGCAGCATTTTCATAGGAACTGAACAAGCCAGAACAGCCTTCGAAAATCCCAGCGTGAACAACAAGGGATCAGCTGGCAAATCTTGTCTTCCCTGCAGTGGATCTGCAGGTATGTAAGCAGGCACCCACTGCCTGCTGGTACAGTGAGCAGATGCTTACTTAAGACTCCAACACACTACAGCAAAAATTTGCTCTGCTTCCCCCACTCTGACAAGAATTTATTTCCCTGTACACAGTACAAGTACAGTTCACTGCCATGAATTTCCAGATCTCATCTTTTCCTTGGTACCTTTCAAAATCAATCATATATTTTGCTTCACTTCAGTGATCATTTAGAGTGTTTCCCCCTTTCTTTCTTCCTACTTAATACAATTTTTTCAAAAGGGTATCTATGTGATAAATTAAACATGATAAAAACTGTTACCTGGCACAAAATGGAAGACTGCCCACTTTTCTTGTAATTCTTGACCTCTGCTATGGTATGGCCATATCCAACAGTCTGCAAGATGCTCCCTTGCCCATGCTAATTTAAGAACCATGCCTGGAATTGTTTGGGAGACACAAGTGTCCAACACCATGCCAGGGACCTTGTTAACAATGCAGGACTATGATGATTGAGTGCCGGTGCCCATGAATATTTCCTGTTTAATTTATTTAATAATCCGTACCAGGTTTAGTTCCTTTACAGCAGCTGGTCTGGGACTGTGTTCTGGATTTATGATGGGAAGAGTGCTGATGACACAGGGACATTTTAGTTACTGCTGAGCAGAGCCTATACAGAGCCAAGGCCTTTACAGTGTCTCATGTCACCCTGCTGTCAAGTAGCCTGTGGGTGCACAAGAAGTGGGGAGGGGACACAGTCAGGATGGACAGCCCCAAGTACCCAAAAGGATATCCCCCACCATGTGGCAGCTCAGCATTTAAAAATCGTGGAAGAAGGAGAAAGAGGAAGATGATTAGAGTTATGGCCATTGCACGCAAGGAAGCCCAGCATTCCTGGAGATGGCTGAGCACCCGCCTGCCCATGGGAAGTAGTGGATGAATTCCTTATTTTGCTCTTTTGCCCTTTCTAGTAAACTCGTTTTATCTCAATGCACAAGTTTTCCCTTTTACCCTTCTGATTCCCTTGCACATCCCACCGGGAGAGAGTGAGCAAGAGGCTGGGTGGGGCTGAGCCATCCTCAAGCCACAGAATTGCCCCAGTCATAGATCATTGCACAGCTTAGTCATGTTTAGCATTCTCTAAGTTAAATACAAGAAACTCAGTGAATGCAAGAGTGGCCTCCCAAGCATGTGATGTGCCATATGTTGCTCTGTTCTGTTCCAACCTGGCTTGATATCCACAGATCCTACAGACAGATTGGCCAAAGCCATTAAACACATTTGCAGCATCAGCAAGGTGTGCTCTCTAAAGGAACTTCTCTGCTCCTGTGATTGATGACAAGGCTGCTGTCATTCCTGCTGCCTGCATGAGGCTGCCATCAGCCCCCTGGGGAGGAGGGAGACAGCAGTGTGAGTCACTTGGCCCTTTCTTACAGCCCTGCTCTTATCCTGCTGCTGTGCAGAAAGACTGAAGAGAACTTTGCTTTGCTTATTTAAGCTTCCTCTTAGAAACCTGCCCTTCCAGAACAACATGACTGAACTGCCTTGGCTGTCACAAGGACTGGTGTTGATAGAAAGCAGAGGCAGTATCAACAGTAGCAATATCTCAAGCACGTGCCTTGATAATTATGTCTTCTGTATTATTTCTGAAAGCCCTAGTTTCCCTTTCTGTGAAGCTGAGAAAGAGGTGCACAGGATGCAGCTTGGTAAGTATAAGCATCAGGTCATCTTACCACTAATTAAAGAAAGTGTGGCACTGAGGGCTTCATATATTCTCAGGAGATGAGGAATTCCAAGATGAACAAGCCTCTGGTTTTTTATCTAAGGAAACAAGAATTTCTATGGAAAGAATGCAGATAAAAGACAAAGTTTCCCTTACACATGCCTTTGAGATGTCTTTTCAGTGCTAGAGAGACAAAGGATATACAGGTATTGCAAAGAGATGTATAATCACAATTGTAAGCTTTTCCATTATTTATAAAGATGATCTCCATGGCTGCATACAAAAGAAGATTCCCCAGTCCGCACATAAAAGTGAACGCCATGGCACCATAAATAACAAGCAGCAATACAATCAGACAAGAAGGATTTACATTATTTAAACCAAGCCAGAAGTGAAAAATTGCAGTTTAATGCATATAAGTGCGGAAAAAAAAAAAAAGATGTGTCAAACTTTGGAGTGGCAGTTGGTAAAGACAGATAGTAAATAAAAGGGATTATTCTGCCTAGAAATTTGGGGGTTCACAGTGAGGAAACAAATCCCAAAGATAGCACAAGGCCACATTGTGAAAGAGAGTTAATATAAATGGAAGGGAGTGCAATCATGATATTAGGCAATATAGGTGAGACTAATAAGTGCTTGGGTATTCAGAGGAGAAATCCAGTCTCCAGAAGGAATGTGAGCAGCCTCCAGCACCATATGTTGCATGAAACAACCAGCAGAAACTTTAAGAAGCAGAGCTAGATGCTTTAGTGAGGAATGTAATACATTATAGTGTTATTGTATGCAGCACTAATTCCTTATTTACTGCAAGTACATGAGATGAGGATTTGACCTTAGTTAGGAACAACCAGCAATAAAATTAAATTTGGAAAATGAGGAAATGATAAAACTTCAGTCCAAGCAATTATATGATCTATATTGCTAATGAACATTTCACCTGAAGAACCCCCAGGGCTTTGCATTCTTCTGACAGGATCAAGACATATATTTATAATTATTCTTAACTTTCAATGGCAGAAATAAAGCCTAAGAGTAAATGAATCACCTAAGATCCCATGAAAGGTGTGCCTTATCTAAACAGACTACCTGAACTCTTGTTCTTCCCTTTCTTATCCCATAACTCTAGGCTATAATGTTTATAAGGGTATAAAGAAAATATTAGATTTACTTTTTCTTTCATGTTGTATCCTACTTAATGCTACCCTCATGCTTACATCTTTGGTACAGGGAGGCACAATAACTTCAGAGTCCAAGCACCCACTCAGAATTAATGAGAACCATTCGTAATGCTATACATTTCTCAACCTATAGTGTTTTTGGGGTTTTTTTTAGCCATAACAGAAATCCCTGCAACAGACTTTTTTTTTTTTTTTCGGGGGGGGTGGGGGGGGTGGGATTCTGCATTTCCTTGAAACAAACAGAATTATTTATTGTACGTGGAAGAAAAGAATAGAAGACAAGGTCATACGAGATGCAGCTGAAGGTTCATATACTCTATAATATTCCATCTCCAAAAGTGATCCCACATTCTGCCCCGTGAGCCTCCCTCCCACTGTGGTGGGCTGCACTGCCATCCCTCTGCTCCCTCCCAAACTGTGCTTTGCCAATGCCTGTATGGCTCACTGCCACCTGCTTCCTATCAAGATGTAAACTGGGAGGAACACACACTAGCAGGAGAGAGCCACAGGCTCCAATGAGTCAGCTTGTAGTCTAAATCAGATCTGCAGCCTGCTGGGGACACTACTGTGTTCATAGTGCCATTTGTGGGATGTTGTCACTCCTTTTGGAGGTGGGGTGAGAACTGCCCCACAGAAGTCTCCCCTGGGTACATACAAGGCTTGAAGTTGTCTCTCCCAGCTCTTCCAGAACCAGTTGCTGAGGCTCTGGTTCTTGCTTGTGCTTCTCAGACTCTGGACTTTTTAATGCTTTCCCCAGTCCTAATATCCTATTGTTTTCTTATCAGTAGTGAACATTGTATTGGGATTTTCAGCAGCCTCTAGAAGACACTACAGCCTGACACTCACCCCTTAAGGAAATAAAATCCAAGGAAGTCATATATCTAAGCAAATTTGTTCCTAAAAGCAAACACAGCCTCTGGTGGTACAAGGATGCTCTTACATATTTGGAAAAACCCAGAGACATATTAGCCAAGTCTGCACTGCTGGTTCTAAGGATCTCTGTGTATTACTCTGTGATGCTGACTCCTGGGCATACATCTGACTCCAGGTACAGTTCAGCTCATCTCCACTGCATCCTGTGTTCCCATGGGAAGAAATCCAGGTATGCAGGCAATGAGGATGCTACTGTTTGCTTAGCACTGATCCTAGCCTGACTGATCACAGAATCAAGATACCACAAGTGTACTGCTTTCCTGTGGTTTTTTATTTTGTACTAAACATAAACGTAACAGAACAAAAATTATACCAAATCAGAGAGGCAGACAAACAAAAATAACAGAAAGAAGACTGAATGGGAGCCCCTGATGGGAACTAAATGCAAACAAATTATTTTGACAAATGGAACTTGTCTCATGTCACAGAGAGCCACTAACTTCTCTTACCCTCAGCTGCAGAATAACAGCATAACACTGCCACTGACCCTCCTCCTTGATAAATGCAACTCTACAGCAATGAGAAAAAGCCAGCAAAGAACCATCTGCCTTGTGACCCCTACCACTAATGATTTCATCCACTGTTTGCTGCTTTGCTAAATGTTGCAATAAATAACAGCAATATTTGTGTATAAATCAGTAACTAACCACTTGCCCTAGAATGAATATCCAGTGCCTGTTAGTAGGCTTTCTACATGCCCTCAGCTGTAATTCCGCAATCTTAATTTGGGCAAAATTTCCATCATCTTCAACATCAACTGCCATTTTCTGACTTCTGAGTGCTTAAACCATGCAACCTTAACATTCCTTTCTACTGCTATTTGTCAATCGAATAATTCATTCTGCTGTGTGCAACTTAGGAACTGTGTAATTCTTCTAGCAAGCAGCAGCCTTTAATGAATGGCACTTGATCAATAATGCAGAATTCAACATTTGAGAATAAATAAAAAAGCCTTTTTCATGGGAAGTGTCTGCAGGAAATGTCAAAATCATTTATCAAGGGTCCAGGCTGATAGCCTGCAGCTGCTGTCCACAAGAATTATAAAAACATACATTGTTGAGTCCTGAAAATATGTTTTTCATACTGAACATAACTAGGTTTTTCCAAAAAATAAGGACTTATTGAGTATGAATGCAATGGTCTTGACCAGACTTTTGTTAAAGTAAAACTTTGCCACAATAGTACTTTGTCCCTAAGCTGCTAGTTATACAGCATTATTTTAACTTGGTTTCCAGGTGCACCTTTAAAACAATCCTCACTGTAATTCTAGACAGGCTGAGCTGCTTAATACAAATGCAAAATGCATTTGTATTTGAGATTTTCCAAAATCTCAGATTAACAAGGTAATCAGACAAACATTACAAACCAAGACAAGGGTAAGAACCTTATCTCTTTCTGATATCTAGGTGCAGCATTTACAGGTTTGGAAAGCTTTCACATTTCTTAATAAATGATCTAACAAGGTAACTCTATCACCTTTGCTGATAATTCTCATCCATCAGTATATAAAGTAGCAATAGTTAAGGGGTACAATTCACAAACATAAGCATGATTATAAAAATATAAAAAACTTTAATGAAGTTTACTTTAGTCCTACATGGCTTAAACACTTCTAAGTGGCAAAGTTGTCAGATCCTGAGAGTGATCAGTTTTCAATGTATGTTATTTAAGAATAAGCCTAATTTAAGCTATGAATACTCTCACCCTGGACTGGACATAACCAAACAAGGCTCCCTTTATTATACCTGGGATGCAAGAGGATGGGTACTGCAATAGCTTTGCAACCTTACTTTCTAAAGATCAGCCTCTTGATCAGGTAGGAACTGATTAAGAAGGCTTCACTTTTAACTAGATAGAACAACACTGCCCATTTGATTTTTCTGATGCAGGCAGAAAGAGTGATCTGGTGGTGGATAAGAGCAAGTGGAGAACCTTGATGAGGGTGGGCAGGTCACAGTTCTGTAGCTCCATCTCTCTCTCTCTCTGAGTTGGCTGCTGCATCTCCTTTCAAATCTGAAGACTTCCACTTTGGTTGCCTTGGTGCCTTTGGTGGGCACCAATTCTTATGGAGAGCCTGCAGCTCTGTTGATACTACTGGAGATGCACTAGCTATTCCACCAATTAACCTGCTTCTAATCCCTCTCTTTAAACAGTGCTTTTCCACCTGTGACAATTTCTGTGGTGACACTGCTATTTGTCATTGGTGGCACTGCATGCCAGACAATGCCTATAAAAGCAGCAGTCAGTGTACAGGTTTCACAAATGATTGAAGCAACTAGCCTTTTCTTGAGCAACAAAGGGATCTTTCATGTTAAGATAATTCATCCTCCATGCTTGTCACTACTGTAGCTTAGTATCAGGAAAGAAACATTCTTTGATGCTTGTAAGGTTTTATCACTCATCACAAAACAGAGATTAATAAAGGGAGGAAAGGGCGGGATGAAGATAACTTTTTTTTTTTTTAATTAAAAAGCATTTTCCCTCAACAGATTAGAGCATAGGCAGAACAAATAAGCAAAGTAAAATATATCAGAATGATAAAAGGGAGAAGGTACCGCAACAAATTACACTTACAGAGTCATTTTTAATGTGCAGCACAGAAGGAGCTTTGATGAAATATTCAAACTTCAAATCTAACGTGATCCTAAATCAGCGCTGTGTGTTAGGGAAGGAGACAGATCTACTGCCTGTCTGTCTGGTGAAGGATGGTTTTATACTACTAAACCTGAAAAGGGTATGTCTTGAAATGACTTGAGCCAGATTGATCATATACATCAGTATGAAATGTGAGAAGCACAGAAAACCAGTGTGGCCAGAGCTGGGCCACAATCCAAATCAGAGTCATGCCAACCACAACAATATTCAGATTTTCACGGGTGGAACCAAAACCCTAACTTGGATCAACTTGGGCTTTCTCCGTTTATTTCAGTACATAAAACCTTCCAAATAGTTCCTGGAATTGACAGTACTACATTTTTACAGAATGGAACACACATCTGTCCAGCTGGGAAGCTTGAGGTACAGTAACAGGCATTATGACAACTCTTAATGTGAAAAATTAACAACTCAGGTTTTTAATTGCATGTCTAAAGCTGCCTCTATCACCTGATGTCCATTACTAAAGCTGTACTTTAGTCCTTCATTTTCTTCAGGACTGTTCCCACAGCAACACTCATCTGTGAGTGCTGCAAACCACGCAGCCCTGTGCTTACCCATGCAACAGCCAAGTATCTTTCATTCTTACACAGCATTTTTGCTATACAAATCAAAAATTGGGATATAGATCTTTGGACAGTGTGTGTCTCAACTTTGGGTATACTTACATCTAGATTTTGATTCCGATTATTCCATAAGATAAAGCGAATAATTAGTAATATGTCATGGTTCACATTACACCACTGCTCTTCCTGTATTTCTGTTAAATGCTGCTCTGAATTCTGTTAAAATCTGTTAAATTACCCGACTGCAGGTGAATGCACATTAGCAAATATCCAACAGAAACTTTGGTAAGATAAGAAAATCTGGTAAGATTTGAAAAGGAAATTTATGTAATGTATGGCATGTAATGTAAAGGAAATTAATTCTGTCATTAATTTCTACTGATTTGTATAGATGTTTTAAGAAATGTAGTCTCTGTCAAGGTGCTTCAGGACTTACCCCATTCTGTGTGCAATAAGATAAAACAAGGCAGGTTTTCAATGGAGTGGCTATCTCAGGATGTCCTCAGATATTGTGGGATTCAGTAAACCTCTTAATAATATTTTAATTATGATGTCACAATTCATCATAAACATAAACACACAGATTATATAAAACTGCATTAGGAGACCTTACAGAGCCCTGATTAATGGTCTCATAGATTGTAAAATGAACCCCAACTTAAATTTATACTGTGGGCTTTCCTAAAATGTGCATTATTGACTTGACACATTATAATAACTCTTTCCAAGCTATTGTGGTCTATGGTTCAAATCTTTTCTGTATAGCCACTGACATACACAGTAAGCCTAATTTACTAAGTTTCTTGCTGCAAGAACATCACAGGCTGCAGCATCCTTCAAAATGTATTCCAAAACATTGCAAGTAACCAGATGGACAAAGGCATGAGGAAGAAAATGCCTTTAATCAACGTGACTTCCAGATAAGAACAACTCAGAATCCCTCCTACTAGCTCTCCTGACAGAAAAGTTTCTACCATTAACAAGGTACACCAATACCTGAATATGTTACAAGGAATCTGCTCTGTGAATCAGCTGCCTTGGCTCTCTGTGATTTCCTTTAGAAAGAGGTCGTTTATTTGCTGGTTCAGTATGCTATGATTTTCTATAGGCTAACACAGGACAGAAATTTCTAACACCTGGCAGATTATGTCTTGATTGTTGTATTAACATGAGTCTCAACGAAAAAGCCTCTTGAACCCAAAACTTTCAATCACCTTAAAAAACTTCTGAGGACTGAAACAAACCTCAGCCCATTTAAGAAACTGTAGACTCTGTAGGCAAAGAAGCCATTCTGGTCCTACAGACCATCCAGATACAGCTGGACCAAGTCACTCAGCCTCACTCAACTCTCACTCTCTGCTCACTGCTGCAAACACCTACAAAAGGCAAGGAAACATTGTCCCCTCTCCCTCAAAAGCCAGGGATGAACTCAAATCTACAATGTAGTTTTTTTTTTTCCCCCTGAAGTTAAAATTCCAACCTCAAATCAGGCAACATATTTTGCAAAATGCCTTCTTTTTTCCCCTGGGTAACAGAAGGACTCATATCCAAACTGAAAATTGTTATCTTGTTGAAATATACAATTGAAGCTCTTTTGGGTTACAGGAAATGAATCACATTTTAACTTGACAACTTTCTATTACATCTTTAGTGACATAAAACTCAGAATTTCAATTTTTTCAGGACAGAAATTTAGTTTTATTTGAATAGAAATAAAAATATGAAAGACAAAAATTTTCCGAGAAATACTGAAATTATTTTGAAACTATAGCCTATATGATGTACTGCATAAACAAAAAAAAAAGAAATTAAAATACTCCATACCTATAGAGTAGTGTAAACACAATTTTTTGGGGGTGGGGGGAAAAAAACAACTAAACAAACAATAAACCAACCAAGCAACAATGGACTGGAAAAAATTTCAGCTATTTTTAGCTCAATCTAGTTCCACTTTCAACCATCAGTTTTAAATAACCCAATTAAATGGATATTGGCAACGAATATAACCTGACAGGGAGCAGCTATCTTGAAACACAGGCATTAAAACAAAAAAAATTACACGAAAAACTAAGCTGCTGCTTTAGTAGAACCAGATTTACTCACAGGGCACCTATTAAACACTTAAGTGCTGAAAAAGTTAAGAAAATCCAAGCTAAACAACAAAAAAAATCCAGCTATTTTAAAAAAATATTTACACTAGACTCCATAAAACTGAGGAAAGTAAGATTGAACAAATTGATATCTATAAAGAGTTCAAATCACACAATTACATTATCTTCTTGAAGTAGGGTAACATGTATTTTGCAGAGTTAATCTACATTTTCTATATTTCTCTCTAGAAATGCACATTCAGAGCAAAGTCTACATACATACACTACATTTTCCCATTAAAAAAATTATCTTAACACGAAGCAAAATAAGTTTTGTTTCTAAAAAAAGGTACTCCAAAGTCCAGCCTAGAAGTCAACACATTTTTGTGCAGAAAATTTTGAAGTTTCTGTAGATGTACATGGCATACTGTTCTAAATCTACATTTTCCAAGGAAAAAGTAGCAATACTTTCCACATATAAACCTAGAACTGGGAACTTTAGTAGACAAAGGTTTGTGAATGACAGGAAGATGAAGCTGGCTTTTCTATTTCCAACATCCCATGCTCCTTTTGAATTCTCAAGCAGGGGAAGTAACTCTAAGATTGTTAATACAAAGCATTTCCCTTCAATATGCAATACTCACTACTGCATAAATAACCAAACCTCCTACCACACCATGTCACCTAATTGTCCACAAGCATTAGTAAAGAATCCTTCCTCTCATTTTCCACACCAGTGCTGCTTCACAGCCTCCAACTGAGTTGAAGATGTCCTTTAGTCCAGCAGGCAATGGCCTTTGATAGCCCACCAGGACACTGGACTGTACAGACCACTGACCTGATCTTGGCCAGCTACAGACAGGCATGTAGGTGAGTTTGTATGGATCTGCTTGATGTCCTTGCAGCTGAACCTGTGCTCAATGCCTCCAAGGATTCCCTCCATTCCATTTTTCATTTATATACAACTCAAGTTGCTGTGACTCATTAGGTACATATCATTATTACTTTGCAAGAAACTCAAGTATCTAGAAAAAAAAAGTTAATCTCTCTGCCCTCAGCATTTGACAATCAGTAAACTTAAGACATAATTGGGCTAAATATGACTCCTGATAAATTCTATGGATTTTGTTAAGTAATGCATTAATGCAAATCAACATAGTAATTTTATTTATACTCAAAGTGCAAAATTACTCTTTAAATTACTGAAAGAGTAAGTGTTAAGTAATCCCAGGACTTGCAGGATCTCCCCTTCCTTTCAGTATCATTCAGGCACACAGGTGTGCTGGTCTGACCCAGACATGTGCCCACCAAAGCTGCTTTACCACTCCCCTCTGCAACTGGACAAGATGGACCCACCACCACAGGGAAGGCATAAAGGTGCTGAACTCTACCTGTCTGGAACAAATGGCACTGTGTAAGTGTCCAAACAAGCACAAAAACTGATGCATTTCTATTCATCTACCACAAGCAGAGCCAGAGCAATTTTCTTGCAGTTCTCTATCAGCACTCTTCATTTCTCACCTGGGAAAGTTCTAATGCTTTTCCAGTCTTAAGTCTTTTCTGGACAGAGATAGAAACCTGCCAAAACATGCAGGAGTACTGTGAATACTGTGAATGAGGTGAGCTAAGGAGTCCTCTGGGACGACAGACTCATTTTTACACAAGGTCTGAGCAAGGGTATGAACCCAGATGTCTAGAGGTAGATTGCTGCATTAACCTACTGTGCCATTTGTCTGCATCTGTAACAAACTCATGCTGTATTTAATGGACAAGGCTGTACTTTCTTCAGCCACATGGTGATAAAAGTGCTATAATATTAATCTGTAGGGGAAAAAAGTTCCATGTGGAGCCATCTTTTGCACTGACAGACACATACTTACTGACACCACAGTAATCAGAAATGAAGGGGGATTTTTTCAAAAGCCTTCAAGGACCCAATAAGGCTGCCACTGAGGCCAGTGATAAAATTCTTTTTGCTTTCACAGGAATAGGAAGAGAAGGGGGTCCTTGCTGTGCTCTGCCAAAGCTTCTGCCCTCTTACCCATGTGTAATGCCACAGCTTAGACTCTGTTTCCCTCAGGTCATAGGACCATAACCTACTCCTATATGCCATCTTGTTTTCTAAATCTGACTAGAAAAGTAGATGAACATCACTGAACAAACTGATGGGAAAGATAAAAACAACAACTGCCACTAACAATTTTTCAGTGCATGATGGAAGGGAGATATGCCTCATCTGAGAGCTATAAAGATTTTTAGAATACTGCTCTAAAAAATATGGAGATTGTTAATTGAGCATTCATATTTTAACACCCTTATTGTGACCAACCAATAAGCATATTTATCCAGTGGATTCACTGCCATGAAATTAAAAAAGAATAGGGTTGTTTTGTTTTTTTTTTTTTTCCCATTTCAGCCCATGATGAATTTCTCTTTATTTTACAAGCTCTCTAACATTGTATTAATGGAACTTTATGAAGTGTTTGCCAGGCCAAAGGCTAATCTAATTACATAGACTTTTCTGGATCAGAGCCATTTGTCACAGACTATTTCAGTGACTTGGCTTCTGTCTGTGGATGTATGTTTCTTTAGAAAATGATAAAATCAATGTTCTCTCCCCCAAGCTGTGAGCTTCCATACTTTTATATACAGCCTTCTGAAAATATTCCAAATGTATTTTAAAAAGAAAAAAGAAAAGTAAAAAAAGAAAAGCAAAAAATGATGCGGTCATTTTTTAGCATGAGTTCATCTGAAATGATTGGTAACACTGCAAAATTACTGTGTATCAAATAAATATTTTTCTGCCTGGGATAGTCTTCAAAAATGTTCATTAAGGCAGAGATGTAACTTCCTTTTCTCTTCTCACTCCTCCTCCTTTCTATGATTCCCAGCTGCTTAAATCATTACTTTTCTGCAGCGAAGCCAATTTCACAATGATGTAGAAGACGGTTTATGTGGTGAAAGACTGAGTGTGTGCTTAGGTAGTCAAGAGAAAACCCACACGGGTATGATGAACCTCTTGAGGGTGTAAAGTGTCTGCTGAGGGAATCAGAAACAGATGTCAGGTTAGATTCACCCTTCTCCTGTTCCAGAGGATGAAACTCCGTACACGAGTCACGTAACAGCAAACGTGTGCACGGGACAGCTGCACATCCACTCACACTGTGCAGGACCCCAGAGCTCCAGGAACATGCACTGCTCCAGGTGCACCACTCCTCCTCCCTGGCACAAGGCACAGCTAGGTAGAACATCAGTCAGCAGGGCAGAAAGCAAGGAGGACACATCACCCATCTTTGAAACTGGGAGATGCAGTTTTGGCTGTAGGGGAGCTTGAGATGGAGTGCAACCACAGTCAGTCCTATGGGCATCATAGAAGATTTGACAACCTTGTTTAAATCTTAAACCCCATTAAAACTGTGACTGTTTGTCCCATCTCTGGTACTGCAGCCCTGCTGAGGTGCTCCCTGACTAACTGATGATTCCCACAAAGTGCAGAAAGTCTACAGAATTCCTAAATAGAAGAAAACCTGGTTTTCTGGAAACACTAACCTTTGAAGGGCTCAGCTAATTGCACACACTGAAAATCCTAAAAATCCCAAACAAAAGTTATGTAAGACTTACCTTCTGAGGTTCTTGAGAATATACTAGCTCTAAGGCACTAAGTATTTCCCCATCCTCAGCAAGAACTCAGAGGTATTTCAGGCATTCATGTTGATGGAAAGTTTTCTGCTTTGTTTCACAAAACCTTCAGTTAAGCTATTCAGCCACCAGCCCACCTGTATTCTAATAAAGTAACTTACTACTGCTTCTCCTGCTCAGCCTCTGTTTTGTCTCCCCATCTCTTTTCCTCCAACTCCTAATAATTTTGCTATAAATTTGATGACCAAAAGGGACACAAGCAGCAAATGTGACAATACCAAAGAGTAAACTGCTAACAGGTGGAGAAACATAATGACATCTGGAAAAGGTGAAAGTGAAGATACTGCCAAAGAACCTGGCTTCTAGTACTGTCACATCTAATAACTTTCATCTTGGTTTTTGCTAAAAGATAAAAATGAAACCATTCAACTCAGATGGCTGCTGCCAGTCTGTCTGCCTGTCAGCCTCAGAGAGCAATTTGGTTTCTGTAGTTCCCTGCAGCAGCACAACAAAGTCATTGAGCTACTGAATCCAATATTCTCACAGTACCCATGATACAGGGGCTCCCAAGGTAGAGCAGCATACCTGGGAAATCTGTATTCCTACTGAACAGACCCAGATGGGAACACTGTGATGAAGGCATGCCAAGACCAAAGGAAATGCTGCAGGAGGTGCCCTCTCCAAAACTCTCAGGCAAAAGCAACGGCTGCAGCAGGACCATGGAAAGCACATGAGAGGAACCCTGCAGATCCTGCAATCAGGAACAGAAGATAGTGCTAAAACAGGGAAGGTCGGGAGTTGCCTAGAGCCCCCACCATCCCTCATGTCATTCCCATGTGAAATGAAGCACATGGGGCAGTACTACCCATCTGCAGACTCTGCAGTCTGAGGAAAGGGAAGGAGTAATCTGTACATCTTGTTTCTGGCAGTGTTCAAGTTAATTTTGAGTCACATGCATCCAGCCCCAGGGTCCCAGCAAAAGCCCTGCACAGATGACACCAGGCAACTTTCAGGTAATAGACTTTTAAAGTTTACTTGACAAAGCTAAAGAGTGTTTTCTGAGAAGCCACAGCACACACAGAAGAGAAACCAAAATGTTCTAATTAAAGGCCTTCTCCTGTTATCAGAGGATATTGGATTAGTGTAAACCACATCAGAGGAAGCTAGTTAATCTATGTTTGGTTGATTTGTACACTGGGGAAGCCAAGAGATTTTAGCAGTCACTATTTTTTACAGCAGTAAATGTCACTTTAATGACAGAAAATCCAGCGTTATTTTTTCCACTGAATTATGAGAATTTTCTTGCTTCAATATGTACACATTTCTAATTCTCTGACTTCTAAAACAGTAGCATAAATATACTTTGATTTGTGATGTTAACTTCTAGAATATCCATGACACGTTAATTAATGGTGCTGATAACCTCCAGAGACTTGCAAATAGGAACATGATGTACCAGACGTGGTAAGCCATTTCAAGGGTACTTGAATTTCACATGACAACAGTTCTCTTGGGTGGAGGAATGGGCTAGGAGAGCCAAGATTTACCTGGGATTGCTCTAGGATTACTAGGATGCATCCTGACACAACACCTATAGTTATTTTCAACAGGAAAGCATGAGAACTCTGTCATGTCCCACTGTATGCATAAGCCAGAATGGCCTATTCAGCTTTTGAGCTGCTTTCTGGGCAAGCACACTAAAAAATAATGAGCATACCTCTAGCCACACTCTTTGTTAAAATGAAAAAGGGGTTCTTCATTTATGGTCCTGAAGTTTCCACATTCCAGGTGGGTTGTTTCTGGCCTTTTCTCCTTGGAACAGTTTTCAGACAAAGAAGTGCTTGTGTGTTTCCCTAACCCTTACTTTGTACTAACTCTGTACTTAAGCTTTCAGGCTAGGTGATATTTTTCCCTTTTCTAAATGAATGCCTTTTTCAACACATTGTGGATACAGACTGAAGAGAGGTATACGGTATACTGTACCATAAGGGACCAGTTTACATGCAGCAATACTAATTTTTTTATTAATGCAATCCATCATTTACCTTATCCTTCCTCTGAAGAAAACAAAAGGATCAAATTTATACGTAACTGCCCAATGCAGAGATTTTTGTAAGACTTGTTTATGGAAAGAGAAATCAGCGTGGGAGGTAAAATATAATTCATAACATACAAATACTTCCTAAAGGTACAATAAAGCTCATGGCATCAGCAGAAATAAAAAGCATTATGGGAGAAATAGTAGCAGATCCTCACATTAGAAGGCAGTAGAGAAAGGTCAGAAAGGGAGGGTGATGGGGAGCTGGTAGCACTACCCTAGCCCACACTGTGAACAGCAGCATTACCTGAGCAGGAGGGAAGAGAATGTGAAGGTTCTGTTTATAGTAATTCTGTTAAGATGCTGTTTCTGGCAAGCAGTATCTCAAATACCAGCTAATACAGACATTTGATATTGCAGAAATGGCATCTGCACCAATTACAGTTCTTTTGTAAGTCTCTTCACATAACCAAAGTGAAACTAAGTTTTACATCTTCCATCTATAAAAAAAACATCAGACCTGATGTATCAGGCACAAGCTACTATTAGATCTTTAGCAGATGTGAGCATAGATCAGCAGAGCTGACCTCACAGAACTTTGTCCTGACCTACTAACTCGTCTTCAGCTGTGTTTCAGGCATCTTCCTCCTTTTTTATTAGAGTATGGTTGGTAGGACTGCGGGGGGGAACTCATGGGAGTGAAGACACAGACTGGTGTAAAAGGAAAAGTCAGATTCCAAGAAAAGGAGACAACATGGAAGGAAGCTCTAAGATGAATGTTTGAGGATGAAAAGGTGGCAGTAAGTAAAGGAGCATGGATAGGTCATATTTTGGAAACAAAGGCATGAGGCAATGAGGGGCAAGCTGTAGTGAGGGGCTGAATTCCATAGTGTAAGAATGGCATTGCAGTCCAGAAAACTAGGGACAGTAAAATGGGCAGGCTGTAAGAGTTAAATATCAAAGTCATTAATGAACTAAAATGAGACTATAAATCCTTTCAATCTCTCACCCTTTGTGGTAATGATGCTCTGCCTCTTCATTTCACTGCAGAGACTATTTCTGCTTATGAGGCTGTAAGCAATTAGAACAAGAGCCCTTTCACCATGAAATACCTCAGAAGACACAGAGATCAGAAAACTAGCTCAAAATACTGGTGCACACTGGTGCAACTACTGTGAAGTGTGTAAGAAATTCAATGGGATAGAATTTGGCAGCTGATGTCAGTTAACAGAAGAAATACAAAAGATAAAAGGCAAAAATACTATAAGGCAGGAGGCTGCAGGCAAAATTTGTGTATCAGAAATGGAATGGAAAGAAGATAGTGACCTATTTCACTCCATTAGAAGGTGATCACTTCTCTTGTTATTGGTGTAAGGACAAGCAATCCATACTTGATCCTGTTCTGGTTTTATGTACTCTGGGACTCACAAACCTGTTGGACCTATGAAAACAAGTATTCTGAGAAAATAAGCAAAAAAGTTTAGGGGAAAAAAAAAGTGACAGTTTTTATAGCAGCACGAACAGGCACTGAATTCCAGCTTCATAGCACTGCTGTACTGTGGGCTGGCAGCTTTCAGAAAGAGAAGCCTCTAGGTCTGGGGTTTGTAAGCAATTTGCCACCCTTGTCATCCTTGCTTTATAAAAGCCTTTCCCAAAGGACATTGTTCTAACAAAATTATCCAGTGCAAAGGCCAGCAGCACGCTCATCGTATCTCAATCAAGGCTGCATAAAGAGGAAAGTCAACCACGCATGTCTATCATCTGGACAATTAGTCTTTCTGACTGCAGACACTGTTCTAAAAGGCTGGTCCTTAGAAGCACCTAATCTTTCAGTTGGAAATTATTTCTCTTTGTCTGGCAGAGGCATACAGCAATGAACGTCCTGTGAGAACAATATTCAGAGGCTTAAAGCAGAATCAACGTAAATACATCAGAAGCATCCTTGTAACCTCTCTGTGACAAACAAAAGAGAAAAAAACATTAAAAATTGTGTATTTATGATATGAAGTAGCTAAAAACAACAACAAAAGAAAGATGAGCAGAGTACACTGGTCCCTGTGCACATCAATTTACACTTTTGATACTGCTCCTGTCAGCCTCCTTTGTTTAGCCTATCTGCCCTCTGCACATCATCATTCTCTGTATTAAATAGAGAGGGAAAAACTCACATGGTCAGAGAAAAGGAAGAATTATTTCCAAGGAACTCTTCATAATCACAATACAGTACCTTAGTATCTAAACTGCATTCTGTGTCTGATTTACAGGAAGTTACACTACCTTCCCATTATCAGCTAAATTCTTTTAGCATTGTCCCAACTGGCAATTCAAAGGAAAGAAAACACATAAATTACAAGTAACATCAAAAAAGTTGTTGCTTCATCTGCAATAATGATTTATCTACCACCTTGTGTACTTTCTGCAAAGGCAAAGCTCTCAGTCAAGCAAGGTCTAAGAATTTCCAGTTCATTCTTACTTGTCCTCCTTCATTCTTTTCTGATATTTTTAACACCTGCTCAAAAGAAATTCTTCAAAGGGACTAGATCTGAACCATGATGACAAAGGCATGTCAAGATGGAAGTAGGATTTTTTTCAGTCTGAATTGACAGGAAGATTCACTTTTCCTTATCTGTCTTATCTAAGATCAGTAACACAGAGACAAATTGGCTTCCTTATGGGAGGAAAGAAGCACAAGCAAAAGCATTTTTATACTATGGGGTTACAACAGCCCTTATTTTCAAGCTCAATAGCATCAAATGCAAATTAATATCTCACTTAATATGAAGCTCCTCTTGCCAGTCTACAATCCTCCTCATCCTCCCACCTGGTCCTGCGTACTCTTGGAGGTGATGTGGTCTCTGGCAGCCACTTGATTTGTGCAAATTAAAAGGCATCACTGTATGACAGAGGTGTTTTTGTGTGACTTTTGCATGCACAGGCTGGGATGTGAACCAAAGATATGATTGCTGGGTCAGCCTGCCCAATGTGCATAAATGAAGATTTATTTTGGGGGTTTTCTGGTTTGTTGGTTTGTTTGGGTTTTTTAATGAAATGACTTAAAAACTAGCAAGTTGCAATGTTCTCCAAACAGACCAGGTACTGAATCAACTGTATCCAGATCAGTTTACCTATTAACATACCTCAGCTGTATTTGACTAGGGCCATTTCAAGGGGCAAAAGGATTGTTTATTGTGAGTGCCTGTTTAATCTTGGGCTCTCAGACTGCTAACTCACATACTGCTTTTCCTGATCTATTTGTCTATTCATTGAGAGACCACCAACAGTCTTCCGTCCATGGCTCTGAATCTCTGAATTTTGAAAACATCAGGTGTTAAAAAATCCTCTTTTAATTAACTAACTCTGCATTCTGCTTCCATTTTGGGATACAATAAAAAACATCAAAATTGAAGAGGCTCTCATGGCCTCTTTCAAAATTTGGTTTCTCCAGCATATCATCCCTCTGAGAAGGGAAAGAACAGAATTCCTGTATGTTCCCACACAGTAACAAGCAGTTGCCAGAGGGGATTTTGCCCACTGTGCAGCAACTGCTGTCCTAAATAATCTTTAAACTCCAGTCACCACACAGGTTGCTCTCATGAGTGGTGTTTTTGGGTGGGAACAAGGGCAACAGATCTGCAAACATCTTCCTAGGCTTGAAGAGCAAGATAAAAGCAAGGTGCAATTTATACTTCCATTCTTGAACTCCCAGCAGCAGAAATGTGGCATTCATGAAACAATATTTGCCTTCTGCTTGTAAAAGTCATAACTGAGTTTGGTTCACAGAGTTTCCCAAAGCAGTCAACCTTACAGAGCTTGGCATCTTTTTGCCTTTTATTCAAAAACCTGTATTGGTATCTAGTTCTAAAGAAATTCACTTCAGATGGTAACATTTAGATGGCAAATACTCAATTAATCTTCTGATTCAGACCTCAGTTATTTGTTGCATTTCTGCAATTTACTAAAACATAGCTCATTATGAAGCACGAAAGGTCAAGTCTCCAGAAAGCATCAAAATAAAATCAATTACAAGTCCTTAACTGTTCAGAGTTAGAGTTTGTTATCAGCTGGACTTTTGAACAACCATTACAAAACTGGACTAGAATCATTTACATCAAAACAAATAAGCATGTTACAATGCAAGGCTGTGTGCATTTGTCTCAGCCAGCAAAGAGGAAGATGCAAACACTCTTCCAAAGAGGTGATCAAGGGGCACGGATGGGCAGCAGTTCTGTAAGGATTAAGGTGTTGAGAACAAGTTACTACAGTGTGGGAGCAGCTGCACTGGAAGCATAGGTCTGCTGGATGATTAAAGTACAGTGACTAAATGAATTATAATTGTATCTTTTGTACAGATCACGACCAGCTGAATAACTTTAGCACCCAAAAGTTTATAGCAAGAAGCATGCAAAAGCCATTGTTCTTGTGAGGCAGAGTGCCCCACATCACTGCTCTAACCCCACAGTTCCCCCATTCAGGGCTGTTAGCCTTCTGACTGAAGGCTGTGGACACTTAGTTTCACTGCTGGATTAGAGGGCCACCACCAGACTCCAAGCAGTCCTCACATGGGGCACCCTTTGCGGTGACTGAGAAAGCACAGGTCAGTGCCACACTAACTTTATTTTCTTGATTAGCTCTTTTGTAAGGTTACATGGGCAGATCCAACTATGCAGCCAAATAAGATATTGTACACCCATGCCCACTTACACAGACTGCTTTTCCAAGTTGGCACATTCCTCAGTGGTGGTTTCCCAGCCCAAGGGCACACACTCCCTTCCAAACATCTTATTCAGCTGGTCGTGATCCGTACAAAAGATACAATTATAATTCATTTAGTCACTGTTCCTTAATTATTCAGCAGACCTGTGATTCCAGTCCAGCTCTTCCCACAGTACAGCTCTGCTTTATCCATCTTAACAGGTCATTTGATCCTGGACTAAGTAACAAACATGCTTACTTAGTAGTGTATTTTAAAAAGATTTCCAAGGGGGACAGAGAATTTGGTGAATAGTCTTCTATTTCACAGGAATAAAAGAACCTCATCAATAAGGGGGGAAAAGAAGAATTGTTCTGTGAGGGTGCAGTTCTTTGCTAAGCTGCTGCTCTATCAATGTATTGGGTGTTCAATCAAATGCTCTTCCCCTGATAGGTTTATCTCTCAGTGGGCCAGTGCTGCTCAGATGCAGCTGTGTGAAATAACTCTGCATGGTACTAGCTTCAGTCCTATTTCACTGAGAGCAGGATTTGAGTGTCCTGACAATTGCTTAGCAAAGAAGACTTGAAATCAAAGTGACAGCAGTCTCATGCCCTACGTAAGGCACATTTGGGTACCCAGCAAGGGACCAAAGTGTAGTTCTGAGTCATTATTTTAATTCTATGGAAAAGAATTATATAGAGGCCGCAAAATCTGATAGAGCCCTGACAGGTTAATGACTGACAGACATTGGTAGTGCAAAAAATGACACAATCATCCAGTGCCAGAGAACCAGGTACTCACATTTCTCTTTGCCCAAAGAACCTCAAGAGATTCAGGGACTCCAGGGATTTCATGCCACTGCAATCCAGAAGGAGCTTACAAACCTCTGGGGAACAATTGCATCCATTTGTCCTGAAGCCTGAATATCTGTCACTTGTACTGTCTTGTCTGCCTTTATACTGTGGAATGGGAGTGGGAGGAGAATATGATAAGAGATTTTTGTAGACAAAGGCTAATAATCAGAATACTCTTCTTATTCAGCATTATTAATCCCTGCTGAATTAGATGCATTAGCAAAAGGTAGTTCATTTCTTTGGAGATAAAAAAGAACAGTCTGAATTCTTGAGGAAATATTCTGCCTATTAGTGTCTATGTAAAACCCTAGAAATAATGCTTTCATAGATAAAATGAAGAATAAGAATATAATTAAGGGAAATTTCCCTCTATGTGCTGCTCTGCAATTAACTGTTTGAAGCAATTCCCAATACCTTTAATCTCAAGAACTCTGCTTATCTGCCCATCCAGTTATTTTTAATTTGTACTTCTATTATTACTACTGCATTATTAATATACCCTGATAAGATAGGAAATAGCCTGGTAGTGCTCTGTTTCAGCAATGCCTTGCAGGGCATAACAGTCTTTATGATGAATAACTCCTTCCCATCTGAGGAGATCCATGATTCCCTCTGCTCACAGACTAGGGTCCCTGAGGGAATCCCATTTTGTCCCCTGAGCTGGTATTCCATTTCCCCAAAGCAGCCTGGGCCTCCTGGTGCTCACCACATGTGCACACACTGCTGTCAGCCAGGGTGATGCCTTCTCCTTCTGTGTGGCCAGGAGAGACGAGCCCCTGTGCCTCTGTTGGAGCTCGTGCCAGCACAACCTCACCACTGCTCCTCAGAGCTGGCAAGGTGCAATATTTAGGGTATTTTATTAGGAGTGGATGGGGAAGGGAGGGCAGCTGTACTAGCCACTCTCCTTCCAGAATCTGGGCTCAGGTGCTGCAGCCAAGCTAGTCAAGAATAGATTTCTATTGCAAATCAAGATTTCTATTTGGAGAAAACTCCAGTAATACCAAATGTTGGAAAGAAGGTGTTTATTAAAGACATTAAAGCAAAGATAACAACTCTAACACCATATGGTTTGAAGTACATACATCATAATTTTTTGTGGGGAAAACAGGGGCAGGGAGTAAAGGATCAACAGGTTTTAAGGTTTCCCACATCTGTGTTTCTGTAATGGGGTATGTGATGCTGTAAAGATTATTGTATAGCTTTCCTCCTGACATTTTAATACATATCCCACTTTACCAACACAACTGTTTCTGTCTCTCCTTCAGTATAAGCACTGTAAATTATACAGATCTGTGGAAAAATCCAGCAGCAATTAATAGAGGTGAAAGCTGTTGGGATCTACAGAAACACAACAGAGCCTCACACACACCTAGAGAATTTTATGTAAAATGCTGCTATTTGTATAAGCATTTTCAATCACCACATAGGAGAAAAATGAAAATGTATTGTTTTGTATTGTATTGTATTGTCAGATTGAGCTAAGCAAGGAAAAGGATATTAGTCTGGATTAAAATCTGTGGATTTAATGGCAATATGTTGAGTCACCTTTAAAAAAATCTGCTCGTTTATTAAAAAAAGCAAGTCTATAGCCAGTTATCATTATAAATTTTTTAGACAACTTGCTCCAAAACTTCATATATAGATTTTTCCTCTGTATTTCCACTGCACTGGTGAGGAAGATGAATACACACATATATGCGCCTATATGTTTATAAATGCAAACGAATACACCTCATGTAGAGTGAGAATTACACATACATCTGTCCATCCACACCCATCAGAGGTGTATCCACTCCATTTCTCACTTCTAAGTGCTACAAGAGAGGTTTTGAGCCTCACAGGCCTTAAAAATACATAGAAATGCCTCCTGATTTTTCATATCAAACAGGTCAAGGATTTCATCAAACTTTTTTTTCCTCCTTTACTATATAGAAAGATTCTTTCATAATGAAAAACAGAAATATTGAAGCATTACTTTTCATACCTGGTATTTCATATCTCACTATCCAATGAAAGATAATTTAACTGCAAATCATTTTGGGAACAATACAGAAAAGGAAGTCTATTTACATTTGGAAAACAAAATGGCATTTGGTTCAGGAATCCAGATCCACTAATGTAATATTTCCAAGCCCCAAGCCACACTGCCTACACTTCTGGGAAGGAGTCCTCCCTGGCAGGGATTTGCAGGTCACATTACAGAGTAATGAAAGCCTGGCCATCCAAAGTTCAGAGGATCTAATCTAACAGGTGTGGCATAATTTAACATCATGACATCTCTACAGAACCACCCTGACAGAGCTACAGCTGAACATCTCCAGTCCTTTACTCAATAAAGAGCATTTTAACTTTGCTTTGATTTGCCTAGGGCCAAGTCTGCTTGGTTCTTTTCCACAAAGGTCTGTCTGCTTTATGCAGCCTGCTCAGCTGCATGCACACCTGCCCAACCAGACCTGGGTGCCATTCAAAAAGAAAACTGGAAAGCAGAGGATGCAGACTTCCCTCTGAGGAGAGGCCAAAGTATCTAGAACTTTCTGCAAGCACCTTGTTACTTGTATCTCACAGTAGCTGGTTTTCTATTAAAGGTTCTGAGCAGAACACAAGAAGAGCCTCTGTTCCTACTCAGGGAGAGATTCATTTCACCTTACTCGAGCCAGCCAAAGCACAGATACATCATTCTGAGGCAGCTGTCCATGTTACCTCTGTTATCAACTGAAATAGAGAGGTATATCTAGTAGGCAAGTTAGCCCAATTCTCCCCATTTCTCCATGAGAGGAATACCTATGACCAGCCTGGATCAGAAGGGCAGTGATCACCTAAGATAGCAGCATGAATCACATCCTAAGGTGGCAATAACAGTGGCACTAAAGCATGAAGGAAAACATAGGAATATAATGACTGGAAACATGGAGATACATGCTGCTCATAACAGCACAAAAAATGGATAAATGAAAATAGAGAGATATTCCCAAAAATAGATTTTAATCCTATAGGGAAATACAAAAAATGGGGAGACAGTGGATGAGAGGAGATACATTTTAATGGTATTCTCCAGATTAAAATGCAGTTCACGTTGGCTCTTACTCAGCTGAGCTAGTTATCTATTGAAGTCAACGTTGTACCAGAGAAATGAGGCAGACCTTTAGAATAAGAGAAAGCAGAATGACCTTGCAGTTGAACCGAGAGGCTCAGACAAATCATTAGCCCATGATGTTCCAGCAGTGCTACAGCAGAGCCTCCTGCAGTGTCACAGCCCGCCTGCACCACTGCTCTCTGACACATGCTGAGAGGAGTCAAACACAAAAGGAAAAGGCTGGGAGGAGAAGAACTTCAGGAAATTTTAAAGAAAAAAAGAATTGTAATAAGGTCTACAGCTGACTGCTCAAAGCACAGTGGCTGTTACTTGCCTAACATCTCAGAAAACTCACCACGGTCCTGGGTTTAGCAAACTATCCAGTATTTAAACTCCCTCTTCAGCATCCTCTGAGAAACACTCTTGAAATTTTCAGCTTCTGTCATCCTAACTTTCTTGATTCATATTAATCTCTTTGTCATGAATTTAAAAATTAAGGTAGAGGAGAGAGCAGGGAAGAAGGGGACATTTTGGGAAGTACTACTGAAAGTCTTAAAAAACCAAAAATGGAAGTTATTAACCTGAACTATCAAAGTGCTCCAAAATATCAACCAGCAGCACCACCTAAATTAAAAAGGTATTTTATTAAAAAAAAATCTCATAAAAACTGTGAGATCAGTATTAAAAACAATGTTTTTATATCCTAGAAAAATCCAGTAATTTTCATTCAAATTGCATGTCCTTCAAAGTTTAAGAGACTTTATAATATGTATTGCCACGGTATTGTCATACTATTTCTACAAGATGAGAATATTTTGAAAGACTACTTACTAGGTGAGCAAGAGGAAAGGTTTCTGTAGCTTCATTAGGTTATCAACATTAAAACAGTCGAGCTGGGCATAAAATCATATGACAATGCAGAGGGTGCATAAGGAAAACAGTCACTTAAAAATGTACAAAATCTAGTACCACCAGCCTGAAGTGATTTGAGCAAGCTAATTTTCCTTTTGTTCACCAATATTTACAGAAAAAAATCATCAAAACAGACCAAGGTAAACAATACAAAACTAGACTTTATAGCTCTTTTCCTGGTGAAATGTACTATAAAAGAAATATAGAAAAGATTGATTCTTCTAACACAGAAATAAAAAATGTCATCAAAGTGAGCTGAGGTACAGCCTTTTTCATATTTTTTTCTGTCCAGTCTAATTCCACCTGGAAATCTCCAGCCACATCTTGTCCTCACAAACTCATCAGTACAATTTCTGAATACACCTAGAAAGATGTCACTATAGGGAGAAACAGCATTTTTAGTATTTTTTGAGGAAAAAAAAATAATTTAATGAGCAACAGTCTCTTGTCTATATTTGCCATCACCAATAGCTGGTACTCAGATTAGGATACAAGTTTTTCTCTGTGGTAGATGGAAAGAGATCTTTTTTCCCAAAGCAAAGAGTTTCACTTAAGCACTAAGTTACCCTCCAGAAAACTTCATTTTTGCTAGTGCAGTTTTCACACCACCCTCCCCATGAGTAAAGAGGAAGATGTCTGCTAGTTTGAAAGATGGCTTTTTTTAATGGAAAATCAGCAGACACAAAGGAATTAAGAGTAAGATAGGTGTCTACATTAGTGGAGCAATTCTAATGCTCCCAGTTCCCTTGAAGTAGCAGCTTCTTGAAACTTCACAAAAAGAAGAAACAACAGTTAAATCATGGACAACATGAGAACATATCAATTTCTGTAAAATACATATCAAGATACACTTTAAACCTCCAAGTCAACCAAAATGCAATCTGACAGGCTTCTGGCTGCCTGGGTTGGTAGTGCCCCATCCAGAATAAGAACAGCAATTCCTCCAGATTCTAATACTTTCACCTTTTACTTAAAGCAGCTTGAGCTTAAAATTCCTCCTAGAAAATCCCATCTAGCAGGAATGTAGGTGAAGTGCAAAGAAAGCTTCCACCAGGTCCAAACAGTACATTTCGTGAGGAAAAACACAGTTCTGAGCAATTCTGACTGGAGGGCAAAAGGCCACCTGGATTTCATTCCAAGTGGAACTAACTAATTTGTACAACAATCATGTTGACAACAAAGATGAACACATATGTCTCCTTTAAATCCCTCAAGGGGTCATCCTCCCTCCCACCTTTCAGTAGCCATGGTAACTTTGGGGAAAAAAAACCAGCTCTCACCTCAGAAATTGTTTTCTGTGACAGAGGGTTTAAAATCACTTTTGTCATCTATCTGCTAACTTTTGCCCCTATACACCTGAAAGATGAAGCTCTACAAAGGAAAGAGAACTTTTTCTCATTCTTTCTAGAAAAACCTTAAAGATGGTTGGCAGTGAAGTGAAATACAGAACATATCTTGCAAGTTGGGCTGGTTTTTTTTGCTGACCATAGCACAGGTTTTCCTGAACTTTTGCTCAATGGATGACAAAAATGTAGACAAAACTACATGACAATTGTAATGCAGACAAAAAAAAATCCTGACATTCATCCACCAGCAGGTTAAAATGAAAACTCTGATAGTAGAAAAGGAGGTCTCCTGTACCTTTTGGACTTAAACAAGATGTGAATCAATTTTATTCTCTTGAAATCAACTTTGCAAATCACATAAGTGCAAGAACATCTCTTTGCTTCCCTGCACTGATACAAAGAGTTGGCATGGCTATTGAAAACATCTTTTGACAAAGACTATTCACACCATGACTCATACAGGCCACAGCCAATATGAGAGTTATTCATTATTAACACCCTTATTGCATTGTTATGTAGATTGGATTAAAGCATGTCGAACACAGTGCAATAATTGTTGCCTGATTTAGTGAAAAGTAAACAAAAACTGTTTTAAGGCAGTGGACAGCTGAAATACTACCAGTCTGTGAACCCAAAGCATTGGCATATGCTTCTATCCCAGCCAAAAAACAATTCTGAATCTACTCACAAACCAGAACTTCTTGGGCATTAGAACTTCCTTCATTTTATTTTTGACAATTACTGTGTTGGTTTGGTAGATGCACTTTCAGGTTAGATAAAATGTTTCTGATGCCTCCATATACAGTTTATGCAAATCAATGTGAGAAAAAGGTAAGCAGCAGACTTGTGTAAAGTGAATAGTAGATTTTGGGCTTATTTCAATACTGTATTTCAATACTGTATTGTGTATTGTGATGAAAGATTAGATTCTTCAGCCAGGCACTGAAAAATTATTTTTAACTGAATTTTTGTTATTACATGACATAGATCCCAGGAATGAAGGTGCATGACTCAGGAGTAACTGTCAAAATTACAGTTGTTCTTTTAATAGGTTGAAAAGATCACATAGAGAAAGTTCAGTGGTGACTTGCTTCTCCCTGGTAGAAACCTTGTGCATAGGGATGATTTTAATGCCCAAGCATTGCTATATTATTTTGAAATTAACAAGTACCAAATAACAAAAATACACACACACACACACACACACACACACACTCATATATATATATATATATATATATATATATATATATATATATATATATATATATATATATATATATGTATATATATATATACACACGTAAAGAAAAGTAAACTAATCTCTGCCCAAAAACACAAGTACCTCTCAGTGAATGAGGTTTACAAGACTACAAATAGAAAAATAATAAATGAAAGAAAGTACAGAGACCACATCCATTTATCCCAACCCCCTGCCACCTGAAAACAACCTATTTATTCAGGCTGGCAGAAAATTTTTCATTCCAGCTGTTTTTCATGTCAAATCTGGGATTCAGCAAAACAACATCTTTCACAGAAAGAACATTTCAGATTTTCATCAAAAGTATTGGTTTACTTTTTATTTTGTTTGACAGAAAATGGAAGAGGAGGTGTAGAGGGAGGCTGGAGGGAAGCAGACTGGGAAGCAATCTAAGCAAACCTTGCTAGAATGACCTTAAGTAATTAATCTTAGTGCAGGCCTGGAATAATTCATTATTTTTGCACAGAACACATTTTTGCTCTGTTGTTGACTTGTTGTTAGGAAGAACACAACAGACTTCAGGAGTATCTTTCAGAAAACTGAGATTTGGGGAAATATTATGTACAGCCATCCAGAACAGTAGCACTCTCTCTCTGGACAAACTCCCTAGATGCAATCTGTTACTCAAAATATGATGATTCAAAGACAGCAGAGAGAGAAAAAATGATGCTCAAGCTGTTGCAGTTTATGGAGCAGAATTGTCACTCAGCCCAAAGGAAAACTCTCAAGAACTGGCTGTCTGGACAACACGTTTCCACCCAAGATCATCTCCCTCTACCAGCAAATGTAAATCCAAAGAAGACAGAGAAATTATGACCTATAAAAGCACTCCTGTTAATATATATACAACAGGGTCACATCTTTTTATTTAGCATCAGGAACAGCTATTTGGAAATGAATGCAAAAAAGAATCTGATCCTTTACTTGTTTCACTTTGGCATGTGGTACTTCTGCTAGGCTCAGTGGTGTATCTAACATCAAAGTAAAATGCTGATTTATGCAGCCCCACCATTTCATTATTAATATCCTCTTCCAGCTTCTGTGAAGCTGAACTTCAGATTTCAAATAATACTTCTTGCAAAGTCCAGGCTGGCACAGTTTTGATTTGTAAGGCATTTTGTAACAAAGGCATGAAGCATGCAACCTGAATATATACTCTCTAACGCTCTTTGTCAGTTTAGATGCTTCACTGAAGGGTTGTACCCATATCCATCCTAACTGAACTATTAATTAACTTTTAAATAAATTAGTGATAGGCAGATCTTGCTCTTTTAACTTTTAAAAAAATTATATGCCTACACATGACAGGTAAGAAATTCTATAATTTTAAATAAATCATTGTCATTAATTTTGCAATGAGCAGTAGAATCTTTGAAAATTCTAGTAGAAGTGAAAATATAAAATAGCAACTGTTTGCTTGCAATTTCATTTTAGGAAAACTGTGAAATTAAATTTACCCTGAAAGCCTAAGCTTTGATGTACCCAACTTCCTATCCTTCATATCTTGGATACCCACCTACCAGGGAAAACTGACACTCTCAAGCTGACAGGAGCCAGTAACACCCAGAGTGTGTGCCAGGGCTCACAGCCCTGTAGGAGAGAGCCTGCCTTCCAGGCAGCCTAGGCACAGCTGGCCCCTGCAGTTTCAGATATCCTCAATCCCTGGCAACAGCCATCCTTCCAGTTCTGGTGAACCAGAATTTCCAGAAACAAATTGTCACATTAGAGATTGCCCAGCCCACTCAAACCCAAAGTGAAATAAATATTTATCACACTGAGATTGCTCATAAAATGCTATTTAAACACAAACCAGGAATAAAACTTAAAATATTGAAAACAACATTTAGCTTCCCTGAACTCACTTCCTCCACATAGGTTCACATTTTATAAATTTATACCCTTACAGAAAACACTATATGAGAAAAAATGCTGAGAAAAGTAACTGTTTTTAACACACTCTTATCAAAACATATCCCAAGCTAACTGAACAGAACACATAAACTAGGAAAATGAAAAGCAAAAAAGCTGGAAATTCCATCACCTCATTCCTCATACCTAAAGTTTTCCCAGTCTGACAGATAAATTACATTGTTATCCTGAAGTTATTTACTTATTGTGCTTCACACCTATTTCTGACATATTAAAATGAAAATTGTGCTACAGAGGTAAACTGATGGGAAACTTTGACAAAAGTATACAAGCTTCAGGTCATAATTATAAGGTGACTCCTAAAAGGTGAAAAATAAAACTGGCTTCCAGAAACTGCAGGTTAGACATATTTTTGCTAATGGAAATGAGGAAAAAATTTCATTTTCCCTGGTATGACTAAATAAAATAACCTAGTTTTATTTACTGCTTTGAAGAAGCATGTGTGTCATTAAAACCTCTTAGCTACTTATACACTCTGATAGTTTTGGGACAGTAAGTCTGAAATGAAAATAAATTCCTCCTCCATCATGTGGGCTGCAAAATTTCAGTTTTACTTGCATATCTGGAAAGCCTGAAGCCTGTTCTTGTACATGGCTTTTGAAGAAGCAAATCACAGATCTGTTTGGAAATATTGCAAAACTGGTTCCCAAGCCCTCTCCACTGGAAACCAGTGGTGAGAGGAACAAGAAAGGCTCAAATCAGCTTGGAATGTTTAGACAGAACTATGTCTGTGTCTCTGTGTGTAGACCCTTTCCTTGGGACATGTGAAAATAATAATCAGGGAACGTACTCATGCAGTCCAAGATGGGAGATGAGCCCCTGTTTCCAAGAACACACCCTTGATTATTCCTCAACGGAATTTTTATTCAGATGTAACCCATTCCAAGCACAGAAAAGGAAGACTCCTGAGAGGATGACTTATATTACTCACTTACTCTGTAGCAACTCCTTATAAAAAGGAACAGGTTCAAGTTTACTCTTCTTTCCCCCACTAAAGCCAGAATACACATCCTTGTTAAAGTTTTATAAGGCCATGACAGATTTTTACATTTCTTCCCACCTACCAGGCCAGATGAAAGGAAGGGAACCTCATATGGAGGGAATCTCTTTTTCAAACAGGCATTAAACCAGCCATGAAAGTAATATCATTGTTCTTTGAAAGGAAACCCTGGAACTGCATAATATAAGAAAGTGAGCATCCAAAATCAGCAGTGAAAGTTCTGAAGCCCATCCTATGATCTGCAGTCCTAATATCATCCATTACAATTTCTCTTCTAAACAAAAACTTTCACCAAATTCATTGTCACTGCTTAGAATTCAAGGAATATGGAAAAGCCAGGCACACAGATGCTTGCATAAGAAACTACCTTGATTAAAGCAAACTGCTTTTCTCAGCAACTGCATGCTCATATTCCCAGATGTAGTATGCCAGGCTCTTCACTTGTAACAGGGAAAAAGGGAAGGGCCACTCAGACAAACTACAAAGCAACAGTAAACTATATACCCACCTCCTCTATCACATTAACATAAGTGTGCACCTAAACAGCATTTTAAGAGGGAATGATTATGCAGAATGGGAGGAAATAACATGACAGAAGAAAAAAGGAGCAATTTATCATTATCAGCATAGGTTTTGTTCAGGTAAATGTACTGGAAGAAAGCCAGCAAACATGAACCAGAAGCAAATTACAGTGTGTCCACCAAGACACCAGTCTGGAAAGCAAAGGGATCAGGAACACAAAATATGCAATAGAAAGCAGCCACTAGGTAGTTTATACACAGCCACAGAAATAACCACTCCCAAAACCCAGAATGGATATTTCCTCCTGGCAGGATGGACATCAACTCCACCCAGCAGCACTGGGTCCCAGTGCAGGTGAGTTAGTGTAGCTGGGCTTTGAATGTATTACTGCACAACTAGGTCTGTCTGTGTTGAGTCAACTTTAACTTTATCAGAAATTCACTTGCATTAGTTAACTCAACTTGTTAGGACTTTTTACATGTGTTCAGAGACCAGCTACAACAAAGCCAACTGAGAAAGGACATGGCTTTCCAATTCCCATCCCAAATCAATGTTTTGCAAAAGGATAAAATCTTCTCCCCAAAAAAATCAGTATTTTAGTGATATTTGGAAGGCCTACCTTGCCCAAACCAGGAGTATCTTTCACTTTGCTGACTGCCCTCAACAAACATGGTGGTGCAGGGGGTGGGGAAGTCTGAAGGATACTGCTGAAGCAGGTAGAGAAGAGAGGAGATTCAGGAACAGATGATGCAGAAGGCCTGTGCTTCTTCTTTTTGGAAGACAGGTTCAATTTCTGAGCAGCTCTGTGGGAAAAACAACAACAGTAAGCTAAAACAACCTCAAACTCATCAACAAGAACAAATAAAAATATTTATCAGTTTACTATTTACATAGGCTCTCAATTTTAACCTCATTGATCCCAATACTTTTATAATTCTTGTTCTTCCTTCCTTAGTATTATTTTTATTTTAATGCCATTGACCACAAAGTTGCTCCAAATTTAGAGTCTTCATTAAGCAGGGTCACAATCAGGCCTCTGTCACTATTCTATCTGTTGAAATAATTTAGCCCGCAAGAAAGCTCCAAACCCCAACCAATGATCTGTACAGTAATTTCTGATTTAAAATTATAAAAGGTTTACACAGAATTGTCTCATCATAGGTCATTGATTAGAAAATGAACACTTCTGCAGAGTTAATTAGTGATAAATGCTCAGGTGACTCTGTTTAGGTGTAAGAAGCCTTGCACTAACAGTTCAAAATTTTCATCATCTTCTAAAACATATACCAGTGTAAAAGCTGAACAAATGTTGACCAATGAAAATACTGCTGTTTGTGATGGGATGGAGACAATCATATAAACTCCAGCTGCTTTAATCACTAAGCAGGGGAAACAGTGAAGACTGTTTTTATTAGTACAGAATTCTCTGATAAGAATTCTGAAGTTTGTCTAGAGTTTTATTAAAAAAGCTAATATTTTCTGGAGCAGAAACATTCAGTACTTTTTTTTGCAAAATGCTTTATTTTGAGAGATAATGCAACATTCAAGTCTTTGTTGCAGCTGGTTTGTTCCAACACTTGTGCACCCTGCACTGCCCAGGGATAACATCAATATTAATCCTGCTGTCCCATGGTTCCCTTCTGCAAAACAGAGCACTTTAAACAGAGCAGGTCAGCAGGAGTACCAGCTCAAAGGAGAGATGGATAGAACAATTTTGTTTGCTTTGGCAGACAGATTGGGATTTAATATATTTATAAAAGCAATCTGTGCTGACAGTAGCTCTCCTTCCTTTGCTGAAGTGCATCACTCAAGACCAATAATTCTAAATCCTTCTAAGTTTTAAGAAGCTTTAGTCCCATTATACTGGTATCAGTTTATATTATCTGACTCAAAACTTACAAAAGTAATGACATCATTTTACCCAAAGGAGTCGGGGAAGAAAGACTGAATATATACACACATGCACATACACACACATTTCAATATGCAAGTAACCTGTGTTTGTATCAGGTGTCTCAAACACATGGACAAATTACTGCTTGGAATGACTTTGCCATATGGCAGCTGGTCACAAGTACACTGTGTGCACCACCAGGGTGTTTTCTTTTAGCCTATGCCAAGTGCAAAGAATTTCCAGATAAATTTGTTTCTAATAAAAGAAAAACACTAGGAGATTTTAACTGACCCGACACAGAATTAGAACTCAGAATTATCTGTAACACCTCCTTGTCCTTTCTCTTTACTCTGACCTCTGACTCAAGACTGCAGTTCATTACCTCTCCCTCTCATTTAAGCATACACTTTCTTTTCCATAGAAAACATACTCAAAATGTGTTGGTCAAAACCATTTTTCTTTTCCTTGCAACATTTCCATGGTTTGAGAGGATTCAATTATTTCAGCTTCCACACTGTCTATCCCTAAATAACCCTTAGATGGATGTCCATCCATCACTAACCCTTTTATGAAGTTGTCCATGCTGAATCAAGATCTTCTGCACATCTTAGTTTCACTATAACATTATTTTAAGAGAAATCTTGTACTCTGTGTGCACCACTGAAAATGTAAATATTTACCCCTGTGGTCAAGCTCATTAGTCCAGTCCAAAATATAGGAAGTGGCTCCATCCACTATGGTCATCTACCTGGTCTCACTGACTCATGCCCTGGTGAAAATATATTTCTTAAAAGCTGTTTCCTGAATTGACTGACAGAACCATTATCCCTCTTGCCACTAATGCTCCTCCAGAATTTGCTGCTCTTTTTACAAAGCTGACAGTGTTATACAAACCACTCTGTGACCCAACCAAGCCCACAGCCAACATTTTCTTAAAGAAAACACATTGTTGGTGGTACCTGGCCTTTTCAAAATCTTGGAACTGTATTATAGTTTGACAGTTATAACCTTTGAAATTGCATACAAATGGAATAACCTGCATTTTCCTTGTAATTTTGGCCTGTGACTGGGAAAATGCATGAAAAACAATGAACTATTTCTCACAACTTAATGGGGTTCTCTAGTTTTCCCAAAGTAGAAGAAATCAATGCATGGCAGGCTAAAGAATAATTTACAAGCCCTATCAGACTGGATTGAATTTTGAAGAGGATCAAAAAGGCAATAAGCATCAGGTGATTGCCAGAGCATTTAACTGGGAAGAGAAGGATAGTTTAACCACATGTAGGCTGCAATATGACACAAATACACACTGTGGCTTCCTTGTGAGCACATTTGCATGAGCAAAATCCTCCAGCCTGAGTGCTAGCATTGCTCCAAACACAGCTGGTCATGCCAGCTGGTACTGATTTGGCCCTGTAATCTAGCACAGGAGGTTAGGAATTCCCATATTTCACTTTTCCAGGCTAGTCAGAGGCCTGGCTCTCCCATGCAGACCCTCTGGACAACCAGGCAAAGCACCAGGCGAGCCTGAGGGCAGCTCAGAGCTCTGCCAGCAGCTGTCTAGGCTCTGCTCTTTGTACAGGAGCCAGCTATTTTATTTTTTTCATTTAATATCTATATAACAGGGCTCTGATTTGCACTTGAGACTCTGCTACTGCTGCAGTAATGGTGATGGCAGCATGGCTTTATGTACTGATGATGATCTGATCATGCTCCAGGTTGTATCAGCTCCCACTTGAGCCACGTGATATCAGCCATGGAATATGCAGGGATGTGCAGGGGCTCCAGTGCATTGCAAACACTTCCCCACTGTGGGTGGTATGGCTGTGGTAGGGACTGTGTCCACAGAGACTCACAGGCAACTTGATCCAAATTCAATTTTCGAAGTGCATAATTTAAACTGCATTAGACCACTGTGTGAACATACTCATTCACAACAGAATTGTCTTTAATGTCATTTTACTGAATTATCTTCCAAAAGAATGCATATTTAATCCAGTTTAGCTAATACACTTTGGATTAACGCTGTCAGATAATTTGGACTATTTCTTCCCTGGGAGTCCTGATGCAAACAAGCAGCTGGAGACTTTTTGAAGGCTTACAAGATTTCTGGCAGAGAAAATAATCACAAGATCAAGAGTTGAAATTGCAGGAGGGACATTAGAAAGCTGATTAAAGTTCAATGCAAATAAATCTAATACATTGCCCTGGCAGGAAAGGGGAACTGCTTTGAAAGGCCACCAGATCCATAGCAAAAACTGAGATAATTTCTTGAAAGGAAAGAAATTTGTTTTTTGTTTTTTAAAATAAAATTTTAATGATGTATACCTTTGGGCAGTCAGAATAGTTTTCACACCCCACCTATGCAGAAATGGTGATGTATTTTTTCCCCTTAAAACTTTACAAGCAGGCTGGGATTTTCAAATACAGGCTTCTAAATTAATGCTAATAAAATTCAAAGGACACTTGTTTAGTTTGATAAAAGAATTTTTTTTTTTCAGCAACACATCATCCAAGACAAAGTGTGTATCACTGTACAACTATTCCTTACTGGGTGTTCATACTATCCTCTAAGATGCATCCAGTACTTATTACCCTTGGAAACAAAATTCCATCGTTAAAGCTACTGAGCTGGCATGTCAGTTTCTCTGTCAAAATAGGAACTGAAATTTCATTTTTATATCCTATTTTCCACAGGGGAAATTACTCACAAGCTGTGGATGCTAAAAAGCTATGTATTAACTAACTTTATTGTAAATATTTACAATTCTAATTTGAACTAAAAATTAATTTTTCTTCTTTATTTGGAGATATACATTCCATTTTATAATGGAGAATTGTTCTGGCTGGGTGCACCATTCAAAGAGTAAGGTATGAACTTTATCTGTGCAAGGGATGGTTTACCAGAGCCCTGATTTGACACTTGATTTGTCACTTTGATCACTTGATTTGACAAGCCCAAAGTAGGTTAATGACCTTCCCAAGCAACTAAAACACTACCTCTACTAAACTGCCTTGCCTGCTGTATCTTAATGTACATTGGAAATTAGATGGAAATTTAGTTTGGAAATCAGTCTTCTGAGCAAACTTTCTAAGCATATTTGTGCAGCTATATCACCAGTTATAAAATAAGCTAATATATCTGTGATCAGCAGTGATCATCCAACATTTCAATCATGAAACATTCGAATCCAGGTTGAGCCCCTGTAAGTGAAAGACACCATTATCCAACCACACCCTCAAAACAACAGCTGTATTGATGTTCTCTTTTTTCTATTTTTTTCCTTTTTTTCTTTTCTGTTATTTTTTTTTTAATCCAAGACATAATTCCTCCTGTAGAAAAAAAAGCAGAAGTTCTTGACTGTCACCTACAAAGTAAAAGGTAATCTGTGTATATTTTAGTTAACTGACTGTGCTGGGTTCAGCTGGGGTAGAGTTAATTTTCTTCCCAGTGTCTGGTGTGGGGCTGTGTTTTGGGTTTGTGATGGACACAGGGTTGAGAACACAGAGCTGTTTTTGTTATTGCTGAGCAGGGCTTACAGAGCCAAGGCTTTTGCTGCTTTCCTGCAGCCACACTGGTGAGGAGGCTGGGAGTGCATGGGAAGTTAGGAGGAGACACAGCTGGGACTGGTGACTCCAAGGGACCAAAGGGATATTCCAGACTGAATGTCATTGTGACCAGGATATAAAGTGGGGGGAAAAAGGAGGAAGGGATGGAATGTTCAGAATGTTGGTGTTTGTCTTCCCAAGTGATCACTACATGTGATGGCCCTGCTCTCCTGGAGATGGCTGAACACCTGCCTGCTCATGGGAACAACTGAAATTAACTCCTTGTTTTTCTTTGCCTGCGTGTGTGGCTTTTGCCTTCCCTATCAAACTGTCTTTATCTCAACCCACAAATTTCACTTTTGCCCTTCCCATTCTCTTCCCAGGAGAGAGTGAGTGGCTGCTTGGGGCTTGGCTGCTGGCTGGGATTAAACCACGACACTGATGAAATGTCAAACAAAGGTATCCTGGATTCCTGCCATTAGTTTTGATTATTTCCAACTCAAATGTTTGCCAACATGGTTTTCAAGTGTATTTTCTGTTTTGGGTAAATATATTTATATTAAATGAGTCATCATATCATATAAAAGTCCTCATGTAGCTGGAAGGTAAAATCAATGGGATACAGCAAATCTACATTCATGCAGATTCCTTTTCTGTGAGAAAAGCCAATCCTGATTTTCAGTCACACAGGGTCACTAAAGAGTGTTTTGTCCAGGATCTCTCATTACTGAATTACATCATTTGTATGCTGCCCATACAAACTGGACAGAGTGCACTAAATGGGGTGTCCACATCTTCTTATTATAGGGATCTAACCTACCTGCTCTGAATTTTCACCAAAATTGATTCTATTTCTATCATTCACCTGGATAGATGATGTAGGCTCAGTCAGGTGATATTACAGTCAGGCTGACCTGACTATTACCACCAAAAGAGGAGACCCCACACCTGCCACTGCCCTGTCTGCATACTTCCTTTCCCTCTCTTGCTTCTTTCCTCACATTTTTTTTGGCTGGGCTGCTACTGCTTTTACCTCCTAAATGGGCTTGTACCAAGGGTGTTTTAAATCATACTTATTTGACCTGGCTAATATGCCTGAATTACTATGGCAAGGTCTTTCCCAGCCTTAAAATCTGAGGCGTGTGGTATGAAATGCGGTTTCATATAAATCTCATATTTCTATCTGCAGGGCAAGGAATTGGCCAGGAGCCATGGCTTCCTCTGTGCCACGCCTTCCCTTGCATCTCCTGAAGCAAAGAGCAGGAAGATGCTGTAGAGGATGTTTAGTCCACAAGCTAACAGCTTGCTCTGCCGCCCCTCCACCATCTGCTGTGAACCAGGGCGACCACCTGGGACGCTTGTTCAAGAAACAAGAACAGCCTCCAAGAGCTTTTCCTCATATCTCTACATGGAACAGTTTTTCTCACCCAGAGTGAAAGCGAAAAGGGTGATAAAATCTTGCAGCTGGCTTGCCATGTCCCTTCTCAGCCCTCCTTCCCTGCCTTCCAACAGGAAGCTACAAGCTATAAACAAGAATCAGGACAACTTTATTCCTCTTTAATTCTCAGGGTGGCCAAACCCAGGGCTGTGGTGTTGCAGCCCAGTAAGATATGTAAGGAATGAAATAAAAATCCTCAGAGGAACATTTTCAGGATTTGTAGTTCCAGTAAGATTCCTAGTATTTGTGTTTAATTATTTTACAATGCCTTTAAAATCTGGAGATAATTTGAGCTTTCTGCTTATTCTGTAGAAGGTATAATAAACATCTCTCTAATGCCCAGTAAACACTTGCCCTGTATTGTTCTCTTTATTTTTATGCATGCATTCAATTTCATAGCAACAATAAAGCTGTCCCAGGCTGTAATCTTTCACATCTTGGGTGGCAGTTCAGATATTTTGGCCACAGTGCTTTAGTGACTGCACTTTCCCCAGGAACTGTACTATAACTGCCAAGAAACTCATTATTTTTAACACATTTAATTCTAAAAGAGCCAAAATAGGACTTCAAACTTTATTCAGGATATGTCTTATAAAAGCTGAGGCACACAGACAAACTCTGTGCTGTTAAGTTCACAGACATGCTCTTATTTATATCAGCTTCAAAGCTGAGTAAATTCTGGCAACAGAGCTGCTCCTAGATGGCACCAAAGCAAAGATGAGGAATATGCTTGCAGACCATTAGCTTAATGAGAAGCTCAAAGTTCTACACAACTGTACCATGGGACAGAGGACTCATATTCTTCACAGCTGATATTTGAGGGAACTCCCAGTTTCAGAGAAGGATATGACAAGATCTGAAACAGACCCCTTCTCATGTCTTTGCTGTTTGTTTCACAACATTCTCTTCACCAGGTAGCACTGTATTCCAGCAGAGATCTTTTTATCTAGCCTATAAATTCCTGAAAAACACTGATGTGGTGACAGTTGTCATTCTCCTTTGGCAACAGGATCATTCATGAGCACTCATGCATAAAGGTAATGTTGGCAAAACACATAACAACTCAAATGAACCATCATATTTGGAATTTCTACAAGAGATCATGCCTCTGTCCTTCAATTGTACCTGTCTAGAAAACTACATCTCGACTCTATATCTTGATACATTTAGCTAGAGAAAGATAATTTCTAATTACTTTGCTTTTTTTTCCTCCTCATTTTCTTCTCTTCTTAGTATGGTTCCTAAATTTCAGGCATTACCAACCAAGATAGTGGTCACACATATGATAAAAATGATCAGATTCACCATTTCTGCTATGTTACTGACTGCAGACACATATAATCAATCTGCATTTTTAGAGAAAAAAAGAGTGATTTGGGTAAGCAGAAGAATCCAACTATATGAAAAATGATCAGCAATCAAAGAAGAGAAATAACTAGTCAATTTTTTAAAGAGTGGGTAAAGGTTGTTTCTACTATTAATCTATCTTATTGTTCTCTATGAAAAAAAAAGGTTATGTAAAAAATGGTAGTCAGACAGATCACAGTGCTTACATTATCCTTTTCTTGGGAAGCTCTGAGGATCAATTGGATATGTGTCACTGCATGCTTAATGCATGAAGCAATCTGACCCATTATACTTGGATAAAATAAAGATGCTTAGCACTAGATTAATATGGGAAGAAAACCAGATATATTTACTATAACTCAAATTAATTCAAATGTCTTTATCACTTACCACCATGGTTACTTGACTACCCATTGTCAGACCAGAGTAGCCTTTATTTCAGTCACACTGAGCTGAGGGCAAGGGCTCTAGTATCTTCCAAGGAAAGGTCAGAAACAGTGTCCATCCAGGTCAGCCTTTGGGTGTCAAGAAGTATTGCCTATTTATACTGACAATTTATTTTGCAAGGCACCATAATTGCCAAAAAAGTAATGAGGAAGGAGATGTGCACTGTTTTATCTTTGTAGTGTTATTGTTTACAACAAGCAATATACACAGATCTCACAGCTGTTAACTGTAAAATATTAAAGGTATAGATGTACAGGTACACTACCTTCTCATGAAAGCTCCCTAAGTAATAGCTGGCAGATTTTCCCTGTGTCTGAAATAACACAGGAAATGCCAAACCATTGGACTGGACTCCTGGTGAGCCAGCCCCTAGCTGACTCTCCTCATGAGCAGTCATGACAGCTCAAAAACATGACTAACAGCAGCTTTGCAATGTGGGGCCCACAAACCACTGGCCATTTAATAACAGTCCTCAAAATCACATAAAGAAAATTCTTTAGCTGTAAGTTTTATGGAGCTTATACGATTACAGTTATTCTATTACCTTGAATGCTAAAGCCTGACCACATACTGTGCAGAAAGCTATTCTGCTTCATATCTGTCCCATTCAGCAAAAACCTCTCATAACAGCAGGAGAAAAAGCAGCCAGCACACAGATTCACAGTCCATTTTGTCATTGTTTAACTTTCCGGTTGGCAGAACCATAAAAAGGTTAAAAGGCAGGTATGTTTTACAGGGAGTTTTGCCTCATCAATATTTTTGAGGTCAGCACGCTTAAAATAACACCAGCATACAAATGGTAAACTATTCTGACAATGCAGATGCACTGAAATTCAATGCACTTAAGCCCAGCTCTGACAAGCCATCTCCTGTTGTAGTAAAAAGTATTTCCTCCAAGAGTTCCTGTTAGTTTTGCCTTGTACTTATTTAAATCCCCACCATGAAATAGTGATAATTATTTGATACAAGTTGTTCTCAGCTACTGGAGACCACAACAATTACTATAAATAGCATCCTAAGGTCCAAGTCTGAGGTACTTCTCTCAGCAGACTAAAATCAGTCCAGTAGCAACAGCTTATAAGCAAAGCAGACAAAATGAAAGAAATTTTATGATCCCACCTTCCTAGGGATAGGCTGAAGCACAAAAAAATTAATGAATGGTGGGAAGTAATAAATTCATCTAGATTTTCTTGGCAGATTCACACAAATAGTTACAGTGGTTTTGGAGATGCATAAGAGCATTCCCACCAGTATCTACAAGGAGGGTACCCAGATGATGGACTTGTGCTCCATAGCAGAGCATGGAAGGAGAACAAGAGCTAGGGGGCATATGGTGAAGCAAGAGAAGTTGGGACAAGCTGTAAAGAAAAGATTTTTCACCCTGAGGGCAGCCAAGCAACACTGTGAAGTTATTGTGCTTGGGAAAGTTGAAGACCCAAATGGGTAAAGGCCTGGGCAATGTGTCTCATCTCAGAGCTGAGCCTGCTTTGAGCAGGCTGAAACATCTTGAGGTGCCCTCCAGCCTCCATGATCCAATGATGCTATGAAAGAAATATTAATGCAAATCTGTATTTTTTTTCTTTCAAAATCTTCTCTGAAAATTTTCAACAGAATCCCCTAGTATCAATCTCAGACTCAGAAATTTACAAAATTCAAAATTAAAGCTTTAAATTTTAGAATAGTAATCTAAATATAAGTGGAGAAATGTCACACTACAATTCCAAACTGAAAAAGATAATAGCTACTTCTTTTTGCAAGGCTGTAACCAAAATATATTTAAAAGCTTCTTGATTATTGTTTACTTTCTGGCAGGACATTAGCTAATCTGCAGAAGTTGATTAATTTAGCTTAATTAAATCCACATTTCTTGCTGAGAAAAACAATTGACACAAATTTCACCCACATCACCTTCAATGTTTTGTGATAAGACCTTTTCCCTCTATCTACTGAATACTCAGGCAATAATTCTGCACCACACTAAATGTCCTCATTCCCTACCATTTGTAGGGGAAGTCCCACGTGCCCAGCCTCTTGCAGGAATGCTCAGCATTCTGCTGGCGTGGACCCCACTTCCTTTGGGAGCTGACCTTAATATTTAACCTACTTTAATCATGCTGCAGAATGATTACAAAAAATTATGAAACTGGAAAACACTATTAGTGTTGGCAATTACTGATATTTTTAAAACAAACCTTTTGTTCCTTTTTTTTTCTATTTCCAGTAAAGTAAAATTAAAAAAATAAAAAAAGCCATGAAATTAAATGCACCACACAGAGTAGTAAGGCATTGAACTGTACAGATGTGTGGCACAGGCACCAAAAAGCAAAATTTATGACATGTAAAGCCATTAATCTGCAGCTCTTTGTTTATTACCTGTTCAAATTTCAGTGAAAGCAAATTAATTTTCAGTTCTGCACGCACTCTCCAGATAGTTGGACAACCACTACACTGAACAAGTTTGTTTCTTAGCAAAACCAAATTTTTGAAAATACCTCTATAAGTGGAAAAAATAAGTTAATTAAAATAGTTCAAAATTTCATGCAAAAATGTTTCTCTAAACCATCCTGTCTCACATACAAAAGGCAGGAAAATGCATTTGCTGTTTGATTTGACTTGGATCTCAATCTCATTTGTGATTTGTTGATAGCACCAATATTTGCAACTCTGTTCCACCTGAATAAAGTGCCAGTAACACCTGATCAATATTGCTGAAATACAGCTGAGAGTGAGGGGTGCAGGGGGGTGGGAGATCAGAGGAATCAGCAAGGATCTTGACTGCTCTTCCATAACACCAAAAGGGCTGGAGTCTCTGAGTCTCCTGGGTCCATGGTAGATATTACAAATACAAGGGGTAACATTATGCAGTAAAATCTTTTGACTCTTAAAATGTACGTGGGCCCCTCTAAGAATAAGACACAAACTGTATTTCTCAGTGTATTTCTCTTACACAAGAAAGGACAGGAGAAGAAAAGAGCACTTTCTGCATATAGAAAATAATTGAGTATCTTTTGCTTTCCAGAGCAGATGATAACAGAGAGATTAATCTGTTTCTTTTGCCCTATTACAGCCACCTGCAGCAAGGCACAAGCAGGCCAAATGCTCCCTCAGCCTCCATTTGCAAAAAGAAAAGTCATTATTCTCCATTCTGGAAAGTTGATCACACTCACACATTTGGTATATTCGTCATTTTAAATAACCTAAACTGGCCAGAAAATAAAACTTGGAATTTTGTTTCCAACATCACAAGATTCTGCTCTCACTTGAAATGCTTTTATCTGATTTAAACGAGAGAGGATGGAATCCTTATTGACTGGGAAGTGTAGTTAAAATTAAGGTGACCAACAGATCTGGCATGTCTGGGGTTGCCTCTTTGAATTAAAGAATTCTCCAGCTCCTTCACAGAGAAACATACTCCTGTTGAAGCTTCATGCAATTTGGAAGATATTGATCCATTTGGGAATTATTCAAGCTGGCTAGCTTTATCAGTTTAGGCCTCCTGGGCTCATAACAAACCTGTCCAGTACTATCTGAGGATCCTCAAGCACACTGTCCCCTCATGCTCCCACCCTGATTCTTCTGTGACCCAGTACCCTGCAAATGCAGTCAGCCCTCTCTAAAAGGCTTTTTGCAGGTATCAGTATATCATAGCACTTTGATTTCTCACAACCAAAAACTCCCCCTGCACCCTCTCACTGAGCCACAGAGTTTAACACCACTCCTTTGTCTTTAACAGGACCCATTACAGCAGTAAAGTGTGGGGCCCTGCACAGCTTTGTAAACAGCCACACATGAGGTCATGCTCTCCAAAATCAGGTTATTTTTAGTAAATCTTCTGTTTTACCCACTTGCAATATCACCATAAACTGTGGGCATCACTGAAGTAGCCTCATTCAAGTAGCCATTCAAGAATGAATGTTACAGCTCAGAAGACTGACAAATATTGGGGGGCAAGAGGGATTTAAAGTACTTTAGCTTGAAGTAGCTGATAACACAACCTTTCTACACCACAAGACATAATAGATTTCTAGATATAAACGTTATTCTTTTTCCTGATATGGTGCTTCAGTGGGAAAGCCATAGGCATACACTGTGTGTCCACAATGCAAAAGCACTGCAAAGATGATACACACAGACCAACCACGTAAATACACATCTTTTTTTACCACTGCCTAAATATAATTTATCCCACTGTAATTTCAACAGTATGGTTACAGAAAATGGCCTTCTTAGTGTGAAAGTATCCATCTGGTCAGTTTATTCCTAAACAGCAGGGGGAATAAGGAAATGCAATGTAAAGTACTACCTAATGATAAATTTGCCATTACTCAAGAGCAGCTCTACTGAGACAATTATTTTAGCAAGAAGAAACAAAATAAAAATTGTTGCTTTGTAAATGTATGAACACACACATGCAATACAGCCAAGTTCACTTTCCCTGCACAGATCAACACCCACAGAAGCCCTGCATGCAAATCAAAGAAAAAAATCCCTGTGGAGCACAGGACAGGGAATCAATTTGGGGTGCTGTTAGTGTAAGTAAACACCATCACACTGCTTCACACCTGAGCTGGGACAGCACAGCTCTGCACCAGACAAAGCCACTGGCCACAGATCTCTCCCTTTCAGTCATCAATATCACTGACTTCCTTTTTCCTTCATTTTATGTTCTCTTGTAGATATTTTCCATCTGTTGTGTTACCTGTTTTTCTCTTTGTCTGGTTACATCAATTCATTTGAACAGGTACTATCAAAAACACAGCAGGCAGATGAAATGCTCCTCACCAACAGTCCAATGCCCACTCAGGGGTGATGTTACAGTCTTTATTTTATGATTAGTTCCTGCCCACTCCACCAACTTAGACTTTCATTTGCTATTCTATTCCCCCAGCCATAGAGCACTTACACTCCCCTCTGGATTTATTTTCTGTTCTAGATACCTATCTCTGAAAAGAAGATATGGAAGGAAGAGCCATGGAATATGTGACACAGTTAGTACCAGGAGAAACAGTGTACCTGTGGGACCTTTTTGCATGGTTGTATTTCACACCTCTAACACTGCAAGGCGACACACTCTGATCACATTAAATTCAAATCAATAACATAAGGGGCAGTTTCAATGACTCTCTGGAGATACAACCGTACTCCAAAGCTCACTGGGGCCAATCTTGGGTCACTTGTTTCTGAATGTATGATAAATTTCCTCTGCAAGTTCAATTTTGCAAGGATCCAGGCATCTCCTGGGGTGTGATGCATGCCTTAGTTCCTGCTAAGACTAATGGGACTTTAAGGGGCTGGACAAATTTCAGGAACAGGCATTTTCCAAATTATAAAAGCAATTCCTGTCTGAGGATCAGATCCAATACCACAGTGTATGCCCTGTATTGCTGCTGAAAGCAAAAGAAGCACAAAATACTCATTCTCTTGAAGGAGATTACAGAAAGCCCTGAAGTTAGAGCACAAGGCAACCAGCTCATGTGTGGAGCTCATCAGTATGATTCTTAGGAGGCTCCCAGGGAAGTTGGCTGGAGGGGCAGCCAGCCAAACTGGGGTTACCACGATGGGTGTTAGGAGGGTAAGACATGATTACACTATCATTATTTACCAAGCAAGATACAGAATCTTTTCAAGCATGACTGAATTGCATCTGCCCTCGAACACCTGGCTGGGAGTAAAACTGGCTCACAAGCAGAGAAAGGCTGGCTGCCTTTGCTGCAGATAAACTCACTATCATGAGAACTTCAAAGAGCAAGGCATTTAGTAATTAAAGGAGAATAAATACAGGGCATGTGACCATGCCATTTCCCCTTCTCTATCTGATGCCACAGGAAAGCATGGAATGACAAAAACAAAGCTTGTTTTCATGTTCTTTTCTACCAAGACTAAATAAGATTATAGCAGAAGCAGACAGGCAGTCACATTGACAGTTCAGTAATACTGTGAAGCTAGTTGGGGGGAAGGAAAAAAAAAGCACAAACTCAAAAAGTCTCTCAGCAGTCTATTTTAAGGAGGCATCTTATATAACAGGAAACAAGCACAGTTATTCTGGATTCTTGAACACCGTCTGTCACACTGCCACAAGCAAAGGAAGTATAAAGAAGTATGTGACACCATTTGAAGACTGTTAGTTTTAATTAGTCTGTAATAATGTTGGTTATATAAATCCTTGCAGGTTGAATTAGAGGAAGAAAATGCCATGGAGATTAAGCCTACATAATATCTAAATCCAAAGCGGAGGGGGAATATATTTTTTTTTATTCTTTTGCAAATGGCAAGCTCAGACATGAGTGTGGCAATCAGTGTGTGGTATTTTACAGGCACTAACCACTAACACTGGTCTGAATTCTTCAGGGCAGGAATACACACTCTCAAGGAGGCAAGGGACAGGTGGCTGCTCCTTGGCAAAAGAGCGCTTTTCTGTCCAAAAGCTATGGAGGGGAGCATCAGCTGTCCATGTAGGGTTTAGCAGGAACACTGGAAGGGACCCTCAAGGTTGTGGTGCACCAGCTGGCTCCTTAGCCACTACCCCAGCCGAGCCTGCAGGTGCTACTGGGGTGCCCAGAGCTACTGGTGCCAAGAGCTAACACACCTTCTCTACCTTTTCTCTCTGCAGGAACAGTCCCATAACAATGGCAGGAGGGAATCCTCAGTTTCTTAGGTTTCTACTTTAGGGGTTAGAATTTGGCTAATAGCTTTGGTCACAGACAGTGTTTAGGATGAAAGGATATACTAGAATTTTAAGAAGACCAGTGAAACATTTCTGGGTCTTAAAACCACACAAGCATTTTTTTTAAGCTTTAACATAGATGGAAAGAGAAATAAAATTGTCTGTTAGTGGCTGAAAAGAATGCTGTGCCTAATTCAAACCAGAATTTTGATAGTTTCATTTCTGATGCCAAACCGAAAAACAGTGATTCATATATCATTACTTTGCTAGCCTGACAAGAATTAAGGGAAGAATTGTATGGACACTACCTAGGTTTATGGAACTTTACCCCAACCAACCACCATCTGTGCTTCTCCCAGGGCTGTGCAGGTGTATAGATCAGAAATAGCCCATATCCAGAAAAGCAACACCACAGAGGAACTTTGCAAACCTCAAGAAAAGAAAACATAATTTAGACATTAAGATGTAACTGTGCATAACACATCTGGGACAGATTTTCTGGAAATCTAAGTTAGCTTTGCTCCAAATACTTCTGTGTGATTTCACAGCAGCTGGTTCATTGAACGTTTGAAATTTTCCCTTCTCTTTATCCCCATTAGATACAAAACTAAAAGCTTCCTAATCCATGAAGGACTGCTAAAATAGCAGAAGAAAAGATGAAAGCATGGAAGCTAGGTCAGCTAATAAAAATATAAATAATATTGGAACTTGCAGTAACTGAATATTACTATATGTTGATGTAATGCTTTACCAGTTTTATCCATTTACTTCCTGGTATGCTGACTCAAAAAGAGAAAGACCCATTTAGGCACATCTTATGCATGTAATATTAAATCCACCCTTAATGAAAAAGCATCTGTATGTATCAGTGTTAGGAACTTTTCATAGTGACTAATGTCTAAACCAAGGAAACATATTGTTTTGATTATACTTTTTAAATGGGCATATTGAAACTTATAAAAGAAGCAGAGAGGGCAATAAAACTCCTCCAGTTCCCCATCCAAATAACTATAATCACATTAATTATACTGCCTTCCATTCCATCGTTATCATTACTACATTATGGTCAGAAAATCAAATGCAAGAAACTTTTCTTTGTGTCTAATAACAAACATTTTGCTCAGATGTTCCTAGTTAGAGCTGTAGTTTCCCTCACAGAAGTACAAGAGTAGGGAGGTGAAGACATGAAGTTCCCCAAACCCACAGAGATGGTACAAAGCCGGAAGGCACGGCAGAGTTACAATTCCCTGGGCACTGTTACTGCCTAAGAGACTTCATTGAGGAGGTGCCTCACTGCACTTCACAGTGACTTCCCACCCCACAGGATACCTGCTCTAGCAATACTTTTCTCATTTACAGGAGGTTTTGAATAGCACGTTACAAACTTCTCCCTGCAGCTTTCTGAAAGAAGTTGCATCTGTTTCTCTTCTGTGCTATTCAACGTGCAGGAGTGGCTAGGAAAGAGCAAGACACGTAGCATGTGTGTAACAGGGAGAGATGCAAACACCTGCTGGCACTCCATTTAACCAGTAACCCAAGAATTCCCTTACAGAGGGCTGAAGAGGTTAAGCCTTTACTCATTTCTTTATACACACACACACAGAATGTAATTTTTACCTCTGTAATGCAATGAGCTACATATGATTTCCATAGCAAAGTACAAACATAAATAGACATAGCATGTTATCTTTCTTGTATAGATGCAAACTCTGGCTGTTGGAACAGCTGATGGAAAAGGCAAGTCCAATTACTTCAGTTCAAAAGCCAAGGCTCACATGTAAGAGCCAAGATGAACCGTAGTTCCCTCTGCTGCCCTGCTGGTCATGGCTTGTCATGTCAGGAGAGCAAGCACACCCCTGAAGGGCTTCCTTTTTAGCCTACCAGTGATTCAATTTACAACACTGACCCACACAGAGTTACACTGGCACAACACCCAGAAGGGAAGGGAAAGGAGATCAGTAAACTGGGCATGAATTCAAGATGTAGCCAGAAGCATGAAGACGAGTGATTCTCTATGCCTGTCTCTTTTTCTGTGCCACCATGGTCCTTTCTTTGATCTTCCTTCCAGCTGTTGCCATAACATGGCTTTCAATTTCATTTCTCTAACTACAGTTTGATTTAAGCATGTTTGCAAAAACTCTTCTGAGATTTTAGAATCACTGTTGCATGTCTCCTTGTTCAAATAACAATAGAGCCTGCTCCTGAGGACCTCAGGCCTGATTTTACATTACCTTCCAAACCCATTACTTGTTTACACCAGCATAAAATTCAGATGTTAAAGCATTATAAACTCAGGTGGCCTCAGTCTAAATGTTTGCACAAGAGGCAGAATGTCAGAGCAAGTGAAGCATGCCCTCCTGGCAGCAAAGAGGCACCCCAAGCAACACTGCACCATGTCCCTACAGCTGGAAGAAGCTCCAGTAATGGCATTTGCATAGGCTCCCAGTAGTACCAGCTCCTACAGCTCACACAGCAAGCACTCTGCAGTCTGCTCCAAAGAAAGGCACCGCCAGAGGCAGCACAGCACAAAGGGGATGTGACTGAGAGCAGTGTCAGGAACATGTCACTAAGGGACAGTGGGGAAGCTGAACACAGCTGTGCCTCAGACAAACAGAACTGTCTCAAGGACTCCATGCTGTTTACAATTTCCCTGAGGCTCCCTTCTTTTCCAGGTAAAATAAAATGCATCAGTGCAGCCCGATAGAAGAGGTTCTGTTCAAAGCAAAATTGTGAAGACCTAACCAACAACAAGAAAAAGTTATTATCGTATATATTATTAGGTGTCCAAGGTGCTGGTGCTGCTGAAGACTCCTACTAGGCTTCTTTTAAATTAAATAAAATAATAAAAGCTGTCCTCCCTGGCACAGCTGCTCCCAGGCAGGCAGGAAGGACCAGCCTCCCATGGCACAAGGGCAGCTGCACCTATTCAGGTATATCTGCCAAAATATTTTGGAATTTAAACTGATTCCTCAGGGAAAAAAACAGGTCTGAAGGAATGTGTTTTTCCTTCAGAGAGCATAAGGGTGGTGAACTCCTAGACCTTTTCTATTCCCTCACACTAAGATTAAGATTGCTCCAGTTGTTGTGTGGTACTTTTACAGCCAAGTGTTTAATACAGGGAAAAGTTAGGCTCCCACACTTCTTGAAGATGATTATTCCAGGGGGTAATAACTGAACTCTAATTCAGGAAATTGTTCCCAATATTGAGATTAAGTTCTTCTTTGTCTAATTTCCTCCATTTACTTTTAGTTACAACTCATACTTTATGCTAAATAATTCTCCTCTCTCTTTGTGGGAGTTCCATCCCTCAGATATTTGTGGGCTGTTCTATCCCTTAGGCCATATTAGTCACCACTTAGCCAAACTATACTCATTTAGTCCTTTTTATTAGGACTCCTTAATTATTCTTAATCCCCTCCTCTGAACTCCCTGGTTTCCCAATCTCTCTCACAACACTGGAGCCAGTATTCCCCATGCTCCTGCATCCTAACACTGTAGAGAGGAATTCTCCTCTCCTCATCCCAGTGTTCCCAGAAACACAGACTACAGTTTAGCTCTTGCACACTGCATCTCTCCATCCCTATGTCTTCATTAGTATTATTGCTTCCCAATGCCAAATCTGGCTTCCCTTACCCACACAGCCAGCCCAGCTGGAGCAACGCCCACAAACAGGATTAAGAGTTGGCTTTTGCTCCATCTCAAACTGTGTTCATTTCTCTTAAATACTTTTTTTCTTTAAAATTCATTACTCTCTCAAGGTTTAGTACAATGTTCACTGCTGCAGTAATAAAAGGGCCCAGTTTTGAAAGGTTTTTTATGTAGTTTCAGTAGTATCTAAAGCTACTGGAGGTTAAGCATCTAAATACCTAAAATCTGGCTTAAATACTATTAACAACATATTGTGCTCAATCAAATAGACTTGAGAATTCAGAGACTGATATTTAGGAATGAATTTTCTTTCCAAGAATGGTATTTTCAGTGCTGCATAGCTTAGTTCCAATAACAACATAGGTATAATTATGTCTCAGTACTGCCCTAATTATTTTTAGAATTTCAATGATTCTGTCAACATGGGTGCTTTTCAGTAAGTTTTGGCTGCAAAAAAAGCTCTGACTTTAAGAAAATATCAGAAGTGCCCTGATGCAACTAATGCCCTTAATAATTGGCTAGTATTTAACAAAAACACCAATTCTGAATATTCAGTGAGATACTGCCTCACCAAAATAATGTGAATTCACTGCTGGTATCAGTGGCTTTGGCTTACTCCACTAAAGGCTCTGAAATGCTAAGAAGATGACACTGAATCACCCCAACAGAAAAGCTGAGTCTAGAGACAAGGACTGGGGAGCAGGTACAGCAAATATTTACAGGGTACATCTTACCTCCCACAGAATTAATCCTTCTCAGCGGCTACAGCATACATTGAGAGAGTAAGAACAAATTCTTATCCCTTCATCCACCCGCTGGGAATGGACTGCTTTGGAGAGGTAAAGAGGAGGCAGGGAATGTGAACTGACTTCTTTGCTTTGCCTTTGTCTGAAGGCAAAGGTGCATCCTGCCCCATTTCTCCCACAGCCTCAACAAACACATAAATGAAGCTCAGTCAGAGACCTCTGTGACATAAGCAGCAAGAGAAGGCAAACCATGAGCATGACAAGATGAGAGATTGTAACATAAATACTCATCTGCTGAGAAGCCCTGGTGGTTAATAGAAAACATTTATCAGAAAAACAACTTCCACTCTTAGAGAGCAGCTTTGGCTGAGTATAGGAACTGTATCTTGTGCACAGGTGTCCATAGCTACTAAAATAACAGTCTCTGACTAGGGTGAAATGATGAAACACTACCTGAAGATATATTTACTAGATCCAAATTTACCTGACAGGTCAGCATATCTGATACCAGGTGCTAGGACTTCAGAATATGTCAGAAAGTTGATAAAGCTCAGAGGAGACTTGACTACCTCAGTGAAGAGCTTTGTTTTCCAATGACACTCTAAGCATTCTCATCACTACTTAAATAGTGGTCAAAGATCAACAAAATAACATTGGCTGGTATTACACTCTTTCTGTAGCAGGAACCTGACAGTCCTGACCATTTATATTATGAAGCCCAAATGCCAGCGACATATCTTGAGCCTGTGCTCAACTGTCACCAACCTCTGACTTCCCTTCAGATTCAAGTCACTTTGTATCCTTCGTGTAGTAGTGTCTATCTCTAAAAAAAAAAAAATCTCCTAGGGCTTTTTTAATCATACTTTTCATGTCTACAAAGTTTACATCCAGTTTGACTGGAGCTGTCTACAAGTATGATGTGGCAAACTGTAATATAGAATTGATTTATCCAGCAATTGTTCTATTGCAGTTGGCTAAGTTGCAAAAGTCCTTTTGACAAAGGTTCTGGGCTTTGTTGTTAATAAAAACATCCTTCGTTTCTGCAGGGTATTTCTTCCCCTGCCCTCATCTTTTAGGGAACCAATAGTGTGCAGCTGGTCTTGGCCAGGAAGACACTGTGCCCCACATGACTGGCCAAGCTGATGATGCATGGGTTGCTCCTCGAAGCAGATTCAAATGAACCACACAGTTCTGCACTAGAATGTGAATAAAAAAACTCCAGGGCTAGGAAGATGTCAGCCAGAAGTACCACGGGGAGCCTATACAAGCCTTTGTGGTAAGAAAGGCATTCCATGACATGAACATGAGCACTGAATAATTAGATTAAAATTTTCTGCTGACAATCCCCATGGAAAATAAAATAAATGAAAAGAAAGAAAAACACAAAACTGCATTCATAGGAAATTAGGAAAACAAACAGAAATGCAACCTAAGGCAGTGCAAGATATCTAATTGTCACTTGCAAAACAATACCTTTATTCCATCTTTCTTCTTTTTTAATTGGCAGGATCTGAGGCAAATGATTATAATAATCTAAATTCATTTACATTCTGAAAAGACTACAGGAAAAGAAAGCAATCTTACAATGAGCAATATATTAACAATCAGTAGTGACGCTGTTCCAAGGCAAATATTCTAACTACAGCCTATGGAAAATGTTATTTAGGAGTTTTTCATTAAAACTGATATAATTTTCATTCCAGAATGCCCTTCATTTAAACAGCAGATACAGTGTATGACTAGACTGAGTCTAGCATCTCTGTGGGTTGATCTGTTAGTGAATTCACTGGCCCTGCACAATTCACTGTACTGTCTGAGTTTCAAAGGATGAAAGTGCTGTTTGGGAAAGGATATGTAACTAGAGAAGGGCCCTTAGGCACCCCTCAGGCACCACAGACATGCTCTAACCCAGAAAGAAGCCCAAGAGCAAAAGTCACAGTTAGGTTCCTTCTGGAAAGGTAGTTCTGACAGCAGCAAAAAATAATTAGACAGCCAATGCTGAATCTGTAACTTTGTTTTGTCTTCCCATACCTGCACAGAAATTCATGTTTACGTCAACTCCAGTGAGGGGAAGTGCACAGAAAACAATTAGGTGTATACATAATGCTGAATCACATGAACCTGATGTAGCTGTTCAAACAGTACCTCTAACCTCTATATTGTCTGTGGAGATAGAGAAACTATTCTAAAAGACATTGAGAGCATCTCTATCAGGTTCCCACTTTAAGCTGGTGCCTGGAGGAGTTTAGCTTCCCTGTAGATCAATAATTACTGTAGGTGATTTAGTAAAAATATCCTTCACTTCATACTGTGCTGGTTTCAGCTGGGGTAGAGGTAATTTTCCTCCCAGTGGCTAGTACAGGGCTATGTTTTGGATTTGTGCTGAACACAGGGTTGATAACACAGAGCTGTTTTTGCTCTTGCTGAGCAGGGCTTACAGAGCCAAGGTCTTTGCTGCTTTCCTACAGCCACACTGGTGAGAAGGCTGGGAGTGCACAGGAGGTTGGGAGGGGACATAGCTGGGACTGGTGACTCCAAGTGACCAAAGGGATATTCCAGCACATATGGCATCTCATTCAGTGTGTAAAGTGGGGGAAAGAAGATGGAAAAGGGGGATGTTTGGAGTGATGCCATTTGTCTTCCCAAGTCACTGTTAGCTGTGATGGCCCTGCTCTCCTGGAGATGACTGCACATCTGCCTGCCCATGGGAAGTGGTGAATTCATTCCTTGTTTTGTTTTGCTTGTGTGCAGTTTTTGCTTTTCCTACTAAACTGTCTTTATCTCAACCCACGAGTTTTCTCACTTTTACTTTTCCCATTCTCTCCCCACTCCCACTGGTGAGGGAGAGAGTGATCACTGCCTGGAGCTTGGCTGATGGCTGGGATTAAACCACAACACATACAAATCAGTTACTACTGATATGGCCTCCTCCAGAGACTTGCAGAAAATCACAAGGCTGTAACATCTGCTCTTAGTTGCACCTGCAGGTTTTCTCTCCATCTTCAGACTTAGAAGCAGCTCTAAGTATTGCTGTCCTTTATAATCATTTCTCCAAAACACATTTTCCAAAAAAACTGTTTTCATTTTCTAACTCACAACAATTTTCTTTCATATTGGCTCCTTAATCAAATGTATGCCCACATCTCAAGAAGCAAAATATTTGGTTTTCACTAGACAACCAAATATTTACTCATAAGCACACTCACCAGGAATAGAAACATACATAGCTAATACTTCCACTCCCAGGCCACTGACAACTAACCAAGGAACTTTCAAATGAGCCCTGTAACTCCAAAACATCAGAACCAGCTATAGGGGACCCCCTTTTCCACAGTCTGGTCCAGTCCCACTGAGGTTTGGACTGCCAGTGCTAGCATGGGGGTCATGGAGTATTTGGAGGAAATATAGAGTGAGGGGACATTGTAGCATCTGGGATGACAATGACACAGAGGGACATGCAAAAGGCAAGGAGACAAACAGAACACACCAAGGCAGTAAGAAGGGTAGTGATGAATGATAAATCACAATAGAGGCAAATAGAAGCAGCAGACTGAAGGTGAAATCATGAAGGAACACTGAAAGAGTGTCAGGATGCAATTCATCACTGAGCACCCTGCTGCCCACCAGAGCTGCCATTATCTGCCTGATCCAGAACAACTTACCTGCTGAAGTTATAATGCATATTGCATCCACAGCCAGAAAACACTTTCTCTGCAGAGCTTTCCCAAAACAGGAAACCAGAGCAGCCCCTCTCCAGAAACTCCTTCACACAGAAATCCTTCATCATTAACTCCTTTTGCACATGGAAAAGCCTTTCAGCAGCATAATACACTCACAGTGAATGAACAGATTTGCCAAAAGTTTGCAAAAATTCCATTTGCAATTATCTGCATCATCAAAATCATTCTTTGTAGACAACCAAAGTGTGAAACCACTCAAAGTCAAATAAAATTTGCAATAATGTTATTCTTAAGCACAAGTTTCTGTCACTTATATCTTTATATTCTGGTCACTTCCTGACACGAATAACAGTTTTGGCAGATAGAACCTATTTATTTATTTTGAAACTTTTTCAGGCAGTTTTTCAGAATACAATCTTCTGTGTACTGACAGATTCAAGTTTTCCAACCACAGCTGACTGTGGTGCGCTTATCCTGCATTTGAGTAACACCCTGACAATCTTTTAGAATTTATAATCAAAACAAAACAAAACAAAACAAAAAATCACAGCACAACAGGAACTGTTTTAACTTTGAAAATACTACCTGCCCTGTTCAAAGCTTCAAGACAGTAAATCTTAGAAAAAGAAAACCATTGCTGCTCTTAAGATTAAAATCCGCTCTGCATCTTTTCCATTGACAATATGCCTTCCAATCAAGCACAGTGAGCTCAGACTGCAGCAGAACCTACTGTGGTAAAGCCTCAGTTGCCTTGATGGATTGCATGCCACTGAATGTTTCAAATACATCATGACATTTTCAGCTGCTTTTTTTTTTTTTCTTTCCCCTAAGTGGGCAGCCTCAGCACAGCCAAATGCACTGTTTGTAAACAGAAAACTCATTCCTGTTTATGCCTCCAAGTAGACACAAAGCAGCCCTAGAGTAAGCTGTAAGCCAAGTCAGAAAGCCTTTACATTCAATTAGTAGCTTTACTTTTCCTCTTGGACTTGTAATTGCAGAAACCAATTTATGATGAGAATGAGCACAATCCTTGGAGCTGTCAGGAGCATGGCAGGGCACTAAGCAGAAGTCTGCTTGATAGAAACCACACAAAGAAAATTCAGAACTCACTTCTCTGCCCTTGGCTCTCAGTCACCTTTGCATGCACTGCTGCCAGATCTCCTCTCTTCTTGTATTGTGCTTGATGTACAGCACAAACACATGTACATGAAAGGGAACCAGGGAAACTGAATGGAGGGATGCACATCATTATCTGCTTGCTCACTTCTCTTTTATATATTTTTTATAAAATAATTCTCTGTTAATTTAAGATGAAATCTGAAGCAGGATTGACAACTTCTGTTACTTATGTTAACTACAAGAGGATCTATTCCAGTGGACACAAGAGCTCACAGACTACGAGCCATGATAAGAAAAGAAAGGGTGGAAAAAAATCACAATATTTAAGTCTCTGTATTACTCTTAATTTTTCAAATTTTAAAATACTGATTGATTTTTGTTTAAATGATTGGTGAAGTAGTAATACTAGCATTCTGGGGTATCTTTAAGCAAAAGTCTGAGAGGACCTTTTCTCCCTCAGACCAAAACAGCAACAAGAAAGACTTTCCTCAATATTAATTGCTCTTAGGCACCCAATAGCCACTTACAGAATCTATCATATTAGGCCTCTGTTTTAATCTTACAAATATCTGAAATTACATTAGATCTAAAAGGAATAACCAATAAAATATGTCACTTAGCTTCTTTCTGAGGAAGATTAATTTATGTTTTCAGAATTCCAATTACACGCTAGACCCCAATTAACCAAATACAGTGGAATGATCCATAACATCCATATGGAGAAATGCCCTGAAATTTCATTTCAAATCAATTTGTACCCTTGAAACAATACTGCTAGGATCCTCAGCACTCACCAAGGGTGTGTTCTCCAGAACAGCCTGTGTGTCCCAGGAATAATTAAAGTATCAAGGATGTAACATCAGCAAACTCTCTTCAAGTGTTTGAGAGACTAAAAAAAGGGCTCTTTACCCCTTTACTGAAATTGTGCACTACTTGGTACAATGCCTCCAGTTTCCTTGCAGTCAGGGAATGCCAAGGAAATTCTTCCTGGGAGGACCTTTTTTAAAAATGTCTTTTGTAAGTATGGTTGGTCAAAAACAATTCTTGTAGAAAAGTTCTAACACAAAATTTTAAAGAAATGTAAGTGTTTTGGAACTTCTACCAGAAATTTTTCCTTCATGGAAGGCACATACAGCTTTCTACCATCAATAATGCCTAGACCAGGTAGAGAATTTAGCCCACATAAAAGATTAGGGAAAAAATTACTATCTGATGAGGCAAAGTTCCAACTAGTTTCCAGCATTAATTTTTTGTTGCAAATGTTTCTTTTTGTAGGTTTGTGGGGAGATGGGGGTTTTGGGGTGTTTTGCTTTCTTTTTTTAAGGAAGAGGTAGGAAGTGTTACTACTTCTCTAGAAAAACTTAAACAAATATAAAATCTAATATAAATTCTAGACAGCAAGAAAATGCTTAAATTTTCATCAAAGACATCTATGTGCATTGCTTTTTAGATAAGTTCTGTTCACAGCTGCTCTGGAAATAAAGGCATGTTACAAAAAAGCCCACTGAGGAATTTTTTATGTACTACACTTGCTTTAAAGCACAAGATCACATCTCTCCTTCCAGTGGCTGAATTTAAAATCTACCACTTCTACACAGTTAATGGGGAAACAACTATAACACAGAATTATGTTACATGTGGGTAGAAGCACTCAGTGCATAATACCTCTCTCTTACTGTAAGACAGCTTCCAAAAACAGCAAACAATGTTATTCCTTCCAGAATACATGCATAAAGTATCAGGCTGGTTTCCTGAAGGATGAACCCCTAAACTGGATGTTTGGGTCACAAGCATGTAGCCAGAGTGAATGGCTGTGTGCTGGGACATGCATGTGCATGTGCACAAGCTCATATGCACCAACTCATGCTATGCAGCTAATGAATTTTCTCAAAAATAGCTCATTAGATTGTAAACTGTGTTGTGCTGATACTAACTAACCATGGCAACTGCCAAATGCATAAAAAGCATTCAAATACTCCTTTCAAAGCACAGTCTGTGCTTGAATCTGTCTTTTTAAAGCTTGTATGAAAACAGTGGGATGCAATAATATAAGCCTAATTTGTGAAATTCTACAAAATAGAAGGAAAGAATCCTGTAATCTTCTGAAGAAGCTAGTTTGTTTGGGTTTTTTTTTTATTAAAGTCAAAAGCATCATCCTACCACTTTCTGACCTCTTGCATAACACAGGCCACACAAACACACTCAGCAAGTACCACTATGAGCCCACACCTTCTGTTGAGATACCATGACATGTTTAAATATATTAGAGAGAAAAAATTCATTCACTGCAGAAGTCCCTTCCAGTCTTCTGAGGCTGACAGCACTAAGCCTCATCTTTAAACTCTGAGCATTACTTAGAACATTGATGGGACACATATGTTTCCAGGTAGCTAATTAATATGCATGCAAACCAAATCAAAGGTGACATTACCAGCAAGGACAAGAAGTCTCTGCTGCAATACAAAAGATAATTGTAAACTAAATTTTACTGGGCTTGAACCATAAAATGCACTATATACACATTTAAACATACTCGAGTGTTTGCCTAGGGTATTTCATTGATAAAAACCTCATAATTTTAAAAAGAAATTATCTATGTCCAAAAAAATGTTGAGTCTTCTATACATGGTCCATAACAAAACAGACTAAACACATTTGTATGGAGAGTGTTACCCTTTCTACACATGGGATCTTTTTTAATTAAATTGAAATACTGTAAAGCTTGCCAATGGAAAGGGAAAAATTTAATTTCAAGTTTCATTACAGAGTTTCTTTTCATAGCTAAGACTTTTGGAAAATGGCTAGTAGTCCCAGCTGTGTGCACATTATACAGCAACAACAAAAAATTAATAATTAAACAAACAAATAAAGGAAGATATATGCCAGGAAAGCTAACATCCTAGGCATGCAATCACCATGCTTATAAAGCATGAAGCAATTACCCACTCTGTCACTTGGGGCTACAGCATCATTTTGCACCTTCCTGAGCTCACAGACACTTCAGAATGTAACAACTTGGCTTTTCTAATTCAGCATCATCCCAGAGCTGGCCATGAGCCTGTCTCTGCTGTGACAGAGTTTGAGGATGACATAAGCCACAAGGTACTCCTGGTATTTTTCTGAGGGCTCTAAAAGAAAGTCAGTCAGCAATAATGAAGCTGCTGGCAGTAACACCAAAAGCACTGCCAGCATGCACAAGGCATTCAGTATGCTAACAGGTAGTAGAGCAGGTGCATTCACATTACTGCTGTTGAACTTACCTTAGACAGTATTAGGTGTTCAGCAAAAAATTGGCTGTCTCTCCTCGCCACCATCAGCACTAACATCACACCACTGCCACCAGTCCAGAAACTTCAATAAGCCCAAGCAAGGAATGATCCCTGGGTATCAGCAGGTACCACTCCTACAGACTGCAGACAAGGACCAAACTGTCAAGATACTCCATCCACCTGCAGATGATTTCCTGCCACCCTTGTCTTGCAGGGCCCTCAGCCATGGGCAGGGATTGGGCTGTAGGAAGATGAATTGCTCTGGCACCACCAATTCCTGTCCTCTCCCTTCCCCCCAAGGGCTCTGTTGCCTCTCCCTGTCCTGTGCCCTGATGCACACCCATTACGTGAACAAGATAAAGGCTAGCACTGTGAAATTATGGGTGAAATCCACAGGCTGCTCTTGGGATGAAGAGATGTTCAGTTACATGAGGGGAGACACTCCATCAAGCCACAGGTACCTGCAAAAAAGAATGGGCATTGCTGCAAACTAGGCAGCAGAAAGACATGATAAATAAAGCTTTAGGATGCAGATTTTTCACTGCTTCATGTGTTGTCACTCCTCAGACTTCACACTGGTACAAGCCAAGGGAACAAGCAAACCTCTCTGCAAGTTAAAAGGCTTCAGTTAATATTCTTGCTACATTTGTAGGCAAAGCCTTTGCCAGGAACACAAGCATAGAGAAGGCATTCATGAATCTAGTAGGCTTTCTTGCTCATATCAATTAGTGGGGAAAAAAATAGTAAGTTTAGATCTCTGAAGCTCCAAGGATAATTCACTTTGTTTGAGTGAAAGACTAATTTTTTTTAAAAACAAGCAGCAATGACAATAAGTAAGGCCATTACTTCTCACAGTCTAGAACAATTACACATCTAATTACAGAACACTTCCAAAGGACTTTCATCCAACTTCACTGCTCTATACAGAAGAAGAAATCTCTTTCCTTTTTTATATACTTCTATACTGAAATGCTCCTGTTAAACTAGTAGCTGTGCTAGCATTAGGAACAGAATTGAAATCCAAATCACATACTCAACTCTTGCCACTCACTATTTTGAAAAAGCATTTCCCTTTGTTCAGAATTCCTTCACAAGCACAGACTGTGTTAAGGGAAAATGGGGATCTCCTGCTGCTGCTAATGCATACCAGAGATGTACCACAGATAGAAGAGACACTAAAAAACCATGATGAAAATCATCTGGCAGTACATCTCTTATGAATTCAGCAGTTAATGATTTTAACTAAAATCTGCCTTTCTTTAAATATCTTAAAATCTCCCTTTGCCCATCTAAGCCACTAGGGCTTTCTTTGTGACTGCTCCCCACCTGTCTGTTAGCATTATTTAAATAAGTTATCTGATGAAAAAGCACTGGAGTAAATCTGAGCTGAGGGTGGAAAAGCAAATGCTGTGGCTATCAGAGCCAGCAGAGCCAGCCTGTCTGCAAGCCTCTGCACACACAATGGGATGACGTGCCCAGCGAGGCTTGGGAAGGGTCCATGGTGTCAAGCCCCAACAGATTGTACTCCCTCTTTCTCACCACTAATGCTCAGGGTGGTCTGGATTTGGCTGGTTTTTGCTTGGTTGGTTTTGGGACTGTTTTCTTGTTTGTTTGTTTTTAAGGTGATAACTTGAACAGATAAGATGAAGTTTGCTGGCTGCCAGCTATAAATCTGGTACTGAGGGTCTGGGGGAGCTGGTTTTTAAAACACAGGCTCCAAAGAGACATAGCATGTATTGATGAAAATCACATAATCCCATCCACAGTCACAGAAAATGACTGACCTTGATCCCAGTGTTTGCATCTGGACACTGTTGTTTTTGTCCAGTCTTTAAATTCTGTGCTTTAAGGAAAAAGGAAATGCCAGCAACTGAAAGGCATAATTTCTCTAAAACAATATACTTCCCTTTACCCCCACCTCCTCACAGACTCATTTCAACAGCTCCACAGAAATTCCAACCCAAATTCCTGCACAGAGCATAATGCCAGCCAAAGCAATTCTCTCTGACTCTCTCCAGTGGTTGCCCCAGATAAACAGGCCTTAGTTAAGGTTCACAGACTGTTTGCCACATGTTCATCATCAATAGTTTCATTTCTAATGAAGGTTTCGACACTGCTGAAGTAAAAGATAATCTGCTACTGAACTTGGAATTAGGCAGACAGAGCTAATAGTGTTAACCTTAGCATCTCTGCCTGACTTTTCACTTTGGAGGCCCTTGAGGTTTCCAATTCAATTTCTGGCTTCTCCGATCATGCAAGAATAATGAGATTGAAAATGCAAGCAGTGCAATATGGCACACATCCTCAGTGGTACTGCAGTACTCAGGGTTAGCATGCAGGGGGCAGAAACAAAACCCTGTGGAAGGAGAAAGAGCAAGACAAAACCAGCAGAGACACAGGCATATTTTCATTTCAGTCTCCCATTTGACCTACGTTAAAATATTTGTAGTCTTACATCATTGCATTTCTCTTTGTTCAAAAGCCACCTTTTCCATTAGAGAAGGTGTGTAAATTGAAGTGCTGATCTTTCTGTGCCTGCTTGTTCCAAACAGGATGTACTCAAAATTGCCCTTTGCATTTTTACTGCATTAGTATTTTCTATGTTCTTAAATCTAAACATTCTCCTATACCTGTAGATTTGGTAAAGTTTTATGATGTTAAGCGTCCTGTAAATTCCCTCATTTTCTTTCCAGATTAATCAGCCATGAAGTCCAACTTTAATACTTGAAGGGACTGTAAATAACATGAAAATAGCACTTATGTGTAGCATAATTATGTTGAGAAGCACAAAGTTTGGAGTCTTGACATAATCAGAAAACAGATAGACAGGAGAAGTTTATGTGTTTTCCTCTACTAGATATGATCCTACTCAAAATTATTGAATGCCCTGACAACTTTAAGGAATCTTGAATCACAGGAATTGATACTGTGGTTTGCCTTTCAAATTCTAAACCTGATATGGGAAAGCTGCTCTTGCTGTTCAAACCTCTTCTTCAGCTCACATGCACAGTCTAACCACTGGCTTTGCACAATGGCCTAGATATAAAGGAAGTTACAACAGCCCTAAACTAGGCCTCTTAAAAAGAAAGCAAAGCCAAACAAATTATACTTTTATATTGGTGCTAGCTAAAATCTTACCATATCCTAGATCAATGAAAAGCACTATTGCATTGCAGATACCACTGTCTGGAATGGACAAATATATGAAAAATATTTTAACAGAGAACACTGCATTTACAGCTCCAGAGCCATAGCTTGGTTATATTACTTGAATGTACAACAGAGGTTCAATATAAACCACCAGTACAGGAGACAGAGTGCATATGTATCAAGGGATGGAGGGACCATATGACAAACCTTTCTTTTGTGCTCCCATCCACAATCCAAAGCACTGATTAAATTTTAAAAGTCAGTAATAGCTTCAAGCTCCATACGACACTGTTTCTGTGTTTTCAGAATTTCAGAAGAAAGTGCAACAGACAACAAAATTCACCTCTTTTAGAAAAGGCACTCTCTACATTTATATTTATGTTGAAAGGCATAGAAAAGTCACACCAATAATACAGTGCTATGTTCTGTATTATTTTGTGCTTTACTTACTCCAATATAAAGTTTTCTCTTACAAAGTACACATTACTTATACTGTGGCATATTTAATACCATGCAAATGTGAAGTTCAGAAAGTAAAGAAAGCAGAGAAAAATGGTGCAGACATCTCAATGTTACCATAATGAATGTTATTTTAAAGAAGAGTTTTTACTCAATCTTTTATAAGCTTTTAATATTTTGAAAAACATTTGTAATTACACATTTTTTCCCAAATACAGTATAAGCCTAAGAGAATGCAGGCACATATATCAATTTATTATGCTACCAATTAAGGACACAGTTCTACATCTCTTCTACAAAGAATGTATACAACTAAGAGGGTATTTTTTTCAAGTCATACTTCACTGGGGTTTTTTTCCACTTCTCATGGGAAATTCCCATCGAATATAATAAGGATAAAACCAAAAAAAGTTTGAAAAAAATTAAACAAACTGTATAAAAATTATTCTAAACATCATATGGGTCATAGGAGAGTTCAAAAAATATTTATGTAAGTAACTGAATTCTATAACAGAGAGGCATTACCCTAATAAATCCCATAAGAAAGTTATGAATAGGAGACAGCCCTCCATCAAATTTTTAAGGGCTTTTTAATGAATGAAACAAATACCCCAGCTCTCCCCAGGAGCAATTGAAGATAAGAATGTGCACAAGAGCAAGTTTGCAGAAAAATAACTCATTTAAGCTTCATATTTTAGTTGGTTTTTATAAAGAGCAGCATAGGTGAAGGCAGGAGGGAAGCAAGGTGAAAAGTCAATCTTGTGATTGTGATTGAAAGCTCACTCTCTGCACCTTAGTAGCTGATAGGAAATGATGAAGTACAAACTAAATGAATGAAGAATTTAAAATGTTATGGATGGAAAAGTATCAGTGGCAAGAAGGGCACAATGAGATATGAGGTATACTAGCATAACAAAATATTGAGTAGGCAAGAATACAGAGGATTTCATGCTGACTCTTATTCTACGGGTATCAATCAGAAAAAACTCTTAAGAAAAAATGAAAATTTTTGGTCAGTGGTTTTTATTAGGTGGAGAGTTGAAGAGAAGGGGGAAGGGGATTTTTACTTTCCTTTTTCAGTTGGAAAAGTAGGTTTGACCAGCAATGAGTTAATGCAACTAAAGGACATTTTAAAGGAATTAAAGTACACTACTAAAATTACAAATGTACACTATTAAAATTACAAATGCTGAAATGGAACTGTTGAAAGAACATTTCTGAACACTTTCCTGCTTCATTTCCAATGCAAGGTGCTTGTCTTGGAAGTGATAAATTGAGAACACTTTCAGGCTCCTTTGGTGCCATTCCACCCAATCATAGAGGGTGGCATTTCTTTGATTTCCACTGTAAGATTTCATTCCATCTTATATAATTTCCCACAAAAAAGAACTCGGAAGGGAATAATTCAGTTAGTGTACAAGTATATTTTTCTATGTCTACATCTCTGTTCTATGTATATTAATAATTGATGTATTCATGTAATTTGACAAAATGATCAAGCATTCTCATTTTAATTTCTGACTTTACAAATCAAACTGCAGTCTTTAAGTTATGTTTTAAATAAATAGTGTCTAAAATTACTATATATCCCTGTAATAGGGAAAAAAAATTGCATCTGACAGTTTTGGTTCTGGTGTTTGAAACTGCCAACCCAACCTTCAGCAACCTCTCTGTGAGTTTCTGGCCTAGCCCACACAGGTTCTCTGCTGAACACTCAAGGCTGAGTACCATAAATCTGATAGAACCATAAAACTTGGCAGTACAGGCACCTCCTCATAGTCTGGTTCAGAACCACCTCTCCTATTATGAGGTTTCTGAGTGAAACAGCCACTACAAACAACCAGACCTAGAGGGCCCTGTGGGGTATTGGTACAGTCTCAGTACCACAGCATTATCAAGCTCCTTCTTCTGGACAACTCTTAGAAACACACTTGAACAGATCTCCTGCCCATTTATCCACTAAACGTTTTTCCTGCTGGTGTTCCTCACTGCCTCTTCCATCACAATGCAGGCTTGTGGTGCTGTGGAAAAGAAATTGTGTTATCCATCTTCAAAGCTTTTGCAACATTTTTTCAAAATCCAGTGGAGCATATATTATAAAGGAAAAAATGTAAAGCAAGGGTGCTGTGCCAACCACAAACACAGTAAGACTGCAATTCAGAGAGGATTACCAACTTCTTAGCACTGACTTTGCAGACACTGTCTTACAGTGTATTAGTGTACTACAGAGATTGTTCTGAAGCCTTCATGGTCAAAAGCAGACATCCTGGAAGTAAAAGGAAAGGCATTTACAGCTGAGTTTGCCAATAAAAAGATTCACACTGTTTCAAAAAGAAAAAAATATATTTATCTTCACTTTTTTGCCTAATGCTGTGTCTCGACAAGTTGATGGCTCTGCCTCTCCATCCTAACATCCTACCAAACGTGCACAGCAGCTTCCACAAACACAGTGGGAAGTCTGTTTCTAGGACTTGTTAAATACCCCTACTCGGACAGCAGCAGACCATGACACACACCAAAGAAAAAATAAAATGGTGTGAAAGTTCATAATGTCAGCAAATAACCAAGACAGTATTGGTTCTATCAGCCTTTTTTTGTTTTTTTTTTTTTTTTTTTTTATTTTCCAGAAAAACTTCACAGATGTTTCCTCATTCCAAAACAATCATGTTGCTGATTCATCAGCATCCTTTTACCCCTGTATCCCTCCTTCTGCTCCCTGTGGTGCCACTGCAGTGCCCATGTCAATAAGCCCAGCAGATGTACTGTCCTGGGCTTTGGTACGTACCCAGCTTCTTCTGTGGCTGTGTACCACCAGGACAGCCTGCAGTCCTGACTGAGAACAGGTGAACAACACAACAGTTTGAGCCAGCTGATCAAGTCATTTTGTTCTGCAACATACTTTGCAATTTAGCCTACATATTTACTTCTTTCTCTAATTTTCAAAGGTTACAGTCATACAGTCTACAATGACTTCATATTTCCCGTTTACTTAGCAGTACAATTTGCTCTAACAGGGAGAAAAGCATACAATTGAATTTTTCCTGACCTAGCTACATCACTATCTAGAGTGTTCATGCTGGCATTTCTGTGAATGTTTGGATCACAGATTATACTCAATCTAATTAAAATAGTCTATAAACCCATGTTAGCTCTTCACATACCTTAAACAAACTTGAAATGGCAAAATGGCTTGACATGATTTCAAAGATTTGCACTTTCTACCTGCTGTTTTTCACCTGGTTCTGAGTGGCCTTAAAACAAGTTTACCAAAACAAAAACAATTATCTGTGAATCAATTTTGATTCCTTGGTGCTTCCCTCCCTATCCGAAAGAAACACTTTCCATATTGAAAGATCCAGATCCAGAAATCACTGAAGTACACATTCAACATTTTAAAGTCCAACTACAGACTTCAAAAAGTGCTTGATTTAAAGTCCATGCTTCAGTAGACTGAGGTATATGAAATACATAATGCCTGATTCATGCATAGTCTGAATCACCAAAAAAATGTAATAAAATCAAGTGATTTTTATTTCTCTGCCTTTGATACATGCTTATGCCATGTTGAGAGTGGGAACACCATGAACACAGATACTCAGTGCAAAATTTAAGAGCCACAAGATATGATACACACACAGGCAGAAATTCAAGTGCTTTAGCTCATGTACAATTTCAGTAACAAAGATCTAATGGCACCACCTTGCAGCAGGCTGATAGAATGATTTGTTGTCACTGTTGAATTGCCTTAAGGACCTGACAGCTGTCATTGAGAGAGATACTAAATATGTAGCACAGCATGTTTCATTTATTTTTTAAAAACTACATTAAAATTTGTTGGGTTATTTGGTTAAAGCACAGAAAATTAGGGCAATACAAGAGTTCAAACTCTTCAAGTTACCAAGAGCCCTCTGTTCAGTCTTTAAAGTGTCTTTTTTCTTTTGTACAGAGTGCACAAATACAGGAAACATCTCTCCATAACTGTCCTGCAAAGAACAAGGGTGACAGATCATTGTTCTTTTTGTGCATATCAGCTTTACACTAATGGTAGATCAAGACAGCAACTCATCTGACCCTACAGAACTAAATCAGGGGAAGCAGTAGGGTGCAAGAAGCAGGGAAAGAAAATGCCAAAGATAAAGTACTATCAGAAAGACCATCAGGCTCTTCAGTAAAAGAAAAGAAAAGAAGAGCTACCTACCGAAGAAATGCCAGCCTCTTCAGATGCAGGTTCCTTTCTTCAGAAAATCCAGAATGTAGGATGCAGTGGAAGTCAATGTATGAAACACTTAGGTCTACAGAGAGAGCTAGAAACAAATGGCAGTAGGTGCCTAAGCAAGATCCTAATATCATCATGTGAAAAGTGCAGCAGCTTGGACTGTGTTGTAGGAGTAGGAGGATAAGCAGATAACTCAAAAAGATTTGCAAGGAAAGGAGAGGATCACAGGAAGAACAGTTAGAAATGTTTCAATGTTTTATCTCCTTTCTCACTATTCATCTTTGAGTGAATTAATAATATACTTATCCTAATGGCTACTTCTGGATCCTAGTGAACCTATGCTCCTGGAGAGAAGATGTTTTTCCAATGCCTAATACAACAAAGATGTGGCTATGACTGGCAGCAGTAGCTTGGGCCTCAATCCAAGGAGCTCCCCTAGCAAAATTAACCCATAGCAGTCAACTTGACACTGGGCATTTCATGACAGAAAACTGCCCTCAGCACCTCCCACTGCAGATTTTAAGCATTATTTTTCCCTTCCCTTGACTCCAGCTTTGCACTCCCTCCTCTTCTTTAGCACTGGCTTTGGTGCTTGATCAACTTCTGCTTACCACCAGACCTAACTAAACCCAGTCAATAATTTTCTGCTAATATGGCTCAGTGCTGATACAGCAAACATTACAATGAGAAACAAATACAGTACTTTGTACTTACAACCCACTGATCTGCAACTGCTTTCTGTCCTTAAAAAACTCATTACTCTGAAAAAAACCCACCGCTTTTACTATTTATGGCTTGGCCCTTCATATATTTGTGGGCTTTCTGTAGGCATTTAAAACCAATCTTTAGACACCCCCTGGACAGAGAGATTTTTTTCCAAACCATCACTTAATTAGGAGCCAAATGCTTCTTTTGATTATTTTGATGGTGGTTGTAATGGGGTGGTGTGCCAGAACTGGCACATTGTGGAAGTCTACCATCACCATCTATGGACAGAAAGCAGCACAAAGTAGCAGCACATTGGATTTTTTTTTTTCCATTTCATGCCTATTCTTTAAAACTGAGATTATACTTCAGACATTCCATTCCAGACACTGTCCATCCTTACAAATATGTCATGTTTTTCATAGGTTGTTTGTTTTGATTTTGGTTTTTTTTAACAGACATTATGCATACATTGGAATATTTTCCTCTCTCTGTCAAGGGTATTAAGCCTTTTTGTGCAGTAACTTCACAAACCAGTCAAGTTTCACTCTCTTATACACAGTCTGTTTAGCTGTAAAGTGTAACATCCCTGACTAAACTTTACAATGAATGCACACAGCATACACACCACCATGGGACATGCAAAGAGGCATGAATCAGTTTCTGCTATTAATTAAATTGAAAACTTTGGGGGTTTAAGGTATAATTGCAGCTTTCCCTACAGATGCAATAAAAACAAGTGTTAACATTACCCTTAGTTTGCCTTTCTCTTTGCTCCAGAAACATCATTCCTACTTCTCACAAAGTAGTGACAACTGAGCCTGATCACCTCATTCAACTTCAGGCTTAGGGATAAGAAATATTTAACCAGTAACCAGTTTCTCAGTGCTGCTTTCTCCAGCTGATGTGTCATTCGTGACAGAATTATTAATTAATTCCATGATCCTGTCATGACTTAGCAAGTCTCACTCAACTACTTGCAATACTGTTTAGGAACTGAATTTTGCAAAGTGGTTTCTCACTCCCTTTAAATGGCTACATAGGTAATTTTTGAGTTGGCACTGAAGTGAGTGGAGAAGGAAGCCCAGTAAATAACCTTAAAACAAATATCCTATACAACAAATGGACAAGTTAGTAAGGTGTTACAAGCACCATTTAACACTTTGTATATCATGAACCCTGAACCCTCCAGCAGTTTTCCCTATGAAATGCTGGTAGAAGAGGCAGTTTTTTAACTATCCTCCACAGTAAGCAAATTACCTCTGCTTTCAAATTCACAAGATTATTATTCTCCGATTGCTAACCAAGCTCAAGCTGAAAGAAAACACAGTCATTTGTGACTTTTTCAGTGCCAAAGGGAGATCTGGCATAGGTCAGCAGCCTTGTGCCCCCTGCTTTTGTGCAACAGGTGTGCACACAGCTCTGTGCTTCCTGAGAGAAGGAAACTGGAATGTTTGGACCAAAAAACATCTCTCTCACATGGCTTTATGGGTTCCATAATGCTAATGGGCCTTAAAATGGGACTTAATATTTTCAGTCTTAATTCCAAGACAGCACATTTCTGAAAAGCAAATAGTGTTCAACTATTCAACGATTTTGGCCATGGTTCCTTGCTGCTCAGTCAATCCCCTCTCTGCTGCAGGGGAGGCTCTGTGAAAGCCAGGATGATACAGACAGGGCTGCCTAATCAGCCCTCAGAAAGAGCTGAAGCCAGATAGGGCTCTGTCAGTCAGCAGAACAATGGCACAAAATTAATGTATTAACAACAAGGGCAGAACTATATATCATATGCAAATAACACTCAATTCACCATACACAAACCCACAGGCAGAAAACAGCAATAAATCCACAGTATTTTTAAGATCTTGTCTGCAGAAGTAGAATGCATACAGGAAGGACCCAGACATATAGTGCAGAGCCACAAACTGGTAAAATTTCACATTTCAACAATTACAGGATGAATAAATAAATAACAAACTGGCAAGATGACACATCAGTTAAATGCTAAACAAAGCACTATTTATATTTAAATATGTATATATTCCATTATTTTTTCTCCTAGACAAAAAAAAAAACAAAACAAAAAAAAAAAATTAAAAAAAAAAAACAAAAAAAAAAAAACAAAAAAAAAAAAACAAAACCACCACCCAAGGGATGTTAATGCTGAGATTCTTCAATGCTGAGCTGGCATTGAAGCCAGAAGGAAATTAAGAATGACCTTGTAGAAATGAAGCAGCAAACGATGCTCATTAGCAAGCAGCCCTAGTCAGGCAGTGTTGGAGGTATCCAAACACACAGTGAGTGAGAGTTTACATGGCCACTGGTTCAGGGACACTTAGGAGGAGCAGAAGAACAGCAAAGAGAAGTGTGTCAACAGCATTACATATATGTGATGGAAACCATGCATTAAGAAAACACTGAGGTAACATTTATTTAACAGAGAAAGGAACTCCCCTAATGCTATTCAGAAAGCCTTTGTGCATAAAAGTATTGATTTGATATTACTGATTAGGTAACTCCTTCCCCCTCCAGTTGTCAATCAAGATCATAACATAAAGGCTTTCAAGCACAAATGGTGCCAGAACATTCTGTGGCAGATAGATTTTTTTTCTCTTTCTTACTGACAGGTTATGCCAACTGAAATACCTCTTAATAATTTTAATGAGTTCCTTTTCTGGTTTTTAGTTCAAACAAAATTTAAATTAAAAATTATCTCTGTAAAAGAACAAGAGTTGCCTAATGCTGTTCAGCATCATTTATTCAGAGGAAGCTGCACTCAGATGACTGTCCAGTGGCCCATGACATTGTGTACAATTTATAATCCAAATGCCAAAAAGAAAAAGAGAGAGAGAAAATAAATTTCATTTTAATAGGAATATAGAATTAATGAGTTCTTCTTATTTTATTATCTAAACTACCTTGCCTGGCATGGAGTTAATTATCAACTAAGCCTCACAGAGTGTTCTTTTTAAAAGTTTCTGTATAGCTAGAGCCTTCTTTCTCCACAAATAAACTTATTCCAGAAAGAAGATGAAGACCTGAGCTAAGGTTATCTTTTCCAAAGCAGTGCAATATCTGTTTATGTTACTTTAAAAGTGATAAATATCACTCAGCAGTTATCAGACACCTTACAAAGAACCTGACCCTGCTTCCATCATATTAAACACTTACATTGGTCTCAGTGGGAACTGGATCACTCTCCAATATTTATTCATGTACTGTCACAAACAATCTGTGATGACTGGATAATGCAGGTATGAACCAGAGAGACAAAGTGGGGGACAACATGAGGAAATGTGAAAGGAGCAAAAGAGCCTTGTAAAAGATAGGCTTAATACTTCTAAAAGGCTTCAGTCTGTCAGATTTATTAAAAACAGAAATAAAGAAAGGCTTTGCATTATTTCTGGCTTCAAAAACTGACAAGATGCTTGACAGGCAAATATATTTTTTCTCTCTGAACTTTTGAATGAGGTTGCTCATATTACAGATGAGTAGAAGGCATACATATTATCACAGTGGGGGGAAAAGAGCACTAACACCCACCCCCCTGAGTGGTGTGGCACTGAGGTGCTGAGCTTGCCAAAAGACTGAAAGCACAGCCAAGAGCATATTTGACTTATCCCTTTTCCTCAGAAGCCTTTAGTGGAAGGCAATCACACAGAACAAAACACAGCAAGCTTTTCACCAGGTATATTTAAACATTACAGCTTTTGTTTCAGATTCCTCTCCCCACACTAAGACAGTCTGCAATTCGTGCAGATCAGTTATCCTGTTTGTTCCTGGCAGGTTTTCTAACTGGCTTCACACTAATGCAAAGACAAGATTCTGTTCAGGACACTTGTGTTGAGAAAGGAGTTTGAGTTTAAAAAAAAATCATCAGCACTGATCCTTTTGTACCACACTAGGTAGGCAGAGACTGGATAAGAAAGTGGAAGGAGGGGATTATTTCAACAGCTACTTTTCCTCTTGGTGCAACTGAGATGATTAAGGGATACTAAAACATGATGTAGTCATGTAGCTAGTCAGAAGGAAATTACAAACCCTAAAATCTGACCTAGAATAAGGGCATAGAAAGGAAGGAACTGTGTCCTAAAGGAACCCCCATGATTCTCCCAGCTCAATTTCACTCGAGTTTAAACTAAGGCAAAACACTTCTTGTACCTGTTCTCAAAGAGATGAAGCTTCAACACCATGTCATATTCTAACCAATGTCTTTCCACAGATTTAAATGGTGCATTAGTAATAGAAGGTCATGTAAATAAAAAGTGGCAGCAACCAAATATGTAGCTATGTGTTTTTATTCTTTTTTTTTTTTTTTTTTTTTGAGCAATTGGTCACCATGGTTGCTCTCTTATATAACAGGCCACAGATCTACATTGCACATTTATAGAAATCACCATTAATAAGCTTTGACCAGTCTTCAATCTGTAATGGTTAACTGACTTCAGAGTAAATACCTTATTTCAACTCTGAGCCTTTCTTTATTCCCTAGCCTTTGCCTGTCTTTACACACCCAGTAGATTTAAGTCATCAACTACCAAATTTCACATCAATGCAATTATATTTAATCAACTCTACTTGATATTTCTTTTTGATGAGATTACAAGTCATTTTGACAAGTGCTATTTTCCACAGGTTCATGCTGATTGGCATTAATTACATTGCCTTCTTTTAATTCTTTATTAATTAATCTTTATTAATTTTGATATGCTGCTGTTTTGCAGAGAGCATAACTGGATTATCATGAGCAACAGTGTGCTTTCAAAATTGTAGAGAAGTTTGAAAAACACAGCAAAGAACTCAACTGTAGAAGCTGCAGGTCAAAACCAAACACCATCTACCTTTAAGCTCCCTGTCCAGTCCTGACCCAGCAACTCAGACCCAGTTGGCAGAGCAGAGAGCTCCTTGCAGATGGGTGGGAGAAGATGGAAGAGTGTAAAGCCTGACAGCATATGAGGGAGATGCAAGTGTTCTGCATCATTTTTCCTGAAGGAAGTGAGGAAGAAGACAACTGAGAGTGAACAGGGACATTCTGTGAGCACTGTACCACTTTGAACTTATTTTCTTTCCTGTGCTTGCCATGGCAGATGTTGACTAAAATTCAGTGGATCCAACTAGTCAAGAGAGACTGAGCAAGCAAGTTAAACTCCTATTCTGACACCCATACTAAAGAGGAAAAGTCTGAAGACAATTTATAGACAAAATGTATTTGCATGCTCGAGTACCATTTTTGTGTCTTCAACTACAAGGGTGTGAAGGGAATTTTCTGTTTGCAAACAGACACATAAACAGTTAGAGCTCAACTTAAAAAATATAATTAGCACTTGCTGCTGTTTTTCTGTGGCTTATATGCAAAATGATTTCTGCCTGGGCTGAATTTTCTGACTCTTTTCTATTCCTCCTTTCACTAGTAGCTGAAGAAATAAGAAAAACAAAGCAGTGCTAGTTAGTTGTCAATGTAATAAGGTGCACAGAGATGAGTGTCACTCCTGTACTCATCTCTGATGACCCTCCACAGTGGGAGTCAAAAAAATTTGAATATATACAGTTCCAGTGTAAAAATAAAGGGTGCTGAACAAACTGAGCAGTCCAGCAAAATACTACAGTTGAGACAGGTCTATCCACTGCTGTGTTTCCCATGAGCTATGAACACAAGATTGCTTGGAGGATCTGGTAGATGTTACAGTACAGTGAGTTTTGCAGGCAATGCAGAAATTCCTCCCATCCCCTTTATTAACACTCAGCCAAATTTCTCAGCAAATCACTGAAGGAGAAATCTTTGTGCAGACTGCTCCATGATTTCACAGCCTCTTTGCAGCCCCACGACAGATGCAGCTCTAGACTTACACCTTCTAATCCTAATCCTAGGCTTTGCTAAACTGCAGCTCCACCAGTGCCACGGGCCACATGAAGCAGCTCACAGGGGAGAAGCCTTTCCACAGCCTGCACTGGGGTTTTGCAGCCCTTTCCAGCCTCATCCCCACGGCAGGTCCAGGCTCCATCTCCCCACAGCCCTGCCCTGCCTGTGCCGTGCGAGTGGCCCTGGCCACCAGCTCCTGTCACCCAGCCCTGGCAGCACCTGACAGGACCTGGTACTGGCTGAGCCTTCATCCCCCAGAGCCCACAGCAGCAGCCTGCATGGAAAAGCTCTCCAGGGAAAAATCCTTTCGGGGCCTACAAAGTCATGTGGTGCCCAAATCGGCTCAATCTGCACTGATGGCTTTTTCCAAGAAACATCAATATTTAATACTTCCTGAGCATGTGAAATAGAGGCTCAGCTGTCAGGGCTGTTTGACTTCCAGCCAAGGACTCTGCAAAGCAAATATGAATAATCTGCCATGGGTTCCACAATATTGCCCATATTCACTACTAAAAGAGCAAATAAAACACTAGCTATAGAAATTACTACATCTGAAATCGCACATCTTTTTACCAAATATTTAATAAGTTCAGTCCCTCCTAACTACGTATTGCTCAGATAAAAGCAATGGAAAATAAAGCCAGGGTCAGAGATTAAAACCTGAATCTCAGATTTAGATTTGGAGCGTGATTTTTAAGTCCAGTCCCAGAACAAGCTTAACTGCTTGCTCCTCCTATATAAGCAGTTGATATATCTGGAGCAGTACCTTGCTGAAGGTGCACCTCCATGATATTCTGTCCAACAAGACAATGATCTCTGTCCACTCAGGATGGTCAGGGGCTGGAGCATGCAGCATGGGAAGAGATGGCACAAAACCAGGATTTACTCAGCCTTGAGTAGGAGCTCTTGGTGGAGCTCTTGGTGCTGCCTACAACTGAGGAGAGTGTTTAGAGAAGACAGGGAGAAACCCCCTCTTGGAGGTGCAGAAGGACAGAATGGGAGACAAAAGACACAAATTGCAACATGGGAAAGCCAAATTATACATAAAGAGCAACTTTTTCCACCATAAGCACAGCCACTGGAACCTGGCCTCAGAATTTTAGAAAGTCCATCCAGAAATAGAAAGCTCCATGAAACACAGCCCTGAGTAACCTGATGCAACTGGACCTGCTCTGAGCAGGGAATTAGACAAGATGACCTCCAGGTATTTCTTCCCATCAGAATTATTCTATGATTTTACAAACCTTAGCTTTTAAGAAGCATTCAAAATACTTCTATAGATATTTTAGTATAAGGCTTTAAACATTTGTTTGTTTGACAAATACAAAGCCAGCAAGAGATAAAACCAGATTCTGCTGTAAATTAAAGAGGAATTTTTTTTCCATGAACATCTGGAACATGTATGTGCAATTGCCATACTGCTAAACAAAGAGCTGGCATGAAGAAAAAGAAAAGGATCTGTTTTCATTTAGGCTATTGTCCCTTGGAGCTAACATAATGTATAATGTGTTTGGGGTTTAAGTGTAGTGATTTGTTTGGAATTAAATATAAACATAATTTCCAACATTCAAGAATAGTGGTAAAACCAGAGATAAATCTGAATCAGAACACAGCTATAAGAGCTGTCTCCTGAAACTACTGAAAATGTTGTAATTGCTTCACAGGTACCATTTCAGAAGTTACCTAGGTCTGCAGGTCTCTAGATTTCAGTGATAGTCACTGTAACTTAAGCTCCTAAGCACTTCAATAGTTTTTGAAAATGGTACTGAATTATTTGAAAATGGGTTCCAAATTATTCCCATCTCACTTCTTTTGGAAGCCTGACCTCTTCAGCAATCTTGCATTCTTTCTTTTAGAAATACATTATTTTGTATACACAAGGTACTTGTCATTTTCAGTGCAAGATGAACCTGAAACTTTACACATTCTTCATATCCAGGTGTAAACTTCAGCCTAGGTCTATGCCATCCTTATTCATGGTCATTTCTTAGCAACTCTATTAATGAGAGAGTTAAAACCTCAGTTAGGTACCTAATTTCTATACACAGAGTATAGGAAGATTAAGACACTTGGCTTAATGCCAACCCAGCTTCCTGTGCTGCAAACACATAAACTGGTCCACAGATATTTCTGAAACCACGTCTTTTTCCTAGATGACAGCTCTCTTGTAGCTCAAAACTAGGCACCTGTGTGCAAAAGGGAGTCACAGCCACAAATTTCTTTCTGGATGTAGTCACAAAGTCACCAATAAGAGCCAGCACCTCTCTTTTCTTCTAGATGGGGCTGCTAGAGGAAGAGAATTGAAGCTACAGCACTTGCTGAACCCTGCTCTCCACATCTAAGGGCTCTTCCCTCTCACTCACTGCCAGTGGCCCTGTGGATCCTGCACTCCTCCCTCTACAGTGAAGCCTTCTCACCTGACATTATTGTTCATACAAGAGAAAGCACCAATTCCACCCCTGCATATTATTTAAAGACATTCTTTTGCATTGCATGGGTTGTCATTTTAACTTTTTTCAGGTTCAGGGATGCCCTGAAGTTTCCTGAAGAAGTGCACAAGTCTCTTGGTCACTCCACAAATCCAGCACGTTCATACAATACAGTGTGGTTACCTGAGGCACAACATATATCTGTTATCACCTCTTCCATGTCTATTTGTTTATATATATGTGCGTGTGTGTGTGTATAAACTGTGTCCTGGCATGAAGACCAGCTTCATTCAACCATGGAGTTCTAATTCAAAGGCATATTGGTTTTGACTCTTCTTGAGGCTGAATCCATCACAAGCCATATGAGAAGCAAAAATTTTACATGTTTTATTTTCTTATTCTTACTATTCATCAAGTGAAAACAATGTGCTGAGCACAATATAAATGAAAAAATCATGTGTCTGTGCCCATGTTCAAGACATCCTGAAGATCTTGCTTTCTGTAATAATAGATGTCAACACTGTATAACAAAATCTTATTTATTTATTTATTCTTACAATTTCACATAATGTGAGACTACTGCTTACACACAAGTCCTGTGTTTAGAAAGTAGAAGGCATTAGAAGGACAAATGTAATGAGCCAGAAATACCTGAGACAAATTCTGCTTTCCTTTTGAATTGATACTATATTCAGTGAAATTATACATAAAAGAGTCTTTGTATTTCCTGCTCATATTTGTGGACAATTAGTTTACTGATCCTGTTGTTTGAATTCTCTGTGAAGGACACAGCCCCTGTGAAAGCTCTCTGACCCTTCTTGCCTTAGCTAAGCCTTAGCTTACCTTCTTTGACTGATTAATCTTATTGACTCAGGTGTTGCCAGCTTATCAGTCCACTCTTCACAGGTGAACAAAGGAAATTTTATGCAAGGGCTGCTCCTACATCTTATGTTAATCAAAATTTACTGATTCAGGTTTTGCCTCCTCCCCAGCATCTCTCCAGCTTGCAGACAATTACATTACATTACACACTGCACACTTGTCAGCAGCATTTCTCTGTGTTGTAGAGTTTCTCTGCAGCAGACAGCATGTTGGTGCCTGTGGAGTCTGAATTCCCAAAGATGGGAACCAGATGCTACCATAACTATGCATACAAAAAATACTATCTTCCTATAAAAAAGCCCTTGAAGGACTTTATTCAGATTTTATGAGCCATCGAGTGGAACAGCTGGGATTTTTTTGGTAGGGTTTTTTTGTTTGCTTTTTTTCAATTCAATAATTTTCAAGCACAGACATTTGCCCCAAAGCATTTCCCTTCAGATACAATATGGTTTTATTTCAGCTTTTCCTGCTAAATTCTACTCTTCATTTATATGTCAAAATATTAGGATGCTCTTTTCCCACTCTCATGATTTTTACACATATACTTGTGTCAAGAGTGAAACAACCATCACCTTTTTTGACTGACAGTCTCAACCCAAGAGGCAAAGAAGAAGCAAAGCCTTTATAATTTTAGGAAGGCTTTTTCTGGGTTTTTTTTTTCCCCATAATGATATATACACTGAGATACTTTCTGTAACTGACAAGAAACAGATAGAATTTCAAAGGAACAGGAAAACAATGCACCACTGCAGCAGATGTGTGCCCAGGGAAACTATGAAAAAACAAAGATTTCCACATCTTGTTGCATAAAAGGGCAAAAATGAAAAACACAGATGATGGCAGTTTAACAAAAACAAGCAAGCAAAACCCTCTGAAGTTCATTTACCAAAAAAATCCCCTTACAATTAAAATACTTACTTTTAAATCATTATTATACAAATTAAGAAAAATAATAGTTTACTCTTTTCTTCATGGCAATTTTTTTCTCATGCTGTGTTTTACAGTGTTGCTGTTTGAAAGAGCAGAAGAAATTCTTTTTGTTGTTGCTACAACTTCACATACAAGTGAAGGTGTAGCAGATTGTTAAGTGCAACAATCATGACTCTCTAATGCAGCTTCCCACACAGAAAAAGCAATGGATCTTCCCTACATTAAGCCTCTTAGAGCCCACACAAAGTGTGGCTACCTTCAGCTTTTTTTTTTCCCCCAAATATCAATTCTAATTTGAAAAACAGACTCTAAAAGGCAACTATTTGCTGTTTGCTACTCTTGTTCACTTCAGCAGGTCATTGCCCTTTCCTAAATGTACTGCCTAAACATGCACATTTCATTACCATTCAGAATTTGTCTAGATCCAACTTCCTGCCATTACGTCCTGACATGCTTTTGTCTGCTAGGCTGAAGTCCTCCAGTATCATATTTCTGTTCCCTGCAGAGGTTCCCTGCACACTGTCAACACATCTCTCTGTAAGTCTGTTTGATAAACTAAAGTCAAGCTGTTTGAAGGCATGGTTTCTAAACTGTTAATCATCTGAGGGTCTCTTCCCAGAGTCTTCTCCATTTTTTTCAACATCTTCCTTGTCTGTAGAATTAAACAGAGTATTCTATCCATGGCCATATTGACTTCTAATGCAGAGCTAATATTCTTCACAGATATTTGAGAGCTGCATTAGCCCTCCTGGCCAGTGTCCCACTGTGAGCTCATATGCAAATAACACAGATCATGACAAAGATCAAGATAAAATCATGATACAGATCTTTTCCAATAGCCAGTTCTCAGTCCACTGGTCCCTTTTCCATAGGCATGGTCTACATTCTTTACTGTTGGTTTTATGACATTACATTTGACACTTGTGGCAGGCACAGATCACTGTTACCAGCCATCTTCTCAACAGCACTTGAAAGGTTTAACAATGTTTTTCCATTTAGTGCTTGATGGAATTCTGTATCTCTACTGAATCCCAACAGGAGCAGAGTCATTTAACATGATACAGAATTTCATCTAGTTTCATCTATTTAATGCATTCCAAGTTTGTTTCATATTGCTGTAATGTATTAATCAAGAAATCACAGGGTGTTAAACCAAACAGCTCAGTGAGATTTATATATATATATAAATGGTATTGTATCAGTTGTACTTTATTAACTGAACGTGCAATCACCTCAGGAGAAACATTTCAAGCCACTATTATCAACACATGTTTTCCATAATCCTAAATTCATTGGCAATGTTTTCTTTTTCTTATTGTATCCCATCACAGGAATCTTCCTCTTTGCCCTGCATCAATGTCATGTCCAGTATGTTTTATGGGGACCTGGACAGTTCTACTAAACTGAATAGGTAATAAAGGTAGTAAGCCTTAAATAGGGGCATATAACCTCCTGGTGTCCCCAGAATTTCATTATTTAGTGAAATACTTCTATTTCCTCTTCAGAGTTTGTTTTCCTTCCCTCTAATCCCATCCCCATGCATTGCTTGGTGGAAAAGGTACATACATTCTTATTTCTATCAGCCCTCAAAACTATTTCATGACTTCTGTAATATAAAATGTTTCTCTTCAACTTGTATAATCATAGGAATACTTTTTTCAGCTTTCATTATGCAAGTTGACTTTTGATCTTCATGCATATAGAGAGAAACTGAGAAAAAAAAAAGAACTCTACACAATCTAAATATGTGAAATCTAAAGACTCATAACTCAGCAATCCAAGAATTATTTTTTTTCCTGCTGGTTTGCATCTCACTCGTGATAGGTAACAGTTCAAGCTGATAGAAATGCTAGCTTTGGAGCACAAGCCAAATTGAGAGCCAAAATAAATCAGAATAAGCAAGTTTCAAACAGAAAGTTTAAGGCTAATTAAATAGCCTGAACTAGAGGCCATGAGGCCCTTAGGGATCTCTGAACAGTGCTGTCTTGCAGATTTTAGAAAAAAAAGTAGTTGGGCAACTCAAGTGTCTTTCACCTTGCACAACAAATCAGGCATTTCCACAACATAACACAGCTCATTAAAGTTGTTGTGTCTTAATACAAGGGTGATGCTGCTGTAGGAAAGGATATACAAAGATGTATTCAGAAAAGAAACAACTATAATTTCTGCTAATGTTGTATTTTCGTTGTCTAGATTTCCACAGTTTTCACTTCCTCAACATTCTTTCTTAGATTCAAAGAGATTCTTGCTGTAATTCTCACAATACAGTAACTGCCTTGGCTCCTTCCTCCCATGACTCTTGGGATGATAAAACTAAGGATCACATCACTAATTAGCAGCAGTAATTCTTTAGCCTGGCTATTCAAAAAAATGTACTAATATACAACCTATATGAATCTCTGACTATAACCTAAGAGGAGATTTGAATCCATTGCCCAATTTTGACCAGAAGAACAGACATATTAAAGAAATTAGGTCTCTATTGATTTCCTGAAAATAGACAGCTGAAGAGGCAGACCCTGTCAACACTTTGATTGAAGATGTAATTGAAAATTCTTTATTAAACAACAGAAAATACACTTGAAGGAAAAGCCTCTAGAATTCTCCAGTCATACAAAAATCCCTAAAGCTACATCCCAAAATCACAAAATCTCAAGAAATGTGTTCACAGGGAAAACTGTGGCTGTTAGTTGCAATGTTCCTGTAGTTACTTATGAATATGCACATTCATTTCTTGTTTTCTTCTTTAACAGGTCTGTCTCCTGAAAGGCAACCAGTGTTGTCAAATCAAGATGTGTGGCAGAAAATTCTGGAGTCCCTGTCCTGCATGCAATGCATTTGTATATTCCTGAACTTAAGTAATTTAGAAGAGACCAAGAATTTGACCAAAATATACCAATGGACAGCAATTGTGAGTTGTTCAATTTACATCATCTTCAATTTACAGCTGAGCAAAGAGGTGAGATTCTAAATCTCTATTTGCTGTGAGCCAACTAGTCCTGTGTACAGATGCACTGTGGTCTTATGTTTTATAAAAACATCACAAGGATGAATATATACAAGCCCAACCACCAGCTGTCTACCTAATATTAGATTATGTGGCAATAAACAAATACTTCAACATTTCAGAACATTTTCTTGTTTGGTTTTTATTCTACGAGTAAGGAAAACTAAAATTCCTTGTATTCCTTGGTAATTGTAAGAAAAGCCAGTCATTCAGCAGTTGAACAGATTGCTCTCAAGGTTAAGAAAACACTGACTGAGCATGTGATGGAGAATGCTACAGACAAGGTAAAGCACAGCTGAACTTCAAGGCTGCTGGGGCAGCACTACAACAGTACTTGTAACAGGAAAGCAGTAATCACAATAAAAGTTTGCCATTCTGAACTTCCAGGTGTTTAGGAAAAAGTCTTGTTACTATGGATTTATGATCTCTTTGAGCAAAGGTTATTTTGATGTTTTTAAAAACAGAGAGAAAAAAAAAAACATGGTGCATATAATTTTCTGCTGTAGAAAGTGCAACTACATCAATTCATCTTTCTCTCCCCACAAATCAAGATAGAGACACTGTAAATCAGAACTCTTCTGTCAAGGTTTAAGGGAAGCAAGAAATATGCAAAACAGTAAATCAACATGAGGTTTCCTAAACTATACCTGGCAGTCACAACTATACTAAAAGTCAAAAGATTAATGATCATCATTTTCATTTCCACTGCCCTAAGAGTAAAAAGCAAGATTGAACACCAGGAATCTTTGGTAACAGGTGCTGAGGGATTACTGCATATGCTGCTAGCAGTTTTTCTTAAATGTATATGACAGGTTTCAGGGAAAGGCAATGCTGAAGGAAGGAAATAGCCTTAGCTCCTTTTAAGATTTTCTAAATCAATGCAGGGAGTGGATGTTCAAGTAGCAAGTATTCTGGCACTCAAGAAGCCCTGTTACAAATTAGAAGACAAAAAAAATCTATGCTTAATTAGCCTCCCCTTTTTCAATCTGTTGAAATCAGCAGGAAATCACAAGATGTGATGAGAAGTAGAAAAGAAGTTGCCTCTGTTTTAGCATAGCTTATGGAGAGCAGCAGATCTTCAACTTCTATACACCTAGGTACTTTTGTAGTGAATGCCTGAAATTGCATAGAAGAACTAGGAACACAAATCCATGAAAAATTGCCTCCTTCTTTAGCAAACCACTAAAATAACCAGGCCTCAGTGCCAGATCATCAGCATCCCATACTCTTCCCTGCATGCAAAGCATCTATTGGTGCACAGCATCTAAGACATGAGAGTCTCAGCAAGAATGGGCCAGCACAGTCATTTACAGGTCTAAAGCCTCCTATCTGTAACAGCACAGATAAGCAAGGCAAAGCTTTAAGAACAGGGGACAAAGGCCATTGCTAATTGCTGAAGACAGGAAGTGTCTTGGTTACCTCCTTCTGCCATGATGGAGGCTACAAAACACTTAGAGCTTCTACAAAGCATCTGCATTGCATGAAGTAGATTAGGTAGGTGTTTGCATTACTGGCCCCTTTCATTGTAATATAATCAGCTGTTGACTCTAGGATCTCAGAGAGATGGAGGGTGCTTGCTTACTAGGTAAATGGGTCTTTGGTTATCATGCAGTCCCATGGATTTGTACTAGAGAAAAAAAGCAGGCAGGGAAAAAAACAAGGAGGGATAATCACATATAAATGCATTGTATTCACAGATGCAATTTTTAATTTAAAAACTTAACACAACTTATTATATAAAAATTAATAGGACAAATTAATTCCAGACATAAGGTCAAATTTTTTTATCTAAGAAAGTTAAAATTAAAATGATGCAAAATATACATTTACAGAAACAAAAGTTTATAATTAAACACCACTGATTCCTACAGGAATCAGAAAAATTCTGAGATTCTGGCTTTTAGGCAATATATACCAGGAAAAAAATAATATAATGAATTATACTAGAAGACAAGACATCCATTTTAAGATAATCTCTTGAGCAGAAAAAAATCCACAGAATACATCCTTTGCTTTACATAACTATATATTCATTGCATCACAGAGAAACATTATATCTCAAAACTTTATAAAGAAAAAGGAAGGAAAGGGGAAAATTTTTTTGTGAAAGGTTGGTTACACAAGAAACTGTGACTGATGACTACTTTAATAACAACATCATTTAGTGATTAACATTACCATCAATACAAAACAAACCATATGTGGGGCAAGTGCAGGTCAGAAAACACACATCTTTTGCAGCACATAGAAGCAGGTGTAGCACATCTCAAGGAAGACATAACATCAAAGTAACATACCTTTCATGGGCTGGAATTTTAATTTCTCTGTTCAGTGGTAAATAATTTGTTCCTGGATAGTAATCTTTTCCTTTAGATTCTTCTAAATAGTTTTATTTTTAAAACATGCTTAGACCAGAAAACTACATTTGTTAACTTTAAACATAAAGTTGTTTACCTTAAGTGGATTACTTTGATATTGGGAACATGAGGAGGATTTGCATCCTCTTCATCAGTTACATGCTTTGAGACTAAGCAGATGGCATGCCCCTGCAAGTCAAGTATTCTATGATAATCTAGGGTAGTTTTAGCTTATTTTTTTTTATAGCTCCATGGGTCACTCCCAAAACCCTATTTAAAAATCAAGGTCCATTATCTGTATTTTAAGATATGAATGCAAGCTAATAATTGACAACCAATTTGTAGCAGATGTAATTGGCATAAAGATTCAAATTACTTTTTTTCACAGCCCAGTGCCAACTTAAACCTATCCCAACCAGATTTCCAACCCAGGTCTAAAGAGCATATATATTTTCTTAAGCTTTTGTTTAAATAATGGCAGCATGCAATATCCAAAGATTCAGATCTTGTTTCAGATATTGTTTCAGATACATACCCTACGAAATTCTTGTTAGAAATGGACCTACTCTGGAATCTTGCTGTTAATCTTGTTTGGCTTTTTGTTGTTGTTGTTTTGTTGTGGTTTTTTTCCTCAAACAATATGAACTGATTCAAACAAAAGTGTTGTGGGGAGTGCATCAGCTTAAAAAAAAAAAAAAGACTGGAAATTGTTTGAGATCAAAGATAGGACTACCATGCAAAATAAGAGATCATTGAAATACCTTTGCTTTCCCTCTCTTTCAGACGTGGCACTGAAATCCTAATTTTTTCATTGCATATCACATCACTGCCCCCACTATTCCACACTGACTATTCTTACACATAACTCTCATAGTCTTTCTCACCAAAATTTTTGTTTACACTGAATCATAGAAAAGAGTATTCCTTATGCCTCAACTGCCGGTTTTCTTTCACTTCAGCAGAGTCACAATTCCCATCTGACTGGCACCAATTCATATACATGAAATAACACCAATAACAGAAAGCAGAAAAAGCCTGTTAGTTAGGGCTGTCACAGCAACAGGAAGCACAGAATAGCAGTGACTGAACATTGATCTCTTGCATTACTGAGGAATGTTAAGCAAGTATGAAATATCAGCCACTGAAGTTGTGCACTCAAACCTAGGTGCCAATTCTAAACATTTCATGGTCTTTCAGGAAGACTGAGATCATTGTGATTAAAATTTCCCCCACGAGCCAGCCCAAGACAAGCTTTGAAGGTAGAAATATTTGTGAAAATGATTTACAGATGTTTCCAAACTTGCTGCCAGCATTCCCGCTGAAAGATAGTCTGTGGATCTTTTATCTTAACATTCTTTTTATGTATTTCTTATGAAGTATATGATAAGGGAAAAGAATCAGAAAATCTGATTAGAGTTGTTAATATATAGTTCTTCAAAATACAAGAATCTCCAAGAATCTGACCACAATTTAACTGTTAAATTTAGTTTCTCCAGCTAATTAAAGAAAATCCTGTTAGATTCCGCATAATTCAGACAGCAAGAAACCAAAATGTGTTTTCACTCAAGTCTCAGAAAATAATTTTTTCTTAAGGATGTTGAGGTGACAATTATTTAATATCAAGAACTTCCAAAGCAGTGCCCAAGCTAGGGAACCACCAGAGCACCTGGGTCCGCCACTCTTCAGCATGAAGAAACACTATCATCTGAGTCACCTGCTGTTCAGGTAAAATATTCTTTAGGAAGGCACAGACAAGCACTTTCACTTTCTGACAAGGTTCACAGGCTCTTTTCTGAGAGGTCTCTGATGCCTCAGCAGCCCCAATGCCCTGGGTGCCTGCACAGCCTGACGTGCACCTGCTCCTGCCAGGGGAATCGACAGCAGATTCCTGACCTCGCTCTCACATCTGCCAGTGGCACACTCCAGCTATCCCAGTTAGAGCCAGAATATCCACACAAATCCAGGGCTTCTCCTGTGGGCCTTCTCTTGCCAACAAGATATATCCTCTTCAACATTTTCCTTCTCTACTAGCTGCTGCCTCTGTTTCTTACCTGTTTTTCCTGTGCGTGTTCTGACAAATTCTCTGTTGCAATGCCAGGAGAAATTTATCTTTGCAAACTTGCCCCAAACCTCAAAAAAACTCAAGCCAGGAGGTTAAAATGGTGTGCCTACAATACACAGTAGTCTTTAAGGGAAAGCCCTGGTGTTTTCTGGATTCCTTTGAGCTTCAAAACAGACATATACACAAAGACTGTATAGACTAAATATAAGGAAAAACAGCAAACATCAAAAGCTGTGTGATTAAATGAAGCTTTCCACATGTGTGCAAAAAACAGAGAGGCATGAGATTCCAGGGTTTCTGGAGTTCAGCACAGCAACTTTGACAAGAGGGCCCCACAAATACTGTCTTCGTATCAGCTTTGTAGTTCGTGCAAGATGCAAGAGAATTTTTTTAAAATGTTCAAAAAAGATTCTCTGGAATGGAAGGGAGAGCTGTGGAATACTCAGCAGCATTTTGAACACAACATTCACTGTATCCCTTGGCCACAGTGCACTGCCTCACCTCCTCCTACCCTGCTGCCATACCACTCAGGGATGGGGGAATGAGTGGGGAAAGGGTAACCAGTTTTTCCAAGAATTAAGGTAACTGTAAGTAGAGCTGATCCTACACTGAGTAGCTGTGTATGCATTATACATGCAACTAACTTTTTCTATTCTTATTTTGCCTTAATGCAAGAGCTTTTAAGGAAACAGGACATTCCATTTGAAAAACACGCCATGCAACATCTACAACAGTAGCATTGTGTGGCCCTTTTTAGTGTTTAGTTGCACAAAGATGTGGAAAATGATCCCTAGAACAGATTTTTCAGGCTACTTTCAAGGTTATCTATATTCCCATTAGGCTCAATTAATCCAAATATGACTGTATCTGATTTCAGACTGAGGTGGGCTTTTGTTCCAAACACACTTACACTTCCTAACTAGCAACAGGAAACAACTTTAAAGAATAACATTCAAAAATATCTCCTCCTCAAAAGTTTTTTATCTTTTTTACATCTCAAGTCAAATGGGCTTTTATGTCTCTCCTTTGTTCTGATGCAAAGTTCTTCCTCTCCAATAAAGCAAGTTTACTGTGATGGAGCAAACAAGGAACAGCACAGAGATCCCAAAATCTTTAATGAGTTGTCACAGACAACAGGCTCTGGTCTAGTTTTGACTTCTAGTTCCTGCATCATGCTATCACCCTCAGAGAGACTGTTGAAACTCTACAGCCCAGCCACAAGAGAGAATTTTTATTCAGAAAGGCAGGTTTATTAGCAGAGTAGTCAGGCCAAAGCTGAAGTCTGAGTCCCAGAAGTTTTCTCAGTGTAGAAACCAGCATAGATAGGAATAAAACTCCTGTGCCCCTTGGCCTGATAAAGCTTCACAGAAACACCAGTGAAACAAGTGCCAGAAGGCCCTTCCCTCAGCTCTATGGCAGCATCAGCAAGGAATTTACTAATCCCTTACCTGGGGTGGCACACTCCTACTGCATGGTGCTGGGAGGACATTAAGGCAAGAGGCTGGCACACCAAAGATGCTGTGCTTCTTAGAATAAAGACCCAAACTAGAGGCAGAAGTTAAGTCATGCAAAAAAATTCTAAAATGGTCTGTAAATGATTCATTATGAGTAAAGTATCTAACGTTATTTCACATTCACTAAATGAATTATTCTCATCATAAATGTGTACTGGTAAGAAGCAAGATGATGCTAAATTAGCATGATTGAAGCATATCTGAGACAAAAATGAGTGATAGCCCTAAACAAAAAGGCAAATTTAGTGCTTGTCACTAAAAGCACAATTGATTGAATTCAGTTTCTGTGTCAGAATCACCATTAGAAATTCATTATTCATACCTGTATCATCTCATATTCATAAGCCTACTAGCTGAGTGCTTTGGACAATTTTCAGTGTTTGTTCCTTTAAAGCATTCACATACTGTCCCATGGGAAGCCTGATGTGTGTCATAAGTTCCCTCACAGCAATATCCCAACAAATGTCAATCCACAGAAGCTGCAGCCCTTTTAGCTGGTTTGGAAATCTGTCAGCTATAGATCATGAACTGTAACAGTCAATTATTGAGACATCTGATAAGTCTCCTGGTTTTTAAAAACACTAAGAGTCACCGTGGCCTTAGGATACTTCTCCATGGCTCAATGCCAGCTAGAGGCAGTCAAGTGACTGTCATTGTTGAACTAGTAATGCCTGAGAACAGAGAAATTATGAGCTCCCAGTTCCATGCCTGATATTTCTGAAGTAATTACAACCAAAAGTTCCATGGATGCCTTGACATTTCCTCCATACTACAGTATTTTGGTTAATTGGGTTTTTTTCCTGATGATGGATGACTTATATCTGAGCCTCATCAGAGGTTTGCTTTGCTTGTTAGGAAAGTTAGAGTGAAATACTGCGGGTCATTATTCAAATTTCAAAAGAATAGGTTCTACTCTTCAACTCTGAACTTCAGCTTCACATCAGCAACTTTCTCTGGCTTTGTAATAATTTCTTACTTACTCACTGTGAAAACACAATATATGACACACACTCAAAAACAGCATATATAGCTGGTAGTCACTACTCCTTGTGCCACTGACAACCAGAAAAAGCAAAAGTTTGGAATTCATAGGCCTGGTACAAAGGACTGTTTCACATTGTAAACAGTGCACCATCTCAATGAGTTAGACAACCAGTGCCTTCTACTTTGCATTTTATAATACATGTACAAGTACGTCCCTGCATTTCTCACCCCAGCTTGGCAGAAATGCAAACAGACACAAAAGATGCAAAACAAAAATTAGTGATCCAAACAACTTGGCGATTTTCTTATTAAAAGGTCAAGTAGTGAACAACTGACTTGAATTTGCTGCTTAAATTGCCAGTAGATGACGTAACTTGAAATCCAGGACAAAACTGACTCACATAAGCGATATTAATCTAATTATGCAATACCCCAAACTAAACCAGGCACTTTTGTCTTGCTAAGTACAGTTTAAAAATAAACAGTCTAAACATGAGATCTCTGCTGGACCAAGCACACCCAAGAATTCACAACATCAGCTAGAAGCTAACTTAAAATGCTATGATTTACACTAGGGATTTTGAGTAAATTTAATTAGTTTCCTGCATTTCAGCAGAGTATATTAAGAGCAAATGAATTCTCTCAGCATAAACAATGAAACAATGAAGAACAAATGAGTTAAGTCATCTTCATAAATCAATTCATGCTAAAATATGTGCTAATCCCAATCTGCACTCCAACTAGATATTACCATGTGTGTACAATCAACAATTTTAATTTAAATTGCCTGCAGCTAAACAGAAAAGGGCAGCAAACCAAGACCACTATCATCATTCACATTTGCTATTGCAGCATCTCATCTGTAAAGAAAAAATGGCAGAGTTGCCCCAAACAACTGGCTCTTCTAAAATGCTACACTTAATCCTTTTACACGACTCACTTGCTGTATGACACTGATCGAACATGTGCAGCCCTCATGCTGGTGAGGAAAAACAGAAGAGGAAAATCTTTATTCCAGATTTACAGAGTGCAACAACTTTATAAGTTTTCCATTTACCTTTAAAATAAAGTAGAAGCATGTGGAATTGCTAACAGTTTGGCTCTCTGAAGGGAAGGAAGCTGATCGGAAAGTGCTCAAGGCACTTGCTCAAAAGTTCACGCCATGTTTTGAAATCAGGATCTCTCACTGGATTGGATTGAAAGTGCTACAGTAATGGCTTATTCTCCTGTTATTTCATTACTCTTCCCAAGCCAATCTTCTAATTCAGAAAAAGCATTACAAGACAAGGATTATATCAATGTCTTTTGTTACATAAGGATTCAACTGGGCTAAAAAGATTCTGTTCTGCAAAGAGCACACTTCTGCACAAAAAAAAACATTTTTGGTGGTGATAATTGATATTTCATGTTTTAGCTGACATGTCCATTTAACAAAACATTTTACTAACAAATTAATCAAGATAGCCATAAGATTTTTTAATTAAACTTTATCCCATCATAAAAAATGTCTGAATATTCAACATAAAGCTAGTTCCAAGGGTGAATTTAGACCCTCAGGTCAATTTAGTGGAATGATGAGCACTGAAGCTGAAATCAGAAACCTTAACTTTTTCAGTCTGAAAGTGAAACCATGATAATTTCCCTAGATGGAAGTAAAATTCAATAAAGAAGTCTGAAGATTGCCACCAAACTGAACTAGCCACCTCCATTTAGCTTTATACTTAATTGCCTGTCTCAAGAAATTTCTTGGATGGGCTCTTCTCATTCAGGGATACACCCCTCTAAATATGTTACAAAGTCAAGTGCTATTCTGGGAGTGCAACCACATTTTAACCCAAATCAAGCATTAAAGATTTATTTTACAGAGGAGGATAGAAATATCATCCCATTTACTGATAAATGCATATTGGTGGATTAAACAACATTTTCATGGTCATTTCTGCAAGTTTGTGATAGATCTGTATCTACACCCATGTTTTGATGTATACTGTACCCTGACAATCCCACTTCTTCAATCGAGTTGTCTCCTTTAAAAGAAATTACATGTCCAGCAAAGGAAAATCTGAGAAATCTCTCTTACCTGGCAAAAAATGATGCTGCAACCGAGGTGCCTGTGGATACTTCACTGGCAACATAGGTGCTCTGGGAGGCAGGGAAGCTGTACAGGGAGGGTTTATCTGCGTTGTAGCGGTTCAGTGCTGCTTCAGTCAGGCCCTCTCGACTAGTCTCTGTCATAAGCTGAGATATCTGAAGACAGAAAGAAAACAGAAGTGTCATCAGCTAAAGCTCACTGGTTGACCCCTCCTTACCCAGCAATGCCCCCGGATTGCAGCTGGAGTAAGAGAGGCATTTCATTCACTCCCTCTTCACTGCTCTCTGAACTAGCTTATTGCTGCTTTCATACTAATCTACAGTACTTAAGCTCAGCTGTAACCTTGTCTGCATTAAAACTAATGGGATAAATTTATCCCATCACTAAATATGTCAACAATGTATATGGTTTTCCATCCATACAAAAAAAGAAAGAGTAAACCATAATCCTTGCTTGGTCTTACCTCAAGATAAAAGAAAGATTAGATTTGTGCAAAATATGTATATTTTACTTCAGGGGAGTGATGGGGGTATTAAAGAATAACATTTTTTTGTCTTGGTAAAATAACATCTCTCTAGTGTATTAAGCATTTTTGTTGACCTTTCTCCAGCAACTCAACACACAGCACAGGAGGGAGTCCCTTGGGATCTTAGACAATTTATCACCTCTCTGCAAAACTGGGATCATTAGTATTCACTTTCATTGCCTTTCTTAAAAGGTTTTAAACATCATGTAATTCCATTCTTCTGATGGCCCATCTAACATGTTTTTCCTGCTATAAAGTCTCATCTCAGCCTTTCATTGTCTGAAAAGAATCAGAGTTCCATCAGGCTTGACCCAGTTCTCCTCAAATCAGCTGAAAGATCTCTGACTTCAGAGATAGCTGGGTAAGCTCTACTGAAGCAACTCCTCAATACTTTGAATGTAGTTTCTTCACTTCTTCTGCATGAATTTACAATGCTGTAATGTCATCTCCATTCTTCATGCAATTCCTAACAAATTCCCTTTCCTCCTTACTTCACTTCTACGACAAATAGCTTCTGTTCACCAATTCATGTCACAAAATAGCAACATATGCCTAAAAAGAGCCCTCCCAGGTTATTGCTAGCAATTATCCATGGCATAGTTTCCTTCCTCCTGCAAAAAGTTCCAAGAGGTAGCCTCTTACCTGTTCAATTTCATACTTCTAATTATCACCACAAAAACAAAACATGTTTGTGAGGCACATCAAAAAAAGTATTTGAAATCATCCTTAAGTTCTTTTTTCACTTAGGCTTGCTTTATTTCACCTGTTAAACATTTCAGTTATTAAAAGAAAAGTTGAAGAACTGATTTTTATTTGTGAGGGAAAGAAGACATGATATGGCAACATCTTTTAGGCCAACTACCATGCAAGCCCTGTTTCTCTCATAGAAAATTGCTATCCATTCTGCTATAGCTAAGAAGATAATCTGTTTATCCTTATTTTACATACTTTTAGATCAATCAACTGTAATACTTCAAGAACAGGAATGCTAAACCAGCCTCTCTATTTTTATGAGAAACCAGAAGAATTGCTGAAAGTGCCCCCATCATGTTAATCCCATGCTGAGCCATTTCAATTTACTGGATTCACTACACTGAATGAGCAGTGCTCTCAGAAGGCTATAGCTGAAAACCAGAACTTAAATCATCTCATACTACTGGCAGAATGCAGGAATTTAGGCTGTCTGCCAGGATACCTCCTTACATTTCCAACATGCAGGCAGACAGTTCTTCAGTATCCTGCTACCCTATGTATGCCCACCTGGGACACCCAGCACACTTGAATTCACTAAACAGTATTTCTATTTCCTTAAATATTACATAATATTTAATAACTCAGCTGTTTATCTTTGCAATGAACTAACACAAGACTCTGCTCTGCCCCCTTCAATTATTCTGAAACCAAATTCGTCATCTTCCATGTTGGGAGCTGCTAAACAGACAGCTTTCCCTTCAGAGAAGAGTGCACACATAAACCTTGCCTCATCTTAGTTCATCCAATGCAAATATATGTAATAAGGATGGATCATCATTAATTAATTACAGTTGCTGACAATGTCACTAGGAAGTGCTACTTCCATGGCAAATGGCCAGCAGTTAAGAAGTTGGTGAGTTGACTTAAGTCAACTGCAATCATAACCTCCCCATCTGCCAAATAAAGATTTGCAACTCTAAATACAAATTTCCACAGCCAGTGCAATACACTTCTGTTGGCATCAGCAGATACCCTGAAGTTGTGAGATGGTGAGGCTTGAGAGAGGTATTTCAGAATTTGCAAAGCAGGAAAGTATTTGTGTGTCTTGATGTTCAGGACACAGAAAAGCCATATAACATTGGTGACATGGTTTCTGGAATTGTAGAGACTTTCTGATGATCTTTGTCCACATCCACAAGTCTAACATGAACTTCACAGAGCAATAAAATGCCTCAAATTGATTGTGCACATTACCTGAAAATATCGCTCTCAAGCTCCCCAGGAACTGTCTAGATGCTTGGTCTCTGAGTTTTTTGGATAAGTAGTTCTTAAACACAAGCACTCCAAAATAATCACTTACCAAAGAGGCTGTGAATCTTTTATGTATTCACAGAATTGTTTATACTGCATAAATTTGTACATGTGGGTCAATCTGCAGGCTGAGCACTTCACTAGACACAAAGATATGTGCCCACAATATTTAACTGATAAATCCTCCTTTGTTCCCAGAATCCAATACATATACATAAAGCAGGGGCTAGAAAGATGCCCAAAATATTCACATACCCAAAGACTACTGACTTCAAGTCAGTTATTTTGCATTTCTTTCTTTTGCCTCACAGATTGAGTGATCTATTAAGCCAAACTGAAGAGTGGGATTTGGAGGCAATCTTACTATCTCATTTACTCTTTGCTCCAGTTAAGAGTACCAAATCAGTTCTTTCTCTTCTGCTTTCTGAGGTTCACACATATACAAACTTGAGTAAATCATCCAGGATATATCATGCATTTAAGGAAAAATACTCATAGAAAGACATTTCCAAAGCTCTTGGAGAATTGATTTTTTCCCCATCCCAGTTCAAAAGACATAGCTGAAAATGACACTTTGAGCATTAACAAACTCAGGTGATTTTATTTTTTTAACCTTCTGCTTTTTCCACACTAACACAGGCCTGGCAAGCACAGTTCATGGAAATCTGCCTCTTTACTGTCACCATCTCTTTTAATAGATACTGTTTCTGTATTTAAGGGGGAAAGACTTGATTCCTAAATTCTCTTTCTTTTCTGTGAGTACCCACATAGCATATACATGAGATTTAAGATCAGCTAATAGGATATATTTTGAGAAATTCCTTTATAGAATTGTTGGCAGTACATCACTGCCTGGATAAGCAACAAAAAGACAAAGCATGAAACAATGCAACCTTTCATTCCTCAATAAAAACCTTTCAAGTGCACATGGAACAAGACAGATGTCCCTCCCAAGGCTCCATTTTTTTCTTCTGTCTCATAAATGCAAGGCAACCATTAACCTCCTCTTTCACTGCTTTCTGGCACTATACAGCAAGAACTGGAGATAAATCATGATTTAAATTCTGTACTTCATAGCATAAAGATGGCTCTGCAGTTAAACCACAGGTGTCAGCCGGGCTGGATTCTCTTCCCATTCCAATTACAGAGTCTCTCTGTGCATAAGATTTGCCATCATGCAGTATGAGGTTAATTATATTTACATAAGGGAATTTTATAGCCAAGCTCATTAATGTTTCTAAAACTCCTAACTGAGGATTCCCAACTGAAATTACCTTACAAATGAAAGCTAGCATTTATGAAAGACGTGAAATATCCGTTTCTCTGGAGGTAGTAAAGCATTCAAGAACATCCCCATAATCTAGCTAACATCAGTAACTGATGAATGAAGTGGATGCACAGAAATATGTGAAATATATCCATATCTGATGCTAAATTCAAAATATAAATCTATGTTCAAGTTCACTATAAAGCAATTCTCAATGTCCAGAATTCCTAATCTCAGGAGAAAAGCTCCCCAGCAAGAAGAAACTGAAGGTAGAAAGCTCAAAGCTGTCTTTCATAAATGCACATACACTCATGAATGACTTCTTTGGCAATCCACTCTTTATTCAGGCAGAGAATTTTCTGCCCAATAAATACGGACTAAATTACTTCCTGGGTTATTTTAGACAATAAATGTCTACATAAACCAAGAAAAGGGCTCTTCTTAAAGACTCCCCTTTTAAGGATGAGTTGAGGGAAGTACTAGAGGATACATCTCTTAAAGCTCTGCTTTTAGAAATCACAATAACATCATAAATTAATATAAACCTGTTTATAATACAAGCTTAACAACTTAATACCAAGTTTTCCATTACGCACAATCAGGAATTCTGGCTGTTCTACAATATTAACCTTTTACCTTCCAACCAACTCTTTCTGGGTCATCAGTTTCTTCTCAGTCCTAACAAAATTAAGTTATTCTTCCCCTTTGGTTTCTGGTGTATGGGAGTGATGAAACAAGCAGTGAGAGGCACAACTCATAGTACATCCTGCATGTGGTTTTTCTTCTGACACATGCATGGAAAAACAAATTCTTCCCAAGAACTAAGCAGCCTTGTTTTTCCTGGGCTTGATCTACTAATTCTTAAATGTTGAGGCAAGACTTAAATTTGCAAACTAATTTCAAAAACTGAAAGAATTTGTCTGCTTCCTTTAGTGCATAAGAGTTCACTGTCTGATGTGATAGTGCAGTAGATTGCAGAATGAGATAAAAACCTGAAGTTTTCTGTCAGCCACCAGCTTCCCAGCCACTAAAACTGTCAGTGGAATTACAGTAACTTGCCTATAGGAAGCAGCATCAGAAAACAAATGGAGCAAGAGCTGACACTTCTTGAGTTTTTTCTGAAGGGAGATTAATGAAGAAAATATTAGAATTCTACCTCACCTGGAAAAGGTATTCCTCACCAAGAGAATTTATCAGTAAGTAGTAGGTCCTCTTCCCATAAGTTAGCAATTTTCTCTGAGCCCTTCTGGTAATAATGATTTCATCCTTTTTGCCTAACATGGAACTTCTGCATTAAGTTCTGTGCAGTAAAAAAAAAGGGGAGCATAAATTTATGTTTGGTCGCAATCAGGGGGCAAGATAACATTGTACTCAGTCTAAAAAAAAAAGACAAATGTGGGTAATTAGACATTTATTGGATTTCACTTTCATAATTTTACCATGTTGTGGGGAGACGTTACCATGTGAAAACAGGAAAGATTAATAATAATGGGTCAATTTCAAATATCCTTGTTAAATATAGCTTCAAATGTTTTGAGGTAAATCTGGTAGAGTGTTTATTGAACAACAATTAAACTGAAGTTGGATTTTAAGGGCAGAGGGATAGAGTAAAAGAGAAATCTTGTGCTGCCCACACAGCTATCAAATTATTAACACGTCCTTCACAGGGCAAAAAGGAACAATTACACCATTCAATCAGACCAACTTGAAAGTGGTGGTGATTTCCAAAGTCATTCATCTTTTAATACACCACAGACTACCAAGGACATGCTCTGCATCTTTCACAAATCACTCACTATAACAGAAGAGACATTTAAAGAATTATTCATGACAAAGTTCACCTTTGGAAAAAAAATAATTTGGAATCAGTAAGCAAGTTCCGGTAGCTAAGGGCACTGACATAATCCTACAGCATTATGCCATTTGATTATGACCTTTTTCAGTAAAATACTGAGCTGCTCTATAGCTAGAGACCACTGCAACTACTGATACAGACTGTTTGAACAAGAGCAAGACAGCAGATCCTGATAGCCTTTTCCTTGTCAAAAGAATGTGTTCTATGAGAAGGAGGCTGACAAAGGACACACATAATGTCTGCTGCATTCAAACTCTTTCTTGGATGTAGATATACTGAAGCTGCATTAGACAAGGCAATGCACTGTTCATTGTGAATACTGAAACTCCAGGGAGTATCTTTGGGCATGCTTTGCTCCTGCTTTACACAAACTTGCACACAAAATCTGATATATTGATCTAGCAGAAGCAGTTGCTGTAAGAGCACAGATTGTGTGTAAACACAAAACAAGGCACCTTAGAAAGAGTGAGGTTTTTCAAAGAGGGAATCACTGGCACGGCAACAATGCTGATTATGCTTTATATTTAATCAGAGTCAAGATTTAGCATAAACTACTTTTATTTAAACATAAATTAGTTACCATGACAGCATGTAGAGCTTAATTACAACCTCCAGCTTCCTGCTGTCCAAAAGAAAGATGACCTTTGACTGTTGCAGCCACCTCCCATGTCCCTTTATGAAGCAGATAATAAAGATGAGAATTATCATCATTATCACTATTATTATTATTAACAAAGACCCAGTGCACTCTTCAGAACAGAAAAAATCCACATTTTTGCAGGAATGGGCACATCTTCCCATCAAAGCTGCTATGATATATTTAGTTCCATGTTGCACTCAAGAGCTCATTAAATGAAACATTTTGCCACAAACTACTGAACGTCTCAAATCAACTACTTAGGGGCTGATCAGACATCCAAATAATGGTGGATTCCTTTTCCATAAGATATTTTCCTCAAATTCTTACACTTAAGAATTCTGCCTTACAAAAAAGGGATTATTTCCCAGTTGGATCCCTCTAAGAGCCTGGTGGGATTTATCCAAGAGTAATATTCAAGTGGATGGCAGACATCATGATGAGACATCTCACAATGATTGCTGAACAGTCTTGGAAATACAGAGAGGTCCTGATTGATGGAAAGCTTGCAAACACTGTCCCAATTTTCAAGAGGGGTAAGAGGAATGACCCTGCTGACTAGAAGCATGTCAGTCCACTTCATGAGGAAGATTATGCTGGGAGTCACTGCAAAACACCTGAAGGACAACAAAGTCATTTGCCACAGCCAGCATGGCTCTGTGAGGGGGATGTCCTGCTTGTCAAATCTGATTTCCTTTTATGACACAGTAACACACCTAGTTGATCAATACAGTTAATGTAATCTTTTTGGATTTCAGTAAAGCTTTGGATACCGCCTCTCACAGATATAAAGCTGTTAGAGAGCACAAAGAAAGGCTCAAAGAGGGTAAAGGATCTTCAGAGAGGCAGACTCACAATCTCCCTGGGATGCCTATTCCAGTGCTCTGCCCCCCTCAACATTAAGTAGTTCTTCCTTATGTTGAGGTAGAACTTGAGTTTTTGTGTATGGCCATTGCTCCTCATCCTCTCACTGGACACCACTGAAAAGAATCTGGTACCACTGTCTTGGCACCCATGTTTGAGATATTTATATGCACTAGTGAGATCTCCACTCAAAGAGTTTTTCTTCTCCAGGCTGAGCAGGCCCAGCTCCCACAGTCTCTCCTCACAGAAGATGCTCCAGACCCCACATTGTCTTTGTGGCCTCCATTGGACCCTCTGCAGTAGCTCCTTGTCTTTCTTGTGCTGAGGAGCCCAGAACTGGACACAGCATTCCAGAGGTGCCTCAGCAGGGCTGAGCATTTTTCTCTATCAGATTGGTAACATTTTACAAGAGAAAATGCCTTTCTTTTGTGTGACTCAGTTGATTTCATAGATCCAGATTCAGCACTCTCACTGTAATCCCTTGTTGCACCAGCTACCTTTTGAGTCCTCAGCAGTCAGACTAATTGTGCTAAAATAACAAGTGCAGCAATCAAAAGAGAGGTATGTCTGACTCCTGTCTGTACACGTGGGGCAGCTGTTAAATGAAGTGACTGCATTTTTGAAGCTGAGGCACAGCTCTCTCTCACTGTGTGCAGGAGTAATGCATTTGTTATGAAAACAAGCTTTCATTTCTCTGATCAGTTACCAACTGCCAGCAATGTCAAGACATCATAAGGAGTTCAAATCTTACTGTAGCTGTTTCCTTATCACAAACAACAATCTGTGAGACACTGACCTTTCACTTGTCAGTTGACAAGAACAGCTCTAGAAGCTACCAGAGTGTGACAGTATGTGGGCTTAACTTAAATGGCATTATTGACCCAGAAAGAAACCTCTTTCTGCAGCTAGCAAGGAATAAGGACTACAATTAGTTTATCCACATATAGGTGGAATCATTAGTCTTTATTTAAGCAAAGACATATAGTTAAATTCTACCATGAAAATACAAGGAAAGAGAACTACATCATTTCCAGTATGGAGAAAAAGACATTTGACAAGCTTAGAGATTCCCACAATGATTACTGACTAAGAATGCAGCATAATGCAAATTCAGTCCACACACATAATCACCTCAAGGTCAGACCTTTTTGAGGGCTAAGATCAATACACATCTGACAAGTCTCTTACCAACCTGCTCATGGAAAGGCGCATGAGTTTGACCCCCAGGGATCTAAAAAGTTTCCATTTGGAAACTAGTATCTTTCCAGTGGCTTCCACATCGGAAAGAAATCATGAGTATCAGCTTTTTCATAAACTGCTGACACAGGTTTAATTATATTAGTGCTGGCAGATACCACAACGATCCAAATTGCCCTTTTCTGTCCCTACTATAAGTAGTCTTTTGAAGATGCTCCTTCCTTCATGTACCAATGTGAAAATGGGGCAACAGCTGATATCAAGTTATCAGCTCATGGGAGCAGACAGGAAAGTGTCTCATTGCCAGAGGAATCTTTAGCTTTTTTTTTTTTTTTTTTTTTTTTTTTTTCTGAAGAGAAAAACTCCTGATTGTTCTGCAGAAGTTACACGTCAGCAGGAATGACCTCTATAAATTTAACAAGGTTGGTCTTTCTAATCTCTATCACAATACATGAACACATCCTTCTTTCATGTTAATAATAAAAACATCCTGCTAACATTTTAAAAGTATTTTTTACAGCAAAAATTATTAATTTTAACAGGAACACATGAAGAGAATTCGAAAGGTTCCAGAAGAGCCTTCAAATGATACCAGCAACCGGACATGAAGAGCTGCTTCCTGCTCTGAAGGTGAATGCCTTAAGCCATACATTTGGTTGCCCTATAACCTTAGTTTGCATAGCTAGAGCTGTTATTAGCAGTCATAAAAATCACCCAACTGTAAGCATTTGACTCTGAGGCCACTTCCTGGGGTGAATTCCATAGGCTGAGAAGGTGCTCAGTTATGCTATGCTGTCTTCTGTTTGCTCTAGATTTATTGCCCTCTCAGCTAATGAAAGGGGGAAAATAAATTAAAAAAAAAAAAAAAAAAAAAAAAAGAAGAGAGAGAGAAGCACAGCCTCAACTGGACATCAGATTAAGTTTGGTTGGTGCATAATGTAAATTGTTGGTAAGTGGGCCTCTCTCTGTTCTGGCTCCCTTTCAGTGGCACAAATGGATCAGCTTGTGACCATCAGTGACACACTTGGTATGGCACTCTACTTGGAACAGCATAGATCTTTCATAGGCAGCACCAAACAGCTCAGCTTTTTACATATGCTCCTAGACTACTTCTATTTTCCAAGCTATTCATGTTTTTGTCTCCTCTCATTTGCTGCAACTTCTATCATGTTTTCCATTCAAACTGTTTGTTTCAGCTTAGATTTGCAAGTCTTGAAGGGATCCAAGCCAAGCACAGTTTTCCAGGCTCCAACTGAACACTGCATTATCCAAAGCTGACCTAGCATTTAATTCAAGTGCACACAATGATCTTTTCCCAGTTTATGCAATTTGCATTTTGGTTTGCAGGAACCATCATAATCTGTCTTCACTGTGACAGCTTTACTGTACAAAGATGACATTCCCACGTGTCCCCTTAGGGCCTTTGTACTCTAAGAATTTTAAACATGCTAACTGCCCATTCTCAGCTTTAATTTCGTGCACATTCACTTGAAGACTGAGTAATTAATACCAATACATCTCCACTGACCAGATAAATAAGGTCAGATGAAGAACAGTATTTGGCTCTCATCAATGATTTTAAATGACTGTTTTTTAGAAAATGCTGAGACATAACTCCTTTACTTTTCTCAGATGGGATTAAAAAAAAAAAAAAATCAGTGATCACTTTAGAAGATACAGACTACAGACATGCATATTCTCAAAATTGCACTGTTCTGAAAAACTAATTAGGGAGAGGAAGGGGCACAGGCTTTACTCTGGGTATGCTCTACAGCTGTTTCTGAAAAGGCAGAAGAGAGAACAATTGAATATCCACTCATCACTATGCAGCACAAACAAATGGCAGTCATTCCTCAAGAGATGATATTTTTTTAAATTCCATCAGTATAACTTATCATGGCAATTTGGAGTGGACAAATAACCTGATTCTTCAGGAATTATCTTCCACTAAAACAGAACTCAGATCAAAGCAAGGGTAGGCACCACACAGGTTTAATGATTTTGTATGATTTGCTGTCTAGAAGAAGTGTTGTAAAAGACAAATACAAGACAGACACATGCAAGGTTTTGTCCATCTTGTTACCTAATGCATTTAGCTCTGGAATGCAGCACACACAGTAAATACCACAATTCATTACTCATAGCTACACTGTGTATACTTTCACAGCAAAACTCATCACAGCACATATCCACAGCATGCTCTTCCAGCTTTTGTTATACAGGATTGCCTGCCTCTGACCTATATTAATCTCAGGTAGATTTGTGCTTTGTAAATTGTCTAAGATTCTTGTTATTATTTAAATTTTTGAGTCCTTGTAGGCTTATTATTTCCTAATTTTTACTAATAGAATTTGCTCATTTTTATTACTGTCTGAAAGTATACTATCAAGTCTTACAACAACATTCATTTCTTTCTCTTTAAAGTCAGCCTCAATGAACTTCAAATGCCGCTGTTGTACTTATTTTTCTTCTTTTTATCTTTTTTTAAAATACTGTGACAATGAATATAAAGTTTCTTCTACACAAGACACAAACAACAACAAAAACACATTGCCCCAAGGACTTTGCACAAGAAACTAAACAGACAAAATGCATTTCACTATTGTTTAAAAATAAACAGTGATTAAAATTATTGCAGGAACAATTGGTTGATATTTTTATAAGCAAACAGAAGGATTACACTAACTGGCCCCTTGGGGATAAAAGAGATTTACAATAGATTTAATTAAGTGCATTTAATGAAATTCGAATATAACAACAACAAACTAGCACTGAAATTATGCATGAACTCTAGTAAACTACTCTGAACTGTAACAAATGTCTCATTGTTATCTTCAGTTTTAATTTTGGCTTACTGCACAGAGAATTTTTCTTTGCACATGAACTGTTTTGAATGCTTCCCTTCTAACTTTTTTAGTAGGTTTGCAATGTAAAATTTTCAGAAGTTACTTTTAAACTAATTTTTGAAAGAAACTCTTTATTCTATTTTAATTACTTTTTAAATAGAGCATCATGGACAGATTTGCTGCTCCATAGTAACATGTCAAAGGAAGGATCACTGACCACAGATCAGTGCATGTATAGTCCCACTGTCTCTTCACAAGGTTTACCATAGGCACTTCATAAGTCATGCTGCACATTTACTCTAGGACAATGGCAATACAAGATGGGCATGAACTAGCTCCAAAATGTAGAGCAGTACTACATAGACAGGATAACAAAGAATCAAGCCTCCTAGAACTAACTAATGCTTGCTGATGCTTACTGCGGTGTCCCCTATGGACAGTGGGGCTCGTTCACACAGGGTTCAGTCTTACCCACCACGAATAGGTGATTAAAAACTCCCACCAAAAAAAAAATATTACTGTTTTTTTTAATTTTTTCCATTTTCCAGCAGAAAAGTAATACTGTAAGGTTCCCTAGGAAAAAACAGAGCACTGTGGGAGAATGACAGGATTTTAGTATTTCCTGGAATTACTTTTATAAAGTCAGAAATCAAGGCAGAGTAAACAAGAAAGATATATCCCGGACTCAGGAGATTTTTGAAAAAATATGTTTCAACAATGCTAAAACCTAAAAACTTCAGAGGTCAATTTAGAACTTCTGCAGTCTTTTTCTTTCCCAAGGGCATGCTTTCAAGTGAATCCCACTAAAGCAAAGTCCTTATTTGCAAGTTTCTTTTCTTCTCAGAAAGCACAGTAGCAGCTTGTTGTAAAAGGCAGAGTGTATGAACTCTGTGCTGTTGATAAAAATTCCAGCTCAAGCTGTATTTGAAGATAAAAAAACAATCAACCAGCAAGATATTTTTAGTCAGTCCCTTCTGTTACCAATGTTTTTTCAGATTGTTCTGAGCCTTTATGATTTCTGTTTCATAATCCACTCTGATATTGATTGTTTCAGGCAGGCACAGAAAAATCTACCCTCAACATACAAAATGACAAGATGGTCCTTTTTGTCCTGAGTGTAACAGGAGAAAAGGTTATTCTCTCATCTCTTCACAGACTGCATAGCAGCCACCCAAGGCATATCCTTCGACTTTCCTGTACATCCACTTCTTAACACAAAGTGGAGCACAATAAAATTTATTTCCTTCCTCCAAGTATTTTTTATCATTTTAGAGATATGGACTTTAAAGCCTGCAAAATATTATAGTTACCAATTCAACTGGGTTTACATTATACATTTCCTGGTAAAATCTTATTTTTCCCCACTCCATGTCCATGCAATGTTTAAAAAGTTTCAAGAGCAAATTCTCTAATGGCCTAAGCACAAACTCTTGCTTCTCTTGCTGTAGTAGAGTTGTGGCTACTGATAAGTCCTTTGGCTTTCTGTGGTAGCATCTAAAGATTATTCAAGCAATTATGAAGAGGCATTTCTACTCAATGTATTCAAATTAGGCAAAAGAATACTAGCAGCAATAGCATTACCAAACAATTTTTTTTTTTGTCATGAATCATATAAAATTTTACAGTAGATAGAATGGAATACTGAGAAGCAAAAAAAGTTGTTTTCCAGTATTTCTGTTAAGCATTTCTAATTTATAGGGGCCCTCCCACGCTCAAAAGGAAACCAAGCCATAATAATGCTCCACTGCCACACTTGAAATCACCTTCCCTGGAGAACAGAGGAGGAATAAGGTGCTTTATTATTCATATTCACTGAATCATAAAATGCCTGGAGGCCACAGAAGTAATGGCCCATTGCACTAGAGCCAACTGTCCCTGTTTCAGAGACAAAGCATTGAGATGGCAGGGAGAAGTAGCAAATATTCATAATGTATGATTAAGGTGATTGAGCAGTGAATGGAAAAGGAAGCAGAGAAATCCACATCACTGAGATTTTTCCAATCTCAATCTGCACATACATAACACTCCTGTCTTGCGCCCCTTTCCAGAAATCTTGAATTAAGGCAAGTCAGGTGACTTCATTTCATCTACTTTTACATAAATAGGAATAAATCCTGATAAGTTGGGCTGTGTTTAAATGTTTAAAAGGATCTTTACAAAGGTTCTGAAGTGCAAGACAACAGTCAGGAGATCATAAGCATGGCTACTAAATCCTGGCAGCAAATGGCATATCTTGGCATTTAGGATTACTGAGGCAAAGTCCCTTGTGACAACTAAGGATGGAAAACAATGAAAAGCCAGTAACGTGAGAACTAGATTTTTCCCTCCAAAGCACTTAGCTGCATGAAAACAACTTGATCCCTCAATCAGCATTTACATCTAAAAGTAAAATAAAATAGATAAGCTTTAGGACACCCTCTGATGCTCTTGTAATTTGTCTAAGAAGCGTGGTGACCAGAAAGCTTTTGCTGCTTTGTTCTCCTAAGTCACTTGAATAGTATCTTGTTATATTATTTACTGGACATGACAAACGATAATTTTTTTGGTTTACATTACTTCAAAGAAAAAAAAAAAAAAAATTAAAAAAAAAAAAACAAAAAAAAAACAAAAAAAAAAACCACAAAAATCTTGACACAGCTTGCAAACTAAGCCTCAGTTAAACCTACCTAGCATTGCAAGGTTCTTCAAAGTTACTTTTGTAGAAACTGGTCCAAATGTAGACAAAGCTTTCTGAGTGCATTCTCCCTGTCAGTACTATCTCTGATCACTGCCATGATGTATCAGCATTGTACAATTGCAAATCATGTCACATCCTTTCCTACATCCTGCACACAGGCAACAAACATCACAGGAAGTCTTCAGGGATCAGAGAGACTGATCAATTAAGAACTGATAGTATCTCATTACTATACATATTCTTGAAATGCACTCTATAATTTCTTTAATAGCACTTGAATTAATTTTCCACTTTCTATGTTGCACTGCAATAACTGAGAAAATATACAAGAATAAAACAAAGAGATGACTGTGCTTCTGAATTGTGTTTAAATCCAGCTACACTGCTTAGCTCCAGCAGCCTGAAACCTGTCAGGAAGGAAAGCAACTATAAATCATATCTGTCATCTATCTTTTACAGGAAAGAGTATATGCTTCCAAAAAGTGGGGTTTTTTTACAAAACTAGGCCTAAATTCTGCTTTTATTAATAGCCTTGGTGTAAAGAAATAGCAGGATTCACATTATGGGTGTTTTATAATTATCCAGTGACACTGAGCATGCAGCCACAGCAAAGTCACGGAAGCAGAAGTGATTTCATCAAGCACAGCTCCAACTTTGAATTCTTTTCCTGCCCTTCCCACTAGCCAAAAGCCTTTACATAAGTTTAGGTAGATATGTAATATACACATACACATGCCACTTTCCCAAGCTAAAGAAGTATCAATTTGAAGTTAAGCTTGACAGATGCAAGTATTTGATTCAAAGAACTCTCACAATAGAAACATTTCACTTGCACACAGCTGTGACCTTGCACTGGTTGCACCTTAATCACTTGACACATCTACCAGACCTGAGACTTTCCTGGTGTATAGAACCCAAGTGCTCAGACACCTAATGACAGATGTGATGGTACCTTCAGTGCTTTCATACAAGGAGGAGCTACAGATCCTTCTGCTGAGCTTTGCTAGCAACATTAACAATGAGCACCAACCAGCCTCTTGGAAGATGAAAGCTCATTGCCTTTAACCTTTGGAGCAGTTCTGAATCCTGCTTGAGAGGTAATGTGGAAGTGAAAGGTGAAGTGCAATTTCATTTCTTCTTTAAATCAGTTTGCAGATTTAAAATATGTTTGCATTAGCTGAGAGGAGCTATTTCTCACGCTCGTACAGATGCAATTCTTCCTTTTTCTTCATAAAACACATCTTGACACATTTGAAGTTCAAAAGAAGCTGGGCAATCAGGTTTCTGCTTTCATTTGTCAAGAGCAGCTCCAAGACTCTTCAGAGCAGGGTGACACTAGAAGAGCATGGAGAAAAAAAACTTCCCCATTCACCAGCCCAAAAGAGAACGAGCCCCCTCTGAGTGCAAGATGCCATATTTGCTCCCATCACCACAGCTGTTCTCACACTCTGCCTGATCAGATCTTACAGGGCTGATGTTGCTCTCACTCTTATCTGTATTTCACCAATGTAGCCATGTCAGTTGCAAAGCCATTATCCTGGAGTGAGACAGAAGAGGGTCTGGTCCCAAATGTATTCTATCCGACAACACCCACCTCTCAAGTCCTCAATGCCCTGGAATATAAGTGGAGAACCAACCACTTTAACTCAAATCTACTGAATTAAAGAGGACTGGCCCAACAGAGAAGTTGATGCTCCCTCTCCAGTGCCATTTCAGAATCACTTTGGAGAAAAGAAAACAATGGTTTTACATGATAGCTCTGTGGAATCACATTTCAGAGTTACCCAGGGCTCTAGCCATGCATTCCTTACTTCTCATAAGCACAGCACAGTACCAAAGCAAAAGGCTTTGCAAGTTTATTTTTTACATAGTAACATACTTCTTCATATTTAGTCTCAAATACTTTTCTAAGAAGTCAAAGAACAGAATTCTACAAAAAGCATGGTGTTTCTAAATCTAATCTTAATTCTATGTCCCATTTATATAAAGCAATATGAGAAGTAAATGTCTCAGTCAATGAGACAGTACATTGATTTGTGTCTTTTTTGAGTTCTATCCCTTGGGAATTTAAAGGAAAGTTCCTAAAAAATTGCTCTCCAATCCCTTTGTCATTCCCTCCTGATCTCAATTAGAATGAGTTACCTTTGGTTTAGTACATTTCTCTTTCCTCTCTCTTTGCAACAGATGCTAAACAATTAGTAAAATATAGGAGTATCAACCACAAGACTCAATCTTTCTGCAAAAGTAAAGACCAGCATTTTGCTTAGATGAATGATTCAACCCAAGACAACTTTTAGAATCTCCACACACTTCAGCAAGGAATAAACATTTTTTTTAAGTTAAAATAATTCTGAAACATATAATACTCACATGGAACTCTGGAATTGTTGTAGAAACTGTTGGAAAAGCACTTCTCATTGATCTGTTTATCAGAGGCCTCAAAAACACAGCACCTCTTCCCCACTTTCAGAACAGAGGGACACAGTTTATCAAAATACTGAGTATCTACTCCTCCCAGAGAACCCAGTTAAACCTGTGCCAGCAAGATTCAGTGGAAGTTTCAGAAATTCTAGTCCTTACTTATAGATTGGATGCATTTAAAGAAGTCTTTTCCTCAGATTATAAGATATGAAATACCTTATTCTATATAGCAATTTATATCCCACCTTTTTTATCCTAATATCATAAAGAAGGGACCTTTTTATTACCCACATAAATCCTTTTATGAATTTTCCTAAGCTTTTGGCCTCAATGCTTTTCCTAATAAGTTCCAAAAAACTGTACATTGCATAAAAAGTTTATTTCCTTTTTCTTTCAAATTGACTGTACTAGCTCTCCATGTTCTCAAACTATGAAAAAAAGCAGGAGCTGACCATTTTTCCCTCTAGTTCTGTGCCACCTTGTTTACACTGTAGGAGATAAAAGGGCAATTTTGCCTCAATGTATCAGTTTGTCTTCCCCCTTCTCTACATCAATTTTTTCACTGTAAAACACCTTCTCTCAGTTTATTTTTTATTTCAATTAATGCAAGCAATCAGCTATTATTTAAGAAATGAAACTAGTCTCACATGTAGACAAAATCCTTAAGCTACAAGCAGGGAAGGAAACCAAGACTCCAAATCCTCACTAATTGTGATCTTCTGGCTTTTGCTAATTTGCAGGATTAACTCACTCCTATAATAGTCCAGATTTCTTCCTCACATCACAATTGAGTCACGGGGTTTTCATATTCTCAGGATAAGCCTATTTAGCTCTTTTCAGTCCATGGGATACCCTTTACCTCTTTCTTCCCTTGGTCACCCCAGTATCATAAAGGGGAAAAGTAATGATTCTAAGGTCATTAAGCCATGCATAAAAATGTCATAAGAGATCAAATCATGCCAGAGTAATGCAAAAAAATAAACCTCTCCTACAGTTCACATAGACTCCAGTTTCCCCCCTAGATGATACTAGAAAAGCAGCATACAACTGGGCTGTTAGTTGAAGGGGTAGACAGGAGGAATGAAATACAAATAGCCAACTCCTGCAATATACAAATTGGATGATCAAACAATCATGGCAAAATGTCAACTGATGACATGCTGACTTTAGTGGGGTCATATCTAATTATTAGTGACTTGGTTTAAAAAGGCTTTTAGTCAGAGGAAGGTTTCTTCAGAGATAACAACTAATGCACGGGGGAAGAGGGCAAGAGAGATAATCAAGCAAGGATATAATTTCAGTGCCAATGAATTTGTTTGACAACCTTTTTCTTGGCCCAGTCAAACATCTTTGTAAATAAAATTCTTGCACTTTTAGTGTATAGTCTGATTATGGACTCACTTTGTTAAGAGTCCAGGTCAATTTAAAAAAAAAAAAATCAGTGCAAGAATTTATGCATATCTGCTCAGCATCATCATTCATGAGCTCACAGTAACAGGAACAAAAAGATTTTTACTACATTCAGGGAGCCACCATATCCAAATGTGGATTTCATACATACAGTGACTGAATTACTTTTGAAACAAGCAATCAAAAAAATTCTGGACAAAAGCCTAACTGCACAAAGGCAAAATACCTCCAGCATTTGGTATCTCAGGGAACTGTGTGTGGTTGCATAAGAACACAGTACTAGAAAGGTCAGTATACAAATCTCTTTTTTTGTTGTTGCTAAGATGCTTTGGTAAAATAGGTCTGGCTCTAGGAAGCATGGAATAATTACAGAAGACACCTGTTAGTCTGCAGATGGAGCAAGTAACTTGATTTCTGTACCTTGCTTTATATGCTTTAGAAGCTACTTAAATTACCCTGGCACCAATGTAGCAATCATTAACATTTTATCTTTATCCTGCTGAACACTAAAAAGTAATAGAAGCAGCAGCAAACAGAAGAGAAACAAATCATACAGCAAAGACCTGGAGAAAAGCTTGGAATCAAAATCCTTGATGGAAATACCTCCCACACAAGCATTGGCTTTCCATTTTGCACCCAACTCTAATCATTACCAGTTTCTTTTTAAAAGCCTGGGCCTGAATGAACTGATGTGTTATATGACAGCCGTGACCTAAGTAAACTCCAAACAAATCATTCATCACAGCAAAGCTCCAGAACAAGCTGGTGCAATCTCAGAGAACTGTTCTTCTAAACACATGTAATACATAAAGAGGTAACAGAAAGCAACATATTGTAGGCTGCATCAATTGTACAAACAAAGGCTTTTATAATTCCAAATTATGAGATCATTATGCCTGGGGCCAAAAGCCTCTCAGTAGTTTAAGATCTAATTTTCCAAACTTTTGGTCAAAAGAGTCTTTTTAAGTGCAGGAGAGAAAGGAACACTTCTTGCATGAATATGTTCTGTTCACAAAGCCCCTACTCAAATCCTTTTTGTTGCTTATGAAAATCAAACTTCACAGCCTCAAGGTCAGGAGCAGAAGGTGCTCACCCACATCAGCCCCACATTTTCTGTTACCCATCATTCCCTTTTATGGCCTAAATTGTTCCTGGAACTGTTGACTTTCCCCAATTCTTGGGCTCATTCTGACCTTCCTATCACTCAAATCTACCAAGCACACTGCACTAAATTTCTTTTTGTCTGCCTTTTGAAATTATCTGCTTCAAGACATGAAAGATTCTTGTGCAGATCCAGGAGAGTAACTAGAAGACCAAGGAAATGCCTACTGTTTTATGCTCTGGGGCTCCCACCATGATGAAGTTAATGCCATGCTGTTGGTTTAAAGGCACACCAACACAAGAGATGGTAATTTATTATTTTAGTAAAAACTGGAGGGCTTTGACTCTAGAAAAAGTAGAACCAGCTTTATCTAGTCACTGTTATCAACCCCTTTCCCTGTGAAAGCAAACCCTGAATCAGTCTGAAATCCTAAGGACTCGAATCTTATTCTTTAATGTGGTGTTTTTGTTTTAGCTACTTTATCAGCTTGCAATAATGAAGTAATAAAAGTGTTATGCATTAAATTTAATATTGCATTCTCTATAAAAGTGACAAAAAGCAATAACTTCATCAAGGAATTTAGACTTTTTGCATTAGTACCCCAGGCCCAGAGGGATTTTTTTTTTCCTTTGTAAGTGTTCAGTAATCATTGGTAACTAACAGAAGTGTACTTAACACTGTGGTACCCTGTAATTCACACCAGCAGCTGCACAAATAATTACAGCTCTTCTCAGGTAAAACCTCAACAATTTAATAGGGTTTTCTCTGAGCAGGGAAGGACTGAAATCCCTTTGACTGATAGGGAGATCCACAGAAGTCTTTACAAGTGTCTGATCCACAGGAGCATAAAAATGCTACGTGCTGATGAGCATAGAGAGAACACTATTTTCAGACTGAATCAAATGCTACTAAATTTTGGCTGGTACTTTTCTACCTGTATTAAGCAGAAAGAGGCCAGTTTTACCCTGACCATTTCAGCATTCCTGTTTCCATAGAAGGGTTGTAATGGCCATGCTCTTTAAGATAAATCGATTCCATTTCCCTGCCTCTGATTCCCTGTTTTTGAGTCAAGCCTAGGGACATCATAGATCTTTAGAACCAGGTTTTTGTTTCTGTTTCAAGGAGTCCCTAAATATGGAATCATATAAAACAGGAACAGTGAAGAGTGACAGGGTCATCTGCCCCATCTCCTCATCTCCAGGTAGGATCAGTTTTGCCTAAAAAATTCTTAGCAGCTATGCCTCTGATGTTCTTAGGAGACTCCATTCACTAGTTCCAATAATACATACATGAAATTATTAGAAACTTTTTACATTTGACATGCATTGCCAGTTAAATCTGGTACACTTCCATTTTCTCCAATTTTAAATGCATAATACATTAGTAAACCTGGTAATGTATAAATTCCAATTTGTTTTATTTTGGAAAACGCTCTTTTTCTGCAAAAATCAATTTAGTAGTGGCATTTCATTTAAGACTTATCCTAAACTACTGCAGCAGTTACAATATCACAACACTCCATTTTATATTAACTTTTATTGTTTTTCTACTAGAACTGAAACAAAAGTAGTAACTAACTACCCATAACAAGGTTCTAATTTTAGGCAATCTGGAAGGGAAGATGCTAAAAAAGGAGTAGCATCCTACAACTTACAACTGTAGGAATATATTTTAGTGCTTAAAATTGTAGTGAGTCAATTCTGAGCCACAGAGTGTCACTTTCAAACTATTTTGTTTTCTCTGTAATGTTTTCTCCTTTTTGATGATACTTTAAAGAAGACATCACAGTCAGTTTTCAAGGTACTCAACCATTTCTTTCAAGTTATCTAGACTGTCTAAGAAAAGCTGATTTACAATGGGAGGTGTCTATCACAGGTGCCATTAAGTCTAGAGCCATGAGACTGACTTCTCCCTGGACATCTATTTAACAAGATTATGATGTAGAAGGTACTGCTCCTCTCTGTGTGAAATGCAAGGCTTTTTACCCCAATAAATTATTTTCTACTCCTCTTAGCTAACGCACAATGAAGTTTTTCTAATCACTATTCTTAAGGGAAGGCAAGAAAACTTAATTAATATATAGACATTCACAAGTAAGTAGCCTAGAATCACTTCTTTTTAATTCACCTCCAATTTAAAAAGCGTTCTTAACATGAGATAACAGATTCATCTTCCTTGTGCTCTTCCCCAGCAGAGTTTTGCAACTCTAAGTGCATAACAAAAATGTATTTATATGGGATACAGATCTAAAATGTTCTGAAAATGTGTAGTAAGAAAGATTAGTTGCTGTACACAAAAGCAGAAAAAAAAAAAGCTTGTACCTTAACAGTATTTGAAATTACAAACAAATTACATTTCAGTTTTTCTTCTTACTTGACTAATACCCACTCTAATACAGATACTGTGTAAACAAACACAAATCCTTTTAGGGTGCTTAAAGACAAAAGCGATCCTTATTATTTCTCAGCTGGATAATTAAGTGTGCTAACTTGAACATAGTGAGAACTTTAACATTTGAAAGTAGAATCTCAAAGGAAAATATGAAACTTACGACCAACATATTCTAACACAGACCAGCATTGCTAGGCTTTGGGATTTTTTTTGTTGTTGTTCATTTTTTGTTTCTTTTGCTGTTAGTTGGGGATTTTTTTGGGTCTTGTGTTGGCTTTGGGGTGTCTTGCAAGCAGGCAGTCTTTTCTATTTCAAGGTTATTGAAAGTCAAGGGTAGGGAAGAGTCCTGACTTTAACTGGATCCAAACTACAGAATCGGTCTAGACAATTCTGAATATTAGATTCTTCTTAATGAATAGTTTTAAGACAAAATTAATCATCAAAGAAATGCAGACATTATAAAAGGTAAACAAAACCCACATTTTCACAGAACAAGAACCTAAAAGACAGCAAATGCAATAAAATTGAAGTAATTTTCCCAATACAAATAACAGACATTTAGATTTGTTAAGTTGCATTCTTTGTTTAGGGTTTTTTTTTTTTATTCCTTAGCTGAAACACAGATCACATTTTTTTTCTTAGATAAAAGCAATGATCACATACTGACCTACCCAAATATGATTCAGGTTCAGTAGAGCATAAATCCACAAAAGCATAAAGTCACATATTTCCCTGATAAAATAACTGTACTTCATTTCTGGTTTTACCTAGTTTGCCTTGGTGCACGACAATATCTTAATGCTTATGATTAACATTGCTTTTTTCTGGCTGTAATATCAGTTAGTCATACTAATAAAAGTTAAATATTAATTTAGGGATCTATCTTGGAATATGTTCATAATTTGGTAGAAAGATCAGCTTCCAAAGTTATTTATGTGCCTAAAGAGGCCAACTGGGACATTTATGAGAATATGTGAAGAACAGGCTTCTGACACGATCTGCAAGTTCTTGGGCACTCTGAAAATCCCACCAGCTTCAGTTCAGTGTGTCAGAAAGCCCACCTCCTGTCATGCAAAAAAGCTTCTTCTGTGCCCTCTGGTGTGGAGGGTTCTACAGGTTCTCACAGGTGTGTTGTACTAGAAAACAACAGACCAAAGAGGAGGAAAAGAACACGCTGAAAAGTACATGGAAATTTCCCAGAACTGCTAGGATCTGGATATTACTGGACCCATTGAACCCACTGGCATCAAGAGTGTATGTAACTTAAAACATGTCAAAGAAGTTAGTGCCTGCTATATGTACTCTAATGATCATACACACACAGGATGGAATAAAAGATCATCCAGATCCTTCCTGAATACCAGCTCAGGAAACACTGGTGCACGAGTGCCACTTTCCACTTGGGAGTAAGCAAGTGTGGCTGGCTCCCAGCTGTTGCTCCAACTGAATATTCTGAGTGAAAGTGAGTGAGAATTGTGTGAGCTAATAATTGAAAATACTGTATGATTAGTTATCTGCCGTTAAAAACAGCATCTTGGTTCTGCTACCAGTAACAGCTGTATTAATAGAAGGTATTCTCATGAATACTGCTTTTGATGTGTGTCTCCCCCAACCCCATCCCCTATCAGGGAGACAGTAATTTACAGATCTCCTTGCTCTAGAGCTCACTTAGGCAGCTCAACTTCAACCCACAGGAGCAAAGGGTGTCAGGATGCTTTGCCAGGTTTAGTGGGAAAAAAACAAGTAAGTTCTGTTAGCTGAAAATACTTACTTGGTAGGGATAGAGAGTGACTCCATTTGTTCTTGACAAAGACCAGGTGCCATCAAGGTACTGGTGGGCCTGGATAGCCACAGAGTTGAGAACATTGCCATTGCTGGGGCTGGTGGCCATCTGAAAGCTGACCTTGGCTTGGTGTCCAGGAGAGCCGTTTTTTTTCTCCACCCCATTTCCAATTCCGAGACTGTTGGGCTTTCCACTGTGTTTGTTGGCAACAAAGGCTGTATAATTAGATGGAGCATAAGGAGCAGGCACGTATGCCCAGTCCCTGGGCTGCAGGCTGCCCATGTGCCGGGGACTCACCAGCGTGGGGACATTGGAGAGAGGTGGGGGAGAGCTTGGTGAGGCATCATAGTGTTCTGAGTTGGCAGCTTGCTCCAAGGTCAGCACCATCTGGATGGCCTCTTGCTTCAGCTGGTTCAGGTGTGTGGCACAGACGTCACATCTGTTGTCCTTCTCGTTCCACGCCTTACGAATGGTATTGGGAACCTGGAGCTTCTCATGAATCACAGAAGAGAAACCTGGGTCCTAAAAATCAAACAGAGAAGGGTAAGGGGGGGACAAGAGAGAAATGTTTAACCATGGTCACCACAGTGAAACATTATTACTGCATTTCAAAAACAAATTTATGAGATAAGCTTAGAATGCAAACAAAGGCCATTAGATATAGCCAATGTATGCCAGCAGCAGAGCTGAACAAAACTGAGAAACTAGATTGTGTTGGAAAGGAAAAATTCTTTTACTGATAAGTGGCAAATATTATAATTCCACTGCAAGCTTCAATGCATGGCAGAGAAAAGGAATTAACCTGTTTCACACCACTGCACCTAATTTCTGGCTTGAATGAAATCTGCTCTTAGTTACATGTGAGATTAAGAGCAACTCCACTATAGCCAGTGGACTTCTAGTAAGGTTCAGAAGTCCATCTGCTCATCAACTTTTGCTATTCAGAAAACACAGGAAATACTCTGCAACAAAAAATTTAACATTTCAAATACAGCAGCAAAAAAAAAAAATTAAAAAGTACTACCACTCTTTCAAAAATTGTTTTCAAAATTCAAAACAGATGGATAGCTGATGAAATAATTTACCAAGAATACACTTTTCAGCCCAAAAAAAAAAAAAAAAAAAAATCAAACGAAAACAAACCACCTTTTTTGTTAATGAAAGTTCCAGCACTATTTTGTGTATCTGCTGATAACATAAAAGAAAGTAACAATTTTCTTTAAAAAATACAAAATGTATAGACTTAATAATCTGTACAGAATTATTTTCTTCTCTGAAAGCACAGTTTTAATGCAAAACTACATAATCAGGTTTAAAGCCTCTTGTCTCAGCCTTACCTCATGGATAGACATTTGAACATCAGTGGTGCTGCCCACAGGGCAACAGGCATCCTGATCTGACTACCATCACTGAACTGCAAATTGTGAAGCCAAACAGCAGTCTTAAAGCAGGCTTGTCACCAAACTTGCCTGGTTCTTAAAGTATCACACAGTTTTAGAAATTCACAGTAATGGTATGTGCATGGCACAGAGCAAAAAGTAACAATTATTTGATGGAAATATTTCCTATAATTTTCACACCACATTTCTGCAGTTTTACAGATCAGGCAGGACAGATTTCAGCTGCCCGTCCCTAATTTTTAGAGACTTATTGGTGGATTTTTTAATGACTAGGCAGAAAGTTTTAAAATCAAGAGCATCAGAATCTTCTCTTAATCTTTGTGGCTTTAAATGCTTCAGCAGTAAAAGTAGAGTGTATGTGTGTGTGATGGGGGAAAAGACACCACAAACAGACAGCACTCTTATCAAGCAATTAAGTAATTTGATGAACCCCATGCATCGAGATAGACAAATTTCATGTCTTGATAGTTTGGCTGTGCTGGGAAAGTGGGTAGGGGGTATAATACAGGGAGGGAGAGAATTCATGGTAGAGGGTCATATTCATTATGATCCGTCTTTATTATAGACTCAAGCATTTTATTTTCACTGTTTAACTACCGTGAACAGCTCCTCAGCATGCAGTGATTAATTGATTCATAAATCATGGTGCCTCTTTATGCACAGCAGCAAAAGAGCAGTTCCAGCCACAGAAGCCCAGGAGAGTCATATAAGCTGATGGGAAACAACAGGAGGCTGAGGTCTGATCAAGCCTCAAGCTGGTCATTTCTATTCTGTGCACAAAGGGGGTCAGAGCATCAAAGTGTGTCAGGAAGGCAGGAACTGGATTCTGCACCAACCCTTCCCCATGAACCTTCAGGAAAGGGACTGGTGGAAATCAGGGGGAAAAAACAGGATACAAAATCTGTCAAATCATATTTTCCATCCCAGACCATAACTAGGTCAACAGATCACATCAGATATAGGCATCCACTCCATGATGCCAGGTGTGCCAGGAAATGATTCGCTATCTTCCCCACAATGAGCTAGGCAATGCTGCCTATACAGCTGAAGTGGAAGTCTTCTTTTCATGCTGCTCCACGTCAGTGCAGGAAAAAAATCCTTGCTAGCTCTTCTTTCAGCTAGCAAGTGCCACAGAGGTGGTTGCTGTTCTTTGAAAGTTAACTCCCCTAAAGCAACTGGGCTTGGACCCAGGTAATTATATACAACATTCAGATCCAGCAGCAGTTGGAACATGGAAATTCTTGGATACTATGATAAATATTCCAAGGAAATAAAGCCTTCTCTAATGTAAGCAAATGTCAGCATGATATAAATATTCAAGTAGCACACCAACTTTAAAGAGTGCTGGACAGCAGTGAATTTAGCTTCATCTCAGTGTTAAAACAAACATCAGATCGTCCTGTGATACAACAATAAACAGACAGGGAAAGAGGGAGGGAGAGAAGAAGGCAGACTGTTCCTCCTCAGGAGCTGAAAGAAAAAACAGGCACAACCTGAATTGATTACTGCCAAGATTGGTCCTACTAATCTATCATAATCTATTAGATGGATAGTTCAATACTGGATCCAAGTCCAGGATATGAAACAGAAAAGTTCTATGGAACAGCAAATAAATTTGGATAAACACAGCTTCCAGAAAGACATTAGTCATATTCTGTTCTCAAAACAAAACTGATAGAGCCTAGAGAGTTTACTTCCTTATTCTGCACTAGGCAACTCTACCATAATTCCACAGAAGTGGCTGATAGCCTTACAACGTATTAGCAGGGAAGAGGCAAAAGCTGAACAATTCCTATACCTTTGCTAGAAGAGCAGATACACTGCACTTGTTGTCTCAGTATTTCATCTGCAAGCAATTGCCTGCACACATTCCCCCAGAGTGCTTAGTAGTTCAATAACCAATATCTTGCCCCATACAAAAATGACAGGCAAGCCTTGCTGGATAAGCACTTGGAGCCAGCTGCACAGAGGAGCAGGAGTTTAAAAAGGTTAAGTTGAAAAAGTCTCTAGTGAAACATGTGAGGTCTAAGAAACTCCACACTCCCTGGCACAGGAGCAGATTTGCTTCTGAAATCTGAGGTTGACACTGGAAATACCATTTATATTTTGGCACTCCTTTACAGTCCTGACAGAACAAAGCATAGTGACACTGAAAACTGAAACACAAATTTAAAAATCACAAGAGAGTTTGCTGTGAGTTCAGGGCAAAGGTTCATGATGGTTTCTTTTCTTGCTGCAATAGTTCACCCAACTTTAGTATAAACAGCATTACTGTAAACTCCTATTCCTATAATAAACAAATGAAGGCATGTAAGAGGTCTGAAAGCTTCAGAAGATCAGCCACAACACAGACCATTGTATAAATGCACGAGGCAAGCAGCAAACTAAATGGAGTGCACACTGAGCTATTCTGCAAGAAGCCTTTTCACATTACCTTCAACCTCTCAAGGTCAAGTAAACACCAAGACAGTAACTAATCGCTCATCTTTGTTCCTGAAATAAAAACCCACACAGGAAAGAAAGAAGATGGAAGGAAATTTTGTGCATTAGAGACCTGTCATAGGTGAGCTGAGGAATTCTTGTTTTACCCAGTGAAAACACACACAGGGAACAGGTACTAGTAAAGAAACAGTGAAGTACACAGACAACTCTACCAGGGTTAATGCAGTCCTGACTTCATGGGGAAGATTGCCTGATTACTGTATCATAAGGTAATGCAGAGGCATCCTCCACCTCTTTCATACCCCTCATAAATCTGTACCTTGCTATATAGTGTTCTAACTCCATTGCTAGGAAAGCAGATGACAAAGAAAATAATCCTTTCCTTCCTGCCACTCAGCTTAGATCACATCTTCCTCAAGAGAGGAAGCAAACAACATTTCCAGCATGAAGAACCCATACACATTCTACTCTTTTGCAAGCAAACAGCAGGCAGAGACTAATGTAGGTCACACTCACTAAGATTTCATGCATAGCTGTATTTGGTCAATGACAGCCTATGCACGTTAAACATGGTGATCTCACGTCACTAGCTCAGAGAAAAATCAAATATACAATGGATCTCAAGACCTTCTTGAACAAATTGTTTTCTTCAACACCAATATTACTCATTGCTCTTTACAGAAAGACAAAGTAGTCAATACTAACTAAATCACAGAGGCCAGCTTCCCCTCGAAGATGCTCACAGAAGACTCATGGAGTTCTTTTGTTTCTGAAAGGGTCCGTGCAGAAATGACTGCTGATATGTCATCCATCACACAAGGTAAGGGGAGAGGTAGGGGAAAGCAATGATCAAAGTTCTTCCCAGGAAGGAGTGTGTTTTCCAGATTCTCCCACTCCACAGGCAGGGTGCAGAAGAACTAATTAAGAAACTTTAGTAGGAGGGAAGCTGATTAAAAAGCCCCATGCTATTCCATGACTGCATGAACTTTTCTGCCCTAAACAAAATCCTGTTAGCCCATACATAGTTGGTGTCTATTTAGGGAAAAAAAAAAAATGGGGGTGAGGGAAAGGAAAAAAAAAAACGTCCTCCATTCTTCTCTCTTGAGGGTGTACTTTCCAGCTCAATAAAGAGATTATAAATGTAATTTAACTTTTCAGAGGCACTTAGGCTATTTTCCAAGTGACTCTGCATCCTAATTTAAACATATCCTGTCATTTTCTAGGCTACATTTGAGAGATTTTCTGTTTGCAGCATTCCAGAGCCCCAACAGTTGAAAAACAGCTCCTCACAATGGCACCACTTCTGTTAAAGCAAAAGTCCAAATATACTGAAGTCAATGGGAGGTTTTCTTCAAATAAGCATGACAGGATATACACTATGACTCTAAATTAGCAGCACTACCCGATCAAACTGAGCAGGGAACCCTTGGATAAAAATCAGTTCACTTCAGTCAGTAAAGCCTGATTCATCTGAATTATTTAAGTTGGCAGGATCTATGCCAGCACAAGCAGTCTTCTGGTAAGTAAAAGCAGCAAGGTGGCCTCCCTTGTTCTACTGCTCTGTACACAGCAACTGACACCTTCTCTGGGCAAGACCATACTCCTCACCCTCCCTGCCACAGAAGTCACCCCCCACACCCAACACGGCATCTTCAAATAAGCCATCCATTATCACTCCCAGCTGAGCAAACGAAACCATCTCCTCTGCTAGAGAAGAACATATTTCACTCTCTTTCCTCCTGAAACTCACTTCTTTCCCTAGCAGGAACATCCCCCACTGTTACTCCACATTGGGGACACTAGAGACAGTGGTCATGAGGAAAGCATAGCAGAGTAAGAGCCTTTTTACATTAGCCTGTTTCCAGAATGCACTGTCTTACCCACTGCAGTAAAAACCTCAGTGTTACTATGCCCCACCTCTTTAGCTATTGCCATTCTTGTCTGTCAAACTTGACCATTCTGCTGCTGACTTCAGCCTTTTGTTTCAAAAAGGCAATGAGAGTACACCCTGTCCTACAGTATCTCCAAAACACATCTGGGAGACTGGTTCTCTTCAGACCAAGGGGGAATTAAAAAATGAAGTCTTAATCCTGTCTGGTGTAGCCCTCACAACATTAGTATTTCAAGGTGTTTTTCTTGAGCTGGCACACACAGCTGACATTTGGACTTCTATAATTTAACACTTGTCAGTATTAGCCAGCCACTGCAGCCAGAAAAATGCGTTCCTTTGGTTTAGGCTGTTTTCTTATCTGAAAGAGACAGAAAGTCTGAGCAGGGCTCACCTTACAAACTTGCAGCAGTAGGAAACAGAAGAGAGAAAACCCTGGGAAAATAGGAGGATTAAAAATAGGGCAGAAAAAGGAGGAGAGAGGAAAAAAAAAGTGCTTTCTAATTGCTCCATGGACTGGCTCATGGCTCTGCTGATGGATCAGCACTGACAGACTTACAGCTGTCCACATCTGGCACACAGGTGTTTGTGTTAGCATTTGATAGCTAGACAGCAGCCAGATTTTTAATTGGGTTGGGAAGAAGAGATGAAACAGCAGCAGGAAAATCTAAATACACATTCAGTGGTGCAAATCCAAGTCTTGACCAAAGAGCTTTGCTATGCAGTTGTCTAGAGCTCTGTTAAATCTCTGGCCACAGCATAACAGGGTCTCCTGGAGGGAAGATTCTTCTATGTGGCAAACAAACTCAGCTGTTGCTGAAAGGGCAGCATTTGTCAGCATCCTTTTGATAGGACAAAGAATAGAAACAAACTCAGAATTTCAGAAACCTCAACCCTTATGCTGGAAAAAGCAGCAGCTCTGTTCTCCTTTCTTTGCATTCTACTTTTCTGACTGGATATGGAAAGATTGCATTTGCTTTCTTAGCCACCAGAGCACACTATGAGCTTGTGTTCAACTGATTGCTCACCTTGACCCCCTGGTACTTCCCTGCATCTTCGCTACAAGCAATTTAGTGTCATGCATGGAGCCCAGATGTACTTCAAATGCATTTGTGCTCAGGTTTCCAGTCACCTCACAGAAGTCAGTGGCTATTGCTGCCTCTTTGCTCAGCTGAGGTCCAGCTGCAAATTTGCCTCCAGCTATCATCAGGATTAGGTGCTTTCATGACGTTTACAAACTGTTAGCCTTATCAGCCAAATGTTACTGCCACTCCTCAGCACAGTGGCAGATACCTTTTTGCCATAAAATCCCTCTGATGCCATTCATAAAGACTTTGTTCTGAGTAGCTGGGATTCTTTTAGCCACCCTTTCAAGCTCATCTGGGATAAGCATAAAACATGACTGACCTATGATTACATGGGCCAGACATGTTAAAATACTGGAGTAACGTTAGTTTTTCTTTGATCCCTTCAGACCTCCCCATTGTTAGAAACCTTGATAAATATCTAATCAACAGATCATTGCATCCTTTTTGAGAAATCAGGCTACAGTAGCAATTCTTGTTCTGACACACCCCTAAATTTTCCAAGTTCATCTTGCTTTTCCTGAGAGGAAGGCATTAGAGTTCTTAACAAATGCCAGCACTAAGGCTCTATTGACACAATAACCAGTGACTTCTCGAAAAGCTGTCATACCTGAAAGTGAGGTAACTAAATATCACAAATGAGAAGGTCAGGGCAGTATTTGTGACACCTGTATGCTTACTGTTCCCTGATTTAAAAGAGGTTTGTGGCAAGCTCAAGCTAAAACCACTGTGTTTTGAACATGAGAATCTTTTATTTTAAGCAAGTAATCATTAGGAAAGATTTTTGCGGGGTTTATTTAATGATTTAGCAATCTCAAAAGAACTTTTCAATATGTAAAATTTTGTAAACAAATCTATTCAGCTTCAGAACTTCTACAATTGACAGACAGAGAACCAAAAAACTTTGTTCCTCTTCCTAACGTTTGCATCCTGCTTTTTTAAACCATTTGTGCTGCTCACTCTTATGCTTTTCTCTCCTCTCTGAGAAGCATTACTATCTTTAAATTGCATGCAAGACCACAGCTTTGAAAGGGAATAACCAAAAAAAAGGAAAAACGTCAGTAGATTGATACAGTTGTTGGTGGCTTATACAATGGGTAAAGAACTTTGCCTTTGCAAAACTTCCTTTTGGTTTTGGGTTATTGTGTTCTGTTTGTTTTAATTCACTTGACTTTTGGAAAGAATTTTACCATTTTGTCCACTTCACTCTGAGGTTCCCATGAGGTGCAGCAAATGAAAGGTATTTCATTCATCTTGAATATGCTCTCCTCAAGCAACATTCATTCAGGTTCTCTTTTCCAAGTTCTTTTCTGCTGCTATCAGATTTCTGCCCATCTCAGCTTGACTAGAGAGGAGTTGGGAACATCAAGGATATGACTTGATTAGAATTAGAGCATTGCAAGTCTTAGAACAGAACTAATCATGGACAGTTAAAACCTGAAGAGCTGCAGTTTAACAGGGACATTTGAAATCCACACTTTGATCTTCATGTCCTTAAAAATGAAAACACCAAGCAATCCAAGAAATCTTAATCTTAGCAAATAGAAGTAAATTTCTGCCCACTTTATTCAAATTAGACGAACTTATCTGCATGCCATCTAGGAAACAAGAAAATAAATATTGTTCCTAACCACTTGGAAAGGATTACAAAGACAAATTCACAGTATCAATGAAGCCTCTCCCATGCATGTTCAGTCAGAAGCACACAAAAAACTGAAATGTTTTTGCCTCTTCTCTGTGTTTCAACTTTGCATTAGATAGCTGACATTGCTAAGAATGTGTAATTTGGAAATAGGAATGAGTCTTCTCTCCACACTGGTTCTTGTACATGCAGAGCATTCCAAGCTGCACACAAGCCTGTCCTACCACTCAGTGGCAGTCACATCTCACACTAGTACTGCTGACTAGGGACTTCCATCAGCTTTTCATCTCAACTGAACTAAACATGAACATCAATATTCACAGAGCTGCTACACAGCCTCTTTAGAAGTTAGTTCCTTCATGGGAAGGACCATGCACCCAAGATCAAGCAAGTGGGCATTGAGTAAGCTGGAGGGTTAGTTAAGAGATCTTGAGAACTGTCCTAAGATGACTGTACAATCCTTTAGGCTACAGAAGACAAAATACCTACTTGAATCTTATGGTGAGACTGGAAGGGGATGAAGGGGAGAGACAGAAAAAAAAACAAGACAATGACCTTTGAAAAAACTTTTTTCTCCTAATTTCTGACACAAGCAATCTGAAGGTCTATTGATGGGGTAAACAATTGCTGACCTAGAAGGAAGATCACAACTTTCCTATTAATTAGTTGTATGCTACCCTGCTTTCCCAAAAGACTTTATGCTGTATTTTGGATAGACAGAAGTTGCATAAGAGCATTCTATAAGCAGCACTGAGGCTTGACACCACCTGTCTGAAACATCCTCCTTGACACATATCACATATCAGGCCAGCAGTGGGCTGCTGCTTTAAATAGTGGCCACATACCAGGTATTGACAGCCACTTGCTCCACAGGCAGCCAAAGTCCCCTGCTGTCTAGGCATACAGGCTCTCACAGTCTCACTGCCATCTGGTAAATCTTTCCCTCTCAGCAACATTTGGCCTGTTATCATTATCACCTCCTTCTCACCCCAAGCTATTCACCCACAGAAGGACTCTTCTGCAAACTCTCACTGTGTCCAAGACCAAACCACCTCTCAGTGACTCAGCCTCTTGGAAATCCCCTTTTAACCTCAGAGAGGGGAAAGGCACCACCATCCTGTTCCTTTCCTGCCAGCAGTACAATGGCCATGCTCCCTTCCTGGTTTGCACAGCCTTTTGGAGCCCAGCCTCAGGCTCACCAGGTGCACAGCTCCCAAATGCAGCCCTGCTCCTGCCCTCTGCTGTGACACCCCACCTCTCTCTGCACTCTAACCTCAGCTCAGGTTAATTGACACCATACTTATCACTTCAGGTGTGCATAATATTTATTAGTTATTTTTTTATTAGAACTTGGGTTTGTTTCTATTAATACTGTGAACTGAGAAAAATCCCAGTGCAACCCAGTGAAATTTAATTCTAACAGTTTTACACTCTCACTGTGAGTTATGTTTGCTTGTGAAAGCTCCTCAGCTTTGATGTAATACCAGACTGTAACCAGATATAGTTTTGCATTTAAAGCTGTTCTATTAGCACAGTTATATTAAGAGCTTGTTAATGATCTAGTCATCAAATTGTCTAACTATAGTTTTCCTTAATTTCTTTTGTACACATGAAATCACTTATAACTACTGCCTGTGATCCCTGGAACACCTAAAATAAGGTGTAACATATCAAAAACTTATCTTTGGATGTGAAATTTGTATATGCATGTATGCTTCTCTTATCACTTCTAATCTCATAATATTCTACAGATTTTTCATGTACAATAGTTTAAATACATCGATGCCACTTTTACACTTGCATAAAATATTATAAACACATTAAAACAAGCAAAAATGCAGAAGAAAAGTTAAAATCTACCTTTGAGGGTGTTACAAGCCCTAACTTCCATGTGACAAAATCTAAAAGCATTAGAGCAGCCATGAAACAACATTTATTCCACCTAGGATACAGTGCAAGAAGCAGGAGCACACCTCAGCTTTTCAGCTGGGAGTAATTTCATGAGCAAAGCTGTTTGCAGATTTCCACTCCAGTTGCAAGATCAGCTTATATTTTATTAGCACAGTATAAATATTTGTGATATGCAAAGGGGAAGAGAGAAAAACAAAATCCTGAAGAAACTCATGAAAGTAACAGAAATTTGAACTACTCTCAGTGCAAACTGAGTAACTCTGTCATGACTCCCTTATATACAGCATAAGGAAAACTGCCGTGCACAGGGCACCTTTTCTCCAGGCAGAGCTCTTTTCTCCAGCCTTGGGATATTTCACTGTTTAGCCATGCCAACACACATGGCAGAAAGTGTGTTATGACACACAGCCTTTTTTTCCTTAAGTCTGCTGCAAACATACCTGCTAAACTTCATTACACTGTGTGACTTTCTACCCAAACTATAAACTCGTGTATACTTCAGCATATGCTTCACCTCCACTCGGCAGACTCTGCCTGCATCTGCTGAGGCAGGAATTGCACAGGTTTTGGTATTTTGTGCCAAGAGTAGGTGACAGAGTTGCTGTGAGGGGCTGGTGAGTGCAGGAAGATGTGTGGGGAAGACAAGAAGCAGTGGTCAGGATGGAAACTGTCAGGATTCTGAGTGTGGCTTTACATGACAAGAAGAGAGCTCCAAATTCACTCACCATGGCTTCTGCAGAACCTGCATTTGGCTGCTTCTGTGCCAGGTGATCCAGAAGGCACTGACTACACCGGCACTGACTCAAGCTGCCCTGAGGGAGGGTACCAGCTTGGGTCCAGGGGCTGATGGGCTTCTTGGCTGCCAGGCATCTGGTGATGTGGGTATAGAAGAAACCTTAATGAACCTGAAGCTAACTGAATTGGGTACAGAATACAGTATGATCCTGTGGGCCATGGGCAGCCCCCTGAGACCACTGCTGCTTCTGAACACTCACAGCCAGAAGCAAGCAACATGGTCTAACATTTACCACTGTGCTTCTCCAGGCTGGAAAATGCTCTGTTTGAATACATATCTTTACAGACACATTAGGGGAGCTTTGGAGTACAGCTAATAGCCTCCTGTTGCTGTCACCTATTAAAAAAAAATAACACAAACTCAAAAAGTAGGCATTGTTTCAGTGAAGAACTATTGAGTTTGTTCAAAATTACTCACACTGTGAAATCCCAGGCTGCCACAGCCTGTATCCCATCCTCTGCACCCTCACAAAGTCCCAAACAATTCAAATGGTGAAGGATACAAGAGGGCTCAGCTGGAAAGAGCTCTCACCGAGGTCTCAATGGAAGCATTCACAGCTGAAGGAGGCCAAGCACTCCCCTCCCCACATCCATTCTCTGTGAACAGAAGCCTCAAGCCCTTGCTGAGGGACCACAGGGGACAGGCACATAATGAGCCTTCTCTGCCAAACAGCTCAGTGTTGCTGGCCCCCCATGACACTGATCTACAAGTGTGGGCTAAAAACGTGTCCAACCCATTCCCACCACAGCTCACGTTCTGTCCTGATTAAGCTGACTGCTGACAACCCAAGAGGGGATCAGCCTCTTGACTTGTGTGGTCTGATGAAGGCTAAGATTACAAATCTTTTTCCAAATAGTCCCCAAGTGAGCCACACACAAAAAAAAAAAAAAAAAAAAAAAAAAAAAAAAAAAGGAAAAACTTCCAGACTTCCAGTAGAGGCTGGTAACATTAGCCAGCCTTAAACAAAAATACAATGTACCTCAAGTTACAGTTTCAGATGAAAAGCTCCCTAACCAGTGAGGAGAAGTATTGATTTCCAACTTCTGTAAAGATTAAAAGACACTGATCCTGACTTCAGACTAGTACAGGATTTCTTGTGCACCCAGTCACAGCATTATCAATAGGGAAATGGGAATTACATCTGAATGAACAAAGCTAATAGTTGTAGAAACAATCACTGCCACTATGGCACTGCTCTTCCCTTTTGCCTCTAACCAAGGGCACCTCTCACAATTAATCTACAGAGTAACCCTCTAAATCAAGCTCCAGGTTTCAAGCTCCATGTTTCCCCACTACTGATTCAGAAATCAAATCCAATTTAAGAAAATCTAGACATACCTTCTTAAACAAAAATCATTTACAATTAGCAGAATAAACCAATGACCTCAAAGTACTTTCTACAAATTTCAGCCACCACTGATTAACTAAACACATTTTAAAATCTACATACGTGCATAATTCATACAACCAAAAAAAAGAAAATCTGACTTTTGTTATTTATTGACAGAAAACCAACATGTGGATTTAGATTTTTTAAAAAACAACTAAAAAAACAAAGACAATGGTGTTAGCATCATCTGAGAAAGAAAACAGTGCAAGGAAAGGGCAAACAAGAAGTAGTTATTTTACTGGTTTAATTTTTTTCTTACCTGAATAGCTGAAAGCTAAGTATCCAAAAAGAAAACAATTGTGAGAAAACTCTCCTACCACTGCATTACCTTATTTTCCTTAGTTTCATTTCCAGACCTTGGGTTTCATTTAATCTCTATTTATCTCTCATACACATCTTTACTCCTGATCCAGGCAGACCCAGACAGTTCCCAGCAGAGATTATTCTTCTCTGAAGGAGATGAGGCACAAGCTAAGGAGCATGATGTCCTGGAATTAGCATCCAATCTCACTATTTCTATTTCTAGTGCTGAAGCAGAAGAGTACCACTGAGATGGAGATAAATTGAGAGTCAGAGGTCTGAGGGAGCCTGAGCAGGACAGCAGTGATTTAAAGGTGCCACTTTAAAGGTTTTAGGCCAGATTCCCAAAGCATGGAGCACTCTGCAGCCAGCTCCCACAGCAGTATCTGAATCCCCAACCTTGGTGCCTACAGCCCTTAGATAAGCCAGGGACTCTTGAGCAGTGACACCTGGCAGGGAAGCAAACAACCTTGCAAAAAAAAAAAAAAAAAGCTGCCAAACATGAGGTTGTTTATTGAATGAAACAGATTGTCCATTGTCAGCCCTTCTACTCAGGGCCTGAGCAAAGGTTAGAGACTGCCCTACAATAATTCACTCTTAGTTTGTATTTATTTTTTCTCATGAGCAAGTGACACAGGCAGAAGAACCCTAGAATTCTGCACTACTCAAGCTAGCAAGAACACAAGCTGTGTCTCATAGGAAAAACAAACTGCATTTGCAAGCTGGAAGCTACATGCAAGTACTGGTTCCTGTATGCCAACCACTCATTATTCCACTTTGGAAGCATACAGTGGCTCCACCTGATATGCTGTAAAGTGGAGGAGATTTTTTTTTTGGTCACCCATACCTCAATTTTGCAGATGGATATATAGTTGCACTGCACAATCAAATTATTTGGCATTTTTAATTACAAGCATTTTAGCTACTTTTGCATCCATCTGTACCTTAAAATTTGGTTTTATGTTAATAAGCAGAACTGTGGCTCCAGCTCACAGTATCTGAAATTATTTTATCATCAACACTACACAAGCTACATCTAAGGTCCTCTAAGGCTTTCCAGATGTGATACTAGAACACTGGGATCTTTTTGTTGTATTAATGCTTACAGTGCCCCCATTGAGTATTCCACTGATTACCAAAGGGACTGGCAGTCTGGAGTTACTGGGAATTTCAACTCCCCTTCCCCTCCCCTAATTTTAAATGCTCTTCATGTTCTCAACTAAACCCTGCATTTAGTATCGTAATTTAACTTACTCTCCCAAGTTACCATCCACAGAATGTTTTCTGGCATGCTCACAAAATTTCACCAGAGACCTTTTCTGGCATCCACTTCTGTAGCATTTTCTGAATTTACTATGCAAAACTTAAGGGACATGGAAAGGGAAGGATTACAGAGCCATCAGCTGGTATCCAGTGCAAATATAACTAATGAAATCTGACATGTGTATGTATATCAGAGTTTTTATGGATTTTAAAAAAAACCAAACCATTGAATACACCACTACTTATTACATTCATTTTATTTCTAGGGAGAATTATACCTGCACACCTAGAACATTCCACACCATCTTCCACAACAGATGTGAACCTCTCATTCCCCACCCAACCTTCTGCCCCTGTTCCCCACCAGACTTTGTACAAAATTGGTTTCACACTTATACTTGGCAGCAATGCCAGACATATCGGATGCATAAGGTGTTTGCAGCCCTCTTCCACACAAATAAGCACTGAAACATCTCTGTCCTGAACTTTGTTATGGCTAGTTTCCTCATGCCCATGTTGGTATTTAAAAAAAAATCTACACAGAAAAGTGTCTTTGCTATTTAATAGCACATAAAGTCAGCTCTCAGAGGGCAGTACAAAAAGAAACCTCAAAGGTTTGAAGATAACCCAAGTTATTCCTCTCAATCACATTTAGAAGTGTTTTTAACTTCAAGATAGAGATCTGCAATGCAATGAATAAATAATTCTTACCCCTTCTTGCAAAATCAATTCCAAACAGAAATTGAAAAAACATGCACTTCCTATACTCTACATGCCCAGGTCCCCAGTTCTGGCTGATCCAAGAGTACTTGTATGTTTCTTCAGTGAAAAGCAAAGCAACAGAACCACAGAACAGCTGAGTTTGGAAGAGACCCCTGGAGGAGATTTCTATACAACCTCCCTGCTCAAGTAGGACCACCAAAAACAGACTGTCCAAGACCAGGTCTGGTCCAAACAGAATTTGAGCACCTCCAATGGACTCCACAACCTCTTTGGGCAACTTGAGTCAGTGCTCAGTCACCGGCATGGTAGAAGTGCTTCCCGATGTTCAGATGGAGGCTCCTGACATTCTTCCTCATTCCTTGTGGAGCAATCCAGATCTGTGTGGGTTATGGTACCTGGCAGAACAGATGTTCAAGTCACCATCTGGGACGTGATTGCTAAAGATTCCCCATCATTGTACATACTCACTATATACCACAGCAACCACTATCCCTTGCTTCCTCAGATGAGGGAATCCTCAGGCTTCCTTTACAGTGACAGAGCAGAAATCACTGTCTGTACATGTACAAACTGGGCTCAAACTCATATGGTCAAGTCTACATTGTGGCACACTCCAAAGCAGGAATAAATGTGCAGATCAGTGCTGTGCACCCTGGGACATGCTCTGCCTGGGTGGGAAGCAACTGTGATCCTGCTGACAGATTTGGGACACTGCCTTAAGCCTATTCTTGATTCAATGCATTAAAATGTCTTTAGGCCTCATCTCAGGAAAGTGATTCCTATGTCATGTTTCATTTGCAGCTTTAGTACATCACTCATGAGATAAATCCATGAAACAGGTTTTCTAAGTCACTGTGAGCAATGTCTCAAACAGAAAGGATTTTTCAGGGTAAAGTCAGTAGCCTGCAACACAGCGCTTCTCCATGTAGCCAAATAAGCCTGTAAAGGGACTTCCACAGGGAAGGATATATTTGAGCCATAATGGCTCATAATGTGCAGTAACTTACAGAAATGTAAGTTACTTCTACAAAGAAGTAACTTCTACAAAGTTCATTTAATTTTAAAACAAGTATGGAAACAGAAGTAAAAAAAAAAAAAAAAAAAGAAACAGCCCAGATAATTTTAAATGGTATCACGACAGTCCTACATGCAGAAAAATCCCATGTGAGGTAAATGTGTGTCACAGCCACCAGAGAGATGTGAAAAGGCTTGGCCAGCAAACATGGTGCATGGGTAGCCACGCTGCAGACCCACGGCACCCTGCTCACAGCTGAGGAGAGGCCTGACTTGGATCACTGAGATTTGATGCCAGTACAAAATTCAGCTTTCAGATGTTTGCCACACCACCCTCTCAATTCTGCTCTTGGAGAACACAGAGGCACATAAAGAGCTGTGGGTGCTGAACCAGCCCCCTCTCCCTTCCCTGCCACCCCCCAACACTCTCCTGCCCCTTTGAGCTCCCCAGGGTTTCCAGCTACCAGAAACTTTTCAGGAATCAAGATACCACTGTGATATGTTAGTGACTAGAAAAAAAATTAAATAGAAACCCTGTAAAGCTAAAAATAAATGTAAACTCTTCTGGTATTGGTTGGGTGGGGCATATGGGGAAGTAAAACACAGTAACAAATTCAGATGTTATGCAACTTACTCTGTGGAACATCTTTTCTTGATTATGCTTATTAGAGAGCTCCTACCCAAAACCTCAAATTACCCTAATTTGAAACACATTAGATTTTTAAATGTAAAATACTAACCAAAAGAAACTAAATCTTGCAAGAGCAAGAAGGAATCTGATTTTTTGCCTCTAATGATAAACAACTTTCACTGCAGTCAGAAAACAAGATCAGGTCTTTAGCTCTTTAAAGTGCTCTATATCCTTTAAAACACTCAGGGCCTGGTTTTGCTCACACTAATTCCATTAGTACTGAATTTCAGGACTGCATCTTTCCATTTTCTCTCCACACACAGTCCTAAAGTTTTCTTTTATTCCTCCCTTTTCTATAAGTACTGCAGAGACATGCAACAATTTTACTTTCTTTCCAGCCTTTTGTGAATTAAAATTAAGTCCTTCCATAAAACATAGGATTTCTTTGTACATGGCACTTCAAAGAACTGTCAGCAAACACAGCACACGCAACAGGTACCCTTGAAGGAAATCCTAGATCACTGCATGCTGAGAATTAACTCCCTTTTCCACTGAAAAATGGAGAAAATAGTGCTCTCATTTAAAATTAGAGAAGCTTAAATAAGGAAAAAATTAGTTCTTGAATCATTTTATTTTCCCCTTTCAAAACCAAAAAACAGAAAAGCAAACTTCTGGAACTTTGTCTTTGACCATGTTTTGTGTCCATAAGCAACCTCCAACCAAACAGCTGAGCAAATCAATACAACCAGGTTAGTTGTTTGTTTCCTCAGCATACACTTCTTTGAAACAGCTCATGAATATCAACCACTCAACTGAGGCATAATTTGAAAAGGTCTAGTTTTGAAAGAGCTGCTGCTCAAGATTTTAACTTTCATTAACAGGGCTTCTAACCAACACCCTGCCAGTTTAGCTGTGCATGTAAAGACTTAACAGATTATTTTTTAGGTATGGTGGAGAAACATTAATAGATGGAGGGTGCTGACTGAAGTGAAACACAAACCCTAGTGAGCAGACATTATGAAAGTGGATATTGGGACATTTTGCTCTGCCTAAATTCTACTGCACTCACCACTACAGTATGCAATCATCTTTCAGCTCTAAAATTAAACTGTTAGTTTTCATCTTCTCTCCAGATGGAGAAGCAAATAAAATAGAGTATGAACACTTCTTTTGACATACCAGGTGCTTAGACCAACAGACGTCGACCACACAAATCACAGCGCATTCAGCTAGAGAAAACCAAATCAAAGAAATAACCTTGTATGTGAAACAGGCTATAGGGAGATTTGCAATGAATTTTACTGAGACTCACCCTCAAGCTAGGTGCACAAGGGCTATATTTCGATCAGAAATATGCACTTCTGTAGTTTCACTCTGACCAGCCTTGGATATTCAGTTTCTACTCCAGAATTTTAATTAATAGTTCAGTTATGCTAAGCCCTGAGCACTCCAAGCTTGGCCTGTGTTTCACTGGAAGTCATTGCACAGAGGGGAGAGCAGATTGCATTGCCAAGGAGGCTTGAGCAGTAGCAGAAATGCAGCAGACTGAAGGCTCTGTGCATTGCACATTTCTTTACACACAGCCATTTCACCTTTTAAGCCTAATTTAAATCTTTAAGGTATACACAAAAGCTCAAGGTACAGATTTATGTCCCCCAAGCTATGTACCATGCAGTACAGACTAGCTAACAGATATCACTCAAATTCTGCTACTTTCTCTACTGAATTAGCACTCATAATTAAGAAAAAATAAATTTGTTCTCTGCTTTGACTTCCCTAAAGTTGTTTCAGAAACCCACAGACGAGCAAGGGTAGAGTGCAAGTCCTTCTCCTGTCTGTTACCATACAGATCATCACTGTGTTTGACAAGTGACCAAAGTCCAGCCATCAGAGAACAGAGAGATACTAAGCACAAAACTAGAAAAAGTTACACCCCACCTGAAAGTCAGCTCCTACCCAGATGGCAGATGAATTAGCACTTGTGTGATTGGAAGGAGTATATTAATTGTTTTTCCCCCCTACCAAGACTCCCTTAGTGAGCTGATGAGATATCCACTTTTTTCCCATCCAAAAAAAGACTTAGCACATCTTGGGAAGCAGGCTGTTAGTCAAAGACCAAAAACTCAACATGATGAGAAAGATGCAGCAAGCCAGTACAAATGGAATTCGTGCAGGAAGTTGAAGCAAATGGAAAAGAAAATCAAAACATTCAGCAAAGTGAAACTTTATTGACCAAGGGAAGGCTCATTCATCACATAAAAAGTTCAGCATAGAAAACATTAGCCTTCCTGACCTGGAATCTGTGATAAGGTCAGGATCCTTCATTTAGGGATCTCTCAATGACAAGTCCAACTACTTCAGAGATAAGATTTTATTAGTGCTACTAAAATACATATGGAGCCTGGAATTGTTTTTTTGCTGGTGCAAGCACACTTTTTGTCTTAGGAATCCATGTGGAAACTGAGAATCAGATCTTTAAATTACAGCAGTCCACACACTTGGCATACTTTGGGGCCCAGTTGCAAGTGCAGTTGAACTATTTTGTGGCTTTCACAGTTCTGTACCACAACTTCAACCTATTCTGAAAAGCTGACAATTACACATACCTCAAAACTACAAAACCAAGATTAATAGCAGTTCCTCACTGACACAGCAATATATCCAAAGGTAACATCAGGCATGAAAACAAAATATGATGCAAAAGATTTCAGTTCAGTTCATATCTGAACAGCATTTGGGTAGTGTCATAAAACCATTTACCAAGATGGGATACCCTGACACTTGAGCCAAAGTATATACTACAGTTAGAGGAGGAAAACAGGTCACCTTTAAGAGTGTCTGAGTTGGTAAAGTCACCTTTTGAGGACTGTGCCTTCTTTCACTGACTATAAAAATACCCTAAATACATCAAATGGTTTGACTAAGCATTATACTGCATATAGTTTAGCAAGACTAAAATACTGAAATACATTCCAATTCATTTTCTCCACTGGAAAAGCAAAATTGTTGCTGGTGATTTATTTACATGGTTTCCTAATACAAACATCCTGAAATTCCCTAAACACAAGGGCAAAAACTTGGCTTTAACCAGCTTTGCTTACATTCTCACAGAAGTATGGACATTCCATATGGACACTCCAGATAGTATCTATGCAGAGGGAAGGTCACAGGTAATAGAAGGAAAAGTACTCAAACTGTGAGAGAATGTCACAAAATAATAGGGCATAAAATAAATACTACACTTCTCTCTTCCACAAGCAGTTTGAAAAGGAGCATGGATTAAACTTGATTAATCAGCCTAGCACCAGATAAAGTCCACCGACCATGTCACTTTGTTTCAGTTTAGACTCTTTACCTTACAATTGTCAGACCACTTCTTCACTTTGAAAAACATCACCAAGATAAAGGGGCTCTTAAGATCACCACACAAAGCAAGTGCTTATTTTCTGGAAAATCATACAGTACTGTCAAATACAAATCACAAACAGGAAATTTACTCTTACCTTAAGTACAAAAGAAATGTGATTTCTGCCAGCTCTCATCTTTTAAATCAGCTTAGGCACTAAAGAATAATTCCACCTACTACTCAGAAGAACAAAGAGTAATGGGGTGATTTAAGGGCTGGCTCATGAAGTCCCTAAATGACCAGAAGGCTATTCCAAAAAACATACCCTTTAAAGTGTTTGGAATAACCAACATGAATAACAGAAGTGCAGCAGCACCCCTGAGATGACAGAAGAACAACACATCTGTAATTTTTTTTCTCCGTTAACCCACAGATTGGATATCAACCTTGGACTCCCCCTTGGTAAAATATTGGTAAATACAGCACAGTCAGGCATTCTCGCCCCTCTGGTCTAAATAATGACAGGTACAGGAAAAGAACTCCATCTCATGAGAGGATGAATCTGTCTCTCCTCTGGCAGGTGTATTTATACCCAAGAAGCATCCAGAGAACACAACCAGGTTAAACTGAGAGCCTTTGCAGAGTCAGGAACCAAATCCATATAATCCAAATCCTGTAAAAAGGCATCAGTTTCCTTCAGCTAGGGTAGGAGGATGCTTTCAAGATTATTCTGTTAATAGTGAACAATCAGGGAATTGAATGTTTGTTCTTTGTCCTTTCTTAATCCACACTAAAGACAATTTATGAAAGAAATACAGCAAAACCTATAAATCTGTTAAAATTAGATATAGATTTCTGAATACTGAAATTAAAAATAGCCTCATATAAAGCTGCTTTATGAAATGATGGCTCCTTGGGATGTGAAAACATGATACCAAGCAATATAGGTGTTATATAAGAGCATAAAAGAAGAAAAAAAAATTCAAACAACCCATACATACACACACTTTCCCATAGAACAAAAACCCTCATGATAATCAAAAAATGGTAAAGCAAACAACACTAGTTTAGTGTATATAAAAACAAAGAAAAAAATTGAAAATTTACAGTAGTTTTCAGACCAGTGAGGCTAAAACTTCTGCAATAATCAGAGTTCCAACCAACATGGAAGTGGCCTTTTCTGCTGGCTATAGATTGATTTTCTTTGGGTTTATCCCTGAAAGCAATATATCTTCCTGAATGGATCTCTTTCACTCCTGTTCTCAGGAGCAGCAGATTAACAATTGATCAAGGTTCTCCAGTAAAATGGAACTGCTTCAGCTTTAGCATCATTCACAGGATGGGCCCTTAGAATTGTTGGACTTCAGCACCTTACAATAGAAGAAAGACTAGTGAATTTCTGACCTGGAATTCACTAATGACTTGCTTGCCCTCACAAACCCATTTCTGACAGCTCCAGTGCTGATACAGATTAGCAGAGAGTTTAGAATCAGGAATTGTTTAGCTTGGAAAACACCTTTAAGAGTATTGAGTCCAACCATTAACCCAGCACTGCCAAGTCCACCACTGAACCACATCCCCAGGCACCATTTTTACACATCTTTTAAATATCCCCAGGGGCAGCAACTCAACTGCTTCCCTGGGGAGCCTGTTCCAATCCTTGTCAACCCTTTCTGTGAATAAGCTTTCCCTGATATCCTGCCTAGACCTCCACTGGCACAGCTTAAAGCCATTTCTTCTTGTCCCATCACTTTTTCCTAAGAAAGAGAGAGAGCACCACCACCTCACTTCAATCTCTTTTCAAGCAGTCCTAAAGACTGACAAGATCTCTCACAAGGCTCTTTTTCTCCAGGCTAAACACCCTCAGCCATTCCTTGTAGGACTTGTGCTCCAGACCCTTCCCCAGCTCCACTGCCCTTCTCTGGACACTCTCCAGCCCCTCAGTGTCCTTCTTGAATTGAGAAGCCCAGAGCTGAGCACTGGATTCAAGGTGCAGCCTCAGCAGTGCTGAGTGCAGGGGACAATCCCTGCCCTGCTCCTGCTGCCACACTATGGCTGACACTGGCCAGGATGGCATTGGCCTCCTTGGCCACCTGGGCACACACTGTATGACTAAAGTTTGGCCTACATCTCTTACACATTTTGTATCTACAGTTCAGGTGTGATTTCTCAGAATAAACACAGCTCTTCAATAATTTGACTTCACAGTGGAATACATTTGAAAGAGGGAGAAAAAACCAAAAACATTTAATAAGCATCTTTATACACAGTCTACAACCCAGTGCTGCCTATATCTGGATATAGTACAGAAACTTATTTTAGAAACAGCAAGTCCTGGTAATACTCAGATGAGAAAAAACATGGAAACCCACATATGCTATTGAATATTGGGTCATCACTGTATATCTGATGAAAAGGAATTAAAACTGAAATTGTCTATATGCAATGGCATATTTAGCTACAGGGATATGAACACCACACTTTTAGACATGTTACAACCTAAGCCTATCATCTTTGCCACACTAGAGCAGGAACAACAGTATTAAGGAGCAGAAAGGTGACCCATAACAATACTAGGAATCTAGATCCCACACATCTTCAGGTCTTTATGAACAGAGGGCATGATCAGAAAAGTCAGGAAGTTAAAATTGTTATCATCTTTAAATATAGCACCAGGGCAATGCTAAATGGAGCTGAGAAGAGTAAAGAAGAGGTACTACAAGTCAGGAAGAAGCAACCTGCAACACTCCTGAGGGACAGTTTTAATGCCAGCTCAGCACCCAAGGTCTCACAGCCCCCCATTCTTACTTGCAGAGCTTCTGTTACTGAGCACCATGATACCTGCAGCCCTGGGCTCTTCCCCAACAGAGTTCAGCTACTCAACAAAAAGAAAAAAAAAAGCCACACTCCAGAGGATGGAGGTCAGGAGACAACAGATGGACCCTCAAGCTCTTAGCTTGACAATTTCATTGAATTTGGCCATCATGGTAACTCTACTACTTGACTACTTGATACACTGCCCTACAAAAAAAACAAAAGATTAAAATTAAACAAAAATCTTTTCAACCAGGCACCTTGTCAGAGGACACTGAACATCATATACCTAGGCACAGAAATGCAGAGCTGTAAATCCTACCCAGGATTGTGACAAGTGGTCACATCTCTGAAGTTGCACTACACTATATCCCAGCTGCAAGGCTGCAATGCTCACAAGTCCCCTGCCAGCCCTCAGGTGGGGTTTATCCTCTCCCCTCCTCTCTTCCAGCTGCATTAAACCATCTGTGCTAGAGTGAAATGGCTCCCTGCTTCTGATAGATTGTGTTTATGGCTGCCCTTGGAATACACTAGTTGTACCAAAGGGATGCAATTTCAGCATCTCCATCCCTTACAATTGTATTAACATCTGGCAGCTACTGACTGGCTGTTGAGTGCAAGAAAAAAAAAGGGCACAAAAAACGTCTCTGAAACAAAAAGATGAGCTGTAAAATGGTGTTGGGTTTTTAATTAAAAGCCAGTTTCTGAGGTTTCTTCCCATAAACTTAACCAGCAAAAGACTTTCACTTTTAGAAACAGAGATGAATTACCATCAACTTTGAGGTAAGTAGGTACTTTGCAAGCAGCGGTGAGAGTTCATGGAATCTGTTCCCTACCACATCAGAACACAGCCCAGCCACCTGCAGATGTGCCTCAGCCTCCAGAGGCAGGGGGCCCTGCCCCAGTACAGGAAGCTGTCAAATCACTGAGAAAAGTCAACAAGACTCCCACAGTTAAACTACAATGTCATCCCCATCACCACTATTCTGCATATATCTCAGTATTCAGCAGTAGCTCCTTCAAAGTCATGTCTACATTTCTGCTTTATGTGCTCTGTTTCAGCCCTTTAACTTCTCTGAAAACCACAACAGTACAAGTGAAACCACAGCCAGAGCCAAATCTAGGCAAATGGGACTTACAAGCAACTCCAAGTCAGTGATAAATTCACACTGCTCCCAATAACCAAAGAGTTTGGTTAACAGTGAAATGATCACCTTACTTGTCTGCTGATGCAATAAACACCCTTTTTTGAAACCTCTTCTCCCACAACTTCCTGCTGGGAGAACCTGGAATCAGTATCTATAAGGTGTCCACCAAAAAAGCCTGTCCAAAACACTTGGAGGACAAATGCAGAGGAGCAGAGCTTGCAACCCCATTTACAGAACAGCAGGTTCCATAGGGAATTCATTACCAAAATGACGTTTCAGACACCAAAATCTGGCATGCTTTTGTACAGAATGTCTTTGTGCCACTGCTGATCAGATGGAATGAGAGTATCTCTCCAGAGTTTGAAGAGTCAGAATATTTTTATTCTTGTTATACATGTACATGAAATACAGTATTTTGCTTCTATCTTCTGTGTCATCATCCCACAAAAGTCTGGATGTTTGTGTAAGGCATGGGCTGTTTCCTACCATCAAACTCTAACACAGAATACCAACCACTGTCTCAACCACCAAGCAATATACTCAGTTGCCCAGGGAGAAGTTTAATCTCCTTATACAAAATGGTTCAAAAATGGCAAACTTTCTCCTAAGTCCTGTGTTGGCCACTCTGCCTCAGACAACATGAGTTGAACTTATGAGTTACAAATACACTTAACCAAATACTCGGACAACACATTTTGTTCTCAAGAATCTCTTCTTTTCCTAGATGTTGCATCTCAGACTCCAGGAAAATGCTTTCCCCATGGAGGCTTTGCAAGCACTTTCCACATCAAGTTTTCTCTGACAATTGCACTAGCCTACAAAAAGTTCATTCAAAATAAAAATCACATAATATTTCTGACCATATGGGGAAGCAGGAAAGGAAATTAGCAGTCCCCAGGTAGCCCAGAGGGCTTGTGCATGGCCAGTTTTGCCTCCAATGGCTATAGAAACAACAGAATTTCTTCTATAGTGGAACTTGAGGACTACAGTCAGGACCTACACATTATTGCACAGGCAGGGTTCTTAGCCTGAGCCCACTAATTGTAACATTCACACAGAGCCTATTTACACGCACATAATATTTGAGGGATGTCTCTCATATCTTCTCTAAGCTTTTTTCTTATTTTGTCTTTGCAAGACGCAATTTTGAATATATAAGATCCAAATAACTGCTGATAGGATATTACTTTTTTTTGCCCACACCCCTGTAAGTTCATTATAAAGTGAGAAAACTCAGTTAACCTGATGGAAAAGAACACCATAACAGGATTTGATCTCACTTCCTTTGATACATGAAACAAATACAGTTACTCCAGGAGACTTTGAGAAACACTTATGGAAAATTACAGGTGATGAATAACCCACAGGAAGACTTATTCTGTTCCCTGAATGCAATACTGAGAATTAAAATAATAGAAAAGAAAGGCTACTAAATCAAATCACATTTTGGTTTCTACCAAAAGCTATATTCATTCCAGTTCCCATGATACTTTCCATCTGTTTCTCCAAGCTTTGCTTCATCAAGTAAGAAAAAAAATCTGGTGAATCCATAAGCAGATCAGATACTGTGACTGTTTTTCTTCAATACCTAAGTATTTATTTCACAAATTCAAAGAACAAAGTTAATTTTCCTGGCTCACAAACACTGTCCTGCTGTTTTCCCTTGGACTAGCCACACAAACAAAGAAAACAAAAATTTTCCAAGATGAATATAAAATAAGTATTTTATATTTTTGTTTTTCTATATTTTTATAAGCAACTAAGAACCAAAGCAGTGCCCATTCCAAGTCCAATGTAAAACAGCCACTTCTGAGAAACAGAGAGCAAGGAGCCCAAGACCAATCCTTGTTCTGTTTTTCGGAAGAAATGGATCCATCAGCCTAAAAGGAACTGTGGGGCTTTACAAAAAACAGCATAAAATATATAGGAAGTCTTCTCCTGTCTGACAGCTAGGAACTCCTTTGTGAAGAGATTTAAATTAAAATCTTGATTCTTAATTAGAAAAATTTAGGCCTTTAATGTTTGTTGCACATACTTCTGGTGCATCTGTCTTTATTAAATAATCACATGAAAGACTGTGCAACAAAGTTTCCATTACTAGAGAACAGAAATCCAAGACAAACATGATCTGACCAAGTCATGTATCATTTGCTTGTAACAGATCCAATATGCAGCTCCGACAAAGTCATCTGTTACCAAGCTTGTGCTGAAGACTTCAGGCATCACCTTCATCACAGCAGTTAACAGCCCAAATAAATCTTGTGATGAAACTCACAGGATTCTTTTGTTATCTTTTTTTGTTCTTTTTTTTTTTTTAAGAAACAAAAAATGTAGCAATTCAAGGTTTCCAAAAGGCTTTCACAGAACAGTGCATGGCTACTGGAAGGAACTTGAAGACAGTCCCTACCTCCTCCTATTGCACAAAGTCTACATCTCTCCAAGCCATTATTTTGTCATAGTCCAGAGATGACAGGAGCAGATTTACATTAGGCAAGGGCATCATGTGTGTGGCTTTATCCTGATGTGAGTGGCAGCTGGAGACAGTCATTGCCACAGAACCCTACTGCTCTCCTCTAACTACTACCAAGTATGCTGTGAGCCACAGCTCAGAAACCACTGTCAAATTTAAACCCAGCAAAGGCAAAAAAGGAATTTTTTAACACAGTGCTGTCATACTAAGCACACTCCATATGTTTAAGATCTGTGATCTTGAGACAATGAACTAATACATTACATAGACCTGCATAAAAATAATAAACTTAGTTTAGCAGAACCACTTTGTGTGTGTATATACATTTGACAGAAGTCTAGTCACAGATACCAAGCAACATAAAAATCAGACAACCAGTTCAGTCTAAGGTATACTAAGAAATGCTAAGTTACATTGAGCCTACATCCCCTGACACTACTGATGCCTCTATTCCCAGTTCAGATTTTAACCAGCATTGTGCAAAACAATCACAACAGACTCCAAAGCTAAAAAACTGTAAGAGATAGACACAAGGTTAAATTATGGAAATAAATTAGCTTTGCTCAAACCATTGCAGTTCTAGTAAGAGTCCAAAGCAAAAGGTATCCTCTTTAAAGAAATGTATTTTCAGATTTTTTTTTTAAATCACAAACCCAAACAAACTGTGTTTTGGAGCACCAGATCAGATGTTTTTACCATCTCTCCCTGCTGGCCACAGTAAACAGACCACAGAATCATTTTCTTAAAGCCAAACAAAGGCAGGCTGCTATTAAAAGAACAAAGGAGTAGGAGCCCTAGATCTACTCTCCCTTCAGAGAAGAAATTTATTCCCCAGTTTCATAGGCTCTCCTGCCTGACACCCTGCTGCCAAGTTATGAAAGTAGAGCATACTTTAAAGCTGTTTCTATTTCAGAGGAAACCACACAACCTCACAGACATATACATGGACACAAGGGCTATCTAGTTTTACATGAATCTTGGTTTTGTTGTGTGGGTTTATACACAATAAGTAAAAATCCCACAAAAAATAAAGGCCCACTATCCACAGCTATGCAGTCTTATAATGAAAGGCAGCAGCCTGAAGAAAATGAGACCCTTCCCTTTAAGCAAAGTTATTTACAAAGTTCACCATAAAAATAATTTGTTACAAGCCATTTCAATAATAAAAACTAAAACCACTGAAAACTACTTCTCACATTTAAGTGGGCAAATTGTCCAACAACACAAAATGGTAAGTCTCCAGACCGGCATTCTTTAGCAAAGCACATTTCAAATCATTCTTCTTATTAACGATATATGACCTAAACTGGGAAGATCCATCTTGTTTCCTAGCCCTGAGCTAAAGTGGCTGTCAATAGAGCAAAGACCACCAGTTGCCACTACACTTCAAGGGTATTCCAACTTAACACTCTAAAAAGAAGAGTACTAAAGTGAGAAATATTGCTCCTAAATTGCAGTGTTAATATAAATTTGCTGTCTGTGATAACATTCAGTACTCTTGGAGAGCCCACAGCTCACAGAAAAGTTGCACAGAAAGATGCTATGAGCCAGAAATCATCATGCAGAAAGTTGCATGGTTGGCTGCACAATTTACTCTCAGATTAAACTTTTACACACCACGTCTAACCAGCTTGAAGCTTCACTTACAGGTTTTTACTTCCCATTCAAGCAAATGGGAATGTTGGGTGCCCGAGTATCAGCCACCCAGCACTGGGATCTCCAACCAGTTCAGCAGAGACTTAATCTGAGAAAGATGAGCTCCCTCAGATGGCTGACTACTTTTAAGACATTTTTAGTCCATCAGCTGCAGGATATGCTCGATGGCATCTTCTCCAACTGCACACTGGCAATGCCCAGAACAAACTGAAGTGATGTGTGACTAAGATGATGATGCCTTGGTTTTGTGAGAAGAGCAATGAATACAGCCAAGCATTGGAGAAAAGTTTTGTAAGAACTTTAAAGGAAACTCAGGCTTAGTCATAACCCTGTTTAATTTACTGCAAAATAGTTATCTCGACTTGTCCATACACACACAAACTCCTCCAGTATGGGGTCAGGATTCACAACATGCTGACATCTTTCTAAAGGCTAGTGCTTACTCAGATGCAGTTTCCAGTTAAGCAAAATCTGATAGCCAACCACAAGTATATATTTAGATTTATTCTCTCACTTACGCAACATTTTATTACAGGCAGAAACAAAATTTGACCTTTGGAGTTTCAGAGAAATTTTTAAGACTACAAAAGTAAGAAACATCTAACAAGTGCTGACTAGCAATAGATACAGTATTAAGAAAAAATATATTTAATAGATCAAATATGACAAGTTTGATCCAGAAAACAGTCTCTAGATACTTTTCTCATTAATTCAAGCCAAGACACTAATTCACAACAGATATAATTTGACAAATCTATTTCACATTTTTTTAGTGTGTATTAACTATGATGGTCTTTTAGAATTTATTTCATAGTGCTTTGTCAAGATTTCTGCTACACAGAATAATTAACATGTTGACTATATTTGATGTGCAGAGACTAATTCTAACCCATGCTGTGTAACAAAGACTGGGCAGAAAAGTCACTTGAAATAGTTTCTGGTATCTGACTGGACTGAATTTTTAAAGCACTTCCAGCATGAGCAATCATGCTTAGTAATTCCAAATAGGATTTCCGAGAACTGCTATGGATGTGATTTTCAAATTAAAGTTACACTTAAGCAGAGAGCACATTTACTGGATTATTTCAGTGTCCAGAGACAAAGCAACATCAATATCATGAGAATTGTTAAGAGCTAGTTCAGTCCGAGTTTTTTTTTTTTTTTTTGCATATCTGGAAAGGAATACAAGGAAGAGGAAAGCTTTCTATATATTCAGCTGCCTCTGTTTTTAATTGATAGCTATTTTTTTCAGAGCTTTGGTGAAAAGAGCTATTTCCTGAGACAAAATCCAAATTTCTTCAGGTTTTTTTTTTTTTTTTTTTTTGCTTTCTGGTGTCCTCCTCTGAGGTAAAACCCTCCATGACATTTTCTAGTTCTTATTTCAATTTCCGTCTCAAAAACTGATCACTACCTCTGCTAGTACTACAGAGAACCAGTACTGTAAACTCCAACTGCTCAGTTATAATTTTAGCTCTAAAGGGACGTGAGTTCAGTTGACTGATTTTGTTACTTAGCATGATTTATAAGTACACACCTGAAAGAAATGAGGAGTAAATCCAAAGAAGGTCATCTTTACCTATCAAGGCTGCTTTGCTCTCCAAGATAAGTACAACTGGAGACAACAGCAGGAGGAAGCATATTCCAACAGAAAATAGTAGGAACCCCATAAAAAGTTTAGCAGCAAAATATATCACAGCAAAGACACATACTGGAGGCTCCCATCTTTAATTCTTGAGAGAATAGTTCATGGAAGTCCTCTCCCTGTTGAAAATTCCAACACTGGAAACTGAATTTATCAAACTAGCAGAAACAGTTAGTTGGTGAATTTGAATTATAGTAAGTAGAACAACATATAGCCTTGTGAGAAGGTACCCAATAGAGAAAAATATAGTGAAATAAAATTAAAATGAACAAGTCACTAAATATTTTCAAATTGCAAACATTTGCCAATAAAGTGAATGAAAAGAGAATTCTGTCAACTGAGTCAAAATTTTAATCCAAAGCACTAAGGAAGAAAAAGGAATGATCCCCTCATTCAAAGACATCAGCCACATCATCTCTAGGAGTGGAGAAACACTGTTCATGTCTAAAATAGCAGTGCTTGAATCTGCCACTGCCAGATTTAAATAAAAAATAAAACATTTAACCATTGTGTTAGATGGTTACTGAGAAATCCAGACAGAATCCAGGGAATCTCTCACAAAAGGCTGCTTGAAATAACCAGGTTACACTGCTCTTCCAAAGACAGAAATCCTCTTTGCTAGTTATTTCCTCATTCCTTTCTACCTTCTAAAGCTGACACCACCTTGCTCCCTTTCAGAGGAACTGCCAAGCACAGTTGTCAGTGCTGGAGAACAAAGCCAAAGGAAAGGGTACAAAGCAGTAACAGCAGCTCCACACCCTGACCCTCCCTCCCACTTAAGTCACTCCAAAAAACAGCCACTTGCTTCTCTGGAGGCATATCTGACCACAAAAAAACTTGCTTATATTTTTCCAAGTTTCCAGGACCTCCATTTGGGCACCATTCACACCTATGTCAAAAGTACATCATAGTCCTACTCCCTGTAGTCCACCAAATCACAGGATTTTTCGGCAGGACCATTGCAATCACAATCCAACAACAGTTGCTCTCTGTGCTGCAAAGCAGCCCTCCAATATTCTTGGGTGTTTCTACAGAAACAGCTGAATGCAGCAGACCCACACCAAAAACCATCCCAGGCACATGATGCATTGCTCTGCAAGAAGCCCCAAAAGACACAAACAAAGTAGAAGGAATAAAATAAACAAGATTTTCTGTGACCCTAAGGATGGGATTATAGCATTTTTTTTTTTAAGCTTGAGCAGGAAGCCTTTCTAAATTACATTTCTTGGATTTTATTGTATTATCTTCATGGCACAGTTATTACACATTAAAGGTAATGACTCTCTTCTGCAAGTAACCTAATATTGAACATGATTGATAACCCCTATCTGAGCTTTGGAGAATGCTGAATTTCCTAAATGAAAGGAGGGAACTGAGTTGGATGAGGTGAATAGGGAATAGCTTGAGTGGATTATGTGCATGCATATGAAAAACCAACTGCTAGGTTTTCATTAGAACACAGTATTTTCTTGAAAATACCCACTAATGGCAAACAAATGGGAAAAAAAATCCCCAGATCTTCTATTAGAGGGTAATTCTGCTCAGACTCCAAATGTATATATTATTGTTGTTCATATCCATTTGATAATTTTTAAACACACATAAAACACAAAGACACACACACAGAGTACCTGCATGTGGGCACACCAGTGCTCACACATTGATGGAAAATTCAGGTTCAGAACCTACTCTTCAAGGGAAATCCATTTTGATGTCTCTTGTTCCTTAAATTATATTTGTGGGCTGGAATCACTGAGCAGACTACTGATGCCTGATTCTCTTGAGACACTCTAAAGCACCAGGTTTGTTCAGGCACTAAAGAAGACATGGGGCAATATGGGGGGTGGCCCAATAGGGGAGGGCATGCAGAGACTTCCACTGGTTCCCAGGCAAGGCAGAACAAAGCATCCACACTCACAAACACCATTTCTCTGCTAGATGTGATGACTTCTGTCCTTTTAAAACTGGGTTAAACATCATCTCCAGTGAGGCAAAAACCAACCTAGAGTCTAATGTGGAACTGACTTCTCTTTCCCTCTCACACCTGATGTTCATAAGCAAAGATTTGCCTGGGTATTCCTCAGGTCCTTGCCCATTCCAATAGCAGTGTTTTGACTCTCTAGCCCACCTACTTATTAATGAATCATCTCCTGCTCCAGCAAACTTGGTCCTGTCTTGGCTACATTCATTACATTGCTTTTAACTAGGGGAGAGAGAAAAAGTGGCACAAAAAGTATTTTTTTAAAGTAGTTGAATTCAAATGGTTAAATTATAGAACAGAATTGTTTCTTTGTGAAACAGAAAAATTATAACTTGAAGGTGTGGGTTTTTGGTTTTTTTTGTTTGGGGGTATGCTTTTGGAAGTTAGAGCAAAATCTGATAATCCTTAAAAGGCACTATACAATCAGCTAATAGCCTCCTAATGATGAAACCAAAGCAAGCCACTGACAAGGAACTGTCTCTGGTGTAACTGCAAAATACATCAGAGTTTCTAGCTGCTGTCACACTTCTCTGGCAAAGTTTTCCTATGATTTTTAAAGCTATTTTATTCATTCAAGCACTCACATTCTTAACTCTACCCTCAAAAAAATACCCCAAAATATAGTACACTAAACACAAGTCAGTAGAGAAACTTTGATCTGGTAGAACCTGACTGTCTGTCAAGGCTTTGGGAATTGCATTTTTCCCTTCTTGCAGAAGGGGAGAACATTCCTCTTTTCTGCCCAGCAGAGCAGGCATGGGGGAAAAGGACAGGGAAGATTACCTGGAAATTATTCCCTTCAGCCCTGTCACTTGCTAGAGAAGGAACCACCAGCTGCTACCCATCCTTCCCAAGATCTCAGCAATCTCTGGGAGGCAGCAGGGTGGGTGCAGGGGAGAACAGCATTTGTTAGAGCTTGTGTGGAGTCAGAATGGTGGCACTACCAGGAGGTGGTAAAGGCTATTTTAGAGACACTGTACCAAACTTCCAGAACTTATCCCCACTCCTCCTCCTCATGCAGACACTGAAACAGCAACATTTTTCAAGGTACATTTTAAAATTAAAGTGTCTTATTATGGAAGTTGGTATTTATCATGTCAGTCTTTTGATTTTTGAAGGCTTGGCAACTCTTGTACTTATAATAACAATCAAGTTGTGGAAAGGTTTTTTCTACTTCAAAACTGCTTCCAGTAACAGTTTCCTTAGATAAGTCTCCATCAATAATAGCCCAGAATATTTATCCTTTTTTCTTAAAACTTTTGTCAGGTACAAGTTGGGGCCTCTATGACATAGGATATTTTCCAGATTCAAGCGCTAATAAACAGAACAAGCTCATGTATTCAAATACTAAAGAAGGGAAACAATGAAAAATAAAAACAAACCCAAAACCAGCTGCTTGGAACTATGGAGAAGGAAATAAGTCATCAGTTCAACAGCTCTTGACATTATTTATTCTCTCATTCTGTTACAAGGGAGGACACTGCACAAAGTGGTTGAACAACAACCTATGACCTTCAATAACAGAGTAAGGGAAGAAGTTTTGTCCCATGCAAGTTCTGTAGATTGTCCATTTTCAGAGACATTTTTGCCTGTTGATCTTTCAACACAGTAGTTTTGCATCTTTACTGTGCCAATAGTCTCTTAGAACACATCACACCCTCTAAAATAGAAAGGTTCAGCATTTTTTCTAAAATATCCTCAAACTTAAAAGCAGGAATTCTCACTTTTTCTTTTTTAAGCTATGTCCAGAATGAATATTGACTTCAAAACTTCACATCCCAATAAATCCATCAGAGGAAGGCTGAGGTCTGAAGCCCGAAACACCAAATGCTCTGGGTTTATCCACAGCAGCCCCTAAACAGCCAAGTACTTATCTGTGCAAGCAGATCCAAAGAAATCAGTAAAGCAGGAAGCGTGCAAGAGATCTCATGAAACATGCAGTTCACCTGTAAGGCTAAGTGGAACTTAAAATACTTGGAAGTGAATGGAACCAACAGAGAATGTTATTCCATGATAATGAAATCTACTCAAGTGACTGAAAAGCTGTCTACATAAATGATATGCAAACCACTGGACTAAAATTTATGCACAATGCCTGAAATGCAGTCTCTAGCATGGGTTAAAAATTACAGTATTAAAATTCTGCAATTTTTCATCCTTTGTGTTTTGGTTTTTTCCTTGAGCCACTCTTAGAGTCATTTTTCTTGACAGAACTTTTAAACCTGAATAACCTCACTCTTCTCCTAAACTGTCTTTCTGAGCTTCTATTCCAATGCATCAAAAGAGCAATGTATGATCATAGCAAGTAATTTGCTCAAACCATATTCTCACTACTTAACTTCAAAACAAATACACTCAGGTATAAGTTTCTGAGAATTTGTTGTCTTCCTACACTGGTTTTAATGCGGCAAACACAAACTTTGCTTCTTCCAGCTTCCCCCTCTGTTAGCTCAGAATCAGCCTTACACCACAGTGAAGAACAAAGCAGCTCCCAACTCACCTTACCAGAGAAGAAGTAAAATTGTACCTTCACACACACTTAAAATGTACAGAAAAAGGAGCAGTGCACAAAACCAGGGAGATCTAGATTAGTCTAATATGCTGCTAAAAATTAATCTGAAAAAGTACATTTTGCAGCACTAAAAAAAGATCAACATTAAAAAAAAAAAAAAATATCAAAGCAATAAAACAAAACATCCACCTCCACCCACTTCTGCTCCTTGAGAAACCTAAGCAGTACTCAGCCCCAAAATAAGAAGTATTTTTGAATGCAGGTCTTTCCAAACAAGGGAGAAACAGAGGAAATAAGAAAAGTTACATACAATAGAATTATTTTTCCCCAGTTCAGATGAAAACAACTAACCTACAAGAACCTTTAGTGACCAGTGCAGGACATTCAATGAGCTATTGAAACTTACACGTTATTTCAACTCCCAGATCTGTTATTACACTTAGTTCCAGAAAGCACATTTAATGTAGTTTGACATACATTTCATTTATGCTAAGAACTACTGTAACTTTTGAAGCCAGTGTATTGTAAATTACCTGTAATTTTGGGAATAAGGGAAAAACTAACCAACAGGTTACCAAAATTAGCTTAACTCTCCAAGCTTTTGTTTCCCAAAATAATTTAACAAATGCCTCCTTATCACACACAAGCAGCAAGTTTGTGGGCAACTGAAAGCAAGTAGTTGAGCTCTCAGACTAAAACAGAAGTGATGAATGATAAGAAAGATCTTGGAAAGGGGTTAATCTGTCTTTCTGACAGCTGAGTTAAGATAGGGGTCATTGAAGTCTCTCTCAATCCTACAAATTAGCCTTATATTCTCAGACACAAGATTTCAAGGTTAAATCTACCCAAGCTGTTATAAATAGCAACTCAGTAGAATCCTTTACTGAGGTTTTAGTAGTTTTCCTACCATACATAGAGAGCCCATCTACAGGCACCTTCTGCTGAGAATTATTTTGACTCGTGGTACCATCCCCTCTCCCCAGCTTGCTATCCCAGCCAGGAGAGTTCAGACATATTCCAATCAGCTCCATGTATTTCCACTCCCACAAATCAGTTCTGAAGCCCAGTCCAGCTTCCCACACGAATATTGAATGAAAGGTAAAGAAATATTCAAGCAAAAACTCAAACTGGAACTTGTCTGATAGACACAAAAGAGGGATTCAGAGCTTGGAAGAAGGAGTCAAAGCAACTTAGAGACATGCAAGCTGTGGGACCTGCAATAAATGGTCATTTGTGAATCATCCTGCTTGGACAGGAAAACAACAGTAAGTAGGTTCAAAGGCTCTGAGCCACTAAAGCAGGAACGACTGAAATCAAATCTTCATAAACATTTCCAGCTATGATCAGAAAACTGAAGAAGAAACCCTGACTATACCAGTTAAGCAACTTTTTTCAAGTTTACTATTTCTTAACACACTTACGCACAACATCTCTTGCTTGTTTTAATTTTCTCAAGAATGTTCTGAACTCTTGAACCTCATTGGAGGAAACAACGTAATTTCAAATAAATGACTTCAAATCAACTTTTTATGATCCTGTTTCTCACATGCCAGTAGTTATGTTGAAAACGGTACTGACAAGAACAAAACTGCACTTATTTATCAAACAGAAAGCTCCATGCAGGGTATTTGTATTGTCTGTAAACACGATACCTTCAGTGTGCTCTGGTTTTAAAAAAATATACCTAAAACTCACAGGTTCAGCTCAGACAAAGCCTCAGACCTTTATGTTTTCTTCTACTTTATTCTTATCACCCCTTCTTCAAGAGGTTACTAACAGCAACTCTCCTAAACAAACATGAGTATCTTATGGGATGCCATGAGTCACATTTTTAATTAGCTTGATCTTTTCTATACAAGGCATGGCCACCATCTCACAGATATCCCTGAACAACTGTGAGCACGCTTAAACCACACAAACTTATTTCATGGCTGCTCTGTAAATCAGCTCTCAGATCCCTACACTTCCCTTCAGGAAGTCAAACTTATCTTCAGAATATGTCCCAAGTGTAGAGTATGTGTATGTGTACTTAGAGTTGACTTACAGCATTCCTCTTCTTTTTCCTAAAGACTATCAAGAACTGTAGCAAGAGGAGATAATGCATTAAAAACCATCTCTATCGTGGCAATTATGACCTTTTCCTGTATCTGATAATGAAAGCCAAACCACCTCATTTACTTTAGAAAAAGGGAATAGACATGTAATAACTATTCCAGGCATTCTGGGATAGTAACTAGTTCCTGATGCTCTCCATTGCTATATCTAGTAACAGTGGATGACTTAGGAACAAAGACAGGTTTTATTTCTTTGTTTGGGCTTTTGTTTTGGTGTGGGTTTTTTTGTTTAATTTGGGGTCTTTTTAATAAAATCATCACATCAAAACACTACTTGTGCTTATTAGTCAATACCAATGTTTGCAACACTAAATCTTCTCCTGTATTATCAACAGGCAACTGATCATTTAGATCTAGATATACTACCAACACTTCAGAATACCACAGTAGATCTTGCTGACAAGAAAATAAATCTATACCTAGACTTCTGCAGAACATGTAGGAGTCTCAAAGGTAGAAGGCATGCCAGATTTTCTTCAGAAAAAAAGGGCTAAACCCAATTGTGGTTTGCTTTAATTTGTTTGGATTTGGTTTTCCCTAAGGAAAAGCTGACAGGGGAGGTAGGAGAGGGGAAGAACAGAAAAAAGTCCACCAGATATGTGAATTGGTGCTGTGGTGGTACTGGGAAAACAATTTCTCAATGAGTTAGGTAATAAAAAGTCCAGATAAATCCAATCTTTAATATGGAATGAACTTTACAATGAAGATACTGTGTGCAATTTAATCTACCACATGTCCTATTTCCATTCCTTACTAATGGAGAACCAGAATTTGATGCACAATCTTTTAAGTGAGGGGCCACTGCCGGTGCCACATGTTACACCAGCTCTTAGTCCCACATTTGTTCCTGACTCTGCATGGCATTTATCCATTCGGAACATTCTCTGTGTGTGTGACAGGAGTGCCACAGGCACTGTGTGACTTTCACAGCATCCCTTCTACCAAAGGCTCATCCTGAGCCTCAACATCTGGAGGCTGCAGTGCACATCTGCCCTGCAGATACCTCAGAGAAGACAGATAACAAAAAGGGGAAGACCTCCTGCTAGCAGTGTCAGACATGGGGGTCTCCACTCACATAGGAAAACACCTTGCACTGGTTTCCTGGACCCAAGTGTGTGCCATTACCATTTGTTCTGTAGCAGAAGGAGAACTACAGGAAAGCCACACAGCACAACATGCTAGTCAGGACAGACCATCCAAGGCCTTTATTCCATCTATTCAAGGTCCTCAGCATGTAAACAGTGAATAATTGCTAATAATTTCTCATTTATTTCTAGTTCTAAAAAACACTGTCAGGAAAGTTTTCTAGTAAAGGTTGCTAAAGAGACTAAATCACTAAGTAATAAAGTAATAAAATATCTTGGATCAGCAAGGAACCAACAGAGAAAAAGGATCCAATTATTCAGTACAGCAAAAGATCAGCAGTAAGTTGTGAGGTCTGTTGGCTTATTTTAAAGTGTATTTACCTTCAAGTGGATGTCCAGAATCACATTTGCTGAACACTGTCTCCTGCCACTTTGAAAACTCTGCAGTTTGGTAGCCCACCAAGAAAAAAGTGAAGCCTAGAAAGAAGCCTGCTGCTAATCAAGCAGATCTGAAATTACTAAAATGAATGTTAATCCCTTGTCACTAACCTGTTTATTCTTTAGCTATTTAAAACAGAAGAAAAAAGAGCTTTGATCCAGCTCCAAGAAAAATATTGTTGTTTACATACAGTGCTCAATATGTTCAGCCATGATCTGGAATAATTTCAGAGATTGGTGGCATATTTCAACAACTCTTTCTATTAACACTCAAGATTCTTCTGGCTCAGAAATGCTGGACTGACTTTCTTGCAGGTAAACATTCGTTTACCTGTAAAGAAAACAAACTTTAACAGCTGCTGCCATACCTACTGAAAAGACTTTTAGTAATAACCTCTCCACAGGCTAAAGAGTGTCAAGACACAGCGGGTACCAATGACTTTTAGAAGGTATTTGAGTATCACAGATAAAGGTGGACTGAGCTTGGGAACTATTGTTTGGAAAGCTGTATTGAGTCAGACTCAGATTGATATTATTCCTTTTTTTAAATTCTATGAAACATTCAATTCAATATGATGGAAACGGATACCTCTTAAAACACAGCTGGAAGGCTGTATGGTTGGTACCTTGGTGTGGCAGCCTTGAACACACCTTCACATTGAATAGGAACTGGTGGAAGGAGACACCCATCTATTAGCAGCAGCTGTTGGCCTTTAGTAGAAGCACTAAACATTTGTTGCATCAGGAATAAAATGAAGGACTGCAAGAGAAATCTATTCACTTATATATCTGATCTAAACCACAGCAGATTTCACACAGTGTCCACTGAAGCAGAAGTTGTGCTTTCCAAAGATTTGGGGAAAATGCAGTTCTTACCTGCACCAGGTGACAGATTCTGGTGCGACCTTGGTCTCAGAAATGAGGGTGTCCCTCTGGACAGGGCCTTCATATTTTCAGGACTTGCCTTCCAGGTCCCACAGCAAAACTGAAGCTTGCCATCTTGAACCAGGAGGCATCAGGCTTTGTTTCCTCCCTCACCATGCACACAAGCCCTGGCAGCTGTGGAGCTGTAAGGCCAGCTTGCACTGGGGCCACTCCTCTGCAGAAACAGATCTTTCCTTTTCCCCAGGAATGCTACCCCTTTTCTCTCCACAGTCCTTAAACACCAGCCTTAAAGCTAAAGAATTGCTTTGTGCCTACAGCCAACTGAGGGAAAGCCTAGAAAAATATTTTTAAACTCCCCATCTGAGCACAGGAGATGCATGATGGGTTGACCACTATTCTTTGCTTTTCACAGTTTGCTTATAGCAGGAAGGCGTTCACAAGATTTAGCCAGACAAAACAAACAAACCAGAAAAAATACACACATTTTCCACTCTCTTTAATCACATCTAGCGTTGTACCTTTTAAGTTCTTAGGTGGAGAACTCTTCATTTCTAAACTTACATATCAACCATCTTTGGGGATGTACAGCTACACAGTATTTCACATACTTACTTTGACACTAAAATGCATCATAAAGCACATTACAACTCTCCAGTATCCCAAACATATCTTGCCACCATCTATCCTGACAGCCACAGACAACAGCCAAGAGGAGATTATGGTTTAGGTCAGACTACTTCAGAAGTAGTTTATTTACATTCAGTTAACACAACCATACAATTAAAATTTTGGATAAAACACCTTTGGCTAAGATTTAATGCCTTCAATTAATGCATCCTCTTGCCACCCTAGACCATATATTTCAAGCTTAGCTTTGATAAGATAGCTCATAAATTCAATATTCCCAACACAAATGAAGAATACAGACACAGAAGAGAATAAGGCAAACTTAAAAGTTTGTACTTATAAACAGAAATAAACAAATCAAAGGCACAAATGCTAATTGCTTAAAAGCCACTTAATAAAAAAAAAAATCATAGAACCATAGAATGGCTGGACCTTAAGGATCATCCTGTTCTAATCTTCCTGCCATGGACAGGGACACCTTCTACTCCACCAGCTTGCTCAGAGCCCCATCCAACCTGGCTTTGAACAACTCCAAAGATGGGACATCCACAACTTTCCTGGGCAACCTCCAGTGCCTTACTACCCTCACAATAAAGATTTCTTTTTTCTCCCCCAATATCTAATGTAACCTACTCTCAGCTGAAAGCCATCACCTCTTGTCCTGTCACTACCTGCCCTTGCAAAAAACTCTTCCCATCTTTCTTGTATATGCCCTTCAGGTGCTAGAAGCCTATAGCTGGGTCACCGCTAAGCCTTCTCTTTTCTAGACTGAACAATCCCAATGCTCTCAGCTGGACACCCCAGATCTGGATGCAGGGTTCCAGGTGGGGTCTCACCAGAGCAGAGCAGAGGGGCAGAATCCCCTCCCTCACCTGCTGCCCACCCTCTGTTTGATGCAGCTCAGGACAGAATTGGGTTTCTGGGCTGTGGGTGCCCATGGCTGGGTCATGTCCAGCCTCTCACCCACCAGCACCCCCAAGTCCTTCTCCCCAGGGCTGCTCCATCTGTTCATCCCCAGCCTGTGTTGACCAGGGGTGCCCCAACCAGTGCAGCACCTTGCACTTGCTCCTGTTGAACCACATGAAGTTCCTGTGGGCTCACTTGCCCAGCTCATCCAGACCTCTCTGGATGGCATTCCATCCTTCAGGAGTGTCACCCACACCACTCAGCTGGGTCTCATCTGCAAACTTGCTGGGGGTGCACTTGATCCCTTTGTGTATGCCATCTGCTCCTTCTAAACACTTGCTCAGGCAAGAACCTGTGCACCCTGCCTTGGCAAGGAGACACTGATGCCCTCTCCCTCAATGTCTGTGCCAGTGAACCACTTAAGGTCTTAAGAAAAGCTGCTGAATTTGTGGATTTGACTTTTGAGCTATTTCATAAGAAGATGAAGGTCAACAAGAATTTAAACAACATAATTTAAAAAAAGAAAGGCCATTCTGACCTCTTCTATTTCTCCAGCCAAACACAGGATGTCTGTTAGATTAGCCAAGGGGCATGCTGCTTGTTAAGTACCCAGTGTTTTAACACAACATGCTTTCATTCTGTTATAAACACTTAATAGCAAGCACACATCACAAGACACAGTGGAAGAGCTCCCCTACTGGGCTGATTGCTCACCATTCAAAAGCTTACAAGCCACTTGAATTAACTGCTAAATAAATCTCTATACCTACCCCTCTCCCCCTCCCACAGCACTGTAACCCCCAGTGGCTGGCAGGAATCCAAGCTAGAGCTTGTACTACTGCAGAGCCAAAAAAACTCTTCAGTTCACACCCATTCCCTTTCTCCCTCCCTTCCCTCATCCCAACTTACAGCTGGTCTTTTTGACTGAGGATATGAAACATTCTTAATATAAGGATAACTTCCTGTTTCTCCAGGCAAGAAAGGAAAAAGAAAGGGAGTATCTAGAACTGGAAAGCAATAAGCACAAAGTGTATTTGGAAAACCACAGTTGGTGAAAAACACTCACCTTCTTTGTACTTCAACTACCAGGTGTTCTCTGAATTTCATTTAAAGCACAAAGGGTTTGCTATAGTGTGATGCAAGATAATAGAAAGCCTGTTTGCCAAGTAAATGCCATTTAACAGATCAAAATTATACTGCACATTGAAGCTGTGTAACATCTCTCCCTTGCACTGCATCAAGGTATTTGGAGTCTCACTGCTTTTTGTACAGATAGTCATGGTGCATAAAATAAAGTAGTTACTTTCAGGATTGAACAACATGGCAGCCAAACAGACAAAACACAGGAATACAAGACTAAAAGGTATCACTTTCTAAACAGCTCTTATGGATGGATTCCTCAACAAGCGTGTTCTTTGGGTACAGTTTATTATTAAAATATCACATACTCCCCATTTATTTGAAATCCTTCTCACACCCTACTTGCCCAGCACGCATAAGATTTAAAAACTTCAGTGGTCATTTCCTTGCTGTTTCATATTCAGCCACTAAAAGGAGTTAAAACATAGCATTAGAAGTACCATGTAAAAAAATACTACGCCAGAAATACAGCCCAGCTAGAACTTCAGCTCTAATCAACTAACTGTATCTTGTTGAGGAAGATGCAAAACACTTCAAATTCAGTCTGATGTGCAATATACCAGAAGTCACTTTCCCCTTCCTTCAGTTACCAGTCTGTCCTAAAAAGTGAGGACCAACATCACATAGCTGGTTTGAGAGCACTTGCATCCTGCCTACTGCAGCCACAGTTAACAGTTTCTTTTAAAGGAAAAATTAATACAAAAATAAATAAAGGAGGAATACCTTCAGATATTTGTTTCAGTATTGTATCTTTACATGTTCTGTAAGTTATCTGCTGCAAGCCCGTTGTAAGCTTGCTCTCATTTTTGTTGCCTTTGTGTTTCAGTGGTCAGGAAGAGATTGGCCCAACAGGTAGCTTTTGATGTTGGATATGTTCAGAAAAGCACTGGGGACCCAGGGCAAGGCAAGCGCTTGGAATGCAAATACAAATCAACAGCTGGATGCAGTTCCACTCTGTTCTTTCAGTTTTACCCACAAAACCACGCATACTATGAGATACCCTGCTTCTGGAAGCCCCCTGACCAAATCATCTGTAGTTAAATAATACCTCACTGCAATTTTATCTGTTTCCTAATCACAGCAGAAGCAAGTAGGAACGTCCCAATTCAAACTCAGGCAAGGTTTATCTCCCCTACAACAAATGTAATCCCCTCTCACTGCCTGTATTTCCAAGCAACTGAGGACATTCAAATTCAAGACATTGGGTAGCTTCCACTTTTTGCAATTAGCACTAATTAAGAGATTAATATGAAATATTTAATAAAGCTGTAAGCAGAAACAGCTCTTGCCTGTGAATGCTGATTTAGAACAAGAATAATTCTAGTAGTGCAAAAATAATTGTCTTATCAAAAGCCAGGCCACATTTTGCCTCTCTACCTATAGCATGGGCCAAATCCTACTAATGTCCTCAGCTAATTTGGTTTTAGCTACATATTACAAGCATGCTGGCAAGCAGCCAGAAGAGATCATCAGCAGATGGCAGAACTGACTACAATCTATTTTGTAGTTAGACCACACGGCTGTGTCTGCACTGAGTGGGGAAGTAAGACTTTCAAAAGAGGAGGAGAAAAAATAAATTGGATTCAGGAGGCTCTGTAGCTTATTGCTCTCCCCCTCTCCCTCCCTCCCTCCCAAAAGGAACAAATGAGAAAGATAAAACACACATGTATTACAGAGAAACATCTTGAATGGAAAGCTAAACTGTAGCCTGCTCATTCTCTAATGAGTGTGTTCCTGATTTCCATACAATTGCTGTAGACATTTTCCTGGTCAGTCAGATGATTCAGGTGTCTAGGGGGAATCACACAGCAAGATACCCACTCAGACATACAAGTCAGAATTAACAGGCACCAACACAGCACAGCTACAGAGTCAATTTGGTTCAAGGTTCAGAAAGATGCTGCAACAACCTTTGCGGTGGCTGACTAGCTGTCAGAAAACAGGGACTTCTAAATATGTCTCCACAGAAAATCCTTGTTTCTGTTCTAGAACCAGGAGATACAAACCATCATCAGCTGTCTCATGGTTTAGCCAGAGGCAGGTGTGCTACATACTTGCTCAAGCTCTCATCTAAAGATCACACCTTCCTTGGACTGCTTGCAATTCCTGTGAAACAAGACAGGTAACATTTCATTCCACCATTTTTTCAGTTTTTCACAGATGGAGGAAATGAGGCTCAGCATCACTGCCACTTTCTCAGCTTAACAGCCTGTCAGAGAAGGTTTTACTACTAAATTTCAGTGGCACAGCTCATCACAAAGCCATGCCCAAAACAAATTCAAAGAATCTAGAGGACAGAGACCAAGTTCACAGATGGAATGAAAACCCACGAGTAGTTCCAGCATGCCAAGAGCTACAGTACATGTAACAGTAAGCAATTCTCCACTCTCAAGAAAGTGAGAGAATGGGAAGATTGGAGGCATCTGGGAGTGGGGAGGAGATATTGTTAGCAATGTTACCACTGTCTTCCCTTAAAACCTTTCCCAAAAGCTTTGACATGATTGTCTGAGTTGATGTTTTTCAGATGAGGTAACAAAATCTTGCTAAGCTAGGGATCATAAACAGCCTACAACCAGCCAGTCAATTTATACCATTATTTGCAGTTTTAAGCTTAATCAGCACCATGTGTCCCCACAAGATGACTGAGTAGCACTGCACAAGGTTAGACCATCTGGAGCTGGGATTTTACTTTCTTTTGATTCTTAACTGTTACCACTAATTCTGGTGTGCCCGCTGTCTCCCTGAGCTTTAGCCCCTTCCGCTAGATCAAGATCTTAAGCACAAATATAAATGCTGACATGGAGAACATTTTTGCCTCCCACCTCCACAAAAACTCACAAGCACATAATTTCTCAAACACTTCCATCCTTTACAGAATTCTTTTCTTTGTCTTCTTCAGTTTACTCCTTCCCCCATCTCTTCTGACAATTTAGGGAAACAAATGTCAGACCAAGAAAACTCATATCTTCCAATGACAGTCCATGTTGACCAGATGACCCTTACTGAGATTACATAAGCAGAATTCAGCACAACCACACCTATTTTCATTCCCCAAAAGAAGATCCAGTGTCTAAGGACCCCAAGTTTTTTCCCTACTCAATAAAAGAACTCCTATACAGACAAGTGTGTACAAGCTGCTCATGCATCTTGCTACTCCTGCAACCACATGCTGTCAGTCATCACTACAACTTCTAGAGTGAGTGAGTTTAAAAACAACAAATTGCATATTCTGGAGCAGGACTTGATATTTCCAAATATCCTCCTTAGTCTAAAACTAAAGACAATTACACTCAATATAAAGCGCCCAATAACAAAGAGCTGTGATAAATCAATTTTCCTTGCCTGCAGTACAATCTGGATTTAACTACTTAGTACATCTTAATAAACAAGATGCTCATTCAAAGCATAATAAATGAAATGCTTTGCCTTGAGGGACAGTTTTACTTAATAGTTTGGTGTTACAATGACAGAACATGTGATCTGTCAGTATGAACATCTTTTGTTCTCTGGAACGTTTTTTGAAAATGGGTGGTCTGCCTGCTTCACACTAGATCATGCTTAAGACACATAGCACCCTTCACACTCACAGCAATATGCTTTACATAGGAAAAGCATTTTGCTTTGATAAGGAAATCAAACAGAAATCCCCAAACAAAATAAACAAAAACAATGCTTCCCTAGTTTCCAAAATCTGTGATGAACTTTATACCAAGTCACAGAAAACCCTTACACAGAAAAAACTATTTGGGAACATGATTTAAACAGTCAAAAAAAAAAAAAAAAAAAAAAAAGTAAAAAACACCACCACAGAAACACAAACCAATAAGCAGCTGAAAGACAGATGGTGCTTTTCCTTGGCATTAGAAAGCCTGATAAAATAATGAACTTCAGAGCAACATTATGGCTGAAGTTTCCATCCCTATTTGCCATAGACTTAAACACAGACATGGGAACAACTGAGTAATCTCAGTTTCTCTATGCCCAAGTAGCCATGTGTCTACAGGTATCTACAACACAATCATGAATCATCATGAATGGACAATAAGGATTAAGCCAATCCTGCCAACTGGAAAATGAAAATTACTGCATCTTCAGTTTTCTGTCCCCACACACATCTATTTGCTATGGATGTATTACATTCATAAGCAATATGAAATGTTACAAGGGTCGATTTAAAATAATTCCACAAACCTTAAATAAATTCCTCTCCATGGACACCACCATTAGAGATATTGGCATCTGATCCCATATACAGATCACATACATAAATAATTCCCTATCAAGGCCAGTCGCAACACTGATGTTTATTATGATTATTTAATCCCTACCCCCAAAATACACACATGTTGACAGACAGTGGAAGATGAAATTACTTTCTTCCTTCTTTCTGACTGACCATACACCAATCTGCCACCTCTCAGGTTATCAGCCAAGCACAGAAATAGCTGTATCTGATCTCAGTAATGGTCCATCCATCTCTTCCATACCAATTCATTTAGGGGTTCATTTGTCCCTGATGCATGAGAGTTTCTCTCCTTCTAGATATTTAATCTGATTTTGAGTAACATAAACCCTTCTGGGCTCAAGTTTCCTTCAGACTCTAGTCACCCTAGTCTGTCAATTATATCAAAATTAGTGATCACATTTGTAACCCCCTTGGCAATAAATGCCTCTAGTAGCCAGACTAAGCATAAAAGGCATTTTTGATTGAAGTGATTCTGCAACAATGAGTATGAATAGGGAGGGGAGGAAGTGGTGAGGGACTTGGGATCCCCTAGGAAGCAACTCAGAAGGGAAAAATGAAAAGCTACTCTTTTCTACAGGAGAGCGGCATTAAACAGCATCCATCAGCAAAATGTTCTTCTGGGGACGAAAGTCAAGATATATAACAGCAGCTCAATGAGGCTTCATCAAGAGCTCTTTTGGGATCCTAAAAGTCAAAAAAAGAGAGCTACAAAGATAAATTGACACCAGTGAGTATGAAGAGACAATACAAGCAGGAGAGATGCAAAAGTCAGAAAGGCTAAGGCACAGGCACAGCATGAGTCACAACCACCAAGGGAAATAAAAAGTTACAATAAATTAAAGTTAGAAGTTAGATTAATAATTAGAAGTAGAAAGATGCAAAACAGACAAATCTATTACTGTAGGAAAGTCTTCTATTAACCAACAGAGAATGTGAAGAAACACCTGATGGCACAGCTCAGACAATTACTTTTAGCTTGGGTTTTTAATTACTTTTAATAAGAATCAAGAACTATGATATTAAGATGGGAAAAAACAGAAAAAATAAATTAATAGAAGTAGATACAGAATATATATTTAGGCTGGCATGGTTTAATGAGATGTACGAAAAATACTTAAAGAATAAACTAGTTTGTAAGAATTCATACAAAAGAGATAGAATCCCAAAAGGGGAAACTGAATTACTAACAGCTGAAAGGGAGAGATTAAAAGGTATGGTCAGTATAGCTTTGATACCCATAGCAATGCTGAAGTGAAAGAAGAAAACTTAACTTCAAATCATGTAGGGAATAACAGTCAACAGGAAGCAAATACTGCTTAAACCAATATATGAAAATCAATACATGACATAAATTATGAAAGAAAAGGATCAGATGTATAACTTAAATGCCTGAATATAATTGAGTTATACCACATATTTCAGTTGTGGACTATGGAAGTATGGTTTATATCAAATTGCAGCTAAAGAAGCACACAGCCGGATGAAAAATACAAAACACATTTTTGATCAATAGTTCTTGATAATTCATGATCAAGCTAGCAAAGCATAAAGCATGGCACAATAAGGTTTTACTCACAGTCCAGTACTACATGATAGTGTGAAAGAAAGACTGAGCTCACTTGCAGATTTAGTGTAACTTATCAGTCCAGGATATTACAGGCACCTCAAAGGCCACAGTTAGCATGCAACACCATTTCTCTGTTTCCAAATAAAGACATTTCATTATTTCACCAACTGAAAGTGATTGATCCAGTAAACAGAAAAAGAAAGCCCTCAGATTCAAGAAGAGTTACAAGTGTTTGAGCAGTAGTCTTGCAGTACTTCAAGGAAAAAAAAAAAGTCTAGCACTTTTTAACACTCTCATCCTGCAGTTTTGATGTTGTTCCTCAAGCTGCTGTCTGAGAAGCACAATGTTTGATAGGCTCAGGTTGGGAAATCATTCTGCCAGGCAATAGCAACAATAACCTGATTTAAGTTCTGAGTCACGGTTTATTATAAAAGCTTGAGTATATAGTTTCAGAAAGTTAATAATAGCTGATCCTTGTATTGACAACTAGATTGACAGCCTGGGCCCAAACACATGTTGAGAGAGCTGCTATCAGGCAGAACAGAAATACTCAGACATAAATAGTTCCATCACATTTTTGAAACCATGAGGGTTTCAAGTCTCCAGAGACAGCTAGATATTAAGTGTCATGATGTGGTTTAAACTGGCATCAAAACACCTCTGAAGGGCACAGAAGAGCATGCCTGCAAAACCATGTTTCATGTGCTCATTTTCACATGAACAATAGTGACCTGAGGCAAAGAGGACTGCCACCCAGAGATTAATGATCATTTGGATTTAACATCACAAAGTTTCATTTCAGGCATCATCTACGTCTAGACCCCAGAAATGTCTCATTTCTCAGCCATCAGGAGCAACTGTGAGCACCCCTGTACCTCATGAAACACATCACTGCCTAGAGGAGATGAGGTAGAACAAAAGGATGGGTTTTGGAAAGAAAGTGCTTCCTGTGACACCCAGAGCTCAGCACTACAAGCAGGCAAGCCAGCTGCTACCAGACAAAAAAAACAAAAACAAAAACAAAAAAAAAAAAAAAAAAAAAAAAAAAAAAAAAAAAAAAAAAAAATCCCAGAATGAAATGTCAGCTTCTAGAAAGCTTTTGTAAGGATTTCTTTTTTATTACTCTGTTCACCACATCAGTTACTGCTCCTGAACAAAACAGCAGGGAAAAAAACATCAAGCTTCTTTCAGATAAAACAGTAATTAAGCATAAGAGTTTTGCCTCCCTAAGCAAGATTTGCACATCTCCCTTCCCTCAAGTATATCCTTAAACTCTTATCTCCCCTCCCTCAGTTGTGGAGGGTGAACCCTCTGAAGGTCAGGTTCTCCTTCACTCATATAGTCAAATCCCTTTTTCAAGGTCCCATGTCTCCCTTGGGGCAGCAGATCAGAGGAACAGGCAGGAAAATGTACTCTGCATACAACCTCATAAGAAAACAGCTAACACTGCTTCAATAAGTAAAGGGAGAATGAATTTACCATCAACTCAACTCTACAGACTTAGACTCTTGAAGACTTGTGATTCCAGATTTTAGAAAAGGGGCACATTACCTTGTGATAGTAATCCCAAGCCTTCACAAAAGCTCCAGACTGAGAAAAACCACACACAACCTCAACAGTTTATGAAATAATGAAAAAAAAATTACTACATAATAAAAAAGTGTGACACAAACTTTTGGAAATTTAACTCTTTTATATAGTTCAGATAGAGCATCTGCAGGCTATGGATGACATAGTAGTCATCTTTTCACTCATCCTACAACTGCCTCTGTTTTTTCAGTCTGTTTTTGGAATGACACATGTTGATGGGGCCTCTATCCAGGGCTGGTTTTTGGTTTTCAGATGTTGTATCTCCAACTCAAGTGCCTACCTTTTAAGATTTGTTATTTTTTAGTGTTGTAACAGTTACAGGCTGTATAATCAGCACACTAATAGCAGTAAACAAGCCATCAATTTTTCTCCCAAACAAAATTGTTCAGCAGGATTATCTGGCAGAAAATCTTATTTGTCAGAATTGTATATGTGAGACAGTACAAAGACTAAGAATATATTCCCCTGAATCCCAGTTCCCTTATTCACCTTCCTACTTCACTACAAATTCATACTATCACTGGGACTGGCTTAATTTACAAATCTGAGCCCCTGAGGAACTGTTTTAAATGCTATACACAGAGACAAAAAAAGTAACCCATGTACCACAGAACGAGTAGTACACACCTGCCCAAATGGAACTTAATTCTCTGTATTTATGATTCATCTCACATTCACATCCAGCCACAAGCACAGCTTAAATTATCTTACAAATAAGACATTTCTACCTTCAATCATGAAACACTTTTCAAGTCTGGCAAGAAGACATTGCATACTATGACTAAATGTTATTCTTGGTAACAGAAAAATTAACTTTTTTGTAAAAAGGCACAGGCTCATGTTTTACACATCAGTTATGTGCAAAAACAGTCAACTTCTATATGGCAAGCCATTCTGGCACCACAGACCTCCTGAGGATACTCACAAGTAAGATTTTTGGAGGGAAAAGTGAGAAGAGGGGAAGGGGGTGAGAGTAGGGCATTTAAGGCAAGCACACATATCTCTGTTTAGGAGTCAAAACTAAATTGAAAGTCTTCAACCCACTTCACACTAAGGCAAGTGCATCACAGAGGTGCCTTGTGCACAAGACTATTCCCCTGCAAGCACAACTGCATGCTTACTATGCATAGCCTTCAATGACTATTAATAAAAACAACCCAAGGCTTGCTTGATGGACAGATATTGAATGCTGTGAATGTTAGCAACTGGCCCTCATTATTTTCTCAAAAACTGATAAAGACAGACCTCTACTAAAGGAAACTGAGTAAGAATAATACAGTGAACTTTGTGGGGAAAAGAAGTATCATGGTTTGTGTTTTAGGGGGGAATCCTCTGAATTTTCTGGGGTTTGCTTAGTTTTTTAAATAAAGGATTAATCCCCCTGCTCTTTGCCCATGTACACTTAAGGTGTCATTTTCCAGACATCACAGCAGGTTCTAGCCCACCCATAGCTTCAGGGATTAATTAGATATTGCCTTTGTCTGAAAGAGACCATAATTTCTTACCCAGTGATCACTATTTGCAGGCCTGTTTGATTACAGGTCTCTTTAATAGCATTGTTTCTTCAAAACTGAACCAGCTGAAGTATTTCCAGTGCTGCTACCTGCAAAGCTGAAAGAAATCCTTCATTTTTACGGTTACTGCAGCTTCCTGAAAAAGATGAAGGAACCATGATTAAATGAATAAGTTCAGTGTTTGATTAACTAATCCCTGTAATCAGACTTGCAAGCTTTTTGTGCTTCACTCCATTCTTTCCACCAGTTCAGAGCAATATTTTTTCTCATTTAAGATCTACTTGCTCTTGAGACCGTGTTTAAAGGAGAAGGTAAGGGACAAGAGCTGTTAAACTCACCATTGGGAGACCTCCCTAAAGAGAAAGTCATCAACAATTTAATTCATACACTGACAAGATAAAAAAAGTCACAACCAATCCTCTATCGTCAGCTTCAGATATGTAACAACTACATTGAACATTTTTATTCTGAGCAGTGCATTTCTGAATCCCATATTTCTGCTCCTCCTGAGCAAGTCAGCACAAAGGCTAAGCTAGCAGCAGCAAATGAAGAGTAAAAAGAAAATGGGGAGAGATTTGTACCTTCCTTTCTTAATTGCACCAGGTAGCATCTGTGGAAACATTCCTGTAGTTCATCAGATAAACAAGAAATTCAACTGTCTACTAGACTGTGCTGCTCACAAGGGCTGCACAGTGACATATTTGTGTATCACTGAAGGAAGTGAGAAAAACTCTCTTCAATTCTCTTTCCTCAGCCTGTACTACCCTTCTGTGTGAATTCCACAGCAACTAAGGCATCAGTTCCTTCTGGGGACAGGGAATAAGAAGGTGAATTTCAGAGCATTTCCTCTGAAAAAGTATCTTTGAATACAATCACTTATTTGATTAAGCAAAGTAGTATATTTCATACACCAATCCTTATGGTAATATTAGACATGTATGTTTTGTACAAATATACACAACTTCAGTTACCAAGAGATGAAAATCGCAAGAAGGCTCACCAATCAAGACAGATCCATGTCAGAAGTTTCCTGCATGCTCTTTCACTAGAGGGTAATATCAAGTCTGCGGATGGAGTTATACTAGCCCTAGGTAGGCATTTGTTAGCATTATAATTCACAATAGGAAAATTAATTGTTTAATTGAAATCTCTTCTTCCTCTCCCTCAGTGAGGCAAAGCATTCTATAACACTTAACACCACCTGCAGGAAACTGGCAGTAATACCTCCCCAGGTATGGCAGCAATTGATGGAAGAGACCAAACCAAACTAGAAATCACTCAGTCATATGCATTTCTATTAAACCTGTCACAGCTGGGGAGAAAGTCAACCCAAAACCTTATGTTTACCTCATTCCCTCTATCCCAAAGCACAGAGCATTGATGAATAAAGCAGGAGTGGAATTGTTCATTTTCTCCTTATTTTCCTGCAATAGTCTTTATTTCCTCAAACCCATAATATTTGTAAATATTTATGTGAAGAAATGACACACATAAAAGCCTCCTCTATTGCTCTGTTGGAGAACTGCTTTTCCTGATGTTTTGATCCCAGATGACTACTAGAGCTTCAACCTAAAATAAACTTGCCAAAGCAATGCTACAAAAGAAGGGAAGCATTACATAAAACCTAGCACAATAATTCCTGTTCCTCAGACTGGAGTCAGCATTGCTGGAACATGTGGGTAAAGCATGCATTAATCACAGAAGAGGATCACAGCATCCCTCAGACTAAAAGGGACCTCAAGAAGAATCAGACCCCATTGCCTTCCCAGAACTGGGCCAGCTGCTAGGAATACACTCAGGTGAGCTCATTTCAGTATCAATGAGGAGCTCTCATAGTAATTTGGACCAAGCTCACTAAGGATAGCACATCCATGACCTCACTGCAAGGAAGACAGAAGGGAAGAAAGACTGGGGGGAGTGTCAATGAGCCCTACTAACCAAAATCAGGACATGTGAAGAATCAGCAGCACTTATTCCTCCACCTGACCCTGAAAGTAAACAGTAACATCCAAGTCTGGGGAGAATTTGTTCATTATATGCAGGACACACCAGGAAATATTTTATTCTTCAACAGATTTACGTTCTTGGAAGTTTTATGACCTTGACTTTGCTTGATATGTAAGTACAACAAGATTTAGACATGACAACTTAGAATTTTTCTCTCTGCTAAGATTGGTTTCCTGCATCTTTTTTATTCATTCTTTATTCATTTTCCTTTATATAGTCCTAATGATAGCACAATATAGAAAGTTACATATGTAAATCTTTGCTGAATCAGGACCAAAAAGATCCCTACAATTTCCCACTATTTGAAATACCACTTCTGTGACCAGCCTTACCACTCTAATTTTTATTAGAATTATTCTTGGTGCCTGCAGCTAGCTTTCCCAAAACATAGAGAAACAGATGCATAGTAAAAACTCTACTTATACCCTGGATGAGACTAATCAATACAACTCTAAATTGTGTATTTATTTCCACTTTTTTTAAGGGAAACAGCAACTGAAAAGCAACAACTTGTATCTGGAGGATGGGTAATTATGGACAGCAAGTGTCATTTCAATATAAATAGGGGAAATAAATGTAAATTACAGAACACTTAACTCTTACAAATTGACTGTTAACTGAGACAATAGTCTACAAGATGTTGTTTGGAGTATCTCATTAATAAAATTCAAAATTGTTTTCAGCAATTATGTGCAATCATTGTCATTTTATCACTGGCCAAAAGTAGTCTCTCACTGCAAGCTCCAACATATAATTGCATTGCAGATTGCCAAGAAAACCATCCTGCCTGCAGGGGAGATCTGGAGCTGTACCACACCAACACAGAAATGTCACACACTAGCAAAATAAATGCTAGTTCAGAGAAGGGCCTGCTGCTAGAGAAGACCAGTAAATGTTCTTAAAAGACCAAGAACAGCATTTTCAAACAGCTATGGGTCACTTCCCATAATAATAATTCTAGCTACTCTAGACATACATCTTTCAGGCCTTGTTTTCATTTAAGATCTGAGTTTTTACTCTCAAGATTAATCTTCTGGTGTGATTTATAACATTAAGCATGTCCCACTCATTTGTGAATTACCCTGACAACCTGCTCTGCAGAAGGCAAGTAAGACACTGGTTCTGCAGCAGCACAAGTAATCCCACCCCACTCCATCCCAGTAATGGCATTTTTGGAAGGACATAAGCAACAAACAGCTCTCCTGCAGCCTTGCACAGCTACTTGCCCAAGAGACCAATTACCATTTCCTTGATTACCATGGAGGCCATGCCACAAGCTGTGCTGGTCTGCTTTTACTTGCAGGAAATGGAGCCAGAGCTCAGTCTGGGACACAGCAGTCTGGGCAGAGGCCAGCACAGAACCTGCAGCTGAAAACACCTATAGCACCTAGGTGTCCCCTCTTCTCTCCCCATATCCCACATCCAAACCCAATGTTCCTCCCACACATCCCAGCTCTATGCTGCACACTTCCAGGCAACCCACATAATAATTTCATCAGTCCCTCCTTGAAAATTCCCATAGCTTATCCTTCCCCTTGACCTTACACACACCTTCACATCCCACCTTGTCCTTGTCTGTAACTGGCACACATCATCCTTAGAGGCACAAAATTAGTGACAGCCCAGTTATTTCTCTGATTTTAATGCACTGCAATGTCAGAATCTCCTCAGCTGGAGCACTACTCCAGCCTTTTTTCTGCAGGGACTTGTGCCCACTTAGGCAGAAATAGCAACAACAGAAATAAATATAAACTCAAATCAGAACATCTGGCTCCTTCACCATCTCCTGCATACACAGGGGCTTGCTCACATCACTGACAAGAGCTATTCTCAAGTGCCTGTGACATCTGTAGGCTACCTGAAACCTGCCAGAGTGGAAAGATGGAGGTAACTAAGCCTGGAAGAGTTGGTGGACATGTATTTGGGAGCCAAATCTCCCTCCAATTTTTGTGTGTGTCTTACTGCATCTTTTATTCTTCACAATATAATTGTAAGCAAGATCCTAGAACATTCAACAAACATTACCAGAAAACTCACGTCCTGTCTCCAGCTTTCATCAGCAGTGAAACTTCCAAGCTTTTGCCACCCATTCCCTCCTCACAGATACAGCTTAACACAAAGAATGTAGGGAGTCTTCCTCCACTGTCATTTGTTAATTTTCTGAGATTAAAATCTGGTTTTAAAAATTTTAACAGCAATGAAAATTTGTTTTTATAAGCATGAGTTTAAATACTTTTAAGAGCCAAACACATTCAACAGGGTTTATTCAGACTACCAAAAGCATAAAATATACATGTTTCTAAGGAGAAGTATATAACACTTTTATTAGAAAAGTAGACAACAAAATTGAAAGGAATCAAGGGAGGGAGTCACTCCTCCTGTCAGCACTGAACTCAATGAAGTTAACAGAGTCATTCAAGTGAAGAAGGAAACATGACCAGCCTTCTCTTGCTGGTCCAAAAGCACCTAAGTCTTAGATCTATTGGTAAGCTATCTCCAGCTCTGCAAGCAATGCTTCCACCAAAAGTCAACCAATGCCGTTCAGAGGGGGCAATTTTAGGCACCAGCTCAAACTGAGATCCAAGTCAGCTGTGCTGTACCTCCCGAGGAAAGGGGGACAGACCAAAGTAGGAGCAGACAGAATAACTGCCTTACAGGGGGGGTAATGACAGGTAGATTGACAAGTACCATAGTGGCTTTATAAAATGTTTCACACACACAAATTATGCAATGCAGCTAATGACTCGACAGGGGTGGAAGGAGGCTGGGAAGGCAGAACACTCCTCATTCATTCTGATGTCTTGTTGTTCCTACATTACAGAAGCAACTGTCTGTCTTTTGACAACCTGTCAGTCCATCACTACCTAAAGCACACGACTTGCTGTAGGCAATTTGACCCTTTTCTTCCTTTCCTACGCCCTCTTGCTTATTCTGAAGAATACAGGCTCTCCAGTAAAAGCACTTGATGTTTTTAAAGGCAGGCCAGAGTTCAGGATAATTTTGCATGCTAAGAAAGCCCACAGGCACTCTCAGTATTTTCTGTGTAATTGCAGCTAGCTCTGTCATGAAGGAGAATGGAAATTATAATTTCGTTATTCAGATTTTTTCAAAGTTGGGACTAAAGTGAGAGTGGTCTAGAACTTCACCCAAAATAGAAGCTTTCAGCAGCTTCAGATAATTAGATTAACTTAGTGTGTGGACTTTGGCCTTATTTCTTTACTTCTGCTTGTTCACATAGTTTTGGCTATAAAAATAAAATTGTGCCTCCAAATACAGAGGTTCACATTCCTTATTTTTTCCCACAAGTTGTGCTACCTGAGTAAATGAACAGATGAAGATATCTGGCTGCACTAAGTTCTTCAGTTGCCATCCAACAGCAGGTTAGAATTGTGATGGGAACTGCTTGAATTACAAGATTTAAAATAAGGAAAAAGTAAAGGTTAAGTCACAACCTAGTATTTAAAGGGGAGAAAGTGATGAGCAATACACTTTCCACCTTTACTTTCTGTACAAATCACATATCTACAGTCTGTACCCACAAGAACCCTCAAATAAAAAAGGTTACCCATAAAGAACCCACTACAACATTTTGCATGGCTTGTTTTTCAGCATGGAAGTGAGGGGAGATCCTTTTTTTGGTTTTTTTTTTTTTTTTTTTCCTTTTTAATCTGTCTTTATCTCATCCCACAAGCATTTCCTCCTCACTTTTGCCCTTCAATTCTCATCACCATCCTGCTGGAGGCAGGTCCTGAGGGGCTGAACGTCCAGCTAGGATCAGCCCACCACTGAGGGGCTTGCTAGGTGGCACTTCTACTGGCAAGGGAAAATTGGAAGTGGGGTACACCTGCAATTTGAAATCCAGAAAACACCATTTGTTCAACTTTACTTGCCTACAGCTGCATTTGAACTAGAAATTTAGCTCATCATTGCACCTGATTAGGCACTGCCTCTCAAATCAACAAACTCTTTTCAAATGCATGCCTACCCTGATAACAAATTGCTTCTGCCTCCACCATGCCAAGTACCCTTACAGGAATTCAAGAATTTATAAGTGCTTAGTGTCCTGAAAGGTGTTAATATTTAGTCACTCACTCAACACCTGATTAGGGATTCACAGCAAGTCAAAACTCCCTTTTACCCCTTCCTGTAATTCCCTTCTACTGCTGCTCACACGATAACAGCAGTAAAGCACTTAATGCTGTTTTACACACAGATGAAGCATTGCACATGAAATAATCTTTTAAAAAGCAAAGGCAACTCATCCCCAGCTCATGTGAGCTCTCCTCCAAAGTACTTATTTTATACCTATATCCACCGAACTAAATGCTGATATCCTCATCCAAGCAAAACTTACTTCGAAGCCTTAGGAATTTCTCAACAGTACTTGACTAGGTGTTAAGGTCAGCACAGCACTGACTTCAGACAGAAAAAAAAAAAAAAAAAAAAAAAAAAACACAACCAAAACTCTATTTTATAGACATTTGAAAGAAAACAACAGAAAATCCAGCAGGTCTGAGTATTAAAATCTGCTGTGATGACATGACACCACCGATGACAGAATCTACTTAAGTTGAAAGCACCTTGTGCTCCCTGCTGCCTTGCACATTACATTTTCACTAGGACTAGGCTGTCAAGCAAAATATGCAATAATCATTTCCACCCTTTTGCACTCATTTTGCTCTAGCCCAAGTGACCACAGAATTAAGAACCAAGCTGTGCCCAAGTCTAGACAAAGTGTTCTTATTCACAAATGAAGGATTTCCTCACACAGCCATCCTACCATGGATTTTAAAAGACTGAAGAGAGTTGTGCTCCTATGACCACAGACTACAGAATTTAGCTGAAATGCCATGCACTGGTTCACACAGAAGTGAGAAGCAGGAGAGGGGGCTTGTGCATTGGCATCATAGGAGTAACCCGCACATCACGTACCTGCCTGACATACCAAGTAACAAAACAGATGCCAGGACACTGTGCTGCCTCTGACATACATGTGTGGACACAGATCAGCCCCCTAGTGCTTAATGGAAAGCCCATAGCCAGCAAAACTTACAAAAGTTGTGGAATGCTGCAAGAGGAGACCAGGCTCAGCTGTATGTTCAGGTACCACAGCAAGGAAGAAGGAAGACCAGATAGAAGTGTTTGCTGGCAGGGCAAGTTGGCACTTGCAGTGACAACACAAGAACCACTCACCTACACCCAGGAGCCCATTACCAACCCTTACAGACACACTGGCACAGAATTACCCTGCCAGTTCAATTGCTTACAGGATCAGAGCTATAGCCACAGACAATGACCACTGAAAAACAATCCCCAGAAAAGGGCTGTCACCACACAAGCAGAAGGGTTTGATTGTGTTGACAGTTTTAGCTAATCTGAAAGCAAGGTAATAACTTGTGGGAGCACTTCATGGCATTTTATTTCTCAGCCAACAGCTTATCTCCACCTGTGTCTACAGAGCACTAAGCACAGGGTAGGGTGAAAGAAGCAAGACCTAGAATTATATGCCATTTACCAAAGTTACCTCCTCTTGCCTTTGGGTAGAAACATCCTAGAAGTTATAGTGGTATAATGATCCAGGTGGTAAATAACCCTTGCACAGTAAAACTTCCCTACAGTCATGAAAACTGCTGCCTGGAGGAAAAGAAAAAAGTAGATATGTTTGAAGAAACATTTTCTTTCTATCTAATGTTTTACTCATTGAAAATTCAGAGACCTGGGGAAGTTTTTATCTGTATAACAGCATTTTATCCTTCATTTGCTTCTACAATAAAAACAGAATAAACAGCTGTATTTACAGTTTACAGCTTTGAATTAATTTTCTTTATTGCCATGTCAAATCTTTCATGTTGACAATAATAAAATCCATTTATGCTATTACAATTGTGGTGATACATTAGAATAATAATACAGTTTAACCACAGCACATCTAAATTTTACAACTTTCACCTGAAGATTTCTGTAGAAAACTTACACCAGCTTAGTTTCCTGTGGCCTTTTAGAATAGGTTCTTTGCTTGTAGTACTTCAGGCAGTGAAACTCAGGCATAGGAATTTGTAGAAAGTTCCATGGAAATTCTGTGAAACTCATTTCCATCCCATTGCCTCAGTCCTAAAATCCTTCTACAGGTTTCCCTGAACACTCTGGAAACATATGTAGACACCACATTCTAAGCTTGGCAACCCCTTTTCTGAGGCTACACAGCATTTAGAAGTGTTAGAAACCTTTCAGAACAGAAAGCTGTCTGGGTGATTAAACAGTACTCCCATGTCATAAGAAAGAGAATAACTACTCAGAGCAACACCCTCAGACATTCTATGCAGTTTAAGTGCCATTGCTATCACTGTAGAGCAGAGAGCAGTCCTTTCTTTAGTGTAGATAGTGCACACCATTATAGCATCCTCTTTCCCACAGACAGAATTCAGCATAAGATGCAAATAATGAAATACAGCAGTCACCATGAAGTCTGCCCAAGAGGCATGAAAAGGTAAAAAAAAGCAGGAGACAACTCAACCAGTACTAATGAAGCAAGAAAGAACATGACACTGTGTACAAACTTCAGTAAACTATTTCAATGAGCTGTATTTTTTCTTCCCCAGCCTGCCCTATTATGAACAGGACAATCTCATGTAAGACACTATATAACATTAAATTTGCCCTTCAGAACATAACATTGTTAAGGAGTCTTTTTCCTTTAATAAATGCCCTGCTGCATCTGACAGACATCAAGTGTTCACAGCTCACACCAATGAATTTCAGCTTTGAATGTTGTGTAGGTGTCAGCAAATACTGATTTTTAATGGCAAACACAACCGAAAGGAGAAACATTATTATTATTGTAATCAGATGGGTTGTTAACACCTCAGTGATGGCTACAGGTTAGGAGGCATGCAGTGGAAATCCGGATACATATCAGAAAGAAGATAGCAATTTTGTCAGTGATGCCAATTCAAAAAGAATGTTTCAGAAGAAGGTAGGCATAGTTAATAACCCTGTGTGAATGTCATTCTAACATGCACATCCAGCACAAGGTCAAGCACTGGCACATAAAGGCCATACAGGTCCATACCTGGCATTCTGCCACTGTAAACTTCTCATTTGCCCACTTCCACTCAGGGCCAAAATGGGGGTAAACAGCCATCAGCCCATAGAGGACTCAATTACAACCCCAACTTTCACATGAACGGTCAGAGTGAAATTTGAAATGCAGATGGTGACTTGGCAACAGCAGAAAGCAGTTGGACCCTTTGCAAGAGTTAATCTTGCTAATGCCACAAGACAATAGCAGGTATCAAACAAATATTGTGCAGTGACTCTCAGATGTAGACTGATGATGAAAAATTATCATCAGAAGGCCGATTTAATTAACATATAAAGATTACAAGTAATAACAAGGACTAACTGTAATCTGGATGCCTTTGAACTACTGCACCAGAAAAACTCAGTTGCAACTGAAGTACTCAGAAGTCAGAGGAAATTCTCCATTTGAGGTTGACAAATCCTCTGAAGTCTACCCAAAAACCTACTCATCCTGTTTTACTCCAGTCAGCCTTATTCTCTGCACCAAGTTTAGGAGAATTTACATGGGTTTATATCTTGGGCTGCATTCTATACAATGCATCAACTAATCTTGTGATTCAAATCCATCTGCTGCACACTACACAGAAGAAAAGTAGAATGAGATGGGGGAGAATTTATCTTGCCAGATAGAAGCAGAGCTGTGTTACTGACCTGCCAACTAGAAAGAGCTCTGAATTTAGCTGGTCCTTCTGCTCTAAGAAACTTGCTACTCAGCTAGATCTGTAGCTAAATAACATGTATATGTTCACATATATACACAAAATATTCACATATCACACACAAAATATAGACACAAACATGTATAATATGCATCTGTTAGGTCCCTGTAGAGCACACAAAAGCAATAATAAACTCATCAGCCTAAGAAGATAAATAATGACATACCAGCCTTTGACAGCCTGGGATACAACATTATGATTTCATTATGGTTTGCTCTTGGCTTCCCTCCCCCCATCAAATTTGTTTTTCTTTTTTTGAGAGGAAGTTCATGGATCTGACCAAGAACTTAGTTTATCAGAATACTATGTAGATTTTAAAAAAATCTGTCCGTCCCCCCCCCCAAGATCTTTGGGAACTGGCTGGTTCAGTAGATATATTTATTAATTTTTAGGTTTATCTTTCTAATTTTCAAAAAATTATAAAACTCCTCTACCACTAGACAGATCTAAACTGCAGATATTTAATAGGGAACAGTTGCTGTTCTTCTTTTAAAGTACTACTCACACTCAAATGTGGATCCATTTCTTCCCCTCTACATGCCTCTGGATGCTCCTTGTTAGGAGTATAGGCAATATCTGAGTGCTGAAGGATTATAAACAGATTTGGTTGCTGCCACAGGCCATTCCACTGGAATTAATAATGCTGCCCTGCAAGGTGTATAATTTGCAGGAGGCTGGGCTGCTTAGGAGACAGGCAAGTCTGTGGAAAGTTTTCCACACCTCCTATAACAGGCAACTGAGACGTTTCCAATTTTTTTAAGTCGCATACAAAGAAACCCTGTTTCTAATACATACACAGAAAGCCCACTCATTAGCTGTATTTATTAGTTATTCTTCAAATGGTTTGAAGTCCAAACTTGGATTAACTTTCATTACTGTGATTAGGTACTAGAAAACAACTCCACTCAAATTTGCTGGTATAGAAAAAATTGCTCTGTTGCTTTAAGACTTGCATAATTTAAAAGTGTTTAGAAGTGTCATCAACACCAGTTTTTACCAGAAAACAGGAAAAAAATTACTCAGTGATTCCTTCAATGCCTTTTCAACTAAAGTGTTTATTCTACAGTCAGGTATGGTAGACATGGAGAAAACACCCGAGACCTGGCCTCTTTTGTGTCCAGAGACTACCTAGTTACCTTAGATCTATTTCATCTATATACAAAATTAAATTTCTCTTGAAACATTTACAGGGCTCTGGAGTGAAAAAAAAAAAAAAAAAAAACCAAAACTATTAACACAAACAGTGTAGCTTGCATTTATCTGTATTCTAAATACTGTTCTATAATGGTCTTTCCACTTCACAACAAAGAATACCTCTTCATCCTACTCTCAGTTAAAAAATACTCATGAAATAAGAGTCACAGGGGTAGCTCACTTAAGTACTTCAATGGGCAGCTAGACAGATGTGGTTATAATTCCTGCTATTTCTCTGAAAAGAAAACAAAAATATCTCAAACCACTTCATTTCCAGGGAACCATCCCTGTCTGCACTCTACACATCATTCACATTCCTGAGCAAACTGAACGAGCACATGTTCAGTGACTGATGGGCAGCTGGCTCACAGGAAGGCTCCTGCCCCAGCTGCTGCCAGGGGCACACCAATGCCACAGCCTTACCTGCAGCCCAGCCCTTCAGAAATATGCTGGCACATGTATGGGGACCCAGGGAGTACAGCTGCCCATCTCAAACACTGTTAAGGCCACAGAAGGACTTTGCCATGAGATAAGCACAGAAGGGAACTTGGACTGTAAGATAAGCCCCCACAGCAGGAGCTTGGGATTAAAGGTGGTACTATTGTCTAGGTGTTATCTCAGACCTAGGGGGAGGCTAACAAAGCTGGGGGAGAAGAATGTATCACTGATAATGGACAGAAAAAAATGCAGATTTTATGGGCCAGTTGCAAAGCCAACTCAGAAACATACGCTGAAGCAGCTCTGACTGGGTAAAATGCAATTCCATCAGGAGGATATCACAACCACCAACTCATGGCCCACTGAAGAGAAAAGCTGAGCATGTGGACTAATTAGCATTACAGAACTGTGTAGCCAATGGGCACTAAGGCCTCTGTTAAAATGCACTAATAACAAAAACCTATTTTGCTATAGAACATCCTCAGGATCCCCACCACCAAGAAATCTAGGATGAAAAAGGAACAGGATGCCACTGGATCCACAGGTGCTGTCTTCTACTTGACTGACCTCTCTCTCTCCCCACCCACCCCACATTTCTATTTGTCTCTACCTCACATTCATTGTTAAATAAAATCTGTACTATCGGTTTCAGTATATGGTCTCATTTGCACCTTTATTCAGGCAGAGGCATGTTTCATTAATTGTATCATAACAATGTCATATGTGCAAAATTCCATTGAAGTTCATGAATTTACTGTTGACTATCTTGTACTATGACATTATAAGGCTGAGGAGGGATGTGCAAGAGTGATACAACAGCAAAAATTCAGAATCGAATCAACTCTATAGCACGGTAGTGTCAACTATATAGTAACTCTGACATGCTGCAATTTACCACCCACAATCTTCTCCCTGTCCCCAGCTGTAGATCTTCATGTCCAGAAAAAAGCTTTAGATCCTGATATTTTCTCTAGACTTTAACTCCACTACATTCCCAAGCAGGTTTTCCTCAATGTGAAAGAAAGAATTAACTATTTCTCACTGTTATACAGAAATGTCAAATAGACAAGTGTTGGAGAAGAAATTTATGCAGAAGTACAACTAGTCCGATGCTCAAAACATTTCTCTGCAAAGCTGCTGAAGATTCCATTAGGATTTCTTTTCTGTACTTAAGATTCTCTGCAGAAGCTTCTGCTTTTTAACTTTAGTTAACAATTATTTAACTAGAACATACTGCACAACTCCTGATAACATGTATTTATTGACTTTACACATGGAGAACTCAAAGGGTTTGTAAGATTTCTCCTCAGATTCCTGCAGCAATAGGAATGTTATGCTTTATCAGACACATGAAATGCATGGATGGATGCAGAAAGCAATTTTGTTTCCTGGTCATAAATATTGTCTGTTTAAACACCTCTTCTGGTCTCAAGCTCTTCAGAGGGACTTCCTTTTAATCTCATCAAGTAGAAACTACAACACTTCAGATTAAATCATTATCATTAATTATCATCATATCATTAACAAGTGAACCAAAGTCACCTCCTCCATCCAAAAGTACCTTTTCCCCTATTAGCCCTCTTATTTAAAGAATCTCATCATACTCCTCTCATCCCTTTTCATGAGCTTAACAGCTATGGTAGGGTTTTGACTGGCTTATAACCAGCATACAGAAACTGAGCCTTTACCAAAAAGAGTGAAGTGAAAGAGCATAAACTGACAGCAACCACTGCTAATGGATCCCCTATCCAACTCTGCCTCAAACTTGAGAGCAAAGCAAAACACTCAACACAGTGAGATATCGTAGCTGGGGCAATATGGAGCAGGGCACAGGGCAGTTTATAAAGAACACCAGTCCAATTAGGGAAGTTTGAGTGTCAGGACGTTGAATTCCCTATCATTTCCTGGCACCATTGCCTTTAATTAGGCCTTGGATTGATTACTGCCTTTGTTCTCCATTAACCCACCACTGGCTCTGACAGGGGCTGTATTTTCCCCCTGCTACAATTAGAAGACAAAATTCTGAGTGTCAGCAAGCATTACACAGGCAACCATGCTGCTTAAAACTATAGAGCCCTTAAAGGGAGGATGTGTTTGTGACAATAACACATTCTTCTTTCTTAACAGGATACAATACGGTAGAGTGGCTCTGGGTCCAACAGTAAATTAGTGTTGAGACTAATTTAAATTTGTCAGCACATTTCTATGCAGTATATATTAAAAAACAAACAAACAAAAACCAAAAAACAAAAAACAATTAAAACAAAACCAAACAAAAAACAAAAACAACAAAAGACAAAACCACAAAAAAAACAACAAAATAAATCCAAAAAACCCCAAGAAAAACAAATAACAAAAATAACAAAAAAGACCAAAACAAAAACAAAACAAAAAAAAAAAACCAAACAAAACAAAAAACCCACCAAAAGCAAAAAGCAAGGATAAAAAAAACCCCAAAACAAAGAAAAAAATAAAAAAAAATCTAAAACAAAGACAAAAACAACAACACAACCAAATTGACAAAAACGAAAAACCAAAAATAAAAGAACAAAAAACTACAAACAACCAAAAAACCACCAAAACAAGAGATAAATAAAAACAAAAACAAAGACCAAAAAACCCCAAAACAACACAAAAGACAAAAAGAAAAACAAAACCAAAAACCCACAAAACAACAAAAACAAAAAACACAACCAAAAAAAACACCCAAAACAAGAAAAACAACAAAAAACCCAAAAACAACACAAAAAAGACACCAAACCAAAAACAACACAAAAAAAAGAGAAAAAAAAAAAAAAACACCACAGAGCAGTAGTAGCTAAGTCATATCTTCTTGGTTGTTCCACAATTGAAAATAAGAGGTAGGTAAGTGAGAGGGTGAAACAGAGCACTGTTTGAGCATGTAATTTGTGCAACAGCAGCAACTAGACAGGAGAATGTAGTACTCTATGCAATTAAATAGAATATAAAGCTTTATGGCAATCCAAAGCACTACAGACACCCACAGTGTTAAAGCAGCAATGCAAAAAAATACATTAAGGAAAGTAAAACTTGAAATAGCATTACAGAAAATCTTTTTCTACATTTATTTTATGTTTATTTAGCACTTAGAGGCAACAGCAAAAAACAATAACTAAAAAAATCAAGATCCCTGTAGAAGCCACAGTTTTTTCCCCAATGAGAATTTACAGTCTTAGCAGAGTCACAAAGGAGTCAGGACAAAGGCAAAAATAACTTGTAGGTAACACAGTTTGTTCAAGGCCATAAGATTTGTCTATGCTACTGTAAGAAAGATTTTCAGCTTCCATATAGAAAGTTAGGAGCTATTCACTGTGACACATTGCTTTTTTCCATAAAACACAGGTCCTGGGAATCACACTATCATGCTCTCTGTGACTGTGGCAAGTCATTTCATTCCCCCATGCCTTTGATCTCTAGTTATATATCCCCCAGGGCAGACAAAAGCCTGGAGGATAATTCATTAATACTTGTGAATTATTTGGGTGCACTTTGAAAACTGAACTAATGTATTTATTACTAGAAGTTGTCCTGATATTTAAGAAGTCTTAATGCATTTTGAATAATTAAACTGTCTGAACATGGAAAGGTTCCTATTAAATATGATTTCCATTGCTACAAGGAGGCAGCTCAAAAGACATTAGAAACTGACAGCAACAAATTAAAACTTGGGGTGGATTTTTCTCCTTCTCCGGCCATTTCTTTTTCCATCACGCATGCTCTCCAAAGTCTCACAGCGTAAGACAGCAGCCACTTGTGGAATCAAAGCACCACCAGTCAATTTGGCCAGCAAATTCAGGCAACCAGCCTCTAGAGGTAAAAAAATGGGTACCTAGGATCCACATTCCTTTATTTTATATGTGTGTTCCTGCAGTGATAGGAGAACCAATATCCACCAGGCAAGCCATTGTCAGGGCTCATTTCTACCTTGCCACTCCCTAGTTACTCTTTTGGCCCAAGAGACAACTGCAATAAGTGAGCTTTGGTATTTGTGCCTTGAAACAGACCAGGGTAGACCAAGTTCAGAATCATTTGAAATTAAAAGGATACTTGCTCAGTGTCTGGCAGCCAGATCTGAGGTTAGTCCCATTATCTCTTTAAAATTTGAGGTATAGTTTTATTTTTACCAAGAGGGTTACTCAAAGAAACTTTGGGTCTTTTTGTAAGTTTTCAAAATAGCTATAATTAAAAAAAAAAAAAAAAAGTTTAAAAGGGGGGGAGCTGAGAAAAAGTTACTGGATATATAGGACAGAAATGTTAACAAACGGGGAGTGGATGATGCAAAAGAATTTGATCAATGTTTATTCTCCTAAGATTTCTCCAACTTTATGAAATACCTCTAACAGGTAGAAGCATCCTTGTATTGTACTAAAGCCCAAAGTGTGATTGGTAGTGGTAACCAAAGGACTTAGGGGGGTTTTTTTCCACCACAGCTGAAGAAAGAGAATCAACAGCACAGGCTGAAGCCCTGAACAACTAAGGGACATGGGGAGAGGAGCTAAATGGCTCACTGCCTGTGCTAGGCAGAAACAGAGAACCTGGACAAGCCCCAAGCACCTGCTGTCACACTCCCTCCCAAAGGCAAGCACCTGCAGAAGGGTGTTTAGCTACAGTAAAAGCAGATCAAGGTAAAGCTCTGCATGTTGTGCAGTTGCAGAGAAGCAGCTTTCTGTGTTGGGCTGCCTGGTAAGGAGACAGCACAGCCCAGAACAAGCACCTTGCTCTCAGCAGGGTTAAATCCCATCTTTTCAGCAGGGGGAACTTAGTGTCTGTAAGACCCATTTATGGATTTCAAGCACTTTTTTCTTTTAGGCTTTGATTAGATGATATATAATGCACTATTTGTCACTGCAAGTGGTCACCCATGACCACACATCAGTAGAGCACAAAACACTACATTTAAACTGCTACTGTCAATACTGCACTTGTCCATCTACTTGCATTGCCATACAAATTCACTGCCTTAACACCAACTCTAAGGGAAGGCATTCTCATTTAAATTGATTGCCTTTCTATCACCTTTAAAAAAAAAAGTAACCCAATAAAATATCATGAGCAATGTTAACAGAAGTGTAATAACTAAGACAGCAGTTTGTGAAAAGGCTGTCTTTTTCCCCTCTAATTACAAGCATGTTTTTTCATTGTGCACTTATATACTGTGGGGGGGAAAAAAAAATTGCTTGCCCCTGGCTATAAGTAGAATCATAGTGTTTAAGCATAGTGATGTTCAGAGCAGTTCATGTCAATCAGTCAGCTGGGTGTAGATTTGGTTCTAAAAAACAAAAAATACCTCCAGACTGAAAGATCATAGGTGAAACAAGGTCTGATTTACTAAGCAACATCTAATGCATTAAGCTGCCTTTTTGCCAGTACCATGAGTTTGGGGAAGGGCTTGATTTTGCCCCATTAGTTCCCTAACAAGCTCACCAAGAGATAAGAAAAGTAAATGCTGGCATGAGACAGGGCAAGAATGTGCACTTGAGAGGACAGGATTGCAAAAGCAAGGGCAACAGGGGTACAAGAGGCTGTACAGTATTTGGCCTTGTAGATGCTCATCATTTCACACGAGCCCCAGAACAAGCTGATTTAACACTGAAGTCCAACCTGCTTTGAAGTGGAGGCTGAGCTTGGTTTGAATTTTCCATCTGGGCAAAAGAATGATTATGGGGGAAATGGAGGTACAAAAACAAGCTATAGCTTTATTAGCCCTGTGTTTGTTTGTAGGCAGCTCTACCTCTCATGCAGCCAATTCGGCAGGCTGAGGTTAGCCCTACAAAGATTTAATTGTGCCATGCCACCCCAGCTCAGACAGCTTGTTCACATTATTGCCTCTGATGTTAGCTGAGAGGTGCTCTTTGATAACACCTGGTGTGCAGAGTGAGGCCTGCTTTCAGATACCTACACACACACTGCTCAGTTCCAACATTCAAAACTCTTGCTTACACATCTGGTGTTAGTTACTCGTGTGTGAGCAAGCTTGCTAAAGACTGTACTCCCAAGGCCCTAACTTCACTTAAAACTGGATTTTCATTATTCAATACCACCAAGTGAAAGACAACACTAAGGCTTTGCTAAACACCACTGTAGAATCAAATTTAACATGCAGAAGAAAATACTGTTATGATAGTGTTTCCAGCTGTAGTTCCCAATTCCTTTAACCCTGTCAAGAAGCCCTGTTTACAGAACAGGCAAACCCACTCTGGTTTGCTATAAGCTGTAAGAAACTCACAGCAACTCTGAAAAACTAGTCAACAGATTTTGGAATAACTTAGCCAACCTGAAAATGGACAAATAATTCACAGTAATCTTCTTTCCATGAAAAAAATCAATAACAAGATTAAAATGAAAGTAAAATGAAGTGTGATCTGTTCTTTTTTACCAGCTCCTGCAGCCCTTGGCTGCCAGGCAACACAGCAAGCCATTTCCTTAGGGTTAGAGTTAATTGCTATAATCACAGGGCCAGCAGCAATCCTGTCCAGGTGAGCCATTAGTTAGGGAAAATAAAGTTATCAAAAGGGAGCAGAAAATGGGGTAGAGAGGTTAAAAAAGCACAAAAGTTTTTTAAAGGGAAGAGGTATACAGTATGTTTCCTGGTTACAGGAAGAGAAACAGCAGTATGTAAAGAAAGGACAGGGCCGTCAGCTAATTAGCAACTCTGTTTTGGGTGCTCTAACAAGTCTCAGACTGCCTGAATGGAGCCTTCAAGAGATGATGATAAAGGGAAGCACGAAGTCCAATACTGCTTCACCTTAAAGAAGGGTGGTCTTTAACAAACACTGAAACAACTACAGATGCATGTCACCCTTGTTTTACCCCCTGTCATTTCACAGTCACTACAGCTGACATAATAAAAACAATGATGGGGTCTGGTGCAGGGTGTACAGTTAGCAATGAGAATAATTATTTTCCAGTTAATTGTAGGTGCACTGCAATATGTTTCCCGTGGATTTTCTACCCTAATTCCCATGCTGGTCTCCAGCTCACTCACAGCATGCCACTGGAGGTCTGACATAAAACCAGCATTATAACAGGGCATGCAGGTTGCCACAGATGGTTCAGATTAAAGGCAGCCTAACGAGGCATTCCACAGACAAAGAGGCAGCAGATCCAGCGCTGCCCACGCTGAGCAGTGTCTCCAAACACCTCCCTGAGGGGACACAGTGCACTGACACCCAGCTCACAGCACAGCCACTTGGCTGGCACCCATCAGCCAGAGCTGCAGGGCAGGACTTCAAAAGCCAAGCAAAGCCAGCACATACCTGCTGACCAACTGTCCAGCAACGCTGGGCTGGCTGCAGGGAAATCATTCCTCTGCACTCAGGGCAGCCAGCACCAGAAGCACCTTAACAGACCCTCTGCTGCCTAGAGGGATATGCAACATTTTTATGAAACCCAGCAACATGTAGTAGACTCTGGTAGGCACCACGAGAAATACACAAAGACAAATAGTTTTGAGGAACTCTGGAGAGCTTGTGCAAAATAGCTACAAATTGAAAGGCTGTTAGAGCAGCAACCTTCCAACACTTTAATTATTGATGATAAATTTTAGTGTTACTCTAAAAAGTTACTATTGACATAACAGCCGCCAGGAGAGCCAGCATTAAGCAATTTACCCATGATAGAAAATGTTTTTATTTCTTGTTCTTAGCATGGAGGTTTTTTTCTAAGATGAAACTTTGTCAGAAAGAGACAATGAGATCACGCCATAGAATTGCAGTACAGCATTAACTTGGTTCCCAGTGACCTGGCAAAACTGCAGACACAGAATCTCAGAGTGTGCTTTTTGCCACTGTTCTCAGGGTCTCAACACAGGGCTCATGAGGGTTACTGACAGGATCTAATAAATACCTCATAAAGATGCTTATGTTTGGATCAGAAAGGATGGAAACAAATTTATAGATGCCTGTTTTTTTTGTTTAATGAGAACCATGACAAAAGCAGTTAAAGCAATACAATCCTCAATGAGGACAAAGAGAATTAAAATCCAAAACCTAATATTTTTGCAGTTTAAAACTTGTGACAGTACAAAAGAATGTCTAGGGAAAGAAAATAGAGATGGAACACAATTGAGATATCATGTAAGCCAATACAAGTTGTTACTTGTAAATTCTAGACATCTTCTCCAGACAAAATTTACAAAAAGTAGAAAAACACTTTCACAAACATTTACTTCTCCACTGAAAAGAAAAGCACTGAAGAATCTATTCCAATTAATGTTCTAACTAATTAAATGACACAGGCCTTCTTTTCTGTTCTTTCAGATCCAGTTTAATAGCATTTATATGTTGTCAAGTCTTGCATCATCCATTTGCTCTCTGGAAAGGGAGAGAGGCAGACAGAATGCAAAACAAACATCAACAAATACTACATGAATACAAAATGCCTAAAAGCATGCCATTCACACCAGCAAACAGCCAAGGACAATTAAATTATTCATAGACATGAACTGTCCAAGGTAGGAAGAAAGAGAATTAATAAACACACTCTTGCAAAAAATGACACAAAACATACCTAACCCCATTAGCATTTTTTGTTGTTGTTACTGGTATCAGACAAAGAATCAGAAGTCAAGGTCTTTCCAAATAAATTTTTGTTATACCTGGGTAATTAGTTACCATATATTCAACTGCCATATTCCAATTCCTTTAAGGCTGACAGCTTTGGAATGCAAAGCACAAGTCCCCCTCCCTCTCTGTACAGAGTCAGAAAAGCCAACACCTAGTTAGCATAGAGCTGCTGGGGAATGGGATGATCAACATTAGCAAGAAAGGGAAAACCCTATTAGTCAACATCACAAGCAGGTAAGAAACCTGGACACCATTTTATGCAAGTAATAAGTTCACCACATTGCTCAGTAACTCTTCTCAGCTGTGAAAACAGAAGAGGCAAATATTTCACTCAGATGAAATCTATGAACATACTTTGGTAATGGGCACATTGGTGTCAATATTCACAATTCTGTGAAATCCTGTGACTTCTGTGAGCATCTTAATGTTACAAACCACCTAACTATCTCTAAGAGTCCTCTTCTACCAAGTGATTGAAAAAGGTCTATACCTATGGAAAATTACATGGGCAAAGTCCCATTCCACATCAGCAGCAAATATTCAACACTTTTACTGAAAGCCAGCAAGACATACAGAAATAGCCCGAGGGCAAAGGCTAAGACAGCAAGAAGCTAAGGGCTCCAATAATGAAGCAACAATTTCAGACAGCTGCAGCAGCAGGGTGGAGAGAGAGCTGGGGACAGCCATCAACACCACAGCAGGGTGGTGGGACAGGACATCCATCCTCACCTCAGCTGCACCCAAACTCCCTGCCACATTTATGCTCATCACCATGAAGGCAAACCTCGGCTAAGGTGCTTGTTAGTGTAACCCAGTGGCTAAGTTTTGTGTATGTGCTAAGTCCTTCTGGCCTGACACAGTGCTACCTTTCTGCTCCTGCATTAGAGGTTAGCATTTTGCATCCTGCAGGTAAATTCACAGCAGCTTAGAGCCCTGAAGCTTGACATATTGGCTGGAATTTAAAAGAGCGGGGAACTTATCGAGATCTTTATGTACTGGGAATATATGATAACTACAAAAAATTGCCTATTTTTTTTTCTAGGTTGGCAAGAAATTCTACCCTGAGCTCAAGAGACCTTTCCATCAAAGCTTAAATTACCAGAATTTCAATGATAACTTATCCTAGAAAATCACCTCAAACACAGAAGAAAAAAAAAAAAAAAACAAATACGAAGAAAGGTGAAAAGCAACTCTGATTCTTTTAATGGATCAGTGATGTCCAGTGATAAAAAAGATGAGGTTTTCCTTCAGTGCAAAATAGATTTGAAGACCATCTCACTGCCTTTTGAAGACAGTAATTATGACTCTTCAAAAAGGAAAACAATCCAAGCTTTTCCCTTTTCCAGCCACCGCAACCTCTACTAAAACAGCCACTAACAAATCAACAAAAACCAAACCATGCTTATTATTTACCTTTAATTACCTTTAATGTGTCTAGTCAAAAACCAGAAAAAATAAAACACATTTCATTTTAGGTTTCTAGAAGGAAAAGACCCATCCTTTACCCTGAAAGCCTTGTTATCCCATTTCAGAAAGCTCGATGCCTAATCGGTGAGAGAACACCGGGAGTTGTGCAGCCATTGCTGCAGGAAAAGAAATATATACACACATACGTACATAAAGAGAGAAACTCATATGAAAGCTGCACTGAAGCAATGAATCCTATCCTCTCACTTCACATGGAGGTGGGTAAATAATGGCACAACAGAGATTTCATTCATGCAGAGGTGTAGGGTATGCTGGGAAGTCTCAATGTGACAATTTGCTGCAGATGCCTGCTTAGAGGAGCCATTTATCAGTGTCACCCATGCGCATTACTACACACAGCTTCCTCAGCAGCACGATTCCACACAGCACTCTAGTCCTTGGTATTTCAGGCACAGAAATCACCCTTATCTAGGCCTTAGCAGTGTGTGCTTATTGCAACAATTTGTATTACCCAGAGCACACAGGCTTGGAGTAGGCAAGCTACAAAATTTATTTCCTTTGCTGATAAAAAAAACAGCAAATTAAGAGAAGTCACAACAGTTTCCCTCTTGCTCCCTCTCCTCTTTATAGCCCTGTTAGCTCATTGCTTATAAACAGCTAACACAAGTATTCCCATCAGCAGTGCTGACTCCTGGAGGATACAGGCATCTTGGATGTTTCATCTCTTGTTATACTTAAGTGGAATATTAAACAGGCAAGACAGTAGCAGACTAGGCTAGGAAGAACCAAGTAACTAGGACTGACAAAGAAGGATGGCAATTTAAAACACTTCAGTCTGTAAAGTGCTTCATTTAGAGCCATCAGTGCCAGTGCATTCAGCCTTCATGGATACCCCCCTCCTTCAGCTGTCCTCTCACACCTTCAGTCTATTCTATTCTGCTTTTAAAGTATTAACAAGCAGTGCTACTTAATAGCATGCCTCAGAGTGTCTAGGATAATAATACAACAGAATCATTAGGCTTAACACTATAAGAATTCAAATTAATCTGGAAATCAAACATTCTTTCCTTCAGAGACAGGCAAAGGGTAAGGAAAAGAGATTGAATTCCTTCCTTTTGCTGATGCACTAAAACACACATCATTTATTTGTTATGCTGGGTAAAATTGCTAGTGCAACAAACCAAATTCCTATTTCATACAAATCTCAAACTGACATTATAGAACTCAGATGTCTTTGTGACTGGTAAAAAGAGAAACAAATCCATTAGATGTAAGAAAGAAAACTCAGTCACATCTTTAGATCACAGGATACACCAGAACCTTAGTCTTTGGATGAAAAAAATAAATTTTGGAAAAAATATACCAAAGTGCATGAACCCAAAGACAACCTTGAGTTAATGCTTTCTACTCTTCTAGCTGCTTGCTAGTTTCTGCTTTAAGAGAGAGAGAGAGGCAAATTTTAGGGATAGCTTTTTTAAGGAAAAATAAAATACACCCTTCATATTCATAATTTCTGCAAGACTTTAAAGTGAGCCCAGGCTTTTACAGAACCCTGGTTTATTACCCATTTCTCCTTGCTTCCCCAGCATGTCCCATGGAAGCACTGTTGCTTTGCTGACTGGACCAACTTCATTCTCCACTTCATTTCTGCCTCCACACCTTGTATTCCTCCTTGGGCCCTTTCTATACTTGCAGCTGCTCATGTCTTTTAGGACACCCAACCTGCCTTAGTGCATACTCCCCTCCTTGCAACTTTGAAAATGGTTAAAAACTATTAAAAAAATCAAACACTGAACAGTTCAACAGTGGGAGGAAAAAAAAAAAACAAAAAAAACCAAAAAAAAAACACAAAAAAGAAATGAGAGATGTGATCAAATACCTGTAAAATTAAGCTCTTGTCAAGAGCTTACAAGAAGCAGATCCCAACTGTTCATTTAAAAGGAGAAAGAATTTCAGTGAGTTGCCTGCCCCATCTCATACTCCTCACCAAACAGCCTCTTTGCCACAGCACTGAAATCCATGACTTTACAAAGATCAACTCTGTAAAACTGTGCAGAGCCTTGTTTTCAAGGTGATGCAGAAGGCTCACAAAAGCCTGTTTCTTCTCTTACCCACCATAACTTATTTCACCCCCCTCTAAATCTAACTGAAAATCCTGAGAATTTTTGTCAAATCCATTATTCAGAAATGGATTTGACACAAAAGAAAAAATAAAAAAGGAAGTCTTATTAGGCATACTAAAAGTACAGATCTGGATTTAGGTTTACCACCCATGCTGCAGAGCTGCTTACAAAGCCACCATTAATAGCCTGACAGCTACCCATCATTTCCCCACGTTCAGTCTGCCCAGACAGCAAGCTATTCCTTTATAACAAATACCATTTTAATTGCATCTCCCACTTTGTTAGCCTTCTCGACCTCCAGTAAAAGCCATCTATGGTCTAACAATCTCTTAAATCTGACACTCACACAGACCATGCCTTCCTGGAGGATTCACACATATGCAGGCTTATTGTCAAGAATTTCCATTAGAAATCTAACAGCAGATGAGGTGAACTGACAGCTTTAGGGCTAATGAGGAGAGAAAAGCAAGGAGGGAGTGAAAAGGGAGAGGTAAATAGCAAAGAACATGTATGTGTATTGTAAATTTCCCCATCACCAAAGACCTGATGGTGCCTTTCTGGTGCCAGGGCTTCTCCAGTCCCAACACCTCCCTCTGAGCAACAAATGCCAGCCACACAGCCTCAGCCACTGTTAACTCTTCCTGTGGGAATGCTGCCAGCAATCTCAGCATATTAACCCTGGGACTACTAACATGATTTAGAGGACTTGTTAAATTCTAATGATACCATTAGGAAAGAGGAAAACACACAAGTCACACACCCCTTTGGTGCATTTGGCTGCTGGATTGGATATTAATGTTTTTCTTTGCCCATCACTATTAAATGAGCAGTGAAACTAATAGAGAAATGAAGAGTAATGACTTCTATTCTCACTGTTCAGCACTTGCTTAAAGCCAAGGCTGCCTTACTGCCCACTAGGCTTTCTGCTGGAGTCCATCAGGTGGATGGAGTAAACGGGTAATTCTTTCAGCATTTGGCACTTAACAGGTCAGAGGTTCATTTAGCCAAGAGGCACAGAAAAATAAAACTGTCCAACTGAAATAGTAGCATATAATCATCTAGACAATCAGTTAGCAGGCAGAAGTCTGCTTTCCTGAATAACTTCAGCATAATAAAGTCTGAGTTTGGCTCTGATAAGATGGGAGTTTGGCCAGGTGACTTACAGGAGCCAGGACAGAAACATGCTGAGGCCAGTTTTGCCCTGCTTTTAATAGTGGGCTCCAAGCAACCACCTTCTTCAGCACTGCAGGACTCCCTCATACCTTCAAGTACACCTGTGATAAAAGGAATGGGCAATTCCCACCAGAGCACAGGGGCCCACAGAAACTGAGGGTTTGTATTCCTGAATCCTCATTCATCTTCAGTCTGTTTTGAGGGTGGTAGAGAAAGAGGGAATGAAACATGCATGACTTGGGCAAAATTAACTCCATCCAGAGGCAGTTCTCCTCAGTTCTGAACAAAGTTGAAACCCCCAAACCACTGTAAAATTTCACTTTTTCTTCAGGAAAAAAAAATATTTACTGTGGTAGATATCAAAGTCTCCTTTCATTTGCTTAAGCCCAAATATTCATGTGAGTAGAATTTTGTTCCAGTGCAAACTCATGGAATAGAGAAGCTGTTGTGAATACTCAGGTGCAAGTAAATGATCATGTCAAAGTATACATGATTTAGGGAGCATAGGGAAATACAAGTTAGAGTAGACCATAAGAAATCCACAGGTCAAAACACATTTGTAAGGAACAAATACATGTAAAGCAAGTTCCACTTGAAGGTAATTTGGAAGCCAAAATACAGACTGTATTCCAAATTTAAAATTTCCTAGAGCTAGATGGATGTTTTACATCAGTCATAGTGCACTGGATACAGATATCCTACATTCAGCATTCACAGTTCCTTTGACTCATACAACCAGCAAGAAACTTATAGGGTTTTCCAGATGCACACTCAATTTGGCTTGGAATAGCTCTGACTAGAATAAAATAATTTTTCAAAGACATTAAATGGTTTTTTTTCCTGGATTACCAGATCTATTGAATAAGCGACACTAACAAAACAGATACCATGTGGCCTATAAGTTAAGTTCTCCTATTTGGAGGGCAACAACATGAGAAGACTCAGCCCTTATTCATTTTATAGCAAGGTGTAACAACTTTAAATATGCAATATAAACATTTTGTACTAACAAATGCTTTATCTAGAAGCATCCAGCTCCTTCCAAGGAAAGTCCTTTGTTTTCATGGTGAATTGCAGACCAAATCCAGTTTAATACCCCATTAGTTTCCTTAGGTCTCTTGAACAGAATTTCCCTGGCAATTTATTATTTTTAAACCCACAAACTCTACTACCAGATAGAGTTTCAGATGAAATCTGAGAAGAAGAAACCAGTCTGAAGTTTCTTCAGAATTAAGTCTTTTCTGTTTCCTCCCAGAAAACAAAGTGTCTTATATAAGAAATTCAGGATCAACCACATACTATGTGATTTAATAATACAGATTGAACAGAAGATCCTAATGACAATGTGCTGGTTTCAGCTGAGGTAGAGTTAATTTTCCTCCCGGTGGCTGGTGTGGGGCTGTGTTTTCGACAGCACTTTCTGCTGCAGACAAGTGGAGTGATGGTGTTTGTCTTCCCAAGTCACTGTTAGGTGTGATGGGGCCCTGCTGTCCTGGAGGTGGCTGAACACCTCCCAACCCACAGGAAGTGGTGAATTAATTCCTTGTTTTGCCTTGCTTGCGTGTATAGCTTTTGCTTTCCCTATTAAACTGTTTATCTCAACTCACGAATTTTCTCATTTTTACCTTTCCCATTCTCTCCCCAGTCCCACTGGTGTAGAAGAGAGCAAGCAACTGCCTGGGGTTAAACCATGACAGACAAAAAAACACAGTTGAAGACAAAGATAATTTTTAAGAAGTATACCAACACTGGAACAATAAGTAGTTTTTAGCAGCCTTACTATGCTGTATTATTTTAAATAAAATAAACTGAATTCTGACACCATAGCAATAAATTCAAGCTGCAATTGAACACACCAATTCCTTAAGGCTGATTCTTTTGTATAGCTGGTGCCACATTTTCCTTTATTGTCTCTTTTGCAAAGTAATTAAAAAGTAATCCCTGTATTCTGCATTCCAGTTACAATGGAGGCTATGGTTGGCTGCATTGTGCTGCTCTCATCAGTAGCCGTCTCAGAGATCACTGGCTCCTTGCATCTGCTGTTGTAATAGCACATCTAGTCACTCCCTGATCAAAAGGATCTGAGTTTAGAAAGAAGCATTATTGAAAGTGTTTGAACTATCATTTTTGTAAGAACTTTGGCAGGGAGCAATCACTGTGTATTCACACCAGAGACCTGCAGTGATGCTAACTTATGACCTTCATATGGAAAGGACAAAGGAAAGGCACAGGGGAAGCCCACAAGGGGCCAGGAGGTCTCAGACCTGCTCTGTCTGAGCAGCAAGCCTGCTGTGTGGAAGGCACACAAGTATTCCCTGGCTAGAGCCATATCACACACACAGCTGTGGCCTATATTAAATCCTGATGATTTTCCTGAAGTCCAAACACCCTCAATGAGGTCAATTTCATGTAAGTCAATAGACTGACAAGGTTCAGATCCAGACTGAAGCAACAGTCATGTTATACAAGGGAAAGAACTTTCAGATTCTGGCGTGTCTTGCAGAGTGTTTCAGCCTTCGTGACAAGTTCAAAACAGTTCAGTCTCTCCCCTGCCCCATGAAGTACCTTGTGTTGGTCTGATTTTACTTAAAGAAACTTCTAACACTATGATCAAAATACTACTAAGCTATACTGCAAGATTTTCTAAACAGGAGAATAGAGGGGAAAGCAGCATTAGCAGATTCATATACTGGTTGTAGATGATACAAGATATTATAACTGTACAAAAAGTCTGATCTGTACCCTGATTATATATTTCAAGTTTCAAAGCCAGAGACAAACAGAATTCTTAGGAGCTTCATTATGCTCCTAGTTATGAAAAAGAAAAAAACCCAAGCCTGGTTTAATGTAGGAAAATTGCACAGAAAGTAATTGAAAATAAAAACGGGCAACACAAGTCACTGGGTTCCTCTAAACTTACTGCTCTTAGGATACTACTTTGTGTGTTTGCTTTGAATTAAGCAAGCTGCTTAATTTGTAACAACAACCTGATAAACAACCTTCTTTTCTACAATTGGGGCACTTCTTGAATTGCAGCTTCAACAACAGATACTGTGGGCTAGGGATTATTTATTCAGTGGCAGGAGAGGAAGGTGTATGCCTGTGCTCCTCCATTTTAACAACATCAATGCCTCTCAAGCCACAGATAACACTAGCAAGATGTAAGCTAGCAATTTAACTGAGAACATCTCTCGTGCTTTTGACACACGGACCTCATGTCACAAAAGGCTGCAGTTCTGACTACATCATTATGTAGAGCATGACAGTCAAGTTTATAGTGGTGGCAGGCTGCAGGTTCAGTGCTTGGAAGCACCCCAATTACATGATGTCAAAGGCTATGTGCTGCTGATGTGGCAAAACCACCGTGTCTTTCAGCCCTGTAATGTTCTAATAATCTGCTGATGCCAGCGTGACTCCCACTACATGCCCACGGCCCACACTGGTAATGTGTGACATTTTTTCAAACACTGTCCGGGGAACTCAGATGGACAATCTTTGTTCCTTTTCCCTTTCCAAAACTATACACCAAAGTCCTATGCTTATTATGCAAGATTTCTCTGGATGTTGCAACATTTACTGCTAAGGAAATGTAAGACTATCTGAAGATACAAGGTGATTTTGGACACCAGTGCAGCATTCAAGGTGTGCATAAAACACCTTAAGACACTTCATCAGCCCGCATGAAGAGACCAGTTAAAGACTCAGCATTGACTCTATTTTTGAACACAATGTTTTCAGATGCACAGCTAAGTCTTGTTAAAAAAAAATATTCTCCTCCCTAGAGATTTACTTCACCAATACTTCCCTCTTCACCCTCAACAGTAGTGTCTGTGGTCTAAAAGTATTTTCTCATAGGAAACACTATAGTTTCAATTCACAAAATATAACCATAGGCTGGTTTCTAATTTCCAATGCACTTAGTAATAACAAGCCTTTTTCATCCCATAAAGAAAGCTGCAGAGCTAATGGTTTTGACAGCTTCCTGAAGAGCAGTCTTTACCACACAGCATCTTCACCCTTACCTCAAAGACATTTGCAAGCTCAAAAGAAATATTATTTCACATGTTGACACTGCGGATTGCAGCGGCAAGGCTTCCAGCTGCTCCTAGAAAAGGGCTTACATTAATTCATCAGCATCAAAGGCATATCCGTTTGTCTCTTCTAGACCTCTGCAAGCAGCTCTAATTCCAGTGCAAGTTAAGTAGCTCAGCTTCCCAACTTGCCAGGAAGCACAATTGTAAGGAGATTCACAGATGAGTTATGCTAGATGTTTGGTATTGTGACCTGTGATGCAACACAAAAGAATGGTTGTTGTTGCCTAAACTTTAATGGAGTTAATCCTCCCAAATGCTGACAAATTACTGCCTCAGGCCATTTAAAAATCACATTTCTAATGCAATAATCCTATCTGCATTACAATGAGTTGGGATGAAATGATTAGGTGCCTGAGATTTTTTTGCACAGTGAATTAAGTCACTGTACAGACTGACCGTGCGTGTTCACAAATTAAAGGTCTGGACGGAAATGAAATTCCATTATTCTGCCACTTGCTAAGCTTTGAGGAAGGGTTTATTACTGTCCTCTCCCTACTGGGAATGTCTCTAAAGCAGCTATCAGCTAACAGAAACCTATTTCTCATTATATCATCTTCAGGGCTTTCTTCATTATTAGTAATTATGAGTCAAGTCTTTGACCAGTAAACACCCCTGAATGAGAAGACTAATTCAACAATATGTAAGCAAAAAAATAGGATAGTGCCAGTAAATGGGTGGGAAAAAAACCAAAACTGTACCCTGAATGCCAGTTCTTTCCTTCCTTCTTGCGCTCAGAGGGATGGAAAAGACTGTGCTCAGAATTTACCCAATTCTTATACACAGCACAGACTTTTAAGTTAAGGGGAAGTCCACAGTAAAAACCACCTAATAACATCAGTGCTATCCATCCTTACCATTTATAGTAGACCCTTACTTCCTGACCCAATCACACTAAGCCCAGGCAGCAATTCATATCTACACTCTCAAATTACCTCAGTTTAAAGGCTGCATTCAGGATTTTTGGAACCACATACTAACAAACTTATTGTCAACTTGTGAGCATTCTTATTAGCATTCCACTGATTATTAACATGATATAATTTGTTACACATCAATATAATATATATATATATATAATATAACATTTGTTACACATCAACTAAGTGTTAGATGCCTGTGAGGTGCTCATTGAGGTCAGGTCATATCACAGGTTTGAATTCAAAGCAAACATATTTCACTCAATTTTTGATAAGTTTGGGAGTATAATGCCATAAATTTCTATGCTAGAACTTTATCTGATGCCCTTCTAAAAATATAGCCTAAGAAAAATCTTAGCATTATAAAAACTCTATTAGTAATTTGAGACAATTTTTATTATCATGCAACATAAACCCTACAAAAAACAGGCACCAAAATCTCCAAGATGCCCTCAGTCACAAACTGCAGTGTGCAACCATGCCAACCACCTGTGCCAGTCAATTCCCACAGGCCTGCTTCGCTTGGGGGTTCCAATAAGATTTAGCTCACATAAAATATATCCCCTTCTATGCACGTAATTGCTGAACATCATTAAGTCACATCTGTAACACAGGAGGAAGAAAAAGAAACAATAAGCTTTTAGCACTATACTTTTTGCTATTGGCAGGGAACCTGGCATTTTTAATGGCCAAAATAAATTCATGCAGCTATAATTATATATTCTTTACTTTTGTGCCTCACAGAAAAAAAAAAATAAATAAATCCAAAGTTTCCATCTTGTTGATGCATTAAGAGAAAATGTTTCTATTTAAAATGGGAAGCTAAACACCTCAACACTAACAATAATCTAGTCAGAAACAGTTTGTTCTAGGTTAAGTGTGGCTTTTTCTCAACCAAATAAAAAGCTTCATGCACAAAGCCTGGTCTGTTTATGAAGCAATTAAGCATACTATTACTCTTGACAGATATATACAAACCTTTACATGATTGCACATTGTTAAAAACATGAATGTAAGTTCACATTTGCATAGGTTAATACAGATTTTGATATCTTCTACTAGATACATGTTAAAACACAGATATTCTCATATTTGCTTGTTCTGCAACACACTATCCCAAATCATGAGCTTTTGTAAATGCAGCATAAATGGGAAACAGGTGCCATAGACTGTACTCATAATAGCGTAGAAATTTCTAGGCTGCCTTCAACAGCAACAACAGAAAATATATCAGACCTAGCTGACTAAAACATGACAGGCATTTTAAATGCTTCATTTAATAGTTCTAATAAAGGAATATCACCAGTTAGCTGTGTCCTAACTAGCACCAGTCTTGAATTGTAGGATGCTCTGCAAGCTCTGAGGGAATACCCAGAATCAGGAACATGATCTGCTCTTTCCACTTAACTCAGTGGCAGGATCCACTCCACACTCAAAAAGCCCTTATTTTCAAAAAGCCCTTATTTCCATAGCAGCAATCAAGAGCAGACCTCACAGGACCCTGAAAAAATGCCAGCTACATTAATACAGTGTGGTTAGACTTCAGTCTCAATCCAAACTAAAGCTGGTTTTGCCCCAGACACAAACAGGTTTCCTCCTACATTTCTGAGAAACCCTATACATCTCACCCTCAGAAGGGACTCCCAGAGTGTTACTATGGCACACACAGAGGCAGCTCACAGGCCCTGACTGTACTGGCAGAGCCCATGCCAACACCTTGCTTTCCTCAAAGCAGACACTGATCAGGTGTACATTTCCATTAGACTAGGAAAAACAAACTACAAAGACCACCACAGTATACCCAATACAAAGAAGCCAATGGCACCAGCCACAATGTTTGTGTCCCACATCATCCAGCCCAGAGCCTCATTCTGCTGGGCAGCACCTGCTGAAGGCAAAAGTCACAAGCCCAGAAAGTTCTTAACAGTCACAAGCCAGAAAGGAGGAGAAAGAGATGCTTCTGCAAACAGTCCCAGGCAGCAGCACCCACCATAGAAAGGAGCTGTGTGCCAAAGACTGGAGTACCTCAACAAAAATGAGCCTATGAAGCATAGCAAATAGGGCAGAGGGTCACCCATGTCCATAAAGACAACCTTACTTGTGTCTCCTCCCTAAATGCACAGACTGGACAGCATGTTTGTCGATGGCACTCCTAAGAACTGGAAGGTTTGGAAAGGAGGTGTAAGAAGAAAAAAAAGAATATAGGTAAGAAGACTAAAAGGCTACTGATACAAATAAAGATTGGCCTGTAAAACACCATCAGCTAAACTAAGGGAACAGCAGAACAAACAGCAGCAGAAACATAAGGGTAATCTCTCAGAAAGGCTACGATGGGCAATGTCAATCACTACTGCAGTAAGGGAACCCGTGCAAACATTTACATGACTAAAATCAGTCAATTTCTATTTAATACTGTGCCTTGGTGCTAGTTTTATCCTCCCCTCCACCCCTAATCTCAGTTATTCTGATGGCTCCCCTATCTGTATCAGTAATTTCCCACCTGTACTCATAGCTAGTAATCACTGTCAAATCACACAACCTGAAATTTGACAAGATTTTGGTACAGGGCCACTTTAAAATGAATCAACCATGTATTAATGGTTAAATTTACTATTAATTTTGGTGAATCCACCTTTCCCTGTTCATGAATAATTCAGTTAAGTCAGCTCTTGAGACAAGGTAACTACCAGCCCTTGAGTCTTTTGTTCATGAGAGCACCAACTCCCTCTCAGGGAGCACATAAATAAATCATGGAGAGAACAACACAACAGCAATACCAGGGACCCTTTCTCAGCAGTCGGCTCTTTTGCATGATACCTCTTTATTGTAACCTCTAATGAAAACTCTTTGAAGTGGAAGAGTAAATATTATCATTTGATAGTACCTGGACTCAACAAGGCAAACAAAATTGCATTGTACTACATTCCAGGAGCTGTAGACCCATTCACAATACAACACTCACAGGGTTGCTATGGAGGAACCCAATGCTTACTATTTTAGTAGCATAAGGTCAGCCAAGGGCTGCTGGTCACTCGTTTAGGGCTGTTAGCCTTAATCTTTTATGCACAACAAACAGGGAAAACAAAAAAAAAAAAGAAAAAAAAAAAAGGAAAAAAAAAAAAAAAAAAAAAGAAAAAGAAAAAAAAAAAAAGACAACTATGCCAAATAAAACCAAGGACTTTCAGAGGATGCCTTTGGAGTACCCCAAGAGAGGCAGAAAGCAGGTTTCCAACTCTATTCAGGATAAGTCAGCTCTTAAAACATGAGACCAAATGTCAGAAATGCTTAACATCCTCTTTTGGCACGGGATTATTCAACCCAATGTTCAGAGTCCAGCAGCTTCTAGTATATCCGAGTCTTACTGGGAATAAAAGTATAAAAAAAAGTCTGGCATTTCTCTATAAGAGAAGCACCACCAAGTTATCCTTCTGCTAATAACTTCTCACCTGGGAGAACTGGGTTCAATGCCATGGTCTGCCACAGCCTCACTGGGTGACCTTTGGGCTCACACAGCATTTCAGTGCCTCATGTGAACCCGGAGCTACAGGAGGGATCCTCCCTCAGTGGAAGTAGATACCACTGGCATCAGACCGTACGTACACACCTCACTCTTAAGGTGGCTGCCAAGTCTACGGATTATTTGTAAATCCGTTCTGTAGGAATCAATGATAGCAAAAGGGCAAGGGACCAGTGATTCTAATGCAATGTTACCACCCTTACTTACCCCACCCCCCCGAAAAAGAGACCAAACCAGCGCTCAGGAAATAGCACAGAGCCACTGTCAATACAATGAAAGACGGAGGAAAGAAGCGCGCTGGAAGGACTGTCACAGGTGCCCCTGAAGCCAGGCAGTCCCCCGGAGACAGAGGCACGCTGCTCCACACGAAGCAGGAGGAGGGGATGGAAAAGGGAACAAGACCAAGAAGGGGGAGAACACAAATAAACCCCAGTGCGCTCGGCGGTGACACCGGCAGAGCGAGCCCAGGTGGCCGGCAGCCCCGGCGGCTGCTGGGGGCCGCTCCGGGCACAGGGACCCCCCGCCTCCCCGGCCCCGCTCACCTTGCTGCTGACGGGCCCGGGGATGAGCAGCTTCAGCGCCTGCCTCTTCAGCTCCGCCAGGCGGGCGTTGCAGTGCTCGCACCAGACGCCGCGGTCCGAGCCCGGCGAGGAGCCGCCGCCGCTGCCGGAGCCCGGCGAGCCGGTGCCGAAGCCCGGCGAGCCGCCCAGGGAGCCGGGGGAGCTGGTGCCGATGCCGGGCGAGGCGGGTCCCGGCGAGCCGGTGAAGGAGCCCGGCGAAGAGGTGCCGGAGCCGGGGGACGGGGTGCCGGAGGAGCCCAGGGCAGAGCCGGCTCCCTCCGGCGCCGGGCGCCCGCCCGCCCGGGACTCCTCGTACGCCTTCCGGTACCAGCTCTCGGGGGAGAAGGGGGCGGCGGGCTTGGTGGGGGAGCAGGGGTCGGTCACCTGGAGCGGGAGAAGGAGCACGGGTCAGGCAGGAGGCGCGGCGGCGCCGGCAAGTTTCGCTCGGACGCTCCGCGCCCGCGGTGGCCCCCGCGCCGCGCCCCGAGCCGCCTCCGCCCCGCACCGCGCGAGTTGTGCGGGGCCGGGGAGCGATCGCCGGCAGCCGCCGGGAGGGAGCCGCAGGAGCCCCGGCACTGTGGCGACCACCGCGCCGAGCCGCCCCGGCGCCGACAACTTACCCCGTATTTTCTGCTCCGCGCCGTGACCGCGATCCTCTCCTTATTTCCAGCCACTGAATTCATGGTGGCTTCGCAGGGCGGCGGGAGAATTTCCTACAGGTTTCCCAGTCCGCATCCGAAGGGAATAGCCGGTCCCGGGAAGTCCCCCGCGGAGCGGGCAGGCTTGCTCCCTCCGCCGCCTCCGACGGGATCGCTCAGCCCCAAAACACCCGTCAGTTCTCGGGAAGACGCTTGGGGCTGGGGTTCTCTCCCGGTCGGTTTTTCTTCATTGTCTCCCCTCTCATTCCCTTACAACCCTTGTTTTCACAGAAACAGCAACATCCAAATCAGGAGCGATCCCCCCGATAGGCAGCACAGCTCTCATCCGCAAGTGAGGTGAAGCATCCAAGGTAGCCTGGGGAAGGCGAAAGGAGGAGCGGGAGCCGCGCTCTCCCAGGCGGAGGCGCTTTCTGCCTCCGCTACAGCAGCAACTTGTTCCCTTCACCAAGGTTTGTAACTGAGTTAGAAGAAATCCTCCAAAAATATCGGGATCCAGGCTCTGGGAGGAGCCTCCGCGCCCCTTGCAGCCAATATCCTCCTGCCCGTTTGTGCCTGACAGTTTTGCAAGGGAGAGAAGGGAAGACCCGGGCTGCGGAGCCCCGTGCGCTCCCGGTCAGCGGCGGAGCTGCAGGGCTGGCGGCGCCGGAGGCTGCCAGCACACTGCCGGAGCCTCACCGCTGCTCTGCGCGATGCCTCGGCTGCCGGAAGGGTCCATTTTATTTTGCAGTATTTCTTGATTGACGTCTGTGATTTCCCCCTTTCTTGAAAAGGGCGGGTGGGTGCGAGGAGGGGGGAGAACCTTGTTGCTTCCACCGCAGTTATTGGTTAGTTGCCTCTATTCAGGCTTTAATGAACATTATTTCTCAAGTGTTCCCAATCCTCCCTAAATAACTGGGAAAGAAAAGCAAGCTGTATTTATGACAGTTACTGGCACCTCTTTTCCATGTTGTAATTTTACGTGTATTAATTTAACTTGCAGTCAAGGGCATAATAAATTGATCTCTTAACAATGAAATTCTACAGACTTGTGTCCCTGTTTAATCTATCCTTTCTAATTACGATTTCCATTTGCTGATCATGTGTATCTGTTCCATATCCTTTTTTATTTCAAATCCTGTAGATAGAAAAATCATCTATAATAAATCTTCGTCCTCAAAACGAGTTGGTAATTTTCTCAGAAATGGAGGCAATAAGAGAGCTAAATGCCAGATCCCCTGATAGGATCATAACATGGATAGCTTGATGCAGCTGAGAGGGCAGAACACACAGGAGACTTGCATCCACCTTTCTAACCTCCTATTGTTACTTCCATTTAAATGCATCCTTCCAGCATCCCTAGTGTACCTGGGCCGCCACAGCCGTGAGGAAACACAACCAGCCAGCTGAATCGCTGAGCAAGGAATCTCCCAGTGCTTGTATGTCTTTACAGATACTCTGCCAGTAGTAGAGATGTGCAAAATGCTGTGCTGTGTTTTAACTTCACTATGTTGTCGCTCTGACAGAGGAACGATGTGTTTAGGAAAGCTTTAATCTAAAGCTGACACAAGTGATGCCGTCCAAGATAGCCAGGCTGCATCGGTAGCGCCTTGTGCCTTTACATAGGTGACCCCAAAAAGATGAACAAACGGGCAAACAAAGGAGGTGCACCCCAGCTGCTGTTGCATGCGAATGGGTTTCACATAAATCCGCATGCGGAGATCCCGTGGTTTGTTCCGTAGGCAGACGTGAGAGGGATGACAAGGTAAGGCAGGGAAATGCCGTGCGAGCCCGCAGCGGCACAGCGCGGGCTGGGGCCGCTCACTCCGCGCGCTCCTTCTCTGCTCGGTCCCGGTGCCCAGCTGGTAGATCTGCTTTGTTTTCCGGCAGATCCTGAATTCCCCCGCTGCCAGCTCTGCCTGCCCATCCACGTCCGCTCTGGGCACAGCAGCCCCGCGCGGGCAGGGGCGCTGGTCCCTCCCGAGCCGCACGCCGGGCCCGGGCGGGGCCGGGATGCCGAGCTCTGCCGGCACCGCAACCGCCGCTCCCCTCACGGCCCCGGGCCCGGCGGGGCAGGGGCGCACGGCGGCTCCGCGCCCCCGGCAGGCGGGCGGGGGAGCGCGGGGGACGGGCACCGTCCGGCGGGAGGCGAGGCGGGCGGAGTGCCCGCGCTGCTGCCCGGCCCCGGCAGCAGGACCCGGGCCCGGGACCCGCCGAGCCCGGAGCCCCCGGCCCGGGGCGGGCGCGGCGCTGAGGCTGCGGGGCGGGGGCGCGGGCTCGCGGCGTCGGCGGGCGGCGCGCGCCCTCTGCCGGCAGCGCGCGGCACCGAGCGGCGGGAGGCGCTGCCCGGCTCCGGGGAACCCCAGAGTGCGGCTCCTCCGGGGAACCCCAGAGTGCGGCTCCTCCGGGGAACCCACAGACTGCGGCTCCTCCGGGGAACCCCTCTGCTCCTCCGGGGAACCCCAGACTGCGGCTCCTCCGGGGAACCCACAGACTGCGGCTCCTCCGGGGAACCCCTCTGCTCCTCCGGGGAACCCCAGACTGCGGCTCCTCCGGGGAACCCCTCTGCTCCTCCGGGGAACCCCTCTGCTCCTCCGGGGAACCCCAGAGTGCGGCTCTTCCGGGGAACCCCAGAGTGCGGCTCCTCCGGGGAACCCCTCTGCTCCTCCGGGGAACCCACAGACTGCGGCTCCTCCGGGGAACCCACAGACTGCGGCTCCTCCGGGGAACCCCCTGCTCCTCCGGGGAACCCCAGACTGCGGCTCCTCCGGGGAACCCACAGACTGCGGCTCCTCCGGGGAACCCCTCTGCTCCTCCGGGGAACCCCTCTGCTCCTCCGGGGAACCCCAGACTGCGGCTCCTCCGGGGAACCCCAGAGTGCGGCTCCTCCGGGGAACCCCTCTGCTCCTCCGGGGAACCCCAGACTGCGGCTCCTCCGGGGAACCCCTCTGCTCCTCCGGGGAACCCCAGACTGCGGCTCCTCCGGGGAACCCCTCTGCTCCTCCGGGGAACCCACAGACTGCGGCTCCTCCGGGGAACCCCAGACTGCGGCTCCTCCGGGGAACCCCAGTCTGCCGCTCCTCCGGGGAACCCCAGACTGCTGCTGCTCCGGGGAACCCCCCTGCTCCTCCAGGGAACCCCCCTGCTCCTCCGGGGAACCCCAGACTGCGGCTCCTCCGGGGAACACCCCTGCTCCTCCGGGGAACCCCCCTGCTCCTCCGGGGAACCCCAGACTGCGGCTCCTCCGGGGAGCACCTCTGCTTCCCCGGAGAAAAGGCTGCACCTCTCCTCAGGCGGAACTCCTCCCAGGACTCTTAGAGCCCGGCTGGGTGAGGACTCCATCATCATCCCAAACGCGATGGGTTCATGGGTTCGTGGGTTCACACTCACTTCGGTAGGATGTCTGCCAGCAGCGCGGTTGAAGATGCTCCAGCAGCGCTGGAGCAGATGGAGTAGCTCAGCAGGACAGAAACAGATGCATTCCACATGGCGGGATCTTGAGGAGGATGGTTTTCTCGGTCCTGAGCTCATGGCTAAGTTTCGTTTGAGGTGAAGAAGTAAGGTCATGGCTGGTGAGAAGGCAGAACACCTCCAGCCAGGAAATTAGGATCTCAGGACATGGTGAAATTGAGCTCTGAGCCTGTAGAAAATTTGCGTTTCCCTCATGTCTCACATGTGCGGGAAATGTTTAAAAGGTTTATTTGGAGGGCACCTCTCACAGCTTGCAGGTTTGCAACTTGGTTGGTCAATAGCTCTGTTGCTGTTGCATCAGCTCTCCTTCCTGACAGGTGTCAGTATTTACTGGCATTTTGGTTTTCAAGAAAGACTTTATTGAATTGTGAACAGTTTTGGAAGCTGAGAGATATTCCAAAGTTCCTAGTTTGAGGTACTCTGCTGTTAAAAATCTTTCCCATTCTTGTTATTTTGTGCTGGACCAAGTATGGGACACATTAGTTTCACTCCAGCAAGATGCTCTGCTAAGAACCCTTTCTCTAGGTTAACAATTTTGTCTCTGAAAAGCAATGAGGCATGGCTTTCTCCCCCTCTTTAGGCTCTCTAATGTGGAAGTTGGTTTGGTTTCCCCTTATAAAAACCTTACATTCCATATGTCACTAATGAACGATGATTTGCAGAATCACCAACATGCCAATGTCAGCAGCTCCACAGCTCTCAAGTTTACATATTTCCTTTGTCCTTGTAGCCAGTAGGCATGGGAATCTGCCTTAACCTTAGTCCTGGTAAATCATTTGGGCTAGCAGTTCAGAAGTTAGACTGATTGTTGTTCTTAATTTGAGACAGAGCTGAAAAAATGGGACTGTTCTGACATTTATGAGTAAGTGGGCAAGAGCCAAAGCTGTTGGATGCAGGTTTAAGTGTCAGAGGTTCAAGCTAAAGCTGGTCTCAAAGCATTGTGGCTGGATTTTGATCTCAATCTAGGTATGACACATCTGTGGACTGTTATGACCTGTCTTTTAGCAAGTATAAAACCTTCCAGTTTCCCCATCATACCTCAGTGTGTTTGCCATCGTGTACTATTTCTCTGCTGTCTTCAGTGGATTTCTTCTGAGTATTTCTCAGTGTGAGTGCAATTAAATCTGACCTAGAAGTTCAGCTTCATCACTCAAATCTGAGATGCTGGCACAAGTGCAGTTCTATCCACAAAGAGCAGTTTATAAAAGCTGGAAATGTTGGCTGCATCAAAGAAGTGCTTTGAGGTATTCACATTTTTAATAAATTTCAGGATAGAAAAGGTGACAGCAACTGTAACTTGAAGAGTCATCACTGCCTGCACAGAAGCTTTGTTTCCAGGTTTGGTGCTAATAAGTCTCAGTATCAGGTCTTACTTACAATTTTAAAAAGCTTCCTAGGGGAGATTTGAAATGCATGACAGCTCCGATACTTGCTTAAAGCTGCATATTAATGAGCTGGAGTCCACTGGGGGACAGTGAGGAAATTGAAGGCATTTGTAGTAATACTGACAAAGAATTAATTGTAAAGATAGAAACAGCTAATTATTAAGAGCTACAAATAAAATCACCAGAACTTTGTCAGTTTGACATACTTCATCTCTAAAACCATTCCAGTTCTTGCTCTCTTCCCCTTGCCAAACTATGGGACCTTCTCAGTAAAAAGCTCTGGTACATCAAACACATTAAGTCCCTTTATCCTTTTATATAAGCCTCCACATATGCAGAAGCACACATAACCACAGTTTGAGTATTCTGCCAGGATTATGAATACGTGCAGTACAGGAGGAAATCGGCACCGAATGTGTTCTTCTGGTGCTGTAGGTAATGTTCCTTCCATAGTATCTGGGATATACTATGTGTCTGTAGGGTGTTTTCCTACCTGCTCTTGGCAATTGTTGAGCATGATGTCATACAGAATGAAGGCTGGGCATTTCCTCTGTAAGAACTGTCTGCTGGGGTGTTTCCTGTACCACAATTTCTAAGTCGGTCCCAAGATGTACTTTGTTTGTCAAAGTAAAAGTGGACTGTCACTGAAAAATAAATACTTCCCAGTCACTGCTACAATCTCTAGTTCCAGATGGTGTACTGTAGACAGGGAACCCTCCAGGTTGTTCTTATTACAGCTTCTGGCTCCTGCTGTTACCAGCAGACCCAAATCAGTCCACTTTGAGTACAGCTTTTCCTACAGCAAACAACAGCAGAGACTTCCTATCCTCCTGACAGGGCTACATCTCCCTATTTGCTTGGTGTAGTCCTTTTGCCTCAGGGTCATTGCACAGATGTTAGCCTGCACTCTCTTTGCTCCACTGAGAGCCTCCTTGAATATCTCCATAAAATAAAAGGAAGCCACTTGTGTTCAAGTTTGACAAAGAGTCTCATTCTGTTGCAAACTAGTTGTCTTTAAAATTCACCTCAATACCAGAAGCAATCTATTTTCCACAAAGGACTGCCTATTTGGATTCACTTTGAATGGATTTTTTTTCTGTATTTCAAATGTAAAATATTCCATAGATTTTTTAGAAACTGCTGTCATAGTTTGTGCCACACAGCTCTGCCTTCTTCCATAAATCTTTATGTTCTCAGTAAAAATCAATGTCTGCTTATTAATAAAATATTGATGTGGTTTTTGTAAGTAATAAAGGATACAGTGTCATGCACATACATATACTCATGGAGCAGGGTTGCATGGAGAAGTTTGCAATCATTTTATGCAGTGGGATGCATTGCAATGACAGGCATGCAGCCAATTTTGGTTAAGTTCATAAATTCAAATACTGAAATTTGACAGAATCCCATTTTCTGTTTCAGAAAAGCATTCATTGCAACTCTAGAACTAAAGGCAAGCCTGAAAAATTTGGAGTACCTGTAAATCCCAAAACACCAAGTCCTAGCACTGAAGATATTACATAAAGCAGCAACAGAGCAAAAAATCATTGGACTAACAACAGCTAGTCACAGCCTCTAACGAAGAAAGATACAGGCTGCTTCTTGTCTTAGAAACCTTGCTTGCCTCTGTGGGCCTCCTGAATTGCCAGGAATTGGCTCTGGAACACTGCTAGCAATTTTCCCTGAGCACAGAGACATGGCTGAAGATATCAGAGGGCAAAGGATTTCTTTTAAATGTTCTTCAAGGAACCTTGAATGTGAAAGAAGATGTGAAGAAATGTGTCTTCCAAAAGAATTATTCTCAGTAACATCTTTGGGCAGGAAATGGGAGAAGGTGGTATTAATGGTATTACCAAATTACAGCATTAATAGGAGGAATATAGGCCAGCATGTGCCAAAGTGAGAAAGCACTTTGGAAAGGAGGGTAGCAAGTGCCAAACCAGTGTGTTCCTGCTTTGCCCTAGAAGCCAGGGACACAGTGCAGATGGTGTGGTGTGGAAAGGGGTAAGTGGCCATAGCTCTGCAAAGTGAACAAGCAGCCCTGAGAAAAAAGCAGCAAAGCATTTATATCATCATATTTTTATGCTGCATCCTTTCTTGTTGCAGGAGTAATTTATAGCAGTGCTGATCAACAACAGAGCTGGCATCACAGGCACTAGTCTATCACAGTGGTGAATGTGTAAATGCTTTAAATGAAAGATAACATAGAAGGCAGCAGGCATTCTGTCCTGCCCCTCAGCTCACATGGGGTGAACTAATTCAGCTCAGTGCTCAAGCAACAGAGAATTACACTCACGATTAGCTGCATCAGAGGTCTCACCACGGTACGTTCCTGAGATTTTTATAACAGTAGGCACTCCACATCTCACAGCATCTGTTTCATCTGAAACTCTTTTTCAGCTCCTCTTCAAACATTTCATACACTCCTTTTATCACCAGTTTAGGGTTAAAAGTGAACCTTGGAGCATGCAGGTTTCCAAAAATTTCATTGTTCCATTTTTCTCTTTGCTGTAGATCATTCCACACTGATAATATTCTTTATGAAGCAGCTGCAGAGGGCTGATGACTGGCTTATCTGCCTGCCATTCCCCTCAAGCCTTTTTGTTACCTGCCCCTAGTTTACCTTGAAAGACACAGTTTGGTCCCTGTATTCTTCTCTTCATCATCTCACTTGCAGCTGGGGAGGCAGAGCCATGGCTAGACCTTGTATATCCTGTGGATGCAGATCAGTGGCCAAGAAAGGTACAGAGCTGCTTTCTTTGCCCTTCCCTGTCTACTGCCATGAGTTTTTCTCCAGTGCATTCTGCTCTCCTGCTCTGACTGCACGAGTAACCCAGAGGCAAAGTCCAGGAGGGTTCATGGCAGGAATACTCACAACTTTATGGAAGTCTCTGTTTTGGCCCCAAGCTGTGCTCCCTGGAAGCAACACAAGCACAGGGCAGCTGTGCTCAGCGGCATGTCCCTGCCCCCTGCATTTTGATGTGGCTCTTTCCTGATCCATAGGTATTCTATCAGACACCATGACAGAGGGGAAACAATTCCCATGCCTAGACAGCTAGCAAGACAAACACAGCTTCAGAGGTGGACTGGCAGAAACTGATGGGCATCTCTTCCTACTGCTGGAAGGATTTGGCAGAGTGGAATGCATTACCCCATGTTACCAAATTCAGCAGAACTAGGTCTTCTCTTCTTAAGATAGAGCTTGTCTGGTCATGAAAGTTTCACTAGTTTAACATAAATGGAAGTTCAAATTTCCTTAATGAAATCAGTATGACCTCCTTGATGATTATTTGTTTGAATTTAAATATCTTTTTACTAGCTACACCCATTTAGTTTGTACCCATGTGAGCAGGTGCAAGTTGAATTGGAGAGCACTAGCTTTATATTCAGACATAAAGCTGCATCAGTTCCAAAAAGCCAATTTAATCTAACTGCCTGTCGTGGCTTAATCCCAGCCAACAATCAACCACCCCACAGCCACTCGTTCATTCCCTCCCAGCAGGATGGGAAAGAGAACTGGAAAGGTAAAAGTGAGACAACTCATGGGTTGAGATAAGAACAGTCTAACAATTAAAATAACATAAAGCAATAATACAAAATTGTAATGAAAAGGAAAATAACAAAGCAAAAAAACTCTTTAGTCTGACTGCACAGCTCCTTACTGCCTTTTCCCCAGACCCATCAGGATGTCTCTTTATGCACAGACAAGGCACAAGAGTGTTTATTATCACCTAGATTTTAATTTGGTTGTTTAGTCTTGTCCATATTAAAGAAATGTTCACCCATGCAATTAGCATTATTGAGCATTATAACCACTGCTAGCCTCACCATTGTATCACTGCATGATGCCTGATCTACAATAATGCAGCAACATCAATTTACAGTAATGCATTTGTTCCAAATGTCCTAGCTCAGGCTGGGCGAGGGCCTGGAAGTGGCTGGTACTGTAGGAGACTCACAATGCCATTCTGTGATCATGGAGTCTTGGGAAGCAGTCAGGTATGCAATAGAAAAATGTGATGGGGTGCAGTGACAGCTGAGGCTGGTCCTATTTGAAAGTATGAACCAGTATTCTGGGATGAACATTGCTAAGTGAGGGCACTTGTTGATAATTTTGATGTTTACTGAGAAGCCTTGAGTGCCAGTATGTTCACACAGTTCCTTCTCTAATAAGACTACAAACTGAAGCAAGCCTTTGGCCCAAAAGAACTGGAATCTGTGCCCTGGAACTGGCAAATCTCTGTGTTTGTGAATGTGTTCAGGAGCCATTCCATACTGCTGGGAGAAGCCAGGGCTTCACTGTTCACTAAAGGGAACAGAGTGCAGCTGGGGAGGCAGCCAGAGGACAGGGACTGGTGATTCTGTTATCTGTGTTCTTGTTGGCAGTGGGAGGCTTGGTCTTTGCTCCCATGTTGTTTACATTTTAGAGTGTGCAAGGATCACATCTTTCTTGGAAGAGATACTGCAAGCCTAGGACGTTCTTCTGTGTCTAAGTACAAATAAATAAATGAACCAGTTCCACTGAGTGGGAGATCTCAAAAGAGATGGAGTGTTTCTGTAGCATGCTGGGCCTACTTAAAACAGAAAAAGAGGTGTACTGATTCTGATTTTTTTCCAAGGAAATGCTGCAATCTGCCTCAGGGTAATGATGACTGTTGATGTAAGGATCACCTGCTAGGGAGGAGTTTGTGTAAGGTTGTATCATTCAGAGAATCTTCATTTTATTTGAGCTTCAAATTGATGTATTTATCACAGAGAAAACATTTTTGTTGCTAAAAAGTACGGAAGAAGCTCCAGAGGGACCAGTAAGAGCATTGTTGAAATTTCTGAAGTTGAAATTCTGCTGTTGGATGCCACAGAACACTTGGAGAATCTAAGTGGAGATAGAGCCTATCCTGTCAGTCACCCTTGATTTCACTTGTAAAGGCTGATGTCTCATGAAGGTGTTTCTCACACTTACCTGGAAAGCAAACATATTTTTCTAAAAAGTGTAGCTGACTGACTTACCTTTTTTTCTGCATGTCAGGCTTGTCCAGCTGGTCACATTCTTCCACATGCTTGACTGGAATAAATTTTCATGGACTTCAAAAGGAAGGTTAGAATCTTTTAAGGAAGGTGCTCAGATGCTAACTAATCAGTGGGGGTCCATGAGTTGAAGAATCTTTGTTGCATGAGTCTCTGAAAAACTAGGCAGAAAAAATTGCTGCCTATAATTCAAGTCCACCTGGAAAAAGAATGGGCAGCCAGGGCCATATGGCAGCTTCAGGATTAGTAATTGCCAAGCAAATAGCAATAAAATAAAGGTTACAATCTTGTCTGCTTCTTCAGGGGAAGGTCCTGACAACATTCAGGAGTCTGGCAAAGGGTGAGTGGGTGGGTGGGTGTGGGTTTTTGGGTGACTTTGTGTTTATCATTTTCTGTCTTTAAAGAAAAACATGCATGTCTCATCTTAAGCGGAACTGTTTACTATAAAGGCTGCCTACCTACCTTGACACTTGTTCCTCTTTTTGTTTATAGCATACTAGTGAAATAAAGCTGGGGTTAATTAGGCATTAGAGTTGTATTCCTATTGTATTGTATACTGTATTACTAAGGAGATATTAAAACTTTAAAAAGTTAAGCAAGAAATCATTATAGACACTTATTTTACACATCTCCTAAGTGTTAAAAGTAATAGTCCTCAGTCTTGAATAATGGTCAACTCATATTCCCTTGAGCCAAGGGAATATTCCCAACAGGCCAAGGAGGTGTGTTTTAGTGGATTACATAAATGAAGTTAGTTTGCCAACTAAACCAAACATCCTGCATATTCATGACTGCTTTTCAAGATTTAGCCACATGGGATACTGATAACAGCAATCCTTAAAACGCAAAAACCTTACACATCTTGTCTTGATAAATGAAGATAATTTCCATACATCACAACCACAAGAACTTTTTTTCATGGAGCACAAGACTAGTCCTAAAATTCCTCTGCATGCTTTCTTGGAGCAGGTAAGATTTAAACTTAAGATTTTAATTTAAACAGGGTCTTCATTCTCTTATTCACAATACCTGCCACACGGCTGGTGCCAGGATGGGGCATCTTAATAAGACTTTTTTGCTGGTGCACTTTGACATGATATCTGTTGTAAGGAAGGTCCCAGGCTACCTCTCTGCCTTCTCAGGCTCAATTTATCTTCAAGGTCTTGAAGATGTCAGTAAGGGGAATAAATATGGAGAATTTGTTCTAACAAACTCTGCTTACAAGGAAACAGCTTCCTTTAACCCATGGACGAGACTGGCCATGCAGGAAAGTGGGTCATGGAGCCCAAGTTAATGAGTACTTGAAAGACTGTTCTGCAAAAATGGAAACCATTTATAATCTGTGAATGTAGCAATGAGTGGCCAATCTACAGAGTTCTGTAAGTAGCAGGCATCCAAAGCATGCAGCTGACACCACCAGAACCCCTGCAGAATAAGGCATTCTCTCCAGGAGGAGGAAGATGCCAGTCAAATGTGCTCTTGCACATGAACTTTTGACCCATCCAAGTACTGTTGAAGAAGGCACAGCTCACTACCCAGACTTTCAGTGTAGGAAATAATGCTGTTCTTTGGATGTACTGGTGTGAGGACATGTAGATGATGGGAAAGCAGTTTGCCACTGTTGGTTCCCTAGGGACAGGTGTCTGGCACATCCCAAGAATCAAGACAGGCAAAGAGAACTCAAAGGAAATACTACAGGTTGTGGGGTTTAGAGCAATGAGAGATCAACACAATGCCATGAAATTGGGTACCTTAACTGTGTTCCCCTGGTTTGCCTTCAGTAAACTGCTTGAGCAAGGCACAGACTTTACAACAGCCCATTAGCTAAAGACCTTGTGGCTCCTGCAATTTGCACGTTTCACATTGATGTTGTTGTTGATTCACTTTCACACACAGTGACTGAAATGGTATAGGTACTTGTCCTCTATTCCAAAATATACTGGTCCCTTAAGCAACAGCCCTAGTCTGCATTCAACAGTATAGGTATTAATGGGCCAGAAAGTACTTAATTGTACAAATCAGACTCAGCACACATAGCTCAGTTAAACACACTTTTCAAAAACACTGATTTCTTCTTAATCTACAGTGAGCCCACTATATGAGGACATAACCAGTTGACTAAAGATTTGTATGAAAATAGAGTCTATGATGGGAACACAGAAGACACAGAACTTGCAAACTATAATCACTTTAACTGTGAGCCCCTTTGACAAAGACCTGGGCGATGGGAATTTTGGGACCCTTTCCTGGCATATCCAGAGGCATCTCTGTACATCTGTAAAAGTAAATACCCTCAGTGGGAAGGGCAAAGATGATGAAAATCTTAACATCTCCGTGAAATGAACACTCAGTGGATGGTAAAGCTGGACCTTTATAGAGTGTTGTGGGAGATTAATGATGTTATTGGTAATGCAGCAATGAATGTGGAGAGTTTAGTTTATTTTTACAGTCCTAAGCAAGAGGATTGTGACTCTCAGCAACCAGGCTTGTCATTATTGTAATTTCTTTGACATGGGGCAGTAATGGGACAATGCAAGGTTTCCTCCCCAGGTGGGGAACAGCTGTTCAGAGGAACACTCACTGATCAGCAGGGACTGAAGACAGCCATTTCTGAACAAATTTATTTACTCCAGCTACTACCTAAAAATGCCTGGCAAACAGAATCTTTTCTGTTGTTCTTTAACAAATATTGTAAGGCTTAAAGATTTCATTGACAAAGCAAAAGTTTAGTGTAGAGTTCTACCTTACAGTTTATATCTGGTTCAGATCATAACAAAAGGAAAGTGAACTTACTGGTCTCGGCTGGATACACATAAGTGCTGAACAAACAGAAGGTAATGACAATAGAGAACGGGTAAGAATGTTCCTCTGTTGGCATTTTTATTGTCCTTGTTATGAATTTTTATTGAAAGATAAGTTATGGAGTTAAATTTTAGCCGCGATGAATGCATTGTTATTTCTGTCGCTCCCTGAGCTTTATTCATTAACTGATGCAGAGAACTGGTCTTTTCCCCACCATTATTTACCTGTAGTTTCTGACAGTGTCCCTCACAGAACTCACTGAGTATAGAAATGAGTCGTATTTGAGTAGCACTAATACAAACTTGGCTCCTAATAAGGGATAATACAACACATATTAAATACAAGTTAGAAAGTCATACCAGAGCTACTTACTTTTAGATAACTTTTATTGTTTTTTAAGCTATTGAGAGAAATGAGGAAGTATTTCTCATTTCTTGTTTAAGTGAAAACTGAGAGTGAATTTCTCCAAAAGCTTCTAAAAGCAAGGCCTTCATAAATGCAGATATGTGACAACTGTATAAAAAGATATTACAATGCCTTTGCACCAAACAGTTTCCTATAGATGCCAGTAAGAATATTTTTGTTTAAAAATAAAACCTGTTTGCACTACAAGCATCTTTTTCAGTGCACCTCTGTGTTTGTGGGAGCTCTGAAGAATGGCATTGCTTCTCAAGGCAACAGCTTAAGACCACATGAAAACCAGCTATGGTGGGGTTTTTATAGTTTTGTCTCTGTGATATTGAATGCAACTTCACCATGCAAATAGATGTTCCAACAAAGTTGGAACAAAGTCCTTAGAGCTGCACTACTGAGTTTTTCCTGGCTGCATTACTATGGATTAAAATTTCAGTCTTTGCTACCAGTTTCCAAATGGACCATAATACAGCCTTCATTGTATAAAATCTATTGCAGTGCATAAAACTTGAGCAACTCAGAGAGCTTCAAATTCTTGAATTATCAGCTTGAAACCACACCTCTAGAAACCCTTAGAACTCCACTCTAGTTATTTTAATCACTAGGATGGTATCTAGGGGAAGACACCATAAGGCAAATCTTAGTACCTGTTCTGCTCTGGAAGATGCTGCTGTTTTGGCAGGAAAGAGACTGCTGTTGACAGCATATAGTCAAGGGCTTTCCTCTACTTGAAACATCTTATTTTTAAATACCTTTTTTTTATGCTACTATTTAGGCAGGTATTTGCAAGAAGGAAGCCTCTTCTAAAAGGCTTCTAGAAGAAATAGAGTCCAGAATAAAAGGAATTGGTTTAGTATATGAAAACGCAGAAGCAACATGTGTGTGGTTTTAAGGCTGCAGTGTTTCCAGGATAATAGCAGGAAAAGATAATTTTACATCTCCATGCAGAAGCATGCCTAGTTTCACTTTTTGTGCTCTGAACAATATGGACTCTTGCTGACTCTTGCTTGCATAACTATAGACAAGAATTAACTACTTACACCCACGGTTTTACAGTTTTGGTCATTTCAATGACGCAACTTGCATATGGTTGGACATCTCTGTTGGATCTTTGACAGATAAGTCTTCTTTAAAGAGACTAAAAAGTTTATACAATGCCTTGTGAGCCAGTGCATCACTATTTCTGAAACTCTTCTGTAGACAGAACTTCCTTTGAAGTCAATGGGAGTTCTCTCTGAATAAGAGCTTTAGGATTTGGGCCTCAGGACACCAGTGCTGTGATCAAGCTTTTGAGCATAGTGAGTAACATTTTCTTGGCTTTCAGAACTACACTAAGCCAAAACTGTAGCCCCAGGGATTCAAAATAGGTTAAACGGGAGAATCTGCTTTGTTTCAACCTATACTTTTCTTTAGCTTTTAAATCAGCATAGTCCCCATGCCTAGTACTGACCTGCCAAAAACACCCTCCAACAATATGAGCAGATGTTTTAATAGCTAGTTTTGTAGTCAAACGTATCATGGCATGAGATACTATGAAACAGAGTTGGTTCAACAAAAAACAAACATTTTTGATGTGGACTGACTTCTTTAGAAGTTAAGACCTGTACATACATTCTGGAACAAAGGACTTGAAGGCTGAGAACTTCATTAATTTTGTTACAGGGAGATCTGTAGGCACTGATTTCAATCAGACCATCATAGTACAAAACACTGTGCAAACATCAGAATTAGTGATACAAAAAGTCAGCAATAGGCAAGACTGATACTCTCTGTCTCCTATTACTTATAATTCCTCTGACTTTAAACATGGGAAGGTCAGGTACCAAGAGATTGTGTGACCTTCCAATACATGGGTGGAGGTGCACAGATGAACAGCCCAGTTTTTTCTCTGGAGTCCCAGGTCTGATGCTGGCCCATCAGCATTTTGGTGGAGGAAGTCCTGCAACTTCTGTTTGTGCCCACAGCCAGTGGAGAGTCTCAAGCAGCTGTAAATATCATGTTGGTATGCATTGCAATAGGAAAACATTGAAATCTTCAGGTGTGAATATTTATGAGACTATCACTAAAAGACAGAATAGTATTCTGGAGAAGCAACTTCAAAGCTGATGAAGGAAACAGAAAAAGCAATGTATTACCTAGAATATGAGCAACTGTACTACCAAGCACAAGCTCAGCAGCTAGAATTCCTCCACAGTATCAGCAAGACTGAGGTCTCCACTATACACCTATATGCCATGACAGAGCTGAACCTACTTAAAATTTTAAACAAGTAAAGTCTTGTCCAGCCTACTCACAGCAGTGATGTAAACAGCCTGCTGATTCAGTTGTACCTGTAGATGGTTTCCAGTGTTTGTTTCTTTGATTTTTTTCTTCTTTTAATTTTGTTTTCTTTTTTACATCTGGATAATGAGTTCCTTTCCCTCTCCCTCCTTCAATTAGGTCAAAAACCCTCTGACTTGCCCAGTTTCTTCAATGCCTTGGCTCTACTTCCCTGTGTGAAATCCAGGTGCTACACTGGTTCCTCCCTGGAGATCTATCCTTTTGTTCCAGTCCCTTCCCTTGGTTCCTGATCTTGAGGGAAGAGGCAAAACAGCCAGCAGGGAGAGGCACATAATAAGAATTAGCTCAAGACCGCTCAGGAGTTCAATTTGTTAATCTCAAAGAGGACAAAGTAATGCATTTTTCTCTTAAAATTTAGAAACAAAGAGGAGGTTTAATTCACCAAAATGGTTCCCTAATTCTCCTCTCCCTTTCCCTAGGGTATGGGTCCCTGCTCATCCCCAGGGATCACAGAGAAGCAGGGCACTCAGTCCCTCAGGCAGCCTACCACCACCGTGGGGAAATGGGTGGCTATGACCTGGCAAGTCATGAAAGACACAGGCAAGAGAACAGTCGTGTGTGGCCACTGCTCAGCCTCTTCTGGGATGAACCATGGGGCAGCTACTTCATGAGCCTGTCAGCTATTTGATCCTAGCTGGCAGACTGCACTTAGGTTTTAGGATCCTACAGAGTCTGAGATTGGTTCTTGACAATTCTTTCTGCCCCCGTTTGGAAACACTCTAGGCAATAAAATTTGCTTGCTTATGCCCAAAGAGAAGACTGCAACTTGCTTTTGACTGTCCTCTTTGCAAGTATCTTTTTGGGGACAGATATAAGAAGATGGAACTGGAAGAGCTGCTGTACAATAAATTCAGACACAATCACAATCACACCTTTTACTTGCCAGAATACTCTCTTTCCTTGCATTTGAGGACTGAAAAATAAAAAGTTGTATATATTATAAAAGACTACATGTTAAGATCCCATCTACAGTATGAATTGCAACAGTGTTGTACATGGACATTCTGATTTGACACAGCAACAGTTGATGTGGTCTCTGGGGAAACACCACTAGAAACAAATTGTGCTCTCTCTGGAGCACTGGGAGCCATGAAATGATATCCTGAAATAAGCATCTTCCTGCTGATATCCAAGATGACACTGACAAGGACTCCAAGACTGCATATGAATGAAACTCACACCACCTGTATCAGAAATCCAGTATAACACACTTCCACATCAAATGGAAGAAGGCTTCATCTAGAGAAAATAATTTCAGCTTTGAAAGAGAGACTGAAGAAGGGTAATAAAAATATATTGTCTCAATAGGCCTTAGTTGTCCTTGCTTTAATCTTCAAAAACTTGTATCTTCCCCCAGTATAATACTAATGATTGCTTTTGGTTTCCCTTCTCACTGGCAGTGAAGTGGAACAGAGTAATTGTGTTAACCAGAGTGAATTGCTGAGCATCATGAGTGCAGGATGCTACTCTTGAGGGGCAAAACAGAATCTCCTACAAGTTTCCGGATGATGAGACTTCATCAGCTGCTGGTCACTTGTTAGAAGATGATGTATGGCAAGAACTTGAGGGGAAAGAACTTGAACTCAAGTTAAAGAATAGCAGTACAGTAACAGAAAATTATCAAACTAGAAATTAGAAGAGCTGTGAGGTCTCTGATGGCCTGCTAGCAAGAAAAACTGAGACATTCATTCCACACTAGTATTTTTCAAAAAATGGTGCTTCATCAGTTTATGAAAATCAAATTCTCATCCTCTGATCCTACATTTTGAAGAGTTTAAATTACTGACTTTCAAAATGGCTACAAAAGGGGAGCTGTCCATTGCCTATATTAACCAAAATGTTCTCAAGGATTAGGTTAACTATGGAAATGGTTGGAGTGTTCACTGCATGTTTAAAATAAAAGCAAAATACCATGTCAGTGGATTAGTAACATAAACTAGAACTAAATGGTCCAGTTCAATTGCCTATGGTAAACAAAACACAAATACTTGAAAAAAACTAGAAATTATAGAAATTATTTGATCTATTATATTATTTCAAAAGGCGTAACCTACCTGGTTCCCTATTAGTTAAATACAAACAAGGATTGCAGTTAAATATAAAAGCTTCATCTTACTAGTATTAGTCATGTTAAGATACTCACCTGCTTATTATGTGTTTTCACAGGTCTCATTTTCTGTTAGTTTTTCAAAAGCAATCATAAAGTTATTTCTTGAGTTCATTAACATTATTTTTCCTGCTATTTTCCAACAGAATGCCATGATTTCTTTTCCAGACCTTGCACAGTATTTCTGTCAAGAGGTCTTTTTCCATGACCTCTTTATATGTATATATATAAACACACACAGAACCCAAGGAAACATAACTACACAGATTTTATTTTAATATAAGCACCAAGTCACAAGCTAGCTTTGTTATACTTTAAAATACATATTTCAACTATCTGTCAAGCCATGGTGCTGTTACCAAAAGGCATCTCAGATATTAAAGGGGAAAGTCTTAGTTTCATCTACTACCAGCTTTATACGGTAGTCTCTGTAGTTTAGAATATCTTTTTCTGGATCTAAAGCAATGGCAAGCATATCCTCCATTTCCTCCTGACTAAAGGGCTCACCTGAAAGACAGCAGAGAATAACACTTTGTCTTAGTAAATATCCATTCAAGGACTGGCAAATTCCACTGCTTTTCCCTTGAAAGGATCTCCTTTTGATTCTCACACAGAGGAGAAAAGGAATAAAACTAAGGATCTTATTCCTTCCCTTTTGCCAGTATAAGTCCTGCGCACCAAGTGAGGCAGTCTAAAAGAAAGGAGGCAGAGGATCAGAATATATCTGATCTTTTAGTTCACAGACACCAAAACAGCCTCTTCCTCTCTGCCATGGATTTTGAAACAACCATTTTTGCCAGAGCTTTTCTCCTGTGTACATTAGAATTATTATCTCTATTTGGCTATCCTTGCACTTGTATTCACATCATGAAAGACTTCTGGTTTTTCTCTTCAAAGCTGTTGATGGCCTACTTCATCCCTCAGAGACACAGGTTACCATTCTGAGGCTGGGTCTTGCACAAAGCCTGCACACCCTTTTGAACACGAGGCAGGTGGGCATGAGTCAGCCACGCAAGAAAAGCAGGCTTTTCAAGGGATATTGAGGATTACAGAACATACAACTTAAATCTTGCCTTTGAATCTCTTTGTTTGCATGCGGCTCTAGAATTAAGATCAAGATAATGGAAGAATGAATGAGCACTGAAACCACTGAAACATCCGGAAATCTAAGCTGCAATTTTACAGGACAGCAAAAGAGTCACATACTTAGTGAGCACAGAGGTGTGCACGGAATCACAAAATTTCCAGGCATGATTGAATTATGAATAAGGACAAGGATAAAAATTTCTATTCTATAATGTCTGCAAGCAGGCAGATAAATGCTCTTTCCCTGCATCATTGACCACTGAAATGTCCTAGTCTGCAGCTACTTATCACAGGAGCAGCATTGTTTGAAGACAATGTATCTACTCCTACAGGTTTTGGCCCCCAGGGTAAGGACCCCAAGGTGCCATATACATATACAATGCTTTTTACTTAAATACTGATATTACAGAAGTCATGTTACCTTTTTCAGTCAAATGTTTGACCAGGTCCTCCTTGGTAATATATCCACATTTATTCTCATCCAAAGCCTTTAAAGAAAAATAATAAAACTTGTGGTTTTAAGCTTATTGTATCAAAATCAGCAACTTCTTCCCAGCAATTAGGTACTTGAATATTTCGTTACAGACCTCAAATGCATGCAGAATAACATCTTCTGGAATAGGCCGGAATCTGAAACCACAGAATCAAAAAAGTTAAGTTACTGCTCACCAGTGTTCTGAAAAAGCTAAATACAAGTACTAAAGGAAAAGGAAAGTTTCTTTTCTATGAGAATGTACTAAGTTTTGTCTATCAAACATTTAATGGCAGCCTGACCTTTTGGAATTGTCTGTACATTTAACTCTTATATCTTTTGTTGTACTACTGTTTAATATCCCTTGTGCTGAGGAGCCAAATGAATGTTTTCTGCATGCCTGGGCTGGCTTGGTGGGTTAGTAGGAATAAGCAACAGATGAATCATTCTACATAGCCATTGCAGTGAACAGAAATGGACAAGCCAAGAAAACAAAGTTTTGTCCAGGTAGGCTGGTAGCTAGGCAACAGATCACCTAGTGGGACTTGGGCAGTCTAATGAGCTGATGATGAGCAAAGAAGGCTGGTAGCTGTAAAAGAAAAGGTCTGTCACTAACAATTTCAGAGAGAGGGGAGAACTGGGCATGTGTGTGCATGCATATGCATGCTTGATTTTGGAGCTGGAAAGAAAGCTCAGTGCAGCAATGGAGAGCTTCCATATCCCAGCAGGCTCTTACCAAACCCCCAGAATACTAAAGAGCTGAATCCAGGGAGGTTCTAACTGCTTGACTGCTTTGTCTGGACCCGCCTCAGTCTTTTACTATCTAAAAATCAAATGTGCTAAGAAGTAGCCTTCTATTTTGTGATCCAAATCTCATGTGCACTTGCTTAAGTGAACTATGGATACAGTGCCCCAAAAGATGAAGTGGGTCTTGGCAAGCCTGCACTAGCCTGGGGAAAGCATGCAGAGGGTATTTGTGTTTGTGTGTGTGTGTGTGTGTGTGTGTGTGTGTGTGTGTGTGTGTATGTGAGTGTGTATGTTTTATGAAGGGGGTGTGGAGGAGGAAGAGGAGAGCCCAGAGCAGCAAGGCATCATTTTGTGAAAGGGTGAACATCAGTGTGGAGCCACAGCTACTTCATGTGTAGAACACCAAAGGCCCTCTGTGTGCAAAATAACTTCTCGGGATTGGACAAGATTGAGTTTCTCAAAAGCCTTGAGTACCATATTTAAAATTAAACTCCTTGTAAGTAATCTTGCTTTAGTGCAAAATGGCAAAATAGGGGAAGTCCCTGTGTATGTGCAAAGACTTCTATGCACCTTTGTGACCACTTTTAAATCAGCAATCTTTTAGAGTGCTAATTGTATAGGTTCAGCTGTACCTGCAGTTATTTTGAGACATATGAAGCTTGCTTACACAACTTATTTAGAATACACTGTAACTCTGTGGTTCTCAGTAACTCTAACTCATATGTTCAGAGAAAGCAATAGTTATGACCTTAATTTGCATACAAAATATTTCAGAGATACACAAAGCATGTTGAATAGCAATTCTGATTCCAATTAAAAATACAAAAGCTACATATTATCACAATTATGATTATAAGCTTGTATTATTTATATCATCAGTAGAACATAATTTAATGCAGATGAACTAATTTTTAAACAAAATCTATATAGCTAATGTAAATGAGTTTAAATGACAAAGAAGACCTATACTCCTTCCAATTACATAAAATTTCTGTAGATATCTTTATTCAGAATCAACCCTGTCAATCTGGAATAAACTGCAGACACATAAAATTCACTTTCCATTACCTTTTGTCAAGTAGAACTTTTGTCATCACTGGAAGAAAGTTTTTCAGATGAACGAATCCTTCCTGTTCTTCTACTTCTATCTAAAAACAAAACTTAAGTGTGGCAGAGTATATGACTCATTAGCTAAAACTAATTCAAAAACCAGAAAATTTGGGTCCCTGCATTCAAATTGCAGCATTAGATTTTGGATATTTATATCAGGTCTTTAATATCACATGGCACCATAACATCTGAGTGAAAGGCTTGTGACCAAAGAGAAAGAGATTCAAGGAAGAGATAATATCCCAGGGAAACACAGGTCTGCTATTATAGACACTTGCAGCAACTCAATATTGCCCTCTTGTGCTTCAAAACCATTCATGCAAAGGAACTGGACACCGAGGAAGTGATCTTATCTGCCACAATAACTCAGCAGAGGTTTAAACACTCAGGCTGAAGTCATACTAGTAAAGTCTATCAGGATCTGGAGCATTCCCAAGCAGTGTAATGTGAACACCCATTACAGCAAACTGTGAGCATGCTCCCTTGGCACAATTTTGAACTGTGCCACCCAACTTTTCCCCCAGCAGATTCTGGCTTGGACCTTAAGGACTTTTCCCCAGCAGGATGCTTGGTGCAGCCACTCTGCATAAAACATTTACCAGGATGGGCATGAGCTGCTCTGAGCCAGCTGGCTTCAACACCCAAGGATATTTCTGGGCATATTTAATTTGCTACCTTGGATATAGCTCCAGTCAAGTGCACCTTAATGATAGAATTTGTTGCTTTTATGTTTCATAGTCAAAGAAAGTTGTCAGGGGAAAGACTGGAAAGGCAGGCAGACTGAGTCAGGACAGACTAAAACAGCCACAAGGAAGTCTATAAAATGCTACCCTTTGCCTCTCAAATAAATTAACAAATTAGTCCCAAAACACTGGGGACTTCTAGCAGCATTCTCACTATATTCCTATACTTCCACAGGAGATAAGCAACATGGTAAAAAAATGTCATTGGGGTGCATCCCTTCCCTGAAAATTTTAAGTTTTGCTCCCAAAAGGACTCCTCTTAATTGAGCTAGCCTGCTCCTGTCTGTGTTGAAACTGGATGCATGCCTTGAGGTCTCACATGGCAGCAGTAACACCTTGCTAGGCCCCCTGAGATACAGCCCAGATTGAAAGAAAACTCAAACAGGCACTGATTTGAAATCTGCCAACTGAGCCAGGAAAAACTTAGTAAGGAATCTTCCTCCTGGGAGCTGGGTCACAGCTGGGGCAGTTCCTGATACATCCAGTTGCTTAAATGGAAAGCTGCAACTGCTGCTGCATGCTCTTTTCCAGTGTTCTGGAAGGGGGTTGGGTGCTAAGAGAAAATGGCCATCACATCTTGCTGCTTTAGTAGAAACTGGCTTGAAAAAACACATTTTCCCTTCTATTTGGTGAGCCTAACAGAAAGGATCTTTAGCAAGGAAATGAATATGTTGTGTGCTTCATTCTAAACCAAACTGAACCTTTTACCATTACAGAATCACTTGTTTTGCTGCTTGCTTGATTGAAAAGATATAATAAAATAACTGGCAAAACCTAGCCCTGGGAGGTGATCAGCAACCTCATCTTCCTCTGACGTAGAACAACAAGCTTCCATTTCAGAGTCTCTATAGATCCAGCAACATCCTGAGCAGTTAAAATTAATCCTATTTCTAGCACTTCTTACTACTCCTTGTGCTCACTCCTGTTCTACACCTCATTTCTCATTGATGTTTTTCTGTATTTCCTCCTCTTTTCACAGAAACAATATTTGCTTGTTTAACTCTGTGAGTTTCACACTATTTCTTTCCTTTGGTACATCTACAGCTCCCATAACAACTGTATTGTAGCACCTATTATGTTTTATATCCCTGTTCTCCCAGCCATAACACTGGGGTACTTGAAACACAAAGAAACAAAAACATCTTCCAAAGTTACCAGGCAGCACTGTACCAAACTCCAGATTAGTTTTCACCATCTCTAGATTTAGCATTTAATCTTATCTTTGTAAGTAGGCCTAGAGATATGATATTAAGTACAGAATTAATTATAAGGCAGTATAAGAAACATTATATGATAATTTATAAAGATAATTATATAAATGCTGATTTTGAAGATATGAATAATGTGATGACAGCATGTGCTAGCTTAGCAATAAGGCTAGTAGGAAGATGACAGAGACACTAGAAGTGGGAAACAGAAATTAATCATAGCTCACAATAGGCAACAATACTGGGGAAATACCTTAGTTACAAACTGGCTAATAGACCATTTTAACCTTATCTTGATTAAGATAAAATAGTATTACCACAGCCAATTATAGTGACATCTTACATAAATTAAGACATATCTCTGATTATCAAAATATATTAAGGGTTTCACAAGAAGACATTGTTCTTCTGTTACTAAACCTATGCCAAGGTTTCATTTACAGGCACCATGAAACATCTTTTGATATTTATTTTCTAGTTCAGTGTTCTTTTAGGTTAACCATTACTGTTGAAAGTATTCTTTCTTCTCACAGTATTTGTACTTTAATATTCTTACAATCAGCATATTCATACATGTTATATTATTGTGTGCCAAGAATCTTCTGCCTCATGGCTACATAGCATTGTACTTTTTATGTATTACTTATCTCACATTTTTAGTAATATTGAAAATTAGGAAAAAAAAAAAAAAGGCCAATCTCTTAATCTCTTCCAGAGGAAGAGGCAGACCTTAAATTCTCCTGGTTCCCCTGGACTTGAACAGGGTTGAAAAAGCATCCCCTTTTCACAAATCTGTATCTTCAGTGAGGAGTTGCACTGTTGATTTGCTGTAAAGAAAAGTCACTGTGGGACACTAAAAATATCATCTGCATTAAGCACCATAATTTCTCTTTCCATTTTGTCTTGTTTGTCAGTGGGAGCTGGGACAATCTGGTTCTGAGAGTACAGAATCAGAGCAGACAGATTGAAGTATCATGTTAAAAGAGCTTTCTCCTCTGATGGTTCTTTGCACTTCCTCATCTAAAGCAGCTGCATCATTTTCACAAGACTTAGTGCAAGACTTCTCACACTAAATTCTGGTCTACAAGAGACCAAACAAGTCTAGTGAGGAGAGACTGTTACTGCAACTATCCAAATTTTTGTTGGAGCAGGAAAAAAACAGTAGGAGACATAAATTCCTAGTATCCTGACCTACACATGGAAAAGAGAAAAAACATTGCACCACCTCTCAGCCCCAGCACTGTCCACTCCTTAAAGATGAATGCCCATTTGCAAAAAGAATGTGAAGTCTTTTTCCCACTTCTTTGTCCCATTTATTAACCACACTATGCCAAGGCACCAGCACACCACTTTTCTATTACAAGCATGATGTAAAGAGACAAATTTTAGTATAGGAAAAGACTGTCAAGAAATGTGATTAATTTCCTTACCTTACTACTGCATATCACTGAGAGAATGAGAGGATCACTAGGTCTTGTGATATTTTATGTCTCAAAGCCTAATTTACAAACTTAAGCATTCAAATAAGAGAAGATTCTCACCTGTAATTCAGAAATCTGAAGACTGAGAAAGACCTCATGAAGGACAGAATGTTGAAAGGTCTGGCTCTAAGACAGCAATAACAGGACGTACTTCAAAAAATGGCAGGCCTTCCCTCTGGGTATTTTTGGAATGTGATGTATAATCTTAACACCTGCTCAAGAACCAATTTTTACTATCTCACCCTGCAATGTGTCTCCATGGCATGTCCAGAAGAGTGAGATGGTTAGAGGTTGGATATTTGACTGAGGTTTGGAACATTCTTTCTCATCAGTCAAAATCAATTTTTCCTCCATTTTCTATAAATGTCCCTCCACCTTGGCACAGTGTCACAGTGCCTCTTTGGGTAAAACAGAGTCAAAGACTCCTCATTTTAATTCATCAATGTTGTTATCTCATCATGCTAAAGGTTTGCTTCAGGGTAACCTGCGAGACTGACTGTCTGCTGAAAACACTTCCATAACTCTTCCAATATCTTGGAAAAGAGTTTGGGTTTCCCATTCAGCAAGGCAGAAGGGCCAAATTTGTGCAAGTTAAAGACTGAAAAAAAAAATACAACAGTTCTAAACATTTACCTGTGCAAGCAGTTCCTGTACTTCTGCCTCATTTGGAAAGCAACCCAGTGACCTGATAATGCAACCAATCTCCCTGAAAGAAAATAAGAGAAAGTGAGATAGAAAGAGAGAAAGAGAGAGAAAACGAGAAACAAAGAGAGAAAGAGAGAGAGAGAGAAACACAGAGAAAACGAGAGAGAGAGAGAGAGAGAGAGAGAGAGAAAGAAAGAAAGAAAGAAAGAAAGAAAGAAAGAAAGAAAGAAAGAAAGAAAGAAAGAAAGGAGTAAAGAAAACATCTTTGTTAATAAGTCTGCAGTACAAGATTATCTGTGGACAATACAGATGCCAATTCAGAGCTTTCATACAGGAGTGTGCCCCTAAAAGCATACAAGAAAATCTATGTGGAATTCTAAGATGATGTCTCAGTAATCAATGTCTACTTCTTCAGACATTAAATATCTGAAGCTCCTTGAAATTCTTCTTTCAATTTCCCAAAAAAAGTTTTTAATATTGTTTTGCAGTGTACTGTGTGCAAGTTACTTTTACATTGCTGTTCTCTAATTGTTCTGCTTATTTTCAGAAAAGTCTATATTTATGTAGTTAACAAATCACTTGGAAATCTACTCAGATGCAAGGTAACTAATAAAATACATGCCTCCTTTGCATTCTATAACTTCATTAAAGTTATATATTCTAACTTCATTAAAGAACAATTACAAAAGGTCAGGAAGAAGGCAGCTCTGCTATGTCCCTGCTGTGCTCTCAAATGAGTCACACAGAGGAACAAAGTGGCTTATCACCACTCTGTTTATGCTGTAAATATATTCATAGCTTGCATTTATTGCTGAACCCGGTGCAGCTGTTCTGAGGCTCTAAATAAAATTCTGACCAAACTGGCAATGCTCAAAGTAGTCTAAGATGAACAATGTCACAGACTAGAAACAAAAGTATTGTAATGCTGTAATAAAGCTTTAATGAGACTTATGTTATGATTAAAAACAAAATAACAGAAGCATTAGTATCGCTTGTGACTTACAATTCAATTCAACAACAGAAATGTAAGCATATTCGAATATGTATTGACAGTGCTGGTGGTTCCCATGATCCAAACCTCTGTGGTTCCTGCTTTTCATTTTGTGCAAAAATCAGATTCCCTAGTAAAAATGGTAGCTAGAAGGAGGAATGACCTTTGTAAAATCTTCTTGTAACAGTAAGACCCTGAATGCAGCACATCAAGCATATGCAAAATTATCTGTGTAAGTCTATGACCTCCTCAGACAGGTCCCAAGGAGTTCCCATTCTGATTGAAAACGAGTGAGAAGCACTACAGTAGACAAAAGAGAGAAAAAGGCTGGCTGCACAAAACTAGTTACAGAGCAAAACCCAATCCCACACATCCACATGTTCTGAAATGAAACCATCTACTCAAATGACCCTGCCACTTGGGTGAGAATGGCCAATGGCCTCAGGGAGGTCAGTCACTTGGGCATAATCCTTGTCCATGCACCCTACTTCTAGCATGCATAATATTGCATTTGCTGCTCTCACTCCTGCACTCTCTCATATTTTCCAGCTACTTGTAAGTATTCCCTGCCTCCACCAGAGAAACATCCAACACAAATCCTGCCTCCTTGTTGTCCCACGCTATTTCTGCTCTCACAGACTGCCAGGGATGGGAATGCTGCCATGGCCCCCCTGCATCACTTCACTCACACCCAGCAGAACTGTGATGTGACTGAGGTAAGTCAGACCCTAAAAGAGTCTGCAAAATCTGGCACTGCTAGATGCTGTATCTGGCAATCTGCATGCATGCCAGCACGAGGATGTTGCTTGAAGTGCTTGTGGTAAAAAAAAAGTCAGGTCCCATTTGGTAATAACACGGAATTGGAAACTCCATGATAGGAAACTATTTTGCTCCCAGCCCCTTCCTCTCACTTAGTTCAGCAGCTGCAGTTTCTGCTGTGTAGTTTCTAGAATACAAAAACAATGGTTAAAATCAAGTTTATGATCACAAAAGTTCTATATTACAAATGCAATGAAAATTTTGGCTCATGGTTTTCACCTTACATATAACGCTTTCAATTACAGGATTTGCAATATCATATGAAGTCCTTGACTGAGGGACATGAAACATGCATGAAAAAATACTATCTTCCTCATGCTTTATTTCTTACTAATTTGTACTAGGAGTCATGGAATATCAATGTTGGCCAGTCAAACCAGTATAATTTTCCATTCATCACAGCTATCTGATATTTCAGGCAATAATACTGATACAGCTACAGTTGTGGTTAAGAATTGTACTGTGCTGCCACCTTCTGATACAAGATAATCAGCCATTAATAATCCCATTTGTGACACAGCCCTGCAATGTGAACCTAGGAATAATTAGACAGTTTTTGTTCAGTGTCTGTACCTGTACTACAAAAAAAATTAATGCGAAATTGTGCATTTGCTATGTTAAATAGAATTTTGGATGTTCCCTGTCTGACTGAATAAATTTTTAAAAGAGTCTACTTGTATCATTTCATTGTCGTAACATGCTCCCAAGCTGTATATCCATATATAATGGAGTGAGAAGTGGAGAATATTCTACAGCTGTTTAGCCAAGACTGCAGATGTAAATGACAAACAAACAAGCAGTGAGCATGCCACGATGCAGTGAAGGATGGGGGATGGTAGTGGTGGGGGCTCTGCCCCAGGCCAGGCAGCCAGGACCCATCCTAATGCCCAGCCAGGAGCAGGGCACCAGGGGGCACCAGGACAGCCCCAGCCCCGGGCATCAGGCACCTCCCTGGGCACGGAGCAAGAGATTTAAGAGATCATTCTCCCCTACAAAGTCCTACAAGGGAGCAGCAACTATACTGAATATAGAGACATATGCTGATATTCTCCCCATGGGGTATAGCTGATTTCATATTACTTCTATGAAATACCTGCCATTTCCCAAATGTAGAGGCATTAGTAAGCATGCATTGCTACAGACATCACATAGATATTTTTTACCTCCCTTTCCTCTCTGTAATGCAGAAAAGTTGTTTGGAACATTTAGGTATTTTTTTCAATTTGCCTTCATGAAGAATGTCTAACGACAACAATTTCACCAGTTCTCACACTCTATTGTAGTGTTACCACTCAATAACTGATTTATAATTAAAAGGATATTCTTTTGAAAATAGTAATTGTAAATATGAAAAACTACTCCAGTAAACTTTCATGACAACAGTTTATAACCTCTGAACCTGCTGAGACATAAACATGTGGTGTATGTAATTTATAACATAAATCCTATGTGTATGAATGCTTATGTTAAAATTAAGTACCACTGTCAAATATTCAAACTTTTAAAATACTAGAATTAAAAGCATCTAGGGATTTTTAGCATCCATCCAAGGTCAACCCACTACAAACATACTGGTTCAAACAGGGCTAAAATAACTGTTTCTATGAACATTTTCTTTTAAAGCAGATGCCAGTTTAGGGAGTCGTTTATCTCTATTGAGATTCTGTAATAATTTTGTGAATATATTTACAAACCTGACATCCACAGTTTTATTGGATTCACGGTCAAACACTTCAAAAGCTTCTGTAATCTTTTTCTCAATTTCAGCTACTAGGCTACCTGCAAAAAGAAACATAAGAATGATTCACCGAGCTGTTAGAACTAATATATTTCAAATTTGAGACTTACAACAGCAGAAGCACCAAAACTGATAAAAGGCAGACAGGAAAGGTACTTTGAAAAAGCAAAAGTTATGAAAAACCCACTCTAAATGCAGGATCTGTCATTTGTATTAATAATATTGCCTTGCTATGGCTCTGCAGCTACATCAAGTCTCATGGCAATGGTATGCCTCAGCTGGACCCTGCCCAGAGGGTGCCACAGCTCATTCTGGACCACAAGCCTGAGCCCTTCCTGGATGCCACTGAGCCAGTGGAAGGAGCAAAGAAAACAATGGCCCATGCTTGCCCTGAGATGGGGCTGAGTCATTTCATCCAGGTTCTTGCATCCAGGGAAACATAACTGCTCTCATGTCCACTCAGTTAGTCATAATGTATGAAAAGCTGAGAGCCTGGGATAAGATGTATAAGATCGGTGCACAGTGAATATGGCTCATTGTAAATAATTCATAAGAGTTTGGAAAGTAAGACAGTTTCAGCAAAGGAGAAGGAGTAATTTGCTGCATTTGCTTTTCATATCTCAATCTCAAAGAATGGTGAAAGAAGAACTACAAGTTATCACAGGTATATCTCACATAAGCCAGAAATTGCATTCTTGGGGCAAGCTAAGAACCAGGAAATAAATTCTGAAGAAAAAAATATAAGGAGGGGAAAGGGTCTATCTCAAAAGGAAAACTCCCTGGCAAGAAAGCCAGGGCAAAAAAAATAGTGAACTGGTAGCCCATTTATTAGTTTGACTCCAAATGAAAGAACATAGGAAGCAAAGTGACATGGAATTGACTTTTTGGTCCCTGTGGCTCAATACAGCCCCAAACTCTGTTTTGCAAATCAGCTCTCAGGAGGCAGCATTTTTTAAGCTAGCCCCAAAGCCTCCACAGAGATTCCATAGGGAAAATCTGACTGACAGCCAAATTGAGATTGATATGAGGGACACTTGTTTCCTCATTTTCATACTTGGCTTCTGTATTTTCAATACAATAAGTAAAACAAAGCTCTCCTCTAGCATACAATATATTTCCTTCTTTAGTTGACATTGTGTTAAGTGCTATTGAGCAGCTCAGGCCAACATTAAGCCACCAGATCTGTTTTCTACAGGCATAATAAATTCATACTAGTTTTCTACAATCCCAATAGTTTGGGAACCCCTGGGGCTGTGCAATCATTTTTTTCATTTGCTTTCTCACCCTCATACAGAAATGTCATTTTGCTGACAACTGAATGATACATTGGCTTTGTGATCTTCTTCCCTTTATCTCAACCCATGAGCTTTTTTATAGTGGTTTCTCCTCCTATGCAGTTGAGGAGTGCAGAGAGGGGCTGTGTGGATGCCTGGCAGCTGACCAAGGCCAGCCAATTGCAGGCTACAAGCACTTCAATACAACAGTGGACTGACCCAGATATAAGGAACCTCTTCTGCAAGTAGAAGAGAAGTGCATCCCATCATAAAGCTACAGCTGCCTGCTGCTTTCCATCTGTGTTTGGTACTGAAGTCCCCAGAGGATACACAAAGAGAAGATAAGTAGGAACATATCCTGTATTCCTCTCCCTGACTTTATTCCCCTGATGGAAGCATGGGCAGGTGTGTGTGTGTGATGGACTGGAGACTGGAGCTCATTGAGGAAGAGGAGCCCTGTGCAGTCCCCAGGCACAGGACAAACTGTATTCTATCCACAGCCTGACAATAATGCCTAGCTTTTCTCTGCCTATGCAAAGTCCATATTTAATTACTTTTTAAAAACCCCATATTAAATCTAAGTGGACCTGATTCCTTGTAAAAAAGTCACTAAAGACTCTCAAAGTACTACATTTGATGTTTTTGGGGTTTTTTTCTGGTTATTTCAAAGAGCCTTGGATCTTGTCTCCCACATAGACGTGGCATTTAGTTCTTGACATCAGGCACTTCAATTGCACACTACAACTCACAATAGAGAAATGTCGAAGGAATATTTATAGCTGTATATTCTTGGCATGATGTATGAGACTTCTGTAGAAATAAAAATTAGCCAAGAGAAGATAGGGAGAGATTTTAAATGCTGGAACTCTGTAGGCATCCAGCCTTTCCAAGCTTTTTTCCATGAAGACAGTAAACATTAATCTTACCTTTTGAAGAGGCCTGATAAAGAAAGGTCCTGAAATGAGATGAACTTGCTTTAACCTAGGTACCAGATAACCTATATCTCTTCCAAGAACTGAGAGGAACTGAGTGACTAAGAGCCATATCCTTGGAAGAAAACATGATATACTGTTGTCCTCTCAAGGACTCTCTGTGAGATGAGTAAATACCTAATAAGCTATTGGCTAAATTTGTTGTCTTACCTCCAGGAATGAAAGCCAAAGATGTTCAACATAGTTCAGGATGGCAAAGCTGTTTATCTGAAGAATTCTACAATTCACTCTAAACCTCTCTTTCTGAGGGAAAAGAAAACAGATTCCCACTCTAGGATAAGAAATGGGTAAAGTTTTGAAATCATCCCTTCAAGAAGGGCATCAAGAGGTCATACACACAGTTAACTCAATCGATGTGATGCTCTAATGTACTGAAATAGTTCTATACAAGGAGACTCTCCACCATGGGTAGATCAATGAAAGTTTCACTTTGCCCTGTATTCTAGCAGTTTTTCAGGACAGAAATACCTACACTCCAACAGAATAAGACTTCACTCACTTATTCTACTAACTATAAAAACAATATACAGTGCCAAGGATAGAATTATCTCACTTATTGTAATTATTTAAATAAATAAACATTGAAACATACCATGCCAAAAAGGATTCCAATAGCAACATCTATTTATTCCCTCAAAGAAATATTGTAGGTATGATGTATTATTTCCATTTTTATGCTCTTTAAGTGCTTGAGATACTTGTCAATGCTATCCCATCCTACTTTATTTTCCTACCACATATGCAGTAAGAAGGAAAAAATGTCTTAAAATCTATTTTTCAGATACTTGAATTGAAAATGTATTCACTATCAAATTTTCTTTCCTATACTATCCTTTGCTATTTTCCCATTTTGTTTAGTGTGACCTAGATAAAAACTCTTGATACTGCCAATTAAGTAAGGCTGACAGAGAGCTAGAACTCCCAAGTCAATTCTGATGGTTCTTGAAGAATGAGTTGCTCCTCTTCAGTTTGTCCAGACTGTTCCCCAGCACTCTGAGGCCCATTTGAAGCCAGCCCTTAAGCAGAACACCTGCTTTAGTTGTGACATTTCTTCTTCAAAGACCACACTTCCAGCCTTTACAGGGAACAGAAACCATTAGCTAGATGTGGCTCTGCCAGACTCTTGAGTAATGAGAATTTTAAAAAGGGATTTCTAGTTGATACAATTGGCTAGATTCTACCATTCACTTAATGAATTAGCTAGCTTGCTCTCTTTCCTTGGGGCCAGTTGCTCTAATGGTTCAGAAAGTCAACCCTTTCTTTCACTAAAGAGAAAAACTGAATTATCATAAGAGGTAGTCCAGCATTAAACAACCAACTAAAATGCTGGGGACCTGCATTTGTCTGCTGCTCACAGGAAAAGATGCATCCTGATGAACCTATTTACACTATGAAATACTTTTAAACTCTTTTTATGTTACTTGGAGGAGTAAAATTAAGGGTTGATTTGTAGAAGTGCCAGTGGACTTGATTTTATTACTTAGTGTTACTCCTCACACACCTGAAACATTATTCTTTATAAACATTAATTTAGGTGTATTTTAATAAAAATTGTCAATTTTATATTTAAGCTTCTATATGCATGTGGGTATCTTATTAATTATTAATTACTCCATTCTCTTTCCATAATACTATGCTATGGCTATAGGCAGGTGTAAGGAAACCCCTGAGGTCTCTGCTGACAGGAACCTTTTCTCACGTGGGGCTGCTTTGTGGAACTTGTCAGTCTGAAGGAACAGGGACACAACCAGGTAAGCCCAGCTCAGTGACAGTTTCAGAGTCATTTACATGTTGTTATTCCCATTTTATTTATTTAAATATTACTTAAATTGCTGCTATCTTTTGTAGATTTCCCCAACCAGTAACTAGGGCTTATCAGCTGGAAGTACAAAATCTTATCAGTGGCTTTATACTCCAGCACCATTCCTTCTCTTTTCCACTAGCCATTATTTCAACCAAAAAAGTAGGCAGCAACCTTGATCCTGCCAGTGAACTGGGAATGGGATACAAAGACTGCCATGGACAAAAAGGAACATTTTAAAGAAGGTAATAGAAACGAGAGAGGATGTGACGGTGCAGGCAGCCACATAAAAAAAAATGTGCATCTTTAAATCCACTGAAATCTGCACTCAACTTCTGTCAGCATTCTATTTCTGCTCACAGATCCAACTTATTGTTTTTAACCACTCTACCCCAAAACTTCCATAAGGCTCCTATGACCACTCTTGGCATGCATTTAGGATGAAAGAGACGAACAAAAACCAAAACAGATTTGCCTTTGATGTTTGCAGACACTGTTTCACATGACCTCTCCCAGAATCCTTCCCAAAACCACAAATAGAAATAGGGGCATAAGAATTGGGGGTGAAAGAAAAAAAAACAACAAAAACCAAACAACAACAACAACACAAAACCAATAACAAAACAAAACCAAAACAGAACAAAAACAAACAAACACCTCCAAAACTGACAGTGATTCTAATAAGAAGAAATGTACAATGTGTATTTGTTGAAATATAAAGAATAAAAAACAGTAAGAGACTTCACAATGCAAACTCTGAAGAGCTCTTATGAGATCTAATCAGGCTTTTAACCAAGTTCTAAATGGACTATCATCTAGGTCAAGATGTTCAAAAACTGTCACAGTACTCAGCATCATCTGTACAGGTGAACTCTCGAACATTCTCAAATAAGCACATCAGTTTTATCAAGGCATTGTGTTTCCAGAATAAAAAGGGAAAGCCAATGTGGTCTCATAACGTGAATCCTTCCTGATGATATCAGCATTCTGCCACAAACATTCAGGTTGCATTCATACAAAGTGTGGGGAGCTTGGCTGACATAAAAATAACTCAGAAATCTTGCCCCACCTCAAAGAAGAAAATCTTACAGCATTTAACTAATGCTATTTTAAGGAAATTACTGAGGAATAGGAACATGGAGAAAACCATCCTAAGGCCACTTGAATCTGACTTACTGTTGAGATCCTTCTGCTCTGTAGAGGAAAAGGCATGTGTTAATTTTTTTCCTAGTGACCTTCTCAATTCCTTCTGAAAGGAAGATAAATGTAGAGTCAGCCTAATATGCTGAACAAGCAATAGTATGCCATGTTCTAAAAGTACTGAGGTAAGAGAAATACTGTCTTCTCTATTCTGTACCTGCAGTAGCATATATGATATTAATATATTGGGTATCAGAAAAAAGCAACAATAGGATTAAGCTGTAATATACATTAAGCTGCAAAATATACAGTATTGTTTCATTGTGTCTTGTGATATAGAATTAAATAATTAAGATATGCTATCATTGAAGAATCTGCATTCTAGAAAGGCAAATCAAGAAGATTTTGAAGAAAAGCAAGAGGTTTATGGAGCTTGATTCCTCCAAGGAAGAGGTAAACTTATTCCTGAATGGAAATCTAAAGAAAACACATGGATCCAAAGTATTGATGGCACCAATGGGAAATGTGCCACCTGAGTTTAGACATTCAGATTATGTGAAGAGATAAAATATACAGCTTTGTGAAATTTCATGTCAGTTCCCAAGAAGTGACAAAGCTGATGTCTTCACTGGCTGTAACACCTACTCTAGCTTGGGGATGCAAGTCATGGCCTGCAGATTCAGGAGAGGGATAATGCTTTCTCTCCTACATACAAAGCATCCCATGTTATCACAGATTATACTCAGGCAATCTGAATTTTAGTCTGCGTGAAAAAAAACACAACAAGTTTAACTGGTTTACATAGAGGTCACTTTAAAGCATTCCTAAAGGAGCAAAAATGAAATCTCAAGAACAGCAAAAGCTTTTTCTTTCATGTTTTTCAAAATTGTTGAGAACTAGCCAGGTCATTGCTCTCCATTGTTTATGTTTGCCACAGCATACACCATGTGGTATCCAGATGAGTAGTAAAGCCCATCACCAGTGTAAATCAACAAAACCAAAAACCTGCACTCATCATTATGAATGTGAGCAACCTTGGACCAAGAGCATTACCTCACACTGTTGTCACACCTCTTCTCCTAATAGCAGTACAAGTGAGAGCTGAAAAGTTACCTGGTTGTTTCCACCACAATAACTGCCTTATGGAAAACTAACAGGAAAAAAAAAAAAAATGCTACATTTTAAAACAGACAGAACAGAGCCTTCAGAGTGGAGCAATCAGAATGATATTTGCACAGCCCCATGGCACCTAGTGTGAACAGCCATTTAAAAAAACCTCCAACAGCAAATAGACTTTTAGAAAAATCAGGTAAATAATTTGATGTCTGATTTAAAATACAGGCTGTCAGTTAGATGAAGGCTGTGGGAAAAGTTAACTGCAAAAGCTACTTCATATTCTGACTGAAAAATATTAAACACAATTTTTTCCTTTTCGTCTTCTTTACATAAGATAATTGTAACATCGGCAAAATAGAGATGTAAAAAGAAAGCACTATCCTGACTCCAGTTTGGGCTACAAAAATAAAATTGTTTTATAGAATTCTGACAGCAATAAAAAATTAAGAGTTCAGATCAAGCACAATGGAAATATCTTGCTTTCTTTAGAAGCAGACAAATTCATTAAAGACTTACAAAAAAATATACAGCAATTGTGCATTTCAACCTTGAAGCTGAAAAATGTAATAATACATCAATTTGCAAAATCGTTTGTGCTAGTCAGCTGGCAGCAACAGCTGAAGTTACAAGCTGCCAGTAACTTTTTACTTAATGAAATAAGATATCCTGAATATTGTCCTGGGTTTTAACTGTTCAGTAGACGGCATTTTAAATGCCATGGCATTCTATTCTACCACAGATTCAGATGTTTCAATACATGTGGGAACCAAAACTAACAAAGTTAATGGGCAATTAACAACTCATTCAACTGCTAAGAAACAAAGTGCAGAAACTATTGCTGCCTTGATAAGCAGTCAAGCTTCTAGTTGCCAAAAAAAATCTTAAACTATTTGACACTGTATCATGGAACAAAACAGGACATGAAGAATACCACATCAAGAAGCAAAAAAAGCTGTAAATAGTGTCTTCCATCACCTAGGATTTCCAAAGGTGTTTAAACCCACAGTTACATTACCTCTAAACACAGTTCATATTAAAATGTCACTGATTTGAAAGGAAATATCCACCATTGACAAAGTTCTTGTCCCAGTTATTTCACCCCAGAGGTGCTGGAGTCATGGACAATCCTACTGCCATCCCTTCTGAATCAGACACGATTCTTCATCAGCAGGAAAAATCTTTCCCTCCCTCAAGGTACACATTCTTGCTGGTTATCAAGCCCACTTTAATGATGTCACTTCTGGCTGCTCCTGCAAGGTGCCATTATTTTCCCTGGCCTGTGCTGGGCAGACTGTGCCCACAGCAGCCCACAGAGATCACTCTGTATCCTCAGACCTTGATAATTCATACCTGTCTGCCCTGAGTCATTGTGATATACCACCTTGAACAGCTGCTCTATTAAACTTGACTCCCACATCCTGACCAGGATCCTGTTTGCCTCCTCTGCCCACTGCCTGCATTTCTTAATTCTGTGTTTCTTGAAGCCAGGGGACTGTGGACAGCAAAGTATGTCAGCATGAAGCCCCAGTGGTACTCCAACTGCCCTGCCTGGGCTCTCCACAGGTAATGCACCTGCCTATGAGAATGGAGAAGGGCAAAATATGAGGGATACCCCTGATACCTCTGCAAATTCCTTAAGAGATGCTTGCTCCAAAACAAAATGATCTGTATATTGGAGGAGACCAACAAACCATTATTTTCTCTATCTTCAGCTCTCTTCTTGTGCCTGCCTTGTACAAGCAAGGGGAAGGAAATCCCTTCTTCCTGCTCCTCAAAGAGTTCCTGAGCCCCTTGGTGAGGGCAAGCTCAATCTACACAGTCTTGGGACATACTGAGGCAGAACACTACATGGAAAATTCATTCCCATGTAGGCAGCTAGTCTGAGTGATGCACCACAGGTATATTTCAATATATGCATATCATGTATCCCAGGAAAAGCTCAGAAAAATATACTCTGATGTTTTACTGTAGGCAATCTGTGTAAATATGCTAAATCTGCATATACATCTATACATCCATCATTCTTAAGCATCAGCAGAGAAGCCTGTGATCTTGGAAAACGATCAAGGAATACTACCTGTACTAAGATGGAATTCAGTCTTCTTAAACCTGAAACACTGAGGTTTGATGAGTGAGCAATTTCTCTTTTTTTTTTTTTTTTTTTTTTTTTGGGGGGGGGGGCGGGTGGGGGAAGGGGTTGTTTGTTTGAAGTTTTTTTTGTTGTTGTTGTTTGGTTTGGTTTGGTTTGGTTTGGTTTGGTTTGGTTTGGTTTTTATTTGTTTGGTAGGATGATATGGAAAGAGTTCTTCCTACTTGCACTTCACAGAACGAATTTGTGATTTGATCCACGTCTGCCAAAGAGGACAAATGGAGGTGCAGTGGCTGGCTTATTGGTATGACCATGCATCTGGGATTCAGCATGCATCATGTTCCAGGTCAAAGCAATTAAGATGATACAGACTCTGCCAGGGATTCCTGAGCTGCCACAAGACAGGCAGTGGCTCATAGCGGCAGTTAGCTGAGATGGGCTAGCCCAGGTCCTGGAAGTTTGTAGGCTGGGGCTAGAACTTGGCTATAGCTCCAGATTCTCCTGCTGATTAAGTATTCTGGAGCTACCAGCATGTTCAGGAAAAAAAAAAAAAAAATCAGAAAAGTTGGCCCATTAGCAATTAAAATTGCAAGATAATCTGACAGATTTTCTAGTGAGTAATTTTTAAGCCATTCTAGAGCATTCCTTTTACATCTACAAGGAAAATGTTCCAGTGGAGGTTATCACCCACTGCCTTGCTGGTGATAGTGGGCAGAAACCCTTCCACCAGAAAATGCAATGCAAGTAGCATTCCCGCACAGGCAGGAGCAGAGGCAGGTTTCCTGCTCTCTGTTTTGACCAGCCAGGACGGCACTGGGCGGGGAGATTATTGTGATTACCTCCTTTAAGTAGCAAGGAAGTGCGCAAGCAAATACCCAGCCCTCCTGCAGCTCCCACTCGCTGTTGCTCTGCTCCTGCTCCTGCTCCGCGGTGCCGCAGACCTGAGCTCCTCCTGCCATCCCCCCATGGTCCCTTCCTTGCTGGGGGTACCACAGCTCCTGCCCAGCGACAAGCACCCTGCTGTGTGACTTCATAGCCCAGTCTTGCACCCTTCTCTGTAGCCACAGTTTAAAGACTTTCATCACCATGAGTACAAAATCTTTCTGCACTCTGAAATACTCAACAGTGAGAGCTAATGCTCTGACCTGATCTTCTTAAGTCCCTTATTCCTTGTGTCCTGACCCACTGTCACCTCACCCCTGTTGTAAATAGTGCAGGTGAACTATAACATACATCTTACCGTCTACACCCCCTGGAGAATACATAACACTGGGAAATCGAAGGAATGCAGGTAGTGGCTGCTCTGTGGATGCACAAACCTCAGATTAAAAGTAGGATAATCTCTTAGAGCTTGAATGAATCTGGAGTCATCATTACTTACAGCAGAAACACTTGGCAGTCCTCCTGAGCATCTTTCATAATACACCAGCACCTACCCTAGCCCTGAGGGTTTCTCTCTTCCCAGATTTCACACAAGTCTGCTTGCCCACACTTTCTGAGTTTGTTGTTGCAGAGCCCTTGCAGAAAAGCCAGTTTCTTCTTTTTTCACCTCACTATTTGTTCAAATTTTGAAACAGATTTTTTTTCTTCAAGTCCATTTAGCCTTTTTGCACTTCCTAGAAGGAAGTTTGATGAGGTGGGCCTCAAGACCCTGGGATGGGAAAGTTACAGTGGTATTACAGGACAGAAAAAGCTATTGACTCCTGGATTACAGGGACACACATTTTCATTTGATAAGCATTTTATCAAACATTTTATGCCAGAAGTAGCTGTAACATTTTTAAAGCAGTAATAGAGGGATATCATGAAATGCTCCACTGCAGGTCTCAGGACCTGGCCCTGCCTGTCTTCCCAAGCAGTCAGCCATAGCCATGCTGCTGGTTTCACAGGCCTCACAACTGTTGCAGATTATTACTTTTGGAAGCAGCACGCAATAAGGACTCTTAAGAAGAGTCATGTATCCAAATCACAATTATGAGCTGAATTTCAGCCAGCAAAGCACAGCATCATTTTGCAGCTATCAACTAGTGGCTAAGCCTGATTTCACAAAGCTTGGAGTCATTTGCATGGGTCCATCTCTAACAGCAAAGTTCTCCCACTAGCTGGTGTCCACAGACAAGTTGCCAAACATTTGCTATTACATGCAGCCAGCACTGAGGGCAGAGAAACAACATGCTTTGTCACACTATCTTGCAGAATGATGGGGGAAATCCTTTCCTTTTAATACTAAAGATCTTGTCTTGAAGAGATCTGGGGAAGATGATGTAGAGATGTGCCTCCAGTCATCCAAAGAAAGCGAGGAAGTCAAATCTATGCATAGATCTGGACTGCTTTCTGCACAGCCATGATTCATAGGCAATATGCAATGATTATCTTATACTTCATGATGTTATCCTTCGTCAGTGAAGTGAAAGAAATGTCAGCACTTGACATTAGTTAGCCTGCAAAGAATAACAGTGATACTTTTTTAAAGTCAATAGCAGCTGCATGCAGTGTCCATTCTTACAAGGCAGAGATAAACTCAGCATAAATCTCCATTAGGAATGTCTTGCACATCCCTGAAATCACAACTCTGGCAGTTGCACCAGCCAGCACTCTTGTGGCAGCTCAGAGCTGGCAAAAACAGTAATCTCATTGCAATTTGTTCTGTATGCCTCCTCTCAGACACACCTGGGATATAATGAAAGAGATATGTCTAGCCCATATTTATATCCTCTTTCATCCCCAGCAGCATCCTGCCCTGTGAGGATATACAGCTCTCCTGGTGATGCTGAGTCTTGCTGTATCTCCAGCTGCAGCTGAAAAGAGCAGCTTACACAGGCTGTGGCACTGGCAGAACACAGGCCTGCTGCTGTGCTGTGCGGTCGCAGAAGGCATCTGTCATCTGTCTCCATTTCTCCTGCACTCTCCACAGTGCTGGCCCTGCAAACAGATGGCAGAGCTGCAAAGGACAACTCTGACACCCATATATGCACCACACCAAGTTTCACCAAAATGTGGCAGTGCACACGCTGCCATGGGACCCACAATAGCAGCTCACCCTGCCAAGGATGTGGGACAGTCCCAACAGGGCACCATGCCACTTGTCACTGACAATGTACACTTGATTGCATGTGTGGCAGCAGCACATGTCTCATAAATTGAATATTCCCCCTGAACTGTCTCTGCACACTGATTGCTCAAGTGGTCCAGAACCAGCAGCAGAATCAACTGGATGTGAGTGTTCTGAGAAGAAATTTATTTTCAACGTAAGACATTATGAAGTTTAACTGCAGTACCACAGTACTGCTGCTAGAACAGAGCAGTATGTAAATGTTCTTCTTTGGTTTCTGCAACATAATGGCAGAATGAGGGGTTTAAGTATGACTTAATACAGACTATTATTATGTAATTTACCAGAAACCCTTCAATCTGGTGTCTTAAATGGGTTAAAAAAAAAAAAAATTCTAGAGTGGTGTCAATTCTATCTGCAGTACTCTGTCTTTGCCCAAGCAAAGGAAGACTGCTAGAGTGAAACAAAACAGCAAGGGATTACAGGGGTTTGCTGCTGCAGCTGCTTGGTTTGTAAGGCGCTGCCTTGAAAGTATCGCTTACAGAGCAAAATCACTTTCTTTACATACCATGAATGAACCTCCAATTTTCTTTTTGTTTACCTAAGAGTAATATTCTGAATTTGAACAACATTTCAGCTGACAACTGACATACACATTTAACATCAATGGGGAATAAGACATTTCTGGCATTCATCATTTCAAGCAGACTAAGCTAAAGGAAAAAGTTAGCAAACTTGGAAAAGTTTTTCAATATAAGCTGTTCAAAAATGAACTTCAGATTTCATTTCTAATTTTCCTGACCATCAATAGTAACAGTCCAGAACCTCCTGTGATCTTACACCAGTGACACAATAATCCTTACCATTTTTAAGATGGTGCTTGGAAAGCTTTTGAAGGTTGTGATTCTATACAACCCTAGGCTGCACCCAAGAAAATCCCTTCCAATCTCACATTCATGAGGCTGTTGCATCCTACCCACCCATATACAACATTGAACAGCAAAGACAATGCATTTCCAAACAGTTGGGAATCTGTATTTTCTTAAAGGTGGGCATAGACAATTTAAGGCAATTTATAAAAATATTGCTGAGACCCATTAGGTATCACATAGTCCTCAAGTTGGTTTGGACCTCCAGCCCCTCCCTGTGCCAATAGCTTTTACCTTCCCACTGGGTATCTGCAAGCTCAGGCTCTCTGGCCACCTCTGAGCACTCCAAGCTCTGTCACTGACTCTCCCACTGGCTTCCCTCATCACTGCCATGCTGAGAACAAGGCACACCTCTGCACAGGCTGAGATGGGACATCACTGCTGCAGCTGCTGCTTCCCTCAGGATACCTCACAGGACATGTAGAAGCTATTTTAAGCTTCTTGCCCCACCTCAGCCATTATCTCAAGGCAGAAAACAGCAGCACAGCTGGACCCCATGGCAAGATTTGGCCAGGGCAGAGCAATGGTGTGACCAACATCCCTGTCTGCATGGCCACCTCCCAGTGGGGAGCTAAACACTGGCTGTGACAACAGGTTCATGTCACATTTCTGTTATCCAGAAGACCATTTTCCTTCCACAATCTTTTGCCCAACACATTTTATTGCCAATAGCAACAAAGCAGTATCTGTTCACACAAAATACAGGTACTGCTAAACTGAAAAAACCTCCCAACCCCTCAGATTTCAGAGTAATTAGTGTGTAGACATGGAAATTCTTAATAATAAGTTAACTATTGTTGGAAAGATAATTTGTGGGAGTTTTCGAGCTCACTGGTTGGCATTGTTGAAAAGGAAAAAAGTTTAAAGCCTTTCTTTGCACACCATCCAATTTTTTATGCAATAAATCAGCTAGAAGTAGAACCAAAATAAAAAATTTCTGCCATTTTATGCACCATGGAAACAAGAAACATGTCAATCTACAATTACCTATTCTATATCCATTTGAGATCAATTTCTGCTGTGGGAGTACAGCCAACAGGATCAGATCTACAACCTATGTTTGTCATGGGAGATGGACATCATTTATTTTTTGTTTTGCTGTCAAATAAGTACAAATATTAAAACATAAATCAGATTGATGTCAGGGTGCATGTCAAACTGCATTACAGTCTAATAAAGACTATAAACTTTTCTCCTCATGTGATTTTTTACATCAATGTCAACAAGAGGATACAAAATATTCAAAGTGTTCATCTATAAATTCCACTGTGATAAAACTGCACACTGATTTCCTAAGTGATTTCATATATTCAGATTTTCTTCTAGAGCTGAAATACTGCTTGCTTGAGCCCTATGAAAGCTACTTATTTTTAACAGCTCATACTAATTTCATATTTTTTCCCCCATAAATTAAAAACTGCCACTTTTTAAATTCAAGATAATTTGTCTGATGGACTACTTTAGCCTGAATGTTTATTGTGTTTAATTCAGAGCTTTTATACCTTTCAAATGCTGGTGCTCATTTGTGAAACTGTCAGAAATACATTTTAAAATTCTCAGTGTAACAAGTTCTTAAAAGAACTCATGTGCTTCAACATCATGTGCATCATCCCTTTCAGTGGGATTCCCCAAAGTCATGCACAGCTTAAGTGCTTTTCTGTGTCAGGTTTGAAACTCTCATGTTAATTAAGTGTGCTCCAAGCAGAATTAATGGTTATGACTGCCTACAGTGCTCACAGCAGCTACAAGGCTCTCTCAGCTTTGACTCAAACCATTAAAATAAAATGAGCAGTGATAGCACATTTTCAGTATCTCTAACAATACAAAAGGCAGACAAAGCCAGGTGAGGTGATGTGGACAGGGAAGGTTTAGATCCTCCTTCCAGGCACGAGAAGATTCAGCAGGGCAGATGACACAGGCATAACTGTGCTTCTCTGAAAGTGGGTAGTAGTTGAATAGTGTAATTAGGTTTCCTCAAATGTTATCTCCAGTATCTCTGATTTCACCAGCATGCCAGGCAGCAAAGGGGGCAGGCAAAGAGCAGACATATATGTATGACTGAACACACTGTTACTGTATTTACATACTAAAATAGGAGTGAAAACTTTTTCCCACGATCCACACGATGGTGTGTCTTCATCCGTGGCACAAAGAGGTTTTGTGAGGCCTGATTACAGATTGCTACCCAGAACAACTACTAATCATTTACCAGAGAAAATCATCCTTGCTGAACACTTATTCTCCATAGGTCTTCACAGCAGAACCAAGCAACTTTCTGGGGACACCGTTATCCACAACTAGTTATTTGGTTCCATACAGGTGTAAGTGGGTGAAGTAGCAGCTCAGACTATTCAATATATTTCCCTTTGGATTAAAATTCATGACTTATTAATTGCTTTTTAAATGTGCACTATCTGGCACAAAGAATATGGTCTTTGAAAAACTGTAATACTGATCAATTACATAACATTTCCATAATGATACAGGAACACTGAACGTTTTCTCCTTTATGTACTTTCATGTGATTTCTTAAATCCCAAATGGAGAATAATTTGTCTTCAGTCTAATTCTACTTGAGGCACTACGAGTCTTACATTTTGCTTTCAGGTTCTAGCAACATCAGTGTTGAGATCAGAGGTATTAAGACTTGGAAAATCTGACACATTATGTCAAATTACAAAGACAGTATCTGAGAGCAAATGGAAGAACAGACAGACTGAATTAAATAGCAGAAAAGGGGAAAGAAACAGAATGATAGGAGGGAAGATAGGGACAAATGTACAAAAGTGAAAGATTAAACAAACATTCTAGCATGATCACATGGGTGTGAAGAAAAACATTAAATGTTGTTGGAAGCACATATGTAGGGATATAAACTCAGACATAACACATGTAGCTACATACAGTATGGGCATGGTGCCATTAGCATTTATGCACATACAAGATTTTATTCACAACATCTGCATAAGCTAGAAGGTAATACTCATGTGAGTAACATGTACAAGAAGTAGCAGGATTTGGCCTCTCACTGTTTTTCCTTGTATACATCATGTATATCTGTAAAACATTCAAGCAGGCATTTCAGCTTCGAAGAAGACACAACTTGGAACTAATAGGACCTAAGGGAAACCTTTCCAGGAAAGCTGGTGGAATTGCAGTTCTGCTAAGCACTGAGAGGGATACCCTAAGGACTAATTATTTGACAATACAACTAATGCTATTAACTTGAAACATAACAAAGTTAAACCTGCAGCTTGTGTAGATGTGGAATACTTGCTGGAGGAAAGCACAATCAATGTGTGAATCCAGAATTGTGGAATCCTAATTAACCCTCTAATGCTATCAGCAGGAAGGCTAATAGCAACTCTGAAGTGGTATAAGTGACTTAATCCTAAGGGATTGCTTCTGTTAATGAGACACTGACTGTTAGCTCTCCTCAGCCATGTTTACAGTAATGAGGCACCTTTAAAGGGCAATAAGCAACTGGTTTGCCTAATAACAGGCTGAGATTCTTGTGAGTTACAGAAGTGATGCTCTGTGTGACATGAGTTATTGCCCTCATTCTACAGATAAGAAACTAAAGTCCAGTTTGCCACTTGCCACTGGTCAAGCCAGGGCTGGAGTTTATGGGTTAAGGTCGTTTAGGATGACACTACAATTCTCCTCTAGAAGGTGACATCTGATGCCCTACTGGGAGTAGTGTTTTACAGGATGTTAAAAACACATGAGCATAAAAAATCCCAAGAGAGTCTGTCTTTAGTAATACAATAATTAAACTTCTTACAAAATGCTCTCATTGTGAAACTACAAAAAAAAGCATTAAAAGTCTTTAATCTAGCAATCAATAACCCATGACCTTCCTTCTCCAAGAGTTTACAGCTGTGGCTTGACAAAATAGCACAAAATCTCAATATTATCCAAATGGGTACCCAAATTATATGGAGCCAGGCTTCCCAATACTACTTCTCCCATCTCAGATGGTTTGGCAGACTGCTAGGCTATTATTCTATCCTTTCTATCCACCTCTGCCAGTCCTGTGCCTCAGCTTCATTTGCACCACTAGATAAATGCAAAACATAGACTTCCACATTAAAAGCAATATTTAAAAAAAAAAAAAAAAAAAAAAAAAAACAACACTTCGAGCAGTCCTCAAGGAAGCTATGTCTTATTGTTTAAATTCTTCAAGATATCTATGTTGCAAAGTGCAGCTAGAAATACTTGTACCAAAATCAAATTAGTCATTTAAGCACCATCCACAACAACCACTTATACAAGACTTTCCTGAGGCATACATTGTTTCCCAAAAAACATTAAATAATCCATTGATTATATTATTTCAATCACAATGTTTAGACTTTGCAAACCATTGCAACACACAGAAGTTTAGTTACAGAAAGGACAGATTTCAGTAGCTACAATATTGTGGGATTTACAGAAAATATGTTTTCTTTGAAATGATACTTGAATATTCTAGAAGAAGGAATTACCTTTAGCCTATAAAATAGAATTTCTGGCAACACTCCCTGAAGTAGAACTCAGTGGCCTCTAAAAATAAGCCATGGCGCTATCAGCAGCAGAGATTACTTTTTCGCGGCAGAGACAGCCCAATGCATCCAGGAACGACTGAGGGGCTAAAACCCAGCAGCAGGTTCAGCCATCTCAGCCTCCCTGGCAGACACCCCATGCCATGACAAGGGCGTTGGCTTCGTCACCCCCTAGCCTGGGCGCACCCTGTGTGGTGGCAAAACCACAGCAAGGCTGCCAGCACCAAGAGGCAGCTGGTGGCATCCCCCGTGGCAGGGAGTGCTGCAGAGCAGCCCCCTGCCCTGAGGTGGAGGCAGTGCTGGGCCGCTCTGAACGGGATGGAAGTATTTCTGTTTTTCTGTTTGTGTCAATATGCACGTGTGTGCCTTCATATACATGTACCTACGTACACACATCCACGCACAGTGTGCACGCACAGATAGATAGAGGCACGGACATATCTAAAATCACAGAACGAGCTGAGGTGGAAGGGACGACAAGAATCATTGAGTCAAACTCCTGGCCTTGCACAGGATCACACCAAGCGCCTGAGAGCGCTGTCCAAACGCTTCTGGAACTGTGTCAGGCTGGTGCTGCGACCCCTTCCCTGGGGAGCTGTTCCAGTGCTCCATCACCCTCTGGGTGAAGAACCTTTTCCTGATATCCAACTAAACCTGCCCTGACGCAGCTTCAGCCCATTCCCTCAGGTCTTGTCACTGTCACCACAGAGATCAGTGCCTGCCCCTCCTCTTCCCCTCGTGACGATGTCGAATACACGCACAAAAACAAACACACACACGCGTGTGCCTATATATATATATATATATGTACGCATGTATGTAGGTATGTATGCAGTTCAGTATGTAAATACGTGTCTCTGCACCCGCCCCGCGCGCCTCCCTGCGTCCCCCGGCCCCAGCCCCGCCCCAGGCTGTCCGCGCAGCCGCCGCCCGAGGCCTGAGGCGGGCGGGCCTCGCTCCTTCACTCGGTGGCGCCCGGCCCCGGTCCATCCGCACACCGCCGGGCGAGGAGCCCCGGTCCCGGCCCGACCCGTCCGCACACCGCCGGGCGAGGAGCCCCGGCCGGGCCTTACCCCAGGACCTCCTCTCCGCCATGGCCGCAGCGCCGCGCTGTCGCCATGGCGACGCGGGCCGGCCGGGCCCTCTGCTCACCCCGCGGGTGCCGGGCTGAGGGGCGGACAGCGCTGCACCCCAGCGCCCTTCCCGGCGGGGATCGAGTGAACCCCTTCAGCCCGCCACCTCAAAGGACTCCATTTCTCTTTAAAACACCGCTCACCCCAGCAACCGCGGAGATTTGTGTCTGAGCTTTAGAAAGTGAAAGAACATTTTATTCTAAACGCCATCACGGCAAAACAGCTAAAATATTCTGTCTTAGTGATATTAAATAGAACTGCGTGGTTTAAATTTAGCTGAGTGTTTTAGCAGACAGGCTTGCGATGCCTGGTTCTTCTGACTCTAAGACAACTGCGAAAGTAGAGAAAAATACAAGTATTAATATTCTGACAAGATGCATATATATTCCTAGAAAATAAGTATTTATGAAATTCCTAGAACTAAAACCTTGTCCTCACTGCAGCAGGTGCTTGTATGTCAGATGTTCAGTTTTGCAAAGCCCGCATGGATGACTCCTCCTCACACATTCAATTCCACCTCTCAAACAGTTAATGATGCCCTCAGTATTCATGGAAGCCAATTTCAAAAATTTTCAAATTTCAGAAATTTCAAAAAACACATGGAGCACAAACAGGGCTTCTTTGATTAAAAAAAAAAAAAAAAAATCACTTTTTCATAACATTTTAACGTTTGCTATTTGCCTTTTAGCCACTTATTTTTGCTTTTTTTATTGAACGGGGCTCTGAGTAAAGAGGGTATAATAGATACCCAAGAGAATACAATACTCTGTTGGGAAAACATCTGATTATGCTCTCTAACAAAGCTGATGCCTCTGAAAGGTTATCTAGTGACTTGAGCAGTTTATTAAAGTAACTAAATATTTCAAACTACATGTACAGATAAGAGGAGTACAGATTTGTTTCCTCTCAAATTGCTAACAGAAATTTTGGTGAGAACAGCATGGCAGATTAATTTAGAGGATGCAGCAGCAGAAGAAAAAACCTTTATCTTTCAGTCTTACAGGGGTGCTGTTTCTTGCCCCCTTAACCCCTCCACACAGAAAACTTGTCTTTCCTGATTGTAGGTCTATGGTGGTGGGTCAGACACATGTTTGAAACTGGAGCAAAGTGCAAAATACATTGTTTTGGCAAGGATGGACATGTCTTATCTCTTCCCTCTCCTACCCCAAATGTAGAATTTCATGTTTTTGAAGATTGTGCCCAACATTAGATTTCTTATATTATTTTCCAGATTATTCATCGTAGGACACTCACAGCTCTTATACAAATGCTACACTAATTCAAAGTGTTTACTATATATCCCTAAAAAAAGCTTAATAAAATCCTGTTGTAGTTATTTGGGTTTTCATGACAAATCCATGCCCAAAATACGAACAACTCTTAGTTTTTAAAATAAATACAACTATTGTATATTGTGCATATTTATTGAGAGTCACTGCAACTGTGACATGACAAGACAGTACCTCCACTCAGGAATCCACCTTTAACCTCTTCCCAGCAGTTTCTCCAGGGCTTGCACTTGGCTTTCCTCACAACCCCCTCCTATTTGGCAGGTGCTAATCTTTGTTTCCTCCAGGAGGAATGGTAAGAAAAGCAGTGTGTAAATGCTGATGAAGAAAGGGGAAATTGTGAAGTATGCCACAGCTATGACATGTCCTTTACACCACAACAGCTATGTCCTGTCATAGCTGGCCCTCATGAGCTGATGGAATAGCTCTGTGGGGAAAGTGTTGTTGTGAGTATATAAAGGCTTTGCTCAAATCCTGGATGTTCATATCAAACTTGTTAAGTTTGATAACTTTAGCCTAGCTGCAGAATCTTCAGTGGCTCAGAGCTCATACAAATTTCAGCAAACAGCATTTTGCACTGTCCTGCCTGTGCTGTTAAGATTCCACTCAAGACAATTACTGTAAATCAAAGTGCTTCATTTGCATTGTCCACTTTAGCCTGGAGTTTCCTTTTGCTTCCAGTAGCTTGCAGCCAAGCGTCCTTATTCTCCCAATTCCTAACACATTGGGCTTTGGTGTCTTGCCTGTCTCCAGGAGCAGAAGAAAATACTAAATGAGAAAGCACTTCAAAATGAAAACTTACTGCTTTTAAATTTCCTGGCAATGCATCTTGAAAAATCTGTGCAGGGAAAAAAATATTAACAATTATAATGCAGATCAAATACTGGACCTGAACCATATAGCTGTTTCCCTTTTAACTTAATGCACAGATATCTTAAACCGAGGCTATGAGTGGGCTGAAACAACTAATCACATTTTGGCACAGACAAGTACAAAAGGAAACCCAGAACTACTAATTCAACAGCTTGAAATATCAGCTGCTGCATGCAAGATCTTTACAGAGCTCCTCTGAAGAGAACATACCCTTTTAAAATTACGATTTTTCATTTTAAAAATGTCAGAAAAATATCTCAGGAAAATTATGGAAGAATCTAGCATTATTGATAGAAAGCGTGAATCCACTGAAGTCTCATAGACATAAGGTTCCCTTACCTCCACTTCTAATTTCATCACATACATTCCTCTCAGCTATCAGGGTCCTATCACACATTTTGCATATTTTCCGTGTATATGTTCAGAAATGTTATTCAGCAATAAAAACAGGTCTAAAATGGGAGAAGTGATGTAGGAGAGAGTTCAAGGAGGTACAATAACATCCTACAAAGCTGTGTGCCCCCATGGCTTCGGGGCTGCAAGCATCTCAACACATCTTTGCTCCATTTGCCAAAGACCTTCACTATAGGACTCCCTTTATAGGGCCCTATACAACTGAAGGCACAAAGAAGCATATTCATTTGTCCTTCACAGACAAAGTAGGTGGATAAGTATGAATCTGTGACAGGACCCTTACCTATTGCTCCTCAGCAGCTAAAGGGGTGCAGCTGGGCTGTTCAGCAGGTGTTTCCATGTTACTCTACCTTTTTCATGAATGACCCATGTGTACCTTCATTCCACTCTTCCTCTGGGATCAGCAGCTGATTTCAGTGACTCAGAAACAGACTCTTCAAAACAGAGTATTATCTAAACATTAGCTGTTCACCCAAGTGGTACACAGTAACCAGATAAAATGAGAAAAAATACTCCATCCTTCGTTGCCTATACTGTATCTTTCCCTACAGAATTTAGGTAAATTACACTTGAGAGCACCTACCTAGTTCCTTCATGTGTAGGAGGGGAAGACAGCTTCTTCTCTGGCTTGTTCTCTTTGTAACTGCAGGCTTTGATCCTATGCTTGGGCTAGATGAAGAGAAAACTTAACAGAGTGGGCAGAGATAGACATACAGGCATGCCCTCCATTATTTCCTCTACCACTGACCTGTTACAGGCTGCTGGTATTAATCTTATCTGTAATAATTTTACTTTCTTGAAAAACAAAAATACTGCTGGTTCTCATCTACAGCACAGCAAAAAGTACATCAATTGACAAGGGATTTACTTTACTTTTTGTACAAGTAATAAACCTAGAAGCCCAAAATCTGACCTCTTAAGAAAAATGACAGCATATGATTTCTTGACAAATATGGAGTTCACAAGTGCTGAAAGGGGAAGATCCAAGTCTTGCCCTTCCTTCCCTCCTGCTGGCTGCATATCTTCCTTCTACCTTGTGCTGCCTCTGCCATTCACTGAGAGCAAATATGAGTCACAGAGGTAGTAAAAGTACAATCCATCAAAAAGGGAATAGTGTTCTGCCCTATTAAGAAACTCAGAAAAGGATCTGACAAGCATCTCAATCAGCATATCCAGGAAGTTGGACACTGCAATTAGAAGAGAGGAAGAAATAGAGAGGAAGGCAGGAAGGGTGAGATGTTCTTTTGGAGGGAAAGAGCTCAGTGGCTATCTGAGTCCATAAGTAAAACACTGAAGGAAGAAAGGAGGGAAATCAGGTTTGAAGGCTGCTGATAATAGCAGCATCTCAAACTCTTCTCAGCCATGGGAAGGCTTTGCAACTGTCCTGGCAAATATCTCTTACTGCTCATGTACAGCTACAATCCTATAGATCTTTAGCTCCTCCTGTTCAGCTTCAACAAAGCTGACTGAACATACATTAAAAATTAGTTGCTAGGAAAAAGGAAGCATTTCTTTACTGCAGCAATATTCTTCAATGTCAAGGAGCTGCTGGCAGTGCTTGGCCTCTGGGACTATGCCTAAAGACCTGCAGCAGAAAAAAGCTCTTTCTTTTATATGTAAGTGCCAAGATACTGTTCCCCACCCCACCCAGGCACAGAAATGGCCCTAGAGATCCATATATTTTAACCTTCAGACTTTATTACCATTAATTATATCTGGAAGTGAAGCCAGGATCCCCAAGAACACAGTAGCGGGAACAAAACACAATCATCCATCTGCCTAGCAACATGGGTTGCCATGAGTACTTCTCCCCATGCTCCACCGGCAGCAGGGGCTCACCACTGAATGCTGAGCCAAGCTCAAGGCCCCCATACTGCTATAGAAAGCCTGCTTCCTCAGATGGAGACCTTGCATTCCATCTCCAAGACCTTCCTCTGGAGCCTGGAATGTGTCAGCCAGCAGCCTGAAATTTGGAAATGAGGGGCTTCTGGAGTACTGAGACAATGCCAGTGAAATTGCTCTTGCAAGAAGCAAAAGCAATGATGTTGGGGACATCAATGCCATTAAAACTCCATTCTTCCCTTCTCTGTTCTTTAGAGGAAGCTCTTTCCATATTTTAATGCCATGCAAAAAAAATCCCCAATAACATACTATCAAATCACTGACTTCTCACACTTATGAAGAAAAGAAGAAAAACCTGTGAGTGGTACTGGAGACATGGAAATACTTTATCACATCCCTAGCTCAGGATATCTTTGAATCACAAACCATTTGTATGAGGTTGAGAGACAGAGTATTTAGGATAGCCATTGTGTGGTTCTCCAATGAGCACCTGCTTTAGGCCTCATTAGAAGAAAGGATACTCAGAGACAGGTTTTGGCACATCCTAGAAGCTTCATTTTGCTGTTCTTAAAAAAGCAAAAGATTACTTGATAATTATTTAATATTTAAGGGAGCCCCCCTGATAATATGGCTATCTAGAAGCTGTTTAAAAATAGAGATTCATGAGGAAAACACAAATTCAAGATTTCAGACTGACATTTGGACAATTGTAGTTGAATGGGACTGATGACTACTGGAATTATATTTATGTTACCAATATTGTGAAGTTAACCTTTGTAAAAAAGCTCTTACTTTGTTGTTTGCTATATCATAACATGCAATTTAAGAGTATGAAGGCCATAGCAGAGATAAAAAGCCCAAGGTGGATTTTACAAAGATATCAGCCATGACACAGAAGTAGTTAACCTTGGGATGAGAGAAGGAACTAAAGGTTACACATCTGAATGATCATATGAGGCCCTTAATCAGTTGAGGCATGATATAATACTTTTTAATACTTAGAAAAATCTTCCTAGCTCATGAGTAGCAGAACTATTTCCTTTTCTATTACCTGTCAAGATTATTTGGGCATGAAAATGTTGAAAATGTACTCACTAAGTTAGTAATTATCAAAACCGAAATGGACCTGGGTATAGAAAATTTAAGCAGTTCTGATTATTCTACTTTCTTCAGAATGCAAATCTTCATTTATTAAAAAAATTCTAAATTAGCTGCTTGTGAAGATGATGTTTGGATAACTGATGTAACACTATCCTTTTTAATCTACAGCAGGATAGTAAGGGAGAAAATCGTCTTCCATAACAAGTCCCATTATCGTGTTCAGGATTTTACTTTACAAGTCTGACCCTGCTACTTGCTCAGGTTAACTTCAGAATTTCAGTAGGAATAAAGTTAAGGTCTGGGGGAATGATCTTAATTCACAATTTATTCATCTCCACTAATACAAATGGCACAGGATTAAGCATAATGTTATAGCATAAGCACCACCTCAATTCTCATTCATCTCAGTGTTTTTTTATTCAAAAGACTAATTGCATGGCTAGCTTGTTTTTTCAGGTCCATGAATTTCATTTATTACTTAAATATAAGCTTTAACTTTGCAGATATCAAATGCACTTCCATATTTAAAGTTAATTCTGATCTAACAAGAGATACTGTATAGAGTATGTTTTCTAGACTTCCTATACAGACTTACTATTATAAAATCAAAGTTGCATTGAAATAAAAATATACTTTGTTATTTTAAGAGGGGGGGAAAAGAGAAACAGAACTAAGAAAGATCCCAGAAACATTTTCTGTACCTCCAGAATAAGAAAGAAATTGAACTCCTATTTGATTCCCTCATGAGGGATAGGGAACTTCGATGCACTGTGGCAAGAAGATATATAGCTGTATTAATGAAAATCTAATCTGTGCTCAGAGACTTTGCATGCTGGCTATAAATGTAAAATATTCATACCACAATAGACTGTTAGACTGTCAAAAGTTGAAGTTCAGCCAATTTTACCAGAAAGAGTTGACATTTTGCTGTATTCTTCGTTCTGGGGAGCTGAGAAAATAAGCTATCAAAATCACTCCTCCACTTGTAAATTTTGCTAGTGCAACTATTTAGATATGGCATAAATCTAGAAATAGGAAGTTTGTCTACTGCACCATTTAGACACAGTAACTCGAACTAAGAGCAATAACAAATACTTTGAATTGGTGAGTTTTCGTGGCATTCCTTCCTTTTGTATCACCTTCTCTGCATGACCCAAGGAATGACCATGAAAGGATCTGAGGAGAAAACCCATTAAGCTAGAAAATACTCTTTTTTTTGTGGTTGTGGTTACCAGGCTGTGGGCTGAGCTAGTGTAGCAGAAAGGACAGTGTAAGAACAACTGACAGGGGCTGAGGAAACCCAGACCTGCCACCAAGGAGCAGCCTGACACTTTCAGCACAATCCTCCAAGAAGGGGTTTTTGTTCTGTCACTGGCTTGCCTTCTCCCAAAGCAGATGGCTGCTGAACTATCTTCCAGTCATGCTCCATTCACATGGAGGTGCACTGAGGAAGCAAAAGCAGGGCTTGCAAAAAGAAACATCATCATTTATTAGACTAGCTGACAGAGCAGGGGGATAAAAAAAAAAAAAAAAAAAAAAAAAAAAAAACAAAAAAAACACAATGCAAAACCACAGTGGTTTTGGGCATATAGTCCCTTTTTCAGCTCTCAAAAGAAATTGCATCCCTTCAACAGAGCACATCAGTCACCATTTCCAAATTACTGCAGCATTATTATCTTACTTCATTGGAGTGAAATGGCTAGACAGGAGCAGCAAGGTAGGGGTGTGCATTTGCAAAGGAAAACATGATAAGGACATTAGCCTTGGGGAATAAAAGCAGTTATCACATGCAGAGCCTCAAGGAGCAGGGAAAACTGCAACATGCTAAACTAATTCTAATAGATACCACAGATAGATGCAAATAAAGGAGACTTAACAGGAAGAGGCACTTAAGCATCCTGATAAAGCCATTTAAATTGTCTTTGGTTTGGGCATTCAGAGCTCTATCACTTAAGAATTTATGAAACCATGCAATGAACCACACCAGGGAAATGACAAATGACCTGAAAAATAACCCAGGAAATACAAATAGGCCACAAAGTACTAAGGGGTTATCACTCTGTGAGATGAGTTCTCATTTGCTGAATAGCCACATGAAGACATGCACAGCATAATGTAGGGAGCAACAACAGCTTAAGCCATGGCTGCTGATGAGACAGTTGCTTGTCACTGATCACACACAGGTCAGTGAGTAAAATTATTCCAGCATATAAAGATTTAAAGCATAGAAAAGCTCTAATCAATGATGTCCTCACTTAAGGAAGCCATGGCTAAGACTACACAGGATAGTGAAAATGGACAACTTAATTTAGTACGTAAGTTTTACCTGCTAACTGAATTTTCCAAAGTGGAAGTTTAATATATACAAGTTTAATAATCCAGCTGAAACTCTGGGTCTGTAAACCCTAGATAGGTAAACACTTCCCAATTCTATTCCATTAGCATGATGATTTACCCTCAGGAACAGGATGGCTATGGAAATAAACCTAAAAGTGGTATCACTTACAGTGCAATATAATTACTTTTTCTAATTGCTTATTGAAATATATATGAAAACAGAACACATTTTTTATCTGGTTTATATATATTTGCATGATACAACAGTGTTTATCGCCATTGCTATAAATATCAGTAACACCTTGAGAGCTGGAGCTATTGTCAGTTCAGATCAACTCAACCAGTTTTTAACTAAACCTCCTATTCTGGAAGCCTGAAGACTAAACCTTGCTGCAGTGGTTAGAGGCAATAATGCCTCTTAGTGACCTTACTTTCCACTACCAGCAATGGAAGAATCTGGTGACAGTGGGTGTCTATGTCCTAGTATGTCTCCTTCCACCTTCTTTCCCCTCACCTTGGCTGTTCAACACAGCACAACATATTTAATAATTTAAATTGATAAACATAGCTGTGGCCCAGGGAGTAGTCACACATCCCATTTTGTCACTCTCAAACAGTGCAGCTGCTGGGGCAGTAAAATCTTAAACCACGGTAGCTAAACTAGAGACAATCTGACATTGAAATTAGCAAGTGTGGGTTCTTTGTTACCAGACCTCAGCAGGGAGCCTGGATAAATATTTTAACCCCCATTTTTCAAAGACCAAGACATGTTAAGTGAATGTTCATCTGCAGTTGTTCACCAGATTAAGAACCAACCTCTAAAACCTCAGGATGCTCCAACTGAAAAGTGTATATCTGTTGCTAGTAGGCTGAGTATCTGTGTTGTGTGTATTAGGATATCTTTAAGATAGTATTTGTTTCTCTCTCCCCATTTGCAAGTAGTTTGTTTTTAATTTGCAGCATGGAGCACCCAAGATGCAGTTGAAGGCACAGATAGCATACCCAAGTATTGAGCCTTCTGAAAAGGTTCTCCTTTTGTGTCCTGTGTGCCTCTTTAAACATGCAAAGATGCTTCTAGAAGCAGACACAATACTTGAAGCCTTCCCTTCAGTGGCACCACCACTTTTCCTCCTCCCATAGTGAAATACCTCCATGCTAGAAGTCAAGGTTTCACAGAACTGTAGAGAGACCTGGATCACCAGATCCCAAGACACTAAACCAACCGACTGTTGATCTCTAGCCCTGACACCAGCAAGGTTAACAGCATCAAATAATAAAGTGGTGCAGGAACATGTTCTCCCTTCTGACTCATGATCAAATATTTACAGCCTTCAGAATGTTAAGGTTGGTAGGGACCACAGATGGGGTCATTTGGTCCAACCTCTCTTGGTGTCCCCAGCAAGCCTGCATGGCCAGAATAGTCTTTTCATTAAGCAATTTATCTGTGAGACCTTCCAAAATGGCTACCAGAAATCTGCCAGGATGCTCATGAACTGATCTGGTAGCCATGGAGATACATGATTGTTCTAATCTAAAATTTCAGGAGTCTGAGAACCTCTTGTTCTCCTAAACAACTCTAGCAGCCAATTTTTTAGTATATTTTCAGAAGTCCCGTTCCCAGAGTGACTGAAGAGCTCCTTAGTAAATACAACACAGTCCCAGAAAGGACTAAAAAAGGTTTTTTTTTGTCTTTGTGAATTACTTGCATTTGGTATTGGAAGCAAGAAGCTGATTTTCAGAGCTCTGTTTTTATCACTTTCCAACCTATATTCATTGACATAAAATATAAATGCATAAAGTTATCAGCCTAGAGCAATTGGCTTCCCTATAGATTTGAGAAATAAGAAACACAGAGGAGAATGTCTGATTTGAGGCTTTGAAAGAAATAAAGACCCATCTCTTTTTCTCAGTAGGGACAATCTTCAGTAATATCAGAGTTAGAAAGGAGTTGGAGGTGGGGGACCTCCATAAATTCACAGATCACACAATGCTCCTGCTCCGGCATCTTATCTGCATAAGGTGTGGTTGGTTTTGAAGGGGCCAGTGCCATTAGCAGCAATTCAGTGGTTGGGAAGATATCTTTTGTTTTTAAAAGAACCACTACCAAATCCTTTTCTCCATCTTCCCCACATCTTTCAATAGCCCGGTGGATTGCAGCAGATAAGAGCTGGATTTATATTAAGTGTAAGGTTTCACAGACAAATCTAGCTTGTAAGAGCCTTTTTTTAGTCAACTTTGTGATCACAAATAATTGCGTGGAATTAATCACTTATATTGTCACTTGGAAATCAAGAATAAAAGTGCTAATTTCTGGAAGCTGGAGAGAGTATACGTGCTATCTACTGACAAAAACTGATGGAAGTATGCACTAGGGAAGAAAAAGATCTGTGAGGTATTACTGTTGGAAGAATTAGAATGAAACTTAAATGAGAGAATTTTAAAGGAGAACAAAAATGAAGAACAGAAGTGAAAAAAACCACAATCAAATACTTGAAACAAAAGCATCAGGGAAAAATGAGAAAATGAAAGTAAAACTCCATATAGATAGTCAGATAGAAAAATTGTATTTGTGAGAGTGAAACATAAAGAATCTTTACGTTTGGGGAGGGGGTGGTCAAAAAAACACTAAACCCAAACAAACAAAAACTGAAAAACGGAAGAGAGGATGATCTAGTGATACAAAATATCAGCAGATCTGAATGGCTAATGGAAAAATCCCAGTCTTGAGGCAAATACTCATACTCCATCCCAGTCATAAGGCAAATATATATATGCTTAGCTTTACCTCACACAACACCAGTGAGTTCAGCAGTAAGCTCCACCAGTGTAAATCACACTTCTCCCTCTCTTACACCCCCAGTTTCAGCAGATGCAGCCACAGTAAGGGCTGGGAGGAAAAAAGAAGACAGGATTGAAATGCAATTTCCAATTCAGATAAAACATCGGACTGTTAAAAGTACTGACAGAAAATATTTCTTTATCCTTACAAATATGGTTCCAAAAAGACCTAAAGGGCAGAAAAGGGAAAGCTAACATACTGTTACTCAGCTTTAAATCTTTTAATTTTGAAAAAGAGACTGTTAGGGTTTTAAGGGATCTTGGTGCCTGGCAATAAGCAACTTTATTACTAATTGGAACACTGTTTCATAAATTTTCTTCTCTTAATTCTAAGGAGTTTTCTCAGTTTTGATATTCTCTAGAATTAACAGAATCTCTAAAGTGATTCCAGAAGGAAAAACAAATAAGTTAGTTTAATAAACTTGACGAAAGAAGGAAAGTAAATTTCAATTTCCAACAGAAATGCTTAAAATCCAGAACACATTCTGGAAGAGCACAGTGTTTACCACTGGTATTTATTAAATGGGTTTTTTTTAAAGTTTTCTTTATTCAAATTTGTTCTGGATATTACCCAAGAAAAAGCCCTGTAGCATCCCATCATGAGGCAGCTGACAGCCCAGTCTTGTGCATCTGTGCAGGCAGGCTCCTTGCTGCTCCACCAGTCCTTCTCCTACAGCCCACGCAGGGTGGGCTGCTCCAGCTCCTGCACTTCACTCCCTTCCTGCCCTCTGACTGGCAGCCACAGACTCCAGTAAAGCCATAGTACACATCCCCACCAAATTCTTCCCTTTCTTGTGTCAGGCTGCAGACTTCTCCCAGCCTTGGCTCAGAGGTACCTTTGGTCTCCAGGTGCTTATTCCCGAGCAGATTTGGCCCAAAGCACTGCTGGCTGTGGGTGATGGGGGCATACCAGCTCTTGGCTCCTGCAGGGTTTCATTTAGCTGTCTTGCAAAGGGAAGTGCTCTGTCCCTGGGTCCAAAAATACAAGCTTCCAATGTGGTCCCCCATCATACCAGTAACAGTTTGTGTGTTGGGGAGAGGAAGGCATGAGAGAAGGAGGGGTATTTTCACAAGATTTGCTGCTGAGTATCCAAATGGGTTTCTGTGGATTTGTTACCTGTGCACAGCAAAGAAAGTGAAAAGTGACTCAGCATATTCACTTCCTTCCCAGGCTGTCAGTTTGGGGGTTATCTGGGGTAGAGTTATCCAAAGCAGCCCTCATTCACTGGGAAGCAGACGGAGATATTCAGCTCATTTCATGTGGGCTGCTGCAAGCTGCGATCCGCTGCCAGTGCAGGTCATGTTCTAGCCAGATTTCTCAATGTTCCAGCAAAGTTCTGCAGCATTATGATAAAGTATTTCAAGTATATGAAAGCATTTGAGATGCATACATACGGGTGAAGAATATAGAGAAAACTATAAATCAGCAAGAGAAGTACAAAGGAATAAATGGAAATATTACCAGAAATATTTCCTCATAGTAAGGGTCCTTCAAACAAACAGTGGACTTAAAACTTGCTTCTGATTTATTGCTGTTTGCAAAACCATGGCATTAGGTAGAAACTCATCTTGTTAAGCTTAATAACTTGAACAGGGATGGCTAGAGTTAGTTACTATGGAGTTAAAAAAAAAAAGTTGGCTTTTGTGATGAGACCAGCTTCAGAGAAGAAAGAGAGGATAAAGGAAAAGAAGTTGGTTTTGAGCATTCATTTAAAGATTTGCCATCTGAATGCTCTGCATTAATTTCCTTTAAAACTGATCAGTTATAACAGCTTTTCTCCATGTAATTGCTTATTTTTCGAGTGTTTTGTGGTTATTTTGATTTGTTTTTTTACTAAAGTATCTGAGACTTTCCCATGTGGAACATACTGGTGATAAAAAAAAATCTTTTTAGATATTGTGGACAATCTGCCTCTTCTCTGTTTTGAAGGTGTGAGATTTCTGCCTGAAGTACATGTCTGTTTTCACTCCTTTTTAATCATACTTTCAGTTGTAAATTTTTCAAGTTTGCCAATGATAGACAAGCACACTGTTGTCACATAGCAACCAGCTCTTATTTCAGAAAGACTGTCTTGTCTGTGATAATAGGATTGTTAAAACAGTTCTTTGTTAAGACTGTGCTCACCTTGCTTCTTACTTTATTAACTTTTGCTGTTGAGGATCTCTTATTTTGCTGGTATGTGAAGCAGGAGAAACAAGTGCAGATGGCTTGTCTCACAGAGGAACTGCCAGGCAGTTCTGTTTTCTTTTGTATGAAAAAGAACTCATAAAATCCAGAATCTCATTGAGGCCCTGACCCTGTAATGAACTCAGCAGTCACATGGGTCTGGGGACACAGGAGAAGCTATAGGATAGAGAGCCCTGGATTGCAAATACTGATAATTCAGGATGCAGCTCAAAATGTGTTGGCGTGATGTTATTTGAAAGAATCACTTTATGTTTCTATCAGAAAAATCTTCGTTAGATAGTTTAGGAGCTTGTTAACTCTTGGATTAGCTACCTTACAACAGAAAGAAAACTTTTGATTCCCCCTCCTTTCTGAATTTACTGACACTGTTCCTTCAGAACAGCGTGACCTGATGGGATACATGTTTGTGATTCATAATTCATGCTGGAAGGGCTGCCTACTTTCTGGCCAGGGTGCACTCCCAGAAATATTCTGGGAAATGGATGTGGAACAGCAAGGTTACATGACAATGCTTTTCTTTTGTTGTTTATTGTCAAATAATTGTTCTCAGAGTTTGTAGGGGACTCACTGACTTCTTTATGCTTTCCTAGGAAATTACCTGTAGTCATTTGCTAGCTGTTGCTTTAGTGTGTTGCCAGAAGAGTTTCTGTTCCTAAGTCATGTGAAATGATGCTGGTTTCCTTCAGCCTGAAGAAAAAAAAAAAAAAAAAAAAAAAAAAAAAAAAAGAAAGGCTGAGCAGATATGCTCCAGCAGAGTGGGTTAAAGAGTAGTCTGTGACAAAATGGCTTTCTTTCCAGAGAGCATTCTACAGTGGAGTTAACTCAACTAATGCAATTTCCTAAAATGAATCAACTGACCAAACTTCTGGCTTCATTTCTTTATCCTCCTTTTAAACATGATACAATGCACAATCTTAAAGTTAAGTTCTGCTAATGGTTGTGCTGTGATTTGCTAGTGCATAGTTAGGTTTTCTGTAGTTTTCTGAGCCCATGATGTGTGATGGGAAGCGAGTGGGCAGAAAGGAAAAGGCTCCCTTTCCTTTTCTCACTCACTGTGAAGAGGGGTTTTCCTTTTCTTTTTTGAGCTGACTTCATTTGAGGCTTAAAATAAAAGTAACTGGACTTGGGATGCTGCTTCCAAAGGTAAAAGCCAAGAGATCTGCAACCAAGACTGTGAGGAAAGGCAGCTTTGTACTCTCTGCTCAGCACAACTCAGGATTTTGTAACAGCTGCCTTGTAGGATTGCCAAGGCAGTGCCTAAACAGGGAAAGCTACCTGGGGTCTATGTATCTATCTGGGCTCCGGATATGTGTCATACAGAAGTGGCCACCTCAAAAGCATGCTAACATGTATTCATGTACTAATGAATATTTTTAAATAGTTCACTTACTCAGCTTTGCCTATCACAGATTTAAGTTATGCAGTTGGACCATGGTAGTACCTTTAGTTACTATAAAATATTGTTTAAAATTCTAGGGGGTTTATGTGGGTTTTTTAGCATGGCACTCCCAATCCGTAGAAGCCACTCTTTGTGAACTGAGGGGACAGAGGAGATAGTCTAAGAGCTAGCAGTACTCTGGTGCCACAAAAAGTGTGGGACAACTTTTTTTTGGCAAGAGCATCTTATGAGGGAAAGGAGAAAGATGTATTGAAGAAGCTCAAAGAGTAAAATTATGATAGGCATGTACTGTGTGTACTACAAAGAGCATTAAGCACCAGGAGAGAAAACCAACCCAAAAAGGTGGTTATCTGGACATCAGTGGGGTTGTTTTTTCAAAGTCAGATTGAACAAGGCAAGAGCTGGTCTGTGGCTGCCAGTTTTGAATTGTCTCCATATCCTGTCTCCACGATTGTTTGGGTTTAGTTATATATCTTGACCATATGTGAGCAGAAAGGTACACTGAAAATGATAGTCAACCTTAAAACCTACTTATGATTGTTTTAATACTCCCATTGAGAGATTAATTGATATTCACTTGAAATGGTTCTTCCACATTGTCTTCTCACAGAACCATATTTTGGAAGCTGACTTACAATGCTACCTCCTCTTCCACAGAGTGACTGCTGTGCAGAGGGGTTTAGTCCATCTAAATTTCCAGAGGTCAAAGCTTCACTCTAGTGAATGTATATATGTGGCAAGTTGCAAAAAAAATCTCCAGGAATTGCACATGTCTGATTTGTGAGCTAAGCATCTTCTTACAAACTGTTTCATATATAGGACTTGAGATATGACTAGTCAATAAACTTCTGTATGGCTCTGAATAAAGCCAAAATGAATCCTGGTTTTAATGTTGGAGAATGCAGTCTTTTTTCCCAACACCAGGCTTAGAAACTGTGAGTCATTGAATGCTCTGAACTGAGAAACTGTTTCTCAGAAACTCATGGCTTGTGTTTTGGACTTTTTTGCTAGGCAAAAAAAGTTACTCCTTGGAAATGGGAAAAAGGGGATTCTTTTTGGTATGGGGTCGGTGAGGGTGGCAAACACAGGTTGTGGCTGATATGTGATGTCCTGGTGTAGCTTTGCAGTGCTTCCTTCTGCTTGGTGGGATTACTCAACCCATCACCCAGCACACAGGAAAAGCAAAATAGCATTAGTTTCTTAAAAATAACTTGTTTACTGACTCTGAAGGTATAGCTCACCTGGAGGCCCAAAAGGTGCTATGGCAGAAAGTGTAATAAGAGAAAGATGCTTCTGAAGAAAACTAGCTAGCCAAACCAGTGCCAGAAACCTGAATTTCAGTCCCTTGAACCCTGGCAGATCTACTTGCAATTAGACACTAGCCCTTAAGTCCTGAGGATGCTTTCAGACCTAACTAATCTGGTTCCTGTGTAATTAAGAGGCCTTATTTTGGAATATGACCACCTCATTTCTGAGATGAAATGAACTCCTTTGATATTAAAATATCATGGAGAGATTATAGATAGTACAAGGCAAGGTCAATCTAGTTCAGCATCCTGACTGATGGTGAGCAGTAGTGCAGGTCAGGGAAAGAGAAGCACAGTGCTATTTCTGCAAAACAAACTCCTGGACTCCTGGCAGACAGCTCCTAAGATAGAGCACACCTATGGAGATAAATAAACAGGGGCTAAGAAATCATCAGAACTGCCTGTTAGTCATGCAAGCTAACTTGGGACAAATTAGCACTTTTAAAATGCCTGACAATTTCTCATTGGGTCTAGTAATGATTAATGAGTATTTCATAAGCAGTGATGAAAAGGGAGAAAGAAAAAGACTCGCTCCACACGCTGCCTGCTATCATAAAAGGCAGCAGAGTATTTCAATAATGATATTCTCTTTTAAAGTAATGGTGTGTTGAAAGTGGAAATCTGAAGGCAATATTAACTGAGGATTAAGGACATGCAGAAGAGACCAGGAACATACTGTGATGGTCAGATGTAGGGTAAAGCACAAGAGGAGCCAGAACAGGACAGGCAAGGCTCTAAGAGAGCAGAACAGAGTAACACAAATACCTGGGTTCTCCTGCAACACTGAAGGTGCGTGGAAAGGTTCAAAGCCCAGGTGGGATTGGACTCTTGTGATTGTTCAGTGCCCTTCTGAAAGCTTGCTCTTCTTTTTGTTACCTCTTTGTTACTGCTCTTGGTAAACAGGAAGAGGAGAGCTATTTGGAAGGACTGAGGGTGAATAATGGAAAGAACATTATAGGTGAGTAGAGCAAATAATTGAAGTCTAAAGGAGAACAAACAAAAATGAAGGAAACCAGAGTAACTGATCTGCTGAAGGGCCAAGTCCCAGAGGGAAGATACCAAATTACTTTTGAGAGGGAAGACTGGTTAGGAGAGAAAAACAGTTTCGGTCAGAAGTAACACAGGTAGGAGAAAAATGCTATATGGTTGATAAAAAGTGCATAGGATTGCATCTGTTATATATGGGGGCATGTCACTTTTCATTTAAATGGAGAGGAAGATTATGTTTCAATATATTCTGAGACCAAAAAAAGGCCATTTTAATGGAGGAGTATTGTGGTTACCAGCAATCACGTTTTGTTTTTCATATGGCCATCATCATAAAAGTAGCAGATTTGCAAATTAAAGCTTAAAGTGCTTTTCTTTAGTGCTTTCTTGTTTCGGGAGGTTGCATTACCAAACACTCATTTTTTGATATGGCTGGCATCTATCTATCTGCATGTTCTATGAAAAGCAGAGTTGAAGGATTCACTCAGTATCTGAACTAAGAGAGCGTATGGCAACAAGGAGAGCATACATCTTTAACTTATTTTTCTCCTTCAAAGTATTAATAAGTGAAAGGCAAACTCTTGAAATACAGAACTCAAAGAGGATAGGGGAGCATTTTAAGTAAGATTTTTCTCAGGGACACATATATAATAAATATGTATTTAACTTACATATAGAAAACTTTTTTTTTTTTTAAACTGAGAGGCAGTCATTAAAGTTACACGTCTATTTCAGTTATGTGTGTTCTTTATTTACTTAGTTTTATGATTATTTACAACTCTTCATTTAGTTTTTACAGTTGAATCACCTGACATCTGAAAATCAACTGGGATTTCTCACTTCTGTAATAATAGGTAACATAACTGTAGTCTGTAAACAGTCTTGCTACACCTGTTTGGTAGTGTAATTAAGTGTGTGGTTAGATAGTAAGCATTACCCTTATTATGATGATATGAGTTAATCTCCTTTAAAAATAATAAGTTTATCCTTCTAAGTGGTTTAACAAATAGACAGCTGTAGTTGTCTATAGACAGCTGTCTCAAGTTAATTGTGCTAAGTTTTGGGGGAAGAGGGGAGGGGAAATAATTTTTACTTTATCTACTTTGTATACAGGCTTGGATGCTTTAAGGTAAAGAATCTCTCCATGTGCCTCAAAGCTGTTAGCTGTTTTGCTTCTCCATGGTAACAGGAGTATAAAGCAGCATGAGCATGTTACCGAAGTGGGGAGACATGACATCGTTTAGGAATGGGATTACATGTGACAACTGCAGCTCTCGGGTGATTTGAATGAGGGTGTTTTCTAGCACACGGGCACTGTCAGTATGTGCAGATGTGCTCATTTAAGGCAAGGCTTAGGGATACAAAGCTGGCCTAAAAGAATCTATCAATCCATAAAGTTTGTGGTGGTGGGAGGGGTTATCAGATATGGGGGTTGATTAATCTCTTCCAGAAATATGACTCAACATGTGAAAAGCCCCGTGCAAGATCAAGGTCTAAACACGGGGCTCAGGTTAATATATGAGGTTCAGATAATACAACTCATAAAGAGTTAATGATGTATTTTCTGTTAAAATTTGTTTACATACAAAAAAAATACGGTTGGATAGGCAAATGACATCCAAATTGATGCAGAATTATCTGTAAGTTTCGGTCGGTAATCTTGCAATATTAACTAGTTTAATTCAGTTGTCACTTTGACAGAACAGTATCAGGAGTCCCTCAGCAGACTAGCTCAGATTGTTCTTTCATGAAGAAATGGACAAAGGCAATAATTTAATCACAAACTGACCTCTCCTTTGCATTGATGTACTCTTACCCTTTTCTTCTGCTATTGAGGTGACTCTGACTTACTGGACTGAAATAAAATCTACTAAACTGACCTTAAAGTGAGGGAAAGGTTCTGGCAACTTTTTCTCATCCGTTCATATTGCATCTCTTCCTGTCTCTGTTCAAACAAGCTGTTGTGTAGTGCTGGGTTGAGCTAACCTTGCCGACCGAGTCGCGTTTTCTCCAAGCAGATGTAGCCTGACTGAGGATAGAACGGTGTGCATGTATGAAAGAACCTTTCTTTGCGCACTTAAAACAGGATGACTTCCTTGTCTCTCTTCCCTTCCTCTGGGGCAGGTAAACGTAATTTGTTCTGGTTCAGGAGGTCACACAATTTGTACCAACACAAGTCAACTTCGTGGCAAACACACCTTCCCTTCTGTGGTGCTTCACACTCATACTCTGGTGGTTTGACTTGCATTTCTTTTCCTGCAAGTGACAACTAGCTTTTTATCCAGGTTCCCTAAGGAAGCCGACTTGTAGATCCGTGCTGCCCTCCCCTTCGTGTGAAATCCTCCCCACTGTTCGTGCTCATGTTACTTTTGACCGAACTGGAAAAATCCAAAATTCAATGACTATACAACAGCCCTGTATTAAGGCTGTGCAGAGGGTGAGGCAGGGGGGAGAAAAGAGGGAAAGGTGCGCAGTTTTGGTGAGCGGATTGGCTCCAGACCGGCAGGCCGTGCAGGGAGAACCTTTGTTACCCCGGCTCTGTGGAGGCTCAGCCCGCGCCGGCCTCTCGCTCCCCGGGGCTGCGGGAACCGGGCGGCCCCGCTCCCGCCTCTCGCTCCCCGGGGCTGCGGAACCGGGCGGCCCCGCTCCCGCCTCCCGCTCCCCGGGGCTGCGGAACGGGGCGACCCCGCTCCTGCCCTTACGTAACCGCGCCAGCAGCGCTGCGCCAGGGCCGCCTTTCCGAGCAGCTGTGCCCCTTCCCAAAGCCCGTACGCAATAAACCGCGCGGGACCAGGCCCCACACGGGCGCAGGGGAGCCGGGGCAATCGCGACAGGGCGCTGCGAGGCTATGGCTGGGATGAGGGCCCGCGGTGGGGGGCACTTCAGACGGGCTGTGGCCTCAGGCAGGCGGGAGCTGGCACGGGGGTGGCTCGCAGCCCGGAGCGGGTTCATTGTGCCGGAGCGGTGCATCGCTCGATGCGCCGTCGCGGAACCCGCCGAGACAAGGGCGGCGGGGTGCGCTGCGCCCGGGCGGGTATTTACGGTAATGCGGTCGTTACGGTAGCGCGGGAGGGCCTACGTGCGCGGGGGCGGGGCGGCGCGCGCGCGGCGCCGGAGCGTGCGCGGCCCCGCGAGGCGCGTCTCCCTCGCGAGCTCGCGGTGAAAGGATTTGGCGCCAGGCGGGTCCGGCTCCGCAGCTCCCGCAGCCGCACGAACCCCCCGCGCCTCCCGCCCGCACCCACCGCCCGCCGGGGCACCCACACACCGCAGGCAGAGCCAGAGCCGCCCGTCCGTCCCTGCCCGCCGCCGCCCGCGCGCCGCCCAGGGACCGAGCCGCCAGTGCCGCCGCCGCCGCCATGAGCTGCTCGCCCGTGAACGTGAAGAAGCTGAAGGTGTCGGAGCTGAAGGAGGAGCTGAAAAAGCGGCGCCTTTCCGACAAGGGCCTCAAGGCTGAGCTCATGGAGCGGCTCCAGGCCGCGCTAGACCAGGAGGAGGCCGGCGGGGGCGGCCCCGCCAGCGGCGCGGCCGAGCCCGGCAACGGCAGCGTGGAGGGGGAGGCGGCCGAGAGCGGCGGGGGCGCCGCGCAGCTCCGCCAGGGGGGAGGCCCCGGCCAGGCCGCGGCCTCCGCCATGGAGGACGACGACGAGGAAGGGCTGGAGGCCGCCGATGGCGACGCCATGGAGCTGGGCGAGGAGAACGGCGAGCGGGCAGGGGCCGGGGGCGGCCCCATGGAGGAGGAGGCGGGCGGCGAGGAGGAGGAAGAGGAGGAGGAGGAGGATGAGAACGGCGACGACCAGGGTTTCCAAGAGGGGGAGGACGAGTTGGCCGACGAGGAGGAGGCCGCGGCCGGGGACGCCAACGGCCACGGCGACCAGCAGCCGCCGCAGCCCCAGCAGCCGCAGCAGCCCCCGCCGCTCCTCCCGCCGCGCAGCGCCGCCGCCGCCAAGGAGGCTCCCGGCAAGAGCGCCGGGGGCGCCTCGGGCCCCGCCGCTGCCTCCGGCCCGGCGGGCCCCGCCAAGCAGCAGCAGCAGCAGCAGAAGAAAGCGGAAGGCGGCGGCGGAGGCGGCCGCCCCGGGGCGCAGGGCGCCGGGGGTGAGTGAGCGTGGCGGCGAGAACCGGGGTGGGGGGGCGGAGGATGGGGGCCATTAATCCCATCCCCCCCGCCATGACGGGGGTTGCCCGGCCCGGGGAGGGGGGGCGGCTTCCGGGGCGCGCGCGGGAGGACGTTGGCGGCCCCGCGCCTCGTGCTGCCCCGGCGGGGGGGGGGCGGGGGGAGGGGCGGCGGAGGGGCCGCTGGGGCGCGCTGTGCATTGTGCGCCGAGCAGCGCTGGGCGGCGTGACGTCACTTCCGGGCTGGGCGCCGCCGCCGCACGGGATGGCGCTGGGAAGGCCTGGCGGTACAATGGAGGCGGGAGGAGGAGGAATCCCTTCCCTGGGGCTCCCGCCCGCGGCCCGCCGGGAGGAGGCGCAGTCGTGCGGATCGCACGGTGCCCTTGCGAGAGGCCGGCAATGTCCCGCTGCCTCCGTGATGGGCGGGTGGTGATGATATTGCGGGTCTGGAGGCGCGGCGGGTCAGGAGTGTTTTTGGGTTTTTTTTTTTTTTTTTTTTTTTTTTTCTCGGCGGGGATTTTCAGTGGGGATCATAACACTGAGGGCCGTACTGGCTGCTGCGTGGCGTATTGGCAACTTCCGCGTGCTAAATCGTTTCTAATTGACGACAAGTCTTGAGTCTCCCGTGAAAATTCAAGATACAGGGTTTTGCCTTAGTAACAAAGCAAAATGCCTTTTCAAGATGTTACGAGTTATCTTGTGCTGCAGCTTGCTGCAGTGTACAAAGTTGAAACTATCGTATAGATTTTTTTCCCAATTAAACTAAAACTTAAAATAATCAGAATAAATCATTACTTCTGTTACAGGAGATGGTAAAACGGAACAAAAGCCTGGTGAGAAGAAGAGGGGAGTGAAGAGACCACGTGAAGACCATGGCCGGGGATACTTTGAATACATTGAAGAAAACAAATACAGCAGGTAAACAGAATTGAGGCTGGGCAGTATTTTCTGATGAGGAGGAATAGAATACAGAAATGTTACTTTAACTTCGTGAAAATACATGTAGCTTAATTATTTTTTGTTTGGTTTCTCTTTTTTTCAGGGCCAAGTCCCCTCAACCACCTGTGGAAGAAGAAGATGAACATTTTGATGACACAGTGGTTTGTCTTGATACTTGTGAGTAAATGTACTTTCCTTTGCTGTGGAAAGATGTGGTGTTAAGGCTTTTAATCTTAAGGCCACGCTTTCTGAAACGGGGAGGATACATTTCTTGATTTTCGTTACCAGGTAACGTTAAAAAAAATTGGAAAAACACTGTTTCCATCTGTTTTTGGCAGATAAAAGAACAGAAGGGTATATGAGTATGTTAGCAGGAAGAGGCTTGGTTTTCCTAGCTAGTCTTTAGTGATACACGGTTCTGTGGAGAAATCTTAACCAGGAACACTAATCTCATATGGGAGCTTAGGTGGATAGGTGTAGAGTGCACATAGAACACCCTAGAGACAGCAATTTAACAAAAAGATTAAAAACTTAATGGCAGTCTGGTAATGCCTCCTCAGAAATGCCCCATTCATGTTTCTTGTGAGTGTGTGGGCTTTGGGTGGTGGATTGTGCAAGTGGTGAAGCAGAGAGAATTGGTCAGCAGAGCATTGAAACTGAGGCAGATTATAAACACTACTGTTACTGTAACATACCATAATGGGAGAGTTGACAGTTGTGTTCTTGAGGGTAAGTATAAGCATTCAGTTCAATATGAGGAAACTTGGTCTTGAAGTAATGCTTGAACTTGTTGGATTCTTACAGTGCCATGGAAGGAAAGTTGAACTTGCGGTGGCATTGTCTTGGCATATCTGTTAGAAGTTTCGGGTGGTTTTATTCCACAAGAAATGGTTTGAAGTGGAAGGAGGTATTAGTTTACAGTCACATAAATTGCTGAATATGCCATCCCTGACATTTTGCTAAGTCTCAAGTTTCTAGCTGTTATCGTGATGAGTAGCCACTTCTGTGGGAGCTTTGGATTTTTCCAGTAGCTGAGTAAATAGCTACTTTTCATTATTACTGTTTCTAGAAATAATCGTATTTTCTAGTAGAAAATCTTGTTACTGGACAAATTCTGATTTAAAGTGTTGCCAGACTCTTTAGAGATAAGATCCAAACACAGCTGTAAGGCTGAACTGTGTAACAAATTGGCGCTCTTTCTTCTGGATAGTGATCCAGACTGTGTAAGAGGTTTAGCCACTCTTAAGTGCTTTTTATTAATTGTGTCTTACAAAGAAGCTGTAACTTCAAATTCTGTTCTCATCTCCCATTCTAAAGGTAGCCAGCTTCAAAGGTGGGTTTCTTCTGTATAATTTTATCTGCTTTTCATGCAACAAATAAAAGCAGCACTAATGAGAAGACACTTGGATCAGTAATAGTATTCTTGGAATTGGGGATGGCTGTATGCAAGCAAAACAAAATCTTGTGCATGAGACTTGCTAGTAGTACAGGGCAGACTGCATTTTAGTGTATTCTGGCATCATTTACACCAGAGAGAACTCCTCACTTTTTGCCCATTTTGCTCCTTTCTTGTAACCATCCAGATAGGTTTGGAGCTGCTTCTGTGATTCCTTGCTTTGGGGAATTCAAGTGTTGCATGCTGCACCTCTTGTTACCGTTCAGCATTGTTTTTCTGAAACCTACCAGGAGATTCATTTGCGGTTTTGTTGTGTGCAGCTCTGAAGATGCTTGTAAAACCAAGGTTTCACTGAGGTTCTTAGAATGATAGGTGAATTCATAGTGTGTGTCTGGGCTGAAGTAGGTTCTCTTAGCACACTCTCTGTGTTTAGCATATCTGATCTGACTTAACTGCCTTTATTTTAATAGACGTCATCTAATTTGACTTGCTGATTGACTGTATTAACCAAAGGCTATGTTCAGTACTTAAACAAAACCATTTGTGTTTGCATTTACTTCTTAGGAGCACTTAGGTTTGAGTTGAGCAGTGAGGCTGCTTCGTATTCAGGTCTCTAGAGGGTACTGTGGAGAGCACAATGCACATGGCTCTGTATTGATGCAGAGAGGTAACTGACAAAAGAGGGTTCTGACAGATAAGGTGAAAGGGGTTTTTAAGCAGATAGAAAAAATAGAAGAAAACTGGGTGACAGAAGCGAAGATGGCACCTTGAAAATGACTTGTTAGCTAGCTTTTCCTAAGATTTTTGGCTGAGCTTCATTATGCAGTTCCATTGAGATACATTGCTTCTCTGAAAGGTCCTGGGTACTTGCTGGCAGTTTGTCTTTAAAATCACCTTTGAAAGCTGGCAGCATCTTTAATGCATAAAATTGGACACCTGTACTTTATTGTGTGATCAGAGTAAACAGAATGATTTTTATGTTAACAGATAACTGTGACCTGCATTTTAAAATCTCAAGAGACCGGTTTAGTGCTTCCTCTCTGACCATGGAAAGCTTTGCTTTCCTTTGGGCTGGAGGGAGAGCCTCCTATGGAGTTTCTAAAGGCAAAGTCTGCTTTGAGATGAAGGTGAGTTAATGTTTATTGGGAGCCTTTTGCATGCTTAAATATAATATTTGTACTTGTCACATTTTTTGGACTTGATTGAAGCTAATTGATGTGAATGGGACTCTTAAACGGCCTTCTCTCAAAAGAAGATGTCTCAGTTTGCAAAAGTTTCCCCTTTTATAAGAACTTCCATTTAACAAACAAACAATAAGCCAGAATTAAAAAAAAAAAAAAAAACAAAAAAAAAGCCAAACCAAAAACCCCACAAAACACTGCATTTGTTCTGAATGTGAGACTTCTCATTTTTTTTAACCACAATTCTATTTGGCAGCTCATGCATCAACGCTGAAAGTATTTTTATACTCTCTAGTTAGAAGTTTGCTTGTACTTTCTGAAGATTACAGAAAGCTTGACTTCTTATTTTTTTTAAAGGGATCTAAATTGTCCCAGCAGTGCTTTCTGGTTCTGCTTAGTCTTTGAGTTTGATCTGCTCTAGTTGGGGATTTGGGCTGGATGACCTCTAGAGGTCCCTTTCAACATCATTAACTCTGACATGATGCATTGAACGTGAGTATTTAGCAGATAGTTGAATTTTGAGAACAAGGTTTCTCCTGAAAAGTAAAAATGGCATAGAGCAATCTGCCTTCTAATAAACTGATTTTTCTAGCTTGTTGGCTTAAGAAGAACAAAATCACAAAACTTGAATTTATTTTTCTTACTCCTTTTTTACTTAACAGTGTTAAAGGCTTCTTTGCATATGATGGGCCTGTGTATATTATCTGTTCTCTTCCTCTAGTGCTTTCAAAGGTAGCTGTTACCATGAGAATTGGGTAGTGATCCCATTGTCCAAGCTTTTCCATGGAGTGATTTTTGTGTCTGTTGATACCTGTAACTTTGGAGAGCCAATGAATTGAAATTCATGTCACTAGTTGTTTTCCTGTTTGTTTTCAAATGAGTTTCAGCTCAGTCACCTGACTGGAATAGTTGCAGAGGTTGATGGGATACTGGTGGGTTGTTCCCTTCATTTTAGTAAAGTTTTTCTAAAGACAGCTAAAAAGCAGCTGGTTGCATGTGGGTTCCAGTGCATTTAGGTGGTTTGTTGTTTTGTTTTTTGGTTTGTTTTGTTTTTGGTTTTTTGTTTTTGTTTTTTTTTTTTGTTTTTTTTGTTTTTTAACTGGTTATGTTTGGAAGCTGGCAGCTTGCCCAGGAAGTCTGCTTACAGTTAAAAGGCATAGTGTAATACTTAGTCTCTAAGAAGGGTTGTTTTTTTTAATACATTACACATTCTCTTAGCTAAGTAATTCACTGTTAAACCCAACTTCATGGCAGCTGGGAGATTTTTAATAAATACATGTATTTTTTGTGATCTTAATACAGGGTCAAAAGGAATTAAGGCTTTTGACCACTGACAGGAACTGCTAGTGACAAAGTGATGAAGATTTGCAGTCTTCATCGTCTTCAACCTTCATTCCTAAGTCAGGAAATGGAACTGTTCAGTCTCTAGTTGTGGTCTTATATTCTTGAACATTTTGTAGGAGGTGATCAGTTAGACTTAGCAAAGATTTAACCCAAGTAAAGGGTTCCAGATGTTACCTTTTGTGCTTTTATCTTGTTAGTGTATAATGAATACTGCTTACCTTTTACTGAATAATTTGAAAATAGGTTACAGAAAAGATTCCTGTTAAACACCTGTATACAAAAGACATTGACATACATGAAGTGCGAGTTGGCTGGTCACTGAACACAAGTGGAATGTTGCTCGGTAAGACTTAATTTTGATTGCTTTTGTGTTGATGTGGCTGAAGTTGGAAATAATTACTTTCTGGAGCAGGGGGGACAAGCTTAGTGATTGTAATCTGTGTTATGAAAAGTGGTCTTAATTAGAGTCATTCACTGGGAATGGTGTGAGGAAGTTCATTACGAGGACCAAATAAAGTCATAAAGTACTCAGGCCTGTAAGGGTTAGGACCATAATTTAAAAATCAGTTCTTCCAGTGATCATGTATGGGTTGTGGAGAACACGGTTGAATAACTGACAAGATAAAGGATTTGTCTTTTTCATGTAGTGTCATAAGTAGAAAAAGGGGAGTTGCCCTTCCCTCCACTTTTAAAGGGTGGGGCATGGTGTAAAATCTAACCCATGGTAACTACATTATCTTTTGTTTTGCTTGATGGGAAAATCCTAATTTCTGAAAACAGCTGGAAAGATAGAAGTACAGCTTCATTATATATATGACAAATTATAATAACAATATTTATAACTTGTTGCTGAAACACATCTTTGGGGGAAATATTGGTGAGCTGGTATGTTCTGACACCAGCAACAGCTTTCTACTTAAGTTACGCCTGAGTCCTTGTGTTTGACACTTCCTGTTAGCTTGTTCCTTGCAGCTTCATCCTCAGCTATTGCATAGGCTGACTGTCTGCTTAACTCCCTTTAAAATGGGAGGGGTAAGTGCTCCTGGAGACTTTACTTCAGAAAGCCTTTCTGACTTCGTTACAGCAGGTATACCACTGCATAATCAGATCTTGACACTTTAAAAATATTTGTTCATGTCTTTATCTGACAGTTCAGCTTTTATTGTCAGCATGAATCTGGTACTAGCAGCATTAGGCTCTTAAACAGGGATAAGGAAACACTGCTGTTCTATCTCAAGTGAAAAAGTATTGAATAGAAGAATGAGCTTGTATAGCTGTTGGGGGGGTGTCATAGCTTGTTTTGGCATTAATAAAAATACTCTGAACAGCAGCTTACTTAAGTAGCTGAAGGTGATTTATGCCTAAAAGGTTCGACGGGAAAGCCTATTTGTAATTAGTTTAAATTGTTCCTTCAGGTGAAGAAGAATTTTCTTATGGGTATTCTCTAAAAGGAATAAAGACATGCAATTGTGAGACTGAAGACTTTGGTGAGAAGTTTGATGAAAATGATGTGATTGGATGTTTTGCTGTAAGTTTACACTTTTGTTTTCTTTTGAGGGAAAACATCCTTGAATTTTTAGACTGCCTTGATGTTAGAAGCAGTAAAGCAAATACATAAAATCGTAGGAGCAAAACAAGTTGTTTAACATAGGCAGGCACTAGAAGCAGCAGCTATCACTAATGGTGACTCCTGGCAACATGATTTCATATTCATGGACAAATGTCTTTAAAGCCTTTTAACCAAAAATCAGATCTTGAACAAAATGATCATTGACAGTGACTCATTAGAAGAGAAAATTAGCTTTAGTTCCTTTGTGAAATAACAGTGTTACAGAAGTTGAGTGAGCATAGCCAGTAGAGTGAAGTGACTAATTAAATGTATAAAGTGAGCTAATTTTATCCAAAATAATCCTTGTCTGAAAAACAGAATTTTGATGGTGATGAAGTGGAACTCTCCTATTCCAAGAATGGACAAGAGCTGGGTGTTGCATTCAAAATAAGCAAGGAAGTTCTTGATGGGCGACCACTCTTTCCACATGTTCTCTGCCATAACTGTGCAGTTGAGTTTAACTTTGGTCAGAAGGAGGAACCTTACTTCCCTGTACCTGAAGAGTATACCTTCATCCAGAAGGTCCCCCTGGAGGACAGGGTCCGAGGGCCAAAGGGACCTGAGCAAAAGAAAGATTGTGAAGTAAGTTTCTTCTGATCATCTCAAAAGTTGTTAAAGCAGATGGATGGAAATGGTAGAGTTAAAGAGACTATTCCACCTCACTCCTGACATTTTTGTTTGGGAGCTTTAATACTTTGTGTCTCGTGGCCTGTTCACTACTACTGCCTTCCCCACCCCTACATCCCCCCTCAGTATCCACTAGGCTTGCTGGGCTAAGTTGTGTATTAAAGAAAATCTTGGAAGTAGTATCTCAATTACAGAACTTCTTGTACATAGGTGGTGATGATGATTGGCTTGCCTGGAGCTGGCAAGACTACATGGGTTACCAAACATGCAGCAGCAAATCCTGGGAAATACAACATTCTTGGGACAAACACTATTATGGACAAAATGATGGTAAGTGATAAGACATTTTATTTCTTGGTGTGTTGAAAACTTGTTGTAAATCCATGGTCTTTGGCTGCCATGGGGTTCTTTTGTATCAAAGAAACTGGCTACTTGTTAGCTAGTGACCATTCTTGTTGAAGAAAAGACTGCCTGTGACACTTAGTACCATGGCTGGTTGACAAGATTGTGTTAGGTTGTAGGTTGAACTCGGTGATCTCAAAGTATTTTCCAACCTAATTATTCTGTGTAAAGATTTTAATACCTTGCTGAGATGCTAATTCACACATGGCAGGATTCTGAAGCTTTATGTGGTAATATGTAAGAAATTGTCTGCTGTTGTTGACTGCATGTTGAATGCATTTCTACTTCTCTATACATCACTGTTCCCAGAATAGAACATGTGGCTGGAATTAGTATTGTGATGAGTATACCTTGAACTGAATGGTGCCAATTCTTATGGAGTCTTTGTTTATAAATCTCTTACATTCTATGGAGGGTTGATAATTTCAATTACGAGTTTGCAGCACCTGTGGCCTTGAATTGAATAACCCTTGAAGTGTGGTGGAAAGCATTTAGCAAAGAAAAATGTCAGCTACATGTATCAGGATTACACTGACTAACTCTGGGAAATGTCTCCATAGGTTGCAGGTTTTAAGCGTCAGATGGCAGACACTGGGAAACTTAACACACTGTTGCAGAGAGCTCCACAGTGTCTTGGAAAGTTCATTGAGATTGCAGCTCGTAAGAAGCGGAATTTCATTTTGGATCAGGTAGAAGCTTCAGTGGAAAATGGTTAAGGAAATTTGTTATAGGCTGTATTTTAGTAATTAATTGGGTTTAAATTACATTATAATAGCAGTTGTTTCAATTACTACTCATTCAGGGGACACAAAGTTGAGATATTACTACGAATGCTTGTCTGAACTTCTCTAGATTTATGGGATGTGGGAGGAATAGTGTTTTAACACGTTGATATGAGCTCGTAACTTTGCATTATGCAGCATCTTTATGTCAGTTATTTGTAAACTTCATTGCAAGCTCTTGTAGAGGTGAAGTCTATACACCATAAGTTGACTTCCTTAACTCTTACAATGACAGCTACGTGTAGTAAGTTACTGCATTTTTTTCAGACAAATGTGTCTGCAGCTGCGCAGAGGAGAAAAATGTGCCTGTTTGCAGGCTTCCAGCGCAAAGCAGTTGTTGTTTGCCCAAAAGATGAAGACTACAAGCAAAGAACACAAAAGAAGGCAGAGGTGGAGGGAAAAGATCTTCCAGAGCATGCAGTTCTCAAAATGAAAGGCATGGAACATAATCCTATACTGTGTTTTAGGATGCTGAGTATCTGTTTAAAGGATTAAGTAAACGTGAAGTCTAAAAAATCACTTTATCTTAAAGAGTTGTACTTATAACAAAACTGGAAGACTATTGTAACTTGGTAGGATAACAACACTATATTGTGTTCCCTCTGCTGCAGTCCTTAACACTACTCAGTTATGGTGATACGCTTCATGCAGATGCACAAAGCTGTCTTGGCATAAAGTGCCCTATATACGTGACATATTTGGCAGAAACTGGTGTTCTGAGTGGAGGCTTATAAAAGAAAAAAAAAAAAAAGATAGGCAGAATGTTTTCAAGGTTTGGAACAATACTGGCAACTCCATGAAGAGCTGTTTATTTCCTTTGTCACTGTTTATATTTCCTAAATGCTCAGATTATTTAATTTTGTCCCTATGCTGAGGGGATGGAGAGGGTGGGAGGAAGAATGGAGGAAAGGTGGTTAAATTGCATCTTTGATTGTAGCTGAATGTAGATGCTGAATACTCAGTGTTTTTGCAATTATAGGGAACTTCACACTGCCAGAGGTAGCAGAATGTTTTGATGAAATAATCTATGTAGAATTGCAAAAAGAAGAAGCTCAGAAGCTTTTGGAGCAGTATAAAGAAGAAAGTAAGAAAGCTCTTCCACCAGAAAAGAAACAGAACACTGGCTCAAAGAAGAACAAGAAGAGCAATAAAAATCAATTTAATAGGGGTCAGAGAGGACGTGGAGGATTCAACATGCGGGGCAACTTCAGAGGAGGAGGTGAGCCTAGAAACAAAGCTGTGACTTCTGAAGGTTGCTGCTGCTGGGGAAAAAGGTTGTAGTACTTGCACTGCAATTATTATGTAGTGGGAACTTTGATCTCAGTTTCAGTAAGTATAATGTTTTAGTGCATAGTTAATTGTCGGGCTCGAGTGAGAGGCTTGTCAGACCTTGGGTTGCACTGTTCATTTTTGTGTAGGAAATAAGTAATACTGAACAATTCCTTGGTTAAAGTAACTCTCTCCCTGCAGTCCCTGGAAATCGTGGTGGATACAACAGGAGGGGAGGCAACATGCCTCAGCGAGGTGGTGGAGGTGGCGGTGGTGGCGGTGGCAGCAGCGGAGCAATTGGCTACCCATATCCTCGTGGCCCTGTCTTTCCAAGCAGAGGTGGCTACTCAAACAGAGGAAACTATAACAGAGGTGGAATGCCCAACAGGGGAAACTACAACCAGGTGATGCTTTGAGGGGGAACTGACTTGTTGAACTACAGTACTTTGGATTTGTTGTTTGACAGCCCTGGTGCCTGTGAGGAGGTTCAAACTTTGTCGTGGTGCTACACTGATGCCATGCTGCAAGGCCTTTCTAGTTCAGTGCATGTGCCCAGGGCTCTGAATGTTGTGTAACAACTGCTGATGTGGGGGCTGTACCTCTGCCCTGTTAGAAATGAAGGTTTTTAGTGCATGTGTATGAAGGCTTGTCTTTGGCTTTTTGTGTGTTTGTTCCCCTATAATAACTGTTGTTTGGGCTGAGGGTCAAAGCTTATCTTTAACAAACACGTAAGGAACTTTCTGAAAATAGCTCTGCAAAGAGTCTTTGTTTTGGTGTCTGATACCAAACACAACTGGTAAAGACACACTAGCCTAGATCTTACCTCATGGAATATCGCTGGAAGTATTGAAAAACAAAATTTGGATTACTGAAGAGCCAGCAGATGGAGCCCAAGCCAGTAAACATGGCTCAGGTTTGCCTAATACTGACAAACAGGGGAAAAGCAAAATTTTATCTACTTGTATCAATGGCCCTTTGTACCATAACTTCTGTTGGAGGTTTTGTGGGCTAGCTCTTCTATTTTCAGTTATGTGACCCATATCCTTTTGTCTGATCAGATAACATACCCTTGTAGCAACTACAGCCTTTCCTAACTAAAAATAGACAAGCTCTTGTATTTTTAGTTGTCCTGGTGCATTTAGCAGCTGGAAATAGGGTGAGTCAAAACTGGATTAGCCAGCTTTCCAGACCAGGCAACAACAGTTTGAGCTGGTTTATTAATTCTGAGATTCTTGCCCCATGCTTAAAAAGCAGTTGCTTAGAGGGAAGGGAGGAGGCTTCTGGTATTCCAATGTTTTTCAGGGAGGGATTTGTATGTGTGATGTTTTGGTGGTAATAAAGGTTGGTATTGGGACACTTCTGAAAAATGCATACAGATGAAGTAGTTAAAAACTGTTGTGCTCTTGCAGAACTTCAGAGGAAGGGGAAATAATCGTGGCTACAAAAACCAATCTCAGGGCTACAACCAGTGGCAGCAGGGTGTAAGTAGTCCTAGCTTTACCTTTTTTCTGATTGTTAACTTAAATGTTGCAAAATGCTGACTAAAATAAATAGATGCATAATCAAAAGTAGATAGCAATATCTTCTAATGCTAGGTAATATCACTATAAATAGCTTCCTATGCAAAACTTAATCTGCCTTGATGGTCTTGATATATCAAATACCAGCTGTGGCTTAATGCTCTTAATGGTATGTAGTACTTGGCTTCACGTTACTGCTGTGAAGTGAACTCTTAACTGCCTTCAGTTGTTCAGGAACTTGCTGCTATTGGAGAGGACTTTAATCTTCTCAAGTTCCAGGGGAACTAGTTACTTGTTAAATGTTGTTTCTTTTTCTCCCAAGTAAGAAACTTAACCATTATGTGATTGCAGGTTAAAACTAACTATTTATTAATCTGTTGCAGCAATTCTGGGGTCAGAAGCCATGGAGTCAGCATTATCACCAAGGATATTATTGAATACCCAAATAAATGAACTGATACATATTTCTCCAAAACCTTCACAAGAAGTCGACTGTTTTCTTTAGTAGGCTAACTTTTTAAACATTCCACAAGAGGAAGTGCCTGCGGGTTCCTTTTTTAGAAGCTTTGTGGGTTGATTTTTTCTTTTCTTTTTTTGTACATTTTTAATTGCAGTTTTAAAGTGATTCGTAAGAGAACCTCAGCATTGTGCACGAAAAGAGAATGTGTCAGTATTTCAGGGTTCTACATTTTATCTGTAAAATGTGACTTTTTTTTTACCACAACAAAAGTAAAACGTTGCTTTGTACCTGGTGTCTTTTTATTAAAGAATTTTCTCCTTTTTCCCCATCCCCCAATTTCTAAGAAACAGTCGTGAGTCATGTCACAATACTATAGAAATGTTAGCAACCAGATTCATATGGAGGTATCTTAGTAGCCCTCAAATACCATGAGATTATGTAAAGCTCCCTATGACACTCCATCCTCTCTATGAAGCTCTTGGGTGGGGAGGGGAGGAGGGGGAGGCAAAAGTTTCTGGCAATAACTAGGACTTTTTTTGTAACATTTGGAACTCTATAAGATGCTGGGGGCAAAGAGGAAACCTGGGGCTAAATAGTGATGGTGGAGTGTATGTAGAAGCTGTAAAACTCGGTTGCTTTATTTGTGGAGGCTCAAACTTGTGAAGGTACAAAACCATAATTTTTTTTTTCATTTGTTCTGCATTTTGATTCTGAAAAGAAGCTGGCTTTGCCCATTTCTTATTAAACAAAACTTGTTGTAAATCCAGTTGTCTAATGGGATCTATATGAAGTTAGCTGTGTGTCTGTATAACTCTCCCCACAAAATACTGTATACCTAGTGTGCTTGTAGTAGTTACTCCACCATTTTGTAAGCTAATGAAACTGTGAGTCACCCATTTTATATCTTAATTTTTAATCATGTCAATTCTCAAATGGGTGTATCTCCTTAGCCTGCTGATTCCTTTTCTCTTTAAAGAAAGTGGGTGGAGAAGTTTAACTCTAGACGTTTGTTTGCAATAAAATAAATTCATTTTACTCTTGTTTGGGATTGTCGCCATCAAGGTCTAAAATCCCGTTAATGCTATAAAGAGGAAGAGAATGTATGGAAGCGATGATGTTGGACAGTTTTAAACTCATTTCTGTACATGCTGAAATACTTGTGTTTCTTAAAAAAAATGGTGGTTGCTCTGTTAGAGATCTATCACATGTATAATTCACAGTTTAACATGGTTATATGTATAGGGCAAAAGTCTTCTGAGTTGCGCTTGCATCATGTAAATCCACTTCTTTATTGTAAAATAGACATTAGGGAAGAAGCAGGAGGAGGACTTGGACAGGGAGTAGGGCAGGAGGAAGGACTGTCATGGAGTTTAACAGTTTCAATTTGTTTAACTGCTATTCTGTTCAGCTTTATGCTTTTGTAAAACTGTAGTGGCAATGTTAGCTGCTAACTTGCGTTTTAATGCCGTAAGACAGGGCAAGGATGTACCCATTGCAAGAGGGACACGGGGTGCACGCCTGAGAACACACGGCACTGCTGCCATCGGGGCCCTGGCGTGTGCTGGCAGTCCCGTGGCAGTGTCTGCACTAGCAGAGGCTTCCTGGCAGCAGCCTACAGCTACAGTCCTGTGCTGTGCTTGAAATTCTTCTCCAGTGTTAGTCAATTTCTAGTAGTCTTCAGAAGTAAAGATAAACTTGTGTTGCTCTTCTAGCCTTTATAGCAGATGCCATTGCATATTGACATTAAACATTAACAGCACCACCTTCTTGTTAATAGTGCTTTAAATCATCCCTTTACTTTGAATGAGAAAAATGTAAATTGTCTTAAAAGAAACACTAATGAAATTTGGGGATTTGAAACCCAAATATGTTTTGCTGAAATGGAGTTTTCTTTAGACTTGCAAAAAACCAGTTTAGTGTAATTAAAGTCCATTTCCCTTCTACCCTCCTCACAAGAACTAACACTTTGTATGGAGTGTTGATCCTTTGCTTATTTTGGTACTTTAAAATGATATAGTCTTAAACTAAAATATAAGAGCCTACACTTACTACGGTTGTAAAGCCTGTATTTCAGTTCAAAAGTTTGGGATGTTTTGGTTTCAGTTTCTTTGCTATATGGTGTTTAAAAAAAAAAAAACAACAAAACAACCACACATTAAGTGCTTCAATTCTCACACTCAAAAAGGAGTATCCTGTTTCTATTAAAAATAGTCCTCTCCAACAAAAGCTGTTTTGTGAGTTCAGCACCATCTGAGGAACAGGACTCAAGCTTCAGCACATGCTCTACCTGGGACACGTGTAGCTCAGGGAAGGGGTGGAAAAGTCCACTGCATCCTGCTCGTAATTTGTCCCAGCCGAGGGGAGAGCAGAGCTTCCATGGGGCCGTATATTCAGCCTGGGTCCGCCCACACAGACTCACTCAATGTAGCTGAATATTCCTAGAGAAGGGATTTATTTTGCCATGCGAAAATGGCTTTTATAGAGAAGCAGTTACCTAAAGGGTCACTAATACTTTAAAATACACAGTTTGCATTTAAAAAGGACAATATGAAACTTAGCTGGTAGCTGTAGGAAGGTGAGGAGGGCACAGCTGTTCATTGCGAAAACGAGAGGGCTGAACCATCTGTCACGTCCGGTGATTTCTTGCAGCTTACAAGGGCTTGTTTACATGCAGAAAAGTACCTGGATTAGAGCAGCCGTGCTGCTGGAGGCGGTGGCACAGATAGCGGCATACAACACTGGGGTTTGGGTTCAGGTTTCGGGGTGTTTTTCCTGTTGGAGTGCAAACTGGGTTTGGCTTTTTTTAACTGAGATGGGCTTTTTTCCTAACAGAGTACAAACCTGGATAGCCCCGGGCTTGGCTCTGTGGCAAGTGGGCCGTGGCACACGGTGCCTGTGCAGCTGTAGAGCAGTGCCAGCGGTGCTCCCCTTGCAGCGCTGTCGATGCAGCTGCTGCCCTCTCATCCCGCAGCAGGCTGTGGCCGCCCCGCCTCGCCGAGGGGGCCGTGCACGCTTAGCTGCCGGCTCAAAGCAGGGCTGTGCTGCGTGTCCCCGGGAAGGGCTCGCTTAACAACCAAACAAGCTCCAGTTGTATTTCTGCCTCCGCTAGAAACAGTCGCTAGGATACACCCTGTGTACATGGAGGTGCTTCCCCGACACGCCACGGGCTTGGCGAGGCGCAGTGTCCTGCGTGAAAAGACTTTGTAAACAGACTCAGCTGTGGGACATCAGGGGCAGGCTTTGGTTCTGGGGAGGCTCATGAGATCCCTGTCCCCAGAGCCGGCTCTGCTGTCAGGAGCTGGCCTTTGCAGTGTGCTGGGCTGCTTCCTCTGCTGCACCGAGATACTCGGCAGTGCTGCCACCTGCGTGTAGGAGCTCAGTGTAAGTGGCACCTGTACACAGCTTTCAGTGCCTACTGCAGGGCAGCTCAGCAGCAAAGACATTTTTAAACGTTGTGCCCACTTTTTCTGATAGTGGAATGAATTAAATCCATCTTCTGGCAAGGCCCTGTGCAGTCCAAGCCACTTGCATTAAAAACAAAATTCTTACTTATAGTGTAAGCCATTCATTTTCTTTTTCTTCTTGCAACACTCCCAGCAGTGCTTTTAATAGAAATAGGTGATGAAGTCATCTTTTAAGATTAGGAAGTTTCCTTGTCCATGACCTTTTGAAAGTGCTTTCTAACAGGGCAACCTCAGACTAAGCCACAAGAAATCAAACTTGTGGAGTTTGCAGAGACGTGAAATACTTTGACACTTCTGCAGATGTTATCTGCCAGGGGCTGGGCTCTCCCAAGCAAAGAAGCGTGCACATGCTGTATTTGTGAATTAGCAAGGGAGGAGTAAGTACAGCTGGAGACAACTTGGCCCAAATCATTGTGGAGGATAGGGAAAGCTCCAGGGTGTCAGGAAAAGCTGCTGAGGAGAAGTGGAAACTCAGAAAGCAGCTCTGTAACTCGGGTGTGTAACAGACCGGCTGTGGTGAAGTTAGAGCAGCGCCTCTCACACATCCTCATGCCAGGCAAAGTCCCCGTGCAGGCAGAGAGGGAAGGGAGGCTGCCTCTTTAAACAGTGGCAGATTAGAGCTGAGTTTTGAGCAGCTTCTCTGCTTTGCTAGGCACCAGCCATCTCCTCCAGCACAGAAGGCCTCTCCAGAGCCAGCACTTACAGAGAACTGGCTGAAATCAGGACTTGGCCTGCAATTACTCTGGATGTGACTCTTGCCTTAGTTTGTCTTTCTGCCAGTACTGGGAGTGGCGGAAGGATTCAGCAATGAATTGATTGCTATGTTAACTTAGCTGTAGGTTAGAAAAGATGCTCAATGCTTAACATGTGGTCAAGATCAATAGCAAAAAACAAAGGCAAGTGTAAAAAACCTAGAAATACAATTACTCATAGGTGACTTGATATGCAAGTGTTACTTTAGAGCAAGTTTTTGTTATCTCTACTGGTTTAGTAGACAATCTTTGATCTTCAGAGTACTTTTGGTCCTAGAAGTTACTAAAATCAAAACTATGGGTAAGTTTTTCCCTCAAACTTTTTCATGCTCAAAAATGTTTTACAACTTGGTAGCCCAGGGCTAATGACGGGAGGATCTGCTGCTTGGTTAGCACAAAAGGATAGAAAGGGTACTCGTTCTCTCAGTGTTAACTCTCCCTTAGCTAGAATCAGATGGCTGTTGCTAGGACACCTCTGATAACTCCTATGCCATATAAATGCAAGTATGTGTCCTCTAGTCTGATGTGGCCTTCGTTTATGTCACATTAGCCTGCAATAACTCTTCTGCCACTGTGCTCTGGAAATTTTCCTCCAGGTATGAACATAGATTTATTTGCCTGAGACATGGGGAGTTCTGAAATGGTGCTGATGCCCAAGACAGCTGCAAAATTAAAAGGCCAGGAATGGTACTGAAGATCTGCCTGGACATAAATACACACTTAAAATATCAGTGATTGTTTACAAGGTGGGACATGCAGGAAAGGTCTGATTCTCTCTTTTCAGTTTCCATGTAACCTACTCATATGCAAGCTAGAGCTATATTTGGGCTCTGCTGAACTTTCAGCTTAGTGGGGCTGTTGAGCAAGCAGGTAAGATAAGCTTTATATTATAAAATAACTTTTGTCTTTGCAGTAAGAAAGTAGTGAGAGATGGGGGAAAGAAATGAGTAAGTCTCGAAGGAGGTATTTACTTGTAATATCTTCTTCTGAAAGAAGTGACATTGGGGTTTGCTGACATCAAGCTGAGAAACAAGACTCAGAAAAGTGGAGCTACCAGAGGTGAGTCCATGCAGCACATGCAAGTTGTGAGCAGCAGAGCTGTGTATCCAAAGCCTGGCACCTCCACACTTTGTCTCCTCTGCTCTGTGCTCCCTGCTGCTGCCAGAGCACCCGTGGTGCTGTGGGGCCTCCCACCCAGCCTGGGAGAACTGTATTGGAGAGAACAATTCCTGAAGGCAAAAAGGGATGGTTTTGTGTGAGTCAGGTTGTCCTCTGCATGGCACTGGGCATTTCCTGCCTTGGGTTTTGCAGGTTCTGTGTCTTTCTGTAGGCTGCAGAATCACAGAGATTTGCTTCTGGATATGGAGTCCATCCTCCCAACTTGCAGCAGGACTGGCACCTGTGCTCAGGTCACCTGGGGCTTTGTCTAGATGATGCTTGAAAACCTGCAAAGAGTGGAAATGACGTGGCCTCTCTGGGCTGCCCAGTGCACTGCCCTCAGAGTAAACCAGACCTGCCCTCCTGCCTGGCCTGGAGCCCCCAAGCTGGAGCTGTGGCCATTGCCCCAGGAGATGCTTGGCTCCATCTTTGTAACTGTCCTGCAGGTAATATTAGGCTCTTATTAGTTCACCCCACAGGCTAAATCCAACTCTTTCCACTGTCTTTCCAGAGGGTAGGCCCTGAGCTCTGTGGACACCTTAGGAGCCCATCATTGGAATCTCTACAGTTTTTCAACATCCCTGTTGAGCCAGAAGCCTGAAGCTGGACAGCAATATTAGATGCACTGCTCAGCAGTGTCAGTACTGGTGGATCCCTTCATTTTTTGGCCACATATTTCCTGATGGAGCCCAGACTAAAGGTTAACTTATTTGCAGAGAGAACACTCTTCTGGCCCACATTCAACTTGGCAGCTCCTGTAAGTCCCATCCTATTCAGTAGGGCTGCTATTCAGCTAACTGCTTCCCAGCCCCTAGAAGACACTCCATTAGGCAAGCAGCTGCCCTATAAAGCAATAACAACAACAATAATAAAATCTAATCTATTGTTACACAGTGAGACAAGCACTTCAAGAAGAAACACTAGTTGTAAATTACTTGTGCAAATTAAATGTCTTGTGTGTTCACCCTGTTTAGTTTGAGAGACCTTGGAGGAAGCAGCTGTGATAGTTCAACAAGAACTATTTCAATACTTAAGTATCAGTGAACACAACATTTTAATGTCACAATCTGGATGTTTGGATTCCAGTCCTAGGATATTCCATCAATCACACCTTTTGCATGAACTTGCCTGCCCCTTTGTTACAAGTATCTCCTGTGTGTAGCAGAGCCCACCAAGCATCACATCAGCTGCCAAAGTTGAAGATGACCGGCTGGTTCCCGTATGTGGCTGAGGTAGAAGCTGATTCCTCCAAAAGAAAGGAGGTGGGAGCAAACACTGCGATCCAGTGCTCCAGTCTGCAAGGCTGCACGCCGAGCCCAGCCCTGCTCGGCATTGAGAAAACGCCAGCGCTCGCTTGGCGGTGGAGAAGGTGGTGGAGGCCGGGAGACACTTCCTGAAAGCCAGCATCTCCCCAGCGGCTCCTGGACATTCCTGGGAGGGGGCTGCTGCTGCCTCAGCGCTCGCTTGGCACAGCCCCAGGATATTTATGTGCCTCCACAGCCTGGCAGCCGGCCAGTCCCTTTGGATTTTTTTTTTTCCTTTAAGGAAACACCCGCAGAAGGGAAACTACAGACTCCAACCGTTTCTTTCAGCAGATCCTCGTGCAGACAACGAAGAAAAGTTTTCAGGAACGATCTTGCTTTTATAGGTACTTACTGCCTTGAAAGGTCCATTATTTACCAAATATAAGTATCCTTCTCTAGCTCCAGAACAAATCCAGGGAAGATTACAGTGCTGCAGGCAACTGAAGGGCTGGTGGGGGAAGGGAGGGAGTGCATGGACTCCTTGAATGGTGGCTGTATTCCAATTAACATGGATCCCACAGGAGGCTGTCAGTAGAGGGACAGTGCTGCTGCTATCTCAGTATCTGAACCGCTCTGAGTTTTGTCCTGTTTGGTGCCATACCAGGAGCGTGAGACTTCACACAGAGCTGTGGTTTGTGGCATCTCGCAGCATTCCTGAAGAGAGGGAAGTGTAGCTGCACACGTGTGTCCACACAGCCCTGTGCGGGGCACGCCTCGCTCTGCTGGAACCCAGCAGTGCTCCGAGGAGCGGCTTCCTGGCCATCTGGGAAGTGGTCACTGTGACCCACTCAGGTGCTCTTGAGATAGAGAGTCCCTTTGGGAGCGCAGGTGTGGGTGACAGAGATGTACAGACTGAGGCATGGCATCCCCAGCAGAAGGATGAATGGTGACAGAGAAATTTCTGAGCAGAAATTAATGCTGACTGGCTTTCGGGAAGGAGAGGGCCATTGTGCTTCTTAGTGGGGTAACAAACTCTCTATGGTACTGGTTCAAGGGGACCTTGTGAGGTTTAGGAAGAAAAGGCTGAGCTCTTTTTATCCATCTGGGAGTCTCAGTAGGCAGTAATGGAAGAATATGACAGTGGGATAATACCAGAGCTAAGAAATCAAGTCAAACAAGTTCTGTCATGGCCTCCCAGTGCTGCCTCAGGATGGCCCTCAAGGGCTTAAAATATTGGATAAAAGCATTATAACCACAGCACATAACAATCTCTGGTAGCTCCAAATTTCTTTGGGAGGTCTGAATAGGGTATTTTCCCCTGTATTTTGAGGAACAGGCTGATGGAATTTTTTTTTTCTTCTGCATTTGCTCTGTGAAGGATTCCTGCAACAGCCATTTGAGGTAATGTATCAGCCCAGTGATAAATCTGTTATTAGCATTTCATCTTCAGAGATATTGCCAGAGCCTGAACAGTTTCCTGAGAGGGGTATTGGCTTCCCTTTAATTGCTTAAGCAACATAACAAAGAGCAAGGGGCAGGTGGGCTGCATCTCTCGTCCTGTTTTCACAGCATCTGTGCAGTGTTACAAGTGATGACAGTGGAGGAGAAAGATCTCTCACTGTGGCCACCTGGCACAGGTAAAGGTGGCAAGAACTCTTGACCTGGATGACAGAAAGCACGAGTATCAGCCAGAGTTGTAAAGCTTGTAAGTGGACTTCGAAGACCTGCCATGCACGTATTTGCAGGATTGAGGGCCGAGATGTGTCATGGATAAAACACCCTGTGAGTTATCACAAGCCATTCGCCATCAATAGGAGGTGAGGATCTATTGTCTAGGGAGAAATCTCACACCTGCTGCTCTTCGTTACAGCATTTGACAAAATAAACAAGGAGTTTAAAAAATATGCAAAGCATGTGCTTCCTTCTCTCCACAGCAGGAAAAGGGGGAACCTTCCCTGTTAAAACAGATCACCACACTATATAATCTGGGTATTTTTGGAGCTGTGGCCAGTCTAAAGAGAAAGATCCCTGCAGTGGTAATTGTCCACTCCCATGGTACATTTTAGGTACTGCCAGAGGGCTCCTGGCACGTTCAGGACAGTTGAGGGTTTTGACGCACTCTTGCTCATGATAGATGACAGAAGCTGGCAGGATTAAAATAGCCTCAGAACAAACTGCTCTTAATCTTGAAAACAAGCAGACATAAGGATGCTGTGACTTATTCCAGCAGGAACAGGCAGACCCCTGCTGGATGGCTCTCAGGCAAACTATGAACTCAAGCAGAAAAAAAACAAAGAAGTGTGTGAAAAAGAGGGAACTTACCCTTACTCAGGGTGTTAGCCATGAACAAAAATCTGTTTTCCTCAAACTGTGTCATCCAAGGCTCTATCTCTCATTAGTCTCCTCCTCCACCACCATTTGAAGATTTAGCTGCTGTATGTGCTTAATGAAATATTTTCATTTTAAGTGTAAGAAAGTTACCTGTTCCAAGGCCTTGAGTCACATTGACTAAAACTCAGTTCCACTTCAGATATGGAATTAGTTCTTGGTTCTTCACTTAGGGAAAAGAAAAATAAACAAAGGAGCATCTGAACATACTGTAAAACTGTTTTGATCAGTTTTTCAAGGCAAGAACAACGTATTTGTTTCGAGTGTTAAATGGAGCAAGCAAACAACTTTCATGGGTAACCACTGAGCTCTTGAGCTAAATGTCTGGATAGGAACAAGAGAAGTATGGGAATTAGTCTACTAAGCTGGAGAAAATATTTTGCTTGGGAGCTCATTACAGAATTCACACAGTACTTCATTGTTACCTGGATTGCTTATACCAGAAATAACAAATGCACTTCCTGCAGACCCAAATAAAAACACCCTACAAAAAGCCAGGCTCAGTGACAAAAGATGGCCTTTCCTTTCAGCACTTGAGGACTTGGGGTGGGCAGTGACACACACAGAGTCTGGAAGCCTGCAAAATGCAGCAAGGGCCAACATCTCCCTAAAATCTCTGCTTGGGTGAAGAGGAAAATGACAAGTTTGGGATGGCAGCTATAACTGCCTCTGCTATCACCTTCAGAAAAGCTCCTGGGTTTTGAGCCTGCTGCATCTGTCAGTGGCTGAAGAAGGACGTTTGCTCCTGTGGGAGGCACCGAAGAGCAGAGGCCACCTGATCACAGGCAGCTCTGGGAATGGGGCTGGCAATAGCCCTACATCTCCATGTTTCAGCCTGGTGCCTCCCCCAGCGACTTCCCTTCCCGAAGGAGCTGGAGGACACACCTTGCACAAGTGGCCTCTGGCTGCTGCCGGAGTCCTAAGTGTGCTACTGCTGGAGGAGGCTGCAAACGTCTTTTCCCAGAGTATTGCTACTGCAGGGAACAGGAAGAGAAAGGTGTGGAGGAGCAATGGAGCAATAAACCCATCCCTTTATTTTGCTGGTGGTTTAGGTTGCTGTAAGGAAGAATTTCACTAACTTCAGGGATAAAAACTAACTGCTTGTCAGTCACCATTCAGTGACCAACTAACATAACTGTCGGTAAAATAAACAGGATTTTAACAACTTATGGTTTCAAATTGCTATACTTCATTCTCTCTCTTTTTATGGTTTATTCTGAGCGGGCTAAAACCCAAACATCTTCAAAATTACTATTTCTTTTCCTTCCTAGTAACTGTCCGATAAGTTTTAATTTAGGCAAAACAAAGCAAACACTATCATATTTGTCATTAGCTGCAATGCTTTTACATTTCAAGTCTGATAATAAAATACAGAGGTGTGCTACATATTTCCAACAATGACTTAAGATTTATGAAATCAGCGGTAACAGATAAATAGGGATACAACCCACTAATTAAAAAAAAATATTTATACCATTGTTTAAAATGGTTCAGAATTACTTAAGTAACAGAAATTTTTGTTTTCTTGCCAATGTATCCTAATTTATGAGAACTAATAGTTTTGAGATTTTTTGTTTTATCCTGTCTCTCAGTCTTTAATTGGGGTAACCCATCAGTCACTTTCAATTAACTCTCCACAGCTGACACAGAAGCAGCTGGAGCCAGCACTTCAAGGAATTGTACCAGGCTTTTTCCTCTGCATGTTTAACCACGAGCATTCTTCCCTCTGCTGTTGCAGACCTCCCCTTTCCCACCGAGTCAGCTTCCTTATCCTATATCCCTGCCCTATTAGGCAAAGGCCTCCCCTTTTATTTAATTCCACCTCAAGTTTTAGTAAACATTGAAGCTCCAGTGTGCTGGCCTGGCAGCCTGCACATTGCCTCTTCCCTAGTGTTTCTGTGAACATCTGGCATACTCATTTTACACTCTGCAGAGTGAAACAGAAGTATTAGGTGGGTTATCTATGCAATGCAGATACATCTAGCATTTCACAGTTATTGCTAAAACTGCAGTTAATATAATATAATATAATATAATATAATATAATATAATATAATATAATATAATATAATATAATATAATATAATATAATATAATATAATATAATATAATATAATATAATATAATATAATATAATATAATATAATATAATATAATATAATATAATATAATATCCTTAAATGGAGTAACTTATACCAACACCAATTAACACCACAGAGGGTTTAATGCTGCAATTTTCCCCAGATTTTTTTGACTTCATAGCATCATAATGCTGCTTCTATTTTCTCACCAGTCACAGTATTTGTGTGTTTTGAAGGATGCCATTATGCATACGCTAACTTCTTTCCCATCAGCACAAAACACCCTTCTCTTCTTTCTCTACAACTGCTCTTTGCCGAAGAGTAAATTTTCATCCTGGTGCTTTTGTTGCCTAAACCCCCCAGCTGACCTATGACCTTGCAGCCAAAAGACCCCCTGCTTAGGTTGCACTTTCTTTTCTTTTACAGATAGGAAAGAACTCAACCATGTATTAAAACAAGAGCTTGTTAAGACCAGCTTCATGGCTCGCTCAGTTTCCCACTGCTGCTCCAAGGACTTTATGAAGCAACAGCTCCCATCCCAAGGAGAAGGAGTCTCCCATCCTACACAGAACCAGGAGAAACATTTTTCTCTTCTGAATTAGCTACCAATTAACTTCTCAGTTTGGATTTTGCAGTAAGGACAGGAAGTGTTTCATTGCATTAGTTCTTCTGAAGACTTTTTATAAAAATATTGAAATTAATGTCCTCAATAAAATTTATCTTTGTTTCCTCCAGAAAAAACATGAGGAACAGAGGGGCAAAAGGAATTAGAGTATATAGGTTTGTTTTCTTCTTATAAGAGGCTAATCCATAGAGGGTAGAAGTTTAATTTTCTCAGAGTAAACAGCATGTTTGTTTAGTGCTCCCACGTATATTTCCAAATAAATAATTGCTGTTTACATCTGGATTCCCAAACCTCTCTGCACTAATATGAGTTAACAACAGATGAAAAACTCTCTCAGTCTAAGTACAGGGTGGGGGGAAAGAACTATTTTTGCTTGGTGAAATGCCTTTAGACCAGAAAGTGCTTACAGGATAATAGACCATAAATAATTATATAAAAAAAATAAAACCATTGTCACTTGTGCAGACAGAAGCAAGCAAGGAGTATGATGTCATCATTCATCTTTTTACCAATATGCTATTAGACCTAACACTGCATTTCCAAATAAGATGGTTTCCTTGAAATTATGTTGTGATATTTCTTTTAACTGAAAAATGTACAGTGAAATAGTTAAGTAGGACATGTCTTTAAAGAAAAAAATGAAAGAAAAAACATCGCTACTTGCAAATAATGTAGATTATTATTCCACAAATAGTACGGAAGTGTCTTAAGTAGCAAGATTTTTAATGAAGTAAAAAATGAGTTACTTACATGGTTTAGGCTGCTCTGAAGTGTGATTTTATTCATAGTTTCAAACAGAACAAAGATGGAAATCTTTCAGCTTCACAGTGTATGTAAGCTATCTGGTTATCCTGCAGCTGAAATCTTACAAAGGCTGCTGCTACCACTCATCTTGCACAACCAAAACCTTCTCCTACACTGCTTAAATATTCCTGTTTTAAAAACAGCACTGTTAATAATAGCACTGAAGGATACAGTAACAGGTGATAGAAATATTTTCCTGTATTTAAATGAAATGTAATTACAACTTTGCTAAAACAAGCCACACTTTGTTTATAATGGAAGTTAAAGCAGTCCCAAATCACTGTCGTTAGTCCTCTGAGACCCTGCAAGAGAACACATCAGCTCCCAGATGTTTAACAGGACATCATTCCAAATGTGTGCAGTCACACACACACACATACATACATACATGAAACAAAGCAAGGCTTGTACAGACTTAACAGATTCACTGTGAATTTCCTGCCTAGATTTGCTAGGAAAACCATGATTTACCAGTTTTAGACATACCACAGGCTTGCAGTGTAGACTGACTTTCTTTTGGACCACCTTTTCCCAAAGATGTATGAAACCACAACTCCTCTAGAGCAACCTATGAATCGCTTCTTTCACTGCCAGTTTGTTTCTTTTCTGGATCAAGATAACTGCCTTCATATAAAGTTCTGTTTTTCATTCCTTCTTGAAGCATTCTTTGCCGGATCCTTTGCTGGGCCAAGTTGAACCTGCAGTAAAACCTAGAAGAGGGGATGAAAAGAAAGCACAATTCTCTGTTTTATATGAGTGGCATTATCAAACCAGAGTCATTCAAGCAGCTGAAAACTTGCAACCACGTGTGATAATGCTAGTAAAATTCAGCATACTGCCTTTGGAATTAGGACACAAGGACAGGGTATGTAAAGGAAAAAATAATTAAGAAAAATGGAAATGAGTGGGGGAGTTGATTGCTTAGGATTCAAGAAACAATAGGAAGTATTAAAAAAAATATAAAAAAAAAATATATGTAAACATAAACATTCAAACACATTGTTTTCCTTTAAAGAAGATAAATATTTTGAGGAGAAGGAAGAGGATGCTTTGCTAGGCAAGCTTTTTACTGTGGTTTCAAAACCAACATGAAACACTGTTTTTGAAAACTGAAACACAAGGATCATGTTGTACAATTCAGCCAACACAGGTCTGTCAAAATTGAAGATGCATTTTACATACCAGTATCCTAACATTGTGCAAATAAAGCCACCAACTGCAACATCACAAGATCTTCTAACTCTACCTGAAAGAAAAAAAAAAAAGTCTTCTGAAAAGTTAGAAGAAAACAACTTGTATGACTTCCCATTATTAGTAACACCTAACAGCAAATAGAAGCTATTTTTTTCTTGCAAATAATATATAAAACCCAAAAGGAGTAAGTACTTACTAGTTGCTAAAAAATGTCCAAGACCCATAACTAAAGACCCCAGGGAGCCATAGAGCACTGACTCTCGTGCACACGGGACATTTTTAACATCAAGAAATCCCAGGAGTTTAAAAGACTGAAAGACAAAACAAAACAAAACAAAAAAAGCACAAAACAAAACAAACATAAATTTAAAAAATCACTTCTGTATAAGTCTATGATGCCAACTCCACTGTAAAAGTGACTTGTTATCTTAGCAGTCAAGTATAACCAGTTGAGATCTTACTGCATCCAGGGTTATAGCTGACCAAAAGTGAATAGATACAGATATATCAGGGATGTTTTTGGAAGAGTTAACAAATAATTTACATAATATAGTTTTGCACAAAGCTTTCTTTCTATTTCTTTTTATTTCTACTGAATACTAAAAAATAACTACTTCATTTTTTATCTTTACAAAAAAGGAAGGGAGAACCTTAAGAATCCAGGACTTTTGTTACATCACAATCAACAAGGAAAGTTACAATCAAGTATGCAGTTAGTCATGCCATATAATTTTAGTACCTGAAGCAAGATAAGTTACTGAAGAATGAATATGTAGCAGAGAACTTTATAGCAGATACTGAATAAAAGCATTTATAAACCACTAATTTATGACCTGACGCTATATCTAGGCTGGGCAACATGGGTCAGGGTCAAGGCAGCTGCCCCTCTAACACCTGCACATTGTTCTGCTATCAATCCTTGGGTCAGGGACCGTGTGAGAACACGTTTTGTTCTATTGTGCTTGAATCATTAGAGCATGAAGAATCACGTGTGCAACTGTGACAAAATTCATCAAAGGTGATTGTTTTATTTCGTTCCACTCGGTCAAAGTAGATTTTGAGGACGTACAGTACTCAAGTGCTTGTGGAGGGCTGAGAACTCGGTGAGACAAGTGTCGCCGTGTGAAGGGGATGGCAAGCACGGAAATCCCCATCGTTAGTGTTATCCATGCTCCCTAGGGACAGCCACCAGCTGTCCCTGTGTACAAACGAGACAGAAAGGATGCGGTCTGTGTGGGTCGAACCTCCTAATGAGTAATTTCAAGTGCTCTCATATGGAAGAAGTCACTTGATACGTCGCTGTTGTTGGCTAAGAAGGTTATTCCTGCTACATCCATGCAGCGTGATGAATCCTTTTAAAATAGCGTCTCACCTGTTGCCAGGCCGGGCTTTATTTGTTATGTCTCTGACCACTGCTGGCCACCGAACCCTCCAGCTCCCCCACTAAGAGAAAGTGCCACGGCGGGAACGGGGGAGCACAAACAAAACCCCGCCCCACCACCTGCCCCTCAGGGCCTCAGCTCTGCCGTGGGTTTCCGTGAATTGTTCCCCAGTTATTTCCTCGGGCGGTGGAACAGCGGGGCGTGGCGGTCACTGCTGCTCTGCAATGACCTCCCGTGTGCCCAGCAGCGCGTCGCACACTCCTCCTCATCCGCGCTCTCCTCCTCACGATCCTCCTCATGCTCAGCCTCCCCCTCGCCGCCCCCCCGCCCTCCATTACCTTCCCCGGCTCAGAGTCGCCCTCGCCCGCCATGCCGCGGCAGCGCCTTCCCGCCCGCACCAGCGAGCCGGGGCCGCGCCCGCCTACAGAGCGGCTGCGGCGAGGGGAGGCCGCTCCGCCCGCCCCGTCTCTATGGCGCCCGCGGAAGGGGCGGGGGCGGCCGCGCCGGCGCCATTTTAGGTCCCGGCGCAGAGCGAGATTCCAGCGCGAATCCTTTGTTCGGCGAAATGGGTCACGGCGCGGGGGGCGCGCGCGCGCGCGGGCACGCGGCCGGGGGCGGGGCGGGGCACTCACCCCGCCCACCCTCGCCTCGCGCCGCCCGCCCGCTCCCCGCCGCGGGCGCGCGCCTGGGCCGGGCGGGGCTGAGGGCGGCCCGGGAATGGCGGGGCCCCGGGAATCCGCAGCGATCCCGGCGGGAACGCGCGGCCGCCCCGCGCTCCGGCACCCCGGAGCTATAGATCCTGCCGCGGTCCGGCTGGGCAGAGGTGTTAAAAGCTAAAAGAGATAGCACCGGGCTGGCCGATGCCAGCGCGCTCGGCGGGTAGCGCCTGGCGGGAGGAGGAGGTTATGGGGCCTTGTCCGTCCTGAAGGACGCGGGGATGTTTATTCCCCACCGCAGATGGGGAGAGCTGATTGTCATGGGAGCATCCCGCGGTGCTGGAATGGGAGAAGGTGGCTTGTGCAGCTGGGCCAAACGCCCCCGGGTGGCAGCGGGAAGGGGAGGCGGAGGGAGGATGGATTCAGAAGTGCTCTGGAAAATGGCCCCTGTGAGGCCGTGGGAGCAGCGTCAGCGCAGCCCCAGCGGGTTCAGCCGGGGTAAACCTGTGCTGCACCACCTGCACCTGCTGGAAGTGACCCCTCGGGTGTGTCACTGTACTGCAGTAGGGTGAGAAAAGGTAAAAAGTGCCAAGTGATTTTGCCGCCAGAAAATGTGGTTCTCCCAGCTACGTAGCGAATTACAGGGCAGGTTCAATTTAGGAGCTTTTCCATCTTAGCAGTGAAGTGTAACAAGGATGAGAGATGTGTAATACTGCAGTGTGTCCTGACTTACAAGGCATGAGATATCTTCAGACCATGTTAAATATAATTATGGTTTTGGGGTATTTTTAATCCTATGCTAAATAAAATTATCTTTTTCACACACTGAAATTTATGTCCATTTGGATTTTCTGTTGCTACTTTTTTTTCTGTGTTTGTGGGATTTTGGAAACAATGTACTTTGCTACAATTAATTTTCATGTTTCACTGGCTGAAAAGTGCAACTACACATTTGCATGAGCTATTTCAAATCTCCCATGGATTAGAAACAAATCTCAATCCTACCCAACAGTCCAAATCTATTACTGTTTGGTCATCTTTATAGACATTGCAGGCAGAGCTCTGAATTCACGGAAGACACTGATTCAATACATTTGCTATCCATTTTGAAAAGATCAGTAGGAGTCACTCAACTTGTGAATAGTTTGGCCTTTTTAAAGTTAATGTATATTATGCAAGTAGTGATGCCAAAATAAGACATTTTCTATATGATGCAAAACCCAAAATTATTGACATAATTTGCCCTTGGAAAAGCCTGTAATGTCTGGTTTTATTTTAGTTGGTTTAAAAATTAAGCAGTGTCAAATACTGAGGAATGTAGCAAGGAATCCCAAGAGAATGCCGACATGTCTGAGATTAACAAGGGCACAGTGGTAAAAAAGAAACACTGGTTTTAATGCTAATGAGGTGGCCTGGCCTGCAGCAGCTCATATTTTGAAGGAAAAGCATGGAAGGATTGTTTTGCTTTGAAGGAATTAAGATGGTGGAGAGCAAAGTACACAAATAGAGCCTCTTCTGTCTGATAGTCAAGAACAGCCTAAGGTTTTCCCTATGTGTCATTTATCCTTTTCCAAATACCCAGAGCACAGAAATTACACTGCCATAAACAATACCATTATATATATTTTTTCTCCTCTCCTTGGTACTTTGTCATTATTCTGCTTTACTGCTGCACCTCACAGCCCTGCTTCCTGTCCTTCAGAAGCTGCTCCAGAATTCATTACGATTCCCCTTTGTGGAGTTAGAAGTTGGTGGTTCAGATGAGTGAAGATGCTGGAGCTGGAGCCTGCATAGCTTAAGAGAAGAAGGACACTTGGGATAGCCTGAGGCATGCAGGCATCTTTCCCTCGTGTCCCACAGGGACCTGAGATGCCAGGGTGTGCAGAGGGCACGGGGTGATGTCCTCCAGCACTTGGGGAGGGCAGGCCTCTTGAAGTGTGAGCCTTGTACTTCTGCTGCTTTTACCCTTGTGTGCTCTGAAGGCTCTGGGACCAGGGTCTTCTTTTTCAAATCCTGGATTCAAATAAAAAAAAGGCTAGCTACTTCTAGCTCACTGAAATGCAGGCTTTAGCCTGTAAGTTGATAAAGGAGGTTGAGCCTGTGTGAGCATGTGGTACTTTATAAGGGTGATCATACAGGGAATGTGAGAGCTGCTGGAATATGCCCACTGCCTTGCCAATGTGATTTACTGCAGCTGGATCGACTTTTATTTAAACCTTGGTACACCTGGCCCAGCAGAGGCACATGCCAGAGCATCTTCCACTGTATCCTGCCAGTGTGCACACAGGGAAGGTGGTACAGCAAAAGCCCCTGTGTACATGCCTTCCTCCATTAACAGGGACACTGTGCTATTTCTGGAAGCCAGGCATCTTATATATGCAAATTTGGAATTGCTGCCTTAAATTTCTGACCCTAAAGGACACAACTGATATTTCTGAACATTCTTGTTTCCTTAATGACATTGACTGGAGCTGGAGACCCTTGGCAGACCTGCCTATGCATGGTCAGTTCTATCCATCATAATGTGCTGATTGCCACCTGCTCTCAGCTGTTTGAACTTTTCCTGTATTTATACAGTTCTTATTTTTCCTAGCGCTGATCAATAAAGTGCAGCATCCTTAGCTGTATGCCTCTCCATCCCAAAATTGACAGCTGGTCAATGGTTTGGATTGGTCTTTGACAGCACCTTTGTTCTGTCACCCTTCACCTCTATGTTTAAAGGTCAGGCCAGACAAAACTCTTGTCAGTCCAGCAGCAGGAAAATGGACATGAAGCAGCAGACAGAAAGTGCTCACAACAGTGCAGACAGGACCCTGGCTCACTGACTTCAGAGCTTATTTCCTTCATCAGAAGACTTCACTGAGGGGTCTGATCCCTACATGCATGGATCCTGTCACTTCTGGCACAATTTTGGCCTGTACTCCCTAGAAGGAGGAAGCCATCACTCAAGGCTGGAATTTCCTACCTTTAGCACCTCTTGGCCATGTAAGTTATTCCTATACTATTGGATGTTTACGTAGCCTTGTGGAAAAGCAAGCCTGCAAAAGCAGTGACAGCCTGTCCTAAGAAAACAAATACATTTATTAGATGGTGTGGATGACAATGCCTTTAGGTTGGTGGCCACCACGGACAGATAACTAAACTTCCTGGTGAATTCAACATCTCCCAGGGGCTCCATGCTCTGCCCAAAAGTTCTCCTGGTCTGTCCATGGCAAGTGGAGGCTGCTCTGCCTGTTCATATCCATAGATATCCTGTTCTAAGGTGGGCTGCAGACACCAGAGGTGCTTCCTCCTCATTGCTGTGCACTTCTGCCTCCTCTGTATCACCAGCTCTGCCGTCTGGTGGAGCTGAAAGTTAGCACTACACAAAAAACTGCTTCCTGGCCATGATGTGGGGACAAACGCTGTGTTTTGAGAGCAGTGCTGATTTACATCAAATGCCTCAACAAGTTGCTCTGTTGAACAACTCTGTTGAAGATGTTTGGAAGGTAGCAGGCCACTGGGTTCCTGGGCTAGTAGCTGAGGCACGCCTTAAGGCAGATTTTGGAGATGTCCAGCAGGGCTTTGTCTTCATGGTCACCTTGAAGCTACTTAAATAGCAGTGAAGCAATTGCTTGTGGTAACCCTGTGCCATTTTGTGAGAAAGCAAGAGGTACTTAGAATTGCCAGAAGTCAGGAAGAGGATGATTATTCCACTCATGTCCTCAGTTGCCTTGAGGGTGTTTGTCCTTCCAGAGGAGAACATTATGTTACTGAATGAGAGTGTGTAGGAATAATGTGTTCTGGAGTTACGTATTTCTGAGCTGCACTTGCAGCCCGGAAAGCCAACTGTATCCTGGACTGTATCAAAAGAAGGGTGGCCAGCAGGTTAAATTCTAATCTACTCTGCTCTCATGCCACCCCAGCTGCAGTGCTGCATCCAGCTCTGGGGTCCTCAGCACAGGAAAGGCATGGATCTCTTGGAGCGAGCCTAAAGGAGGACCACAAAGATGCTCAGAAGGCTGGAGCACCTCCGTGGAGACACCCTGAGGGAGCTGGGGTTTTTCAGCCTGGAGAAGAGGCTCTGGGTATATCTTAGAGCAGCCTTCCAGTAGCTAAAGGGAGCCTGCAAGAGAGCTGGGGAGGAACCTTCTGACAGGACCTGTTGTGATAGGACAAGGAGTGATGACTTTAGAGTGAATGAGGGTAGATTTAGATTGGATGTTAGGAATAAATTATTCCTAACAGGGGTGAGGCACTGGAACAAGTTGCCCAGAGAGGTGGCAGATGCCCCATCCCTGAAAACATTCAAAGTCAGACTGGATGGGGCTCTGAGGAAACTGATCTAATTGAAGATGCCCCTGCTCATTGCAGGGAAGCTGGATTAGATGTTCTTTAGTACTCCCATCCAAGCCAAGGTACTCTATGATTCTGTGATTCTGTGATGGTTTTGGGGGGGTAAATGGTTATTATGCAGAGTTTCTGTGCTGTAGGTTATGTCAGAGTAACCCTTGTGGGGTCAGGGCAGGCACGAGGAGTGTGTGCAGGCTGCTCGTTGCCAAGGCAGTCAGCAACCACGCTCGTGCAATTGAATTTTAAAAAAACCCTTTTTTCCCCCTAAGCATTAGTATTAATGCAAATTAACTTTCAGCTACATGACAGTTTTATTCAGGGTTGGCTTTGCTGATTTTTTCTGTAGGTTGACTTTGCCTAACTTAATCCTAACTGCTGGTACAAATGATCGTTTCATCTGCAACACATAAGAGATTTTAATTTAATGTACTCCTCTGAAAGCCAAGGAAATAAGGGCAGGCTTTTAATAGCTTTATTTTTTTCTGCCAGATCTTTTAATCTCTTTATGTTATTTAGGCACTTGATTCAAAAAGGAAGAGGGTTTTATATTAAAAAAGGCAGCTTATATAAAACATAAGGGTTATAATTGCAGCTATACTGTTGGATGTAGAGCTAGATTTAAAATTTCCTGACTTACTGGTATAAATTGGACTAAAGGATGCTTCTGACTAAAAATAGAACAATTTTTCTCATAGAATCGATTTTTAAAATATAATGTAAATTACTTTGTCTATAAAGCATGTATTAAATGTATTAGTGGCAAATACTAATAGGCACTTAAGTTTTCTTTTATGACAATGTCATGTACTTCAAGCAGATGATGGTACTATTTATTTCTGAATGTTTTGTCCTTTTTTCTTAATTTGCAATTCTGTAAGTTGCAAACTTGTTCAGGTTTTTTTTTTTTTTTGTTTTTTGTTTGTTTGTTTGTTTGTTTGTTTTTTAACTGAAGACATTGGGAGATATAAACTGGTTCTGACATAAATTTGAATGGTTACATCATAACCACAGGGTCGTAGGCACAACAGTGTGGAAGGGGCTCCTTTCTTGCCTCAGAGCTACTTTACTTCTTAACATGTTCGTCTAACTTTACTCCAAAACTTCCCATTTCACATCTTTATTTTTCACAGTAGCTGCCCTGAGGTTTCTCTCATGAAGAGTGTGGAGGGTGGTTATTATGAACTCTGTACCTCATGTTCCACATCTGTCATATGAAAGTGTCAGGCTTAATCTTTATTAATTCCTGAGAGAAAACTGAATAGTAGAGCTAATAAGGTATTTGTATGGTAATTGTTTCTTTTGGGACGTGGTTTCTGAGAATTCATAACAAACTGAAAAGAGTTGCATGAGTATGAAATTTATTTAGAAATAAGCTCTTTAAATAGCACAACAAAATTAGAAAATTCATAGGGGATAAAAATATATTGAAGATTATTTAGTGCTCAGGCACCCTCTCAGACATAAGAATTTCCTCACAAGTCACTGGAGGCTGCAGGGGTATTCTGAGGAGGTATCATGGTGTGCTTTTCCTGTCCTTACACTTTTCCCTATATATCCAATAAAATTAATTTAGATAAATTAAATTTTTGCATGACTCACTGGGGCTCTTGCATTTTTGCCAAGATTAGGCTAAAGCCCAGAGAAGGGAAAGTGATAAAACACAGACAGTGACATCACTGACCTGAAGGGTAAGAGAGGAAAGAGATGGTGTGCCAGGAGCCAATTTGGTGATGTGTTTTGCATGCAGTGTGCCATTCAAGTGGATGTGTAATTAGCAGTGTACAGGGAGGGGGAGTCACATTCAAGGAGCAGAGCATATCAAAGTAGACACTCAAACCAGACACCTGGAGAGGATGTTGGGAAGCCATGCCATGTATAAACTTAAAAAAATTATGATGTATCAGGTAGATCATATTATATCTTGTTGGGATTTTTCCTTTTGTTTTTTCTCTTTAGCAGGTGGGGGAGGGCAAGGAGTTTGTGGGTTTTATTTTAGTTTTGTAATCAAGTTTAAAGTAGACTTCACTGGCTTCTTCCCACCCCACATTGTCTGGTGACATGACTGTCTGCTAGTACCCTGCCAGATGCAAGGTGCTTTGTTCCACTGGAAATTACAGTATATTCCTGAGGCATCCAAAGCACATGGAGAGATTCAGAGAAGTCAGTGTATGTTGTTTCATCCTGCTACAAAGGCTGGTTTCAGTCTGCTAGGGCAGGATCTCCTACACACAATAACACACCTTTGGCAAGGGGTAAAGGAAAAAAATTGCACGTGGCTTCAGAAGGATCTCACAAGAAACAGGCAGTCTGCAAGGATGAGATTTGAGAGTTCAAAGTCAAACACAACATACTAGTTCCAAACAGTTGTTCTAGATTTGCAGGCACCTTAGGTGTCCCGCTGTGGTGTCCAGATCCCCTGGCAAGAATTCAAGGTTTTTCTCGTTCGTGACAGAAATGACTTCATGTCTTGCACACTGAGAGTGCTAATTTAGCATATAAATATTTCCCTACATGGTGTGGTTTCTGCTGCTTTCTGAGAAGCAGCAGAGATTAAAAATACCTCATATCTTGTTACTTGGTGTTTTCAGATCCAATATTTTGCTCTTTTCCTGATGCCTCACTGTGACCTGGCTGAAGGCTGAGTTAGTCTGTTGGTGACTGGCTACCGAGGGCTACAACCTTCTGTCATATTTTGATTTTGGAGGATCCTGGTTCCCTGCCTAAAGCATTGGGTGCTGGGCTAAAGTCATTAACTCCAGAGAGCACCTGATGCGAGACAGCCATCAGAATTTGGTGGGAGGGGAGAGCGTGTGTCTGAGGTTTTGGAACAAACACAGTAGGACACCTGGAGCTCTTTGGGTTGCTGGGGGAGCTGTTCCCAGATGGACATGGGGGGTCTGTGTGCACTCTCTGCACTCAGCTGTTGCCATCCCTGTCCATGTGCCAAGTGGTGCTGCTGGGGAAGCCTTCTGGAGTCTCCCTAGGGTAGGACCCAGTGCTGTTGCCCTCACCAGAGACAACTTCCTCCTCCCCAAATTGAGTTTCAGACCTCCTGAGCACGGGCATCTGTTCAGTGGCCACTGGATTATGCAGAAGGGGTTTTTTTTCCCTTTATACTGGTGGTTTTATTTTCCCATACATTTTGCCGTGCTGATAATTCTATTTTCCCAGCATGTCTGGCTTGTGCCTTCTCAGTACCTCTGCAGGAGCAAGAGCAGAAGCAAAGCACGTGCTTAATTGCCTCACTTAGAAACTGTTTAAAATTCTTAGATAATTGATGTCTGATTGATTGGTTTTTCTGGTCTGCTCAAGCTGAATTAGGCTAACACCAGCCAGAGGTGGCTGGTGAGTTATTTTTCCAGTCCTGGGAAAGTCTGTGTTGGCAGAATATTCAACAACAACCATCACCAAATCCTGTGCTTCAGAAAGGGGCCATTTCTCAGGTGAGGAAAAGAGTACTTTTTGTGATGAATGGTCCTTCAGAGCACTAACTTGGGCTTCTGACAGTATAATTCTGAATAATGGTGTTGGTTCCTTCTGATTCTCATCTCATTCTTGTGCTTGGGAGCAGTAAGTGCATTCCCCTAGCTTATGGTTTCCTTTTTACATTTGTTTGCCTTTAAACTCATCACTCAAGATGATCACTAGAATACAGCAGTTTGTCTTAAATCCTTCATCTTTTTCAAATACTTGTCATGAATACTAAAAAAACTAATGCTGTTTGAAGTGGATTTTTTTTTCCCGACTTAACTACAGGCAAGTCTCAGATTTTGAATGTATTAGAGATCTCTTTAAAATCTTATCTATAACTGATATAATTATCTGCTCAGACAAGTTGTGGCAAAAGACCAATTCCTAAGAATTTCAAGCATTATGCTCTTATTTTTAGGTTACATAATGGAATGGTCCCCAAACCCTCATCATTTCATTTATTAGGTCCTTCTCCAAAAAATGCAGAGCTGCTGTGCATTCAGAGTAAAATTAAAGCACTTGTTTTTATTTAAGCCTCAGTAACTATCAGCTCCTTAGTAACCAGGGGTGTGTCTGCTGAGAACAATCTGTCACCTGTCACTGGGCTTTTAAGTGACTGATTTCACATGCAGAGCTAAGACAGATAATTGACAAAGTCGTGCAGACTTCAGCTGAGGAAAGTGCTATTTTTTAAAAAAATATTACCCACAAAAGTGCTGCTTTTTCAGTTAATTTCAGATTCTGTGACAATTTCAATCTGCAGTTACAAAGAATGGCATGTGGAATGACTATAGCTTATTTGTAAAGCTCTGTCAGATACAAGTAGTCCAGAATCTGCAGATTTATATAGGTGTTGGTTAAACATAATTTTTTCATAATTAAACCAGCTAAGTTTCTGAAAACTTTCCAGAATCCCTTTTAACACACATTCACTGGTATTTTAGCAAAACATTAACCTCCCAGAGTCTTAAAGCTTACTGATAATTTCAAATTTATTAAGTTTGCTGGTATAATTTTTTATGAAAAACCAAGTTATTGAGAAACTTGGAAACGGCTCTGTAGGAAACAGCCACACTTGGAAAATTTGATAAACATTAGAAAGGTCAGATGTGAAGTTGGTGGCTTCTGCCCTGAAGGGTTTGAAGGACCCTTCTCAGCAAGGAAACTTCCTCCTGCTCCTGCATTATTAATACCTTTCTGTCTCTGCCCCAGTTACTGACCAAGGAACTTCCATCTGGGGGGAAAATTCTGCTAGTTCCTAGAAGTGAAGTTCTCACATACATATTGCCCTCAGAGAAACCAAATGCATGAGACAGTTAAAAACAAAACAAAACAAAACAACAAACAACAAACCTGTACTATTTTGTCACTGATCAGGATAGACAGGTTTTGTACTTGTCCTTTGCTGGACTCACCTGCAGCAGTTCTGGGTGTGTATATGCCAGCCCTGGTTTCTTCTCCCAGTGCTGAAGATGCACAGAAGCAGCATGGGGAGCTGAAGGGATGCCTTGGTTTGTGAGAAAGAGCTACAGAGGAGATGTCCAGTGACTGTCAGAAGGCCCCTCTGGTGTGATCTGTTATCACTGAGTGATCAAATGGCCTTTGTCAGATTCTCAGATAATAGTTTGCACAGGGCTGTTGGGTGATTTTCCTGTACGTTGTGTGCTGCTATGGGAAAGGGACACTGGGAACCAACTTTGAATCTTATAGTCTCCACTCCTGTCACAACTGTGGGTCAAGCAAATTCTAGACTGGTTTGAAAGTTGATGTGTTTGGCTGAATACAGAAGGACCAGTTGAATGATCTGGAAGTCAGATGTGAGCATTCTTTCCCTGATCTGAGAGTTTGACTGTCTTAGGGGCAGCCTGAGGCTTTGAGAGCAGAGGGAGGTAGGACTGGCATCCCTGAGCTGGCAGAGTTGCTGTCTCTGCTGGGATGAGTCACCCAGGGTGACTGTGTGCTGCTGTTCTCCATTTTTTAGCACACTGCTGTCCAAGGCTGTTTTCTCAGAATAGAAAAGGAGTTAAAACTGACAACACAACTCTCTAAATTACATTGTAAGACACAATAAAGATTTTGAAAACAAATCTATCCTTTACTCACTGGGTTTTTAAAAGGCAGACTGTCTTTCCTCTATGGTTTCCTTGAGTCCCCCTCTTCTGTCCAGGCTCTTGCCTTGTCTTCTGACCATCACCTTATCTTCTGACCAAGCTTCCTCCTTAGTCTTAGTTGGATACAAAACCTGGCTCCTCCAGTTGCTTTGTGGGACCTATGGGACCCATCTCTTGACTCTGTTCTGGTCCCAGCCACGTAGACAACACCCTGGCTCTCTGTATTTCCTAGAAGCTCCTGAGTGCTAAGCTATGGCTGGACCATCTGGAGCACAAAGCCAAGCACTTTGCAAACTCATGAGGAAAATACTGAGCTGTTCTCTCAGGGAACACTGCCCACTTGGGTGAGAGGTGTTCAGAGGAGGTGGAGTGCTTTGAGATAAATTGCTCATCCAGGAAGAAGGCAGTAGGCTGGAAAGCTGATTCCCTCACATCAGCCTCTACCCTCTCTGGCAAGGCTCCAAGGAACATCTGAGCCTTTTCTGACATGAGCTGGGATGAAGGTTCTGAAGGAAATGCCAGTGTGCAGGTAACTGAATCATGCCCTGCCTGTCCAGCAGCTTGAGTCCAAAGAGCCCAAGCAGAGCTCCCCTCTCTGTACATTTAATCATTGCCTAATATATGTCACATAATGCATCATTCTTTTGCTGTCCTCTTCTATGGAGTGACCATTATGTTCTTTTAAACACTTTATTGATTGGCTAAACTTACATCTAAAAACAGGACTTTGGCAAATCACGTGTCTGTTCATGCTGTGTATCTTCAACACTGCAGTTACAGGCATTTGGGAGCAACACACTTCTTCCATAAAACACCAGATCTGTCTTCTGTGGGGCTTTGTTCCTCCTTTGATGGCCTATAGACCATCAAGTTCTGCTCCTAAATTAAGAGGTATCTGATTGCTTATTGGCTGTGCTGTAAAGTTCTTTATGACTTCAATAATTAGTGTTTATGCTTGCCAGGACTGCTTAGAAGCACTTTATCATTGCATAAGGAGATGAAACACTCCACAACAGAGGGTGCATTGGTCCCAGGATTTCTAGTTTTACATCCTCAAGTTTTGTAGAGCCTTGCTGAGGGAGTCTCTCCAGAAATGGGGTCACGGGTAACCTGATGTAGCCGTTTTGAGTGCATTTCACAGCAGAGATGCAGAAAAATATTCACAGGAAGATACCAGGATCATGTAGCTCTCACTGCACCAAGGAACTTCTCAACTACACTTTTGTTAGTGCTATGATCAACTGTCATTTGCAGGACTTGGAAAAAAAAAAAGAGTTTGATGTCTGATTTGGCTGCTTCAGCATTTCTGCGTCATTGACAATATTTTTGTAAAATGTTGGATCAACTTCTAGAAACATCAAAATTCATGCTAGCAATGAATTCCATCCTACTGGCATCTGTTTCCAGATGTGCTTCATGATTTGCCTGATTATTATCCAAGGCTGTTTTCTGCTGAAGGTATTACCTGCATTAAGCTGAACAGGCCAGGGCTCTACACATCTGTACTGCCTCCTTCCATGGGATATGTGAGTCACTGCTGTGGTGGGCACAGCTGGGCTTCACACCACCAGTCCTGACCATGGACCACAGGCCTCCACCACACCGCCTAACCTGGGCTGTGGAGTTTCTCTTGTTGGGTTAAATACCTCTTTATACTTTCATGGACTCCCTCCAAATGAAACTCAATTGAGTAATTAATAATATGGAGGGAGAGTTAAGCTTTTTAAGTTCTGCATGCTGTTGTGCCAATTATTCCATCAAAGACTGGCTCGCTTTGTTGCTACAGAGCTTCTCAGTGAGGCATGACCTTGGTTTATTAAATAATGCATGCATTTCTGAGAGCAACTTATGTAAGACTAGGCCTATCCAACAAGACTGAAGTTTGACGACTGGGTGTGTGAAAGCAAACACTGAACAAAGAGTCCCCTGCTCAGTACCTGGGAAAGAGGGACAGGCATCCTCACACTGGCTGCACTTGCCTCTAAGCCACCATTTCTGCCTTTACTGTTTCCACCCAAGGTGCTGCAGCACAGTCTCCTTGCAGCCTCCCAGGTATCTCACCACATGCTCAACACATTGCTGCATCTGCTGGCTGGATGCTGGCCTGGACTTTGCAGGGCAAACAAAATGAATTTCTACTCCCAGAGATGGCAACAGCACTGCCTCTTGTGGTGGTGTGAGCTGTACCCACCACTAAGGAGCTACTGGGACCTGAAGTCTCTGCTTGTTCCTTCTCCTCCTCCTCCTCCTCCCCTTCTCCCCTGGCTGGGCTTTGGGGCTGCACAGACTGTCAGTGACAGAGCAGGTGATGCAGGCTCTCTTGGGGTACCTGCAACTTCTCTGAAACTGCTTTCACACCACACACAGGGGAACACAGTGATGAGCCTCTCTGCTCCCGTTAGAGCAAAGCAAATCTGCTGGCTTTAAATCTCGGAAGTGATTTTCATAACAGAATTTCTGCAGCAGCCAGTTTCCATGGAAACCAAGAAACGACTGGCAGCATGCATAGGAAAGCAGACAGCTGACCTGATTGTCCTTCCCTGGCCCCTGTGGATGGGCTTCCCTCAGCCTGCACATGCACATCCTTTGCTCATTGCTGTGAGGTGGACAAGGCCAGACTCAAAGGCTTCAGCTCATTCCACTGGCAGCAGCCTGAGTGCAGCATCTCTTGGCTGCTGCACATCCTTCCTCACCCCACCTCATCCTGCCTCTCAGGGCAGCTTGTCCTGCACCCAGGGCAGGAGGGCAGAGGGAGGAAGGGTCTGTAGATGTTTTCATCCCCCTTCCAACCCCTGTATCATTCCCAGGCTTCAGCAGTGACGGGAGCACTTTAGTGTGCATGTGTCCCTTTATTTTTGACCCCCCGACCCACTTATTTCACATACCTTGTTTACTTACTTATTCCACTGCTGCTAGAATACTCCTGTAGGTCAACTTGTTGAAGATGTATATTTATAATGAAGCCCTATATGCATTGCATTAAATTGACAAATATCCTTGGAATTCTACCTAACTACTACCAGAAATACCTGCTCTCCAGCTGAAGGTTCTATTCCCTGTGGTGTTCCTTAAGAAGTCACAAACCTATGTCATAGTCTTCAAGAACCAGCAGTTTTGTCTGTGTGTTTGGGAAGAGAAGGGACTTGTCTGACCCAGGCTTAGTTGCAGCTTTTTGTTGCATTTCTTCAAACTGCATTCTTTGTAAACCTCCCCAGATGATAAGGAAGAAGTATAGATCAGCTCATGCAGTCAGGGAAGAGTGCCATGACCAGTAGGATTACCTGGTCTGCAGGTAAAAAGCAGATCCTCAGAGACCAGTTAGGAAGTTGAACATCTGCAGGGGACAGACTGAGGATGAAAAAGTTGACTCTCAGGAGCTGACTGCTCTGGAAGTGCTGTACATATAGATCATGCCATAGGAGGCCAGGACCAGGAAGATGTGTGGTCAAGCTCTGAACAGATTCAGTTTTGTACTTAGCTTAATTCTGCACTATTAGTTTATTATCAATAAATAATGACATGTCAGTTTATTTAGTACAAAAGCCCTTTTTTCTTTCTCATCTGGAGACTGCAATATTAGCACCAATAATCACAGCAATATTAGCACTAATCAATGCACCTTTGAAGCTCAGTGCCAGCTGGAGAGATGCCAGAGGCTGCCTGTCTGTCTGAAGGATGCATTGCAGGTTCCCATGCCATGCTCATCCCTACTCTCCAAAAGCACAGGCTGAGCATAACATCCCTGGGTGCATGTCATGGTGTGCCACTTCACTGGGGGTGTTTGTGCAGGGAGCCCTGGGCAGAGGCAGCGCTCCAGGCCATGGAGTCTGTCCTTCCTTTAAACCTCTTAAAAGGTACAGGAGCCACGAGGCTCCTGGAAGGGCAAAGCAGCTTAAAGAAAGCAATTGCAGAGATGAGAGCATCCACAAAAGCCAGGCACTCCCTGAGGTGCTTCTCTGCCCTCGACTCCAGAGTGCTGGAGGGAAGAGCAAGCCCAGCCAGCCTCCACAGTGCTTTTACTAAACTTTCCAGGTCTCTCTGACATAAAAAATAATTGACCTTTACACTTGCATTTGAGCCAGCTACACTGCCATCAGCTCCTGCTAGTCCTCACTCCTCAGTTCATGTTTGCTTAATGACACATGAATTAATTTGTTGGAAGCTGACATTTCACTGGAGGATTAGTTAGTGCCACTAACACTGGGCTGGTGCATGAAATTTAAGATGCAGAGCATCTTTTTGTGGTAAAAAAACACCAAAATAAAGGAGGCAAATACCAATTCTTTTAGAAATCTTCACTTTTAGGATGCTATGACTGAGTATGAATAAGCTGAAGTACAGAAGAAAAATAAACCCAATTCCAGCTATTAAAAGGCTCAGCAATTCCTTCCAGGCAAAAAACAAGCAGCTATTGTGTGCTGGCACTGGGAGGGCTGGGGGAAGGCAGCATTTCCCACAGGCAAATTAGGAATGGGAAAACCAGGACAAAACCCACAAGCCTCTGCAGCCCGAGTAGGGAGAACAAGGCATTTTCTGTTCAACATGATTTGTGTTGTCATTAGGTGGGTTTAATAGGGCTTTATACTTATTCTGGGAGGAAAGCCCTGGCTCTGCTTGAGCTGACAGTAATGACCATTCCAACTTGGGAAACACGAGGGAGCATTTGCCATGTCACTCAGGCACTCACTGGGAAGAGGGTCTCCTCTGCCCCCATCCCTTCCTGGTGAGGGAGTTTGGACACATTTCACTGGAGCCTGATAGAAACCTGTCTGTGCCCTGTTTGGCCAGGGGGTGTCTGATTCACATCACTTGTCTCATTGTAAGGAAGAACCCATACTGACCATCAGCCTCACTGGGACCAGAGCTGAACCCCACAAGGAGTTTCTGAAAACCCCCACACTTCCACCCCACAGCTGCCTGGGGCAGCAGACAGGGCTGGTGTCATGGATGTGGGAAAGGCTTCTCTCATCCACAATAGCTTCCTAACTCTCCTCCCAAGCTGTAGTGAGCCCCAGCAGGAACATTCAGCAACACAGTCCTGGCATCCTGAAGTTCTGTATCTGGGTGCCTTGTTTCAGGCCGTGTAAAGGTGAAATGGGCTAGAGAGGTAAAAACAGCTTACTAAAAAGAAATCATGAGTTAAAGTCCATGAACAACAGCTCCTGCAGGGCACACATGAAGCCCCTCCTTCACCTTCACTTTGTTCAGGAGACACTAACAGTGATTTCTCTCCTTTCACACAAACACGTGTTCTGGTAACCAGCAGGTGCAGCAGGCTTGCTGCTTTGAGGATTCCAGGATCAACAACTTCCAAAAGACCAGGAGAACAGCTGGTTCCCATCTTAAACCTGCAGAAGAAGTAGCATTCCCATAGTTCTGTGTGTCCCAGGCTGCCACTCAGAGATGGATGGGGTGGAGAGCCACTCTGGTATGAGCAATGTCCATCTCTATGGAGACTCAGAGGCAGCCTCTGTCATGCCCAAAGCAAGCTAAAACTATGACAGTGAAGGATCTTGCATTTCTTTATGGCTAGACCCTGATTTAATTTGCTATATGGTAATTTTAATGAACCAGATCATGTGAAAAGTACAGGACTCCTACTCTAGCCCAGCAGGAATGGGAACTGCCAGTGGAGCACAGCTGGCTTCCCTGACAAGTTGTTACATTGACAAGTTTGAAGTTTTTTTATGATCTGATTTAGATCAAACCACAGGATTTCAAAAAAAGCCAGGAACTGTCCAATAGCCATTTCCATTGCATTGTATGAAGCACTGCAAAAGAATGTATTTATTCTGGGAGGGTGGTAGGACTAAGGTGCTATAGCCACAAAAAACCTCTGCCCATTGCAAAGCCATTCCAATGACAAATTTGTCATATACTTCTGCATGGCTGAAGGAACTTTTAGAAAATAAAATTCCATTTGGAACATTTATCTTTTCTTCAAGAGCAGCTCTATTAAACACAGCCACTTACCCATCAGCAAACAATGCTGGTATATACTTTTAGGAATTGATCACCTTCCTAGAAGCTGATAGGCATTCCTGGCCATTGGATGGCAGAAGTGAGTTCATCTGTAACTCACATTAGTTTTAACTGATGAACAGTTGTCAAGTTTCCATTCAATACGTTGCAAGTTGCTCAAACTCTCTTGCAGGTTTGCTGGTGATTAGGGAAATGCAGAAAAGGGAACACATCTCTGTCTGGGCAGCTTCTCTAACAGGTCATGCCCTAGCCAATGTTCATTAGCAGTGCACATGGACATGTCCAGCTCAGCACACACAGCATGGCAAAACACATCCCCTTCCTAGCTGTGGGGGGAGATGGGTAGGGACAGCCACAGGACAGCACCCCCATTTATCAGTGCCCTCAACTTGCAGAGAAGTCTCTTTGCTGATAGAACACATGTACTCATCTTCAAATTCCAGTGCCAACACCTTTCAGTGCTGGCAAAGCATGTCCTCAAGGGCTGCTGCCAACTCTGTGCCAGAGTTTGGGATGTTTGGGGAAGATGCCTCACACAAACCAAACCACAGCACCCGATGCTCATGTCAGCCTAACAGCCTAAAGCTTAACTACAGGAAACCCTTGGATAGTCTCACTGTCCTTCAAAACCAAACATCAGCTTGGGAGGCACTGCAAAAAAGAGCTGTAGGTACAAGGGGAGTAACACACAGAGCCAACTTTTTTTTTATAAAAGTATTTTTAATAAACTGATGGATTTAAGTTTAAGATGCTAGACAACTTGTTGCCATGTACAGGTAACAAAAGTCAAAATTCTTTGAATTTTATACAAATACTATGTAGTAGAGTAAACTTGAATACAAGTTTACAAAAAATGCATCAGTGAATATTCAGCTTGTAACCAACTTCCAACAGTGAAAATTATCATCTATCAATAGTGATCAGAATTGCATTGCAAATTTCAGAAGTAATGCAACTATGTTTTTTTTTTACCAAGCCACTCTGAAGTTACTGACAGTACATTGGATTTTTTGGCTTGCTGAACAGAAAATGGCATTTAAATAAAATGACTGAGTTAAACAATGTAATACATATCAAAAGTACTACACAGAAAATTAAACAAAAATGAGAAAGTAAACAGAGCAGAACCCTGAAGTGGTGATATTTTTCTACCCGTTTTGATGGAAAAGATTCCACAGGTGTCCAGCTTTCTCACAGCATTTTGAAGTGTTCTAGTCCTAGCACAGTGTGGTCATTAGTAGACTAAAGTAATCCCTGCTTGGCAGTAATGCTGGTGAAAGGTAACTTGCTCTATTGCTAACAAATTGGAGTAACCACTGGCAGGGTGACTTGTTGCAGGCATCCAGCAGAGGCTGAGCTGACAGCACACAATTGAAGTTACAGTACTGCTCGCTTTGATACAATACCCAACAACCTTCAGGGTTCAGGTGTCAGTTTCCTCACAGGATTTACAAATGGATGGTTTCGAAACAAACAAAAAGAAGTCGCTATGGAGCATAAGACAGTATTTTCACCTGTACAGCTACCAATAAAATGAATGTTTTTGTTACAAACTTTCCAGTCTGCTTTATAAAAAATAGTCTTAATTTTACTTCTAAATAAAAACTGTGCTGTGATCTGTCATGTTCTTGCATTGTACATGCTGTAATTGTGTGTGTTAATGAGGGTGTAGAGATTTGTGACCTAGCGCTCTGGATGTATCAGAAGCCTAAAAAGCTGATATTGGTACATAAAAGGTAGCAATGAAAAGTCATTCTATTTATTTTTTCCTAAAGCCTAGGAAAAGCTACAGTACATTGCTAGATCAGTGGCCTCAACCCTGAGCTGAAATAAAGGACCTGCCCCGGCCAAGAGCCTTAGTCACATTACTACCACAGCTGCACAGCAGAGACAAAAATCACCTGTCTGCAGCCTGTTGTCTGAGCTGTGAGTAGTGTGAGATTCAGTTCTGTCATGCTTGAGAGCTGACTGGAGACCACCATAGTCATTTTCACTACAGGGAAAAGAAGGAAAGGAGAACTCAAATTCAGAGTGGAGAGTACTCAGCAGGGAGGGTCAGATATCCAGCTTCTGGAGATCAAACAGAGAATGAAGTTAGCGGCAGACTCACCAGTCTTAAACGCTTCCCACTTGGTAGAAGAGATTATTAAAACACGTACCAAAATACAGTTATGGAGACTTTTACTTCCAGAAAGTCTCAGTTGATTTTCCCCTCCAGAACTGAGCATATCTGTCTCTGTACTACACTGCATCACAGAAGATAAGTGAAAACCTAAAGTCTGTCTGATGAAGGATTCAACCCAGGTGGCAGCAGAAAAACTTCCACTTGTTTCCAACACAAGTTGGAGCTGGCAACCATAAGAATTCTTACTATGACACAGCTACTGCACCTTCCCATAGGGCTTAATGGCACCACTACCCATGGCCAGGAGCATTCATAACATGAAGCATTTTGCCTCCCAAGAGGACTTTGTTTTTGCTTTTAAACAGCAGAAACTGCAGAGTCAGTATTTCATTCAACAGGAAAACTAAATCCAGCAAAAGTAAATAAAGCTCATAAGAATAATTTGTATTTCTAGTAATGCACACTTCTTTGTGAGCTGATCAGTTTAGGGATGGTATGGTTTTTGTTAGTTTAAGGCAGTAAGTCTTACAAAATACTCAAGCTCAGCTCCCTCACGTTTGTGCTACTGTAGCCTTAGGTGCACAATAGAACCTCACTAATTTACACTAATGACTGGAAGAACAATTAATTCTCTTTGTAAATCAACAAGAATAAGGCATTCCATTATATATTCTGATCACTAATTATAATTTAGCTCTAATTATAATCTACCAGCAAACATACTTCTGTGTTTTAGAAAATAGTATCTCTTACCTTCAGACATAATTATGTGTGCAGATTAGTGGGTTCTGCTGTGTAAACACACAGGTGCATAAGCAATTTTCAGGTTTTTCTTCATTACATCTGATAAGAAAGTTAATGCCACAGATAGAGACTGCGGGGAGATAAATTAGGATTTCTCTATCATTTGTGCGGATAAGCACAACTGGGCAGTAATTTGTAGCTCAAAGAAAAGGACACGAAGGTTTACAAACTCAAATGAAGCAAAATCAGCAGCAGGAAGCAAAGACCATTCCCCAACCATAAATGGCTTGTTTTACACAATTCCAAACTATATCAAACAAACAAGAAAGGAATACAAGTACTAACTTGTATATATAAGTCTGAAATCAAGTAAAGCAAAGAAGTGAAAATGTTGTTGATGCTTCTAGAAGATGATACTCATATGTTTAAATCCTGAAGTAAACTGCAAGTAAAGACACAAGACAGGATGAAATGGCTGAATTAAAAAAAAAAAAAAAAAAAAAGGATTGATGTGCATTGCAATGAGATAGAAATTTCCCTTCATATGTGCAAAAATCCACAGTTTCATTAATGTAGAGGTCATACTTCTAGGAACAGATTTTAGACCAAACCAGTCTCCCTACATCCTGGAATCTACCTGTTTACATCAGCCACTTTAAGTGCACAGTACCCTGTTCACATAAATAGTATTCAGCAGTTTCTGGCATTCCTCAATTTAATCTTCTCCTGCCTTAAGTCTTGAAAACAAAGGGGAAAGTTCATCCAGGGCATCATACCACTGATTTTGATTTATACCAACAGTTAAATCGAACTCAAATTCTTTCTTCTTCCATGGTAGCAGGAGTCCTTACAGGACTTGTAAACAGCAGTACACAATACTGTAAACAAATAATTTAAGTTCTGCTTTATGCAAGATGTTAACTCAGGTCTACCAAACAGGTGAAAATGAAAAGGGTGGCTTCACACAAAATCCTTCCCTTTTCTCCCAGCAATTCCTTTCACTACATAAATAATCCTGAGCTGAAACAGGGGTTGATGAGAGCTTTTTTTTTTTTTTTTGCATATAAAAACAATGTTCTAGAGTTGGCTCTCATGTTCTGTCAGGAAGTCAATTGCTGAAGAGATCAAACTGAAGTATTTCAAACCATTTGCTACTTTGGAGGAGGACTTATAATTTGGTGTGGCGTCCAGTTCTAGACCCAGATGCCGAGCTCGCCAAGGAAGCTGATGCTGCTGCATCCTCAGCTTCCTCCAGCTCATCGTGTAGTTCCTGGCTAACACTAGACTGGAGGGCTGCAGGAGTTAGCCACTCCTTTGGCAGGCAGCTCTGGAGGAAGGGTATACAAGAGCTGAAGTAGGCAAGGCGATTCACCCATCGTGGAATCTCTTTTCCACAGAGAATCTATGGGGGAAGGAAAAAGAAAGGGTTAATTTGTTTTCTGGATTCAGAAGTAACAAAGCTTCAGTATTGTAAATAAAAAGCAAAAGCTGCAGCAGACTGACAGTTTACATATCACAAATGCCAGTCAAGAAGCACCCAAGTTAGCTGCACTTTCTCCATCAGTAAAGGCAGCATTCCAAGCCCCACAAAGACACCTATACTCCATTGTGAAAGTTGGACACATGGTGGGTTCTATGATTTTCTTAGAAGAAGAAAATTGAAAAAAAAAGCCTGAACCACCTCACTCTTTTTGAATAACTTCTATAAAAGGCACAAAAATTAGTTAAGCTATGGTTTCTATTCAGTGCTAATTCCTCAGAAACAGAAATTGCAGGAGGAACCCCACTCTTACAAAAAAGCACCCCAAAATCACATGGCCAGAAATACCACAGTTGTATGGAGTTACACACACAGCTGAGCCTCCCTACTGTGGTGGCCTCTGATGACTTCCACAAGACATCACTATCCTACAACACAGGCCAAGCACACACTTTGGTTCACTGCAACAAGAGAAACTATACAATGCACAGCTGGGTTCAACTCCTCAAAAATATATGAGGTTGCATTAAGTACTTATTTTTACTGCACATCAGTCATTAAATAATTTTGTTGTCACTACCTCCATATTCACTTTTGGTATTACAGTGCAAATCTGGAGAACATGAACATTACTCTGCTGTAACTGAGCAGCACTTAACTTGCAATTATATCCACTTTTATAGTCCATTTTAACATTAAATAGGACTGACCTAAAACAGAAACAATATGACCATGCAGCTGAAGAGTATGGCAAAACCCTGGCCATATAGGCCAGATTTCACACCAACTGCAGCTTTGTCAGTGTCTCACCCTACTTACTTGTACCAGCATTGCACATGAATCATCATCTCAATAAAATTTTCCACTATCACTGGCAAATCAGTCCACATAAAACACAGGCTATACACTAAGTATGCATTAACTATTTTGGGAAAAAAACCCAATTAAAGTCTATGAAAGTTCACATGGGAAAAATAGCCATCCTTGTTTTGGAGTGTTTCAGTGAAACATTAGAATAAATTCTGGCAAGCAGTGATTGCCAACTATCAATGAAAAGCAAAGTTTCCATTCCCCTCTTTGTCCTGGATTACTTGCTCCTGACCCTTTCCCTTGTGTGGATACACATGTGAATGATCAGCATTCAATCCTATTGGCAAACTGATCATGCTACAACAAAGCTAAGGGGGAAAAAGCAAAGCCCCTGTGGCTCCTTGGTCAGATTCTTTGCATGACCACTCAAGTATCTACATTCATCTAGATCAGGTCACAGGTGCTGGCAGAGAAATAACTTGACAAAAGCCTCTCAAGCAGAAGATTAACATCATCTGAGTAACTTTAATGCCTTTGCTATTCTTTAGCACTAGGTCAGAACTTTGAAAATTATTGACAGTGTGATGGTTCTGTGGGGAAATACAAATAATCTGATAAAAATAACATCTATAACATTGCTATCTTCAGTAGCAATTCCTGAAATGACTAAAATTATATTAAAATCTTGTTAATACTTTATTTACTAGGTATCTCTTTAGGAATGCACCTCTGCTCTAACACAGGCTACGTATGACAACAATATTTAGCAGCAAAATCTGGTGCTTTGGACCTAAGCACAAATACAACCTGAAAAATGGTGACATTTGCCCAAGGCAACAGAGATAGGTAGCTGAAAATTAAATGAAACCTTTCAAAGGACTAGAAGGAAATGATGCTCTGTAGCCACCTATGAAGCACCTTTCTATAGACCTTTATGTTTGTTTACCTCAGATAAAGCTGAAGAAAAGTGATTGCAGTTTTTGTGCATTAGGTGATAAGCATTTCCTTTGAATTCCTTTCCAAGCTCTTCTACTATTTTTTCTATATCATCTTCCATAAAGTCAGTACTGCCTAGAACCACAGCCTCTCTAGAAGAGAAAGAGAGTAGAAGGTGATCAGGTTCATATGATATAGGTGGACTACCATTCACACATTGCTCAGTCACTCCACTTTTGGACTGGGTAGCAAAATCTTTCTGTTCTCCAAGAATAACAAAGGCTCTTTCTATTCCATTTTATGGCAGTACTTTCATCTTTATCACAAGAGATGATGTTTCCTTGCTGATTACTCACCTTGAAAAAGTTACTACATTACTTACACTGTATGAGTAATAAAAGTTAGCCACAAATCCAAAAAAAATTGTATACATTTTAGGAATTTAATGGTATGCTGAAAAAAGTTCTTTGCTGTAGACACTTCCTTGTCTCATCACCTCTGTCCATCGTACATTTCTATGCAAACACATGAATTTCTCAGAAAGTCAGAAATACTGTACAATTCAATACATCTATCCTCAAAAATAAATGCAACAAATTGTATTTTTAATATACTTTCTCAAAGAGCAAGAAAACAGGTAATCTTTCTTACTTAAATTTAAATGTTTCTCCTAGCTCAGAAGCATTTCCTGGTGAAATCTCAAATATTCCAGAAAAAGGGTATGGATGACCACCATAGGCAAATTCTGAAAGAGAAAGCTCAGATTTAACAAAACCAGCACCTGATGACAGTGAGAAACAGCAGAGCTCACTGACTGGAAGGTGACTTCACAAAGATCTAAAGGCTAGCAACCAGACATGTTATTTACATGGGGAGGAAATGAAATGAGCTGGAAATTAATAGTTTTGTCAGTTACTACTCAGCCTAAGGTGTACAGGTTTAACTTGAATAACTTTGCAGTAAGTACATATAGTTTTCATTGCATAAGGAAGCATTTACAAGTTAAACTGTACATCTTCATACATACTTATCTTTAGAATTCCCCTTACATATGTCTAAATTGGGGACTCAAAGCACTGCATCTTCAGAGATCTGATGGCTCTATTCAGCGTACACTACAGTCCTCAGTGTGGCAGTGCATAGTGGCCTAATAGGTTCCTTGAATTTCTTGATTTGCAGGAGTTCAGTTGTCAAGTTCTTTACTATAACAAGACAGTAAACCAGTGCATGCACCTCAAATCTGCACACAGCATCTGCTGGCTCAAGCACTCACACCACATGAAGGCATCATGGTGTGCTGTAGCTTCCGTCTGTGTCCGTAAGATAACAGAGCACGCCGCGCCCAGAGCGTAATAAAAAAGCTTTAAGCATGACTTCACATTTCCTTTCCTCAAAACTCCTAACACATCACCCAAGTCTAGCACTCGGTTTTGTGAGTAATCTTTTTTACAACAGGTTAATAAATAAAAGGTTTGATGTGCCTGGAAAAATGCAAGTCATTGTTCTAGCAGGGGCATGACCTGCTGTATGAGAAAGCTGCTATAATCCCAACAGGAAGGGAGGCACATGTATTTGGCACAGCTCAAAAACTGGGTTTCAGGCAGAGCACTATTAAGAGTCAGGTCTTTCTGGGTCAGATTAAAACAAATCCAAAAAAAAGTTTTAACGATAAGCATTGTATTTTGTCAATTTGTTGCTCTGGTAACACTTGCAAAAACAGATATAATATGACCATTACAGTAGCTGAAACATAGTTTAAGATAACTTTGGGCAGTGTGGTCTTCGGGGGGGGCATGCCATGCCTTTTGCTCGTCCCCATATCTCCCAACACATTCTAAAGAAAAAAACCCCTACTGCAATAGGTTTTTCTTCCTTAACTGCAACACCATTGCCTCTGAGTGTCATTATACTTTGGGCAGAAACACCTCAGACCTGAGCCCGTGCTATGGCAAGCACAGAAACACCTTCTGGCTGCAGTGCAGGTTCAAAGTGTCCTGAACAGACCAGGAGGCTGTAGCACCCAAACACAACCTATTGAGCAAAACTGAAAAGCATTGCTGTTATTTATCACAAGGGCACTTGTTATGAACAGCATGCATCGGACATGTTTCTTTGAAAGAAACTGTCTCTAAAACAAACCAACCTACCAAAATGGAATAGACTTTTTCCAGACCATCATGAACTTTTAGGTGCCTCTCTGCAACAGATTATTGTTTCTGTAATTAAAAATTAACTCCTTGCAATAAGTGCTGACAGAAAACTGAGGAAAGGATTCAACCATGCTTACACAAAGCCCACATTTGTTTTATGTAGGTTTTTAAAAGTATTTCCAAACCTAAAATAAAAATTTCTATGCCTGGCTGAATAGGTTGCACACTTTTTCATAGCTAAACAGCTTTATATAAATGCATGCACAACAGTACTAGATTATTCGTGTCCAAGGTTTTTTCCAGAGGCAGAATAGATGAGAAAAAGAGATGAAGAGGTTTCAGGAGCTAGGCTCCCCTCACTACCTGAAAAATGCTTTTTAAATAGCTGTATTACTGAAACAAAAAGTAAGTTATGCTTTTCTTGTACATACCTCGGCCATACACCTCTATACCTGAATGAAACACTCCAATTCCAAGGGAAGAAGTATATTCATTCATCCAATACTAAAAGGAAAGAAAAAAACCCCAAAACTCTAGTTAGTTTGCAGTACAGATTTATCTTCTCAGAGCAGACTGTCCCCCACATCAAAAGCATTAAACCCTATCACAAAGTCTTAAACCCTATCACAAACTGGAAACTGCACAATCCATTTTGCAGGAACAGAATGTCAGTAAAATTCCCCAAATGTATGCAGTGAATTAATTCTATTAGGTTCTACTCCAGTGTTTTAGTGCTTTCAAAGTTTGTCACCCAAGGAGTCTGTACCTGGGAGAAATCCAGATTAAATCCTTCTATTTGTCAACAAGCTATAGGTTGCAAAGTTTGCCATTAGGTGGAATACATTCTAGAATTAATTGCTGTAATTTTAAGGAGCACATTTTTCTTCAAAATACATAGGAATGTAGGACTGTGAGATACACACACTAACTGTCATTAATAGCAATGACTACACCTGCTTATGAACAGGTGAGCACAAGACACATTCAGAGATGGACTGAAATTACCTTATTATATTTTGTCTTTGAATACTCAATTAGAGGTCACCATACAAGATAAAAAGCTCTCTTCAGGCTGCTGATGCACGGGGCTCCAAACATGAGGTTTTAAGTCCTTTGCATATGTCTGACACTTGTTTCCAACGTATCACTTGTATTGTAGCCAGTAGAAAACAGATGCATTTCCAAAGAAATCGGAAGTGAAAATTTTTTGGAAAAGGGAAAAAATAGTAAAGAAAGGAAACTTCCCTTAGTGCTTTCTCTCTTCTTTTATGAAAGTGCAGCAGCAGCAAGTGTCTACCAGAAGCTAACTGTTACCCTCAAGACCTCAAAGATGCAGAACTCTGGAAAAGGAAACCTCAAAGTACTCTTTCCCTGTCTTCATCACCACCCTCAAACTATCAATCTCAAAGTATGAAAAGATCTCAAGTGACACACAATTTGAGAATTAACCTGAAACAAAAATAAAAAGCCTCAGTAGTGTCCTTAAAACTGAAATTGGCTAGCAAGAAAAACCTCAGGAAAATAAAAGAAAAACATTATTTTGTCAATTACACTAGTAATAGGATTTTTTCTTCCCAGAGCTTCTCTGTGAGCTTTTACAAAGCAGACTTCAAAAAGTCAACTGCAAGGCAGGATACAGGCTGAGGTACAACTCCCAGTAAATTAACACTGGTTTAGCAAGCAGGCAGAATAAAAGAAACTATCTTCCTCACACAACCTGTTGACATTATCAGTGTTTTCTGATGCAAAGCCACTAGGTAGCCCAACTGATGATAAAAACATAAAAGGTTGCAGGTGTCACACTTGAAGATGTGCTGGCTGGAGTCAGTGTGTAATTTACAGTGCCATCACAAACATTACCGCATGTAAGCTTTTTGTCTCCCAATAAAAATGATACACTAAACCTCAGGTTGACAAGCTATTAATAAAAATGAAAACAAGTTAAATAGCAAAAAGAGCAAGTCATGCCAATGGCTACAAACAGACAAGCCAGCTGTGGGAAATTTTGTCAATACGAATTAAGAGAAGGCAGATTTTGTGCCTCATATTTATTTAAAGCTCAATTGTGATCCACGGATAAATTTTGCTTAAGACTAAACTTTACCATTTGCTTTAATTTCTGGCTTTGTCAGTGTAGTGCTATGTTAGCTAGTGGGGGTATGGATGACTACACTAAATCATCACATTAGTCTATTTAAAGGGCTTAGCAGTTCTTTCCTTCCACCCCCCATAAAAGAGCAGAGAGCAATTTGGTATGAACAAACTACATCCAGAAATACTCTGCATTAATTTACTCTGTATAGAAAGACAGGGAACAGGGAAAATACAAAGAGGGCAAGAAAGGAGAAGGATGCGAAGACTACTCATCTTAATAGGTTTGTGAGCATAAAAAAATGGATTCTGCTCATGAGGGGAAATCAAAGCCAGAAAACAGAAGAGCTACTGCAACATAAATGTGTTCCAGTTCTGAAGCCCTTCCTACCCCACAGTTTACCAGCTCACCATTTCAAAATAGTTTCAGGTTTATATTTATAGTCAAAACCGTAGGCACAGTCAATGTACAGTTTGTCATCACTGGAATAAAGTACATTTGCCTAATGGGAAGGTGTATCCAAATGAACCTAACCTAGAATAGGCTTTCTGGTACTCTAGTCTGTCCCTTTCCTGGGCACTTGTGGCCAGAAAACTCAGAACCTGGCTGCTGAATTCCAAACAACCTACGTATCATGTACCCACTGGATCTGTTAATGCCAAGCAAGGTTATGGCTGCCCTCTGAAAATAGAACAAAACTTACACAAGATACCCCACAGGCAATGGGGATAGAATAAAGCCTAGCTGGTTATTAGACAGAAAAAAATGAGGAAAAAAAGTATTCACAGTACTCCCAATCCGTAACTCCACGAAACCAAACACAAAGTATAGGGAGGAGAGAGAAAAGTGAGTCACCAAGCCTCTTCATTGACCTGCACAGAAGTGGATGAGCGGGATGGAAGCTGATCCAACAAGGCATTCAGCACAGCACACTCCTATCCAAGCAGGTGCTCCTCCTTACTGGTGCCACCTAAGCAATTGGGGCTTGCTACACTGCACAAAGTGAACACTGCTGGCAAATAAAACCAAAGTTAGCAGCTTTGGAAGAAGTGCCTGAAGCAAGCTGGTACTTTGCTTCAGATTTCCAGTAAGAACAGAATAGGTTAATTGAAGATAAAAGAATTTCAATAAGGCAGAATTACTTTCCCCCAGGAACAGTAATTATATCTAATTATTACTTAATCTGGATGAACCATTGGAAGGTTGGTCCCATTTACTCATTGAACAAAATGCCTTATCTCACTGAAGGAAGACATGCAGGACAAATGCGACAAAGGGTGCTGAATTTGGCTGCAGCTGAAAAGATTATATACAACTTACAAAATAAAGACTGTCAATGAAATTACATATGTATAGCTCACTGGTTCAGTAACATGCCCAAACTGATCCCAAATGCTACATCCTTGTTTCCATTACACAAACTGGATTCCCTTTAGTCTTGATATGGATTTTGCCATAACAGTATGGTGAAATCCCATACCCCCAATATTTTGCAATATGTTAGTCTTGTAAAACAGGATTTCAGGTTTTATCTTTCCTTTATCATAAGGAAAATATTGGAGAAGTAGTTTTCTATGTGCTCAATAAAGTCATGTCACTACAATGAAAGCAAAACACTAAGCCCAGCGCTTCAAAAATATCTTCAGAGCTTTCATTTACATTAATACTTTAGCTTGTTATCACCTTATTTGATAAGGGAAAAAATAGGATACTACTACTTGGGACAAAAAAATGAGACCCCTAAAAATAAGCAGTTAGTTAAAATGAAGCTATAAAGTACTCCAGTTCTCAAAACACAATATATCAAAGCCTTCACCCTACCCTTTTAATGATCATAAAAGATGTTCAAAGGCATGAACTCTACCACATAAATACACCCTTAAGCTTCTCTCCCTCCATAAAGTTACCACTACTTGAAAGCCGACTTTCTTCTACAACACACACATCCCCTTCACACTCTGGTTGTATCAAAGATTTTCGCTTTTTCAAGCACTAAGGACATTGGAAGGGTATTTCCTCCAAAAGCAACCAACTCAGTCCTGTAAGGAGTTCCAACAGTAGCAAGGTCACTAAGTATTCCCCTGCATACCTAAGCAGCTGCCTGGGAAATGAAACCACAGTTTGCATGCAGGTTGAAATAAAGCTGCTTGTTATTACAATAACACTGGTTCTGTCAACGAGGTGAATGACAATGGTCTCTTGTTCCAAAAGAGAAACAGAAAACCCAATCCCAAACCTAAACTACAAAAAAATCCCAAACCCATTTCCAAGTGACATGGAATGTCAGAAGCAAAGAGCAAACCTGCTAATGTCTCAAATACGCAGTTGGCACGGTTTGGTGAATAAACAGAATTTCAAAACTGCTATTACAGAAGACTCCTCTCTTCCACCCACTCCTAATCCCCCAAATAAAGCAGTACCATTGATTTCAGCAGGCTGTTGTACAAGCAGTAAAAACTGCTATGCAACATGAAAGTGAGGCTTTGGTTTCAAATGGACTGAGATGTGGTTTAGCAGAAGAGTTTGATGAAGGATGTACACTGGCGGTATCTTTCAGACATCACACAAACCTGTGTTTTTCTCACCAGTTTGAAGGAAAACTGTTTCTCTAATGGTCAAATAAAGTAGATACTGCTACAAAACAACAAACAGGACTGAAGCAGGAAATATTCTCCTTAGTGGTTTGATCTTATACTATGTATAATCTGTGGTGATGTGCAGCTTCAACCAATAAAGTTACCCCTACATGTAATCAAACATCTGCAAGTAAATGTGCTTGGCTGCTTCTTTTCCAGTTTGCTTTTATAGAGAAAGTTCCTTCCACAGACGGTGGCTTCAGAGACTGTGAATTCTCGATGGAGGCAGAGCCCCAGTAATGGCAACAGGATAACCAACAGTCCCTAATGTGTCCTTAGGCAAAATATGACACTAGCTTTTAGGAGCACACCCTTCCTGTTGCTTTTTTCCTCACTTTCCTCATGTTGACTGCCAGCCTTCTTAGGATGGCTGGAGTAAAACTGATCACAGAAATTCAGCTCTGGAGGAAAAAGAGAGGATGACGTGAATGAAAGAGTAGACTATTCCAAGAGAAAAAGAAACAGCATGCTGAAATCACACCCCACCAGTGCTACCATCATAGTGAGAATGGAGTTTCTCAGAGGCCATGGCACTACTTTCCAGGCAGGCATATACACAGGAGTCAGTCCATTCTGTTAAGGTTGCACAGCCTGCCTGTGAACTGGGCCCGCTTTGCACAATTAAGCAAGTCTTTGTGAGAGCAGTGGGTCTTCCATTTTGGTGAGTCAGAAGTGTGTCAAGCCTTGACTTCAAAGATATTCTTATGTAAGAGTCACGGAAACCAAAGTCCTACTTCTTTCACTGTACAAATATTTATAGTTAATATATGTAAAACCATCATTTTTATGCTAAAAGAGACTCCCCAATATACATATTCACCCTGTAGTCCAGAGAAGTCATATATATGCATGTGACAGGGCATCCTTCCCTCCTCAAGCAAGGTATAAAGAAGGCACACTGTGACTTTTTCTCATATTAGCATCACATATGAGCAAAGACCCCTTCTTTTTTCCTCCCATCTCTCAGAAAATCACCGTGAACAGACTGCTCCTGTCTCCAGTCTCCCCTCACTGTCTATAAGGAAGGAAACCAAAGTCAAGGTAACAGGCTATATTCACTGGAGAGAGAGCTCAAACACAGGATTGGGCTAAAAATCCCCCCAAAACAGGACATGGATTTCTAAGGTAAGTTCCAGAGTAAAAGAAAATAAGGACAAAAATCAGGCTAGTTATTATGATATTGTAAATATATTTGATTTCAAGCCAGATAGCTTTCTATTGATTGCTGTTAAAACATTTTAGCATTTGAATGTGGCTGTTTCCAAGCAAAACAAGCTGCATTTTGTCACTTCCAGCAGTCACTGGCACTACACTAGATGCCTTTAGCCCTTCAAAACAGCCAAGGTTTACTTTAAAATGGTGGTAGTAGGAAAGCCTATCCAAAATAAGCTAGTAACACAACCAGTGTCACCTGAAGCCAGTTCTCCATCTTACTGTCCTTCATCAGTAGGCTCAAAACTTGGTCAGAGAACTACTGCCACCCGTTCTAATTTCCAGCGACTGGAACGCATTAACGGATAATATTTTCTTATTGCTTATCCAAACCTTCTGTTCCATGCAGGTACTTACACCTAATTTGTTACCATGGCATTTGAGCAGCTTCCAGCTGAATATAAGACAATACCACAGTTGCTGTAGGTGCCACATAAAGATTATCCAGGAGGGAGGGAAGGTGAGCTCATAGGCTGCAAATCAAGCTGGAGCGATTCTTTCATTTCTACCAGGTAGCAGCCATAACAAAACTATAACAAAAATTATGGTCTAGAAAAAAGTCACCTTACGGACACCGTGCTAAAAAGCTCTTATCCTTGCAGAGAGAGAGGTTATCCCGAACTACCATGCTCCTGGCAAACAGGAGCCTTTTCTGGTTTTCGTGAGCAGGAAGGCAGGGCCTCCCCGCTGCTGAGCTTTGGGGCAGTAGCAGAGGGAGCAGCACAGCCCAGGGACGCTCACTGCAGGGCAAGAAAGTTTCCCCCGCCACAGGGAGGGGATCCACCTGTCACAGGAAGACCCGGCCCGGCAAACTTTTGTCGCAGGTCACAGAGGGGCTGTAGAAATCGTCAGACCTCCCAAATCACCGCCCCCGCCCTCCCTCCCCTCCCGCGTTGGTTATTCCTCCCGCTCAGCCGCCCACGGCTCCGGCTCCCGCGGGGACAGGCACGGGAAGGGCAGGCAAAGTTTCCCAGCCGTCCTGCCCCCCGCGGGGCAGGACACTCCCGCCGCCGCCCTGCGGGAGGGGGCCAGACCCCCGCCCAGAGCCGTGCCGGTGGCTCACCATGTCGTAGACGTTCAGGATCACCAGCTGGTTCGCCATCGCCGGCGGCCCGCGGGCGCCCCCCGCCCGCTCGGTCGCTCCCGCTGCGGCGGCGGCGCCGCTCAGGCCGGCGGCGGGGCGGTGCGGACCCCCGGGGGCCGCTTCCTCCTCGTCCTGCCTGTTGCTGCGGGGCGGCGGGGGGCGGCGGGCACCATGGAGCCGCCGCCGCGGAGGGACGGGGCCGCGCCCCCGGGAGACGCGCTCAGCCCGCGGCCGGCAGCGGGGGGCAGCGGGCGCGGGCCCCACCCCGGTGGCGGCGGCAGCGGTGCCGGTGGCGGGCGGGGAGGAGTGAAGGGAGGAGGAGGGAAGGGAGAGGCGCCGGGCGAGCCGCGCCCTGCCTGGCGCCGGGCCGCGGGACGGCCGGGCAGCCCCGCCGACGGGCGCAAAATGGAGCCGCTCCAGCCCGCCCCCAGCGCCCGAGCGGAGCGGCACGGCCGCGACTACAGCTCCCGGCGCGCCGCGCGGCAGCGCGGGCGGAATGGCGGCCCGGCGGGGGCTGCGCGTGCCGGGGCCGCTCGGCCTGTGGGTGCTCGCCCTGCCTCCTCCCGGCCGCCTCCTGGAGAGGGGTCCGGGCGGCCCGAGAGCGCTGCTGTGGTACCATCGGGCTCTGGGGACCCGACCCGGGCACGCCTGCCCTGCGCTGTGCGCCTAAGATTCCCAAAGGAAAATTAGTTAGTTCCCGGTCCGTGTGGTGGCGGTGGTGTTCACAGCATCCCCCGGCGCCGCCATTTCACGTTTGAGTTCAGTGAAGAACGGAGATTTTAAGTGGCTCGGCAGACAGAGCGTCTGAGCCGTGCGGAGCTGGGCATAACCCGCATGTGGGTGCTGGTGACGGCATGGCCGCTTCTGAGGCGCTGGCACCTTCCCAGAGTAACCTTGCCGTGTAAGCCACGGAAATCCATTTGCTAAACGCCGGAGAGAAGCGGGAGGAAAAAATGCATTCTCTCTTCCAGCAGACTCAGTTTTATAAAGACAAGCAGTGCCCCTTCGTACCACTTTAAAAAAGATGCTGTTCACAGCAGGCTGTGGATGTGCCCTTGGGACAAAGGTGGTGCAGGAGGGAGAATGTTCCCACCGCAGAGGTATCCTGGCTTCCACTATCATTTCTGGCTGCAGACATTTAGATGTTTAGCCCTTTTTTTCTAAACTAAAATTCCGGCTGGCTGCTGAGCTCCATTTTGTGTGCAGAACAGGTTTGTCCCTTGAGTACTACAGCATAGCGGCTGTGGGCCATTAAAAAAGCAATTCCTGCTTTGGGGAGCGGTCTTTGGTTAGAGGGAACAAGTACTGTCACAAAAACTTACAACAGGTCTGGCTTCTGATTGTCAGAATATGTAATTCAGGTACCTGAGGGACCTTATGTGAACGTGAGGTTGGCAGTAATGCTTTACTTTACCAGTAAAATATGTGGACAGGTCCATAAGTCCATTAGGTAATGTTCTTTGCTCCCTTGGCTAAAAGCTAGGAAACTCATGGTTATTAAACTGAAATGTTTTGTGGGAAAAAGTTGCTTCCATATTGAGGAATACTGAGGATAATATGATTGTTCCTTAAATCTGCAGAGTTCCAAAACCTTACCTGAAAAGTCAGGGGCTCCATTTCCAGCTAACAGAATGCATTAACTGGAAGACAGAAATGGAGTGTTGGAGTGACTTGTAATAAATCACTTGGTCTTCATTGTCTGTTGTTTGTTTTCTGTCTATAAGATACATTGTAAAGCAGAAGGAGAGTAAAACATAACTTGTAGCCTGTAGTGACAGGAGAGAGAAATTTCATGCTCTGTGAAGAATAAATCCCAAAAGTATCATCTATTTGTCTTAAAATTTGAATTTTGCCATTTAAATACTAGTCTTAATAGACAGAGGAATAACACAGTATTACAGCTCTGACTTCCTCAGTGATGCAGCTTATCTTTTTATGCAGTTATCCGCAAAAGACAAGATAATCCTTCTTTTGAGCCAAAAGACTGATTAGGCAGGTGTCAGAAGCAATGTTAAGCATGAGGGAATACTGCAGAAAGCTATGTGTGTGTGTTCTAGCAGTTTGCATTTACCTGAGTAGCTGGGAGAGTGAGGAAGTATGGTATGGGGACACTCTGAGATGCTCACAGAGATCAGTCTGGATGTTTGGTCATGGGGCAGACATCAGTCATTGGCACTGTCACCACAAAAGAAGCACAATGTATGAACCCAGGGAATTCTGCACTGTAAAACTGAGAAACAAGGTGCCTGAGCCCTTAATGGGAACACAGAAAATCTCAGAGAACACAAACCAAAGTCATTGTTTACCAATGTGCTACATTTACTTTATGCAGTGACATGTTTCTATTCTTGTATTGGGGCAATACACTCAAAGAACAGTCTGGTTTCTTTGTCTTTATGGCAAATACTCTTATCTGTTTCATTTTCAAAGATGTAGAAATAGTCAAGATTAGAGAAGCACCAATTTTCAGCCATAAATGAGAAGTTGGAGAAGCCCAAGGTGCCCTAGAGTCACGGAGAGGTGCAGTGCAGTTTCTGGATATTTTCTTAAAAAATTATAAAATGTAAATATCTAGCACAAGGAATACATGAGCATTTTAAATTATGTATTATTGATTGCCTTTTCCCCTTGATCATCACAGTTGTTCAAAGACAACAGAGCAGCCTTGCCATGGCATCTGCCAGGTCTCTCAGCAGTCACAAAGGTCTCCTGTCTCATCCTGTGATTTGTGCATGTCCAGCTTGTCTAAGTCCCTGTTTGGATCCATTGATACTGTAAGTAGTAACTCCTGTACTGTACTGTACTGTAAGTAGTAAAACTTAATGGACACCTGGAAAAACTGAAAACAGAATTTATCAATTAAGATTGAGAGAAGGAAGAAGGCACTAAATACTTCCGCCTTCTCTTTATCCAGCTTGACCTAGCAATGGGTTTACCTTTTCCATTTTCTTCCTTATGCTATTGATGCACCTACAAACCCATCTTTTGTTACTCTTCATGTTCCTTGCTTTCAATGCCAACCAAGCTTAGATTTTCCCAGTTCTGTCCCTGCATGTCCTTGTTAGCTTGCCCTGCTTCTATCTCCTGTATAATTTGGTTTTGCATTTGAGCTCAATCATTATCTCATGTAAGCTATGTTGCTGGACCTGATTTTGAGTCATGGAGATCTGTTTATAGCTACAGTATATTAAAGTGCACTTCTATTTTAAACATCCCACAGTCTAACAAGAAAAAAGGTCAAAGGCTCAGCTTGACTTCTCATTTGGACACAGAATTCTCTTGCCTACGCCAGGGGTAGTAATACAAGACTTTTGTGGGTCAGCCAGAGAAGCTGCAGTGGCCTTGTGGCAGAACCCCTCCCAAAAAGAAAAACCAAAAAAAACAACTACTGGAAGATTGATTAATGGATTTCTTTTTCATGGTTCTTGCAGAATCAATATGGAAATGGTACTCGGGTAAGGTCTTCTGTGAGCCCTGACTTCTGTTTAAAAATAATCAACAAGAAAATTATTTCAGTGCCTTGACATCCCTCTCATGGCACTGCCAATGTGCCTTTTAATGGTACCTAGAGGTTATTAACAGGAATATTTATCAAGTCCTTTTATGAAAATATTCTTGGCAGTACCCTTGGCACCTGCAGATTTTCCTTTATTAGCCACATAAGAAGCAACTACCATGGGAAAAGACTTTATGAGGTTTCCTTAGGCTAGAATAAAAGGACTTAGTAACAGCTGCATTGCATTTAGGAATTCCACATATCTTCAATATGATGCTGTGATTGTAATCCAAAAGCCAATGCCTTAAAATGACAGAATACTGCAGAATAATCTCTTTTTGATGTAGTTAAAAGTTATCATGCCATTTTAGTCACTTTCACTTGGCAGAAATCAAAGTTATCATGCTGTTAAACTTCTAGTCAAGCAGAATAGGACAAAAATAATCAGATTATCTTCCTGTAAGAAATGCTAAGGCTGAAAACTATGATTTTTTTTATTAGAATCATACTGCTACGGATGCAGGTTTACAATATCTGAAGAATAAATAGCTCTAGTTTGCTAACTCTCTTTGTGGTATATCTGTTAATCTAAAAATAATAAATTACAGTCCTAACAGACCAATAAAATGAGTTTTTCTGCTGCTGTCATTTACAAAAGGATAGCTTCAATGATCTTCTACCTGAAACTTCTCATACTTTACCACTTAATTAAAAAAAAAAAATCTACTCAAAAATATTATATATTTAACTGAGAAGAATCTGGTAATAATAGTGATCCCATGAAGAATTTCTGATAGAGAAGATTTTGTTCCAAATACTTGACAATATCCATTAGCAGTGTTTTTTTTTTAAGTGTAGTAAATGCATCATCCGAGAGCAGCCAAAATGATGCTGCATTTATGCATGTCATCCTCATAACAGACCTGCAAGGAACAGGTAAGTAAAATTTTTTAAGCCTCAAAATCATCTGTGCTCAAACTAAAAAAAAAAACAAAAAATTGGAGGAGCTGCAGCCGCTGTAGATCAGCAATAACATAAATTTAGATAGAACTGAGTCATAGATAACAAGCTCTCTAGATAAAGAAGCAGCATTTTGAAAATTCAAGAACTTCATTCAGTTTGCTGTATCACCTATTTTATTAAATGTTTCATTATATCCAAGAAAGTGTTCATGCTGCCAAGTACTTGTTTTCCACTCTGTTGGAAAAATGACACAGTGATTAGGTAAATAGTAGTGTCTCCTAAAGTTTCTATCAAGGATGTACATTAAGAAATCAAGATGGTTTGGGATACATTTGCAGTTAATGTAATTGGAAGAGCTTCACTGAAATGCATTTACAATTGAAAATCTGATCCTAAAAATGATTTCATATGGCTGCATGAGCTCATGCAGTGAGAACCAGAGACAGTGTGCTGACCTTATGTCAAAATGTTCTTTAAATAAACTTGTTGCTGTCTGGTCATTTTTAATTCCAAAACCAGCATTACATCAATGGAAAGTAGATCTAAAATAGATTCATCCAGACATTTAGTGAACACCATCCACATTCTAAATGTCAAATTAGAGCTAGAGATAACCTACCTGCACTGGTTGGATGGATGAACACCACAATCTTGAATGTATTCCAGTTATTTCACTTTCAGGAAGCTTGGGTTTTACTCCTTTGCTTCTCATTTATTAGAAGAACCATTTATTAAAAAATATGATTCAATTATCTGTTAAGTTACATCAGCTACACTGTTATTTAGGTCTTGGATCAAAGCACCTGGGGGTACTTTTATTTCTGTCTAAGTTCTGAATCCATCCTTTCTATAGGAAGTTCCAACATTTTAAAACAAAACTGTTGTTGGGAAACATACAGACTGTTTAATGGAGAGAGGCTGAAGAGCCTCTCACTAACTGTTTGTCAAATACTGAGCAAAACTTTTGAGTTTGTTTAAAGTTCCAAAAGCAAAAGCAGCTGGTAGCTCGGTTAGGAGAGGTCTTGTTTCTTTTTCTCTCATTTCACTGGAAAATGTATCTCCAGAGAAACTGAGCTTGACATTTCAGTTGTCATACCTTGTCTAATGATTGTCTTCCTGTCCAGTCTGACTAGAATTTGAATTAGTCTATGGGCTCAGTGCTCTCAAGAGGGATGCATATGATTAATGCATACAAGTTGCTTAACCCCAAACTTACTTCTGTTGTTTCTATAATATATTAACTTCCAGACTTACCACAATAAATTCTGCTCTTCTAGATGTGAACATGTGTGCCACTGGTTTCAGTTTAAGGTATTTCCACAAAACAACCAAACATATGTGAGATAATTCAGATGAATCAATGGATTCTCCTCTCCTTCCAATGGATTTGGTAGAAGAAAAAAGACTGTAAATAAAGCAATTTTATTTTCTCTGACTTGATTATTCTGCACTTCAGTTGCGTAAAAAAGTAGCAGATAGTAAGTAATGCTAGAACTCACACCATTAAGAGGCAGTTTACTGAAATTGCCAGAATACATAAGTTCCCACTTCAAGGGGGAAGTGAATTATTTAAACCATGCTGTGAAAAATGGAATAGAAAAAGCTCAGTTTATGGTTATAGCAATATTTGATCTGTAGTTATGTTATGTTGCCATCTAGCGATAAAATAGAAAGGTACAATAGATGGCGGCCGAGGGAGAGGAAACCAAACCTACATAAATGGCATTGTTTATCCCAGTAAAGAGCACACCCGTTCCTTGCAGTATAATAAATGGCATTAATTACATGCTGAGAGTAAACTCTTCATTAAAAATAAGGTAAAGCCACAAAAATAGAAGTGAACGTTTTATAGTTGGCATTAAGATAGTGTACAAAATGGGTAAGATTGTGAATATGCTGCAGGAAACATCTGCAGTTGAGAACCCCTTGTAAAATACATGTTCAGACTCATCCTCACTACCCCATGAAAAAATTTGCTTTGATAGATTTGGATTAGCTTTGGGTTAGGAAGGCCTGTGATGGATAAAATTTTACAGATCACAAAACTTGTGGCACTTTTGCTACCCATAATTCCTGGTGTGTTCCCATCACTGTTAGTTACTGCTTTGTTCTATTTTCTTATAAAGTCTCAATCCAGTAAAAACTGAATTTTTGATCTTACTTTTTACTTACTCCATAAGCTTCTATTCAAAGAAAGTAGAACAGTTTTAAACTCAAACAAATTTTGAGGTTTTTAGGAGCGGCAGAAAGGCTTACTTAAGCTTAAGTACTATGGTGAATGAAACACAGGGCAGCAAAATGTGCAGATGACAGCTTTTCATCTACTGTCTTTAACCTGCCTTCAAAGAAAAGGAAAAATGGCAAAATCATTATTGAAGAACAAAGTTGTCTCAAAGTAGAAAAAAAGAGACCCAGAAATGGGCATCTCATCAACAGCTTTCTTCTGTCATGGTCCTACTCATCATTGACTGCTTTTAGAGTTGCAAGTAACAATTTTAAGTAGCACTCAACAAATAAAAACAAACAAAAAATTATACTGTATCCTAATTTTGGATGTTCCTGAGAATACTTCTCTTTTTCAAATAGGTATGAACAATAAGCACCTGTCTCAAATTCCAAAAAAGCTTGCACAGTCTTTGAGAACACTGTTTAAGTAGAATGAAGTTTATTATTAATTATATTTTAGTCCACCTAGGATAAGGCTGTTTATTACATAATTTCTTTTTTTGAATTATTGGAAAATGCTTTGGTATTATAAAATAAATTTTCAAAAAATGGCATACCATTAATGTTATATTTACTCGATTTAATAATATCAGGATATACAACACTCAGTTTTCACCCCATTTTTTCCATAGCAGCAGACAGATAACAAAATCAGTTTCCTAACATCTAGCTGTCTAACAGCAAAAATGCCTTCACAATACAATTAATATTGCTATCTTTCTCTTCTCTTTCATTTTAATCTTGAAGATAGTAAGAAATGTTTAAAAACCTGAAAAGATATAATGATGGCAAACCTAAGAATAAAGAAAAAAAATCAAAATAAATTGTGATGCCATGGATGTGTATCTTGTGCCAGGTACTGTGCTAAAGACTAATTACTTTCCACCAATTGTTTAGGTCAGAAACCCATTTCTAAAGAAATTTATTGTATATATTAATCCCTACAGCTAATCCATGTGGGATAATCTCTTAAATTAATCTCCATTCAATTCAGAGATCACTCTGTAGAGATTAGATTGTACAATAGGTTGCCACAATTTTGGTCTAAATTAAACAAGTAAATTGACATTCCTGTTGTTGATATATCATGACTTCCACTATGCTTTTGCCTAAATGTTTTTTCTGACAGTTTGCCAAACAGGTGTATGAGGAAGTCTGAGAAGAGTCTTTGCTTCAACTGTCATGTTACTGCCAGTTAAGATTTCTGAATTAAATTTTCACAAAAATTAAAACCTCACTCAATCACTAAGACTTACTAATTATTCTATCTCTATGAAATGGATAATAGGCTTCATCTTACTTATTATACCTTTGTTACTGCTGCAGCATTGTCAGGAAAGAAACCCATGCAAATTTATTTTTCCTAGCACAATTAAAGCAAATAAATGAAGATGTATACAGGCAGTATATTTCAATAAGACATTTTCACTTTCAACTGGTAAACTGTCACAAGACATGCATTTAACTTTTTCTCTTAGGTAGCATAATTTCAGCTTGTGATGGAATAATTGCATTGAGATCTATTTGGAAGGATCGGTACTTTCAGGATCACACAGCCACAAAATTAACTGAGTGAAAGAGAGACACATATTGGTAGTTTTTTAACAGATACTCATTTATCACTACAATAGCATTTCTTCTTGTGACAGCACACAAGATGTAAAATATTAACTTACCTAAGACAAGTTCTGTAAGGTAGGTTTATACCCATTTTCTTTTTGGTTTGCACAGGCAACAACGACTGACTCAATCCCTGGAAAGGTCATGGAGTGCCTCATTTTGGAGGCCATCTCTATTCACATGGGTGACAAGAAGGTGATCAGGAGTAATCAGCATAGATTCACTAAAGGCAAATCATGTTTGATGAACCTGATTGCCTTTTTTGATTAAACAACCCGAATGGATGAGGGGACAGCAATGAGTACTGTCTACCTTTAATTCAGTGAGGTTTTCAAGGTGTCTCACAATATCCTCATAGGCAAACTCAGGAAGTGTGGACTGGATGAGTGGACAGTGAAGTGGATTGAGATCTGGCTGAGTGGCAGATCCCAGAGGGTTTTAATTGGTGGCATGGGGTCTAGTGTGAGGCCTGTCACCAGTAGTGTCCCCCAAGGATCAATACTGGGCCCAGTATGGTTTAACTTGTTCATCAAAGAACTGGATGAAGGGGCAGATACCTCCTTAGCAAGTTCACTGATGACACAAAGCTGGGAGGAGCAGTCAACACCCCAGAAGGCTGTGCAGCCCTGCAGAAGGACCTCAGGTTGGAGAGGTGGGCAGGGAGGAACTGTCTGAAATCCAACCAAGGGAAGTGCAGGGTCCTGCACCTGGGGAGAAACAACCCCAGGCAGCAGTACAGACCTGCTGAGGAGCACTCTGGAGAAGGAGCTGGGGGTCCTGGTGGACAGCAAGCCATCCATGAGCCAGCAGTGTGTCCTGTGGCCAAGGAGGCCAATGGGATCTTGGGGTGCATTAGGAGGAGCACTGCCAGCAGGTCAAGGGAGGTGACCCTGCCCCTCTGCCCAGCCCTGGTGAGGTGCACTTGGAGTGCTGTGTCCAGTTCTGGGCCCCTCAGGAAAACAAAGATGATTAAGGGACTGAAGCATCTCTCTTATGAGGAAAGGCTGAGGGAGCTGGGCCTGTTCAGTCTGGAGAAGAAACAACTGAGAGGGGACCTCATCCATGGCTATGAGTTTAAAGGAGGAGTGCCAAGAGGGTGGATCCAGGCTCTGCTTGGTGGTACCAAGGAATAGGACAGGAGGCAGTGTCAGAAACTGAAGCACAGGAAGTTCCACCTGAATATGAGGAAGATCTTCTTTACTGTGTGCAAGACTGAGCACTGGAACAGATTGTCCAGAGAGGTTGTGAAGTCTCTGGATGCAATCCTGTGCTCTAGGATGACCCTGCTTGAGTAGGGGGCTTAGACCAGATGACCAACTTGTGATTCCTTCCAACCTGCCCCATTCTGTGGTTCTGTGAGGCAAGCAGCACTCCTTTCTCAGAAATAAAGGAGGAAAGGATAAAACTTTATGCAGAAGAGATTTTGTCCTCTTATGACATCACACTTCCCTTGGGAGCCCTTTCTCAGTCTCTCTCCATTCTTGTGTGCTGTGCAGGTATATACAGCCTATTCTGCTGCAGCAAAGGAAGAAGAGTTACTCACTGCTGAATTTGTCAAGGAAATGTTACAAAGCTGTTATTTCAGTGTGTATCACGTATGCTTCCATGACTGGCACATTGCTGACATACTGCTGTGTCACTCATGAAGACTAACACCTGGTATTTCCATCTCATGGTACATGCAAGAGGAATAAACATTCAGTGGGACGGAGTCACCACCTTCCCCATGAAATATAGCGGTGTAAGGATGTACACAGAGGCAGTTTTTATAAAACAGCTGACAGGCTGCAAGTTTCCATCCTACAGTTTGCATCTTGCAGTTTCCTATTCATCTGCTCAAATCAAAATGCCGAGTCTTGCAATCCATCCTTAGAATAGGGCAAGCTGAGTAATCATACAGCTGCTTGCTCAGAGGTGGCTGAGTAGAAGAACTTGCACAGGAAGAATATAAGCTTGCCTCCACAGCTGTGAAGTTCAATCATTTTTAGCAGACTGCAAACTACTTATGAATTCAGTTTGTTAGCAAGGACACTTTTTTTTACTATTGAAGGCTTTCATATTTTCCCACATGATCACAATTTCTCAAAGAGGGGTTGAGGTAAGAAATAATGTATGTTATCAACTCTTTATATTGAATTTGGCAGATGCTATGAAATAAGGAATTTTATAAATAAGATGGTATTAGTTTACTGTACCAATAGAATGTTTAATCAGAGTCATTGTATGCCACACACATTAAAAAAATTTCAAACAAGTACAGAAATTCAAAGACATTAATAATGGGTTGGTGTGCCAAAGTCTGTCATAATCAGCCTGAATTTGTGTCAAAATTGTTTTCCAGAAAAATGAGAAAAAAATTGGAAGAGCTAAATTAAGATATAAGGCCAAAGAATATATTCAAATTTAAATTTACCTTGCTTTCACTGATGGAGAGTGGATCAGTTTTACAAGAATTGTAAATGATGTATTACTTTAAATTATCATTAAAAAGATTGCTGTTGAGTATTTTACACAATTTAAATCAGTCTGCTTGTATGAGATGTATGTACAGTGTCTAAAATATTGTTTTTAACATACTGGCTTTGGTTATTTTCACTGCATACATATTTTAATACTTAAAGAGGGACCCTTATTTGCTGATGTTTCACATTTTTAAATATACTTTAGGCATTTTTCATAGATTTTTTCTAACATAGCTTCTCTCTTACCAAAAATATGTACTATTTAAAGAAAGCATGACTTCTGAAAATGTCGCCTTATTTAGAGTTATCAGATTAAAAATATCAGTTTTCAAGGAAGTTTATCTGTTGTACCAGAGTGCACAATGGAGACCTTGTGTTGTGCCCTATATGAGGAGAAGACTCACTTCTCAAATAGAGGAGACACATCCCTCTCTGTAATTTTGCTGAAGGAAAGTGCTGCTTGTATTAAAATTAGAACCTCAAAGTTTTCTGCAGCCATACTGCAACTGTAATGAACAAGGCCCAAAAGTGAGGGAAAGGCAGGGAAACTGTTATGTCTTGGATGTCAGAAATACAATAGAGTTAGGTATGCATGAAATCAAAATGTTAAATTAAAATTTAATTTAAATAAATAAAATTGAATTTAAATGAAAAATGTTAAATCTGATTAAGTTAATGCTAAATCATCCACTGCCTTCAAAAGAGGTCAAGAATTCATCCATCAGTTAAAGTGGAAAAACGAAGTTGTAGACAGTGATCAGAGTTTAAAATGTGGAAGCATGTTTTAATCACCCTTCAGTAAAATGTTAAAGAACTATAGCAGAGCTCAGGGGTGATCAGCAGAGCAGAATCCAGCTGGAGGCCTGGAGTCACTGGCATTCCCCAGGGATCAATACTGGGTCCATTCTTACCCAACTTGTTTATCAGTGGCAGAGGAGGCACCTCAGCCAGTTTGCTGATGACACCAAACTGGGGAGTGGCCGATGCACCTGAAGGCTCTGCTGCCACTCAGTGGGACCTTGGCAGGCTGGAGAATTGGGCAGAGAAACACAAAGGGGTAGAAAAGGGCAAGTGCAGGGTCCTGCTCCTGGGGAGGAATAACCCCAGTGCCTGGGGCTGACCTGCTGGAGAGCAGCTCTGCAGAGAAGGACCTGGGGGGTGACAAGCTGTCCATGAGCCAGCAGTGCCCTGATGGCCAGGAGGGCCAGTGGTGTCCTGGGGTGCATCAGGAGCAGCGTGGCCAGCAGGCCAAGGGAGGTGATCCTGCCCCTCTGCTCAGCCCTGCTGAGGCACCTCTGGAATGCTGTGTCCAGTTCTGGGCTCCTCAGCACAAGAAAGACAAGGAGCTACTGCAGAGGGTCCAATGGAGGCCTCAGTGTGGGGTCTGGAGCATCTCCTGTGAGGAGAGACTGGGGGAGCTGGGCCTGCTCAGCCTGGAGAAGAGAAGGATCCCATTAATGCATTTAAACCTCTCAAAGGAGGTGCCAAGAGGAGGTGCCAGACTCTTTTCAATGGTGTCCAGCAACAGGATGAGGAGCCATAAACTGAAACACAAAAAGTTCCATCTCAGCATGAGGAGGAACTTCTTTCCATTGAAGGTGGCAGGCTGGAACAGGCTGCTCAGGAAGGTTGTGGGGTCTGCCTCTCTGAAGACATTCAAAACCTACCTGGACTCATTCCAGGGCAACCTGCTCTAGGTGACCCTCCCTTGATAGGAGAGTTGGACTGGATGATCTCCAGAGGTCCCTTCTAACCCTACGGATTCTGTGATCCTGTAACTATACATTATTTTCAAATTCGCTGAAAAAACCTCTGTGACTACAAAACTAAATTTGTAGTTATCAAGCAAACACACAAGTAATTTTAATTACTGGGTCTGAAGTGGAAGAAGAAAAAATTTATCTATATTTCTTCTAGGATGAGAGATTGCTGCTGTCAAGGCTGGTTTTGGCTTCTTGTCAATCCTGTTTTGTTTAAGTTTGGTAACTGTGCTCAGTGGATTCCTTCCAGCAAAACAAAATTTAAAAGAGCAATTAAGTGCTCGTTTCTACAGTAGTATCTGGGAAATTTAGGAAGACATTCTCAGAAAATACTAACACTAATCAAACAGAAGACATGCAAGAAAGATTACCCTGGGGTTGACGGAAAAAATCCAAGTAAGAAGCTTACTAGCCTACTGTACAAATAAACAGAACAGTTACACAGCTTTGAGGGAAAGCACATGATGCTTTAGATTCACAGGAATTATCAGCAGGGTCCAAAACCCATGAGAAATAAATCTACTGCTATTTATTTCTATTATGTTTAGAGAATCAGGAATTTGTATATGTAGTTCGTAAGCAAAAGTATTGCATTAAAATATTCCTGACTAGCATTAAGGATGTTTTCCTCCTCAATAAATAAAGCAAGCCAAATACTACCAAACTCCATGGATGGTAGGAGCAGAATACAAGTTACTGTTTTCACCTAAAAGCTAATAGGTTTATTCAGAAAATCTACTGAGCTTTTTTCAGTAGTCTCACAACCATTAGACTTTTCCTTTCCTTTTTTTCTAATGCTTCCAAGTATAAAGTGATCATAACTCTGGCAGGGCTTCCTAGACTGACAACCGCCAGGGTTCCTGTCAGGTCTTGCTTTGCTAAAATATGTACTCTTATGCTTCACTACTCATTTTTCTCTGGCACACTTCAAGAGCATTTTCTCTCCCTCCACCCCAGTGGAACCCTCTGTTCAGTTACTTTTAATTCCTACTTGTTCAAGCAGACGTTTTTTATCTGCAACTTTATTCTGACTCCCAAGTCTGTCTCTTCTTTGTGATCTATTGCTCATGAGCTGCCTTCTGCAATTCTGTCTTGAAATGCTGATTTACCTTGGGCAATGGGTAGCTGTGGATTTGTTCAGTGCTACATCTTAATTCACATGTTAATATCCTTCAATTTAGATATGTTCTAAGTACAGAAATTTCTTATGGATTTTAATTCAAAATGCAAACAAAGGAGTTCTACTTGACCTACATATAGATATACAATATCCAACATTATATGAAAACCATAGATTCTAGACTGGTAGTTTTTTGCTTTTTTTACATCAGATCATTAAATACTATCTGTTATTTCTACAGAAAATGATACTATTACATGTTTACAAAAAAATATTTACACAGAAAAAATCTCTACCTGTCTGTTTGTGAAGCTGCCATCACTTACCACATGCAAAAATTAGAATGATCAGGAGTACATTTTGCTTTGATACACTGATCTTCCTAGTCCTATCAGTTCATGTTTTGCTTGTATCAATATATTCATCTATGTAATGCTTTATTACTTGTAGAAAAAGCTTTGATTTATGGATAGGCCAGTTGTGTTCAGTAAGACTATTTACAAACACAGGGACATGCTTGGAAACTCAGAGTTATGGAACAAAAACAGACATCAATTAGTTTGGGTGTAAGAGATTAAAATTTGGTAACATCCTACATTCCTTTTAAGCCTTAATCATGCTACAGAATACAGAAAGAGGTTTAAAAACACTCAGTGGTTGTTGCAAAAGCTGAGGGGCTTTGCAGCTGCACATGATAACCAGCTGCCTTTTGTCCCCAGAGAAGGTATGGGATGCCACTAGGTTTGTAGAGCAAACAGAGTAGCTGGATGCTAAAAGGGATACATGCAAAATATTAAATATAGATAGAAAATAAACAAGGCTATCAGAAGTCTTAGATTCATTGATTCATCAAACCGTTTCTGCATTAATGAAACTCTGTTCTTGGCAGTTTTCTTTCACAATCTTTTAGCAATAAAGACTGGATATTTTGTAAATAGCATGTCGAGTTCTGGAGCTCCATTTCATTACAGACTATGGTGCTATGAGACACATCTACATCCAAAGTATTACGAATATACAAGTATCAGACCACAAATTTATTTACACAGACCTTATTTTTGTTTTACTCTGTAAGTCTCAGCAAAGGACAGTTCAGTGTTGGTTTTGGTGAACCAAAATTATTTAAAAAATAACACACAAATGCTTAACTCTCATTAGCATGAGATAAGGACAACTAAGAATGTATTTAGATTAAACCTTGAAAATTTAAAATTTCAGGAACCTCTGAGAAAAAAACTCACATTTCTTTTAAACTATATATCTACAGTTCAGCATTCCAATGACAGACAATCTACACCTCTGAGACTGAACAATTACAGAATTATTTATAAGCACACTCAACCACATGTATTAAAAAAAAACAAAAAGAAAGAAAAAAAAGAGAAATAATAATTTGAGAGAAACTTGAGCCTAAAAGCACGTAAAATATTCATAAATCTTTTGCGTCAAGTTTGTCTTACATGTATGTGAGACAGCCTGGCTACTGTACAGTATCAGTGACACTTTGGGGAAGTACAAGATGACTGTCTCTCAACAGCTCTATAAACAAGTCTCTGAGTGCCAGGCAGCTGGCAGGGTGCATTTCCCAGCCCCTGAGCTCTCTGAGAATGCCAAATGGGTCACATCTTGATCACCTGCCTTTAAGGTCACACTTCGCCCTTTTCACCTGCTTAGTCACATACCAGCATGGCCCAAAACATCAGACAGGTTAGTAGCAAAAGAAATTAAGGGTTTTCAAGGCTTGAGTATATGGGTTTCAGGTTAACAAAGACAAAACTCTTTATTCTAACCTATATTTAATAACCAAATTGAATTTCTGTTGATGCCAGTAGCTCTTACCCACAGCTCTAGTTGCACTTTCAAGTTTGTGAACTCAGGGTGCTGTTTTCAAACAGATTAGGCCTGTGCAAACTGGGGCTACTGTGTTTCCCTCCCTTGAGCTGACACCTTTGCAATGACCCAGATAAGGGAACTATTCTAACAAAATAACAGACCTAGGAAAAAGGAAATGCATTCAGCGAATTCGGTATCTTTCTTTGTCACATACTTTGTGATGTTTGGCATCTTGTTTCAAGGAATAAAAACAGATTTATACCTTCATTAGGGATTTCATGTTTGTTTCTTTATATAGTGCTTCATTCTTTCTGACTCAGAGACACATATTCTGAGAAATTTATATATCTATAAAGTCCTCAAAAAGAATTAATCACCCAGTATCTTCCACATTTCCTTTCTATTAGACTTCCAATGGCTGATGCTGTTAGAGACTGAGACACAACACAGTGTCTTTGTACACGCTTAACTTGTAACACTGAGGAGCAGGGACTTATTTACAGCTGCCTGGAAGGATAACCTGCTGCTCAAATGACAAATAGCAGTGAAATTCTGGGGCAACACTGTAATAAAAACATATATCTCCATTTTCATATTTAACATATTATAAGCTCTTTAACATTTATCTGTTTAAATTACAATATCATTCATATAGAAATCTTAATTTCATTTCTGCTCTGCACAGACAGCAATTTGTTTGCTGTTCTTTTAGAGAAGAATGGAGTATACAGATCTGAAGAACACAAAATTATTGGTGTTTTTTAGTATTATTATGTAAGATAGTTGTATTTGTCATACAACTACAATACAACAAATAATCATCTACAAATCTCATTTTCAGGCAAAGGATTTAGCTTTACAATTTATCAACCACAGTATTTTATTATCCTGTCTATCTCTAGTCTTGTCAGCTGCTGCCTCATATACCCTTGTATGTAAAAAACGTGCATCTGTAAATTGCTACTGAAATTTCAAAAGTATCCTTTATTATCAGAGCTATTCTCCCACTGAATTCAAACTCTTTCTATTGTGGTGATGTTACGATTTTTTACCTTTTATCTTCTGCAGTACATACATCAGGAAATTTCCACTCGATTAATGAAGTTTTTTCATATTCTAGATACATCTAACCAAAGGGTTGAAACACTTGCTAGTGCATCCAAATATACAATTCGTGACAACATACAAAAACATTACTTTGTAATGGTCTTTATCTCATTTTTATCATGATGAAAAAAGATTAATGAGTGTAATAAAAATTATTAAGGGAAATTTTAAATGGAAAAACTAATTTAAAAATAGTAATAACAGGCAACAAGCAGGGATCAATTACATTAGCACACTGTTCAAATAAAATTATGTATGTCCTGACTGTATAATGATTTCTCTTCCTCCTAAGCTAAGCTGACAGCATTCTGGAGAGTTTGAAGTACTACAGATGCCAACCATGTCTGGCACAGTGATTCTTAGGCTTTTTTTGACTTTGACGTTTTCAACGTCAATATTTTTTGTGAGTTACTGTACTTCTTAACATCAACTTACAATAAGAAAATGCTCTAAAGATGCTGTAAATAAAACTAACTTATCTTTTACTGGATGTTTTAATGAGATTAGTGAAACATTTCAAAATTTTATTCTTTAACACTGTTCTGTAGGACATATGCAGATTAGTCAACCATGGCCCACATAGTACTTTTCTGCAACTACTGTTTTAGTGTAGATAAGACCTCCCTGTAAAATTTTAACAGGAAACTCTTACTATAGGCCATGTGCCCTGACATTTTCATTGCCAAGGGTCATATCTTCAATCTATATCTTTTATGAGACTCAGAAATTGCTTACAGTAGGAGAAACCATATCAGAAAAGTACTAACATCACTCAGTAGTCTTTCAACACAATTAAGAAGTAATATTAAGGAGAAGGAAATAGCACACTCTGACCCATGAGCTAACAGTCCAGCTGGCCTTGTTGCTTGTTACAGCACTTTCCCTTCATTCATGCTCACTCTTGATTTTCTGAACTACTGAAGTTCTTACCCAAATTCTCTTCTAAACTACTTGGTATGTAATTTTTTAAATGCAAATCAGAATATGTTGGATATTTCATTAGTATAATTGGAAACACAGGGATGTAACAATTTCACATGTATCTATGACATATCTGAACGAGATAGAGATCTCACACTGTTTCTGTTCAGTGTTATCAAAAATTCCTGAGTCTCTTGCATGTATTGTGAGGCAGGAAATGCAGTCAGATGAAAAGCCTGAATGAGTGAAAATAGAGTGAAATTTGTGATAAACGTAGCTGCCTCAGTTCCTTGCAGCCAGTCAGTAACACTGTAAACCATGCAGAAGACAATACAACCCAAGCTTTACCCGTGTACGCTTCTCCCATGGGTTCAGTTTTACAAAGTCAATCCCACATGCCATCTTGCTAATGCCAAAAAGGCAGTCACATTCCTTCATTCCTTTAACACAAACTCTTGCTGTTTTCTGTTACCTCTAAATGCCCCCCTGACCTCTCCCAGTGTAGATTCAGCTTGACCAAGTAGTGAAAAAAGCAAGTACAGTCCATGTATGTTAGAGGAAAAACTCAGTGCAGTAGCACTGCATGTTCTTGCTGGTTTTCTTGCTTATACCAGATGAGTCACAACTGCAGTGCCTGATTTTGATAAAAGGGCATTAGGCACCAGTTGTGTTTGTGCTTTGGTCAAAACTCACCATGTTTTAGAACTATACTATAAATACAGTTAGTGAATTGTGCCAATAAAGAATATTTTGTATCTTTTAGTATTAGAATGAAAGCCTCCATTAGTTTGCAAAGAAGATGGATTGATGGACCCACATGATATCATATATTACATAAAAATTCTAAACCTTGCAGTACCAACCAGTATTGATTAACTTGATCTTCATTAAATATTTGCAGGTTTTCTGGAAGTGTTTTTTCTTTTCTTCTCTAACAAGAAATCATACCAAAACATAATCTCAGAGCTCTCCTACAACAAATTAAAATAGCAGAACAACAGATTCCTGTGTCTGAGACTCTTTGGAAAGTGACATTACACTAACACCCCAGTACTAGGACACTATGAACTCAAATTTATTTTGAGATCCAAGGTAATACTTGCTTTGGCAACTGTGAAGTGTTAATATGATTCAGCTATACCGGAAAATCATATCCTGTAACAATCTTACCATTGCTTGAGGAGTCATGAGATCATCTATGGCCTCAGAACTGACTGCACTGGAGCAAAGTTTGTCATTGTGTCAAGAAGACTGGAGAAAAATTACTTCAGCAGCTCCATGTGGTTTTTAGTGACTTCCCATAAGCTCTGTGCAGGGACACGGAAGTCATGACTATGTTTTTTTTTGTTTGTTTGTTTGTTTTTGTAAAAGCAGACATAATATGGACTATAAGGTACCTTTAAGGAACTATGCTCCACAATTGCCTCCCATCATTTGCAGTTGCTCAATATCTTCGTTCTGAACTGACTCCTTCGTCATAGCATTTTTAGCACTGACATTCAGGATTTATATATTTCCAATTGTTTAAAAAAAAACAAGTTCTCTGTCAATGTTGTATTTAATTATGCGTTACATATCTCTCTAGCTTTACAAGACACAGTTAAAGTTTACTCCAGCGGCTTTTGTAGATCCTCAATTTCTTGGCTGGAGTAAATGTGAAGGAGTGAAGAAGCGACTAAAATCAAACACTACAGCCCGCCAGACAGCTGCAGACTGTGACTGCTCAGTGACTCAGGTCTTTGAATAACTCTCTTGGCAATAATTATTACATCATTCAGATTTTTATGCGTTTTTAATAGCTACTTCACAGAAAAGAAAATAAAATCTTCCCTCGGGGTTGTTGGTTCTGTGAAAGAGGAAGGAATGGAAAGAGCCACTGAGACATCAGTTCCACTTCTGAGGGTGCATGGTGAAGGCGTTTCTCTGCTATGGTTTTTTCCATTATTTTTTTTTCCTCATGAATAAGCCTGGGGCCATGTTCCGGTGTTTCTGGAGAAAATGGCCTCTTATATTCAGCCTTCATTCCCCAAACTTTAATTTATAGTCTTGTGATCATTAATCCAGCAAGCCCAAGAGCGTAGGCAATGCTGCGCTAGACTGCACACCCGCGGCAGGAGCCGCAGGTACCGCGGCAGCCGGAACCCCGGGCTAACGGGAGCCGGAGCCAGTTTTGCGCGACGGGCACGGCATCAGCGACCCGGCGCCCTCTCGCCACAGCGGCCAGGTACAGGCCCCACGCTGCCCCCGCCATCCCGGCCCGGCCGCCATGGCCGCGCCCGCCCTGCCCCTCGGCCTCTCGCCGCCGCGGGGCCGCCCGGGGCAACCGCCAAGGCGCGTCCTGCAGGTGCGGCCGCAGGGACTACGCGCCCCAGCGTGCTCCGCGCCCGGCTCCCCGCGGCGCCCCGCGTGGGGAAGGCCGCGCGGCGCGCTGGGTAACGTAGTCGGGGTTGGGAGGCGTAGTGGGGGAGCGGCAGGGAAAAGAGCTGCCGGGAGCGGCGGTGGCCGCTCCGGTTTTCCACGCAAAGGAGCGGCCAGCTCCGGCTGAGGGCAGGGGTCGGGCTGGCGGGGAGCGGCGGGGCGGGTCAGGCCGATAGGCGGCGGCACCTGGACGCGAGAGCGGCGGCACCGCCCGCCCGCCTGGCGGGGAGGGGAAGGAGGAGGCGGAGGCGGGGGGAGCGGAGCGGCCGCCGCGCGCTGCCGCATGTGTCTGGAGCGGCGTCGGAGCGGGCAGCGCGAGCCATGGCGGAGCACGGCGGCCCCGGCATCCCCAACGGCGAGTGCGCCGCCCGCCGCCCCGGCAACAGGGTCACCGTGGTGCTGGGCGCCCAGTGGGGCGACGAGGGAAAGGGCAAGGTAGTGGATCTGCTGGCGCAGGACGCCGACATCGTCTGCAGGTGCCAGGTGAGGAGGAGGAGGAGGGAGGCGGCCGGGGCGCGGGGGAGGCCGCGAGTGTCACCTTGAGGCGGGCGGCCCCGCCGGGCGCTTGTGGCCGCCCCGGTTCTACCCCGAGCGCCCGGGGAGGCGCAGGGCCGGGGGCGGCGGGGCAGCGGAGCCTTGCCTGGCCAGAGCACCGTGCCGGGCTCCGCAGCCCTCCCGCGCCTTCTTTGTCCCGGCGCCGGGGGAAGAGGAGGAGGAGGAAGGCGCCCTCCTCGCCGCCCAGAGCTGGCTCCCGGCAGGAGGAATGCGCCTGGGGTCGCGTCCTCCCTCCCCCTCAGGCCTCCCTCTCTTTGTGTCCGGGGGGCGCCGGGAAGGGGCCGCGCTCGGCGGCTCGGGCAGCACCGCCGCGGGGCCGGGACCCTCCCGGAGCCCTCCCGGAGCCCTCCCGGAGCCCTCCCGGAGCCCTCCCGGGCCGCGGCGCCGGCGGCGGCGCGAAAGCGCCCGCCAGTTGTAGGATGCACGTGGGGGATTCGTGTAGTCCGCCACAACTCGCTCGTCTTCAGCTAAAACTCGCTGGCAAATGGCTCGCCTTCCCCTGCTCCAAGATCCTTGTTGTATCAATGGGATCCCACATTTACCTGTTTATGTATTTATAATTTTTTCCCTCTCTGTGGAGGCCTTATTCCAGCCAAAAAACAAAAAAACTAATCTAGCCTGCAAGCAAAGTACTGCTGTTAAAACAACACAGATCCGAGGAGATGTTTTTCCTAGCATCTCTAGTATAGTAATTCTGTAGAGCACAACACAGTGACCTGAAGCTATGCAGTTTTTTCTTAAAGTTGAGAGATACAGCAGCATAAAATGCCTGTAGTATGCCATGTTTCACGTAAGTGTTGTTATCTGTGTGCTTTTGTTGAATGCTCGAATTTAATTTGCTCTTAAATAAACATATTTTGGAAGTGTGTACCATTCCCCAAAGAGTGTAAACGCTGAATGGTTATTATCCAATGAGAACTGCACATAAACTGCTGTTTTTGAAAACAAGTCAGTTGCAAAGCTGACAAATCAATACCTTGAACTTCAGAGAATTAAATTTTGAAGTAAACAAATATATTCTTAGAGAGCTGTTTTCACAAATTGTTTTTATCCGTTTGTCTGTTTTTGGGTTTGGTTTTGTTTTATTGTTTTGTTTTTTTTAATAATAAAATCTGATGTGGTGCTGTGGTACGACTGCCTGGCTTTGTGGGTCAGAGAACAGAGTGACTCAGTTCGTGTTTTACGACTTTGTTCTTGAAACTTGAAGGGCATCTAGGTGAATGTGTATGTTTAATACTAAGTTTTGGAGGAGAGACAAGAGAGGCAAATAGTGAATTTCTGTGTGCACGTGTCTTAATGTGCTTGTTACTTGTCTTGAATCAGCTGGGTAAAGGATGAAGAAAAGGGAAAAATTCTGATGTTATCTCAAGCTTGAATTTCATGGCCATTTCCCAAGCCATGAACTTCTGCCATTTCTAACAGTTTGTTGCTTCTGATGAAGGAAGGAGTTTTTCTTCCTCCTTTCTTCCCTTTCCTGTTGATGGCTGTGCACTCTGAGTCTCCACCCATGCACAAGGTCTGGCACTTAAACACTTCTGTAAGTTGATTTGACTCATCAGAGTGCTAGGAAATTATTGACTCTTGGATTTACTTTCTGCTGTTCTAGTAAATAAAACCCGATTTTATTCGTTCAGAGGACCTTGGTGAAAAGAGGGGTCCAGGACAGGGTAAGCACAAAGAATGATTTCTCAGAAAGAGGGGAGAAAATAGGGATATTCTCCTTCAGTGGCACTGATAAAATAAAATTATTTTTTATTATTGAATACTCTTGCTATGTATACACGCATGTTTGTGAACTCTTAGTTGCTGCGGGTAATTCAGTGTGAGCCTTGTGCTTTTTGTAGTGGTACAAGTCCAGGAGGAAAAGACAGTCACACACTTGTTCTGGCACTTGCTTATATCAGCTTTCTGTAATTGGAGCTTCTGATTCTTACTTCACTGTTATACTCTTGCTTATTCCAGGATGGTTCTTTCTGTTCATCATGCCACAGAGTTGCTAGAATGCCTGCGGATGACGTCAAATAATTCCAGTGTGCTCTTGTGGAAAATTTATTAGTACAAGTGTTGGAGGCCTGGGGAGGTTGATGTAGCAGGTCTAAGATGTCTTGGAAACTTATGTTGCACTTGCAGTGAAACACTCTAGGGTTCTTCTCACTATCCTTTGTTCTGGGCAGACCAAGAGCATGAAAACGGTCCTGTCCCAGAAGTGAGAGGTGACTTATCACTTGGTTTTACGATGCCTGTAGAGGCATTGTGTGTACTCTGAAATCTGTGGCCATGCTTTCTTGCATGCTTCTAGGCATGTGTGCTGATGACTCCAGTTTGATCAACCAGCTGTGGCACTTGGAACCAGATGCTTACCTGGGGTGCAGTTAGCTAAACGAGTGTGTCAGGAAGTAAGTTGCATTATGACTCTACTTCTAAAGAGCACCCTCTAGAGTATTTTATCTTCGCTTAAAGGTTGTGAAAAGCAGTCTTGTGCTCAGAGAAAGAGAATGGTACTTTCTTTAAAGCAGACCGCTTCAGAATTTATCAGAGTTACTTACCATGGTTTCAAAAACAACTGTTTGAAGAAGCTAAGCTAAAATTAAAATATGTCCAGGGGATGCATGTATGTAGTTGCTAGTGCAACTGCACTGGCAGTTATGATAGTTTTGTGAAGATACTGCTAGTGCACAGGGTTCAGATACAATTAATGCAAACGTGTCTACATGACAGGTAAAGTATGTAGTTGTTCTTCCACTGTAAAATCTGAATTGCTCTTGATTTAACTCTTGGAGGTTTCTGGTAGAATGATACTACTAATAAAACAAATACATTGGTGAGACTTCTGCACTTAAATCTGTATTTTCAGTGTATTAAAGAATGAAGTCTGTGTACCTGCTGTCACATAAATCATAGTTCAGACAGTAAACCAGAGCAAGAACTAATTTGGGATTCAGGAATAATTACCAGAAAAACTTTGGTTTTGTATTATTTGATTGATATAATTTCCTTTTAATAAGCAGCTAGCCTTGATGTCAGCAAACCCGGCAATTTTTAAGGTTGCATTGTGTTTTTTTAAATTCCACAGTTAATGGAGAGTTAAAGGAAAATGTTTCTTGTTCTGAAAAAGGAACTTCCTACTACTGCAGAGTGCAGAGTTTCATTTGTTAGCAGGAATGATGGAAATGGCAAATTAATGCAAGCAAGTTATTTTAGATAATGTTTTTTTCAAAACAAAACAGTATCAAAAGATGCTGTGTATCTTACATTAACAACACCCCTCCACTAAATCTGCCAGTGTTTACCATACAGCAAAAAAAATGTGTGTCTGCACTGATTCTCTTTCATTCATTTCATCACCAAGTTTTTGGTCACTTCCCTTTCTTACTATTGGAGGTAGTTGAATTTATTCAGAGAATATAATCCACAGAAGTGTAAGATTTCTAAGTAAGATTTCTAAGCTTTCACATTTTTTAATGCCATATTCTCCTTGGTAAAGAATCCCATTTTCCTGCTCATTTAGTTCTGTCCTACACATTTTTGCCATGTCGAAGCAGAATTGCAGCTTCTTACCAGATCTTCTCATCTGGTTTCAGTGTGATCTGCCTGCTATGGGATTCTACTTCTGAACTGCTAATGCATAGGGATTGCAGTGTGTGGAGTCTTCATACTCCCTTTTCCTCTTCTGCCCAACAGAAATGTGTACAGCAATGCCACTGCTAATCACTTGATAATGTGGCAGCTGTAGTGCAACATCTAGAGAGGTTTTCAGTTTGCAGATCCTCGGGGTTAAGCAGTTACCATCAATTGGCTGATAATTGATTGATAATGATTACCATCAATCACCCTCTGACTGCAGGTCTCTCAACAATGCTGCCCCATACCTTCACTAGTCTTTAAATGGCTACTTTAAAAAGAAACTGGATTTTTTTTTAATCTTACATTTGCCAAGCCCACTGTTTTTCTAAATAAAAATATTTTAGTGTAAAGCCTATGCAAGCCATGCAGAATTAGGAATACCAGAATCAATAGCTATAGCTGTTGGTTCTTATTTTTCAGCTGCTCAGGCATTCAGTAAGTGATGCCTAGCTAGAGTTTCTTTAAGTGCTGGGTGCACTGCTGGATTTTGTAGTGGTTGGCAGCATGCCAGTGGAGTGCTCTGGTGAGGAAAGTCACTAAAATGACGTCTTTGGCCTACCCCAGTCTGTGAGTCTTATGCTTACAGGCCTACTTTAAAGCATCACTGGCAGGTGATCTTTTATTACTGTAAACAATCACACAATGTCTACATTATTTTTAACAGAAGAACAGTTTAAATGTGATTTTTCCGGCTCATAAAGTTTGTATTCTTAACAAAGAAGGCCTTAAAAGCACTGAAGAGCAAATTATACCTTGATCTACTGGTCTCTTAATGCTCTTACTGTTACCTTTTACTACAGAAGTTTAATGTATGTGTTTGTTGACTGAGATGCAGTACTCTGTAGCTGTTCATTGTGATTTCAAATGCATTTTTTATTTCTACTGTACTACTTCGTGCATTTGGAAGGGGTTTCCTGTAAGTGTTCCCAAAGCCTCTTTTTGTTTTTCATGTCCTTTCTTGAATGATTTTGTGACTGCAGCAGACATTGTTGGGGTTTTGTGCATTGAAGCAATGCAGTGCTGGACATATCTGTTCTTTGAATGTTTTTCTTGTTCCTTATCTGCCTGCCTCACTTGATTTCTTTTATCTCTTAGGATAGATTGGTCTTTACATTGAATAGTGACTTGTTTTTCCTACCTAGCATATATAGGCCTTGCAGCAGAATCAAGTTTTGCAAGTCAGGTAAAATGCAGTCAGAACCATCTCTAAAGAGTCTCCCTGAGTAACTCATTTCAATAGTAATTCTCAGAGTTAATTCTATCAGTACAGAGATATGGATGGAGTTTCTTAAGATTAATAGACTTCAGTAAAGTTAATGTTTTATTTGTTAGGAGAAAACAGGTGAAGATGTAAAACACAGTGTTCTTATTTTGTTATATTCTGCCTCAAACCACATTCTTGATGCAGCAACGCTTGTACTACACATTCAGAAGTTTCTGAAGTCTAGCCAAAGTTTAAGAAACCTTTATATAAAGCGTGTAACATGATGGCTTCTTGTACTGGGTTTAGATCTCGCAAATATGAATGGATTTGTAAACAAAGAAAATGGCTAGCTGCTGGCTGCTGTTTATACTTAAATTCAGTAGCAGGTTATACATTAGGGTTTGTTATCTGTTTATTCACTGGGGATGGAGAGGGGAGAGAGAGAGAGAAACTAATCACCAAATGTATGAGAACATGAATTCATATCAAAACCTTGTGTTTTTTGAACTGCTTATACATTTTTAAAGGAGGATGGTTTGCAGTCTTAAGTTCAAAATACATTTTTGACAATATGTCTTGAAAAGAAGAGTGAGTAGCACAGTAATTGCAAAGCTGTGTCTGCTTGGGACACATCATGGGGTTCAGATAAGTCTGCTCACTAGACTGATAAACTTTTTAAAGGTATGCTCAGCATTCCGACAATCAGCCTTTCATATGTTTCTTGTAAATAATGGTAGTATTTCTTAGTGTTTTTTTGACTTTTCATCTAAGAGTTAAATGAAAATGTTTACAACCATATGATGCCAAAGCAACATCGACTTGCTTCTTGCTCAACTTGGCAGTCACTTGGATAGCTAGCTCAGAAACAACAGTGGTTGCCCTGAGCTAAAAATGAATGCTGGAATGTGGTAGCAATAAAAGTAAACTGTAGAAAAAATTATGCACACACACATCTGATGGAGAGAGTTGAAAGGAGTATATGGCTTCTTCCTTAACGTTTCATGAGATAACATCTCTTTAAAGTAGACAACTAATTTTTATTCTAGAGGAAATAACTTGAAAGACTTCTTTGCTCTTCCCTGAGGCATCATATTTTTGAGATAGACAACTTGGCATGATCATGTCATAAGAAAAGGCAGTGATTGTCATCATAGACTTTTTGGTTAGATGGTTCTCATAAATGCACATGTCAGTATTTCAAAGCTGCTCTGAATACTCTTGTATTTAGTATCAGTTTAGAGAGCCATTTCACAATATGCTGTTAATTGCAGTTTCAATCTGATTTTCTCAGATCATTTCCTCCCTGAGCACCTCCACTGCTAAGTAAAGTTGTAGTAATGCAGACCAGTATTAGCAGCTATGGAAGGACTGCTATAGGCAAAGGGGTTTGGACTTGGTCTTGATGTGTTCAGAAGGGATTTAACTGTTCTGGTGTTTATGCTAACATCTAGTCTGCCCTTGGCTAATGAAGATGTGCTCTGGAAATAAAATACCTGTTTTCAATGTATGTAGATCTAAAATGGAGAAAGATATGCTGTCGTTCCTCTGGCTTAGTTTCACTATGTTTGTGTTCCTGCAATGATTTCTTACTAGCATCTTCTATTTCTGTATGTGCTCATGTAATACTTGACTGGTCTATTCAAGTTTCCCATTAGATTGTTGGCACATTTTTGCAAAACAAAAAAAAAAAAAAAAAGGAAGGAGAAACCCCAAAGTTTTGAGCTAGGATAAATTTGAAACTGAAAGGGACTGTCTTTCAGTGAATGATGGATATACTAAGTGTGTATAGTTTTCCTGAAAGAGTCTCATGTGCCAGGGAGATGGAAGAACTGCAAATTCTTATCCCTTAAACTGGAAAGACAAGTGGTGACGTCCTTTGGATGCATTTCAGGCAAACCAGTGAGATTGGCTGCAAACCGAAGAACAAGGAATTTCTCTGATCAAATGCACCAGAGGAAAAGTGTTCTGGTTCAGGATGTCTGTGTAAGCATTTGAGTAGAACTTTGTATAACTTTCAGTTTTTTTTGGAAAGTGATATTCCATGTTTTCTGAGTTGTTGGCTTCACTCAGCTTCATGAACTCCTCAGTTAACAGGCATTCCATATAAAATATGCCAGAGCTTGTAACATCCAGTTCTATTAGCTGAGTTTTGGTAATGGCTGGTTACATGCTGTAAACTTGATGTCTTAGCTGATAAACTTTCTTGTACTATTTTAATCCAATAAGAAAATAATCTTTTGGTTTAAAAAGAGCATCTTTCTTTAATCCTGGGGGCTGAGGTCATGTTGCAAAAATGTTGATTAAGTAGTCATCAGTTCAACTTTCTGAAGACCAGCATAGATCATTACTGTTTTGTCAAATTAACTGTTAAATTATCAAGACTCTTACATAACTCCAATAGAAAGGTTGGTTCTTATTTGTCCGGTGAGTCAGCTTAATACATGAATGTTCCTTGGGGGCTTTTCACTAGTGCAGTAATGCAATTCCAGAAGAAAAATTGCTGTTAAATATTATTATCAATGCTTCTTCTCCATGCTGTATATGTGATTAGAAAGCTATTGTGCATGGACAGAATGTAGCAATCTAAAGAGCTTTGGGATACTTCAAAGTGAGAAGACTTAACCTGAAAGTTGCTCATACATCCTTAAGAGTTTACCAGTCTGGGTACAAAGTATGACTCTGTAATATTTACACTTAGAAAAACATATTTAGTCTTCAGAGCTGTAAGGAAAAAAATTGTAAAATTGCAGTCAGGTGCTATCAACTATTGTTGATAGTTCTGTTCTGTTCTTTACTCAAAATGCTGGCAGTTATGGTATTTAAAAGCTGTAGAAAGCAAAAGAAAGTAAGTAATTTTGCATAGCTAGGGGAAGTGCTGAAGTGATTAACCTTAATATTACCATAGATGTCCTATTAGAATACAGAATACTGTTCAATCTGTATGTTTAAAATGCGTCCTCTTTGATACTGCTCATTAGTCTTCATTGGTTTTTCCAGTGATGCTGTCTGGACACAGGCACAATGTTGTGTCACTGTTGTGTTTGTGTCAGGTGCACAAATGTAGTGTTTGTGTTAAGTGTTGCTTTCCAGTGCTTTGATAGTGGCTTTTGGATAGCAGGAGTCACTTGTTTCATTTATTGATGTTTCAAGCTTGTTTCTAGTAAAATGTCAGCTACCAGATAATGACTTTTTCCCCTTTCAAATTAGTATTTTCAGGCACTCAATACTCTTGTAAAAAGCATGTTTGCAAAGAATGTTTATCAAACAGCTCCCAGATGAGCAATGCTTGCAGCTGGCTTTGCTATCTTAGGACCCCTCTGTGTGCATGTCACTGATTCTGTTCACATTTGCCAGGGTAGGTATGTTTTAGAATGGTATCTTGTTTTGTGTGTGGTACTGACCAGCCTATCTGAATTGAATATGCAGATTCTTGGGTGTGGTGCTTACAATGAGAAGGATTTTTGGGTTACTTAATCTCTAACAAACTGAAGAAAAAAAACCAAACAGTGTTTTTGTTTAAGAGAGTATCTCTGAGCAGCTTCCCAGTGTAAAATATTTCGAAAATAGTGTTTTGTAAGGAATGTTTTATGAAATTGTGTTCATAGAAAGCAGGTAGGTATGAGGTTTTGTTACAAGGATTGCTGTCAATCTTAGCAGTAGTAGTATGATAATTTGTGTATTAGTGGCCACATTTCTGTTTCCCGTAAATTTAGCTCTTCTGCCGTTGAATAGCTTGGATATTTCAAGATTACCAGCTAGTGGTCAGGGATCATATGCTTTTTTAATGAAGTGATTTAAGCATACTGCACTAGTAAAACTGGAATAATGCCTTTGGAGAGTTTCTTTGTTCAGTTATCCTACACAGATTTTGTTTAAGTATTACAGATTAAGTAGTGATCATGTACCTGATGTTACTTTTCCTATTCCGCTTGAAATACTTTAAAATAATACTATAATTTGATAGTGTCAAGATTATGCAAGGAGAAAGAAAGCTACTGTCTCAAGGATTTTAAATTTTTCTTCCATCAGAGCATGAAACTAAGTCCTTAGACTAAATCCTTGTACTGAAATCACAGAATTGTAGAATGGTTTTAGTTGGAAGGCATTTTGAAGATCATTTAGTTCCAGCCCCCTTCTGCTATGGATGGGAACACCTTTCACTAGACCGAGTTGCTCAGAGCCTGGCTTTAGACACTTCTAGGATACTTCTCTGGACATCCTGTTGCAGTGTCTCATCACCCTCACATTAAAGAATTTCTTCCTAATATCTAATCGCATCCTACCCTCTTTCAGTTGAAGGAAACTTCCCCCTTGTCCTGTCATTACAAGCTCTTGTAAAAAGTCCCTCTCTAGGTTTCTTGTAGGTCCCTTGGGTACTGAAGGTCGCACCAGAATGTTCTCTTCTCCAGGCTGAACAATTCCAACTCTTTCAACCTGTTTTCACAGAAGAGGTGCTCCAGCCCTCATCTTCTTTGGGGCCCTCCCCTGGACTTGTTTCAGCAGCTCATGTCATGTTGGGACACACAGCAAAGGTTCCTGCTTGTTATTCATGATGATTTGCATGCTGTGTCTCCTGATAAATGGAAGGAAATGTTTTCATTCTAATCCAGCTGGCACCCTTTTGAGCTGGATTTTACATTGTAATTTGATAAAGCCGTGGGCTGCTGAAAGTGCTGATTCTTTCTTTGGTTACTGAAAATCCTTCAGGAGCGGGGATAGAACTGTTCAAAGTGCTGTGTTGAAAGATACAAGGAGAAAAAATAATGGAAGGAAGGAAAACAAACCGAATGCTTTTAACTTATTTTAGTGCTAAGAGGGTTGCTGACTTCAGAAAATCCCATTTTGGAAACCTTAAAATATGCTTAGACTGCAATGCTATGTCTTGGTAGAGATGTACAAATAAATGGCACTGTATTTGATTGAAGTATGCTTGGGACTTCAGGTGTAGTGCCTGAGTTAGCCCCTTAACAGGAACATGGGGTTACTGGTTGTTGCTGGTTCTTACTGCTCTTTGTTTTGGGTTGCCAGGTGGAGAATTGGTTTCGTGTTTTGTTTTTTGTTCTATTCCTATATACTCATTTTTCTGTGATGAAAGAGTCTTCCTCTGCTGCTGTTCTGCAGAGTGGGAAGAAAGCATCCCAGAGAACAAGTTCTTTGTTCAGAGTGCCGCTGGGGTCTTACATGTCTCATGTATAAGAAGTCATCTTTCACCCCCATCAGTCCTTTTGTGCAGTCAGTCTTTTTTGTAGCTGAATCCAGAGTTGCTTTGCCCTCAGGGCTGAGTATCTTGGCCATGGCACTCTTGTTGGCTCAACCAAAGGAAGTCTTGTGCAGGGAAAAAGGCAAAAGAAGCCACTGCAACACATGTGTAGTGTATTCCAGACTGAGCAGGAGCATCCTTTGGTTTTGCTGCTCATTTGTTCACTGCCTGTGTTGGCACACAGGTATTTCAGTTTTCACATATATGGAAGAGAAGTCTTGTTGTTTGGGTACCTGGAATGAGGTGTGGTAAACTGATTTTTTTTCTTTTTTTTTTTTTTTTTTTATTTCGTTGCCTAGGGAGTATTGCCAGCCTCAATGAGTGTGTATCTTGACTGAAATTACTTTTATATCTTAATTTCCCTCTGGCAAAAGCATTATGTAAGGTACTTCTTATCATTTGAGCATGAACTTTGTCTAACTAATAGTGAAAATAATTTTTGCAGTTAGTTCTCCATTAGTAATGTTTAAACATGTGAATCAAAGGAGTGTTAGTTTGAATGACCTAGTTGGTCCCATTTGGTTTAGTTGGAGGTGGAAGGAGGAGTGAGAAATCCAGATGGAGAGCACAGAAGCCAGGAGTGACTTCATCAGTTTAAAGCTAAAGTTATGCTTTAGTTGCCTGCATTAACATCAATATCTAGAGAAGACAAAAAACACCCAAAACAAATTCAAACCCTGTAACATAAAAACAACCCTCCCCTTCATCCCATCACCACTAGAACGCTGAGTTCAGGTTTCTGTAATTAGAATTGTTTACCAAACCGTTGTTGAGCAATGTCTGAGCACACAACATGTGTACACTTCACTACAAGTTCACTGTAAAGTGTACAGTGTAAACCATTATTTTAATATATTACAACTCCTACTCTGTAACCACATGCTTGCTCTTCCACAGTTAGGGTAGAGCTTACCTGTAAATCAGCAGAAGAATTTTGAAAATCGAGTTCATGACATGCTGTTACTTTTATGCTGTCTTAAAAGAGGGTTTGATATTAAAAATACTTTTCAAAATGACTCATTTTGACAGAGTGACATCAAGAGCAGTGTGGGGACTGACTTAATACTCTATCAGACAGCTTCCATCAAGAGCACTTTTGGGATTGAATCTTTTAATATTGTAGGCATCATAATATTATAATCAATAATTTCTGAGATTCAGATTCAAATCTAATCTGAAAATATGCTTTTGGAAAGCTTGAGGTATTCATATGGCTTAAGATGGTGATTCATCACATGTTTTCTACTTAAGTCTCTAGCAAAATCCCTTAGAGTAGAGCTGCTCACAGTAAAAGTGCAGAATTAAATACCACTAGTTTGCTTCTAGGTGAAGCATGAGCTTTGTTGCATGAACAGTTCAAGATTTGAAAGGTAAATTGGCATTTAAATTCTGTCAGCCCTGGGGTATCTTTCAGTGAGCATGGAACCAACACCCTTGGCATCACTCAGCAGTGCGAAGATGAAATCTTGACACCGCCAGAAGTCAGCAGTTCTGCTCTCATGACTAGCAGAGTCAGAGGCTGCATGCTGAGCATCTTGTTCAAGCACATGTGACTGCTGAACTTTAAGTTGCCATTTCTGAAGGGCACTAGTAACTTAGCAAACTTTAGGACACTAAGAATTTATTGTTGAACATGATCTAATTTCTAGAGTGGCCAGTTGTCTCTTTTTTTGACATTCATGACACTAGAGAACCTTTTTCTCTCTTTTAAAAAATAAATTGAGGAGCAAAACATGAAATTAACTTGTCCATCTGGTAGAGAATTTTAAATGAATAGTGATTCACTAATGTTAGTGTTATTTATGGGTTAGTCCAGGTTATTTATGCTGCCGTGGAAGACTTTGGACTTGTCTTCCCATTTGTAAATTACTAATACCTCAGTACTTCAGTGTTGTACTTAGACCTATCTATTGAATTTTCATTTAAAGCACTTCAGTGCTCATTTTAAAGTTGTCTGGACTGATATTAGCAGTGAACCTAATAGAAAGGAGTAATTTGAAGGAATCTGATGTGGAAGAAGGTAACTACCACTTTCAGCACAAATACTCGACTATAAATGATACTTTAGTGCATAACTGTTCTTCTTTGCCAAGCAAGGTTTTGCTTAGCCTCTCAAACATTGAATAGAAAACTAATGTCTTGTATTACTAAAAATACATAGTGCATTTTATATAAGTATATAACTTAGTAGTTCTTAAAATTACTCTTGGAGTAACTTGCAGTAGCTCAGGAGTATCAGCATTGCATTTCAAAAATAACTGTAAATGATCTGTCTGCTAGTGTATAACACACAATTGTGGAGTGATGGACTGCTAAATAACCTTTCTTAAAGCTGTTGGGTAGAAAATGCAAACAGGAACAGGAAGTTTATTCCTGAGCTTTTATTACTTTCTTAAAAGAGTAGAAAAGTCCACTTTATGTCTTTGTTCAATATGTTTCATTTGTTGTGAATTGAAAATTTATCATGATCTGGTTGAGTCTGATCACTTGCAGTGAAAATCTGCATCCAAAGATCTTTACAGCTACTTCAAGATATTGTTTACTGCATGGAAAAATTCTGCAGTTTGTTACTAAAAAAATTTAAACTTTTACTAAACTCAGGCATTTCCCTTCTTGGGTGAAGGTTTTAAGTTTTGTCTCTTTTCAGAGGAGGTGAAATGGTTGCAATTTCTCAAATAAATAATGCTGAAATTGCAAAATTTTCATTGCTGGCTTCAATGAGATTAGGCTTGTACCTGTGGCATGTGTGTTTGTATACTGACACAAATGTTTGATGTCTACAACTGTTCTATATGTACTGTCACATACAGCTTTATGTACTGGATTCATGCTTTCTGAATCTTGTAAAAGTAATGAGTAGCTGTTGAGTCCATTACTTAGAAAAGTCTATCTGTGATACAGTATTCTGAAATATTTCATGTTTATAATTCCATGGATGAATAATTCTTCTAGTTTCTTTTCTTTTCATATAATGCATTCTTCACTCTGTCTTGTGCTGAAAGATGGCTCAGCTTAGAAATCTTAATCTTTAAGGTTTTCGTTCTATGAAGCAGTTTGCTTAACTTCTGGTGTGAGGTGCCTGTGGTTATGGCAAGCAGACCCATTTTGTATGTAACCTTGTCTTGCACAAATGACTGGGTCACAAGAGAGTATAAGCTTATTTTCAAAAGTACAGCAAACAAGAGCTGGGGATATTTGGTAACTGTTTTGTAATCTTTTTAGTTTCATAAGCCTTTCTTGACCGTCTTTAAGACTTGGTCACAAGCTTCTTTTGGTATTTTCGATGGATTTCACAGTTTAATGAATCTCTTAATGCTCTCTTTGTCATAATAAAAAGAGCTAGAAATGTTTGAAGTGCTAATTTGATATAAATGGTTTCTAGTAACTTAAAAAACTGCAGTTTTAGTTGTCTTTAGATTCCCCTCTTAAACAGCATGTTTAACATAACATGTGTTTAACATAAATGATTTGTACTGTTATATAACTTCTCTTATCAGGAAGGAGGTGTGGAATGAACTAGGTTGTTTTGCTGTTTACTATTCATAGAGAAACGCTCAAAAGTCTGAACCCAAAATTCAGAACAAGTCTGCATGTTGCCAGATGACGAGACTAACCTATTGCAATAACTGTGTGGTTTTTTCTCCCAGTTTACCTGGGGATTTGTTTTTTTTTTTTAACTTTGCTAAGGTTGCAATTCCACTCTTAAGTATTGACTTTCCATAACTGTAACAGAAAACTAATAAAATTGATGATGTCTTTTAAAAATGTTTGCATGCTCTAGAATATTTGTATTGGATAATTTTAGAAACATTTTAATCTCATTCCACAATTTTGTATCTTTGATGAACCAAAACACTGTCCAAAGTCTGTATGGCAGATAATGCTGATGTTGAAATTGTCCAGTTTGACAGAACAAGTTTGGCTGATTTCCTGGGAAATCTCTGAATGCTCTTTTGTCAGTAACAGAAATGAAAACTGTGCAACCCATTTATTTGATCTTTATACTGTGTGTTCATTTGTCTTTAGTGTCAAAAACGGTTAACACTTTTTTTCTCCCTCACCCCTACTCAGGGAGGCAATAATGCAGGGCATACAGTTGTTGTGGATGCTGTGGAGTACGACTTTCATCTTCTGCCAAGTGGGATCATCAATCCAAAAGTCACTGCATTCATTGGTAAGTGGGACACCGCTAAAAAACAGACAGTACTTGTAGTTACAGACTTCTGACACATTAAAATAACAAAATGTATCTGAGGACATACAGGATCAGGATTCTATTCTTTTCTTCAGTTTTTCACAGGCCTAGATGGTTTACTGTCTTTGTAATACTGCCCTTACTCATTTGTAAAGTTTGTATTACAGAAATTTCTTTTGTCTTGGATAATTCACCTTTGTTCTTACCTATCCTACCAATGTAGGATATCTATCAGTGTATCTATCCTGCTCAGTGTATCTTCATTCTCCCATTCTCTTTTATTTTCTCTACAATTTATTTCTTTTATTCTCAGAATACCCCTCTCTCTTTTAATCTTCATCCCTGTTAAGTACTTACCAGTACTTTTTGAATTGGGAAGGGAGATCTTCCCTCCCTTTTCCATTGGATTTTGAAATGAATGCTTTACTCCAAAAGACTTCCACACTCTAGAGTTCTTACTAAGAAGTCCTCTCAAGAAAGTACATTGGAAGGTTTAGGGCAGTGGCAGTACTAGGTGATGTCAGGATGTATGATCTAGTTTTTTTGTGAAAAGGGACTTAGGCTATCTAGTCTGTTGTCCCTAAAAAAACTACTTAACTCATTACTGCTCTCCCTTCTTGGAATTCTGTTTCCAATTCTCCATGTTTGGGGTTTTTCTCTTTGGATTGCTTGGATGGCCAGCCTGCTTAATAATGTGGTGTAGCCCATAGAATTTCCTTCTGAAAAGGAAGGCAAATATAAAACATATGTGCACACCATTATAACTATTTGTGCTTGAGTGCTGTTTCACCAAACGGGTTGGGTGTGTGGGTCACTAAAGGCTATGACTTAGCAACACTTCCATGTTGCTCCTTTGATACCTAGAGCTCCTGTCCCTTACACAGTGTACTTCTCCAAGTCAGGATTCTGTTGCCATGCTGTTCCTGTCACTTCTTCCTGCATCTCACTGCCTTGAACCTGCAGTCTTGCCTTTCAGCTTGGTATATGTGCCAAGGGCAAGTGGTCATTGACAGTTTGCTAAAGAGCGGCTGAGGAGCCTCTGTTGCAAGTTACTTGATTCATAGACAGTCCAGCTGGTAGTGACTGTGTACTTCATCAGCAATAGATCTGTACTTGATGGGATTTGGTGGTTAATTGTCTCTTTTCAGCTGTTATGTTGTGACTTGATAATAGGATAATTACAGATGAACTTGTCCTGCCTAATACTTTACAAAAATGGAGCCAGTGGGCATGGAAAGAGATTCCTGTTAATGATGGGAAGTTTAGGATGTTAATTCTTCCTAGTTTTGAGGGCTGAGACAGATGATGGTACTTCTATTCTCTTTTGATGTTACTGTATTATGTTTCTTAAGATTACTGCTTGAAAACAGTAAAAAAAGATGCCCATTTGTCTTGTGTTCTTTGGTGGACTTGGTTGAATAGGAAAGCCCTCATCCTTTAACTATACAGAAGTTAGGAGAGAAATTCTTACAAACTCTCTTGCCTGTATCTTGTGTCTTTTGGTCTTATTTGTTCTGAAGTTTTTTCTAGATTCTTTTTCTTCTTGTGTATAAAATCTCTTTCAGGGGAAAAAAAGATCTTAGGATTCTGCTGAAAGAACATATGTTCCAAAAAAAGAAAAAGAGTAAGGGCAAAATGATTGGAGTATTATAATAGAGTATTCCTATTGTTCAGGACTGTATCATGAAGGTAATAGTAAAGAAGTCTTAAAATACTTTGTGTTTTGATGTTTAGAATGCTTTTATCCATGTGAAATTAGGTGATATGCAAATAGTTTTGGGTGGCAGATCTCTTCTTCAGCTAGATGCTCTACTGGTGACTTTGAATCTACTGAGTTTGGTATGGTTTTAAGATGGTTCAGTTTTGCTGTGAGTATGCTCCTTCCTAGGTACTCAGTGATGCTGGTTAATTTGTGAACTAGTAGTTTTTTCTGAGCAATGTGACAGCTATAGGAAGGCAAGCTTACTTTTGACAGGGCTTTTTCTTCTGTTGTTTTTTTTAGTCTCTTGACAGTCCCACCTCTATGTACAGAATATTCTGTGTCTGTTTACAGCAAAAAAAGTGCCTGCAAGGATGCTAGTGTTTATAATGGTGATAGAAATGAGTCAAGCTTTTAGGAAACAGTAGGGTTATTAAAATGAAGTACAAAGATAGAAGTTAATTTTAGTTATGAGAAAGAGGAAGTTGGAGATTCTGTTACTGTTTGTACTGGTCTAAATTGAAAGTTTGTTGCATTTACTAGGAAGATTCAATGCATGTAGGTAGAAACGCATATTTTAGGAGCAAATCTGGCTTACACAAATTCCTTAATTTGCATTAATTTAAGAAACTTAAATAAAATACTCTGCACGCAAAATGTGAAGTGTCTCTGTACTCTTTGAAATATTTTTCCCATGCTCAACATAATTAATTAAATTTTGTATAATGATTTTCTTCAGGAAATGGTGTTGTAATTCATTTGCCAGGACTCTTTGAAGAAGCTGAAAAGAACTTAAAGAAAGGAAAAGGTGAGAATTTGAAGATACTACTTTTAAAATAGTTTGTGTGACACTCCTCAAATGATTTAGATGGAGTATGCCTTTGTAGAGCTGCATACAATGTATTTTTCCACAACTCCCTTTAGCTGTTGTTTTTTGACAGGAGTCTTGCCATAAGTGCCAGAGCCCTCATGGCAACGCAGATAAAAGGAATCTGTACAGTTTCAGAGTATAATCTAAATCAGAATTGTCTGCAGACGTTTCTCTTTGCTTAAAAAAGTGAATTTTAGAAGTGAAATAGCTTTTTTAAAGTATGTTAACCTGTTCAAAGTCATTTTATGTCTTACAATATTGGTGTACACTTTGATGACCATGTAAATGTAAACAGGTGCTGTGGTAATCGCTTCTTGATTCAGAACTCAGTTTTTGGGTACTTCATATTATGTCTATAGCCATGCTTGGCAGCAGTCTGCTATAAGTGGGCAAAAATCAATGGTCTAGATTATTCAGAACCAAAAGAGCTACTAATTGTTTGTGAAAATTGAGGAGCTAGTAGCTTGAATTCTTCTTGAGAATAAGTCTGATTTTTCTCGGCTTTATAGGTTGATGCCAAGTTTTAATTACTGAAATTACTTTTCTTTTTTTTACTCTGCAATGTGATTGCTCAATCTTAAAATAGATTGACTGAGGACTAAACATGAAAAGTATTTATATTTTATACATCAGAAGACAAAAATGCTATACAAAACATAATTTAAACTATTTCATTTTGCCTTTAAAGGACTCGAAGGCTGGGAAAAGAGACTAATAATTTCTGACAGGGCTCATATTGGTAAGTTCCTGTTTGTGGTTTGTTTCTTGTTGGGTTTTTTCTTAATTTCTGCTTTTTATGGCTTTTCTGTGGCAGTAGAAATGTGATAATTTTTAGCCATGTCTTTATATAGGTACTTCTCTTTGGATTAAATCTCCCTGGGTTGTTTTGGTTTATTGAAGGTTCTAGAAAAAAAAGAAAAATCACTCGGCGCCCTCCCAGGTTTATATTCTAGTGATTTTTTTAATCCTATTCCATAAGCATCACCTAGGCAGGAAAGCTGGTTCATTTTCCAAGTCAGATTAGAAGCACAGAGTGGTCAGAAAGTGTTCAGAAAATGATTCATTTCCCCTTTTGGTGTAAAAGTGGTGTTGTTCACAGTAACATTTCTGCTGGGAAATCAGGTGACTGGGTGTGACTTGAAACTAATGGTGTCCCTACCAAGGATGTGCTTCCTAAAGGAGATTTTAGGGGAAGGACTCTGTAGGGATGAAGAGAATGGCTGCACTCCTTGCAAGGAGCTCATCAGTGAAGCACTGAATCCAGCCTGTGCTAGAGACAGCACTGCAGTTCAAAGCCTGAAGAAAAATAACGTTGAGTCCAATCCACCAACACAGAGCTCTTCCTGTACCACTCCTACCACACCTTTATTACATAAATTCATCCTTTAGATCAGCTCTTTAGCTATTACAGCATTATTGCTGCCTCTGGTAGTCATTTTCTGAACATGCAAACTGTTTAGGACGTTATAAGATTAAAGCTTGTACATAGGGGAAAATGGTTTTGCTTTTGGTTTTGCTTTCTTTGATTTTGATTTGGTTTTTTTTTTTTTTTTTTTTTTTTACACCAACCTGGAATAGCTTAGTGAATGAACTTAGTGACAGTTATTTCACAGTAAATACGTTTTTTCTTTGGAGTAACTAATGAGTTTGAAATGGTTGAATAATTGTTTCTAAGTTACCAGTATCTTTTCTGATTAGTAGAATCATTGTAGGTGAATTATTTGGAAATTGCTTGATTACTAGAAAAACTGTTTTGTGGTGATTATATTGCAATGGCAATGCTGTGAATTTTTCATAAGCAGATTGTAAGTAAAAAGGACCAGTTGCTGACTGTCACTCCTAATCATTTAACCTCTCCACAAAAATGAGCTTTCATAATGCCTCTAGAAAGTTTTTGATGACAATTTGAAAATCTGTTACCGTGATAAAAATGTCTTCTCTAAAATGGGTATTGATCTGTGAATGATTAGTCTGTAACAAAAGGTCAGCCAAAGGTAGGTTCACACTGCTGGGTGTAATGCAATTCTTATAAAGCAGGAATGCTTGGTAATAAACACAAGGCCAAATCGGTAAGGCAAACAGGAAAACCACTCTTATTCTGGAGATGCTAGCATACTTACTAAGTCAGTCTTTCCTGTGCAATGTGTAGGTGGTTTTTAACTTTCAGGAAATACTACTTAAGAAGACCAGTTAAATTAATTCTGTTAGCTTATAAGACATGCACCAGCCCGCCAATCTTGGTATTTGACATGAGTCCTATAAGATTTTGGGGGGTGAGGTGGAGGGAGTGTGTGTGTGTGTTTTGAGTTTTGTTGTTCTATTTTGATTCTTGGTTTGGTTTTTTTTCCTTAGGGTAGACCAGGTATTTATGCAAGGGATACTTTGCATAATCTTCGTCATTAATAACAATATAATGTGTAAAAACATAATCATGGCTTATGAAATTGACTTCTGTTTGCTTGCATAAGACATTGGTGGGAGCTTTTATATTTTCAAATGTGTTTTTATTGATGTTGTCTAAAACATAAAAATAAAATTGTTTAAGAAATCCATAGAATGGGTGAGAGTGTTGACTTTCAGGTCTCACCTAAATTTTAGCAGTATGACTCTTTTTACTATATCCTATAGCATTTTTTTTAACTGCGTTTTTTCTTCATTTATCCATATATTCTTTGGGTCCACTACAAAGCCAAAATGGCTTAGTTATTCTGTGGGATGTGTATACTCACTCTGCAAATATTCTACAAAATAAACACTTTTTAAAAAGTCTCTGAAAAGCCTTAGAACTCTTCCCTGTGAAAAAAATGTAAAAGAGAAGAAAAAACTCCTGTAATTTTATTTGCCTTTCTTCAGTGTTTATATTTATTTTCTACATTGGTAAACAGGCCTAGAGTTGGTTTGAAGAAATCATTGCTGATATAAAAATTTGTTTCACACAAATTTTCAATTTAAGTTATTTTATTTTCTTAGTGTTTGATTTCCACCAAGCTGCTGATGGCATCCAAGAACAACAGAGGCAAGAACAAGCAGGAAAGAAGTAGGTAGTTTTATTTTGTTAAACATGGGATGACTTAGTAGAAACAGGACTCAATATATTGAATCTCTGTTTTGCTTTGTCAGTGGGTTAAAAAATAATTATCCATATAGCTCTTGAATGTGGACTCTGCAGGGATTATTTCTTAGACTTTATATTCCAGTGAAAGATTATATGCTTGATTAGAGGGCTCTGTCTTTGCATTTTGCCTTATGAAAAGGTTTCTAGTTGTTACATTTGCCAGTTTCTGCTTCCTAGTGTTTTAATTGTTTTCTGGAGATATTTGTTTCTGTAAAAATGTATTTCTCTTTATGAAAATTGAAGGACCCCTTTGACATATCCAAATAGCTAAAAGTCAGATGGGCATGTAGATGTTCATATTGTCTTCTACAGAATGGCACTGACCTTCTGAAGCTTTCAAAACTTTTAGAAACTATCTTGCTATGTTTTTAATTTCTGCTTTCCAAGTAGCTCACTAGTTCCTGGAGATGGGGAAAAAGCTGGCAGAATTAACAGTGACCTATCCACATCTGAGAAGCAATGCAGTACTATAGATTTCTCAGAAGAACTTCCAAAAAGAGAGATTACATGGATGAAAAGCAATTCAGACATAGTTATCTGAAAAATATTTCATCCGTGATAATAAGCTTTGAGAGAATGTCTGATTTGGATGTATCTTGCTTCACACAGGCTGCCATTGAGTGATGATTTGTCAGTGATTTTTACAAGGGGTCATTTTCACACTTGCCTGCCCTGTACCAGCTCCCTCATTACCTGCTGGTTTCAGATTTAAAAAGCAAACAGAAGATATAGATAGTTGGAAGAATATTCTTATTTTAATGGGCTACTATCAGCTATTATCAGCGTGTATCAGCTATTCTTGAATATCTATGGACCGCAAGCAAAAGTTGCTATATGACAATATTTGCAGTTAAAAACACTATCAGTCAAATCAGCTACTTGAGGGAAGGTACCACTTTATTGGTTAGTGTTAAAGATTGTTAGGGAAAGCCCAATTAATTTACTTTTAAAAAACAGAGGAAAAAAGTTACGTTCAAAGCAAAAAACCCTAAAGTCACTCTTAAAAATGCTGTATTACTTCTTTTTGTGGAGTTCTTGATATTCTGCAACATACAGTTTTCAAGCTTGTTAAAATTACCCTATTTCTCCTAAATTTCAAGCCTAAACAACTGTAATGGGGAGAGTAGTAAAGGCTGTCCTGGATTATCAAAAGACTGTCTCTTGTTTGTTGAGGGCAGGGAATTACTTTTTTGTCTTACTTTAGATTTAACTACATAACATAGTTGGTGTTAAAATTCTTCTGTACCTGAGACTCTAAACATTCTAAATGGTAAGTTTTTTCTTTTAACTGAATTCTTTTGCCTGTCAAATATAGTTGAAAAACCATCACCAGGAAGGCTCATCATGTAGCTTCCCTTGCAGAAAGGTTATAGAAGAGCTAATCTAATACAGTATATTCTGAATATACAATTGTTTTAGCTTCTGTAAGTACAGTCTTCTGACAACCTCTGGCAAGATCTTTTTTATTAATTGATACAAATGAAACAAAATAAATGAAACAAAATAAGTGGAAACCAACCCTTCCTTTAAAAGATTCTCTGTGGAGAATATGAATTGAGGTGAAGGCTACAGTCAGTTGTTTAAACCACAATGTCCTAATGTCCTGGTCTGGTTAAAGGATACAGTGTGATGCATTAGAATGATGTCTGTCTTTTTTTTTTTTTTTTTTTTTTTTCCCTTGGACTAGAGGTAAATATCATGCCCTGAGGTTACTTGATACTGAGTTTAATAGGAAGAATTCTTTTTTTTCCCCCAAGAATTTATAACTGAAGAAGAGAAAGCTTTCTGTGACTGATGGGGGGGGAACCCCAAACCAATTAAAACTAAGTGCAGAATTAAGCTTAGCAACATGTAATACACTTCTGAAAATACTGCAGACTTGTTCACTTCTCCTTAAAAAGTTACTTAATGTATTGAGCATGATGGGGAAGATGTTTAATAATCTGTCTGCAGTGAATGCAGTTTGGCTCCATTTTGATAGCTACTTAACATGAGTATGGTAGAAGACATTCTCTGAAGTAGCTATGCTTCTCTCACAGTAGTCATTGCAGGAAAGTTTTGTACTCTGTTATCAGGACTTAAACTGGAAAAGGCTTTTCGGGCAGGTAAGGGTTAGAAAGAGAATTTGGATTTTCAGAATCAGCTACAGTGGAAAATCCATACCTGAACTCTTAACATAGAGAGAGCATTTTGAGTGTCTCTATCACTTTTGGATGTTTGGCAGTGTTTTTTGTTTTCCTGGCTCCAACTGAGGTATTTAGAATGAAATTAAATATTTCTTATATGCAAACTTAAAATCCATACTCTTTGTGTTGCTTTATGGAGGGCTTTCTTTAGTTCTTCAGGACAGTGTTTTAGGAAGATGTTTATTTTGTTTTGGTCCATAATACTGAAGGATGTTTTCTTGACATTTGATTCCTTAAGTGTAAAAATTCAGGGAAAAAAACTGCTTTAAAAACAGAAGTATGTAGAAGATTAACATATTTGTTTGTGTAAAGAGAGATATTCTGACACCAGGTTGCATCCTGTAAGATCTTTTGTTTTAAATGCTTTCGACAAGGTTAAATGCTCACAATTAACAGTAGCTTATTTTATGCTAAGGGTGGAATAGCTTTGAAGTAAAAACACCTTTATGTCAATAACTCTTTATTATTATCTTTTCAAAGTCTGGGAACTACCAAAAAAGGAATTGGTCCAGTATATTCTTCGAAGGCAGCTCGAAGTGGACTCAGAATGTGTGATCTTGTTTCTGATTTTGATGACTTTTCTGAGAGGTAATTACTATACACCGTTGTATGCATAGTTTTCAGTTTCTGGAAAGTATCCTGTGCAAGCAATTACATCTGGTTCCTGTTATTTTTCTTAATTAAAAGTTCTTTTAAAATAAAAAATATATATAATTTTATTATGCAGTCATGATTATTGTAATAATTCATTGTTTGAAATTGTTAAATTACCAAATAACTGCAGATATTCAACCAGTAAAAATTAAGGGTTGGTGAGGAGTTGAGGAGGAAAACAAACAGAAACCTCAGTGAAGCATTTTTGCCTTTCAGGTTCAAAGTGTTAGCCAATCAGTACAAAGCAATATATCCTACCTTGAAGATAGATATTGAAGGGGAATTGGAAAAGCTGAAGGTAAGCCTGCTTCTGTCTCTTCGATTGTATAATCATCCTGTGCAGTTACTGATACTCAAATCCCTTGGTGTGACTGGTGCTTGTGTGAGGAGTTAAACTGTATCATGGGAAACCATATGTATCTGTGTTGAACAGTCTGCTGCTATCCTTAAGGACACTCTCGGTCTGTTTTATGCAACTTTTCAAAACCTGCTTTCAAGAGAGATGCTGTGAATTTTAAGAAAAAGGCTTGTATGGGGCAATTTCTTCTTGACTTACTTCTACTTGCTCAAACTGTCTAGGAGAAAAAGCAGGATTATAGTTGGGGGAAGTATGTTTAATTTGTGAAGCAGAATGTTAAGTCCTTGTCTCAGGAAGTTAAGAACTGAAGTAAATGGTTTTTCTAAATAATGAGCCTTAGAAAAAAATACTGTCTAGCAACATAGAAAAATGGAAATTGATAGCAGCAGAGCTAATGAAGCCTGATTGCCAGCAAACTGGTTTTGTGATTAATTATGGATTCTGATCTGATGTTTTTCCTGCAATAGGGACAGTTGAGAGTTTCCTCACTGGTATTAGGTTTTATTTGCACAGCATCCAAGTTATCTGAAAATCTTGTGAGGTGTCTTACCATTCTATCCAACCTGTTTGTTCGTGCTTTTTGTAGAAGCTTACTTGTATGAGATTTTGCTTTAACCCTTAAGATGTCAACCAAATGTGACATTGTTTAAAACCATTGAGGTGCGTGGGGCACAGCTAGGGCTTGCACAATTACATGTTAATTCTTTAAGAAAATCAGGCCAAAGAAATCATCCTTCCTCTACCTTTAATTTTTACAGCTCCAGAATAGAATATATGGGAGTTCTTAGCACTTCTATTTGTTTTACTTTAAATAAGGCCTGTTGCACATATTGAGTTGTAGTATTTTTATTAATATGTAGTTCTAGAAACCAGTTACAGTCGATTGCTTCATAATGCTTTATAGTTTACTTAATGCAATTTTGGATTATAGAATATCCGAAACTCCATGTTAAGGTGGAAACACATGTCTCTGTAGCTTGAGGAAAATTACTCGTCTTATGCTAATGAACTTGATTCCATTCTGACAGACAAAGTGTTACGTTTCACGTGCAGTAAATTGTTAAAATGCAAACTTCCATGTGTTCTCATGGAGGAGAAAGGCTGTTGTACCAAGTGATAATCTGACCATTACTGGCTTATTGCATCCAGCTACTCAATGGCATTCAGGCATTTGATGCTTAATTCCAATAAATAACTTCACTTCTACTTAAAAATTAGAGCTCACAATTGTGTGCATTTGTTAGGTTCAGATGGCCAGTAGTGGACCTCCCTACATGCTGTGCTGATTTTGGGGGGGGATTTTGAACACTTGGAAGTGAAAGACCAAATACAGTACAGTGATAATACTCATGCTTGAATATTTCTAAAGCATTCCAGAAGTTAGGATTTTTTCTTTCCTCCTCATCCTTCCCTGCTTTTTTCTTTCTTCCTAGGAAGAGTGTACATATCTGTTGTGTAAATCTGAGTTTCACATTCTTCCTCCCTTTGTTCACATTATGGCATATTTAACATTTCTTTGTTTGCTTTTCCTCTTTAAAAGGAATATGAGCATTGTTATGAGGGAACAATAGCAATTCTACTCTGGCTGCCTTTATCATAATGAAATTGTACTATACAATAGTCTTTTGTGTTATTCAGGGCTACATGGAAAAAGTAAAACCAATGGTAAGGGATGGTGTTTATTTCATGTATGAGGCTTTACATGGACCACCAAAGAAGATCTTAGTTGAAGGTGCAAATGCAGCACTGCTGGACATAGATTTTGGTAGGTATGGTCTTTTGAGACACATGTTGATATACACTTGTGTTGTGAAAAAGGAACATTAAATATAAACTCTCCTGTGATAAGCTGTTCTCATAGCAGAAGTGGTTTCTGTTTTGGAAGAACAGCACTCTCTATGACTAGCAAATGATACGGTGGGTGAGTGGGTGTGTTAATTAAATTATTTCAAAAAGCTGTAGACTCTCCCAAGAGAATTTGAATGACAGTAAAGATCAAGTGGCTGCTCTTAGAGTGTAGCTATTACTTCAGCATCTCTGAATTTTAAATGAAACAACTCACAAGTTTTTACATCTGTAGAAATCATTTGAGAATAAAAATGAAGAGCTTTGAGAGGCAAAGCATATATTCAAAATACTTCACTTTTGAAAAATCACCTTACTTTTTTTTTTTTTTTTTTTAGTCTTTATATAACACTTAGTTTTCCACTGTTTCACATTGTTGGGAAAGGTGTTGGTAATCTGGATTGCTAATGAGGCACGACTGGAAAGATTATCCCAATCTATCTGATAGTCAAAATTAAGCAGTTTTTCTTGAAACACTAAGTTTTCTAATAAATTAGAAGATTCTAGGTGTTAGAAGCAGCTTCTTTTTTATGAGATGATTATGTTTGGTTATTATGTTGTAAGGACAAGATAATCTGCGACCTCTGTGTAAGCATAAGCAACCTGTGTGATTGGCTTCTGCATTTTGTCACATTGTTCTTCAGTCTCACCTTGTAATGGCATAATTTTTATTGTTAGGAAGACGTTAACACCTGAAATTGAAGCCTGCTGTCAAACAATTATGAAACTGGCATGCACTCAGCTTTCAACCAATACAAGTTCTGGTATTGGGCATATTCAAACATACTCAGTTTGAATGCCTCTTGTAAGAGTAGGATAAGTTGTAGTTTAGTCACTGTAAGTATAAGCACCTAAAGTAAACTTTCTCATGATAATCTGAATATTAGAAGACACATCCTTTTTTAACATGACAAAAATAGGAAGAGGAAAGAAGTCTGAATTCAGATATGCTTCTCACAGGGAAATCTTAGATGCAAAACAGATATTTGCAAAAAAGTCTGTCTCGGGGGGTTGTTTTCTTGTAAATGTAAATTTCTTGTATTTTGGATTTCATGTAAATAGAAGGTGCAGGCAGTCTGAAACACATCAGGTATGTCTGTAATACATACAGAGTTGTTCAGTTTAGTTAGATTTTTTTCCAGCCTCTGCTGTGGGACCCAGACACACGAGAAAATCTGCTCTCCATAGGTAGACACCAGCAGATTGGACACTTGTGTTAACAACAGACAAGCCCTAGTCAAAAGGTTTAGCATTGCCAGTTTGATTATTAAGCATTCTGAATGAGGCTGTCATCTGTGCTTTGTTGCACAGAAGTCTTAATATTAAAGTGAGTTTTGTGAATGTGTGTCTGTTGGCTGTGAGGATAGTAAATCCCCAGGCTTGCAGTCCATCCCACTTTCCTGGAGCCTGTAATGAAGCTCACATGTCCATTTGTCTGGGAATGGGGGTGCGGGTGTGGGGATGTGTGGTCTTCTGTGCTCTTAAACAGAGTAATGATAAAGCAATGCAAATATGTCAGGCTGGGAGGTGAAAGTGAATAAGAGTTGTTCATTGACTTTGTTTTTGACATCCACTAGCTATTTTTACCTGTCAGTACTAAGAGAAACTTTGCTACTGTGTTCTAAGATTAAAAACTAATTAATGCTTGCAAACTGCTGTTAGGTATCACCTGTAAGCCTGGGTGTTTCTCTAGAGTGATTTGATACACCTGAAGCTAATCTGTGAAAGCTCACTTATCAGTCTTTGAAGGATTTTTTACTTTGTGAAGATGTCTATATTGCTGAAAGAACTGTATTGCTTTTAGTTCCTTTCATCTTGGTTGTTCCTCTCTTACCTATCACTGATTCATATCAAATGACATACAAAACGTCTGACACAACAGGTAGTGGTTTCTTGCTTATGTGCAGTTACAGTGAGGCTGAAATATTTGTTCAGAATTCAGCTGAGAACTGGCATGCTCAGTTTCATTTCCCACTAATTAATTTATAAGAGGTATAAGGCTAAAGATTTTGACTCTTCTCATTGCAGTCCAGGCTGCATTTTTAAATGACAGCTGAATATTTAACTAGAGACAAATTTGTACTACTGTTCAGGAGTCTTCTTTTTTTAATGATCTTTTTTCATTTGGTTATGTAAACAAAGTTGTTCTTTCCAGAATTCTGCATTTCATTGCAGTTTCTTATCCTTAGAATGTGCTGATCTGTTTGTAGAGTTTGTATTTTATTTTTCCTGCAAAAATTGAAAATAGTAAGCCTCTATTCTCTAACTTTTTAATACTGTTTTCCTAAGAGTCTCCCTTCACATTTTTGCATTGTTCAGTTAGTGAGTATATTTAATGTGAGGAACCAAGGCATGTTTTTCTGGTGTCTTGTTCCAATTTTTTACCTGTACAGTTATTCAGAATTGTTATATAGTCCATTTTTACCAGTATAAGTAAGTAGTAAGATTTCTACCTTTTCCAGTGAAGGTGGATCAGCCAATATACATACAAAACTAAGAGCTCATGGAATATGTTCTTGACCTGTAAAATACATTTATTGTGTGTTTTGGTTTTGAGTGTTGTAAAGTCTAGGTAAGTGCAGTGCAAGTACTATTTCCCACTAAGTTAGACTTTCTTGAAAAAAAACCAGTTCAAACCCAGTATTTTAATAACTTACTAAATCCTGTGTTTTGGTTTTTAATAGGCACATACCCTTTTGTGACTTCATCAAACTGCACAGTTGGAGGTGTGTGCACAGGTCTGGGCATGCCACCGCAGAATGTTGGGGAAGTGTACGGGGTTGTGAAGGCCTACACAACCAGAGTTGGAATTGGTGCCTTTCCTACAGAGCAGGATAATGTGAGTATTACAGCCTCAGGTGTCACCTCTGGGTGAAATAACTTGGTGTGTCTTGTCTGTCTTTTATTAAGTCAGTGTTAACAATGGTTAAATGCAAGTACATAGGTGACAATGTGTTTGGATGTCTCAATCTTCTGATTCTAGACTGAGCTTACAGGACTGCCAGACGTGAGTACAATTTTCTTAGAAATTTCAGTGAGATAGAAAGTTAAAGCAGGAGCAAATTTTGAGAAGTTTGCCTAAAAATCATTCTCTTGAATTAGAAAGAACATTTTGTATTGCTGTCTTCATCCAAATGGACAGCATTGTGAAAAACTGGGGGAAGGACTTTTAAGGTAATTTACAATACATTGTAAAATGTTAAGTAAACACCTGCATCATACCTTGCAAATCAAAAGAAATCCACACACTCATGTGTCTTCCTCTTTGTTAGGAAATTGGAGAATTGCTGCAACAGAGAGGCAAAGAGTTTGGTGTTACCACTGGTAGGAAGAGAAGATGTGGCTGGCTGGACCTTGTCTCACTCCGATACGTCTATATGATTAACGGATTTACTGCGTGAGTTGTTTACTGAGCTTTGCTGGCAACTTGACAGAAAATCATGAAATGCTGTAGATTACTGTAAATTGCACATATACTCGTTAGTAACATTTGCACTGTTAATATTGATCTGTTGATTAATTATTTTGATATTTTGATAACTTAGCTGTTCCTCATTTTTCCTGTCATTAAATATTTTTACATTTGACATTTTCATACATGCAGATTTTTCTCTCCTCCCTTTATGGAGACTTCTTTTCTTAGTTTGTCTTCAAAATAAGATAGATGGGAACCCATCAGTATCTCCATTAGTATGTGTAAATATTAAAAATATGGATATGTCTTTGGGATCTTAATCAAAATGAAAGATAGATGCCTGAAACAAACTGGTATAAAATTTCTAGCAGATCAAATAGTGTAAATACATATTTTATTTAAATATTTCTGTTTTTCTCGTTCTTTTTGGGTTATGTTTTAAATGAGATGAAGCCAGGTTTTGTAGAGCCAGTGTTTGATTATTTTTCTGCGTTCACTGTAGGACAGGACAGGAACATTTGGCAGAGGACAGGAACAGATACCAACAGGCATCATGCAATGAAATGGTCATCTGAAATGGCTATACCTTAAATGGTTAGGTATCTTGGCAGCACCCTTACCAATTAAAATTATAACACTTGAAGCCATAGACAAGTTTATTCAATTGACGAATACCTTTCTTTTGATTTTTTTGTACATTTTCATGTAGTAATAGGTTGAAGGAGGCAACGAAAACTGTGTTTAATCCTTTTTTGTTGCTGTTGTCTTGTTTCAGTGGTTGTGTGTTTTTTGGGATGTTTTTTTAAGCAATGTGATAAGATTCAAGAGTTGTTAGACTTGTTTAACCAGAGTAATGTTTCTTCGTAGATTGGCACTTACCAAATTGGATATCTTGGATGTATTTCCAGAAATTAAAATCGGTGTTGCATACAAACTAGATGGTGAAATCATACCTCATTTTCCTGGTAAGACTGCTTATTTAAAAATTTTAGGTTTTGCTGAAATGTAATGTGGTACTTTTAAATGCATTTGGCTTCTACTTGTAAGACTTACTAGAGCAATATTTTACTTCAGCATCAAGCCATTAATGTTTTGCAAATGTACCAGATGTATCTTTTACCCCACCAATACCTGCACCCTAAAGATAACCATGCCAAATACTGGGTTTTGACTACTAGAAAGATTTGAAGAGCTATATAAGACTTGTAAAACATAAATGTTGCCACTACCTGTCCTTTTTATTTTACACAGCCTGCATCATCTTCAAGTTAAATTGTTTCATACTCTATTATTTTGTTTATTATTTTTGTATTGATGCCCATTTTTAGCAGGCCAGGTCTTCATTTAAGCATGCAGTGAACCCCATAAGAGAACTGGTCCTGTTGAAAAGTAAAATTATTCTTTCCCTCTGTTACTTTTCTAACAGTTCACTTCCCTTTAATGATTCACGGAGCAGCCAAAAACCTACAAAAGCTACATACTGTAAAAGAGGGACAAGGGCTGGGGCCATAAATGAACAAGTAGTTTAGGTGAAAGCAAGACTGTTTTCTAATGTGTGACCAATGTACATCTGCTTGGCATGATAGAAACTGTAGTTCTTGAGGAGAAGAGTGGTCATTTTACTTGAAGATGTTTACCTGCATGTTGAAATATTCAAATATCACAGGCCAGTGTTTTTGCATCTGCAACATGATGCATCTTGTTCAGTTTGCAATAGTTAGGCATAGTCCAGAAAAAAAGGAATAACATAAAACAGTACTTATGATTGGGCTTTTTGATTTTCATAATGTGCACATAGATGCCTGTTTTCATTCTATATTGGTACCTGAGGGTTATGGGCTTGTCACAGGTTACAATTTTTCGTGTGATATCATCATCATCAGAGCACTTCATGTGGGTGAGGAGATCAACTGTAATGCCTGGATACAACTCAGCAAGATTTATGTAGTACAAACATGTGATTATATATAAAGGAGTAAGTGATGATCTGCCACTAGTCCTTGAAAATAGCACATATCTGTTAAGAGTAACTCATAAGGAATTTTAAAAAATCTTTTGTTTCTCCATGTGCTTGTGGGAGTTCTCTAACTGATTTGCTGTCCAGGATCTTCCAACAAAAATACCAGTTCTGACTGAATGCGTGCTGAATGACTTTGATACAGGAAATTTAGTATTCATCTTGCACCAAACCAGGGAATGCTTTTCCCTTTTTTACACTCTGCTATTACCTGATTGGTACTCATAATCAAAACCTTAGGGATGTTGGCCATTGAACATAATTGCGTGTTTGAACTGAGAACTACTCAGTAAATGCTTTTCCTGTAGCCAGTTGTATGATCTTGTGCTCAAGCCAGGAAAACCTTTTCTGACAGTCCATCCTTAAAGATGACATAAGCAAGTGGCCATGCTGTACAGTACTAAGATGTCAGTAATTTGTGGGTTTTTTTTTTTTCATTCTTTGTATGTCTCAGGGCCAGAATCTTGTTAGATACAACTCTTGAGGGAGCAGACTTTGTTCCCTGTATATCCCTAGGTAACAGCTGACCTTTGGTCATAGCAGCACAATGTGGCTCGCCTGCCTATATTTTTCTTTACTGTATGAAAAATTAAGAATCTGGTGGAACCTTAGTAGAAGCTGTTGACATGCTGTCTTCCTTAAAGCATCAGGAAGGAGTTTGGGCTGAACTTCTGGTAAGCTGGAAGATGCTGTCTCTCACAGTGCCTCTGTGTTCCACACCTCTCTTTGCTATACTCCTCAACATTTGGCAGCATTTTCAGCACACATGCTGCAGGTTCCCCTGCCCTTGGCATAAAAAACAAAAGGTAACTTTATTCCCACTTTGTGTTTTGCAGACCATTGGACTGTTTCTGATGTCTACATTTCTGCATGCTGTGTGCTTGTATAATTTTTTTTTTTTTCAAATGTGCCACTGACATTTGAATTTAATTTAGAAGAAAACTAGTCTGGGAAGCTCTCCCTGGCAGGCTTTTTCTTTCTCTCTCCCCTTCCTACCCTCCTACTCTCTTGGAGATGTTCATAATTTACCCTTCTTGTGAAATGACTGTCTTTAAATTAGACACAGTACCCACCATCTCAGGGAAAGCTTGCCATGTTTCAGATATTGTTCCTTTTTCCACTTGGATCTGAGAATCATACAAGTGTCACTCAGGGCTTTTATAAGTTAACTTTCTCTGTGCATTTCATAATTGCCTCTTAAGCAAGAACCTAAAATGTCTTGTAAGTTTACAGCTGGCTTCAGTTGGTGTTACTGAGGCTGTAGTCTATTGCTGGCCAATGACAGGAGTTTATGGAAGACAGAGCTTCCTGCGAGCTTTGAGCCAATCAGTTTAAAAAGAATGTGAAGGCTATGGTCTAGTTCTCTAATGCCTCCTGTCCATGTTCAGACATCAGTTGATTTCAGCACAGAGAGATATAACCTCTAGCTCAGGAGACTTTGAAAACACAGATGCTTAGGAAATTGGGAGATTACTTTGGACAAGCTTTACTTTCATGCTTGGTTGTTTTTTTGTTTTTTTTTTCCTTGCATTTTTTCCCTGGGCATTCACTGTAGATTAAAGAGCTGGCACACTATTCTGGATGCACCTTTGGAATGATCATGACTATTTTCATGTTCAGTTTCTGGAAATTGCTGGAGGATCTTTCTCTTAGAAAGGTTCCAAGGTCGAAAATCTGAGATATTTTTTCTGAGTTGGAAGTAGCATCACATCACTCTTCAAATTATTATATCATTATATTTGCTCTATCTGTTATATAGGTAAGCTGTTGAGGAATTTTCTAAAAACCCTAAAAGATAAGCCCCCTCAGTGAAAAGCTGAGGGAAATCTAGATGGTGACTAGATGTGATGCTACACTGAGCTCAGTTTGTGGCTTGTCTACCACATATCATATCACACCTGTTGGAACAAAATTAAAGAATCATTTGAAACATCAAACAATGCATCCCTTCTTTTTCTTCTCTCTTAGGGGGAAGTAAGAAATTGAACTAATACAGGCTAATGGAAAATTGTAGTCAATATTAGAGTGTTCAATACCAGATGCTTTCAGCTGTCTCTCTCTAACCTCATCAGAGAGGCTTCAAAGAAAAAAGGCTTGTGGACATCTAAGATAAGGTGTTCATTCTCTTTCTCTCTTCAGAAAGAGGGAGGCTAGCAGCCATCTGCACTGCTGGGAGATCAGCTTGTGGTTTTGCACTTTGAATGTGTCTGTTCTGTTGTGCAGATCACCTGAACAGCAGACAACACCTCAATTGTTACTGCTGACAATAAAGTGCTTATCCTTGGCTTCTACAACCAAATATCCTTAATGTGCCTGTCTGTTCTCATTGCCACGAGTATTGGTTTAGGATTCTGTTAACCTGGGAGCACCTTGGTCCAAAACTTTGCACATTTCTTCGCTGTTACAGACTTTGAGGAAAGCAGAGCAGTCTTCTTTCAGCCTTTCTCAAAATACCTAGTCCGTTAAGGCTGTGCTTACAGCACTGCTGCTGTTGAACTGTTGCCTGCATCAGACAAATTGTTTGATGTGCTGAGCTTGAGTTTGTTGGCTACACAAATGCTGGAGGGGATCAGCATGTGGTTTTGTATTTGCACCTCAAACCCTTTCCCAGGCTGACTAGCTGTCCTGGCAGGAGTGACTTGAACTGAGACACATAACATTAATTACTACATAACATTAATTACTATGCCCTCTTCATAAAGGCCACAAGGAATGCGTGACTCTTCCCATTTTTTTAATCAATATATTTTGATCATTTTCAGACTTAAGCCCTTTGTTTTGCTGCCCTGTGACATTCCAAGACTTAATGTTCAGATAATTACTGGGGTGATGCCTAGTACGTTTTTCAGTACTAGAAATCATCACAGGATTCATAGTTAAAGGACAACATTGTAGCAAGTTACTTAATGAAGGACAAAATATTGCTTCTGTTCTGAGAAAAAGTGGGAGCACTTACTGTTTTTACAGTAGGGACTCCACACTGGTTGATAAATTCATTGCAGAGTTTTGGAGCAAAGGGTCTGTGGGCATCAGAAGTCTGTTAAGTCTTAAATACATCTTCCGACTATGCTTAGTAAAAGGTTCACTCCTGTGCCATTTTAAAATACGTTTTAGCTGTTTGATACTTACAAGCTGGTTCTTAATTTTGCTTTCACAATTCCCTCATGAGAAGGGATTTGGTTTTCAGTATTCGTTCAGAAAAAAAATTGAAAAAAGAACATTTTGGGGAATTATTTCCCTGAAAAGTTGTTTTCTGAACTGTAAAGATTGTGGTTTCAGCAAATACATGCATGTGACTGAGCACTGGAATTCCTAGAGTCTGAGTCCTGATAATTACTGGATATTTTTCCCCCTATGCTTATATTAACAAAAACCCTGACACTTGAGTGGCTGCAGTGCTTGGTTTATCTTATGAGCAAACTTCTTTGTGTGAGGAAGGAATAAAGGCTTTACCATTTGTGTAGTAGAGAATACACAGCATCCATGGACATAAGATTTTTATTCCTTTGCTTCTCAGCCAGCCACGAAGTCTTAAACAAAGTAGAGGTTCAGTATGAGACACTCCCAGGATGGGTTACGGACATATCAAATGCCAGGACGTTTGATGAGCTGCCTGTAAATGCACAGAATTATGTTCGTTTTATAGAAATGGAATTGGGTGTTCCTGGTAAGTAGAACAGATTTTCTTCTTGTTGTCTGGGTTATTCCTGCTCTGTGAAACCTGTTTGGTATTTTGTATTAATGAACAGACAAAATACTGAAAACTAGTTTCTAACTGTGCTTGTTGTGATGTACCTGGTGCCACTGGTGATTATGGTATCAACATAAAAACAACTTTTTATTTAGTTGTTGAACTCAAAATTTTCCAGAGTTTTAATTTACATTCCTTAGTTGGCTTTTGCTATAGTTCTTGTTCAATTAAGATTTTTTTTTTCATTACTTGCTCAAAAGTCTTTTAGACTGGTTATAATCAGGGTTGAGTTTTGCTACTGTATGACTGTCACAAAGTCAGTGGGTCTATGGGTTATTAATGAATATGTATGATGAATTATTTATGAGAGTAAGAGGTCCTGAACTGATGCATTTCTCTATGCTCCCTAATAAAGGTGGTCCTGTGGTTCCATCCAAAGCTGGGAGTTAGGAGATGATGCAATTTTTTACTTCTCTGATAGTTTCTATCTTTTATCTTATAATCTGTAAAAGTGATTAGTTTATTATGGCAGTTTTGAAGTTATCAGTGTATTCTTTGAGAACAATAGGTAAAATTATCATTTCTTAATGTGTGAATAGTATATGCTGTGTTTTTCTTCAAAATGTGGTGCTTAAGAAGATGTGTTTGTATCTTATCTTAAGATACAATCCACTCTTGCTTTGTATTACTTACAATAGAAGTTTGCTTTTCTCTCCTGCAGTTAAATGGATTGGAGTAGGGAAATCCAGGGAATCAATGATCCAGCTGTTTTAAAGATTTCAGATGCATGGAAGAAAGCACACTCCTCAAAAGACTGCTCATTCTTAAATGCATTAGTAGCCCGCAAAGCAAAGATGTTGGAAAGATAGATTTTTGCATGGGAAGAAGTGCTAGAGTTGATACCCCCAGATCAATTGCTACTCCTGAAAGAGACTCTTAACATGAACCTGTATCAATTCCTGTTCAACTGCAATTACCAGGACACTTGTCATTGTTGTTCAAGGTGCCATCAGATTTTTTTTTCTTTACCTAATATTTACTTCATAATGTAATTCCTGTTTGAAAATCTAAGGTAGCATTGCTTTCATGACTGTTTGTCTTTGTTATCCTCTCTCTGCTTTTGGCGGTGTTACTTCCCTGAAATTTTAGACAGTAAAAATAATGCAGTTTTGCACAGATAGTTTTACATCCTCATTATTTGTATACCTAAAGCTGTTGTATTCGTAATGACTACTCTTGTGAGTGATTAAAAGAGGGGGAGTCTGATTTTATAATGCTATAAATGCTGTCTAAATTATTGTGTGATCTCTTTTTTAAAAGAAGATGTGATGCCAAGTGGTTATGAATGTCCAGGTTTTTTTAGCTGTATAACACAGGAAACTTACTCTTTGTAACTCACAGAGGATACTCAAGTGTTTACCAGGAAGTGTGCCCACGAAGTTAGAAAAATGATATTGTAAAAATTTCATTTGCAGTTATTAAAGAACCATTCTGATTTTGAGTTAAACGTTTTATAATGTTACTCTTTCTTTTCATAGCATTTTAAAAATTCTGTGCTTCTCTGCTTCCAAAGCACATATCTTAAACTGTTCCCCTAATTAAATGGGGTTATATTTATATTTTGTGAGAAGTCTAACATTTTGATGCCCTTTTAAATTCTTTCCTTCAGAGTCAATTGAAAATCCTTCTCTGGAGGATGCCAAAGTGCAGACACTTCTGTATTTATAAATGTAAGATGCTTTAGAAATAACATTTAATGTATTCCCATGTATTTGCTTTGGGTGTGGGGTAAATAACAATCATTCACCTCAAGACATCTGACATATTATAGTTGGGAAATGTGGAAATGCTCTAGAACTATTTAAATTTATAACTATTACTATCTCTTCCAAAGAATCTGATTTCTTTTTGCAACAACCCAGTAATTACATTTTGCCTTTCCAGATTACTGAGAATGACTGTTTTTACACACTGTGCTATGGTGTTTGTGTGCTTCCTTTTCACTTCAAATAAAACTTACTTTGTTTCTTAAATCCAAGTTTGTATCAGGGTGGGGCAACAGTTTTAGATTTAGTTTAGTAGATTTTGGCTGCATATAAAAATACATGAATGAATATAAGAAACTTCTAATGGAAAATAAAAAATACGAGGCCTTTTTGTTTGTCTTGAGTAACCACATGTTGCCTGAAATGGAATAATTTGTATTCTGAATTGACACAAAATAAAATTGCTTATCCTACGATGAGAGACAGGAGGGTTGAAGGATAAAATTATTGATTTTTAAGGAACATTTTTTATTGAATTGCTTGCATGTGACAGAGCAGTTACTGGGGTCTGTATTTTATTTGTGCATTATAAGGAAAGAGGTGGATACCACAGAATATTGGAAAATTGGCAAATACAGTGAGAAACCTTTGTATCAGCATTGCATGTAAAGATCATTCTCATCAGCATTAAAAAGCAAGCAACATTTTTTTTTTTTTTTTTTTTTCCCTGGAGAAGATAAAGATCTAGTTTTGCTGTCAGCCTTCAGTCCAGGACAGAAGCATACCATCCCTCCCTAGCTAAAGGACATCTTGAATTGAAAATATTTTCCTAGTTCCCAGATGGAGAAAAGGAGGGCTAGAGCTGTGTGAAACATAAATTCCAGTGTTTATTTAGAAGGGAAAAAAAAAGTTACTTTTTTCTAGGCAGTAGAGAGAATTGATGTTGCAACGTGAACAATAGGTAATCATTACTAAGAATTCTTGTTCCCCTGTAGCTGTAGGAGGCCCCAAGGTGATCTGTGCTGTCAGTGAAACTACCAGCCAAGACTGTGGGCCTAGCTGGTTCAAGAAGTGAATAAATAACTAAATGAGGGCATGTTTCCTTCTACAGTGAGTGCATAAATAAAATGCATCTATGGAGCTGTGTTTCACTTCTGTCAAGCAGAGACCTTGGTGTTGAAGGTTTCAGTTTTTCCACTGTTGTAACCCCACTGTACAAACTACCATTGTTTTTCAGTGGAGGAATTCATATTCCCAGATGCAGAGTATTTCTGAGCAATACAGCTTTAGCCTAAAATGATACAAAGTATTCGTGTAGTATTTTGAAAAACACAAAAAAGAATTGCCTTGGATGCAATAGTGATTTATATGTTCTTTTGCTGTCTTTTAAATTAAGCTGAGATTTTTCTTTGATTCTTCCATTCAAGGGCAGGCCTGGAAAGTTGAAAACATTCTCCTACCAGTATTGGTCCAGGATATATGTGGTCTAGGATCTGTTGGTATTTACTCCCATGACCTGGAAAAAAGGATTTTTCATTTTCAAGTGGTTGAAATTGGCATCTGTAAAGTGTTTTATGTTGTACCTGCATGTAGTTTTGCCCAAGTTATCCTGGAGTGAATTCTTGGACTGGTGCACACTTTCCCTGTGTCAAAGAACGGTTATACCCTACCAAAATTCCCCCTCCTCCAGTGCTACATTTTTTATTTCACTTGTACAGATGAGGAAATAGAGGGGATGTTATCACCAACCTGAGTGTGGTGGGGACAAATACTATAAGTTACAGGGATTTTTTTTCAAGATTCATGTTCAACTGTGGAACCAAGAAGGAAGAAGAAAACAGCGACCTAATACTTTACCTTCAGCTCTGTGTCCAGCATGGGCAAAGGTAAATGGCTTTGAAGACATACATAGGTTTTTAGCTCTAGATAAAACTGTGTTCTGCCCCCCACTACTTCATTAGGCAAGAAAGGAATTGAACTGATTCTCAAAGGAATTGCCCCACTCATTGGCAAAAGGCTTTTTGTTGTCTGTTACAAGCTAGTAGTAAGCTGTGGTAAAAAGAAAAACATTCATACTTTGACAAGCTTTTATTTCTCAGGCCCTTCCTCTGTGCTCTCCCTCTCTGAAGGCTCTTCAGTTGCTGCCCTGTAATGGGAGAGGATGGCAGCATAGGATAGTAGTTGAAATTGATTCTCCTCCAAGTGTCCCCTGCTATTTGGATGTTTACAGGAGGAACAGATACCTGTTAGACCAGACAAGGCTGATGACAGACAAGGTATTTTGATCTCTCTCTGTTCTTGCTGCCACTGAAATATTTACGAGGCTCAATCTCCCCAGGCTTGTGCTGTACCACGGCATTTAATAGCTCTTATGTCCCTACAGATTAGTGAGCCTCCTTTACTAACTAAATAAGGGAAAGTGAGGGATGCTTCTGCTGCTTAGCCTTTCCACTTGTGTTCTTCATGTAATTGGGCTTTGACATGCAGCTAATGGACAAAACCTTCAGATGGAGGGGCAGACATCATGTTGATGTCATAGTGCTTTCGTCTACCATCATCCTGGAAATCTACTTTCTAATAAAATAGGAGTTTCCTTTTCCCATCTCTCTTACTGAAACATAATCAAAGGTGTGACTAATTTAGAAAAAGTAAAGGGCAAAGTAGCTGGGAAGGAAAGAAACCATGCAATCAGGTGAGGTTTTTTTTTTGTCCTGCCTATACTGTTCATAGTCTCTGAAGCAGTGAAACTAAACAAACCTGGTGGTATAGTAATCAAACACACTTTTGGTGTTTGACAGCTTTACATACTGAAGGTAAGGTATAGACTGCTGTGCATGTTGGTGTACACACGAGTGTAACAACTCTTTGACATGTCATCTTTAAAATACCTTGCAATAGATGCACATTTGAATATCTTCCATTCAGCTTTAGACAGATAACACTGTGTTAAATCCCAGTGTCCTTCTCTGCCACTTTGGAACCACTAGTCAAGTGTATCAAAGTAATGTATTTTCTTATACTCCATTAGATTTTTTTTCACTGATTAATCTATTTGTGCATGCATCCAGGTACTTACTCTTTAGCTCTTTTGATGCATGCTGCTGAAGTTACCTATAGTGTATTTGAGTAACTGTTTTAAGATAACAATTGCCCAAGTACAGATGGTTTTCCTTGACTTGTTCATTGGTTTACAGTTATTGTCTGGTGATTACAAAAGGTGGTTTGGTTATTACAGAAGGAACTGGGGTACCTGAGTGTTGGTAGTTGGCATGGCTTTGGGGACAGCTCTTTTTTCCAAAACATGAGATGACTAGTCACATTTTTTCCCTGAATGCAACTTAGGACTAGCTTGCTAATAGTGAAGCACACCTCCCCAGTTCATTCTCTGTGTCCCCCTCAACAGGAAAACCAGCATGGATCACTCAGTTGTGTTGAGAAAGGGCAAGTTGATTGTTGCTTTGAATGAAGGAAGCATGATTGTACCAGTCACTGGTTGTCTTTTCCTGGGAGCTGAATTGTCAGAGTCAGGAGGGAATGGTGTTTCAGCTTTGTATTTTACCAGAGCCAGTCACAGTTTACTGAAAGGCCTGGTCAAAAAGCATAAATCATTCTGTAATCTCATGCTGACATATGGTATGTAAATACCATGATCCACCCAAAGGGTAGCCAGCATTATAAATGTACTTTCTAATCTCCTGCTGAAATGAGCACTCAGTGTAATGCAGCTGTAATCTAATAGATATTAACAGCCCGAGAATGTACAGTAAGACCTTAATAATTCAGTATTGTTCGATTGCCTCCATCTGACTTGTAATTAGCCTGATAAGGGTTCTGCCTCTGCAGTCAAGCAACTAACTGCATTAGTTCAGTATCAATAAAATTTTCAAAGCCTTGACTACCCAATATAAATAGCCTACAACATTTTACTTCCTTTTTTACATCAAACACTTCAGAGTCAATGTGCAAGACAACAGATTTTTATAGGGGAGAAAAAAAAATTCTGGATTTTTTTATAGCAATTTCCATTCTAGATTCTCAAATATATGATAAATTCAGGCCATGCAGCACTCCTGGTATGGCCCAAAACTTTTGAATGTGGCTTTGGTTTCCTCTGCCTGGGTTCTCTTGTTCCTTTTGTAGATCAGAGTCATGAAATACATCCTAGAAGTTATTGCAGTGCTGACCAGAATAGGCATAAAAGGGGGGAAGCTTATACCACGGGACTCATGGGTTTACTTTGATGTACAAACTTACCCTGGAGCTCCTCTGGATGCATGGGACGTGTGGAGCCATCCTAGCTGCCCATGACAGAAACTAGACATCCTTTCCATGATGAACAGATGAGCTGATGAATTAACCAAATAGAGGATAGTGAAGGTACAAGCAGCAGACTAGAGAGCAAGAATCCCACCCAAGCTGTGGAAAGGTTTATTTTTTTAATTTTTGTATAACAGTCATGGAAAATAAATATTTTTGTCCCAGCACAAAGCTTACAAATAAATAAGGGGATGACATTGATAACAAGGCCAAATCTTGCCTCTGTCGAAAAAACATGAGTTTACACAGATGAATACATTTTTTTTCATATAGGAAATAAAAGCTGGGCAGACTTATTTTCCCCCCCAAAACAAAGTATGGCTCTGAAATGCTAAGAATCTTCAGTGGATTTTTTTTTTTTTTTTAATGCAACTAACTGATAGCCTGACCTGTGCACATACTGTGTGCTCTGTGGTTTATGAGGCTGGTGGCAAGATTGGTGCAGGATCTGTTAAAATCCCTTAGCTTCTTTTGCAGAGTATAGCATACCAAATTCCTACAAGCATTGGTGTAAAATACTTGGGTGTTCTACTTGTGCTTTTGTTAAGGAGCTGCTGCTGAATCTAAAATAATTTGCTTACGTGGCTTGAATGTATCAATTTCCATGTTGATAGCAAAAGTCACTGTGGGGTAGCATGCCTTTTAGGAATCCTCCAGGAAGAAAAGAAACAACATCTGCATGTAATAGTAAAGCTTCTACAAAAGGTTACATTTTGAAGAGCTATGGGAGTTTCTAGAAAGAATTGCACAATATTAGTGGCAGGTCTTAGAGTAGAAACTAATGCAGGAATCAGTTGACTTATTTAAGAGTATTTTATTTCAGGAGAAAAATGTGCTGTTCTGTGACTCAGGGCAGAATTTCTTCTTAGACTGATTCATTATATCCATGGTCTGATATGGTCTGCTTGTTTGTCACAATTAAGTAATAATTTATTCTACCTCCTGAGGAGTGAAATTTGGCTGCTCTGTGTAAAACACTGACTCACCAGTATTTGGAAAACAAAGTAGATGTTTTCTGTGTTTTGTTGCCCATCAGAGTTGGTGAATTATGTTTTGGCTATTCCATGGCAACTACTTCACTGGAGTGTGAATTAATATTGCAGCTCTAGGAGTTTGATGTTAAAATTGGTTCTCACCAGAGATCTTAAGTAGGAGTATTGTTTTGAATAGTATCATGACACAACCATCTTAGAAACTCCTTGAACACATCCACAGTTCAGTTTTTTTCTGAAACTAAGACCAATGCATCATCCACTTAGTTGCAGAGCACGATGTAAAAACTCCTTATCCAATCCAGTCTACAAAAGAATGTATTTTCATGCTTTAGATAATTTCAGTCAATCTTGGAAAATGTAGCTATACAACATACAAAAGTGACAACTCCAACACTCACACACAATATGAGCTGTTGAGAATCACTGTTATATTTACCAACATTTCCATATCCCTGTCAGCCAGTTCTGCACAACTGTTGTCCTCATCATAGTCAGCAGCACCAACAGAGATTCCTCTCCTCTCCCCAGCTCGTCCCCGGGGGTGATTCTTCTCCAGTTTTACCCTGGCGTGGCTTCAGCGGGAAGCATTCCTCATCCCCCATCTTTGGGAAGAGGGGGAGGTTGCATCTTCCTTCCTCCAGCAGGAATCATGTATTCAGGTTGCCTGCCCAGCTACCTGAGAGAATGCCAGTAGTGACTGTCTACTACACAATCTACAAGGTTTCTTCCAGACTTTGGGTTGCTTGCCTGCCTCCTGGTGTACAATTCAAGGATCCTCGTTTCAGAATTTATCTTTCACCCTGAATGTACACCCAGAAATAGTTTTTAAATTAGAATGCTTGGGTTACATCCTTCTCTTGTAACTTTGCACGTGAAACTGTAGTTACAAGTCTCAGAAGCTTTTCAGACCTGCTGTATTAAAAACCCTCATCATGCTGTGAGCAAGAGTGGCTCCAGTCTTAGCAGACAGCCCCATCAGGGGGAGAGGAGCCTAAGGCAGAGGTTAAATACTTCATGTAGGGACCTGCAGGGAGCATGTGCAGTCAAGGGGAAGCAGTACATCCAAATGCCACAGTCATGCAATTAAAATTGCAGACCATCTGTAATCTACTTGTTGTGCTAAATAATAATAATCCACTCAAAAATAACCTAATCTTGGTTTTGAACTTTCTTGAACTTAACATGCTGTAAAGGAATTATTTTTCCAGGAGGAAGTCTGTACTGCTTTTGAAACCAGGAAGGGCATACCAGTAAAGTTCTTAAACTAAGTGGTATTTCTACTTACAGACTGAGCAAAGACTGAGGCTGCAATGTGATCTTACCTTTCCTGGTCCATGCAGTGAGGTTACAGACTAAGAAAAATTATGGAATGAAGATAAGGAAAGGCAAATCTTGCAGGTACAATCATGGATGCTGCCAGCTTTGCAAAGGAGCTCCTCCCTTTGGCTTGCTAAGCTGGTGGGAGCAAGACCCTCTGCCTCACTAGGCCTGGCTTTGTGATTGTGACCTTTCCTTACTGGTTTTTAAGGGGAGCAGTCCCACAGGTTTCAGCCTTGTGAGTGCATTTTGGAGTGCTGTTTTAGCCAGATTACTAGCAATGTTGCAGTTACCTATATACACAACAAAATGGAGTGGTCTCTTGGGAGACTAAGAGCTGGACAGGGGAGAGGATCTGTCAACAAATCATTTGGAAATTTGTGCCCCTGCACACCTGAGCCACCATCCTGAGTGCTGCTGCACTTGGGTAAATTAGACTGTGTACCTGCCAGTCCTCAGGTTGCATTCTCCTCAAGTTACTCCCAGATCTGGGTGTATGAGCATCTCCTAACTGATGAAGTTTAAAGAAGCAAGTCAAAGGGTAAGAAAATAAAAAAGATCTGACATGGGAGGGAGCCCAGGGCTGGGTCTTAAAGGGTAAATCTTTTTTTGATGTCTTATAGGACATACTCTCCAGTGCATCTTACTTGCTGTAGACAGCAGGTAAAGCTTTCTTTAACCTTTCTGGAATTAGAAGCATAGGCGTAATTTGAGTCTGGATTTTTTAATGCACCCTTCTGTCATATGAGCTACGACCTACATCTCAGCACTGGAATAGGGAGACCTCAGGAAAAATAAGGGGCAAGGAAGGGCTTTGCTTTCTTCTGAGAGAGAGTCCTGGAGCCAGGAGAGATCATGAGGTTCTGGCATAGGAGGAGGATTTCTGCCTTTAGTGACAGACCTAACCTCTTACTCTGAGACCTCATAGCCTTCTGTGCTAATCTACTCCAGTGTTTCACCCTTGGAGAGTTTCTCCCACCAGCCATTTAGATCCCTCCTCAGCAAATTTAGGTTTTGCTGTTCTGTGGTCTGTTTCCTATGGATAGGGAAGACAGGTTATTCCCTTTTTTCCCTGCAGCACTGTTTTGGCTATTTGCTGTGTCCCAGTTTTTTCCTCAGGCTAATCAATTTTCTGAGGCTCTGCTTGGAGATGTCCATTTTTAGAGATGTCCAAGGCAGTGTGTTTGGTTTATTTTTTTCTGTCCCTGGGGAGTTGGGACCTGAAAATGGTCACAGTTTGTTCACATGTGAGTGTAAGGGATGGAAGATGTCAAGTATCTTGTATCAGGAAATCTAATTATGGATTGTGGTATGATGTTTTCCAGCTTTTCAATGTCATAGCTTTGCTGATTCATATTCCAGTCCATTTTACATTTGCTTTATTGATATTTTTTTGCTTACACGTAGAAACTTGTCCACTGCCCTAGAGCATTGTGATTTTTTTTGTCTGTTTGTTACCTGACCAACTCTGCACCTACTCCAAAGCAGTTTCATCTAACCACATTCCTTTCTTGGCTTATGAAAACATCCTGCAAGTCTGAATATGTCACCATTTGAGCTGATACCAACAGCTTGCCCGTGCTGTCAAGAAAATATCCTGATCTCTGCTTTGTGGTTTCTGAGCCTTGTGCCAAACCATTTAGCCTTGCTCACCTAGAGGTGGTGCTTGCTGCTTCCCATGAGGGGGAAGGCTGATTTTGCTTTTTGGATGAAGAACTGGGAGGCAAATAAACAATATTTTCATTAATTTCTAGCTAATCATAACTAACTACTAAGTCTAGGGTGATCTTAGATAATTGGCTGCAGTTAGATGATTTTTGGTGCCACTTTTCTTTTTGTGTGCGAGGAACTCTGAACATACTTGTTCAGTCAACCACAATTCATTAATTAATATGGATGACAGCTCTGAGTACTGAATCACTAAAAAGAAATTCCAAAAGAGACATACATCTCATCTGTACCAAGCAGCCTCCAGAGCAGCATGGAAAGGGGTCTCTTCCCACTGACTGCTTTGCTCGCTCCAGGCTCTGGCTATTGCTGCAGGAGGCCAGTTCAGCTCTCATCCAGAAACAGGTGATGATCGTCAGGTTCAGCCCTTCTATTTTCTCCTTTCAGACATGATTATATCAACGTGGTAATCTTGGTGCAGGTGGAGTCTTGTCCAAGGAAGAGCAGCCAGGAAATGAGATCCAGAAACTGCCAGGGACATAGGGCACATGCTCGAGCTGGCCCTGGACCTGGCGAGTTAGAAGAAAAACTCACAAATTCAGCACAGCCAGTAAGGGAGAAAAATAAACACAGTAAATAAAGAAATGGGCAGAGAGGTTTTTTGTAGCCATTCGTGGGGGCAGAGCTGGAATTGAAAAGGTTGTGACAGTGCTCGTACTGACGGCCACGGTCTGTGCCCAGCAGCAGGTGAGTGCGAGAGTTCAGGAATCCGCTCATTTCCATCATCCTAGAAGTTACTCAACAGCACCACGCTTGCATTGGATGTCAGGCCCAACATCTCCCTTCGGCTGTGCCCTGTGCAAGGGAGGATCTGGAGGAGCTGGAGCCCCGGCAGAGCCTGAGCACCTGAGCGCTGCCGCCCTGCCCGGGACCGGCGCTCGCCCCGCGCCGGGAGACAAAGGGAGCGCATCTGAGCCCTGCCGGAAGAAACCTAACAATTCTTATTTACCAAATTGACAAAATCCTATCATTGCAATTAAGGGGATATGTAATTAACTGTGTCTTAATTACAGCAGCTGCCACTTCATCTGAATGCAGCAATTTGCGGAGAAACCGGGGGAGATGCTTTAAATTCGTGTGTGTAAACAGCGGGAGCACAAACAGCGCGGCGTGCGCGGCTCCCGGGGCCGCCGAGCCTGTCCCGGGGGCACGGCCCAAGGCACAGGCGCCCTGGTGGCCTCTGGAAATCCCTCGGGAGCCAGGGAGCTTCAGGGATCCCTGCCGCAAACCCATCGGGCTTGTACCTGGAGCTGCCGGGCTGAGCCCAGCGCCGCAAACCCTCCCGGCAGAGATGCGCATCTCCTGACTCCCGGCCTCTCCTGATTCCGAGCCTCTCCTGATTCCCGGCCTCTGCGGGAGCAGCAGCCCCCGGGGCGTGTGCCGAGTGCCCTGGGCGAGCTGAATTTCGCTTGGTCTCTGGCCGTGCACTTTCACGGCATCATCGCTCCGGGCCGGCAGGAGTACCTCTGCCCGCCAGTGTCCTCCCTGTCCCCTCTGGCTGCTCTGCTGGGAAGCCAGGCTCACCCCATCCGGCTCCTGCAGGTCTGCGTGACATTTAAAAAGCATCCTTTGCTGCTGCAGCCTCCCGTGGCTTACGTGGGTCACTTCCCGGGAGCTGCTGTGGATTTCCCAGCGTGGAACAGTTTTCCCTGCTGAGATACCCAAAAGGTCGGGATGTTTGTGGATTCACTTGGGTGCAAAGCACTTGGGTTTTGCCACCTTCCCAGCCCACCTCAGTGGCTGCCGGCTCCTGCTTCCTGCCTGTAACCAGAACTTGGTGGCTGGCTGTGCTGGCTTAGGGTGGTGAGCTGTGACAGAGTGGATGTGGTTTTGGATGTGGTTTTCCATACCTGGAGACGCAGCATGGACTTCCCTGCACTCCCCAGGCAAGAGCCGCGGGCGCTCAGAGGCAGGGAGAGGGCTGTGCCCTGCTGGGGTCGCTTCCCAGCTCTGCTCCCCAGACGCGGCTGCTCCTGGGGATCAGGTGGAGGGGCCGTGTAATCCTGCGACTCAGTTTACTGCCGTCAGCGCCGAGCTGCTGTGCCTCAGGTACGGCTCACAAATACTGAGCTAAGCCCAGAAGCATTAACTGCTGAGCTGCAGCTTGCAAAGAGCCTTGCACACCCCCCTGCCACTGCTAATAAATAGGATTGATGTCACAAAGGCTGAGGACTGTGCCTGCTCAAGTTGGCAGAGATCACTGGGGCTCCATAATTCAGCTGCATTGATTTGTCCTGTAAGTTTCATGTGTGAAATAAAGCTTCTCTTTGTCAAGTCAGCACAGGAAGGATATCCTGCTTGGTTCTAGCAACATTCCTCTGGTTTCCTAACTGAAACCTAGGCTCTTTTCTTAGTGTTTGAGTAATGGGCATCATCACAAAGACTGGATTATTAATACGTGCATCAAGAATTTGAAAACACGGGATGACATCCTGTCACTATTTAAATGATGGCACAACCTTCATGGATGCTGGTGTAACCAGAATTTCACCAGCCAGCACTACTCAGCTGTCACAAACTCCCTTTACATTGCTCGGGGGACCTCTGTGTTGCAGCCAATGGCACTTTGAGAAAAATACACAGTTAAACTTGTTAAAACTTGTCCATGTTAATCTCTTAAAAAGAACTTAGTCGTTTTAGATTTCCATGCTGAATCAGGCTTCATGGAAAACTACTAATGTTTTTCTGTCTTCTTTGGGATGGAGCATGTGACACTCATGGTGTTTTTAATACTAGTTACATTTGCATGGATATGCAGCCTTTGTTTCATCAACTTTCACATTTTGGTGCCCACCTTTGGAAAGGTGAAGGGATATTCTCACTCATTTATTTCCTTGGGACTTGTCTGTGGTGTTACTGGTTGTGACTCATATATAGTCTTAGCAGAAGTTAAAAAAAAAAAATAGAAGAAAACAAAGCAGCCTTTAAATTTTTTTTTCAACCCAAGTGGAGTGCCCAGGCAGGAGTGATGTAATTTTCAAAGCTGTGGACAACTTCAGCTTTCACTGATGTATTTTGTAGGCTCCAGTATGGGTGCCAGCAGTCTGGCTTTTGGTAACAGGATTTTGAAATGCCACCCAAAGGTTCCATTGTCAGCCAAGTGACCTTAGCAATGATCACAAAATTAATGCAGAAAACCAGACACCAGAAAAATATCTTTTCTCCGTGTTCCCTGTTTGATAGGTGCATGGTTTCATCCCACCCTGCTGACACTACCACCTTCATAAGATGCATGAATGCTGTCAGCACAGGCACCTACTGAAGACTTCCCTTGACCCTGCCAGAGGCTAAGTGAATTATGTTCACTCTCCCACGTGAAACCTGGAGAGACAAACCTCTGTCTGTCACACTTAGGCACTTTATATCCGAGCACCAGTCGAGCAGTTAAAAATGTCTTTTTTTAAGATCAAGGTGTTTGACAACAGTGAATGTCCCATACCCAGAAGTGCTGTGGTAACTGTTGATTTGTAAAACCCCTCCCTCCCCTGTCCCTGCTCAGTAGCTGAGATCTCTGGATCAGAGGGACTTGCTGGTTTTTGCTAGTGCACAATACCCCCCTCCCCAACCCACACCATCTCTGTTCCCCAAAGGCTGGTCCCTCTCTGCAGGAGGCAGGCAGGGGCTGCTGCCTCTCTCAAATCACAGGGTGTGAACAAAGGACCGTGAGGAACTGGAATGAGATCACCAAATCCATTTGATTTATTTGGGATTTGAGCCTAGGTCTTCTGGGTGAAAGTGAGTGCATTAACCCACTGTGGGAGTTAATTCCTTGCCTAGTCATTATTCAGGCATCATTAAAGTATGCATTGTGCTGGAGGTCAAATCAGATTATTCTAAAGAATTTGGAATGGGAAAAATGCTGGGGTTTTTTCATCAGCCTAAGTGTTTGGTTATCTCAGTGTTTAGCTATTTATATTGTGCCTGTCACTGTGGCATGTCACTCTATAAACAAAGGGATGCTCCAAATCTCCTATTATTTTAATGGTATTAATGTTCTTCATCTGGGGAAAAAAAATAAAATAATTTCCCTCTGGAAGATAACAGAGTAAGTGGTTTAACACAAAGAGCAGCTCTGGGAACACTGCTCTGGGAGGCTTACCCAGCAGAACACCCCACAGCTCTGCATCCACAGCACTGACACTCACCCGGGCACACCTGGAGATGCTCTGGCTCCCCCACAACGCCAGAAACAAGCACCCACTATTGCAGGGAGGGCTGGCCTGCAGTAGCAAGAAGAGCAGAGGAGGTGACAGGCTGGATCTAAGGCTGACAGGGAGGAGGAGGAGCAGCACTGCTCTCAGCTCTCGTGCCTGAGTGTAGCTTTGGTGCAGAGCTCTCCTCGGCAGGCGTAAGGTGGGTGCCTTGCTCAAATCACACACTCTGGCACCAGGGTGGAGAAGCAACACATGGGCTGGAGCAAGGAGTATTCTTTTCTTGGCTATTCCTAAAGATACAACTTGGATCTTCCATCCAGATATGTGATCCAGACATATGCTGCCCTTATCACAGGATGGAAAGATGCAAGGATAGCAGCTCCATGCTGGAGGGGGATCAGGGAGGCAGAAGCAGGAGCAAACAAAGGGTGCATGAATTCAGCTCCCACCCCAGAGATACCTGTCTGGCTTTCTGTTGTGGCAGCAAGGGGAAAGGACCCAGGGACTGGAAGCAACTTGAAAACCAGATTGAACTAGTCTGTTACTGTAAGATAAGATGATGGTCCCCTAGGGGACACACAGTGGCTGGGAAGGAAGTCTAAACATTGAGACTATTTTAGTGCTGAGAGACACAGGTCATAGTCTTGGTGTCTGGCACACTTCTGTGAGGAGGAGAGGAAGGGTGAGAGCACCAGCTGGCTGTACTGGGGATGGCAGGCAAAGGATTCTCCTAAGGCTGAAAGAGGCTTCCATAAATTTTTATCTGTTGGGTTATTATTTAACCTTGCTTCATATGGAAACAAGGCCAAGACAATTATCCTGATAGCTCCCTCCAGAGGAATCCCAAACTTTCTGTCCAGTTTGATGAAGGTGATGTTCAATCCCTGCAGTTTGGTTCCTTTTTCTGAATGGGTACCTGAGAAGGAAACAGAACCCCAGAGCTGCAGGGCCTCAGGAGCAGCTCAGGAGGTGCCATGAAGGAAAGGAGATTTACCAGCACTGAAGCACAGATACCTGCCTTCTGCAGCACAAAATGGAGAAATTGCTAAAGGGAACACACTAGAAATGAGGTAACCCAGGAGCAGGACATGCAGTTGTAGATACAGCCTGCAGAATTTCATCTGCCCAGCAGCATTTCTTGGTAATTAATTTCAAACTGAATCTGAAATTCCCATGAGTTTCTCCATCCAGGGTCTGAAGCATGTTTGTGCACTCTGAAATTGACAGGATGGAGTTTAGGGGATGTAGGAGATGTCCTGGACTGCACTGAGCTGCACTGAATGGCAGTGCCCAGCCAGCATGGGAGCACAGGGTGGAAAGGTGTGCAAACCTGAGAGTGGGAGGAGCATTCTCCTGCCATCTTCACCTCTCTTTGTGTGTGAGGGGCTCAGAGAGGCTGGAAGTGCTCTTTGGGCACTTCCAGTCCCACTGGCTATGAATCAGATAGAGAAGTGAAACAGGGTGTATCCAAAATGTCTTGTTTCCTGGCCAGTAGCACTGGGAGCAGGGTTCATGCCAGATGAGGATCCAAGCCATGTAATTCATGTTTCAATCTATCATGCAGTCTATTCATTAAAGGAGAGATAAAAATTGTTGCCTCTGTTTCTAAATATCCTGGGGCAGGCCTTGCCTTCTCCCTGCAGCAAGAGATACTGGAAGCACAGTGTAAGACCAGCTTGCTAAGGGGGAAATTACTTGGTGCATGGAGCCCCAGAGGTGAAAAGCACTTTGTGCCATGTCAGGGATGGTTCTTCACTTGTATGTTCTTGGATTTCACCCAAGGCAGATCTGTGCCCTCATTGGGAACAAGAACCATCTATCACCTGTATATTTCTCTACATTGCAACATAAAAACTGAGGGCAGTCATTAGTGCCAGCCATTCAGGTAGTGGGGCAACCTGGAAAAATGTTCTTACGGCTGCTTTTGCCTTCTCCCCCATATATGAGGAACCTGGACCAGTTCCTCATTGCCTACACTTTTACTGACCTAGGGGCCTTACCCTTCCAGAACAACACTTGCAGGATAATGGCTGGAGTCTCCTAACCTAGCAACTTCTTCCTTGTGGCACATGGTGGCATTTGGGACTGACCTTCCATAGGTGCTGGCACAGGAGAGCCACCACCTCGTTGGGGCAGGACCTTGACACACAAATACCTGTTGATCAGCACAGCTTTGATTTTCCAGTAGCAAGGATTCATTACGAGATGAACTGGGATGATTGCACTCCTACATTGTTGGGGCTGCCTGTTCCAGCCTGGCAGCTTGGCAGGGTCCTGAATCCAGCAATAATCTGCCTGTAGTGTCTGCAGGAGGGTGGGAATGGGAGATGATGCCCCATTCTTCCACAGGGATGAGGCTGCCTGGGAGGGACCTAAATACACTTGATGCTGACTGGGTGGACCAGTGGGTATGTGAAAGCAGAAGCCTGCTGACAGCCTGCCCTGAGCCACTGAACCATTGGCCTGTTTGTTTTTGTTTTCAGTGTTAAAGAAATATTACAAAAACATTGCCCTGGGGATTGGTGATTTAACCCTTGAGGGAGCCCATTTAACACCTTGTTGGGTGACTGTGATGTTTACCTCCAGTTCTGCAGTGGTAGCAGTATCCACTGATATCTTTTAAAAGACAACTGGGGCAGAAGTGATGCTGATGCTGTGAAATAGGTCAAACGTGATGCGACACCTGATCTGTTGAGCTGCAAACCCACCACTCCTCCTCAGCCTCTGTATTGATTATCTGGCGGGTTTAAAACGCTGCTGAAACCTCTGCCTGTCGCCTCACATCACTGCATGAAGGAGGAGGCACGGCCCTGTGTCCTTTCAGCTCAAAGGATCTAATTATTGTATCTCATTTCTGTAACCCAGGAAAAGAGAGAGGGCCATCTAAATGCACAGATGGCCTGTGACTTACGTCAGGAGCCATGGGATTAGGGACTGTCCCAGCAGAGAAAGCTCACTGGCCTTTCTTTTATTGAACTGTCTGCAAATGATGTGCAGCCAAAATCCTGGCCACCTGTGGTCACTAAATATCCAGTGGTGCTTTTTTTGCAGGACTAACTCCCACATCCTGAGCACGTTCAAGGTGGGGTGTGTGCATGTGTGTGTGCAGGTGGAAATACACTCCAGCTTCCTAAATCCCACTTCCTGACTATGCTGCAAGAAAGTGGCATTACCTCCTTCCTGCCCCGAGTTTTCCAATAATGGTATTAAAGTGTAGGAAATCAAATAGTTTCTGCATGTTGTCCCAGAGCTGTGGATTTTTCCACTGTGAATTCAGAAGATCCAAACGTGTCATTCTGGTTTGTGAAGTGCCTGGGAAAAGCTCTTACCACCTTGAGAAGAAATCTTTAGTTCAGCAGGCATTTTAACGAGGTGGTAAAATATCCCAGAGTATGCTAAAGACCAAAAGATTAGCCAAAAAAAAAAAAAAAAAGTATTTTAGGTTTCACCTAGAGACTAAGACAACTAAAACATCCAGGTAGGATCTGAACTGCTGGGGGAGGAGGCTTGGTTGTGACAATAGCAGTGATGCAGCCGTGCGGTGAGGAGATGCTTTGTGGCACAGGGTGGAAATGTCTGGAAGAGATACCAACCCCACTCAGGCTTGTTCTTCCCCTAATTGCCTGACTTTTATCGAGGAATACACAAAACGAGCACTTAAAATTAGATTCTGAGAGCTCTTGCTTAAATGAAGAGACTGTCAATATTTGCAGAGCGATGCTTCGGCTCGCCCAGGCGGTATCCGAGTACACGGCACTTGAATGGCTGAATGCATGGAGCACTCTCTTCCCTTTCTCTGCTTAATGAAAAACAAAATGGGGAGAGCCTGGTTTTGCTTTTCAGGCTCATTGTGTTCATGTTTTTTTCAGATTCTCACAAACTTGGTCTTGACTTCTCGGAAGCTACTTCACACAGCAAACTCAGCACAATGGTACGCACAGGACTAACACTATATGAAACACAAAACAAAAGGGGGAAAAAAGACTCTTCCCCCCCACCCCCCCAAATGTTGTAGGTTTCTGCTTCTCTAATCTCCTGTTTTCTCTGGATTGTCAGATGAAATACTCAGAGCAGACATTGACTGGTTCTGGAAGCAGAGCAGGAGTGCATTGCCTGAAGGCTGAATTGAATTGTAACACAGCTTGATCTTGCCAGGACGGCAAGGTAAAGCCTCCCACACAACACCCTTATTTCTTGAACTTTTATCACTAAGAAATTATCATTTTGAAGCTGATGGGCATTAACATCCCAGGTGGTTGGCATCTCTTTGTGAATTTTTTATTTTACTTTGCTAGAATAGCAAAGCATCTCTTTGTGGTTTTATTATCTTGCTTTGCTAGAATAGCAAGAGCCTGGTCTGGAGCAATTTCATGCTTCTCAGGTAGGGCCAGACTCTGTAGGATCTGTAATATTACAAGCTCAAAGCATCCACAGTGAAGGCTTCTACCCTCTAATCTTTCTGTGCTCAAAGCATTTCTCATCCATTCCTGACCTCTGAACTTCCTGGATCTCTGGCTTTTGCAGGCAGTCAGCTGTCCTCCCTTGCAAAACCTTCCCCGTCTCTGTCTCCCCAGTGATGTGAGGTTGATTCTGACACAGGGGATAGAAAGTCTTGCAGTCCACAGCAGGAGATAGAAAGTCTTGCATGCCTGCTTCCCTGTCCTGCTGCATCTGTCACCCTGCACAGATGCAGCTGGGTCCCTGTGCTGGGAGCAGCCAGAGCATGGGTGTGGTTCAGCACTTCCCACCTCTTCCATCTAGACCTCCATTTAATAAATGTCTTGTAAGCCTCTGAGTCCTTTATTAAGAAGGCTGAATGTTTTTATCTTCCCTCTACAGCTCAGATGCTTACTAAAGGCCCTATCACATGAGGACCTCATTTTCAATTTTCCTGATGTCCTGGCCATGGCACCCTGATGCAGACTCCCCCCATTTCTCCCACAGCAGGTCCCTGAAAGTGAGATGTTCCCCATCCTAGGAGTACTCGTTAGCCTATCCTTGAGGTCAGGGCACACAATTCCAACCCTGATTTCCTGGAACAGACCATCCATAAAAGCAGAAGTATTTGACAAATTTGGTCTGGCACAGGCTGTTCATTGCAAATCTTAATGCAAATAAGAGAAATGTCAGTGCTAAAAGAAAAAGAGTATTTAGGAGAAAAAAATCTTGCGCTGTTTTGTGGCATTTGTGCATAAAATAATGAGGCCAAATATATCACCATTGGATTTGAGCCAGATAAGTTCATAACGTCTAATCCAGCTGGTGGATCATGACTCCCTTCATTATTTAAAGCAATGCTGTGGGAAAAGACACACAGCAAAGCTAGCAAGATGGTGCTTGAGCTGCCATATTCCTGGCAGCCAAACAAATGCAGCGTGCGTTTTCTCACACCAGCAGGGAGGGAGAGGAAAACGTGGAGCTAACAAGAAGCCCAGCATTCCCTCACGACGCAGGCTGAGCCTCACCCACTGCCTTCTCCCCTGCAGTCTGGTTCTGTTCATCTCCAGTGAGGCATCTCCTGCTCCTCCTTGACCATGGCCCCTGGCAGGTGCTGTGCTGCCCAGCCAGGAGCAGGCTGTGCTGGAGCAGAGTGGTCCATGCAGGTCTCCAGCCTGTCCCTCTGATACTGGGAGACAGATGGCAAGCACCTGCCTTGCAAGGCTTCCCCTGTGCCCACTGCTTGGCAGCTCAGGGATGGAGCCACTGTTGGTAACTTTGCATGGATCAGCCCTTCAGCGATTTATTTTTTTTATCCTAATTCACCCGGTCTCTCACACAAACTTTCTGTGTCATGTTTTGGGGCGGAGATCATGTCTTGGTTGCATTCTCTGGTCTGCAGTAGCCTCAGCCTGGATTCCATGCCCCTCTGCACTCTTGTCTGCTTGCCTGAGCCCATCCTCCCCAACTCAGCTGATGGGGCCTCGTGGTTTTTGGCACTGCTGGTTTGGGAATGGTCTATAAACCCCAGCACAAGCATGCTCCTGCACATGATTTCCTCAGGATGGTTGACAGGTCCTTGTCCCCAAAGAGCCTCCAGCAGCTTTCAGCCCCAGAATGTGTCTTGTGCCTTGGGTTCAGGATGATGTTTTTCAGTGGGTCCAGCACAGCTTCCACAGCAGGGAGCACACAAGGGCTCTGTGTAACTCAGGATGTACTTGGCTCAGAGGCAGCCATGTGTGCATGTCTGCATCATCCTGTATAACTGAGGGAAGACTGATCAGCATCCCCGTGCACAATTCTGCTTCTCCTCCTCCATACTGAGGTCTTTCAGCTCTTCTTTGCCTGTTTTGGAGGCAGCTTTCTGTGGAAAAAAATAAAAGGGCACCCTTGCTACACTGCTCATGATATATGGCCACAAGGGCAAAGCATTTTCTATTTTTCTTGATAAAATGAAAAAAGATATCCCAGTCATGACATTTGTTTTCCTTCTGAGGTTCATTTTCCAGGAACATTGATTCTTGTCTTGGAAAAGTCATTGGGCACCTCAGAGAGCATGGCACTTGTCACTGTGGTCCTTAATTGATGCATCAACAGGACTGCCATGTATCTCCATGTATCTCCAAATATATGAGATATGCAGATATAAACAAAAGCTCAAGGCACAATGAAAAGTACAAAAAATATGATTAAGTAACCTCCCTGCAAATCAATTTTCACCTGAATTTTAGCTCTTCTGTCTCAGTCTGACAAGCTCCTCTGTCATCCATTCAGGCTTCCAAGAGAAAAAGCAGGGCAAGACAGACATTACCTTGTAGGATGGGAAAACAGACCCCTCTTTGTGTTGTAGGTGATTTTTCCAGTTCTCTTTCACATAAAAGAAAGAATACAATGTTGTCACGTATTTGTACATCAGCATCTGAGTCTTGGTGGACTCAAGCAAGATAAGACACAGAACAGGAATCAAAAATAGCTTTATTGTAGTGCTGGATATTTCATCAGAGGAAGGACAAAAGAGGTAGAAGAGCTCACAAACGCCCAGAAATAGGTGTGGTGATTTCACAGTGTATTCAACAGCTCCCTGGGGATGATTTCCTTGGAGGGCAAACATTGACTGCCTGTAGGCTGAGCTCAAGAGGCAATCATTATGGGCAATGAGATTTTGGGCAAAGGGAACAGGGGCTGGGTCTGGACTGTGGGGAGAATGGAAGGGGCAGAGATACAGAGTGTGAGAGCCCTGAGGCTCAGGGTGCTGAACATCTGCCTGTGCACCAGCTCTGGCACTGCATTGGCTGCTGGCTCTGCAGGTCTGCTGGATATTTTGTGAAACCAGCTGGGGACTCTTGACAGGCTGCTGCTTTCCTCAGGCTCCCAAATCTCAAGATGCACACACTTTGAGGTCTCTCAAGACAACCACCAGACCCCTTTGCTTGCTTGCTTGTTCAGGTGCCATCCATGGATGTGTGGGTGCCCAAACCTGTGGGTGCTGCTGATCCCTGATCCAGGAAAACCTCTGCAAAGAGCACCTGCACATTTGCTCCCTAGGTCTTGTTTAAAAACTGCTTCCCAGAAAAAGGTTGAGCACAGTAAATGCCTGATTGCCACCTCTCTGGGTGACTCTCTCCCTTGTAGACATCTGTGAGTGCCACTTCTCTCTCTGCTTCCAGCCAGCATGAAAATCTGCCTCTGTATTTCCTCATTAGGGTGTCCTCCCTCAGTCTCCTCATTTCTAGAGCAAAGAAGTGCAATGCCATTGACCATTCCTGACAAGTGGTGGCTGCTGGCTGGTGAAGGCTCATGTGAATTAATATCAATTCTATCAATTCCCCACGCCAAGGCTGGCTCTGGCTGAGTCTTGGGGTGTGCTTTTGGAAAAGTGAGGTGCTTGCTCCTGCATGGTGGGGTGATGAACATGCCAGAGAGAGGGAGTGGGATGGGAGACACAGCATCACCTCTGCAGTTCTTGTGCAGAGTTTCACAAATGCAACCTTTCTACTCTTTAAGGGCACTTTTGGGTTTTTCTTCAGGGAAACCCGTCAAGTTTTGCTCTTCTTCTGCTTTGCACATAGCCCTGTGGACATGGGATGAGGCCAGGGAGGGGATGCACTGGGCAGCAGTAAAAGGGCCAGGGAAGCCCATGGGCACACAAGATGTTACTGAACTGCAGAGGAAAAAGCCAAGAGGCCTCCAGAGCTGCCCCCATACAAAATTATGTTTTATAATTATGTGCAATATTTATTTATAATATACATTTATTTGTACATGCACATACAAAGGTATGTTTTGCGTTTCTGGACGCGGCCTGAATGTTAAAAAGTTTCGCGAAGTGACAGCAGCTGCCCAAACACCAACTCCCCTGCTGCCCCTCCAGAGAAAAGCACAGTCCGACACAAGCTCGGGCATCCCTACGGGAAAGAGCCGGCCGCGGGGCTCTAAAAGAAGCAAAGAGCCCCCCGGGCTGCCGATTGCCGTGCGGACCCCTCCGGAGCGCTGGGTGCTGGCGGGGTCGAGGCGTCGCCGGGGGACCGGCAGGAGCACCCGGCCAGGCTTATTGCCGGGTTTTGCCGGTCCTTTCCGCCGAAGGAGAGCGGGCAGCCCGGGCGGGGCCGCAGCTCGGCGGGGCCGGGCGGGCTCCTCCCGCTCCGGGAAGGGCCGGGCCGGGCGGGGCGGGCGGCGGCCGCCAGGGGGCCCTCGCCGCTCACGGTTCGGGACCGGCGGGCGGCAGCGGCGGGGCCGGGGCCCCATCGCCCTTCCCTTCCCTTTTCCCTTCCCTTTTCCCTTCCCTTTTCCCTTCCATTCCCATTCCATTCCCATTCCCATTCCCATTCCCATTCCCATTCCCATTCCCATTCCCATTCCCATTCCCATTCCCATTCCCATTCCCATTCCTTCCCCGCCGCCCCCGGGGCAGCGCCTCCGCTCCGCCGCCCGCCGGCACCGCCCGAGCGGGGTCAGCGGGCAGAGCGAGCGGGGGTGAACGGGGCTTCGAAGCGAGTCAGCACCCCGGGCAGTGTTAGCGCGCCCTCGTCTTTGTGTTTCTCGTTCTTTCTGCCGTGCTGCGCCGCCAGTCCCGCCGTGCCGGGCGGGTCCCGGGACGCCGCGCTCAGTCCCGGCTCCCGGCCGCGCTCCCTCGGGCAGCGCCGCAGGGGCCGCCAGCGGCTCGCACCTCCCCAGGGAAAAGGAATTAAAGCCGTGGCCGGGTCAAAGGAGGGCTTCGCTGGCCGATTTTACGGCTGCGACGAGACCAAACTATAAAAGCCGACTGAGAACCACAATCGAAAGTGCTGGAGGTGGATTTTTTTTTTTTCCCCTTCCCGCAGAGACTCTGGGTTTTGTTTCAGAAACTTCATAGGCGTAGGAGCTGGCTGCAAAGGTTGAACCAGATCTATTCCAAGTTTTATCTGCCTCACAAAAGTCATTTTGGCAGCCAAGGAACCGACAAGACCTGAATCCAAAACCAAGCAGAAGTTCCCTGTTAGAAACTTTAGAGCAGGAAAATGTCTAGCACTTCAAAACAATGTAGGCTTTCATGTGAAGCTCTTTGCAAACTTGCAAAACAGTAAGAATTTCTTGGATAAAACCCTGTTTATTTGCACTGCGCACCAACAGCAAGTCCAGGTTCCTGTACCCAAGGTGAAGGCCCTGCAAGAGTGTGCAAAAATTGGCTCTAAGTGCATAGTTGTGTATGGCTCCAACACAAAAAAGCTGTGACAAGCAACTGAATGAAGTAAATGCTTTTCCTACCAGAGTAGTGCAGCGAGTGCATCTGAGGCCATTCCTCTTCTCCTTCCTAGTTTGACATTTTCCTGGCCTCGTATGCTAATGGAAACAGTCCTAAACTAGCAGGTATCACCTGCCCCTGCAGGGAAGCAGCATTTCCCTCTCCTAGTACTTGCCACAAGTGAAAATTTCTGGAAACAAGTGAGAAAGCTGAGTTAAAAGGCTTTATCTTGCACATGTATCGCTGCTGCTGAACGCGATACAGACCGTCGAGAATCTGAGCCCGTTACAAAAGTGCCATTCAGCACACGGGCAAGTTTCTGGAGCATCGCAGTGTGTCCCCACATTGCCCTTCCGAGGTCCTCGACAGGAGCTCTTCCTCCTGCCGAAGACCTCACAGATGGGGCAGCGATTGCTGGGGCAACAAATTACAGCCAAGGAAAGTGGAATTAGGCATCGTGCAGCCAGGGCTTGAAAAAATTCACTCATTTTACTTGTGATTTGAATTGCAGCTGCAGTGTGAATTGCAGGACCCTCTGCGCTGTGCCATGCACAACTGCATAATTACAGGACGGCATGTTCTCCTCCTGATTGCGATCTGAGCAGGGTGCTTCCTCCCACCCCGCCAAATGGCCCCCAGCCAGAGCCCATCAGCCTGGGGGAGGGAGCCGGCTCTGCCGGGAGCGCAGGGCACAGCTCGCAGGGAAAAGAGCAGGAAGAAGCGCTCCCAGTTTGTGGAAACCTGAAGGGTATCACAGGAAGCTGCAGAGCCAAAAAGGCAGCTGGGAATGCTGCAAAGAGCAGGAGCGGAGGGGGCCGGCTCTGTGTTGGCTGCTTGCAGCCTCACAGGCTGAGGGTGTGTGGTAGCCACCGGCAAGGAGACTCCGGCCGTGCTGGGACATCAAGACTTTGGGGGTGACACCTGGAAGCTGTTCGGCTTCTCACAAACAGTTCTCCAAGCTGCTCCAGGAAGATGGGTGATTAAAAACATTAACCTTCAGCACACGTAGTCCATGAGTGTCTGGACATGGCAGCTTTTAGAACATTCTTGATCTTAGTATCTTTTACCTGGGGAATCAAAACATCCTAACATGTGGCCTCATGGTGTGGGATAGCAAGGGGCTCGTGCAAGCAGGGCTCCCAGCTCTGTGGCTGAGGAAGTCACATTCCAGCGTTTTTCCTACTGATGTATTTACCTTCTTATGTGTGTCGGGTAAAGTGCACTGAGATATTTTAATCAGCATTGTCAGAAGATGTTTCTTGTCTTGGCTTCAGAAGACTTGTCTGCATCCTGTTCCACTGTCCATCTCTTCCTGTCCAATAGTTGTTATGCTACAGAATTTACACTTGGAAGCAGGAAAACTGCACGGACAGATGACCCAGAAACTTTCTGGAAGCACGATCAAGGCAGACATGTAACTTTTTGATTACTTTTTATATTTAAGTGCTTTCCTCCTCTGCTTTATTTCTGGGTTCACGTCAACAGAGCTTTCTTCTTTATCTACTTCAAACATGATGTCTCCTACTCGGGCTACTATTTAATTATTTTCCTGTAATGTGCATCTGGAAACATTGCAGATTCTTTCCTCTGTATTGCAGTGCATGCATTTTGTTTTCTTGCTGTCCAGCTGGATCATGCTTTTTGATAGATGAAGATTTACTGAAGTGAGAATCCTTTCTCCAATTAAATGGTCTCAATTTAAGAAATCATTCTCATTTTACATGCAAAGGGATCTTGAAGCCAATCCAGGCAATGCAAGGTAATTGATGCTTCCTCCTTTGTGAGGAGTTTTTTCTCAAGTTGTTTATGTTGTACCAGGGACACCCCCAAGTAGTCAGAAGGTTATTCATAAATAACAAGCATACAGAAGTCTTGTCCCTCAGATGAAGGACAAATGGAGAGAGAACAAGCCCACAGCTCCTCCTGAGGCCAGGTGTCACCATCAACATCTGCCCCAAAATACTGGCACTCACGATGGATTTGCCCTTTCCAGGAAAGGTGCTCCTGGCCAGGTCCAGACACACGTGGGGTGATGCTCCGACCACTGTGACAGGCAGAGCTCAATTTTAAGGCAAGAAGTCCCTTTAGTACAGTAATCTGGAGGGATGTCACAAATTTATGGGTGCTGGAGCCACTCTTTGTCATTTGAAGATCTTCTTTGAGACCTCTACCTGGACAGCATGTGCTGCAGATGAAATGTCAACTCAATCATTCTGCAGTGAGGTGTTGTTGCATTTTTTTTTCTAAAGATACATTTAAAGGGCAACTCATTTGCATAATATTTTCATATCCTTGGTCTTAAAAAGGCTTAAGGAGCCAGGACTGTGATCTGAAATCTAATATTCTTACCTTTTGCAGTGGCAAAGGACAGGAGAGTCGTCATTAAAAAATGATTCAATTCTCTTTGTAAAGGAGTATTGTATAAACTGTGAAAGACATGGTTAAAATAGTAAATAGTGTTACAGTTTTGGATTTTTATTGCTTTACCCCAGGCATTTACTGTGGGTTCACTATGTGAAATGTGATGGAATTATTGTGATGATGCATTGTTTAAATATTAAACATTAATGTTCTTCTTTTGATGGTGAAGCCAGTATTAAACCTGTTAATTTTTCATTAAAGCACCTAAAGCCAAATTTGTTTAAGCTCTCAGTTTGCTGTCATCTTCATAATAGAAAACACCAAGTAAAAGCCACACAGACTTGGGAATAAATAGGAGTGAAATGTGGGAGCCAGCTCCAGGCTTCCTCTCAAGGTGGAGGGGAGGTGGAGGGGAAGAGAGAAGCAGCAGGAGGAGAAGGAAGAAGAAAAGCATCTCAGGGAAGAGAGGAAAAGATAAGAATCTACAGAGCAGCAGCAAAAGGGTTTGTAAGTACTAAACAGTACAGGAAAGGGCTGATCCATGGGAAGCAGCTCCTGCCTGGCAAAAGGCACAAGGGGGTCAGGGCTGAGGCAGGTCAGTGCTGGGGGATGGCACAGCCTACGGTGGGACAGGGCCTTTCTGGTGCCCTCACAGCATTCCCAGCAGGAACTGAGGCAGGGATACTTCAGGGCCGAGTTTGGCCCCAGGTGCTTTATTTGATCTCGGTGTGACGGTGAGATGTGTGAGCCAGCTCCTGCTCACCATTCCTCACATCAAGGGCTGCACCTGTACAATCACATCCAGATGGGAGCCTGTGCCATCACTGTTGTTTTGTGATCGCCAGCAAGACAAATAACTTGCAGGAGGTGTTTGTGTGTGATCCTTTTGAGCATAAATGATTTTAAGCTGTGGTTGGCGGGTATGGTAGTGGCTGGGCAGGGAGATGGAGTAGGAAGCTCTGGATGAGGCTGCATTTGCCAAGCAAGGAGAAGGATTTTACAGTAATTGAGATGTGAAATGCTGAGAGTCTTGACAAGAGTTTTAGCTGTACAGATGGGTAAGGAAGGCCATATCTCAGAGATGCTATGCAGAAAGAATCTGCAAGCAGCAGAGAGCGAGCTTGGATGTGAGCCCGGGGGAGGCGCCCACCGGAGCCGCTGCCCAGGTGACTCTGGGGAGAGGCAGCGGGAGTGGCGGGTGGGAGCATGAATGGAGGCAGGGACTGAGGGTGGCTGGGGGAAGGGATGGGCTGTGCAGAGCTCTCAGGAGCAGGGATCCATCCACAAAATGTGAGGCAAAAGATGGGAAGCTGTGTTTTACCCTTGCCGTGTGCAAGCTGATCCCTGCTTGTCCACACAAAGATGAAACTTCAGATTTTCATCCAGGTAGGCAACAAGTCTCCAGTAATGCACTAGATCTAGGAGAAAAAATATATTCATGGCTAACAAAGGACTAACACCTTCCCCTTCATCCACTGAGATTTCTGGCTGTAAAGAAGACAAAAAAGCAATATATTAGTACTTAATATAAGGTATTTTATTTGAAATAATAGGGCAAAAAGGTCCAAATTTAACTTTGGTTATTAGACTTTTTTTTAAACACCACTTTTCTGTTGTTTTAACCAATCCAATTAACCCTGATAGAAAAGTCCCATCCAATTTAATGAGGATAATATTGACAAGAACTTATAGACCTGCCATAGAATGACTGCAAAATCTGGGGGGCCTTGATACACATGAAGCCTAAACTGAGCTGCTGACACATGAGCACTGAAGTAAGCAGGGATGCTGAGGCAGTGGGATATGGTCCAGCCAACTCACAGGGCAGCAAGCAAGCAGCACTGTATTTCACTGGATTGTGCACAGCAGCCCAAAAACCTACATCACTGCTGCTGGTCATATTTTTCACCTGAATTATTTAAGCTCTTTTCTGGAAGGGCAGTCTCTGTGTATTCCTCTCCTTCACTCTGTCCTTCTCTTTCTCCTTGTTTTTCTTCCCTCTCTGCCTTATGTGACCAGCTCATTTGCAACATTTCTGCTGCAATCCTGCCGAGATTCATTTTCACTTTTTTATTGAAAAATCAAAATCTTTGGAATTAAAAGCTCCCAATATTGAATTTTCAATAACAGGTGAAAATTATGCTCTGCACGACGATGAGGAGAAGGATGCACTGACCTGGCAGAACGTAGGAACCAGTGAGTTTGTGTTTGACCCACACGAGACACCTGGGGCAAAAGAAAAGCAAGAGAGCAAAAGGCATTTGGGAACTGCAGCAGTGAACATGGGGGAAGGAACTTCTCCATTCAGGGCAGGGGTGGTAGGAGGAGGAATTTTCCTGCCTTTTGATTGCAAAGCAAAAGTGGCAGCAGCATGCAGAATTTTTGGGTGGTGGATGAGTTTGTGGAAAAGCATTGGAGACTTGAGGATTCCCATCAGAGGAGAAGCAAGTTCTTAAGTGCTGCTCTGGCTGCTCCCATCTGTCCATTCCAGGGACCTCATGCCTGCAAATGCCTCTCTGTGCCCCAGGTGTGGTGAGCGATGGGAGGGCAGGTCATGGCAGCGAGGGGTGAATCCCCCTGCTGCAGCAAATGCAGCGAGGAAGCCAAGGGTGTTTTCTTTGTTAAACCTTCCACTGAACTGCTGCAGATCAGCAGCAACATCACCAGCTTCACTGGCACCCAGCATCCCTTTAATTGCCATCCAGCTTCGCTGGAGGGGTTAAGCAAGGCCATGGAGGCTCTGCCAGTACACGCTGTGACTGCTCAGCTGGCTCGCACCAAGGATCCACATCTTGCACTTTTTTGGAGTAGCCTCCTTTTTCTGCTAGGCCCTTTGTAGTTGCATGGACTTGTGCCCAAGTGAGAGGTGCACATTCAGAGAGTGGCCACCCTGGGAGCCACATGCCATGAGAGAGGCCTGTGTGTGCCAGGTGGTGGGTCAGAGACTTCAATGCAGTCACAAAAAGCTTTTCCATCAAATCTTCAAGAGCACACTACTGCTCAAGCACTGTTTCATTTCCTCCGAGTCTTTGAAGATGAGGAAGATCATGTAGGTCTCAGTTTCCAGTGAATGTGAGACTCCAAGATTAATTCAGAAGAGCAATGGTCTGCTTCTCCAACACTGCCCACCCAGAGCCCAGAGCCCAGAGCCCAGAGCTGGTCCTTGCAAAGTCAAGGGAAGTTTTGCTGCTGGCATTGCCTGTCCTGGGCATAAAGAAGGGCAAAGCAGGGGAAACAAAACACACAGTGAATCCCTGGAGTGCCTGAGTCATGCAAAGTGCTGGGTAGCTGCACCAGGGATCTCAGCTGTATTATCTGTACGGGAAACCCTTGCTGACCTAGATGGAGCCACCAGGAATGTTCCACAACTCAGTTCCAGGCCCTGGAGGGAGCAGCCAGCATCCTCAGGTCCCAGCAGCTGTGAGCCCTGCTCCATGCAAGGAGACAACAGGAGCACTGCTGAGGAGGATGCAAAGCACTGTTATAAAATTTCACTGCTGCTCCCTCCCTCCCACTGACCCCATGTCCCTTCCCAGCTGGCCCCAGGGAGAGGAACCGGCAGCAGCACGTGGGAAGTGCTGCAGATGGATGGAGTGTCACGGGCACAGCTGGACAGATCTGGCACACAGGTGTCAGTCCTGTGCCTGCCAGCTGCCCAGCAGCCCCCAGATATTTGTGGCTGAGAGATTAAAGGCAGAGGGGTTTCCCTCCTCACTTGGAGCACAGGGAGGGAAGGAGCCATGCTGGGGGAGCTGGGGGAAGGCAGCAAACCTTTCCCACCAGGATCCTCAGGGCCAGGTTACTCTGCCAGGGAGGGCATGGAGGGCCTGAGGGCTGGACATGGTGGCTGCTGCCTTGCAAACCAGGTGAGTGCTGGCAGCCCCACAGGCACTGCTGAACTGGCATGGCCATGGCTGAGCCCAACAGTGTGGGGGAAGCCTCTGCAGGTCCTCTCCTGCAGTGCCCATGGTGGAAGTGGGCAGTCTGGGCATTGGAAAAGACCATCTCCTAAGTCAGGTGGCCCTGCTGCTCCCAGAGGGGTCGTCCACTGGATGCATCTTGAGAGATGGAGAAATGAATAATGGAAATAAAAGTTGGCAGTTGGTTAGGTACCAGATGATCATGACCTTTTTTTTTTTTTGGTGCAAAAATAAAAGTTAAAACCCAGTACTAATTAGGGACATTTGGAGCTTACATTGATAGAGATTATGGGCTGAATAACCTGGCAGAGAAAACAAGAAAAATGTTAATTGTTATTGCTGAAAGATATTTTCTTAAATGCCCAAATCCCTAAACTCAAAGGACTGAGAGGTTATGCCCAACCCAATTAGAAGGGAATAAAACTGAAGTTATGTGTGTATATTTCTAAAGAAATATGTTTGTGAGGGTTATGTGTGAAGTGTACCTACATATGAATGTTTGCACACACACATAAATGAAGATGGGAACCACTAATAAGGGACATAATAAGACTGTGGAGTCTTCCCTGGACACTGATGTCTGCATGAGTGGCCTTCAGGAATGGCCAACAGGAGAAATGGGTCTCATGGTTTCCTTCCCACTTTAATGACTCCCACATTAATCATTATGTTTCTGGGAATCTCAGTGTTTGTGTTACACGGACTTACAAACATCAGCAGGAGAATGGGAAGTGGATTGCAAAGGAACAGCACTGAATTGGTAAAATAAAAAAGAATGGATTACAATTATACAAAGTTATAGTTAAAGACAATTAATGTGGGGGTTTTTAAAGCATATTAGTAGCACAGGCAATCTGAGTAACACTGTATCACTCAATGGGTATGATAAACTGTCAGTCCAACATTAAACAGAAAGCAATCAGTAAATATTCCTCCTGTGCATTTGGAAATGAGCATACACTGTATCTGCATCCCAAGAAGATGACAGTGATGAGGATGTCTGGTTTTCCAGCTCCATGTTGGCTCGGTCTCTGCAGGGCTCCAGGGTGCTGCAGAGCTCCACAGGGTGATGAGGGCTTTGGCCAAAGACCTCCCTGGCAGCTGCTGCTGTGATCACACAGTCTCCAGGCCTGTTCACTGTGATGGCCTTCCACAAACATGCACTCCCCATCCTTCTTTGTGCATCTTGTCAAGCCAGGCTTGCACAGTCCTGCTGGAGGGGGTTCCTGGTGACAGCAGAGGGTCTGTGCTTTGGAGGGCTGTTCATCCTGCTCCCCTCTGCATCTTGCCTGGACAAAACCCACCAGGAGCTCCCACAATGGGACAGATTTCCCTAGGCCAGCTGGCCCTGCAGAAAGTGAGGCTGCCCTCACCAACCTGGGGCTGCCATCATTTAAAGGCTGCCCTTTGAGTGCTGTTTTTACCATGAGTCATTATATTCATGGGGCTCACAGTGCAGGTTGTTTTCTGACGTGCAGCTTGTACTATAAGCAGACAGAGATTTCAATACCTGCTAAAGCTGAGTCTCCTGCTACAGACTCAACTTTAACCAACACCTGGGAGAATCTCTCAAGATGATGTTTATTTTCTGTTTTCTGATCAAGAAGATGCTCAATTGGCTTCTACTGAGTCAGCAAAGGCATATTTCTCTAGACTGGTCTAACATGTCATTTTATTGGTTACTCCTCTTTTTAAAGAGGCTGTTGGAGATTTTCAATTTCTCATAAGCCATTAATGGAAATTCTAAGGGAACTTAAGTTTAGTTAGCTGCTTCTAGATGAAATTATCTTGCTTTATCTGTGAACCCCTTGCACCTTCTGCAAGATGGCCCTGCTCTGTTGACAAACTGCCTTCTGTGGCCTCTCAGCCTGGATGTGCAGGAAAATTCTGAGCCAAGCACTTCCACACTGTCTTTCCATCACTCTGCCCAGCCTGTGATGTGTTATCCATTGTTATCCATTCCCATCACACCACCTGCTGCACTTCAGAAAGTTTGGAGATGTATGGTACCTGACAGCCTGCAATTAAGGGTTCAGCCAGGCTGTGTAGTGATAGTGCTTTGCCCTTCCTGAAGGATGCAGACTGCCTTCCTTCAAAAGGGCTGTGTGCCTCATTCAAATTGCTTTTGTTTGTTTTTCTTTATGAAGCAAGCTCTTTTTAATTGCTAAGCATCCCTTTCTGTCCCACTGGAAGCTGGACTAAGGCAAGTTACTACAAAGTTTAGTCTCAGAGGTGCTGTTCTGTTTAGTTCATAGATTTACTGCTGATTATCAAAGTGAAATAAGACAATAAAGAATCATTTTCTTGCCTTGCCTGGCCTCCCCAGAAAGCACAGGACAGACATGGGTAGTCCATACTGACTTCCACAGTAATTGCAACCTGGGGACATTAAGCTGAGATCCTTGAAGGCACTTGGCAGAAACATGTGGGAAGGCTTTTCCCAGCAGCATGGTGAGAGCAGCAAGGCTGGAGGGAGGCCCTGCAGTGAAGTACTTGGGGTAGGGGGTCCCCTGCTGTCCTTGGCACCCCGTGGAGGGGAGTCCTCTCTGCACTGTCTGGGGACAAGGTGAAAGTCAGCACCCTGGCATCAGCACCTGGGCACCAGCACCTGGGGTAAATCTTGGTCCACATGTGCAGGGGTAAAGGGGTGCAGCAGGGTCATTTGCAGCACAGCTTCCCGTTTTTTAGCAGGATGCATTGCCCTGAAAAGGGCTGATCTGCTTGGTCTGAATCTGGTCAGAAGACAAAGCAATGCAAGCTCTCTGGGGAGCTACTGGTGGCACCACAGTGGTATTTTTTGGTGCTGAATATGCTAAAGGGCTGGTCTGGCTCACCAGCTTCAAACACACATCTGTCCCTTTGAAGTGAGACTTGACAGATAAGCTGCTAAACTGACCTGGAGGCCCATGACTGGCAGCCAGCTTCTTTATGCTATAAAAGTCCAGTCTACTTTCATACAAGTTAGATTCTTCCACATCCTTTTTCTGAAGTGGGAAGTGTGGAGTTTCTCCCATGGGTTTTGGGATGCCTTTTTGTGGTTCCTTCTCAGGGACTGAGAGAAAGGGGAAGTAATCCACAAAGAGAATTTGGTGAGATACAACAACCTCAACATAATGTTTCTATTGCTACATTTAATATAATTGCTTTAACACACTGTACCATACCATTTATGTTATACTACAGTTGCCTAGCTTTTATACTGTGTAGTAAGTAATTCTGATTAAGATCTTCCGACTGCTCATTTGTCTTAATAAATTACTCATCTTTTATAAATACATCTGATTTGCCATCATTAAAACTTGTGGGGCAAAATTTTAAGGCTTAAACCATAGACAGTTTGAGGCTAAAATCAGATGCAGCTGTCCCTAAACTCCTCTCTCTGAGAATGAGTTTAGAAAGCAAGGAGGTCCTCTCAGCCCCTTGTGACTCAGCCACAGGGCTTCTTTAATTAAACTTTGTCTGAAGCTCCCACTCCACCTGTGACACCCAGGAACTGTAAAACTTTGGGACACAGGCTAACAGGCATGGAGCACAGATGTGGCCAAAGCCATCACTTCACCTGTAGTTGGGGAATCGTGGTTGTGGTGCTAGAAAAAGTCAGATGCTTTGCTGAGGAGAGGTGGTGATCACATCACATGGAAAAGGCAGATTTTACCCCTTCTAGGACAGGGAGGATGAACTGATCTCCTGCCCCTCTGGTACAGAAGCCATCAATGCCTTGGAGTAGCCTCAAGCCAACTCCAACCCCTGTGGTTGGACCAGCAGCACTCTGATTTCAAACATCTGTGGATGCAGGTGGGCACAGCCCACTCTGAGATAATACCTCTCTTGCACAAGGAGCCCTTTTCTCTGAAAATCACTCACATGGGCAGTTTCCATCCTGCTCAGGGTCAAGGGCTTCAGTGGTCCAGAGGGATCACTTCTGTGGGGGCTCCTCACCAGCTCCTGAGGCTGCTCTGATGTAGCCCAGGCGTGGGCTGTCCCCACTCAGGGTTGGAGCTACCACAGCCTGTGACACCCATGGCAGGCCCTTTGCCTCCCTGTGCTGGGCTGCCAGAAAGTCCATGCTTCCCCACTGCATAGGCAAGACTCTGTTGTGGCTTGCACAAAGCACCAGGCTCAGATCACTCTGCAGTAATAAGCAGAGGGCTTGGCAGGAGGACCAAGTGCCTTGGACCCTGTTTTGCTCCTGAATGAGTTTGGGATGCAGTGGGGGGTTGTTGTATCCCTTCCCTGAGGAATTTCTTGGGGATGGCAGCCAGGCTTCAGGGACAGCATCCAGAACTTAGTTACTGCATTTGCAAAATTCACACTTCACAAAATCCAGTTCAACACCAGCATTGAATGGGGTTAAAAATGAAAACCTGCACCATTACAGCAATTGCACAACCATGGCATTGGAGCCCCCATGGCTACAAAGGCTGAGCCCCAGGGAGGGCTGGGCTCAGCTGTGGATGGGGGCTGCAGGGTGGTCCCTCCGTGGGTGCCTGGGGGCTGTGGCTCCCTCGCTCCTGCCCTGAATGAGAGCTTTCATGGCCCTGAGTGCTTCTGCCAAGAGAAGGGGCAGCTGCCTCTTGTGCTTGAGCCAGGTGCAGGGATGAAGGGAAGAGGGGCCCAGGTGCTGTGGGGCTGCCTGGTAGTGCAGAGCTTCTGACCTGCTCTTGTTGGGAATGCTGGGATGAACACCCGTCACCAGCTGCATCCACTTTGACACTGTCCAGGTGATGGCTGGGCACAGGAGTGACCTGTGTCTCCTATGAGCTCTCACCACGTAGGCAGGCTGTTAGGAGAAAAACTGCAAACTAAAGACAGCGTGAGAAGTTAGGTTTCACCATGCCATCCTTGCTTTCCCAGGTGAGAGAGAGAGAGTACTGAGGTGCCCAGCTCTGGAGCCAGGGGTGAATGGATTTCCTGCTTATTTGTGATGTCTCTGCTGTGCTGATAGTGGCAATTTGTTAGGGTTAACAAACAGAGCTTCTTCATGAAGCTTGCTGGGAAAGGGTTCTGTGCAGACAGGACTCTCCTCTCTCCCTCCCCAGCTCCGAAGGGTGTCCCTGCTGGATCTGGGAGAGGCAGATACAAGGGGATTAGCGCGCGCTGGAAGGGCTGCAGCCGGAGGGAAGGCTTGGCACCGCCGCCTGGATGAGAGCTCGCAACAATGGCGAGCTGCAGCCTGCCAAATCTCAACACAGCAGGCAAGGCTAGGCTCAGCTCTAGCTAAACGGGAGCCGTGTAGGACCCTCCATTTTGGAAGAGCGCTAGCAAGGTCTGGCACTTGGAATTCTTGGCATCCACAAGTGTCTTCGCTCTTTCTTATCCCCTCCTGTTCCCAGTAGATTTTGCATCCTTTACAATGGATAAATTATACATGCAGAGTTTACTCTCCTACCCGAGCTTCGAGAATACCCCAGTGCCAGCCAAGGGAGCTGGTGCATGGGGGAATAGCCAGGAATGTTTAAAATAGTCTGGCCATGTGACTTTGGGGATTGGAAAAGGGAAAAAAAAAAAAAAAAAAAAAAAATCCTTTCCCCCAATACTTTAAATGCAAACCAACTTTTTTTCACGGGAGGGAGTCATGAACTGGTGATCAGTGCGCCAGTCACGAGCCAGCAGCTCTGGGTTCCCTCCTGGATGCAGAAGCGGCTGTGTCTGGGCCCTGGGGAGCTGCACGGTGGGTGGCTGGATCCAACCTGGGCCGGGGTGGAGGCGGCTGCCATAGGGAGAGCGGGAAGGTGGCAGAGCCTTCCTGTCCCTCCCACTTTGGCTGGCGCTGAATGATTAAAGCTAAGGGCGGGTGTACCTGCACTTGTACATACAGCTTGTTCTGTGTCAGCTCTTTGTAGGGGGAAAAGCCAGCCATGAAAAGGGAGACTCAAGCCACACGGATCCCAGTTTGGACACAGAGACATCTGGGAAAAGTGGGATGTTCTGCCCCACATACTCCTCTCTGTTCAGCTGCCTATGCACACCCTGTTTGTCTGTTCCTGCATCTCCCTGCCTGTGGTGGCACCCACTGCATCCATCTCACCATGTCTGGTCACAGGAGCACTCCCTTGCCCCCAGGGATAGTAACAGGGACAGTGCTCCCCAATATTCCAGCACTGCCTCATGGCCAGGGTCGACTGCTGCTGCTCACACCACTGCTGGGGGGCAGAGGGGCAGCAGCATTAATGAAGGTTTTAATGATGGCTACCAGCTTGTACTACAAGCATCTGAGTCTCATTTGAATTCAGGCAACTTTAAGCTCTTTTGGCAGTATAAAAGGGCCTGAAAGTGGATTCCAGTCACATGTGCATTTGCTTTTAGACTCCAGTGCAGTGCCAGCGTGATGTAAAGGGGCCTCCGCGAGCCGGAGAATCAGGCCCTGCATATTTTACACTCTTTTATAGCTTACTGTGACTCTGCTTATCTCTAACAGTTAAAAAACGAGTGCCAATGGTCTACACGCTGGATACGTATCATGCAAAACCAAATATAGCACGGCTCAAGAACACTCTTTGCATAATGTACATATGTATTTCATTTATTTTTGTAAAAATTCTGCTTAAGCATATGGAAGGGAAGGAGTGATAACACTGCCTAGAGGCAGATATAATGTGGTCAGGCAATGTGCAAGCTTCCTCACACAGCTCGAGGAATGTGCCTGAGTTTGAAGTTGTTACATGAGTCCTGGACAATTCCTTAGCGGCGAGAAGCAAGTAGGTCATACAGATGACTTTGTGACAGGGGTCTTCATTCACATCAGATGGCAGAGATCCTCCAAACGCACTTCACCTGGGGCTTATGTTTTCTAACCCAGAACTATGGATGTGCAAGACTCTGGCTGAAAATAACCATGCAGATCCATATTTAGGAGCCTGCATGCATGAATTTTTCTTCAAACTTTTGGCTTGCCACATCAACGCTGTCCTACCAGTAATTCTACAAACCCTCTGGCTTATATTGCATAGCACAACCACAAATGCTAATTGCAAAAAAGAAAAGAAAAAAAAAAGGTAAGCCATTAAGAGAAAAAAAATTAACCATATTTAATAAAATTTAAAGCTCCTTGTCCTTCCCTGGCAGGGACAGCCAGACAGGACTGACCCCAGTGCCTGGCCCTGAGAGATGCTGGGCTCCTGCCAGAGCTTCAAACAAGAACTCTGCTTTGTTCATCTTAAAGTGTGCCTCTGTTCATGCTGTTTTTTCCTACTTTCCTTGTATGAAGACAAAATCATATTTTTAAAAATCAGAGTGGCTTCTGCTACAGATTGGGGTAAACCACATGTCAGCTTTAACTTGAGCATTCATCACGTCTCAGCCACAGTGGGAGTCACCAGGACCTGTTTGACACTGCATCACACATATCAGCCCCTGGATGCTTGGCCAAAGCCAACCCTGAGCCTTCTGGGGCCCTTGGCCAAACCTTGTGGCCTTGCTGTGCTGAGGGGATCTCCCAGTCCTTTTGCAGCTTCCAGTAAGCAGGAAAGTTGGGAACATTGAACTGGCCAGCATCTCACTTCCCATTAATAATCTCTCCTGGATTTACCCCTGATTTTTACAGGTGCAAATGACAGACAAACTAAATATTTTAGCACTGGCTGGTGTATGCAGATCCAACAGCTTGTGAGGTGTTTTGAAGCTGGCATGCAGACGGCAGCTGCCTGTACTGGAGTACACAAAATTTAAGGGCTGATCTTCCAAAGAGGTTGTACCTTGGGTGGGAAGATTCTCAGACATAATCTTGATTTCATGTTTAAGTTAATTCTGTTCAGGAAAACACCAAAGCATGTATTTATCTGTAAGTGGATAATTTAGTGTAATTCTGGATAATTTAGTGTAGCTCATTGAAAAGGGGTGCTTTGCTAAACAGGGGCTGTAAGAACACACTCAAGCTAAACTGAAGTCAATGGGATTTACTTCTTAGTAACATGACCTGGTGTCTGAAGCATTGGCATCAAGATCTAAAGGGCTTGATGGAGAAGAGAAGGATGAAGAAATAGAGATTACAGTGACACTAATGTGGTTACTCATGGACACAAGTGCAGGACATGCATTTTACCAATGGATTTGTGTAGATTTTGATTAACAGGTTTTGTTTTAGGAATTGGGGGATCTGTGGTCATGGCGTTTTCTTACTGCTTGCAAACACTTTCCGCTGAGAGGCTGTTTTGCAGAAGAAATTAGACTGGTCTGAGAGAGACAAGGTTGGAGCAGAGATGTTTTAAGAGGACAAAGAGCAATCAGAGTATGGACTTAATAGAGGCACAACATCCGACAAGATACCTTTTTCTGTGTCGTGCTCTCCCTTTCTACCCTGAGCCAAAGCTTAATCTAATTTTTTTTACTGGTATAAAGTGGTTTGCTTAATATAGTCTTATGCAGCTGTAACTGAGAATAAAATTAGATCTTGGTGTGCTAATTGGGGCCCTGACCCAGAGGAGCAGTTAAACATAAGCTTAGTGTGAAGCAGAAGAGCCACTCCACCTGAGTCAGTAAGGGTATGCTTAAGCTTGAGGTTAAGCACCGTTTTAAGTATTTGGAGCACACAGTTCACAAGAGCTGGTTTCCAACCTCCTCCCATTTCTGCTTGGATACCTCAAAGCTCCAAACATTTTTATCTTAAAACAGTGAGTGTTTCACAGGGAACTATTATCATTTTCCTACCTTCCTTGGAGGAAAATTGCCCTCCAAATTAAGGGGTGAATTTCACTTTAGGAGAACTGCAAGACTAGAGACAAAGGCACCTCTCCTTTACTGACCTTCATTTTGGTAGCAGTGAGAGTTCCTGATTGCTCCTTCAGTGGAGGAATTAGAAGGAGGTGTTTTAGCAAAGTCCGTGGTTCACTGGCTTGCAGACTGTAGAAGACAGGAAGACTGGGCTTTAATTTAAACTATTAATTGGAGGGAAGCAATAAAACATAAAAGATTTACTTGCCTACAAACCTCTGAAATGTCTTCTATTTTTAGAATTCTCTGCAAATGCTTTTCATGCAAATGTACACTCACGTATACATACGTATGTATATCTCTGTTATGTAAATCAACTCTTGATTTCTTATTCACTGTGTTAAACAGCTTCCAAAAGGCTTTGGCATTTCTTTTACTGTGATGGGATTTTTTTTTTTAAAGAAATAGTTAAACCTGCGTACCATAAAGGTACTTTTAAAGCAGCCTGACTCTGGTAGCTGTATTCAAGCTAAATATGATCTCGTTGGGCCAGTCCCCTGCAATACTTCCCTAAATACTGTCAAACTTTTTATTACTTGCTTAAAGCTGATGCTGAAGTATCTGGCTGAACTGAGCCTTATCCATTGATCCAGAGTATTTGCTCAGTACTGGAGAGCCAGGCACTTGAGGTGAGACAGAAGAAGTACAAGGAGTTGGCTCAACCTCCCTGGACTGCCAAAATCCATGTATCTGGCCCATGGAGCTATGGGGAGCCTTTACCTGCAATGCAGGGTCACACTCAGTCTTGTGTCCTCGCTGTGTCTGGTCCTCCACCCAGTGATGGCACTGGGCAGGCAGCTCTGGATGTGTGTCTCTTGGAATAAAATTTCTATTCTTTAAGTCATCATGAGTCTCCATCCTGCTGGCAGTGAGTCAGGAGATGACTACCACAGACCCCTTCAGTGCAACACCACCTTTTATAAAGTCATCAAAATCCAGAGGGAAGCCAAGAATTCCTGAGGCTGGATTGCACTGCAGTGTGCCCAGTAAGCAAAGATGTACATTACATACATGCCTAAAATGGAAACACGAGCTGGTGCTCGCTTCAAAGGCAGCAGCCAGCAAATTCTCTCTGGAGCCCAAATGCTTGTCCCAGCAGACAGCTCTACTGGCTGAGAAAAAGGTGAGAGGCAGGCCCCAGCCTGCAGGTGCTGCAGAGCAGCAGCCAGATCTGCTGCAGGATATCTGCAAATAAAGTGGTTGATCTCACCACATCTGTAAGAAGACTAAAGCATTCAGCAATCAGAAAACATCTTGGCAAATATTCTTTTCCCCCTGTAAGTAGACGGATGTTTCCTAGTAGCAGCTTCTGCCTGTGCCCGTTGTCAGCTGCTTTGCGTGACTTCCCTTTTCACTTTACGCTGTCTGTACTGAACACCAAAGGAAATGATGTGGGATTATTTTACACCCAAGTTGTATATCCCATTAAAAAAGGAGCACCCTGCTGTGGCAAGCAATGGCTTCTGTACAGTGGCAATGCATAGAAAACAGATACTGACTTTGAAAAGTAAAACACGCCAGGGAGTCACTGCTCTCCCTGAGGAAATAACATTTACAGTGCACCAGCTCTATTTGTTCCTGGGATGTTTCTAACCTGTTGTCTGGATTTTAATGCAGTTCAGGTTGTCACATCACACCAAGTTATGAGATGCCATTAGTGAATAAGAACAATGGCCTCAAATGATTGGATTTTGTTGGTTACAAATATTGCTTATTGATGAAAACTAATGAAGGAAGAGCCAGCGCAAACCAATCAGGTAATGGAGGTAAAACAGTGATGTATCTTTGCCCTCCTAGAATATCAAGACCAATTGCCCCTCAGTTTTGCTTTCCACTGGGGTGGAAAGTGCTGAGTTCCAGCCAGAGAGGTGAAACTGAGCAATTTCCATGTTGCCTGCATTCCCTGAATATTCATCCCTCTTGCTCAAAAAGGAAAAGAAAAAAAATAAAGGAAAGAAGAAAGCAAGCCTCACATTTTCTATGGCATCTCAAGCTGGGGGGAAAGGCCAAGATAAATGGATACTTTCAAGGTCATTAGCTTGTGGAGCTCACAGTTTGTATTGCCCTGCCAGAGCATGGCTTGGAGAGGTTATAAATGTTTTTCGTCTGGAGCAGGGAGCTTATTGTTGGAGTTTGGATCCTCTGCTTGGCTGACAGTGAAAAATCCAAACTCTGGTGGAGCAGGGCCCCCCTCTCTGCCCAGGAGGTCTTTTGTCTATTCATCTGTAGCAGAACACACAGGGAATTAGATGTGAGTTTGAAGATATTGCGATGCCTCACCGCTATGGTTGCCACCACCAAAAATGCTGCTGGGCAGCTGACCTTCCTGGCAGCCCACCAAGACGGAAACAAGGTCAAGTGCTGTTTGCTCTCCAAGAAAATTATACCAAAATTATGTCCAGTCCACTCCAGCCTCACCAGTCAGCAGCCTCATGGTCTGTGGAGAGGAGACAGGGAAGGGACAGAGTCAGAAAAGAAGGATGTGGGGCAAGGCACCATCTGCTGGTTGCATATTTTGGGGGTACCCTGAGCCAAGGCAGTGATGTGCCCTTTTCAGCTGCAGCAAGTGCAGCACTGCAGCAGCTGAGCCCACCTGCTGACACGCAGGTGTCTGCTCCTTGCTGCTGCTCCCAGCCTGCTGAAAGTCATTGCTTTTGTTAGTCCCAGTAAATAACCCCTGCACCTGGCTCCCTTCCCTACTGCTCGGGGCCCCTGGGGGACTGGGAGGGGCACAGCCACAGTGCCAGTGAAACCCGGCCTCTGAGGGGGAACTGGTGTCACTCTGCCCAGCCATCTACATCTCTCCTGCCTTTTCCCATTGCTTTGCCACCCAGCAGTGACACTGGGTGCAGGAAGGGTGTGTGTAAGGGCAGGCATTCTTCAGTCTCACTGCCCTCCCATGAAGGCTGCTGCATTATGCTACGTAAGGCTGTAATTCTTCCTTCAAAATCAGGTTTCTCCATTCTCCCAGGTGTGGACTGGGTTTGCTCAATGGATTAAGCTTCCCCCAGCATCTCAGGCCCCATGGCTTCCAGGGGACTCATAAATGGTGCAGATAAATTGTTGTTTGGGGTCAATGCCACCGACTGAAATGGCTAGAAAATTCCAGCTATTTGGTGCACAGTCAGGCCAGATGTTTTATGGCCTCTGGTGGAATATCAGTAGAAGTATTTCACAGTGGTAAAGGTCAAAGATGGACTCTAAAATAAGCGGAGCCAGCATTTTTTATGGCTCTCTGATTAGAGGAATATTTATTGGCAGATAATATCTGCAGAATAAAAACTTCTCACTCAGAAACAAAAGAAGTTTTAGCAGTGGCCTCTGATAGCTATCAAGCCTCCCAGACTTCATATTGGCACAGGGGATCTACAAGGATTTTGTTGTCTTCTTCCAGGTCATGAAAGCCTCTGATGCATGGAATCAAACCCCTGTGCCTTTTGACTGTGCCTTGGTGAAGAGATTTCCTTGGTGGTTAACCACAGGGATTTCTGTTCATCAGTTCCAGGTCTTGACACTGAAGCAACATTTGGCATCTCCATTGCTTCTCCCTCCCTTGCCCCACCAAGCTCACGGGTCTGGCTTGCACTGGTTGAGGAGCAATGGGAGACATTCTTCCAAGCCTCTTCTCCTCACCACCTCCAAAAGCTCCCAAAAAACTGCCTCAACACAGAACAACAAAGATTTTATCCCACTTAGCTGCAGCAGGATCTGCAGGACAGATGGACTGAGCTGAAATTTAAGTTCCAGGTGCAAGTCTATTTTGCTACTGAGTTGTATGCCCAAGATAATATTCAGTAGAAGTTTTACTTTTTATAAAGATCCATCCCCAAGCATATATAAACTAGAGTCTGAGATAATACAATTTGAAAGTAGGCAGGGCATGAATTAGCAGTGCTCTTCCAAAGATATTTCTGAAATGGAACACAGAAATACTGAGAGCAGATGTTAGATTGCTTTCGGAGGACAAAAATGGGTCAGACCTTATAGCAGAGTTTCTAACCACCGTGTAGTCTCTGTTGTCCTATATTTCTCAGGATGAGAGTGAGGAACACTAATGCTCCTGCTCCAGGTGTCCTGAACCTCTGGAACTGAGGCAGTGCTGCTATGTGTGAGAGGAAGGTCTGCCTTTCCATCTGTCATTTTCAGAAATATAAGCTCTCCCCACATCTGAATCAGATAAAAGCAGAATGGTCAGCCCAGATGTCACTGTCCTAAGAATGAGAGTTTGGGGAGCAGACAGATCCCAGGAAACATGGGGTGAAGCCCAAGCAGCTGCAAGTGCTCTGGTTGTGGTGCTACCATGTGGCCAGGGGCTGGAAGGCAAGGAGGAAGACTCATGAGACCTGTTCAGCACTAGGCATGGAGCACAGACCTGGCAGCTGGGACAGGAGCCATGCTGGGGCTGGAAACCAAGGACCAAGTGGCAGGTGTGCCTGCAGCCGGGGCAGGGCTGACCTTGGCTGAGGTGGAACGGATGCATAGCCACAAGGCACTGGCAGGACCTCCCTGACAGACAGACTAGCCTGAAACATGAGGCCTCTGGATGGGAGCCAAGTCATTTGCCATCACCTTGTCAGTGTCCTGGGATGACCTGGACACTGAACCACTTCAGGCTGTCTTAGTGGCTGGAGAGCCTGTAGCTCCTGGGACAAATAGCTTACTATCACCTTTACCTGTTCAGTTTTGCAAGCAGAAAGACAGCAAACAATTCTGTGGTTTTGTTTTTTTTAAAAAAGTTTGCTCTTTTTTCAAGTTGTGATTTCCTTTTATAGAAGGTCTTCCTGAAGAATTGCTTTCAAGTCTCCTGATGCTTGCTGGAAAGGAAGGCTTCCCTGTGTAGCAGCGGTTATAGGACAGAGTCATGTTCCCTGCATATTGCCAAGGTCTGTATCACTCCGTGCTGGCTGCAGGCAGCAGCAAGTCAGCCTGTGGCTGTAGCAGCAGCAGAGTTAGAGGAGAGGGGAAAAGTAAGCACGGGCAGTGTACCTGTGATTCCTGCTAGCAGGAGCCCAGGAGAGCAGAAAGCAGGCACTGCCACTTTAACTCTGCTGAAAACACCAGCAAAAGTCCCCCTGCCTTCCCACACAGCCCAGGCTTTGGCTTCAGTATTCCTGTCACAAAAGCAACTGGGACAGGAGCGCTGTGCTTCGCAGGCATGGCAGAAATCCCAGATGAGGTCTAAGAGAAAGGACACCCATTTCCCTGAGTGCCTGCAATGCCGGGACAGGGCTGCGGGAGTGGCCGGACCCGGCGGGGCTCTGCCAGGCTCCGGGGTCACAGCCCGATGGCTCCCGGCAGCGTCCTAGGCTAACAAGGACGAGCCTGCGGGACCGGCATCTCCAGAGCAACGGGGGGGACAATGGCAGGAACGCTCCCTGGCCCTGACCAAGTAGACTGTAAGTCAAAACAGGCTATCACACCCAAAATCATGTCAGGGGATTTGTTAGTGCCAGGGGAAAGCCTACTGGGTTTCATCCTTTAAATATATGGACCTAAAATATCCTAGCAAGATACCAGTCGGAAAAATGCCAAGAACCAGCCAAAATCTTACCAAGGCAGCCATTAATACAAAATAGCATCTCAACCATTCAAAACCATTTGTTTTTCACATCAGTCCTTGATTAATAGGCACTTAAATTAAGTTTTGTTTGTTTGTTTGTTTGTTTGTTCTTCTGGGATTAGCTGTTTCACTTTGAAAGAACACAAGCCCCTCAAAAGACAAATGGAGGTGACATGCTGCAAATGTTCACCCAGCCTTTGTTTATTTTTGAAAGGCTTAGATAACTTCTGTCTCTCCTTCTGGGTTTTGACCTGCCCAAGACGTGAAACAGTAACATGGTGGGTGCTCAAGGTGGCAACAGGTCCAGCTGTGCTGGACTGCAGTGAGGGTATTGGCACAGCTGGGCTTTGGTGACTCAGAATGAAGAAGCAGGAGGTTTTGGGTTTTCCCCTTCTCCTAAGACAACATCCCAGGGAGGTGACACCAGGTTCTGAGGGCTCTGGTGGAACAAAGGTTGGATGTGCTGCCCATCTCAGTGAGAGGAACAGAAATTAAACTTCATGAACTTGAACAAAAGAGTAATCTCAGTGAGGAGAGAGGGGAGGGACAGAGAGAGGAACTGCAGACAATTAGTACTCTACAGGCTCTCACAGAGTCGTTAATGAGGGATAATATCCAATTAAGGAGGAGGATGGGAAATCTGGGGAATGCCTGTATATATTCCAGTAAATTGCTCATGGCTCCTCCCTATTCCCCTCCCCAACTTTGATGAGTGTCTAAACAGGAAAGAAATGTTCAAGTGAAATATAGTTCATGGAAATATTTAGAGCCCACAGGTAGGTGGCTTGCTGCCCAGACGTCCTGGGAGCCCGTCTCTGCTCACATGCCTCATCAGAGATGCACACACTGAAGGGTGTGTGAGAGGGAGCCTAAAAGGTTCTGGCAATGATTTAACTCAATTAAAGTCTGTGGGAGGGTTCAGCTTCACATCATGAAGCTAACACAGGATGAGTAACTGATATAAAACTGAAAGGCACTTTACTTGTGTCTTTTGTCTTTAGGATGGCATAATATACCTCCACTGACAGGGTATGGCTGGAGTTGGGCAGATTCTCATAAAGCACTGTGGATTTTTTTTGTTATTGTCAAAAAGGTCATCAACAGCTTGGAAATGAAGATTTCCTTCCAGCAGGAAGTATTTTTTTTAAAAAAAGCTCAACTTTCTATCCATCTCAGCATTTCTTTAAATGGAACTGTTAGTCCTGTTGATGTGACCTAAATCAGCAATGTCCTGCACAAGAAAGAGAAATAACTCACAGTCCCCAGTGCCTAAGAAACACTTGACTGGATTGACAGAGTGAGAGTCTGTTTCCAGAGAGTGTCCTATAAAAATAGCTGGTTGTAGTTTCCAGAAGTTTGAATTGTCTGGGTTGGGGGTATTTTTTGGGTTTTGGAGGAGGCATGGGATTTTTGCATAATTGTATTTTTAAGGCAAACCCCTCAAACATTAATTGTGCCAGCAGTGTTTTAGCGCCTCCCTTAAACTGATTCCCAAAGTAGTTTGGGGAGTAAAGCTTAATTTGTTTAAGTCTTTGCATGTGCTGAATAGGGTGAGAGCTGGAAGAACTGCTAAGACTTTTCCATACCTTTGGAGCTTTTTTGAAAACAAGTAAGTTGCTTGTCTGCTCAAGCTTTATGACTAAATCCTCTCCCTAAGGTTACTGCAAGAAACAGAAATCCTAACATGTCTGCATTTACAGATGGGTTCTGAAGAGCAAAAGCTTTGAAGAATGGGACTTCACTTGCTCTTGCTGTCGTTCCTATTCTCCATAAATATATATATATATACACATGATTATATATAAAACCCCTCTCAGCCCCATTGTATGCAATCAGTGGCTATTGCATCAGTGTTACAGATCCCATTTTTTCCCAGGGCAGAGAGGGCCCTTAGTGTGCACAAAGGCACAATGCAGGGAAGATTAATATCAGCTTCTGCTTTGCCATTCCAAGCCCCTACTAACTGTAAATAATATTCTAGCAAAGATCTTGATGCATCATGATCTATTGTGTTGCAGCGATGATGCTGCTTGTTATGTCTTTAGCAGTGATTTATCATCCTCTGCAATGACACAAATCATGGATGGCTCATGACACTCCAGGATGTATGATCTCTTAGTGGTGGCAGTGATGAATCCTGTGCTTAGATCATAACATTTTGAAACCTGGGATGTGGAGCTGATCCTTTGCTTTTTACTTCTAGAAGGTACCTAAAGCAATAAAAACCTCTCTTTGTTAGCAATATGTCAAGTAACACATCTCCCCTTTTCACAACATCTCGATACGGTTAATTCTGGCTAAGTCTCAAAGGGTTATCAGGCAACTCCAGATTACTCACTCCTTTTGCTCTTCCCCTACTACCTCCTAACCTTTACTGTCCTCCTCCTGCATTCTGGTCCCGGGGACATATTTTGAAATTCTGCTGCATGTATAATGAGTATAAAATGTTCCTCTAGGAGCTGGAGAAAGCTCAGATGTTTGGGTACAGTAGGCCCATTCCGACACAACAAGCCTACGCTCAAGCTGTGATCCCAACAGAGAAGAAAGCGTTTCAGGTCTGAGCTGCTCTCATCCAGTGAACTACTGCCATATCAGCTCTGCTCCGAGGAAGTGGAAGTACTTGCTTTTATTTATTTTTATCCTGTGGCATCAAAACTCTCCTGGGTAAGAGAGGACAGAATGGGGAGGGGGGGATGATGAAGGTTCCTACTCTTCACTGCTGGGTTCCTGCTCTAAAAAAACGTGCATTTCTTTTAGGCAACATGGAGATTATTGTGAGAATACAGGTTTACTGGTTGGTAAAATAGACATGGATGTCAAAGGCATCAGAAAAAAAAAAAAAAAAAAAAGGAAAAAAAAAAAAAAAAAAAAGAAAATTCCAACTAGATGAAGGGAGGCCAAACGCTGCTCTTAGTGATGAGCACCTTAAGCACCTGACAAGCTGCTCCGGCTGTAGTGGAGGGGCCCTGCAGGCTGCTCTCACCTCGACACAGCTGGGGCCTAGGATGGCTCCAGCAGCCAACACTCCCCGCTGGGCTCACGCTGAAGGGGCCCCTCCTGCCCTCGGCTGCTGCTGCTCTGCCGCACCCCAGAAGGGACAGAGAAATCAGCGCCCAGCCCAGGGAGAGCTCGGGCAGGCGGCGGGCAGGCGAAAAGCGGGGCTGTGGGGCAGCGGTGCCGCCCTGCAGCCAGGGAGGTGCTGGAGCCCCGAGCCCGCCGCTCTTCACAGCGGGGCTCCCGGCACTCCGCTGCCCAGGGACGAGCTGGGTCCCGCTCCCAGGGCTGCAGGGAGCTCAGAGGCACCCCGTGCCCCTCGGCTTCACTCGCAAAGCCTGGAGCCTCCAAGATGGCTCGTCACCACTGGATGGAGCAAAAGAGGTGGGTGAAGACAGCCGAGGAAGCCTCCCGGGATGCTGGGCTGGCTGGCTGCCTGCCCTGGCCGCGGCCCCGGCTCGGCTTCCAGGGAAGCTGTTAATAACTCGGAGCTGCTCTCCCCTCTGCTGCGGGGCCGGGGCCCCTCGGGTGCCCCCCGCCGCTCGCTGCCCGGCCTGCTGGCTCGCCAGCCCCGCTCTGCCGCAGCTGCTGCCGCCGGCCGCCAGCTCTCCAGGTGCTGCACCGGCTGCAGGCACCCCCACGGCCAAGAAGGCCTCGGCGGGGGGACCGGAGCCGGCACCGGCACACTCGCCGTGCCCAAGCAGCAGACAGGCTCCGGGAGGGCCGGGGACCGGCTCCACTGCCTGCACCACCCCCCTGCAGCTTCTGCAGGAGCCGGGCAGGGTGTTCAGAGCCCTGGGCACCGCAGCCCGCGCCGTGCTCGGGGCAGCTGCGGCAGCGCGGGGCATCTCGTGGGGAAGGCCGCGTTGTCCGTGCAGCCGCAGCACCCCAGGAAAGAGCATTTCCTATGGTTTAGTGCAGTGCTCAAGCCTGGGCAGGCGACTCCCGCCCTCCAGATTGGGAAACGGAGGTGTTGCAGGCGGCAGCAGAGGTGAGGGAGTGGCACACAGGGTGAGGTCTGCCCCAGGATGTCGGTGCTCGCCGCCGCTCCATCTCTGAGGGACGAGACTGCTGCAAAGCTGCGACATGGTCAGACTCGGGGCCTTGTGCTCGTACACCATGCTGGTACCAAATCTCAGAGAACTGACATTTTGTTCCTGTTTCTTCCATCAAAGAAATTGTAAGCCAGTCAATGAATGTGAGGACTCATTTCACAGGAGAACAGGGCCCTATTTAAGGAAGGAGCTCTTTTTTTTTTTTTTTTTTTTTTTTTTTTTTTTTTTTGGGTAAAACTTAGCAAAACAAGAACTGTAATTATCAGCCTGAGACAGCCAAGCATGATGGAAAATTTTACCTCAAATGGTGAATGTTCAGCCAAGTCAGACTATAACAAAGGGAGATTTTAGAATAGAAAATCTCAGGCAATGCTGCTCACAGTCTTCAGTACTCATTGGTGCCTGTGTTTTCTGTAATGCTGTAATTCATTCTATAGTATCATACCATGTTCAGTAGGCAATGCTGTCCTCTAAGAAGAGAGTTATACTCAGCATGAAGGAAATGTATCATAAGAATTTTTAGGCCACATACACAGGTATAAAAACACATAGCAGCCTTTCAAACCAAAGCCTTCCTTATTCATAGTCTTAAATATCTCACTCTAGAAAAGGAAACATCTCCTAGTGGTGTGCAAAGGTGAGAGAAACTATTTGAGATGCACCTTGTCATGGTAGCACATTTGTTCAGTTCCCAGTGTATAAACATAGATGGCAGTGAAATTTGTAACAGCTGGGATTCTACACATACAATAAATTTATCACATATAATGCTCTGTAAATATAAATATGTATTTGGAACTTAGATGCACCAAGAATAACCTTATCTCCTTTAGTATGTAACACTTTACAAGATATTTCTCACTATCTTAAATTCTTTCTTTACAATAATCATATTTCCATACCTCATATTTCACCGAGTGTTTTTAACTTAACCTGTTTAAAATGTTGTAAGAAGGATTGTGCATCTATTGAATGTTTTTATTGAATGTGTTTTTTGAAAGTATGAATAATTTGATTTGATAAAGAATTAGAATTTGTTAGACTGAACCAAAACAGACAACAATTAAAAAAGAAAATATAAAAGTGATATGAATGAGGTAAAGAAAATGTCACATCTTCCTAAGCTAAAACAATTACAATAAAAGGATTTCAATTAAAAATATTAATGAAAAGTAAGGGATATAAAAGATGGGAAGACAGAATGGGAGAGAAGCGAGCCAGTATTACAGCAGCCAGAACAGTTTTGTTAATGTGGAGGACTCATGTTTAATATCCAATATTTTCCCATGCCCAGAAAAGATGTGAAGCCACATCACAGCCCTGTTCAGACAACACTCTGATGTGGGAAATGAGAAACCTTACAGGTTTCATTGAAACTGAGTCTCCTCAATGACAGCTCTAACCACTGTGCTATTGAATGAAAGGAGATCCCTTGTCCTTGATTTTGTAGGAAGCCTCCCCCCATTTTTTTTAAACAGGTGCCTGAATCTTTTGACTATGCTAAACCAGCTAACAATGAAAATCATGGGACTAGTTTGTCTGCCATGTTCTGATTAATTTCTTTCAGCTGAAAGTCTCTGGCAAAAATGACTTGAATTTGTAAATATGTTTGAGCTGCCCTGAAACATAATTTGTGGAAGCACCTGCTATTTTCCAAAATATGATTTGATGATGATGATAAAAGTAATGATAACAGCTGTTATTGTTCAGGTAACTACGAGTATTTTGTTATTTCTTCTTTTACATCACTTTTTTACTGCCTCCTATTTCTTTGCCTACCTGCAGCATATTACTTTATATATATTTTCTTATTTATTTTGTTTCCTCCTCTCTACTGGATTTTTGATGGTGCCCTCATAGGCTTATATATCCTCAGGTGCACAGCCACACAACTCATGACTTCTTTTTATATTACCTGGGCCAAATCTACTGCAGTTTTCCTCAGGTGCAATGGCAATGAAATCAAGTAACATCAACAGACTTGTGCAACTAAAGAAAAAGCAGAGCCCTTATCAGTATCATGCCTCAATATATCGTTTTCTTTCATAATGTCTTCCTCATCACATATCTTTATTTACAGTTTCCTTTATTATTTCTCTGCACCTCATTGTACAAACCTGGCTTCTTTACATTCAGTAGCCATCATTGTGGTCCATCTGATCTAGACAGCTGTGCCGACACAGGGGATTTTGGAATATTACCGTAAAAAACTGGAAGCCTTTTGCCACACTTGTATTCATTTTAGTGGTTATCACTGTAACAGTTAACAAAAGACACAAAGACATCCATACCCAAAACAGCATATGAAGATTTAATTTTTTTTTTTTAAATGGCACATACATTTAAATAGCTCCTACTTTTCCCATTTGGCAAGGCCATTGTTGTGGCTAATGTATGTATTTCTGAAAACAATGATACATTTCCAGTAGTATCTTCCACAATTTTTTTTCAATGAGCAATAAAGGAGGTTGAGGTGGGATGTGTTTTATCCCACCACATTATATCATTCCTCTTTTTCCTCTTTGTTGGATGGCAATCAGGAACCCTCATGCCAAGCTTGGGAAGCAACAGCATCTGGTTCCTTGGCAGATTCTGCAGGCGGTCTTGTTGCCAGCCTTTAAGCTGTGTCTGGGTCTGCTGCATGGTTTGGCTGCAGATGGGCTCTCTGGGTTGCCTTGTGCTTATGGGTGCCAGTTTTGGCTTACCTTTGATTCTGAGGACTTTACTCATTTTTATTCGTTTGTGAATAAGGACCCATCCAAATGCTCCATGAAACCAATATCAGAGTGTACCGATATTTAAAATGAAAAAAGGGAAGGAGGCAGTTTCCCTTCCCCCTCCCCTCCCCAGGATGAAACATTATAATAGCATCTGCAAATGGATCTGGATCTATCAGTATTTCCATTATAAATCAGAGGCTTAGAGCTTAGCCATGAATATTCCTCCCAGAATGAAATGCAATGCGGCCACTTGTATCAAAACAACACTGAACGTTTTTTCAGACCATCTAGGCATTCCCACACTCACTTCCCCTTCCTTCCAGAGGGATAAATCTGAAGACACAACAGTCTTACATCAAGCATATGTCCAAAAACCTCTGTATGGAATAAAAAACCCCCCACTTTTTGCTGTTTCTGGGTGCTGAGGTTCAATGCTGTTTTGGAGCCAGGTACAAGAACAGTGCTTAGGCCTGGAAGAAAAGCCTTGAAATCAGAGACTTGGTGAACACTGAGGGAGCTTTGGCTGTGAATACAGCCCTCCTGCCCCGCTGACCCACAGACCCCCAGAGCCTGGGAGGGTCTGGTAGGGAAGTGATGTATCTGCCTCCTGTATTTGCTGTCAGCTCCCTGGCCACCCTTTGGCCTGGATTTGGGCACCCAAACACCCTCTTGGCAAGAGCTGCCTCTCCTGGGGAGTATGGGGGGATAGCAGGGTGTGGGGCGGCTGTGCTCCCTAATCGGAGGTGTCAGGCTGTTGTCAGGGGGGAGCCAAGTGCCTCTGCCCAGCCAGGAGTGCAGATACTGCTCAGCACAGATGGCCAGGGGGGTCTGCCCAATTACCAAATTAAGCCTTCAAAACACGATGTGACTCCTAGCATTTTGGAAGGAGCCTTCCTGGACCCTGGACTTCAGTGCCTGTACCTCCACATGCACAGCCAGACCAGGACAGCTGCTTTCACTCATCTTGGGATGAGTGCATTTGGGGCAGCTTGATTCTGCTGACTCAGGGGATATGCAGGGACCAGCATCCCAGAGAAGTGGGTGGGATGGGGTTGGGGGGAGCAGGGGAGCTTGTTGGCTATCAGAGTGTGCATCCTAATACAGGTGACAGTGCCTGGGAAACAGAGCATTTCCCCCGCCTGCGACAGGGCCCTCTTGACGATGCCAGATACTGGGCAATGCTGGGTCACAGCTGTCCGTGCTGATTCCCAACATGACCCTGTTTCCCTGCTGAGTGCTTCTAAGCAAGCTCTGAGCAGCCAGCCAGGAGCTGGGGACAATGCACAGCAAAACCTCTCCTAATTACAACAGGATCCACAGGCAGAAGTTCCACTATTGATAATCACAAAAGAAAATTAAAGTAAAAAACCCAGCAACACTTTTTCAAAAGGGTATTCCTATTTTTCTCTTAGCTATTTGCAATGTAAAATGCCAGTGCACAAAATTTTATGCCGATGAATATGTGCTGAAGGAGTCATGTCAGTGACACATAGTGCTACATGAAATCCAGCTAAAGGTAACACAACATTCAAAGCAGCAGTGTTTCTGGTGTCCCTTGCTTCCATTTTTAAACCAGTCTTTTCTGTACTTAGGAAGAAGGATTCTTTCCTTTCCATGTTACCCTGCAGTCTATAGACAGTCTCTGCACATGATTTACAGCAGTCTTTCTTGTGAAGTCTCTTCCAAGATTCATCTTTTCACAATCCTTTGTAACAATCTCATGTTCTTGCAATCTTTCTTAAATGATCAAGGCAGAATGTAAAAAAATTAAATCACTACGAAATTGTTACAGATTCTATTTTGCAGGTTATTTGGGGAAGGGAAGCGATTCACCTTTAAAGTGAGTGATGCTCCCAGTCTGGTGGAAGGCTTAAGCATCTGTGCAGTTCCAAATATGGGAGGAAGCTACCTGTATTTGATGAAATTACTTGCCTTTTAAATTAAAGTGCTTAATAAGTTTGAAATGTCAGGTCTCATTTTTACATGTAGGTCTTGCCCTTGTCTAAAGTTAATTTCTATTTTAGGCTGTTAAAAGCATACATTACAGATCAAAATAATAACCAAATAATCAGTTAGTCTCCTTAATGGGAACCTCTCCCCTCTTCTGCATGAGTAGTAATAGAATTCTTAAGGAAATCACCCACTAGCATTAAAAATACAAGCTAATGTTTTCTTCAAGATAGACTCCAACACGACCAAAGACAGAGGGTTCAAATAACAGAGTAGGTTAAGTACTGAAAAACAGGACTGGTGAATATTTGCTTAAATGCTATTTGAATTCTCATTCCTTGCTGTGTCTTCTGGATATTTCTTTAAGGAAGTGAGCGTTGACTATTGTCAGAGTGGCTGGTTGCTCTTTGTAATGTTCTTATTCACATAAAATGTGCAAATGTTTATGAGTTTGTGGTATTTCCTTGTTTACTGTTCTCTTTGACAAGTTTCACCTACCCAGAGAGAAACAGACAAGGTACTGTGTGGTTTAGGTGATCAGCTCAATACTGTGAGGGGTTAGTAGCAAATAGGAGACTGTCAACCCAAACAGCTCATAAATAAGGCACATGATGAAAATCATGAGTCTAAACCATTGACAGTCAAAAGTAAAAATATACCAAAAGCTTAATGAATATGCTCAGTGCATTTCCAGCTGGTCCATCAATCATCCACCAACAGAAGTGCTACAACCATGGCAAATAATATTTAAACAATAGTATTACTATTGCAAGCTCTGTTGAGCATGACCGCTGTCTCGCAGAGGAGGGTCAGGCAGGCATGTCCTGAGTTTAGAGCATATCAGAGATGCTCCACAGCCACCTCTCCCATCTCAGGTCTTTGCTATATAAGCAAAAAAGTAGAGGATTCAGTTATTGCTGCTGGTGGCTTGCTGTGGATCCAGGCACAGCGGTTGAGCAAAGCATCTTTATTGCTGTCTCACTGTCCAGTTTCTAGTGGGCCAAACAGCACAGTACAAAAGCTGTCATCCCACTTGGCTCTCTTTGCTCTCAGTTTTGGCACCAGTAGCTGAGGCCAAGGGCTGAATGAGCACAGGGGATGAATCCTGCTTTGAAAGCTTGCAGATCAGACCTGAGCCATGTTGGAAGAGCAACATGAGATGCCTGCACACTTCTTTCTTGCATGCTCCTATTCTCTAGCTAACAAAGGAAATTATGATCCTGTAGGGCTAAGAGGACTCTTCTAACAAATCTGGCATTCTTGCTAATGGTTTGAGAAAGGTGTCAGGTATAAAAACAACACTCCAGGAAGAGGAACTTCTGGATAAGATTGGTCTATCCCCTTGATTACTTGTCCACAGGCAGTTTTTTGTTTTTGAAGATTTGCAGAAAACCCATCTCAGATATTTTATTCCTTCTTTAGTTTGATTTGCAGGCCAGGCTTTGCCATCCTTTGAAGTCATCTAAAGAGCATTTCAACCCCTCCTTACATTTATATCTATCTTATTTATTTCCCTTCCATGGCATTTCACCTGCAAACTTTAAGGCTCTTGCCATTTGCCAAGAAACATCCTCAGCTCCTCTCTGGGTAACAATGCATGCACACATGAGCAGCAGCTGCTTCTTTATGTGCCTGGAACCAGCAAAGCTTGGAAAGTGGGGAGAGCCATGTAATGCAGCCCGCTGTATGCAGAACGGGGGATTTGCTGCACAGCAAGCCAGCCGTGTGCACGTTGGTCCTGCAAAATGGCAGAAGCCCTACGTGCCTCCTACACCTGCCCTCTTCACTCTGCCTTCCAGTAGGGCAAGGCAGCCCAGCATGTCTCAGGTCTCTGCTGTGCCCCTGGCCATCCTGCCTGAGGAGGGGAGGCAGGCAGGGGATCCTCTGCTCTGGCCCCAGTTCCTGACGCAGAGGAGCCAGCAGCCAAGAGCACAAGTAAAACAATTAAAGTAAATCTTAAGGTTTCACTAGTTTGTTTGGGTTTTTTGTTGTTTTCTTTTCCCCTTTTCTACTGTGTAAGCTGTCTCTTGTTTTTGTTTTTCACAGGTTTGGCAAGCATTTTGCTTTTACAGCTCAAGCTTTGCCCAGTCACAGAACTGCATATAGGCTTTGCTTAGCTTTTGTCTTGCATATTAAACAAGAATTAGGAAATAAAAGAGATATTATTAGGGTTTGGACTTTCTGATTTTGGAGTCAATAGGAGCTTTGTTCTGCACTTCTGGCAGAGGAGAAGGGAGAGCAGACTGCCTCCTGTTAACATTGTAACCCAGGGAGCTTGCTCTTGAACCCCAAACCAGGTACGTGCCGCCCATCTGACCTCTTCCACAACCCTGCTTTCAGTCCCTGGCAAGAAAAACCTTTCTGTTGGGTTCCACAGAAGCAGGATAAGGTCCAGGATATTTAAATCCTCAATACTTTCTGTTATTTCCTGACAATACCCAATTCATTGGTCCAAGATTTGAATACACATCTTCCTCGCACCATTTCACAAAAGGCTTGGACCCCAAGAATAGAAGAAACCACTGCAATACAACAAGGACATATAAATATGAATGTCAAACTGCCCCGTCAATGAAATGCTTTAAAATGCAGGGAGTGCCATGGTGCAGTGGGCCACAGAAACACAATGAAATGATAATGAGGACAAACGGAGATGAAGACCACCCACCAGTAGTTTTATGACTGTGACTTGGAACGACAGTTCTCAGCGGGGCCATTGCGACTGGACGCCATTGTCATTTTTAGCACATGCTAAAGTAGCAATTGTGCACGGACATTTCAACTGTTGCCTCTGACAAACAGCAGCCAGACTATTTATGAACAACCCCCAGCCCCATTCTTGTGCGTTTGGCTGTGTCTGTAGGTAGGAGAGAGTGGAAGACTGCTACTTTGTTCTGACAGGTTTTCCCATAGTCACTGTCTGCTACTCCTTGCATATGCTTAATTTCCTGAGGATTTATGCTGGCCCCTTCCTAGACAGCTCTCCAGCATTAATCTTCTTTAGCCAAGCTTCTACCCCACTTACACTGTAGTCTCCTTCATGCTGCATTGTGTTTACCCTCCTTTCCTAGAGAAAAAACCAACATTCAGAATTAGGGTATCAGAGAAAACTTTTCTAGGGCTTGGCTGTGCACATAAGACAAAACTTGGGTTTTGGAGGAATGAAGAAGACGAGGGAAAGACAAGGCATGAGTCTGTTCCTGATATGTTTGTTCACCCTGCCAGGGAGGTGCATGTGCTGGATCAGAGCACCTCCCAGGTGTCCTGGCGTAGGTTTCTGCCTCTCTATCCCCAAATGCTGCCACTCATTTTCTTGGCAACTCTCACCAACACCTCATCTCCAGCGCAGGGCACAGGGGGTGCAAACAGGGTGCAGGAGAATTTTCTCCCACCCAACTTCCATGCCAGAAACAGTTTGGCTCAAGATTTAGGTAAGCAACAAGTCTTCAAAACAATGATCCAAATGCAAATCTTTTCTGTTTTGTAACTCTGCTAGAAAATTAGCAAATCACATTCAAGAGATGCAGCCTTTTAGGTATGTTCACTGTTTCATAAATATCTGTCGATTGCACAGCACTCTACCAACTTGCCTTCAAATTTTATTGTATTAAGAAACTCACCCAAAAAGCAGTTGATATCTAATATATTCTTAATCTGTCACTCTTCAGATCCTGTCATAAAATGTGTAACTGAGAGAAGCTGTTCACATTAGCATGCCACCATATCAGGTCATCACTCCCAAAGCTTTCATTATGGGATATTGCTGAAAGGTGCCATCTTCACAGCCAAGATATGCCTAATTTATCCATTAGGCATTCCTTCAGTAGGCATTTAAAAGTGATTGGGTTTTTTTAACTGTCTGTGCTTTACCAAGAAGACAGCTATAGCATGTCTCAGAAAATAATGTTATTCTCGATGGGCTGTGCAGAAAAAAAAAATGTTTAATTTGCATGCACATGATGGTAGAGGAAGCTGACTCAGAACAAGCTGTTGGTGCTTCTGGATGGTCAGAATTAAGGGACTGTAGGAGCACTGAGAGGTCTCCAGCATGGACCAGGGAACACTGCATGTGTGGGTGTTGTTCTATGTGTTGTATAACCCCTTTAAAATGGGGAGTTATGTATTCATCCCTGAAGGAAGGGATGAAAAGAAAAGGAGCTAGAGAGGAAGAAGGGCAAGAGCAATCCGCAGCATACAGAAATACATAGCTGAAGGTACAAGGAGACAAGGCACAGCATCCCCAGCTTATTAACCACTGTGGGGAGCATTGCATGTTCAGGTCTGCTTTTATCTTATCAAAGCTTTGGGAGGAGGGCTGAGACACCTCACTGAGACACACCTTAGGTAACCCACGAAGGCAATGGACAGATAGACTGGAGGGCAGTAATTTCATAAGACAGTTCAATAAGCCTCAGATAAGAGAGTTTTCTGGAGCTATCTATCCATTTTTTTGTCCAGCTTGAAAAGTGGGGTCCGTCACTGTCACAAAAGCACAGATATGGAACAGACAGCCAACTTCGCTGGCTCAGAAAGCCTTCCATCAAAATCTTCACAAAATACATAGTGGGAGCTGAGTGGAGCAAGTGTTCCTGGATCATATCATAGGCAGGTGGTGATGGTGACCATGGCTCTGCAGGAGAGGTGTGCTCTGGCTCTGTGACTCCTCTGCCTAGGTCCTGTGCTGGGCCAACAGCTCATGGTTGGCAGTAGAGCTCTTAAGCCAGAAGACTGTCTGTGTAACTCAGGCTTCTGCTTCTAGCCAGAAAGGCCTGCACCATGGAGTTATAAGGATTGATTGCATGCCCAATCCCATCCCATCCCATCCCATTCCTTACAGAACAGAGGGGTCCCTGGGCAGCAAATATTGTCTTCTGTCTGGGCACCTCATTCTTATCTCAGCTTTCCAATGCATGCAAGGTAAGAAGGAAGTGTTCACTGATTCTCTGTCATGAAAAAAATTCTCGTTTATAGATACTGGGTAGGAAATTTAGCCTTTCAGTGAAACACAACAGTCCAGCTATAAAGCCACTGGATCTACAATGGCTATAGGAGTGATTGAGAATAGTACAGGAAACCAGAATGTTCCTGTGCTCTTGGTCCTTGAACTCAGTCCTTGCATTATCCCATGACTTCTCTGAAATTTTAGTTAGTGAGTGCTTTGGTTTGCAGGGGAAATCTGGTGCAGGTAAATAGCAGTCATCTTTCACACCCAATGGGATGTTTGCTGTTGTGTAGAAACAAGGGTCACCTTACAAGAAGTTCAGCAGACAGGCTTGGCAATAGCACTGACATTCTTTGCCAGGCATGAATCCTCAGGCTGATGTTTCCAGACCTCAGAGCCTCCGCTTCCTTTTCATCCTGCTTAGTTAAAAGCTTCTCTGTGGTGCTAGCCTAAGTGGGATCTCAGAAACTCTCAAATATGCATCGAGATACCCAGCAAGACCTCGTGGTGTGGGCTGTCAGGTTTCATCATTTGACAGATTTCCCAGTTGAGGCACATGTTGGTGAAGTGGCATATCCAACATTGTGTGGGAAAATTTCTGGAAGATCTGAGAACAGAAATCAGTAACTTCAGCTTGAAGTTCTCTGCCATAACCCTCATTCCTTCCCCTTCATCCTTGCTCCCTGAATCCCCATTCTTCTTAAATGCCTCAACATAGAGATTAAATAGGCCTTATGAAGGAGAGGACACGTGGTTGGAAATCATAACATATTTTCCAATAATATATTTTCCAAAATATAACTATGTGTTTAAATTCAGCATAGCTGTGAGAACAGGCAACAAGAAATGGGATTACAAACAGTCAAACAAGTTCACACGTGAGTTATGTCCAAAGAGAGTTGCTCTCCTTTGTTGCAGTGTGCTTCACTCATCTGTGCAGCTGTGCATCTGGCCTTTTGTTTCTCTACCTATTCTCATAGGTGACTGTTGTAATGAGGAATGACAGAGATGGGGCCCTGACAGGCAGAAAACCTCCCGGATTGGGTGAAGCATGGGACTCACATGATTAAGGCACTTAAAGCAAAGGAATCTGGAAAAGATATTCAAATATATACAAATCATAAATACAATACCAATACCAATAAATACACGAGCAACACTACCATATGTCAGTTTTGCTTTCCAGCAGACCTCTGTATGCATTCAGCCTCACACTGGACTCTCTAGCAAATCTCTCCTGTTTATTCTGTCTGTGTTCAGATACCGTGGTGGAGACTACACGATTGCTCTGTTGAAGCACCTGACCACGAGTGTATAGCTGGTCCCTCCTCTGGACTGTGCTGAGCTTCCCCGAGTCCAGCACAGCTTGTTCACTGTGCCAAACACAGTCCAAGTTACCTAGAGCAGCATTTTTCAAACTCTGCCTCTGTTTTTTAAATGGTGGGTTTGGTACTTTGTAGGGGAGATTGATGCCTGGCTGCCAAGAAATGTTTATTCTTGTGTTCTTGCCTAATCATTGTCACAGATGATTCAGCAAGAGCAGAACTGCCACTCTGCCTGAAAAAAAAAAAAATCTGCTGGGGCTTGTTCTTGTTCATTTTGGAGTAGAAATGAACAAAAAATGCATAAAAAGCCATCCTTGTGTTCCCAGAGGGTAATTTTTTGCCTTTTGAGGAGGGAATATTGGGTTAAAATTAGAGAAACTGCATAGGTAGAAACATTATTAACATAATTAATGGCTTATGTAAACCAGGAAGAATGTTTTCTGGGAGATGTTTTGCTGTCTGCAAAAACCCAGAGACCTAATATTGTTTAGCCAATTTTTCCCTGCCATGAGGAGGTCAACAGTCATGTACTTTCTGTGTTGGACACTGTCAAGCCTTGTTTACTGCCATTAGAAGGTCCCAGGAGAAAGCTGGTGAGTTTTTGGCAGTTTGTGGCAGAAGAGAGAGCTACAGCTGCAGAGCAGTTGTTGTCATAACACCTATTCATCATTATCCCTCCCATCATGAATCACCTACTGATAACCAGCCCCTCTTTGTTTACATTCATCACATCTAGAAAGCCTGTGCTTGCTTCCAGGAGCCACATCTCTACCTGGGAAAACTGTCTGCTATTGTGCCAGTATTTCTCCCCCAAACCCAGAAAATTCTCGAAATCTCCCTGCTGAGAGAACAGGGACAGCTTTTCAAATGTTTTGTTCACTTCTACTTAAAATTCAACCGGAGTATCTAAATTAGGAATGTTGCTACATTCCAGCTCAGAGAGCTGCAGTGCTCTGTTACAAAGAGGGGCTCCATCTCCTCCTCATCATCCAGAACCCTGTCTTCCTGGATCGTCTGGTCCATTTGCCTAGGTGGAAAGCTCGGTAGGGGGCCCATGTTGTACCCTTCCTTCTGTGTCTGGTACAGCATGGAGCACCATGTCAGCGATGCACTAATACACAAGAATAATCAGCTCATCAAATCAGCTTCATTAGTTGGAGCTTGAGAGCACAGCTCTGCTGCCCAGCCCTGCAGACACGCAGCCTGCCTCACCACTCCATCTGCTGCAGCCGAGCAGGAGGGGTCTGCCCACTCGGCTGTTCACGCACAAGTGCAAAAGCCCGGGACACTGGGGGTACTCCGAGCATGTGCCATGTTCCTCCTGCCTGACACATGTCACCAGGGGACCACTGCTCCTCCCCTGTCTCTCATATGGAGACCAAATCCAGTTCCAGAGTGCCAGCGATGAAGCCGCCGGAGCGAGGTTTTAGGCCACTAATGATTTTCCTGGGTTTTGGGGGGAGGGGAGCGGAGTCTGGTCCAAGAGGTTTGCCTCACATCCTTATAACAATGTGGGCTCCTGGAGGCCACCACACGCTGCTGGTGGGTGGCTGAGTGCTGGGGACCCTCTCTGTGTGACAGTGCAGAGGCTGCTGGAAGGTGCCTCATCTCCACAGCAGGCTCAGGTCCCTGTATGTCGGTAGGATATCAGCAGGTCACGAGTTTCACAGATTTGTTCACTGCTTGGAATTTCTGAGTGAGAGTATTTATGGATAGCTCTGGAGTTATTTTTATGGGAATGGCTCTGTAACTAAGCACTTCAGAAAAAATTCAGGCCACCATGTAGATGAAAAGGCAGGTGGAGGGGGCTTCACTTGAGCGTATCCAGCTTGGAAAGGGATGGGTGTAGGTCCCTAGCAGGCATTTGCTATGAAAACCCCTAGGGCTGATTATCTTCACAAATGCTCTTCCTCAAACAATGATGAATAATAAACACATGTGTAAATTTCTCAAGTCTTTGGTATTGCCAAGGGTCTGTGCAGAAGTATCTGTTGCTTACACTGAAGTTCTCTCTCTCTTTCTCTCTGTGTATTTTTAGCATGGATGGAGATATAGTCTCAGAAAATGTAATGACATGTGACATGCAGGATTCATATGTATCTAGGCAGTATGGGAATGTACCATGTAGGAGGAGATGTAACATACTGCTTGGCTTCTAATACCCATTACTTAAGCACAATAAGGCGCCTTATGGAAGCAGATAAGAGGGCTCCCCATGGAGCCTAAGCATTAGAAGACATATGTTTATCCCATACCTGTATTCTCTCTTTGCTTTATGTCATTATGTTTAAGTTACTTCATGCAATATTGACCGACAATTTTTACTGGCTTGTTTGAAATGCTCTGGGCATTCACCTTTAGAAGGTGATCAGTCTTCACAAGAAAACAACTAACAACTTTATTCCACCTCTCCCATATCATCAACAAATATCTGCTAATGAGTCCAGCCTGATACCAATGAAATCCTATGGCAAATCATCTAAAGTTCAAGAGAATTTCTCTGCTGATTTTAAGACAGTCAAAAGGCAATGTTCTGTCCTGGAGTCACCTCTGTAACTTTAACAAGATGAGACAGTGAAGTTTTGCCTTGTAAGTGGTTCCAACAGAATGTTTTTTTTCCAAAAAATAGCACGTTTAAGGAAGCATTTAATGTCCACAGTATCTCTGCCACTGAGGGGAAGTGCCTCAAACAGAAGGGATCAGCCTCTTCCCTCCTTGTTTTCACATTGCAACCTAGTTTTAACAGGAGCTGTAGCCTGCAAATGGATACAGAAAAGGAATGCTAAAGGATCTTAATATCATAGTTCAAGCAGAACTGCCTATTTTCCTAACTGAAGTTTGAATTGCATTGTAAAGATAGACACTGGAACGGTTGACAGCTTTAACAAGAAAACTGTGACTGCAATCCTAGTGCAAACCATACATCTTGTGAGATCAAGTGGAATGCTCTGTACAGATGCCAAAAGGAGCTGAATGTTTAAAGCCTGGAGTTTTCTTATTAGTAGTTAATGGTGTATATTTAGCACTGAAAAGATCATTTGACAGTACATCAGTCTTGCCAGATACATGAGTAAAAGGAAATTCAAAAATCCTACATTTGTGTGGGGTCTTTTTCGTCTGAAATTTTAGGAGGAAACAACCTACCGACTGCGAACTCTGCTGAACTAGATGGAAAGACTGCCATTGATTTCCATGGACTTCAGATCAACCAGAAGGAGAGAAAGCAAAATGCATGCTAGGATGTTTCCTTGGTTATTTGCCTGTCCTTTTAAATGCTATATGTGACATTTTAAAGTTCAGGTGTTAAAAAAGGAATGATAGCTTCATGAAGGGTTTGTCAGTGAACTGCAGAGTTTAGAAGGCTGTTAAAAATATGAATATAAATGTCTCTGTGCATATACACTACAGGGACAGAATTTAATTTAGCTGGAGCTGGTGGTACCTGACACTTTCTGCTATGAGAGCCTGTTTTCAGTTTTCTATAACTTTGCCAAGTTTTAACCATTCAGTGTCTACCTCACACTGAATATTTTGCATCTCTTGATTCCACCAGCAAGGTGATGAAAAGCTACCCAGTACTGCAGAATGGAGAAGGCAATCAGGAGATCTGGCCACAAGGGAGAGGGAGTAAGTGACAGTGAGAGAAGCATGCACATGGACAAAGGAGGGGACAAAGTGAAGTGGAAGGTAAATCAGACAGGGGCAGCCAGACATAAGAGAGAGTGATGGGATGGGGTTAAGGGCTAGGCCAGCAGGAGAGGCAGCCTGGGAGAGAAACACAGGAAAGGTTGAGGAATAAAAGACCCTCAAAGCAATCTGAGCAGTAAATCCTTGAATCATGCATTCATCTTCTTTAGGTTTTTGGTTTTTTTTTTCTTTTTCCCCCAGGCTAAAGAAAATGATTTATGCAGCACCAAGCATAAGGGGGCCCCATTCTCCACTGGCTGGTAAGTATTGCTGTGAGGAACACAACGGCAGCAACAGCAAAGGCAGGAGATGCGTGTTGTCATTTCACAAGCCCTGGGAATGACTCACTGGTCAGACTGCTCCCAAGAAGAAGAGTTGCTTATTGCAACTGTTTCCTTTCTTTTCCTGTCGAGACTGCAGTTTTTATATTAATTTTCCAAGCAATAGGAAGAGGCTATGGGACTACAGAAGTAGGCAGAAAAGCTGAGAAAGAGAGAGCAAGGGTAAGGAGTTATGAACAAAGGCACCCAGTGAGGAGGGAGACAAAGCACAGATGAGGAATGAGAGCAAGTGAGGAAATGCAGAGAGGGGAAGAACCACCAGATGGGGGACAAAAAGCCACATAACAAAGTCTCTCAGCATTTCTAATTGTTCCCCAATGTATGTGCATGATCCTTGTGCAAACAATTGTTCCCAGAGGTGCTTAATCTTCTGGGCAGAGAGATGGATGCAGAGTCAGTAAGAAGGACAGCTACAGAAGTAGATGATTAGATATTGGTATGTCAAAAGATGTTCTCTGGTACATCACATCAGTAGAAATGCTTGAGGTAAGTCCCAGCTCCTGTATTCTCTCACTCTCTACTTGCTAGGTTTAAAGCTTGATGTCCAGAAAGGCAGCACTCATTTCCTTGTCCTCTGACCCTGGGACCAGAAGCCAGCCCCACCTGAGGCATGATAAAAGTTTCCCATGTTGAGATCCACTGGCACATTGCACATAATTTCCATGGAGCTATTTACATGCAGTCTCCCTCTTGAGCTGTGTCTCTGTGTGTCCCTGATCCACAGATTAATGGTAAGATTATGCTTGTGGTAGCTGCCAGGTTGCACTGCTGCTGGGAGACAGTGTGTAGGCAAGGAGGTGTCCCTCTTGCTCCAACTCCATGTACCCATCACAGGCATTCCTGTAAGGGAGGTTATTTTGGAAGTGCCAGGAATCACATGATTCCAGAACAAAAGTCTCCAGGAGATGCTGCTCTTCCCACATCTCTTCCAAAGGGGACAAAGAAAAAAAGGGAAAAGGTAAAGGGAGACTTCCAACCAGCCCCACTAGCTTTTGCAGAAGAATTAACAAATTAAACCTTCTTGCAGCATCGATTTTGCACACAGGTTATACCAAGTTTTTGGGCATGCCCCTGTTCATAGCTGTCTGGCAAGGAATTTGGAAAAAAAGGAGAAACATGTGAAAATGCTACCCTGGACTTGCCAGTAAATGGGTTATTTGTAGCTTTGGCTAATCAGTTTTTGTGATGGATGTCACCCAGTCTTAATGGTATTGCCTTGGTGCATGCCACAGTATAGAAAAAGAATGGTTTTGTTCTATTTTTTCCTGTTTCACATATATTTCCTGAACATTTGATAGGTCTTGGAGTGTGAGGGTTTTCCAAATGGCTGCAGAAGCCATTCTGAGACTGATTTATCCAAGTGAATATTTACTTGCCATAAATGTCACCATTGCCCAATGGATCTAATAATCTGTTAGGCTGCCTTGCAGCACAGGACCCCAGGTGATGACTGGGAGGAGAGGAGAACATAAGGATGCATGAGTGGAGTGGGGCAAGGAAGCTAAGCCAAGCCAAACAGGGTGACTGCTGTGGTCTAAACATCCTCCAGCAGAAAAGAGGTTATGGCTTCTCCTGTTGTCTCACTCTTCTTTTCACAGTCTGGTGACTACAACCACTAACACCACCACCTTGGGAAGTAAATAAGGTCCAAAACACCAGCAGAGGGAATCAGTAGTTTTTATTCACTAAAATATGTGTTGTTTAAAAAAAACAAAAAAAAAACAAAAAAAAAAAGAAAAAAAAGCTGTAGTCACACAGCTGTAGTCTGGTCTCCCACGTTTCAGCTGTTCCCTCTGTCCACAGGCAGAAGTAATGCGTCACTTTCTGAATTGTCTCTTTAAAGCAAAAACAAGAGCCCAAATCAGTTAATCAACAGCAGCAGCGCAGCCGATGGGCACGGCGGGCTGTGCTCCAGCCGGAGGCACGGCACGGCCCGGAATGCCGCAGGTAGGAGCGGCGAGGCTCAGGGCTGCTCGCAGCCGGCAGTGCCCGGCAGCCGCGGAGGGAGGCTCTGCCTGCCCTGCCCGGCAGCTCCCGGCGCTGGGGCTCTGCTGGATGCAGGGGGCTCCGAGCACGGCAGGTTCGAGCAGCCTGCGGGGCCCCGGCGCCACGGCCCGGCCGCGGACAGGGCAGGAAAGTGCTGCGTTCCCCGGCAAGACGCACAGGATTTCCTGCAGCGGGTCAAGAAAACATACCTTCCCATTGTCCCCGCCATGTCACGGGGAGTCCTTGTGCTCCGCTGGGGACAATGTCAACTCCTACCCTGGCAACCAAGGAAAACAAGGCCGGGTGTTTGGCATTTGACGCGAAGCTGCCGCCCGCCTCCCTCACCAGACAGGCCTGGCACCGGCAGGGACGGCCGCCCTCATGGCCACTAATGAGCCTCCCTCCCTGGCCGTTGGTTGGCCCCGGAGGTGGAAAATCTGTGGCAGCCCAAGGGGAAAAAAATATTAAAAAAATCTCAAGACAAACAACTGTTTGTGGGGGAGGCGGCGAGGAGCGGACAGCGCGCAGCCCTTCGGAGCGCGGTGCTGGTTCCTGCCCCGGGCCAGGAGCTGGGCTGGGCTGGGCAGGCAGCGAGAGCCCGGCGGTGTCGGGCCGGGGCTGTGCCCAGCGGTGCCCAGAGCGGTGTCCGGGCGGGAAGGGCTGTCCCGGAGGCTCAGGGCTAGCGCAGGAGGCCGTGCCGCACCCTGCAGCATGTTGGGGCGGGCCCGGCGCCCGCTGCTCTGCGGGCAAGCTGCAGGGTGAGCGTCCTGCTTGGTACTCAGTGTATTCACTGTTGCTGTTGCCTTTTGCCTCCTCTGAAAATCGCTTTATCGTTCAAATATCAGCCGCAGAGAGGAAACGGCAGCCTTATGTTCGTGCAAACAGGACTCAGTCTTTTCATGGGCGCAGAACGCACAGAAAGGCGATGTGCCATGCTGGGGGCCGGGAGGTGGCACAGCCCAGCGCTCCGAGCCCCGCGCCCGTCACTGCAGCCTGGGGGACAGAGGGCAGGGAAGGCTCAACTTCGATGGTGGGCTGGCACATCTCCAGGGTTAAAGGCACTGTTTGCTTCCTACAATGCTTTCGTGGACCTGCTTTTTTGCTTTTTGTTGTAACACCCAACCAGCAAGTGCAGGATGAGACAGAGCGCCCTGCAAGGCAAGGATTGTAAGAAACTGAGTATTTTACAGGAACTTAAAGGAAAGAAATCACCAGTCTGACCCTTTAAAATAAGGTAATCTTAAAGTACACATGGAAAACGTGTAAAACAGCTTGGTAGTAACAGCGATGTGGGTACACAACCTAGTAAGTAAGACTCTACCTCTGGGCTAAAGGCGGTGTTTCAGTTTCTGGCAAAATACATATTTTCCCCCTCTTTACAAAAAGTCGGTCTGTCCTATGTTTCAGTGCCCCCTAGAATACCAGAACTGTTGTTTGACTAGTACAAGTTATTTGCTTGGGTAAGGATTATTAATAAACTCCAGCATAATGGGAAGGTGGAAATACTTAAAAAAAGCCCTAGAGATAGAAGCACATATAAGTCAGGCTCTTAGGCTTCAGAAGTGCCCCTGCCCCTAAACCAGGTGCAGACTCAAAGTGCCATGAAATACAGCTGTGTCCAGAACCAGTGTTGCTGTACGGCAAGATCCACAGAGGGTGTCACATAGAAGGCTGCCTATTTAAAGAAGGAGAAAAAGACATATGTAAAGAGGTTTTACTGTTAGATTAAAAAATCCCCAAACAGTTGAAAAGTGTTTGTCCAAGAAGGGGGAACATGTGTCTTTAAATTTATCATAGATAAATGAGCAGAGAGAATAGCAGCCAAGATTTCCTTGTCTGAAAGGCTGAAGCTAATACTGTCATCTGTGGTTAAGACCCATTTGTCAAACAGAGTATGCTGAGAATAAGGAAAACCAAGTCTGCCTTCCCTTTTTAATTTGACTTAATTAGCCATAACTCCCCTTACTGAAATAAAGGCATTTTCAATTGCAGGACACATTTCTGTGCCCTTACTTTTACTAATGCAAATACATAGCTCTGCATGCAGGGAAAGCAAAAGCCAGACAAATGTACTGCAAAAACAAGATGCTCCACTACACTCACCTCCTTCCTTGGGAGAGGGGGACAGAACAAACAACACGTGGCAGATGTTAGCCACACAGTTCAGTGCCCTACTGGGAGGCATGCAAATACTATCGTGATACACAGGCTGGGAGAAGCTACATAGGAGAAAACAGGGCACTTGTTGTATGTATGTCAGATTTGCCCCTCCATAGCTAGGAGGAGGCATGCACTCATAGCACGGCACAGAGTACATAATGCAATTATAATTGGGTGCAATATGTTCACAGCGCTTAAAAAAACGCTGTCTTAAAAAACTGAGTGCCACGTTCAGATGGCTTAAATTCCCCAAGAGCCCCTGTGCCTACTGCTTCCTACTGGCTGCTTCTGGTCCTTCAGCGGTGCCCAGCCAAGAGGAAACTTCAGGGCACAGATGGAGTTCAGGCTAGACAGTCCATAACCTTCACTGGATCCCGCTGGCATCCTGTGGTGCGAAACCTGCATCCCAGAATTACTTGGAGCAGTTGTCCTCCCAAACCTGATGAGCACACTTGCTTAAAATAGGCACTTGCAAAGGTGTGGCGGGGCCAGCCTTAGGGCTCACAGAATTGCTGAGGGGGACTGTGAGCCTCAGAATATCCTTGTAATTCATCTGTAATGTTAAACTTTAAATAACTGTCTTCCTCTTTCATTCCTTTTCTACCTCGGCTAAGAAATGCGACACGCACTGTGTAAAGGGACTGTCACCAGCTGTTAATAAGAAAGCAGCTTTAGCTTCTCTCCGCTTCTCTTGTTCACACGTAGACAGTGTTGGAAATCAGTGAAAACGGGTGTAGCCCCTCTGCTACCGCCACCACCACCTCCCACAAAGAGAGCAAGTGAGAAAGGGAAGAGGAAAGGTTGAAGAAACGGGCTGACCTACTTAGGTACTGCGAAGGACGAGCATGCAGGCTCTGAGTGCTGGGATGGCTGCGCGCGTTTGTTCTGGGCACCTACTGTTACCCTGGCATCCCTCCAAACAAATGGCTTTACACCCAATTCCAAAACAGCTCCTTCCTCCTCCTCTTCAAAATATGCCCTCCCCACCGTGCACGCTCTCCCTGTGATCCTTGCCGCCTTGGTTTTAAAACGGCCGCTTCCCTGAGCAGGCAGCCAGCCCCAGTCTTCTCACCCACCTGTTAATACCTGGCCTCCTGTTTGTCACATGGCAGCTCTGGGCTCTGGACCAGGAACCCCCCCTTGCTCCTGTGCCGCAGCCACTGCTTCCGGCATGGGCCACCTGTCCCTCCTGTCTCAGCTGAGAAAGGACAGGACCTAACTGCAGGGTAGGTGGCTGTCAGGGAGCGGACCCGGCTTGCAAGGAGTGGTTTCCAGAAGCAGGAGGGAGAGAGGAGGCAGGTCTCCTTGCTCTCAGGAGCCCTGACTCAGACCCCTTCCCGTGTGTTGCATGCCGCCCCCTCTGCTCCGCTGGCTCCGAGCCCCTGAGTGGCATCACTCGAACCCTGCGAGTTAGCCAGCCTGAAAATTATACCCACTGGGATCTGGCCAGTTTGCAAAGCCTAATATCAGTGATTGCAAGGTGGGATCAACGCATTCAGGCGACACAAAGATTGCATTATAAACCCTTTTGGATTTAGATGGAAAATGATCCTTTTGCTCTTCAGACAGTATTTCTGGCAATTCAGAGCAGTCACAATTGCTTGTCAGAACAACCAAAAGTGCTTCCCTGGCAGCACGGCATATCTTACTGAGAGACTGGAAGAACCTTCTTTGGTTTCTATATAAAACACACTTATGACTCATATAGGACTCAGAAATTGTCTTAGTTAGAGATAAATGGGAAGATACACTGCAGATCTGGAGAGTGATGCTAGAGTCACAAAGCTGGAACCGTGATCAGAAGGCAAAATTCCCCAAAGTTTGGGGTCTTACAAACAGGGGTTCGTTTGCATTTGCACACAAGTATTTGGCATTCCTTTTTCCTTCCCACTTTCTCACTGAATGTGTTCTGGAGTATAAGAGGTCTCATCATTCCTTTTGTTTTCTCCTGCTACCACCCTTTGTCTTTCTTCACACCAGTGTTGTCTCAAAAGCAATTAAAAGCAGTTCCACTGAGTGCCACAATTTTATGTCAGCTTCAGTCCTTTACCAAAGAGTACGTAATGATATTATACAAACCACAGTGAAAGATCATTAGTAAGGGTGGCAAAATCAAACACTGAGAAACTAGAAAAAGCCACTACTAAGCTGGCTCATGGAGTTGCAGTTTGGGCCCTCTGTGCATGCACACGTTGCAGCAGTGTTCAATTACATGAGCATAATCCTGCACCATTTGTCCCACAGAGCCCCTGCCTCATCCAGCTCATGGAGCAGGCAGTGCTCAATTAACAAGCAGCTATTTATACTGGGTCTGTGCCTCAGTACAAGACCCCATGCTTTGTTCACTGAACACTGCTCAGACCCCAGAGAGATGATGGAGCAATTCCTTTCCTGAAGGTTCTGCTGTCCTATGAAGACTGGCTGAGAGAGTTGGGTCTGCTCAGCCTGGAGAAGAGAAGGTCTGGGAGACCCTATAACATCTTTCTAGTACCTACAAGGAAGTTGGAGAGAAACTTTTTTACAAGGGCGTGTAGTGATAGGACAAAGGAGAATGGCTTTAAACTGAAAAGAGAGTAGGTTTAGATCAGATATGAGGAAGAAAATCTTTACTCTGACTGCGATGAGGCACTGGAACATGTTGCCCAGAGAGGTTGTGGATGCCCCACCCTGGAAGTGTTCAAGGCCAGATTGGACAGGGCATTGAGCAACGTGGTCCAGTGGAAGGTATCCCTGCTCATGGCAGAGGGGTTGGAACTAAGGGATCTCTAAGGTCCTTTCCAGCCCAAACCATTCTGTGATTCTAGTGTACTTACCAATGCTGTGTCAGTCATTTCCATAACACCTTTTGGAGATGAGAAGATGGAATTTTTCCCATTTATAGTTGTGGGTTATACAGGGGGATTAGAGGGTTCCGGTTCCTCAAGGTGACCCCTGTGCGGTTCCTGGGCTTTCTGTGCTTCACACACAGGCTCCCACCTGCATGTGAAAGCTTGGTGCTTCTATACAAAAGACTGTAGTAGGCACTTTTATCATCTATTCACTGTGGAAAACTTGCTTCCAATGATTTGCCTTATATAATGTAGGATGTTCTGGAGCTTTCTGGGATTTCCTTTGTATACAAATATTTGCCAAAAATAGTAGTGACAAGGAGATTCTCTCAGAAAATTTTTAACAACTCTTACATGATAGTTTCCAGAACAGCTAATTTTAAAATATTAATCTCTTTAGGAGTCATTTAATATACCCTTCAGTTATTTGTAGATTGAAAACGACTTTCATGTGTTCATTTGATATTGGTATGTTGCCATACTCTTTTCTAAGCACAATGAAAATATGCATTGTTTCTGCATTATTAACAAGGTTGGCATTCCCCCTCTTCCTCAATAATAGGCTAATGCAAATTTCTTTTGCTTCCACTATATTAAATAAAATGTTTTTGACCTCAGTCTGCCGTTTCCCCTGCTCTTTGAATCTACTTTGCTTTTTAAAAAATTTGTTAGTTTATAATGCTGCTTGTTTGGTCTCTCTTGCTGTTCCATTTGCATTTTTTCATGTAAGAGATGACTCCTCTCTGCCTTGCAAGCAGAGTGAGTTGTCAGACAAATCTGCCTTCTTTTTCTTAATTGTGAAAGCTTGACCACTTGACCATTTAATGACCTCAGTATGCTTACACACCTTTCTTGGTGTCTTTGCAAATTTTTACTCCTAGCTTTCCTCACGTTTCTTATCACCCTGAGGTATTAGCCCTTCTCAAATGTCAAGTACACGTACCTACTGGAGATACTGTCTCTGGTGTAGTGAGTACATTCAGGTCATGAAAAATGTCCCTAAGCAGCCACCAGCTTCCAGTCCATTGATCTGCACACCCCATAAGGAAATCCAAACTGGAATTCCCTCATGCTGGCTGCCACGTCTCTCATTTTAAGAAAGTCTCATCAACAGTGCTCTCCTGAGAGTACAGTTCTCCAAAATGGAAATCCATTGGCTTCCCCCATAACAGTACATTACTTTTCAGATGCTATGAGAAAGTCACTAAGAAGAAAGTCACTAAGATGTGCCCTTTGTTACTTGTTGGTTGGTCTGTATGTTCCTCTTCATGCTTTGGCCTGTTCAGTCTCCTGCCCTCCAAATTATTTGTGCCACAGCCTCTCTGCTCCTGATTCTTGCCTTCTAGGCTTTAAGTTGATTTGGCTCCTTACCTCACTAGATCCAGTCATTCCTGACAGCTTGCTCTGTGTTTTATGGTCTACACTTTTTTTCTCATACTCATACTCTCAGCAGTCCTAGGTAAGCATTCCTGAGCTTTCTGTCCAGTTCTGCTGCTCCTATCCACCTCCACTTTGGCACTTTAAGTTCTTGTTCCCAGGCCATCCTCTGTAATCGTTTTACCAAATTTGTCTTTCTTCCCTGGTTGTATTCTCCACTTCTACTAGTCTCACCACTTCCTAAGACCCAGCCTTCCTTGTGCCTCAGCAGCACAGGTGATCCCATTGTCTGTCCACAGTTTGTCTCCGGTGCTCGCTCACTTCAACACTCCTTCCTGCCCCTGGCTCCTGTTCCCAGCCTACTTGTGCAGCTAATTCCAACCCTAGTTGTTCTTGCTCTCCTGGCTCTCTAGGTCAACAGATCCCTTGTTTCAGCTTTTCCATCCCTTTTGCCATCTTCATTCCATTTGCTGTCTCCTCTGCATTTGAAGCCTCCTACTTAAACAAAACCTACCAGGAGTGTCACTGAGGCCGTAAGTTAACGAAGCAGAAAGTGCTCAAGGTTTTGTCATTTGCAGTCCCAATTCCCCAGTTAATTGCATCAGAGACCTTGGCAGAGCCTCTGGCCACCCCTCTGGAATCCAGTCTAGTGATAACCTAATGAATACCCATATTTGCAGGTCCACCAACTTAAGCTGTTACATGGATAAAGCTCTGTACACTACAGATATGGCCCCTCTTCTCAGTGCTGGCTCTAACTCAGCCTAGAAGAGTTATTGCAGGAAAAAAACTGGCTTCTGTTCCTGTACTACTGGCTTCAGACATGCTCTGCTATTTCATGGAGAGGTGCATGTTCAGTCTCTGTTGTCTCTCAGAGATAATGATGACATGCAGCATGCACCATGACAGTGGCATTTTTGGGGTCTTTATCTGTTTAACATCTAGAAAGTCTCCACTGAGCAGCTATGAAGTGACATTTTTGGTTTTCCCTCAAAACTATGTGTTGGCCAAATTAGGTGGATTTTTCAGAAATGTGTTACAAGGCATATCCCTGAAGTCAAGGCCAAACCCCTGCCAGATTTCAAGCCCTGCTTTGAAACATGGCAATGATGCAATGGTTCCAAGAAAAAGTTGCCAGAACATTTAAATTTGGGCAAAACAACATATTTTCCCAAACCTTGTTCTTGGAAAAGCCAAAGCTGACAGATCAGAAATTTTCCCAAAAAAATTAATCAATCAACCTGAACAGTATGGCAAATTTAACTTCAAATCATTAATGTTTGGCACAGCTGTAAGATGCCAAACCCATGATTTTGTAATACAAAGCTGTGGGCAGTTTTTAGAACAATAAACAGGCCAAAATCACTTGTAATAATTATTATCCCCTCTTTAATTTTTAGTATGCTTCCATCTTCCTCTGTTGTTTACAAGTTAAAGCAGATTTTCATGCATCCTAAAAGATCTTTTAAGGTCAACACTTCACGTTAAAATATGCAAAAAAAATTAGAAACTGTTCTCTTGCATTCAAAAAACAAAATCAAAATTACGAAACAAAAAATAAGACTGGGAGTTTGCTGGTTTTTTATTCCACAAACACACCTCACAAATGTCAGATTTCTTAGCTGTAGAATTAATAAGTGAGGTGTAGAAAATCACTAAATATTTTTTATCCTGGTCTGAGCAAACATACAAAAAGTGACTTATTTTCATGGAAATGCATGGAAATGTCTCTGGCTCCAGAATTATTTGCCACATCCACACCAGCTAAAATTGTGAACATCTGAATATGAAAAGGTTTTGTGGACTAGTTTTGCACAGACAACAGAGGGCTCGTTATCACTCAAAAGTCACTAACTGAAAGTGTCCTGTTGCTAAAATTTTAAGCATTACCAATGACAGCATTACAACTGTGTGTCAGTATCTTTCCTTTCATGATACACTGTGTTATTGCAGATACTGTTTAGCCAAATTTCGTTGACTTGTAAGTGCCTTTTTCTGTGCAGAGAATTTAATTTTAATTTCTGTTTTACCAGCTGCAGAATTTTTGCTCTTGTCTCAGTGACCTTGTTTCCTCAATACACAGTGTGGATTCAGATATCTTTTGAGAGTTGTCTCCTCTGGCTTCCCCAAGACAGCAGAACCACTCATTTCCCTTCACAAAACATCTGAGTTCCATCTATTAATGGAACTTACTAAAGCCATTATTAAATGGTTTTATAATCGACATGAAATAATGTAGAAGTCATCTGTGGAAAACTGCAAAGTGTGGAAAGGATGTCATCATATATTAGCAATGCTCGAAAATAAAACAAATAGCTCCACAGGGCTTTTCCAATATTTGTGGAGTGGCACACCTCCAAAGCACACTCAGAGAGGACAGGGTGCTTTTGGAAAGCTTATTTGCATGCACCCAGGCATGCAAGCACACACACACACACACACACACACACACACACACACACACACACACACACACCTGGACTGCAGGCACAAATCTATTCCTTTGCTGGCTGGGAGGAAGTCAACTGTTGGAGGACACTAGTCAGTGCTGCCTGCTGCCAGGATGAATAGGGTTTCTCTGTTTTTCTTCTCTGGGAGTGCATCACAACTGGGAAGAGCAGTCCTGCTCTGCCCTCTGCTCCTAGGCCACTCCCCAACAGGGCAAGAACAGGTAGGACTGGCATCCCCCGTGGAGGAAAATGCACAGGAAGGTGCCAGCAGTGCACTGGGGGTTGTGCTGGCCTCCAGAAGGGGAGAGTGGCAGCTGCCATGAACTCATGCCCCAGGCCAAAACTGGTTGGGGATGACTTTAATCAAATGATAATATTCACAAAAATTCAGAAAGCTGTATATAATACCTAGCAGAGCCATCCCTGCATTTCAAAGCACAGTGCTTGGTGATGACAATCTCCATACATAAATCTGGTGTGCCCTCCTTGCCTCTTATTAAGCATATTAGACCTTCATATTAGACCTTCCTCCAAGAGGAAGGTTGCTGTTGTAACCAGCTTAGTTACTCATTTTCTCTCTGTCCTCCTTAGCACAAGTAATGAGCATGCTGAGGCTCTGAAATGGGTAGACAAAAGATGACAGCGCTTCCTGAGATTCATATGGCACATAAATATTTAGCATTTGATTTATGCTGTGTTGATGCTATTCATCAATTGCCTTATTAAGACCTAGAAACTTTGAGAGAACTTTGTAGATGGGAGAAAGGAAAGTCATCCCTCTGATGCTAGAAATATGGAAGAGTCAGAGGTCTGCATGTTGTGGGAAGAGGGAACTGCTCTGTTGTGTCTGATCACTGTGGAAACTGCTGCTCTGCTTTTGGGTTCACAGCCCGAGGGAACAGCAAGGATCTGCTCCTTTCAATAGGCAGATAGAGCTGTATTAAACCCCTCCACATAAAGCTGGGTAGATCAGGAGTTGCACTTCATTTTCCTCCCCCGTCCCAAATTTAGAGACAACATAGCTGTGAGGACATTGATGTGCCAGTGCAGGCAAGGGTGAGCTCAGTTGTGCATCATTTGCCAAATGCGTGAGAGTGTGTGAGTGCATGGGGCTGAGTCAGGGCTAGGGCATCTTCTGCCAGGTCCTGGGGGAGCAGAGGACAGAGACCAGAAAGACTGCAGCCCCAGAAACTTTGTGCTGGTTTTGTAGTCAGTAGCCACTGCACCAGTCGTCTCTGCATATTTTAAAAATGACAGGCAGTTTGGGCATCTGCTTACATCAATATTCTGTAAATACAAGGATAAATTGGTAGCCCAAAACAGTGAGAAAGCTTTGCATAGGTTCTGTTTTGAATGCTATTTATTACACAGCATGATATACACAGCACTCTTATTCATGTCAGTGGGAGTTTTATGCAAACATGGAAAGCAGAATGTGGCTCAAAATTGTAACTTGATTTGCTGTAGACAGGCCTTTCTGCATGCAAAGCTGTGAAGGCAAGTTCTCCTCTTCACACAAAAAAGGTGCAAAGCCAGTGTAATACAGAGTCTGTGGTAAAGTGCAGAAAGGTCCTGCTGCCTGGTGTGGTTTTACACCAAGTCTTCCATCACAAGGAGTGATCCAGGAAAATAAGCATAGATAAAATTCCCTGCAGCATTTGGTTATATTCAAATTTGCAACTGATTGTTTTTAAGGAATAAGTGTACTTCTAGAGATGGGACATTATTATGGGGAACTGGTAAAGTCTCTGTAAGTAACAGTGTACTTAGATTAGAAAAAAACCTGATTTCTATCATCCTAGTATCATCTAACCTTACATGACTGACCTGAATAATCATAGGTTTATGAATGCATAGATTTACTCTTTTGATAGATATTTTGCTTTTTTTTAGAAAATGTGTTGAGAAGACCTGCCTTCCTGACAATATGGAGGTTTAAAAAGTAATGGTATTTTTTCAGATACTTATCTAAGTTTTTCTTGCCCTAAGAGTTAGAAGTATTCTTATTTATGCTGGCCTTAGCACTCTGACTTTTGGGTGGTGCTGTAGTGGCATTGTAATTTTAAATTTCAGGAAAGTGTATGCCTTAAGTATGCCTTAAAGTCACCAAATTTTATTACATATTGAAACAAGTGGCCACAGGGTTTGTGTAGTTTGGAGTTCACAGATGAAGAAACACCGCCCATGGGAAAATCCAGATGCTTTGACAATAGAGCATTATTACCGTGTAGCATTTCAGCTCTGATAAAGATCTGCCACTGAAGGCTTGGACATATTTATCACCCAGAACTGCTTCTGTGATTGTTACTGCCACAAATAAAACTCCTGCAGAGCACATAAGCTTTTCACAGAACAGACTTCTTCCCCTTATTTTTTTTTTTTGCTTAGAATAAAGATGATCTCCCTTCACAAGCAAGATTTACCCAAGACCATTTTGAAGAAAATGTAGCGGAAGGAATCCCTAAAAAATTGTATACCAAAAGCTTAATTAACACACTTAGGCTGTAAATGCAGATATGTACTACAAGGAAAAAATAGTCTCCTATGTTGAGTCTATTTCATATTCAGTTTGGAAATTCTAAACTAAGACAAAGTTTTCAAGATATTTCAAAATATACTTGAGAGATTCAGTCTTAGAGCTCTGTGAACCTTAACTCTGACTACTACTGGTAGCAGAGTGCCCTATGTATCACTACAGAGAGCAGTGCACCCTGCATATGTACTGCTGAGGACATTACCTATTCAAGGTGTCACAGCACATTATGACTGTGAAAACCTTTTTAAACACAGTGAACTGCCTCCTAGAGTTGCACTCTCTAACATTCCGTATGTTTCCTACATGGGCCCACTGGCTGAACAGCAGCTTTGCAGGAAAGGTCCTGGGCACCTGATTCCCAGTTCAACAGTAGCAGGTCCCTGCAGCAGAGGTGGATGGCAATATACTGGGCTGCACTGGGAGGAGTGTTGCCATAGGTCTGGGGGAAATGATCCTTCCTCTCTTCAGCACTAGTGACACCACAGCTGGAGTTGTGTGCCCAGGTCTGGGCTCCCCAGTGTAATAGAAAGATGGAGTTACCAAAGATGATCAAGCCAAGGGCCGTAAAGATGGTTAAAGGTCTGGAGAAAAGCTGTGACAGTTCAGTCCAGAGAAGAGAAGGCGCAGAGGAATTTCTCATCAACGTATACAAATATGTGAGGAGAGGGTGGAGAGAAGATGGAGCCAGGCTATTTCCAGTGGTGTCTGTTTACAAGACCATGAGCAAAGGCCACAAACTGGAACACAGGAGGTTTTGTCTGAGCATCAAGAAATACTTCTTTGCTGTGCAGCTGGCTGAGCACTGGCACAGGCTGCCCAGAGAGGTGGTAGAGTCTCCATCCTTGGAAATACTCAAAAGCCAACTGGATGCGGTCCTGGAAAATTAGCTCTAGATGACCCTGCTGGAAAAAGGGGGTTGGACAAGATGATCTCCAGAGTTCCTTTCAAGCTCACCTATATGGTGATTCTGTGGTACTACTAAACATGCTAAGCAGCACATCTAGCCTACTGACTAGAGGTGTCCTTTCCACACATCCCTTCCTCAAGTCTATCCAGAAACATCTGGGCAACTGAAAGCAACTTGTCTGTCAAATATGCTACCTTGCAATCAGAGCATTGCTCTGATTTTAACCTTTAAATAAGTACTGACCAAGCAGTCTAGCATTTGTAAACCTCTGAAGCAATTAGAAAGATTTTGGGCTTTCATACTGTAAAGAGTGGATGTGCAGGCTACAAGGACACCTATTGTAACATCCTTGATGGAATCAGCTTTGATAACAGACATGGCTTTTATTGTAGTAGAATATAGGGGAAAAGTTAGTGTGTGTAGGCTCATCCATTTTTAAAAATGTCTACTGCTTGCTTTTTTAAAACCTTTACTTTCCATTTCAGAATCTCAACTTGAAAAAAAAATCCTAATTTAAAATGTCAGGATTTTTTTTTCCTGTATTTGATTTGGTTTTGCTAATTTGTCTTCATTTTCTGACCAGAAATAACTAATTTAACTAGTATTGCTATTTATTTTAGTAACTGATTTAGAACTGGTACAACCTGGTGGGGCTTCGTGTGCCAACGGCATGATGGTTACGTCTGCAGCAGAAAACCTGGCATCATTGCTTGTCCTGAGGAGTAAGGAATCCGGTTTGGAAATCATAGCTTTCCTAACCCCCACCCACAAATCCAGCCTTGTGCACATGTTAAATCCTATCTGTTTGAGATATGACCTGGCTGTGTGCCAGTCCTGTCCCTGCAGCACCATGTGTACCAGCAGTTCTGACCTGCAGAAGAATTTGCTGGGGAAGCATTGAGTGGCTGCTGAGAGGAGAGAAATGGAGAAACCAGGATGGGACAAGCATCCCAGGGATGGGGAAGAAGGGTCACGAGCGGAGCACTGTGAAGAGGGGAAGCTCCCTCTGTGCACCAACTAAGATTTCACCTTTGTGTGCATGTGTCCTGTAAGTGATATTTGGTGCACGTAGCATTCCTCATTCAAATCCCTCACTGAGGCAAGTCATTGCCAAAAAGACCGCCCCCCCCACCCCCCAGGAGACTTCAGTCCTTCCTCACATCATATATTAGCACCTCAGATCTCCTGCATTACTGCTCAGACTAAATGTGCATTTAAAAAGAAAAGAAAAAAAAAACCCCACACATTGCAATCTTCCTGTGAAAAAGAATCACAAACATGAGGATAACACCCCAGTCCCGGCTGTTGGGAAACAGTCTCTGTTGGGGGGGTTTGCTGCCTCGTCCTCTCGGTGGTGGCCGAGCCACCTCAGTGCACAGGCAGTGTAGCGTGTGGAGCCCACGGAGGAGCACGTCCCTTCTCCTGGGGTCGCCACTGCAATAAACATCTCGTTAAATATCTGCAGCAGTGCAGGTACATGGAGTGCTTGGTGACCCTCATAATTTCTCATTTCTTCACGCGGATCAAGTGGTCGGCAAGTTGTGCTTATGGTGGTAGTCTGAAAAACGGAGGAGCTCTTGGATGATCTCTGCAAGATGTGCTTTCACTTATCCATGTGCATCTCTTTGTTTCTGAATTTAAAATGTGGTACATCTGAGTGAAGAAAACTAGGTTTCTATGCAGGCTGCCTCTTTTCCAGCTCAGAAGTAAAAGATGTCAAAATATGCTTTTTGAACAAACCTGCTTAGAGGCAGAAGGCTTTCTCTATTGATCACAAAAGCTCAGAGTGACCAAACTGAAGTAAAAATCCCAGAATGGTGTGGAGGAGGGTATCATTATTTTTTGCAGATGGCATGTCTGAGCAGCATTTGGCTTTGGTTCCTGGACTAATGCAGCATGTTCTTGCTGCTGGTAAATCCAGTCTACTAGAGATGTGGGTGCTGCAAGACATTGCTAAAGGCTTCCCAAGATCATTACACCCCTGCCTCACTTGTGGTCCTCGGTCCCTTTCTCCATCTGCAGATCTGCAAGTGTCAAAGTTAATAGAAAACACAGAAGGGGGGAATTGAAGAAAATCTGAAAGGTTTTCTGTGGGAAGGCTGAGCAGGAATCCCAGAAGTGCACAAAAGAGTTTAGTCTGAGCACCTGTGTCACCTAGGAACCACTGAAAGCTTTATCTGCAGCTTTCTTGATCAAGGGATGGGTCCTGCCAATGCAGTTGCTAGCTGAATTTTATTTTTTTTAGGGATTTGTATGCCTTCCTCTCTTGAGGATTTACCACTGCAAATATTTAGAGGTGCATGTACCCCAGGACTTGCGAACAGAAAGAACTCTGCATATTTTGTGTTTTTGTTGAGTCGCAGTGCAACCCAGGTGGTGTAAGAATGCCTCTGATTTCCTGCTCTGGTACTTATTTCTTGGAGAAAGTACTAACCTTCAAAGACCCATGGTTTTTTGGTTTGCACACTGACAATGGTGGTGTGTACTTACCATCCTCTGTAAAGAGACCCCAGCAGAGTTGGGGAAAGTTTCAAAATTAGCAAACTTTTTCATCATCTTGGAGCTGCACAAAGAGGAGCAGAGAGTTTGTGGGTGCTGAAAAGGCTCAGTATGTCTGTCACAGCTTGCTTTTCTCCCCAGATAGCAGCTATAGAGTACTGGAAGCTCAAATGACTCAGAAGGGGAAGGGGAACCTGTGAAGTCAATGCTACCAAACCCAGCAACTAAGTGATGAGGGAGAGACTTCCTCACTTTTGTGTCTGTGAGTAGGACAAAACATTCCTTGTGCCAGCCTGGAGCCAAGTAACCCACAGCAAGCTGTTCTGTGGGCAGTGCCAGCGGCGAGTGAGCTGAAGTGCTGCAGCCAGGTAAACAGCCCTGCACGCTTCTCCACAGACCCAGACTGCTCATTTGGTTGCTGTCTAGACGGCAGTGCCCCGGCACCTCCTAGCCCGTGCCTTCCTGCCTTTCTTGCACACATTTGCTTGTGGGCCTCCCCATTGCATGGGGCTGCAGTGCCACTCACTCCTTGCCTGCTGCCCATGTAGGCAGCCAGGCTTCATTTGCCCCTGAGGACACCAGCTCAAACATCAGCTGGAGGGAGGAACTCGACATCAGGAGAGAAAATGAGCAGTTTCTCCAGACACCCCTTAAAGACGGTTTCAGCAGTTTTTATGTGCCGCCTGGTGAAATGCAAGTTAGCTGTTACGTTGGCAAGAGAAACTTTTATGGACTGTTCACGCCCTTTGGGCACGACCCCGGCCCCGTGTCTAAGCTCTCTCACACATGTGGGAAGCAGAAGTGCTATAGCAGGCAGCACAGTCACACACACCGAAGTGAGATGAGAACCAGACTCGCCTTTTTAGTAGCCTCTGAATGCCGCTGTATGTATCCAAATGAACCCTTTCATTGGAAGGGTGTGCAGAGCAAATCTGGGTGGCAAACATACGAGATTGACTCACAAGGCAGAGGTCGAGCCATCACAGGGAAGAAATTATGTATTGGTGTAGGCATTAGGCACCCCAAATATCCACTGGCAATGTTCTCCAGAAAATGTGAGCCCTAAAATTCCAGTCAGTGTCTTGTGGGAGGGACCCCCTCTCCCCCTCCCTGTTCAGCAGTTTCAATTTCATTTTTTGAATTATTAAAAGATCAAATGTTGGAATGCTGGATAGCCTGAATTCATTTGTCAGATCACGAAGTACTCATAACATTTCTCAGCCTTAATAACACATCTGCTCTTAAAATGTGGTCTCTTGATAATAGCTGGCTGAAAGTGTCTGAATTTAGGGATTATTTGAGACAACAGATTTCCTTCTATTTGGAATTGAATGAGGCATCTGCTCCCTCACCGTCAGCTTTGTGGGATATTCTCAAGGCAATCATAAAAGGGCAGATCATTTTGTACATTATGAGAAGGAAAAAAGACCTCTGTTGGCAATTACGAGACTTGGAAGGGTGAATTAGAGACCCGCAAAGGTACCACTTCATGTCTAAAAATTCTAGCTACTCCATCCATTCTCCCCTCTGTCTGGGGTGGGAGACAGATTTATCTGATAAGTGGAGAGGGAGGGGGCAATTCTCCTGTCAAAGGCAATGTTGGCAAAAGGGAAAGAGAAAGAAAATTAATCAGAAAAGGATATGCGCACTCCATCTTGGATAACTGACCCAACAACATATTAGAGAGATTAGGACTCAGGATGGAGAGCAAGGCATGAATCCCTTGGAGGATTAAAGGAAATTTTGCCAATATTTATGCCAGTTTGGTACATCGGAAAACCAGGACAAAAAAATGAATGCTTGCAAATTATTTAACACATATTCATCATCAGAATCTTCTCCCACATGTAAGCGGAAGATGATTAATAAAGAAGTAAAAACAAAAGCAATTGGAGCTGAGGGAATGCACTGCTTTGCACTTTGCAGGTATAGAATTAATTTCTGGATGTGACACATGACAGGCAGTGCCCAGATGATGCCATTTGCTACGGTGGGACAGGATGCATGCTCTGGACCACCTGTCCTGGCCAGCACACAGGTGAAGGCAGACAAATAAATATATGCATAAATACACACAGTTGCATACATATGGATCTGCATCCATATATAGCACAGGTATATACTCACATGCATGCACACATCTATACATATAGATGTATAGATAAGTATATTTAGCTTTTTAGTCAAGTGACGCAAACTGCTGCAGCTGGAAATAACACTGTCTGCTCATGAAAAGACAGGCGTGTACTTAGACTTATTTATGTGGTAGAAAATGTGTTTGAGGGATGTGAGCTGCCTCAAAGCCTTTGTCAGAGGAGAGGGGAGCAACCTGTGAGACACCTTGGATGCATTTGCATCTGGGAATAATTATTTACCATAAGACTGGTCCCAACATGAAATACCTGGAGGAGGACCTCCTGCTGCAGGATGGGATTCCGGCAGCTGGGAATGTGTGCCCTATGGCCTCGCTGTGATGCACAGGAGTCCCCAGTGTGTGGTGGGGAGGACTTTTCTGGTTGGTAGGAGGTGAGCTGCTCTTTTTAACCTGAGATGGGCAGAAAAAGGCACCTGACACTGGACACTGGTGTGCAGGCATATTTATGAAAATATGTAGCCTGAGTTTGGAAAGGCCACTGAACCTTAAGGGAGTTGTTAATTATTTTGTGTTTTCTAATACCTGTCTAGAGTCCAAATCTGACTTAGGAGCCTTGTGTGAAGGTCCTTTTCTGAAAATTATGACCCTTCATTTTCAATGACTGAAACCATGCAATAAAAGTCTCGGACCTCACAGCTCTTCCACTCTGCTTTAACTCTGCACCAGTGCCATAGACAATGCAACTGCCTCTGTGAGATGGGATGAGCAGAGGATGGATTGTGCTTTCCCACCAGAGAGTGTATTTGGTACCTCGGAACAATGCAGTGTACGTAGGACCCTCTCAGAGAGGGAGCAGCAGCGGCTGAGCTTTCTACCCTGGGCAAGTGGTGTTGCTGTTGGATCGGGGCAGGTTTTTGGCTCACAGCTGACACGGGGAGAAGGAGCAAATGCAAACGCTCTGCATAATACATAATATACCCACAGGTCAGTGAGCATCTCACATCCTGCTCCACGGCTGCGCTGCGAACTAGGAGTCTGCTCTTGCTCTCAGCCCAGGAGACTTGCTCTTTAGCGAAAGCTGCGGGGGCTTAGGCTGAGAAGGTCTGCGGTGCAATCCCTGCCTTGGCGGGGATGCCTGGCACCACCCCGAGCCGCTGCGAGCGCTCGGCAGCTGCAGGGAGCCCGGCCAGGGGCCGGCGATGGATCCCGGTGCGCGGCTCCCGGCGGAGCTGCGCTTCTGCACGCCGCTCCTCGGGGTGACAGCTACAGGCTTTGCATGCGGCCGTGGCTTGGTTTCAAAGGCAGCTTTTTAGCACTTTGATCGAGGCTCACATCAATTCTTCATGTTTTATATTAGATATTGCAATTTATATTAGGAGAGGTGTTTGAAGTTTCTGGTTTTCCCCTTGGCCACCTTTAAATCTAATTTCTAATACCTTAGCCGCTCTAATGAAGTTCTCAGTAGTTTACATTGTTATTAAACCTCTGTTTGGGGAATATAGCTTTAATCCTCATTATATACCAAATATGGGTATCGAATATTCATTGTGTAATTGCAATTAAAAAATACAACCCCCAAAGGATCTTTTATATTAATTTAAATTATCCTGCATTTATATTATGGTTTGAAATAACCTATACTGCTGCAATGTCTTTATTGAAGACATTTCAATGCCTGTAGTTATACTTAGAACTCCTCCTTTTTCAGTTAAATCCTGTTCTGTGACACTGTAGTCATGTAGATATAGATTTACAGCAGTAAATTTTTTGAACCTTCCCCCCCCACTTTGTATTTTAGAGAAACAGTTGAAATCACTAATTTTGCATTCAGTGTTAGCAAAAGTAGAGTAATTAATCCAGGCAGCTTTTTCATGCATTTAACAAAGCTTCATGTCACATGAGCTGTTTTCTCTTTATAAGCAGATAAATTCTTAACTCCTTGCAAGTATCAAGAAAGTAATCAAGATAAATCTCCAAATAACGCATTGAAGGACCTTAAAATACAAAATATACTGTTTACAACTTAAACATGATAAAAACAATTTATAATCCTCTGCATATAGATAGCATGATTTGGGACCATTTCCATTTGCAGTGGATTTCAATGAAGTAAACTGCTAGCAATTTACAAGATTATTCATTTAAGCTAATGTTTATAGATAATAATACCAACTTATCTTTAATGTATCTCTCTTGATTCTTACACTGAACATCATTTACAAGAAAAAAAAGGGCTTCTGAAGTCTTTAGATGACAAATGCCATATTTACAGGTGATGATCTCTGTGTTTGAAAGCTGCGTTAACTGGCATCATCTTCAAGGGGAAATACTCAGGTAGAGCCAAGCTTACTCCTATGTAGCAGCTCAGTTACAAAAGAGGAGGCTCCATCCGTGGCCTCCAGGAGTCACTACTTGGAGCAGACACAGCAAGACCCATCACTGCCTTGCAGTCTGCATAGATACGATTGGTTATTTTTATTTTAACATTGATGAAAAAAGCCTAAAAGGTCACCCTTCTGCCTGCCACAAAGTTCTTTTTGTTTTTATAGCCGTAGTAAGTATTGAATGGAGAAGCTGTCAGGCTAAAATAGAATTAGCATTAAAACAAATTCTGAAATCCAGAGAAATTTGGTGGAAGTTTATATATTTCTGATGCCCATCCTCATTTTTTTTTTTTGTAACTGACAAACTCTGGGAGGGCCAGGGGCCAAGTTTCATACTTGCTTCTGTCCCTGTTTTAAGTGTGATCCCCAAATGTGAGGGATGGGAAAGGGACAGGAATGGAAAGATTTGGCACAGGGGAGGAACTGGTGTGTTCCTCACTCTTTCTGTGTAAGAGCCTGCTGCATGCAGTCACTCAGGAGAGGAGTGTCCCAGCAGTGTCTCCAGAGAGCACAAGCACTCGGGATGTTTAGATGTGAGCTAATGGCTTTTGGAAGCTGAGTACTCTTCCCAAGAAGATATTACAGGGGGCTCTTGGGAGTGGCAGCTGCTACCAAAACCATAGTGGGAGTATTTGAACAACAGTGGGAGAGACTTTCTTTTGTTGTAGTTGAAGGAGGAGAAGGAAGGAAAATTAAAAGGCGTTTGGACATGAAAGTCATGTCCGTGACTCCTTGTTCCCTATAAAAACTGATGGCAGCAGTCCAGCTAAAAAGGAGTTTGAAGCCTCTTGTGATCCCCAGTGCCATCTGTGATTGCTCACGCTTACAGCTCTGAATTTTCTGGACATCATCTGTGTTAGACCTGGACCCTCCCAGTCTTGTGGTTGAACCTGTCACAGCACATGGACAGCAGGGACTCCACTCCAGTGCTTCATGTCCAGGAAGTCTTATTGCTCTTCCTGTTTCATCTTCTGTCTTTCTACTGTGTGCAGCCTGTACATCACCTGTCCTTAACACACAGCTTGATTCCCTGGCCACCCACACTGCTGCTGGAGCCAGGGGACTCCTCCTTTTCCTGAGTAAGCAAAGCCAGGTGGTGCAGGGGAGTGAAACCCAGCTGTTGCAGGTAGGGCAAGGGCGATCAAGCACCCCACCTATGTGGTGATTCTCATCAAGGTTACCAGGTAGGAAAGACATCAGTTCAGTGCTGGATGCTCTTGGCCCATTCCATTGCTGCCAGAGGATTGGAGGCAGCTTGCAGGTACAAGTAGTGCCTCCAGCTGAGGAAGGGGAGGAGGCCTCTCTACTCTTCATGTGGATCAAGATTGTAAGTGGCAATTCATACATCACTGTGATTGTCTGCAATGGCATGAGCCAAAGCTCTTGCCAAGATGAGACCTTACCTTGCCTGTGCCTCCCTGTCCTTCCACAGCTCTGGCTGAAGATGGAACCACAGTGGTTCTGGTACCAATGACCCATATGACCAGCAGTTTAATGTTAAGGTTGTTCCTGGGTGTCCTCTTGGGAAGACTCTTGCCAGGCTGGTTTCTGGGGGCACGCTGTCTACAGGAGTTACTCCGTGGAGGTTAGGCAGGGCTGGGTTTATGGCAACAGTCCTAGGGAGCTTTTTTCCAGGGACCTTAGGGGTGTGGGAATGTTTTTTAACTGCCAAACTTGGCATCACTTCCTTAGGGGCTGGGTCTCAGCTTTTAAGTAATGATCACTGCAGGTTCACTGTCCAAAAGTGTACCCATGAGATACCTGCAGTTATCTTATCTCCATCCCCATCACTGATTCCATGCGCAGACAAGCATTGTTAGTACTGTAAGAATTAATCACATACTGTTTGAAAAAAAATTTGACATTTGCATTTCAAAACTCTTACCAATTCTAAACATTTATTCTACAAAACTTGGAAAGATTGTAGTTCTGTTTCAAATTATTCCAGCACCGTGGGCATTGCCACAGAATGTAAAATTACAGAACATATGAGACTGAAACCTGACACCCGTTCTTCCCTGTTGTGAAGTGTCGTTGATGAAAAATACACTAGTTTGAAGAAAAAAAATTATGTAGGAGCACGACCTATTCCCAAAGCAGCTAGCCAAATTCACTCATGTTTCAGAGACAGCTGCATATGTAAATGGAGTAGGGGACACTTCTTCAAATACAATCAAATTGGTTTAAAATAGTAAGGAAACACGAAATAACTCCTACAGAATAATCTCCTGATACTACTGCAAGGAAGTTCAAAGTGTTAGCAGATAAAAGAAAAGGCTTGATACTGTTTGAAACTGCATCTCTTTTGTAATGAAAACAACACAAAATGTACTGAAATCAGTCTTTATTGCTATTAAAGTTCTTCCTTTAAACATTTTCCAACTAGACATTTTTAAGTTATGTACTCAAAGAGATGACTTTTGCATGAAATGAATAATCTACCCAGACATTTCAGTACTTTAAAATGATCTAGAAAAGATGGTGAGACATAGGTTGAAAGGAGCAGGTGACATGATCATTCAACTGAAATTGAATATAAATGCAATTGTATTAAATAAAAGTATAAATATAAATATGGCATACATGTAAATTAACAAAACCCCTCATCTGTGTATTTGCACATACATGTGTGTATATTTTGCTGCACACACACACACACTGATGTATCTATGCAACGCTTTCATCTGAAGACTCCAGAATGCTTCAGAGAGCTGAGTATTGTGCTTCACTGCTCTCCTTTTACAGATGGGGATGTTAAAGTGCAGAGAGGTTACATGTGCAAAGCACATTTCTTTCTTCGATGTAATAACCAGTAAATGAGTTCCCAACTAGCAGAGGAGCTGCCTCTGCCACCTTCAGCAAGCCACCTGTTGCTTTAAAATGGAGAATTAGCCATTTTGGTTCAAGCATTTCATCTTTCCTTTCCAGCTGCTAGTTTTCACTCTACCTGAAGAAAGCAAAGAACTTTTGACATGTTTCAAACAGAGTAGCCCATTCTTTAAAAAAAACAAGCCTAACCTCACATAGTACACACCATTAATTTCCCAGATCTGGGCCTAAGTCCTGCTTCTCACCCATGCAGTATTTAATTCCCTTTCTAAATCTCTTCTTTATCCATAAGTAAGTAGGAGTGTTATTTGAGTAAGGAATGAGCAAGAGCTGTAGGCTTTAGCCTTTGAGTTACAGAGATGAAATAGTTTACACTCACAATATGTTGTATTATTTGAAACAGGGAAATAATATTTTTCTCTGCAAATTAAATTTAAAACATATGTCAACGATCATCTACATCTTGCGCAAAACATTGTGTGTTCCTGAAGGTCCTTATTTCACAAAGGTTGGACAATTTTAGTTTGATTCTCTGAACTGTTCATTTATTCTTCTTTTTCTGATTTGTTTTGCCTCTCTCTTTTCTTTTATCAAATCACCTGGAGAGATAAAAATGAACTGTCCCACATAGATGGCCAGGCCTGGAGCACACATGTAGCAAGAAGCTCTCCAAAATCTCAGGGCTGCAGAGGTGGCGTCCCCTCCCACCCAAGCTTTTATACTGATCTGCTCAGTGGTCCACTGAGGAGTCCAATTTTAAGACATGAGTTGGCACATTCTCTGCCAGCAGTGTCTGGGGAACATCAGTAAAGGAAAATCTCTCCACTACCCATATGGGCAGCCTTTGCTGTAGAACATGAAACCCTGGCAGATCTCCCCATTTCCTTACTCCTTCTTCCTCTTTCACACCAAAAATGCTCTTGGAGAAATTTAATTTTAACTGTTTCCTCATCACATTGTAAGACAAACACTGCTACAGATTTCTGTGCTGGACGATCAACTGCTCACAGCAGCCCAGCTTCACTTCCCTCCCATTTGGGGAGGCTGGGGCAGAGCAGAGGTGCACTCTAAGGTCTGTGGTGGACCTCAAGGTCTGCTGAGGACCAAACTAAAGTCTCAGTTCCCCTGAGCCTGACCCCTGTAGCCCTCGACCCTGTTCCTCTCTCAGATGTTTGCTCCTAGGGGCTTCAACCTGGGGTCCGCACTCCAAAACCTCCTATTAATCCCAGTCCTCCACCACTTTTTCTTCACAGCTGCTGATTCTTGCTTTCCAGACTCCTTCTCACAGTCAGCCCTGCTTGCTTCTGGTTCCCAGCCCACCTGTCTTGAGTCATGTCCACATCTGGGATGAACATGGTTGTAGCCTTGGAAATAAAGAACAGCTAGAGGAGCCTGCCTTATGGGTAAGTGGGAAAAAAAATTTCCAAGGGCAGGGTGGTAGTGGGGTTAGGGGGAACATAAAAGAGGTATGAACTTCACCTCAAATCTGGTGGTAGTCAGAAGGACTTCGATACTTGGAGGTCATGAGTTAAACTGTGGCAAGATTAAGATTTTAATAATGCTCACTCTCAGTATTTAAGGTGGTGGATCTGCAACAAATGCTGAATTAACTCCAAATATTTCTGTAAAACTCTTTTGGTTTCATCCCCTTTACAATAGTTACACTGGGATTTTGCTGAATAGTATGCTCCTCAGTAGTGCCTGATTCAGAGCCAGATTTATAAAGACATTTAGGTGCTCCTTCCCACTGATTAAGGAAGTAAAAGCCTAAATTGGTTTAAAAATCTGCCCTTGAGAGCTGCCATGTGTATCTGGGCACCCAGAGCACTTTAAGATTTACGGCATATAAAGACCCAGCGAAGATCAGAGAAATTCTTTGCCAAACACAAATGGCAATGAGACATACTTTGAACCATCAGTACTGCCTTTAATTTTCTTCTCTAAAGATCAGTGTCAATGAAGAATATACTAAGTTTGGGTATAGGGGCCAGTTCTGCAAATTGGATGTAATGCTGCTGCCATGAGACCAACTGTTGTCCCCAGCAGAAGCCAGACCAGATCTAAACAACTTACTTGGTGACACATGGCAGTGACTTACTTGACACGTATCTTCTCTGGTTTCCATGGGCTCAGGGGAAAAGTGAAAACTCATGCCCACAGAGCAGCAGAGAGCTGGATTGCAGCTGGGCTGCAGGCACCGCATGGCAGTCAGTGTGCTCACCTGCACTTGAGCTTTTGGCCCTAGCTGGAGCTTGGGCTTCTTGTGCATAGATGGTAATGCTGGGCTCTCTGAGATATATGCATGTATCTATATCAAATGGGAAGGTGGAAAAGAAAAATGCTTCAAGATAACTGAGTGATTTTTCTGTTTGATCTGATTAAATATATTAAATATATAGAAGATGTTACAAGCAAAAAATAGCCTTTTAAAACCCATTCAATTTCTTTGAGTCCATTGGTCTTACAAGAATAAATAAAACCTCTCTTACTGCTTTCATAATATCAATAATACCCCTGAAATCATTCTTCACTTAATGAGCAATTTAAGAGCATTAAATGCTGTGAACAATCAATTTGCTGGGTATTATGGTGCTTCTGTTTATAAATGTCTAATTATATAGGTCAGACTTGCTTGTAGTCTGTTACCTTTGGTAGCCAACTGCAGACCTCTGACTCAGTGCAGTGAAAAACAATTCCATTATAAACCTCTCCCAGAAACAACAGCAAGACCAGAGTACCCCTACAGCTCTCTAGGTTTTTGCTTTGCCACCAGCACGTGGCCCCCACCACCCTGTCCCTGTGCACGGCAGCCCCTGCACGCACAGGTAACCAGGAAGGCAGGGCTGCTCTGGAGAGGGGAGCACCACACGCCTTGGCAAAGGTTTCCCATAAAGATCTGTCCTCTAGCTGCGGATGCAAACTCAAGCTGGTCGTGCACACAACTCCAGCATGCCGAGCCCACTACCCCTCGGCACAGCCAAATGTTTCAGCAGCTGCCCTTTTGTCCTGTTTCTTAAATAAACAAAGAACAGATACAAATTAATGACCTAAATTTATGGCAAAACACACTGCCTTCCCAGAGCAAATAGCCTTAAAAGAACAGATGTTAAAATAGCATTTTGTACTCAGAGAGAGAAAGCAGCTACCGTGCAAATGGAAAAGCTCAGGATGTGTAGAAAAGAGAAGCTAAAGCATCTAATTGTGCCACGCCGCCTCCCGCTACACCACAAACCCTGTAACCTTCTGATGGTGCCTTGCACAGAATAATTATCCTCCCTGGGGCATTCCCCATCCCTTCTTGCCTCCTCTTACAATCCCAGTAAACTTTCTCCTTTTATTCCTTTATATTCCTTTTGGAGATGAAAAGAGCAAAATGATCATTTTGCCAGCACATTAAACAGCGACTGGCAATCCGGTGCTGTAATCCTCAATGTAGTTTAGCCCGGAAGAATTGTGCTCCCGCAACGCACCATCTCAACAAACCATTCCTTTGAATTACCTCTTTGTTTTACCCCAAAGGGTGCATTCATCATGCAGGAGAGATTATTTCTCACTAATTTTTCTTGCCAACGCCTATACTTAAGCAATTGTTAATGATATCCATGCACCAAAAAAAAAAAAAAAAAAAAAAAAGAGTAATTAAGATGGATAGAGGCTTTGGAGAGCGGGTAGTTATTTTGTTATTTATTTATTATTTTTGCACAAAAGCAGAGGGAGACACAATCTTGCACAGGAGGTGAGCGTGCCTTTCGGGCGGCAAGCAGTCTCTGCCATCCGGTGCCGGCAAAGGCAGGAGCAAGCGGCACCGGGTCATGGTGAGAGGAATTAGAAGGCATCTCTGTTTTCCCGCCCAGCAAGTGCATTCTGTTTATACTACACCACATTGTATTTCTAGTCTTACTCAACATTTTAATATACATTTTCTTGTCAGGCGTCTTGGCAATCGGGTACACGACTTGCAAGATGGACTGAGAATTCCACAGGTGGACTGATTAGTGGGTGGCATTTCTGAGCTCCAGCAAGCTGTTAGCATTATGTCTGTTTGCTTTAGGTACAGATGTGAAATGATTTGACAGTCAATCTCAAAGTGTGTGTGAGTACTTGGGCTTTTTTTTTCTTTCTTTTTTTTTTTTCCCTTCTTGGTATGTCAAAATCTTCTTATAATACAATCCTCATCCGTCTGGTTGTCCATTGAAAAAGCATCCCCCCCGTACCCCCCTCCTGTAGCCAATCTGGATGAGTCATGCATTATTCAGGAGATATAATTTGTAAGTGTCAGAAGTGGCTTTGGTTTTTTTTCCTGTTCGCTCATTTGAGGACCACAGCTGTCGCGACCAGGAGTCCTTGCCGGGCACGAGGGTTATCCCACGCAAAGACGAATTGTTTCCTTCGGGTAACTTGTCCGAATGCAAGTTTCCTTAACAAAGCCGTAGTCGTAAGCAAATGGTGTTTGACAAGTGGAATTTTCTGTTGACTTGCTCATTTCATTTCCTTCTTTTGGCAGAAACACTTGGAACTTGATTTTCTTGCAGTTACTATGAGCCCAGAATAATAACTCCTAAATCAACACTGAGGAGGTGGAAAGGTACAACAACACAAACACTCAGTAACAGTCAGGACAGCGACATGGAAATATGAGTTGACATGCAGAATAACCACAAGTGGTGCATAATTTATTGATTGCACCTTGTCATGGGAATGATGAGCTCTCAGCTAGAGGAATTATATTTTATATATTTCACAACTTTGGGGAAAAATATAAATATTATATATACAAACTGCATATACACTAACTAATGGATAGAGCAAGATTCCTATTTCCAGTTAGTGAAAAAATTATGTTCATCACAAGGCAATGTTTTCTGGAGCCGAGTAAGCCCAGGAGAGGGGAGGCAGGAGGGCGGTGAAGGGGAATACAGTTCTGCAGCATTGCTTGAGTGTTCAGGTGAACATGTTAAGGTTAGAGCCACTCCACTTGTCTTAAAATTTCCCTTATGCTAGAAACCAGCTGTATTGTATTGTAAACACTAGGTTTAAAATTGCTTTAGATTTCAATATAATATTTCAGTTGTGAAGTATTATATACGTGAACTTGCAAGAAAATTGCAGCATGAACCAGTGTGTGCAGACTAGCAAACTACCCTGGAAAAGCAGGGTAAAAGGTCTGAGAAGTGTCTATTTCTCATCAACTTTCAAGCTTTCAGCCAGGCAGACCCTTGAGCCTCCCTGGCTAGGTACAACCCAACAGCTCCTTTCTCCTCTCCACTATTTGTTTTCAGCACCAGGAGAGCTGCTTTGCTCCCAGGCTGGGGCTGCCCCCCTTTCAAAGCTGTTGCTGTTTCCTCCTTGTTTTACTCACTGGGTAAGCAGGGCACCAACTGAAGCAGACTGTTCCCTGTCTCTGGCAATCACACAGCCAGAAGAGGAGGCACAGACGCAGCACTGTTTGCTGAAGGACGGTGGCTCAGTCTCAGGGTGGGCAGGCGACACGCACACACGTGAGGACCAGCGGCTGCTCCACCAGCAGTACCGACTCGACTGGATGGTTGAAACCCTCAAATAAATGAGAAATCCAAGTGTTCACCCCACATAGGTTTCTTCCAACAGGTTAACCAACTGAAAAATCAGCTTCCACTACTTAAAATAAATTGATTTTTCCTCTTTGTACATTGGAAAAAACTGTAAGTGCTTTGATTTCTGCTGATTACCTACTACAGCACTTGAGTTACAACCCTGGAGTCAAAGCTTTCTCCAAGTAGAAAAGCTGTTTCTCCAAGTGCTTCTTTTTCAGTGCTATGAAGAAACATGTCAGAGGAGACACGGCAATGCACTCCAAATGAGAAGCAGGGGCTCAGCTCAGTACTTGCTGGTATCAGCAACAGATTTGTCTATATCACCTTCTGCAGCTAAGAAAGTTGCTGCCGTGCATTTGCCATTTAAGTTGTGAGCTGGTTTCGTGCTGCTTAAGGAACAGCTTAAGTTGGAATAAAAGCAGCTTCATGGGAAGAAAGCAGTAACAAAGCCTTGGGTACCACAAAATCACAGGAAAAAAGTGCTCCTCAGTGTAGCTAAAAGGAAAGAGCCTTCAGCAGAAAGCTGGTGGTCCTGTTCTAGAGAACAGCAGCTGCTGCCAGGGTGACATGCACTTTGGTTTAAATGTGCTCAAGGTCCACACAGACTATGACACATATTTTGCTTTATTTTCTCCCTTCAGACCCAGAAATATGTTTACCACCCTGCTCCAGACAATATATATCTCACCATTTCCCATGATTTACAATTAAATCTTGTCTCACAAGTGGAAATAATTTCTGAACTGTTTATAATGCGAATGTGATGGAGACCTATGACTAAATATCTCGTTTATTATTTTGCATTAGTCTTCTGACTTTTTATGAGGTTTCTCTATGTTAAAAATAGGGAGCACTTCTGTTAAACACATATTTCGGGTGACCTTCTCAGAATAAGAAATTACCAGGCTGAATGCACCCAGATGTGAATCACAAAGAGTATGTGGAGGGCTGCAAGAATAAGCAAAGGCCAGTGTGCAGATGCTGCTGAGGGCTGCGGGGAGGGAAGCAGGGTGGGAGGACACAGCCTCCCCCCTCCGCTTCAGAGGCACCGAAGAGCAGCCAGCAGCAGCTGACTCACCTCGGCGGCTGCCAGGGGTCCCTCTGGCACAGATAAATTCCCTGTGAGAACCGGGTCTGCCTTCCTTAAAGCAGAATTATTGAGTTGCTGGGTAGGGAGGTGCACGGAAGGCGGGTAGATGTGGGCAGCAGGGCTTTGTTAAACGCCCGGGCTTCGCCCCGCCGAGCCCGTGGCGTCCCTGGCGTGTGGCTGGAGCCCAGCTCCCTCTGCTCAGCGCAGTTGTCTCTTGCTGTGCTGCTTATTCACACATCCCAGCTCGCTCCGTCTAGCTGCCTGGGTACCGGTGCCAGGGAAGCTGAAACACCACAGGCTCTGCAAGCCCACCCAGACCATAGGCTCCAAAGTGCACACTGCTGCCTCTTCCTCTGAAATTAATATCTCAGCTCGCTAAATTAAAGCAAGCAGGGTTTCACCCAGGCATGTTGTGATCACACCTCCGACTTGCAATATAGATTTACCATGTAAACTGCTAAGCAAGGTAAAGTGCTCTCCCAGCAGGAGAAGACAATGCCTGCAATGACAGGGTGGGAGAGCAAGGGTGCAGAGCCCTTCTCCAAACAGCTCCAGAGCACCTGTCCACACCAGCACAGGAGACCCGGTACATGGAGAGGAGACTACATGAAGAAAGATGTTTCTCACCTGGAGAGCACTAAAGTCAGAGGCACGGAACATGTTTTATAAAGAAAGCAGAAGCCACCACAGCTGAGGAAGGTGAGGCACAGAGGTTGAGAACAGGGCAGGCTGATACCAGGGCTGAGACCTGGCTTACAAGCCCACTGCTGCAGAGGAGTGTCCCAGTACATCCCAACAAATGGAGCATTTTAGGATTTTTGTGCATCTGTGCAGAGCTCAGTGTTTGCAGGTGGGCCATTTCTTCTGCCCAGACCCTTGCTGCGCCTCTGCTGAGTGCTCTTCAACAGAGCTTTGTCTGCACCCAACACACTGCTGAGGCTGTTGGGTTTTTATTCTTTGCTTTTAAATCAGTAGACTTGTTACCATCTTTTAAAAGTGTGAATAGCTGCAACAGAAGCCATCAATTAGCACAAGCAAACAGGGCCAAAGTCCTTCCTTCCTCCTCCCCCACAGCATATTGTGAAGAGAGCTGTGCTCTTCTACTTGGGAGGCTGCTGGAGAGGCTCTGAAGTTGAGCGGTCCCAGTGCCGCCTTTGCATCTGCTCTAGGACGGACAGTACGCTCCGTGCGAGGGAGGCAGGATGGGCTCTCGGCACTGGCACCACGACAGCGGGAGCGAGACCAGCTCAACAGCAGCAGCAAAGGAAGGCAATTTTTTTTTTTTTTCCTCTTTCTGTTCCAGAGAGCCTTCCAGGGCTGAGGGAGGTTGCCAGAGGTTGCCTGGGTTTTTTCAGTGCCGTTCCCCCTTCCCAGTATTCAAGAAGCTGCGGGGGGAAACCCCTCCAGCAGCTTTGCTTAATTACTCTGATCTATGGAGAGGCTAGAAAAGCATCTCCATGGAATAGTTTGCAAACTGGACCGTGCGTGCCAGAAGATTTCTGTTGATTAGATGATGCAGAGTATTAATTAGAATATAGATTATATGCAGGGGCTTTACCCTAAGTTTGCTGCCATTTGGTCTGGGCATGTACATTTCTTGCCACATTGCTTTTTCTCCCAGAAAAGCAGTCTCATGGAGCCAGCCTGGCTCCTCACACGGTTCCCATCCAGCAAGGAGGAGGCTGGTTTCATTCTCGGTTGTGAGTGAGAGTGCTATTCCTTACCAGCCTGGTAAGGATGTGAAGAATCACTGTAACATTGACCAAACCCCACAGAAATGCACAGCTTGTGGGCGAGCCCCATCCTGCCTGCCCGACCCCTCAGCCAGTGCCACCATGCCACAGTCAGACGTGTCCCCAGCCAGAGCAGGCATGGGAAGAGTAGTCAAGGGGCCACCGATTTGAGTGCCAGCACACACTTGGCACGGGCTGCTCCGAGCCTCTTTTCAAGCCACACCAAATGCAACCTCCAGGGCAGGAGGGTTATTCCAGCCACTGATTACTTTGTGTTTGCTGGGGCCCTGGGATTCACTTATCCAGTTCCCTTGGGCCACACTTGGAGTGGCTCTTTCCAAGTGCGGAAGGACGTCTGGGATGCGGTTGCTATTGAAAAAAATGTAGTAATTTTTCAGATCACAGGGCAGATCAATGACCTGTCTCACCTGCTGCTTGTGCTGACAGCCACAGGTCCTTGAGAGCAAGGTACAAGAATTCCATTTGGAGTATTTTTGGGAAATATGTGGCTCACAGGGGACATTTTTTCCTGAGCATTCATTGGCTTACTTGCTAAAGCATGATTTATAGCCTATTAGCCATGTAAATACATATTTTTTCTAGATTCTGTAACCTTTATATGCTCTTCCAAGAACAGGTATCTTGTGGCACAGTGGTATATTACCCATGCTTGGAGAAAATTTTCTAGTGCTTATGTGTCAGTAAATAGAAATTACAGTCTCAGGGAGAGTGAACAGAAGCACTGGCTTATCTCTGCTGTGATATTCACTGCCTTATATACCTCTAATGTGCCCCTCTTCCTTATCCTATTTCTAAATTAAACAGTCATTCTGTTTTTTACATCTCTCATTATATATAGAGGTCTTTCCATATGTCTAACATTTGTTTGAGTCTCAATACATCAGACCATGTAACATGCTGATTCATAGAAATCTCACGTTCTGTAATGACCCAGCCTTTGAAATCTGCCTGCATTTAAAAAGTCTGGATCAGATTTTGACTTATCAAATTTTATCTGACCACCTCTTAATCAGAGATTGCTAGGACTGCTTTAAAGTAAGATTTGACCTCAAGCTTTCTTGCTTGATTCAAACTCAAGTTTATTAAAACCAGCAACTTTGTTCAGCTCTTTAGAAGAAGATAAACACTGATGTGTTTGCAGCATGGAAATGTCTTGCCATTTCCCTTGATCACAGCTCATTTAAAAGCAGGCAAACTGGCCACTGCCCCTTCCAAAATACCACCTTCACATCCAAGAGCTGCTTTGCCTTCAGATGTTTCCAAAGCTGCTTCAGCCTCACAGACATCACACTTCTGCAGTGCAAAATAGTTGCCTGGTGGTGTTAGAAGAGCTCTTGGTAGCCCCTCACTGGGAGCCTCCTGTGTGGGAGATGCTGAGGTGGGCAGCTGTGGTGTCCCTGCTGGTGCTGGGTCCACTAACTCCATGTCCAGTGCAGTTACAGGTAAGGCATTTCTGGTCCCACGCTCAAACAGAGCTCTGAAAAACTGGCCAAGCAAAGTGGCATCTCTCTTGCTTGGTGTTCACAACTGGGGTTATGCAAAAGCCATCTGGACCTGGTTCTGGGCAGACTGCTCTGGAGAGCCCGGCTTGAGCAGGGGGTTGGACCAGCTGACCTCCAGAGGCCCCTTCCAACCTCAACCCTCCTGCAATCTCTGACACTGTGGTAACACATCAGCCTCCCCTCCCTGGCTGGTCACAGCAGCTTAATCATCAAGCAGGGCTGTAGAGCCACGGGTGCTGCAGAGCCAGCACAGGTTCCCTGCAGGGAGGAGAGCTGGGCCCAGATCCTGCTGTGAGCTCAGGCTCTGCCCCAGCTGGGGCACCTCCAGCCCCTCAAGATTCACTGCAGGTCAGCACATCTGTCACATCCTCAGCTGAAAATCAGCTATTGCTGACACAATTCAGAGTAATACACAGGTGAAAAAGTTGAACTGCTCTAAGTGTAGTTTGCCTGTGTCCACACATAATGCAGTTCCATGATCAGACATTGATCATACTGGGGCCACAGAGGCGTTTCAGTGGCACATTCCTGCTCACCATACTGAGTGTCCCTTGAGTGTCACATCTTTTTCATGATGCAATTCATTGAGAAAGGTTACATCTCACCACCTTTGCTTGTAACACTAACCTGAGGAGTTGCTCCTTCCCTGCACATTCATCAGTGTCTGTTCCCTGTGACCCCAGTGTTCAGATCAGCATATGACAAAAACTATACAAACCTAGGAGGTTTCCTATGTGCTAATCTTCCAGCTATTCTACAGTGCAACCCACCTTGACTTCCATGCTGCTTTGATGTAAAAAATGCCTTGGATCATTACATCATTAAGACCTTCTACCTGTTGGCCCTTTTTACATTTCGCACATCTATGGGCTTATTTCCTGCTTGTCTTGGCCCAACATCTTGCTTGTACTAACTATTTCAATCTTCCTCACACATCAGTTCTGCAGCCCCATCATAGAAACCCAGTTGCTCTTTTAGGATAAAGAAGTCTCTATTAACTGAAATAAATTGCTTTCACTTTTACTGGCTGCAGATTGCCACAGTCAGTGGCTTAGGTTCATCTTTATGTTCAGGCAGCTGATCTGTATAGTATTTAAAGATTTTGATCTCTTTTCTAGGGGAGCTGCACCACTGAACTGTAACACAAAGCTCTGGTTCAACACCATCCCTTTACTGTTTTTAAACAGAGCTAGGACTAGAGACGGGATGGTTCAGTGCTTGGGACACGGAGAGGCAACGCAAGGGACTGTGCTGCAATCTCTTTTCTGGCACCAGCTTCCCGCAAGGCATGGAATGATCACTTGATCTCTTTGGCTCTGAGTGCCCCAGCAAGGGCTTGCCAGCCCAGTTCCACCACCCAAACACAGTTACAGCCCACTGCAGCGGGCAAAAGCTTTTTCTCAGACATCCTCAAAATCCCCCTGTTCCCCGAGTGCAATGATCTAACCCAAGGGAGGAATGTTATATCCCTCTAAATGCAGCCCCCATTATGCTGTGATCAGCAGAGGTGCTGTGACAAGGGACACAAACTATTTCAAACCCTTTCCTCTGCTGTGGCTTGCCAGGTTTGCATGGAGAAGTTTTGCTGGCGTAGCCTGGGCCAATGCATCTCCGAACCTTATGCACGGGGGACAATAGGCAATCCAGGCCTCACAGACTATTTAAGAATAAACTCCAGACTGTGAGCTGCTCAGACATCTTGGTTGTCGACTGCATATAGGTGCCATCCTAAAACTGTGAAACTGAATACCCTTAATTTAAAAATTCATGCCCAGATCTGTGCTTTGCCCTTCATCCTTGCATTTACAGAAGGCTAAATTGAGATCCCAGATTTTACATCCAAACGCCGAAATGTTCACAATTCAGGCTCCTGTGAAGGCTTACAGACAAGCACATTTTAAAACTGCATCGTGTAAACTGTTTATGTGCTGAAAGAAAGCCAGGGATTTTGCTAATGACAAAGAAATTGTTCTCTCTTCTGATAGCTGAAAGAATTCCTCTAATGACAATAAAACCCCTCTTTTGCAAATTTGCTTTGGGTAGATGGCAAGATTAAAGAACAACCAGCCCAGCTATGATTTTTCAGATTGCATAAGTACCTTAAAAAGATGTTCATTATCTAAAGTGACGCCTCTTCCCTAATTGCAATGCCTCTATTATGTGAGATTAATTTTTTTTCCCCCAAACCCTCGTAGACAGTAAACCCATGTTTTAGCCTCAGGAGCGAGCCTTGCTCGGAGAGGTAGCGCTTGCTAACGGAGATGGGGGCAGGTGTGGGTCCCCCCCGATGCTCCCTGTGCTGTGCTGCGAGGACCGCGCTGCTCCTGTCCTCACCTCACCCCGTCACATCCAATCTGCTGCCCCAAATCGCAAATGGGAATAAAAAGAAGTGCAAAACCCTCGACTGGGAGGCGGCTGCAGAAAAAGCTGAGGCTGACACTGAAAGCCAACATCTCCGACAACTTGCACGCACCGAGAAATATTTGTTTGTTTGCTCGGACTCCCTTGCTCGTCCTGTTGGTTCAGCCCCTGGTGCCGTGCCAGGGCCTGGCCACATGTCCCATCCCGGTGGGACAGGGCACCCCGCCGGAGGGGAGCAGGCGCTGCCGTAGGTCACGGGCTGGGAAAAGCCGGGAGCTTTGCCGTCACCGCGAGGAGCCAGGCACAAGGCAGGCTGGCAGCATCCCTGCCCAGCCACCGCGGTAGGCAGGGGAGCAGCCTGCCCGCACCGAGGCTTTTCTTCCTGCGGGGATAAAGGTGGAGACAAAGCGTCTTTCATGCCCGGGTGCGCCAGGCGGAATGATTCCCTGGGCCAAAAGGGCACCCATCAAATCGCTGTGAGCAGGGTGGCCGCAGCATCCCGGGGCCGCTCCCATCTCCGCGGGGCAATACGCGGCACGGGAATACGCACCGAGCCCCCCGCAGTTTGTGCCTGCCCTCAGCCAGGCTCCCGGCTGCCACCACCACCAGCAAATCGGCTCTTCGGTGCCCCACAACTCACCCACATCTGCAAGCGGCCCTCTCTGGAAAAAGACTGTAACCCTCTCTGCCAACTTTCAGAGAATCGGTGCTATCGGGGCAATAATTTATTAAGGTTTCTGTTTCTCTTTGAAATACCAGAGTATAACATATGCATCCATACATACACTTGAAATTGGTGGGAACTCTGTAAACCTTGTCATTTTAATCCTGTTAGATGGTTTGTATTTAATTGGTTGCTAGTGAGAGAGGAAAAATTCACAGATCTCCTAAAGGAATGAATATTGTTAATCAGCTCATTTAGTGAGGGAAAAGGATACGCGTCCGCTCTCGAAACCAGCATTTCACAGGTTCCAGTTACTGCAGGAGTCAGTTACCCCTCAAAAAAAAATGTTGAAAATTAATCCAAAGCTAAATCAGTGACATGATTGTATTCCCATTACGTTCCACTTAAATGCATATGTTTACAATATCCTTTAATAATAATAATTATTAAACATAGTAAAATACTTCCAAACTTGGCTTATGGCATCGTTGTACTTCTAGTGGAAAAAAAATTATCTGAAGCCCTGTCAATATGCCACTTCCTCCTCCCCCATCTTTTAACAGAAGCAGCCTCCAGTGAAATAATCCAAGCTGTGTTCAAGAAGTTGGCAAGTGGGTCCAATTAAATGTGGTTTTAGTGTATTCTGGCATTTGCATATCTAGTTTGCCAAGAAGTAATGTTTTAGAAAAAAAAAAAAAACACACCATGAAAAAACCACACAAAAAACCCCAGCGTTGGTCCAGACAGAGAGTGGATGGTGTGATGCATCAATGAACTTTGTCCCACGAATCAGTGGTTTAAATGAAATGAACAAATAAATAATTTTTGTCTCATCTATTGCCCCTTTTTGGCTAACAGGCTTTACAATAATCTGAATGTCCTGTAAAAGAAAACACACAGAGGGAATATTAGAAAATTAATGCAGCAGAAGAAAAACCAGCTTTAATATTTAGTGAATCATTAAAAAACTTAAATCACAATGACCTTTATTTAAGGGAAATATTTAATGCCTTAGCGGAGCCTCTCTTCAGACAAACAGTGATTAAATAAAGCAGTCCATCAAAACAGCGCCTGTTCTCCAGGACGCAGAACTGAGAAGTCAATCGCTGTTTGCGAACGATCGCTCACCGCTGCCGCGAGCGGCGCCTCGTTTTTGTGGCTCCTTGTCCTGCCCTCGGGAGGATAACTGCAGCCACTCCCTGCTCCCCCAGCCCCCCTTTGTCCCTCTGCCCGTGGGTTGCGTGCAGACCCCCGGGCGTGGGAGCTCTAAGGTCCCTGTGCCCCCAGGCCGCACCTTTGCCATCACTGTGGGATGCCATTGAGGGGCCACAGGTGCAATCCCTCACCTTATTCATCGCTCCAACCCAGAGAAAAACCTCAGCAGAGGAAGGAGATTTGGAAAACAAAAACTCCACCCCAAACCTCTCGCGAACCCTAATTCTCCACAAGGCTAAGCGTAAAATGATGTTTAATGTATACTGGCCATTCCTTTCACTCATTTATTCCATAGCCAGGACAACCTTGCTACAAAGCAAGGAGAGTTAATTAATAAAACGAGGCAGCGTGGGGTTATATGGAATCTTTAAAGCCTTTATCAGTTTGCCAGTCCATTAGCGGGGCTGCATTCTCCGCAAACTCCCTGCTCCAATATGTGCAGCAGAGCAGTTAATTTCTTTTGGACTCAGTCTATGGCACCAAGCTGCTTTTTTTTTTTTTCCATCTTTATCCAAACAAACTATTAAATAATCAACAAATAAGAATATTTAACCCAAAATAATGAGAGGAACGATCGCTCGCCTAAAAACTATAAATTAAAGCTATCCAGTCACAAAAGAAAGTTGAGTCATCCATTAAGCAACAAAGGAGAAGGAAAAAATAGATCTCACTCGGATGTTTTTGTGGTGTTGGTTGGCTCACAAATGTGCCCAAGCCGAGGCCCCAGGAGGATGGACTGCTGGAGACTGAAACTGCTCCGAGACCATCATCAGGAAAGAGTTTCCAAAATATTAGAGTATGCCCCAAGAACCAAGTAAACAAAAAGGGGAGGGCCACTGTGTCCCTCACTCTGATGAAAGTGTAGGGTAGGACCTGTTGTTTGGATCTGGCTGTGGAGGGGGAGCCTTCATCCAGGAGCAGCACACGGCCCGGTGATGTGCACTGTGCAGCTGTGATACGGCCAAGCCCAGCTGCACAGGGGGCCAGGCCACCCTGCACTGGTGCCACAGCATCCTCACCCTTCACCAAAAGGCTGGCGAAGGGGGCGATGAAGGGACCTCCCTGCGCTGCTGCCACCCCATGGGGCCAGGAGTGCTTCCCTCTCCTTCCCCACGAGGAGAGCGACAGAGCCATGAACCTGCCACCAGCCTCTGCACTGACTTGCCTGGCCTTGCTGACCGCACTGCCCTGTGTGGCTGCTGCAAGCTCAGGCAGCAGCGCTTTCCAAGGGACTCTGATGGAAAGCAAACCCCAATTTCAGGATTTTAGGAGCGAACTCCCCTCCCTGTTCCCTCCTTCTCCTCACCACCCCCCACCAGCCATGCACAAGGGCTGCGTTTAAAAAGGGTGGGGGGGAGATTTTGCAGTGATTTCCAACCCCCCAGCTGTATTTCTCAGAGTAGTTTTCTTGTGGATGCTGTGCTAACAAGATGCTTGACAGGCACCAGGCTGCGCGCTCACAGCCACGCTGCCGACTGCCGAAATTCACAGCCCGCTTCCTCACGGCACAACGGGAGAAAGCCTCCGTCACGGCATGTGCCCGGGATGGCAACGCGGTCTCCCGGCGAAAATGAGGCTGGGGAGGCGGGAAGGAACGGGGCAGTGTCAGGAGTGTGCACATAACCTGGAAAAATGCTACAGCTGAAGTCATTATCCTTTCCTTCTTTTTGTAAATAAATAACGTAGAGATAAACCAGGGGTTGCAGCAAGTGCCCACTGAAGACCAGCAAGTATCTCAGAAGGATCTGGGATGGAACAAACACTTCCATAATTAGCTTAATTTCTGCCCAGAACCCAGGGATGAACTTTTGTTTAACCATACTCCTCCAGTGTTCTCCAGAGGACTTGAAAATTGTTTTCTCTTAGCAACAAATAACTCTGGGAGAACGCGTTCAAATCGGATCCGCAGACAGCAGAAAGGCGCGGAGCCAAGCCTAACATCAGGCATCAAACATGGTGCACAAAGGGGCTGGAGAGGTAGCACAGAAGATGTGATGAAAACACTCTGAGACACCAAACCCTGCATCCAGCCTCAGGAAAAACATGACTTTCACTGATGACTTTTATTCTCTTTTTTGGTTTGTTGTTTTCTTTTTTTATCCTTCTTCAATAAGCTCAGTGGCTTTGAATTAGCCACATCATTTCACCATGCAACATTGGCCAGGGACTTCCCACTCCCAGTGCCCCATTCAGCAGGAGAGCAGGAGAAAGCCAGAGACCTCTGCTCTAGGGATGGGGTCTTGCACTGCCCTAACAATGAGACTTCAAGTGTGGGTTTCAAAACCATGATTCTGACATCTGTAAAGTTACAAGGAGGAGATTTGCCTTTCTTTGTTCAAAAAAAAAAAAAAAAAAAAAAGGCTTTGAGATGAATTAAAAATGTTTCATCCTCCAGGACTGCACCAGGAGTGAGGCTCCCAAACTTGCCATGGTATATTGCTTCCTTCCTAAGAGCCAGAATAAAAAAAAAAAAAAGGAAAAAAACCTCATAATGCTTTTGTCCTTAATAAGAATCAAAGTGGTGAAGAAAACAGTCTTTATACCTCCCATTCCCATAGCCTGATTAATGTGCTCTGTCTTTCAACATGTGCTTTCCCTTAAACCTCATTTTTCTGTAATTTCCTTCATTCTTTTAACAATGTGCTTATCCTTCTTCTGAAAAAAAAAAAAAAAAAAAAAAAAAAAAAAAAAAAAAGCCATTCTTTACAGATGTTGCTCTTCTCACCACAGTCCAAAGTACAGGCTCATCCTCCTTCTTCTAAATAAAAGGAGATAAGATTATTTCAAAAGGTGAGCATCAATATTAAATTTTACCAATACATGGTAAACTGATGTCTTTGTTAATAATTTTTCTTGTGCCCCAGACATATTCCTACTTTGTTCTGGAAGTAACAATAGCTACTCAAAGTAGCTGGGTATTTCCAAAAGCAAAATTTTGCCTGCCATTAATGCAGGCAGCTATGGACTGAAAGGATCCAGCTCAGCTGTGAACAACTGTAGGACCTATCAAAGGCTCTTGATTTAAAAAAAAAAAAAAAACAAAAAAAAATCCTAAACTACTAAATGGTCGTGCTTTCATGTGGGGGAGCCCTGAATTTGAAGAGCATCAACCTAAAATAGAAGGCTAACATTAGGACGAGTGCTAGTCATCTACTCACTGTCTTGAAGGTGACTCATATGTGGCTCACATCAGGTAGGTCCCGAATCTTAACACCTCCACTCGCCCTCAGGCTCACATTCCACGAGGAAGGGTTGAGGGACCAGACCCTTACATTTGTCACCCTTCTTTTTAGATAGCATTGCAGTACAGCACCAGGTATCGAGCTCCAGACCATCCAGCAGCTTTCCTAGTTCAGAGTACAACACTTTAAAATCAGATTATACCATCAAGTACTTCTGAGAAATGCACATCCACGGGCTCAGGGCAGGCAGGGAGCGCTCCCATCTCCATTCTCTGCTGAGAAAGCGTGAGCACAGTTGTTTTAATGCCTTGTCTGAATCCGCGTTATCCAGCATCTCCCCAGAAGCAACGCTTGAGGCATTTTCAATCCCTCCGGCAGAAGCGTGCCCACGAACCTGCTGCTCTTTGGGGATGAAGGCACCGTTTGCCACAGGATGCTGACCCCTGCCCTTCTTGCTGGGGGATCGGGGACCTGTCTGGCTCGGCCCCACAAGCCACCCCAGTGTCTGCCTCATGCCTCACCCCGACACAACACCCTCAGGCTGCAAGGTGGATACGGCTCTGCTGGGTTTGCTCTGCTCAGCAGGAACCCCACCTTTTCTTTCACACTGCAAACTTCATGTTATAGATTAGAGAGAATAATAGAACGCATTAAAATTAGCAGTCTTCAAGGAAAAAGAAAAGAAAAAGAAAAAAGCTTGATCTCCTCTCATTTTTAACTACTGGCTATGGGCATAAAAGGTTTCTTCACTGAGATTTTAAAATGCATGGGTTTCTTGATTCAAATTTAGCCTAAGAATTACAAATTTCCTGAGTGAAATACTGCTATATATCATTTGTTTCCTCACTTTTTAAAAAGTTTTGTTTTTAAAGCATTTTCCGATAAGTAATGGAAAATAGTTTATCACAATTAATTGGGCAAAACACAACTCTGGGTTTATCTTGTGTTTCAGAGCATTTCCTATTAAGTATTGAGTAGCAGTCTTGAGAAAACCTCAGAAGTATGTTGCAATGAGTTACCCAACACTTGCAGAGGTATGTTGGTCTGTCAACAGGGAGCCCAGTGTTCCTGTGTTCATTAAATTATATCCTCATAATTAATACAGAGATGTACAACTCTTCATTTCTCCAAAAATTGAGAATTGCCTAGTTAGTCTCAGCTCGTTAAACCACAGATTTTTCTTAAAAGTCACTCAGTCATTTGAAAATAATGAAATCCTGGTATTTATAGTGTTTTCAAGCTGTCATGTATTTAAGCCTGAAAATCATCTATGAACAGAAATCATATTCTGGATACATGGTGCCAGTCAAACTACTTCAAAAAAGAGAGAATAAGCTACAGAAAATTAAGACCTGGTAGCTATAGCCTATGAAGACAGAATATGTTTCATTAAGATTTTAACTATATTTTTTATCTTGGTATGAATTTCCAAAATTATCTCAACATGAATCCTAACTAAGTGTGGATACATGGCAAATGTAGTTGAAAATAAATTATATCTTGTATGATAAACCTCTATCAGTTTCAAGGAGTTTTATTTATAGATAAAGTACATTTTTAAAATTGTAAAAAAAATTGCAAAATGTATATTGGGAACACATCCAAAAGTTTAAAAAAAGTAGCTTTATTGCTAAAATTGAAGACTATTTGACAAAAGCATAAAATACAGCATGGAGACTAGTTTTTATTTTCTTAATAGATATAAATAAGACTTAACCAAACTTTATATTTTGGGAAAGTTGTGAAAGAAATATTTAAATCCCTATCTGGATTTACATCCAGATACAGTGTATACCATGCCGTGGAGCTGTTTTGAGACAGTTAAGCCTTTTAATATACCTCCTATAGTACTGAGGCAGTAACATATTGCTTTACCAGTTAAATCCTTTCGGGAGTCATGATGTACATGTAACTCGCTCTTTAAATATTTTACTAATTTAAAGCTGGGTTTCATGCACTAGGTTGTTATGGCTGGGGATGTGCTGTGTAAATCCCTATCTGGCATGTTCTGGACGTGGCATAAAAAAATCCTTCTTGGTGCTCAGATTAGCACTTGGTAAGTGCAGGAATCACAAGCAAGGTTGCACAAGACCACGTCGTGTTGGCTGCTGCGTACGAACACTAAACACATCTTCTAAAGATCTTTAAGGAATTGCTCAGGCTATGGTTTTGATGCACACCTAAATAAAAAATTAGCAAGTTATTTTTAACTGCTTCCTCACATGCACACACATATGTTCATACACAATACGCATTTTAAAGCACAACACTGAGTTTAAGAACGGTGCACACTAAAATGTCTTAAAAAATATTTGCCAGCTGTATTTTGCATTCAAACATTTACTTGTTTCCTGCAATCCCTAAAATACCCAATCACACAATTTCAGTTCCGAGGCTAGACTGCATACCTTCCTTTTCCTTTGCAGCCCCAAGCAAAATCTCGCTAAAGCCAGGCTGTAATGTCTCTAAAAGAAAGGAAGATTTGGTAACAGCTGTGGTACAGGAGAGGCATAAAGTGGGTCCCAGTGAGGGGACAGTTTCCCACTGGATTGAGCACTCATGTCCCCTGCCACAAATCATGTTAAGGAGTTATCAAGAATGAAAATTGTGTCCATTCTGCACGAAGATGACGGTGTATTTGTGGAGCTACAGTAGGAAAACAAGCCTGAAAGCAAGAAACTGAATTAAAATGAACTTGAGGATAATAAGCAGACAACTTAAACTAGTTCAGTGAGTGGGAAAAATTGAGTAACCCAAGAAGGTCCAAGAGAAATACTCCAGATAAAGCATGGATTATTTTTAAAAACAAGAAATATATTTGGTTGTTTTTGTTTTTGTTTTTTTTTTTTGCTTTTTTTTTTGCAAACACCTCTGTTACTGGAAACCTTTTGCAGCATTTGCTGTCCCTGCCAGAGTCCAGCCTGTAGCACCTTTGGCTTTCCCGCTGCCTGGCTGTGCAGAAGGCTCACCCCTCTCCTGCTCCGGCAGCGCTGCCTAAGCGGCCGGTTATTTGCACCAAGAGCATTCCAGTTTGACAACTGGTTGAAAGTAATACTTCCTTTCTAGCCTCTGAGAACAAAAAGGACCTTTTCTCTTTGGTAAGACCCATTCACAGGTTTAGCTGAATTTTGTCACACTAGCAGGAGCTGCTGACTGTAGATTTCAAGAATCAGGACTCTTCTTCTGTCTGTCCACATTTACCAGTGAAAGAGAACATTTCCATCTTCAGGTCAAAAACACTCATACAGCTCTGTTAAAATTCATATTTACTGTGCCAGTAAGGAAACCTTAATGCTTTGGTTAGATTTCTTTAATAAAAGTCCATATATTTCAATTTGGAAATCACATGGACAGAGTGTTTATAAAGTACAAGTTTGAGAACCTGGCCACCGAGAATTAGACGACAACATTTTAGCATCAGTTTTCTAATTTTGGGGTATATTTTCCAGGATTGAAATGTATTTCACCTTCATTCTGAAGGCATTTGCATTGCTTCAAAGTGAGGGGAGGGAGCAGGTAGAAATTTTCTCCCCTTGCAAATTTGTCTCAGCTACAAATTGCTGCAGCATCACTGATCATAGAACAGGGGGCTCAGGGTTTCATTTTTGAGAAGACTGGAAAAATTTATTTTTGAAGTTGCTTATTAGGAATCAATTAAAAAGTTAGAGCATTTGATTTTTACAGATTCAGCTAGGGGAGGCAGGAGGCAGTCAGTCCAACAAATCACTTGCTCTGTTATCTGTAGGAGAGCAGAGTTACGCTGTTGCAGGGAGCGAGAACAGCAGTACCCTGCCCGAGCAGGTGAGCCAGCATGGGGCCAAAGGGAATCTGGAGCTTTGCAAATTAACTTTAAATTTTATTGAGGCTTCCAAAAAAGTAATGCAAGTTTGGAGGGAATATACTGGCTTCATTTGGGGTCAACAGAAGTACATGCAATTGTTTGGCGCTCATTTTTACCCTAAGGCAGGAGAGCAGGAAAAACAATGAGGAGCCCTTCCCTTCCCTTCCTTGGCCAGAAAGTTTTGTTTTAAAACGCCTACCAAGTTTTTCAAATTGCACCTAATACACACAGATCTCAGTAAGTAGATGGTCTGTAGAAATGCTGTGCCTGATTCAAAAGTCTCTGTCCCACCAAACCCCTAGGCTTCAGTTTAGAGAAAACATTTGTAACTGAAAGAATAGAAGCTGTTATAGGCAGTGATTAAAAGAAAACCAGCCAAATGATATATTTAGTATTTTCCCTGTGAGTCAGTCTAGAAGTACTCACAGTTAAAAGTGATGACTATCACCGGTCAGAGAAAGTTGTTTGAACCCATGAAGTTTAGAGCGTAGCTTCCATTCCCGCGCCTTGCCTTCAACCATCATGGTAACACAAACGCTGAGGATTTTGTTACCACAATGTCCTCAAGTCAAATAAAATGCTTATTCATGCTTCATTAACAAGGGACTGTATTAAAAAAAAAAAAAAAAAAAAAAAAAAAAAAAAAGGAAGACAGAAGAAAAATGCTACAGCTACTTAGGTAAGTCAGTACATTACACATTGGAGAGAAGCAACACACGGGGGTATGCTTCATCTTTTCATTGAAGAAACTCTTTGACGGCCACAAGTGTGTGCTGCACACATACAAACCATCTCTAGATAAACCACAAAGCATAAAGAATATTTTCAATTATTTTGTCGCTAACAGCTCCGTTTTGTTTTCCGTTCCCTTCTGAAGAAGGACTTCTTCTAAGTCTAGTTTTATTTGGGAATCTACAATCCTTGAAAATCTTAATGCTGGAGAACAAATGGTGAATCTGCCTGGAGCCACAGCCAAAGCTCATCAGCTGCACAGATTTCAGCACTGCAGTATTAGCTGCCTTTCAGTCTTGACGATACTTAAAACCATCTTAACTACACATAATATTCTACCATATGAAAGCCTACAGAAAAGGTCTGCTGCTAGAAAACAGAGAATTCTACGCGACCGGAGATGCTAACATTGACAGAAGGAAATGTTTTCAAAATATCTCTAATAACACAAAAAACCCACACCGCAAACACAGCAAATGATGATTGAAAATTGTTATAAAGAATAAAACAGTGAAAAAGAACATTTTGGCTACATACAAATTACTGCCAACGTGGGAGGATAAGCAGAATAGCTTAGGCACCGAGATTCATTTGGTCACTGCACAACTTGAGCTGTACTTAGGCAGATGATAAGTGTAATGAAATGTTTAAATTAAGGTATTTTTCCCCCTGTCAAATTGGCCCTGCTGTCTCTGTTCCAGCCTTCTAATTTAGCTCTACTTTTGTATTCCCATTGGGCTCCACACTGCTGGTCTCGTTCCTAGGATAGAGCAGCCTCAAACAAGAATTCTGGGTATATCCTGCAACAAGCATCTAAACCAGGTCTTTTTCAAAGGTTTAACTAAGCTTATTATTTTTTTTTTTTTAAAGAAACATTTAGTCTATTATATTGAAATACCCGAAAGATTTAGGATTATTTCAATTTTCCTGTGTAGTCCAGACAGCTTTGATGTGTTACCAGTCGTTTGGACATTTTGACTGCCTACTGTAACACTGACAATCAGTCAGTACCCGGCCAATGCTTCAGATTAAGTTGTTGCCTTCTGCTCTGCTGTTCTCATAGAGACCGATATATCAAGAGAGTGAGCCCAAGAGAGCTCCTTGGAGTGAAATTAAGCCTACAAAGGGAATTGCGTGCCTGCACAGATATTTGCATGGCAACAAAATTTCTGAATTCAATAGTTTGCTTCTGTAAAAGTCTTTGGGGAAGTTAAAAATAATTATTATTAAAAAATACCTCTACAGAATGATCGAGAGCTACACACAGAGAAATGCTTTCAAAACACAAGCATTTAATTTTTTTAAATGTTAAGTGAGATGTAAATATGTATGGTAGCAACAAAGTGCCCAAAAGCATACTGAAAACATATTCCATACACAGTTAGCAATAGAAGTCTGTACAAAAGTAATAAAGTTACACAATATAAAAAATACTCCATAACTATAATTTAAAAGAGGGAAAAAAGACAAGGGAATTGATTTCTCAGTTCATATAATTTATTGCAGTTAGCACACAGTTTAAAAATTCACCAACACACCAATAGTACAAAACTAAACAGCATTATAAGTTATTCCCTCCTCAGGAAAATAAAACATACTATGATTGTCAAAGCTAGATGTCAGTCTAAGTTTTAGAACAAAAGAAGAATGTGAAACTAAGGAAAGGAAAAAAGCAATCACTCACGAGGACCACAAAAAAATCCAAGAGAAAGTCCATTTTCCTCAGACACTGATTGTCTTTTCTAACTTAAGAAAAGAATGTAGTTTTAAACCTAGAAACTATTCAAGTAACTAAAGATAACGCTCCAAGGCCATTTTCACAGCTTTTTTTTTGTTTTAAATGCCATTACAGCCAAATTAACACACATTTGACCAAATATTTCCAAAACAGTCCAGCAATACACAATGGAGTTTTCCATTCAGTATCTTAAGCACAAAAATAGGCTATGTTTACAGTAGTTAAGGCGATCAAATTTTAAACAAAAGCAGAGAAAAAAAAAAAGGAAAAAAAAAAAAGGAAAAAACAGCAAACGTTTTCCATGCTACTCCCATAGACCTTATTTGTAAGTGCAAGACAGGAAAACAAACACTGTGCAAAATGCTTTTGACCTGCGTGTTGGTCATTAAAACCACACGTCAGGCTGCAGTCTCTGCTGCTTGGATACGCATAGTCCTTCCCCGGCCCCCCCGGCCCCCCCTGTCACTCAGGCCTGCCCAGGCCTTTCAGCCCGGGGCTTTTTTTGCCTTTTTTTTTTTTTTTTTTTTTTTTTTTTTCAGTCCACAGCCTCTTTTCAACGGGAAAAAAAAAAAAAAAAAAAAAAAAAAAAAAAGAACGACCTATTGTGGTGGAGTGGTGCAGCAGGAATCCTACAAATGCTCATCTGGGGAAATGGACGCACCTCAGTTGGAGCTGGCGTGGGGTCTGTGCAATTAGAAGGGGTCTGGGGTTAGTAAATGCACACCGCACATGCAAATCTCGAAGCCTGGTTGTAAACATTCAAATTTTTTCTCCTTGTTAACGTAGCTAGATCGGCAACTCGTAGCTTAAGTTCTTCTCAACTTAAAGACAGTGGGAAAGTAAATTTAAATTAGATAAAATAAAAACAGTGCATTTCTCGTCTTCATAACACTGGCATTTTCAACGGTGTCAGGTTTTTTTCCTAAGGAAATTAAATAATTTTCAACTCACTCGTTAAAGTTATACAATGCAAACAAAGACAAAAATATACTGAAAATCATGCATTTCTGTAGCGTTAATATTTACTTTTCAAGACTCAACTAAGAGCATCAACACAACCTGCCAAGTTCTTTGATACCTCCCCCCGGCCCATGTAATCAATTACAGTATACAATAACAGTAATTCACATTTTTTAAACACACAGTTCATCACTGCTGAAGCTGCAATATCCTTTTTCATCCCAAGCAAACCTTCACGTAAGACAGAGTCCCAGTGATCCCAGTGTACTCTCAGGGTTTTTGTTTTATGTTTTTGTGTTGGTTTTTTTGTGTTTTTTTTTTCCAGTGGGAACTGTCAGAAATCCAGAAGTTGCCATAATAAGTTTTAAGTCAACCGCTTGTTTAAAAATAGATAATCCAGCATTTCAGAAATTTTCCATTTGGGTCTAAAAGCATTCAGGTTTCCAACAGCTAGAAAGGACTCATGCAATTATAGAAATGTAAAGGAACTGACAAAATTGGGAGAGGATTTCTACATTCAGATTTTAAGAGGGGAAAAAGATCAAGAGTTTAAAAGAACGCAGTGTTTTGGGGAGAATAAAGCCACGTCCAAATTTTTTGAATTGGAGATTCCTTAGAAGTAAAGTATCCGCTGGCTTCTACTCCGAAAAGGGGGAAAAATACGCTCCGCAATTAGTTACTTTGTCGGATTACCTCTACAGTTCATTTTTACTGGAGTGCTAAATTAGTGAAATATTCATGCTGCCTTAAAGTGCAAAAACAAGCTAATAGCCAAACTTTCAGTTCAAGGAAACAAGATTGCTTTTAGACTGTACCACAACTATATAGATTTATATATATATTATTTATATATATAAAAATTTTATTTCCAAAGTTCTTGTGAGCTATCTTCTAAGGTCCAGTCTCTGACAGTAGGTAAGCTCAGTGCTTCGCTTTTGACAGACAATGAGTTCACCAACTCACAGTGAAACTTCCGAATGTGTCTGTAAAGGTCTCCGGACTGTGTGAACCTGCGCTCACACCACTTACAAGCATGAGGCTTCTCCCGCGTGTGAACCACTGCGTGGCGGCTCAGGTTGTGGGAGTACTGGAAGCTCTTCCCACACTGGGTGCAAGTGTAGGGCTTTTCACCTGAATGAGTCCTCTCATGACGTTTCAAGGTGTACATGCAAGAAAAAGTCTTACCACACAACGAGCAGGTCGGGACATTGACATCGGTAGCAGGCTTGCTGCGGATCCCGTCCTGCTCTCGAAAGTGCGTGCTTAAATGAATTTGCAGGATGTGGGGGCTAGGAAAGACCTTGTTGCAGAGAGGACACATGAAAATTTGGCCAGCGGGGCTAAGTATGTTTGACACGTAAGGGAGCAAGCTGCTGTCCATGTTTCCTTCCACCTGGACTCTCTCATTCTCTGGAGTTATCATTTCATCATCGCTTGCCTTGTCCTCTCTATCTAGCTCCCTCAAGACCGAATCTTCCCTCATCGGAGCCAGGTGGGCCGGCTCGTACTGTACCCTGTTATTAGTGCTCACACTTTCCTTCACAGTGCTATGTTCCATATCATAGTCATTAGTGCCAACATCACTCTCATCACAGGAAGCCTCTTTCTCCACCTTCACCTGAACCAGGCTGTTTCTAAGCATGTCCTGCGAAGAGAAATAAGAACTGTTCAAATTTTCAACTCCTGAAAGGCTGGACTTGACAGACAGGTCCAGCACGCAGTCAACATCTGCTGAATCCCTCACGGAGGTGACAGACCTCTGGGACAAAGACTCTGTTGAGCTGCAGGGGCTGGCTACTGTTTTTCCAGCTGCTGCTGTGTGCGTCTCTGCCTCTCCGCCAGTCTGGGGAATGCCTGCTGAGTCTGAGGGCAATCTCATCCACATGTTCCCAGGCTCAGCCGCCAAGTCCCTTTTGCTAGGCAGGATGTTCAATTTTTCATCTTCTCCGTCGTCTTCATCGCTGGGCAAGTCTCCTGGCATGTGGCTGCTGCCGTCGGAGAGGCTCTCCACTTTGTCTGAACAACTTGAGGCGTCTTCCTCCTTTTTTGTACTGTCTGCCTCCGTGGTTGCTTTCTCTTTCAGCTTCTTTTTGCAGACTTTGACAATGTCATACATGTGGAGATAACTGGCAGCTGCTAGCACGTCTTCAATGGGCAAGTCTTTGAACTGGAGCTTTCCTTCGTACATGAATTCAAGCAGGAGAGCGAAAGCTGGGGCTGTAACAATGTCGCTGTTCAGATGAACAATGTCCCTTTTGTCCAGCTGGTCCTTGTAAAAGAGGTGGAAATACATGCTGCATGAAGCCAGTACAGCTCTGTGCGCTCGGAACTGGGCATCTCCTACCAGAACAGTGCAATCACAAAGAAAACCCTGATGTCTCTGCTCACTCAGACACTGTAGCAAATGTCTACTGTGGTCAGGAAACTCCATACTGTCTTCATAACCTATAAGCAACAAAATTTTTAAAAATTAAATGTAGGTCAGAATCAGAGAACTTATAAATCCAAGTAATTTCACTCTAAAAAGCTAGTATTTATATTGCCAGAATCCTGGTACTGACACCATGCAAAGATTATTTAACACAAATGTACGATGGCAACTTTTTCCCTGACTGACCACTACAGTTATGATTTCCTTTCTGTGGTAAAAAAGCCGGTATAGTGAGCGCATAGGTACATCTGCTATTTTTTTTTTTTAAGTGTCACTGCTGTTCATAAAATCTGTTCAAAAGTTTGGGTTTCCTTTTTTTAGAGAACTTCTTCCAGATTGAGTTCCTAGGAGGGCAGACCCCCCCGCCCAAAAAAAAAAAAAATTTTTTTTTTTTTTAAACACTAAGTTTGAGAGATCACAGAATCAGCAGAAAAAATATACCAGATCATCCACCTTCTTTTTAAAGTCAAATTGTAGTAAGAGGAGAGGTTCTCACACAAAAAAAATGTTAATATACTCAAATCTGACGATCTAACATTCATAAACTACAAAAATTATTTATGTGCGTCAATTTATATCAACAGTAAAAATGGACATTTTTACAAATTTAGTTCATGTGTTTTTCTTCTTGTAGTAAGTACAGGTTTTTAAAGGTTTTAAACCTTCTCCATACTGTACAATAGAACATGAACATTTTTTGCCAACATGCAGAATATACAAAAGAAAGCTAACAACCAAAACGCCAACGAGCACCACTTCCCCAGTGCACAAGGACAGAAATTTCCCTCCCCTCCCACACCAGGCAGAGTTTGCAGCACTAAGCTTAAAAAAAAAAAAAAAAAGTCATTCAGCCATTCAACGTGAGCGTGTGTCCACGTTTAAAAAGAGTATCCCAAGTACTGTTCTTACCCAAGTTTTTTTTTTAATTTGCCTTTCTTGATGATAAAGACAAAATAAACTTAAAAAAAGAAGTAAAAATGTCAAAAATCAAATGGAAAGTAAAATCTTTTAAAAATCTATGTTAATCTATTCTTCTGTGATTGATAGCAATGGTCTCCCAAACCATCTAAGCAGATCGTGACTCTCCAGGCTGGCAGATATTATTGAAAAACCCTCTTCCCTCGCAGACCAAGATGTACTAAAACTTACAACACAACCCCTACTATATTCTGTAAAATACCATTGCTAGAGTAAAGCATGAAGATTTACAATACAATCACTTTAAGTGCCCCACAGCCAACATCAATCCTAATCCTTAAGAGGGCTAAAAATAAAGATTGGAGGGCAGCTCACAAGGTAGCTGTGATCAAATTAGGAGGCTGAAAGGACAGAGAGGGACGAAGAAGGAAGCTTATAAACATCTGATCCAGCTGACTGTGGCCATATGGCAGCTGCTGCCCAGATAAAGAGATTAAGAATAGAGGAGTGCGATTACAGCTGTCTGGCCAATTCAGGCAGCTCAAATCTACAAGTTCTAAATTAGTCGCAAATACAAAAACTCCTTCAAATAATTATTGTTACACTAAATAAAAGATTCCAAATGCTACATGCAAGGAAGAAAAGAGGAAACCAGTCAAGCCATTCTCCCGGGTACAAAAGTTTTTAAACACATAACTGATTTCAATCTTTCAGAAGCACTACAGCTGTATGCTACTACATTTCTGAGCTGCTGGATATTTAACCATGTAACGAAAGACTTCCTTACAAACACATTTTATCCAGGAAGGTCCTTTTGTAAAAACACACACTCTTGTATATTTCACTAAAACCCCTGTAAAGTAATTTAAAAGATGCAAGACAAGAACATAAAGCAAAACTCTGTTTAGGCTTGCCACTAAATCCATTGCAGTTTTGGTCTCAGAAATTAAGGATGAACTTGCTCTCTCCTTCTTCCAAACCAAGATATTCCCACAATATGCATTAAAGTTAATGCTAACAACGTGCCCAAGAACTGATACTCTCCAATTGTAGCCCAAGCCTTTTGACTAATTCCACTTATCTATTTAATACTCAATTTCATATATTACCTCTAAACTTGGTTAGAAAAGTAATGTGATTTTTTTTTTCTAAAATTCAATAAACAACACACCAAAACAGAAATATGCTGTATCTAATCTATTGCTACTCCTACCTTTAGTACACATAAACCTGATTAAGTCCTTTCCTCTGAGTCTTGCTGGCTCCAGGTCTGTTAGATCGGTGGAAAAAAAGCAGACTAGGAGAGACAGATGCAAAGTGGAGATGATGTTAGAGAGGAATGAGATACCTTCTCCACACACAGATCTGCACACACTAACTCCCTGTCTGTGTGTTAGAATAAAAGGCTGAGGGATGGCAGGCTGTCAGCTGCTCTGACATCATGTTCAGATGGAAATGCTACCTCCAGCTGTGCTCCTTTTAATGCCATATGCTACTCCTCTACACTCCTGCCACCAGCTTTTTCTTAGGAGAACTTTTCTCTTCTGTTAGTATAAACAAAATACTTCAAAGTCTCTTTTTTTCAAACTTTCTAACAGGGAGGAAAAAAAAAAAAAAAAAGAAAATCCTAAACATATGGGGCTCTACTGTATGTGCAGCATAGCAACACTTCTGCCTCAACTTGGAGGACCGCTTTATGTGCTGACAGCGTACTCCAGCCACGGGGTTACCCCCGAAAGCCACACCAGCTCGGCTTTACTGAGCCCAGGGGTTCATTTAAAAGCAGAAATTAACCGGACCTATTTACCACCTCACAGCTCCCCGCTCCGCCGCCGGTCCTTTCAGTTCCAGCGTTTAAGGCAGCGCAAGTGACACCGCGCACCAACTCCGGCTCCTTCCGAGCCGCGGAGCAGCTCCCCCGGCCGGGGCACTACTGCGAGCGCTCGGCTCGGCTCCTACGCCGCTCCTGCCCCGCGGGGGCCGGGGCTGCCCAGCTCTGTGACCGCGGCGGCCCCGGGACGCGCGTCCCCGGCCCCGCAGGCTGCGAGCGGCCCCCCCGCCCGAGCGGGAGCCCCGAGCCCCCCCGGTGACACTCACGCGTGCACCCAGCGGGGCGGGTCACCTGCCCGCCGCCGGGCGGGGACAGCCCGCCGCCCCCCGGGACGGCACGGGACGGGCGGGGAGCCGGCGGCGGCGGCGCGCGGCAAGTTCCCGGCGGGCCCGGCCCCGCCATCCCCGCCGGGCGGCGGCAACTTTTGGCCGGGGCTGTGCGTGTCCCCCCCCGGCCCGACGCTCCCGTCCGGGGCCCCGGTCCCGCGGGCAGCGCCGCCCCCGCCCGGGGCCGGGCCGTGGCCGGGCGCGCCGGCAGCCGCCCCGCGGGGAAGGAAGCAGCTGCCCGGCGCGCAGGAAAAGCCGCCCCCGGGTCACGGCGGCAACAAAAGAAAAGTAACCGGGAGCGTCGCCGGGGCGGCCGGTCCCGCCGCCCGGGGAGCGCTGCCCCCGCCCCTCCGCCCACCCCCGGCCGGACCCGCCGCCAACTCCGCCCGCCCCGCGGGGCCGCAGCGGCCCCGGCCCCGGCGCGGCGGGTGTGTGGGGATGGGGGCAGCGGGACTCACACTGCGCGGCGGCCCGAAGTCCCCGCGCTCCCGCCGCCGCCCGCCGGCTCCTCTTCGCTCACTTGCCGCTCCGGGATCGCGCCTCGCCCCCCGCCCGCCCCCCGCGCCCGCTGGCCGCCGCCCCCCCCGGGCTCCCCCCTGCCGGCGGCTGAGGAGCGAGCGGGGCAGCCGGCGGAGCGAAGCGGGCCCCGCGCTCAGCGGCTCCCCATGGCACCGGCGGGGCGCGGGGGCGGGCGGGGGCCGGGGGCGGGCGGGGGTGCGGGGCGCTCGCGCGGCGGCGGCGGCGGCACAGCCGGGCCCGGCTGCGGCAGACAGATGTTCGCCCCCTCCCTCCCCGCTCCCCACTTCGGACTCCGCTCCCTGACTGACAGCGCGGCCCGCCCGCGCCGCCGCCGCCGCCAACCGCCGCGGCGCCCCGCCGCTGACTGACGGGCCGCGGCGGCCGCCGATTGGACCAGGGCGGCCCGGGAAGGCCGGCGGCGCCGCCAATCGGGGCGCGCGGACGGGCAGAGGGGGCGTGACCCGGCGGGGAGCCGAGGCGGAAGGGGGCGGGGCCGAGCAGGGCCCGGGGCGGGGCGAGCGGCGCGGGGCGGGGCCGGCGGCGCGGCGGCGCGGTGCATGGCGGGACGGCGGCAGGTGCGGCGCGGCCCGCGCGGGAGCGGCGGGAGCGCGGCCGGGATGTGCTCGGCCTTCCCGGGGTGTGCTCGGCCTTCCCGGGGTGCTCCCGCTTCCCGGGGTGCTCCGCAGCCCTATCCCGGCGCTGCTGGGCGCCGCGGGGCCGGCAGGCGTGGAGAGCGTGCTATATAGTGCTGAGACCATACAGTCCTCAGGGGCAAGAGCATTATTAGTGCGTTGTGGATGGTTAGATGTGCGCTATGTATGTATACATGTACAGTGCGTATTCCAAGAGGCGTCATCTGCCCCTACTAAGAACACAGAGTTGGCTTATCTAATGAAACTTTTCGCCAAAATTCGCCAAAGGATCTGTCTCTGAGAGAAACTCAAGTTGCTGATGCTCGGTAACTTTGCAGAAGTTGAATGCAGGAACATCTGGATTAGCAGAAATCACAAGGATGCTGCTGCAAGATGTGCAAAAATAGAGTAGCTTTGCCCTGCCACATTTATGATTGGATAATTAGAAATAAGCACCAGTGAGTAATTAGGTGATTCATATCATACCATTGTGTAAAACTCCTAAAGCAAAATCTCAGGGGTGTGCCCAGTTTGGCTGGGGCGCTTTAGATGCAAGAATAAATATTTATGTTTGTAATTCTGTGGTTTGTGTCCTAGCCTCTCTCCTCAATTGGCACCAGCCAGCTGTGAATTCATAACAAAGAGTGCAAGTGCTGTGGCTTTTTTTTCCCAAAGAAGTGCTCTGCGCTGGGCTTCCACCTCAAGCGCTGAATTGCTGTAGGTAACTTTTGTGCTTCCCGCCGCGGCAGCAGTGCCAGCAGGTTGGCATGGTGTGGGCTGTGTGTGCCCAGGTGTGGGCTGTGTGTGTGCCCAGGTGGGCTGTGTGTGTGCCCAGGTGTGCACTGTGGGTGTGCCCAGGTTTGGGCTGTGTGTGTGCCCAGGTGTGCACTATGTGTGCCCAGGTGTGCACTGTGGGTGTGCCCAGGTGTGCACTGTGTGTGTGCCCAGGTGGGCTGTGTGTGTGCCCAGGTGTGCACTATGTGTGCCCAGGTGTGGGCTGTGTGTGTGCCCAGGTGTGCACTATGTGTGCCCAGGTGTGCACAGTGGGTGTGCGCAGGTGTGTGCCCAGGTGTGGGCTGTGTGTGTGCCCAGGTGTGCACTCTGTATGTGTGTGCCCAGGTGTGCATTCTGTGTGTGTGTGCCCATGTGTGCTGTGTGTGTGCCCAGGTGTGCACTGTGTGTGTGCCCAGGTGTGCACTGTGTGTGTGCCCAGATGTGCACTGTGTTTGTGCCCAGGTGTGCTGTGTGTTTGTGCCCAGGTGTGCTGTGTGTTTGTGCCCATCTCTGTGCTGTGTGTGCCCAGGTGTGCGCTGTGTGAGTGCCCAGGTGTGGGCTGTGTGTGTGCCCAGGTGTGCGCTGTGTGTGTGCGCAGATGTGGGCTGTGTGTGTGCCCAGATGTGCACTGTGTTTGTGCCCAGATGTGCACTATGTTTGTGCCCAGGTGTGCTGTGTGTTTGTGCCCAGCTGTGTGCTGTGTGTGCCCAGCTCTGTGCTGTGTGTGTGCCCAGGTGTGCTGTGTGTTTGTGCCCAGCTTTGTTCTGTGTGTGCCCAGGTGTGCACTCTGGGCAATGCTATGAAGGCTGGTGAGTGCTGGGGGTGTGTGAGCTCTCCAGACCTCAGCATGGTTCACAGGCAGATTGAGGTCAGCGGCTTTGGAGAGTGCCATGGCTTAATGGCGGGTTAGGACAGGGCAGTGGAGGCCAGGTTTGAGGGGCTAAGGCCTTCCTTTAGCAAAGGACTAATCCAAAGAGATTTGGGTATTTCTCCATCTCCCCTTCGGTTTCAGGTAAAGAGCTAATATAGGGAAGTATTTCAAAGAAAACAAGGATCACCAGCTTGGAGTTTAACGAGAAAGAACTCAGTTATGTATTAATAATCAAAATTGATTGAGTAGATATAAGAGCTGAAAACCATGTACTTTGTCTCTTCAGTAATGTGATACTGTTATAAAGAAACAGACTGAATTCTAGCTGTGCCTAATTGCTTTGACAGCACTGCTATGTATATAACACAGCAGCTAGCATCTAGGTGTCCATATGCTTCAAACATTACATACATATATGAATATATAAAATATGTATATGTACAAAAGAAAACACTTTTCACTCCATCCATCAGTGAACTAATTGCTCACACTAGGTGTGGAATTTTTTAGTTATAAAATTTCAGTCCCTCTTAGATACTGATGCAATTCCATCATTAAGAGTTTGGTGTTTTTTCCATTGGCACCCTTTTCCATATTTCATTATAGCTGGAACTTGATGGGATTTTGTCCTTGTCTTCAGGATACAGCAGCTAAGATGCTGACTCTTCATGTTTCCTGATTGTTTCCTTAGTGCTAATAATCACTTCATCTGAGAAAAATTAGTACTATATTCCCTGCTGCCTGTCATTTCTTGAACATCTTCCCTATTGCTACTAAACTGCTTTTTCTTTCGATTGCAAAAATAAATGTTGAAAGTACTTTAACAGGAAATACTTGGGGAAATAGTTCTAAAGTTTAGTTTTGGTTTTTTAATGTTACATATACAAATAACTTATGCAGTTATATATATTTGAACTGTCAGTGACTGTGCCTGAAATGATTACATTAGCTGTGTTGTCCTAGATCTCTCTCTACACTTCATGCTGCCTCTTGCTTCCTCAAGTAAGCCATCTCACCAGCTGCTCCGGGTTGGTTAGTAGGACCTCAGTTTGTGAATATTTACTTATACAAGTACAGCTTTACTGAGGGAGGCAATTTAGGCATTTTTGTAATACAAAACTCTTTAAAAAATGAGTCTGCTTAATGTGAGAAAAATCAAAGAATTTGTTTTCTAAAGAGAACATTTAGCAAATGGATTTTCTCAGATTCTTACAGACTTTTTCAGGACCTGAAATTTAAAAATAAACATTAAATAAAATTTAATTTATTTTAATTAGTGTTTCTACATTCTGTTAATTTATTATTTCCTCCTCATATACAAGAACTTGCTTCCTTATGTTTTAAAATGCTCTGAGAAAAAAATTATCCCTCATCTAGTATTTACAATGCTGAGTCCTAATTAAATCGGGTTGTGTGTTCTTTTCCATTCTATCATTTGGCTATATGACCTCCAGCAAATCACTTTGTCTGTTTTGTATATACTGGTTCACCCTGGGGCTACAGGTTATTTACTACAGTTGTATTTAAGTTGTATTATTATCTGCAATTACCATTTATACAGCTGTTATAATAAAACTCTTCTTTTACTATTTCTAAATAGGAGATGGAGAGAAACGGAGAAAAAGTGAGTGTAGGTAAGACTTCAAGATTAAAAATCTTTTTTGGCAGTGAGTAAGACTTTATTGATTTAAACCTGGAACTGTTGACATTCTTCTGAGATTTTTTTTAATGTGAAAGGAGCTCTAATTTTTTTAAAAGTACTTAGAGAGGCTTAAAGACTTAGCATTATGATAAATATAGAAACAAGATGATAGAGAGTGAATTAAGGAAAGAACCTTCAGAGGGAAAACTCACAAATACCCAATAGTCCAGTTGATCCTCTATTAGAAAAAATAATATAAGACAGGCATTCCATTGGAAGGGATGGTGAAGCCTTGTTGTAAAGGGACATAAACATCTGGCAGTACACCTGGTCTCTACACATATTTATAAATCACCCCGGGCATCCCAAGATACTGTAAAGAACACACACAAGGAAATTGAACTAAGAACATTCATAAGCCAAGGAAAATAAAAATGATCTCAATATAGCATGGAAAGAAATTAGTCTCATTTACTTCACAAACACAGTTTGGAAAGACATGATGCAATTTTGCACTCCTTGCACCTTTTCACTTGCTGACTTTCATTTATATCCTCCAGGCAACAAGGAGGCCTGAAGGCCTTTGGCTCATAACCAATGCTGACGTGGCAGTGTGGAGCTCCAGGAGCGCCTGCAGCTCGGCTAGAGCTCCTGGCTTTGCTCTGATCTGAGAACATCGAGCTTTCCTGGCGTCTCTTCTGACACCGTTTGCGCGCTGAGTCTCCCCGTATTGTTTGCTGCTGCTCAAGGTTCATTAATACGTACCGAGCTGCTTTGCAGATGCCAGCTTCGCCTGCTAGCCCTAGAAGTGTTTGTTGTGTTGGTTTCTGGAGCTTGGATGGAGCTGTGTGCTCTTGGAAACTCTTCTTGAGGACAGTCCAGCAGGAGAGCCCGAGCTGACAAGGGTCAAAGTGCCTGTGTGACCTTGGGTCCAGAGCAATAGATTTAGATGCCAACACAACACGGTTATACTGCAGAAGAAGATGAAAATCTGGTCTTTAATACTTCCTTATACCTGCTGTAACACAGTTTTCTACATTTTCTTCAAATTGTAAAGCAGTGCTGTGCTAATTACTGTGCATTCCAATTATTTTGTTTTCCATGGCAAAAAAGAAATTGACAATGGAAACTGCTCATCTGCCACCAAATATCTCAGGTTTATGCCCTGCAGGTTACTTCAGACTGTGTACTGTCACTCATATGCATTGCTCATTGTCACTGTTTTCACTGATAGGACAATGGAAATTGGGTACCCTCTTGGTAAATTAAAACTCTCCCAGAAAGTTTTGATGCATAGGACTGAAGGTAAAGCAGAAAAAAAAATATCTACAGTGTTATGTATCCCAGAGAAGTGGAAATTAGGATGTATCATCATGGCACTCTTGTGTTTTTGTGGTTTTGGTTTTTTGGGGTTTTTTTGCAGGGGGAGTGTTTTGGTTTTCTTTTTCTTTATTGTAATGTAACTTAATTGATGGCAGTCTGGTTTTCAGAAAAATTAAAAATTGAGTAGTTTATGAAGCTGCCATCACACTTGAGGTTCAGCTGATGTCACCATGGAACAGAGTTTTCTCTCTGGGGAACCAGTGCTGAGGAAATGCCAAGATAATATAATACATCCTTTGCATGAATTGGCTGAATGTGCATGTTATTGTGCCAGAGGCTGACTGGATCAGTAATTCTTATCTGCCCTAACTATGCTGGATAAGCATCAGGATGTACTCATCTAAGAGCTTTTTTTTTGTGGGCCAAAACCTCCTCTCTCATCTCAAATGCTCTCACATGTAGGAGAAGGAGTGCCCTGCACTGAGGTTTATCACCAAGGTGGCTTCTAACATTCACACTACAAGCTGAGGACAAACACCACTGATGAACATTATGTCCAGATGTCCTTTTCTGAAGCATAGGTTTGTCTAATTTTAAGCTAAATCTTCTGCTTCACATGGGGATTATTAATGAGGGCAAGGATTTCTTCATTATGTCAAAAAAAAAATTTAAAGGCTCTGCATAAAAATTTAATCATAAAAGATGGAATTGGTCTTGTGGGTGGAGACATGAACTGGAATTCAGTTGGATTTGTTGACTGTTAATGATATGCATACCATCCCTGGAAGCAGAACTGGAATGTTTTCTCTTGAAAAATCTCATCTTTTGGGTACAAGGGCTTCAAATTTTCAGCCTAGTAACACCTGGCTGCTGTAGTTCAGTCCCTCAAAAGCCCAGCCAACCGCAAAGAGATGCTTAGTTCAGAGCAGAACTACACCAGGAGCCGCTGCACGCTCATGAGAACACGTAGCTGTTATCCCAAAGACACAGAGCAAACACGAAACCTCAAGTTAAAACAGAGGAGACACACAAGACATGATGCCCCAAAAGGAAGAGGATGGGAGTGGTGGTTATTTGTGCTCTGAGCCCCTGCAGTGGCAGAGTGTACTGAGTGGGACTGCTCAGAAGGCATCCAGATGTCTTCCTCTCACAAAACCTTCTGTGGTTCCTGCTGAGGTCGTGTGGGTGTGACTGGTTATTGTAGTTGGAGTAATTCTGAGAAAGCTGGGAGGTGTGAAGCCATTTCATCTAGCATGGTAGCCCACACCAATTCTGTTGGTTTGCCTTGTTCAGGAGTTAATAAATAAAACAGTGCCTTAGTTTTACAAAACTGTTGCTTTAATTTTTGTCTCTGTATATGCTAAGTGTAGATGTATGCTTCTGTGTGTATTTGTGGGGTGCCCCTTCTACAAAGACATGAGGTAGGAACAGAACAAGTAAGAGCCATTATATTATTGTTTCACTATATTTAAAGCAGACCTGAAAAATACAATGTTTAGCCAAAACTCTGTTAAATTTTCTTATGCTTTTTCTGTAATTTCTTTCCTATCATTACAGATTACAAAGACATTTATGCCTAAACAGAAGCTGTCTTCTTCCAATCAGCCTGCTCTTTCTGCTCAGTTCATTCACTAAATCATTTAATCACCCAAGGCCATATGTTACCATCTTGTGTAAAACGGGTGGAAGAGGAAAAAAAAAAATATGCAAAAATCTCTGCACAAGAGTGGGTGTCAGCATCCAGCATAGCTCCCACTAGGAAGCACAAAATATAAAATGTTATCACCAGTGAATGTGACTATGAAAATAAACCAAGACAGACAAAAGAAAGAGACAAGCCATTGCAAAGGTGAAAAAGACAAGCTTTGAGTATCAATTCTGGGTGGAAAAGTTATGGACTAAATGTTTCATGTTAGTCCACGTGCTCTTATTCTCAAAATTCTGCCATTAATATAATGCTCTGCTGTAATTAACTTGAAAGCACATTAACTCATGCTTACAGTCCTGTTTTTCTCATTGCATGGGTAAAACCCTGTCCCTGACCTGGTTCCATATTCTTCTCTCTCTCTCTCTGTGTACTGGTGCACATTTTGTCCCAGGTATTTTTGTGTGGAGTCTTGTGCTTTTCCCATTTGGCTTCAGCTGCTGTTCATTGTCACGATTCCTTTGCATGGCTTTCTCTCTTGGCACATTTGCTGGGTGACAGACCCCCAGGAAACACATGACTTGGAGCAAATTGTGGGGTGTGTGCTCCTGTCAGGGAATGAGGAGGTTTTAAAAAAATTAAAGGTGGCAAATCTTTTCTTTTTAAAGCAAGTGGACTTACCAGTTTTATGAAACGACCTGTAATCCACCCCTTCTTCATATCTACAAGAAGCTATTATGTTTTTCCTTGCCTTTGAGCTTGTGACAGTGCTGCAGTTGGAGATGGGAGAGCAGCTGATCAAAAAGCCACTCCACTTGTAAAGACTCACAGGACAGGACCATAACACTACAGACTTCAAAAGAAACCCGTTCTCTAAAACTGCACATACCAGTTTATCCTAAGACTATGAAAGCATAAAAGATTATATTTTCATTTGCATGGTTTGCTGGTTTTTATTTGGCAGCTACAATAACAACAGGCTACAGTGAGCCCATAAAACAAAGTGAGAACAGCAGCTCATTTTTGTGGCAGAATGTAATGGCTGTGGCTAAAGGGTTTGCATAATTCATCTTAAACCCTTATGCCTCTATTTATTGACTTTTAAATGAAAATTAAACTCTTAGAGCCATAAGGAGGCTTCTGGTATCTGAAACGGGATTTCAATGGTGATATTTTTATCTGACACAACCAGATGAAAGCTCCCATCAGGAAAATGCTTTTTGCTGAGAAGCCCCAAGGCTGGGCAAGGCTGGGTCTCCCCTGCCCAGCCTGCTCTTGGTGTAGCACCAAGGCCCTGGAGACCCGAGGTGGAGGGATTGACTGGCTGTACCTGGGAGTCTGACCTGAGAGGTGGCAACAATGAGTTTGTGTTTCCATGATGGGAGGATGGTCTTTGAGGTGATTGGTGAGACAATATTTACCACCCTGACAAAGTGAAAAGGTGAAGAAAAACTGAGGTATCTGATTTCCTCAAAGGCAGCTTATGATAATATCAGGTATGATGTCTTTCCTAATACACAAGAAGACAAAAGGTTCAGCTAACCATTCTGTTAGGGTAGAAAAGAGGTTTTTATTTCCCAGAAGCTTTTAGAAGGTTATTTTGTTTGTTTGTCAGATTTTTCTGTGATGTATCATTTCTCCCTCTTCTTTATTCTCCTGAAGATAGAGCAGACTCAGGAAGTGAATTGCTGCTTAGGGAAGTGTCCTGCCTCCAAGCTGACTTATATAGTAGGACATATGGCATAAGTTATATTTGGACAGATGTGAACAAGTAGTCAGTAGATTTGATAAGATTCTTTATTTAAACTAACTTGCACAGTGTCACTGTTCTACAGTCTTTCTCTCCTTCTTCAATCTGATCTTTTGCTGGTTTCAAGAATTTTAAATATACATTACAGCCAACTAGTCTGTAAAGCTTTAAATGCATTTAAGAGCATTCAGTCATGACAATAATGTCAGATTTTCTCCCCACTATGATTGGCAAATATCTGCTTTTGATGATAAAGCAGGCACAGATGATACATTGTATAAGCTGCAAACTCCAAGTGATTAATCAGACAGCCAAACTCAATGCAAATGATCTTCGGTGATTTGTTTAATTTGGCCACTAATGCTCCTGTTTCACTGGTGTGGACTTGAGGCAGAAAGTAGTTCTGTAACTCCCAGTGGTAATATAGAAATAAAATCTAAAAAAAAAAAAAAATAGAGGTCATGTAGTTCATCTCCCTGCCTGGATCACAGTCTGAATCACCTGTATCTGGGCTGTTTCTGGCTAATACTGGTCCATCCTATTTTTTTTTGGAAATCTCCAGTGAGGCAGACCCCACCATCCACCCAGGCAATTGTTCCCACTTCTCCATTAGCCTTTCCAGAGATAATATTTTTTCTGGTGTCTCCTTGCAAGTATTGTTCTAAGGAGCTTCTTACTTCCATCCAACCCAGAGTGATCATACAGAAGAGTTTATTTCCTTTGCACATTAATAACTCATCTGCTGGGGGCCAGCCATCATACCTTGTCCAGCCTTGTCTTCTTTAGGTCAAACATGTTCCTTGTAGGTCATGTTTCTCGCATTGTATTTAGTATTTTTCAGCTTCTAGTTGATCCACATCCTTCCTGGCCATGCCCTAGCTATGGATCCTGCATTTACATAATTTATGATTCTTTCCAAAGCAGAACATTTTGCTCTTTTGGTCCACTTTCCTGTATGCAGAGACCATTCTGAGAGCTTCTTTCCTCCAGTGTGCTTACAGCTCATTCCAAGATGGTTCATCTGCAAATTTAAGAGTTGTATTTGTAAGCTGTTTATTTGTATCATTAATGAAAAAAAGGAGCTGTATCAAATTTAGGTCAGCTATCTAGAGAACTGGACTCAATATCCCTTTAGTTTGGCACTGAATTTTTGGTAATGATTCTTTGTGCGTGGCTTTTCAGCCATTCTTGCCACCACTGATTAGTTCTGGCTTGAGCATGTTCCCTGGTTTAGTCACAAGTGCACCAAGCAGGGCAAGGCAAGCAGCCTAGCTGAAGGAAAGACATAATGTTGATTACCTCCCCTTCTTTCAAGATCTCTTGACCAGTTTCAGAAAGGAACTAGTTTTGTTTAACATGCTTAATTCATGATTAATCAGGGTGAACCAACGCTCATCTCCTTGTTGTCTTCTAGGTAGTTTTAATATGTTTAATTATTAAGTTTGTTAATTGGCCCATCATTCTCCTTTCATGCTCTTTTAAGGAAAAAACACCTCAGTTGTCCTCCATAAGTTGTCAAAAATGGCTCCTACTGATCAGGATATTACTTCAACCAGACCTTTGCCGTGAAGAGGATGAAGGATAAGTACAATACAAACTGGGAAATTATGAACACCTTATCAATGACTTAACAGTCACCAAAATTCTTTGGTGGTGCAAAGGAGGGGTTGCAGTGCATGCAGCTTTTTATCCCAACACATCACTTTCTCACCAGCCTGAGCAGAGCCCACTCCCTCACGTTAGCTCTTAAACCTCAGCTCTGCAAAATTAAACTTTCCTAGCGTGTTATAACTCTCAAAAGATAGCGTGGGTGGGTGAAAAATGCATTCCTCAAGGCTTGAAAATAGATGTAAGTGGATATTTGGCATAAAGCTAACAAAAAGAAAAGCCATGGAAATGTATTAATTGCTACAAAAATGGGGTTTAACTGCCAGTGGTGGTTCAGCCCACGGGTCGATAGCTCGACCTAATGCTCACCTTTTAGGTACAAGCATGTGCTGCATAAGCATATGTGCCATTCTAATTTCCAGCCCCACTTTTTAATGGTTAAAAGCTAATTAAAACATACAGTGGCATTTTGAATCAATATAGCGTATGGACTGCTGCAAATTCTCTCATCAGGCGTGTTGCCCTCAGGAAGCAACATTAACTTCAACAGCAAAATAGGGCTGTGAGCTCATTAATCATCACGCTCACAGACAGTCTGGGAGGCAGTGGCAGTAGCTCTGCATCTTTCTGCTGGTGAAGATTGGATACAATGGTTAGACATGTGAAGTGTTGCACAAACATTAACTATTACAGCCAACTGTCTTTGAAATTGGCATTTATCCCCTGAGCTCTTCAGATTAAAAAGCAGAAAAGGGACCATGAGGTGGATTTTTTTTTTTTTTTCAGGCAGTGAATAAAAGTCAGGCTGCTATAAGAACTCAGCAACCTGGTGTCCTAACTCTGAAGTCCTCTTATTCCCCTGTAACAACAACAACAAAAAAAACCCCAAACAACATGCCCCTCCATAGCCACCTGGGAATATATGGGTAAGAAAAAAATGTAAGATAAAGGAGGGAAGTGGAGAAATAGTTGAGAAGAAAGAAAAGGAAAATGGGAGTCAGAGGTAAACCTAAGGTTGGAAGAAATTAGGCAGTAAAGGGGAGAAAATTGGCTGATGTGTATAAATGTAGTCTTCAATGCCTATGAGAAGCTTTGAGATAACCTTCAGAACTCTCAGCTTTGGTAAAAGATTCTCACTGAAACTGAAAACATATTCCCTTGCAGCCCCTGTGCCCTTGCTCTCCAGTCACATCAGCACTGGTGAATGAGATAGGGCTCCCAGCAACAGAGCAGAAAAGGGTTCTCACACACTCCTCTGTCCTAATCTGGCTGGTCAATTTAGTGGATGCCCTCTGAAGAAAAGGTTTTGTACTAAAACCTCCTAAGCTGTGGCAGTTTTGTCCAGACTGCAACCACTTTTGTGTGGAGTCTGATTTGGAGGTAACACTGGTAGTGTGACCCTGCAAATGACTTGTACCTGGTTTTCCTGGGATGTGTTGAAGACCAGAAAGAGAACCTGAGTGTTGGCTCTTAACTTTGTATAGGATTGAGTCACATGTGTTCCAGCACAGATTCTTTTTACTGGGACTTTGGCTTAGAAGCAATCAATTTTTTCTTTCCATCAAGTCATTTTTGAGCTTTAGGGCTTTTCGCTGGGTGTGGATGCTGTAAAAGAAGCTAGTCCCCTCCTGTGTCAGTATGGATTGAGGGTGGACAGTAAAACTGGGGACATTGCACTGCTCTTTATTTTCCTCCTGCACTCTTCCTGCAGTCCGTCAGACCCTCTGCTGCCCTGCTGAGGAGGGGGAGAGCATCTTGTGCTGGCGCTCACTGTGTGAGCTGGCCTGTGCACGAAACTTCTTCTGGGGGCACGGTGGTGTGATTTGGGACCCGTCTTCATAAAATCTGGAGACGGCATGCAGAAACATTAGTGACTGACGAGGACTGAAAAAATGCCAGGGAAAAGAGAAGCTTCCAAATAAAGCAGAGTGCTGAAGGAGCGCAGGCTGCACATGTCTGACACTGCTGCTGCCTCACGGGGCAGGGCGTTCCCTCTGGTCATGCAGGAGATCTCTGAACAGCACAGCCCAGTCCAGCACAGCACAGCACAGCACAGCCCAGCACAGCCCATTACAGCACAGCACAGCCCAGCCCAGCCCATCCCAGCCCAGCCCAGCCCAGCCCAGCACAGCACAGCACAGCCCAGCCCAGCACAGCCCAGCCCAGCACAGCCCAGCACAGCCCAGCCCAGCCCAGCACAGCCCAGCACAGCACAGCACAGCCCAGTACAGCACAGCACAGCACAGCCCAGCCCAGCCCAGCCCAGCCCAGCCCAGTACAGCCCAGCACAGCCCAGCACAGCACAGCACAGCACAGCACAGCCCAGCCCAGCCCAGCCCAGCACAGCCCAGCCCAGCCCAGCCCAGCCCAGCCCAGCCCAGCCCAGCCCAGCCCAGCCCAGCACAGCACAGCCCAGCCCAGCACAGCCCAGCCCAGCCCAGCCCAGCCCAGCCCAGCACAGCCCAGCCCATTACAGCACAGCACAGCCCAGCCCAGCACAGCCCAGCCCAGCCTAGCACAGCACAGCACAGCCCAGCCCAGCCCAGCCCAGCCCAGCCCAGCCCAGCACAGCCCAGCCCAGCCCATTACAGCACAGCACAGCCCAGCCCAGCACAGCTCAGCACAGCCCAGCCCAGCCCAGCCCAGCACAGCCCAGCACAGCCCAGCCCAGCACAGCCCAGCACAGCCCAGCCCCACAGCCCAGCACAGCCCTGAACTGACAAGCCCAGCCCAGCCCAGCCCAGCACAGCCCAGCACAGCCCAGCCCAGCCCAGCACAGCCCAGCCCAGTACAGCACAGCACAGCACAGCCCAGCCCAGCCCAGCCCAGCCCAGCCCAGCCCAGCCCAGCCCAGCACAGCCCAGCACAGCACAGCCCAGCACAGCCCAGTACAACACAGCACAGCCCAGGACAGCCCAGCCCAGCACAGCCCAGCACAGCCCAGCCCAGCCCAGCCCAGCCCAGCACAGCACAGCCCAGCCCAGCACAGCCCAGCCCAGCACAGCACAGCACAGCCCAGCACAGCACAGCCCAGCCCAGCACAGCCCAGCCCAGCCCAGCACAGCACAGCCCAGCACAGCCCAGCCCAGCACAGCACAGCCCAGCCCAGCCCGCCCAGCCCAGCACAGCACAGCCCAGCACAGCCCAGCCCAGCACAGCCCAGCCCAGCACAGCCCAGCACAGCCCAGCACAGCACAGCACAGCCCAGGACAGCCCAGCCCAGCCCAGCACAGCACAGCCCAGCCCAGCCCAGCCCAGCCCAGCCCAGCCAGCACAGCCCAGCCCAGCACAGCCCAGGACAGCCCAGCACAGCACAGCCCAGCACAGCCCAGCCCAGCCCAGCCCAGCACAGCCCAGCACAGCCCAGCCCAGCCCAGCACAGCCCAGGACGGCACAGCACAGCCCAGCACAGCACAGCACAGCACAGCACAGCACAGCACAGCACAGCTTCTGCTCTCCAGCTGCTGGCATCACATCCACGTGTGCTCCCTCATCTCTGCCCCACACAGGTCCATGCTCGCACTTCCCTGCATGCTGGAGGGTGTTTTTGTGCCAGGCAGCTAGTTTCATTCCTCCTGCGTTCACCTCTGGAGCCACAGAACTTCTGAGAGCCCCTGAGAGGTTTCTCCTTTTTGAGATAAAGAACCTCACTTGCGTGGTCCTTTTTCTTTTTAAGCAAATTTTAATCAGAACACAGAAGAAAGATCTGGGGGGAGAGGTAGGAAAGGGGATGCCTGTAGGACCTGATGAATCAAAGGCACCTTTCCTCAGACTGTTCCAACAGGTTTGGCTTGTGTTGTGGGTCAGATATGGCCTCAGGGCAGCTGCTCGAAGAGGTCTGTCCTGCCATGGGGAGGCTTCAATATTAACCCTAAATTAAATTGAGTCAGTGTTCACAGGACCATCCAGGCAGGAGAAGAAAATAAGACAGTGTAACATAAGAGGGCACGGGAGAAGGATTTAGCTCTATAATGGCAAATTACCCACTCAAAAATAACATAAAAAAGGGAGGAAAAAAATTAACGAATAAAGTCTGCACATTATTTTAAATCACAGAAGTGTCAAAAATGGTAATGCCTATATCAAGGCTGCCCTAATGTAGCTTTAATTTGCATGCCATTGGCATTGATTTGATGTGAATATTTACTCTCCTATTCAATTAAGAAAATCCATAACTGCCACCATATTTTAATGTTAATGTATTTTTACACAGCTCTGTGTTTACCTTATTTTCTCTTCTATAACATTAACACTTTTTTTTGTTAAAAATGTGTGAAAGATTAATTTGTAGAATGACGGGATATGTGGGTGTGTAGCACAGGCCAGATGGAAGGGGTGTAACATGACAGTTTTCTTCTGTGGCTTCGTTTTGTTTTTATTGTTGTAAGCGAGCAAAGTAGAACTAAAATTATCATTTCTTCTCTGGGCAAAAAGAATTAAGTGGTAAGTTCCTCTTTTATTCCCCATGGCTCTCAGTGCTCCCCTGCAGCTGCAACCCTGCTCAGAGTAGCAGACAGGTTGATAAATATTTGTCTAAAACTTCACCTTATGTTTTTGAAAATCACCGTGATTTAAAGAACAGAATTTGTACTCAGGATCCATAATTCCACATCTATGGAATAGATCTGAATTCAGATTTATTCATAAACAAGAGCAATTTTGTGAGACTTATTAGTCTTCCCTTGGGTGGTTAAGGGTGAAAGCTGGCACCCTTAATGCTGAAAAAAAGAAAAAAAAAAGGAAAAAAATCTATTCAAGACAAAGCCTTTTAAATCTATAAATCTATCCATTCAAGAAAGCTTTTTAATTGTTGAAAGAGGGCTGTTCCAAGGCCAAATTCTAATTTACACATAAGTATTGTAGGAGTTTGGTATAGTAAATGTCCTTATTGAAGAATAAAGCAATTAGCACAGTAACTTGCTGTCATCTGGCACGTAAAGGCATTCCAAGAAAAAGTTAAGTGTTGAGGAAAGGAGAGAAATTCAGGACAGCATGTGGGAGAGGAATATGGAGGCTCCTTTTTATGCCACTCAGGAGAAAAGGAGGGGAGAGAAAACCCACTGCAGACTTAATCTGTTCCCTTACCTCATCACAAATTGACCCAAGTTTCTTCCCTTCTTTCAAGGCAAGAGGGAAAAAAGGCAACCATACCTAAGGTGTCTCTTAGAGGCTAAAATCCTGAAACCACAATACCATAAGCAATAGCTGTGTTTTTTGCATCCTCACCCACAAATGCTTATTCTGCCCTGTAAATTTGCTCATGAACACACATGTGCTTCATGAGCTTTGCTTTTGCTCCAGTCTTCTGTGTCACTGCTACCCACCCTCTCATATATGGGAAATCATCCCCTTAAAATGGTCATTCTTTTTATTCCCCACAGTATATCCACACAAATCTCTTGACTCTGCTTTAATGGCTTGCAAGTGCACCTGATGAAACATCTGTGATCTTTAAACAGGCACCCAGCACTTTCTTCTAAGATACACACCCCACCAAAAATGCTGCTATGCTTGCACATCAGAAGACCTTTTTGCTTGTCATTTCGACCACTTTTGGTGTGGGTGCAGTTATATGTGTACCAGCAAAAGTGCCTTTTTTGCTCCAGTTCTCTTGACTGACAAAAAGGAAGGTTTGCTCAGGTTTCAGACAAAGTTGTTTTGGTTTAACAGTTATCACAGGTTTCAATCCAGAGCCGAAATTTCTGAGAAGTCAAAAGTAGTGGAAATGGAGTATTATAGTTCAAATAATTTAAGAATAATTTGGAGTATTATAGTTCAAATAATTTAGGAATAACTTCATTTGTTTTTCTACTGTTTGAGTAATGAAATAGAGCTGCACTCAATCCTCCCAACCCTCTTACTGCAGATGGAGGATTACTCTGTTTTTGAGTGTTTTGTCCACTCTATGTTGCTGGATCTTTGTTGGGTGATTTTATAAGTAAAAATAACAAGGGGTTTGCTATTTTTTTCTGTTAAAATACTGCTTTCTGTTAGTGTCATAACTCAAGTCTGGGGCTTGCTGAATTAAGAGCCCCTATTCTTTTTTCTCTTACCCATATATATTTTCAAACATTGGCAGGTTTATACTCTAAATGTAATTGACTGATGGCAGTTTTCTACTTTTCTCTTTAGTATTTCCTCCAAAATTAGGCTTTCCAAGCATGTTAGCAGTCATAACTTCTTCTCTGGTTTATGAGCTCTTTGCTGTTTAGCCTCAGTTATGTATGTAGAGTTACAGGAACTTACTGCAGAGCCACCAGCAGTTTCTCTGGTCTGTTCTGGTGTCACTGGGATGTTTTGCTCCTATGACACAATATGAAGTCCTATCTTACACTAAGGAAGTGATGCAACTGCAAGAAACAAGTGCTCTCAGGCAAATGTGGGAACAGGCTGTGGTTGTTGGTGTTGCACATCACCCTTTTACACAACACCAGCTCAAACTTTTGTTTGTAGAGGTGCAGAGGCTTTTGGGCACTGTTTTTGCAGCTCCTCCCCAGGGATAAGTGGTGATGCAAGAGCATCTAGTACTGTAGTCACCAGACTGCCAACAGGCAGGTAAGATTCACCCAACTGCAATTTATATGGCTGCTCATGCTCACCCTGTGTCTCGTGAGCCCCATCCATGCACATCCAGTGAGAAACCATCATCACAGAATCACAGGATGATTTGGGTTGGAATGGGCCTTTAAATCACCTAGTTCTAGTTACCCTGCCATGGGCAGGGACACCTTCCACTAGACCAGGCTCCTTAGAGCCTTCCAACGTGGCCTTGAAGAGTTCCACTAGGATGGAAGAGGTGGGGGCAAGTGAAGCTTCAGCTGGAGACGGAGAAAATCAGAAAATTAGGGGAGATGCCAACTCACTGTGCTTGCACTTCCCCTACAAACACCCCTTGCTGCTTTGGGTGCCTGTCAGGAGCTGGTCAGTGTTACTTAAGTCCACACAGCAATGAGGGTAGCAAGAATTGCTATCAGAAAGCAAAGGCTGCCTGTTTGCAGATAACTTTGTGCATCCTGGCTCTGAAGGAGGTGCTGGAGCTGCTTCCTCTGTGCCCACTGGCTTCCACCCACTCCTGAGGATACAGCAGGTGTTGGATGAGGTGATAACCAAGCAGGAACAAACCACATCAGCAGGCAGGAAGGTATGTTTGCCTGGGGAGACCTTTTGCTATTAGAACTAGGTAAAACAAGCAAAACTCATAACAAATAAAAGCTTCCTCAGCCCAGGAGGTTTGACATTGTCTCTGTGTCCTGGCAGAGAGCCAAGCTGCCCCACATCTTCCCAGTTGCTTTCACTTCACCCTCCCTCTCCATCCCTTTGAGGAAGAAGAAAGCTGGAGTTGAGTCCCTGGTTAACAAAGCCATCTTATGCCATGCAATGCAGCACATGCTCTGCAGGATCACCTTATTCTTTCACTTGGCTGTTTTGGGGTAGTAATTCTTCTCCCCTTCAATCACACCCACTTTTTTTTTTTTTTTTTGAGATACTATAGCTTGGTTCCTGTTTAAAGGGGATGGAAACCTGGGTGCTGGGCTATGGGTTTAAAAACTAGCCCTGTCAATGCTATTTATGTCAGTCATTGATGCATAATTGTCTGATTTTGTATGGATAAGTAGGTTTTAGTTACTGAATGCTAATATTAACAAAAGGAATCTTTTTTTCCTTCTTAAAAATTCTTAAAAACTCATTGCTGGATTGGGGTGTTTTTGAGTTTGGTGGTTTTTTGTGTTTTTTGTTTTTTGGTTTTTTTTTAAGATAAAGAGAAGAACCTGAAGTGAGAAATCTGTTTTCAAAGCTGTTAAGACAGTCACAGTGAGGCTTTGAGGATGAACAGGTACAGGTGGGATTCAGAAGAAAAAATATGCATTTCGTCACTGTAAAAATATAAACAAACTCTGCCAAAACCCAGAGTGCTGGAGGAAAGCAAGTAGACTATCAAGCTGCATGACCTTATCCACTTCCATCTTCATACCTGATGTACAGTATTTAAATCAGTACTGGAAATATTGGTTACACAGCACATTTTCAGAAATTAATTTATTTGTTGCGTTTGTTTTTTTTTTTCCTCCTTTTTGTCTTGTCTGTTTTCCACATCTGCCACAGGAGCATCCTGTCCTGGAGCAGGGTGGGGACACCTTCCAGGTCTCCTGTATGACCAGGGGCTCATGTCCATCATGGCAGCTCTTAGAGGAGAGGCTGGACTGTGGCCCAGAGCCAGGACAAAATGCGTGGTTTTAGTACTTTGTGCAGATTTGTGTGGTTGGTTTTCATTATTAGATATTTTCTTGCTAACAAAAATGATTTTCAGCTTTTTTCCACTGGTTGGTCTTATTTAATCTCTAGTCATCCTGAAATGCTCGAAGTACCATGATGCAGAGGTTTCTTGTGTGTCAGTCCTTACTAGCAACCAGCTTTACAAGAAGTCGCATGCTTTTTCCAAATGAAAAAATAAAATTTCATGAGGCTGAAAAGACATTGTGCACATCTCTAAAAGTATTCCTTGCCCCAGCCAAATGAACAAGCATTTCTCAAGGCTGAGCAATTATGTCATGCTTTCAAGATATTCTCTGCCAAGGATTTTGTTGTCCTGATGATGGACAAAGACTTCTGGGAACTGGCCACAGCCAGAACTTTCCTGCTTCACCAAGAACAGGGGGCTACTAATAATTTCAGGGAAAGGAATGAACTAAGAGTCTTCACTGAAATCAGCTCTAAAGAAATAGAGAATTTAATTCTGTGCCTTTATTTTAAAAACATTAGATGCTGGAACATTGCTGTTTCTTCAAGACCTTACTCAGCCATGGTGGGTGATTGCACCCTCCCCCTGCCACCTGCCAATCCTCACTGGGGTGAGAGCCAGGAAGCAAGATCTATCCCAGCCACCTCACTTGTGGAGAAAGAATGATTCCTGTCCTGCTGGACAGAGCTCATGTGGGATGTGATAATTTGTTGATATGGTCCATAAAAGTTGATGGTCTCAGAGAGCATCCTTTGTGCTCAGACTGGGTTTTGTGGGAATGGTGAGATAAGCTGCAAGGAAATGACCTGGAAGACACTCTGCTTCAATTGTGGTGCAAAGAGGAAGGGCATGCTGGAAAGCATTAAGTCTACATTACCTGCCACCAGCTCACTGGCAAACCTGTGTGCTCTTCAGTGACGTGGGTGTTTCCCTATAGGAACCTCAAGGAGAAAGATCCAGCCATGGAGGTCGTTGGGCTAGGACTTGGGATGTGCTTAGGCTCTGCCCTCAGCAGAGCAGATGCCCTGTGACATCCCCTACCTTGGTAAAGGAGGCTCCAGTTACCAGTGCTGTGCTCTGCAGAGCTGCTTGGGAGCTCCTCGGATCAGACAGCAATGAGCTCCACAGAAAAAGCTTATAAATGTATTAAATTTATGAACATTTACTGTACGCTGCACACTGAAATCTGCCAACACTAATCCAAAAGAATTACACATTTTAGACCTGAACATAACATACTGTATGCAGTAACTCACATCAGAGCAACCCATATGCTACTGTTAATGTGCCAACTGACACATGTTAAGCCACAAACATAAGAAAGGATTGGATTTCAACTGCATTTTTTGCATCTCAGTTATTCCTCGGGTCCATTATTTTTATTCACCATTATCTTCTCTCCTCTCTCCAGACAGGCTGCTCTCTCTAACACATCTTCCACTGCCCTACCAGATCTCCTGCTAGGTAGAGACTGCCCCGGAGACAAAGGGACTAACATAAGCACACAGGCCGGGAAGCACAGAAATAGCACCCCCTGCAATAATCTAGGTCACTTAATAGCCTACTTTCAGGGTTCTCAGTGAACCCTGTACCCACTCCTGCTAGGCAAAGAGAAACCCTGAGAAGAAGTGGGTGGATGAGTAGACAGCCAGCCATCCCAAGTGTCAGATCTGACTCCTCAGGAGAGATGCGTCGAGGATGCTCTGACAGAATGTGTCTGAGCTGGAGGCAAATGTTTCTGTATTACATTCATGACACAAGGGTTCTGCCACCCTGCAATATGTGCACGCTGTTGCTGCTTGATGGTAAGAACTGGATTTTTCCAGGGAGTCAGTGAAAGCACCCCAATGCTATTACAATAATTAGGTCTCAAGATATCTTGAGCCAGGCTAGTCCTCCAGAAGTCAGTAAGTTTTACTGAAGGCAGGTCAGGAGCAACTGTGGTAGTCTTGGAGCATAAATGTGCCCCACGTAGCAGGGAAGAATCTGGTTCTCACCTTCCATGTTTGTCAAGGTGTGATACCAGCAGTCAGAATGTACAACACAGGACCAAACTGCCATCAGCTTCAGTTCTCCTCCCCAGCGAGCCAAACCCATAGATTTGCATGGCGTTAGTACCAAAAATTCTGTGAAGGATGCAATTTCATTATGTAAGCATGAGGGTTTAAAATAGGAAAACCAAAAAGAAGACGAGAGCACATGTCATCACACAGATTTAAACCACAAACTTTCAGTTACCTTATCAGATAAATACTACTTAGGGAAGCAGCGAAATAGCAGCTACTGAAGAGGATCTGATGGGGAATTAAGTGATAGATTCCTCAAGTATTTGGCAATGCATCAATAACATACTGGAGAGCTCAGACTCCTGAGTCTCTTCTTGATTAAAGGAAAGCAGCTGCTGGAGTCTCAGAACTTGAAAAAGTGGCTAAATGTGACATGTGAGAAACCAGAATTTATCTCCCTGCTAGAGCTGACCTAGTGTGAATTGTGAAATGAAGAAAAAGAATAGCTGGCTTGTCTTTAAGGTAGGAGGTGAGACCACACAGTAAAAATGTCTTCCAGTGCATGGGTAGAGACCATGATGCACATAACCCCAGCCTTTGCATCACCATATTCCTGTGGATTATTTGCATCCTCTTTCTTTCTCTGTCCTTTCGGCCTGTGTGGGAAATGCAGCGTAACTCACAGCGGCATGTGCTGCAAAAGCTAATAATACCCTGGAGATGATGGAAATAGCATCCTTGAGGTAAGAGCTTGCACTTTAATTTCAGCACAGAGAAATCTTATGGGATTCCCTTATTCAGAGTTATATACCTCACTCTTTTCTAGAAACTTCAAAGTCTTTTATGTTAAAGAACCCTTTCATCATGTCCTCAGACTGGCTTAATTAAATTTAGGAGACTACTGCATTTTTATAAAATAAGCAGAAAAGTGCCTGCCATTTAAGTACAGTTCTATATATAATTTTATTTTTAGTATTACTCCAACTTCTTTTATTTCAAAAATACATATAAGATTTGGATATAAGTGGTTGCAGAGCCCAAACCGAAGAGATTAGGCATGTTGATAGCCCTGCTCATGAAAGTCTGCAGGATCCAGGCATTTAAGACAGTTCTGAATATGACAGAGGGCTATCCAATAATATTAATTTTAATTTGATAAAAATATCTCCCCAAACTCTCTTTCTGATCAATAAAGAGGGGGGTACTCCCCTTAAGCCTCTTCATTATATTTGTGGTCCATAGCCCTGCCCAACTTGGGGTCCTGGACAGGACATCCCATCTTGCCATTACAACAGCTGCTGAGCAACGTAGATCTTGCAGGAGTATTTGGAATAGGCTAGCATGAATCCTCCCTACAGTGTGTTCAAAACAATGCCTGGTTTTTATGCATAAAGAATGTGTCTGTGGAGGTGAGACAGGAGTCACCACACGCAGTAAATATTTTAACTTCAGTAGTGCAAGTTCAGTGGTTGACAGAGGGTGTGATGGACATGAGAAGAGCCATGCTGTGTCAGACCAAGTGGCATCTCAATAAATATTCTGCACTGAGCAGTGACCAAAATTTGTTGTGGGAAGACTACAAGAGTAAGAGAAGGTAATGAGGCATTCCCCCTGTAAAAGTCACCCAGACTCCAGCAATTGGAAACTCAGTGATCTTCTGAGCCAAACGTGCTGTCTTGGAGTCCTCAGTGGATATTTTCCTCTATGATTTTGTCCAATTTCTTCTTAAACTTGCATAAACTTTCAGCTTCTTGTGGCAGATCATCTCTAGCTAAACCACATGCTATATGTCAAGGTAGAGAATCTTCTTTCATGTATTTTTGACCTGCCATGTAACTGTGTAGTCTTGTTTCAAAAGGGACAATAAACAGTCCATCCATATTCACCCTGTTTACACCATTCTTATTTTTTTTAACTCTTGTAATCTCCCTTTCTCTTCCAGGCAGAAGGGTCCTATTCTACATCATCATTCCTGACATGATGTGCATAAATTTACAAGTTAGATGAAAGTTAAATTTTTCTTCAGGAAATGCTAGAACAGGTAGATGGACAGAAGTGCTTAAGCACAAGTAGGAACACACTGAAAAATTCTAGGGAAAATTCTGGGCATTGGTAGATGTATTACTTCTAGCCTGTGGATCTCTCAGGGTAAGGCATAGCTGCTGCCTAAGCCCCTCAGGTAATTTTCTTGGCCTGCTCACATCACTCCAGTATTTACTGTAAAAGGTAAACCCTCATGTTTTCCACTCACCTTATTTTCCCATCAGAGCTGTAGAAAACCTGGTGAGAAGAGACCTCATCCTTCATGCTCTAGTACCTGTATTGGGAAATCCTTGCGTCTCCTAAACCATGGCTTCTTCCTGTACAGGATATAAACTGGGGAATTTCTTGCAGATTATCCTGGCCCTCCCAAAGGCTTCAACTGATCAGGGAAGAACTCTTGCTCTTGCAGAACATTATGATTAGTGAATGTGAGTACAGTGCCTTTGGTCCACTCACGTGTGCTGGTCTTGTGGCACTGCTTCCACCTGCAAGGAAGGCTGGGGGACACAGGCACACCAGGACACTGCTGCACATCTGTTTGCTTGCTGAGCACTCTCAGGGAAGGTATAGCTGGCTGGGAGGCCAGATCTTTATGACAGAATCACAGAATCACGGAGATTGGAAAAAGACCCTCAAGATCAATGGGACCAAACATCAACGCTACACTACTACAGCTCCACCACTAAACCATGTCCCTAAGTGCCATAGCTACACATCTTTTAAATACCTCCAGGGATGGTGACCCAACCACTTCCCTGAGCAGCCCCTTCCAATGCATGACAGCCCAAGATGACTCCTCCTGAAAGTGATTTTGGCTAGACAGTATCACAATCTCTGCATACATGAATGTCATCATGACACCTCGAAGCCCATCATATAGTACAGCTTTTTCAACTTGCACTAAAATTAATAAAGAAAGCTGCATTATGACTGAATTTAAAGTTTTGTTTTTAAAGTGGTTTTAAAGCTTAATCGTGCCTTGTCACACTTGGGGGGCATTACAGGTGGAGTGGGGACCAACATACTGAAGTGCTAATGATAGTGTTTCTTAAAAATAGGTTGCATTCCTGGTGACCTTTCACTGCCACATGTTATTTGGAAGTGAAGTTAAATAAGCAAGTCAGAGATTTCATTTCCATGATTTGAAGCAGTAGAACTGAGATGTTTGCTCTTGTCCTCCCTCCATTCAAGTAAAAACTCAGTCTTTGCAAGGCACTGCTTTCATTTAGCTTTACCCAGTTGGTACTTGTTGCCAAATGGAACGTGGATTTGCCTCAGAGAAGATCACTCATGACTAATGAAATGGCAATTAGTTTATGCAACTTATTAGCATTAGTATTTATTTTACTTTACAATATTACCTAAAAGCATCTCAGAGATACTTAAACTGCAGCATTATCTGTTCAATGCTGTCTTTTAAATAAAAAGTCCCAGTAAATGTAAAAAGCTGGCATTTGTACTGCATGCACCTATGTTATCATCGTCGCAAAGCAGATGCAGAATGTAAGGGGACTTGAACAATCAGCACTGTAATTTGCACAGTAACATTGTTTTAGATCTAATTAGTGCTTATGCAGATCCCTTACAAAAATGTGAAAACCGCACCAGGATGTAATTGTTAATGAATTTAGTGCAAAGCACATCTGCATAAATTCCATTTCAGCAAGAAAAAAAACCCAACCTCTAAGTTCAACTGCTATTTGCTCAAGAGCCAAAACACTGTGAATTGTGCCCACTATGTTTTAGCCTTGCTCTGCTGGCTTTGATATTTCAAATAAATACTACGAAGTTAAAGCCTCCAGCTGCAGACCAACCCATCTGTAGATGTTTGTTATATTTGGCAGTATTCAAAGATGATTTGCCTTCCTGCTGAAAAATAAAATAAAAAAAGAGGTTCTCTCAGCAAAAAACCAAAATTGAAATACTTATCAGCCAAAAACTAAAGTTTAAAAATATTCTGTGTGGGTCAAGTGACAGAACTTTTGGAACAGCAGGCATGTATGTATACTGTGCCTATAGTTTGAACTCTGTACCTTGCTCCACGTGTATACATAAGTCTATCTGTAGTAACTTCTTTCTGAGCTGCAGAACATATCCGTGGATAACAAGGGGTGCCACGAATGCATGCAGTTAACTGATCTTAAACGTCTTGCAACAGCTGCCTGAGAAGCTGCTCATCTGCCCTTCAAGAGTAGCATCAAGATCTGTTCCACCACATTTCTTTCTTCAGAGATGCTTACTGAGTTTTAGACAGGGCTCTGGAGTTGGTCTTCCAACAAAGAACTGGGCTCATGAGCTTTTTGTACTGGCATCAGAAATCTCACTCTGAAGTTTGTCAGGAGTGAGTTTAAAGATGAGAATATTGTTTGCTGGGTCTTGGCTCTATATGTGGCCTTTATATGTAAATATAACTCAAGGTGGACCTCACAGGTACCATGCCTTCAGTAAGCTCATGTATGGGCTTTTTTTATGGAAGCCTTGGATACATGATCTTCCTTCCCAAATAGAGCAAGGATGGCTTCTACAAGACAACATTTTTTTAGCTCATAATGAGTTTAGGGGAACATCAGAGCAGGAGTCAGGAACACCCAAAATAACAACTCTGCCTGTCTTCCTACCCTGGCCTACCAAAAAATTATCTTCTCACAAGCTCAGGTCACTTAGAATGAGTAACTGACCCAAATAAGAAGTTACAGTGTGTGATGTTGGAGAGGTCTTACATACCAGGACATTGATACCTGTAGACATGGCAGACACATGCTTGGAAAAGATTATCAGTCTTGTTCTTTATTAAAATTGATTTTATGTTGGTTTTTACCCTAAATATGACGCTCACAGTTAGGCTTAGACTCTGCCTTTTGGTAACATTATCTGAAATACTCTTCATCTCTGTACTTTTTTTAAAAAAAGTATAATTTTGATTTTGCTTCCATTAAGTTTGGCTGACCCTTTTTTCTGAGAAAGCAAAATGGATTCATGAAAGAGGTGACAGAGCAATCCAGAGAGCTGTTTCTTACTTCAGGCCCTGTCAGAAGCTTCCTACGGGTGATTAAATCAGGCAGCAAGCTTAACCTTCCACACTTAATTCTCCATTTCTGAATAGGAGAAGTGATAGCACCAGTTATGTCACTGAGGCATTCATGATGAATGGCTGATGTCATTCAGATATCATCTGATGCACCTACATAAAAATCTTAATGTAATCGAGATTCTTGCATTACAATGGATTACTTCTCAAGTTAATAGATGAATCTGGTGAAAACCTTCCTAAGATTGCTATCCATAAATTTGTTAGAAGATTAGTAAGATACATCCTGGCCAGCAGGCTTCAGGTTTCCTTTGGCCAGCAGAGCACGTGCTCAGTGGCTGAGGCTCAGAGCCCTTTGGATGTCATTTGATGCCATGGCAGTGACAGCTGCTGTGTCAGCCCATGGAGCCCCAACCCGTGCTCCAGCCCCGACAGTCTGAGGAGTAACAGGGGAGGAAAGAGGGACCACAGCAGTCTACACATGATGGAACTGCAGGGGGACACCAGCAGACAGTGAGGCCCCAACAGCACAGCGGCTTGGCTGCATTTCTCCATGAAGTTATGCACCATTTCATACACCATTTCATTCTGCACAAAGAACTCAGGTCTCCTTGTGTATGTTTTTCAGTCTGAACCAACAAACAACCATTTCAGCCATGCTTTTCATCTCCCCCTCCTTTTCCCTGTTCTCTGGTAGAACTCAACAATTCTGTGACCAAAATGTCCCTTTCTATGAAAATGTTATTAGTGAGGTTTTCAAAATTACAAGTTAGGTGGCACTGGTTTGTTTTGGGCTTCTTTTTGACATGATATTCACAGACCTGGAGGACTCAGGGGACTGGGGGAAAGAGAAAGACTGGTAGACAGTAGGACATGATTGATGGCAGAAGTGGAGAAGAGGATGTTGAACAGAAGGAGGTGAGAGGGAGGTGTGGAGGACAGAAAGAAGTAGGTGTCATTAAAAGGAAATGAGGAGACAAAGAAAAGAGTAGACACTTGTGAACTGCTCAGTAAGCTTCCTTTCCAAGAGCTCAAATCTTAGCAGTTATTTTAGTTTTCTGTTTTGTGAGGAAAACTGACACTACACAAAGAAGAGGAGACAGAAATTCATGGAATGCAGCTGCTTTGTACCCACTTGTGGTGGCACTGAGTTTGGGTCTTTTGGAAACAGTTTCCATTCAGAAAGTGGAAAGATAAATGTTGTAGACACCCAATATAAACTTTCTCTCATAGCTGATAAAATTAATATCTTCTGGTATTTTTAACAGATCTTCAAGTAATTTACAGTTTCCAACATGCAAAGCCTTTTTTTACATCTGAGAAATGAGAAGGCACATTACTAGCTGGAGTAATGGCAGTCAGCAATGAAAGCAATTCTTGTCCTGATCTGCTTCTCCATCACTGGCCTGACCCTTGGACATGCCACCAGAAAGAGATTTACCCACCTAAGTAGCAATTAATACTTCTATCTTTTGTTTGCTTGTTTGTTGTTTATCTTTTGTTTTAATTTTTATTTTGGTTGGGTTTTTTGTTTGGTTTTTCTTCTGTGTTTTTTGTTTGGTTTGGTTTGGTTTGGATTATTTTTGTTTTGTAATTTTTTTTTATTTTTTTTTTACATATGTTTCAGGCATTTCTCTACGATCTTCATCTGTTGCTGGAGATGATCACGTATATTTGCCTTTTTTGAGAACTAGTCCTCCAAGCAGTTGCTCATAGAACTTGAGTAGCCATGGGAATTGCAGCTTGCTGCTGGTTTGGACCTAGGAGAGGCCAAAATGGGAATCCTGAGTAATCCCAGGAGAGAAAAAGTGTCTCCTCCATCAGCACATTGGCTGAAAACTGGCATATGGGCAGGACAGGCAAATGTTTTTTTCCTTGCTCTGCGAGCCCTTTTCATGTAAACTCTGCAGAATAGAAAATTCAGCTGTTCCCTTTTCCCACAGGTTAGCATGGATAATAAAGACACTTCACTCTTTGCTTTCAGATATTTTTCTAAACTATTTTGATCCTTGAAACATTTATACTAACAAAGAAATTCCACTGCCTCCTTGTCTCCCTCCCTCCCACCCCCACCCCAATAACTTGCTCTGTCTTGCAACTGACTTGATTTTTGGCATATATTTGCATACATTAGAAATGGAGAGAGGATTAAAGTTTAAGAGGAAATTGTGGCTAGTGTGAAAGGGGAACAAAAGGACATCTGTGAAGTAGCCCACAACTGGCAAGGAAAGCTATTCCACCTCCAGCACCAGCTGCAGGGGAAGTGGTGCCCACTGCCCCAACAAGACTTTCTTTGTTTTGCTGAGAAAACTGGGAGTGGTGGCTTTTAAAGTGACACAATTTGAGGTGAGGAGCTTCCCGTTTTCCTGCTCTATGCTGATATTGTATGGCAACAGATGTTTTCCAAGCAAATAATTTCTCCCAAGATTACCCCAACAAAATCTTCCAAATCCAGAGGGAGTACAGATTTATATGCTGGGTTTCTCTGCACCCACAAGCAGGCATGCAGGAGCTGCTGCTTAAATTTCTCCAGGGCTCACTAGCTCTCCTAAACCTGCCACTTCCTCCCAAGGCAGAGGAGGAGACTTTCCAGCACTGCTTGGTCCTGCAGCAGCAGAAGGAGCTGGGGACTGTGTGGAGGATGTGGCAGATGGGGAAAAGTGATGTGGGACAGGAAGCAAGCTGGAGCCGAAGGGAAAGCTTGTGAGTAAAAGGAAGAGGAGGACAAAAAGATGCAAACAGGAAGAAAAAAAGTGTGCAAAGCTGGCTTTCAGTAAGGTAAGAGGGAACTGAGCTTTTTCTGAGGAGGAAAGTCAGAGAGGAAAGATATGGGGAAACACAGGAATGTGAAGATTATCCCACTCAGCTGGGGGAGATTCTTTTCAAGTCTGAGATGTTGGAAGCGCTCTGGATGCGTTAGAAATATCCTTTTAATACTCAGTGAAAACAGTACTCCAAAACCTTGCTTACCTTCTGCTCTCAGATCCTCTGGAAGGTGTAATGCGTTCATCCTCTTGCTGGGGACACTAAAGAGAGAGGGGTCTGGAATCAGACTGGCCAAATCTCTCTCCTAGCATTTCGTTTTCTCAAGGGTTTAGAGTGCTGCAGCCAGTCCTCCATTAATATTCCCTGAAAATATGGGGCTTTTGCCATGAATCTGCAAGGTATTGAGAGCTGAAGCTTCTGTGTTTCCTTCCTGGGTGTAGGAACTTGGACTGCTTGGCTCCATTTCCCTCTCTGCCTTAGCCACTTTGCTATTCTGTTCTCAACTGCTTGGGGACCACTGAAGACTGTAAAGTCCAAAGGAGCCCTGGGGCTTTTCCCCATGAGAGATTAATGTTCACATAGTGGTGACAACCTGCCTATGTGTGCCTAGCCCATGCAGTTTGTATGCTGTGATGATTCTCTTCCAGACAGATTCATCCACACCACTTTTATCAGGCTGCCAAAGTCCTCCCTGTCTTCCACCTTCATCAAGCTTTAATTAAAAAATAAAAGTGGCTCAAACCACCAGCTTTAAATGACTTTCATGGAAAAATCAATCAGCCAAACCCCAAAAAATCCTGCATGGGCTTTCTTTTGAACATATACAGCTAAAAGTGTGTGGAAACTCTTGTTTACTGCCAGGTCCCTTCTTTCCTTGTGTGCACCTGGATGAGGAGAAGAGGAGGACATCTAAGTTTACAGTATACCCAGGTGTGGCAAAGCTCATATTTTTCAAAGGTTTGGGTTCTTTTGTTACTTAGTTTTTCAATTTGTTCCATTTAAAGAGGGTGGGATTTCTTCATAAAGATGTGTATTATAGTTGGAAGTACTGACTAATATGAGTAAAAACTCTTCAGCTCAAGGTCAGGTAGTTTTTAGGTGACATGTAGTAAGGAGACATGGGTAAGATTTAGAAAAAAATACTACTTTTGCACATGATTTTGAAGGGAAATTATTTTGTAAGCTAATTTTTGCAGATGGCAACCCATCTTTAGGTGGATTTCTAGTTAGGAAAGTCCTGATTCCTAGTTTGTGAGGGGAGCATTAAGTGCTGAGTGCCACTGAGAGGTTTCCATCTCTCTCTATCGTTGTCCTCCTAAGCTGCTACATGGAATTTTTTAATGAAGCCTGACTAATAGCATGGGTATAAAAAAACACTTGTATTCATCCACACTGGTAAACCATACCTGATGAGATTAAAAAAACGCTATCATATTGTTAGCAGTTTGAAAAATAGCCTAGAATATGAAAGAAGAGATAATTTTTTCCCCTGACTCTCACTAGATGAAATAAGGTGACTTTCTATTTTGGCCTCTTCTGCCTCCCATGTCTTTGTGGATACCTCCAATCAGGCAGACCAAATCTCCTTGCTTCTTTCTGTGCTGGCTTCCAGTCACTGTGGAACAGGCTGTGTGTATTTCACAGTCAGAACTGGGCATCACATGAAGAGTTTCAGGGTTAGTGGTGCTATGGCAGGTGCACAAAAGGGAAAACCACCTGGGTTCATGAAAGCTGCCACTCTTCAGAACTTGATCCTACAAAAACCAGGAAAAAATACGTTCTTTGCTAAAATGGTAGCACAACTATATCAGCAAAAGAAACAGAACTCAAGTACAAGAGGGTGCCATTTTTTTCCTAGCAGTTTCAAGGCAAAGCTGTCCTAAAAAATGGTGTGGAGAGCAGCCAAATAGTGCTGAACTGGGGGACTCCTTCTGAAGTTCAGAGGAGACACTTAGTCTGAGGGGAGGTTCATCTCAGATTGACTGGACCTGAGTCACAGAAGAACAAAATTACTAGACTAGAATAGAATAGAATAGAATAGAATAGAATAGAATAGAATAGAATAGAATAGAATAGAATAGAATAGAATATTAAAGGAAAGGTTCTACAGTGATCATCCATTCCAACTCCCTAATCAATTCAGGGGCAAGTGAATTAGTTGTTGATGTGTTTTTAACATATTTTTATTTTTGTAACACACTTATGTAGCTGTTAGATGCTACCACATTTTCTTCATCATGGCACAAATATTTTGCCTTTATGCTTACTGTCTGATTGAAAAAGTAGATAATAAAAAAGGAAGTCTATATTTCAAAGAATTGAAAATATTGTAACTTTTTCTCTATTTTCACAAGAATGAACTCTACAGTAAGCACATTTCCATGTGGCTGTTCACTGTTCCAGCATTATTCTGTGACCTTTTTTGAAAGTACACAATCTAGTGCTGATTCAGGACAACATTTCGTGCCATGTCAGCCCATCATTGGCAGGAGAAAGAAAAGAAAGGATCCAACCCAGATGTTTCTCAGAATGTTCTGATAAACTCAAGATTTTAATGGCATTTGCTACAATAGAAAAATAATTAAAAGAGGGGGAGAAAAAGGCGAGTGGGAATGCTGGGCAGTCATGCAGAGGTGATCACTAAATGTCCTTTATGTACCCAATTTGTTCTTGATACTTAAGGACACTGTGGTGCTTGTACATGAACTGGAGCCACTTGTCACTAGAAAGGCTGCCAGGATTAAATCAGTAAGAAATTGTTTATTCAGGCTGTTCAAACAAAAAATGAATTGTTTTGATGAATGAGATTTTTTTTAATGAATTAGCACATGTCATGCCAGTAGTTCTTAAATGTAAAGCACTGAGGCGGGTTTTTTTTCTTTCATTCTGACATAACTGCCCTAAAATAACTGAAGTACCAGGGCTCCAGCAGCAGCACTTACATTATACATTGCAAAGGACATAGGTGCCACTGTAGGTAGACAAACACCACTTAAAAAACCCCAACCAATCAAACAAACAAAAACAAAAAAAGCAGAGAGAAAACCTCCACCCCCTTCATACATTGCATATATTCTGTAGTAGCTTTGGTAAAATCACCTTCATTTTCTACAACAAAAACGACTCAGTGTTTCAGTTAAATGCACTTGCAGTGATGATGAATATTTCTAAGTCCCTCCAGTAGGATTATTACGTTTGGGCAAAACTCTTCAGCTTCTTTTGAGAGAGGTCTTAATAATGGTGATAATTTGCATGTATTGAACCAAGCACTAACCTTCCCTACAGTTTTCAGAAGGGAACTAACCTTCCCTTCGTGGTGAGCTGTGTGCCTCCTCTGAAGTTGAGCTTACCAAGGTGGGGATATGACAGCCACATGTTCACCTTGCAAAGGGTTGGAAGCATCACCAGTCCTTGCTGGTAGCTTCCATCATCTATGAGAGGTAAGTTAAACTACACTTTTTGAGTAAAAAAAGCCTCAACTCAACCAAGCAACTCAAAAATCATACATAGGTTCACCTTGTCTGTGTGAGTACAATAGTTCTGCTTCAGTTATTTTTAAGAATGAGATGTCTCATTATTATTACATTGATACATTTCCCCTGTTAGAACTCCCATGCCATTGCATAAACTAGTTTATACACTGCTCACATTCAGGAATGTAAAGGTTCACCTTGGAAGATACGTGTGGCATCAGCCAAGATGAGGCCGTGCCCATCAAAACTGTGACTTTGCACCCATTCTGGCTGGAAGGGGCATGGTGTCTGGATCAGCCCTTGCTTATAATTAGCAAATTAAACTTGCCCCATGCTAAAGACAGAGAATCTGGCATGGAAAAACTCCAAAAGCTTTTTCAACCCATTCCAAATTGGCCACTATGGTAACATAATTAAGACAATAGGGGTGTTATGTCTGGAAATGTTGCTAAAAATAGGTTACCTTATTTGAGGAACATCTCATCCCCTGGTAGCTTTTGGTGATACCCCTGGCTGAAAGAAGGGAGAATTCACTGATATTCTTGGAAAACAAGTAGCCAAAATCTAAATTATGGTTCAGAAACCATACCACTAGTAAATTTTATTTTAAAGTCTTTCTAGACCCCTTGTTCTTAAGAATAAACATGAAAGAAATAATATATGTATATATAAAAGAAATAAAAAATCGAGAAATATATACTGGCTGTCTCTCCTGCTGTGTTGATTCCTTTCTGTTGAAACTACCATTTGATGAAGCAGAAAATTTACAACCTGCTTTGATCAAATGCCACGACATGCAGGAGTGCTTCCAGAGTACCCAACTTTCTCATCTGGTTCCCTGAAGTAACGTGCCCTTCCATAAATGGTGGCTGCTCCTGGCAAGGAACCTTCCTGCATATTACTGCTCAATAGTCTTGTTAATTAAGACAGCAAACTGAAGCTCCACGTTTTAGGCATATTTAGAAAATCTCAGGAAACTTTGCATAATCTCCACACCTTGACAGGTTTATCCCTTTTAGCATTTGGATTATATTTCTTTGGTTAATCATTTAAGACAGTAATAATTAATATTTGCAGAGCTTTCACATGAGGACTTGAATTTACATTACAGGCTTCATGTGTTTACTGCATCTTGTGCCTATAGATAGAGCAGATGGCCCAGTATTTGTAATTTGACTTTACTGGTGGTGGAATGAGTAGGGAAAAGGTTTAGAAAATGTAACCAAACTCGGGATGCAAATCAGTTACAATGCTGGTACGGGAACAATTCTCCAAACAGCAGCCCTGAAAGATGAACAGTACTCTGGTAAAGCTGCCCTCATGCCTTTTTAAAATGTTAAGGGCAAGAAAGCATTCTGACATAGGAATGAATAAATGGCAATGTTGACTTCCTGCTGTGCTGTTTTCTGGTACTCTGAATCACTTGGAATAAGAGCATGGTCAGTGAATTGGTCTCAGTGGAGCTGTTCACAGAGAGCACTAACAGGAAGGAGGGAAGGATCTGAAGGTCCCTGTGTAAGCAATTTGAGTTTGCCACCTGGATTATCAGGTTTAGCAGCTCTTATCTGTCCCCACTGCATCCCCATCCCCATCCCTCTGAGTTTCTAACTGCTTGGAATTGAAGCTCATGGATCTAGCAAGGTATTAAGGCTGCTCCCTAGCACCTTGGTCATAACCATTTCCTCCCCTTGCCTGCAGCCAATGCTACTTCTTGGCCCAATTTATGCTCCTTATCTCCCTTTTTATCCTTTTTTTTTTTTTTTTTTACCACAGAGACAGTTGGCCCATCTCTACCAGAACTTCACAGCCTTTAGTGAAACCTTCCCAAGCCTTGTTTCCCTTATGCATGAATGCAGATTTCTGGCCCTGCTAGAGTCAAACCCAGCATGGTGACACACCAGGAAAGGTCAGACACTGTGGCAGAGGAGACATAGGTCACCTACATGGTAGCCCTCAGTGGAGGAGGTTTCCCTGGTTATCCTAGAGCTCAAAGAGATGGGGCAAGCCTGAAAAGCAGCAGTGAGGAGAAAGCTACAACACGCTATACAAAATAATGTCCAGTTGTTCTATTTTCCATCATACAACAATTAACATTCTCACCTTAATAGTGTTACACTGATAATGAATACTCAATATCATTCTTGTTTTTAATGACACTAGTCTCTTAAACCTTTGGTAAGGTATGTACACACACACATATCTGTCTCTTACAAGAGTTTCTGCTAAGATTCCCTATCAGCTAAAAATGTTAGAGCCACAACCAACTGTACCAATGAATCAAAATATACAATGGGTTTCTACAGAGTTTGGGGCACTCGTTCATAAGTGATTTGAAGGAGAAGCTGACAGCATTAGGGGAAGGGTAGGAGTAATTAAAAAAAAAAATCTTTTCAAATGTCAAGGTAAGGTTGAAGAACCATATAAATCTAGAGAAAGATGAGTAACTACAGGAATTTTAAAGACAAAAGGAAATAATCAAGCAAAGCTGAGGAGCAGATGGGATGGGGGGAAGAGGAAGAAGAGGGTTATATTACTGCACTGTAATTTAGTTTTTCTTCCCAAGAAGAGCACATCTTGTATTCTCTGTGAGCTGAACTTTCTGAGTGTCACCTAAAAATGTAACCCCTTCTCCCATCCCTTCCTTGTGTCAGAGAATCTGCCATTTAAACAGCCAAACTAAATCTTTCCCCTAACAGTTCTGCTTCTGTTTGACCTTAAAAGCCTACATTATTCTAAGGGTAATTCCCAGAGGAGTATTTAGAACAGAAGCAGCTTGGGGCAGCCTCTAAGGAAGATAGAAGGAACCTCAGCATTCCCAGTAAGCAGATTCCTTGCCTCCTCACTGTTGTCTGTTGTGGTCTTTTCTGGATTTCATGCTGTTAAAAACTGGCTTTCATAACACTTCCTTACCTGTATAACAAGTATCAGTTTACCTTTGCATAAACCAATCTCATATAGACTGGCTCATCTTCCACTTAGTTTTGTTTTACTTCGTGTGACCCTTGAATTTCAGGTCTTCCTATGGCTAGGATGGTTTAATGATGACTGGTAACATGCAGGGCTGGTGTGGTATTGAGCAACAATTCTGCTTTCACAGCTTTATCAAAGTAGAGTGACTAAGTAAAGTGAACCTCCTTTTACCAGGGATGAACCCCAGTTCAAGGTTACAGGGTTCAGCTCCTGTGAGCATCACCTCCTTTCTTCCCATCTGTCCAACCATGAGCAGAATACCTAATAAAACCTAAAATAAATAACTCCTAAGTAGTGAAACTCCATGTAGACAGAGGCATCCCTACTGACAGAAAAGGTTGGGGTGGAGCAGAGAGGATGCCCACTTCTCTGCTGCTCTTCTTCATCAGTATGTGCTGAAGCCAGTGAGATTCCTCCAGCTTTGAACCAGTATATCTAAGAACCAAATCTGGTTCTACACTTGGCAGAAACTCAGATACAGAAACATGATGCTCAGCCAGATCTGCAAATAAAGATCTGCTAGATTAAAGGGCAGATATACAGTAGATGTTTTGCTTTCCTGGTAGCCTGGAGAGAACCACCCAGACTTCTAACTTGTGTACGTATACTTTCAAAAGGGCAAAAATGTTGCTTTCATAAATTAATTTCACACACTTTGCAGAGATAAAAATAATCACTGTGACATTTTGTTTGTCTTCCTTTTTTCCTGTATGCAAGCAGCCAACTCCCAATTACTTACAGCCCTAAATTCGTTCCGCTCAATTGTGAAAAGCCCCCGCAATATTCAACAGGAGGGAAAGAATTCTGATCTGTGGAAAGTCATCATGTTTGCAGAGAAAGCAAATTTCCTCATCTCCCGATATGCTGTATATATCAGCCAAAACAAGGCTCCTATACTGAGTGCCAACTGGTATGAATTCCAACCATTTTATGTATTATGTATTAATGTTATAAAAATATGCACCCCGATTTTTTATAACAAGAGAATTTGTTGTGGCAATATCTGACACCACTTCTGAACTGACATAGATGTGACAGCCTAATAAAAACTTGCCTGCCAGCATGATAGCATTGGTAGTGGATACTGAATTGCCTTGATAATTCGTGGGGTTCTGTACTGGCTTTTCTTTGGTAACAACCATATCAGACTTGCTGAGCTTTTCTCTAGCTACTTACTACACTCTAAGCTCAGCCAGGTCTAAAGAAGATTAAAGTTTGATTATGTTTCTTTTTATATATTACAGGTAACATAAACTGTGCAGATATTAGTTTGTTCATTTTTATTTTGCTTATCCTTGTGTAACTGTTCTGGATACTCCAGCTGGTTCAGAGAAGACCCTTTTTTTTTCCTAGGAAATCTCCTTGACATTTCCCTCCATGAGGGCAGATGTCTCACAGGAGACATCTTTTGTGGTTTCAGCGTGTGATGAAGGAGAGCATTACATAAACTCAGTGAGGGCTCTGGAGATCCTGCGTGTGCATCTGTGGAATATGCACAGACTGCAGTGAAAATCTGGGATGAGGGCACAGGTTTTTGTCAGGTTTGCTGAATAGAGAGCCAGGGTACAGCAGTGGATGTGATCACCTGCAGAAGCTGGGAAGAAAGCTCCTGTTCTGTGAAAGCAGGCAGGGACAACAGGAGAGCACAAGTGTTATTTAATGCCAAGTGCCTCTTTGGTGCCATCCTTGCCTCCTGGTGTCTAAGTGTATAAGAACATAGAAACTTGTCTGATAAATTTTTTAACTTATCTGAAGATATAAAACCACATGATTATGTATTTTTGCTTGCAAATTCAGTGGGTCCTGCCTTACTGTGGTGCAAATCAAGACTGCTGCCTAGACCATGGATGTAAGTGTATGCCCTGCACTGCAAGCAATTTATGCACCACAGGCATGACCAGAAGAATGAGACACTTGCATGATGAGTACAGCCTTGTCCTTCCAGTCTCACAAGTTGCATTTCCAAGACTGGCACACATAGTGGGTGGCTATGACAGAAGTAAATTATATGGTCTATTCTCATAATTGCCAAAAGGTATGACAAAACCGAACCCTACTTCCTCTGCTCATACTGAAAGCTGGTAGCAATAGCTCAGCTGGGCAGGGGAAGTTTGCAGGGCCTCAGGCTGCAGGGGCAAATTTTTCCTTGGGCCCACTGGAAGGGTGACAAATGCCTTTTGAATTTCCCGGTGAGCAGCAGCAGGAAGCCCTGAGTGCAGCAAGGCACGCCCAGGCCGGGGCGATGCGGGCAGCCAGCTGCTGGCCGGGATTAGGGGAATCCGCCCCTGCCAGGTGCGGGTGTCGCGCTCCTTAACCAAACATTTCTATGTGCTGATCACCTCCCACGTAGGAGACAGCTGCTCCTTCTCCTTCTTATCCAAAGGCTCGCTTCCCTTTAACCTCTGGTTTCTTAAGCTGCCAGCTTCTGGGTCATGCTCCCGTGAAGTAGATAGCTGTCTCCTTGATCAGTCAATCTCGTTGCCTTCAAACCCTGCAAAAACTGGTGTAAAACACATTATTTTGTTAGCAAGCTGCTTCTTCTGGCTTTCCCCTTTCACTTTTACTTTCCTCTTCCTTTCTGTTTCCTCCTTCCTTTTACCCCCTGCCTCCTCTTGTCCTCCCTCTCCCTCGTAACAGGGGTGACATCCAGCTATTTTCTCTCAGAGCAAGGAAGGTCTCCCCCTAGACTCTCCTGTTATGTTTGAGATCACCTCAGTACCCCACTAATTTTTTTTCTTTTAACCTTTACCTTCCAGAAAATCTACCATTTAATGCTGGTTACAGAATCATCACATCTACAGAAAATGAGCGGTACCGTTTTCTAATACTGACAGAGTGTGGAATTCATCTCCCCTTTAGCAACATTCTTTCAGTATTGTAATTAGTATTGTTAATAGTAACTGTGAAACAGACATTACAGAAACATTGGACCCAGAATCAGGACCCTACTTTTAAGCCTGAATTGCTTAAAAGTACATGGACACTTGAAAACAGAATTAACTCTGCAACAGGATGGCTACAAAAATGCTTCAAGGAGATGACTCTAAGCTTTTAAAGAAGCATTGCAGATGAAACAAAGAAAAGGGAAACCTACTGGAAGGCAGTGAAACCATAAGTGTAGTGCTTCAGTGCTGAGTTTTCATGGCTGAAGAGCTGAATCAAACATAATTCAGCTATACCAGTGCCAGAAATCTCAATAAATTGTGCTTCATCCAAAATCCTGGTGTGCTGGGTACCAGAAAGTGAAGAAAACAATATCCCAGTGAGACAAAACAAGCATCATCAGTTTTTATCATGGTCTGCATTGCCATTTATAATGGCAAGAGCACTTTCTCATTGGAGAAGGCTCTTCTTCTTCAGGGTCCAGGGAAGAGAGGTTGTGTAAGCCCTGCTCAGGCTCATCAGCTGAGATGAAATACAGAACTGTAGCTGGTGTCTGAAAAGATTGAGAGAGTGATGTAGATGGCTTTGCAACTTCACAAGTTTGTTTTCTTTGAGTGCAAGTGAAAAGGGCCACCTAGAATGAAAGTGGACGGTGGTCACATAGGCTTAGGACAAAAAAGATGATCCAAAACCGAGACAAAAACGAGGTTGTTTGTTCCCAAAGTGATTGCAGTTACTGTAGAGACATAGTTAAACCTCTGAAGAACCTGGACATGCAGTTCCTCGGGTACAAGGATAGATCCAATACTGAAATTTCATATTAGGCTGGAAAAAGAAAGCCCAGTCTAGTCTAAAAAAGGTACTGTATGCTTCTTCAGAGTGCAAAGCCCAGTAAATCCCAGAGACAGAACCTGCAGAGACATTTGTCCTTTCTCAGCCACAAACGCATCAGAAAACGTGCCAAGAAGAAGCAGACAATGTAGTGAGATGACTCTCACCCAGCCCTATATATCATTACTTATTTTATCTTCCAAGGCAAATGTACAGGTATTGGGACCTAGTCCAGGAAAGCACTTAGGGCTGTATTCTGATAGCATGCAGAAGAACAGTACTTTGCTCCAGCAAACAGCAGCAGTGAAGACTTTGAGGCAAATTATGGCGTTAAATTTGTGCCATGTAAAGGCACCAGCATTTGTTTCCTGGGCATTTGCATAGTGCTAACTCCAGTGCTGCAACTCCCTGCTGTGGCTTATTCACTTGCGCAGGTGCTCTACTAATAGACCTGGCCAGGGCAAGGAAAGAGGAGGCAGACCTACCTCTCTGATTCCCCCTTGAAGAAAACAGGATCTGGGAATTTTTTGCAAAAGCACACTTGCCCTGTGGGTCAAAAGAGGGAGTTTTGGGGCACAGAGTTTTAATTCCCGACGATTTAATTCCATAAACTTTTCATAGAGGAATCTAGAAGTACCTCTGGATGAAAGTCCAAATAATCTGCATTAATTTTGGACAAAGAGGAGTGAGTCACCTTCATATTTCCAGGCTCCCAAGAAGATCCTCAGTGCGCAGATTGAAACACCTAGGTAAGTCCTGGGGAAATGACATGGGGAGCAGGTAATGTTGAAAATGTCCTGAAAATGCCCAAGGAGAGACTTCCATTGACTGAACTGAGGTTTGGATCAGAGGCTGCAAGAGCATGGTCCAGAGTTGAATTTAAGATCTACATAAAATATTGCAGAAAAAAACCCCAAACCTTGGACATTTTTCTGATGTAGCGAAGAAGTTACATTGCTGTATGAAAGAGTGTACATAATTTCAGTGAAGAGAAATCAGGTTAAACAATCATTTAGAAAGTTGGATCAACTCCATCAACATAGAATCGATTGAAGGTAAGGTATGGAATTGCAGCAAAAAACTGGTGCTACTCTGTACAATCAGTCAGTGACTGTGATGGTGACTGCAGCAGCTTCCCGGCTCTGGGCACTTTACAGGTGGTAAATGGGCACAATACTCCATTTTATTCTGGGGCTTAGTGTAGAAAATGTCTGGGGAAGAGACAGACATTGTAAGATGGCAGTGGAAGCACAGGGCTATTCCAATTGTTTAATAAAAGCTGTGAGAGGGTTCTTTCATAAATTGTAAAGCCTGTCTCCCCGGCTGTTGATGCAAGCAGAGTCAACCACTTGGCCAGAGCACACCATGGCTCCTTGTGACTGCTATGCCCAGATTTCTGCTTTGCAGAGGTGCAGCAACGACAAGAGGAAGAGTGGGTATTGGTGTGCTGTCCAAGTGAGTTGGGTACCCAGCCAGACCCAGAAATCCGGAAGTTTCCCCAGGATGTCTCCACAAGGAGACAAGACTCTTGCTCCAGGTTACACAAGGGGTCTGTGGTAAAGCAGAGCTCTTGATCCTAAGCTGGCACCCAGAGAATCAGCTTTACATGGTAATGGGAGAGCATGCCAGGCACAGAGGGCAGTGTCTGGACTGGGTGAAGGAAGCAACCATCAAGGGTAATGCTAAGCAGACAAAGGACCATTTAGTAACTCAATTTCCAACCTGTAAATGCTGTCGCAACAGCATGTGCTTTAATCATATTAGAAAAATTGCACTTCTGCTTCCAAAATCAATTTCATGGAGATGTTGCCTCCATAATATACAGAGCTAGATCCTCAATAAGGTAATCAGCAGAGTTGTGTTGGCTTTGTAGAAGATGTAATGATTCATATTTGCTGGGGAGCTCTTCCTCAATCACGGAATGTTGAGGCAAGGGAAAACATTGAGCTGTGATGACTGAGCAGCACCTTGACCATGATTAACAGGCTTATTTTCTGGGGAGTTAGGTGAAATATGGTGTCTGTGCAGAGAGGTGGTATCTGTCATAGACAGTAATTAAATCCCATGTGACCTTTATTTTGAAGGTTTAAATGGAATAAAAATGGTGCATAGAAGGTAATTTTATGAGTAAGGTTTGGTATTTTTAGAACACTGTGGGCTCAAATCATAAATGTGTAAAGACTAAATAAAAATGAAACACCTATTGCAAGAGTGAAAGGTGTTTCCATATCATAAAGGGACACCTACTGCATAGACACAGAAGAAGGGAAAAAAGACAGCCATCATTGTCTTCTTTCCATTAACAAATGGTTGCATTTTACTGTAGGTCTTGCTAGGATCAGGAAGCTCATCCCAAGGTGAATAGAGATTTTCTTCAGGGTGGATCTGCTGGTGTACAGAGGGAGGAATAGCTGCTTGCCCCAGTTGCCACCCCAGCTGGGATATCACAGCCTGGCAGAAGTTCTCCAGGGACAGCAGTGAGCCAGCATGTGCAGCAACTGTTTGAAGGGCGGATTAAAGCACATCGTAAAAGTTTGCAGGCAGAGCAAGAGAGGAATGTTTTCATGAGACATCCGTAGGTTGTGAAGCACTGGGTGTGCAGGCAGCTATTAAATGAAAGGCAGAGAGCAAAACACACACGAAACGCAGGAAACAAAATTTATTTCTTCTTGATAAGCCCAGTGAGCAGTGAGGCAGCAGCCCAGGTGAAATCCTCATCTCCCTTCCCTCATGTCAAACATCCGGGTTGGCTCCTGCTGTAATTCCACCATTCCTGGGTGACAGGCAATGACAAGGCAGTGCTGGCTGACAGCTTTGAAGGGATGGCTGTGTGACCTGCTGTGGGGGGTGCTCCTGGTCCAACTGGGAGCTGGTGGTACTGCTGGCTGCATGACCATATCCAGGAAACCAGGAGAGCTATGGCTATCACTTGAACTTTGCTTGAAGGAAACAGACCTGGTTTAAACTGCTAGGGTCAGCTCACCAGCTTGGCAACTTAGAAAATTTACTGCAGCTGTGCCAATATAAAGGACCTACTCCTGATTTTATGAACATTTTATAGGCTGGGTTTTGTAGCAGTCTGCTTAGACCAATAGCTGTCTGTGCTTGAAACAAGGAGACAGGAAATTTGGATCTTGCTTTCAATATCTCTGTTCCTTGTAGTGTAGCTGGGAGTACAGCTGAGCAACACACCTTTAACTTCCTCTGCTCCAAACTATTGCTTTTTTGTTTCAAGAGGGTTTAGATTGTAGTTATCACTTGATATAAAGTGTGTCTGGCTAACCAGTGGTTTTGTACTATACAGCACAAGGTAGGGGAGCACATGACTAAACAGAGGACAAAGAATTGCTCAAAATGGCTGAGTACTAAAAGCCTCTCCAGCCGTGACAGTATGTACTCATTTGAGTTTTTTCCAGCTGTTAAATATTTTTCAATTCAGTATTTATATTGGTTTGTCCTGGGTCTTGTCCTTTTTTTTTTTAAATCCTCTTTCCTGTAAATTCTCTTTACTAAAAATATCGACCAACGGTCTCTTTGTGCAGTGAAATCAGGTTGGTGAAATCTGGTTTTGTGCAAGCAGCATGATAAAAGGTGCATTCAGAAATATATCCAACAAGTAAGCTCTGCAGGGTGTAAGTCTTCTGAAAAGGGAAGCTGAATCCTCCAAGCCCTTCCACTGCAGGCTTGTGTTGCTATTGAAGACAGCCATGAATAAGGTTCTGCAGGATCAGGCCCCAGAGTTCAGCAAAATTTACTTCCTGCCTGCTCTCTATAGCATTTAACAGCTGAAACAAAAGAAGGAATTAATTTCTGTTTTAAATTCTTGGCAAGCAACTTCATCTTGTTGCTTATCTTTTCACGGGAATCAAAGGATACTGCCTTGTTACAGCTACTTGCAGAGCAGAGGCTCGAGGGAGAGCAAGGTATTTGCTTTCTCAGATGAAAATCAGACTCCAACCCGTGGTATTTTCACTAATGTTTAACAAAGCTGCATTGCTAAAGAATAGGCAATATTGTGGCTTCTCCATTTTTTTCCTTCTTGCCCTAAGTATGGCTCATTTTTCAGCCAAAGAATTAACTATTTCCACGGTGCTTACCCGGTGCCCTGCTCTTCCCAGAGGCTTCTGTCAAACTCCGTTTCATTGTGAAGCATTGCACTTTTGGAAAATATAGCCCACCAATTTCGTGGTAAACAAGCCTTGGCTTTAAGACAAAGCTTGTTTTAATCTCCATGATCAGGCTACAGATCTGACCATGTTTTTTAACAAACCTCTTATGAAGAAATCCTATTCATGATTATTATCTATATGAGAATAAAAATGTCTAATTACCTTATATTAAATCTGTATTTATCAATTGTGGTTTTCTCTGGGAAATTATAATTTGCAGAAATGCTCCACATTCCAGGCTGTAACAGTTGGAGGTGGATGTCCTTAAGGATGGAAAAAAAGTTCTTTTTTAAATGGCACATTTACTAATTATAAAATGCTCTTATCTCTCTGCAGCCAAAGCCAAAATGAACATGTGCCTTGCACTAAGAAATCCCAGGATTGTCACAACTTGTGCCAGCTGTTGAGGTTATGACACCTGTGCCAGCATCGCCAGCTCTGCCCACTGTCATCTGTTCCAACTGTTCCATCTGCACTGTTTGTACCAATTCTCCCATTTCTGCATCTGTACCTTCTGCAGAAACGGGTCCAACAATGCCAGCTGTGTCATCGGTGCCAAATATGCCAGATGTTCTATTTGTCCACCCTGGGCCAAATCAATGTAGTTTTGTGCTCATTAGTTTTAGCTGGTAGATTCTATTTCACAATTTTTTGAGATGCACTTAGATCGAATCAATTCTAAATCACCACTACAACTGCATTACATCTATCTTGCCATAAACAGAACTTTGTTTGTTGTCCCATGTTTGGTAAAAATTATTTTAACCTTATTAAGTTGTACGTGATTATTTCAGTTCTGTCTTAATGGCAAGATTATTTTTTTTTTTTTTATTTTAGAGGATGTAGCTGAAGAGAGATGAATAGAAAAAGATAAGGGTCATGGTGTCCAGGCTGTAAATAATCCCCATGGTTACAGTAAATATTGTCCACACACTGATGTACTGACTGAGAAATCCCTGGTGCTGATCCCTTATTCCACCACTGCAGATGAGAAGACCATCTGATGCCAGTTTATTTGCACTGAGTACCTTAAGGTGTGAGAGGCAGAGGAAAATGAAGCCCTATGTTTGTACTGACCATGGGCAGGCTTAACAAGGGCTGTGCTAGAGGTCTGTTCTCTTCATGACTGTCCTGCTCAGGAGGGAGGGAGCCACTGTGCTGCCAGTGCCCCTCAACTACCCTGTGGATGCACCCAGTCTCAGCAGCTTTTCTATTGAATATTGTAACCTGTATTGATTTGGGAGATGAATGTTCTGCCTTGTCTGGGCTTCACTAGTGACGTAATATTTGAAAGCCAAATTCGTGAGTCACTACATTTTCTGGTTCATCATTTACTCACAGGACTGTCCCAGTTTGCATCCTTGGCCCCATCCAGAAAGATCACACTGTATCCATTGAAGGTGGTGGGACTTCAGGATGTGTTGTCCTCTGGAATTTAGCGCTCTGGTTCAGTCAAGAAAGTCAAAACATGCTGCTGCCAAGTACCCCAGAGCAGAGTTAAGAGAACAAGCATAAGAGAACAAGCCCAGGTTTTGCATCCCTGTCTAACACTGCTCAAAATAGCTTTCACAATAAAATGTATGTAGGACATGGCTGGTGTGCTGTGCAGTCCCGGGTTCTGCAGCTGACCGTGTCAGCTTCTTCACTTGGGCTCTTCTTCAGCCCGGGTGACAATCCCAGACTCGATCCCTGCGGGTCTCAGCTCTGACCCCGGGCTCTGGCAGGAGCTCTTGGCTCCGTGGTGCAGAGCTGCCTGTTTGTGCTGCCGAGGAGCGGGAAACTGCCATTCCTGCGGCCATGTGGGAGCCGGGCACTGCCATCCCTTACAGCCATGTGGAGCATGGCACTGCCATCCCCTGTGTCCTGTGAGGGAGCCTGGCACTGCCATCCCTTTACAGCCATGTGGGAGCCGGGCACTGCCATCCCCTGCGGACATGTGGGAGCCGGGCACTGCCATCCCCTGCGGACATGAGGGAGCCGGGCACTGCCATCCCCTGCGGACATGTGGGAGCCGGGCACTGCCATCCCTTTACAGCCATGTGGAGCCGGGCACTGCCATTCCCTGTGTCCCGTGTGGGAGCCGGGCACTGCCATCCCCTGTGTCCCGTGTGGGAGCCGGGCACTGCCATCCCTTTACAGCCATGTGGGAGCCGGGCACTGCCATCCCCTGTGTCCCGTGTGGGAGCCGGGCACTGCCATCCCTTACAGCCATGTGGAGCCGGGCACTGCCATTCCCTGCAGCCCGTGTGGGTGCGGGCGTGCCCGGGATCCACCCGCGGCATCCCCGCTCCCGGACCGCGCTGCCGCCGCTGCCGCCCCCGTCCCGTCCGTGCCCTCTCCTCCCTGAATTGCTCATCCCCACCACACACAGCAGCGCGGCACCGGAGAGACGCAGCTCTGCCGGGTGCGGAGCCAGAAAACAGGTTTGCATAAACCCAGTCTGCCACTCCGAGGTACTGAAATGTGCAGAGCTGACAGCTCCTCATCAGAGGAAGGTACAGATTGAAAAACAGCGAGTGAGTTAATTCAGGAGAAGGGATTGAAGCAGAGGGGGAAAGAAGGGTTTGAGGAACTGGAGAAGAAGGCGGTAGGTGCAGATGGAGGCTGCAAGTCCAGCAGTGCCCTTGAGATGGGCAGGATGGGGACCTCTCCCTCGGGTAGGGGGAACCCACGAGGGAGAGGATTCCAGTGAGGCTGCACACCACTTTGATCCTGTCCTGCAGCTGTCACAACATATTTAACCTTAAAAAATCCTTGACCTTGAGGAGTTTGCTGTAGGTAAAGGTTCCAAAGTGCAGTGCCGTTTGATATGTTTATCCCTTTCTTCCAAGGGATTAAGAAATAGGGAGAAAACAGAGAGAGAGAAAAAAAAGAAAGAAATGTTTTTTGTGTCTGGCTTGTGTAACTGAATTGGCAGTCAATGAGAGGGACAGATTTCTAAATAAGAAATAGCTCCTGTAGTTTCTCAGGCAAAATTCTGGCTGAAATCTGTGAGTCATTACTTCAAAAATTCCTTGGATTTCCAAATTGTGCAGCTGGAGGACACCCCGTGCCCCAGCCTGAGTTCTCTGCCACTGTGGTCAGCAGCCACCTGCCAGGCATTGTCTCTACTCATATGGCAAATGCCTCAAGTTGGGAACTATTTATTTCTGTGGTGTTTGCAGCAGCAGGTCCCTTCACTCTGCTGAAAACAGAGTAATAACCAAATGATCCTTTCTCTGATCCTGCATGGGACATCCCATCACTGCACTGCTGTGGAGCAATGGATGGACTACAGCACATCCCTCCCTCCCTCCTTAGCAGGGCTTATGGAGGTGTCCTTGGAAAACATTTCTGAGGCTGTCTGCCTCAACAGCTGAGCTGAAAAAAAATTTAGTCCTGGTCATCAAAAGGAACCTTATTTCTCCAAGGCAGGCTGGCTAGGAAATTTGGGACATTTTTTGCCTCTTTCTATCACAATTTCTGCTTCCTGCAACCATCCAGGAGATTTGCTTGTAGTCCAGAAGTCAGAACATCTTATCTCCTGCTGTGTTGGCCTGCTTCTGGGTTTTTGGTGGCTGCTGCAGGTCCTGGGTTTTTATAGGGCAGTGAGCTGCATTGGGTGACCACTGCTGTGTGGTGGCAGGAGCTGGGTAATTCCTTACTGGTTCCTGTGGCTGGAACCAGCAGCACAGGTAGTCCCAGCTGGCAGCACATCCCATCAGCTCTCTCAGATATCTTCACTGGTCTCTTTTACCTGTGGGACCAGGGAAGGGCAATGAAGAGGACTTGTCAGCCCCCCATTGTTTCAAGAATCCTGATGTGTCATACAGAATTCTTTCCTTATTTCACTATATATATATTCCACTATATGTGTGTATATATATATATATATATATATATGTATAAAAGAAGAAATTTTGGAGGTCAAGGAGATGGAGAATCAGTCTTTCCCTAAAGGAAAGGTATTGTGGCAGAGTCCTGCCGATATTCTCTGCCTTCAGTTTTGTCCTAAAGAGATTTATTATTTTTTTCCCTAAAGGCCATTGCTTCCTCCCCTTTCAAGTTTTCTTGAATTACATGGATCTCCCCCTCCTTGTCCCAAGGAGCACAGCTGACTCTTTAATCACTCTGCTTGCCACCTAGCTAGGAAATGTAGGTCACTTTAATTTATATAAAATAAAATAAAATAAAATAAAATAAAATAAAATAAAATAAAATAAAATAAAATAAAATAAAATAAAATAAAATAAAATAAAATAAAATACTGGGAATACAGAGCAACTCCCAGTTTGGTTTGTGTGCTTAAAACAGAAAAAGAATGTGGCTGAGAAAGTTGTGTGTAAAACCTGGCATTGGGGAGCACTAGCTAATTAGAAATACTCACTTTGACCCTTGCCATCACTGCCAAAAACACAGACATCAATGTGCATACATTCACACACCCCAAGATGATTGTGTTTTTTCTATCATGTTTGTAGGTAGCACGGGCCAGGTCCCATTAAAGTCCAACTCTTGAATTGAGGGCATAAATTACATTCAGGATACATTTTTTAAAATAGTATTTTATTAAAATAAAAGTATGAAGGACTGAAAGTATTTTATTTTCCATTCTTTCAACAGGGAGACAGTTTGACTTAGAGAGAAGGTTTGCACACAGGGCAAAAGCAGTGTGCTCTATCTCAATTAGCTTCTGTGGCTGGCCTGATCTTGGCCAAAGGTCAAAAACAGTTCTCATCCCACATCCACCCTTGGCAGCTCACCCTGTGGAGAGGGATGCTTCATCAAGAGACTCTCCTACTCTTGCTACTCCTACAGGGAAAAGCCTCAGTTAGCAGAGCCCAACTGAGTAGTAGAAAAGGAATTGTGTAGAAGAATTTTATAGGGCTCCTGTTCTTTCTCAGCTTTTTTGCACCTTTCTGGTTTCATCTGGGTGATGGCAACAAAGACAGAGATCTCTTTAAAATCTTGCAGAAGAATACCTAAAAAAAAAATTAATTTCCACAGCAAACTCTGCACATGAACAGCCCAAAGGGTGTGACTGAAAGGATCCTTTTCTTGCAGCAGCAAACACCCAGGCTTTCAAAAAGAATGAACCCACTTCAGTATTTTTAGGTTTTATTGCGTTCATTTAACGAATGTCATTACTAACAGCTTATAAAATGACAGTGAGCTTGTGTGAGCTCTCCTGATACTTTTTTGCGTTATCCTGGTGGGCAACAGAAATAGGCAGGGGAGAGAGGAGTGAAGCAGCTGAAGGGTGCCAAAAACCAGTGAATATCTATGCAGCAAAAAACGTTGAGGTGGTACTGAAAAATTTTCAGCAGTGGTATTGGACTGCCAGTAGGAACTTTTTTAAAAATATGAGAATAGCCCATTTGTTTGGTTTAAAAAAATAAATTCAAATTTCACACTGGGATGCTATGAAGGGTGGAAATTTTCTTGAAAAATTGTCATTTTATACAACTCTAATTAGCAAACTGTTCATATAAACCCACAAGCTGTGCAGCAGATTTCAGTTCCAACATCTCTACAGATAAGACAGAATTTCACCTACTTATTTACTGATCATGTTGCAGCATCCTTTTCCTATTCGCTGATGACTGTTCAGTGGCTTATGTAAAATGTGCTGGTGATTTCACAGCATTTCCATTGGATGAGTGTCCACGTGCTAAAGCAAATCACCATCACTGGGACGCTCTTGTTTGCATTCTCACTAGGCACTAGGAACCAAGGAGCAAAAGACTGAATTATCTTTTCAACCCAAGACATGGTGCAACCAAAAGTAATTGAAAAATGTGGATGGGGCTGTTTGGGGTGTCACATACTGCACTTTCCCCCTTGGTATACCTTTCAGCAGCATGAATATTTATGACTATACTTTGTCTTGTTACAGACAAAATAAGAGAAGCCCAAGGGGATTCAGTCAATGCAAATAAAAGCAATGTTTGCAAGCATGAGTAAATCTCAGTCACAGTACTTGGCATTTTATGTCAAACACAGCTAAAGCGCAAAATTGCAAGAGATAGAAATGATTTCAGGACAGGACTGTTGTTGGGAGGTCACCGGAAAGAAGTGGAGCCTTGAGCGACGAGTCTTCCCTCTTTCAGGCCAAGGGTCAGGCAGGGTTGCCTGTGTTTTGTACAGAGCCCCTTGAGGATCCTTGATCTTAACTGAATCCCCTGTTTAATGAGGTGGTAAAATCACAAATACTGGTTAGATGTCTCATTCCTCCTACAGCCAAGTCGTAGCTTCTGCTAGTTTCTTAAATGTTTCAAAATGCAACTTTATCCCTGAAAATTTTTCACGCTGTTGGACACCATGGCAGAGGTTAATGAGGAAAGATAACACTGGATTAAGATCAAGTAAATTTATTTCGTTCTTACTTTATTTGTAGCCTTTCAGTAATGAAAAAACAAAAAGATTGTGCAAGAAGACTCATACTCTGCAAGCATTTGCTCAGTATTTCAAATGAAAGACTTGCCTTTCTCCTTTAATTGTCTTATTTGATGTCATGGAGGACAAAAACTCCCTGGAACTCTATTCATTTAATTCCACCACTTCTGCCAATACTTAAGAGATAATAAATATACTTCTAATTTTTAGTTTCCTTTGCATTCCCCCAGTAGACACAAGCCAAGCAAAAGTCTCTTTGTGCTCTTCACACCTATCTGTAAACTTAAAGCATTCTCAGACATGGCTTCTTGGATTTCAAGAAGTAGAAAATACATAATGATATTACTTTTTTTTCATTTTGTCTGTAGTCATTGTAACTTCCAGTTTAAACTACACAGAAAAATAAAATTAAACCTATATATTATATGTCTTTCAAGTTGTATTTATCTGTGCATGTCTTACGTATTTGTTCATGTGTATATTCATTTACTTGTAGATTGTAACCACCTCCAAGCAGACTTTTCCAGATGCTCTGATCTTAGACTTTGGTATTTGCAATTTGTAGAAGATTTAAAACCTGCTTTAAAGCTTTTCATGGTGGATAGTTATAATTTGGCTTAAATATAGAACATGTACAAATACATTTTGGTTTATCTTTTTCTGTACTCAATATATGCTAATCCAATAGCTTTCTTTTGTTTAATATATACTTATGAAGGCTTGGATTTTCTAAGATGTGCAAGATACAGTCCCCCTCAAGGCTCATCAGCTCCCTTTGGGCATCCAATTTATTTTCAAACCCAATCTTCTTTTATATACCAGTATAACTCAATTTATGAGCATAACTCAAATCATGGGCATAATATGTCTGTTTAAATTCCTAAACATTTATTTATTTTTCTATACTTTTCATTTCTTGAAGCTGTTATAAACTGAAATAAAAAAACAATAAGTAAGTGTAAAACCAATGGTTCTCTTTGAAACATAATAGCTGCAGGTTTTCATTATTTAAAGCTCTGTGAAGCATGATCACAGGTGTATTGAATTCACAGATCTTTTCTGACATGGCTTTGAGTCTGTACTTTTATAAATTGGTGAGAAAATTTTTACTGTCTTTGCCAGATTATTAATCTGCCCTGCCTGGTTATTCCTCTTCCTTACAAAGCACTACAGCTGTTTTGTGTGAAAATAAGGACTTGCATCCCCCTGGCTGAATTTTCTTTTAGCTTGACTTTACAATAAAGAGTCATAATGATGAATCAGTGACTCTTCAATTTTATCAACTCAGCAAGTCATGTAAAATCAGAAGTACAGCTTCACTTCATAATGAAATAGAAAGAAAAAGTGCTTTGAAGAATGCTTTTCTCAAAGACCATTATTTTAGAAGTCACATAATAGGCCAGAAGTATGAAAATTAAAATGCCTGTATTTGTTTTCACCCAGTGGTTATTCACTCACATTTGTTTCTGTATAGTCAGCATTAAGGGGGTTATTAGAAGCTCCTGTTCAACTTGAGTGATGTTGATCCTTGTGTTTTGCTCTTTAACCCATTGTCTGACACACTGTGGGGCTCTGGTACGTGATCCAGTGTCTGGCCAAGACCCTTCTCTCTTGCCATTGCTCATGGTGAGCTGCCAGGGTGGAAAGCCAAGGTGTCTTTGGGAAGGAAATCCCTCTGCAGTGAGAGCACATTTATCTGCTCAGTTCCCAGTTATTTTGGGGTAAATGCCTAGGCTGGTACTCAGGGCAAGCAATGATTTACTGATTTGATGGGACTTGCATGGCAGGATTGTGCAGCACTTAGTGCACATTGCTGTATACAGTAACAAAGAAGAAAAAAAACTATTTGCACGTTGGATTTGCTGTCCTACTTGAGACACTTAATATCTCTAGACTTGTGCTGTCACTGATGCAGTGACATTATTTAGACATCCACTGATGTCAAAGCATGAGAAAAGGTGATAATAGAGGAACAAGCTTGATGGTGAGAGGAGAAGCCTGCCAACATTTAAGGCACAAATTTGCAGTCACATCTAAATTGCTCTTTCTAACATATTTCAACTGTAGGGATGCGTTATCTCTAAGGGCAGAAATCTGAAATGAGTTTAAATCCTTCACTCAGATATAAGTAAGGTAAGCTACATGGCAGCACACATCCAGTGCTGGTATTGGGTCTTCTCCATTTAGGCAGAGAATTAAAGGCATAATTGCTTAATAAGGCCATAACCAGAGGCATTTATTGAATTCCATAATCCATTCAAAGACATGCTTTCGTACAGATCTAGAGAAGAGACTTTATTTCCTGATTTAAATGTCGTCTTTGTAATGACAAAACTCGTGAAAGATCAAGAAAGATTCTGACATCAAAACTATTCATTACCAAAGAAATTTCTGAAAGCTGAAACACTGAAGCTATGTATAATTATGCACTGTCACAGAAAGCTATCCCCATGCAGAAGACCTGCACAAGTCAAATGGAGTTTAAAGTCCTTAACTGTTTTATCAGTGGGTTGTCATGGTACATAGGACTCATGCTGTTCATCTTATACCAGGATCATTTTTTATCCTAAATGAAAGGAATATTGGGTCAGAAGTACATATTTATGACTATATTTAATACAATGGTTTTCAAAAAATACATAGATTTTGTTCTATTCTCATAATACATTTTTAAAATATGGTATTCTATTCTTCTGTTTTCCACTGTTTTTAAAAATCGTTTTAATATGCAAGCACCAGCTCAAATAAAACTTGTAACATGAACAACTACAGGAAAAAAATTGCAGCAACTCTTTGGAAGCCAGGTTGTGTCACCTGATTTTTACAAATAAGAGTTTCCATGAAATGTTGTTTGAAATACACCATTCTGCTTACTTTGAGTTGACAATGACATTGTCAGTTATCAATAATCATGATCCTCTTTGAAGCTGAACATAAATGTTTGCTAACAAAAGATATATCCTGTAATTCCCGTTGAATGCTTCTTCTTCCCTCATAGGAACTTCAAATTAGGAGTGATATCTAATCAAATTGCCCTTAAAAGGAGAGCCTGAGTGGTATGGGTTTGCAAGAAAGAAAATAAAGTGAAAGTGTAGTATGGAGAAATGCTGGCAGAAGGCTGGGACCTTTAGAGGCTCAAAATATGACCAATAAAGTTCACAGGTTGTTGTCTGATGAGTGGGTAAAGAGAACATGTAGGAGTCAAGGAGGGGACATAAGAAATTGAGTTTCACAGGACTGACAGTATTAATGCTCTGGAGAGATCTCCCCATTTCTCCACAGGGAAATTGAAAGGGTCTTACATTGAAAGACACGATCAGAGGTACCATGTTAGTATTTATATACAGGACACCTGGTTTATCATTTGACTTCCCTTTGCTGAAATACTGCTCCCACACTGCTTGCTGTGGTGAGGACTGCCCCTCTGGTGCAAGGGATGGGTTGTCTGTAGTAGGAAATGTTATGGAAGCCCAGGTGCAGGGGAAGGGCTAATGACACAAACTCTTCCCTTTCAGTAGCTCCAAGTTCTGAGCCAATTTGCTAGAAGTTTACCAGATGCCTAACACATATAATCTGTCTTTGCATAGCTCGGCTAGAGGAAAAATACTGTCACAATTACATCCATGAATACAATAGGTTTTTGTAAAATGCAGCAATTTCTTGATCTTGGTATTGATCATTTCCCTTACTGTCTGTGCTGTATGGTTTTGAGGAAAGTTTGCAGCAAGCAGATTACACTATGATTTTCTTCTGTCTGGTTTCTGTGCTGCTGCCTGCAGCCAAGACAGACCTAAAATGCCTCAGCACCTCCCAGGCTGTGCCCACCTTATGCTGAGGAAAACCCCATGCCTTGATCTGCCGTGGTTCCCCGGGCACAACCAGACTCCATCAGCTAACCTGGAAGGTGGATGAGGTCTGCTGGAGGCACAATAGGGTTCAGGAGCCATCAGTCCACAACAGTCAGGTGCTGATCCTGAGACTGCCTTTATTTTTGAGAGGATCCTTAGTCCAGAGCTTAAGGCACAGTGTAGATGCACCTAGCATCTTGTATGTTATGCAAGTCAGAAGTCCTACACCCTGCAAACCCATGACCTGCACTAATGTTTCAGTGGCTTGAGCAGCCAGTGATGCTGGATGACATTGCATCGGCCAGCAGGGCTTTCCTCAGGGTACAGAGTGCTCAGGTGGTTCAGGGCAACCAGCATTGCGTGTTCCAGATTGCTCTCTATGTAACTCCTGCCTTGAGACACAGGATGGAAGGCAAAATTTTGGGGAATTCCAAGAATGCTGTCTTTGAAAACAAGAGCTGAATGTTTTACAGTGAGAGCCTTAAACAAGTGATCAGTGAAAGATGTTGGCTTGAATTGCCTTGTCTTGGGTCCCTCCCTATAACATTCCAATCCAGCTGTTTGTGGTTATGAGGACAAGCAGAATCCACAGCTGGAGTCCTGCAGAGAAAATGGAGGGATTAACAACTCGATATTCAGAGTTCAATTCACACTACAAAGAGGAGAATCAAAGTTTCACAGGAGCACATAATCATCAAGGCTGGAAGACACCTTCAAGACCATGTAGGTCAGCTATCAACCCAACACCAACATAATCACCCCTAAACCATATTCCCAAGTGCCATATCCAGATTCCTTGTGGGCATTTCCAGGAATAGTGACTCCACCACCTGCCTGAGCAACTTACTCCAATGTCTAACCATTCTTTCAGTGAAAAAAACCCTCTAATATCTAATCTGACATCCCCTGGTGCAAATGAAGGCCATTTCCTCTAATTCTTTCACTTGAGACATGGTCAAAGAGATTGACCTGCAGCTCATTACAACCTCCTTTTGGGGAGTTTCATGTGCAGTAGTACAGTTCCTCCTTCCTAACTCTGATTATCTGACTTTTCAGCTATAATGTTCTTTAACCTAAAATACCACCATTGGTTTCAGCAGAGTTGCGCTGACCTGTGCTTGCTGAAGGTTTACCCCATTATAATCTCTTGGACAGATGTGATTTTCTTATCACAGGGGCTTGACCATCAAGGTCTCAAAAACTCAATTTTCTTTCTTTTTCCTAGGAACTTAAGTAGAAATCCTAAAGGGAAAGCAAACATCCAGGATGGATCACTGAGAGTTTTGTGTGAGTAAATAGAGCTATAAACAGAACTCAGGGTGATGGCAAGTTGTCATACTGAGACAACTATCATCTGTAAGGTCAAAGAATAATTTATCAAAGAAATATGAGCACCGTGATTTGGCATGCCAGTGATTAAAATGACACCATGACCATAAAAGAAATATCTGTTTCTTTACTTTTCCTGTACATTCAACAATGTCTCTTTAAACTTCAGTTTTATCTCCTCTCCCTTAATCAAGGAAATTAGGTGAATGTTTACTGCTTCAGCCTGGGTGTAGCAGGCAGGAAAATCCCAGAGCAGAGTCCAGCACACTGGTAGGCTGAAGACATTGCCTCACATCACAGAAGGGTCTTAAAAGCCTAAAATGAAGAGAGATTTGGTGAACTTCCAGAAGGTGGTTGAGCCAGGAGAGGGATTGTCTGAGTCTCTGCTTGCAAGGGCCACTCCACGCTGCTGCTCAGCGAGAGGCTTAGCAGGCAGCAGGTGTGGGATGCCTGTGGCTGCTGCAGTCAGTGCTGCCTGGCAGGGGTTGTGATGGTGCACGATCATATTTTGAGCTTCTTCAAAGGAATGAAAGGAATGAACAGAGGTTACTGTAGTGCATTATCAACAGAATAAACCCCATTCTCCACTTAAAGTAATAATCCTCTCTTTGTGAGCACCAGTAATCTGCAGCCAGCGTGCACAAACTAATTCATAATTTTCTTTCACTTCTGCACAACCTGCAACAGAAAAACATAAACGATACCCAAAATAACTTGGCAAGCCATTTGCTTATGTGTAAAACAAGCAGAAATGAGAAGGGTTGCACTGAAAGCCATTGCAAAGCCTGAACTTTGCTCAGTGATCTCATGGCAGTCTCATGGCATTGCATAAGTCTCTTACTTGTTAACAGATCCTACATATTTCTTTCTTCCTAAAACTTTGTTTTAGCATATTAAAATGATATCCACGAGCTGTCACCAGAGGTAATTATGTTGCATTTTCTTGGGCTAAATGTAAACTATTACAATTTGCTGAGTCCTTCTTATTAGTGAAAAGCAAATGGAAGAGAGTGAGGTTTATAGTTTCAAGGTACTTGTGTGGCAGTTGTTTGGTTGTTTGTGCTTGTCAAAATTATGAACAATTATGCACAAATTTGAAAGCTTGTACCAGAAAGCAAAGGAGCATCAGTTTCCTTTGTCTTTTGACGAAAAAGTGGAAGTAAAAAAAATGAATGCGTAAATAAGTAACATGAAACAAGAAATTAATTATTTTTAAACCCCTGAAAAAATATTGGAAAAAAAAATAGAAATCTAATGTCATTCCCTAGTTTCATAAAATTATTTTAGAGATATCATTTTTCTTAATAGACTGTATTCTTGATATTTCACCTCCATAAGATCTGATGATCTGTAGTGTCTTATACTCCTAAATTCAGTGTAAATTGTTGGATTGAAAGAACAGGAGAAACACAGTTGATACCTGAAGTTAGAATTACTCCAAATACACTACCATTAACAGCTGAAGAACAGAAATATTAGCCTTCTTGCTAATGTGATGAGCAATGGCCATCTGTCTTCAGAAAATATTCCCAGCCAAAAATGATTACCTCAGTCCCAGTAAACTCTTGAACTTTTCAGCAGAGCAATAAAAGGTTTAATGATGGGGGTACGGCGCAAAGGCCTAGACCCTTAAAGGTCTATTTAGGTGGTTTATTCTTGTAGAGACTCCCTCTGCTATGAAAATCTGTACTACAAAACACATGAAACCATATACATTTTGTGTTAGGAACATAAAGGATAAAAAAAGGTCAGTGGAACAATTTTTTGTAAATGCCTTGGAGAATCTGGTTCAACTCCTCTCACTTTAACTCCCTGAAATCTCAGTTACTCTATGAACAGTTACATTAGGTTTGCTCCAACACAAAACAGAAAATAAAAAAAAACCCTAGTAATGTATGCTATTCAGAATTTGAAATGGATAATGTAAGTTGTATCAGAGCTAACTCGCTGATCGCACATCTCTCACAATGCTGTACCAATGTCTGGTGTCAAGCATCTCTTGACTGATGTAATGTGAAACAAACCCACAACCCTGAGACTAACAAGGTATCTGTCAGTAAAACTAGAAAATCAGTCTTTCATTGTAGTGGCAAGCAAAGCCCCATCTCCCCATTGTACTCACACAGAATGGATTGTGTATGTAGTCTGTGCAGAATTATAGACCTTGGCCATAAAATCAGGATATCAAGATAAGTATCAGAAAATAATTGCAGCCAGATCAAGGAAAACATTTGCAGGTGGAAACACGTGTGGATATTTGCATGAACACAATCCAAAAGAAATCAAAAAGCCCTACCCAGGATAATGGAACCTTCCACATGGATCTATTTCCTCTACAAAAATCATAAATTATTAGAAGTAGGTGTTATATAATCCAAACAAGGCCAAAAGCATCATTGCACTTCCAAAGGTAAGAGGACAGACATTGTTATCCTAAACCAGCAGAAATGGACATGAGCTGAAAATCAGTGCTGACAGGGATGGAATGCAGGCTGACTACAAATATTAAATAGCACAAATTGCAAGTAAAGAAATTGCAAGTTATTACTATTTGGGACATACATGCCACTTTCTTATTCATAGATCCCGAAGTATTTAATAATAATGGATTAACTTTTTCCTTTTGTTGTAGCTAGAGTAAGTAGGGCATAGAGGAATTGCAGTATTTGTCCCACAGTGCTTCCATAACTACCAGCATGGGAGAAGAAAGATCCTATGGGATATATTTTAAAAAGGTAGTAGGTACTGAACTTATAAAGGGAGAAACAAAGAAAACATTTCTGATTTAGGAAATTAAGGAAAAAAATAATGTGAATGGGACAAAAATAAGAATGAGGAGTGAATGGAAAAGAAAATGTATAAGAAAATCTCTGAGATTTTAAAAGGAGGGGGTTTGTATGAGCCTGAAAATACAAACACATTCACTGCAGACACACAGAGACTTTTATAGCACTCGTGAATTTTTAATAGGGGCATCTTGGCATCAGGCTCCTGCCATGGACACAGATTAAGAATCACCTGAGCTCTGTGCACAGGGCTGTGGCAGGAGGCTCCTCTGAGACTGGGCTGGAAGATGCTCCCATTAGCATCACCTTGGAAAGTGTCATCCTGAATGGTGAGGTGGGCCCTTCTGCTGACAAGGATGCAATCAGCTGAATTACTAAATAGTTTGACTTCCAGGTGGAAAACTTGCAAGTTAACCTATATTAGGACAATTTTCTCCCTCTACCCCCCCCCCTTTTTTTTTTAATTCTTTAAAAAAATCTGCGAGCTCAGAAGTTTCTTATAAATTAAAAGAGCACATTTTAAAGTCAGTATAAAAATCATCAGTCCTCAAGAAATTCTAAGGCAATGAAGAGAGCCTAGAAAAATTGTTTCTAAGTATGAAAGTACAATGAAAATCAATGATGCAAAATAGTACCTTTTTGCTCAGCAGTTCTTAGTCTCACACATCTGTTTGCTTAAAATACAATGACTTTAGTGTTGTTTGCTTATGTCTGAATTACAGCAACATGGTGGCTCATCAATAGAGCAGTTTTCTCAGTTTTAATGGATTATATATGTGCCAGATCTTCAGAATTCTTCCTTTTGTGACTTGATTTGAATCCTGCTGAAATACCTTCTTTTCATCCACTTTGTGTGATTTGGCTCAGACTTGGGTAGATTGTAGGTGCACAGGTATTTCTTAGAGCCTGAATTTTACATTCCAAACCCTCTGTGGAGTGAGAAGGAGCTCATACCCAATCCCAAAGTGCCATGTTATTTTTTTATAGTTTGCTTATAGACAATATATTTTTTTCACTTCTAAAGGAAGCAGGATCACTATAAAAGGGGAAAAAATGCAGTCGCCTACTAAATAATTTTTATGTTTATTCCTTGTATATTTATAATTGATTTCCCATAACAAGCTCTCTTTTACAACTTTTATTTCTTCATTAGTATTTTTCATCTATCTAACTGTAAGATTTAAAAAGTTATTTTTCTGTTTGCAATTGTTTTCTTTAGCTATAGTGAGAAGGAAGAGTATAAGAGCATTAAGTAGTCAGGAAAGTGAAAAACATGGAAATGGTAAAATTCCCATACAGATTAAAAAGCCAACTAGAAACCCAAAAGAAGTGAGAAAAGAAAAAATAAATCAGTGTTTAAAATACACATGGTCAAAGCGTAACGAAAGCCTTCATTATTTAAATAGTGTGGAATTACTTTATTTTCAACTGGGACTACTCATTAATGGGAAACTGAGGACAAAATTGTTAAAAATGCTTAGATGTGTATTTAGCATCTGTGCATTTTGCACTCCTGCAAGTTAGCCCCTGAAAGGCACAGGAACTGACCAGGTTCAGTCCAAAGGAGCATTCCTTCACTTTTCTGAAAATTGAGATTGGCCCACAGTAATGCATGTTTACTGTTGCTGCTCAGGCTGCTCTGCAGCAGTCCCAGAATAGGATTTGGATAAGGTGTCTTGAGCAGACCTCCTCCTAGATGGCAAACTTATGCAGATGTAAAAAGACGTAAACATTTCTTTTGCATCTTAAGGGAAAGCATAGCTGGCAAATGAGTGTGTAGGTACCAACTTCGTTCACTGAGCATGTAGGTCCATCTTGCATCCCAGTTTTTACCTGCTGGAAGACATTTTTGTTTGTCATTGAATGTCTTTTAAAGTATTTGATAATATTTTTCAAATTTTCCATCTGAGTAAGGGTTAATACCACAATGAACAAGTTAACAGATTATGAGGACTTCAGTGTATCAATATTCACAAGCTTTGTTAATCCAAGGATGCTTTTTGCTTACCTTTTATGACAGTTGTTTACAACTTGGCATGGTTGTTTTGAAGGAGTATTTATTGTACCAGCAAGGATGGTGTCAAAGTTCCTACTTTGCCCAAGGCTGTAGAACTTCAAGAGGTAATGTGGAGGAATTTCTAAGCAATATCAAGTATGTATGTCTAGGTGGGGGCTGCTTCAGGCCTGTTTATACACCCCCTGAGCTTGGCTCAAGAGTCTCACTGGAAACAAAATATTGAATAAGTCATTATAGCAGGGAAAAATTGTCAGGATCTCTGACCTGACCTAATAACTCCTGCAAGGAAAAAAAAACACAAAATGAAACAGAAAAATTAATCTAGGGGTTTTCTAGGTTATGTGCCAGCTACCACATGCCATGACTGACTCCTAAAGATATGCCAGGACCACCAAGTAAACCAAGCACATACGTCTCTTGATGGAAGCTGTGGAAAACCCTATAGATGTATTATTGTTGTTGCTTTGAACAATTAGGGTTTGAAGAATGGAATATTCTCCCCTGATGAATGGAATAATTGAGAGGCAAATAGTTTGGATATTAGATAAATTAAAGCCATTCAAATTATTTTCTTAAGGATAATGATTTACCCTGTCTGTATAAAAAAGGGTTGACACGATTCAGAGGGTGTGGTATAACAGCAGGAGAGTCATTTAGGGCAAAGGGAGGAAGATGAGGAGGGTGAATGGCTGAGGCACAGAGCTGGCCATCAGGAGAGTTGCCCTGCACCCCTCACCAACAGGCTCTTGCTGTTCAGCAAGGTTGGAGCAAGTCCAGAGACAATGACCAAATTCAGGCTGGGGCCACTGACTGCCAGGCAAGCCCTGGGTGCTGGGGCAGGCTGGGTGAAGCCAGAGGAGAGTCACCTTGTGCCTCTAGGTCTCTCTGGAGCAGGTTGGGGGACTGCCTCCACCTCAGGGGGTGAAGGGAACACCTCTGCAGAAAAACATTCTACTGATAACATTTTTGAATGAAGGATGGTGCCCTCAATACACACCCGTACACAAGTGAATTGGAAGGGCTGAGCTTTATGTGAGTTATACTAAGAGCTGTGAGTCTTCAGATGTGGAAAAAGCTGTGAATAGGAGCGTTTTCCCCCAACTTTATATTCACACAGGTAAGTTTAAAGAAACTTTGAACAGATACATATGGGTTATGAAATCCATTCGAAATTCACAAATGTTCACAGAGGAGTTTATACTGAAATTCAGTTACATTAAAGCATGCCAGTTAAAAGGCAAGGTGTAGGGAATAAAATGAAAGGCTTCCTTTTCCAGATTAGCTTTAAAGGCATGCTGGGTTTCTCCCTCAACCCGAATTTGTGTTAACTGAAGCTGAATGTGTCAGTTCCTCCTCAGTTTTCTGCTATAACACCGTGACAGGATTGTTATAAAACATACCTTATTTTTTGTCAACAGCTGTAGGTTTGGGACTTTATGAACATTTCAGCTGCACTGTTCTATTCCTGGATAACTCAAGGGCATCAGCATATTCAATGTACACACATGCACATCATTTTACATGTACTTTATACCCTGGTTCACTTTTGTGTAAGATTTTAAGGATATTTTTAAAAACATAAAAATGTATAAAGTACATATTAGCTGTGAAGCTGTTCATATTAATAAATAGGAGGGGTTTTTTTGTTCCAAACAGATAGAGAAGTAAATACAGTAAAAAAAAAAAAAAGTGTACAAATAACTAGTGTACATTGAATTAACATAAAAGGTGAAGAAAAGAAATGCATAACAGGAAGACCACATGAGAAATCAAAACACTTCACTGTCTATGAAGGATGGACCAACATCTAAACATGAAGAGAAAAATGAAACAAAATCTATGTACTTACTTTTGTATCTCCCTTGGGTTACAGGGAAATTGGAAGTGTGACATTTAAGACCAGTGAGTATTGGCTAAGAGACCCATCTCATTGCTTCAGGCAGAATAATGTTAATTAAAAGATTAACAATGAGTTAGATACAAATAGATAGATTAACAGAGAGATAATGAGGTAGAATATTAATAAATATTATATAGACACAGCAGGTTTTTTTTTTAAATATCTTCGGTTGTATTTTCCAGTACACCTTTAATTGAAAAATCATCACACAAGAACAAATTCCAAGTGTAGTTTCAGAGAACCAAAAGGCCCTCGAGTGTCTACATTTGATGAATTTTGGACTCCAACAAATATACTTTTATTTCTTTTCCATGGGATGTAACTGACTTGAGTTTTGTGCTTTGTGAAAATAGCAACAGTGCTTTTATAAATACATTCTTTCATCAGCTTACTATTTTAAGTTTAGCCTTATGTAATTTTAATTTAAGGTGGAAGTTGTGAAAATCCCCTAAGTTTGGCTGAAAGCAAGCAGAATTTTGTCTTTTTTTCTCATTTGTAATAGTTCTTTCACCATAGTTCTGCAGTTCGATGTCTTTCTGAAGCCTCCTTCTCTGGATTAAAGTTAAGAGAAATAGCCTGAGAATCTTTAAATTTGATTAAATTTATAATCCTTTAGAAAAGTTTCTTACACGTAGTATCAGTGTATGATGTCAAGCATCTACATATACATGTTTAAAGGCTGGACTCAAAGCAGAGCAGAAAGTTGTAGTGAGTCATTGGCCAACTGATGATGAATCATCCCCTCAGCACCTGGGACTGATTCATCCCTCCAGCAGGCAGCTATTGGCTACTGCCTTTACAGACACAAACACTGTCTCATAGATAGCAGTTGTCTGTGTTGGGATTTTGCTTGGCTTGTTACCACAACCATTAATTGAACAGAAAAAAGACTGCTAAAAAGATCAGTTTCAGTCTGAAAGTCTTACAGCCCACTTCCTCAATCCTTTGGATGTTCTTGTGTCCTTGGAGGACATGACCTAACACCCAAGAAAAACACCTGAAAATTTTGTCACCAATTCCATGTGATAGGTGGAGATGTTGTCTACAGGCTCTATTCTATGCAAGTTCCCCCTAAGTCAGGGAGTCTCCAGAGCTGTGTTTTGGATCATCAACTTTATTACTTACAGCCTGCTTTGGACATTGATATTGGTTTCTCTCTGACTACAGTATCACATGACCTACAGTTTCCCTGTTGTGACTTACTCATCTTTGCTTCATGGCCTTGGTTCAGCTTGCATCTCGAGCTTTCTGGTAGAGCTGACTGAACCTAGATTGGTCTCTGATTCTGGTCTGCCCATGGCCATGATTTTGCCGTCCAGGTATTGGACCAAGTCTGCAAAACATTCCCACTATCTCAGTAAAAAACAAAAGCCTAGGGTTCCATGTGTAAACATAAGTGTCATCAGTAAAGGTATTACAGTTAAATTACTTTTTCCTCAATAGAGAAGAGAACAAAAAAAGCCTAGAAAAACCAACCAACCAACCAACCAACCAACCAACCAAAAGAAAAGGTGTTTTGGGATTGGAATCTTCGAAGGTGACAGAAATCAAGAGAAAAAATAGGCATTCATTCTGAGGATGTGGGCACTCATCCTTTATCTGCTATAGCTGCAATTATTTAAATAAGCACTCTGGCTTATTACAAAGTACAATGTTTACAAGCCATAAAGGAGTTCTAAATACCACATCTTCAGAGTAACACTGATTCCTGATTGTGTACAACTGCTTACCTTGTTCCCCCTTTCATTTCTGCAGAAGGGCACCTATTTGCCATGAACCTTAAAGGATGGTACTGATGCCATTTTAGATGCCCCTGTTATGCTGCCACTCCAGGAAAGTAGAGATCTTCTACAGGTTCCATATGTACTTTAGAGACATTATGGATCTTAAATGGTGCTAGAGAGCTGGATACTTAGAGTCTATAAACAGAGACATCCTTAATTCAGCTTACAATCAAATCAAGCTGCTTTACCTTTGTGCCACAGAATGAATGCTGTCATTTCCCACTCTGTCAGCCTGTTTTCAGCCTGATACAAGCTTTTCAGTAGTAGAAATAAACAGAAAAGTCTAGACTACAGCTAATGTTTTCTGAAAATTCTCCTGTTGTTCATTTAGAAAAGTGGTTGTTGCAAGAGAATGAAAAGACAGACTGCTATGGATGCAATATAATGTGCTTATATAAATACAGATGTCTTCTTGGCCATTTTTGAAATGAAGGCCAAATTAGTCCTCAACAGGCATAGCTATTGCTTCATTTCTGCTGAATCTAGTTTCTTTATTAAAACAGAACATTCCTATAAATTCTATGGGGTGATTTTATCAAAGTAAGGTTTGATCCATGTTACTTTTGCAATTGGACGAAATCACAGCCAAAACCAAACCAAACTGAAAAATATCAATAAATTCCTACTAGGATAAACTTATTTTGGATTTCTTCCACCTGACCAAACAGACGGAGCCTCCAGACTACTCAAAACATGCAGGACATGATTTCATGCATGATATTGTCAACACAGTTTAACAGTTTTTCTTTCAAAAGATGTATCTCATAGTGTTTCAAAACTCCAGGCATTATTACCAATCTCATTAAAGCACAATCACTTTGCTGTCATCTCCTTGTCCTAGGCTTGGTTTTTCTTTGGTGCGTGTCTCTGAGCACAGGGTGGAACCACAGGTGCTCTCCAAGGTTCTGAAACATGCAAATGGACTTTGGAACATTTTGTTACTAATTAGAAATATTAATATTTTAAAATCAACATCTTCAATTAACTGTGTGTGAAAAAGACATTAATTTAAATTTATTTATTTGGATTCAAGACTAATAGAATCAGTCTTGGAAAAGAGAACATAGGTTTAAATACATACTTGTATTTAGATCACATTTAGGTGCTACAGAGTACAAATGAGAAAGCAAGAAAATTTGGGTTAGGCAACCTCGGAAATGTAAAATATCATCCTCCTTATTTAAAATACTTGAGAAGTATTTTTCATGGATGTTAAATTCCTGGAAAACAAAGTTGATGAGATTTGCCAGGCAAGCTGAATAATGGTAACTTCTCGCTGAGCTCTGAGTTATCATATGCTCATTACTAATAAATATTGTTGTTCTTACTTTACACTTATGCTTCAATATTTTTTATCTTGATAGTGGCCTTTTTTACTCAGAAAAAAATGTAACAGAAGAAATGTCATGAGCATTTGTTCTGAAAAGAGGCACTGTACTTATGTTCCATTCCCTTGTAGTACAAGCTATTTCTATGAAAGGATGGTGTAGTGAACTATTTTCTTTTTGGATTTATTGTCTGAATTTGTTGCATGACATAGGTTTAGGATATCAGAGATTACTCATATTTTTCTGTAAAACAGTTCTGGACTGCTAAACTGATAATGTGAAAAACCAGTTCAAGCTTGGAAAAAACCGCCCAAGTTACTTAACATATAATGTATATTTTCTGTAAATTATGGTGGTCTCTTTGTGGAATATGCATCTGAACATGCAACCAGCTTGAAATCTTGCAGTCTTAATGAAGAGTCTAAGAACTGAATGTTAACCTTGATTGAGTTATTTGTCTGCAATTCCATGCCACTCTTTATCACAGCTCAGAAGAAAAATGTCCATGTTGCTCAGAAAAGATCACTCTTCTGGTCTATTGATGACTTTTTCATGGATAAATAAATGGCATTATTTTTAACCTACCTTTAATTTGAATTTTCTTGTCCACTAACCTAATTAAAATGAACAACATAGTATAAATTAAACTTGTACTATACTACTCCACTACCTCAAATTTCAGGGAGAATTTATTAGTAAAGTGTTCCTACCATAAACCCTGAGCTGTAATTTATTTAGAATGTCTTCTTCAATTTTTACTGTGTTTTCTAAATTATATTATGATCACGAATGTACAGAGAAAGAACAGCTCTTGAGCCAATGAAAATCAAAACTCTTGAAGATGACGCAGTAAGTCAGCATTAAAATGTTGGGATTTTTTAAATAACAAAAATATGAAGGTACTTCCACTGGAATTATAGTTTAAGAAAAATATAGCAAACAAACAAGCAAACAAAAGTCCCCAAAAGGTGATAGAGTTGTCACAAAAAGGAATTATTTTACAGGAGAAGAAAAATCACAAAAATAATTTATTCAGGTCTTTCTCATTTAATTACTGTTTTGGACACCAGATTTAAAAGACTGTATAAAGGAGGAATTAATTTAATCAACAAGAAATTCTGTAGATGCTTCATCAAGAAGAGCAGTTAACAAAATAGAAAGACATTTCTGGACTGGAAGACACAGGAGTTCATTATGAGAGTAAACATAATCAGGCCAAAGTACAATTAAAAGAACATTCATTATAATTGGAAACACAAAAAGCAAGAATTACATGATTTTCAAAAAGCAGTGAAACAAACTTATGCCATCAATTTAAAGAAAGGCTTCCTAAATATAGAATTTAAATTAAAATACTAATAAAGTCTACTTGCAGACATACCTAAAACAAGCACAGGATCTTGAAACTGAACCTTAAGAATGTTCTTGTTGATTTTAGCAGCCCTAAAGAGTTTTACTGCTCCTGTGAGGAGTTCTCCATGTGTAAGTTGGTGATCTTTACAAAGATCTTTATGAATTGGTACCACAAATAAAATGCAGTTTTGCAAGTGTGTACAGGTTCAAAAAGCACTGGGAGCTTCAAAAATGTCATGAAAATAAAACTCTAGTATCCCTCCCTGTGGGGATACCTGTAGCTTCAGGAACATAGGTCATGGAGAAGAAATGAATCCACCCAAGATTGATCCCTCTCAGCCAGGGACTACTTTCCCAGTATTTTAGGAAAACTTAGAAAAGGGAGACTGACAATCAGCAAGTTCATCAACCACTTAACTGTGAAAGGGAGATAAGCAATAAAAAAGTTGCATAATCACCACAAATGTGTTGAAATCGTATATAAGATTTATTCATTTGATATGTCAATGAATCTCCTATCCCAGCTGATGGACTTAAATTAAGACTTGAACTTTGTGTTTGAGGGCTGAGAAATCCTGTGCACAGGTTATGCTGAGAAGATGCAATTCAGTCTCCTGGGTAGCAGGGTAAAGATTTAAGTTAGAATTATTTGAGATTAATAAGACAAAGCTCAGGTGTTTGTACCTTTTTAGTGCCAGCAGCAACAGCTATACCTGGATCTACTTGTTTTGTTATTTCCTGTAGAAATCTCTTAGGTTATGACATGTTTCCTTGTTTATAAAATAAAACAGACTTCTAGAAGATAAAAAGACGCTGAATGTTACTCATAACGCTTGTGCTGCTCCACTCCTAAGAAATTAAAAATAATGTTACCAGATGTTCTGCGTGGTCCCCTGTGCTGAAGCTGGAGAAACTTTTGTTTACATTTCATTTACTGTGAGAAACAAGATGCAGGGAAGACATTGTTATTTACAAGTATTAAGTGGCACTCACTTTGAAGAGCTCTGCTGCTCCACTGCCCTCTAAAGTTGAGGGCAACAAAATTTATCAGGTTTTAAGCAGGTTTCATAAGAGTATAAAGCTGTCTTATGTGGTCAGTGTATCTTCACCTTCCAGCTTTTTAATCCATTATCCAATTCCTGACAGATATTACAAGGATCCAGAAATCTCAAAAGTATTGTTTCCACAAATACTGTGAAAATATATAGCTAGGCAGCAGGGAGAAACACAAGTAAATGCTTCAGCATCCTCTCCAAGGAAAAAAAACAACTCCACACTTCAGTATTGAATTAAGTAATTATCTGTCCCATTCTGTTTCTGAGTTGAAAATATAAATTTTACAGTTTGCATAATCTCATCTAAAGATCCATTCAGTTCAGGTTTAAGAATTATGGAAACCTGCATTTTCTTGTACACCTGTGCAAACATTGTTTACCATTCTCTCCAGTTTTCTGACTTATTTCCATTCAATTGCTGTAAGATTTTAATTTTTTGGAGCACGTTTATCAAACATTTGTGAAGCATCTCAAATACAGTGGGGAAATCTGAAAGGGATTAAGAATAGAGGATTTATCATTTTTTCTAACCAAGAGTGACAGTGGTTTATTGCCAGGATAGAACACTTTTTAAAAAACAACATTTTTTTTTTCTTCACCTTAAAAGAAACAAGGGACATTTATTTTGGTTTGATATAATCTAAGAAACAAATGAAGATGGTAATTAGCACAAGACTAAAACATTATTTTCTTCTATATCAGCAGAAAGATCAAATTATTCCATAAAAATGAAAGAAATTGGAGTAGAATTGACAAGTACAAGTAAGAAAATATTCACTATGAGTAAATTTAGACACCCAAACTTCATTTTTGAATTAAAAACCAAATCTGCTGAGAGCACCACAAAGTGAATAAAGACAGGCAGGTTCTCCTTGAAGGTGATTCAGGGCAAGACACCATTAACAACACAGAAAACCTGAGGAAATTCACCTTCTAACTAGCATCACAAGTTAGACTTCTAAATGTGCAGTTGCAAGTTTAATCAAAAGTGGAGATCTGAAATCCATTTTCATCTTATTCCCATGATTATCTGCAACCCTATAACCAGGTTCAAGACTTATTATAGTTACACTTAATTTCAACCCTTTTGAAAAAATGAATTTACAAGGATAGGGACAGTCAAAAAAGCTATGCGAATTTTCACCTGTACCCTATACAAAATAAGTCCAGCACTTTTGTAGAATTTGGAAAGCTTTCTAGCTTTGTCACACCTTAAAAGTGGGAAATGAGAAGCTGGTGGAGTGGCAGGTTCACTGATTCAATTGCTTAGATTGATTTGCACAAATAAAGCATAATGAGGAATAAATAAACTGAAAACAACACAAAAGATAACAATTATATGACGATAGAACAGTGCTAAATGTCATTATTCTTCTGACTTAAGATGAGCATAATATTCTAAAGCAGTACTATACAGTAAAAACCATGAGTTATTTAAGCATTTCTGTAGGATTTTAAACATTCTGATGAATCATTTATAATTAGCTATGATAAAAAAGTCACTGACAAATAGATAACCCCAATGAAATACATAGTACATAGTGCTTTCTCAACTCACATTATCTTTCTTTTTTGTGTGTTAAAAAGTAAAAAGACTTCACTATAACTACAATCCAGTACCAGTGATTCATAAGGAGATATATTTGGAATGCCTACTGATAGCCATCCATATTGGCTAGTAAAAGGAATTAAATGTTTTATGTTCATTTGAAATTTAGCTTAAAGCCATGCCAAAAATGTTTTGGTTTTTTTACAGATCAAAAAGGGACAAAAAGTGAAAAGACTTCCAGAAATAAATGCTATGTAATAGAAAAATATCAACCATATGCGCATTTCAGATTTGTAGATCAAGTTACAAGGTTGGCAATCAGATTTCGACTCCCTAAATATTCTCAGAGTTCTAAATATAATCTTCTTCTGTTCTTCTCCCCCTGCTTTCTTCCCAAACTGTTGTGCAGCATTTCTACGTGCAATAAAGTGACCTGTCTTGTACAACTTGCAGAAGACTAGATTTGTTTTGTGACTAAAGTGACACTTACTCCTTGGGAACTGTCCTGCACTAGTTTAAAGCAAAGGGTAGAAGCATAGGATCTTTTCTGGGCTTGATATATATTGAAGCAGTCTCAACTTCTTGAAGTTTTCATTAAAATTTATGATAAGTCAAGTAGATACATAAGGAAAATTCTTCTGATAATTTCCAGCATAACTAAGTGAATTCCTGCACTTTCTTTATCCCCATCTGCCTTTATGACTGTCCTTTCTCTTCCACTAACTTTTTGTCCATATACCCTCTTCCAAAAAGTTTCAAGGAGAGATGATGATCTCAGAGAGAGTAAATTAATAAAATTCTCATTAAAACTTGTCACTGAGTGAAAGACCTCTCTATTGTTAGGGTTTTCCATATGGCAGAGTCTAAAATATTAACTGGAGGAATCACTGTGGTCTTGGGCATATAAGGAGGGCTTAATCTATTCTTGAAGAGGTGAGATTTTAGGGATCTGCAAGGCAGCTGGTGTCAAGAAGTGCAATGATATGGGAAATACGGCAGAATTAATCTATAAAGAATCCCTCTTCTTCAGTTCCACTACTCATGGGACTCCTTATTTTTTTATTTTAGTATTTTACTTGTCTACGCTTAACAGCCAGCATTTTTATCCAGGTCATGATCCTGGGGCTCAAAAGCAAAAATCCAACTTGTTCACAAGCTCAGGTTTTATGACCAGAAAATCTTACTGTGATTATGAGTCTGGACTACCAAGTTAATGCAGACCTCAACATTTTTCTAATTTCTTTAGCAGGTGAGCTGAACAAGAATATTTAATTGTGATCTAAAGTAACAGAGAATCTACCACTCATTGCTTAAGTTATTCCAATTTAATATTATTAGAGAATTTAATATTCCTTACTGCTATAGCTAGACTTACATTTTCTGCTTGCCAGCTCAGTTTTCATTCATCAGATCTTCCAAAGACATTTACCATTATATGTTGAATTACCACATTACAGGGTAAAAATATGAATTCTTTCTTTCTTAAAGAGATCAGACTCTTTCAATATAATCTTTTAATATGAAGTAAGGTTTCAACAACATGCCATTAATTTTTAAATTCTTTTAAATTTTCTTAGTAGTTTTTGAATACTGAGCTTTGTCTGGACATGGTATTCTGGTACTTGTTTGACTGATGTGGTAATAAACCACCTATCTAAAATTATTGAAATTAAAAATGTAATTTTACTAGCATTAATTCGCCCTGAGCAGCTTATTGTGTTTCTTTCATTTCAATTCATATGTCATGTAAACAAATATGTTGTATTCTCAGCAGCCTCAGTGTAGATTCCGTTAAGGATATATTAAAATTATTTCAAAATTCCTTGCAGTTATTCTGGATAAAAACGTTGCTTTTTGAAAAGAGCTGAAAACTGATTTTATGAAGACGGCATAGTGACAGCTTACTAAAAAGTTCAGCCTTGAATCATCTATAATAATAGCTTTTTCTTGGTTTACAAGATGGATAGATTATAGAACGAGGCAATCTATGAATTCCTTACAATAGTAATAAGAATTCTTATCTGCTGTTCTGAAAGGAGAATTGCCAAGAGTTTTTAACATAACAAACAACCAATAATGTTTCTGACAGAAGGAAGAGTTATAGAGATAACATAAATATCTGAATTTTCACCAGTAAATCCAAAACCCAAGGAAGGTATCACGAAACACATACAAACTCACAGGTAACAGAACAGGACATGACAATCAGGTGCAGAACTTCACAGCATCTCCTGGGTCAAAGCAACACCATGACAGAGGTGCTTCTTTTAAACCATCATGAACTGTCTAGGGAGACCTTCTCTGAGTCCACTCACAAATGTTGCAGTTCATCAGTACTGCCATGAATTACCCTTTGCCAGCAACAGATGTGTCTTCAAAATTTATGCCTCAGCTTTAGTAAGTGGAGATTTTTTTCCCCCAGTGCTTATTTTTTTTTCTTCCTATTTCCTACTTTGTAAAACACAATTTCATCCTAATATTTTTCCTTGATTATTTTTTTCCATTTCTGTGCTGTAAATTCTTCTGTAAATAACTTCTATTGAGAGGAGTTCTTCTGTTATCAAATTGGCATCAGTTTATAAAACTGCTATAAAAATGAAATCTAAAAGGTATAAATCATTTTCCCACTGTTTAAATCTAATAGACAGCAATCTACTCTACAACACTGCGTTTTAATAAATTTAATGAGAATTCATCATTTTCATGTTAAACTGAAATAAATTACTACATGAAATCCTGACTCTTTAGAATAACAATGACTATAAAAACAACAAAGGAGATATTACAGTTTTTACATTTTGCATGATAATGGGCTTAAAACAATTCAGGGGGAGAGGACAATTTTGTTACAAAAAATTAAACCCTTCCATGATTGAGCGTATGCGACTCTCACAGAAGTCAAGGACATAATCTTGACCCAAGAATGTCAACAGGAAGTCAGAGGATTAATTAACTAGGAAAACAAAAGCAAGTTCTTATAAGAAGAAAATTTCAGAGACAGAAGTGTTAAGGATAGCACTTAGGACATTTAGATAATTAACATCTTTTCTAGAAAATACACAACATTCTGGTGATAGAAATAAGGATCTTAACCACCATTTTGTAACATTTACCTAAAGTTTATTTTAAGAGAAGCTTTGTTTTTAACAATCATCTTAAATCCTAGTAAACTGAAGAATTAATTAGCAAGCACAGAGGATCAGCAAACTAATGCTTTAGTCTGTTAAACCATCTGCTCAGGAGCACCCTGTTCAAATCTTGGCATTAGGAGAGGATGGATGAATACTTTTGTCTCCTGCACTTAGTCACAACTTGCCATTCTTTGCTTATGCACATTTTTTTTTTCCTTCAGCTCATGGTAAATAAAGTTATAAAGAGGTCAGTAATTGATCAGATTTCTGTTACCATGAAGTTTTGCATAACAGATTGCTAACAAATTTGGCACAAAAACCTTACTGTAGACATCCATCTCTCTTATTTCATACCAGATTCCTGTGTTCAATAGGTATGTATGAAGGGACAGATTCAGTATTATCTTTTGTTTTCTTTGCTTAATACAAAGCAGGCCTACATCGAGTTAAACCAGGCAAAATAGCATAAAATAAGTGAAGTCTTCAAGGCAATCCGTCCTTCATTTCTGAAGACTATTAATGAATGCTCCATTAATATTTTACTACCTCATTCTTTTTCATTATTAACAAGAACATACTTAGCAGATCTGTGGAGGTCCTTGTTATTGCAACCCCAATCTGTCTTCATTTTCTAAACTTTTGTGCTAATTCTTTGATTATGTGTCACAGCTTTGTTTCCAGAAAGTGCAGGTACATTCTGACACATAATGGATCAAGGGTGGTGTTTAGGAATGAGGGTAGCCAACAGTCTAGTCTAATGGAATACTTTTTTTGTTGACACTGAAACTATTTCCTTGTATTTCAGCCACTCTCTTACAGATTGGAAAGATGGAGGGCTGTCAGCTACAAACAAGGTGATTGATACAGTAGAGAAGCCATCCAGCAAATCGCTGTGAAGTCTGCATGGTAGCAAGGGGCAGAGAAAGGTGCCCCAAGGAGCACATTAAAAGAGGAAGGTGCTCTGTGCCACTACTAATCGACTTGCCAAAGACAGAGCAATGTTCCAAATAGAGGCAAAGATCTGGACTAAGCCTGGCAATAGGTGGCTTCCTTTCTATCAACAGCCTGCTTTCTCTACAGTTGTTTCTTCCTAACTATTTGGGCAGATGTGATGCTGTGATCCTCTCAGGACCACATGGGGAAGATGGTCCTGGTCACAAAACCTCTGAAGAGGAGACATTTGTTTAAAATTCTGTTTCTCTCTCCAATAAGCTTTGTGCTCCTTGATTTTGCTCATGCATTACAGACTTGATCCTCCTAACTAGCTTCAACTGGCATTTTCTCATTGACTTCAATTAAGTGAGACCAGGACACCGATAAGGTTCTGTGTGAGAAATCACTGTATGGTAGTAATTGCAGAATTTTATTCAAAGACATATTTTATCTGTGTTGATGAAATTAAAATAGGATAGGAAAGAGGGAAAAAAAAGCTCAGGCGGAAGGGCTGGCATTTTAATTTTTTCGGGTTGCTTCTGTAGTAGATTGACCTCCCTCAGATAAATCTGTGCACCATGGAAACTATTTTCTCACTGAGGAAAAATTTCCAAGTTCAGCTGAAGGCCTATACATCAAGTTAAGCATGTAGCTAAACTATGCAACCGTGTAATCTTACTGCCCTCTTCCCATCCTTCTCTCCTGTTGTTTGTTATCCTTACTGTCTTATCTGGTTTCAAAGCAGGTTAAGGTCACCGGGGTAGGGCATGTGCCTTTCACACTGTTTGTAGACCTCCAGTGTGTGGGAGTATGGGAAAGAAGGGATTTTTTGAATCTTCAGAGGACAAATAATAAAGCAATAATAACATGCTTTTTTTTAACATGGATGTAAAATAAATGCAATCAGTGGATATTTGCACAGTCTCATATCCAGTCTTTTTTGTGTTCAGCATAATTCTAGTACTGCTCAGCCATACATAGGTGGACAGAATTATTTCTTTATTGCTATCTTGCTTTACTGCGTATTTGCAGATAGCCTACAACCTGCAGGTCAAAATTAATAATAATAGTATGAGTATAATATTAATAATTATAGTATGAGTATATGTCTACATGACTTTGTAAGGGCTTAATTTTTGTAAGCACTGAGGAACTGTGACCATCTGAGCAAAGGAGAACTTCCTGTATCCAGACAATTTTGTGTAGGAGCCAGACAGCAACAAAAGCCAGCCCAGCCATCCGCTGCGGGTGGAACTGAAGCGGTTTCGTGGAACTGGTGACATGTGTAGCAAAACAGCCTGCAGACACAAAGTTTAGAGTCCAGGGTGAGGTTTTTTTTTCTCAACTCTTTTTATATTAAAAGTAAACAAATTGCTTTCTAATTTTTTAACCTAAATATGTCACAGATATCTGGAGAGATGGAGTGAAATATTGCCCTCCAAGGCAGCCGCAGACACAGAAATACCTAAAATAAATAAATAAATAAATGCCAAGAGACTACAGGCAAAGAAGCAAGAGATTAAAGCAACAAAGTTACTCAGGAGTGAACGCAACAGAAAGGGAAAAGACAGGAACTGTAAAATTCAACTGACCACAAGTTCTGTTTCCTCCTAGAATCCAGCAGATTCCAATATCCCCTGCCTACATTTTTCCTACATGCCTTATCTGAATTCTACAGCTTTACCATGAGTTGTTTCTTGTTCTGAGAAATCCAATTGCCACAGGATGACTACAATGGAGATGGCAGTGGTTAAAGTCCTGAAGTGTCTGTGTGCACACAGCAGTGCAGAGAATCCAGTCAGAGCTCAGCACAAGCTAAACAGGTTCACCCCTGTAGTGAACCTACAAGTTCAAGTAGTAGTCACCTTGTAGTAGCTGAACTTAAACTCACTAATAGTGGTGTTTCATGTTTTTAAAAGCTACACACATAAGAGAAAAATAAGCCACAACTCTAGCAGGCAACACTTTAACTTCACTAGAAAAAGATTAATAACATTTCTGAGCATCCTTTTATATAGAGCAAATTTCATGCTCTCCTGTCAGTTTCCACTGACATTTGTGTGTGCTTTTCAAACAATAACAAGGAAGACTGTAATACCAGAGATTGTCATCTGACCCATTGTCCTTTTTTTGTCTTCTTCTTCTTTTTTTTTCTTTAATGAAACTTCTATGCTTCCAGTTGTTTTGTTTGTCTTGATTTTTTGTTTTGTTTTGTTTTTCTTTATGCATTCTTACATGGAAGCAAGCTTATTATCTGACACGAGAAACAAGGAACGAAATTAAACTGAAGGCGATGTTACCCGTAGAGGCAGAGAGAACTGATTCTGCAGGCAAAATCTTCTCTCCTTTTAACTATTTGTTTTCAGGATGCAAATCTCTGTAATCTTAGATCCTATCACTGTGGTAGTGATAACAGTCAACAAGAGCATGTTAAGTGAAACAAGAGATACACCCTCTTTTCCCTTGGAATGGACAAGTATATATTGAGAGTATCTGCAGGTTTACCCTTTGGTTTCTGTTGAAATAATGATTACACGTGATCATATAAAAGTTTATCAAGCTTCTTGATGGTGCCAGATAGATGACAATGAATGAGTTTTATTTGTTTGGTTTCATGACTGTAATTGGAGCATGTAACGTCAGAGGCTCCCATTTTTTCCTGAAATTATGTGCAGCCCTAATCTCCTTCTCATGTGAACTGCAATACTTTCTTCATTAGCATATGCTGTTAATATGTTCATTAAATTCATGTCACATTGTAATTAATCTGAAAATTATGTCATTTCTACAGAACCTACAACCTCATTATGTTCACAGTATGTACATCACAGGCATTTTATTTCTGAAAGAGGTATACCTCTGTTTGGTTATTAATCAAGGGGTCATTTCTGCCCAATTTACAGTGATTAACTCTTTACAAGAAATCATTTTGAAGCCTTGAAGTACGATACTGAAGAATAAAATAATTATATATTCTACAGAGAGAAAAAATCATTGCATAGCTGCACTTATTTATGTAGTACATTTAATAATCCATATAAAAAGTATCAATTTACATTCAGCACACTGAGGTCAATATATAAGACTGTACAGGATCAAAAACTTAGGAGTAGCTAAAAACTATGAATTTCAAAACAGAGAGCTGATATTTGATTTATAAGGAGTAAGATGATAGTGAATCTGATTTCAGAGTCATGCTGAATAAAAAGAAAATTTACCTATGAATAGTTGTCTACGCCATATAGATAAAACAAAATTTTACCAATCAGGTTAAACTCCAGATCAACGTGACAGGTTTCAGCCCACTGTTTCATTTTCAGCAATTAGTAAAAAATAAAAGTGTAGAAGGCTCTCCTTGTAGGTAAATGTTATCTAATATGTTTTTTTTTTTTAGCATGCTGCAAGAAGGTTTTTCTTTTTAAAAGTATATACATGTGCTTCTAGGTTTGATTTTTCCAAGGTGATTTACACCAAGTATCTATTAATAAATGTAAGCAAACTCACTATCATCATAAGGGAAGTATTTGGAGACAACAATTAGGGGTACCAACCATACACACATACTTTATTAATATGAAATTTGCAACTGTGAGTGGCAAGGATTAGCATAGAACAGGAATGACCTGAGTGATATCAAATACCAGGACTTTCTGTGGGCCCAGATTTCACACTCAGCTTTTGGCACCTGAACAGTTGATTGGCAGTCTATCAGCTACTGCCCATGCAGGTTTCATGCTTCCTTAGGTTCTGAGCCCTTCGGAGGAATTGCAGCAAACAGAAGGCACGTTCCAAGAACTACACCTTCAGTTTTTCAGGAGCAGCGTAGTAGCAACGATCAAAGGAGACATTAGTGAATAAACATATTTTAATAATTGATACTATGGTTCTCTGTGAATATTGATGGTTAATAAGATGCTCACTTTACTAAAGTGTTTCTGAGAAAGAGGAAGACCGAACGGTAAATTCTGGGAAAGGAAGTAAGGCTTGGCAAGGTCCTTCTAAAACTATTTTTCAAAAATATGCATTAATCAAATACAGTATAAATTTTGGTTTTTTTCAGAGTTAGGGGGACAGAGAGCTTAGATTGTAGCCTGCTAGTGAGAACAGTGTGGCAAACAAACTTCATAGTTCTAAGAGGGAACTCAGCATATTTATGAATGGGATTATTGGTGTGGTTGCTTGCCGCAGCAGGGAAAGGATTCAGTGCCCCCGGAGGCAAATTTCCAGTCCTGTGCCAACTCATATGATTATTTAGATTCTCAAAAAATCTCTCTGAAGCCCTGTAGTGGTACAGAGAATAGGAAATCTGGTGTTTCAAAGAGTTGTTGAAGATGGGATATGAGAGGAAGGAAAACATAGAAATTAAAGGTGAAGTTCATGCTAGAGAAACATTTTCTGGTGTTCTTTTTTCTTTTTTAAATGTAGTTTTGATGAACGTGCATTTTTACAAAAAAATTTGCACCGATGAAGCAGAGCAAATAGTTGCATTTCAAGCAGCCCTATATATCTATTTCTCCTCTGCAGTAACGAGTTCTGACACAGGTCAGTGTGAACTGAGTGTACAAACAGATGCACTTCTACCGAAAATGAATTTGTGCGGATTATTGAAACCATAAACGATAGTAGACATCTTTATGTGCGCCAAACTCTTGTAACACGCGTACACACAGCCGCTTAGCCGTGGAACAAAGCGCGGAGGGCAGGGTTCCGATGCAGCCGAGGGTTGCAGGAGCAGGCTCGGCGGCGGCTGCGGCGGGAGCAGCAGGCCCGGGGACAGCGCTGCCGAGCCGGGGAGCGCCGTGCCCAGCGCGGCACCCGCAGCGCGGCTGCTGTGCTCGCACCGGCTCCGCTCCCGCAGCGCCTGTGGCAATGGGAACGACCAGAGGCTCGGCAGCGCTGTGTGCGCTTTCTCTGGGTGTTTATTTACCCGCCGGGGTAAGGCAACCCTGCAGACCATTAGCAACACTGAGGCTGGAGCATCCACTAAACACTTCAGCGAGGGATGAATTACGGCTTCCTGCGGCGTAACTGGTAGTTCTATTCCTGGCGGAGTTGGCACAGCCGAGTGGACCGCTCCGGGTACCGGGGCAAGCTCGGGGCGGGGGGCTGTGTAACTGCAGAGTGCGAGAACAAAGGGAGCTGACCCCGGGACACGCACACGGGGCTGGCGAGGGGCCGCGATGCCGAAAGGAAAGAGCCAGGCGCGGTGCGGCGCAGCGCCGGCGAACGCCGCTGCCTGCATCCATCCATCCATGCATCCATCCATCCATGCTCCCGCTCCCACCCGCGGCCCGGCGGCGGGACGGGACACGCCGCTCCGCTCGGCTCCCGCCCCTGCCTGCCTGCCTGCCAGCCGGGCGGGCGGGCTGCCTCGCCTCCCCCGTCCTCCCTCCTCCCTCCGCCGCTCCCTCCTCCTCCTCCCTCCGTGCCGCCCGCCCCCCCCACCCTCACCTCAGCCGCCCCCCTCTGTCTGGCTCCCCCCGCGCTGTCTGGCGGCCCCCCCGTCCCCGCCGCGCTTCTCGCGAGAGCCGGGGATGCCGCCGCCGCCGCCGCCACCGCCGCGGAGGGGGAGACACTCGGGGGGAGCCGGTGACGTCGGGAGTTTTCCTGAAAGTCAATAACGAGCCCGGCGGAGGCGGCGGGAGGAGCCGAGAGCGGGGCCCGGGCGGCTCCGGGGTGAGTGCGCCGGGGGGGAGCCGCCGCCGCCGCCCTCCTGACCCCGCGCATCGATGTTGCGGCCGCGCTGCCCGCCCGGGCGCCTCCCTGCGTAGCGGGGCGCGCAGCTCCATGTAGCCGCCGCCGCCAGCGCCCTGGGGCCGGAGCCGCCTCCTCCCGCCCCCGCGGAGACACCGGCCGCCAGGGACCGCCGAGCCCGGCGGGGGGACAGGGGAGGAGGCAGCGGCGCCCTCCCTCCCCTTCTCCCCCCCGAAGCCGCCGCCGCCCTCGGGCTCCGCAGCAGCGCCCGCGGCGCCGCCGCCTCTGCAGGTACGGGGCGGGAGGGGCCGGGCGGCGGCGGGGGCGCTCGGGCGGCGGCGGGGGCGCTCGGGGAGGGGATGCGGGGCGGCGGCGCGGCGGGGCCGGGGCGGCGGGGAGCGCGGGGCGGGGGCGCCCGTGGCCTAGCGCCGGCGGCGGGGCGGGAGCGGGGCGGAGGGGCGGGGGTCGCCCCGCCGGGGTGCGGGGCCGGGATGGGGAAGGGCGGGGCGGGGGCGTTTCGGCGGGGAGAGTTATGTAACGGGGGAGGGGGGGCGGCAGGGGCAGGGCAGGGCGTGCGCCCCGGGGGCGCTGGATGCGCGGGGCCGCCGGTTCCCACGCGGCGGCGGGGCCCCTCCCCGCCTCCCCTCCCGGTGCCGGGGCTAGCGCGGGGATTTATCCGCCGGGAACTTCTGTGCGTGTGCGCGGCGTGCCCGCGCGGCCCCTGCGCCAGGAATAGCTCCGCGCCCCGCGGGCCGCCGGCGGCAGCGCCTCGCACAAGGGAGGATGATGCTGATGCTGCCGCCGCCGCCGGCTCTGGCTGCAAGTAAACAAACCGGCCCCCCCGCTCGCCCCCGCCCGCCCGCCCCGGCCATCATGGAGGCCGCGGCCCACATGCAAAAGTTGATGCGCAGCCGGCTGCCCGGGTGACCGGCGGTGCCCCGGGCCTGCGGCGGGTCCGGCGGGCGGGTCCGGCGGGCGGCTCCCGGCAGGTGCAGCGCGGGGCGGGCCCGGCCCGGCCGCATCCCCCGCGCCCGCACGCTGCCGGCTCTGCCTGCCGGGGGTCAGCGCGGCGCCCCTCGGCAGCGCGATCGCAGCGCTATATATTGTACTTTAAATGCAAATGATCGTGATGTAACGAGCGCTGCCGGGCTTATAGGCTGCGGGGTTGCTTTGTATGGGCACCGCTTCTTAGTTTACTTCTGGATGGGAAGCCAAGAGGCGTGAAATAGCCAGGACTGTTTCACGTTCTCCCATGATACGTTGATTAGATGTAAAAGGAGAGAAATCTTATTTCCCTACGGGTGGAAAGGATAAACAATTTGATCTCTCTTGACCTTTATTCTAGTTTTTTTTTTTCTTTAGTGTATTTATTAGTTGACTGGCTCCTTGTATATATCTACATAATCTCATAATATTTAAGAAAATGTGTCCCAGTCTCTATTTAAGACTTTTATTACAAAAATTATGATGTGCCTGATACCTGCACTGCCAACTTTTTTCAGTACTGAAAAAACATTGAGCAGTCTCTTTTGCTAATGTTTGTTTAGCTCTTGTTAAAACTTTGCTAAACATGGTTCCCTGCATTTTCCACATAGAGGATTTTATTTCATAAGGCAAGAAGCATGCAGATAAGTAGACCTTAACTTATGACAAGTAACATTTCATGATCTCCTGCTTCTGCCAGCTGCTCTATAAGCAAGACCTGCTTGTTTACAGGAATATGGAAAGAGAGTACATGAGGTAGAGAAGGAAGCTTATTTTGGCTTTTACTACTCAGCTTTGTAGGACTGTTTGGTTTTGTTTTTTAATTTTTTAAAAAAAATTTAGTGGGAGCCTATAGGTCAATCCCAATATCTTTAATTGGATTGGATCACTAATTATAGTCCACGAGGATATATTTTGGTTGGATGCAACCAGTAAGTCAAGTTCAAATAAGGGCCAAAGAAAAACTTCAGAGATAAGATGTCTCTGTTTCCTAGAAGGCTACGTGTATTGTTTGAATAACTCTTTTTTTTTAATTTTTATTTTTTTAGTCTGATGTGAGTGCATGGTGTACGTGTAAACACAGATAATGTTAACAAGACTGTCTTGTTTTAGACAGTTTATCCTATGGTGCATTACTCTAACTAGGTTTGAATGGATTCAGTAGTCTCCTTAATTTCATGAATAGTTTCACAGAAAGTAGTATTTCAGTTTTCTGCTCTCTCATTTGTTCTGCATTTTGGGGCAGATTATGTGTTTTTGAGCAAAATTCTGCTATTCTAGGGGAAGTAGGTGAGAATTCAGACAGGTACTAGTTTTAACTTTGCTCCAGTTGAAGTAGATACAGTTATAAGGATTGGATAGCCTTGATATACACTAGAAATTGACTGTTTGACACTGGAACAAATGCTTTGTGAAATGGACAATACTCTGGTGTGTTTTTTTAAATTTCACTCAAAACCACTTACTAGAGCTCTGCAGTTGTTTGCAACCCAAGCTTCTGTTTGCAAGACACTAACCAGAAACCATATCTTGACTTCCTACTGCGTTTTGCAACAGCATGTATCTGAAGGTTCTATTATAGCCAAAAGATCCTTCAGACTACTTGGAATTTGCCTAAGACCAAGTGAATGTGTGTTCTTTCACTTTCTGGGTGCGCATTTTCCCAGTTAAAAGAGACCTTCTGAGCAATAATTTATATGTATTGTTTGTGAAATAACTTTGGAACACTCAGTTGTTTTGGAAGTTATGAACCATTACTAAAGTGGTTTGTGTTAAAATGGATTTGAAGCTTCTGTGCTGTTCTGAGTATGAAGATGATACAGATTCTTGTAACTGTTTGCTTACAGTTTCATTTTGTGCTGTTAATGCAACAGGTGATGTGGACTTGGCAACATAGTAGCCTAGCTTTCCTTCAGTTTTGAAACAGAGACACAATGTTATTTGGCAGATTTTTATGGCTCAGGCATGCCAGTTACTTTAGTCCATATTGGAGAGTGGAAGGGCATGGACATATACTGACTGAAAACTTTGTTGTACCATACTTTCATTTTGACATGGATAGTGTATAAATTAATTAATTTCATATGAAAGAAACACACCATGCTATAACTGCATGTTTTGTAGGGAGGTTGGTTGTGTATATAACATAAGTCCTCTGTTCGCTTTTTCCCAAGTAATAAAATAAAAGTTCTGTTCAAAATGTGCAATACTGCCCTGGTGAACTACAGCAGCAATTAAAAAAGAGGGAAATAGTTAAATGTGTCCATCTATGAGTTTCATTTCACTTAAAAGGTTGTTTTTATTTTCAGAACTTGTATGAACTTTACCACCCACTTCTTGTTGAAGTACTGTCCTTTAAAAGGAAAGGTTGCCAACTTAAGTGTCCTTTCAATTTATTCTAGAATATTAGATTAATTTGTGTTATCTTGGATTCTCATTCTGTTAGGATAGGCCTAAAAGAATACCATGGAAGAGGCAGGGGGTGCTTTCTAGCACAACATGCAGTTCAGGAAGTTTTGCATTGCTTGTGAGGAAAGGTGTGGTTTCAGTGAGAAACTTGCTTGTCGACCAATGTGTTTTCTTTTTGCTGTAGGGAAGAGACTTCCCCAGGACCACAGAGTCTCCTTGGTAAATAAATGTGTTGCACAAGTTACTCTTCTTTGCAACAAGTTGTTGTGGTATAGCAAAGATTACCTTTTGAAGATAAGTTACACAATAGTTGGCAAAGCTGATTCAAGCTGTTTAAAAATTAATGTTAAAGACTGAGAAACAACAACAAAAACCCCCAAAACAAACACCAAAAGCCCCCCAAAATCCCAACTCAACCCAAAACCTACTAGCAAATACTGAAACATTGAATGTGAAAGTTAACTTTTTTGGTTTTTTTTCTTAGCATAGAAAATAATCTTTAAAGTTTTGGTTTATACATTTATCTTGGGTAATTGTATGAACAACATTCTGGACTCCCTATAAGAGTTTATAAATCAAGCTTATTTAGGCAAACCACTAGTATGTACTAAAAAAACTGCAAAAAGAAATCCAAGGGTATAGCAGGTGATTATTAGGCATTTTTTTCCTTGTTCCATGACTCTAGATCAATAAGTATGGGCATTTATGATGCATGCCTAGGATTTTAAACAGATTATTTTTTTCCTTTATTATTTAAAGATGTTGTTCAGGTGTAGCAGGAAGATGCAGCAAAGTTAACACTTCCAAAAACATCCCCCAAGATTTAATAACATTAAATGTTACAGCCAAGGAGAATAAGCATACTTAGCTTGTGTATGTGAAGGTGCTTACTTTTGCTCAACTTAAATATGTCTTTGATTTTTGATATATTTGTGTCAACATTTATCATGTTTAGGATAAATAATATATGTTGAACCCATCTTGACCAATCTTCTTCTTCCCCATATTTCTGTGTGAGTGTCTGAGTCACACTGATCAAAAGTAGCATTAAGAACACATTGTTGCCCTGTGATTTTTTTCTCTGTAATATCCTGACTAAGTAACACTGGTGATTTTTAAATTCTCTTAAGAATGCAAATGGGACCTCAATATTTCGTGTGCATTTCTGAATGACTTGACAGCCAAAGTTCCCTGCATAGTCCACGTGGCAAAGGTTTGAATGCCTCCTACAGCAGGAGCAGAGGTGAAGACCCTGCTTCAGCTTTAGATCAATGCCTTTTTGTAGGTGTGGAATGTCAGTGCTCAACACTCAACAGCTCCTTGTACAGGTGGTTTAACACCACAGAATTAATGCAGTGGTTCTCAGTTGAGTCTCAGCAATCTTGCAAAACAATTTCTACCAACCAAGACACATTTATTTTTTTCCCCTAAGCATCCAGTGTATTTCTTGAGATATGTAATTGTTACAGCTTGCCTCATGAGCTTTTGTTGAAATTATTATATCCTTTTCTAAATGTATTGATACACTTTGAGAACAGAGAATTAAGGTTGTACATGTGAGTTTCATGTAATCTGACTTTTCATATGAAATTTGCCAAAGACCTTCACCTAGTGTAAGTTAGGGTTGTTAGGCCTTCTGTCTTTGGGAAATCCAAGTCTAAGGTTGATGAAAATAATGCATTTTTGAGTGAACAAGAAAATCTGAAGGTTTTAGGTTAGAAGTTGATTATGTTGTAGTCATGTTGCAGTGTCAGGATTTGACAGTAGGTTCAGCAGTGTTTCATTGCTCTGTAGAAAGGAATCACAAAGTTCATTCCTATTACAAGGCAATTCAGAATTTGATTTGTTCAATGCAGACATAATAAATAAAACCTACTATGTAAGAGTTTAAAAGAAAGCTATTTGGTAGGCATGTCACTGAACTTTTCTCATCTTTTATATTGATAGTTTGAGAACCCTTTTTTTTTTTTTTTTTCCTCCTCAGTATTTTCTTGTTACTCATGAGTAGTTAATATATTTCTAGTTTTTTATTCAGTGGTGTGCTTGGTCTTTTGTGCGCAATACAGAGTTGTGCTGCAGAAAAGCTACCATCACAAAAATAATTAAAGGCATGGGTTTAATGAAACTTTGATTTCTATCTCTTGAAAGATCTTTTAAAATCTCTCCTAGAATGACTAGGAATTTCTAGATTCTTTGAGCTTTTGAAAATTATGTTAGTTTTTTTCCCCTGAGTCTTCCAGACATAGAAAAGTAATTTTAGTTTGTTTTAAAAATATGGAGCTAATGTTTATTTTTTTTCACTGTTTGAGTATTTTCTAAACTAAATTTTTAAAGAGCAAAGGATCTTTGTCTCTAGAAGGCAAGGATTAATATTCCTACATTAATCCATGGCAAATTAAATTTATTACATGTGTTTTGAAGGGTTAAGTGAAGTAACATTACCATAGTTGTGATACTCAGCTCAGCTAATCCTTGTTTTGACTTCCTCTGAGTCCCAAAACTCTCCCAAGATCATTGCCTCAGTAATTTTTTTTTATGCATAATTTTAGCCCTCCCTTCATCTTTTCTACTTGAAATGTATTCTTTGGTTTCATTTCAGATGTACACTCTAGTAAGTTTTATCTCTGCTTCTGTCTGCTTTTCAGCTATTGTTTTATGTGATTTGGGGGGGACAAAAAGGATTTAAAGCATTTTTTGTCAATAAACACAAGGCAAAACAATGGGTTGTTAATGTTTCACATGGGATCTAAAGAAACAATTTAGTTACATTTAGAAACTTCCTTTATACCTTGGTAAACAAAGGCAAGGGTGGCTTTGTTCACCTTGCTTTAATTATACCTTTGTCCCTTAAAATAACTTGCTTTGTCATTGTAAAGGGAAATAAAATACAGAATGATGTTTTCTTTCCTGATAAACTTATTCAGTTGCAGAATCTAAATAAAACATCTAACTTGTATATTAATATTTCAGTATGCCTGCATTCTCCTAACTAGGCTCATCTGAGCATATATTAGTTATGTGAAACTTGTTGACATACTGAAAGCAAAAATAGAACACTGCAAATATTAAGCATACATGTAAGCATGCATTATAAAGAGCTATTTGTGTTTTCCAAAGTATGTTGGTTTTCCTTACCACAAGGTGTAGGCAGTGCCATTTTCCTATCATGTCCCTCATTATTCCAAATCAAAAGTTACAAAGTAAAGTTGTTGTGAGTGAATTTCTAATGCCAATTTTCTGCAAGTTCATTGTGGCTTTTAGCATGAAATGTAGTTTCAAAGGTATTTGTAATGCCTCTCATGGAGATATCTTGGGATTTTTTTAAATATTTGTTTTAAAAACTGTAAATATGTCTACTTAGAAATTACTTTAGGTATCTTTCAGATAATCATATGTACATGAAGTTTACAATTTTATAAACTTAGGATAGATTTTCTTTAAATAATCATTTTTTTGCTAATTAATTTGTCTTGTCAAATCAGTTCATTGTTTGTCTTGGTTTGATACTGTGTTTTTTGTTTTTTATTTCTTTTTCAATTTTTAATTGACTCTAGTAAGTTGGACAGATACTATCTTCCTAGAGGTTTCTTTTTCCTCAGTCTAAGTTATGGTAGTATTTAAATCAGTCAGTATAACCAGAATTCCAGAATAGGTAGTGTATAAATACTTGATACTTTTTAGATAAAGCACTCACCTGAGTGTGATTCTTCCACTAACAATTAATTTGATTAATCTAATTTGATTTAGCAAGTTTTGTAGGAATCTCTATTCTGTCATATAGTCTTTTGTATAATATTTGATGATGTGCAATATATCCTCTAATTGTTCGGCCAGCTTTGCTGGGGAGGAGGATATGCATGTGTTTTTTGTATAAATAAAACCTGGATTTCAGCTTCCATTCCTAAAGATAACTCTGGTTTTAATTTAGAGCTTTGACATTTTGAATTCCTTGTTCTGTGTGTGCAACCTGCATTGGGAACAGCTACAGCCTGCTCGGTTGTTTGGGGGGAGTCAAACTCAAATTTGGGAAGAGCTCTTAATAGCTTGATCTGCTACAAAAACCAAGCCCCCCAAAGCAAGGAAACAAATGTGATGGAAGCCACTGAGAACTGCTTTTTTTGGTGATGTGGGTATTGTGTGCATGCACAAAATGATTCAGTTACTTTTCTGAAAAATCAAGTGATGGAGATGATGAGATTTGGCTCTGCTTACATGGGGGACCAAGAATCTCAGTGAGTCAGACAAAGGGAATCAGAGAGGTTCACTTAATGTTCTTTTTTCCCCAGACATTTAACTAAACAAGTGATTACTTGTAAAAAGGGAGAATGGTAGTACTCATATATTGAGAGAACAAGGTTGCATGATTCACTGAATTGATAATGGTACAAGAAGTTATGGGGATCATTTCTGGAAGCACTGAAATTGATTCTCCTGGTATTCTCTCTGGTAACTTGAGTTGGTAAATGTGAGAGTTTCTGTTTTTTCTCAGCTCCAAAATTGTTGAAAGTAGAAGCCTGTGTTTATGAAAGTTCTTACAACAGAGAACTGAATCATACAATTTACACTGAATTTATGGGCACTGTCTTCTTTACTCAGCTGTCTCATGTCGTGGGGAGAATGGGAAGATGCCCAGATTTCAAAGGAGTCTTGTCTGTTCTTATGAATCTCAATGATAATTCACTTGCACATAGTAGTTGTTAAGTGTAGACCTGAGACACAGTTTTTAGTTCTTCTGCTTTTAAGGGATTTCTTTCCTTCTCCCTATTCACCAGGTCTCTGTAGGTAGCTGACTCGTGTGATGGGCATGAGAGCCTCCTTTAATTTAAAAACAGAAGCTGGGGAAAAGCTGTCTTTCTACTGAATGGTCCATTGCTCATTTTAATTGTTGATCTTTTAGCTCCCATATGGTAGCATCATGAAGTAAGATAGTTCTTCTCTATATTACTGATATTCCTAAAGTTCAGCATTAGAACAGAGAAGATATTGGCTAGTTTTTACCATGGCTCAGGGAAACTTTGAGCCTTGGCACAGGGATCTAGAACTCTGTTGCTTATAGAAGTCTCTGCTAAATTTTTGGTCAGAAAGTTGCCTTTACAACCTTTACAGCTAAGAACTTATACGTATAATACTAGCTCTTTAGAAGTGTGCTGAATTGTTTTATCTCACACTAAAAAAGTGGCTTAATAACTTCCTGAAGAAAAAAGGAAAAGTTGTACATTTTTAATAAAATAAAACCCCCCTGCAGTTGTTTGCATAGAATCATAGAATCATTTAGGCTGGAAAAGTTCTTTCCAGCCACTAACCTAATACTGCCGAAGTCCACCACTAAATTTTGTCCCTTAGTTCTTCACATCACTGATTTTAATGGAGTAAATTTTTACATCTTTGTAAAGTATGCTGACAGTGGGTTCTTGTATGTATTGTGCATATACATGACTATCTGATGATGTCTACAGAATACACACAGTGTACTGTTGGAAAATACATCTTTCAAGTTTAAGATACAAAAAAGTGGGGGGAAAAAGCAGCAATCTAATGTGTTCTCTAGTTGCTGGAAAATATGTGAAAACAAGTCAAGTTCTTCCCTGTAGAAAGCACCTGTAATGCAAAACATTGTCAAATTTTGTTCTAACATTTTTCTCCTATTTCTGTGGGTTCATCCTGTATAGCAGTAAGGTAAACTGTAAAAATTACTGCATACCTGCTGCTGTGACTTCAAGTGCATTGGTAGAGCAGAGTTGATTGCTAACAAGTATTTGAGTTCTATGCCAGATGTGTAGAATAAACATTCCTGTAGCTTTTCTTGAAGTAGTTGAGCTATAGATGAAATGCTGTTTTCATGTGAGAGTTCTGTGTGTTTCAGACAACTCCTTTACATCTGTACACAAATCTTTATTACATCTTCAGGGAAGATAGCTTTTGTGTGACCATTTTTTAATATAAGGCCAGTTTTGGTCATGATAAGAAGTAATTCTCAAAATTCTGCTCTTCTGGAGCATTGGTGAATGACTTTTAGAGTAAAGGAGTACAGCTTTTAGAAAGGCTTAAAGGCATTTAATAAGGGGTAATATTACAGATGCTTACAAATGGCTTCTTGAAAGTGTAGTGTGCATATATAACCTTTATTTTCATTAGCTTCTTAATGCTTTGATTTATCTCCTTCAGTTTCCTGTGTAATTCAGCTTGACTTTTAATTACCCATTAATGGAGCAATCAATACAACCGTAGAACTGTTGGTAACCCTAAAGTTGTTTCTGGTAATACTGTGAAGCTAAACTGGGGATAGTGCAGTTAATTTTATCACCACATTTGTGTGATTTTTGTATTTTGGGGATTTTATTCAAAGTTCAGTAACGCAGTGCATGTGATGGGTGGGATGCAAGCCTACAGACATAGACTTGAGGTTGTTTCAGGCACAGTCTGACATGAAAGTCGGTCATAGATCAGATTTTGATTGCATAACACTAACTTAATTGTAATCAGTGGGTAAATAGGGAGCTTCAAGCATGAATTCATTCATAAATCATGGACTGACTGATCAGTCTGTGGGCAGACAAGATTATTGCTGCTTAGTACAGAAGTTAATTTCTTATATCTGTATCTTTACCAGTAAGAATAAATCATTGCACACCAGAAATGGAAAGTACACTAAATTTGCCAAAAGGGTAAAATGTATTGCAGCATGTGCCAGCCCAAGGTAAATACTGAGTGTTATATTACTTCTTGTGTCTTTATAGCTGGGAAAAAAATTCAACTGTGATTACTTCTCAGAGAATGCAATGGAAGTCTTGTGGAAAACTGGACTTAGGTTGGGTATTTGGGAATTGATGTGCTTACACTTCCTTCCCAGAACAGCTGCTCTTGGGTCACAGTTGTTTGACACCCACCTCTGGGCTTTGTGAAGATTTATGTGTTTGTAATAAGAGCTGATGCTGTGCTGTGCTGATCCAGAATGGCAGAACAGCAGCCTGCTTTCAGGCACGTGCCCTAATCTGTCAGATCTCTTCTCATGCACAGCTGATAGACTTGCTTATCTTGTTTGAAGCATGCAAACAAAAGTTCTGATAATGTCTGACCCAGAAATGAGCTCTCACATTAGTAAGGTGCAGGATGGGGAAATGCATGCTTTGGTTATTTCTGCTGTACTGGCTTGCATGCAATATGATGCCTAAGCAGCTAAGGTTAGATCAAATAACATCAGTAAGGCATTCTTATGTCCTTCCAACATGTACATAACATTTTCTTTTAACTCTTATGAAATTTAAATGGGGTGTGTTTCTATAGACACAGGTGTGTGGTGTCCTGCTGGACATGGCAGGGTGTGATGCCAAAAGTTTTGTGTCACCTGCACAGGTCTCACTGCCATGTCTGCCAGTGCTGTGGGGATGTCTCAGAGACACAGTAGTCAATATTACTTAAACTTTACAGAATTAATGGTTTTAAACTTGTGGTTTTTACTTTTGTGCATTCAAATTACTGAGTGTTTTTGAAAAAAATAGTTTAAAGAAAGTAAGACTTAGATGGGCACACTAGAGTGTTTCTGTAAAATTGGGTTATACTGTATTTTGTGGCATACCATCTGAAAAAATACTCATGCTAAGTTGTATTTTGCATGTTACACCATCCATGCAGAAAAGCCTTCCATCTAGTTGCTGTGTCATGCAAATACACATATTTCAAAGGATAAATAAGAACTAACCTGTAGGTCTGTAATGGTTCCATTTTTAGTTTGTACTTGATTATGTTAAAGAAACTGATTTCCCAGTTCTTTCTTCATTCATTTGTTGCACCAATTGCTTCTAGTACAGTCATATTTGTTTCTTTCCTGTTTGTATATGTTGGTCTGTCTACTAAATAGATATGTATGGGCTGCATTTGGTAGCACTAAATTTGTGTGGGGGTTCTTGTTCTGTGCCACCACTGTGTATATGTGTGCTCCTGTGTATAGAGCTGTAGAAAGGTGTTCCTCCACCATCAGAGAAATCCCATGTCTTGGCTTCTCACACTTTTCTGGATGGGCATTATTTGAATGCTTCTCTTTATTTTGAAGGTTGGAGGGGAAAGGCAGTTTGCTGGCAAAAGGAAACATCTCCTGGCCTCTGGCTTTTCTTCCTACATTATTGTACTGCTATTTATCTCTTCTTCACAGCTGTTAGGTTAGCTCTGGGAGTGAGGTGGTCAAAAGAGAGGGTTGTGGCTTCTGAGAGTGGTATGTCCTGTTCCAGGACTAACTTCCCTTCTGTGCCCTGCAGGCTGAGGTTTGTAGGGAAAAGAGCACTCCTGTCACTGCCTAGCTTAAAGCTTTGAGAGAACATGCACTCCTTTTTATAAACTGAACATTGGGGGTGGTTTTGGTTAATTTTTACTTATAAGAAGTTGTTTTTCTGTTTGTGTACTTGGAGATGATGCTGTTTTTGAAAAACTCTTGTAAGTTCAGGATTTGTATTGGCTATAATAGTATTATAGTGGAAATAGCAAGAATGTAACCTTTCATTCCATTTTGTCACACTCTTAATATGATTGTAGGTAGCCATAATAGAGGATGCACTTGTCCATTGCATGGGTTTTGACAACTGTGGAGCAGGGAAAGCTCCTGTGTGTTCAGAGGTGGGCTTTTGAAGCAGGGCCAGCAGCCTTTAATTTAACAGCATCCTGTGCATTACTACAAGAGATTTCTGCTGTGTGCCTTTTATAAAAGTGCCATATGACTTAAATTTTAACACATTCTGCTGCTTTTTAGTATTGTAGTGTTCATTGAAAATGTGCTGTAAGACTAGAAACATGATTGTGTTATACAGTTAATTAAAAATAAAGGCAGATTTTTAATATGAGCTCAGTCAGTGAAATACATCAACAAAGACTTTTTTGTTGGCTGTCAAGTGAGAAAAACAGAAAAGACTCAAATTCTTTCTCTAATATTTCCTTCCAGTGTGACTCATCAGTAGAAATTGTGAAGAGCTGCAGAAGAGAAGCCAAGCAGACAAGCTGATAAGTCAAAGAAATACTCTTTTGAGTTTGGGGTTCAGAGTGGAGTCATCATGAGCGATGTTACCATTGTGAAGGAAGGCTGGGTACAGAAGAGGGGTAAGTTCTGCCTTTTAATGGGAAGTGCTTCTCTGTGCAATGGTATGACATGGTTACACAGATGCATGTTCTTGGTTTATCTTCTGCTCTGGAGCATGCCAATGTGACCATATGGTCAGATTAAGGCCTGGTTGGTATTGATACATAACCCTCAGCACTGCCCCAGTTTGTGGGGTAGCTGACAGTGCAGAGGAAGTTGGACTCTAATTCCCACCTTGAGCCTTGTTGCTGCAGCTGCTGTTACCTGTGCATCAGGCTCAGCTGCTGTTGTGGCAGCTGGAAGAGGCAGTAATAGAGCTGTGCAGTCAAAGGTTGCCTGGAAGCTGCTGTAGATATGATATTTTGTGTGAAATTTCCTAGATGCCAAAATCATTCAGTGTGGCTCAGATTGTATTACAGATGCAAGTAGTCCCAGTAAAATCAACATAATACTTGCATAAAGGTCAGCATACACCTATTACTTAGCAGACCTGGAAGACATATGATTAAAGAATATGTTCCTATCTATAAGCCAGTGTAAAGTATGATTTTCTGTTATATTTGAATTCTTGTGATTCTTGAGATGTGTCTTTAAAATGTTTTACCATGGGATTTGCAAATTTAGGGAGTTTGCTGTATGTTCAGCTTTGAATGTGAAACCTCTAGAAATATCTGGCATTCATATCATGTGATGAACTTTGGATGAAATCTTCCATGCTTCATACTGCACTGATTTAGGTTGTGGTTGCACACGTGATTATTTTCAAAAGAATATGACCTCTCTCACAGAGAGGAGGTGATCTGGATTTTAGAGTGATTTATGCCATGAGTTTCTATGATCCTAGCCCAGAAAGATTAGACTAAAATAGTGGGAACAAAATTACCCTTTAATTTGCAAAGAAATCCTTTGCTTCAATAGCAGTGTGTGAAGACAAAGATCATTATTAAATTTGTTATTGCAGATTGACATAAAATGTCAAGGAAGGCAAGATAATGAGAGAAGATTTTATTATTCTTTTATTATTTCTGCATAAATTGTATTTCAGGATGCATTATGGGTATTGTAAATGAAAATGAGCTAAATAATGTTATGCTTAAGGCCTACTTCCTATTTTGGAGTGTATTCCTGTGTTTATAACAAATAATATTTTACATGACAGGAACTATTTAAACATTTAAATTATTTTTCCTTTCACCTTGTTGTTGTTTACTCAATTTGGAGATCTGATTTCCTTTTTTGATTCTTCCATATAAATTTATTTCAAATGTACTTGAATGGTTAAGGTGCTCCAAATAATTTTCTTTTACATGACATCAGTTCCTTCAGGAAATATTGCTCATTCTTATTGCAACTGCTGTCAACTCTGTGAGCAGTGGATATGCATATATTAATTACTGGGATCTGGAAAGGGACAATGTACACTGAAATTCAATGTCTTACTGAATATTCAAAATTTTGAAATGCTAAATAAAGGTTTTTCTTCTCACCCTATTTTATGATCAATTAATTGAAGAAAAGCCCACCAAGTTGACATTTTGAGGTCAATTTTATTAGTAATTGTTTTCCAATTAAAGACATTTCATGGCAAGCATTTTTCCTTATCATAAATAACTTTGAATTTATGGTTGGTTTTTTTTCTTCTTGCTGTATGTAACTGTGTAGGTTTTAGTGGAAATTTTAAAAATTGCATCTAATATTGTCCTCAATTTTCTCTGACTTATCCTGGTTGTTGGTGAGTTAAAGTGTTCCTTTTGTTTGTTTCTGAAAACAAAAGGAAAAGCACTGTTGTGTTTCACAATGCTAAGAATCCTTAAGCATTTTATTCAATGGTTACACATTTCATGTAATTACAACTTTTACTCTGACCTTGCTCTGGAGCAAGAAAATCAAAGTTGTTAAGTGCATTTGTTAAATTTTGCCAGGAAAAAGTATCCAACTTTAATCTATATTCTGAGAATACACTCAGTAAACACTTATTTTGGCAGCCAAATATTCTCTTCTTTAAGAAGCATCATGGGATTGGGTAAAGCTGTCTTGTTTCCACAGGTGATCAGTGTTACAGTTTTAAAGTGAATTCTTTAATCAACATGTAATACTCATTGGCTCAGTTCACAGGCTGGTTTTGGTAGGTACAAGCCACGTTCCACTGGAGAAGGGTGAATGTGGGATCTCCAGGCAGACACAGAATAAATTCCAGCTCCAATGATGGGTTCTTTGGACAGCCCAAGCCAAGTGTATGGTGCAGCATAAATTTCTGAGGCTCCAGACTGAATTTATCTAGAAATAAAGCTTGTAAACCCTTCCTGCTGGGAACATAGGAGCCTGGGCTGCTTCAGTTGGGTGATGTGTTTCTATTATGCTGAATTACTTGGTCAGGTGACTACAGCCCTGGACCTTATAAAATTGTCCCCTTCAGCAGTCAGTATGGCTTATGGTACAAGGAAAGGGAAAAAAAAAGTCCAACTTCTTTTTTTGATTCACAGCCCAGTCAGGAGTATGAGGATGACTTGAAGGTATTGGGATGAAAAATGGTTTTGAGGAGCTGTCTAATGAGATGGGCCATTACAAAGGCGAGTTAGGTGAACTCAGTGTAGAAATGAGAGGGGAAGACTAAAAATAGAGTTGGGGATCTCTCTCTGAATTGAGACTCTGCTGGAGAGAGGCTAGGGAAGACAGGGTATGTTAGTGCACCCTGAATGGCTGTGAAATGCAGTGAAAAGATGTTTGCTTTATTATTATTCTTAGTGCTGTATCCATGTCAGTAATAGAAGGCTGAGGGCTATATGTTTGTAAGGTTTTAAGCCTGCTGTTGAGGACTGAAGGATCAGATGGGATGCTACACAGTTGGCTTCAAAGCCCTGTTTTTCTGTGTGTGCTTGAATGAGGCACCCATTAATGTTTTACTCAAAGTTAAGAAATAGCAGAATTAAGTTATTTTGACACTGATCATACTTGGGCTTTGAGTAGTCTTTAGGAGAAGCAGTTTCAGTGTGGAGAGAGTAGATGACATTGTGGAAGAGTAAGCTGTTGTATATGAAAGGTCAAATGAGCAGAGATGACAGGCTGGAGGTGAGAACTTTGGACAAGAGAAGACACAAACCCCAAGGAGAAGCAGTGCCTGAGAAGCTTGGGGAACTATGAATCCCAGGTGAAAGGAGACCCTGAAGCACAGTGGCTGGGTGTGCCTGAACAAGTAATGCAGCCCAGCAAGAGCAGATTTGGAGAATGAGATAATTGGTGATGGGACTCCATACTTATCTACACTTGGTGCATTTGTACAGTGAAGTGGGTGTTAATTTGGACTGGCTTCTGTCTGCTTTTGTGCCCCTTTGGCAGTGGTAGTGCTCCTGGAATACATTGTGTGGCTTTTAGTCTCATCTGAAAGGAACCAGGTTTGTGCACCGTGGGAGTGCTTCAAGCAGCAGATGAAAGTGCATTAACTAGGGTGGTGGGAAGATTTGCTGCAAAAGCACTTTCCTTATCTGAACTGAAGTACTGATTCAGATCCCTGTGAGGCATCAGAACTTGGGCTAGTGGGGAGCCAGCAGAGCAGTCTCCTTAGAGTGGAGTGTCTGGTCAGGTGGGAGAGGCGTGGTGATGCATTTTGTAAGGATGGCTTTATGGCTGGAATTTATATCTTACATCCAGTGGCAAGAACCAAGCAGCTCATGGTCTGTGTCCATGTGTGGCTGCAAAGATATTTTTGCAATTCACTGGCTCAGTGAGGATAATTTTTCTTTCTTCTCCAGTTATATCTGTAGCCAGATTAGGACAGAGATGCATTGTCTCTTCCTTTATGGATTTACTTTTTAGATGACACCAACATCTTTCTTTGTAATGCATACAGATGAAAGGGAAGCAGTTTTGACTAAAAACCTTAAATACAGTGACATGAACCTTGTTGCTGATATGCAGAAATTAAATATTTGACATTATTGCAGTTAGTGTAAGTACTCTGCAGCAATTGCTGAAATGACTTTTACATTTTGGGTTTGCAGAGGACAGTGTTTTGCAGAGTGAGTATCTTTAAGTTTATGTAAAAGTTAGTATCCTTAATTTTACTCAACGTGCTTTTACTGTATTTACTTAATTAAATTACATGATTTGCACAGAGGGATATGTTTTTAATTTATTGTTTTGGAAACGTGTTTTTTTACATGATGAACATGCCTAGTGGGATTGGGTCTGTACCATTACAAAAGTGACTTTTATGCTTATAATTCATGTGGGATTTTTTCTTTAAAGCCAAAGTTTTTTAAGTTGTACACTTGACCTTGTCTGTGGTCTATAATAGTCACAACAATTAGATTTAAGAATCTTTCATAACTATGCTTAATTGCAACCTAATTTCTTTATATATAACCTGTGCACAGAATTTCAATTAATTTAAATATATGAAAAGATTTAAGAGTTTCTGTTACCATGTTATTGAAAGATCATTAGGGACAAAGGAAGAATTGACACAGATGCTAACTTTTAAAGGACCCAGTTTTAAATTTAATGTGTCAGCTAACTTTGTCTTTAATTGAAAGAGTAAGGTTTTGATGAGGATATACCTAGTGTGTAAGGCACAACACCATGGCTAAATCATTGTTTAAAGACAAGGCAGTGTGCCAGTTTAAGTTAGTGCTTGTGTTGCCACACTTTGATTGCCTTTCTTCTGTTTGGGATTTGGAATTTTGGTCTGGTGTGTTAGGTAATGCAGTTTGCCATGGCTCACATGGTCCATGTACCAGCATTCCAATTTGTAGAGAGGGAACCAAAGTCCAAAATTGTTGTGGCTTAACTGTAATAACTTAAGAAATTTGATGTAATGAGATGGTGGTAAAAAAACAGATGTCATGAGGCTTTCTTATAATGAGATTGTCCTGTAAATAGTGTATCACTGAAATACTGTAATAAGTTTTTTTCTCTCAATGTTTTGCCTTTCTTTTCTTTCTTTTTTCTTCTTTTTAAAAATACTTTTCATAACTTCTTTGTATATAAAATTGAAGTAGTGTTAGTATTTCTAAACTCACAGTTCATGGAATGCGTTTGATTTACTGTGATGAGATTGAGTCAACTCTGCTCTGTTTTCATTTTTGAGATTCAGGACATGATGCAGGTGTCATGGGATTTTGAGAAATAACTGTGTGCAAAATATTTACGGTTGTTATATCTTCTATCAAGAAGAATAAATAGTGTAATGGAATAAATCTATTGTTCCAAATAGTAATAGAATTGTTGTTTAAAGTACAAATTATTTATAGTCTTATGGTAACATGTCTTCTCCCTCCTCCCCCTGGCTCAAATCCAGAAAAAGAACTGTATTATTTCATGTAGTGGACATTGGGTTTTACAGTTGAACCAAGACCAAACAGATGTTAATTTTGGAAATGCACTCTGGAGATTGAGTTCATGTGGTATGTTTGTTTGAGTTGTTTTTTTATTTTATTTATTTATTTATTTATTTATTTATTTATTTATTTATTTTTTCTTCTGTTTGGTTTTTTTTATGGCATAAATGCCTTGATTGGAAAATTAATCTCAGAAGTTATGGTATTAATTGAGTGTTATTCACAACCTGTCAGAAATCTTGTTTGCAGATTGTCTGAATTATTTGAACAATTTAACACACCTCTAACAAAGACAAATTTAAATAGACTATGTTGAACATCTGCTACACAAAGTAGAAGAAATTTAAAGAATTTTTTTCTAATTGTCTTAGCAAATAGTATTTAAGGTAAAGTCTTGATTGATAAACGACTTGAAACTAAATAAGCCTTTCATATTGTAGTTGTTCTACTCTCATTCTATCTAATTAATGCAAAATGTGAAGTTCCAACAAAATATATGACTATAAAAGAGGCAGTTCCATGTGGACCAAAGAGAGGAAAAATGGCACAGTGACCTTTCTTGCATCCTTATATGGTAGCTAGGTTTTTGGTTTTTTTTTCATTCCCAGATAGTTAAGAGACTGCTGTATCTTGCACTCAGTGTAGAAATGGATTTAGGTAAATCTGTAAAGTTGCTTGTAGTCAGTGCTGTTTGGGGTTTTTTGTTCATTTGTAGGTATTGTTGGTTTTTTGATGTTAGTTTCCCCCCCACCCCATACACTGTGAGCAGGGATCTGTGTATTTAGATGCTGTTTTCCTGCAGCTGCCCCACTGGGAGAGGAGATCCTCTGAACCCTTTCTCTGTCCCACTCACTCTGTAGTTGACTACCAAGATCTTCCTTTTGGAATAATTATAACCTTTTTATCCATACTTTTCCTTGAAAATCTTAAAATTGATGTAAATAGGATGAGGTGTTCTCTTTGCTAAATAACTTCATCCTGGGTACTTTTTAGGTAGTGCATAGGTGAGTGTAGTTTTTGCAGCTCTCCATTTTGTACTATGAAAAAATGAAGCTCTCCTACATGGGGCTGTATTGTAGATGATAGAGGCTAAAATTTTGTGCATGTTCTTTGATTGAATGTGTTAGTTCCTACCAGTAATGTGTCACATAGAAGTAGTATCTTCGAATGGAGGAAGGTGTTCTCCTGTGGCTGTAATAATAGTGTATTATTAACATGGAACATTCATGGCCATATCAATATATTTGACCTTGGAACTATTGATGTTCAGTTTTCTGAAAAGAAGTTAACAAAATTCAATACCCAAATCAAATCTTTGTTTTCCCAGTGGTTGTTTGTAAGGCATGTTTCTGGTGCTTATGACTTTGGGCTTATAGCCTTTGCATTTCCTGAGTTTCATGGTACAAAAGTGCTTTTGCTATTCCTGACAGCAACAGGTTGCTTGTTACACGGGAAAATAACCTGGGCAGTGGGTATTTTGGTATTCTGCACCCAGTGGCCTTACATGTTCTTGCATATCTGTTCAATTCCTCTGTAATGAATGCTGCCTGGTTGCTCATGTTCTGGAGGTTTTCTCCATTCATGCTGGTTTCTCTTACTCTCACTACTTAGTTACCCATGAGAGCCATACTTCCAAAGAAGCAAGGTTAAACATTTTCTGTTGCAGGGATTAGGAAGGCAGCATGTTAACTATTCATTGCCTTTTTCCTGCTCACAACCCTTTTGGCCTGGCAGTATTGCACGACCAGCAAATGTCCAAAGGATGCTGTTGGGGAAGAATTTTAGGCAAATACATGTTTTCTGTTTATTAAAACCTCTATTTACTTGAAGCTTAAATAGTCATGCTGTATAATACCTTTGGCATGCTGTGTTACATTGGTTACTCTCAAAATTCCTTTGTGTTTGTGTTACTTTCACATTATTTCTGTAAGGATAATATGCTTGCAATACCAGAACTTTTAATACCTTGTAAAAAATCGTCTTCTCTCAATATACCTACATGCCAGTCCAACAAGTCTCCCAAGTCTTTGTGATTTATTTTATTTCAGAAGCAGTCTGTGTACTGGTTCTTCTCACCTCAGCTAGGTCAATCAGCTTATGCCTCTGTGGGAACCACTTCTTTAATAATACCCCTGCTGTAATCATCAAAAACATTATTGAGGTCAACAGCTGTGACTTGAAACTAGGTTCTGAAAGAGTTCTAGGACTGGACTAAGAACTCAGAGTTTTAGGGCATGAGACAAAGGAGACTGCAGATCTAGATATTGAAAATAAGCTTTTTTTTTCAGTAAAGAAACTTCAGGGAGAAGACCAGGGAAAAAGGTGTTACTATCACTCAGTACTGTCTTGGTTGTCTTTTGTTTTCTAAGAAGAATTGTTGACCCTTTATGAGCATCTCTACAAATTGTAGACAAAATAAGAGGCTTTTTTCCATCAAAACATGGAAAGATGCTGTTAGTGAGTGGGATCTATTCAATCTCCAAGTTCTTGAGAGCAGTTTAATCTAAGTGGCAGGCAAAACATTGTTGCTTAATTCCAACAGCAAAGACCTTAACTTGCTCTGGGGGGGAATTCCTGCTTCCCAGGGTAGGAATCCATCAGCATAATAGAGGCAGATCTGTTGAGCTACCTTAGATTTTGGTTCAAGTTACATATGCATGTTTCCAGAGCTTTGCTTTGGACACAGTCATGTCTGTTCCTATGGACTTGAGACCCCCTCAGCAGTGGGAATGGGTGAGTGGTGGTCACAATGTAAGCCAAAGCTTGTAGTGGTTGATGATTGGAAGATTTGCTTCAGATGTTTGCTCCTTATCTGTAATGTTGCTGTACCTTCAGTCTCATTTTTCCAGTAATATCCAGTTTTTATTATTTTCCAGTAATAAATAAATATAAAATTTAATACCATCTCTTACTAGTACTACTTGCTTTATCTCTCAGCTAGTCTGTGTTATTGATTCCTTCCCTTGCAACTCAGGGCATTGTTAGCTTACTTTATATAAACCTAAGTAAATTTCTTTGTAATCAGATCATCACAACTGACATCTTGTTTACTGTAAATTCTTCATTGATAGTTTGCTTTTTAACAAAGTGCTTTCTTAAAAACTGATAGGAAGAAAGGAAATGAATGCCTAGATGCCAGAACACTGATAAGAAAACACATTCTCTTTTTCTAGGTAGATTCAGAAGATCACTTACAAATTAATGGCTGTCTTGACTTTGGGAGTAGTCCTCCCAAAAATATTGAATTACAATATAGTAGCATATTAACTGCATAAAATTTGAAAGTTCCAAGTTTCATAAGTTGTTATCATTTTTGCATTGAAATTCCAAATTGTGTAATCCTAAAGTTATTCACATTTGAACAGCTGAGATGTAAAAAAAAAAAATGCTGGGCACAGCTTCCTGATAGTCTTTTATCAACATGGCCACAATAAGAAAGTTAGTGTAACTAGAACAATCTTCACGAATTGCTGCTAATTAGGCTGAGGTACTGAGAACCCCACCACCAGCAAGAGACTGGAGGGCTGCTTGATACAAATGCTCTGTGATTTTGGTTGTGATTTATGGACAACCTAGTTCATAGTGAAGGAAGGCATGTAAGATGGTAAATTATATAAAGAGTTGGATCAATAGTACCTTAAATTTGGCACTCAATGTTGTGGAAACCTGAATTTGTCCAAGTCACAGTTTCCCTCAGATAAAATGGAAATAGTATTGTTACTTCACCCCAGAGACTTCCTGAATGTGAGTTTGTTTATCTTTGTGAAACTTCTAAACACTTTACATTACAATATTCAGGCTTTTAAAATATAATTTTATATAACTGAAATATAATTTTTGTGTAGGAAGTAAAATCAGTCTAATATTTGAAGTTTAGTCTGAATGAGAAGAAGTGGATTTTAAAAATTTTGTTTATGCTGACACATTGCAAAAGAGATAAAATTTGTTAGATCAAACAAAGAGACGACTTAAAAAAATGGAAAAATCTAAAGGTTAGTTCTTTTGCTAGGTGTCTTCCAGAGAGACTGGAGGAAACCCTTGAACAATGATCCTTGGGAGAGAGTAATCTGTAGGAACATGACAGCATTTCTCCCTATGCTTGCACACTTTAGATCTCGTGAAACCGCAGATGGATTAGCAGTATAACTTTTACACACGTGGAAATTCCTTCAAAGTAGTGTGATTCTGTAGAGCATCTTTTGCTTTACTTTGAGGCTGGTATTCACTCTGTTTTTGAACTGTGCTGGCTTTTATAATATCATGCCAGTTTATGCATGCTGACTAATACATTGGAAACTTTTCTGAACAACTTTATTCTTATCTCAAGAAACAGCAGCAGCTACTGTATTTTAATTAGAAGCTTGTGAACTTGCCCTTGATGCTCTTCCATGTTTATTTGAAACTTCAGTGGAAGCTGTTGCTGAAATGGGGGAAGTGTCATGTCCTCCCCTAGCTCGGTTGTGTTGGCACTTGTGCTCATAATGGTGACATGGTGAATCATGCCAGGAAATTTATCTGGCTGAAAATGAATCTATTTTTATTTTCCTAGCTAACTTTCAGATGGATCATTTCCCTGACCTGACTCACCGTGTAGATGCACAAACAGCAGAGCTGGCAAACACTGGAATGGGGAGTGGCCACGAGGAGGGGCAGGACAGCTCCCTGTTAGGTGGGCAGCCCCCACCTTTGCAGGAGTGAGTTGGCTACAGAACTGCACCTAAAACTCCTGTTGTCACTGCCACAGGACTATGGCACAGCTAGTTTGTATTTCTTAATGGCTTTCTTTGAAAGTCACGTTTAGAAAAGGGCCATTGACTTATTCTGTGCTAGTCTAAAATGTGATTGAATTAAAAAATGCCACCAGGATGGTTAGCTAATTCCTATTCCTAAATAGTTTTTAAACAAACAGAATTTTTTCACGGAAGAGTGACTTGGCTAATGTCTGGAACATTATGTGGTTCCTTAATCTAAATAATAGAGTACATTTGTAATCCTCTTGTGTTTATAGCTTGAAAGGTGTTTAAAAAGAGTATTTTAACAAAAAAGCTCTCAAAGCTTATGATAGACAGGTACTCTTATGAGGCTAGTGAGTTGTTGGCTTCTAGGTATTACTCCAGAGTAAAATGATACTTGATGGTTTTCAGAGTTCAGAATATTGATACTGCTGGTGGACAATCAGTAAAATGTCAGGTAATGTTAATTTGTGAGAATCTTGAGTTTCCTTGTAGATTTTCTGCTACATTAGGTAGAATTCTTGTAAAATAGATTTTGTTTGAACTTCATTCTTTGCAATGAATACCCTACTTCTGGGTTTGCTTGATTATATAACAAAGTTTGGAGGAGGATCATGTTCTTTGATTTCAACTTGCACATGAATATTTTAAATGAATTTTTGTTGTAAACATTGTATTTAAGATCCCTTTGGATAGTTTTCAATCTCAGTATCTTTTAATTTATACCAAGTGCATAGGATTTTGTGTGGAACTGCTGTTGGCACAAAGAGGCATGTGTAGAGATGATGAACATTTCGCTTTCCAGCTATCCTTGCTCCAAAGGAGACTGGGAATTGCTGTTATTTGCAGCTCTGTGGACAACCATGCTGACATTAGATGAAATAGAAAGATTTCTTGGCAAATAAAACAAATGAAGAGTCAAAACCCCCAAATGAAACCAAACCAGCTGGTTTTAGGGATTCTTTCAAATACTCTGTGTTCCCCTATATCCTCTCCAGGGTAGAGAAGAGGATCCAAGAAGTTAGATGCAGATATTATTTAGTCTACAAATGGAGAGCTGGGGAAACAGTTGTAGCATGTTATTTGTGGTATATAATAGCTGTGTAATACTTACTAATGTATTTGTCTGAGATATGTTTTTTGTGCCAGCTTCCTCCGTATCCGTATAGTCATTAATAGATAATCACACAGATGTTGAGTGCATTGGTAGTGAGGTTTTAAAGAATCTGCTGTAGATAGGTATTAAAAATTATAATAAGACCAGCAATAATACATTATTACTATTTTTTTTACTCTAGTTATCCCTCTCCTTCAGTAATAAAAACTTGAGCCACTCAAATAAGGTCACATTCTAAGAAATTCTAACATTTTTTGTGTCTTTTTGAGGAACATACTTCAATAATTTAACTTATTCTTGCATAAGAATATAAAAATCCAAATTTGTGTTGATTTCCTGTAAGGAATTTTCCTGTAAAAAAGGTAACAAGTTGCTATTCCAGAGCAGAATAAAATAAACAGGGACCAAAAGGCTCTTTTTATTGGGAGGCAACATGAGTGCAGAACCATCATTGTGTAGTCGTCCAGAGTGTGCCTGACCTTTCCTTACCAAAGGAAAGTATCTCTATGAATTTTGGTGGATAGAATACCACAGGTTGTTGTATTTAGTGAAATAATTGTCACTGATAAATTATCTCACAGTAAGCATTTGTATTTTTGTAGTAAATACAATCATTCATTATAACTTTAGCATATTAATAGCCTTTCCTTTTTTGCAATCCACTGTATTTCCTAAAAGCCATCTGTGGTTTGTGATGTAAATATATTTGTAGCTTTAGCATAGAGAAAAGTTTTATATTGATTACATGCACAGTTTATAAAAAGGGTGGCTTAGCATGATCTCTTGTCTTTTGCAAATTAACAAATTTAAAAATGCTCCAAATAACTTGTCATCTTTAGAGTTCCTTGAAAATATGTTTGTATTTCTTCACTTACAGTGTGATATTTTATTTTTAGCGCACAAAGCAAGAAATTAATCTATTTTAATCTTTCCTTGGAATAGATAAATATTAGGAATTACTCTACTGAGAAATTCCATGCATTGTGATTTAACCAATGTCTGAGGAACACACTCAGTAGGAAGAGAAATGTGTTTCAAAATGCACCATCTGAAACACAAAAGGTTTTAGTGTGCATAAAGCCTTGTGGAGACTCAGAATCAGAGAAATAGAAGTTAATAAGGCATGTGAAGTCGGCAGTTTCCTTAAAACTCGTCATTGTGAAAAAAGAGGTGTCTTTTTGTAAATCTTAACTGCACTGATGTTTGTTTTTAACTGTGGAATGATGTGAACTGCTATGGAGCCTGGGCTATCAAGCAGGTACCAAGAGCAGTAAAGATCAGGAGAACTTTCTCAGAGTCTGTTTTAAGGATAATCTCCAAGGAAAGTGTCTATTATGCTCATGCTGGGCTGGGCAGCACTCTTCTTTTTTTTTTTTCTGAAAGAAAAATATGCATTGATGTATATTTTCAGCTTCTATAAGAGTTAGAGATTCTGTTCCTAGTTTGAAATTGTAAAAATGGAAGAATTGGTAATGTTTTCAAAATATTTTTCTTTTGGTTCATACTGTAACTCTTACTGGGTATTTCTGGTGTAAAAATCTGTCATTAGTTTTGCTACACATTTCCCTTTGCTGCAGTTACTCCCTGGTCTTGTTTAAAAGAGTTGCTGGTAAATGCTACTATATTTGTGTGGCTCTAAGCAGCTCATGAGCCTGCTGAGAGTGGAGAGTGATTGGTAAAATGGGAAGGATGCAGAGAATGGAGAAATTTAAAAGATGGGTTAGATAGGCTGGGAAAGTGAGTAAGTTCAATATGGAAATGAGATACCTGTATTGCTAGATCCAACATCAAGGAATAATAAAATGGAGAAAGTTTATGGATTTCAGGAAAAAATACTGAAAGCTTGCATTGCAGTTGATAATTTTTAATTACTTAAAAGAACATGAGACGTCTCTAAAACAAACAAGAATTCCATGGAATTGCAGTAACTTCTGTAATACTGCCATGCATCCTTGTCTTTCAGTGTTTAGAAATGAAATTAAAACCATTATTTTTTTGTTTGGGGATTTTTTGAGTGCTTTGTTTACAATGCTTTTATATAATCATAAGGAAAAATATAGATAAATGAAATTTATCCCTTAAAACTCCCAGCTCAAAGTCTGCACTGGAAAGTAAAAGAATACAAGAAAGGAATAAATTTATATATCTTGGTAGTAAGGTGCCTGTCATCTGGGGATTTCAGTAAGGAGCTAACATTACAAATTGGCAAGGCAACAGTTTCATTTACCAACTAAATAAGATATGGTCATAAAAATCCATGTTTTAAAGACCAGGGTGTGAAACTTCAACTCAGATATTGCTTTCCATCACAACATATGGATGTGAAAGCTGGAAATCCAACAAAGGTACAGACATCTAAATGCCTTTGAAAGCAAATGCTTTAGAAAAATACTATGTATTAAATGGAATGAATTTATAACAGATGCCAAGATTCATTAGACAGCTCAAAAACCCCTTGGCTCTAAAGTTATCCAGAAAAGAAGATGGAATTATCATCTGGAACATATGTTAAGAATGAAGCCAGAGCATCTGTCATGGAAAGCATGCCACTGGGCAGCTGGAGGAACACACAAAAAGCACCAGCTGAAAGAGTCTCTCCATTGAACCACGCCAAAGGTAAAAAGGTTGTGGGACATCACACTGGATGTGCAAGGAGTGGCTCAGAGAAGACAAAAACTGCACAGGGCTTTTTGGCTCTTTGTGGTTTTTTTTCAGTGCTGTAAACTGAAGAGTTTTGGGTTGTTTTCTCTTAATATTGCAGATAGCAGGGAGTGATCAAAAGTAGAAGGTCAGAAGTAAAAAGTACAGATTAAGTGGAGTATTTAATTATAATGTAATTTAGTTTATTTTAGAATTTGTATATAATTTCAGCCCTGAAAAGAGAAAGAAGTTTCTGTAATTAAATAAATTTTCAGATGCATTTCCACTGATTAGCTTGATGTATAATAGAGCATTCAGGATTATTTCAATAAAAATCCAGGCTTATTTCATCCAAGTAACCTACAGTTGATGACAGTACTAAGGATTACCTTTTCTCTGAGAATGCTTGCTCTTATATTTTTGTACTTTTTTGCCCTACTATGAGTCTGATGTTACAAGTGTTCATGTTGGAAACAGCAGAATTTAAATTTTATAAAACACTTTTAGTTGAAATGGAAGCTTTCAAATCTGTTATCTCAAGCTGTCCCTTGCTCATGTGTTATGCAAAACGTTTTATTAAAATATAACAATCTCAAGAAAGTTTGTCCAGAGTAAGCATTCAGTAATGTCTCAGACTTGGTAAATAGAATTGGTTTGTATTTTGTTTTCCCCTTGTGATATTCAACGGGGAAAAAAAAATCTCCCAAACAGGGGTGTGGGTGGGTGTGGGTGTGTTACTGCTTTTTTGTTTGTTTCCTTGGTTCCTTGGGGAGTGGTTTTTTTTCTTGTTTTTGTTAATTTGGGTTGTTTGTTTCCCCCCCCCCACTGAATCATCTCACTGACTTCCAGCCTAACACATGGGTATGAGTGTGTCCTGTGAGAAGTTTGAACAACTCATTCACTTTCTAGATGCATCTTATGATTCTAAGTAGTAAACCAAGACTGTTGGTACCACTTAGCAAGTGGAATAACTCTTCAAACATTTCCAAACTTTCCTGATACCTGCAGCTTTTCTGCTTCTTCCACTTAAGAGTATGATGAGTGTTACGGTGATTATTTCTTAAAGCCTCATAAAGGAGAGAAAAGCTTTTGAGTGCAATTCAGCTGTACTTACAGGCTCAATGTTGAGGAAACAAAATTTGGTTTCATTTTTTTCCTAAAATATTTACAGACAGTATTTTTATCCCATTTTCACATCTGGTGTTGATGGAGCTCAGTTCAGATGCCTTCCTCTCATGCCCTGGAGGTAAGGCATCTACCTTTAGTCTGTCATGCAGAGCCTACATGGTCACGATTTTCCACTTCCACAGATTGTGCATCTGATTTATTGTGTAATTAGGTCCAGTTAGGATTGAAGTTAAAGCTAACAAATTTGTCAGAGGTTCTGTTCTGTCAAATTCAGAGCAGATTTCAGTTATATTAGATGAAAAAATTAATCCCGCATACTCCAGAATATCTCTTTCCATTTTGTTTCTGTGGACATTTGCTCTTCTTTGTGAATGACAACTCAAATTTCTGTGTATCCAGATTGTAATAATGTGCTTTTAGTAGTATTGAAGACAAACTTAGAAATAATGTCTCTGGCAATGAAAGAAGTGAAAAGACATTGTGTAATATACTATTTCAAATTATGTGTTGCCTAGAGGTTTGAAATGCAGTTGTCTTGTGCTCACTGCTAAAGGTTTTTGCTCAAGAGTACATAACAATAAAAAATCTTCAGGAGCTAAAAATACAGGATTACTGTATTCTTTGACCTGTGGTCAGAGAGTTGGCAGGAGTCGCCTTGTATTGTTTGTTCAAGGTTTGTTTGAAGAGAACAATTATAGGATGATCATTAAAAATATTGACATATTTTTCAGGAGCAGACGATTAAAAACACATCTTTAAGAAAGAGGGTTTTTAAGTATTGAGTTGGATTGCATTAAACAAAGTAGGAACAAAAAGAAAACATTGTTTAAATCTTAATTTGAATCCCAGTTATTGAGGAAGTGGTTGTTTGTTGAAACTGTGTATATTTCTGTGCATTTTCATTGCAGTGTCTTGATACAGTATACTATTTAACATAATCTTGATCTCTTAAGAAAGATGGGCAGCCCTTCCATGTAGAAGATCTCCAGTAGGATGAGAGGAGTCCTTGGTGGATTTTTCAAAGATTGGATGAAGAGTCTTCATGCAGTCCCATTTTGATGCAAGCTAGACATACAGGGCAATAGTTATGACAAAGAGGGTTTGCCAGCTTGATAGCCTTGAATGAGTGGTTCTCTGGTGTTGAGCTCTGGTTTGCACAGAGGACAGTATGTGGGTTCCCACAGTACAGCTCTGCTGAGTTTATGCCAGGTTTTTTTACTAAATTAGTTCTGTAATAAAATTGGAATGTTTCAGTCTTTGTCTTTCTGCTGTGTAGGGTCAGCACGCCTGCCTTGTTTTGTCCTTGTCCCTGATTCAACTTTATTCCTTTCATAGCTGGTTTGAGATGTTGTTTTGGAAATTGCCTGTGAAGGAGGACTGGCATTTCCCTCCACTTTCCCTTTGGATGTACTGCTGAGTGTTGTCACACGTGCTCCTTCCAGAAACTGTTTAAAGCAAAATAAAATTTCCCCTCCAGACACACTTTTCTTAAAACCTAGGTAATCTTTAATTTTATGATGTTTATAATATTTGATCAGGTGACTGTTATCAATGTTGTACCTATGATGACATAAGAGTGCTTCCTGTGTATAAAAACTGTTTATTGAACAAATGAAGAGTTGCAGTGTAGGTACTCTTAATAAGGTAATGGAGAAATGTATCACTTTCTCATTAACCTCACTAAGCTGGGAGAACTAGTACAGTTGTCCTTATATTGTAAACCACCTACTAAAATAACTAGATGACTTCAAAAATACTAGTCTATGTTTCCAACAAGGCAGCCAATTGAGATTATGTATTGATACATTTTTATTTGACTAAAAAATGTAACATTGGAAGAAATTTTGAGTGTTAAAATTGTATCCCCCCATTTTGATGCAGACTCAAAACCAAAATAAGTCTGTGCACGATGTTTGTCTTGAGTGTTCTTGAAAGCTCCAGTGACTGTTGGGTACAAAGTAGTTCTGCAACTTAACAAACTTTATTTGGACCAACTTTCTAACAACATGTAGTCTAAATTTCCCTGCTGATCGTTTTTTGTACTGCCATCTGTAGATGTGAAGCACAATTAATCACTGTCCTCCTTATGAGACTCGCATATTTTAAGATTATTATATTCTGCTTTCCTCTTACTCCCTACCATATTCTCTATTCTAGGATAAGCCTAGTTATTTTTAGTGCACTTCAAACTTGGTATTTTCTTAAAAGCAAAAAAAAAAAAAAAAAAAAAATCCTATACAGTCTGGTTCTCAGTGGCCCCTCTCTTAATTTGTCAGTGCTCAAAATTTTTAAATGCTGATATTTCAAAGCTTTTATCTTTGCTGGATAAAAAGAATAAATTCTTATTTTAGTTATTTCTTCCTTAATTTGTGTACAAAATCTTTGTTAATGCATAGCATAATGATATTTATCTCTCATGTTATTTGTAATTTTTTTTTTTTGTAACTTCATTTCATTGCTTTTTCTTCACAGATTTTTCTAAGACAAATCAAATTTCTAAATCTGGACTATTGTAAAGAACTCTTGCTCTCTTGGCATCTCCGTATATGAGTAATTTTTAACTGGATGATAATTTTTTTTTTACTTTTGGAATGTTTATCTTGCTCTTTATTATTCTGTATCTGATTTGCTAAGAGCATCCTTACTCCAAAGATGCTTTATTAAGATATACTAATCTGTTCTGTGGGGGGTTTTATTTTTTTAGTTGACAAATAGCTTTTTTTATTATACCCAAATAAATAATCTCTTCAGTGTGCCTGTGACTGTCAGCTCACTGATCAGCTAAAAACGGAATTCCAAGAAATCAGAAATGGAGACTTCGTCTTCCTTCCATCATTTAATATGTTAGGGAGGGGAAAAAAAATCTGAGGCTTTTAATGAGTGGTGACATCAGAGTGATTGAGGATATTTAGATTGTTCTGGGAAGCTGGATGAATAATATTCAAATACTTTTTTAGATCTGTTGATTTCCATCAACTGTAGTAGTGTTATTATGATCTTATCTTTTATTTACACATACTATTACATTTAAATTTACCTATTTACTTTTTTTGTGCTAAGGATTTTTATTTTGTGTGCTTTAGTATATGTATTAGAAAGAAACCTGAAAATAGTATTTGACTGTTTGTGGTATTTTTAATATTTTAGTATTTGTTTCTATTTTGGGTAATTCAGTAATTGTTAGTGTTCTCTGAAGAGACAGAGGACCTTTTAAAATCAAAATAATTTTTACAATGTTTTATTCACTGAGAAAATAAAACCATTTTTGTTTGCTTATATAAAGCTTACTATTTTCACCTGAGGAAAATAAATATAGTGATATTCTGAACTGTCACAGGTGGGGAAGGTACCCAGAACAATGATCTACAAAATCTTTGAGCAATGATCACCACAGAAATCTTGCTTTGATTAAAGATTAGATGATCTTTACATGTGACTCCTGCTGTCTGTTGTGGGAGGATTACAAAGTCTCTTTAAAAGTGAGTCTATTTAGGTGAAGTGGTTAATTCAGTGCATTTGCTTCTGGTTGAGAAGTTTTCTTTCAGGTTTTTGCTAGTGCTAATTTTAAAGAGAAAATACATATATATTCCTTTTTTTTTTTTTTTTTTTTTTTTTTTTTTTTTTTGGTGTGGGGATGTGTGTGGGTTTTTTGGGTTTCTTTGTGTTGTTTTTTTTTTTGTTTATTTGTTTGTTTGTTTGTTTTCCATTTTTCTCCCTTTTGCCTCCCCATTCCCTCTCACATTTGTGCATTTGTTCCCAAAAAGGGGCTCTCTGCTATAATAACCTTGGGAGTGGAATTGATCCAGCAGAACTTTTCTGCTACTGTGGTTTCCTGGGCTGGTCCTTTCATTCCAGCAGGTTGTAAGTGTGATTATATAGGAAATAAACTTCTGAAGTGCTTCCTCCCTTCCCTTTCCATGTCCGTGTTCCTAAGCGGTGCTGTGCGAAAAGTTCCTGCTCGTGTCCTGGCCATTGAGGAGATGCACCTCGTTTTTTGGGGAGCTTGCAGGCTCTCTTCTGGCTGGCACCTCTGCCAGATAGCTCAGATTTTCGAGCTCAGGCAAGGTACTTGCTGGGAGAGCAGTCACACGTGGCTGGCTGCTGCAGCACAGTTCACCTTGCTCCATTTAGCAGCAGCAGCAGAGCGAGCGCAGCACCTGAGGCTGGCGGAGAGGAGATAATCTTCTTCCAACCCAGAACAAATCCCTCGGTGCAGGAGGATCCCGATTGAAAGGTGGGGATTTCCTGCAATGGGTAGGCTTTGCTCTGACAAGACACCTACATTAGCAGGAATTTGCACAGCAGTTGAGACCTAAATGTAGGCATATGGAGAGAGTTTTTTTTTTTAAATAAAAAAAAGGTTTCCACATAAAGTGTAATTTTTGAATAAGTTCACAGCTTCAGCCTTTGGGTGTCTACAGAAATGTTTGGGATGCCAGCCCCCAAGCCAGGTCACTCAGGTCTAACTTGCTGATCACAGGTTCCCAATAAATGGGTGCCTAGGAATGTGTAGACAACAGCAAACCCTGCTTGTGATAGATGTTTGTTCTGATTTCCCTTCTTGCCCCTCCCAGTCCCAGCCCCCAGCTTTGCCTGATCTCCATCAACTGGGACATCAGACAGGATACATTGGTAAGCATGTACTTTTGAGGGCTTGGATTAATTTGGAGATGGCAAGTGCCATGTAATGCTAAACTGGAGATATGAAACTTGGTATGGTATTCCTAGGAAGTTATTGTACACTTCCATGTAGATTTTTACTTAAATTCAGTGCACTCTGATACAATTTTTTGTTGTAACATGGGATTTCACACTCCTTTTGTAGTTTTAGACTCACATTCCCTACTTATTAAGCAAATTGGGTGTTTTAATGTGGTGCTACAAGTGCTCATTAAAGCTATTTTTCCAACAGCTGATCATTATTTCTCCCTTTTTTGATTTTTTTAAATTTCCTTTTTTTAAAAAAATTTGAGAAAGCTAGCCAGCAGAGATTTTATTTCATTTGTTCTGTGTAAAGTAGTAATTTCCTTTTCCATTCTTTGTTCTTACAGCCCTTAAACGCTTAGAAATTTGTTTTCAGTTGCTGCAAGTAACCTAAAAAACTTTGTCTGTTTTATTCTTACCTATGAATGTAGCTGGATGCTTTGTTTATAGTGCCAGACACAATAAGGACTCCATAATCAGCTAATGCTTTTCCAAATGAGTCAAGTGTTTTGGGAGTGTGAATCAGCTTTGAGACCTACTTCTCAATTCTGAAGTCACTCATCTGAGAATCATGAAACACAGGAATAGGAGAAGCAGGACTGCAAACTTTGCTGATAATGTATGTTTAAATTTTCATAAACTTATTTCAAAATCAGATTGTTTTTATTGGATATGAGTGTCCAGTGGCCCAGTTGGCATTGTTTTCAGCAATCTAGGTGGTACTTCTCTTTAATGTGTGTTTTGACTTTATGCTGTGTAAATTACTTTCCTGGATGAAAAAATCTTACATGAACAGTCTTTTTGCAGTTTAACTTTGTAGATTTTTTTCTACAGAGCATAAGCACACTGATAAATAAACTGCCACTGAAGTAGTGTAAAATGGTGGTACTGGAGAAATTTTGAATCCTGACCTAATTAACTTTGCAGTAACAAATTTTGCCTTTTCTGCTTTTATATCTCATTTGATAAACATAGTTTCTTCAGAAAACATAGAGGAAGAGCTGCATTTTTTTATTCTCTTCTATAGAGTAATGTTTGCTTAATGGTATAGGAGGGTTGTGTTTGTGAATTAGTACATTTTCACAAATTGGAAATTAATTATATTTTCAAATATTCATTTGCTTTATCATATCTGATAGGTTCTTTGTGGTTGGGTACAAATGTCTGCACTATGAATATGATCCTTGTATAAGAAATATTTTCACAATTATGCTGTAGTACTTTAATTTTTTGCTTCGTTGCCATTGGATTTGGAAGACTTGAAACCTGACGGAAGTGTGGTGATAGACACAGGAGGTAAAATGCTTATGCTCTAGTTGTCAATATTTGGGGTGGAGAAGAAGGGCCTGGGTTAAGATCTGTGAGTAAAATCATTTCAGTTCACATCAGAAGTGCAAATTGTGACTTGTATTGCATTAAGGGAGTGTAAGGGAAATTTATAATAACTTATTAAATATTTACTATATCTGTAATGATAAAAAATTTGCTAAAGACATTAAGAAAGTCATTATTGAGCTTCAGATACTGAAATGAGGTTTCTAAAACCAGACAGGAAATATGTTTAAATACCCGAGAGCTCCCCTAGAAATTTGTAGTATTGTTATATGTGAAACTGTGAGCATATCTTAACATTTTACACGTATAGTGAAAGACTGCACAAATAAAAGTACCCAAGCCTGTAGTAGTTGAATCAAGCTCTGTGCTGCTACTCTGTAATGTAATTGAATGCTTATGTTCCACGGGAGGGTTTGCCTGCTCTGAGGAAGGTCTCTGATGCCTGTGCCGAGCTCTGTTGAGATGGATTTGAATTACTGCCAGTGCATTTCTCTGGCGCGTTGCAGCCTTACTTCTTACAGCGGTAATTCGCCTTAAAGTTATAGATTTCCAGATAATGTGGCATTTTGAATACACACACTTTGGAAATTTGAGGGTGAAAAATAATAACAGAAAGCTGAGCAGAGGCCTGGGTACTTCCTCTGCCTTGTGACTGCTGCTGGGTTTCCTGGGGTTCCTCAGGGATGCCTGCAGCCTGTGGCTGGTGCCTCTGATGGACAGAGGAGCCTTGTACATCCCTGCATCTCAGCAGAGTTTTGCTGGAGTTCAGCCCTCGTGACCTGTGCAGGTGGCTGCTCAGAGAACTTTAAAATAAGTGTGATAGGTCAGGCATAGCTACTGTTTTTACCAGTCTATTATTCTACCTGAATGAATAAAATCTGTGTTAGTTAATGCATTTTGTGTTCTCTCTTTTTCTCCCTTTTTTCTCTAGTGACCATCAATACAAGAATTTTACATCCCTAAGGGTAGAGCTCCCTGTTTTTCTGAAGATACTGCTCCCCTGCTGGATGTATTAACTTTTTGTGGAGCCTGTGATGTTTACACCTTGGAGTATCTCTCTATTCAGGTGCCTGAATAAAGAGTTAGTGCCTGCCCTCAAATAGTATGGAATTATGCTTATGTGGCTTGCAAAATTAGGTTATGTAATTTTTTATATGCATAATTCCTTTAAAAATGGAAATTTTTAAGTCCGCTGTTCACTTAATTGCAAACTCACAGAACAGAGACAAAATCATAAAATATTCTTAAAAATGTGAAGAGGACAATTTATTGCTTCCTTAGATCCATGAAGGAATCTCATGTATTGGTGGTGTGTTTTCCAAAAACACTGTTACTCTAATTTAACTCACCTTGAGAACTGGTGACAAAAATCCTGATGTGAAACACACTTTGACAGCACAGGAGTGCAGGTGCAAAATGGAAAGCAAGCGTTTTTTCAAATGGCATTGATTGTTTTCTGTGCAATACGTAGGAACACCAGAATATTTTTAGATGAACAAGATTAAAAAATTATCCATTGCATTTGTGATAGCCTATGTGTTTGGGTTAGTTATTTATCGTTTGCAATATCCATAAAGCTATCTTAAGCATCCTAATTAGGTTTCAGCTTTTCAGAGGAGGCTGGGAGGCTCTTGTGCAGTTGTGGCACGGTGGTGGGGTGTGTGCAGCACAGCTGCTTTCTGATGTCAGTCGCTATTTCAATGACACAAAAGTGGGAGAGGAAGAGCGTGAAAAAGGCAGACAGTTTTTAAGGAAAAAAAGTGTCATCAGTAAGCAAATTATTTTTGCCTGTTTTGTTTTGATTAGGATATGAGCTAACAAATAAAGTCTGATTGCTACAAAAGAAATTACATCTGGAGGGTTTAACTGGGGCACTTTCAGAAACTTTTTGGTGAAACGTGTCTTTTTTTGCCCCCGTGCTGGGAAAAGTGTGGATTATCTTTGGCGAAAATCCTGGTAATACACATAATTCACCTGGTCTGCAAGCAGAGCAGAACCCTTTCCTCTCAGTGCTCTCTGTTTGGATTTCAGTTTGTGCTGTATTCAGGGACACTGGAAGAATGAAGGCTTTCCTGTGGAAAAGGGGAGTAGCTGCAGGGATCCGTGTGTAAGGTGCTGAGTACCTGATGAGTAGGGTGAACATTCCTGGGTTTATTTCCTCCCTCTGAAAGCATCCTTTTGCTATGCTGATGAGAGTATGGTATCCTTTGGGTTTTCTTTGGGTTTTCTTGAATTTTGAGGGTAAGAGTTGAAACACAGAAAATTTCTACTGGTCTTTAATCTTAGTTTCCAGTGTGAAGTGAAAGTTGTTTCTTGAAAATCTTTCCTAGGATGGACGGAGTTTCCTTTCAGGTACATCCACCCAGCACATGGGTTTTGTGGAAGGGCAGTAAAAGTAAATATGTGGGCATTGGTAGTGAAGGAACTTTCTAGATTTTGTTTTTGTTGTTCTCTTTTCCAAAGAAAATCAGGGAATTGTGAAAACTTTGGAGGGACTGCATGTATTAACAAAGTGGTAATTAAAATAATGAAATAAGTCTTCTACCACTAAGAATCTGGTGGACAATGTTTATTAATGGTTGTCATAAGATCACTGATTTAGAAGTGTATAGATTGTTGCTTGAGAATACCAAATAAAATTTTGTGCTACCATTTAAAACGAGATTTGCATACCGACTTTGGTTTGTTTATTCATACACTTAGAGCAGTCTGAATCACAGTTGGTTTTCTATGGCTTTTTATTGCATCTCTTTGTTTGACTGACCTCAAAAAAAGGGAACTAGATGATGACAGTAAACATTAAAATTCGCTTTTTGAAAATATATAGATATTACTGGCACATACCATTTCAGTTAAAAAATAAGTTTGTTAAGAGGATATATGTGTTTCTTTAATGTAGCACAGCTATTTCTGTGTTATCTTCAAAGCACTCTTAAGGAAATAATACGTGCTTTTGTGAGGATTTCTTTTGAAGGTAGGTATGATTTCTATCTGAGTGTCATCTCCTTCTTCAGAACATTCCTAAAGAGATGTGAATCAACACCTGCCCAATTGAGGGCAAGGAAGCAGCTTTTCTGTCTGTATACTGTACTCCAGTGCTTGGAGGCTGGTTATTAGAAAAAATACTGTGAACTCCATTTTATGTTTCAGGTAGAAACACACATAGGTGCATGGTTTTCATACCAGACTTTTTTTCTTCTCTATGGGGAAATTTCATTTGATATGTGAAACATGTAGGATGAACACTTTGAAATTAGTAGTGCTGCCTGCAGATGGTCCAGTTAGTTGGGCTTTCATCGTTGAGGACAGCTTCCCTCATATCAGATGTAGAAAAACTCCTTGGAATTATAATGTGGGATTGAGTGAGCTAAGGGCTGGGTGATATTAGTGGTCTGCTGCTTTTAGCAAACTTGTCTAGACAGTATTTTTTTTTCTTTTAATTTTTAAGTGTGATTTAAAAAATTTATTTACAGTACAGCTGTGCTAATGAATTTCCACGCATTAATTTTTCTTTTTGTGTTGAAAGTATTTTCAATATTTACTTTAAAATCTATTTTCTACTCTTATATTGCCCTTGAATGTTTGATGCTGTAGAAATTATGTTTGGATATGATCATGGGCTGTAATTGGCCCATGATATTTTTTATACCAAACTATACAGTAGCAAATTTAACTAGAAACACTGCATAGTGACACATTTTACTTTAAAGTATAAACATTTGTAGAGAAGAGTAGCAGATGATGGAATTAAACTTCAGCATCCTTTTCCCCCTTTCCCCACTCAATTTTCTTTATAAAAATAGCAAGGATTTTTTTCTTCCCTTCTTTCTTTTCCCTTTCCCCTTTCCTCCTTCCTTCCAGTTAATTTAAATTAATTATGGTATCACTACACACAGAGTTAGGGTTTGTTAAATTCAATTAATTTTTTGGAATTTCTTGTCTGTAATTTTAGAAGGGTGTGTTTATCTTAAGTTTTGACTAAACCTTTATAATTGGTAAGTAAAACTTACAGATAATCACAGGAGTTAGCCATCTTCAGAAATGTATTGGAAAATGTATTCCATGTTAGTGATTCCTTATGTGTGTTCATGCATGTATAAAGGATAGTTCTGACAGTGGATGAAGTGATAGGAACCTTCCTCTGAGTTTGGAGGAGAAAATAATAAATTACTGAATTATCTGTTTTACTGTTTATGGTGACACATTATGTCATGCTACTTAAGAAAAAGTTGGTTGAAATGTTAGTTTCACCCTTTTCATCGAAAGTGTTGATTGTTCTTTGAACCTTTAGTTGTCAATTCTGTGTAAAATTAATGGCTTTATGGTATGGTTCCTCAAGGAACTCTAAATACAAGTCTTCAGCAGTGATGTAACCTCTTTCTCTTCGAACATTTGATGATTTTGCAGTGAAATTTTATTCAAGGAGCTCTATACTAAAGTGCCTAGTACTTGTTAGGAATTGGAGAAGTATAGGTTGTAAAATTAATTTGGTTTTTGTTTTTTGTTGATACCAAGACTAAAACTTCAGTGATTTGTGATAAAAACATTTAGAATGTTGTTATGCCTGTATTAAAATATCTTTATTATTTCTTCCATGGGCAGTGATTTATTAGGTAATGTTTTAGACTTAAGGAGTTGTTGGAATGAATTTTGCAGATTTTTCTAGCTATTACAACAAAATAAATCAGATTTGTGAATGGCATCTACACAGACTGTTACAGTTTGTTGTGTAGTAAGCTTGAGCAAACACACCAAACCTGGCATTTTAGTGGGTACTCTTAGCTTAGGTTATATAACATTGCTTTTTGATGCCATAGCCTTGCAACTTTACCCTTATATTTTATGGAATATAAGGCAAATATGGAATGACTCAATTCTCATCATGCCCATGTCAAGCTTAAAAATAATTCTCACTACTTTTTCTGACCTGAGGTGACAGGTGAAAGGTGAGGTCTTCTGTGTTGATTCAGTATATTCAGATCAGCAGAGATTTCTGATCTGCTCCAATTCTTTATTGTAAATGTGTCCTTATTGTAAATACCATGTGGTTTTCTTGTTGGAATTCATTCTTTTCAGGTTATTCCTCCTAATTAAGGTAACTGGTATTTCAGTGTTGCTGATGTATCCATTCTTTGCTGTATGAAGATTGTCTTCATAGCATTTTTGTACTTGAAAAAGTAATATTAATTTAAAATAAATGGTCTTTTTTATTAATAACCACATATGCAAAAAAGGAACATCTGCCTTCCAAATGTTATTCAATGATTGTAATTAAAAGGTTAAATAAAAGCTGAGGCAAGCATTGAATTTTGAAGCATTTGCAACAGCTAGTAATCTGACTTACTGCAGACATTTTTGTCAAAGTTGAAAAAGTTAGAGCTAATTAATTTCTTGGGAGACATATGATGAAATTGTAGGTGTGATAACATATTTGAGTAACATATGGTCGTTATGGGGCACCTTTCTAATGACTGAGCACCAAGTTAAATATAGACTTTCCATTTTTTCACTTCTTCTATTAGTGGTTCTTTGTTACCACAATTTAAACTCATTTTCTGTCGTGCATGCAATAAGATTCTTTGTATGTTTGTAAGAAATTAAAAAAAGATTGCCACGACAGTGCTGCACCTTGGTGAAATTTTCTGAGGTGGGCAGTTCATCTGTGACAGCCTTTTGCTTTTTGTAGCATTAATTGAGATTATCTGCATTTTGACCTCTACTTTATGAAATGTGAAACTTGCCACAAAATGTCCAGATGCATGTCTCCAAAGTAAGAGAGTAAAATATTTTTGAGAGATTGGTAGCAAATGCATGTTGCTCCCCCTATATGTAATATATTGAAATTTACTTTAATCAGCTATTGTAATGTATTATGACATAAAAAGGAGGACAGAGGTATTTTTGGAACTCTTTCTGATTCAGTCTACATAGCCCTAATAAACTGCATTATGTTTCTTAAGAGGCAGTTCTGCTGTTCCTTAGGAGGCTGTAAATAAAGATTGTAAGAGAGTAAACAAGTGTTGTATTTTGTAATTAAAGTAATCAGAAGCTTTACCTAATTTTAAGTTTCATTCATCTATTATAATAACCTAGAGCGTATTTCAAACTTTATTATTTCAACGACAACAAGCAGAATGAGAAATTCAGGATAGAATAATTTAGTGATGGTGACATGTGAATGAGGAAGGGAATAAAAATGTTTCAGGTGAAAATGAGGAACAAAATGGAAGGAGAAAGGTGGGGTGGTTTTTGGGTAGGGATGGAGAAAGTAATGGATGCACGAGAAAGCTGCTGCTTGTGGTGGGAGAAGATAAAGGATGCATGTTGATGGAGGCTAAGTGGGAATTGTATTCTGAGTTGAATAAGAATTGTTTTGCAAGTCATGTTTTTTTTCTGGATTTCAGTATCAACTGAAATACAAGCTGTGGGTTGGCTTTTTTCTTCTCTTAATGAAAATGACAGTTAATTTGGTTCTAAAGGAACTCTATTGCTCAGAAATTTTGCCTTGCTGGAGAGGATGCTGGATTATCACAGCATCTGACTTCATAGTAGCTGCAGCTTCAGTTTCAAAGCTTTGTCATGCAGCCTTTACTGTGGCTACGGAGCAAAGAAGGTGTTGAGGGGATTTTAACTATCACTAGGAGCATGGTAGCAACCATTATTTTTATGTGGCCATCTCATACTGCTGGGAAGGAGCAAATGGGGGTTTGTGTCTTGTTATTTGGGGTATTACTGGAGAGGGAAACAGCCTGAGGAAGACAAGACTTCCTCAGTGCCATGGGAGTGCCCTGTTCATGCAGCCAAGATATCCAGCAGTATGCACAATGTCATTTGGGCATTCTTTCCTACAGTGATTGCATTTCTCTTTGCAGTAATTTTTGTAAAAAGTAAGCTTTAATATGTTTCTCAGTGTGTGGAGTTTTTGATTAAGTAAAATGAACTTTGTGAATAAGTTCCTCTTTCAGCCAGGAAGGGATGAGTACCTGTTGACAGTGCAGGTGGAGTGATGGGGTGGGGAGGCAGACTTGACATTCATGCAGTTCACACTTAATGTTCAATTTTAATAAGCCTGATGTGCTGTGTACATGAGACAGTTGCATATTTTTATTTTAGCTGTTTCCTACAGGTGACATTTGTCTGTTTTTATTTTAGCCTGTTTGCCTACAAGTAGGTGTGCTTAATTACAGAGTGCTCACATCTGAAACCATCAGTTTTGTACTTCTAATGCCTGAATTGTGTGGCCAGATGTGAAATGATCAGGGCTTCAGCTATTCACATATTTCATTATTTATTGTTAAAAATCACTGAAGCCCAGAATGGAATAGTGATCAGGGCAGAGGGTGTATGTTAAAAATCTAATTAAAAAAAAAAAGCATATTGAGGCACATGATGAACTCTCACATCTAAGCATTTTTGGATGCTTTCATAGCCATCTGTAGAGGAAGGATCATTGATTATGCATCAGCCAGATAAAAGAGATCATTCTGATACATTTCTTTCTTCACTAGATATCATTTTACTGAAAAATACTATGGTATATTGATTGAATGATAAAACTAGTTTTTTTAATGGATGGCAATAAAAGCATACTGTATAAAGAACACAATTATATGCTACAGAGAAAGGCTGAGTTTCTCTTAGTGGTTACTGATAGCTGTATAAATTGTAGGAGGAGGGAAAATATTGATGATTAAATTTAAAACAAATCACCATCAGACCACCCCCCACACTATTGGTGAGCTTTTCTTCTGAGTTAAAAGACTGCAAAAAAATAATATTGACAAACCACTTTCCTACTTAAAACTTTGAATGTTCAGTTGAGTATTATTTATTGTTATGAAACTAATAATTAAAAAAAGAGGTATAGAAATTTGTGTTGATAGACAAATTTGCCTTCTGTGTTTGTTTAGAAAGATAAAGTATATTTTAATGAGAATGTACATCATAAATTAAACATTATAAATTAATTAAATCTATCAGTTAAATTCTATAACATGTGAAATGAGCACTAGTTTATGAAGAGACATGAAAGACACATATTAATAGTTTCATATGGGAGACTGATATAACATAGAATAAATTCCTGTTCTGTTGCTGATCACTTTTTGTTAGAGGTGTTAGATCACAGCATAAGCTTAATTTGCCTGATATGAGCCTCATAATGTTATTTTTTAAGGGGAATTCAGAAGAGCAGAAAGCAAGAAAGCATTATTATTAGTTTGTTTGTTTTCTCTTTAAAACAGTCTTTCAGCTTTCAGTATTGAAATAATTCCAAGCACTCAAATATTAAAATATCACATTTGGCATATGACATTTCTTACTGAGAAGCAGATCTGTGTTTGTAATTTTTTTCTGTGGTTTGGGGCTTTTCTTGGGGCTGGGAGTGAAATATGAACCCTTTGCAAGTTTTTTTTTAATTTTCAAGAAAATAGAATTTTTTTATTCCAACTCTTTGTTGCCCATTTGAAAAAATAAGCAATTGCAGAAAATATGTAAAGGATGTTATTAACTTTCTTTTTAGGTTTCCCTGAGCAGTCCAACACTGTGAAAGGTGCACTCATGTATTTTTTTTTTTTTTTGTTTTATATGGGCTGGGACAATTTCTCTTACTTTACAGTTCTCAGTTTTTTGATACTGTCATTGAATACTGTTATTGCAGTTGCCATTGAGTTTTGGAGGTTTTTCCTTGTGTTGTTGTTGGATTGTTTGTTAGTTTGCTTTTTATGGGGTGTTGTTTGTGGTTTTGATTTTTTTTTTTCTTTGGGGAGATCTCTAGACACAGAAATGCAAGAAAAAATACAGTATGCCAGTAGTTACTTTTTGAAATAAAAAGATGAATTAAAATGTTGGTAAATAATTATGCAACATGGAAAATTAATTTTCAAATGTATACACATAGAATTAAGACTTTTATTTAATATGCATATGCAGTAAACTTTAATAAGTAACTGTGTGTTGAGGTCCTTAAATTCAATGTATCTGCTGGAGAATTTTAATAGACATTGGACATTTTGAAGCAAAGTTGAGTCCAACTCTTAAATAAAGAATAAAGGAAACACTGAGTAGTTTTTTCCTTAGTGACAGGAGCAGAGTTCCCATGCTAATATGTATGTATCTGAAATTAAACCTGTGTAGTCAGCTTTAGTTCTGGAGTTTTTTAAAACTTTTAAAATACTTTTCTTGGTAATTGCCTGATCAGCCTTTTAAAGGAGTTTGCTTTGGATGTGACTTCCTATTTAAAAGCCAATTGGTAGGAATTGTATCATGTGGAGTGATCTCAGTTTGGGTTAGAACACACATTTGCACTTTAAACATGTAACTGGTGGCTCTAACAAGCCCTTATCTGTGCTTTCCTTCAAGATTCACATTCCCTTCTTTTGGTTGTCCTGCTACTCTCCATTTGCATGTGTGTAGTCCAAATATTGCTCTCTTCTTTCTCTGGGTCTTCTCAGAACACTGTGAGTCCCAGCTGTTGCTCTGTGCTTTCAGCTCATTTCTGTGACAATTTTGAATTTCTCTCAACTTCTAAGTGTTCCAGCCATCCAAGTACCCACTCTGGCCATCTTGTTCTTTTTATCACCTGCTGCCCCATTGCCTCATTCAGAATTCTGCAGTGCTTTTGTTCTGGTGTGAATTATTCCACGTGGACTTCTTCCTTCATCTCTCCACTATCCAGACATCATTAAAGGTAATACTTGGAGTGCAAGGAAGAGCCCCTCTGCCCTCATTCTGTTGCAGAAAACTGATTGTCAGAAGGAGCAATTACAGGAAATAACAATTGGTCTCTACGTCAGGGGAGGGAAGGTGGCCTGTGTAACACACCTTTGGAGAACTGGGCTGCCAGGCTCCACAAATCTTATCCTAGCAGATGTGGAGTCTATATATCTGTATCTAAATATTAATATTGATAACATCTGAATGGCTTTACCTACAGACATCTCTGACATCCAGTGAATTCTCTGCCAAACGACAAGTTGCAAAGCCTAATGATTGTAGATTTTTGACAGAAGGTTAATGATAATGTCTTTATACAATAGCATGACCATGTACCTTCCCCTAAATTCCTGAGAAATACCTGATTTAAGTAGTTTCAATTTGTATTCAGCTTCAGATAAATGAGTGGAAAGGGTACCTGTAGGTAAGGTAGGAATTGGCTCAGACTGTTGAGGTTACTGTTCAAGCAGGTGATGTCAGCCATGTTTCTGGGTGCTGCCCTTTAACAATCTCAGATTTTGTTCCAGAAATTGATAACTGTTACATTGTGAAGGAGGAAGGTAAAGAGGTTGAATAATCTTGACATATTCTTTGAAAAGCACAAAGTAACTTAAAGGAATGGATTTACACGGTAAGGAAAGGTTTCAAAACACAGACTTATAATTTAAGTGCATATAAGCAAAACATGAATATTACATTTATTTGACAAAACCATTTACCATAGTAAGTAAATCAATACAGAGCTCAAACAGCTTTTAAAATATAAACGTGTTTTAGAGTATCTGTAAAGTACAAACATACATTATTTATTTGGAATAAAATTGCCTGAATTTTGATAAATCAAAGCCTTAAAATTGTTTAACACCAGGTGTAATTTTTGAAAATTATTTCGGATCTTAATTGTGCAAAGAAGATGGGTGGTGGTAACTTCTGAATTGTCTCAGAAGTCGAGACTTCTTGGTCTGTGAAAATAATGTGTCTGGTGTGACAGTGTAGATGATGGGCACACAGGGGAGGGGTATGTCCAGCATCTTGTTCAGCACTCTGGAAGTCTGCAGTCCAGATGACCCGAGAATGATGTTGACAGTAGATGACACTTGGGTTTTTTCTTTGCACAGGTGGTAAGAAAAGAGTTTGTACTCTTCGTCTTTGATGTCTGGCAAGGCTCTCTAGGTATGTGGTGGCAGAGCTGTTACTTCCTTTTCACAACTGGTTCTCTTAATGTAAGAAGTCTGTAAGAGTGTGATGTAATTTGGAAATCACATTTTGAAGTGAATGTGGTTTGAGTGTGGCCAGCTCTTGCAGAAACAGTATGAAAGAGCTAAAATTCACACAGGAAAATGACTTTTCTTCTCTCCATCCAGGCTTGAAATAAACAGTACTCATGGTTACAGCACTTGTGTCCAAAAGTTAAAATGCTCTAAATCTATTTTTTTGACTTGGCCACTGTTTCCAAGAGATTATAGTTCCACCTGTAGATAGAGACCAGGATTTGAGAAAAAAATCTCTGAAACATTTTGATACTGAATAGAAGAGCCCTGCCTTGAAGTATCACTCATGAGAAGCCATTAGAAGCAAACAGAACCCATTTAACAATATCCATCTCCAAAGCAGATGTCATGACAGTGCAAGTCCTGGAACATTCACCTAGGAGCTGACTATTGACTTGGTTTGGTTTTATCTACACAGGTGACCTGTTCTCCTGCAAGTGAACAACAAACTAGAATAGCACCAGTGGTTACTCTAATGCATGTCTTGTCTCTGATAGTGGCAATATTTGATGCTAGAGAAGCATTCAAAAAAAAGAAAAAAAAAAGAATGATGTTATGACCTTCTGTAGTTCTTCACAGCTGGCTTTCCTCTTTACTAGCCAGGACATATTGTGTCATCATCAGCCTTGGTATGCCATCTCTCCTTTTACTGATCATCTCTGATTCATTGGACCCAAGGGTAGGTCACTGAAAGGTTCCAGTGATGACCTTGATTTTCATTGTGAAAACTTACCACTTACTCTGACTTTTTATACCTGCTTTCTGACTGTTTGAAATTGGTTTTATTTATTTTTATAGTGAAGGTCAACTCTTTTCCAGTGGCGACTGAAGATTTTTAGTTTAAGGACATTGTTGAGTGCTGTTTGGAAACCTAGGCAGTCTATATAAATTGGAATTTTTTCGATCTAAATACTTAGTAACTCTTGAAAAAGAAACCTCAGATTTCTGAGATGTTATTTCTTTTTACAGTGGCTGTTTTGACAGCTTTTCCAAGCTTATTTGTCTGCCCAATAATTTTTTTTCTTGAGAGTAGTTTATACTAATTTGCTCAATTCAGATGTCAAGTGTTTTGGTTTTCAGTTTTTCTGGATATCATTTGGAACACAAATTAGAATTTCTTTAAGCTGTATTAGTATTGGAAGAGTGTAGAAGAAATCAGAATAGCTCAGAAAATGTGCCTAGGTAACACTTCTTGAATTACCAACACATAAAAAAATGCAAAGGTAGACCATCCTTTGTGAAGTGCCAAAGATTAGAAAGGGTAGTTGAGAAAGCAGAGTATTTGCTTTGAAGGAGAGCTGTTATGTTTTATGCTGCTTAACTCATTTGTCTTGTAGCAGGAAAAGACTTGATAAAGCACTTGATGCGATTTCTTGTATTAACATGTAAGCATAAAGAAGTTTATAGGCAGGATTTTCCAGCAGAGCCACTTGGGTGAAAATCCTCAAGAACATGATCAAACTTGTATGTCTGTAATTAAAATCCTTTTAAAGTCAGAGTTGTCTGAGGAGGAGGCAGTGAATGTACACATATGGGCTGCTGTGGAAAGGTCAGAAGTTATTTGAAAGGTGATGATCAGCATCAGTCATTTATGGAATTTCTTGTGAAGGCATGTAAGAAGTTCTCACCTGATCTGAAAATCACACAGTTGTTCAGCATGCTGAAACACATCTTTGGTCCTTTTCTCAGAACTTTTCCTTTTTCCCCTTTCAAATGCAAAGATTATAGCTAAAGGTAGGGAAAGTGATTCAGTTGTGAACCTGACTTTTGTGCTCATATATATGTTGTCTATTGTGTCACAGATAATCTCTTTCTTTACAATTGCTTCTTACAGATTTCATGAAGTGGACACCTTCACATTGGAAAAAAAAATGTAGCACAGTGGCTTTTAATGCTGCAGAAAATTGCTAAGTCTCTTTATGTTTGTAGTCTTGAATGGGCCTTGGGTGTTTGTTTTAGAGGCAATTCCTTAAATGTTGAAAGAACAGTAGCTTTGTATTTATACAAAGTGAGTAAAAGGAGCTTGAAATATAAGATCAGGGCTAGAAGTAAAACTACAGAATGACAAAGACTGGAGAAGAACTGGGGGAGAAAAAAAGGAGTTGGAGAAAATATATTTTGTTTCTTAGGTCCTGAAAAGGTGAATCCAGATGAAATTGCCCATATGAGGTGGCTTACTTATATGATTTATATTCCACATAGCAAACTGCTGCTCTGCTGTGCTCAATATATAAATATTCATCACAATACGTTTCCGAAATACATAAAGATCTGTTTGTTTTTATTTTTCCCCAAACTAAAATGTGCTTTAACAGTGAGACTTTGTCAAACCTGCATGGCCTCTTTGTATTTCAGACATCAGCTGATACTCTGCTGGTCAACATCCTTTTGAAATTCTGTGTTCAACTGCTGCTGCGTAGTGCTGAGCACAATGATTTTGCCTGTTAGTGGATATGGATGTTGTGGCCATGTATTCAGAGGGTTGTAAGTGATGTCAGGATGTAGGATAGTTTCTCCTATGACTACTATGATGCTGCATGGATACTGGGAGAGAAGACAAAAGAGAGAAATCAAAGTAAGCAGTTAGTGTTATTTTTGTTAATAGTTTTCACTCAATATATTGCTTTTCCTGATGCTGACTAATAATCAGGAGGCTGATAAGATAAATTAGTAGTGGAGTTCTGGTCTAACACAAAAACCTGCAAAACTTTGAAAATTTACTTTCCTAAAAGCCATGGGGAATTCATCCCAGGACAAGAGCTGACTGGGGAGCTGATTACTTGAAATTGTGGAGGAAGTTTTGAGTTTCTTCTTCATGGAGTTTGTCTTCCAGTGCAGTCAGCCAGTGATTTGTCCAGTGACTGTGAACCTGAAGGTGTGTGTTGCTGTGGGAGGGGTGTCAGGCATGTGCCTTTCAGCAGTACTGTAAGCATGGCTTTGAATACATGAGGTAACAGATTGGTGCAGTGTTTATTTATTTTTCTCCTCAGAAACTTTCTCCTGCTCTTTTTGAGGTTGTGAAATTCATCAGATAAAGGGTTATTTTTCCATGGTCATACAAGGCTGCCTTGATTATTTTGGAAGGTCATAATACTTATTTGGGGCAGAGAATGCCTCAATTTTATGTAATGGAAATTTGTTGTTTTGGCCCTGAGGCACTGTTTATGTTAATGTTGATGCAATTTCAATTGCTGTTCTATGAGATCCGGGGTTTTTTTTTAACAACACTGACTTAAGAAGCATTTTGCTCAGCATTTAATTAAGAGGGAAGATTTCCACAAGACCTCAACAGCCTGTGAATGCAGAAGAGTGAACGTGAGTTAAAGATGTGTCATATAAAAGCTGGAAATCCCAGAGAGGAGCTCCCTGATAGGACATGTGCATACAGAGCTTTGTAGACATCTGTAGCAGGAGTACTGGAATCCTGAGTTAAAAGTTGGGAGAAAGATTTGAGAGTATTCTGTCTAAATTTTATGTAGGGATATATCTGTGCAATTTCTTCTCCGGTTAGGAATTAGGATGTATGTTTTGCAATATGAGGAAAATTAAGATATTATAATGAAGGAGATGGACTGAAATACAGTATATGCTTGATTAAATTCTTTCTGTATAAAGACAGCTCTATAACCTAGTTCTCATTTCAGTATTTTTAATGCAACTTTAAATATGCATCTATGTCTTTATAAATATCACATAGAATTTTGTTTTATCAGTTACATAAGTGTTACTCCATACCAGTTCTCCCTCTTGCTCACAGTAACATCCAGAATGAATGAATTACTGTAGGTAAAATAAAGGAAAAATGCAACCTCCTCCTCAAGATCATATGCCAAATGTATATCACAGTAAGTTCTTAATGTAGCTGTACAAGGAAGAGTTTGCAAGTTCAAACACATATTAGCAGCCTTTCTCAGTGGGAGATCTAGCCTTAGTTTCAGTGAAACTGTTCCTTTAAACGTCTCTCTAATTTGTGGTATTATCTGACGAGTTAATGACCAATTTTGCATTTTTTTTTCATTTAATTTTGAACTATAATGTCTAAAATTAAAATGCCCTGTAAAAGAAATTGATAGCTGCATTCTAATTCTTCTTCATCTTATCTCTGGAATGTATGTTAATATCCAGTAATGTGGGTTCTCACTGAGCCTTCATGGAAACAGTAGAATAGTGCCTTGTGCAAAATTTAGTTGTCTTCATCATCCTGGAAAGCAGGGTATCGTTTCCTTTTGGGGTTAATTAAAGATGCTCATGTGTAAAAAATTCAGTGTTTAAACTGCAATTTCCCATGAGAAGAAGTGAAGCTTAAAATGCCAATTACAATGGAAAGGTGGTAAAACAGGGAATGTAAATGATAGTTTATTAGATTAGAAAATTGTCTCAGCTCATAGTTTTAGCAAAATATTTACAAAAAATCTGGCACTCATGGTAGAGCTCATAAGACAAAGATTTCACTGTTTTCATGAAAAGCAGTGGTAAGGAGGAAAATAACATTTTGTGTAGCTACCGGATAATTGTCTCTGCCTCCAAAAGAAGAAACTATGTGAAAGAATGGAAAGGAAGTTACTCCTTCCTTATAACTCCTGATAGTGATAAATTAGCTACCCATTTCTCTCTTAAAAGAGCTCTTGAAAATGTCAAAAGAAGAGTATTTCAAGGTATTTATAACAAATCCAGGTAAACAGCATTTTGAGTGCATTTTGGCCTGCTGCACAGTTTCTCATGATTTGCAGCAAAAAAATGCAAGCTTTGAGTATAGTCATATATATATATATATATATATATATATATATATATATATATATATATATATATATATGTGTAGGACTTCTTTGAATGGGGACTCATAGGAAAGCTGGTGAGTCAAATAATATACAGCCTGTACATTAGAGTTACTATGCATATGCCAAACTAGAATTATTTTGTGTTTCACTATGAGTTTTTGTTGATCTCATTAATTGAATTTTGGATATAACAGAATCACAGAATCCTTAGGGTTGGAAGGGACCTCTGGAGATCTTCCAGTCCAACCCCCCCAACCAAGGCAGGGTCATCTAGAGCAAGTTGCACAGGAATGAGTCCAGGTGGATTTTGAATGTCTGCAGAGAGGGAGATTTCACCCCTGGGCAGACTGTAACAGTGCTCCACCACCCTCAGTGGCAACAAGTTCTTCCTTGTATTGAGGTGGAATTTCTTGTATTTTGTCTATGGTCATTGGTCCTCATCCTGTTGCTGGGCACCACTGCAAAGAGTCTGGCACCATCCTCTTGACAGCTGTCTTTGAGATATTTATATTCATTAATGAGAACCTTCTCAATCTTCTCCACACTGAACAGATTCAGCTCCCTCAGTGTCTCCTCGAAAGAGGTGCTCCAGACCCCACATTGTCTTTGTGGCCTCCACTGGACCCTCTCCAGTAGCTCCTTGTCTTTCTTGAACTCTGGAGCCCAGAATAGGCCTCAGTGGCTGAGCAGAGGGGCAGGATCACCTCCCTTGACCTGCTGGCCATGCTGCTCCTGATGCACCCCAGGATGTTTGTTTGATTCACTTCAAAGTACAACTAGTTTAGTCTTCATCACTACCTGTCCACTAAGAGGTTGAATTTCACTGGAGATGCAGAGAATGAAAGTAAGCTTGGGAGCAAACTGAAGTAAAACATGAATATTTTTCTTTCTGCTTTAAATAAAATGTAATGACAATTGTACATGAAATGGTCTTTGCTTAGTGTGACACTTAAAGGAAAGGGCCATGTTGTTGGCTGTGTTTCTTAGTCTCTTAAGCTCACAAAAGTAGCCCAGACAGTTTGCTGACCTCAGATGGACCTTTAAGTCTCTGACTTGTCAGACAAGAAGGGCAGCACTCTTAATTGGCATTCAGATCACAGGCAGGCACTGGGCTCAGCGCATAGCCAAGTACTGCTTTAGGATTTAGACAAAGCCACTCTGGCAAAACATCCCAGTTGTCAGGGTAGCTGGCTGTTTCCTAAAGAACTGTTACATAATGGAGAGACTGAGAAAAGCTTTAGGATGCAAATTTTTTTTAAAGTAAAAATTAAAAAAAAAGGGAAAAAAGAAAGTGGCGGTAATTTGTGAAAAGAAACATCCCCCCTCTCCTCGGATGATCTCATTCATTGTTTCTTCCTTCTGTTTAACTTCTCAGGGTCATAAATGTAGTTTGCTGTTTAAAACTGTAGTGATGTCACTCCAAAGGTATTTTGTGGAAGTGGGGAAGGGAATTATCTGAAAGTATTTGGGAATCAACACTTAGAGATTTATAAGCCTTACTAGAGGTCAGCTATTTGCATTTCTTCTTCTTTGTGCTTAGTGTAATGTAAACTGGGAATTCAGCTATAGAGTGAATGTTTACATTTGAGACATCCTGTGGAACAGAAGCGAACCTTGTGTTTATTGCTACAGCTGCCTTCTCCAGTGAAATCGTGATCTAAAGTCTCGCTGGTCCCAGGCCAGATTTCCAACCTGCCCCCTGTGCTGATCCCCTACACAGTGCCAGGGTTTGACACTCCCTGGTACAGTTTCTCCCTGCAGCCTCCAGCATGACATCACCCCAAGTGTTGCTCCCAAAGCTGCTCACAGCCCCTGCCCGTGCTGGGAACAGGAGAGAGAGAAGTGCTGTGGTTAGAGTGGTGCAGGGGACTGTGATCTCCATCACAATATGCTTATTCTGCCATGGGTGTTTTAGTGCAAGCAAGTTTCATGTAGTCTGCCTTAATTGTAAATGTGTTATAGTGTTTTATTTATTACATGGCCCTGTTTAACAAACTGCTTTTGAAAGTGTGCTTACTTAAAATATTTGTACAAGTAGTGCTCTCTTTGTTAAACAACAAAGCAGTTGATTGGTGTACTGTCACTCAGTCCAATGAAGAAGGCTTTCACAGAGTATGTATGCTTTCTCTAAGCTTATGATATTGTTTGGTTTCCCCTCCCCACCCCCAGGAAATTAGGAGGAATGTCAAATATGGAGGCAGCCAAAGAATGCAACCTACAGCACATGGTCTTGTAGGGAGAATGTATCCTTTCTAGAAGCTTGGTCTGTAAGAAAGGATGATGTTAGGTGTTTGAGGGGTCTTTATAGAAGCTTTTAAATGTCCCCAACTTAATTTCTTACCAAGACACTAAATTACATTTTCTAGCTGGTCTATAGACAGCAATTTCCCCATTGCAGCAAATCATTAAAAGCAGTGAAAGACAATGAAAGATCAGTTTGGGAAGTCTGAATCATTGGTAATACAGTTAACAATATCAATAACCATGCCCAAAACATGTTGGCAGTAGCCATAACCCAAATCTCTATGGCTGTGAGGCCATGCCAAAGTAGCCTGCCACTATTCCTGTTCTCTAGTTGTGTTTCTGAGGTTTGTTGGTGCTCTGGCTCATGGACAGGGTGGTTCCCTGGTCCCAGCTGCCAGGGCTATATGAGCAGTTACAACTTTAGTGGTCCCCCTTTTGCAGACTTTGGTGCTCTGGAGTGTTTGATTTGAGCACTGCATTGTCCACACCAGGTTGTTCCTGGCAGCCTTTCTTGTTGCTCCTTTGTTCACTGCTAGCTATTTCTGAACCTGGGGGGTATCTGACTGCTCCCCAGAGCTATTCCTCTTAGCTATGTCACCCAGTCTGTGAGCTGCAGCTCCTCTGTTGCTTTGCATCTCCAATTGTAGCAGCCCTAAATGTTTGATTTTTGCAATGGAGCCCTTGCCACAAAAGGGGGACTTTCTGAAAAGAGGCTTTCCTTTTTTTACCAACCATTAAATTCTGACCTCATTAAAACTTTTGGGTAAAGTTTAGCTAACAAAGCTTACAGGTTGTGACTGTGGGCTACTTCATTTGGAGAATGTTGGACACTTAGATAGTTCATGCTTTCTTCAGCATGCTGATAAACACCATAATTTCTCTGGCATTGTAAGTTAGTTCTCTTAAACGGTAAGACTTCAAAATAACATGAGAAATAGACACAAGGGCTGTGTAGGTGTGATATTTTGGCTCGTGCTAGTCACCTTTTCATTCCTGATGAATGGTAGCTAACAAATTATTCATAGAATGCTGAAAGGAAGGGCTGATCATCCCCTTCAGATTTTACCCTGCTTGCTTACCTGAGCTTTTGCAGCTGGTCCTCCCTGAAGTTCCTCAGTCTTCCTGAGGAAATCCAGCAGTCAGATCTGACCTTCTCAGATCTAATGCATGTGTAACCACTATATACTGCTGTTCAGGAAGAATGTAATCTTGAAACAATACTCTGGTATAAGACTTGTTAGTAATGTTAGCTGACAAGTTAAGGTTGATGCAAAAATATCTATCCTTTTCATCTGCCCAACTCTTTCTAGGAAGATCTCACCTTTCATCAGACTACATGCAAAAAATGAAAAATCTGGATGCAGCATTCATGGAAAAGGTTTTTTAAAGAGAAGAATGTAATAAAACAATAAAGCAGGGATAACTGTAGGGCTATAAGGCTCAGAATGATCTGTTAAAATTATGTTTCTTTCTTTGGAACCCATGGCTGACTATGATTTTTATTTTTTCTTTGACTGATGCACTTAAACTTATCAATTTCAAAGCATTTGTTTAGAATGTACCATATTGATCTCATAAATGTGCTTAAATTTATGTTCTGTATTAAAGTGAATGTAAACATAAGCGTGGGTTTTTCAGGATGCTGATAGTTTCTAAAGCTTTAATAATTTAATGTACAAGTAATGTACATTTCTTTGCAAATGCTGATAGTGACTTTTTATACACTCTTCTTTAACTCTGTCTTACAAACTTTTACTTGAAACACAGGAACACTACATACTTGTGTATATAAATGGGAAACCAGGTTAACGTCCTCCTTATGTTGGAATTCAATAGACTATTTCTCCTAATTAGTTGCCTTTGAGTCTCACAAAGAGTCTTAAATAAACAAACAGAAAGCGGATGTGTCTGCCTGTAACTTTGTGTGGTGATATGAATGAGTAGTGAACACCCTTACAGTCTTTCTCTTTAGCATATAGCTGAGTTACTTGACAATAAAATAACAGAACCATATTTTTGTATCTGCTTGGAGCTGTTGAAGCATTTCACAGCTGTTTGTTCACCCCTTGCAACCTCTTCATGTGGTGACAGTAGAAGTTAATGTTCCCATCAGAAATTCTGGAATTACTAGCTCTTACCAGGTTTTACAACAAAATCAGAAGATTTAACTTAAACTATTACATATCAATTTATGTGATGAGATGGAGAGATTGTGATACACTGAGGTTAGCTAAGATAAGGTCTGTCCCTCCACAGAAAGGCAAAGAGGGGCTTGCAAACTGTGACCTTTGCATGTGCATTTCAGCTGTATCTTCTGGTGTAGCAGCAGTGTTCATCTAAGCAAGTTGTGTTGAATTAAACTGACATAAAGGAGGTACTCCTTACTAAAAAGATTCATAAGTGCTTTGACCTTACTGCAGGTTGGATGAGTAGTACTGTTGAGATATGCAGTGTTTGCATTTTTTCAGTGGCTGAGTGCTGCTCTATTGAGAATTTGATTTTGGATTGTTACACAGTGAGAGGTAGAACACAAATCACAAAGATGACCAATACAGGACAATGTTAGAGCTGTTAGTATACATGAAAAGCTTAAATTAACTGAATCTTGTGTTTCTTCATATCTGAATATACAACCTGTAGATACAGTCATCTTTTTTTTTTTTTTTTTTTTTTTTTTTTTTTTTTTTTTTTTGTTTTTGTTTTTGTTTTTGTTTTTGTTTTTTTGGTTTTTTTTTGTTTTTATAACTTACCGGATTTTTCTGTTTGTTAAGAAAGAAGCAGCAGAGAAAAAAAATTGTTTGTGTCATTGTGGGGATTGTTTGTACAATGGAAATTGTTGGGTTCACTATGTACATCTTTGCCATAAGAGCTAAGAGTGTAAATGAGAGTACCTATTGGTTTGCTGTCCTCTGGACTTCACAAAGGATGGTGTCTCTAGAAGAAGCCCAAAAATCAGGTTTTTCTGGAATTTTGTAGATAATGCTCACTGCTTTTTTTTAAATTTTTTTTTTTTTGTAATATTGCAACTCTTTATTAATCTTTTTGGTCATTCTTTTGGCCTCTTAGGAAATAATTTCTAGGAGTACAATCTGTATTGCTTGGCTGGCTCAACACAACTGAAGAATTTTTATGATTTCCAGCTGAGCAGAAGTTGGTGGGAAGAAAGTAGTGGTGGTTAAAAATATATAGAGCACTCTTAATCACCCAGTGTGGATGTCCAAAAAAACCACAAATCTTCTGTTACAAGTGGAGAAAGTATTATAAGGACCTCAGGTACGTTTTGATGTTGGTGGAGGATGTGAAATTAACTGGTCAACAGTAGATTGTCTCCAGGTCTCACAAAGGTGCTGTGTGGTAGATTTTCTTATGCTGATCATAGATTTTTCCTGCCTGTTTCACCAAGATACAGGAGCCTTTTTCTTTCTGCTGTTTTTTTAGTACTGTGTCTTTATCATCTGTAGCCCTTCCTCCCAGTAATGCTCTTACTCCCTGAGAAGTCCTAATCTTAGCTTGTTGAGCTTTTCATTTGCAGGCAAAAAAAATCTCTCAGCAGGTGCTGAATATGAAATTATTCAGTTCAGTGGTTAAAATCTGGCGAACTATGAGGTTGGGAGAGTTGGAATTTAGCTATCTGTAGGTGGCACTGCCAGGCTTATGAAATTAGCCCATTATGGTTTGACTTTGGAAAAGTCTAGGTTTCTAGAGCACTAGACTTGTTTGTCTTGAATTCACCTGTAGAAATGCATCACTGTGGTGAAGCATTTGGAACTGCTGAAAAATAAGCTGTGTAGATGCCCATGAAAGGCTGAGATAGACTAGAAACATGCTTGAACACATAATATTAATAAAATTAGAGGTAGAGGTGCTTTGTAAGTATTTTGTACTCGTTAAATAGAAGGAAGTATGTGCACTCTGATCAAATAATTTTTAAAAACACTTACTTGGAACATATGAGAATGAGTAGCTGTCTGCAAGCAAGAATTTTCACCACCCATTGTCTGATAGGACTAGAAGTAAAATTCTTGCTGTTAAAAATAAATTTTATATGTTCCTAGGGACATTTTTGTAAAAAATGAAAATCCTGAACATTGAAGGTTTACTATTTTTATGGTTCTATTTTGGCAATTGTCCTTGTTTTCCTATTCATGATGAATATTAGATGAGTGACCTGACAATTGTAGGCCTATTAAGTTATTTAATGCCAACATCATCTTTTAACTGGTCGCACTTTAATGAAAATGATGAACTTAGCATAGGGTTTGCTGAACTGAGAGGATAGCAAACTTTAAGCAGGAGGCTAGAACCTCAGCTTCACTTTTACAGATTGCAACCAACACAATACTGAACAGGTATAGGAAAAAACCCCACCAAAGTGTAGGAAAACAGCTAATTATAGTAATTGCAGCTGGTTTCAAAGTACTTCTAACAGTTTGTGCATAATGCTTACTTGAAAGCATCAAATGGGCGCTAGTTGTGAAATAGAACACCTGTTTGTTGTTGAGCATGTGTTTATGCAGATGATTTTTGTTGTCAAAGCACCTTGATGTAGAGTAGTCCTGTTTACATTTACATTCTCCCCAAAGGATTAACAGTGTTCTCTCAATAAATTTACAGTCTATTCTCCTCTCAAAGGCTGCTGTTTGGAGGGTGGTGTGAACAAGGCAACAAGTGCTTGCTAATCACTTGAATATACATAATTAGCGACAGTCTGGTGCACTGGAGTCTTTGTACAGCCACAGCAATACTGATTGGCAGCAGCAGATAACAATAGTCGTGGCAAGGTGGTATTTGTTGAATATTTGAAGGTGTTTTTCTTTTATATTTGCAGTAGGCATTTTGAGTTAATTACACCATTATTCTGGAACACACTTGCTATATTATTTTAATGTCAGAGTTAAAGATCAGTCATGTGGCCTGTTGTACACAAAGGAATAGGACCTTTAGTAAATTCTTTACTTCTTTTGAGACTAAAATAAATTCCTTTTTTTCTTCCTGCGTAATTTTATGAGACTAAGATGGATTCAATTTTTTTTTTCCTTCCCTAAGTTTTATATAACCCAAAGTCAAACTGGAAAGTATGACTAAAAGTTTGGGAGATGAATGTATGCATGATACTCTTGTATTCAGCAATGATTAGTTTTACAATTGGCTGTCTGACAGGTTCAGTACTTTGGAAAACAAACACAAAATCATTGATGATAAAGTTTATGGGTGACATAGACAGTAATTAATAAATAACACTGGGAAAATTATTTGGATTGCTTTTCATGTTTGGTATGTTCAAACAAAATGTGTTTTAATATGGCTAAGTGCTTAACATCAGTTCAACTAAAGAGAGAATACTACAACAAGTAGACTATGAGCATCTAGAAAATCAGATGAGTCACTGTGTATTTGGCAAGGTTAATTTGTATGCAAGTCATCAAATTTCCTCTTATTGACAAGGTGGCTGTCTTTGTGTATAGGTTAGAGGCTTTGAATAGTGTATCTTAGATTTATTCAGGCTTCTGATATTCTGTGAAGTGTGTTTTCATAGGGGAAAAAGGATTCATGCATTAGATGAAACAACTGTGAGGTTTGCTTCTAAGAGCAAAACTGTTAGAAGACTCTGCTGAGTAATTATTAAAGGTTCCATATCAAAATAGAAGTAAACACAGAGCAGAATTTCTTAGGCTCATTCCTGACTTCTGCCTAAGCAGTACTTTCATTGACGTGGTGAGTAATGGCAGAGAAAATGGTTATTAGTATTTTGAGGTGTCTCCAAAATGAAAAGAGCTGCAGGTGTGCTGGAGGATGGGGTTAGGATTCTGAATGGTATTGCTAATGTGGAGACATGGTTTGTGTGAGGAGCTGGGAGCTGTTCAGTGGGAGCAAGTTTGACATGCACTCTAGAATGATCTACTTTAGAAAGAAACTAATGGAGAATGAATGGCTAGGTAAGAAGCTCTTCAGAAAATGTCCTGTAGGTACCATGGATGACAAACTGGGCATTAATTATATCTTGCTGTTGTGAAGAAGGCAAACACATGCATGATCAGGGATAGAACTGTAAGATGCATCTTTCTGCACCATTGGGCACTTAAGGTCTTAGCTAGATAAATGCATCCATTTCTGGCTGCTGCAGTTCAAGATTATAAAGACTATTACACAGAGATCAACAGTGAGAAAGATCAATGATTTAGGGACCTATGAGTATGGGCTGAATGAATTGCAATTACTGAGGCTAAATAAGAAAAGAGAAGTGATAATATGATGTGATATGTTCATGTGCACACTGAGAAAAGAACTTGTGGTTGCAATGCAGTTTGAATTGCAAACCAGGAAATCTTTTTTGAAGTAAGCATCCCATGAGAAATAGCCAAGTGAGTTGTACCAATGGCCCATCTATCTTAGCATTCTGTCTGCTGTGGTGGCAGAGGATGTGCTGTTTAGAGAGAGCTTGTAAGTTTGGCCCTTTTCTTGCTTCTCATTCCCCTTGCACCTTCCTAGCGTTCAGAACTGCTGCATTAGTAATGTTAGATGGTGTGTCTATGGATGTGTTTCACCAAGGGCCCTAACTATTGCCATGTGGTGTTTGGTGAGCAGCAGTTCTGCACATACCTACTGCCTTCATGATTTTGTAAACTTCACCCTTCTCCTCTCCAAACGAAAGAGCTTGTGTCTTTTCATCCTGTCTTAGAAAAGGTGGCTGTTCCAATGCCTGGATCATTTTGTTCTCCTTTCTCTATGATTTTTCTCAGTATTTTCATTTATATTCTGCTTCTTTGTAAGGTCTTTTGAGCTAGTTCTTTGCCTTTTTAATAACTGTTTTTCTTATTTTTTCTTATGTTTTTCTGTTAATGAGGAATACTTGCATATCAGATTTAATTGGGCAGCTTTCTTCCACCCCAGGGCTAAGCCCACTCATGAAGCTGGGAGAGGAAGAATCTTGTACTTGAGAAGTAATGTTATTTTAAAAACAATTTAATAATAGCTACAAGTAATAATAAAATGTTTTTCATCCTGTTTGCAGATTCAGGGGGATCTGTGGACTGCTTTGGAAGAGTGTACAAAAGGTTACTGAGAAAAAACTAACCAAACTGTCCAGGGTGTAAGACACAGCATTCCTTTTGATATTTAGGACACTATGTTTCTGCTGGAAAATGGTAGACTTCCATGAACTGAAAAAAAATTGAGATCTATTGTGTGAAAGAAAATGTTTGAGTTCTTAAATGCTTGTAATTCTTGATAGTTTCTAGTCAAGTAATGCAGAAAATGGTTTCCTTGAAGCTTTTCAAGATGCATAGTAAGAACACAGAGAAGTAAATTAGCATAGGAAATGGGAATTCATGCTTCCATTCCAGTTTCTTTTTTAATATTTAATATTTAAATGAATATTTACATGCCAGAGAGAAGAAAATAGAGAAGAAAAATGATACTGTTTTCAGCATTGGAGAGAATGCCTCTAGAACTGGAGATTCTGAGAGCCTGTGTGGTTATTGAGGAAAATGGGATTGCTTTGCTGTGAGAAAGAACCTTGGTGCAGAAATGTAAAGGAGCTCTTTAATGTAGCAGCTTAAAGAATATGGAGCTCTGTGACTGAAGGTTGAATTCAGTTGTATTCAGAACCAGGATGAGGATGATTAAGAGAAAGATTGAAAAATATTAAGAAGAATATTTTGATACCATCAAAATAGAGTGGATTCAGGAAGATAAGCATTTTAAAAACCAAGTAGTTTTTTGCCAGTACCTGCATAAAAGGAGAAAATTTTGTCACCTGTCTTTTTTGAAGAGCTCATACTGAACTGATGAAATGTTCCTGTTCATCTTAAAATATATGATGCCATGAATAAAAATCATAAAATGTCCTATCCAGATTTGCACATGAGATACTCAGATTAGCACTGAAATGTAAATTTGGTGAAAATTTGTCCAAGACTTGCTCAGAGTGTTATTTAAATGAAACAGTAAAAATCCAGTTGCTCTTTGCTGAAGTCCCTCCTGACATGCTGTTTGAGAAACACTGCATCAGTATTAAAAGATAAAATTATTGTAGTTTCTGTTGTGTTTCATAGTCTTTCTTAGCTGGCCACTGCTTTTGCAACCAGTTTGACACTTTCCTACAGAGCATCGTGGAAAGTTAGAGTTCTCTTACTGGATGTGAAGTGTCTGCATAGTTCAGTTGCTGTGGATATTTTTTAATTGCATTGTTAAACCCATTAGGTCCTTACATTTTTGCAAGTGAAGGTACCTGATTCATGGAAAGAAGTAATTTCTTAGTATTGTTTAGACATATTAAATACATGGAATTCTTTATAGTCACTGTAAAGGCACTTTCTTTAGTGTGCTTTGTGTTCCTGAGTTCAGAATACAAATGTTGTCTTTGTGATGGCACAATTACGGATGTAGGGAGCTAAAGGTGTTTTGTAAGTCACTGTTAATTTTTTTCAGTAAGTGAAAGCAGAAGTGTTACTATTTTTGCACTCTCACCTAAGGAGCAGACTTGCATGAGAGATGAAACTGGGCAACAGGACCATCCTTTTACAGAGAGAGGGACAACAAGAGCCTGTTGGTATCTGCTTGGGTGCTTGTACAATCAGCAGTAGGTACACATACAGCCCTCCCACTTGTTACTGACATGGCCAGGTCCTTCAGGCAGCTGTCCAGCCACTGTGCCATGGGGAGAGGGAAGTTCTGAAAACAGTACTTAAAGGATGTTTTAATTTTCATGTCTAAGGAGATCAAATGGTACACTGCTAATGAAGGGGGAGGTTCAGATAGACCCTGCCTGGAAGATAGACTCTTTGATACTTTGTGATGAATTTTAGAAAGAGTACTATTTGCCAGCTGATGGGGTCAGTAATCTGATCTTGCAGGAAGCTGTTCTATCTCTGCCTTGCTCTACCCCGTCTTTTTTCACCTATTGGGCTAGGGAGCAGCTCAAGTGGCAAACCAGACAAGGAAGACCACTGGGCAGCAGGACTGGAAGGAGGAGGAGGAAGAATTTCTCCTCAGCTGAATCAGCTGAGGTGTTGTCACAGGGAGGAGTAGAAGGCTTAGAGAAACTTCATTAGAGAAGCCCTTTCTTTGAGTCTGAGGTGCAGGCAGAACTCCCTTGTGTTTTTAAACTTCTTCACAGAAAGGAGCTTAAATGAAGGCAAATCCTTCCTTAACCTCAGATACTTTCAGTGGTTTAAGTATAAGGGACTATAGAGGTGTGATTAAATCACATTATCCTGCAGGTTTTAATGATGGCAAATCAGATATGTGTATAAAAGATGAGTTGTTTATTACAACAAATGAACAGATAGAAGATCTTAGTCAGAATTATATATACACAGTATAAAAGCCAAAACATTCTAGTCAACTATTATAACTATTATAGCATGGATGATGTAGTGACTATATTAAAGTAATTATGTTAAAGCTAGTGAAGGAAATATTAAGTAGAGGTTTTGATGTATCTCACCACACTCCAGGCATGAAGACTTCTTTCTCTCAGTCTCTGGGAAATAACTGTAGAGAGACATTCCAAACTCCACAGGAGAAACTCCAGACATTTCAAGAAAAGGATGTGGAAGAATCTAACTTGTATCAAAGTAGACTGGACTTTTATAGTGTAAAGAGGTTGACCTGCCAGTCATGGGCCTCCAGGTCAGCAGCTTATCTGTCAAGTCTCACTTCAAAGGGACAGGTGTGTGTTTGAAGCTGGTGAGCCAGACCAGCCCTTTAGCATATTCAGCACCAAAAAATACCACTGTGGTGCCACCAGTAGCTCCCCAGAGAGCTTGCATTGCTTTGTCTTCTGACCAGATTCAGGCCAAGCATCCTGCTACAGATTTAGTGAAAAATTTCACCTGTAATACACTAAAGGGTTTTGTTAGAACTAGGGGAGTCTGAAGAAAGAGGTTTGTTTAGAATCTACATTGTAGAGGGCTAGAGTTTTTCAGTAGCTTACTGATCATTGATCCCTTGACACACCCTACTTCTGCCCCTTACAGAAATGCTAAGTACATTAGAGAACAGCCAGATCTCTGGGAAATGTTTCTCCCCATAATCATGGATAGTCTGAAGAGAGGTTACTGTCTGTGGATGAATAATCATATCACCAACTTTCAGTCATTCCCTATCGAACTGTTATCAGCTGTTACAAGACCAAGCTGTCACTGAAAACTCAATATTCTTAAATATGCCTAATGTACCTAAACTAAATAGTCGAGATACAAAATTTAATTGAATTAAGCTGTAAACATCCAGAAGAAAAGATTTTGTTAAAACTGTTTCAGCTGTGCTGCTGATGCTCAACGTTTTGTCTGCATACTTGGTGAGCAGAAATGTGGAAGGCTCTTAGAGGAGATGAAAAATTTGTGTTGCTTCTCCCTGATGTGGAACCTGTATTCCCTGGTGGACATCAGCATGGAAAAATGCATCAGCATCAGAAGGGGCACTCATCTGCAGCATGGCCCCCGGAAGACAAAGCAGCGTTTTACCTCTCGGGATTAACAAACATGTGGCAGCTTTGGTAGGGCTGTTTGGTAGTCAGGTGATAGACTGGCCATATGTCCTCATACCTCATTCTGGCATGAGACTTCCCCCCCTCCCCCTTTGAAATTTGAAAAAAAAAAGCTTAGCTTTATTCAGTTGTCGTTTGATCCAGTTCTTATGTCACAGACATGAAATTGTAAAAGATCTTTTAAGAAGTTTTGTACCCAAGTTTTTCTCACTCTAAGTCCTTATTGGAAAGGACATAGAGAAATTATTAGAGAATGTAGATGACTTGCATCATAAGAAGCTTAGGCAGCTAGTTAGGCTCTAAATAGGAAGATGTATGTTTAAGAGTTCTTCTGGCAGCTCCAATCCCTTCCCAGAGTACAGCTTGGTCCTTACAGTGCCATGCTCCCAAATTGTATAGGAAAAATAAGAGAGGCACAAGGTTCTTTTCACACAATTAAAACTTTCATCCAGGTGGTTAAGAGCCCTTTCTCTGTCTCTGTGTTTTGGACCAGTGATGTAAGGATTTGACATAAGAAAAATAATTGTTTAATTGTTTAATTTTCAGTAGGGAGAAATGGAAAGTATTACTGGCTTCAAAATATCATGAAGTTAAAATATTGAATTAAAAAATAACTGCAAGCATGGGGAAGTTGTGTTTTCTGCCTTGTAGTACTTTATCACTGGCATTTCACTACTCTGAGGAGATAATGTGTAGTTCATTTTAAGCAAATTAGAAAATATGAGTGTTACATTAGTGTAATGAAAACATCATTATTAAAGGGTGAAGGAAGTATAAAGTATAGATTTCCCCTCACTCTTACATAGTTTTCTATATCCATTACAGACCAGATCCTTGTATTTTAGCTATTTAGATTTTTACCTAATTTGTTATTTTTAAAGACAGCTTCAACCATGATTCTCAAGGAATTCTCTAATCCATTAAAATAAAAGCAAAGCACACAACTACCTTCAGTAAATCCTTTGATTAAAATGGACATTTCTGAACCTTCTACAGACCATACCTGCTCAGATGTGACAGCATTTGTGACATCACCAGTACAGACTTTCACAAGGATTTTCAAGTCAGTGTTGTAAGTTTCTGTTTCATTTTTGCTAATAAGAGAATTGTGCTGTTTATTTTCTAGAGGGAAAAAAGTCACCAAAAGCGTATCAAATTTGTTTACTTAATTCAATAGAAATGCAAATTTTTTTTTTTTGAAAATTGCAGTTTCTTATTGGTCCCTATTATTTTGATGTCACAAATGTTAAATATTTGGTGCCAGTTAATTATTGTATGTATAATCAGAATTTCAGGAAAGCCAGATGTAGGAGGAGATTTTCAGTGTTTTCTCATGTATGAAATTTCTCTTCTGCATTGAATAAACTAATTGTAGAGTTTGCTGAGTAAGGTCATCCTTTAAGTTATTAGACTGTTTTGGAGCCTAAGTCATTAAGCATTTTTCAGTAGTTAGATTAGGAAGAAATTGTATGCAGATAGCAGAGAAAACACAAGATGTGTGTCTGTTAGTGAAAAAAAGAGTAGCAAACATCATCCTGAGCTTGGTGAGATAAATTTATGTGTCTTATCCAGGTCAGTCATTTTTCAGGTCCATTTTGTGGCTGGAATTTTGGGGTTGTATTTTATAGCTGTGTTTTAAAAGTTTCTAAAATAACTGAAAAGGATTCAAAAATTTTGTGCTAGTAAAATGGCAGGGCTGAAAATTTTGTGATTTTGCTTTCTTATAATTAAGAGACTAAAAAAACTTGAAACAAAAGACTTTTTAACACCTCATTTGCCTGAATATTTGTTGCAATTGTAATATAATAAAATAGTGCAAAATAAATAAATATAAAATATGTATTAGAACTGAACTGTGTTATGGTTCTTATGTGGGAGTGATGAGCTGTTTTATTACATTTGAGCCATTGAAAGCTTTTAGAAATATATAGAATTCTGAGGTTATAAATGAGTTGGGGTTTTCTTTTTTTTTTTTTTTTTTGCTTCTTTAATTTTAATCTGTAAATTTAAAGGAAATACTGATCAAGTTGTTCTTATCTTCTTAGCACTACTGTTAGGGTAGGACATATTTCCCATCTAATTCAGTTTCAATTTATATTGGGATCTCTAAGTTGCTAAGATTTTGTAATATTATTAAATTGTAATAACTATTTCACAAATAGACATAGAAGTATTGTATTTCTAGCTTTTCCAATTGTGCATTTGAAATGATTTTTGAGTTATTTGTCAGAGTACAGAGATTTGTACAGTTTACATATTTTTAATTTATAATTTCTGTGTATATGTGTTGAGTCAATGTCAGAGTATGTTCTGACACATATGTCAGGATATAATTAGGTTGTATAGAAAGTGCAATTGTATTAGGGAAGTTCTTGGTTCAATAGTTTGTCAGACCCATCGTGGCATCATTGCTTAGAGATGCAGTTGATCTTAGAAGCTTAAATCACTTGGACCTGATTTTCTAGGTTGGCTGGAAAACAAGAATTGCACTCACAAGGCAGAGCAGCAGTCTGGTTAATTAGTAGTTAATATTGTCTAAGTTCATGGTGATCCCCCTTCTCATTTGCCTCTTTCTTGCCCCCAGCCAATTACTCTCATCCTGATAACAGCTGTACAATAGCAATACCTGAAATTGTTTTGGTCTGGTCAAAACCTTTTTCTTGGGGTGTGCTTTTTTACACCTGTCCCAGCTGTGTGGGTGCCAGTGTTGGTGCAGTGGGGTGGGACATGAGATACACTGCATGCTTCCTGTGCAGCCTGTCCTCACCTTCCCAAATGGACTGCCCTGGTATTCTTATGGTTGTTGTATTTGAGGTGAACCAAAGTGGCCAAGGACTGGAACTCTCATTCTGCATCAATACTTCCTGGCTGGTACCAGATTTGTGCTAGAACAAAGGATGCATAGCAATTAAAGGAAGAACATCCCTATGCTGAACGTTTACGGCGATTTCCGGATTGTGGGATTTTTATTTTTTAAGAAAAAGTGCTCACACAAAATTGGAAATGTGTCACAGCATGCAAGGAGAGACTGGCTTTTCCTAAAGGTGCTGGTAGGGTTGGGTGCTGAATTGGTGGAAGAGTGGCTGCATTGCTGTGGTGCAAACCACTAGTTTTGTGGTGAATTTATAGCATTCAGCCAGGACTGTGGATACAGAATGTTTGAAAATCTTTTCCTGAACTCTTCTGAAAATATGTTCCTGTGAAATGACTGGTACTCTGCTATTGGCCATTTGTCTTGTTAAGCCCTTTGCTCATAGTCCTTCCTTTGAAAGTGAAGCCTAATCCAGTCTTTCTGTACTCACTCTTCTTCTCTTGCTTCTCTCTAGTTATTTCTCTGTGTATGTGTTTTGTCTCTAAAGCTCTTATGTTGTCCTGTCATTTTTAAAAAATGTCATTCTCAAAACTGTAATTTATTTGTTTACCTTGGAATAATATTTACAGTGTTTGTAAAACTTGGTAACTTTACAAATGAGGATATTTTCATTTCTTCTCAGTGTTGCATACTTAAACAAGGGTTATATTAATTGTTCTTTAGTGGTTAATTTAAAACTAAACAGTGTGTGAGCATTTCAGGTTATTTTTGTAATTGTTTATTAATTCAAGTGATTCGTCACTGTATTTTGTCTGGTGTTTCTCAGCTCACTGGCATAGAGTTGCCACTCTGAAATTCTTCACATTCTTAATAAACTGAAATAGTTTTGCTGTCAGGTATTATATGCAGTGGTAACCCTAGATCATTGTATATATTACTGAAAACGCTCCTAACAGAAAACTGTCGAGCTTCATGGGTTGAAAGTTGAACATTAGACTATGTAATCCTATTTTGATCTTTTCCTTTTACCCTGTTTCCTTTCCATGTTCTGTTCCACCACATGTTTTTTTCATTCACACAATTAGTTTCTTTACACTTATTAAAAGATTTTCTTAAAAGATGAAATAATTTGTGTCAGTCTCCATCCATTTTATTTTCTTGACCTTCTTAAAGATAGCCCATATGATGGACATAATTTTTCTACTCAAAAGTAGTGTTGCCTTGTTTATCTTATGTAAGTTTGTGTTATTTGTGTGATTAAAAATAGAATTTGAAGCAGTTTTGATTGCCATCCAGCCAAGCAACTTGACATTTTCAAGGTTTTTATAAACTTTTTTTTTTTTTCCTTGGCGTTGTGGGGTATAATTCTCCATTTTAGAATCCTTCAAACAGTTATCAGTGAAGGATAGCTGTGTCTGCCTGTAGCTTTCACCTCACTTACAATTTCCTAGTAACTGTGTATGTATTCTGCCTAGTTCTGGAACTCTTTAGTACTTAACAGTCAGCCCCAATACCTTCTTTTTGATCTAGACTGATAGGAAGTATTTTTCTATTACCTAAAGTAGATTCTGGTGTTGTCTTCTGAGGTAAAAACCAATAGAAAGAAAATATTCTGGTTTTTTGCAAGTGTATTATACTCAGCTGCAGAATTCATTTTGTGTCTGGTTAATTTTTCCCCAAATTTTCATTTCCTAATCTGTTTGATTTTTTTTTTTTAAATTTTTTTTTATTTCCCTTGCTTCGAAGTTTACTACATCTTATTTTCTGAAAGCAGCATTTTAAGATTTATGAATTTTTCCATTTCACTACAGGGTTTCTTTATGTTAAGAAACCTACATTTTCCCAGCTCCACTCAGTTGTTTCCTTATCTTGTGTATGAAGATGTGGTTGTAGGAACAGGATGAAAAGCTGGAAGTATGTGCTAAGGAACAAGCAGATCCTAAGGGGTGGATGGTGTATTTTCCAAATTTTGTAGGTCCTTATGAATTAAGCATTTGGTTTATTAACAAAAATATTTCAAAGGATGATCCAGGAAGAAAATGGGGGTGGAGGTGAGGGAGTGGATTTGAAGTCTTTGTCTCCCTCCCGTGCCCTGTGTTGAAGTTCAGTTTCACCTTTAATTTGCTGAATAGTTCCTGTCCCAAATATGATGGAACTGAAATATTTTGTGGTTACTCTTGAATGGTTCTTGACTTAATTCCTCTATACTGCATGGATTAGAAGAAAAATACTTCCTGCTCATGTGCTTTAGAGTCAACAGTATCAAGGAGTATTAGTGTCAATAAATTACTTCTCTGAACTTTATTATGTGTGATATTTAGCCAGTTTGAGAGAAATAAAAGAAGTCCTTGAAGTGGACACTATTTAAATTGGGGGGCATGGGATTTTCCAATTAATTGGATTGCTATGGTAGGCCAATACATTAAGCACAGGCAGTTTTGCTGCTAATTACACACAACTTCTCTGGAGTATCGGATATTCAGATCCATTTTATGAATATGGTAGGGAGAATAACAACTGTAAAACAAAGCACTGTGCATGTAAGTGACTGTTAGCGTGTATTTCAGAAGGGATAAATGCTCACCATATGGTACAATTACTGTGTCCAAGTTTTCAAATTAGCTTCTCTCATCCTCCTTATTACTGTCTTTAAAAAGAGAGGAAAAAAACCCAACATGATTTATCTACTCTGCAGCAGAACTCTTGACGCAAAACAGCAGCCCAGTTCTGTCCAGTTTTTTTTTCCTAGCATAATAGAGGCTGTCGGACTTTTTTATACTAATTACTGTGTGAGCCTCAGATGAACCCCCTTCAATTCACAGGGCTTTGTTAAGGGAGGAGCTGTCAATGTGTCTGCCCGTTTGCAGCTGTGCTGTGGCTTTAGCTTGCTTAACATTATGCTGCTTTTTAGACTTGACAGAAGGGATTTTTTTTTTTTTTTTTTTTTTTTTTTTTATTAAGGCAAAGCAGCCTTGTAGCGAAATGGTTTAAGCAGCTGCATTGTGGGGAAGCACAAAGAAGTTATTATTGTGTCTGTTTAGGGGGGTTGGATGGAGGGGGGAGATATTCGGCTGCTGTTGATGCCGATTGTTGACTTGCCATCTGCCAGATAGGGAGAAGAAAAAAATGACAGCTCCAGCAGGGTGTTCAAGAGGTTGTTTGGAGAGACGCATAAACATGTGCAGATGTCGAACTGAATAATGGCAAGAACTTGAGACGGTTTATGATGCTGCTGTTGTGTGTGCATATACAGAATGAATGTATGTGGAGATTTGGTTAGGAGGAGGGTACATATTAATTATCATTGTCCCCCACCGCCTCCTTTACTTCTGTTAATTAGTTCAGGAGTTTAATATCTTCCCTCCCTCCGTTGTTTATTCCTAAAAAGAGCCTTTTCTTGCAGTAGGGAAGAAAACTTTTGATTTCTCCATGTGGTGAGCTAAAAAAAAAAAATTCCCAAAGCAACAACTTAACAAATTTGGTATTTGTGGACATAGAAAGAGTAATGTAGTTATTTCAGTCTCAGACATTTGGGGGACAGGTGCTCTGCAAGTTCTTACATAGCTTTGTCTGCTGCAAGACTGGTACATTGCATACCCCTACTTCTGCATCCTGAGCTTTTCTTATGCAGAAAGTGCCACTTGGTGATTGTCTTGTATTATAGAGTGTGCTAGGGGTTAGAATGAGATTAGCAACTAATTTTCTCTTTCACTTGATCTTATTTTCAGTTCTTTCTCTGAAGGCAAGGAGCTGGTCAGGCATAACTTATATTTTCCTGTTTGACAGTTGCTCATAAAATAAATTTGGATCGCTCCATAGGAATATAGTCTTCTTGCTTTCACTAAAAATCCTTTCTTATTTCTTGTTCAGTGATTATGGCGAGTTTCCATGGTATTGTGAAAGAAATGTGAGAAAGGATACAAGCATAGAGGGAAATTAAGTTAGCCCAGAAAGGCTAAATGAAAACATTGTTATACAGGTGATTTCTTTGAAGATAAAAATGGAAACTTTAAAATAACGCATTTTCTTCTCTAATATTACATGACATTCAACATTCAAATATCTATACTGAACTGAAAAATGGAAAATGAAACAGTGGTTGAGGTGTATTGTAGATGTGGATTGCAGGCATGTCTTCATGTTATCAGTATGTATCAGGGTTTTTTGTCATTTACAGCATGACTTAAATATTACTGGAATGAACCTTATCAGTGCATCCCACCAAGCCCTTACCCAAAGTCAAGGAACTCCTTTTTATTGTGTCTTCCATCTTAGATCTAATAGGCATCTGCAGGTCCTTGATGACAATAGCTACTGATGGGAGCATTTGATGTGCCCTTCTGCCATCACTGTGGCAGAGTGGGAGATGTCAGGTTTGGATTATGTCAGTTTTAACTGGAAATTCAGGTATGGCTGCCTCCTGCCCAAGTACCAATTTCTGCATCTGAGCCAGAGGAGATTTGCTTTTTGCTTTTTTTGTTAGTTGGGGTTGTTGGTTCTTCTTCCCAGAGTTGTGGTGTTTTATGTGTTCCATCACTGCTGGTGGGAAGCTCAGTCACTCTGGACAGTGCTGAACCAGTTCAAGCAACCAAAGAGATCTCCTGATGTGTGCAGCAGTAATGGGGTGTTCCAGCTCCAGCACTTGGAGGAATGCTTGGGCTTATCTGGTACTGATTCTTTGCAAATGGTGTAGGCTAAGTGACAAAGCAAAAAGGCTGACTTCAGTGATGTGCCTCGAGGAGGAAACGTAGGGGAATGGTGTTGGTGCAGCTTTTTGGCACCTAGCAAGGACTGGGGCAAGGAGCACACCTAGTGACAAGGAGAAAGTTCAGAGGAACTATTTTAAAATTATTTCAACGTGCCAGTTCTAAAAGTGAGACAGTTTGCTCTGTGAAAACATGCAAGTGTGTACCAGTTTTAAGGGGGGAAAAGTCACATAATTTTTGTCAACGCATGTGTCTGTTAAAGAAACTCAGTTGAGTGATAATGCTATTGTCAAACTTACCATATTCTTTTGCAAACAGTGGAAAGTTTGAAATCTCTTGTGTTAGCTGTTTTGCAAAATGCTGTAAGTAGATGATATTAAGATGATGTTTAACACAACTTGGCCACATGTAAAAATCATTTGTATTTTAATCATCTGACTTAATAAATTTTTACTAAGTACATGAATTTAAATTGTTCCTGTTGTAACTGACTGTCTTATTCACTGAAATTTCTAGATTAATATTTGTATACTTGTACTAAAAATATTTTAATATTAAAATATTAACATAATTTCAAAACCCGAAAAATATCCTTTGGTCTACTAGCACTTGATAAAAGCAGAAGAAAAGAAAATAGTATTTTTTCTGTTATACAAAGTACCACTTGATGCTTATAGTGCTATATAAAAAAGAATTATATAAATATTTAAAAGTACTGAGAACATTAAGGTTTTAGCTATAAAAATATGTGAAACAATATTTAAAATGCTTGAGTTGCCACAAATACAGCTTAACACTATTAAAAAATAAAAAAATTGCTCTGAAAACCATCTAAATAGTGCAGTATTTTTGGGCTTTTATGCTGTATTGCCTTATTCAAGAGAAATACTGAGAAATTGTGACCAGTATTCCTAAATGTTTCCAGAATACAGGCTTTGGTTTTCAATTCCTAAATAGCAAGCATATTTAGAAAATATTGATCACCTTTGTTGCTCAGAGATGCTGATGCAATACAGGACTCTGTTGTTCCAGACAGCATGTGCTAATAGCAACTGCTATTTAATTTATTTATTGTTCTAATTCTTATCCTTCAAGAATAAGGGGGAAGTGAGAGTGATGTTGAAACTGGCAAGTTTTTCTTCCTGCTGGCTCACAATGGGCATGGTAAAGGTCAATTCTCAATTTGTCAGGATGTCAGCTCACTCAGTATTTCTGGTATGATTTTTTTAAAAGGACAAAATTGCATGCATATGAAAACGAACATTTATTTTCCATGTGTTGCCAAAACACACCAGTAATTTTGAGTGGATATTGTAGATGCCCAATTTCAAAACTGCATTTATGTGTGAATAATGGTGTGTCTGTCTCTCTGTTATTGAATATTTTCCTCTGTATTTTTTTTTCATGTTTTAGAGAAAAGATTATTAATGCAAGAGGAAATCATTGAATAAATAACAGGGGCTGAAGTGCTGCTGCATTTGTACAAGATAGGACAATGAGTCACTCCACCAGTCATAATGAAAAAACCATGCTGGCTGGTGATTTGAACCCTAGAACCCTGGAATATGTTTGCACATTGCATTCACAGCCTGTGAGGGGGAAGAAGACCCCACAGTAAGCAGGGAGAATCTTTCCATTGAGGGGATTTGGTCCTGCCCATCACTTTAGCTGAAGTGCACCTGAAACCATGGGGAGCTGCTCCGTGACTTCCCCTGCCTGCGCCTGCACCTCTGCTTGCAGGGAATCTGCTTCCCTGCTAGGAGCCCTTCTCTTTGGTCACTACTTACACTGCTTCAGGAACAAAGAATCTCCTGTTTGCCAGCTCTTCAGTGCATCTGGGCTGGCATGGGGGACAGAGGGTTGTCCCTGCTTTCCTCCCCCCTTGCTCAGCTGAGGCACTTCTGGAGCTCATACACGAGGCTGCTCGCTGCCTTCTGCAGAGCATTCACATCTGTGGGGTTTTCACTGGGTCCAGAACATTCACATCTGTGGGATTTTCACTGGTCCAGAACGTTCACATCTGTGGGGTTTTCACTGGTCCAGAACGTTCACATCTGTGGGGTTTTCACTGGGTTCTGGCTTTCTGCAGAACATTCACATCTGTGGGGTTTTCACTGGTCCAGAACATTCACTTCTGTGGGGTTTTCACTGGGTTCTGGCCTTCTGCAGAACATTGACATCTCTGGAGTTTTCACTGGGTTCTGGCCACCTCTAAATATCTGGGCATAAATTGAGCAGTCTTCTATCTGAGCTGGATTATTGAGATGTTGTGTACAGTGAAAGGTACTTGAACTTTCTCACCTAAACTTCCCAGTTTGCAAAGAACTTAATGGAAACCTAGCTGTGGTATAAGCCAGTGCCCACATGTACCATGAAATGTTTCCTATTTCTCAGCTGGGACTAATGCAAGTACAGATGTGCTCAAAATGTCATTCAGTATTACTGGGAACTGTGGGAAAACAGTTGGTATAAACAAATAATCACCATTTCACAGTGTAAGAGAGAATCAGAAAGTTCCAAATTCTGCTTTTCTTTGAACTGCCAGCAAATACTGAGGAGAGGGCATCTTATAAAAATGCCTTTTAAAACCCTAAGGGCACGTTAGGAAAAATCAGTTTCATTTAAATTTTTACTATGCAATAAGATTTTGCAGAACAGTTTGCATAATGTATTATTACATACTTACATTAGATTGAAGGACATAAATTATGAGGATAGGTATATTTTTTAGTTATCTTAAACATTTATTTTTTACAGTGGCTTTGAACGGTGCTGCAAATTTCTTAAAATGAAATTAAAAAGAAGTAAATATTCTAACAGAAGTGCTTTGCATTTACTTAGTGTCTACTGACTTAATCAAATAGTCTGCTGATGCTTCCAATCGTGTGTTAGGTAACACTGCCCTCAGAGGGCCAAGGTAAGGAAATTCAATCTCAAAACCACTGGCATTATTTGCGATAATTTTATTTTACCTGACATTAATTACAGTTGTTTCTTAAAAAAAAAAAAAATTGCATATAATTGTGTGATTTACTTTTATGTAACGTTGCTTAATGCTCTTAGATAAATTCCTTTTTTCCCCCCCTCTATTTATTAAATGTTATTGCAGGGAGTTTGATCTAACAAAAAAGGTGCCTTAAAAAAAAAAAAAAAAAAAGGGAGACCATGTTTGTGTATTATTTCTATTAAATCCATTTGAGTAAATTGATGGAACAGACAAGAGGCAGAATTTTGCTGTGTTCTCTTTTTGGAAGGTTTTTTTCCCTCACTTTTTTTTCCTCCCTTAAATCTCACTTATGTCTGTGTGGCAGCTGTTGCTTCTTTTAAGGAAGCAAGTTTTTGAACTCAGGTTTCTGTTGCTTATCAGCACTGTATATTAAAGACATTTCCTTCACACCTCTGAAACCATTTACATATTGAAAAATGTAGATGTTTCGCAAAAGTGTTTTTTTAAAAAAAACATTTAAAAATAATAAGATTAATTTTGAATTACTGATTAATTTTTCAATAATTGCTAAATTTCCAATGCTTAAGGATTACAAATGGTGAGACTAACAATAGCAACTGCCAAATCTGAGGTGAAATACGTGTTTGAAGAGAGAGTTTGGGTTGCGAGGTAAAGTGAAAAAAAATTACAAACTTTTGGGTGATGCATTTGTCTAAAATAGATTGTTTTTTTTTCTTTTACTGCTCATACAATTTCTTAGAAAGCTCTCCTTTCTGAAGCTTCTCAACAGTATGAAAACGACCAACGTTGCATCACTGGAATAAACATATTTGTGAAATGTCCTGAAGGCAGGTTTCTTGTTACTGGCTGTCAAAAGCAAAAAAGAAAAATCATTAAGGCTGCAGTACAGAGGCAAATAAAGAGGCAGCCACGAGGGTCATGTTCTAAACAAACCTTCATTAAGCACTCTTTGTTACTGTTGTTAGCCAGTGTATTATTAAATACAACGTTAATTAAAGAGTTGCATGTTACGAGGGTGCTTTTTGCATGAAGATCAGATTGAATTTTCATGTCCTTCATGAATATACTGCTGTCTTAATCTTTTGGGTGTATTCTCTCAGTAGTTATTGAAAAAGCAGACCCCAACAACATAAAATTTGTATTTTGTGTGTATGTATTTATTGTCTCTATGTATCAGCAAGATGCATATTCTAGTGCCACTTTCCTCAAGTAGCTTAAAAAACTTTGCCTAGAATTAAAATGATGTAGGAATTACTTGGCTTTCTTTGCTGCGGTAGTTGCAATTAGAGACCTCTTCTTACTGTCTAATAAACAGATCCTGAAAGAATGTGGTTTTCAACTTAGAAGGGTGTAAATTTAGGCAAAACAATAATTTATCTTACATTAACTCAGCAGGAAGCAGGGTACAAACCGATTATCGCTCCATGGCAGATCCACTGCTTTTTTAAATACTGCAGCTCCATTCTATTAAATTGTCAGTATGTCTTGTGGTTTGGTTTGCCTGCCTGGACTTCTCCTCTCTCATATCATTACTACTTTTCACTTGATTTAAGAAATTTCACATGAGAATTTCCTCTAGGTTGCTTGTGTTGAGGTATTTAATAAACATACATTCCAAGTATCTTTATAGTGATTTAGTATTGATAATACTGGGAAATACACTTTTTTTTTTTTTTTTTAATGCAGGGCTGCTAAGTTAGAAGACATGTGGAAGTGTTTTTTCTTTTCAAATGCTCTGCTTTGCTCTAGCATTTTTTGTGTGGAGAATTTCTTTCAAGGCAAATCAGTAAGCACGTTTATTAAGAAGTATGGACTAAAATGTTTTTCTATCTTTAGGCAGATTGTGTGAAAGGAATGCAGTAATAAGAGAGCACCTAGAGAGCATCTTGAGAGCCCTTAACCCACTTGAACAGCTAAGTGAACTGTTCACTGATATCACCATTTAGTCTTCAAAAGTGTTCACCCATTATTTAATTAAATTACAAAGTAAATATAGGGCAGATGATAAATTTTCACATATAGGCCTTGGAGAGGAATTGGAATATTGGTATTTTCAAGACAAAACCAAGGTTTGTGTGTATATGTATTCGTATGGATGTTTTGAAAAAGTAGTCTGACTATGATTCATGTTGGGAAACCACTTCTTCTTCAAAGAAGAAATATGTCTGTGAAAGAAATATATGGATCCTTATGAAGCCATAGTGTTTTACACTTGCTTTTAAATTTCTTTTTCTGTGTCTGGCTGTAGTCTGTAGAGTGAGAACAGGGATACAGCTATGCTCATAGGTAAATTGGTATTTATCTCTCCTATGATTGGCTTCTATCCAGAGTTGCTAACTCTCTTCAGAGGAGCTTGAAAGTGCTATTCAGCTCTTCCAATGCTTCTTCTCCAGAAGAAGCTGAATAATTCAGTAGGTGATTAAAACTCTGTCCAGTTTTCTGATTAAGGGAGTCTGTGTTTGGCTGCTCCTGGGTACCCAACCTGAGGTGTTGTCTTAAGCAGTGAAGAGGGAGTAAGGATTGGAGAAGAGTGTGTTGAGTCTGTCTCTAAGGCCACCAGTTAGAATGGTCTCCTTTTCCAGGAGGTTTCATTCTGGAGAGTGTATGGAAGCAAATAAAGGCTGCCCTTCTGTCCTGAGTGACTCTTAAGTGCACTTAGCCTATCAGCCCTGATCCTTAGAGCAGCCTGCTTATCTCCCTCTCCAGTTTATTCCTGGCAGAAAGGAGGGACTCTCTTTGAAACCTGACCCCTTGGATGGCTGGTCTGCTTTAGGCTTGTTGAGATCATCTCCATGCTGTTCTTAAATTCTTGAGCAGGTTTAGGTGACTGACTTCTAGATAAGACTAAGATCTGGATAGATTGCAAATCCAGTAACAGGCACTTACAATGAAATCAGATATAATTTACTAGAAAAATACAGAAGATTATAATTTCTTTAAGGATGCAGCTAAGATGTTAATATTTTTAAAACTTGTATACGTAAGGTTTTGTTTTGGCTTCAACTGTTGACTCCATGCAGATTTCAGAAAATTTGTTGCAGGGCATATTTTAAATATTTTTAAAATAAGACTCATACCTTTACTTAAGCCTGTGATTATTTCATGTTCAAGTATTCAGCAAACTTAATTTTCAGCATTTTCATGTAATGATGATACAGTTTTTCATTGTTGTTGGTATTAATGTTACACATTTATTTTCCCAAGCTGCACTTGTGTTTCTTCTTCAGCTTGTACCTGTTTGTTTTGTTTTGGGGTTTTTTTTGCATGCTTTCATGTTAACTGGGATTTCCTGCTGTGAAATGAGTTCAGACTGGCAGTATCATTAGGGATGTTCCCAGCCAAACTAGAACCAGAGGCTCTAGTTTGAGATACAGCTCTGCATCAGTACAAAAGTAACTAGTGGCATATCTACTCTATTCACTTAGTGGTCAGATTAAGTCACACTTGGACTTTTTAAATTCTTTCTACCTATGTGAAAATGTCTGTATTGCAAAGTCAAGCAAGTACCCTGCTATCTGGAAGCAGGACTAAACAGGAAGAGGTTTGCTACATAAGCCAGCCTGAATAGCCCTGTGTTAATTGTCTTCTCCATCTTGTATTCCCTACTTGCCTTCTCTGCTTAAATACATGAAAATTGGACATGTTAGTGGCTGCAGTTGGATTTGTTAAGTCATGGGTATTGCCAAAATCCTTACAAGCTGTGCTCAGGTTCCTCAAGGCCCTAACAGCAATTCCCATGTTGAACTTCAGTGACAATTAGTTGATTGCTATGATGGAAAGGTGAAGGTGCAGTTAATGAATTCTTAGATTACCCTTCAGTGAAGTAACCTCCATGTTAGAGGGATGTAAACTTCTTCCTGACTTTGAATGGCCTAAAAGCTGTGTAGCTGTAGCTAACAAGGTGCTGAGCTGATAAAGGGCACTGCCAGGCTGGGGCTTAGCCCAGGAGCAGTGCAGCCCCTGGCATGGTTCGTTCTGAGCATCTTACAAGTGGTGAGAATTCCTAGGTTCCTTGATGGAAATTCTGCATTGTTAATACACTCTTTTTTTCTCTGAAAATTTTCACTTGTATAATGATGAAGCAGTTACTTTATTTAAAGTCGTAGTAAAAGTCATTATTTACTGTGCAGAATTTATAGATATCAAAGATGAGGGAAGTTGGGCAAATCTAAACTAACCTGTACTGAACTGAGTAATTGCACTCTAAAAATGAAATTGTTGCTGATTTCTGGTGTGGCATTCTAAAGTGTAATAAAATTAAGGAAATTTTTCACCCTTAATAGCAAATAAGTGGCATTAATTAAGGGTTGTGTGTTCTGTATGTTTCTGATCCTAAATTCCTCATAGACTCAGAATGCAGAATCTTTTGCTCAGGCTGGGGTAGGGGAAAGGTGACATGACAGGTTTCCTGATGGACTTACCTCTTAGAAGGCAATTGACTTCTACTTTTTCTGGTTTATTCCTTTTGTTTTCAGTTATATTTTCAAAGTATATTTTGTGTAGGTTTTTCCATTTCCCCCAATTTCCTTGTATTTGCTTAGTGTATGTTTTGAGAAAATTAATGACTTTTTGGTTTGGCTCAGCAGGGTAAGAGTTCTATCTTGGAGCAGTTTACATTTCATTTGGTTGTTAGAAGTCAAGATGTAGAGTCTGTTTCTTTTCCCTGAAAAAGAAAAAATTATTTATGGTGTAAGCATGCAGGATTTTTCAAAAGTATAGTGTGATAAAATTCAGAATTATACAATATTAGTATACCATACTTACAGCTTCTTATTCCAGAGGCATTGTTGTACAGTCCAGGCTTACCACTGCAATTCAGTTTTTCCTTCTTTTGGACAGAGTTAAGGCTTTGTCTGTAAATTGAAAACATCTGAAAAGATTTTGATATAATTAATGTTTGATACTGATAATATGGTATGTTTTTTAGTATTCAAGTTTGGGGTTTTTTTCTGCAGTGCTAATGAACTTTTTTTTCCTTCTCCTTTAGGAGAATATATAAAAAACTGGCGGCCAAGATACTTCCTGCTGAAGACAGATGGCTCTTTCATAGGCTATAAGGAGAAGCCCCAGGATGTGGATCTGCCATATCCACTCAACAACTTTTCAGTGGCAAGTATGTATTTCCAGTATTTATTATTCTCTCAGCATATTGACAGATTATCTGCTACATATTGCTTCGTATATAATTCAGAATTTATTGGTAACACTGCAAGTTTAATGCCATGTGCCGTACTAATGCACCACTAATCTTACATCCAGCTCTACAAGATGTATTTACAGTAGCATGGAAAAACCATGCAATGGTTTTTGAATGTTTTTTGGAAGTCTAAGTTCTCATTTTTTGTGTGTGTGTGTCTGAAGTGTCTCTAAACAACAATGACATTTGACAAATGATTGCTATAAGAAGAAAATTCCTGGAAAGCTTACCTTGATTTAGATCACTGACCTCTTTTCTGTTTTTCATTAGTGTCTCTGAATTCACTTGAAAACTCAAATTAATTAGAAAATTATCTAGACTTTCAAATGACACAAAATCATGCTAAGTTATTTTTCTCTTGGATAATCAGGTAATCAGCTCTCCAGCCTGGTTAATGAGTAATTTCAAGCAATCAGACAATTTGCATATATTAACAAAGCTACAAAGTGTGTATCTGTTGGATAAAGTCAAGATTGCATGTTTTCCAAGAATGTTTCTAAAAGACAAATTTGTAGGGTTTTTCATCTGTCAGAGTGAGATTGGTGAGCATTTCTGAACAGAAATGAAAGTATTTAAGAAAAAAATTAAGGGGCAAAAAAAATCTCTATGAGTTGCAAATATCACAGCTAGAAACTTTCAGAGGAACACTAGAGACGTTACCCAATTCCTTTCAAAATTGTATTAAGTGTACTAAAATACAAAAAGTGGCAGTGTTTGGTTTTATGGAGAAATAGAGGAGCCACCACAAGAACATTTGTACTCAGGGAAAGGGTTCCCTTCATCTTCACTGCTGAAGATGGAACAAATGCTACTGAGACCGAATTTTCCTATTTTCTTGATAAAATTGTACTTGAGACTGACTCAACCTTTGTTAATACAAAGTAAGTTGTGTATTTTATTTGGTAAGAAAATAATCTCATGCTCCAAGCCCATTTCTCATCTCACAGCTAGAAGAGGAAAATTTTGCATATTCTGATTGCAATAGAAAATGATATTGATTGTGCAAACCTTCTAATGCTATTAGAGGCTCATTCTGCCTTGTTGGTATTCAGAATAAAAGCAGTGATGTCTTTAAGTTGTTCAAATGAGTAGGAATTGACTAAATCATAGGCCATTATTCATTTCTTAGTTATTGCTCTGTATATTCTAACTACTCTTTTTTAGCAGGTAGTATTTTTCTAGATACTTTTCCCCCAGTTTGCAGCAGAAAGACAATTTCTAGAAATACAGTAGGCATACCATGTTCTTCATTGCATATTCTGCCTTCCTTTGCTGCAGCAACTAGAAGGGTGATCCAAATAGTAGTTCTGCTAAGCAAAGAAATACATAATTAGCAATTATTACGGCATAATTACCAGTGTGTTGCTACTGGTTTTGGTTGGGGCTTTTTTGGTACCCAGAGGTTCTGTTATGTAATTCTGATATTAGAATGCTGTCCCTGAACTTTGCCTTGATGGAAATTGAAAGATTTCACATTGTTTTCCAAAATGATGCCATTACCACCCCCACCACCTCCTGCCAAAAAAAAGATGATTTCTGCAACTAGCATGTCTCATAGGTCTGATTCTTAGGCTGTGCAAGCTAAAGGGACAAGCATGCAATATTAATGGGAAAAATCCAGTTTTGATAAGCAAGATGACTTTTTCTGTTTTTCTGAATGGAAAAGGAGTAATTTCATCAGAACTGTTGGCTGATCAATGCAAGAATAGGGAGATGTATCACTCATGAAAAGAATCTCATGAAATTGAGTGTAGTGCCTGTGTAGAATTCACAGGATGAAAAGCAAACCAGGATGGTATTGCATTCTAAATTGCAAGGGACTAAGTTTTTTATCAGCTCTTTTATCTGTCTGAAGATGAGATCATCAGTAGGGCAAATAAACAAACAAGATTGCTGTATGAGTGAATCACATCTCATGGGAAGTACCTGGTAAATGTCAAGAACTGGTCTCATGGCCTCTGATCCAAGAGTTCCTGAGCTGCTGCAGTGGGTTTGTGGCCACAAGCAGCGCAACATATTTTTCCTGTAATAGTGAAGTACGTTTTTCATAAATTACTAGCCAGGCAGATGGAGTGTGAGATCACTGTTAATACCATCTTGATTAGGTTGGCAGGGACTTAAAGATATGTCTTTACAGTCCTATCTTCATGTAATCTTTGTAGCTCTCTGTAAAGTGAGAGTGTGGTCTCAGTCTACTTTTTGCTCTCCAAATGATAGACATCTTTGGCTCTTGCTGGCAATTTGTTATTTAAGTAGAAAAGGCCAAGGCTGTGGTATTATTTTCGTAGTACTGTTGGAGTTAAACATGGGAATGTTTGCACAGTTCTACTTTGTATGATACTTGTGTAGTTTAAAACTTTCATAAGCAGCTCTGTCAAGCTGGCTACTTCCATCATACAGGTATTTTCCCACCAGTGTCCCCTGCCTTGTGACATCTCTTCCCAGGCATAGTATCATTTTCCCTAGTGTGGCTCCCTGATTCCTTCCAAGATAACTTCAGAGTTTCTAACCTAAAAGTTTCTCTTTCCTTGGTCTTTTGTCATCTGTGAATTCCATTGGGAATGATGAGAAGGCTGGAGAGAATGAAGTTATTTTACATACTGCTAAAGGTGCTTCCAGTGATAAATATGTCTTTGCTGATAGAGCCTTTCTTATTGGGGAGTGTTTTGTCACAGAATGGAGTGTTCAGAGGCCAGCCCTTTTCCTTGGGGTGATTTGAGAGGAAATGTGGGGGGAAGGCATTGGGAAGTGTGTGTGTCTCTTTACTTAGAGAGGGAGAAACTGAGGCAGCACACTTGTGCTTCAGTCCATTGCCAGCCATCCAGGGGAGCCATGTGGGCCTGAAATGGTGATGAGGGATCTCTCTCCCTTGGAGCACTGAAGGTGAGACACAGCTGAGTGAAGGGTATGACAGAGTGGGGCTGGGTGAAGCTGAAAGGACACAGGCATGTCCTGAATGGACTTTACCCCCCTATGGCCACTGCTCTTCAGCTTTGGCTGCACAGGGAAGGCAGCCACGGGCACCCTGCACTGCATCTTGGAGATGCTGCAAGGTTGCAGAGTGAACAAATCAATCAGATTTGGTGACACTGAGTAGTGTGTAGGAATCACTGGTTCCTCTCCTGTGGAGCCAGCTTATTTTATAGCTAACAGAACCACCTTCTTTTAAATGGGAGTTGTGAGAGCTGTGTATTTGAAGCAGGCTGTTAGTCCCCTATGCTCATGCCCTGACACTGAGACTCACAAAAAGCTCTGCTGTGGTTCCTTACCATGCACTTGAAGAGAAGTGAGGGCGGTGTAATTACATGGGTGGGAAGTTCATTGTGGGAACTTGGAATCGAGTGATGCTGGTTTTCAGGGGTAAATTCAGAGGTGTGAGCTTACTGGAATTGTCTGGTTCAAAATCAGTTCAGCTCTTTCCAGGTGGAGAGGAGCAGTTGCAAGTAATCAAACTGCTGTAGCTTGTACAGATACTCTTGATTGACTGAGTCATGGTAACTGAGTGGGTGTGCATTCCTAGCCCACTTCAACTGCAAAATAAAATATGTTAATTTAAATTGCTTTTGCTTAGGCATTTATGCAGTCAGAACCAGTTTAAAAATAATTTTGGATTCAGTTGGTATGACTTCTCTGTACAGGCAAAGGCCTGATAAAAATGTCCTTTTAAAACTCCATTATGCTTCTTTGAGAGCAAAACTAATACTCTGGGTAACAGGATGTATTTCCTCAGTGCCCTCCCACCCCCTCAAAAAACCTCAACATGGCCTCAAAATGCTGTTTTCAGCTGGCCTGCTGTTGTGTAAGTGAAATAAATGCTGCTTTATGTAAACCACTTTGATTGTCATCATTATTTGGGAAGGCAGAGTGGGGAAGAATTCTACTTCAGTTCTACTTAAGGAAGATTTGTGACTGTTTTAAAAAAAAACCCAACTTCTCACATGAGCAGTGAGTGTGTAGGTAATCACACAGCACATTTGGGATGAAGGATCTCTAAGAATTGGCCCTTTGCCTTCATTTTGATCTTTACATGGGGAATAATTGGGAAGAGCTGTATCCCTTCACAGTATCCTTTGAGCTTTGGCCAAAAATGATGTCACCTGGAACTTTTTTCCTATCTTGAAAGATAATGCTTTCTAAGCACTCTGGTACAGATACCCTTTTTGTCTTTAAAAAGAAAAAGCAATTTATTATAATATTATTATTATGAAAAGGTAACCTTTTATAGACTTTATTTTATTTTTATTTTCTCTGTGGAAGTGATTATCAAGAACCTTTGCTACTCTAAATGGAGAATCTCTGCTACTTTTTCCTTGTCTTAACTTTTCAGTGGGCCAGAGACAAGATTTTTTTTTTTTTTTAGAATTTTAAAAGCTTAAAAACAAGAAAATTGGAAGGTTCCAGTGGAATAATGTAAGTGCTTAAAGAATTCTAAAGACATTCTTTAGAGAAATGGGTAGAAAAATATGTATGTCTGTTTCAAGTGAGATTAATTTATATACCAAAGTACTTCTGCTTTAGACACCACCCTGTATGCAACTCCAAAAATAACTTTGCAATGAGATTTAAGTCCATTTTTAAAAATGTGTTGCAATACTAGATTACATGAACCCAGAGATAAGACATAACAGTACTGATAATTACAGTGTGACTTTGATTCCAAAGTAATAGTAGTAGAATTGAATAAGTAATGTTCATTCAATATTGAAAATATTTGTGGAGACAAGAAATCAATATATGTGTCATATACTGCATTTGCAAATACACCTATAGAAATTCAAGCTCAAATCTATTGTGTATAGGAAATATTTCCATCTGTGTTGGATGGAGAAATGTTTGGGAGGCTTTAAAATTGTGTTATGAATGGTTTCTAGGTGATATAGTTGGTATCCTGTCCTTTGACTTAGAAGTTTATAGCCAGAACTGAAAGTTTTTATGCTGGTGTGATAAACTCAGCTGCTTAAATAAAACAGGGGTCTTTGCATAAAAGAGAGAGAAGGATGTATAATTTTACTGTCTTCTATTAAAACAAGGTAAAGCCCAGGCAAAACCCTTGCAGAAATCTCCTGTTTCCATTCTCCCTCTTTGCATGAAGGGGAAAATGACAAACTAGTTGCAGTGACAGGAAGACATAGATGCTACTTTGGTACTTTTTGAAGTATTAGAAATAAAAAACTTTGCAGCATGATGGATTGCACAAAGTTTAATCTTTTACAGCTTCAAGGAATATAATTAGGGTTTTTTTGTCATATATGTTGTTATAATATCAAAGCACTTAGAATGAGCCAAGCCCCACAGAAGTGGGATTTTTACCCATACAGAACAAAAAGTCAATCCCTGCTCCAAAATACTAAAATTCCAAATATAAAACAAGTGACAGCAGATGGATGCAAACAGATGGGGGGAGTATGAGAAAACTATGAGACAGTATTAGCCTGTAGTACAGGCAGTGGTCTCAGCACATCAACAACTAATCCATTGTCAGGGTTAGATTTTTACTCTCATCTCCCTTCTTTTCTTCCTCCCTCCTTCCCTCCCTCCTGTTTTTTAAGGCATGGTGAAGGCATGGTTTAAGGAGGATTTTAAAGATAACTAGTACAACAAACAGAGAGAAATTAGAAATGCTTTAGAGAACTGATGGTGAAATTGTAACAGTAAAGGGATGGGTGGTGTTTTGGTACTAAATAAAAAATGATAACAAGGATGAGAGTAAACTGTGGGGACAGACAATGTTGAAAAACTACCTATATTTGATGTGATAGAGGTGGGTAAGAAATGGGAAATGCCAAAATAAGAGTGATATGTCATGGGAACAATGGACAAAAACTATCTATTATGAACAGTTTTGGGAATAGCATTTTTAGGGTAAATCTGCATTGGTTTGGATCAAAGAAGAGATATTAAATTGTTCACATAAACTCTGTGTGACCAAATTTAAGTTTAGGGTGATACTTCCCAAAAACAAGATGTAGTAAAAAAGAACAAGGCCTTTTGGAAAAGTCTCAGAAGTAGATTTCCCTTAGGAAATGGGTAAATAAGTGGGAGGATCAAAAGGGGACCAGACTAAGGGTGTATGTATGGGTACACACAAATGTTTGTTCCTATATGAAAAATTCATGGATTTTCATGTGTAAATGAGAAAAAATATATGCATCTGTCTCTGTGTTAGAAAATGGTCTGTTAATTCTGCTAGTTGTCTACTATTTGTCTAGCAAAAAAGGTCATCAGAAAAGTGAGGATTTGGAGTGCAGAGTAGCAACAACAGAAAAAGGTATTTGTAAGGAGTGTGTTCATTAAATTTTGATATGAAAAGAAAAATTAGATTAGCAATTAAATAGGCAAAGATTGAGACAAAAATGTTTATCTTGTAAAGGAAAGCCCAAGGGAAAAATAAGAACTCAAGGTGAAATTATTATGCAAATAGATAGATATGTAGAGAGATATAGATCTGTGTAAAGACAACACTTTCCCAGTGTTAAAAGTTGCAAACACTATAAACAATGCAAGCAGTGGCTTGATACTATTTTTTTGATATAGTTTGATAAATACAGGAAGTTCTCCTCTGTGCTCAAACTCAGTCTCTATTGTCTGTATTAGAAATAATTTCTCAGATATGCAACCTTCTGTTCATTTTTTAGTAGAAATTTTTATGGCTGCTTGAATGTTTAGTATTCGTGTCTAGCCATATCAACACATTCTGCTGAAGTTGAAACCGTTCATATATGAAATAATAAAATTGTATTAGTGTTCTATTTTTTTTTTTTTTTGTGCTGAATGGCTGCATTTAGGAAAGAAATGCTGGTGATTATACAGTTAAAGTTATAGAATTCAAACTTTAAACTTTTTAATAAAATCTGAACAGATGATCTGTGCTTTTTTTTTTTTTTTTTTTTTTTTTTGGAACTGGCAGGTTTCAGGCCCTCTAATTGGCTTCCCAGCTTTGCAGAGTAATTACAGCTTCAAGCAAACTTTGTCATCTGTGGTTCAGAATGGTGTAAAGTAAACAGAACGTTTTGAAATACAGTTTGTAGTTAGAGTTGCTCAGGAGAGTTTAACTAGCATAACTACTTAATTTAGACAGTAGCAGTTATTTGAAAAAGATAGTCTTAACATTTTAGAATTGTCAGGTTGGTTGTCGGTATGAAGACAAAAGTTTACCTCTGTTATGTACCTGACTTTGTTTGGCTTTTTAAAAGGATTATTTCAATAACTGAGAAACATCCTTTGCATTTCTTTTTATTGTTTTAATTTTTTTTCCATTTTCTGTATGCATCCAAAAATGGCCAGAGGAGTGCTATGCACTTGTTGGAACAGAGTTGTAATTCTCTGTTACTGCTTTTGTATTTTTCTGCTTTGAACAAGTGTTCTCCCCCAAGGTTTTTCCTCCCCTCTAATATTAAAGGAAAGTTCTCATGACCGATGTTTCATCCCAGAAAGACAGAAAGCTTTAGGAATAAAATGTGTAATTCCAAGTTGTAGATGGCTAGCATACAAGAACACAAAGTTGAGTCTGTCTGTTTACTGGCTTACTCATCTTTTTGAATGATAATTTCGACTTCCAACTGTTTTGAGTTGAGATTCAGTCCTTTAATTACATATGTTTATGTATAGTAGCAAACTTGAAGACATTATGGTAGAATGTTCTCTACTCTTGGTAATGACCCAACTATCACTCGAGCATTCGGAGCCAGCTCTCAGTAGCCAGTTTCACTCTTTCTTCTGTGCTTTTGTATTTTCCAAACTATTCACTCAGACTTAAGCTACTATGGTTTTTCCACTAATTAGTAGAAAAATATTTTGGTAATTAGCAGTAACTGTGTATTACAGCACTTATTCATCTTAATAATTTTTTTTCCCCCTAGTAGTAGGTGAAAGATATTCACAGAGAAGTTTTTATTCATGTTGCAGTCATGGCAGGAATGCTGTTTATCCCATACATTTGTATTCAGCAGCACATGAAACCTGTGGGGCTACTAAATATCAGCAGACTTCAGTTATTTTTATCTACTTGAGAAGAATGGGTAGTACACCTCTTTTGGGAATAGTCTGGTCCTCCACTTCTTTCTGAAACCCTTTTCACTTTGTAAGGGACGGATATGAATGTATTCGATTTTAACCTTCCCACAAGGAAATCAAATCTTTAGCCACTTGTAACAGAACATTACCAAACCTAATTAAATTTTATTTTCCAATGATATTCTCCAATGATACTGAAATGGCATTTTTGGGGGTTACTTGTCTGTCAGTTTTTTTGCTTTCAGTACCATTTTCAATTCTTAAGGTTTTTTTAAAATTACATTTCATCTATTCGGTTAATCATCTATAATGAAAACTCAGAAGAAATGGGGTTTTTGTTAGTAATGTTTTATTATTATTTATAATGTTAATAAATATTTTGATTAATTTTGTTAATAATGTGCATAATCACTTTGAAGGCTGACTGAAAAAAATAATTTAAGTAGTATATTAGATACAGATTTAGCTAAAATACATACCAATATATATTATTATAATTTTATAGTATATATATAGGTGAAGACCATATTATACATAGCATTTGGACATAAACAGGTGTAATTCTATTAGTTCCATTTTTTTCATACATGAATTGGAAAACTTAAATAATGAAATTTAAATGTGTGCATATTTGTATATATTGGCAAAGAGAAAATAAATGGTGGAATTCAAAATCTCCAGTTCCATCAGAGGCATTGGAGAGGATGTGCTTTTTGATTTTCTGCATGTTTGTCTCTTTACCTTTCTTCCTTCAGGGTATCCTTACACAGCTCACTTTTTTCCCTGGCAGCTTTTTTCATCTTCCTTCCTCTAGCCTAGGTATTCTTAGTATGGCCATACTCTAGCTATCCCCATGATTTCTTTCTCATATAAGTTTCAGTCTTTTTCCTGTCCTGTTGCTGCTTTCCTCCCTTTATTCTCTAGTCTTTTGTCCCTAGCAGCTCTCCTGTAAATAACTTGCTGTATGCTGTCTTTCTACCTTGGATTTTGCCTCAGTGAGGTACTTTCATATTGTCTGAGGAAGAGTGTAAGGCATTATAATATAAGTGAAGTTCTGTCAATTTTCTGAAGAGGCAGGAGATGGCTGTAGCCTCTGGATTATACTCAATGCATAGGCTTTCAATGATTTTGTGCTTTAGGAATTGTTACTGTAATTTTTTACCCTCCTCCCACTGCACTCTTATCCCTCCCACATGTAGTGTGGCCAGATGCCTTACATTTTCACAGGAATACTAAAAGGATATCAAAGGTCTTGATTTGCCAAGTTTTAAGTCTCTTCTCCAAAAAGCAGCATTTTCCAGCAGTGTGTGCTTTAGGCAGACACCCAGTAAAGAAAATTTCAGCCTACATGATTGAAGTGTGATAGGATTAAAGATGAGAGGATGATTTTGTCAAGAGTAAGATGAGATAATCTTAGTGCAGACAATGCTTCTAGTCTCTTCTGCTAGGAAGGTAGCCCCACACATTCCTTGTAACTTCAGCTGAGGAAGCTGAATAAACCCTGTTAACCCTGCAGATGGGAATTTCTTTCATCTCATGAGTAATTGCACCAAGCTGCAACCTTGGTTAGGTACCCTAAGCAGCTCTACTTCATTGTGCTTCTGTCTGCCTTGTTTCTCTTCCAGCTTTTGTGTTAAACTCCCTCTTCCTGTGTTCCCCCTGCTGTAGATCTTTCTTCTACATGTTGAGGATGGCTCTCATTCCATCCAAGACCTAGCAGAGTATGTGTAAGCAATGAGGGTGAACTACTGCTTCTCTTTTTTAATGAAATGTTTGTTAAATTGAAGGTAATATCTGTTCCTGACAGTGAACACTCTGACTTACATAATGTATAGATGTATGATGAATATATGTTTGTCCATCAAGGAATACACATGTGCACAGGACATTATTCACTCCTCTTTTGTTTCTCATACCTGTGTCTGTCAAGCTTCTGAGGTGTTCTGCTAAGCTGAAGAAAAAAAATACTATCAATAGACATATTCACTTCCACTCTTTGTTTTTTTCAAATAAAAAAATTGCAGTAGATGATAGTTGAGGTTTCTGGATCTGGAATTTGTGAAGAGCCAAAATAATTTATTTCTGTGATAGGAAAGCATGCCTTGTTAAGTGTTACATGTCATAGAACTTCTGTAAAGCGTTGACATTAACTGGAATAAAGAATAGTAAGCTACATAAGTAAAAGGTGTGGGTCAACTAGTAGGTGGTAGCTATATCAAAGAGAAGTTACAGCAGATTGTAGGTGAACAGGAATTCATTTACCATATCATTATTGATTGATTTGTGAACCTGGTGAATCATTTTAAATCACACATGCACATTTGATCTGGATCAGCTTTGAACAAGTGATAATATTCCAGACATGAGATGTGATGGTTTGTGTCTACGTTGTGGTAGCTGCAGGAAAACAAGTAACACTTTTGACAGAATAACCTTAGCTCCTCAAAAATGTTTAAATATATTTGCATGAATAAGGAGTTTTAGTTTGCCAGAGTTTTGCAGTTGTAGTGTTTGGTGCAGTATCCTACATTGTAGAAGTAATACACAGCAGCACCAAACCATTGCCTGGATTGCCAGCATTGTGGTCTTGCAATAAAGAAGAAATATGTGCTCTATGTTATGTCTAGAATTGTGGAACAAGGAAGATCTCGAATCTGAAAGCACAGCTGGTGAGGGACAGATTGATTAAACTGACGAAAAGAAGACTGAAGAGAGATAAAGCAGTCTTCACATGTCTAAAAGGGATTTAGACACTTGCTGCTGAAAAGATGAAGTAATTTAGTCAAAAGGACAAGAAACAGTATGCTGAAATTATAGGAACAGTTGCATTAAATCCTAGGAAAAACCTTACAGCAATAAAAATAGTTAATTTCTTTATAGTTGGATGGAATAGTTTGCTTACAGGGGTTTTGAAATCAGTATTTTTTGGGTATTTTAGAAAGAGTGTACAGAAATACTTATGAGAAATAGCATATGTAGACCTGAATCTGCCCTAGGGCCCAAAGAGAATTACATGATTTCCTGGGGCAGCCCCACTGGTGGTGTGTGTAGGGTTGTTCTATATTTAATGATGAGACTAATTTCAACATCTGAATTTTCTTAGTTAGTCTATTTTACAATAAATCTTACCCTGAAGTGACAGTACTATCAGTAATTGTGACATGGTTACCATTGAAGGGAAAATGTCATATTCCTCCTGCTGGGTGCAGATGGAAAAATATGCCAGTGGCTACTGCTGTTTCCTTGGCATGCTATAGCAATCCAGGATCTAATATTCTTCTTAGCCTCATAACACAAGTTAACAAATGGAGATGGCACTCTTTATATGGACAATGATACAAGTTTCATCAATTCTTCTGACTGTTTTCTTCACCTTCTGGTTATTACCTGCTCCTTTTGTTCAGGCCTGTGGTTGTATTGCTGCTTTGTATTTCCTTGTGTGCTGGCTAGATCCTGAATGAGGATACATAAGCTGAATGAATTTCATCTAAGTAATTTTATTTGCTCTTCACCCATTAACTGGCAATGTATAAAAAAGGCAATGTCATGTATTTGTCTAGAATGTCAGCTGATGAAAACAGAGCGACCAAAGCCAAACACATTCATTATCAGATGTCTTCAGTGGACCACTGTCATAGAGAGGACGTTCCACGTAGACACTCCAGAGGAACGGTGAGGGTTTTATTCCTGTTCTCCTTTTTGCAATCCTTGAGCCTCTGCTGGGCCTGCACAGCAATCAGCACTTGGAACTGTGACATTCTGAGCACATGTGAGCCGTTAGTTAAAGATTTTTAAATCAGCTTCTGTAAAATATTATCTGAGCTCATAACTGGTGTAAGAGTTGCCTGTGAGTAGGTGGGATGAATGTGTTCAAATAAGCCAAAACTATGTCATGATATGTCTCTGAAGTGTTAAATTTTGAACATCCAAAGCCTGGATTGAAATATTTCCAGCCTTGCTGTCTTACTCCTCCTAATGTGCTCCTTTCTTTTGGCACAGAAAGCAGCATGCTTATTATAATTTATTTTATGTTGGCTTATTAGTTTTTCTTGTTTCAGTAAACAGTCACGAACTCTTAAGAATTAACTTTTTTAATGCACCAAAAACTTTTTTAATGCATATAGGAGACATGGGATAACACACTCATATTTTCCATGCTCTGTCTACAGTCAGATGCACTGAATCTTCCCACTGTGGACATTGTCCTTTTGAGACCAGTACTATGATCTGGCTATTATTTTTTGTATCAGTAAATAACCAATAACTTTGCTTTTTCTGTTATTTCACTTAGAGGGTTTTTTTTTAATTCTACCTGGGTACCTAGTCTTTCTTCTGTGCAGTGTGGTAGCTCACACTGCATTCAGTAATAAATCCACCATAATATGAGCAAAAGGCAGCAGGTACCATGCTGGGTGTGGCACTCTGAACTGCCCAAGGGCTGCCTGGTGTGTCTGTGCTGCTCTGCTTGTCCCTCCAGAAAAATCCTCACCTGGGCCTGCCCCTCAGTGCAGGTTTTTAGGATGCTTGTAGGAATTAAGTTATCTTTGAGCTCCTTTTTTGAGGGAAATTTGTGAAAAGGCCTGTAAGTTGAGTTTTAAGAGGAGACAGACAGAGAGTTGAACACATGATATGGTTTAATAATTTTTTTTCCCTGTGGAAGTGTCTTGAAGGAAGGGGGAATATCAAAATGTCTCTTAAAATAGCAAGTTATTATTATGAGATACTAGTGCATACGTGAAAACACGTGTTTTCAGGTTTGAGCCAGTAAAATAGTTGCAGAATCAGAAACTGTTCATTCTTGAAGTAACCCATATAGTGATCTGTTCTGGTCAACTTCACCCCCTTTAACAAAATGCAGGATTTCAAAGGAAATTGAAGTGATTAATTAATATGAGTCTTCTCTTGTGTAACGTGAGAATTGATTATTGAAGCGATGTAGCATGTGAAAAACTTCATAAACTATGTAACATGTTTTATGACTTTCTAATAGAGGTATTGGCTTATTCATGATAGGGAAGAATGGACAGAAGCAATCCAGGCTGTAGCAGACAGACTTCAGAGGCAAGAAGAGGAGAGGATGAACTGTAGTCCAACTTCTCAGATAGACAATATAGGAGAAGAAGAGATGGATGCTTCAACAACCCATCATAAAAGAAAGGTAATGACCTTTAAAAATAACTGACAGGGGTCATATGTAAATAACTTTACTAGAATGGTCTAGTTGTGTAAAGCAATATGCAGGGAATAGTATTTCAACTTAAGTTTCGTGTATTAGAAGATCAAAGTACTGATTTATTTCAATTAAGCTGAACTGCTCTAGTTTTGTTTATTTGTTAAGATGATATGGCACTTCTGAAAAACAAAGTTCAGCCATTCAGGCACATGCTAACATTCTGCATATTGTTTGACTATTATTTCGTCCTTTTGTTTGCTTACTATTTTAGAAGTATGGTAATAAAATATTTTCTTTGGATGAGTACTTTTGCCCCTTTTCTCATGCAAATAATACTCAGTACAAATTAGGTAATTTGCATGAGAAAGGCTAGCAGGATCTGGCTTTTAATGACCTTGGGTTTTGCTAACTTGGGAAATAACTTTACTTTAGTTTTCACTGAGTAAGAGAAAACAGCATTTCATTTTTCTGCAATCCTTTACAGCTTTTGGTCTAAGTAGGAACATGTTCGTTGTGGGCTATAACATATTTGTGGTTGTATTTCCAGAGTCAACAGGTCAAACATACAACCAAGAGCATGTTTTAAAGATGTCATGCCATTCAAAGTTTGCTTGTGTCTCCATTTTGTCCTGTGTAGACTACTCAAACTCATGTCTCTCATTTACTATACAGAATTGACATGAATCAAGAAATGCATTGAAATTGCATGAAAAATAATAACCAGTTTACATTGGGCTGACTTTACTTTTTCTAGCTAGAAGTGAAGCATGTAGAAAACTAAGCAGAATTCTGCTGACAGAGCAAAACAGTCTTATAGGTCACGTAACTGAATGCCTTTGAGTGGTGAACAAGAAATGGTGAACATTTCTCTATTACTAATAGAGCACGTTTTGTTTGTTGTGTTGCATGAAGTAAGTCAGAAAAGTCAGGCTGAGAGCTATGCCCTTGAGAATATAACAAAGGTGTCATAGGTAACTTTAGTTCTATCATGTCCTAATTTTTGAGAACTTGACTTTGCAGTCTAAACAGAGTTCTTTTATGCCAGTTTCATTGTATGCAAATTTTTAACTTTTGTCTGTTATAGAAAAAGGTAAAATCAATTCTGTAGAGCTGTAACAATACTCTGAAGATACATTGTCATACTGGCATTGAACCTTTAGCCTGGTGGCATGGGTATTTAATGACTGTGCTCCACGGGAAAATAAGATAAGTGAGAGCAAGACAGAAGCAGTTTTTAAGATGTGTCAGCCTTGTGAGAGGCAGTGTGATTATGTGGAAGGGATTTGGGTTTTCTCTGTTAAAGATCTGAGCACTGTTCCAAGCCTGGTTATCCTCTTAGTGGTGTACAAAACCGCTGCATAGATATAGTCATTTTCCAGGTGTCAAAATTAATGCTGTCTGATGCAAGTAGTTTATCTGGAATGTGCTCTCCTTGTTCACAGTACAATGTGTGTTCTCATACAACAAAAGGGTTTGTAGGAACAGGAGTAGGAGGATCAGTTTTGTTTCTGTCTTGCAACTTGTGCTTTAAGAAATGCTGAAATAATATGCTGGGACAGTATATGGGCAGTGCTACAGAATATTTAATGGCTTTGGCAACAAGACAAAAGCAAAATCTCCAAAACAAAGGTGAAATGAAAAATGAAAAATTCAACATCTAATAACAGAGCAAAATAATAGAACTAGGAAAAAAAAGATAAATAAAAAAGATAATGACGTTAAAAAAAATAAATTAAAACAATAGAGCCAATTCTCAGAATCCTACAGATTTCTAACTGTTGGAAGATGTTAGTGACGGATGCTTAGTAGTTTTAGGAATAAAAAAGACTGAGTGACCATTATGAGAGGGAATACCACTGCCTTCATCCTCATTGAAATGGTGAAAAATAGGTATTTTTAAAACTGTTTCTGTTTTGTAGAAATGTCTCTGAAAAGCTGTTGTTTAAGCTTTCATAGTTGTTAATGTAATCAGAACCATTTCAGTTATAATGACTTAATGCATTTTTATTTCTTTTCTTTTTTTTTGGATTTCTTTCCTTTCAGGGATTTTTACACAATGTGTCCTTTTTTTTGACAAAAGCTTGTTTTGTCACCTGATTTTACATCTAAGCCCAGTGAATTTTGCTTGTGCATGCACCAGATGGTATACATATGAGTAGAAGAGCATAATCAGATTAAGAGACAAGACAGAGAGGAGTTGGGCCTGTTCTTCTCTGAAAAGGTAGCGAAAAGAAAACAGCTTTTAGGATGTGAAACTTGATTTGAATAGACATGACAGCTACATCCCTGCTTAGATTAGCTGGAAGAACCAGAGGCACCTCTTCTTTTTCCCAATTTTTAAAATGGTGTCAACGTGCACTTTAAGTTTTACATATCACTAAAATTTTTAACACTTAAAATTCTTAGCAAACTACTTTTATTTCATGCTGCACTATTACTTCTTAGTAGAGATTTTCCCTGATGAAATCAGATGAAAACTCCATGTGGTCTAATCATTGTGCACATCAGGAATTTAAAAAAAATTAAAAGTTAGTTTCTTTGGTAGGAATTTTCAACACTTACATTAGGGTGTTTTTTTTTGAACAGATCATCCATAGGGTTGGTGTGTTTAGATGGACAACAGATACTCCCTTAGGGGAGTAAAAAGGTTTTATAGAAGGCTCAACATAATTTTTTTTTTTGTTAGCTCAGTCTCATGTGGCTTCATTGCTTTTCTTTATTTACAAATTTGATTTGCAGGATGAATAAAGAACAGATTTTTCAGAGGAAGCCTAAAAGTAATGTAATGAAGGAAAAGATTCAAAAGAGTACAGTAGGAATGAAAAACTTGGGAAAATCATGAAGAAGAAAGAATCCAATCTTATGGGAGCTTCCAAAGTTACCATCTTCCCTCAGGTTTAGGAAGTATTTCCCTTTTTCCACCAGTTTTCAGTACACCCCTAGCTATGGCATCTGTGTTTTTATCTCTCAAGGTCTTGTGTTCTTTGGCAGACTTTTTGAGTCACCCTGCACTGTGTATCATCTCTAAGCATTCTGCTAAGCTTCTAAGGAGTGAGAGCATCAGGAGACTTTATTCTTAGCACTAACACTACCACCATAATGTGCTGTTAAGCCATGGCTCAAAATCTTGCAAACCTATTACCTTCCCCTTATAAATATACTTATATTTTTAACTTGTTTTCACTGAACTTGCATCTAGATTCATGACTGCTTTGCTGAACATTATGTAAGCAAATTTTGGGCCAATCAGTCTTGCAATTTGACTGACTTGCTGCCCTTACATCAAATCCATGTTTGCTGTCAGTTGAGCCAAGATCCTCCTTCTATGTATGGGCAAAGGGCAGCTTTTCTGACCTGGTTTTATTCAGGTTCTGGTGGTAGCTCTCTAATTCCAGTGTCTTAGAGAAAATCAGAAGTTACTCCTTTGAGGCTGCTTGTGATCTCATAAATTTGTGACTGTTAAAGGGATAAGCTGTTACAGTCACTAGCTCAGTATTTTTTATCAATAAAGCTGTCAGCCATTCTTTCATGTCAGGGAGCACGATAGCTTTTGACTGAAGGATTCTGCCCTGAATGACTCATCTTCTGCCTGAATTGTGTTTTGAATGCATTTTTAATTTTTTGTGGGTTTTTGTCAATATTCACTGCTTTTGCTGAAAGGCAATTGTTTTCTGCTTGATGGTTGTCACAGAACTATTGAGTAGATAATCTGACTTTCCAAAGTACTGAACTGAAAGTGATCACTGAGAAGTCTTACCTCAAGTTGATTGAATGTGAGGAGCCACACAGTGTTGTGATCACAGCTTTACATACTACATCATGCACTACAAGTTATCACACATTAGAGTTGTCTTTGGAAAATTTGCTCTGCAAGGATTTGTCTGTACTAATAAACTTTTAACTTTACACTCAGTTATGTAAAGTGAGTTTGCTTTAGGTAAAAATTATACCAAGCCTTTGAAATCTCTGTTACCCATATTTCTTGCTGGGATAAATGCAGCTTTGTTCTTCCTGATGTGAGGTGGTTTACAAAGCAAGATCTGTTAATGCAAAATGTTTGTGTGGGCATCAAGGTTAGTTTGCTTAGATGCTACCAATCAACAATTAGATGGAAAAACAATTTAATTCCTATTGATATAGCTAGAATATTGATATATGGGAAGCATTTTCTCTTTAGTAAAGCTTTGAAACATCTAGGTATCCAGATGTTAAATGGAGTGTTGAAGACCTTTCGCAGGTTTGAAGTTGCAGGTTGAACACTTAAAAGCTGAGGAATTGTGCATTAATGTGGCTGATGGAGCTTCAGTTCTACCTCTTATGTAAGCAAACTCAGAGTGAGCAGATGCATAAATTACTTTCAGAGTTTGTCAACAGCAAATTCAGATCTACAGTAATGGCATCAGGCACTTGAGCTTAAAGGAATAAATAATTTCAGAAGGTAATTTTACCCTTTATTCTTCTGCACAAGTGAATATATTTTGCTGCCACTGTTTGTGACTGCACACCAGGGATATGCCCAATGCCTCTACACCTGGAATGTGTGTGAAATATGTAGGCAGTGTTAAGAAGTATTTCTGGTAGAGATAAGTACTAATTCTCTTGTGGAAAATACAAGTAGAAGTAGTTTATCCAGAACAGCAGTATTCAACACAACTGCCTGAAGCCAGAACTAGTGGTAGAAAGAAACACTGAAAAGATGAAAGATAAGGGATGATTTTTTTTTTCTCACAAAACAGGATTAAGTATATTTAACTTAGCAATACTGAGACTCAGAGTATAATTACTCTTTAAAAATGTTTTGGGGCGTGCTTTTCACAAAGGAAGAAAGTCACTGATACTGTGGGACAGTGCAATAACAACAATAGGTGAATGTGTTTCCTTTCTGAATTTTTTAGTTCTTTTCTTGTTGCAAAACTCGATGGTTTGTGGTGCAACCAAGCCAGTAACACAGCACACTGAAAGATGTGCTGTAGAGGCACAGTGATTGGCCAAGTAAATTCTGCTGTCAATTCAAGGCAGCCCTGTGCAGTCACTGTGCTCTCAGTATTGTTCTGTTTATTCTCTACATCCTCATCTTTGCATATAGTGCATAGACCATGGAGTTGATGCTTCTGAACTGGCTGTGAAATGAACTTGTATAACTAAGAGGATTATTGACTCAAAGTTTGGGCTCAGGAAAGTGGCTATACTGCTTTGGGATCTGAGATAATCTGGTCATATTATTACCATGTGTGACACACCAGTTGAGCTGATAAACCTACTAAGACTCTGTTTGTCTGTTGGTGGAACCAGCTCTTGGATGTACTGTGTTCAACCTGCAAAACTAGGGCAGTAACCGAGTCACAGGAAAGATGAAAGCACCTCCTCCTTTTCAGAGCCAAACTGAGTAATGTAAATACCATGTAATTGTAATCTGTACTGAAATCTTTAAAAGTCTAATTCTAATGCAAGGTCACTGTAAAGTCCTACAGATTACAGTGAGGATTGTGTATGTTTCAAAAAGGCCATCAGTGCAGTGGTTGGTGTTATGCAAAACCTACTGATACACCATGTTTGTGTGTCCCTTGTAATGCAGGAGTTGATGAATTTTCTGAAATGTGGTGTGTTCTTGAAATGCTGCTTTAAGCTAAGGCTTTGTCCTGTGTGTGCTTTGTAAAAATAAAAGTGTGTGCAGTACTTGGCTTTAGAGAATGGTAATAATACTACTGAAGGATTTATTCTGCTGGATCAGTGACAGCAGTAAGCTGCCTTCTTTGCCTTGGCAACAGCAGCAAGACCAGTGTTGTCTGGGCCCCATCCTGAACTGGAAGACAGGGAAGAGAAGCAGAATGAAACCCCCATAATCCAAGGGGAAAAGTTCCATGCTCTAGTGTGTCCAGAGAGGGGCAACAGAGCTGGTGAAGTGTCCAGGGAAAAGTCTTATAAGGAGCAGCTGAGGGAGCGGGGGATGTTTAGCCTGGAGAAAGTCTCAGAGTGGATCTTATTGTTCTCTACAACTGCCTGAAGGGTGGGTATAGCCAGAGGAGGGGGATTGATCTCTTTTCCCAAGTAAGAATTGATAGAATGAAAGAAAGTGACCTCAAGTTGCTTCAGGAGAGGTTTAGGAAAAATTTCTTCTTTGAAAAAGTTGTCGAGCGTTGAAACAAGATGTCCAGGGAAGTGGCAGAGTCACCATTCCTGTAGCTGTGTGAAGACATGCAGGTGTGGCATTTAGGGACCTGGTTTAGTGGCAGACTTGGTAGTGTTGGGTTAACAGCAGGACTTGATGATCTTAAAGGTCTTCCTCAACCTAAAAAATTATGTGATTACAAACTTAATCATGGAAGTGGGCCTATTTTTGTAAACTGTTCTTATTTTATTGGTAACAGGGTTTGGTTATATGTTGGAACTGGAAAACCTGAGTCTTGATAATGCTTGTTCTTTGCTCCTTATAGACAATGAATGATTTTGACTACTTAAAACTACTGGGCAAAGGAACATTTGGCAAAGTTATCCTGGTCCGAGAGAAGGCTAGTGGCAAATACTATGCTATGAAGATTTTGAAAAAAGAAGTAATTATTGCAAAGGTAAGAAGGGTTATATTTTTAATATTGGGGCATTTTAAAGAATGGAATAATCAATATTTAATACATAAGGTGTATTGATTTTTTGATGATAACTTAATTTGATAGAAGTATGTGCGTATCTTCAGAAAACAAGAATGCAAAAACCCCCAGCTTTTCCTCAGTATTTTATAATCTACAATGTGCTAAAACACTGGGAGAATTTACTGACCAGGAGGATAATACAATCTGAGTTTATACAACAAAAAGTGCATTGTGGGGCATATTACTTCACATTTTTTTCTAAGTCACCTGCAGTTTTATTCAGAGAAACACATTTAATGTAATGGACCTGTGCTCTGTTCCTGCTATGTTGTATAAGAGTGCCATGCATGGACTAACCATTCAATTTTTTTCAGTTTTTGAGAAATAGAAGTTGTGGTTTAAACTGGCCTTGTCCAATCACTTAAACTTGATCAGTGTCACTGGTTCTTGTGCTTGGTCATAATATCACTCAAGATTAAATACAGATCATCTACTCTGAGCTTTGTTTCCAGCAGTTCTGAAGTTTTGATTCCCACTTCCACAGAACAAGTTGAAAGCAGGAAACCTGCCTACGTTTATCAACATGAGACACAATTAAAAATAATCCCAATTATTAAATGAGGATGTTTTGAGGGATATGGGTCCCACTGATATTTTTGAATGCTTGAGGCTAACAATATCAGTATCCATAAAAACTGAATGTGAATGAGTAAATGCTGTTTTACTTATATTAAATATTAAAATATCCTTCAGATTTGTATGATTTTCCTATTGACCTATGAAAACAGGGCTTACAAGAGTTTTGCAGTCTATGTTTATTGTCTCACTTTCTAATAGCTTTAGAACTTGTAGATCACTTGCAATTAAATTTAGCAGAGGAGTGGAGACACAAAGACAATTATATTTCCTTGGGTGTCATTAAAACTAGCCCTGCTGCAAAGGGAGAGACTTAAATGTATGTCTTCAGCAGTGCAGAGACTGACCTATGAGCTGTACATGCCCTCAGCAGCTGTCTTGTGTGCAGTGGCAGCCTGGTCAGCGTGTGCATGGTTTGGCTAAGAGCAGCAGAGTGCCCTGTTCTTCACAGTCAGGAGATACAGGAAGAACAGAGGGTCTTGCTGCTGTACTCCCCTGGTTCTGCATGGGAAGGAGCACCTCAGTGCCCCTCCTTGTAAGACCTGGCAGCAATCTCTGTGGTTTGCCCTGTGAGTCTCAGAGTCTGGTTGCTGTGTGCTGAACCTCAGTCTGCAGCCTGACATCCTTAACCAGTGTTCTGCTCACCCCTGGCATCTGGGGATCCTCAGGAGATGCTGTGAGCTCCTTTTCTTCAGCTGCTGGTTTATATCCTTCCAGCCTTCAGAACATTTCAGCTTGTTTCTTGGTATTAATAACATACCAAACAGGTTTTTAAATTTTAGGGGTTTTCTAATTACTTCGTTGCCTGCTACAGTATCTCTGACTTTTTACAATTGATTTAAGTTGATAATTGCATCACTTTGTTTAAGGTGAGCAAAAAAATCTTGTTCATAGATGTATAAAGGTAGAGAAATTTTGAGGAAATCAGGGATGGAATTGTTTGAGTTTAGCTGTCAAGCCCAGTCAGACTGTGAACATGCTCTGGGGATTTATCAGTAGCATTTAGCTGTGGAGATCAGTGCTAAGGATATGGTCCCTAGGTAGAATGGACCTGCAGTCCCAATTCAGCAGGTAAGTGATGTAATATACTCTAGAATCACAGGATGGCTTTGGTTGGAAGGCAGCTAAAAGATCTGTGCATGGGGACACCTTCCACTAGACCTCATTGCTGAAAGCCCTGTCCAAGCTGGCATTGAACACCTCCAGGGATGGGACACCCACAGTTTCTCTGGGCAAACTGTTCCAGTGCCTCACCATTTTCTCAGTAGAGAATTTCTTCCTAACATTTAATCTAAATCTCTCTTCTTTTATTTAAAACCATTCCCTCTTCTCCTGTTGCCACCTGCCTGTGCAAAAGTAGCCCTATAGAAGGTTTTACCCCTAAGCTAGTATGAAGCAGAAAAGTGGTGCACTGACAGCTGTATAGCATTTGCCCAGTCCAGACTAAATCTGTTTATCCTGTTTACATGCCACACTAATACTACACTTGCATGGATATTACTACCAGTATTACAGTCTCCTGAGACCATTCCAGAAAATCTGGCCATTGCCAGCTTTTTATGCCATGTATCTGGTGAACCACAGAGGTTAAAAAAAGAATAAATAAATGAACCTTTATGTTTGTTTTCTCCTTAAAGTGCTTTTTTTGTTGTTGCTAGCTATTTTTTGGGGTTTTTGTGTGTTTTTTGTTTTTGTGTTTCCCCCTATATGTCGTTGTAGTGTATGTACTCAGTGTTGCACTACTATTCAACTACATGGCATCATAATTTATTACCACTGACTCTGTTGTTGTTGTTCAACTTCCTATTTTGACAATTTTTAAAATCTAATTTAAAAACTCCTGACATCTGTGTTTACTTTCCAGTTTAATAATACCTTATCTTCAGAGCATAATCTGATAAAGCATGTGTGTAGTACAATAATGTTATATTGGTATCATTTGTGGCAATAATAATGTGTGCTCTGACTAAATATATTTACTTCTGTAGGATTGCAGTTGAAGTTTGAGTCACACCAGGGTAGTCTTTAGTTCTGTGTGACATGAAGCTCAGTGCTACAGAAAATGAGGGGAGCAGGGAACAAACATGGATGAGCAACTGGCTTAGTTTCCTTCTCTCACTTTGGTACAGAACTTGTTTTTACCTTTCCTGTTCAGGCTTACAGACAGGAGAATGTCACTGTCTCTCTCCAAAGTGCCTCTTTTCCAAATTGTGGCTGGAAATGAGTTGGGGTTGTGTGGACATCCCCTGTCCCCAAGGATGGAGCCAATGTCCTTAGGATGCTCAGCCTGGCCAGAGGAGCACGGCTGACCACCAGGCTCCTAAGGACAGCTTGGGTGGAGAAAAACAAAACCAGCACCAAACCAAGTGAAAGTTTAAAAACAGAAAACCTGACTTTACTGAACACTTGGCTAGATGAGGCTGGGTTTTATATTTGCCTGTCAGTTACTCAGTGTGTACATGTCTCACACATTGGTTTAGTCTGTCTGTAAATACATCATTCAGGTGATTCATAGCAGAACTGTGAAGTTGTGATGACTTATGTTTTTAAGCTATCAAATCCAATATTATAATTTCTTTCTTCTCTGAATTGTATGTAAAGACTTCATTTAAAGCAAGAAAATAAGAAAACCAAATAAAATACCATAAATCGGTTTTTTGTTAAATATTTCCTCAAAAAAATGTGAAGATTCATTCATTTTTCAGAACTGTACAGTAGCTTTCACTTTTTGAAAATGTTGACATATTCCTTATAATTAATTTAATAACAATTATATATCTTAATTCAGACCTGCTTCTTCCCCTCTTTATTTCTCAGGATGAAGTGGCTCATACTCTTACAGAAAGCAGAGTATTGAAAAACACCAGGCACCCTTTTTTAACAGTAAGTATTGGGAACTATTTTAAGTACATTAGCAGATACATTAACATCCTTTATTTGAACATATTTTACAAATTCTGAATTCTTTCTCATGATGATTCAATAGCTATCTGGTGCTTATGATATCCTTTATCACCATATGTAATTGAGAATTCATAAATAAAGTTTCTAATAAATTTGTAAAGGTTTACTATACTGAAAAGAAATTTAATTGAAGAGCTGTGTAACTGTGCAATTTTTTGCAGTTTTTGTATATGAACACTTCTAAAATAAAAGTTATTAATTTCACAGAGGTGTAAGCATTTTTTACCAAGGAAATTTAAGCAAGAATTCTATAAAACAATAATAATAACTATTTGTTCAAAATAAGTAGCTCACAGAGCCACAAAACTGAAAACCCACTACTTTTATCTTCATAAGGTTAATATTTAATAGAAGGGAAAGACTGAAAAGATGAAAATTTTGACTGATGACAAATTATGATTAATTGGTTTAACTTTACAAGTAAAAAAAATTCTGATTCCTCTTGTTTGAGAATATATTAAAAAAACTTTCCTTTATTTCAAAATACAATGAACATGCTTTTCAAGATCGGGAATTTTTTTGTATTAAAATTTCTAAGTATAGTATGGAAGCTTTCCTATTTAGAAAAACTTAACTTTTTTTGGAAAGCAGAAGATTGCATTTACATTGGTGGGCCAAAATACTCTTGGAAATTCAGTAAAGATGAAGGAGATCCTGCAATGATTCTTGAATTAGAGTGTAATGGTAAGCTGGAGTAGGGGTACCTCCCATCAAAAATGCAACAATGGTACTGCATTTGTACCTTCTTATCTTTCTGTTATTCTTCAACAAGTTTTGTATTGAGACATGCAACTTAGTCACATGTAGTTCTACTACATTTAATTTCTTTTAGGCCAAGTCTTTATCTGTAGATTTTATGTGGTATCACTGATAAGTCAACGTTGATAAATCAAAAATTTTAATTAAGATCGCAACATCTGTTGCAAATTTAGAATAATATGGAAATTAATATATTAATTTGGCACTTAGCATTCTTAACATTCCATAATATGAAACTAGAGAGTTCTTGTTTTGGAAATGAAAGCATGCTGGATGTTAAGATGACTTGAGATTTCATTTGGGAGAAATGAAAAAGAATATGATAATCTGTCTTCATGGGCACTGTGGAAGTGGACATAATAAAGTAGAGTGGAAATAGCTAGTGGTGTGTATGGCAGTAAGAAAGGATGTATGAAACCGTGTATTTTGGTAGCCATTTAATACTTTATTGTATGATGTTTTCCTATCAGTGGACATGTAGCAGAGATGAAGAAACACTTGAAATTTTTTGTGTTATTTCATCTCAAGCTCCAGATAAAAAGTTACACTTTTAATTGCTCTTAAACTTCTTACCAATATCAGAATTTCTGCTTAAAGAAATAAAATTTCATTGCAGTTTAAGTGCAAGCTGTTTTATCATAGTATGATAATTGGTTTGATTTTGCTGTTTTCTTTGCAAGTCCTTGAAATATTCGTTCCAGACAAAGGATCGTTTGTGTTTTGTGATGGAGTATGTTAACGGAGGAGAGGTAAGTTTAAAATGTTCTGCACTTGTAACAGTAGGGCTGTCACTGGATTACACTTTTAAGGTTACATTTTTTCTATGCCTTTTTGCTTTCTAGTATCATTAAAGGGGTTTCATAAAAAAAATTTAACTGTTTTATTTTTAAAAATATTGACACGTTTTTATAACTTTTCTATCAAAACTAGTTCCTTTCCTGAAAAAATTAGACTTCTGTATAGTAAAAGATAATTTAATGTTAGAAAAATAATTACATATACTTGCTTATTGTTCTTTTTATTTAAGCATATTATAACATGTTCTGGCATGAAACAGTCATAATCCAGTGTATAAAAATACTGTTGAGTGTTACTTTTGTTCTAATATGAAATGTGTGCTCTCTTTGCTATAATGGTTACAAATATCTATTGGAAAAGAGTAGAGCATTCATATTTTCATTGCTTGTCTCCACTTCACTTGCTGTGTACTCTGGAGATTTCAACTAAAGTACTAAACTTGTTAGAGCATTGTTAGCTTTGAAACCATTGCTGTCCTCCAGCTGTTTACTAAAGAATGAAATATCAAAAATACCCAGCAAATGGAATTGGAGGACTGCAATTGGAGAAGGGGGCTTTTATCTGCCTTTTAGATGCTGTTTGCTCTTCAAACTGTGTCTTGTTACAACATGGACTGGGGGTTTTTCCTTATTTTGTCAACTATAAGCTTCATGATAATGTTGAAGGACTGTTTCCACTAGGAGGTTTTTATTTAAAGCCTTTCTTCATTCAAGAATTGCTGTGGCATGATACATAATGTTTTGTATTATGTTTTAGCTGCTTTTTTCTGCAATAAAACTGTGCTTAGCTATAATCCCAATGCCTGCAATCCATTGGATCCCAACTTGTCCTTGGCCATCCTCTACCAGCCATGCCTAAATATGGTGCTATAGGTTTCTCATATAGGAGGATGGCTTGTGTAATTCAATATATAAACCCAATACTGCACATCACAGGTGTTGAACCAAATACAAAAATCTCCCTCAGCAGTAAAGAAATAACAGCTTTCTCTTGGACACTCAGCTGGCTTATTTGGCATTGAATTTGTATCACCAATATTAAGTCAATGCTGTCTGCAGTGAGTTTTAAGTATTGTCTTACAAACTAGCTAATTCTGCATGGTTTTCCTCTGTGTAAGATCTTACTGCATTTCTGTAATCTCTGGGGCGACAGTTTGAAGGTATGTTTTTAACATCATCCTGTAATTTAGCTATTTGTCTTTTTGAAAGGTACTTTTCCATCCTGTTTGAATGCAGAGCAGAGCTCACACAGGATGTTTCCAGCTCCTTTCTTATGATGGAGGATGCTCTGGCTGTATTTTGGTCAACTGTAATTTGGTCAATGCATTTCTCTGCATTGGATGATGCAACTTTGTGGCTACGACTGCAAGTGTCATGTGTCCTGGATTTGTGGAATAGTAAATTGGACAAACTATGTCTTTTTTAATAGGAAAATCTTTAATCTTACAAAATTTTCTTGTGAATTTCAGACTTTAGTCAGTGTCTTCCAAAAATACAGAGGATTTCATATTTGTAAAAATAGCTTTGCTATTAACTCAGGGTTACTGAAAATCAGTTGCTCAAAGTTCAGCCAGCATTTTAACTTATATGATACACAGACTTTTTTCTTTTGCTGCTTTTATCTACTATTCTGTCTGTGTTCCAAGGAAATTACATTTCCCTATGTATTCTGACTGTTGAAGGTATTGAAAACTCATCTTTTAATTATAACCTTATAGTAGGAAATTAACCATAGATGTATCATATTGCTTTTGATTCTCTCCAGTGCTGTGCTACCTTCAGTGTGTTTCCATTTAAAATTCCTTCAGATTACGTATTTTTTTTTTAGGTAAACTGTTGTGCCTGAATCAATTTGTTAGGAATTTTCATGGATGATGTCTTTCAGGAGCACTATTACCCAAACAGTTCTCGTTCTTGAAGGTTATATATGTATTCTTGTCTCCTACTCAGGTGAAAGCAAGAAAATGCCACAGTTTAGGCTTGTGCCCTAGTACAGTAATAAAAACTGTGGTCAGTAGTAGGAGTCTTTGCTTCCTCTTTCTGTGGCTAGAAAGGAAAACAGTCAAGGAAGGGAGCACAGAACTTCATAGTGGAGGAGAAGTAGTTGTGTTAAATGACTGTAAGCAAGAATCTTTTGTATATATTATAAATCTAGATCCATGGTGAAGTTACTATCCTTCTACAACAGTAACAATTTATCTTTGCCTTACCTTGCCTATGTAACTTCAAGTTGATTTGGCTCAGTTAATGAGAGAACATGTTACAATGCAAATATAACTCCATGTAATTTACTGATCTATGTGTGTGCTCTTGTACAGTATGCAAAGCATTACAGTAAAGAGTTCTCCTTTGGATTCCACTAAAAAAAACCAAAAAAACCCAAAGTCCAGCATACTATGTATTTTAATATATTAAAGCAAACCATTAGAGGATTTTTTTTTCAGATTATTCAGATGGAAATATTGAATATGTTTTCCTTATACTGAGAATGTTTTTCCTGCAGCCAAACGCCCAATCTTGAAATAATTGTTGTGGGGCAAAAGCTTAATTTTGTCTTCATTTGGTTTTGCTTTCAGACTCCGTGGGTGAAATGTTTACCAATGTCTATTGATCATAAACTCTGTTGCAGTGTATAGTTAGAAGGATACATCTGCCACTAATACCTTTGTTGTACTGAAGGAATTATGTTGAAGTAGCATTAAGAAATTGAAATTTGGTTTTAAGAAAAATATTCATCTGGCTTAGCTGAGTGGATCAAATGGCTCTTTATTTTTGGGGGATACTTTTGGAGTGTATGTTTCCTAGTTTTTATTTCCAGTATTTTGTTTTAAAGGTTAAAAATGTTTTAGGAATAAAATCTATTACACACATTAGTCTGCAAAGTACACTGATTCAGCTGACTAATAAGTTGATTAATTTCGTCACTCTGCATTTAAGGATAATTCCAGATTCTGTCCTTTGTAACAAATTTCATTGGTAATTATGTGTATAATAAAATTAGACCTTAAAATCTGTTCAAATGGTTGTCCACATAAGAATTCTGAGTCTCTTTTCCTCTTGGCATTTTTGTTTCACAGCTCTTCAATTCATTAGGCAGGAGAGAACTAAATGGCTTGTTGTAATTGAACAAGTGCTATTACTGTCTTGAAAAACAAATACAGAGGATTTACAACCTACTTAACAAAAAATAAGTAAACCAAAGAATGTTCCTTAGCCTTAAATTATGATAGTCCATGATAAGGGTGCTATATTTCTTTGGGTATAGACTGTGCCAAGAAGCAGTACGAAGTCTGAAACAAAAAATTAATAATTTGAAATTTCATGATTGCTGCTGCAAGTATTTTGCAAAATCAACACTCAAATATAAAATGTAGAGCTGAGCAACCTAGTAGACAGCAGCAAGAGCCAGACGTTCAACTTACAACATGCTAAGTAGGTCACTGCATGTGTACAACTTTAACATATCAATTGATACAAGGCTGTGTCTTTTATATATTTGGCATGCTTGGATCTGCAGCTGAATATACTTCTATGTTTGGTCTTCGTTTAAATTTTTCCATTAAATTTTTTTATTAGCAAAAACCCCATGACAGCATTGTTGTTCAGTTTTTAAAGGCATACCAGGAAATTTGTAGCTCCAGTCCTCACTGTAACAATAGCACCCTCGTGTATGCCATCAAAAATGTTATGTGCAAAATGGCTTTCTTTGTGCCAAGGCTATTTCTATTGCAATTTCAATGATTTTATAGCACATATTAAATAACTGTAAATCAATAAATAGTGAAAATGTTGGAAACGATTTTTTAACCCTCCATCACATTTCTTCTTTTCCTTCTTTGACTTAATAAATATAATCTTCTTGTTCTGACAATTGTAAATAGAACACAGTGGCAGAATTATTCTGAAATAGTGAACCAGCTAAATAATTAGCTGAAAATTATGCTGTAATCCCCCTGTAATCTCCCTGCTTTCCCTATTATAATTTTAGAATCTGCTTAATATCTTTAGTATATATCTGAGTGTATGAATGTGCTTTTAGTGTGCATTTCTATATCTAAATGTATGTTCTTCATTCAAAACTAGCAAGTGTGGTTTGGTGACAGCTCTGTTAGGTGCTATAATAATGTGAAGAAGAGTGATTATAGTGTCACATATACATTAAAATAAGCTGACTCAGAAGCTCACAGTTTCTTCAACAAACACAAATGTTGTTAGTTGTTTCTTGCTGGTCATTTTACTTTGAAGTTGGTATTTTTAATTAATATCAATAATCTTGTTGGAAATAAGCACTAAAGAAAGTAAATTTTTTTTGTATGTCAGTTTGTCAGGCTGTCAACTTTCAGATTCAGACTTGGGACACTTTTTAAATGGAAACTAAAATAAAAGTGTTGGTGACGAGTATCCTGAAGTTTTAGAATTTTCTAAGGCTGTTGTTCAGCTACTGGATTAGTCTCTTTCAACCAGAAAATTGCAACAGTCCTTTAGAATATATATGAAATGTAGACTTGAGTGGAAGTTACAAATTTTCAGTGTTGACCTATATTTTTAATTACTTTTAATCCATGAAAACAAAACAAAAAAGTCATTCTTAGAAATGAGTAGCTCTAGCTCATTTATGAAAGAGACCATTAAACAGACATAAAGACATAAATTACATAAGTTTTGTATTTTGCTTTATGTGAATGAAGTTCTATTTAGCAGTCTTTGTTTTCTATTTAAATGCTACAGAAATGTATGGAGAGGGCCACACAAATTGGGAAATGTACTTGGTTTTTTCTCAATTTGGTAATGCATGAGGCATTTCATGAATTGGTTGCTTAGTGTGAATGGGTCTTGTGATTGCACTGACCACTGCAGAGAGGGCTCCTGTCCCACCAGGGACTGGTGCTGGACAGGTGAGCACAGGAGCAACAGACACACCTGCAAAATAAAGATCCTCCTTGTCATGCAGGTTTGCCATTTTTATACAGGGTGTCTTGAGCACTGGAAAAGAAGTTGAAAGGGGAATCCAGATACAGTGAACAAAATTTTAAATATTTTCTTTAAATCATAGTGCAGTTTCTGTCTTCTGTGAAGTCTCTGCTTATACAGATCTAGGCTTCCAAAATTTTGTTTAGGCTAAGACAAAAGTGATAAACCTGTTATTATGAATTACAACTCTGAAAGAAGAAGTTGGCTTCTAGTTCATAGCAGTGGCTTTTTAATTATGCTTTAAAAAGTCACAGAATTATCAAAGCTTGAAGCAACCTTCAATATTATTTAGTCCAACCATCAATCCAGCACCACCAGAATCGCCCCTAAACCCCTTCCCCAAGAGCCACATCCAGAAATGCACCCACTGAAAATAGCTGCAGCAATTCCTAAACTGTTCTGTGCCATGTGAATAGTGTAGAGTTTCTAAGGCATAAAGTAGGATGTAATAAAGACAGATTAAGCACATCATTAACGACTTCTTATTGATTAGCTTTTGTGGTTTTTTTTAACCTACCTTGCCATTTCAGAATTTTTATCTACTTGATGCTTTAAACAGCAGAAAATAAAAAACGCCAAATCTGCATGCATAGTTTTTATGGATTTCACTGTCTATGTTTAATTTATGAATTATAACATTTTTTATTTCTGTTTTCTTGAGTGTTAGCTCCTGTGGTGAATCCAAAAGTGTTGTAACATGGCCAATTTGGTCTTAAGGAGAATACAGAAATATACTCACTAATATTTGCTTGAGGAATTACCCAAATTTGCTTTAAACAGCAATTAAAACTCACCATTTTAGAAAACTGAATGGCTAAAATGTGCTTTTTTAGATGTTTTTCCAGGTTTTGAGGGTGATGTTTTATCCATTAAGATACTGACAACCTTACAGAGCTTTATCTTACACTTTTTCGTTGCAGCTGAAATTACTGGCAATACATAATGACTGTTATTTTTTGCTGAAATACTTTAAAGTGCCTGCAAAGTGCTGTTACTTAAAAAGTATTAAAGAAGAGACAAAACACCCAAACCAATATTTACATTTTAGCAAAGAAATACACTAAGTACATAGATTTGTTTTTATAAGCCCTAAGCATTGTTGATTTGCTTTTTCTAGTGGCTACTACTGCTAGCACCATGAATGTGTGGTTTGTCAAATGCCAGTTCCCACTCAGTCCAAGTCTATTGAAGAACTAGATCTTTTTCAATTCAAAGAGAAGTTACTAAAGTACTGAAAAACATGAAGCAGAACCAAAATCTATACATTTTAGTGATATTTCTCAGTGGCTTAAAGCAAAAATCTGAGGAGGTAGCAGAGGGAGAAGTACAGAATGATGCTGTTGGTACTTCTTATTTTTTTTTTTTTCCTCTGGTAACTGAAGGTTAAATGAGTAGCAAGCAGAATGCCTTAAACAAGATTGGTATATTGATTAAAACGCTGATTTAACAGCTCGCTTTCTCCCTTTGGAAACCTGGAAAAGATAAGCCAGCTGCTGTCTAAGAGTGCTGAGTGTCCACTGAGAGTACACTATCTATCATCACAATATGGTGATGAGAGGTGTTTTATGTTTGTGTTAATTTCCCCCACTAAATCAGTAATTATTACAATCCTGTCCCTGCTGTTTACCCTGCAGCTGTTTTTCCATTTGTCGAGAGAGCGGGTGTTCTCAGAGGACCGCACACGCTTCTATGGTGCAGAGATTGTCTCTGCCCTGGACTATCTGCATTCTGGGAAGATTGTGTACCGTGATCTCAAGGTAAAAAAAGAAAGAAAAAAAAGTAATCAAATTTTTGTTTTTGCAGAGACTATGGGGACAAACACAAAGTAATTATAAAGTTGCACTATTCAGAGTTACTGGGAAAAAAAATTTGTGTTCAGTTTTAAGTTCTGTGTGTGCTGGAGGAAGTTGTTTGATATAGTAATCTCTAGATGGGTACATTCCCTGACTTTAACTTGATTATAAAATGAAACAGGATACTGTAGGAGCAACACTTGAAGGAGATTCAACCTTCTGATCCTCATGATCCCGACCCCCTGCCCTGTTACTCAGAACTTAACTTAGATCTCAGCACTAATCTCAAATACAATTCTCTATGTCTCCAAACAAGGGAAGTGGTGAATTGGAACACTGTGACTGCATTTTTTTTATCTCAGCAAAGAGGTGTTTCTGTATGCATTGGAAACATTTAAAAGAATTCAGAATACTTCAGCAGAAAAAGAATTTATTTTAGCATTGATTTCAGAATTATTTTGTCTTTTGTATCTCAGGAAAGGTTCCTGTTACTGGAATGCAGTTTGTTTTAGATTTGCCAGTGTACACACTTGCCTGGTAGTCTGTTGCTCCAGGTACTCTGTGACACACTAAGGCCATGCTCTATGGAAAAATAACCCCTGTTTTCAACAGGAGCATTTTCTAACTTGTGTAGGAGGAACCTCTAAAGTCCATGATGAGACAATTTCATTTCTGTGTCAAGCTTTTAATTTCATGTACAGGCAATTGTGCTTTCCTGTTGTACATGCACAGCAGTGGAATTCATTCATGGAATCCTTCGAACAGGAACCAAGGAGAGGGAGGCAATGGTAGGCAAGTTCTGCTCAGGGAGGCAAACAGAAAACAAAATACTGAACTACCTGTTTGTAGCAGAAAATGTTGTAATAATATGAAATGCTGTGAAATCCTGTGAAAATTTAGAATTGTCTGGTCAAGGAATGATAGGTGATAGTTTTTTATTTAAATTTTAAATAGTGAGGAGAGAGGAGTTTGACATCATTAATCTTCTATTTCTTGTGTTGTCTACTTTGCATTTTCTTTGTGACACACTTAGACTCAACAGGAAATCTATACCTTTGATTGTGTTTCAGGCTTTAAGCTGACTTAGAATGACAGTGCTATGATTGTTTTTCTAATTTGTTAAAAACCAAACTATTTTCTGTTGGGAAAAGCTGTTCAGAATGTTTTCCTTAGTTTCAGTTCTATCTGTATTTTAATTACAGCTAATTAAAACCTTTTAGGAAAGTGGTATTAGCTGTTATTCTGAATGTTTTCACATTTCAAAGCAAGGATCATGTATTTAAAAAGCAATGCAAAGTATGCAGAGGTAATATTCACAATTTAAGAAGTGTCCTTTGCAAGTAAACAAGGAGGAATTTACCTCAGGGTTTTTTTAATCAGTAGCTGCCCTATCCCCAGTTCTGTCTATTATTTAAAGGGTTCTGGAAGTTGGAAGTATTTAAAGGATTTATGGATACAGGCTGTTTCATGACAGTATAGAACATAAAAGGTATGGTCAGTGGCTGTCATGTTAGAGGAAAGGAAACCTCTGAAGTAATTGGCTTGAGATTTACTATTGTAAACTGTTTTAAAGTATTAACTAATTATGCAACTTGTGGCAGTAAACACTGTTAAGTGTTGTAATATAGTAGATGCTGTATTTTTTTTTTTCAAATTACAAATGAATTACGTTCTGTTGCAAGGAATAACTATTTTTTTACAAAATTGATGCAATACATCCATCTGTCCTGTTAAGAAATACTAAGGGAATATTTTTCTCCCCAACACACAGTTAGAAAATCTAATGTTGGATAAAGATGGACACATAAAAATTACAGATTTTGGACTTTGCAAAGAAGGAATCACAGACGCAGCAACTATGAAAACATTCTGTGGTACTCCAGAATACCTGGCACCCGAGGTATGGTTTAGAATATTTTTTTATAATACTGTATAAAGTGTTTCTGTCCCATTTAATTTTAGACTGACAGTCTGCCTGATTAATACTCTACAGCTCTTGTTCAGAATGGAATGTGCTGCTATTCTTTGGTGATTGTATATATATTGATGCTCTGCTTCTTGGAGTTTAAAAAGGCCTCTAACGTGCGTTTTCCTTCTCATGTTTGCCTTCCTCTGTTAAAGTTTTTATCTTCCAATGATTTCTTCAAAAATAATCTTCCATCTGTCTGTCACTTGGAACATATGATCCTGCTTAACTGAGCTGTGTAACTAGCATTTATATAGCCTCAGTGGAGGCGAGGGGGAATAGGAGGGTACTGAGTTTGATGGGTTTTATCTGAGTTCCCTGGTTGCAGGGAGAGGGAGTTGAAATTTTAGATATTTCTGCTGAAAGTGTTGAGTGTATCAACCTCAGAATTGCACCAAAACTGGCTGTTTCCTACTATGTAAGCAGAAGTGTGCCATCCCAGAGTATACTACTCCATCTTTCCCATTAGCTGGCACTCAAGGATGCCAAGCACCACACTCCTCAAGGATTGATAAAAAGATGGACATCAAGACATTGCTTTGGTTCCCCTTGTGTTTTTGCTCTGCCTGGCTTCACTTAACAGTACTGGTTGTGGTGCTCAGAAATGTCTCTCTGCCTTTCCTCAGAGGCTGCCAAATACAACTCCAGTACTGATATGAAAGGCAGCCTAATTTTTTACTTAATGCTAAGAATTCTGTGGATGCTGACTTAGCCCTTATTTCCACTCTTTCAGCATTCAAAATTTCTAATTGACACAGTGCACACCTCATACTGAGATAACTTTCTAGTCACCCTAAAGGGCTTTAAAAGGCCCTTCAGTCCTACCATTTAGTTGAAGAAAGTTTGAAAGAGTTTTCAGAGGGATTTCCCAGCTCTTGCAGCAACTGTGCACTACAATAAAGTCTTGTTGCTAGGTGTTGTCTTTGAAGAACAGCCTTAGTTTGAAGGAGGAGGCACTGATTAGACATAGGTCTTCATTCTCTTATTTTCAGCTGCACTGAATCCTGAGCAGCAGCCACAAGCCCTGGAGCCTGTTTAATCAAGCAATTTTGATTGCATTTTGTTTTTTATTCTAAACCTTGAAATTAAGGAGTGTCAATTAAACAGGTACACATCACCTTCTGGATAGAGCTGGATGAAAATTAAGATTTTTAGGATGGCTAGGTATGTGGCATTGAGAGTCTTTCTAAATCTCTTAAAGTCCGTTTCAGTTTGCAATGACAGAGGAAATTGTAACTGCTAATAATTGGCTATAAGTCAATATGGTAGGTAGAGTTACTGAACCCATTGTGGATGATAGCAAGATCTTTTGATACATTCTTTCTCCAACAGTAAAGGAAACTTCAGTATTTTTAGGAACCACCACAGGAGACAGCTGACCAGGAACATTGCACTGGTGGGTCCAGCCTGAAAACTGACTTAATATTTCCTTTTGTAGTAATTGTGGTTTCAGTTCCAAACTTGGTTTTCCCAATGCCTTTTGCACCATTGTTTGAGGCATAGTCCTGCTCACTATTCCATCTTTTTACAAAAATCAGGTTGCAGGTGCTTCCAACAGTAAAAGAGGGAAGTAGTTAAGACAGATGAAGGTGTATTTCCTCCTTGCATGACACCTTCTCTGAGGTGAAGGTATTGATACAGAATTATTGCTCAAGGCAATTTCAGAATTAGTATTGATCAGTAAATAAGCTTACCTGTTGCTGCATTTTCCTCACAGACCTTATGTTTCTGAGATCCAAATAGTCCTTCTGAAACTCTGTTGAAAGGACTTTTCCTCTCACATAGATAGGATCTGACCTCTCATATAGGACCTGGAACTGGCTGTGTAGATAATTAGGAGATTCAGAAAAATGCCCCTGTCCATGCAGAGATCAAATGGATGATGTGCCACAGAAAAAAACCTGTAATGAAGTTGCCAGGTTAGAGTCAGTTTTCATCTGTGGAGGTAGAATTCTGGACCATCACTGATTTATCATTTGTGGAACCCACATGGAAGTTAATGTGTACCTTCACCACACACTGAGCTGTTCAGGGTGTGCAGGGCTTCTGGCTAAGTGGTCCATAGGTGCATTCCCTTTCTATTCTCCTCTCCTATCCCTTCCCTGTTATCCAACACCAGTTTTCTATGGCCTAAGGAAAGTTAAAATAGCATTGACTGTGTTTGTCTTGCATCACTATGTGCCAAGCATAAACTACAGTAGGGTATGAGCACATCCTCTAGGAAGAAAATAGTTGCCACTGCCAAATAGCAGGGCTTATATTGGTTAACAGTACAGATGTACATTTGTCACACTTATTGAAGAATGAGCAAGTAACTTTTTTTTGTGAAATTATATAGTTTTTTGAGAATAATTTGGTTGTATAATAGTGAAATTACCCTTATCTGCAGTAGAACTAACACAAGGCTAATTTTTTTGTGTGTGTTTAAGTGTAGTGGTAATAGTTAATAATTTCCTCTGCTGTAAGAATCTGTGGCATTCCCCATTTGAAAGGTGTAAAATATATTACAATTTCTCACTCAGTAGTTTTTCAGGACAAAGAGACTATTTCTTAGAAGTCTGTTTCCATTGTTCTTCAAAGTAAGCTCTCACATTGGAGATTGTTGTGGTGTCAGAAAATATTCATAATCCAATCAGAAAAAGATGAATTGTGATCCCATGCAGGTAACACAGAGGTATGCTTGATTTTTTTTCCAAAAAAAATACTTCTTTTGCAGTTTTGAAGTGGCAAAGGCAGGACAGGACTATACATCTTTTACAGGAAGTATCACTTGCTTAAAAAAGAAAGAATGAAACTGAGAAAGTACTTGTAAATATACCTGTGAGTCTTTTAAAAGCAGTTTGGGTTTTGATAGTTCTCAGTTGATTGTCAAGGACGAGTCCTTCTAATAAAGATACAGACTGGTGCAGACTTCCTTTAATAGAACGTTCAGGAAATGAAGCTACTTGGGCAGAGAAGTAAAATTTCTTTGTGGTTTGATAATTTATAAGGATGTTTTCTTGGGTGAGAAACAGTTTCTGGATCTCTGTATTTCAGTCCAGGTTCTTAGGACTAAGTGCACAGTCTTTGTTATAGGAGAGCAGCCAAATGTGGTACCAAGTTTTGGTGTCATGGGAGAGACAAGTTTTAAATACCAGAAATTACTTTTGAAGTTTTAAATCTTTCTAATAACAGAAGTTTTTTTACTCTGAACAAGTCTGTAAAGGACTTCATGGATGTCATTCAAATGACTCTTAAAATATGTAAATGATCTATGATATGTAGGTCTAGTTAGTAACAGGGAAAATGGAAGGATATTGTTATGTGTTATTGGCATAAAAGTACAGATTAGGTGGATGAATATGTATAAAAATGGTTCATAGGTACAGATTAGATGCATACATTACTATAAGAACAGTTGCATTTTATATAGAAAGCAAACTATTTCAATATAGTTTATGCAGTTGCAGTCACTCAGAGATATGTGACAACAAAGAAAGAAGAAACAGATTCATAGCCTGTACCCCTAGGCAGGAGAGGATGTGCATGTCCTGTAATTTACTCTAAAATAAGACCAGTGAGGATTAAAGAAATATTTAGATCAGTTATACAATGCTTATTTGGCCAGCATTTATTTGGTTCTTTTAAAAATGGGAGTGAGAGAGATCATGTGTAATCAATTATTTCCCTGAGTTTTATCCCAGAGGACTGAAGGATAGAACTCTTTTATCAAGAGGCAGCTGCTGTCTCTCCTCAGACTTGATGCAAATTCTTACTTACAGCTGTTCCTCCTGGGAGGGTTATAGCTTTGATGTAATCTAGAACCTGGCCATCAGAGTTCAGTGACTGAATTTCAGCAAGGGAAAGCAGGCATGCTTATAACAAGAAAACCCACACTTCTTCCATGTTTTCAGGAATTGAAGTGAATTTTGTAAATGTGCTGTGGTTCATACAGATTACAAGAAGCTGACAATAGTGTCAGAAAAAGCATTTTGTCACTTGTGCAGCTATACTTTTCTTTTATTCTTTTAACACCTGCTTGGATTGGATCAGGATATTTGCCAAAGGCAGTCTGGTAAATACTTTGGAGTGATGATCTATGATGATCTACCACATAACTTGTCTGATATGAGTTGAAACTAAGTGCTATGTGTGTAGGCAGAGAGGGAACTACTGAAATGCACTGACACGGGCTAACAACGGGAATGGATGTTTCCAGTTTTTGCAGGCATCATGACAAAGCATTGCTCTTGACAGGGATTTTAATGCAGATAGAAGCTGCAATGCCAGTGTTAAAAAAGCTCTTTAAAGTGTTGGGAGAAGCAGCAAGGCACTGGTTTGCAAACAGCTTGATGAAAGCAGTCAATGTTATGGGTAAAGTGAGGCAGGCCAGTTGAGAGAGAGCAGCAAAGGTGAGGATGTTAAAACCAGCTCACTCTACTGCAGAGAAAATGAACTACTACATGGGTAGTACAGCTGAAGCCTCTCCCTTCTTTCCCCTTTTTCCCTTTTTCTCCCTCTTCCCCCTTTTTCCCTTTTCTTAAGGGTTAGAGAAAAGAATTTGAGTACACTAAAGGAGGATAGTAGGGAAGCTAATAGGGAAAGGAAATGAATGAAATGAATGTCACAGGTAGATTGATAGATCAGAAAATACAGATTAGAGATTAGAAGATTTTTTATGGGGAAAAATGTGATTTTGGGCAGGAAAGAGAGTTTGGACTAAAGAGGATTATGTTATTTTGTTAATCTTTTCTAAGTAGGAACTGAGAAGATGTGTTGCAGGGAGACATAAATGGCAGGAGGTGTTGTTGAGCAACGTAAAACTGAAGAGAAGCTTGCTGAAGAGTTGTTTGGGTAGGAATATAGAGGAACTGAAGGACAGAATAATTTTTGTAGTGATTTATGCAATTTCCTTTTTATCTCCTTTTCTGTTAAATTTCATTTGAAGGTAATTGAGGCAGCAAAGTAATGTGCTTTTTGAAATTCTGTGCAACTTTTTATAAATAATAGGTATGTGCCATTATTTTCCACCTCTAACTACTGGATGGAAAATGGAAATTTGTGGAAAGGGCATAAATTAAGGGAAGACTGCTGTTAAGGTGTTGCAAGATGAATATGCATTCAAAAGATATTAAGACCAGTGTGAACTTCCAAGACTTGGGGGAAAAAAGAGACAATGGAAAAGAAACTTTGTGTTCACCTCAGTTTTCCATTGTGTTCTAGAGGGCAAGTTCTCACTCATATTTTGTTGCCCCTGGTAAGCACTAATGGAAGATTGATTGTTAGGGTTTATCTAGGGGAAGGGGCAGTTCTTGTTTTTATTTTGTTCACTTTCTTTAAGGTTAACCCTTTCTTTAGAGAATGGATAATAAGACACTCTACCAAATTGTCTGCATTGATAAAAACATACTGGTGTCCTGGTTCCTATGGTTTTACTGAGGACCTGATAGGTATAATAGGTAGTAATGCTGCTCTAAAATGAGAGAAAAAAAATTCTGTATGAAATTCTCATAAAGTGAGGTTAATGTATTTTTAGAGGATTTTAGGTGAGTTCTTTTCTCCAGCTTTAGTGTTGTTTTGTTCTTTTCCTGTGAAAACTGTATTGAGAAGTGCATTTACAAGCAGAAATGCTTTGTCATAGCATGATAGAGTCCTGGAAACAGACACCTCCATCATTCAGCTTTTGTGGCATGATGGAATTTTCCAATTATTTTTCACCTAAAGCTAGAAGCAGTATCTGCTGCATAGTTAAGGATTTGCATTGTATTTCTATGCATTTCTACCCTCAGCTCAGTGTCTTTGCTTCTCCAGGCATTTTCTATGAGATTTCTTACACGCTTGTAAATATGAGGGTCCTTTATCCTTCTCCCTTGTAGCTTGGGGAGAAGACACAGGCTGTGACTGGCCAGAAGTCAGCTGCTTGCAGCATCTTATCCTGTGCCTCAGGCAACATTGTGCAGACAGACTCAGTCAAGAGGGATGTGTGAACTCGTGTGGATACATTTCTGGGTTTTGTTCCTCCCTTTCAATACAATCTTTTTAGTGCTGAGCTAATTATGTAGTCTCAGTTTTACTGTTGAGTTAGAGTACCTGATCAACTTTCCAACTGTAAAACAGTTTGAAAATCAAATGTAGCTTACATGCAAGACCCAACAAAATTAGAAGTGTTAAGTACGTTTTGGCAGTTCACTTTTATTATGCCCAGTCCTCAAATGTACCAGCAGACAATCATCTGAATGTTAGTTATTTTTCACATGCTTATGTGATCACACAAAAAGTACATGCTAAAAAGAAGCAGATGGTGACAGATGGGGAAGGTTGAATAAGGTGGTTTTGGAAACCTAGAAAAATGCACTTCTGTAATAGTGTAAAAATAAAAATTCTTTGATCGCCAAGTTAGAATGAACAAAATAGAGTATCCTCCCCACCACCCCCCCAGAAAAAAACTCAATCCAAAACTTTACTGATAAAAAGAAATGGAACCTATGAGTGTTCAATGTATATTTAGCAAAGTATGTTGCATATTGTTGTTTTATCCAAGGATAGAACATTAGTTTTTATCAGCCAGAGACTTACAAGAGTGGTAGTTTTATTCTTTCTTTCTTTTAAAATGATGAATTCAAATCAATTGTGTTCCATGCCCAAAGAATGCTGTCAAAAAGGTCATTCTTTATAATAATACATTGGCAGTGTTACAGGTTATGATAATATTTTTCTTCTGATGTCACTGAAAGCTTTTAACCTTCTTATTGTAATGGTAAATAAATTACATGTGTAATGAGGATATCTGTAAGACCAGAGCTAATCTGTAACAGGCAGCATTACCCCTTTTTCATACAGGCAAATGTAATACTAAGTAAATAGAGAAGGTCTAATAAAAAAAAAATAAAAATCATCTTTTGTTGGACTCCATCTAAGGATGTACCATACTAAGGGTTGAAGATTTGCTTATACATTTGCATTAATTTAATGAAATCTCAACATTCATATCTATAGAGTTATATTTTAAAAAAATTGAAGTTCCTTTAAAAAGTTTTAGTGATGAGATTTATTTTATTCCATAAAATAATAAAAAATAAAATAAAATAATTCCATAATCTAATAAAATAACCTGATGAATATTAGTTGCCAAGTCTTCTACCAATGTTATGGCATAATTATTTTTTCTTGTTCAGTTTTTCAGTAGGTGCTTGTCTTAACTTACAGTAAGAGGCGTTACTGTGTCCTGGTGCAGCAGAATACTTTGCTTAAAAACCAAAAAGCCTCAACTTCTGATAACCTGTTCTCATTTTCTTGAAAGTACAGTTTGCTGAGTACCTGAACAATCAATGTAGTTATGCTGTTGTGTTTTGCTTAACTGATTTTTCTTTTGGCTTCAGAAGGATAGTTGAAATTTATTTTGTCTGTGTTTACCTAGATGCTTCATGCATAATCTGATTCTTAGCAGAGGCACAATAGAATTTATTTTACCTGTGGAAGAGTGGTTTAGTGTTGGCTTGTGCTCTTGAACAGCTGTCTGTTGTATATTTGGCAACATTTTGTTTCTGGGTGAGGACCAGTGAAGGGGGGTGAGGAGGAATAGCATCTCTGCCTGAAAATATTTTCCCTTCTGATTTATGGGAGATTCACAATATGGAATTTTCTCTTTAAACTAGTGTTCCAAGTCCCAGATTATTTTTTTGCATTGTGAGGAAATGAAAATGCAAGAAGTTGTTCTACCTTGAAATGCTAGGATTTAATGAAAATTCAAATTTGGTCTTTTTTCTGTTTTGTTATCACTTACCATGTTTTAGTGTCCCACTTTCTGCCATCTTATGATCCTAAGTAATCAAAAATGCTGGTGACCTGAATTTGAGCACTTTTGTCAGGTTGGTATTGCCAGTGGGTCCCTGAGATGAAAATGATGAAAGGTGGACAAGGCAGGGTATCCAGAGCAGAACATCACTTATTGGCAATAACTGGTACCAAGATCAAAACCTGGGCAGCATTTAGATGAGGGTGGGAAAGCATTGCTTTGTTACACAGACAGAAGAATTGCTGCAACATCAGATAAATTAGCACAAAAATTGGACTTTCTCCTGAAAGAAGATAACCAATAATGTAATAGAATTTGCATTTTCATTGCTACCTGAGTAATCTCACCAGTCACAAAAATCAGTTGTCCACATACAGTATTAGACTTCTCAGGGGAAAAGTTGTAACACATATTAAAAAATAATAAAACAAACAGAATACTAGAAAACACATTAGCTCAGGACTGCCCATAAACAAACTTTTGTCCTCAAACCAGAACTTTAAAGCAGAGACCAATTTTCTAATAAAACACATTTTTTTTGTAAAACAAGTAAGTATGACAATTCTTATAAAGACTCTCAATAACATTGCTTGAAACTTTTTCATTAATTTTCATTTAATCAATACAAACATTATTTCCATCTCACCAAAAGCCTTTAGTTTTTCTGAGAGTAATGAAGCATAAACAAAAGCTGAAGAAATGCCATTTAACATCAGTAAATATTCAAAGTAATTTCAGGAAGAAAGAGCAACGACAAAGACATATCACAGTATTATCATTATTTGTTACTTCTTACACATCTTGCAACTTAGGGCAGTGTATGTTTTAGAGACTTCTGTAAGTGCAGTGATAATTAATGCAGATATGACCAGGTCTGCAGATTTTTTTCTAATGGTAGAGTTATGAGAGGCAAATGCCATCTTTTTTCAGACTGAAATGATATTTTGCTTTTTTTTCTGCCCTTCTAGGAAAAGTATCTTTTGATGGGTCTTTTTAATGCAATATCATTATTTTCTTGGCTTTTTTCCCCCAGTGTTACCATTAGTTTCTTACAGCCCTTGTTAGAATATTCTTTTTCATGTGCAGTAACTTACCTACTTTTTTCTTTTATTTTCTTTTTTTAAAAATTTTGAATTCTACTGAAGTCTGTCTCTTTTAGGAGGTTAAGTGCATTAATTAGTATTGCATGCTCTTTACTGTAGGAAGCTTTGCTTAGTTCACATTTATACCAGAAGATACTGTTTCTGATACAGCACATGTGCCAACAAATGGAAAAAAAATTGGTTTGGTTTGCTATGTATTTTTAAGGTACATAACAAAAAGCTAGGTGAGATGGGAAAAATCTTAAATACAAAAATATAATAGGAAGGTAGTTTACATTAGGGCCAGAAGTCAAAAGTGCAAACTAGATACAAAATTGTGAGAAACTACCTTCAAAAATTAGAACAGTGGAAAATCTCAGCTGTCTATTTCTCAGGGTATCTATAACCTTGACATTTTGTCTTTTCAGCTGTGTATAATAAAACCAGTAAGCATTCATTCAAGTGGTTTTTTTCACTATTGATGCAGCAACACTTCACTTTTCATACCAAGATACAGTTATAGTAACTGAATTGTATGATTTTTGGTAAACACACCCTTCTGTAGGATGGATTTTCATATATCTGGGTAAAAGTCTGTGTCTCTAAAGAAGTGTGTATTACCTTTGTTTGTGTTACATTATAAACTTTCTCATTGTTGTAGTTGTTACCACAATTGATAGAAAGTTCTAGCAAATACACTTTTTAACTTCTGTTGAAGAATACATGGGTGAATATTTGTTAACAGACCAACAACTATTGCAATAAAAATGTGTGAAGGGTTACCAGGAATGCCTAAGGAACATACACTCCACCTGAACTGTAAGGTTAATTGAAAACAGTTTTTCCCCCCTGAAATTAACAGTACATTGGTGTATCCAAGTTCTCAGTTTTCTTTCACAACATAGGTGTGCAGACAGTTTGTTTAAATGTTTAAATATTTTCCCATCTGTTCTGTCAAAATTATTGATTGAGCAACAAGCTACTTCTAATGTCCTGTCTGAAGGTCTATATCTAATGGATTAGGAGAAACATTACTAGGTCAAAAATGTAATGGCTTTTCCAGTAAGTTGCCTTGATTAGCTAGCACAAAGTGTGAGTCTAATATTTTGATATTGCACTTCTAGAGATAAAACCCAGTACTGAAAACCTTTGTATAGGATTGACAATGAATTTTACAAAGGCTTTCATGCTCAAGGTGACTGCTAAATTTGTCTGTGTTTGCAGAGTCTAGAAGTTGCAGCAATTAATTACCATTTAGAGGTGTGTGGGGAAATACAGCTCTTGATGGTGTGAATTTCTTCTGTACAACCAAAAATCTTCCAGACGCTGCTCATCAGGGATGTTGTATTTCAAGAAAATGCAATAAAGACAGGATTAAGGGATTTTCTGCATTGAGCTCAGCTTGTCTGAGGCAGTCACACCTCATTCAGTGTTCTGTGATTAGTCAAGTATAGGAGAATTCTAGTTTCCACCTAGAGCAAGTGGAAGTGACTAACTTAAGATGGTCACAGACATCACCTGTTATACTGCTGCACCTCCTAAAAAAAATTTGTTTTCACAGAAACTTGTAAAAGCATTGCATGTGTATGTACCAACTTATCTTTGGCATTCAGTTATCTGCTTCCTATGTCTGCCCCAAGCCCATGTGAATAGGAGTTTGCAGATGTGTCTCAAGCTGTTGTCTCCAAAAAAAACTTTCACCTCTTATCTACTGAAGCAATAAAGATAATAAAGGATCTCTTTTCACTAATTTTCCCAGTAAAATTAAATGGACATCAAATTTTCTTGATTGTATGTTAGGCTCTTAAGGGAATGATGTGTAAAGCAAAGGACCTGGAGATGTATTGACTAATAAACCTAAAGATTAAAATCTACAGCCAATGGTGAAATAAAGGAAGAAGTAGTTTCTGTGGGGTTCAATTTCTAGGAAAGAGAAAATTTCCAGTGATAGTAGCAATCTTTTTTTCAATCACAAGACAGTGGGCTTCTCAGCATTGGGGAATAGATAAGATAGAGAAGACGGTACTTTTTTTTTTGGTCAATAAATGTAAATACAAGAGTATTTTTCTTCATTGATCTGTACTTACTTACTTGCCAACAAAATGAATTATGTGTGAGGGAAAAACACCATTGAATTACTGTGATCTTAGTAGTCCTGCAGTGTGTTTGTGTTGTCTTAATCATCACAAAGGCAAAGGTTGGTCTGTGAACTGAATTGTTTATTTTATATGTAGGGCTTTACAGTCTGCTCTTTGTACAAAGCTGTATCCTGTTGTATACTTGGTCACTGCCAGTAATTCTCTCCAGAAACCCCAAGGTGTGCAGAGACAGTGGAATCTCTACAGAATACTTTGTTTTCCCTTGTTTACTGCTATCTCAGTAAATTAAAAACAATTCAGTTTGTACTGTGGCCTTTTGACCACGATACAAATAAATGTTGAGGTAAATAAATAGCTCTCCTTTAGCTGAAGCTCTAAGGTTGTCCAAAGCCTCTAAAAGAGCCATTAAAGCACTGAAGTACCTGCAAATACCTGGCAGCAGATGCCTGGCTAATGTTTCTTGCTTGTTAGAAAGTGTGTGTTACTTAATCTTTTGCATATTTATATAAGAAGGGAAAATACAAACTTCAGTGGCACCTCTGCAGCTGTTTTTAAAAGCAGCCATATAAACCTGGGCTGTGTCCTTGCACTGCAGGCATAGGTGTGAGTTAGAGGATCCACAATGCTGTAAAAACTGTTGTGGTTTCAGTGCAGCAAGGGGTTTATGCCCACTTTGGAACCCTGTTATACTGCTGGAGTGCTTCAGAGAAATGCAGGTTGGGAAGAGAAGCAGGGCCTTAATCTTCACCCTAAGTGAGCACAGCTGTCACAGCTGTCTGTGTGAGCAGGGAACACTGGAGAGCCAGTGTAGCTTCTGTGTCAGTGTAACTTTGGGGCAGAGATTGGCAAGCATTTCCTGCTGCAGCAATGCCACACCTGATGCTGCCATGTTCTCACTTGACTGTTCACATGGCAATTGAATGGCATAGATCAGAAAACTTGACTCAGGTAAAAAAAAAATTTAGGATGAAACTTTTTCCACCTTTTTTTCTACACTCTGATATAGTGTGTTGCATAGTTTTGACAAGGTAGGGGAAGCTGTGGTGAGAGAACAGAAACAAGAGCCTGAATTAAGCTGGCACTGCCTCTGAAAAAGCAGTTGTTGAACTAAAGCCCTGGAAACAAATGGAGTAAGATTTCCCCAAGTTGTAAAAATGATGGCAAATTTTTGAGTTTTATTTCCCATGGTCTGTGGCATCATCCAGACTGAGGTGCAGTCAGCCCACCTGCTTTGCTCAGTGATGGGAAGGCACTTGGGTACAGTGATTATGTCAGGGGTGTGTGACCACAAATGTTATCCACTCACTGCCATCACATTGTGCTGGAGCTCTTGTCTCCTAAAACCTCACCTAGATCTTGGCAAGGTGGTTTGGATTTTGGCACCCCAAGTTTGTGAAGAGGATGAAGGAAGGGAAATCGTAAATCTGAATGATCTGACTATTTAAACAAATGTTGTGGAAGAAAACAAGTGAGTCCATCTTTACTGTGTGGAAATGCCTGACTTGAGTATGTAGTCAGTGTGGGTGCTCTTTCTGAGCTCCTGAGTTCTGTGTGATGCTTGTGTTGTACTGCCAGGAAATATCAATACATTGCTTTTCAGCAGCTACTGAGTGGTTGAGGGTTTTGGTGGTCCTGCTGCCTGTCCTGCTGTGACCATGAAGGGATTGGGTTGTCAGCCCAGGGCATTTGCTTAAGGATGCATTTGTGGGTCCTTGTAGCAAGGGACAAGAACTGCCTTCTTAAGGGCAGCATACACAGTCCAAGAGATGACACTTTCCACAGTGTTTGCATTTGGCTGTGTGCTTAGACTGGTACCCCACATATACAGGGATATCCCACAGCTGCTGGAGAGACAGCAGTATCACTCCTCACAACCAAAGGAGACTTTTCTAAAAGCAGGTATTGACTTCATGGTGGGCAAAAGATTCAATTATTTGTAGGTGCAAGGCCTGCAGTTTCCTGTCATGTTCATTTTAGCACTGAGTTGAAGCTTTCTTGAGCTATGTTCAGAGTAATTAAAACCAAACCCCTCAAATCCAAGGACTGTTTGGAAAGGATTCTGTGATGCTAGGGCAGTGTGTACAGACATGTTCTCATGCCTGCCCTAACTGCATAGATTTGGTTGTAGGAGCTGGGCTCCAGCACTTCACTTCCGTTGATTTGACACAGTCTACAAATCCTGGAGTTTCCAAACACCATGGAGATGAGAAATTACTTAAAGGAAATAACAGTGTATCTTCACTGAGAATGCATTATGCACAATTTTATTACATTTATATTAAAATAAGGTGAGATGTATTTTGCTTTATTTACACTATTTTCAGGCTGTTTTTCTTTTGCCTAAATGAAACCATTTTGATGCTCTTGCTTGTCTGGCTGGCTGTAAACCAGGTATTTAAACAAAAATAAAGAGTTGCCAGTTTTGCCAGCTGGGGATGAGAACCCGGCTGGTGATATGTGGGTTTGGGAGGCAGTTAATCCAGCTTTTATGCTTTTTTATGATTTTATGTAAAAAGAGGTTAAAAATCACATTTGGCTCTTTCTTTGTACCACTGTTTTGTTGCTGTTGAGGGAATGCAGCAAAAGGTTGTTCATACTTTTTATTATTATTAGGTAAAGTCCTGCATAAATTAAGTAAAGCTGCAAATACAATTTGCTTTAGCAATTGGCCATGTGATTTGCCTTGTTGGGAGAATGCTGTTTTATTTTCCTGTTGCCTTCTTTTATAAACCACAAACCACACCTCAGCTTACTCATAAAAAGAATCTACCAGTGTCCCACAATTTTTATTATTTTGCTAGTTTCCAAAGAAAAGACTGTACAGATGAGTGAAAACAGGAACAGTGCTAATAGCTATAGCAGAAAAATATATGATGCTTTATTCTGTGGCAGAAGAAATGGTGATTTAAAGACAAGCATCACAGATTTCATATACAGTTTTTCAGCAAATAGCTTGCAATATGCTCCAACTCATAAAACATTTAATTAATTTTAAAATGCAGGAGTTATTTTAGTTAGTTTTGTCATATGTACTTATTCAGATAATTTGTTGTATTTTACACTTTCCAAAATTTCACCCTCTATTTGGAAATATCAATGATGTAATAAGTCTGTTTGTTTTGGCACAGTTGTAAATCATATGTGTTAATGTGTTAATATTTATGATTTTTAATCTTATATACACAAGAAGGATTTTTAATATACTTCTTTTCATCATGTTTCCACTACTAATCCTTAAGGACAGCAAAAAGTAGGAGTATGAATACATTAATTACTGTGGGATTTCCAAAATTGCCATGCTGGATCAGATTGAATGTTGCTTCTGCTAACAGCACATCCCAGATACTTCAGAGCAGGCTTGGGCTTTACTGGGGGAGCAAGAGGAGAGGCAGATAAATGAGCTCAGCACCCCTCTATTACCCATTTTAGACAATTGTGAGGTAATTTACTTATGGATAAAGTTATTTCTGACCTTACAGAGGTTGCCTTATTCATTAAAGGCTGAAAGATTTACTTTCATTACCAGGTATCTAAATGACTGTTCCTGAATGTCTGCTTACAGTTTGAATCTGGAGGAGCTCTTTGTGATGGTGATTGCATGTGTCTGTGTTGTAAAAAGTTTTTTGTTTTCTGAGGATTAGTTTGTTGTTGGTTTGTTCTTTTTTTAAAATCAGTCATAGGGTGCTGCCTTTCAGAATCTGCCTTCTGTAGTAGAGTAGCAGTTCTCTATAAAGAGTTTTTTACATTCTTTACAAATGTATTTCTACTCTGTTGCATTTCTTTGATTTTTCTGTTTATTATTGTTCTAAGGCTTTTTGTTTCTTGTTTTAAGGTTTTTTGGTAGCTCTTCTGCAGCAAATATTTGCTATTTGACAAGCACAGTCATAGTGCTTCCTGTTTTAAGATTTCTTGACTCCTCTTTCATCTTTTTTGTCTGAAGGGGCATGATCAACTAGAAATTAATAGAAATCGGAATTTTATATTCAGCAACCTTCAATTTCCTTATTGCTTATGATTTTTATGGGTGAATGCTGCTGTTATGTTGTCTCCATGTCTGCAATTTAATAGGAAGGTGTATTAAGGTCAAGACACACTGCTTAGATTTCTTATTGCAATTCTCTGGCACTGCTGGGAGAAGGGCTGTGGAATAAGTTGTTTTTAGGTTCACAACATTGGTGACATCATGTTAATAAATTGTATAAACTCTACCAGTTTCTGTGTTTACATAATACCCTATAAGCATAGTTTTTGTGGTAAACACAGTATTGTATAAATGCTGCCTTTTTTTTTTTTTTTTTTTTTGCATGGGCACAGTTAGGACTATTTAATGGAATGTAATGAAACTGGCAGGAGAAAGGCATTGAGGACTTCTGATGTAAACAAAGATCATAAAGAAACTAAACTTGCCTTAAGATAAGGTGGGAGACCTTGGACAGGTGGGGTAAAAGAAAGGGAAGTGACTGAGCAAGCAGATGCTTCACACTTCTAACTGAGGCATTAGGGCCCATGTAGTACCTGTAGATAGTGTCTCTTCCTAAAGCTGTGGGTGATATAAATGGCCTGGTAGAGGACATAGGAAAGGGTAAAAAGAAATCATGATTGGAGCAGGTCATTGTCAATTCTTAATTTTGCTTTTAGCAGTGCCTGGTAAGCCTGGAATTTCAGTGAGCTCAGGTGTGTGAGTCAGTGCTGCAGCTTTGAGTCAGGTTCTGGGAACCCTTTTAGCATACTGTGGAAATAAAATCTCAGAAACACATTAATATGTCTGCAAACAGACTGAAATGATGGTGCATGAAATAGTTTGTCTTAAAGATGCTTTTGGTTTCTGTCTCAGGTGTTAGAAGATAATGACTATGGTCGTGCAGTGGACTGGTGGGGATTAGGTGTTGTCATGTATGAGATGATGTGTGGAAGATTACCCTTCTACAACCAAGATCATGAGAAACTCTTTGAACTGATACTAATGGAGGACATAAAGTTTCCTCGAACTCTGTCTGCAGATGCAAAATCATTATTATCAGGCCTACTGATAAAGGATCCAAATAAGAGGTAAGTGAAATTAATTGGTTGTACAGGTATAATAAATACTCTACTTGTGCTGGGTAATATAACAATAGGCCTGTGGTGCCAGGTCTTCCTGGCTGAAGGAGCTGTCAATCACAGGAAAGGGTCATACACAGCCCAACAGTCTGAGATTTCCATTTTTTCAGTCCAGCAGCGATTTACAAAATGAATTTAACCAGGGAAAGGAAGAAAAGCTTGTGGAAGACAAACTTTTTAAACCATTCACAGCAAACATAGGTGTCTCCTCAGGTTTAGAATGTGTACTGGAACAAAGGGAAAGATCTCAATTGTTTTTGTCCCAGTATAACTTAACCCTGAGGTCACTGCATTGTCTCATGGGGACTGTGACACTTGTTCTTGGTGATCATGGCAGGAGAGATGCACAGATAGCTACATTTATTGGGACACATAAATAAATCACATATTGGACCATTAAACTAGTAATTTGTTAAATACAGCTGGAGTGGAAGTTAAAGAGAGCAGTTTGAAAGCAAGTGTCACCTAGCTGCTGTCTGTGCCCTTTTGTGGTGGCTTTTCCCTCTGGGATTGTTGCCCAGGAGAGCCATTTTCCAGTGGCTCCAGTACTGGACCAGCTCTGTCCAGTCTTCCATGGCTCTAAAATCTCTGACTTTGTAAACCAGTGGGATTCATCTGTAGGTACCTTTTTTATCCCAATATCTTTATAATTCTTGAATGTTTTAGGGCTTCTCTAGTCTGACTAGACTCTCTTCTCTAGCTGCTGGTTGTTCTCAAGAAGTTTTGAGTACACTCAGGACAATGTGCCTTGTTGAAACACTTGTGTTTCCCCATGAGATTTGTGTGGATGCAGCCAAGTGAAGCAGGCAGGACAGCTCAAGGGGGTCAGCTTGTCTGCTCCAGCTGAACTTACTGTATGCAGGAAAAGCAGACTGTGACCAGCCAGCCAAATACAGGCAGAGTAGAGTAAAACTGTGTTTCTGTAGCAACTCCTAATGCTTTTTAACCTCCAAACATCCTGACCCACCAAGAATTGAAAAGATTCTTTCTTGTAATTAATCTTTGCAGACAGTAGTGTTTGTTACAGAGTTATAGTTAGAAGCTTATTTATAGTCAAGTTCTTGTGCTAGCTAATGCTAAATAGGGGAGGAACACAGAGATTGACATAACTCAGCTTTTTTGTGAGCAGCTAGAAGATATTGAGAGAATATCTCTATTGAGAGAAGTCTGGAGACTGAAGGCTAACTGCCATGTTTTGCCAAGATGTAGAGAATTTTACAATGAGTAGTTGAGAAACAAGGAGGAATGCAGCTTGAAAATTAGAATAACTTTACACTCAGTTATTGAAAGACTGACGTAGTAGTCCAGAATATTTTTGAAATTTGGCAGCAGGGTAATACCAAACCAACAGACTTTTTTCTTGGTTGTGGAAATTATTCCTCCTTACATTAAATGCTTTAGATTGGAATTTATCTTACTTAAATGCTTGCCTTTAGAATTTTTATATCTTTATATCTTTAGCAGTTCCCTTTAATGAAACACACACTGTTTTTGTCACTCTTCTTGTTAACATTTAACACGTATGGTCTGCTTATTTAGCTAAGAGTAGCTTTTTTTCTGCTGCAGCTTCCTTCTGTTAGGGCAGTAGGATCCCCAAACTGAGATCCTCAGTCTCAGGGAGAAGTTAGATGAGAGCTGAGCAGTCCTGAAAGTCGATATACTGTTGAGAGGGACAGAGGTTCCCATCCCTGGATGTGGGGTTATTTCTCAACCAACAACAGCAGCTCAAGGGAGCTCACTCAGTTGTCAAGTCAAAGTGGACTTGCTGATGTAATAAAAAATGGCCAGTTCTCTCTTCTATTCTCATGCCAGGGTTAGTTTTTCTCCAGGTTAGGGAGCTGATTCTGCTCACAGTCATCAAGTGGGAATGATGCTGCAGATGCAAGTGAGAGAAAAGAGGTATGGGCAGGACACTCCTCTTTTGGCAGCAGTGACCACTTCTGTGAGCTCAGACCACCCTGGACAAGTTCACCCATAGTAGCTGAAATCTACTTCCTAAGATGACTTACCAGACAGAGTCTGGCTTTGGCAAGCTATGGGCCACAGTGAGTAGTGTGGTTATTTACAATGGCCTTTAAATAACCTTCTCAGCAGGCCTACAATTTATTAATTTATACTAATTGACTCAGATTGAGACTATTTTATGGTAATTGGTTAATTGTTACAGCACCCAGATGCAACAGCAGTGAACACTGTATAAAAATGATGCACAAGTCGTTACTGATTCAGTGCCTGGCACGTCCTTGGCAAAATTTTATTTTATCATTATTTGGTTGGTTTGGGTTTTTTAATAGTGCCAGGACATTAGTTGGGCTTTCAAGCAAACCAAACTTAAGTATGTTTTTAAAATTAATGAATTCCTAAAAAAAGCTCATTGTGGACAGTAATGAACACTGTAATTGGAATAATCAAAAAGAATAGACCATGGCATGGGTGCTTCCACTATCATGAATTCTCTCGAGATGGCCAGAATTCATATTAAACAGGTGAAAACTTCATATTAATTGGGTAAGAATTGTTCCCAGATAGTAAAAAAGAAATGGTCACCATAACAATAACTTGGTCTCCCTATAAAAGCTTAATATGTGTTTTTTTTTCCCCTACTCTCTTTAGACTTGGTGGAGGCCCAGACGATGCAAAAGAAATCATGCGTCATAGTTTCTTTGCTGGAGTAAACTGGCAAGATGTGTATGATAAAAAGGTATGTCTTTATATGGCATTGAAAAATCTGGCTTCTGCAAGGTGCTTTCAGTGACAGCCATAGACTGCTGCTCTCTGGAGTTAGTAATTCTTTTCTTTTGCAATTTTTTTGTGTTAATACAAATTAATAACTATTCTGAACAAGGTGTATTTATGTAATCTTTATGTTTTCAGTAATAATTTGTCAGCTCACCACAAGTAAATTTGCAAACCAACCTAAATCTTTTATTATGTAAATGCCCAAATTTTTTCCTTTTCTTTTTTCTTCGCTGGCTCTCAAGAGAAAAGTACATTTATGAGTAAAGATAATATGAAAAATGTAATATAGTTTATCCTGAATTGTCATTTTATTTCTGCCTTTTAGTGAAAAGTTGTTTTATGAAAAAGGGAAATTAAGTGATTTTAAGGCTCAGAGCAAAAATCTACTTTCTGATTGTTTGTGTATAAGCAGAAACCTTTTTCAAACTTAAAGAGATATCTAAGAAAGTTAAAATCATGTTAAAACACTGAGCCCAAACAGCTTGTGGAGAAAGCAAGTGCTGGGAATTCAACTGGAACAGTTTTCTCCAAACCTAGTCCTGTTTCTGTAATGATCAACACTTCAGGAATTATTTTAGAAAATGAATTTGTCTTACTTGGGAGTGAAACTCAATTCAACTAAAGTTGTTTTATATACAGAAACTGATTTTATCTCAGTATTTCCGTAAGAATTTACTTGTTGCTATAAACCCTTTCTATTTTGATAAAGACTTTTCTTTTTTCCCAAACTGTTTTACATTGTTAATCTGCCAGTTGAGCTGCGTAATTTTAAAAGTTTTTTCTCCCTTTTTTTTTTTTTTTTTGCTTTGTTCAAATAAAAGGAAAATGGAAGACATACGACTGAGCAGAATATGTTTATGCTACAATGTCAATGATACAAACTGTTTTTTCAGTTGTTGTTGAACTGGAATTTTAAAAATGTGTGGTTGTTGGTGTGGTAACTTCTCTGACAAATACCGGAATTGAAATAAAAGCCTGTGTATGATGATACAAAATATGGTACTCTGAAATTACTTGATACAAGTGTGATTTTTCCCTGGCAGTACCACAGTGTTTCAAGAAACTCTACAATAAATAATCAGAGCAAGTATATTAATCAGGTTACTTTATGAGCTCAACCACTGGTTGGTTATGTAAGGACACTGTAGAAAAGCACTGTGAGGATAAAATCTAAAAATACAAGTTGAGGACCTTTCTAGAGTAAAAAAAACCCACAAAAATCAATAGGATTGCAATGTGCTAGGAGTGGGTGAGAAAAAAAAAAAGCTGTTACATTTTCCTGCTCTCTTGAAAAACGTTTCTTAATTATCTTACATTAGAAATAGAACTTTCAATTCTACACTGTATTCAGAATCTTATTTAGTTAAGAATATATAGATACTCTTAATTGCTTGTGCTTTGATTCTTTCCAAATGAACATGGCAAATGTGTTTTAGTCAAGATATTTTTAAGCTATTAAAATAAAAGGAGATTTTGCAGATTTTTAAAAAATGTATAATTATATAAAAATATATAAATGCTGGCACTTCACTTTTATGCTCATGGAAGTGGATATGGCTTATTGGAGTGTTATGACTAGAGAAACTCTATAGTCATTCTTTGTTTACTCTGGATACTGTTGCTTTGAGAAACTAAATTTGCCAGTGAAACATGAGCTGAATTTCCTCAGTTGAACAGTTCACTTCAAGGATCATAGGAATTGCTTTTGTGCAGTATTAGCACACAGTGTGTCCTCTATGGAAAAAAAAGTCATGAAAATGACTTCTGAGAGTGTGCTTTTCTGTTTAATTAAAAGTACTTGTGTTCCTGTTTGTTCCTTGCAAAGCTGTTTGCCTGGTTAAAATATCCAGTAGTTCCTTCTGCACACACATTCTTACACTCTGCAGACTTCAGAGCTGTGCTCTGAAATATAATCCTCAAACATAATGATAAGGTTAGTGAACTTTCATCAAGTAGGTTCATTAGAATGCTTATATGAATATTTTTGAGGTATTTTGGTATTCTAAAATAACTCAGAGCATCAAATAAATTTGATTTTTAAATAGCTTTATTCTGTGCTTGCTTCTGTTGCTGTTTGTTGTTGGATGTAGAGTCTTCAGCAGTTGGGTCACTTGATGAAATTGATAGTGGATATAATTATTTGCATAGTAAAAATATTTCACAGTAATTTTGCCTGAGTTTTAAGCATCATGGCACTGTAGTTTTCTGGCTGCATTTCAGGAGTGTGTTTCTGTTAGAATTTAAAGGACTGAATTTCACTTTCAGAGTAATGGAAACCAAAAAATCACATGTATTCTGAGTAGTTGCTGGGTGATGGTTTTGTACATCTGCACTGTGCTTCTATGCCTCTAATTTTATCATTTTACTAGGTTACCACTTTACTGGTGTGATTAGAAACAGAACTATATATCTTTAAACTATTTCATGTATTTCATGTGACAGACCACAGCTCTGTCAGGTCAAGCAGATCCAAATGGTCAAATGGAATTATTAGGTTTCTGATACTGCTAGCTAGTTAACCTCATTTGGTACTACATAATGATAAAAAAATATTGTATGGCACACTGGAGCAGAGAAGGTCGTTGCCTTTAAATGAAAAATGTATAGTAGTTAGCATTTGTGATCTGATGTATTTATTTTTGGCAGAAAAACCATGAGGGCATATGAAAGAGAGCAGCCTGTGCCAGGTTCTTCCTGTGATCATCTCAGCCCTGATGACTTTTTATCTCTCTGCCTGAGTATGAGAAATTGAATAGTTTGGCAAACTCTGAAGACTTCAAAAGCCCGTGTACTAAATAAAATATTTGTTTTATTTTTAGGTAGCATCAGGAAGCTTTTTGAAATTTCTCTGTTTCTCATGTAAGAATTGTTTTAGCATATTTTTATTTGGGTAGCAGACATACACTACAGTTGTCAGATGTTCTGTTTAGGGTCTTTCACTGAACGAAAATCACATGAGCATTACTTAAAAGGTTGAAATTTGGGTATGTCTTCAGGCTTGCAGCTTGAAGCACTTGGTATCCTCATGGCAGAGGAGGTCAGACCTTTCAGCCTGGTTTTCCTTCTGCATGTAATGGATGAAAGATGAGAGAAACCATGTGGAAATTTGGGCTGAGATAGGTGTTCTGATTTGTGGTAATAGCTCTGATTATCCCTGAAGGAAGCAAGGAAGTGCCAACAAGTGAATCTGTGAGTGCAGGGTGGGAGCAGGGACCCGCGGCAGCGATGGCTGAAGGGGGAGGTCTGGCTCTGAAGGGGGAGGTCTGGCTCTGAAGGGGGAGGTCTGGCTCTGAAGGAGGAGGTCTGGTTCTGAAGGGGGCGGTCTGGTTCTGAAGGAGGAAGTCTGGTTCTGAAGAGGGAGGTCTGGCTCTGAAGGGGGAGGTCTGGTTCTGAAGAGGGAGGTCTGGTTCTGATGCAGGTGCTGCTTTTGGGGGCACCTGTGCCACTGCAAAGGGAGTCACTTCCAGCAGCAAGGCTGGCAGCTGCAAGGAGCTGTTCCTTACCCTTCAGCTGGGGCTGCCTTGGCTTACTGAAGACATGAACCAACAAATCATGGAATCTCATGATCCAAATCCTGTGTTCAGGCCTGGCAAAATCTGCAGCATAACTATGATCTTAAATGCACATTTCAGTACTTCTGTGTATCAGATTTTGAAGGGAAAGGGTAGGAGGTAAATGGGAAAGTACCACCATCTGGTTTTAGGCTGTTGCTATTTGAATCATACTATTTTCATACAATTATCTGCACTGCACAAAACCTGCAGAAATTACTCTCATTGGTCACTTTTGTGTTGTTGTCATGTGAAGCTGTGAGAAGGTCAGACAACATCTAACCAGTCTGATAGTTCCATTGTGTTTCCACTGATACCTTAAACTGTATGGGCAGACCTAGATGTTGGTGGCCACCCTTCTCCCCCTGCTTTAATTTACAGGGAGGAAAGTGTGTCTGATTCTGGAACTTATGCTACTGGGATTTTGTGGTTTCCCTCTGTCCGTGGTAACAGCATTGTATCACTTGGAAAATAGTTTATCCATGGGCAAACCTCTCTGCTGAACCAGTTTTCCTGTGGACTTATGTCCTTCCACCACTGAAATTCCAGCTTCTTTTCCTCCCCCTGCCTAGGACCATCAAATGCAGGGTCCATGGTGTATTCCCAGTCCTGGGCTGTGCTCTGGCTGCCTTTGGGGCCATGTATGGGGAGGAACCTGTCCCTACAGGAATGCTTATTGACCTTCTTGAAGCTCAGTTCAAATTTCCCTCTTTCCCCAAGGTGGAAACTCTAGTTTGAGGAGCATGGGCAGGTATTCCTCCCATCTACCCAGCACAGTTCAGCTGCAGTCTGTTGGTCAGTGGGGTTCTTACGGTGGTGGAATAGCCTGAAGTTGTGTCAGGGGAGGTTTAGGTTGAGTATTAGGGAAAGGTTCTTCACCCAGAGGGTGGCTGGGCACTGGAACAGCTCCCCAGGAAAGTGGCCACAGCACCAGCCTGACAGAGTTCAAGAGGTGCTTGGACAATGCTCTGAGGCACATGGTGACTCTTGGGGATGGTGCTGTGCAGGGCTGGGACTTGTACACGATGATCTTTCTGGGTCGCTTCCAACTCAGCATATTCTGTGATTCTCTGAAATTTCCCTTTAAATTAGAAGGAGAAGAAAGATCAGATTGATATTCTTAAGCATCATACTTTTCATATGGCAGATTGAGTGTATCATAGTCAATGGCTTCAGCCATTTCCTATACAACACTAAGACAAGTGATTCCTGGTAAATTATCCTTGAACAAGTAGTGTTCCATATTTTCTCTCATACTGAAGTATTTATATAGTTGTTCACTAAGTGTGAGGAAGTTCAAGGTGTAGAATCAAGCCTGTACATCTCAGTGTACCTGCAACAGTCAAATACTGTACCTGCCCCTTTCCTTCCTCTAGGAGATGGGTGCCAAATCTTCCAGGACTTGAACTATGGAAAAACTGTGGTGTTTCTCACACACTGCTCTTGATGGATGCCAAATGGAAATGCCATTCACTGGAGATAATGAAGACACTAAGAATTTGATATTGCTTCTGCTGTCATTTCTAACATCAAGCCTTTGAAATGGCCAGGGCAGATTCTGCTTGACAGATGGATATGAAATTGGATTTTTGTCTTGAACACAAACTCTTAAAGTCACTTAACTCACACTGAGTTTAGACTTTTATTTCTTTATTTGTACAGACACATGCATATCTATGCATATGTGTGTATGTAATGCATAAATCCAGAAAATCTGTATTTCTGCTCCGTAGAGTAGATTGTCAGGAGTTGCAGTTCCCTGTCTGGTTGGAGCATTTTTCTGAACTGAGGCCACTACAGGAAGAAAATTATCCCATACTAAAGTTTGGCAGCCAGGACCAAGCAGTGCAATTCTCTTGCAGACTGACAAGGCCTGTGCTTAACAAAAGCTTATCTTACTCCTTTTGGACACAGGTTACTGGATGTGCCTTCTGGTGCTCACATCCCTCTTGGACTTCTGATTTCTCATGCCAGAAGTGAGGAATAGCTGTGGCAGTAGCATGTGGATACCATTTCTTTGTGCACTAACTGTGAAATGTTGCTGGCTGTAGAGTGGCATCTAGATGTGATCATCAGAGCAGTTGTTGTTGTTGGGTGTTTTAATCATTAAATCCCAGCTTCAGTCTTCCTTGGGATGTATGTGGAAGCCTCTGCAGCATTTGCACCTTATTTGTCTTTCTATTTGTTTCATTACAGCTGAAATTTGTGGACATTTTTATTTCTGTTTTTAAATGAAGTTTGACAACTAACGGACAAAGAAAGATAATTGCCAAGAATTTACTTGGGGAAGGGGAGGTGTGCCTTTGGTGTCAGCTCAGGAGTCTGGAGTGGGATGTCCACAAGACTTTAGTCCCAGTTGTTGGTGTAGGTGAGGTAGATGGGAAGGAGCAATCCCCAGTTCTGTCCACAGCTGTGTGGGAGGTGGAGGTGATACTGTGAGGGAAGGAGGCAAGGTGTATGGAAAGATTGAAGAAATCTTTGTGCTACTTCTGTTCAGCTGCATCTGTGCTTCTTAACCTTACTGCTTCCACTCTTCCAGAGATTTTAGGGAATGGTTGGTGTACCTAAGGGCACAGCCTGATAAAATCCAGTCTGCTGTTGTGGGGAGCCACATGGTCAGAGAATTTGTTTTTGCAGTCTGTGAAGTTTCCAAATGCTTTTGATGTCCAGGATATGAAAGATACTGCTGTAAGATAGATGAATCCTAAAACACCATTGACATCAATTTGCATCAGGTCCCTCCCTTTTAGTTACAGCCTGGAGTTACATGTCTTCTACTTATTTCACTTCTCCAGACAGCTGAACTTCTGTAAACACTGCAATTTTCATCAGCTGACTTATTGGATGTTATTGATAAAGATTTTTCTAGTAAGTCTGGCTGCTGAGCATTCAGTTGAAATGAGTTTTTTTTTAATGGCACTTTTCATACCTGATTAAAATTATTGTAATTATTTGTTCCTTAAGAGTCACTTAGCACTGTGTTTCTCTTCCTAATATAATGTTTTCAAAGTATTTTCCATAATCTTTAGTATTTCAGATAGGTGGAGAGAACAAAGGGATAATTTAAAGTCATACTGAGGCTTGTTCATCTCAGTACGTTAAAAAACAGAAGTAACAAATCCCTGGATAAACCAGTAGTTAGCCTGTAAGTTTTTGAGAAAGAAACTTGTCATCAAATGCATTTTCCTTTTCCTCTCCAGCAGCACATCCATACACTGCTACCTATAATGATCTTACCTTGCCATACCTTTTGTGTTTCATCAGCTACTTCAACCTGACTCACAGTTCTTCCAGACTGTGAAGTGAGGGTTTGCTCCTTCTCTTTGCAAAACAGTTGAAGCATGAAAGGTCTCAGGTGCACTTCACAGCAGGAGTAGTTTGTCCTACTGCAAATGTGTGCTGTTCTGCTGCAAATGTGTCCTATTGGAAAGACATTGCTTCTTGTCCTTGACTTGAGAAAAAAGAAATTTTTTCCTAAGCTTGAATTTTAATTATTTTAAGATGAAAAGTTCTATTTTTTAATGAAATGGCATTTTCTGTTTCTGACCAGTAAAAAGCATTTCAAACAGGGAAACAGTAAAATGTTATAAATTTAAGACAACAATAATTGTTGTACTAACTTTTAATACTGAATTTATTGCTGAGATCTGTGAGAGTGTCTTTTTAAAAGGATGTGATGGACACTTAGCCTTAACTAGAATACATTACTTAGCTTCTTATAATCTTGTGTAGGGTTTTTTTGTTTTGGTTTGGTTTTTTTCTGTTGTGCTTTTTGTTGTAGTTATTGTTGGTTTGCTTTTTAAGGGTTTTTTGGGTTTTTTTGTGCTGTGTGTTTTGGTTGGTGTTTTCAGGGTTTTTTGGGGTTCTTTGAGTGTCCTTTTCTCAGATAGAAAAACAAGAATAAAATGGCAATGTGGGATGTTGCACTGGACTAAGTCTCTTTTAGAATTGTGTGGTTGCATTGCTGGAGAGATGTACACCTTTGGAAATCTGCTTTAATAGTGCAGAATTGTTTGATATAGCCTGGATGCATATAAAAATAATTTTCAAAAAGTGTAGGAATCTGTGCAGTAAAATAGAGTACTTTGTCTATAAACATTGGATGTAACTTGATTTTTACCTGAAAGTTTCTTCTGATGTTTTGTTTATGTATGTTGGCTCCTTAAGCATTTATTCTACAATGCCCCGAACTTCTACTTCAAAATACCTCTCTGCTGTTTTATGTTTTCCGTTCAGGCTATGTAAGGGAAAGCTGAACTTAGTTTTGTAAAAGTAGTAATCAGATTTATTGTATTCTGTTAAGTATATGAAGTGCTTAACAATTGCTTGCACTGTTACTGAAGATGTCGATCAGATGAAATCAGTCTCTTAGTCTGTACAGATCATGTACATCTGTGCATCTAGTGCATAGAACTTGGGGAAAGGAGGGAGTTTAGCAGCACTTCCTCCTTCTTTGCTGTGGGGCAAATGACCAAGTTAATTGTTTGGTGTTAGTGTTCTGGAGTTGAGGAGAACATGAAACTGGTGAAAACCCCATGGAAGGTGATACTACCAGTGAGCCAGGATATAACCTGTTGTATTGAGAGGAAAATCAATTACTTATTCTCAGAATGTGTTTTACATTGCATATGAGGAGATGGCACCAAAGGGCTTCTAGGTACCAACAAGAACATTGTCACACCACACACACACACAATTTGCAATGTCATACATATGAAGCTGCTGTATTGTTTTTGGACTGGCAGCATGCAGTGTGATATCCCACACTCAGTGTGCCTACAGCAAAAATTTATCAGCAGTTCTTTTGGTGGAGAAGGTGGATAGTGAAGCTGGTTGGGAAGAGGGGCAAGGGAGTCCTGCCTGCAGGCTGTGAGTGGCTACCAGAGATTTGCTGTTGGGAAATCCCACACTGTGCTGTGAAAGCAGTAGGCAGGTTTTGATATAGCAACTCCCTTAAGCCTGAACTGGCCTTTTTTCAAATGTAAAATTTATTTTCACATCACGTAATTTCTTTCAACGATAAGTTCAGATTAAGGGCTTCCCACTGAAAGGAAAAACCTCAAACCATGCTTATTATGTTCTCTGTGTAGTCTTTTTTTTTTCCTTAGCTGTTTATACCACCCAGTTGTGGTGAAGTATCTTGAGATGCCTTTGCCTGACAGCTATGTGGGTAATTAAATTGGCCTGAAGAGTTTCTAGGTAATTATCTTTATGCAGCTCAATTTATTTGCAAGTCATGTGAGAATGATACTTGGAATTTAGCTTTGTTGTGCTATTGACTGGATTCTGAACTGGTATTTTTGGGATTGACTCAAATGGGTTTTATCTCTTACTGGAAGTTAGAGACTCAGCTGCCTCTCCACAGACCTACTTGTTTGATATGGGGCATAGGAAAAAAGAACTTAATTGTTTTCCTGATAGTAATTTGGTTGCTTTGAGTTTTAGTAATTTTTTGTTTCTTTGTTTTTTGGTGTCTTTCAGCTTGTACCTCCTTTTAAACCTCAAGTGACATCTGAGACAGACACCAGGTATTTTGATGAAGAATTTACAGCTCAGACTATTACAATAACACCGCCTGAAAAATGTAAGTCAGAAATTATGCATAAGCATGATGTAGTAATAACGTTTATAATAAAGCAGTGTGTAAGGTTTTTCTGTTTGAATAGAAAAGCTGTTCTCACCATTACTAATAAAAGTCTTTGTATGGAAGTGTTTAAGAGTAACTTTCAATGACAGCTTTATTTTTAAGATGCAATAATTACAAAGCTTAGAATATTAGATCACTCTGGGTTGGAGTTTTGGAGGCATTTTTGGTGTGGGCTTTTTTGTGTTGATTTTGTTGGGAATTTTTAAATTTGTTTGTTGATGTGGGGTTTTGTTTGTTTGTTTTCAAATAAGAGAAGACACCATCTTCAAGTGTTTGCTGGTCAGCAGTCAAGGTCCCAGTTCCAACAAATGGGAGCACAGACCCTTCTTTAAGCATATGGACAGTGCTGCTGTGTAGCTTCAGTAAGATGGGCATATTTGGAAATACTTTGAAGACAATACTTTGAAAAAAAGTCAATTAATTGAAAATTAATTTTCCTATCAAGTCCTATGCATCAGCAGGATTCTTAAAGAAGGTGTTCATGTGGATGTAACTGTGGCACTGGACCTTGCATAACTTCTTTATTGGAGTGAATGTGATTTCACCATACTTTGTGGTTTTGTCGTGATCAGTCTAGCCAGGGCTTTGCAGTTACTTACTCCTCCAGAGCAGTTAAAATCTTCCTCCTGAGTTCTTAAAGAATTTTCTTTCTAAATGGGGATATTTGAGGGGCTTTTTCTTGTTTCTTTATATTGGAGGCTGAGAAAGGAGGATCACAAAAGTAGACAATAAAGGCTTAGTTACGGTTGCTTACCCTTTCCTAAAGCAAGCTCATTTTCTGATGTTTTAGGACTCCCAGGTTAGCTGCAGTTTTCTGATCATATATAGATCTAGAGTATTTTCTGTATTTTGCATTTTTGGTGTTTGAACACAATCATAGAAACATAGAGTGGTTTGGATTGGAAGGGACCTTAAAGTTCATCTGGTTCCAATGTCCTTGCTTTGGGCAGGAATGCCTTCCACTAGACCATGTTGCTCAAAGTCCATTATTTAATTGATTTTTAAGCCTTTCTGCTGTGAAAAAAGAACCCTTTATTCTGTCTATCTTGAGAAGAATTTGTTCATCCTTGTAACTTGAACAAATTTTACTAAAATTTGGATTAACTTGGGTTGATTTGAAGTTAGACCAGGATTAACTCTAGTTTTTATGTGTACAATATATGAAGATACAAAAGGCACAAAGTTCTGAAAGGCTGCATATAGATACAGTTAGAATAAGAGTCTCAGCAGGAGTCTTTTAGAATAAGAACTGTTAAAAAGCCATGTGAGAATGTACATCCAAATTCTCAGAGTTAGGTAACATCTGGTGCCTGCTTTCCATTGGCACTGGAGAAATTATGTAAATAAAAATATTTATGAATTTGGCTTATTCTGTATTTCTTCTGATCCCAGTAAATACTGTAAAAATAAGTAGTTTACTAAAAATAATACCTAAGAATAGAAACACATAGAACCTGTATGAATTGTTCATTTTGTAGCTGTTTTTCCTTTAAACTCCCTTTGAAATGGAGGAATATTTAAATATAGCTACAGTAAGACTATAATTTCCTGAGCTCAGCTCAAGAAATGATGGAAACTGGCTGCCTCAGTTGGCACTCAGCTTCTGCACTGCCAGAGGCTGGGTGTGCTGGCATGTTTGGATTTGCCTAGAAGGGGTAGTTGTGATTGAAGTTCTCAGGTGATAGTCAGAATAAGATGAACCAAACTATCAACCTGAAATAAATAGTGATTTTTTAGGCATGCTGTCCTTTCAGTGAGTATTGTCCTGCTATGTGAACATAAGCTTATGTGCTTAAATGAAGTCTTGCTTTAACTTGAGCTTTTAACCTCGGCATTGAACCCTGAAAGATTTACTGCATGTCAGATGAATAACAAAATTTTATTTCAAATATCCTGATGTTTTGAACTTCTTCCTTAACACAGATGACGAGGATGGTATGGACTGCATGGACAATGAGAGGCGGCCGCATTTCCCCCAGTTTTCCTACTCTGCAAGTGGACGAGAATAACTTTTTTGTTCTGCTGCTTCACTGTCATCTTAGGTTTATCAGTGAAAATGATTCCTGAACATCACCACCAGTACTAGATACTACTATGATAGCAGGGGCACTTTCAGAGACCATTCCAAATTGAACAAGTTTCTTTCCCAAACCGACCTAAAATCCGTTCTGGTTTTGCATGACATATGAGATTCTCTCTACTCCGCTCTCCTGCTGTTGCTGCCGCCCACGGTCTCAGTATAATAGCAACGTCAAGAAGTTACTAACAGTTTCTTTGAAGGTAGATGACTTGACTTCAGCATTGTACACTTTGTGAACAAGTAGTCATCTATTTTTCCTCGCAGTGGAGGCTAAACAAGAGCCATGTTGGTCCAGCTTATCTTCTTTCAGAAGATGAATCAAAATTGTAATTAGTCTAAACAGACTAGGCGATAAATTTTCTTGCATCTGTTTGTGCTGGTTAGAATGAGGAAATGTAGAGGTGGTGATGTACATATGCAAGGTTTCTGTTAGGCATATCATTACTTGAAGCAGGTCTCTGTCATTAACATCTGGCTGGAATTTGTTTGGGAAATGTTTGAGAGAAGGACTTAAACTGTTGATATATATAAATATATATATATATTATTTTTTAATTACTGTTGGATACTACAGAAGAAGCAGAAGGGCTGGGCTCATCCAGCCTGTCACTTAGAACTTCCAGGTTCATGTGCAATCATGGAGAATCGAACATTATACATGCAAGAAATGAAGGCATAAAAGCAGCAGTTGAAGTTGTTCAAGGGGTTTTATAATTTGCACCAGATAACATCTTTTTCATGCTTTTCTCTTTCATGATATGCATCACCTCTGATGGCTGAAGAATGTAGACAGGCATAATGGTATTGCTTTTCACCAAAATGTGTGCACCAAGGTAAACAGGTGTTTGCCTTACTTGTTTTTGTTTTGAGTTTGTGAATTAGCTTCCTCTCCAGGTGTTTAACTCCGAATAGTCTTTTTTTTTTTTTTCCCTTTTTTTTGGTTATACTGCGGTAGTATTTATTTTTAGAGATAAGGTTTGTATGTGTCATGTTTGCAAATGCTGCTACATCTTAGAACAGGCTTATAGCAGTTAATTTTGTAATATATGGAAGGACTGTACAAGCTGAAGGGAATAATGCACTTTTCTCCCACGTGGAAATTTTAACAAGGCTCTGAAATTGTACATACTGCTTAGAACCAGATTTTTGTGAATAAAATACTGTCTTTTAACAGTTTGGCAGTGGAGGTGGGGTTTTCCAACCTCATGTGCCAAAGGGTTAAAAGTGAACAGACAAAAAAGCTACATCTTGTGCTACATTTAGGATAAATATAATGTAAGAGCCTGACAGCACAAGAGAATGTGTCTGTTCTATATGAAGGAATTGCATTTGAACAACGAGACCACAGTGATTACAAGAAAAGCACTTTATTTTAACAATTAAAATAGTAAATTTCTGGGATCAGCCATTCTCAAGGAAGATTTGCCCTCAACCAAAAGAGTCCCGAAATCCAGCAGATTATGTGTAACCGTGGTACCTGATTGACTGAATTTCAAACATCACAGCGAACACTCCACTGATAGGGAAACGTCTTTCCATTTCCGAAGATCTGTATCTAACAGAACGTGTGCATAAACTTTAGCTTTGATCTTCAGCAATGATAATCTTAATAATAAACCCTTTGGTGCTAGGAGTTGGGGCGTGACATGGCGCAGCGTCAGCGCGCGCCCTTGCAGGCGACATCGGGAACCCCCGGCTCCATGGGATTATCATTGGAAGGATCTCTGCGTTCAGCTCTTGTTAGCTCCCACAAAGACTGTGATATTGCAGAGTATTCCTGGTTGTGTTGTGTGAGTGAGTAGATGAGTCTGAGAGGAGAGATGTTCCTACACAGATGCCTTAGCCTCTTGATGTGGAAAGTTGAGTGCCCAAGCATGAAGCCCACTGCTGGCAGTGCATGTGCTGGGATGGTCAAGGGGTAGATGGGCATTTTAGCAAGGCAGCTAAAGACGCAGAGTAATTTAGACAATTTTTCATGTTTCGTGTTTTATCTTTAGTAATGGATGGATAATCAGATAGAAATATATCATGACATATATTCTAACTGCATAGGATTTCATTATGTCACCCTGTAACACTAAGGACGTGTAGATGTTGTCCCTGTGCGGAGAGAGAGGAGAGCAGCAAATGTGTTGCAGGTCTCTCCTGGACCAGTGGTGTAGAGGTGTCTACACTGGCACAGTGAGAGAGTGACTGAAATAACCAAGTACTTAACAGACGGGCATTAATTAGTTCTCTGCAAAGGTCTTGTACTCACAGACTGAAACTATGGTGATTCAAAATCTGTGTTACATGCCTGTGTTTTCTTCCCTATGTTTTCAGCTTGTGATAGCAATAAGTTTCTTGGCACAGGGCACCTCCAGCCAGCAGCTGTGGCTCTGGCCAGCAGCTCCTGTGGCAGTGACCCTGTGCTTCGCTCTCCGTTGCGTAGCCAGGTAATGTGCGGCTTGCAGGAAGGGCCTGGCAGTGAGCTATCTGAAAACCTTCTAAGACATCACTTTGCATTGCACTGTCTGCCTCCTGAAACATCAGTGATCCAGTCTATGAGGCAGAGAGTCAGCAGCCACCTTGTGCTGCCCAGGCTTGGGGGATTCTGTCTTACCAGTGTTAGAAACAGATGACAGAGAAATGGACGAGCAGTGCTGAGAGAAACTTTTGAAGCTCTTCTTTTGCTGTTCTGCAGTTGTGGTTGGATTTGGACAGGAGGTGGTGGCTGGTTGTCTTGGTGAGCCTTTCAAGCACAGTACATTTCAGACCTTGACTCCAGCTTGTACTGACTTCCATGACATACAGTATGCCCTCTTGTACTGCAGCCATCTCGGAGGAAATAGGTAATTTCTGTTTGGATTTTGGCAGTTTTGCACACAGCTTTGCTTTCCACACTAATCCATCTTCCAGTACATTCCTGTTGCTTAAAGAACATTTATTCCAGTATTGTTTTACCTTTTTTTTTCCATCTTTATTTGCGGCTTCTTAAAGCTGACTGTTCTTGCAGGGGCCATGTGCTTCTCCTAGAGTACAAAAGTAAGGTCTTTCCTTACTAACTGCAGGGTCTATATATTACACCTCAATGTACACACTTTGCTGCTACTGTTTGTACTGTCTACAGTAGAATTTCCTTATCTTGCTCCTGGTAGTGCATTACAGGCAAGCATGAAATGTAAAGTATTTATTTAAATAAAAACCTCTAAATTGGTAATTGAATTACCTCCCTGTAGCTTTAGAGTTTGTGACATTTCTTGACCTTGCTAGTTCTTTCATTAGATCCATGCAAGATCTAGTCATATGGTTAAGGATATTAAGCAGACACGACTACGAACCCAAGAAACCGTATTACTGTTGGTCATACTTAAACTGTTTATTTCCTTAAGTATATGACCCACAAGGATGTGAAATAACTACAAGAAACTGTTTTTGTACACTGTACATCCTTAGTATTTTTACACGTATATGATAGGGATGCACATTATTTTCCTTCGTACAGACAGCTTAAATAAAGCACTATGTCAATCTGCTACTTCTGTGTTTTTTAATGCTAATTTGTTCTGGAGGATTGTAAATATATATATATATATATATATATGTTCAAGCTTGACACAGAGGACGTATTTTTTTATATCTGCACATTACTATTAAATATCTTAGAGGATAAAATTCTTAAGTTGTTCTGTGTCAGAGAAAGAAAAATGGAAATGAGAAGGCTATATTGCAGATTACAAAAGATTTCTCAAGTTTTGGGTTAAATATTTACTTCATATTTTAAAGTAATTTTATATAGGTTAGATGTTTCAATCCTGAAATGCACAAAGAATTTACTTAATTTCTTCTTACAAGAAAATGTACATCATTATTTTTTTATCACTGTATATATAATGATCTGTGCATGTTTAGTTACAAGTTTTATTTGCTGTGAAGTCCTAGTGATAACTGTAACTCGCTGTGACATATTTCAGATACTGGGTGAACAGTTTCAGCTTGTAAATGATTAAGTTACAGTATTGTCAAAAAAAAAAAAAAAGTTTTTATGACTAAGCAAAATGTATCTGTGCTTTGGACCGAGGCTGTTTCCATACAGGTGGTTCCTGTTAACTCTATGAGATGTATGTCACTTACAAAAGTAAATTTGGGTTATACTTTTGAAGATATGCTCCTATCAGAACATCCACCATTTAAATGATTTTCAGCTGATTAAATTCTTGGCCTCATATCCCACGGCTAGGCGATGTTTGGGCAAGGAGAGGGAAGAAAGGGAAGGTAGGGTTTGCAGGGCACTGCAGAATGGGACTCTTTGAAGCCCATGGGCTGGTTCAGGGCTGTTTGAACCAGCCGATCTGGAGGGCTGAGTGTCCCTAAAGCAGTGAGTCATCCAGGTTTTCTGACGGGTTTTCTGTTCTCTGACGTAAATGCTTCTCAGGAATAGAGGTGCTTCATCCAGGTCTCAGGATTTTTCCTTTTTTTTTTTTCCCCTCTTTTTTTTTCTCCCCCACCTTGCAATAGGAAAGAGCATCAGGGACACAGCCATCCATTAGTTCAGTGATACCAGGATGTCAGTGACCAGGACAAAACTGCAGCAGTGACAGGACTGGTCAGGCTGCATCCCTGTTGTGGAATCACGCTCTGTGTCTTGACCTGGATTTGATCATTGGGTCTGATACTTGTAAACTTTGTAAAACCAAGCATTTAGTGTTTAAGTAGAAACAGGGGAAGGTGGGGAGGGATATGAGACAGGTAGGCCTGATGCTGTAATCACTTACTAATTGCTACAAAGTAGAGTGACTGCTGCAGGGGAAGTTATTCCTTGTAGAATCCCAGCAACACAATAGTTGCACCTATGCCTGGGATGAGTATAAAAACCTACTTCGAGCTATATATACTGGCAGCCCAGGACCCTTTGTTGAAATCAGACTCGTACATGCATGTGGGTGGCTGGCAGTGGGGCCCTGCATGTGGCCACCAGAAGCCACCTGGTAGGTGAGGCAAGTCCAGGAAGGTTGAGGGTCCCGCTGTGCTCCAGGGTCTCAGTGAAGCCTAAGTGTCAGGAATAGGTGCCCAAGTTCCTTTGCACACATAGCCTAGAGACACTGTCTCCTATTTAAATACAGATTTATGCTGTGGAATAATAAAAAATAAATTTTACACTTTGCATTTTCCTACATTTATAAAGATATATTCTTAGCTGTGTAACCATCTATAAAGTAGTGACACATAAAAAGCTGTCAGCCTGATTACTGTGAAAAATCCCGAGTTTGACTAGAGAGGCCTTTCCTTCAACAGCCTTTCTTCTCCCTGAAGACCTGAGGCCTTTCTCAGCACGCTCAGTGTCATATCCGTGAAGCTGTTCAGGGAGGCGATCAGATGTGCTTGGCAGTTTTATATGGCAGGAAATTGAAATAGGGAGGAAAAATCACTTTGATGTTAGGGCTGTACCACTAATAATTCTTAAAATATAAGGGAAGGAAGGATTGTGTTCCACACCCAATGGTAATTTATTGCATGTGTTGTTACTCTTATTTTTGTTACGTTTTCCGTGTTCATGCTGGCTGAAGTAGCTTTATTGCTGGGGAACTGTTCTTTGTGCTTTTTTCACCCCCTTTACCAACTACATTGAAAAAAATAGATGTAGAGACTTTTCTCTTGTGTGTGTAGCTTATCCTACACTAGATAGCAAAATATTCAGAAAAATTCTTTCTTAAACAGCTGGATATTTGAAAAGTAATCTTGAAAAACATGAATGCACATTTAACCAGTAAAAAAGCCCTCCACCTGTACCCTCCAAATGTTCTGAGCTCAATAATTTGAAGCCAAGTTCAGCTGATACCCTGAATATGTGCTGGTGGCAAAGTCCAGTTTCACCACTTCAGCATGGCTCCTCTGTAATAATCAAGGGCTCCTTTATCTTAAAGGCCTTGTTTAGTGAATATTTTAAAGGAGAACTTGATCCATGGAAATTCCTCCATATTAGGTGGCACATTTCTCAATCTTCTTATGCTTTTCTGATTAATAAGTAGTTGTTGGGGCTCTCACTTTTTATATAAAAGTGACAAATACACAGTTGAATGAAGCTCACAGGCATATTCTGGTACTGAGTTTGTAAAAAGGAGGGCAGTGTACATGTGCAGCACTTGTGAACAGCCCCCTTCTCCCTCCTCCCCCTGCACATGCTTTCCCTTGAATTCAGAGGGTCAGAACAAGGAACCTAGAGATCCTATTAGGTTTATTGATATTTCAGTCTGTAAATAATATAGACATGTATGTTCAATTATGAAAATAGATAAAAACATTTTATAAAAATTGTACAAATTATTGACATCCACACCAAGTAATAGCTGTTAAAATTGGCTTGCAAGCCTGATCTTTTCAGAAAAGTCTCAGCTGTCGTCCTAGAAAGTTTGGTAGGCTGGTAAGGCTTCAAAATATTTGTGATTCTGTAGTTAATACCAAATAGAAACCAGCTGAAATTAGCTAGCAAGTGTGCCTGTTTTCTGCAGAGGTGTCTTTGGGTGAGCCTCAGACAAGTTTCAGCCAGGTGCAGAGCAGACCTGAAAGATAAAAGGAAGAGATGGGTAGTCTGTATGGCAGCGCCTGTGTTTCTCATTTGTGTCACGTCAGCCTGCAGGCAAGTTCTTAGAAGAGAAATAAAAGCTGGTTAAGACTGCAGTAAGACAGAGTAAACAAGTACAGTTTCAAAGCCTACACTTCCTGTGGGCCTGCTGTCCTCACCTCTTTCTAAGCTCAGAAGTCATACAGGTAGCAAGAACAAGAGATATCTGATTTCTGAAAAACAGGATCTCCATGAGCTTTTGAAATGGCTCCTGTTTAGCAGTAAATAAGTGAGCTCTTGTTTTGGGGCACGTCTAAGATCCTGCCCCTTCTCCCTTCCAAGAAGAAGATGGCAGGGTTTTGCCAGAGGGTGTTTACTGTGCAGGGTTGTGTGTGTCTGGGGTGGGCAGCTGTAGCAAAACAGGAAACTGTTGCCTTGGTGCCGGTAGGAAACCTCTGGTGGGAAGGCTAATTCGCAGTTTTGAAGCTCTTGCATAGCTGTTGTTTGTGCTTCCTTGGTAGCACTTAAGGACTGAATTGAGCAAGACATCAAGCTATTGGAGCTGGGGGAGCTACCTCGAATTAAGCCACTGCAGTGCTAAAAATTGAATTTAAGAGATGTACATGACCTCAGAAATAAAAATAAACTTTCTACTTTGGCTGGTTTTACATTAGAAGACTGAAGGGTTTTGGTTTTTTTCTCCTCCCCACCCCCCTTGGTTGGTTAGACTGAATTAAAGAAAATGAATGAAGCTGAAGTTCATTAAATAATTCAAACCAGTAACATGGTATTTCCGCCCCCTCCCCCCAAAAATACATGCACCAACACCAACTGCTACAGCTTTGTCTGGGACCAGTGCAGCAAGGAAGGCTGGCAAGGGAAAGCCTTGGGGCTTAAATTCCATGAGTGCCTCGGTAGTGACAACCAAAGGAACCTTCTTAGTGCTGCAGTGACCCTCAGCATATGAGAATGGGCAGAAGCTGAAAAGGACCCCAAACACCCAACTCCTGAAGAGGTGTCCTGGGAATTTCTGTTGTGTCTTTCATGACAGTTACCCAGTGTTAATGCTTTGTGAGATGCAGAACCTCAGCTTGATTGATGAAGTGGGCAAATCTCCTGACTCCAGCCTGGCCTGAACCTCTTCACAAAGCAAGCACCAATCCTGTCAGAGTCTCTGCACCCCACTGTCCAAGGGCCCAAGTATTAAAGCTGTCATTTAAGGTGTGCTGTTCTCTAACAAAATGGGCACAACTGTCACATTCAGGTAATTGGTGAACAAGTTGGTTACTGTACAGGGCCTTTCCAGTCTTAGCTTCTGCTCCTCCCAAGAATATTTTGCTTTTCAGTGCACAGAACTCTGCAGCGCACAGTGCTCAGGTTTCCTCTGGACACTCCCTCCTTACCTCAGTGGCATCTGCTTTAATGGGGTGGTTGGGTATTAGATGTACAAGTTGGAAGGGTTTGTAGGAGAGGAACTGCAGATGCCTGACTGGTTTACTTTATTGCTACCAGCTATACTGGGAGGAGAGAAGAGCAACTGACTTCCTGTCTGATTAGAAAGCACTCAGCTGGCTTTGGTGCCTCAGTCCTCCTTTGCATGGCTGTAAAACCCAAGGTGGAACTCTCAGGAGGGCCAGGCTCAACTCCTCAGCTGGTGCCCAGCTTTGTCCAGTAGCCAGATACTGGACAGGATGTACAGGACTCCCACAGCTGCAGATTCACAAACACTGAGGAGCTGAATACTTGAAGCCTCATGTCAGGGCAGTCAGACATCAAACAGAGGTCTATCTTTATCCCTTCCTGTCATAGTTTAACTTGCATCACTTCTGATTAAACTCCATCCAAGCAGAAGTGAAGAGTTTCATCTGCTTTAAAAACCCCACAACAACATCCACCAGCCCCTATCTGTGGACTGTCACTGGCTGTTACAAACACCTGGCAGAGGCACCATCTTTGTACATTAAGACTACACTAAAATAAAAGCTCTCTCCCAATAACCAAAGCAATCTTCAGGTCTCCTGAGGTTGATGGCCATGTAAGGATCAGCTTGAATCACTTTTGACAGCAGAGATGGATGACCTATCTGCTTGCTGGAAATAAGGCTCCCCTTTCTGTAATATATAATAAAAACTAAAAAGTAAACGGGAGCACTGTTGCACTAACTGCTGGGACCTCACTGAAAATTCGTGCTGACACAAGAAAGGAAAGCCCCTGCTCCAGAACAGCTGTAATTCTGACAGTGCCTCCTGCTGAGTGACTGAGGCAAGGATGGGAACACAGGCACGGGTGAGTTTACTTTAACTTTCTTTGAGAAGAAGGGTGATCAGCTCACAGACACGCTCACTGTGACAAAGACATCTGTAAGGGGGGAGGAGAGAGTTTAGTGGCTCAGCCATGTGGAGAGCACAGGCACAGTGTGGGTTCCTGGCCAGGGAGGGGCTGGCTTGCAGGAGGAGATCTTCATGGGGAAGTCAGAGCAGCAGCACAGGATGACAGCCCTTGCTGGAAGTAATCCTCAAGGTCCAAATCCTACCCGTCTGTGCTCTCACTGGCTCAGCTGGCCTGCAACTCCTTCTGGCAGCCGGGGTCTGTGAGGGGATTATCCACCAGGACAAATACTTATTTCTGTCAAACTGATGGACACCAAGGCAGATCCTGCAAGAGAGATCCCAGCTCTCACAAATACACTCATGCCTGGTGGGGGGTGCTGAGGTTTCCAGCAATCTGTTTGGATGTTTGTTTGCTTTCTGTGCACATTTATTTAGTATTCTGCATTTCATACCTATGTAGGAGGGCAATTAGATATCTCTTATCCTCCTGCCTTAGGGTAAGTTCCAATACACAAGAGACTTTCAAAGGCAGAAATTCCAAACCTGAGTGTTCCAAAAACTTTCAAAATGAGAGGTGTAAATCCCATAATTAAACTTTGATTACCTTTGCAAGGTCCTGAATATGCTGATGCAGCCTGTAAAGGAATGCAGCATTACAGCAGGATCAGGTACTTCTTTTAGTTCTTTTCTTTCACTTTAAACCCCTGAATTTTCCTTACAGTGTCAAATGAGTTTTCCAAGAAAAACAGGCTCTCAACACACCAGAATGTCGCTGAATTTAATGACTTTTTTTTTCTTTCTGCTGTTTTTCCTCCCATATAATACACATGTGACACTAGAAATAAAACTACAGTGGAAGTAACCTGACTTTTGCAAACAAATCCTATCAAGGCTCACGGCTTGTTAGGATTTGTTGACTAGGTCAGCTAGATTCAAGTAATGATGCAATTTTTAATTCTTTAAACTTTAAAAGTTTAGTAACTCCTACAAGGCAGTAGGAACAGCTATAGCTATGTTGCACTACTGTAACTTGGACAGCACCACTGCAAATACAAATATGTAGATAATGTTTCTTTAAATGAGACACTAATTGTTATGACTTATTACAAAACCAATTGCAGCCTTCCTGAAGAGATAGGGATGATTCAATCTTCCTCAGACAGAAAATACTGGAAGCAACAAAACTAAGTATTCCAAATCAAAAGACAAACACCTAGTGACTATTCAGACAAAAAGTACCTGGGTTAAAGCTTAGATCTTCCAGAAGTTCCCACCTAGCTAGGAGTTGTACATTCCCCTTTCCCTTCAACTTACATACTTAAGTTTATTTTTGTTTAAATTCTATTAGGTAAACTTAGATCTTCACTATGGAGTGCTTGTCCTTAAATTTTTAAGTGCTTAAAGAGAAAAAATCAAAGCACAAAAAGCTTCAATGGTTTCAAACCCAAAAATGTTTCAAACACTTCCTTCTTCCTTTTGTCTTTAAGTGTTTGCCAGATTCAACTCACATCTGCAAATAGTTTTAGTTGTGCTCTCCTTTCCTCTCCCCACACTCTATATATAGGATAGAGAAAAAAAATACCTACTTCTGGTCATGTCTCTTTATCCATCCAGGTTTTTACTTCATTCCATCTGTGTTCTGTTTGAGATCTGCATCCCATTTTTTTTCCTGAAATATGCAACTGCAGTTACTAGAGGCTTATTTTCCAAGATACAATAGCAGATTAGGTTAGTGTATTTTACATCATCTTTAAAAGATTAGGTAATTGTTGGTTGCTTCCACCTCCCCTTCCCCCCGCCACCAAAAGAACCTCCAAAAACTTGGTTAATTATAAAGGAGAACTGTTGGACAATACAGTAAAATGTGGAATATGAAGTCACTTTAACCTTTGATCAACACTGACTCTGCAATTGTTTGGTTTTAGCATTTATTTCTATACTAACTACAGGCATCTTTCTGCAAAGAGCTTCCATTTATGGTGAACTGTTCTTCACTTTCCTTAAAACAATTGTCTGACATTCCAAGGAGCTCTTTTGGGCTGAATTCCAGTTTCCAGAGAACCACCACTGCTTTAAATAGCTGCAAATAGATTTTTAGGGCTCATTTTGTAATAATTTTTTATATCATTCTTCTTTTCTGAGTGTTCTCAACTTAAAAAGTATTTCTGGAGCACAATTGACTTGTAATGAACATAAAGAAGGCAGCTTTTGCCAGTCAAGCCTTGATAGAAGTGTAATATTTAAATTATTTTTTTCCTCTTTTGTATGATTTTTGTACTTCTGCCCAACTCCATAAAAACACAATCACTTCCAGATAAAATAGATTATCAATAACAAAATCCCTGTGGACCATGTAAAGGCTGTTCACATTACCAAGAATACTTTTCTTAAAGCAGAAATTTTAATTTATTTTGGGAACAACCACCTCCTTAACCTCTTTCATAGAGAGAACACTATGGTTGCCCTAAAATTTGCCAGGACATGCTGATAAACCTTATACTCTCATAATCCACTGAGTTTGTCTACTAGAACAGGAAGTCCTGTAAAACTGAACACATGGACATGATTAGGGGCTCAACAAAGTATGGATTTTATTCTCCTAGGTTAAACATTTACTGACTTCTACAGATAAAAAGCCTACAAAAATAGTATGATTTAAGTACTTTCAGGTTCCAAGCCAATTCATGTTCTGTTTACTGCTAGGTGTGCTACTAGACTCAATTTCCTACACTGAATGTCCTTTGTTACCATGTGAAGTGAACTCCAGCTATCCTGGGCAGACTCACGAGTTTGAAAGTTAGAGAGCATTGTAATTTGCTTTGTGACTGAGTAAATACACTAGTTCAACCTTGATTATCTGATAGCTTTCATGAAAACCTCATTCTGTGCTTGCTAGTTCTCTTCCTTTTTCTGAAAAAAAGGGAAAGAAAGAAAAAGAAAAAACCCAGCCCCGCAGTCTTCTCCCTTATTTCCAAAGCACCTCCTGGCCAAAGAAGAGTGGCCAAAACAAAAAAAAGCCAGAACAGCCCATAAGAAGCCACAGCTTCCTAGGGACCACTGGAAGCAACAATCAGACCTGCTGAAGAAGAAATGCTCAGGCAAGTTTGATTGTACATTCACCATTCGCATTTGGGTGCATGAATCACAGAATGTCTTGAGTTGAAAGAGACCCACTGGGATCATCAAAGCTCAGCTAGTGGCTCTGCGCAGGACAGTCCCAAGAGTCTCACCATGAGTGGTCATTGAGCAGTAAAAAAATAAAAGATACTTTTAAAAATAAAGAGGAAAAAAAACCCCACAAAGTGATAGAACTACTTTAGTCTGACAAACGGCAGCAAAACCTCTAAGCAATTATCAACATCAAGTTACTGTTTAAACATTAATGATGTTAAAGAACAGATTTCCCTTTTCTCTGAAAAAGCAACACAGAAATCTTCAAATAAGAAAGCTAGGAAATGTCACTGAGAATAACTTCTGCTTTTTTATTGTCACTTCAAAACACTTTTTTCATTTAGTTTAGATTTAAGTGAGAGTCAGTTTCAGTTACCTGTCTCTTTCCAACTGCATTAATTTTTATTTTATTATTTTATAAGGTAATGCTCTATTTAAAAGAACAACAGCAACAAAATCCAGCAGTTGAAATCAGGCTGCTGGCAGATTTCTCTGCTAAAGCTGCAGAATATTCCCCTCAGAGTTCCTTTTCTTTTGGCACAGTACCTGTGTTCGCAGCAACTGCACCTCTTCTGTAAGCAGGTGCTTCTCTTTGAAGAGCTGATTCTGTTTGTTGAGCAACTCCACTAACTGCTGGGCAGTGGCCTGGCAGTGCTTGTCAAGCTGCTGTAACCTGGAAAAGAAATAGATAAAAGGGTTGCAGAGCATCTGAAGTTGGGAGTTCACGGAAGAAGCTTTGATGTTTGCACTGGTGGTGGCAGCGTCCAGAGCCCAGAGTTCAGGGTGGTGGTTGGGCTGACACTGAAGTATTACTCCTAGGATGGACATTAAATGTACTTTCACACTTTAAATTAGCGCTTTTAAAGGTTTGCACTTTTAATTTAGAAGCTTTATGAGGACATGACAGCAAATCTGCTTTGCTGTGACATCAGTAAAGACTGCAGGACAGCATCCTGACACCAGTAGCTAACCAAGCTGTACACTCTGTAGCTGCTTCAGTAACGGTCTTCTTGAAGCACACACCGTAGCCTAAATTATAAAACCAAATATCCAAATTCCCTGACAAGCTTGGCCTGAAGTGACAGAAACTTCTGTTTTCTGTCCACTGCTCTTTGCAAGCTGGTCAATGTCCAAAACTCATTACAGAACATAGCACTTATTTCAAGTAAGCTTAGTGTTAATTAAGCATGTCAGCATTGATCCTTTAACAATGTAACAGAGATTCCTCGGGAAAGATGTAAAGATCCCATCATTCCAAAGGTCCTCCCCATCAGGGGCTGCAAAACAGGGGTATCAGAAGAAATATGCAGAGGCTTTCTGCTTACACTGGAGAACGAGTGCCTGAGTTGGGACAACAGTGCTGTAAGACAGGTCAATTGCATATTTATTTCTGTAATCATGAAAGCAGGTATCACTTGTTATTTCTCCAGTGACTGTTTATTACTCCTAGCATCCAATCAGAAGTAATTTCCAACTCACATGATTTTTACATCAGAACAATATTTTTTAGTAGCTAATCACAAGTACTCCATGCAAATTTCAAAAATATTACTGGTCACAAGCCCTAGCGTACTTTATTGTGAAGATCTGTGTCCTTTCAAATAAACTACTGTAAATGTCTTTAATTATAGAAATACTCAATTACACTTTTCTGCTTGTAACTTCACCACCCAGTGCTACATTTAGACTGCCTCCTTGAGAAGAGGGAGAAAGACGAGCCAGGCGCTGAGCTGGGTTTGACCAGCAGACTACAACTTTACCTTTATCATCTGTATCCCCAGTGCTTAACTACAGGTTTAATAACATTGCAATCTACAATTCTGGGCCACAATGGATGAAAAGGGTGCAGTCCTATTCAGTGCAGATCTGGATCTGTGAATTCCCAAATTCTGTCTGCCAGTCTGCTCTGCCAAAACTGCTGCCAAACTGGCCCTTGGTCCACGCACTGGGACTCCCAGCCTGCTTGGGCGCGTTCAGCTCCTGAGGACAGGCTCTGGGCCCTCTCACAGTATCTGCTATTACGTGTGACATGTGCAGCACAGCCACACATTCCCATATGCATTGTATCTGGCCTGCCTGCTGATCTCGTAAATGATTCAAGATGAGAAATGAACAGCTCCACCCACATTCACTGTACTTCCCATATGTTACAACTGCACATCGATGCCTGCCATCATTTTTACAACTGGGTGACAGAACCTTCTGCACATTTTGCTAATATGAGTGAGGGAGGTTGCACGGTCGCCATGTTCACTTTGGCAACACCACCTACCAGGCAAATGTACTGTGTCCTGAGCATCTGAGTGACCATTGTGTCCTCACTCTTCTGTCAAAATGAGATAATTTTTCCACCAAAGTGGCAAGATCTTTCCATTTGGGATGGCATGCAGCTGTTCCCCCTTGGCCTGCCCCTGTTGAAGGACAGGGACTGAGTCCATGCTTTGTCATGTCACAAGGTCACTTCACATGTCACTTCAAGGCACAAGGTGAAAAGGAAGCTCTTGAACGATATTGTTTCGACTACCCACAGGACAACCTGGCACTAAGGAGAAAGCTCCCAGTCAGCAGTAATAACAATACCCTTCCAATAATTTCCCATTAACCACTTTAAACCGAAGTCCCTAATTCTACACGGAGGCAAAAAAGAGACAGTTTCATGAGATGAGTGGTTCCACAGAAGGAGAACACAACTGAGGAATCACAAGCTGCAGAGAAAGCTTCAAGGTAAATGTTTTGCTCTGATTCTCAATACTTGGAACTCATAGGCAGCTTTATGTTAGAATGGCTCCAACCTACTTTGTAGCTGTTGTAACTGTTGTGCAGTTACAACATGCAGAAGACTTCACATAGCAGAGAAACTTGGATCTGAGACTAGGCCATACCCAGAAATGAGGTGAAAAGGGATAGATAGGGTTTTGTTACATTTTGACAGCTATGGCTAGACAGTGACTGCAAGACCCTTCAGAAATTAGGTGAAACATCAGACACAAAGCAGAGCTTTGGCACCAAGGTGAATTCCAGAATAAACTTCCATTGTATCCAACACCACAAAGCTGTACTAGCACCCACCATGTTGACTTCCCCTTAAGTGTGGCCTACAGACGAAAACAAAAGCTGCTTTATTTTCCGTAACAGCACAGTGCTAAACCAGGGGCATCCACAGGACCGGCTGCAAGCTCCCTGAGCTGGGGGACTCAGGCCCATTAATCCACAGGCAATCAGCAATGAAGGTAAAAGCTGATATAACCTGTCAGCCCTCCTCTGGGTTTTAATGCTGATTTGAAGGAAATTAATATGCAAGGGTCTGTGGGCAGTATCCACTCACCCTGCAGTGGTATCGGTCAGTCCTTGACATAGTAGTGGCATTAAAAGGTTATTTACTCTTCCAGCATAGCCAGGTTACTGATGTAAAACGTTTTCACTTTACTCCACGGAGCTGGATTTGCTGAAATGGTGTGATTGGATTGCAGCAACCTGCAGCAGCTAAATCACCAAATCCAATAATCATGCTGCATTTACTGGCACACATCTTAATTAGGTTTTAATACAAGTAATCTGATAACTACTTCTGGCCAGCCAGAGCGGAGCTGTCAGTGCTCAAAGGGCTGTTGTTGAGCAGCTCGGCCAGCGCGCTGCTGCGGCTGCCTCCCCGCTGCCCCGGCTGAAGCCCCCATCTGCCAGTTGCCACGGTGACACAGGCCAGCCCATCACCCAGCAGTGGGTGCCGCGACCCTCAGGCACCCCATGGCAGGGGCTGGGCCACCAGCTGCCCAGGGGGACCACCAGCCCCATGGCCACATCTCTGTGAGTGAGGTGGTGCTGGGCTTGGCTCCTGCTGCCCCCCAGAATGACCAAACCCAACACCACGAGCAAACGTCACTGTGCAGCAAACTGCCTTTAAAAGGCATTTGTCCTGCCAGGGCAAGAGTGCCAAGCTAGGAGTTTCTAAGGTTGCTCCTGCATTGCTCGTTTGCCTGTGGGGATACAATGATCAGAGGTGGTTCCTGGTTCTGAGTGGGAAGATCAAAGCCCACGTTGCAGACCTCTGCCATGCTGCAGAGATGCAGCTGAAGAGTGATCACTATGGTGATCATACCTAGTGCCTGATCTATCTTTGTCAGGAACTATCTAAGGTCACCTCCTGCTGAATACAAATCAGTGATCAGGCTTGCTTGGCCTATATGCTGATCTTGGTGCCAGACTTGCTGCCACCAAAGAGTTAAGGTGTATGGCTGGTCTCATGGTGAGCTTGTTTCTGCAGCCACAACTCCCCCAGCTGTTGTCACTCCCCACTCCTCTCATGGGCATGGTAGGACAGGTCTCTTCTGCTTTCTTTCCACCTCAACTCTGCCACATTTCTGTCTTAATTTTTCATAGCAGAAGTGATGTTGTTTTCACTAAGGCAGAAAAATTTATGTTTACTACCTCTTTATACCTTGAATCAGCTCTGTGAAAAACTAGGAAATTGAAACCAACAATAAAATTAGTACCCATGTGAGAAACCTGCATATTCACTGTGGTTTACAGCACTGATAAATTTACACAGTAAATTTTGAGATAAAAAATTAGAGTCCATGGATTCAGAAAGGTAGACAAATAGTAAACGAAACCCCAAAGTTTCACTAGTGTCCTCAATTACTGTTTACTTAATATCCTGACCCATAGATCAATGAAAAAAGAAAAAACGAAACAACCTTAAGTGATAAGCATCTCAGAGAAGCCTCCACATGATCCCAAAATTTAAACTGGAATATCTATACATACAACCTATCCTTTAACTGAACTGCATTCTCCCATTTGGCTTCAAAAGCAAAACACTATGATGCACCTTTCACATGTTAATGAAATGAAAAGCACAAGAGGAAAAACAGACCAACCAAAAAGCCACCCTGTAACAGTGAGTAGGAACTAAGGGTAGTGAAGAAGTCTCCTCATTTCTGTCACACTGGAAGTCCTGACTTCTAACATGACACAGGGAGACAGTTCAGGGCATATTAAAAAAAGTTTCCATGGAATTTCCCACCCTCTGGAATCCCTATCAGACTTCTGTTGCCACAAAAAGGCCAAGACTGTCGTTTGCTCAGGCAGAGCAGATCTACACCACTTCTAGCTTAGTAAGGTAAGCACTTGCCCACACTACAGGCAGAACAAACTCATCCAATTGATGTTAACAGATGGTAACTAGAAGTTAATATCCCTTGCACAGTTTGGAATCGGACACCTAAGAAGCAAATGTCCACATTTCACCCCTTGATCCAGGTGGCTTTGTATCACTCAATCTCCTTTTTTTTTTTATTATTATTATTTATATCTATTGGGTAACATCTAAATTCCCTTTTACTAAAGACACTCTCAACTTTTGTACATACTTTTAAAGTGTCTATAGTGTATCATCTCCAATAAGATAAAAATGTTTGCATGCCACAACAACATTTGCCAATAGGGTTTAATTAAAAGTTTACATAGGAGCTTCCCCTTTGTTTCAGATGTCACCACTAACTATTAGAATATATCTTCACTTCCACAGCTGGCCCACCAGGTTAAACAAATAGATCATGTAGGAAACCTGAGCCTGGATCTATTCCTGGGCTTCTAATAGCTCATGTCTAACATGCTGAAGAGAACATTATCAGTAGGGGGGTGTAGCAGCTGGGCTTCACTGCTGTGATGGCCACTTTTAGCCCCACTGGGTTTTGACAGGAAGGAAACAATGAAAGAGAGTGTACAGCAGGCTGGAAAAGATATGGGTGAAAGCTTCACTAATGTCTATTTGTGTCCGAATCCCGTGGCTGAAGATGAAGCCTTTCCTCCCTTAAAGGAATACAAATTACTAAGACCTTTGATAGAAATATGAACTCTGCATCAGGTTTGCTCTAGAGAAGAAATAGTTCTGGTTACTATTTCATGCTTTCAGTTGACAAGTATGAAGTAAAAGAATTCTCCAGATCATGGAGGCTAGTAATTAAGAATGCTGTAAAGTACCTTAGGGAAAAGAAAAAAAGGAGGCAGGGCTCAAAGCAGACAATGCAACAGAATTTACTGAAATATACTGAATTGTATAGTCAGAATCCACTTTTTTTTTTTTTTTTTTTTTTTTAAAGATGCTCACCTCTCTGATTTTATGTGCCAGACAGAATAGATTTTGCACAATTTCTCAGTCATAATGGTAGGAGACACATATCCCACTAACATTTCAAAAGTGGTCTCCTCATGTTTATAAGACTTATATATTTGTATTACTGAAATAATTTTCCTGTGCTTGTGTCACTAGTTACAACAATTTTTGTGGCTAGTTTACTCTTTATAAACACATGCTCAATTTCCCCTACTGCTTACTCTAATTCCTCTTATTTCATTTATTACCAGACAAACCTGAACCCATACAAACTGCTAGCTGTGTCCACATAAAGCAATCACTGTATTCAAGCTGGAGACACTGAGAATTTCTAATGCAGCCTGCCCAATCTGAACTCTTTCCTTCACAAATACTTTGCCTTTAAAAAGAAATTCCCAGCATGAACTTCATCAGAAGCGACATGTAACAGACAGTACATGTGGTGTCTGGGCAGGCAGCAGAGAATTGAAAAAGAAGTCTTCAGTTTTTCTATCCCATGGCATGTGCAGAATGTACATGTGGCCCAAACTGACATCAGGCATTTGAAGCAAAAAACCTGCTAAAAGCATCAGCTTCTGTTAATTTACTTTGTCAGATATTGTCTTAATTAAAAAAAAACTACCGCTAGAAAGGGCAGTGCAGCTGAGCTACAACTGCTTCAGTTGTTCTGACAGTGGCAATTGCAGGCAAACAGAATAGCTTTGGGTTCAGCCCTGCTGGCCTCACCAAGCCCAGATCCTGGCTGCAACCAGCAAGGGCTGCAGGCTCTGAGGTACTGAGAGTAAAGCTTCTATTTATATCTCTAGCTATCAGTACCTGTGTTTGAAAGGTAAAACCTTTCTCACTAGTGACCTTGCAGATGAGAGGTCAATAGTGCTGAGTACAGTCCTTCTCATTTGGTTATCTGCAAGAGAGTCTTTCCAAGTTTAAGGACTATGTATCACACACCTTCAAAACTGTTCTGCAGCACAATCCCAAGGTTGCTATAGTACATACTTTGACCGCTATGAAAATAAACTCTAAAAATATCAAACACAAAGTGTTAAATATCTGTGGATCACTTGTTAGTTTTGTTGCTTAATCCCCATTACCCTTATTTTCCACTCTAGAGGTGCCCCTCCTTCCAGTTCATTTCAAACAAATGCTTTTGCCTTTAAGCTCTGGCAGGCAACACACATCTGCTTATTTTTCTGGGTTCACAGAGGGTTATTGTGGTTTGCATAAATCACAGTAAAACTAATGATAGCTGTAGGATTTATACAGTTTAGTTTTATGCTTGTGACACAGAAAAGGAGGAATATGAATTATATTGGTGACAGACAATTTTTTCTGTGCAGTATATTCAGATAGATGTCTTAGATACAAGGGCTCGTTGCTCTCCATCCACACAGAGCAGATTGCTTCCATTTGAGAGCTTAGTCCAAGCTGGGCCCACTCCCCTTCTATTACAGCTCTAATTCCCAGACTTACTCTTCCTAGGAAACAAAAGGGAAAATAGGGGCACATATGGAGTAAGGATCAAAGGAATGGCTGGGAAGGAGGTCAAGGTGGGCAGAGGAGCCTAAGATGTGCGTGAGAGGTAAGAAAGATCTATGCTCAAGAAATGCATGGATACACCCAAGGGACCTGAGGAGGGGTCAGCCTCTGTTTGTGCTGGCTGGCCAAGCAAGCCATCTCCCACCTCACAGGGAGCTGCTGCTGGCACGCAACACAGCACTTTGGAGCAGGGCTGTATCACTTGGGACCAGCCCCAATCTCCCCACATCGCTCAGTACCCCCAAAAACCAGTTCTGCCAAGACTGAAGGGAGTCACAGCATCAAGGAAATAACATGGAAGACTAAAGACAGGGAAAATGGTAAGGTAATTTTGCCTTGAAAAGGGCTGAGAGGAAAGCAGTTTCATCCTGAGAAACCAAAAGTTTTTTTAGAAAAATCAGAAGAACTGGAGAATCTGAGAAGTATTGTCATCCTACCTTCATGAAGCTCTTGTGAATAGAGTCCACTTGGTGTTTTGTTTTGGACTATATTTTAAGCAGTGAAACTGCACATGAAGTTAGTGAAACCTGCAATTGCTTAGCAACACTGAAGGGAAGCATTTCACAGAAAATACATCTTAAAAATGTATTAGTACATTATAGACAGTCTGTAAGAGAGTGGCTATTTTGTAATTTATATGTGAATTAGTCCAACTGTGCTTTAATTTACTGCAAGGTGAGCTTATTCATTGCTATGAAATAAGGAATTTTATTGCTCTTTTAGAGGCAAATATCATTACAGTTATCTTCAGGAAAACCATTAACCCCTCCACAATAAAGAATATGTCTGCAACCAGGCAGTTTGGAGATAAGTATCAACACACCCAGATCACAGCTGGTGCAAAGGGTCAATTATGCCTTTCTGGTGACAGCAGCTTAGCTTGTGGATGAGAATAGCAGCTCTAGAGTCCCTGCAATAGCAGCACAGGGCTGTCAGCAATACCACACAAAATGAGCACAAAGCTCTCCCATGTCACAGTTCAGCACATCAGTCAGCAGTCACTGGTCCTTGCACAGACATCCCAGCTTGGGAAGACCACCAGCACCTTCCAGCAGAAGGATTCCTTCTGCCCACAACTGTGCATGTGCATGCACAGACTCTTCTGTTGCCACCACATTTCAATTATAGTGAAAAATTCTAGCAAAACGATCAGCTTTTTCTTTGCTACAAGTTGAAATAAATGTTAATAGCTTTCTTGACACATGTTCAATGTAACTACACCAGAAGAATACTTTTCCTCTTGGATTACAGCAAAAGGTTTTGTTTAGTTTTGTTAGGTAAATTATGCTTTTCTTATTGTTCTCATCTTTCAGTGGTAAGCAGTGGTAACTTTTATGAAGCAAAAATTTAAACAGCAAGCTTAGAAGTCTTGATATGCTTGTGGAAATTTAACATCCTCACTTACATAAATGAAATTTAACTGCCTTAAATCACTAGTAGTAAATTAAGAAAACAAAGCTGTGCCTCTTTTTCAAAAATAAACCATCGGTTTTTTTCTTTTAAGTAGGGATAGAAAAGACAAACACATATGCAAAATGAGAACAAGAGATCCACCTGCTATCAGTCAATTACTGTCTCTGTAGATGTGGCAACCTCCAATACGGTTTCTGCAGCACAGACATCATTATTTAAAATTTTTTGTAAGGTAAGCACAGAGAAAATGCATGTTTTTCTCTTGGTGAAGTCACACATGAGCATGGGGCAGAAAGCAGCCGGGGTTTCTGAAAGGCAGCAAAAGCTCAGCAGGCACCCCAAGAGAGCCCAAGGTCCCTGCTGGGGCTCACTGGTCCGACTCTGCTCCCCCTCAGCAGCCGCTGCAAGAGCCTTCCAGGGAGATGCTGGTGGTCCTGGCACCACTCCTGGTGGACAACTGTCCACCTCACACCTGGCTCAGCCCTGGCTGAGGCGAGGTAATGAACAGGCCGACAAAATGAACCCAAGCCTCTCTCCCGAGGGAGGCTACTTTTGATCAGTGTTGAGCAACATATGCAGGCTTGAGCAGGGGGGCATGCAGGCAGCTCAGGGAAAAGCGTGCACTGCTGTAACTAAACTGCAGATTAAGCTGAGTACTGCTGTTTCCTAAGCTCCAGATAAGGAGCATTCTGGAGAGCATAAAAAAAAATTAAAGAGAAAAAAGAGCAGTAATTGTAATTTTACTTTTAAATTATTGTGAATCTAGGCTATATTAGAGCAGCATTTGTCCCAGTTTAAGATAGTGCATTTTTCAGCAAAGATTCTCAGTAGGGAAGATGCTTCTGTAGTTAATGGTTTGTTTCTAATGTCTCTGAAACCATAACGTTACCTGCTCAGCAAGTATTTACCTACAAATGAATGTCTGGGTGTCCCTCATGTTATCTCCTTACATAAAAATAATGATATTTGGATCATAATGTACTTAAAATCTCTTCAAATAAAATAATCCTAATTATTGAACTTCTGTACTGCCGCATCAGGGTTTAATTTCCTTTGAAACAAATATTATCGAGGAGAAAAAAACTGCATTTACAGGTCTACTAAGAGGCCTGATTTCATTGAAACATACAGAGGAATTTAGACCTCTACTGTGTGACTGTAGAGAAATTACTAAAATCTAATTCTGTAACAGATCTGGATACAATAGCTTTCATCCTGATCCAGAGTAACTCCTATGAGCTGCAGTGTGAACTGCAGACTCCTGTAAAGCACACAAAACCCCATGAAATGCCCAATCTTGTGTTGCTAAAAACTAAGGGAGTTTTGTCTTTAATAGAAGCAGGCCCCTTGTTTGCATAAAGAGAACCTTGTCAAACAGAATACAAATGCCAAGCTGGTACATTATAGCCACAAGCACAATAGCCCCACTCTTTTTAACTAAGCAAATCCTAGAGAGAGCAGTTTTCCCCCAAAATCTAGGCAACAGCTCCAAATTCAGTGAACTGATGTCTCAAAGTGTTCATGAAAGATGTGGGAAATTTGCAGAGGGGCACAGCTTTTCATTTCAAAGAGAAGGGAACTGTATGTTTTCATTATAAAAATGAGAGTGTGAAAAAATCCTAAGCACACAATAGCTCTCTTTCAAGTATAAAGTTCAGAATTACATCTCCCAAGTTTCCTGTACATTAAAAGAAGAACACATAATAACGATCTAAAAATCCTTCACAAAAAACCAACAAGCAAGGATGAAGCAGTACTCGCCTGGGGGCCAATTGCCTCTCCAGCAGCGGTAAGGCTGTTACTAGGCTTGCAGTACCATTTGTTCCATTACACAATCTCCTGAAGCCTTTTACAGAGAGCTAAAACAACTGCCTGTACCAACACGACACATGGCTTTCCATCCCGACTCTTTGCTAATCCAGACGCTCCAACCATCTTTCTTTAAGATGCCATATGGTTGGCAGAAGCCTGTAGATCTAGCAGCACATCTGCTTGTATGTTACTTCTCCCCTCCAACTCCCCCCTCCACACCACAAAAGAGAGAGCAAATAATTATTTTACATGTAACCAATTAAACTGCATTTAAAGAGGACGGGGATTTTTTAGCTCTAGATATTTTAAAAATATATATTGTCGCAGAAGATCATTTGTCTCTCAGTGATTTGGGAAATACAGAGAAACAAAACAAAGAAATGAAAGGCACATGGGCAAAATGATTGCTGCATTTGAATTATTTAAATGACTGCCATTCAGACCTTATGCCCGAAGATTTATTTCCCACATTAGTGTGCCACTGAAGAAGGGACTGAATTTGCTCTCTGCTTTTGTCAGAGGTGAATCAGACAAGCAGACTAGGAAGCTATAATACACCAAACCATGCTTTGTTAAGCAAGCAGAGTGAGTCTGTATGCTAATGACTCTGCAGGAATACACTGACACACTGATTTTTTTGGTGTGATGAGCAAAGATTATTGACACTATAAAAATCCTGGTTGCACTGGCATGCGGGCATCCAGGTTATCTCTTTAGAATCCAGATGCCAAGGAAGACAGGCTGCAAAAATAATTTTGTATTGAGTTATCATTTCTCAATTTATGACATAATTGACTATAACAGAAAAGAAAATATACACTTTGGAGCCTGAAATATAAAAAATAGACTAGAAATTATAAATAAATGTTGCCATAAAACTCCCACTGACCACTCAGTGATGAATAACCATCTTAGTTAACGAAGGAAAGGCAGAGATAGAAATATATGACAGACTACATGATTTTGCAGTTGTCTGCTGACAATTTGCAGCACCTTTTGTTCAGAAACACTATTTCCCCAAACTTTTCCTACATCACTAAAATAAGACATCAAAGAGATAAAAGATAACATTTCTACCTCAAATGCTGCTCACATGTATTTTTTGTGCAATTCTGTGAAGCCCTGTGGAGCACAGGAACATGCAGCACATGTGTCTGTTCTAGCAATTTTCCAGAAGAACAGAAACTAAACATGTATATGCTCCAAACACTCTCCCTGCACCAAGTCTCCATTGCAATGTGCACAGAACGTTCCTCTGCCTTCATAAAAACAGTTTTCCCTACAATATGGGAATGCTTGTGTTCAACTACACAGTGAACAAACTGTTTTTCCCCTCAGCTATTTAGGAGTTAAGAGTTCCTACACAAATGATGGGGAGACTGTGTCCTATCCTCACAGAAAGAGCCGACCAATGTTGAAGGTTTGGTTGAAACCAGCATTTTTGAGGGCAATACTACATTTCCAAGCTGTTTGTTTAAGGCTAGTGCTTTCCTTTCTCCTATTACTCTCTGTCTCAAGGCTATTTAAAATTTCGTCAACAGTGTTTTGAATAGTTCTATACAAAACCAAAATTAAAAAGACTTTTTCTCCTCCAATAATTACATTTTTTCTCTCCTTTTCTTAAGAAAAAGATGACAGAAGTTCAAAACACACTTATATTTAAAATTTAAGCAATGTATTCAATGACGTAGCAATTTAGCTCAGTTTAAATTTGATAGGGCTTGATTTTCCCGTTATAAGAACTATATAAAGGATATTTACAGTAACAAGAAATATTTATAATTACAGATTAAGATTTAAGTTAGTTTTATGCATAATATTCAAAATATTCAAAACTTACAAACTTGCAATTATGCCAAAATATATGTAATGAAATAAAAAAATCCCTCTCCAGCCTCTTCAGAATTCCTCTGTTTCACCCATATTTCTCATCACTAACCAATTTTCATTTCAGGTATTAATGCCCAGGCTTGGCTTTTTGCTCCAATCCTAGAGGACTCTGGGAGATGAGAAAATTATTTCCAGTTATCTGATTGCACATATTCACTTCCTTTATTTTCCTAGATGAGGAGTGTCTGTGTGTATCTTTGCATTTTCCTGAAAGATTCTTAGTAACTCAGTAGCACTTAGGGTTGAAAAATGCCTATTTTATCCACTGTGTTGCTTTGGATAGCAAAGCAATAATCAACCCAGCAAGATGTCTCCTGAACTGATCAGGTCAAAACCAATTGTCTGTGACCACATTTGGTATGTCTGTGCACATCAGCTGTGACTGCAGTTCCAGAGGAAAGTGTGCTTGGAGAGCTGTCTCACAGACTCCTTTCATCCCATCCCAATCCCTCACCAGCAACATCCAGTGCTGCCCTCCTTTCAATAAGAGTTCATACAAACATCAGAAACAGAATTTCAGAAATAGAAGGCCTGGCCAACAGAAGTCCTTCCCATTTGTGAAACGTGCATTTGATTAGGCACTTCAGAATTTCAATTTAATTTTTAGGCAAAAAGTATCATTTTAGATATAGATGTGGAAGAGAAAATTAACTTTGGATATGTGCTACGGCTTCTTGTCCAAGAAAAGGTGAATAGAGGAACCATGTGTGAAGTCTTCACCAAGACCTGCTGCAAACTGACTTCTGTAGAAGTAATGAAAATGTTGCAGACTTTCATATTGCTTGCAGGCAAAGAAAATAAAGAAATATATAGCTTATTCTCTTGACAAGCAAGAGAAAATTATGAAGGTGCAGTGTATGTCAAAAGTATCTCCCTCAACTGCAGAGTGTAAGTGAACTGCTGCTTACACATGGACACCATTAATGAATTCCAGGGGAAAGTGCCAATAGGTTCACTGGATTGCAGTTTGGAGCACTTAAGAAGCAGGCTGGGTCTGATGAAGCTACCATATCTTGATCAGATCTTTTTGGGTTTGTTTGGGAGGGGCTTTTTGGAATGTGGAGCTTAGAGTGAGGTTTTTAAAAGTTTGTAAAGAAATACCTGGACTATTAGTAAATAACTGTAAATAATTTACCCAGTTTTATTTGGTACCTCATTTGTAAGTTGGAGAAGCAACAGGATTTCTACATTGATTTGTAGAAATGACAGAACATTCTTCTTTTGAGACAAAGAAAAACAGGGAATTGAATGTAAAACCCCTTCAATTTGAAAAGGATTACATGGGAAAGTGAGAATATTAGCAAGGGAATTGACTTCTTCATGAAATAACCACATTAACACCCTTAGATATTCATTATCAAAACATAGAATAGAAAACACAGAAACACTATATTGAAAAATTATATCACTTCATACTGGCATTTTTAATTTTCTGGCTCCTGTGTTACTGTCATTTCTAGTTCTTGATGGTGACTTCATGTACTTAATTTTAAGAATAAAATAAGAAAATGTTCCTTAAAGGGAAAATAAATAATCAATAAGGTATCTGAAAGACTTCAATAAACGTTTTGACAAGCTTCATGGTATGCAAACTACTCTAATGTATCCAGTTTTTTAAATTTTTTCTCATTGAATATGAGAAAGCAAATAAATTACAAAAATGTCCAAGATACTCTGCAGTACTTAAGTTCCAAATTTCTACAAGTGTCAGGTCTGGAATCATTTTTTAGCTCTTAAACATTGCCTTCCTCATGTGACACACAGAGAACCTAGAATTATTCAGCCTTCACACTGCAGCTTGTAACACACCAAATGCACATGAACAATACATGCCCTAATGAATTATTTCTTATTCAATAATGACATGTATTTTACCATATACAACTATGCTGACCTATTACTGCAAGTTGCACTTGCATTTATTTCTACAGCTTCGTAGCATTTCGATTTCTGAAAATTTACTTGCAATGTTATGTCTCTGCCACCACAGCATTATTAGAATCAAAATTAATAGGCCAAGATAGTCTTCTAAAATTAAATTCTGATCTGAAAGGTACATTTGAACATTTGGGGATCTCTCTTCAGATGCTGACAAGGAGACAAGTGAGCGGATGTAGAGCGAATCTGGATATATGGTTCACATATGGGCCTAACAAGAGCAATCTCTTCATATAAAGGCACTATTTCTCATGCTAAGTCTACCTTGTTTTCTAATCTCAGCTGAAAGGAATGTTAGAATCTGGGACAGTTTTCCGCATCAGAGTCTGTTATTTAACTGTCTGATGTCAGAATTATTGTGTTTTCACAGAACCTCTGTAGTTTGGGGTTGCTTTGCTGTATTTTGGGGGATGGGCTGTTTAAGACTACCAATGCTACATCCTCTTAGGAAATCTTATTCTTTTTGGCTATATTTCCACCCAAAGCACCCTGAAATTCAGGTACCCCAACTGATACGGGATTTTTATTTTTGGGTTTTTTTTCAGTGTTGCATTAGAACTATGAGATTACCCCTGACTCAAGAAAGCTGGTATTTGGTATTGCCATATATGGAATGTTTTAAAGCACAAGTCCTTCATCTGAGTCTAGATCCAAAAAACACAGGTCCCAAGCACAATGCTACACTAGTTGTCCTCTAGGGCTTCCTTTTATACAGCAGAGAATCCAGTATGTCAGCACAAGAAAAAAGCACTGAGTAGGAAGAAGAAGAAAACAAATCTTGGTTGGTAAGTTAGCCTGTCATGTAGGAAATGTTTGTGTGAAGCCACACACCATATGACCCAAAGGCTCAGAAAGCAACAGCTAGGTTAAAAAAAAAACAGTACAAAGCATATCCAGTTGCAAATATGGAGAAGGTAGGATGTAGGCCATTGCTCATTGTGGGGAAATCTTTTACTTTAATCAACATACAGCTGTACCTGAGTTACCTGACATACAAAACTTTGCCCAAACAGGTTTGGAAGAAAAATCCAATTCATTGAGCCAACATCCATTAATGCCTATAACTCATAACAGTAATTTCACAGCTTTATCTTAGAAGATCAGTACAGTACTAAATGCACACACAGCACAGAGATGCCCTGAATCCAGCACTGTCAGGATATGTAGCACAGCATGGGTAAAACTGAAACACAATGCTTGCAGAAAAACAGCCATGGTTTCCAACAAAGTGCAGAGAAGTCTCTGTTAGCTGCCACAGCTCAAAGCATTCATAGGATTGGGAAATGACCAGAACTGTTTAATGGATTTAAATAACTGAGTAAAACCAAACACAGCAGTACCTCCAAGCTGTGCAATCCCAAGCAACAACTTTGAGAAAAAAAGTACTGTAACACAGAATAGAACATTTAATGTGTGGAGTACTCTCTAAGTTTACTTCAATTTAAGGAAAGTCCTCAGACAAGGAGGTTAAAGGCAAAAGTTGCCTCTTCAAGCTGTGAAATTATTTTGCATTTAAAGTCATTACAGCAACAAAGGGGGCTGAAGGCTTGCAGGTACCTGAAAGTCACAGGGTTCACAGACCATTCTTCATTTAGCTCCCCACAACCAAAAGAAATGAAAAATTCTTTTTAATTAAGGGTCCTAATTAGGATGATAATTGGAAAAAATCTCAAACCATCACACTTGACAATAAGAACCTCTATGTTTACACCCAGTCTCTTTTGTACCATATTGTCAGGAGAAAACTAATAAACTGAACAAAGTACTCTACCTCACCTAGCTGGGGTCTAAGCTTGATTCCAAGTTTTGAAGGAGTCCAAGCTTTTTGAGGGAACTCAGCCAGCAATTCAGGCAAAAATTTCTTCAAAGGAAAAAAGAGGCTTGATTTTTTTGCCCCCTTTTCTTTGTCCTCCTCTTTTCTTTTTGAATAAAAGCAACATCTCGGATTTGTGAGCTCAGTTTTGAAAGGAAGGGAGAAAACACCATTACAAATAGGAAGCAAAGCTTTCAGTTTGTGAATATACTAATTCATCCATGAAATATCCAGGTTGCCTTCATCATCATTTCCAAAACACCATATTATATAAGGTAACAATGGAATACTAGGCTGGTCTGTTTCCCATATTTTTAGTTGGCTCAGCTGGAAAGTGAATACAGGCTATTGCCCCAGGATGAGTGAATAATTTAACTCAAATGCAATTTTGCACAAAATTACTTTCACAACTGGAAAAAAATGATGAAAAAACAGTAAAAAAAAAGTATGGCTAGTCAGACTCCTTGTTAAACATAAGAAATTCAGTTCCACCCCCACTAAACTAGTGCAATTCCCAAAGATTAGTTCACAGTGTTGCTATTAAATCAGGGAGGTATAAATCTTGAATCAAAACACCAATCTTTTCTGTGCTAGAGAAGAAATTGCCCCTACGCAAAGTGTCAAGAAAGAAAACGTAGGCATTGCATCTCAGACAGCTCTGCACTGGCCTGGTTGAAATCTCTGCTCAGGAGTAAAATTTATGCTGAAATAGATGCAAGACAAAATCCCCAAATTGTAGACCGATAATTTAGAAGAGGTCTGTTGCATGTGGAAATGGTTTTGATCTTCAGATCATAAACTCCTGGAGGCACAGATCTTCTTTAATTACATGACTACAAAGCACCATGTGTTTCCATTATGCTATTTAAATAATAGATTTAATTTGAATTTACATTTGTTGATGTAAACATTACTGACTGTAACACTACCCTGCAATCTGATGAAGAAAGTCACTGAAGTATTAGAAAAAAAATTCCTTCCCAAAAAAATTACAAAGGAAAGAATCCCCAACTGTGCTATTTGAAAAAAATGAATAGAAATTAGCTAAATAGAACAGAATAAATTTTAGTGGAACAGAAATTTTAGGATGATATTTTCACACAAACAATACTAATCTCAAGTAATTCTAATTTTGAATTCTGCTCTATAGTTATCTGTTGTGTTTATGGGACCAAATAAATTCAGATGTTTCCAGCAACCAAAGTTCCACTGATTATTAAAAGGAAAGAAGTAGCATGGGAAGGATCACTCATTTATCTTGCAACACTGCTTTAACCAAAGTGCAACTCGGGGACTCTGCTAATGAATTTAACTATCGGTATGCTAATCAGTTCTGTTTTTACCAAAATTAATTTAACCTCTGCTTTTGCATAAATAATCCCTATTGTTTAAAACTTTGGGGCTGCTTCTGTACATCGGGGAGGAGGGGGCTCTAATGGAACAGGGTGTGCTGGGTCCAGAGACAATTCATTGAAGAACAGCTCAAAGGGAAGCATTTGAACACAGTAATATAGGGTAAGCTTTTCCCTTGAACTGTTAATAGAAAAAACCCAAAACCAAAACATCCTACCCAAAACACCAGAGCTCACTATTGCTGTATGAAAAGGATTTTAGATTTGTACAAATGACCTGCAAGCACCTGCATTCTAACAGATGCTATAATTGTCTGAGACAACCTAGGCTAAAAGATGAAAAACATCTACGTACCATAAAGATGGAATGGCCAGTTTATGCCATTATGCTATTTAAAAAAAAATTACTTATGAATTTTTAAACTTGAAGATTATATCTAATCCTAATATCAGCATTAAAGTCTAAAATTTGCCAAAATGGGCAGCTGAAAGTGGAAACAGACAGTAAGATAGAGAAAAGGTAGTAATATTATATGAATATTGCACTGGTTTTCAGTTCTGAACATATAACTCAAAAGGCAACTGAGCAAACAAGTAAATTGCAGGAAAAATTTTGAACAAGCAGAGGTTTTTGTTCACTGTGCATATCCAAAATACATATTTTTTAGAAGATTCAGAAATCTTCAGAACTTTTCCAGAAAATATTCCCCCCACATGTACTGTTGGAATAGCTAAAATTACCTTAAACGTAAGAAAAACATAAAATGGTAAAGAGAAAAGAATACGAAACAGCACTGTAAGAATATTTTTTGTATTTTGTCTTTGAAGTTTTAATCTTTTTCCGTGTTACTTGATTTTTTTTTTCTGGTAGTATGTGAGCCTTCTAACCCATTTTTTCTTTTCCTTTTGTCCTTACACTAACCTGCAGAAAGAAATAGTGGAAATATAAGGCCTTCCATCTGATCTAAAAAACTCATAGACAGAAAAAATGTCCTCGATGCAAGTAAGAAGATGATGGGCAGACAAAAACCACGTAAGTATTTTAGTGCTAGGTTTGAAAAAAGACCCCTTATTAGATCCAGATCACCATAAACAGTCCCAGCAGTGGGGGAACACTCAACACTGTAGATGAAGGATCAACAGGAATTCACATAATCTCAGGGTTTTGATCCCATCTTTAACAAATGCACATACTTATGGCAAGGTACTCTGGAATGCAAAAATTTAATTTAACAAATATGAGAAAAGCATAATATTGACAATTTTCTTAATACTTTGCACATTGCAAAGACAGTCAAGACAGTCGCTATAACCTGTTTTGCTCTTAATGTTGTTCACTTCTCCATCCCCAAATCTCAACTGTGAAACCCTTCTAAGACAACCTAAACAACCTGATAATCTTCACCTACTTGCAGTTTTGATATCATGTTTGGAAAAAATGCAGTGAATCTGTCAAAATTGCTATGCATGAGGGTACAGGCCTCCCACTTCAACTTATAGCAGCTACCTAAATGATTTTAACAGGAACTGACCATTTCCAAGATGCAACATGTAAATCTCTCCTTTTGGAGAGGGGGGAAAAAAATAGCTAAAGTTTCTTGAAAAACTACATTGGTAAATGCACACGTTCCACCAGATGTGTGTCATAAAAACTGGATGGCCAAGCCATAGGCACTATTTTTAAAATACCAGCTCACACATAAATAGGACTTTAAGGAATTATCACAATATTTTTACAATAAAAGCAGTTTTTCTAAGACCTAGTAGCTAGATGTTTACTGCAATACTTTGGTGACCTCAGAGGAGTCAACACAACTACTTTTTCAGTCAGATGACGAGGAGCCTTTTCATTTGATGGAGTCCTTGAAGAACTGGGCTTCCATGAAAAAATAGTGAAACCCTTCTTCATTTTAAAATGATACACGAAGGTACCAGTTTTGGTGCAGTAGGTGTGTTTTTAGCTCCTGGATCAGTTACAGGAGTAACTATCAACACATCATTAACTATCACATCATTATTTATGTTCATATTGTAAAACAAAACTAAAAATAGTATTTTGAAATCTTTAAACATTTCAATTTTCAAGAGAAATTCTTAAATTTCTGTTAATATGGAAGAGTAATGCTGTTTTGAGCCTTGTCACAGACTATTGATTTTACACATATTTACATGAAAACTACGGTGTGAGCTTTTTCTGTTGCAGTACCTTTCTTAGTAACAATAAAAAAGACTTTGTTTCTTTTCATACAGTTTAAAAACAGTTCTGTAAATACAGAAGCAGCTAGTGACTTAACATCCTTTTTTTCCCTTTCTCTACCTCGGTACAGAACACTGAAAGCAGAATTTTAGTAGTAGTGAATTCCACAAAATGCTTTTCCTCAAAGGAACTTAATGCTCATAACATTTAGATCAATCTCATATTGAGATAATTTCATTGTCCACTACCATTAAGTTCATAATCTGCTTCTTTCTTTGTCAAGGAGAGCATCTTCTAGGTTAGGACAAACACGGGTTTGTTCACCTTTGCCTTAGGCAATACAGATTTGGAAGCACAAGCCTTCAAGAACTAGCTTTCACAGAACATGCAACTATCCCAAATACACATCAGGGCTAACCTAGGAACTGCTTCCAAGATTCTCCTGCAACAGATTCACAAGCATTTACCAGTCATAATCTTTCTCTGAGATGGACCACATAGAACACACTAACACAGAGAAAGGAAAATATATCCAAGAAGCAGTGGCCATAGCCCTTCTCCTACTAGAGGTGCCATAGGACTTTAAACACTTCAGTAGAATACAGGATTTTTTAAAAAGGGTTTTGCCTGAAAAACTCTCAAATATTGTAGATTGCACTGTACTCATTTTATCTGATTCAAGCAGACCTCATGATGACTTGGATCTTCTCTGGGCTGGAAACCTGAAATTTCAAACACAATCCTTGGATAACTGACCATCAAATAATTTTAGAACACCAAACTCAATGAAGATATCTGTCTAAGCTTTCATATATTTTTTCCATGTCAATCACAACTGCAAAGAGTAAGTGGTGTAATGACTGTTGCCTCATTGTGATTGTTTTGGTGTCCTTTTATTTTCAGAGACAGTGCCACATATAGAAATTATGGTTTTAATTTCCAAGTAGTATTATCTCACATAATTATCTACTCCTTACAAAATGAGCAAAGAACTATGCCTTGGTCAGAGAGTTCAATAGGCCACTATCACAAATAATTGCCTGCTATGATTACCCTGACTGACATGAAGTTTGGACTTCAAGTCCTATTCTAATTCCGTGGCTTCTACTTTTGTTATTCACTACCGATTCCTCTGCACCCAGCAAAGTCAAGAGGTCAACAATTAAATTAATTCAGAATACACCATGAACCTAAGAGTGACCCTACATTATATCTTCATTTTTTTCCCTTTCATCATCCCTTTATTTGACTGCATTTCAGTAAATTATCCATGTAGTTTTTATTTTGACAGCTCTCTTTACAGCAGTAAAACAAAATGTGTGCATTGCAAATGGCAAAGATTCAAATTTCAGCTATGTTTATCCAAAATAGCACTGAACTGCTTCTGTACTTATGCTATACTGCCTACAGCCTTACGGAAGGGGAGACAGATGGGATGAATTTAGCAGGGAAACAGCTGTGGCTTGAAGAAGAGACAAGCAAAAGTTTTGCTATCAGGCTTCATTATGTATCAAGGTACCAGTAAAATGTGTATCCGTAAGGCAGCCAAAAAAGTGTTTTTCATTTGACTAGTGATAATTACCTTTTCTCAACAGCTGACAATGTTCTAAGCACCATTAAATAGGTATAATAATTAAGCAATAAGATAAGACAGGCAGTGCCTTGCTGGGGATTACTGCTCGCCTCGGGTGTGTTGCGAGGCACAAGGCTGAAGGGTGAGTGACTTCAGCCACCCGAGAAATGCAATAATCCCTCAGAAATGCACTGCCTGGGGCGTCTTCTCGCTATTAAAAAAGGAAATTTAAAAAGGACAAAATACTAGACACATTTCCTGTGGATTCTATTGACATGGGTTAACATTACAGGAAGTCGATGCAGAAACTCCATTTCTGCCCAGCCTATGAAAGTCACTTCCCAAGGACACATATTCCTCTGCTCAGCTTGTTTGTGCATTTTATTCATAAAACTTATTTGAGAAGCATAAGCATTTGCACCATCTGACACATGTGTGACAAATCACAAAAGATTGTAACAGCCTTCACACAGGTAAAAGATAAAGTGCTTTTAAGTGTGCTCCCAGACATTAATTCTCTGCAATTATCCATGTTTGGTATTAATTTACAGACAAATTTTTTTTAGTTCCAAAATCATGTGTGTGTGTATATATATATATATACATATATGTATTTTTTAATGTATATATATATATAAAAGGTCAGCCACTCAAATGATCAAAGCATTAGGGAAAAATGCCAAAAAAACCACCCTGAAAACACCCCAAAACCTTTTTTGACTACATGCAAGTCACATAGCTAAAACTAAGACTATATCCCTAGTAGTGTGGGAAGTGCTAGCATAGCACTCAAAAAAATTACACCTCTTTACATAAGCAGAGGAAAGTTTACTGTCATTTCAGCTGTGCCACTGCGACAACATTTTGAAACTGGAGACCTGAAACTATTTAGCAACCGTGACTTGAATAAAATCAGAGTTCCAAAGATCATTCAGGATCAGGCCCCAAGTCATGAGGTATGTTTGGGGCAGGGATCCACTTCCAGCTGCATAACTAAAGTAAGAATCTGGGTTTCTGAGGTTTAAAAGAACTTAAAAAAAGTTTAAAAGGTCTTTTCCCCTTTCTTCCCCTCCATACATGATTTTACAGTTCACAAAGAACAAGTTAAACAAACACAGAATAATCTTATTATCCTTTTCCATTTCTTTCATAGTTTCCATCATCACTACTTTGTTCCAAACTGAGAAGAACCAAACTGAGAAGCCCTGCTGAGAAGCACACACAACACTGTCTGAGTACTCTAGAAATACAGATGCTAAGTACGTTGTATCATACTGTCCTTTATAGACACTTGCATAATCTCTATTTCTCAAAAACTTGTGCTAGTAACAGTTCAGGGATAACACATTTAAGACCACATTTCTAGAAACTAGCCCAGTGCCCATTACTATTTGACTACTACAAATTAGCACTATGACAACGCTTAATAAACACAGTTATTTTTTAGCATTTAGTTTCTTTTAGGGTGGCAATTCTTTTAGAGTACACTAAGAAACCGATAATGAATATGACTGGAGCTCTGGAAGTTTAAGTTAGACAAGAAATAGGCAAAAAAAAGTTCTATCTGGGTTTCAGCTGACAAAACCACAGGAAAAAATTGGTCCCTGGTCTCATAATGCATAAACTAAGCAGTTAGTGAAAGATGGAAGCAAACAGATTGATAGGAAAATATCCCACCTTCAAGTGCAACATTGGCATGGAACTAGCGGCACAAGGCTAAACAGATTTAAGAATGAAAGGATAAAGAGATTTAGGAACAGGTTAGATTTATATATGGAAGATGAGAGTATCCACAGTTAGATCAACTTCCAGAGGAACAGTATTGGATACAGCAGAAGCAATCGAAATACTCAAGTTACTGGGAAAAAGCAGTCTTCCAATAACCTTGCAAAACTCCATCACTTATGATATTAAAACATAAATTATCATTTAGTTTGTGTCTCCTTCTCTTACAATAACCTTGAAACAGGCAGGTGCATAGATTTTGTTACAGAGCTGGTAAATTTTCATGACACACTTGCAAAGCTCTTTAAATGTTACTCATCTGTCTTCATTTTCAGTTCTCCACTATACGGGAACAGAGGGTTTTAAATAGCCTTTGTCTGAAAATCTCAGAATCATACACAGCTATCAAAACTAGAAGGAAATCTGCTCTGCTTTAAAGTAATTTGCCAAAAGGGTTAATAGTTAAATTTTACTGTGAGTTCACTGAAGGCATAAGAGGAAGATACCAATTACAGTCAAATATCCCAGCTAGGTATTTGCTGCTGAACTACTGCATAATAATCACACAGTGGCTATTTGAAAAGGGTTTGGGTGTTTGTTTTTTTTGTTTTGTTTTGTTTTTTTTTGTTTTTGTTTTTTTGTTGTTTTTTTGTTTTGTTTTGTTTTTGTTTTTTTTTTTTTTTTTTTGTTTGGTTGTTTTTTTATAATTTTTCTGACATATCACAAGGATATCACAGAAAAATAGTACGGAAAATGAACATTAAAAATGCAGATGGAAAATTATACGGAAGAAGGAAAAGAAGGTGAGTTTAACAGTCAGGGACTTCAATAATTAATTTTTTAAAATGCTCTAAAAAATCAAAACTTGCTAAAAATTGTTAAATGTTTTAGGAAGTATGTGAACTGTTAGGGCTGTCCTCCAGAGCTTATACTAAACTGGAAAGGCTGTTACCCTTTTGGAAAGGTAGAAACCTTAATTCTGTAGTTCTGGGTACGTTTGAGCCTGTAACTTAAATAAACTCAAGCTAACTTGAATGAACAAGACAGATATGCTTTTCGGTGCTTTCTCTTGCCATAAAACAGCTATGCTTTTATACACAAGACAACAAAGGAGCACACTGACCCAGCTTGCTCACTTCTTATTTCACATCTCTGGGGAAAGTGGTGAGGAAGACTGGTCCATAACTACCACCTTGGACCAGAAGTGCTACTACCAGGCAAAGTGTTTCAAAGAAGATACGATGGTGGTGGGTGAAGGGATAAACTGGTGGATTAACACAATCATGTATCACCACCAGAGGCAACCGCTATTCAAAATTAAAACTCTTGCAGGTGTGTAGCAAATGTAGGAGAATAAAATGGGGTTCCTCTGGAAAACAAGGGTGCACTTCTGTCTAATTATACACATCTTTTTCAGTGTCAGTTATGATCTGCATAGCGACAAGAATTTCTAGATCTTACTGAATCAAGGAGAGTCTGGGCTGAGCTGTCAAAGACATCACCTTTATCCACCTCCATTTTAGAGGAATCAAGAATGCTTCGTTAATGCTAAATTAACATTTAAATTTGAAAACCAACAACTGTGCTGACAACAGAAAGTAACAAGAACAGCCTGGAACCTTATGTTGTGCTGTTTTATATCACACATATTTCAGGGCTTTTTACATTCCTGGTAGACAAGAACACAAGCTTACTATTAGTGAGCTGCGGGCTTTGACTCAGTTCATGATGGCAGGAATATGAACTATCTCTCTTTCTGTTTCAGAGAAGGCAGAATACATTAAAATAGTAGGGTAGAAGATACTCTCAGAAGCGGACAATTATCAGACTCGTAGCAGAGGGGGTGTAATTCAGAGAGTTGGTAGCTGTTGAACAGGAACAAGCAAACCTGGCTAATTTTCTACCCAGCTGTTCTTTAGACTGATACAGCTTTCACAGATATCATCTTCCAGTTCCTCAAACAATAAAATCGTGGTGGCCAGAAGTCTTGATGTGCAAAGTGAACACAGACACTGTGACTTTCCCTCTACACCTTCTTCCTCATATTGACTGTATTGTTATGCAATTAAATCAAGTGCAGCATTAACTAATCCTTAAAGAAGGTAATTCAGATAATTACCAGACCTTTAACACGACCTCAAATGCAAAAAAAAGGCTGCAACAAATTCAGAAATGAAAGGAATATAGAATGACATGAAGAGGTAATTGGAACATGAGAAACTGCAACATAAGCTAGATCAAGCAGATTTGGTCACACGAACCCTAAACTCTTTGACAGCTCATTTTTTGATAAAGGAAATGCAATAAATCTTAATGACATTAACTTTAGCAAAACATTAAATATCATGCCCATCAGCAATTGTTAACTGAGTTGTTGACAAGTAACTGACTACAACAAAGAGCACAGCCAACAGGAACAATTGAAAGGGAAGAAGAATTCTCTGAGAATTTCTTCACATTTAAACAGATTTTTGAATATTTTGAATTATGACTCAGCACAAAAAAAGGAGGAGTGGGCTGATAAATTTAAGAGATGTTATCAGCTTCAAGAAAGTCTGGGATACTGCACAGAAAGAAATAGATGACTCAGAAGAGTGAAACAGCAGACATGGGATGAAAGCTCAATGTGTTCTCAGTTCATAGCAAAATTCTCTGCTGAAAACTTGAATTTGCTTGGGAGAAAGAAGTCCTGGATGCACTTCTTAGTGCAGCTGTCAAAGAGGCAAACATGACTGTAGGATTCATCAGTCAAGGAATTTCTAGTAAATATATCAGTTCTATATATTCCAATAATATATTCCAATGTCCCCATGCAACACCCAAGACAGTTTTGATTGCCCATATTTAAAAAACAGATCAACAATCAGAACACCAAGGTTATGAAGAACTTATTGCAAAAAGAAGAACAAAGGAGGAAGGCTCTACTTATAACTAGAAATAACTAGAAACTAGAAATAAGACTGAACAGATATACTCATTGTCTACAATTATTTGCATCACCAGTGCAGATTGTTTTGAAAAATTACTTATCTAAGTCTTGGCTCAAAGACAAGTAGGTACAAACCAAACAGAAATTAATTCATAACAAAAATAAGAAGGATCCCAATGAAACGATCAGTGGAAACAGTTGTCCAAATTGGAATGGCAAGGCCTACAGAGGAGCTCAATACATTCTCAAAGAAACATATGTGTGTATAAACAATATATATAGGCATATATATTTTAGTTGCAAACACTTGGAGACAGATGAACACAATACTCTGTGACCTAGAATATCTCTTACAGAACATTATTAAGTTCTCTAAATATCCCTCTGGAAATTGGGTAGGATATTCCCCTCTGCTTCTTATTTGCTTCCTAAGTCTGAAAACTTATATGCACACAATTTTGCAGCATTTTATGAAAATCTTGTATTTCACTCTTTGTATACTTCTTCAATTTTTATAAAAACTAAGAAAATTTTTGCTTTGTGTATACTGCTTAGGTAGTTGGGGAAAAAAGTCTTTAAAAACAGTGTTTGGGTCTTAGAAACTTACATAATTCATTAACTATTTTGAATGGGAATATTAAACATATAAAAGCATAAATAATAGATGTATTTATACCACACTATTTATAGACATCTATTTAAACTGAGAAAGGGAAAAAATAGTTAAAAAGATATATAGTAAATAGACAAATGGTGAATGGCAGAGGAATAGGGAGGGAGAGATTCTGAACATCCAATTTCTATTCCAGAGAATTTGAATTGTGAGCAAACACCCTAGTATTAAACAAAAGCCAAATACACATTCAGACTCTGACAGGATTTGCAACTTATATATGTATGTGTATGCACATTAGCCATTCATTATTTCTTAATAGCAATTCCCTGGAGTATACATTTCTCAATCTAAAATATGAGTCTATTAAATAGTAATAAAAAAAATTAAGTAATAGTGATAACTCCAACATCTGGACAGAGCTGAGAATTTAATCTGTCTGCACCACAGTGCTGACACATGGTGACCACAAAGCTTTTTACAAACTCCTTGCATGAATGGTTGCACCAACAATTCTAAAATATCTCCAATTGCTACTGCCATCCTATTACAGCAAAACCATGCCAAAGATACGTGGGCATGAGTAATGATGCTCATGAAAAAGTGCAGCACACTGCTCTTTAGACACTGAGACAAAGTGAGTATCTTTATATCTTTAATATCCAAGGTTCTATGGACACTACCTATGTTAATCTCTATTTTCAATTTAAAAATTAATGCATTTTAAACTAAAAAAGACACAGTGTAGTGCATTTTTAATCTATGATTGCATTGCAAAACAGATGATTGGTCTAATAAAAAATAGGAACAATTATTTCACTGTCACTTAAAAAAATATACTAATCTATCAGTAGGATAAGGAAGAAATGTATTTAGCTGAAAATGAACTGAACTGGAAAAAAATAAAGGTATTTCAGGTAATGACAACCTAAGTTCTTCCATTCGTCATTATTTCTTGCAAACACACATGCACACAAAAAAGTACTAGGGTTTTAGGGAGAAAATGTAAAATTTCAAATGCAATTTGATTGCTCCAGTTATCAAAAAATAATTTTAATTAGTTTTTCTACTGAAGATTTGCCAAGAAATTCAAAATCTCTATTCAGCAGTGTAATAGTGACAGCAAACTAACTATCGTGATCTTACATGGCAGATATTTAAAAATGCTGGTGTATTCTCTCTAGATATGTCTCAATTCTCATAGATATGTGTTCTCTCAAACATACATGATCTTGCATGCACTACTACTTAGTAAAAAACCAAAAAACTAAATTTAATGGTGGAAAAAAAGCCTTTAAAATCCTTGTCAAACTGAGTACCACATTTTCACTCGAGTGGTCTGTTTAAAGATCCATTTTAGCTACCCTTCCAGATAAGCTTACCCATAAGAATCCTACATTTTGCCATAGGTAGAAAACAAATATAATTTGTCACATGTTGTGCTATACAGACATTTCTGCACAGTTGCTGCACTACACTAGAATGTCTGAAGGGGAAGACACCCCAGGTAGTTGGCTGCAGACACATATCAGCAACATGGCATGTAGTTGCAATTTGACACATAGAGTCTTTATAAATCCAATGTCTATGAAGTCAAACAAATCTCCTTCTTATTTATAGTAACAGGCGAGAGCAGATCTCTGCCGTCTTGTTACACAGATGGTTGTAACATTTTTATAGTTAACTTACAACCACTGATGCCTAAGGAATAGACACACATCTGCCCCAAACTGCCAGTCCTGTAGGCTCTTCTTTTCAACTTTAGCTAGCAAAAATACAGTTGAAATATGTCTAACAGTGTCACCTCCAAAAAGCCACCACAACAAAAAGCTCCACAAAAATTTGCATAAAATGTATTATTATTGTTAATGTTATACAGATTGGACATTGATCACACATTACAGCAAAAAATACAGTAATATGAACTGTAACCACGAGGTCTGAGAGAGAATTCATAGCCCCAAATTCCATATGCTGAACTTTGGAAAAATGCTGGAAGGAAACTCATTAGAAGCTTCTAAATTTATGTTTAATTAAACAGATTTAAAAAGAGCCTTATATTTTATATAAACTACTGTACAATTTTTTTTTTTTTTCTTTAACTGCTTGATAAAAAGTACAGGCATGTCCGGCTTATCTTGTAAAAAGGAAAGAAATTGCCTAGGATTTTCTTCTCCTGCTTGAAGATACAATTCCATGTTTGCTGAATTTCCACGTATCACCTGGGTCTTCAACAGAAAACGTACACAGAAAAGAGCTAAGCTATATCTCATTAAATGCCTCCTCCCATTTGAGACACTGGCTGTCCACAGAAGCAATCCTCTAAATAGCTGAGTTACAATTAAATTCTTGTTTTACAAGAAGAAGAGATGCAGAAAAGTAAAGCCATAACTGAACCGAGTTGTCAATTAAGTTCAGTGAACTTAATGGCAGTTCAGTGACCAATGGCAGCTTGGGGAAGTAATACTTATTCATAAATATGTTCAAACAATAATAGATCTAGGCAGGTTCTTGCCTTTCTCTTCCTACTCTTCAAATTCGAAGAGAAAAGAGCTTGTGAGAAAGTGGATCTGCATGAATAGGTCTAACTACAGAGATGAAAATGTATACCTGGGAAATCAGTTTGAAAACAGATTAAGGAAAGAATGAACTAACTTTATGCACACAGTTACCCAATTAATTTGGCTTTGAATTTTCCTTCATCTGTAATCTATTTAAATTACGTACAGTGGAACACTGAAAAAACCCCTAAAAGATAAAAACCTTTTAGTTTTGCTAGATATTATTTTTATTCTTGGCTAGTTTCTACCTTTACAGCTGTCTTATAAGAAATTCTGTACTTTTTGCTATCTGCTAATTTCTACCATGAACATAAATCTACAGAATGTGAATTTGAAGAACTCAAAAAGAGAGTTTGCTTTGAGGTTGAAAATTTATAAAAATGGACTCTACTACATAACAGACAAAAATTTCTGCAAAATTCATATCTATGAAGTTACATATGACAACCATCTCCACTTGGACTCTTAACTTGTCACCTTAGTTCTGCAAACTGTACATCTTTCAATTCAAGCTTGCCTCAGTAGCATTTAACAACTGCATCATTTAAGATGGACATCTACTTCTTTTAATGCCATATTTCACTGACTAAAAACATACCAAAAGGGCTGGATATTTCCATTACACTGAAAAGGCGGATTCCATGCCCTGCTTAATGACTGCAACTTAAAGTAATCTCTTTCTTAGAAATCTGCTTATTTATTTTTTTACTATATTCACTTGCAGCACATATTCACAGAGAGATAGGAATGGCACTAAAACACTTATCTTGTTCACTTTCAGGAGCGTAACTGTTATGATTGCCAAAACATTTTTGTTCCAAAAGAAATTCTCACTAATCAATTAATGGGTTTTGTTTCCACAAAAGTTACACTAGGGCCTGTCATACTGTCCCTGGCTAAAACAAGTAAGGATAGTGATTTCTTCACAGACAAATATCACAATACTTCATTATTAAAATGCAAATGTTAGGTTCCAATTTTAGCCAAAATCATTTCAATACAAGAAATTTTCTGAATATCAGAATAACAGCAGGTAGAAAATTAGGTCAGAATGCACTTTGTGGGACTGTGTTGCAAAAAGACCACTGCTATTTGTAGCTGCATACAAGGGAGAAATAAATGTATTAAGAAGTAATCATTGTCAACAGTATTTTGCTGTTATTATTAGTATCTAAGTTATGGACTAAAATCTGAGGCAAAATACATTATTATTATTATGTGTTGTTCTGCTTTTACTAAATAGTATAGTCAGATCTCTATTTTCAAAATCAGAAGAGAAAAATTACCATTCTTACTTAGTGAAACTCTTTCAACATAAATATACGGAACTGGGAGATTTATTTGGAGTAGTTATTCCTTCTGTTTTTTCCACCTAGATTTGTAAACTTCATGACCAATTTAAATTTAAAGCATTTCAGAATTAATCCTGAAAATCTACTACAGCTTTCACATGGAAATTAAATTTAAATTAGATTACACTGATTTTGTAAAGAAGTTTGGAGTATCAGTCCTGTCACTTATTAGTTGGATTTTAAATTAATAAAGTGAAAGATGACAATTAAAAATATGTTAAAAGAGCAATCTCCTAAAATGCTGGTAAAGTATATTGTTCATGGTTAGAACACCTGACAATCTCTACCATATTTACATATTCTAAAATATTAAATAAGACAAATGCTTTTACTGCTCTATTTTCTCTGTTGTCTGCAAAACAGCAGCAGAAGGTAAGGCATTGCCTGCAGCAGGACCACTCTGCTTTCAAACCACTTTTGTGTTCTGGATTAATGCTTTCAGTCTTTTCTAGTGTATAATCATTGCTGCTGCAGCAGAGAATGAGCAACATTTTCCAGTAGATCTATTTTATTTATAAAAATAGACAGAGGAAAGGTTACACTAAAAAAAACTTGAAAAGTACTTTTAAATTCTACTAGATACTCATAATTCTACAGAAGAGCAGCTAGGAGGAAAAAGAGGGGGAAAAATTTTTCTCCTGAAAGTAACCTCGAATCCTACATATGGCAAGAATCCACCATAACTAAAGACATCAAAAGGGAGGTGAGATAAATGGAAAGATTGTGTGGTTATACATATTAAGGATGCAGTTGCAGCATTTTAAATTTCTTTCTTCTCTGAGCTAAAAATGATGATAACAATTCAAGGTTACAGAAAAACAGGATGAGGTACAGTCAGAAATCTGAAAGGGAAGAGGAAAGAAGTGTGTCTGAAACGAACACATGAAGTGCTTGCAAGAAAGAAAATTACAGACAGACAGAATAAAGAAATGGTGACAAAAAAAAAAAAATTAAAAATCAATACTTTAAAGAAATGAGAATACAGGACTGGCTGCTTTAGTACACGCAAGCTCTGCTCCTCTCAGGTGATCAATGATGAAAAAAAGCAAATAGAATTTTTCCCAGTAAGAGCTTTCAAGTCCAAATAAAGTTAAACTGCATCTTGCCTTTGACTACTGATAAGAGGTAGCCTGGATGACTGGATTTGCAGAGTTGCCTCTCAACTTCCTCTTTACTTCATCCTCTACCTCCACAAGCCTGTCAAAACTCACTCCAGTGCCTGTTACACTTAATGTGGAGTTGAAAAGAGAACAAGAAAGCATAGATGAACTTTCTGGAACCAAAAGGAAAAGTCTCCACAGTGATCTTTCAGGAAGTCTAATCCATATCACAGCACAAGCCATTATCAATCTGGATACTCTGTCCAAAACAAGTCAATTGATATTGGTGGAAATATTCATACTAGTCTTGCTTCAGCTGCTCCCAGCTCATCCTGAGGAAGTCACTGCTTCTCTGAAAGGCTAGTGGGGCCTGGAAATTGTCAGTATTTCTCTGGTTACTATGATTTTCAGTAAGATTTGTCTGTTTATACAAGTTAAATGATGGCAAACCCCAAAAATGCAAGTATTACACAGCATAATGTCTTCACACATCTGTACTCTACATTCACATCCCTCCTTCCTCCCCAGCTCCCCCCTCCTTTTTTTTTTTTTTTTTTTTTAATATGGTAATACTATTCATACAAGTTAGAGCAGAGAACAGCCGAAGCAGCCCACACACATATGTACTAGGTTTAAATTCTTTGGAAGACTATGTTGTTCAAGCTTTCCTTTTATTTATCCAAAATGACACAAGCAAAAGATGTTTAAAAAAACAACTTGACAGAATGGTTGGGGAGGGGAAGGAGTGGTCATTTCATAAGGAAAGAATATTACTTTCACAGAAACTCATGTCATTTTTATGTTTACACAACATGAGTGGTACAGTTGAGCATATCACATACTGACAGATTAACAGGACCTCCTACCTTGACTTCATTCTCTCATGTATTCTCCCATGCTGGATACATTGTTGGCCCAATTCATCATTCCGTTTCTTCATCTTCTCCAATCTGCCATGAAGATACTCTTTTTCCTGACTAAGCTGGTTAACTTCAGATCTACAGAAGTAAAACAAAGCGATGATGGATGTTGTCAGATTTCATCCTGCAGTGTGCCATCAATATGTGGTTTCAGCATTTATAAAATTTCATACATTTATATGTAATGCATGAACAAGCCATTACTAGAACTTACAGAAACAAAATGCTGTTTCAGATAATCTTAAGACAAAAGAACACGATACTGCTGGTATCTTCTAAATATGCCACTGGCAATTACTCAGTTATAGGTTGGCTACGCTAATTTCAGCCTAATTTAAACAGGCATGCCATTTGGCATTATGCATTGATGTTAAATAAGATTAATAAATGTAAATTCATACTTGTTAAGCAAAAATTTGGCTAACATTTTGAAAACACATTTCAACTTCTTTATTAGCAAAAGCTAACATTTAATTTTAAAAAACAGTTACCAAAACCTTGTTCAACCTTTACTCTGCTTTACAGGCTGAACTCTCAACACTTCACAGGTTGAACTCTCAGTAGTGGTACTGTTTTAGAAACTTTAGTAACCTCCTATGTCTAAAATAACATTGCACAGATTAAAAAAAAAAATAAATCAACAACAAAACCCCCATAAAACCCTCCCCCACAAAAAAATATCAACATGCAATCAAAAACCCAAAGCCTCACTAAGAGGAAAATTAACAAAACTTCAAGAACCATGAGACAAATCATACAGGCACACACTCATCTACATAAAACTCAGCACAGCCTTTAAGAATATTAGTCACTTCTAAGCAAATCTTATTCTTCACGGGTGAGCAGACACACCAGATCTATGAATGACCTGGGACTGCTACTTGCTACATCTCTAACCATCAGCCCATGGAGAAACAGGCATGAGCTGTTTCTTAATATCAGGAAAAGACCTCAGATTAAATTGTGATAAAATATACATTATGCACTTGTACAATTTTAACTCTTTGGAAAAGGTTAATGAGAACATGTCAGAATCTGCTATACCATCAGAAAGTACGAATCAAAAGCAAGCAAATTTGATTTATGGCATCTGCCACTCCATATCTCAAGGTTAAAAAGCTTCAGATATATCTTTAAATCATAAACTTAAATATGCTGCAAATACAGCAGAAAGATACTTTACCTTCCTGGCTGTTACAAAATGCAACAACAACTGACATTCTGAAAAATACAACAAAGTGCAGGCAGGAAGGAATACTCCTCCTTCAAAAACATGTTGTTACATTGACAAGTCAAATCTAGAAATGACAACATGATCTTTTCATGTTTAAATAGAGAACAATGCATGGTATCATCTGTGAATCTAAAAGCACTTAGGAAAGGAAACTTTGGACCGAGACTGTAAGTAATTGGATTTAGATTGAGAGTTACAGCTCTATTAAGGAAGACCAGAGACAAACACATCAGAATTGTGCTGATAGATTTGTACACCTAACTTCAGTGCACAGCAGTTTCCTGGATGGGTATGTAATAGCAGGCAGGATGTTATAAGAAGGTAGCAGAAACTGAATTTTTCCACTGATCATTTTACAGAAATACTAGTAACTTAAATGTCAGCATTAACAAAGCACTGCCAGCTGGACCAACTGTTATTGCACAATGTGAATGCAGTCTGTACTTGATACTGATACTGTAAGACAGACAATCAGCGGATAAAAGCAAAGGTTTGCTGCAGAGCAGCTCAAAGAGACCTGACACAAGAAAGCCCAACCAAGTGATAACAGGGACTAAATTCAATTCTGCATTCCTTTTTTGCCAGCAAAATTCAGCAACAGCATTTGCCATGCAGGAATACTGTAAATTATCACATTTGTAGGGTGTCTCAACTGGGAGATCCTGCTTCTTTTACTGTATTTATATGTGACTGTCTCATTCATGCAAACAGCAGAAATAACTTTCAAGGTGATAAAAGCCTCAAAGTTTTAAGACTTAATCATCTCCATCAGATTTGAAGATGCCCAAAGTCTTTCTGGAAAGATCAAGTAATTCAGATCAACCAAAATGCTACTGAAAATGACAAATAATGAAACACAAGTAGGTAATGAATTAATTAAAAACATGAGTACCATCATCTTTCATCTCTAAAATAGAGCTCTAAATGCCTGATGCTTTGAAGTACATTATGAGTGCTATCTTCTCTTAAAACATCTTTTGCAATTACAGTTAAATACAGCAAAAAAAAAAAAAATCTAATTATGACATTATTTACACAATATTGTTTTCATGTACCAGTCTAAGAGTCTGACCATCAAGATTTATTGTATTTATTGACACTGAAGTTTTGAAGGACAGCACATACGAAGGTCAGAATGGTTAGGTCCATGTTAAAAGATTCATGTGTGTTGGCATTAAATGGAAAATACTGCATACCAAGAGTCTTCCACCATCACTTGTCAGTGATTCCTTTGCACCTTTAAACACTCCTTGCATCCACCTCAGTTTCCAAAGATTAAGATAAGACAGCTAATTTTATGTGATATTTAAGTAACTTCACACATTGTTGGGTTAAAAAAAAAACCAACCCAAACCAACTGTAATTGTACTAAGCCTAGAACTGTACTGAATGCTGTAGTAAATTTATACAGGAGTAGGAATTCCACCCAGACAGAGGCTGGATCAGTCCTGTGTAAATGCATCTGAATGACTCTGCTCCCAAGGTATCACAGCAGGAAAAGAGAGGGAGGTACCTGTCAAAGCACACAGTGCTGAATTCAGACATTCATGTCAGAGATTCATTATGAGTTCACTCATAATGCCAGGGACAGAGGCAAATTAGAGAAATCTATGCACTAATCACTGTGTCTGATGGATCCTGCACAACTAAAGGACGCAGCATGGATGTGCTGATGTTGTTCCACCAGAGCTACTCTGGGTCCAACAGTCTGAGCAATAAGCTGTGGTGGACTCAGTAGAAACTGAAGCATGCAGGCATTTGGAGTGCTGCCACTGGAGCTGAACTCAGCAGGAACAGGCACTTCTGCAGACTCAGGCTGGCCCCACAAGTCAGGCAGTCACGGATCTGTGTGTGCTCCTGAGATCTGATACACTCCAATGACCTGTATGAAATGTATTTTGAAACTGCACAGAACAAAGCTACAACATCATGTGAAAATGTAAAATGCATGCTTGTAATTAGATGCATAATAGATTTTGCCAAATCTCATTTACTTGTCACTATATCAAAAATAACTGATGGGGGCAGAAGCAACAACAGCAACAAAAGCCCCTCTATATTTCTGGATCCATTTAACTACTTCAATTTCTATTGAAAAATCTCTTTATGGTTTTATCTACCATCTTTACTGTAAGAGTCTTGGAAAAAACCCCAAAGAGGTTAGCCTCAAAACACATAAATACTAAAGGCAAAAAAAATGAGGAAGTGTTAAATCGTCACAATTCAAAGTCAATCTTCGTGTATTGTTAGAATGAGCTGATTTTTAAACACAAAGGTGGCAATGCTGCCTTTACTCTTGAACTAGGTTTTGCATTTCAGTGCTTTTTAAATATTGCCTTTTCCTGCTCTTAAAACCAATGGTTTACTTGCACAGAAATTAAATACATGCTCTAAAAATATTTTCTGCTGATGCAGTATTGTTGCATGTAATTTTAATGACTGAACCTTCAGACAGACTGTTCCCCATCTTCATACAGCTACCTTCAACAAACATTTCACTCCTGATATTGAGTGCAATGACTGCAGTCAACCACACATGCAGAAAAATAGTTCAGCCGGGTATGTGTTCTTTACTTCAATTAAACTCACACAGTTGGATGCCTACTGTTGCCAAACCAGTAATATAATTTATACATTATAGTCCAAACAGTAAAACTACACTAAAAGTCATTTAACAATATTTATAACACCATAAAATACAGTGTTAAAATATATGAACTGCAATATGTACCAAAATTATAAAATTTGTTTCTCATCATCAGTGATTAAAACCAGGATCATTGCTCTAGCTTCAATACTCACAACCCTGGTGACAGATTAGAATTCAAATCTTAATGATCAATTTACAATTAACAAGATAGAAGTGAAACAAATTAAACCAACCATTATATATAACGAGACCCAATGGACTCCCATTGTTCCCCTTAATTACAAAACGCAAATCACAAATACACAGTGGGTAGTGTTAAGCATTAATCTACAACCTAGAAACTCAGACAGTGACAATCAGAGGGAAAAAAAAAAAGAACAAAACAAGAGAGAAACCGAGAAGAAATCAACAAAGGACTGTATTTTTAAACATGCCTATGCATACGAAAACCTTCACAGACACTATCTTCTTGCTGCACAGCTTGAGGGGTTTATAATTCGTCTGACATTGTCTTTCTGACGCCTTCCTGTGTAGGGACTAGCTCAAAAAATGGTTCCAGCTCACATATAAACACAAAAACTTCAGTTTAGATTTCTCAGAAAACCTGCATTAAATATAAAAATATATGTGCCATTCACATGCATTCCACTGAAATTGCAGAAATATGTAGTTGTCACAGATACATCTGAAATGTCTCTTATTACAAATGAGTACTTCCTATCAAACCAAATAACATTTAAATAAACATACTACTGCATCTGTTATTAAAAGATCTTAAGTGTTCCACCAATTAAATAATAGTATTAGTAGCATACAATTTTCTTTTTAAACCTATGGAAATGAAAGATCCTAGAAGTACAGCAAGAAAACACACATCCAGGTCCAAAATTCAGTTTATGGTAAGGTCAAAAATATGGGAAAAAATGGAAAAATATTTTCTGTGAGAATAGTGCACACTGCTGCTTTGTGATCTGCTTTTATTAACGTACATAGGAACTAAGTCATAAAATCTTCCCCAAATTATTGCTTTTCTCCAGAAGACAAAACTACAGTATTCTGTTCCAGAATGTGGTTTTACACTGCATTCAGTGACAATGAGCTGAAGGTTGCCATTTGGAGAGGTGCTACTGAGACATACATGCCGATCATGCATTTAGAACTTGGCTAAAATAATTTTCTGCATCTCATCTCCTGATCACATCACTTTGTGAAACCATCTATATTAGTCTGTCATTTTCCACCATCTCCAGTTTCACCTTGCTGTTCTCCTTTTTAGCTTCTTTTTTGTCTCTACCTATTTCTCTATCCCTTTTACTGACTGCAGCAGCTCCCACTCCAATGAAGGCAAGCTCAAGCTATTTTAGGACCACTTCTCAGAACCACTTTCATGCATTCCTCCTTACATAAGTAAGGAAGTTTCTTGTGTAAAAAATACCACATCCTGGAGATGCAAGAGGGCTCCTTTTCCCATTTTCAGGTTCTTGACATAGTCAGCTAATGCTGCTAGGTGGAGAAACACTTGGCAATCTCTAGTATTTACTTTCAGAGAATAATGTGTTTTCACAGTATGTTTTCTGTCTTTCCTTCATCCTTTACAGTTACTAGTCTGTGACTGTGAGCTCTAGCAACAAAGTCTGTGTGCTTTTTTTATTGCTGGAATAATAATACGATTTGAATCCATTTAGATTTTGCATTACTTTAGCAGAAGAGCTCTACTTTTTCAGAGGAAAAATTCTGTTTGCTTCTCTCTCAAGTACCCCTCACAGCATTTGCACAGGAAGATTGCTTACAGTCCCTTAAGTTTCTCATTTCTTCCCAAACACTCTGGATAGGATTCATCTCCCTACTTCAGCCACTTAACAGCTAGTCAACACTTTTATTCAGTGGGAAGTAGGATGGGCAGTGAAGGCAGTACCCTGGGAAGCATCATGTATTATATTTATTACAGACATACATATATATATATATGTCTGTCATCTACTTAAACCATTTCTCTTTGACCATTCCTAGGGAGAGGATACTGGGGTAAATGAGCTCTCTCCTTGAGTAAGTGCTGCCTCTTTTGCATTACCCCAAGAGGATGATTAAATTCACCCAGCAGAAGAAGAATCCTGTCTTGAAAACCAATTTCATCTTTGCTGAGTGTTTTCCTTACCTTCTATCAGCCCTGAGTTGAATACCAGCTTTAATTACCAAATTTACTTTGCATGTAATTCACAGAAGCAACAGATTGCCAACTCTCCGCTGAAGTCCAGTTTACCACTCTAAATATGAACCCAAAAAAAGTTTCAACAGATACGATTTTCACACCTAAAAATGTAAAATCAAATTATGTGCTGCTAAAGAACTACATTTTCTTTAGAAGATATTTTGGTCTTACAGAACTTTTGAATAGATACCTCCACAGCTTTGTATTTCTTTAAATTATTATTATTTCCAGGTTTTGCTCTCTTCCTCAGTTTTTAAGGCTTTGAACTTAGACCTGCTATTGATTGATAATAAGCAGCAGCAGAATCAGAGCATCAACAACAAGCAATTTTGATGACAATTATTTTACAGACAATATTCAGTGTCTAGTGCAGTACTGTGAAAAGAGCTTAAGTAAATAATTAAAATGACGCCAATTTTGACATTGAATCTTTAGCATTTTTCATATAAGTTCAGATGAACTTGAATTGTAGCTTTTTAAACAATTTTCTACTCTCCATATTAAGAATACAAACACAACAAAGAAAATACTACGCAATTTTTACATTGTCCAAGAAATTTAAATTAATAGTCAGAAACAATCTTAAGGAGCATATATTACATCGATATGATATGTAATACGTGGGACAAAATGAAAAATAATAAATACTAAAATACAAATGAAAAAATAAAGCAGCATGTCCTAGTAATAAAAGGGTCGGGTTAAGAAAAATATACGAACCTGTATTTTTCTGACATTTGTTCCAACTTCCTTGCCAACATGAAACATTCTTCCTTTAATTTTGCTATGAATGTATTCTGGGAGGTCAGCAATGAATCCAGTTCTTCTACTAGAAACCATAAAATTATGATACTATAAAATTACAATTATATAAATTTATAGATAACATAGATACCATTTTATTTATTCACTATTTCTTTCTTCTAGTTCATTCTAGTTTTGAAATGTTTTTTGAACTTCAGCTACTTGGACATCATCACTTACCAAATTAAGGCTCTAAGTCAGAATTAGCTAAAGTGTTAAAGCAATGTTGCCACCAAATCTGGTCTTGTAAGAATCACTGTGAAGACTAGATATCTAATCTGGTGGGCTTGCTTTTTAGCTAGAAGTTCACTGACATTTCTAGGAGGAACAAAATTGGCAAGCCATGCTTTAGCAGAGTTTTGCTTGCTCAACTGGTGCAGAGGATACACCAGCAATCCAAATGCTCACACTGTAGACTCATTTCAGTATCTCCTTAAAACAGCAGTTCTTTTATTTACTGTGTCCTGAGTTTACCATGAATAATGTAATTTTTTATTCTTAAACGATAGGATTTAGACTTACTGCCCAGTGATAGTTGAAATGAAACCATTTTATAAATTAATTTTTGGTTACTATCAGTTTGGACTGCACCTAAACTCATGACCTGTTCTTTCAACAAGACACTACAAAATGACCTTACTTGATTTCTGCTTTTAAAATCAGGAAAGCATGACCACTCTTACCCAAATTCTTTGTATGTGTGTAGGGTCATAATAAATAATGTTTTCTTTATATACATTATAAATGGCTATAATTTTCAACTCCTTCTAATCTTACTAGAGATATATAAAAACAGACCCAGACATAATATTGCCTCGTTTTTGTATAGTGGGACAATTTATGCACCAGAAGGGTAAATTACATTTCTCTTGTGCAAAATTATACATGGTCATACGCAGATGTGCTGGCTAAAAGAGGAAAAAATTATTCTGGGAGCTTCTTTTCTTCTCCTACAGTGTAGACAGCAGCCATAATGTAGCTGTTTGCATTCCCTGAACACATGGAAAGGTCCTCTACTGTGTAGAGTACTGTGATCTTACTAGAAAAGGATGGAAAATTGAATAGCAGATATAAACATGCCTGCTATCTTACATATTATCCAGCACTCCTTATAATTAATACATGTTATATAGTTTTCCCGGAAGTATTGCATGAATGGTGGGTAAATATGTTATTTCATTAAACAGCTAAGTATATCATGCTCTTTAACAGCCGAAGCTCCTCCTCCTTTCCATGCTCCATGGATTACAGACTTAATCTCTTAAAAATTCCTTTTTTTAAATTTTATTTATTTATAATATTCACCTCTATTAATGTTGTTGGCATAGTACTTCGTAATACAAAAAGCTCTTTTTTGTTTGTTTGGAAAACCCATTTTACTTCCAGATTAAACTTAGATGTTATTGATGGGCTAAGTCAATTCAATGAAGTCTTCTATTATGAGAACCTGAAGTATGCAAGGGATTAAACATCTTTCTTCTAGATTGAGGATGTGGGGGGGGGGGGCACATGGTAATGCTAAAAATGTTTGAGGCTGCAAAGATTAAATAAAGGAACATATCAATTTGGAGCCAGTGAATTACATCCAGCTGCGACAGTGAATTAAGAACCGATTAATGGCTAAAGCTTTTCTCCAGTTTGGATGCTGAAGCAAACTCATTAAGCTTTTAGAGTAGCTATAATGTGTGTACTGTGGGAACTGTTCAATGCTATTCAGGAGACTTTAACTGTAAGCTCAGAGCATTTCCCGCAGAGCTTCTGATGCTATTTTCTTTATATAACATGTGTGCCTGAAAATCCAGCCAAAAACAAGCCCTTTGTTTTTCTACTTTGTTGTGGTCTCTCTCAGCTTTACGTTTCTTGAACACAGGTAAATAAACTCATAATCCAGATGGTGCAGCAGATGTGAGAGCAGCACTCTGAAATCAACAGACAGTGGGCAATACTTTCCATTTTCTCTTTTAAACGCTAACTAATATGTAATTCGGAATCTCCGGTGTAGTTAGCATCTGCTCCCTTCGGCCAGCCAAAGGTTACAGGTGTTCCTGATGTCATTTCACAGTAAGGCGTGGGCCTGGCTTGTGAGTGAGTGCCCAGGCTCTAATCTTTCCCTACCACCTACCAGTTTTCTCATGCTGGGCCTCCATTTGCTGCATCTTCTGTGTCAGCTCCTGCTCTCTTTGCTGGGCCTGAAGGGCTCGGGCCTTTGCTTCGTTGCTAATGCTGTGCTGAATGCTCTCTTTCTCCAATCTATAAAAAAAACCAAATAGGAAATAAAGAAAAATAGAAATCATACAGTGAAGAGGATAAATTAAAAGGGTAAAGCAGAATATTCAAATAATAATAACAAAAATCTAGCCAAGCTTTTCACATTAAACATTCTCCTCCCAATTCAAGTTACACAAACTGACCTTTCTCTTACAATGTCAAACATTCTCCAGTGACTAGTAGAAAATGGATAAAAAGTACAATCTATTTCCTGAGAGAAAATTGGCCCTGCAGACAAAAATAGGATTTTATTTTTAAAAATTTTAAACACGGCCTTGTTTTCATAGAGAAGCTTACCAACATTCACTTTGCACTGAACATATTATTTGCATTTTCTTTTAAATGCTATTTGTTTAATTCTGCAATGAAGCTCAGGGACCTGACCCTGAGATGGACTGGTTCCCAGTGAATCAGCAGGAGATAAGTCAATGGGAGCGATTGCCACAGTGCTCGTGATACAGCTACTCTGAAAGCTTAATGAGTTTTCTTAAGCAACCAAGCAAGTTTTAACTATTAATTTATGTAAATAGGAGATGAATGCATCCATTACAATAGAGTAGACTGCAAGCACCACACAGGCCCAGCCCCTTGTGGTTCTGCTCACTGGGGGGTTGTACAGGAAGGTCTAAAGCCCAGTACTATTATTGAAGTATGCAGGCAAGAGAGCAATTTACTTGACCAGATATGCAAGATGGGGCAATCCACTCCTGAGGCAAAACAAATGCTAGACTACCACACTCCATTGAAGCATTTTATTTAATGCAAGCCAAGCAAAAAGAGCATGGAAAATAAAACCCCAAAAAGATATATGCATATAAATTAGAAAAGATCTTGAACTGCAAATTCAGATCTAAACTTTCCCAAAGGTCGTGAATATTTATCTGGTGAACATTGGGATCCACATTTAAAACGTCAGTGAGTTCATACAAGGATTGATTTCTAGATTTCAAATGATGTGAGCAAACACCTTTCTACTGAAATGACATTTAATAGCTTGGGATAGGCTTCAAAAAGGTCTTATAAACATGTTTCATTCTAGGGATATTACCTATTTCAGAGGGCTACAAAACAGAACATGGGCACAGATCATGTAAGGATAAAGCCACATCTCATGTGGCTGCTGCACTTAACCTTTGGAATGGTGCCTAATAACCCATCCGAGATATTGCAGTATCTCAGCATGACACACACAATGTTAAATCTTCTCTCTCAAATTTACCCCAAAGCAATACAAATGGTGGGTCACATTACACTAATTCCTGGTCCTGATGTTTCAAGCCCTACCTTAGGCAAAACTCCCTTGGAAATCACAGGCAGTTTCTTCAGAGGTAAGACAGCAAATATGTTTAGATAGCAAAAATATTAGAGCGTTAAGGAAACAAACCACATTTTTAAAGGAAATTTCATATATTGAATAGCACTTTAGCACACCACTCTCAGAATTGCTTTGTAATCGTATTGGAGCTATCCTAAGGAGTGATGCTCCCATCATTTTTTCAGTGTAAGCTCCAAATATGGAAAGTATTACTAAGAATATTTTTCCCATATTTGCTGGAAACCAGTCTGTGCAAACCCCTTTATTTTACAAATGTTTTTTATCTTCAGAAAGTTGTTTTAAGCACCAGATTGCTCAAAAAACTAAAGGAAAAACAAGCCACCAGCACCTCTCACATTCCTCTGACGCTTCCAGCTAAAGAAAGTGTCAGCAGCACAGTATTTTATTTAATAGCTCTCATGTGAGATGGCTGTGTGCAATTGGGTGCTGTGCAGTCATCTGGCACACAGCTGGCTGGCTGGCCTTCTGCTGGGGGTAACCTTCAGCATGCAGCAAGCTGCACAGCTCAAGGTACCAAGGCAAACCTGTGAAGGTCCATTCCTCACTGCTAGGGCCCCTCCCGATGAACTCATGTTAACCAGCAAGTTCAAAATAAATGGAGAAGCTACTGCCACCAGAAACACTTTGCTGTGTAGGAGACTCATCCAAAAGTTAGCAATTCACCTGTGTCACTTACTGCATAGAGCAAGCTATCAGAAGCTCAGAAACCATGCATGTAGGGTGAGTGACCTATGGCTGAAATGTATATGGGGTGGTTGAAGATGAATTTATACAGTGGATAAAAGCTCTGTGGTAAAACTAGAAAAACACAGGAAATTCTTATACAGAAGAGCAGCTTCTTAGAGCTTAGATTTTGGAATTAAAACACACCCAATGCCACATAGAGCAATATCTGAGATCCTTAGAACTGCTCAGGAGTGAAAAAATATCCTGGAGCCAAATCTGTCTAAACTGAGTCCTTCATCCTTAAGTTGAACCTGCTCTCTGAGTTCAATATCCCTGCCCTCCAACTGAAAATTACCCCAAGACATATATGGAGGGGGAAAAAAAAAAAAAAAAAAAAAGAAAATATGAAACATGCAGAAGGCAGCCCAAGAGACTTCAGGATCTATTGGTAACAAATACTGCAGGAGTTCTCAAAGCTTTGGCACTGTCTGAAGAACTGCAATTTCTTAAATCAATTCTGCCACTATTCAGACTAAAAGAAAATCTATGGACTGTAGACAGAAGGAAACAGTCCATAGTCCCTCCAGCAGTAGTTTGAAGACTTCAGAGGTCTCTTCCTACAAAAACTTCAGAATTTCTTATATTCACTAATGGAGAGCACAGAGACAATGTAAAGCAAAGCTACTACTGACTAATTTTGATGACACAGGTAATATCTGAATCAGAAATGACAGCTAATGATTATTTGTTCCAGAACTATTAAAAACTTCATCTATAGAGGTCAAAAATAGGAGATGAGGGGTTAAAGTACACCAGCCTGTTCTCTACTTGAATTCAAACACTAGCTCTACTGAGTGCAAAACACTAAACACACTAAAATGCACATCTGATTGGTCACAACACTGATCAGTTTTACTAAAGCAGATGCATTGAACTCAAGGAAACTTTCACTGCTGTGCGATAAAGTCAGAAGCACCCAAAAACTCAATCATGGAGAAAGCTCAAGCTCTTCTTGAGCCCTGTTCTGAAGTACAGGTTTTCCATAGTGATTTTAGTTCTAAACACCTGCTTTAAGCCTGTATTGTGGCTGACAAGAGCCATAGTTAACTCAATTAACTGGTTGGCATATCACAGTGAACTCGATATTGGTTTGCAGTGCATGGAAGTTATGCTTTTCAAATGTTCTTGACAAAACAAAAACACTGTGAACTGTAGCATATAGCACAGGAAGAAGAAAATTGCCATCTCTGGCAAACTTTAAAAAAATCCTTGCTGCAACTGAAGTGAAAATTCACTTTGATCTTAAAGCTAACATAAAAGTATGCTGACTGAATCTGAGCCATCAAATTTAATTAAAAAAAAAACCAAAAAACAAATAAAGCCCCAAACCTAAATAACCCCCTAATCAAAACACCATTTTCACCACTAACAAACAAAAACTGAATCACAGATCCATTTACAAGAGGAGTCCACTCTCTGCCAAAGGGTTTTGCAGTAAAGAAAAAGGAAGTAGGTAAAAACTAGTGACATAAAAGTCTTATTTGACATAACTAAAATCAGCAAGTTAAAAACAGAACTTCGATTGATAAAATTTTGAATTTAACTACATAGTTCAATAGCACGTATTTCTGAAGGGATCTTTTCAGTTTGGTAACAGTAAAAACACAAAAATATAAAAACCAAAATGATTCTTAATGTAGAATTAGGCCTCTGACTGGAGGCTGCCAGTAAATCTTCTGGCAAAGCAACTACAGTTTGAAGCAACCATGCTTCCTATATTGACTATTTGATTTTTCCATGAGATCAAAGTGTGGTGTTTTTAAAAAAGCTAATGGATCCATTAGTAAGGACTATGAACTTAATTGGACAAATTAAAATACTCTAGCAATTATCTCAGTTCAGTGATACACAAGAGGTTATCATAGCATTATTTCTGACATCTTCATTTCATATTAATTATATTTAAAAATATAACTATAAAGTGTTTTAGCTTTCATTTATACTTGCTTTAACCTGAACTTCATAAATCATTAAGGAGTAGCCAGCATTTAGTGCTCCAAATGCTTGAGCTATCTGAACTAAGCAGACTTGTCTAAATGATAACCAGTCCTGGAACTCTGCAGCCACACTCAGACTTGGGCAGCAGGAGGACCAGTCAAGCCTAACACTGATGCTTTTACCACATGCCTCAGCGGTTGAGAATAGACCTCTTTCCTAGATAACATGTAGCCAAGTGGGCCAGCACTGTGAGCCACTGTGCAACAAATTGCCTCAAATGAAAGGTCTCAGCTGAAGGCTCCCTTAGCTCTTCCAGACAAAATTAGCTTTCTCTCCCAGTATTTTTGAAAATAAATGTATAGCGGAAGATTCTCTACCAAACTGGAAAAGTTTTGAGGAGTTACCCAAGCATTATATTCTCAGTATCTTTAGCAAAATCTGGCATGAAGTCACTCAAATCAATTAAAACACTTGAAAATAGAACTTGAAAGACTACATGTATTAGGAGCCCTAGAGACCAAACAACTTTGGGTAGAAAGACTCAGCAGTGTTTTATGCAGTCTGTTCTGAAACTTCCCACAATACAGCAGACTGTTCATTACAAGCAGCTTTCTGAATCACCTTCTCATAGGCTATTTTTTCTCATTATTTCAGCTACAAGTGTCAAAAGAAGAATGGAAAACCAGAGCATATCCTTGCTCTTCTCTCAGGCTATAGGAGGAGAAAAATCCAACCAAACAAACTACACATAAAAAAGAAAAAAAGTATAAAAACTGAAACAAGATGTCACAATACCTGACTTATTCTCTAAGGGGAAACATGAGAAAATTTTTTGCTATCTCTAACTTTATTACCAGACACTATTCAAAACTCCCAATGATAAAGGTCATAAGAGAATATATACAGATAAGATCATACTTCACAAACTTCTTCCCCCTATATTTTTTATGTATCTTTGTAAGTATGTCATACACTGAAGAATAAGAGCTCTTTTTTTTTCAGGTTAGCAGACAAGTCTAAAGGTTGGTCTACAAACATGGAAAAAACCCCCAATTTACCAAGAAGTCATTCTCTGCAGGAGTAGCCTTAAATAATTCTCTCTATTAATGTAAAACTTCTATAACCTTTTCAGACCAGCCTTTCAATTTAACAGCACTGCAGCACCCCATTCAGCCATCTACAATGAAGAATGTGTTTACTGAGTATTATCATATGCTATCCAATCTTAGTGTTTTCAAACATTTAAGTAAGAAAATGCAACACAGTAAGACCTGTAATTCTGGAGGTAAACAGGTACACGCTGATTTTAAACGTAGCTATGATTCAAAATTATTGCTTTCCAAACCTTCTAAATTAACAGAGCTCCCGAGCTTACACCTTGCTCATGTTTGGATCAATTCTATAAGAAGGCTCAGGATCAATCAAAGATTTTTCCCTTTCCTTTGAATCAGGCTTCTAGCAACCTTTTGTTTAGCACTGACTGTTTTGGTTATCTTTCTTTGTAAGGCCTGTGAATTTTCATCTAATAGGACCTTGTTAGTACCTATGGTTGCTCTGAATGAAGACTTGCCTGGGCAGTGTTTTACTGGTTTCCTCCTATTAAACACTGTAGGTTTTTTGCCATCTGAATTTTTGCAAAAAAGGTTTTAATTTTTTCAATGCTTGTGTAAATCCACACTGGACTGGATTTTATGCCTGTTGGTTCTTTTACAAGGCCAAAGAAAGACATGAAATGAACTTTCTTATGGCAAAAAATAAATAGAAAAAGAAGTATGAGTGCATGCTTCCTCAAGAATTATGTAGAAATATCTTTTAAAAGCATCATGATCAGGTCATTTCTTTAAACCTTTCCAAGGAGCTGAAAAATTGCCCTTCCTGTATCCCATTGAGGGAATTACCCACTGAGTTGCTCTTTTTGTCAGTTTCTGGGAGCTGACTGGATGCTGATTCTGGAGTCGGCTGCCAGGTCTTCTCAGCAGAAAGCTCAAGTTTCTGGAAACTGCCCCAGCCAGCACACTGTGTTTGATGAGCTTCAGTAAAATCTATATTTGCATGGTCAAATTTTGAAGAAACCCAACTATTAAATTAATTGGTGGATTTGAAGGCGTGCATCATTCCTCAGGATACATGTGGGCCTAATTATGAGAAATGAGGCTCAAAAAAACCCAACAAAACAAACAAAACTTAAATCTTGTTTCTTGTATTAGTTGAGAAATACCGAATTTCCTAAAATAATGAAATGTCAGAGCTTTCTCCTCATAACCATGAGAAGCATTATAAGCAATTAGAAAAGTTATGTAAAGGTCAAGGCTAGCTCTTTAAATATAGATCTAGGAAGTTAGAAGGTGCTACAGAAATAACTTAAAAATAGAAATACATTTAAAGTATGTTAATGAAACTAAATTAAACCTCACTACTCTATTTGAGATGAAAGGCTGGAAAAAACAACTCTTCCAAGATACTACTACTATTTCATAAAAAGCACTTCAAATAAAAAGAAACACTTTTGGGGAATAAAAAAGAAAAGATTTAGCTCTATACAGATTTTCAACCTCATCAAGAGACTAACTACAATTAGTTGACAAATTAGCTTGAAACAATTTTCCCCAAAATGCAGGTAACTTGTCACCTGTATCCCCATTCCCAGAATTCAAATAATGTCAACTTGTTATACTATTTTGTATTTTTTCTAAGAATTTAAATTTTATTGAAACAGAAATCAGTGCATATAACTTTCTTGTACCCACTGATTTTTTTTTTCCATATCTCTCTATTTAGAATGCAGCCACATCGCTGGAACTGTTTTATAACTTCTGTATTTCCACTTCATATAATAATAAGAAGTCTACAGAAACAATTAAACACTTAAGTCTAAAATTTCCACTTTGCCCTTTAAGCCCTACTGAAGCACCAGGAAAAGCTATATACTAATGGCTGCATGTGAAAAAAAAAATCCTACTCCTGCCTGCCACACTTGAAATCTACTTAAAAGTTATTTCGACTAACTGGAGAGATTAATGGGCATGAGACACATGAAAAGCTGTAGGTGCATAGGAACAGACACACATAGAGTCTTACTCCTCTGGAAGTTTCCTTGAAATAAAGGACCTTGAGCATACTTAACTTCTACATCTCTACCTCTATCTGCGAAGTCACTTAACAAAAAGGACTGGATTTCTTACTTTGCATTGAGCAATAACAGTAAGAATTTGCAAACACCTAGCTTATAACATGATTTTACTCTTTTGGCACTATAACCTTCAAGATATATCCAGAAAATGACCAGTTCCTCAATAACATCTCTTCAATGTCGACAATCCTCTGTATATCAAGTCACAGCCAAATATTATCATTAGCTTCCCTCTATTTCCATGTTAGAGAAGAAAAAAGTGCCTCTAACAGTAATTAACATCTCATATTAGGTCATATATACGAACTTGGAATCAAAATCTGATTTTTCTGGCACATTTATAAGCTTTGCCATCAAGATATGTAGCTCGTAAGTAAACATCCATTTTCTTATGACTATTACCTTCAGATTGTGAACTATTTGGCTCCTAAGTCCCTACAGAAACAAACAATTAAATACAGAGTAGAAGATGCATGGGGAGAGGTGATTTTTGTGAAGTCCTAATATGTAGCCTGAGCACTTCCAATACTGCACACTTTTCTCTAGAATATTCTTTGTTCCACAGGCCGCTTTTACAAATGACACTATGTTGAAATAATTGCTTAACACAGAAGATTTTTACAGGTATGTGTTTTGTATACACGAATTTACACAATTTACACAAATTATTTTCCCTGTATTTAAAAGAAAGGATTTTCTTGATCTATGGTGATTCTTGAATTTGGCACCAACAGCCTCTTACAATGCAGCTTCAGGACACATTTAAGGCAGACAATGTCAGTATAAAAGGTGTGGTCCTTCTTTTCATCCCCTTACAATGAGCCCTCACACAAACTATTCTTCAAGAAATTATTCTTCTTCAATCTGAATAACTCCCTGAATAATCTGATCTCACAGGTGCCTGTCTTCCAGTGTCAGCAGAAGCAAGGGCCTGGCAACATGTGGCCAGACACAGGCATATATTGCCACTCTAGGGATTAGCCTTTTCAGCAACAGCATAGGCTCAGACCAGGTTCAAATGACTGTGACTCTGTATTCCAAGGCTCAGCTTGTTAATACAGTAAATCCAACCATCAGGCTCCTACCATTGAATCAAAGAATGATGCAGCTAAATGATGCAGAGACCTGATCTGCTATGAACTCACTCTGCCAATTTAAATTTGTTCAAAAACCCAATGTTTTTGGTACGTTAACTTTGTACCAGCAAGCTTTATGCTGAATCAGGTATCATCTGTCCTTCCTGCAGCTGGCATAAAGTCAGCACAAACACGGCGTTGCATGCTCTAGCTAATTAAAAAGGAAAGTGCCTCTGTGCTCACACCTGATACGGATCAGCTCAGCACAGCTGAACGATCCAGTAGATCACAGATGCACTGTGAGTGACTGCTCAACACCTACCTGCATTTTTCACACACTTAGGTACGGACACACAACCTGCACTTAAGGTGCCACAGCCCTGATATGTGGAAGTTAATAATGATCCCCAACTATTGCTGAAGTCGAGAAGTAGTTGAGGAATGATTTTTCCCTGCCTCCAAAGGACCAAGCCTCACAAGAACAGCTTGGGAAGAAGCAGAACCATTTGACAGAACAAAGCATTCTTCAGGATGACAATTTGAAAGACAATATTTGATTTTCAGGGAATTTGATCTAGGGTAAGCTAGATTTCTACCCCATCCTACAGCAAAATACCACACGTTCCAGAAAACTGACAGACTTATGACCAAAAGCAAAAAAGATGAGAAATACTGTGCTAACATTACACTGTACTTGACGGTTGCTGATTTGCTCTAGATCTTACAAAAACATCCTAATGAAAACCATGCTCATCTGCCCACATGTCACACAAGCTAGATACAAACAAGTGAGTTAAAAAAAATAAAAATCCAGCCTTATGCCTTTTATTAATATGTTGAGCTGTGGCATAATTTTTATATTGTTCGGATTGTAACTTCCTGCAGTATTAGAAATAATGGACAGGCAGTATAACAGTTGAGGTTTTTGGTGGTGGTTTTGTTAGGGTTTTTTTTCTTTTTTTTTTTTTTTTTTTGGACAGGTTATAAACCTCTTCTTTATGCTGTCAAGAGTAAGGGAGAAACATATTTCAATAGCAACTTTAAAACGAAACTCACAAATTACTACCATTATGCTAAGTGCTAGATATCCCACTGTGCAGTTTTGCTTTGTGAATTTTTACCTTCTTCCATGCACACTTTTAGCCACTGATCGCACAGCCTTTCAGTGTTTTCTGCCTTTTCCTTTAAATAAACTGGCTCTGGCTCCTTCCATCTGGTTCCCCTTCCGTCAGCAACCCTGCACCTGTTCACACCTCCTCTCCTGTTGGATTCCACTGAACATTTCCTCCTCTGCCAGGGCTATTCTGGCACTCGCAACCTTTCTGTCATTCAATCCATCTGTCAGAAGTGAACTTTGTTTACTGCAAGCTTCTGCTTTCTTCTTCAAGAAGCAAAGCCCCTCAAGGTCATTGTCAAATGAACTGTCGGTGTAGATTTAAATCCACTTCTGCTAACCAGCAGCAGATGAAGTTCTTTACAGTCCTGTATTTGTGAAGATCAGTTTGGGGTATAGGAGAAATAGTAAGAAGCAAAAGAATAGCTTTTAATCATTATTTGTTAACTCCAACAGCTAACGTTTTTTTCTTCAAATACATGTATCTGTTCCTTCTTGCTAGGGCTAGCACAGCCTGAGAAAGACTTTGCAGAGTTATGTGAAGAACTGGAAAAGGCTCATAAAAATATTAAAAACAAAATAATAAATGAAGGCTTTTGACTCCGACTTTAACAGAGCTATTGACTAAAAATACAAAGAGAAAATGGAAACAGCAGAATGAGTAAGGTTACAGTAAAACCTTAAAGTGGCCAACACATTTTAAATTATTTAATCTGCAGCATTCTTTTTGTCTTACCTACTGATGTTTCAAATGCAACACTATTTAAAGAAAAAAAATCAATATTTTTTTCTTGTTTTCAAGCCTTATAAAACACACATATGTAACTCTTTGTTAGAATATTGCCTTCCACATTGAGGCAAATTTTAAAGATTCTTTGTCAGGGCTGAAACTAAATTCTTATTGTCAACAGGATATATTATTTTTAGCAATTCCTGTGTGAATATTTCTTTTCAGAAATACACTCTAATAACTAAAAGTTCCCGAATTATTAACTAACCTCTCTGACAGTCTTATTCTTCTGATACAAGAAATATCTTCAATTTCACAGCATATCTTGGTATCCTTTAAAAAAAGGATAACTTTTCACCAAGATTAAAAACAATACCAAAAAATAAAATACATATTTGAAGTTTCATAAGCAATTATAATAAACCACCCATTTTATTACTCCTTTCCCAAAAACAAATTTAAGTTTTCTGCGACCAAATCCAGGAGGTAATCCAATCTCATTAGCAGAAATGCATTTATACTTATGTTAGGTCTGAATTTGACTTCAATGAAAATTGTATTGATAAATACTGTCTAGGTTTAGTCTAATAAAAACTTAATACTGATCTATCACTTATATAGGGATTAGTCCCTGCATTTGCAAGGAAGTATTTTCTTATGCTATGGTCTTCTTCCATAGGAAACTAGATGCAGGTGAACAAATGCACTAGAAATAGAAGAGGAATCCTGGTACAAAAAGAATGGGCAGCAGCGTCTCACCTGACCACAGAGAGACTTTAATTCCCCAGTGATTTAAGTGCTATAGAAGCCAAAAAGGAGAACCAACAAGGTTGACCAACAAGGAGAAGCTAATCAAGAAGAGCTGCTCCTATTTCTACAAAACTACAGTCTGACATGCAAACCACCAAACCCACAGGGGCAACCAAGAGCAGCACACTATTAACCTTGCCACGCTGCCAGCACAGGCAGGGCGCAGTTCAGCCCTGTCAAGCAGCCGCCAGCAGCTCATCTGCTCGCTCAGGACGGGCATCTCCCCCCCAGCCTCTCCTGCCCAATCCCCGGCACAGGGCGCAGCGCGAGGGCTGAGGCAGGACAGCAGCCAGGCGGCCAAGGCTGGCGAGCTCAGGTGGCTTTCCTTCCTTCCTTCCTCCCTCCCTCCATCCACCAGCTACTTTCACCAGCAATGACAACCTACAGGCTGATGCTCCTCAAAGTCAACTTGGGTAAAGTCTCCACCTGAGGACCTTTTGGGTTCTCTGTAGAAATATTTTTTTCCAGGCAAGAACTTCAGGAGAAGAATTTTGCACAGCAAAGAAAAAAATACCCACAAATCAACAACCGCTGTGACTGCACAAAATAAACAACTTTGAATATTCTTCTGAAAGCACAAGACAGATTTTTAAATTGTTGAAGTTCACAAATACCAAGTGCTGACAGAAAAAGTACATTTTAGCTTATTGTAAAAACAAGCTTTCGATGTACTTGAGAGAAAAGCCTTAGAACAAGTCAGAAATAATGATAAAAATCAGAACCATTTTTTCCAGTAGCAAATTCAGCAAAAAATCCAGCAGCTTTGAATACATGTATCTGAAAGACTTCTTTGGTTCAAAAAAATAAATCATTATCCTGTTGTCATTAGTCACACAAATAAAAAACCTAATTTGAATGAGACCAAAGTAAATATTTGATACACACTCATAAACTTATTACTGTTAGTGCTGAATAATAACTGCTCAAAACAAAGACCTTATAAAGATGTTTGTTTTCTACAGCAGTTAGTCTCTTCAATGTTTCATCTGAATTCACCACTCGCTCCAAAGCGCTTTAAGTATTGTCACTGCTCCTGAAGCACACTCTACATGCAGTAGCAATTTGGCTGCCTCAACAACCTGATGTGATCATTGATGTGACCAGTTGCAGTCCAAATGCCGTGAAGAAAAAATTAGATGAACCTAATACTAAAATCTGAAAATGCATTATTGCCTTTTCCTTAAGAAATATTTCTGGTAGGATAATAAATACAATTGTTAACCATGTTAAAACTCGTTTAAAATTAATAATAATTTATAAACACTTTAATGTTCAAAATTAACATATGATTTTGTATTTATTCTTTACACCTTCACTTACATTTTCTTTCCTTCCATAATAAAATTTATCAAGTCTTTATTTGTTTGTACAATCACTTAAATACATTTAAAATATTAAATAGAATTATATTCAAATAATTGTGTGTTATCTTGACACGAAGTGTATCAGCTTCGAAAATTTTACAACGCACTGCCAGAAGACGACAGAACCGATTTATTTCAAATCACTCAGTATCAGTCTTCATAAAGCAGCATATGGTCTTATCATGGCAGGTAAAATATTTTACCTTCTATAACAACGCAGAGCAGCTAATTTATCTACATGCTGTATAATCAGATAAACAATTTCAGCTGCACTATGAAAACCTGTAGGCAAGGGAGAAATTTATCCCCCACCACTTTATTGATTTTTCCACATATACATTCATATGATTGTTAACAATAGAGGCTATTCTTTCTTCCACCTCCTTCTTCAATTACCTTAAAGCAAAGCCCTTCTTTTCAGTAGTGAAAATATTTGCAGTTTCTACAGCTGCAGGACAAAGAACTCAGATTTTCACAGAGTTGCTCAGGGGAAAAGGAGGGAGGAACAACAAAAAAAAAAACTCTGCAAGACTCAGTTGCAAGTAAAGCAGAGTGAATGACAACTTTCAAAACTACCACAATAATTTACTAATGTGCTGCTATAGCAAATAAGTCTAATTTTTTTTTTTGACAGCACCAAATTAGATTTATTGCAGAAACTGCTGCATAAATAGCATATGGCTATGTTATACTACCTATTTCAAATCCCTGTAATGTTTCCTCCCCTCCCTGCTCAAAATGGATAATTGAGCCAAGCTATAAACCTTCTGCAGACAAGATACATGCAAGTTCAAAAAGCAGATGCAGGACACATAGTGTTTTGTTTTTTTTGTTAAAACAGTCTAAAAAAGTATCACATATCCTGATCAAACAAAACCAGGTAGTAATAGGTAAGATCTCTCTTGCTGCACTTCAGGATTTTATTTTCCCCTATCCTCGACAAAATTTTGTTTTCATTTCTCTTTCAAGTTGACAGTCACCAACACAGGGCATGACCCCGTAATCCTCTCACACATAACTACCTCTCACTTGCACAAGAAATTCTATTGATCTTTATTTCTTATGTGAGTCAAATTATTCATGAACTCGGGATCAGAAGGCTCGGACCTCCATCCATTCCTCTCAAGCCCTCGTTTATGAGTAGGCAAGTGGCTCCTCCGAGCAAAAATAAAACATCAGAAAACTGGTTCCATTCACTGGAGGGGCCCAGCCCTGCGGGAAGGTGCCGACCGCAGCTCTCCCGCCTTTCCACGGGAGCAAAGTTTCCTTATGGCTTTCCCGGATCGGTCCCCGGACCCACGTGCTTTCGCATTTCTGTACACGGTAAACTCGAGAGCACGTAAGCTCCCCGGCGGGCAGGGCCGAGCAAAGCCCCGCGCTGGCGAGGGAGGAGGGGGCGCGGTGCAGGACCCGCGGCCGGGCCCGTCCCCGCCTCACAACTCCGCGCGGCCGCGGCGCCGAAAAGACCTTGGAAGGTCTCGCGTGCGGCCGGCGGGCACACCACTGCACACATCGCGCACGGCTGCGGCTACCCCGCCGCTCGCCTGGCGGTGGTCAGTCCTCCCAGCTGCCCTATCCGTTACTGTCTGATTAGCTCTGCGAAGGAGCCCCTCCCCGGCCAGCTTTGCCCGCCATCTGTTCCACACGCGATGGCTGCCGCCCAGCAGCCTCGCGCTGCCCTCCTACCTGGCACCCGGCTCCCGGCCTTACCCCAAAGTGCTAACACAGGTTCTCGCTGCTGGCAGAGTCAGGATTTCATTACTACTACTTTGACAAGTGCAGGGTTGTTTGTAATTTCTCTTTTATCCTGATTTTGATTGTACAACCACCTCCCACTGATTCAGTTTGCTTCAGTTTTGTTGCTCACAGATTTTACTCTCCACATTAATCTCCCTCTGGCATGTTACTGCATCTGTTCCCTTTTTTATTATTAATTTTCAAATTCCCACCATTTTTGACAAAAAAGAGGTAATCTACACTCTGCTTCTGCCCATTTCATTTTCTTTAATTTGGAAGATAAGTATGAAAGCGTGCCAAAGAAGTTAATTCTCCGCTAACAGTTTATTTTCTGGCATCCTGATGCCTTTGTATATGAAAAGCAGATAGAAATAAATGTTGACTGAATCACAACAACATACTCGCAACCGTCCCTAAATTTAATGAAAAGTAAACATACGAAGCAGAATCTAAAAAGGTTATTAGTTATCAGAGTTGTTTCATGTTATCATTCATACCTGCATTTTAAAACAATGCTTTTGCATATGATAAGCAGACTATAAAAGAATTAAAAATCAATCACTGGTTACACCTCATTTCTGCTTCCACCCCCCACACCCCCAATTCTATTGGTGTTATTGGTTCTTTCTTCAGTCAGTCAGTCTGAGAAAATTAACTATATCTCAGTCATTTAATATGACTTACAACATTTCTCCAAAACTCCTTCCCAGCATAGATGATGGACTCTGAGGCTCTGAAATTGTTGGAAAAGGCATGGTATTAAGCATGTTGCAAACAGATAGTACTAGAAAAAAAACCCCAACAATAAATGCTAAATATTGTGCAACTCCCTCAAAGGCTGTGTATAACCACCAAGAAGTTTACATTTTATCATTTAATAGTATAGCCTAAATAGGGAAAACAATGAATGAGGCAGGCTGCAAATTCTAACAAGGAGCACTGGTAATGACATACAGCTCATCACCAGAGCTTCAGAGATTAAATAATGCCACGTTAACCTGGAAGGGTATGTGCTTTATTTATTGTACATGTAATAGAAATTGGCCTTAATGGAGTCACTGAAATTAGCAAGAAGCACCAATGCACAGTAGGATGACTACAGCACTGCTAAACCCCAACTGGTGTGTCCTTAGATATGTTGCCTTCTAGAGATCATATCATTGTCCAAAAGAGGGAAGAAATATCACCTAATGGGGGAAAAACAATAATCAAGAAAAACAACACTCACTGACTCATTGTAATATAAACTTTAGTCCTTGAAGAGAAGTGACACAGGGGTAGGGCAGCTTGGTGGCTCACCTGAACATGAAAGCACATGTTCATTTAGTAATTTTTCCCCAATCTACAAGTTGACTTTCTGAAGTTCTTAACAGTGTTTCATATAAGTAAACAGGAAAGATAAAATTTAAACTAAAGTATTGCTTCTATTCTAGTCAATTACATTATCAAATTTCACATGAAATTTCAGTAAAAATATATCCTGAGCCATCCATCCCTCCATCTATCTTCACACTTGAGAAAATGCATGATGAGATAATGAAATACTAATTTTGAAATTTGATGATTCCCTCACTTTTTAGGATTTAACTTTTTTGGCATAGTGAACAAGAACTGTATCTGACTGAAACTGAAACAAATAATACCTCCAGATATGGTTTGAAAGGAAAAGAGCAATGTTTTTTAATGATGATTCTGTTACAAAAGAATAGTGAGAAAATTTTTTACATGAGATGGCACACAAAGATCTGGCCAAGTTGTTAACATCTTACATCTTTTATATGATCTTTTCCATGAGCATATTAGCATGATTCATAATGACTATTTTCTCATTAACTAAAGAACAATAGGCCTGTATGTTTTGTACTCTCTGAAGAAGGGCTTCAGGTAAGCTTAATTAGCAACATCTAACCTTGCCAAAGTAAGAGCAATTTAACATTGACTTAAGAACTAATTTCATAAGATTCTCCTACTACAGTAACCTCAAAGCTGAAACTAAGGCAAAAGAAACCCCAAAGAAAACTTTAAACAATCATGGTCAGTCTCATAGCATGGTGACATCTGCAAAATTACATGACTGACAAGCAAAACTACACAGTAGAAGTTCTGTATTTTCTCAGTCTTTTGAAGACACACAAATTAGAATTACTAACTAGATTCAATGGCAGAAAGTGCATGTTAATAGCAAGTATTTCTAAGCAACATATTGCTCCAGGAAGAAAGGTGACAGGAAAAGGCAATTTTAAACTCTGTGGCAATGGTTTAGAATAGCTAATTGTAACCTTTTTTTCTTCATTTTTAACAAGTACATTTTGTTAACTTAGAAGCTGCTTAGTTGGTAATCAATCAACAGTGTCTGAAAACTAGGATACAGCAAAGAAGTGGGACTCCTGGAGAAGAGTGCTGTTCTGCAGAGTACTTTCTTTTCTCATTATGACACAGACTGCATTTTTTTTCTCATTTATTCCTTTCATATACATTTATCTCATTTCTGTACATTAAAATCCAAAGTTCTTGTATTCATTTTATAATCCTATTTATTTACAATATCCAAACTTAGAATCAGTGAATTAATGAGGCTTTTCTCCTTAGTAATGCAATAATTCATACAAAACAAATAATTCTTTCTGTATCTCTTCAGCTCCCTCTAATTTCTGCCAGAACAGCACAGACAGGTCATGCAAGGCAACAGAAAGACTATCCACAACAGTGTAACAGCAGTACAGGCCTCCCTCAACTCCAGCGTTGTGAGAAGACTTGGAGTGAACCAGCTGGTCCTCTCCTGAAAAGAAGAGAATCAGCAAGACGAGGCCAAGGCCAGAATACCCAAGAGATGCACTAAATCAGTGCAATTTCTGCAGCAACCTCCCACAGGCAGGACTCTAGAGCTTAAAATCTGTTTTCCTTGGCAAGCACCACAGTGAATGAGTCTACAACCCCCATAGGATTGCTATTACCCCTACCCTTCAAGTATTTTCACTGACACAGTTGCCATTTGAGGTGAAGGGAATAATTGAAAGAAGGAAAACTGTAAGCGAATATAATTTACATGCAACGACTATGGATGTACCAAACCATGAAAAACATACTGAGTTAAAAAAAAAAAACAAACTCATGCCACTAGAGACATGTAACTTTTTTATCTTCACTAGCATAGAAAACCTGTTCTGCCAGGAGGTGAGCTGAGAGGAAGAAAGAGTACAGGCTAAGGACATGTGTCATTTCAGTAGGGGATGTTTTCTTCTGCAAGGCAGGAAAACAGGTGATACTATGAAAACATTTCAAACCTTGCCCTACAAATTTAGTTTAAAGGGGAAACAGGTAAAAGATCAGAAGCAATGAATCGCTCATCTCTTTTTCCTCCTTCTTCAAGCAACATCACCTAACGTATTCCTTGAAAGGAGACAAACACTCCAAGTGTACAAAGAACACAAAAATCTACAAAGTGTTATAGAATTCAGGGGATGTTAAGAAAAAAATAATTTAAACCTATTTACCCTGCCTCAACACATACATTTTTACAATAAATACATGTCAGCATAGAAACCATTTCAATTCCTGTAAGCAGCTGCCAAACATGAACACACAGTAATAAAAAAAAATTAAAAAAAAAATAAAAAAACCCCAAACCAACCCAAAAAAATAAAACCCAACCAAGTAACCAAATCCCCCAAACCCACAAAATCCCCCCCCAAACAACTAAAAAAACCTCCAAGAAGATCAGGACCTTGCAGAGGAGTGATGCACTAGGTCAAAGGAGCCATGGCAGTTCAGCATCTGTCTCAAAAAGCAGGTGTCTGTGAGATTAAATGAGAACAGGGCCAGCACAGAGCATTATTTGCCCAGAATACTGTTCCCTGCCTCTAATGATTTGCATCTCAGAAACTTTCTGAATCAGAGACCATACATCAAAAAGTTACCTGAATCATCTGTATGTTAGGTATCCAGCTTTAATTACTTTGCTATGTAAAAGCAGGCAATAGTTCTCATTTTTACATTTTGAGTATTTTCACAGAAAAAAAAAAAAAATTATAAATTCACTAGTCAGATTTCCTCCAAGATATCCAGAGCTTTATTGCATATAATCAGCTTTTGCTAAAAGGAGAGTGGTAAAGCCATTTGGTTAACTATCACAACAAATCATTATTAATAAAGTTCTGCTAAATCCAAACTTTAGATATCTTAACAACTCACCCAAAACTTTTTTCAAGTTCATTAACCTCTAGCATATTTTTTTCTCTAAATACAGGCTGTTAGAGTGGTACTTTCTTCCATCTGTTAAACAACCGTGCTCTGAATTACACAGAAATTTAGCTGAATAAAAAAATGATTCATTGAATTTAATAGTTTAGACAAGGCTCTATTTTATTTCCATTTACTCAATGGCAGAATTCTCACAAAGCCCAAAAAGTACAAGACTTGGATAAACACACAGACTTCTGTTAAGTGATAAAAATGTGAGCTTTTTTTTCCCCCCATGAAAAATTTAAACTAACTTAACTTTTTCCCTTAAGTACTGAGTAAAAGCTGCCAGATTTGTTTATGGATGTTCATTCTTGGGGGGAGCAGGGCAAAGGAACAAAAAACCCACACACACAATCAAAAGCCTGCAAACAGTTGGACAATAGCATTTTCCAAGGCAAAAGGAAAAAGTTCTGCAGTTACCCAAACTTAAGTTGCAATGAATAATTGGCATGTCAATCTTCTGAAATTTTCTAGAAGCATGTAATGAATAGTGCAGCAAAAGACATTGGGAACTATACTCAAGGATGGAATATGCTCAGGGGAAGTCTCTCATCACACAATGCATTGTACTGTATCTTCACTGAGCAAGAGACTGAAACACTCCTGACATACTTGAGCTTACATCATACAGAAAAAGATATGCTCATTTATATATTTACATACATATTCCTGGTCATTCTCCTGAAGAAATGTCAGGTTATTAATCTGAGAACTCCTATGCTCAAAGTGCTGCTCTACACTGCAGTCTCAAACAACATTTCAAACGTATTTGTCCTACTAAGCACAGCAACAGAATAAAAAGGGGAGCTGCAGCCTCCCTGGCTCTTCTTCCTGCCTAAAACCATGCCACCTCACCACAGAGCCGAACATTGCCTCTTCTACACACTACTAATTCACTTTTATAAATTAGTGTTCATAACTCACTTTGTAGTTCATAACTCACTTATTCAAATCTCCACTTCTAACACGACTGAGGGCTGCCCATGTAGTCGATGACTGCAAGTATCTACAACAACTGTGGGGAAGCCTGTGGCAAAAAATTAGCAGAATGAAATTGGTACTACAGCATGTAATAGGATAAGGGGTACCTGGTGAGGTGCAGTTGGTGCTCAGATTTACTCAGCAGTTCTGTCAGTTTTAGGCACTCCTCTCTGGCTCCTGTCACATCCTGCTGGGCTTGTTCCAAACGCTGTTTGTTTCCATCCAGCTCTAATCCCAGTTTTTCTATCTTCTTAGAAAATTATAGAACCAAAGAAAGTATATTTAAGAAATACATAGAGATACATTTTAAGACCAAAAAAAGTGATCAAAGCACCTGAAAATAATGCAGAAGTGTGCATTTTGAACAAAAGTTACTTGATAAAAACTACAAAATAAGCAAATTAAAATATTTGAAATTACATTATTGTGAAAAGCCAAAATGTGTTTCATATTTAAATACTCTAATATACAATCAATGTCGTTGTGTTCATGCACCTTAATAGTTACAGGCATTCAAGTATTTTCCATTTTTCTCATGGGAAGGCTCCATATTTGTGGCCTGAATTCACTGTGCTAGAGACGGAAAGGCAGTGAAACAGTGCTTGACATGGGATAGCTCTTGTGATAATGTATTTTGTGATAATATATTTTTTAAATGCCTATTACATAACCAGTGACAAGGGGGCATTTAGCTTTGTCATCTAATATTACACAAGAGAATAAAGGTAATTTTATGATTTTACCATTATTGAAAAGATGTATTTATGACTTCTATCTGAACCCTAAGCATACCAGCTTCTGTTAATCCTATTATTTTATTAATATCATTAGTCCTTATATGTCAACATAAAGTTGATGAGTCTACTAATTTATTTTACAAACAACCACAGTCAAGTTTGCATGCCCAACATCTTCAGTTCCAGTGATACATGCTAGACTTATGCTATCCCAATCATACTGTTAGCAATTTAAATATTTTTCTTCTGATCCATATACAACATACAAGTACCTGTAGGAATATATCTGTAACACAATACTTTGTCCTGAGGATGCTTTTAAGAAGGCCAGAAGAGTACAGAGTAAGCTGACAATGTAGTTTTATCATGTAGTAACTGTTCTGCACTAACTTTCTACATTCATATTTATTTGTCATTGAGGCTGGAGAGAACTTGCATGTTTTTTAGTCAACTAAACTGTGAAAGGTCACTGTAGTACAGAATAAAACTGTTCATATAAGGAGTTAGTGCTGAATAGCTATTATACTTTAAACTCATAGCATAGCTTATTTGTGATAGCTTCCTCAGGTAGCCAAGACACAGTATCTTCTTTATAAATAAAATTATTCATTCAAACATCCTGCAAGAAAAAATTAATATAACCCCACCCCGATACAAACATTTGAAGCAGCTAGATAACAAAATTGTCTCTTGTCCTTTCATAGAAGTGTTAACCTAAACTACTTGTAGTAAGTTGTGATGTCAGACAAATGCAATCTGTTCATCCAGAAAAACAACACCATTTCAATAGTGCTAGGGTTTTTAAATTTTTTCAATTTATTTAACTGTACAATTTTTTCCTCCAAAGAGCACTCAACAAAGGTTCACAAAGGAAATTTTGATTAGAATATAAATGTCACCTTGCTTTATCACATGCACCTCCTACCAAATTACACTGGGAATTCCAAGTTCAAATGCAAAGATAGTAAAACTATCAACAAAATCGTTAATACTCTTCTCTTCTAAAGAATATAACAACTGACAGAATATTTTAAAATCAGGTGCTCAAAGATACTCAGTTACAAATGATTTGCATTTTCACTTTTCAGACTTCTGTGTATTTTAAATAGAAGTCTCAGTGGGTTCTCTATTCTTACCAGTAGCAGTTCATAAGTGTTATTTCTCCATTCAGAGTTAATAGGGACATGAACTCTTCACTGTCTTCACAACTGAGATAGAAAAGTTCTGCAATATTCCTAAAATCTGCTTTAAAAGTACACCTTCCAGCATACCTTTTAACAAACCCAAACCACAAATTAGTCCAAAAGCATCAGCTAAGTACTTTCAAAAAACCACAACCACAGCTGAGAATATAAATACACTCTAGATGGCTCCTTCAGGGAAAAGTTTCAAGGAACAGATGGGCTTTACACCATTGCCTCGAGTTAAACAGGCTCAGTCAGGTTTTGACACAGGCCCACAGAAGGAAGCAAATTCCAAGTGCAAGAACCTCTGGTGAAAATGTTTCGTTTCCATCAGCCAGATGTTGAACCTTCAGGGCTGAACCCAAGAACACATGCATAGATTTTAGTTGTCATGAAAGTGCAGGGAGAAATTGTCAGATAGGAAAGTGTCACTTCATGACAGGATCTTTAAACATTCACAGGTGTCTTATAATTTTTATTAGAAGTATCAAGAAAACAAAAATGTGGCTTGAAGAACAATTTTACTCGTGCTACTTTCATCAGTAATTCCAAAATCCAGTATCAGCTCCTTTAAACTCATGCACACACGTGTTTGTGCATGTGTGTAGGTACATACAGACATACACAAACATCTTAAAATACCATTGTTTGGAGGTGCTTGCAGCATGACCTATATTCTAGAATTCTGGTAATGACCATGGGAGAAACAGCATGAGAAAGGGATGGCAGAAAAATGCCAATAAATAAAACTTGTTAACAGCAACTCAGAAACAGCCAATCCAGGCACGTTTAGGCTTATCAACTAAATTTTGCTTTTTGAAACATCAAAAAACATTCATTCAAAATAATTTGGTAGGAGCCACACAGTACACCATATTTAGAGGCTGGAAACAGATCATACTCAACACTATGGGCAACTTCAGTTTAAAAACTCAGGTAATCATTTGAAACGTGAACCCTCAGAATCTGTTATCTATTATATGTTAATATAATAAAAAAAAAAAAAAACCCTTCTCTCTCCTGTTAACAATAATAGTCTCACAAATATACTCTGTCCTGAATTCTTGTCAAGTCTAGTCCATCATTAGGTCATCACAATGTAATTGGGATTTAATCTACAAAGAAATTACAGAATCAGTGAATCTTCTCCACTGTTCCTGCATGGAATCTTATCAGCAGCATTTTTCCCAACTTTTACTAAGAGTAATTTTTGTGTTACTTCAGTTACCATTTCTTCTGTCAAGAAGCTATAAGTAGTTCTGTAGCTGCTATCCAGGCCACAGTGTAATTGTAGGGAAAGAAACAGAAACAAACCACCAACTAAAGCATTTTGCTGACAGCTCTGTTTCTCATGCAGTGTTAATTTGATCCCTCAGTGCCTATCACCTGTGATGCAGCTTTTTACCACATGATCAGAAAGTTATTTCTTCAAGGTACTTAACTTTTCAATGTATGTGAGAGACAAGAGATGGAGCACAGAACTGCAAAAAGACAGATGACAATCTTGCATTGAAGAAAATCTGAAACAGATTTTCAGTATAACAAGGAACAGAATTATCATAATGTATACGTACAACAAGACTACATTAAGGTTAGAACAGGCAACTTCTGGTGCTTAACTCTGCAACTTTAATGTTCTTATTACTTCTGCACATAATTTCAATTTTTTTTTTTTTAATATGTCTTCTTCTGCAGTTGCCCAAACTCCCAGGAATATCAACAGGCACTTTGCCATGGAAAAATGGCAGGTTAAACCTCAGTAAGAGAAAAAACCATTATTAGTAAGCTGAAACACACTAACACCATCCTGCATCCATATTCAGCTCAGTTACACAAAAGAAGTTTTACTTAAACAAAAATGAAGCATGGATGAAGTACCACTGCAGTAAAATTTTATTCTAAATCAATTATTCTTTTTTCAGTATTACCACCGACCACTTTTTATATTTTAAGTGCTCCACTTTGGAGCACATAGGACCCTTTTGCATCTTTTCTGAAGCACCTAAGTGTTTCACTTTTCCTTCATTAGTCAGTGATACATTTAAAAATTATCTTCAGATTTTTACAATGCATTTTTAGGGCAACACACTAGAGATGCTCATCAGTGATACAAATGCAACTTGCTGGAAAACATAAAAGATGATTTCTCAAACACTCAATCAATCCTCAAATAACCTTTTCATAACCTGATGTTATCTTCACCTAACAATACTTACACATGTTGCAAAAATGCGCTTTTTAATTAACTAGACATCTCTATCTCTGTAAAATCTGATTAAATGAAATAATTTCATTCAAAACAAGTCCAATTAAAGATAAAAATAATTATTTCTTTTATACAAATGCTGATTTTATTGTATGAAAAAATACAACTTTAAATTTCAAACTGGCAGATGTTTTTCACAGAATTTTATATAAAACCAAAGTGACAGAAAAGACAAATACCTTTTTTTTAACAAATGAGAATGATCAAGTGGTGATAAAAAAACTTGCACTCTGAAGAAAATGCAAAAAACCCCACTTTATATGACTTTTAACAAAATGAAAAATTAACTAAAACCAAATTAACTTTTAAGTGATTTATGACATTCACTGTTGTCCCAGTATGTTCACATGTCAGGTAAAAAAGTGCACTGTATAACCTAAAAAGGAAATTCTGCACTGATTATATCATTGCCCCAATTCTGCAGTAAAATAATTCTGGAGAGTGAAATATTAATGTGAATTTAAACTACATTTTTTGTTTCACATTTCATTTGCCACCTTTACTAAAATATTGGAGGGGCATAAAATAGAACCAAAAATAGAAGAAAAAAAAAAAAAAAAAGTGAAATATAATCACCGTGGTGGTTGGTATTTGAATGTACATCCCCAAAAGGCAATCAACATCTATAAAAACATACACAAACTAAGACACTGTTACATGCTCATAAAATTAGCCTCATTTACTACAGTAGCCTTCAAAGCAGAGAGACCAGTGATAAAGCTGAGGACCAAGTCTTCAAAAGAGGTGTCCCCAGTGTGGACATTTAAATACTTTGTGTTCCACTGACAGGAAATTTTTGCACTCCTTCACACTGATCTCAATCCATGTTGCCTTCCATACCTAATAATATACTAATTAATCAGGGACAGAATTAACTGGATTTTCTTTTTTCTTTTTTTATTGATTAAAAAAAAAAAGATAAGAACTGATTTTGTAGAAAGATTTCAAGTGTTTTACTTGGATTACTATCAGGCCATATGCAGCAGGGGTCATTTGCAGTCATTTCTATCCTAATCCTGATATCAATCAAGCAACTCTAGGTTCAGAGTGGTCTCTAAACCTCAGACCTCCCAGGCATGGCCATCTGACATAGCATATTGCACCTGAAGAACTATCCAACTTTGTAAAGAGAGTTAGGGCCATCACAAGGTTAACCCCCACCACATCCCAACAATGGTTTTTTCCCTTTTGCACTCTATTTGAATTACTGCTGCTTCCCATTCAAATCTGAATGAGAATACAAAGCACTTATGAAAGCTTCATGTGGTTTCAAAGGGGAAACCTCCATTCTGGAAATAGATTTATTATAAACTGTGAGAATATACAAATATGTAAACTGGGCTTAAAGAAGTTGACAAAGACCACATCTCTTTAAGAGGTTAATTCACAAAAACACTCAGGACTACTGCAAATTCTACAAATCACTTAGCCTAAAAGAGGAATCTCAAAACCTTTCCTGACAGGAAGGGCAAGTAACCTGAGCAGAAACACAAGAGGTAGCTGCAAGAAACACACATGGCTCCTGTGGAAAGTTTTTTTCTGTATGGCTGGCTCACAAATCAATTGATCTGTCAAGACCAGAAAGATAAAGCCTAGGCAGCAAAGCAGGCTGTGATTTCTTAGATGGCTATTATCCTAACCTGATCTGGTGGGACTGTTGAATTCCTCAAAGATAAGTATTTTTGTGACCCCACTTGTACTGCAAAGTGTGACAGCATCTGGCAGTACCACACACCTTGTGTGCTCCACTAAAAGGCAGAGCCTCAAGACAAGAGCCATCTCCTAAGCAAAGGCCATCAGCCACAAACCTTCTGATTCCAAATTGATGGAGAATTAACAGTGATTGAACCCTGCAATTTCCTACAAAGAGCAGGGGTGCTGGAAGAACTTTATGGGAACAGCATGGAGGGTGGATGGGTTTAGAGGAGCACACTATAAATCTCATTGAAGCAAACTTGTTACCTGCAATTGTTAGCTGGGGCAAGGAAAAAAAATATATTGCAAAGTATAGATTTATGAGTACACACACGCAATTTTTAAACTAAGAACTAATCTTTAAGGTCTATTTATGTGCAAACTCTTGGAGAGCAACATGGTCCCTGTGGATAAATACCCTGGGAAACAAGAGTGAATGGCTGACACGTATTATACAGGGATTTTACCTCATCATTTCCATGAAAATATTTGCTTTTAATTTGACAAAATATCTGACTTGCAATACCATTTCAGGAACAAAACTTCCAATCCCATAGACATTACTACAGTCACATTTTAACAGACAACATTGCTGTACTACAGATTAGCTCAGCAGCCACCAGTAGAGATAAGAAAGTGATTTTGTTCACAGTGGAACAAGATGATTTTTTGTTAATGGATTGCACAGGTGGGAGATGGGGGACAATGAGGCAGTGCAAAATATATGGTTCACTTGCTGATAAAAATTTCAGAAAAGGAAGGATGCGTATAGAAAGGAGGAAGGGGAAGATTACACCTACTTCATTATTGAAAAACAGGAGAGAACAAAACCTGTTCCTTTTATCCTTTCAAACACTATTTAAGACTGCTGATGTGAGATTTGTTCTTACTTCCTGGACAGCATGAAGGAATAGCTGAAAAGAAAACCTATGCAATAACAACTGACTAGTGATAGGGACTTTACACTCCTTTTCTTCTGATTGTTGACACAATGACTATGGATAAAACAACCATTTTTTTCTAGTCAGAGAAGAAAAAAAACAATAGAAACCAAGTATTTATTTAAGTATGTAAACCAAGTATATCAAGGTATGTGCAATTCTTTTCCTACTTTGAATAATTTTTAATGCACATAACAGTTTTTCCATATACTGTGGGGTAACATCACTATGGATGACAGTACACAGATTAAGGTTACACAGGCCAAACTACACCTATGAACAATAATATCCTGATCTTCTTAGCAGGCTAGATGCTTAGGGGAAGCAGACCTAATGCAGAAAATGCAGAAAATGCAGACAAGTGAGTAAAGAAAAGTCTGCTACTGGTAATCTTAGTCCCAAGGATTTTTCTTAAGGAAATAGAAAGAAATTAATGAAGGCTGCTCATACCACTCATCCTTAAGGAATGGATGGCTGACAGAGGAAAGCTGTGCCATAGCAGAGCAGCAGCAGCCATATTGTAATTTTATATATATTGCAGGGCTGTAGGTCAATGTCTTCCTCAAAAATCTTGAGATGAGCAAGTAAGTTCAGATATAAAAAAGAATTATGTTCCTCCTGAGCAGGCCAGAAAATTAATATCAAAGCAAGGCTTAAAGTACTGCCATTTTACTCCTTAATTGCTCCTTTTCAAATTAATGCATTGAATGCACAAAACAAAAAATGATTCATTAGGAAGAGTTCAGTTACAGTAAAGACTATCATATTTCCTTAATGCTTTCTTGTCCAAAAGCAATTTGGGTTTGCTACTTTTAAGACTATTATACTCAAGGTCAGACAAGGTGAGAAAATTTCATGCTAAGAGTTTCAAGCTATCTTCTGAGTTTCGGGGGTTTCCTCCTTGACAGATATTACTCAAGTATACGTTTACTGATTTAATAGAATTTCTTCTCAAAAGAGAATTTTCAGAGCATCTTTATAACTAAAGAGGAAACAGAATAGTAGATATAGACTGTTACAAAAATACACATAACATATAATCCTAACCCATCTTCACCAGTTATTAAAATTTGCAAGTTTCAAACATCTGGTGATATGCTGAATGTCACAGCTGTTGAAAACTCTAGTATTTTAAAGCCTGACTCATGAAAGCTTGATATCTATTCATAAAAACACATTTCAGTGAATCAGGGTCTTTAGAAAGGTGTTACTGGTCTTGCTTTGGATAATCTAAAGCATTTTCAGGATATATACCCAAATACTTGGCCTGAACTATTTTTGATGAAGACAGAGTCTGTAATCTCTCCTCTTATAACATCTAAATTAGGTTACTATAAATCACGGATTTATGACAAATGAGATAAACATTCCCAAAATACCCTTTGGCAAAATGCTTTTGGACTGCAATTTTGCCAGATTTTTATTTGTCTGCAAAATTGTCAGTCTATAATGTACAGAGGCATCATTTAGGTTCTGTCATACTGCACAAAAATGCTTTGGTGTGTAGCTTTTCCTATTCGTATAGGTTATGCATGTCAGTGAGTCTCGACTTCTTTTTATTTGGACTTATGATCTGCAATGCAGGCAACTCTTAAAAACCTGTGGGTTTTAGTATAATGTTTCTGGAGTTTTTAATTCTGTAGCCTACAAAGTAGGCAACAGCATTCTGTAATCTCCCCTTCAAACTATATCTGCCCAAATTTAAAGACTTTTTTACAGGTTAAGATTACTACCTTGGATTTATTTGTACACAAAGTATTTATCTGATTCCACAAAACATGATAAAACAAAATTGAAAAACTGCAAGGACACCACAGCTCCCAGTGGAACCATGCTACTGGTAAGAACTGTCTAATAAGCAGGACGCACAAATTGGCTCGGACTGCAAAACCCAGAACTAAAAACTCTTTTCACTTCTATATGCTGAAGCTTGCAAGATTTTATAAGCTAAATATAAATTATTTCAGGCAAACAGAAAGCAAATTATTAACAGTGAACTTCATTTTTATTTTTATAAGGCAGAGCAGAAAAGAGCAAGTGATGTTAATCTGAGGAACAATTTCATAGCGTGTCAGAAGTATGATTTCTGCTAGAAATGCATAAATTATGCCATGCAGTGCTTACAAATTAATAAAAAAAGTATTATAAAAGTGAAGTCCTGCTGTGTCAAATATGCCACACAATTTTTGTTCTAATAACAGCAATTTAGGTTAGGGCGTGACTTTTCTCTGATATAGCTGTGCTAGTACAACCCCTAGTGTGGACACAGTTTACTGCCATGAAGGCATTATATTCATATGATTTATAAAGCTTGTTCCTAAGCAGTAAAAGTATTAAGTAATGCACTGTTATTTCAGCACAGCTACATCCACAATGGGAGGGCTGGCTGAGAGAGAAGAAGAGAGGGCAGTAGGTTATGCTACTTTACAACATATTGGACCAGATGAACAGATGTGGGTTTTGTGTAGAGAAACTGTTTGGTATGTGTCTTTCTCCCCACCTCCCTCAGTAATCCTGATGTTCATCAGGATTATGATGGATGATATTACAAAACAGTTATTCAATTTAAATGGTAACATTCCTCATTGCTTCTTAATTTTTAAGGAATATTCATGTAAAATGCTAATAACAGAGTTATGACAGATATTGACATGTGGGTATCAGTCCTAATTGAACAATAAATACAGGAAAAAGATATTAGGGTAAAAGGGAATAAGATCAAAGATATATACTTTCCTTAGGTTTCCTAAATGATATAATTTCAATTCTGAATAACATTTATAAATACCAGTATATGATAAATACTGCATTTACCTGACATACAGATGTATGTACCTGGTGATCCTAAATTGCACATGTGGGGCTTTCTCCCTACTCTAACACACTTGAATAATTTTAATCCTTTTTAAAAAGTCACTCCATGTAAACTACAAAATGTCTTCAAAACTGTAATTTATCCGTAGCACAATTAAAAATACAATTATACCTCAAGATACTGTAAACTCAGTCTCAATATATTAAAAGACAATTCAAAACATTAGCCTTTGCTTTTGAAAGAGAAAAAAACATCATTTAATACAGAATAGCATGAAAATACTCATACATTATTGTCTCTCTACTTTAAAAAAAATAAATATGTATTTATTATGAACAGATGGTGGCTAAGGAAGGTATCAGCTTTGTCTCTTAGCCAGAAGGTCAGGTCATGGCTGAGAGACCAAAGAACAATTATTATTTGCTATTCAGTGCTACATAAGATAAAACATTTCAGGTTTTCTTTAAATACAAATATAGATGTGATTAAACTGTTTTTATTTTTTTAAAGCAAAATAATTTCAGTAAAGTATGAACATTTGTTAAATTTTGATTTAAAAATATCCAGCCCACAAGCAGCAACAGAACAAGGCACTTTAACATTCTTCTTGGGTTGTCTTGAACGTGTTAAATAATCCTAGGACATATACAGAACTTTTTGGGTTACTGGAGCCACAGCTATAAAACAGCTACTAGATACTGAGTCTAAGAATTTCAAAATTGTTTGTTTTCCTTTATTTTGAGGAACTAACAATCATATTTGAACAATATAATAACATAATTGCTCAATATCTAATCTTTATCTAATGATCTAGTAATTTTTGCTGATAGGAACTCTCCCTCAGATAATTTCACTTTGTATCAAATTATAAATCACCACATTTTGCTGTATTCAGCATCATACTGATTAAAATACCAGTATGCCATCACATGAGGTTAAAATATTTTGTTACATTTTGTAATTTGTTCAAAAGGCATTCCTCAAGCAAATTGAAGAACAGGATTTAAAATCCAAGATACTTCTTCAAGTATCTTATTAAACACATCCTGTTTTATTTGTATGCCAAGATTATGCCAACTCTTTTATCTGTGATATCTGTCAAGACACAGACGACAAGCCTGGTTTTTGTTTTTCAGTGTCCTTAGGCCTAAAGGATGCAGGAGTGAAAAAAAAAAAAAAAAAAAGCAAACCTTGAAAAAAAGAATGCTTTAAGACCTCTCTTCTTCTGTGCTGTAGCATTTTCTATACATGTTGAAGGGTTATTTCACCTAGCTCCTTCTTTGGATTTTACATTTATTTTCATTATAACTTGAATTAATATCACTTCCAGACTAAGCTTGTACTATTAAGTTAATAAACTTACTTCTTATATGCAGTTTTTGAGGAGCTGGTAATTAAAAATTTAATTTTTGAAATACTTTATTTTCTTTCTACATTTATTCTTATATAGGAAATTATTTGTTCAGTTATTTAAAAGAAAGAATGGTCCAAAACCTGTTGGATAGGCTGCTCAAATAACAAAAAGCATATTAAAAAATATCATCCTCATGTGCATCTTATATATCTGTTGATTCAGAAGATTCTTATGTGTAAATAATAACTTAAGAAGGAATACTGAAAGTTTGAAATACTAGAGAAAAATGGATAGAACCTCAAGAAAAAGGGCACTACAAAAGATGCAGATTACACCTGTTCAAGCTGTTTGCCAAGCATGCTGCAAGTTACTTTAATAATCTTTCTTACTGCCTGGGATGTTTTTTCACAGACTACCTGTAAGGCATATATACTGGTTTTGGTATTAATATAAAACCCAGTTTTAGATAAGCAATAGTTAAAGCAGAGTGGATTTTATTCTATAGGGTTTTTTTCTAAAAGGTTACTTTTGTTTTGGTTTTGTTTTTTTAAACTTTCTATGAATCCCACCATTCAGTAACAGTGAATATTTAAAGAAATTGGAAGATAAATTACTTTCATTTTTGGTATCATTAGGTTATGCTTAGAGTCTTTAATGTTTTGTTAGGCTGCATGTATAGGTTATTATGTGTGCATTTATTTGTGAGAAAAAGTGTATAAACACATGTATACAGTACATAGAATTTAAGTAGCTGGTATGAATAATATGATAGAGTAATTCTATATGAAAGCATGGAATGAGTGATGCGCAAAACTGAACACACTAGGGCTGAAAACAAGATTAAGATAACCAAGAGGTATTTATTTAGCAGTAAAAGCTGGCTTTTTGCCATTAATTTAAACCATTTAACAGTAATAAATGACCACTATTAGAAAAATGAATCATTCCAGCTTCTGAAAAAACCCTACTTAGGCTACTAATAACTGCAAAGTTATAGCAGTATTATCTCTTACCTGGTCCTTAATTTCAAGCTCCCTTATAGTTTTTGTTCTGTACTCTCTGAGCTCCTTTTCTGCCTCATCCTTCTTCATTTTGGTTTGATTCAACTGATAGCGCATTTCTCCACACACCTGTTAGATTACACAGACAACATGATCTGTTAGCTTGAAGAATCCATAGACCAGGGTTTGCAATTAGATCTTTTGGTGCCCTCTACAGGTCATTGAAATCCAACATGTTTTTAATTTACAGATATTTTAGGTCTACAAATGGTAAATTTTTTACATAGAAAGGTGGATCTGAATTCTATATATAACCATTAACTTTGACATATGCAGTACCTTCTAGATTCAAATGTATTTGGATTAAGATTTTGCTAAGTATAAATGCTTATGTTGTAAATATATATCACTACAGTTAAATGACAGTTTCTGGTTTTATACTCTTCTCTCATTCTCTGTAAAATCTCAAGAAAGTCTATGTCAACACTTTCAAAACCTAAAAGTAAAGTATCTATCACACTCCTAATTAAAGGTATATTTTAACTTGCCAATTTTACACTTTTGGGAAAGAAACTTTAAATGTTAACACAAAAATTTTCAAAGTTTGATCAGAGCATTACAAACTTATTGCAAACTGAAGATAAATTCTTTTTAAAAAAAGGTTTATTTAAATAGATACATGGTCCAGAAGAAATGGATCAAAGCAAGATTTCAGGAAATCACTTCTACAGAGGACAATTATTCTCTGCTGTTGAAGTGTTTATAATATCACCCTCTCAATCCTTTCCATCTGGCAGTTCAACTTCAGAGGATAAGTGAAGGGGTTAGGAGAAAGTGAAAGAAATAAAAAAAAAAAAAAAAAATAAAAAAAATAAAAAATAGAAGATCACTAATACCTTCCACATAACTTTACTACTGTACAGGGTTGTTATTCTTGCAATTTTCAATCTAAGCTGCCCCCTTTTTGTCCTTATCCTGTGCCATCACCTCCAGTTTGTGCCTGTTGATTTCACCTTAATTAACCAACCAAATACATTCCTTAGTGAGAATGCATGAGAATGTGTTTACTCACAGCTCCTTAGTCAACTCTCTTTCCAGCTCACTCTATTCTCCTGCCTTGCTTATATTCTTTCAGTAGGTGCTTAAATCTACACCCTTTTAATTTGCTGCTAAAATTCTCTGTGCTTCTCAAAAACATTCTCACATATTCCACAACCCAAACTAATTTCTGTTTTTCAGTCTTATACCTCCTCTCCTTTTCACTTTTTTTTCTTTTTCTACTTCAAGAAAAGGTAGGGGAAAAGTAAATAATGCATGATGCAATGAAACCATTCTAGGAGAAAAACTAAACCAGTTGTCATAACTTTTAAGAAGTGGCATCATTTATAAATTCAAAGGACAGCTTGTGAATTTAGCCATTGCAAATAATGCAAAGCAGCAAATGCTCTGAAGAAAGGCAAAGTTCTGAAACATTTTTTTAAACACCAAAATATTATATGCAACTAAAAAAATCTTGACGTGCAACTGCATAGCTTGCAAACCCTGAATTTCTGCCTCCTCCTTCCTTTATCTGAAGGATGTAACAAAATGCAGTATGTCACTTCCTCCAAGTGAAATTAAAAAAATTCAGCAATCCTCGCCTTCAGCTCCTCCAAACACTATATAAAGGGAATAACACAGAAGTATCAGCAGATGGTGCTGTCCTAATAATGGATTTTTCAGTCTCCTCAAGAATGAAGGAAATAGATTCTCACTCCATATTTTCTTTCCCTGACTTCTGTTACGTGAAGAAAAACAGTATTTTGGATAAAACTCAAAACAAAAGTGTTGCTATTTGCTGTTTTTAATAATGGCAAACTGAGTCTGGAAACAAGGAGTCAGATTCACAAGCAAAGATGTCACATAGCAAATTAAAATGTCAGGGTGATGCACTTAGTCCTGTCAGCTCAGTGGCTGAGAGGTTTTCAAGACTTCTCAGTTTAGTACAGGGACACAAATGAAGTTTTCCAATCTATCAGGATAGTGCAATTAATAGACTATTGCAAGGTGACCACCTATTCAACTTTGTATTAATATGAACTGAAGCAGGGACTGGAACCACAGTATCATCTCCAGAGAGGTAACTTCAAATTGGTAGGGTACAAAATTGTTCTTTTCAGACCAATGAACATTGGTAAGTACTGCCTCTTTCATCACCTTCTCACCCCTGTAAGTGCTGCTAATCATTTGTGAACCCAGCCTGAGAGACCAAAAGTGTGTTTCAAAATTGGTAAATCAAATCATTCTGAGATTTTAAAAATTTTGTCTTTCAGTTAAAATTAAAATAAAGTTTCTAGTAAGATTGGATGACTTTTTATTGCGAATTTTCTGCAATACTTTTGCCTGTTTCTATCAGCCAGGGCAGCAGGGGAAGACAGGAACTGTTGAAAACTTCTCCTGATATCTCTAGAGGCCCCAAGAATAAATTGCTCCTCAATTCCTTGCAGTAAACAACTGAAAGGGGAGGTAGGATGGGCCCTGGGACTACTGGTAAGGAATATAGACATTTCAAGAGGATGTAACAAATATTTTTTTTTTTTCTTTCTTGTGTTATGACCCCCCCTTAAGGATCTTATTGGCTGAGAAACATGCAAAAGAAAGCACCCAGGAGTGATATACCTACACAAGATGCATATTAAGCCATAATTCTTAACTAGAAAATGTCTTTGTAAGAGCCATACTAACAATAGTACTAAATTAAGCAGTATACTACATTAAAGGAAAGAACTTGAAAAACAGTGATTTGATATAGGTCCCTTTATTTTAGCACTGCAAGTCCCACAGGTAGGAATTAAATACACTGTTCAATTCTATGTTGTTTCACTCAGACTAAACTCAATTCTTTACTGAAACACTGGGATAGTGTTTTAAGTAGCAACCCCCATAGGCTGCAAAGCAAAAAAGCTATCTTCTGCATGACAAGGTGACTTGGAAACAGAAAAAGTTATTTTTTTATTCCTGCACCTGAGACAGCTGTAGTGCCTCTGGGATATTGAGATGAAGTCTACAGTTACCACACATTCCTTATCAAAACAGGAAAATGGATAAGGCAAAAACTCTCTTCTTTCAGGTCACAATGATAAAGAAAACCAAGCTCAGTACTCATTTATAAATGTGCTTACCTTATTCATTTCCATTTCCTGAGATGCAAGCTGGCCCTGTGATTCTTCTAACTCATTAACTAGAGAATTCTTCTCCCTTGTAAGTCTCTCTACTTGAGCCTCCAAAACAGCCACATCCTTAGACAAAGCTGTCACCTGAAAAAGTCCGAGAACACTGTAATGATGCAATTTACCCAACCTCATATCAAACTCTTGCGGAACTTTCTCCTCCAAAGCAACTGTATGTAGACAAAAAACATTAAAAATTTAATAAAAAAAAATCAGGCATCTACAATCAAAATATATCCTATATTATTAATAATATAACATAATATGGCTACATTATTATTATTTTGTTAATAGGTGCACTATTTTTAATCTATTTATCATACAGTAGTTTATTTGAAACATTTAATTGACTGCACTAGTCTCCAGGTGTCAGAAGCAGCTGGCTACATTAGTTTTTCAAGGTAAGAGTACTGTTTAACAGCTTCTTATCCATCCTTATGTAGATTAATTTAAACCAAATCAGGTTCCCGCAGGTAAAGAAAACTGTTTTTGCAACCACAGATCTTAATTTAAGTCCAGAAAACATTTCAACACTATAGATCAAAGCATACTCTTGTGCAAAACTCATATAGAAATAGTATATTAAAAATTCTAATGCAATTCAGATTAAATTTTGCTGAATTATTAAAAAATGTAACAATAAAACAGAGACAGTGAACCTTCAGCTGTTTAGCCCTGAAGCTTACTAATATAAGTGGAAATAATGGTGTCTGACAGTTCTAGGTTAACTTTCAGAAATACAAAGCCAAATCTAGAGGATTATATATTCATAACTATTTTTCACTCTATACATCCACTGATTTATGTTATCATGCTAATTCTCCCCTTCAAACAAACCATTTCTTAAAGTAAGCAATAAAATATTCAGATGAAACTCGACACAGTATACCATTTCTGCCACCTCATACTCCTAAAACATATAAGTAGTTAATCATATGTATGTGTAAATCATTAACATAGATCATCATTTTCTACAAAGTCATCCCATATGTTTAATTACCAGGCATGACATCATCATAGTGTCACTATATGTTGTTTAATCTATATGCAGGACGTAAAAAAAAGTCTACAACTACTTAAAGTGAGAACTTTACTGGTTCCAGTAAAACACATCTCAGTGGGTGATGAAATACAAACTAAAGTGATGACTACCAAAAAAAAATATGAAATGCTTCTCTAATAGGCTGTATTTTGGAGTGAATACACTGCTTTAAAGCAACTCTAACAAAACAGCTAACTTCATAGAAGGGATAACTTTTAATAGATAGCAAGGAGTCAAACAAGGAATTGCTTAATAATATCTGCAGTTATTTTTTAAATTTCAGTTTCCCCGGCAACAGATCACTGATGATCAGTTCACATACTTAACTATCACTTAGTCCCTATCACTGTGCTTAATACCTGTTTTTGTATCTGGAATTGGAGTCAAAGAGGTTTTTTTATACACACTTAAATGGTTTATTTGGCTCAGTCTGTGCTCTCCAGATTTTTAGAAATAAGCCATACAACTTATAAAAGAATCCCAAAAAATAAGAAAAAGTCTACAATCAGGAGAGAAATTCACTCTATTGTTTCCAAACCTTCACCAGAAATGGTTGAAGATGTTGCATATCAAACAAACATGAACGCCACTAATTCATGAAGTATTTATCTCTCTACATTTCCCCCCATTTCAATCACCTTAGGAATGCCTCCTCTATCACAGGCTTACTGCTGTTATCTTGAGCTTTCCTCTGAAGACTCCATTAGGAAGAAAACCCTCATGTTTTATACTCAAATTACAGCAGCATCTAGAAGTCTAAAACAAGGTCATCAAGACTATCACAATGGTCTCAGCATAAATGATGAGACAGATTCTGTCTCAGAGAGTTTATAAACATTAGTAAAAGTGAGAAAAGAGATTCCAACACATTTCTGCAGGTGGGAAAACTAAACATATGATAAGATCACTCTGAAATTATGATATTGTAACATTAATGTATATATAAGATCAAAGAAGCAAAGAATCCTAAATCTGACTTGTGCTAACTTCTGAATGCTTGCCTTGGCAAACTAAATAATAATTTTTATAAAAGAGCCAGGTATAAACCATCACATATTACTTAACCCTTTCTTACTCTGACACAGTGCACTAAAAATATTATGCAAACTACAATAAAATGCATAACATCAAAAACCTAGTATGTATCTAGTGACATAGCACAAAACCCAGTTATTTAAACTCAAAGGATCACTCATCTACCACTGCTTTAAAGAAATGGTAGAAGTGACTGAGCTCTCACACCCAAAACTAAAAACAAAAAAAAGACAAAGTTTAAAGAGGATGATACACTCACAGTAATACACAAATAGAAGAAGAACCAACTCATACCATTGCTGCCAAGTCCTCCCTTTCCTTCTTCATTTCTCGCCGCAGCGCCTCTTTTTCATCAGCCCTCTTATTTAGCTGGGCAGCCAACTCCTTCTCAAGATAATTCTTCTGTCGTTCCATCTCACTTTTCAGTTGCTCACAGTGAACTAGAGCCTAAAAAACCCCGATTTGTTTAAGTGAAAGAAACCTAAAATTTTTAAACAAATGTGGAATCGATCTTCTATTTACCTTCAAAGAAACCAGTTTGCTATTAGAAATGTCTTTTTTTAATGCAGTTCTTATGATACTTATACATATCCTACTGTGTTAACATATAGAATAGGACAAACAGAATGAAAACAGATGTATATGTTTGTAGGCATATATATGCCCTACTGTAACTGAGAAATTTAAATGCTTTTAGGAATCATGGCAAATACAGAATAATTTTTTCATGTGAATTTTCCAAATAAGTAGCTGTTCTTCTAAAACTATGACTATTTGCCTTACATTTAAAATCTGAAATTTCTGAATGCACATCACTAGAATCAGCCTGCAGTATTTGACTTCTTGCAAATAGAGTGGTTACTGTCTAACTAAAGAAGTGAAGGAAAAATTAATAAAATGTATCCACTTCCACTTTGTTTCCTCCTGAAGTGAATTACTGAGTGCAAAACACTAAGAAACTTGAAAGCAGTCAGTAAAGATACAAAAAAGTTTGACAAATAAATTTCAGGTTTGTCAAAAATTATTTTGACTAAATACTCAAAAAGTACTGTTTCATTTCGGGTGCTAAAACACAGGGTGACAGGTGGGTTTTCTACTAAAAAAAAAAAAAACGTAAGTTCAAGAACACTCGCAAAACACAGTCTTCACTATCTTCTACAAATGCTAGGGAAAAAAGAAGGTATTTATCCATTTATGCTGCTGTATCTCTGCCAAAGTGTACAATTTGAGTGTTATGTAAATTAAAATCAGAAATACACTACTCCATTACAAGTAAATTCAAGTATTCAAAGCACCCTGAAGGGAGCATTGCTAGCCTACAAGTAAACTAGATTTAATTTCAACATTCCACTGACATCCAGCATATTCTGTTTCAAAGAAGCTACAGTAACCTGCCTTTAGGAATTCTAACTTATTACCCTTTATTTTCAAATTAATTTCTTTTAACTGCTTATATTTCTTTTACTCAAAGTTAATCCCTTGAGTTAAATATTTTTGGCTTTGGACTGTTCATGAGGGGAGAAAGTTAAATCTTGCCTTTTTAGAGAATGCTCTAACAGTCTCCATTAGTTTTGTGTCACAAGTCTACCATGGTGAGAGAATCCCTCTGTTATGGCACTGAATCCTTTTCTGTAGGAAAGAATAATTGACTTCAGCAAACAATTGCCTGCATAAAACTGCTGTAGCTTGGTAGACATCTAAACCAAAGCCATTCTAGAAGGAAGTAGTTGCAATAGTTGCATTTCAAGAAGAAATGTGTATTTTGTTAGCTCCATTGTTCTGACTACACAATGAGCAGTTCAAACAATTACACTTTTATGACATTTATGTCAAAAATATATTCCTGATTTTGCTTCAACTATGTAAACTTAAACATAACAGATCTCCTTCCTGCTCTATGTAATAAGCAAGAGGCCACAATCTACAGAGACAACCAAAAGACAAGAAGAAATGGTGGTTTTAAATGATAAGCACCTGAGGTTAGACTTTGGGTCAACAGCCTGATAAAATTGCAATTATAGTACTTGAAAGCTTAATGTGTTAACTTCTCCCTTTTGTTACATGGACTGTTCTATGGGATTCCATGCCAGTTATCAAGAAAAACAGCACTTAAGGGTAGAATAGAATGGTGAAAAAAAGAGGATGGTTTGGACTTGTAAAAAGGCAAAATTAATGCAACATAAGTAAAAAATTTTTTCCTGTTCCTTCATATTGAACATTTTGGAGCATGAAAAAAACCCCAGACTACTATTCAGTCTTGTTGACAAATAGGTAGCACTTCACACAACCCTACAAGCACACACTCTTCTCTTACAGCACTGGATAAATATTACCAATTTTATCAATACAACAATTATATCAATCTTGTTTGCATTCAATTGCAAAAACCAAACCAAAGTAACCCTCTCTCAATTCCATAGTAATTCACTAATAGTACAGTAGATGTCACTAACCATCAAGGAAATAATTTAGGTCAATATAAAGTTGATTGCGTACAGAACTAGGACTAACACAAGTTAAATCAAAACTGGTTTTATCATTATTATTTATGTAACACCAAAAGCTTCCTGCAGGTAGCATTAGACAAGACTTCTCATCTTCAAAGAGCTCTGGTAGTCAATCAGCTCTTGCACTGCTCTCATCTGAGGCAAAAGGTTTATTTGTAAGCATTTTAACTATGCTTTCCAGAGTAGGTCAGAAATGTGATGTCAAATTTATCCTCTTACATATCACGAACATCTTTGAAAATTCTACAGCTCAATTTATATCACCTAGCTGTGAAAGTACATCAATTAAAAAATGCAGTACTCCTCATAGTATTGATGAGAATTAAAAAATTTGAATACAGAATTCATATTACTGTTCAGAAACAGTAGGTTTGCAGTAGGTTGCAGGTGCAACTGTTTTAAATCTATATCATACCAATATATGACAAAGGCTTTATGCGTGTATTCTCCTATTAGCATGAAAACTAATTAGCATTTGCATTAGATCTGAACATCTAAAAAGCTCTAATTTTGTGATGGATTTACCTTTGTTTTTTCAAAATTGGCATCTTCTGCCATTTGAACAGCATGTTCAACTTGCTTACAAGCATTAGATTCTCGTTGCTGCATCTCTTTCATGCTTTGTCTCAGTGAAACAAGTGCATCCATCAAGTCATCTCTTTCTCTGCATATTAAAAAAAACCAAGTCAGAAACTTCTTCTATATCTTTCTGTAAGAGAAAAGGCCCCAAACAGCACATATGCCCAATATAAAATACAAACAGATAAAAGACTTAAGGGTAGTAAGCAAAGCAATACTGAAACTCATGAGTGAAAGCATGAAAATATCATTTGCTGGGCCATTAGAGAAACTGCCAGTAAACAGAGCAGATCTCAAGTTATCAATGTTTGGAAGCCAAGCACATTCTGTTGATGCAACAAAACAGGGATCCATGCAAATTTTAAAAAAAGGCAATATGGAATTACACAGTCATTAAATGTAAAAGAGGGAAAAAATAATAAAAAGGAAGGGTTAGGTTTAATGAGTAATCGCTAAGTATATCAAATTACTATCTAAATCCATTTGCTGCAAACTCAAATTTAGCCAAACAGTAGGACACCTGGATTCTACAACTCTTACGAACTAAAATCTGTACTAAATGGTAAAGCAGAGTTAGTAGGACTGTAATGCTTCATCTTTTCACTATTTTGATATGTTAAAAGCTTTTACATTAAGTTTAATTGTCTGTCATTTAGATGCAGCTCAAGATTCTGGCTGAAAAATGTTGTCTTCTTAATGTTGTGTGAAATGGTAACACATTTTTTTGTATTAGCCAGAGACCTAAAAGTCATACTTTGAAATTTCATTTTATTTTTGAATTGGATAAAATTCCTCTGAAAACTCCTACTGAAACACCCTTGTTTTTAATAAACTGCAGCACAAGTTGAGGTTGGTTTAAGATTCTTTCAAACATCTGAATGAAATAACAGTTTAAGATAGATAAATAGGTCAGTTCAAATCTTTTATTTCAAGCTTACTGTAATATAAGAGGACAAGAACGTACAGATTTACAGTTTGTTCATATTTTCCAACAGTTATGAAAAATAATTACTTTTGTTGCAAAAGCAGATTTTGAAACATGAATTCTCAGCAAGAGAGCTTTGCCAGAAAATTTTTGGACTTGATAATAGAAAAAAATACATAAAGCCTGGCAATAAGCATCTAGTGCAGAGGGATAGTGTCCACTTGACTGAGTACATAAATGTCCTATGTCCCTTCAGTCTCCCTGATTCTAATTGACCCACTATTCCATCTCAGGCTCATTCTAATACTTCAGAAATTCTAAGAAGCTTCAGCTATCTGACAAGAAATAGATGGCTGTTTAACAAACATTGAGAAAGTTGCAGTATCCTATCCTTATTGCTAGCAAGTAGAAAGGGAGAGTTTGTTTGAAGATGATTTACTGGCAGAATTCCTTAAGAAAAAGAATTTATTGTTGGGAACACTGAATTACATATATTCAGCCTTTGTAACTGTGATTTTAAAAATTATTTAAATAAATCCAGAACTAAAAAAAAAAATAAAAAGGCTGTAACAAAAAAATTCATTTATTTTTATCCAATAGAACTTCTTTTCCCTGTCTTGTTGTCAGGGAGAAACTACAGGTAGTTTGGGGTAGGAAATGCATCCTTACCTATTGTTGATGTACCTGAAAAGTTCCCCAAATGTAAGGAGTATAAAGTGGAGCCAGAAAAATTTCCAACTACAGAATTACAATGAACTTTTGCAAGAAATAATCAATCAAAACGCCTGGACTTGCACAATATTTGTGCTGACAGAGTGAATGACTTGTGTGAAAATGAACAGGAAAGAGACTGTAAATAGTCTCATTATCTGATCAGCCCAAGTTATCACAATTACGTGACAACAACTAAATTTCCTTCCCACTTGAAATAAGTAGCAAAGCTACTGTGGATTTCGGAGTGGTTGGGACCTACATTAACTGATTTCACCATTACCACTCCAGCTTGGGAGTGTACTGTTCCATAAATGCACATCTCTCTACAAATGTAACCCAGGGAATTGAGACTTAAATGGTTTAATGGAAGCAGCCATGCTTCCAATCTCACAGTGCACACCCCACAGCCCACCTGGTCAGCCTGTCGATGGTCTGCACGTGAACATTGCAGTGAGTCTGTGCAAGAACGGCCTCGTGCTGGGCACAGCTCAGGCACAGACCCCCCACCTGGCTGGAACTTCTGGCTGAAAACAGTGACTTCTGGTGCTTCAGCCTTCCTTCCAAATCTCTGCATGTCTTCTGAGATTCTGAAAGGTCTCTTCTAGAAAGAGGAAATGAAAAATATTGTTTGTGGAATTATATTTTTCTACATGTCATATTCATATACAATTTATAATTACAAATGTAACCTAAAAAGAACTGCAAAAATCCCTGTAATGAACATTGTTTTGCACATTTCAATAGGCTAAGGAAGACCTTAACAGAAAAATAACGGTTGAACTGCCCAATCAAAATTACTAATAGACAAAACAATACTGTGTTAATTTATTTCTTCCCTGTAGTACCAGAAAATATTGAAATTAAATGAAGTTATTAGATGAAAACCTGTAGATATACATTTTGTCTGAACAGAGTATACTATTCATTAGCAAAAAAAAAAATCAGCTGTATAAATATTTCAATACTTGAAGAATTTTCTGTTGCTTTTATTAACAATATCACTAACTTAATATTTATTCTCTACTCCCTAGACAAAAATCCAGATGTAATCAGCACATTCACTCAGATCCAGCAATATACACAACCTGAGGTCAAACACATGTGCAGAAAAACAGGCTAAGTTTTTTACTTGTCTCCAAATTTTTACCAGGTGCTCTGACGAATTTGCTCCAGAATTTCCAAGCATGTGTCAGGCTGGAGAGCTCGTAAGCAATAGGAATGTTAACATCAGGAAGTTGCAGACAAACGCACACTGTGCACATATAGATCATTTTGACAAATTGTGCAATGAATCCAAAGCTTTGGGTTTGTTATGCAGGCCATCTGGGCAGCACACACATAGGAAGTCTGACACATTCTGGTTCCATTGGATTTACTATGCACATGATATATACACTGCATGCATTCTTTTTTCCATCTGGAAAATCTTCTGTGCACTTTTTCCAATTTTAGTACTTGTTCTATTACATATAACCCACTATAACCTGAACAGAATTTGCTCTGTATATATCCTTAGACAGTTGGAAAGTCTTCGACAGAAATCAGCAAGCCCTGTGTACATTCATCCTTGAAGTTAAAAGGGAAGATAGTCCCACTGAAAGCGATATAATTTCTCACTTTAATAAAATTTAGTATTGCAGAACTTCCTGTTTGCAAGATTATGCCTCTTAGGAGAAATCAGAGGCTGAATAATGTAACTGAGGAACATCTGAGACAACCTTAGCCTCCAATAAATATTTTTGAGTAAATATAACACTTGAGGCCAAGGGGAAAAAATTGGATTATACAGCTGAAATTAAAGATCCTCCTTTAAATTCACTAGGACAACTGGCTTTGCACGTTGCAGGTTTCACCAATGCAGAGAGCATTCTTTTAACTTGTCTCCCTACCAATAGCTCTTTTTACACACAGAACAGTCCAGCATTTCCTAATATATGAAACCATTATTTATTTAGGGAAAAGCATGATTAAAAAGTTGTAGAAAGTAGCTAATTATGGAAGTTGTCACACAAGCTAAAATTGTAACTTCTCTTTTTTCTGTGAGTGGTCTATCTTACATGACCTTTCTAAGGGGAAAGAGGGTAAAGAAGATAAGATGTTTTGCATCACTACTGTTTCTATAAAGGAGCAGTACATTAAATTTTGCTACCTCTATATCTGAGAGAACTGAATATAAAATCAGTTTTCAGAAGACACAACATTCAGACATTTAGGCATTCTCTTAGTTAAATTCAGATTAAGAGGGGTTCATGCTGTTAAGCAGTGACAATTTATTAAAGGATAATTTTAAGAAAAAAATATCACGTTACCTTAGGGACTGTATTTGAGCATCAAGGATATTGACTTTTTCTTGATAGAGAAGTTTTAGATTCTCCTTTAGAAAAGATGGGAGAAAAGATATGTCTTGCTTTCTTCATAACAGTCTTTACAAATAAACCTAGACTTTACCCACATTCTTTTCCCCTGAGGACATAAACCTGTTGAAATACTAGCAGAGAAACCTAAATATTTCACATTTCTGGAAATCTAAAAAGTGAACAACCCTCCTATTTTTTGTTTCTAAATAAGGTTTTTTTGCCAGATCCTCATATGGTAAATTGTTTCAATTCCAACTGCAGCTCTCAGTTCTCCACAATGATTTACAGAAACTGATGATCACATCTCGAGTTTGCTCTTGCTCTCCCACAAGTCAGCAGATATTAAAAAATAATTATTAAGAACTTCAAGTACACAGGCTATTTATTTATAATACAGTGAGTTACTCTGATTACTTACTCTGAAGAACAAGGTGTATGAATCAACCATGCCAATGTTAAATACAGTGGTGATAACAAACCAGATAAAGAACTACAAATTTAGCTGACTATGATGCTTAGAGAGAAGTTACTATCGATGTGATTCTCCTGATTTAAATGTGGCAATTACTGTAAAAAACAGCTTTCAAACAACAGCAGGCATCACCACCAGACCACTGAGGTCTTCAGCTCTAAAATAACAGCATGAAGAAACCAAAACATTATTTTTCTATGAAAAAAACCCAAATCCCATATAATAAAGGAATTAAAGTACTGCATAAATTTCACAGTACACAAATGCGTATGGATAAAATAAATCAAAATGTTTCAACTAGCCAAGTTTTTTCCCCAGAAGATAGCAACACTACCCTACTACTTCAGAGCAAAAGGAAAATTAATATCCTCTGAAGCTAAAAATGCAGGAAGAGACAGCATCTCTAAATTACTAGGACTCCTCTGTATCTCTAAAAGCACAAGATGTATAATTCAGCTAAGGGAAAGCAGATTGCACAAAGCTACTTTTGTACCTTACTGAGCCTGTGCTTGCTCCAGGAGCAGAATAACTCATTATGAAAAGAGCTTGTGTGGAGGGCTACATAAATTATACCAGCTAGCTCCCACCTGCTTGGGCACTGTGTTACTCCTAAGAATCTCCAAAGTACAGTAAAGCCATCATCTTTAAACAAGAATTATCTCTGGGAAGTCATCATCTGCAGATACAACCTGCCATCTGTGTCTAACTGCACAATAATATTAATTAAGGTATAATGAGAAGATGAGGTTTAAGAGGATAAAATTTGAGCTGAGATTAAAGTTTAGTCAATCAAAACTTCTCCTGTGTCTGTTACAAAGTTGATCAACAGAAGTGGAACAACGACACTGAACAATTTTGCAAAGGCAGGGTTCTGTGAAGAAAGGTAATACCAACCAGTTCTGCAGGCCATTTTGCTTTGTCTCCAGAAGCTGCTGTAACAAAACCCTGATTTTTGTTATGTGCTGGTGATGAGGTGACAGGCTGGGGTGTGCTGCAGTCTTTACCACCTACAGGCCAGGAGTTCTGAGTATTTGCCTAAAATAAAAGTATTAATGCTTCAGTTATGAGTATGTTGGCTGGTCTTTTAAACAGATGTACTTACTTAAGTATTACTTAAGTATTGAATCTTATAATCTTCAGAAGAACCAATAAAGAAGCTAATTAGGTTAGCAATCTACAATAATGATGTTACCCAAGGAAACCCATGTTTACAAATTCTCATTAAGTTTTGACTAAAATTCCATTTGTGGACAACCATTTGTATACCCTTCCATAAAAATAATCTGCCCAGATCCCTGAGCACTGATTAAAGCAAAAAAAAACAAAAAAAAAAAACCCAAACAAACTTACTGAGGCATCTAGAAGAGTTTGTTCTCTCAAGATGTATTCCGCAGTTAAGAATTTCAGCTTCTGCTGGAGCTCTTCATTTTCAAATAAAACAGCCTGCTCTCGATCTTTCACCCCACACAACTCCTCCTATAGGATAAAGGAATTGCATCTAAAAGACTCCTTAAGATTGATATCAATATTGAAATACATCTTGAGATCAAGAGTCTAGACTAACATTTTCAAATATTTTAACTCTTTTAGAGAGACCAAGAGTACTCAAAAGACAGATTCTGTATTTTTGCAGCTTAAATTCTCATAAATAATTTTTTTTTTAAATGCTTATTTGTATTTGTGATAGGACATTAAAATGATTTTTAAAGACCCTTAAACACCAGATACCAAGACACAGGGTAAGGGATCTGAGCTGCATGCGGCTCAGTTTTGGTCATTACAGGAATCAATCTCAAGTCTAAGTGTAAGCTGCTTTTAATGCAGTTCTACACATTTGAGGGACGAGGGTTTTAGTAGGTCAAATATATTGTCTGATACCTTGTAAAACTTCACTTCTGCTTCCAAATGGTTAATGTACTGTGACTGATCATTGATTATAGGAACAAGATCAGAAAGGGCTGGTAAGTCTGCAGGCACAGCTTCTGGGGGTTTCTGAAGGAAGTAAAGAACAGCAAGTGTTATGTTCTGATTTTCCATTATTGCAGTAAGATCTTGCTTGCACACAGAATACAACATACAGTTTTCTGTTAAAGCTTCAAAACACACACAATTATTAATGGAGTCTTCTCAGAGGAACAACAGGTTCATTTCTAGCACTAGTTCACACTTCTGAAGGAAAACAAGAATCTTTATGCATATCACTATTTTTGAAACTCACAATTTTAACACCTATGATTTTTGATCAGAAACATACCTTTTTCTGCAAAAATATTCCATTACATACTTCTTAAACATAACTGAAGTCTAAAAAAAGATCAAAGATTCAGAAAACTACATCCTTGTTTTTTTTTACTTTTGAAATATTCACCATTCCAAAAAAACCCACCAAAATCGCAAACAAAAACCCCACAAACCAAAATTAAAAAACCAAAGCAAGCTACTAATGGATATCTATAACATCTACTAGTTTTCTACAGGTTCTGCCAACAATGCATTAAAATTAATTGTCCAATCTTTATAAAGGTATAACCCTTCAATAAACATGAGGTGAAAGTTTCTAGCAACAAAAACCTTACAGCCCAATTATACCACATGTAAGTATTGACTGTTTTAAAGGAGGGGGACACTCCTCAGATATTGGAAGGAGAACTGCAGAGGCAAATGGAGGATATCTAAAACCATCTGAAAAAACATCCCTTTAGAGAAGGCATTCTGAATTTGCAACATATTCTACCTGGCTCAGTAGACATAAGCCCAATGTTCTATTAACTCAGAATTCACCTTGATTTAAATTCTTAATTCTAACTACATCTTTTTTTTTTTTTTTTAAGAAAAGGAACTACACTTGTTAAAGTATATATAATATAGCCTTGATAATATTTGTAAGTCATCTGTTTCTCTGGCTCCTATTCATCCATCCCTCTTCTCTGAAAGCATACTGAACACCTTGCAGCTGAGACCTCCAGCTGCCTCCCTTACAAGATTACACCACAGCACTGTTAGAAAAAGTGAAAAATCTCCATTTCTATTCAAATTATTTTTCACTGAAAAACAGTTCCAATGTTTAAACTGAGAAGCATCACCATAATGTAAGCAATAATGCTGAGGAATTTTTCACTAAAAAGAAAATAACAGGTAGTATATTTTCTCAACACAAAAAGAACAGAAGGCCTCTGTGACATTTTTTCTACCTCTTTAACAACATGATTATTATAAATTTATTATAAACTGATATGGGATTTTAAATTAATTTTTTCACAATATAATATGCAACATGTATAAGAAACAGAAGTTGGGGAGGCTTGTATTTAAATTAGGCCAAATATTAAAATCAGAACTGAAAGATACATCTGATCATGAATAACCAAACAATTATGGCTGAGTCTTGGAAATGTTCACACTCAAATACCTAATACTGAAAACAATTTATAAAATATAAATTCCTAACAGCTCTAGAAGCCAGCATTCTACACAGTGACAAACAGTTTTGCTGACATCACAAATAATTTGGGCCACCATGCACTTTTCCAGAATACCTCAAATTTCAAGCATCTGAACCACAGAATTAGAGAAACTTTGCCACCCTACAAACTGTCAGGAAACAACAGGAATCCATCACATCTCCAGCTATAACAACTTTGTCAGGAACAGAGGCTGGGTGCAGCTAGGTTAGCCAAAACCCAGCCTGCAGAACTGCAGCTGTTATATGAAGCAATCTTGCTGGGCCTTGACCTCAGGTGATGAAGTGAAGAGCAAAAGGAAAATTTCTGCCCAACCTTCTGGGTGTAATCAAAGAAATGATGAACTCATTCAATGTCTATTGCAACTTTAATCAATGGGCAAGCAAAGGAAATTTTGTTGCAACAATATTATTTATATGTAAGAAGTGTGGTAAAGGTTACTGAAGAGCATAGTTTTTGTGAAATGTTATATTTAGCTATAGATCCTGCAGTCATTTACTATTCAGCAGTCATCAGTTATTTCAGAATCACTCAAAGCAAAAGGTTAAGGTTACTCATAATCTAAGTTTGCTTTCTTTGACCTTTGGGAAATTGGATTCTTCTTATACAAGAAGCATTTCTGCAGTGTCCAGTAAATCACCAGACAATCTCATATTTTATGAGGGTTTGGGCTTATTTTTGGTGTGTGTGCACTTTTGCAGTTCAACATTTTTTTGAGCTTTACACGTGGTCTGTCTTCAGAACACTTTCATATCCTCAAGCAGATGGAGGACAGCTGCAAAGGAGAATAAAGCCACCACTTCACAGAATGTCTCTCACTGGAAACTTCAAGAAGAAGAAATGGGACAGTGCTGTACCAATACAGTAAATTCCCATTTTTTCTCTGTTTATTCTGCCATCCTTTGATCCATTCCCTGAAAGCACTATTCTAAGTTTCTTATATAAAAGTATTCCACTTCCTAAATTTTCCACTCTACTAAAACTTCCCAATGTAAGTAGAAAACTTCACCAAAGATGGAATAAAAGATTCTTTCCCTCCCTTCCAAGGCTAAATACAAACTGATACTGATTCATGTCCTGCCAAAGCCAACCAATGATGCATCAATTCCTTGAGCCACAAAACACTAACTCTTTCCTGTGCTATTATGAGGCAAAATACCTGGCAGGACAACCATGTAAAACTCGTGGATCTTAGAACACTCCAAAAAGTTAACTTTAAATAAAATTCCTTAACGTCAGGACAGTAGAGCTATGCTCATTACACAGGCTGAAAGAAACACAGCAGGAATACAGGCCTTAGATTATTCTGCTGTTAACTCTGACAGCAAAGAGCTGCTTGTCTTCCTCATTATAAACCAAAAATATTCAGTGTAGGCATAAGATAAAACTGCAACAGTGCCTTTAAATTATTTTCCTACAGAGATTCTAGCAACCAGCTAGAAACAGCTGCTCTGTAAGTGCATGGTGCATCACACGTACTTTGGTGCAGTTCTGCTTCAATGAAGCAGCATCTGAGAAGCCCTTGTAAGGATTGTGTCAAAAAACAGGTTTTTGCATGAATGTTTCTAACTTGAATTTCAAGAAAATACATAGTTAAAGCATAAGGACACTGAGGATCCTTAAGGTACAGGCAAAGGAAAACAGAGGCTGCTTTTTCAAACATTTTTCCTTTTTGTCTATCCCAAGTGTTTTCAAAACAAAAAGGATGGATGACCACACTGCATGGTCAACAAAAGAGGAGAAAAGTCTAAACCCTGTTCTACACATTCCCTTTTTTTTCCATTATGGCCTTAAGGATACCAAGTTCTGGTCATAGCCTCAGGAAGCACCAGTATTTAAGACTGTAAAAATGATTCAATGTTTCTTTTTTTCTCTATATACAATAAAATCAACATGCATGCCATGTATTCAAACAACACAACTGAAACCAGAAGAAACATACGTGGAATGACTTTTTCCTTCTTGAGGGAGACTCTTCACTTTCCATTCTTTCTTGGTGTTGCAACAAAATTTTAAGTTGGTTAACTAGGAAGAGATAAAAAACATTATAACCAATAAATAATTACTTTTTTCATTGAAATTAGTATAATTTCTAATAGTGATCAAACCATTTGCCTTCAGATTAATCTTACCTGCATGACTGTGCTGCAGTTCCTGGCTGGCTGCAGACCCACAGTCATCACTGGCCCTGTCCACATTGTCACTACCTTCATCCACAGAGGACTGGTCAAATCCAGTGCCACCATCACCTTTTGCCAAGGCATTTTTCAGTTGAGAGATGCTTTCACTGGCACGTTCTAGAAATAAACCCAACCACATCATTAGCCACAAAAAACAACATAAAAGAAAGGATTTACTGGATAGTATTTTAAATGGGAAAAAATATGAGAGAACTATAAGCATTCAGTATGTGCTAAACTCAGCCACTGGAAACAATTATCTAATGCAAACAGTCAAAAAACTGACCATATTTGCAAAATATTTACTAAATGCTAAATTTTTCAGAAAAGAGCTATAAATAGCATCTTAGTTCCTCAATACATTAGGACACTGCAGCAGCCCAAGTAATAATATACTTGACCCAAAAATATTTCCTAGCATATGCACCTTCCACACTTTTCAATGAATCTAAAGCCCATCTACATTTTCTACCATATGCCAGATTGGAAACCAAAAAAAAAAATTTTTTTGCATTTGAGTGATGCCACCACACATTATTACAAAGCAATGTGTCACACAATGAAACAAATACCTGAGTAAATGAAGCAATAACTCAGGAAACCAAGCCATAAAACAGTATTTAATAAAGACCAATGACTTCTGAACAAGTGTGAAAAATAAATAACAACACACACTAGAAAAAAGACCCAACAAACACAACATAAAACCACTATCCAGATAAATATAAATATTTTCAAGAACTGACTTACTGACAGATGATACAGTAAAGGTCTTATCTAATGTTCAATATATTTTTTCCTTATATTCCTTTCTTAATTTTTTTGATTCAGCAGACTTCACAAAAATCCTAAACACCAATCATAAATGCTATATCACTCTGATAAAGCTGAACATTTCCAATATGCCAAGAAAGATATTTTAGAGATTTGCAGCTAAGAGATGACCACTGAATTGGAAATCACAAAATATGGACTTAGTTTTAGATAAAGATACATCTAGTTTGCACCACTGGACCTCAGACAAATAACTTCTTACTTCTTTTAGGTATAAATGCCCATAGAACAGCAATTTAACTCTTGTGAGCCAAGCTTATAAGGAAACATCTTCTATTGGAGTAACTGCTACAATTAGAAAAATTGTAACCTTTCCAATGCACATCCTCACTTCAGTTGTACATTGTTGCATTTAAGGTGTTGCTTGGGGTGAAATCAGCAAGAAAGGCCTTTGCAGGGTTGTACAAAGATGTTTATTTTCAGCATTGTCCAGTGTTCAGGGGAACACAGGCCCAGAGGCTCAGAGGGTCCAGGCTAAAGCACATGGGTGGGTTAGGCGGGGAAAAGCACCAGGGACCAATTATTAGGTAACACGGGGGTACTACAAGGGAAGGTTTAAAACAGAAGACCAACAGGGAGTTAGGATGGGAGTGACCAGAAGGCTGGGAGAGGGCACAGGGTTGACTAGGAAACAGAACAGGGGCTGCATTCTTTAGCTGGGAATGCATTTGGATTTCCATAGTACATGCTTGTAATTTCTAAATTGATATGATGCATAAATAACTAAAAATATTTCTTGTAATTGGCAAAAAAACCTTCAAACAACATTCACAGTTATGTATTTGCTAGGTAGAATTCAGAAGATATGCCTCAGACTTTAGGTTGCTGTAAAAAAGTTAATGGCTCTTTTCTTCCAAATAGAAAAGTAAATAGCAATTCAAGTCAGAAAACAAAAGCTAGATAAGTATTTCTGTCTTCAGTTCATCTGTTTTTTCAAGTTCACGTCATCTCGACTGAAGCTCAGAAATTGAGTCTTTTCCCCATGATTTTCAACATTTTTCCATTCTTCTTTACTTGGTTGTAACTTACCAACAGCTTATAAAATATAAATAACCCCAAAAAAGCATTATATTTAAGAACATATCCTCAGTCCAGTATGCCATCACTTTCTTTAGCAATGCTAATTTTTAACAATAACCTGACCCATTTATGACCTATTAATCTTCTCTCAGCATTTATTTTTAAAGCCCAGTCATCTTATGGCTCACACCACCATTTCTGGTTACTTCATCCTTCAATGAATTTAGTGTAAAAGAAGACATAAAAAGCATATTTTAAACAGTCAGAATTTAGTAGAACAAACCCAAATACCATTCACAAGGCAATGACTCAAAAAAGAAGTGTTTAGGTCAGACATTTCACTTTTGGCATACTTAGGCTCTTCATCCTTTCTTGAGCATTCCAGGATGCTATGAGGGCGGAAGAGCTAATTGAGAAATGGCACAAGCATCTCACTGATGCAATGGCTTAGATATTTAGCAAACTATGTTGCAACCATTGTTGCCAAGAAGCGTTCAATGTCATTTAAGTTATCACGTGGTATGCCACCTGCTATCAATAAAGTTTCTTCATTTCCCCTGTCCCTGTAGATGTCTGCCAGAGAACTCTGGAGTACCAGTATTTGCTCCCTAGACAAGAAACAAAAAAGCAAAGCAAACCAGAACCAACCAAGCCCATATATACTGGTTTTCCTAGAACTTCTCTCTCTTCTGAGCTCCAAGCTATTACATCATCCACAAAGATAACACAGATCTTCTTACACTCTGTCCTGTTTTCCCATAAACATACAGGGCAGTAGTATTGAAATACATTAAAACCATTACCAATGGCACACTGATGCTTATCTTTTTGACTACTCTTTCCTGCCTCTGAAATAATGTCACCACATTCTGGAAAGCATCATCAAGTATTTGCTTAAATTTCTTAAAAGTTTGCCTATTTCCAAATTACTAATGTTGCTGCCATAGACAAAACGCCACTGGGAATTAGGAGGTCCCAGAGGTGTGGCTGTACATTCACCACATACAAAAGAGCCAACACCTCAGGAAAAGTTAAACTGGATGTCTAAAGGGGAATAAGTACACTATAGTATTATTTTTCCAAAGTAAGGAGTATAATTTTGGGCATTAGGATAAGCAAAAATGCAGCAATGGGTGGAAAGACTATGTTTGTTGTTTCTTATAATACAAAAATATTCTTTTAAAATATTCTTTTAAAATATGAAAGAAATTAGAAAAAAACCACTGTGGACACAAACTACAGGACAACAAAGAATATCTGCTTAAAGACAACATGATTAAATTTTTAATTAATTCAGACGCAATTATTTTTTAAGTGCTCTCCCATTAAATCTAACTTTTTCAGTTAAGCTACTCCTGCAGTAGTAGATTTTATAGAAACATGGCTTCAATGAAAACATACTGCAAAAACTGATCAGATGCAGCACTATGATTTGCATATCAAAATCAATCAGCATCTTTCTTTTCAACATTTTAACAAGACTCTACAAATAAAATCCGAACATGGATTCCTGTTCTATGATAAAACATCACTGAAGTGCTATTTCTTATTGGAATAGCTGAGGATATAATTGAAATTGGACTAATGTGGATTGAAACTTCAAAAAATAAAATTTACTGTTAAGCTCTCTGGTTTTCCATGTTCAAAAGGTCTGAGATGATTATGAAAATTGACAAGCTAGCAGCCAAATCTGATGGATCAAACTCAAAACATTTAAAAAAAAATCAGTATAAGAACAATTTGCCATTGAAGTCAAAACAGGAAAAAAAACTCCAGAAGGCGTTGAATCAGCTTATCATCATCTAAACAAGAGATGTTTTTTCAGGCACTGCACAGAACTCTTTAAAAATACTATTCCTTTAAATGAAAACACCAAAGCTACCTCATTCATGGACTCGGAAATGCCATAGAAAATACTCTGGGAGCAAAAGAACCAATCATCCAAAACAACAGAATTGCCTGAAAGACATGGAAAATAACTCCAGCTGGTAGAATCATTAAGCAGCATAAATTGAAGGAAAAAAAAATGGCAACTCTATGAAAAACTTGTCATAAGTCTGTCACCCAAACCTAACAGTCTGGTTCTAATAATGTCTACAAGAATATGAAGTTACTGGCTATAAATTCAACAAACATCATCATTTTCTGATATTTTATGATTCCCAATCAGCAAACAGCCTTAGACAATTAGAGAAGGAATTGCACTGATTCTTTAGGTCTAAAAAAAAAAAAAACCCAAACCAAACCGCTGCAAAATTTTTGTGAAAAAGTAACTGGCAAAACAGATAATTAGACGCTTTAGTGAAAACAGAAGAGTTATGTTCATTTAAAGAGAACTTTCCTGTCCAAAATTAGATCAAAATTTGCTTCTATTGACAGCTAAAAATCTAAAATATTATATAACACATCTCTTCAGTCAGGCTGTCATCTTTAAAAGCACAGGGTTCTCTGGAACTGCAGCAGTCATTGTCACGAGTTCCTAAGAAACCTCACATGTGAAAGCCTCATTGCCCAGTTCCCTCTGACAGATTCTCCACCCTTAAAGAACATTTTATGGTCAGAAGAATACCTAGAAACAATTACCAAATAAAAATAAAAATCCTAAGCAAAAAAGAAAAAAAAAAATTAGAATATAATTCTTAGCAGCTTCAGTGCCACAGCGAACTTGTAGTGATGGAAACTGGGCCACATACTCATTTTTCCTAAGATGGCTTTGACTTCCCATCTCTCCTGTTTTATTTTTGGAACCACATAAAACAGCCACAAAATGAAACTTTATTTGTAGAAGTCTTATATTTTCAGCTGTTTCTCTTAGAGTTTACATCTCCATTCTCTGAAATTATGTAGGACACTGCATTTCAGCAATGCAGTGGAATACAGAATTTCCAAAATATCCTAAGATAGACTTGAGGCAGACAAGATGTCTGTATCAGGCTTAGTACCTAAAAAGGATGGTTTGCACTCCTTTGATCCTGCTTTTATATCTTATACTGTCTCAGGTCCAACAGGGAGCCAGTGCCCTTTACTCAAGATGCAGAAAACTCAACATAAAAAAATAAGCTAATAGTTCTCTCTTCAAGGAACTAGAAAAAGGCATCATGCTCTGCTCTTGGCAGTGGTATAGCAGAAGGCCCATTGGACATTCACATTACAGGTCAATTTTTCAGTTATTAATGTGAATACAGCAACACACCACTTGTATTCCTTTACAAAATACCTCTACTCCCTTGAGAAGAACTTTTTATTAGAAATATTATTATCTCCTAAAGTTTTCAAGGTTCATTTGAAATGGTCTCAGTTATGTGAAAGTAGACACAGTAACCTAATAACCCCAACTGTACAAATACCACCCTCTCAACTCAGTACTACACACAGCATTACACACTTCCATTATAGAGGAAAAGCTACATTACAGATCCTTTGTTATTTTATCAAAGTCTCTCTGTTGGGCTCTAAGACCAGTTAGATCCTAACCAGGTTTTTTTGGCCCAGCTTTTTGCCCTCTGGCCACCAGACTCAGTTTACTGAACACTCAGGCTCCCTGTCTTCTGAGGGATTCCCCTTTGCAACAAAGGACACTGCACTGAAATAATCAGCTACTCTTTGAGAGCTTATCCACCCTTCCATCAAACGGAGTCAGGCTGTGAAGTGATTCTTCTGGTGTCCAGCATGGGTGGTGAAAACATGTTGCCATGAGCTCAGCCTGCCTCCAGATAATGTCAAGCATTACAGACAGGTTAAGAATGCTTTATTTCAAAAACATCAACTCATTCCCAAAGCATGCCACCTAAAATTGCAGAACTCACATGACAGGGTCATCCCAATGGGGAGAAAAATCTCAAGCTGTATAACTATATAAGAGAAATAGGTAAAGCATTAGATTTGACAACTTTGAGAGTAATGATGATCTGTTTGTCCCACAGTGAATTCCAAACCCTGGTGGCAATGATGTGGAAAATACTGTACAGCTCAAAGGAGTTAAAAGTTGTACATCACTGAGAAATAAAGAGGTTCTTTGAGAAATATAATGGAACTTAGGTTATATTGCCTGGGGCTACCTGTGCATCACCATACTGATTTCAACTGAGAGGCACCCCTAGATGTGTGAAATCAAAACCACATTGGCATTGTACAAAAAGAAAATTCTTGCTTCCAAAAATGTAAAGGGGAAAGGCTCACCAGAAATTCAGGTTATTAATTATTTAATAAATATAATGAGTCCAGTGTAATGGGATCTAGTTAGAAAAAGATAAAATGAAAGTAAGTTGTATGAAGAGAATACATGCATGCAATGTATCCATTAGATAGGGTCAGCTCTAACAGTTACACACAGTTAAACTGCCCTGATATTTGTCATTGTAACTGCTCTGCAACAACTGTTAACTGCAATGGCAAGTAGCATTATCATAACCTCCCCTACAGGAAAATTAAATAGCAATTATTCCTCAAAGATCTATCTTCTAGAACGAAAGAAATCTATCACTAATGTAAAGAACCAATGCTCTTTTGAGGAGGAAGTAAAAAAAACTACTTGCTGAGAATCAAGCAGCTATTTAAAAATGTTAAAATGTTTCCATTGTTCTTCTGTTTCTTTTTTTTTTTTTTTTTTTTTTTTTTGGTGATGTTGTTTCCTATGGCACAGGAGACATCCCAACAGGCCATGTGGGGGTGCTGGGCTCAGAACACAACTTTTCGCACCAACAGGTTCACATACCCATAAACCACCCACTGGCTTTTTTCAGAGCTCGGACACTTGCTTTGCCCAGTCAGTGACGGCCTGAAGGCTGGTACAGCCCAGGGGTCAGCGCTGACAGATTCCGGTGCTCTCTGTCAGGCTGCACACCACGCTTTTTGGACAAAGCGGGTATAAAAACACTCTATGGCATGGGAAACAACCACTCTCATTAGAATCCATTTGTACCCTCATCTTTACCGCGAGTAGACTCCAACGCTACAAGGATGGCCAAAACCCTCACAGGAGCCACAGCCGAAGCAGCAGCGCTCCCGCCCGAGCCGAGTTACGGCGGGACGAGCGCGGGTCACAGCGAGAAGGGCGCCTGCGATCGGGTGTGGGGAGAGCGGGCGCAACTTCCCGCTGCGCGTCCGTCCCGGCGCGTCCCGTCCCGGCGGGGCGGAGTACCGAGCCCGCCCGCAGACCCGAGCGGCGGCTGGGGCGGCCCGCCCCCGCCCCGCGCCCGTGCCCGTGCCGCTCACCTCGGAGGCGCCTCTGGTACCGCTCCAGGGACTCCTCCAGAGCGCGCTCCCCGCGGGGCGCCCGCATCAGGACGCCGCTGGCTCTCGGGGAGCAGCCGGCGCTGTCTCCCGACGCCAGGGGCTCCCCACGGCGAGGCTGGGGGACAGTAGTTCCGCCCCTTCTGCCTTCCCGCTTTGAGCTCTCGGAGGAGCCACCTGCGGTGATCCCTCCGGCTCTTAATGGCCGGCCGTTGTCGCTGGCCGCCGCAGCTGAAACTAGCAACGCCGGGAGTCCGTCGCGCTTCCCGATGGCGGGAATGCAGCCGCCAGAACTACAAGTCCCGGCATGCACCGCGCCGCCGGCGGCAGAGCCCCCGCCCATCGCCCACCCCCGGCAACCGGAGGAGGGTGGTCGCTGCAACCCGTCTCCCCTTTGTTGTGGATCGCGGCCGCAGTCGCGCCTGCGCACAGCACAGCCCGTCCGCCTGCGCCCTCGGGCCTGCAGCGGGCTCAGCGCCGGTCCCGTCCCGGCCGGGGGGGACCAGGGCGGATCGGGGCGGGAAGCGCCGTTTACCTCCCGCCATCGCCCGCGCGGGGAGCGCCCGCAGCCCGGGGAGCGCTATTGTCTGCGGGCGGCGCAGGCGCAGCGCGGCCCGCCGCCGCTCGGCCCCGGCGCGTGCGCAGTGCGGCGCGGTGCCGCGGTGCCGTTACCCGCCGCTATGTGCAGGGAATAACGCCGGGGCCGTTGCCAGAGGGACACCGAGCGCTCCGCCCTCGCTCCCGCATCCCGCGGGATGCCGGCTCGCTGAGCACCCGCTAGCGACGGCCCCTCCCCGGCGCGGCGAGCCTCCTCGGAGGGGTGAGTGAGGATGATGCTGCCGCCGCCGCCCTGGGCTGCGGGTCGGACGGGAGCTGTGGCGGGGAGAGGGGCCGCGGTCGCGCCGTGGGTCCGCCCGGTGCCTATTGTGTCAGGAGGTGCCCGCCCGCCGGGAGCCGGGCGGGCTGCGGCCGGCCAAGGGGGAGGCAGCAGGGTCTGGGCACAGCCCGTTCCCCCTCCCCCGTCCCCGCCGGGCCCGTAGCTTACTCCGCGCCCCCGCCTCCCTTTCCCCTCGTCAGCGCGGGGGCATCGCCGGTGCCAGCGGGCATCGCCTCAGGCGGGACGCGGGCGGCATCCCACGTCTGGCATTCGGTGCTGCCGGATCGCGCTGCCCGCGGGGCGCCCCCGGCACACCCACCCATCCACCCAACCCCGGGGCTGCGCACCCTCCCCTCCCGCCGGCGGATTTCCGCGATTCCAGCCGAGACGTTTCCAGAGATTTAATTTTTTTTTTTTTTTTTTTTTTTTTGGTGGGGGGCGGGGGGGTGGTGATGACCCTCTTTCACTGACTGCCCTGGGGCTGGATGTGGCGTGTTTCTCCGGAGTTAAAAATCAATGACGCCCTTCGTCTGGGATGCGGCGTTTCCCTCTCGTCTCCTTAAAATAATGTCTTCTGTGAAAGGGTGATGGAGGAAATCTGCGCGTTTCGCTTTTTCTCATATTGCGTATTTCCACCCGACGAGTCAGGTCCCCTGCTTCCGAAAATATCCCTCACGAAAGCGTGAGCTTTTCCTCTTTCCAGGCGCTTCGCGGGAAATAAACATGAAATCAGTGTTTTTGTCCCCGGTGGCGAGAAGCAGCCCGGGCCCACTTTGTGCGCCGGCCGTGGGGACGAACGGGTTACTGCGCTAACAAAAACCCGATGGCGATTTTCGAGCAGAAAGCGGCGTCGCAGCGGAGGAAGCGGGCGGCAGGGGCGGGGCGGGGGCGCTGCCGGGGCTCCCCCTGCGCCCCGCGGCCGCCGGGCAGCGGGGCCGGGCGGGCACCGAGCGCGCCCGTGCTCCGAGCGCTTCTCCAGCATGAGCCCGCAATTAGCCCATCACTGCTCGCGGCCTGATGGAGGAAAAATGAGATGTAGATGGTATGCTGATGAGTTGCGGATACATGAGGATTGCGTTCTTGTGACAAGAGATTAGATAGCTTCCACTGATCTGCACTTGGAGGAAATTATTTTCTTCCCTGTGAAAGCAAAGGTACTCATAAAATATTTAAGTATTTTGAAAGAATAAAGCCTGTTCGAGCACTGCGATGATCATCTTTTCTCCTTTGGAATGCCATTCAAGGCATTGTGACAGCGTTCTTGGCCCTAGGCTTGCGTCTGTAAAATGATATGTGGGATGGGACAGTTTTTGTAAACTGAAAGGAGACATGATTGCATATGCTGTGATTTCCTATGATTAATTTCCTCTGTGAATTGCTTGGTGTCCAGATGCTGGGAAGTCTGTCTTGCTGAACTGTGCTAATATGGAAGATCCTCAGCTTTAAATTTTATTTAACAGGGAAAAGGTTAAACATAAACACTGTAAAGAATCACCCTTCACTCCTTGATTATCACTTTTTAAAACACTTTTTCACCTTCATGTAGGTGTTCTGCTCTTGTTGGCTTATTTTTCCCCCCTCTTTGTCTGATGGAGGTTAGGAAGGTTGGCTGACTAGACAGAGTAGAGCAGCTTGGGATACAAAGAATTTTGTCAAAATCTCAAGAATCTAGAGGTTATTTGTAATGGAGCAGATTAAAATGCTTTCTTAAATTATTTTGAAGAGAAATCTTCTGACTTATAAGTTGTTACCAAACTGGCATGACAGTGCATTGTTTGGGGAGTGGTTTTGACATATGGCTATTTCCCATATCTAATCTGACTTTTGAGAAAAACAATGGATTCTTCTTATATTGAGTTTCATCTCCTGTAATGGACTTGACAGGCAAAATTTATTAAAAATTCTGGTGATAACATACAAGCCAGAAAAGATCCAGGTTATATGAAAATGAACTGGAAAAGTCTCTGGTTGTAGATGAGAGCTTGGAAGCTTCCTCAAATGCCTGGAATGAAACCCAAAGCATGAGTAGTTACAGGACTGGATTTTGCAGTACCATTTCCAGTTCTTGGCATTGCAGGGAGAAGGTATTTAATGTATATTGATACCACAGTGTCTCCTTGATTCTCCTAACAGGACAGTTTCCATGTTAGCACTGCTTTTCTTAGCTTTGCAGGCAGAATGGAACTGAACTACAACACATTGTTTTTACTTCAGCTGGAAAGCAAAGAAAAACTGTGAAATTATGGTTTTCCTTTACAAAATTCTGAACTGGGGCATCAGATAGGAGGTTTTCTACAAGTCAATTCTCTCTGCTTCTAGCACTTGAGAGATTGTAAAAGGACACAATGGCACTTCCCCTCTTTGAAGAATATGTATAATGTAGTAAAAATTTATTCTGTTGTGACCAAGAGACTGCAATTTGAGAAAAGGAAGTTGTTTGTGACAAAGGGATGGAGCTTCAAGTCTGCTAGCTGGGAGCTGGGGTTAGATGTGTGTATCTCCTCTAAGGTGCACATCTTCGCTGTGCTGAGTGAGCCTGGGGGGGCATTTCATTGTCTGATAGGTTTGCAGTGCTCTCACTGAAGGCATCTTCCGTTCTAGTATTGATCCCTGTGTGTATCTGCGTGTTTTCGAGGGACTGGTTTACTGAGAGCGGCTTCCTTCAGTGCTCAATGCTGGTGTTTCCCTGGATCACAATGCTGTTGTTTCCCTGGATCACAGTCCAGCTAGGGTGCTGAATGGGGCAGGTGTCATGGGGAAAAGTAGTATGTGATTAGGTGACTTAAACTGTAATATAATGCATGCAAATGAGGATGGGAAGAGAGTTGTTTAACCAACTTCATGTATGTCTGTTATACAGTTTTACATTCATAAAAATAGGAAAAATTACTAATGTAAATTGCAAATTCCTTGTTCTGTCTTGTAGTTTAATTTCTCTGACCCTACCACCATAAAGCTCGGATGCTGTTTTTATTCTACAGGTGCATTTGTGGGTAGAGTGATCTTTGTACTTAAAATTGTGTTTGACCTTCAAGAAACCCTTCTGTTTTAAATCAGTGTGTATCATTTTTTATCATATATCAAAACCAGCTTGTCCTAGAGGTTTCAAATAAAAGCCACGATTATATTTTAGTAGACTGTTGTCATAATTAGATTTTAGATGGGGAGACCTGTGTTTAGGAATATACTCAGTGCTGCATCACTGAAATTGAAGTGTGTCCTGCTAGTTCTTAGACTGTGGGGGAGAAGTAAGGGAGTGGGGTGGATATTAGAGAGGCTGACTAGTTGTTCTCCTCTCTTAATGGTTCTGTGTGGTGTATTCCCAGTTACTCCCTCTTCTTTGAGTTTGGTACAGCATGGCTGCACTGCTTTGTTGCAGTTACTCTGGTAGTTTACAAAGTACATGAGAAGTTAATTCACTCCACTAACCCAGGAGAACACTATTTCTTTTCTTTTTGTTTTGCTCTTTTTTTTCTTCCCCTTCCTCCCTTGGACTAGCAAATTGAATTATCTTATTGTGTGGCCAGATGAGTGCCAGAGCAAGTACACAGTGAGACAGCAATGTCAAGCCAGGAAGAGGGGAATGCTGATTTTTCCATTAGCAAATATATATTTCATTTACTTTACCATCCTGTATGGCTGTCCTGTGCACACTGCAGACTACTGTGGTCAGATAGGAGGTAGGTTATGTATTAATCCAAGAAAATGAAAAATTAAAATACTGGGTTTGTTCTGTTAGTCTTTATTTGAGGTCCTTGATACGTAAAGTGTCCATGGCTACATACTAAACATTCGTTACCTATCACTGGAAGAAAAAAGAGTTTCTCTGGAAAGTAGATGTGAAAAGAGGGAGGACAAGTAATTCTGTTAAGCATTGTGGCCTTTGTACTAGGATAAGCAGGACTTTTGTTCCAGGCTAATGCTGGTATCTTCTCCTTTTTGGAATTTAGGGATGTAAATTTTCAAATATTTTCATAGTTTTATTTCTCCTATTTACTAATTTTGAAGTGTGTGGGTTTTGTGAATTGTAGGAAGGTGCTAGTAGGTAGAGGTTTAGAGAAATGGTGGGATTTTAAATTCAAAAAGAGATTATAACATAGTTTTTATGCCTTGAATAGAATGTGATAAATTTTTCACTTGAGCCCAGAAAATCTGTCAGCTTTGTTTCTTCTTCTCTTTTTCTCCTCTGAGAAACTGTTACTGAAAAAGTAGATTTTTCCTTAGCTAGTGCTTTTCAGAGCTGGTATCATCCACTGGTGGGTCTGGGTGGCTGATTCAGGTCCAACAACTGCAGCCCTCTTACTGTCTTGCTGCTTTGGTTGGTTCTGCTGCTTTTATTGCAAGGTTTGGTGTTCTTCTAATAGGGTTCTGTGTTTACTTGTTTCTGTTCTTTTGAAGTAAAATGTTTTATATTCTGATCTAGTCAGTGAAACTTAATAGGGTATTGTCCTTGAAAAATGGCTGACTCTTCTGAAGTCTGTGTGGTGCATCTTCCAGATCTCATTTTGTACTTAATCCAAATAAAATTCTGGTTCTGCTCATTTTGTTTCTTTCCAGGAAGAACTGTAATTATTGAGCTTTTCAGAGACATAATAACAGAAGTGGTGCCACTCCCTGGCATTTCCAAGATGTTTTTTTGTGCATGGGGTATTTAGTTAGTCTTCAGCTGTGGTATATGAAAAACTTGTAATCAATCCATTAGCAAGTCATTATGGTCTGAAAGTAGTAATACATTCAGTGCATTAAATCAGATGTTCTTGCAACTTTTCCCTCAAAATTACATGCCCAAATAATTTTGTTGATGATTTTTCTATTCATTTGCAAATATTGGCCCATCTAAATATGTTCTCTGTTCTGTGTTCAAAACCAAAGCCTTTTCAATTTTGTCTTATTTGTCTTCTCGAAGTGGATTTCAATTCAGAATTAGGAAGAAAAATTCAGGAAGTTAGAGTGTCATGATACCTTTTCAGTTTTCTCATGAACATACTTATTTCCTGCTTACATTAATCCTTCCTTCTCTCTTCTCTATCCTGTGACCTAGCTGATTATTTAGTCCTGTGGAGCTGTATCGTCACAAGGATCTTGATGTCAGGAATTATTCTACTTAACTTCATAATTTATTTTACTAAACCAAAAACACTAAAGGGGAATACTGTAGTTTTACTTCCTTTCTTTTTATCCCTTGGAATTTTCCTAAATATAGCCACATAGGTGGATCTTTGCTCTGACTTATACACAGTATCTTTTCTCCAAGAATAGGTGCCAAGGTAGTGTTGAAAAAGGTACAAGCAATATTTCTTGCTTTCTGCTGAGGCATTGCTAGCCTCCCATCTATTTTCTGCTTCAAACTTTTAAGTCAGGTGTAGTTTCTGTTAAGGATTGTTCCTTCCACTTGGTCTTCATTTCTTCTACTGAGTCTTGAAAAGGCAATTCGGTAAAGATTGCCTAATTTTTTATTCATGTTCAGCAATATATCAACTTAATTAAATAATTAAAATCTTGGTTTTCTATTTTTTTTTTTTTTTTAATTGCGAAAAAGCTGTCCCAGTTTTGTCAGATTAATGATGATTACTCTTCTGGTGATTCATCTCCTCTTTCTTTAAATGATCATGTTTTCTTTGTATTGTACTTGGTTTCCAGATGGAATAGTTAGGTGAAATGAGGTTGAAACCCCTCTTGTAGGAATGAGTTTTTGAGGTGATTCACTAATCAAAAACACAGCTTGAATTTTAGCTTTAGTTTGACTGTGACACTGGCTATTGCAAAAACTTTTTTTTAAATTTAAGCAGAGATTATTCAGGAAGCCTTTGAGGAGCCACTAAAAACCCAGAACTTGTTTAGCTTTTGTATTAACAAAGGGTTTTGAAGATGTAGCAACTTCTAACACATAAGTGTTATGGAATCTGTACATTTTTTTCATGTTACAGATAACACTGCCCTTGGTTGGTCATTTTGTGTTTGTTTTACTATTACAATTCTTGTTGATAAACATAATAAAAGGTCTTTTTCAAAAATTCCTTTTCTTCTCAATGTTGCTCAGTCATCATGCTCTCATAATCATTTAAACATCATGCTGATTATTTTATTGGGCCAGATTGGTGATAATTGGGTAGAGCCTTTATTTTGATGAAGTCATTGTAGACTTGAATCTTGAACAGCTTTAGTGAAATTAATTAGTTCTAAGTATGCCATAATTCCTGCCTGTTTGTTTAAACAAATGTTTTTAGTTTCAACTCTTAGCATTTTGATCTCAAATTCTGTAGCATATTTTTAATTAATCACATCTTATTTAATCAGCTTTTAAATTCACCTGTGATCTCTTTTAACCTTGTGACCTCCAGCCCTAATATATTGTAAGGAATCCTATGCCTAACTATTTGTTGGTGAGTGCTCTTCCGAGAGGTGGGATTGCTATTGCATGCCCACCATCAGTCCTACAAACGCATATTATATAGCTTATCAGAAAGAGGCAGGAACTCAAGGTCTGGAATGAAGATTGGAAGCATATGGGTGTTTTTCAGCTGAAAACAGATTCCTGATGCAGAGAATTGTCTGCAGTTGTTTTATGGGGACCTGCAGCAAGGCTTTTGATGAACATGCTTATTTTTTTGCTTTTTTTTTTCTTCTTCTGTATATAGTGCTGTGTGGCTTTGTTCTCTTCAGTTTTTATCTTAGTTGGAGAACAGTAAGAAAGATAATGTTGCTGGCACAGAACTGGAATTAGTAAAAAAGGAATACATGGATATAGTCAGTAGGAGTATTATGAAAAAGAATAAGTATTTAAAAGAAGAACACAAAACCAAAACAAAACTAGAGAAGAAGAACATAAAAAATGAGCAATGGAAAAATACATTCACACACAAAAAAATATATCAGGTTGAACTTAAATTTGAACATAAATTGACTCAATCACTTGAAGGCCCAGATATGTTGCAAACTTTTTTAAAATTCTTTTTTAAGTTTGACAGTAACAATATTTGAAAGAAGGCAGCCATATCAGAAAATGTATCATTATTTCCCTAATCATGGTTTGCCACTTTGTGCTGAGTCTTTATACCCTGTTTCTTTTGTTGTCTTTTTTTCTCACTCCAGATTTTATTTTTGGTTCCTTGAGCAGTGTGAGTTTCTGTCTGCCCCAGGTCTTAGTGCAGTCACTGGATCTTCAGGTGCTGCAGATTACATCTTTGTATGGCAGGATCTGTTTTTACACAGCAATGCAAAGCCCAATATAATTCTGTTGCATTATATTGTTTAGCTTACTGTAGGAAGTTTATTGCTTGTCATTAACCAATATTGTCTTTTTCTATTTTCCTGAAATCAATACTACTTCCTCTAGTATTTGAAACTTCTAGATGACATGTAATGGTCTTGCATACTGGATGTGTAATTTTTCTACCATTCCTTGAACAAACACCTTGCTTTTCTCCATTTTTGTGGCCTGATTCCATTTTCTTTAGCACACTTATTGGCAACTTCAGCTGTCAAAGTTAAATGTGTTAGGTGTTGTGTTGTTGAAGCTGCAAATAGCAACAGTCACCTTCCCCTTTTGGGGCAGGCTGATACTCCAGAGTCTGGTTTGTATTGAACTCTTAGAGGATTGTCATTGCACATGGCTTGTTTCAAAATGCTGCCTGGTTACTGGCTTTGAGGAGGTCACTGTTTGTAACAGAACTAGGAACCAAGTTATACAACAATCACCTTTCAATACCTGCACATAGTTGAAGTATTTTAAAAGGTTTTTTTATTCATCATGGCTTGAGTTCTAGTTTGATAAGAAGTGAGACATTTTTTTCTGCCAGGGTTTCTGATGTTGCTTTTGGTCACAAATTTTACTTACCTCATTTATGTACACACAATAACCATTCTCTTGGTTTGGTTCATATGGCTGGGTATTTACTTGAATGTCTAACAAAATGAATTCTTTTGGATGTTTTCTGGACAGACTATAACATATAGTGCGGGTAAAGTCTTTTAAAGTGTGATAGTAGAAGTAAAGGATGAACCATCACGATGTGAGAGTGAACCAGGAACTCATGAGTCACTTGTTGTCCAGTTGAGGCAAATGGAATCCTTTATTTTCATTTAAAAGTATGAATATTATCAAGCATACTACTATAGTACTATACTATACTATACTATATATATACTACTACTATATAGTATAGTTAATGAAATTAATTCAAAATCACTGTGGGACAAGACTAGTTTTAAGAGTTTAAGATCCTTGAGTTCTTGAATTTTATGAGTCTTTCCCTTTGTGCAGTTTCATTCCAAAACTGAGAAAAGCATTAAGCCTTGCTATTTTTATCTGTTGTGGTTTTTGAGGGACAATGCCATTGATCTTCAAAAAAATGTATTCAATGATGTGCCTGTATTGTTTTATTTATATAGTTATTTCCATAGGAATTCTTCCTTTCTGTTCAAGATACTTATTCACATTAGGGGTTACTGATCTAAAACAGACTTAGAAGACCAATTGCATTAGTGCGTCATGAGATGAGAGACTAAAAATTTGATCATTGGGTGTGTTAAAAACATGATTGAGCAAGTGAAAAAAGAATAAAATTACACACTGAAACATTTTACAAAGTGTATAGTTTTAATCTGTAATGGATAAATAGGAAAACCTGCTTTATATTTGGCTACTAACTGTGGTGAAACACTGGAACAGGTTGCCCAGGGAAGTGATGGATGCCCCTAGAGGTGTTTGAGGCCAGGTGAGGCCTGGAGCAACCTGGTCTAGTGGAAAGTGCCCCTGCCCATGGCAGGAGGTTGGAACTCGATGGGTTTTGAGGTCCCTTCCAACCCAAGCCATTCTGTGATTCTGTATTAATAGTCCTTACAGTTCCTATAGATTTGTCTAAATACAAGAAGTCCTGTGAGGCTTAGGAGGATTTGTGTGTAATTGTCTTGTAGCAGCCTAGGTAGAGCTTCCTGCTTGGCTGTCCTGGTCCTGCCCTGTTCTTCCCTTTTCTTCCACCCTCACTTGCACAGCCTCACCCCTTTTGCTGTGGTCCTACACTAGTATGTAACTTCTGGGCACCATTCATTTGTTATGGCTGTGGAGAAGAGCACAGGAGTTATTCTGTACCGAGTTGAGCATTGAACAGCTCAGCTGCACAGGCACCAGAGGCAAGCAGCCAGGGCAAAGGGAGGAGTCCTGACTTTGTGGCTGGGATGAGAGGGTTGTGTCTCACAGCAGAGAAACTGGCTTGAGCTAGTATGGAACTGCAGCTTCTTCACTTTAGTGTTTGTATGGTGAGGCTTAAAACTGCCTGTTTGCCTGTCCACTGAATCTTCAACACTAGGGTTGAAAATAAGTCAGTACAGCAAAGTTCTGCAAGCTGCTTATCACTGGGTATCTTAATCTGGGTATTAGTGTTGTTAGTATATATTAATTAGATAGTACATATTAATTTTGCATAGTAACTCCCATTCCATGGCAGATGCAGGGAGCACAAGGTACTTCACACAAAGGAGCTGCTAATAAGGAAAAGGTGCTGCACTATAAATTTCACATCCCATACTGCTCCTATATTTACATCTTTAAATTTAATTAAGCTACCTTCCAATTTCAGCTAGTAAAACTTAGGCACAGGCTGCTTCCCTCTCATAAATTCTGGATAGACTGGAATTTTACCAAATATTAACAGCTGTGCAGAATCTGAAAATATGTTTTCCTTCTCTCTAACCAAATCTGCAAAAATATCTGAAAAGCACTTTGAAGTTGAGGATAAAATTTGAATAAAAATCAGACTTTGGAGCTCTGTTGTACATAGAGGGATTTTTGACAACTTAGAATAAAAATACAGATAATAAAGAAAAATTGTTTTGTCATGATTATTCAGTATTCTTTTATTTTTCAGCTGCCTTTCTATCTGCAAAAGATTGCAAGTTGATAGTTACTGGTATATTCTAGACCAGCTGTTTTCTAACTGTAGAGTTCAACTTCTGTGGATGTGCTGGTAGACACAGTTGTGCCATTGTTTTAATGAAACATCTCTTTAATCCATAATGATGCATGTGTGTTTATCTAGCAATGCCATAAGAACGCACTCATTTTGTTAAAAATGCTTATGTGCCTGGATGGGGTGGCCCTTAACCTGTTCATTTTGGGGACCACATACAGGGAACATTTATATATTTTTTCCTCTTCCTTCCTCTAGCTTGCAATAGTACATGACTTGTATATTCAAGGCTAAAGGGCAAAAAAACCTCACTTTTGAAATTCTGGCAATATTGGGAAAGTGCTTTGCCATTTGATTTAGTAAAAAGTAAAGCATTCCTATTAAGATAAAATAGAGAGAAAAACACATGCAGGAGAACAAGTAATGTCTGGTTTCTTAGGGATGTGTCCTGTATCCCAAACTGTACTGAGTCTCAACATGCATGTAAGCTCACTCTTGTTGTGTGGAGAAAATAACTTGTTCTGTTCTCTACAATATTCTATGGGGAAAACAACTTGTTCTGTTCCCCACAGTGTTCTGTGGGGAAAATAACTTAAGTGGCAAATGCCCTTCAAAGGCAGTGAGAGTACAAAGGGGCCATGTGAGCACAGGTCAGCTCGCTGTAAGGGGCTGTGAATTGTTGAACTTCTAGCACAGTGTTGTTTCTAGTGGGACAATGGTCTTGTTCTTTTGAACTTGTTCTGCTCAGCTCTCCATTTTCCTGAAATTTTTAGGAGCTTTGTAACTCTGAAATCTCCAGCTCTCTAAACTTTGCTGTCAGGAGGAACGATGGGTGGAAACAAAACGTTAGCTTAAGCCTTATTTCCTCAGGTAGCTAAAATTGGTTTCAGTAAGAGTTTTAATTGCTAGGTGTGTGGTAGAAGGAGAACACATCTTTTTAAAACCCTGATGCACAGGAAATTCCACTTGAACATAAGGAAGAACTTCTTCACTGTGCTGGCACCTCACACTGGAACATATTGCCTGGAGAGGTTTTGGAGTCTCCATCATTGGAGGTACTCAAGAACTGTCTGGACACATGTGCCATGTACTCTAGGATGACCCTGTTTGATCAAATGACCCACTCTGGAGTCCTTCCAACCTTATCCATTCCAAGATTCTATGAAACATAGAGTAATTTAAAGAATACAGGATGTGAATTGTTCCAGCCTGTAAAAATGGAACTCATCATGATCTGTCTTAATCAACTTCATATGCTCTTGTCCATATTTAGTTCCATATTAAAATGTCGTAAAATATTTTTGGTAAACCAGAAGATTATTTCTTTAGTGCAACAGCATGGTCAGTGTTGGTTGACATAGCTTTTTATGCAGCTGAGCTTAACTGAGTTTCAAGTTTAATTGTTTTTTGGAGACCTAAAATGAGTAACTTCCACAGTAACTGTGGGTAGTTCTTAAAGTAATCAAAATCTAAGCCTTCAAACTTGTTCAGTGAAGTACAAACAAAAAGCATGACTTGATCTCTTTTTGTGGATGGGGTTACAGTACCACTTCCTCTTGCTTGGTTTGGTGCCTGGAGAAGTATGTGTAGTTTGGAGTTCTTCCCATTCAGCCTTCCCTTTCACATCTCTTCCTTTTATTTACTTTTTTTTAAGTGAAAAAATCATTGAACTTACAACAGAAAATCTATATAAATTTTCTTCCATAGAATAACTTGGATTCCAGACGTCTATCCATTGGAAGACACACTTGCATTCATTTAATAGCCTTTAAAATACTTGTAGTATGATACTAATAAAAGCATTTTCCAGTGGTCTCCAAGTATTCTGAAATTAATCAAATTTTTGTTTTGGCATTCTGCAAAATACATGCTAGTGTACTGAATCAAGTTTAAATCTCCAGTCATTATTTAATCAGGTTATAAAGTCCACAGGAAAAGAGACTGCTTACTTAGAAGTGAGGACTTCTGATTGTGATTGAGTTGAGGAGTTGTAATCTACCTGCTCAAACAAGTCCTTGCATAAGAATGTTGAGCTCTGTATGCACTCTAGGTATAAATTCTGAAAGTTTATTTTGATAATTCACTTGTAACTGTTTAATCACATTTAGTAAATAAGAGATAGTAGAAGAAACAGAATCAAGAGTTGCCATGCTGGTAGCTATATTCCTGTTTGTTGGCTGCACACAGGAAAGGAGTGAGTAGGCACCACAAGCAGATGTGGAATAGCTTCTCTGTGGGGAAGCCATTTACTGGGTAGTAATTACAGACTGGTCTAAAATCTTTGCAATAAGTAGAATTGATCATTAAAACCATGGGTATTCTTAGCATTTGTGCAAATGTCTTACCCTGCTTTCTGTCTTGCTAAATTTCTAATACTGTCGTTTTCAACAGCTGTTTTCATATGATCATACTTTGAGAAAGTGTTTGTTACATATGGTACCTTTCAGTTTCATTTCACAGGAAGGAGAGAACTTGGAGGACACAGACATTAAAGAAATGCCACATTTCAAACAGTGAGACTCGATTTCTTTTGGACTATTTGGCTTCTGATTGAAGAACCAAACAAATAATGAAAATGTAAGGCATTTTAAGCCTTGTTCAACTCAGTTTTTATATGAATCTCCAGGATGAGGACTTCCCATCAGGAAAAGATCTAAACATAATTATGGCAAAGAATTATTTTTATGCTTTGTGCATGCATACATACTCTGCCTCTCTTCAAGCAGTGAAGATTGCCTAGAGCAAACATCTCTTGCAAGTTTAAGGCAAAGTTTGAGCATTTGCTTGCTTTGTAAAATAAGTTCATCCAACTTTCTTTTTTTTTTTTTTTTTTTTTATTAATAATGTAGGGCTTGTGTTACTGATCTTGGAACAAACAACTCAGTGTATTTCCAAGAAAAATACATCTGTGGACTTGGCTGTTGAGGGTAATTGTAAAAAGCTCCAAAGCATTCCATAAGGGAGAGGATAAAATGCATCAAATATTTTGTGTGGAGCATGATAAATGTTCTTCATGTTACAGTGGAGATGTAGCAAAGAATAATAATTGAATACCTTTTTGAAGTTCTGTATCTGTATTACTATGAATGGATGTGGAAATCAGCAACATTTATACCAAGAATTGTCCTCAATCACTTCAACTTTCATGTTCTGTGTATTCATGCATTGTGTCAAGATGTAAAATGGAGTTGAAAGCAGGAAGGTAGATATTAAAACTACTTCAATACATCCTTTTCTTTGAAAAGTAAACTTATCTTCATACCCACAAAGTAAATAATTCCTAGTATGAAGGAAGAAAAAATTTGCATTGCCTTGAATGTAATTTAATCTTACTGAGTATCTTGAGTCACAAGCAAAACCCCACATATTTCACAATTTTGGGGAAAGTGAAATCACCACCCTTGGGAGGTTAAGAGGTCCAGTTTTATTTGCAAAATCCTGTTTGTTTTTTCAGTAGTGCTCAGGGCTGTGGTCAGTACTTGGCCAATGCAAATAAAACCATCTCATCACACACAGCATACAAAATCACTTGAAATATGCCATGATGGAGACATTGAGAATAGGAAGTGGAAGAGGAGGATTTGACTGCTTCTCTTAAGGTTGCGTTCTGTCTGAGTGCAGTGCCTGATTTGTATTTGTTTATTTATTTATTTTCCTGTTTGCTTATCTCAGGAATGGTGTAGTACGATACGGAATAGAGGGAAAGGAAGGATTTCTGCAGCTTTCATCACAGGGAGCTTTTCCTCAAATATGATTTGGTAATGATTTCTTTGGCTGGCTTGCCACAATAGTTTCTAAAGGCTACTTATCAGATATACTGTTTTATTAACGTGTTTGGTATGCTAATCTCTCCAGAGATGACCTCTTTTGACCATGTGAAATAGGGAATTAAAAAAATAATTTGTTTTATGCAATTCCTTAATCTGAATGAGAGTGATGGACAAAAAAATGAACATTTGCTTGTTAGAACATAAATTAAACTACTCTTAAAGCAGTTATTAGCCTTTATTTAAGCTGTTAATTGAAAGCAGCTTTTGAAAAGTATTGCTATTCAGTGTGGGGAGGCTTCAGAGAAGTGCATTCACAAGAAATGATTTTTTGTTAATTAATGTAAAGATTGGGAATGCGAAATGAGTTATTTCTTTACGAAATGCAAAATGTCATTGTGTGGTATCAGAGAATAAAACAGGATCATTCTTTAAAGTCTGAACGGCTTCACCCTAGTGGCCAATAATGGAGTAGATTTTAGTGTTCAGATAGGGTGACTTAAAAGGAAAAATTAAATCTTCAGGTACTTCTCATTACTGTAAGAACAATGTATGTATTAAAAGGCTTATGATTGTTGTGCAAGACTGTATTCATGTAAACATCAGTCCTAAGCAAGGTTTTCTGATCAGTCTTTTAAGGATTTGCATGTTTACCAGTATTCTCTGTCAAGATAACCCAGTATCTTATTTTTTTGTCAAGGTTGTTGGTGCCGGGCTAGGGGAGTGGCGAAAAAGATGCAGCAATACTTCTTTCATGCAGAAGAGAAGTAAAAAGCCCTTCATTAAAAAATCAAATCATATAGAGTATATTATATAGAGTGGATTGTGGTAGCAAGGACAGAAGCAATTTCATAGGTGCAAGGCAGGTAACACCCCTGGTGAACATGCTTTCATGAAAACATCATGTCTCTCATGCATCCAGCACATGCTTCATCATTGCTATAATTCTTTCTCTTATATTTTCCTTGAGCAACCTGACAAAATCCAAGCTGCTTCTTTCCCTGGCTTTCACCAGTATCCACAGTTGGTGTAGGACTTTGTTTCAGTCAGCTGTTCTTAATAGAATTTGATCTCTTAGCTTCTTCTAAGGATTGTGATATGTTGTTTCTTTCTGCCTTTAATAGCTTCACAATTTATTTTTTTGGGGATAGTTGCTTAGCCACTTCACCTGCCAATTCCCTCTGCACCTGCATTTCTGTCGTCAGATCCAATGGACTTGTTCACCTTCAAGTTCTTTAGGTGATCTTAACCCTGATCTCCTACAGGGGATGGTTTTTCATTCTCCCAGTCCCTGCCTTTGTCTTCTGTGACTTGGCTAGTGGGGCTGGAGCTTTTGCTGGTGAAGAGCAAGGCAGAAGAGTGGTTGAGTGCCTCAGCCGTCTTCATATCCCAGGTAACTAGGTCACTTTTTTCCTTCTGGAGAGGGCTCGCATTTTGTCTAGTATTTCTTTTTTCTCGGCATATCCAAAGAAACTCTTCTTGTTGCCTTTGGCATTACTGACCAGATCATTCTTTTAGGGCACTAGCCTTCCTCGCCTGATCTGTGGCTGTTCATATGGTATTTCTGCCAAGCTACTTGTCCTTTCTTCAGTCCTCTCTAGGCTTCTTTTCTGGGTTTGAGTTTGTCCAGAAACTACTTTTCATCTATGCAGTCCTACTGACAAATCTGCCCAACTTCTTCTCTGTTGGGATGCATCTCTTCTGAACTTTGGAGGTGTGATCCTTTAATATTAATGAGCTTTCTTGAACCCCTTTTCTCTTCAAGGCTATATCCTAGTGTAAGTAAAAGACCGAAGATCCCTGACTAGACCAATGTCTGCTTTCCTGAAGTCCAGGGCAGCGAGCTTTTTGTCCACCCTCCTTGCTGCCCTAAGGATCTCAAACTCCCCCATGGAGTCACTGCAGCCAAGGCTGTCCTTGAGCTTCATATTCCCCACCAGCCTCTCCTTGGTGAAAACAATGTCCACCAGCCCCTCTTTGTTGGCTCTTCTAGCACTTGCAGAATGAAGTTATAATCAATGTATTCCAGGAGCTTCTTGCACTGCTTACACCCTGCTGTGTTATCCCTCCGGCAGATACTGGGGTGGTTGAAGTCCTCCATGAGGACCTGGACTTGTGAATGTGAGGACACTCCTGTCGAGGACACTCCTGTCTGTCCATTGAGGGCCTTATCTGCTCAGTCTTACAGGTTAAGTGAAGCAAACACCCCCTATAACGACACCTGTCCCTGCCCTCTTTTTAATTGTCATCCATAAGCTCTTAGTCAGCTCCTCATCCATCCCTAGGTGGAGCTCCATGCTGGTTACTGATGTGGAGGGTGATACCCCCTTCTTTCTGCCTTGCCTGTCATTCCTAAAGACCCAGTATCTTTCCATTCCAATGTTCCAGTCACAGAAGCCATCCTACCACATCTCTCTGATGCCTTCCTGGCAACTGTAGTTCAAAGGTCTCTTCACCAGCTTGGCAAACCTGTGTCCAAAGATACTCTTCCCCTTCTCTGATAGATAAACACCAATAGTGCCCCAGTAGACCAGGTTTTTCAGATTGAGCCCCACGGTCTAAGTAGACAAACCTCTGTGTGTGGCACAGTCCTGTAACCATTCATTGATTCTCCAGATTCAACTGGCTCTTCCAAACCCTTCCCTTTAACTGGGAAGATTGATGTGAAAACTGCCTGTGTTCCAGAGTGCTTTATCACTGCTCTGTAATCATTGGTACTTCTCTGGTACCCACATGAAATAATAGCAGCAGATAATTGTCACTGGACCAGATGTTTTTGCATACTGTAACACTCAAGTGACTGATAGCCATCAGGGAAGCCTTATGTTTCATACATTCCTCTGCAGCATTTTTATCTTGATACTGGGGTAACAGCAAAGGACACGATCTCAGGATTTTTTTTATTTTTTTTTTTGTCACTATTATATAAAAAAAAGAGTAGGATAAGGTCTTTTAAGTCACTGTCCCTCAAAATTAAAACCGTAAAGCATCTTGTACTGCAGCTGCACTGTTGGCAGAAAAAGAAGTCTATTTCAGTTGATGATCTGACAACTATTCTTGTGTGTCACAGTGGTAAAATAGACATGGATCTAATTCTGACCTGGACCAGAGGGAGAGGATGCTTGTACAGTCCCAGAGCTGCAGCAATGTTACAGAACAGATTTGCTGCTTGACAGAGAGGGCAACAGCCTCCTGAGCTGCTTCCTTGTCCTTATTCCATCAGGTGCATAGAGTGACCTGTAGGGCAAGAAGAGTATCTGGGTCCCTTCTGTAGAGATCTCAAACCCCTTTTTTTTTTTTTGGTAATTAAAATATGAGGAATTAATGCGTCCCTCAAATGTTGCTGAGTACTCTGCAGCCTATCTGTGCTAGGGCCAGCCTGTACCCTCCTGTTGCACTACTGCAAAGCTGAAGGTGTGGCTGTCTGTCTCTTCCTTCCCACCTCATCCTTCTCCCCTGCCCCTTTTCCTTTTTCTCCTAGTCACAGGCTGCCTGAGAAATACACTGCTGTTGTTTAGAGATTTGGTACAACTCTGTAACTCTTGTTGTTTTAGTCTTTTATGGTAGGCAGTATGGGTAATATGCATATGTAGGATTGTACTAATTAGAGAACTAAGGGGCATGCCTGAGCTTGATGTCCTAATGCTTTATAAAGGCAGTTTCTTGTTCTATTTTTTTTGGTTGTTTCTCATCCTTTAGTTATATCTATTTTTTTTCTTCTTAAGCTTAAAACAGCTTTCAGAAGAATCTTTTTTTATAATAGTGGATCTAACAGATGTTCTCTGTCTATAAACAAAAATTCTGGGGATTTTTCAGACATAAGATTCAAGGAGATTTATATATTTTTACTTTGTCTTCTTTCCTCCTTCATCTCTCTGTTGAGAGCATCAACCACAAGACTGAAAGCATGGAGGGCAAAGAGTAAAAGAGTGTAGAGCAGTGATTAAGAAGGTTTGTTTGCTCTCAGTATTTCTTTTGTACTGTAAAATTTTGTTGTGGCTACAACTTTCAATCACCACTGGAAAGACATCTTTTAGACAGAGTGTAAGGCTTCAGTATGTTTTTTTTAATCTGCTTTTCAAAAAATTGTGGCCAATTTCAGATATTTGATCTGAGGTTGAACAGGTCAAATATTTCAGAAGCAGAAAACACAAGGGTATCATTCCAAGTCCTGTCAGTTACATCTTAGTAATTTTAGGGGAGAAGCCAACAGATCAAGAAGGACTGAGATTTTTATGAGACATTTTGGCTTAGTGATAAGGGCAGTTATCCTAATCGCACTCCTGTTCCCTATTTGAGCAAGGAAGTTATATTGAATGGATAAATCCCTTTTCTTTCACTTAAATTACATGTTTCTTCCACTTTACATATTTGTATGCTTACCATCTGGTACCACTCTTGTCCAGTAATTTAATAAAATTTGATAGTATCAATAGTTCTTTATATTAGTGAGAATGGCAACAGTTTGATGTTCAGGGCTGTATGTAGTATTTGAATGTTTCTAGAGGGGTATGTTCAGGTGACTTTTTCAGTCAGTGAAATATTTGAAAATAATAATACTAGTTTGTTTAATTGCTGAAAATCTAGGAATTTTTGGTCATTTTTCCTGAGTATGTGAGTTCATCTTCTCATTTTGATGGAGAATTGCAATGGTTTTAAGCACGAATTACCTTATTTATGCTTCCTTTTCCTTTTGTTTTAATAGCCTTTTAAAGGAATATTTTGATTAACCTTTATGGCAAACACTTGTGAAGTATACTTGTACAAAAGGTCCATAAATACTTGAAAAAATATTTTTATTGATCATTAGCATAAGGAATTTAAATTTAGATGGTTATTTATTTATTTAAGGGTTTTGAGAAGCAACATTACACACTACTGTGGCATGACATATGGCTTCTGTAGATTGAATTCCAGCTCTCAACTTCCCTATATTTTTTTGGTTTGGGTTTGCTGTTTTTGTTGCACAGGTTTTTTCCTACACTAGATACCCTAGATCCAACAAAGGTTGACAAAACCCCTTGGTGTACTAGCCCTAGAAATTGGTGAGAGTATTTTCAGTCAGGAGGCTGTTGTCTGTGCAGCCCTCTGTCTCCCTTTCTGGGATGACAGCAATGTGAGCAGAGAATTACGAAAGCACCAAGGATAGTTACATGAGTTTCATGACTAAACATTTAGAAGCCATCCTAGAACATGACTTATCTTCTTGTTTTTAAAGTCCCTATGATGACAGGTGAGCCCTTCCCTTTACTTTGGAAAAGTGGTCTTAATTTTCTAGCCACCCTCCGTGTGAGTTTAAGCTTACTTTGCTAAAGCATTAGGTGTTCAGAGATGTAACAGAAATAAATGAGACCATTTGAATACCAGTATATTGTGTGAAACTAGGTACTTTAAAATGCTGATGAGTTTGGAACTTAAATATTCAAGACTAAGATATTTCAGTGTTAAAAAAAGCTCTCTACAGTTCTCCATTTACATGAGACCCTCTCTACAAATACTTGTGGAGGTTTTACCGTAAGTGTTAATGAATTTCTCATGTGGTACTGTTGAGCATGGCAGATGAAGTCAGGAGGAAGTTAATAATTCAGGAAAGGTTTTTAGTGATGTGTAGTAAATAAGGCACAGGCTAATCAAATGATGAGGAGAGGAAAAAGAACACTGATGAACTGACTGTTAAGCTCTTTGTTTTAACCTGAGTACAGTAGAGTCCTGATTAAAATATGGGGTGATGTAGTTAAAGGTTGTTTTCTAATGCATGTAAGTAGGTTAATTATGATCACCCACGGAACACTTTTGTGTTACACTACCCCACTTCAGAGGGTTTTACAGAGTAGACAATATTACTGCGCTGTTTACCACTTATAACTTCTCAGGTTTAGATCCATTATCTTTATAGATTACTTTTTAATATCAATTACATGGATACCATAATCTCCTCAGAGTTGAAGTTACCTTCAGGTTGGTCTTTTCTTTCTTTGGCATAGATTTCTCTGTTTCAGTCAAAATTAGAACTGCTGGCACTGGTATTTTTTATTACATTGAGTAGTCAATAAGAGTCATAAGGGACACTTCTCTGGTGGGCATTGTTTGCTGACAGCATTTCTTTGTGATTTGGTTACCAGCTTCAACTTCAGGTCTTCTCCAGTCTCTGATTTCTCCCTTGTCATGGCTACTTCTGACATTTACCTTTCTTGAATCCTGATTCCAGAATCTGCCTAGGTCTGGTTCAGGTATCGTGTCCTTGTGTGTCTTCTACCCCTTATGTTTGCGTCTACATAGGAAGAGTTGAAAGTACCAGGAAAATGATGCCATATTTTTGGTTCTAACTGGCACTGTCATACTAAAACAGCATGCTCCACAAATTTATTTAATTACCTCTGTGTAGACAGATGTGTTGAGAGAATTTATCTCTGTGCTTGTTGAATGAATATACACGAGGAAGGTTTTCAAAAGCCTCTTGCTTGTCTTTGAGCATTTGGATGGATTTGTACAAGGGCAATAGTACAAGGTGCAAACTGATACTCAGGCCTTCTGCCAAATTTCAATACCAGTTTGCATATATGAAGTGCAACTAAGATGTTTTTTTTAAAGTAGTGACAGAGTATTCTGCTCTAACCTAATTTTAGAAATATTTTGGTAAATTCTTCAGAAATTTCCCCAAATTTATTAGGCAATTGTATGAGAAGGTAAACTTAATTTTAGCAAATACTTTAGCAGCTGGAAACGAACTTATAAGGGCAAATAATGAACAACATAGGGCTTCTGGCTTTGTCAGTACTGTGTCTCAGCTTGGTGCGGGGGTTTTCTAATGTTGTTTTAAAATATTCATAATTACTAGTTATAGGATAATTGTATACCATTAAAATTATGCTATTTTCAGTCTTAATGTGAAAGACTATAGTGCTTAAAAGTTGGAATTGCAGATATATATTAGGTTTAATTTAAAATTTAAATATAGGGTTTTTTTCTCTGTAGTATTGTTGTCTCAGTGTTAACTAACTTTAGTTGGAGCTGTTTTCAGTTACAGGCAAGTACAAAAATGCAGACTGTAAAATGGTCAAATTTGAGATTATTAAGGATTTTCATTTGCAGTAACAGGGCTGTATTAAAACTAATCTTGGCAGTGTCTCTTTAGACATTTGAAATTGGTTACACCCATCTTTTGGCTGTATAATACAGGATCTTAATTCTTAAGAGTGAAGTGTATTTACAGGAATGATGCAGCCAATTTGCCTGTTGCTACATCATCTGTTTCAAATGACTTATTACCCACTTGTTCATTCCAATACACTGGTTACTGCCTTTTGGAAGTTGTAGTCCTTCACCATAAAATCCTGGTTGTTCTGCAGACAAAGAAATATTTGGCAGCTGCAACTGACTTGCAGGTATCTGGAATGAAGCTTTGAATGATCAAGGTTTGATGAAATGTTTGTTAGTTTGGTTAAAGACTGCAACACAATACTGCCATTTTAGGAAATACTAATAAAAAAACCAAGTGCTTCAATGAAGCATTTTAAATTATTTTTTTCCTAGAGTAGAAAAATTTGGTAAATACTTCATCTGAAAAGTGTAGTCTGGACTGGAGTAAGACTGGTCCATCTGGGAAAATATCCTGTCAAGCATAAAGAAAGGCTAGCTAAGGAAGAGAGCTTCTTGGGAAGGACAGTGAAACCTCACTATAGCATCCTCCCAGCCCCTCAAAATGCACAGTGCATGCACTTCCTGAGCTCTAAGTGGCATGTAACAGAACTGATTAAGCATTCATGAAAGAAAGAAATTGCTTTTTGAACCCTGTGTAACCTTTTAGTATCCTTAAAATTTCATTGCAAGAATTATCATGACCTAAATTTACACTCTGTAAGGAGTCTTCTTGTGATGATTTTGCACCTATCGTAAAGCAATATAATTTAGTATCTCCTAGGCAATGAAGCATCTTTCATCCTTGTATTGTTCAGAATATTACAGCCAGACTATTGAGATGGCAGTGTATTCAAAACATCGCAAACTTTCATGAAGTTTTTGGGGTGCAATGTAATTGTCCACATACTGTCTATATGAGCAATAAGTCTGCAGTTCCATATCCAATTTTTAATGCATATTTTTTGTTCTGATATTAAGCAACTGTTGCTACTGGATCCTGTTTTCAGCTAGTTTTGCTATGCAGATTCCAGGATAGCTCTGATCAAAGGCATTGGTTTATTCCAAAGAATACTTTAAAATAAAATATGTATCTAGGTTGATGGTTTCTTGCAGTTGAGACTGCAACTGTTTCAAAAGAACAACATTATTAAGTTCGATAGAAGTGGTGATGGACTTTTAACTACAAATGTGCTGCCAAGCTGTGTGGCAGTGATTGCTTTGTATAATACATTTATAAAATTATTTCAGATAGCTTAATTTAATCTGTTTGTTGTCAGCTTTATCGTTTGTAGGAAGTGTGGAGTGTTGGTTTATTTTTCCCTAGCTCTAGTTGCTGACCTACTTGTCTGTTTTATAAACAAAAATAGTTTTCCTCTTTTACAGCCAGTCTGTGTAAACCTGTATAAACTACAACATAGTTTTTACTAAGAAATTTTTCCAATTTTTGAATTTTTTCTAGATCATCTTGGAGATTTTCATATGAATTTCCAATTAGATCAGGAAAGCCAAATGGTGCAAATGTAATTATGATAAACAGATGGGATATTTTAAAAGGTAGTAAAATATAAACAGAATGAGGAGCTTTGATACTGAACAGCAGCATGCTTGCTGTCAAATATCCAGTTAATTTACTTGTTAAAAGCTGGAATGTAGACTGGCCATTTGTGATACTTCCTTTTCCTCTCTTAAAGGGAACTGAAAAACATCATTTGATTGGCCCAGTTTATCTTGTCATTTTAAACTAGATTAAATTGAAAATACAAATATTAATTTCCTTCAAAGGTGATGAATAATCCATTTTAATTATCAAAACACGTATTTAGTAACTACATTACTTTGAATTTTATTTCAGCAAATTTTTATTGTAGATGTGATTTTTAATCTTTTTAGTTTCTAGAAATAAAAAATTTTAGAGATTCTGTATTACTTCTGTTGAGTGAGATAACATTAAGTGGACATATGTTTCACTTGAATGTGTTGTGATACACCTGTGGAAAAATACTCTATTTTAAGTATTACTATAGAATACTGTTGCAACACATATTTACTTTTTTTTCATACAGTAGCTCTTTAGCATGTTAAGTCATTCTAAATTCTTCAATGTGAATTGCATTACTTTTTTCAATTGGATTGACAGCTCTGCTGGTTCATTTTACCACCTGACATGGGATGCTTTTGACTCATTATTTTGTAAAATCTGCTTTGTTATGTTACATGCAGTTTTGGCTTAAACTTAGTTATCTTTACGTGTTTTAGTAATTTGTGGTGTCTCCTTGATTGTAGTTTGTCTGATGGCATTGTCATTTTATTCAGTGTTTCCATATTAGCCTTCATTCTGAGGACCTCTCTGAATTCCTCCCTGAATTATTATTCAAGAGTATGCTCAAGTCCACTACAGACTTAATGTCTACTTACAGTACATTTGCTAACCTTGCAGAAATTCACTAATTGACATATAATAGAAGAGAAATGCCAGCTATTTGGTACTGAGAAAAGAGCTTGCTTTTGATTTTCTGTATCTTTTCTTTTAATGAATACAGTGTGGTTATGAATGAATGAAATAATTGCTTTGGCTTGCATTTTCTTTAAGAGAGCTTTGGAATACTCCTGAAGTTTTTTTTCAACTGTTAACCATTGAATTACTCTGAAGAGAAATTTAATCATATTTTTGTCCAGTTTCAAGGAAATCATATTATGTGAAGTTTTCAATAGAGGATTTTATCCAGTTTTGTGACATTTTAAATAGCTAAGGGTTTTTTCTTCTGTTTTATGATATATGTTGAACCTTTTATTGATAAATAAAGGTCAAGTTTTGTAGGAATACTTCTTTTGGATTCTGTACTTCTATTTATATAATCTATAAATAGATTACTTCTATTTTTTCATTTTGCTCTATGTTTGGAATGCTAAATGCACACTGTTAAATTTCCAAAATGCATGTTTTATCCTCAAAAACTAAGAATAAATAAGAGCAAAAGTTCCATTAAATTAGAGCTTCTTTGATTTGGTGCTGTATAGAGGACTTGAGCTTTAAATCAGAGGAGGTAGTTCTTTTTCACAGGAAAATGTAAGGACACACGTGCAAGTTACTTTCTGTCTTTTGTGAATGTTTGCTACATTGTTTATTGGTTGTGATAGTGAAGCGTTATTGTAGCAATTGTCTTGGTAATTAGTGGTCAAATGCTAAAAGCTTTCTGACAGCTTGACGTACAACTTTGACATTAGCTAGCTGCTTGTTCCTTTTGCAGATTACCAATTAGATCTGCCTAGTTGCATGAAGCAGAGCCTGAGACTGTGTAAATCTGAAGCCTGTGGCTTCCTGTGATTGCTGGATTCAGTACATGCTATTGAGAATGCTGTATTTTCAGAGGCTTTTTTGTATTCTGCTCACAGTGTTTGCTGAGCAGAAACTGTAGCTAAAAATAACTAAAATGAATTTCTCTGTCTCTCTTTCTTTCTCACTGCAGGATGACGTAGCTTTGCCAAGGATTTATCAGCTAAGCAGAAAATGAGCTTAACATCCTGGTTTTTGGTGAGCAGTGGAGGCACCCGACATAGGCTGCCACGAGAAATGATTTTTGTTGGGAGAGATGACTGTGAGCTGATGTTACAGGTAATTGCTTCAGCCTTCCATGTGCAACTGCTCAAATCGTGAACTTCAATGCACCAGCTTCATGCATTCCTTTTGAAAAATAAATTCCCCAGATGTTCGGGGAGCGATTGTTTTGAAGAATCTTTTGTGTCCTTAGAAAAAAAAAATAATTTAAATGTATTGCTGTCAATCATGCTGTTACTGCTTGAGTACAGAGGATCACATTCTCTTGATATAAGTCAAATGCAGCTTGCAAGGATAGAAGATGAAATAAATTTTTCATGATCAGTAAAGTAAGTAGACTGTGTTCCGTAAAATGTGATAAGAGAGCTGGATGCTTTTGAAAGGAGCCTTCTTTTTTCAGCAGCTTGTAATCTAATTTAGTCACATGACTTGATCTCTGTCCCCATGCCTTGATTGTGTGTACAAAGAAAAATGAAATTAATAGAGAAGAGTATTTCTCTGTCTCTAAGGAAGTTGAATGACTCAGTTTCAATAGAATTGAAAATACACAAGTCAAAATAGCTTGATCCTTCAGTAACTTCCTCAATTTTGAGGATCACTCTGTGGAAGTCTTAGATGTGTGTAGCTGTGTTGTTATGTAGCCATATTGCATGTTCCATGCACTTTGCTCTGCCAAAGCTGTAGTCCTCTGAGCTGCCTTGTTCTAATTTTTTTTTACAATGACTAATGGTTGTATTTTGGGAATTTCTTAAATTTTTGTCATTTACTATAGAGATGTAAGGAAGATTCAGCTTCAATACTAACATTCTCAACACTTCCTACCATTCAATAAAATACTTTGTTTTAGAGTTTTCATTCCCAAAAGTTGTGTACGCAGCCATTATTGGCCAAATTAGAATCTTACTTGCAAATGAAATACTTAGAGATGTAATCCTGCATTTATTACTCACAGTGTAGCGTCTCTACTAAACTGCATTTGGCTTTCAGCCTCAGAAGGCATTCAGATATTTTATTGTTGATGTTAGAAAGCAGTTGAAAATACTCTTAATTTCTCTTTAACAGCAGGTAGGATGATGTCTTGGTAATTTATGTGGAAAGTATTTAAAAAAAACCCAAACAAACAACCAAACAACAAGCATGCAGATAAACTCATCAGCATCCAAAACAACAACAAAAGAAAAGCAACCAAAAAGCCCCACCCCACTGGTTCCTGCCCAGTAGGTTATAATCCAAAAATGCTTATATTTTACTGTTAACTTGTTTAAGAGGACTGTTATCTGTAAATAATTGAATGTCTCCTTTCTTTTCTGGAATGCCATCCGTAGTAGATCAGTACTTAGAGAGAAACATTTATTCTTTTGTGTTACAGAACTTCACCTTCAAAGGTAGCTGCCTCTTTGATTAATACTGTGAATAGATTTGAGTTATTTACAACCATTATTTGTTGTGTATTTACTTCAGAGTTAGTGAAAAAGAATCAAGAGTCCTGGTGATTTTCAATAATATTCTTTTTAGCCTGCTGCTATTTTAGGTCTGCATGCCAGCATGACTGTAACACCATGTAGTGCTGCAGGGGGAGGAACCCACCAAAGGAGAAGCTAATAATGTGTTCTTGTTCTGTATGTATAGTTCTTTGTGCAAGACTTTCCTTTCCACTTTTGACAACTTGGTTGTTCTCTTACTGCAAAGCATGTAGACAATACATGATAAAGAAAAGCTAATTTAATGCTTTTATTCATAATTGCTTGACAGAAAACATAGAGGCCTTAATGAAAAGAATTTCTACTCTGTTTCATGCTTGATAGACCTCAGATCTCTACCTAACACTATTGTTCTAAGAGGCTTTGTTTGCATCTGGGAATACAGATTTGCCTTTTTTTTGTAAATATGTTCAAACATACTATGAAGTCTTCCTGTTCAGCTAGCTGCTCCATTACATCAGCCTGGTTGTGGATAAATACTACATTTTCCCCTTCTTTCATCTTTATGGTTAGAAATCTTTTTGAATGTTGATGGAGAAGTAATTTCCAAAAAAAAAAAAATTAAATCTACACTATCAATATATCAGTATTATTTGCAAAGAAGAGTGCATTTATTTTGTGTATTCTGAATATTTTCTTAGTAGTTTGGATTGAATTAGAGAGTATCTATCTAAAAATAACACCAGTTACAAATTTTAAACCGAGAGTGGAGTTTTCCTCTTTATATTCGTATGGCTTTTATTGCAATTATTGTGTGATTCTTATTTCTGCAGGCATATAGAAATCTTTGCACTGAATCTGGCTGGTTGGTGGGAGTTTTTTTCGTATAGAATCCATTATGGTACTATGTTTTGGATTTGTTACCAAAACACTATTGATAACACACCATTATCTCAGCTGCTGCTGAGCAGTGTGTGTGCAGTTTCAAGGCATTCTCTCTCACTCTGCTCCTCCTACACACACTTCATTGTGGGGGTGCACAAAATGTGGATAGGGAGCACAACCAGAACAGCTGACCCAAAATGACCAAATTCTCTGACAAATAATGTGTTGCGAATGAATGCAATGAAAATTGGCAATGAAAACTGAGGGAGGGACTTTGGGGAAGATACCCACTGCTTAAAGACTGCCTGGGCCCTGGGCTGCTTATGGGAGGTGGGAAGTGATTGCCAGCTCCTCACTTGATTTGTTTTAGTTATTCTTTCTTCTTCCTCTTTGCTGCTGAAACTTGACCCATGAGTTCTTTCCTTTTGCTCTTCCTGTTCTATCCCACATCCCGCTGGGCAGTGGAGGGTGAGTGAGCAGCTGTGTGGTGTTTAGCTGCCAGCCAGGGCACTGCAGTCTTACAAGAAGGAATTTTTGAAGTCCTTAAATTTGATTGGAAGGCTGCAATAAAAAAGCCAAAGGAAGAAAAGGCATTCAAGAGACTTGCACTGTCTTTTCATCTGTAAATGTCAGCTGAAATTAATAAAAAGTCCGATTATACGCAAGTAATCTGAACCTGAGGAGAACTGTGATGTTCTGCAGAATTTCCAGTGTTTCTGTAAAAGCCCCAGACTTGTTTAATCATTCTTAGTGTTTCAGATTAAGTGACACAGTGTCATGAAACTTTGAGGATCTTTTAGTGTTTCTTCTATTCTAATTTTAATTTTTAATAGGATGTAGCACATAAAGATAATTAAATAAATTATTAATAATACAGTATGTATTTGAATAACAATGCTGAGAGAAGTTAAAGTTTTTTCAATAGCTTAGATAAAATTAGGGTAATTCTTGGAGCAGTGGTTCCACTTGAGTGCGGAAAAATGTAATTTGTGCTTGATATTGTAGACTCAGCAGAACAGGCACATCAACGAATTTTATTGTATTGAGATTGTTTCCACTTGCAAGATTTCTAAGTTAGTAGAAAATGAACCATGTTGATGTGTCTTCATCGGCCATTAAAAACACTTAACTGATGTAGTATATTAGTGCAGCTTATATTGGCAGGGAACTTGTTCATTTGTCTGTCTCTTCCTTATTCTCCACTTTGATATCCTGCCACGTCCCATTATACCCCTCAAAAATGCAGAGCAAAATAAAAAGTCTAAAAATTAAATAGTAAGTATAAGGAGAAAACTGATCATACTTCTTTGAGGAGAAAGCAAAGCAGTCATAAGATAAAATGGAAAGGAAGAATGAGAAAGTAAATTGAAAATAACGAAATAATAGTAGCAAGTCTCAAGAAGCAGAGTAGGAGTGAGGTGATAACTGTGGGATTACAGTAAGTGAAAACATTTCCTTTGGAGTACTAGTTGTATGTGCTGATACCAAGAACTGGCCAGTGCACTTGGTAAGGCAGGACTCCTAGAACTGACAGACCACTAATGCTGGTACACATAAGTCACAGATAGAAATGATCCATTCTCTGTGCAATACAGTCCCGAAAAATGAGTTGAGTAGCAAGGATAGAAGATGCAAACCTGAATTTAGGAAGAGTGCTAGTGGAAGGAATTTGCTGCTACGCGGTCATGTTGTGACAGTGCACTAGCAGAATTACTGGCAAACATAAGATCGAGTGTGGGCTGCTGGAGATGAGCTGTGGTCTCCATTCTGTTGGGAGCTCTTGAAGATGTCCAGGTGCTGACCATATGTATGCATGAAGGAGACACATCCAGCCCCACCTCCCTTGCTTGCCATCAGCACTTCAGGCTGCAAACACTTGGCCAGGAGTGACTGCTGAAAGAGAGACTTGGCTGTTAGGGAGCTGCTGTTCTTGGATGAAATAGTAGCAAGGATTGTTCCTCATCAGTGTGGTGATGTTTGGATGTGAAATAAAGAATTCATTAAATAAATAAACAAATACTGAAGTGCTTAAGGAAGGACTGAGAAAGTCAGAACTGATGAATAGTAATTCAGGAACTGCTCAGACATTTAGTGAAGAGGCTATAGCTAATTGGTTCAGGAAATTGAGATCAAGGAGAGACACTTTGAATGCTTGTATACTATGGTAATTATCCCAGATGCATGACAGGAAATGGTGTGTTTGAGAGAGAACAGCAACACCCCAGAATCATAGTCATGTCTTGAAAGATTCATGTAATTAAGGGGGGAGAGAGAGAAAGAAATAAAGTGAAGTTGATGATACTAAATTAAACATCAGTGATACTGGAGTAGACTGAAAAAAATAAAAACTTTGGATAAGGTATATCTGGATTTGACTCATCATATTTAGGGAAAGATTTAGAAAATAATTATTCTGAATTAGTTTTAGAATTCTGCTGTGGGTACTTGGAGTTGGGTTAGAAATTGTCTTTTTCTTATGTGGAACTATCTTTTTTATATAGTTTGAATAAATTTGCTATGTAGAAAGAAAATAATTAAACTGCTCTAAGAAATAGCCATAACTAACTTCATGTGGTTTTCAAATACCTTATTTTATTTTCTTTAATGTATTTTAGTCACGGAGCGTGGACAAGCAACATGCTGTACTCAACTATGATGCCTCTACAGATGAACACTTGGTGAAGGATTTGGGCAGCTTGAATGGGGTAAGTTAACATCAGAAATAGGTAGCTCCCCATAGCATTCTGTATCTTTGTTTTGGGATTTCTTCACACCATTATTAATTGTACATTAATACTTTTTAATGCAAGACTGGAAATGAGGGAACATTCAAAAGAAAGGCATAGTCTTTGCAGAGTTTTTCCTCTGCATGTTTTTTAAACCACTGCGGTTAATCCAGTAATAAGAGGGCCTTGGCAGTAGGAAAAGGTCAGAACAGTAAAAATAAGTAGGTTGTACTTATGTATTTCAGAATTGTTAAAAAAAAAACAAACCCAGAATCCTGAATATCATGTCTAAAAATCCCTGATATATTTCAATCTCTAAAATGTACAATTATGATTTTACTATATAGATATATCCTATATAGATAGGATTTTATTTCTCCTGCTATTCCTTTTTCTCTTGTTATAATTGAGAAAAGAATGTAAAACTGTACCTTTTATGTGGAAAAAATAATTATGCAATAACCATGTGGTATTAAAATTAATTTAACTAATACTATATTTGCATTTGGTTTTTCAGAATAAAATATCTATGAATAATTTGTGCCAAGTAATTTCAAACCAATATAGGAAAAATCCAAAGTTATGGGAAGAGTAGAGTTTCGTATGACTTTTATGTTCTAAGGCTTTTCTAGGAATTGCATACTTAGAAGTCTAGCCAAGCATCACTTTTTATAAAAGTTTCTGATATTATAGCAAATTATTAAAAACATAGTAACTTTGTTATAATTTTGTAGCCCTTTAGATACTTCTTTATGGACTGTGTATTTGCACTAGTTATGGTTGTTATTTTATAACTTTAAATGTTTGGCTCTGTCATGAATATGTACAGAATGAAATCATGAGTTCATCTGCGACTGCTTATTTGAATAATACTTAGAAAGCTAGTGATAGTGATAGTTTTATCAAGTGCTTAAATAAATAGAAGATGAACTCTCAAGTTACTGCCTTTTGATCTTGAAGTGCATTTTGAAATAAAACTCTGTCAGTGTCTCTATTAGCTTTTCTGTACTTTAAGGTAACTAACTCAGCTTCCAAAGTTGGTCTCAACTCCATGTGAAACCACTGAAGGGCTATATCCTTTGAACAGTTGTAGACATACGAGGATTTTGGTCCTTAAATATTTAATATGCCTCTGTATTTTCAAAGTCGGTGTGCTGTTTCAAGGCAATGATGAAAAATAAGTTCAGCACATAGGATTTTTTTGCTGAGATATTTGATTTTATTCCCTAGTTCTGTTAACTCCTGTAGTCAGTATGCATACCTTCAGATTTTCATTGCCTTGTCACAAAACTGGAATTTAGTAGAAATATATGTTAAAAGGCCTTCATTCAACTCCTTTTTTTGCCTCTGATAAAGAGCTTTCAGTGATTTGCTTCACTTGATCTAAATTATTCTCAAGTTTGAGGTGAAGCTTCAGTTGCTTTAGAGCTGTTTACTCTGAGACATCAAAGGAACTCTTTCTTCCCACTGTTTTGGGACATGGAATGTTAAGTCTCAGGAGTTCAGTCCTTGGTTTTTGTCTTCACAGTGTTTTCCTTACTATCACTCTCCCACTGTGCTTTTCTTTCATACCTCTGCTTCCCTGGTTTCAGGTTAATGGGGAAAACATTATTTTTGTAACACCATATTTTAATTGTATGGCAGAGCAATGCCTCAGTACCATATGGTGACTTGGTGATAATTCTTCTAGTCTAGCTGCTGTTTCCACTGAGAATACCACCTCTCTAGAAGCCAAGTGCCTCTTGTAGTACTTCAGCAGCTTCTGCCCTTTCTTATTTTGCATACTTCAAAAGGTTTATTTTGCATCTCTCCAGTTGGTCCCATCTCTTTTGAGAACAGATACATACTTTTCGTAATTGCACCTGATACCCTAATGCCTGAATATATATTCTTATATGCATAGTTGATTCACACTCAGTTCAGTGAAAAGGTTACAGGAGTCTTTTTCCTGGACTTCTATATTTAGAAGTCTTTATCCTGGACATCTAGATTTGAAAAAAAAGCAAAAATAAACTTTAATCAGTTTTAAATGAAGTAAAATTTTTTTTCTGATAGTCTGTTGTGGCCCATTCTGGACAGTCCTGGGTTTTTTTTCCATACAAAAAAAGATGAAGGAATTTATCTTTTCTGAAGCAAATGTTGCTAGTATGTCATTATTAGTTCCCTAGTATTAGTAGAATTCGGCTGTACTTTCGCCTTTGACTGTGAACTCAAAAACATACCAGAAGAAGTATTAACAATCCATGGCCCTGTTGAATAATGTTCTTCTCAGGAATATTTATAGGATAGCTAAGTCCTTTCACGCTGATGTTTCAGGACTGGATTGTGAAAAGCTTAGCAAACTTTATGAAGGATTAAACACAGTTTACTCTCACTATTTGGAGAATAAACTTTAGATATCATATGAAGGGAATTATTTAAATTATTTGCATACTAACTAGTTTTTTCAAGCGTGCTTCGTCTGGCATCCCAAAGCATGTGATGAGATTTTAAAGCTCTAGTGGCAGAGTAACTGAGACTTGGTTGTTGATTGCCATCACTTAAGTCATGAGCATGAGGCTGTCAGTAGACTGTACACACAGCTTTTGGAGCTCTCTGCTTTGGGCATGCCATGCATGTGCATGAATTTCAGAACTCTGACCTGGGAGGAAAAATACATACATTCATATATACATACATGTCTGCAAGGTGGCCTAAATTCTGTTGGTTCACTAAAATTCAGAGTGCCTTGAGGATAGTCTTGATAGAGGTTTTTGCTTTGTACTCTCAAAATGTTAAAGTGAAATAAATATGCCTGAAACATTACTGAAAGTTTCATGCTTACAAACCAGTAAATAGTTGTACCTTTTATTCTTATTTCCCATGGAAGATATTTTCTACAAAGTAGGTAAACAATTTTTAAAATAATGAAATAAACATTCTTTTCCTTTGGAAAAAGAAAATTAAATGGAAGATCATCTTACTGTTTTGGGGAAGGAGATTGTTTCTCTCTAACCATAGTTCATTTTATACTAGACTCGTGTGCAGCACAACCATGCAAATATTCGGATTTTTTTACTTATTATTCAAGTTTTTCCAACTTTAGAGTGGTTATAGAATGGCATATTTCAACTGTTTCTTTCTTTAGAAACAAGTATATATTGTAGAAGTTTTAAGTCAGAGATAGGATGATCCTGTAAGGTTGCAATATACTGAATTCTTATCACTGATTTTTGGTGTTACTGAGATGCACTAACTTCATCCATATTTTACTTAAGTCCTTTGACAATGATTAGAAATAAGCTGCCTCAGAACTCTCATATCCACTGCTAAATGCTATACAAATATGATGATAAATTAATTCTGGCAGTTAATTGGGATTGAAAAAGCAAATTACAAGAAAAATACTAAATGGAGGTGCTAATTCAAAGGAACATTAATCAACACTTCCATGAATATTGCTAACAAGATTAAATGTGCAAGGAATTTTTCAAGGCCAGTGTGCAGCTTGGTTATTAACTGGTGTTTAACCTTTCTTTTGACATAGCTTGTTAAACAGCTGGCAATTTGAATTCCCTGTGAATCACCAGTAGAAAATTTGTGGTGCTGAAGACTTTTGTATAAAATTATTTAAATTATTTCATTTCATTGTTTTGGAATTTAATGGTATTTCTTTCATTTATTTCTGCAGACATTTGTGAATGATGTGAGGATTCCAGAACAGACATACATCACTCTGAAGTTAGAAGACAAATTGAGATTTGGATATGATATCCTTGTCATAAAAAACACAGTGTCGGGACACACTCGTCTTGTTAGCACTATGGTTGTGTTAAGTGTTCTCATTACTATACAAATGCCTGTATTAGAGAAAATCTCAGGGTTTAGGATATTCTACCTTGGTCTGCACTACTGATAAAGTACATTCCATTGTCTCTCACTCCAAGAAACCTCAACTTTAAATCACAATTTTGAACATAATACATATCTTCTGTGTTGCTGTAAGTACTGCTTTTCTTTGAGGCAAATACATCAATATTTCTATCATATGCCGTTGTATACAAGCAGATAGGATTACAATTAATTATTCAGCAAACTACTGAATAAAAAAAAAAACAACTTTTGTTATTAAAACACTAAGGTATCCACTCAATGTTCTGTTTACAAATAGTAAATAACTTCATTTGCTTTGATGAGTACGATAGTGTACAGTATCTTAACAGTGACATATTTTGAAAGCCATCACCATTCTAGTGGCATAATAGGCTGCACAATTGTTGCTTTCCTGTAAAATCCTCCTGTGAATTCAGAGTTTTTTCAGTATTTTCCTTATAATTTCCTACATAACAATCTTTTTACTGTGGTCAGGGGAGAGATGAGAGTCCCTGAAGAAGCACTTAAGGTAACAATGTGCAGTTCCTGGATGTTGTTTTGTCATTTTATAGTTATTATAACATAAAGATTTTTTTTCTCACTCTTTGAGGGTTTGTTTTTTTCTTTATTTAATGTCATATAGCATGAAAAATTCACAAGCCAGCTCCAGTTATCCCAAAAATCTTCAGAGGCAGAAGGATCGAAACAGAGCAGCTCCAAAAGTTCAGAGTCCAAGGTAACAGACTCCACAGCTGAAGTGCACCACAAAACTACAGAAGCACTGAAATCTGAAGAAAAATCCGTGGGTAAGGTTGACTTTTTTTGTTGCAAAAGCACAAAAGCTTGGAAAGGATGCTAATTTGCTTCAGTAGAATGCTTGTGAAATTCTGTAGACAGTATTCACAGATATGAACAATTAACTGTAGTTTAGATATAAACAATAGATTTTGCAGTTAATTTCTGTCTTTATTATAATAACAGCCACATGTTAAGAAAACTTTTAAAGGGAGATTTAATCGGTATTTGTAAAATCCTTAAATGTCTCTTTGCCCAAATCACAAACTTGTTGCATTTCTGGCAGGAAATTGCTATTTTTTGCAGTTTAAGTGGAAGTATTTGTTCAGAAGCAGTTTGTACTTTTTACCATCATCACTACCAAGTGCACTATTTTTCCTTCGGTTGATTTGGGTTTTTTTCCTTTTTAAATGGGCAGGAGTTTTGTTTGTTGGTTTTGTAGTTCCTAGCATTCATTGTTTGATGTGTCAGGATATAACCTAAGTGTCCTATTGTGGTTTGAAGATTTGTAGGTACTGTAGTTTCAGTAGTTTCTACACCATCGTGTATATTTATTTAATGTGTCATGGTGGCTGTGCTGTGGTTGTCTTGACTTTGTGTGGATTGTACTGCAGCCGGCTCTGAGCCCCCAGTATGGGAAGGATTTGGACCTGTTGGAGTGAGGCCAGAGGAGGGCCAAAAACATGAGCAGAGGGCTGGAACAGATGGGCTGTGAGATGGAGTTGTTCAGCCTAGGGAAGGCTCCAGGGGGACCTCATAGCAGCCTTGCAGTACCTAAAGGGAGCTGGTAAAAAAGAGGGAAAGCATATTTTACACAGGCAGATAGCGATAAAAGACTAGATGCGATGGTTTTAAACTGAAAGAGGAGAGATTTTGATTAGATGTTAGGAAGAAATTTTTTACTGTGACAGTAGTGAGCCACTCAAGCAGGTTGTCCAGAGAGTTTCTGGATGTCCCACCCCTGGAAGTGTTCAAGGCTTTGAGCAAACTGGTCTGGCAAAAGATGTTCCTTCCCATGGCAGATCCCTTCTAGCTCAAACCATTGTCTGGTTCTCTGATGAACTTCAGCATGAGGCTTGCTGAAGTGTAGTGGAAATACCACAAGAATGAGTAAGGGATCAGGTATTGTTGTTTCCATAAAATGGAACTGTCTAGGTCTGATTTCCTTAGGTAAAGTCTGTACAGTTTTGTTTAGGTTTCATCTATTCTTCCAGAAGACTCACTTCGAAGAATTCTCTTCCCCACATTCAGGCTTCTGTGGTATACTTAATTAACCTGTTTGTTTTGTTATCTAATCCAGCATCTTGTTAAGGGCACATAAAGTAGCACAGCTGAGGGAGGTTCATCCACATCTTCTGTTTTTCTTTTCACTCTTCTAAAAATAACAGTCAAGCATAGGGATTTATATTTGAGTGCAACTCTCAGAAGCTTTTTGTTGATTGATTGTCTCACCATTGCTAAATAAATGAATATCTGTTCACTGTTGCTAATGCAGTGCATGGGAATAAAATTATGGGATGGTTTGGGTTGGAACAGAGCTTAAACATCACTAAGGGTGCCCCCCCCTTGCCATGGCCAGGGACACCTTTCACTAGACCAGGTTGCTGAAAGCCTCATCCGACCTGTCCTGGAGGACTTCAGGCATGGAACATCCACAGATTCTCTGTGTAACCACCAAGTTTTTAAAATAATTTAATATTAACTAAGGCATAATGCTGTGTAAAAAGGAAGTACTTAATGTCTTAAAATCATGTTGAAACTTTTGTCATGGAAATGAAATCATCTTTGGAATGCAAACGTATAAAATACTGAAAAAAATGTTGTATTCCTAATGGGTAAAGTAACAGACAAACTCCTAAGATAGATTTTAAAAGATGATCTTTTTATAGAAAGACTCTTTAAAATATATTCAGAATATCTGTATGACACTAGAACAGCTAACAGCTAACCCATCTCTGTAGGGTGAGGTATTCTTCCAGAAGATCAGATTAAACCTAACTCAGCCAATTTAACATCAAGTTAGAAATCTTAATCATATCAGTGGGTTTTTTCTTATTTAATTTTTTTTTTAACCATGTAGCACTTTTAGTTGTGCTATAATTTAACAAACACCTTTAAAAAAACCCCAACCTTTAAAATTGATTGTACTCAGTAATGTTTTACACACAAGATAACTTTCAGGACTCTGTAGTAGCTGTCAGCAATTTGGAACCTTGGCAACATTGCAAAATTTGATCAGTTTTTCATGCAGTGAGTTCAGATTTCATTGAAAGGTCAGTGTGGGTAAGAATGAGAATCTTCTCACAGAAATAGCAGCAGACAGCTTTTAGGAATGTATTGCTATCTTGATGATTTCAAACTGAAAGAAGAAATAATATTTACAGATATATCAAGGTAACAATAAGAGTTGCCAGCTGCCTTTCCATAAACATTTGTGCCAGAAGTTTTGATCAGGTCATTAGTAAGCTTTTATATTTAGAACCCAGATCAGTTGTCTGGCCTCCAAGTTTGTTTTGTATTTAGGCAAATACATGCAACCATTTCACTTCAGCTTCCAGGAGAAATGATCCAAGCAAATTACTTTCTCTTCGTGTGATTTTAACCTAAATATCACAGCTAAACAGGGAAGTTATTTCCTCTGCTTTGGGCTGGCTTTATAGATACTTCTGCCATGCCTCGTGGGACACCTTTGTATGGACAGCCAGCCTGGTGGGGTGAAGATGAAGCTGATGAAAAAGGTGGTTGTAAGCCAGATAGCAAGCATGAAGAAAAAATGCCTGAGACAGGGGCTTCAGGTAAGTGTGTTGTCTTATTGTTGGGTTTTTTTTTTTCTCTTGACTGAACAGCATATATTCTTAACTAGGGAACTAAACAGATATTAATGTCTGGAAGTTTCACAGCTTGCATAGATGAAAGCGTAATAAGGGGTAAGGTAGTTGAAGAATATATTTTTGTGAGAAATTATGTATTTACAGAGATCAGTTTCACATAAAATGTGCCAGTTTTCTAGTATATAACACAATTTTCTATCAGTAAGTATAGCAAATAGCATTACCTGAACCAGTGTGTCTTTTTTTTTCAGTTCAATTTGTATCTGTTATTTTATATGCATAGAAATATTTTATTGAAATAATTTCTGAAAACAAATGGTGTTTTGTATTTTTCTGACTTTTAGCTATATAAGGTTATCTGTACTAACATTCATTTCTGTAATTCAATAATGTTGTATCAGTGGGAATTGCATGTCATAGGTCTTGGAGTAAAGATTTGTGTAGTCTAAAGTTAAACTGGTTTCTTCCCCCCTAATGCAGATCTTTTTATTAGCTAGCTTGTCTAGACACACTGTATTGCCAGAACTTCAATCTCAGTACCTATAATTAGGCTTTTATATCTATCATCAGGCATATAAATAAAGTGACTGCCATTCTAATAAGGACAGTAACCTAAAGCTTATTCAGCTTGGGACAAAATTCAGCCATGTTTGTTTAGCTCATTAGACACACATTTAAGGTCCAACAGTTTTAAGTTTGCAATTTTTAAAAGTACTTTAAAAACTGAGGTCAGAATTTCTCTTTTCCTGTCATAGTACTTGCCTTGGTTAACATGAATCATATTTTGCAGGAGCTAGAGTGAAGTCTAAAAACGTGTAAATCAAACTAAATTAACACTTCAGTGTAGTAAAAACAAGGTGTTTGGAATTAACTTTTTACCACAGCCATTTTAATGACCTCTTACATATTATTATGAAGTTGTCATCATTCAGACAGTAGAGTAAGTCTATTTAAAAATTTGGACTAGTATAAAGAAACCAGATAAAAACATTTAAATTCATTTTCCCTCATTAAATATAGGATTATTGAGAAGTAATATGCTGAAGTCTGTGGTTTTGATGCAATGCCATGCCATTAACAAGGTGTGACACAAGATACCAGCTTATATTTAGTACTGTGCCTGTTCTTATGTTTTGTAATTTTAAATTGCTTTTTCAGAAGCATCAAATTGCAGCAAATGGTTTACATGCTCTTGTATTTATTTTATGATGAGATTTTTCAGCAAGTGATTATCTTAGTTTCTATGTTAGTTCCTGAGTTCCAAGCAAAATAAGATTCCAACTTTCACTCAAACAAATCATGGAGATGCCATCTGTTTCAGTAGTAGACAAAAATAAGTTTGTTTTAGACTGAACTTCAGTAATGGTGAATGACATGAAATGACATGATTTGCTTAGTGAAGTCATCATAAGGTAAATGTCAAATAGAGAAAATAGATTAATATTTTCTAAATTATTTTAAATTGTTTGTTTGTGCATACTATAGAAAAACTAAATTTAGGCACAAAACCTTCTTGACAAATACAACATTTTGTCCTTTTTTTAAAAAAAAAAAGTATTACAAATCCCTTTTATTTATGTTGTTGCTTTTGCTTAGCCATGAATGTATCTCCTATGAATAGTATTGATCTAAAAAGAGTGTAAGAATAGGTTTTATTTCCTCAAACTGAAAGACTCATAAATCTTCAGGAATGGAATTCAGTTTGAAACAGCACATGCTAAATAAAAGCTTATGTGAAAGGAAGACGTTGCTGAGAAAAATCCAAAACCTGACATTTTCTCAGAACTGTTTAATTTGTGAGGATGTAGAATTAAAATCCCGTGTATAGACAAACGATTTATTTATCGTGATCACCTCATCTCTGAGCAGACATTAATTGTATGTTCTACTAGTCTGGTTTATGACTGTTGTAGATAATTTTTAGTAGTGTTGGTAGAGAGTCTGAGAAGACAAACCATGTAAGAGTTGACATTTGCTTCTGTGGACACTTACACAGTCTCAGAGCACTGTGTCTGTGTAGAAGTGTGCAAGAGACATTACGAATTATTTCATGCAATCCATAATTTCATGCAAATCATAAGATTTTTGGGCTGCTTTAGCCTACAGTTCTGTTTTATGAAAATATTAACTTCTTTTCAACAAGTTACTGTGCATTTTCTTCAAGCACTTAGGTTTTATAATATAGATGAATATAGTAATAGGAAATCAGTATAAAGACACACTTGTATGAATGAAAATTGGAAACTTCAGAAGATTGTCATGCTTGGATATTTTTAAAATATAAGCAAACTTTAATAAAAATGTTCAAGATCAGTATAGCTAATTATTCATTCGTGGGTTAAATTGTATTGTTTAAAACACTGATCTGGGACATAATTTTTAATATAAACTGCCTAAAAATAAGTACATTACAGGTGAATTCTTAAACAAATAAACTAGATAAAGTCAGATAACATTTTAACAAAGTAATACTATTAAAAATCTGTCATGCTTTGATGACTTATTACACTATTATTTACTGAAGACTTGAATTCTAAAAGATGGGGTAAGGTTTAATGAGGAGATTGAAGTGGAAGATTTGTTTCTGTTAAGCCAACTATAGACAATTAGTCTTTATAGTCTCAAGTTAATAAGATTATTTCAATGTTACTATCAATGTATTTCTATCACGACAGAAATTCACTAATGAAAGTTATTTACAGACAGAGCAGGATAACCTGGAACACTTTGAAACATTTTTCAGACATACATAATGTTTTAATTCATTGAGCCATAGATCTATGAGTCTGTGTTAAAATGAACAGTTGTGTGTACACCTCTGGCATGGCTTTATGCTACAGCTGTTAAATGTCTATGTTATTTGCAGGTTTATTGAGTGTGGAATTATTATTACTGCCATATGTTATACTCTCAGGCTCTCAGTTCCTGGGAAAGCAAAAACTGTTATCTCTGCTATCTTAGTAGTAGTTGTAGAATGTTATGTCAATAATGCCTTTACCAGAAATCTAAGAAAATACAGAAATAAGGTTTTAAGAAGACTTCAGGAATCTGAAATAATTCTTTCCACTTGGCATGAATTTTAATTCCAGAATTGCATAAGAATATATCAGAATAAACCTTCCTTGCACTTAAGAAACATTGTCATTTTCAGGTAAAGCAGGCTGACAGTTATTTAAGAAATATTAGTGTAATTAGTGTGTGTAGGAGTTTACACACATTGTGATGTGTGACGCTTAATCAGCAGTATTAGCAGTTAAGTTCCTAGAAGTTTGTTCTTGAATTTTAGTGTTTTGTTATGAAATATGTGCAAGTGCTGAGTATAAGGCTTGCTTTGCAAAGTTCCAGCAGCAAATGCACACACTATGTCATGGGGAGCTCACAGAATTCTATAGACCCATCACAGCAATATATTTAAATAAGATTAGTTTTGTCGTTTTTTCACTTAAACTTCTTTAAAGTAGGTACGTAAGTGATTTATTATGAGAGATGGGGATTTATATACAGTGCTGGTTTGTATTTTTATTTTGAAAGAGCAATTCTGGTATTTTTTCTTAATTGGTTATGAAATCATTGAAAGACAGAATCTTCAATTCAATACTCGGTGAATCATTATATGTATTCATTGAAACCTTGTCTTTAAATAATGAAGTTTACTTCTGCTACAAAGCAGAAAAGAAAACCTATAATGTAAGTGGGAAATAAAAAGGAGGTATATGAAAAGAAAGAGGAAGGAAAGATGAAAATCTATTAAGCATTTAATAGCACTAAATTCAACTTCTTTTATTACATATACTCTTGCACAGTGCCAAATATAACACTATCATTAAAAATATTTTGGGGTAATGTGTAAATGTGATATTTTGGCTATTTCTTATACCTACTGCAAATAAATATATTGCTTCAGGTTTATAGACTTTTTTTACAGGAAGTGCTTTGTAAGTTCCAGATAATTTTCTTTTACAAATTTCATTCTTTAAACTGTATTTTTAAGGCAGAAATAAAAGCGCATCACTAAAATCTGAGGATTGTGCAAAATATTTTGTGAGATTTCATGCCATTGCAGATGATGATATATTAATATACAGAGGTAGTTTTTTGTACATCTGAATAGCATAGACACTTATGATTCTTGTCCGGGTTAGCAAGTAAAATGTTAAAATTCTGACTACTTGTGTGTGTAACTTGAGAAATAAGACTTTAAAAAACCCCAGGAAGTCCTAGAAAGTGTAATCATATCTGCTAATGTCAGAGTGAATGTTGCGTCATGAATAGCACAGAATAGAATAGAATAGAATAGAATAGAATAGAATAGAATAGAATAGAATAGAATAGAATAGAATAGAATAGAATAGAATAGAATAGAATAGAATAGAATAGAATAGAATAGAAATCACTGTGAGAAGGTGGGAAGATGCCTTCAAGATCATCCAGTTGAACCACCTACCCAACACTGTAACCACTAAACCATCACCCAGCACCACATCCAGATGCCTCTCGCACACCTCCAGGGATGGTGACTGCACCATATCCCTAGGCAATCTATTCCACTGCCTGACCACCCTGAGAGTGAAAAATTTTTTTCTACTGTCAAATTTGAATCTCCCTTGTCCCAGTTTAAGGCCATTTCTTCTGGTCCTCTCAGTGCAGGCACTGTAGAGGAAACCAGCTCCACCTCACTACAGGCTCCTTTCAGGTGGTCGTAGAGAGATCCCACCTGAGCTTCCTCTTCTCCAGACTAAGCAAACTCAGCTCCCCCAGTCATTCCTCACAAGACAAGTATCCTAGTAAAGGATCTCTCTGAATCTCCCTTTGGTTAAGCCTATGGTTTTCCCAAATACTCCATAGTTTTCCTTCTAGCCTCTCTTAGACTCATTTCAGTAATAGTATCACTATACCTGGGTGGCAGCTACCAAATATTGTTTCCTTGCTTGCCTTGTAGAAAGAGTTGCTCAGTTGTCTTTTTTTCTTTTGCTCAGGATGTTTGAGGAGTGAGAGCTCCCTTTTAACAGATAATCCTGCTACTTTTTCTGCCCCTTTCCTTTTAGTCTTGCCAGTTATGAAATCCCTTCAGTTCCCTTAAGAGATTGAAGTTCACCACCCACATACCCCTTCATTTTCCCAAAACTCGCTTGAAATTGCCTTTTTTGCTATACATATGCTATGCATGTTCTGCTTTAAAAATTGTAGAGCAGTGACAACCACTATCTTCAATATTTGCTTGAAGGTTTTCTCTTAAAGGTGTCTGTATTTAGTCTGATACATAATTTCCTTCATCTTGGCAGATGACATTTTATAATAGGATTTCAAGGTAAGGCTGTTTTATAGATTGCTTTTTGCAATATTTAGAGAGCTGTAAGGACTTGCATTTGGAATCTGCGAGGAAAATTTTAAAGGGTGGTTCAGATCATGATCTAGATTAATTTTTTCTTCCTCATTTTCTATTTCTTATTCTAATCAATTCTGATGCATTTAACTTTTCTAAAAATGCAAGTACTTCTAACTGAAAATAGGATTTTTAAGTAATTAAAGTTAACTTATACTTTGGATATTTTTATTTATATAATTGTTAAAAATTTTTCTAGTTCAGTAAAATTTACAGTTTAGTTGTAGTTCAGTTTCTTGGTTCTTTTAGTTAAACTTTGTCTTAATTTAGATTAATTTAGATTCATTTAGATAGCATCTGTTTAATCAAAAATATTGGAATCAAATACTGTACGTATTAGTATGGTATAAACAGTTGATTTGAAATGTTAAATTTGGTGCAGACAAGTTTCACACAGACATTTTTTATAAAGTCCTTCATCAATGCTGTCAAACCACTGTGAGAGATCCTCTCATTGCTGTACGTCTGATGCAGTTTGCCTACAGTCTTATTATTTTCAAAAGATGGTAATAAACCAACTATTTCATAATTACAGAAAAATACTGTGTCTGTGTGGCCATCAGATTGCTCCTGCCTTGCCCAAAATTAGAAATATTTCTCAAAACAAGAGTATTATCTTTGAACAAACATTGAACACTATATCTGACTTAATTATTGGCTGCAGGAATTGCATGATGTTATTGGCTTGAAGTTCTGAGCAGAACCATGTGGGGGAAAAAAAGTTGTGTATGAATTGGCTGTATGGTGGATTGCTCTCCTTTTTGGTGACCAAACTTGTAAGGATCCAAGTTCTAGATTTGATCCTAGCAGATCTTGATCCATTCCAGCTTGTTAGCTACATGAAACAAATGGAGAGTGATGGTAGTTTACCTAAAATCTAGTACCTGCAAAGTGTGATTTTTGTTTATTTCTGTACATTTTCTATATAAATAGAGAAGGTTTTTAAGAACTTCTGCATAGTAAAATGGGTTAATCCTGTATTGTGTGTCTGCTGGCCTAAGTGTTTTCAGGAAGGGTATTGAAAAGGCATTCTGTTTCCCAGTGAGAGGAGTAGTGAGGTGCTGTTGTAGAAGCTGAAAACTCCCCCACAGACATAAGGTAGCTGACAGTGCAATGAAAAGCATTAGCCAGGAGATTCTTGGAATCCAACAGCTTAATAGAAAAACCTGTCTGAATTCTGAACATGTTTTGTGTTTGTAACAGCTACTGGTAGAAAAACCAAATTAAAACTACTGGAGCAATTTTATCCAATGGATATCCAAACATGGCAATTATAAAGAATGTGTACTCTTCTTGTTTTCATTCAATAACACCTTTTTTTCACTTTTTCAGGTATTATTCTTTCCTGTAAATAGTTTATTTCTTGTATCACACTACCATTCTTTCTTTTTTTTTATTTTTTTTTAATTTTTAACTTTTCATAAATCTTCAGAAGAAGCATGTGTTTGTGAGGAGCAGCTCAGGTGCATTATTCCATCCTGCATCCTTTACTCCTTGAATTCCCAACTTCAGTATAAATGTTTTTATTTCTATCTTATTGCAAAATAGTTTCATACACAAATATTAACTTCCTCAGCTGATGGAGAGTGGCTTTTTTCAGTACCTAAAATCAATTAGTTGCAGTCTTAATTCTTTTCTTGGAAACCTGAAATCAATCTTAAGCATTTTAATGTGGTCCATGATAAATTGCTTCAGAACTATTCAGAATTCTTTTGCTGGAATCTAAGGTGCTGCTGCTGCTGAGGTCTCAGTCTTCTCTTGCTTTTATCACGTCTCTGCACCAGATATTTTGGCTGGCTTAGTAGTTCATAAAATGCAATCAGAAGGTTTGTTTTCTTAAAGGCACATTGGTAGCTTTGCTGCAACCACAGGAAGCTTTAGCCTTTATTTAGGCTATACAGTGGAACTTGGAATTACTACCCTGTGCTTTTTCTACTTTCTGCTTTTTTTAGCCAGTGAGAGCATGGCTTGCTAACATTCTGCATGCTTCCAGCTATTGTTCCTTTTTCTGTTCATCTGCAAACTATGGCAACAAGTAAAAGAGGAGGACATGACAATAGGATTTAGCTTGGTTCTTTGGTTTTGTCTTTTGAAAAGCATAAAGTGTTTCCATTCCAAAACACTTTCCAGTGCTTAGCAGTGTTTAACTTTTTCAAGCCAGAAGTAATGTTTATCTTGCATTTATGTGTGAATTGTTTTTCTGAAGAATTTGGCCAAACAAAATTATGCTTTGTATCCACTGCAGGAGATGGAAGATCATTAGCACTTGTTTTGGGAGCACCCTGATTTGGTGTTTTTTCCAATAGATTGGAATTGCGATAATGATCATCTCAACATTTTTGCCATTGTGATTTACCTGTTTTCCATGTTCAAATAACTCATCTGACCTTTATATCCTCTAAGAATATTTTGCATGCCCTTTGACAAATTCTAAGTGAGCTTTTTGCCACTTTACAGTTCTCACAGCTGAAGTTCAAACTGTCTTTTCATTAATACTTTTTATATGTAATTCTGGAATTATTTTTCCAGAACTACAGTGCTCAATCTACTCCACAAACATTATTGTTTATTCCAGAAATTACTCAAGTGGCCTTTACAGGAGTTGAGAAACTTCTTGAAGAGTCTGAAGTTCCCAAGTATTGTGAAATCTGTTTTTTTTATTTTTCCTAATAGGATGCAGCACAGATGCCAAGCAATCTGAGGAGCAATCTGCATCTGCAAATGAAGAACTTTATCCTTTCTGTAGGGAGCCCAGTTATTTTGAAATCCCTACTAAAGAATGCCAGCAAGCTTCACAGGTAGCAGAGAGCAGTATTCATGAAATTCCCACAAAAGATACCCAAAGCTCCCATGCAGCAGCTTCAGGTCATGCTTCCTTTACCATTGAATTTGATGACAACACTCCAGGAAAAGTAAAGATCAAAGATCATGTGACAAAATTCACATCGGAGCAGCGTCACAAGTCGAAGAAGCCTTCTTCCTCCAGTGGGCAGGACCTGCCAGGGCTTCAGACGGTGATGATGGCTGCAGAGAGCAAAGTAGCAGATTGGCTGGCACAGAACAATCCTCCAAGAATGATATGGGAACCGACAGAGGAGGATTCCAAAAGTATCAAGAGTGATGTTCCAGTGTACTTGAAGAGGCTGAAAGGTAAAGTGAATAATTCCAGCTACGCTTAATTCTGAAAGCAGCAGTTCCTCGCCAGCAGTCAGAGGATCCCTGAGCCCTTGCAGAGCAGATGAAATCACAGATACTCCACACGTGTGCAAGGATTTGGGCTGGGAAATTTTATTGCTGAAACCAAATGCTGAATCATTTTACAATCAATATGCTAATTGGAGATGTTCTAGTGTGGCTGAAAACATCAAGTATTTAAACACTGATTGTGAAAAAGAAAAGGAAAAAACCCAAACCTTAGTTAAATTTTATATATCTCACTTTTTCTCATTAATTACTTTTAAAACATGAATTGCTTTTTGAATCAAAGCTCTGAAGTTCAATTTATGCTTTTAGCAATTCTCTCAATAGCATATCTTCTGTGAATGTTTGTGTGTTCTAAGAAAATCATTTATGGCAAATAATACATCATATAATCATTGTATGGATCATGTTTGGTGGAGTCAAGTTTGAGTCAGGAATCAGAAACAAAGGAAGAGCTTCAATTTTTATACTCAGCTTGAGGACTATTGTATTCATATGAGTGCTGCTGTTGAATGGAGTTCCAGGTGATCATAGATGTTCATTTATTGCAGACGGTGACATTTCAAATGAAAGTAAATCAAATGTTACACATGCCAAGTGTATTTTCTCTTGAGTGTCACTTAACAGAATAGAGAAGCAGATAGTCTTGATGTTCAGATGAAGATTCCAGTACCATTCAGACTTTCAGAATGAAAACTTCTGATGAACTTTTTCAAGTCTCTCTTATTTTCCATTTTTAATTCCAGTAGGTTAACCCTACAGTTCTTATTTTCCTTGGCTCTGCTACTTTATCATGTCTAGTTCTTAAACCAGCTGGGACTGGACACAACAGTCTTTGCCTTATTGATCAAAATTCTGCATTCTAAGGCTGACTCTTTCAAATGAAGCTAAAAATAAAATTATGAAAGCAGTATTATATTAATGTACCAGCATAAAGATAATAGTATATTATTTCTTCCAGTGTAAATCACATTCTTTGGCCTTCATGTAAATCTATTACATTCATGAATGTTCTTTAACATACTAGCCATGACACTTGCAGAAGTAGAAGGGGCTTTATTTATAAGCCTTTTCCTGGCAGAAATTCCTCAAATTCTGATTAATTTTCATCTGAAAGAGGTGTTAGGTATGGGATGGACATGGCCATAATGAATATCTGAATTTTGTAATCTTCTATGGCCTATTTGTATTCTCATTCATTAGTTCTATTTTTATATAGTAAATATACTTAGGTTTAATTATTTTTTTTAAACTCTTAAGCTTTTTTTTTTTTTTCTCCTCCACTTTTTTTATAATATTCTATACTGAAGTCCCATTGCTAAAATTAGATTATATGATTTTCATTGTGGTGTTGATATTGCTTTATTATTATGTGGAAATAGATGAATCATCACATAATTTTTGTAGGCACTATTCTAACAAGTAGAAAACAGGAATTTAAGTCGGGATTTCGGTGTGTTTTCAGTGGCATTAGTATGAAAAGTAAGATTAGCCAATATGTAATTACTAATGTAACTGAATAGTAGCTGCATATCCTAGAAATTTAAATGAGAAAACTTTAAAAAAGCTAACCACTTGTGACTAAAAAATGCAGTAATTGTACATTATGTATATATATATGTATTTGTATATATTCATACATATATACATATATATGGGCAAATTTTGACCTAAAAAATTCAAAGAGGATGAAAGTGTTCTTCCCCAGGTACTGAGCTAAGACTTTGGAGCATTGACACTTTCCTTGTACGTGAGGTTACTCTGTGTTAAATACACTTACTATGTGTAATTATCCAGCCTTCCGTACACTTTCACGTATCACTGCAAAGTACTTTGTAGGTGTATGTATGATTTATGAAATATGTAATCCTTATTCAGAGATCTCAGAGTAGTTTGTGGAATGAATAAGTAATAACAACCATTTTACATGCACACATCAGATGCTGAGTGGAGTGAATTATGGAAAAACTCATTGCTCTTCTTGGAAAGAGTAATAAAGAATTCAATCCAATTTTAAGTAGACATCGCTCATGATAAACTGTTGTAAATGTGGGAGGAATCCAGCAATATGAACTGTGGCTCTCTTCCCACTGTCGGAAGGGCTTGATTAAGGTTTTCTTTTTCCTCTTAACCCTGCCTGGAATGTGTCAGTACTCATTTGTAATCAACTGGCTCTGTAACAAAACTGATATAATTCAAAAACATACTGTAGTATGGCTGGTAAAATACTGGCTTTTGTATGTCACTGATAAGTATTCACAGATGAGAATACTGGGGAAAGGATGCTTCAAATGCACTGCTCTTACTGATCAGCTTCTAAAATGTTTCACTTGTACTGCAAGTTGATTGCATTTCCAGGAACTGTACCAAATTTGCAGAGCCAGGTACTGTAAGCTGTTGGAGTTTAAACAGAAATCCAGTTTGAAATAATTTCCTTCCTGGTTTGCTGCTTGTCTTTTTTGTCTGATATGTTGGGGTCTTCCTTTGGTTGTTTCACTGTGCTAAATGTTGTTTGGCTTTGCTTGTAGGGAATAAGCATGATGATGGCACACAGAGTGATTCAGAAAATATTAGTGCACACCGACATTACAGTAAACGGGCAGCACTTGAAGAACATTTAAGGCATCATCATACAGAGCTGAAAAACTCACACCAGAAAGTCCATTCCACAGAAAAGCAGCAAGAGCAAGCTGGTTTGAGTCAGACTGCCTTTATGATTGAGTTTTTTGATGAAGACCATCCTCGCAAGAGACGTTCTTACTCTTTTTCTCAGAACGTAGGAGGTCTCTGCCCAGAATCTCCATCTCCAACATCTCACACACGAGCTGAAAGAGTGAAACCTGCATCAGGAGAGAAAGTCCCTTCACCTGTGCAAGCTAGCTCATCACATCACAGAGCAGTACATGGTGTTCATGCCAAACTTCTAAAACAGAAATCAGAAGAGCCCTCTGCTGCATTACCTGCCTTACAAGCTGCTTTGTTAAGGAGTTCAGGAAGCCTTGGCCACAGGCCTAATCAGAACCAGGAGATGGACAAAAAGTTGAAGAGCCAACATATTTCTGCTGCTACTGAAAAGGACAATGAGGATGACCAGAGTGACAAAGGTACTTACACTATTGAGCTGGAAAATCCCAATCCTGAAGAAATGGAAGCCCGAAAAATGATTGACAAGGTGAGAAACCTGAAATGCATTCTGATGTTAAAAGTGTTATGGGATGTGTGAGCAGCTGTCTGCCACTTCAGTTCTGCTTATTAAAGCTGCTGCAATAACACAAGTTTTTAAACCTGTCTGTAAGGTTGAAATATGAAATTTCATAAGAGCAGCAGCAGGCATTTGGCTAAACATTATTCCTTGTTTCATACTGCTGTTCTCTTGAAGTTTGGTAGTTTTAATGTGTTTTCAAAAGATCTCAGTACTGTAAAAATACTTGGCACCAAAAATCATTTAACTGGTATTTTTATGAGGGTGGTTTATGTCTCTATGGAAATATTCACTGATTCTTTAAAGCCTATTGTTTCTCTAGTTTTCAGTATTATAAATTGGTTCCATCCAATTTATCATATGGGTATAGGATGTAAATGTTTTCTATACTTATTTAAAAAATATATCCAGTAACAGTGACTTAAATTTCAGTGTCAGTTGTAAAAAGTAAGTATAAAAATGCTTTCATTTTCCAAAAATGTCTATGTGATAGCAATGTAAATTTCCTAGTTTGCTTATTGGTAGCAATAGAAATATAAATAACAGTACAAATTATATTTGCAGTTTAAAAACTGTGTTAAATAACTGCAGATAACTGTTCTTTGGATTCAACAGGAAAATATGTGCAGCAGAAGCTATGTTTAATCATTTTGCTTAACATGACTTGAAATGGATTTTTTTTCTGGTTTCATTGTGTTTTCTTAGATGATCTTATCATTGGATGCCTGCATCCAATTCTAGGCTAGGGTTTTGCTAATTTAAAAGGAAATTAATCATTTACTTGTTTTAGAATTATCTAAGGATTCATTTTCATGTCTAAAACATTTCAGATTCAGATTTCAGAATAAATACATTAAGACATTTAGAATTAATTTTGGCTAGTGTTGAAAACTTTTTTTGCAAGACAAGCTAGCTTCACTGGTTTGATTTTGTAAAAACGTTCTGAAGTAGTGGGAAAATGGGACATTTTATTATAGGTGTTTTCTTTTAAAAAAGGTGCTTATGGAGCATTTGGAGACAGGGGTTAAAGTAAAAGGTGTCGCCTTCAATAAAATAATAAAGATAATAGTTTCACCTCTAGTGAATTCTTAAAAGGAAATTTTTGACTTCTTTGAATCAATATTCAAGAAAAAACTGGGAACTAGAAGCATTCCAAATGAAGCAAGTAAATACTAAAGAACTACAAATTTTTATATTTTATTCCTAAATTATAAATCTTAACTAAATTGCATCAGAAAATTTGTAAGTCGAGTTTTAGCTAAATATAGTAGTTCAAAAGGGCTTTTTTGGAAATCGCACAAAATAATAACATTTGAAAATAGGCAATTTATGTACTTGATAAAAATATTAATGCTGTCTAATATTTATAATCATAAAATATGCTGAGTTGGAAGGGACCCATTAGGATCGAGTTCAACTCTTGGCCTGATGCAGGACACTCCAAGAATCACACCATGGGCCTGAGAGTTAATAAAATTTCAAATTTTTTGTGGCCTTCAGTGCCCACTCAGATTATCTAAAGTCAGTTTTTTGTTTGAAAGAAATCTCTCCTGTTACAGGAGACCTTCAGGAACAGGAAGTGAATGGAAGCCTTAAGGATGATAGTAAAGTATTGCTTAATAATCTTAGTGTTATATAAAAGCTTTTGGGTATCATAAATTTCCCTTACTGCTAACTTTAAAGATGTCACCACTAGGTATTAAAGATTTACTATGGAAGTAAAGCAGAGATGTTTTTCTTCAAGGTCTTCTGTATCATTTCACTTAGTATCTTTGTTGAAATCTTATGAACACTATATTTTACACCCAGTTCAAAGAGCCCTGCTATGCAATTCTTATTTGATTTGGTAATATGATGTAATATGATGCTATTTTTATGAAGTGCAGAAAAACAGCCAATGAAGAAAATCTAAACCAAATGGAAGCCAAAATTTTGTTCTCCAGCTGAGCTGAGCTTTGCTTCCCTCCTATTTTAAATTGCTAATGCTTTGGATAATTTTACTTTGCCAAAGGGGGATAAGTGAGGTATAAGACAAGGACTTTTGTTAGCCTGTTGACTCCTGTGCTTCCTTATTGAGGAATTAAGAGAATTATCAATTATTTCAGGATAACCACTCTTTCGTTGTAGGCAAATCAGTCCTTTTTCTGAGTAGTTACTATGCCTGCTCAATTGAGTCTCATTTAAGGGTGTCTTTTGGGTCAAAAATTTAATTGAAATTCAAGAGTTTAATTTGATAGGATTGGGATGAAAATGCACTAAAAATAGCAAGGATCGCTTTCTAAAACATTTGTACAAATAATGCATTCTTGTCAGTAGCAATTTACATTAGAATGGTGCTAAAATCTGAGTGGTTTACCTGAAGGATTTTCAGTGGAATAAAGTACTCTGGGTTTGGGTATTTTTTCCTTTTTTTTTTGGAGGAAAGGATGAGAATGAGCAAAATATCCAAAGATTACTCCCGAGTGTGACTCATTCTTAGCCTTAGCCTTACTTCTCTTTTCTTTGGAAAGGAACATGAGAGCAAACCACAGATGCAGGAGTAGTGTTAACTTGTAAAAAGTCAAGGTAGGATTATTAATGCTTCTTTGCATTAAGAATCCAAGAGAAACATGCGGGAAATCAAAGTTAAAATTCTTAGCAAAAAAAGAGCAAAACACCCATGTCTCTATGCAATTCTAAGATAAGGGGAGTAAAAATCTTAATGTTGAGCTGTATTACTTCCTTCAAAAGTACCATTTTTGCTTAGTATAGCCTTTTACTAAAGATTCTAGGAAATAGTCTCAAGAATAGATGATTGTGTGAAATGATTTTTAAAAGCCAGAAACTATGCTGTCCTGCTTATTCAGCATCTTTATTTCATTTAGATTGCTTAGGATCCACTTCTTCCTCTGGTGCTCTTTCAGCCTCTAAGAAAAAAGTATTGTCACTGTAGCAGAAAAGGAGTAGAATAGCAAATGACCGAACCTTTATTTCTCAACCATTTTACAGCATGACTTGTGAGAAGAGAATGTGAGAGAAATGCATTATCAGAAAGAAAGAGGAAAAGGTTTTATAAGTAACAGAGAAAAGCTTTTTGATTTTGATACTTTTCCCTAACAGAGAAGGGTAATCTCATATCTGCAGTCATGACTGACTTGGGGTAAATGTCTGCTAGTTTTCTAAAATGCAAGTTTCCAAAAACTTTATGGCTTGTGTCTTATACAACTTCCAAATTTGCTTCCAAAGATTTTTTTAAAAAACAGATTGTATTTTAAGATGAAAAAGTAGAGTACATATGCGCATAGTTTCAGTAGTAAATGTTAAAAGAAGATGCAAGCAGAAATTTATGATTGTGTCTTAATGTGCTTTCTGAGTCGAGAATACTTGAAAAATAACACTAAACTTTGTTTCCTAAAAATCCTTTCATTAGTCAGTGATATTTCTGCATCCAGGTGTTCCAGTGTCACTTAAATTCACAGAGAAGTATGAATTGCTTAGCAGGCTAAGGTTTAGAAAATAGATATATTAATAACAAGGAAAAAAAATAGATGATGGATCTCTTTTTATACTTGTAGAGCTCTTTTTAAAATTGCCACTGAAAGCAATTTTATCAATGTGTTAAGAAAGCAAGCTGCCCTTATATACCACAAAGCCCACCTTGAAAATATGTGGCATAAAATATCCTGTACTCAAATAGCATCAGAAAGGCACAACTTTTTCTAGCAGAATAATTTTTATTGTAGCTAACAGCTAAGTACAAAATAAAACAAATTCAGGATCTTGATTTAATATAGAACATGTTTTCAGTGTTACGTTTACCATATAAAATACAGGAGTAAATGGGGCACAATGGTAGGATTTGTTTTTCCTTTACATCCAGCCTTTATGCTCTTTAGATGGGTTCAATGCTTTCTTTAACACTTAGCAATTGCTTTCTTTCTATCACTGAGTTGTAAATTTTCTATCCATTTTATGCTTTTTAAACAAATCAAATTTATTAGAAGAAGGTTGTTCTCAGCAGTCATATCACATTAAAAAATCTTCCTAGCCCACAGAAAAGGTAAGTCTGTCAGTGGATGAAAGAATTCAAAATGATGCTTCTGCAGTTCATCTTCCTTCTTTGTAGATACAAAGAGACCAAATTATCATGCTAATGACTTTCCTTTTTCAATAAAGCAGAGTACTGCCAGTAATAAATATTAATAAATGAATGTGCAAATAATTCTTCGTGTGTTTGGAATATTAAATACTTTCAGGCCATTGCAGTAAATAAAAAGCAACTCACTGATATTTTTTGCAAGGTCTTTGGGAGTTTTCTTGGGGGCTCTTTTTCTGTTTGTTTTGTGTAGGGGTTTTTTGTTGCCTTTCTTCTTCAGCAGTTTCATTTTAGGGAATTTAAAATTTGAAATATTTTGTAGAACTTACTATAGCAGACATAAGCTTTTCTATGCATGTGTAGGAAGGGAAGGGATGGAATAGAATTGAGGCTGTATGAGTGTTTCAAGTCTCATCAGGTAACCAGGAAATCTGGAACATTATAGCAGTTCATATGCATAAGGAAACATCTGGCTTAAAATTTTCTTTGGTCCCCAAATTTTTAACTTGATTTATGTTACTTTTATTTACATTTCCTAAAAGATAATTGATTTTTTTCATCAGCAAAGTAAATTTAGATTGCAAATTCAGGTGATTCCTACTGATCCCCAAACAGAAGACTTGAAAAAATGTATCAGAATCAAACCTCAGTCCATCCTTATGCCACCTTCAGAAAGACTTACTGTGATCATGTAATGATATTGTTTTCAATGCAAGCTCCATATTCTAGATGTTTTAAAGTCTTTATTTATGTAGATAGATAGGCCCTAATAGTAATGATCTTGTTTTTAATGTACAGTCTATCACCCTGAATTCATTTGATTATAACTGTGCAATAAGTATACATAAAATACTACTCTATTGACACAATCTTGAAAGAGATTCTTCTTTCCTCTTTAAAATTATGGAATAGTAATTATGGAGGGAAAATTGTATCGGTGTTCCAATTTTATTTTCTAGATCTTTCTGCTCATGATGATACTTATTTGTTTAGTCTGACTTTTTTTAGTATGGGTATGAATGGGAATCTATTCTGAAAGATGATTGTTAGAAAATGGAATCTCCTTATTATTTTTACTCCCAGGGTATATTTGTTGATACCACATTATAATGTGGCTAATGTGTTTTTGAAGGAGTGTTTACTTTTGAATGGTTTATTGTTGTTGCTTTAAGCGTTCACAAAGTTTGTATACCAGATCTTGTCTTCTCTGTTGCAAATGTTAAAAATTTATCAATAATCCTGCAGATTATTATTGTTATAATTCCTCTGGCTATGGAGTTAATATACATGTTATGGAACTGCTCTTGGCAATTTTTTCAGTATTATAAATGGGAAATGACCTGGAAAGAATCAATGGGCAGGGAGTAAGTTGAGAGAAAAAAAAAGATCTCAGTATGTTTCAATGACTGTTAAAAGAACTGAGGTAGATATATCTATTTTCAGAAGATCACTTTCAGATCTTCTGTCTTTTCACACTCTCTGGGTTTAATTGCTTTTACCATTGCTTCAGCAGCTTCTTTGAGAGAAATGCCTTGAGCCCTAACAGAGTGTCTTGTTTGCAGAATTAGTATTTTATGAGTACAGTGCTGAAAAAGCAGTAGACCACTTGAAGTCCATCCAATCATCTAAGCTTATAAAATTTTTCAAGAGTTCAGAGGATGTTTATAATCTTTTCCTCTTATGAGGAAAGGAGTTTTACAGCCTCTAAACTCGTTTCCTTTTTAATTTGGAATACTAAAGAAAATGAATTCTTCACAGTAGCAAACAGGAACCAAATATGTATGCATGTAAATATGTAACTGGTGTCTGGTAAGAGGAAGCTCTTAGACTTGGCACGTTGATCCTTTTCATTTGCTTATGTGGCTTTTTTTATACCAGAGCATCTTGCATCTGATTCTATAACTTTGATTCAGAGTTAAAATGACGTAAACAGCTTCTGTGAAAATCCATGGCTATTCACGAGATATGCCCTGCACAGAACACAGTCTGTTTGCCTGGGATGCCTGGGATAACTGCCAAGAACAAGCAAAAACTATTAAAATGAAACTCCTCAGAAGCAGCTTGGTTAAACACAGTTCATGCAGTAGCTAAACACAAAGTGAGCTGAGGCTTTGTATTATCTCACTTTGTGAAAGGTGGGAAAAAATGTTTGCCTTTTGTCTTTTCTCTGTAATCAAGAACTGACTTTTAAGGACCAGTGTACTGTGTATTATGTTTGCCTGAACTACGTTCTTTGAAAGAATTGTCAGGAGCTCAGTCTGAACACCAAATGCAGCGTTACTGAGATGATCTGCCGAGACCATCTGAAGCCTCCTCCATTTCCGGAGTCCTCTCTTGCCATCAATCAATCATCTCTGAGTGTGGTTTATTTACAGTTTCTTCTTTCTTACTACACCCAAACTGTGCTCAAATCCTGAAATCCTGCTTGTATTTCCAGAATCATACTTCTCTTTTTTTATGTTTGGTTTTTGCTGGTCTGACTCTTATCAGTTCACAGCTCAGTTTCTGAAATCTACTTTTGACTTCTGTGACAAACAAATACGCTCATCATCTTCCTTTCCCATGAAAGGTTATGAAACACAATTGCTATCATAATTTACATCCTATCACTTTAAAATGGGATACCTTATTTCAAATTAAGTAATTTGTTTCTTGTTTATTTTGCCAATGGCCCTTCTTTAATGCACCCCTTGTTCCTTACCTTTGCTCTGCTTTATTTTTATTTTTTTAACTCTTTATGTTTGAATTCCCTTTGTCTTTCTTGTCATTGGGTTTTGTTCTGTTCCTTTTATAACAGATTGCCTGCATTGAAATTAATAGCATTCAAATCATGATCTTTTTAAAATATGTGTCTAGATAACATCACTGACTCTTGTTAGGATCTGAAAAAATAGAAAAAGAATTATTGAAATAATTTTACTTTTCAAATACTGTTATTAATGAATAGGAATTGCAGCTAGAATTCTTAATATTTATTTTTTTGTTTTCTGTTAATTTTCTGTTAATTACTCTATATACTTTTCATTGAGACTTCAGCAGTAAAGTTTACTGGGTAAACTCTGTAAACTAACATTTTTTAAATTTTAAAACTAGATAGGATTCTTCAGGTTTTCCCATTCTAATATACATAATTTGCTGTAAAACTACTGTAAAACTGAGTAAACATATATCTTAGAAGCCTCGAATGATACTTTTTTTCCATTTATATCAGTATTTTCAGTAATGATTTGGACAAGGAGCTAGTTCTGTGGTCACTAAGTACTGAATAATTATCGTATTGTAGAACTGCAGTGTGAACTTCTTACACCATGAAACAGTTTAAAGATAAAGCAAGTATAAAGCCCAGAGAGGAACTTTGAAAAGCATCTAGATGAGATACAACTAGAAAAAGTTTTTTTCTTTGTCAAAAACTTTCAAGTTTATAAAAAGCACAAAAGAAGAACATCAGCTGAATGTTGTGGGTATGGGGGAGGAGGTTAGCAAACCACTGTCTTCCTTCTTTCTCAGAAAAAAATGGTTCCTGTTGCCATTATTTTTTTTCTGACCATTTTTTATTTTAATTTCTTGAAAGTATTGCACATATTGAGAAAGAAAATTGGTAGTTAATTCTAAAGTCAGTATGTTCACCTGTATTATCTGTACTACAAAAAGTATTAATTAATCTACTTTAGGGCAGGAGAAGGGAGAGTGAGCAAGATCAATTCCTGCTCACTAAAGCTAGCTTGTGTTAGAGCTGTGTTTCAGCTGTGGTGATGAGCAGGTGAGCTGAAGTCATGAGCTGTTGCCACAGGAAAGTGTATATGACCTGCCAAAAGAGAGTACTCTGCCTTCTGCAATATTAGCACTTGCCAAAGGGATCAAGGCATGGTCCCAGACTTGGTCCTGTAACTCACGCTGTCTCTGAAAACATCCCAGTACCTTTTGCAAGATTTGCATCTTGCTTTCATTGCGTTAGATAGATTTTGTTAATTCTTGGATTTGATTGAATAAAGAATTTTAACAATTACTGGTTAATTTAGATAAGGTTATATTCTCAGAATACTGGAAAAACTGTTGCTGCTATAAAGTGATGGAATTTGGGAATATCTTCATTAAGCTACAGTTGTTTTGCCATTAGTTATTACATATTTTCCTTCTGTATATTTTCAGGGCAAGTTTGCATTCCAGCAAGTAACAAGATAGTGCTTTGAGGCTTGCTGTAGTTCTAGCCTGCTGTTTTGTCCCTTTTTTTTACTGGGTGAACTGCAGAATGTAAATGGATTATCATAGGGATCTTTGGAGGACTTACTTCACTGCTTTGAAATTGAAAAGCATGTGCTAGGACCTCACCTTTAACCTGCTGCTCTGAGATACTTAGGGCTTTCTGAAAACTTTGCACTAGGAGACCTAAGATGCTAAGCTATTATGTAAGATCACTGTTATTATGGAGCACAGAATCCATGGAAAGGACCAGGAAAGGTGATGTGTAGTCCAGCTGCCTGCTCAAAGAAGTTTTGGGGTCAGCCAGGTTGTCCAGGACTTTATCCCTTTGGGTCTTCCTGCCCTACGTGGGCAGAGACTAGGCAAGCTTGCTTGGCTGTCCTCTGAATGTAAAAACTTTTCTTCATACCCTGTCTTATCTTACATCAGTTGTCCCTTGTCCCCCTGCAGTGTAGCACTGTGAAGAGCCTGGCTGTCATCTTGATACACTCCCCATTGTACTTGGGGGGCTGCTGTTAGGCAACCCAAAAGCCTTCCCATCCCCCAAGTGATCAAATCCAGCTTCCCCAGACTCTCCCCTCAGGTAAAATGCTCTAGTCTTGGCCATCTTGGTGGCCCCTGCTGAGCTACTCAGTTAGAGAGTGTCTCTCTTATATCACGTGTTAATCCGTTTGCTTAAGAGGCCAGCTGGATTGTAGGTTAAACAAAATTACATCAAGAACATCAGGTCTTAACTTTCTACAGCATGTCATCATTCTCATACCACTTAAAATGTCCTGCTTTGCAATGGAAATTGTTTCATGCTTCATAACAGTAGTTATTTTTAAACATCACCATCACAATTTACACAATGTTTGTGTCTGTTCTCCCATTACAGCCATACAGCATAGACCCTGCAAGAACCCCATTAAATGGTGCAGATTGGTGGGGTGTCTATAGATTTTTCTCTGCCCAGTCAACATTCAGGTTTTCTATGAAAATTTTCATCCTGGTTTTTGTTCTGTAACTTCATGAAACTTGAAATAATCAGGGAAGAGCAATGCAATCTTATCTCTTCTGATATCCCCACTGTATAGAGAGAAGGAGAATTAAGAGTGCTATTGCTTGGGTCTTAGTGATACCCATATTACTTTTCACAGAAAAAAAATAGGCGATATTCAAATTTGGTTTTGCAGTAATTTCAGTAATAGAAGAACAAGATTTGCTTGAACATGAGTTCAAGAAAAGGTAAGACTGAAAGAAGTGTTATTTCTGATGCAAATAAATTTGACATGGTGAATGAATGTGCTGTCAGATAAAATGAAGCAATTTACAGGCAGCAATTTGCTGCTGTAGTCCCAATTAGATATCAAAGTGTGGAATTCATATTTTCCTTCTGGTGCTTATTGATAATACCAGAATATTGTTTGATTTAAAAGAACATGTAAAATTCTGTAATCAATGAAACTATAGCAAAGAAAAAGTCTCTGCAGAGTAGAGATATTTTCAAAGAAAGTTGTCAGTGTCAGTAGCTGGTTTCTGTCTTCAAAAATTGCTACAACAATAGAAATTAAAAGTATATCATGAAAGCCAAAATTTAAGTTCTAACACTAATTTTCTAAAAAGAAAGTGAGTATTTTGTAAATACTGTTAAGCAGCTTCTAATGTGGAGATTCTCAATATGATTTATGTATAAATTGAAAATTCAGGTAGCGCTGCCTGAATTTTAAGATGTCAGGAAAGCAGGCTATTCTCATGAGAGCAAAATACAAAAAACGCATTTGAGAAATTTTCCTCAGGTCTAAATGTAGTAATGCTGTAGCAAGGTCTACCTGTATGGTTAGAAGAGCATAAGGAGTTGAATGACAGGGTGCTTAACTTATTTTTTCCTCTGTCTGCTTCTTAGAAGTTGACAAAGTTATGGTTTGTGGCCATCTAGTGGTGTATCCATGCTGAAGACACTAACCTTGTTCAGAATTGTAATAAACTAATCCTCTAGATTTGCTGTGCAAAACTGAATTACAGCACATTTTTGGAGAAAAAAGAATTCTGTACCCTTTTTCTATTCTGCACTAGTAGTGTTTGTTACTGGAGGATAACATCTGTGAAGATGACAAAACAATTTTTCATGTTAACTGTTACTTTTTGGCAACCAGTTTTAATGTATGTAGGAGGTTCATTTTATTCTGTAATTTTAATGTGTAAATCCCTAGGAGTAAAGTAGTGAATCATAAATTTGCAAATTTTATAAATTACATGTTTCCAAGATACAGATATTCTCTAAAATGTCTTTGATTATATATTAATTCTGAAAGCTATTCATATTCCCTGTTTTCTATGACTCATGAGAAATTTGACAAACAGTGTGGTGATTCTCCTAAAGTTCTTATTACTAAATTGCCTTGGTAATAATGTTTTCTCTAGTATTTTTTTCTGAGCAGTGTTTTTTAAATGTCATGGGAAAATTATTCTGGCATAAGCAAAAGAGATTAATATAAGCATCATTAGGAAACAGAGTAGTAAAAGAGCTATGCCAAGTCACGTCTTGGATGAGATGAGTCTACATGATTCATGAGACCTGGAGGACTTTCAACATCTGCCAAGTCTCTAACAGTTGAAAAACTGAAATTTTGTTTCTATTAGAGAAATAATTCAATAAGCATATTAATAGCAAATGCAAAAATTTATATTTCTTGTTCCTATTAGATAATAGCAAAAATCTGAACATTTGGTGATTCTAGTTATTGGGTTTTTTGCTTTTATCTTTTGTTCCTTTCATCAAAGTGTCATTGTTTCATATCTGACCATTCCAACTAGCAGTTCTTTGAATTTTCACAATGTTGACATAGAATTCCACTTTTTTTTAATTGCTGTAGATTTTTCTTCTATTTACTTTGTAGATTGCACTAAGGTGAGAGTTAAGTATAATACAATAACAACTATTTATACTCACTATTCAGCATGCCACCATCCATCCATTAACATTGAACATTGTATCAGGATGGTATTGGGTTAATGAATGTAATGGTTTGTTTCATTTTCAGGTATTTGGAGTGGATGACAGCCAGGATTATAATAGGCCTGTTATCAACGAGAACCAGAAAGATTTAGTAAAAGATTGGGCTATAAATTCTGCTACAGTAGTGCTGGAAGAAAAAAGACCACTGAGTACAACTGGATTTCTTGACACAGAGGTAGAATTTAATTTTTGACGGTCTTCTTTTTTCTTCCACTAAAAGAGAGCACTAAGAACTGACAGTAAGTGTTAAACAGGAAACAAAATCTTGCCTGGAAAAGATTAACTCCGATCTATAAGTATTTTATTTCTTCTAGGCCTTTATTGCATTATCAAAGCTTCTCTGTCAGAGACAGGCATAATTCATTACAGAGGTGTTTTAAGACTTGGCTGCCTTCCTATGTGCACTGACACAAGTGTATTGGAAATGTAGCAGAAGTTTGCACACTATATGCTTCATGTAAGTTCTTCAGCAGAATAAGGAAAAGCTGGTTATGCTTTATAGCCCAAAGCAAGTAACGATATTAAAATTCAGAAATAAGATGTGTGCGCTTAATGCATGATACAAAGTCATCTAGGAAAAAATGGTGGATAGTACTTTTCAGATTTTTTTTTTCTGAAGCCAGAGGACTGTAGGATTTTACACTTGTGGTTTAAGTTCTGCCACTCATGACAAGTCACTTGCATTAGTTGATTCAGACACAGTATAACTTAATCAGTTGGTGAAAGATTAAACAGAGGAAAATGCCTGGCTTTATATATGGCTTAGAATACGCACACAAACTAGATATTGGTCATATTTCATACTTGGGAGGCCTTCTGATATCATTGTGATGGGTAAACTAACCTGAAATGTGTCTGCAACAGAACAGGACCACAATGGAGCAGAATCAGCTGGATACAGTAATGAAGCACATAACACATCTACTTCCCTTGGCAAACTGTTTCTGAAGTATGGTCCTTTAATTTAGCAAACTCTATAAATAAGCAATTTTTTGGAAGTTATCAAGAGCTTAAAGTATTACTTAGTGTGCCTGCTATGCAAATACCTTGATTTTAGTATCTACAAATCTGTGTCTCCTAGAGATGTGTTTTCTCATGGCAATATTTTAGCTACTGCGAAGCCTTGAGACACTAAGTATGTCACTGTGTCTAGATTAGTACCTTTGACTAATTTTTCTAATGCTACAGCTTCAAGTGAAGTATTGCCACACAGCATAGGCATATCCTGTGGAAGGTTTTTCACCTTGCTGCTTTGCACAAATAACCATATTCTTTCTCTCTCTTTTTTTTTTATGCCTTTTGCAGCACTCAGCTCTTTTGTTCCTTGTCGGTTTTCAAGAGTATTGATATTTTTCCACTTTTATAAATCCATAAGAAGAAAAATATATGATTTATTTTATGAACATGATTGTGCTTTTCAGGTGTCAACTTTACAAATAAAAGGTTTTGTTTTTAGACAACTGAGAATACTTCTGCAATCACACAGCGGCTGTAAGAAACCTTTTGGCTATGACATCCTAAAACTCACTTTGATTTAGGTGGATATTACAATAATTATGCTGTTTTATTACTGTGACTGCTTTGCTGCTTTAAAAGGTCTTTATATAGTGGGAAGGAATAGGTTATAATCATAATTTAAAATATTACAAGGCATGATGATAGGGGAAAAAACGGCATTTATTTGCTAAGTCAAGGGAAAAAGCTGACATAAGCAACGTGGATAAAGCAAATGTTAGTGTAAGAAGAGTGGAGGACAGATAAAGGTGAAAGAAAGCTTACTAGACAAAGTTAAAAGTAGAGGTTGGCTGATATGTAGAAAAGAGAAGGTAGTTCAGAAAATTAGGTGTGTCTTTTATAGGGAAATAATGGGAAAATAATCATGAGGCTAACTACGTAGAGAAGATTGTTACATTTTAAGACTTATTACCAAAACTTGCACTCAGTAGGAAAGGAAGAGGCAAATGGGTTTGATATGTAAAGTATGTGGGTCATGTTCTCATATACAAACTTTTCTGTTCATGGGTTTTGGAACACTTACTGCATTACTGAGCTGCAGGTCACAGATTATAAACCTTATTGAAGATCTTGGCTAAATAGTTAGGTAATGTGAGGGTAGCTCAGTGTTCCACTTTTGCATCCACTCAGATTGTGGGTGGGCCTTATTCCAGCTGTCCATCACAGTTATTCCTGTACATGATTAGCAGAATGAGGTGAATTCAGAACATGATTGGCATAGAAAAAGCAACGAACAGAAATCTAAGATATTTCTATTCAAGAAAATGGAAAAGATGGCCTGGGAAATTATAAAGATGTTATAAAAACAGTTTTGCAGAATCACAGAATAGTTAGGGTTGGAAGACACCTCTGGAGACCACGCAGTCCAACTCCACTGCCAAGGCAGGACAGGATCATCTAGATTCGCTTTGGGGGTTGAAAGCTTATTCTGAACTTGAATATCTTAGCTTTACAGGGCTTTTGAAGTAGCATTAATAAAATGTGTGGAAATGTTTTTCTTGTTCAGGAAATTCTCAGCTTTTTCTTTGATACAACAATCTTTGAATACTTTTGAATAGTGTGTGTCATAAATAAAATAAAACACAGAGTGAGTATCTTGACACAGTTGGACTGAACCTGAACACACTAGTTCTTGCCTTTTCAATGATTCCATATAGGCAATGAAAATACTAAGGCCATCTATCTAAAGTATTTAAATGTTTTTATTTTCTTTATCATAAGTGGCCACTTGCCAACCAAGGTAAGTGTGATTAAAGAACAAAAATTAAGTAAATAGAGAACAAAGAGAATATTGTTGTTGTTTTTATTATTTGTTCTTACCCTATGAGTTTGATTAATAAAAATACTGTAGTATTTGGGCTATAATCTATAAATCCAACTTCCATTTAATTTTCAGTGGTCAGTTGTCTGTGCTAAACACAATTCTTAAATAATGGTTTATTAACATTGTGTTTGATATGCTTTGGTTTTTGGTCAGTTTGGGGATTGTTTTGTTTTTTGTAAGACTAAAGCTCCATTAGAAACCTGGTTCTTCATCAATGCCATTGACTACGATGTTCCTTTTTGCTGTTTTGAATGCCTGCTTTATGTCTTTCCCACTGAAGATCAGATAAATAATACTATTGAAATTCTATATATTGAATAATTTCATTCATGTAAATATCTGCTATTACTTCTTAAAAGTGGAGTATTTAGAGGCTGTATTTCCTTTTGTTTGTCCTCTCAAAGTACTCTATTTTCCTGTCCTGTAGAACCATTCATTTAGTATGAAGTTTGATACTTATTTTTTGTTTGAACTAGATGCTATACTGAAATATAGGCTGATGTATCACCATTGTCACAGAGTTGTGGAAGGCAAATAGGACCCTTGAATACCCAGTCAGTAGAGAAGGGCAGTGTTATTGCCATAATGAAGGTTTCCCTGTAAAAATAGCAATTGTTAAAAATTTTTACCGTTCTTCATCAAGAAAGGTGCATACAAGTCGAGAGGATGTACAAAGTCTACTCAGATTATTATGGGAATGGAGATTTACCTTACAAGAACAGATCAGTGCTGTTCAATTAGTAATAGCTGAGATGAGTGCAACTGCTGAATTTATGTATAAAAGGAGTAACTGTAATAGAAGAGAAAAAGAACTGTTTAAGATAGGTGTCAGTGTTGTTCCAGGAATAACTTGAAGACACATGGTGTAAATAAATCATGTATGGAAATCTGTAAAAGATCATTACCCCAGAGACATATGAAGCAGGTAGAGTGAGGAGGGAAGAACTGCTTCTAAGACGGCAATTTATGAAAAGATTAAATAATATGATTCTTACAACTTGAACTGACTGGAGTTACGTGTCTGAAAAGACATTTAATTTTTTTATTGATTTTATTCACCTTGTTGAAATTTATTTTAAAAAATCTATTTTTCTGCTCTGAAATGCCAAGAACTAGAGATGCTTTCAGGTGTAATGTGCGTGAGCTGTGGATTTTTTTCAAATATGGAGCCCGAATCCCTAAATCTTGAGGCTGAATACTAAGTCCACAGAAATCCATTGATACATTTTCAAAAGATTTCTTACTCCTCTTGACTTTATATGTGAGATAAGCATTAGAGAAATTAGATTTTACAAGAGGGTAAAAGGTTGGTATCTCATAGGTAAACCCAGCTTTTCTGAAATACAGAATTCAAGAGAAGATTTGGAGAATTGCTTGCTTGAGAGCCTGTAAGATGGAAATTGATATGGATTATAGGAAGAACATTAGGATAACTGAACATGACTTTTTACATATGTGTTTTATAAACCCTACACCTTCTGGATGTGCTTAAACTTCTATGAAAAGAAACTGCCTATTTTTGTTGTTTGTGCTTGTATACACAGAGAGCTGACAAAGCATGCATTTACATTTACTGCTATGTAGAAACCATTTTTGGCAATAATTACATTCAGAGAAAAATAATTTATCATGTTACTTTGCTTCAATTAATCTGCAGAATCTTAGTGTGTTTCTCCATTGTGAAGTACAATTTAGATTTCTGACACATACCTGTGCCTCTGATATTGCTCAGGTGGTACAGAAGGAACTAGTTGAAATTTTCTGTTACAAAGATGATTGGGACATCTATTGTGTTTGGATTTGGCTATAATTAGTTGTTTTATTGGATAGAAGTTCACTAGTACCAACAGGAAAAGAAAGATTAGTGATAGGGAAGAAAAATGAGGGCTTGATATTTGTCAGTGCATAAATGCTGTGTGTGTTTTGTAATATTCTTACAGGCATCTTGCATTGTCTTCAGAAATGCTCAAAATAATAGAAACACTGCCTTCCTTTGCTGTTGTTGGACTTGAATTTTATAACATTTTGATTCTAAAAATATTATTCAAAATGTGGAAATTTGTAAAATAGTTCAAACAAAAAAGAGTAGTCAAGGCATTAGGCAAAAATCAGCATCTTGAGCAGAAGTGTGAAGATTTGAAGATGCAGCAGGGCTGGTGATGTTTTTTGGAGATGTAAACAAGAGAGACTGTAAGATATTTGATGAGACAGTAACATTGCACTATATTTAGAAATCAGGTTTTGAAAAGATGCTGTAGTAAAACAAGAAGATGATTTAATTCTATGCTTTTCTTGCATTTTAAAATTTTTCAAGATTTGAAAAGGTTTGCCATCAAGGAACCACAATAATTTCCTTTCTGGTTTAGGTGCAAAAAAATTGTAAAATATTGATAACATTGACTTTGCTGTTACCCAGTAGGATGGTTTAAAACTAATCTTTGCTTCTTTTTTTGTTTAGGCCAAACAAATAATCTGAGCTTCCTTTCCTTTCCATCATAAGTTATCTTATTCTTTCAGTCCTTAAGGTATTCTTTCTGTAATGAAATAAATTCAATATTTCATCTTGACAAGAGGGTCTTCTAACCCGGTAAAATGTCATTTCCTTGTCTTCCTGAAGCACATTTTTAATTTTTTAACGCACCCCCACCCCCCATGTACTATTCCTGCACTTCTGAGCTGAGGACTGAAATAACCTGATCTTAGAACTAGCATATGTTCTGATGTATTTTATATAGGTTCTGGTGTTTAAAAGTTCACTGCAGTAAGAACTGTTGTTTATTTGGTACTTATTCAGCAGCTATTTAGATTTTATCGTTTGCCATTCTAGAGCTGGGGACTCTAAATTTTATTGAGGTAAACTATTTTTTCCAACTTCCTCCAGGAAAATAGTATCTGACATATCTATACAGGAAAAAGCCTGGAAAGATTGCATGGTTTTTATCAAGCAGTTATGATTTTTATTCTGCTTTTGTTTTTCTTTTTTAGGAAGGTTCTGCTAATCCTGGAAGTAAACGTTGGGTATCGCAGTGGGCCAGTTTGGCTGCTAATCACACACGTCATGACCAAGATGACCTGAGATTGGAGTCCTCTGTGCCTGCTCCATTAGAAAATGGTAAACTGTTCTTGTTGTTATAATTTATGCTGAAAAACCTGTGAAAGGGAGAAAGGGATGATTATGTGCTGTACTTAATCAGCTTTTTTACTCATAATGCCTCATTTTCACATGAAATTCTTCTGTTCCATTGAGCAGAAACAAGCTCAGCAACAGTGGTGTCTGCATGGCTGTTGAATGCCAATATTACACTGAATGTTACTAAAACATGAGAGTTTATAAACTGTTGAATACTAGAGAAACTTTCACTTAAATGCTGCTTGGTTTGGTATGCATAGTATGTTTCTTTCCTTACATCTTTCTTAGTCTAAATTGAACTTCAGTGTAATGATAATTAAACAATCCAACCTGAGAGACATCAGCTGAAACATAGCATCCTTCCTTATCTTTTAAATACAGGTCTTTTATGTTTCTTGAAAAACCCAGAAACTGTGTCTTAAGCAATGAACAACCGTGTCTCCCTTTCTGATTTTGAAATGGTTTATTCTTTAACATCTACAGTCTTTACTATAAACAAGTTACTTGCCTTTCTTCTCTTCTGCTTTTTTCTTCCTGCCAATTTCACTTCAGAAATTGTGATCATCTTTGGGAGAAGTTTTACAAAGAAGTTTTGCTTTTGATGTTGCATAATTCATATATCTGTACCAATGCGTAAAACAGTTTTTTACCAGTGACTGCTTTTTTTGTTGGAGCTTTTCCTCTTCTCCTAAGCATTGAACTTTTCCTAGGTTTCTAAAAGTCAAAGGAGATGAAAAGAGGAAAAATTAAATTAACTGATACACACAGAATAATGGAAATCAAGAGCAAATTTTGCACTGTTTGAAAGGATTGGGTGTGTACATACAGGACACTCAAAATCGCTGCTATTGAGAGTGATTGTTTGTGTGGATAATTGGGAGCTTTGGTGGTCTTTTGGTTTTTGTAGTGTTTAAAATGGTCACTTTCAGATGAGGCATTACCTAGGATCTTCTTTGGAAAGGCTTTTTTTCCCATTATAAGAACTAAGATGAGAGATAAAGTGAAGCAACTCCTTAGTAATGCATACGCATACTGCAAGAATTCTAAATTAGTAAAGGGGAAATAAAGCATTCAAAGCTCCAACACACTACAGCATCAAGGTGTAATAAAAATAAAATTTAGTATGTACATCTAACAACCAATTCACAAAACATGTCTTGTTGACTTAGATGCCTGCATCTTCTTTAGAAATCTTAGTATTTAAACTTTGCATAACACATATATAGCCAAATACGATGCTGAACAACTCCATGTCTTTTTTTTTACTAAAGACCATTTGAAGTTCACCAAGAAGCAAGTTAAGTGCTTATATATGTCTAAAATATTTGATCTGGTAGGCATGTCTGAGAGAAGTCAATCTTCACAGATGGCAGTCATACTGATTTTCGTTAAACCTTCAATTCGTTTCATAAGAATAAAAACCAGTCCTGGAATTGGAAAACCTTGCTTAGATTTTAGAAGTACTTACTGTTTCTCAAATCAGTGTCTTAACATAGATAATAGAAAATAAAGCTGTGAGTCCTTTTGCACTCTTCATCAAAGGTGTGACACTGCAAAGAGAAAAGATAGATTGAAGAGCATGGATAGAAAGCAGCAGGTATACATACAATGTTATTGTTGATAATTAGTTAATTGCTTAGAGGATTCTCATGGAGAGAGAAGCCCTATACTTCAGTTCTTACTCCTGGAACAACCAATGCTGGTGGCAAGCCATGGTAGGAAAGTCCCAACAGGGTATGCGGAGCAGTTGCTTACAAAGTTCTCCTGGCAAAAAGGGAACTGATAGATGTGTACTTCTAAGTATGTCACATTATATTGCAAGAGCAGAGAAATGAACTGTAAAAAGAATGTTTTCTATCTAAATATTCAAAGTCAGAGCAATTCGTAGAACAATTTATGTCATCTTTGAGTAATAAAAACTTGTTTCTGACAGCACAACTGCCATGTTTGTTAAATGGGCAAGGAGGGCACAGTCATCATCACTGTGGAAAAATAAAGTTTGGTTTCTTAAACAGTTATTCCTTGCAACAGTCCATGGAATGGCCTTTCTGCCAAAGCAGTATTCATTCTGTGCACACTAAGAATTCAATGAAAGTGCTTGAAGCAGTAGTGCTGCATTCTTTAAATACCTTGTGTTTTATACAGTTTGATACAGTGTCTTGTTTGAGATAAAACCATTATTTTTGCTTTCTCAGCCATAGTAAGTTCTTTGTTTGCGAGTGGGGCTTTTCAATATTGCTGACAAGTGTCTCCCAGCACTGCAGATTCTTGCCTGAGTGAGGCGAGACCTCACGGGAGAGGCTGTAGTCTGTCCATAAGACCTCAAGCTATGGAACAGACAAGTAGGAAGGAAGAAGGAGAATTTTATTCTTTTTTGTAGTTTTGAAATCTAGTCCTAAAGGTGTTTAGAAATATAAGACTTGCTTTCTACTTCCTGTTGTAATGGTGTACTGATTGATATAACAGTAATTTCTTACCTTTTTTAACCTACTGTGAGATCATAAGAACATTGGATGGACTGATGACTTTTTCAGTTCTGTGTTGTATTAGCCTTATGCAGTCTTAAGCATTTAATCTTTCTATTTGCCTTGCTGTTGAATGTCTTCTCAAATATTTTTTTTCTATTTCATTTTTAGACACAGACATCAGTGAGTCTGGTATTTCTGTTAGAAGTGCTGGTTCAGCTGCTTCTGTGACCAGCCAAGGTGATCGAAAGAGGAGGACACTTCCACAGCTTCCCATAGAGGACAAAGTAAATGAAAACTCAAAACCAAAAACTGTATCTCATCAGAGGTCAGAAATAGGTGAAAAGCAAGACACTGAACTTCAGGAGAAAGAAACTCCAGCTCGTGCCTCAGATGCTAAGTCAAGCAGAACAATGAATGGTCTTTCACCCAAAGCTACTGGAGACAAAGTTTTTTCTTTTCCCAGCTCTTCTAGTAAAGAGAGAGTTGAAACTTCTGTGGTGAAACAAGCTTTAGCAAAAATTCAACAACAAGAAAGAAAGGAGCAAGGACACTGGACACCTTCAAAATTATCCTCTACAAAATCTGCTGCAAACCAGATTGAGAAAGGTAGAGAGGAGATTGTTGTGTCACCCAAACCTTTGGATAATCAAGATAATGCTCCTGGATATGTTATAGATAAAGCAGAAATTAAGTTGGCACAGATTGAGGGAAAAAGAAGAAAAAATGAGGAAATCATTAGAGGACAAAGTCCTAAAGTACATGGAGGAGAAAAAAAGGAATCTTCAAAACCATTAGTGAGGCAAGGTAGCTTTACTATAGATAAGCCTAGCACAAATATACCTATAGAACTTATTCCTCACATTAATAAACAAAGTGGTTCTGCTGCCCCTTTAGTGTCTGCAAACAGGTTACGTGACAGAAGTGATTCAATGGACACTGATTCCAGTATAGATACAACACTCATTTTAAAAGACACAGAAGCTGTAATGGCCTTCCTTGAAGCTAAATTGCGTGAGGAAAATAAAACTGATGAAGGTCCTGACACTCCTAGCTATAACAGAGATAATTCCATATCACCAGAATCAGATGTCGATACAGCCAGCACAATCAGTCTTGTTACAGGTGACAGTGAAAGAAAATCCACACAGAAGCGGAAGAGCTTTACAAACTTATATAAAGATAGATGCTCCACTGGTTCCCCTTCGAAGGATGCTTTAAAATCTTCTACAAGTGCCAGAGAAAAGATGGAAAAGAAAACTAAGAGTCGATCTTCAGATGGTGGGTCTAGAGCTGACGCTCGCAAAACCGTGCAATCCAGTGGAAGAATGAGACAGCCGTCAGTAGATTTAACGGATGATGACCAAACATCCAGCGTACCTCATTCTGCCATTTCTGATATCCTGTCATCTGACCAGGAAACCTACTCTGGCAAATCACATGGAAGAGTTCCTTTTGCCTCAGCAGATGAACTCGTACATTCCAAGATGGAAGGAAAGTCAGCTAAATCAAAAACCTCTCCTGTTGGACTTGGGCAGTCTAGTAAATCTACCACTCTTCCAAGACCTCGTCCCACAAGGACTTCTCTGTTGCGCAGAGCGCGCCTTGGTGAAGTCTCAGACAGCGAGCTTGCTGATGCTGATAAGGCTTCAGTAGCTTCCGAAGTGTCCACTACAAGTTCTACATCGAAGCCTCCATCAGGGAGGAGAAATATTTCCAGAATAGACTTGCTCGCTCAACCTCGCCGAAATCGACTTGGCTCTTTATCAGCACGGAGCGATTCTGAAGCAACAATAACCAGAAGCACTGCCTCGTCACGCACCCCAGAAGCAATTATCAGGAGTGGTTCAAGGTTGATCTCGGGAGGAGATAGCGCTAAAATGTCTGCCAGAACTCGAGCCAATAGCATTTCTCGACTTTCAGATTCAAAATCCAAATCCTTGTCTTCAGCTCATAATTCTCCCTCAGGTATGTGAGATTATTTGAAATATTTTTATACAATACTGGATGTTTTTAACATGTGGATTTTTTTAAAAGAAATTTATTAAGAAAGAGCTCATACGAAACTGTTGAATTTTAGTTGAGTAAGAGGCTTCCATGGCAGGTCTTGTGGAGGTTTCTCATTTAAAATCACAAAGACAAGAAATTGTAATCCTTTAAGTCTTTGGATAGGTTTACATCTTAAAACCAGTAAAACAGAACTGAATTGGGACAGTCAAATGCATCAGGAGTCATTTGTTTTAGTGCAAAAACAGACCCAAGATCTCTTCACTCAAATCATGGTAGTAGAAGTTCTGAAGGTCAGCAACACTATTTAGTACATAGAAGATATAATATTCATTTATAAAGTAGGCTTGTAAATAGGCAATCAGAGATTTTTTTTTATAGGAATAATAACATTGAAGTAATGAATTGAAAAACTATGTACTACCTAAATATAAAATAATTTCTTTTAAAGGGTTTGTCTTATCTTGGATTATTTCCCATTCTGTATTCCAAATCATGGCAAATTATGATTTCATCATGATTTCCAGAGCATGTAGCTCTTTTTTAGTGTGGTGGTTACTCAACCTTGTCTTATATGTGGAAGGAAAAATCCATACAATCTATGAATTTTAACCTACCATTCTGATAGACGTTAATTAACATTCTTAGTGCAAGCAGTGTGAAAGCTGGTAGGTTTTTTTCAACAGCAGTATTAAATCTATCAAAATAAATTGCGGTAATTATAAAAAAGTGAACTTTCTTGTGAAATGAGTATCTAAAATATCCACTTGTTTTTGGAATTGTCATGCTACCAGCTTTACCATATTTGCAGTCAATCCACAATGCACTAAAATATTGCTACATCCCATTCAGACTTGATACAAGCAACTGTGATCCTTAATTTCCCATACTCCTGCTGTCCTTCTGTTGCTTGTATATCATAAGTGGACCATGTCATGATTCTTAGCATTGTATATTCCCCAAGTAGTTACTTTTGGCTGTGTCATTTATTAGCTTAGTAGAAATTTCTGTTGAGATACAAATGAGGTGTTTGCTGAACTGTAGAGTTAATTGTTTGATACTGTGGCAGGTGTCTACAAAGGTATCTAAAATAGGTGACCCTTCATATAAAAATTTGGTCTTTCCTTGTAAGATATAATTGGAAATGCAGCATGTTTTCAATTTTAATCAAAATTTTGAATTGATGATGCAGCCTGAAAGGTGACAATGCTAGGGTAGGGAAATGCTAGTTAATACTGACATATGTTTATTTTAATAGTGAATACTAGTTCACATTATGATAATGCTGATTTTTGTCACTTCACTCTTGTTTTTCTCAAAACTCTATGAATTTTGAGTTTTGTGTCCACATGAAGAATTGCAGGCTTCCTAAACTTTTCCCAGGTTGCTGCATTGAAGTGCTTTGCTGCTTCTGTTAAGGGAAGTGAGTGTATCTTTCTCTTCCCACTGTATTAGTCTGTCACTTTGTTGTCTTTGCAAAATGTTCATTTCCCTGTGTCACACAAAGTTTACTGTAGCTGGTATAAAACACTGTTTTCAAAGGAAAAAAAGATGCCATCTCCTCATGGGCACCCCCATATAATAATCTAGGTAGTTTAAAAAGACCATTGTTAGAAAAATCTATAGTAGTAATAGCTTCTGATTTATAAAATTTTATCAGTTAAAATATATCAATGTAAAGGCCAGAATCTGAAAGCAATTAATGAAGCAGTCAGATACTTTCAGAACAAAAAATCATCGCTGAAAAAACCAATTAAGTATTGTTACCATATAAGTGAAACTTATTATTACTACTGTTTAGGATTTAGAGGTCTGATTTTTTTCTGTATCAATAACATTATTGTGTATTTTTTTTACCGATTTATTTAGATGATACTTTAGGAAAATCTGAATTGCTTTGAAAGTTGTGTAATCTTCTAGTGGATATAGGAGTGTGTATATAAATGCATTTTTAACTACCTATAGGCCATTTTTAATTCCTCAATTTAATTTTGTTTCTAGAAAAGTCAACAATTCAGTTAATTTCAGCACTTTTGGAAAGTACTAATGAAGTGCTTGACTGAAGTGCCTCAACTGTTTGAATATATTTTACTTCAGGCTCATTTAAGCAAGGTGTAACAGGAATGGATTTTCTTCTCTCCCTGGGCATAGAAAGACTGGAAAATGAATTATTACTACCAGTATTGAGTTTGGGTTTTGTTTCTTTTGCCAGAGGACTAGCTGCTCTCAGAATATTAGATATGTTCCATAGGTTACCTCATCCAAAGTCAGTTAACACTACCACATTGTAGATCAGTAAATATTGGCTTAAATCCAGCCTACAAAGAGAAAGTTATTTCTGCACTTCCCAAATCAGTGTTCAGACATATATATACCTGTAAAAAGAGAGCAAGAATAAATAAAGTTTCTGGATTTTTTTATTGTCTTGTACTTCATGTGGATGAATTGCTACATGATAGAGTTAAAATTGTCAGAGCTAGCAGCAAGTGTAATTTCAAGAATCATTTCTAATCCTTGATGCAGTGAGGTATTGCTTACTTTTATATGATGGGGCAAGCAGATAAATGGAACATCTTGGGTGAGAACTGTCAGCATTCAAGTCATTACTGGAGTGTTTCTGTGGTAGGAGGCATGATAAGTGACAACACTGTGAAGACACGTGAAGCAGAATTAGTTTAGAACTTTATAGCACAAGCAGTGAAAGGTCTGATCAAGGCACTGCATCATCAAACAGGAGAGTGTGATCAATAAAAACAGAGGAGACCAAAGACCTACTTTCACAGCGGAGGAAAACTGGAGATGATGTTACAGAAGGAGCTATGTATTGGGAAAACAAATGGCAGGACCAGACCTTGTGCAAAAGTGCTAAAAGCTGCAACTATAAAATTAAGCATTGAGTCAGAACAGAGAGAACTTGAGCAGCCAGTTGTGTTTGGCAGCCCTGCTGGCTTGCTGACCTGGCTGTCATTGCAAATAGCTGGAAGAGAGGTTGATCAAAGCAGCTGAGGTAACTGTGGGGGAAAGGAAACTGATAATGGAGAGGAAACAGTACTTACTAAGTAAATTTTAGTATTAGGAACTTTGAAATGGATGCACCTTGAGAAGTCAATGCATCCATGAGAGCAGAATTTTTTTTAAGGAATATATTCAATAAAATTTATTCTCAGATCTTTGAAGTGAGAATATGTTGTCCAAATCACCAAACTTGCCAGCTTAATGGTTGTCAGGACATTGTACTTCTCACAGAGTAGTCGCTAAATTAGGTTTGAATGATGATTATTTTAGCCAGGGTTTTAGAGGATTTTCTAGTTAGTGGTACTGATATTCACAGTCTTTGGTGTCTGAGATAAGCAACTACACAACAGCTTTCAGAAATGTACATAAACTACAATGACATTTTGGGCCTGCATAATTGAAAGATGTTATTTAAAAGCATATACATGCAAATGTATAGCTACCTAACTGGGAAACATGCTTGGATGTGCTTGTCATGAATTATACAACTTTGAGATTTTTACCTCAAGGCGAACCATAACTTTGTCCTCATATCAAAGAGAAACACACTGATTATATGGAACACCCCAACATTTCAAGGCCTTAAAATTTAATGGTCTTAAAAATAGAGGGTTTATCATACTATGTAATGTCACAAATGATTGTTATTGATGTCATTTCAGTTAGTATCTCTGAAATGTTTAAGCCTTTACAAAATTTAGTATCTTTGATTGAAAGTATAATCCTTTCCTAAAAAAGTGTGGGTGGAAAAGAGGACCTAAGACTAATCTCATCAATATATTTTATTTAAGCAAATGCTTCTAATCTGAATGTTTTAAATCGAATTAACATGATAAAACACTATTTTGTACACAGAGAAATCCAAGCTTCTCCCAGACCCAGACCCTGATGTTGAAACTTACAGTGGTAGAGTACTAGAAATCAAATCTGTTTCTGATATTTCACTTCTCATTCAATTTTTAGTTTTTAAATATATTATTATATATGCTCATTGTACAGTGGTGAGTTGCTGAGCTATCTCACTTGAGAGATTTTAAGATAAATTTTGTAATTCTTTTGAAGAATATAATTTGAACTGGGACAAAGAATTTAAACAAAAAATGATGAAAAAATGTGGGCCCAACTCATAAATCTCTTTGGACTTTGGTCACACATTGCTTGCATGCTGTTGGTGGGAAAATGTACTTTTTCTGCTCATGTTTTACTTCCCTAAAATCAAATAACTGAAACCTCCAAAAAGAGATCAGAAAGTGTTTGGGGAGACATTGTTACTTTCTACAATAAAGTTAGAAAATTTAAAAAAAAGTAGAACTGGACATAATTCAAAACCTGTTAAACCTGAAAAAATAACACAAGCATATTTTTGTTTTCAGCAATTGAAACTTGATTATTTATATGAGGGAAGGGATGTAAGCTTGTACACCAATGTCATATTTTATATACCATAATCTTTTCATCACATAAAAATTACTCCCATTATATGTTACTTAAATTCATATTGGTGTATACTTCATTTGTAATGTTGGGGTTTTTTAATGTATCAGGAGAAATCATTATTAATTCTTGCATTTTGTAATACTAAAAAACAATTTACATCATTCGATTCTATTATTTTTAATCACCCGTAGTTGTCACACACTTATTTAATTTTCTGCAGTACTTACAGAGCCTCATGAAATGTCAATGAACTTGGGGTACTAAATAGTCTGCAACAATTTAGCAGGTTGTGGTGATGGGAATTTCTTTACTCTTGGTAGTATCCCTTCCAGCTGAGAATGTTTGAGGACAGCACGTCTGAAATTGGTTTTCTAGACTTCAGTAATTCATAAGGGGGAAAGAGCCTCCTACTTGTTTCAGTTCTCCTGTACTTCAGGCTGTCCTCAGCAACATGGCTGCATAATTCTTTATGTGCTGCATGTCAGAATATATACTTCTTTCTCTGAGGCTGCTTTTCTTATGGATGTACTGCAGATTTTCATAGCACAATATTCATTTTACATATTCTTTTTCTGTACTAAACACATAAGCATAAAGTCATTAAGGTTGGAAAAGACCTACGCATCATCTAGGAGTTCTGTGCTTTCCTTATGTAAGCATGCATTCCAGGCTTGGTGCCAGCTCCATCCTTCCTTCATATCTCTTCTGGTTTTTTTTTGCATATCACATAAACCTTGAATGAAATTTGGGAAAAAATCTGCAGAAAAAGTACAATCTGACTATACACTTAAGTGTTAATGAATTGGGCCCCTGTTTTGTAATACAGTTTGTTTGAGCTCATATACAATCACTGGATTTACATCTTACTTCACTCATCACTATACAAAGAGCATTAGTTTTATGTTTTTATTAATCAATATTTTTTATTTAACACAAATTCTGTAGCTTTCTTTTAAAGACGTAGTAAATAAACCTTTTGTGAGGTACCTGGGGATGGATAATAATAGCTGTGTATTGTGATGTTACTGAAATAATGCTGTTTTTTCTTCTTAAAGATGCCATAATAATTCTTTTTTAATAATTAAACTAATTTAGTAAGTGCAAGATGGAGGCGCTTTCCTACAGATTATGCTTCCACCTCAGAAGATGAGTTCGGATCAAACCGTAATTCCCCTAAACATACCCGTCTGCGTACCTCTCCAGCCCTGAAAACCACGCGACTGCAGAGCGCTGGGACAGCAGCTCAAAGCAGCAACACATTCAAGCACAGGATAAAGGAGCAGGAAGACTACATTCGTGACTGGACTGCCCACCGGGAAGAGATTGCAAGGTTGGTTTGAAAGGAGTGCCCCAAAAATAGCACAGCATTCTACCCAAGCACTTGTGCAGTGCACATAGAGAGCTGATGGATTTTCTGTATCACTACTCACTGCTTTCCTTCACTAACTGAATGGGTGACTTAAAATTCTTCTTAAGAGACTGGCAGACAGAACACTCATGTCTGATTTAACTTCTGATAGTAACTTCTGATTTCTCATAGCCAAATCCCAAAAAATGAGCTTTCAGTTGCATTATTGGGACTTGCAGAGGTACTTTTTGTATTTCCTGAGGCTGAAGTGTATGTGATTTTGTACTACTTTTACATATTGAGATAAAATTTCAGATCAATCACAGGTGACAGAGAGAGAAAACGTAAGCTTTGGAATGTGAGAGACCATGTTCTCATTTTAATTTTTGATTTATCAAGACATGATTTCATGTTAGGTACTTTCTGATTTAAGTAATGCGTATTCACCAAAAAAGTAATTGGTTTTTTTTGTTGCAAGTCCATGAGATTAGTATAGCAATACCTCTGTTATTGCTGGTACCACTCTGCTTCAAGTGAACCAAGGAAAAGTTAGTTGCACATTCTGGTAACCAATTATTCCCATATCATGCAACACCCAGGCAGTGAAAAGTTCAGAGAGCTTGCACAAGCATGTAAATGTTATTTAATACTTAGATGTCAGTGTTCAGGTTTCAAAGATTTCCACAGAACTTAATTGGGAAGCCTAACAATAAATATGTTTTCCTTTTAAGATTAATTTTAATAGTGTGGAGTATTTCCTTAATCCTGTGGAAGTGTTTTGCTAAGTGTGATTAATTATTTTTTGTTTCCTGATCTTGGTAATGTTTTTCAAGTGTGATCTGTGCAAAGGGAAGGTGTAGAGGCCTCAGAGGCACACAGAAGATGATACCTAAGGGAGTCTCATAGTATCTAGATAAATAATGAAATAAACATTTTCAAAATCATCTTCCTAGAACATCTCTTTCATTTCAGAAGTCTGTAGATAGAGATGGTTGTAGGAAGGATTGTATTTATATGGGAAACAATAGATAGCCATAGCATATTAACTCCTCCTGATAAATGGTACTGCTGAACCTCTACTTCAGTGAAACTTTTTGGTATGTTTACTCATCTAGGAGAGATTTTTCCTGGAGTTAATTGATGATTCAGTCTAAACTCATTTGATGGTCAGGTTTGCAGGTTTTTTCTTCTCTTGGGATTCTTACCCTTTCCTACATTGATGTATTGCTTTAAAACTTGTTCTAAAGGCTATGTACTTATCCTACCTCTTCACGTTTATTTTCAGTGGGACTGCTGAGAGACTCAAATCAGTATTGACAAGGTTTATGTAGAAATTTCACACAACCTGCATTAAATGAGCTTATTTAAAGTAGCATTTAGCAGCTGAGAAATTCCAGGTTACTGTCATCTGTTACCACTGCTTCCAATATCAGTTTTAGCCTACGCTTAGAGCACTTGCTGTAGGTCACAAGTTCATCCTTTCTGTGCCTCTATATCTTTGTAGTGATTCACATTTTTGCTCCCCTGGCTTTGATTTTAACTTCTGTCCTCTTTAAGATCCTTTTTGTCTCTGCTCCTATTTCCTTGCTAACCATAGGCTCTATTATTGCCTACCCTGTTTTTTTTCCATCCCAGCCATCAGTCCAGGCTCTATGTTCAGGGTCTCTTCAACTCTATTTACAAATTTAAAAAATTAATAGATGGTTATATGCTCTCATTAAAATTAGTTGATTTATTTTTGCTGTTGTTGTTGTTGAATAACTGATTAGATTAGGCAGGTGTGAGGATAAGCCTTTCATAAAATACACATGTGGCAGAAAGTAGTGTAGAAACAGTATGGCAAACATTTCATTGCATCCATGTTACCATCATACTGTGTTGTAACTGGTCTTCCATGCCTGAACCAGTTTGCACTTTTCACAGACTTCACAATTTACAGATGTTAATAAAATTGAAAATTTGAAAGCAGTATTTAGAGAAACTTCCTGGAATAACTAAATTTGATTTAAAGCCACTTTGGCGTGGAGGGAATTTACACCCTCAGAATAACAAGAGTTTCATGTGTATTTTATTTAAGGATGTTAAAGTATTGTTACAAAATCCACTGACTCAGTATAGGAAGTATAACATAGTAGTATAAGCATAAAGATGTTTTTAGTCATCCAGTAGTTCAGCACTATTACAGATATCTTAGAAGTATTCCTATTTCCCTGTGTTTTTTCTAACAATGGGTATTCTTTCACTACAGGTAAATAAGAACTAGAGTTACAGGCTTTTTAAAAAGGTGATCATGTTCTCTCCATCCCAAGCCTTGTGTTCTCACCTTTTCCTGTGTGTTGGAAACAGTCTGTTCTCTATGGATTTGCGTAGCTGCCTGAGTCTGCTCACTGAGTGGATCTAAAGCAGCATTTCCTGGAGTGGGATGAGGGATTTATAGAATTTGAGCTTTATTAGTTTTGCCTTTGTGAATTATTTTGCCTTGTATGATTGCTAGGTCTGATGCAGGAAGCAGTAGAGATCTGCAAGGCAGCCTACAGTTGTAGCAGAGTAAATAGTGTGCACCTAAAGCCTAAGTCTCTTGTCCCTGATTACACAAAACATATTCCTTATACTTAAGCAAAAATTTCTGCTCCTGAAAGTTAATGTAGAATTACTTGAAAACTTCATAAGTCAAGCTCAGCTCACAGCTGGATTCTAATCTTTTTCACAATGCCTCTTGTTAAGTACTTTATATTGTTTCTATTCAGAAATGTAATTGAATACTGGACTATATCTTACAGTCACATAGAAAATTATTCCAGATTTTGTTCACATGACTGATATTTGACTACGGTAATTATCTACCAAGTTGCTTGCCATCGATGTTAGAGTTGTTTATTCTGATATTTGGGGGATTCATTTGAATTAATTTTTATATAGAGATCTGACACTTCATGCAATTTTGATTTCTTGGCAAGAACTCAGATGAAGTGGTTGTGTCATGTTGAAGCACTTCTGATTTCTGTGAAGAGTTAAGTCTTTGTTAATTGATGCTACTTTTGATTGTGGTGTTTAATGACATTTCTTTTCTGGAAAAATTGCTGATAGTTGAAATCATCCATTTTCTTCACAACTGCTCATTAAATGCTAGCATTTGTCCCAGAAAATCAAATGTGAATGGTAGCAATTTCTCTATTTAAGGAAAAAGTTAGATGATTGTATGAAACAAAGGAAGTAGCTGTTTTAGTATCTCTACTACTAAGAAGATTGGACTTTTAATGGCATGTGTAAATTGCCACGTATTTGTCTACAGCCTTCTTCCAATTTTATGTGTATCTAAACCACACAAAGTTGCACTTCATTGCAGATTGCTGATGGTTAGCCACAAAATCCAGTGTTGGAATTTGGCTGGAAATTTCTCCAGTTGCATTCACCTTTCTAGTTGCAATTATGTTCACTTAGTCTTAAGCTGTCTCTAGGCCAGTGGTGTCCATTGTTTTTGACTTGAAGACAAAGTGAAAATTAGGAGCAGAAGGCAGCTCACCTTGAACAATCAGTCTCTGTGGAGCCCAGGATGTGTCACTGTCACTTGGCTGTGTGCACCACCCAGCATTGGAGTGGTGGGTGCTGCTTGTCACTGAGTCCTTGGTGGCACAGCAGTGGCACTGTCAGCTTTGTGCCTTCAGTGCTGTCTTTGCAAAGGGGATCACTTGGCAGTCTGCTCTTCTCAGCTCTGTGATCCATGCTGAAGATTCAGGGTGCCATAGTTAGTAAGGGCTTTTAGCTTTTGCTTTGTGGGAGTTTTTTGTCTTGTTCCCTCCTTCTTTTGGGGTGTCCTGGGGAGGAGTAGCACAAGCAGAGCAAGCCAGAGCAAAGCTGGTTTTTTGATGCGGTGAATCAGAAGGCAAAAAAAGGAATCTTTGGCTGAGAATTCAGCTGTATTTTTGTAATGCTGTCATATCCAGGTTTTTAAAGGTATGTTGTATTTTTTCCACTGGAAAACTTGTCTAAGTAGTCAAACTAAGGTACAGATTAAATGTTTTCTAAACATTACAGATTTACTGCCATGTCACACAGCTCATCTGTGCAGTATTTTCAGCATATCTCCTATGCATCCTCTGTGCTGGAGATACTGCACATTGTACGCATCTGTCTGAATCCTAGCAAGAAAACATGGATACTCTGTCTTTTGAGATCGACTTCCATCTTCTTCCTATAGAAAGGCATTCTATTAAAAGCTTCAGTGAAAATTTGCTTTTATGGTTCTACAAATAACCGTTTTGTTTAGAAAGGCATGCACGTTTTCATAGCACCGTTATCAAGAACTAGAACTTACAAGCTCAAAGGCTGCAGACTGGGCTCTACTGGCCCAAAAGTATTTGTAGGGGAGAATGTAACGCTCTCTTTATTACTAGGATCAGTCAAGATCTGGCTCTCATCGCACGGGAAATCAACGATGTAGCAGGAGAGATAGATTCAGTGACTTCATCAGGCACTGCCCCCAGTACCACAGTAAGCACTGCTGCCACCACCCCTGGCTCTGCCATAGACACTAGAGAAGAGGTAGGAGATCTTCATGGAGAAATGCATAAGGTTCTTCCTTTTCTTTATTTCTTTTGCTTTTAGCATTTTGCATAGCCTTTTTAGTTACTTCCACTCAACCCACATGCATGATCTTTACATTGTTTTTTTAATTTGAAGTTCCTTTACATTTCAACAAACAACCCAGAAGTTATTTTGTGAACACAGCTTGTCAAAAGTATGCATACTGTCTGTCTCTTTTTTTCCACGAAACATAGGACAAGATAGTTATTTGTTTCTTGCTTGTCTGTAGCCTTAGATATTGTTGGATGGTATCTAAGTGCATTTAAAGATACCAGTGTATATGCACAACTATGTATAAACGTATACATTTAATTCTTTGCTTAGCTATTAAAAAGAAAAAAGTCCCTCTTTTTACAGGTGACATAAAACTTTCATCTTCTGAACACTGAAATACTTAGGTACCATCAGTTAACTTTAGATTTTCTTTCTTAATAACATTGTCAAAAACTGCCTTGAAATAAGTTTGCTTTATGCTTCTAATAATTCTTATTTCCTTTGCCTACCTCTGGTGTGCTGTTCTATGAATATATTGACTAACGTGTTCTAGTAACCATCACAGGTCTGATGCTGGTAAACATGTTAATCTGAATTTAAATCATCACTTTCTACCATGTTACAATTCACCATAATAATGTGTTGTAAATGTTTAATGCATTTTTTTCTTCATAGTGTTCCTTTCAAAATGTGTTTTATTCATTTTTGTGTGCATAAAATTTGGTTAATACACTAGTTTACTGTGGTTAGTTTAATACTGTCTTTTTCTGTGGAAAAAAAGATATAAACAGCAATAAGAAATCTGTGAGCTGGGTACTCAGAAAAATTATAAATGCACTCACGTAGATTTTGGGTTTAATTCACTTATAGACTGTGGCTAAACTTTAAAGAAGTAAAATGCTCTTTTTCTCAGATCAATTAGATCGCTCCAATTTTTTTTTTCATTGTTAAATTATTATTTTCTTCTTCAAAAAATACAGTGCATTGTGTACATACTGCAGGTGGCAGTATCTCCTTTAGGTAGTGTAGGTCTTTCTGTAATAACACTATGACTAATTTGAAAAAAAACCTCTAAATCTCAAAGTAATCTTCTTAATTCCAGATATGTTCCATTAATCAAAGGAAGAAATTATTCAGTACCAGTTTATAGGTAGCTATTATGTTACCTGCCCATAAGCAGAATTTTAGTGAGGTAGTCTAAATTTGCCATGTATGTCTAGTATTTAAAAAAAAACCCAAATCTGGTTCATTTGTACAAGATATTCTTACATACAAGATGCATCATTTTATACTATAGAAGACAACAGAATGATTATTATTTGCTAGGCATCTTATAAACTGTTTCAGGATAAAAAAACCCCAGTAATCTGATTTTTGGATGTATCCAGTAGATTTCATGAACTTCATTTTTCTTTTATCCTGCAGTTGGTGGACCGAGTATTTGATGAAAGTCTCAATTTTAGAAAAATCCCTCCAATAGTGCATGCGAAACCCCCGGAAGGGAATGGTCGGCCTAGTGATGCCAGACCTCAGCTGACAGAGGCCCTCGATCCCCCAACAATTACCCGCAGGAGGACTTGGAGCAGAGATGAAGTGAGCACACAACAGGATTCTCTCTAAGAATGAGTCAATTTTAAGCTTTTACAATTATCTCCCCGCTTAATAGACATTATCCTGTCTTTCCTACCTCTAGCAGGTGGCTATAATATTGGGAAAAAATTGTGTATTATTTTATTGGCAAAATGTTCAAATGTCATTGTATATGATACTAATTAAAACATGCATAAGATCTTTTATAGTTAAAGATACCAAAATATATGGAATTGTTACTATTAAACTAATAATAACCTTTTTTATTAAAAAACTTATTGCAGGTTATGGGGGACAGTTTGCTGTTGTCCTCAGTCTTCCAGTTTTCTCGCAAGATAAGACAATCCATAGACAAAACAGCTGGCAAAATCAGGTGGGTTGCTAAAAATTGCTGTTATTGCTGAAAATGTCTGTTCCCATCAACATTCCCAGCAGTAAAAAAGATATGTATAATTGTCACAGAAGAAATGTACGTAGTAGAAAATTGTCTTTTAAAAAAAACAGTTACCTTTGGCATTTCCAGTATTCAGAAGGATTTGGAATGAATACTTTTTTCATTATTCCTTCTGTTTATTTCACTTTATAAGAAGAGGAATATCAATAAAGTTTACATAGACAGGACATCCAGCAGAGGAGCTGTTCCACCATATGCAATACTGTGCAAAATCTACAGAACCACTGTGCAAGTCTTGTAAATCTCCTTTCCTTAAAATATAAGGTTAAAATGTTGCTGAACTGTAAAATTTGGCCCTGTAGGTTTGCAAAGTTGTAGGGATTTTGCATTTTAGGAAGAAAAAACAAATTGGAAAGACAGCTGTTTCAGTAAATCCTGAAAAACAGCTTGCTCTGGAGGCAATCGGATCCCTATTAACTTCTAAAACAACAGATGTAGCCACCTGCCATTTTTAATTGAAAATTCCTGCCTAAATAGTTAGATTCCTTCATAAGACGTCATAGTAGCTAAGACAAAGTGTAGACATGTCAGTAATGGTAACATGTTGCTCCATTGACAGTTCCATTTAACTTGAATGTGTGAGTGTGCAACCAGTGGGTGACCACTTTGGTTGACAAGAATAAGAGAAAATTCTTAATACAAAGTTCAGGATTGTGCATTTCATATGTTCTTCAAGTAAGGTTTGCCTCAGAAAGTAGGGAAAAGCAAGAGAAGAAGGCAACAGGCATTTATAAATGCATCCTTTTACCTTGAAAAATGTGGTTAGAAAGAGGAAGAGCAAAGAAGACACAGATGATGACTTCCCAGGAAGTTAAAAATAGCTAAATGAAGTGTTCACAAAGGTGAAGTAAAAAAGGAAATAGGCTTCTTAAGTTTATAGTAAAAACAAATTGGCTGTCCACTTTATAGCTTAAATAATAAAAGTTTCAAGATTTCAAATTAATGCTTTCATTTTGTTCCACTGTTTTTTAATAAAGTGACCAATGAAATGAGAACCTTTTAAATTTTAAAAGAGAAATAAGAATATTAACTCTGAAAACAGCACATACAGAAGTAAAGGCACTAATCACATACATCAGGATAGAATTATTTTAACAGCACATGGCAAGAAGGTAAATGAAAAATCACACATTATCACAATAGGTTGTTTTTTTTGCTAGTACTGTTGACTGATAAATAAAGCCTTATTTCCTATGTTCCTGCTGATTTCCAGGGTGGTATAAATGCTATTATGTTAGAGAAAGTATAGCTACATAAGATTGTCTGTGTACTGAATCATATTTCCAGAAGTTTGGGGTTTTTTTAAATTATGATCCCGTAAAGGACTTCATTATCTCTGCTGTATTTTCTTCTTTTTTCAATCGTATTTGAACTCCTCAATGACCAGCAAATACTGTATTTTCCACTGTATTTAAAATTTCTGGTATCCAGGTTGTATGGCTTTGCAAGCTTTTTCACTCCCTTCCAGAACACATGAAAAATTTGCCAGACCTCCAATGATGAATTTTTGCAAAAGATAATGACCCTAGTTGGGGCCATAACGTCTTTCATGCTTTCTTCACTACAGTTCTGATTACTTTTAATTTATTTATTCCTTCCCCAAGAAAAAGTATGTATTAATGTTCATTCCTGGGTTGCTTTGTATGTGAGTACACCCAAGTGTGGCACTTGCCTCCATCCCATTGTGTTGTGTCATCAAAGCAGCATTTCCTCACAGTTACACCTCTGACATAAATACATTCCAAAGCAACAGTGAGTGAAGACCTCAAAGGCAGAAGAGTTAAAGCAGCTTCTGGATGTTGTCTACGGACATCTGTGTACTGATAAAATAAGGCAGAGTACATATTTTGCAAAATTACATATTCTTGGCAGGATAATAATGGAGAATGAAATCCCCTGTAGGATATACATAACTGAAGAAAGGTGAACAGAAATGCAGTACTAAGCTCACAGCTTTCTTTCAAATTCTTAGTCTTTGTGACTTGTGATTCACTGTATCATGAACTTCCAACTAAAAAATTTCTTCCTCAGAGACCTAGTAATAAATTCTTTTAAATATGCTGCTCTTTGACCATGATTTGAAATTGTTAGCTTAGCAGTTTTACTGCAGCTGTTTTTCAACTTTTAACTCTGAAATACCAGTTAGAGAAGAAGTGGATTTGGACTTCTCTGTGTCATCATGGTGTCACTTCACAGATCTTAAATATCTGCACATTGAGTTTTTTCTTGTTTGTTTTCTTTTTGAATTGTGCCAATGAAAAAAGTTTAAATTATGTTTATTCTATTACAATGAAAACAAAAATTTTATTAAGGAAGGAAGCAAAACATAAAAAATGGGAATCTTCCAGATGTTTTGGGGTTTTACAATTAGAAATTACCTCTTTAAACATCTAATACAAGTGATGCTACTAGAAAATATATAAAATGTACATATTGAATCTTTTCAATGAAAAATTTTTCTAGGAAATTTAAATTTCCTAAAGTGTTTTATTAATATAAAATACAAATTTAAAAGTTGAATTCCTTTATCTTATGTTTTGCTGTTATTCTAAAATGCAGTATTAATGGGGAGTTTTCTCACTACAGTAAAATAGTTGGCTTTTTAAAAAATGCTGGAGGAAAGAACCAGCTGTGTCTGTATATGTACCATAAGCAAGTATTTAGCTACAGAACTGCTATTTTAATGTCCATAATAATGATTTTACTGAAAGCCTGTATCCTTCCCTGGAAATTTAAACTGTATGGTTAGATTCCATCAGGTTTCAGTATTTTATATTTTATTTTCATTTACTACTCCTTATGGTGTTATCTCCTATCATTTTATTTAATCTTTCAGTTTATTTTGTGGAGGCTTTTTTCTATTTTAAATATACTGTTGGATTTCTTTCTTCTAGAATATTATTTAAGGACAAAGACAGAAATTGGGATGAAATTGAAAGCAAGTTACGAGCTGAAAGTGAAGTTCCTATTGTGAAAACATCAAGCATGGTATGAATAGTTACCTTTTCTGGGACTGATTGTGCTGCTCATCTTATGGCTAAGTAATCAGTAGAGGAATGTGGTGTTTTCAGTGGCATAAGTACAAAAATCTTTAAAAGCCCTTAGTTAATTTTAATAATTACCAAGACTTGCTGTCTCATTAAGAAACAAGTCATTGTTCAAAGGAAGTTTTCAGATAAAGAATGTAGTAAAAGGGATTCAAATTATACATAGACCATCAGTATATTTATTTAACAAAAGGTAAGAACCATTAGTTTGAATGTTAGATTGCTTTTAATTAACTTGTTTTACAATCTAAAAACTATCTGCTAATCATTAATACTTAATATGTAATACTTAACACTATTAATACTGATTATTAATATTTAGAGAAATTGTTGTGTTTTAATGCATGTGATGAAAATAATCCATAGACACATTGTGATAAAAGGACTTTTCAGTGAAAAACAATCCTGTTGGTTTTGTCTGGATGTGGTAACCATGGGTTGCCCACTAGAACTCCAGCTGTTTTATGTAATGGCCTAATTACATCAATCAGCTATGGTTTATGGCCTAATTCAGGGCATTTCAAGACCAGACTGTGACAGTGTGAGGGGACAGAACACACGTTGTGTCTCAGTACATTTCTCCTCTGCTTCCAAACACAGAGCAGGGGGTTTGAAAAACATCCTTGCATGAGACAGCAGGCAGAGCCGAGCTACATTATCCATCTGCAGAGTCTGCTGTTAAAAATATCTCTTTATAGAGGCAGGTTTCTTGTGGGAGAGAAAACTGCTCAAATGTGAATACATTTCCTCTGGCATTGAATAGGCTAGAACTTCTCTGTTAGCTCATCATCAGTTAGTAAACTCCTCCAGATTGATTTTTTCCTGAAAGTATAAAAGACTTGGCCTGTAATTTCTGCAGAATGGTGTATTTATCAAGAGCAATCATTAATAACTCAGTATTATAATTTAATAGATTTGCTGATAGTTTTTATTAGGCTTTTAAAAAAACTTAATTAAGCAAGTTCCTCATGGAAGTTTCTAATTTTAGAAATATTATAAGGAGTTTCCCTTATCCCTGTTGAGAATAAGATCCAAATTTAGTGTTTTATATTTCTAAATGCCCTAAATATGTAGGTTTAAGGTACTCTTTAAAAAAGAAAAAGGTTAATTGTATATTTATTCTTAAGTTCACCATTTTACTGAATTATTTTCAGTCTATTAAAGCATTTCACACTGCTTGAAAGTTTATGGGTTGTTCGAGGGGTTTTTGTCTATGCACAATTTTCAAGTTTCTGGTTAGTTTTCAGAGCAATATGTTGTTCAAATGCAGTGCCTTCTTTTACCACAGAACACTAAAAATTAAGAGGACAGTTGTAAGAGATGTTTGTTTTGTCCTTGGAACATTTATGGCCAGCCCAATTGTGAAATCATCTTAGAGATAATGACTTTATAAAGATAATCAGTCTCTTTTCCACCCATGAAAATCACAGTACTTAGTACAGAACAGCTTTCTGAAATGTATTAATGGTTTTCTGAAATTGGGGCCTTTGAAAATTCTCAGCTTTAGAGTACCACTGACAGCTCTTCTCAGCAACTGGGTTTACACTATTCTTCCATGTAGGATCCTTCAATTGTAGGATTTACATAGTAATGTTAATATAAATATGCTAATTCTATAACCAGGGAAATTACTCAGGGAAGTGGCCACAGCATCAAGCCTTCCAGAATTCAAGTACCCTTTGGAAAATGCTCTCAGGCACATTCTTGGGATCTCCTGTGCAGGGCCAGGAGCTGGACTCGATGATCTTGTGGGGCCCTTCCAGCTCAGGATATTCTGTGGTCCTACAGCTTAAGATGTGGTACATTTAATCAATGCTGTGTTTCTGAGTGCACTGATGTGGCTGTGGCTGTGTTAGCAAGTAGTGCATCACAGAGGAGAAAAATGTGTGAGGCAGAGGAGTGCTAAGCACTGGGGTGCTGTGCAGGGTCTCATGGGCACAGGGCCAGTGGGTGCAGACAGAACCTTGATGTGGTCATCTCACTGACTCACATCTCTACTCACATCTTATGAATGTCTGTGTTCCACTTAATACTGAGTTTATCCTGTCACTTCCCCTTCAAGGTGTGCTGTTACTTTGCCCAGTCTCTAGAGAGCTGTGGTGTCTGTAAGTCTGTGCTTGAGCAGAGGTGGCACAGGCAGATGAGCAAGGGTCAGAGTGAGGCTGTGGGAATGGCAGCAGGCCATCGGTGCAGAGGCCATGGGTTTCTGAGTGGGACATGGCTCTGCAGCTTCCAGCACTGCCACCCATGGCTGGGCCACCACCAGCAGGGATGTTCTTGATGCCAGGAGGGACAATCCAAATAGCCTAATGCAATTGGACAGGTTTGGGAGGGGGTTGTTCACTCCTGAGAGGTAGTTTAAATCTCTTTTTCCATACTGGAAATTTCCTTTATTTTTCCATCATGGCCTTAAGCTGGAACAGGAAAGATTCAGGTTAGATATTAGAAAAATATTTTTCAACTCTTAGACTGATCAGGTATTGGAACAGATTGCCCAGGGGGGTGGTGGAGTCACCATCCTGGAGGTGTTTAGGAAGCATCTGGATCTGACCCTGGATGGTGGTTTAGTGGTGTAAGAGTTACAGTGCTGAGCAGACAGCCAGACTTAAAGCTTAAGTGTCTCTTCCAACCTCTTCTGATTCTATGATAATGAAATATGGTTGTTTCTTTTCTAGGAAATATCATCAATATTACAGGAACTGAAGCGAGTTGAGAAGCAGCTGCAAGGTACACATCTTTCACTTCTCTTTTCTGTGGTTGCTTGCTTCAATTTTTTTAATAGTCATCTATATGTGTTTATGTGTAATGGGAAACAAAGTTTCTGTGATTTATTAAAATATATTCACAGTATCAGTTATGTACATTATTTTAACTGCTGATACATTTGATAATCAAACATGGCTTGTTTTTTTAGAAGCAAAAGAGTGATCATGTCTTTTTATATGGGATTAGTGGTCCCTGTTTATCATCATGATGTTAGTTGTAAATGCCTTACATTTGTTATTTTTAAAATTCAGATTTAATCCGAGAGCATATCATTTTTTAAAAAATAATTTTTCAGGAGGAGTCATTAGCCACCTTTAGAGACAAATCAATAACAACTTTTAGTACATTTTCGGAAATAAAAAAGAGAAGTTCTGTTAAATGTGACAAATATGTTAATAGTATAATAAAATGAAATGGTACTAGGTACTTCAGTTTGCCCTCACTGTGTGGATAAATGACTGCTTTTTTATACACATTTCATTCAATCATGGAATAAAATCAGCATCTATGGCTATTTTCTAGGAGTGGGGTGGAACAAAGCATAATATAATGGGGACAATCAGAGGGAAAAGCCACTTAAGTTAAAACATCCTTCAGTCCCTATAATCGTAGATGTCCACACATCAGTTCATGTTTAGTTTGTGCAGTTTCATTTCATCTAAAGTTTTAATATATGTAACTGCTTTTGAATATATGTATCAGTTTACATCTATGTTGGATACACCATTTCTTTGTCATGGGCAGCACATAAAAACTCACATCTGTCATCATAAAAAAAAAATGTGACATAAGGATTTCCATATTTTTTATAGTAACAGAACATCATATTTTTTATGGCTTCCTTATCCTTCTCATCTCTTCTCGATTGCTTAGCAATTAATGCCATGATTGACCCTGATGGTACCCTGGATGCCCTGAGCAGCTTGGGATTTGGCAGCCCCATCTTAGCAGCTCAGCCGAAGGGAAAGTCCAGCCCTGTTTCCCAAGGTCCGCGCCCGGCAGCGCAGCCGAACTGCCAGCCCGAGGCTCGGGCTGCTCGTCCCGCCACCGGCCCTGTGGCAGCTGAATTGGAAAATGCTGAATCCGAGGCAGATTTCAGCATAAGTTTCAATAGGTTTAACCCGGATGGGGAAGAAGAAGATGCCACGCTGCGTGAGTGACATCTCAGTGTTTGATACAAAAACCTTTCATGTGGAATGTTTAGAAATCAAGGAAAACTTATAATGTTTGTTTTTATAATTAAAAAACAAAAGGCTTGGTAAAACAGCAGTTGTTTCATTAAACCAGTTTTCTTTAATTGTGATGCTTTGATTGTCACACAAATCCTTTTCAAATCATAAAGATATGCATAGATACCAGTGTAGGAAAGCAGATTGTGGCAGGTTTGCCCTTTGTGGTTGTGTGCTTTGCAAAAGAATTATTATATCAGCAGTTTTTCCCTTAATAGATTTATTTCTTTTTAAAAGCCATGCAAGCAGTCTAACATTTACTGAAAACCCCAAATCTCTTTGCCAAGCTGCTCTGATGAACAGACTTCCTCCTCTGAAGCTTGTACAGAACTGTTGAACAGTTACATCTGATTCTGAATTAGATGATTTATATAGGAAACGTTATCTCTGACTACAATGACACATTACTGCAAAAGTAAGACAGATTTCAGAAAGCATTCATTCTCATGTACTGGAAAATCTCAAACAGTTCTGTGGTTTATGTAACCTTGTTGCTGTGTAAATTGTCTTGGGGTTTACAAATAAGTTCACATATTATGTTTGCACTAAGATTTGCTGGGAGTGGTAGGTGAACATATCGATATTGTTGAACAGCAAGCAGTGTTTTGGTGTACATAGAAAACTGATAATACTGTCCTTGTATTATCATTACAGTGTTTTATTCCACTTTCTGAAAAGACTATTTGGCACTTTTTGATCTTCTTCAAGAGTCTTTTTGATGTTAATGAAAGTAGAAGTATTTCATATCTCATTTCTGTCCAAATCTTTGTTGAAACTAACTAAGAAACAAATTTGAACGTATAGCAATGTGGGACATACTAAAGAATATTGAGGCAAATGGGCTCTCACCAATCCAAATGCAACACAAGCTTACAGAAGAAATTACTGTTAATTTGGAACGATCATGAGGTGTAAAATTTTCTTTAGGGAACTTGGAAATAGAGTTGCCATGATTTGCTTGATCGATAGATGCACTCCCAAGCAAATTATTTTATTTGCTTCTATATATTTTCCTGTAGTTTTGCTAGTAAAGCTGTCACTGTCTTACATATTTAAAAGGATTCTGGACGACGACTGCTAACATGGACATTTTGCTTATACCACTGAAAAGCAAGTCTGTTGAAAGTTTCCTATATAAGCCTATTTTCCTTATCAGTTGTCCCAGTAACTTAACATTTGGAAATAATAATAATAAAAAAAATTAAAGTAAATTACTTTGTATTTCCAGAACACTGTAATTTGGAGGAATGTTTTTTCTGTTAAATGTAACTAATAGACTGGAATTTTCTTATGTTTGCATCAGTCTCTATATATTAAGGTTAAAGATACAGTTTTGCAGCTTTTATGAAATGGTCTTTAATATTTCAGCAATAATCCTATATGAGATTTGTTTTTAAAAACCTACTTTCTGTACGCTTTTAAATTGTACAGGCTTTCAGAAATCAGTAAAAGTTGGACCAGTTAATAAAGATGCAAAAACTTTTTTTGTAGAGATGTAAAAACAAAACCACTAATGTGTTGTATAATGGATTTCATATTTTCTTTAAAAAAAATTAAAAGCAAACAGTCTTCATGTATGACTCAATATGCTCTACTCAGCTAACTGTGGGAGCCTGAATGACACTAGTTTACAGAGGTTACAGGAAAACTTTTTGAAGGTGCAGTTAAGGGCAAAAATAAATGGAAACTAGAGCTAGGTGTTGAAAACTGAGTGTACCAAACCATCACCATAATTCCTTCTTTTGTTTGATGCTTGGGAACATAATTTTTCTGCAGATTGAAGTGGAAAGTAGGAGGCTAGGAAGGATTAAAGGTGCAGGCTCTTCATACGAGATTCTGTTTGTGTTATTTCAGGCTTTTTTACCTTTATGTTGTGTAATAAACATTTTGCATTACTATGTTATTATTTTGTATGGACATGTTCTCTTTATTTATTTTTGTTACATTTATTATGTATGTTATTTTGTTATATGCATTTACAACTCCATTTTTAAATAAAGTGTTTCTGGAACTTTACAAATGTGTGAATATGTAATTGAGAGCTGGGAAGTTCACACAATCTTTCAGCAGACCAACTCGCCTTTACTGAAATAGGAAATTACATTTTTTCATAAAGATCTTCTCTCCAGAAAAAGTTCTGTTATTGCCACCACTGCATCATTTATTCTGTGCTTATAGTATTGGCTCGCTTTCCCATACTCAGGTTCTTTTCCACACTTCAATTGATTTTGTGTGCAAAGCTAGAGGCAAAAATAATCCAGTATGCCAGTCACCAAACAGTGGCTCTGTTTCCCTTTGTGGAATGAAAATGAGTTTTAATGCACCTGCCAGCTGTAACAGTAGATGCTTATCAGACTGTTTTCTCTCTGCTTCTCATATTGAAAAACTTTACTGAACATGCTGAGTTGGCTCCAGACTTTTTTTCTTCTGTCCCAAGTTTGACTCTTTGTGTCCTATTCCTGCAAGACACTAAATAGCCTTTTCTTAGCTGGCTTCATGCAGGAACAAAACCTTGAATTTACTAAAAGCTCCAAGAATTGCTTCCCAGGTTAAGCATTTTAGTGTTGCTGAGCTTTGCTGTGACTCAGAGCATCAGACACTGTGATCTTGCTTCTGTGTATGTATTTCTCCTTTATATCCCATCCTGCTGGCATTAAGACAGCACTAATTGCACACAGTAACACTCACTAGCACTCAGCTCTGCAGGGGCAGGAAATTTTTACTGCTCTGTCAGAGATGCCAGTTTGGTACAATCAAAACTATGAGAAAGTTACAAGGGCTTTCCACTTGCACTGGACTTCTTCATATCCCCCAGCTTCATTATCTGCTATCATTTCCTCACTCCTTGCCACCATCCCTCTGTCTTTGCAGAGGATAGAGGAATGCACTTCTGGGCTTGTGTTCTCATGTGCAGACTCCTTGATGTTTAAGCAGAAGTGTAACTCTTCCCATACAGATTTTTACAGGACCACTCTACTTGGAGCCAAGCTTATGTAGGGTTGTTATTCAGAAGTATTTAGGAAGTCCAGATCGTTAGATGGCACCAGTCGTGTGCTCCCTTTAGACACCACCAAGTGGTGCTGACACGCCAGGACCCAGGGAAAGCAGAATTCAAGCCTTTTCTGATCAGCACTGGTGGCTCCTCCCTTGGCTACAATGCACTGCTTGAATTCTACACCCAACAACATCTTGAAGTGACACTGATGTCTAGCTGTAGCTCACAGAAATAAAGCTAAGGGCATAATTTGTGTGCCTGACCTGGTAACAGCAAGGTGGTGTTTCACCACAGCATGTACATTATACCAAAGCAACTGGTTCTGCAATCTCAGGAGAGAACACTGCCTCAGACCAAAAACTGACTTTCAGTCAGTGCCTGTTGGAAGGCCTTTGTAATTTGAACTGGGAGGATTTTAAGCACAGGGAAGATCTGTATTTACTGCTTTGGCATGCAGCCATGGAAAGCAAGAGTGTTCCTTCATGCAGGAATGCATGAAGCATCGATGACTTCGTGTGTACAGTAAAAGGAGGCCACTCACTGCCTGCCAAGGAGATTTTATACCAAGTCTTTTTTATCTGAAGAGAATTACAAGGAAAAAACTTGGCCACTAACCATACAAGTTGCTTAGCTTCATCTTGGTGAATAATCAGTTTTTCAAGTGTAAGAATGTCACCTCTGACTTCAAATAGAGCTAGATCTGTCAATGCTGACAGGGTTACAATCCTGGTAATTCAGTCCTGATTGCTGAACATTAAATACATCCAACAACGTCTGTCTTGGCAATATTGCCGAAGGACAGCTGCCTAATACTGAAGAGCATTTCCAGCTGCACTAGCTCAGTAATCTTATAAAAACAATTTTTGTTTTCAACTCGGTAAGCCTCAGCCTTAGCCAGTGCTGTTCCTGCCAGTGACAGCCAACAGAGCACTGGTTAGGGAGCAAGGCATTTCCTTTTCAGATTCTTTTCTCAGTAGTCACATATTTGGGGAGAAAAAATGCATTTAGCAAACAAGTGGTGATGCCAGGGATAATGCATCCCTGGAACTACTTTAAAGCAGGATAAGAGAACTAGAAGCCTGCTGTCAAAGGTCTTTACCTGTTCCAATGAGTCCACAGTTAACAGTGAAAACTAAACCCAGTTCTCGGCTTTTCTTGCTGACAACTTCACATGCAGTTACTATTTTTTTGAAACAGTTCTTACTTCATGCCTGGGGAGAGCTCTTAAAATGAGAGGATTTTAGAAAATGCACTCTCTTGGGAGGCTGTATTAAAACAGGTGTTTGTAGTTATTGTATACCTTTAGAGCAATAAAGGGAAACATTTCCAAGTAACACTTGCCAAAATTATTCAAACACTAAGGCCTTAGGGGTGGAGTGAGGAGATACAGAGATTTGTTCATTTCTAGGTATTCTAGGTATCCCTACATTTCCACTTACCAATTAACATGTCCTTGCTAAGTTTGCTGTTCTCATCTATCAATTCCTTAGGACTATCATTTTTAAACCTGTTTCAAAAGATTAATAGACAAATTGATGAAGCTTTCTGCTACTATGGAATAGCTAAAAGTATCAGAAATCTAAAGATTTATATATATTTTTATAAATATTTTTTTAAAATAACAGCTTAGAAGCTGAATTAATTATCTTTCAACCAAGCTGTGATCTTAAGAGAAGATTTTATTATTAAAATTAACTAATTAATGTTTTAAACAAAAATGAGCAACGTGATATTTCCAAGTTCTTTATGGAGATGTGGACCTGTATGAAGCCAAGCACAAAGAACAAGGCTTATATATAAACTTACAAAAGTTACCAGTGTCATAAAAGTGTCATAAATGGTATTTCCCAGTATAGCAAACGATTCATAAATGATCGGGCAGGATACCATATTTTCAGCAGACATTGCTGGATTAGGAGTCTCAATGAAGTGCAGAAAGTCTTTTAAAAGTTCTTTTAAAAAGAACTGACAGAGAAGAAATGATAGAGATGAACAGAAGTGAAGGGGAGTGGGGAGGGAACACAGTGTCCCCAGCCATGGCAGTAGGTGTGACAGAACCATGCAGTTGGTTCAAGGCAGCTTTAGCACAAGGGAGAACTGTAAGATGCAGAAGGCACATAATAATTTGCCTGCAAGAATGGTACTTCCAGAGCAGGTGAGTAGCTGTGCAGAAAAACATTTTTCCTGCTCCAAGGTGTGCAAGAGGTGCAAGAGAGACTACAGCCCCCCTGCTCCTTGGCAGGGGATGGCAGCTGGAAGTACATGGGAGTTACTGCATGCATCAATAGTCATGTAATTTTTCACTCTGCAGAATAGCTGGAGTTTCTCAAATAAACTGAACCAATTGACAGCACTTTCCGTACAATGGAATAAACCCCTCCAAACAAGTTCATATCCCCCAGTACAGTTTGTTTTATGTTTTCCTGAAATAATTTTTGGACTTCACAGACAAAATTTCAGTAACTGACTAAAGAAGCAGGTGTATAATATGTAATCTTGTTCCCTGCACACTCAGAAGCTCAAGTGCTAACTAAAGATATGCTGCACAATTATGTTCATTCTTTCCTTTGTTTTCATACATGCAAGGAATATACACAAACCAGGCTCCTCATGTGATTGCTGCTGTCAATATGATGGGCAGCTGAGCAGATGGTTGTTTAGAAAAATCCACTTTTTTAAAGGCAACTTATGCAGTATTCTGAACACCTAATAAGTTGCTTTCTTCCCATCCTAAGTCTGAGGTAAAAGTGTTGCTTTAGTAATTTCTTGAGTTGATTTTCTAAGTATCCAAGCTTCTCAAATTTAGATCCTCTTCAACACCTCTGCAGGTTTAAAAACGCTGGGTTATATTGAAAATCACATCTGAGGCTTCACTGAAGTTATTACTCCAGGGGCAGCAGGAGTTCAAACACAAAATTGAAAACAGCTTAGTGGCTTATCTCAGCCCTGACGTGAGCCCCAGGCATACAGACCTTCAGAGCCATGTTTCAGGCTGTATGAGCAGGGTTTGCTCTTTGGTGCAAGCAACATTTGTTGCTTGTAGTTCTGAGAATGTGTTTGTAGGCTTCCAAGCTGTTTGAATATCTATATTCCTAACTTTTTCCTATTTAAGTATTTTATCACACAATCATAGAATAACAGAATGGCTTGGGTTGGGAGAGACCTTGAAGACCTTATGGTTTCAATGGGCAGAGAATCTGCTACCAGACCAGGTTGCCCAAAGCCTCATCCAGCCTCACCTTGAACATTTCCAGGGGTGGCGCATTTACAATTTCTCTGTGCAGCTTGTTACAGTACATTACCACCCTTGCAGTAATGATATTTTTTCCTGCTTAATCTAAAACTACTCTCTTCAGGTTAAAGCCACTTTCCCTTGTCCTCTATGACCTTGTAAAAAGTCTCCATCTTTCTTGCAGGCTCATTTTAGGTGCTGAAAGATAATTAAGTTACCCTGAAGCCTGCTCTTCTCCAGGGTGAACAATCCCAGTTCTTGTAGCTTTTCATTGTAGGAGAGTAAAAAGCATTTTCAAAGTTAAAAGTGACCTGAATAAAGAAATCTATCACTTCCCTTTTCATTATGAAGTGATTTGCTTTGGAAAATGCATGGATTTTATGACACTGGAAGAAAACTGTCAATTAAATTATGCACTTGTCCCTTAATGCTCCAGCAGTGAATTACAAGTTAAGTATATCTGGTCTCCATGAAGTCAATGGAAAGGTTCGTGCAGCCAAAATTTTATACTTGCTTATCTGAGTGCAAACCCAAATCACTTCATTTTGGTTTTCACTTGTATGCAGTAATGTAAAATTCAGAAAAGCTGTCCCCAGCACAAGTATTTTTAAATGAGTTGGTTATAGGCTTTAGCCTGACATTGCAAAAGCAATGATTTTAAAATTAGTAGAGAAAAATTAATCCTGACATAAATTATTTCTTTTAATTGATATTTAAATTTCTCCTGATGAGGAAACACACTGGAACTTGTCTTACTGCTTAAAATGCAATGAGTGAAAAAAATGGTAGGCATAGGATAGTAGAAAAAAAAAATCCACATAATAATAGGTATGATTAAAAAGCATATCTGAATGGAATTTCTAATTAAGGATTTCCTCCAGGGAGACAAGGTGAAAAGCTTGATGCTAAATGAGTTTTGGAGAATCACTGCAGATCCATGAACTGGTCTTAGCACTTTCTGGAGCCTCCCAGAAGGCAGTGCTGAGGACTAGCACAGATAATTTTACAGACATCAATATTGCTTGCAGGCTTTCACTGCAGTATTGAAGCCAAAGAAACAGTAAGAAGATTTTACCTTCTAGTGTTGCTTTTCTTCTGAAAACTTTCAAACACTTCACAAAAATTCAATCTGTTATGAAATTTCTATGAGAAAATATTTTATCCTGGTATTGCAGATGTGAAAAGAGACTCAGAAAAATCTTGTTTCCCCCTAAAAAGTGCTGAGACAAGGCTCTGCCATCACCAAAATCTCAGTAAGTGATAACACACAGCTTGGTGGTACTAATAATGCGCCACTTGATCTGATAGTGCCCATATTTAATATCAAAGTTATCCCCAACTTTTGAGTTACTGTGACAGAGCCAGAGACCTGTGTCTTTCCAGCCAGGGCAGTTTTGCTCACATCTCTTTCCCCAGTGCACCTTGCTGGCATCTTTGGAGCTGCTGAGATGTGGGTACCTATCCCAGCAAGCTGCATTTGCTGGTTTTCACAGCCTCCCCAGGAGCTGGTTGCAGCAGGAAGCTAACTTGGCATTTTGGGATAGTCTCTTCTTTCTGTTAATGATGGAGCTATTGCACACCTAACCCTCAGTACTGTGCATATCTCAGAATTTCATTGTCTCCTGAAAATTCCTTTTTTCATGTTAATCCCTGTTTCTTTACAACACTGGATACAATGATGTGTACGAGTTTTATTTGAATTAATATGGTCTGCCTGAGCCTGAAGTGTTCTAATTCTCCATGCAAATTTTCTTGGTTTATGTGCATATATTTAAAAATGCCTAATTTTTTTTTTATTCACAAGATTTAATGGACTAACAGAGATTGTATCAATAGGCATGTTCAGCTCCTGGTACCTGGGGTCTTGGATTTGCTGCTAGTTTTGCAGCACGGCAGAAGCACTGATGTAGCCATTTATTTTAGTTTTCTAATGTATGGTTTCCATTTCTAAATGTTTGCAGAAGCCCAGTGTGAAAGGCATCTACTCAAGTGGTTTTTGTTCAATTGTCCAAAAACTATCAGCCATATTTGAGAGAGAGTCACAAAGCAGTTTCCCTGAAGCCACAGGTTCAGTTACTGATTGTACAAGTTTTCTTCATATAAGTTAAATGTCCTATCAACATATTAGAAAAAAGGAAAAATATGGTGATGTGCCTTGTTGAGCACATGGGTACAGTTGGAAGAAAAAAAATCTAAAGCCTCTAAAGTTTTCTAGTTGAGCTGCCATTTTAGCAAGAATATAAGTGTTAGTTCTTGAGAAAGGCCACATGGCCCATTAGATCTGCCTTCCTTTGAAAAATTTTTTTATTTCTTTGTCACAGCTGCCACTTAACTATACGAAGTTAGTGGTTAAAGGATTGCAGGCTTTCATTTTCTCAGGGATCTGGAAGGGCAGAGCTAAGTGGATAATCCCGCATTCTGTACAAGTTATTTTAGCATTGCTGTCAAAGGAGAAACCAGAGGTGGAAGAGAGAGTGGTTATTTCAAGACAGTCAGGTTCTCCCTGGCCCATTCTGACTCTGGCATCCTGTGAGATAATTTCACCATGGGATATACTAAATTTGTCTAACTGATTTTCTCTCTGATAGAAAGCAGTGCACTGGCCTGACAGGTGGATAATAAAGACAAAAGAGTGCTGCTGATTGTAGCAGGAGAGCTTCTAAGGAAAGCTGATACTTCTGCTGAACCAAGCTGCAACAAATAATGCACTTGTCAGTGTGCATTTCCATGAGGACCAGAAATTCCTCAAATAAATAAAATGAAGGGGAATAAAATTCCTATAAAACATTTTTTAAAAGAACTGAGGTTTCACAGAAAGAATGGAGGAAAGTAAAGCTTTGATTGTACAAACGTCTATCAAATTTTCAGGCAAACCTGCACATCCAGCGACAGCTTTCCCAGTCTGGCTTTCAATAACTAATGGGTCATGCTGCAAAGAAACTGAAGGTGTCAAAAGTTGATTGTGTGGACGGAAAATCAGGCTGTCCAGAGGAGACACTCTCCTTACCTAGGAAGACTTGGATAAGAGGCCATGGTAAGATCTTAGTATTAAAAGTTTTAGAGAGATGCCTTTGCCTGAATTAAGGTGCAAACTTTGTGCCAAATTCAATAGTATGAATTTTATTTAACAGTAAATAAGGTGGGAGGGGGTTGCAGGGGGGCCAAGGGGAGCAAGAGAGAAAGGGGAGTGAGAGAAAGAGAGTGATGAGAGAGACAGATTAAGTAGAAAATATCACCATTCCATGGCTCCCAATGGTGTCCCACTGATCCTCTTCTGGTCTTCTTAGTGGTGGGGGTCCTACAAAATGCAGGGTTCTGTGGGTTAATCTGTGCTCAGGCCAGGTGTGAATGCCCTGATCCCTTCCCTGGGGGAGAGAACAGGTGCAGGTTTGACAGAGTCCCTTGTCGCAGACTCTGGATCTGCTGGATCCCTTGGGCCATGTGCAGTGCCCAGCAATGAGCTGGGTCTGTGATGGATGAGGACGCCCCTCAGCTGCCTCTCACCTTCCCGGGCTGGGGAGCGGCTTTACACCTGAGCCAGCTGCCGTGAGGGAGGGTGGGTGCTCGCTCCCTCTGAGCAGAGGCTGCCCCACACTGCCAAACTCTCCCGTGGCTGTGGGGCAGCCCCTCACTCCCAAACCTTCCTTCTCCTCCGAGCTTGTGAGGCAGAGTGCACAGAGCCGCCCTCAGCACAGGGGTCTGCGGGTGCGGCCTCCCCCACCCCGAACCGAGATGAATTTCAGCACAGCTGCTGGGTTTGGCCTTCCCATGGATACATTCTTTTCCCTCAGCCTTGCATGCTCCTCCCTGCACCTGAGATAATTGGACGGTAGTGTCACCTTTATCTTTTCTCAAGCACCCCTAACTCAGCCCGGAGCTCCCCTCAGGAGGCCTGTTCAGGCAGGGGTCGCAGTTTCTGTATATAGTTCTGCCATAATGGGCCAAAAGTCCCTCATTACAATGTTTAAGCCATTAACATTTCAGTGTCGCAGGCGCTGTGCTGGTTTGTGCTGGGCTTTGCGAGCTCATTGATTCCCGAGCTCGGGAGCGGCGAGGCCGCAGGAGGCAGCTCATGAGGGCAGCGGAGCTGCAGGGGCTGGGTCACTCCCGGCACAGGGACAGCCCTTCCAGCCTGACAGAGGGACAGGGAAATGCCAGCAAAAGCCCTGGAAAGCAAGGCTTCCTCTGTGTCTAATGCGTGAGCTACAAAGAGGCTGCTGATCTTGTTCATTACATTTTAAACACCTTTGAAGGCTTGAGTAAATGCTTACCCTGCCTCTTAGGGTAAGTGAAATGTACATGGAAAGGAAATGCCTCAGGGGCTTTGTGAAATCCCTCAAACTGCTTCAAAACCATGAAAGAGAGGAAAGGGCCTTTGCTGCACTGAGATGCCAGAACAGTCGGGTGTGCTAAAGCTCCAATGTTAAGTGAATAGAGCCACAAAATCGAGAAGAGCAGGGCTCAAACACAGTTTTTTGTCCAGGTGTGCAAACAAAACCGAGACATTGAGGAGCCAAATACAGTTGTTTGGGGTCAAAAAGGAAAGAGAACTTGGAAGTTGAGATTTGATTTTTAACCCAGTGTACGCCCCCCCCCCCCCCACCCCCTCCTTCTCTCCCCCCATTTACTGTTAAAAAGAAGCCAGACTCTAAACTTTGGGCAAGAAGGCTTATTAACTGAGCTGGTAGTGTGCTTGGTTGTTACCAGTCAAAATTTTATTATGGGAAGTAATTGGAGAAAAATTAATGGAATCTTGAATAATCCTTTGATGGAGATTGTACTTTATATGTAGTCCAGGCAAAAATAATTTTATTCCCCAAATTTAAAATCCTTCTTCATTTCAAAGCTTCTCAATTTTTTTGAGGTTGTTTTTTTGGTTTTTTTTTTTTTTTTTTTTTTTTTTTTTTTGTGAAATTTTTATGTCAGAACTATAACTTGAATCATTCTGGCTAAGCTTTAACATTTACTAGATTGTCATTTCTGTATCTGAATCTGTCTTTGACATTCTGAGAACCTGGATAATTGGAATATTTTTATCCCTTACATGTCAGCACATGACCTACATGTGCCAAACAAAAAGAAATAATTTGGCCGTTACTTATTTTTTGGTTTTTTTTTTTTGGTTTTTTTTTGTTTTGTTTTGTTTTGTTTTGTTTTGTTTTGTTTTGTTTTTTTGTTTTTTGTTTTTGGCCAGGCTGACAAATATTCAGGAGAAAATTGTGTGAATTATGAATGAACAGTTTCCAACTTTTAGGAAAGAGTGCTTTACAAGCTATTACAAATGCAGATTGAAAATTGCCTGCTCAGTTAGTGTCATGCCCCAGTACTTTTAGGGACTAAAGCTCCCATTGTAGCTCTCTGGACTGTCCTCCTCATTCTCCAGCTGAGTTTATCAAGATAACAACAGATGTGAAGAGATTTGAAGAGCCACCACCACTGCAGTGCTACACTAAAAGCCAGTGGGACTACCTCAACAGTGACGTGTTTCTGGAACTGCTTGATTGCATGATTGACAGTTTTTCATCATCTCCTTGTGGTTTTGACTGCCCTTGGCCTGGCCAGCAAGATTTAATACAGAGGTAATAAGGAGAATTTTCTTTTATTTCCACCAGAAAATGGGATTATAAAAAGATCCTGTGCCTTGCAGAGAATTAAATTCAAAATAAATCTGAGGATCTGGTTATCAAATCCCTAATATTAACATTATAACTGAGCAAAGAAAAAGTTTTCCACTGCCTACACAAAACTGGATTAGATTGATTGGTCTCTATCCCTCACAGGATTATTCAAAAAATTGTAGCTCATGCCTGGTTAACCATGTCATTCCAGCACTGACTATTGATGGGAGAAATCTTGTCTGGACAGCGGGAGATCTTAGCCGAGTATTCATGGAATCCTCATGGAAGTGTGAGTGAGTCTCTGACTTTATTGCATAAAAGCATACATATTTTATAGGGTTTCTTACAATGATCACGTGAATCTAGCAAGCATACAATTGGTTATTAAGCACTGTCCACGTATTACTTGTTACTTATTATTGGTTTCATGCACTTTTATGGCATATTCCCCACCCCTTGGCTCAAGCAGTCTAGCAGCCCAGTCTAGTCACGTTTCACCCCTTTGCTACTTTGCTGTACTTTCCCTGCAGTCTGTGTACTTTTTTGCTACTTTAATGTATTTTCCCATCCGCTTACTGTTGTTACTTTATATTTCTTTCCCAAAAATTTCATTCAGGGATAGCTCAATGCCACCATTCTCCCAGCCACATTCAGGGTTGTGCATTTTAGTCTCAATGAGGATATTATGTCCTTGTTCGGCCATAATTTCCTCTACAGACTATCAATGTACTGAAAGGATTTGCAGCATACTGAGACCTGTTCGAAGATGACTTTATGGTTCTTTCAGTGTTCTCAGTCTCATTGTCCATCCCACATCTGTTTATCAGAGAATTACAAAGTTCCAAAACTTTGCCGTGGGCAGGGACACGACTTCCCACGCTCTGCACTCTGCTGCTTTAGTTCCAAACACTCTCAACAATTTTGCAAAGAAGTGAGCACATACTGAGTACACAACATTACCCATAAAGGCAGCAGAGGACAGCAGCGTGCTGGGTGTGTGGAGCACAGCACCAGGGACTAGTTCAGATGTGGACAGAGTTTCTCCGTACAGGAGATACTTTCAAGAGGCAGATGTAAAGTCAGAAGGAATATGAAGCAACTGATGAAGGGTGAGTGCACAGTGAAGTGCTGCATTGCAAGGTAAGTCAGCAAATTTTCCCATCTTTATTACAATGAACTTAGAATAGTTTGACCTGTTTTGCACCGGTAGCTGAATTTGTATCTTTCTCAGACTACTATCTTTTCACCTAGATCTACCATAATGAGTAATTCTTGTGGTTTTTAATGGGAGGAACTTGTGACCAAAAGCAAAATCTGTCTTAAAAGGTTCACAAGAAAATTTTCTTGGCTATTTTCTTTATGTTGTTTTATACCATATCTTAGATTAACACAGATTAGTAATTTATTTGTGTTTTACTATCAAACAGATTTCTGAAGAGCAAAGCAGGATAATATATTTCCATCTGGGTTTTTTAAGAGCTCTTTCTAATAATCCAAGATAAATCAATTCTTACCCACAGAATAGAAATGGATTTAAGTTAATTCTGCAGTCCTCAAATTCTGAGTACATCTGCCAACTTCATGGTGATCCCTGAGTTAATCTGAGGAGTCAGAAAAGTAGCTTCTCTTGTCAACAATAAGCATTTTGGAATTGTTTAACTAGCAAAGAATTCCTGTATCCTGTACAATAAATCCTCTAGGTTCACTGTCCCTCAAATTTCAGTCAAATGATGACAGCTCAGAGTGCACTTGCCAGGCTGGCCTCTACATTTAAAGTAAAATTGAATTAATTAGGTTTTTTTGCTCCTGCACTAAATAAACAAATGACAGAGACATCTCAGGAGGTTGAAAAACCCACTGGTCTTGATTCCATTCACACAGAAACAGAACAGAAGCCACAAAGTGTCTGTCCTAATGAGCCAGGCAGATTCTGAGACATGCCATCTTCTGAAGAAGGTCAGGAAAGGCCATTTGAGCGTCATGTTCATTAGACACTCCCTTCTGCATCTTCTATCATTTCACATAACAAAAAATGTCTGATTTTTTACTGTTTTGTTGTGAGTCTGAGATCAATTAGGAGCATCCAGGGTTTTTCCTTTGGTCATCTAGTGTATGAGCAAATCCTGGGGATTTAAGCACCATGAGCCGCACTTATTTGACACATTTCATCCATTTGTGGGTTGTCTCTATGTGGTACATTTGCTAGCAGCTCAGGCTCTGTGTTTTCTTGCAATTTAATATACTTTTTTCTCCCCCTCTCTGGTTGTTGGCAACTTCTCCAGTCAGTCACTTTTAAGAAATGCCACAACAGATCTCCTCAGGATAAGTACTTCTGCTTTTCAAACTGTTTGCTCTCTCTCACAGCATCCATTACATCGGTACAGTCAGAAAAGCACCATCCCACAGACAACACACAAGAAGCAAAAGCTTCTTGTTTCAGCTTGATATTTTTGTGCCTGTACTTATTCCTTAATTCTCTGTGTTTGCCAGGGGACCATCAATAGCAGTGCAGTTAAATGCTCATGTTGGGAAGCTAACCCTTTGCTGCAAAATGACATTTGGTACTTATCGTGGTTTCCAGATTTTTCAGCTCTCAGTAACATGCACAATTATTTACATCAAAAGGCAAATTAATGACCTATAACTGAGCTCTCAAAATTATGAGTTATCATATTTGACTGCTTCCAGGAGTCTGAGTTACCTGAGCAGTGATGAACAATAGCTATTAGATGAGGAATGACCAAGCAGAATTAATTTAGATTAGGTTGCGACAGCTTTAATAAACTGCCATAAATAAGTGATTTCTGCTATGTAATCTCAGCAGTGAACGCAGCAAGACATTGTGCATCCACTGCTTAAATAATGATGTTATTGTTATTGCTGCTGCCAGATGCTTGCAAGGGCTGAGCAACAACTCTTCTTGGTTTCAGTGCAGCTGTGGACAGCCAGCTCCTGTAAACAACCACCTAGTGAGAGCTAAAGCAACTCTGGCTCACTCAGGGAAGAAATGCTGTAGGAAAGGTCAGGGTTTGCCATGGGCAGGAGGAGGGCTGGCCAGCACCAGCCAGGTCACATATCAAAACTCCTGGTACTGCAGGTTGCTGTGCTTTTGTGCACTTCAGAGAGGTGGAGGAGGGGGGAATTTGAACTGGAAAGTCTTGGCAGAAGTCTGCTGCAGGCAGAATTCTTACTGTCCATGAAATGAGAGGGAAAACGTGTAAAGCATCAGTGTCTCCTACCTTGACACTGAAAGAAGCACCAGTATTTACTATTGGTATTTTGGCTGTGCCTCCACCATTTTCTTTTGAAGTGTAAGTCCTGGTTTTTCTTTCACCCTTCAACTCATCTAGAATGGTCCTAGGTATGTGGTGGCTAGTCAGCAGGACTGTCTGGTCTAATGGTCTGAGAATGATATCATTTGATATGAGATACCATTTAATACGAGAAGAAGAGAGTACTGGGTCAGTCTCCTAATTTGGCTTTTCTTCACCTTGAAGAACCCCTTGCTCTCAGAGAAATGAAAACAAGACATCTTTCTCCTATTTGACACAATGTTATAATCTTGATAGTAGTGGCCTTTGATTTCTGCTATTCACATTTACACTTCAGAACAGTGTGACACAAGGAAGTTCAATATCTAGTTTTTGAGCATTGTGCTGTCATCCCCTACAGGATATCTTTCTCCTTGTCTCATCTATCTCACAACATCTTCCTGAACTTGGAGAAAAGAATGTGATTAAAGTGATTTGTAAGAAAGCTGTGGGGTTTTTAAATTATAACTCCTTAGACATTTTCCATCACATAACTGAAGGATTAAATATGCCTTTGTAACATTTACATTTCCCATGCACATCTGAGGAATGGCACAGAGTCTAAAGTGCCTGTTGGTCATTAGGGAGTAAAGCTTCAGGCCATGAGAAACAGCCCTTAGTATTTCAGCATTAGTCATGGTGTACGGTTAATGATATCAAATTAAAGTTCAAACTACAGCATGGCTTTTCTCAAGTGACATTAAAAACACCTCCTGGTTTGCAGTGCAATATTGCAATAGCTCCTGCTAAATTTCAGCTCTCCCATCTCAACTGCACATCCAAATATAGCAGTTCAGACACAGGTAATTAATGCTGAGGGAGGCTGTGTAAATGGCTGACTTAAAAAATAACTGGTGTCTGGCTGCAAATTTTGAGCATGCAAGGTGAATTGACAAAAACATTAATTTGTTTTCTATTTAATCCTACTTCCCATATACTCTGTATTCCTGCCAGTTTCTTCAGATTGTGCAAATAAGGATTGATGTCTTAAGGAATGGGGAACCTCTCATCTTTCATCCTGTTTCTTTGTTATGCTGTATATAGCTATTTGCTTTATCTTTATGATCTCTTTTCAGTAATAGGAGGAATTTATAGTGAAACACTTGCAACAACTAGGTAATATTTTGCAAGAAACTTCTTGTAAGCAATTCTCTGCACCTTTGCCAATGAGCTTTGGTGACAATTTGGAATGTGAGATAGGATTGCAAGCCATACATACATATGTATTTTTGGTACTAAGGAAGGAACTAAGACTTCTGCTAGCTGTGAAAATAAATTGAACATATCAAATTCATTTCACACATGAATAAATGCATTCACCACATTTTTGCTGATTAAAGCTTTAGATTTTTATTCCGTAGGCATTTTTAAAGTCATATGTGGTTAAGAGAAAACATGTGAAATCATGTCTAAAATCATTATTTTAGATATGATATGAAATCATCATTTTAGATGTTTCAGATCCAAAGAACTTGGGATTTTGCAATTTTCTTAGTTCATTTTTTTGTTTTCCCTTTAACTCCTGTGCATCTCTGGAGACTATGCTGTGGCTCACAGCTGAAGTGCAAAGTGATTAGGAAGATTTGTATTATATTGATTTACCCTCCAGTACTTAAACCAAGGGTTCACACTGCTGCATTTAGCTGTTTACCCTTCACTGATGTTCACTCCATTAGCAGGCATATAGGTAATGAGAACTCCTGAAAATCAACTCAATTATTCTAGAATGAGTGCCTGCACTATGCTCTATCAAGTCAAAATGCTACCTGGGTCATCCCACATCCATACTGAGGCTTTTCTAAACATTTGTAAGGTTTTCCTGGCTATTTGCCATAGATGGACTCTGAGGCAATGGTTGTTGGAATTCCTGGCACAGATACTTTACTTCTCTTGCTTTGCAATCATTCCCGGCCCAGCAAGAGGGGAAGCCTTAGAAAAGAAGTGCAGATGCTCAGGTTTTCTGTTTCTATGCCATGTATTAACAATGTTCAGCAGTTATTTCTTCTAGAAAGTTCTCTGTCTCAATTCCAAACAAGTAACTCTTCTGCTCACCCTCCACAGGTCACCAGGTGGCAAACTAAGTGCTGTTGTCTTGGGAAAGAATACACAGATAGACAGGATTAATACATGTATGTACGTTGATGAAAGGATTTCTACAATTATCTTGCAACACAAACATGTCCAAACACTCATTGTAACTGAAATGAGGGAGTCAGCAGACTATGGTGGCTGCTGTCAGGTCTGTGTCCCCTTCACGATGTGCATGTCTCCAGTACAGGCTCGTTTCTCACCAAAGAGCTCACAAAAAGCCAGCACACCAGTCTTATACACTAGATGCACTAGCTCTGCTGCTGAGTGACCACCTGGGAGGTGCTGAAATCTCCCATTGTTGAGGAAAATAGAAAAGCAAACATAAACTAGTAAAGACTGAGGAGATTTTATGCCCTCCTCCACTAATGTTTCTTCTCTTCTCCCCATCTCTTCTTTTTGCTCTTTCTTTCTTTCTTTCACAAAAGCTACACCTCTCAGCCTTCAAATCAGCCACCATATGACAGAAGCCATCCAGCTGTGTGGCAGATGGCTGAACTATGCTTTGTCCTGTATATATCCAGAATTTGTAAATACCAAAACTGATACAGTGACTCAGCCTGGTTTTAGTTGGTAGCTGGATAATTCTGGGCTTTTTAATACTGCAAAATTGCCTTACTTGACTCAAATAGACATCAAAGTTCTTAAAAACAGATCTTGGATTGAAAAGCCATTGAACCTGCTGTTCATCTAGCAACATGCTCTCAAACTCCAGTGTTGTCTCCTTTAGGAATTCATAAATCCTGGGTGATTTAGTGGATCTAGGGTCCTCCACCTATGGTGTTTCCTCATGCTTACTCATGTATTTGCCCTGGCTCAATTTCTAGTTGTTATTATTATCTTTTGCTGCTATTAGGCAGCTACTCCAAGTTCATCAGACATGCAAATAACTCCAAGTGTTTTCATTGAACTCCAGCTGAATTCAGTGGGGTGTCTGCTCACCCTTCTGTACAGCACTGGCAGTTTCATAGGCTTGGGTAGGAGAAATCATGGGAGAGAACCTGAGTGGGATTGGACTGACCTCTGTAGTCTGATCCAGGATGCCCTTGGTGTCTTGGGACACTTCCTGGAGTGCATTACATCAGCTTGTGGAGCATTGGAAATGGAGGAACTACAATTCAAGCCACAGCTTTATTGGAAATATAAATGCTACAATTATAGTAACATAATGGTTCTACTTGAACCTATGCTATTGAAAAAGGTGTTTCCCAGAGGGAAACAGAAAAATTGATGCAAATCTGACCTTCTCTCTTGTCTATCTGCATAAAGATACATGACGTTGTACAGTTCTTTCATTGTTGTATCTGCTCTTTGCTGCAGTGATGTCTGAAATTCCCCTGCAGCTGTCCATTTTCACAGGTCTAATGGCTTTCCAGGAGAGATACCAACTATGATGAGGTATTTCCACTTGCATGCTGCTCATGTCAGGTTTAATAGCTTGCTGTTATCACTCATTCCCATCCTATTACACCTTGAGAGGAGGTGAAGTAGGTGAGAAAGAAGTGGGGGTTGGTGCATCATTGTGTCTGAGTTCCAGCAAAAGACCTGACTGGGACCATCAGCTCCAGCTGGCTGGTCTAGACTGTTCCAGAGCAAGGAGAGAGGATTTCATACTGACCTGGACTTTCACAGCCCTACAAGAAATCATGTCATACCACATATTTGTTAAGGAGTGTGCTACCGTGATCATTTCTGCCTATTTTTCTGCCCATGGCTCTGGAATAAGTGAATTTCTGTGGGCCTGTCTGTAAAGCTCTGCATTCTTTGACTGCAGTATGCAGTCTGAAATTTTCAGACTAGAGACTGAGTCAATACAGTGCCCTTTTAATGCTCCCAGTCCTCCTTGGAAGGGGAAACTGGGCCCCTGTAACTATAAATATCTTTCTGTATCTTCACTGCTAAACATCCTCCATCTAGAAACTTCAGCTCAGACGATGAAACAATATTTCTTCTTTTATGGATGTTTTACTCATGAAAACTTGTGAGAGAGCAGTTTTGATCCTGAGCTACTGCTTTTTTAACTGCAGGCTTGGAATTGGAATCACTTGTCACTCCAAACAGCTCTCTGCTCCTTGGGTTTTTTTAAATTTGATGGTATCAACTGAGAAATGATAGCAAAAGACAGCAGACAAACCCAGCTGGTCTGGCCCATGATGTTTGTCTTAGATATGCATCAATTCATCAGATTAATTTTCAAAATCTACAGTTTATTTTTGTTTTAGAATTGCTTGTGGATTTGCAAATTTTCTTCCTGGTTTTACTGGACACAAGCCTAAAAAGATAATGTCTTTTAAAATATGTTATTTTTTTAATGTATTAAAAATTTGGGTTGTGGCAAAAACTGGCATATTAAATTGAGCTGATCAGTAAATTGCCCTCTTTAACAAAAAAAACAAAAAAAAACAAAAAAAAAAAAAAAAAAAAAAAGGAAAACAAAGAAAACAAAAAACCCAAACCAACATGCTATGTAGATCTATGGTGAAATTTTCAAAAAGGACAAAGCTAAACACATCCTGTAAGTCGACTCTTTAGATGCCAAAATTAGATGTAACCAAAGTCACTGGTAACTTCAAAACCTTTGTGGCTATAGAAACCACTATAATGGTCATTTCTTTATGCATCTTTGCTCTAATGACTTTGACATTAACTGAGATGAATGAATTTATTCTTCAGGCAAAACAGCATCTAGAATGACAACTGCATTGCTGTGATAGTGGCCACTTCTATTACCAGAGCAGACTGGTAATTGTTTCTCAGTTAATTGTTTCTCTTGTTAATTGTTTCTTTCTTGAGCTTCTCAAGTACTTTTCAGTTTGGATCAGCTCTTTTGATCTTGTTCTGGTTTAGTAGCAGCTGAGTGAACAACTTCAATTAAAAAAAAGTTTCAATAGTGATTATCTTGCTATGACTGAGAACAGTTGATTTCTTTTCTTGACTTTTATCCATGCTTAAGTGACTTTTAGTCTGTTCCTTTGTTTATAGACTGCTCAGTTCACACGAGCTGTCTTGTACTGATACCTACCTGGTATTGCTATGTTCTGCCTCTCTCTCTTGCACTCACCACTAGAAACCTCCAGTCAAGAATTCATGTAAGTCATTCATCTTTATTTAGACGTTAATTTGGCAGGTGTCTATTTTTAAACACAAACACACACACACACACACACACACATGTTATACGCATATATATATGTGTGTATATATATATATATACATATACATGTATTTAACATAAACAGAACCCATATGTAGCTATGTTGATAAAAATTTTATTTAAAACAAAGTCCATGCAAATAATAATAATAATAATAATAATAATAATAATAATAATAATAGTAAAAGAGCTAAATTAAACCCATGGACTTCTTTCAGCTTCCTGATATCTTTTCCAGTCTGTTTTATCTGTCCTTCAGATATGGTTGCAGTGCAGATGATGGTATTGCTCTGCTGAATGATCACCTCTTGCTAATATTTAAATTAAGAGCATTTTTCAGAATAAAATGTTAATCTCTCTTTCATCATCTGCTTTCCCTGCACTGATTTCCTGGCAATTGGACATTTTCAAATATAAATGAACACCATTATAAACTAATCAAGCTGTTCTAACTGCAGACAGAAAAAGGAGAAGAAAAGGAAAGGACTGTAATATAAAATAGTAAAATGACAAATCATGGAATAACTAAGGTAGGAAGGCACCTTAAAGATGATCTCGTTCCAGTGCTCCTGCCATGGGACACCTGGGACAGCATCTACTAAACTGGGCTGCTCAAAGCCTCATCCAGGCTGGCCTTGAACACTTCCAGGGATGGGATACCCACAACTTCTTTGGGCAACCTGTTCCAGTGCCTCACCTCTCTCACAGTGAAGAATTTCTTCCTAATATCTAATCTAAATGTACCCTCCTCCATCTTAACACCATTCTCTCCCTTGTCACTATATGCCAATGCATATGTCTCTCCTGTTCTCTTTTAGGACCCCTTTAGGTACTGGAAGGCTGCTGTAAGGTCTCCCTGAAGCCTTCTTTCTCCAGGCTGGAAAACACCAATTCTTTCAGCCTTTTCTCATACAAGAGGTACTCCATCTCTCTAATTATATTGCTGGTCCTCCTCTGGACTTGCTCCAAAAGTTCCATATCCTTCCTGTGCTGAAAACCTCAGAGATGGGTGTAGCACTCCAGGTGGGGTCTCACCGTAGCAGTATGGCAAAATCCACTTCCTTGACCTGCTGGCCACACTGCTTTGGATACAGCCCAGGATATGGTTGGCTTTTTGGGCTGCAAGAGCACAGCTTTCATGGCTCCACATCTGGCATACCCTCGTGAATACCTGTGAGATTCATGGATGACTATAAAGCAGGATATTCTAAGAATGTGGGTATTTAACAGATCTTGAAATGCTGGAAATGGGAGTTTCAGAGTTGTCTGTTGCAGGCTAAGCTTTATTTCAAAATAAATAAGTTTGTAGGGAAACTAATGACTACAGAGTCCACAGGTTGTCCTGCAGCATCAAGTAAAGTTCAGAAAACACAAACCTCTTCCAAGGAGAATCAGGCTTCTGTGGCAGAAAGAAGTGATTTAGATTTCAGATAAAATGGTAGATTCTGAGTTTGGTTTTCAGGATCATCTGCATTGTCACTAGATGGCACATTGGTCTAAAGTTTCAGCTCACAGTTAGTGCAAATGCACTGACAAACAGCAGGTTATAGGTGGGAACCAGCTATAACTAATTACATAGTTAATTGCTCTGTGTGTGCATGTGTGTATGTACACATGCCAGTGTGTGCAAGTCCCAGGTAGCACATACAGGATTAGAGACGTGTGCATAATATAGTTACGTTAGATACAAACTCTTGATGTTTATGTACAGGTATTCAAGGAGGGATGGGGAGAGAAAAACATGAAGATATGTGTGGCTGCCGTCTGTATGTTCTTATCCGTTTTGTCCTTGAAGCAGGTGAAGGTCAGGCCAGTCTGTACACTTCAGTGCCTCTTTGAAGCAGTTTTTGTTATCTGGGACCTCATATTTAAAAGAATATGCAATGTACCTTAGGAACCCTACTCTCAAATGACTAAAAAAGTGTTCTGTGTAGAACAGATAACAAGGCTTTTAGTTTGCAGGTAGAGAGGGGTAGGCTTCCTCCAGTATCTTAATAAGGTGCTTTCAGATATTATTTTAGATGTCTTCTGAAATATGAAAAAAGGCAATGAGTCAGAGCCCAGAACACTTTTTTCGTGTGTTCTGTGTGTCTTTATTTTAAGCCATGAATAAGTGCCTCATATTCCTAACTACTGCCATTTCCCCCTGCCCTGTTCCTTGTCCTGCCATTCTTTATGAATAAACCATTTACTGGCTGAGAAACCCACTGTAGCTTAGAGAAATGGCTACCTTGCATATGAATTTCTGCAATGCACTGTGCTAGAAACACATTTCTGAGATTTGTTTCTCGTTTGTGGGAAGCTCCTACTTTTTCAACCGTTTCCTGTGCATTCACTTTCTTTTCCAAGATTTTTATGCCTTCTTGAAGAAGACATGCAGAGTTTACCTTACATGTTCTCTTTTGCTCATGACTATCTTTCTCTTTGCCTATCTCTGCTGCTGTTTACCCCATGAGTCTAGTATTTGTATACTGAGAAAGAACTTGATTTGAGTATTTGAAACTCCTGGGAACTTTGATTATCAGAAATAATTTCATTTTCTGAATTCTCAAAAGAAGGCAGAGGGCTAATACATATAATACAGGATTTAGGTCTATCTATGGAGAAGGTGTTGCATTTCTTTTATTAATAGTATAAGCACTCAATTTACCCTTCTCAGCTCACTGGAAAAAGCCAGGCATTTTGAGAAGCTTACTAAGGTATATAAATAATTTTTTTCTTGGTAAAGCTGTTCTGTATTGAAGCATGGAATTCACGGGAGACTCAGCACATCAGGTTAATTTTGAATTCTACTGTGCAGTAAAACTGATCTTGATCTTAGATTAATTAAGTGGCTTTCCATTCCCTCCATTACTTTTATCCTCTATGTATTATGTATTTTTGTCCTGAGATGTGGGACTGGGCATTTATAATAGCATATGTTAAGTGGAAATTCAGATTGAGATAAAATCCACGGGAAAAAAAGGTTATTAATTCAACAACTGTTCTTTTTCTTTCACATTGCAGTAATTGATTTTCATAAAAGACCTTTACAGTTAGTGCAGTTTTAAAATTAGAGGTATATCTCTGCAGTTGGATTCATTCTTCACCTTAATTCTGAAATATAACTTGATTTTACCAAGTCTAGGATAGTCTTGAATTTTTAACCTTCAGGAATTAGCTAACAGTTCTGCTGTGATCTTTGGGTAGAAATTAAAAGGACTGTCTCAGTTCTTGAAACAGGGTAAAGCTGTAGGGACAGCCACCATTGGTAGTATCTTTTTACCAGAGCTTTTTTTAAAGATGGGCTTAATCTTGCTGAGGGTCATTCTCTCATTTTACATACTCATGAGAAAAGGAAAACAAATGGAGGTGACCACATGGTGCAGGTTGTGGTAAACAGGAGCATGTGTCAGTATTCCTTTTTTGGATCAGTGGAGAGTCTATCCTTTGTCCTCTGGAAGAGAACCCAAAGATGAATCTTGCTTGTCATCTGTATCTGAGCAAGGGAAGGAGTCAGGATGTATTGGTTTGTGTTTTTCACAGGCTGCTTCTACATGGGATGAAGAACATGTATGTCTTAGAAAAACGAAACTTCTTGTTCTGTGGGACAAAATTAACCAGAAATAGAAGTCATTCATGAGTAGCCTACAGGGAACCCTGACAACATGGAGATAATCTGTCTTTTTAGGGCTGTGCATTCATTTTTCTTATATTTCTCAAAATTGCTCTGAAGCCAGAGGAAGATTTGGTCAAGGAATTTAGGAACAGATCTTAGATCTCTTCTAAGAGACATTCATCTGATCCCTTTGCAAGAAACTGAGAATGGCATACATGGTTTTGCTCTGCTTACTTGTTGATATTAGATGTTTTCACTCTGGTGAAATAATAAAATCTGCACCTTTATCGGTAAAGAAAAATCATAGAAGACAAAGAGAATATCCAGAGAGATGAAAATCATGATGAAGAAAGACTCAGTGCACTAAAGGCTAAGGAGCTTCTTTTGCTTCTATAGGCAACTTAAAATATAGGCAACTTAAACCTTCCTCACAGGTGATAAATAATGTCAGCCAAAATCTTTTCGAAAACTATTATTTTGGAATTAGCTATCAAATATATCAATAGTTTCACTCCAGTACCTTTCATTACTGCAAAGTTAATGGAAAAATTATTGATCATTAGTTCAAGCCATACAAATTAACTTTGTGCAACAGTAGCATACCGACTTTAACTACTCATGAGGAAGCACTTCACTGGTATAGACATTCCTGTTTCAGGTAACACAGCCACAGCAATATCTTTCACACACTGTGTCATTCTACAGCACAGGCTTTGTTGACAACACTCCTTATTTAATTTACAATCCATGAAATAATGTTACTGGTATGGACTATTATATTTGAGGAAACCTTTGCCATCTCTGTGCCGAAACTGTGACTCAAATGCCTCCAAGAAGGTTCAAACTGGAGAGAAAAAGATGGCTTATTCTGATGTCAGACTTGCTCAATGCAACACTTTTCCTCATTCTCTTTGCTATCAGCAACTCACAGCAGCTCTGTGTGGCTTGGCCAGTAGCTTGTAACAAGGTGCTGCTAGAACTCATTTCTAGTCAGAGCCCATCTTAGTAAATTTCTTATCATGTGAGTCTGCTGTGTTTTATTGTGTTTATTCCTTGATGGTAGCATTCATATAAATTAGGAACTCTGGAGGCAAACTTACGTTTCTTAGATTTTGAAGATGGTTTTCCAAAATCTTAGTGTCAGTCACATCATCCAAAGTATTTCGTTTCGTAAGTAGAAAACCATTTTGTTTTCAATAAAAATGAATTAAAGTATATTAGCTGAAGTTTAGAGAAGGAGGAAAGTAAAATAGTGGCCAATGCAGGGTTTCAGAAATCATGCATGTTCTTGAGCTCTATCAGCCACTTTCTCCCTAGTCTGATTCTTGGGGAAATTGTAACCGTGAAATGTGAAATCTGTTTTCCTGCTCCCTGTTTACTTAGGAAAAAGCCACATGGCAATATTCTGTATCAATATGCTTATCACATTTAAACTGCAATAAAAACAATGAGGACTTTGCATCTTGAGTTTCTTTTTGTCTTTGAAGAATGCCTAGCATCTGAGCTGTCATCTAAAAACACTTCATCATAGGTTCACCAGCAGACCAGCTACATGTCAGCATAAGAAAGGAATCCTCAGAAGGCCAGTTCCAGTTTAACAATAAGCATACTTAACACTTGATCCTTTTTTGAGCAAAACATCTACTTCATACTATCACATGTATTATGTGACATTTTAGATGACAGTTGATTTAGAAACACAGCTGCTCAGACAAATTTTATCTGATGATGTTTGGCTGCAACATTAATTTTATCTTTACTTTGAGTTGTTTATTACAAGTTGGTCATTAATCACAGATAATGACTGATACTCTGAAGGTTAATGCTTGAATGCATTCTTCTAAAATTTTAAATTTTTCTACATTGAACCATATTCCACTGCTATGCAAAAGAGAATTTAACAAATGTTGTGATTCTGATACAAGGATACCGCTGATATATGTCTAATTAGCATACTCCAGATGCCAGCACTATTAAAATCTGTCTGTGATCTGCATAATGGGTAATTTGTTACACCAAGCAAAATACCTGGCTTTCAGATAACCAGATTTTCAAAAGCAAAACAGGTATATTTTCATCCCAGAGCATAATGAATACCCCAGAAGAGTCATACTGTCAGTAAGATTCATTCCACTGGGGAAAGTTAGTGTTGTTCTATCATTTATGTCAAGAAATACCTGATTTGTGTTTCAACACTGGAGAGCCTGGCATTAACTCTCTCCTTGCTACCCGAAATCTTCCAGACATTTGTTTTTTAACAAATATCACCACCCATAAAATATTCATGCTTCATAGCAGCAATAGTTCATTACTTCTCACCAAATAAATGCAGTTAAAACATTGGCTGAAGGCTCTCATACCCGCAGGGACACTTTAACAGAAGCTTTATTAGGATGTCTTGGTATATGTGCAGTGCTGTTTGGTGATATCATGGCCATGTTTCAAGCCTCTAACAAGGCAATTCACATCAGGGAGCACAGTGGAGGGATTGTCAGGCTGCCTCCTGCAGCACCTCTTTACAGACTGTCATGGTGTAGCCCATTTGCAGACTCTGAATGCTCTGGGATGTAACAGTGCTTGTCTTCTTTCTGCTGACATTACTACAAGCTCCAGAGCTTCTGGAAGAATCTGGCTGATTATGTCTCAGCTATGAGAATATAAAAGTACTACGAAAACTAGCTTTCAGATCTATTCTCCTGCCATAGACTTGGAAAAAAAAACCTGAATTAGCATAGTATGTCTAAACTTGTCACACACAATGAGGAGTAAACAAGGAACTTCAAAGATAAGCAAGAGGAATATCTTTAAATAGCTGAAAGGTGGATGAAGTAAACATCTGCTGATTAAATGCTGAGGTCATTAATAAAAGAAGGTTCTTGAATTAGTCATCCCCTTTCTGTTTGTAGCATATTAACCAGTTGCAATGCTAAATACAGAGGCAGAGCAACTGAGGATCAACTCTGAGGTGAGATACTCTGAACAGTGTGAGACACAGAGTAATATCTGTATCATTCTTCTCTTCCTCACAGTAGTTTTGTAGTAGTGCAACCCCATTGAAATTTTACCTTTCCTTGGTTCCAAACCAACAAGTTAATCTCATAAATGCAAATTAGGGATCTGATGCTCTTCCTGTATAGATTTGGCTCCTGACATTTGACTGGGTTGCAAAATGGAGAGATGCCTTACTTTTAAGTAAAGTGAATTGATTCCACCTGTATTTCAAAGAACTGTGGATAAAATAACATTCACCAAATTAGAAGGGAATTAAAATTCTTTAACACAAAGAGAGGAATGAATATTTACATATCAAAGGGATTAGTCTTCTTCTCTTTAAAAACAATAAGTTTTCACTGCATTGATCTCTTTACCCATTCAAGCTAATAAGGACAAAGACTTGGGAGTCACTATAGTTATCCCTCTGCAGAATTTATCTGTAAAATTGTATGAGGTGATTTTTCTCCTCAAAGTCACTTCTCACAGGAACAGCCTGGTTTTCACTTAAAATATGCCAATAATATAGCAATGATGTTTCAGGTTCTGTACTGAGGCTGCTTCCTCAAGTACCTGCCAGTCTCTTACTTTTACTTCTGTACACATTCTTGCAATAAGACTGTCAAGAAGATGAAACTGACTGCCTATGGGACAGAACACCCCAGCCCTTATAATCCCTACAGATTCTTGGTTCTGTGTCTTCTGACCACTCTATCCCTCTTCTTACTGGAAGATGGATGCCATTTTCAAACCCCTCATTCCCATTAAAGCCCCATTTTTTCCTACAGAGTACCAGCAAGGACCTGCTGATTTCTAATGTCCAGGTAATGCCCATTATAGAAAGCTAAGGATGTGTTCCTATGCTGATAATTGCTCAGAAAGGGATACTTTATCTCTGGTGAACAGAGGAAGAGAATAGGCCAAGCCACCATAATTTTGGCTGGCGTGACAAAACAATCAGTCTTCACAATGCAATTTCACTAAGCTGGGCTTTCATAGGTTGGGTAACAGTGCCAAATGAACAATCATGAAAGACAAAAGACATTAGCCAGCAGTCCAACAAAGCCTCCTATTTGCGCAATTTGAAGATGTGATTGACAGTGCTCCCAGCGTCTGATCTTCAGCAACAATTCTCAACTGTCTTATAATGCATTAAGGTTGTTGCTACATTTACGAAGTAGCAGTACATTTAGTGCTTGGATTGTGCTTTTTCCATTTTCTTTTATCATGGGGAGTGACCACCTTGGAGTGGGCAATGCTAGAAAAACAGTGCTGGGAAAGAGATACAGAATAATTAAGCCAAACACCTGGCAAAACACAGAATTTCCCCTTCTACTGCATTCTTGTTTAATGCTTGTTTAATGCTTGAAGTACATGTACTTGTCACCAAGATTTTGCTAAGTTCAAGCATGTGTTCTCAGTACTTTAAATTCAAGAATGAGAAATGCCTTGATCTGCAAAAATTTTTTACTGAAATGTCCAGACACACACAAAAGCTCACACAATTTACATGAACCAATTAAATGGCATACTATGACCCTAATAAGCAAAGTTGAAGATAAAATTAAATGATATTTTATTTGCTAAATGAATTGACCTTTACCAACGCAATCTATAAAATCAATTTAGCATACTATAACCCTTGCAGATTGGCAGTCCTTTCACACCAGGAGTCTAAATTAAGCACAACAGGCGTTTCAGTACCCAGCAACATATCATTAAAACATGTCCCAAGGCATTTCACAGCCCATAAACAGTACAAGCATTAGCAATTGATTGCTCATTATAACCACCATGTGGCCTAGATACTATGTTACACAGCATCTTAATATCCCTTGACCCTAGCTCCATATTTCTTGGGAGAGGCCCCTTATGTGAACTGGTGAAAAATTCCTCCAGCAGAGAACTTTTGTATGCCAAATATTTCTCTTTAGTTTTGGAGACATGGTATCTTGGTGTGAACTTGCAGTTCTGTAAAATGTTTGTAATGTTTGAATTTTGTGTTTCTGAATCAAGTGCCACTTTCCCTTCACCCTCTCAAAGAGCTCCAAATGCTGAAAGCATATTTGAATTTCTTTGCAGTTTTGTGGTTTGTAGACAGGCTTTTGCTAGCAGCTGGGAAAGAAAAGAGAAAAAGTAGCAAAACAAAGGTAGTCAAAAACACCTTTATGATTGCTTAATCACTGACAAAATCCATGAATATAAAGGCCAGATATTCTGACAATCCTGTGCTGCAACTTGGCAGTGCACTGCAGTGAGGTTCGTTTGGTTTCCCAAATCCATGACACAGTACTCCCTGATTAACAAGCCTCTTGGCTTCTGTCTGAGCACAAACTACACGCCTCTGATTTACGTTACAGTGGGAAAGCTACTTTATCTGAAAAACAGAATTAGTTTTGGGTACACTCCTAAAATATGAGTTGCCAGTTGGCAATAGCAATGCAACTCTTCATCCCTAGCAATGAAACTGTTGCTTGCCAGTGGTTCCTTAGCCATGCAGCTGTAGTGATCTGGGAGAGCTGTATCTCAGATGGCAAGAGAAATCCACATTTGTGTGCTGGGGTGCAAAAGGTCTTTTTCAGACCCCATGGCTTTGTCTGTGGTGCAAAACCAATCTGGGATAAGACACGAGATTGAGTATTGATCATTTATCCTTCCCACTGCTTAGCTCATGACATAATTTTGATTTGTGACAATTAGCACTCTCTGAGACAATGCCTAGGAACAGTCCAGAGAAAAGGATGTGTCAGAGACCATTTTCAATACATTGTGTGAACAACACTGCTTTAGGTTTACTTTCTTTGTCCTTTCACTGCCCTTCAGATCTCTCACCTCAGAGACATAGGAAGAGACATATTTTGTCTCATCCTACAAAAAACACCTCTCTGAGATGTGGCAGCACAGCCTCTGAGAACTGAAAATTGAACTCCTCTTAGAAGCCAGAGGTGAATGTTGGTCAAATGCTAGTCAGTGTGAATGTCATCCAAGTTGTTAGAATTCTGAGCCAATCAACCATTCACTGTCTTTGTTTTATTTACAAGATTAGAAGATAGCCTGCCCATCTACTTTCTTAAAAGAAGCAGCTGTTCTTAGCCAAGTTCTGTCTACAGATGAGTGTGATTCTACTATGCTGCACTTCTTCAGTGAAAAGAAAGATTGACAGGACAGGGAGTAGCTCATAGTATTTTTCAGCGAAGTCTTTTAATGTCTGCTCTGTCCATTTTTTCTCTATTTTCTAATATTATAGATTCTTCTTTTATTTTTCTGACTGATTATTCTCATAAACAGAAATATTAAGACTTATGCTTATGCTTATGAAGAATATCACCAAAACACACCTGGTTTTGGCCAAAGAAATATCCTCAGTGTATTAAGCCAAAAACCCTCTAACCAGTAGATAGCGGACTGAAACAACTCTGCCCTCAGGATTGTTCAGGAAAAACTATGCATACTCATTTCTTGAAAAGCTCTATTCTGAGTTATTCTGGGAAGGAGATAATTTTTTTTTCACAGCAGCCTATTTGGTACTGTATTTTAAGTGGTTGACTAAAACAGTGTTTTAGCTATTGCTGAACGTTTTTTATGAAGAGCCAAAGTCTTCTCTGTTCCTCACTTTGTGATCCCAGTGAAGACTGAGGGTGAACAAGAGGTTGGGAAGGGACAGAGCCCCAGGACAGCTGACTCAAACTGACCAAAAGGGTGTTCTAGACCATATAGTATCATGCTAAGCAGCAAAATAGAGGAGAGTTTTTCCAAAATAACACGACTATCTGGGAATTGATGTTCTGGTGGTGAGTGATTGCTTTTGTATCTCTTGGGTAGTTTTCTGTTTTAATATTTTTTGTGTTTGTTTTCTTGTTTGCTTCCCATTTCCTTCACTTATTACATTGTCCTTATCTTGACCTTTGGGTTTTTTAATCTAACTTCTGTCTTTTTTGACTCTGGAAGAAGTGAGTGAGTGACTGGGTGGGGGCTTACCTTCAGCAGGGATCAGCCCACCATAGATGTAATTATCTGTCTGTCTATCAGTCTGTCCATTGCTTAGAAATCCTTCAGGTTTGAATCCTGATACCAGACAATATTCACAGGCACAGAACGGAGCAGGGCTTTGTGCCTTGGGTACACAATACAAGGCAGCAGGGATGAAAGAATAGCAATTTGCCTTCTCTGAGTTTGCAGACCACACACTTGAGTATGCAAATACCTGTTCCTAAAAGTTGTGGTTCCTTTTGGTGTTTGAGTTCAGAAATACCTACCTGCAAAAAGAAAACCTAGCCTGTACTACTGAAAAGAATGCAAGTATAACAAGGTCGTTTAGAGAGAGACAGGGTAAACTTACCATTCACAGTCTGCATGAAGTAAACCCCACAGAGAGCAGTCAACGACCTCTGCAGACTCATAAAGCATGATAGCTACAAAAATGCCAGGGAATGGAGTTTTTTAACATATCCTGTGGCTGTTTTCCAGGTTGGACAGGTATTATGCTTTGAAAAATTACACATATCTCAGTAAGGGACAGTCAGAGCTATTCTATACTTACCAATATTGGCTTGTGGAATTGAAAATGATGAATTGCTTAAATTTGGTTCCTTTCATTCTTAACCATACTTAATAGTGCTTTTAATCAAAGAGGCTTGTTATAAAAACTGTGTAAATTCAAGACAAAAAATCTTTAGAGAGTAGGAAAATTATTTATTAAAGAAAATTCTGGGCATGGTGCCAAAATCTATTAAGCTGGTCAATATTATTTTGAGGGAAGTAACTGGGGATATAATTTTGTCATCCATACAAATGTTGGGAAGGCTGCCATGTTGATGACAGTAGAAAACATGAAAATACATAAGTGCTAGAACTTTCCAGATCTCCAGACTGAATTCAACAAAGTTACAAATTTTATTGGAATTTGACCTAATTCTATAAGACAGTATATGCAGCAAAAACATTTAATTTTTAGAGATATCGGATATTTCAGATTGTAGAGTTAAAATATCTTCCCCCCAGACTGAGGGACTTGTGTCCACCATACAGCCAGCCAACATTTAACAAACCATTTCTACTTCCACATGGGAAGCATTAAATATCACAAAATCATAAAAATATTTCAAAATGCAAAAATATTCAACTTTCTTCTATTTCTTGTTTGGTTTTTCAAAACCATATATCTCATAGAATGGTTAAAGAAAACCATGCTAAAGAAGTACTTTAATTTAGAGTAAAATGATGCAGCACTTTCCCCCCAGATTTCCAGATAAGAGATTTAAAAACTGAGTTTCCAAGACACAAACTTTTTGTAACGCTGATAAGATTTCCCAGTGACTGTGAATATGCTGTGAATTAGTATCTTCCTTTACATGGCCCTATACAAATAGCTAAGGACATGAAGAAAAATGGGGATGACAACATGCAGCTGCATATCACAAAAAAACTACGACACGAAACAAAATAAAAACAAGTCTTCAATTTTAGCTTGTATTTCCACCACAGATCTGATTCACAGAGAGGGTTTTTAGACAAGCTAATTTTACCACATTCAGGCACATGTGTGCTGGCTCCTCCCTGGCATCCCAGGGAACTGGGAATGGCAGGGGCTTCTGGGCTGGCAGGGCAGGGCAGGGCAGGGCATGGCCAGGGCCTGTCCTGCTGCTCCAGACAGAAAGCAGGGCAGGCTGGGGGCAGGAAGGACAGAATGGCTGGGCAGTCAGCTCACATATGAGGGCAAGGCTTGGGTCTGTGGAAGGCAACCAGGGTCAGAGACAAGCTCACAGTGTTGACAGGGTCAGGATGAGGCCAGGTCAGGAAATCAGTCCATGGGATATAGCCTGAATGAGTGGGCTTCATAACCAGCCACACATGTGGCTTTAGGTGAGGAGGGATGACAAAACCCAGTATTCTGAGATCAATAGCTGTCATCCTATGGAAAGTGAAAGTACATGTCACTTCCATGAGACTTTTTCTAAACAGTGTTTTAGTATCTGTATAGAAAATAAGTTAAACTCATGGTTAACCTACAAATATGATTGACACAAAGAACTGACATTAATTTGTTGGTCTTTATGAGCTCAGAAGTTGCTTGTGATATACAGAAGTGGTAGGAAGAAATTAGATGCATTCACAGCTTGAGACACATGCAAATGACATATTTCTGTTTAAAAGATGATAGCAAGCAGACATAAAGTAAGAACACATACTGATACATTTTCTATAGTAACTTGAAAATTTACATAAGCTTACATTCTCATATTTATGGTAGGCAAATTTAAGAAGTACTATTCAATGAGAACATTGTGATCTACTTCACTTTGCTTTGAGGAAGATAAGTACAACTTTTTAAAGATGATGGAATTATTTAGGTTGGAAAAGACCTTTAAGATCATTGAGTGAAGCTGTAAACCTAACACTGCCAAGTCCACCACTAGACCATGTCCCTATGTGTCACATCTATATATTTCTTAAATGCCTCCAGAGACGGTGACTCAACCATTTCCCTGATGACATATTAAGTTTGTGGATTTATCACCAGCCTGTCAGACCCAGCCATGCATGATGGATGCTGAAGGAAGCAAATGAGATGACAAAATAGCAAGAATTTGGAGGAACTGTCACAATAGTGTCTGGTTTTGTTAAAGAACATTAATCAAGAGAGGTTGCAGTTCTGAATTAGAGCTTTTTGTTAACTGATCATGGATTCGAACACTTGGATTAACCCTTTTGTGTGGTTACATTTTCAGGATTCCTGACTGCAAAATAATTTGCAGATTTTACTTGACTTTATTAAATGGTGACCAAATTTACGTTGAATTTTTGAGATCGGGTGTTGACCTTTTACCTTTCTTTCTGTCTTTACTCATTTATAGCCAAAGGCTAAATCAGGAATCTAATTCTTACTGAGACCCTTGATATTAGGTGGATTTAGCTGAACAACTTTAAATCAGTGTGATATTTGCTTCATTTATCTTATCTTATATCCATTTTGGCAAATTGTTTAATCTCTGTGGTTCTTACTTTCGTTAACTTCAAAGGTATAATGTTGGATTACTGTAGCATTGTTAATGGGGCTGTTCACTGTTTTCTGCTCAAAAGAACTTCTTACTGTGTTTGTGTCATATACAGTTTGAATGCCTGATGCTTCAAAGAACGTTGCAAAGGACTTAAACTTGCATGGTTCTGCTGAAATACCATTCTTTATGATCTTCATCTTATTCCACATTTGTTACACTAAATAAACTTACTGTCTAAGGGATCATCTTATTAGCATTCAGAAAATCCTCATGAATATTTTCTGCCCAAAGTCATGACCTGAGCATTGTTACAACAATTGAAACTGAAACACAAAAAAAAAAAAAAAAATAGGTAAGTAGCAGTTTGAGACAAATTCATGAGAAGTTGCTGAAGTTTAAAGCTATGAACAATTTAGAGACACTAAATGTCAGGGCTTTCACTGTATATTTAGGAATATTTTCATTCTGAAGGGGAAAAGAAAGTTGTAATTCAAAGCGTACAGTCTGAAATATGTGCATTGAATTAGTAAGATGAGCCAAAGGGGCTCTCTGAGATAACTGAAAAAGCTATCTGCATATATTATATTTCTGCTGCACAAAGTTCTTCTGCTGTGTGAGTCATCAGCCACTGGGAGGTCTTAAGAAGCAGATTTTTTTTCTTGAGAGAATGGGTTGGAGAATTAGAGAAACATAAAACCTAATTAAATGTAGTTGATGCTATACTTAAGCAAGTTCCAGTCTTCAACTAGACTTTCAGTTATCTCAGAGACATGATGACTTTTTCACCCCATGTAAAGAAGAGAGTTCATCTCTTTTTTGGTAGCAATTGAAAGTCCTCCATTGTAAGGAACATTTTCCCCATCTTAATTATCGTTGTGATTTATTTTCTCTAAATCTTCTGTGATTTCTTTCCTACTTTTCTAGCTATTGGAACTAGACACGATCCCAGTGGCATTAACATAGCTACAAAGAGTGGGAATGTTTTAACCTACACAGCCTTGAGCTCCAGAGTGTTATAGGGATTATTTCCTTGTTGGTCTGGGATAGTTTCACAGTGTGCTTATATTGATGTGCTCATACAGTTCAGGACAGAGCCTTCTTAAGACATAACATACAGCCTCCTGTATTTTAAGTAGAATTGTCCCATACTCTCTTGCTGAGTGTGGGTTGTTGATTTGATTGCTTACTTTTTTTCCCCTCACTTATGGATTGTTTACCCAGTAACCTGGTATGACTTTTGTCAGTAATCTGTCCTATAAATCAGTGTCCAGCTCTCCAGTCTCACCTGCATATCTTATTAGTCATTTCATATGTTATTTTTTTGTTCAGATTGAGGGATGAAAACTTGAATAAAGTAATTATAAATGCTACTGATGTATCCTGGCTTAAACATAAAGATTCTATAACTGTAATTTAAATTCTGTCAAAGTTGTTTGGGTTTTCTAATTGCTATTAAAATGTCATGAAGTGATTTATTGCATCCTTTTTTTTTTTCTAGGGTGGAGTGTGTGTATTTGCATCCCAAAATATAATGTCATCAAACAATTAAGTTAATGAAAATATCCACTGCTTGCACCCATAATACTTAGCTGTTATTACCCTATCATATTTAATTCCTCACTTTTCAGCTCTTTTCCAGCCATTCTAGTTTATTGGCCAAGACTGATATTTTCTACTTGGTGTTTTTAATATTGTCATAGCATAAATTTTCTTCTATTATCTAGAATTTTGCCAGTGTTCCAAGAATTACCAAGCACCAGCATTTATGATTCAGAGCACTCATAATCAGATCACAAAATCACAGAAGGGCTAAGTTGGAAGGGACCTCTGGACTGTTCAATCCCCCTGCAAAGACACCAAGAGAAGTCTGTCCAGGACATGTCCAGACAGCTTTTGAATATCTCCAAGGATGGAGACTCTACTACCTCTCCTGGCAACCTGTGCCAGTGCTCACTCAGCTGCACACTGAAGAAGTATCTCTTGATGTTCAGAAAAAACCTTCTGTGTTCAGTTTATGCCCATTGGTCTGTCACTGGAAGCTACTGAGAAGAGCCTAGAACCATATTCTCTATATCCTCCTTTCAGATACTTGTACACACTGATGAGTTCCTTCTTGAACTTTCTCTTCCCAGGCGAAACAGTTCCAGTTCTCAGCCTTTCCTCGTAGGAGAGATTCTTCAGTCTCTTAACCATCTTCATTGCCCTCTGCTTGATTTTCTTCCAGTAGTTCCATACTTCTGTTGTACTGGGAAGCACAGACCCAGACTCAGCACTGCAGATGTGGCCTCACCATTGCAGAGTGAAGGATCATCTCCATCAACCTGCTGGTAGTGCTCCTTCTAAAGTAGCCCAGGATAAGCCTTCTTTGTCACAAGGACATATTGCCTGCTCATGTTCCACTTGGTGTTCACCAGCACCTGTAGGTCTTTGTCTGTAAAACAACTTCCCTCTTCTGACTCTTCTGGAACTCACAGAATTCTCAGCTGGGACGTCAACCAGATAAGAGAAAAAAGACCCCCTCATTTTAGTACTAACAGCTGACTATTTTTCTGGGTTACTTACTGATGGAATTAAAATTATTTAATTGTCTTTTAAAAGATAATTATGTTTAAGTTTAAATATCACTAAAGCATATGTCTATGCACCACATCTATACACCCTCTAAATGCCTTCAGGGATGGTGACTCAATCACTTCCTGGGCAGCTGTTCCAATGCTTGACAACTCTTTCAGTGAAAAAAATTTTCCTAACCTAAAAGTTTTTCCAATCTCAAATTCCCCTGACACAACTTGAGTCCATTTCCTCTCATCCTGACATTTGTTAATTGGGAGAAGAGATCAGCACCCACCTTGCCACAATCTCCTCTCTGGTAGTTGTAGAGAACAGTAAAATCTCTTCTGATTCTCCTTTTCTCTAGATTAAACAACCCCAGCTCCCTCAGCCACTCCTCACAAGACTTGTACTCTAGACCATTTACCAGTTCTGTTATTCTATACACTTAGTAATCAAAATAGCTTAAAATATGTGGTGTTTATAAAATATTTTAATCTTTCCTTGATAGACACATCTGAGGAATGTACTAACGAGGAAGTGCTTCTTTGCTCACTGACATTTTCATTGCGAAATCTCACAAGGGTCACTTGTCTATTGTTCCTAAGCAACATCTATCTGCTTCCAGTAAATTGAATAGGTGACATGATCTTGAACATCATCAATAAGCAAATGCCTCCCTGCTGTTTCCTGTTTGAAGGCATATATATATATAACTGTCTTTATTGGAATGGCTCATTGTTTGAAAATGAACTGTCTTTGTAGGATAAATATTGCTAACAACTTATTGTAAGTCTAAGTCTGAGCAAAAGAGAGGTGATAATAGAGGAGCTTTTATGGATCCATTTGGGAGAAGCTGCAATGTAGGCTGCTATGGTTAAAGATCTACACCCACACTTCAGTAATTTATGTTCTATACTTATGAGAGTCCCAGCAAGTGCCTAGAACTCTGAGCAGTGGTGAGTAACGCTTCCTGGGAATTCTTGTGGGCTAGGAGACTTATCTCACCCTGAAGTAATAACCTGACTTCAGTTATTCATGTCTTTGGTACATCTTCTGAAATGTGATGAGATTATGAATGAGTAAGAAACATAAAGTACTCTGGAAAATTTATCTTTTGCAGCATGATGCACTATTTCTCTTCAGCAATACAGCTTGTCACAAACCCTTCAGATCTGTTGTTCATTTCACAGACTTTTCTCCAAGTGGATAACCCAAGGTCAGATTCTTATCTTCAAGTGTTTGCTAGCAAGAGCACAGGAAATCTGAGACATCAACTAGCAATGACATAAACAAGACCAAGTTTACTCCTCTGATGCAATACAGCTGTCTTCAAAAAGCTATTTTTTTGTGCTCTGTGAGCAGTGGTTTCCCTGTTGTTTTTAAAAGGACATTGTAATAAACCAGGCAAGTCTAAGATGAGGAGGAGCTGCTCATAACAAACTGCTGGAGCTGCCATACCTCACCTGCATTGAGTTTTCAGCTTTCACTCATACCTCTGTCAGCCTTACTGGGAACTTTCACTTGTGTGAAAGGACAATTAGGTGCATTGATATTCAAATCTCTTTCAAACCTTGCAACATAATTATCAAAGGGAAAATTGTGAGTCTCCACTTAAGAGTAATTGCTGCAACAGATCCAATTATATTTTGCAAGGCAGAACTTGTCTTACAAAAATCCTAAACTTGCCCTCTAGCTTCATTTTGGTGTCAATAGCAAGAATCAAAAATATAATATGTTTCTCTGCTCAGTATTACCTTTAACACTGAGATGGTGTCAAATTTGAGCAGTCCATTTTCTTTGTTTTATTGTACTGTCATGTGCAATCTCTTTTGTTGTTTATCTTATTTTTGCTGAACATGCTCATATTTATTCACTGTATCTAGAGACTTTAATTTAAGCCCTGACATTGTCTCGCTTGTGCTGTACAAACACACAATGAAAACCCTTGTCTCTCAAGGACTGCTGTCTAACCTCATACAACAGGCATGTTGTTTTTAAGGGAATGAAAGGCACGTGGTGTGGGTTCTCTGAAGTCATACAGAAAATTTGTGTGAGAGCTTGGAACAGAATTCAGTTTTGCAATGTCCCTGTTTTGTTCTCTATCTGCTGGATGCGCATGCCTCTCAACATGGGCTAAACACTGGGAACAGAAAATTTGGTTTTTTACCATGATCTCAGTGGATGCTGCTCTGTGTCAAACACACAAATTCTACTTGCCCGAGGCAGAGTATCCATTATTCTTTTTATTTAAACCTAATAGTGGAAATGGACTAAAAATCTCTAGCAGGATATATATATATTTAAGTCTCATGCTTGAATTAACTAGAAGAATCCTGTTGCTTAGAAAATCCGTGTTTTCCATTGCCCTGTAGAGTGGTTTTATTCCTTATATGCTCAGTTTTGATACCTTTGTTATCATTTAGATAGAATATGTTTTGACTGGGCACGATTTTTGAAGAAAATCTTCTAGATTCGTAAACAATATGGCTTTTATTAGCCTTTTCTACTACGCACATCTGAATTTTTTTTGTCAAATACAATATTCTAAAAGCTAGACAGAGTTATGCTTCCTCCTTTCAAATCTGAAATAAAAGAAACACAATTTAAGTCAATTATTCTGCTAATGGAAAAATAGTATATATAAACAGATCTAGTAAGTTGCTTATTCCTTTGCAATACACTAAGATATAATGGTCAAATTCTTACTGTCTGTTGCTGATAAACCATTTTATTATTCATTACTCTCATAACCTCAATCACTTATAGGAAGTACATGATCTCTTTATTTCATAATATTTTTCCTTTTGCCATGTACACAGTTAAAGTGTATCTTCACATTCCTTTGATTAAAAACTCTTTGTGATTATTATAGTGAGTCTCCTATCAAACAAGGCCAAGTTCTAAGCAAATATTGCATCTCATTTCAATAGATTAACTTCAACTCCTTATTCTCATAAATGAAAAAAAGTACAGATATGTAGAATCAAAGTCTCTGTATTAATCTTCTGGAAAACCCTTATTGAGAGAAACACATTTGTATTCACTCAAAGTTTATACCAGATTTTTTTAACCTAACATCAGGAGCACAATAGTATCTTTTGCTTTTAAGTGTCTGCATTAGCAGCATGGAACATGCCATAATAATTGCAAATATTTCATTGCTAAGAGTGGGAAGCCTTCCTCAGTTAAATTCTAATCCGTCAGGCTTTCACTGACTTTGGTGTTGCAGTAATTTTTCTGTAGTGATGTCTTAAATAGTACAGAAACTACTAGAACACTGTCTTCAATATGACTAATGTACACAAACCTAAGCATGAATACAATGTTTATAGTATCTAGAGCACAAGTTTCAGAGCTCCTATTGATGGACAAGAAATAGACATGGAGGCAGTCATTAATTTTCAGGATTTTTTTTCCCCTCAGTTCTTTCAGTGTTTTGATTAATTTGACTTCTTATTTAAAAAGCAGAGATCATAAATCTGGAAAATATTTGAGTATGGTATACGTTTTTAGCGTACAATTCAAACCTATTAAGTTCAGTTTTTCTGATAGAATTAAAAAGCAGACTCTAATGTCTGGTGTAGTCTCTGGCTTAATCGTGTTTACTCGCAGAAAGTCATGTTTCTCTACACACAGTGTGAAACTACTTTATTTTAAAATTGACACATCTCTTGTATCCTACCCTCTACAACTTGTGTCTGTGCTCTAAACTAGTCACCCTTGCAATTGCTGCTTCTGGCTTTCTCCTTCAAGCTGCACAGGCCACAATCATTGACCCAGGGCCCATGCAAAGGCAATCAGTACACCCATGACTGACATAGGAAGTTCTTTCCTGTGCTGGTTATGCAGCCAAATGTACTTGGGCTGTAGCTCCCAAGGGTTAATATAAGCCATACTGTTTATGAATCTAGGAGATCGTCTTCAAAAATTTGGCTTGGTCAAAAGATGTTCTATCAAAGTGATAATGAAGTTGTCAGAACTAAATTTGTTATTCTTACCACAGAATGGAACTGGATTGCTCCAGCTGAGCCAGAAAGTGAGGTTTATAATTCACTTTGGATCCCAAACCATACCTGTCCTCCTCCCCAGTTTTGCTAGAATTTTGCAGGATAACTTACAAACACTACTCTTCTTGATCAGTTCTCTATGGTGCATTTCATTGAAAATCTGCTAATATTTTTGAGAAATACCACTACCAGTGCTGTTAGTAAAGAAGGATGTGCACTGTATTCTTTAAAGAGTAGGAGGGAGTATTTTGTGCATGTCCTCTACCTTCACACTTTTTTGAGGAAGGAAAGATATGAGTCCTGGCATTTGTCCCAACAGCTTACATATGAAAAAGCTGCAGGATGAAATGCATAAATATTTTTTAAAGAAGGGACAGAAGCTGAGGTCTCCCTCCTTTGATCAGTTCTTCTAATCCTAAGACCTCAGTAGCAAAGCCATATCCATTGTGCTTTCCAAGCTGTACTTTAATTAGTTTTAAAAACCAGAGCAGTTTCACTAGTGGATATTGGTTGTCTCCACTGCAGAAATCCACATACTGTGATAGATGAAGTGCTTTGGAGAAGATTTGCCAGGAAGCCAGAAAAGAATTTCATTCCTGCTGCTAAGCTACTATAAAATCTGAGTGTTATCACAGTCTTATTTTGTTGCTGTCTTCAGGAGACCCATTTCTTCACAAAAGATCTGGCAGTATTTAAGTCTGGATGTGAGATAATGGCTTCACACTCATGTGCTCAGAGGCACTGTCATGTACCTTAGATTTAGGTGCCCCAATAACGTAGAAATAACCCTTTTATGGCCTGAAATTGCAGTCTCTAAGAGTGAAAATCTGAGTTCACCAGATCTAGTATTCTTACATGATACCGACTTGAACTCCTCTGTACAGAGTATATAAATATATCCTAGTTAGATGCTGTAGTATTCAGGATGATAGCATTTCAGTCTGATGGCAGCACTTTGTTTTAACCTGAATTCCATCTGTAAGACAAGCCAAAGAGTACATGATTCTTATAGCATGAGCTGAAGAAGTGGTCGAAGGGTAAATGTTCTTTGGAAGAATGTTGTTTCTCCAGCAGTGGTAATTCTTTGTCTGCATGTACAGGTATATGATAGGTTGTGTCCAAGGCTGAGGGTTGGGGGTTAGAGCAGTGGGCACTGAAGAATTTATGGTTATGGCTGAATACTGCAAGATATAAAGGTGCTGAAGCCAGCAAGACAATTCCTTCCTAATTTATTTTGAGGATAAGGTTAAGGCTAGTCATTAAATCCTGCTAGAGAGGAAAACAATGAGAAATGGTATTGTGATTTCATGGGATAAAACTTTCTGTTCTGAGGTAAGATTTTGCCTAACACAGGAGAAAACGGAATAAGGTAGAGTAAAGGTTAGGCTGGAGAACCTATCAGTCTTCCTGAGCTAAGGTACAAACCAAATCTGAGAACCATGTTTACAGTTGGGTCTTGTATTATGAGTTCAGTTATGGATGGAAGTAGGAGGTAATGAAGGCTTTAGGTTGATTGGCAGGTCATACAAAATTCCCATCAGTAAGATAAGGATTAGCAAAGAATTGGCCAACAGCTTTTCTGTTTTGTTGCGCACTGGATCAGAATATAGGTTTAGCTGTGGCATAGGGTGGATATTCCCAACAGAGGGACCAAATGGATTGCTCTTCTGGTGGAATCTGAAAAACACCTACGTGCTGCAATGAGGCAATAGGTTATAGAATAAGTAAATAATGGTCCTATCAGTGGGTATATGAATATATACATCCATTAAACCTCTGGCCTAAATGAACCCACTCCTAAAAAATTGTGATTCACATCACTGTACTTCTGCAGTCCACATCTTGTTTCAGAAATATTTAAAAATGCAGCAACAGTTTTGCCTTTCACTAGGGGTTACTGAAATTCTAGCTGTTAACCTACCATCCATCTTAGCTAGTATCCCATATCTTATCCAGAAATATCCATAAAAATTTGCCCAGCTGGTATCAGCCCTCATCTTTGTTGTCTTTGTTCACCTAATAATACAAGTGAATATTTGGCATCTTTCTATTCATCCCAAGTGCAATCCAAACTAGACTTGAATGGCAGCTCAGAAACAGCAACAAGTTACTTGGCTGTCCAGATTGTCACGCTCATTTGAGCTGTTCTTAGGATGAGGATGTTGGGTGTGATAAAAAGGGCTACACCCTTCATTTCTTCAGGGCATCCTATGGAATGAAGGCTAGCTATGAATTATTGCTGCCAGCATATGCCCGTGCTAGTACCATTCCTCAGGGTAGCTTTCTGTTGCAGGATCTAAATCCCAAAATTTCCAACTGAGAACTTTTTGGAGACTAGCCTTAATTATTTAGATAACAGACACTGTCCTGCTATTTCAAGCCTTTCAGGAACCAGAACTAATGCAAGATCCTTGATCTGTTATGTTTTGAGTCCTGTAAATATTATTTGTGGTACCTTGTTCTGGATTTGACCAACATGCAGTGAACTGTAACAGCCTGCAGGTAATCAGAAGATATTTATTTATGTCACATAATTTTTCCTCCTGCTCTTGACGGCCAATAAGAAGGCCAGACTCCCAATCCTACTTACTTTTGAACCCTTGCACCACTCAGCAACTGGCAACAGTGCAATTGTTACTTATAAAGTTCACACCAAAGGTACTAACACCTAGCATCCCAGGCTGTGGATCTCATTCAGTTTACCAGCAATCCAATTTACCAGTGTGGGTGATACTACTGTAAAGATAGGACAGACTGTATTAGATTCTGCTGAGAAAAGCCCAGACACAGGAATCAGAAAAAAACCTGACTGAAATCTTCCATCATTTATCTAGTATGGAAATTCATAATGCAATGGCAATCTCGGTATTTTTTGGGTCCAAATTCACTGCTTGTATAATGGAATTGGAAGAAAATGTTTGGCTTAAAATGACTATAATTCTAGAAGTTTAACTTCCTTATTTTCTGTAACTGACACTTCTAAAAGGGGAAGCTGCTGAAAAATGAAAAAAGTTTGATAAAGTAGATTGGTGTGGGCCAAATATATTTTGAATTTATAACAAATGAAGAAGCATAAAAGACAAAACATGAACCTACTAAGTACCTGTTTTGTGGTAACTCACATAATTCTCAGAATATCTACTTACATTCTAATGATTAAATATTTAAATAAAGCCAGTATACAATCTTGATTAATATTACAGAAAAGCAATTCAACCTGTTTATTTATGTCAGAACAAATGAAATCCAGCTTACAGATAGCTGGGAATTCACATTTCTTTTTCAGTTTGTAATTTGTTTCCTTTATTTTTTTACTGGTCAACTCATCAGCAGTTCATTTTCCAAACACCAGACTTGTTGCTGAGACTTACCTCTTGTAATGTTTTTCACACATGCTCCAGCTTGACAGACTTGGGGAATCTAGGCCAGACACATTTTATTTGCATTTAAATTAAATGAAAATCAACAAACATTTTGATTTATTTTTATGCTTTACCTATAGTGGATTTGTGCAGTTATATTTTAAAAAATCCACACACTCCAAGTGTAAGTCCAGAACTTGCTGTTGCATACAGTGTCTTGTTTTACATTAAATGCATACAAGACACATTATTTTTCCCTGTAATTGCAAATAAAATAGCTTATTTAGGTAAACCTGTATCTGTCAGGACAGTGTAGATCCCTTTTGTGTCAGGAAGAACAGTTAACTTGTGCAAAATGTGTTGGTGGTGGGGTGTTAACTGCATTTGCAACCTCAGAATAGAATACAGTACCAGCATTTTCATTGCTATTGCTGCAAATTGTGTTTGTTTTAACTTAGGTATCTAGGTTTCAGAACTATGGTCACCTTTATTTGTTTTCACGTGCTTGAAGTAGACTTTAGGCCCATGAGATAAAATCCAATGGAAATACTAATTGATTCAAAAATTTCTAATTTCACATACAAAACGATGGGCTCTGAGCTAACCTTTGCTCTGAATGAAATCAAGGAATTATGATAGAGGGTTCCATGACAATGTCAGATTAATGCTCTTATCAGTCAAAAGAGGAAATCAAACACTCTGAATTTTTAGTAATGTGTCTCTGACGTGTGCATCCATGATATGCATACATCTCTAATCCTCTAAGGCATTTCCCTCTTTCCCCCATCTCAGAGACTATTCAATAGCAAGACTTGAAGAGGAACATCAGGACAAACACATAGATGACCTACATATTGGAAATTACTAAATAAAGCAATGGTAAAATTTTGACTGGCCTCTCAACACTATGTAATTAGGTATCACTTGTGTACAAAACTGAGGACATGTTTCCAAACATGAAAGGTGATCTTTTGTGCAGTGGGTATCTGAGCTGTTGATCTAGAAGTTGAGTCTAAAGGTCTGTATGGAGGAATCCTCTATAGAAGGATTGGCCAAGTGCATTTATTAATGGTTACTACAAAGATATATATAATCTCTATGCTGAAAGTGTCTGGAGGGTGTAGAAACACTGTTGAGATGTAACATTTTGGTTTGCCTTGTTCTCCTGCTGCTCCTGAGTCCCCTGCTCTTAGTCTCTGCTGGAGTTAGTCCTGGGTTTGGTCTGACTTTACACAGCTATGCTATTCATTCTCAGAATCAACTCAGAAAATACCTGCCAGTAGTACTCATATCTAAGCATATTTCTTTTAGCAAGTCCATGGAGCTGTAGAATTAATGATTTTTTAAGTGCATTTAGAAAACATCATAGAAGTGGTTAGCTGGACCAAATACAAGATGGTTCCTCAGGACTGTATTGATGGAATTTCAATTGCTTGCACTTTCTGAAGAAAAATCAAGTAGATAGTGAGTCTAGTCTATAGAAAACATGCCTTAACTACCTGAAGTAATTTGAAGGTATCATAAGCTGTGGCAGATGGTGAGTTAGGGAGAAAAAATGTTCTTATTTATTTTTGTTCACTGGTAGGCTTTTCTGTAGCTCTATCAATTTAGTAACAGCGTGACTCATATGAAAACTAATGAACATAACCTGTCAACAACCTTCTGGGACGAGTGAGTACCATCATTTGATATCTGCAGATCTCTGAGGTACATCTTTACCCTCCATCCCTGGAGCTACAGGCATGGATTCACAACTAGAATAATGGATTAATTATCATGTTCCCAGAGAGAAAAGGCATGGGTCATAATGTGGAGGTTTTGTGGACCTTGCAGTGAGATTGTCTTCCCTCAGCTGCACATACCTGCAAAAAATTGATCCCAGTTTTGAGATGATCTGAACTTCTCCTTTATGCTAACAACCCAGCACAGCAAGTTGCAAGGCAGAGAGCTATAGTCACAGAAATTTTGTTATTATTGCAGATATTTTTCATCAACATTCCCTTCCTGGCTTCTATTCCATCTTACTCTCATGACCCTTTCCCAAAGGGAGGGGATAATTTTAAACTCCCTTACATAGACTTGGAATTAGCTGCAGTCTGTGGGCTGCATAGTGGATAGGAGATCCTGTGATGGCAGACCTTTGAGGCATCAAACCACGGCATTCCATGTAAAGCTGGATGCAGCTTGCAGGAAGGACCACAGCTGCCCCCTGTGCCCTGAGAGCTGCGAGCCCCAGGACCCCCTAAATATCCTGCTGAGGAGGGGAATGGCAGCCACTGAAGCCGCAGTTCCAGCTGCTCTTCTGGGCTGCTCCTTTGCTTTCCAGCCACTCACTCCTATTTTCTGTTTGGGATGGAATGATCAGCAAGGGAGGTCCAGGGCCACAAATGACTCTACCATGTCCCTCCACACTTCTCTATAATGGGACAGGGCAGGAGGTAAACGGGCGGCCTGAGGAGGGCTGAGCCTTCTTGCAGTGCTACTACACATCAAAGCCATTGTTAGTCTGATATCCGATAAGCTGAAAACTTAAGATGGTGTGTTAATGCCTGCCTTATCCAGAGGGGAAGTTTTGTGACTGGATATGCAAATTGTGCTTAAGGACAAAACTTAGTTCAAAGTTATTTTGGCTTCCATTGAACTGTGTTGGGAACGGAAAGTGTATGTTAAAAGCATTGACAAGTCTTGATTAAAAAACATAAAAGACTAATTCATTTGGCATAAATTGCTTTGGAAAAGCTGAACATCAGTATATTTCAAATAAATTGCTACCAACTTCATTTAAACCAAATCTTCTTTGTCTAAAATATCATAAGAATGGCCATACCATATGAAGAAAAACAGTAACCACAAAGTCAATCTACTGCCTGTAGACAAACAGAAAGACTGTCAAGAATAATGGAAAGTGTAATTAGATTCTGATATATGACCTCACCTGTTATTTAATCCTAAAATATAGAAAGGCATGCCAGTCAATAACATATTTGTGACATGCAAGTTTCTTTAAAAGCAAAAGCAAACATAGAGCTAATTTAACTGCATACATTGTAGTGTCCATACATACAGTCTGGACCTGAAGAGAACATTAAAATAGCAAAATGTATGGTACCACTGTGTATTAAACATGTACCACTGTGTACCATTATGCATTGTCCTGTACCATTGAGTATTAAAATATTTGATTGCTGCAAACATTTTCTCTTGGCATGGTGAAAAAAGAAAATAATGTATATTTATACTAAACATCAATTATCATATAGAGAGTTATCACTCACTGAATGTACAAAAGCCTATTTTTAGTTTTGGTTTTGTTTTTTTTTTTTATGCTGGTACAAAATCATACCTGATGTAAAAAAATAAAGAAACATTTGTTGAAGAGCCTCTTTTCATTTACCTAAAAAAAAAAAAAAAAGAGAGAGAAAGAACAATGTGAACAGAGACAGATGAAGATATATAGGCAGTACAAGTAACCATTGTCCAACAAAATATATTTAAATATAGTGGTAAATTAAACCAGCTAAAAAATTGAAGAAAATTTGTTCTTCAAGAATTTTCAAGTCAGACTTTTTTTGCTGTAAGTGCATGCTCATATTTGTTACAGAAAGGGGTCCTGAATGTTAAAGAAACTTAATTGCAGTAATTTTTCCCAATACCTCCTTTAACAATTGTAATGGTTTATTACTTCAGAAGTTGGACTGTCTTTACGTTACTGTTCTCTTAAAATTTTTTCATCTTGTTGAGCCAGAAAATAAACCATGTTGATGTTTGGTGTGGCCAGGTCAAGAACTGAAAGGGAATAGAATTTTTTTTTTTAATCTATTGACCCTTCAGGTTTATCAGTTCTTTAGGAGCTAGACACTGTAGAGGAGTTTTTTCTACTCATTATCTATACTGTATTTTTATGTTAATATACAAGGGGCTTTTTTTATTGTTTACAAGAGGCACACTTTGTGGGCCTGGATGAAAGGGTGTGACTTCCTGACTGCACATACCAACATTTTTTTTAATTCTAGTGGCAATAAAAATGCAAAAAGGAAAAAGGAGATAATTGAATGGTGCAATTTTGTGCTTAATCTGAGAAGGAATCTGTATTTGTGATGGACAGAGGGTGTGACTTTCAGCAGTCTAAGGATACAGAAGGTGCTCTGGTGTTGCAGATACTTGGAGACCACATGCTCCACCAACTGCAAATAAATTTACCTGTCATGATCCATTATTTTGATGCTAAAAGTAATGTCAGCTTTATCTGCTTTTCTATTCTCCTTCCTCTCTCATTTTTCTTCTTTTGCTGCTTCACCTATTTCTGCCTTCTATCTTCTGTCCTATTTTCTGTCTTTTTTCTCTGTATGCCTGGTGTTACACATCACCTTGTGCTCAGCATGTGAGGAATGAGTATGAGTTCTGTCCAGCATTAACACTCTTCCTTACTTTAGCTTAGATAATCTTTGCTATTTGTCACATTTCATCCAGATTCCCTTACATTAACTGGGGGTTTTATTAACTATTGGAGCAGCTGTTCTCATTGTAATGTTATAAACTAAATTCCATTTCCTGGTTCCCAAGAAGTCTTCTATTGTACGTGGACTTTAGGACTGAAATGCTTTGTAATATTTATGCCTTGTTAAGACATAATGTAGGAGGAATATAAGTGGGATGTTGCATGTTTTTACAGAGGTTATTCCAAGCATAAATTGGTGGTCTAAGGAGTAACAGAAGGAAGACTAGGAGAAAAAAATACAGAAGCAGCAGATTACAGGGGAAAAGACAGAAAACAAAAATAACTGAGAAATTATTAATAAGAGCTTTTGTCTAAGGAGAAAATGAGCGAAGCAATTTCCTCTGCTTTGTATGTTCAACATTTAGGTGTCTAACTTGATCCTCTATAAATAAGCTTGATGCTCAGAGAGTTAGACAGTCTTTTAACATCTAATCCTTTTAAAGTGTTTGTATTTGGGTGGCCAAGAAACTCAGACGAAAATAAATGAGTTATTTGAAAACACTAGAATCTTGAAACTGAGAAAAGCAGTACTAGTATTCCTTGCTAATGAACAATACTGGCCATGCATGTAATTTTTCTCCAACTTAATCCGTTATATAATAGGTCCATTAAAAAATGGAGTCACAGGTTTAAACCAGGCTTGGCTTATTGCCATTGCTTCCAGTCAAACCATATGGATAGAGATAGGCACTCTAATGAATTGAGCACTGATACATTCTTTGTGCTAGAGTAAAGAAACTTTGCCACCTTAGGCTTATAACAAGTATTTACTATTTCTGTCTCATTCATATCCTCTATAACTTTCTCCTCCAGAACCTACAATAATGCCAGGTTGTACCAATGCTCCTTATTGCCTTTTAAGTGCACATTTGTTCACTAGGTAAAAAAGAACATGTATGAAGACTGTCAAAATTTGATTATGTGCCTAAAAGCAAAGTCATATCATATAGGCACCAAGAACAGATTTCTCCTGCAAAGAAGTTGAAGAAAAAAAGCTAATCTATCCATATCTTTAATTTAGAAACGTGGTTTTTTATCAGTTAATTTTTCTTTAATCAATTAACAATTTTTCTAGAGTTTCTCAGAACTTCCTTCTGAAAACCTTGCCCTTCTGTAGAAAATTTAGCCCATGGATTAAGAAGTTAAGTGCAAGAGAAAAGCAACCAAAAAATCTCATTTAATAAATGAGTAGACTAAAACTAGATTCAGCACAATATTTCAGGGGGAAAAAAAAGTAGATTTATTTTTAAATACTGACGTCAGTAAGGTAGTCCTTAATTAAAGCAATGTATTATAAAATCTGTGTGTACATAACAACTCATAAAAAATAAATAATTTGAAAACACCTCCATGATTCCCAGGAGACCTGAATTTGTATAAAAAGAAGGATTCTAAAGAGTAGGAAGTGGTGATACAATGTACTGCTCCTGAAAATATTCAGTAAAAAAATAAAATGCAAATGCATTGTCAAAGATTTAGTTTGCTTCCTAAGAATATAAACACACCCAAAGAGAAAATCCAGTGATGACCTCAGCACAAAACATAGTAAAGCTATCCTCTTTTTTTATGTTGATCCTTCATACATTATTTTAAAGTTTCTTCTATTCCTTCTTTTTTTGAGAAGAGGATATACAGTATTGGTGTGTATGTTAACATTTTCATTAGAGTTTTCATGGAAATAACACCACATCATATGAATTTGTGACTGCATTGGCAGTGTTTGCACATGCCTGTTACCAAACTGCCTTTAAAGAAATCAATCACATAACCAGCCTTGTTATTACTTGTACTGCCTGAGATGAGATGCTGGGCATAAGGCTAAGTTAGTGCTTTTCCTGTTTTGCTTTTTTCTCCTTTTTACTCACAGTCATGCAAATATGGTTTCAAATGAAATGAAAAAAGAGCTCTTTGGTTTCTTACACTTTTTTTTTTTAAAGAGCTTAATAAGATTCTAATGAGGTGTTAATAAAGTGCATTTTAAATAATCCTCTAGGAGAAGTATCATATAATTCTCAGAGAGCTAAAAGATGCACATTGCTTATCAATAAGCAGTTTCAACTGAGTCATTAAGCCTCCAAATTTGTGCCAATTTTTCTAATGGAATATTTAAAAATAGCAGTTCAGTAAGACATTTCTTCAGCATAGAGAATCCCCAGGCTGTCTCATGCTTTCAAACGTATCTCTCCCCACTCTGCTTTTATGGCACAGTAAAAAAAGGTGTCTCACTGCTGAGATCATTTTCAGGATCAGCAGCATAATTTAGGCTGCTGTGAGATTGCTTAAGTTCCACTGGGGAAAAAAGCAGCATGAACCTATTTCAGACAAAGTAGTTATGGATACTTCCCTTTTGCAATATCTTTGCTTCTGCCTGGTGCTCATGGAGTAAAGGAATGAAACACTGTGTCTGTCAGTTTTATCGAGTCACAATCCTGTTTTATTTCCTTATTTCTACTGCAAAGGTAAATCTAATTCAGGAAATACATGGAAGAAAAAATTAGAGAGGTCAGAAAAAGAGGCCACTGATAGTTTTCTTACTTCCTTTAGATTCAACTCTGAACTGGATTAACTTTCTTAAATGCAATTAGATAGCAATATAAAAATTACATGATTGGCATGATACAAGTATGAAATATGCATTTCCCTAATTAAAAAAAAAAAAAAGGTTAATTGCATCTCTAGAAAATTAGACATTTTAAACTGTCCAGAATACAATAGGTTAGGAAGTATGGGAAAGAGTGAAGCCTCTAACTGTGCATAAATATAGCCCACTAATAAATCAAAGCCTTTCTCAAGAGCAGTTCATTATTAATGCCATTTGCTTACAGATGAAAATGAAAAATGGTTGAAAAATCAATTAGGACATTGATTTTTCACCATTAAAAAAATCTGGGAAGTGGGGATATTGAATGAGATCACCATTTAAAGAATCATTTGATTCTGCTTGCTTCTCAAGAGTTCTATAATGTAGCTTGGGTCTTCCTCCCAAGTGACAGATTTTATTTCTTTTCTCTGTAGAGAACCTCTATAGGTTAAACTCTTTGTGTTATGCTGGGTTTTAAGCATGTGAATCTGTGATACTAAGATGTGTCCCAAACTAAACATATGTTTTTAATACTTTGTTCATTTGTATCCTAAATATTTATCTCCTCTTGAGAACATATTTTAAATATAGTTGCTGAGCATTCGGTAGAGGAAGATTGAGATGATATCTGAGTTCTCCCCCTGCCTCTCTTGCTCATGACCATTTTAATTCTGTAGTGAGAAAAGTCTTCATGTAGAAGTGTTGAATTCCAGGTGGTCTATTAGCTATCACAAGCCTCAAAAACTTTTGTGTGGTATGAAAAAGAAGAATATTAACCAGATATCAAATGAAAAAACCTGCCATATTGGCTTAGTTTACTAGAAGGCTAGTTTAGAGTTAGACATGTAGGCCTCAGATATCCTGCATCTTAAGTTTCTGAATCCTCTTCCTAGCTCAGCCAATGTAGAAGTCAGGAGGGAGAGAACTGATGGCAAAATCAGAAGAGGAGAGAGGGATCTTATATTTACAAAAAATGTATTTGTGTTACTCTCTACTGAGGGTACACTGTTGGCCCAGCTGAGTGCTTGTGTTATCCGAACTAGATAAGCAATTGTAGAAAGGAGACCTGCATCCTTGCTCTTGTATCCATGTCTTTTGTATCTCTATTAACAAGCATAACTGTTGAAATACTCAAACTAATAACTAAAAACTAATAATTTATAAACTAAATAATTTAGACTCTATCTTATTAAGATCTTTCACCATATATTTTTATCAGAACTGAAAAAATTACCTATCCCTGTACTCTGATAGACATGTCAATAGGCATGCTAGTGTTGGATAGCTCTACAAACTTTCATCCATTCTTGAGAAAAACCTTTATTTGAAATGGTTTATTTATTGTTTTTGCCCCGTGTATGTATTCTCGGGTAGTATGTTTATTTGTTGGCAGTGAAAGCTGACATGAATATACAATTTCTAATGAAACCTGAGTTTTCTTATCTCTAACATAAATAGAAAAGTCTCAATAAGTTATAAAGCATCACAGGGTGTTTCATAAAGGTATTTTATTTTTATAGTGTAAGCCCGAATGCTGAACTGGAATCCAGTGAAGTTCATCCATATATTATTTTAGGAAGAAATAAACTCCTCTCTCCATATAAGTAAAACTTAGTTCTGAAAACTGGTATTAACATTTCTGTGTCATGCTAAATCTAAACAATTTAAACTATTTATAGCTAGGAAACCTTCATACTGAGCTGTAATTTACCTGTAATTTATATTATAGTAAATACTGCTAGATACTAATACAATTATTGCCATAAGAGAGCAAACATCATTTGAATACCAGACCCATTCTATGCTTAACATTGGACAGGTAACGGAGCAGTCAAAATTACTGCTTACATTCATATTTCTTAGCTTTGGTATTGCTCCTGAGGTTGGTTTTTTGTTTTTTTGTGTTTTTTTTTTTTTATTATTTTTTGTTTGTTTGTTTGTTTGTTTGTTTTTTTGTTTTTTTGTTTTTTTTTTTTTGTTTTGGTTTTGGTTTTGGTTTTGGTTTTGGTTGGTTTGTTTTGTTTTTTAATGTCACTAGAAAAAAAAACCTTGGAATCTTTGCTTGGTTATTTTTCACTTGGGGAAAAAAGTGATTTTTCATGCTATCTGCTTTTTTAAAACATCCTGTAAATTTTTATCCTTCAAAATGAGGAAAAGGATACAAATAGCTTTTAGGCACAAATATCTGTAAGAAATTGCATATGACATCTGGTAACAGATTGCAAGCAAAGCAAAGCAGCAGGAGAGAGCAGTATATGTGAAACAAAGGGCTCTGTGTCAGAGCTTTGTGCATCGCTGAGGTTTGGGAGTGGCTCTCCAGAAGCTTTAACGTCAGAGCATGTACATATGGTACAGGGCACATTAAAGAGAAGGTGAATTGTATTGCAGCCAACCTGAATCTGAAGAATATAATACAGTTTATTTTGTATTTAAGAAATTGAGCCACAGTTGGTCTGAACATGAAATATATGACTAAATGGGGGTTTCATCCATAATCTAAGGAGGAGGGATAAAAGAGACACAGTGCAGCTGTAGTGTTTCAAGCAGATCTCATAATACAGGAACAAGTGCTGTTCTGGGCAGGGCTTATGAGAGTGAAACAAGTACCTGTCCCTGCTGGTAATTTCCTGCCTAGACTACATTCAATGCAAAGTAACTGAGAGATTACAGATGGCAAATGATGTAGTTTATGTGCATTGAGCTAGGCACAACACTGTTGTATCTATAGATAGGAGAAGCCTGATTTATGTGATGTGCCAATGCAGCATTAGTGTGTGTGGAGAGCATTTCTCAGCATGACACAGCAGCCAAACAGCTGTGCAAGAGCAGTGCAGCTTAACAGGTGGAATTTTTTAGGAGATCAAATGGAAGTGATGACTCTGCTGGTTACTCTGATATGGCATACCCTGTGGAAGTATGGCTGTGTGTAATGTGGAGTCAGTGGACATGTTCTTGGAGTAAAAAGATTATTCTGAAAGGAGCTATCTCCTCATTCTACAACTGCTGAGAGATTGGTATTGTACTATTGTCAGCTGCAGCTCTTAATGCCTGAGCTGGTGAAGACATGCAGACACTAAACAATACCCAGAAGGCTGCAGTATGCCACAGATAAATTTGAGATGTCAGGGAATATTGAATGGTTTTATAACTTGTTTTATTTTTCTTGTACCCAGGTATGATTGTGTTTCTTAGCATTAACTATTCAAAGGTGTATAGATGTCATTTACTTCTCTTTCTCTGTCTTCATTTCCTCCTTCCATTTTGGGCAAGACTTGGAATAGCACTTACTTTCTTGCAGGAATATGAAAGTTACAGTTCAACCTTATTAACTTTCCAAAATGACTACTTTTACCATGTCAGAGTCATACAAAGTGAACAGATCAGGATGTTTTGAGACTTAGAATTCACACAGTAGTCCTCCACCTTGCTGATGTGTTGGTGCACTGCTAGGCACCAGCTACTGGATTAGATCTGTTGCCCTCTAAACAGGAAGCCAGAGTTGCTACAGCAGCTGTTACATGAAGAAGTGACAATCTGAACAATGCACTATCTTTTGCAAAAGAAGTAGAGAGAAATTTCCTTGGGTTCTGTTACAGACTACCTAAGATAATTTTGGGAGGTATTTTCCTTTGTGAGGTTTTAATCCTGTTCCACTAGGTTTTTTCAAGCTTTACAATCATGTTTGGCATATCTGATTATATCCTTTATTCTACAAACAAAAAGGGTGCTCAGGATCACAAGTTAAACTCAGAATAATTATTTGAAAATCTGTATCTCAACTGACTTTATTTCCTTCTAACATATACTGTAATGCCTTATCCAAATTTGTGAGTAAGGTGTTGTGCAGTCTTTAATCACCACCACAGTTAGCAATGCAGAGCTTTCATTGTTAAGTGTTTTCTCATCGCCCCAGGGATATCTGGAAATGGAAAGATATGATATTGAACATATTGTATTCTCTTTGTTTCTATTTTATTTTTGATAGGACTTTGGCAAAGAAGAAACTGTGTGATAGATAGATAGAGCTTCACTAGTTTTAGCAAAATGGTCATTTAAAAAGGTGGTGTATATGAAATCAATTTAGTGAGACTGCAGAAGAAGGAAAGGTCAGCTGCTTGGCAATCCATGTGAATTTGGAGTCACAGATGAAATTTATTCTAAACACCAAAGAAAGATGCATGTCCTAATACTGATTTTTCTCTTCTCAGTTCAGACCACTCATTTATTTTTTCATTTACTTATTGTGAAGCTATTGAAAGTATAATCTTACAAGTTTTTAGATGGTATTTGGTAATTGGAAATAATACTTTTAAAATAGTAAATAATATATGTCAATGATCCCTTAAGGTGCTCTTCAATAATATAAGCACTTTTGACAGTTTTAAAAGCAGGAGATCTGATTTATATTTTCCTCAAATGATACCATGATCTTGTATTCCGAGAAATCTCCTTTGGGGATAGATTCCTTTCTAATAGGATAGATGAGTATTAAAAGAATTGAAACCTGCCATTTCTGCCATTCCATGTCTCATTAACATCCCAGAATTTTACATTTAGGCATGGACAGAGAGGCAGCCACACAACTTCTCCATCCAGCCTGTAAGTGCTTTTGCTGGACCTATCCCCATGCTGTGTTACTAAGCATAACTGTTTTCATACTGAATGTATAACAGCAGATATATGATTTCTGGTAAGTAACTTGCATTTTAAAAGCAAATTGACAGACAAATGAGAGAAAAATCCTTATTACCTGTATACTGTAACGATTCAGTACCTTCAAAAACTTCTGGCCTTAATACAAGAGGGTTGTTACTTTGTAAGATTATCTTTTCCTGTCAGTAAAAAAAGGCAGTACATCCATATTCTGGCGAATTTAGGGTGTTTGATGCTTTTCTGTACCAGAAGTCCTGGTTTATGTTCAGGAACTAGTCAGATAATTGGGCAACTTGGAAAGACTTAGTCCTTTATCTTTTAGGAGATATAAACAGAGTTTTCAGCAATTACTTCATAAACAAGTATTGCTGTGAAGTAGACCTGTAGACTGAAAGAGCTGATGTTGAGGACTTGATATTCAGAGTGTCTTTTAGGGGTTTGTTCAGGCTGACTCTGCTCTAGTCCTTCCCAATGGCATACCTTCCATTTCAGACTTACATTTGGAAGTCTTAGTTTCAGTGGGTTTAGAAAAGATCTGTATTTAGTTGAAAAACCATTCCTTTCCTGATTTCTATTACAAAATTCCATTCAGACATGCTAGAATTATTTCGCAAACACATGATCAATTTTTAAAAATTATTTTACATCATTGTTCTTAAATGTTTCCTACATTTGGGACTGCCTATCATCTAAAAAACAAAAGCAGGAAAATGCTGTATTGTAACACCTAAATCGGTGATTTTATATCAAAATAGATACAAAGTCTGCTGTTCACTTTTCTAATAACTTTCTGATTTCCTGCTGAGTACAGTATAAATGCATTTATTGCCACTTCTAACCATTGACACATGGAAAAGACTCTATAACCTGTGAGAGTTATAAAGTAGGTATGCATTTATTCAGCACTGAGGTGCACGGGATAATTCCTCCCAAAGCATGCACACTGAAACTTCAAACTACTGCTCTATTTATTCCCTAAATGCCTAGCATTACACAACACACCCAATACATATTCATGTCCTAGCCCCGCCCAGTCCTGCCTACCCTCGCTTCGTATTAAAATGAACCAAAAGTCCTTTTGCCCCTGCGTCTCCCGAATTCACGGTCATTGGGGCGTCTCTGATGAAGGCTTCCAAACTCTTCATCGCACTTGAACTTTTCAACTTTGTCTCTGGAGCAGGCATCTTAGCCCTTTGGGCACATTCCAGACACCTTGGGATTAGTCCTTGCTGGTTTAGGGTTTTGGATTTATCACTTATCACTGGTAGCCTTGTACTCCTCACCCTATTTGCAAGTCTGGCTCCATTTATCACAAACTAGTCTGCCTCTCCTCCCGATTTTCGCAAGCATTGTAAATGTCAGGCATTCCTCATTGTCTTGGTTTTTATGAACTATCCCTTACTCCTCAATTCTCTGTCTCACCATTTCAGTGTTTCATCAACCATTATAGAAACTCATGGCTGTAGTGAAAATGAACTACTTGTCTTGGATGGTGAAAAACACAAGGAGATACTTGTAAGTTGCTGTTAGGACAAATTCATGATAATATCATACAAGTATTTTTTTTGTGTGTGGTAGAGTGAGGGAAACAACTTGCAAATGTGATTAAATAATTTTTTTGAATATTGCATGTCTGTATCAGTGTCCCCAAGAGCACTGCTTGATGTCTTGACAAGGTTGGTCATTGCTGCTAAGATAGTCCTACACCTCCTCTGTCACTCCTGTCTGCTCTTCCACTTTCCTTATTACTTACAATGGCTCTTGCTCCATCTTTTGATGAGTTAATTCATGCAGTTAGCATAATCCTGAAACAACTGATTATTTTGCTGCGTGTTTATATCATTAAAATAAGTTAATTTAGTTGTAACATTAAGCTAAACTTAAATCTCCAATTTCGTTTCTGGATGCATACAACCTGAAGTGCTTCAACAGTGTAGCTATCTTCTAGCATTTATTTATGTATGATGAGCAGATTTTAAACACACTGAAATACTGTTTGTTTCCTCAGCCATTTCAGAATTTATTCTTTGCACATTAGGTCATAGCATTCTCACTTTTCATTTTCTTCATTTTTTAAACCCTATGCTGGTTCTGGCTGGGTAGACTTAATTTTCTTCACAGGGACTAGTATGGGAATATGTTTTGGATTTGTGCTGAAAACAGGATGGATAATATAGACTTTTTTTTTAATTGATGAGCAGGGCTTAACCTCTGTGGTTCTTGCAAAACTATTTTAAATCCAATATATAGCCATTTTGTATTGAACACAGAAGAAAAGAATGTGGGAAAAGAGCAAAATGTAGTTTGAGCTAGGAGACTCAGAGTTCTGTTTCAGAGCTCTGCTCTGAAACTCTGGAATTGCTTTCTGTGGAGAGATTTTAATCAAAATCAGATTTCTCTTGATGTTTTCCCTTGTGGATTTACTCTTCATTTCCACCTGGCAGATCCCTTGCAGCCCTGATTGATAGGGCTGAATTCTGAGCTATAAGCCAGATGGGCTCTCTGGTTTTTCTTCTCACCCTGCTGCCTTTCTCTCAGCTGTACTATCTGGGGCATTTCTGCAGGCAATTCCAGCTTCAAAATGGAGTTCTGTTCAAACGCAAGGAGAACATAAAATGGCAACTCCATCAAGTGATTGACCTGCTTTCTCCATACAGCTTCCATATACAAGGAGGCTCTTTTCTGACCAGTTAAAGTGTTCTGTGAAGGAAGCATTTACACTGTTTAGCTCTAGCATTCCAACTTAATATAATCTGTCTTTCAAGATACTTAGCTCTTTCCATTGCATTTTATCAAAAATTTAGGCTCCTGAAGACCAGCTGTCTTAAATGTATCTTAGGTACATACTTCAAGAAAACAAAGGTAAGAATGTGTGTGAGCTCCTGTGCCTCTTTTTGCCCACTTCTGCTGGCTTACTCTGGTAATTTAAAATTTTTTGATGTGGTTTGTATGTTATTATCTTTAGATGTCAAATTATATTTCTGTATTTCAGAATGCATCTCTAGATTGAATTATTATCAGAGCATTCTTTAAAGTGTCTGAGAATTTATGTCAAAATACTTGTTAATTGTGGGGCTTTGATATGCTGAGTGCCTCAGTTTCCTTGTGCAGATTAGGGCTTCTTTATTTTTCCAGTATTGCTCCTACATGTCCTTGAAATAGACTTTTCCTGCAGTGAGTCCAGGTGTTTCTTAGAACAATTCATACTCCCTCCCACTCAGGCGGTTTTCAGTCTGAAACTGGATTTCATTGTTTCATCACGGAGTGTTGGCATGTATTATTTAATATATTGGAGTTTTTTTCTCATGTCTGTCAGTATCTCACACATATATCTCAGTGCTTAATAAAGCACTGAGAATGAAAAGAGACAACTGCCATAATACAGAAGTGGAACACAGAAGAAGTCAGAAATAATAAAAAGTTATTCAGTTCAATTCCTTTTATGAAATTAAACTCACATTTTGTGACCTATTTCAATCAAATCCTCAGACAGCTCTTTATTAAGAAGTTTATTAGTATTTCCATGAATACCACATGAATATGTTGGAGTGCAAAATATCAGAAATCAAAATTATCTTTGAGGCAAAGTCAAAACCATTTAGTGGACAAAAAAGTTTTGCTGAAGTAGGTTGTTGACATCATGTCTTCCTTGCTGCATGAGCCAAATTGATTAAGAAAGTGAATTTATAAGGAATTTCTTTAACAATGGAATAGGACCACATTTCCCAAAGTCAAATTTAGGTTTTGAAGAAAAACAGTAGTTGTAATCATGAAGAAACAGGACCATAGAAACATACTGTACAATTGACCCCTTGCTATAGAGAGGCCACTTAACACCAGTCCAGATTGAAATTAGTTAAATACACTCAAATTGCAAGTATTTACTTTTAATTTATTTTTTTTATGTAACCATCTTATGGGCAGGAAATAGGGTGGCAGTACTGCATAAAACTTCTACTATATCTACAAATAAAATTTGTATTAATAAATTCAGTATCACCAAAACAGCTGCAAGCCAATCACATTTTATTAGCCAAAACCATCTGTTACTGGTAGTTCCAACATTTTTTTCTGTTGTCTGGGGAAAAACAAAGTAAGCATATTTTAATGTGTATTCATAACTTTCATTACCGTCTCTCTTTTTTCCCGTTTTAAACATCTAAGGCATTTTTCAGTTCTGAAATCTATGTATCTGTGTTGTTTCCATGATTTGTGGATGAACTAAAATATGAGAGGGTCCTTGTACAAGGATGACACCTTCAAACTCTTTTCATAGTTGGCATTGCTTTTGAGATTTTATTGATGTTGCTTTTAACTAGGCAGTCTCTCCTGAATACAAACTTGTCTCAATTTATTCTTAAGTGATAAAAGAATTGTGATGGGGTACAACCTTTGAGGCTGTCATAGACCTTATGAGGTTTTTGCAGTATATTTGTCCTAGGAAGTGTTGGATAAACTTGCAGTGCTGCAGCTCATTAAAGAATGGATTTAGCCCAGTGACAAACTGATAAAAATTCTCATGAAATGTGCTACACCTCGGTTAAAGTGGAGTTTTTGTTATGATTTCTGCAGTGAAATCAGGTGCTGGTTCTCGACATAATATATACAAACAGGATGTACTGTAACCAGCCTGAAATCTCATTCAGCTTCTTCTTCCAAGTTGCCACACACTGGTTTTTATCCTTACAAAGCCATGTGTGTTATTTAAATAATGGGCCTTTGGAGGAGCTTAGCTTAGAAACAGGCATAGAACAGGCACCTGCAAGTTTTGAGTCAGTGAACAGATGCTGCTGTGTTCCTGAGCTTGTATTTGGAACCAGAATCCTGTTTTGCCATTCTACCCCATTCTAATCTTGATATTTTCCTGCTGGTAGTGCATGCAATAATGGATTTTGGAAAATTCGATACTGGATTTTCAGTACTGCAGTGTCTTCTGGATGATAGAGTGATTCAAGCATTGATAAAATAGTCTAGAATATTTACTGTGCTGAAAGGTGCTGCCGAAATTACAAAAGCAATTTATGGTAGGAGCAAAGATTTTTAGTTGTATCCCCATTTTATTCCAAATGTCTGGAAATATTTTTAAGTAGCTATATTCACTTAAACAAAATTTGAAAAGCAAAGATTTTCAGAATACAGCCAAATTCAGGATGTAATTCTTCTGAAATGTGGTGGCAATTTTTGCATTACTCTTAAGTGTAAAGTTGGTCTTAAACCTCCTTTGTTAGAACCTTCTTTGTTAGGTGTAATTAGTGCAACCTGGAGGAAAGAGGACACTTGAGAGAATGGGCAGTTTTGCCCTTGGCTCTGAATCATTGTGAACTCAAAACCTCTTTGTCCCCATTTTTTTACAGCAATTAACAAGGTTGGTAGTACTATTTATCTAGTCTGTGAGTACCTCTTGAGGACTCGTTGAGTAGTAGTGCACTATATCTGTACTACAGATGTGTTTGTGGGTGTTTACAGAGTCATAATAACATTCAAAAAGCCTGTGAAGGAAATGCAGGGGACAGACTCGAACTTGCTCCCAGAAAAGCTTGGATGTAATTGGAGAGATTTGCCCTCCATTCTGGTAGGCAGGGAAAAGAAAGCTGAGCATTGGCAGAGGGTGGAAATCATGAAAACTATTGTGGGCAGGATTCTTTTCCCAGATTACAGAAGACTAGTCAGCTAAAGTTTAATGACAGTTTGCTACAAGGCAGCAAGTGGAGCTCACCACATAGCAAGGAAATATTCTTCCATAGGAGAACAAGTTATAAGAGAACATGTCTTGCTCCAGTAAATTTTCATTTGAGTTCTCATCTTTGGCCCTCTGGCAAAATATTTTATTATCACAGCCCATCTCATGCAAGGGCTGAGCATTCTGGGATTTCTGAGTAAAAGCTAGTGTCAGTGTATTAGTGTGATGTTGGTGAGGATGTTACTTCAATTTTAAAAAGTCAATATTTCACATGAACTTGGATCAAGTCAGTATTTATGGTAGCCTGAGGAAAGACGTCAGTAGGGAAGGAAACATTTTCTAAACATGCTTCAGTAATTTTCCTTTCTTTCACCTGTGCTGTTATTTGACAACACAGAGTTGAAGCGTCATTTAATACGGAACCATAACTGCAGATTTATCGTAGTACTTGAGGGATGGTCAATTATCTATCTGTCCAGTATTAGTCATCCATTTGAGATAAAGCCTAATATAAATGAAAGGACTGCAGCAGCTGTGTTGCCAGAACATGAGACAGGAATACGCACCATATATTCTTCTAAGAAACAAAAGCTGTTATAGGGCTCCTTGACTCAAATCCCTCCAGTACTTGAGTGTTTGGCAAAGCAGAGAATGGGAGGCTCCTGTCTTGGAGCTACCAACTGCTTAGGCTAAAAGGCCCAGGGGACCTAAACAGAATGAGTAAAATGAGCAGCCTTTTGTTACTGCAACTTTGTGAATGGGAGGATGGGGAAACTGAGGTGGATGTGGAACAAAAATGAGAATTGTTGGGATACAAATGTGATATACTGTCAAGAAAGGAAGAACAAACTAGAACTGGCTCTGTGAAACTTAAAGGCAGCCATATCCAATCTGAGAATCCTGCTTCAGACTGGTTCCCCTAGGATCCCTAATTGACTTGTTTTTCACTCTAACAGGTTATTTTACTTCCTAAAATGCGTTAGTTTGATTCAGCTTATTGAGGTTATGGAGGTAGTTTGTGCTTACAGTTATTTAAGCCTGCAGTTTTTAAAGCTGATGGCAGTTACAGATGTTACTTATTCTGTCAAAGGAAAAGATACTGTCACAACTTCTTCACTACATTAGTTACTCCTACCATTGCACATTTCCACACATGCTTCCAAGTTTCTAAAGAAGTTTTTCTGCACAACTGACAGAGCTTATTTTCAACATGCATAAAAATGTAATAGGACAGGTGATCTTTTGTACTCCTATGAACAAAAAGTGGGGCTATTTTAACGGTAGCTTCAACTCTTCAGCTCACTAAGTATATATATAAATATATATATATATATATATATATATATATAAACTGTTGTTTTTCTCAGCTGTATTTACTACTTGGCAGTGATTACTTTGCAATAGGTAATACAATTGAACAGCTGAAATCTGTACCAGAAATCTTTATTTTTACAAAATATTAGAGATGTTGAATGCATACAGTTTCAAACTGAGAAATGAAAAGATTTCTGCTTTTCAGTTGAAATTACAAAAAAAAAAAAAAAAAAAAAAAAGAAAAAGAAAAAGAAAAAAAAAGAAAAAGAAAAAGCTTCTATTATTAGTGTTGGGTTCTCTGAAAATTAGAGAGCAATCACAGTATCATAGAATATCCTGAGTTGGAAGGGACCCATAAGGATCATCCAAATCCAACTCCTGGCCCTGCACAGGATACCTCTGGAGTTGTACCCTGTGCCTGAGCATTGTCCAAACGCTTCTTGAAGTCTGCTGGGTTTGGTGCTGGGACCACTTTCCTGGGGAGCCTGTTCCAGTGCCCACCCATACTCTGAATGAAGAATCTTCTGATATCCAAACTGAACATCCCCTGACTCAACTCCATGTCATTCCCTCGGGTCCTGTCACTGGTCACAGAAAGAAAAGCTCAGTGCCTGCCACTTCTCTTCCTCTGGCAAGGAAGTTGGAGATTGGGATGAGGTGTCCCCTCAGTCTCCTCCAGGCTGAACAGACCCAGTGCCCTCAGCAGCCCCTGATACGGCTGTCCATGAATGTTGGCTTAGGCACATTGCTGAGACAGTGAACACTGTGTCTACAACTGTGTGCTTTGACACTGTTACCTAGCATAGAGAGCAGATTTGAGATTTGAGTTTTAAAAATTGCTTTTAATGACTGAACACAGGGTTCCTGTGGATACCAGCCTCTTTAAATGAAGTAACTTGTTCTGTGAACATGGAAGTTATTCCCCTTGTGGAAAACTTCCAAGTGTTTAAAATTTCAATAATTGTAAAGGTTTTTACTCTGGTGGTAGACACCTTCTAGTAGTTATCATGTAACAATATACTTTAGCTTTAATTTTTTATATGCACCTAATCAAAAACAAAACAGTGCCAGGCCATAAATTATGTTTTGTGAGCCTGGAGTTCCCTGTTAACATCTTAAACTTTGTACCCTTCTAGCTTCAAAGGAAGGATTAACAGTACTGGGGATTACATATGTAGAAATATAAAGTAAAACCTGGCAGTTTATGTGGCAGACTTGGTCCTTGTCATGAGACAGCCCTGTTGATTGCTGTACAAGCTCAGTTTCCCTTCAGGGCCTTGGAACAGTTGTTTTCTTCCTGTTTCTTCAGAGGTCTCTGCACCTCTGCACAGAACCTCACCTGACCTTTGTTCTTATTGCCAGTTTCCATTGCACAAATACTCCTTGTTCACTGCAAGAGATTTACAGACTATGTTGGCAGTCAGTTTTCAAGTATGCTGATATTTGAGAATTCTGAAAGAATGACATACAGAATAGTTTGATAGCTGTAAAGAATTTAAACTATCTCTGCCTATTTCAATTTTCAGTGTTGGATAGATAGTTACAAATACTTCAGGTAATCTTGTTTTTTGTGTTTTTTTTTTTTTTTTTTTTTTTAATCAGAGATCAGCACTACTCACTTGCCTCTAGAAGGTGCAGAATGCAGAGCAGAAAAAAAAATCAAAATCCTGAAACAACAGAGCTTTCACCTTCAGAAGAATATGACTATGTGGAATTTTACCAGCTGGTTTTGCAGCTGGCTATGAATTGCAGGCTGTTTGTTTGCTTCCAGCACAATGTCTCCAGTCAGTGAACAGAAACAGCAATCTTCTCTGGGGATTTTATATCCAAAACAGATTCAGAGTACTTGTTCAATGATGACTGAAAGCACAGATTTGTCTGCTGTCATCTGAGATGCATGAAGAGTATAGGACTACTTCTGCACTGAGTATTCTTTGCACGTCTTGCTACCCTAATCTATTTTTTAGAAAAATAGTTATATGAAGTCACTGTTTTCCCTCTGAGAATTACTCTTTCAGTGCTGCCCTTCTCTCAGTCCTTGGAAAATGTCTTTTGTTCAGCAGCAGATTTCTACATGGTAAGCTTATTTGGAGGGTCCCTACAAAACATATTCAAGAGTCTTGGACTTGAAGTAGCTGAAAAGCAATTATTCATTAAGATAATATAAATTACCATACTGAGAAAAAGCAGAAAATGTGAAAGCTGCTGTGCATCAATATGTCACCCAGAATAGAAAGAATGCTCTTATTAAGGAATACCAAGTGCACTTATTAAGGAATATTGTAGCAGTAAGAGAACTTTACAGCAGGGGAGCAGGAGGGGGAAATGCTGCTGTTCTGTCAAGTTATTCCACATGTAGGAAGGCTCCCGCTATGTCAACATTCAACTTAGTGATGCAATTGTAAGACAGTCACTGTAAAAGAAAGAGGTATCCAACATATATGAAGAAAAAAACCCTAATCAACCACCAACCAAAACCCCAAGTATTAGTAGTAGATTTAACAACAGCAAGAAAACTGAAAAGACCATATCAGGAAAGCATGATATAACCCTTAGTTTAGTGAGAAGCAGCTTTAACGTGTTAGGATATCATCTTCTTTGGGGTCTAGTAACTCCCTGGTTTAATTTCTTCTCTAGCCGTTTACTTGCAGAGTAAAATTGGAGTTGCTAACTTCTTTAACTGCATTCACCTAAAACTGTATCACATTGCAGACACAATTTAAAGGATTTCAAGCACATTGCTTAATCTGTTTTGGAAGTGAGATGAGATACTGCAGCTATCATTCTGTGCTGTCATACAGACTAGCCTTGCTTCACCACTTGTTTCATCCATCTGGTTGCAGGTCACAAATGTGACCTCTCTTCTGTGTTAGAGCTGTTAGAGTATGCTTGGCTTCAGCTGACATTCAAAAATTAACAAAAGGCAGCTACTTGATTTAAAAAAAAATCATGGTTTTTTTCTATTGTTTCTTATATAAAAGGAAAATATTTAAAATTGCAGTGGGAAACATCCCATGATTTTTAGAAGTGATTCAGAATCAGAGCCTGCAATTAGGTAGCTCATTCTTGCTGATTTCCCACGTCCTTGACTCGGTTGGATGTAGGAGATTATTCTGTAGGAAGAAAAGATATTCAGAAGTACAAGAATTCTTACCTTAAATAAGCTGGGAATACTCTGCCTCATATTTTAGAAATGTCTGTTAAAGTTACTTCTTGTATCTTTCTGTTACTAAATATCTGCTAGAAAAACTCAATCAAATGCAAGAGAAATATCTGATCTACAAAAATAACACATTAACCCCTAGTAGTTTTGACAAGTTTTACTGTAAGCAGGGATGGATTGCACATTTTCAGCAGCATAATAAATAGTGACTGGCTCAGAGATTTTTTAAAGCAGAATATAACTCATTGCCTTAATAACTGTTTTTCCCTTTCTGAGTTGTCAGAGATACTATTTACCCCTTCAGTATAAACCATGACCCCATCAAAGAACCTATTTTCTTCTTTGTTTCAGGATCCAAAGACACGTATGATCAAGCAGACTGCTTATATACCAGAAATATTGTACAGCTTTCTCATTATGACCTTGGTTTGAATAACTAACTTGAAAAAAAAAAAGAGGGTAAAACACCCCTAACCCAAGAGAGATTTGTTGATGTTTTAAATGAGAGTCTGGGAGGAAGCTGCCTGCTCATCACCATTCAGAGTCACTATTACATACATAAAAATCTATCTTTTGATCTGTAGAAGGATTAGTCATTTGATTGTATGGATTATTAACAAAATTTATAGTCAGTTCTTGTACACTGTTCATGCCAATGCTTACAATATCTTTTTGAAAATAGCATTCTGCATTCTTAAACATTTAATGAAAAAATTAGTACTTGAGGAAGTTGGCTTATTGCATTTTTCTTTCTATAACTTATGCTCTCTGAGTAAGGAGGCTAATAAAAAAATATTGTACTTTGTTTTTTGTGGTTTTTTTTAAGTGCGAATGCTTGTCCTCCAGTGTCTGAACTGAGAAAAATTTATTTTCTGTAGGTCACTGGATAGGGACAACCCAGTGGCCTCCTATTAAAAGCCTCCATATCTCATGACTAATCCTCTTAGACACTCTGTCTGAGTTTATCTCTTGACAGCAGCCAGAACAGAAAACTGCTGGAGATCAGAACAGGTAATATTAATAGCAACAGAAGCATATGTGCTCCTGCTACAGGTAAAGAGAAGCTACCATTGAAAAAGCTTGGCTAATCATTAGATTTTTCTATGAATACCTGGAAGTAAAATCCAACTTCTTTAGTCCTGCTTAAGATAGATTTAATGCAAGAGGCAACAGAAATACAGCATGCTGTACCTAGAAGTGCTTAGGATGACATAGGAATCTAGGATTTGGAACACCACCAGTTAGTAATGGGAAGCTATGTGTATATCTTGTACTCCTAATTATCTTTAAGTGTGTTAGCTAAACAAGTAATGGAATAATAGTGTTCCATGGCAAGCTGCCATCTATATCTGCCTTAACTGTATTATATAATTAAACAAAATCTTACAGTAAATATTTCCATTCTGGGTAGCTGCCCACAAGTCAGAAACAGTTTTGTAAAAGGAGCATTTTAGATAATTAGCCTTCTGTAAGTGAATCTGCTATCTCCTGAATAATAAAATTTATGAGTAATGAAATGCATAAAATAATTATTATAATGGTTATTTCTTTCAATAAATGCATAAATATGGGGCAATTAAGGGAAAATTTAAATAGATCATTATATTAAAATTAAATGTAATTCAGGGGTACAGTTTTTATTAATCTTTCACTATATGACTATGAGGACATAAATTTCTACATTAATTTAATGATGGAAATGAAATTCACTGGAAAGTTTTCCAAAGGAGTTTAATATTGATATGGGGCTATCTGTGCCTAGGTTGACAAAGTTGAACGACATGATATGTGAATGCTCATGCCACACAGCGGATACAAATTGCAGATATCATAGCAGTGAAAGTTTAGTTATTAGAACTTTAAATCACTCCACTTAACTGAGGTAATATTCTCTGGAGTGAACTTGAGTAAGAATAGAAAAGACAGCCTACAGCAACTCTTGATGCTATAAGGGAATGGGAGTTTTTCTTACTTTATGAAGTTGCTTTATGAATATTCAGACTCACTAAGTAGAAAAATAACAAGCGTGTGGCTAACCCACTAACCAAATATAAGGTCTCACACTGGAAAATTTGGTATCATGTCAAAATCTACTGCATTCCTTCTTAAAACTGTGGAGTATTTTTTTTTTTCCCACAAAGAGTCTCAGCTGAGTCTCAGCTGCAAACTGTTATCTCCAGAGCTTGAAGTTACCATAAACCAGTACTTCAAGCAGAGTTACTTTATTACAACCTGTGATAACAAGTGAACTACATGACTGGTCCAGTGAAAGACTGGCAAGTTAGAAAGCTGCACGTAAGCACGTTTATTCAATGATTAGGAAGAAAATGGAGCATAAATTATTCTTAAAATCTGAGTGCCTGAAATGCACGCTAAAGATAGTGTCACCTATCTTACATTTGTTGTTTACCTTTTGAGGCACTCTACCCTCTACTCACAGATCAGAACCAGAGCATTCAGCTGGTGTGCCCTTGCTGCATTTGTGCTAAAAGTCCACCTGACAACAATCTGAGTGCTTTTAGTGAAGCCATAGGGAAAATGCTGAGAAAGATCTGTTATATTTGCAATCTCCATTGCTGAAAGCTAGTTAGAGAAATGCTATGTGTCTCTATGGCACCTCAGTGTCTAGGAGCAGCCATACAAAGGAGCTGTGCCTAAGGCAGAATATCCCAGTACAAGAGGTTTGGTTCTGCTTCCCATTCACTCTTATTTTGCTGTCTTTCACTGTAAGAGATTCTGCACTTTAGATCTGTAAGTAATTTAATACCCTTACTCAGTGAAGAGAAAAAATGATTTTGCTGTATCTGCAGGATGTGTTCTGCAAAAAGATATAAATGCTACTGTAGCAGTCATTACCCTAAGGAAGCAGCTAAAATAGAGTATATATACTAGTTTATCTTGAAAGACCATTTAAAAATTAATTCGATATTCTAGCTAAAAGGCTCATGCAGTGAAACTCTACTCCTTCCTTTGGGAGACTTGCACTGCCTAAGAGGGCTGAACACTAGAAATATGTTTCTGACACGAATGCTTAAATATTCTTTTTTCTTATTTAATCCTTTTACTCCTGGACACATTTTTCTTTATACCACACTGATGGTTTTTCTCTTTCATAAAATCTTTAAAATAATTTTTGTAAATAGTCATTATGCTTGCTTTAATTATTCATTTACTGTAAACATTCTTGCTTTTTAAGTATTTGCTCATATCTTGGCTTCAGATTAGCAATCATTTCAGCTGTATGTTGCTGAATTCCTTCTACTAAACAGAGTCATGTTCTTTTCTTTCTCTGCCTCCTCTGTTTTTTATATCTGCAGTTGCAAGACATCCATAATAACAAAAACCAAAGGACTTCTTATTAAGACTGGTTTCAGTATGAGATCAGAGTATCTCATGTATTCTTGCCTGCTTGTGTCTGATTTGCTGTCAGCTTTGTCTCAAGACTCCTGCTGCTTTACCTGTCTAATTCTTGCTGCATGGGGTTTTTTCCTCCCCTTTCAGTGTCAGGGTCTCAAATTATTTTCCTTGTAGTTGTGCTTGTGAGCATTTCCCTACTGTATTGTATTTTAAGAGTGCAAATGAAGCGGCAGTCTATGACTTACAGAATGTGGATTCTATTTATAGCTCTCCCACTGGCCTGCTTCGTGATGTGAGACCTCTGAGTGTGGTCCACCTTTCTCCTGGAGTCCTAGATCTCTGTTGACATTATAGTGGTAGGACAAAAAATGAAAACAAAGCTCACAGAATCAGACTTCTGTGGAAAATCCAACAGACTAAGACCAAGAGGTTCAAAAAACAAGATTGCAAAAGCTGCAAACTCATATTTTTCTTGTGATACTGTAAGACCTGATTTCAACTAACTAAATATTTTTAATTATGCTAGATTTTCTGCTCGCTTTTAGTAGTTATAGGAAAAAAAAAATTCCTTTAACTAATCATATATCTTAATTCTTTTCTCCAGGTGTGTATTAAGGCTGTGCATAGTACTCAATAGAGTGTACTTTTGACTTGGTATATATCTCTATGGTTCAGGCTTTTTTTTCAGAAAATGATTACATTCTTTATTATTATTATTATATTCTTTATTAGCTGATATTGTACTAGATAAGAATTCTAAAGCAAGTATGGACAACAGCAGGTAGTAAACCCAGAAAATACATGGCTTATTTTTCTTTCTCCAGAACTACTACAAAATGCCACTCTAGCTGCTGGAGTCTGTTTAAGAATATAAGCACTTTTAGCATTACAAAGTTACAGCATTAAAAGTATGACTTTAACACCCCCTCACTTAGGTGGCAGAGTCCAGTGTGAAACAAGTTACACCCACTTTGTATGACCGAGCAACATCCCAGAGTGACTTTTTTTGTTGTTGTCATTGCTTTTACTTTCCTTCCTTAACCAACTCCCTTGAAAGTTAGAAAAACAAATGCACACTGATATCACCTGAACCAGAAGCAGGCAAAACCACTCAAAATGAAACTTGATTTCTTTAAGCCTTGGGAAGCTAAGGAGCATATTTGCTTTCTTGGGTAAAGGGCTACCACATGCAGCCTCATAAAGTGCACACTGGGGCCTGCTATTTATGCTCACATAAATTAGATAACAGCAAACAAATACTCTCTTTGTGGTACATTTTTCTCTTAACCTCTATGAAATATTTGCTGATTCAACTCTCAGTGGAGAAATTAAGATAGCAATCCTAATTTTTTATCTGTTTTGGCTCGGAGGCTCAAAGAAAAAGGGCACATTGCTTTGATTAAATTACCAGTTAGTTCACACAGGTCAAGGCTCGTTTTGATGTATGGGAAGGTCTTGACATTCCACTGGTTATAAGGTTGTGTCAGGGTACCCAGACTCTCATTTGGCAGTGTTTCACTTTGGATTTTCTTACCTCCTGAGCAATAATTGTTTTAAAATTTTCTTTTGGTCACATAAAGATTTAGCACTGCTAAAGGACAGCATTTTCAATTTGATCTGGTCACAGTGATATCTAACACATGGTGATGCTTCACATCTCTGAAACAACAGTATTATTTCTGCAGTATGGGTAAGAACTTAAAGTAGAGACAGAAAATTGCTAACTTTTTCAGCTGTACTTATGCAACCCAATAAATTTTAGGGCATCTCCTGCTCTATAAGAAAGTGTTCAGTTTTAAGAGTTCAGATGTTTTAAAAATAAGGTCTTTTGTGCTGAGCAAAGTTATACAGAAAATTTGAGATAAAACAGCTTTACTGCTAGTGCAGTAGTCACAAGACCTCCTTTCTTACAATGTAAGACTGCAAAGGATCTGGGGTATCATTGCAACCTCCCACAGTATATTATCTCATTATGTAATCTCTTTCATAAAATTATTTGCCTTCATCTTGAATCTGGTCACTTATCTCTTCCCTTTCCAAGTTCCTTTCTGATTCCATAGAACACCCCAGGTAGCAGATGTGTTCTGATCTAGACCTCTCCTTCCTGTGCTTGTTAGCACCATGCTGCTTTGTGGTCTAGGTCTTAACTAATTCCTGAATGAAGTTTTTTCTTATACACTTCATCTTAAAAGTTTCCTTACTGATATTTGATCTCTGTGAGTACACACAGATAATACAACAGCTAACCAAATTCCCAAGCTCATTCTGACTTTTCTTATAGTGTAGAATTATAATTCCTTTGATTTTAATAACTAATTTCCTTTGGGCCACTTTTATTTAGATTTAGTCTGCTTTGAACAAGGGTGAACAGAATTTTGCACAGATGTGCTTAAGACCATACTTTACATTGTATACCATTAATACCTTAGTCCTTTACTGAAAACACCTTGCCAGAGACAGCCTGTGTTCACATTAGACATCTTTCCTGTGGCTCAGCTCATGCTGTGGTTTGCTATGACAGCCAAATTTTTCTCCTTCACTGTCATTGCTGACTAATGAGTTCTTCAAGACAGGTGTATTTATTAGTCCCTAATGATGAGATCCTGCATGTATTACATGTTTCCAACTGTAATTGTGTTCCCAGTGCAGTATTTTGAATTGTTTAAAAAAGTTTGGGATTTGTTATATATTGATTGTTTAACTGTGATTGTTTATAAATTTTGTTCATTTCCTAGACATTTTATATTCCTAAATTGAAAGTTCATGAGCCCAATCATAAAACCCGTATTTGGGATTTTCAGAATTCTAACATGTTTTGTACAGTCATTCCATGAAGTACAATGCTGCATTTCTGCCTGCTTAAAGATCATTAATGATAAGCACAATATTGGGTCTCCTGGGTTGCATATATTCTTTCTAATGTAAATCAGGATGTCAGGATGTTTGGATTCTGCTGCTTTTTTTTTTTTTTTTTTTTTTTTTTGGTGAAGACAATTACATAGGGTAAAAATGAGACTGTCAAAACTTTTTGGACTAAATCTTTCTTAAACAATACATTTAGAAGTTTATCAGGAATCTGGACCACTGTGTGCATTCATTTGTTCCTTATTTTATTGCCTTTTTGAATTCAATGTAATAGGTCTATTTTATTCATCACAAACACAGAATCTAAGATGTTAATCCTGGGAGTAGGTAGGAAAACTGAAAGAATAAAGCATTTGTCATAATGGAAATCTGGGCTCTATTTCCAGCTGTACTAGAACTGACCTTGTCCAACCTCAGTGCCCCAAACACTCATTACCTCATAAATGAAGGGGCTGTGGCTTATCTACCTTTTCAGATGAAGTCAGGAGATTTTGCTGAGGGATGGAAACAGAACCCACTAAATATTGGAAGAGATGACAGAGGTCAAACAAACACATACTTCCACCAAGTACAAGGGGTGCTTTAACATATATCAGTACAAAAAAAGCAGAAATGACAATGTGTGTAAAAATTTTCTCTTATCTATTCCCTTCTATTCTTGCAAATACATATTTTAGCAATGGTCCTGATTCATTATGCATTTATGCACATGATGGAGATGTTCTCTAAAACTAAAAACCTTCTCAAGTACCTCATCAAACACTGCCTATGCACTTGGTAAATCTCGTTTTCAGCTCTGGCTGGGTTTTTAGTGCCAGTTTCGAACACAGGAATGTTTTTGTCCTAGCCAGGGGGACTTCAGAAATGATGGAATTTCGTTGCATGACAGCCAGAATCCCACGAGGTTGCAGCAATGCTTCAGGTTCTTACAAATGTCTGAAGAGATCTGAAAGAGCTAAAGTGGGAAGCATCAGTGTCACTCTCTTAAAAAGACAGACTAAACTGATTTATCAAGAGGTTACACTTCTCTGTTCTACAAAATAAGGTAGAAACAGGCAGAAGAGCCTTCTTAATCATCATTGCTGTAGGCAATAGACCAGTAGTGTCTGTCACTTTATAATAAAAATGATTTACTGAAAGAATTTTACAGTTAAATTTACAAGTGGAAATAGCAAATTTCTGCCTTTCAATGCTGCCTTCTATCATCTGCAGAATAACTGCTCATTACAGGATGTTCATCTTTACCTTAAACTTTTAAGGACAGTTAGGCAATAAAACAAGAGCCCAAGGAAAACTGCTGAACTACCCCTTTCTAGAACACATACACATTCACTAAAAGTGAGTTAGGTTAAAAGAAATCTGTGCTGGCAGAACAGAAAAAATTGCCTTCATTTTCTCAATAATTCTGTACAAATGGCCAAGTGAGGATCGTGAGATCTTACTTGTATGCTATTTGTTCTGCCTTACAATAGCACAGAAATGTTTATGGCGCAAAGTGTTAGGGTTACATGGTGTAACTAGTTGTTCATGGATGTATGTGTAGCAGGGTCGTGCTTAATCTTTGATCAAACAGCATGTGTGATCATTAAGTAACTCACTGAATCTCTTCCTTAAGTTTCCCCAGTTGCTTATTTGCAGAAGAGGGAGACTATTTATTGTGTACCAACTGTTACAGCAGTTGCATGTTTATTAGAGTGGGCAAAGCGATTTAGAAAGCTGTAGCCCAATCATATTTTCTGTTAGCGCCATCTGGAACTGCGTGTGTACTTCACCACATGGTGCAAGAGAAAAGGTAAGCATCCCTTCTTTGTCAGCATCCTGGCTGTATCCACCCCTTTTCAGTGGAGCTAACTTTAATATAAGCAAAGAAAGCACAAAACCCAGTAAGAACAGGATAATGGAGGGCACAGAAAAAATTTTGATTATGACAGGGAAGCAAGGCAATGATCTATATGACTTCTGTTATGCTCCGTTTGTTTTTACAAACACCACTCTGAAGCTTTTTAACCAGATCCTCCTCAAAGAGACAATTTCGCAGTGTGAACTGCTCTGGTATCTGTCTAATCATGAAACACTGTGAAACTGTGTTTCTGAAAGAACTTATGAATTCCAAAGGAACAAACAACTCCCTATATGCTCAGGTGTCAAAAATACCTAATATACAGAGGTAGAGAAAATAAGAGTGATCTTACTTCTGTGCATTGCTTTGGTGACAGAAAACTTCATCTGGTTCTCTTTTCTAAATTTGAATATGGATTTTTAAAAAAATAGTAGGGAATACAGTAATAAATCTTACATGTGCTTAGGATCATAGAAATTGTTTCACAATGGGAAATTTGTAGCTTTGTCTGCTTAGTTTATCAAAAGAAAGAAATTTGCTGAAGTTAGACTGGGCAAGAAGAACTTGTGCAGAGATAAAATAACAAAGGTGCAAAGGAGGTGGCCCAAAGCCATGTCAAAGCAAATAGCTAGAAGTTAGATTGAAGAGGAAATAAATGTACATTTCAGCTAGGTAGATTTATTGGTGGAATATAATTGATCCTTGATCTTAGGATGTATATAACCCTAAAAGGAAATAATAAACTGAGGAGGAAGGAAGCAGAATTGCAAATTTATACTGTTTTTACTACTTATGTATATGGATGACATAAGGCACCATGCTCAATGTGTAAAGTTGGTGGAAGAAAGAGGAAGAGGGTGGCATTTGCAGTGATGGTGTTTGTCTGCCCAAGTCACCTTCATATGTGATGGGCCTCTGCTCTCTTGGCTGAACACCTGGCTGCCCACAGGAATTGGTGAATTCCCTGTTTTTCTTTGCTAGTGTATGTGGCTTTTGCTTTCCCTATTAAGCTACCTTTATCTCAACCCATGAGGTCTCTAGTTTTTATCTTTACAATTCTCTCCCTAGTCCCACTAGTGGGGACATGAGTTGGTTGGTGTCTGGAGCTGAACCATAACAATAATATAATTAAATATAGAATTTCTGGGTCATAAAAAACAAATTATGTGGAATGCAGGGAACCACAAACTGAATAATGAGCTTGCCATACAATGATTGAAGTGTTCTATATCAAGTTAGAGAATTGTCTTGGTACTTCCCATCTTAATTAGATGTTTCTGGTATATTTATTGTACAGTGTTTTCACAGGATCTTGGATGTAATCTCTATGATGGATCATCTATATAACTTTAGATCTGGAATTTATGCCTTTAGCATAAGATCTAGAAGTATATTTAAATAAAAATCTGAAATGTTATTTATCCAATGGCACTCTCTGTGGTCTGTGGCACAGAATCTTCAATTTTGAATGCACACCATTTTGGAATTATCAAAAAATATGGTGACAGTAAAGGTCTTTCAGTGGTGTAATTGGTGCCCAACAAGGAAATTATTCCCTAAACCTTAATAAATATTGCATTAAAAGCCCTTATTAAAGCAAAAATTGAAATAGGAAATAGTCCAAACTGGATCACTGAGACTGTTCATTATGGCTGCCAAATAACAGATTAATCCTGCTTATTCTGAGTGCTTTATGAAAACCTCTTTTGGAGGGATAGAGAAAAAAAAAGAAGTGCAATAATTGTCATCTTTAGCTATGATGGAGACACTCTTGTCTTTATGTGATTAGCTAATGGACAGTCAGATAAACCAAAACTTACAAGAATCAGTTTAAATCAAAATTTAAAAGATATCAGACGGAAGAGTATAGCCAGGAAAACTGTAGGAAAGCTGTAAAGGTGAAAACATTCACTCTTGTACTGAAGTGTTCCTTGACACCAGCACATGTACTGATGTTTTTGGCATTAATAGTGATTTTGTTTAATATAGTGTTGTGGACTAGGCAGTGCTAGTTAATGGTTGGACTCAAGAATCTTAAAGGCCTTTCCCAGCCTTAACTCTGTGATTCTATTCTATAAATATGTTTGGCTTTGTTGTTTTTAATGTATATTCACCTTTTTCTTTCTTTCCTCTGCTCTAAATAACTGATGAATCAACTTTGTAATTGCTCTTGTACACATTGGTGTCTGGTTAGGAAAAGGTTAGTGAAACTGAAACAGAACACATTTTATGGAGATGCAGAAGCAGTATTTCAAAATCTTCTAGCTTTTGGATGAGATGATAAGCAATGTGGTGGGAAGTAAGCTCTTTGATTATGCATTCCTGGATGTTCTGTTTTACTGAAATTAATCTTGATTTTACTTTAAAGTGTAAAAGGACACAGAGTCTGTTTCCTTCAGCTCATTGCTTGAATTGTGTAATTTGTAAGTTTCTCAGTAACAGATGTGCAATAGCACTTAGTGTACTAAGTGTGCCAAGCACATCTTCCCTACTAGTACTGCTAGTGCTCTAACTTCCATAACACTAAGCTATATTTAATTTGCAGTAAGGAATAATCTCAGACGTCTTACTGTGTGACTGAGACATATGTTTCAAGTGCATTTTGTTTATAAATATGCTGTGATAATGTGCCATCTACTTGCAAATGGTGATTACTGCTTAAAAAAAATCATACATTGTTGCAAAAACGATTTGGGATGGTTTTTTACTAAAGGACACAAGGGTAGAATTACAAAACATTAATTTCAAGATCATGAGATGCCCCCTGCCACCACCATATGGGAAGGATTTTTTTCTAGGAATTTTTGAGGAGTTTATACACAGCTGAAAAAACTGTTAAACATGACTATCCAATAGTATACAGACATCCTTTAGTCCTCTGAAATCACATTTGCTTCCTTTGAAGTATTATTAGGCAACCTGGTGCAGTCTGGTTGTTAACACATGACCTTCTAAGGTTCTGATGTTTCCCTTCACCTACCAAAAATAAGGATTTGGGGTTTTCTTTGTCTAGGTATCCTGCTTATGTCACTTCTCAGGTTTGCTATTCAGCTGTCTAAGATCAGCAGTTAACTCTTTTGTCACATACATTATCTGAAACTTACCCAGTGTTCAGACAAGTAGTCTTATTGATGGGCTTGTGTGTTTCTGTAAACTAATTTTACAGAAGGGTCAGAAGAAGTATTTAAGAAAAATTAATCTGTACATACCATTCTGTAGTGTACAATATGTGTGAAAAATTCCCAAAAAATATTTTTAACTTTTTGCAGATGAAGAAAATGTGCTACTTTACAAACAAATAACTAGACATGAACCCACTTTTTGAAGACATTCCTCACTAACAAAAGGCAGTGGCTTGCACAAAGAGTTCCCAGAGCACATTATTCTGCTACTAGGTGGCAATCAATAATACTTAGTTCCAGCTGTTGCATAGTATTCCCAGTCTCTAAACTGCATAGGCACAGAGATGTCTTTCTGCACTGGGCTGCCCAGTGTATCTCAGGCACACAGATCTGCTTTGTCCCTGTGGGACTTTCACAGACAAGTTTCAAGGTTACATTCATAGAGTTTCGTTATTGCAGGAAAAATCCCAACCAACACAGTAACACTGTCAAGCCATTAGAATATGAAGAGGGAGCTTATGTAGGTGGTAATCAGAACTTTTTATCCCATCTCAGTAACTTCTGTTATTTGAAAGATCCCATTGCTGCTAAAACAGATGAGGAAATACAGACCTATTGATATTCACATTTTTTTGAAAGGTGAAATATTTAGCTAATTCTCCAGTATTGCTTTGTATGAAAACTGTGCAGCAGATACGATTCTGCGTGAGTCTGGATAGACTGAACTGTGTGACCTGGGTATACAAAGAGCAAAATTAGATTGAACAACTGATTGCAGTCAGACAGTCTGATTAGCAGGAACAAAGAACAGCTGTACTGCTTTAACTAACATCAGAAGCAAATAATTAAATATACTTTTTTCTTGGCTGTGCTTACATGGGATTGCCTTTTCATTAAAAAAACAACTTTTTTTTTTTTCTTTTTTTGAAAGTAATTTTATAAACTAACAAGATATAAATATCATACTTTCCATTTATCAGTTTTCCAGTACTCATCTTAGATCTTCTGAATTTTATAGAAAATTTATATCAAATACAACAATAGTGGATTTTTTTTAAAGAGACTTCATTTTTTTTTTATTATTTTATTAGGATAGGTGGCTGGATAGAGGAAACCAGTAAGAGTATTCATGATAGAAAGAATTATTAACCTGAATTTTATTAATAAAGCCTCTAGCCATAGAGAGAGATTTTAAAATTTTTCTACTACATGGAGAGTTTCAGCTGGATCTTGCTTATTTTGTTCCGACCTTTCCTTTTATTCTTCTTTGCTGACTGTATCTGTTAATCTTCTGTCTTTGGAATATATATGTTGCTGTCACCTCATTTTGCCAGGTGATACATTACAAAGTTTTATTATTGTCCCTTTAACATTTTTTTTTTTTAAATGTGACTACATCCTGAATTTATTCTAAGATTTAAAGGACATATTTGTTCTAAATGTCATATGCATATACCTCCTATAAACTTTGCCTCTTGTTTTGCTAATATCATTAAGGTTATCTAAGGAGCCATGCTGATGGGACTGATATTCCAGCATCTACTACCCACCATTATTCCTCTTCTGTTTGCTGTGATTAATTCTGCACCCTTGCATATTGCTTGCTCAGTTAGGTGAAGTCTCTGCAGTTGATGGTGGTTTTCTGGTTTAAACAAAACTGTTGTAATTAGCACACACATCTGTCAGCAACATTTCCTTTGTTGTTGAGAAAACACTTCATCCTTCAAAAGAATAAAAAGGTTCATTAGAAGCACTGTGCTTTGAAGTAATAATGTTCAGTGATACATTTTATTATGAACCATAACATTAAACAAGGCATAGTTGAAGATGCATTTTTCTTGTGAAAATTTATGGCATCCCAAGCCCTACTTTCACATTTCTTGACCTGATTATTTGGCTGAATTTGACATGGATGATCAGAATTTTTCTTCAATAACATACCTTGCAATCAAGAAGCAAAATCATCAAAAAGGCCGAATGCTTCATTAATTTTTTTCTAATTAGGAAGCAGAGAAAAATTAAGATTTGTAAGGAAGGTGTATAAGCAGAATTTATCCACCTCTTCTGCTTGGCTAGTTAGCCTGCAGTATAAATAAGACACAGAATGGATTCACAGATGGCTGTTATGCAAATTTAATCATAAATCCTCTGATGACCAGTTTGTGTTTTTCAGTATTTGAAGGTGTTTTTTGAAAACTATATTTTTTAGATTCTTACCTATGGGTTATTCTCTTCCAACATCCTCCCTAATTTTAAACTGAGTATTCACAGATTTCATTTGGAATTCCCCTCTAAATCAATAGAATTTGAGGGTGCTTAGCATGATTTGCCAAGCTGTTGTTGAGAAATAGGCAGCAAATGCAGCAAATCTTTAGTATCATATTTTTTTTTTCAGTTTCAGCTCCTTACAAATACAGACCCAAGATTTGCAGTTGAAGTATTAAAGGTAGCTTTTTATCCCTTTGGATAGTCTCACTAACTGTGCAGATTGCATCAGGGGAAAATAAATTTCAGACATCTGAAATGTTTGCATGACTGGGACAACCAATTGCAAGTCATGAATTTATTTGTAAAAACTAATTGTTTGGTTAGCATGAGAGAATAAGAATAGAAATTGTCTAAAGGAATCATGTCTTATTTACCCTCTCAGCTGGATAATTTTTATAATGTCTTCTAAACAGAAGGAATACTCTTCAAACTCTGAGTTCTGTCTCCACTGAGACTCTGGCATCCTTTATTCCTCTAGGAGAGGAACAAGAGAGAAAACTGGGATGCTTCACCTTGAGAATAAGCCTTGTGGCTCTGACATCAATATTCTAAGAATGGACTCATAAGAACAGAAATCTCCCAAAAGGAAAGAAAAATGGGGAGAAATGTATCCAAAAGACACAACCTCTATATTAATTTAAGAGAACCTACATGCTGCTCTGAAAGCATCTTATGAAAACTACTCTGACCTTCCTTCTGTGGGGAAGTCAGAGTAAGAACAGCCATGTTAGTGTAACAGTGTTTCTCATCCCAAGATGTGCTTTGTTTCAGTTTCTATTTTCAGTTCTAGAGAATGCCTCGTGGTCTTCGGCAGATCAAGTGGTGATTTCCTAACACTCAGGGAAAAAAAAGTTTGATGGTGTGATGTACAAAACCAGTTCTTTTGTTGCATTCAGTTTTGTCATTCAAAACTCAGCCTCTTCATGCCTGTACTGAAGGTTGAGATGGAATTCACCATCCTTCCTAGTCATTCTCCTTTCATCTTACTCCTTACAGCAAACACTCCTTAGCTAAAATATGCAAGAATACTTAGTACATACCTTATCCTTCTGTGTGTGGTACTCCATACTAAAAACATTCAGGAAAAATACACTCCTCTTGATTCCTACAGGCTCCTGCAATGATGAGTGTGAGGAAACCAATTTTAAAAATAATTTTGGCAGCAATGCCAACAATCTGTCACTACCATTTATCTGGTCATGTTGTTCTGTCCTAGTGACACCATCTCTTGGGCAAATAGCTCTAGACATGTCACTAGAAGTCAATATAGGAGTTATAAGGGAAGAATATGAACAAGAAAAGAGATATTCCTTGTCATTTTCTGTCTTTCAGCTCCAATTCTGCCTGTTAGAATTGGTCATCTCCAAATCCTGTTCAGAAAAATGTTTGGTGGGTTTTTTTTGCACATAATCCTGTGATAATAAGAGGGCATTTTTCTATTAGGAAGTTTCAGTATCATTTGGTTAGAAAATAGGGGGGTTTTTTGGTACTCTGAAATGAAAATTTGTTATTTAATGCCCTAAGTACAAAAATAGCAACAAACCCAAACCAATTAAATGACATTATTCTTATTTTTTAATGTAGTTGTGTAAAAGTAGGGCACAATGGAACATAAATGTGTGATTGCCACTACAAATGTCTTACAAGGATCAGCAGACTGAGTTTTTTAAGTTTTTCCCCATGCTGAAGCTGTCACCATCATTAGGTGCAGTCAGGTCTTCTGGAAATTCCCTTGCTGTCCAGGTCTATTTTGAATCAAGGCTGCATACTAATTTTATTCTTGCATAGCCCTTTCATATATTTATTCTTCTCTTGCTGTTTTTGTGACTAAGCAAGCCTTTTTCCCTGTGCTGGTTCCAGATTTGCAGGTGTAACGGAACAGATGGAGTAAGCCAAAGGTTGGTGCAGCAGAAAATCACTGCCTCATGTTATGGTACTGAGTAAAATGGCTTGTGGTTTATGGTTGCCTCTTCTTCTGTGTTTCATAGTAGCAAGGTTGTGGAAAACATGCTGTAATCTGTACAGGCTCTTGAGTCAGAGCTCAGGAGGTTGGGAGGAATCTTCCCACTGATTTAAATAGCTTTGTAGGAAGCCTTACATGTAAGTTAGTCATAATTTTTACAAACATTTAACCTGTCTTACATAATTAAACATATTTTTATTCCTAATTCTTCTTTTTATGTCCACTATCCTTCAGGATAAGGAATGTATGTTCTCTGTTCCAAGAAACGTTCAACTCTACTTTGTAGAGGTGTACCAAGCAATGTATCAGCACCATTTAATTTAATTCATTTTATCTTAAACACTAGCAAAATTCCCAGATGATTTTTTTTTTTTATGAAGCATTCTTTTGTCTCTAATGTTTTTGACCCAGTATGCATTTTGTTTTAAATATTCATCTTGGTCTGAATAAACAGCTCAGAACAGATCAGTTGCACAAGAAGATAATCACAAAACTTAAAGAGTTCCATTGTCAATTCATCACAGATTTCAAGCTATCAATTAAATTTATTTTCATGTATCTACAGAAGTTTGTGAGAAGTTCCGTAACTGTCTTTAGTGCATCTACTAATATTCCAATATACAACTATAACTCTGCTGAGTCTTAGAGCTGACAGCAGTTAGTTAACATACTTCTTGCATTCTGACACTTTCACCAGCTTTAGAAAACATACTTGTCTAATTATAAAAATACCAATTGTGTGCTGCTGCAGATATGAACATTAGGGAAGGACTAGGGCAAATTACTTATTCCAGTTCTGTAATAATGAGCAGAATGACTGACTTGATTAATCAGTTCACTTGATTTCCTGAATTTGTTGTGTCTTCTGGTCTTTGGTTTTGGAGCAAACATCATGAAATAATGACAAATTTTCCTCTAGATATTGCATTGGGATGTTTTATAGGAGATTAAACAATACCAAATTTATTTAGTGTTCCATTCTTAAAAGAAAGCAATGAAATTTAATAGCACTGTACTTTGCCATTTATAGCCAAAAACAGTATATCAGGTTCAAGTATGTTAAGAGCTGCAGTTTTTCCCAACCTTTTACTTTTACTGAATTTGCCAGCTTGTAAAGATTTAGTTGCTTTCCACAGCTTTCTGATATGAAAACAGTTATTTAAACTCTCTTATGTTCTTTGCCATTCGGGACTCAAGATACCAGCAAGTCTGGAACAAGATTCTGCTGCTGCTCCAAAAAAAATCTTGGCCTGAGTCTCTGTTTTCAGTCATTTAGAATTGTTCAGACATGCTATGGAGTCAAAACAATAGAAATAGCACCTCATGTTGCTGTGAAAAAGTGCTCAACACACATATTTTAGGTAGGGACTGAGGAAGTTTATTATTTTATTAGACATCTAGTTAATGAAAAATCAGTGAACTGCATCTTCAGGATCAGAATTAGTAATGCAATAGATAAACCACAATAATAGATATTTTAAGATATTAAAGTACAGGTACAATTTTCTCCACACCTTTATATATTGAATCCTGAAAATTTCTATCCCTGCCCCGTGCCAACCCCACCGTTGTGTGGTTTCCCCTGTTTACACAAGACTCCTGTTGGACATGTTGGTATTCCAACTTTCTGTGAATGTCAGTCACTTCCCAAAATCCCTTGGCACACACATTGGTGAAAGCACAGCACAGGTGGACTTGTGTACCCCTGGCATGTGTGTCTCTGCTCTGTATTGCCTGTTCAATATCTGAGTGCAGGCTGCTCACAATGATTCTGCCCCATACTTGGGGAGATAATGTAAAACCGAACTTAGACTACTGCTTTGTTTATGTGTTGCAAACATTCATGCTGCTTTTGTAACTATTTACACTTACACTCTTACCTTGCCAGATGTTGTTATCCAGACTGTGTTACTGAGGAATTCTGGGATGGGGCTCTGCAGATTCACCCACTACTTGCTTTGGAATATGTTGTAGGGATCTAATGTGTTGGCAGCTACAGAAGAACCTGGTGCTCAAGTTTTTTTGTCAGAATCCAATTGTAGGACCATGTAGAGAGTTGAGAATAAGGTAATATACCTGTTGGTTGTTATTTTTTTAACAACTCCAGTTATAAAATTTTGAGCCCATTCCCACTGGCACATTCGGGTTTCCTTTTGGGCTTATCAACCTCTTTCATTTTGTAATTCATTTTTCTGATTTTATTGAGGGGTACTTCTGTTCCTGCAAAGCCAGGAATCAGGTTACTGTACTACACAGAGGTGTTATTTCTAGTGGCATAATACTTTTATGACCATGCTGAGTTGCTTATCCTGCTGCTTACTTGTAGTCAGTGGTAATAGTGTCACATAACAAATCATTAGCATGAAACATTCTTGGGATTTTTCTTCCAGATTTCAGCATCACTTGTCAGTCATAGGTGTCTGAAAAGTAGATGAACATTTTCCAGTCCAGTTATTTTTTCCAGCATCCTTATGAGGTGTGACATTTCTTTGTTTAAGTCATAATCTCGTTTTCATTTATCTCATTAGTAGTATATGAGTACAAGCATTCATATCCATTTCTAGCCCTTCTAGTGCCTACAGGCACATATTCATATTTTATTTCTTTCCCGTGAAGTATGCATGGTATAAAATGTCAGGGTTTATCTCTAAATCCTCCATCTCCTTTCAGTCTTCTGGATAATTTTAAATATTTCCTCTGTGCCTTACACAGGTAATGGCATATTCTTCTGCATATTTTGTCCCATTATTTCTTAAGGGAAGTTTTATACTTATTGATGTTTACTTTGAGTGGGAAGTTGTTCTTGTTTTATTACTTTTTATTTCTGTTTTAAAAAGTTCTTATGTTGATTCTATGTTTTCACTGGAGCTGGCAAGATCCAAAGTGTGCTCTTCAATCACCATGAACCACAGGCACTCTTCCTAGAAGTTATGAAACTCAGTGCATGGTCTAAGACAGGTCACAAGAAGATGATGTAACACCAGGCTTAGTGACTTGTCAAATAAAAGATTTTTTTGTTCTAGGATAAAGGGGGGTTATCTTATACTGTTTTGCTGGATGATTTTAGAATGCACCTTGAACTTTTCTGGCAGATAAGTATCTGGCAATTTTCTGTGAATTTGGCACTCAACCTTCTTATTGTTAAACTGACTCCTTGACCTGTAGCAATAATGTAAACTATACATTTACATGGCCTAGGAATCAGCCCATTCACTCTGGAAGATTTTTCTTGTGGAATTTTGATCTAATGACACATCTGTGCTAGGGTTGAACTGCTTTCCTTTGGACTTCTCTATGAATGGAGAGAACAGACTGAAATTCTGTAGCGGTTCTTAGGGAGAATGAGAACACTGTTAGAACTTCCCTCTCTTCATCATATAATTGCAGAAGGTTATGAATTATCTGAACCTCACATGGAATTTGATGAACACCAGGCATTCCTGTTCTAATCAATGAGGCTGGTGATACAGGACATGCAGAGTGATACAGGACTGCCTACACCTAGACATGCAGATTCCTTCAGAAATTCAAAAGAGACCCTTCCATCACTGACTTTACAACCCATGCTGTTAGGAAGAGGCATGTGATTTGTTCTGTAGAGAAAAGAGTATGACCTAATCATTCAGATGCCATATTTAATAAGAAGTAATGGAGACTAGAAATTTAGATCTCAGCCATTAATCAAGTGTAAGCTAGAACTAATTTACAGAAATGAATATAGATACATAAATACATAGCTACATGCAAAAATGTTCCCATTCAGTTTTATCAACTAAAGTTTGTCAAAACAAGTAATTATGCACTAACCTAAGCTTTGTAAGGAAAGGACACACTGTGGGGTTTTGTTGTTGTGTTGTTTGTGGCTTGGAGATTTTTTTGGTTGGTTGGTTGGCTGGTTGGTTGGTTAGGTTTTTCCCCTTTAGGTATGTGCTTTTAAAATTGTTACAAGGCAGACTCCTTAAATGAATGCTTGCAAGAGTAGAACTCTTGGGTGTTCAGCTGTGGTGATATTTACTGAGAAAGGAACAGTCCTGGCCCATTCTTAGTCCTCTCAGTAAGGTTGTTCATGCAATGAAACTGTCTCTGTTGTTTTATGTTTGTACATAAAAACTGCCAGACAATATAATATTTGTCTGGAAGACTAGAACTATGAATGTGCAGAAAATTTTTATTGCTCTAGGAACATATGCATTTTTGAGTGGGAGTGATAACTTTCTATCCCTCTAAGCCCCAAATGGATATCTACAAGCTCAATTAAACTTCAACAGAATCACTGAAAACCTACAGATGCTTCCTCTTGACTTTGTTGAGATTTGGTTCAAAGGATGAAATGGACATATATTTCAGTATTACTGGATTTTCTGTTTATGTAGGCAAAATTAGGACTCCAGAAATGCCCTTAGTAAACATACATTTGTATGCTTGTGTTAATTGCAAAATATTGTTAATAAATATTTACTTAAGGTTGAATTTTCTATGTACTTATGTGAAATAAATCACACAGTAGATCACACATTTACTGTGTGGAAAAAAATTTTCTTGATATATTTTGGAATGGAAAAGAAAAGCCAGTTCTCCCTCTTTTTCTCATGTATTTAAGAACTTTTAATATTGTTGTTCAAAGCAAATTCTTGTTGGCTGATGTTTCATATTTGAACTTAATGAGGAGATAAAGCTACTGTGAGGAGAAAAGTTATTAATATTATGATTAATGTAATTCATGGCATTCTAAAATTGTTCCATTTATTTTTTTATGTAGAAAAATGACAGAAAGAAAACCACTTCAATTATTAGCCTAGCGCTGTAATGAGTCTTTTGCCTGAAGGAGCACTAAGCATTGAAAAGTTAAACTTGAAAGAAACTGTATGGACATTAATAGAGAAATCTGCCTGTAAAAGTGAACCAAAGTCAGGCTGACAGTGTGGATAAACAATGGCAAACTGGATGTACATTATTCTATGCTTCATTCATTACTCTAGACAGTTCAATTACAATCTGAAAGACATATAGAGTAGTTACCACAGTTGTTGTCTCCTGGCTTTGGAGATATATGCAAAATGACTCTTTCATTGGTAAACCTGTGTGTCAGAATCTTTACCATGTTAAGAACTTTGGGTGAAAGTAATTTCACCTTCTTCAGAAGAGTGACACCATACATATATCTCTACTTTCTTTTGGTTCTGTGTGTAATTATCCTCTAAGATCTCTTGGATATAAAGTAGAATTTCACTTTTCCAGCAAGATTAATGCTCTTAGTCTGTGGAAATAAGATTCTTAATGCCTATATGCAAATGGAGAATTTAACTGCAAATATTCTTATATCCTCTCCATAGTCCTTGTTTTTGAAATGCTTATACTGTTGTCTTAAGTAAGTTATAATTTGTCCAGAAAAGAACACATCTGCTGCATTTTATTCATTTTGCATGAAATTCACTTTTGGATACATCTTGAGCATTCCCAGTGTGGTGTCATCAACTTCTCTCCTTGTCAGGGCAGACCTCTGAACTTCTCAACTCAACTTCTTGATGCAACTGATTGATTCAGTCAGGTCTTGTCCAGGTTAGAGGGGATGTTTGTTTTGGAAGGCTGCATTTTCAACGAGGCAACATTAAACTCTTCACTTTTCATCCTTGAGCCATAGCCCCATCCCACTGCTTGGCCTGCTCTTCAGAATCTAATTCCCTAACTCCCTGGAAAGAACTCTTTTGCCCTTCCTTCTCCACCCATGACCATGTGATTCCTTGTGCACCAAATAAAAAGTAATTCAATGTTTGGCAGATAACTGCAGTTAGTGAAATTCTCCTTCTTTACTGATAAAGGCAGGTAACATATATGGACTAAATAAATCAAAAAAGAAAAATTGCATGGAACGTGGGTTGTTTGGGTTTTTAATATAGACTACTTTGTTGTTATGGTAGATCAATAATCCTATTTTTGGTAAGATCTAAAATTCTGAGAAAACTACACACACTGGAGTCAAAGAGTTGCTTTTAAATATAGAAAATGTAAGAGTCTGATAAAGGTTTAAAAAGTTTTAGGATTAATATGGGCATTTAGTATAAGAACTCAGCTCTCAAAGTGAATTAGTCTGAAAAATGACAATGAAACAGTCTTCTCTTATAACTATACTATTTTTGCAACAGCATTTAGTCCTTATTCGCCAATAACTGTTCCATAACTAAATACCCATGTAGCTCTTGGCAAATAAGAATGCATTAGCCTTTGGCATTAATCTTAGATGATTCTAACATTGGAGAGTTATAACTAATTATACTGTATGCATTGAGTATTTTCTTGGTAGCTGGATTAGCGTGATCAGTTTCAGCTTGTGAGGTAGATTCTTGGACATCTTATTTTTCATAGGAAATTATTTTAATTATGAAGTTACACATTTATTCTCATGAGGTTTCAATGCCTGAAAAAGAGTGATCCAAAAGAAACTTTGTCCACATCAGGCTATAGAGACGAATGGTGAATTGTAATAAACTGTTTCCTTTGTTTTCTTTATTTTGGTTTTTGCTAAGAAGTTTTTGTTTTCTTCTGGACCTTGTGAATCCAGGCCACTTTAAAGAAAAGTTTCATTTTAATAGTTTATGTTTTGGCATTATTTCAACTCTGTTTTCAATGATATTGAGAGCCATCTTTTTTTAGAGTATGGGTCTTGGAGGTTACAACAGACGCTTTACAGAACTAATGTCTAGTAGGACACTTGCAGCTCAAACTATCTACCTGCAATTCCAGTGTTTCATGATTTTTTCTAAATCAGCTATGATGTATAGAATCTATTCTCATTCTTCACAGAACTTAATCTGGGCTAGTCAATATGGTGGAAATTCAGAGTTAGCTACCCTAAGTCTGCTAATAATTTTTGTGGGATGTTCAAGGACCATGAGTGACTGAAATCCTCAGTGAAGTAGTTGCATAATCATTTTATTATGTTTGGAATAATGGGCAGCTATTACCATTGTTAGGTTCATTTCAAAAGACAGATCTCTTCCCTTGAGGCAGGTAGAAAGTTTCATTTTATCTCAGCAGCAGGATTCAGCTTTTCTATCACAGTGTTATGTTAATTTCAGTAGGCAAAAAAAAAAAAATAAAAAAAAAATTGCAAAGCAGATCTTCAGAACATCTCTTTGTTTGAGTTCTTTTCCCTAGTGGACAGTAGTTCCCATAGCTGACCTTTTAAAAACTAAAAGCAATCTATTTTGGTTTTTTAAATATTTTTCACGACAAATCTCTAGCTGAATATCTTTGTGTACCTTATAAGCAAACAAAATAAAGTGTTCCTTACCTAGCTTAATTTATGATTGCTGTTATCTGCTACCCCTCTAAAGTATGGTGTACCTTACACTGCTTTCAAAATAGGTGCTCATATTCCATTAACTATGTTTCAGGAAAATGTAAGAAATGGAGGAAAGCTTAAATCTCAGGAAGAGGTTTCTACAAAAAGAAATATAAAAAACAAATAACCCTTTCTGACTTTGCTGTAACATGTTTCTATCCTAATTCACAATTTCAAATAACAAGTAGGATAGTATTTCAGCTCTCTTATCATCATGGGAGGCAAATGTTGACAATAAACAGAAAAAATCAGTGATCTGCTATTGCACATTATGTTAGTATTTCTGGGACACTAGGAAAAACATTCCATGAGATGTAGAGGATTTTAATAATAAAACTTTTAAGCCTCTGGAGATGTTTAGCATGAGGATTTCTCCAGTCTGAATACAAGGGTTTTGTTGGGTTTTTCTTATACCAGAGCTGTATTCTGAATTTTGTATTACAAAATATTACCTGTAGACAGTATAGATTTTTCACATACACAATTACAACAGCCAATGTTTCTTTTTCTGTTGTTTTTTTGCTCAAGTCCTAGGCTGAACTCTTATAAACTTGGATGAAAAATTTGGATACAAACCAAGACATAGAAGTTTGTGGCATTGATGAATTATTTCTTCCTTTCAGTGTTCTGTAGGCAGATATTCACACTCATAAATCCTGAATACCACTGCAGCACTAGCCGTTAAATACTTTTCTCACATTTGAGAGGAGTGGAAAGAGTCTAGGATTGAGTAAAGTGACTCATTCTCAAAGAGGAGTAGCTAGGAAGCCAGGAAGTAAAGAGAAACAAGACCCCTAACTTGTATTAGAAATTAGTGTCTTTAATCTTTTCAATAAGCACTCGTATTCTTCAAGTAAACAGTGCAGTTGATAAGGCTCAGGTGCCAGAAATGCACAGATGATACTCATTTCTACCATCTACACTTTGTCAATACTTCAGTGGCTGAGGCATGTACTTAAAAGATTTGTTTCTTGGTGAAGAATGGTAGGGTGAAGTATGGAAAATTCTGGAGTCACAGCACAGTCGTCTTTGTTTGAAGGCACATTTCTACAGAGTAGTTCATATTTTAAGGGACCTTATGGGTGTCTTCCTGATCCGAACTCTTACAGAGACAGAATTGTCTGTGGGGTGTTTTGGAGTAAGCATGCTTCTTTGTAGGCTGGTCTCTGTTGATTGACAATGGATACATTTACCATTGGAAATTTTTTCCCCTAACTGTTAGATAAGGATTGTGGTGCAAACATGTGGCAATTTGTGCTCTGCTGCTTTTCAGGGATTCCTGTCTTGTATTCTGGTCTTGAAGCAAGGCTCCTAAGAGTGAGTGAACTCTTCTTTTTTTCTCAGGGAACATTACAATAGTAGCTGTTTCTGTGATCTCTGGTTTCACATGGAAAGCCAAAATGAACTCTCTCACTCCTTCAAATTAGTACCTGATTTTGCAATGACAATTTCCACTGATAATTTATTTCTGCCTTTCTACCCCTGACTACCCTGGAATTTTCCACTGACTAGAAAAGGGGAAATATAACTGCCATTTTTAAAGAAAGGGAAATATGGAAGACCCAAGGAACTACTGACCAGTCTCACCTCAGTGCCTTGAAAAATCAGTGCCTTGATCATCCTAGAAGCTATGCGAAGGCACATGGAAAATATGGAAGTGATTGGTGACAGCCAACATGACTTTGCTGTGCGGTAATAGTGCCTGACAAACTCTGTGGCCTTTTATAGCAGGGTTACAGCATCAGTATGAAGGAAGAGTGACTAATGTTATCTGCCTGGACTTGTGCAAAGCATATGGGTGTTCTGTACAACACCCTTGTCTCTGAGCTGCAGAGACATGAATTTGACAGATGGGTGGACCCATGGGTCACTGGGTGGACGAGGAATTGGCTGAATGGTCTCACTCAGAGTGGTGATCAATGGTTTGGTGCCCAAGTGAAGACTGGTGATGAGTGGTGTTCCCTGGGGGCCAGTGCTGGGACCAGCACTGCTTAATATCTTTGTCAGTGGCATGGACAGTGGATCAAGTGCATCCCTCAGCAAGCTGACCAATGACATCCAGCTGTGTAGTGCAGTCAGCATACTGAAGGAAGGGATGCCATCTATAGGGACTGTCACAGCTTGAGAAGTGGTTCTATATGAACCTCCTGAAGTTCAAAAAGGCCAAGTGCAATGTCCTGCACATCAATCCCAAGCACAAATACAGGCTGGGCAGAGAATGGATTGAGACTAGACCTGGAGAAAAAGGCTTTGGGGTATTGATGGAGGAGAATCTCAACGTGACCCAAAAATGCATGCTCACAGCCAGAAAGCTGACTGCATTCTGGGCTGCATCAAAAGCAGCATGGCCAACTGGTCAAGGGAGGGTATTCTTCACCCATACTCTTCTCTCATGGAGTATTGTGTTCTCTTCTAGAGCTCCCAACATATAAAGGGTATTGACCTGTTGGAGTGAATCCAGGGGAGAGGCATGAAGATGATCATAGCCTGGAGCACCTCTCCTATGGTAATGGGCTGAGAGAGCTGGGCTTGCTCAGCTTGGGCAAGAGAAGACTCCAGGGAGTCCTTACAGAACCTTCCTGTACCTAAAGGGGGGCTACAAGAGAGCTGAAGAGAGATTTTTCACAGGGGCTTGCAGTGACAGGGCAAGGAGGAGTGGTCTTAAGCTGAAGGAGGATAGGTTTAGGTTAGATACTGGGTAGAAATTCTTCACTGCAAGCATGATGAGGCACTGAAACAGGCTGCCCAGAGAAGTTATAGATATCCTGCACCTAGAAGTGTTCAAGGCCAGGTTGGATGGGGCTTTGAACAACCTGGTCTAGTGGAAGGTGTCCCTATCCATGTCTGGGGATTTGGAACTAGACGATCTTTTGGTCCCTTACTCAGACGATTCTAAGATTCTATGATTCTATGTCACTTTTTGCAGCAAAGATAGAGCTGCAAGAGTAAAAATTGCCTCTTTGAAAGATAGAATTCAAAAAGAGCTGGTCTGTGACTAGAATGAAATTCCCTTTTGGGAACTGAGATTATAAAACATCTCATTAACTTCTGTCTCAAGTATAAAGATGTTACTTTGATATTGTCTTCTCTAAAGCCAAGAAACAAGTCGTATCTCTGGGGATAAAACCTAACATTTCCAACAATGAATTCTCTTACAAAGAATTCTCTGGCAAAATGCTACCACAATGCCACAGTGTTTAAATTTTCCCTAAAAAGGATTTCCTTTGCTTTATGGTACCAGGGATTGGAGTGCACCCTAAATGTATACATTAACAGAATTTGTATGAAACAGTGTCTCTCTTTCCCTCTCTTTTCTATCTTCTGAATTTCTCTTCCTGTCAGCAGGTAAGTCTTACTTGAAATCAGACCAGATATGATATTCCTTGTTGTGCTTTTTTTCTGAACTTACTGATTTCAAGAATTTATTCACTCTCTTTTTTCCCTCCCCCTCTTATCACAGACTCAGTGGAAGTATTGGAAAGGAAATAAAGAAATCAATACTGTAGGCCAAGGCAAGACAGAATTAATTGCTAATGTCTTGCCTTCCAAGGAAGCCAGATAGAAGCTATTTTCCTCATGATAGTGTGTTTTGAATTTGGATGTAAACTTTTCCACATCTGTAGGAATAAATACTTGTTTTTGTGAAGTTACAATATCAGCTTCCCCTGCTTGGTTAGAAGTGGTAGGCAGTGCAAATATCGTGAATGATGCTGAGGATTTTATAGTCAGCAACTGTGATATGGAGCCCCTCTAAAAAGAGTCCTTTTTGTGTTTTTCCCATTTTTTTTTTTTTTGGTCTCAAGTGCTGTTCCAGATACACTCCTGGTTATCCAATGTGGGTTTACAATACTGTTCTTTGCTGCTAATAGTTCCACAAAGTTATATTGCCAGTTACCTCACACATTACTGGTAGTTTGGTCAAATAAATGACCAGATAAAGTTTAAAGAGAAAATAAGGACATTTCAGTCATTACATTTAACACTCAAGTCCAATAATTACTTCCAATTTTTAAAATATTTGACCAATCTTTTAGTTGTAGGTATTTTAACAAGCTTCCTCAATTTCTCTTTGTTGTGAAATCTGTCCTTTTCTCCACTTTCTCACCATAATTCTTTTCCTATAATATTTATATTACCATGCATGTCCCTAGAATTTTTGTCAAACTTTGTTCAGCCTGATGTTTTTGGCATATGAAGACTGGAACTAATATAAAATAAGTATTTTTGTAATATTGAAGAATATTGTCATCTTTACAGCTCAGAATAAAATACTGGAAAAGATGCTCTAAGATTAACTTCAGTTTATGGATTGCAACAAAAATTTGAAGGAAAATCCTTCCTCTTGAAGATAAGGACATAAGAATGGAGTTGTGTGGCTTGATTCTCTGGAGTCATCAGGGTAAATTCATAGTGGTCTACTCATTTTTAAAACTGCTGTAAACTCTATTCATTTTCTCAATAAGATTGTTTTTCAGTTTGAAATAACCAGTCAATGAAATTTAAAATCAATATAAATAGAAGACTTAACTGTACATTTTTGCCATTGTCAACACACAAATTTATCCTGCTTACATAAAGATAATTCAGTATTTCTAGTCAAACAGACTTTTCCATTTCATTAGTAGTTATATTAGGATTATGATAATGTTTCAAATGGGAGCTATATCCAGACAACAAAAGAACTTATGATCAACTAATTAATGGATGGAACTTTTAGGCTATGCAGTGAGTCTATTGAATTTGGCATAGGTAGGCTATACAACTCACAAAGCGGGGATTGTTCTAGATTTCCATGGTCTATAGCTGACAAAGTTCAGGCCTAGGATGAGTCTTAAGGTAGACTGAATTCAATATTTTTTAAATTATAGTGGTACATGGAACATACATATAGATTTGGGTCTCCATTAAACTAACAAGGGACATGTATAAAAATATTCCCTGTATGTCAGAGTATAGAGTCTACATAAAATGTGCAAAATGAAAGTGAGGCCACATTATTATTACTCCATTCTACAAGAGGGGTGTGCTGATCTAAACTGCTCTGCTCTCTAATTAAAGACCATAGCAGAGCTGAGAATGAATATTTCAGTTCTGGTTTGGCATAGTTACTACACATGGCCATGATTTTCTGTCATTATTCAACAGGAGAAAATACTTCTAGCATTTGAACCACTTTATCTGGATATGAGAAACCTTCACCTCATTATCTTCTAAAGCTCTCATTTTCTTATTATCTTTGTATGTACAAATGTTGAGGACTGTAGAAATAACAGTGTTCAGCCAGGAAAAAAGGTAAAGTCCGTCAGGAGTTGTGCCATTGGAAAGAGTACTTTATTCTACTGAGGCTGGGAAATAATTAAAGGTGGATTAATAATTGGAGACATTTTAAAAAAATTATACATTAAATTTTTATCTCCTTTTTATTACTTATAATGCAATTTCATTGATTTTCTTGGTTTTCCTTTTTCAGCTCATTTTCTGATATTTGTTTAATCATTAAACAAAGTTTCTTTGATTAAAATTTTGCTTGGGGAAGGACAATGACAAAATTTTCTGTTTAAAATATTAAAACACTTTAAAATTCAAACAGATAATTAATGATATAGCTTAATTTTAAACTATTGCATATTTATGGGAATATGTAGACCACCCTGTATTGCAACCCAAGGTTGAAATTAATTTGCAAAAGCAAATAAATCTGTTGGTTAAAATTGCTTTATTATGAAGGAATCTTGACATTTTACTGGCAATATTAGCACATTGCTTTCTATGGCTTAAGCTTTTGCTATTGTGTATTTCCCAAATAATGAAAAAGCCCTTTTTCTGGGAATCTTGACCTTTTGGAGAGCTGGAAATCAATGCAGTTTTATTTTTTAATGCACCTAAAACTATGAAGAGCTTCTGGTACAATACTTACTTTTGATTACACAGCTGATAAGGGGACTGACTATACATTTTATTCTAGTACAGTGAGGTAGAAAATACAGTATAGATTTTCCTTGGACTTCATCCAGGAATTAGTAAAAAGGCTTTGGTGACTGTGATAATAATGGAAACCATATTACCATGCTGTATCTTTCAAAATTGAGATAATATATTTATTTTTCCACCAGAATTCAGGTACTTGATTTAACTGCTAAACAGTATGAACTGCAAGCATTTTTGTTCTTTCTTATTGTTCTCTAAATAGAAAAGCACTCCATGTATTACATTTCTGATTTATCTGAGAGGACAGATCTAAGTAAGATGTGTGAAAACAAAAACCCAGCATCCTCATAAAGACATATCTGACCAATGTAGTCATCTAATGGGGTACTCTGCTGTTCTCAAATACATAATTTTCATCTTCTGCTTCAGCTTATTATCGCTGTAGAAAATGTTTTGTTTCTCTAGACACCTCTCCAAATTCAGACTGCAACTATGGACCATGTGAGATAAAATATTCGGTGTGTTCTGGGCAGCTCTGAATATGTATTCTGCCCTTAACACTGTAAATATGCTAGGACCAAATTATTTTATTTGGTGTCTAACAGAGATGCTTATCTGTAATGTGCGTTCTGAAGGAAAATAGAAAAAAAAGAATCTTCATTTAGAAGATTCTCTCTGTAGGATTTACAAATCTTATGTTTCTTATTTTTTTTTTCTTTTTTAATTTGTGGAGTAAATCAAATTGATTTGTTGAGAAGCAGCAATGTTAAATATGGCCCACAGTACTGAAAAATTATACTGTGTTTGATATATTGATAGTTTCTGGTCATTTGAGGCATTATATCAAAATCTCAGCGATGTTTGTGTCTTGTGGGCAATATTTTATTGCTGGAAGAAGACATTACACATACACGGTAATATTATTTATTGTTCGTTGAGCCATAGAAGTTAGGAATAGAAAACAACCTATTAGATCATGCAGTTTATCTCTCCACAAAGCAATGGACATCTTTGCAAGTGGGTCTTGATGACAGCCAGATACATAATAATGGCAAGAGTGCTATGACTCTAGAAAGGCAAATATGCAGTCTTAATTAATTTTCCTAAAGCTTGCAACTTTTTTACAAGTTGATACATCAATATGACCAATACAATCACACAAACACATACACATATATATGTGATCAAAAGAAGTATTACAAATGTTGAAATTTATCTTATTTTTGGTGTAATATCAAAACATATAATTCAATTTCATGTTCATAATTCAATTAATTGATAACCAACTAAAGAAAAATTTTAAAATCCTTTATCTAGAACTTGCTTTCCCAGGAAAAAACTCAGAGCAGATAAGTATCAATTTTTTCTGTAAGGTCTGAACCCAAATCTGTCTGCTTTCCCTTAGTAATGAAATTTATTCTCAGCAATGAGGACTCTAAAAAGTATTAAGCTATACTTTTAGTTTAAGATGCAACCAGTATTTAGTGCTGGCGATTTGTGTGCTCTTGTTAAATTTTCCATAAATAAATAAATAAATAAATAAATAAATAAATAAATGCCTCTGTGCAGTACGCAAAATGAAAATGTTAATACAAGTCCTGATAGGAGAGATTTGCACTAATACTGTAATGAGGATTGATGTCAGTCCTGAGAATATCTGAAAAGTTGTTTCCTACAGTCATTAACAAAATGGTGATTGCAAACAGAAGAACATTTTTCAAATATGACAATGGGTACTCCTCTGTCTTTCAGAGAGACCTTTGCTTCCCTGCCCCAAACTGTAGACACAGCAAGCCTGAGAAGAAAGTCTGCATTTGCCCTACTTTCAACAGGGACTAATTAAGATCAAAAATTGCTAATTAATGTGTGCTTAAGGGAGATTGTCATAAGGAGAAAAAAACCCCAAAACCTAAAAGACAGAAGATTCAAAGTAATAATGTAGCAATGATACATGCAAATAAAAATGCTTTGCTGTTTATAACTCTGCAGGAATACGTGCATTCCTATCAGTAAGTGAATTCTGATATGAAAAATACATTTTTGGGTCTGAACAGCCAAAGATTATTTGTAAGATAAAAATCCCGTCATGGCTTCTATTATTTATACTGACTTTTTCTGTTTATTTAGAGAATCATTCAAGATTTTCACTCACTTTTAGTTGTACCTTTATCTGTAAAATAACTTGTTCATATCACTAGGAGAGTATACAGAGTAAATTATCCTTCAACATGCATGGGGTTAACTGAATCATTGCCTCATTAAGAATAATGTGTAATTACTGCTGCATTTCTTGAGCTATTACTTTATTATTGGATACTAACTGGAAGTAAGTAGCTACTATTAACTGCGATGTCAAAAATCACAGAGATTTATTTATTTGGAAAATCTTTTAAGTTAACAAATAATTATATGCATTTTTTATCTTTATTTCTGTCTGATGCAAAAAAAAAATTGCGCCTGACAACTTTTTCTTTATTTTTTAAATTAAAAAAATTAAATTAAATATACATTACATTAAAAACTGTAAAAAAATAATCTAATCAAGACTATGAGTTCAGCTATGTCTTTTGCTTACTTATTTCTGAAGAAATCTCCTAGCACAAGAGCAAGTGGGAACATAACTGAGGTTTTGTATGCATGATGAACTGGAGGCTCATACCTTGGCTGGGGTTTCCTCCATTAAGCTTAACGAATTGAAATTGAATGGTAGTTTTGAGAGTTCCCCCTGCTCATCTATCAGCCTAAAACGTATTTGTCAACTCCATCAGGGAGTTCACCAGCCTTCTTTCTTCAGTCATTGTTTTTCAACAATAGCACAATTCTATTTAACAATTTGGGTAAATAATGCAAAATAAATGCTCCAAATTGTACTTGAAAAGTTATTTAACTGCTTTTATCTCTCTCTCACATAAAAACATATACAAATGATATATTCATTTATAGTTAAAATTTGAGAGACAGTATTGAATATTTGTTAAATCATTTATGCAAAGGATTTTGAATTAGAAAAGCTGAACCATTTCTAATGGGACTTGCACATTTCTTTAAGTTAGCAACTGCAGAAACAATCTAATTCAATGAAATTGTTCTCCAGCAGAACTTGAAGGAATTGTCTCTCATGAAAAATCAGTGTGAATTTTTCCACTTTACTTTGGAAGAAAATGAAATGGTCATTAGGATTTATAGGGTAATCATGCACAAAACCTAAAAAGTAGCAAGATATGAAGTTTAAAGGTACCTACCAACAGCAGTAGTTGTGTGATATTCCTGAATTTGTACTCAGGAGAGATTCCAGTATCTGCTTTGAGATGCTGTAGGGAAGAAAGAAAAGGTTACATGATATTTCCTATCACGATCCTGTTTTCTCAGAAGGTTTTCCCACAGTTTTGTTGGAACAATTGGTGGCTTGTACAGCTTGTGGCATGGATCCTTATATCACCTTGTCCTGTTAATGCAACTATTACACAACTGCACTTAAAGATGAAAGGGAATATTCCATATGCACAAGGTACTTGTTGTCATAGTTTATAAATGTATGCATCTCTTGTTGGAGATGAGAAAGTAAATCCCTAACTCCTAATTTTAGCTATGTTTTCAAGTGAGCCCCATAGGGAGGGAAGGCACAGAAACAATTATGTATGCATATATGAGATTCCTTAATAGTACATCTGCCCTTGGTATCTAACTGGGAAATGCATGTCTCCTTATGGCTCCTCACCCTTTAAAACCACCTGTTTGAAGAATCAGACACCTACCATGGACAGGAGCACCTAAATTAGACTTTTGACTCTAGCAAGGTGTTCACAAAACGCCCATCCAGTGGTTGAGGAACATTCTAATGTTTAGACAAGAGGCACCTGAATCTCCATCAGCAACCTGTAATTTTGCTCTGGCATGTGCCCAGTTGGACTACCATCCTGGTGAATTGCTCATCAGGAAACTTCTGTGCTATTCTACCATTAATCCCCCAGAGAGCTGCAGTTTTCAATCTTAATCTTGTTGTTTTAATGCCAGCTTTCAGATGTGTAATTTCCAGTCTAAACAAACAAACATGCAAAACTGAGCTGAGTCATTTGAAGCAGAATCATGTTAACAACTACAATCAGCAGGGCTGAAACCTTTTCAGGCTGACAGCTGCTACTTTAGCTAATGAAGTATTAAGAGCAGCAGCTGGGTGTTGTCTTTCATGTAGAGTGGGAAGTGGTATAGGATGTGCTTTGCCAGGGTGTCTAAGTGATTGTTGCAGGTCAGAATTAGAAACCTTGGTTTAATGTAATTAATGTACTGCGGCTGCACTTCACATAATTTGTTCAGATTTGATAAATTCTAGCTTCTTTCTTTCCTAATTTTTGAGCCCAAATTTACTATTCCAACCCTAATATTCCATTCCACCTCCTTGGAAAATACAATTTCCACTTCTCGGGAACTACCTGCTGGTGCCAGTATTTCTATCTAGTAATCATCCTCACAACATGGCATATATTTCTTAGATGTAATACATCTAGACCCATCTTTAGGTGTGTTATACAGGTGACAGAGTTCAACTTGAACTCCTCTCCAGAGAAAGAGAGAGAAATCTTCAGATGATAATTAAGAAAATGTAAGAGTACTTGTAGATCTTTGATTGTACAAAGAGGCTGCAGCAATTGTATTCCTAGATGGACAAGTATCTGTGATTAGGTGGGTCAAATTCTGGCTATAGGCCGTATTTACTCTATTGCTTTCTTTCCCAGTACACTGTTCTCTCCTTCATGCTTCTTTAATCTGATCGACTGAACAGAATTCATTGCAAAAAACCTTACAGGATAAGCATCCTTTCTGTTCTGCCAGTTCAACAACCTGGCCTGAAGTGAACTCTCAAAAGCAAGAAAAATCCTTCTATGTTTCTATAGGCTTGGTTCCAAACCCAACTCTGTTATAAGAACAAATCTTCTAGTTTCGGGCAAAATAGGCCTGTAGAAAACAGTAGGCTTGTCTCTAAGTTGAATAACGATCTTCACTTCTTTGGGATCAGTGCAAAACAGCAAACCTAAAAAATTCAATCTAGAACTACTAGCAGCAGGCTTTAGATTAAAAACTATGATCAAGACAGCACTTTTTGGTAGGTAAGGCTTCCAATACAACATAAATTAAAATATATTGAATATTCAAATTAATAAAACAATGAAAGGAAAATGAACTCTTAAAAGTTTAATTGAAAAACCTGTGCTGAATTCACCTTAGTACATGTTCTGAGCATTATGCAAATCTGGTTGCCTAATTGCCCCATTTTTATGTGACTTAAAATTTGTGAGAGGCCATATTTAAATACACACATCAATTTTTATTATCTTCGTAATTGACAAGAGCCTATACAAAGCCACAGGAAGTAATAAATACACTATTGTATCACATTTCCCAGTATGTATACACATATATCATCCAGAGATAGGACCATGGCAAGCACTTCATGATTTTACTTCTTTCTGCTGTCATAAATATTCCTGTTGGGGGCTAACAGCAGAGAAAGCTGAGCATGATTCATTGCATATTCCCAGTCACATAGAAATTTCCAAATTACAGCGGATCCAATTAGTATCTTAAAACCTCTGATGTGTTTACTGCAGATACTGGAATCTCTGCACAGCTTTAAACACCAGCTGTGTTCTGTCAGCAGTGAAGCCTGTTGGCTGCAGACTTCAAATGTAAAATGATATTTTAAGGTGTAGTAAAATGTTGTGACCATTTTCTGACGTTTACTGCCAGTCTGTAGGTCTAAGACTTCAGTGGACAACAAGAAGTGCTCTATTATTGCTCCAGTCTTGGAGGAAAATTATTTGCCTTCCTGATCAGTGCTTTCTTGCAAAATACTATGACTGTTTAAACAGGAAATGGCAAAATCAAATCCTAGAAGTCTGAGCTCCTTGGGCAGAACTGTCTAAAACCACTACTGTAATGATGTTACTGGCTCTGGGATTAATGACTTCTATTACACAAATCAAAAGGATAAAGCTTTTATAAATCTGCAAGGAGAATGTTGCCATGGCACATCTGAAACAAAGATTTGGCTGAAAATATGAACCTCGTGTTAGCTTCCTAATTCCAAAAATTAAGATTACACATGGAAATTACCTAGCCTCCAGCCACAGAACCTGGACACAAACAGTAGCAGAAGGACTTTCCTACCCTATGTCATCTGTTGCCTTGTGACAGGCAGTGCTTTCTAAGGTCAAACAGGAAAAATATTCTTACCTAAAATTGGCTGCTGGTTTATGTGGAAAATAAGTGGTCTTTAACTTATAGAAGGATGCATCAAACCAGGAACCAGGAGATAAAGATGTTCCATCTGATATTTTTTTAGACTTCAGTGGTGGCACATTCTGCATAATTATCTCATGCAAGTCATCTCTGAAGGAAAATCTGCCAAACCCATGTGTTTAATTAAAACACCTGTAGTTCCAATGCAACACTGCTTCAGGAACTGGAATTTGAAACCAGGGTTTTTGTTTCCCTGTATTCTGCAGCTGAATAAGAATGAATAGGCTTACACCAACATAAATAAATCTGCACTTATGTGCCTGTAGATGTTGGTCAATAAAAAAGACAGTAACTTTTTTAGCTTGAGTGCCTAAGGCATGGCTGCTGACTTACTGAGAATGATTTTGTAGCAGCACAGGACAGAAATTTTAAAGTTGGACAGAACTTCATATTTACCTGGATTATTTTTAATTCTTGGAAATTTCTATGATTTTAATATTGAAGAGAAAGTTACAATAACATTAAGACTTTTCTTTCTATGTAGGAGAAATTTGGGTAATCTACGATGATGAACCAAGGAGAGAATAGGTCTCTCACATTTTAGCAGAGACCAAGAGGTGTGACAGCTAGGTAAGATTTCCAAATATTGACAGGTATCTGTTGCCAAGAGAATATGCTGTCCTCCTTACCACCAGAAGTGGGAGCAACTTCTTCCCTTAAGAAAAAATTCCATTATCTTCAAGATGGGGATTTTGCTATTGTGTTTATAGAGGACTGAAATTTCATTGAGCAATGCTACCATAGTATATGTAGTGAAAAATAGCATAAATTTAGGAATGTATCACAGTTGAAAAATAACAAGAGAAAAATTACCAACATCTTTACAGATTTATGTTTATGTATGCCTGAAGAATTTAATTGTTAAAATAATACCACGTCAGAAATTGTAGCAGGCTTACTTGAATATCCACAAGGAATTATATTTTTATTCATACACTTGTGGTGTTAGTATAAAGTATAAAATATTTTTTTCACACCAAAAGGATGTATTTTTCTTTAGAGTAAAAAAAAAATAATTTTAATAAAGATATTTCTCTTGCGTTTGTCTAATTGTATTGAACCGTACACGATGGGAAAAATACATCAACAAGACTGATGCTTTCATTGTGTCACTTTTAATCTGAATACCTGCATTAAAATCAATATCAACAAGAATATTTGGCTTCAGGATCCCAGTACACCTTAGTGTTTATATTCATTAAGTAAGGAAGAAATGAAGTAAATGAGGTAAACTTGCAAAAACCTTTGAAATGATGAAAAATTCTGTCTGATCCTCACACTTATTCTCCCTATGGTAATTCAGGAGCTTTTACAGAAAATATACATTTATTTCAAACCAAAAAAAAAAAAAAAAAAAAGGAAAAACATTCTTTATTCATGACCACACTACTTCATGACATTCAAGGATGAAGCTCTGCCTGCAAAGTAGTTATATCTGTCTATAACTTCCACTTTCCTACTATACAGTAGAGCAAACAATTCATCCATTCTTTAGATTATCAAGATTTTCATTAACATTTTCATTTATTCTCGTTCTCCTATTTTGTTATGATGCTTTCTCACTATTTCCATTATAAAGGCCCTGGTTTTTATATGCCTCAGTTTTAAATATTTTTGCTTGTTTTAGATAAAGTCTTACTACCAGTGATCACTTCACAGTCACCACATGTTGTAACAACTCTGATACTTAAATTTTAGTTTCCTAAGTGGCATGTGAGGTTACTTGTCAAATTTAGAGCTGACACAATTCCACTGGTATAAATATGGATAATTTGTTTCATCTTTCAATATTAATATAGATACCCTTTAAAAATCTTAATGTATTATCCCTTCCTTTTGGGTCACAGATATGAGATATCTATCTACATTTTTGTATACTTGATTCAAGATATGTCCATTCTCATTCTCCAGAGACATTGAAATCTGTAACTCCAGTCAAATCCCAAAAGATTTTCGTCCATAAGTCTTAACCTGGATATTCCACAACTGCAGTGCTGAACATCTTACTATTTTTTGAAAATTTGGATCCTAACGTTCAGGTTTTTGCTTGTGTTGCAACTTTGTTGCAAGGGGATAGGCTCATAGTATAAGCAATGTAAGGAATAAGGAGTCAACCTGGAACAAGCAAAGTCTAATATAATAGAAACTGTGCTCATGGGGAAGAAATAACTGCTCTCATATCAAATGTGCTCTTGCTTTGTGTCACACTAAACTGACACAGAATACATAATGGAAAAAGCTATCTAGGTTACTTAGGAGATATTTATTTGCCTAGAGCTGTAATTTCATTAGAATTCTGAAACCTCCAACTGAAAGCTACAAAGTCTGTTATGGCAATTTGTTTTGAAGACAGAAAAAAGACTCTAACAATAATAGTTTACCCTTTCTTAGCAGATTGGTTTCTCTCTCAAGAAAGCCTTTGTTTTAGCCTTTTAGTTTAAACAAATAAGAGAAGGAAGATGATTGTACATGAATGAAACAGCAGGAAAAAACAACCAATGGCTCCTTTGTTGCAGTATTAAACGGAGGATCCATTAAACTACAGCTATTTTTAGGTAACCATAGCTCCTCAGCCTCTTGGTATCATTGAAGCAGAAAATTAAATATCTTAGCAGTATTTTGTTCTCATCCCAGCACCTAGATCTGTATCTGAACATGGAAAGTTTTCTCCATAGTTTGTTTTGACAGGTTTCTGATCTGCTTAACCATCTGAGAGGGAAGGATTTGTACAGACATTCCAGTGCTTATGAGCTTAGAAAGAAACTTTCAAGATGCCTTTAGAAGATTTTAAAAATATCTTAAAGACAGATGTTACAGGTACCTTCAAAGAGGAAAGCCTTAATAAATCCTTAGATATAGCATGAAACATTTGGTCAATTTGATAATGAGAGGATATGTAGTTTTCACTACCCTGGTCAGCAGAATTGCTCAGAAATTTCTGCTGGTTGCTTGATTGTCTCAGTGATAAACACAACTAAGACACTAAAATGGAAGGTATCTATGTGAAATGTAACAACTTTTAGTACAGGATATAAAGAAGCTGTATTCCAAATAGTTGAACACACTTTGGTGGTCCTTTATTAAGAAAATCTTTCCATTGCAATGGCTCAGGTAAATGGAAGGAATGTCTCTCTCTTTAAAAGTATAGACAGAAGCACTTTCTGGACATCTTCTACTCTATTGATTCTTTCCCTATGCCTTTCTGGTATTCCATTGCCAAAGGAGATGTACTTCTCAAAATGATGGATTTTGCCTTTTGAACCTTTCCACATAGAAACAAGATAGAGTAGTTATTTCTTATACTACTCCTTGGGAAGTATGAATGAAAGTAGTAAAACCAAAAGCTAAGCTCTGTGTTTTTAATGCAAGAATTGTTTCAGATATGTTTCATTGCTTCTTGGATATTATTTAACTGAGAATTATAAACTCTATTTATAACTGGACAGTACATAGACAGTATTGCTGTACAGTACTCTATAAGATAAGCACATCCTATAAGATGTGTTTCATTTAAACTGCACTAGATTTTTGCTAACAATAATTTAAATTATGAATGTTCTACTTCCTTGTCAACTCAGAAAAGTTATCTTCAGTCAAACAGAGTGAATTGTAGGGTTATTTGAATGTTACCCTAGCATAATAAATCCTATTTGCACATTACTTCCTTGGGTCTAGAGTAGCAATTTGATTCTGTGTTGAAAACCAATTCAAATGAGAATTATTTTGGATTTGAAAGTAATATAACTAACTAGTGTTATTAAAAGTCACTGGAAATATTTTAACTATCATAATTTATCATTAAGGCTCAAGTTATTTGTATGAAAAATTATGGCCAGTTAGGTACTACTTATGTTTTAGATTGTTCTACAATCTACCTGAGGTATGTAGGTCCAGATCTTGGAGCTAAATCTCCCAGCCATACTTTAACACATAAAGAGTGAATTTCTCTTCAGGCAGAGGATTTATATAAGCAGGCATTGCGTCAAAAGAAAGATTCAATGAGGTATCTGATAACCGAAATCTATGGTATGACTTCAGCTTGGATCAAAGGAGGGGGCAACAAAATCTTTTGTTTAACTGCGGACTTCAAAAATGGAAGAACTGGTCTTTGCCTTTGGCTCATTTAAGAGACATATCTATTCTAATTTGGGATGGTTTAGCCTTTACTCAAATGTGACCTGTATGATAGAATGTGATGTTTCAGTAACAGTTACGACATCTCTAGATCATGGTAGGACTATCTTGGACTGGGAGAGCAGCAGAGGGTGAATCAGAGTGGCTTTAGGCTAGTATAAACAATGGTTTTGGAAAAAAGTGACTAATAAGTGTGTCTTACTGATTGAAGAAAGCAGGACAGCCAAATGCTGATTCTAGCTTATAGACCAATACCCTCTCTGCATATACAATTTGTCTGGGGAAAGAAGTGCCCTGCAGAGGAGAGTGGTACTGTAGTTAACATGAAATCCTATTTTTTATGGGAAGGAAATCTAATATCCAGAGCTTTAAGTTCACAGAAAATTCTTTCCCATGATAAGATAACACTAAGCATTTACTTATGAAAACGTAACTGACTACTTTAAAATGTCTATGATAACATTAGAGGAAATAGGAGAATTCTGTCAAAATTCCAGGGTTCCAGGGAGGAAAATGAAATATTGAAATTACAGCACATTCTTAGTAGTAGAAAAACTAAACATTAAATAGTCATGAGTACACTTCATGAGAGTTGGGAACAGCTTTCCAATAATGATTAGTGCAGTGGTGGAAAGCACTCAGTACTTCTAAGTGGTGTGTCATCACCTCATGAAAAACACTGCATGATGTAATTGCTTGTGAAAGCAGACCCTATGAACTTGGCAGTTTCCTCAAGCCCCAAGGCAATTTCTACTTTCTTTTAACATTTGATCCTTGCTTTTAAGTGGACATAATTTTTTTATGGAAGATACCATGCATCTCTACATCATATTGTAGACTAAGCAATGGCAAAGGGAGCAGAGTTTCAGGTATTACCTCGGCCTGTGTTAGACAATGTGAAAATTCTTGATATTTAATTCATCAGCCATGTCTTTTCATGGTGTCTGTAGGAATGGATGAACAAGGTTTGCTATGATTAAACTTAATTTAATGCTGGGTTTTGGTAATTCTGCTTTCCCACAGTTGGGGAAACAGAACACATCTTATTAGCTGTGGATGTTGTTGCTACATAGAGGAATATTTTCAGACTGTTTCAATGTTAAAAAACTGATGTTTCAGCTGTAGAAATGCTCACTCAGTTGAGAAACCAGGAATTACTGGCGTTATTTATCCAGTATGTTACAAGTTTTGAATATCTGTGATCAATACTGTATTTAGAGTAAACATGAAAAAAAAGAAAAAAAAGCTATAGATTCTGAAGAATCTGGAAATAAGAGAAAAAACCCCGGAGCATCTTGTGAATTAGTCCTTCACCTCTCAAAGTAAAAGAAATGGCTCATATCATCAAAGGCCATTTTTTTTGTAAGCCTCTATACATCACAAGGATTAATGAAAGGATGGATGGGAATTTTCTGTTAGAACAAAGAATGAGTAGGAAGTGACCAGTGAGGTTCTGCAGTATAGCAGAGCTCTTTGCTATTTTCCTCCTGTTTCAGTCTTCTGTTTTCTTACTCTCTTCAATGCTGCAGTGCAAAATTGTTCAGCAGTTTGACTAAGAATGAGAATGAAACTGCATTACATAATCACTAGTTTCACATAAACTACAACTTATCCCAGACATATTCTTTTCTAGAAAGCTGATTTTCCTTCATTTTCACAATATATACTCAAGCTTCAGATCTGCAGCATTGACAATGAGGAGGTACTATAGACTACAATTATGACTATTTTAAAAAGAATATGCTTTCTGTTATATCATACAAAGCTCTAGGAAGCCTTTTGATCAATTTATCCAATATTGTCTTACCCAGTTTTGTGACAAAAATAGTTTTTCTTCACTAGTTCATCCAAATTGCAGTGACATTTATCACTTCATTCTGTTCTTCTTTGTGTATTGCAAGGAGATGAAATAATGAAAGAACTTCTGTCTGTCAAACACTCTTCTTCTGTTCTCTGTTCACAAAAATCACAATTATGCCACTGAGATTTACACCTTGTGAAGATGGGAAGCAAGAAGATTTTTTTAATTCATATTTCAGTATTTAGCAGAGTATGGCTTAGAGGTCCTCATCTGCTTCCAGCTGTGCTAACTGAAGAGAGTAAGACTTGAGGGTGAATTTGCTAAAAACGAAGTAGATAACTACTGAAATGTTTTTAGAAACATTAATCTCATAAAAGTTGAAGCCCTGTCACTGGAGCGCCTGATAAATGTGTCAATAAGCCAGCTGTGCTCCCTTCCTAAAGTGAATGGCTCAGTGAGCCCAATTTTGCCTTCTGAATAAAGCAGTCTGGTCTCCCACTGTTGCCACAAAATCAGCCTTTTTACTGTTGTATCCTTGTCTGTTGAGTCCAATAACTCTTACCAGTAGCTCCATCCTCTCCTGCAGTGGGGAAGTGATTATCCCATTCAGTCCATCTTAATGTTTCCCTGGAGGCCTGGAGCTAAGCATACACTAGCTTGCTTTTCCCCAGCAAATATAAAGGATTAATGCCAGATAAGTTACCCACTGGACATTTGTTCCATGCTCACTTTCATTTAGTTTCCTGATACCTTGAAAAGATAGATAGTACTCATCTGAAACAAGCTGGTAGGTGGAAAGGTTGACATAGTTGCTATTGCCTTTTCATCTTTTGGAGCATTATAGTAGTGGATTAGATGATATCAATCATGCAGAGTTATGTACAATATATGGTGTTTTCTATTTTATGCTTTCAAGTATAAAACCCAGAAGGTCTGTTTTATAAGCTCAGCATACAGTCATATGTGTGGTACCTCATGAGAATAGTTGTTAGCAGTTTGGAGTTTTAATTATCTATGACATAATAGCTTGGAAACATCTATTCTGGAAGCTACTGATTTTGTCTGAGTTGCACAACCTAGTTTTTAAAATTTACATAGATTTCTACTGCTGCTCTGATTAAATTTTCCATTTACATGACAAGGTGAGATACTTCTTCATAAAATGCATTATATAATATACAAACAGTGAAAAGAAGCATCTCTCTCTCTTTTGGGTTGTACTGTTAGATTCTTGAAGTCTTTGTATCTAAAGGTACATCCTTCTTAGAGGCAAATTATTATACTGGTTGAACTCTATTAGAAGACCACGGGATGCTTGTACTCTCAAAATGTTATTTTGATGTAGGATACATTCATTAAATTCCAGTGAATTTGGACAGTGATAATGGGTTTTGTTTCCCCAGTGAACCAACTGGAGAGAAACCACTGTTTTAACATATAGGAGATACTTTTATGGAATACCTACTGCCCACTTTGCATGGCTTCTTGCACATTTACTGTCCTTGCATAAACATGAAAGCCCACAAAAGATGATGTGATTTAGGAAAGTGGTTTCTACTGACTAGACTGTTTCTCTAAGCAAAGAGCTGCATGGATCTGTGCTAGTTCTGTGAAGGACTGATGTCAGAGCGCTTCACTGTTCCCCTGCTCCCAAGCAGAGCTATCACCAATACCCTGGACACAATCAGATGCATCTCAATGGGCTCATTATTCTTGTTTCAGCACCGATGTGGCTCCAGCTGAGAGTATAGAGGAGGAGAAGGAAGTGGCAGGAGGAGATCAGAAGCAATTCTTCAGTTGAGGAAATTGGGACAGAAATCCTGAGACTTAGATAAACTTAGGAAGGACTGGTAGACTGCAGGGCAGGAGCCAGGGACTAGGCAGACCTGGTTCCACCTGACAATATTTTGAGCTCATGCTTGGCAATAAAAAGGATGAGAACCCCTGAACTAGGAAACCTAAGAGTATAGAAAGATTAGTCATGTACAGACTAACTTTTCCTCATCAATTTCTCCAGATATAAAATGATGACAGCAATTTTTAGGGATTTATAGGCATACTGAAAAAGTGTGCATCAAATGTTTGAATATCATATTTTTCCTTAGAATATGCTTTCCAAGAGGAGATTGCTTATTTCTCTGTTTTGGTTTTTTTTTTCTACTGATGTGGAAATAGAACTGAATATTAGTATTTAATTTTTTAAAATAAAATTTGCAGCTAGTTTAGAATCTAGACATCTTTGTTATCATATAAAGATCTATATATATCTATATATATCTGGTCTATAAAACCAGATATGCCATATCTCAGTGTTTGGAAGACGTCCCTCTCCTGCACTGCTTAAAGTATTCATTGAGATTTCCTCTAAATTATGCAGCGGGAAGAGACTTGTAGAACACTGATAATTATGAGGAGAATCAGCTATGAAAGGATTGCTCTAAAATGCATTCTGCAGAATATATTTCTGTGTATCTATGTGTGCCAGAACCCTCACCTGAGAAAAAGCAAATTAATCCATATTTGCACTGAAGAAATTGCTTTCAGACCAAAGTAGTTTGGATTTATCAGGATTCACCATCTCACCCAAATTCAGAGAACTCTACACGGGTTACTCCTCTGTTCTCTGTTGTATGGTTCTTATGAGGAGAAAGCCTGGGTAATGGATAGCCACAGAAAAGCAAAAAACAGTGTGTGATGGGAGCTATAATAAGCAGCTGCTATCAGAACTTCTAAAAAATGCATCCAGTGAGGAGCTCACATTCAGAGTCCAGTCCTCCAGATGTTGCTTTTCTTAGACTAACACCTGCATTGCTTGAAAGTTCTCTAGGTAATTTTCAATGTTCAAACACACATTTTTATGCAAGCTAACAGCAGACTGTTAGAAAGTACATATATTACTATAGTTATGGTGAATTATTGTAGCAGTTCAACACAGTCCATAGAGTTGTTTTCTACTCCAGTTTTAATGACCATATTTCACAGTGAAGCTAAAATGCTCAAGGAAGTATGAAAGAAAGAGCAGCATCAGTGCAATGGTAAAGGAAGGGCAGAATCACAATCAAGGAAGTTTCAACAAAAAGTCCTAAGTCTTGGATAAACTCAGAAAGGATTAGTAGATGACAGAGGAAGGGACCAGGACAAGGCAGACTTGGATTCACTGAATCATGGGACACTGCTGGTTTTGTCAGCCTTTTATTTGAGCTGAAACAGATAATTGTAATGCTTTAGGGGTTTGGTTGTTTTTTTACTGAATCATTTCTTGCTGCCTCTCACTCTTATTTTTAGCAAAGCTCTTTACCAAGAAGATAAAGCTAATCAACTTACAGAATAAATATGGAATTCTTCTAAGTAAAATCCAAATGGAAGCATGAATTCGATTAATCTTTTTTTTTTTCTTTGTATATAGTTGGTAACTAGCTAATACAATATAATATTAAAAAAATAAAGGCAGAGCATATAAACAAACAGTGACAAAGAGTGTCATCCTTTCCAACAAAGTGTGGTTAATCTGTACAGCTTTAACACTATTGAAGTTTTCTAAACCAGACAATATGTTGGGAACAGTGTTTCTTTTGAAATAGCCAGTGGTAATTCAAAACGGACAGGGCCATTTCAGGGCTAACTTAAAGGTGCTTTAGTGAGCCTTAAGCTCCAGCTGTTAGTTAGTTGTGGTGCTGCTTCATTTGAAATGAATTGTGCAGTTACTAGCTGTCCTCCTCCTTGTCACTGTTTAGACAAACATCACGGGATTCTGTGAAGCAGAAACAAGAAATATGTGAAAAGAAAAAATATCAATGAAAAACATCATGTTGAGACAAATGCAACTTCAGTGTTTAGGTGTTCATGGAGACAAAAACCATCCATTTGAATGAACATGTGTGAATGTATACCATGGAGCAAGAGTTTTACTTCTGTAGCTAAGCTTGAACTGAGCTCTGTTTGGAGATCAAGGTTTCCATCTCTTGGTTATATGTGAAGAAAATAATGGGTTACTGCATAAAACTGCTGCAAACTTTGCTTTCTCTTTGAATAAGTGATTGATTTTACAAGGAAGGCTGTTCATTAGATTTACATTTCTTTTTAAAGTAGATTCTTGAAGAAACTTAACATATTTTGACAAGGTTTTTATTATTACAATTTATTTCATTAGAAACATTCAGGCACCTTGAATCTTCTAAATAATTTACATTCTGCGCAGAGTCACTGTCTATGTCGATAGTTCCTGGGTTTCTTTCCCCCTAATTGATGGTATATTTTTATTAATATTCAAAATTAAAGGTATGTTATGCAATAAAACAGATAACAATCTTTTTTCACAGTTTTCTTTGAAGATCTAGTCCTCCATTTTATTCTTTAGCCATTGCAGTACTTCTCCCCTTGGTTAAATACATTACGTATGTATCATGTCAACTGAAGTGCTGAGATGCACAAAACATTCACAGCCTGTCTCCCTTTGAGCAATGAGGTTGTTATGAGATATGGTGCAAGAAATAATGTTTGCAGTGTGAACTCGTAGACTGACCAAATTACCATGTATTTTTTATTTGATTCGCTTGCTAAAAATCTGTATTTGTATTTATTTCTAATAATTCATGTAGAAGGATCTGGAAATACTTATATTGAGGTGATATTTACTGTAGGAAATACAGTAGCTGTTTTGGAGTGCCATTAAATATTTGCAAGAAAGCAGAGGAATGGCTGCTGCAACAGAAATGACTGTGAGCAGGAGTTAAGCAGGCAGACAGTAAATGGTCCAGTCAAGGCAATTTTTAAGTGCTTGAGAAAAAAGGCCACACATGATTGAAGCTTAACTTTGACTTGACTGACAGGACATTGGGGATATAGTTACAGAGTCATGAGACAGAATTAGATTGCATTGGAAATGTGAGACCATCTCAGGTCATCCTGGTCTTCACCGTGCAGAGTATGGGCATGAAGTGGTGATGTAGAAACCTGAGGTAAAAATTGCATGGCAGTCCAATCCCATCATAAGGATGTAGGTCTGGATAACTGTTGCCTGTTGGTGGGAATTAGCTATTTAAGGGGAATACCTAGCTGAGAATTTCCTAGTAGGATGAGGATTATTAAATGCACTCTTTTGGAGTTCTGTATAATTTTCATATTTTGAAAATACTAGTTTATGGTACCAGTTGGTATCCGTTTCTCTTCTCATACAGAATTTTTCTTACTATTCAGAAAGCTTTTATTGACCTTATTTGTTGGTTAGGAAAGATATAAATCTGTTAATTAAGAGCAGGGTTCTTTTGTTGTGAAAGAAATCAATGGTTTATAGATATTGATTAAGAAGTTAGGTTGTAATGGTAAATCAAATGGTAATAAGTCTGTTGTAAGTTTTTTGACAACGATATACAAATGCATTTTAATGCATTAGTTGATATAGTCCAGAACTATTTGCATTCTGCATCCAGTGCAGACTAAATAAAACGTGAAGGGCATAACTCAGAGTGCTTTGCTGTGTGATGGTTCTTAATGAAGTAACTCCCCACGATCTAGTAATCTGGTAAAAGGAACAGGTATTAATTAGGCATTACAAATATATTGGTTTTTTCTAAAGATGTTCCTTACAAAACATTTTGTGCCTGACTCCAGTCTGCTAAAACATCCAAGATAAAGTCACATACTTTTCTTGTATTGTTCTTTAAATGTAAGAAAGGGGAAGATACATATTTTAGTGTGTGCAAGTGAGAAGAAGCTAGATCTGTCTTTTCTGCAGTGTGCCTTTACGTAGATGAAGAGAGAATTAAAGCCTCTCGCATCCTGACTCAACAAATAGAGTTTTCTCTGTTCTCTGTTCAAGAACCATTTTATAGAGTGCTACTTTTTGTGAGAGAACCAGGGAAATTGTTTTGTTTTTTTTTTTACCTTGCCAAATATCACTTGCTTTTTCAGATGGTCTTAGCTAAACCAGATGCAATGCAAATCAAACGTCAGAGCAAGGTTTCATGGTCACAGTCTCATGCATTTCTAGTTTATACATAAGCATACTTGAGATTTCTGTAGAAATTTAATTCTTGGTACCTTGCGAAGTTATCTTTATAAAATCCATTATGACAAACTTCACCTACATCCAAACTGAATCTCATTCATGTCACCTTTGTAGATAGCTATTAGAATATATCTTTAGTCGAGGATTTATTTTTGTTGTATTTAGTTACTGTGAACATGACTATGAGAAAGACTTTAAATGGTGTAAATCATGATGTAGAAGCTCTCTTCCCCATATTTAAGACTATAAGAAAAGAAATGGTGGCTGCATTTTTAGTTTAAGTGGTACGTTTTCAGTGGAATTCAGGTTAGAAGTACTGGTCATGAGACTGTGATGTTTCATTGCTAAAAAAATCTGTAGGCTCTCGTCATCCCACAAGCATACAGGGAGAATTATTCTGTATTCCAAAATCTTTATATTTTGAAATTCAATCTAAATCATAGAATCATAGAATGGTTTGGATTGGAGGACCTCTAAAGATTGTGTAGTCCGATTCCCCCGCAATGAGCAGGATTTCTTCAATGGAGCAGACTGATGATACAACATGACATTGAATGTTTCCTGGGATGGGGCATCTACCACCACTCTGCAAAATGTGTTAGTGTTTCAAAACCCTCATTGTAAAAACTTCCTCCTTATATCTTATCTATATAAGATAAGACCCTCTTTTATTTTTAGTTTTTACCCCTGATCTTATCTCTACAGGCCCTGCTAAAAAGTCTGTCCCCATGTGTCTTATAAGCCCACTTTAATTATTGAAAGGCTGCAATATGGTTTCCCTGAAGATTTATATATATCAACATACAGAGCAGTGATCAATGGCACCTAATATTCTTTAGCCTCACCAATTTCATGAAGAAGAATACAAGCATCATATCCGTGCCCTTGGAAAACCAAGAAATATAGTATTATGAGCTGTTGCATCTTAGTAAGTAGGAAGTTTTTTGGAATTCTTATTCACCAAACGATTTGTTGCCATTGCCTTCTTGCAGTCTATGCAGGTTTTATTTTGTGACAGAATGTCTTACCCTGTTATTTCAGGAGTAAGCAAATGACAGATTTACAATGTGTCAATTGGATGTGTCGTTATGAAGTGTCCATCTGTCCATTGATGGTCTAGTGAATGATGATTTTCTCCCTAAATAATGACTTTTGAAAAATAAAAGACTTTAATTCCTCCTGTCTGTTGCCTCAAAGGCAAGTATAGAAACCTTTTTGTATATATCCTTTACAGAAGGTCATTTTAAGAACAGTGCTTTTGCTCTGATAGCTGTTTTTCAAGGGATGAAGAAATTTTTACTTCAGAGATTTGTGGCCTCACAATAACCTCAGGGTGATTCAGGAACTTTAGCAGTTTTCTAAATGTTTTGCCTTAGAGGAGAATAACAGCAAAGAGATTGTTCTAGAATCAGTTAGTGTTTTAATATGTCATATTCACTTCATAAATATTGGTTATCTATTTGTTGTTGCAAATGTTACAGATCCAGTAGTTTTTACTTGACATCTTTCTATGGACTTTGAGATGGCTATTACTAAAAATGAAAGGCACAGGGAAAAATAAAATTTGAGACATGCATACTTTTCACTGATCTATTTATTTAGATTGTTTTATGTCTGGAGGGGTTTGATACATTAACACTCTCATCTCAGCTGAAGTCACGAAGGAGATATGCACCTTTGGATTAAATTCAATTACAACAAGTCATATTTTCTCTAAAGAGCCAGATAAGCTTTTCTAAAGGGATAGTGGCTTTAAAATGAGAAGTACCAGCATTTGCTACAGAGCACTTTAATACCTACATCCTTGATAGCAATTTGGAAAGTCTTTTTGTTAGCTAGAGGTCTCACATGAAGGAAAACACATTCTAGAAGAAAAATACAAAAAATTCAGGAAGAAAATATTAGCACAACTTGCTATATCTTGAAGCCTAACTGGAGGCACGAAAATCCATCATTGGGACTTGAAATATAGGATCCAAATATCAGAGGTGTGGTCTTACATGTAGGTAAATATGAAGGCAAGTATTTGATTCCTATCTTAATATTGTACATTTGAAAATTTCTTTCAACACTTGCAGTCAACTATTCAACCAGTTCTCTATGTGATACTAGATACTTTACAGCACTGCCAGTTAAATCACGAAGGTCAGCCAAAATACAGCCTTGAGAAGTATCTTCACAATTAATCATGGCAATTTACTTAATTCGTTCTGCCTTATGCATTTAAGCACTTTGGTAAATTAATAGCTTTGCTGATTAGAGTAATAGAAACTGAAAAAATAGGTATCTATTTTATCTTTGATATGTCTCTGCTAACACTCATTAGAGTGCTTAAAGCCTCTAGATATTTAAATGTCACAGCAATAAATAGCCTTTTTTCACATGCACGTGCACGATATTTTGCTTATGCTGTCTGCAAACGGTTATTGGGAATAAATTATGAAATTGGTATGAATTTCTATCAGATCATGCAATTGTATTAGGAAAATATGTTTCTTTTAGTATACACTCATATGAAGTCTAGAGACAATTTTATACAGATTTATTCTTCTAAAAGACAAGATGCTTACAGTTTTCAAAAAATGCATGCTAACATTGTAAGAAAACTGGTTCCTCAATTAGGTGACCTCAGGTGCTTGCTTTTTCAGCATTGCAAAGTAGAATGGTATCAGGAATGAATTAGATAAACAAGAGGTGTGACTATTACTTCTCAGCCCTTAGCAAAAAGCTGACACACTTGTATTAATTACCGGCCAGGTTGCACTTTTCAGGACTGCCATCCCTGTTGGTACATTACTCATTTTGTAGTTCCACCTGTGCTCAATTAGTTTTGACTGTCCTTGAAGATTCCTGATACCAAAGCCTCTAGACTTGCAGGGATAAATCAGCTCCTAAAATATTACCTGTCGGTGCCGAATAATGCTTGGTTAATAGTGAAAAAGCAGACAGGGGAACTGAAAAATCACTGTCTTGACTATCAGAAGGGCTGTGATTAGTAAAAAATGTTAGCACTGTAACTCAACTTTAACGTAATGTCTACTGTCTGTTCTTCAAAGCAGTAATTGACGGAAGTTTGTAATTTGTTTTTAGAAGAGTTTTGACTAGATCTGCATCCAAGTGGAATTTCTCAGTTCAAGGAATTCTCCTGTTTAAAGATACATACAATTTCTGCATATTTTTTGTGTCTTTTGCCTAAAAAAAGGGACATTTTTATTTTAAAGTAAGTTTAGGGAAATTTGACACTGTTCCATAAAGGAGGAGTGTGGTTGTATGGGATAAATTATCATCCGCATTAGGACAAATTGGATGCTGAATACTATTGAAACAAAATTATTAATTTTTACATTCACTTAAGCTTTTAGATTTTCTGAGATTTCAGAGATAATGGCTTAGTAGCTCCTTGCTGTTAAAAAATTGCATTTTAACAGTAGCTTGAATCAATTATTTGCTTGTAAGTACTGGCTGTTGTTCTGCCTTCCTCCTTCTTTTAAATATTCTAGTTTTCATAGTTTTATTCCCTGTGTAGATTCTGTTCCATAGTTATGACAGTTCTTATGGAAAATTTTACAGAAGTTGAATGGACAACTTTGCAGTAACAAGTCTGAAACAGATTTCCTGCCAGTTTTTCACTAGTACAAAGACATGAAACTAGAGAAAACCATCCCTATGAATTGTAAACATGTGTAGGTATAGTGAGAAACCAACCTTTTAATGTTTTCCACTGTGAGCTTCCTTTGGCATTTATCCACTGTTTAATAGTCTTGGGTATTACTGTTCCCCAGTGTGCTTTTGAACACCCACATCTGAATATCAAATGGGCAGTGCCAACAAACCTCTTCTCTACTCCTAGTAGGAAGGGAAGGTGGGTGCGCAGGACTTATGGGGGTGTCAACAAACTGCAAACAGGGGAAAGATATGGATCATCACCCCACACACCATATTTGCTTCCCAAGGGAAGGCAACATATCCAGCTTGCTCTGTTGTTTTCTTGACAGGAGGCACAAATATTATCAACTGAGAACTGCTGGCCAGTGTAGAATTTCGAAACTGGAGATGCCCTTTTTTGTACCACATAGCCTTGCTCCACTTCTTAGTCAAGCTGGATGCAACTACTTATCTGAACTTAATAAAGCTTGGGAGGAATAGATACTGTAATGAAGTGAAGCTAAATGTGGACAGTCTTAGTTCAAAACCTAAGCAGCCATATGCCCCCTTATGACTGCAGGATCAAAGTAATAGTTTTGCAGAGTTTGCAAAATTAGCATAGAAAACCTAAAGGATCAGATCTTGTGGACAATGCAGTATGTTTACCTGAAGATTAAGGCTCTGATTTGCCCAGTTTAAGTTGTGATATCAACATGATAATTAGAGTCTTCCAAGGATGTTAGAGGGTGAATAATATCAAGTATCTCTTTTAAAATTAATATTTTTGTGACTGAAGTACTCCACTTATAATCTATACTCCTTTTTACATAGCTCTACAATCTATTTTATCACTAATTAAAATATCTTATATTATTCTCATGTTTTATCCTCTCTGAAGTAAAGCAGCATGACAAAACCTATGATTTTATGTGCTTATCTTCCTTCTTAAAATGTATGCACATGCAATTTAATATCATTAGATCATGCTGCGTCATCTTACTTTCAGTAGAACTTCTGTTTGGAATCATCAAGAAGAGTATTTAGATGTTGATGACATAATATCACTCAGTGAAACTAGCAAAATGTTTGACCTGCCCATCATATGTGAGCAGGATTAGTTATGTTAGTATTGCAGCTGTCAAATGGCATGAATATTAACAATAAAATAGTTCGCTTAAATTTCATGAGTATATTTTGAAAAGCAGCTGTGCAATTGCTGTCTCATGCCATAATTTTAAAACTTACAAGGTGCACTAATCTGACAAAAGTCAGGAACTGAATCTAGGGTTTTGCAGAGTTATCGCTGTATTCAGTTATACATATGTGCCCTTGTCTATTAATTGGATAAGATAAATAAGATTGGAAGACTATCAATATATTTCCTCACCAATCCTCACCAGGATGCCATAATTCATGAATTATTATACAACCATTTCCAAAATGGTAGTGCTTCCTTCAGGACCTTTAGAAAACACCCATTACAAGGTATTTTCTAACATCTATTATAAATATTTCTTGCTGTAATCCAAACATTATTTAAAGCCACATTCAGAGAACACTTGCAAATTTTTGTGCTCTTATTTTCTAAAATACTAGGTCTTTGAACTTTTTCTTTAAGATTTATTTATATTTGCTCTTTTTTTCTCCCCGTAGAACAAACAGACTCCGTTTTCTTCCCACTGTAGTTTGTAAATAATTTGGGGGTGATTTTTTCTTATCTGCAGTCTTTTCAGTTGTTTCACATTGTGTGCATATTACAATGGTTAGCAGTCAGCCTCATAATCCAGGTGGAGCTCTACCAGTACTGAGCAGAGTGAAAAAATATATATATGTATTGCCACAATAATTTATTTTTCATGGCATCACATTGCTGTTGACATATGTCCAGTTTCTGAACTACCTTATGTTTCACGTCCTTTTTCAAGGGAATGCTGTTTATGTGGTTTTCCTTTTTCAGAAATTTTGGAATAACATTCAGGTACACAGTGAAGGAGGAAATTAGTGGATTGCCTCAGTTCACAATTATTTTCTTTTCTGCATTGATAATATATTGAAGGAATATTTTACTGAAGGTTAGGGTGTCCATATATATGGATGTCTTTTGAGTATTGGCTCCTGATCTTTACTTCCTCTTTCTCTCCTCTTCTTAATGCTTGTTTTCTACTTTAAACAATTTTCTAGCAGAGTAGTTTTGACTTCAAGACAGTATTTTATTTTTGGAAATTTACCTTAAGGTCTCAGACAGAACTTTAATAAAGAAGATTTTGAATTGACAGAAAAAAAAAAAAGAAAAGATTGCTTTATATTGACAGAAAAGTTATTGTTTGTTTTAGTTGTTTTCCCTGGCGAGATTTCCAAACTACTTGCTGATAAGGAAACTGAAGTATCCTTAAAGGAGAGCAAAGCAGTTTCTTTCTCAGGAAAATGTTTGAATCAGAATATTCCTTGATGATTTACTCTAGGCAAACTCATGAAACTGTAAATAATAATCAATAATTACTCCATGTATGCAGATCTAAATGAGCACCATATTTACTATCACTGTTGATAGTTCCTAACCTACATAAGTTTTGGAAGAATAAGTATATATGATGTATGTTGGGAAGAGACAATTTAGCTGGAAAACATTACAGGCTATCTATTGGTTTAATTAACTGAAAAAAACAAGAACAAGCACATCTTTGAAATAAATCCAGATATGTCATTCTAGAATGTAGTCAGGCGAGACAATTTCTTCTGTGGTTCCCAATTTGGAAACAAGGAAACACATTTCATTTACAATTTAAGAAGAAAAATAAGTCACTTACTATTGGGGAAAATAACATAGATTATATTATACACACAAATTATGCAAAACTAGCTGCAAAATCAAGCTTTTGTGAGTCAGGAATATTAGAGTCAGATTGTCTGGCCTTGTGAACAAAGAGTTTGATTTCCAGTCTTTATTCCAGCAAATAATATCATAGCTTTTTCATCTGTCTGACCTTGACACTTGCCTGACTTTGCTAATAGTGATACAATGGCTATATCTTAATATTCAGACTTAATAGAGAGTAGCAGGTCTTTCTACTTTCTGACTTGCTGATTTTCTTCTTTATCATGAAATTTCATAAGTCCACTTATGATCTCCTGAAATGAAGGCAGTAAGAACACTGATAATATTGCATATCATTCTCTCCTGCAGTGACACCTGTTTACTTTTCCACCCCTGCTGGCACTGTTCTTTCCACTTTTAGATGTTATTAAGTCAGCACTCTGTACCAAACCATTCTGTGGACTGAACTGGCTCCTCTGCTATACCTGGCAGATCTTCCTTGGTGTAAAGTTTAGACCAAAACAGTGTTTTTCAACTGAGCAGACAATGAGTTAAGAAATCTTTATCTTCCCTTATTTAGTATGCTGCATATCTATTCCCAGCAAAGTGATGAGCTCTATGTAATTGAAGTGTGTTAGCTGAAGAAGATGTTGTAAGCTTGCTGAGAAGACTTTAGGGAACTCAGAACTGGAATAAATAAATTCACTAGGAATGCATAAACAAGTACAGAGGGGAAAAGCACTGTCAGATTTTCAAAAAACAAAAGTAAATCATTAATTTTGAATATGATTTTTTTTACTTATGCTCTTCTAAACTGCAAAGTATATTTGGAAATAAGTTTTCAATTAATCTTTTTCCTTGATTGCTCCCTCCTTGAGGATGTGTTTATTTGGACTTATGAATCCTGCATGTAATTTTTCATAGTAGTGCCTACATTGTGTGGCTCAGCAAACATACATGGGCAATCTTAAAGATGCCTTTTGATTTCCTTGGATGCCTAATGACAAATAGCTAGAAATTCCTATTTTACTATCATTACATTCCATAGTGCTGCTGTCTTCCAAGAACTGTCACCTGCACAGCAGGTATAAACCACTTTGAAGCAACAGAAAAAAACAAGCAGAAGGATTACTAGATACAGAAATGTAATTTTCTTATCTCTAAAACTGATGAATGACAGCACAGATATATCCACAGTATGGAGCAAGAAATCATTACTTTCAAATGGAGCCATGCCACTCTGAACAGGATTTCTGTCTCCAAGAGTATCCATTTCATTTGTACTCATTTACCTGCAGATTTATCTGATATTATTCTATTGTCTGATAGTGTTTCTGCTTGAAGATTTACAGGCAAAATCGCTCTGTTGGCATCCATTCTAGAAGCATTATTCTCTGTTATTAGTGTGTCAGAAATGCAATTTCTGATTTGAATAGTACCATAGATTTTAAAGTCCCATAGAGTTATGGAATTTTGGGTGACATTCTGAGTAGAAATTCTACATATCTGTGTGCTTATGTTATTAACTACTATTTACTGATCTCTTTAATGTTTTTACAATTATTATGGTCTCCTCTTACAGTGTTTGTAATGAACTCCTAGCTACCCTGACTGATGTAGATATTGCAGAGTTATTTAATAAGATTCCAAGCATGTTCACTAGGACAAAGAGAGCTTTTGAGCCAAACATTGATTTGTCCACATGCCTCCATTTCACAAAAACTTGAAATCGGTGAATGTAGCGGAACTCAGATGTCTGACAAATGCATCACTTTTGATTTACTAAGTTCAAATGATTTTAGTACTGAAATTTCTGATATAAAATATAAAACATTTTGAAAGAAATATTTTTAGAATGATATTAGTGCATCAGTGAAAATTTTGGGTTCTGTTCAAGATATTTTATTCCAGTCAGAGAGGCATTGCAAATGTCCTGAAGTGAAAATTTGATTAATCTCAGTTCTCTTAGGTTTTCCGAGGTCATCTTTCCTGTTCCCTAAGACTCTACTTTTTTTAGATCTCTCATATTTTTCTAGTGGTTTTGGCTCTATGGCAAACACTTTCAGCAGTGACCCTTTCCCAGAGTCCTTAAAGAACCTGGGAAAATTTATGACAGCTTTTAAAAGGGATTGGCTATTCTCTCTTTAATATTTATTGAAAGGATAAAAATGACATAAAATTCAATATTACTAAATGCTACATCAATGTTAGACTTTACAGTGCACATCCACATTATTAATCAATTTTTAGAAGAAAATGGGTATCCCATGGCTATTGTTTGACTATTTTACTATCATTATTTCCTGTATCAGCAAATTTAACTAACAGTGTCTGCTTTCAATTATGCCAGAGAAATTTCTGAAGATTTTTTAAGTGAAGATTTTTCTAAGTGAAACATTTCCTGTAATTTTCATGTATGTGAGCAATATTGTTTATGCTAAGCAGCTGTTGTAAATGGGTGGACTAAGATGATTTTTGAAAGTATGGTTTCTTTCAAATATGCATCTTGTCACCATACCATCTGTCTAAATATTTTCAGAAACGATTTCAAATAGTTGCTATGTTACCTTTTTTTGCTTGGCAAATGGCTGCAAGAAACAATGGCTGAAATGTACTGTGAGTTTTGTCATTTTTTACACTGAGGCAAGAATAGTAAGCTTCTCACAGGCAAAAATGTCACTGAAAGGCTTCTTCCTCAGTCCTTCTCCACAGTACATGGTGTTTATTTTGTAAATATCAACTTGAATGATATATACCTTGCCATTTGGAGATCACGCTGGAGTGTGAATAACAATGATGATATACTCACTATAATAAATGAGCTGCTCAAAACAAGTGCTAGGTTTTACATCATAATATTGAACTTGGTTCAATTTCTTGTCCTCAGAAAGCCAGAAGTAACTGAAATGCTGTTTAGTTCTTAAATTAAGTGGATTGGTGACAAACTCATTAATATTTAAGTGTTTCAGTTTTTACCTACCAAATGGATAATCTACAAATTATAGTGCACAGAATTAAAAATTTCCAGGCTAAATAGATTTAAGGTAGGAGTTTTGTCTTTAAGCTGATTAAGTTAGATAACACAATACAACTTTTGAAGGTATAAATTTAATTGATAGTGGGAACAGGAACGCCAAGGAATATAATCTCTTAAAACCAAAACTGTTCTTTAGACATATGATATAATGCCTTTGTATTACTTAGTTCATTACAATGAAATGTGAGTTCATCTCATAGCAGAAATAATTTTTGTTCTACCCTCTTGTATGGTGCACTGTTTTCTGCTTTTCCCAGCTTCCCCATTGAAGATGACTAAGGGGTTTGATTGCTTTTGTGTGGCTAGAGAGGAATCTCCTATTCCTTGAGTAAAAAATGTTATTATTTTCAAGTTAAAACCATCTTTTGAACATTAAAAATATGAAATAATCTAAGGTGGAAAGCAAGCCCTATGACGAAGAACTATTTAAAACATGGTCTATGATTTACCTCTTGTAAAAAAATCTTCACCATTACAAATGTGTTCCTGCATTATGAAGTAAAATTACTCACCAAGAATTTCCTACCTACCTGCTGTTAATGTTCTAAGTAAGCCTTTCTTCTTAAAATACATTTCCTTTTGAGTTTGGTCTTATCTGGTAGTTTTGAAAGTAATTGATCAACAATACAATCGATGGCATCTTCTCTGAGTATTTCTATCTATATCTATCTTTGAGGTGTCCTTTTCTGTTATGTATTGTTGAGTTAGTAAGAGAGGGTCTTAATCCTCAGAAACGATAAGTCTTGCATAAGAGAAACCTAGTTTTTATCATGCTAAAACTGCATGTTTTCTTCTTGATTCCAGAAAAAGTATTCTGTGGAAAAATTAGCTGCAAACAAAGAGCTAGATGAAATCTTTAATGCAGCTGCTATAGAGAACTCACAGTGGAGAATACTAGTGACTGAAAATAATCCTCTTTCAGTGTTTCCTGTACTGCAAAGTGTAAGTTGAAGCCATTTGGCTATTCTTTATTCATCATTGCATTAAATTGAGGAATAAATAATTAATGTGTTTTTCTCCTTTGCATGAAACAGGGTGATTACAAAGAGAAAAGGAACTCAAAGATGTAGAAAGATGATTTGAAATGCTAATGAATTTTGCAGAAAAGATTTGTCAGGAAAAAGAGCAGTGTCACAGTAGATACAAATTGCTTGAAGGAAAACGTTAGGTTTCAGTGAAAAGGTCTTAAAAAGGACACAGGGATAAGTGACAGAGTGGCACTGTACAATTCTGTGTTTCTGTTTCTAGAGTTGCTAGAGAGATGAGGACAGATAATTCAGAGAAAATAAACCGTATGATTCAACTCACTTTCAGAAACTGTTAAGACTGGATTTTATTGCTACAAATAGTCAGTGACAACCATAGTGACACAAACTAACACAGTATTTTGCTAACTCACAGAACAAAATATTAAAAAAAATTCCTGTGATACAAACTTGTTGTTTGATACAAGTTTGTTGTTTGATTATGCTCACATTATCTTAAATAATGCTGCACTACAGCAACTGCATATGACAAACGCATTAAACACCTTTAGACAATATATATAATGACAGGTATATGTCTTCTATATATATACACACATATCTGTGTATATTTACCTGTATATCATGACTGTCTATAGTGTTTCTTCAGTGAGCCAATTCTGTAGTTAAATGCCATGTTTTAACAGGCAAAAACTGAATTAAATTTTATGCTTATTGATGCTATTGCTCATGCATATTATTTTTTATTTAAATCTTGGTTGGTCAAATGATATATATTGAGGTCATTAAGTGATAATTGATTTTTGACTGCAGTTGCTATTCTAATTTCAGTATCTCAGTATAAAGAGTGATAATTTTTTAAAAATTAGTATTACCCAATTTAAATACCCTTTCAATAAAAATATTTACCTATGGCCAGAAGGAGTCTGAGTGGTGATTATCTCCACATTTTTAATTTAATTGTGGGGTGGAATTAGTGCATTCATTGGCTATTTTTTCTTTTCAAATTTATGATGAAGGTAAGAATGCAAATCAACCACACTGGAAATGTTTGGCATTGTTCTAATGAACAGTGATTGAATTACAGAAAATACAAAATTCTTAGTTTCAGGTTCTTTGCCTGTTCAGTATCTCTTCTTAGTGGCTGATCAATTCTTCATCCTTCAGGTTGTTTAGACTTGCCAAGTAGTCTTCACATCTTTGAAACAGAGCATTTAAAGTTGCACACTGTCAGTCATGGGCTGAATCAATATTTTATCAGCTCAATAGATGTTCTTATGTATATGTACATGTCAGAGAGTGTTTTGTTTTCCAGAACACTGAGTGTTAGTGCAAAACCACTTTTTTCCCAAACTATTTTTAGGTTAACTGAGCTTTGGATTTTGATGTGGTAAAAAATAAACTGAGCCTTATCCACGAAGCAATTTGTCTCTGACCCAGTTTTCAAAGTAAATTAAATTAATTTTTCATGCTGAAATGACAGAGAGTTTGATTACATAGCTCTATGCCCTCGTAGTACCTTTTGACCTTGCCTTTCATTAATGCAACTATTTCACTTATACTTACTCTGACATTCAGCAACTATGAAGTTATTCTGAATACTGTTTAGAGACTTTCTTGGAAGGTACTTTTGGAGGACATGATAAACCTGCTCATAGCACAGTTACCTGCTCAGTTAGAGCAGCTCTGGGACTTGCACACAGGAGTTTTGAGTCCGTAGGCAGGGATTCTATGACTTGTTTGGGCCGCTGTGTTCAGTATTTAAGCACACTCCTTTAGGGGAATTTTTTCCTTCTCTTTGGAATTTCCCTTTCTGCAACTTGTAAGTGTTGCCTCTACTCATTTTGCTGTGCACTTTCAAAAAGATGCTTACATTTTCCCATGTATTTCCTTTGTAGACATCTACTTGGTAATTGAAAACTACAATTTTATACCTCTTTAACCTCCTGTTCTTACAACTGAACAGATGCAGCTCCCTCCACTTGTTCCCATATGTCATTTTGTCATGTACTTAAAGCCCCTTAGCTGCCATGGTACTGATCCACTTGCAGCTGTTTGCTTTCAAGTTTTCCTCTCAAACCAAATGGTTCAACATGAATTTCTGGTAGAAAAATTAAGTTCACTGAGAAAAATATTTCTCACAATTGTCCTTTAAACAGGAAAGTATTTCTAGGTCCTCTTTAATTTTGTTAGCTTCTACCTGAAATACACTTTGTCTCTGCAGGATTATGAATTATATTAATAATTCATCATGGTTTTTGCCTTTTGATTCCCTTTGTGACTTAGAGACATGGTGCCTTTCCTTATTTTATTTCATTAGCAGTATGGAAGGGTCCCATGGAACTGAGGTTTGTGAGCTAAAGCAATGTCAAACACTCCTGTGACAGTGGTTGGGATTTCAAGCATTGAGTTGCTAATAAGCAGCTCTGAATTTGTACCAGGTTGAATGAGGCTGCTTAGCAAATGAAGCTCTGTAGCTGGTACAATTCATGGTTTTGCTATACTAATATCACTTCGTATTTTATATCTTCCACACTGAAGCAGATTTCTGTCACTCTTACTTTTTCCTACCAGAAGCTGCTATGGCGAAACTTAAAGAGATCTCATTTCACCTTCCCAGGGCTGCAACTAACAGTACAGAAATAGGTATATAAATCATAGGCAGTGATATTAAAAAGTGTACATTTGTTAGCAGATGTAGTCAAAGACCTTCCTTATTTAAGGCCTACCTTCTAAGCATGAGAAAATTAACATCAAGAAGCCCACAATCCTTCTTCTGTGCATCTACTTTTAAACTCCTTCTGCTATTTTGCTTCTCTATAGCCAAAAGATGCTTAGGAGAATGCTTCCTTTTAGGAGTATAAAATGGTCACCACTTTCACACACATCTTTTTTTGCCCTTTTTCAGGGTATCTGAGGACCTATAGATAGCAAGAAAAAGTGACATCTAATCTTTTAACAGTTCTCTTTCCAAACCTATGAGTAAGGCTGGGGTAAGTGATTGCAGACCCTCTGTGGTATTGTAAGCATTGGCCTCCCCTGTCTCCCACAGTCCACATATCTGAAGTGATTTCTCAAAGAATCTTCACAAGCTTATCTCTTACAGTGGCTCTTCCAATGGAAAATTGCAGAAGATGGATTCCCAATAGGTTGAATCCCAGTAGATGGAGTGGAGTTCCAGGGTTTTTCAGTTGGGATCAGCTAAAGGGTTGAGAGAATTTGAAGTAAGGATTGAGTTAGATTCAATTTCTACATCATCTGTACATTGTTCCTATCCATGAAAAATGAGGTATGGAGGATTTTTTGCACTTGTTTGTGACACTGAAAAATCATTCTTCTACAACAGAATTTCCTCAGAGGTGGGGTTTATATGGGAATATTCAATCAGCATTGTTGTATTATTTGCTACAGAAATATTGGACTGTATGAAATTATGTTTGACTGTCTGCTGCAAGTTTCAAGATGCTAGGTTATGCTCATCTCTAGCATTAATTGACTGGTTTTTTGGCAGACAGCAAAGGATGAAATATTTCTTAGGTATGGAACTCAATATGACATCTCATTCCTGCAGAGAGTATTAGAGCATGGAGCTTACAGGAGAAATTTGTGTGACTGGTGTGTTATTGGTGTATTTTCTCTCTCTCACAGATAAACAGAGCTTCAGCTCAAACCTAGTGGTTTTTGAATGCAGTGTTTTCCTGAAAATAGGTGGTTAAAGAAGAGGATATTGATAAGTGTAAGCTCCCTGCTGTGAACTTAGAAGGACCTTTTGGTCAGACATCAGGCATGCCATTAGCTCAGAAAGTCTCTAAAATATTTACAATAAGAAAAAGAACAAAAGGAACTGATTGTTGAAAAGTAGTCCCCGGCTTGCAAACCACATATAATTAGAGAAATTTAGCCTTTTTGTATTTTTCTTTTTACTCCTTATTCATATTTCTACAAGCTAATAGCATATGTGAAAAATCTTCAGATTAAAGATGGAATGTGAAGTATGTGGTTTAGATAGTCACTGCTTCTTTTTTCGTGTCTGTGATATCTGAAAAGTCTGCTAAGTGTATTGTTTCCCTAGCTTCATTGACTTCTTTTAATCAACCAATCAATCAAATAATAATGCTTGTTAAAAAAAGATAGCTATTTGGAAATTTCTCAGGCTGCAGTCAATATTGTTAGTAGATTATTAAATTTCTTTGATTGCTATTTTTTTTTCATTTTTTAAATTTACTTTCCTTAGATTCTTATAGTCTGTTTTGAATTACATCACCTGAAATGAAATACACATCTCTTGCTCAGACACCATCTCAAGGGTTGTTGAGAATCTCTCTCTCAACACAATAGCTATTGAGAATGAATTCTTCACTCCTTAAATCAAACTCATCTGGGACATGGGAGATAACATCACATTTCTGTCTCAGAGGAAAAAAAACACAGTTCTACAGCCTCCAGTCTGTACAAGTCTTCTTTGCTCTCCCTTTGGCAGCACTGAACATGTGTATTGACTCACTGCTGTTGTTCTGACATTGGGTCTGTCCTGTCAAGGAGCTTGAAAATTATGTGTGGTTTACTGGAGACCAAATGTGCAAGAGATTAGCTACCAACTGCCTAGGCTTGATAAAAGCAGAAACTGTCTTGAACCTGGCTTCTGGTTCTTGTAAAAACACATTTCTTCCTTATCACATTAAGCTAAAATGCAATAAAATTAATCTGAATATGGGGTTGACAAGCACACCTCAGATAAAAAGTAAATGGCTATCAAAACTTCCTGATCTGTTTGAGCGGAATGGATCAGATGAGTTTTATTTTGTGTGAGGAGAGATTACTGTGTTCCCTTTTTTTGAACCAAGGTACCATGAGTCGTATTTATATCCCCTGCTGCATCAAATTAAGCAGAAACAAAGAAAATGTGCTCTACTTCATCAAACCTCTTTGTCTGCACTTTCTCTTCAAAACTTATCACTGTCATGTCCCCTGACAGCACACCTCACACTAGCAGCACTTTATCAGATTTTTTAATATCATTCAAAGGAAAGCCGGAATTACTTAAAGGGGCCAGTTAAAAACTGCTGATTTAAAAATTGATGAATTTTATTAATTTTTAAAGTTGCTCTTCATTACAAACAGTGTCTATTACTGTTTTGTATGCTGTATGTTTTATTTTGGGTTTGCCAGATTCTTTGTGTCTTCCAAATGGTACTGGAGCCCACGCAACAACAAAGGAGCGATACACTCTTTAAAAGGAAGATAGGCAGGCCTTTTTTAGAAAAGTAACTAGTGAATATTTTCACGATGAACTGAGAAAAAAAAGAGTATAGACAAATCTGGGGTAAAGAAGTAAATTAAGATACTGGGAGTAAATGAGTAGGGATCCATAAACTTACTGTGAGAGAAAAGGGTGAAGACTAGAAGTAGAGAAAAGGAGTAATTATAATAAGGATGAAGCTATAATATTGGTCCCTGTCCTGCATCTGTGGTGGGAATTGTGGGAATGGGTTTAATTAGAAAAATGGATAGGCAAAAGAAATACTCAGCCTCATCTCTATGTGCACAGTAAGGCAGTCAAACTCTAATGTGACTCTCATGTCAAACCATTACAGTTTTCACAGTTGTTTTTTGGTTTTTTTTGCATCATAGAAGAATAAGGTTTCCTGATGAGCTGTACTTTGTAATGACTTTGGTTGGCTGGTGTTTCCAGTGTGAATCAGCATGACTGTCAATTCTAAATTATGACTTTCTGTGAGTATGTCATATTCTTCCATTTGAGTGAATGCCAGAATATAGCTAAAATATAAAACCAAATTTTAAGAAGGTAGAACTCCAAGGAAAGGATACTGAAATAACCTGAATTTATTTTCCCTGTTAGCCAGGTTCATTATGCATTACCATTTCAGTGGTCCTGGTTTCCTCAGATGAGTCAAGCTGTTCTCATCTTTGAAGAACAAAAGAGTAATTAGATTAGTCAGGTCTAAAGATCAGTTGAGAAGAAAAGGTAGATAAATTGTCAATAAAATAAAAGATGAAATTAATTGGTGACAAATCCATAGTAATGCATATTTGATACTATTTGTAGGTACTGTTGAATTCTAAATGATGATATACTGAAGTATAGAGATAGGAATGATTGTTTCCAAACCAACGAAAGCCTCTAGCAGCATGCAACAGCCCTTACTGAGGCAAAGAAAAATATTTAGAATGAAAGGGAAATAATCCTGAAATTAATTAATCAGTAACTGTGTTTAATAAATTGTGCATGCTTTCATTGGAATATTGTATGAAATTTTCCTAAAAAGACAAAATATAATAGAATTTTCCTTTTTGTACTTGTGCATATAAAGAGCTGCTTAGAGTGGAGAAATTGCTAACAAATTAAATACATTTTACGAATTTAAAATAGTAAACATGGCGAAATAGTATATTGTAGATGGGAAAGGAAGTTTTTCTTCATTTTAATGAATGTGAACAAGTTATGAAAATTAAACTTACAGTAGGATATAAGATTAATTATGAGAAATGCATGATACTGCATACCATCAGAAGTGAGGAGTAGGTGGATAGGAAAGAGCTGTTTCTTGGATTCTTTTTCAAGCTATTGTCAGTTGGACATTGCAGAACAGTGGTTTGAGATTAACATTTTATGTTTTACTTAGTAATTTTTGAAGGAGCTTGAGACCAAGCTAGTCTCTGACTTCATAGATAAATTGAATAAGGAAGAGATGTCCTCAACTGGGCAGGAACACAAACTCTGAAGCAGTCACTGAGAGTCCTGGCACGGGTATGTCAGTTCTGCAACAGTCAGTAGTGAGTCAAGGGTGCAGGTTGTAGATGAGAAAAGAAGGAAAGGTAGATCATCAAAAGGGAAAACAACTAGAACAAGCAGACAAAAATTTTTGTACAAAATACAGCAAGTGTCATCTTCCTCTTATCTGGACGTGAGAAAGAGCCAATTTAGTGGTGCATGAACATAGCTGCTTTGTTATAATGCCTTTGATCTAAACAGTATCATCAAGCAGATAAATTCTTTCTGCTGTCCTTCACAAGTGTTCAAATTACTCCATAACAGTAAAATATCAATGAATTTTCACCTCCTGGTCTATTTCTGAGTAGTTCTCAGAGAGAGAACAATATCTAGTAGTTTGTTTTCATTTGCCAAGAAAAGAATTGAAGATTAATTGTTGTACTAAGTAAGTGTTCCCAACTTTCCCTTTTTCCACCTTATGCGTTCCCCCATTTTTCAATCTATTTGTGCTTCTTGCCTGTCACTGAGAGCTGCCCCTCAATATCTTCTGCTTTTAATCTTTTCCACATTTCCCTGTGTTCTGTGGTCACTTCACCTCAGCTGTACATCTGCGAACCAAAGCAATTTGGTATGCCAGCAAAACAAAAGACCTAACTGTTTTCCTGCACGCACACGGCATTGTGAAAGCCACAGAGAATTCGTTATCCTCCCTCACCCTACCAGCACAGTCCTTAGGACTGCATTAGATCACAGTTGATATAAAGAGATTAAATTCATGCTCAATATCACTCAATGACCTTTCAAGAGCATCATACACATCAGCTGACTGAACCTTACTGCCCTACCAAAGTAGTTTATTTTAACCCTTCTGCTATGATAGAGGAACAAAACAGATTTGCTGCCAATCACAGTACACCAGTAGCAGAGCTCAGCTCAGAACCATGTGTTTTGACAACAGCTGACTATAACCAGCAAGTTAAATTCTCTCCTGTATGCAAACCTAGACTCCAAGGCAGGGCCTCAGCTGAGATCACACTCCCCCAGCCTAAGCACAGATCCTGCACTACAGAAAAAGCTCCCTCCCTTCCACATATTCACCACACTTTGCAAACATTAACTAATTAGTTAATCTGAGGTCCCACTTAGAACTGAGATACTTTTTTTAGCATCTGATTTAAAGCTAATTAATTAAGATAAGTTTTTGGCTTATTAAGCTCATCATAATAAGGACGTTATTTTGATTAGTCTAACACTGCTCTCTCTTATTTTTTTACTCTAAATTCATATCATGCTTGATGAAAGAGTAAAAATTGCTTATTGACAATTTCACAGTGAATAAGAACAGCAGGGGACGTTTGCACTTACAAAAGCAATTGTGTTTTCCCATATACTCTGTGATATCCAGAATGCTTTTGCTTGGTAGTAACTACAAATGGCAACTTGTCCTCCATTCACATCCAACACTGTATCCAGTTCAGTGGAATTTCAAAGCCCTCTGGAACATTCTCTCTAAGCAGACAATGTTTCTCTATATTTCTCTCCTCAAAAGCACAGAATTATGTAATGAGCAATACCTGAAGGGAAACCCACAACAAATGTATCAATCTTCAGTTCTGGTGGGGAGAGAAGAGAGGAAAGATCTGCTTATCTATGTTCCCAAAAAGCTTAAATCATAGATGCTGTTGAAAACCAAGCACACTAAATGCCTATAATTCTTTTTTATTTTTTCTTTTGTCCACTTAAATTCACTGTCTATCAAATTTTTATATTCCTGTATTACTGATATGATAAGGTACTCACTCTGACCTGCCTTAGAATAAAGGATAAAAAAAGCAAGTAAACAAGTAATTATCTCCAGAAAGCAATAGAGTGCTTAAAGGAGATTTTTCAATGCAATCTTATTGACTACTAAGGTAGAAGAAGATTCTTTTTGCAGCATATTTCTACTAGTTCACATATGCATTTAAATGTACAACTTTTAAGTAACCTTTGACAAAACTTCCAGTCTTAATAAATTAGTGAACTTGCGTCTTTTTTTTTCATTGCCTCATGTAGCCTCATGTAGCAAAGTGGTGCATTTTTTTAGTTACATGCTGCTTCACATTCCTCTGCTGCTTGTTAAAAGGAAGTAATTAATGAGTGCCCGGGAGAATTTTTTTTCTTAAATGTAGCTCTTCACTTTTCAAAGTCCCAGACTTACCATTAGAGTATCTTTAATATTAGTCAAGATTCACTTATAGAGCTAGGGTTTGGCTGTCTCATCTTTTTCCTTCTAATTTCCTTTTTATTATTTTGTCCATTCTGTGAGGACAGAACAGGAACTAAGGTTTCATTCCTTTTGCTACTTTCTCCAGAAGCAGGCTCCCCTCTTTCTTCACCTCTCTTCATATTTCTTTTTTTTTAATATATATTATTTCAATATCCTTTGAGTGTGCAATAAACTTCATCTATCACTTATCCAGGAGGATAGTCACCATATATGCATCTTAGATGTATAACTTGCACAAAACAGGAATCTTCAAGCAAGAGGTTTAAATACAGCTGCTGGAAGAGCTATGTTACCATTAGCAGAACATTCACAAAACAATCCTTATATCTTGGACTTCAAAGAAAACTTTCAAAGTATCATTAAAAGATAAACCTAAGAATTGAAGCTCATAACTTTAATCCACATAAAAAATCATATAATGAGATCAAGACTTTAGAATTTCCCTTGTGCCTAACATCACTCCTACCTCATTGCTCCATAGAAGATAATTACTTCTTTTTCTGTATTCTCACAGGAGCTACTAAACTTCTCTCCTCCTCCCTTTGCTAACATATCACCCTATCTTAAAACTACTAACTCCTACCTCTTCTTTTTTCAGACTTATGAATATAGTTAAACTGAAACCAATTTTCCTAAGCTGTTTGAAGTGTTTTGTTTATGTTTCTGTTGTCTTACCTGAAAAAAAAGTCTGTGCAAAAACACTTGCCTATTTTTTCCATCTGTATCAACTGCTCTAAAATAATACATTTTTCTATTCAAACTATGATCACCACATGCTCTCTACTAATGGAGAGACTTTCACTGATTTTGGTAGAGATTAGATGAGTTTTGTTGCCCTCATGTAGTTACGACCATATAAACCAGGGCTGTTCAATAGGATGTTAGCAACATAAATCTACTCAGTCTCTCTTTTTTCCATTAATACTTGACATAACCTCTAAATATTTATTTGCCATCTGATCAATGAGTAAGATATCATAATACAACCTGGTATCCAGTTTGTAATAAACTGGGCAGTCCTGTAGTACTCAGTGGATCTTAGAGCAAGACCATAACCTAAAAGAAGGGCAGTTATATTGTGGGTACAGGCATGAAGCAGCAACATCCAGTCTTAGCATTAGTGCTTTCAGTTGCAGAAAAAAGCCTCAGTGGAAATTGGGAGAAATTGGGCTCCTGAAAAATTCAGCATTTTTCATCCATAGGCTATGCATGTATGTTTAAGCATGAACGTAGCATGGACTAACTTGACAGAAGAAGCGTTGAATGAAAGAATGAAATGTCTGTCTTGAGATCAGTTGTAGCTTTGAGGAGCCATAAGTGTGATAATGAAGAAGGTATCATCATGGTGGATTAGGTTATGTCTGTAAAGCACTAAGTCATATGAGCTGAGCTCATTCCATAGGGGAACAAATAATGAAAGCAATAATAAAAAATATCTATACACTGAAATCCAAATAATTCAGAATAATATCCTTGTCTCTAGAGCTAATTTGTGTGCATGTGCCTATGCCTACACTGCTTCTGGCAGGTTCCTTCTACAGCAGGACAGTTATTTACCACATGGCTTACATGGTATCCTGTAGCCCTAAAACACAATTACTTTTATGTTTAAAGTGCTTGAAATAGTGTGATGAATGTTCTACATTCCACCAAAATGCTTTTATCACCTGGCAGTGATGTTGTTTATGACAGGCCCTAGGGTTCTTTGGCTGTTAAGGATGGGTGGTGAAGAATTGTGCAGGGTGGAGAGAGCTGATAATGTTGCAGTCTTATGATCACTCTTTTTCAGTGTAATCCCTGATGTGAATCATCCCCACATGAAGTGAGGGTGTTTTGGAGAAAACTGGCCTGAACCATCCAGGCAAAGCCTGGGGGAGAAGGAACAAGTGAACATTGCACATAGCCAGGGGTTAAGTACTCAGATTTGATTCTTTTCATTTTACCATTGCATACATCCTTGAGGTTTCACTGCTAAGCAATTTTTCAGACTAACACTTTTGAAAACAAAAGGTCATTGTGAGAAAAATCTCTTATACTAAGGCTTTGCAAAAGAGGACAGGAAAAGGGCTGTATTAGAAGGAAAAAAGAAGAATCCTCGGAGCACAGGAAGGAGAGCAGGAAGAGAGCTGAAGAGAGAGACAAAGGTAAAGAAAGGACAAGGCCAAAGAGATTGTAGAAGAGAGAGTAACAAATAAGAGCACAGAAGGAGAAAACCAGGAAAAATTAATCAAGCTGGAAGCAAAGTGGAAGCTCACTGTAAAAGGTCACAGCAAGGTGTGCTCATGGGATTGAACCAGGTTTTAAAAGAGGCAGGTGAGTCAATCTGCAAAAAATGTTGCAGAGAGCTGCAGGAAGATGAGAATTTAATTCACAGGAGAACTGGGATAGAGGGAAAGCAGCATGTTTAGGAGCAGTAAGATAGAGGTAGCTCTGGTGTTATTTTCTTAATGATAATTAAAAAACATATATTGGGCTTGAAGTGGGTGAAGTGAAAGTGTTAGTAGTTAGCTGTCATTTGGTCTCAGTACTAACCAGATGTACTTGATATCTACTCTGATGGCTTTCTTCCTCTCTTACAAGTTTTACTTTGTCTCTGGAATTCAAGCTATAGGGGATGTATGAGCTCAGGCACAGCTGCAAGTGCAAGTGCCTACCCTCAGCATGATCTCTTCAAAGTATTACTGAAACCCAAGCTGAGGCTACTGAAAGAGCAAGGGTAGACATGAGTCTTAAATTTTAAGCACCAAACTTTCAAGTTGCAGATGAGCTCAAGTCAGAGTTCTCTGACTCAGCCTGGAGATTGCCACCACTTTGTATAGCTCTGCTGCTCCCCAGAACCAACCTCTAATCACTCCAGCCGACTCTGAAGCATTTGCAATCATCCTTGAAACTAGTCCAAAACCTCATCTGAGTCTTCAAGCAAATGAAAAGAAAATAAAACTTCTACTAAAAAGAACTTCCAAGAAAGGTGAGGGCATCAGGATGGATGGATGACTCAGTGTAAACACACCACCCTCAGAAATAAGGCTGAAATCCCAAGCTCATTGTAAACTTAGAGAAACACTGTTCAGCACAGGAAATTAACAGAAGAGGTTTGGATTAGTCATTAACTGCTAGACAGATATTCGACTTGATGACAATCTCTTCAGTTAGAATCACAAAACATATGGCGGCTTCATTCTCTTTATTTCAACATGTCCATCACAATTGTGAAGGATCCCCATCTTACACCCTTCTTCAAAATTAATATTGGGAATAAGCATAGACACTGTGTTTTGTTTTGTCATATAGGAGATCACCACCCCAATTCTATTCCTTCTAGTTTGTTTTGAGAACTATTATTAAGATGTGAAAGGAAGGAGAACTGAGCTATGTATAAGGAGAGGACAGGCATATGGAGGTATTCCCAGGTAATAACAAGAATCACCCTGCCCACCCTATAACTGATACAATGCACATATTGCATTTTTTGCTCCTCATATGCATTTGTCACACTAAATTGGATGACAGATCTGTTGCTATCTCACAATATTCTCTCAAACAGCCTTGTCTGCCAAGAGGCTGCGTTCTTCATCACACCCTTCTACTACAAAAAGAATTCAGCTATGTGTCCAAAGACACATCAGAATTGAAGGAAATGGATGATTTTGGCAAGCAAGAGATAACATTTGGCTTTTTGCTGGTTGCATGCAACTGCAGGTCTTAGCAAGAAGTGCAATCCAACAGGAGTGGGTGTGTAGGGAGAAGAAGCTGAATGCAGAGGATGCAATGACCAGTGCTGGGGGTGCATTGGAGGGCATCTTACAGTTCAGTTTCACACAGGAAATCCCTTGTCCAGGATACAGCTGCTCTGTGATGTGAACCCACTCATGATACATGAAGAGGGGATATATTTCAGAAGTACACTCTTGAGCCAAATTCAGATATGAATGTAAACAGGCCCAATGTGTGCTGAGTGGCTTCACACTGCCAATGAATTTACAGGACACAAGAACACGTGAAAATGGGATATAGGTCATTGAAGACAGGAAGAAGAGAGCAAGCAGCTGTAATTGAGACAAGGAAGCACAAAAACTCTTAAAGAACAGCTGTCTGATACATGATAGAAAACTTTGCCAATGGCAACAGTTATTCCTGTTACACTACTGGGTTTTTTTATCTTGCATCTTGTGAATGTATATTGTAAGCAGAAGGGAATCTATAACATATGTTGAGCCACTGCCTAGAATAAAATAATCCATGCAGTGCTGGGATAAAAAATGTATCTGGTAAGATGCCAAAGAGGAAATGGTCTATACTCTCTTTTCAAATCACTTTTGCACAACTGTGAATGCCTTGGCTCTTACGGAGTTTCTCCTGTCTTTCATTGTTTAATGAAACAGAATATCCAAAAGTGTCTTCATGTTAATGTCAACCAAATTAATGACTACCTTCCATCTGTGTTTTTTAGTTACGAGATATCCTAAAGCAACTTCTTATTCTGTTTACAGTGTAAACAGACACTGCTATTTTGTGCACAACTGAATTCTTCCACGTTTTTAGAATCTGAGAATACAACTCATGAAGGAAGGTGCCATATAGGCCAGAAGTAATTATTGGAAGTTAGCTAAAATATTATTTACAATTTATGACCAAAATCACAATCATTCACAGTTTCATTTAACTTTTCTATTGCTTAAGAATTTACTTAACTCCCTTTAACATTTCATTTTGCAAGTGTCAAAATACTAAATACTTAGAGTTCTACCCATAAATGACAATACCAGCTAAATTCAAAATGGTTTTTTTTGGTATATTCTCTTTCAGAGATGATAATCTTTCTTCTATATTTACATTACAGATCAATTGTGAAAATATATGGACTTCTATACAAATTTTATGGCCAGAAGAAACAGTTGCACCACTACCTTTTGGTAAGCTATTTAATACAAAGGATATTACTTAATCATTGCTTTTTTAAATATGAAAGCACAATTTTGTGTGCTGCTGAGTAATACCTGGTGGGAACATTAAGAGACAACTTTCCAGAGCTGTCATGAAACCTCTTTTATATAACTGTAATATAATTTTGTAATTTTAATTTATTTTTGCTTTGAGGAGTAAGTATCCATGTGACTGTACTCCACCTGAAGTCTTCAATGTCTGCTTCTATGTAAAATAGCATATATGAGAGAAAAAAACTGTTTTCTAAGTACATATTTTATTTGGTCATTCTTATTTCTTATCTTCATTAATGTGAGGTTAGAGCTTTTATCAAATATATTGGTTTCTTTTTGATAATGAAAAACCACAGTAACTAGTGTAAATAATGTTAAAATAACATTTAAATAAATTTTATTGATAAGTCAGTTCTTTATAATACATCATTTCAACAACATTGGTGATTTTCAGATTTCTTCTGAAAAAGATTTTTTTCTGGCTTGCTTTGGCAGGTCAAAAATTCTTTGTATGGTATCAAAATTATGCCAGGAGAATTCTGACGGGACTGCATTTAATTGGCAGAAAACTAACAGTATGCTTTAAGTTTTATTAATCTTCATTATCTTCTAAGAGTTTTCTAATATCAAAAGGCCCATTCAGGATGATTGAAATGAAAAGTTAGCTAATGTTGGAGGTAAGTAATCCTTTTACAAGCTTTACTCAGTTTGTTTTTTTTTTCTGATGAAAAGTGTAATGCTCTCTTTGCAATGCTCAGATTGACTTTTCTAAGCCCTGAACTGCTGATGGTTATCAGTACATTCAGGGTACTGATGGTACATCAGTAACAACAGGTACATCAGTAAGACTACTACTGAATGGATAAGTTATTTAATACCCAAGACAATTCTCACAGAGAGGTCAAAATCATCTTAATCAAAGTGATTTTTTTCATGCATTAGAGACAGCAGTAAAATGAACTGATAAGATCACTGAATCTTCCACATGTTTAAGGTAGCCTGAGTATCTCCTGGTTAAAACAGCATTTCGTTGGTGTTGGCTTTTGAGCTGTTATTTCATTTATTTCCCTTTATCTCCCTTAGTACTCAGCTCTGAGAGTTAAATTCATATCAGACATTCTCCATTCATAGGTGGTAAATTCCTTCTAGTTAAGTCAGAATTCTTACTTTTCTTCTTTCCTTTCTCTCATGTATGTGTGACTATGTATTCCAGATTTCCCAGTTTTCCAGCAGATAGTTTGGAATCCAACCAAAGCAGCATTTTGCTTTATAGGGCAAAGCATAATTAGTGCCCTTTAAGCCCAAAAGGTGAGGTGGGTGCAGAGTGGCCACATGGTGTTCTGTGACTGTCTGAATCCATGGTATATATTGGAGCATCATTAGGCTGATGGAAGTCATTAATTGTAGTAACAGAAATGTAATAAAAGCAAAAATAGCTTGCCCCAACTCTAACAAGTGCACATTTGAATAATAAAAACCTCAAATGCTCAGTGATTTGTTTTGTTCTTTATGTTAACCATTTTGACAGATTAGGATGACTTAAAACAGCAAAGAAACCAAGGCTTACTGTTTTCTGAAACTTGGGATCTACTTTTATTCTGCAATAAAATAACTTCCCAAATCTTTCCCTGCATAATAAAAGTATAATTTTCCACAGATAACATAGATCCATGTGCTCTGAGAGACTCAGACTTGCTTATAATTGCCTAGAATCACACTAGTGATATTGATCTATTTGACTTCTAAAATTGAATGGAATTTTATTTTAACATTATTTACCCTAGTTAATGTATTTTTTCATCATCAAATATGTGCTACCTGCATGAATTAAAGATCATATATAGCAAAAAAATTCATCCATTTTTGACTAGATACTCTTTTTTTCTAGTTCCATCCTTTTTTGCAAAGCAAGAGTCTCTTCTGCTTTTAGGGATAAAAGTTGCATGCATAGCATCATCTGACACTCTAGTTCTACTAGTTTGGTTTTTTTTTATCAGTTACCTTTTTTTGTCCCATCTAAGATAAAAATTCTGCTGTCTTTGTAGTTAACAGATGATTTTAAATTTCTAGGATTTCATTAATGTGAATGAATTATTAAAGCAAATTTAGGTGTGCTAAGCTTTTTTCTTGTTTCACATATATTTAAAACTTTATATTAAAAATGCAGGGATTTACATTATATATGTTCATGTTTGTGCAGTATTTAATTTTAAAAATCCCAAACCTACCCAGACTATACATTTTATCACATATCTGGTGTCACTGTTCCCAACAGTGCTATCTCTCTTCACAGAAGATCATAAATTTGTGCAGTCATTGTGTTCCTCATCATTCTGTGGTGAAATAAATCCCTCTCTTGCATTGCCCATCTTCTCTAAAAGTATGGAAAGATCCACTGGGGAGTCAGAGAACTGCTTAAAGTATGACTCACACATAAAGATGGGTCAGTCTTTGGTCTGACCTTGGAGGAGAGTTAGAAAAGTGAAAAAGGTGGGAATTTCACTTACTTTCATTTGCAGATTTCTGCTTTTAAAAAAATAACTGCTGATTTGAAACAGACTATCACCATTTCAAGTTATGCCAAGAATTTTCAAATGAAAATAATTTTAGGATTTGCATTTATAGTAAAAATAAAAGCAAAAACCCTGAAACACAAAAGTTATGTACTCAGTCTTAGAATTCATTAACTATGATTGGTTTATATATGTTTATATACATAACTGTGGAAATGGCAGCTTAGTAACTATAGAAAGGATATAATAAAGTCTTAATTTCTTAAAATCAAGATTGTTGATTGGGCTTGTGAAGCAAGGAAAAATCAAAGAGTGCTCAGATTAATTTTTTTGCCTGGTGGAGTTTTTGATTCCTGCAGATAAGGTTTTGGTTAGCTGTGGGCTTGTCTCTGGACAATGATATTATGCTTTGTCAGGCAACTTTAAAGTTCTGTGGAAAACTCATGGGGTAAATATTCTGAACTCTCTCTCCACCTCCTGATTCAGCATCGCTTTGCATGCCTTCACAATAGTTTCTCCTCTCTCTTCAGCATTTCAATGGCTCCACATTCAATATATTAATTTCTACAAAATACATATTAAATTCTACATCATGTATCTTGAATGTGAACCCTAAACCATTAATTCTGAAGGAGCTTCAACCGTTATATATTTTGACTATTGAAAATAAGTAATTTTGTGCTTAGTGTTATCCAGCTTTACCTTCCAGTCTTTGAATATTCTTACGCTTTCATCTGCTAGGCTAATGATGTTGTTTTCAAAAATATTTCTCAGAAATATAGTTATGCATTGGATAATCATGTCATATTTTGATTGAAAATGTCAAAAGATTACAGTCCCTCAGTGTCTCTGGTGCCTGTTGACTTTTGTATCCAAATTTGCACTGCACTTCAAAACCTACTACTGGGTTTCAATTTACTTAGTGTATCTTTATGTCTTACTTTACATAGTTTTTGTCTTACTTTTTTTGTGGGACCAGGAAATCAAGATGCCTCACTTTTTTTCCCTTTTACCCTCTAAAGCTTAAACTAAAACACAAACTAGCTCTAGTTCTGTCTGAGATAATTATTGGAGCACTTCATAAACAATTAAAACATATTCTCTATGAATACTGATAAATATAAAGGAGATTAAGAGATTACATTACCACATAGCCCATGTTTTCTCAGAAATTTATTTGGGAGATTTTTATTTCCATAAAAAATGAAAACAAAAGATTAAAATATATGCCATATTTCAACTGGCCTGAAACAAATTTTTAATTTTTCTCCTTACATACACAGAGAAGCATCTTGTCTGAGTAAAATGATTACGAGTGATACAAAATAAACATTAAAGCAACCAAGATCATACATACATGAACTCTGGAGAGCATCATCTTGCTGTGTTGTGGCATTTTAATGAATTACTTAAGGTAATTGATGCAATTAAAACATTTCAGCCTGATCTGTTTCGGCAATCTTCAGTTTAAAAAATACCCAATGCAACTGGATCATTTTTGATGAAGGGCAAGTGTTGGATTCTGCTAGCTCTTTGACGTTAATCAGAAGACCAAGCTTTCCTCAAAAGAGAAGCACAAGTCTGGATAATTTTTTAAAACAGAAAGATTCTAAGCATATTTTTCTAGAGATCATAGAATCATAAAGTCACAGAATGGCTTTTTTGAAAGGGATCTTAAAGATCATCTTGTTCCAAACCCTCTGCCATGGGCAGGGACACCTCTCATTAGTGCAGGCTGCTCAGATGCTGCAAAGGAATCACAATTTAGATCATACTATGTTTCTATATTTTGGAAGCTGGGTGCAGATAAAATGCCTTTTCTCAGCCTTCTGTGAATTATGCTCAACTCTTTACATTATCAGGTCCTTTGTTACAATAAATTAGTTTTGAAGTCCTGTCTAATTTTTTGCTATTTTGAGGATGCAAAGTCAGCCCAATTTACATAAAATACTGCAACGTGTAAAGATGTTGATATGAATGATAGAGATTGGTTTTATGCAAACTCCAAGGCTCTGTGGTTTTGACATTTTTTTAAATGTACATCTCATGTTTTAATTGACAGTATTGAACAAAAAACTGTTAATTTAAATCCTCTATAAATTCCCATTGGTGCCAGAAAAGATGCTGTAGTCAAGTGGATTACATTGCTATATTGTGTTTTAAAAACAAAACATGAATATTCTGGTAAGTTTATTCTTCTCTTCACCATTCTGATTGTTATTTTTCATTGTGCAATTGTGGTTTAACTACTTTCTAACACTTTATCAGTGCTTTGTGATGGTTTGAATTTAGTGAGGGGAGGTACAGCTGGTAATACATTCATGGCCAGTTTCAGGGAGGTCATTACATTACAAGAAGAGCCTCTAATCATTTCTAAGCACTAAGTCCCCCTGGGGACGCATGGACTGCAACGGCATTTTTAAATTGCTTGCTACACTTCTCAAAGAATTTGCAAGCAGCATTGCATTCGGGTATGCAAAAAAAATCCCTTAAATACTATAGTTACAGAATATTTAGGAATTTTTACTCTAAAATTGTAGTTCTTCAGTGTAGATCAACAAGCATTTAATGAAGAATAAGACTTTGTAACACTAAGCCAGAACTATAAGCCCTGTATAACTTCTAACAGGTTTGTTGCCTAAATCACCTTTGTTTCTACAAGAACAATGGGGCAAATTTAGCCAGAGTAAATTCTAAACTTCACAAACTTCAGAATTTAGACATTTTACAGGAGGTACTTTGACTTTGTTGGTCTTCTAAGATATTAGTTTTGCAAATGCAAAGAGAAAGTTCTGCTGAAGCTGTGCAAGCCCTACAGGAATTTAAGCAGGATGAAATGCCAGGTTAGCAACGTTCACAATATAAGCCACATCCTGGCTTCAGAAGTAAGCAGAACAGACTTCATTATGTGGCCTGAAGTTATGAAATTTGTAAAATACACATGAACGTTTTTTCAGCATTAAAAATCAAAATAAAAACCTTAAAATCTAGAAATAGCTAGCTTTCTTGTCAGACATATTTTAATCTAGGTTTAAAATTTAGGTTTATTTTGTCTGTTTTTAGAATTTTTCCTATCATCATGATTTTTGTTTTAGCAAATTGTACCAATATTTAGGTATTAAAATACATTGATAGACTATAGTCTGTATAAAATAAAACCGTTTCATGCTTACAGTAGCAAAAATCAAAGTCATTGCCTTTCGCCATCTTTCTGTGCTCATTGATATTGCAAACCTCAAGGAAAAGTAAGTGACTAAAAAAATCAACAAACTCTCAAAATATCAGCCTCCACACTGCAGTATGTACTTTTCATTATGAATGTTTTATACAGGACATGTTCAGCTGTGTGGCTGCTTCATTAGCCCTGGGTTGTGCAATACCCAAGTATAAAGTTGGCCTCATTTTCACAGGTGCTTACAGCTCATTATCAAATCTGTGTAATCTTACATTTGCTGTACTGCTCTGTAAATCAGGCCAGCATCTTTCAGTTGGGGTAGTAATTAAAAAGGAGACTAGTGATGTGATGTTCAACTTGTGTGATAAATAAGACTGAACGTCATTATGACTTATTTATCACACACAGTAGGGTATCTTCATGTTGTTGAATGGTTCTAACTGTTGACAAATCTAGTAATAGAAAGTTATATTTTGTAGAAAACTTAATAAAAAATATATTCATGTATGTACACAAATATACATACATATCCTCTAGCCCCAGTGCAGTCTCTGCCCCTTAATCCACCATCCCAGCATATTATCTTCTCCCTCTTTAATCATTTTCATCCAGGTTTCCACTCCATAGTCTATAGGCATAATTCCCTGCATATCTATTGCACTTCTCTGCTTTCTTTCCCCAAATTACTACCTGCACCTCAAGTTCTTCAGCTACTTAAGGCACATGGTATCTCTACAGCCTTGTGGTGTGTACATCACCCTGACTCACTTTCTGTGTCTTGAAGTAATGCATTTTCTGAGCTGCTTGTATTCCTGCAGAAGCAACCCTACCAGCTCTTTAAAAGATGAGGCCCAAAGCAACAGCTGCAATTTATCACTGCTTTCACAAACAGTTCTAGAATTTCCCTCCCTTACAATGACTCCAATTCCCACATCTTCCTGGCAGAATATTTCTTGTTCAGTGAAAGAAGCAAACAGTTTGACTTACCTGCTTTACCTGCATCAATGAGATGTGGCTTATTACTGGGTGGGAGCTTGGTATGCAGAGTAGCTTTAGTTTTGCAGCCCTTCCTGCTCCTCTCTGGAAGAGCTTTGCTGCCAGTGCTCCATGGGGTTTTCATTGCCAGTGCCAGTAGAAGATACAACCCCAAAAGGCGCCGTGATGCACGCGTGGATTGCGCTCCCCTCGCTCTGGTGTGATGGCAGTCAAGTAGCAGTAGTAGAAGTCACATTTTCATTTTCCACTTTCACAGACAAAAAGAGTTTTCTTGCTTCAGGAAACATTTCCTTCAGACAGATGAAGAGTTTGTTTATAATTGCCATTACTTTCATTGTGTGTCATTTGCTTATGTGAAATCCTAATTGGGCAAAAGCTGACATTATCTTAGAAGCATTGACTATTTAAGAGTCATATGCATATATTTTGAGTAGAGTCTTGTTTTTTAAGAGGTAGTTCTATAAACAAGAAAATATTCTCATGATTTGTAGAACATTACAAATAGTTGAAAAAAGAAAAAAAATAAAAATAAGTGAAGAGTTTGATAATAATTATTGCCAAACAGGAGCCATCATAAGTTGCATTAATAAACAATGACCTCTTATTTGTAAAAGTTTTTTGGAAGTATTAGAAGTGTATTATTATAAATGTATAAGAGAAATATGTAGTTTGCATTTGTTCAAACTTAGCTTTCATTTTGTTCACTTTTCTGATGTCCCAACTATGCACTGGAAGGAGACTCAAGCCAAAATTTAGAGATTCTGGCCTGAGACAGAACTCTACAAGGAAAGGATGACACATTCTCTCCTAATGTCCAGGTCAGACACCTCTCTGCTTCTGGTCCTATTTTGTTCAATACCACCAATGTCTGGGGAATCATTCAGTTTCCTAAATTACTGTGAAAAACTCTCTGGCAGCCATCTCAGCCAAATGACTCCAAGGATGTCCCTTGTTTCCAGGCAAAGCAATGTATAATTGCAATAATTACACACCTTTCATGAAATAGAATTTTCCTGTTGCATCCAAAAATTTGTCCAGAGCCAAGTGTTCAGAAGGAGCAAATGAGCCTGCTGAGGGCTGGGATCATATGGTCCTCACAAGAGGAGGTTGCTCTGCTCGCATGACATTGCAAACTAACGACTTACTAAATTATTCTGGATTTCTGTCTGAAGTGGATATGGAGTGGGAGCTACAGGCCTGGAAGGTGAAGGTGGGGAGAGTTTGGGGGTCAAATGTATCTGCTAAATTCCTTTTGCTGCCTGAAAACTAAACATGAGCTGAGAGGTAGCAAAATAGTACACTTTTCAATACTTGGAAAGAAAGTTTAATTGGGAGATAGCCTGGAGCTATGCATGAAGTTGCTACCTAAATTTAATAATCTAAATTAGGAATTTAGTGTGGAATTCATCTCACCAACTTCTGGCATTTACAACATAAGCTGAAGACATATGAACTGAAGAAAGTACTTTGAGTCTTCTTTTTAAGGTCAATGGGAGAAGCAGAAAGTGATTCATTAGACCTATTACAGACATGCAGTTTAAAGAAGATTTATTCCCTATTTTTCCCAGTGACCTTGAGAAGAAGCCTCAAGTGACCAGCACAGCTCTTCATATCTGTATTTGGTCAGACAAATCTCACTTTTAGGCTCCCTACATAACTTTCAGTAAGAAAATTGAAGAAGAAGCCACCTTTAGGTACTTTGAACTGTCTTCTTGCTCCCTACTGACCACTAAAGAAAACCAAACCCAACTAGATTTAGCATTTCAGTTAGATATTTTAAATTTGAACATCAATAATTCCTCTGGCCTCATTTTTCACTGTTTTTTTTTTGCCATTGGTGACAATCTGATAAGCCAGAATGCATTACATATTCAGTTGGTTGAAGATTTAGATGATGTTTGCCTTACTTACAGTTAGAAAGGACAGGATTCAAAAAGATTTGAAGAAAATATGCAATTTGGTAGTGTGACAAGCAGAATACAAGAAACAGGAACTCTGGAGAGTTTAAACATTGACATAAAAAAATCTAAATTTTATTAAAGGTATTAATAACTTTGAAAATAGTAGCATGTACAGAATAGCACAAACTCCCTGTGTAACCAGTGCCATCTTCATGTCTTTGAGGTCAGCTGAGGTTGAGCACAGGTTGTGTTATATGGTTGTGTTTTAGTATGAAAAACACAGGTTTGGGGATTTTTTTGTAAGGATGCAAAGATTTAGGCACTCATTGGAATGCAATCATGATATTAAAGATAGATAAACTTTTAAAATAAAATTATTAAGATGAGAGAAGTGTTAAATGCCCAACTTCTGTTTATGTGAAAAGAAGTTTTATAAGGAGTGGAAAAGTGACATCTAAGCATATGGTGAGCACAGTAGAAAACTCCTGTAAGCTGCTCTGAGGTCAAAGTCATCTTCCTGAACTTGAACTTGTCAAAGGAGATAAAAGCTCTCCAACCCATAATGAGATTGAAACTTTGATGGATGCCTGTCCTCTGGGAACAGCTGACAGGAATCATGATTTTACAGTGCTATAGAAAATCTTTGTTGCTGTCAGACAAAGAGATGATAAAACAGGATTATGCTCATATTTAGTGCATTCCCTTGATGCTTTGAATTGTCTTTGTGTACTACAGGCTGTAGAGTCTTCTAGAATAAACAAGTTGCATAAATTAGACAGAATATAAGGAAGGACAGGGTTTTCTCCCTACGAAAAGGCTTTTGAACTGAATCAGGCTAAATCTAGGTCAGTGCCTGAAAAGAATCTGTCAGCACTCCACATACTTCTAATAGTTATCAGAAAAAAGTGTAAAAGCTTGGCCTACAAAACCACAGTCCAGCTTCCAGCTGTGACCACAGTGAAAGCACTTAGAGGTTGAAACGTTTTTGGTTTTTTTTTATAGACCCATTTTGATCACATCCTCCAGATGGAGAATGTAATACATGTGCTTTTTCCTGAAGCTTGATCCAAAGTGTTTTTTAAGGATGCTTACACCTCAGCAGGTGGCTTTTGTGACTTCAGTCATCTGAACAATTAACCTGTCCCTCAGCATTTTCAAGTGAGAAGATAGCTTGAACTAATATCATTTGGTAAATTAATTTCCAATTACCTCTGCTGTTCTCTACATGTATTCTAAAACAGGTGATTCAGCAAGTTTATCAGACACTTTCTTTTATAGCCACTAAACCAAGTTCACTGCAATTATTATTTGTATAGAGATTTTTAGCATACACCTATTTTGCAACATTAATTACATTTATCCGATATAATAATCTAATTTATTTTGTTTTCTTTTTAGGGGCAAGTATGAAACAAAAAATTGCTTTCTTTAAAGCAGAAGTTGATTTCATATTTTACACATTCATAAATACCCTGTTACATGTGTTAGATTTTTCTGCTGTATATATTAATAATATCCAGAACATTCTAAATCAGAGAAATATTTAAAATGTCTGTTTGACCTCTTGATAATATTAATATTGAATTGCTGAAAGTCATTGCTACATCTGACTTGCAAAATCCTCATTTAAGTGAATCTTTTAGAAGGACATCAATCCTAACTGAAGGTGATGGAGAATTCATCATGTTCCATGATATTCACCCTCACTGTCTCACTACTAAATATGGCAGAATTTTTCAGTTTAAACGCTGATAACTTCTTTCAGTTGTTTATTCAAATTCTGATTATCTGTAAAATCCCTTAATCTTTTTCTTGATATCATGATCTTGACACTTCCTAGGTGAGAGAGAGTTGAGGGACGCAAAAGGCCACTGAAATCCCTTTGCATCTAACAGGTGATTTGATCCTAAGCATTCCTCTTTTGACTCTTGGTCCCAGTCCAAAATGAAGCCTCTTCCTTCCCCTGATCTGGAAATAGCAACAACAGTGTTTCTAAGCACCTGTTTTGGCAAACTCCACTTTCTGTTTCCTCCAGGTATTTGTTCAGTTTTTTGAGGCCACTGAAAATAATTTATCCCATTGCCATTTAATTGTTCTTCTCATGAGAGTAGACACAACATAGATTCAAATTCATTCTCTGCCATGAAAATACTATTTAATGGAATAAGACTAACAAAAATAGTGACAAATTCTCATGTGGGTGTACAACTACTCAAAATCAGATCTTAAAGTACACACTACAAATGACTAATAATTTTCTGCATCTAAACTCCATTTGAAAATAGTATCAAAGAATTTTTTCATATTTATACTCACATATCCAGTGTGTGGCAGATGAAATTTTATTTCAGTATTTTAAAGTATTTGAAGCCAGTCTGTTAAAAAACCCCAACCACACAAAATCAAAACAAAACCAAAAGGATAGCAATTATGTTCTACTATTAAAAAAGGTGCCAGTTATACCACATACACATTTGATCATTTGCTACAGGCCATATGAAAAGCAGCTTTCTATTCACTGAAATAAAACAAAAGGCTCATAGTTTGCTGATGAGTGTTTGTTCAACTCCTAAATTCTGTGGGGAAAAAAATGAATATAGAAAGAGACTGCCTCACCTAAATTCCACTGTTGTTGTATGCCTGTTTTTTCTCTTCTTTCTCATTAAGAAGATCTTATATACCATTTGCATACACATGCACACACATACAAATTTTACACATTCTTATATTTTTTAACAAAAAGATAAATTCAAAGAAAAAATTATCAATGAAAATAGTACACCAATATGTGATTTTCAGAACTGCCTTCCAGTGTGTAACAAGAGCAAGTTCATACATAAGTTATCTTTTATAACTTCCTTCTAGTTTTCTCATGATAACTTTGGGGAAAAGTAAAATGCAGCAGGGCTGTTACAGGATGGAAATAAAATAAATTGTATACAACAACCTGAAAAACAGGAGAGCCTCAAGACCACAAGGTGGGAAGTGGTCTCATGATACAGTATATCAGATATTACTCTGATTCTGTACCTGAACATAACCAGAGCATGTTCTAATGTAGTAGTAAGAGAATCTTAATTCTTAGCTTTCTACTTGCTGTGTCTGTTTTTCAAAACTGCCTCCAAATTTATGTCTGCTTCTACACTCTGCAGCACCCTTTTACACTTTGATTTTCCTTGTACTCTCTAAAAGCAATAAGAAGAAGAAGGCACTCTTTTAATTATTTCTTTTGGAAAGAGTGCAGAAATATACTTCTTTTCTTCTTTTTGGCCTTCTGGCCACGCTCAAATTTGCAGCTGCAATACTGAATAGATCTCTTTTGAGGATTAGATACTACTGCTGAGGTGCCTTCTCAGACTAAAATGCCTCCTCCTTCCCTGACAACTTTGGTCTTTGAAATAAATTGTAATATTTGGATTTGCTCCAGTTGAAATTCCATTTGTGTTATCAAATCCCAGATTAGCACATATTCAGAAGTTTTTGCTAGGACGGGACTTGCTATTGATAAGAAATGAAACACGCTGATTGTAATGCAATTAATGCCAAAAGAACATTAAGCAGCAAAAGGTTTTGTAAGTCCAGTATCTTCTTCTGTATAGTTCTGGTGGTCATCTCAGAGGGGTATGCAAAGCAAACTCAGATTGTTTCCCATATAAAAAAGAGGGAAATACATTGATAAAATATGTCTTTTGTCAGAGTGGACCAGATTATGTTGAGTCAGGATACTTCTACTTATTCTTACACATGCTTAGAAGATACTGGGTAAACAATCAAAATCTATTACTAATGGAGTATTTTTCATCATGGTAGAGAATATTTAATCAGTTCTAGGCAAGGAAAAATATATTAAGAATACTCTGTAAGAGATTTGTTTATGACAGCAGCATAGTATTTGAAGCTTAAATAATGGTGCATATATTTTTGTGTCCATGTCAAAGTACGGCATTATATTATTGATAAAAACTGATATTAGATGTTTTTGCCTTTATTTCTGAGAGTAATTTTAGTATTAACTTTAAATAGCATCAATCTGTAGGAACTCACATTGGTTGTTGTAATTAATATAAATTCTTTCAAGCTGTTTCTTCTGACCCTAGGATCATAGAGCAGTTCAGAGTAGCAATAACAAATACTTTTACTGGATTTCGTTGTTTTACTTGTTTATTGAATGAATTTATAAAGAAATTAAATGTCTTTATTTATTTTACTAATAATAGTGGCAATCTCAAAATCTGAATTATAACAAATGGGGTCAAATTTTGTTTGGCTACACAAAGACAAAGAACTACAGGAAGCTTGCACAGATTTTTGCAAGTGCCCAAATGCCTCTCTCAGCTACGAAGCCTGTTGTTTTCCCTGACTTTCTTTGACAAAATACATTGCAGAAAGGCAGAGAATAATCTTGAATGGTTTCTGCACTTATGCACTGATGGTATCTGCAGTCCAGAATCAGAAATTAATAGACTTGAGAATTACTAAGCTGCTTATTTCCCTTGTGTAGAGAGAGAAGATGTAGAGATTGTCTTGCACGAATGCAAATTTCAGGTCATTACAGAATTTCACATATTACCAATGTCCATAGAAACAGCAAGAAACTTCCCACGTAATCCCCAATCAGATTCTACTATTTATCTTTTTGTTCTGTATGGCATCACTAGATCGGTGTGGCTGCTGGCTTTAGTATAAACAGAAACTTGGAATTTTTCTGAATTTAGTCCATTATGACTTGATCCAGTATGATAAAGAATTTGTATCTCAGTGGATTTTGGAAAGATTACTAAGTTACTAAACAGAAATGAAATAGCAGCAAGGGGAGATAAATGGAAGGACCAGAACCTTGGTGTTCAATAATTTCTATTGTTTAAATGGAGGTTTGAGGTGCTGAAAGAGAGCCTTCTGTCCTAATCAATGTGATGAATTGGACTGCCAATGTTGTGGCTACCACTCATTACCAAGGAGAAAACCCAGCACTATCAGATAACAATTATATATTCTACCTTCTCTGGATAAAATTTTGAAATGCTTTTGAAAATGTATTTCACACTATTGCTGAAATGTAGGTGTCTGTCTGTTGCTGATGCTTTTTTATTCTTCAGCTTGCATGCTTTTCCTGACAGAAGGCACAGTTTCTGTTATTGTAGTGACCCGTGTCTTCCATTGTGGTGTCTGGCTTTGCAGCCAGCAGCTGGAAAAGTTGGACTGTTCTTAGTAAAGAGCGTAATTTAGGGCATTAATTTAGTACTGTCTTGTACAACTACAGTTCTTACAGCCTCATTTCTAGCTTGTGATAATGCCCTAAGGCTTGACTAGTGATGAAAATACCATGAGACTTTGGAAAAATGAAGGTAACATTACAATATGCACTGAGATATTTTATAAACAAGGATGAGCCTTGGAACAGGAGCACTGCTGTAATTGACCACACAGGACAGAAGTAGTGAGAAAACTGGTATGTTGCCTTCGTGTTCTGGGGGTGGTTTGTTTATTTGTTTTGCATTCATTTTTGTAGCTCAAAATAATAATCAACAGCAATGTCAGAAAAAAAATCAATGCCCTGCAATTTTTATTCAGTTTCAAACAAATTTGCTTTCCTGTAGCAAAAATGTAGAACTATTTGCATACATAACCACCAGAAAATAGGAGAGAAAAAGTTTTTCACTGACAAGAACTCGCTTCACCTCATCGTTTTTGGTTTCATTTTCAGAAAATCTAGTTTTGCATCTTTTGAAACATGGTCTTCCCCCTTGGTCAAGAGAAAAAAGGGGTTAAAGATATTTACTGTGAAAATTTACTATTTACGGTGAGTATTTACTATTCTACAACTGTGAAAGATATTTATGTGTTCATTATGTCTAGCAGGCAAAGGGCTTTAAGAAAGCAGACTATCACAAAATGCATATTAAATGGCTCAGTGCAGTATTTTGTATAAAATCTGTCCAAGTAAAAGTGTGATATAGCTTTAGAGTTCCCTTTTTTCTCTGTGAATCTAAGAATGAGCTCCAGTACTTGTGGTGTTTCTGAGTGTCATAGAAACCCATACACAATAAAAGTGAAAATGAGTTTTTTGAAGAATCTTTAATGGTTGCTTTTCAGCTTGTTATGTAGATACTGTGCTCTCAGGTATGCAAAGCCAGTGAGAGAGAAGTTAGAGAAAATAACATAGAATTATCCATGACCTTTCTAATGCAGCATTTCTATGGACTTGCTTTTTGAACAATTTTTTATGAGGTTTCATAATAATCATTCATGAGAAAGGATAAAATATCTAGTATCTAGCTCCAGAGGTACATGGGAAATTCTCTGTGCACAATTTCTAATACACAAGAATTTAAAAAGTATCCGTTCACTAAAGTGGAGCATTAATAATATGTGCAAGTAATTATATCATGTCATAAGAATCCATTTACTTCTCCTTTTATGTTGTTAATTTCTCATAAGTCTCACAAGTCAGCAATGAAATCATGTCATTACAAACTGGTGGTAATGTGCAAGCCAGTAAATAAATTGTTACAGAACCTCAGTGCTGTCAGCATCCTTAATTAGCTAACGTACCTCTTTAGTGAATATTCTGCTACCAGTTTTTTCATCCATCAGGAAAGATGCATAAAAACCTATTGTGATATGATATACTATGCATGAAAGAAATATCAATAACAAATTCATTGGCCTTTTAATTCAACTATGCTTATGAGACTAGTATTGCTCAGTGTTGCACTTGAATGTTATTAATATTATTAATATTACTAATATTGTTTCAGCTAGTTGGATATTGAGCTTTACCCAGTCCCATACAGAACTGGAAAAACTAGAACCACCTTTGCAGTTTACTTTTCCACAATCACTTCAGTTATGGGCTGGGTTATTTGTTTTTTTATGGCTGGGGAACTAAAACTGTTGCCCATGAAATATTAACTACCATTGCAAAATTCATGCTGTGATGGTGAAGGAGGGGGGGAACATAAGGGGCATCAAGTTTTCAGTGACACATGACCAGAAATATATGGGGAAATGGTAATGTGGAGGCTATGGACATAGCAATCCCTGGTTCCATCACTTCTTCAGCACAACTTGTGCAAAGTGGAACTATTTTAATTTCTTTTTTGTGGACTTAGAAATATCGTTGTGAGTTAAAATTATAGTTTGCCCATCATAAAAAGTGATGGAACAATTGTAGTTTTGATAGTTCCCTGAAAATCACTGTTCTTTGAAAAATGTCAGGAAGAGAAGAAAGAGGAGAGTAACTTTGTATATTCCCTGTTGATTAATCTTGGGGTAGACAGATTTGTAATTTTTTTATATTTCTTTTTGGAATTGTATGGATTAAATCAGGATGCTGTGCAGTGGTTCAAAGACAATATAGGCATATTCTTTCAGAAAATTCCAAGATGTGGTTAGCAGAATGCAAAATAGTTAATAAAATGTTTAACCACCTTCCATTTAAATGATGAATAATTCTTTGGATTTTTATTGCATATGATACTTTTTGATGATTCAAAAAATATTTGATATTCAAAAAATCACATCTTCAAAAACTTTGAAGACAATACAGAAAGGCAGTAAATACCTGTTTGTACTGATCTCCATAAAAATAGAATAATGCTCCATTCTGTATTGGAAATCTTTCCCTTGAGAACTGAGACAGAATGCTACTAATCAAATATGAAAAAAAAAAGGTCTTGTGTTTGATGCAAAATAAGATTGCATGATTATCTCCTATTTTTTTTCCACCCAGCATAATTTATAGTCCTGACAATCAAGAGTAGACCCAGAAAAATGGATTGCCTAGAACTTAGTAATTCCAACTAACATGCAATTGCCTGTTTGCATTTTAAAATTACCTAGCATTTCTTGAAATATAGTGTAGTGTGATTATTAGTCATTTATCATCAATACTAGTTTAATGTCATCTCTGTGGAATTTATTAAGCGAGAAAAGAATAAGATTTCTAACACAAAGTCACTGACTCCACCCTCTTATTTCTTCTTCTTGCTTCATTTTGCTTACAAATTACATTTTAAATGTGTTAATAGAGATTTCGTTTACTTGAGTACAGCAATGATCACTTAGGGCATTACAAGTTCTGACTATTTAAAAAGCGGACAGAAGCTCAACTTCTGCAGAAAAACCTTTCCCCTTTCTGATTGCAAACTGAATGAAAGTGAATGAAGAGAGAAAAGGGAAAGTGTTGCCTTACTTTGCAAGATTGTCAACCATCTATTGTTTCTGTAGAAAATTCTCTTACTTGGAGCTTTTGCCTTCTTTTGTCCTGTGAAGCTATGTCCTACTTCCTCTTGTGAGTCTTCAGGTCACCAAAAGGCACCAAAAATGAGACAGGCACTTGGATGTATACAGTAAGACCAGTGTGTTAAAATTAATGGGATTCAAAGAGAGGAAAAGTGCCACAGGCACCAATGGGAATAAAAGGCCATTTGCTTTCCTTTTGCAGGAAGAAAAGCCCTGCAGCCTAAAAAATGTGCTGCTGCTGCTTTTCTTTATATTCTTTTTCATTTTATTTCTTTTCTTCTTTGTCCTCCTCCTCTGTGGGAGGCCAAGTGGACACAAGGTAGAATGTTGCTCCAAAGTACAGGAGTCACGCCGGGAGGTCAAGGAGAATTCTTAGTGCATGCATAGTTGTGAGCCCATCCATATATTACTGTTTCTCACTGGAGTAGGCAGAAAGGTAGACAGAACTACAGCAGATAGGCCTATTTTGCTATATGGGAGACAAACATACAGTGCAGTGACTGCTCCTATCCTCTGGCCTATTGATTCATCCACTTTGTTCTTTGTACGTGTCTAGAAATACAGAAGAGTCCAATACCTGCTTTCTTGCCTTCCCTTCTTTCCCCTCTTTCCTCTTGCCTTGCCTTGCCTTCCCTGCCCTGTTGTACAGCATGAACTGTACAATATGGAAACGTGGAAAGTAATGAAGTCATTGCTGTCCCAGACAGCAGTTTGTTATCAATATCCTAACTTTCCAAGCTTTTCTGCCTGGTTTCTTTTCTATTTTCATGCTCTTTCTGTTTGTTTTGCAGTGTGTTGTTTTTCCTCTCTCATACCGAATGTCTAATAATGCCAAGCAGAAGACTGGCAAATGTTTCAGCTTTTAAGGCAGGCTCTGTAACAAGCTATTAGCTGTTCTTATCCCACTATACAAAACTACAGAAGCTATAGTTATGTACTGCAGCCACAAATACTGCAGCTGATTTCCAAGCCCTAATGATAAGCCAACCCATGAATTACAAAAGTAACAGTATTGTTCCTCGCTCCTAAAACAGTCTGGGAAACCACAAATCACCTTAGGAGCTGCTGTCAATGGCCTAATTAGTAGTACAAATGCAAGCTACTGAAGTCTGTAAGGTATCCAGGAAAAAAAACGCCTTGTATAACATTATTGACAAATTCAATAATTTAAAGAGGATGAAACATGATATATCCTCAAATGCCAAAATCGTTGGCAAAATTGATCTTTTGTATCTGCTTTCTGTTTCTCTAAAACTGTGAAGTGCAGCTGGGTCATATTTTCAGGGTTTCTTCTACACACCTAGTTTACTTCCCATTCCCAAACTGCCACATGCAAAACTCTCACTTGTTTGCAGAAAATACTTAGCATTGGATTCTTTCCTTGGTTCTTCTTTTTTAACTGAATATTTTGAATACCATTAGATGGTATTTCAAATTACCATGGGTCAACCAGCTATTTCATGATAACCTCCTTAAGCTGAGTAGTAAAAACAGGACAGAACACGAGTACATGTGCTTGTATCAGGCCCCTGCAGTGTGCTCTGGGGATTAAGGAAAACCCTTTCCTTTTTTTTTTTTTTTTTTTTTTTAATTAATTTTGAAATTTTTATATTTGAGTTTCAAAAGTACATAGTGCACGATGGTTCTAAATAAGAGAGCTGGGTAGAGCAGCTGTTCACAAGGTAAGGAGACTGCATTCTGCAGTTCAGGTTGAGTAGTTATGTATTAGGTCTTGGTGTTTCTGCATAATCTGGCCTGAAGGTAATGGAAGATGCTCCGAATCTTCCTTACTTTTTAACTGCTATCTGGATTATTTTACCCTGAATGTAAGCATCCTCTCTGCCAAGCCCTACCCACACCAGTGTTTCTTCTTTTATTTGTGAGAATATCTGGAGGCACATCCCACTGCTTTTTCAGATGAGCTATGTGAGATGTCTTTCCTGGCCTGTTTTTTCAGTTCATTAAAAGATACCTATAGGAGGAACACTGGAGGAATATCAGCTCACAGTGACTGGCTCTTTGCTCTTAAGCAGTATGTCAGGTGGATAGTGTTTAGGGTTCAAAGAGCAATTTTTAAGTTTTTATCATAATTTTCTTGTCTCCATTTTGAACTGCTTTACAGGCTGTATTACAAGAAGAAATTATATACCGCTTTATTAGACTTGGAGGACACATTTGTTATTATTAATAATCTAATTTTTGAAAAAATATTCTGTAAAAAATTGTTCAAAATGGACTCCTCTATATTCATAATGGACTCCCCTGCATATTCATAAATATTAAGCTTTCCTTCCATACATCACTAGTAGAGAAAAGTAAATATAAAACTTTAACAGAATTTAGTCCTTTCTTTTGAGATGATAACGCTAAAGTGTATTAGAAGAGTGTTGAAGGATATATCAAAATCAAATGTAGGTAGTGATATTCTCATCTTGAATGGTGAATCCCTCATAGTAGACTGAAAAATTTAACTACAATTTGAATAAAGAAATTCCATTTAGGGAGATCATTACATTGTATGCACACAGCTAAATGCTAAACTGTTTTCCCCAGCCTCTCTCTCTCTGTTCACTCTTAAGTCCATTTTGCTCAGAATCCAGCTGCCAGGTTCCATAATGTTGCTCAATCGTCTTCAGGCTAGTCCATCCTCCCATTGCCATGCTCAGACTTGGGCCCCACTGTCATTAACAGACTTGATAATGATTTCATGCTCGACTTTAGTTAAGACACCCTCAAGGCAGGCAGCAAAGGAGAATAATTTCTTAGAATTTCATGTGAGCTCTAAGAAGTACAAACTGTGTGAATTAGAAGTACAACATGATCAGTTGTGGATAGATTTTTACAAGAAAGGAGGAAGCATGATCCTGGTACAAATATCAACACCTTCTAAATTCTACTTCTCTTCCAAAGCATGGAGCATATTAAAGCTCTTTAAAAAAGATCCCTAATGTGGCCTTTGATTTCTTATAACATTTCAGATATTTGAATTTGTAAGTTCTAGAACACCTGATAAATTTGGTTGATGGGTTTAAGAATTTATGTAACTGCTTCGGGTTTTTCAGCTTCTAACTTTCATTACATAAGGGTAATTAAATACTTTATAGAAGAGGAGTGCTGCAAATTAACTGGGAAACAAACAGCAATAACCCAGTATACCTACTAAATACTAAGAAACCTTACACTGCATCAAATTTTTTACCTTTTCTTCAGGACTATCACAATTGCAAATGTTTTCTGAATGAAAAAATCTTAGTGACGCATCTAGGGATTATCTGCATCCTTCTTGTAGAGTATATAGAAGGATCATAAGCACCACAGCAATTTTTAGGGAAGGGTAGTACATACTTCAGCATTCAATAGGTTGAACATTTACAGTCATTTCTAGACTTTGCAGATGATCAAAATTCCACTTTGAAAAAAGTTCTAATTATTTTTAATTTTCAGTCCCATAAATAAATTTGGATTTTTCCCTTTCTAGAGTAGAGTACACAAACTGTGACAACTGCAGTCCCTCCTTTGCCAATTTTCCAACTTTACAGGAGTTTTAATATTTCATTTCAAGATTTGGTTTAAGCCATTGGGGGTATTTATGAGGAAAAATAACTCTTCCCTTAGAATATATTTCCTGTGGATTTTATTAGAATGAAACACATGTCTTACACGCGGCTGTGACAGGTTGGAGCTGTGGCAATTCTGCCTGATTCTGCATACAAGGGCCTAACCATAGGATACAATGGAGGAAGCACTGCTTGCAGAGATAATATCCATGCTCCCTCATTCATCTTTTCTCTTCCAGTATAGCCTCCAAGTGAGGGTACAGCTAAGTGAGGATTGAGCTAAGACTCTTTCTTTGAAGCTGTGCTCTAAAGGCAAATGTATTTTGTCTATTTATGTTAATCTGATCCCAGAATTTCATATAAAGTAAGACTATCCTGTATCCCAGGGATCTCAGACAGATCAGTCCTTTCTGAATCACAATCATCAATGATTCAGCAAAGTGTTGGTCACTTTGGTCGCAATCATACAACTGCACATCAGTGCATATTCAAATGGGTAAAATTAAGTATGAACCAACAGCTTTTCTGGTCAGCTCCATCATGTCCCCTTTTGAATATGTTAAATATACCAGAAATATATGTATGCAGAAGAAAAATAGTTTTAGGGCAGAGAAAAAGACTGCATCATTCATTCTTCCCCATTTTTCTGAAATGTGAGACAGTATACACATACATGTTTCAATCGTCAAACCAACTACTGCTTCTTGAGGTGGAAAACAGTTTGTCAGAGACAGAATATTGGCAGCTTTGACTCGTGTCCCCTAATATGAAAAACCTAATCTTGACTGTTGGTATTTGCATTTGTTTCCTCCTTTGAACTAATTTATCTTGGTAAGAAAACCCCTCTAGCCCTCTAGCTGTAAATCTTTTTGTGCTAGGAATCTGCTTGATTTTTGTTGCCAAGGTAGATGCATTTTCCTGAAAATTTTTATTTTTGCCTTGTATTGTTACAATTCACAAACTAGTACACCTGCGTGCTTTTTATCACCATCTTATTACAAGTGGGTTTTTTCCTGTTAGCATTTGGCACCAATAGTTATTAATTTCCACCTCCTTCAAATAACAGTTGACATATTCTGTATTTTTGTTTTCCTGTACCTTAATGCTCCTTCACTCTGTTACTTTGTGAAATAGCATCAGGGCTGTAAATAATCAGAAGTTTGTAATGCAGCTGTCAGCATCACATAATGAATTTGCCAAGTCCTGTTGAAGCTATTACTGTTTGACAGCACATCTATAGTATTTTCAGCACCCTTGTTGGTATCTATGTTAGTGAAGCCCTAGTAGAGAAACACAGTGAAATCCTTTACTGCATAACCACTGGGTTGAAATTTCCTTTGTTGTGTTTAATCATTAACACAAAACCATGATAAATTTTCTTGCTAAAGACTGGAAGTAATTCCAGGAGACATTATCTCAGTTTTTAGGTCTTTTACAGGCTACTTATTAACTTTTGTCATGTCTTTGTATCTCAGATTTTATCTGCTAAAATGGAATAACTGCTTCCTCTCTCTGATCTCTGTCTTGTTTATTCAGATAGAAAGCTCAAGAGGCAGAGAGTATCACTTATATCTATGCAAAAGCTTGCACAAAGAATCCAAAGATCTCTGTCACAGAGAATGAGTGAATGAGACAGTGTCAGTAATTTTTTATATTGTACCTGAACCATAACGTATGCTAGGCACTGATTAATAATAATCTTTAGAAAACGTGTCCTGAAATGTTAATCATGTAGGTAATCTTCTGGGTCAGTCAAGCTTTATGTAAAATACACTTATTTGTAAGGACATGATTCTCTGTAACTCAAACCTCTCTAAATCCAGGCTGCTACAGTCTATTCTTCTGTCCTGCACCAACCATGTGGGAACATTGTCCTCCAACTCTGCTCTTCTGTGTGTAGCTGGTCTAATTCAAACACAGCTACCCCAAATGCTGCTATCACTTGGTCCATGGTACAAAGATAAGCTTGTAGTTAAAGAACACGTCATATTGCTTCATGGATGTAATTTAATCTTATTTTAGGTGCTGTCACACCAATAACATTTTTCTGTTCACACAAGGAAGTCCTGATATCTGATGCAACACAACATAACTCTTGTGGGGAAAAAAATGTCTTTTGTGACATAACTTTCTGCTTTTTCTTAGTGAAAAATATTTCAGCAAATAATGACCCTTTCACCTGTATTTCACTGGAAGCCACCACACAAATATGTGTAAACACTTCAATGAAAAATGTTTTAAATCAATTCCATCTACAGTAGACAGGATAGCACAAATACAGATGAATCACTTTTTCTGTAAATTTTATTGCAGTCAGAAAACATGTTAAAGCTTCTGATACTGTAGCTTGCAGTTTGACACGATTTAGAAAGTTCTGAGCAAATTTCCAAAAGGCAGTTATTAAGTTCAGAGTAATATCTTCAAAAATTAGGCAGAATGTACTGGAAATTAATTTTCTGTGTTAAAAAAGTTTGGATTGCTTGAAAGTATACTCTTTTGTATGGTAGAAAAATATTTTATAGATAAAAAATGTCTTATATGTAAGATTGCTTTAGATAATTTCTGTTTTAATACTTTTTATGCTGAAAATTTTGCTAAGTAAGTACAGGAGGTACCGAGGTACTCTGTTATTAAAAAAAAAAAAAAAAAAGAAAAGAAAAAAGTCTTTGTGCTATTTTGTTGTTTTTGAAGTACATTTCTTTCTTTGCACCATATGAAGCCTTGTGAGAATATACTTATGGGAGGTTTCAGAGTGCTTATCTTAGAACGTGTTCTTTCCTTACGCTGCCCTACCAATCCATCCACAGGAGAATATTCACTAATGCTTCCTACTCTTGATTTTACTTCCCCCACCCCCTAGTTGGATTTATTTTCTTTACTTTTTTTTTGTTTGTTTGTTTGTTTTTTTATGTAGTAGCATTCAGGCATTGGAACAAGCTGCTTAGGGAAGTAGCAAACTCACCATACCTGTAAGAACTCAAAAGGTGTGTGGATGTGACACTTGGGGATATAGTTAATTGGTGAACAAAGTGTTAAAGGTTTGATTAAATTATCTTAGAGATCTTTTCCACCATTAATGATTCTATGATTCATGAAAGGCTGTTCAATTTTTCTCTCCTGTTCCTCTCCATACCTCAAATTGTGCAAATGTAGAGAATATTCCCTTGTTATCAACTAAAATTTATGTATGTGTTGAAAATAAAAGTGAAAATGAATTCCTCTATCCCTGAACAGCAGTTAAAAACATTGTCCCTTACAGTGTTTCTCATCTGCTGACTGCCACTTCTCTGGAACAATTTTAACAACTCACTTCAGAGCAAGACTCCTCGAGAGCTCAGATCTTGTCAGCAGTCTGCTTATTGCACTTAGCTGCACCAACCAGATAAATTCAGCATGAAGAGCCCAAGCTGAGATAGATGTGAACCTGCCTGGTAAACATAAAAAAAAAAAAAAAAAAAAAAAAAAGCCAGGACCCTTCACACAAATGTAAAAGGTCTCATTCTCAGGGTAAGTAGATACCTATTACTTGCTGCAGATTTATTTTAAAGAAATGTAGGTTAAATTTTGCCCCCTTATTACAGGCTCATTACACAATTATTTTTGTTTCATTACTCTGGTGGGGATATAGAGGTGGAGTAGAGGACAGAATTTGGCCTAATTAGTGCTACTAATGAATATTATTTTAATGAATATTATTTTAAGGTGCAGGATGAAATCTTGTCTGGGCGAGATTATTGAGGCCCAGAACTGAAAATGTTCTTTGGCAATGTATGGATGGGTATGGGGGAAGGGATGAAGGAGAGCAGAAAGAGTGAAGGCAGAATTTGATCTGGATGGAAGATACCATGCATTATCTCACAATCCTTAGTGAAAGTGAGAGCATCCCAGTCCATGCTGGTATCCATGCAGCACATGACAGACACAAGGGCCCAGTTTAGCACTCTCTTATGTTACTTGGAGATGGAAAGAAGGCCACAGGAGAAACATTCTAGGCCTGGACTTCTAGGTGAAGTAGATATTTTGATGATACTTACAGAATAATATTTCATTTAAAATGAAAGATGGATTATTTGAAGTCTCAGGTATTTTTAGTCTGGTTTCTAAAGGAAAAAAGTTTATATAATTGACTATTCGTCACTCCCAAACTAATATGTTGTGGGACATGGCTTATTTCAACCAAATCTGACAGACAAGAGATGTCTCAAGAGTAATGATGTTGGTTGTTCTGTTAAGGTTTGTTATGTGTTTGTTTGTTTGTTTGTTTGTTTGTTTGTTTGAGTTGTTTGAGTTCGTTTGTGGTTTTGGGGTTTGTTTGTTGCTGTTTTTTGTTTATTTTGAATCAGAGATCATGCAAAGAAGAAAGAGTTTGAGGTTAAAATTTCAGACGAGAGACACAAGAGAGTTTGGTTAATAGTTGAATTCAGAAAAGGAGGGCTAAAGCAGGGAACATCATCTGTATTAGACGATGTTTCCATGTTATTTCTGAGGTAGGTGTCTGATATGTTCATAACCTGAAATCCAAAGCACTTTCAACTCCAAAAATTCCCTTTAACTTTAGGTTTGACCCTCCCATTTCATACTTGTTACTGCAATCCTTGTCCGAAAACCCAAGATAAAGGTATAAATGTTTCATATTGTGCTTCATATAATTTGACAAAGCAACAATGCAGAAATTATTTAGATATCTCCATGTAGCAGTCTAGTTTTTTTTCTTATTTTTTTCCTACTGCACATTCTGACCTTGTGCTTGGCACTGAAGGACATTGCACTATAGGGAAAAAAAAAAAATCTCTTTTTTCTTTCTTTTCTTTTTCTCTCTCTGGTCCTTCCCTATAGCAAACCCATGTTCCAGTGATTGGCAGCTGCTTCCAGGAGGTAGTAGCAGATAGGCTTGGAGACATGGCCAGCATATCAGCATAGAGGAAATAGCCTGCTGCAATGGGCTTTTTCTTTGCAGCCTGATAGAATTTTGGGGGCTAGTGTTTTGGTAACTCTAAAAAATTGTTTGAAAGACAGTTAATTTAATCTGGATTAGGCCAGTGTTACTGGGAGGTTAAAAAGGTCTCCCCATTTGAGTGTTTTTGTCAATTCCTAGATGAGAAAGCAAGTTCTCAGCAAGCTGAGCTGGATAAGCAGGCGACAGTTCCCTTCCCACCTGGCTGCCAGCCCCAGAGCTGTTGCTGGAGCTGGTGTCAGTCACAGCCCTCTGACTGGACAGCAGCTGAAGCCTGCAAGGCAATTGCTGCCTGCTGTGCTGGTCAGGTGCTGTACACTCTAAAAAGTGGGCCAGTGCTTGTGTGCAGCCCAGCTCTGCATTAGAAATGAGTGCTTTGTAAGGAGGCTTTGAATCTATTAAAGGTGCACACATGCAAATATTGGTATGCAGCCAAAAGAAAGTTTTGCTATAGGAGTTGTTATGGTTTTAGGTATATGCCATTTGTTGATTAAAAAAATGTGAGTTTCTTGTAGATAGGCTGAATTGCTATAACCCCCTCATTAAAATAGATGTGTTTAGAAAGCTGCAGCACAGGGAGCAGGTCCTTTAAAATTTATCTGGATAATATTTTTGGAAGAAATAGAAGCTGTCTTTTTAAAAAAGTAAATCTGTTGTAGCCCTACCTACATGTTTCCACTTATATCCTGATTTTCTTTGCATTGGCCTGAGTTAACTCTGCCCCCTACAGCATTCATCCTGTTGGTATAGAAAATGGAAAATTCTGTAGATTGCCTTAAAGGAGCTCCTCCGAGTCTTGATAAGATGGGCAGCGAATTGAAGAAAATTGGAGCCTGAACCATGGTAAGGTAAAAGCATATTATGATATGCACGATTTGCAACTATTGCTAATTATGTAAGTGTGATGCTTGTAATTTCAGTCATCCTTGCCACTGTAGTCATCTGGGTATGGAAGCAAAGGGCCTTGACAGGAGCAGGTGTTTGGGTAATTCTGAAAATTGCATGGAAGAGAAAGACAGCAGTTTAATCCAGCTCATACAGCCAATTGGAATTGCTGATCTACTACAGAACTGATTGAATTTTAATGAGTTGAATTATCTTTGAATTAAATTGGTTGATATGCTTGTGGTTGTTTGAACAAAAGTGGGGGTTTTTGCATAGCTCTAACCTGGAAATAAACTGGAACACAAAATCTGGAAAACAGCTCTTTACTCTTTTCAAATTAGATTAAATAATGATGTATTCACTAGGGACTGACATTGTGTTCTTAGCTTATTACTTTGCCTGAGTAAAATTTTTACAAAAACTAAAAAATTTATAGTCATTAGATTTCATTTTCCCACTAGAAGTCTTTTCTGGTTGGGGTCAGCAAGCAACAAAGGCTTTACAAGCATAGATTGTTCACATGATTTTAACAGACTTTTTCCAGGCTTCTTTTTTTGCCTTTTCTCTCTCATTCCTAGTGAGAGTAGGACTGGGATAATAATAATGTTGGCAGTAGTAGTAGTAGAAAGCAGCACATCTACATGTCAAAGAGGGTGTTTGGGAAGAGGAGCAAGCTCTCTCTTTATAGCTTAGAGTCTAAAAGCAACTTTAGGACTCTATTTTCTGGCGGTTCTGGATAGGCAGAAAAAAGTTCCTGTGGCAGTTGAGAAGGTCTGCTGGCAGTGTAGCTAGGGAAGGCAGGCTAAATTATCCCTATTAAATAGCTAACATATGTTAAAAAAAAAAATCTTAATCCAGTACATGTAGGGGAATGAGACAATGTCTTGTAGTCAAATACCATGGCATATTGATCCTATTATAGTATTAAGGGATGGGGAGCAAAGCAGGTGGCAGCTGCAGAGTGACACAACTTTTCTTTATGAATACTTGCAAGCAGCAAAAACAAGAAAGATCAGAATGATAAAGAAAAGGTTGAAGTGCTTCATATACTGGTATAGAAAAAATATGAAAATTCTTATGCAAAAACAGCATAAAGCAGGCTCCTGATTTACAGCACATACAGTTTTTCTAAGAACACTATACATATAAACATATATGTATGTATAGTGTTGGGATATAATATATTTGAAGAAACATAGAGGCTCTTTGTTTTCCTTTCTTTTCCTTTCTTCTGACTGTTTGTTCTTCTGAATGTTTGCATTTATTCCAGTCCTTTGGGAGTAGGTGCATCTATGAGCATATAGAATTCCTAAATGGGCATCTGCAGCTAAAGTTAAGTTCAGCAGGCTTCTAATCAAGTTATTCTGTGTGAATAATGTATGGCACAACCCAGCTTAAAACTGCTGCAGCTGGGATGTGCCATACATTAAATCTCAGTTCCTTCCAGTGTGTCCTGCATGCAGCAGCAGGATCACATAGATCTCATTCTGGATCCATGTGTTTTGAGGTCGTATTGACAACCCTGGAAATACCTAAATTTCCTAACTGAAGAAACTATAAATTATTAGAAAGAAAACTGCAAATCTTTTCTACTGGTGAGTTAAAAGTGTATGATATTGTGTACAATACTGATGGTTCTGTTTGTTGGTATTTTCTTACACTCTTTTTTTTGTAGTAGTATTCAGGTAAGGATTTTGAAATTGTTTTTCTAGTTTTAGAAGAAGATGCTGTAATTTATGTTCCTACCAAACCTCTGCTATAGTTTAGTTTATTTTTCCATTATTTCACAAAGATACTAGTATTATCTATTAATAATAATCCCCAATTATGAGATGTGTTGTGAGTTTTGCCTTTATCTTTAGAATTTTGACAGGAAAAAATTTTAATCTGTCTGGCCAATATTTGGAGTAATTGACTTTAGGTCATAATCATGAGGATATTTTAAATCTGACTTTTGATCAGATGGAGGTAAAGCTTACTGTAGATCAAGTGATTAGCCAAGGGCTCTTCTATAATTTTCTCAGAAATTTGTCTGGATAAATTTCTTTACCATTCAAAGGCTATTTTCAGTTAACTGGATTCAAGTATAGACCTCTAGTACAGCATCCCTTTATCTGAATAGCGACATCAGTGTGGTTCTGTACCAGGGGAAAGAAATCCGTAGATGCTGATGTATCAATTGTATCAATGTATCTATTTCCAAAGGACTGGAACATATAAAAACACTTGCCTGACAGCAGATATTGACCAGGAAACTGAAATGTTGTTCTAAGCTCCAGTAAATATTTCTTGATGCACTGTGTGAGAAAGTTTTCTTGTCTATGCCTAATATAGCTTTACAGAGTGTGTGGGCAATTAGCGAGGTGGCTTTTCATAGTGTGAAAAAGGAAAGTCCTTTTTTTCTGCTGAAACTCATTTGAGATAAATAGCAACACACATCAACTTCTACTAAAAGAGACGGCAGCGAACTATAGAAACCACCCTAGAAGGTCTTTTTATTCCATGAGAGAAATCCTAGATGCCAGACATCTATGAATGTGGGCATTCCAGCGACCCTGCCCATGGGGACCACAGAAGCGATTTGATTTCTGAGGTCTGGAGCTGGCTGAGCCGCTGCGGCGGCGGGGACTTCCAGGCGGGACTCGGACCTGGAGCGGAGCCCAGCGGGGCTTTCACCTCCCGGTCAGGCGAGGAGCGCTCCCGGCTGCCCGGCGAAAGGGCTGGCAGCCCGGTCTGGTTCCGCCCGAGAGCACCGGAGCCCCTGCCCAGGGAGGGAGGGGGCGCGGTGACGGCGAGGAGCTGCGGGAGAGCCGGCGCGGTGGCCCCGGGGCCGCAGCCCCGCATCCCCCGGCGGGGCCGGGCGGGCTGCGGGGCACAGCCCACCCCGGGATGGGATGCGATGGGCAGGGCAGGGCAGCGGGAGGCGGCCCCGGGAGCCTCCGCCGTGGGGAGATCGGACAAAGGCTTCCAGCAGAGGGAGTGGCAAGCGGCCGCCCAGCCCTCGGCGGGCTGCGGGCGGGTCGGTGCTGCCGGGACGGGGGGAGAGCAGGCGAGACAACTTCCCCAGGGGCACGGAGGCAGCGCCTGCCGAAAGGAAGGGGCTCTCCCCCGGCACCGGCCGCTCCCCCGAAGGTGGCTGCGGGGAGGGGAGGCGGGGGAGGAGCCGGGCTCAGCCCGGGCGGGCGCGGCCCCTCCACTGCGCCAACCTGCAGGCGGGCTGGAGGCGGCAGCCCCGCCCGGGCTCGCTGCCGGGGCCGCGCCGCCCTCGCCGCCGTCCCGGGCAGAGCCGCAGGCACCGCTTCCCGCTGCGGCGCTCCGGACTGCAGCTTGCTGGCGGCCAGGGCAACAAGCAGCGGCATCCTGGAGCCTCTTCTTTCCCGAGTGCCCCTCCATCTCTCCCAGCCCGCTCCTCTCTCCTACCTGCAGCCTTTCTTTCTTCCTCCACTCCTTCTACCTTATTTCTGCTTGTCGCCCCCTTCTCTTACCATTTTCTGGTTTTAAGAGCTTTTTTTATTTCCTTCTCTTTCTTCTTCCCCCATCCTGTTCCCTTTTGGACCATCTTCCTTTAGTGCCTCTTAATTTCTTGATTTCTTCTGATTTTTTTCCTTTGGACTTTGCCTTGTCATGTCAAGATGGAAGTCAGGCATGACTGGCTCTCCTCATCCCCTCATGAGGGCTTCGAGCAGATGAGGCTGAAGAGCAGACCCAGGGAGCCTTCCCCAAGCCTCACCAGAGTAGGTGCGAACTTCTACAGCACTGTCAAGCAGCAGGACTACAGTGCCAGTGTCTGGCTGAGGAGAAAAGACAAACTGGAGCACGTAAGCCAGCTTCTTTTTCCCCCCACTTTTTTCTTTGTTTCTTTTTTTTTTGTTTGTTTGTTTTTGTTTTAATTTCTAGACCTCTGTCTTGGTACTCTGTTAGGCTGTCTGCCAGCTGGGACTTCAGAAGAAAAGTGTTGCTCCAGTAGCTGGGCATGGCATTTCCCAAATTATAGAGAAAGGAGCTATTTCGAGGTCCCATAGTCAGATCTGAGATAAATGGGATGTCAGGACTGTTCCAAACTACATGCACGTCTCCTTCTAACTGGAAATGTTTTTTAACGTTCTTGGCTGATTCCTTCTTCTGCTCCAGCAAATTCAGCACTGATGTGGGAGGACAAAGATTGGGATGGTGCAGATGGAGGTTAGAACATTTATCTCGTGGTGATTATAATGTAGTTCTAGAATAGCTAAAAGAAAATAGTTGGTGGTTGGTTTTTGTTTGTTTGTTTGTTTTGCATTTTAAATTTTAGATATGGTTTTCATTCTCCCTCTCCCCCATCTTTTTCTTCTCCTTGCATGGGACTTTGAACATACTCTACCTATGTGGAGTAGAGATTTCCTTCAAGACTTCTTGCTGCAGCAGTAGTACATGACTAAACTGTGTTTGAGGCCACAATAGTACTGATACTGTGGATAGCTCTAATGAATATTTAATGAGAATTTGAGGTCCTTCAAAGTGTTCCTGTCTCAGATGATGTTTGAAAGCATTTTTCATGTTACTTGTAACAGCAAGGAAGTGGGTTGAGATGACCTGTGTGCTGTGTAAGTTTCCTGAATAGCTTATTAGGTGAAACCCATTGTTAGACTGTACGGTACAATCAAGACAGGAAAGTAGCTGCATTTACAGGGATGCAGAAGAATGTGGATGGGCTTGCATAATGCAACAGTCTGCTATTCTTTACATTAGTGAGTAATTTGCAATCACAGTCACATTGACATCAAGAGGCACAGGAAAATATTTCTTGTGGTACAGCCACCTGAAGTCTCTTTGAATAGAAATGGTCTGATTAGAAGGATAAATTGCCTTTATTGCATGAAAATCCTAGTGGCATAGTAGAGTCCTTTAAAGATGAAACCTGAAAGAAGGTCCTTTACCAAGTAGTTCATGGACTGTAACCCTCCTTTCTCTCTTAAACTGCAGAGTATTTTACCCCTCTTAGTGAAATCTTAAACTTGAGTTGTTTATACTTCCGGGGAAATGACAGGAATGGATGATGTGTTGGAAAGATTGTATTTCAGATGTTGAGGAAGGTATTGAATTCTGTCTGCCTTTTAACACAATTTTGTGATTCTTCACACTGACAACAAGGCTTCACAGTAGTAAGCTCGTACATGGAGCATTCTCCCATTGTCAATCAAGAATAAAGGTCAGTGCCTTATCTCAGTACAGCTAAAACATCGAAAGCACAGAAATCTGAGCTCTGGTTTTTGTAACAGATTTTGCTACATGTTGATATCTGTGATCAAATGAATAATTATTAATTGCAGGGGGGATTAATCTGTCAACAGTTTGATATCTGGCAGCTGAATGGTCAGATACCTGTATATTAAACCTTACCACAATATTAGCAGGAAGAAAATAGGCATTAACTTGTTTGAAGATTGAAATTGCAAAGCCTTAATTTTGTGTGTGGTTTAGTTGCTGGGATTTTTCCTAGTTGTTCTTGGGAGTTATTATTATTTTTATTAAGTCACTATTTTGTCACAATAATAGTCTTCAATATCCCTGCTGCATTTGTGTGAAAAGCTTTCTCTGTAATCTGTAGTGCGTGTTCTTCTGGGGGTTTCCCTCTCATTTGATCCAGTTATTTTTATTCCAACAGCCTATTTGAACAATGCAAAGAGAAAAAAAAATTGGAGCATTGATGTCCCTTGCTTGCCAAAAAGTATTTATTTAATTTGCATTTACTGTGTCTACCCTGCAGTACACTGATATGCTAATGGTAGATATGTGAAAATACTTTGTTTCATGGTTTAAGGCAACTGCATTACTTATGAGTGTTGTAACAGACAGGCTATTGCATGAATATAAATAAAACGTGTATTTATTTATGAATTCTGTTTTGCTTATACAGTTTTACAGCAAGGTTCTTATTTTTTGTGTTCAGATGAATCTTTGAGGGTTTTGAGTGTTCTCTTGCTAAAGAAGTTATTTCCTACACTCTACTCTTCCACTCTGAAAGACAAACCAATTACTTTGAGATGCATCTTTTTGAATGGGATAGGCATTGACATATGATAGCTTATGGCCAGTATTGCATAATGAAGGTATTTACATCCTCTATCTAATCCACTTCACCAAGTTTGCATAACATTTCATTACAGCTCCCTCTGAGATAATCATGTTACTTGATACCTGCAAAGAAAATCAAAATACAGGGGTGAGCATTCATGGAGGCACTGAATTTAAAAGTATATCATCACAGACTTGATGCTGCACAATGACAGATTAGGCAGAAGAGGGATATGTAGTGAATGCAAGTCAAGATACACATGGACAGATTTTGAAGTTTCATATGAACTCTTTCAGCATTGTGGAGGGGGTTGGGTTTTGCTTCATTGAAATGATTTCTTAAATCGTTTGTAACAGGGATGAAATTGGGCCACTGTATTTTGTTCATTACTTACTGTAAGACTTTATAGGCACAGTAGGTATTTTATATGGACTTTTGTTCAAGCCAATAGCCTAACATAACCATGTGCAACACTTACTAATCCACATACAGTTTGATGGGTTAAAAATTATCTTCTGAAGCCAGTTTGTATCAAATTGTTTATGTAAAAAGATTCTCAAATATAGAAACAGTTTGTTTCTAGATTTCAAGCCTGTAACAAAGTTGTGGGTTTTGGTTTTGTGGTTTTTGGTTTGTTTGTGTTTGTTTTAGGCTTTTTCTTGTACAGATGTCAATTTGAAGACTGGTAAAGAGGTTCAAGAGTATGATAAGGAGGTTCAAGGTTGAACTGCTTTACCTCTTCTGAAAGTGCAGAACAAGTTCAGATGCTCAAATATGATCGAGTTGCTTTAAAACTGATCAATATTTAATTATTGACTGACCATAGAGAAAGTAAAAATCTGGAACATCCTGCTGGTGTCTTGTTAATTAATTGTTCTTCAAATGGATCTTAATATAGTGCGGCTCATTGGCGAGCTCTTTTTGTATGGTTTTCTTTTTCCAAGTAGCTGCAACACAGCTTGTACTATAAAGGATTTGAACACAACCCTCCCCTGTTCTGTTGTGAACTCAGATGCTGTATTTAAGATTAAATGAATTTCCTGTAACATGTTTGAAGGCCCAATGGGGAGTTTTTGCTGAAGTGAGGCCTCAGTGTACACGCATGCTGTACCCAGTGTGCTGAAGAGCCATAGTTTTACTGGAGGAATTTACAAGACATGTGAGGAACGCCAACATTGTAGTGACCACAGTGATGTTGCAAACCTTTGCCTAAAATCCTTGCAGAACTGAAATTGATCAGATTCTATGTATTTGCTTCAACTAGTTCCTTGTGTCTCTTTGTGAAATTTTTTTGTTTGCCTGGTGTTGGAAGTGTTGGAGAGAAAATGGATGTATGAAATACTCTTAAATTTTTCTTTGCATAATTTTTTTTGTTTTTTTCTTTCTTTCTCTGGTGTTGCCTTTTTCATGAAATGTGAATTCATTAAGAGGAAAAGGAGGAGGTAGGGATTGGAAAAGCGTAGCTAACTTGGTAGGCTTTAGCTGATTGGAGTTACTCGGTCTTTAATTTGCAGCAACTCGCCATCATGTCTCTGCATCCCATAGTAATGACAGATATCGAATAGCTGCTTCCTGGTACCTCAGCAAAGAATTCTAGAGAACTTAATAAAAGATTCCAAACTGAACAGATTTCTTTCTAAGCTACACAAGATATGCTTCAAGCATGCATTTTTGACAAATACAGGTATTCTTTCTCAAGGATGTAGTGGTAGTCTTTCTCTAATAACTCCTAAATTTAATTATTTACTTAATTATGTTTAAAAGATTAAAATTCTATTTTAAAAAAATGGTTCAAAACTAACTTTTGGGAAGACTTGACATCAGGACAATCCTCAGTCTGTTATTTTTGAAGAATTGTAATGAGAAGTTATTGACAATTATTGCATAATTTTTTTTTTGTTTTTTGTTACTGAAGTTCTGAGCAGCAAGGGCAGTGTTGGGATTTTCAGATTCTGAGTGCTCTTGCTGTTACTTGACCAGTTGATATTTTTGCTCAGCACACTGCTATGCCTTTGGCAGCATTGCTACCCAGGGAGAAAAGTGGCCATGAGGTACAGGGATAGCAGTGTCACTTGGCAGCAGAGGTAGATATCTAATATGCAGCTGTTAGGCTTAAGTCAGTTTACAATGGTACCTGACAAGCATGGCCAGAATATTTTTCAGACCTGCATGAGCAAATAGTAAATAAAATATAGCTTTACTTCACCTGTCATAATACCTTTAAAAAACTGAAATTCCAAATCCAATTTTGCCAGTTCATCTCTATGACTTAAAAACTAGTAAGTGTGTTAGGCAGCTTTTTTTTTTCCTCTTCTTTTTTTGATGAGATTGGAAATTCTTAACAAAAACATTGTTGGACAGTTTCCAAACACATTTCTGCTCTTGCAATAAAATTAACACTAATATTAAAAGTCAGAGGAAAGATTTGTAATCTTCAGAAGGATGCAGAAGACACCATGTGCCTAGCTATAGCTTAGATATAGAAGGTGTACATAGCTTGATGTAAAGCACATAACAGGAGTAGAACCCAGTCAAGGCAAATCCTTCCTGGACAGTGGCAGTGGCTTCAGTTTAAGGAAGAATGCAAGGATATAAATCAGAATTAAAAAAACATTCCTATATTCCTAAAACAGCTCCAGTCTTTAAATAAATGCAAGCACATCTTCTTTTGAGGTAAATGATTTCATAGAATCGCAAACTATCCTGATTTGGAAGGGACTTGCAGGAACCATCTACAAGTCCAACTCCTGGCCCTACACAAGACACCCCAAGGATCACACCAAGTACCTGAGAGCATGGTCCAAGCATTTCTTGAACTGTGTCAGGCTGATGCTGTGACTACTTCCCTGGGGAGCTGTTCCAGTGCCCAGCCACCCTCTGGGGAAAGAACCTTTTTCTAATATCCAACCTAAACCTCCCCTGACACAACTTCAGGCCATCCCCTCGGGTCTTGTCACTGGTCACCAGAGAAAAGAGCTTGCTCCTCCACTTCCTGTCATGAGGAAGTTGTACATGGCTATGGGGTCTCCCCTTAGTCTTCTCCAGGCTGAACAAGCCAAGTGACATTAGCCACTTCTTTTGTGGCTTCTCCTCCAAACCTCTCCCAATCTCTGTTGCTCTCCTTTGGACTCGCTTTAACAACTTTACATCTTTCTTGTGTGGTGGCACCCAGAACTGCACACAGGACTTGAGGTCAGAGCAGGACAATTCCCTCCCTTGCCTGAGTGGTGATGCTGTGCTTGGTGCACAGTTGTCAGAGTCTTTTGCATTAGGCAGACATAAATAATTTGTCATCTGGAACACTGTCAGATACCAAGAAGAATGGCGAGTTTCATGTAGGAAGGTACATACATGGGGACAATTCAGAGGGTTCTAGAGCTAGTTTCCAATATTTGAAGCTTTTTGATGGTGTGGTTGTAGATTATAAATCCATATGTCTGTGATCCTGGAGATAGATAACTATATTTAAGTTTCATCACTAAAATCAAGGGAGCAAACTGAATTAAGTTAGAGGGATTTTGACTTTTTCTCAGCGGGAGACTGGTATGTGGATTGCGTGCCTGGAGCAGTGGTACTTTGCATGAGTTGTGATTCTTGCTGAGGTAGCAGCATGCAGTTTGCTTCACTGCTGACAGACTGTGTGGAGGGGAATTCTTATGTCAAAATACTGATTTCCTTGCAGGTGTCTTTCTCCAGTAATGTTTTGTATACAAACATAATTAGAGAAAATAAATTTTCAAAAAGGTGGAAAATGGGGACCAAAATAATTGATCAGTGTTGGGAAAATGCTGAATAGCATTTTAGAGAAAAAAAAAAAATTATTTTGAAAGTGGTATAGGGAATTTCAAATCCTGGGTAATTTATTACTGTAGTTACCACACACAAAAGTAATTTTGTATTGCAAAGCAGTGAAAATATGATACCTAATAGTTAGTTTTTATCTTTTTAGTTGTAATGGGTTAACTTTGGTTTTCTGCCAGCTGCTCACCAAGACACTCTGTCTCTCCCCCTCCTCAACAGGACAGGGGGAGAACATGAGATAAAGCATCTTTTAGCTTGAGATAAAGATGGGAAGATCACCAATTACTGTCACAGGCAAAACAGACTCAACTTTGAGAAAATTAATTTCATCTCTTTCCAATTAAATGTAGGATAGGATAGTGAGAAAAAAAGAGCAAGACGACTTCTTCTCACATGCTCCAGGTTTTCCAAGCTTAACTTCAGTCCTTTGTTCCTGAATCCTCAACCCCCTTTCCCTCAATCCCCCGAGTGGCATGGGGTATTGGCGAATGGGGGCTGCAGTCACTCCTTCTTCTTCACAGTTCCCTGCTGTGGTGGGGGATCCCTGCCGCAGGATATAGCCCTTGTCAAACTATTCCAATGTGGGTCCTCCACACAAGCTGTAGCTCTTCAAAAACAGTACCAGCATGGGTCCTCCAGGAATGGACTGCTCCAGCATGGGCCCCCCATGGGCTGCACTTCCTGCTCCTTTGTGGGTCTCCACAGGCTACAGCTTCTGTCAGAGCACATCCACCTGCTCTGGCATGGGCTGCAGGGTGGGTACCTGCTATAGCTGCTCCAGTGCTATCCTCCATGGGCTGATGGGCACAGCCTGCTCTCTTTGTGGGCAGCAGCAGAATCTCTGCTCCAGCACCTGGAATGCCTCCTTGCTGTTCTCCTTCACTGACCTTGGTGTCTGCAGGGCTGTTTCTCTCACATTTTTCTTGCTCTTCTCCCGTAGCTCCTGGGCAGCAGTTTTTTTCCTTATATGTGTTAGCAGAGGCACCAACCAGTCCTATTGATGGGCCCAGCTTTGGCAAAGAGCAGGTTTGTCATGGAGCCAGCTGGAACTCGCAGTGTCTCTCACAGAGGCCACTCCTGCAGTGGTCCCTTGCCTCCCAAAGCCTAGCCATGTAAACCAGATACACTAATCCTAGTAGCAGCTCTTCTTTCTCTGGTGGATGAGAAAATCATTCAACATTACATTAATCTCACACATCAGTTCTGATGATTTCAACATCAATCACTTTCAAAGTCCAAATCTCTAAAGCTAAAATTAAAATATTTGAGAGGCATATTTACTGTAACAAGCTTAATTTATAGTGTCTGACTTCATGTTGCTGCACAGGAGTGCAAAATAACTTAAAGTTTCAAAGTTTATCTAAAAATTAATTTATATATGCATGTATAATTCAATTTATAATTTAATTCAGCACATTCAAGACTTTTTAGAAATGAAGTTTTCTGGTTTCTACAAAAAAGACATATATCTTAGTCTTCATTTCTTCCAGATGTTAACATCAGTATAGGTATAGGAAAAGTGCATTCCACTGATCTGCTCTTCCTAATGCTACCAGCATAAAGGAAGATCCAAATTAGTTTCTTTGCTACTGTAATCCTTTATTTTAACAGCATTTACCATTCTTGTTTAAGCATTTTGAAAAAGGAGCTGCAGAAACTTGCAACTTAATCTCCTTGCCTGTTACACAACCAAATATTCTGCAGTCTTCAGTGATTTGGTCTTGTAGCTGACCATTGACTGTAACACATTTAAAGGTAGTAGGAGTATTTAAAACACTTTAGGGAAATTATGCTTCATGAATATCTCCTCACAAATGCTATCAGTTCACTGTCTGTAGATGATGCTCAAAGAAGCCACTTGCTGTGGCTGGTTGTACATTTAGCTTAGGTCTTCTTCCATTCCATAACCAGGAATGCTAAAATAACTTTACCTGTTTTTGACTATCAAAAACAACTGGCCTGCTCATGCCAATGATTAATAAACCCTGCTTTTTTCCTGTTCACAATGGGAAATAATATACTTTTCATTGTTCCTTCTAAAGAAAGTGTGCTGGCAGTAAACTCCCTAGATTTGTCTCCCCTGATGGAATGTTTTCTTGAGGCACAAGAGATGGGTTTCTAACAGCCCACCTCTTGCTTTGCTTTTTTTGTATCTTTATTTCAGGTCTGATTTCCATGCCTTTTTATAGTTTCATTTCTGAGAGGAAAAAAAATAGGCACCCTGCTAATGTCTTACAAGGTCCATGTATCCATATACACCAAATAGCTGCTGTGTTGTATATCAGAGTCTGAAAGGAGGTCTGAAAGGAGGTTTCTTAAAATGAAATTTGGATGCAATTTTTAAAATTTTTGCACTCCTAGATGACAGCCAGTAGAGTGAAAAGTGTAACATTCATTTTCCCATGCAATGACACTTCTCTGATGTCTGTAAGATTGTGTAGTCTAAATGGATAGTCAAGTTGTTTTCAACTTGCCCTTCACAGTTTCTGGGAAGAAAAGTAGGTTACTTGAGGATATATCTCTGTTAGGCAATAGGTGCATGCTGGCATCCAAATTCCCTATACAGCCAAATCCAGGAAGAGTGCTGCTGCTTGCCTGAGACCTGCCTGCATGCCCATGTGGCAGTGATGAGCTGGGTGTGTTCCTAGGTGCTCCCTTGCCTGCTGGGGGTGCAGTTGATCCATTCATTGAGAAATAAGGCACTCACAGATTCCCTGATATTTGTGTTTCACTTAACCCACTGTCCCCTCAAGTGACAAGCCCTGGGCTTTCTGGGTTGCTTGACTATCTACTGTGCCTACTGGGCAGAGGGGCTACTCAGCTAAAGAAATGAGTGCAGGGAGTTGGGAGAACCTCAGAAATTCAGGAGGGAAGGAGAGAGGAAATGAATGATACATTGGTGCCTGTTAAGTGAATTGATTTAATCAGAAAATAATTTTTATTAGATTGGAAACTTATTCCTAGGGTTTTTTTGAATGCTTCTCTATCAAAACTTAGTCTGATTTTTTTTCCTGATAGGATTGGCTCCTCAGAATTCTTTAATTTTTATAAAGGCTTTCCAAATATAATGTAGGATTTGAGTATTTTTATAGGGAGTTTTCTTCTTTTGTTTTGACCAATGCACTGTGAATTTGACTGTGTAGATAGCATCTAGCCCTAGACAAAGAAATATCAGAGTGGTATTTTTAGTAATACTACTTTGGCTTGCTCTCTGAAGATGAAGAAAAATTTCTCTATTTTATCCCACTTTTGCACAACCTGTAAAATCCTCTATGTGCAGTATTTATAGCTGAATAAAGCACATTTTATTAATTCCTCATCTTAAAACGAAGATTTTGAGAGAACTTAGTAACTTTCATTTTCGGCTGCATGATGTCAACATAATCAGCAGCTTGTTTTGTAACTGATAAAGTTGTTGCAGCTCATAAAAATCAGTCACTCTATTTTTATTTTTTTTTGTTATTCATGTATCTCTGTTTACAATTGTAATTAAATGTTTAATGGAATAAAAAAGCTCATGTATTTGAGAATTGCTGCTAATAAAACAAATAGTGATTTAGATAATTCCTGGCATTCTGATACATTAAATAGGCTGGATTTCCCCAGGGCATTTTTAACTGTTTGGAGCAGAACCAAATGTGGAGCAGTGATGAGATAGTGATAGCAAGCAGCTTAAAATTCTTGATCCTGTTGTTACTGCAGGAGATACATATGTACATGGGGTTGTACTCTTAGTTTTCTGAAAGCCAGTATATGCTGTACAAAGCCTGCCACAATGAGCAGATTTTTATTTGTTTTGAAACACAGGAATGTATAAAATTAATAAGGTCTTCAGCAGTTCCAGCCACACTAAGCATGCCTTACTCTGCCTTTCATGTTACAGAAATTCTGCTGCTGCCCATTAAGTTTCATGACGGATTCTTTCTAGGCAGGGGATTTTTTAAAATAAGGGAATATGCTTTATGGCTGTACAAACTTCAGGTATTACCTCAGCTGAGGCTATTTGCTTCTGAGAATGGTGTTTAAGGTGACACTATTTCCTAAATGCAGTTAGTGCACTTTTGTTTGATCTTGTTCCAAAACCATTATCCATTGACTTTATTACTACAAGTTGTATATGAGCTCCTTGAGAGAAGACTGTAAAGACTGTGCATCAGCTCAGCTGTCATGGATTTGGAGCTAAAAATCAAGTTCAGTATCTCATGCTAAGCAGTTGGAGGAAAAATCTGCCTTGGAATCCTCACCTTTTCTTGAGCTTTAAGTCTCTGGATCATCAGGCTGGTTGCTGTATAAATTATTTGAAAACTTTGCTGTTAGCTCAGGGCTATCAGAAGAGCAGAAAGCATCCCAGTATAACAGAGGGGTTATAAGAAACTGTAGTATCTATGTGAAAATGAAAAAATTGTATAGATCCAGTTGTTCACTATTTAAACCCACCTTAAGGCGTTTCAGAAGGGAGAATATACAAGGAATGATGGGTGCAGGGTGCATTTGAAACTGCAATTACATGCCAAGAGTAATGAATGGATATCTTAAGAAAACTCAGCAAAACAAAGCTACCTGTGAAATTATTTCTTTGTTCCCCATTAGAATACTTCTGTACTTCTTTAGAAAGTGTAAGTGAAAACCAGTGCTGACCATGCTAAAAAACAAATTAAACATAAACTGGAATATAATTTCAGATTAATGATAGCAGGTATTCATGTTTTGTGCTGATTTAAGTGGAAATGTGCACCTGCTTCAAAGGTAATAATTGGGGGAATAATGACAAATAACAAAACCACCAAAATGCTGTGTTGCCTCTTGTGAAAAATTAATTAGATGAGCAAATAAAAGAATGTCCATTGGAGTGACTGGTGGCTACAATAAAGATGGTGACTCATGTCAGGTTCAGCAATTTCCCTCTAGCTGTTTGTTGGAGAGGACCCATGAGCATCTAGAAAGTCGTGTATTTCTGGGACATTTAAAAGAAACACAAGTGATTAAGGGTCTTAAAGAAATTCTTGTGGCTTTCTGGCAGCTGTTGACAGAAGTTGGCCTGTTCAGTCTCTTCCTGGGCAGTGATAAAATAGCCAGCATAGAAAAGGTTGGGAAGAGGAGTGAAATGGACTAAGTTAGAGCTCATGCTCTGTCAGTTTGCTCTAGGGCTGGAGCAGCTCTAACAGCCTTTGCAGTACAGTGGGTGGGGGGTGGAATTTCATCCAAAGCAGAAGTTGATGTGCATTTCTAACCCCGTGCTGCTCATTTGCTATTACCTTATGGAATAAAGTGTTTCAAAGGTTTCAGGCCAATGGGTTGGCAGAGAACACACAGTTTTCTGTCTTCCTGTGAATCAGTACATTCCATAACTTCTTCCTGCTTATTATAGAGTTGTCTTAGGCCTGTAGCTGTGTGTTTAGTCCCATAAACTCTAATATTCAAGGCAGCTTTCTACTTTTGTGGTCTTGGATGCTTATAGAAAAGTAGTTTCCCTGAGTTTTCAACAGGATCCATAGTGCTAAATTTGGGTGGGATAATGATACTCTTTGCATCATTTAGATGTGTCAGCAGTCATGGTTTGAAGCGTTTGCTAAACTGTACAAATTCTCTATGTATCTTTTCACAGAAAACCAGCATGTCATGTGACATCTGACTTTTGCTCTTGACTAGTTAAAGAGTTGCTCATGCATGCAGTCCTGTTCATAAGTGCCTCTTAAAACAACATGGGATGAAGTGTATTCAATTCTGCTTCTCTGTTGGTGCTGAGCTTTTTAGATCCATGAGAAGATGCATCTTTTGCATAATTCCTGTTACATCAATAAAGACTACCTAACTCCCCTGGTTAGTGCAGTGAATGGGATTGTTCTAAGAAAAGATGACTTGAAAATAAATTACTTAAAACAAGCAGACAAAAAGATCACTGGTGAATGAAAGCCAAACGATTTTGAAATTATTTGCAATTTTTTATTTTTGTGTGACTTGTTTGTAAAATGTGAGCCAACTCTTTGATGCTGAAGACTGATTGGTGCTTATTTGGGATGTTGTGAGCTTCAAAATACATCAATACACCAAATGCTGTTTTCAGGCTTTTACAGTGCAAACGATTTATTGTTTGAATAACAATTCCTTTGGGTCTACCATGAAACAAAACCCTTAAGTGTTTTGGAAAACGTTATTCTTTTGAACAATGCAATTTCCTTTGGCAGTGTGAGCTGCTGTCCCTGTAGACTTTTCTTTCAATTCCCCATTGGGCTTCTGGCCGGCAGCTAACCCCTTCTGTCTTACTTTATCCCATTTTCTGCAATATTGTTCTCTCTGAGCCTTTTTGTCATGGCTTAGCTACTTCAAGCTCCTGCTGTGGAAAGTTGGAATGTGCCACACTGTATTCTCTGGCTCTGTGTATATGGTCTTAATGCACATCAGCCTCAATCAATTTGTTCCTGCAACCATATGACAGCTGAAACCTTAGTCCGCTAGAAATTTCAATTTTTAAAAAATACTTTTTCCCCATTTGTGCATTTTATTCTCTAGTGTGTGTCTGTGCAAGGGCTGTTCCAGGCATTCTGTTTGGCTTTAAATAACTGTTGCTTATATCCATTTTTCACAAGACACTGTATTGCACAACTGTTTCCCTTTTTACTTCTCCAAGGTTGGGTTTACCTACTCAAGGCCCTTGCTTTTAATTTCTTTTCCTATTTATATCAACTCATCAATTATTTCATGATGTTTATTTTTAAATTATTCTTCTTTATTGCCTTGTCCCCACCCTCTTGCTCTCTCTTGTCAAACTCCTCTAACAAATCCACAGCCTTGTTTTGGTATGGCATGCCATGGTCTGCAATGCACCTTGTGTGAAACACCCAGGGAAAATATGGTGGGCAAAATATATGTAGGATTTGCAAGAATGCACTTCTTCTTAAAAACTTTATACATTATTTTTTTTCTGGCAGGGCAACACTTTTGGAAGTTCTTAAGTGTTTTAAACTCATAAATCCCAGATATGCACTTCTGAAAACCCTGAAGTTGCAAGGAAGATGGAAGTTTCCGAGTTGTGTGAGTGTGAGTTGGCTGACAGCCTTCAGGTGTGGTCCATAGATCTGGTAATACAAAAGGCAATGATTACATGAAGGGCAATGAAACTTTTCACCACCAGTGTGACTGTCATGTCAGCCAACAACATGTTCTTTCAGAATCTCTTTCCTTTTAATTAAATTAGGGCTCTGAATTTTTTTCTCTGCAGAGATATACAAGCAACTCTACCTTTGTGTCTTGAAAAGGATGAAGAAAATGTTCCTTTTTCTTATGAAATCTGTTTTTCAAGTGATTGCATATTTTTTTCTGTTTTTCAGGAATAGAAAACTGAGAGTGCATCTTTTCAAGTTAGTTTGTGCAGATAGTAAGTAGGATTTTCTCTGATCAAGTGAGAAATTTGTGTCAGATGTAGAAATGCCTATTTATTATAGAAGTACCATGGTATAGTAATGCCTTCTGATTTACAGGCTACAGTACCTAAGACACACATAAAGTACTTGAAATTTTTATTTGTTTTAGCTCTCAGGTTACCACTGTATGTTGTATTTTTGTTGTTTTAGGTTTTTTTAATACATTGCTTAAATAAGGGGGGTGGTATTTTAGAAAGACTGTAAGATCCCTCCCTGTTTGGACTAATCTGGATGTGGTATTTGAGCTGATGCTTTCTATAATTTCCTTTTTGCTAAAAGTCTCTTCCTAACAGCTGTTTGCATTTTGGGTTTTTTAAATGTGTGTTTCTCCAGTATTTGCAAGATTAAAAATATTTTATAAGAACCATTTTTTCAAATTAAATAAAGGTAACATTCATTTTCTGGAAAAAAGATAATGTAATTATATCAGGTCTCTGGTTTACAGCCTTACATAAAACATGGCTTTCTTTAATAATGACATGGTTATTATTAAAGTGTTTCCCTTTAATAGAGGGGTGGAAAGGAATACTTAAAGTACAGGGTTACTCATTCATGTTCAAGTAGAAAGAAAACAAACATCTTTAAAGATGTGTTTGGTCTCCTATGGAATGAGTCTTTTTAGGTCTGTTTTTTCAGAGTAGGAACCTGGATGGGTGCAAGCTGTTGAAATACACAATGATATTTGAGGAAAGATTACTCCAATTACTTGTTTGTTCCATGTCAATATCAACATTAGCCATTAAGCAGTTTGCTTTCATAAAGTGAAATTAGACTTACTCTAATCCAAAGCATAAAAGGGAGAATGTTTCCCAAAATAACAGGACTAGGTTATTTTTGTAGATCTGCCTTCTGACTTTTGAGGTAGGGCTCCGATGTGCTTGGGAATTTTTGAATTTACAAGATGTGTCCTCACAGCCTTACAGAACTTCAGGCTAAGAGCAAATTGAGGCATATAATTGTATTCTGACAGGTGGAAACTTAAATGCTATCGTAGTACATTTTAGCATTTTGCTAGGTCTCCTTTTTAGGATTATTTATCTGAACAAGGGCTTTTGTTTGGCTTTAGGGTGAAGGACAGTCTAGGTCCTAGTTTTGAAAGGCAATATTGATATGAACAATTCTTAATAACAGCTGCTTCAGAGAGCCTTAATATGACGTTATGTAAGTTCAGATTTCTTGCCTTCTTCTTGATTTAGCTATTGTTTCCTTTCAGGAAGGGTAAAAATTTGAGGCATGTGTTATTAGACTTTTTTGATTAAACTTGCATTGTGAGTACAAATTCATAATATTACTTACCAGTCACTTCATTTCCCACATAAAGTGCTTCTTATCTGTCTCCTTTCAGGAGTGCACTTATTAAAACTTAGGCACACAGGACACACAAGCTCCAATAACTTTTATAGCATTTATTAGTATTTGCATACTCTGTGTGGCCATAGCTTCACACAGCCAGGAGAACTTATCCTCAAATATTTGCAGAAACAGTGCAAGATGTCACTAGACACCAATGGTAAGTCTGTCTCCTTTGTCTTTACATCTGCTTCTCTTCAGACATTTTTACATATTGATGAATTCCCTTAATCGTTTTCTTCACGGTCCTTTGTTTGACTCTCTCCAGTAGCCCCCTATTCCTGTTGTACTTGGGAGCCCAGGACTGGACACAGCACTGGAGCTGTGGTCCCACCAGGGCTGAGTAGAGGGGGAAAGATCCCCCCTCTTGACCTGCCAGCAATGCCCCTTCTGATGTAGCCCAGGTCCTGTTTGCTACAAGGGCATTTTGGTGTAATTTGGCATTCCCAGGGCCTCTTTGGCAAAGCTGCTTTCCAGCTGACTGCCCCCAGCACATATTGACAAGTGAGCTGCTGGGGTTGTCCCCTCTTCAGATGCAGGAATTTTTAGTTCCTTTTGTTGAACTTCTTGAGGTTCCTCCAGGCTGTCCATGTCCCCCTGGATGGCAGGACAGCCCTGAGGCGTATCAGTTCTGTATCATCTGCAGACTTGCTGAGGGTATACTCTGCCCCATTATCCACCACCACTCTCTGGGCCTGACCTTCCAGCCAGTTTTCAGTCCTCACTGCTCATCCAGCCCATATTTCATCAGATTCCCTATGAGGATCTTGCAGGAGACTGAAAGTACCAAACCATGTTTATTCTTGAACAGATCTATAAAATGGAAACAAATTACCAGCTCATTTCATTTTTCTCAAGTCATTAGAGCAATTTAAACCAACAGGTGGTCTTTGAGAGATAGTTATGAAAATATTTAGATATATTTCTCTATAATTTTATAAAATACATTTTTTTCATTAAATTGTAAGCTACATATGCAAACAGTGTGGCACAGAAACCTATTAAGCTGTTGTACTGATAAAAGATCACTTAAAAAATACATGTAATAGGTGTATTTTCTGAGAATATAAAGGTTGCTTTTCTGGGAAATGGAAAAAAGGAAAATGGCATAATACTTTCTGTCAACTTTTACAATCATGTATGTTTTATACTTGGATTGCTGGAAGCATGCCCATGAAATATGTCTGTCTTTAAAGTAAATCATAAAAAACATGACTGAAAGGAAGACTGGGAGTCACACAGTCCATGCTTATGCCTTTGGAATGCATTTACTATAACTAAATGTAATACTGAATGATAGATGAAATTATATTTTATCATCAGTGTAGAGACTTAATCGTCAGGTTAAAGACTTAAAATAGTGGTTCCTTGTAAAAAAATTTTAGAACATAGTACTTTTTGCATTTTTTCCAGAGTTATGACTAATTTACTTAATCTTTTTCATTACAGTTCAAATAAAAATAGTGATATTTTGTTCTTTGCTTACAAAATTACCAAGTCCCTGTGGGTTATAATACATTTATTGTTACTTTTTATGATTGGTTTTACTGTTTTATCTCAAAATAAGCTAAAGATCTTCAGTTCAAAGAAACTGCTGCCTCTTGCAGGCAAATGTAGCCTGCAGTATAATTGTATTAGGATTTTGAAATAAAGCAGGTGTGCAAATTGTTTCTCAGGAAATAAAGTAAGCTCATTCTTACTGTTAATGTGTTTTTCTGTTACCTTGTCTTATATTCCAGTCTGTTTGTGTCTGCTTATTTCTCTAGGACATAATCCAAAGCCATTGAAAAGTCTTCTAATTGCAGTGAACTTGAGATCAAGGCCTTAAAATTCTCAATTTTAAACTCTGTGGGAAGAAATGTTGATGGCTTATGCAGTGCTGATTACTGTGGAGCCCTTGTCTTGAGGGCTTTAGGCTGTGTTTCATTTTTAAGATTATATTCAGCACAGATACTGATTTGGTCTTTAGTTTGTCATCGTTTGAAATAAAGTTCTTTTCTTTGTGAGTGTGTTGTATTACAGTTGGGGGTTGGGGCTTTGGGAATGGTGTAGTTTTTTGCTTTTGTTTGTTTGTTTTCTTTCTATTTGAACATAAGTAACCCTGTACTTCAAGTAGACCTTCCCCCCCCACCCCTCCCCCCCATTAAAAGGAAATGCTTAATAATAATAAATGCCATGTTTTACATAAGGCTGTAAAACAGAGACCTGACATAATTACCTTTTTTTTTTTTTTCAGAAAATGAATGTTACCTTTAAGTAGGGCATATAGTTTAAAACACTTTTACACTTCTGTGAGTCTGTATGCTAAAGCAAGGAAGTACTACTTTGTAATTTTAAAAATGAAAATTAAAAAAAATAATGAGGTTACCTGTCCTGCCTGCCTAACACATACCTTGAACTCTTCAGGTGATTTATAACCTGTTTACATTCTGCACTGTTTGCCATCTGGAGTCCCAGTGTTTCCAGTTCCTATAGGTTTGGAGTACTGCTGAGAAGGCAGTCATGGTGCAGTAGGTGAGGGGCAGTATAAATCAGGCAATATTCAGAGAACTTTTGTGGTGGCTGCACTCCTATTCTTCAGAGAGATAATTCTGTTTATTCAATTTTTCAGAAAATCAGAGTCATTGGATCATTTTTAGTAAGATAGGATTTGAAAAAGCAGCTTGGTAAAAATGTATGGTTATCAATCAGCAATTGTAGTTTCTGTCTGAGTAAAATAAAGGTAGAGATTAGATAAAAATGCATGAGTACAGTAATTCAAAGAATGATAAACTGTCTTGAGTTGCAGACTGCAACAAGTATGCTTTGCTTGCTTGCAAAGTGTATCAGACAACACCTATTTTATGTTCATTCTTATCAAACTTCTATTACAGAAAGGGTGGTTTTTCACTTTTGTTGTTGGGATTTTTTCATTGAAGAGTGGTGATTTGTTTTATACCTCTCTACAGGCACATACATCAGTTAAAACAAAAAACAAAACAAAAAAACATTATCTCATTTGATAATGCCATCAGACTACTTCAGGTTACAGGCTTCCTTATTTTTCCCTGTATTTTGAGGCTACAATTTCACTTTTTTAAAATGCATGTTAAAGATATCTGCACAGTAACATGGAGTTTGATGTTTTTTTACATTGCTACATTTTTGTCTGTGTTGTGGTAGATGTCCAAAGGATAATGTTACAGATAAAGGCAGAAAAGTTGAAAACCATGCCTTTATTTTGGATGGAAGCAGAATCTGAACAATTTCAGATGATTCACTTTATCTTCACAGTAAGAAAAGCCCCTTGGCTCAGGAGACTGTAATAGCCACTTTACATGATATTTAGTATGTATTGAGTAGTTGGAAAATGTGAGGGTTACCATTGAACCATCTGCCTATTCTAGTGAAATTGTTTTCTGGTTTTTTATCCAGCTGCGAAAGTTGTTTTGGTTCCAACTGAGTGGTAAACCTGCATTTAACTCTACAAATTTGAAGATATGTCAGCATCTTCCATCAATTTTGCAGTTCTAGTAGCAGTGAAGATGGAGGACTTGGCACTGTTGTTATCTTTGGAATACATTCAGAGGTTTGGAGTGGCTTCACAGGCCATAGAGACAAAGTTGGACAGATTCCATGCTCACTGTATGACACAATTTATGAACGTATGTATCCTAATCTCACACAGAAATTAAATGATGTGAAAGCATGTAGAGAAAGTTGGAGGTCACCTTTGTATTTTTTAACAGCATATTGTATAATGTGGATTGGCATTCTGTATTGAATTAGGGCCTTTTATGCAGTATGCTGTGCAAATGCAGTGAGAGGCCTTGTCATGAGAGCTGAGGAGGAGAAATAAAGGCAGAGAATGGCAATTTGTCTCAGTTTGTTGGTTTTGGATTTAAATTAGCTCCCTAACTCCTAGATTAATGTCCTAGCCACTATATTTCACTTTTGTGCCAGTTTTCATCTGGCTCTGGCCCTTGCACAGGCTTATATCTACAATCACAAATAGTGCAGAAGCAATGTAAAATTCTAATTGAGGCACACCCATCATTTTGCTAAAAATATACTCTCCAGGAAAGCAAATTAGGGTTTGCATTTGCATAACATATCTTACAATTTCAGTTATTGGGATTGAAGCTCTGTTTCTTGGGTTGGGGAGGATATGGTTTTGGGTTTTTTCCACAGAAATATATTCAGTTTTCTTCTTAAATCAGGACTGAGGTAGCTGGAGATGCTCCTGTGTTCAGAGGGCTCAAAGTTTTGAAAGCAGCCTACTGAAAAGTGAATGTATGTCCAAGTAGAACTTTCTTTTCTGAGAGACTGGTTTTCTCAAAGTAATGAACTTCCTTGTTTTGAGATAGAGAGATGGAATGTAAAACTGGTGTCAACAATTCCCTTCAGATTATAAGAGATCAGAATAGAATCCAAATGTAGTTAGTTTAATTGTAGATATAGCAAAGAAAAAAGTCCAATATTTAGATCTGTGGAAAGAGATTTGTAACTCAGATTAGTCTGATTTGTGGTTTTTAATAGTTCCTGTAAAGTATATGGACATACTGTGGCTTTTTCTCCGATTAGTGGTCAAATTATTTATAGCAGATTCAAAGGCTGATACTGTCTTAAGAAAATTTATATCTACAGGAAGCTTTATTTTGTTGGCTACAGAAACATTATATATAATTCTTGTAAATAATGAAAATTATTCCATTTCCCTCTCTCTGCGACCCAATAAAGACTTACCAAGATAGGAAATATTATAAATATATCATACAGAAGGTTTAAATTAATTTAAAAATTAAATCTGAGCATTGTATCTTTGAAGTTCTTTATTCAAGAGGATGTCTTTAGAGACAGACTTCTCTCTGCTGTAAAACAATGTGTGCAGCAACCAGGTGCTATGTGGAGGTGTTTCCAATTGTGTTTTTACTATTCAGATGTCAGACTTAGGGATTCTTCAACCTCTTGTGCAAGGTATTTGGGTCTGTTTCCACTGAAGCTTATCCAGTAGAAGCTGAAAAGCAACAATAAACAAATGTAATGTGGAGAGCATTGCTGGATGCTACTTTAGGAAGCTGTTAAATTTAGTAGCCATAGTTTTTGCACATCATGAGGGCAGAATCTTTAAATACTTAATCTGTTTTTAACTTCTAATAATTTTCTGGTTTATGAAGTCTGTGTGGTACTTATTTTACACACAATGGAAAGTTGCTTATTTTTCCTAGCTCCAGTCAGAAATTTTTGATCTGGCAAGAAGAAGCGTTTAATGTGGCTTATATATATTTGTTCTGTAAAATTTTGAAAATAAGTCTTCATTTATGTTCATATATTATTTTTCTTTCCCTGCATTTTTAAATACAGTAATTCTTAACAGTAGTATTAAACAGCCTCTTCAGGAATGCACTAGATATGTAGCTGAGTAGTGGAAAACAGTAGTGCTGTGCTTTAGTTGTAAAATTTCAGAGAAGTTATTTGGGTTTTGCAGAGTTTTGTGCATCACCTGGGAAAGCATATTATTATTGTTTTGCAGGTAGGCAAATAGCATCAAGGCTTCTTTAATGTGTGTGTGTGAGTATTGGTTTTGTCTTCTGAAGAGGCATTTGCCAAAAGAAGAAAGGGAGAGATGAAGACATCATTCTGTGACGTGTGACATTCTCTCTGTATATTTCTCAGTCCTTAGTTTTTCAAAGGTTATTTTTGTTTTCCTGGCAGGTCACTCTTGATCTCACCAATGCTGTATTTTTCAGTTGTGTAAACAACTGGAACATAGCAACAAGTGAAACACAGATGAAACTACTGAGACTGTGTATGTGCTATGGCAGCAAAGAATTTGGCCAGGAAGAATACCTAGGCCTTAATTACCTCTGGTTGCTTTAAAATCATTAGATGATTAAGCTATTAATGAATTTAAGCTGTGCCTTTGGTTCAGCTTGACCAGTAATAAGTTCATTAAGTTACTCATCACCCAACATTAAATTTCAGCTACACTGCTAAAATGTGGGTATTTATTTAAATTACTATGAATGCATATTATTCCTTTCTTCCTCTGCCAGTGCAGTATAATGCGTATATGGACCAGGCACAGTATATTCTTGGTGTGTCTCATGCTTCATTGCCAAATGTTTTTTATTTTGCTACTGAACCACTATTCCAATGTCCAGTCACTTCCTTCTGGCCTGAAAAACATGGCCTTACAAGCAGGGATCACTTTTCATCTGGAAGATGTGTTCAGAGAAATCAAGCAGCATTGATTTTGACTTTTGGGTTTTTGCTACTGTAAATGATCCCTTTTCTTTCTCACTTTTCTTTCCTAACAGTAGCTCTTATGTCATCCTACCAGCTGACTCCAGAGAGCTACTGGAAACATTTCATTTGAAAAGTAACCAGTGCTTTGGTGACAAAGAACAAGGCCGAGAATGTTCATGTATGAAGTAATATCTGATTTAATAATTTATTTCTCTGTAGAGTCTTTTGGGTTAACACCAACTCCATCTATGGTGGCTTCAGGCAGGTTGCACATTCTCTCTTGTGTTAAGACCTTTCTAACACAAAGCTGTCTATATTATCCAGATTGCTCTCTTATTTCTGGTTGCCTGTCCTGACAGTCAACTTTCTTGGAAAATAGTTTCACTGTCCAGCTTGGATGTGATTAATTTTTTTCACAGTACTTGTGGAACTGTGTTTTGGATACATGGCTAAAACAATGTTGATAATGCACTAATTGGCTGTTGCTGAAGAGTGCTTGCACAGCACGAAGATCTTTGTTTCTCTGTCTCCCCTCAAATTCAATAGGAAAGTAGGTGAGGAAGAGGTTGGGATGGATACAACTATGGCTGACTTGGCAATAGAAACTGGGTTTAGAAGAAGGAGGGTGTGGGGATGTGTGAGTGTTTTCCATGGTGGTTGTTGCTTGGAGGGTGCCCACACCTGTGGGAGGTAGTGAGTGACGTCGAGTCACTTACTGCTTTGGGGGTGGTGTGTCCCCACTTTCCTTCACCTGTTAAGCTGTCTTTATTTGATCCACAAGTTTCCTTGCTCTGTTCTTTGTCTCCTGTGTGCCACTGAGCGGGGAGAAGTGGGTGAGCAGTGGTATGGGTATCATCTGACAAAGGTGATCCCCCACAATAGTTTATTTAAGTGTAAACCATTTGCAGACCTGTGGTTGGAGCTGTGTTGCTCCCCAGGTGCCTGTTTCGTGTGCCTGTTAGGCCAAGAGTAGCTGTGTAAAAGTAGATTGTCAATCTCATCTGTGTGTGTCTGTACTTTGAAGCTCTTGGCCATTGGACTGGCAGCTCTGTACATCAGTCTCCAGACTCAGATAACCAACCTATACTTCCTCAGAAACTTCTTTTGTTTTAAAAACATAGATTTACAGAGCTTATTGTAAGATGCTTGACTTCACCTTTTCATTGGTCGAAGCCTCTTACTGCCAGGACATGGAGTAATCCATTTTGTGATTCTATGTGAAATGGACAGGTTTTAAGCTTGGTCAAATGAGTGAAAGATTTGGTTTGTTGATCTTGCTGTATTTGGTCTTAATTAGTTTAGGGTAAAGTCATAACTGCACTGTTCTTCTGTCTTTGAAGCCAGCAGTCCATACCTTAAATCAGTTTTTCTCCTTTTTGCAACATGGAAAATATTTTGGTTAAAGAATTTAGTTCAGAAGCTTGTGCAGTTTTTAGAATCTTTTCAGAGACCTTGCCACTAAAATCAGCTATTCTCTATTCTTTTTTCTTGTATTCTTAGCACAAGTGGGCCAGATTGCCATCCACTGTTTTGATCAGTTTTTCAAGTGATCTGTCTTTTCCAGAGATTGTTTCTGTTCAGCAGTCTGACCACTTGCTTGTCTTTTCACAAAATTCAATCAGGTAAGGGGGATATTGAGCTTGCATATGTCTCTCAGCACTGTGCAGGTCCATTTTTTGCTCAGCCTGTGCTGGAGATGCATATTGTGTACACCTACACTTCTCAAGTTTTCACAAATCTGTAGCAGTCATTTGCCTGCTTGATTTCTTGCTCGTGACTCTTCATTTAGAAGTGGGTTTAAATCAGCATCACCTGCTTCAGTGTCTGTTACCTGAACAACTGCTGGTGCTGTTCAAATACTTTTCATTTCTTTCTTAAGATTGGTCCCTTCCCTGAGAACCACTTGTGCAAACTTACGTGTTGCTTTTCAAAGTAGGTTTTATGTGTCACTGAGCTTTTTACACTGGAATAGTTTGGCACTCTCCTGGCCCTGTTGCTTGGGACAGGTACTGTGTCATGCAGGAATATGAGCCTTTCTGAGCATTTTCTTGTCCATATGACATTGCAGTAGTGCTCTGTTGTGTTTCTGGAGTTTTGCAGAGCCATCTCTAGCATGTGTGTCAGGCATTTGCTTTCTCAGGACTGTTTTGGAGAGGTGTCATGTCAAGGAAGTCCAACAGATATAGGTCACCTTTATCTGTAGTAACCCTGAGGTCACACAAAGCCCTGAAAATCTCCTTGGGGGCTGCTCCATTTTCTCCACTTATGTATTTGGCAGCTTTCAACTTAGTGGAAGCACCTTTCTGCCATTTCGTTCCTCTTCTACAAAGTTTGAGACTGGCATTAGAGTCTGCAATACAGAGTATTGCAGCAGAATGAAATGTCTTTCATGATCCAGTAAAATCACATTAAGTGTAATTTCACATGGAAACAAAAGGTAATTACATCAACACAGCTAACGTCGTTAGACAAGAGGCCGAGCGCTAATTGGCTATTTTTAGTGTCTGCGTTGCGTAGGCTCGCTCCGTGCCATCGGCCGAGCGGAGGCCGGGCAGCGCCCAGGTGCGCGCCGCAGGGACCGGCGCTGCTCCGCGCCCGCGGTGCTGCACCGCCCCCCGGCGGCCGCTCTGCGCCTCCCGCCCCGGGGAATGCTGAAACACGGCAACGCATTTCTGTCACCGCAACGAATTGCTTCCTGGCTTAGGTCGTACTCTCGGTATTTAAAGGCTGTGTGCGAGCTTCACTCATGATGAAAAAAAGCGAATTTTTGTTTCCTTTCGCCTAAATTAATAGGATCATGCTCCTTGTACTTGGTTTTTCTTGTAGAAACGTCTATTGAGCTACTATGTGATGGACAGATTGCCTCAAACTTGCAAAATAGTGAACTCTGATTAGTGCTCAAAATGCCCCAAAAATTCTTTAAATGGGACTCCTTCAACATCTGCTTTGGCTTTAGAATATGATGACAGTGTGTGCTGATTTCAGTGGTTAGGTAAGAAATGCTGTGCTGCTCTGAGCAGTTTGGCTGCAGCCTGCAGAGAAGCAGTGGCATTGCCTCTGTTGGCCCTGATGACAGAAAGTGGAAGCTGCCCACCCTCTCAGAGCAGCTCTGCATCTCCCTCTGTGCCCTATCTCCCCCAGCATCTCCCTGGAGAGCTCCAGTGGCTCTTACAGCCCACCTGGCTGCTCCAGGTGGAGGAGTGCTGGGAGATGAGGACCTGTGCAGAGAGGGTCTATTAACTCTGTTTTCCTTGATGAGGCTTTGAGGGCAGGGATTCAAGTGCATATGAGAGAGAGAGATGAATTCAGCTCTGTTTTGAAGCTGATACCTGTCTGTGCTGTTTAGGCAATACACAGGCCCGAATCTATGTGCAACTTGAGCTGGGGTGATCCAGTGTGACCCCCCCTTAGAACAGTGGCAGAAACAGAGAATGTAGTTAATTGTTTCTCAGCCCTTGGAGATTTTCTCGGCCACTGAATCACTGTAAAAGCACAAAGACTTGTTCCAGGCAGCTGGACTCTGGGAGGCAGCACTCATATGTTTTTTCAGCTGCATCTGTGAGATAAGGAGGCTTTCTATTTCTCTCTCTCTCACTATTTTTTTTTTTTTTTTTTTTTTTTTACAAAAATGCAACAGACTTTCTTTAACTCGTTTAACTCACACTTTCAGCTCTTCAAAAATAAAGGGGAAAATATTTGTTTGAAACCTGTAAGCAATGTTTGTGCTTGTTGGCAGTGACAGTCCATCATCCCCTGTGTATTGATACTGGCCATTTAAATAGCTGCCACCTGTTCCAATTACGATCTGTGGGCTGTCACATCAGTTTAGGGCTGGGTAATGTTAAACATCCAGGGCCATGTTTCAGTCTTTGCTTACTGCTTGAGTAGAGTTTTAATTGGTAAGGAGCCTCTTCTATTCTGTAGATGCTGTACCAATTTCATAAGATCTGAATGTGTTTCTGATGATTTGGAATGACATTCCTGCTGTGCGAGGTCCAAATCTCTACAAGCAGAATTTTGCATAAAAGTTTTCTCTCCTGCAAGGCCAATAGAACGTCTTAATCTTCTTTCCAATTCAGAACATTATTTGAAGTTTTTGAGGCTGTGCTTTTATAAGTCCTCCTGAAGAACGGGATTTTACCACTGGAAATTTTCACTGATATTAATATGCAAATTGTGAGTGAGTGATTTCAGGATGTCGCTTATATCTGAGACTTTGGTAAAACTTCTTACAAGGTGAAATACTTTCGTGTTTGTGGAAGAGTAACAGACTAGGTGGGGATATCAGTCTTCGATTTTTGTTTTTTGTTTTTTGTGCTAGCTATTTATTTGTAGATCCAGCAAGCTTTGAAGATGGACCAAACTGAGAAGCTGTGAAGTTCTGCCCCTCTCTGCACCCTGCCCTGCCTCTGCCAGCTCTCTTCTTCCATCTTTTTGCTTTGTCTCTCTTTCCTTCCTACTACTTTTTTTTTTTTTCCTGCAAATCCTGTTGCTTTTCCATGTTGCTAATGAAACTGGTGAACAATGAAGAGCTGATAGTTCTGTCATTTGGTTTTGGAGTTCCTGTAGTTAGATTTTTGAAGAAATAGAACATTTATTTGTTCAGTTGACTTTTTTAGCCCATAGAATTACAGAATTTTACCAATTTACATGCAGAGTGCACTTTTGACATATATCTTCACAGAAAAAAAGTCATCTATTGATAAATGTTTTGTTTAGGTGTCTTTGAAGTTTTGTATCTGTTTTGGTTGCTGACTTTTAGAATTCCTGCAGACATATTCTGTGATGCCAAATAATATTGCATGTTTTTGTCTTCTTGCTAATCAAGCTGTGGTTTATTTTCATCTATTAATAGCACATTGTTCATAGACATTTTCATTATTTTTTGCAACTTATGGGGAGAGAAAATACTTCCTAACTCTAGGGACAATTTGAACTTACAGAGTGCCCCAAGAGAGCCATAATTGCGTGTCCCTGAGGCTTTTTCAAGCAAATCCAAAATGACTCAACAATTCTGCATTTAAATTTGTTAGGGTTTTTCATTTTATGAAAAACTGGGGTTTTTTTAACTCTTCTCTCCAGACAACAATCAAATGCCAAAAAAAAAAAAAGGAAAAAAAATTCTATCAGGGCAAAATTCAGTTCTTTGATCAGTTGCTTTATGTTTGGTACCAGTTAGTAAAATCATTCAGTTGTTGCAGATTGAGGGCTCTAGTCTGAATGGTTACATGTTGCAAAACTTGTGAAATAACTTGTGTTGCCATATCTAACCTGTTTTCGTCACAAAAGATAGATTACTTCTAATCCAGCTTAAGTTTTTTCATCATTCTTACACATTCCTTGATCATTTAGAGCATTCAAGAGCATCTTTTTGTCATCTAAATAAGTGTTTAAATTATGTGGCCTGCTAACTACATTTCTGCAGGGCCTAAAGAATGTTATCAGATGTCTTTGAGAGCTTTATTTTTGTTTTTGAAATTGCCTCTGAGGCATGGAGCTCATGGTGGCAGTTAATATGCTGGGAGGAGTAAAATCTGGCAATAGGATTGCAACCAGTCAGCAAGGATTAAATTGCAGGTGTGAACTTGGGAGGAATTTGATTTCCTCATAAAAAGGAGAAATTCTGGACCTGTCTGGAAAAATTTAAGCTCCCGTTGCTTGTGGATTCTTCAAGAATTGATGGGTGAAAAAAATCATCTTTAAGGTTTATAGATGTAGAACTTGGAGTTCACATTTAAACTTTTGCAGTTATATCAGTACATAATTCTTTCTCTTGGTGGGCACTTCTTTTTCTGTGTTAGGAGGAGTTCAAAGTAAATGGAAAAGGTGGCTTTGCTTTGAAGCAGGTGTGCTAATGCTGGAGTAAGTTAGTAAACTTGAGGAATTTTTTTCTGCCTGTATAAGTGCGTGATGGCATTTGTTCTGTATAGAAATTTTAGTTGAATTTAGGAGGCAATATTTGGGCATGAATTTGGGAGGTGCATGTTTTAATTGTGAGAAGACTGAGACAAATAATTCTGAAATTTGTATACATTCAATAATTGAATTACTTTTCAGTAAAAAATTGAAGTATTCTGGCTTCATTGACTGAAAGGCAGAGTTGAAAATTGTTTATATGATGCATTGGGCCATACTACCCTGTCCCATAGACATTTTGAGTAGGAACATGCCAAAGCACAACTTGGCTGCCTGCCTTCATACTTGGCATCTGGTCACTATCTCAGCAGATATCTTTGTGAGCATAAGGGTTTCATAAATTTCAAGGATTACAGGAAAGATTTGTGTAGACTAGTAAGATGACTGAGAACTTCCTGATGGATAAGTTTTTACTTCTGAAAAGAGCAAGACCTCTGTAGCCTGACTGATTGCAATTGCATTGTTTCACAGAATTGTCTGTTGGGTCTCAGTGATATTACATGTGGAACCTCTCTGATGGGAATCCCATCAGCAGTGTGACTAATTCAGCTGCCTGTGTTGTTTATGGGCACTGCCAGGGTTCTGATGTAGCATTGGGCACTGACCAATCAGTGCATCTTCTGCTCCATCACAGCTTTCTGATGAAACAGTGATACTAGGGCTGTCAACTGATTTTCTTTGCCCTGTAAGCTATCTTGTATACTGTTGTCCATTTTTTCTCCTGAAATTTTGTCTCTCTGGGTTTCATAGAACCTAGTTTGCTTATTTTTTTACCCTTCTGTCTTCATAATCAGTCTTTCAATGCCTCTTTCCACTCCATCTTGCTATTTTTCTTAGGGATTGAACTGTGGTCCTTTTATTTACATCAGACAAAGCTTACCTGTAAATACAAATCAAATTCATCTTTGCTGTGATGCCTTGCAAATGAATTTTTTCAGCTCTGGCTGAAGAAGAAGGGCCTGGAATAGAGAGAGCTTCTTGTGGCTGTTCAGCTAGATGTCAACAGCTCAACATGGCTAAAACAGGCCTCCTGCAGATTCCCCTCCTGCTGCTTCCTTGTCACTCTAGAAAACAACCTAATCTTGCCATGGTGTTCATAACACATGTCATTTATTACTTTGTTCTTTCCCTAACTTTGGAAATGACACTGTCAGTGTTATTGATGATTAAATTTTATTGTAAATGTAATTTCTTAAAGGAATTTCATTGCTGGTTAAAATACATTCAAATCTTCCATCCAGCTCTTCTTCACCTATTGAACAAGCTTGCCTATTAGTCCAGCATCCTTATCCTTGGGTTCTTCAGGTCAATCCTGCATTTTCATAGCCATTCAGATTCAGTGAAAGTTATTATTATTTTCTTTTGCAGACAGAATAGAATAAGCCTACAGGCATATCTTCTGAGTTTATTTTCCCTCCTTGTACAGAACATGGTCTTCACTTTTCTTGACCTTTATAAACTCTCAGTTGTTGCAGAAGCATCACTCCATCCTCTTTCATTATTCATAAAAATTTCAGGCTCAGCCTTATGCTCACTTAGTACAATAATATGCTTTTTTCTTGAGAGCTTTAATATGCTTTCTAATATGCTTTCTTCTTGAGAGCATCTCCAAGGTAGTCTCCATAGCCTCTTGATAATCCTTTCTTTAAAACCCCTTTATTATGAGGCCTAAAAAGCTAGGAAATTATTCTAAGTACCTGTTAAACTAGCCAGTAATATGACTTGGTTCCTTTTGCCTCCCTCTTTGTCACCTCTTACTATGTTATTTAATAGCATTGGAGTCAGGACTGTATTTGTTAGTTTTGGGTTTGTGGGATTACATGGAGTTTTTTGTTTATTTGCTTTGGTTTTGTTTTGGCTTTTTTTTTTTATTTTATTTTATCACACCAAACACAGAAGCATCCTGAGCTACCATTGAGAACATAAAGATGGTTATAATGTTAACTAAGTAATTATTCATAGTTGTAGCATTGCGTGGAAATTTGCTGTGTGAAATTTGCTGTGTGAAATTTGTTCTTGAGAGAAGTGGCAGAAGTGCCAGTTGATCATTTCATCCCTTTGGAATTTACCACCTTGTCTTCCCTACGGAAAGAAGTGTTAAAAAAAAAAAAAAAAAGAAAAAAAAAAAAAAGAAAAGTCAACAAAGAGCAACCACATTGCAAATAAAAGATGCTCTTAGCTAATCTGAAGGGGCATTTGGCTGCCTCACAAAAACACTGTGTATTTTGGCAGTTAGGAGCTTTGGCTTAGGAAGATCCATGTTTGGAATAACAGGGTGTGTTGCAAGTCAAAATTCAGGTATCTTGGCTGAGATGTATGCATAATCTGGCATGATGCCTTTCTGCACTAGCTATACCAAATGCCAAAGTCCTTTGTGAACAATATATGAATCTCATTTTGGGGGGGGGGGGGGGAGGAAAGAAAGAGGAGGAGGGAAAAGGGAGCCAGATTTATTTTAACATTTAGTAGATATAAAAACAAGTATCAAGAAGCAAAACATTTCCATGAAGCATTCACTGTAGAAATTCTGCAACTTCTTGTTGCAAACCTCTTTATCACTTGGATTGGCTGATTTCCAGAACATCAAGGCTAGGAATTGAGGGACTGAAATATAATCAGTGGTGATACATTTTAACCACATAAAACATTCTCTGCTTCCAAAGCCTCCAGTGTCTCTAGTAAGCAGTGCAACAGCAACAGCTCCTTGCTGCTGAACTCCAGAGACGGGGAAAATACTGGATCAGGATGGTAAGAAGCTCTTTACTTTTTCACCAGATCTAGGTTATTACTTTGTTAAAAATGTTTAAAATATGATGAAATTAGTAGAGGTCAGTATTTAAAGCATAAAACCAGTATGTAAGATACAGAGGAATTATGTTTTTTTTCCTGCAAGAGAACAGCAATGCAAGTTGGTGACAAATGTATCTGGCACTGAACATATTATGCAGCTTATATAAAATCTTTTAAAATTGGGAAAGATTGCTGACAAGTATTTGATGTAAATTGTAATCTGTCCACTTGGTTTATTTCAGAAGGAAGCTGCATGGGCTTTTAAAATTATTTTGGATTAATAATCACTGATATAGACTTTATATATGAAAACATAAATAAACCTGTGCCAATCACTCATGCAGGCTGTCTGTTTATATGGTTCCTTTGTAGGGATTTTGGAGTTTTGTTTTTTAGAAAGAAGCAGACCTGCTCAATACATGCCTTTGACTTTTAGGGAGATAGGAAGTTTTTATTTTTCTGGATTTTCAGTCCATGAAGATCTGTTAATTACATTTTTTTCTCTGGTTCATTTATTTAGTGGGAAAAATAACCAGGGAAAAGTTTTTAGAATAATGATTTTATTATTTGTACCGGTTTAAATATTCTGATCTAAGTATTAAAACAATAGGAGTAGAATATAAAGCACATAAATGTGGGATCTGAATATAGTGTACATTGATATCAATGCTATTAATGGCTTAAAAATGCCTGAGAATAGAATAAAAATATGCATATTAGCATTTTCTACGTATTAAAGAATTGGAGGGAGGAAGCATATTTTGGGAGTGTTTACTCCCAAGACTCATTGTCAAGACTGTTTTGTTGGTGTTTTTTGGGGGTTGGGGTTGGGTGTTGATTGAAATAAACACTGAGCCCGATCTCCTGTATGGGAACTTAGGAATTCATTTTAAGTGCATACTAAATCCAGGAATTTATTGATTAGGACATTACCGTACATCAGAGTGAAAGGAAAACAAATTACTAAATAAGTCTGAAGAGCACTGAAATACATTTACTTGACAGTCCACATTGATGTGTAGGGAATTATTCTCTTTGTAATTCAAATGGAAGAGGAGATTTTTAACAGAACAGCTATGAGAGTTTGAAAAGTGTACAACAAATATGAAATGATGTTTGATTTGTATTTTTTATCTTTGTTGTGTATTTGTGCTTTCTCAGCAGTACAAAAATTAAAATACCCTAAAACTATCACTACATTTTTTCTGATATTTTCTTTTTCTGAGTGGTTTTATTGAAATAAGTTATGAAGTCAATCATGTTATCATAGCCTATATATTTCATGTTAGACATTGCACTTTGATGTGTTAAAAATTTATGGTTTTCCTCCTCAGTATGCAGAATAGATTGCAAAATCAATAATTGAATGGCAACCAGGCTGTAAGATTCTTGGAAAGATGTTTAGTATGAATCTGTGTGTGGTGGATATTGTTGTTGTTATTGTTGTTATTATTATCATTATTATTATTATTATTATTATTATTATTATTATTATGGCTTTTTTTTTACAAAAATCCCTCATGTTGAGTAAGCATTAAACAGTACTGTTGTACTGAAGAGACTTGAATATTGTTGTTTCTTGTCATAGAGGACTGTGCCCATACTTACTATTATCCTGCATCTTAATTTTCTTACAGGAAAATGCTGGAGGTAGGAGATCCTGCATTTGCCTCTTGGGATCACAGAACATAATTCATAACAAATGATGTTACATTTATTTCCACTTTTATGATTCTCTAGTTCCTACATAAGTCAAATGCAGATTATGCTTCTGTAACAGCAAGTTAATAAAAATATTTCTTTCTAGAAAAATGAAGTTCATGTACTGCCAAATACTTGATGTTGATAAAGTTTTAGCCAAAGTAAACTTACATTGTATCTTGCTTGACATGGATTAGTTCAGTAACTAAAGCAGTGAGTTCACAAGGGATCTATTTCTTTCAATGTGAATGGTCTGGGCAAGAATCTTGCATAAGTTACTGAAGCAAAAAAAAAAAAGAAACATGCACCACACATACTCCCTAATGGTGTACCCTTAATAGTAGTCAGAAATGTAATAAATTGCATTGTTAGTCCAGAGGTAACAGCCTCTCACTTAAAATTTTTAGATGATATGGTTTCTTGTAGAATGTAAATAGTAAATGGTCTTAAAGAAGCCCTCATTGCAAGCTGCCAAATTCATTAGATATCAGGTTTGATTATTCAAAGTGTTTTTTCTGGGAAGTGTAAGGAAAAAAGTAAAATTATAAACAATGTACTGGCTTTACCAGAAAAACTAAAAAGTTGTAGGAATGACTAAATGTGCTAAATTGTATTAAAGCATAATTAGTGCAAAGGATATGTTTGGTATGGCAAAGTTCCTTTGCAGTGTGTCTTCCTGGTGCGGAATTTAAAAGAGTTTATTCAACAATTGGATGTATTATTCACCCAGATTAATTTAGGCTAAACATTTTTTTTTTTCATTTCAGTGACTAAATTGACATCTGATAATCTGCCTGAAAATGTAATTCTTATTTAAAGAGGTACATTATAAATATGTAAGCTGTGGACTTTATATGTAATATGGAACATGTTTAAGGAAAGGAAATACAGCTTTGCATCTGCTATAAACTTGATTCAAGACTCAATATTCTCAGGGTTTGTTCTTTCAGTATATTTTTACTTTGTTATTCTGCCAGTTTTCTGGTAAAAAAATAAGAGTTTATTTATTATGCTGACAGTAGTCAGAAGGAATCTGCTGCAGTGTAGCTTTGTGCCTGTGTTTAGTAGTAACTTACGTGTCCCAAGTAACTTTTGTCACAGATTGGTTCAGGTGAAAAAACTGCATTCTGGCTGTTTGCCAAACCAGTAAGTCTGGCACTATCCTAAAGTGAAATACACTCTTGCATGCTCCATAAATATTGTTTGTGAAGGATGAAAATAAACCACATTGAACTTTGATTGAAATGTAATGCTGAAATATCTACATATATATATATATATATATATATATATATATATATATATGTATGTATTAGCATTTACTTGTAATGGAATAAGTTTATATTTTAAAATTTCAGCATCCATGTTTATGGAGTCTGAATACTTTCAGTGAATAAAATATGTCAGCAGGCAATGTTTATGCAACAAGACTAGTTTTTTAGGTGATGAAGGATTATGTTTTTAAGCCATTTTCCTTTTGATTCTACAATCAACCTACTATATAGATCAGGTTTTGCTCACTGAAATCCATCTTTTAAGCTGTGCCATTTCACTGGTAGTAGAACTCAAAATGAGTTACTCTTAGGAAGTTATAAATTATTTGCTGTATTTTACATAATGTATTGGCATGCCTGCTGCATCTGTGTTCAAGATAGGGTTTTATTCCTTCAGCCATGGGATATATGAAGAAACTATTAAAAACAAATGCTTGTAGCATTAGTCTCTCTTTTTGGCTTTGATCCTGTCATGCCATCAGAAATGAAGTTGATGAAAATGAAGGCAGGGGAAAAGGTCAGTCTGGTCTCTAGGTGCAATAATTGATGGGAGCAGCTTCCAGAGGAATACAGCTTTAGTGAGAAGGTGGCTGGATAAGACATATTTTTCTGCATTTGCTAAATGTTTGCATTGTGGCATTTGCAGTGTTTTGAAATACCAGGACAAAACTGTGTTTCCCATGTATCTTAGGACCCTCAGAGCAGCATGGTATTTTGCCTCACATAATTGTTCTTGTACTTCATGACTATACTGAGAATACTGAAAACAATTAAGGTTGAGACTTACCATGGACCTTTTATGCAAAAGAAATCTGGAGAAGATAAAAGGGTACTGACAACTTTATACCCACCTGATACTCTGCAGATGCAAGAAGACCAAGTTATGGGTTTGTGCTCTGAAGGATATATTTCCAGTGCTTGTTTAAGGAGTGTGCTCTGACCAGAGCTGAGGATGGGTTATATGTCGTGGTGGGAGACTTGATGCAGTTTGGGTAGATTTCCTAGTTTGCTTCACTACACAGTGCTGATGAGAAGCTGCCATTCCTTAAGGAATTCTCTAATTCTCTAAAACTTGCACTTGAGTTTTTAGTAAATCTACTGTTATGAATATTTCATTTAAAACTTTTTCAATGTTGTGGTGTCACCAGGGGATACACAGCCCACAGTCAGCCCTATTATTGGTTTTGATAATGAAGTTTCAGCTTGGAGGTGAGAGCTGTCTATTCTCCTGGCCCTGTGTCGGGGCTCCACTTCACTCTTCTCACCAATATACACCTTGGGTATCTGAACAAAGGTTTTGGATTTTTGGAACCCGCAGCACAAGGTTCTTAATACCTGATGTTGATCCTTATTCAGTCAAAGATGAAGGTGGTGAAACCCTCAACACTTCTGACTCTGTTAGCCATAATAGGGTGGTTTTTTTAATAGCCAAGGCTTTAAATTCATAGTGCTAACCTTTTGAATAGCTCTGAGACTTTGTGTTGCAGTCTTTTTTCCCCTTATGTGATGTGACTTTCATGACAGGATTTTTATGTGCTAATTCTCCCTGTCACAGGATAGGAGGTGGTGCTTGTGTGTCAGGGTACCAGACTACAGGTTTCAGAGGCTGCTAGCATACACATGTCCAGTAACAGGGAGAACTCTGTCTTAGCCATAATTATATATGGGTATTTATTTGGTTAGGTAATAACTGAGACTACATAGTCATTTGGAAGAAATGGCAAGAAAGAGGATGTTATAAATCTACACCTCTGATTTAGCTTCTTTTCCTGTAAGTCCTAGTTTTAGCAGTTTTTGTTGTGCTCCTTCCTTTTCAGGAAGAAAAAAATATGTCTAATGTGGTAGAGATTTTACCAGCACTAATTCTTGAGATGAAGTTTTGGAAAAATTTATACTTGATTTGGGACAAACATGTTGCCTGGGCCATTTGTCTTAAGTAGCTAAAGAGCTGCTGCAGATGTCTTAAGTCATTCACATAAGAATGGTCTTCCAATGACTCAAACTGGCCTACAGAATTTATGTCAGAAAAAGAAATGTTCTTAATGTATTTTTTTATTTTCATTGAAGAAATAGAAGGGACTCATTTTAGAAAGTGCTTGATAACTTAAGAAAAGATCTTTTAAGTCAAATAAACTTTCTGATTCTCTTCTGACTAAACTTGTATGCACTAATGTTAATTTTCTTATTTTTCTCTTTGAAGGATTGTCAAAAGTATTAGGCATGTTAAAAAACTCTTTTTTTTTGTCCTATTCCTCATTCCACTGTTACAGAGGATTGATCACAAAATCAGCACTTGCATCTAATAATTCTTCTGCTGTGGCACAGGTAGACAGAAGATTGGTTTCCTTGTACATGCAAAGCATGAAAGAGTGAGTTCTGTGTGAAGGATGAATATAACACACTAGGGATGCTAGGCATAATATATTAAGGTCTCTACTAGCATTTGTTTGCTGCAGAGTTTGTCATGCAATGATGCTTTAGCTGGCTGTTACCTCTGCACACTGAGGCTGCATTTTCTCTGCCCATCAGAGCTGGTGTTGTCCTGCAGTCAGCAATTGGAGTTCCCTTGTCTCCAGATGTGCCTTGTGTATGCCTTTTGTTGTCAAGGTATTCATGTGTTGAATGCCAATACGTGAAGCCAGCTGCTTAGTTTGGTCTTCTAGGAAGCTGAAGAAGAGATTGAAAGACTGAGTCCCAGAAGAGTTTTCTGGCTTAATGATCCTGGTCAATTTGACAGGTTTGGGATTGACAGGTGATTGCCATATTGCTAGGTTGGATTTAAGTGTGTTAAACCAAAAAACACTAGGAAACGGTTATTGTGGATATAGTTTTTTATGGATTGAGTGCACGTGCTCTGGGGTGGCAGCAGTTCAGTCCTTTGGTGCTTGCAGTAACAGGATTTGTTGTGTGCCACAGAACAAATGCATTGCTTGTTCTTTCCTTTTGAAGAAAATAAAAATCAAACACCTCCACAAGTTTCATATTTGTGACTTTCACCAAGCGTGTATTTAGGTATTTTACTTCAGATAGGAAATAGTTCTGCAGCCTAATAAGGCACATTCATTTAGAGTTACTTGCTTGGAAAAAAATAAACAGATTTAAGAGTGTACCAGCATAAACATGAATCTTTCTATTGGATCAGTTTCAGAACTCCTTGAAGTCATGGCAAATGCAAGCAATCTAACTGAATAATAACATTTTTGATGCAGTGCATCATAACATAGACCATGCAATTTATAAACTGTTATAGAAAGAAGCTTATTATACAATATTTTACAATTTTATATGACTTTCTGAAACATTAATTTCTGTAGCAGATTTTGGGTTGTCAGTGTATCCCAAATCCCCAAAATGCTACACCTCTTTCATAAATTTACTAATGGAGGTGGCTTCACTGTTGATTAGAGACTCTGTAGTAAAAAGAAATGTAAACAATATTTGTGGAAGAATCTGAAGGGTGAAAAAAGGCTAAAATACTTTAAATTCATAGTCATGTAGAGTGACCTTAATAGTTTTACCAGTTGTTTCATCCTCTTGTTTTCAAGTGCAGGTTCACGGAAGCTGTACTTTTACTTTGATCATTTTAATTCTGCAGTGAAATATTCTCTCTGATCTGTGTCAGTGGGGGTAGGGAAGCACATAAAATATATGCTTCTAGTCAGTGATGAGAAAGTAGGAGGATTTTTCATGAACAATGTAATTAAATTCATGCATGTAAAAGATACCTGCAAGATGCTGCTTGAGAAAGTACTTTATAGCATTAGATAATTATAGGGAAAAAATTACTTTCCTGGAATGATAGTACATAATATTAATTTATCAGTGGTATATAGGTTTTTTAACCAATTTCTTTCCCATCTGTAACACAGCTTTTTTTTCCTAATAATCTTTGTCTTCAGCAAAAAATTTTCAGTCAAAATTTTTTTTGAGATATTACACTGGAATTTTAATACAGCCCTAATACAGGCCACTGTTGTAAACATTTGTTTGATATTAAACAATTATTAAATTCTTTGCTCTTGCAGAAGTGTGAGAACTATGGAAATTTTCCAAAGTCATAGGTTTTCTTGTCTTTTTAATACAGTTTTAATTATCAGCATAGTTGCCACTGCTGTGGATCATAACCATGTTTTTTTAAAGGTATCCAGAAGAGGTGATGATATTAATTCACCTGCTGCTAAATACTCTCCTACTTAGAAAGTAACTCAGCAGTAACTCAGACTTAAGAAATGAAAGCAGAGTCGGTTGCTTAGGGCTAAATCTTCCAAGTGCTTACTTCTGGGTATGGTGTTTTGAGAATTTTCAGGGATTAATCGCATCCTAAGCAGACAAAAAAAGGTGTTCCAGTTCCCCTCCTCCTCTCCACTACTTCTTCATTTTCTGTGGGAAGAAAAAGGCTTCAGTGGATTTTGTTTTAGCTGTCTCCAAACAAAGCTGTAGGCAGTGTGTGTGGTAACATTGGTTTGTAAGAATGGACAGCTTATCTACACCTGGAAAGTCATGGTCAAAAATACATGTTGAGGGCTGTGCTTTTAGTGTTGCCCAAAGAAATCCTTGGCATGAGGAGCTGGAGTCTCCTGAGGATGTTCTGTGATGCATGATCCTCAGCTAGGAGCTCTGACAGGGTACCAGGACCAAGGCAGGCACTCCCCTGATCCTGCCTGAGCCTGTGGCTGGGGCATCTTCTGCTTCACTGAGAGTTTGCTGTGGAACATTTGGGTTCTTAGGTAGGCCTGATCTAAGAAGTGCTGTGGAAAGTAATTGGCACAGCAGTTAACCTTTGGGGAGGGTTCACTGAAAGATGTTACGTTGAGTCAGCATTAATTTCAAGGAAGAATCCTGACCAAAACCATGCAGCTGATTTTTTTTTCAGCTGTTAAGAGGTTTCAAAACCTAAATCTATGTAACCAAATCACCTTAAAAAAAAGTTAGTGCTCTTGGTTTTAATGGTCAAAGTGAGACCCTCAGCTGAATATGGCAAACTTGCAGAATCTCTTCTATTTTCAGTAGTGACATGTATGTTTTCTCCTGAGTCTCTACTCTCAGACTGTGTTGTGCAAATGCAAATGTATTTTTTTTAAATCAAAAGCACAATTTCTGAATGGACAGTGTAGTCTAAGGAAATAGATGTAGCAGAAGACTATGCTTAAGATTTTTACTATCTTTAGAGCCTGGCATTCACTAGGCTGCAGTAAGAAGCATATTCTTTTTTGTTATAAACACTCTTCTATGTTAAATTCTAAAATAGTTGCTTCCTGGAGGAGGTTTGGAATAGAAACTGATGTACCTGATAGTTAATTAAAATTCAGTGTTGTTTGTTCTTGCTTAAATTAGTGAAAAAACCCCCAAACCTTCCAGGAAACACCATAGAGAATAACATTCTGAGCATTTCAAATTATTTTGAAAGATGAGAATTCCCATGGCTCAATTCTTTAAAGAGTTGGAACATAATTCAAATGCTTCTTTGCAACCTGTCACTTTTTTTTTTTTTTTTTTTTCATTTTTAGCATGTGTATTTTCTCTCATAGAGAATTAAAGGGAATAAAAAAACACCTCATTTCCCTTTTTACCCAGTTTTTTTCTGAATCCTAGTTACTGAACTACATGCACACATTACTTATATTATAGCACAGTAAATCACCTGCCCAAATGCATGCATAGCAGGAGACCAATTGTTTCATTAAGTCACACCAGAATCTGACTGGTTGTACAAACCAGGGAAAACCATGTGTAACTGGTTTTGTTTGTAATGTGAATTTAATGATTAGCCAGCTAATACCATTTTCTTTCCCATGCGCACAGCCTCCCACACACAGAAAGATGCGAAAAACTAGTATAAAAATAAGGTTTTAGGCTATGACAATAAGATCTCCAGATGTCTGATTCCTTGGTTTAGAAAACTGCACAAGAGCTTATCTATTCCTGAAATAAAAATGATTTAGATAGTCCAAACCGTCTTTCACAATCTCCCATCTGCTAGGGTGTGCATTTCATTTTCATGTAAATAAAATTTCTAAGTAATTCTTCAAATCTTTGCTGCACAGTTCATTACAGAGATCTCATGCTTGTTAATACTTACTGCCAGAAGGCAAAAGGACTGATAAAGCGTGTGGAGCACTCATAGGAGGCTTGCAAAGCAGGAAATCCCTCAGGGAGAGGGGAATATTTCAGTGGGTTTATGTACAGCATTAACCAGTTCACCTGTGTTATTTCCCTGTTGTCCCTTTCAAGAAATGCAGATACCTAATGAGGGGGATGATAAAGGAAATTTTCCAAGCTTTATTTTTGGACTTCTGCTGTGAATTTCACCTCTAAATCAGACAACTGAATTTTAAGCTGTCCTTTCATGTGATGTACTCTCTCACAGTGGACTGGATTCATACCTATGTTTAGCTAGGCAAACCTCTAGTCTTAATGCTTAAATTGAGAGTCTTATATTGTTCAGATTTTGGAAAGGTCACTTTGGCTTCAGTCTGACAGTTTGTGGGTGCTGACATGTTGGCAAAACAAGCCCCTTTTGTACTTTGTCTTGAAGTCACAAATGGAGAAGAGTAACAATCACACTGACTTATATTTCCAAAACTGGACTGACTTGCTTACTTTGCTAGAGGTGCAGGTAATCAAAACAGCTGCCACTCAGAGCACCTGGAAGTTGTGCAACTCTTGAATGTCTAAATGTAGATTTTAAGAATCTCATTTTAAGCAGGCAGACTTGATCAGTTTGCCCCATCGTTACCCAGGAAACTTCTTAATTACTATGCCTTTGTTTCAGCCCTCTGCTTGTAGCTTTTAAAACATTTTGTTATAATTTTCCTTTTCTTTTGTCTTAAGCTAGTGTTTGTAGAAAGGGCTGGCTTGACAGCTCTGGCAAATGAAATAGTCTGCCTGCCCACGGAATATGTGCTCCCTAGACAGTGGCAGTCCAAACTTCCACATGCTGTTTTTTCAGTGCGCTACAACTTTTCTTGGGGGAGTGGAGACAGGAGAGAGGAAGTAGGGTTCTTGTACAATCAGGTCTTTGCCACCAAAACAGTGTCCTCAGGAAAAAATGGCCTGTATTTTCCTTCTAGCACAGAAAACCAGCAACTAAAAGAAATGGATGAGCTTAAGCTTTGGAAAACCCATGTGTAGTGGGTAAGCTATTGTCAAGATCACAAATTCAATCCTGCTGTGCTGCAGTTAGTGCTGATGACAGATGATTACATGAACTGGATAGGGTTTTCCTTGCTCAAGGCCAAGACAAAAGGAATTTCAAAGAGCCCTGAGTTCTGCTGAACTTTCAGCAAAAAGTCCTGGAATTATATTTGTGTGGTAGTGGGAAATATGGGAATTTACTCTAAAATATTAAGACTTCATCTTCTTGTGTTTCCCTTTAAGAGCTGTATGTGCTGATCTTAGCACATACAGTTCATTACTTCAGTTTTTCTTGGTGATGACTTGTTTTTGAGATACATGTATTAGATAAATGATGATAGGTGCAAATCACATGGTGCTCCTAGAAAAATCACCCAAGAGATAGTCTTTTCAACAGAGGAGTGTGTATTTGATTTCCAAGTGGTTTACAGGCCTCCTGGTTCATTTAGCTAGTAGTCTGAAAATCATGAAAGATCACTGAAGAATCATACTGCTGTTCTTCAGTGGTCAATGTGAATTCGCAAATGTTTCAACAAAAATAGCAAGGCATTAAGAGTGAAACATATCCATGACATCTTTTAATTTCAGAAATCTTTGCTCTACTATGACTGAAAATGGAAATACAGAAGGACCATTTACATAATCCAAAATAAAGCATCTGGCATAAATAGCTACAATACTTCATAATCACTGTAGTTGTACAAGAGGTTATCCAGGAATTTGTCAAAACCATCTCTACTTAAAGCAGCCGAAATGATCCAGTCCAGGCTCATGTTGCTGCCATGGCCCAGGCCATGCAGCCTTTTCCTTCAGCCAATGCCATCACTTGTAATGAACCAATTCCAGGAGCTGCTTGTTTGAAAACTAACCATGAGGTTTGGACTTTTGGGGTGAAAGACATTGTCTGCTGTGAAGGAGAGTTTTGCAGACTTTGATTTGGCAAGGAATCTGTGATTTGGCTTGTAAAGACGAGAGTATTGCTAAGCATAAAAGAAAATGACAGTATGCAAAGCACAAAAGAAAACACTGGAATTTACTCTCTGGTCATGAAAGTCACTTGGGGTACTTCTGTTCTGTGATTGCTGTTTTGACTTACAGAATCATTTCTCATAGCTTTTTGTGTCAGACTGTGCTTACAGTCTGAGAAACAGATGGAAATTCTACTGGCTTTCCTTCTGCAGACTGTAAAACAAAGATGCTTAAATTACTGGTGCTCTAAACTAATGAACCTTCTCAGCATCTAAATCCAAGATTCATTGCTGCTTTTAATGTTACTGTAAGAAATTCATGGTGTATTTATATCTCTAACTGCTTTCAGCATTGGTCTGGTACATGCTGCTCACCTTTAAATGTTGAGAAGTAGTGACAGCGCATAGGAGAAAATGGTAAACATCTCACTCATCATCTGGATTAGAATATATTATTCCTACTTGAAGAATCAATATTTTAGAAGGCAAAGAGCACTATGCTTTGCTTTGCTTCATGCCTATGTATTGTTCTTAAGTTTTAGAAACCAGTAATCCAGAAAAGAACTACAGAATGGGTTTGCATTTGAAGGTATAAAGAATATGGTTCTGTTGTGGACACATTAGAATGTATTTATAAACTAGAATTGAGAACCTGCTTCATTATACTAAAAATTTTTGTTTTTGAAACCTAATAAACCTTTCTTCTATGTGTGCAACTGATTTTTAAATTTAAATTTGTTATTTTTTTGTTGTTATTTTTTTCTTGTTTAAATCACTTCATTTTTTACATATATGCTTCTCTGATTCTAAAACTGTGGCCAGGTAAGCTCTGAATTATTCACAGAATTGATGTAAATTGTATATTTTTACTGCTGAGTGGTTTGTCTACTGTAAATACTTCTCATACCTGAAACAAGGGAGAAAGATACTAGATTTAGAGCATGAGAGTGCTGAAAAAATTCTGAAGAGTCTAGAATATCTTCTTTATTTTGTTGAGACTGACTTAAGAAATAACCAGAAATTGCTTAGCTGCAATGGATTGCCTGTATTTATTTCTCCTCTGTGTTGGTCAACCACCAGCGGACACATTTTGCAAGGCCATAGGATGGTGATGACAGTTTTCTTCCCTAGGTGGTTTATTAGTTGCTAATTCTGTTTAGTAGAAACTTGGATCAATTACAGCCTTGTCAAGTTTCCAGTGGGACTGGAAGATCTTTTTCATTCACTTTAATGATATCAACATTGTGAATTTCGTGCCAGTTCCATTTGATTCAGTGAAACTTGCTTTGCCCACTCACATTGAGTGTATGTTTTGTCCTATTTGCTGAGACATTTACAAGCCTTTCATAATTATACCAATTTAAGGAGCTTGAAACCTCTCCTTTTAACTTCTTTTCCCCAGTAGGGATGAGTATCTCTTCCATTTGTTGTAATCAGAATCTATTCAAAATGAGCAAAACTGAATTAGTAAAATGTGTGTTACAGGCAAAATAGAGGTAAGAGAGACTTCTTAGGTGGCTGTGGGATACTGCCAAAATTAGTTTATCTTCTGTTATTATTTGGGAAAGAAGAGTAAACCATACAGCCAAAGTACACAGTACCTTTGTGTGTGCAGTTATTGAGACTCATTTGCATTGCTGCTTGTGTCTATGTGAAAAGTTCATATATGACATCAAATAAATCCATACACATAAGAGGTGTTCTTATGGTGGACAAGCATTGCTTTTTCTTGATAAACTTAATTCTTAAAGTAGAAAGCAAGGAGAAAATCAGTCTGTCTTCACAAATCTAATGTATTTGCTATCTAGAAGCTGAGTTTTGGCACAGAACACTTGGCAGTGTGTGGCACTGGGAAGCTCCAAGGTCTCATACAGTAATAAAGAAAAAGTGTCCTCCTCTGAAGACTAGGTCTAACACATTAGTAGCTGGATTTAGATTAATAGCATTCCTTCTTTGATAGATATTTTCAGATGTTAATTCTAGCTTTATGTTTTCACATTTGAGCCAGTTTGTTCAATTTATGTTGGTGCTGTTTGTATGTAGCAATTGCTGTTGTTTTTGTTGAAGTCATAAACTTTAATGAACCCATACAACACTTGTCATAAATTAAATACAAATGGTCTTAAATATTGACAAATTTATATAAAGGAGGTTCTTTATCTTCCTTCTCTTCCTGTGTTGTGATTAAAATTTACTGATCAGCCCAAAGTTTTAATTTTTCATGCAAGTAGTACATATCCTTTGTAATGGTGACTGGATAAAGCTGACAAGTGAAAGCTAATATTCACTGTACAATGATGTGCAGGAAGAAAGTAATCTTGAAAATGTTCTTCAGAATAGATATGCTGGAGGTTAGGAGAAGACACTTCCATGAAAGTCTCCTGGGCAGGGAGACTTCAGGCTCACACAAAACTTAATACACTGATACCTAATGATCACTCTGAAATTGCAGTAAATGCAAGAAAGTTCAATTAAACTTTTTTTTTTTTTTTTTTTTTTTTTTTTTTTTTTTTTTTTTTCTGTTTATTGCTGTCTTAAGGCGTAGAAAGACGTGGCTTCATTGATGTGTTTAAGGCAGATGAGTACAAATTAGATTGTATGGTCATTCTTCACTTAAAACATTAGGACAGCTTACATGTCATCACTCAGCAGTGAGGACTCTGGGTCCCTAAACCAGGAGCAGCTGAGACCTGTCACCCATAGCAGCCTGTGTGCAATGCTATAACCTCCCCCTTGTGCCTGCAAGGCTTGTCCCTAAAAATTGTGATGAGCTGACATGGGCTTCTGGAACATGGCAGGAGGAGCTGTGGGGTCTGGCTGGGACCTGTAATGTTCTGTTACATTCCTTGAAGCTGTTGAACTCAAATTCTAGAAAATTCAGTGTTTGTATTTTTTGCCATAAGTGACCGTGTTACTAATATTGAGCAGGTGGTGTGTCTCACAACAGTACTGGCCTGAAATACAGTCTTGGAGTGTTTAGCCAGAGCTGTTCTCCTGGAAAGGAGTACCAAGATTCTCAAGAGTAGCTGTATTGTTCAGGCTAGACATCTGGCCAACCTTGTAGGCTGTCTTTGACAGGACCCTGGCAAAGTGGGGAGAATATAGACCCAAGTATGTAATTTCCAGTTCTTAGAGCTGACATATTTTGTCTTTAGCTCCCAGGGCTTTTCTCCAAGAACAAAACCCAAAGATACCCACTTTCAAATCCATGTAAGCTTCTATTACCTATGTGTCTCATGGCATTGGGGTTCTACAGCTTAACAATGCCTGGAGTACCCTTTTTTTGTTTGTTCATTCAAGCTTGCCAACATAATTAATTTAATGCCCTCTAATGTTTTTTTTAGAAGAGTCAGTGAATAAGTGTTTCATAGTCATCTTTTCCATGCTGCTTATGAATTTATAGTTCTGTCACATTCCTCTGTTAGACGTGTCTTTTTCCAAGCTGAAGATTACCAGTTTATTTAATCTTTCTTTATATAGAAACATTCTATGCTTTGATTGTTTTTTTTTTACCTTTTTCTATACCTCTTCCAGTGGTTTGGTGATTTTTGAAATGAGTGAACCAGAGCTTTGTGACTTCCAGGCTTTGGATCCAAAAATGTATAAAAATTCACGTGATGAAATTTTCTTTGGTGTTCTGCTTCCTTTCCAGTAAATTCAGCTTGCCTCTTTGACCTCCAGACACTAAACTGGTGTTTCCATAAGTTTACATGCTTAATCTGTCATCTTGCTCATAGATGGTTGTAGTTTAAAAATAATTTTGAGACAAGTAAAATCAGAAATGTCATTTACATTTTTCTGCACAATAAGTAGCATGGACTGTTTTGATATTGGACTGGTATTTTGGAATTAGGTATCACAGCTGCATAGGCTTTTATATGTTATTTTAGATAGAATAAGTCTTAATAAGAACCGTAAGAGCTGTGGTAATGACTGGGACATTCTGAAACTGTTGGAAGTTCCAGGTATTTATTGAAAATGACAATCTAGAATGGTAGATGGAAATTGCTTATGCTACTCTTCCTGTTTTGGCACCATCCTGTATTCTCAGGGGACTTTGATGTTGTTTTCTGACACTTCTGACAGCAGTCAAAAGATTTTTGTAGAACATACTAAAGCCTTCCTGGCTATTTGATAGAAGGTGTTGAGGCATGCTACAAAGCCTCAGTGCATCTTTATTCTCCTGTGCAAAGATAGCTTTTCAGAGATGAGACAGGGAACTTGCTGAAATTGAGGGAAAATCAGCGAGTGGTAGCAAAAAGATAATAATATTGCAGAAGAAATAGCAAAATCTACTTTGATTGTTATATGAAAAGATTGGAATTTATTCCTTGGGTATGCTAGACACTTATGAAGGTATGCCTTCTAAAGATATATTTATAAAGGTATACCAGACACAGATAAACAGGGGAAAACAGATAAAAGAAATTTCAGCATAGCTTCTTTATGGAAGAATTCTTTGAATATCAGATGCACCATGACAGAATTTTTTTTTTTCTTCATTATGCTCTGTGCTCCAATATCAAGGCCATGGAGAGTGAGCACAGTTCAGTAGTTACTGTGATAGTGCTGAAGCCCTCACCTCATGCTGGGCATCCTTGGCAATACGAGCATGTGGCTTTAGGTCATTTGCTAGTTTTGCCTGCAAGTCACTATATCATTTTCGGGGAAATTCAGCAACAAATACCTGTAATATTTTTATAGTATTCATGTTTTCACTTTTCTAAAAATGGTTCTTTAAGTTGCTTATCACTGTAGTTAGTGAACTCCAACTTTTGTCATCTGTTTCTTTTCTCCTCATTCCATAGACCTGTCTCATTCTAAACCACAGAGCATTGTTCTGTTAGAGAGGCTGAAAAGAATGGTTTGGAACCTGTAATATTACATAAGGGAACCACATTCTTGGTTATTTGGCTGTGTGTGTACGTTGGAGAAATAAATAAAAAATATTTTTCAATTTTTTTCTTAAGACCACTGGCTCTTACAGACAGCCCACTACCTCCCATTGTCCCTTGTACAATAAGCCAAGATTACTGTTCAGAAAGATGACCTTAAATGACTTCATTATCCTAAACTGCCTTTGGAATGCCACCATCCTAGTGAGCATTAATTCACTTTGATGGCTTTTTGGTGTTGCCCTGTAGACATTCCAGCTCTTTGAATAATGCTGGGGCAGGGCTATTCTGTTCCCCTGTCTTAGCACAGCAGAGTGGCTTAGTTTGTCTACACATTCGGTACTCTCCTTGAAGTAGCCCTGTGAGCTTTATGGCAGCTCAGCACAGAGGCTGGAGAGAAGAAAGGGCCTGCTCTTTCTAGAAAGAGTGCCATCCAAATAATTAGATTTTTAAACAACTGTTGGACTACATGCTGTGTTCAGTCCTTTGCTTAACTAAGGTAAAGTGAGAAGATGACTGCAATTTTTTTAAGTTTCTTGTTTTTATTTTTTTTTTTTTCTTTTTTTTTTTTTTTAACCTTCAGACAGTTTCTTTTCTATCTCAATTGTGTAGATCTTCATTTCAGTCAAGGTTACCCAGATACTTTCTTTCAGCTTGTGGTTCTTTGTAGAGACCCAGAAAGGTTTTCCTAACTCAGAGTCTAACAGAGAACAGAGTACTGGAAAATTCTTGCATCAAGCCAAAAAGCTTGAGATGCTTTTAGTCAAGTAATCATTTACAGTCTCTGAGCCCATTCTTACATAGCAGAGAGATAAATTGCCAGTCTTGCCATCTACAAAGCAATTTACGCAGCTACAAAGCATCAGAAAGGAATAAATTAATTTTTGCACATATAGCAAATAGATGCAATGTCCTTGGAGGGATCTCTGGATAAGCATGAGTATATTTATTGAATTTATAAATGACTAGGTAATTTCTTTAGTTTGAGTTATTGTGGCTTTGATGAAAAATAATTATTTTTTTCCCCTCATGTTTAATAAAATAGCATATATGCTTCTCAAACAGAACTGCTAAGCTTTGTAATAACTTTTTGCAAGCTACCTTAGTTAATTATTATGTAGTTGAGATAGCAAGCCTAGTTAGCTTTCAGTACACCTCTTGGTTGTTTTTTAATGTAAGGATTGAGCTGAAAGCCATGCAAGAAGCAGATAGATCAGAATGGCACGTATTTAAATGTTTTCATCTTTACTAAGTAACTTTATAGAAGTTCCAGTCACAGAGGAACTAAGAACAACAAGAGCTGAATTCTGTTCATGTAAATATTAGCACCAATTTTGAAGAATGTCCATGAACTTTGTAAGGTTATTATACCAGTACCTATATGATATCAGAACACCGTTGCAAGCAGAAAAAGAAGTTCCTGTAATGCTTGATTGTTCAGATTGTTTACTTACTCAGCAAAGAGCTTAGCAGCTGAGTGAAAAGCTAATGTTTAGAAAGAAATTGAGCCATGCAGTCCTAGCAGAGAAAGGGAGTTGTTTTGCCATTTCATGTTTCCCCAAGAGGAGCAAAATTGTCATATGAAAACAAAATCTAGAAATTCCACATGTTCTGTAAAAGTCTCTTAAAAATATAGAGAAGAAAGGGACAAAGAAAACTATAAATATGTTAAAAAGTCTTAGCAGCAAAGGAAAATTAAATTGCAATCTATTCTTGGTAATATGTCATAGGGTAAATATGTAATAGGGTAGTATCTAAATATTCCATGAAATGCCAGATGCTTTGAAGCATCAATTAAATTTTGATCAAACCTTTTGTATTCAAAGTATAAATCAAGATGATGATGTTACACCATATCTAATAGTGTTTCTTTATATATTTAGTGTAGTCTCAGAATGGGATCAAGAGGTTTGTCTAGCAGAGAACCATGGTAAACAGAAGTGCTTGAGCTATGAGTGTGCTACCTGCCATGATATGAACGTGGCAAAATGAATGTGGTAGATCATAGTCACAGTTTTATGTCCTTGGCAAAATCTGAATTTGAGCTCAGTGACATGTGTGAGTTTTAGCTTGGGCATGTATCTTTTATCTGTATCGTGTTATACATTTAGGGCCATAGGGAAAACTGGAGTTTTCATAGACAGACAGAATAGACAGGAGAAAAGGCAAGGAATTTAAACAATTAATTGCATATTACCCCTGAAAAGGTTGTTTTGAATGAGTGACTTTTATGTGATCATAGTCTGCATTTTAATACCCCTGAAAAGGAAGGCTACAGTTTTATTATTTGAAGGAGATTTATCGCATTTTTATTCTAAGTTTATTTTTGGGTTTTGCAATAAATCCAACTGTACTCTTTCTGAAGGTTGAGCTAAGCCTTGTTCTTTTAAAGACTGGCAAAATTATTATTATACACAGAGGCTTTTTCAAAGCCAATAGCAAATTCAATACAAAAGGAAGGTGGGTAGCCAAGAAAGGCAGGAGCAGATGGGAAGTTTGCCATCAGTATAAAAATGGGGAACGTGAGAAATGTCATAGATCATGGCTCATACTGTGACTTAAATCTCCCTTGGGTGTGTGCTAGCAAGCATGATTGCTATTTAGTAGGTAAAGACAGCCTTGCAGAGCAGCCCTCTCCCCAGTGACTCCTTACTGAATGTAACAAGTGTGGTGAGCTTACTGCAAAGCAAGTGCCATTTTTAGCGATAGAATATTTTAATGCGTTTGTGGACATTTCTGCCTGTAATGAATGCACATGCACGTCTTCAGCTCAGAGCTGCTACCAAATCTTGTCCTTCGCTGTATATTTAGAATACATATTCCAAGCATCACTGCTGTATGTTTGAGAGTCAGGTTGTAGTGAGGTCTGTGCATCTTCCCCATATCTCTCCACTACAAGAAAAGGGAATTTTGACCCCAGATCATTAGGCTCTTTCTTGAAATTTGTTAGGATATAGTCTGGACAGCACTGATGACTTTAAAAAATTATGGTAAGTGATCTGTAGCTGACCCCCTGAACTGTATTAAATATTCCTGCTTACTTGACTTCTGTTGCAATTGCAATTTTTTGATAAAAAATAGTTGTGGGTTTCCATTGTAGCTCTTGGTGTCTGGCAATGTTTCAGTGACTGAGAAAGTTTGAGAACTCTTACATGCTTTTGATATACAATGGCATTTGCCCAGGAATAAGCTCTACAGGACATACATGTGTACACATACATGTCTCTTAAAAATGCCAGCAAAGACAGCTATTGATTTGCATGGCTACCAGTAGTTCATTCAGTGTATGTTGGCCAACAAAATGAAACTTGGTTTTCAGTTTATGAGGCAAGGCTTTCTGAGTAACTGTTTTTGTGGAAATCTCTTAATAGGTTAATATAGGAATAAAGTTCTGTAATTAAAAAATAATCCTAATCTCTACAGAGACATGAACATGGAGTATCAATCAGCTGATAGCATGAGCACATGCTTGGCCTTTCATACAGCTTCTGCTGTAAGTCTGTTTTGTCTTGTTCAAATGTTGTATATTATCTCAGAAAGAAGTAAGAATAGTTTATTTATTTTGAATGTGCTGTGGAAGAAGCACATACCTAGTGTGTCTATACTACTGAAGATGTTATTTTTTTTTTTATATAGCTAGGAAACTAAGAAAAGCAAACCTGTTGAAAGTAGAGTTACATTTCCTACAGAGGAAATCTGAATGTGAAGAATTGAGGGATTCACTGTTTTCTTACCAAGTGTGTACAGGGACACATAGTGACACAGAATGATCTGGAAATGTTATCAGTTCACATTATCTGAGTTTGCTATTTTTGAGAAGTAGAGTATCTATGTACATTCCTTAAAATTGTACTTGTTAAAATATTACACATTCAGAAAATAAATATGGACTCAATTTTACTTGAATTTCATAGGTCATTTTACCAGAATACACAGTGAACACTGTATTGGTTTTTATTCATATGGAATATATTTGAGCCTTGAGCAACACATGCAAAAATTATTAGGACTAAGCTTGTTTTTGTAAGTATAGTGTGGATGTGTTACACAGCTACTGCTTTCAGGAGATAACCTAAAATGCAAATTAATATGACAGTGTAAGATCTGCATATCTCCAATTATTTCCAAATTGCTAGAAATTTATTAGCATTTTGCTGTTATCTAAGAAATGAGGAAACTTCCATATTTTGAGACCTCTTGGAATGTTATTTTATGAACATTTCTGACAGTGCAACAAAATAAATGCAGATGTTCTTTTTTAAGTGAGAGCTTCTCATAAATTATTGCTACTACTTCTAGATTGGAAATGAGATTGTCACCCTGAGACTGAAATTTCACAGATAAATCTCTTTACCTTTCTCTGGATGCTTTGCTGTGTTCTGGCCTGACACAGTATTGAAAACTTAGGTTGCATTTTATTTTTCAGTTTAGGAAGGGCTTTTAAGGTATTGTAAGATAAACCTGTGCCCATAACAATTTTCATCAGTTGATAGCCTGCCATAAGAGGCTTTTGTTCCAAATAGTTTAGTTTCTTTTCCTCCTGTATTACCAAAGAAATTTGTTGTCAAAAAAGAAGAGAGGTGGGGGGAATACCAGCACCAGAAAAAATATTTGACTTCAGAGTAGGGTGAAAGGTGATAATGGAGAGTGGCACTCTTTGGCATGCAGTCACTTTTCCTGGTACTTTGTCTGGTCCATCATCATCTCTGCTTTCAGGAGCACTGAAACTTCACTGAGGGGTTTGTACCACCACCATGTCAGATTGCAGTGTGGCTGTTTTGTATTCAAGGTTTGTCTTCCTCTCTCTCACTTATTTTTACTTTGTTGTGGTTCTCTGCTACAGAACTGAGAATAAGACAACAGAATTTCATTCTACCTTCATTCCATGTTTTATTGTACAGAATGATTAAAATTCCAAGTTGGCAATAATTAAAAAAAATCTGTAGTGATTGCCTACTTTAAAGCAATAATAAAGTTAGACACACATTTAGCTAGGCCAGAACGTTTTATGGTTTTCATGGAAACAGCTATTTTCCTGGATAGATATTTTACTTTATTTATTTTTAATCAGTCATATATGTTGGATATCATATTTAATCCCTAAGATAGTTTTCCTATTGAACTGAGACTTTAGGGGTCAAGGTTGCACATGTAAATGTGTACATTCGTGTACATTCATAGTTTTCCTTCTGAATAACTTCTAAATTCATAGGTTGACTTAAACATTATGTAATACAAAGGAGGAGTCCTTCCAGTCATTTTCAAGTCAGATGTCATGATATTTGAAGGTGGGTTGAGGGAAAGAGATTTTCTTCCACCTAGTAATGTGAAATATTTTACATAACTTGCCTCTGTTTCGTCTGTTTTTTCAATTACTTGGATGCAAAAGACATTCAAGGACAAATAGGAAATATAGGAAGCCAAGTTAACATTTTTTATGTCTACCCAGTCAATTATGATGTTTATAGATTATCCTTATATATCTTGTTGTGGAGGTTATTATTTTTAAAAACAGGATTTTTATTTTCTTAGTCTGTTTATAGGGTTTTATTCACCCTATAAACAGACTAAGAAAATAAAAATAAATATTTTGACTTGATAATTTAACAATAGGCAGTGAGCCCAATTCAATAGAATACTACAGTAATATATTAAAAAAAAGAAAAGAGTAGAACAAAGCCTTTTAAGCAAAGGTAGCAGAAGAGAAAAACAAGGCTATGAAATAAAACCTGACAAAATGCTGTAAATCAGGACACCTTGATACCTCAACATACCAAAAGGAGTCTGACCTTATTAGTATGGAGGTAAGGCAGCACAGGAAGGGCAAACAGCAGGGAGCATTGCTGCTGGTAGAAGAGCTATCTGGTAATTGCAGCGAAAGGTGAAAAGTTAATCAGAGTACAGTAGTTTTCACTCTGCTTCTGCAGGAACCTGGTTGCAGCTCTCTCTAGAAAAATAATCTCTTTGACCCTTCAAAATAAGATCCTGCTGGTGCTGATTTTTTTATTCTCCCCATTATCTTCTGCTGGTTCTGAAACCTGGTGTCTGTGTTGTGCAGCTTTTGTCTGCACTGTATGAAGTGTACGATGGCAGAACAGAGTGGGGGCTTGTTAGCAGGAAACTTTTTTTGCTGTTTGGTGAAGTGGGGAAAGGGAAAATTATGAATATAGTTGAAACAGTGAAAAAGAAAACTTCCAGGAACAATTTACTTCGCCCAGTTAACTTGTTTTTTTATCTCCCCCACCCACAATGGTGTGTGTGTCAACTCCACTAGGAATAGAAAAAATACTTCTACAACAATGAGGAACTCTGAGAACACTGGAACAGATCTCACACGGAAAGAGATTATGGTAAAGGGAAGTGGAAGATGGAGGTCTTGAATGCCTGCTGCTGTTTGTTTCTTGTATTTCTTGTTTTGTTTGTCTGCTTGGTATATATTTGTGCTTATATAAATTTATTTTATTTGTAAATATTCAAATATTTGTTCATTTCTTGCAATTCAGGGAAGCTGAAGTCATTATGGCAGTCCCAACTTTACTCTTAATATTACATATTACTCAGCCAGTAAAGGAATTTTCAGTCATGTGGAGTTACTTAAAATACAGTATGAACACTGTCATTTAGTTCAAATACAGAATTCTGTAGGATAAAAGCCATAGTACCTAAATTACCTCTTGAGTCTTTCACAGGAAAGAAAGCATAGATCAGATACACTTAATCACTATAATTAACTAGTTTACCTTTATATCTCTGATTAGCTGCAGATCATAAGCCTCTGTTTTCCTTTATCTCTCTTTACAGTAGAATATAATTCCTATTGTGAATGTCACATTGGTTGTGCTCTCTGTGACAATGGAATTAACTTCTTGGCCAGATGGCAAATGTATTAGTTCAACATGTACTTGCAGTATAGTTAAAAATTCAGAATGAGCTAAAATTAAATGCTTCCCATATGAGATAATGTCTTTTCCTGAACTTGTGTTAATTTCTAACAGAGTTAATAGAACTTTAAGTGTGTCTTGTCAGAATGAGTGAAAGCAAACTTTAAAAAAAAAATTGAAATATTCTCAATTTGCTGTTTGCAATTTATGAAAGAGAAACTGGCAATTTATGATTTATGTAACAAAATTCGTTAGTATGTCCAGGTTCAGTTGCATTATCTGCCTTTGATTGTAGAATTATTGCTTTATAGTAACTTAATGTGATAAAGCTGTAACTGATGGTAGATACATTCCTAGCCTGTTCCAATCACAGGATTGGATGCTAAAATCTCATTGAAAATCTTTAACATAATGTATTTTGCCTTGTTAATTTGGATAAGATGACACATGCTCCAGGTAGAGTGATGAATTTGTAATTCTACAGAGTTGCACTTGAGCTCAGATTTGTATCTAACAGCCTCCCTAATGGAGTCTATGTGCCAGTAGCCACAATTTTTTATTTTTAGTCTTTTTTTTTGGTCTTGTCTCATTTTGAAAGTATCTTAGCAAAACAAAAGCTGTGTACATGAAGCTTGAGTAGACTGTACATATGATCATTTAATGTGCCAAAAATGACATATGCAAACACTGTGAATAAAATATCTTCATTACTTTAAAATTTCACTTAGTTTCTCTTAAAGGCTTATTACCAGCACAATTATATAAACCCTTTCATGAAATAAAGTGACTTGCATTTGAAGCTGTGCTGGCAGCAAGTCTTATATTACTTACTGGGTACATTACTAGATTTTTTTTTCTGTAGTTACTAACTGCACATAAGTACATTATAGTTAATTTTAAACATAACAGAGGCATTGCCATTTTTAAATTAGAGTATTGTAATGTAATGTAATTGTAATGTAAATTAGTGTAGATTAGTGTATTCATCTGTGTAGAGTCTGGTCTGCCTTCACTTGCACTCCTTACTGCTAATTTGTCCTTGTGGTTTAGAAACAGATTTATTTTAGATGTTAATGGTCATTATTACATGTCTGTTTGTGTGTATAAGTATACATATTTAAGAATATATATATATAGACAGACACATACAAAATTTTGTAACAGATCTGAACGGGAATCTGCATTAGAAATGCTCGCTGATTTCAGGAAGTATGGAACCCATGTGGGTAAGACACAGACTGATGCAATATGGCAAGTTACTGCAACTCCTTGTTTTGTGTCCATGGAAGATTCTGCTTTTTAGAGATTCTGATATTTCAGTCTAGTTTTTCATTAGGATTTAAGACCATCAACATCAAAATTAAACTAGGTGTTGTGAGAAGTAGGCCTACAGTCCAGAGTAGGGCTTTCTAACTGCTTGGTTTGCATGCTGTAGACTCCAGAAAGACACATAAAGGGTCTAAAACTTGAAAGAACATTTTCTGCTAGAAATTGTACTTTTAGACTCTAGGCCAGACTTTCTATCACCTGCTATATACTCCCTAGCCAGCTGTCCTCTGATGATTATAATTGATTTTAAATGGACTTTTCTGCAATATATTAATTGTTTGCATCTTCATGTAATTACTAATTTCATTCTTTCTCAAAATACTGCCTTACAGATCCAGCTCTTAATGGGAAATAATAGACCAAATGTTTGTTTGATCAGTTATTAGTTGCTGGATTTCACCTGATTTGTGAAATAATGTTGTTCATAGAAAGTCTCTTACCTGTATATAAAAGCCGTAATATATAAAATTAAGTGCTGTATGTGTAAAACAATTTTTGGTGCTTTTTTTGTTTGGTTTTGTCCTGGTGAAGTAATGGCTGTAATTCTAGCTGTGGTAGGAGGCCTTACTTAGAGGGTCCAGGTTTAAAGATGCACAGAGAGATATTGATGTATAGAAATCTTACTCACACTGGTTTTTCATACTAATAAAGTATTAATAGTCTTCTAAATTGGTGTTCAGGCCACGTTTAGATTGTTTAATATCTTTTTTCTTTCTTTTTCTCTTTTCAAGAGACACTAGATTTGGGTAGAGTGTTATTTTTAGGGTACACAATGGCCTTTTTTTGATGTTGCCAAATTACAATACTACCTTACATTATGCTGAAGATGAGTCAATATATCATGATGAGAAGTCACCAATTTCAGGGAAATGGCACGTGAACACTTTACCAGGTTCAGGCTTTTCACCCCTTTATGCCGATTTTGGTCAACAAATTGCATCAGTGAGTGGAAACCTGTGTGCTGGAAACCTTTTTTCTTACAGACCTCATGTTCTGAATGTTAATATCTTTCTGCAGTATAGAACCCTGTGTGGAGCAGGTCCAGATAAGTAACCTCTAAAGCCTTGGATTTCTTCCAAAGTAGTTTATTGGTTTTCTATTTACAGCCTGTCCATGTGTCATGTGCCTGACCTGTTGGATCAAAGGTTTGCTCAGAGAGCAGTGAATCCAAGGCAACTGCTTCAGAACTCAGGGCCCACAGCCCCCCAAAGCAGGGAATCTTCCCACCCCTGTTCCACGAGGCTGCTTGCTGCTGAGCCCTGGGTGTGGTGGAAGGCAAACCTTTGGACTGTCTTTCTCTTAGTAGAGGCACTTATTTGTGTCTTTCTCTACCTGCATATGGATCTTCTAAAATTTCTGAGATAATTATATTATATTAATCTTACTATATAAATCAAATACAGATTCAAAAGAGACTGAGCAGACAGAGACTGCTGTACAGTGTGTCTTGTTTGCTTGGAAAACACATTAGAGGATGTGTTGTTTGGAGAATTAGTTGGTGATTCTGTTGTTTCAGTGGGTAACTATAGGACTAAATATTTACTCTTGGTTTTGCTTTAAACTGTCTGCATTCAGTTTTGAAAGGTGAACAAGATATGCCAACTTGAAATAGAGGCTAAGGGTAATTTTTGCCTTTCATGCAGTTCAAGCATTATAGCAGGATGTAGAAATCTAAGTCAACGCACTGTGACATGATGTGACATGATCAGGTTGTTCTCTGCTATAGCTCTTGATTCCTTCTGCAGAAAAATAGAGCTATTTAAGAATGTAGAAAAGACATTCTGCAGCTTGGACTCACAGCGTGTCCAGTCCTGTACTGTGTGCCTACCAGTAATGCAATGGCATGTTTCCCATCATCTCTAGTAGAGGGCACATCCCAGCCTGTTTTCTCTAGCACCTGATGAGGATGTATTTTTGAAAGCTTTGTCTAATCTCTTTTTAAATCTCCTGCTGCTGTTTGCTTTTGTGGCCTCCCGTGGCAACAAATTCCAGATGCTTAATATCATCTTCATAAATAGTTCTTTATCTTTTTGAAACGTAACTCTTGAAGTTTCAATAAACATTCACTATTTCTGGAATTGTAGTACTTGCTGAATAATTCTGCCTTCACTATATACCTGATGTTCATGTGTAGGTATTGTACCCCTTGGTTATATGTCTTCTTCTCTCCAAACTATGGACTCTACCTTTTTTGGTCTGTCTTCCTAAAACATGTGTTCCAAGCTGTTAATAATTTCGGTTACTCTTTTTCCTAGTGGTTTCTCAGTTCCTGTATATGTTCAGCTGGTCCTACTTGCTTGTAGTTCTTCTCCTTTATTGAAATTTAACCTTTTTTTGTTGATATACTCCCTTAAGAGTCAAGAAAATTTTAATCTAGTCTTCAATTTGTACTGCTTTGGTTTTGATTGAAAACTTAATGAGCACTTTTCATTTCTACTCCATAGTTTAGATTGGTAATGGAGACATGAACAAAAACAGATACAAAGAAGAATCCTCTGAATCCATTCTAAATGTCCTCCAATTTTTTCAATGAGCTTGGTTTTTCAACCAGCTTTACACATCTCCTGTGATAATCTGGACATAGTTGCTGTGGTTTGTAAGAAATTTTTTATTAAAGGTGAGAGTATATGTCATTTTCAGCTTCTCCAACAGGATAATGGGGTTTGTGACTAGGAAAGATAGAAATAAGAATTGATCAATGTGTCTTTTGCATGACAAAGCTTCTTATCTTCTAGATATCTACATATTTTCTAGAGACTGAAGCTAAAATAACTAGCTTATTGTTTCCCAGCTTCTACTGTCTGATCACCATTTTTTATTGAATATGGGTAATACTTAAGCTTTTTCCAGGCTTGTGAGTTCTCAGAGGTGAGTCCTAAAGATTCTCTGCTATACCTAGAATATCCAAGGCTGAAGCTAACTAGGTCCAGCCAATTTTAAAATATTTAACTTACCATTGCAATCTCTTCCTTCCTATTATTTTTAGGAGGATTTTAAATGTTGATTTGCATTAATCATACTAACTGGGAGATTCAAGGCTGCAATGAAGATAAGTGTATGCAGATTTCAGATTAATGGGAAATAGTACTTATAGTAATGTTTTTCTCTAATAAACACACATGACCAGGGGTCCAGGAATGATTGCTAATTCTTGAAGTAGAGTTCCTTGCTATCTTTGGCAGGTGTATTGTTGTGTGCCATAGAACCTGACTCATAAACAGCTCTTTAAGGGCTGTTGGACAGTTGCAGATGTTGCAGACAAGTGATTTTTTTGTCACATTTGTGTTCACATGTATTGCAGGAAGGAGCAGACTCATGAAATGACCAAAGATGTGATGGCCTACCTCTTGGAGCCTCAGCAGTTCTGACAAGCAGATTAAAATTCTGTAATTGTGTGGTGTATAAGTATTGCCTTCTTCCATCTTTAAATAAATATAAAAATACGAAGCATAAGTTCAAAGCCATGGCACGTTTCCTTGTTACTTAGTCAGTTTTATCATTAGGTGCAGCATTGCAATTTCATGGCTCCTGTTTTGGGAGAGGATATTCTTGTATTGCATTGGAGGAAGAATGAATTCCTGATTAAATTCTCAGTCTCAGAGAAATGCCTGTTGTTTGTGAAGAAACTGAAAGCTTCAGGAGCAGAGAAGTGTTCTTAACAGCTTTTGAGCAATGTGAGTGCAGTGAAGATGGAGGCCTTTTTCTTGCTCACATTCTCAATTCTGCATGGGTATCACAGGCCTTGATAAGCTTAATTGACACAGGCTATCCTTTTTCTTAATAATAAACAAGCAGGTCCTTCCCAGATTAAACTTTAGTCTGAATAGTACTGTACTGAATACCCATTGTGCAGCTTTTGGCTTTCCTTCTCACTCTCTCTCCCTGGAGGTACAACAGCATGAAAAAATCCCCATGCTTTGTTTTAGTAATGCAGTGTTTTGGTGGATTTATTTTAACTTAGGTAGTGTTTAATCTAGTTGATCCAGGTATTTTTGATAGTTCTTTTTCCTGCAGGAGTTTCATTCCCAATCTTCCTTAGGCCCTGAACAAATCTTTCTCTCATGCAACAGAATTTCTGGGCTTGCACAGCACTACAGTCAAACTTGTAGGTGGTCTGGCTCTGGGCCTCTTAGCATCTATAGGAGCCTTTAAATCTGTTAAAGAGAGAATGAAATGCACTGTTTTCCATGAGTACTGGAAATAAAAAAAGGAATTGTTGCAGCATAAGAGACTTAAGTTAGGCATCAGTCAGGTGCTTTGATATGGGGTGGGGTTGCCTGAAAAGACTACAAGATCACTTTCAACTCTAGATTTTTGAGAACAGGTTAAACCAATGTCTATTAGAATTAATATTTGTACAAATTAACTGTGTATATGGACAGATGGACTGCATAAGTTTTAGAGATCCCTCACAATCCTGTATTCTGTAATTAAGGGTTGAAGATTGAAAGCTTAAATGCTGAGGCATTTACTGGAGGGAACAGAAGGGTAGGTCTGATAAGCTTGGAGGAATCCCAGTTGCCAAGGGGATGTGCAGCAAGACAGCATCAAACAGACAGTCTGCCCAAGCCCACCAGTGCAGGGGTCTGAAGAGCAGCCCAGCAGGTCCCTTCTAGTCTGTCAGTGCTGTGAGCTCTTTGATTTTGGATTCTTTGATGAAGCCTGCTATTGCTTGGACATAGACACACACAGAGGCATGCATGGATGGTGTAACAGGGATGTGATCGGTCCTGATCTGTTTCAATTAGGAAAAGGTTGTTTGAAAATTGTCAGCATTATGGAAAAGTGTGTGAAAATAAAGAGTTATTACTGGTGTGAAAAGATAGGCTCAGAAGACTTGTTTAATGCAAGTAGCTGTTTTTATTCTTTCTTTTCTAGCATAAAAATGAATTTTAATGTAAACAATTTCCAAACAATAATTTTTAATGTAATATGTAGATTAAAATCAGTGAAAAACCCACCACGCAGCCGTTCAACGTGAACTGTGAAACTTTTTAAAATCCTCCTTACTCTCTTGGAATTTTTTTTTCTGATCTTTACTTGACCCTTCAGACCTGTGGCTGAAAATGTAGAGTTAGGAGAATCACAAACTTGGAATTTTTGCTTTATTTTATTTACTATTTTGTGCAATCCTTAATTCAAAGAAAAACTACCACAGTCACAGGGGGGCTTTGAATGTTGGTTTAAAAGCTTCCCTATGCTAATTGTAACTATGCTGTTAAGCTGGTACTTAAGAAAAAGTGAGATAATTAATCCAGTATAGTTGTCAAAAGCAACTGCATATTATAAAGGATCTGGGAAATAAGAGCAGTTAAAGAGCAGGTTTTTATGGTTCTGTCTTTATTTTAGTGCTGGTAGAATAGCAGTGGTATTAATGGTACTAAGTTTGTGCTGCTTACAGTGAGCAGTACTCACAAACTGCAGAGCTTGACAAGCTGTATCCATGAAAGAACAGGGATTTAAACTTCATACAATTTTCAGCTACAAACTGAAGTCAAGAAACCTTGAATATATTCCCCAAAATTATATGGAATGGAAATTAATGCTGGACTAGGAGGATCCATTCAGAATTATTTTGACGTCCCCTTTCCATATTGCTTTAACATGAGCACCTAGAAATTGCTACCCTAAGATTTCCTGGTATTTAACTTTAAGCATCTGTTGCAGCTGCCTTTTTTCCCCCACACCCCCTCCTCCTCATGATACTGCATTATTGTTGGTACACTGTAGATTTTATATGGATTTGGCCTTCAAGCTTTTAGCAAGTTGAGAGGTTTCTAGAGGTGTGTTATGACTGTGGCCACCTTTTAGTGAAGCACCTCCTGCTGTCTCTGTGTACAGCCTCAAAGGCTGATGGGGTCCCTGCTGGTCCAGTGATCCCAGCACTCTCTGTAGTTGTGCAGCTTGCATGGCAGCATAACAAGGAGATGGGAATTATTCCCTGGAGCAATAGCATGAAGTCTTTCACACTATGTGGCAGCCAGGATGCTTGTGTTGCACATTTATCCAGAGTAACTCAAAACTAGTCCCAGTATGTAGAATGGCAGCAGTTAGCCTGATTTGGGAGGAAAAAGAGCCCTGTTGTTGCCAGCCCTGCTGGGTCACATCCTCTGCTCCTACGGACTAGAAAAAGAGCCCAGAATCTTTTTGGTTTGCTGGTTATGGGAGTAGCTTGCTGACTTGCTGCCATGGTGATGTGCTCAGTGCTTAGAGGAACCTGCATTGAAGATTTTCTGTGAATACACTTGCAGTACTGCAGAAAACTGCAAGACAATGGTCCTTGTAACAGCAGTCTGAAGTGTCCTGATGAGGAAATGGTACAGAGCAGTGTCCCAGACCTGAATACCTACTTTACTTTAGCATTTAGTTTTTTCTTGCCAGTAGTATGAGGCAATGAGACAGTGTTTAACAATTTTATTCAAAGTCCCACTGTGCAGCCGTAGTTCTGGACACCCAGGTGCAGTAATTTACAACTCTTTTCAAATGTTGCCATGATTTTACCTAGCAGCAGAAAAAAAACCTTTCCAAATTCATTTCTTTCATGAGTTAGCTTTGTTATGGCTGAAGAACATTCTCATCTGCTGCATTCTTGTAAGATTTTAGTTAATATAATAGAAATACAGATTTAAACATATATTTTTAGTGTATAGAAGTGTGTAATATGCATTATATTTAAAATATGCTTATAACCTGAACCAGACATTTGGTGCTACTGTTAAAGGCTACATTTGTCACTAAATTTCAGATGAGTTTTTCCTGTTTGTCTGAAGAAATTGTTTCCTGTGTTTTGTATTTTCCCAGAATGAAATAAAATTTTATATCTGATTTATTCTGAAATGAAACACGAGCATGTTTCTCCTGAGAGGTGCACTAGCTGGGACATATTGGAATTTTTTTTATTTTAAAAAAAGTTAGACCTTTTCTTCAGGTGTATGGGAAAATAATCTTATTATTCTGAAACTTATTGCCTCTTAAACAAAATATCAGGAACAATGAAAATACTATGAAATTGGTTATCAGTTGAAAGTGTGATGTTGTTTCCTTTCTCTTAGCATTTTTCATGCTTTCCCACTTTCCCATTCCTTTATGAGGCATTTTCATCCATGAGACATCTTAATTACAGAGCAATAATGAAAATTAAGAAAATAACTGTTGCAACAGAAGTTATACATTGATGTTTTTATATGCGGGTGTGGTCTTGTTTAAATTTGCTTCAGTAGAAAAATGCACAGTAGATTTGAATGTTTGGTTTCAGAATAGAATATACTTTGTTTATGCAGCCATGTAAATTGCATGTCTGAGACTGTCTGTAGGAGGTTTCACATTTATCTAGGGTTCTACCAGCTGCATCTGATTTATTACTGCAAGATTTCCTAAGGTAGCACTATGCCATCTTTTAATATTTCATCTGAGATGTGGAAGGCATTACCTACCATACTGAGCAACAGTCTCCCACTGTTTCCTTGAATCCCATTTATCATCTGTGAATTTGTTTTCATTATATTATAGATACTGTGGGGCAAGGAGTTCCCAAAGTGTCTCTGGCAGTCATAGTGACAATGTCAGATCCTATTTCTAGCAATAGAAAAAAAGACTTTGCTCTTCAGTCTTCTTGCAATGATTCAACCAAACACACCAAAACTTTTAAGTGCCATCCCAAGTGTGTACTTTACCTGTGAGGCGCAATCAGAAAGTACGTAGTTAATGTAGGAGTTATTATTTTAATGCATAATGCTTTCCTTGTGGAACAAACAGAAAGCAGTTTAAATTATGAATATTATTTGTGGCATGAATTATTAAACAGTGTCTGAGAGATTTAAAATACTTCTCAAGGTGATACATGAAGGACAGTTTTGAGAGTGTTTTCATCTTGAGGTGTGTTTCATGTTGACAGCTATGGCAGTAAGGTCTTCAAAGAAATTTAGATCTTAGGTAAAAGTTTTAGAGTCTCAAGTAGTTGACTAGAATGTACTCATGCCATTAAAACTTTTTTAATCTTAATCTCTTTCAGTCCCAGCAAAGATGCATTGTGATCTTTGCACTGGTATGCTGCTTTGCAATTCTGGTTGCACTGATATTTTCGGCAGTGGATATTATGGGAGAAGATGAGGATGGACTCTCAGAAAAGAACTGTCAAAATAACTGTCGGTAAGAGGTAACAAACAAAACTTCTCTTTTGGGGTGGAAAGGAACATATGTGTGTTATATAAGGGCATGAAGTAATTGGTCCTGTGGTGTTACTGGTAAGAGCAGCTAACAGAGGAAGAAATGGTTTCTCATTTTGAATTTCTGGTTTCAGAGATTAGTTTAACAAAGTAAAGCACACTTTTTGAAGTTATTTTGAGCAAGACCCTTGTGTTAGATCAATTATTTTGTAAGCCTGAGCCAAAGCCTATTAAGTTTTAGTAATTGAGTACTGAGGTGGATCACACAGTTCCCAATACTTTCATGTCTGTTTCTCATCAAGACCACTTCTTTCTTCCTCCAGAAAGGTTGCTGATGCCTTTTGACCTAAGATTACTGTCCCTGCTGTGTAGGGGGAGCGTTTCTATTTCTTGTGTGATGCATTCCTGTTACAGACACAGTGGCTTACCTGTGAACTGTGAAGAAAATTAGTGATATGATCAAAAAGATGAGTGTTGACAGTGTTGAATTAAGATTTGCCTCAGACACCTACCATGACTGTGTATATCTTTTAACTTTTGATTTTGTCAGGTTTAGGTAGGTGATTATTTTTTTGGGCCTTTCCTTTCCAGACTGTGAATCTCATTTTTCTGCTCTTCACTGTCAGCTTCCTCCATGAATTTGTTCATTAGTGACGACCAATGCTTTTCCTGGGTCATATTGTCTCACCTCCTCTTCTATCCACCAAGCTGATTTAAAAATAATTTGTAAGCCTCATTCTCAGTTGTATTCTCTTTAGGTTTTTATCAAGGTTTTAATTTTATACAGAGCACCCTCTCTGATCCACTGTTTGAAAAAAATAAGGCATTGTTTAATAACCACAGAAATCCATTCTGATCTGATCATGGAATTGCTGGAGTGGGAGGGAGCACCTGGGCATCCTCCAGTCCATGACCCCCCAGAACAGAGTCAGCTAGAGCAGGTTGCTCAGGCATGTGCACAGTCATGCTCTGTGTAGCTCCAAGGATGGACAGACTGTTCCACTGCTTGTGCAGAACCTACCAAGCTACCAATGGCTGGGTATACAGTGGGTAGGAACTAACTGACATCTGCATTTTAGAATATTTTAATGAAAGATTAATGTTTCTTTGAGCCTTTGATCATCATTTCTGCTATACTTTGTTCATATTGTGTGAAAACAGTGCCTTTTTATGCAACACCTGTCACACTGCAGACAGTACTAATTCAGAATCCAGAAATATTTGTGATGTTTTTTCATTTATGGGTTTTTATAATATTGTTTGCATGCTGCTTAAGAAACAAACAAACAAACAAAAAACAAACAAACAAAAAAAAAAAACCCAAGAGGATTCTTGTATCTCCTCTCAAATGGAATATACTTGCAGCATCAGGTAGCTTTGTCCTGAAACCAACTGACCTTCTGTCACTTTCCCCCATAACTGTTTTTAGGTTTAATTTTGTTCACTTCATTGTACTCCTGTAGGTCTGGGCAGCCTTCTAAAATCTTCTCTGAATTTTCTAGAGTTCAGCCAGTTTTCCTTTCCCCATCAAGGTCTTAAGTGTCTTTCACTGTGAGGTGTTGCCTTCCAAAATTTTTGAAGATACTGCATGTGTCACCTCTACACCCACTGTCTCCATTTGTGAATCTTTGACAGAACTAGGTCAGATGAGGGGAAAGTCTTTGTGCTCATTGGCTTCAGTGTATTCAACACACTCTACTGCACCATGTTTCCTGTTGTACCATCTAATGGTTCCATTTTGTTCTAGGTAGCAGTATAGGCCTAGCCGAGGAAGAACTTCACCTTCTTCACTTCTTATTCTTCAAAGGGAAAAAAATCAGAGTAGGAGTGATACACAGTATTAAGAAAAACAGGGATATTATTTTTTTCCATGTGAGAGATTGATTTCTTCTGTCTCTTTGTATGGGTTACAGCAATCTTCCTTTCCAAAGAATGCTTGCCTTTGTTGGTTCACATGTGTCAGTCTTGTACCCTCCTGGGTTGTGTTGGAGGAGCCTGAGACTAAATTCAGCACCTAGACTTTAAACATAAGAGTCAATTAAACTGCTCAGCGTTCACAGGGATAAAAGTGAACCCAGACCCCAGCTCTATTTTAAGGTGCCTTTCACAGTGCTTTGAGTGCGTGATGTAGCTACTAATGCCTGAACCAGAAGGCTCATAAATGCTGGGCTTATAAACTGCCTAAACCATTTCTAATAACAGTATCCAAGTGCTGGCAGCTGCTACCTGCTAACACTGAGTCCTTCTCTACACGATGAAACTGGGGTCCTTTATGTGTTAAATACATCACAGAGTTAACTGAAGTGTCACAAATCAATTGCTGCCAATGGCATATGTTTAGTACTTGGGCTAAGCACTTTTAATAAGTAAGACAAGAGTTACTGAATTCTTACATTTCTGCTGTGTGAGTACTTTCCCTGACATTCAGGAAGAGGTGCTTACATTTGCAGGATATGCTGAGACAGAATGGTAATAGATGATTTTTTTTTTTTTAATTTATTTTTTTAATGAAATGTTTGTCAAATATAAGTTGATATGTGTGAGCCTATAATTCTTTTTTTGGTTTTAACTGATTGAATTTGTGAATAATGTTGATGGGAAAGGATGCTGTTGATTTGAGAAGAACTTTACTCATGGTTTGTTAATGGCTGTTTTCTTTGGAGAATTCCATTTATGTGTTTTTGTTTCAAAGGAAAATACACCTGAAATACAACTGTGGTCTAGAAAAGTTCTATGGCTAGAAAGTTTTGAAGCCTATGTCAAAAATAGTAGAATTTTTAAGAGAGAAAAAAGAACATAAGAGGCTTTTTAGAATCTAGAGCTTTTGCAAGTGGTGTTTTCCAGTAAAGCTTTCATCTCTTTGTTGTTGTGATTGGATTGTTCAGGAGCACAAATGCAGCTTTTCTGATCTGCTTGTTGTAATTCAAAATGAGTTTCCTCTTCTATAAACCATTCCTTAAACTCTTATTAGATGGGGAATACTTACTGCATATGTTCCCAAAATGACCTTACTCTTTATTGATGTATTTATTTCTCCTGGGGCTTTGTAACAAAAATAAGCTAGTGAGTGGGAAATCAGGCTTTTTTTGCATATCTTCCCTGATTGCTGGAGGGATTGATGCTACCCATCTTGTTAAAAGGGATGCTAACTGATTGAAATTAAAAGAATAAAAAAAGTAGCAGCGACTGTGAAAAGTTGAGGCTTGCAGTTTGTGCTCAGTATGTGGTGGAAGTAATTCTCTTGAGACGTCCACAGTAATGTTGTTAGGCAGCCCTGATGGATGAGGCTGGTTAAGAGGATATGCTTAGCAGTCTGGGAATTTTGCCTGTCTTGCTGTGGGTCCATTAGACACTGAATCTATAAAATTAGATTATTGTAATTTGAAAATTGTACATTTTAATGGCTGATCTATTGTGAATAAATCTTGGCTAGCCTTTGGTGTAATGTCAGTTAAGATTTACTTGACTTTGTTGGGTTTGACTGATAAGCTCTAAAAATGGCAATTTGGGAAACAGAAGAAATTGTAACTATTAAGAGATTGTCTTTACTATCCAAACTATTTGAACCAAGGTTGTTTTGATTTATTAATGGTAACTTGAGCTGTTCAAGGCTCAACTTGAGCCTCTTCTCCTGCTTGTTGGTGCTGATAGTCACACTGGGGATCCTACAGGGTTTGCATATGCCCTTAGTTATCCTTGTCTCACTGGCTTTTCCAATATCTGTTGAAGCAGTGGCAGCAGCTGGCACAGCTCCTACCTCTGGCTGCGGGTTTGGCCCTATCTCTTGAGAGGGGACTACAGAACAAGGTGGAAAGGGAAGCAGTCTTAGCTACTTTCCATGCTTACCAAGCTAAAACTTGGTATCACTGTTGTCGTGATTTTTTTTTTTTTCAATATTGCCTTTCTCTGATGATAATTGGTAGGATTTTCTTGCTTTCTGTTTGTGTGTGTTTTCAAGGCAGACTCTATCTTGCATTCTGTTCCAGTGATTCTGTTTTGATCATTTCTCTTCTCCTTGGAGTCATATATAATTAAGACACTTTTTTGTGTTTGGATTTGCGTTGGAAGAATTTGCTGTTGTTTATGACAGGGGTAGCAAAGCCTGTTTAGATCACTTCTTGATTGTAGGGAGGCTTTGACTAGTGCTGCCCTATAACAAATAGGTGATGATACCTGAGCAGTGTTTGGGATTTCTTTAGATATTGTTTGAATTGTTTTGGACAAGGGTTGGTATCCTGGAGAGAAGCTGAATCTTCCTGTTGATGTGCAAAGCTTTAGAATTCAACAGTATCCTGCAACACTGAATTTCAGAGATTAAATCTAGTTGTATACAATAATTACTTATATTCAACAATTACTGTGTGTTGCATGCCTTGCTTTCAATTTCATTAGACGGTTATTCTCTGTTTATGAAAGAGGGCCCACAATTGGTTTTTTCCTGTTGCTTTGTGTATCTTTCTTTCAACTACTCTGCTATTTCACTAAGTAGGGTTTTGCAGCACTGTTAAATAAGCATACTGCAGCACATGCTTACATTCATTTACCTTGGAAGTGCTTTGCCCCTGGTTTATTGTGGAGGAGATTTTCTCTGTTCTGCGTGGGTTCTGAACATAGCAAGGTTTATATTGACTGGTTTCTATTTAATAAACAAACTATGACAAGCATAATAGTTAAGTGTCTAAACAGAACAAGATGCTCAGATTTTGAAAACAAGCCTGTTAAAGAGCAACTGAAGGTTTCTATTTACAAAACAACTTTTCCACTTGGCATAAAAATGCTTTCTGTCAACATGATGGACTGGAGGATCAAGTCTAACCCTCAGTCAGTTTGCAGACTGCACCAATTTGAGCAGGAGTGTTGATCTTCTGGAGGGTAGGAAGGCTCTGCAGAGAAATATGGAGAGGCTGGATCAATGGGCCAAGGCTACAGGTGGAAGTTCACTAAGGGAAAGTTCTGGGTCCTGCCTTTGGGTTACAACAGCCCCTTGCAGCACAGGCTGGGGCAGAGTGGCTGGAAAGCTGCCCAGCAGAAAAGGGCCTGGGAGTGCTGGTTTGCAGCAGCTGAACATGAGTCAGTGTCTGTCCAGGTGGCCAAGGAGGCCAATGCCATCCTGGCCAGTGTCAGCCATAGTGTGGCCAGCAGGAGCAGGGCAGGGATTGTCCCCTGCACTCAGCACTGCTGAGGCTGCACCTTGAATCCAGTGCTCAGCTCTGGGCTTCTCAATTCAAGAAGAACATTGAGGGGCTGCAGAGTGTCCAGAGAAGGGCAAAGGAGCTGGGGAAGGGTCTGGAGCACAAGTCTTGTCAGGAAAGGCTGGGGGAGCTGAGGTTGCTTAGACTGGAGAACAGGAGGCTCAGGGCTGACCTTGTTGCTCTCTTGAACCACCTGAAACAGGCTGTAGCTAGGTGAGGGTCAGTCTCTTCTCCCACATGGCAAGTGGCAGAGAAAATAGCTCCAGGTTGTGCCAGGGGAGGTTCAGGTGGGATATTAAAACTATTTCTTCACCAAAAGGATTATGAAGCATTGAAACATGTTGCTCAGGAATGTGGTAGAATCACCATCACTGGAGATATATAAAAGAGATAGAGAGATGGGGCTCGGGGATGTGGTTTGGTGATGAACATTTGATGACTGGACTTGGTGATTTAAAGATCTCTTCCAACCTTAACAATTCTAGGGTGACTGTTTTCCTCTTGGTTTAGGGTGATATAGAGAATGAGCTATAAAACCACCTAATTTTTCAGATGATCTCTATTTGTAGTCATTTTTATTTTTGCATCCAAAGAAGGAATATACTTTCAATGGAAGTTTCTTGGCTGGACACTGCAAAACCTAGTGTACCTCCTGCAAGTCCATTCAACCTCTGAAGCCAGGGAGGGGAATCACTAATTCAGCTTGCACAAGAAGATATTTTATCCATCCTACCTTTTATTTTTCATTTCTTGAAATGCATTTCAATGGAAAAGATAGTGTATTAATAGTACAGTACCTTTACTGGTACAGTTACTCAGTACCGCGCAGAGTGCAATTTTTTTCCTGTGTTTTAGCACAAAATACAAAAAACAAAGGTTAATTTTTCTTTTGTTTTGCAATTACTTTCGGCTGTAGAGGGTATTTTCACAAATTAAAAAATCAGGGACATAACTCATAATCTGTTTGTATCTTGTTCTGTCTGCATTACTCCCAGTAGATAGTTCATTGTTAATTACATTGTATTAAATCGGTCTGGGCTTCCACTCTTTTTACTCAAATGCACAAACCTATTCTTTTTCCTACTCTTTGTTCCATTAAATCTAATTATTTTCTTTGGAGTTTAGGACAGAGGGCTTTAGAGTCTCCCTAAGGCAGCTTTTCCTGCCCTAATACGTGTTGTTTAGGATGTAAGACAGATTAAAAAATTTTTTGTTCTTGGAAGTTACCTTTTAAAGTATGTGTTTATTTCTTCTTTCATGACTTAGAATTTATGAATTAATATCAGAGAAAGTGTTCCAAGCTAATAGAAATCAAATTCCAATTACTTTAAGGTTCCTAGGTAACGCAGGTGGGATAAAGGAGCAGTTCATGTATAGGGTATCCTTTCTCCTTTGTGGTTTGCTGGTTCTTCTCTGTGATTAAATCTTTTTCTTTTCTCTTTTCTTTTTTTTCCCTTTCTCCCTTCTCAACTTATTTTGTTCTTTTCTTTTTTCGCCTTAATGTCTTCAGATTGAAATTACTTCATCGGAGCAGAACTCAAAAGATTTCTGAGGTCATTTTCTATACCAGATTGTAAGGCTATACTAAACAGAGTTATTAAATCTAAAATAACTGGCCATTGTCATGATCTTGAAAACCGATTTATGACATTTCAGAGACGTTCTTATTCTGCCTGGTGAGAATAGCCACCCAGCTTGATAAAGCTCCCTGATGAATCGTTCTTCTTTTGCTTGTGTGAAAGGCATTAAAAGTAGCTAAAATTGTAGCAGAGTCTCTCTGAATTGATGCTTCGTTTCAGGGTGACTTGTTCGTTCAGCCAGAGCTGACTTTGCATCAGATCCTAGCAAGCACCTGTTCCAGCGACACCATTTATTTTTAATTGTTTCAACCCTCAGAGCAGTCTATGAAAAAGATACTTATTATCCTGTCAGGTTACATTAGATGTATTGGGTTCTGTGCCTACTCCTAGGGCAGCACTGTCAGTGTCCTCTGGGCCAGCATGATTTGATACTGCACAGGAGTGCAAGTGCATCATGCTCCATGATTTCTGGGACCCGGTGCTCTTTACACGTACAGGAAAACAGATTTTGGTGAAATGTTTGGGGTTATTCTTTGTTATTCTGATGATTTTCTTCCTGGTTTGTTTTTCTTTGAATACGTGGGTGAAATTTGGGTGAAGTCAGAGTCACCTCTCGGTGGTCTCTGATACCATATGTCCACATCTCTCTAGTTATTCAGAGCATCATTCTGAGGAACACTTCAAATACAAATTATTCTTGCATGTTGGGCAAGATGTCAATGACCTGTGTTAATCAGGAAAGTATGAGTTTGCTTCCTTTATTCAACTTTATCCAATTGTCTTGACCAAGGGTAAAAAATGCACTGGAGAGATGTTTCATTATCATTAGTATTTTTCATTTTATGTTTTAGGGTTTTTTTCCCATAATTAATTTACTTCCTGTCAACCAGATCGGAAAACAAAAATAATGATGTGGAAGACCAACTTTGGCATGCCAGATGCAGATCTGTCATTTATCCTCTATTTAATGATCAGTCCTTTCCAAATGAGATTATTTAAAAATTATTATACAACTCAAAGAGAGTTTTGTGACTGACAGCATCACAATTTAGTAGGTTTAAAGCTGATTTCTTCACACACTAAGTGTTGAAATGGCTCTTCTGAGAACCATCAGTGATTTGCATGCCTTCTGATATGAGGGGGAGGATTCATCTTGCCTCAGACTAAACTTTTGATGGATATTTTATGGCACATTGGAAGTGCTGTCTTTGACTTTTTACTCTAGATCTGATTGGAACACTTGGAATAACTATGCTACACTATAGTCATATGACTACATGTGATACCTGATCTTGTTTGGCAGGTATAGAGTTAATTGATTTTCACTGATTTATCAAAATATTTCTTTAAAGAACCTGTAGGGAGAATAAAGCGATCTTTAAAAATTTTCTTTGACGTCATTTATGAAATAGCTCCTCTACTCAGTTGGGCTTCAATAAGAAGAGTTTTTAGATCTCTTCTACTGGCTGAGTATTGAAAAAAAAATTACTGTTACCTGTAATTTGGCAAAATGTGAATGTGCATAAGCTTCATTACTGATCACGACACTTTAAGGCAAGAATGAATGTGTCACCAGCACCAGGCAGGCAGCCATGATTTGGATTTTGTTCAAACACTGTCAGAAGCTCTAGTCCTTTTTTCAGCCAGTTTTGGGTCACTTGTATCAGCTTGGCAGTGCATGTTTTACAGTTCATTGCAGGTGCTGGTGGAGAGTATGGTCCAATAAATGCATTAGAGGATACTTGAGGTGATGTATTTGGGCCAGTGGAGGCTGAAGTGCTGGACTAGTGGAAGTGTCTCCTCAAAGACACAGCCAGTGCCTGTGGGATGGTGACAGACTGCAAGATCTGCCCCATCTGGTGTGTTTCATAAATGCATGTGAGCCACCTCAAAGATATCTCCACAGACCTTCCAATTTTGGGCCAAGACTGGCTGCCAAAACTGAGGCCAGTCCATCACTGCAGCAGCTTTGGGGGATGGTGTGGGAAAGCAGTAGAGATGTAACCTCTGTATGACTGCAGACTAACTGTGTTTTCCCTAGTGACACATCTGTTTGCATGTGAAAAGACTTCTTCAGGTCTGACTAGAGAGGAGCAAACAATGAATTTTTCAATTTGCTCTTGAGAAGAGTCACGCAAATACCTAAAATGGGCAGCCAGCTGATTCTGTGTCAGAGGTACACATACACATGGTAGAATTTCCAGAGAAAAATGTACATCTGATATATAAGGAGGGGTTATGTTTTCAGGCCTTTTTTGAGAGTCAGGGTTTTGCTGTTAAAATGTATTCCATAGGGGAGATACCAATAAGTCAGTTAATGCTTTCTACTAGACCTAAAAAGGTGTAGGTTTGGTTTAATTCTGTGGTGTTCTTAAAACACTGCTTTATCAATCTAGATTGCTTGTGACTGTTAGGAGAAGAGGTTCCTGACTTTTTTCATCTTGGCCAGGAATGTACCCATCAGTTTTCCTTTTTTTCCCCTTCAGGTTTCAACTTGAATGCAACACATTTTAAGATGCAGTTTTAATCAGATGCAATTCTAGATGGACTTAACTTGATTATCATAAAAAAAAAACCAAAAAAAAACCCAAACAAACAAGCCCCACAACTAAAACCAAAATTAAACAATCAACAACAAAAGAAAAATACAAATAGATGCCACGTAAAACCATCTGACTGCAGTTAAACCTATTTTAGTGCTCCTAAGGTATCCTGGAATGTTTCCATAGAATCTTGCCTCTGTAATTTGAGTGCTGGCAGTGTCCTTTGGGAATGGATACTTTAAGTACTTTATTATTTTCATCTGTGGATTTTTATTACTGTTCCTACCTTGACTATATCTGCTGAATTTGCAGTGTTGATTTCAAATAGTTGCTGACCAAAGTTTTTACCTTCAATTTTCCTTTGTTGTTTTGCAAAGCAGTTTTGTTTGTTCTTGCTAGGCAGGAAGGGCATTAATTAAGTTTAGGGTATTGTTGGACTGTGTAAATGCCAGCATCATAGAATATAATTTAATTTCTATTCTGGATAAGAGAGCTCTTACTTAGAAAATTCTCATTCAGTTATTGTTAATACCATAAAATCATGCTTATTTATGAGGAAAAATAATATTTTGATTCTTGATTGGTTTCTGTGACCATAAGCTAACACATTTATCTATTCCAAGTCATACCATGATAATCAGGGCCTTTTAGAAAGATGCATGGGCCAAAGGAGAAATAGTAGCAATCAAATTCCCACTTTTTGTGTATTGCTATGTGGTTATTCAGTCCAAATTAATGTTGCTCTTTAAGTTACAAAGTGTCCATATGAGAAGATCAGGGGTTTTATGGAAGGAAAGAAAAAGGCAGTATAAATTCTGGTTTTTTTTTAAAAATTAAAAGACCTAGTTTTGCCTGTAGTCATTTACCATGTTCAAGCCTTGTAAAAGGTTTAATGTGAACGTAGTCACAAACTGAATGTAGAAATAAAATAAAAACATCTGGTTAACTAATTAATGTATATGACGGGCTGTTTATACAATATTTATACAATTGTTCTTCTGAAAGGCTTTTTACAGTTGTTATGTTAGGATATTTTAGTGTGTTTTACAGATGGGTGAACAGTGAATAGGTTGCTTCTCAAAAGAGCTAAATAGGCATAACAGCTGATGAGGGGCTTGTGTGGCTGCTACATGGATTTGTATAGGACTGGCTAAATACCTCGGCTGTTGAGTTTTGCATAATTTGAAAGTCGTGGTAATGGCATTTACTGAAGACTTAAACACAGTACAAACAAAGGAAAGAGGCTGAGATCATTTTCAGTGACTAAACAGGTACCAAGTGAGCACTTATTGTGCTGGGAAGCTTCAGTTCCTGGTTCCTGACTGATGGATATGCAGGGTGTTCCCTGAAGTGTGCAGCTGGGTTTCCTTAGGGGCTAGAGTGGCTTCACCTAAGGGGCAGCATTGCTGTCCTCATCTCTGTTAGGAAGGCAGCCTGCCATGGGCTGGGGGCAGAGCTTCCCCAGCTGCCATTTAGGTGCATTGCCTGGAGTCACTGCCAGGAAGCATATGGGGAAAACTGCTGCGTATTACTGTATTTGGAAGACTTATTCTGATAACATTTGTAGATAATGAATCTTGAAAGCATCAGCTCAGAGTTAAGAATGTATAAACAAATAAGATGTTGAGAAAACAAACTCGGTAGTACAAGGGGGTTTTTGTGGATAAATGAGGATATGTTAGAACTTTGGCATCAAACTGCAATGAAGATATTTAGAAGCACAGAAATAAAAACTAGGCCAGTCTTTCTGTATTCCTGGTAAGGGGTCAGAAATCTATTGGGCAAAAAGTGATTAAACCAATAAAAATTCTCTGGTCTTATCTCAAAACTAAGGAAAAAGTGGGAGGGGTAAAACTGTGGTTTGGTAACTAAAACTGGGGTTTAAAAAAAGTTTCTGTTCTGATGATGTCCTTGTCCTTTCATGTCTAAAGATTAAACATGAACTTTTGAAAGATGTTGGCAATTGTGTGGGTTTTTTGATAAGCATATCCTGGAGATCTTCAATTACAGTGTGGTAGGGAACAGAGAAAACTAAATGATGTAGTGCCTCTTGGTTAATGGTATATATGGCATTCTAGATAATAAACAGACATGACAGATAGGTTTCTTCTTCTAAATTCAACAGAATTGGGTCACTTTTTTTTTTTTTTTTTTTTTTTTTAGTAGAAGTTTTTCAAAATGCACCTTATCTTTTTTCATTTCTATTCACTTCAGATCCTCAAGATCCTCATGTTTTTGTAGTTTACCCTTCAATGTAGCACCTAGCTGTCTACAATGTGATAATGTGAGCTACAGATCTTCTTTTTACAAGGGTGAGGTTTTAGATTTTTTTAAGCACTGAGTGATGTAGCACCTTGATGTTATGAAAACGACAGAGGCACTGTGGCTGTTGCATAGGCAGGATACTGGCAAGCCTTACTGCAGGGAATACCATTCCTCTCATTAACATCAAACCTGAGAAGCAAGCTAGATTTCAAGAACTTTCATATGAGTGTGGATGTTTTGAATAATGAATGGTGGTGTGTTAAATTGTTAATACTTTATCTACAAACTCTGATTTTAAGTAGTTCGTCTCACTGCCTGTGTGTACTTCATTTTTTGTGGCTTACACACTGATTAAATCTTGTCATGCAATAAAGATGTTTCCTCATTGCTTTCTTACTTATTTTAAAAATTTATTTTAAGAAAATTAATTTTTAAAATTATTTTTCTTCCTGCAGCAGACATCTATAACTTGTTTTCCTTCTCTTCTTCTTTACCTTTTCATTTGGGTTTGGCTTTGTGAGATTCTTATGGTGTGCTTGCCCTTCCCTTGGGCTTTTCATTTGTGGCCTATTTGTGGTCTTTCCCTATCCCCCAGTGGTTTAGAAAGTGGCATAAACTCCATTCCTTGGAACGTTTTCAGACTCCCTCCCACACACATGCGTGTTCCCTGCCTGGATGAGCTATCTCCAGTCTATATTTGGAGACTGAGAGTGTCTGGAGGATAAATCTGTGTTGGCCACAGTGCTGCAAATATCAAACGAATTCACAGTTTTAAGTATTATGTTAAGACAAGAATTTGGCTAATTAGTTTTCGTGAAATTATTAGAAGACTGTATCATAAGATAGTTAATCCAGTGAATATGCTTATAGGATGCCAGTTTTATTAGGCATGAAATCAAAATATATCAGCTCTTTTTACACCTTAGAAGGATTATAGCTTGTGACAGCAATTAGTGGGCTTTAATAAGGTGTACTGGCTGAAACAGGACAGACTTCTTGGGTTGGCCAAGGGATGTCTTTTGGGGCAAAACATGTAGGATTAGTGTTTAACTAAGAGACACTGTGGAGAAGGCAAGTGCTATTCTGCTTTAAGCAGAGGGAAGTGTGTTTGACCCCTTACTTAGACTTGGATTCCTGAACTTATTTCACACTTTGAAACTGGGCATGCAAATGCTGGATGATTCCCCTGTGGAATGACAGCTCCTGGTACTGCAATACTCTTCTGCCAGCCACCTCAGCTTGGAGCTTCCATGTGCTATCCAGAATCCAGAGAGATTCCATGTGCTACTTAGTTCATGGCATTGCTGCCACCTCTCTCTCTGCCCCTCACTCTTACATTTTAGTAATGTCCTTTGAAGAAGCACCTTTAAGTCAGCCACACTGCTGTCCCCATCCCCAGGACAAATGTGGGACCCTGTGGTTCTCTGGTTTTGCTCTTGCTTGCAGTAGTTACTGGGATCTGTGACTAAAACCCCATGTACTAGGTGCAGCTTTTGGGAGTTGAAGTTGCAATTGGCTATGCTTTTGTTCTTTGATGAGTTCTAACAGAAAGCTGCTTATTCTGTTAAGATAAAAAAAAACCAAAAAGTAAGGATTGTGATGTTCCTTGCTACACAGATCCCATGAATCAGGAAGGGCTTTTGTTTTTGGTACACTCATTGGAAGTGAAAGGTGTTGTTTGAATTTTCTGTGGAGTGTGAAGACTGGTCAGGTCAGCTGGTTTCTCCTGCCTCAGCACCCTCAGGCACTTGTCTCTCAGCAGTCTGCCATAAGAATCCGCTGACCAGCTCTCAATTCTCCCACAGCTGCAGAACCCATTAAAATGTGGTAGTGCTGACAGGCAGAAATGCTGTAAAAATGCAAATTTTCTTGTGCTGAAGGGCAAGATGCCAAGAAATGGTTTTCAGAATATTTCACTGCTGCATAAGGATTTAGGGTAGTGGATGCAGCTGGAATGCTAAGTTTTAAGCAATGTGAGAGAAGGTTTTACCATTAGTAAGTTCACTAGTATTTTGATTCATCAGTCACCTGAGGATTTTGGTGCAAAGGTTTTGCTTTATGTCCTTTCTCTTTCTTTAGTTTTATTTTTAAACAGAAAATAATGGGCTAAGAGGTGGTGTTCTGCTCTGTTGGTGCACAAAGGAAGGACTGCTTCCTAGGCTCAAAAATGGCAATGAGGTCACCTGCCTACATGCAGTTCTTGGAAGCTCTGTAGAAAAGCCCAGGCTAAAGGGTCTGCTGTGTTTCAGCAGATATTTTAGCTGCTTGGACCCATTGATGCTCTGCAGTGGCCAAGTCAAATGCACAGAATGGTGCCCATGACTCAGTCCCTAGCATACTGAGCCAAGGAGATTGCTTTTTCTTTAAAAGCAAGATGCTTTAACTAAAATAATTATGTCTTCTGTTGCAAAAGAAAGTGGTGGTGAGTGCTTTGTGCAGATTTTAGAAAGTGACATGATCAGAAAATTTTGGAATTATTTTTCCTTTTTCTCTCATCTGAAATAATATAACAACTGTGTAACAGTTGACTATCAAGACTGTTTCAAAGGATGTTATTTTCTTCCCTTAACCACAGTCTAAAAAAAAGGAGGAGTTGATGATATTTCTGCTTTTCCCACTCTGGTAATGTGCTTTGTATTGAAACAATACAATAACTTCCTCCTCTGCTACTCCTCCTTTGCCCTGTATGAGCTGTTCAGGCATAATGTGCATGATAAATTTTCTCTGAAGTGCAGTCATCTGCATTGATGTGCTGTATTTGTGTTGCTGCATTTATGTTGGTGTATTTCATCTTAGTTTTACATCAGATGATGCATAACAAGGACAGGTAGGATTTGGAAAGGGCTCCTTTGCAGTTAAGGAAATTACTTTTCTGAAGATTGTCACTACCACCTTCAGAATGCTTTACACAAGTGTAAATAAAAAGCTAAAATAATGTCGCTTCTGTGTAGTTTCTTGTAGTGAAGTTTCTGTAGTGATCTCAACAGTACACAAATATGGAATTAATATGTTTACCTCGGTAATGTCCATTTTCAGTCTGTGTAGTCAGGAAAGGGGCATAGAAGATTCTCACAAGTTACTCAGAAACATTTGGGTTACACAGAGCTGTCTGCAGTGTTCCATGCACAGTATGGAAGTCCTATTGATAGGAGCAAAATATAAAGAAGGCAGAAAATATTGTACCCTCCCAAAGGAAAATGAAACTGAAAAATGTTAAATGGGGGCTGTTTAACAGTTTGAGAAGCTCAGTGGTGTTGGCTTAAACATACCCTGAAGGTGTGCACTAATTACAAAAGAGTAGGTTAGCTTTTTTTGATCTCAGCAACCAGAGACTTGCTTCTTTTTATGTAATCCTTTGGTAATCAAAGACCAATCAGCTGGGTAATCTGTTATCTGTTATCTGTAATCTGTAATCTGCTGCACCAAACTTGTTTATCCTTAAGCTTATCTGAGAAACCATATTGCAAAATAGAGGAGTTATCAGTGGGCCTGACTGAAGTTTAATTAGCTCTGGTATGGTATTAGAGTTGTATGCATTATCTTCATTGTCACCTTGATATATTTGTGGAGTAATTGTGTTACAATTTTTAAAAAACAATTTCTCTATGTTTTCCCTATTTATATTGACCTAGTGTGCTATTGGACAAATAACATGTGTGTACCAATTCTAAAAATGAATTAGTTCTAGATTCTTTACAGAAAACTTAGGTTTGTTTATATGATATCTTTCATCTGGAAGTAAACTGTAACTGCCATGTCTAGATCCTGAACACACAAATTCTGATTTCAGTGATTTTAGTTAAAAGCAAGACAATTTTATTTTAAAAATCTACTAAAGATAGTAAAAGCATTTAATCAAATCCAAAGACTTAGCTACAAACAACAAATGGTTTGCTTTTAATTTCTTTGGGAGGCACATAAATGCAGGGTTTAAACAGTAACAAAAATCAAAGAGTAAACATCCATTTTCTAAATACTACCTTTTATTTGGAACTAATTTATTTCATATGAGAAGTAAATTGTCTTCATAACAATCTTTGTTGTTGTTGTTGCATCTTCTCTTTTCCTCTCCTTTGCTCTCTAGATCCAGCAATCCATCATGATGATGGTATGTACCTTTTTTTCCTCTCTTCCAGGTTTCAGGTAATTGCATTCTTTGAACTCTTACTGTTGCTAATAATGTGACAATGAAGAGGGACATTTGTTTGACATATTCAAGCTTAATGGACTACCTATGGGTCTTGCCATCTAGCGAGGCAAGAATGCTGATTTGCCTTTTATTAATAATGACTCTAATGTGGGATACTCTTGCTACACAGAAGTGACAAGTTAGGAATAGGAAATAGCTGGAGTTAGAGTGGAAGAACAACTACCCTTTGGTTATTATTCCTCAATCCTCAGGAAATATTCTGCATTGGGCTTTGTTCAAGGTCAAAAGCAGTGGCATAGCATTGAGCTCTCCTATCCATGTCTCTTTTTTAACGAGGTGTGTTGTAAATATTGTTCTACAGTTTACTGCCATTGTTTTAGATAGAAGATCATCACATTGCATGCACAGTGGGCAGCCTTGAAATAGTGCAGAATACCTGATTGCACTAAATGTAGCTAAATAAAAATTACCCATCTGTATCAGAAAGAGAAAAAGAAAGGATCTTTGCTTATTTTCTGAGGGACACATTCCCAGCAGGGATTTTTTTACTATTATAATTAGTTGAAAATCCAAGAAGGCTCTTTTCTGTTGGGTAAGCAGCTCAAGTTAACCATTCTAAAAGCAACGCACTGCTCACCTCACTCTGGCTTGGTGGGATGTTGGACCCATGCTGGTATTAGATGAAAGTAGTTAGGATAGTAATCAATAAGAGCAGAGTAAGTGAATTCTCTATCACATTGCTAATGAGGCAGCCATGGTTGTTTATGTCTCTCTTGAGCCTTTCAATGTTGCTGCCAGGCATTTTGCTTCTTTGGGAAACTGTGGTCACCTCTTTCCTAAAGCACTCCTCACAACTGCCCTGTCAAATACTGTGGGTAGGAAGGGAGCGTGGCTGTAGGAAAAATGTGCTGTGACCACTGCACCAGCAAAGAACTGGGGCACCTTGTCTCCATCTCCATTCTCTGGCTGCTTATTTCTTGTCTCTGAGTCTCTCTGCTGCAGTATTGCTAATTATCTGAATCTGGAATTACCATGTTTAAATGCAGTAACTACTGAGTTGAAATTTGAAAATACTGCTGCAAGTCTGTACTGAAATAAAGAGTTTCTGCTTGGTCTCTCATTTGAAGAGAGAGTCTACATCACAAACTACTTCCAAATTAGTCTAAGACACCTATGTTACCAAGTGTTTCCATTGTTTGAAGAGTTAATCTCTTAAATTTACTTAAATTACTTCTTTCCCCACTCCCTCACCCTTCAATTTACCTTATTTTAAATACTTACTTGCTGCTTTTGGGTTTTTTTTTATTAATATGAGAGTGAAATTAAGATTTTTAATAACAGTGTTTTTCTCATTAAGAGTAAAATTCAGATTTATTTAATATGGAAAGCATTTTTAGTAAATTCAACACTGCTTGGAAGTCTGTATTTTGGCGTGGTACTAAAGTAGTGCAACAAAAACACAAATTTTCCTATTTCATTAACCATTCAGTGGGTTTTTAAAATCATATCCCATTTGCAGTGAAAAAGAACCAATTTGAGACAATAAAATGGAAAGCATTTTCAAGTGCTGGGACTTTACTCTGCATTTGAAGAAAACAGTAGGAAAAGTGATTTTCATTACAGATGCCATTATTTTGTGTATGACTGCTAACTAGCAGCAAAAAGCTTCTGCTAATGCTTAGCAGTATCTAGCTGAAAAATTGCTGAAATTCTCTTTTATTCATGTGTGTTCCTTCCTGATTTTGCTTCTTCTTGTACTACAATGAAGTCCAAATTCCAGGTAGTTAATAAGTCAACTATTCCATTTTTGGGGTTTGTACAAGACAGTGTTTGTGTTTGGGTTTCTGGATTTGGGGCCTTGAGAGTTTTTGACAGAAAAGTTGATGTCTTCTACCCACAACAATATATATTTTTTTTTTATTATATCCTCCTGGAATGCTTGGGAGCAAAGGCACTGAAAAACCCTAGGTCAGTCAGTCAACCAAGTGCAGCTCAATAGTAGTCCTGATGTCTCACCAACTCAGAACTAAACTATTCAACTGATAAAAGGTCCCCATTTTAATTTGTACAGAGCTTGTTTTTTTGAAGGGTGGTACATGGTAGGGGAGATGTTCAGCACAGATTATTATGTCAGCAGTTTCTTAGTTTTTTTTTTGTTGCTGATGTGCAACAGCACATCTTTTTTGTTGTTCTTGATGTGCTTGTTTGTTTTTTTACAGCAAACAACTATTCTAATCCTCATTTTAGTTGCTTGTTGTCTTTTAGCTATTTGACTTATAGTAGCAATCTTGCAATGGCAGAACATGTTTGATTTTCATACAGTCCCACCCTCATTGGACAGTCTGTTTATGTGCTGAGGAGAAGACAACAATGCATATTTTTGGCTTTCATATGCTTTGAAGCTGAAGTAATTTCTTTTTCATGAGATCATTCTGTTATGGCTCACTGGTATACTTCATAACAACAGTGTAATTATAAGTTGTGTGGCTATTGCTTCTTGGTTTTAATAGCTGAAATGACAAAATATAATAAGAAGTAAATTTTTCATGTTCATATATTTTAACAAAGATGGATTTACACTTAGCAATGTGATTCTCATGTATTCCAGTTTAGACATTCTAGGGCTAAAAACTTCTCTCTCTATTATGCAAGACATGTTGTTATTTTAATTAGCTAACATATTTCTTCTTTCACCAAAGCTCATGAAGTTACAATTGCAATGCCATTATTAAATACAGAATTAAAATTCAGCAATAATGAAGATAAGGAAGAACTATCTAGAAGATATGTAGAGTTCATGAATGTAAAATAGTATTATGAACTTTAGTTGATACTGAAAACTACTATTCCATATTGGGAGCAGGGGAATAATACATTAAAATGTAAAATCAAACTGAATTTTAATAAACCAAACCAAAACACTGTATAATTTTCTTCATTTAATTTTAATTTGCCACAAACACTGCACCTGAATTCTGTTACTTAATTTCTTCTGGATTAAATGTCATGTATTTTTAAAAAATCAAATAATAACCTACAATATTTGGTATTAATTTAATTAAAATATATTAAATCCTTCTTTAGCTTCATGCCTACACAAAATCTTGCTAAGCATGCTACATTTTCTTTGCATGAAAGACTCTAATTATTGAGATTTTTTTTTTATAGTGGTAAACTAGTAATGAGCTAGCCACATAGCAAAATTATTTTTAAACTGTCTTTTCACTATTTTATTCTGCATATTCTCAGGTTTTTTAGTATTGTGTTATACTCTTAAGTTTTATGTTTGATACAACACAAGTGTGTTGTTCCTTTTTGGGGTATCGTTAGGGATTTATTTATTGGAATCAGAGCAAATTTAGGGATGTTCAGTGCCCATGCCAAGCTGTGCTCAGGCAGTTGTGTCTAAAAAACGCATCACTTTCATTCTACTGAAGACCATCTCTGCTTTTTTTCTTTTTATTGGAGTCTATTTGCTACTGAAAGAGTACTATATTTTTTTAAGCATTTTTGAGACAAAATGTGCTCCACTGTGTCATGCTATTCACAGTGCTACCATCTTGAGTCTGTGTCTCATATTTCTCTTTCATTGATGCTGCAGAGTGGAGAGTAACAGGAATATGCCAAATCCATTTCCAAATTCCAGTACTTGAAAGGTCTGTCCTACACTTGATAGCTTTAATGACCAAGGCAATTGGGAGTGCAGGTCTGGCTTCTTATGCATTCTGCTTGTGGGGTTTTTTGGGGGGTGGAAGGGTGTTGACGGTATTTTATTCAGATCTGTCCTGCTTGCCCTGCTTTTTATGTTAGTAACCTCCATTGGAATTTATCATTTTGTATCCTCATTGATCTTATTGAATAGACATACTATGTGGTGACCTTTTTTGAGTTTCATATTTACTTTAACTTTCTAATTCCAGGGATCAAAGTAGTTTCCCAAAGATGTGGTTATTTTCCAGACATGCAAGTTATAGACTGATAGCTATTTTACTGTGTATGTTTGTAAGGTGTCAAAAACCCCCTTTCTGTTATAAATAAGCTTGTGGCAAACATTGTATTTTTCTGATTGTATTTGAGCTAGTGGTAAATAAAACAGTTATTTTATTAATCCAGTTATTCTTTGAAGCCAGATAGAAGGAAAAGAATACAAACAGTATAAAATGAGAATAATTTAAATTGTTTATATCTGTGTTCTCGAAGTTACAGAAATTATTGTTTTATTATCCAAATGCATTTTTTCTAAGGATAAATTTCCAGAATGAACTTTCAAAACCTGGATAATCAAATAAAGCAGTGAGGATGTGCCAACATAAACTTCTTGAAACTGAACTTAATGTGTATTTGACAGTCTGTCAGCCAAGACCTGAAGTATTAAGGAGAATTGGGAAAGGAAGTTATGTTGCAACATACTTGGGGAGAAAAGGCAAAACCATTATTTGGCAAAGAGATGTAACTTTATATTGAAATAATTCTTTTTTGAATGCTTGTAAGGTAAATAAAGTATTGACAAGCGTTAATCATAAAAATTGTGATGAATTGAGTCAGAATTTAGCTAATGGGAAAGGGCAAATAGGATAGAAACAGTCCAGACAAAGGAATATTGTAAATTGTTTATTTCTCATCTCTGAGGTATTCAGAATATGGACAACCCTGATTACCTAAGACTTGGTCATGATACTTTAAAACAAGTCAGTGGAATATTGTTATAGGTTTCCCCAGGCACAAGAGTAAATCCTGTCCTGAACATCTGTTTCAGCTAAATTAGAATATAGTATTTCAGTGTTGGTTTTTGTAGTTCCTACTCCTGAGGCCAAGAAGTGTTTCACCATTTAATATTGCCAGAATTAGAAAGACCAGACAATATGCCGCGGTAGGTTGGCCTTGGCTGGATTCCAGGTGCCCACCAAGGCTCCTTTATCACTTGCCTCCTCAGCTGGATGGGGGAGAGAGAATGTAGCACTCATAGGTCAAGATAAGGGCAGGGAGAGATCACTCACCAGTTACTGTCATGGGCAAAACTGATCCTACTTGGGGGAATCAGTTTAAATTATCAGCAATCAAATCAGAATAGGATAAAGAGAAATAAACCCAAATTTTAAGAACACCTTTCCCCTACTCCTCCTTTCTTCTCAAGCTTATCTTCACTCCCAGGTTCTCTACCTCCTTCTCCCCAGTGGTGCAGCAGAAGGGGAAAGGGCTGTGGCCAGCTCATCCCACATTATCTCTGCCATTCATTCTTCCTCAAGGAGAGGACTCCTCACACTCTTCCCCTGCTCCAGCAAACCTGCTCCAGCATGGAGCTCCTCTTTCCACAGGTTCACAGCTCCTGGCAGGAGCTTGCTCTACAGAGTAACAGCCTCTTTCAGGCACATCCCTTCTTTTCCCTAAGGTCCTCAGTTGGCTGCAGGTGGGTCTCTGCTGCCTTTTGGAGCTCCATGGGCTGCAGGGGGAGTCTCACCTGTGGCACCTGGAGCACCTCCTCCCACTTCATCTGCACTGAGACTGGTGTGTGCAGTCTAGTGTATGCTTGTCTCATATTCCTGCTCTTCTCTGCAGCTGCAGTTGCTCTTGCACAATAGGTTTTGCCCTCCTTCTTAACTGTGTTATCCTGGAGGTGTGACCACCATTGCCTTGGCTAGTGGGGTCCATCTTGGAGCTGGCTGGTATTGGTACCACATGCCAAACCACACCTTATGTACTGAAATGCAAATTTTGCAGAAATTAGGAGCTGAAGCACAGACCATAATCCATGTGCTTTTTTGTTGGTTTTTTTGATCTATTAAAAAAATTGCTCTAATGAAAAATATACTCCAAACAGATTTCTTGTACTCTGCATTTCTAACACTGCTGCCTTTTTACCAGAGTTTTCCATCTTGTCCTTCAGCAAAATTGAGTTTCACAGTTAAAATATTTCTCTGGGGTGATTTCTGATCTGAGAGATAAGCTCAGACAAAACCAAGCAGAGCTCACGCCACTGAGCTCATGACCTTACCCAGGTGAGGATGTATTTGTGTGTCTGTCTTTAGAGAGTGAGCAGTGGATGGAAAGCAGAAGAGCTGAGCTGTAAGCATTTCTTTGCATCTATGCTTTTGGATGGGTGTCTTAATCACCATATCAAGGGTGTAGACAGGTGGGTGTGTCATGGTGTGTTTTGTGCTGTCTGTGGAAACTGAGGGTAGGAAATAATGCAGAGTTCACAGGACCCATAGAATGAGCAGCTGTGTAAAGAGAAAGTGTGTGATTTATTAAACATTGTGTGTTGTGTATGGGATCCCACTGATGAGGCTGCTCCTAAGTGGGTCCTGTCCCTTACAGCAGACATTGCACAGCCTCAAATGGCTTTTTTTCTACAATGCTTTTGGTTATCAATAACCATTTAAACTAGACTGTTGATAGCATTCACTTGCAACTTTAATTCCTTGCAAACTGAACATTTGTAATCCTTCTACATACTAATTATTTATTCTTTTTTGTATGCATAAAATCATGAGGCACATAAAATTGCTGGGCCAGAATTAACTAAAGTTGATTATTAATGAGATCAAACAGACAGTTAATGGATTTGAAAAGTGAACTACTACAGAATTCTTTATGTATATTTCCTGGAGGTTATTTAAAATGAGTAAGTTGGAGCTAAGTTTTGTTCCAAATGAAGTGTTAGGCATTTTGTTATTCACTTTAGGGAGTCTAGATTTTAATTTGTTTTCCTTCATCACAATCCACCATCTGCCTCCTCAGGTGAGGGACACATGAGGAATCTGTGAGCAGTTTCCATAAACAGTTGGCTTGCACCTGGGAGGGCTGAAGGAAACCTATCAGTTTTGTGATAAGTTTTTGCTTGCCAGTGGACAAAAGGAGAGACAAAGAGCTGGTATTTTGTTACTGTTTTTCTTTCTCCCATCACCATTACTATAAAGTTTTTTAGAGTCTTTTTTTCTCTGTGGTTTTGTCTCCATTTCTATCTCTGGAGCATCAGTAAGCAGGACTTTGTTTTGAAGATGCTGTGCAGGTTATCAGTAATTTGGGTTACTTATTGGTAGTCACTAGGACCAAGGGACAGAGACATATTTGAGACGTTTCTCCTGCCATAGCATCTCCATTGATATGCATAGTTTGATTAAAGAGAGTCATCAAAATCCTTCCTTCAGGACAAATATTACTAAAACATTTGTAGTCAGTTATAACTGAAGTACCAGCTGACAGAAACAAACTCCCTTGCTCCTTCTCAGCCCTGAGTCTTCTCTGGGTTTGGGAGCAGAGATTTGAAGTCTTCAGAACAATATTCTCTTTTTAAAACATCTTCTTCTATAGTGGAAGTAGCTTTGTGTGATAGGCATCTACTCTGAATTGTAGGTTATTTGTTGAAGCTCCAGGTGTTTTTACCAGTAAGGCTTAGGAACAATAAATTAGTCCAATTGTAATCTGTTGTTTTTGTCTGTCCTTTCATCTATCTTTCTATCTTGACAGAGTGCTAATATGTTGTGCAATGTATTCTTGTCCAGGATATGTTAGATACTGCACAAAACCAGGAATGACACTATCTATACCTGGCAGAACTTAGTATTGAACTTGTTATAATATTGGATGACCTGTCAGAACTTAGTATTGAACTTGTGAGAATGTTGGATGTAATAACCTTTCATTATATCTCTGAAGTATCCACCAGAGGAATTAAAGAGTGAATGTAGCTCCTGAGAAGATTGGCATGGAGCAAGGCAATTCCTATCTCAAAATGTTGAGTTTTCATCAGATGTTTCTATCTTGCAGTAAGAAAGTAAAATTTCAGCAATGTAGACCTGTCAATCTTTATTCTTTGTGTAAGCCTGGATAAATTGTTTACTGTAAGTACTACAGCACACAGCTTATAAGTATTAGAGACAGAATAAAATAAATGAGTGATAGTTTAGTCTATATGGGTACTGCAGGCAGTCCTGATAAACTTGCCTTTAGTTAGAAACTTTAGGCCCACAAAAGACCAGAAATGGCAAAACTAAATAATACTGAGGGTTTTTAATAGGGAAAATGATTGGCCTGAGTAATGAGTTATCAATAAATGTGGAGTTTTTTTCTTAGCTTCATATCTAATCACTTTGTAGAAGATAAATTAATAGGTTATTTTGTGTTCCTCTGATCTTGAACCTATTTTATATAGAGATTTCTAGTTGTGAATGTCCAAATTAATTTATAAACATAAATGCTGAACTAGAGTATGTTAGGGAATATTTCTGCTTTACTACTTAGTGTTCCTATTGAAGTTCCTTTGAAATAAGCTTTATTTTTGGTTTTATGTATCTACCTTTCTTGTCTTACAGTGGTTTTGTTCTATAATAATTTAATTAATCATCTTCATACATCTCATTTGCTGTTGCAAGTGAATTTTCTATATCCCATCTGTATTGCTTTAATTTACTGATTATAATTTGCTCATTATAATTTATGATTAAGTCAAGAAAAATGCTTTCATCTGTTGTGATGAAAGTCTGGTCTCTTTGGAATAGGTTACTTGAAATTTTATGCTTCCCCAGGTAGTGTTTGTAAGTTAACATATCTTCTGCTTTAAAAAAAAAACCCCAGCCTGTAAATTTCACTTTGGTGTTATACAATACTTTAACACAAATGTTGGGAAGAAGGATAAAAAAAATTCCCTTTATTTTGTATGAGGTAGTTTCTGGCAGACTAATGTATCTCCAGTGATAAGTAATTGACTTCTTTGGCAAGGCAAGGCAGTAGATGCACTCTGTATCAGCCTGAGCAAACATTTTGGTGGGTGAGAAATTGCCACAAGGGAGGGAAGTGGTACTGTAACATCATGAACAGGGAATGTGCAGCAGTATTTTTTGAGAATCAGTGATGTTCACTGTTGCATATAGGTAAAGCCTTATAAAATAAGGGGCTTGTTGCCCTTGTAGAATCATGGCTCAGGTCTGCTACTTGGGCTAAGTAGAGGAGAACTATGGGACAGACAGAACTATGGGACTCAGCTGAATTAGAGGGAGAAAAGCAACTTATATAACCATTATGTGTTCACATGGTGGTGTATGGTACTTGGTTGGATTATGTTTGTTACAATTTAAAACTGTAGCTGATGAAGGCCTGACTGCTTTAAAAGGCCTGGTTTTTGCAATAAAGTAAAAGTCTCCTTTGCACTGCCTGGAGACTCTGCTTTGCTCTGCATCATACAACTAACTATCAATATAATTTCATAGTCTAAGGAGTATATTTTGTGCTCAAAGACTAGGATGAGAAATATTATGACTGATTGGAAGAATTTGTGAGCTCAAGATATTATCATAGTAGGCAAGAAGTCATTTTATAGTCTGGAGTTACAGAAAAGTAACTTAATAGTGCAAAGGACAAATTTGTTCATTTGCAGCTGAAAAACAAGAATGGGTGCTGCAAATGAAGAGCTGGAAGAGAATGGGTATTAGAGCAAGGCATTTTACTTTGTTATTGAGATGGACTCTTTGGCTTTTCATAGGCTGGGATTGAATGAGAAGCCTTACTCAATTTCTTAGGTTGCTGGAAATCTCTGTAAAACATTAGCCTTTATCATAGAATCTTCTTAGATTTAAATTTTTCTCCATCGTGAGAGTGTTAAATGTCAAAACAGGGGCCCAGAGAGGGTTCTGTAATCTCCATCCTTGGAGATACCAAAAACTTTTCCAGACAAAGTGATGAGCAACCTGTTCTAAGAGGGCCAGCTTTGAGCAGGAGTGAATGACCTCCAGGGGGGATCATCTAACCTGAATTATTTAATAATGCTGTCTGCTGCTTTGTTTGCTAGAGTGCCAGTTGGATCTCGTTACTCTCTTCTGCAGTGGTGCTCTTCCTTGTAGTCATGTGAGGTTTTATGTGCATTCTTGGAGGAGTGTTTGCCTTCCCTACAATTCAGTGTGACAAGGGGGATTCTGGCAGTTACTAATATCCTGCTGAGGATTAATCCTGGATCTATTCAGCACAAATTCTTAATGTTTTTTGGTTTGTTTTTTTTCTGCAGATGCTGTTGTGCAATTTCTTATTACATGGACTGGGTTAACACCTCAAAATTGTTCTTTGATGATTTTCTGTATTTTTACCTTATTTTTGTCATCCCTGCTTAACAGCATTTCTCCTGTTTCATATTTTGTGGAGTTTATCACTCCTTAAGTTCTGAGGTTATTCTGATCCTGAGTTAGTTGAAAATAATAATAAAACATTCTCAGAAGCAACTTGGAGCAAAAGCTGCTTTAAGTGTCAGTTGTTTTATTAGAGCATGTTGCTTGCAGTTTTAAAACAGGGCTGTAGAAAATTTTTTTTCATGTGCCTGTTGCACATCTCAGCATCATATGGTTTTTAGTTGGTTTTCTTCTTTAGTCTTGGTATCTTTTCACTTTATTTTACTCTTTGAACTTCTCAAATTATAGTAGTCATACAGAAGCAGGACATGATAATAGCAGGGAATGGCAGCTGACTGTAGAGATTCCTAAAGATACATTTCCCTACAGAGATCATTAGAATTGAATTTGCACAACAAATAATTTTTTTCTGAAGGCAGAAAATAATTGAATGATCAAAAAATGTCCTTTCCTCACTCTGAGAACAGAAAAACACTTTTTTCAGATTTTTAAATTTGAAAATACATCTTTTGGTTTCCCATGGGGATATAAATCCCATTTTGTTTAACAGTTTAATTTTTGTAACTCCCAGGCAGCAGTCCAATTGAAATTTTACTAGATTTTCCATCTTTCTGCTGTTTAAGGGAAACAGTTTCTTAGGGAAACAGTAATAAAAGTAGATAGAATTGCTTAGAGATAGATGCAATAATATTTATATCAGGCAAGAAAAGTACCAAATACTTAATGCCATTTTGAAAGGCATTGATAAGTTTTAATCTGGAATATTGTGTGTAACTGACCATCAGTAATCAAGAAGGTTGAACTCATACTTAGTAGGAGAAGGTTCTAAAAGTGAAAAGTGGCTTTAATAAGAAGGATGCTGAAGGCACTTGGCTGTGCAGGGTGAAAGCTAAAAGGAAATTATTATCATCCATGAAAATAACACAGGAGAGAGAAATTACAGAGTGGGATCTCAGTTATTGAGGATAAAAGCTAGAGCAGGTAAAAGGATATCAAATGAGGCAGGTTTCTGCCTAGGAAAGCAGCAAGATAAAAATATTGCAGTATGACAAGTGGTGGTAAAAACTCTTGCTTGCCCTATTATCTTTTCCTCATGTGGATGACAAGGTCATGGATTCAATCCCTGTAGAGGCTGTTCACTTAAAGAGTTGGACTTGGTGGTCCTTGTGAGTCCCTAACAACTCAGAATATTCTGTGAGAATTTAAGAATAAAGGCATATGAAACATTGCCTGAAGTAGCAAGGAGAGAGACTTGATCACCCATGAAATCTCCATTTGAGTGTGGAATGTCTACTTAAGGTCCTACACACTGTCCACAGGATCCATTCTTAAGGCAATAGATCTGGTTTTGTAATTGCTGCAGCTAAAAGAAAGTTGCAGGAAACTTCCAGAGTTATCATTAGAAATAGTAATTAGAGGTCTCAGTTGTTACTGCTGTGCTTCTTGTAATCATGAAGCTGCCAAGTTATCGGTAAACCCCCTTAAAAAACCAAAACAAAACAAAAAAAGAGCTGTACACAAAAAACTGTCTCCCAGAACAGGAAGCCAAATTACACTTATCTGAGGCATCTTATGTAAAGAATTGAATGATGAAATTTAGGTAGCAGTACTTAAAAGTATGTCCCTAGGTAATGTTTATTGGCAGCAGACTTTTTCAGAGGCCCATGCTTCTTCTTTCTAATGTAGTAATTCCTAGGAATTTGCCCAAACTTAATCCTACTTTGTCACTACTGCTTGAGCAACAAGAAGTGCCACTACTAATAAGAGCTTTCAGTCTACCTGGACAAATCAGATATGGTGGAGAAACAGATCTGTCCTGGAGGTTTAGTAACAGTATTATGTTTTCTGCGAATTAAATAATTTGGAAGAAACTTATTGAGAGGAATGCTAACTAGAAAGAGCAAAACAACAGAGGTCATCTAGGATTTAATATGTAGAAGAGGGAGGCAAGGGGAGAAGGAGCCATGAGAGTGGTAGTGTTCAAAACAGGGCACATCTAGAGCAAAAGGTGGTAGAAAAAAAAAAATATGGCCAGTGGTTAGAGCAAGCTTTTTTGATGTAGAGAATGCCCAGGAAAAAAATACAAGAGTAGGTCTATTGTCTTTAGAAAACCCAGTGATCCCCACAAAAGGAATTTGCTGACTCCATTCTGACTTCCTTCCAGCATTTCTTTTCTCAAGAGCAAGAAGAAAGAAAATCTCACAAGAATGAACAGTTCATTCAAGGGGATGTGTTTTGAGCACTTACCAACAAAGTATAAATTCATTATATAAAACATCATCACAATGAAGGATAACCATGAGAGAAATTGTCTTTGTTCTCTCTCACAAAGTGCTTCACAAGGAGCTGGAATGAATAAGCATCTGGGGACAAATTTTTTATAAGAAATATGGGAGCTAAAGAATGAAGTAGCTGTAGAGAAGCTGGTTAAGCTACTTGAAGTTTTTCAGAGCAGGTATGAGCTCCTGAAATGCTGTTGTGACCCCAAATAAATTTCATTCATATGCAAACGTTGATGTGACATCCTTTGTTGGAGATGAATTTTTTTAATAAGATGAAAATGCAAGCTGTTTTCCCTCTGTTGTTTTTAAACACTATTGTGAAATCACAGTCTGAAAGGAAGTTATTCTGGCACGTGAGAAGATGCTGAAGAGTTTTGTAGCACGTTTTAGACATGACAGAGGACAGGGGCGTATCACAGACACATTTTAGATCTTCTTGTCATGATTCATCATAGCCTAACAATAACCTAATGGAAGTGTCTTACAGAAAGCCCAAATATATACAAGGAACAGATGGCAGTTTCTGTTCTTAGTCTGTGTCCATTAAATAGATTTCACACTTATCCCTGAGGCTTGTCTCTGTTGTGCATAAAGAGAGACATGAGCAGAACGCTGCAGCGTTTGACCTCTGTATTGTGCCTTCTTGTATGTGAAATTCAGCTACAGCATGCTCTGAAATGAATGATGATTAGTGTCTAGAGATACTGTTGCTTTCTTTGACATAAAAGTGCCTGGGTGTTTAATTTGAAAAAGAATTTTGAGTAATTCAAACAAGAAATTGTGAAATAAGATTTACTTGAATATAAGATTTACTTGAACCTTAAGAATTTTTTTTCTGATGGAAATATAGGCATTATACCATTTTAAAAGGGTTCAAATCAAAGCTCTGACAGCCACCAAAGAATTGCACAGATCTCGAAATGTGTTGTATGATGCCTTTTCTATTGATTATGAATTTTGAAAGGTCAACTTCCATCAGAACATGGGGAAAGTGAGATGATGGCTGTGCCAGTTTGGTTCAAACAATGTCCTTTTGACATTTCTCGTGGCCTTATCAAACACTCCTTTTTTGCATTGTGATGTTTTGTAAATGTACTTATATCTGTGCTGAACTTTTAGGTAAAGTATGAAAGTTGTGCTATGCTTCAGCTCTGATTACTGATTACACAGCACAGTGGGGCTTCAAGACCTGCCACAGGCTGGATTTAGATAGTAATGATCAATCATCAGTTCCTGCAAGATTTCACCTGAAGTTAAATGATTAGATACGACACCTGAATGTTTCCTAAAATGGAACTCCATTCTGTGTCTTGGAATTTCAGGTGTAGTTGTCACTATTGCAGCACTAGTTGTCACTATAACAAGTAATTCTTCCCTCGTGGAATAAGGCACTGATTCTCATAGATGAAGATGGGACAATAAAGCATAGCATTGGGATAGTGTAGTGATTTTCCACTCAAACCAGCCTTTAACTGTCTGTGGTTGATCTGTTGCTAATTTCAGGTATTGAGTTCTTTTATTCTTCATTAATTTGTATACTGAATTGAAATTAGATACAACACAAGTCCACTATTATATAGGTTTTATGTTAGCTTTATTATATTTTTACACTTGTCTTTATTAAATGTAGCTGTGCTTGTTTCTGGTTTGATGGCTTGACTGCTCAGCTTCATAATGTAATTTTCCTTAGATGGTGTCAAAAAAATTCTATCCAAGTCATAAACAATGCAATATTTATAATTAATCCATAAAGTGTTTATATGTTCTGGCGTACTAGGTCTTTGTCTGTTTGATCTGAATGTATATAAATGGTTACAGAAGGTATATAAAAGAGGATAAATTATTCTGAGATTTTTATGTTCAGATTTGTACCTGAAAAATCTTCTTTTACTGAATTGGTGAGAAATGCCAGACTGAAGTCTAGAAGACTAAACTCTACATGCAGTCTTATCAGTAAATTAAAAGTCAATTCAGTAAACTAAAGAGTTCTTTGCATTCTTATGATGATAATTCTACCAGTTGCAGAGAGATTTCAGTGTCTCAGCTGTTGATACTTATTAGTGATTATTAGTTCTCAGATTTATTTTGCTTATACATGTAGACTTTAACAATCAGACAAGTTAATTTGCTTTTGAAATAATTTTAAAATATCTAATTTATTTAGGTTTTCTCAAACAGGGATGATAATGCTATGGTTCAGGCATAAGATAACAGGGCTAGAAACCTGAAGCAAAACCACACAGTGTTTTATTCCAAAAAGGTCTTTATACGTATTTTTTCTTTCTCTTTTCATTAGATTCTGATTTTTTTTTTCTTCTTCTTTGTGGGTTTTTTTATTGAGCTCTAATGATGCTAAATAGTTTTATACAATGAAAACAACAATCTTATTTCAACATCCTTGTTTCAGCATTTAGAGAGCGAAGGGCAGTTGGTAAGGATTATTTTGGTATGCACCTAGATATGTAAAAGTGTAGGAAAAAGATCAGTATTGAGTGGACTGTTCTGCATAATTCACCAGAAATCCTAAGTCTGCAGAAACCATGCGAAAAGTTCTAAGGCTACTTAAGGCTCTGTGCTTATTGTACTTTATTGATGTATTTTCTTGAACTGAGGCAAATATCAATCATGCCAGGAAAATAAATGAAGATCTTTAATGTTTGCCATTCATTCTTTCTTGTGCTCCTTTTTTTTTTTTTTCAATTTGATATTTTATATGAGTGCTATCTTGGTTCCAGTGTTAAAATGATCTTGGCAGGCTGGATTGAATTTCCCACTAAGGTTCAGATTTGCTTTGACACCAGGGAAATACTGTCCCTGGTAGGGTGAAATGACATTGTGAAACATCTGGTCAATTCTTTCCCTCTTTGGCATGCAGTTTTGCCTTTGGGAACTGAAAGCTGCATCTGAAATGCAACTGTGAAAATTTCATTTTATCACCTAAAATGTGTTTAATTAGAAATCATTCACAGGTTTAGACCTTGGATGACTGGTGAATTTGTATAGTGGATCCTTCTTTGAAACTTTTGTGGTTGTGGTGTGTTACAACACAGATATTGTGTTATTCATTGTAGTAGGACTTTATTATTGGTACATTCTTCTGAAGATGATGGTATCAGAGAGAGGGTATCATCCTTTTCATACATAAGAATCCATGGGACAATCCAAAGAGAAGAGGTATTCTGGGAATGCTTCTAGTTATTTGACCTAGAGAATTGAGTCTAATCTTTAACTGGTAAAAACCAATATCATTCCACTGACATAAGTGCTGACTGAAAATCTTATTTTCTGTATTGTACCAACTGAGAATGTGGGACATAAAATCTGCCAAGATTAATGGATGTGCTGCGCGTGTCCGCATGCTGTATTTGTCTTCTAGACATCGTGATGAGTGGGCACAAAAACAATTATGTGGGCACAGCAATAACAAAGTGATCTTCAAGTTGATTACAAAAAATATAAGAAGGCCTAAGTGGTGAGGAGTTAAAGTATGTTTTGAAATATAGTTATCATACTTCAGTTGCTTCTGTGGACTGGTAAGAAAAAATGAAAAGAAACTAAGTGCAAAGAAGAAGCAGGCCATAGAAGGGGAAAGGTATAAGTTCTAGTTACAGGATTTAACTGGTGTGCTTAAGGATGTACTTCAGTGAATACTTGAAGTTGGCAGGGCTTTTTATTCCCACTCTTGTGCCACAGCCACCTTCTGCAGCTGCATGTTTAAAAGGACCAGCCACTCACTTGGCTGAAGAGGCGTGTGTCTTCTGAGTCGTCACAGATGGTATTCTGAATTTTAGCCTCTGTTTAGGAGATCTGTCAAAATGTTTGCAGTAGGTGCAGGAAGGCTTAACCAGCTGTAGCTGCATGTTACTGAACACAGCATGTGTCTCTTGCATTTGTGCTGGGGCCCTTTCTTAGGTCAGGGTGCCCTGCAGCCAAGCTGGCCCATGCGAGCAGGGGAGTGAGGAGTCACTGACTGACTCCTGTGGTGGAGAGCAGAAACCCAGGGCCAGTGTGTCTTCTTTGGCTTAAGGCAGCACAGCCTTTCATTTGAAACACCACTCCAGTCTGCTCTACTGTGTGCTTGGAAATATTCAAATGAAGTTCTGTACCTTGCACGTCTGCAGAAAAATATATTTAATATCATAAACCTGAATTTATCTGCATTCAGCACAGATCTGATTCAAAGAATAATCTTTAACCAAGCATTTGTCATACCAAGATTTTATGTTTTCTCTCTGGACATCAAGATCTTCATGACTAAAATTCAAAAAGCAGACAAGTAAATGCCATAAAAGAGCTTTCTTTTATAAAGAAAGTACATGCATGTACTCAGGCACTTGCACACATACAAACACACACATGTGCCTCACAGCTGAGACTGTCAGTGTGAGAAGACTGTTACAGAACCTGTGATACATTCTCAGGTGCAAATAGTGCATTAGGTGCTTTTGAGTACTGAGCTTAAACTCACAATCCTTTATAAATTCAATCTTAGCTGCTTTGCATTTCACTTTTAACTCTGGTGTTCTGTCTTGAATTCCCTATAATGGGTCAAACAAAATTTATTTAAAATTGAAATTCACAGCATAAGCATGTGATAGCACATTTTCTTATAGTACAACTTCTCATGCTGGAAGAATTAGATGTAATTAATTACAAAGTAAATACTACAAGAAATGCACAGTTTGATTTTTCTTTACTGGATATACTATTAATTATCCAAATACACTGGATACCTTTATGCTCCAGTTCTGATCTCAAAGCAGACTTCTTGCACTTGATCTTCCAAATCATTACCACTGTCTTTAAGTAGAATATCCAAATACAGTTGTGCTATACTTTCTCTCTTTTTTTAGGATACTTTTTCTATGAACCCAGAAAGCAGGTTTTTTTGCATGTTTTTTTTTTGCATGTAACTGTACCCTGTGTAGAAGTGCATTTCTTAATCCCTTCAGAATCAAGAACTGGAGCTGTAGATCAGTTGAGAAGACAAGGTGCTCTTGGCCAGGATACAGATAGTTATTAGATCTGAGGGGGAAGAGTGGTAGAAGGGTGTGATGAAGAAGGATTTGAAAGCAACATGGTGAAAGCCTTAATTGAAAACACTGGTTTTAGAAAGATGGTAGGTTTTGAATAAACTTTAAGATTCTGCTGTTATAAGAGAAGCAGATCTGGAACTCTGAGTAGATGTGGTCCTTTAGGCCACGTGATGGTGATTCCAGGGCTTCTGGGTTAAGAAAGAAAGAAAGAAAAAGCTGTCAAAAGAGGGCATCTTTAAATAGGACCCTAGTGTAGAGGCAGGACTCACCTACCTTTCTCAATTATCTTCTTTTTTTTCTCTCCCTTGTCTGAAGTAGAGCAGCCTTATGTCAAAGCCTTTGTTCATCTTTTGCTTCTTTATTGTCTCATACAAATCATTGCAGTGTTTTCTTACTAAATTTCTTCCCCTTAATGGTGAGTAAATTCAGATGATGTAGAGATGCTCAAGTGCATATGACCTGGGTTTTCTTTGGTAGATGACTGTGGATTGAAACAAACTTGACTGAATAGTGTTCCAGAGTTTATTGTTTTAATATGGTGCGAACCATCAAAAAATACTTCTTTTGTACTAGGAGAATTGTCACAGCTAAATTTTTCTACAGAGCTATAAATTTCTGCCAATAGCCCAAAACTTTTTCAAGAGACAGACATATAGCATCTGCCTATTTTCACTGTCCTAGCCCTCTCTACTTTGATTAACTCATGTGCTAAATTAAGAACCTCTGTTTCCTTTTGAGGAACAACTTGGTGTGACAGAAACAAATTTTCTTGCTTTCTGACCAAAGAAGTGTCAAAGAGGAACAAGAATCCTTAACTGCAGACAGAATTCACTTGGTATTGCTAAATGCAAGTCATGGCTGAGCTCAGAAGAGTTTGATTATTGAGATCATGGTCTGTTCTGTGGTAGGCATTAGATACCATTCATTGCCCCATGTCTGTAAGCTAAGAGGAGCTTGGTCTCACTCTGCTCCTTGTCTCTCTAACTTCACAGAAATTGAGTAACATTACTTTCTCAGTCTTTGTGAGGTAGTTTTGAGGATATTCAGCTGTAAAACTGAAGAGGCAAGCGTATGTTGGTATTATCAGATGAAATAGAGCACCAGGAAATCAGAGGGGGGAAGGACATCTTCATTCAACAGGTGTAAGGTTATCTGCTAATCATTTTGAGGATAGGAAAAATCTGTTTTAATCACCATGGTACATTTGTGTTTCGCTTTGTTAATATGCCATTTTTGCAGAATGAACTATGTCACTATGTCTAACTTTCCTCAATGTCTGTGAATGACCTTCTCTCCTGGAAGTTTTTGTAATACCATATTTGAAGAACCTCTTTGTGGGTCATATTGGAACAAAAATGAAAGCTAAATTTAGCTTTTATTGATGGGATTAGGGTTTGCAAACTCAATTTTTTTCACAGAACTTTTAACAAAACTCATCTTGACTTAGTACTGGAACTTTGCTATTGTGCCAAACAAAAAGGGAATATAAAGGCAAAATCACTTAGTATAAAAGTTGGGTTCTTGGCTATTTGCACTGCTTCTGAGCTTGGTGTTGGGTTTTAACATTGGAAGTTTATGGCAGAATCAATTCATTATTAAAGAGAAATCTACACTGTGAAAACAATGTTTTAACTAGTGCCCTAGCTAGATGAAATATCTTTTCTTTTTTTCCCTTTTCTTTTCTTTTATATTTTGTGCTAAAGAGCACAAAGTAGAATTATAGAATATGATGAGTTGGAAGGGTCTCATCAGGGTTATTGAGTCCAGCTCCTGGCCCTGCAAAGGACATCCCGAGAATCTCATCATGTGCCTGAGAGCATTTTCCAAACCCTTCTCAGACTCAGGCTTGGTGCTGTGACCACTTCCCTGTACTTGCTATTTGGTAAAACAGAAGAGGAGGAAAGATATTACCAGATAGTATCTGTTCTGAATAACAGTTTTGTTAACATTTGGCTTCTACTGGATGACCAAACCCTAACTATGGAATGGCAGGAGCTGTGCAGTCATGTGTGTTATTTAGTGCTGGTGCCATAGCCTGGTGAATGCTATGCAAATTTAGAAGCTGGAAGATGTTCTAGTGAAGAGCAAGTTCATTCCAATAGTTGGGACAAACTTCCTTGCCAAGAGGCACCTTGTCCTTGACAGGGGCCCTTTTAGGAGGAGTTGCATTCCTTATTGCCCAGTAAATTTTCCTTCCTACTTTCTTTGAAAAAGTAAAAGTTTTAACTGATGAGAAATGAGGAAGAGCCCAACTTTTGTGCATGTCTTGATAGTGTCTGTAACAAAATGTATGTGATCAGCAATGACTCACAACTCTTCCTGTGTTATAGCTTAGTGCCCACCTTAATAATGTGAAGTCAGAAATAAATATGTATGTGTTTGGCTGGGTCAGGTCTGTCATCTCAAATATGATGAGTTTTGATTTTGGAGATATTGGAGATATGTAAAAACCTGACTGGATAGTGTCCTGATAGTGTCCTGCTGGCATTGACCCTCCTTTGACAAGGAGAGTTGAGCTACGTGACCTCCAGATCATCTTAGCCCTTCTGAGGCAGGGTTAGGTTTTTGGCAGCTCTCAACTTAGCAGAAAAAGAGACAGGAGAAGAGGAAGTTAAGCTAATGCTTTCCAATGAGACAAGTTCAGTACAGCCCATAGGAAACACTCCTAAAAGCCACTGGAAGTGACTGTGGCAGATTCAGTCCTATCAGTTATCAGTGGGCTCCTGTATAATTCATTTACATGGGTTCCACTAGAAAACACTGTGTAGGTGAGGAGATATTCTAATGTTGGGAAACTTTGATCACTACTTGTTCAAGGGAGTGATGTGCTAAATCAGAACTGCATTTGACATTATTTTTGAAGAATTACTTGATATTAAGAATATCTTTGAAGCATATTCAGAATAACTCTTTCCTGTATCTAGACATGATTGAGTTGGTGATGGAAGATTTCAGAAAAAGTGCATTCATTTCTGATCTTTGCAACTGGCTAATGAGAGAGGTTTCATGTCCTTGTAGAGATCACTTTATTTTCTCAGCTTCAATTTCTTGCTCTTTGAAGTGGCTATCCTGCAACTCTGCATAAAAAAGTTCTGGAAACATGGGCGTGCTAAGAGCTACAATATGATTAGTAATGCTAACTATTGAAAAGGAACAAGCTATGCTTTCAAGGGATCTAACCAAATTTTTATGAAGTTCTGTAACAGGATTATTGGTAAAAGTAAGCCTAAACCCCTGAGTGTTAGAGTAAAAGAGTTTATTTTAGTTTATTTTTTAATGCTTTTAAAAGGACACTCAATTTTTAGAGTACTGGTTATTTCAGAAAGTTTGTAAACAAGGTAGGCAGAGTGTTTTAGGATAAAATATACTTTAAAGACATTAAAAATCTAGTTGGGTTTTTAACATTTTAATTATTATTTTCTGATTTCCAACTCCATTACTGCAATGTAGCTAGGTTTAATGTTAATAAATAGAATAGTGTGTTCAAAGTAAGTTGTGGAGAGTGTAATTGGTAATTAGTGGTACCTATGTTGTTTGACTGATTTGGAGGAATGAGAGAACATACAGGAGGAGCTGTGCCTGTTCTGGTTTGGATGGTGAGATTTTTTGCCAGGCCAGGAGATTGACCATGGGTTTACTTTATCACAATTCTTGCTAGATTTTCTTAACGTTAAGAGTACCAATCTTCAGTCTTTTAATGGGTTCACTTCAGAAACATGCTTGGTATTCTGAAATAGCTGTAAAAGTTTCCATGTGAACCCTCTAAGATGAACTGAATTAATAGAATATACTGTATGAATCTGTTTTTCTAAGAGTCAAAACATGTACAATTCTCTTTTACCCTGGAATTTTGTAATAATGATTTACTTAAAGTTTACAAATTATATTCATATTATGGGAGTTGATAATTAACACTATTGACAAGTACAAAAACAGTGTAGAAGTGCTTGATGTACTTGTATATGATAGAGGAGTGTTCTCTGAGTTCCTATTACAGCTTTCCTACATCTGGTTTGTATCATTCACAGTAGAAGTGGCAGATGTTGGGGGCACTTATATGAAAATTTATTCTCTTTACTTAAAGCCAGAATTTAAGAACTTGTTTTATTTTATTTAATTTTAAAATTCCTCTGCTGAGTGTAGAAAGAAGCTTTACCTGCTGCAATTTAGCAATTTAGCAGTGAGGTGGTGTGCTGAATGAAGCACATCATTTCCCTGAAGCAGAGGAGCAGATTTTAAGCTGACAGTTTACTACAGTGCTTGTTTGCCTTTCTGGATGTGATTGCATCCATATGAATTTATGTACTCTAATTTGAAAATGTTTTGAATACTGTAGAAAGTAAGATCAAAGAGCTTTCCAAAAAGAGCAAGAAGCTAAAAGGTCATAATTCTTTTTTTAACCACTGGGTCCCAGTTAGAGCCTTACACAGGTAAAAAACAAGCAGAAAAATTGGGTAGCTTAGAGCAGTTGTGGAGGGAGAATTCATAGGTAGAGATGGCAATGTAATAAAATGTCATATGTAAAGGCAGACCTAAGAGAATGCCAGGGAATGTACTTCTTGCCACATTCCTTAGAGAGGAGAAAATACATTCAGAGATGAGTGTTTCAAAGCAAGAGGAGATTGTTTCATTCTTCCCATCCTCACCTTACAGACTGATTCCCAGTTACTGTGTTGTAAGAAATAACCTTTTCCCTCTGTAAGCTAATTTTGCAGGGCTTTGAAAGCTTAATTGGCTTTGCTATATTAGCAGTAGGTCATTTCTGCACTTCATTGTTCTGGGAAGTGTGGAACATGATAGTCAGATGCTTCAGGGAGAGTTGCAGGGTGGCAAACTGCTGAGAGCCTCTCAGAGCAGCAGTTGAACCTTCTAATAAAGAAAAGTGCTTTTGTTAAGTGGTTATCTTTTCCTTATCTATTCTCAGGGTTGCTCTTGTGGAAAATATTCCTGAAGGGATCAACTATTCAGACAGTGCACCATCCCATTTGTCTCTTTTCCAAGGCTGGATGAATTTGCTTAATATGGCTGAAAAGTCTGTTGACATAGTATCTTCCCAGTGGGACCTCAATCACAGCCATCCATCAGCATGCCAGGTATGTTCTAGCCTAACAAAAGAGTGAGACCTTAACAGTCTGTTCTTGTTGTCAAACTAATAATTTTACTGAAACCCTTCCCTGTAGCAGAACTATTTGTTTGGGCAGTCTAAAAAATCATTTTCTTATGGGGATTTTCCTGCCAATGCAAAAGTTTCTGAGATCAGTGGTGTGCTTGGACTAGATAACATTCAACATATACTAATAGCACTTCCATCTTAGGAAAGGAAGTCATTAAGTGTAACCTTAAGAAAGCTGTCAAATTGTATCTATACTAGCACATCCTCCTATTTGGGAATATTCATAAATCTGTATGATTATTTTGTATTTAGTACTACAGATGAAATAAAAAGGCAAGCATGTGGATTATTTCTCCAGCCAAATAGATGGATAGAATTACACTTACAAGGAACAATAGCCTATCAGATGATTCATAGCTTTTCAAAATTAATCTTGGGAAGGAGCAGTGTTCAAGATTTCTGCAATTAAAAACAGCATGAAAAATCATAAATCATAGTGAATAAGGCAGACAAGCATTACAGTGATGCTATGCCAACAAACACTTCATTTTTGAGAGCAATTCTCTTAAAAATATGGTCAGGAAAGGTTTCCATTTAGCATCACTTCTGAAACTAAGATAACAAAGAAGGGATAGGCTGAGAGTATCTCCTCTTTTCCACTAGATAGATTGGTTGCTGAAAGGAGCCACTCAGCTGACACGAAATGGGGCTGAAATGACAGCCAGGTAACTATAAGGAGTCAACTCTATTGTACCATGGCATAAACTCTTGTATTTTCTTTTTAGTTCTGTTGATGCTGTGCAGTAAAAAATGCCTTTTGGTAGATGATAGGCAAATCCTGGTGTTCTAATCAACTATATTCTGCTTCTTTTATAGACTATAGCCTAGCTGAGCACCATACATTAACTTTTCTTCAGAATAAGTTTAGTAGTGCATGTCCATTTAAAATACTGAAAATAAAAGGTGAGCAGGTAAATAGAAAATGTAATGCAAACCCTTCATTTTAGAACGTTTATAAATATTGGAATATGGTTTGTGAATAAATTTATGGAGTATCAAAATATTGACTTTTTTCACAATGTAATTATACAGCTAAGCTTTATTTAAATTTATTGCCTAAGTAGTTTTAAGCCCATGTACTGTCATTCAAGCAGATGAATTCAAGGAGATAGTGCCTTAGATGTTTCTAGGATGTGCATGAATTGTTATGTGCATGAATCTTTCAAAAATATTTTGTCTGAAAAAAATTCAGCATGTCATTTGCTTCAAAACTGGCAGAGCCTAACAAATCCCAAACAGAAGATAAAAAGCCAGCAAAATTAAAATTGGGATTCCAGTAGTTAAGCATCAAATCCATTCCCTTTTTCACATTCACATTGCAAAGTAAAAACTGTAAGATACTGTTCAGCAGGAAAGGAAAAAGAAAAGCTGGAAAAATGAAACATTTTTCATAATATTCTATTCTAGCTATCTTTTTCTGCCTGCTAGTAGTCTTACAAAAATGAATAATTACTTCTGCTTAAATGCAATTAATATTCCAGTCATTTTCTCATTTGTACAGCAGTGTGGGCTGAGCAGCTGATAGATCTTTCTGTCGAGCTTGTCCATTCATGCCAGAACACTGTATTGTTATTGGCCAGTCTGACTGCTAAAAAATTGCCAAGAGGCAGTGTTTCTTAGCAAATTGCTGTCCCAGAGAATGTACACAAAGCTCACTCTGTGAAAGGGAAGGGAGAAAACTTGTATTGCTACATCTGATTTCTCCTCTCAGTGAAGTGAAAGTGAAATTTCAGAGAAGCTTCAATAACTATAATCTAGTAATTGTTTGAAGAATGAGTCCAATGTCCTCAAGTCTTTACAGTTTGAGTTTGGGGAAATTTGCCCAGCATAGCAGAAGCATTATGAAAGGTAAGGGGATGAGATGCAAAGCTCCCAGATAGTAGAGTGCTTAGTGAATGAGTTCTAGTTGTTCGTTGAATGAGTCTTGTTTTTTAGAAACTAAGAACATAACCATTTTCCCTACAGACCCACATCCTGCTATTAATTAGCAATTTCCATTTTATGAATATTCAAGTCATACTGGAGAGCAAGGTTTTCTACAGGAGCACTTGAACAGACATGGATTTTTGAAGGAGAAAAGCAGAGTTGGCTAGATTTCTTTCTCTCAATTAGTTACAAGGTTTAACTGCCTTCTCTAGATATGTGTGTGTAGTCACAGACATAGATGCATCCATACATGTACACACAAATATAGGCAGTATACATATTGAAGAAAAATACAGCAAGAAATTCTGCAACTTTGTATACAAACACACACACACACACATATATATATATATATATATATATATATGCCCAATATATGTGTCACCTGTATATATATGTATTGTCCATCTTGTCCAAACATATATTGGACATACATAGATATGTATACATCTGTATATATAAAAGTGCAGAACTTCCTGCATTTTTTCTGTATTTTTGTTGGTGGGTATGTTACCTGGTGTCCTTGACTCTTGCTTGTCTGTATTTTGTTGTTATAAATCTAAATAAACATTCATTGCTGGCTGAGCTGTCCAGGTCACAACAGCCACGCTCAGTCATCTGAGATGATGAGTTTTGCTAAATTGGATTCTCTAAAGACAGACACCTGATGAGACAGTGTTTCTGTGCTTCAACAGATAAAGCAGTCAAATAAACAAATATTTGCTTGGCAAAATAGGGAGTTCTTTCTATGCTGCTTTCCTCATTCAGAAAAATCCACATATTTTGACAAGTTTGTATTGTCATATGTGAGTTTTCAAGATAACAGGGTAGTTGTCCTGTAGAAGCATTGAGGTTTTTGTGGAATGTGAGTATGTGGCTCTTCCTGTGGTAATCTATGTTCAGAGATATTATAGGAAAAAAGAAACGTATTTTTTGAGGATGGCTTTTGATTCATTTTCAGTGAAAAGAGAGAGGTAAATATAAGATCATGCCGGTTCACAATTTTCACAGTTCATTTCCTCTGGCTCATCTTATGTTTTGAAACTTTAATTTAGAATGACCTTTTAGATTTCCAGCTAGTCCTTTACAAACTTCAATTTGTTTTTCACAAATCAGAATCAGTGCCATCATGGCATTGCCATGTATGCAACACAGTTGTCCTTGCATGGATATTTGGATTAACATAAGATGATCAAGGGTAGATTTGCATCTGATTTTTACAAGTGTCACATAAAAAATAGATACTTCTGATTTTATTTACCAGCCGGCTGTGCATCTCCCATATGGCTTGGTGGGAGAAGTCTCCCATCCATCTGATACTCTGTCTCACCTAAGGCAGCTGTCCAGCTTGGTAATGAATCTCTGATGAGGAGTCATGAGTCACTCACACATGAGCTCACCACGGAGCTTAAGTGATTTGTTTGGTACAACAAATGTTAGTGCAAGAGCTTAAGTTCCCTTCCTTGAAAATTATTAAAAAAATGCAGATAAATACAAAGAGGAGGATATCTCCAAATCTAGCAGCTCCTGGTGGAAATTGGATAGGATCAGCTGTAGAGATCTATAAGCTCATCTTTACATAAACACCTCTTCAGGTGGTGGCGTTTCCCTGGTACTGGCTGAGGCATAGAAAATAAATTCAATGAAAGGAGAGTTTTTAAAGTGAAATCATATTCCCTTCCTTTGCATCAGCTGTTTGGTTAGAAGAATTGAGGAAAGCATTTATTAGTTCTGTATTAAATAGCAGCTGTAAAAGTTAGGATTTCTTGATTTATTTGCTCTATTGGTTTCTGCTAGCATGCTGTGGTTTTTAGTGATGTTTTAGAAATACACCCAGAGTCTTGATTGTGGGAAAACTTGGAAAAAAATAGTAGAAATATATATAAAAAACAGAAGAAAAGTCTATGAAATAACCAGGTTTTTTCTGTGTGATTAAAAATATATTAATTTTCTAAACTGCAGGAATTTATCTTATTGAAGAATACAATAATGCAATTTGAGAGTCCTTCAGTAAATACAGCATTTTCATGTTTGCATCTCCCCATTTTATTTCTAATGAGGAACCTATGCTGATGGAGACAAAAGCAGACGTGGGAAATCAGCCAGGCTACAATCAGCCTGTCTAGAGTCTGCCAATAAATTGCTTTGGGGGAAATTTCATTACCTTTCGGTAATGACAACTTCAGGGGTTTTTTTAATTTACCCGTTTTCTGTGGCAGGTACAGTTGGGACTGATGTTTGAGATTTATGATGATTTAAAGCTACCATGTGAAAGTAATTTTTTTCATGTGATAAATACTTATTACATTCTATTTTGTCACTTTTGGTAAGTGATTTTCAAACAGCCCAGCGAAAAATGTTAGAGAATATTTTATCAGGATAAGCAGATTTCTAGTGGTATTATTTGTTAAAAAGCAGATATTGCTGTAAGGTAGCCACAGATTCATAGCACTTGGCTGCTCCAGTTTCTCAGTCTTCCCAAGCTGGATATATAGAAATTCTTCTGATCACTGTCACGTAGCTGTGCAGCAGCCTGGTATTGTCTCACAAAGGGAATGTGATCTGAATGACAGCAAAGGGTTTGTATTCAATGGAAGCATTTCAAATGTTCTGACAGCAGTAACAAAACATTTCAGACCTTCCATCCCGTCTTTTTTTCTTTTCATAGAACAAACCAGTAAAATTGCAAGTAAACATGTCAGAAAGTGTAGAAACTGAGTTTCAAATTAATATTAATGGGGAAGAAGACTAGGTTCTCCAGCAGTGTGGGAAGAATTTCTAGTAACCCTGTTTACTGGAGTATGTACTTGTTTTTAAAATCAAGTTGTGAATTTTTCATTTGGGTCATTGAGCTTAAGCCTTGGTGAGTGCCTGCAGAGGGATGATGCAGTGACAGGTGAGGGAATTCTTTCCAGTTTTGTCACAGGTGGTGGTTTTATGTATCTATATAAACACAAATATTTGTGGTGAGCATGCTCCTGGTTGTAGCCATCAGTACTTAGAGATGCTTTAAATGTTGAATCAATTTGAGGTTTTACCATTTATAAACACAATCAGAAAAAAAATGCCATAATTGAATAGCTTGTGGCGTCCCTGATGGGAAAACAGACGCATTTTCATAGGAGATGGTTTTGTTGGAATGCAGCGCTGCGCTCCAAGCAATCTGTGAACCCATAGGATGGGCTGTTCAGCAGGCCTGTAGGAGATAGCTGTGCTGTTAAAACTCAGGAGGTGCTGCCAAGTTCTTTTTTGTCCAAACTACAATTAATACAGAAAGTCCAGGCTTGTTTATCAAAGAATTTATAAATCATATGTAAATATAATCTCATGCAGGTAGAAGTGACAATAATATCCAAAAATAGCTACCATAGGGAAATAAAATTAGGAGCCATCCCCTGAAGCAATTCATTTAATCAGTTTTAGACATTAACTTCCTTAGCATTTCTTTATCAGAACAGTTAACACATTAATTTGTACTGATAATGATAATAATTTTCCATCAAATTTATGAATGTATTTTCCATGTTTATTTCTGTATGCTAGAGCTTTCTGCTGTTCTTCTTGACAAAATCAGTTTTTACAGATAACCCAAACAAAAATAGTGTTTTTCTGTCTACCTTCCCAGATTTGGTTAGAGTCTAGCAGTGTCAGGCTGTAGCACTTGCATGAGAAACCCTCTTGGAGGGAGCAGGGCACCCAGGAACACTGCTCAGTGCACTTCTGCTCCCCCAGAATGATGCTGGAGCAGCTGCATAACTCTATGTGCAGCATCCATCTCCTCCTCCGCATCTCATTAATTCTCACACTCTCTGTAACATCTGCTCTTCTTCTTAAAAAGACCCAGCACAATCTCTGGTGTAAGAATTAAGGATTGTTTTTAGCTTGATGAGGTATGTGAGGAAAAGCCACTCCTTGCCTTCCACAACAGCTCAGGGCTTTTGGGTGTGTGAGTTAAAATCATGGATGGCATTTCTTACATATGGAGCTGCCTAGTCACCTTGAGAAATGCTGAATCGGAGTAAAAGAAGCATTTGGAACTTCACACAAGGCGTGTTTTTGTTTTCCTGTTCTGTTAGCTATTCTTTAATGCTTTCACTGTGGCAGCATTTTGTTCTCTGACAAGTTCTTGTGGGCCCTGGGATGAGCAGGGAGCTATACTATGGATTTGAGTGAGCAAGCAGGCTACGTTACAAAAGTAAAACAAACAGTAGTTCTGTTTCCATTGCAGCCTCTGGCTGATTGGTAATTTTGAGAAAGCTGCATTTTAGGGGGATGGGTATTTTAACTTTGGCACATATCTTCAAAATAAGTGAATATTAAAAAGTAGGTCTGTATTTTAGACAGGGGAAGCACTATTTTCTGTGACTATGTAATGCTTAAAGCCCAGCAAGGCTCAAAGTGTCAACCTTTCTAGGCATTTACAGGGCAAATTTCTAGGCTTTCCACTGTCTGCTGCTAATGGGTTTTCAATGTGTGGGGAGGCTGCTGTCTGAGGTCCATGCTGTGTCATATTATATCATCCCAAACTATTATTTTTAGTAATTTTTGTTGAACTGAAAGATCTTTTAAGATTCTTGGTTTGTACAGAGAATTATGTAACATGTTTCTGTGAAGAGCTTTATCTTCTCTACCTGTTTCTTTGGAAGTTAGTGTATAGCTGTTGCTTTTTTGGTTTTAGGTTTACCTTGGGGCAAACATTACATTGAATCTAAAGTGAAGGTAGGGTAGGCATTTTGTCAGGTGCGTAAGCCCAAAGTCTTTCTGTATTGGACTGCTAATTGAAAGTGGTGTCTGCAGTACTAAGAGTAGAAACAAGGAGGTGAGCTCTGACTATAATTGTAGTAACAACACAGGAATGATACACTGGAGAGTTTATTCTTCAGGTAGTCTAGATGGATCTTACTAAAGTTTTTTATTTAATTTAAAATATTGAACCTAAAATTTAAACATTTGCAATGCAATCAGAAGTTTTATTTCTTGTTTGTTTCTTGAATATGGGAAAATGTGGCGATTAAAAATTATATTTTTCATATGGAACAAATGTCTTCATTTCTGTTTTGGCATATATCCAGCTCAGTATGACTTTCCTTTTATTGTTCTGTGTTATAAATAGGATTTAAATAGTAAAATTTTACAGCAGCATAAAAAGTAAATGCACATAAAATACCTACAGGTCATTGTTTTCCTTCTTGGTATAACTCATCTAAATATGAGTATGCAACTACTTGGCAATGTGTTGTACTATGGTTAGAACCACTTGCAAAGATATCACTCAATGCAGAAAAAATGTAATAAACAGTTTTCTTTGAGCTTTTAATACTAAGTCAACAGACTGTAATTATTTAGAAGAAAGTTAATGTGAAAATGTACTTATGCAGCATAAAACCCCTGGAGAATTCATTTTCTGCCTGACACCTGACACCTTGTCAGTATTACACAATCTGGGAATAGCAAGAAACCTTACTGGCCTTCAGAACAGAATTTCTCCAAGAAAAAGAATTTGAGTTGCAAACCTTTAGGGTAGGTTTAATCATATCTAGAAACATAGTTACTCCGATATTGTTTATAATGTTTTTGTTTAAATGTTTTTTAAATTTGTTGATATGCAGTTTGATCAAATCTGTGTCTAAAAGCTTCTCCTTTCCTTTAATGTTCTTCCCAGGGTCAGCGTCTTTTTGAAAAATTGCTTGAGCTGGCGTCCCGAAATATTGAGATAAAACTAGTGAGTGATAAACTGCCCGTGGAATCCAAGGTATTAAACGACTTGAAAACAAAGGGTAAGACCAAGGTCTTTATGTTGTTATGGCATTGACTGCTGTGTGGTGCTCCTGTCATTTAAAGTGCAGACTCAGATGGTGCATGAAATGCACACTGCTGGTGTTGCACTCTTACCCTGTAACCCTGCAGCTTTCTCTGTCCCAGAGATGTCAGAAGTCTGAAGCTGTTACTGTAGCTGGTGTTTGCAGTTTGCCAGCCAATAAAGAGGCAGTACATCATTAGATAGGTGTTTACATTCCCTGTTGCCATTTTAAGAGTAGGCAGTGTAACCTGAGAGTCTGGGCTAACACCTTGTGGGACAAGATACTTTCCCTCTTTTGAGAAGTAGCAAAGGAAATTAATAAAACAACATGTGCATGGTGCTGATGATTCTGAAGCACTGGAAAACAGACCATTGGTCAGATACAGCCAGCTGACAAGGTTTTCTTTGCTATGTGTATTTCTTTGGTCTCTGCTTTCCTAATGTTATTTTGAGGCTCAAGAATCCCTATCCAAAGAGGGATTGTATATTCACTGCATGAATGAACTTCTTTTATGTAAAACCATGTGGAAAAATAGTAAAGAGAATTTAAGAATTGCTGAAAGAAATTAGTCTCTTAGGAGTTCTAGCAATCTCATACACATTTCTCCTATTAGTTATCTATATCTGATAAAAGCATGATTTTAAGGGTAAGATAAACTTTTCAAAGATCAAAAAGAATGTAGGTGTTTTGATGGTGATGATTTTTGAAAAGATGCCTGGATGGATCACAAAGGAAACTCTAAAAAATTTAATTAGGCAAAGGATTTGTTATGTGTAGTAGCACCCTAACATAGCATGACTGCTCATGGTGAAGAATAAAGGGCACCCTTTTCCCACAAAAAATCAATCTATGTTTAAATTCTTTGTAATTTCTTCACTGCACAAGAATATTACTAATGGAAGTCCTTATGCCTGAGGGAGATTGACTTTTAATAAAGATTGGCATGTTATTTAAATTTAATAAACTTAAATTTAATTTAAAAATTAATAACTATAGATCCTCATCATTTCATGACACTACCTATTCCAGGGATTTGATGACTTCTGCTACATAACAAAGAGATATTGATCCTTTGATAGCCAGTAAGAATATATCAAATACTTGTCAGATATATGTGGAGTGTCTTTTTCTGATGTATTCAGAAAGAAATAGGTATTTTAACATTAATGTCAGTGAAGATGTCTTTTAAAAAGTTGTTTCTTTTCCCTGTGATTCTAATATCACAAATTTCTATGAGTCAGAGAATAGCAGAGGCAGGCCTGTGCATTCATATCAATATACTGGCAACAGATATTTTAAGTATCATTCATTAAAAATAGCCAATACCAAAAATCATCCTTTTCCCAAAAAAGTGAAGATAATTTTTTAGCTAGAAAAGGGGGAGAAATGTTTAACACTTCTATTTATGTGGGAATTAATCCAACTTGTGAACTTAAAAAAACCCCACAACACAGACTTTTACAATCTTACTAGCGTCAGCTTCCCTTATGCCTTTTTTAGATTTCTGAGACAGAAAATCATACAGTATTTAACTGAAATGAATAATATATTGGTGCTCTGAGCTACAGAGGATTGGAGGAAGTTGCTAATAATTCTTGTGCGTTTTGTTGAACCCTGGAATTGTATATATCATTTTGTACTATTGGCCTTTCTCAAACATCAATATTACAACTTTTTTTTTCTCATTCCATGTTTTGGTCTGCTAATTTCTACACTGATATTTTTATTAGAATGTCTTGGTTATGGCAAGGTGATTGCCAGCTCTGTTGAAATTCTTTCACTCATTTAGGTTTTTTGTTTGGTTTTTATCTCCATGGGAGCTAGATAAGTCTTTCTTTGGTTTTGCATTCCTGAAAGGAAATAAATTAGTTTTCCATTCAGTCAGATTTAGTTGTCTTAATTTTATGTTGAAATGAGTAGAGTAGTATGAGCAGTTTATGGTATGTCCTGTTTGTGTCAAATAGAAGCTAAGTGTGAGGCTAGCTTAAAAAATAAAAACAGATACCATTAATCTTTGCTATGCTATCCTGGAAAAGCTATCCACCTAAAATTCTTAATCTTTTTGTTTGTGAGGTGCTGGCATCCTCAGAAATCAGCCAGAACTAATCATTGAAAGGGAACTGGGCAATATCCAAGAGAACTTGGACTTATAACCATGAAGACAATTTTTTTCTCCTGCAACTGGTCACATTTGTCTTTAAAATATGCCATACATCCCATTTTAACAGATCCATTCCTCTCCTGGTGAAGAAAGCAGTAAACAAGTCAGTAGCTCAGCCAAGTTGTGATGCATCTCAGGATGGAGGACCAGAATGTATTTGTCTGAGCAGACCCAAGTCCTGACTTGTGGTGTCAGTCTGAATTAGGCAGCAGAGAGCCCAAATACTGTTTATCAGGGTTTCATCTCTACTACTACTCTGATTGATCCTAAGCAGCAAATGGGCTTGGCACCCAAGCCATGGGCAGTAGTATGGACAGAAAGCACATACACAGCCAGTGGGACTCTGGGAATTTGATGCCTTTCTGAGTCTGCCTTCACCTTGCTAGGTGAGCATGGGTTTGGCTCTTCTTTCCTAGTCTCCAAGCTGTTCTGCTGAATATGAGAGAGAATTGCTATTGCATGAAGGGGATGGAAGATTCTTGCCTTTCTTTTCAGCACACAGTGATCAGAACCCCTGGGCTGGGCTCTCATGTGGTGCAGACTGGTTCCTAGGGCCAGGATGAGGGATAATTTTGGCCATGGATGTGCCTGTTAATATGTTGTCCAGGAACCTTCAGGTAGCATGCCCTGTCTGTTATAAGTAGTCTCAACAAAGTGGAATCGCTTTAAACATGTGGGATTGCTTGAAGACCAGTACTTGGTTATCCATATGTTTTCATGCAGTGTTTTGGCTTTTTTGCACAAGGAACCATGGTAGGCTCCTGTATTTCTACATCTCAACACAGGTATTGAGACCGTTTCTGTCAGATTATTCCAGCATATCTCCTTTTTCTAGGCAGGCATGCATTGAGTCCCTTTGTCTCTTCTCCCCATTTCTAAAGAACTGTAGGAAGCAGTTTTCATAGATCTTTTCCAACACAATGGTGCATCCTACCTGGAGTCTCTCCACACATCCTTCCTCTGCAGCAGCTGTCCCTATTGATTAATCAAGGAGAAGGTTGAAATCTGACTTCAGATGTGGGCTGGGTGGTGAGATAAAGCATAACTTATGTGGATGGGGAGCAGAACTGAACTGATGTGGAGTAAAATCAGATTAGTAACTCACAGGTGCAATGTTAATGCAGGCATCTGAGCTAGCTGTGAACCTGCAGGTTTTTCATCACTCCAGTAATTTTTTTTTGCCCTGTCTATGCTATCCTGACTTACTTGAGGTAGCTGTAAAGCAGGGGAGCTCGATTACAGGAGTCCAGTGCTGTGGTGTGAAACGTGGATTGATTTATTGTGCTAACACGTACCACACTGTGTCAGCTGTGGTGACAGGATTCTCTGACTGCCAAGATAATGTACATTTGCCAATAATTGCTGGACTGTGGGAGTGTTATTTAGTTGCAAAACTAAGCAAGCATAAATGAGGAAATTCTAATCCCATAGCATATATTTATGATAGACTTTAATTACATTATCAGATTCTGTATTTTGTATAGAATACCTGGCTGTAGTTACCTTGTTGTAATCTTGCCATATTAATCAGAGGTTTTCCTTTATATAGAATGAGAATACATCAAACATTTAATGCCTAAGGCAGTTGATGTTCATTCAGGGGATATTATTTCTGCTGGTAATGGCTAGAATCTTTTTTTATCTTCATATTTAATGTATGTCTCTAGGCTTTCTTCATTGCACATCTGCCAGATCCTGCACTGAATGCAGAATGATTAATTTTCTCATAGTCCTTTCCATGCTGTTTCTCACTGTGGTATCTGAGTGCTCTGCAAATACAGTATTAATGAATTTCTTTTTACAACATCCCTGTTACGTGAGGTTTCTTGCTGTTTCTGCCTCTTGGGAACAACCAGTGATTATTGATGGCAACACAGGCACCAGAAGCCAGATCTGAGCATTTGTTTTCTATAGTCACAATTAAAATTTTAAATAGTATTAAAAAAAAAAATAACCACATTTAAGTTCTTCCAGCTCACATTGTCAAAATTATTACTAAACAGACTATAAAGTATGATGTATTTTTATAGGGCATATGTATATCCATACTATGCATAACTGTATTTTATTCTCTTGTGGAAAGGTAAGTCTGTCTTCAGACAAACTTTGGCTCATTGTGTAAACAAACATATTCTTCTTTATCCTCTTTGTAGTGTGACAGTAGCTTACTAATGCTTGTTTTCATGGTTATTGTTTTAGCCTTTCCTCAGCTGTGGCTCAGTCTACCAGACTGAAACGTTTCTTGTAACCCTCCCTCTCCTTCACATTATTATGTACCAGTCTTTGTTCATCAGTAACATTTGAATAGCGCTGTCTCCAATTAGCAGGTTGTTGTGTTATTTCTCACGTGTACAGAATCTAAATCCCTTACTAATTGCTGTCTTATTTTAGCTGATGGCATTCATGCTTTTTAAGACATACCAAAGGATTTTCCTTCTTCAATTTGCATTGCTTCCTTCCTTTTCTATTTCTTGTTTTCCCTGCTACTCCTTTTTTGTGAAGCATTTTTTCATATATTTAAAAGGAATATTTTGTCTTTTGTCAGTGGTGGCTAAGGCAGATAAGAAAAGAGGAGTCTGTCCATGTCACAGTGTGATCTAAGGAAGAAATATCATCTAAGTCAACTAATCACTTTTGTGTATTAGCAAGGAAACCAGAGGATAATAGGAAATCGTTGTCATAGGGCAGGATCCAATCCCTGGATCACATGTGCAGCTGTTACTCACTGAGCAGTTCATGCACATTTGCTCGGGATTACAGTCTTGCCTTAGATACAACCAAAACAGAAAAACTAAACTTATGTTGTTGCAGGGTGACAAAAAAAATGAGTACATAGTAAAGCTCTAGAAATGTTTTATGCATTGAGTTGTGCCCTTTATATTACAAACACTAACAGATACCATTCCATGACAAATTAAATCAGGTTATATCTGGGCAGCTGCATGATCCCAGCTTCCTCTTTGCTCTCCCCACCATATGTTGTCCCTGCCTTTTTCCTTGCACCAGTGATCATGTGTTGAGACAGCTCAGGGGCTGATTTGGCTACAGGCTGGAGTTTTTTTTTGGCTAGCTTAATTGTCATTTGTGTTAGATTTCTGCATTAGTGAGCATGTGGTCTCACAGGCTGGGGGCAACAAAGAGAAGGGAAACACGTAGCTGGGCTGGATAAGGGTGGAATTTCCAGGACCACTGGAACCTGGTTGCAATAGGTTCCATCTGCCATGACACCATAAAGCTGAAGTTCATGTAATGTCAAGAAACATCTAGAAGTTTGAGGGTTTCCTGTACAGGAAATATAAGCATGGCACAGTGGACAGCAATAGTAAATACAGTTTATATAAATGATGAAATATGTTTAATTCCATATTCTGTCTGCTTCTGTTGGCACACTTAAGGTGCTGCATAGTTTTAGAGCTGGGATGATTGTGGGGCATGAGTTTTTACCATTGGCCACCATCATGTTGTCTTTCCCTGTCTTCTTGTGGAGGAAGGGAAGATATAAATTTTAACATACCATAGAAGAACTTGTGTGATTAAAAAAATGGAGATAATCTGGGAGTATCAGAGCAGTTTCTTCTTATTAAATAAGCTGTGAGTTTGGCACTTTTTTAGAACTAGAGCCTTTGTGCAAGCACTAGGAATGTGAAATTGACCATTTTGGAGAAAGCAATATTTTTTTCTGGAAAAGATAAAGCTATAAGACTAAGAGGGAACATTTCCTGATAAGTTTCTTTGAAGTTTGGGTCACTGAAGTCTTTTGACAGACACTGCTTGGGCTGATGACATGGATTTATATTAAGCTCAGAATACTTGGTTTCAGTATAATTAAAAAAATGTTCAAAATCTGGGGACAGTGGTCTTGAAAGAGATAAGACAAGAGCTATCACTAGCAATTTTAAGGATAAAGTAGAAAAACCTCTGTGATGAATGGCCTCATAGCTCTGGTGCATGGGAAAGATCTAGATTGATTTCAAAGCTGGATTTAATAGTTCTGTAATGATTTGGAAGAAGAACATGAACTTATGTGCTTTAGGACACTAATTTGAAGATAAGAAGGGTTTTTTTTTGGTGTTTTTTTTTGTTGGTTTGTTTTTGTTTTTGGTGGATTTTTTTTTTTTTTTTTTTTTTTGTTTGTTTGTTTGTTTGTTTTTTTGTTAAGAACAATCATTCACTAGAACAACCTTCCTCAGGGTCATGGTAGAGTCTCCATCACTGGAGGTTTCCAAGATGTGGCTGGACAGGGTGCTGGATAATCTCATACAGACTCCCTTTTTCCACAAAAACTGGATCAGATCTTCTGAGGGCTCTTTTAACCTGGCATTTGCTGATTCTAATTAAGTCTCTAATTCCTCTTCATATTAAGATAATATTGGGAATCAATGCAAATACTCTGCAAAGACTAAGAAGAAAATACACTCCGTTCATATAATGGGAAGCTGGAATCCCGAAGGTGGATCTTGAAGAGATTTCTGCCTGTCCAGATGGCCAGTTTTTGCACAATGTACCATAAGAATAATAATGCCTGATGCATGTTCCATTGGAGTATAAAGAGTGCTCTTGACAGCTGATGTTCAGTGGATGGTTTTACATAAGGCATTGAATGGATCTGTAGCTCTGTTGCTTTCTTCATGCGTTTCCTAGGCTGGATTCTCTGTGAGTGTGTGTGAGGGAAGGATATTAAGATGGGGGAAGTTCCTGTAGCTCTACCAAAACCAGATTTTTTTCTCCTATGATTTTTCATGAAGAAGTAAGCAGGATTTTTTTGAGGGATGAATCTTCCTGAAGGAAGCATGTAATTTGGCTCTCAGTTTCATAGAATTAAATAAAGATGCATGTGAGCAGAGGGTGAGAAATCTCTTCCATTCCTTTGAAATCATAAATATTGACATTCTTCTAAAGCTCTGTCACACTTGAAAATATGGGAGTGTAAAAAAGGCAGCTAATGAAAATTCCACTGGCAACACCTTTGACATCTGATTTTAAAATTTATTTTTATATTTTAATTTATTATGAATCAGCCTTATTCAGTTTTTATTATGAATTTAGACAACTTGGGTACCACAAAAGAGCAGATGCATGCTTTGATTTAACTTTTATTAGTTGCTGCTGAAGAATGCTGATATTTTCTCAAAAACTTTAAGCCTGTGACAAGCAATCTTAAAGCCAGTTCCAAGATGGAAGATCTCATTAAGTTATTTGACTCTTAGAATGCATAGTAGCTTTGACAGAGTTCTCTGTAGTGAGAATTACCAAGCTGAATTTCCAAAGCTGGCTGTATCCATTTTAAAGGAAAGAAGCAGCTACTAGTTTTGCATCAGAGATTCAAGCATTCATACCTAACATTGAGGCAACACTAACATGCAGAAACCAGGTTTGTTTTTGGAGAAACATCTTTCTGTTTAGGCACCTGAGCTGTCTTACCTCAGTTTATGTTGCACAGTGTGCACACATCCCCAAACATCTTGATCACAAGGGAATATTCAGTGCTGGTTTTATGCCTATATCAGAACTCATATGCAGCATTTCTTACTTGTTTCAGTTGGTGAGCTGGGTCCTGCCATGTAAACCACATCCAACCTTATGAAACCTGACTGAAAAGAGCAGGTGGGGAGTATTTTTATTGCATGTGTGTCAATAACCAAATGTGTTCAACACAGAACATCTGCCTGAGTTGCAGAGGATGATGTTGAAAATCTTGCTCTGTCTGGAAGTTTTTAAAGTGCCATTTTTTACCTTACAGCTGTCTGCCTTACCAGGCACCTGACAGATGGAAAGCAAATCATTTAAGCTAGTATTGAACATCTTAAACTTCTTAAAACTGAGCTTGAAATCACAAAGATTTAGAAAGAGCAGAAGACATTTTGTAGTTGTGCTCCCTTGGTCCTTCCTACTTGAGTTCTGACAGTTTGCAGAAAATCTTTTAATCTGTGTTTGCGTATAAAGATGGCTGTAGTAGTCACACATTCACTTGGGATGGAAGAAACCTGGCTTCCAGTCCCTACTTTGCTTCTGCTCCAGATACATTTTGAAAAACATGTCTTAGCCTTAATAGTAACAGAATAGTTTTAATGTTGTGATTGTAGAACAGAATTTTAAAACTTCATTGAAGAATCCATCCTTCTGTGCAATTCCAAATGAGGAACTGGGGTAAACAACATACTTTCCATCAGCATTGCCTGCTGCCTAGTTTGGATGTCTTCTAGCTCAAAAAAATACAATAAACTGGTGATAAGCCAGTTTTTATTATAGTTTCTACAGGAAACTAAATGTCTAATCTGGGAATGAAACTTCCCCTGGATATACAAATATCCTCATTTTAGCCACCATAATAGTTAACAAACAGCTTATTTTCTCTTGTGAGCCTGAGGCACATTAACTTTAAAAAGACTTAGGCATAGCCTGGCTTACAGAATTCTTTAGCAGGAGAGAATTAGCAGTATGAGGTTGTCACATCCACAGCCAATAGAGGAAGAAAAAAACCCAAACAACCATCACAGTAATTTAAATTCTGAAGGCAGCCAGGGCCTTGGGTTACTCTGGCTTATTTTGCGAAAAGGGTTCACTTAAGCCAAAAATTCTGTGTCTTTTAGAGCCAGATATGTAAGCAATAAATTCTGATTCTGAGCTCTACAGCTTCTGTGTCTGTAGGCTTAGAAATGAGTACCTTTGCTGAGAGAAATGGCTGTGTACCCAAAGACAAAACCCTCTCATTAGCAACGTGCACTTTTGCATTATAAAATACTGGTTGTGCTTTCCAGTATCTGTAGTCACCATTTCAAAGATGCATAGGTAAGTAATAATACATTCATTTATTTAATTTTCTACATTAGTCAAGGACAGATGTACTGTGAGGTGTATTTGTTAGGGACAGATGTATTATGAGGCATATTTAAGATGTTAGGTGTTTAGTAGAAATAATATCATCATTCTTCTGCTTTGAAATTTGTAATTGAAAAGGTCTTTCAGGGTAGATTGGTCAGTATTTTAGTACATAATTTCAGTTTGCAAATATTGCACTCTATTCTGGTACTAATGTGTGTGTATTCATGGATTTGGCAGCAGTGGGCACTTTTGTATTTAGTAAGTTCCAGCACAACTATGAGTGTTTGTAATCCAGCCAAAGTGCTCTTGTCAGGTAGGACCTAGTCAGGTCCCACATAACAGCTTGTGCCACAGGGATCATCTTCAAATCTTGCTTGGTGGTTCACATGTTGGAATGGATTCTTCCCGTATGGAACTATCTGCCTGGAGTTGCTGACACTCTTTAGTACAGAGGAACCAATAATGGATGGCATTAGCAGAAATTAGTTGTGACATTTTTAAAACATATGGATAGCATGCAAGTTCCTACCTACAGCTACTAAAAGAGCTGGTAAGAGCTGCCAGGGCCATCTGAGCTAAGAAATCATTCGTTAGGTAGCTGCACTCCCTTTGCAGAAATTTTGGCATCCCATGCTTTCTCTTGTATGCAAAAGCACTAACATTATCTCATCCTGAAAAGACATGAAGGCTAATGGTCCTAAAAGGGTCCAAGGAAAACAATTTAATTTTGGTCATGTGACTTTCACATACTTAATATTCACTGGAAGCCTGACTGTTTTCTTAGAGCTGTACCTTGGTCAGTCAGCGTGGTGTTGCTGGTATGATTTGGTATATTATTGATTGCTACTGTTTTGCAAGCAGGATCCAGCCTTCTCAGAGGGGCTGTTTTGTCTCTCACCTTCAAGTTTTGTATGTCATCTAGGCTGAAATGTAACCTCAAACCTGGACAGCTCTGAGAAGACCTGAAGTGACATGACAAAGACACTTGTATTATGTTCTTTTAGCTCCTTTGCTGCTTAGCTCAATCAGTATAACATTTCTGCTCCAAACCTGATTAAGTACTGTGTGCTCAAGAAAAACTAATAAATGCCTAAACCAAAGTGGCACTCTTTGACCAACACCATTTAGTTTTCATTTGGTGAACACTTTGGAAAGGCTGCTTAGCTGGGGTTATTGTGTACAGCAAAACTGTAGCATAAAGTAAACCCATGTGACCAAAGCTGGTTTATATGTTAGTTACCAAGAATGGTCTTTGTAATAAGGATTTGTCACTATGATGCTAATGCTGCTCTTTCTGGTGATTTCCTGTAGCAGTTTCCAAATTACCCTTTGTCTTCTACAGCACTTTGGTGTGTTAAGAATTTTTACCCAGCCTAATGGTTGGAAAGCAAATTACATTACAACAGAAGATCCTTCTGTTATTCAACTGGAAACAAAGTTCTCAGAGTGATATCTCTGTGTTACTCTCCATCCTTTACATCTCTTTCTGCACATCCTTACAGAGCAATTGTCTCTAATGTTTATCCTTGAGAACAGAGTGATTTCAGCCCCTTTTCCATCCTTTGGACAGAATATTAACTTTCTATAGTGTGTGAGTATTAGTAATTATGTAGTATGGAAATTGACAGTCATTTCAGTGACTCAAAGAAAAACAGATCCCTGCTTTTAATCTCAGTAGTCTTGTTAGCATTAAAGTGATGGACAAAAGTGCCAACAGTTATAGGACTGCATAATAACTATACTAAGCTTCAAAATCACTTCAAAAGAACATTGTGGTCATTGCAATGAGAAGCTTTCAGAAATAAGAGTTCCTAAGCAAAGGACCACAGAGCAGCTGTTCTCAGCCCTAAGACAAGGGATTGTAACCAAGTCCATGATGTGATATTGGGACTTGAAGTGCCTGTGCTGCCTTCTGGTCTTGCTTTCTTAGACATCCCAGTAGCCAACTGCAAGCAGTCAAGTTTCACAGCCCCTGTCCTGTACCCTGCTGCCGTCCCAAATGGCTCTGAATTGGTCCATCTTTGTCTCTTACTATCCTCAAGCTAATTCTCTCTGTCCTGTGTGGTTTGGACTAGAAAAAGAAGTCTTGCAAACCTGATTATGCACCAGTTCAGAATGTCACAGGGGAGTAATGTACCTATATTCCTGTCCTTCATGGGCAGTTGCTGATATTTACACTGGAGAAATGAAACAATATTAGTGCTCTAGTCCCCCTGTGGTGCTAAAATCCTCTGTGATTTCAGTGTGCAGTTACTTTAATTGACTGTATATTATGTGTGTCCTTCACCCAGATAATAAGATAGAATCTGTGGAATTGTGGCTTCCTTTTGTTTTGCTTTCTACATTTCAAGTAGGCTGTTTGGAAGAAAGTCAATCCGTGTCAAAAATCATCTAACAGACAAGCTATTGATCTGCATCCCCTAGGTATTTCCTCAAATTAAAGCATTTTTTTCCCATGCACCTTTTGTTTTTTCTCAGTCCACTGAATTTTTCTGATTTTGACATGGGGGCATGTCCATTTTTCTCTTTAAAATGCCATTTAAATGATTGAAGTATCTGGGTAACCTAGGCAAAATAATGAAGTCCTCAAAATGCATCTAGTTAGACTAGTTAGAACAATAGTAAATCAAGTGTGAGACTCTTCAGTCTGCTACAGCAGAGCTGCAGTGTCTATTGTATGTGCTTCCTTTGGTGAAAGAAGAGGCTGTAGAAGTGTACTGTTCTTTCAAGAACCTTTGATTCATGGTAATAAAAAGCTCAGCTGCAGTTGTTGTCTGGACTAAGAAAGCAAGAAGAAATTCCCAAAGTCCTAAATTGCAACAACCATCAGAAATCTGTGTTTATTTTGGGCTGTATATCATGAGTTAATACCTGTGGAATTCCTAGCACATGTAAACAAAGTAAAATTAGGACCAATCTGAGTATCCCAAAGCCTTGGTTAGCCTTAGAACTCTTAAGAAAATGTATTTTTTTCTTTCCACAAATGTATTTGGCTTGAAGAATATACCATACTGCTTATGTAGTTATAAAATAAAATATGTTCCTCAAGTAACTGGAGTGAGAGGGATTGAATGAATAATGGATGGATATGATAAATGAAACAATGAAAGAGTAGGCAAGGGCAAGAGTGAAATTATGAACTGAGGATGAAGTATGAAGAGAGTGAAGGAGAGGGAGGATGAATTATATTGGGGGAAAGTATCGGGGAAAATGAAATAAGAGGGAGAAATGAATCAGATAAAACCGAAGGTCAGAAAGTGAAAACTGAATAATTAATTTAGGAAAAGATCAGAACAGAATGTTGCCAAAAGGTGAAGCATGTTATTGGTGGACTTATGACAACATGGAGAGAAAAATAATTACCATTGAGATAGAAGTGACCTGAAAAAAATGGAGAGTAGTCAAAGGCTGACTCAACAAGATAACAAGATATAATCAAAGGAAAGAGGTTGGGAAAATGGCTTAGAGACAAGGGAGAAGTAGTGAAAGGAAATGTCTGTGCTGCTGGCAGACCCAGGTTACCTCTGGCTGTGCCTCAGCTTTTCTTGCATGGCCACAGCCAGGTCAGCTGGTGCTCTTGGCTTTTGGTAGCCTGCAGATAATATTAGAGGGCTGCTCAGAGAATAACCTAAAGAAAGTTCGGGGAAAAAAAAATAGATTCTGTACGTAGATATTGGAAAAATTAAAAGCAGTAGACACACAAGGAGGCAAAGTCTGTCCTCACCTCTTCACCTGCCCTGGAGCACCTCACCTTCCAGAACTGAGATTTATTTCTCCTTCAGGAGAGGAAAACTGACAGAACCCAAAGCAGAGCTCCAGATGTCTGAGGAGCACATTTTGAGAATGATGCACAAGTGTTGTTACTGCTAGTCAGCATATTTAGAAGTTGCCAATACTGATGATTTTAGAATATATAAATATCAGAATGAAATCATGTTGCTAAGTTAAAAAGAGAGATAGGGATAAATAGTTGCTGCATTTTTCTTGGTAGAGATTTAGCCTTGTTCATTCATAAAAGGTTGTGATCTTAATTCCTCATGCATTAGGATAAAAAAGTTTCACTGAATTCTTGGATGTTTCATCCAAGAAGTATATAAATAAATATAGTGGTTCATAATGCTAATCTAAGTAAAGAAAAGTCTTCAAAAGGAAGTGGGTTAAGCAGTGTGCAAGTTTACTAATCTCTCTATTATATTTAAAATAGCTTTCTTTTATAGTAAAAACATATGCAATTATACTTAGGCAAAGAAAGAAAGCTACAATCCAGCTTTAATAATGCTTTTACTGATTGTATTATAGTCTTCCTTTAAGGGGTAATGTGCTTTGTTGCCTGAATCAACTAAGTAAGAAAATTACTTTTCCCAGTCTCCAAAGCAATCACTTATATAGCTTTGTCTAGTAAATGAGCAGTCTACTCTCCAATAATGAAGGGCAAAAAAAGATGTGGAATTTTTTTTTTAATATTCTAGCAAACTTTGTTGTATATGAGTTCTCTTGCAGACTCTACTGAATCATCAGACTCTCAGAACAGATTTGTACTAAGAAAATGCTATTTAAACGAATGCTGAATTCTGCTAAGGGGAAAGAATTGAACTGATCATAAATGCTCTCATTATTCAAAATTTTGTTCAAAATTTTCTGTGACTTGATGTGAAATTCTTCAAATAGCTCAAAAAGAAGCAAAAATTTATTTAAAAATACTGATATCAGAGTCAAGGCAGTAAAAAATTGGGATTTTTCTCAGGTTTGTTATATCAGGCAGCAACACTTTTTAAAAGAGGCCAAGATGTTTACTACTTTTGATAAAATTACTAGAAAGAAAGGAAAAGTTGTTTGGAGCTTTTTAAATTACACTAAATTATGTGCCCAGACTCAATTTAATTTTTTTAGAGACAGACTAAAATCAGACCCCTAAACTTTGGCATAAGCATTAAGAGATTCTTTAGCAAATACAGTACAGAAATCCCTGGCTTCAGAGGCCACATCTAGGTTGAATAGTGTAGTTGAGCATTCCTTTCCTGTCTTGTTCTATGTAGTGAGCTATATTGTTATCTGCTTGTTTTTTCTATTGGGTGGCAGCATATGGTTCTCAAGGATCTGCTGTTGCCCTGGATTTCCATCATTGGAAGGACCAGAGATCTATAATTACATGAGCTGATTCCTTCTTTGACGTGTAAAATTCTGTGTATAGGTTAATTAAACATGTCCACACATGATTTATCAGCTGTGAGGTGGTGAGGCATTGGAACAGGCTGTCCAGAGAAGTTGCTGATGCTCCATCACTGGAACTGTTCAATGCCAGTTTGGATGGAGCTTTGAGCAGCCTGGTTTTCCAGCTGGTGGAAGCCCATGGTAGAGGGGTTGGAACTGGATGACCTTTGAGCTCTCTTCCAGCCCTGATGGATTCTATTCATGGGAAATATGCATGATTCTCTTCATGGGGAAGGACAAGTGTTCTCCAGCTGTGTCTATTCCATGAGTAAAGAGGGGAATCTCTGTCTCCATGCTGTCATATTTGTGATGGACCACTGCCTGTTTGCTGGTGAATCAGAAATTAGGTGTAGCTGGGTGGGTAAGTATTACAAACTAATACTGTCTGGCCTCTCTTTTATCTCTCCCCTGACATGGGATGGGGAGCAGTTTGGTTATATTTCTGGGATTTTTCTGCTGAGTAAATCAAAAAGAGCCCAGCAGGCAGCACAAAATGCATTCATGTGGGGGAGAGCTGTAACACTCCCACACTGAACTCTAGCTACAGCTGGGTACTTAGCTGAGAAATCAGTGTTTTAATTACTTGGGCTAGCAACAAAGGCCAACATTTGACTTCTTCAAAGCCAGTGTAAGGGCATATTTAGATAAATATTACTTTGGGAACTAACTAGCTCCCAAGATGTCATTGAAATTAAATCAGCAATTGCAAAAAATTAATTGTGACCTTTCCTTTGTTCTCAAAAATCTGCCATCCTGTATCCAGTGAGCAAACTCTGCACACATGAGGGTCTCTGATGGGTCTTTTCTTGATCTTCTGTGTCACTGTGGACCCTTGTGTAAACACGTGGGAATGCCTCACCAAGCAAATGCTCACATTGCCTTCCTGTCTGCTTTGCACAAGACAAATGATTATGCAAAATAAAAGGCAAACAAATTCTGGAGCTTGCCACCTGAGGCCTGATTTTGAGAGGAGCAGAGGCTGAGACTGTGTGGGTGTGCCTTTAAATGGCAGCTCTGGCATGAGCATTTCCTGCATCTTGTTGCACCCAGCCACAGCCACTCATTCCCACCCTTTCACTATGCCTTCAGCTGTGCTGGAAAAAATTGTTCACTGCCATGTGTTGAGCTGGACTAGTAAACTGTTCTACATTTGAAACAACTTCTTATTTTTATTTATTGGATCCATTTTCTGATCCAACTCATTCCCTGAAAAAGCTACTTCAGCACAGCTGAGGAGACAGTGAAGGGATAGAGAAGGCTGAAGATGGGAACTGTTCATGCGACTGTTTTGGGGGTTAATTGGTGTTTATTTCTTGGGGTTGGTTTTTTTTTTCCCTTTTTTAAACATGCCAGTTGTAATTCTATAATTCTTAGGTTTCAGTTAAGAGAGCTGGGTTTTGCAATACTCGTTTGTCCACTATTCCTTTTTGTTGCTGTTCTTTCCTGTCCACATTCTCAGCTCTTGGCTTCCACAGCTGTGTGGATAGAGCAAATTCTGGGGTTGTACCACCTCACAGAAATTACTTCAACCCTCTGACTCAGTGGAAAACAAAGCAAAAACCCAGTGTGTGGAGGCTACTTGCTCCCCTGATCATCCAGAGCAGAGCCCAGCAGCAGGTTGCAGTCTGCTGGGGAGGGAAGGGAGCCAAGAAGCTGGCAGGGGGCCTGGAAAGGGGGCTGGGAAGTCAGACGGCACCGATGGAGACCTCTCTTCTCAACTCCACAGGGAGACCCTTGACTGCAGCCTGTCTGCCTGCAGCCAGGGACACGTGAGCTGGCTGGGGATCGTGCCAGTGGGGATGAACAGCGGCAGCACGGGGAGGCAGTGCCTGCTTGGTGCCCCTGAACACCCACCCCACAGCCCCAGGCATGTGAGCCCATCCTTTGCAATTCCAGTGCGTGCTGCAGGCACCTGTGTCTGTCAGAGAGAGACCAGAGGGGCTCGTGGAGCTTTGGTCACAGATTCCTCTCGTGGGCACTCATTTCCTTAAAAATTATCTTTGTGTCAGTGACCTCAGATGCTTTAAAACAAGGTGGTGAGCACTGCAGTAAATTTTTGTGAAAAATATCTACCTCAGAAACAGCCCAGTTTTCCTAAAGGCTGTTTTGAGAAGCTACATGTGCACACAGCTTATGGCTGATTGTATATTGGGAGTGTTTCTCATGCAGGTAGAGTCTAAGACAAGCCAAGGTGCCATGAATGTAAATATTATTGTGAAAGCATTCTGGGGATTACTTTGACTTGTGCTAGAATGCAATTTCTTTGAGTAATTATGATTTCATTTTTTGCATGTGTGACAGTTGAATATAGAGCTGCAAAAGAAAAGACAGCAAGGTTTTGATTCTAGGCTGCTTCTCTTTTTAATTAAGTGGCTTTAGACTGATGAATAGCACATAATCCTGGAGTGACAGGATTCAGTCCTGGTAGTTTTTAAAAAGGACAGGGGGATGTGTGTGAGAGAGAGAGAAGCAGAGGGAAATGTAAACAAACCAGCCAAGTTAAGGTATTACCATTAGAGATTTCCCTAAAAGTCCTTGACTGTTTTCTCTTTTAGTCTGAATCATCAATCTTTCTGAGCCAGACAGACTTTTAAATTGCATTTCAAATCCAATACTCCATAAAGAGCGCAGAAATAGTTAATAGTCTAGTTTGTCTTTTAATCATTCAGAGGCTTAGTAAAAGTAACTTTGTTTTCGAGTTGTGCATTCTTCTGCTTTTGTACTTGTCCTCTTCTGAGTGGTGGCAGGTCATACTAATGGGGCTTCTGGAAGAAGTCCATACTTTCTGCAATCAGTTGAGAGAAAAGCCTGAAAATTCATGGGGAGGTGATCATCTGCCTGGGTCACTTGTGCCTGCCCCAAATGAGCCAACTACTCCACCACATGTGACCACTTGTATTGAAAACTCTGAATTTTTGTCTCAGTAGAATAAAAATTATGTTTATTCATGACTGTACTTTGTGCTAGAGGTTATTATCAAAAGCAAATAAATGAAATGAAAGCATATATTGCAAAATGTAGAGAAAGAGACAGTTGTATCTATACAGACTTCCCAGATAACTCTGGCTCTCCTTTTACTCCTAAAGTTCTTCCCATTATTTTTCTTTCTCTCTGGTTTTAAAAACACTATAGTGAAAGTAAGAAAGTTGTGAAGACAGAAGAGCAATTTTAGGCATAGTACAAGCAAGTGCAGCTTCTGTTTCTTGGGCGTTATGTTTGCTAACTCCAGAGTGAGTTTAGCCTGTAACTGGAACTGCTGAAAACTGTGGCAAGCCGAATTTGCATGTTTGCTTCCAAGGCAGCTGTGATAATAGCAGCCTGAATGATTGCTCTTTCTGGGTCTTCCTTACAAAAATTATTTACTGCATCCACCAGTGAGGGGATTTGGCATGATGATGTTGCCTCGGCAGAAGGACAATATCCTAAGCTGCTCACAGGTGTTTTATCCAAAGCCTGTTGCATAAACTTGGATGTGGAGGCCAAGTGGCTGCCCTGTGAGTTCTGACCTCCTGCAGTCTCCCATGAAGAAGAATTTCCCAGTTTGTGTAGCTATCTGGTGACCTTGCTTGAGCAGCTGTAAAATCATGACACAGGTTTTCATGACAGCATGTATGTGATGAGCTCTTGATCAAAGATTTTGCTTGAAGTTTAGTGCTTTGCCTCAAATAGCTAAAAAAAGTTCTAGCTTTAGGTTCATAGAATCATAAAATGTCTTGGGTAGGAGGGACCTTAAAGATCACCCAGTTCCAGCCCCCCTGCCACGGGCAGGGACAGCTTCAAGTAGACCAGGTTGCTCAGAGCCCCATCCAACCTGGCCTTGAACACTTCCAGGGACAGCACATCCACAGCTTCTCTGGGCAACCTGTTCCAGTGCCTCACCACCCTCACAGTAAAGAGTTTCCTCCTAATACCTAATTTAAACTTACTCTCTTTCAGTTTGACTTCATTCCCCTTCATCCTTCCCTCTTTCCAGCACACCCTTGGAAAACGTTTACCTCCATCCTTCTTGTAGACTCTCTTCAGGCACTGGAAGGCCACAATTTGGTCACCATGAAGTGTTCTCTCCAGGCCGAATAATCCCAATTCTCTTCAAGTTCCTATTGCTGAAGTCATGCTTGCCCTGTAGCTTTCAGACATTGCTAGTGAAGCATCTGAGAACAGGCAGCTGGACCAAACAGGATGTTGCAAGGCTAGAAATGGTAAATTATTTGCTTGGGCCATCCCTCTTCTTTGGGATTACTTTGGGAATTGGACTTTTTTTTTTTTTATGCATGAAAAGTCAGTCTTTCTTGCAGTACTACTGATACCTTCTGTTTTCTTCCTGAATTATGAGACAAAGCTAGAGGTTAAGTAGCAGCCTGGCACTTTCCAAGGGCTGTGTTCACATTGCATGTAGAAAGTCCAGGCTCTCCATGGCAGGGTCCCCTCCAAGCATCCCAGACTGCATCAGTTCCTTTTACGGTGTGAAAAAATACCCCACCTGAAAGCAAAAGTACTCAGGTAAATGTCTGTTACTTACAACATGCTTTGATCCCTAGTGTCTCTTTTTTTGTGGGTGTTTTTCTGCTGAAAATGTGTAATCAGTCCCAGCCCTTAGAATGCACAATTTTAAGAGACAGACAAATCCACTTGAGTTTTAAGTGACAGCAGTGGTTTTGTCTCAGTTCTCATTCTGAAGTTTAATCTCCAGTGAAACAAAATGGTAAGATTTATTTGGCATGTTTATTAGCGGTCAAGCCTAGAAATGTACCTTTCTTGTTGAACTCAGTAGCCTCCCAGCTTCGTGTAATTGAGACTGCAGCATGACAGGGAGTTCTGTTACGGCTTCACATATTGATCAGTCCAATTTAATTTCCTCATGGGACCTGAAGCACGCTAGGGATGGTGGATTGTGTTGAAGGCTTGATAAGCCTATTGTAACAAAGCATCTCAAGGGCTTCTGGAAAAGTGGCAATTATCAATACTGATACATGTTTCCTTTCATCAAAAGGTAGGGCTCATTAGTAGGCTGCACAACAGCTGCTGTTTGCAACAAATGACTTTTTCTTAAATTAACTTCGAGATACTGCTTCCTTACCTGCTCACTTACCAGTTGACTGTTTCCCAAAGGAATAGAAATCGTGTTCCAGGTTTTGATTTTACTGGTATATGTGACAGCAGTGTCTTCTGCACTGCTATATTCACTATTTTGGTAATTAAAGCATAGATTGTATTTTAGAGCAATAGTCCCATCTCACTGCTTATGCCCATGTCTGAACAGCCCACGCCAACAAATTCTGGTGTTTTACAACTTTTGAACTTTGTATCAAGTTACTGATGATATCTGCTATTTTAAACATTAGTATTACTGGCTAAAGAATCTCCTGTTACAGCTTTGGCAGTCAGCATTTTGGTTCATCATTGGATATTTTTAAAATGTTTTAAAATTGTGTTTATTTTAGGCTCTCAGTTATGAGAACGAAGGTCACTGTTGCTTCCTATTGTTTATTCTTACTATGCAAAAATCCTAACATTTCATTTATAACCTGTTTGGTGTAGGTGTGTTGTGGGTGTTAAATTCATACTGCTGTTTAATGCTGAAAATTGGATGTGTGGAAAGAAAACATCATCAAGGCAAACTGCTATGTTAAACCTGATTTTAAACACAGTTTTCGGATCACTAGCTACAAGCTTAGTGCCTTACAGAATGGTTATCCTTAGCTAATAGCAATTGCTTTTGTTTTGTTTATTCACCAGGAAACAATTTAAACCATTTAACAGCTGCTATAGTGTTTTCTGATTTCTTTTCCATTTCACACTCATTTTCTCAATAATTAGCACAGTCCTGCTCGTTAATGCATGAATTGAAAGTAGCAGCAATACATTCCAAGGAAATTGGAAAAATCTTTGTTTCTAATCACAGATGAGTGTGGGTGAGTGAAATGTACAAAAAATTGGAGAGGTAGCTGGGTTGCACCAAATGCAATTGACCAATGAACCAAACTCTGTAACGTGCTCAAAATGTTGTTTTGTGTATTTGGTGCATCATGGTAAGTGGCACTTTACCTGATTTTTCTTCTTTTCTTCATGTCTGAACTTTCAGAATATTTTTTTCAATGAAAAGTTGCTGTTTTCATAATAATAAATAAATATTTAGCACTGGTAACTGTTGTCTAAAATTGAAGTCAGATGTTTCTTAGGAGATCAAAAATAGGAAATTCAATGAAAAGAAATACATATTAGTTTTCTATGTATCCTGGAATTCTTTTAAAGTTGTGACTCCTATTCAACCATTACTGGAATTCAGATACTGGAGGCCCCATAAATGTTTAATAGGAGATGGCCAGTATCATCACTGTTCCCCAGGCTGCTGTTTACTGTCACTTCTCTTCCCTGGTTAGTCATGACTGAAATGTGAAGATGAGTGGGTTACTGTAAAATGCCTTCAGCAATGATTAATTCAGATTAATCACCTAATTTTGCAAACACTGGAGCACTGAAAGAACAGTAATGGTGTGAGAAATCCCCCAAACTTACCTAATATTAAATATATTCTGGATTTAGTTCTGCCAACATACAAATGGGGCCAATTCAGACATTCCTAGTGATGTGGTGGAGACAACAAGGAGCTCCTTTGATTTCAGTGGCCTGTAGTCATTAATAAAACTGTGCTGTTCAGAGTGGTAGGTCTAATGTCATAGGTTAGCAGGATTAAGAGCAGTTTCAACATACTTTATTTAGGTTTTTGCTTACTTCCTTGAATCTCCACCCATGTTCCTCTTGTTGGGGTCTGTTGCCTACCACAGCCACTGCAGTTACCTGCTCAAACCATTGCACAGGCAGGAGGAGCAGAGCATAGTCTGCTTTTAGGCAGGGGTTTTAATTGCATTCAGGTTTTAAAGGTCACTATTGCAGTATGTAGCTGGCTTGTGCTACAGAATAGAAATTTACAAATGAACTATTTTTAGGAACATACACTGCTGGAAAAAAAACAGATTATTTGATTCTAAAGTGGAAAGAAATTAGGTTAACATTATAACATATGGGAATGTTCCCTATACCTGGGACATGCATTAAGTAAATATGTCTTCATATAACTGGAATATATGTTAGTTAAAGTCTTATATATTGGGAAAGTAACAATGTTTATCGTTATTAAACCTTAATGGTATGTTTCATTAGGCCCCTCACTAATTTTGGAAACTGAGACCGTGAAATGTGAAGTAATTTCTTCTTTTAATAACGTAAATTATGTCATATTAAGTAATGCCATTTATTATTTTATCCTTAAATCTCTAGGTGCTGAAGTGCTGTATATGAACATGTCAGCATATAATGAAGGTCGGCTGCAGTCATCCTTCTGGATTGTTGATAAACAGCACGTATACATTGGAAGTGCCAGCCTAGACTGGAGATCGTTGGGACAGGTAATTTAATTTAAAAACTAATCCTATACCCTTTGAGTGTATAATGAGAAAAAAAGGCAACTTTTTGAGGACACTTGGATAGCTCTGTTTTCTGATAATTTACTGGCAAAAGTGCTAACATCAGAAACTGTACTGCCACAGTTTTGATGACTCTTCTGTCATGTACTTCTATAAATTTTACTTCTTTTCATTAGAACAGGTACCTTCCATCCATGGTTATGCTTAAATTTTAAATATTTGATTGTTTTTGTTGATTTTTGATGGTCATTGTATGTTCCAGTTTACTTATTTAAAAAAAAAAAAAAAAAAAAAAAAAGTGAGCAAACCCATTGGTAAGCAAATCACTATGGAAATTCTGTAGCAGTATCATGGGCACAACCTAGTCCCTCTGATCTGCCATTTTAAAAAGCTAACTTCCAAATTTGGAAAGACTTCCAAATGGGTAGTGGGTGCTATACTGGAATACCAGTATAAAGGAGACCCCTCCTTTGGGGAGGGTCAGATTTATGGGTGCAGAATATCAAATAGCATAATGCTTTTGAAAGCTGAGTGTATTAGAGAGAATTCCACATTTTAATTCCTCATAAACATGACAGCTGAAGCAACAACCAGTGCTAAGAACTGTGTGCAGTCTGTGACTATTTTGAGGAATTCATCAGTAACACAGCTTATTTGCCTTTTTGTAGGTATGTGTGCCTATTTTTTATTTCTGCAGCATTCTTGGGATCGTTAGTGCTTGTCATGTTTTAATTTTTGCTATATACCACTGACTGTGTGAGGCTGCACTCAGCCATACTTACAGAGTGAAACCCATACTTTGAGATCTCAGTAGCTGAAATACTCAACAAAGAGGGAAAAGCAGCAGTCCTAGGTAGCCATTAGTTGCTATAAAAAATCTTGCTTTCTAAGTATGAGCAGAATCTCAGAAACACAAGATTCTAATGATTTTGTAAAGAAGGTGTGTGTCTTGGTTGTGCTGAACCTTTTAAGATTTGTTTTCAGTTCAGAGACTGGAAGTCTTACTAAAAAAAACTTGCCAATTTAGTAAAGAAACTGAATAAATGCCTTTTTACTCTTCCCATGATACTAATTTACTTTAAAGGTATGTTTACAAAGGAATCTGGAACGGGTAGAAAAAACAATGTTGTTAGAGAAAGTCTTGGAAAAGAGGATATTGTATTTTCGGTCAATACATTTTGGGATTTTGGACAGTTAGAAAATGTTATTAAGTTATCTGTGCCTCATGACCTAAACTCTTCTGTCATAACAAAATAGCTCTTCATAGGATTTATTTAGCTTATAAATAGTTTATCTTTGAAGCCTCTTCTATTTGGGGGTTTGAAAATAATAGATGTGGGGAAAAGAAGCACATTTACCACACAGATTATTATATTATTTATATATTGCTTATGTATTTATGACCTTCATCACAGATGATGAAATTCCATATAGATTTGGTCTTCTCATGCTGAAATAAATCTTAGATCTTGTCACGTTCCTTTATTAAACTTTGATAGGAGTTACTTGTAGGCCAGTGTTTCAGAAGTGATTCCTCAATGTTAATTTTATCACTGTTTTCTTCATGCATTTGGATTTGTTTTAATCTTATTGTTATATAATAGTATACTTTTCTATGTAGTTATATGATGAAACTCTGAAGAATGTTTTTACAATGCAAAAAGAAATCTCTCTGCATTAGAGTAAAAGAGAATCTGCTTTCAGTTAGTTGAGAAATGCATGCTGGGGTTTCAGAAGAGCCAAAGGAAATTAGATGCTTGGCTCCTGTTGATGTTAGATATGAGTATTCGATTCCCTTACCCCAGAGTTGCAGGTTAATAAATCAGAGCAACTGTCAAAGAGATCTGTTATGCTGTCCTAAAATAATAATCCTGCCTTGAACTTTCCTTTTCACATATGCAGCAAAATAAGCACAGAACTCTGTCATTTTATTCTGAGTCCTTTCCTCAAGCAAAATGCTTTGTTCATGTGTGGGACCTAATCTTAAAACCCACCGTGAGCTGAGCCCTCACTGGGGAAATACATCTCCCACGGGTTCTCATTACCAGAGTCCCAGTATAGCTGCAAATGAGGGATCAGATCCCTCTCCTCCCTCTCTCTTTCCCTCTCCTTTTTTGTTCCTTTGCCTGGTTAAAAAAAAAAAAAAATCTGCTAGCATCATTTGTCTTTTAGGAGGCTAAATCTAAAGCTGAAACAATAATTTAACATTTAACAGCTCCTTGGAAAACATCATCAGGACTTAAGTACTTTGGATTTGCAATATTTGTGGAGAATTCTTTGTGTTTATAAGCTGGATACTAGAAATCAATCACATATGAAGCTTATTTAGTTTTGTTGCCATTTTCTTGACTAGCCTGCACTGATGAGAGGCAATATGAGTATTTTCTTAAAAGTAAATTTTCTTTAGCAAGGAGAGGTTTTCATATGGTGCAGATATTACTTAAGAATAGCCTTTAAACTTGTGCATATCTTGTGCCTCAGATGGCAAAGTTTTAATACTTAGCAGAGTCTCAGCTTTGAGATTATGAGCAAGGCTAAGAGCATATTATTGCTTTTCAAGTAAAACTGTGTTTTGGTTAAATTGAAAATTTTTCAAAACTGTAGTAATTCTGGCTGAAATCATCTGTGCCAGCTATCTGCTTCAGTCTGAAATCAAACCCCACAGGGAAATGTTAAGTAATGCTTAGAGTTCCTGAAAAGAGTATTTTACAAAAAAATGGATATTTTTTGTTCGTAGTGGAATATTTTGTATTTTACTTTGTGCAGGTCTAGATTTTGTGCATCTTTTTCTATTGTTATCAATGTATCCAAATATTATCCAATTACATAACCCATTGAAAATTGAGGATTATGGACAATGAGAATTTTGTCTCTTTCTTAAGTATAGTAAACTCTGTAAGATTTTGCTGGTAAAATCATCTAGCTTCTTACTGGTAAATTTATATATACTGATAAACAAAAAATGAGTCACTCAAACATGCCTAAAAATTAATTTTTTCCTGTGGTTTGACCTAATAGCAATCAAGATGGCCATGGTGCTGTATTCTAGTTTCTAGCTCCTTGACCCAGTAGCTTATTATTTCTTAATAAAAGAAATTGGTTATATAACAATTGTTATAATCCATATGGTAACTAAATGTATATTTCTTTTGTTGTATGACTCCCTTCAATAGTTCCAGCCAAGCTTGAAAATGCATTTATCTCCTTAATTCTGTTAAGGAGCATGAGGTTTGTAATACATATGAACATTTCTGGAGCTTTTTATGCTACCAATGTTTTTTGAAAAGTTTTATTCATGAATAAATTAATCCAGTGGGCAAACAACTGTAATGGATTAGTTGAAACCCTTCAGAAAAATGCATTTATGTGCAACAAATAATCAGCTCTTGGAAAATGGAGATACTGAAAATTCCTGAAACAAGGAAAATTAATCCAATTGTCTATATATTTGTGGGGAAAAAATTGTCCTCCAGTAAAACCAATATGTAATAAATACTGGGTTTCTGTATATCTCAAAATACATCATTATGTTCTTACTTGTTTCCAGCTTCCCCAAAATATTGCTATAGTAGAGCCACCTCTCAAAACTGAGCACTGAGACAAGATCTGCACATTTGCAATTTCTGTTGATGATCTTTACAGAATTCATAGAGCAAAAGCAGGCTATAATCAGTCAGTTGTTTTAACTGAGTCTCTTGAAGTTATGTAATGGTGCATCTGGTCCTTTTGAGATAAGATATTTTGTCTTGACAGTAGAATTCCATCTTTTCAGTCGAGCAAAAGTTATATTGAGAGTTTCCATTTGATACCATGTTGTGCTAGTATGAATTACAGATTTGTCCCTAATGTGCACTTCATCAGTTTTTTCCATCGTCTTCTAATAATTAGCTAATTTTCTTACTATCCCAGTGGTGTTCAGTATCATATTGCTATTAGTAAAGTGAACACAGTCTCAAGTGTCCTATAACATGAAACAAGGCTCTTGTTGTCCACTGAGGTTCAAGCAAGTTCAGATGGGTAAATACAAGACTGAAAGTACAGGCAACATAATACTGGTGTATTCTATCTAAAGTCATATTTCTGTATTAATAATTTTCTCTTATATAAGATAGAGAGTATCTCCTTCTAAAAAGTTTTGATACACTGTTATCCATGTGATCCAATCCTTAAAACAAACCTTCATGGGTTTTCTGTCTATGGGATCATTTCCCGAGCTAGTTAATATTGTGAAGAACAGAAAAGTGCAACCCAGAGCTTCAGGCACAGGTAAATAAGGCAATGTGTGAAGAAAGCAGGTATAAGAAGATATTACAGAGCTGTATTGACAGTTACCTTTTTAGACTATATATTACTTTTTCTTAATTTCCTGCTGCATAGAAATCTAGATGTATTGTCAGAACTTTGCTAAGTGCTATGACAGCTTGTTCTTCAAAGGACAAGTTGAAAATACTTTTATTATTTTCACTAAGAGATTTTGGCTAAGGTTTTTATCTTTGACCAAATCTAGAGCACTTTATTGGCTGTTATGTATCTCCAAAATTACAGCTTTTCTACTTTCTTTCTTCTTTTTTTTCCCCCGAAAAGTTAGGGGACTGGAAGAAGATGTGTTGCTCTTGTAAATGTGCAGATCTCACAGCATGTATTTATCATGATGTAAAGTGTGCATTTTTGGAAATAAATATTTTGTTTGATTCTTTAACTGAGACAGGCTACTTTTTCTCTGTTACATCCAGTAAATGAGGACAGTCAGTGTTGCCCATTATGCTTACTCTGCTTGAAATTCATTACCTGTGCATCCAGTATTTACAAATAAATATCAGTGAAGAAAAAGAACTGTTTGTCTTTTGCTTACCACTGCTGTGCACTGCTCACAGAGGGCTGGTTAAAGCTGGACAGGATTGTGGCTGCTCCACTTGTGCCTTGTGTGTGCTTCATTGCTGCCTGGTACTGCCCTTGGTTCCTCCTTAAACCATGGGATTCTAGGTTTTGTGATTTAGCCACTGAAAACAGCGTGGGATCTATATACTCACCTTGCAGTTGGATCCAGAAAGGCCTCTCAGCTTGGCTGGTTTCTCTAGGTGCAGTGCTGATTCCCAGCTCAGAGGAACTCCAAAGTTATTCCTGTTTGTCATATTCTCCCACTGTTGTGCTCCATTCTCACATGCAACAATGCATCTTCTGCAATATGTGTCTGTATTTGGTGTTGGAGAGAGCAAAATACATCCACAGCTTGCTGCACTTTTTTATTTGATTTCTGTTGACTGTAGGAGAATGCTCATCACTCTTTTTCTGACCTCTGAAATTACAGATCTTGTCTTTTTTGTTTTTTGGTTGATTTTTTCAGTTGCTCTGAAAGTTCTATGAAACAGGTTTATCAACAGTTGAAATAATCAATAATAAATTGTAAATCAGTAAGTAATAAATCTGCCAAGCAAAATGATGGAATATTCAGTCTGAACAGATAAACTGACCTCTTTCCAAAGCAGTATGGCATATTCAGGTAGCTGGGTACCTGAATATTGCAGAATGCCAGGCTTAATATGAGTTGATGTGGATTGAATATTAGGAAGAAATTCTGTAGTGTGAGGGTAGTGAGGCATTGGAACAGGTTGTCCCAGAGAAATTGTGGATGTTCTATCCCTGGAAATGTTCAAGGACAGGTTGGATGGGGCCCTGAGCCAGTCTGATCTAGTGAATGGCATCCCTGCTTATAGCAGGGGGGTTGGAACTAGATGATCTTTATGGACATTTTCAATCCAAACTATTCTATGATTCTATTTTCTTCTCATCTTTTGTTGTTGTTGTTGTTGTTGCTGCTGTGGAAGTCCTGCGAACAGGTTTACCTGCTGTTGGATTAATCAAGAATAGATTGTAAATCATTAAATAGTAAGCTGGCAGAGCAAAATTATAGAATATCCATTTTGAATTGATAAATTGACTTCTTTCCAAAGCAGCATGGCATATGCAGATAGTTGGATCTCCAACTCAAAGGAAAATAGAAGGTTCTTTCTCCAGTAAAACTAACCTCATAATCGTTGCTTTCTTTTTAATATTTGCCATACCATCACTATGTCTTAATTAAGAGTCATAGATATTGCAAAGAGAATGTGATTGGTTCTGGTTTATTACTGGTCCCTCAGATACTTGACAAATAGTATCAGTTTACTAGCATTATCAGACTTGAGAATTTTGGATGGGTTCTAAAAGTGTTTAGGGAACTGGAGGCATGAAGGAATTTGCTGCCTGAACACAAACTGTATACCACTGCACATAGGATAAAAAATAATCCATAAAAGTGCATGCAAAAGAGGAGACAGCTTTTAAGACCTCTTCTGCTATCTTGAAGCAAATACTGTGGTGAATAGACAGGACTGGTGAAGTGTGCTTGAACAAGTCCATGACCTAGGGATAAGACTCAGTAGCCTAAAAGTTAACCTGTTGAAATTTATAAAAGCTATTTGGGAGGATCTCCCAGAAACTGCAACACAAGTAGCTCATCTGGCAGTTGTCTTGCCTTAAAAAAAAAAAATCAAATAAAAAAAGACATTGATCACAGATGAAAATTGTTTTTAGGCACATCTCTATAAAGTCTGTTTGCAATGATCTACACAGGGGTAGTTGGAAATAACCAGTAAACTTATATGGATATTAAAAAAAATTGTAAATCCACCACTTTCCCAAAAATTTGATTTATGTTATGCTGAAAGAAAACTTCTTCATTAAACTCCAGCTGAATCTCTGATGGGGGAGCTAATAGCACCATAGTCTATTCTGTCATCTTCCACAAAAATTTGCTGGCAACTAATCCTGGTCAGCAATGTTAACAAATGGAGGCAGAGTCCTCTCACAGGGATTTAGTTATTAGCATGCCCCATCAGATCAGTCTTGTTCAACTAAACAATTAAAATAACAACATTAAAATAATCATGAAAGTGTATTCCCAATATGTGATTCTGCCCACGCACACACACTTTGATATTGCACAGATGACAGTTCCCCCCTAGAAAAATGTCTTTATTCAGAACTGCCTGAACTCCAGAAGGTTCCCAGATGGATCCCAGTCACCTCTTGCTTGAAAGTTTGAATCCTTTCATGGAAAACTGGATTTGGTATTGTCCTGTGAAAAAGACACACAGTAAATCAGGCTGAAATACCATGGCATAAATCTCCATGAGTCAGGGTAAGGAGGGACAATCATTTCAGTCATTTTATAAAAGACAAATGATTCTGCAGTTCAGAATAAATTCTCATTTTTCTATATCCATAAGTCATCAAGCAGAACAAAATAGACTCTGACAAAGCATTCCTTCCATATGAATGTGCAGCATTAATGTCATCACTAACCTTTTCAGATTTTGATGCTGTCGTCATAAGCATCAAGGCCTGGTTTAGAAGTCATCATGCAGTCACCTTTCTTAACTTTTCTAAGTAAACAGCAGTCATCAAAACAGTGAAGTCATTGACGTTTCCCTGGAACTGCTCAGTGGAAAACTATTAATCCCTGCATGAGGGAGGTGTATTGTGCAGGGAGTGCTTGCCATCAGAATTGTGAGTTGTGTCTTCAGAGAGTTGTAGAAGTCATAGGAATCATGATACTGGACAGGCAACTTTTTAAAATCAGTATGGTGACTTACTAGGCATTTCTTTCAAATGTAGTGTTAGAGAACCTCACAAGAAATAGCTTGAGGAAACTCACCCTGTTTAGCCTGGAGGAGAGATGACTGAAAGGATTTCATCAGTGTTTGTATCTCAAGGGAGGATGTTGAAGATGGACCCACATTCTGTGGGGTGGTGCCAAGCAATGGGACAGGAGGCAATGGCCAGAAACTGATGCACAGGAAATTCTACCTGGATATGAGGAAGAACTTTACTGTGTGTGTGTCTGTGTAGTGGAACAGATTGTCCAGACTGGCTGTGGAGTCTCCATCACTGGAGGTATTCAAGAGCTGTCTGGGTGCCATCCTGTGCAATGTGCTCTAGGATAACCCTGGTAGGAGGGAGGCTAGACTAGATGACCTCCAGTGGATCCTTCCAGCCTTACACAGTCTGTGGCTCTGTGTTCCCAATTTTACTGTTAGAGTCAGGAGGCTGAAAAAAGATGTATTAGTTTAATTACAAGTTTTCTTCCTAGGGGCCTGTACCAGGATCATATCTTTACAAGAGACATTGCTTCCATGTTGAAGCAGCCAGAAACCTCACAAATGTCTGAGATGGTTACTCAGGAGAAAAGGACAGAGAGCACAGTGGATTTCTAAAATAGATTTTCATATTGACTAGCTGTTGTTCTGGGGCTGCCTGTGTACCATTTGGCTAAATTTCCTTATGTATCTGAACTGCATGGATTTCTAGCTTGCCTCAAGGTACACTGAATTTAATCAAGGCTTGGTCAAAAATTAATTAGTTTCTTTGGCCCTCTGCTTACACCAAACAACCAGGTTTCTAATTCTGATCAGGTAGTCTGGCAAAGCTCAACAGTTACAGCAATAATTCATATGCAATGTCATTGTCCCTGTTTGCATCCCCAGCATGCCTGCAACCAATCTCTATTCAGTTTGCAGAAGGAAAGCCCACTGTGTGTGTCAGTAATGTTATAAATAATGCAACCAATTAGTCAACTACATGCTGTTGCATTTCCCTGAAGGCCGTGGATCTGAAAGCCCCAAAGAAACTGTACTTTGAGAGAAATGTTTAGGCATAAATATTGCCCTTACTCTGAGATCAGCCCTTTGCACTCTCCTCTCTCTGTTGCACAGCAGAAGATGTATGAAGTTTGCCCTTTGCAGCACTGCATAGGATGAGAGCAAATGCTAAGGGCTCGTGCTGTGATTTCCAGCTGTGTGAAGAGAATGTGAGATAAGGGCTGACAGAGCAGGCTCTGGAGCAGGGAAGATGGAAAAAGGCTTCAGGAAGGTACACACATGAATGTGGTGAAGGAGAGTCCAGCCCTTTTCAGAAGCTAGCAGAGCCTTTCACTTCACCTGTTAGTTTTCTTATGGTTCTGCTGGAGAAGCAAATTTTTTAATGCCATGTGAATGACACCAAGACTGAAATGTGGTGCAGCTTGCCAGCAGTGAGGTGAGAGGCCAACACAACATGATCCTTTTCTTTCCAGCCTGCTCTTTTCTTTGACAAAAGGAACAAAACTATTTCAAAAGAGAAACAGAATCAAATTAGAATTCACATTAATTAGATTTCCTTCAGTAAAACAAGAAATAAATCAAACATGATCCTGGTAAAATATTTTCTTGCAGTTGCAAGCTTCCATTTCCCCTAAAGAATACTCTTATGCTTGCTTTAGGGGGTAATGAAACTATAAACTGAAAATTCATTTGAAAATTATAAATTAGTCTGTGATTATGCCAAGTGATATAAATTATGCTGATAGATTATATGGCAATGAATTTTTAACTGATTATTCAGTTCTGCCTTCTGACTTGCTCTGACAATTAGCCATGTATTAGGCTTGGTTTGTTAGTGAGTTTAAACAACAGCCATAAAAAGCCCAAACTTGCACTCACAATTCTGTGTAGAGTCTATGTAAACAGAGTGGTCCATGGTTAAAACAAACTATATCCTAATTTTTTCTACGGACAAATTTATTTTTGCTGAATTTTTCGTATCAATAGAACAGATGGCTGAAAAAGAAAAATCATGATAGGGCTTCTTTCTAATGTGATGATGACACCAGGGTTTTCTGCTTTTTCTGCTTTGAAGATGCATTGTTACCTCTTCATCACAAAATTTTTTTTAAACCTCACCATTTTTAAACAAACCCCCCTTCTGCCTGGGTGCCTAACTTGCTTTGTGTCTCAGCAGCAGTACTTTTCAGCAGAAATTAAATGCTAAGCCTGTCTTTTTTTCTCAGCATGATTTTCTTAAGATCAGGGTACTATGAAAAATGATGGTGTGGCTGAAGTGAAGTGGAAATTAATAGAGCATCACTGTGCAGTTTTGTTTTCTTTGCCTATGGACTACTGGCAAAAAGGGGAGACAAGAATTAGCAGCTTCTCAAAGGTCTTCTCTGCCTCGTCGTGGCAGATTTTTGTCATTAGGTAATATTAGTAAAAATAACATACAAAGTTGTAACTTCTTGGGACTTTTATTCTGCAGAACTACAGCTCCAAATCTATCAAATGTACTTCCTAAAGATGAGAATTAAAGACCAGTGGACTACTATCCTGTATACTGAAAGTCTACTTTAGTAAATTTTGTGTGCAATAGGCCACCTCTATTAATCCAGAGTTGCTGTAGCACAGACAATGGATTCCTGGCATCTGCCAGTGGCCAGACTTTTTGGGCAAGTGGAAGTTCATACCTGAGGAGAGCTGCCTGTTGTTTACAGCATCAGGTTTGGGTGTGAAGAACTACTAAAAAGTTTTTCTTTAAGCAAGGGGTTTTCTAAAGCTTCCTGCTACGTTTGCCACAACTCAGATATTGCAAGCTGTGAACCAGATTGTGCTACTCTTATGTAGGTCAAATGGTACCTTGCCTACACAGTGGGGTTGTCTCTCAGAGAGTAGCTCAAGGTAAATAAAAAATGAGCTGTCTCGTCTGCACAGTGCAGGGTAAGGACACATTGCACGCCCTGTTGGCTGTGACCCAAACGTACCTGAAAAGTCCTGCTAACACTGTTCCTCAGTGTGGGGATCTTACAGTGCTTTGTGTCCACAGCATGGATTGTCCAGGTCATTTTCCCATGTTTTTTCTTTTTTTTTTTTTTCATAGTATGCCTATGAATGTGCATGAAAAAAGAATAAGCAAACATTCCTGTTTGTGAAATGCTGCTTTTTGTCCAATTTAGTAAGGAATTCCTCCTCTTCTCATAAAAATTACTGTTTTTCTATCTAGGCCATATTAATTACTTTTCACAGCTTAACTGAGTTCTGTAGTTAGAGTATCAGTGTACAGTGGGAGGAAACTAGATTTCTTAAGCCAAGTATAATTATTCACTTTTCTGGTGCTTTAAGAAAGCCCTTATTGGCAAAAAAAGTCAAACAGTAATTTGGTAATTTGGTAATCTTTAACAGTTGCTCTACACAAATGTAAATGGCATAGGGAAAAACAAGGAAAACCAGATCCCATATTTTTCATTTTTTGATTAGAGCATGTATGGTAGTTCTTAAAGAGGAAAAGAAACTTGCTCAAGAGAGGACACAAAATTCTCTATGCAGATAACCATTCCTTTCCCCAGACCCTGGCACATGCCCTGGAAATGTCACTCACAAGCAACTGTACCAGCTTTACCATCCAAAACCTTTTGTTCCATTTTGAGGTAATCAAATTTGTGACTCTGTATTTTCATTTCACATTTACCTTGCTTAGTTTCATTAAGGTTTTGATATTTTGAGATCTTCACTTTAGTTTTTCAGTGACATTTTCATTACTGTATTAATTGCTCTTAAAATGCAGGATGAGGAAATACTTCCCTTGTCTTAAGAGCTCCTGCCCTGAAGGGTTCTACCTTAACAGATACTTCAAATGATGCTTAGCTGAAGGTTTCCATGATGACAAGCTAGAGAGCAACAATGCAGATTTTTTTTTCTGCTTCACCTCTGAGACTACTAAAAAAAAAGTCTGTAATGACAGCAGCTCTCAAACGGAAGAGAAAGTCTTTTCCCTTATCTAGATGTCATACTACTTCATACAGAATCTGCCACTACCACATCCTTGCTGCCCCCCATGCCTCCAGGACTATAGGCTTCATGATTAAGAGGAAGAACAGTATGAAAATACCTCAGAGTATGGAAGTGAAACTAGGCTCGGTGTAGAAGGTGCTTCTGAAACAGGTTTTTTTTTTGTCTCTAAACTCATTGGGGCTGTTACACAAGAAAAGAGAAGGTGGGTGTTTACCTCATACATGTATTGTTTGCACTTCAAGGGGATGTATCACACCCTGGAAGGGTGACAAAAGTGACAGGCTGACATCTGAACCGGTTTCTTAAGAAAATTAGGTTTGTGCAGCAGGCATCAGAGTCGCCATATGCCCTCTTCCTATAGCTTTGAATCTGCTGTTCAGGTTGAGTCAAATTTGAACCTAAGTTTATAAAAGCTTAGTGAAAACAAGCAGCAGAGGATATCTGTGTTTTCCCAGCGAGGGAAAGGAGGAACCCTGCCTCTGCCGTGTATTAGGGAATCCCCATGGGGAAAAGCTCTTACAAGAGCTTCAGAAGCAGGAAGCGCTTTGATCAGTGCTTTGAGCAGCCGGCTGCAGCACCTTGGGAAGGCAGCGCTCGTTGCTGTGAGCACATCTCGCTGCCGCGGTGGTGCGAGGCTGTTGTGCGGGCGGGACGGGCTCGGTGCTGCGCTCCCGGTGCTCCTGTGCGCCAGGGCGAGCCGGTGCTGCCTTGGCTAATGCCCCGTGTGAGCTCGGACAGGGACATTTAACAAAGCGCATTAGTGCCCCGGCTGCCTCCCCATCCTACAGGAGGTGCCACTTAGGCAGGAGGGCAGTCTCTTAATTCACAGGGAGGGGACACGCTGCGGGCACTCCTGTGCGAGGAGAGTTGCCCATGCAGATGCGATCCTGGCAGCTTCTGGTGTGCAGTGAGGACCCTTTCATCTTTACTTTTAATAGAAGGGATAAAGTGGAATAGTAATAATGGGACTGATAAATGAAAGGAAGACTGTAACCACGTAATTATGTCAGAATTAACTAACAGCCATGAAAAGCCGATTAAAGCACATTATGCAGATACATGTAACAGAGTACTATTAGCAAGTCCTCTGCAGTGGCATGCCTGGCAATTAAGAGAGCTGTATTGGCAGCACACAGTGCAAACAGTGATAATGTATAGTTAAAAATATTTGGAGACAAATAGTGCCCAGACTACGGGGACGGCCTAGTACAGGAGCATCCTCAAGGATGCCAGCAGCCAGGGGAAAAATTAAAGATGTTATTCCAAATAGATTCTTCAGCTAGGATGTTGGTCATATTTATATTTAATATCAAAATTAATTTACTGGCTTAGCCAGAAATGAAAGGCTGCAGTGCAGTATGTCTGTTTTTTCCAACTCTCCACAAATTTCAGTTTGTGCACAGATTAAAGAAGCTTGCAGAAATTTTCTGATTAGCTAGTAATGATATTAAGTCTTGTTCCTGTGGTTGCTACTATTTGGCAAATATTTAGGAAGGAGATAGCTCAATGTTGTGTATTCTTATGTATGTGGTATTTCCAGGTTGGGGACATGAAGAATGTGTCACCCATCAAATTTCCTTTTCACTGGAGTATTGGTGTTCGTTGTTTCTGCTCACCCACCACAGAAAGAGTCAAGGTTCACATCTATCCTTTGCTTTCCCTCTGCCCACTCCTGCAGATTGGTTCTCATCTTCAGCCAGGGAGAATTGCACTGGAACAAGCTCTGAGATATTGTCAGTGTGGGGTTCAGAGTTCCCATAGGCTTTACAGAAAGATATGCTTTCACCAGAAACCAGTTGGTGTGACCATGGGGATCTCATCTAAGGGAATAACTTCAGTGGGAATATTTTGGAGTAGCAGGATAAGCATGCTGGAGAGTTCATATTACCCTTATTTTCTTCATCATGCCAGGCAGACTTCGCAGGCATGCTTCTGAGAGAGTTTGCCTGCAGAAAACCAGCATGGATCCTTTAAACATTTATCCTACATATGGTTTTCCAACAAAGACATCCAGATTTTCTTCTTGCTTTGCTTTAGAAGATGGCTGAACTATTGTTAAATACAGATAATGGGAAGTCAGTAGCATCCAGGCCTACACCAGTCCTTTCTTGAGCTGTTCTAAAGGAAAGGAAGGGAACAGAGTGAGCATGTGGTTGCACTTTGATTACAAAAGCCAGACAATACATTCAGCATGAAATACTGTCAACAACTTAGGCACTAGGGGTGTACAATTAATGAAATCTCTGCTAAAACAAGCTTTATGATGATCAGGAGACATGCTTTTACCTAAAAGAGAAGTTGACTGTGCCTGTTGAAGGCTAAAGAATTTAATTGTACTCTGCTGTCTGTATTTACTTGGACTATTTTTTCCTCATAATTTTTATCTGAGAATGTTGATGCTTACAAAGTAGTTTCTGTGAGAGAAAAGTATCATTATCTCCCCTTCAACATGTGAAGAAACTGACACCCAGAAAACCAGGGTACCCAAGGTGACAGTTTTGTGTTCTTGCTGCATAATTCCACAGATCCATCAGTGAACATATCACTAATGATCCAACTTTTAATTTCACAGATGAAGGAACTTGGCGTCATCGTATACAACTGTAGCTGCCTGGTGCTGGATTTACAAAGGATATTTGCCCTGTATAGCTCATTAAGGTACAAGAATAAAATACCTCCGAGTTGGTCTAAGAGACTCTATGGAGTGTACGATACTCAGAATAAACTGACACTGCAGCTGAACGAGACAAAATCAGAAGCTTTTGTGTCGGTAAGTTCTGAAATGAGTTCCAGAGTCGGGAGGGGAAAGGGAAGAAGCTTATTTAACTCACAAGATCTTTGGGAGACCTGGAAATTTGAAAAATCCCAGTTTGTTTTTTTTTTAAATTCTGGTTTCTGTGACATGCAGTTTGCCAGGACTGAAGATGCTGCAGGATTTCATTTGAGCATTATTCAATTTCCCTTTCTTTGTAATGTTCAGCACTTTTCTATTCATGTTCAGAAAACAATGCAGAGACCCTTCAAATTAAATTATTTTATTTACACTGATAGAATGTGAATGACTTGGGAGTAAATGAACCATTAATCAGACATAGAAAATCATACAGAATAAGCTTGGTATCACAGCTTGCATTTTCACCAATGTAATTCATAAGGATTCCCCCTATTGCAAAGCATTTGTACTTCTGTACAAGATCATCTACTTCATCTTTATTTTTAAATGACATTTTCAAACTTCTTAAATTCAAGCAGTGATCCCCATGGAAGCACTGTCTGTGCACATATTTTTAATGGAAATAAACTGAGTCCTCCATCTTGCCAGTGTTGTAGCAAAACTGGGAAAAGTAGTCAATGAGACAGATGATGGAAGATGTGAAGTGTCATTCATTTTGAGGGTAATTACATGAGTGTAAACCACCCCTCAGAATTAAGAATATAAATAAAGTTGCTGAGAGTAATTTTCCATTCTCTATGAAGCAATTGCTTTATTGCCATGTTATGTCTAAAACAACACAACACACATAGCCCTCTATTAAGTTGTACAGCCACTGGCATCAGATGGTGCAGATGAGTGGTCATACAGGGCAGGGTTTCCCTTCACCTGCTGGGTGCCAGACAGTGATCCTCTGTCCAGTATTTTTCATACTTCTAGAATTAGTGGACAGACAGAGAACTATTTTGGAGTGAAAATGTGGCAGTGCCTAAGACAGGATTAATAGTGGCTTGAAGAAATGGACACTTCCTTTGATTCTGGGGAATCTTAAGGACTAGCTTAAATGAGAGACAGACTTTGGACAGTTTGCTAATGCACTGTGAAATTAAATCCTACTGCTTTCTAAGAAATATGTAAGAAATGGAGAAATCCTACTGAAAGTCGATCCTGGAGGGGAACACAGAATGGAAAGCTGGTTAAGGCCCAGTTTAAGGAATCTGGGATCTTAGACAAAGACAGATGGAGAGAAACTACATTTTCTTTCAGTTTGCAGAGTGTTCCCCTCCTCTCTGTGATTTTTTCCTTTCCTGTGAGCAAGGAAGCATCTTCTCTTGGTATTTCACTTCAGAAAACAAAAGGAGGGACTCAGTGGTACTCAGAAGCTCAAATCACTGAAGTCCAACTCCAAGACTTACCTGAATTTGTATCCACAGCCACTTGGACCAGTTCTTCCTTCCTGAAAACAGGCTCTTCCATGAATTTCTCACTCACTAGAAAATTCTCAGTGTTTGCCAGCATGACCTTCTGAAGCGCAGTCCTGGAGTTCCTTGGGACTGACTAGGTGGACTGAGCTGAAGATCAGAAAGTTCTCAGGAGCCAGGCTGCTGCCTCCCTGTGGATTTGGGATAGCATACCCCTGAGCAGGGGCATGGAAAGGTGCTGTTCCCAGCCAGAATAAAGGCCTGTTCCTGGTAGGTGAAGAGCAGGAACAAGTGGGTACTTGATCAGAACAGCAAGTGCTGCACAACATGAAGAGAAGTCCTAAACCAGTCCATGGCTGCAGGGCAGGGATCAGCTGTGCCTCAGAGTAGCAAGTGGAATGCCAAAGCACACTGCTACAGTGAGAGTTTTTACTGAGATTTTCCTTCTAATTATCTTCAGAAAGTCTTTCACTTTCTGATATTTATATTGAATGCATCCAAAAAAGAGAAGTGCATGAGAATTCCTTTATTCATCTGTTCTGTGCCTTAAAAGTTCAAGAAAATAATGGAAGTGTTCAGAATAACATCTCGGTGCAATAACCTCCAAAAAGTTTCAGATAATTGAAATAAGTTATATTTAATGATTTAACTGTATTTAATCACTTTACAATTTTTTCTTGAGTTGAAATTCATTTTTGAAAACATATTTTAATGTTTGTGGTATATACAACAAGCGTAATACAGAGTCATTGAATTTTTTGGTTATACTTGGGAATCATGGCTTAATGTTGCTTAGCAACAAATTTATCTTTCAGACTGGCTGATAAAGTGTAAGAGGTTTTGGTTTTTTAGTGTTCAGGAATGGATCTGGAATATTGGTCTTGAAATCTTTCTATGGTTAATTTTCTAGTATTTTCTGTAATTAGTTGTAGTAAATCCTTAAGAACATCAGTCAGTAATAAGAAACTACTGTGACAGGCAGTGTACTGAAATTAAGGAAGACTAATAAAGCCCCTGGGATCTGTCCCTAAAGGAAAGGTACCCATCTGGATGTCAGCTGGAACCCAAGCAAGTAACGGAGGTGAGAAGGTGATGCAGTGGCAGGAAAACAGCTGTTCCAGCCGAGTTAAAGTGCCTTTGACAACCTCTGTCCCAGGAATGAATTTGTTCCCTGCAAGCAGCTTGGAAGGGGGGTTCACTTTTCTCTCCCTGCTTGTCCAACGGAGTATAAATCCTGGGCACATCTGCCACAGATGAGCAATTTCCAGTGGCTTCACCTTGCCTTTGACAGCCCCCATAGAAGGCAGAAAAGCTGCAGTCTGGGCTTGCCAGTTACCAGCTCTGCACTGGGTAATTTATACTTGAAGGTTTGATTTAAAGATTAGTTTCTTACAAAACTGCAGTGTCTCCCTGCAACTGACATAAAACACTTAATTCCTGCTCACAAGTGAAGGATCAGCTCATGTGGCAAGAACATTTGAACACTTCATCTAATAGAAACCAGTCCTGGGGCTCTTTGGAACAAAATTCTCTGAAATGTGGCTTCAATTACAGCTTCTATGATGACAGTGGACGTTTTGAAGTCTGTGTCTTCTGCATTTTATCCACAGTTACATCTAAATGGTGAGGCTTTTGAGGGCCAAATGAGCAAGTAGCTCACCTTTGTAGCTTTGAGTATTTGAGCAGAATGGCTGAAGGTATTATTAATAATCTCTGCTAAAATAATGGATACTGCTTATCATCTCAGGAAGACTGAGGGAGAGAAAAATTAAATCAATTCTTTTTAATGCCATATTTGAACTTTTCCTTTCACAGAACTCACCTAAACTCTTCTGCCCCAAGGACAGAGTACTGGATATTGAAGCTATCTACAGTGTTATAGATGATGCCAAACAGTTTGTGTACATTGCTGTCATGGACTACTTGCCCATTGTCATTGACACCAATGCTAAAAGGTGAGTGTCCAGGTGTAGGCCTAGCTGGTTACCATAATGCCAGTAGGGTCTGCTGGAGAAAGTGAACCCACAGGAGATTAGTTACTACTGTGCACCAATTTCTTGGGGCCCAATTCTGCTCTTATTGAAATCAATGAGAGTCCTGCCATTGACTTAAATGGGAGCAGAATTGGGACCTAAGAGGACATTTCCAGTTCTGGGTCCTAAGCTTTGGATCTGCCTGTTGAAGGAGATCAGAATTGTTTAGTCTGACCATCTGCATGTGACAGGGACCCAGGAGTATAACAGTCAGCTCATACATGAATCCTATTTCTTACACTATTATATTGACTATTCTGAGACCACAGCTACTGGCATATTATGTGTATCATGCAGATATTCTGCATGACAGAATGCATGTGTCTGTTAAGAGAGAAATAATGTGTTATGACTTGTATACAGTGTGGGAAAAGTCATTATCTTACTGGCATACACATATAAAGGAAAATTCCCCATTCAGAATGGGTTACATTTGAATGATATCACAGTTTGGTTAACTGAGAGGTGCTAAAACCCAACAAAACCACATAATTTTCAAATAGCCAGTTTCTGTGGACCATTAAAAAGCACTCATGGGCCCAACACTGGAGCCAGAGTGCATCCAAAATAGTGCATTAGAAGGCAAGTATCCACTGGTCCCTCCTACTCTTGATAATGCTCACAATGAATTTAGAATCTAGCAAAGTCTGCTATTCCATCTATGCATTTTATTTGAACACAGTTAAGCCAAATTAAGCTTGTGGTTATGTACTCTTATCTATTTAGAGCTGTTCTGTTCAAATTTTTCAAAAAATAATTATCATATGAGTGATACCAAGCATAAACTGGTTTAAGTCTATGAGGGAGTTTTTCCAATGAACTGTTTATGTACTGCCTCCATCATAGGGAAAGAATTATGGAAAATGCTGTAAGAACCTCAGTTTAATGATATGTATCCCTCTTACTTCTCCTTTATGCTGGAAAGCATCTGAGAGTGTAGAACCACTACAGTGTTCCAGTTTGTCTCCTATACTCCTCCTTACTTTATTCTCACAATGGAAGAATTCAGAAATTTACTGGATTAGGGAGATGCAGGGAAGCCACCTGTGTGAATGCTTCAATGTTTTTCCTTCATGGCTTTGTGTCTGAGGCACTGCCCCAGCTTCTCTACCTTGCCAGCTCCCAGTTCGTGCTTGTAAGTTATTTTCTGGCATGGTAGAGCTCAGATTTCATTAGCCCGGATGTTTTGATGCTGCTGGTATGCATTTTTCTTTGTTTCATTCTCCTTGCCCCGCTCCCATCGAATGTCAGGAATACAAAGCTATCTGTCAATTGTGAGAATAGCACCATGGAAGCCACCATCCTATTCCTGGCAGAATTTCTGCAATCCTCATCAGGACAAAACAGCATCCTCCTTCAGTGACCCATCTCATCTGCAGCTCCTGAAGGATGCAGGCACCCTGCACAGCAGCTCTGTTTCCCCAGGAGAAATGACAGAAGGCGTTCCAGTCCCCAGCTGCACGGTCCCAGTGCACAGGGGTTGAACAAGAGATGTCAGCCAGGGAGAGATCTGGTGTTCCAGTCCCCTGACCTGGGCCACCAGGGAAAATCCTGTGTGGCCATGGCTGGGCTGGCCAGCAGCGCCCTCTGGCTGCGGCTCTCCCAAACTTTTTAACGTTTCAAAAGTTCTCTGCAAACATTGTCTTCTTTCTCCACAGGTACTGGCCTTATTTAGATGGGAAGATAAGAGAAGCTTTAGTTTTACGAAGTATTAAAGTACGACTTCTCATAAGTTTCTCGAGAGACACAGATCCCCTTACTTTTAACTTTGTTTCATCTCTGAAAGCTATTTGCACTGAAGTTCCAAGCTGTAGTTTGAAAGTTGTAAGTATAATCCATATTGCTTTAAAATATAAGATATTCCCCACCTCACCCAAAACATAGCAACTGAGAATCTTTTTCTGTTATTGTCAAACTCTTTTAATTTAATTAAATATTAGGAAATGTAAAATATTGAACATAATTTACTCTTAATAGTAACGGAATTCGAAATTAAGACAAAAAAATATATCAATGCCAAAAGGCAGTCAGCGTGGTGGACAGCCCATGCAAAACATCACATGTGGTCTATCACAGCAAAGCCAACAGGGTGAACTGTAGCCACTGGTCATGTTTATATTGTGAGATAAGAGTTAATCTGACAGCACAAAAATATGATTTAGTCTGCATTCATGTAATCTTACTGTTAAGCTGTGTAAGTGTCAACTCCTTCAGTTGAGTGCAAAGTACAAGAAAAAATAATGAAGACTTTACATTCAATTTAGACTTCAAACTCAAAATTGTGAAAACCAGAAGCACCACTCTGGGGCCACATTAGACATGCAGTACAGGAAAGTGAAAAATACCATACAAATGTATTAGAGAGCAGAATGTATGGTGAGTGCTACTTCCAGTGTGATACAATTCACTTTTATGAAATTGAGGTACACTGGAAATCAGCCACCTTGGATGATAGGGGGGCTTATGGTGCAGTTTTATTGTTTTTTGGTTTTTTTCAAGTAACAGTTCTAAATAATCTGCTGAATTATTTTGATTTTTACTTTGATAAAGTGTTAATCCCGTCAATCCTTCTGGCTTTTTGAAAATTAACAACAATTCTGAATAGGAAGTACTATTTCTTATACACAAGAAGTGGTATTATGCATTTCTAGAAATAGCATTTTTTCTTATAACGTATGTTGTTATTATAAGTCTCTTTAGTAAAAAAAGCAGCATAAAGTGTGATTTTAAGTCAAAAAAACCCATACATAGTTGACTTTTTTAAGCTACTTCAATTTTAAGTAACTTCTAGCTTGCTCCATATTTATCATTAAAATTCTATTGACGTATTCAAATTTTTTTTCCAAGTAGTACCTAATACGTACATCCATTGCTGTCTATTTACAGCAGGTAAAATCTTTTGTACAGTATTTATCTTGTCGAGAGCTAAATGATAAAAGGAAAAAAGAAAATTACTTCTAGACTTCTGTTCTAGGTAAATAGTCCAGATAGAGTTCTCTGTAATTGGAAAATACAAAAACAACTTCCAGTAAAAAAATCAGCTGTAGAGGGTTACAAAGGTACAACACAAAGTCAGTCAGCTCTGTGCTGTGCATCACCTTTCCCAGCCTGGGTGAGCCACTGCCTTAAATAAACCTTGGTATGAGTAATAGCCCAAGGGTCAGAGTTTGCTGGTGTGTGTATGGAGGAGAAAGAATAGGTTAACAAGGTAAAAACTAAATTACCTTTTGAACTATTGAAAACACTCCTCTTCCCTCTTGGTTCTGCTTTGGCTTTTCTCTTTGGAGAAAACATAACCTCAGTGCAAAAAATACTGTCTTGCAGACATGTCTTATGTGTGTTTATCTACAAAACCACTGAAATTTTAAGAGAAGCCTGTTGCAAATTCTGTTTGAAATTACACTTAAAATTGCTAGACTGCTGCAATACCTCTGTATGGTTCTGACCAAAATGCCACACACACCTGCACCACATGACCTCCTATCCTTCTGTTGTTCTGTTCTTTTGGGGATAACATATTCTACAAAACATACTCAGTAACTTCTTATTTTTTCATTTAACTCTTGATCCTTGTGATATGCCTTGTCTTGATAGTTGGCTTGAAAGTTTCCAGTGAGTGCCAATGGCTGGCTGCAGCTGCAGGGTACACTGGTTTGCCAGTGGTCATCCTGAGAAGGAGATGCAGATGTAATTTCTCTAGAAATCAGATAGGAATCTCCTCCTGATTTCTCCTGGTCTCTGACCAGGCTAATAATGCAAGTTTTGATATTGCCTCACTTCAAGTGTAGACTTAAAAGCAGGGCACTGCAACCCTGTTATACCTGGCATTTTCAGCACCTCAGAGTCCCATTCACATAAGCATTGATAATTACTGGATTCAACTGAAACTGTTTTGAGAATGCAAACTCAAGTACTCTGAAGAGAATGATCACTAGAAGAACTTGCACCTGGAAAGCTTTGTCTGAGGACTAACTAAATGCTGTAAGCACACAGCCAAAGGGCAAGGAGTAACCTGCACATCAAACTGCTGCTGAAGTGGGGAGCTCTGTCCTATGCTCATGTGGTCATGAAATTAAAGCTTGAATCAGGTGAAGAGCTCACCATTTTGCTTCTTGGGACCTTAATTCCCATATTCCTTAAGTTTTGTGTACTTGACCCTGTAAATGCATCTTGTGTGCACGAATGGCTGCTCTAACTCTCAAAGGAGCAGCAGGAAGGGGCCAGCTCTGTTGGGTGCAGTGCTGAACAGAGAAAGGTCTGTGCTTTTAAAGGCCCCACAGAAGTTATGACCTAGAACAAAATTGTCTGTTGACAACTGGAAAACACAAAAGAAGGGCATGGAACAGACATCTATCTACAGCCAAGTTATTCTTGAGCCTCCACATGAACCTATTTTTGATTGTGCAGGTATATTCTTGCTCATTTTTGTCTGGTACTGATCAGACAAGGAGTGCATATAGCTCTAAACAAACAAACAAATAAATAAATCTTGCTCATACTTTACTCTCTAGGGTAAAACGTTTTCCTCTTGTTTCCTGGAAAATTTTCTCTCTTCATACCAAATTTAATCCTGAGAAGCTTCTAAGTTTCTGAAATGGCAAGTTTCCTATTGGAAACTATACAATGTGTGATTGCAGAGGTATTAATTCAGCTGTTGCTGTGTCTGCTGATCCTGATCCTGAAGCAGACTTCAAACCTCAGTGTCACTTGAAAAATGAGGAAATGAGTTAAAGTTCCTGGCTCTTACCCTGGAGAACAGAAAGACTGGAGTGGGGGAAGGGGTTTCATTTTACAGCCTTTACTACCTGGCACTGTATGGCTTTTAGCATGCAGTAGCCATATACTTTGTATAGTTCAGAATGCCAAGGCAGGAGTATCACAAACTGTGGGAATTAATTGGAAATACAATGTGCAGCGTTTTATTAAAGTTAATGCTTGGCAATAAAAACTTAAGCTGTTCTGTAGCACCAATTCATTTTCAATAAAGATTAGAGAACAGACAGTATTTTTTCTGTCTCTTACAGAGCAATTCTCATTAACCTGTGCTTCCTTCTATTTTATGGCAGAAATTCTTTGACCTTGAGGAAGAGAGTGCCTGCTTTCTTAAAGAACAGAAGAACACTTCTCTCCCCAAATTGAATCGTAACAAATACATGGTGACTGATGGAGCTGCATATATTGGTAAGTGACCACATCTCAAGAAATTCTAGTTTGTATCCAAAAGCCTGAGATGACAACATTTTCTAGATGAGCAAGCGACAGCTGATATATTCTTTAGGTGAAGAAAATAGTTCATTTCCTTGGGACCCTGGATGACGATTGAACTTTGAGACTCTTCTCATTTAAAACCTTTTCTTTCCCTCTGAATCAGTTTCTCAAGACCAACACTCTGCTTTCAGTATCTTAAAACAGACTGAAAAGACAAATATAACACAATTTATGAAGCAGGTATGATTATTAGCATATTCTCTTGTTCTGCAAACCAGTGAAGATAGAGTGTTCTCTTTTCCCCATGTTATTACTAAAGCTATGGTCAATCCTGGCAAATACTGTACAGATGCTGTTCATTCTCATCATCCAAAGCCTTACTCCATTTACTATAATGACATTTCAGACACCCTCCTAACATTAGGTACATATCTAACTGGTATTTTGAGTTAAAGATGTATTCAAGTAAGATTGCTATGTGGCACCTCAGAAAAGTTCATTACCAGTCTGCTGAATGCAGGCTGAAAACTACCTTTTGAAGAATCTGAGTTGTGTGCAAGCTGTGTAAGAAAACAACATTTTTAAAAGCCATGTGATGTGCTGCAGCTTGATGCTCTAGGGATCTTACTGACACACTGCGAAGGGCTTACCACCCATGATAGCAGAGACAGTGAGGGAGGGCAAAGGCTGCAATCCAAAAGCAAAGCCCACACACATCCACAGTGGGACATCCCAAACTGTGTAGAGATACAATTGAAATCTTCTCTGAAAAGCCCACCCTGATGGGCTCGAAACACACACCCCATAATCGATCCAAATCATATTTTTTACATCCAGTACTGCAGCTCATTCCTCCCTCATCTCCAGAAGGTTTTATGACACCCTCCTGCCCCTCTCCCAGATAATTTTTTCCACTCCATTTTAAATTCTTTCACATAGCTAGATCAAATCTCAGTCCCTTGGAACTTATCTACATGGCTTAGATTCTAAGCCAAGTTGAGTTTTTTCTTTCCTGTTGTACTTGCATCCTTAGCTACATATAAATAAAATAATCATCAAATTTCTGTTAAAGTAATAAAAATGCATGCTAAGGACCAGATACATCTTTTACTTGAAAGCATACGAAAAATTGTCCCTTGTGAAGAGGTTTCAATTTACAATCCTTGACAACTTCAGAATTTTTAACATTTCCTGATGAAGTAACAGACTTGTTTGTCCAAAACACTGCATTTTTTAAGTGTATAATTTAAAATATTATTTAGAGTTTTAGTGAAATTTTAAAAAAGTAACTAGAGTACTTGATTTACATGTTTTCCATTAGTCCAATTATCCTTTTTGCCCTGCTGTCCCCAGGATTCAAAGTGCTTATTTGTTACCTTAGAATTCAAGAAAGATTGTAAAAATAGGCATAAACCAGTAAAATCTATTTTTCTTTCCTCAAATAGTATCTGTCAACAGGTAGTTTATAAAATATCTACTGGTTTGGAACTTTGAATTGTTTATACAGAAAAAAAAAATCATTCTTAGCACTGAAAAAGCCAGTGAGGAAAGTACATGGAGTAATAATGTAGTAGATGTAAAAGGAAAAGCAAATTAGTTTTGAATTAACAGAAGAACCTGTTTTCATTTCTGAAAGTTTAGAGCTGTTAAAACTTCAAGAAACAATCTTCACTATGCATGGTATGTATTGGAGCTTTTTTTTTTTCCTTCTGGTATTAAAAAAAAGAAACTTACTTCCATCTCTGCACTGGGGGAAATGGTTCTGCAAGGCGATGGGTTTTTATTTGGTTCTTTTTTTAAATGTCAGAAACTCACTGTTTATTCCTGCCTTTGCTTGCAGGTAATTTTGATTGGGTGGGAAATGCTTTTACGCAGAATGCTGGAGCTGGCCTTGTTATCAACCAAGCAGACGCGGGGAACAGCACAAGCATCATTAAGCAACTCAAGGCTGTTTTTGAAAGGGACTGGTACTCACATTATGCCAAAAGTTTACAACCAACAAAAATCCCAAACTGCTTTAACCACAAACTCAATAAAGGAACTTCAAATAAGACTGCCATGAGCAATGTGAATTAGAAAGACTATTTTACCCTTTAGTATGGCAATGAAGAATTACGTTGGGGTGTAGCCTTCTTTCATATTTACACACAAAAGACTTAAAGAAAAAGCAAAAAAAAAAAAAAAAAGTTTGGTTTGGGGGGGTGTTTTTAGGAAAAAGCACACTTATATTGAATCTGTCTAACCTATATTCTCTATATGAATTACTTAAGACTTTCAAAGACTTTGTTACTTCTGACACTGAATGTCATTTCCGCTTCCATGTGAATTTTAATGTTCCACATTTGAATTTATCAGCATGTGTCAATGTTTCTGTTTTAGGACTTTCTCCAATTGCTAACCTGGCTAGAACAAACCTTGAGGCAAAATGAAGATTCAAGCTCTGAAATGGCATTCTAAGATCAGTTATTATTGACATACAAATAGGTGGTAGGTTTACTGTAATAGAAAATGTAAAGGAATAAGCAAAGTTTCACCCATATAAATAATTCCCTTTAAATAACTACCCTGTCATAAAAATGTTTGGTTGGTTTTGAGCATTTACTTTGAGTATCACTGTTCCATGTCTTCTAACTAGCCTTAAAATACATTGAAGTTACAGGACTGGTAATTCATTCATCTCTGAACAGTATGAGAAATTTTTGAGGGCTTGAGGTTGGCCTCATCAAGTTTGTCATATTCCCTAAAGCCTCTCAGATTTTTTTATCAAAGTACTGTGGATTCCTTTCAACAGAAGAGTTATTTCCAATTACATGAATTTCATCTGACAGTGAAATCTCTGAGTTAATAGCGAAAACCTAGGACGATTTTTTGTTATGTTTTCGTAAATCTCGAGAAAATTTCTTCCCCAGGTTAAATATTTATGATGCGTGAGTAAGCAGGTATGTGATGACTCATTATTAAACCAATTCGCATCTCAAAATCAAATACTGCTTTTTAGAAAGGCCAAGGCTTATGCAAAATCATACAATAATTGTTGTTAAATGATCATACAGTAATTTTGTTGATTTTTACACCTGAAGAATTTGCTTTCCTATCTTCTATTTTAAAAAGAAATAAAAATTGGGAAGTGACTTTTTTGTTAAAATGTCATCCATATAGGTAAATATACCTGCTTGGACAGAAAAGAGATGCCTTCATTTAGACCACAGTTTTAGTTGGTGTCAAAAGTGTGCCTCTACAATCACAATTAAGTTGCACCAAGGAGCAACTGTTCTATAAAAGTGTGAGTTTGCTCTTTGAAGAAAAATACATATAAATGTTTGACAACAGATTTTTCTCCAGTCAGAGATGTAATAACATAGTTTCATAATAAAAATGTTTCACTACTCTGCCTCTGCTTCCACTGAAGAAACAAAGCCTTGAAAGCAAACTGCATTCTTCATTTTGTTAAGTATTCACAGAACCTTTTCCAAAATGATGACTTTTCCTCTCATCTCCTGAAGGCACACTTCAAAAGCAGAGGGCAAAAAGAAAAGGAAACCCAGCCACGTTCCAATGTACTGTTTTAATCTTAAGAAGGAGTTAAAAACCCACCTTGACTTTCAAAACATAGCTTACACTTATAAGGTAAAAAATTAAAGTTTATTTTCCAGTGAGCACAGCTTAGGAATTTCTAATAAATTAACATATGCACAACTTCAAATTGTCAGTTAGAGATACCCCACAAGACTCATGATGATCCCCAAAGGCACACTTTTGACAAAGAATTTTTGTTTATTTTGAAATTGCAAAGATTTGCATCATCTTACTGAAAATAGTGATAAATCAAAAAAACTTTTAAGATTGTCAGCTTTTACAGAAAATATTTTGCACAGCTCCAATAGTCAGTAATGTTTTCTGATATTCAGATAAACACATGCCATGTATTAGTCTCTCACACACACATACATAGAAAAGCATATAATCTGACATACTGATAAGAAACAAGTATTTAAAAGGAAAAATGTTTTCTGAGTTGCTATGAGGAAAGATCTTTCTGAGGAGAAATTTCTGGATTTTCTTCCTTCTGTATTTAATTTAGAGTCTGTTTAGTATGTATGGGAGAGAGATTCCCAACACTTAACTTACTTGTTTAAGAAATGAATATTAGTCCAAAATTTAAGCTGAGTTATACCACCAATAAATTTAGTCTTATGAGTCAAAAACCCCCAAAATGAGCAAACAAAAAGCCCACCACATTTTTAAATGTTGAGATAGTTGGACAGTTTCTGAGGTCCCCATGGATGGGTGATGTTAAAGTTTGAGATAAACTTAACACCATGTCCTTACATAAAACACAAAATAATTCATACAAAAAAAAAAAAACAAAAAAAAAACAAAAAACACTGTCTGGAGTTGTTAGCAGCTAATGGCAATAATATACAGTAATTAATCAATGTAGGGATATTTTCCCCTTTTGCATTATGGATACTGAAAATGGGTTAAGTTTTTAAAATGACATCTTGTATAAATAATGGAGGATCTGAGTGGAACATAAATTTGTCAGATGATAAAGCTAAGCTGCTTACAAAGCAGGATTTATTGATTAAATCAGACTGACCATTAACTGATTTAGTATAACAAATGAATGGTAAAATAGTTTTACTGGACAGGTCGTAGGAAAATGCAGGTCACAAATATCATAACAAGATCTGTTAGTTTGCAAATATTTTCTTATTGGCTAGATAAACAGATTCTTGGTGCTTCAATGACCCCCCTCAAAATGCAGGTGCATAAAAGTATTTTTAAAAAGTGGCAGTATGTTTTGTTTTTATGAATGGAAGAATTTGGGTGGTTTTGAACATCTTTCAATGTGAAATACTGGCCAGCCATCCCATAAATGGAATGGCAGACTCAAATTTCATTTGGTACAAAGTATGGATCAATACTGTAATAACTGTTTAGAATAGCCTCAACTCCAAAGTAGTGCATAAGGCCTTGATCTGTTACATTAGCTGAAAGCCAAAGTGCATCCTTGGACTTCAGCAAATAGGAAATTAAAATACCAGATTATTTTTTGAAACTAAGGGGATTATCACCAATTATTTGGCCTGGGCCAGCGCTGTTACAGTTTAACTAGATTTGCTAAAACAACTTCAGTTTTGGCTTCAGATCCTTCTACCACTGTAATAAATTGGAAGCAAATCCATTAGAGTGATTTCAAACTAGTTTAGCAGGGATCAGAATCTAAACTAGTTTCTTCTTGCTTCCAATCTCCTGAGTATCACCACTGCACAGGCTATTTCCTAATTTACCAGGGATTTGCATTCAGGGGTTTCTCACAGACCTCACAGGCACAACCCAAAAGATGCACTTTCTCTAGGCCCTTCTAACTGGCATTGGTAAGTAACTCTGTCATATTAAAGGCAATTTCCTAAACAGAACAGTTTTATTCTTAAAGAATATAGACTGTAATTGTTGTTTGCTGCAAACATTTACTAGTGCCTTATTCATACAAGTTTTTGTTTAACTGTTCCTCACATGAAGTCCTGCTAAAGATCCTGTATCTAGTACTGAGGCATAGAGCAAACTTCCTAAGTAAGAAGACATTGTGATGTTTACAGTTTAGTACCTAAAACTAGAGTCACAAAAAGACAAAAACTGACTGCAAGATGGTCCAAACCACAAGCACATCTAAACTGGAGCATTTTTATCCAATCCCAGTTCAAGAACTAAATTTCACTATTTACTCCTGGCTTCATTATCAAAAAATCTAAACACAGTTGAGTTATTCTGTTCTGCCAAGGTATAAAATCTGAATTCCCCCAACATCTGGCTGCTATCAAAACCATAATCACAGAAATTCCTGTAAGCACAGGTTGAAGTCCAAATATCACACAGTGGCTACTTTCCAGATCTTGCATGTTAAGTCCCAAGTTGTTTTTGACCAGCTACTTTTTCTTGCTGAAGCATAAACTAGTAATCCACAACTACTCTCACCTCTTCTTTGAAGACCAGAAAGGCACAGATTATGTGCTACAGCACAATGGCTATAGCTGTACCCTAACAGGAACAGATTTAGGTTTTACCCAACACAGGGCCAGGTGTTCCTCTCAGTAAATCCAGGGTGTACTGGTGGTTCAGAAGACAGCTTGAGAAACAAATAGAAAAGCCTACAAATGCTATTTTTAAGACCTACCCATTATTTGCTATACTACCAGCTACCTAAATTCTACTACTTTGTTGAGATTTGCACACATACAAACTGAACAAATAAGTTCTGTTACCTGCCAGTTTAATCTAAGAAAAAAGTCCAGAAAATGTATAGGGTTTTTTGTGACTTCAGCATGTACTTACTGGAAAGAGTGTATGCACTGTCAGCAAGATGGCGAAGACATCAGATGGCTGTTCCAGTTCTTCAATCTGAAATTCTAAATATTCCTGTTTCAGATAATTATACACTTGACTCCTGAGAATGGCCTTATAGAGTGCACTAAGTTATCTTAAAACCTTTCTGGTCTTCAAAATTAACTCTTCATTTTAATACAAGTATATCGACTAAATATTTAGTATGTTTCCAGATGGTAATTTCTGGTGCTGTGTTTTTCTTCCACTCTTACCCCTTCTCTATCTGCATCTATCATATATTCATGGTTTTTCAGTCATCATTATTCCAATGCAATCTATGTAAAGAAACCAGAATGAATCCTTGGTGTGTTTAAAATTCACACTGATGCCTCCCGAGTTGAAGGTACCAGTGAACATGCTTCACTTCTAACTGTAAGGTATAGCAGCTCAACTGAGTCTGTAGGAGATTGTTATTCTTAGCTGTAGTTTTTCACTTTAATTACTGCTGGATGTTGTTTATTAATTTCTCAGTATTGAATCAGGTTGCTCTTGGATCATCACTTTGCACAAATGCCTTAGAAGCTTGCCAAACTAGCATGTAAAAAAGACCTCATTCAAAATAGTTTAGACAAGAAAAGAAGAACTCATGTGTTTTACGCTCTGAAGGGTGCAGAAGTCAATGGATAAATTCCAGTCCTATAATAAAGTGGAGCTTTCTATTGTACCTCCTGTTTAGGTTAACCCTGCATGGGCTTCTAAGAAAAGTCTGTGAGAATTGTTTGTTTGAATTGCCTTGTGATCAGCAATTTACAGAGAATCTGAATGAAGAATCCAGCTGTACTGAGTGGTTCACCACAGTAACTGTAACTGGGTTTTCATGAAAGCACATTTATATTCCATACCCATATAATACAAATGCATTAACATGCTAATGTCAGGTTTTCCTTACAGTTCAAAAGCATGTAGGACAAAAATCAAGCTACTGCAGCCTGTTTCTGAAAACATTGTTAAAAACAGATTTTAAGAGCGTAATTCAATTCTGGCTGCAAATTATTCTGCTGTAGTAATGTAGTCAGCTCTATTTTTTTTCACAACAAATTCTACACTGTGATTTTACGGGAAGATTCAATAACTTTTTAGCCCTGTAAAATAACCGTGATCATTCTCCCTTTAAGAATAGAAAGAAGGTTGAGATGGCCAATTCAGGCTACAAAACATAACAAAATATAATGAAATGGCTGGCAACTGCAGCTTTCCAGAGGATTATTTTGTGTTATGTTGCATGGCTGCAAATATGAACAATATAAATTACATGTATCGGAACAGTGTTGTGTGAACACCTGGTGGACATTGAAGCTCAAACAGTAAAATCCATCCCTTTTGTAACAGCATAAAATATAGTAAGGGTAGAGAGGAAGTGGCAAAAAGAGCCAGAGGCAAACTAACTTGGATCAGCTTGAGTTAATGGACTGGATGCTGACATAAAACTCTGGACTACATTTTTCTTTTGTTCCTTTCTCTGCAAAATCCTGTGTTTCTTATACATCCTCCTTGCTCATCTTTATATGAGTGAACTCACATGATTTTTTCCAGAGCAAGAAAGGAACCTTTAACAACTTTGAACTTACTCTTAACAGAAAGAAATCAGCATGAATAAAAGCCCATTGATTTCTGTTTAGCAGGTACCAAGTAGTAAAGCACTAAATGAAATGAGATTCCTCCTTGGACATTAGAAGTTTCTAGTGTAATATAAAAATTGATAACATAGCACACGTCTGCAAATTTCACATCACATGCAGCATTTGCTTGCTCTCTCAATGTACAAATGCAGTCATCAGATACCATTCTGAGCTACTGATCAACTGGTGAAAACTAAGCACCAGGATCAGGCAATCCAACTTGACACACAAATGAGGAAAAGGAATCCTTCCAGAAGAGCTAACTGTATAAAGTTCATAAGTCACTTAGAAGTTGGAATTATTTCAAATGTAATTTTGAGGGACTTAATGGGGATTAAATAGGGCAGGAATCTTTCTGTTAAAGGCATGCACTGTTACATGCAGTGTCTAAGCATAACAGCATATAAAATGTAAAATGAGAAGCTCTTCAAATGGAAGTATGTAGATCAACATTTTATTGACTGACCTGCTAGCAAATATTTTTCTAGTGGATTTGCTCAATGTCAATTACTGCACAATAATCTCTTAAATTACTCTGCAAGTATTCCTTATTTGGGTTTCTTCAAGCAACACTGTACCTGTATTCTGTGTTTTACTTGAAACTTGACAAAAAAGCAGGATGCTTCTGGAAGTGATTGATAGCTGTTTCTTTCAAAAGGTCAGAGGGCTTCTTCTTACCTAATTTGTCCTCTTATTGTCTCCTACTTCTTCAGCAATCCAATCCAGGCTTACATTTGTCATTGCCTGAGTAGCAAAGAAAATTAAGTATTTTTAGTCACTTGCTGTTTCTGAAAACTGCTGGCTGTTCAACATGTTCTTGCCCTTTGAGAGATCCCTCATCTAATGAGATACTAAAAGTATAATAAAGGAGGCCAAGCACATAATTCCAGGTGCCTCACATAATTCTTTACCTGGAAAGACACATATACAAAATCTGGAAAAAGAGATGGAGGGCAGGGGTGGGGAGAATGCTTGGCAAGCTACCAAGGTTCTTCTGATTATATAAATACCACTTCTGCTGAACTTACTTTATTCTAGAATAAACCATTCTTTACCACACAGCCAGATTTGCAATGACTGGAATGTGTGGCTAACTTCAGCATCAAAGGTGAGAGGTCAAATGCCCCTCATCTTTATGAATTGAACTAATTTCTTCACTATGTAAGAGAGGTGGAAGAGGCAGGTAACATTGCTTCCTCTTCTGAGGGAACAGGCCAGGTTACTACTAGAAATAAAGCTGATAAGGTTTCTAAAAGAAGCAAAGATCTTACACACTGGACTTCTATTATTTCTCACAAGATGGTGCATCTCTGTGGGAACTTGGGGCTCACAGCTTTTGTACCAATTTCTTTGTGGCAAACTGTCAGACTTCTCAGGAGAGCTCCTTTTCCTCCTTCTTGCTATGCTCAAGACAGTTGTGACATCTGCTTTTAACAATCTCCAGATTCTTCAAAGACATTTCTAAACTAGACTGTAAGAATTTTCCCTGTGAAAAGGCAAAATGAAAGGCAGGTTCAGTGAGGAATCCAGAGAACCTAGTACAAATATTAAAATACATAAGAAATCGGGATCAAAGCCACAAGGCATTCTCATTTTTGCCAACAAATGAGACTTGGGAAAATAAATGAGAGGCTAATGATATACCTCAGATTAATAAGACCAGAATTTATAAACCAAAACTCTTACTTTTATGGACAGTCCCCACATCTGAACTGCTGCTCTCATTATGCAGAGATGCAGTGAAGTATCAGAGAACATCTTTGATATGCTGCACAAAGGTTTCGGCATTCAGCGTCTTATGTCCATTTCTCAATGTAAACAGCTTAAAAGGCAGGCTAAAAAAATTAGGTTCTGTGTATATTTATACAGATCTTACTGCCAAATAATCATTGAAAACCTGTCACTTTTCACAGCAGTTGTGTCTTCAGATGTGACCACAGAGATCTTACTGAACAAGTCTGGAGAAAGGCAGAAAAGCAGTATCTGTGGCAGCAAGCAAGCCCACCAAAAAAAGCTGCAAGCCCATTTTTCAAGTGCTAGTTGATACAATAAAAGCATTCAAATGTCTTCATCCAGCTCAGATTCCAAATGTCCTTGTATCAGATTCCAAATACAGACTTGAGGTTCCTTCCACACATACACACAGGGATATGTCCCCAAAGGAAAAACGAGTGTCTTTGCCACAGGAGCTTGGAACATCTCTAGCACAATTACTTGCTCCACTGCTGTCCTGCTCTTAAAGGCTGACAGGAAATAGTACAGCTTCTGGAAAGGGCCACATATCCTTTACTAGAAAATGTAAATATGCACGCACAGAGACTCAGAATAATGAGTTACCAAAGTGGACTCCTGGCTGCAGCACAGAGGGACATCAGTGTCCCCATTTCTGACAGCACACACCAAAACCATCTACTCACCTTGTCATTCCCACACTGCATGTGGGCCAAAGTTCGCTTTTTAGAAAAACAAAGGGCAGTGTTTCTCTCTGAATGAAACATTCCAGAGAGGATTATACCTTTCTTTTTTCTTTTTTTAATAGAACAGCAATCACTGCCCCACTTTTCTTCCCTTTCCACATTCCACTTTGCAAACTAGCAAACGTTTCCACCATCTCTGCCTCATCTGTCTTTTTCCTTTTCAAGCTATTTCCTGAATGCTGGTTCTGAATCCCTTGCTGCTGCTTTGTACACAAGGATGAATCCCTGTAACTTGCATTGTTGGTGCTGTAATACCCTACAAGGCTACTTCCACTAGCTTTACCTGAGGTGCTCAGAAGAATGAAGTGCACGCACACAGTGTTTAAGGACACACAAGTTACTATGTACGAAGACAAGGGAAGTCAGGGCAAAAGCAGAATGCAGGCACTACTGGAAAAATGCCTGGACATGGAAGAGGTCTAAAGTCATACTCAATCCAGTTTCACCTTGGCACAACCAAAATCTGCATGAGGATCTAGAGCTGAATTTTGCAAACCTTGCACAACTAACAAAAGCCTTGCCTCCAGGAATTCTGTTTGCTGTTGGCCTGGAGTCACGCTCCAGGCCAAGCTAGGCAATAACAAGCAAGTCAAAACCACAGACAACTTCAAGCCACGTGACCTCAACTTTATCCTCCAGGTGGCATTTGGCCACAGAGGGGGCCTAACCTGGGTACTTGTCATCTTGTGACAGTTAAGATGGTCCAAGCTCACCATCGTATACAACACCACCACCTTCAAAAGAGCAAATGAAGAAAGACGATCTCTCTGCAAACACATTTTAATTCTCTAAGTGTGACTTTGGCACTGCATTGGATTTCCCAACACAATCTAAAAGTATCAGGAGTCCTGTGTAGAGTTTGCAGAGCAAAAAGGGTATGTACTATACATTTCCTACCATATCTCTTCTGATGGAATAACTATCAAATACAAAAATCTGTCTAAACTTATTTTGAGAACTGCATGGCCAGCTTATGCAGTAGCTAGATATGTGGCAAGGTTACAGTATTACTCTCTAAGGAGAATACAATTAATATGCGTAGATATTTTGTTCAATTCAAGCACTGTGTAGTCTCCAAGTTCTGCTGTGAGAAGTATGGATCACTTCTCCTTTCCTTCCTATTCCAAACACAGTATTTATCACAGGTGTGTACAATACAGCAGCATAGCTTAGGCCTGTTATATAGGTCAGTATCTGCAATGCACATGAGAACATAGTTTGCCACTGCAAAGGAGAGTGGCTGCAAAATCTATTTTGGATAATCCAATTTATATTTGAGGAAATCAATGTGTGGTCATTTCTAGAACTGTGAATATAAGGCAACTGCTGCATGCTTGTATATTTGATAAGTTTTATTATACTATATCCTTATATGAATGCCTATGCAGTGTAAATGCTTTAATATAGGATACTGAATGGTTTTTTTACACATTATTTTCTAAACAATGCTACATTTTACTGCATGTTTATTCATTATTTTTTTGTGTTGGTACAAAGTACAAGCTGCAAGACACATGATTTTAATAACTTGCACAGCAGCTATTCAAATCCATTATAAAAAACATGTTCTTATGTAAAGACTTAATTTGGCAAGAAATGTGCTTCCTTTAGACAATGGGCTTGGTTCACAGCAATACCTGTGTACTTAATGTTTATTTATTAAAAAAAAGAAAACACCATTATCCCTGAATCTGTAAATGGGGCCATTGACTCTGCTAAGAACCACTGTGTTGGTATGCTTTGGTACCTTTGAAAATGTAAATCTGCATTTACTAGGAAAGCAGATGATGCTGTCCTGAGGCAAGCTGTAATTGAAAAAGCCCAATCCTGAGCAGCCATTCCATTTGGTACTGCAGGATGACAATGTAGCAATCCATATTTTTTCTTTAAACAATACTTTCTCATGACCTGAATACAATGAGTTCATGTTACTTGATTGTGAACTGGGCCCACTGTTTACAGTATTACAATTCATAACCAAAGTTCAATGCAATTAACAAAATTGATCAAATTTGTTTGGAAGAAAAAATAAAAGAGTCTGATTTTGCTGATGTTTTGGAGAGCTGGTTTGGTACAGAGTGTTGCTTCTGTACCAATGCATTTTAAATGTAAGGTAACCACTGGCTGAAGTCTGATGGCTAAAACTTCATTGTCAGTGGTCATATACTGCTGGAAACTAAGTTACCAGTGATACAACATAAATCAAGGTAATAATGCATTTATTTAAAGATATGTAAATATTGATTTTAATGCTGCAGCATCACAGAGATCATTTTCACTGCTTTGATATCCAAGGATTCCTAGTACTACACAAACGTATTTTATCTGCTCCATTTTTTAGTTTCAGTACTTTCATTCAAAGCAAAATAACTCCCATTTCTTTGTACTGCATTGAAATAAAGAATCCTGTTTCAGTACATAATGCTTTCTTATTCTCTCTGGTCTGTTTGTTTCTGTGAGCACCAAATCCCAGATATGAGCCCCTGCTGTCCAGCTCCCAGTGCCCTGCTCCCAGTTCTCTGCACATACACACCCCAAGGGCACTCCAGGCAGCACTGGCAGACCACCTGGTGCCTCCATCCAGGGCTCTGCAGAGCCTGAGCAGCACTGGCACTGGTGCCAGACCACTGGGACTGCTGCAACATGATCCCCTTTCCTAGTAGATTAGCATTAAAATTTTAGTTGGAATCTGGAAGAGTAGGCACCACTCTGGGTTTCTCAGGAGACTGACAGAATCATTGTGATTTTCTGTTGCCAGGACTGCTGTAACATCCTGTTAAGACAGGAGTCCTAACCAAATGAACATAAATTCCCCTTTGATTTGCATCTAAAAAGCTGCTACCAGGTCTAATTCTAAATAATTTGCTCTACGGAGACTCATGTTCCAAGTAGTTTGGAAACAAGAACACTCAGCAGCAGATAGTACTCAGAAAAAAAGGTGAAGACTGACAGGGGATGGGAGGAAGTTGAATTTCCCTGGCCTCAGTAGCATGTGTTTTTGTAGGAGCTGTTCTATGTTGCACCAGGAAGGCAGCTTTTGGCTGCACAGGTCCCAGTGGGGTGAGCAATAGCTGCTGCTGTGTGACCCACAGTGCTGCAAATACAACACCTGAACAGATTTCAGGTACAGCAGGAGTGATGAGGGCAGAACAAGGAGAAGGAATCAATTGCCAAGAAGAGAAGCTTTACCTTAATTCCAAACTGTTTATGTCCCCATTTTTCGACAATTTCAGAGCACCTCACTTTCACATTTCACATGCTTTTTCTGTGACAAATGCAAGACAATTATTGTACTTGATTATTATTTTAGTGCTCATTGTCACTAAAAATGAAGTATACACTTAACAAAAACATGTATTTAGGAACTCAATATTCTTTTCACATATGCAGCTTCACAACAATCATATGACACAGGAAGCAAAATATTAGTCCTGTTTACAGACAATTAGCAACTATGGTTGGTTACTGTGCACTGTAGCACTACAATTAATCTGCAAAACACACAAAATTTAAATTCAGCTGCTGACATGTATTTTCATGTTAAATTTCCTTTCCAAATGTGCATTTTCTCTGGAAATATGCTTGGAAATGTTCAGATGCATTCCATAAGAATACAAAAAAACTTTCAGTCCCAGTAGCTAAAAAGAAATCTGTTGCAGTGTCACAGCTACAGTGCAGGCCACTGCCACTGGACTGATTCACAGACACTATCAGCCCTGTGGTCAGCACAAATCCAAAACATAACTCCTGGGAAGAAAATGAACCTTACCCTGGCCACAACCAGCACAAGCACGCTCCTTAAAGTAGCTGAAGTGCATAACACACTAATAGTGTGCTGACACAGACTGCCCCTGCTGAAATAACTCCTGAACAGCCTTTACTTGTTGTCCCAGCACAAAAGTCCAGCCCACTTAGAGAATTCTGCTACATGTAACCCAGGTTTTGGAACTGTATTACAGACAGAAGAAAAATATTCAGAACAGGTGCTCGGCTCACTGCAAGAAATCTTCCAAATCACTTCATTCCTGCTGCCCCACAACCAATGGGGAAATAGTGTCATCAAAATGATGCACAGAAAGTCTGAATCAGAGAGGAGAGAAATCACTGAACAGCAATAACCCACTTTTCTAGCTCTCATGTCTCAATTTTTTCCTCTGAACCAAACAGGACTGTATTTTGAAACAGAGAAGGGATGTCTTTCTCCAAGCCTTGCACAGCCTTATGCAGCCTGCAGTTTAAAACTCATTCATGATGCTTGATAACACAAAGATGAAAGCACAAATCATGGCTCAGTACCAAAGAGTCATGTTCCAATCCCTACCCTGTATCCTTTTTATGGATACAGCCACGAATGAACCAATATGACAGTAAGCCCTTGGGTCGGCTTTACTGCTGGTGTAACATAATATCCCAAAGACTGTTTTCAGCCTGCAAACAGCATGCCAACACATCCCCAAGCTCCCAGAAAGGTCATGTCTTCTGTAGCAGAACCAGCTCAGTGAGCTCTGTTTCAAAGGCTTATTAATGCTTAAAGCATCTCAACTCATGTATGACTGTCATAACAGCACAGTCCAAGAGAATCTGCAGGGCCGAGCTTAAAAGTTAAGAACCTGGTCATACAAACTCTTTTCTAATGAAAGGTGCCATTTACATCAATGGGAGAATCTCAGGAAAGCCAAGAGATCAGCACATTAATTTCTGTTCATATTCATACAGAATTTAGGGAGTTGCAGATACTGAAAGCCTCAGGAATGGCCCTTTCAAAGTGGACAATGATTATATTAGAACCACAGCAAATACTTTACAGATAACCAAATGAGCAAAGTCTACATCCAGTGATTTTCAGTCCAAGAAGACTCTCCTGAACCCCTTCAATTAAAAAAAAAAAAAAAAAAAAATCTTCTGATCTACAAGCACAGAAAACAAAGATATGTAGGGCTGTGGAATCTGCTTAATGAAAAAAAACCATATAGGCAATGAAAATAGCATTCTAAGCTGTGGCTACCATCCTGGAAAGCCTGGTCCCTAGCTCTAAGTATCAAACTCTCAGCAGAATAATCTTTCAAAAATACCATGTTTTTGATCACCTGAGATGGATAAAAAAGTTGTTCTAATTCAGTACAGTGGATTTACCCATATCTTGGGACACCCAAAATAACCAGAGTGCTGCAGCCTGACCTCTTTAGGTCTGTACATCACTGCTTGCAAGGAAATGGTGCAGAAGAGTCAAAGTCTGTACTTCATCACTGATCTGTACCCTGACCTAAGTGTACAGCAAAAGTCAGTTTTCACACTGAAGGGTGAAATTTATCTCAAGGCCTCACATTTTTCACTGTTACAATGCCTTGTCAGAATTAATGCCTCCACAATGATTATGATATATGTATGATAGATGAAGCTACTTGACATGCACCTTCTTTCTGATGGCTTGATAAAAGTCACTCACACAAGTAAAACAAACAGGAAAGTGGAAAAAATAACAAAATCCAAGGAAAAAAGTTAAAAAACACTTCTAGGTATTCCCTCTGCCATGAGGTTTCAGTCCCAACATGCTAAGCCTTCTTCAAGGCTGAAAGCTCTTTAGCTAGAACATTTTGTAGAATGACCCAAGTAAGAAACAGACAACAATAGAAAACTACTTTTCTATTTTGGGTATAACCTTATGTGCAATACAACAAAAGATACTGTAGAGACTGAAAAATTTGATAAGGATGGAACACTTTGAAGATTTTGGCTTATCTACCTTTAAGCAAGCAAATGAAAAGTTCAGAACAGCTGCCAAATAGTATGCTTTGCAGGAAAATCTTTTCAAATCTGTTTTTCCTGTGACTCTTAGGTAAAAATATATTAGAATAATCTAAAAATAGAAGAACCAGGAATGAAATTGTAAGATTATGATCTTTAGTACTTAAAGTTTGTATTGTTAGGAATTCACATTTCTGCCTTTGGCACATTATGGCCAGACACATCACATTAATACTGAATGCCAGGACTATAGAAGTTCAAACAAATTGGAACTTGTTCCATTGCCATTCCTATAAGGAGGAAACAGAAAAGTCAGTTGTCACAAGTTTTACTCATACATGCTATAAAATTACTTATTTGCAATTCCACCAAATTTTGTGAGCCTGTTTTGCATTTAATTAGGTTAATAATGTGGGAGAGGGGTTTACTCTCATTATGGCTTCTTGATTGTGTACAGGAATTGAACATGAATTATATTAACAGCAAAGAAATTCATGAGAGAATCAGGAGCTCCAATCTGGAAGTGAGAAGCATTAATTTAAGCTGCTGCCCAAGTGATCCCTCTTGGTCTTCTGCCCAGCTGATACTCTGCACCTGTTGTACACAAAAGTCTCCTTTAGAATAAAGCAGATTCTGTAACAAAGCCAAGACTCAAAGAAGGAAGTGCAGAGATTCATCCTGACTTAAGTTAGCATTCCCACAGGACCCATACAAGTTTACAAGCAATGAAGGAAGTTCTCTGCAAGGACCAGAAAGGTTTCACCTTCCAGAGTCAGGTATCACAGTTCAGTTTTGGATGGGTGCTCAAGAGTCCCCAGTGTGAGGTTACGACCTCCAGTGCTCTAGGCACCAACTTCATCGGGTTATCTTCTAAAATGAGAGAAGCAGCTAATAGTTGCTAAAAGGTTATTTATTGCAGAAGCACATCAGTCTCAAAAGGCACAGCCACAGATGTCTAAGTCCATGCTAAGTTTTGGTGTAGAGTCCCAAACAGAAGTAGAAGCTGCTCTTGTCAAAGGTTCCAGGAAGTTGATGTTGCTGTGGCAGCTCCTACCTTCTTCTTGGGTGTTGGCTGATGATGGTGAGCAAGCAAAAAGAAAAGCAATGGCAGGAAAAGCAGAAAAGGTACTAACTCTCCCCAACACTCTGATATAGGATCTTCTCAACTAGCTAAGATGCAAGCTCAGACCACCACTCCTTAGCCTATTAGAATTCTAGTTTCTTACCACACCAGGTTACGTGTAGACTATGCACACAACCTATCTTGTTCTTCTGAAAAATGTAAGCAATATTCTTACTATAGCACTGTCTACAGCTATGGTCCTGGAGCCTCTACTGGAAACATCAGTATGTTTTTCAACCTTCACTAGAACTTGCACTTCTACTTTGGTTTCTAAACCTTCTACTTATTAAAAGCATTACAGCTCATACTAAAACTTACTGACTAACTTACTTATCCTAAACTTAAACTTACACCTCTACTTATGTGTGAGTGGTTTAATATACTTCAATCCATCCACAGGCTTTAATTCAATCTCTGCACTTTGATTTCTCTCTGAAGAATTCAGAGACCCTTGGCTCACTGACTCCAACACCCAGGTATGGTGGCAAAGGGCCTCAGGGGATTTGTTTGCAGCCTGGCCAGGGGCCATTTGGCCAGTTTGTGCTGTTGGATGCTCAGAGCCCCATCAGACACATTTCCCTAGAGGCAGAGGCCAGAAAAGGCAGTCAGTAATGGCCTCATCCAGAGGCAGAACCTCGTCCTCCCAGGGAAGGTGTCTGGTAACAATTTGAAACCATTTGTGTACTCCACACAAACTTAATATCCCTCTCTTTATTTTAATTAGTGATATTTTTCCTCAAAACTGCACACAGGCTTCCTGACTTCACAGGCAATGTACCCATAATTAGGCCTGTCTTATTTCATAGCTAGAAATTTATAGCAAAAGAAACTGTTCAACTTTTTAGCCCAGCTCTGAGCTCAAGCCAAAGATCTTTGGAGCACCTCTTGATCAAACTCAAGTCCCATTTGCCCAGGGACCTAAGCACAGTAACTGCAAGTCCCAGTGAGACTGTGTATCATCCTGCTGGATTAGGAATTCCTTCCTCTTAAGAGTTACACTTGAGAGATTGCCAAAGATCAGTTCTGCCACAGGTCAAAGGAACAGCAGCTCACATCAGGAATTTGTATGTTGGTCTGCCATCACTAGAGTACTCAGTGACAGAAGTCTGAATAAATTCACAGCACATCCTTTAATTTATTTATCTGGGCCAGCTCTGGGCTATGGCAGGTCATAAAAAACATGAGATCAGATCCTAGACAAAAAATTACTACATCTCAGAGTACCAGTCATTAAAGTTCTGACTAATTAGACACAGGGAAACAGAGCAGGCTTTAACTGCTCATTTAGTCTCTCTCAAGAATATATTAAGAAACTGTTTCTTCTTTCAAATAACATAAAGAAATGCTTGTACACTGTGAAAAGGAATTATGAAACAGAAAACAATCAGAAAAATAAACAACTTTTGTTGTATCAGCAGTGCATGTAAAGAATTCCCAAGATGATACAAGCAGCTTTACTCCCAGATGGCACAAAGATATTCTTACACACTTTTCTTTGTCCTGAAACTAGATAAAGTGTTTCATCTCATTTCAATCTCTCCTCAACTTGCCATAGTAGGGGGTACCAATTTCCTGCCAGGTATCCTAGACTTATAAACAGCTAGTAAAGCTCTTTTCCTCGAATTTGCTGGTGTTCCCAGATGAGCAAACCTACAGGAAGCCAGAATTACTTTGTACCTACAGCATCATGGGTGATGAGCAGAAGAAGTGCAAAGGCAATAAATCTATGAAGTGTAAATGACCTAATGTACCATGAAGCTCTCAACATGACGTTTTCTTGGCTCCATGACAGAGAAATACCTCACTTCTCACCAGAGATTCAGTTCAAATCTTACAAGATCTGCTAAGACACTTTTAGTTTCCAAACACACATTGTCCTGCTCCAATGCTTCCCTTTCCTGAAACAATATGGAATTGTGGGGAATTTGACAAAAAGAAACCTGCCAATTTGAGAAGGATTTTGTCACAACTAAGCTGGCACCATAATATTGCTTTACTTTACACAAGGTCCAAGCTTAAGCAAAGAAATACATCTATTTGTCAGTGTTGTATGGTATTTTCAGCTCACATCCCAGCACACCTCCACAGGCCTGCCTTAAGGGCTAGTGCCAGCATCAAAATGAACAATGTTAGTAAGTGCTGCTCCTCAACACTTTAAAATTGATAGCTCCTGAGACAAAGAGAAGTAGCAATAAAGAAACAAAGATGTGCTCTGACTCCAGATGTTTTCTGTAGCCACATAAGGGCACCAGGCAGAATGTACCTACAAACAAAAGAAGTCTGGAAGTCAGTTCATGTAGCATCATTCTCTTGAGCCTTTGTGTGTCTCCATGAAAGGGTGTTACCATTTCGTTTGTCTTCAAACCCATTTAAAAAACAAACAAATCTTTAGAAGAGGAGCCACACACAAAAAGTCACAGCCCACACTGGCATCCCACCACCTGTGGGTGCTGAAAGGGGGGCAGGTGTGCCTAGCTGCTTCTCAGGTATTTCCTGTCAAAAAATGCAGGTATTCTGAGAGGTAGCTCTCAAGCCAAATGAAAAAATAGGCTGGTCCTACTGTTCTGCAGGCCCTTTCCTTCTGCCAAGCTGCTGAAAAATGGCCTTCATGGCAGAAGTGTTGCATGGAAAATGAATGATTCTCACAGCACAGTTACTTGCTGTGCAGAGGAGCAGCTTGTGCTGGCCTGGGTACACATCACTGTAACAAAGAAATCCATGCTGTGGGAAAGCTTGGTGTCTGAAATGCAAAGAAAGGAGAAACCCAAGCAAAGCTGATCTTCCAAATGTCAGCAGAGCTTTCTGCTTGGTGCCATGAGGGTAATTGTCACTTGGGTCCCTTCAGTGCCAGCGAGGGAGCAGAGAGCAAGGCTCAGCCTCTGCTCATCATACCTGGGTGTCTCACAGCCTGGAGCTGCACCCAGTCCCCTCTCCTCTTGGAGAAGGACAGAGCACTGTCATTTCTTTGTGGGATAGGACTCTGGACTCCCACAGATAGGTTCCTTTGTTTCTGGCAAAGATATATTCGTATTTCATTTCTCTGGGAAAGAACAAAGGCAGTTTCTCTGCAGGGTTTTAATTTTAGATCTTTTCACTCCCCAGACTTGCTCAGACTATTGCTCTGGGCAACAGACTAGTCTATTGAAACAAGTGCAATGAAAAGCTGGCATTGGTGAGGTCTGTTACAATAAGCAGGAGGCTCTGGAGGAATTAAACAAACATGAACAAAGCACAGGAAAAACACTGAAGGGAAAAAATCCTTTGCTGGCCAAGCTGACACCATATGTCATTTGCCCTTAAAAACCTATGGCCTGTGCAGACTTGAAGCCACAGGGAACAACACCATAGTAATTCTGGAAGGAAATTCAGGAGGTTATCCAGGGCATTCTTCCTCTCCTTTGTAGGATTAAAAGTCCCTTTAATTCACATGTGCCACGCCAGCACTGACTAACACTTCTTTTACCACAACAGTGACCAAACTAATCTCTATTTATTCACACTTCTCAGTCTTGATTGAGACAATCTGAACGATTTAGTAGAAACTGGAATGAATTTGTTTCATTAAGTAATTGCAGAAAGTTCAAACTGAGTTTGCAAACCCCTCTAATGATGCTAATCACCTTCTTATTTCTGTCTGTGTTTACTTGTTTTGCTTATCATTTAAATGCACAGAGTGCCTTGCCTCTAGGTTAAGTTCAAGCCTGCACAGAGCATGCCTCAAACCAAAGAATGAGGCTGCAAAAATGATGAATCCTCACACATTGCTACTAACTAGGTGCAACCTTTCTGTGCTTTCACTGCAGCTCTCTGGGGACAGTTAGAGGATAAAGGTCCCAGTGACAGCTCTGCCCTTTGAATGAATCTACACAAAGCTAGATGCCCTCTTTGCTATCCAGAGAGGAAAGCCCAGAAGCCCTGAATGTTTTTCTTTCATGTATATGCTTTGTCCTGCCTTGCAGGGTATTTGCAAACTAATTTCAGAACGTGTCATTTTTAAATTTCAGAGCAAAATCACTCCAATTCACTGAGCAGACCCATATTTCATCCTCCTCAAGCATCTGAAATGGCTTTTCTATCTGGAATGTATGCATGTCCTACAAGAGGCAAAACAAAGACTCCTACCATCATGTGATTTTGGGTTAACACATTAAAAAGAAGAAAGCTGTTCATGAGATACAAGAGATCTCCACTGGCATTAGTTCTTTTCACTTTACCTTTTCTGGCTTTATACAGTGCTGCTGCTCACACAGATGCAGGGACATCCACAGATGGTCACATGCTGCTGTGATAAAAACCATAGCCAGCAGAAAAAATTAGCTCTCAGAGAGTGTTCACTGCAAACCTGTGCTGTGTTATGTGTAACTCTCTGCAAATGACCCTTAATAGTCATGGAAATTAGTTCCATTTGGCAGGAATCAGAGAAGCTGCTAAGTGAGGGCCTCTAAAATGGGCCTGTCAGGATAGAGAATTACTGAACTGTTGTACTTTTTTCAGGACTCATAAAGTGGGATGGCTGCTGGTTAGCAGTTAACTGCAGGAAATAAATGTCAAAAATCATAGGTACTGCAGGCAAGGAAGGCTACTTGCCCTGCATCTGAGCAATTTGCATATCAGACCTGAGCCACAATCAAAGGATGGTATTTTTTGCCAACTATCTCTTAGTGACAGGTATCAGGTATGGCTGTTACTGAGAGGATAGAAAAATGCATCACAATAAAATCCTCCAAAGTTGTCATTGAGAATTTTCAGCCAGGCACAGTAGTACTAAGGAAGCATGTTGTGTGCCATTGCAAATCCAATATAATCACCATGGCTGGAACCTCTGGAGTGAGAGCCCTTAAAGCACACAGAGCATGCAGCTCATAATCCAATACCACATGTTCCATGGCCACAGGAAGCTTCTGCTGCAGGTGGACAAACACTGCACCTTACTGCTTTCATTGCAAGTCAACTCTGTGTGCTACTGGGGATTGCCTCCCATACCTTCTTGGCAAATAATGAACAGAAAGCTGATTTATCATCCATCAGGTCAGAACACTGCTACAGCTGACAGGCAGGAGCTATGATTCAAATCCTTGCAGGCAAGGGCAAGAACAAGAGCCAGATCTCTGCTGCTAATGCCCTGAACAGCAGGGCCCTGAATTACAGTGTGAGGGAAGAAGCAGCATTACCCTCCCAGCAGTTGATAACAGAAGCAGCAGGATCACTGTTCCATGGAAAGCCATGTGCACACAGTGTGATCTGAGCATTCTTCCTAGACCGACATCTGAGGAGGAAGAGTACCTAGTTTGAGATGTTTGTAGGTGTGCAGTAATGACTGAGCTATTCCTCCCTAACAGACTCAGACAGCTGATGCAACAGGTTGCCTAAAACCATGCCTCCTCAGTAAAAAACAAACAGACAAACAAACAAAAAATTCCCCAAAAAACCAAAAAGAGAACCAAACCGAATACAACAATCCAGATGCCTTTGAGACATAAAAGGTTTAAGCACAGGCATGTGAATGCAGTTGTCTGTAGTACAGTGAGAAATAATCCAGAATGTCAAATTGAAGCAGTGGGGTTTTTCAGACCTGTTACATGAGAGCTGAGGGTGCAGGTACAGCAGCCCCTCAGAACTGTTGTAACTTCTGGCACTGGTACTCTGTTCATCCTCACTGCCCTTCTCTCCATTTTACCAATTCCCTGCTGATCCACTCTTCTTTGCCTTCAGGACTTCTGCATGGCTGGCTTTGTTCCTAAGACTAGAAACCATATCATGCAGATGGAGCAAAACCCTGCTGTGATTCAAGCTACAGAGGTTACATCAGCAGTCCTTAGCTCAGTCCATGCTCTTGCCTGCTACTGAGTCACACACGTTGGGCCCAAGCACAAGAAGCTGGATTTTATGAATTATGAAATTCTGAAAATTATGAAAACCTGGTGATGACTCCTGTGACCCAGCAGTTGTTCAGGGCCATACACAAGGGTCTGCCACTGTGAAATATAATTCCCTCATCTTTATTACACAGCTGGTGACCATGAAGGACCAAGCTCCTTAATGACTATAAAATCAATGAGTAGAATGCATTAGCAAAGGACTGGAATAAACAGTATAATTTAAAAAGGAGGATATTTCAGTGTAATCAATCTGCTCAACAGTGGAAAATGCATAGAAGCAATGAGATTAAGTTAATTCTGGCTCACTAGGTAGAGCTTCCTCAGTATCTGCTTTACTTAGTACCCTGCTAGGTTGCTGTAAGGCCCCAAAAATTTGCCCAAAGACGCTCTTAAAAGGGCTTACTGACAAGATCTTCTTGCAAAAAACAAAAAAGCAAAAAACTTTACTGTCAGCTTTAGAAAATCAGAGAACTTCAGCAAAAAGTTTAGAGCAGCATTCAATCAACATGAAACATTTCACAAAGTATTAACTTAGTCCATTCAACTTAGCAAACTACAAGCCTCTCTGATTTTAAGTTACTGGAAACTCCAAGAAGAAGGAATTAGAAGAAGAAAAAGACAGAAACAATACAGAAAGGAACACGTAGAGCTACCACTCGTGGTTCCAGCAGTGTCCAGCTCAGAGAAGTTCCAAGATGAGGCAGAGCCAAGACTGGTGCTTGCCTCGTGTCTCAGTTTAAGTGAGAACCTTTGGCTTTCCTGGACATTCCCCCAGATGGGACTTGCTGTCATCTGCCCAATCTGGGGCTTGACAGGAGCTCCAGAGGCAGGTGTGCAGCATTGCCTGTGGTGTGCCAGGCACTGGCAGCCACCCAGGTGCCACCTGCCCCTCACACCCACACACCTGAGATGTTTCAGGCCAGCAATCTCCTCCAGTCTCTCACAGTTGCACACCCAGCTGAGTTATTGCCTCAAGGTCTCATGCTTATCTGATACATATTAAAACCTTCTAAGCACCAGTGAAATTGTAAGACAATCATAAGAACATAGTTGAATTTACAGTAGAAGGAAACATGAATTTTAAATTTGAATAATGAGAGAAATTAGCAAATTACCTTTGAATTAACTGCTGCTTTTCCCGTGGTTCTATTCTCCTAGGAGCACTACGAGACCTGATTTTGTAGAAAGAAAACGTACACACTCACATTGCTTGCATGTCAATCACACAATTCTACTGTGTTTTTTAGCCTTCCTAATATTGAAAAAGATAGCAAAATTTTCTTCCATGAGGGAAGAGGTTCTACTACTTAACTTAAAGAAAAAAATTTAATAAAGTTGAGTTCAGTGAGCCTCTGTTTAGGATCATGAAAATTAAAATTTCTGAGTCCTTTTCTCTAGTAAAAATAAATAAATTGAAAAATAAAACTTTATTTCCCCTCATCTCTGCTGTACCTTTTGCATTTATGATGCATACATCAAGATGTAATCACATAATTTGAGGACTCTAATCAAGAATAATTAGAAATAATTTTATCAATTGTCAACAAGCTATTTGAATAATTGATTGCACATGTTAGAGTGAGGCCTTCTGTAGAAGCAGATTGTAAATCAAACTGGTTTTTTTTGTTTTATCTGATGAGTGGAGTTGTTTTCTTTTTTTACTTCTAGTTTAAGGGATTTTTACTACATCCAGCATTGTGATATGATAAATCTAGGACTGGTCTTCTGACCCAGAAATTTCCTCGGTACCTTAAAAAGCAGAAAGTCTCAGAAACCCAGAGACACAGCAATTAAACTGAAATTAAAAAAAAAAAAATAAGAAGGTTTATTGCTTTGAGATAGAGCTGACTCTTTTCTGCAAGCTCTTTTACATGTGTTATTTGGGTACATTTTTCATCTTCAGTGTCTGTGTCATGCTGTGTCACTGAAGTATTTCCTAACTGATTAGCAAGTTCTCAAATCAATGTGAAAAAGACAGAGAGAGGGTTGATATTAAAGCCTTCTCTCCCCTCTCCAGGCTGTAAGCAGGTAAGAAACACAACCTTCCAATTTGTAGCCTCCATACCAGAAGGACAGTCACAGTAACTCATTAGAGAAAACCCTGATATTTCTTTCTTCTCCCTTCTCCTTAAAGCAATTTTTTGGCAAAGTCATAAGGTCATGAGTGATTACAAGAGTACAGGTACCACGTGCTGCAGGTGAGGAGAGTTGCACCAAGTTTACAAGAGTTGTAACAAATTGGTTTTCAAAAATCCTCATACAATTCCCTGACATGTCTCCCTTGCTAATATGTGACAGATTGGACTGAGCTTTGAGCAGCACCAAAAGACAAAATTCAGTGTTTAGGATGTAAGAAGAGGCAATGCTACAGGGAGGGTATGAGGTTTCTACTTAAAGGAATATGCAGCAGCTGAGAGGTAACAGTTTTGGTAGAGTGAAGGGACAAGCTACTCTCTTTGAGAAAGAGTTATGTACAGAAAGTTTTGCCCCACAATACATTCCTCCCTCCTACATACACACACATTTGCACATAATTTGCAGCCAGCCAAGGTGAAACCACTGCAGTCCTTTTGCGCTGTAAGCCTTGGAGCAGTGTATGGTTCTGGTGTGGTGGCACAGCATCTTGCAAGGTCATGGGTGCTGCTCTTCAGAGTCCCAGCCATTCCTCCTCAGCTGCCAGACCCTGCACGAGGCCATGGCTACAACAAAGCCAGCCAGGCACAGAGGGGCTGGCCACGCATCCCCTGGGGACAGCAGAGCAGGGTGCGAGGGGTGGCAGAGCACTGGAGCAGGCTGCCAAGGAAGGGCCTGGGCATCTCCCCCTCTGTTTAGAGATGTTTAGAACCCACCTGGATCACTCTGTAATCCTACCAGATTGCCTTGTCTTGCCTGGTGGGGCCAGCACAGGTGTGCCCAGGGTGGAGGTTTCACTACAGGGCTCGGTTTTGCCCTCCCTCCTGACCAATTGCTGCTGCAGGCAAGGGCTGTGCTTCCAGCCTGGCACCTGTGCTCTGGCTCTTATGGCAACTAAACCTCACTGCTTTGCTCCATTCCCCCCAGCCACACCAGCTGGGGAGGCTGGGACTGGCCCCAAACCATGGACCTGAGGAGGGGTTCTGGCCCTACGTGGCCCCATGGGCAGTGCAGAGGGCTGGAAGCTGCCAGGGAAGCAGGGCCTGGTGCCAGCAGGAAATCCACTGAGCAATCCTTGCTGGCTTGGGTGAGCCCTGTGTTTTCCACTGTTGGAGACTGGGATATCCAGGAAATAGCCACCATGGACATGGCCTCTTCTCAGATTATTCTTGAGCATCCCCTTCTGGCCACCAGCAGAGGCAGGACTTGGGCTAGAAGGAAGCATTTCATGTGTGTGACACATTTGTATCCAAAATAAAGAAACTGCAAACATGAATTTTAGTAATTCTGGTGGGTTCTGTTAGGACAGGGTGGCTGTCTCCATCTATGGAGGGGGTAGGGCAATGGTGAACACCAGTCATGACAATTAAATTGTGGGAACTGCTTCAGATGGAAAAGATTTCTATCCATGAATTCTAAGTAATAGTGGAATCCAAGCTGCCTAATTCCTAAGTTTGAGTTTCTGCTTTGCAGTCAGTGACTTTTAAGGTAGAATAAGAAAAATGATTTCTTACAGGTTTTTTTGTTTTTTTGTTTTTTTTTTTTTAGTGTATAAATAAGGACATTTTAAGGTATGTGAATATAGTTATAATTTTTTGCAGTTGAATTGGGGACCTTGAGAACCATGACACAAGTGGCTGTGTCTCAGACTCAAGGACTGACAAAATTACACAACCAAGGCCACTGCTGTACATTAAGATGTGCACTGTAAGGTGCAGGATAATACATTTATCATCAGGGTGGCTTGCTGCTATTTACCACCCTTAAAACCCTGGAATTGAGACTCTTTGGTTTTTCCAGTGCTGGTAAGTAAGCTCAGTCTGCTGGTGGTTGTGCATGATAAAGAGTTAGGACTGAAGACATTATTCATTTGCAGTCACACGATGATAAAGCTGAACACACATAAAAAATATTGGAAAAAAATAAGTTTTTTAAGATTGTGAAATATTTTTTGATGTTTAAAAGATCGTGCTGATTATCCTGTCCCCAAAATTCTGAGCTAAACCATAGCCAGGTAAATGAAATTGTTGCAATGCCTTTGTGGAGCTTCACTCCAGGAATGATTCCTATCAGTGTGCAATGCTTCAAGTGGAGTCCCATCACCAGTGAGCTCTGTGATGATGAGGTCTGGTACTGCTGTGAGTTCAAATGCAGCTGCTGTGCCAGCAAAAAGAGCCATCAGGAAGAAAAGCTGGCAAATCCTTCATCTGGTGGAAGTTCAACTCACTCTATAGCTATTATGGATCATGGCTACTCTTTGGAATACTTAGCTTTAACATTGTATTTCCCAACCAGAATTCATCTCTCTTGAGGCTTCTTGGAAGATGTTACCCCTGACTGCAGAGGAACTATAGTTAGACCAGAGAATAATTAGCAACTAGAGGAAAGAATTACAGCCCATGTGGAAGGTAGCTGAGGACCCTGTAAGGTGCCAAGTTTAGGTACAACAGGCTGTGATGTTTCCAGGAGACCTTACCAAAATTCTAATTCTTACTCAGCACTAGAAAAAAGTATAAAGGCTGGGTGAAGAAGGTCTGGTTTAAACATCTTAGAGTGAAATTATCTATACAAGGAATGTATGAAAAGAGCCAAAAGAGCTAGTTCATGCTGCAGAGAAAGACACAGGTTGCTGCTCTCTGTCTAAAAAATTTTGAGAATCAGAAGACCTTTAACTTCAGATTTAAGGGATCACACTAAGGCCATCAATGCCCTGGAGTGAAAAGGCAACAAACTGCCACTGATAAATCTGAAATAGCTGGGATGTCAGGACCCTGTCTATGTACATGCAAGGAATGTGTAGGAGTTTTGTGGGAGCTCTGTTGGACAAAGATCAAAGGGTCCCAGAGAAAATCCTGGGATGCTGCAGCAGATTGTTTGGTGGAAAACAATCTTTTTTTTCCCTCTCTCTTACAACCTCTAGTGGCCAAAATGCACAAATTCAGGCAGAAACTACTTGCTGGAGTCAGCAAGGCTGCCTTCCACTGGATTTGATGCATGTGCCTCAAGTGGAAAGGGGAATCCCACAGGAAAGGATCTGCACAAATGTCTCAGAGCATCTCCCTGTACTGGAGCAGGATCCCATAGTGAAATATGTCTCAGTAAATGTGTTTTTAAAAAGCCTCCTTGGAGAACTATCTGAAAGTTTTCTGCCTATGTCAATGTGATTTCTGGCATGGGAAGATACCACAGAAAATTAAAAAAAAACCAAAATAACCAGGGGAGAGAATAATATTTGATACACTGTATCTCATTATTGTATCACCATCTAAACCTTCAGCTTCTGTCATCCTGCAGTCTCTTTCCAACTGGTATAATTTTATAAGGGCATTTAATATGTTTCCATTGCACAAATCCCATACTAACACAGAGCTTGTTTCCTATGTTTCTGTCTCGCTCTTGTCACCGATCTGCAGGATCACCCCTGCAGCAATGACAAAAAATGAACACATGGAACTGCATAAAGTATTTTTTCAGCTGGTTTAGCAGCTGGATACGAGCAGAAGGAGCCAAACACAACATAACCTGCCAGCTCTCCCTAGACCATTCACTGCTGCTGGAAAAGGCACTCAAAGGCCAACCAGGAGTTCAGCAAAATGCTGGGTGCTCACTAGTGGGAGAGAGAAGCTTGCAGTATGCATAATCCCACCTTTTTTTTTTTTTTTTTTTTTTTTATTCAAGTACTTTCTTAATAGAAAAGAAATCTTCTTTCTCATTTCCACCTGCACATAATCATAATCCAAGCTCCATAAATACTATTAATACAAAAACCGGAAACACAAGGAGGAAAGCTGGTGATTTCTGGTTATGAAATGAGCTTAAAATCATGGGTAAGAGTGGACCACAAAAGCACAGCTCTTTTATAACCAGACATGCTGTTGCAACTCAGAAATTATTATTTTGACCTTTGAAGTCACTGCAATACCTTCACTGGGTGTTATGGCCCTGGCTGTAATGTGCTGCTCTTTATCCTACAGCTTGAATGCTTTGCAGCATAATTTTCTTGGTGGTTTTTTTTTTTTTTTTTTTTTTTTTTTTTTTTTTTTTTTTTTTTTTTTAATTTATAAAATCAGGACTGCTGTCTTAAAAATATAATCAGAGAGCAGATAGTGCTCAGTAACAAGGGATCCTTCTGAATAGCAGGGATGAGCTCACCTGGTGAGTGGCCACTACAGTGGACTGCTGGCCAGTGAAGTTGCAGGGCAGAGTGATGTCTGAAAGTTTAAGATCTCCCCTCTGCTCCTCCAGGCTTCTGCAACCCTGCTTGCCTCATGATTTCACTTTGTCTTTGAACTTCACCTTCTTTCTGTGCTTTTAAAGAAGGTTCTTAAGGCTGACAAGGCTTTCCTTTGCCTCACAGCATATCTGTACCCACAGTCCAGAGATATTGAATAATGTATTTTCCTTCATAATTTCTGAAGGAGAACAGTCCCCAAGTTCCAATGGGTCCAAGCTGGGACTATCCCTACTTCCAGAACTTTTCTCAACTGTATTGTATGAAATAAGCCCTGCCCAGAAATGGAACTTCATGGGAAAAAATCAGAGAGCTTACCACATGTTGCTGTGTCCTGGGGATTAAAGGATAGCCCCAAGCACATCACCATGCCGTCAATGGATGAGAAAAGTATTTCCCTTCATTGTAAGGTCACAGGACATTCAGCTGGTTGGTGGGAGATTTGTTTTGCACCAAAGTCTACTCCAGTGCTGAATGGCAGGCTCTGTCCTCAGCCTCAGTGATCACATCCTCAGAGGAAACACTGAGCTCCTAAGCACTTCCAAGCTGTTAATTCCTGAATCTTATTAACAAGAGCCAGCTCAAACACCTAAGAGCAGATCGCAGCAATGCCTCGCTCCTGTCTCCACCGGCAGCCAGCCCACGAGGTCTCTGTGTTCCTCCTGTTTTATATAAAACTCAGGCTGCAGGAGCAATGGACAACTTGGATAATCTCTCTCATTCCCTCCTTCCCCTTCACAAATGCTCTTTTCTTGCCTAGAAAGCCTCATAATTTCTGCAAGTACCTTCCCTCCAACAGTTTCTCTTCAGCCCTGTGTTCTGCACTGCAAGTTGAATAAAAGTTAATGTTTTCCCAGCTGGAAGCGGCCCCTTCTCTGCCTCCCTTATTGTCACGAGACCTCACAAATGTTTCAGTGCTACCTCCAGGACTGGCCCCTTCTGTTGCTAATTAGGGAGCTGAGAGGTTCCCCCAGGCACTTCCCAGTGAAACCGAGCCCATTAAATGAATGGCAGGCAACATCTCTGGGGGTGGGGAGCGCAGTTACACAACAGCTGTTTGGAAACAGGAGGCTTGTTACGTGTGCTGGACTTAGGGACGTGGCATCACTAAAAACAAAGGCAACTTTCAAGTCCAAGCCAGTGTTCTGTAGGTCAGTGACACCCCAGGGATAATCTCAGCGATGTCGGCGATGGGCGGCAGGCAGCAGAGCACCGGGAGCTGGGCTCAGAGCTGGTGCGCCAAACGCGATGTCCCAGCCTGTGCACTGAGAGGCGGGTGTGCAGCTCCTGCCTGTGCTCCGGGACACGGGCACAAGGAATTGCTTACACAGAAGGAAAATCCAGCCAATTCGTAGAGAAACAAATTTAAACCCTGGTCAGTTTTGCTATTTTTATTGTCTTAGTAGGGCACTATTTATCTCTTGCAACCATTGCTCCAAGCCAAGTGAAATTACCATCTTGCAAAGAAAGCAAAAATCATTAAAAACACACAATGCAACTGGTCAAATGAACTCGAGGGAAGGACTAGTCCTAAGATCTGTGCAACAGTAGAGATATAAATGTCCTATGGAAAAGAATTCCCTGGGTGATTTTTTCATTATTGTAGTGACAGAAGAATTGATGACAGAAACAAAGGCTGTATCTTCAACAAAGGGTTGCTGATAAATCAGTATGCATAGGGGGTCTATACTCAATAATTTATATAATCTACAAAATAAAATCTAAAAAAGCAAATGTCATATTTTGCTAAAAGGCAAAAAGAAGTGGCAGAGAATGATTCCCATCCTTCTCGATGGGAATTACTGCTGCTGAGGACTCTTTAATAGTAACTATTATCACAGGCCAGATCCCAAGTTCCTTTTCTCCATCCTGATCTTGGCAAACTCCTGGTGCGGCTTTTGGTGAGTGTTTCCCTAACCCTAGGCTGAGCAGTTAAACCTATATGGGGGTGGGACTGGAGCCAAGCATATAGGTGTGGAGGGAGGCATATTTTGGCAGTCTGGTTTTCCCCTTGGCATGCCTTTTGTAGCTGCAGAGTCGCTGGAGCTCCAGGCTTTGCGGTTTTCTGAACGCCATCCCTAGGTGTTACCCTAACCCTAGGCTGAGTAGTTAAACCTGCATGGGGGTGAGACTGGAGCCAGGCAGCAAATTGTGGAGAGAGCCATTGTTATAGCAATCCTGTGCTCCCCTTGGCATGCCTATTGTAGCTGCAGTGTGTCTGGAGCTCTGTGGTTGGTGGTTTCCTAAACCCTAACCTAGGCATAAGCCTAAGCCTGGGCTGAGAAGTTAAAGCTGTATTGGTGTGAGGCTGGAGGCACACAGAAATGTGAGGGGGAGAGCCATGTTATGGCAGACCTGTCTTCTCTGGTGCATGCCTTTTGTAGAGGCAGAGTCCCAGAAGCTCGGGTCTTTGCTGTTTTCTGAAGCCTAACCTGGGGTTTGTGGGATATGAGGGATAGGTGCACTGCAGGAGAGAGGCAGGTTCTCTGTCCTGCTGCTGTGCCATTACTCTGCATGGGCAACTCCCCAAAACCAGTTGTTACAAAGAAGGGCTTCAGAGGGGAAAGGAGAAGCCCAGATTTAAGCACGGTCTGGCAGAGATATCAGCTGGGCTTTAGGCACCCACAGGGCTCCCATAATTGGTTTGGGAGGCAGCCAAGGGGCTGCTGGGGCGTGAGCTCCCTTTGCAGCCTGAGGAAATGCACAAGAGAAGACGTGTGTTTTGAGAAGTTGGTCTCATGATCTGTTCATTTCAATGGAAATTCTGGAGACTTTTCTGCTCCAATTCTGTGCGTTATTTCCTCCCCTTTTGGGAGCTGCACTAGCTATCTGGAAATGCTTCTGTGGTCTCCTTTCTTTGTAATTATTTATTCTCTCTGTGGTAGCCCTGCTGCCCATTATTAGTGGTTATGCCTACATTGTATAACAACGACAACAACAACAGTAATATGAAGAAGCTCTTCAGGTCCAGAGGCATTAAGAAAATGAAGACTGAATCAGCTGAACTTCTAACATAAGGATATGATTTTCCTTTTTTATTAAAAACAGCTAGTCTGGAAAACCAGGCATGGTTGAGTATAATGTAATAACAGCACTGAAGACATCTCACCTAAGAAAAACAGCACTATGGAACCTGAAGCCTATATGAGGACCCAAAATACCGCTGGGAAATTAGGGAATGTTTTTTAACATATTGTCTCAATACAGAAAACAAGACTCTATCAACAAGTCTCCAAGCATATTTTCTCCCTTCATCCATTCTTGCAAAGATACAGCTAAGTCAAATCTCAGCATACATAACTGACTGGCCCTTCCAAGAAGGTACAAGGATAAAGCCCTTTGCAAGTGGCTCTTAAGAAAAACTTGGCAACAACAGCTTGCAGGATGAAACCTTGCCAAAGATTAATAATCAGTTCCACAAGCAGCGGAACTAATGAAGCCACGTTTTCAACATGCATTTGCAAAATGCAGCTACTATTCACAAACACAAAGACTTAGTATTCTGCAAGAACAAACACAAAAACTTTCTAACTGAGCTGTTCTAAGACTTTGTTCTCTCTAGGTGTGTTTATAAAATTACCCCTGCACCTCCCAAAACCATCAGTTTTCATGAAACATGTAGAAACACCTTTCAGAACTATTTTTGAAATCTCTGCTTGCTGAAGTTGTTGAAATTGGCAAACAGATCAAGACATTACTAGGAGGACACACCTATAGACACACCAGTGATTGTACAGGCATTGGTTCTGTGGGAAGCAAGGAACTAAAGTGAGGTTGTGAAAGAAAATATAGAAGAAAGCATCCATTTCTTAGCACTTAGGGATTGATGGGATTTGCAAGGCAACTCCCATGATCAGGGCTGAGACACAGTAGCCAAGAACGATCCAGTTCTTTTGGTTTCAATGGCAAAATCTTCAGTGCCATTAGGGAGATCAGAGCTTATTTTTGTGCCATATCCAAAGGATGAAGTGTTCAGGAGTTGGCTGAATCTATGTAAGATAAGAGTGACTGGTAAAATCTTCCATAAAGTGGCATTCACTTCCTAGTAAATACCACTCCTTTTAAACCACGTGAGAGTTTTGGCATTTGCATTCAGTGGGAATGAACCGAAAGTTAGATAAGTGGGACAAAGTGATGGCAGATGGAACTCTCTGTGTGCCAGCATAAGTTAAAGGAAGCTGGAAAAATGTATTTCAGTTACCTAACACTTAAATGAAAAAAATCTGTGGTTAGAGCTGATCTGGGGGAAAAGCTGTGGGCACCTCTGTGGAGAACAGTGTAGTGTGGAGAGAGGAAGCTCAGGGCAGAGCAAAATAAAACCAGAACAAATTGTCATCTATTAAACTGGTCAGTTATATAGTACAATAGGAATCCCTAAACAAATCAGCTCTGTATCTCTGCCTTGAAATCAGTGATGGGCATGATCAATTCCATAACAAAGGGGCAGAGAGGAACAGAAAAGACTGGAAAAAAGTTGGCGCCATAATCTATGAGATAGTGGACTCTGCGATGGGAGAAGGGAATGAGTGAACACCATGGTTTAGCTTTGTGAAGAGCTGAGTCAGGGAAGAGACAGCATGATGAATTTCTAATTAGACCTTTAGCAAAGTCTCTTGCCACCTTCTGGCACCTTCCATAACTTTATGTGAATTATAATCTAGGATTTAACCAACACCTGGTGTAATAAAGAACAGAAATCTGGCATTATGATACATAGAGTTTTGAGACAAAAAGAAGTGCTGGAAAGTGGGACCAAGATAAGCAGCAGTAGTGATAAAATTAGTATTAATAAAGCTTTAGTATTAATTAAATTAGTATTAATAAAAGTATCAATAAAATTCTTATGCCTCTTGTCTTAGGATTCCCTTTCAGCTTTATGTAGCTCACCAAAGCTGAGCTTCTTCCTGCTGCTCTTTAAGCACAGCAACTTCCACATTAGGAAATACACTTTAAATGCAGAGAACTGGATAAGGATCAGAAAAAAACAGTGTAGTCTGGTACCTGCTGCAAAGGCATCACTTGTGAGCATGGAGTTACCCTTTCCACAGATCCCATGCCATTACAAGTCTGTCTTGAAATATCAAAGGCTTTTCTTAAGGTTGCATTTTCTCTTTGGAGTAACCACCTGAGGGCAACATCACACATGCAATGGGACATGCAGGGCTCCTATGTCTGGAATATTGCACTTGATGGAATATTGGACTCATTTTGAGGAATCCCATTTACCAGAAAAATCATGACAAATGAGAAACAGATCAAAGAAAACTAACAAAGATGATTAGGAGGCTGGAGATACTATGCAGAAAAACATTACAAAAACAAAATCTAGTTTGCCTAAGTCTAGTTGGATTAGGAGCAGAATCCTGGCCTCCAAGTATCTGAAGAGTGATGAGAAATTATTCAGCATAATAAAGGAAGAGAGAATTATGAGAAAAATGAAATGAAGCAAGGAAAATGTGTGTAGTTTTCCTGTTGTATTTTTCTTCCATGTGAGATATTGGGCTGTGAATGGGAGGTATTCATATCCTGTTTCTCTAATGAAAGACCAAGGCTCTGTTAGAGTAAGCATGATATGGGCCAGGAATAGAGACTCTTGGTCAAGAAGTGCAGCTCATAGTAAACTTGACTGTCAGGAGGTGACTAGTGGATAAAGCCAACCTGTGACATATTTCAGAGGGGTGGTTCTAGAGCAACATTGATTTCATATGGGGGCTACTTTTCCACTTTCCTATGCCAGTGTTTGAGCCCTTGGTTGGAGGCAGTTCATGGGACACATCACCGTTTACTCTGATTCTGGAGAATTATTTTTCTGGTGAGGAAGGGAGCTGAGCTCCATTCATGGATTTGGGATTCATTATCTTAAAAAGTGTAGAGATATAAAAGCTTCAGAGTGATCTGAGGCCCCTGTAGAGCCCTGGAAAACCTGTTCAATGTGCAGAATGGCACATTACACCAGGACTTTGCGGAGGGATCCACAAGATGCTCCCTTTTAAAATGCAGCTGAAGAATGGAATGGTGCACTGGCAGACTCATCTAACTCCAAGTAGCCAAGATGTCAACAGCAGTCAAGCTGCAGCAGTGTGGTGCATCAAGCTTGCTCAAGGCCCTGACTGGACTTGATGAGCCTCCCGGGATTCCTGTCTGGGTGTTACTTCATCCCTGCTAGAGTTTATATGCAGCTGCTATGCTGCAGTTAAACACTGATGCTGGGGCAGGCAGGCCCTGTGAGTGACAGAGCCTGAAAACTTGGGAAGCAAATCAAGCTTAAGCAACTAAATTGCCTCCAAACAGAAAGCAATAAAAGACAGCAATGCCTCCTTCTCTTCTTAGATCCCGTATTCAAGAAAGGAAATACTAATTATTCTAACAGTATCATTGGGCCTGAACTGTATCAATGATGACATGTCTTAAAAAAAAAGAAAAAAAGAGGGAAAATCTATTGTCTCCTCTCAGAGAGATTATTTGCAAACACAGCTAGTCAGACACCTTTCCTACAGACTGCAGCAATATTTTTTTCCACGAGATTGACAAGTCAACGCTCAAATACATCAGCCTGTATCTCAGATCCTGGAGGCACTAATGCACCAGTACAGCATTATCCCCACAGTCCACTGTTTACAGGTTTCTGTTAAAGATTAATAATCAAAGAACAAACAGTTTTTGTTTTGACTCTAATACTGATTCAAGCCTGTATCTCTGTTTAAGCAAAAGCAAACCAAGTGAGGGTTCACTTGCTCTGAGAGTCATTTATTCACAGGAAAAAGAACAAATTTCTCTTCATGTCCTTTAGATAGCTGGTGTGGGCAGCTCAGTGCCCAAAAGGCTTTCATGCCTCCATGGCACAGGAGCCAGGACCCAGAACAAAGTAAGTCCATATGACACGTCCTTAACCTGGAAAGTTAGAAGCAATTGTTAGGAAAAAAAAGGCAAAGTGATTTTCCAATAGAGAGTACTAACCCATGGCCTTTCTGCTAAGTTAAAGCCCCATCTGTTCTTTATCAGCATCCTCTGCAGGTTCCCAAACTGGCTGTGTCTCAGTGGAGGATGAAAAGTGGAAAGGAACAACCAGTACTGTAGTGCTCATTGCTCTGTGTTTGTTTCTCCTACTCTTACTTTCTACTCTTGCAAAGCAACATACAAAGGATGTCTGGCATCCAAGTACCTGATCTGTGCAGTGACATGAAGAGGGAGATACAAGTTGTTCTGTTATGGATGACATGGCAGAGGTTTCCCTAGCTGGAGGGGAAGTAACTGCTAAGAGACTGTTTTGTTTTTCCTGGCAGTTCCTTCCTGGCTTTGTAGCCCATAGGCTGTTTTCCTGGGAGAAGCAATCAGAAAGGTTCACTTGTTGTCATCATATCCTGTTTTCACTGGCCTCTGGAAAATGAAGCTGTCATGAGCATAAAAAAAAACCCCAAGGGCTGAGCCCTTGAACAGCCACCCATGGAAAAGCAATACCTTCCATAGCTGTACATGCTCCCCAGCCATCAGAACCTGCCCTGCTGCACAGACCTCAAGGGAGGAGGTGTCAGGAAGTCCAGCATCCTCCCCCCAGCACAGAGATGGGGACAGGAAAAGGTGCCCAAATATTCACTGGTGCATCACCAATACATCACAGCCACCACTGGCTCCTGCCTCTTGAACATGTGAGCAAATGTCATGGTTCAACTTCACAGGGGTGAGAAAACTTGTGGGTTGAGATAAAGACAGTTTAATAGGGAAAAAACAAGCCACAGCCACAAGCAAAGCAAAACAAGGAATTCATTCACTGCTTCCCATGGGCAGGCTGGTGCTCAGCCATCCCAGCAGGGCTCCATCATGGGCAATGGTGCCTTGGGAAGGTAAAACACAGCAACTCCAAATGTCCCCACTTCCTCCTTCTTCCCCCAGCTTTATATACTGAGCAGGATGCTGTATGGTGTGGAATGTCCCTTTGGTCAGCTGGGATCAGCTGTCCTGGCTGTGTCGCCTTCCAAATTCTTGTGCACCCCCAGCCCCATTGCTGGTGGCAGGGGGTTGAGGATCAGGAAGGACTTTGATGCTGTGCAAGCCCTCAGCAATAAAGAAAAACTCCCAGTGTTATCAACACCGTTTCCATCACAAATCCAAAACATAGCCCCATACTAGGTTACTATGAAGAAAATTAATTCTATTCCTGCCAAAACCAGCACAGCAGGGCAAGCAGCTCGGCTTTCCAGGTCTTTTCTTGCTCCCTTTCCCCTCCTGACTTCAAGAGGAGAACATATCCACCCAAGCAGACATGCTGGCCTGAGTGATGTTGGTATGGAAAATTTGGAAGCCAGCAGCTCCCTCTGCTTAGGGCCTCATGCTTTATTCATGATGCCTTGCTCTGAGTTTTGGGACTATAAATCCAGCCAGCTTTGCCTTAGAGCTGAACATGGAGAAGGGTCATTTCACAATCCACTGGAGCTGCTCTAGGTTCGCTATCCTCCAATATCTGTCCCACTGTGTATTCCTGACATCCCTTTATGATCTCAACTGCTCTTCCATGGGTGATACTGCCATCACTACTACTCCTGACTGCAGTGTGCAGTCATGCAGAATCTGGTGCCTCACTACTTCAGTGAAGTCCAGTGCTGTGCATGTTCCTCTTGCTGGTGATTTCCTGGATGACAAGCATTTGTAATGATCCCAGCCCTCATGTTTCAAAAGGCTCAGAGGTGGAAGGCAATTAATATTATCCTTATGTGCTTCCCAACCTGGAGGAGTTGCCTGCACACCATCAAGCACCAAGGCAGAAGGAAATTATCTGGAATTTCATACATTGCTTGGAGAGAAAAGAGCTTTCCCTCCTAAAGTCTGCCTCAACCATTTGTTTCACAAGGAGCTGTCATTTTCCAAGCTGCTGGCCTGGATGCTGCTTTGTGGTTCCTTCAGCATGGGGTTAAATGAGAAACAAGTCACAGAGTATCTGTGACCACTTTTCTCATCAAGAAACCGTCTTTAGCTCCCTTACCAAGGTCCCAGTAAACTTCCTGAAGCAACGGTGGAAACTCAGAAAGCACAAGGTCTTTGTGGAAGACTGTTAGTACATTATTCCCATTTCCATTTCTGCTAAAGCAACTGAGTGTGTTCAGTGGGATCTGCATGAGGTGAAAAGCGTCGGTGGCTCCAGGATAACAGACCTTGCAGGTGCAGGTGCTCTCCTTGCAGACACTGCATAACAGGGTGTGGGTGAAAGGAAGCCCTGGACACTGTCCTGACTTGTACCCCTTGTAATCAAAACAAGCAGTGACACGAAGGGAAACCAACTTTTATGGTTCAGCCTCTTCCCGATGGGGTCTGGTGAACCCCAGGAATCCTGCCAAGTCCAGCAGGGCAGGAGGAGCTGGGCCATCAGAAACACTCTGGAGTCTGTAGCCTGCACCACCTCCTAACACATTCCAGCCTCAGAGTTCCTGCAGCACTGCCTGCCTGAGGAGCCACCATCCAGGACAGTGGCTGGGGACGTGCCAGAGCATGCAACTTATTATGCACGAAAGCACTACACCAAAACATAAAAGAACAAGAGATTAAAGGGGAACAGATGTTGGCTGATTCTTGTCCACCCTGCTCCTGGGAGTCAGCCCAGTGCAGCTGCTGCCTGCCCCAGGCTCTGCCAGATCAGGGTAGCAGGGCTGGGATCCTTGCAGCCTTGCACTGCTCCTTGAATGACAGTACTGAGTGTGGTCCCTTTTCTGGTGTGGCAGCTTGTTTCGTATCCTTTTTGTGAAAATTCATTTAAATGATCCCCCACGATCACTGTGGGATGCTGGGCCCCACTGAGGTGAAATGTCAAATCCATAATGGGAAAGGAAATCTGAACCTCTAGGTCATTAGTCCCATACCACATTAGACCAGCCATGATGCAAAGCGTGGCCTTAGAGGAGCCAGAAAATGCTACTGACACTGCTTGGCTCTATACACAGTTCAGCTGCCAAAACTCCTATTCTTCACTTAATACATAAACTACGTTATACCCCATTTTTGTATCATTTTTTCTTGTCTTCCTTTCATTGTTTACAGCTTTTCTTTCAATATTTGATCTATTGCTGTCTCCTTTGTTCTGCACTCTGCTGTTTCCATTCAGTGGTGAACTTGGCAGTGCTGGGTTAACAGTTGGTCTGAGTGATTTTAGAGGTCTTTTCAAACATAAATGATTCTATAATTTTATATAATGTCTGGACTCTCTGTTCTCATATCCTCCTTGCTGACCCTCTCATTTCCTAAATCCTCAGGGAAATGCTGCCACCAACACTGACATCTCTGAGGGATTTCTGAAGGTGTCTCAGCCAAATCTGGGGAACTTATTGTGCCATCCTGACACTTAAACTGTACAAAAAGGCCCAGTTTTCAGTCATTTAAATTTCTTTCCGTATGGTCCTGATGAAGAAGGGTGAAAAAAAACTAAGCTAGAAGAATCCCAAACTGAACAGCTTATCCTTTTCAGAATATTGTCCCTCAGTGTCTCTAAGCCTTTTCTGCTGTTTACTAATCCCTCCCTTCTGCCAGTCCCCACCACTGGGAGCTATTGTCCACCTAATGCAGACCAGACCATGCCAGTAAGCTCCAGCCAAATTCAAACCATTAGTTGTAATGTGTCTACCACTAAAGTATCTGCAAATAGCGGTGAAATCCCAGAGAATTAAGCTTGAACACTAAACGTCAGAAACTGGCCTCCTGATTTTTATTTGCATATAATGGCTCACTCAAACACATCTGATAACTGAGGAACTGCAGCTGTAACTGTGCAGCAGAGCTCAGCACCTTCCAACCCCTGACAGCATCTTCCCTGCCAGTGTCCTGCCTCCCCTATTCCCATCAGAAACAAGAGAGGGGGTCACTCTTGCTGGTGCACCTCTTGGACTGTCGTTTTCCCCCAATATTGCACTCACAGAGCTCTGCTGAAAGCCCAGTGAGACAGCTACAGCTCTGAGGTGGCACTGTGCCTTCCCCATGACAGCACCCTAACAGCTCGCTGTGTACCCCTGCTCACAGCTGGGCCTTTCCCAGCACCCAACACCTCCAACAGCACCTTTCCTGTGTCTCTCCTGATACAGCTACCTGATCCTTGAAAAAAAAAAATATCTTTCTCAGCAGGTGTCCTGAGCCCCCCAGGAAGTGTTTGTTCTTCTCTGTTTGCAGATCTCTTCCCATTTATCAGGCCAGCCTGGTCACTCATCACCTCCTGATGTTAATGCTGGAAGATAGGGCCAGTGAGTGCAAGAGTGGCAAAGCTGTCATGCTCCAGCTGGGCAAAAGTGGAGCCTCACTCAGTAAATATTGACACGTCTGCAAGCAAACAGAAAGCAGCTTTCAGCAAGCAGCTCTCTGGCTCCCTGAGCTGATGCTGGACCAGAGACGCCTGATGCTTTGTGGTTATGAGCTGCTGTTTACAGAGGGCAGGATACAGGAATGGATCCCCAGCAGCTGTGATGACAGTGGCAAATTGATGGACTCACAGGAGCCACCAGCTGCATGCCCGCTGCCCACCTGCAACAAAACAAGTGGCTGCAACCACTTTAGCTTATGGAAAAACAACCTGTCTTTTCCATCCCTCAGCAACTTCCAGACAGGCTTTCTTCAAGAGGATATTCAAGACAGTCGTCATTAAAAAACAGGTAGCTCTAAACCAGCTTTTTGTTCCAAGTCTTTAGTTCCTCTGCTTTTCTGTCCTAAAACACTGCCATCAGTATTTAGTATTTAGTTATTGCACATTCTGTAAGTTGTCACATTTAGGCAAGTTACAGGTGCAAGTGAGTATAATGAGTCTTTCTCATCAATCTATGGAACTGAGTAGTCAGTCATTAGCAGCATTAGTTCTTACCCCTTATAAAAACTGGGAGTTTTATGCTCCCATTCAGATTATTGCCTGGTAGCTATGACCACATTCCCTGCAGAGGTGGAGCAGAGTCCTTATTTAAAGAAGAGATGGGATTGCAAGCAAAGGCTAGTGATGGATTGGCTTAATTTCCTGGCCCACCCTCTCTTTGACTTTGAGCAAGTTATTTGATCTCTTAATGCTCTAGTTCCCATACATGAAAAGGAAGTGATGATGCCTTCTTCTCTCCAGCTCTTTGTTTTTTTTTTTTTTAATCTTCTTAAACTGAAAGAAATTTTTGCTTTTTTTTTTTTTTTTTTGCTTTTTTTTTTTTTTTTTCTGTGCTTTGCATTTTCTGTTTGTTTGTATTTCTAGAACAATTAGATTCTGATACACAGCACAAGTTACCTAGTACTGAAGTAAGTGCAAATAATTATCTGTTCTCATTTGGAGTCTGTGGGCACCCTGAACAGCCAATAAACAAAGGGATGACGCAGATCCTTAACTGACGCTGTATGGATCTTAGATAGAGGACTAAGGAGTGGAACAGTAAGTTCAGAAGTAGATTCCAGGAGTCACCATGTGTTTAATTCCTTTCAGCTTTTATGAATGTGCAAGTTAATTCTTTACGCTATTTTTCCACTCTCTGGTTTGTTCCTACTACCTGCTGTTTGCCTGCAGAGTAAAGACAACAGCTAATCCCCAGATCCTTTCCCCTGCAAGAAACAAACACTCAGGTAACATGCATGCTCTGGGGAGAGCTCTGCCTTGGAGCTTCTCTCTTCTCTTCTCTTCTCTTCTCTTCTCTTCTCTTCTCTTCTCTTCTCTTCTCTTCTCTTCTCTTCTCTTCTCTTCTCTTCCTCTTCCTCTTCCTCTTCCTCTTCCTCTTCCTCTTCCTCTTCCTCTTCCTCTTCCTCTTCCTCCCATTTTTCACTTCTATATCAAGCTGAAAATTTCTTAGAGCAAGGATATTGTCTGTGTAAGGCATCAAGCACAGCATGTCTATAGCACTGCCATGTGCTTGACAGGCCATTGGTGTGGACTGCACTAGGCAGAGTTTCTCATTTATTAATTACCTAGAGTAAGTCAATCATGAAAAGTTTTCTGCCAGATAGCTCTTCTGCTGAAGGTGTTGAGTGATGACAATACCAAAAGCATGCAAGAGATGGGTGGAAACCCAGCCTAGGGACAGCAGAAGGGAGACCAAGAGTTCAGGTGGTGCAGGACTGAATGTTTCACTGCTACAACAGCTGCAGCCTGAGTGCCAAGCAGGGCCCAAGGTCACCTAAGTGCTGCTTCGACAGTCCTGCTCTTCTGGTCCAAACCTCAGCAATGAAACTGTTTGACAGCAAAGCATTTCAGCTGTCCCTCCCCTCTGGTCACCCCTGCTCTGTGGTGCTTCTGCAGAGCTCTGTAAGGAAACCCACAGCTCCAGGCTGGGGTCAGCTCTTTCACCAAGATCACCAAAGATCACATTACAGAATTACAGAATAACTAGGTTGGAAGAGATCTCCAAGATCATCAAGTCCAACCCATACCCTAACACCTCAACTAAACCACGGCACCAAATGCCACATCCAGTCGCTTTTAAAATACATGCAGGGATTGTGACTACACCACCTCCCCAGGCAGAACATTCCAAGACTTTATTATTCTTTCAGTGAAAAACTTTTTCCTATATATCCAACCTATATCTCCCTTGGTGGAGTTTGAGACTGTGTCCTCTGGTTCTGTCACTTGCTGCCTGGTGAAAGAGACCAACCCCACTTGAGTACAACCACATTTTAGGAAGTTGTAGAGAGTGATAAGGTCACCGGTGAGTCTCCTTTTCTCCAGGCTGAACAACCCCAGCTCCCTCAGTCGCTCACCAGCCTCATTGCCTCCTCTGGATGTGCTCAAGCATCTCAACGTCCTTCCTAAACTGAGGGGCCCAGAACTGGACACAGCACTCAAGGTGTGTCATCAAAGCCAGTGCCAAAAGTTCTGTGTGCCTCCAGGCCTGGCAAGTCCACCAGTACAAATGAATTGCAGAGAACAAACATTACAAAGCATGTGGGAAGGACAGAGAGAGAAGAGAGAAACACAGCAAAGGATGAACAGAAAAAGAAAAGGATGTAGCAGACACGAAATGGACCTACAGGTTAATGGAAGCACAAATTGGTGATACCTTTTGTCAAATATTCCTTGAAGGATGGTTTGCACAATTACAGCCAGAGGCAACATTAACAGCCAGCACTGAAACGCTGCTGGCAAGCTGCATTCCTCTTCTAAAAGCCACCCATGCTTACCACTGCAAAAGTATCAGTAGAGCTGTCAGTACGTATGATGAAGAAAATTATTCCAGGCAAATTTTCCATACTAACTGCTTCCATTATACACATTACACACTGTATGTCACCTATACATTGAAGACAGAATGCACAATCCTGTTATTTGGTCACGTCTCTCCCCTCAGCACTGTAAAAAGTGGGACTGGACTGCACCTTTGCCTTCAGAAGAAGATGGGCAGTAAATAATTTATTTAGAGGATTTTTCTGGCACAGACAGATGTGTATAGACACAGAAGGAAAACACTGCTTGTTGAAAGGTCAGCAGATACTGATTATGAGCAGGGGAATGTTCTCACAGGAAACACTGAAGACTGTGCAGAAGTAAACATACCTCCAGTGTGGAGTGGCGTGGTGATCCAGCTGAGTCCCCCTCTGGGGACTAGCTTCCCAGGGATGATGCACAAGGCCCTTGGGGTATTTACACAGCCTGTTTTCTAAAGACCAGCTGCCACTCAGCACAGTTTATCTTCTTTTCCTGATTATTCAATCTGTGTTTTCTTTGCTCCTTCTGGCTGCCTCTTCCTCCAGTTCCTGGAACTGTGAGCAGCTGAGGCCCCAGTAACACCTGTGTGCGCGCCAGGCACAGCAGCTGCCGCATCCGCGGATGCCGAGTGCAGTCTGTCCACCACACGCATTTCCACACCACTGGGCAACAGGCTACTTTCAGATTCTTCCCATGCAGATTTGTTCCTAACTCAGAAACGGTGTTTTCCTGGAGTGTGAAAACTCTTAGCTCCTGGTATGTCTGCATTTTGAGTTTCTTTCAGTGAGGAGGGCTCTCTGAAAAGACCCATCCTCTCGTTGCTACCAAAATTAGAAGAGGAGAGACACTTCCAGCTTGTGACAAGCCTGGCTGAATTCTAGTAGAGGCACTGAGAATGTAACAAGTGGGGATGTCACTGGATCCTTGCATTTGGGTCCCTTAGATGCTCCAAATTCCAAGTGTCTTTCAACAGAAAGAGCATTTGAAGCAAACACAGTTCTGGTGCTCCTACAGAGGGTCAAAGCCCCTCTTCTGCTGGCAAAGGCTCGTGTGTCCATGTCTGATAGCTCTCCCTGCAGGGCCACAAATGTCAGATATTTGTTGCAGTCTCTGCTTTGGCCTGGAGGAGCCCTGACTTGCACAGCATTTCCAAACACACAAAGATTAAGGAGGAAGCCAAGCTGAACGGCTGGCATCCCTTCAACACACGTCTTAGCTAGAATTTTGCTTGTTTCTTGCAACAAGGTTCAGAGGGATGCACTCTTCTCTGTGGAACAAAGAGGGCACTGTGTACCAAGCTTTTGCTGTACAAAATCAGTTCAGTGAAATTCCCATTGCTGTTTGCCTGCTCCTAGTCTGCTCAAAAGGCCTGCTGTCCCCAGTACCTCCACTATTTTTTTGATCCAACAACTGTAACAATAAAAGATGTCAACGAGTTGCCCATAGAACACAATTCACATCTGAGAGAGATGATTTTTTGCATCCAGTACAGGCTTTTTCTAGTCATAACGTTGAAAAGAAAAAATCCTTATAAAATATGATTTTAAGAGGAACTTTAAAAAGCACTTCCTAAACAAACAAAAGCTTCCCTTGCTACCTTCAGGTTGTATTACCATCAAATTTTCTCCTTAAAAACAGTGGAGAGGAAGAGAAATAATAATATTAATTACTATTCATGGGTTGTTCAAGTACCCAAGGAGGTGTGGTTTAAACTAAACAAAAACCACTCCCAAACCCAAACTTCTGTGGTTCTCCCAAACCACTTCCTATAGGGTAGGAATGACTGCTTGATGTTCCTACTGCTCTGGTGGGTGCAAAGGCTGTGAACCAGGTAGGGTTTCTTCAACATACAAGGGAGTTCATCATCAGCCAAGGTACTTCTGGCTTAAGTAATCAGTTCAATGGACTTCAGTATTGTTAAATAATTGTAACCATAAGTCCTCTGGGAGTTTGAACCATGCTGTTGTTCTCTCACAAGCAATTTGTGAGGAATCTCTCCCCTTAGGAGTCTGCTTTAGTCAGTAATGTGAGACAGCTGTGCGTTTTCTTTGGGAGAGAGGAACTCCCAGTGGCCAGAGCCCAGGCTGTGCTCTAATCATCTCCCATTATGTTACCTTACAGCTTCTCTTCAGAACAGGTAGACACCTCAAAAACCACATTTAACTTTCTCATCAAGTTCATACTGTAGGTTACTGCTGTAATTTTGTTTCTCCATGTTGTCCATTGACAACAGCTGCTTTATTGCCATTTCTGCAACTGCAGTTCCGTTGACTCTGCATTTGTACTCCCCAGATGAGATCCTGATCCAGCAAAATCAATGAAAGCTTTGATACTGACTTCTGCTGGACCTAGGCTTCAACCAATAGCCTCTGGCTGTTGTTAAACCTGTGTTTCAACCTATTCCTGATTTCAGGGTTTTTTTCACAGCACTGCTCTTCCAACCACTCAGCAATGCACACGTCTAGCAGTAAACCTGAGTTCCTATTTCTCTTTACATCTAGTATATGATGTTTAGAAAATGGCTGCAGCATTCACCCTCCCTCAGCCAACTTCATACAGCTGTGGCCCATAATCTCTAATCTCAAGGTGAAATGACATGACTCTGGGTTAACTGGGGCAAAAATAAAGCTGTGGTCAAATGAAAAGGAAACTTTTGGGTGGTTTTGTATTTTAAAATTGATTAAGCATTTGCACACAGAGACCCACCAAAGTCCTAGAACTAGGCAGATTGGTCAGTATTGACCCTCACAGCCCTCTCCCAAAACAAATACACCCTAGCTCATCCCTGCTGGTAATGATAGCTGTAAAACAAAGAATGCTCGAGGACACCTCATGGTGGTTGTCTGGGAAAGAAAATTTGGTTCAAAAGCACTACCACAGTCCCAGTCTGCATGCCTTAGATGCTCAGAAGCTGGCAACAACCCATTCCACAGTGATTCTTCTCAGGTCAAGCTCTGCAATGTGTTGTTATTAGTCTGAGGTGAACTGTATGAAATCCTGAAGCAGTCCGAACCAAGAGTACAGCACATCATCCACGCTCCTGCCCTCAATCAGTTTTCTTTCCAATGGAAAGCTGGAAGCATGGTAGGGAGGAGAGAGAAGAGAAGGCAGACAATTACACACCCAAGCTACATCCTGACAAACAAGCAGCATGTGACTGCAGTGCACATCTGGGCCTCCAAGCTGGAAAACAGCCCCAGGCCTCACAGTTCAGATGCACCTCTACACCTCACAAGTTGTTTTATGCAGGAAATTGCCCTGTGGCTGGCTATGAAGCCCAAATAACTGGCTGTGAGAGACCCACACCATCCTTCATGGGCATCCTGCTGTGCTGCTGCATTGACAAGCTCACAGGGGGACTTGGGCATGTGGTTTCTCTTACTGTCATAAGGAAACTTTCCTTGGCTCAGATCTGAAATGACCTCCAGACCTTCCTAGACAAGGTCACTCTGCTGCAGGAAATTCTGAGGTAGAGGCTGGTAGAAGCAAAGGTAACAGTGCAGGAAAGCAAGCTGGTACTTATTATTGTGACACCACTTGCAATCCTATATAGACTAAAGGCCAGACTGGGAGGAGGATTCATTCTGCAAGGTGCCTAACAAACCCAAAGCGACCCTCCATCCTTGCAGTTGTAAGCTGGGCTCAGGCAAAGGAAAACGTCCAAAGCTGCAGCATTTACTTGTTCACTTTTTGGTTTTTGCTATGAATTGTTTAAAGATCAAAGACCTGGCAAACAGATGAAACCAAGAAAGATGGGAGTCTGGAAAGAATATGGCTCAGGCCTACAAATTATGGTTTTATAGAGTAGATCGGATTTTGGGACTGATGAAGACAATAACAAACAAATCAAGACAAGAAGTAGAGAGGTAAGAAATAAATTTTAGGGGATTAGGACTCTGGATCAGGTTATTAAGAAGAGTTTTCATGCATACCCATGAAACTAGAGATTGCATTCTCTCTTTAGACCAAATAGAAGTCTCTATGCAGACAAGAAAGAAAAATCAGTCCTACCAGAGCTCTGTCAATAAAGAAATGTCAATAAAGTTCAGTTGTTAAAACGATTTCCCAATGCAGAGGACAAAATACTTTTTAAAGGGTGGTCTATTACCTCTTTCAGTGACAACCCTATCCTCTCAGTTACAAATTATTACTCAGCTTTCCATTAATAGCTATGTTGGAGGGACATATCCATTTAATATTTGGAATTCTTCACATATAATTCCCTTATGAATGGGAAATGTGTGTTTAAGATTACTAAATGAGTAGAGACAAATTCTGCCCTTTGAAAACTTGATGTAAAGTATCTGCTCTAATATAGATTTACACTTGTAGTTAAATCAGGGTAAATGAGAACAAACTTTAGCCTCATGATATTCTGCACAGTGGTAGGAATGTAACACAAGAAAGGGCTCCTTTCTAACTGCTTGCAGAATTTAAGACAGATAAATAAATAATAATAAGCCTCTGTTTCTGAAAGGAGATATTCAGTCTACCCAAAGCACCATCCAAGTCATTAAAGGATTCCCAGGTGCCAGCATTTGGAAAGGGTATTATCTATTCAAACAGTTTAGGCAGAGGTCTCTGCTGCTCTCTCTCCTGGGTCATCTCAGATTTCCTCAGTCTCTGCCCAGAGCTGAGTTGAGGCAGGAAAGAAAAGCTGGAAATTTCAGAGGAGTAGCATTTTCTCCTGAATTAGACAGAATATTTTTTTCAGTCTCACAGTAAAAATGAGGAAACCCCTTGTTTGTTAGTGCAGCTGCCTGGGTGAGGGCCACACACTGCATGTGGAGGAACAGACTCTGCCGCAGATGCTCTGCAAAGAACCCTCTTTCTTTCCCCTTTTCTGATATAATTTACCTGGCCCATCTCTATTACTGGGAATTGAAATCACATACAAATGTCAGCACAATGCAGCTGGGCTTTAAAAACATCGTAATTCAGCAGCAGGTGGAAGAGTGAATCCACTCAAAGGCAAAGGGCTAAGCTTTGCTGGCAAGAGCCAGTGCCACAAAGATGGGGATGCAAACACCTCTCTGGATGTTTGATGCTTGGAGGGCAAAGACAGTTATCTGCAGCTGCACAGCCCATCTGAGCTCATCCTGCACATTTTTAAAGGTTCAAAGACCTAAGCAGGTGCTCTAGACTGAATAGAAATTTCATATTGGGACATATTTTCCGAGGGGGGAAAAAAGACCTGTTGAAAATGGCAATCACTATAGAAAGTGACACTGAGAAAAGGCCAGTGGTCTCTGACTATCTGGCAAAGAGAGACATGCAGATGTCTTCACAGGAATAAGCTCTGCCTGGATAAAAACCAAGCTTACTACAAGAAGAATATTTTCTGGAAACCTTATTTTTAATTAATGACATCTGCCCTGTCAGTTGTTCTGGTCCCAGAGCTCCCCTGCATGCACCTTTTTACTGTTGCTCTGGGCTCTCAGGTGCTAGGCCAGAAACACCCACCCCGTCATCAGCTTGCCACATGCATCAAGCATCACCCAAGTCTTTGCTCCTTTTTTGCTTAAACACTTTAGAGAGATTCTGCCTGGAGCCACCTGAAAACTTCAGACTTGAGCTCTCTTACAAGGACAAGCTGATTAAACCTTGTTACACCAGGACTGTGATTACTGCTGGCTGATGATTCATTCCACTCTGTGATGTGTAGTCTTGGTCACGGCTCTGAAAAGCCTAAATCAGGTCCCCGCATTATAAGGCATGCTCTTCTACCATTTTGCTGTAGCAACTGCAGCTTGTAGAGATGAGTGTCAGTCCTAAAAATTGAATATAAAGACCAGGGACTGCTGTCAGCAAGTTGCTTCCAGGGAATAGCCAAAACAATTTAGCAATCTTTCATGCACTGCCCATTTTTGTAGGATGTCTGAAAAACCCTGCATTAGTTGTTTGTGAATATATTAAATCCTAGTGCCAAGACACTAAAATGATGGGCTGGATAACACCCATACCAATGTGGATAACACCTATACCAATGCATTAAATCCTCCTGAAGCCTAACCACAGTCAGAACTACACTGACATAGCAATTTCTCCCTATGCTGCTTTGTCTTTCCCAGGATTCCTCAACAGCATCATCCTCCTCAGGCTGTCAGCAGTCCAACTGGCAGCATGATGCGTGCAAAGTCACAGTGCTACATCTCACCCCTCTGGTACCTGAAAAACAACCAAGACAGACATGTGTGTTCAGCTGTCAGCTAGAAGTATCACAGCAACTCGAGTGATGCCCAGGCAGGATGATGTAATCAGCACATTGGTATTTCTTACCCCACTAAACTCTACCTGCCCCCTGTGCCAAGAGCAGTCAGTATGATAGATGTTATTAGGAGATGTGATGAAAAGCATGAAACAAACCTTAAAGACACAGAAAATTTCATGTCACAAAATGACAAAGCTTCTTGGCTCTTGTGCTTGTCTTTTCCTGAGTAAGGCAGGATAACCACTTTTTTTTTGGGCATATTGCCTGCCCAGGATTATGCCAAAGAGAATCTCCAGAGAAGGCTTGTGACAGTCATCCTGCAGATTTTCTCTGTATCTCAGCACAGCTGTTCCCATCCTGACCCACTAGCCCAATTTCTTGCTGAGTTGTTACTGAGAATGCTACTGCAGGCATTCCAGAAGTGGTGGAGTCCAGCTCATGGCAAATGCTGCACTTTCACCCCTTCGTCTCTGTGTCTCCCCATGACTGCACACAGCTAGCTCGGGTCCCACTAATAGAGAACATGGCATTGGTCCTGGACAAGCCAAAAGACCCATACTTTTTTCCTTTGAAGAGTGTGCAGTCAAGGTATTTCCAGTGTTTTCCCATATTTAGTACAATCTCCAAGACAGAGGAAAGTGTCTGTACTATATCAGGTAGGGACACTCCTGATCCCTTCTGTTGCTGTTAAACCATCACTTGGCTCTAGTTCCTTACTTTTTAAGCTCAGCATAGCTCAAGGCTTCACTTTGCAGTTCTTGAAGTTTGTTCAGCTGTTTGTCATTCACAGTCTCCTCCCCTTCTGACAAGAAGCCATCTATCTTTACTTCCTTATCGAGAAAAGCCCTGTACCTTCCTATCTTGCTTACTATCTCTTACTATCCTTAGCAGTAATGATTCCTTAGCAGGAAAATGATTCAAGGCTGCAATGTTTATGAAGTCAGAGACAGTATGAACTTTTGAGATTATTTGAAGGAAAATCAGATTTTATATTCAACACCCGGGAGGAATAATCCTTATCCATTTTTTGCTGCATCAGAACCAACTGCAGCTTTGTCTCTACCACACAAAAAAGCAGGTGATGGATAGCATTACAACCTGTGATCAGTGTCAGCCCAATGGATGCCCAGGAAAGTGCAATAGTTATTCTGCAATAATATTTTGAGGACAGCCTTATTAATTTGTACCAGCAGAAGTGACATGGAATGACAGCTGTTTTTCTTTCTTTGAAGATGAAGTATACTAAAAAAACATAGGAAGAAGAGCTCACTTCACCACATCACTTAAACTGTTTTCAAATGCTTTATGAAGGTGTGCAAGCATCCAGGAGCCTGCTGTGCTCACAGCAGCAACTCACTTGTATTTCAAGATGCTTAGTTCTGTAAGCTTTGCTACCTTGCCTGAGATGAGCGGAAGGGAGCCTGAGACTGGTATCTCCCCCAAAAGGATGCCAGCTCTAAAGGGTGCAGCTGGGAGAAGCTGAAGCTGTTTGGTACACAGGTAAGAGCATGTTCCCTGCAAAGGCAGGAGAACTCAGCCCTCTGATGGGAGCTGCTGGACTGAGGCACCTTCTCTTGTTGAAGCAGGTGTCTCAGAAATGCCACCTAGCCAGCTGCCAGCTGAATGATGCCTGCTGCCTCTCTTCCCTCCTGTCTGCCCAGCAGCTCCTTGTTTGAGCCTGGGATGGCAAATGGGAGAAACTGCTTTCGAACTGTTTAATAACAGTGATGGTAACCTTTGACCTTACTGAATAGCAGTGCTTTTGACCTTTCATTTGTTAAATAATGCAAGCACTTACTTCCCAATCCTTATCAGTGTTTAGTAATTGGGGTCAAGACAAAGGGGAGCAGAGTTATCCACCAGACTTTACTGAACCAGGAAGAATTTCCTTAAGCTATAGATATTCTTTTTGATAATCTTCAGTGAGGGCAGGCAAAGACTAGAGACTAGGTGGCTTAGAAGATCCATAACAGGCTAAAGAGCCTCTCAAATGTTAGCATCTGGTTTGAATCCAGCTGTGGTTGACAGTGTCAGAAATTCATAATGATCTTGGGTTGCCTCTCTGACTCATGTGAAATGAGTTTGGCTTGCAGTTCTGCTGTTTATGGTCCATTGTAGCCCCAGCATAAAATACTAACACACACTTCTAGAGAAATTATTAATTAAATGAGTCTATAAAGCCTGAAAATTCCTGTTCCATTGAGCAAATCAGGCACAGGTAGGTGGCAGTGGTCTGCGGTCATTCCTGTGTGTCCTGCCTGATTCGTGCCAAAGACAAGGTAGTTAATCTTCAGGAATCTGAGTTGCCTTTTGTACAGGATAAGTAAAGCTAATGGGTCAGCTTGTGTGCTGTACAGCCCATTAAACACCTCACTTGACAAAAAATCAGGTGACAACGGTTACAGGCAGCAGTCCCAGGATCAGTGTTTTCCTTAGAAGTGAACAGGAAACGGATGAAAAAGAAAGAATTTATGACTTTACAATGGAATTAAATGTAAGTGCATGCACATATTTATTTATATAACGCACACATATAAAAAAAGCTTAAATTTCCTGAAGACGTCAAATAGAAATTCTATTTGTCTAAGCAGCTGCACAATCTCATTACTTATTTATTGTATTTTGTGTTAAGCCTGACGGCAATATTTTTAGGGCAGGAGCTGTTTCCTGGATGTCTGTGATTCAGCAAAATGAGCTGCCAAAGAGCAATCCCAATGCTGTAACTTATAAATAAGCCATTTATTTATAGAGGTACACGAGCTAGATAAGATCGCAGAATCATGATATGTTAAGGGATTGGAATGGACCTTAAAGATCATCCCAATCCCAACACCTCCCACTAGTCCACATTGCTCAAGGCCTTACCCAATCTGGCTTTGAACACTGCCAGGATTGGGGCTTTCACAGCCTCCTTGTTCCACTGTCTCACCATGCTCACAGTAAAGAATTTCTTCCTAATATCTAACCTAAATTTCCTCTCTTTCAGTTTGCACTCAACACTGCTCATCCTATCACTACAGTTCTGGATGAAGAGTCCCTCTCTGGCTTCCTTGTTGGTAGTGGAAGGCTGCCATGAGGTCTCCATAAAACCTTCTCCAACCCAAAGGGTCCCAACTTTCTCAACCTGTGCGCCTTCCTCTCAAGTCCCCCTTTCTTCATCGGGGAGGCGCTTCAGTCCTCTAATCAATTTCATGGCCCTCCTCAGGATCTGTAAGAATGACATTGTAAGCAGTGAGCTTACAGTGAGATTACAGCAGTAAGCATAAAGGTTGTTTTTTCCCTGTTGTACGCAATTGCATGCCCACCTGCGTTTTGGCTTTGGATTTAGGCCTCTAGAACCGGAGGAGCGCAGCGCGGGCAGACACGCACGGCTCCATCCCTCCTGGGCTGCTGCCCGTCACTGTGGGTGTGCCGGGGGGCTGAGGCGGGCCCGCACGGCCGCGCCGCCCGCCGTCCCTCGGCCCCCGGGCGGGCGGGCCGCGGTCTCCCGGCAACAGCGGGGACGCGCAGCGCCATGGACGTGCAGTCGCTGCCCGCGGCCCTGGCGCTGGTGGCCGGCGGCGGCGCGGGGCTCAGCCCGGAGCAGCGGGCGGCTCTGGGCGCCTCGCTGCCGCTGCTGCAGCGCGACTACCGCTTCGAGCGGGTCTGGTTCTGGGGCTGCATCCAGGGCGTGCGCGGCGCCTACTACATCGCCGAGGGGCTGGGCCCCGACCGCGCCGCGCCCCGCAGCCGCCTGTACAGGTGCGGGGGCCGCCCCGGGGCTGTGGGGTCGGAGGGGCTGTCCGGCCTCGCTGCGCCCTCAGGGGCCTGGCGAAGCTGCTTCGAGCCCTGCTCTTTAAAGGGCTCGGCCTGAGTCGTGCTTGTCGTTGGCAGCTTGAACTGCTTGGACTGGAGCCTGCTGACGCCAGCCACCAAGGAGATGCTCGCACTGGCTGAGCAGGTGAAGGGCCGCTTTCAGGGGGATCCTTCCTTTGAGTACAGCTTGGCTGAGATAAACGCAGAAGCTGCTGCAAGGCTGATGGAAAGTGGTAAGGAGGTAAATACAGGACAACGCTTTTGAACTCTGTTCACTACATTTGTGCCCCTCACTCTGGACAGGTAGTGGCTTCTCCTCGTTTATAATGAGCAGCATGAGCGTGTGGTCAGGCAAAAGATACACAATTTCCTCTTGGTTAGAGCACGCTGCTTATTACACCAAGATTGCTGTATGGGCTGTTCGCTGAAGAGTTGGATTTGATGATCCTTAAGGGTCCCTTCCAACTCAAAATGTTCTGTATCTCTGTAATCCTCACCGTCATTGTGTAACAACAGCTTCTTGATTGGACTCCTACTTCAGTTCTTGCTGTCAAGCCTCAGAAATAGTAAATATCCCTTCTGCTTTATTGTGCACAACTGGTACAGATCCTCACTGTGGTTTCTAAAGCTTTAATAGTAACTGCAGGTAACATTCTTTATAAATGAACAGACAAGTCATAAGTAGGGGAATTGAGAGGAAGGAAAGAATAGATGAAGGGATGGATAGTTAGATCTCTGGTGAGTCTAAACAGTCTGCTCCTAGCCATGTTTTCTGTCATATCTTAGGAGAGAAATGTCTTTTGAGGTCCTCTTAGTGCCATTGGACTCCAAGATGATGAGTCCCTTGTGTCACCTCAAGTTTATTTTTAGAAATGAAAACAGGGAAAGCCCTGCATTTAAAATGTCCCTATTTTTCTTTAAAGCCTGTGATGAAGGAGGAGGCCCGCCTCATAGCCACGATTGAACTGATAGACAGAGCAGTTGGTATCGTCCCCCGGGGGGCATTTGTGAAGACTCCTCTTGGGGCTGTGCATGAAAATAGACACTTTGAAGGTAAATTCTGATTGTCTTTTATTCAGGATCAACTGTACTTTGATCATAAAGGCTGTAAATTAAGATGACTTTCTCTAACTGATGTTTTGATTTCAGTTGGGGTTTTTTTTTTTGCCTGGATAAGATGAATAGGAAGGAGAGAATCCACTGCCACTAATGTTCAGGTGCATGATTCAACTTTGAAAGGTGGGAAAAGAGTCAGTAATAGTTCTGAGTCATTAAGCTGAATCATTTGTCTGTATAAACTGTAGTTTATGTCCAAGTTTAGCAATCACAGATGTAGTGAATTGTCCATTTAGATATAGGATATGACCAAATGGGCACAGAAAGTTGTCCTCGAGTCAGGTTATCTGGGACTGCAGTCAGAATGGTCTGCAATGCACTGCACTGGCACGTGCTGACACCTGTTTCTGACAAGCCTTCTGTGTAGTCTGTTGGAGAAAGATTGTGGTTCTGTCCTAGATTGTGATTCTGGGCTGTAGGCATTAGAGAAGCAAGGTTATACTCAATAGTATATCTCGAATGCTACCCTAGTTCATTCACTTATGTATTAATGTTCACCAATGGCTGTTTGCAGGTCTGTCTTTGGCAGAGGCAAAAAAGTTAAGTTCCTATTTCCATCTCACTGAGCCTGTTAACCTGAAGAATAAAACCCTGCTGGAAAAGGCTGACCTGGACCCATCCACCGACTTTCTAGATTCTCTGGAGCATGACATCCCACGAGGTAAAGGTAGCAAAATCAACAGATGCAATGAAAGGGAAGGCCAGTTTGAGTAGCCTTGGAAACACTGAGGGGACTGGTATGGGTTACTGCAGAGGTGGTATGAGAAGCTTCTGTGAATCCCTAAAGGAACTTTCTCCTTTACTAAATATTGTAGTTACTTCCTGGTTTATGCAATCAATTCTAAATTGATGCTTACAATGGAAAGATGTAAGTGTACCAGGGCTGTCACATCCTCACTACAGGTCTGACCACACTGCCTCAGTGCCATATTCCCTCCTGACTTCTGTAAAGCCTGTGACAAATGATGACCCTGTTGGGAGAGATAACTCCACCAGTGATACAGGGAATTTATGTGGTTTGAAGTATTTCACACCTCTTGTTCCACCCAGTATTTCTCTTCTTTATCTAAATGGGCTCTCATTAACACCAAGCTGATATCTCAGAGAGGCTGAATTCAAATGTTCCTTTGATAAACTGTATTGGAATAGTCTGTACTCTGGCAGGATTATACACCATGAAAGGAGAAAAAAATACAAGCATACCAGATTGTATCTTCAGTTTACATCTCTGCTGTTCTGCTGGACAGCTGCAAATATATTTAAAGTCTCTTCCAGGGATTGCTCTGGCAGGATATTTCTCTAAAGAGATGGGAGTGGCTTGTTATTTGTTTCTATCTGTTTTTTGCTGATATGCTGCAATTTTTTTTATTGTACCAGGTGTTCTCATGTCCTCTGTCTAGGGAGATTCCAGGGAAACAATTTAAACTTAAATTTGTTATTTTATTCCTGTTCAGGAGTAGAAGGGTACGATACTGGGTAACCTGTGCCAGATGGAATTGAGTGGATGGACAATGAATTGCCAGTGTTGTAAATAGTTTTAAAGATTCTCTGTCCCTCCCTTCCTCTGGCAAAAAAAGAACTGAGAATGTGAGCTCCTGCCTGAATTCTAAACATTTTTGACAGAGCATAAACCGCTAAAATCTAAACCACTCTTCAGTTTACTGGGAGTGTCCTTATGCAGTCGTTTTCCAGAGGTGTAGTATGGAGAAACTGCACATTTCTACATACACACTCATTGAGGCAGCCCTTTTGACTTAAAGAACTGCAAGAGGGATTAGATCCAAGATATCTCCTATGAAAATTTTAGCTGCAGTTTTGTATGGTAGTTTGTCTTCCTGCTGCTCCCCCCCTTTATTCCTCCCTCCCTTGTGGTCGGGAGACACACCATGTGTTAGACATGAAGATGGAATTTTGTTAAAGTCTTCAAATCAAATTTGACTTTAGCTGTGTTTTACCTGGTGGCAGATAGAAAGTGGGGCTCAACTGTGCCACTCATGATTGTGTTCCTGTGGCAGTCTGATATCTTTGTAAGCATGAACCTTTACTCCTTTCCTGGGTGGATGTTGCTGTTAGTGTAAATTTCAGTATCCTTTAAAAAGTTGCTTCTGAAAGACTACCTGAACTAAAATGCAGCTGAGTGCTTCTTAATGGAAGAGAAGATTCATCATGGTGCCTGTGCAGCTCTGCCTGCTCTGTCCTGAATTCAGGGATGAGGTGAAGGAGGTAAGACAGTAATTGGTTACAGGATCAATAAGGCGTGTATAGCCTCTCTAATGGCATTCTATCACATGCAGATAGAAGCTCTGACATTAAAAAAAGATCAACCCAGTCTCCTTTAACAAGCATTCAGGTTGCCTAAAAGTACTGGTTGCTTGGGGAAAAAAAACAGGACAGACTCAGGCTTTCTACTGATTTTATCAGCATGGCTTTGCCAGAGTCACTCCTGGTTGTGAGATACTCAAACTCTGGTTCTCAGATTACCTTCCTTGAGCTCTGACAGTGCATGTTGGTCCTGACAGAGCAGAAAAAGTAGACAGTGCTTTTTCTATTTACTGACATGTTCAAAGCTCTGGAAAATCTCCTCATTTTGACCCAAAGCTTTTCTTGCCTTTCCTGGTTAGATCCTGTCTTGAATGGTTATTGTCAGAGCAGAAGTGGGAATTCTCAAATTTATTGCATCTAGAATTGTGACTGAAGCTAGAAATGGCTCCTTTCTCAATAAATACATAAGAAGTGATTTGGAGGTAAGTGACATTGGAGTGAAGCTCCCAGCCTGCATTGGCTAAATTCCCCTAGCATCTTAAAAGACCTAAACAACAGATCGGAGAGATCAAGGGCTGATCTAAAAGTAACAACTCTGTTGGAATAGTTTTCTCTATTAATTGGAGACTTAGCATCTGTGATGGCTGTCAAGGGGGTAACTGTCATAAGATATATGGTGTGTCATTATAGGAGAGCAGAGGTGTCTTACAGAATGGAAAGTTGGAGGCAGAGAGAACATTTTATATGACAGCTGAGAGGTGGGAAGAAAGGAAGTTAAAACTGGATTGAATAAAGGCAACAATGGTAAAAGCAAAGTTTAGTGCGAAATTGGAAAACCTGGAGTTTTGTAACAAAACTGTCTGCCATTCTTATCTTTACCAGTGATATCTGTGGTGTTTGCAGGTTCCAGATTCTGTCTGTATGTCTATCTATCAGGTTATTTGTGCACTTTAAAAGTTCAGAATATGTTGCTGCTTTTCCTTTAATCATTCTGTCTTTTTTCTTGGTGTCTCAGCTCCCACAGACAAATGGCTGACTTAGCTTTTTTTTTAAAAGAAAAATGCATTTTTAAAAATGATTCTAGAGAAAAGTGGGAAATGAGAACCTTGTCTTGACAGCATGAACATGGAGGGGTTGTGATAGAGATCTTCTGTCACCACAGTATCAGATCATGTAATGCTTCATCCTGATCCAAATGGCCAGCTGGCCAGAACGTTGCATGCTGGGATCTGTAGGTTTTGCTGGCCATATGTCTGCATTAAAGATAAGCTTGTTTGCTCTAGTCTAAGCAGACAATCTGCTCAACTTTATGCACAATTACATGTGGCCTTTCAGCTGCTGGCACATTGCCAGCGTTGTCCTTTCTGCTGCATGGAGTTTGGAACCCTGGACATAGTATTTCAGGAACTGAGGCTGTGGCAGTTTTACATCTGCTTGCAGATAATGGAATGGCAAAGCAAATAGTAATAATTCCTAGCATACCTACAGTATTTTCACTTGATGACTTAATGTTGTGAAGATATAAAATAGACACTTCTCAGGCATTGATAATGATGGGGGAAGCAAAAATTGAGGGGGAAGGTTGATTTTACTGTGACCCTACTATCAGATCAGACTATGCCCCATTCTGCAAGGATAAAGAAAGGGGATGAGTGAAAGGCTGGGATACTAGTGTAGAATGGAAAGCGTGGAAGAAAGTGAGACAAGGGATGGAGAATTCAGTTCTTTGGCACTTTCAAACTGCAATTCAGAAAAACAGTAGCTTGACTTGAGGGTTTGTTACAGATTACTGACTCAGATCACTTTGATATGGAGATAAGGGAAACCAACAGAACACTGCTAAAAACTGATGTAGGCAGGAAGGTATGTCTAGATAGTAAAAGATATGAGTGGAAATAGGATTTATATGAGAAGACTTTCTTCAAAAGCCATGACCCCAAATCAGTAAATAGCTGCCTTTGGCTGAAAACCTACCACAGTGCACTTGTAGATTAAGAGTAGAAATTAGAATAAAAGAAGACATATTAAAGGAAATGCAGAATGTTTGGAATGATTGATGATTGATATAAATTGGAATTTATAATGAGGAGAGAATAACAAAGGGAGCCAGAATAACTGGCTGTCGTGGAGTAGTCCGTGACAACAGTGAGGCAGATTTTTTAAAACTACATTGAGAAGAAAAGAAAGCATAGTAAAGGTACTGGAAACTGTCACTAAATGGTGATGGTAAAAAGGCTGATAAGCATGTGGAAGGGCAGAAGAGCTCGATTTTTTTCTGTTTTCTTTTCTGAAAGAATATGAACTTACATCAAGCAAAGACCATAAAATACTGTTTCAGACAGTTTTTAGACTGTTTGATAAGGGAGGGTAGAGTTAAACAACATCTACTGTGGATCAAAAACATTAAAATGGCAGAGTCAGATAATTTACTTCTGAAATCATTATCTCAAGAGACTTGTGGCATAATAATCTTTAATAAATCCCAGCATTGCAGAATTATTCCCCTAATTTTTATCTTCCTTAGCAGTTGTGATTCAGAATTCACTGTATGGGTGTATTTCTGGGAGAGGTCAGAAAGGGACCAATGCCAATATTGGTATTCTTCAACTTATTTATAAATTATCTAAAAGTACAGGGTTGGTGGAGAGACAAATAATGACAAAGGCAGGATGGATACAGAGATCTGGAAAACTGGGCTTACTTAAATACAGTACATTTTGATGTACCTACCTGCCAAGTCACATGAGGAAAGTAAGGACTCTAAGTCAGACTTTGAGAATTGTATTCTAGAAACTGTGGCTCTGAAAGGAAATCCAGGCACAGCCCACTGAACATCAGCTCCCAGGCTGGTCCTGAGACTTAAAAGGGTAACTTGATCTGCAGATACATAAACAAGGGTGTAGCAACTAGGAACAGAGGGGTGACTTTACTTTTGCATGTACTGTTAGTGGAATCATAACTGGATTACTGCACATTGCAAAACTGGAGAATTGCAGGAAAAAAATCACAAAATGATTCAAGGGCTGGTGAGAGACATAAACAGTTTGATCTGTTTATCTTGAGGAAAAGCCCGTGAGAATGGCTGTATTACACTGTGTAAATACTCTGTGGAGTTTAAGCATTAGGTACTGAAGATCTATTTATTATAGCAGAGAAAGTCATAACAGGAATCAGCAGCTAAAACTTATAGCCAGAGCTAAAATGAACGATGAGATACAATTTCTAAGAGTGAAAAGTTAGCAAGGGTAATGGATGAGCCTTATGTCTCATCTTAACATCATGCTGGATGTCTTCCTGGGAATTGTGTTTCAGTCAAATGCAAAGACAAGTTGATAGTCCCAGACATGTGTAAGTGACTTCAGTTTAATGGGCAGTGGTCCGTAGGAGTCCGGACTCCTGGTCTGCCTGGCCATAAACTTGATGACAGCCATGGAGGGTGATGTTCAGCTTGCACTTCTTCATTGTCAGTGACAGTAAAACAAAGGTGACAATGGGTTCCAAGTGCAAGTCAGCTCATTTCAGCTGGCATTTCTTTCTGAACTATGATATGTGAGAGCCCAAAAGAGGACTGAGGAGATTCCTGACTTACTGCCATTGTGGATCATTACTGCTGGGAGAGATTCTATAGCATCAGTCCAAATGAGTATACAGTGGCAGGGTGAATCAGTGAGTCTCGTCTACTTGCCATTTCAGCATGAAGATAGGGTAGTAGAAGTGCCTAGACAGAAGATCATTTCAGCTCCTTTACCATTTGCCTGTGGAGGAAGCCACTTGGAATGTAGTTCTATTGTTTTCACCTGAAAGTGCAGTGGTTTTGAAGTACTCCTTACACAGCATTACAGACAAAGGGATTTGTGGCCATTTCTTTGGCTGAAAACTTTGAGCACGAGCTTTTCTGTAAGCTTGCTGAACAGTAGCCTCAGTTAGAACACTAACCTCCTGTCATCTGAGGTTCATTAGCACAGTCTTTATCGGTTTAGCAAAAGCTGTTGCCTAATGGGTCCTTGAAGATGGAGGGGCTGCATTTCTAAGTGGGAGATAGTTTCCGTGGCTGCTCTCAAGGGCCATTTTGGTAGCCCCATCATGGCTGTCCCAAAAGTCAGGGTGCAGGAAGGAAGAAGGCCAGGAGGCATGACCCTGCTTTATCTCCATACATTAACACAGCTAATTAACTTGCTTTCCATCCCCCTCCCCCCTCCCTCCTCCCTCCAAGGCGATTAATCCCCTATCAGCCTCGGTCTCCAGCCATTTGAAGAGTCTGTGTCTGCAGAGGTATTTACAGCCCCCAGCCAGCCACCAGAGGCGAGGGCCCTTTATCAGGGCTCTAAGACAAATGGCTGCCTATCTCCCTAGTGGCCTTGCAAAATCCAGTGAAGTGCTATGCTGTGCTGGCCACCTACTTTCACCCAGCCTCCCTTCTCCACTAACATTTCACAGATGTGACCTGAGCCCTCCCCTTTCATTGCTTAACAATAAGCAGCACCTCCCCAGCTCTGTGAAAGCCGAGAGCAAGAGCACTTTACTCCTTAGCCTGCCAAGAGCCACACGGGGACAAGGCTTTTCAAGCTGTCTCACTGAAATCCAAACTAAAAGACTCATAATAAATGAGAGGGCAGTACTTCATGTTTGCAAGGATAAAAAGAGGTAGCAAAAATGTAGACTGAAATACCTAGCATGGCTCACAGCTATCCTCATTCCTCATTAGGAGATGTGATTCCCTAGGCTTGGTGAATGCATGAAACTGAGTTACAAAATCCCATGGAGTTACCTGACATTAATACAAGTAGTTTTGAAAAACAAGCTTTAGAATACAGTGTTAGTGAATGAGAAAACCAGATGAGTCATCTGAGCATCAGATGCATCAGAGCACTAGGATTTCTGACCTGAAAATTGAACCCAGTAGCTGGCTTAATGGGTTTTTAGTAAAAGCATTGGTACCTGAATTTCTCTGTTCAAACTGAAGTCAGCGATGCCCAGAAATAATTCCAGGATGACTTTAGCTGCTGCCTTCCAGCAGGGTGCACTATGGTGCCAGCATGCTCAGTGCTGAGCACAGAAAAAGAAACCATGGAAAAGTAAAATGAGAAAGAAAATCACCAAGAGCAGCATCAAATCAAGGAAAAGGTATGTCCTAAGTATGTCCTAAGTATGTCCAGACTGTGTCTGGAACTGGCCTCCTGAACTGTACGTATAGAGAAGATATTCTCTCCCTTTCAAGCTTAGCCAATTTCTGGAATGGTCACTAGGCTTTTCAATGGCTTTCTCAGCATCCATAGAGATCACATGCTTGTGGAACGGACATACACTACATATAATGTTAAGATGTTATAAATGTTAAGAATTTAACATTCTTAAAAAAGTAGGATCACTCTTAATTTTTGCCAGTGATGTGTAGAGGCTGTTAAGGCCATTCTTGCAGAGACCCAAGAAAGTTGCCTGGGAGCAAGACAAGATGCTGTCCCTCCTACAAGCTGGGGTACTGCCAGCTCAGGAGTTCAAGATCAGACTGCAACCTCTCATGTGGCAGCACGGTAGGAGGACTCCTGAGCCACCTAGTATTCGACCTGACTAGCTGATCATGGTCTGCTTTGATTACTGGAAAGGAGCCTGTTTTCCTTGGGCTTTGTATCTATGGGTAATAAAGCAGCATATTCACTGCTTTTGGGTCCTGGCTCTATATCACCTCAGGGTATTGTTTAGTCAGACCTTGGATGAGTTTATACTGGAACAGGGCTGCTCATCAACTGAGAGCTGTGGTGGAGTCCTTCATCCTCCAGGCTGCTGTAGGGAAAGAATGAAGACAGAAGCAGAATCTTTGTAACAACTTTCCAGGGTTGAAAAGGGTTTTATTTAAAGGGTTTTTTCCTCCTCAGAGAAATAAAACATGACCCACCCTGTCTCCATTTATGCTTCTGGTTCCTTGGACATAAAAAGGAGATGAACTTCTTGCTAAAATGATGGAAAATGCTGATAAAGCCTTATAGAACCAGAAGCTGCAGGTTTATCACCACATCAGTCAGCCTTGGCCTAACTTTTTTTCTAGGGAATGATGAGGGAAATTTGTATGTCACCGAAGTCAGAATGAGGTCAGCTTTTGCTAGGAGTGATCTGTTTCTGAAGGGGCTCCAAGGAGTGGCAGCTCCGGCCTGTGCAGTCATTGGCATTGGTGCCAGCCCTGCTGTATAGCTTTGTTTTGCTGTTTGCTGCCCATTTGGCCACAGAGCTTTTGAAAGGAGGAAGCCAATGGCATTATCTTGTTTTACTGTACACAAATATCATATGGATTAAAATTCTGCATGCTGAAGGGGTGTGTGGCAGTGTGTAAAGGGGAAAGGACAAGGGACAATTCATCTTCGGGTATATTTGTACAGCAGTTACACTGAGCAGAAGTAGCTAGGCTGTCACAGGCATTAAAAAATGCTTAGCCTTGAGTGTTCAGATTTAGCACTGCACTGTGCTGTGTGGAAATGCTCAGTGTGACACTATTCTCAGAAACTGGTAAACTCTTTGGGTAATTTGGTCCAGAATTCGTATCTAGTTTAGTACAAAAACATCAACAGTTTATAATCCGTGCCATCTGTTCCTCATCCCAAGCTCTTTTAACTAGCCTTGCTAATTTGATGATGAGGTAAGAACTACAACTGGGGGACTGACAGGGCTTGTGGACTTGCCCCTCCTGCAGGAGAGCAAACTGGATGTGCTCTAAGCATTTGGTAGGTTTTGAATCCCAGCATCGACTCCTTTGTGTTTTCTCAGAATTCAGAGATCAATGTGAGGTTCTTTGCCCCTAATCCAGCCCCTGTTCATCATTATCACCTCCTCAAAGTGGCCAGTGTTTTGTTACCAGGAGAGGAAAAATCTTACAAGGTGGCCATAATCTCCTCTGAGAGTCAGACAGATATTCTCCTGTGGGTAAGAAAGTGACAGTGACCAAAAGCTCTAGGGGAAGCAGGCTAGAACAAAGCTGCCCATTGCATCCTTTCATCAAACTGTTAATCTTTCTTTCAAAGACATCACATTTGTTTGGTGACAAAAGCCCCAAAGAAGCTGAATTGAGCCTGAAATCCTGTAGCAAGATTTAGAGGAAGCGTCTTTCATTCAGAGCAGGGAGGGGCGAGAGACTCCTTTTTCTTGCTACCAACCAATGGGCTCAGAGAAACCCACGAAGGTGACGGATTAATGCAGGGGCTCCCCAGGTAGATGCTACGTGACTCCTGGCACGCTCCAAAAACGTTTCCACAGCGACCAGCTGAACAAGAAATATGGAGTGTGATGAGATCCAGCATAAACTTGTGCTTTGGAAGGAGGTGATTTGCCACTCTGAGAGATTTCTAAATTTACTACAGAAAACCCACGATTCAGTGATCTGTACTGTAGTCAGAATACAAATAGCATGGATTTTAATCAGTTTTTCCTACTCCTTATAAGTTTTGACTGCATATGGTCTTGCTGTTTCCTCTAGTGCACAGCTCCATTCCAAGTCTTTATTCCAATGCTTTCTGTGCAGTCTGCATCTTTCCCTTAATTAGAATATTTTTATTTTGTTTTGTTTTGTTTTATCAGGTGGATTTAGGACTAAAGGGCAAACTAACAGGGCTATAAGGGAGGCTCTAATTTGATGTGTATTACTTCAGTGCTAGCTTTTTCAGTTCTTCCCATCCTCTGGTGCTCATTTATTTCTGTATATTGTCCCTTCTTTTGTGTTGGCATTGCTGGCTGTGCAGATTCCAGCTGGAAAAATAATGTTATTTCTGCCTAGCATATTTTTCAGTTCAACCCCACCTGACTCACTAAGCAGTAAATAAACACTTCTGTGGTCTCTATGATGGAAGAATGATGAGGGCGGGAATAAGGGTTTAAGGGCAGAGGCTGCTTCAGCTGGATTAAGCAGTGCTGTTGTCAGATGTCTAAGCATGGCCTGAATTTCATTTTAACTTGGAGGTACCTGAATACTGTGAATCTGGGACAGCACTGCAATCCTGAGTCTTCCTTGTCAGCAGGAAGTTCTTCATGTGTAAATAAAAGACCTGAGCCTTTTGTAATCATTTCTACTGCAGAGACATCCCCAGTGGGAGAGAATAATGGAGAGGAAAAGACTCTAAAGTATGACCATTTTACTCTGGGGTTTGGGCATGGTGGTATTTGTGTGTCAAGGACATAGCAGGCATTAGGACCATGCAGGAGCCGCTTGGCAGCATCTGACTGTAAGCTGTGCTTTCCTGGCTCTGGAGGCTTTTAAAAATAGTACACAACCTGCAACCAGCCTGTGTTTTTATTTAATTATTATTAAATAGTTATATGGGGAATTGGAAATATTGACAGCAGTGTTAACATATGGGGTGCAGGTGGTGTGTCAAGCAAATGGAAGAGATTTAGTTTGCAGCCAGTAAGTGGCACAAAGGAGTTTGGGCCCCACATAGGACTGTTTGGATGTGTCCTTATGGCTGGTAGACTGTGTGTGAAATGTCCGTGTGGCACAATTTATTGAGAGCCAAAGCACGGTGACCTTTCCTTACAGCTGCTCTGGTTTGCAATTTGTATTTGTTCCCTACAGACAACAAATTAGAAGTAGGAAGCTCTTCTCAGTGTAGGATTTTCTGTTGGAGGGAAATGGAAGCCAAATCCCATGGGCGTAGTGAAGCTTTGTCAGCTCTAAGTGCTTGGGGTCATGCAGCCAAGCAGTGGCTGCTTTTGCAGAGGAAAATGGTTATCTTGCTCCTCTCTGGGTGTTAATATTTGTCCTGTAACTCCATACTTGACTCTCACTCAGGACTAACTGCAGCAATAGATGTTGTAACCTGCTCTTGTGGCAGCATAATGTGTTAATGGTAAGTACAACCACGCTGTGGCTGCTTTTCCCTTGAGACATTTCCTCCTTTGAAGAGGAATTGATAATGTCACTTTTATGACCCTCTGTGAGCTTTCGCGATGTGGAGCCTCTCTATCAGGCTGTCTAGCTCTTAAAGCTGTTTCTTCTCAAGCTTGCACTGAAATGAGGCATTGCTGAATCACCTCCAAAGCAGCAGTGTTATGAGAGGTCATACTGCAAGTGGACCAGTTACAGCAGGAAAGTTCTTCTGCAAACAGCCCTCTTAAAAGGGTTTTGTTTAAAAGCTCGTGTCTCACGCACCCTATTGCTTCTGTGGATTACAAGATTCAGCCCATAGCTGAGGCAGACATGGGGGATGAGACAGGGATTTCTATTGGCGACTGCAAAGGAAGAAGAAGCTGAGAAGGAGGTTGACTTTTGAAATTCAGCCCTGGTGTTCTGGCAGCTGTTGAAGGGCCATAAAACAGGCAGTGGTTTAACACTGGGTGAGCATCAAGATCTTCAAAGCACTTTCTTGTTTGGGAAAGATGTAAGGAACTCCTCAGAATTCCTGCCTGTGTTTGGAGGGTGGAGGCTGCAGCCTGATCCAAAGAGGGAATAGGAAGCTCCAGATCTTCATCCAGCGGATACTTTTCCCATGCTCCTTCCTCCCACACAGCAGCTCCCTCCCTTCCCTTCTGGAGCAGCAACAGGCAATAGTTTCAGCACAGACAGTGCTTGGCTTTCTTAAGTTTGCTGGGTGCAGCTTAAAAATTAACTTGCTCATTTAAGAAATGTATTTTGAACTTTGGGAACCTCATCAGAACAGTGTTACTGATAGGAATCTCTTGTGTGAGAGCAATGACCAACACCTCAGTGAGCTTTACGTGATGAGTGAAGTTAACTCTGCTGCCTGATATAGAGACAGCAAATTAAAATCTGTATTTGAGTCTAGGAAATCCAACTTTAACTTGCTGACTCCTGGTTCTAGTTGTATTTCCTCCAATGCAAACAATAATATTTTAAAGGATTTTTTTCTTGACAACTTTTATCTAGGAATCTTGGTATACCTTATAGACGGATGCTTTGAGCTTCCCAGTCTCTCAGTAAAGAGATATATTGTCTGACACGGACTGCCATGGAATATTCTCAGCTAGTGATGGAAAGGATTTGGACCCAGCAGCCCACTTCTGCATTTTTATAGTAATACAGACCTGAAGCTATCTATGCAATGTTTTTATCCCAAAACCCATCTGTAATAGTACAGAAGTTTAAAAAACAAAATAGAGAAAAAGAAAAAAAAAGATGAAAGTAGAATTTCATTTTCATAGTTCTCATTCCTTTTTATATTGCATTATTAAATGCATTTCTAAGACTTTCTCTTAAGGAAGAAAAGGCGGCATATTAATTTTAAGCTATTATTGCATACTGTTCATTAGCTACTGTTTAAACTACTTCTAGTGTGATTTACGACATCAGTATTTCAAACTTCTACAAGAAAGGTGGGCCTTCCCCCCCACCAAAAAAAAACCATTGTTTGAATATTGTGAGATTTGAGCTGTGATAGAACACAAGTGTCCTGTATCTTCCAGAGAGAACAACTTTCTCCATGTCTCACAAGTTCAAATTTTGGTTTATGTACCATTTCCTCAAATACTGCTGATGTGGTGAGGTATGGAGAAAAAAAAGTAATGAGGTAACGTGTTCTAATTTTTTCCCTTTATGAAAAAGTCCAAAGAACCCAGAGAGGTTCCAGAACTTTAATGTAATCTCTTCTTAGAAGAGCACTGTGCATCAAATGCCGTTTCTGAATGGGCTTTTGTGTTGGAAAAGTCCAGTCTGGAAAAGTATATTGAAAAAAAAACACCTTTGATGATTAGGTTAGAAAAATGTCTCTAGTAGAAGGTGGAAGGTGGAAGGTGGAAGTGCTGTTACTCTTTGGCTCTGCAGAATAAAGAGCAGCTCTAGGATTAATCATCATTCTGTCTGAAAACAGGATGCCAGTGAAAATGACATTACAGTTCCAGACAGCTTCTTGTAACTTTTTCCTGTTCTCAACCTATGTTGTGCTGGGGTCCAGAAGGGATTGCCCTTACATAACCTGCTTGTTTTTGTTCAGACCCTTGTTTCACACGAAGGCTTATGCAGCATCAGCAAAACTTTACTGTTCGTATTTGTGTAGAACTATATGCAGGATGAAGGGCCAGAGAAGAGCTGGAAATTATAACAATAATTAATATTCACCAAAGGTCTCACATTTATGAAATGACAAGTTCAAGCCCTTTGAGAGTTGGCAGCTTGAACAGACGATAGGGAAATGCAGAAACTGCACATTACAGCCTTCAGTGATGTAGTATGAAAGTGATTGGAGCCATCTTCAATTATATCTGTCCATTTCTGCCAGGTGTGAAGGTGCATGGGAAGTTCTTTTGATCAGTGGAGTTAACTGCTGATGAATACTCTGCTGATATTGATAAGCCTGCGTGTCACTGGCTAAATGTTCTAAGGAGATCATGGATCCATGTACTCTATTGCCCCAGAGCACAGATATGGGGATTTAATTATGTTGAACTTGATTTACTCTACCTTCTCTGTGAATTATCCAACAAAGAGATGCCTAAATCCAGATATAGTTCCTAAGAGCATTAAAAATCCTGTTTTCCCTCTTACCTTTCTCAGTTGTCATGCTCCAGGCATTTCTTTTTGTTCTGTGTAAATGGTTTGAGGCAGAGGCTTCATCTGTGTAGGTGAACATATATAAACAAGCTATCACAAGTACCCAGGTTGTTAGATGCTTCCTCTAATTAGATAATCCCTAAAGGTTTTCACCACCCAGCAAGGCAAGGCATAGTCCTGGTCTTGACAGACCTGCTTCTCAGAGGACTGATGCTAAATCAAAGACAATGAGAGTTCCTCATTATTTTTTTGTCACAGAAACTTTTCAAAAAGTTTACGGCATGTGGTCATCCCCTTCCCCACAAACCAGTGTGTAAAGCTGCAGCAAGTACCACCAGTATTTGGAGGAAAGACTTGTAGATCATTTCTACAAATTCAAGCTGAAGAACCATGTGCTCAGAGCAGTCATTCAAAGGAGAAATTGAGAGTTACTTGTCACTATTACATTCAGACCTATTTGCCTACTACTTGTTAATCAACTCTCCTGTGCATGGTCATGCTACTCTCACTAGCAAATGCTGAAAATGTTTAGACAAAGTTCAAGAAACTGAAAGCTTGTTCTTTGACAGCAAATGGCTGTAGTGCTTCAGTCACTGGATGATCTGCCTTGTAGGGAAGTGCTCCTCATCCGGGTTTCCATGTTACCCAAGTGGTGAAATTTCTTAGGAACACGCAGATCTCCTCAGTCAGAACTTGTAATCTCGGTGGCTGAACCGTAATATAGGCATTTTTACTCCATTTATGAAAAAGATCCAGACCAGTTTGTGTCCATGAGTGACACTGGAGAGACTGGATGGGAGATTGGGGTTGCCTTGTATGTGAAACCAGTGCTTGTGAAGATATTAGCTCATGTTGTACGTAGGACTTGTGTAAAAAATGTCACAGTGCAAGGAAGGTAAAAGGATGGCACACACCTATATTGACCGTCTGATATTTAGTAGTGCTCTGCTTTACTGCAACCCCAGCTGCTTGTCTTTAGTGGAAATGTGGAGGAGAGTAAGTCAGAAGGAAGTTCTCCAAAGCAGAAATCTCCCGAAAAAGACTGTGAATGTCTGTTTTGTACTTCTGTCCAGCAGCTCAAGTAAGCCTGTCAGAAAGGAGGTAGGTATTCTTGCTGTTCACCAAATCCCACATTTGCACGACTGAAGAGGGTACTTTGAAAGGTAACAGATCAGAGATGACACAAGACTTGTGTATAACAAACATATGGAACTTGCTACTGAAGGAGGCAGAGGAAACAGTGGTGTCCAAGAAACTTTTGAGAAGTACAGAAATACAAAGTGAAGAGTTAGATAATGGGTGAGAAGCACAACTCACAACACCTGGTTTTACAGGGTTTTGAATTGTATTGTTCCTTTCTGATTCTGCAGCCACCACATAAACATTTCCCCTCAACTTCCCTCCTTTCCTCAGCTACTGTAGTTTGCCATGAACTGCACAAGAGAACATCTACTGTGAGGGAGCACGCAAGAGCCCAAGGCTGCACAAACGCGGATTGCCCAGCTAGCTGCTGCCTCGTGGCTGCCAGGCAGGCCTGACAGCCTGTGCTTCCTTGCAGCTCCTGCCAGAGCAAAGCTCCAGGAGCTGAAGTCAGCCCTTGGGCCACATCCCAGGAAGACCTGCTGTAGGAACCTGGGGTGTTAAAGCCCTTCAGCCCTTTGTCGGATGTGACTAAAATTGGCCAAGAGTCACTAGTGAGTGGGAGCAGGAGGACAGGCAGCTGACAGCAATCACAGAAGCCCTTCCCCAGGCTAACCGTGACATGAGTAAGCATGAATCATAGCATAAATTGATGAGCTTAAAATTAATGAGCCTAAAATTATCTACAAAGATGAATACTGCCTAAATGGCCCAACACATTATGTGCTTTCTGCTTATTCTGGAATTGGCAGATTTTGGCTTTGGATACAGATAGGCTGACTGCTTGACTCTAGGCCAGTGGTAGCCTGAGAGTTCCAACCAATTTTTTTTAATTTGGGCCTGCTCGTTTGTTTTTTTTTAGATGGAGATTCAGCAGGAACCTTCTTCCGTACATTGTAGCTTCTAGGCATTACTGATTTGGTGCTGAAGCTGGTATTTTCTTCTCCTGGCAGCTCCCTGCCCTCTGGCATTGAATCCAAGCTGATGCTTCAGCCCCCTCCCTCTGGCACAATTCCCAAGCTGTCATGTCAGATGCAAAATAAATACTCAGAGGCTCTGAGCTCCTTGCATCCAGAAGAAACTGCATTTTCACACTGGCTCTGAACCTCTTCTGTGGAGCCAAAACAAAATTAATGTGGAAACTAATCCCTTTGCCCCTACCACGCATATCCTCTTCAACAGTGGAGCCAAGAAAGACTGAAAAAAATTAACCTTTTCCATAAATTTCTCAGATAGGAAATACCCTACTTTTAATTTTCTCTTTTTTTTTTTTTTTTTTTCCAGTTGCTGCATCAGAGAAACTAGTCTTCCCTGAAGGAGGAAAGCACCTTCTTTCTATTCCCACTACTAATGCTAGTTTATTTTAAGGACAACTTTCATACCTATGCAGGATTGCTATAGCTCATCTTGGCTCTCTGTAGCTATTAGCTACATCAAGTAGGTGGCAGAGCGTGTTGGAGTAACTGCTGCCCACTCAGAAACAGCCAAGAATAGCTGCAGCCTCTCCTGGGGATCAGCTCTACCAGTCTGGAGCTTGAGGGTCCCTTCCTGTGACGCATATGACATTACCACCATAGCCATGGGAATATGCTACTATGTGAACCCAGACAGACATCTGGAAAGGAGGGCAGCCTGCAGTGCTGAACTGACAAAAGGAAAACAAGGTTTATGTTCTCCTCGACTTCCCTCCTTTCAGGTGTCACAAACTCCAGTGCAGCCTTGCGCCCTGTTAACTGCTCAGGCAGAACCCATGGCAGCCCTTCTCTCAGCTTAGGATAACTTGCTGCAGGAACACTGCCTCTTTCTCTTTTCCAGTGATTCACTTGCACATCTTCTCACACAGGCTCCTGGAGTATCCAGCTGGAGAAGGGAGGCACTGTGGTGGTGCTGCGGAGCCTGCTGTGGCTGGGACTGACATTCTATCATGTCCCAATGACCAAGCAATTTGGCTACGTCTACTTTGGCACTGGTGAGAAGAATCTTGATCTGCCCTTCATGCTGTGACTCTTCTGTCTGTTCTTTTCAAGAACTAGAAAAGATCTAGATTTTATACGTAGGAAATTTTGTTTACTGCTTGTTCTAATAAAAATGTGAAACCTCTGCACTTTGAGCAGGATTCTTTAGTGCCTGGATGCTGGCCCTGATTCCTTCTCCTAGGACTTCACTGTATGCAATCCTCCCCCAACTCCAGATTGAATTCAGCGAATCACAGAATATTCTGAGTTGGAAGGGACCCACAAGGCTCATTGAGTCCAGCTCTTAAGTGAATTGGGACTGAACACAACCTTGGCATTATTAGCACCAAGTTCTCCCTGTAATGTGTCACTGTGGATCCTTTAGATAGTAATAAAAGGCATTTTCTTCCCTGACAGGCAAGCTCTAGGTCAGAAATGAAACCTAGGCCATCTGTCTGATTACAAAAGCACCTTGCTTACACAAGAACTTGGAAATATGAATGAATACCTGCTGTCACCTATGAATGACAAAAGCAGAGGGAGTCAGAATAAAAAACTGTTGTATACTGTAAGAGATCTGTACTAAACCCTGAACTCTAGAAAGGCATATTGAAGAGAGTATTTTGCTTTTCAGATATTAAGATTTCACCAATATTAGAGGGGTTGCACCAGCTCATGTCATTAAACTGTAAGAAAAAAATAGCTGTGGGCATCACCTGGTCTTGGAAACCGTGCTTATTTAGGTTCATCTCAAGACAATGGTTTAATCCAGTGACTTTTCCATTAGCAAAGCTCACTGAGCAGGACTATCTGGGCTAGAACACAGAGTAACTTCTGTATGTATAAGAATAAAGAAAAATAGTTTCCTTTCTGAAGGGCTGTAGCTTTCAAAGCTTTATAAAACAGTCAGCCAGAGATTTTATCTCAGTATGGTAATGAAGACTTGGCTCTGTCTCTCAAAGCAAAAGGTCTTGGCCAGCTCGAGGGGCTGAATCTAGGGCTTTCATTTCACAATATAAGGCTAAAAAGAACCATTTAAATCTAATTTGATTTCCTGGATAATACAGGTTTATCCTTACCCTTTGTTCCTGTCCATGCTGATGATATTAGCAGATGATTCTGATATAAGCAATACAAGGTTAAGTGGCATGGTATTACATAAAAATTCCTTATTGATTTGCAGCCCCCAGATTAATACCAAAGAAATGAAGCCAAAACAATAATGACCATGATAAATTTAATGAGCCTTTCATACCAGGCCCATAATTAGCAATGGTCAGTAGGTGGAAGATCTGTATGTGTACTACACAGGGAGAAAAATGGTGGGACCTTTTAGTTACAAGATAGATAATCAGTTCCAATCTATCCCAGGAAGCAACCATATCACTGACATGGAAGATTTACGAAAAATTTATTTGCTGGGGTAAAAAAAACAGGTGGTCATCAAGGATGTCTACACTGTATTTGCCAGATTCAGGAGTGAATCATAAGCCAGGAATTCTTAAGGGGACGTGTAAGACACACACTTGTTTGCCACTGCCACAGGTATTCTGTTGAAAATTATGGATAGTACAGATGATAATTAAAAAACTGATTTCAGTAATCATTAACAATTTCTATTACTGCTGAGAAAATACAGTGCTGCAGAGAAATTTTTCTTCCATGTCACAGGTACAAAAGCCCAAATGAGGCAAATGTTTATGGGGAAACACCACTCACTGCTGGGAAAAGCAGGAAACTTCCTTTTCCAAACCCATTTGTGGAACATAAAGAAACAAAAGCCTACAGATCCTTTCTGGCTTTGAGGTATAAGTCATTGCCCCTTGCTTTTGTCAAATCATCCAGCACACTGAATTTTGCTTTGATGGCTCTTGTATTTTCCTAGAGGAAAAGATCACAGCTGGACACAATATAGAGTAAAGACAATTTTGGAGTAAGAAAATTGGAGATATTGACAAACTTGAAAAAAACCCAGCAGAACAGTGGAAAACATGTGCTTACTGACTATGCTAGTTCTAGTCACTAGTGGTTTAAACAGAGAGGCTTCTGTGTATATTTGACATTATCCTTCAGCAAAGGGTGTCCGACTGCATAGGGCTTTTTGCACCACTTAGGGCCCCTCTTCCAAATGGGCTTTGCAGATCTGATGGGCCAGCGGGTCAGGTACCTGTCAAAAACACAAACACATTTCAGTTTGAGACTGATCACTGAAGCAGAAACAAGGCACTATACCCTCTGCCTCCCTAACACGCCTCTTTATAAAAGGAATAACCATAAGCAGAGCTCCCTCAATTCAGAAGGGACGACTGGAAAGGAGTTTTTGTTTGTTTTGGAATTTCCAAGCTCATTTCTCTACTGAACCCACTGGCACCTGCTTGATTTCCAGTTTCACAAAACAAATCAGGTGTAGTCTCCAGGCTGCTGGCAAGTTGTCCACCTGCAGCTAAACTGGAGTGCCAAATCCCTTCATTGCAACTAAGTCCAAGAATGAATGCATCCAGCCTCTAGGGGAAGTGTTATTTCAACAGCTGGTCTCAATAAGGTAAACTAATTACAAAGGCTAAGTTCTGTGAGAAAACTTCTAAAAACGAATATATTTACTTTGGGGGGATAATTAGTTTTTACTTCTGCATGCAATGGGTTTCTGACCTAGTCTTGTATTTCTATATGTCGAAATTTGCTCTAGTGTTCTCTGTACAATAGTATTGCAGCTTGCTAGTGCAGGAAGTCAGCACCTACAGTGTAAGAGGTATTAAAATGGAATTATCATCACAACTACAAATCTCTGTGAAGAGCAGCGTCTGGCAAATATCCTTTGCTTTTTACCATTTGAAGTTTTAGACTTGGCTTTGCAAACAGGCAGGGGATTTCAGATCCAGAATCAGTTACTGGAAATCTTACCCTGTGGCTGGGTGGCCTGGAGTTTTGTTAGGCTTTAAATCTTTTGCTACCAGTAGAGAGGGGAATAGAGGTCCTTAGAGAAAGAAGAGTCTTTTCAGACAATAAAGATCCAAAGTAAAACCTTAGCATAATCTGCACAAACAATGCTCCAACAAATTAGAATTTGGAACAGACTGATAAACTTTGTCCAGCGATGTTTGCATGCCTCTGTTGAGTAATCCCATGGTCTTAATGTAACCTCAATCACTCATTCTCCCCACAAAAAGCTTTGTTACCTTTTATTTGCATCGTGCAAATTTGAGATATTAAGAACTTTGGACAGAGACCATGTAATACATTTGTTTGAAGACATTTGGCACATTCCTGAGAACTACAAAGAAAACCTGCTATGCCAGGCAGCTACAGACTGCATAAGAGCAGCCCATTTAGCACTTTTCTTCCTCAGTATGCCCTAACAGCACAAACTGAAAAATGAATCACAAGTGAAGCTTTCCGCCTCTGAAATCAAGCCACTTTCAAAATGCTTCGCTTCGAAAAGTTTGTGACATTTAAAACATCTAGAAGCACCAGCAGGAGGGGTCTGGGTGACAACAGAGCAAGATCCAGCCACTTGTTTTCCTATACGTGCATTAAACTCATCCCTTGTGACCTGTAATGCTATGCTAGTGCATTAGTGGAATCCCTTACATAACAGCATCGGGACAGAAAGTAGGAGAGACTTTCCCATCTCTAATTTCACATGCAAGGGGAGTTCAGAGAGACCAAACACAGGTCCCCAGTTTGGAATCTGGCACAGGACCATGGCAAGGCAGCTCCTTTGGGAGAAGCTGTAAGGGTATTGGATGAGCACATGGGCTAGGTCCTCCATTTCATATTCCCCTTGCTGCAAGGGGGGGTGCCATAACAAAAATCTTGGTATTGCAAGACTACACTTACAAAAAAGGAGGGGGAAAAAAAATCCCAAATTGTTTTAATGCATCAATGTGCCAAGTGCAATTCTGGTCACGTGTCCACATGATTACGGGAAAGTGCTCCTGTGATAATAAATGATCTCACTGGGAGAGAAGTGAATGTGTGAATGTGAGATACACATCAATGCTGTATGCAGGTTTAGACAGACAGTGGCTTTTTAAGAAATCCCTCTGTTTCTGTGTGGGGGCTGGAAGTGCACACCCCAATTCTGCATAGGAAGGAGGATTTAGTAATGGCCTGATTTTAAAGCTTTTGTTATTTCTCTTTTGAGCAGGTCTAATCCAGCCCTCTGGTCCAGGCTTTTGGCTTCCTTTGGGGACTGCAGGCTGGGGCTTTTCATTGTTAGCTGAAACAGACATTTGGACGCTCTCCCTTCCTGGAGCACATTTGCTTTTAGGGCTTTTAATACTTGCTTTGTCCCAAACTCAAACTTGTCCTATTTTGTTTGCTGCCTCTTTTTTTTTTTTTTTTTTTTACCTTGATTCAGCAGTGCAAAAGCCTGATGCCTGGGAGCAGTCAGTCTACAAAGTTCCTTCTCCTCTCTGACTAACTCAATTTCCTACAGATTTCACAGATCTGGGTTTTGTTTTCTGTGAGTAAAAACAATCCACAAAACTCACACAGGAGAGCTTCAAAGCCCAGCACAGAGGACTTTCCTACGAACTGTGCCATCCATGTAAGGCAGGGTACACCCTTTTCTAGCCAAGTCTCCCTACTTTTCATTGTATCCAACAAGGTTTGTCTTGAGGAGTTTTCATAATCACCTACCAACACACACTGGCAGAGTCTTTGAATTTTCTCAAGTAGCTAAAGATTGTCACAACAGATCCTTCAGGTGGATGCCAAATGTGGCTGGTCTGCAGTGTCCTAACCTGACACTTCAGAGCTCCCACTCTAGGCAAGGGGGACAGAACTGCCAGTCCTGGGAACTGTGACTCACCTCGGGGCTCTGCCTGCCCCTTTGAGTATGGTAGGGTCCTGAGCAAGAATCCTAGACTCTAAGTGCACAAATGAGTATTTTGGATAAAATGTCATGGGAACCCTGGTGGGATTTCCCTGATGGGAAAAGGCAAGATACAATCAGGATGGAAACAACTGTGGTTAATTCACCTGCAGCCATTGTAATAGCCTAAAATCTCTGTAGCATTTGGAAGTCTGTTTTCATAGATTCTATTCAGTGGGCAGGCATTCCTTGGAAGCTGCCACTTTAGACCTAGGAATAGGCACAAGACTTCCACATGCAGGGTAAGGGAAATAGGAAAACCACATACACAGCTCAGGCAAAGACCATGTTGGTACAGTTCAAGTCTGAACTTCTGAACCCTCACTGAATTTTTTCAATATGGCTTTTGTTTGGATTAAGAGCAGAAGGCAGAGGACTACAGACTGCAGGAAGCACTCGATCAAAGTGCTGGCGAGACTGCCTCCTCCCTGCCACATCCCTTCCCATGACACCTCTTGGCTTTGCTCACCTGCAGCCGCTCTGGCTCTTGACTTTTGAATACACATGCTATGCACAACACAGTTTCCATGCAGATGAGAGGAACCACATGCTGCTGGAGAGAAATGCTGATAGCAGGGAAACCAGATTCTGCTCCAAGGGACGAGAGGTGTCCACAGAGCCTGAGAACTTTGTAATTCGTGAGGAATTTGTAGGGAGCCTGCCTCTTGCTTAACACAGAGTAACTCTTCCAGTTCAGGTGATGGAGGAGAGATTGACTTGGATACTCTCTGTGCCAAGTTATGCTAACTGGAAATGGACTGGCAGCTGAGGACTCAAAATCAAGTACTCCATAATCTTACAGCACCTCTTGCTGAGAAGACCGTAGAGTCAGGGAACCTGTGATATCCCCTAGTCCTTTTGGATAGGGAACAACTTCACAGAGTTGCATTTTAACCAATACTTTGGACCTGCCAGAGAAACATGAGTGCTATATTCATATTAAAAGAGCATCTAGATGCTGGCTTGAATTCAGCAGCTCTTCTGGATAGACTGTTAGTCCACATTTTCCATGCAAAAACCTCCATGCTGAAAAGAAAACTGCTGAGCTATTCAGGTTTCCATTACTGAAAGGAAGAAGTTTGACCTACAGCTGAGCTTGACTGTTTCCCAAGTGGTTCTGGTGCGTAGTAGCCTGTACACATATGACTGTGGAGTATGAGAACACTCTGTCACCCTACACAATTCTGGTGAAATCGCTTAGAACTTCCTTAGCTTCACAGGCTAGTGAAAATATTTTGTTGCTGCAGCACTTAACTGGAACATGCCAGGCTGGAGCATGAACAAATGCAGAAATAACAGCAGAAAGTTTTTAAAGGGAGAATACAGGCTGAGGATGAGGGAACAATCCTTGGCTGCACGACAAATTTGCTTGTGAAATGATCCCCTGTAAAGACTGAAAGCCCTAGACTGGGCCAAACATGAGGAAAATGAACTGTAGGGAGTATTTCTGCATTGACAGGATAAACTTATTTTGTTTTCCATCTCCAGATTCTGCAGACAAATTATACGTAAGAGAAGGTGAGGACATGAGACTCAAGAGTTTATGGATGATGTGGGTTATTCCCAAGGCCATTTCTTCAAAAGAACCATAGCTAGTAAAGCAGTTAAGTGGTAACATTCATGAGCCATTACTGTCAAAAACAAATCAGGTAGAAAGCAAAAAGGCACAGAATTGAAGTCCAAGAAATGAGAAATACCATGGCAAGTCTTACCTGGACAGTGTCCCAACTGCAGGGCATAGAAGAGGGAGATGTGGAATGCTCCCCAGTTGAATTCAAACCAAAATGTGTTCTTACATCTCCTACCACCCTCAGGACCACAAAGCTTAGCATTTCACATCCATGTTATGCCATCTCCTCCTCTGTGTTACACTACATCATAGATGAATGTTCCATACTATGCTAGAGAGCTGTATAATCAAGTACAAGGCAGGATTTGCAGGTCAGATGTTCTCAAAGCATTCTGCTCTTCTTGAATTCCAGTGCTGGAAACAGGATAAGGAGATGGAGTAGGTAGAGGAAGGACAGCTGCCAAATAACCCAGTGCAAAGCAGGGAAATCCTTATCTCTTAGCAGAGAAATCTGGGGCACGGAGAAGGGAATGTCCAAAGTTCGTACAATTGAGATAGTACAACCAGTTCAGAAAACAGAGCAGGAATTCTGCTTTTAGGAAAACATCATTGAGTAAGTACCAGAAGAGCACCTTCTTGAGAGGCAGAGAGGTTCTGCATCATAAATCCACACTTCATAACTCTAAATCAATGGCATGTCAGCACCCCTGACCCTTGTTAAAACAAGGCAGTTTGCTGATAGTTCCATATGGTGGCATGATACCTTTTAATCCCAGCTAGGTGCTAGCAAGTGCATGCCAGACTCTTTGGATTTGAAGCAGGCTCACTTTAATCAGGGTGACAGTGACACGGGCCAAACATTCTGGCCAAGATAGCCACAACTGCAGTAAAAAAAATATCTGAGGAACAGCTTTTTTTTTAGTGCTTTCAAAAGTATACATTAATGCAGCTCCTTTATGTCTTCCTTAGTACCTTTGCTCAGGAGCCATAGCATTCCTCCCATGCAGCTGGCCTGTACATTGTCTAAGGTTCAATCAGTTTTTCATCAGGCTCATTTGTCCCTCTTTTGGCAACAGATGAAGCTGCTCTTTAAAGTACTGATGCAGCCTTGGAGGAAGCCTGGCCACAGGGAGCACCAACCAGAACTTTACTGGCCAGGAAAAAAATGTAAGGGATTGCTCATCCAAATGAAGTAATCTGCCAGATTTCAGCCAGGCTGGGGTTGCTGCTCTGAGTCTACATGCAGTAACTCAGTGCTCAGGTTGGCATCATGGCAGAGGCACTGGGCTCTGAGTCCCACTTCACAGCAATGTATCCCCTTCAGTCTCAGGTGGTGGGAGTAAAATCAGTCCCTAAGGCTATCTTAGGCTTTCGTCCTGTCATTCTACAGCTGATGGTGTAGTATGTCAAGAGCCCTACCATGAGCAAAACATTCTTCAGCTCAGTGTAAGATGGCAGGCAGTTCCCAGACACTACAAATTCCCACAGAAGTGTGTGAGGTAACATCTGGAGTAGACAGTGACTTCTCAGAAGCCCTTCCTTTACGAAACTGAAAACTTTCTCCATTCAGAGTATAGAGACATATAACAGATTGCTTACCTTAACTGTGTTTCTGTCTTGGAAAAGCTTTAACAGGGGGCCCAAGCATATTATGATGCATCTCAGTTTCTCCCTGTTGACATTGCAGGGGTATAGCAGCAGTGCAGAAAGGCACAGCTACCTCTCATCTAACCAGAGTGGTAAAGATGTCTAGAACAGCCAATACAGTGATCTCAGAAAGAGATGAAGCTCAAAGATTTGGAAAATACATCACTCAACTGTCTAATGCACTGCCTGCTATAATAGGCTCTCTTTAGATCCTGTTCATCACTTCTTGAACTGGCCCTTAAAAATCCAGTAGGCATAAACAGAATGAAGGAACAAGCAAGGTCAGGTGAATAGCCCTGATACTACATTTAGAGGATGACCCAGACACATTCTGATGGCATTAAACAAGGCAGCTTGTTCCACTCCAAGGTTCAAGCCCACTTCTGCCCCTCTTCTCCCCTGTCAGCTCACTTGCATTTGGCAGCACCACAGGTTGAGTGCTTCCCAAGTTACTGCAGACTTACAGGAAGCTTTGGAAACAAGTTCAGAGGCAAAGTCAAGGTAAGCTTGGGCAAGTCATTTATGTGGGAAACTTCTGATAAGAGCTCTGGCTTCATTCCCAAAATAAGTACTGGCTAAATGACTCCAGTCATTCAGCATGTGGGTGCACTTCAGGCTAGAGGAAGGAAGCAATTTGTAACTCCTGCCTTATGCCATGTCAGCTACTGCTCCAGAAAGCAACGAGGGAAATACAGGTGGGGGATCACACACTCAAAATTCATACAGAATGGCAAATATTTTGCAAGGCTCCAACATACAGAGCTTTCCCTTTCCAGTAGGCTGAAAAGACAGTATCATGAAGGACCAGAAGAGCACTCCTGAACTACTACTACACTTTATCCTAGCTCTTGGGATTCATTTGTATAGTGTCAGCCCCAGCACCAAAACTGTCAATCCCATTTCTTGATCCTATTCTCTTGTCTCCACCCAGAACCCAAAATCTGCCTACTTCAGTGCTCCTCCATATCCTCTGCAACAGCTCTGCTCTCTTTTTCGAAGTTGCTTCCACTGGGCCTGCTTCATTCCCTCTTTGGGAAAAGAAAAACAATGGTGGTGTTGGGAGGGGCAAGCAATGCAGTAATCTCCAATTTAATTAATTTAGAGATGTAGCACACCATACTTGCATGTAGAATGTATCCGGAGGTCGTCATTCTTTGTTCTTACTGAAGGTCTATAGAACAATTTGTAAGAGTCAGGGCATCAGATCTGGAGTCCTGGTGTGATTCCAGCAAGATACTGCATTTACCATTTCCAGTCTCAACCTGCTACTCAGGGTTGCAATGTGAATGCTAACAAGATAATGTGCTCCACCCCACAGCTGCCAGATAAGACACAGATACTAAAGAATCCCCAAGACTTGTAAGACACAAGGAAGAAGTTATTACAGTCGAAGTATCTGATGGCTACAGGGCTGCATGAAACAGTATCGTCTAAGTTGACCCTGACTGATAGCCATTATGCAGCCTGCCAACATTTCCAAGAGCCTCTCTCAAATCTCCAAACCAAGTCTCAAATCTGACTGTAGAGTCAGACCTGAAATGCAGGAGTCTCCAGCCATCCTCAGCCTTGCAGCCTAAGCTCTCCCAGCGACAGCCCCATGGCCTCTGGTAACCCCAGGGTTTGCTAATGCGAGGTTCATACACTGCTCTGACATCCCCATGGAAACAGAGTGTGAGGTTATAAACAGGGGATTAGCACCTCCAAGTGCCCAGCACAGAGCAGGAGGCGGCTGCAGGCCTTCCCTTCGCCCACCAAAGGCCCGGGAGGGGGAAGAGACTCAGCTGCATAGGAAGGGCAGGCAGAGGGCGAATCACTGACTGGAGGAAACTGGGATGGGGCAGAAGGTAACAGGCCTGTGATGGGCCCCTGCTGGCTGCTCAGCACCCCCCACCCTCACTGCTGGTATCACTGCCTGGGCACCTTCCTGCTGTTAGGGGCTAAAAAGGCTAAGAGAGAAGGGACTGCTCAGCCTGGAGAAAAGAGGGTTCAGGGAGGTGTTAACAATGTTCCTAAGTACCTGAAGGGAGAGCATAAACAAGAGAGGGGTGGGCTGTCCCCAGCCACTGATGCCAAGTGACAGGACAAGAGGCAATGTGCACAAATTAAAAAAGAAATTCTGTCTGAATGTAAGAGAACACTGTCTTGTATGAGGCTGGTTCTCTGGAACAAGCTGCCCTTAGAAAAATCTGGGGGAGGTCTTTTCTTGGATATACTAAAATCCTGGCTGGACATAGTTCTGAGTAAGATGCTCTAGGTGACTCTGCTTAAGTGGGTAGCTTGGACTAGATAATCTTCAGAGGCTTCTTCAACCTCAGCTACTCTGTAGTGTTGTGACTCCATCTGTGGCATTCTTCTGTGACTGCCTTACTGATTTTAAGTGATGAGGAGGTGAGCACAGCTGAGGAAGGGCAGGCGGACTTTAACATGTGTGGCAGTTTTAATCTTGTGTGAATAAATGGTTTATATGAGATACAACTTGTCCTTAAAAGACTGCCAAGAGAATATTGTGACAGATCTTCTCCAAAATGCTGAGTACTCTATAAATCCTGCTGCCTAAGGCATTTCTCACTCATTTGTACTTAACTGCTTTTCACTTTCAAATTTATGCCTGAAAAAGAGAAATGTGGAAAGACAAGACTATTCACCTGTTCAGCTTGGGTTTCTTGGGAATATGCCCTTCAGGAAGTGGAGGCCTGTGGTTTGGCAACAAACCTGAAACAGAAAAAGATGTGAGATATTTTGCAGTGTCTCTTTGCTTCTATTGCATTCACAAGTCACATTACACCTCATAAGCCAGGCAAACCAGGTCACTACTGGACAGCACAACAAAAGCTCAAGTACAGTAGAAAGGGTATTTTATCTTCATCACTGCTGAACCTGCACTGCAGCCAGAGAAGCTGGGAAGTTGTGCTGGATATAGGGAGGAAATACATACCAATGACACTGTCACTTGGGCTCATTGTAGAGGCTTTTACAGAGGACACTGGGCACTGGTGTCCAATCAGATCCCATCTCCAGGATGAAAAATCTGACTATTAAAATCATCAAACCACTTAACTTGGATACAACTCAGGTACCAGGCATAAAGATCAGCACAATATTCTTGACTGCATCAACCTGTGTCCCACTCCCAGGGAAAAGTAAAAAAGTCGTCACATGGCAGATGGTAGAGTTGCATGTTACTAATGGGTTAGGTCAAGCTGAGATAAATCAAGTAATTTCAGAAGCAGGTGTTTAATCATTATTTACTGGAGACTGAGCCACTTCCCAGATCTTTCCACAACACTAGTCTCATCTACAGGGATAAATGTCTGCTGTCAAGGCAGGAGTCAGGACACAGAGAAAGCAGAACAAGTCGTCTCTGTTCCATCACCCATCCCAGCACTTGGACAGTAATGAGTTTGCTGGGTGACCGGACAATGACACCTCACTGAGCTACACCAATTGGGCAGGAGATCCCTCTGAAGGGGTTCAACAGGTACCCTACAGTCAGGGGTTGTCTCTGGCAGAGCTATGTACCTGCACGGTGAGCCATCTGCACACAGACAGCAATCTTCTTGTGCTCCTCCAAGCAGAGGCCCGTGACCCTTCGTGGCAGCATCCCTCCATCTGAACGGATAAACTGACTCAGCAGCAAGACATCCTGAGGAAGAGAGAAGGGCAAAACCATCAGTGCCCCACCTACCTTCACTGCTGTGACTGCAGGTGTTGTGCTGAGCCTTGCATTGTGTACAGAACTCAAAACAATGTAAAACAAAACAATTATTCCTTCCTACGCATTTTGTCTGCAGCTTGACAACAAGTGGTTTTTGCTTGTTGTCACTGCCTGCCAGTTTAGCTTAGTAAGGTCACTCAGATGGCTTGAGTCTTCCCCTGACTTCACTAGTGTAAACACATGATGTCAGCTGCAATCCCTGCTCCTTCACTGTTTCACTACTTGCTCCAAGATTCTTGCTAAGATAATGTGTCCTAGGTACTGAGGCAGTTACACAAGACCTACAGATGGATACTGTTTACACAACTTGAAATGCCATCACATCTGCTGTCCTAAAGTTCACAGATACGTTAGATCACCTCTGACCTCCTCCCTGTTTCCTCAGAGGAGGACTGTTCTCTGCTATCTACTCCTCAAACTTTTATCTAGTTTCCCATGGTGGAGCTTCCCTCAGGTCTCTCTGGAAGGGTGGAGAGCAGGGTAATGGTCCAAGATCTTGCATGAGGAAGCTTTATGTAAGAAAAGAATATGTGCTGATGAGTAAGGACTAATAGGATAAACTGCTGCACTCAGTCCTTCAATAGTGTGTGCATAAGATGGGGCTGTGACAGTCATGGTGGATGAAAGGAACACTTGAAGCATGCTGAGGACTTGTCTGTGATTCAAGAACCATTTAGACTACACTGCTGTTGACATTTACAATTAAAAACTCCAGAAATGTAAAGCTGCCCTCTTAATAATAACAAAATTAAAGGGATCTCTAGGATCAGATAGTATCACAGGGCTGGAATGACAAATTTTTAAACACAGCAGCAACAGCTGTTGCACAAGTGTCCCATTAACTGTACACAGTACAACAGCCACGCTCTCCACACACGACACCAGTGCAAAGATACCCCTCAGGCCAATATAAGCAGGCATCCTTGACGTTCTGACCAGCATAAGTTGGCCCAAAGGGCCTCTAGAGACTTTGCACTTGTCTTTTCCCCTTCTGCTGAAAGACTTGTTGCTGGTTAAGGGTTTACTTCTCCATGGCTCTTGTATGTTCCTAGCTGAGGCAGCAGGGCCATGCAGAAGCTGCCTGCAGGCTGCAGGGAGCTGCCAGCAAGCATCCAGACAGAGTGAGTTCAAACAAGGCACGGCAGAACTTTGCACCCCCAGCCAGGGCAACAGCAACAACAAAGAGCATTTGTTGCTTTTCATGTTGGGTGACCCTGACTGCCTGTTCACAGATTCACAGACCTGCTCCTACCGCCCATCCTTGCTCTTTTACACAGAGCTCCCTGGAGCATTCCTACCTTCAATTACTGGCCTTACAAAAGCAAATAATCATGAGCAAATATAAAGTGAGTATTCAGAAATCTAGCTAACTAGGAATTATTCACACACTCCCACTGCACAAGACCAGTCAGCTGTCAAGGGGACTGCTGGAATTTAGGACGCCCTTCTGGAATGACGGATTCTGACAGATGCTGTCATAGAATTGTAGAATGGTGGCTTGGAAGGGACCTTAAAGATCATCGAGTTCATCCTTCCCTGCCTTGCTAGCCACCCTCTGTTTGATGCAGCTCAGGACAGAATTGCCTTTCTGGCCTATGAGTGCCCATGGCTGAGTCATGTCCAGCCTCTCACCCACCAGCACTCCCAAGTCCTTCTCCCCAAGGCTGCTCTCCATCTGTTCATCCCCAGCCTGTGTTGATAACAGGGGCTGCACTGACCCAGGTGCAGCACCTTGCACTTGTTCTTGTTAAACTCCATGAAATTCCCACAGCCCCACTACTTGAACTTCTCCAGGTTCCTCTGGACGGCATCCCACCCTTAAGGTGTGTCATCTGCAAATCTGATGAAGGTGCACTCAACCCCTTTGCCTACATCATTAACGAAGGTACTAAATAGAACTGGTGCCCAATAAGGACCCCTGAGGTACACCACTTGTCACTGATGTCTATCAGACTCTCAGCAGTTGACCACTACTCTCTGGATGTGCCTATCCAATCAATTCCTTGTGCATCTAACAGTCCAGCCACTGAGTCTATCCCTCTCCAATTTAGAAAGATATTGTGGGGACCATGTCAAAGGCTTTACAGAAGTCCACGTAAATGACATCTGAAGCCTTCCCTTGTCCACTGATGGAGTCACTCCATCACCAAAGGCCACTGGGCTGGTTAGGAAGGACTTGCCCTTGATGAAGCCTTGTTGGCTGTATCACATATTCTTGATGTCATCCATGTGCCTTAGCACACCTTCTAGGAGGGTGTTCCATTATATTCCTAGATGTTCCTGCTGATAGGTCAGCAGTTCTCAGGTTCCTTCTTTCTACCCTTTTTAAAAATGGTTTCCATTTTTAAAAATTTTGGTTACAAATGTTACAGACAAAATGTTGAGGGTTTTTATTTGTTTGGGGGTTTTATGCTTTGTTTTGTCCTTCCCACCTCCCAGTCCCCAATGAATACCATCCCCACTAATATCATCACGACATACAGTTTCCCTCTTCCCATAACTGGCTTTCTTTCTACATCCACTTGTCTATAGTGAATACATTCAGACTGACTTTCAGATCCAGCTCCTTTGAAAACATGGCATGTCATGTAGGCCCACTGACATTTAGATACTGACTTTAATGTCTCTCTGATACAAAATGACTTATCAGGCACCCTACAGAATGATGCTGTATCTAAAGAAGGAGAAAATCCCAGCTAAGCAGCTAGCAGCACATTCCTGGGAGGCCATTGATGGTTAAAAAGGAAGCAGAATATCCCTCAGCCCAGTTAAAACATGGCCCTGCCAAGGAGAACAGTAACTAAGGGACCAGATGGTGCCAGCTACACTGGGCAGAAACTGGATGGAGGCCAGCCAAACAGTCCAAGGGCACTGACTTTTGACCACTCCTGAAATACACTGGATTGGATTCAGGAAACCAGAGCAAGGCTCCATCCCCCCCTTTCCTCTTCTTTAGCTGTCTGGATCTTCAAATCACCAACAGCTAAATTTGTCATTTAGCACATGTCACCTCCCTAAGTGAAAAAGGGCTGTTCAGCTCCAAGTGACTAGAAAGAGAAAAACGTGCAAGACTTTTCTACTAGCCTGCTGCATTACTCTGTGGAGAAGAGGACAAAGAGAACTGATGGCAAGTTTGAGGCAGTTTCAGTCTTTGCAGCCATGAAAGCCTAAGTAGGCCACACACTCTTGTGAAGGGTGTGTGTGTGGTCCAAGTAATTTCTCATATTACCACCACACCTCATGGAGTTACAGGCTTGTTATCAAGTGTTTCCATGCAAAGGGGGGGTGGTGGGAAACAAATGGAGACGATATTTTTTTTTCCTCCCTGTGGGAAAAAAAATACAATAAAATCTGTCCTCTGTTATCATGTCTGACCAACAGTGTCACCAACTGACCAACACCCTGGTGTGGCAGTCATTTTTTGACTGAAATCATCAGTCGTGTTCCAGCTGCTACAGCTCCAAATTACACTCACGCTGCTTGGCTTAAAATGCTGCACACTTGACCAAAGGTTTGTCCATTTCTGAAGATTCCCCACAGTTAACAAGACAGGTGCCTCTCCCAGAGTATTCACACAGATGGATCTTACCACTGGGAGAAAGCAGACAGGTACAGCCAACTTCATGGGGCAGCTGTGGAGGGAAGTGAACAAGTACGTGGAGCGGTCAAATTAAAAAATATGTCTGGCAAGTTCTCATGGTGCCGTCATGTTCCATGAAATTCACATTTTGTGCTAGTGGACAGCCAAGCCTGTAACTGCGGATTTACTTTAATCACTGGACAGCTCCCATGAGGCTGGACCAAGATTCCCACCCCTGTAATCTGCAGCATTTGATGAAAACAACTTGGACTGAATTAATCTAGGGCTAATAGGCAAAGCTTGCAGCTTGGTTTCCCCTAACTGTTGCCAAAGCAAGATGACATATTTACTGCCTACTCAAACTAATGATGTTTGAAGTGGATAAGGGGGGGAAATGAAAAACAAGTTTAGCCTCCACTTCTAAAAGGGCTGGACAAGCTTGCTAGATGGAGCACTATATACCTACCACACATTCTTGTGAATAGATGGTAACCAAAATGCAGAGGCACCTGCATTTTAATGTCTGCAGACACTTTGAAAAGCAGGATCCTTGACTGACACGTGATTCATTAAAACTTTCATTTAGCACAGGAACAGCTCTCTCTGTGCAGCCAAATTACTACTGGGCTGTATCAGACACGTCTGCCAGTCATTATTTCCAGCTACACAAGAGTCTAGTTTTTCTTTTCTCCCTTACTCCTGGGAGCTGTACACCATTCTCCACGCATTTTGTAACAGGATTGCAGATTTCAATCCAGTTGCATCCGTACAGTGACCAAAATATTTTATCTCCAATGGATATGAAAAAAAATCAACTGAGATCTCAGTTTCACTGGATAGACAGACACACGGAGACCACAAAGTGTGGGAATTTACATCTTAAGCTCTGTTATCCTGAGCCACAGCAGAGGATCAGGATTGAACAGGCAAAGACAACTGCAGCCCTCTACACCACAGCTGAGGCAGGTTGGAATCATGACCTGCTAGTGCTCACAATGCCTGTTCAGTTGATTAATGACTTTGGAGACACTGGTCCCCCAGTTCTCTGACAGCCAGAGTAACTCATTATGCCACTACTTTAGACTGTGCTAGTTGCACATGACAAAAGGAAAGTCCTGTGAGGTCATATTACTCAACTCCCTCAGGGGCTAATTCAACACTTCCCTTTTCATAGTGCCTCATTCAGCCCAATTACAAGCATCCCAAGCAAAAAAGCTCACACTTTCCCTTCTGTGCAACCGACTGATCTCAGCTTATCAATCTCAAAGGAACCACCATCTATTCCAGTCTCTCACCAAGCTCAGCTTATAGGTTATGCTGTATGAACCAGGCTGTATCTTTAACAAAAATAGTTGCTCTCAATTTACAGATATTTAGGGCAATTAACTATCAGTAAGAAAACTGTCCCACTGATTAATCATCTGCAGAGTTAAATGCCTGCACTTTGGTATTAAGCATCTCAATATTCTGCTGCTCATCATGGCTACAACAAAGAATAAAATAGCAGAGACTGCTTTTGTGTAGAAAAGGGATTTTTATTCACCTTAATGATTAAAATCCTGAAAATTTGTAGCTGGCACAAAGCATTCAAACACATAAAGGACTTACATAACCAGAGAAGTGATCTACTCCAGAATTCAAACTTCTCCTAGTTCTCACTGGCCTCACAGAGGGAAGCTACTAAACATGAGGTAAGAAACTTCTACAATTCCAAAATACCAGTTCGCATTGCTCTCTTTAGCTTTTTGTCCAGGAGGAGTATTGGATATATCCACATTAGATGCATATGCATTCAAAATCTATGGGACAGCTGAGATGGACACATTCCTAGATTGTCTCTCAGCACCACAATTTCTTAGAAATTATCTCAGCAATGATTCCCAAGATTGGCTGCAGAATCTCCCTTCACATTTAGTTTTCTCTTGCTTCCTTACTGAACAGCAGAAATCAGGATCTAAGAATCACAGTGAAGTGTGGAAGAAAACTCGTAACTCAGTTCACTCTACAAACACATATAAAACTAATGTTTCACACCGTCTACTGTGACCAATTTCTAATCCTAGAATCCAGACTCTACAGAATCACACTGTCTAAAACTTCTTTGGTTCTTGATGGATTATCTCTCCACATACTCAGTGGAGTCTTCTGCCACACATGGCAGCAGGAACTGAGTCTCTGTAAGTGTATACATAAATTTCCAAGATGTAATCCATTTCATCCTTGAACATCAGTTTATAGTTTCTCAAGGGTTGTTAATGTGTGACTCATGGAATGCTTTCTGTAAATCTCTAGAATTACTAAGTTTAATGATGCTGTTTACTTCTTGCATTTAGAAGTCACATAAAATGATACGAATCTTTAAAAAGTAGTTTCCAGAGTAAGGAACTAGTTGGTTTTGATTACTACACAATTCAGCAATCATGAAAAAGAACTGTACAGGGGCAATACAAAACAGACACGATCCGGGTTTGTAGTACTTTACAAACCTTAACGGTATTTGTCATTTCATGTAATTTATCATAATCTGCAAATTCACTTTATTTCCAGGTTTTCCACATTGTTGACAAACCAGGCCAGAAAACACTAAATACTCCCCTGCCCCCAGCTTATTTCACTGTTTAATATTGCACCCAGCCTGAGTAAGAATCACTGACAAGACCAGATTCTAAATGCCTCCATTTCTGCAACACAGGCTTTGAAAGACACTAAACGTTATTTCATTTACACCTCACACCTGTTGTTTCATCTGTCTGGAGTAGTTGCAAGTATTTTGTCTGGTACTATAGCCATATTCATATTCTTCATAATTCATGAGTCTTAATTAGTCCTATCCAACAGGTTATTTGCCTTTACTCCTAGCTGACACCTTTTATTTGGAATTTGCAATGTTTTATTTACCAATCAGTAATCATCAGCATCATTCTTCTTCCCCTCTTATCTATTTAGTATGCCACTTGCAGTTTTCAAACCATTTGGTGATCCCCTAGGAGTTTTTTTCATGCTTTAAAAAAATCCTGTGAGTGAATTAATATACTTGTTAGCTAATTCCTTCAAGACCTTGAGGCAACATGCAATCCAGGCATGCTGGTCTGTACCTAATTCAATGCTTAAGTTATTTCTGTATTTGTTTTTCCCTCGTTTTACATTTGCAGACTGCCATCAATATACAGATATTTAAACATAATTTTTCCTTTGCATGTGTGCACTAGGACTACACAAACAAGCAGCTCGGTCATTTTGCAACCAATGTGGCTTTCAGTCCCCTTCTCCTCTCATTAATGGATTTTCTCACAAACATTTCTTTTTCTCCAATGTATTTGTATCCCCCTCTCTAATCCTATTGACATTAGCTTATTCTGAGTTTTCTGTTGCCTTATCTTAGTAACAGCATGTTCCTGTCTGGTTTTCTTCTTTTCTAATTCCAGTGTTGGGTTTTGAGCATGCAAGGGGGGAACTTAGTCCTTTTGTAAACTGTGTGTTTGAATGACCTCTTGTAAAGTTACATTCTGCATCTGCTATATCATGCTTCTTATTCTGAAGTGCTTGTGACTGTCGTGCTTTTGTTTTAAAGCACTACAGGATTTCCTTCCCATATTCTAGGTTTAGTGTTAGTTATCCTCTCATTAGATAATAAACGTCTCATTAGCATTTCCTGCAAAATCCTTGAAAACCTGTTTTTTCTCTCACAAGATAAGTAAAAATGTATGCTCTCCTTCATACTCCTAAAGAGTTTTAAAAGCTGTATGAAACACTTATTAACTTAGTGGACAATGACAAATGAGAAATCACAGTGCTGGAAGTCATATAATTGGCCTAGTCAAGTCTTCTGGACTCTGGAGTCAGGGCTGTATCTACTGACTAAATGCTACATTCCAGTTTGATTCTCTGGGAAGTGCAGTGGTGAAAGGCAGCTGGGCACAAAAGAGCTTTACAGCCCTTTCAGATCAGGTGGCTGTGTAAGTAATTCCAAATCTCCCACTTGATACAAACTCATCCTTTTTCCCAGGAACACCATCAACCAAGGCACACAATTACTGTGCAGGAGGCTCTTGCTGCACCCAAGAGAAGCAGAGCTGGAGTTAAGTATCTTTACTACACCCACGAAAAGATGAGGTGGGCAGGTTGCAGGGTAGGTAGGATGACAGCAATTCTTGTCCAGGGATGAGGACTGGGGGAACTCCCTCATTAAACTTACCACATAATCATACTTATGCTTCAGGTTCCAGCGACAGATGGGACACTGGCCAGAGGGGTTTGGTGGAGGTGGTGCTTCAGCATCCTCTATAATTCTCCCTTCAATCTAGGAAACAATTCAAAGCATGTAATGATCAGGCACAGCTTACAGCTCTACCTGCACCTGTAACTCAAGGAATACTTTCCATCAAGTCCACAGTACATTGACCAGTTCTGTGTGGATGTAAGGGGAACAGTATCTTCATCATTCCACTCACTTTCATATAGATACCACAAGCCCTTTGCTATGCTTGTGCCACAGACTGTGGGGAGAGGGACAAATTCAAAGGGCATAGAAAACCCTTTGGCAAATTATTGTGCATATTTCTCTAAATGCAAACTTGTTGACAGTCAGTAGGAAGTTCTCATATTCACCTGAATTCCATTTATTGCAGTACTCTTTTAAAACACCATGCCTTGAAAGTGTAGAGGCCCTTTAGCCAAAAGCTTTAAAATAACTCTTTTTTTCTGTGAATATGAATGTCACAGAATAGCAGATGCATATTATAGTTGAAAGCATGCAGGACCTTGATGTATTATAAACCACCAGCTGGGAAAACTTAAGAGCAAAATTTAAATTTAAGAAAGGATAGTTAGGAAACGTCTGTGGGATTTATTTTATAATACCAGTATTTTATGCAGTTTAATTTTCTGAACAATTCTTTTGCAAGATTATAAAATTATCTTTTCTACATCACTATAAAGTGGTGGCATCTAATACTCAAACTTTCTCACAAGTTACATGTGTAAAGGAAGAACTTGACAAATTTGTTTCCTAATCATAGATGTGTTAGAAATATAGCCTATCTACATGTGCACTTGTGTTTTTTTTCTTTTTTGAGCACTCACTAATGGAAGATAATGGAGATAGCAAGAGCTATCTCAAATTGCACCCAAATGAACAGAAGAGACAATAAAATGAAGCTATTTTTTATCCAAGATATTTTGGGAGTTTCCTTTGCTCAAATTAAAATTAAAAGCAGATTCTGAACACTGTCAGCCTCAAAGAGCGCAAGCACCAGAGTTTGAAAAGAAAACCAAGGTGGAATGCAAGGTTACTTTTAAGAAACCACCAGGTTCTGTGCCTGAAAACCTGGGAAGAGAAAAGCATGACCTTTCCTGTAAGTGTGCACAGGAAGCTGGCATCCAGCTGAACTCACAGAACTATTTCATATGCCAGATTTCTTCCTTTCTGATGATAAAATGGATACAGGTAAGTTATTTGTAGTTTAAGCATCTCAGTACCTCAGACAGAACTGTCAATTTTTAAGTAAGATTCCTCCCCCCACAAGTACAACAGCCAGTTTGACAAAAATAAATACTTAACTATGAATATGAGATGTAGGCCAGTATATAATTTTCTATTAATAAGTAAAGTTATTTTCAGGGAAGTTGGTATATCTTGATATATATTGATTCTTGCCAGTCTGGCTTCAGACTGTACTATAACTGTAATCCCATCTTGGAAATAAATAAAGATTCAGAATGCTACGTCAACATCAATTTTTCTTGAGATAAATTTCAGTGTACAAGTTTTGGGAATTGTTTCCCAGCTGCTGAGGAACTTCTCTACTGTCAATCCACTCAGCTGTTATTTTTCTGTCAAACAACTAAGAAGGAGTGTAGGAGCTCTACATTCTCAGTATTTATTAACTGGTTCATATCAAACACTTTCTTCAATACTGATTAAAAATGAGGACACAGAAAGATGAGCAGGGAAAGATGGATTCAGGGAAGATTGATGTAAAATTGGCAGGATAAATGGAGTGACAGAGACACTAAGAAACTTATCAGCCCTTTGGTTTGTCAATTTACACCATTTTTGACAACATTTTCCTCATCTAGGGGTACTGACTGATTCCAGACTGATGCTAGGATATTACACAGCAAATATATCCAGATCTCCAGGAAAAGCTATTTTCATAAAGGGCTCTGCTAATGTAATGCTTATTTTTTCTACTTAAAGCTTCAGTTAATGTTTTGGACTTTTGAGAATATAATTTACATCCTCTTTGAAACTGATTGAGTGAAAAATACAGCAATCCACTGAGTGTGTTTTGTTGGTGTGCACTTTCCCTTCTTGTTTTGGATAAAATAATTCCAGGTCACACTTGCAATCTCTTCAGGTTTCTGGGCACTGTATTAGTAAGTTTGGTACTTGAAGGCAAGAAATAGATACTTTCCATCATAGCTACTGGCACAGCTTAAACTTTTTTTTTGTTGACAGTCTTATGACATCTTGCTAACTGCCTTATATTAGATACGTAATATCAAATAGAGTAAGTTATCTGCTCCATGCACATTTCAGACATGACAAAGTCCACTAACGCAAGTACAACAAAACTTTCAACAAAATACATATTTCTAACAAAAAATTTTAAGTTTCAAAGGTATGAGCAAGCAGGTTTTTTCTGTTTCATTAGCAAGCAAAATAGTCCCTCCCCTTCTCATTATTTATGTATATACAGATTAACATTTAAGTGCACTCTCTTCTAGCTATTCCCAAATTGGTCCTTCACTCTCCTCGTCTCTCATATATATATATATATATTTAAAAATATCTATTATCTCTCTCCAACCAGGGCAAATAGTGCTATTACCATATGCAATGTGAGCAGAACAATGCAATCTCCTTTTCCCTTCAGTCATTTCAGTGCTTCTAAAAAATGACAATTGTCTTGATAAAAGTATAACACATTAGATGGTGCTAACTAGGCAAAATTTTAATTCTACTGCTTTAATCTTTTCCTTCCTGCCTTAAACTGTAGCTAAGAAGATGCTCTTCTTTATCAGTTACTTCAGAACTTCTGTCTCCTTTTCAGAAGCAGTTTTCCTTTAGTAATTAAGGTCTTCCTTTGACAACACCCCTTTCACTTATTTTTTTTTTAGATGTGTGTTATAAGATGGAAGCTTTGCATGACCTGAAGTCAGTATGGCACACACCGTGGTTAACATACACAACACAGATCAAAGGCATGAGATGTGTGTGGCACGTAGGCAGAACAGAAACATCCTGCAATGCTGCATGGCACTGCCAGTGACAGAGCCACCGAAAATCCTCCCTTGTGCCTGTGCACACTGCAGACAATGGCACAGGGCACCAGTTTAGGAAGCGAACCCGTCTGAAGAATGGCCTCGAGTGTTTTAGATCCTGGATGCCTCAGGGATTCCGACCTTCCCGGAGCTGCGAGTGGCTCTGACTGGAGGCACCTGTCACCGCCAACAGGGATCCTGTTCAGCGCCAGCCCCTCCACTGCTACCTGCGCTCGCAACAAACTCCTGCCTCGGCTCTGCCTTCGCACCCTGAGGGCCCTTTCAAGTAGAAAAGCGTCCCCTTTTTTCCTCCACTTGTTGTGGGGTAGGGCTCGGACACACACATGGCTGAAGGAGGGAAAAGCCACAGCAAAGGCAGCAACGAAGAAAAGGGGTGCAGGGACTTACTGTGGTCGTGTTGCCTTCAGTCACCTCCACAACTGCAAAAGAAAAAAGAGACGGGAAACCAGAATGAGGCTCATGCAGCCTGAAAGCAGCAGCATTTTGCGGGGGGGAGCAGTGGGAGAGGGCGAATTACAGTGACCGCAACCACCTCTCCGAGCCAGCGGGGAGGCAGCGGGGCGCGGGTCCGTGCCGAGCCCCCTCCGGACTCACCCTGGCGGAGGGCGCGGGCCGGCGGCGCGGCCCAGCTGCTCCCCAGCAGGCCGGAGAAGATCCGCCGCAGGCCCCCGCGCAGCAGGCTGGGCGCCGCCATCTTGCCGGGGCCGGCGCTGCCGTCACGCCGCTTCCGCCGGGGGGGGCGGTACCGCCGCCATTTCGGGGCGCGTCCCCCGCTCTGCCCCTCGGGCGGCAGGGGAGGAGGTGTTTCTTGTCCGCGGGGTCCTTCTCGTTGTTTTCGTTTGTTTGAGTTTATTGTGGCTGGTAGTGACTTGGGTTTCCCTGGGGTTTTTGTTTGGTTTGTTTGTTTGGGGGATTGGGTTTTTTGGCGGTGGTATCAGCTTGGGATCACAGCATCACAGATTCAGCTCGGCTGGAAAAGACCTCTGAGGTCATCGAGTCCAAGCCGTGACTGCACACGACCATAGGATCAGGACAATGGCACCGAGTGCCAGGTCCAATCTTTCATTGAACACCTCCAGGGACGGTGACTCCACCACTCCCCGGGTGCCACATCCCAATGTGGAATCACTGTTTGTAGAGGATCTCCAGCTGTCCAACCTGACCCTCCCCTGGCGCAGCCTGAGGCTGTGTCCTCTTGTCCTGGCGCTGGCTGAGGGGAGAAGAGGTCGATCCCGGCCTGCGGGAGCTGTAGAGTGACAAGGTCACCCCTGAGCCTCCTCCAGACTAAACACTCCCAGCTCCCTCAGCCATTCCTTTCAGGACCGGACCCTTCCCCAGTTCCGTGTCCCTTCTCTGGACACTCCAGCCCCTCAATGTCCTCGCAGTGAGGGGACATTGACACAGCACTCGAGCTGTGGCCTCAGCAGTGCTGAGTGCAGGGGGACAATCCCTGCCCTGCTCCTGCTAGCTGCGCTATTGCTGACACAGGCCAGGGTGCCACCAGCCTCCTTGGCTACCTGGGCACACTCTGGCTCATGTTTAGGAGGATGCAGGTAAATCTAGAGGTAGTGGTGCCTTTGTGTTGTGGAAGCCTGAGCTACAGTCCTGCTGCAGCTCCTGAATCTCCTAGGTCTCCAGTGAGGGGAGGCTCAGATGTGGTTTTGCTTCAGCTGTGTGTCTGTTTGGATGGGCTCTGGAGTGCCTCCCGCATCAAGGAAAGTTTTGTGCCAGCTGTGGAATTCAGGGAAGGGGTTTGTTTCAAATCACCATTACCACATCTGTATGTTCTAGCGATCCTGAGGTTCCTGCAGTGCTTTGTACCTTTCAGCAGGTGACAATTTGAAGCAGTGTGTTGCCAGGCTGTAAACAGTCAGTCTAGTTTAAACACTTTCCATTTTTGTTTTAATACCACTTCTCCTTGATAGTTTGAAGGCTGCTGAGAGATTACTTTTCCCATCATATTTCTTAGCATACCTCATTGCTGGACTTCTTACACCTGCCCTTAGTGGAAGGTAGCCTGGAGGTGCTTGCTCAGACCCACATAGTTCACTGGGATTTCAGATACCAACAATTTGTCTTAGATGGTAATGCTGCATCTTTGTGAAGAGCGTACTTGAGTTGAACTGTACTTGAGAGCAAAGGTCATTCATGGAGTTTCTCCAAGTGCTTGTTTGTTTTCTGTCATTCCAACTCTTAAAAAAATTCAGAAAGTGAAAACTAACAGAGTAAATTAAAATCACTTGTGAGTCATGCACATTGATGGGCCTTCATGTTAATCTGTTTCATCACTGGTCAACAGTGCTCATCCAAGATATTCTGTATGGTTTTCTGAGTTTGTGTCTAAATTGTGGTGCAAAATGTAAACTGCAACATAAATGTAAAATTTATTTAAAATATAATCTGATCTCCCTGTCACAGGAGGTCCTTTCACCTCCTCTCTCGTTTTCTTCTTGTTACAGTAATCTCTTTCTGTTGCAGGTCTAAGCTCTTAACTCTGGGACTTTCCAAAGAAGTGGGAATGAGGGCAGGGCTTCTGTCCAGACTCTTGTGCTTTATGCCAAGCAGTGAAAGCAGGGCCATCCCATTTATTCAGAGAACAAATTGAGGAAGAATGCTTGCCGGAAGAGACCTCTTCCTCTCTCGCTGCTTTATGCTATATAATGATTTCTAGAAGCAGGGTGATTTTCAACTTGTCCAAAAGCTTAAACATAAGAGCCAAACAAAATATTTACTGCCATCCAGTCTGGGAATTATTTCCTTATGAGGAGAAGGAACATTGCTGGGCACAGTGGTGAAGTCACAATTTTATGGGTTGGTTGTTGTTTTTTTTTCTTTATAAAATGAGTTTTATCCTAGGGGAAGAAGCAACCTAACAGAAGAGTTTATTCAGTGGCTTAAAATAAATGCAGTTTCTTCTACTGGCTTTGTTGCCTCTTGTGATTGGGAAAACTTAAGGGATGGCTTTCTTTATGGGATGGAAATCAACAGCGATAAGCGCGATGCCAGCTCACTATCGTAAATTTGTGTAGGTAGAGGATTAGTGGCTGTTCAAAAATTTCTCCATGTCATGGGACTTTTGAAGCAGATACTTAAACAGCAGTGTGGCTTTTGGTTGGACAGAAAGAGACCAGTGACATGGTGATGGTTCAAATGCAGTAAGTACTCTACTTGCTTGCCTCACCTTCGAACAAATGCTGTCTCTAAAGGAGTTCAAGTGGCAAATAATTTAATGCAAGGAATAAAGATTGTTGCGCTCTTAAAAACTTGCATGCTTGGGTTGAGCGATTTGTCTCTTCTCCTGAGATTTTTTTTTGTCTTGTGAATATTTCTATAACTGTTAGCTGTGCAGACCATCAAGTCCCAAGCAGAAAAACAAAGCATGTGCCAATTTGAGTTGAAGCCCATAATCTATTTCCAAATTTGGAAATTTGACATATTTCTGATTTCTTGCAGATAATTTTTGAATGTGTTTATTTCATCAAGCCCTTGTGTTCAGGGAAGAAGAAATATAGCCCTGAATACTATGTCCCTGTACATGAGAGAAAATAAAGTGATTTTCTTTCTGTAAGCTGGTTCAGCCGTGGTCTGTGATTTGTCAGTACTGTAGTGGGTCATCCAGTTTGGATAGAACTGGATGTTTCCAAGGAGCAGAACAGGATGTCACTGGCCATTGAATAATGAGTCCTTTTCCTTTTGAGTAAAAATTAAACCTGTGCTCCCAAATGTGGGTCTGGTCAGGAGCAAGGAAGTACCGTATTTTAGTTGAGAAACTTACGCCTTAACAGCTCATGTCATCCAGAGATTTCATGGAACTGTTCTCAAAGGGATTGTATTCTCTTGTTTGAACTGCTTTGGGATAACACATTGTAGATATTCTGTAAGGCTCCATTTTTCTTTTCATACTAATTTGTGTTATGTTCCTGTCTGAAAATGGACTATATTTTGTTATTTTTCTTGTAATGCATTATTGTATCTGCTTTCATCTACCGAGAAACTTTTCTGGTCCTGTGAGCCTTTTCTGGTCTGCTGGATGTTAATGGATGACTTGTATATTAGCTCCAGAGCCTTACCCATGCAAATAGCTTCTGAAGGCTGAGGCCGTTCCAACCAAACATGATTATAAAAGTCATGGAATCAAGATGGAAAAAACTATTAGGTCAAGTAGTTCTCACACGCACCCCCAGGACCAGTGCAGGTTTGTTTCCAATGGTACATTCTTGGTGCTTTCCAGAAGGGGTCAGTGCAGGTCAGCGCTCACTTTGCATCCAACAGCCCTTCCCCCTTCCAGAAAAATTAGGAAACCTGAATCTGGTTACAAGTAGGTTGCATAACATCTAGAATTTATGTTAAAGTCTATAATTTGATGTTGGGTGATCAAAAGCAGAAGAAATGTGTTCAAATCCAGCAATTGGTGATCCAGGATTTTAAATGCGGAAACTTAGTAAACTCTTCAAAATCACTTGTTAGATGTGTACATACGTTAGATGTTATGGATCCTAAGAGCTGTTCTGGCGTTGCTCGGCTGTAATGAGAGGGACACGGATTCACAGATTTATCCTGTTGGGTCGTCTGTACTTAGAAAACACATATTACTATAATATCTTACAGTTACATAAACAAAAGCCTGGATAATTCAAAATTCGGATCGTAAAAGACAAATGTAACAAAAACTCTCATAAATCTAAATAAGGGAAGAGAATAACAATCATCCTGCACCACAATGCAGTTCATCCTACTCAACAACTGAGATACAGGAATGTCCTTGAAGGTTGTCCAGTGTCACAAGTCCTTTAGGGCATGGAGGCTTCTGCAGGGTTCATCACATGTGAATCAGCCGTCTGGTCAAGAGTGGCCACATCTCCTCAGCAGAAAAGGCCAGCCCATTCCACACCACAATAGTGTACCCCAAATGCCAGTGTCCATGAAGAAGTGACAGCTAGCTTCTCAAACTGGCTTTAGAGGGTGGAAGTGAATGACATTGGGGCAAAAAATAATAGTTGGAAGTGTGAAGGGAGATGAAAAGGTGGCTGGAGATGGTAAGAAGGAAATGCTGCAAAGAGAACAGCGAGAGATGGCACTGGGATAGAAGAACGAATGACTCACTTGAATATAACTTGTTTATATTTTTAAGGTTTTCTTATTTTCCCAGTGGATATGGCTATTTTTCAAAGTAAAATAACCAAGGAATAATTTCATTACGTTTCCATCCAAGATTTTACGCTAAGTGTAAACAAGAAAAATCCAGTGGGAAAATTAATCTAACTTCCTTTTGCAAGAGCATTTCAGTTCTGTTTCTCCCCCACCATGCTTCTTATACATTTTCTCTGCTACTGTTCTTGTACCCAGTATCTCTGACATTGCTGACACCAGGTAAAATACCTCAGTGATGGTATTTATTAGAGGGAGAAGACTTTAGGATCACTCAAAATCACTTCTGACATAGAAATGATAAGTTTTGAGCTTCTCAGGGTTTAAAAAATAGTGATGACTTTTGATGCTTTGGAAGTGTTCCATATGGGCAAGTCAAAATGATGGAAAACAACTGAACCACTTGCACTGGATTTGATCTCTGGCAATTAATATTTGGGCTGCATGGGAGAATCGTAAGGAACAAAAACTCTAACAGCACCATGGCAATCAGACCGGCAAACTTCCAAAGTTTTAATTTTTCCAGATGTTAAGTGCCTTAATTTTCCAACCCAGGTGAAGGAGGGACTTCAGAAAAACAGGCAATAAAAAAACATTAAATTTGTAAGGGTTGGCTGGCATAAAGACCACAGCACTGCTGAGCGTTCAGATACCAGTGTTCTGAAACACAAGAGGTCTTAATTTGCATTAAATGGAATCAGAGGCTTTATCTGAGTCATTAATCAAGATATGTTTTATAAGTTTTAAAATACATTTGTATGCTTTTATAATAAAAATATTGCTTCTTCAGATGTTTCCAGGCTGCCCTGTAACAAATGCTGCATCTGTCTTCTACCACAGACATGCTTGTAAATGGCCAGGGTGAGCAGGAAGAGACCGGAGTCCTCTGGTTCATTCACATTAGGAGAGCCCTGGGGTGGTCTTTCACTGGGGAGTCATGGAAGCCTGAAGCCAGCTGTTGGTGTCAGTGTTCTGTGCTGTTGGCTGCAGCACGTAGAGCCTTGACTCAGTTTCTCCCTTGTTGCCACCAAAGATTGAGATTTATTGGAGAGGCCTTGGGACAACATACTTTGTGAAAAGAGTAGGGGCTGTGTCATAAGGATGAACTTTTCAATCCTCTTCTTGCTCATCTTCCCATATTTCACTCCATGAGATTGGAGTGGGGGAAGCCCGTGCTGTGCTCTGATGTTGGACCATGATGGGACGTGATGGGGAGATCTCCAGCAGGGTTTTACTCTTATGGCTTCTCCAGCCAGATGGCTTCAATCTACTGACCAATTCTCTGTGCTTTGTGTGAGGTCTGTATGCAATTTAAATGGAGCCTGTTCTCAGCTAGTTTTGCCTATTCTTTGCCCCCCTCCCCCACATGCACATATATTCCCAACTGACCCCTTTAATGCTTCCCTTTTCCTTTAGCCATTCGGGGAAATTATGCTGGCACCATATTACAAATATATCAGCTGGATTCGCCTCAAAGTCCTTTACTTTTGGAGACTTTCAGTCATCTAACTCCTCCAAGTATTTCTGAGAAGAGTGCTCATTTAGCCAACTGTGCTGTTGATGTAGTTCTCAGAGTGATATTTCTTTGTGATGCTGCTGCTTTCTGGCTGAATAGAAATTTTAAAACATGGCACTTCTTGTACACACCTATATGTGCTACCACTCTGAGTCTCAGCCGATTTGTCTAATCCACAGAGAACTGTTATCTGAACCTTGATTTATCTTTGCATTCTGCAAATCTGGAAATAATGCATTTGCTTTCTAGGTTTTGGTCTTTTTTTTTTTTTTTTAAATTTTCCCAATATTTTTCAGCATGAAAAGCTTCAACTATCACAACAAATAAAAGCAGGGAATGCTCTTCTCAATGCATTTTTATCACTTATCATCAAAATTGCACTGAGTAGTAAACAATAGGAGACTGTCTTATTAGACAGATTTCTAAAGAGAAGACAATAGAAGACTGATAACAGTGCAAGACAGTAGGACATCTCTGTTTGCTTTGTTCCAGTCATCATCAAGCTTGCTTCCTGGACTGGTATGTTCAAAAAAAGGTTAGATGAGCTGAAGTGATTATTAATGGTCCATTAAAATCAGTTTTACTTCATCCCTTAATGTACACATTTTCTGCTTTGCAATCTGTTGTGCTGCATTTTTAGTGAATGCTTTACTTTTATGTATCATCAAACTGGAAGAGACCTGGAGGCTGCTGGAAAACTGTAGTGATGTCCTCCTTGCCATCAGTGAAAACACAGTGTCATCTTGCATTTCCCTTTGTCTTTCAGGGTGGATGGCTGGTGCCTGACCTGCTTAGAGACAGGTAAGGGAAAAGAGAATTTCCAAAAGAGTAATTTTATGTCACTTTCCAAATCTCTTGGTACATTGGACTGTAGAATCTACGTGGGTCATGTTGTGCAGCTCAAAGAGCTGTTCCACTGATGAGAATTCCCAAAATGTGTTGCAGTGTGGTGCTTTTCATTTGATGTCTGTCAGTTTGTTTTTGGGAAAGATATTCTGTGCCTGTTTGTTTGAGTGATAATAACAAAAAATTCCAATTTGACATCCAATACATGGAAATAAAATCTCCTTCTGGCCCCAAAGATACTTGTTTCTGGTACCCTGCAGATCGTTTGTGTGTGTGTGTGTGTGTGTGTGTGTGTGTGTGTGTGTGTGTGTGTGTGTGTCTTTCACCAAACAACAAAACAAAACTATCAACTGTAATCTCACTGAGTGCATCAGAGAAGAATATGAGTTTGGCATGCAAGAAGAAAGCTGAGGCAGTACTCGGCAAAGATGAAAGTGAGACACTGATGGCCATAGTTTAATTGGGATTTCATGAAACATGCTGTTCTTCACAATTTGGCTAGAGCTTGATAGTTTCTTTTTATGAGTCTGGCAAGACAATCAAAATTCAAACCATTTGCTTTGCAACTGGAAAAATGAACCAGAGAGATATTCAGAAGAGCACTAGGACTCTTTGTCTCTTGTATTAAGACGAAGCAATTCAGCAGCAAGGGAACAAGAGCCTCCTGCAAACATACAAGCACAGTTTAGCAGTAAATCAGCTCAGCTGCAGTCCTTAACACATGATATTCTGTAGTTGCCACTGGGGGAATTCTGCTCATCTCCAGACGAGACAGTGATTTGAGTTAGTATTTATTTCCGTTTTTACAGATGTGCTGTCCAGTGATGGATGGGGTGTGTTAACCTTCTACTTCTTCACACCTGGTCCACACCTGTTTGGGATCTCATTTTCTGTCCTACTGGGCAGCAGCTCTTGAACTTTGCTGGATCCTGGATCTCAGGCCAGCTGAGGGTGGTGAACAGCTTTGAAATGCTTGGCCAGAGGGATTTTTGTTTTTGAAGTCAGAGAGGTTGGTAGGTTTTGTTTTGTTCTTGACTGAATATTCATTCTCATGACAAAAACATTTCACAATAAGCTGTTTCCTTTTGACAGCTCTTTGGCAGTACATGTGTGAAATAAGTTGGGTTTTTTGTAGTCCGAAGTCCTAGTGAGCTAGAATATCCTTTTCTCTAAAAGGCCTTGGACTTTCATTGCACTCATTGACTGTTTAATCAAAAAAGTGGTGGACTAAATGTTACTCAGAGTCTAAACTCACTAGGGTGCATAGAAGTTGATTCTTCAGCATACTGTGAAGAATCTTGCCTTGCCTGTGCAGCTCCTTTTGAGTTAAGAAGGGGACTTTGGTCTCCAGGGCTGTGGATTCAATAGCATGAAATTCAATAGCAAAATTTTAAAACAAAAAACAAATGGTATTGTTTTGAATCCTTTTATAGCATGTTTTTTTCATTTGCACTGCGTGAGCTTTAAATATTACTATGTGAGCACTAGCCAAATTTAGGTTGATCAAGTCTAGAGAGGAGTTCAGAGAGACCCAGCTAAATTTACTGAAGAGGAGGCTCCATGGCAAATGAAGTTCCCTGTAGAATGCCAGGAGACAGCACATGATTTGAGAGAAAACTAATTTGTTCAAACATCTTGAATTGCTTTAATTTAATTCTATTAGTTTAGGAAAAGACCTGAGTAGCACTACACAGTGCACTTATAGTATTACTGTTTACTTGGTTGGGCAGTGTGTGAATGGCAAGTATGTGGAGAACCACTGTAGTTATTAACATAACTGAAAGCCAGAATAAACATGATGTTTCAGGCTTTTAAGCTAATGTCAGTACAAATTTAGATGGTAGACAGTCTACTAAGTGGATTTTAAACCCTCCCCTCTCTATTGTGGTAGCTTTTTCAGCAGGTAAAATTCTGAACTGTGGAGACCTTGGGACTGATACTGCAGAGTGACTCACATGTTCCACATCTGCTGATTTCCGTCTGTATGGGCTAAAGAAGGTGGTGAATTGGGACTGAAGTGCATGGAGGAGCTGTGCTGTGAATGAGGGACAAGAACAGTTGGGATGTCATGAGCAAAGGCCAAGGCGTGCAGCAGACATGGGTTGTGGGATCCCAGAGCTGAGCTGTGATTAATTTCTGAGTAGACCACCATGTCATTGTCACACTGGCTGTTGTTCAAGGCTCTAAGACAACTAGTGGGAAATATGTTGTGGTCCCAGGGCTGGAACAGTAGGGAGAGCTGCAGGTCAGCAGGGCTTCTTGTGGTGATACCAAGGAACAACAGAGAGAGGTGGGGAGATGCTAGTCAGGAATGAGAGATGTTAGCAGAGCTCAGTATTTGGACTAACTGGTCAGTGCTGAGGTGCTTTCTTCTTCCTTGGATGCCATTAGGTGTCAGTTTTTCCAGTCTCTTTTTTTTTTTTTTTTTTTTCTTTCAATTTTTAAGAATCTGAATCCCCTTGAGCAGCAGGTGATCTCAACTGTAATGTAGAGGAATCAGCTTGGGAAAGTTGTGTTAAAAGAGAGTGGGTTATAAAAACAACCGTCTCTGCATGGCTTGAACCTGTCAGCGTGACGCTGCCGACGCTGCAGCTGGAGGGGAGCACGACAGGCTCCACAGCCCTGAAACAGAGCAGCCCACACAGCCTGCAAATGTTACGGGCCCAACGTGGGTTTGGGGGAGGTGTGCTGCTATGCCAGGTGGGCCTTGCATGGAAGTCAGATGCTTAAGTAGCTGTAGCCTCTAACTAAAGCAATAATTTTGAATCACAGCTCTGCCAAGAGTTTGAGAGGGGTGAGGAAAGTGCCTGAAAGTCTTGTTGGGATCATCTCCAAAGTACAGGGTGCTTTTGAGTGTCTGTTTTGGGCCTAATCTTTTGGCCCCTTGCTAGATGAAAGAACTTTTCATCATGATAGCTCTTGCTGCAAGTGGCTGCAGCATGCAGTTGTGCTGGTGTCCAAGCCTGAGGCAATCAAATAAAGCTAGAAATAAAGTGGCCAGGGGCTGGGAAGGTTTGTGTCTCTGTGGCATGGCATGCTGGTCTGCCCAGGATGTCTTGGTGTCCAGCTCAGAGGCAGTAGCCTTAGAGCAGGGGCTGCTGCAAACATTTTCATCCAGACAAATTGACTCTGTTTGTTCCTGTTGGCTTTGTTCCTGTCTCCTCTGTGTTCCAGAAAGGGAGAATTTACCCTCTTCAAATGCAAGGCTTACACACAATTTTCCTGGAGCTCAGTCAGTCAGCCAAATCAGCAGGAGCTTTTTGGAAATGACAGGAGCCAACTGAGGTCAGTTTTGATCTGGTGGGAACTTTACTAAACCAGTATTGGTTAGGAGTCACTTTCATTAGACCAAATCAGTAGGAACTGCAGAGAGCTGGCTGAAAAGGTGTAATTCCTGGTGAGGAGCTCTTGGATGAAAATAACCTCCTAGATGAAGGAGCCAGGGCCATGCTGAGTTATTTGCTGCTAGGAGGGTCTTTGTTCTTGACCAGCTGACCTAGACTAGTCTCTTCAAGATTTTTTTTCAACTTTCTAAGTTTTCTTTACTAAGACCCTTTCCAAACAGGCAGCAGTGGCCCTACCACTGTTGTGTAAGGAGCATCAGAAGTTACTATGCCCTTTGTGGGTGCCCAGAGGCCATGCTGGCACCTTCTCTGCTCCCAGCTGCTGTCTCAATCCCACTGTGTGGTCCTCACCCTGGTTGTGTGGAGGCTTCTCTTATCCTCAGAGATACTGCAGGAAACTATTTGCTCTCACTGTCCTCAGAGCTGTCCATTTGGAGAGGATGTGTCATAGCCTAGCATGACACACCCATGTAGGTAGTGCTGTCCTGGGGAATTTTCAGCAAGCCGTGTCTCCAGCCTTGCAGCACCATGTGTGAGCATGCCCTGGGGTCTGCTGGTGGAGGTAGCTCATGCTTTATCCCAGGATTATTTTGTGTTCTGTTTTCTGGGGTTGTTACATTCTTATAATTGCACAAGTTTTCTCTGGGTGCTTCTAGGCTCTCCTGCTTCTCATGCCTCATCTGGTCCATGTTCTTAGGTGACTAGCTGAGGACACAGACCACCTGGCCTCAGTTCTCTGCTTTGCTACAGACTTTCTGTGTGACCCTGAAAAATCATGAGGTAATTTTTCCAACATGTTTTTGTGTCCCTTAATTAAGGGATGCGTTTTTAGGAAACTGAAGTCAAACTCCAAGAGAAGAGCAAGAATAAACTTTTGCATGCTGGCCATTCATGAAGTAGAGAGTACCTTCAATAGTCTGTTTTTAGTGGAGGAATAATAAATTAATTACTCTGTGATCAGGAGCATAACAACATTGGCAGAGCCACCTAGGGAGAATATTGTCTGCATGTCTAGAAGCTGGACTGGACATTATTTACTGCCTTCTTTTCCCAGCCTTGGGCCATTCCCTTGTTTATTCAAGGGAAAAAATGAGACAAAAATGAGGATAGTATATGGTTGCATCAATTTGAAGACCTCTATCTACATGAGAGGTTTTGCTGGCACACTTACATCAGCAGCCCTGTATGGCTGAATGAATTTTGCAGTTTGGGACAGGCCTTAGTCTTTTGAGTTCCTCAGGGACTTAACCATAATTGAGACATAATTGTGCCTCTCTCTCCTGTAGGTCTGTATGAAGATGAACACATTAAAATTAAGAGTTGCACAAGCTGTAGCTGAAGAGACCATTAAAAAACTTTGATAGGTAAAGTATCATTCAACCAAGACTTCATAAAATGTACAATTCATAAGATAACTTGAAACATGCAGTTGGTAAGTGGAAGTGAGAACAGGCAGAAGGTGGAAAGGTAGATCAGTTCAAACATTTCCCTAATTATAAATACCCTTTGCAATGCTACTAAGACTTTTGTGTTTATTTACAAGGAAGGAAAATGTAAAACAGAAGAGCATGAAGGTGATGTGTTTACTTTGTTGGTGCTCAGCCTTGTCTGTCAAACAGCAAAATCATTGAATTGGGGATTATCAAGGGGCAAGTATGGATAATGCCACTTTACTGCAAATTTGAGGCCTTTCATCTAATCTTTGTTAGTCTCTGCTATAGTGCTAGTAGTTCTGAGACTTAGTAAGCAACTAGGTTTCTTCCAAAATAAAATTGTGAAATGGATCCAGCTTTATGCTTGAAAGCTACTGCTAGGGGAAGTTCTGTGACCTGATCCATTCCTCCACAGACCAGACTCTGTTATAGGAGCATGGCCTGTAAAAGCAGCTCTTTCTCTTGGCCTGGAAACTGATGGTCCAATTGGCCTACTACTTTTGGCTTCAGGGAAGGGCCCTGATCCCACTGGTTTAAAAAAAAACAAGCACTCCTTGTGGCTGCTTCCTAAAGTCAGCATTTCACATCAGTGCATTCTTGGCCTTTATATTTTCAAAGCTTTTTTTTTTTTTTTTTTTTTTTTTTGCCTTTTTTTCTTGCCTATTTTTTTACTTGGGAACAGGAGGTTCAGAACGTTTGATGATGCAAGAGCAGGGTGATGCCAGGGGCTGTATTGCTGTCAGCATAAACATCCTTGATGTATAAGCTGCTGCCAAATTAAGTTCTTAGAAAGCCACGCAAAGACCATCTGGAAAATCAGCGAAGGTGTAACACGCAAATGAGCCACCTTCCTTTATGTAGCTCTCAAAACAAATCCTTCTTCTGCAAGGTGGTTTGGGCATTTTAGGGAGTGGTAAGTGAACCACACCTCTTCTTCCAAATTCTCTTCGCTGACCCACTACTAGGCCTTAATTCTGCCAAGCAAAAGTCTTTTAAAGTTCAATGTCAACAGACAAGTGTTGTCTGTTCTCTGAAGGGACAACATGTATCTGAGTGATCTAAAAATATCATTCAGTGTTGAGAACAAGAAAATCTGTGTTTTTTATAGGGACCCAAGTTACAGAGAGTAAGTGAAATACAAAAAATTATTAATTTGGCCCAATAATTAATTGCTGGTAGCATGTGAGGACAGTTTTTGGGAAAGACCAGTTTTCATTCTTGGTTTCCTGAACTGATACAGTGGAACTGTCTGTCCACTTACCTGCCTACCTCTGCTGGACATGAGATTATGGTGAAGAGTACAGACCTGAGTTAGATTCTCAGTTAGATTCTTTGCACATCAGCTATGCCATGCACAGACAGCTGGGGGAGATCTGGAAGCCAAATGCAACTTTCTTGTCATAAGGGATAATCACAGAGTGAATGAATATGCTGTGTGGAGTTCTCTTTTATACTGTTGATCGTTAAACTCCATGGGCTCTTATTCTGATGGAGAATCATGTAATAAAACAGAATCTGCGAAGACTTCTGCCCTGTTAAAGCATCTCTTCACTGTCCCTTTACACTCAGAGTCCTGACAATATCCATTGAGTTATGCAGAATGGCAGGGATGGAAAAAACTGATGAGTGGTATGTTGTTTCCAGGCCATTTATCCCAACCCAGAAGTCTTTTCATCCCACCTCACTCCCTGTGTTTTTATAAAAGGGAGGAACTGGACTGTAGCATACAAGTCATGTTACTTTTTGTTGTTTTTTTTTATTAGTGTACATTGCACACTGAATTGTGACATAAACTGCAAATGCTCTGTAAGGGGCTTTTTTGCCCTTCAGTACAAAGATTTCAGTCTGTGCCCCAGTACAGCTCTGCCTCACTCTTTTAATGGGAGGCCTCAGCACAGGGAAACCCGTGCTAAGAAAGCAGAACAACAGGGCGGGAATTAGTCGGATGCAGTGGAGAGCAGCTCGATACTAATGGCCAAATAGGCTCTGACAGCCTCACACCAATGAGCCACTCTCTTCTATGGGGAGTTTACGAGGCCTTGGCTTGTGTGGCCACCTCCACTTATGAATTAAAATCAAAACCAGATTGATGCCCCCCTCCCAACAGCAGCTGCCTGTTTTTTTGCATAAATCATGCTCCCCGGCCCCTCTCCAGGGGAGCTCCATAAAATAAATGGATTCATTACATGCGGATTTCCTTTTCCTTCTTCTCTGGAGAAACAAAGAGCCTATTAGACACAATATGGAAATGCACATACACATGCACACACGTGCAGACAGCATGAAAATGTGCACGTGCACATGCAGTGTAGGAGCTCCCTCCCATCTCCCAACACGGGCAGTGCCATAAAATACATGGACAAAACCCCTTCTCCTTTTTGTGCACAGCTCTGCCGAACACACAAGCCTGTATTCATTCATGCAGGTCTGCAACCTAAATTCTAAACCAACAAGGACAGGAAAGCCCAGGGCAAGTTGCCTCCTCCGAAAGGTGAAGGATGGCGAGTAAGCTGAGTGGGGGTTGCTTCCTTTTGCCAAAGCCTCCCCCAGTGCCCAGGAGCTGTGTTTTTACCAAGAGCATAAAGGGCCCCGTCCTTCTCGAGCAAGGCTTGCAACAGGCTGCACTCATGGGATATCATAACCACAGAAGCTGGGAGGCTGCCAGCTCTCCCTCCAGCTGGAATAGAGGAGGATGCTTTGTGGCTGAGAAAAGGGAGAGGGATGAAGGTAAGGAAATGGCTGGGAGCCCTTCATTCCTCTCATCTCCAGGTGGCGGCAATACTGGCACAGAAAAGAGCTGGAAAACACACCTTTCCTGGAAAGCTGTGCCTGTGTGCAGCAGCCACAGATGCAAATCTCACATACCTGCCTACCGGGGTGAGGGAGGCACTGGAAACCCCTTGCTGAGCAGGTTACACAAAGTTAGGAGATATGTACATTCATCTTCAAGATATTGCTGTAAGGTGTTGGCCTCAGGACAAGACTGTAGTATGTGGGCATATTCACACTGTACACTAAACCTGGATCAGAGCCTAAGCTTGAGCATTTGCTTGTTTCCCATGCAAGTTCTCAATGTCCTAACCCTCAGGTCCAACTCCATCTTCAGGCAGAAAGCCTTTGGGGTTCCAAAAGCCCATCCCCAAAAGCGTGCTATGCTGTGGAAACAAGAGCCAAATTACAACAGCAGTGGAAAACTGGTCATAACCTTTACCAGCTCGTGGCTACCTCTGCTTACCTGACAGGGGAGCCAGGAATGGAGGGGAGGAGGAACAGGAGAGCTGCTTTTGCTGCCTGGCCAGGGGATGCTGTGTCCTGAGATGAGGGAGAGGGACACAGAGCTCAGTTGGAGGCAGACACTTCAAGGACTTTTGCTGGGACAAAGCTCAGGGCCATACTAGGGATATACTAGTGTCTGAGCTGGACTGAGTTTTGGTGTCAAGGGAACATCAGTCTCCTCCTTTCATCCAGAATCCATACTGCTATGGAGCACTTTTTAGCCTTTTAGCCTTTTTAGGAAGCAGTGGTGTAAATTTAGAATGGCAAATGGCATAGCAACAGGCTGGAGGCAAGAGAGACCCATTCAAAATCCAGGGCTGGGGAGAACAATGGTGCCAGCAGAAGGAGTTCAGATGCACAATCCAAGACCTGAATCTCTCAAATCATAAATGTCTCAGTGGTGTAAGAAGATACTGGTGTTTTTCTCAGTCCTTCAGTATTGGGCTTTTGGGTTACAGCAGGGCTCTGTTGCTAGCTTTTCCTGGCAGCTATGAGGAGTAGGAACTTTTCCTTATATGATGTAAGTTTTCACATAATTGAGTGAGTCTGTGAACTGGAGCTTTAAGAAAAACAGTGACTTCAATGAGATGTCTGATGAAATCTAGAATGCAGCATGGGGGGAGGCAGAGCCTGCAGAGGAGGGCTTCTGAAGAGCTGCTGAGCTGCCATGAGAAAAGCTAGAAAGAACTAAGATATGAGGGAGCTTACAGCAGTTTACATTGCCTTAAGTTCAGTATTCTAAGCCCCAAGGGTTCAGATGTTTTAAGCTGGACCACAAAAATTTGTGATAACTGTAAAATCATGAGCTTTTGTAAAAGAATAAATGCAACATGTTATCTCTTTGCCTCAGTTTCTGAGCCTTAGAATTGCCCTTAAGTAGCATTTTTTAGTTTTTACCCTCAGTAAAGACTACGAGAATCTTCTCTTGTGTAGAAAACATGTTGCATTAAGATCACAATTTTTGGTTTTCCCCATATACAAGCAGACTAGAATCTTGTCTTATGCAGATAATGTGTTTCTCACCTAATCATCTATCATCAGGTTCTGGAGCTTTAAGGAAAAACAGGACCAGGACAATGAGATCCACAATCTATCACAAACACTGGCAATGCTTGTTCAAATGGCTTCATTTCCCTGATGTCTTCAAGGACATTGTATACACAAATATGAAGATTGCAATCTTGACCCTGGAAACTCTGGAACCTTGAAACGGTTGAACTGAGTGAGCCCCAAAATCCATTTATTTCCAGATCCTGTCACTGATTATCTGATGCTTTCTCTGATGCCTCTTCCAGATGCTTCAGGGGGAAGTGCAAGAACTTTGCAGCAGGCAGATGGAACATAATCTGTTCAACACTTAACTTCATTTTCTGGTTACTCTCTGTTAGAGATGGGATTGGGACCAGGAGGATAAATTTTAGCATGTTTTACAAAAGTGTTGTTAGCTATCATTAGTGTGCTTTTTTTTTGTTTCTTCTCGTTCATGTCAATGTCCAATCTTTTTGTGAGGTTTACTAAATTCTTGTCTTCTGCATCTTCTTGTGTTAGGGATGGCTTGGTCCAGATAAGTGAAGGAAATTAGTTACTTTGATGAAGTTTGAACTGGCCACTTCTTCATCTAATTGAATATCTGTTTGCCCTTATGTGTCCAAGGACAGCAGCAACACACAGTTGCCTTTCTCTCTGTGAGTATTTTGTACACTTTCATCAGGATGCCTTCTGGTTGCAAGAATAAATGGTGCTGAGGATTTGTGCCAAGGAATCTCTTTGCTCAAGTCTCCCATGCACTTTACCTGCTTTCTTTTACAGACTCTACTTCCCCTCAGTGTTTTTCTCTCTCTACATGTGTTACTCTTATAGCTAAGCACTCAGGTTGAACTGAGACAGCCTCTGATATTTCCTGCTGGGACCTTTTGAATCAGCATCTGCTCCTCCTTAGTCTGTAAACTCTAAGGCAGGGATAAGCTTCTGTGTGTGTGTCACTGCCTGCAAACCATGGTTTCCACTGGAGCCCCTCTGTTCTGCTGTAGTGCAACAGCAATTAGTAACAATTCACACCTAAATAAACCCTGCTCTGCTGTTCACAGGGTTAAGTTGGGAGCTCCTTCTTCCTTACCTGGTGTCCAGGCTTGGTGGTGGGGCTCATCCCTGGAGTACAAGGAGGCCAGTGTCTTGGAAGGGATGCAGCATGCTATTCTGTCTAGAAACTATCCTTCCTCTGGTCTCCTTTCTTTGCCCCTTATCTCTGAGATTTGTATGCAAATAGGGTCAAAGGCTCATAGATGTGACGTAGACTGAATATTCAAGTGGGTAAGGAGGAAGGATAGAGGCAGGGGATCAATCCATGACCCTTCTCTGACAGTCACCCTTCTTCCTTACACTTGGGAGGCACTTGCTGCAGTTTCTGGAACCAATACCTCCCTTGTGAATGGAAAATCCAGCTGGAGATGTGCCTGTGATATCTGACACTTGTAATTCATGGTATGTTGGTGGGTTCTGCAAATTGGATTGGGAGTACAAACATCCCCTCATGACTTGCCAGCCACGTGTGGAATTCAGCAGTCACACCGTGTGTGGGCTCCTTGGAGAGGAGAAACCTTTCCAAGCACTAGTGGCTGTGGTGAGGGGGATAGGTGGGAGGGGTGATGACTCCCCAGTTTGCATCTGAGCAAAAAGGCAGGTGAGATTTACTCAGGCCCAGGAGCTGGTGAGGATTTGGAGGTGAGGAGCTGAGCAGCTAACAAAGGAGACAATCTGATGGAAGGAGGAGTGAAGATTTTGTCTGTGCTTATGTGGGATCTTTTGTCTTCATTCTCTCTGCAAGGATCTGGAACTGCAACTGCCACCACAGAGTTCAGCCTGGGCTTCTTCTTGAAGAATAACTTGTGGCTTTGATCAACCATAGCCATGTGCCTCCAGCCCTGCCTGTTCCCTGAGCGTGGAATTCAGCTGTTAGACAAGTGGCAGCTTGGCTGGAGGGGGACATGGGCCCTGCTGCTGTGACAGCCCTGCCAGAGCCAGCCCCTGCTCTCAGGGCAAAAGAAAGATGCTGGCCAGCCCAATTGCCTCTGGTGTGCAATGGGTGTTCAGCTTCAGGATATCAACTCTGCTGCCCAGACCACCCCACAAGTCCCCACGTAGGAGGAAAGGGCCATAGTAGCCTTGGAGACATCAGTGTCCTGGTTCTTAAGGGAGACTGGGACGGTTTGTAGGGGTGGGACAGAGACAAAAATGAGCAAGGCAGCCAAAGGGGACTGTGCTGCTTCTGCCAGCCTCTGTCTTCTATGCCTGGCCTAGTGACGGCAGCAGAAAGCTCCTCTTGTGTGTATGCCATGTCCTGGCAAATTCCCCATGTGGAGTCACTCCTCCCTTAGCAGCTGGGGTGTACAGCAATAAAATCTGTCTGCATTTCAGACAGTGCTATTTTCAGGTTCATCTGTTCCCTGTCCCAGCTGGTGATCCCTGGAGAAGAAGGATATAGTAATGATGGGAGGGTAATAAATATTCAGGCTGTTTACAGTCTATGAAGATCTTTCCCACCCTTCACATCCATCACGTACACTATGCCATGGGTTGGCTGATCTCAGGAATGCACATTGGAAACCACCCTGGGTTGAGTTCTTTGGGCTGCAGTGATACTTGGGTGCTACTCAAATTGTTGAAGGCCTGAAACCTCAAAGTTTAGAGCTCTTAACTGGCTTCTGGATGGGTTCACTGGCCCAGCCCACATCCAGACACAAAGCCACATCTATCCTCTGGTTTGCAGACAGGATGTTTTTTTCCCAGTAGTTTGAAGGTAGACTCAGGTCTGGCAGCCGGCACAGCCTATTAAAAACCAGCCTTATAAAATATGAGCTAGGAAGCAAAACTCAGCACTGTAAGAGAAAGAGAAGGAAACCACCAATTAGGAACAGCTCCCGAGGGGATGTTTTCTTAGGAGCCAAGAGGCACTCTGCCAAGAGGGCTTTTAGAACAGCATGGGGCTGGCTGGGGAGGGCAGAGCCAGGGGTACCTGCCTTGCACAGAGCTGTACTGCACTCAGGGGGCTGGTCCTGCAGCCCAGGAGCTACTGTCCCTGCAGCAAAGCAGCAGGCAAGGACTAGCACCCAGGAGTGGGGAGGAGGAGCAGGAGGAACACCAGGAAGGTACAACCCTCCTTAGCCTATGGCAACCAGCTAGCAATGAGGAACTCCTCCTGCCAGAAAGCAGCTTTGCCAAGGTGCAGCTGGGAACAGCTCTCTAAGCTCTCCTGATAGCCAAGTTCCCACACAACGGCAAACACATGCCCAACCACAGGGCACCTGCAGGCAGGCAGAGGCTCTGTGGCCCTGCAGGGAGCAGAGAGGTGCCTTCATGGAAAATAAACCCACAGCTGATGTCCAGCTCCAGAGGTGGCCACTTACACCATCATGTATAGGTTTGTAAAGAAAAAGGACACAAGGTCTGAGCTCTGTAGTCAGTGCATCCTTCTGGTGTTTTGGTAGATGCCAGGGGATTATTGTTTATGTCTGACCCCTGGGGCTGTGGTGGCTGTGGGAGTCAGGGTTATTGTTGGTGGTGTCAGGGCATGGCTGGTGCTGGGGGCTGCACTGGTGTTGAGACACCAAGGGCTGAACAACCAGGATGTGGCTTGTGGACCATGTGCATTCTGATGGAGAGGAGAGGGTGTGCAGTGTGGCTTTATTTGCTCCAGTCTGTCTCGTTCTTCAGTTTTTGTGGAGATGACAGCTGATTACCAGTTTAGGAACCTGCTTAGGCAATGGGGTCTGGTGTATGATGGAGTAAAACACTTGGGGCCACTGAGTGCTGCCTACAGGGACTATCCATGGTCTGTGAGGAGAGGGGCCTCCAGTGGGAGGCCTGAAGCACCTGAAATCCTATCTGCTTTTTGAGGTGCCAGTGAAAGCCTTTTAGAATATTTAGGCCCTATTTTCTGAGCAATGAAGTGGCTCATTAACTGGTTTCCAAACAGTTTTTAATATCTGTGGTCACCATTCGCTATCCTGTAGGGGTTCAGCACTTTGCTTCAACTCTTTAACAACTGGTTATGTGCTTTGGGAGCAGCTCAGCTGTCCTAAACCCCTGAGTGGAAGGATACATGAGCATGGCTTCAGGTCAGACCTGCCAGGCACAGGTCACTGCAGTGGCCACCCAGAGCACTGTGGGCAACGTGGCCCAAAGTATTTTGAAGTATTTTGTATCTTGCAAGTAGAAGTGATCTCCCTCTTTCCAAGGAGCTGTTTCATGTTATGTAAGGGATTCGGTGTTCATTAGGTGAGGGATTTGAGTACAGGTCTCATCCTGGCAGAGGAGCCAGTGTAATGAAGCAGTGTCAGGTCCATTTGATGCAGACCATGAATCTGGGTCTCCTGCATCCTTCTTGAAGACCTAACCTTGACCCATGTGATCCATCAGCCCTGATACATTTCCACAAAGCTGTTAATTTCCACTAAATTGATATTTTTTTCAATTAAAAATCTGGCAAGAAAACTTGCTGAGAAATATCAGGTAAGATCCAGTCCAGACATGTCAGTCTCCCACACAGAAAAATATCTGTACCAGAAATCATCTTGCACCAGATGAATCTCATAGAGAAAAAATGCACTGCAAAGTTACTTAGTAAGCCTTTTGCCTACTAGTATATGCAAGTGAAATAAAAAGCCCAACAAAATGGATCTTTAGTTTGACACACCAGGTAACAGAAATCAGGCTGTGTAATGTTTTCTGCCTGACTACCCTTATCTAATATAAATAGCATTGTGAAAAGGGAAACAAGAAGTGAGTAGAATTTAGAAATATGTCTTCTGAGTCACTGCAGAGTGAACAGGAAGTCCTGATGATTCAAGACTTGGCACTCTCCCTTGCTGAACTCAATGGCACATCCTCGTACTAGGAAAATCTAGAGTGTAGGAAGTGCAATCTTTTGGCTGAGATAACAGACCTGTAATCTTCCTCTTCATCAATAATGACTCCAGTGGTATTTTTCATAAGAAAATAAAGCCCTTTTCATAGTATCCTGACTAAGATTGTGCGTGTAAATCTTCATCATCTCACTTTCCAAAATGTCATGAAATCTCTCCTCATTTCAAGCATATCTTGTGCTGTAATAATGTGCACATACATCAATTTGTTAGTTTATTGTAGGAGCTAGTTATTTTGCTCATTAGGACAAATTATGTTTATCCTCTTTATTTTGTTACTTATAGCTTTCATTTTTCTCTGGTTTTGAAGTATTGGGATGCAGAGTGGCTCTATGTGGACAGCACCATTGTTTGGTGTATGCATTTTGCTCCAGATAAAGTCAAATATGTGCTCATTTTAACTTGCTTTTGGAAAGCAGAATTACTGGGAGAAAGATTCTTGCAGCTTCTTGTCTGCTTAATGGATTCTGTGGACCAGTGTGGGATGTGACAGTGTTAATTTATAATGGCAGCCCTTATTCTTTCTCTGCTGTTCATTTTTTGAGCAGTGCTCTGCTATTGTGCTCATCCAGCTGTCTCTCCTCCTGCTTCTTTCTCCTTCTCCTCCTTTCCCTTTCTCCTCTGCCCAGCCCACTGTCCAGGTACCTTTGGGGAAGCACAGATGTGCGTACATCCAAAATCCTGCTGTGAGCTGTTGGTAGTATTCCAGCAGTGGTGAAAACCTTATATTTCATAGCTAACTCAACAAAAAGGATGGGCTCTGCATGGATGACTCATTTCATTTCCCTTTGCCTATAGCATAATCAGCTGAAGAATTTCCAATTGGTTGCTCCTTTAGCCAGGGTATCTTGCTGTAAGTGTGTTGAAATTTCATACGTAGCAGCAGTCACAGTTATTGCACCGGTGAGCTAAAGAGGGCACTTGAGGCTTTTGAGCAGCAAAGATGGACTCCTGAGGAAGGACTAACATGTGGAAACCATGCTGACCTTCCCCAGGATGCTGGCTGGTCTGGGCCTCACCCCCATTGCCTCTGCCAAGCCCACCCATAGCAATGATGTCAGCGAGTCGCTCTGTGGGGTTCTGGAGAGCAGTGAAATGCACCCAGTGAAGTCAATGATGAATTTCCAGTCCTGGGGGGTTATACAACCATGGGTTGCCCCTGTGCATGTTCTGTTGGATGCAGATCTGGCAGCAGGACCCCTCAGCTCCTTGAATACAGCTCGTTATATCTGGGAACAGAGCCAAGGGGGAGTGAGGGAGACTTCAACTGGTGTCAATCCCAGCTGTGTCTCTGCTTAGCAACACAGGTTTTTGTAAATACATTGTCCATGGCTTTGCAGCCTCTGCTTATTTTTTTGCTGCAAGAAAAGGCCCATGTGGGAGCTGAGGCAACCCTTAGGACCACTGATCCACTGTGGCCAAGAAAGTTTTGGAAATGCTAAATCTATCAACCACTGAGCACTAGCAGCCACCTCCCAGGTGCTGCTCTTCATGACTGAACAGCAGTGGTTGCCGTGGGTCCTGCAGCAAGAAGGGCAAAACAAGTCTCTGCTCATCTTCCTAAGCAGCCACCCAGTGTCTGATGCACTCTGGCTGCATCTGCTGCAATGTGGAAATGAAGGAGACTTTAAGATCAGACAAATATTTGAGGAGAAAAAGCCTTCATATTAAAGACAATGCTATTGTACTTTCAGTTTGAGTCAAAGACTTCGTCCTTCTGAAGCGCTCGACCTCAAATCCTGCTGGCATCAAGCTGGCTGAGGACCCTGTGTCCATGTTTTGAAGGGGTCATGTGTATGGATGAAGTTAGTGGCACTTTTTCCTTTATCCCTAGGTGCCTCCACAGCCCCTGCTACGATCAGTGGGTGGAACAAAAGTTCTTCCAAATACTAATGCCAAACAACCAGAGCAGGACTCCAGAGCTTTCTTTCCAGCATTAGGAGATTAATTGTCCTGATAGATGAAGCAGGCCCCTGGAAGGCAGGACTGCTGAAATCATGTCCTAGCAGTGGGAGGGGTTGAGGTTAGGTGGCCAGGAGAGGGGATGAGGAGCCAGGATTCTGAGGCTGTAGCTTTATCCTTAATGGAGAGTCTTTTTCTGATTGTGGTGGTAGAAAACTTGGGTCAGGAATGATCAGTATTATGGACAAGCCACCCAAAAGCTTTGTTTGCCTTTGATTCTTGTCTGGGTTCATTCAACTTTTGTCTGATGCCAGATCCGGTCCCACTCCTTTTCCTTTGAAATGGTTTTCCGTTACTGGTGTAAAGGAGAGAAAAATGACTCAATCATCTCGGTGAATAAACAGTTCCCACTCCATCCTCTGAAAACAAAAGCTGAAGATTGATTTTCCTCAGGACCCACGGCAGATGAATCAGAAGGCTGGGCTTTTCGTGTGTGTGTCTGAGAGGGCTGACAAGAGCAAGAGCCAAATGAGTACGGCAGGAATGGCATCAGAAGGTGGCACCTCTGTGCACTGGGAAAGCACCGTATGCTGGATGTGAGCAGGAGGAGGGACACTTCCAGCTCCTGGCCTCTGGATAGCTCAGCTCTTGAGTCAGATGAGTCTGGGCTTTACAAAACAGTAAGGGGGCAAGGGTGAGCAAAAAGCCAAGAGCATGAGTGTGCAAGAAAGACGTTTCACCTGTGGCAGCAGGCCAAAGGAGCTGTCCCTGCAGCCCCTGGAGACACGCTTGCACACACACACACACGCAGTCCCGCTCACACACACTGCCACTAACAGCACAGGGAGGCTGCTCCCAGAGGCCAGCCCTGCTTCACACTGGTCCCTGTTAATGACCAACATCTGGTGAGGTAGCTGGGGTAGAGACACAGCTGGGGCCTGGAGCCCTTTCGCTGGGAGGAGTGAAGGGGAGGGCTGAGGGCTGGGCTGGGGTGGGCTTTACTTCTCTGAAAGCAGCCTGCAAACATTCATTTCTGCTTTGTCTGTGGAGAGCAGAGGTTGAGCAGCTCTCTACTTTTGTGTGTTCAAGAGCTGCTGAAAGACAATCATGTGAAACCCCCAAACCAAAGGTCCTTAGCTGTGCCAAGCCATAATAGCCAGGGCAAGTTTTGCCATCCCAGCCTGATTTTGCCTTGTTTTAGCTTTGATGCACAGCACAGGAGCACAGATATCCTCAATATATCCTGTTAGAAAGGATGAAAGGATTTTTCAAAATGGATGTGGTCTGTTTGTAGATTTGAGTTTCTCTGACCTTGCTGTTGGCAAAACTGGGAGGAGGCAGCATCTATCCCATGGCCCTGCAGCAGCCCTCCCCACCAAAAAAACAGTGGTGTTTTGGCATCCAGGGAGGATCATTCACTGGTGGGTGATGGTGAAACTGCTAGAGGGTGTGTGGGTTTGCCCTGCTGCTGCCTGTCCTGTGCCTTGTGTGCTCCCCAAGGTCTGATGTTAACTGAGGTGGAGTAGATGATGCACTGGTAGGGAAATATGGGAAAATTTTGCATTTTTTAAACTACAGCTTTTCTTCATCTAGAAGGGTTCCCCTGCCAAGCTGGGCGGTCTCCTCCTCCCTGCTCCTTAGCAGCTGCACCCCTGGAATTTATATGGAGAGGCCCAGTCTGCTCACACCTTGCCAAGTCTGGAGAATCCCAATCCTCCCCACCGGAGCTCTGGACAGCAGAGACCCTCCCCCATGTGTCAGCCTGCCTGAGCATGAATTGCAGCTACCCCGAGACAGCACTCAGCAAACATACCAAAGGCTTTCTAGGCATCAGAGAGGTGATGCTATCCAGCTCTGCTGTTATCATTGCCTCCTCCTTGGGAGTACAGGAGGGCTGTCAGAGGTGGGGAGACAGAGATGGAGAGTATGGAAAGGCAAAGGAAAGAGAAAAGGTATTTTATGAGCAAATTTTGGAGGATTTCATCTCTGTCTGTCCAGTATGGTACTCCAGAGGAATGAGGCCTCATTTTCTGTAGCAGAGCATGAGGTGGCTGCACCCTCTGGAAAATGCTCTGCCTGGGGAGATGGGGGCAGTTGGGGCTGGGAATGGTGCACCCGGAGGACACACAACATGGGGTGTGCTGCTGGGCCTTGGGAGCTGAGCCTCACCAGCTTCCTTCCCCCTCTCATCATCTCACCAACATTCACACTGCCTCTAAGGCACTGGCTGGTAAGGGCTAAAATGAACATCAGAATATTATCTTTTGTCCTCGAACTGGGTCTCTCCAACCTGGGTCAGCAAGGCCAAATTATGCTCTCAATCTCTGGCTTCCAGGTTGAGTGTGGGACCACAGAGGAAGGCTGAGGTTGGAGTTTGGCCACAGATCTAATTACTCCCCCAGATGTGTGTAGCATGTCACAACATCACCAGACACAATCCGCACGTCCCCCGTTGCTCACCAGTGAGTCACGACAGACTGGAAAAATACAATCCCACTCTGATGCTGTGACAGATCTGTGAGTGCTCTCTAGTAATACGTGAGTAGTGTGTGAGCAGCCAGTCAGGACAGTCAGCATCTGACGTTGCTGGCCTGCAGAGTGGGATGTTTACTGTACAGCTCTGTTGAGTTCAGCAGGGAATGACTCAGGGCAGACCTCCAAGACATGCTTGAGGCTTTTTGGGTATGATGGTCATCAAGTTCTGAGGACACTGGCTTGACCTCCCTCCCGTTCCCTTCAAGCCCATCACACAAGCATTGGGCAACCAAAGCCCTAAATCACAGGTATTGAGGAAACAAGGGAAGTCCTGTTTTATCATGAGACATTTCTGCTAAGAGGGAAGGAATTCATCCTGGTGCATGTTTGGGGAGAAGCACTTTCTGGAGTTTGACCTGTCTGGGGCACCATGATGAGCTTGTGAGTGAGTTGGTGTCAGGGAAAAAGCAATGTCTCTCCACCATCCTCCCTCCTCACTGGATACTCCTATGTAGTGGCATCCAGACACAAAGTCCTGCCATGGCAGTGGGATTCTCCACAGAGGACCACCCAGCTCCTGTCTCGAAGTCTGAGAGGGGGCACCATCTTCTTGCTCAGAGTTGGAGGAACAGCCCATAGAGCACATAGTCTGGTGATTCCTCTCCCCTCAGGTGGCCCTGAATGCTGCCAGTGCTGCCAGTTGTGCACAGCTGGGTTACAGATGTGCTGCTGTGGGGCACACCCACAACATGGCCATGGCTTTGCTGGTGGGATGGGGAGAGAGCCCACAGTGATCTGAAGTGCAGGCAAGAAACTGAATATTCCTGGGCTCTGTGGCCTTTCCTTCAAAGGCCCATCTGTGGAAGGAGCCAGTGCTGACCCAGACATGGGATCAGGAGGGTGTTCTTTAAGACTTTACATCATCCTTTTGTACTTGCATATTTAAGGGCTTAAGAGTTGTACAGCAAGGGGAAGATGGTTTGGTCTCCTGACACGTTGAAATTGGATGACTAGAGAGGCAGAGGCTCCATGTGGTGAAGGGATGGATCCCAGCCATGATCAGCTGGTGGGAACCTGTTCTATTGCCTGTGGCATGTATATGGAGTAGTTAGGAGGCTGCAGGGTGTTGCTGGGGTATAGTGCTGTGACTGAGGTTGCTGCACCACTGTTCTCTCCCCTTGGCCTGCCCAGGCAGAGGAGACAAGGTAAGACTTCAGTTTTCCCTTCAGAAAGGGAAGGGAGCACTGAGCTGCCATGAGCAGTGAGGGGGAGTTTGGTGCTGCTCTGTGTCCCATTGAGATGGACCATTCTAACACTGGCTCTACATCTCTGACCAGCTTGACCACAAGTGTCAACTGTTTGTCTTCAACCAGCATATCCTACCAGCCACTACTTCTTCTTTGCCACTGACTCTCATCTCTTATTGTTTGGATCCATGCCCTGCCAAAAGCAGCTCATGGAATAATAGAATTATAGATTCACGGAATGGTTCAGATTGGAAGAAACCTTAAAGATCATCTAGTTCCAACCCCCCTGCCATGGGCAGGTACACGTTGCTCAGAGCTCCATCCAACCTGGCCTTGGACACTTCCAGGGATGGGATGCTGATTCTGTGTGAGCTGCATTAAACTCCAGTGTGAGTGAGCATCTGAGTATCAGGCCTAGGGCAGACCTCCAGCTGGAAAGCACTGCAAGTCAGACCCACACAGTCAGGTTGGCATCTGAACTGCTGTTGAAAATAACTTGCTTGTCTCTGAGATGAAGCTGTGGTATCTCATCTGCTCAAGTCTGCTGCTGGAGGACAAGACTGGGTCCTGTTTCAGGGAAATAATGGAAAACAAAATAATATAGGAAAGACACTGAAGCTAACACAGAGATCAGAGGAAGATTAGAATGACCTGGATCCAAAGAGCTGGCACCAAACTCAAAAACCCTATGTGAAAGCATAGCAAGAGACATACTCCAGGGTCAGCTCCTGACCCTGCAGTATTGGGTAAGGACTTTTTATGGCTTGACACACTGCTGAGGTGATGATGGCTCAAGGGTGAATTTTACAGTAATATCAAACACTTTGTCAGGGGACTGGTGTAAAATGTCTCTTTTCAATGTCAAGATCACGACACCTCATCTTGTGGGGCTGCAGTCACAGATAGAGAGTTTGGTGGCTGTATAAGCCACCAGCAAGAATCAGCTCATGAGTGAGACCCAAATAGCTGCTGATGGGTATCCAGGGAGTGACCTGGCTGGTATGTTTTGTCCTTTGGTATCCGGATCTGTCCTGAGCATCTGGACTCTGACAGTGGTAAGTGAGTAAAGAGGAACCTGGGAAATGGGGGAGAGGGGGAAAAAGGTGGCAGGAGGCAGGGAGGGTTTAGCTAGCCTGGCATTGGGGTGAACCCAATAGCATCATGGGTTATCCCTTAGCAAAAGGGATAGCTTGCAATGCTGGAATGTCTTCTTCCCACCAGGGTGCCTCAGGCTCAGAGCCAGAGGATGTGCTAGGACTGTTTCTAGCCTGGTTGCCTGCATCATGGATGAGTGTCCAGGTGCATGACCGGGTAGGGTTGGATCAGGTTGCCGTGCCCGAGCAGTTGGTTTAATGCTCTCTCCACTGGTCATTGCAGAGTCAAGGTGGCGTGTCAGGCTCTGGCAGCTTTGGAGTGACCACTTGTGAGGGCAGGGGGCTGTGTTCAACCCCGCACGTGGCCAAGCGTGCCAGAGGCTGCAGTCTGTGGAGACAGCCCCATTTCCAGCTCCGAAACTGCCTGCGGTTTTCTGTATTCTGCCAGCACGAATAGGGCTGTGTCTGCACGGGGAGGGAGGAAGAGGGAGCTGCGCGATGCTGTTCCTCACGCCTCCCCAGCGAAGGACGGACAGGCAGAGGTTTCCCCGGGTCTGTGCCGCTGGCTCGTTCCCCATGCCGGGCTGACGCCGGCTGGCGAGGCTGCCCCGGCTCGCAGGGTGTCTGCACGCTGCTCCGCGGCACGCAGCGCTCAGCCTCCATCCGCGCCCCATCCGCCGTCCCTGCGGCCACCTGCGGCTGAATCACAGCCCCGGGTCCTGCCCCCAGACAGAGCAGGGGGAGCTCCCAGCGCCCGGCTCCAGCGCTTGCGTGCGGAGAGGCCGCCTTCCAGGCAGCTGGAAATCGTCTCCAAAGACACATTCCGGGACGAGCCAGGGCTGAGAATGTCGCTGAGTGGGTGGAAGTCCCTGAGGACTTTGCTGTGTTTTGTCAGTTCTATCCCTGCGGTGAGCACAGGGGCAGAAGGCGCTGGCCCTGCTGCACCCAGTGGTGTCTTTTTCTCCAGTGCATCCTTACATTTCCCGCAGTTCAGGGTATCTCCAAAGCCATCTCCCTCCACAGAACGAACAAGTCCAGTTACCTGTCATGAAAAAACCCTGGGTTACTGGGGTTGTGTGGGGCTGTGACACCTGACAGGGGCCAGTGGAACCCTTCTGATGGGGGTTTGCTCCTCTGGTTGCTCTCGGTGTGGGCTGCAGGATAGCAGAGTGAGTGCAGGATGGCTCTGCTTGCTGTTCCTGCACCAGGATGATCCTTGCCCAGCCTCCTGCCACTCCTTCCAGTGCTGGGCACTCTTTTCCTGAGTTTCCCGGGGGAAAAACTGCTTTGATGTTTCCTGTGCTTCCATAGCATGTAGCTGACATGGCTGGGTTGCAGATAAGACATTGTGGCAGCAGGGTCCTGTCTGAATGTGATTCTCTGAGCATTTGAGTGGAGGGTACCCAGCACATCCCCTGAACTGCTTTTCACTCACTGCCCGTGGGAGGAAAGAATATTTTAGCATTAGCCAGGCATGGATGCCAAACAAGCAGCCAGCAAAAGCACAAATATTTGGCTACCCCAACACATCTGTTTAGAAGCAGATCAAACCCAATTTTAAACAAAATGGGGAAGAAAATACATTAATTGAAGCCATGTCCTTAGGAACGCCATGCCTTGGCGGGGGCCCAGCAATGGCAGCCTCATTGGGAGATCATTGTCACACAGCCAAGACAATCACCCTGGCTCTGTTGTGAGCCCCTTGTGCTGCTTTTGGGCACCCTACAGAAGCTGAGGGAAGCTGTACCTGGCTGTGTGAAGACATGGCTCTCTTACAGGAGTACATACTCTGCCAGCATCACACCTCCTCATTGCCCTCCCCACAGCAACATCCTGTTTCTTGGGAAGAGCTCAATTCTTGGGAACAACTCAGGGGTTAGCTGCTCCTGTTCTGCTGCATCATTTGAGGGAAGGATCCAACCCTGGGAGATCCTAAAAAAAGATTAGCTGTTTTCCCAGCAGCCCCTTGCTTCGTGTGTGGGACTTGGATTTTTAGATTGGGAACAGCTGATCCAAAGTCTGTTGACAAATCCATGAAGAGTCAGTGAAGATTAGACACTACTCTCCTGATAGCCTTCCTTGGTTGACCTCAGACCTTGTTAATCTCCCAGAGGCCAGCCTGCAAAAAGAGTTTAAGATGGGAAATTGGTGTGTGGAATGAACAAGGGAGATTCCCAAGCTTCTCATCTGCTTCTCCAGTGAGCTCTGCAGCCCTTCCTGAGCTCAGTGGTGTTGCAGGTATCTGGGATATTTAGACTGAACTAACAGGTGAGGAATGCCTGCACTGTGGTTGTAGGCACGTGCCCAACCCCAGTGATAGACCACTACCAGGATGGTGTCTGCTATGTTACCCAGTGCCTCATGTGTCCCACAGCACTGGTGTCCTTCTCCCCATCTCCTTTACAGCAGAGGCACCACAACATGCCCAGCTGTCCCAGTTTGGCATATGGAGGTCTGTGGGAACTGCTGGAGAGAGGCCAGCCCCCCAGACTACTGCAGCAGGGGGCTCTCCTCCCTCTCACATCAGAACAAAACTCATGAACTCAGGGGTCACTGGGATCTGGGAAAGAGGCTGGAGAAGCCCAACATACTGAAATAGGGATAGGGAAGGAACCAGCTGCCCCATAGCCCATGGGATGCCCATACTGAAGCACTCAGCATTGTGTGAAGTCCTGAGGGACAGGCCCTGGCTTCCCAGCAGGACTGTCCCAAAGATCCATTGGATACCCCTTAGGTGGTGATGCTTGGTGATGCCATTGTGTCTGTCCAACTGTCAGCTAGGGCTGGCACTCTCATGGGTTCCCTGTCCATGCTGGAATTGGCCATGCTCTGACAGGGAGGAAGGCAATGGTTAACAGCTGTGCCATCGTTATTCTTACACAACCTCCTCCGTGGTGCACAGCCAGCCTCCGGGATGTAATAAGGACTAATGTCGTCCTGGGCAGAGGCGATGGGGGCAGGGAGCGCCCCAGAGGGAACCCTTGGCTCGTGTCAATCAGCACAACTTTTTATTTTACGGATCACGCTGCAGAGCACTTCCAAGTATGAACAAACCTAAATGAAGACAGCTGGCAGAGGCTCTTGTCATCTAATTCCTTCCAGATGTGTGGTCATATGCTGCAGTTTCTGGCTAATGACATCCCAGAGGAAAGCCCCGGGGATGCAGCAGCGATGGGGCGGGCGAGGGGCATGCCAGGAACCTGTTGGTGGGCCGGCAGCACTGACTCCCCGGGAGCTGCTGCCTGGAGATCCTGGGGAGGGGCCCTCTGCTCTCCCCCTCTTCCCCTTGAGATCAGCAGGGCTCATTGGGTAGCACAGGGCTGCTTCTGCCATGCTTGGGCACCCAGGCAGCTCTCCACAGGTGGGTAAAGCTACATAAACCAAGAGCTGTATCCAGCAGAGATAGCCACTTTATGGCCTGGAAGCAAAAAAACCCCGCACTTGGTAGGGTTGTGCTGGAGCAAATTAGCAATGTTTTCAGATAATGAATTGAGGTTGAAGCGTTTATGCGTCTTCCTGCTTGTGAGCCCATTCAGATCTCCCTGTGGGATGCCTCTATCTGCCACAGAGATGTCTGAGAAATCAGTCTGGGTGGGAAGATTTGTAAATCCTGCCCCTCCCTCTGAAATAGCTGCCCTGCACGTTCTCATTTTATGTTCATGTACAGCCTGGATTAGATTAGAGCTGTGCACAGTCCAGTAGGTTTGGTTTCCTCATCCCCGTGGGGGAGACAGTGATACTTTGATGGCCTGGGGCTTAGGAGATCTCAGTGGCTTGGAGATGGGTCAGGAACTGTGGGGAACAAGCCCTGCTGACTACAGGTGGGAGATCACATCCTCCTAGAATACTGCCTCCTTCACAGTGTCTTTCAGAAACTGCAGCCCTCCTGGGGCCAGGCTTGCTGCTTAGGAAGAGGAATCATTTTGGGTCTACCCGTGGTCCCTGTTCGCCCCTCTTCCTCTCCACACCTTTGCAATTAACCTCTGAACTCTGGCTAATCCCAGGATTAGCACGTCATGGGCTATTGGTTATGTCTTCCACCACCCCTTCTGTGTCCCGACATCCCTGACAAACTTGCAGGGGGGTCCGGAAAGCCAGGTTGCCCCTGAGAAGGGAGGAGGCTTGTAATGAATGCACGATGTCAGGAGCCTGAAGGGTGGTGAGAGATAATCTGGGAGTCACCTGTGACTGATAATGATCTCCTGAAGCCTGGGACATGGGTGGAGGCACACAAAGAGCCTGAGGGGCTGTGGCAGCCACTTCAGCCTCCCTACTTTGGCTCTTTCTGCCAGGCAGAGTGGGGTGCAGAGGAAAGGAAAATCCTGATGGGCTTTCAGTGAAGGTGTAGATATCTCCTTTGGCTGCAGGTGGGCTGCAGGCGAAGGAATAGCTTGTGGCTTTTGGTTCAATGTCTCCTCCAGGACTTATGCATGTGTTTTCCCTTGTGAGGGTGTCCTTGGGCGAAGGGAGAATTTGCTCCTGGGGTTTATTCAATATCAGTGCTTGAGATGCACTCCAGGTCTGTGGGTGAGCTTGCCTATGCCTCCCTGGGGGCACTTCACAGCTCCCAGACGACTGATTTTCAAGGAGAGCCCCAGAGAGATTCTCATTTAACCTAACAGAGGCAGTGAAGTGACCTCTGTTACTTCTCCCTCAAGATGAAAACTCCCAGCCGTGATGAAGGATTAGGCAGTACAGTCAATTTAGCCATGAGAGCTGTTTTTTTATGTCCAAGACATCCAGCTGTGTAATGGACCACACAGTGGAAATAACAGAAGTAGAAAGGGGCTCATGCCTGGGTTGGCCCGAAGGAAAACAGAGATTGCAGGGGAAAGCCTCATAGATATAGTGGTCAAGACATACTGAGGGGACCCTACTACCTGTTTCCCTTAGCTGAGGGGTTTGTCTCAGGCTTTCAGTGCCTGTTATTCCCTTGCCCCAAGTGCCTGTGCTCTCTCCTTCTCATGTACTCCATGAGTTTCTCCAGGACCCTGGGCCAGGGGAGAAGGGTGAGCCCAGTTGCTGGAGCAATTCCTTGCCACACTGGCAAGGTGCTGGGGGCTGAGGCTGGTGTATACTGCCTGGAGGGGAGAAAACTGGAAAGGCACCTGGATTTCAGCAGTGTGGGCTGCAGGATTCCCTTCTCCCTGGAGCAGAGGAGCAGTACTCTTACTCCTCTCCTGTTCCTGCTTACTCCTCTCCTGCTTCCACTGTGCCCCAAGGATGGAGAGGGGAGGGGATCTGCTCCCTGAAAGCTGCCAGGGGAACAAAGAGGTCAGCATGAGCTGGCAGTTTGTGTGCACCTCTTGTTTGATGCTGTGAGCAGGACTGAGGGCAGGTGCAGACATGCTCAAGAGGAAATGGGTAATAAGTTCATGTCCCTGCTGTACCATATGCTCTCTGTGTACAGGATGTTTGGTTTCCTATTGATCCTGTCCAGAGATTGTTGGGACAAGAGATTCTGAGTCCAAGGAACCTTATACTTCTGCTGCTCCCTGTTTGAATGGGTTTTTTTCAGTCATGCTTTGGCTCCCAGCTGGAGAATGGACTAGAGGGAAATCAGTGGTACTTTCCCATCCTCTCACTCTTCTTAGCAGTGGTGGTGAAGGAGTACAAAGGAATTTAGGAAATACAATTACAAGGTGCAAGTACCTCTGAGGACAGCCAATCCTGCCCCATCTGATTTCTGTGATATCAAGGGGAGTGCACCCCAGGTGTGCACCCTAAGCCTCTGAGCAATACTTTTGCTTGTAAACACTTGTCAAAACAAACATTTAAAAATGAAAGACTTTTGAAATTGTCTTGCCACATCACCAGGTGCTGGAAGAGCTTTGGCTGCCACGGAGCAGAAGTTGGGTAAGCCTCAGGCATGCCACTGGGGATTCCCTGGCTTCAGAGGGGAAAACTTCTGGGAAGAAGCACCACCAGCTTCTGTGAAATGCTTTCATTCATTGGTGTCCAGGCAGGAACTGATCCTGGCAAAAAGTGGCGAGGGGATGTGTTTCATTCCCAGCAGGGGCTGGTTTTGATCAGGAATGATCTGGCGCTGGACCTTGGCACAACTGATAACCACAACCTGCTGTCCTGAGTGCAGCTTGGCCCTGAGGAGACTCGCTTGTGTTTGCATTTGGAAGGGCCTCCCATGCTCCCAGCAGCTCACAGTTGAACGGCTTCCAAGGCGGCTTACTTTTTTCTCTCTTTATCGCCATTATTATTTTTTAATAAAGTTCTCTGATTAGCTTCTGAGGCTTCGTGGTAAAGTGGCCTCAGAATTAATTTCCTCTCCTTGGCTACTCACAGTGGTTTCCAAGCCAGCTCAGCACTGCTGCGTAGTGAGACTAAGAATGGTGGCTCCCAGCAGGCTGAGAGGAAGCCTGGGACGCTGACTCTGTCCTGCTGCCACAGTGCTCTTTGGAGGTACCAGATGGGCCATGGGGTGAGGGAGAGCAACAGCCTGGGAGTGGAGTGTGGTGTGGGATATCCACCCAAATTCATCTCCTTGACTTCATTCTTCTCTGCATCTACTGTAGGGCTTTTCTCCACTCCTCAGAAAGCACTGTTTATTGGTATCAATTGTGTTATTAGTAACAATAATTAAATCAGCAGTAATATCAATGCACAGTGTTTGTTGCTATTTGCAGAGGACAGAAGGAACTAAGTCTGCATAGAGATAAGGCACTGTAGGTACCATCAGCTTTTCTCTTTTTACCACCTTATCTCTCTTTTTTCCTTTCCAAAGCCAAGAAAAAGCTTTTCCTGCTCTCCTTTAGATGCTAGGGCTGCAGAAGGCCAGAGGTGTGGGGCCCCACAGGGAAGGAAGGTGGAATGTGGAAGCCCAGGCTGTGTTGCACTTGAGTCCTGGCTTGGCAAACACCACAGTGACAAACAAAGCTGACCTGGGAGAGCACTTCCAGCATATCCCTGGAACAATTTGGTCACTGCAAGAGGACAGGACAAGTTCAAGGCTCATTTCCCTGGAGTGCAAACTGAGTGCAGTGGAAGCAGTGGCGTGAATGGATCAGAGAAATGGAGAGACATGAGAAGTTTTGGGTTCCTTACTGAGAAGTCTGAGCCAACCTTACCCATAGCCCCTGGCAGACAGAGAGGACATCCTGGTTTAGGGTAAGCAACAAACAAGAACTGAAAGGACAGGCATGCCCCTGGCCTCGTTGCCCTGTTGGGGCAAACAGAGCCTGGCTACATCCCTGCTGGCATTTTCCTTTGCAGAGTGGTGAGGCAGAGGCACAGACAGGAAGGGAACATCTCTTTACTGGAAAATATCGTGTATTAGGGTCGAGTGCTGTAATGACTGGGCTTCCCAGAGAGAAGGCCACTGGTACTTGGAGGCACCAGAGGGCTCTTGTGTTTATGAACTTTAGTGATCAGCAAGCTCTTTGCAAGCCTGTGCTGGATCCAAGCTGCTCTGGCCACCTGTTCTCTACTGGCTGTTAATTATCACTAGTTCACTTGTCTAGAGCCTGAAAGCTCATACATAGTCCTGATTACTGGGAGTCTGTGTGGAGGACAGAGATGCTTACATCTTCATTCACCTTTTGAGTCTCCTTCTCTTTCTTCCCTACTGGGGTCCTTTACTCTTTGGCTGTGCTTCTCCCTTACTGTAGCACCTCACCTCCCTGCCTAGCTTTGGTTTTTGGCTGGCCTGAAGGAAAGGCCATCCATTGCTAGCATATACTGCTTTGCTTGCCTTCATTTCCTCGGGACCTTCTCTCCCAAGCTGACGTGATACAGATAATATATCTCTCCCTCCCTTTGCCTTGCTCGCCTTTCCCCTTTACTACATGTGTTTCTCTCTCTCTCCATCCCTGTGATTGAAACTTGGCAGTAAATTCAGATATGCTAAGTCATTAAAGTGACTAAGGAAAGGCCAGATCACAGCCTGGAGCAGCAGAGGGAGTGGAAATGGGCTCTCAGCTGATCCCCATCATTTCCATATCAGCTGGGAATGAGATCCCTCCTCCCTGTGCTAGCAACAGCCCTTGGCTGACTCCGGGGAACTGACAATGCTTGCCAACCTGAGTGGGAAGTGGAATCTTCTGGGACAACTTCCGTGATGCTCCTTGCCCTGAGTTTTGGGTTGGAAGATGAACAAGTGCTTTGGGCAGTGTCTGGGAGAGAGGATAAACAGGAATCCATGTCTGGGAGTTCAGGGGCAGATCCCTTGAGCTGTGCTCTGGAGCCAGCATGCTGGTGTTGGACGGCGGTGCTTGGGTCTATGTGTGCATTGCTGCTGTGTTTGTGTGTGCCTGTTCACACAGTGGGATGCTATTGAGGCCAAGCTGTGTGTACTCATCGAGTGTGCTTTCCGTGCACAGAGATTTTGTCTTTCCATCTCTGTGCTGCATGGCCACCTTTGATCTCCAAAATGACAGGACAGGAGGCAAAACAGGGAGCAATTTGCTGTAGCAAGTGTATGGCCTCAAACAAGGGAGCACTGTGGCCTTCCTAGTAGCTTGAAAAGGAAATAAGGGCAGTGCAATAGTGGAATACATGTTGTAGAGAGAAGTGGAGAGGCTCTGGTGTGTAACAGCTTTTAGTTTCAGGTGAATGGGGCACAGGCTGAAATTCAAAGGGGCCAAACTCCAAGCAAATAAAAGGGGTGATTGTGAAACCCTTGAAACCAGTGAATATTTAAGTGCAGAACACAAGAAATATTTTTAATGACCAAGAAGGGCACTAGCCAATTGCTTTATAAAGTGCCCCAGGTGGTGCTGTTTAGCCACTGGAGCCAGGATCTGGCCAGGGTCAGGTTCTCAGGATCAAGTGCCCAGCTGTGGCAATGGTAGGTAGCTGGAGACATGCAGTCAGGAGAAACCCTAGAGAGAGCAAGGGGTGCTGTGGGGAGCAGAGGTAATGTTTTGCTGGAGCTGATGCTCTATGACCCTGCTACTGTTTTCCACTTGGGCTGGGAGGCAGGACACCATGATAGATGAGAGCTCCTGTTTCTGTTTGGCAACAGGCAGGATAACAATCAGTGATGGCGTCTGGCATGGCAAAATAGTGGTTTGTGGTAGCTGGCTGGCCCATGCCTTCTTCAGCTTCACTTCACTTGGTGCAGCTCTGGTGGCATTCTTATGGCATGGAGTCACTGGATCTGGATGCGCAACAGCTCTGGGCAAGGCTGGGCTTTGATGTGCTGCGGTTTTGTTCTTGCAGCTTCCCCAAGAGACGTCTTTCAGGCAACATCCCAGCTTCCCCACGGGACAGTGCAAATGCCAGACATCATTAGGTCTAGTGCAGATGTAAGGTGAAGCCACAGCTGTTCCCAGCTAACACTGCCCTGTTGTGGGCTTGGTGACAGTGAGGTGATGTGAGCAACCTGTCCAGAGCACGTCTTCGGGAGTTCCTGCCTGGATAAGGCAGATCTTGGGAATGACAGGAACTGGCAATCTTCATAAGCCATCCTGCTCCCTTTTTCTCTAAGCACATGGACACTGGCCAGACCATATGAGGTTGGCTTGTCAATACTCATGGTGTAAAAGTACCTTGTGGGCTCTGTTAAGAGATCTCTCGTGTCCCCCACATGGGATCTTGGTCAGCTTCAGCTCCCTCATGGAGTTCAGACTACCACCAGCATGCTTTAAGGGAAGCCAGACTACAGCAGGAGCAGAGATGGCCCTTGGAAGTCACTGTCTCCCGAGCGGAAAGGAGCTTTATGAGCATTACTGGAAGCTGCTGTGGTTGAGTTACCAGAAATGAACCACTTCAATTTGGGGCCAAGTGCTCTCAGACCACTGCATTTCCCATTCTGGTAGCTAGGCCACCTTCCTAGTGCTTTTGCATCTCAGCAGGGAGATATTCTGTAAATGCCACCCACTGCTCTTGCTGATTTGGGTGGGTGGCTGTGAGGCAGGAAGACAAAGGTGGGTGCCTTGCCGAAGGCTCCTGTTAGCATGTATTTTTTTCCTTTTTTTTTTTTTTCTTTCTCTTTTCTTGGAAATGGGTTTTAAAAGAAGTAACAATAATAGCTCTGTTTCATTCACAGGCAATTGCAGGGCTGGGGGGCAGGAGGCAGCTGGAAAGAGATGCTCTGCCCACAGTCCGGGAGCAGAGGATGTGCCCTTGGAGAGGCACAGATGCCTCAAATGGAGACTTTACACACATGGGGGTGGCAGGATGAGTGGCCCTTAGCCAACGCATCCCTGCAATTCTCCTGCCTGTCTTTGATTTTAAATAAACTGCAAACATGACGCACAAGCTACGTGTTAACCTGCTCCCCATCAGGAAGCATGGGGGCTGATGCCCACACAGCCCTCAGCAGATGAAATTTTTTTTGCCCATCATCCCAGGAAAAGGGGGCTGGGACCTATCAGCCTTGGGTCCTGGAGGGGAGACTGAGGAAAGGAGGGGTTTGTCTGCTGCATGCAGAGAAAGGAGACCTGAGCCCAGTGCTTGAATCCCAAATTCATGTTTTCTCTTCTATGGGAATGCATGGTGAAAAGGCAAAAGCTGAGAACAACAGGGATGTGCAAAGACTCTCTGTGGCTCAGGGCAAAAGTTGTGACTGGTACCACCTCTGTGTTAGGATGGAGCATCATCTGACGATTCAGGTCTACTGATAATTTCCCTGGCTGAGTCTTTACGCTTTGCAAAGACAAAGAGCTTGCCAGCAGATCTTCTTGGCCAGTGCTGGGAGTTACCTTCTCCACCAGGATCCTTCTAAAAATTTTTTTTTGGTGGAAAGAGTGTAGCAAGAGCCCTCTGAGGCTGAGGCTGGTGCCCTTTTAGCAGCACATTCTCCCTGCTGCACTGTAAACAGCCAGCCCTGCCTGTAGCATGGCCAGTGCACCAAATCCACCAACTTGGCCAATATCCTAAACCCAGATAACACAGTTGATTTCCAGGCAGTGCCTGGTTTTCTACCCTGGAGTCAGGGAGAAGGAATGTGGGTGGCTCTGCATGCTGAGGCTATCTATGCCATGGTGATGGTTTACCCTTCTCAGTTGATTTCCAGCCTCCCTGGGGGTTGGGAACCATCAGGAACCCTTCCCCATTGTCCCATGTGGCCTGCACTTGGATGCACAGGGCAATAATCCTACATGGAGGCAGTGTCCAGCTCTGGAGTGGGTCAGGGTGATGCTGGAGGGTATTACTATGCCCTGTTGTGTCTCATGCTTGGTATAACATCTGGTAGCTCACCATACACATGGTGCTGCATCATGTCACTCTGTGGAGCTGGGATTGCAGGCCACAGCCCAAAGTCTGCCAGACCACATTCTCTGGCACAGGACCTGCTCCTTCTTATATCCCCTCTCTCCTGAAGCCCTCAGAGGCCTTTGAAGAGCAGGTCATGGACTCTGTAGACTGTTCCTGCTCTTTGCTATCCACCAGCCTTCTCCTTGTGATATGACTAGAAGTGTCTTCAGTGCGTGATCAAAAGCCTGGTTTTCTCCATTTTCTGGAAAGTGCAATCCTAGCCACGGGGTGGGAATTGTTATGGATGTCAAGATGGAGGCAGACTTCTTGCCACAGAGCAAGAGAATAGCACTGCAAGGAGGAATTTTCCTGCCCTCGATCCAGTAGAAGCTGTCAGATGTTTTACCTACAACCCAAAATACTCTGAGACAGACCCAGTTATCTCTCAGCAGAGGATGTAGCAATTGCTTGAAGGGGCACTATCCACTTAAAAAAGCACTTCTCTCACGTTGTTATTTCTATCCCCTTGCTGAGCTGTGAAATTCCCAAGAGCAGAGGAAAACGCTCACGCTCGGCTCCTGGCTGTGTCGTGTGGTGTGTGTCAGCACTTTGGGTGCAATCAGTTTTCCTTTGGTCAGTGAGTTTCTTCCGTTGTTTGGGTGGGCCTTGCACAAGCTTTGGGGGAGAGCAAAAGCTTTTTTAGAAAGTGGAATATATGACTATGAAACCACAAGAGTGTCGGAGGGTCTCAGGCGTGGGTAGGAGAGTCTAAATGGCTCCTGGATTTCAGGATGTTAGTCACCGTCACTATCACTTTCCTGGCCTACTACTCCCTGCTACCCACCTTTTGTCAGCATCCTAATTCTCCATGAATCATGTAGGATTTTGGGAAGACCATTCTTTCCTCACCATCTGTACAATTCATAGTGCCTCACAGCTGCTACCGTGACATAAAAAAATGTTAGTAAAATAACCACAACACACTCATTTTGGAAACATACGAGAATTCAAATTGACAGTTTCCCTCTATACTTAGGAGTAAAACCACGGATCCTGGAAAAGCTCCAGCTGGTATGAGGCTTAGCACGCATAAGTGTCCAGGAATATTTGAGGTATGATACAGGGAAAAAATTTCCTACTGTCAGGCTGGTTAATGAAGGGGCAAACAATCTAAGGGTACAATGGGAGATCCTTCCAGTGATGTTTTCAGAGGGTAGTGCTGGTGATATCTGAGCACTTAGTACCTTTCATGCCTACACCTCCACAATCTATCCTCCTTTCTCTCCTGGAAAACAAAGTCCTGGTCAGTATCTCTGGTTTTAGACTTGGGAGCTCTGTGGTGGCTTTGGAGCTCTCTGATGGGTTGAGTCTAAGGAAGAGATTGCATCTATCCATGGCCATCCTGGGGGAGAGGTGTACCATGTCAGTGACTGAAAGGGCTCCTGGGGGAGGGCTGCAGACCATAAAATAGCTGAGCAAGGCAAAAGTGAGAAAAATATTGCTGAATCTGTGATGCCATCGTATGCTCCAGGAGTTCTTGGAAGAGCTCCCTGGCAGAGGCAGGAGGTGTCCCAAACAGTTAAGGACAATATAGACCCCAGGACCCGTGTCTCTGGCATGGAAAGGCAACAAGCCCCACTACACCTGGTTATGATGGAAAAGACACTGGACTGAGCTCAGATGCCTGTGTGTCCCTCTCCTTGGGTGGGTGTATCCAACATCTTACCAGGAGTCTGGGGTCAAAGAATCTGTTCTGCCATCCCAGACACTACCATGCTTCCAAAAGAAAAATTACCTACTTTTTTTATTAATTTAAGATGCCAGGGGAAGGCAGTATCATGAACAGTACAAAAGCCAAAGGGTTAGTCCTTCATAGAACCCCTGGGTAAACATCAGGATGCAGTGAGTGCTAAAAATCTGTGATTCCTGTGATGATGATTAATCAGACACAAAGAGTAACAGTCCCTCAAGGATTCTTAGTTGTGAAAGCAGTCTCTGTCTCAAGAAGTCCTGAGCTACAATCAGCCTGGAAGAGCATGCAGAGGCAATATCATTGTTGGCCTGCTCTTCTCTTCTCCCTCAGGCATCTATCAGCCAGCATTGGAGACAGAGCACTTGGCTAGATTGATGCTCACTTTGACTCAGCACAGCTGTGCTTGTTCCCTATGTGTGGAGCCACAGGGAGGCTGCTGTTGCATGTAGAGTTTTGCCCATGACTCTCCCTGTCACATCAGATCATAAATATTTTGCAAGGGAAAGCTCTACAGAGCCAAAATGTCATCCTCTTCCCTTTTCCCTGTGAAAAAGTGTATTGCCTGACATTCCCAGGCTGTCGATCAGTGCTGTCTCTGGTCACTGATGGCAGAATGTGTGCCTTGTCTGCCCTGTCCCCGAGGGCACCCATGGGGCTGAGATCTCGTCCTTTTGTGCAACTGTGTTTAGAGCCTATCTCCACACTCACAGTGGGAAGTGTGCCAAGAGAGGGGTGACCTCTGCGAGGTCAGAGGGTCCTTTGGTATCTTTAGTTAAGCACTGCATGATCTGTGCAGTGCAAATTCCCCTGGGAAGAAAATGCACGGAGCTCTGTGGTGGGGAAAGGAGCAGGAGAGTGCATGCACAGGGCTGTGGGAAACATTTGGGATGTGCTGTGAGGGAGCTGATGTTCACACCTTGTGAGGGATGAGGGGTCTGCTGAAGTGAGGTCTGCATTGCTTTGAGATTTGGTGAGAGGTACAGCTGATGCCAGTCCTTGAGCACTGCCATGCAAAATCCAGGTGGCACAGGGAGATGTCTCCCACATTGGTGCTGCTGTATGTGCCAAGGCCGAGGAGTTTTCCAGAGAAGTCTGTCGGGGAGATGTGGGGCTTGGTGTGGAGAGGCAGGCACAATCCCTTGTGAGAGACCCTCCTGAGCCGTGGCTCGTGCCCTGCACACAGTGTGCTGGGTCTGCTGGCAGAGGGTCCCTGTCCAGGACTCCTGGAGGAGCCTCTGCTTGTGGGAAAACCAGCCAGGCTCCTCCTGCTCCTTCCCTCCCTTTTGCCTGGTACTCTGCTTTGGGATCTGTGGCTGACACAGAGGATTTTTTGTTACGCTGTTTTCCTCTCTGAAGGGCAGAAAAGGCCAGGGTGGAGACGAGCAGCTCGGCTTTCACACCAGCAAAGATGGCTGGGATAAGAGGGAAGGGAGCGCGGGCCCAGCGGGTGAGGCACAGCCGTGGGCCGGCCCCGGGCAGGAAGCGGGACGCCCTGCCATGTTTGCTCAGGGCTGAGGGCTGCCCCCGTGCCCCCTGTCCCCAGTGCCGTCCCCCCCTGACCCGCTCCCACCAAATGGCTGCCCCCCCGGCCCCGGCGGGGCTCTCCACACAACGGAGGGGCTGTGTGACCTGCCTGCTCCCAACTTGGTTGCTATAGGAAAGGGAAGAGGCCGCAGAGAATGTGTGGGGCCTATTCACACCCCCAGCCCCGATTCACGGTGCCCCTGAGGTAATGTTTGCCCGGCTCGCCGTGATCTTGCCTGATAAAGGGGCCTCCTAAAAGCCGGGGGGGACACACCAGACCAAAGAGTCTGGGAGAAATATTTGTCTTGAATGCCAGTAACGTGTGGAAATGGGGAGGTTGAGTGGGGAGGGGGGGATGATAAGAAAGGACCCTTTGAAAAAGAGGGAAGTGGGGGAAAATGCCTGCCTGGCTGGCCCCACAGGCTTGCCGCCTCTGCAGAGTGCAGCCATCCATGGGAATATTGGGGTTCCTCCTCACTGCAGCCGAGCGGTGACGTTGCACAGGTACCTGTGTGTGAACACTTACGGTGACGCTGTGACCTGCACCCAGGGTGGTTTTCTCCTGACACCAGGGATCCAAAAGAAGCATCAGCTCTGCGGCAGCAGCAGAGATTATATGTCTTTCCAAAATCCACCTTTGTTTCCTTCTGTTCAGCCATCTCACTCTGAGTGCTCTCCTCATTCAAATTATTACTATTAGTATAATATTTCTGCTTTTGTCCAGTCAGAATGTCTTGTGGGCCCATCTTTTTGTCAGTTGTAATGATTTTGTTTCAGAAAATCCCTTTGGCTGCAAGTGAAATCTGGGAAACAAACCCAAAATTCCCATTGCCTAAAAATAAGCAAAACAAAACTCCAGTGGTCCTGTAAATGTTTCCCTGTGCAGATTAAGAACAGGAATTTTGTTACAGGGCAGGTAGTGACCACCTCTTAAAATTTCATGGCTGATCTCAGCAAATTGTCCTGTTGGTATACTTGATATTCTTGAGTGGCCTGATCAAAGCAATGAGATGAGTATGTCACTGCTGTTGGGATACTTTGTGATGAAGACTGCATTCAAAATGCATTTTCAACATTGCTGATGAGGCTCAGAGGTTTCCTCTCTGGGACAGTGTTATTTCTGCTCCAAAGGAGGCATGAGGAGAGTAGTGGGAACATCTGGACCCTGAGGCTCAGAGAAGCAAACCAGTCTGGGGGAAGGTGCGTGGCAAGGGAATGGTCAAACCATTTGTTCAGAGGACTTTGTTTTAAATCAGCTGTAGTTGCTTGGCTGGGATGCTCAGTATCAGTGGGCACGGCTGGGTGGAAAGCTCTTCCCAGTGTGTCACTGGGGTCAAAAGGAAACAAAAACGGGAGTGGGGTGGAAGAGGAAAAAAAAAGAAAAACCAGCAAATATTATAGTGGCATTTTCTCATGGGAAGGGAATATAGTCTCCAGCTCTGGTAAAAAAGAAACAGAGGGGGTTGGGGCACTGCTACTGAGAAAGGCTGGGAGCCTGGGAAAAGCACTTCTATGAGAGAAGGAAAAGATGAGGGTGATTTAGGATAAGAAATGTTGTCGTTGGCTTTGACTAGAGGGAGAGCAGGTCTGTTCCTCCTTTTAAGTGGCAGCTATCATTGTAAGAGAAAAACAGACTCCAAACAGACCATGAATATTGTTTATAAAAGCCTCTGCTTATACTGAGAAAAGGGCACCTAGAAATGGGTTTCTCAGCCTTTTCCTATTGCAAGGGGTAAGCCCTCACTTGGGAAAAAGAGGGGGAAAAAAGAAGCCCTTGTGTGTAAGGGAAAAATAAAAGGAACATCAAAATGCTTGACTGATGATTTTGGGAAGAGAAATGGTGTTCAGAGAGGTGACTCCTGGCCCTCTAAGGATAGCACTGGGAGAGAGGCAGAAAGAAGCAACATTGCTTTTATTTGTGATTAAATAACACTTTGGCAGTCTCGCCCCCCCCCAGCAGACTTTTTGCAGACAGCAGCCCACCAGCTGGGAAACTGCCTCTCCAGCACTGGGGATACACAGCACAGCAAACAGGGAATCTGGGACTTATTGCAAGCTTTATAATACATTTCAGCATTTGATTTGGGTCTTGCCGTTGGGTCAATTGCTGTTAATCCTGTATTTGTATTTAGCAGATACACCTCTTGCTCTGTTTTCTGGAATTCCCCTGGATAAAGCTCTTGTGGGTGGTGGAGGCTGCATCATCAGATAACTTTCATTTATCTGCAGAAGAAACAAGACTTATAATACTTTTGCCGCTCCCATGCCCCCTATCTTAGGTTAATTTCATATCCATCAAAGGATGTTTTTACTTTTGGATGAAAGTTTTTCTTTAAAGCCTGTGTTGCAAGTGACCTGGTGAGGCTGAGCACAGTTTCTGAGCCCTCTGAGAGCTCCCATGGCTATTGAGGATTAAAGGAACTAGGTCAGATTTCTAAACTATAGCATGCACGATGCTGCTGTTCCAGCTGGAGTATCTATAAAAGCTGGAAAAGAAAATCAGAGTCCTGGAAAGGTTTTCTTGGATGTGCACTTCCCAGAACTCCCCCTAAAAGTCATCCAACTGTGCAGGCAGGAGTGCAAAAGCTTCAAAAGGTTTTTCCTAAATCAACCCAGCCAGCTGAAATCCACAGGAAAGCTTGTGAGAATTCTGCTCATGAGATGACAGATAATGCAAGCAAAAAAATGGAAGAAAAAGCATTTTTCTACATGATGTCACTCCCAGCATTATTTAATGTGAACTAGCCCATAAATAATTGTGTTCCTCCTTCAGCTTTAAGCACAGGTAGGAGGACTTTGTCACCCATTGCAAAGCAGGTCTCTCTGGGGTGGGACAGAAAGCTGTCCATGTGTACTGCAGAAAGGCTTGGGATGTGCAAGGAAAAATAACTTTGCAGCCCATTAAGACTCCCTCAGGGAAATGGAGAGGTATAACACAGCATGCTGTGGTCCAAGGTGGCCAATCTCCACTGGCCAGGCAGAAGGACTATGCTGTCCGTCTCATGAACTTTTTTGATCTCTGACTTCTGTGAAAAGGGTGCTAGCCACTCAAGCCAGGTTGGAGCCTGGCCAAAACAACATCCTGATTCTGTGGCAAGTGCTCTGGGATCAGACCACACGTGATGAGTACCCCAGATTTGTGCTGCATCGGGAAGAGACTATTGTCATGACCCCTGCCGCGTCCTGGGAAAGTCACTCGTCCATGGCTCACAGGAAGGAGAGAGCTGGCTTTCTCTAGATCCAGGATTTCCTCCTTCTCCTCTCTCTCACGTGCTGCCCCACATCTTACCCACTCCTGGCATGCCAGGATCAAAAACCAACATGGAAATGTTCACTGTGTGGGCTGCCAGCATTCCTGTGCCAACAAGGAGGCTGGTACATGGCTGTGTTGTCCCCAGTGAGAGAGGTGGCCTTGCTTCTGCCCCCAGTGCCACTGCTGCTGCATGGCACCGGGACTGGGCAGCCCTGGCATGGACCGAGCACGGCTGAGCAGACTTCCCCAGTGTGGGAAATTTCTAAAGCAGCTTCCTTTAAACCACATTTTCATTTAACTAGTCTAAATATACTTCGGTTTCAAAACACACACTTAAAAATAACTTACAGAAATATTTATATGGACACTGAAAGGAACTTTCCAGCTTTGGGGATTCAGCCTGCAGCCCACGGCAGATCCCGCAACTGCCTTCCTGCTCAGTTACTCTTCATTTGTTATTGAGCCTCTTGTTTTGGGAGTGTTTGAGTCTCTTTTTCCTTAAATTATCTTGCTTCACTCCACCCTGCCTCAGGGACTAAGAGAGTTTTGCTTCAGTGAGGTCAAGGCTGATATTGCAGGATAGTTTTTCTTGCAGTTATGATCATCATAACTCTCTCGATGGTACAAATTTTGTTTCAGACCTGGAAAATTCAGCTCTCCATGTGGTGGGGCACAGCACATGTTTGGGAACTCCCTCTGTCATCACCTTGCACCTCTCTATGCTCACCATTCATTTTCCTGTCTCAGTTCATGTGTTGCTTGGAGCAGATCTTAGCTTTTGGCAAATGTATGTCAGCCTTGCACACTGGGCTTAAAGATTGATTTGGAATCTTCTAGGTGGTTTTGCAACCCAAATACGATAAGTAAGGGTAAGTGTAATAACAAAACCTTCTGCCCAGTGGTTTTCACCATCATTTATTCAGTGCTGTCAATATTTTCTTCAGTGACACTGTTAGTTATCTGAAGGTGTACGAATCACTTGCCCTTGTCTATGTGGACAATCCCCTTTGCTAAAGAAAGGCTAGGCTCTTACTAAAGCATCACAATTAGGTCAAGTCCACAAGTCCATACTATACATCATATGGGAGAGAAGTCTGATGGGTTGGGACAAAGGTTGTCTGATAAGGATGTGTTGTGTCATTTGTCTGCGTGTCTTGACTTTTCGAAAGACATCCCCGTAGCCCAGGAATGTCTTATGGGGGTTTCAAATGTCTCAGTTTTCATTTCACCAGGTTTTATTTTTAGATCACGATACAATGTTTGTTCAGCACATATTGCGGCATTGGTAAGAATCTGTCCTGTGTTTATCAGGAACAAACAGCCCAGAGGAAGGTGTGCTCGCTATGATGAAGAGTATTTGGATTACAAGAGAGGTCAGATGACTGCAAAACTCTGAAGCTCTATGACCATTCAGTCTTGTTTGGTGCTGCATGAGAAATTGATTTTGAAATGCTTAATTACTGAAAAAGTTCTGCTACAATAAACATTTGTGTATGTTTATGATGAGGTAATTTGCAAAAGAAAAATTACAAACCAAAATCAGTTCTGCAGTTGTGGCACTTTAATGTGTCACTACCAATAAGTCTCTGCTTTTTGTTTTCAGAGTGATGTTCAGCACCCTACTGGTTTGTTAACAATTTTGCCTCTCCCTCCATATTTCTTTTTATAAGTAAGGGTTGGAGAGGGGTTTGTGAGTCAATGTGTTACAGCGTTTCTCATCAAACTGTAGTCTAAAACTTCATACAAGGCAGTGGGAACAGACTCTAAGTCACTGATTAAATGCAACTAGCTCTGAAATGTCACACAACATCCATTTAAAACAGTCCAAACTGCAGGCTTGGATTAAGATCCAGGCATTCCTAAAAACACAGGATTAAACTGAAAGCTCAGATTTCCTTTAAAACAGAAAGCTTCCTGCTCTCTGCCTGCATAGGCAAGATCAAACCCCTGATCTAAAGAGAAGCAAAGCAACACGTCCTCCTGGGGTCCCAAAACTCCAAGGGTGCAGTTCAAAGCTGCAGTTTGCCTGGCAGTAAAAATGGGAAGAGGTTCCTCTCCCCTGCGCTGAGGCTGGCTGTGCCTTCAGTTGTGCTACTGCTGTCATCTGAAAGCCGGATCACAGAGAGGGTTACAAAGGCACACAAAACTTGCTTTAATTTTAGAAGCTTCTCATTTTTTTAGCACAAACCATTACAATGAATGAGCTGTCTCTGTGGTCATGTACATTGATGTAGTGGCACCACAGGGGGTGAGGGACAAGTTGCTGGCAGGGTCAGGAATACAAGGCTAGGTCAGGAGCTTCCTAAGCAGCTTTGCTGCTGAGGAGAATTCATTACAAATTGATTACAAATTCTATTTGTAATCGATATGCTTCTGAGAAGGCAGAACATTGCAGCATGGATTCAGGAACAAGCAGCCAGGCTAAGGAAAGACCAGAAACTTTAAAATCAGCTTTGTTTTTGGAGAAAAATGGATCAAGACTCAGACCCTGAGATAGCAGCTCTGAAGGGAGTGGGCTGTTCTGCTCACATCATTGGGGTGTCCTTTCCAAGGCTCATGCAGACCCAAGCAGGCACTTATCATGGCCTCTCATGGTCACAGTCACCCAGGGCACCATCTGCATCCTTCACGAGAGGGTCCCTTCCATAGCACAGGCTAACTGATGGCCACACTAGTAGCAGGGTGGGGGAGGCCTGCAGTGGGAACCCATGAACCACCAGTCCACTTGGAGCAGGACATTCACGGAGCCTGCTGTCTCAGTGTGGCACTCGCTGACCCCACATCGTTTTCTGGGGAGATCACAGCTTAAACTTGGCATGCCAGGGACCAGAAGAATGTTATCTTGAGGATTAGGGGCCAGTTTTCTATCCAGAGGTGTCACGGGTGTTGCATTATGCTTACACCAGGAGTGAGAGCAAAGATATTGCTGGAGGCAGTGATCCCCAGGCACTGCAGTGTGGAAGCTCCAGGGAGCCTTCCTGCAGGGGGACCAGCTCCCACCACACTCTGGTGAGACAAGGCCAACCAGCACACTAATTTCAGACCATGCCAGCAGAGGTCACAGTAGGTCCAACAAATTCTCGATGCCCTTGTCCAGCTCAGTCTGCCCTCACAGTTCACTACTGACTGGTATTAAACCCTTGTCCTACTCAACAGCCTGAGCAAACCTGACAAAGCCAGGTTTAAGCTGCAGAGTACCTTCCTGGAAAGAGCAAATAGCTGCTGGAGACTTGGGCTGTGGCTTGGTTGTAGCTCTCTTCCCCAGCGTGTGCTCCTGTCGCAGTTAGTGTACAATATCTTGGTGTTAAAATAAGTCATGAGGGTGTGGACGTGTTTTCCTCCTGTCATTGCACAGAGGAAAATCACTAGACATGCCAGCCTGTCAGGCTCCTTTATCTTCCCAGACCTCTCACCTTCATCCTCCCTGTGCCAAATTCATGCCCAGGCTGGAGGATGTTCAAGCTGCATGAAGGTGATCTGGTCTGCAGGGAAGCTGGGTCTTCTTGTACTGTGTTACCACTTTACCAGCAATTGCTTTAGGAAAAATCTCCTGAGCATCTCCATGACACAATCTGGGTGGATCCCTGTTGCATTGAGCTTTCCTGTGGTCTTCCACAAGAGCCAGGACAATCCACTAGGAGATACGTGTACTGCAGGGGCAGGTAGGTTTGCAGACAACCAGTCCATGTCCCTGCTCAATTACAGCTCCGCAAGGAAATTGTAGGTTTGGCAAATGCAAGACCAAATGTGTAGTTCTGTATACAGAGACTCTGGGGGTTTCCTTCATTTTTAGCAAGAGTATCTTGGGCAAAGAAGAACAGAAGTCAAAAACTTTTTTTTTTTCAAGTGAATATAGAAGCCATGAAGGTCTGTATGCCTTTGTTGATGTCAAGATCTGCACAGAATCAGGGTCTCACTGGCTGAGGTCTCCCACAGGCTACTCAACCACACGCCAGGGCACCTTTCTTGCCAAAGACTTTCTTGTTACAATGCCTTGGTGGCTTCAGAACCCACCATGGCTATGATGTGGCATTGCCCGATGGCCACAAATGCTCATGTTCTGCTATGGAAGGCGTGAGATGGCTGTGGCTGGGTGAGCTGGGCAAGCAAAGCCTGGTCGCTGACTCCTGTCGGTCTCTGCCACTGGAGGGGGACAGAGCACCTCGCTGCAGAGGTAGGTGCCCCTACACCCCTCCCAGAAGAGATCCTCCCATGCTGTAGGGCTTTCATCCAGTTCATCCTGGTGGATGGGCCACTGCTTGCAATGCCGCGCCCTGGAGTGGGTCATCGCGGGATTGCGCTTTTAGCAGAGGAGGGGCGCCGTTTGGCAAGAAGGCAGCATTTCACACAATAGCAGGGAATCCACTGAACACAGCCTGCCACCATGGGTGGCCCAGCACATCCAGGGAGCAGTGTGGATCGGGGGCTCTCTGGAGATAAACACAAACTTCCTTTGAACTTCAAGCGTGCTCCTGGTGGTCTGTGATTTCCAACTGATTTCTTGTCACCTTTGGCTCTTGAAGAGCCACTCACCGTCTTTCCCATTAGTGCATGGCTTGAATTGCTAGAGCTTGGCAGTGCTGGTGCAGTGCTCTGTCCCTGGCTAATCTGCAGATGCATTCTGCAGATCCTGGCAGTGATGCCTTGATAAGCAGCTACATTGACTGGGTTCAGTGCTGGCCTGGCCTGACCAAGCCCACCTGCAAGAGGTGCCACACTGATACACCATGGTGAGATGGGTCCTGTGCTCTGAAATGGCAGATTTTGCCTGGCAGAGCTTCCCGTGGAGCAGTGCCTGCAGAGGGTCTCACCAAAAAGACATGGTCTCATCTTTTGTCAAGAGGAGGCCACCTGGGCAGCTCATGCCTTGCTCATCTACTGGGCTCTTATGCTGCTGTTGTGCCAAATACCACAGAGAGCTGGGTGGCAACTCCCCCTGCACAGTTTGGGAGGGTGTGGTGATCTGGGAGAGGCTTTCCCACACTGGGGTACCCTGAGGAGCAGACACCTCTCTCCTGACCAGCTTGCTGTGGCCGATGAGACCTGATCAATGAATGAAGATGGCACGCTGCCATCAGGCTGCATTGTGCAACAGTGCGTGATGCAACTGAACTTTACATAACCTGACGCAACACTTAGAGCTGGAGTTTAAAGCTGCAGGTCCTGGGTCATTACTGTATGGTGGATGTACCTCCCTGGAGTATACATGCATGAGGTCACCCAGTGTGTGGACAGTAGCACTGCTCCAGGCAGCTCCAGCTTTATTTACCCTTGGGTTTGAAATTGCTTTAACCTACCAACTAACCAGCCATGGCTCATTGAGGATGAATTAGACCAAGGGCAGAGGCAAGATCCACATTTATTGCAGACAGCAACTGTGGAAATGCCATCCATGGAGCTCAGCTTGTGCTCTCCATTCCTATCAGTGACTCGTCCAACCCAAAGCATCTTTCCACACTCCTGCCCTTCAGCCTTTGCCCTGGACCCCAGTTTTGCCTGTGTGCTGCAGCCTCCCAGTGCCTGTGATAGCGCAGTCCTCCTTTGCAGGCTCTTTCCCCCAGATGCTCCTGAACAGCTTCCTCTTTTCATGTGAAATCATGGCTTTGAGCTCCGTGCTGTGTTAGACAGGCTGCCTTGGACTGTGCAGAGCTGATGCTTAGCCTGGTGCTTTTGGAAAGGTAGCAATATTCCTCTCCTGAGGCAGGACACCAATGCTCTACAAGACATGTAAGATAATGTAAGATGATTGTCTTAAAGAAAATTACCTTAAACCTGACTTTCACTATTGTCCATACTGAGCTTTAAAATAATTTCTCATCTTTTCTTTGACATTTATCATATTTAAGCTAAAAAGAAAACAGAGAGGAGTTGCTGGCCTGTTGTTTTCTGTACAGCAATGAGAGTTTGCAGCTGTTCTGAGGTCTGTCATGTGCATGGTGCGTGAGCAAGGCAGGGGCAACAGGAACATGTCAGAGAGGAAGGACAAGCCTCACCAAAAAAGCAATCATGGTGTTTACTTTCCTCTCTGAAACGGGAATCCTGCAATACTCCTCACTGCTGTAGCATCAGACCAGCCTAGGTAGAATAACTGCATTAGCTTCCTTGGGCTTTTCTGTCTCTCTCTCTGCCCTCTCAACCAGTCCCCCCCAGCAGATGCAGGCAAGAGAAAGAAGCAGAGCCTGGGAAGAGCCCAGTCTTCTTTTTGTGTGAGGATCAGGCTAACACAGCTACAAGTACCACCTGGCTTTCCCTTCCTCAAGGGAAGTTAATCCTGGGCATCACCAGCTCTGCCAAGTTTACATGGAAAATACCACTAGCAGGACCAGCAACTCCTTTTGAAACCGGACTGGGAGGGGACAAGCTGGTATCCCCTTTCTGATGTGACTCTGCACCTGTGACTCATTGACATCTCAGTACCTTTCCAGGTTGTGCTTGTAGCCAGTGCTTGGGTGCCTGGCGAAACTTCTTTCTTTTCAGCGTTTTTTTTTGCCAATGATGTAACACCCCAGGTGAATTGCCACAGCCCTGCCAGAATATGCTGTGGTGCCAGAAGGAAGGAGTGAAAAATGCCTTTCCCCTCCTGGATGCCTAGTGCATGGATAATGAGGCACCTCTGCCTCTTTCTGGCACCTGTAGTGCCAGATGAGATCTCCCATGGCATAGGGAGGAATTACAGCGCATTCACTCATAGCCATCCTGGCAGCTAACTGCTGCATTTGCAGTGGCTTACAGGAAGGCTGAGCCCCCATGACTGCTGCACAGTGCTGGTCTTTTTGCTTCAGGTTCCCTATCAGCAAAGTGGGAACCATGGTCTGGAAAACAAAGGCAGCACATTGTCCCTTAAGGAGAAGAGAGAAGAAAAGAGGTCAAAGGCCTGAAGCTGTGAGCAGACGTGTGTTGGTAATGGTGTGAACTATTTGTGTGCTGCGGTGAGGCCTCGGCACCACTGACCACGTACATACAACAACCTGTGTGTTTGAACTCCACCCTGTGAGGATTCACTGGTGTGAGAGCAGCACCTGACATGGAGATCACCAGGTGCCCAAGATCAGTTCACAGATATTCTGGGAGGATATGTAATCAAACCTGTTGTTTACATCCCTAAACTAAACAGCTTCCAGGAAGCAAATAAAGGGTTAAGAAGACAGGCCAAAATGCTAAAGGAGAAAGCAACATTTACTCCATACTCATGGCCAAGTTGTAGTGGGAGAGACTGCTGTGTATATTCAGTAAGCACTGATCCGTGACTGCGTGGCTCTTTGTGTTATGTCTAAGACGAAAAGAAAAACAAGAAATGGTGACCAGAGTGGGATTATAATCCAGGAATACAGTGGCTGCTAAAAAGCTAAAGAGGAAACCACTGAGTAGTGGCTTCTGTTAAACCAGTGGGTGAAATCGTTGCCTAGATGATGGAAGTTGTCCCAAGTCCTCTCTCCATAAAGGCATTTGTGATGGCATTGTGTTCAAGCTCCTGAAAAATGCAATTATAATAAAATTTAAAAAAAAAAGAAAAAAAATAAAATTAAACAATTTCTAAGTATGGAGGTGGGAGGGAAGGGGGATGTTTAAGGAAATTACTAGTGTATTGCCAGTTTGGAGAGAGTTTAAATACTGTGTCAAAGGAGCAGTTAGTGTGTGGTATGTAAAATGAAGCAATACAAAAACCGTTATTAACTGAGGCTGATTTGGCCTTAAAATGTGCTCTAGGAACTGCTGTGTCAAAGGATACAGCTACTCCAGAAAACAGGGAGTTGCAACAGCATCAAACAGCCTGAAACAAAACTTTTATTGTTCCCCATTTGGGGGACAGTCTCCCCTTTGACGTGAAAGTCCTTCAGGAGAGTATCAGTATTGAAAAAATTAATGAGAGAAGGCTTGATCGAAAGAAAAACATGATTATAATTCCACTGTGCTTCTGAGAACCCATCCGCTGGACAACATGTGTAGAGGCAAAATGACAACGTGGGCAGGACCAGGGATCCTCTACAGAGGGAGGATGTCAGTGAGGAGGACAAATGGGATTTTCCATTTTGTGGTGGTTCCCTAGTTGCTGTGAACAAAGATGGATATCCTTTGCCTAGGTTGAACCAAGCAAAAGTTATCAAATTTGTGGGAGTGCTGGCTAATGGCAAAAAAAAAAACCCTGTGAATAACATACACATAAGGTCTTATTCCAGCATAACAGGCCAATACAAGGATAGTTTCCACACCCATGTTCTGATGGAGGGTCTTGGCCCTGCTATTGCAATACATTTTTAACTTTCAGAGCAATGCAGGCAGGGATTATTGGAAATGACAAGGGGTGTCTGCAGAGGTACTGGTAAGGCTGTCAAGAATGGCTACAGAGCAAATGAGGGAAAAGTGATTTTTCCAGAGTCTCAGCCATATTCTGTGGGTCTTGTAGATGATATTCATAAATCACAGTAATGCATGAGACTATCCTCAAGGCACCTCAACTACAAGATATGTCACAATTATCTTCCTTTCTGGGGACAGGCAGTTATTACCAGTGGGTCTTGCCCAACACATCAACACTATTACACTCCCTAAATAGACCAGTGCACAAAGGACAGAAGTAATGTTGATCCACATGATGTGCCAAGGCTCCTGATGAAGCAAACAACTTTGCATTAGCAGAAAATGAAACTGCCCGTAAAATTAGCTTGCAGCACATCTCCATGTGCCTGAAACACTGATGCTGAAAGCCAGACATAAGGGTAAAATACTCAAAAGAGCCACACTTGGGGCTTGCTGGCATCTGTCTGCAATGCTGTGCTCACACCCAGAGAGAAGACCCACGGGTCATCTTGGGAGGTCAGCGGTTTAACCACAGCTTATCTCAAGAGGAAACAATTTACTCTGTTTGCAAATGCCGAACACTGGCTTCAGTGTTAGCAGGAGCAGCCTGGTCAGGAAAAAGGAAGGTTTTCTGGGGTACTTCCTGCTTGGGTGGTGTGGTAGGAATACCTAGTGACTGATACCACAAGCACCTGGAGAGTGACAGGTATCTTAATGCTATGTGAAAGAGAGAACAAGCCAAGTCGACTGAGACATGTGATGAAAGTTTGAGGAGATGGGCTTAGCACACAGCCTCTTTGAGCCTTCTTGGCTGGAAAGAGAATACTGAAATACACGTCCAGGTTGCCTAACGTGTGGCACCAGAACACTTACTGTAATAAATCTCAGGTCTACTGTACTCCAAGAATTACATGATGGCCCTCTGGGAATGATAGCTGTGAAAGCCCTGGCTGGAAATTTGGTTCAGTGGCCAGACACTGATACACAAATAGGAGGAATGGCAAAACAATGTCAAGGGTATTAATAAAGCTAGTTGGGAAATTTTCCATCAGAATAATTCTCCAATGGAAAATGCTGTTTTCACTAAGTCAGCTGTTTCTGTAACAAAATTGCAAATTTCCATTGGGAAAATCAAACTGAAGTATCCCTGACTTTTTTTTTTTTTTTTTTTTTTTTTTTTTTCAAGAAGAAAATAAAGTTGCCAAGAGCATTGTAGGCAGAAAAACAGAAATTGTTTTTCTGTGCAGCTCTCAGAAACTCAGCCTTCCCCTCAGGTCCAGAAATCAGAGATGCAGCTGAGCAGTCAGAGATGCAAGAAGGCTGGAAGATGGGAAGTCACCCCCCTAGATTTTTGACTGCTCACCTGCTCCAGAAAGCAAATATATCCCCACCAAATGGAGAGCCAGGAGGCCAGAAGTTTTCATTCTGGTTCTTTTAAAGCTTAGTTTTTGTGGAACTCTAATGAAGACAGGATTTTTGATTTTTCAGTTTAGTATTTTCCTTAAAATGAAACTCAGCTACTCTTGTTTTCTTTCTTGCTGGAACGGATTTCTATATCCCAGCCAACTCCTGGTATCAGCAAACACTACACTTGCTTATATATTCTCCTTTGTATTCTCAGGAATGGCCAGCTGCTCTAGGAAAGCAAACTTAGAAATGGGCCATTTATGGGACATATGTTTTTGATTGCAGGAAAAGCGCCTCATAAATGGCCCGAAGTGCTGCATATGAATGCTACTAATCTAACACAGACTGGGAAAGTGTTAAGATTAGTATTTTCATGGACAGGAATTCCTGCTTGCATTGTAAGTGATGAAGGGTCACTTTTTTGATGTTCAAAAAGTTGTGTGCTTTTATCTTGCAAAATAGTATCAGCCCTGTCGCATAAGCCCCTTGCTGTCCTGCCATAAGAGGAGCAGTGGGAAGATTTGTTAAAACATCCGATTCAGTGATCCAAACCAGAAGTCTGGATAAAGTGAACTTACAATAAAAAGATATGAATTCTCTTTTGGCCAGGAAAGAACATGCTAATACAGATCTCAACTACAGTCATCCATGGTTTTGGAACACAGATTTTTCTTGCTGGGACTTGCTAGCACCTGATTTCCTGGGGGGGCGTTTGTTTGAAAAGTGATAGGATCAAATGGCCCCATATAGTCATGCATGAGTCTGCTGCCTTCAGATTGAAAAAAAAAATCTGTGCAAGAGGTAACTGTGAAAACTCAGAGAAATTTAAAGCAAATTATTTGATGACCTTCTTCTCTCTTTTATCAGGCGGAAATGACATTGGAATTAATTAGAAAAATGGAGTGGTTGAATTAGGCCCTCTTATTAAAAAAAAAATTGTCAGCTTTATGGAAATGTTTATGGTTATGGATGCTGAAATAGGTCAGCTGGCAATTATTCAGGTAGCAACAGTGGGGACATGAAGAACCTTGGAAAGACTGAGACCATTTTTAATATGCCTATAAGTGCTTTTAGACATCTGATTAAAGGCTTCTACATTTAGAAACATTGGTTGGAATCTCTTGTTGCTTCAGTTTCCTGACTGGTAAAGTAGAAATGTCTTTTTTTGTAAGGACATAACGTTTAACTGATTCTTGTCATGAAGGGCATTGGAGTTCTCTGGTATTCCCAATGGAGGTGTTATGTTTGGCAGCTAAATGTTTGCTTCATGCTTGTTCTGCCATACTTGTGTTTTTGTTTTTGTTTTAAAGTTCTGCTTCTCTCTGGAGCACCTTGGCAGTCAGAATTCAAGAAGGAATAATTCTACATGTCCTCCAAGCAGGACACATAGAAAAGGCCTAATGACTTGGTGCTGCTCTGCAGAGCTTGGTAGCAGGGTCAGCTTCTCCAGTGCTGCTCCAATGTCTTTATGGCAATGTTTGTCCTGATTTATGTCATTGTTTCAGAACTACAGAACCTCTGTCTATTGTTTTATTTTTGGATCTGTCTCTTCCAGCAGCTGGCCATAGTATGATGGTAATGATCTTCAAAAAGTATCCCAAAGGAGTATACTGGAGCTTTGCTTTTTCTTGCTGACTTTCAGTTTTCCCCTGTCCTCCTGCAGAGCTCACAATCTTGCTCCCCTTGGTTTGAGCTGCAGGAAAGCTTTTACCCATCAGGGCAAACCAATTCTTCATCCGCCTCTCACCTCACTGAGCTTTCACCTTTTGCAAGTTCCCCATCAGACTCAGCTGTGGATAGATTAATCACATTTCTATCAGATAAAGATCAGCAGAGGCATCACAGATGAGGCTGGGCTTGACTTCCTGGTGCAGGGTCAGCTAATGTATGATCTCACCTCACACTCCAAAACACACCACTCTCCACCAACTTCCTTGCTTTTGTTAGTAGAAGGTAGTAGGACAGTGCTGGGTTAATGGTTGGACTTGGTGACCTTTAAGGTCTTTTTCAGCCTGAGTGATTCTATGATGCTGTGACTGGTGGTGGTGGGTCACGGACGTAAGTGTAGCTGCTCCCTCTCATGGGAGAAGGCCCCAGGGTGTCCAAGGAGGGATCATTTACACAAGCTCAGACGGCCCTGAGGACTTTGGTACAAGTACCTGTTACATCCAGTGCAATGCAGCCATCCTTGGCAGCAAATTCATGGGAATTTACTTGCATAAATGTAGAGTGATACACTCGTATGTATTTCTGAGTCATGTCCTGTCGGTACTTCCCGCACCAGCTACATCTGTGGGTTAGTTAAATAGAAAAAAAAAAGAAAAAAGAAAAAAAAAAAAAAGCAAGCAGTGAAAAATGGAATTTCATAGAAATCTCAAGGACCAAGATCTTAAAATAATACAAGTTTAATAAATGGTCTTGATACAATACACACATCAAATGCATGAGTTTCTCACCCTTCTCTATGGCTCTTCTGCATCTTAACTAGAAAAACACAGGTACTTTGGGGAGCTCTGGCCCTGCTATAGGGCATTCTCTATCTATGGAAAAAGCAAACTGTCTTACTTTTTGTCCCTCTTCCCATTCCTCATGATCTTGATCTTACATGGGGATGGCAGCTGATGCTTAAGACTTAGGACAGCTGCATAATTCATTGGCAGGATTGCTGAATTTATGCAGGGGATCAGATATCAGAATAACGGGGTTCTGGACTGGAGGGATTAAGCTCACAATATTGAGTTTTGGATGTTCCAGTTGATGATACTGCCAAAAGGGACATGAAAAGTGATCTCATTTCAGTTTGGTGCAGCCCACTAATTCTGGGGAATATACACAATTCTGCTGAATTAATCCCTATCTCAAGGTGCCCATATAAACCCACTAACAAACTTCTTTTCCCCTTTTGATTCACTTAAAAAGAATGCTGAAAAGACATTCAAAAGGGTTTTGTTTGGGTTTTTTTCCCCATCTGATGCACAAGTTACTGGCTTCTGCTAGATGTCAGATGTTATGGGATATCATCGTAGTTTTTGTGGCACACAGAAACACTTCCAAGGCCTGCCTGACATGTCTGATGCATGTGTTCAAGCTTTAAGGAAATGCAAGATTGGGGGTCAGGAAGGTATTTCCATCCAAATCAGATTGTCTGGAACAATTTTTTAACCTTCTGTAATGCATGGCATAGTCTTAGCCAGCAGGAGAAGTTCCTGTGAACTGCAGAAGAGAAAAATGACACGTTTAATTATGTGAGTGATGGAGAGGATGGAGTGAATGTCCTTGATATCTCTGGATCAGCTTGTAGTTGCCTGAACTGGGACTGATGGCTGTGGTCCTAACCAGTCCAACAGTACTGCAGATGACAAATGACTGCCTGCCTCTTCCCTGCCTGGTGTTTAAAGGATGCTTTGTGCTTTGCCTTCAAAGTTACCTGCATTGTGTGCAAACATATTGATCCCTCCACTATACAGGAATTCAACTATAATAGAAGTTCAGTATAGAACAGCATCCCAGTCCCCTCCAGAAGCAACACCTCTGGGCTTTGCACTTTGTCTCATCCACTATGGGACATGCTCCCACCCCTGGGGCTGTGACAGGTCAGGGGAAGTGATGAGTTCCCACATTCTGGGAGGGGACTCTGCACATGTCAGTCACTGCTAACCCTGCAGCAGCACAGCCAGATGTTGCCCTCTGCAAGGTGAAGGGTTTCCCTTCTGGGAAATGTTTCAGAAAGCAGCAGTGTCTCTGTCATGGCAGGCAGAGCTCCTCCCTGGCCTCTCGCTAAAACAAGCCATTGTCCGTGTGCCTATGAATCACCCCAAGCACACTCAGAAACACAAAGGTGTTGTGTCATGTGCATTGAGGGATGCAAGGAAGAAACCAGGATAGTTTCAGGGACTGGCTGTGCAAGTGGTCAGGAGAAAGATAGCTACTTATGGAGGCCTTGTCTGTGCAGAGGTCTGTATCAGTGAGTGGACCAGCTACGTGGGGCATGCACTGAGGATTTCAGCAGTAATCCTCACCACAGGCCAGCACGCTGCAGCATTCCCCTCTGCTCCCTGTGGAGGAAGTGGGAAGGATGGTTGACAGGATCCACACAGCTGCCTCATGCCTCCTTCAGTTTGTCTCTGCACTCCCACTGCTAGCTTTCTGCTGCCCCTTGAAGAAGTCTCTTTATAGCTAAGTCACCCAGTGACCCCTAAGCTTGTGCATTAGTTGCAGTTTTTTGTGATGTGAGGCTGCTTCTGGGAGCCTTCACTTGAAGGACCTCTGTGCACCTCGGTTTTCTGTGTCAGAGAAATCTTGGTTATTTGAGCAATGTGTGGCTGGGATGGCTGCTGTTATGAATTAGAAAGCCCTTCCCATCTGTCTGTGAGGTTCTAGATTGTGCCCCTGCTCAAGCACTTTTTATGGATGAGGCTTGTTTACCTTTTAATGCAACAAAAATCCCCACTGTCTGTTCCTGTGCAGGTTTATACAGCAGTTACTTCTAGATTGAACCTCTTGGTAACTGCGCTAGGTGAAAAAACACAACTCATGTAGGGTTTGCATGCTTCTTAGGTCATGCTAGCCAAATCCAAACTAGGATGAAGGCAGAATTCTTCAACTCTTTGCTGGACCACTCTGTTGTGGTTGATAGAGGCTTCTTTGTTTCTTGATGTCTTTCGATTGAAACTGGATTACCTTCTGGTAGATGTGCCTCACTAGATGCCAATACTTGGGATCAGTAAGGGAAGAACTGAGACTCAGTTTCACAGCTAGTTTTACATATGAGGTGCCAATCTGTTTTGGCCTGAACGCACAAGTCTGGGCTTTAGCCTCCATCTAAATACAGCAGCATGCAGTTCTTTGGAGAGAGCTTGGCTCAGAACTGGTGACCATGCAGCAGCTCCTCAGACAGAAGTGATTTGCTCCTGCCAAGGGTGAGCATTCATACTGGCTGCTGTGGGGACACAGCCAGCCTGGGGTACAGCTGAGCTGCAGTTTGTTGTGTGGCTAAGAGCTGAGGTTGGCTGCATCTGCCTGTACCAGTAACCCCACTAAACAGGTTGTTGCCATATCCTCCCAGGCTCTTCCTTAAGTCTCTTTTGCAGCCCAGGTCTGTAAGGAGATGTGGCTCTCTGTGGAGGGATTCCCATACAATACCAGCTCTGACAGCTGGGCAACAGCTGGTTGCAGATGATTGCCAGCATTAATAAAGGAGGCTATGTGATGGATTCCCTTCTGTAGCGGTTACTAAACAAACAGAGCTTGAGGAAACCTGGCCTTCTCCAGCAAATGCAGCACAAAAACTCTTCTTGTTCTGACAGGCCAGCAGCAGGTCCTTCTCCACTGTGATTTGCAGATAATCCCATGTACAACAGCTTCAGAAACTGATCTGGTGAGAGCAGCTCCTCTCTGCTTCCCTCCCCAGCCTGCTAGTTTCAAGGGAAACATGCATGTTGAAGAGCAGGATGATTCCTTTGGGGCCTCCTGAATGATTTTGCAGTGCCTTTGGGAGAACACAGGCAAACTGTGGCAAAGCTCCCATACATTATATACTTATAGGCAGAGGATGTAGGGGATGGGAAAGATTACTCAGGCCTCTCAGGATGGTCTCAGATGTATGGTGATGTCTTAAAGGAATCGTGGGAGGGGCAACAGTTTCCACTTTTCTGCATATGTGGGTAGTGCAGTCTTCATATTGACTTCCAGCAGGTCCCTGTGCTCATTAGGAGAATGTTTCCCATCTCCCTGGCACCAAGGTCTCCCTTGAACAGGAGTTCCCACTGCTGTGAAGTCTGAAGGACAGCCTCCCAAAATGCACCAGACACCCTCTCTTGAAAGGCAGGCCCCTTCTTGGCAGCTGCTGAGCTGCCTCCACATGTGCCAGTATGCTACAAAGTCTTGTGGGCAAATTAAGGGTACTGAGTACCTGCAAGGGGGAGGATGCTCTATGGTCTGCCTTTTAAGCCCCCATTTCTCCACTCTTCCTGGTTGCCTAACTCTTTGCTCTGGGTTTCCCTGACCCCTCACAGCCTGCTGTCCCTTCTCTCACCAGGGCTGTGGAGGCTGGAGGCTGGAGCTGGGCAGGGGGTTAAGAGGCAGATGGGAGTTGGCGGCTTCACTCCGCTGGAGTGAGGGAGGGCAAGTCACTGACCTCCCAGCAGGAGTGACACAGGAAACCTATAATTACATGCTTGTGACAGCAATGCTGGATCTTGTTAATCACGCTGCTGCCATGTCAGAGATGCTGCCTCTTGGGATTAAGGAAAACAAACAAGCTCAAGCAGCACTGGCAGCAGTGGTGACTCTGTCCAGTGATTACCCGGCACCTCCCAATGCAGTCCCCCCACAGCACTGGCTAGCTTGGCTGTGGGGAGAGTGTGATGGGAGCCCAAGGCTCAGCAAACTTGTTCCAGGAGAGCCTAATGATCCATCACTTGCAGTGGCAGATTGGAGCCCTCTCCCTTTTTCAGCAGCTCTCTAAACACTACACCTTCACCTCCCCTTGGAAGTCACGGCACTTTTTCCCCCTCTCTGTTTTGTAGGAGTAGGCTGAGGCACAAAGGAGGTTTACACAAAGCCCTGCAGGCAGTCAGTGGTAAAAGTGGGCTTTAAGTGCAGCAGTGTTGCTTCCACACCCTGTTTCCTTGACCCTTGCTCTGCTGCTTCTACGTTGCCTCTCAGCCCTTCTCCTCCACTTTGGAATTAAGCCCTGGTGTTCTGGCCTGCAGTAACCCTGTCCACTATGCTGGCTACTGGCTACATTTTTTATTTTTTTTTGGGTGATTGCTAAATATCTCCACTTTTGCAGTGTGAACTTTGCTTGAGCAGTTTCCTGTCCTCATGAAGTGACTCCACCTCAGATCCCATCCCCACCTTTTGGAAAAACAGTCAGGGAATACAAGGTTTGGGCTAATTCCCTCCTCCTGGCCTCTGCCTGGGGCAGCCCTAATGGCAGTCCCAAGATGCAGAAGACACTGTTCCCTTACTGAGCCTTCCCAGGTTGTATCATAGTGGGCAAACCCATCCCACGTCCTTGTGGGATCCCCTGTGCCCCAATAGCCAGAGTCCAGAAAAGGCCATTGACACAGAAGTTGCCTCAGGCCATCATGAGAAACAGGGGGTGTGGGACTTGGGGTAAGCAGGTCCTTGGTGCATCCCCAGAGAACGAGGGGAGCGAGCATCAGACTGGGGGCTCCAGGCTTCAGCCAGCCCCTAATCCAGTGTACAGCTGAGAGGATCAAGAGATAGAAAGGTTGCTCACTGTAAATCCTTTTGAAGTCTGTTCCAACTGTTTTGCTGGGAACTTGCTGGCCTGCATGCCAGAGGGGATGCTAAGCCAGGAAGCCATGAGGAGCAGGGGTGTGTGTCCCCTGTGGAGCCTTGGGCTCTGGAAAACCAGCCACTTGCTCCAGGGCTCACTGCTGCCTGAGTGCCCCAAACCCAGCAACAAATGATGGCGCTGGAGGGTGTGAAAACATCAAGATTGGTGAAGCCCCTCTGCTGGAGCCCTGCAGACCAACTGAGAGGGGCCAGGAGGGTCGCCACGTGCCAGGACAGCCCAGCTGAGGAGATGGCTGGTGTGGGAGCAGCTGGGTGGGCACAGCTCCAGCCCTGACCCTCTGTGGCTGCGGGTTGCAGGATGGCTTGCTGCTGGCTCTGCCTCTACATAAACACACTTTGCTTCTCTTGACTTTTCTCTTAATGAATTCCTCCTCTACCGGCTGTTGTTCTTGGCCTCCAGCTGATACTGTGGTTTTCCTTCTCCACACGTGATAAAAACACTCCTCACAGGCTGCTTCCTCCAGGTGATGGACACCTGTAGCTGGCCTCCTGTCCCCATGTGGGTCAGGGTTAGTGGCACCAGGACACTAAGTCATCACCACACTGCAGACTTGCTTTCTGGGCTCTTCAGAACACAACATGACAATGTGTGGTGGTGTGAAAGGGGTCCGCACACAGCAGCCAATGCTCCCTGAAGCAGAGAGGGACATTTGGGATGCAGGAGAGGGAAGTGAGATGGAGGCACTAGGCTTGCTGTGGGGCTGGACCCCAAGCAGCATGGGCCACAGAGCTGGAGCTGTGCTGCAGCCCCACTGCATTTTCCAGCAAGGCAAAAGTGATGAGAGAGCAGCCACCCTGCCTACTGGCTCTTAAAATTGCCAGCTTGAAGTGCACAACAAATTGAATAAGCAAAAATATTACTAAAGAAAAGTATTTGTATTTAACAGCCCTTCTCCTTCCCTACTTCCAATCACTTACCCTACAAATTCCTCTTGGGACACAACTCTAAGCTTTTCTCTGAAACCATCAAGACTGCCTTTCTTTTCTAGGCAAGGCCTGAAAATTTATTTCCTTCAGTGAAAGCACGGAAAACCCACATTATCACAAAACCTATGCTAATTCGTGTGCCTCTGCCCCGACCACTCTCTTCTCCCTCTTGCATGGGGCAGGCCCCTCTTCAGATCTGTCCTTCCCAGCTGGTATCTGTCCCTGTTCCTGAGGCCAGTGCTCCCAAATCCTGGCCCAGCACTGTCCGGCTGTTGACCTCCCCTAGTGCTGCCCACAGCACCCAGTCTCCCTGGCCCATCTCCCCAGACTGTGTGTTTTATCCTCCCTCTTTTTCCATGAAAATGTAAAACACACAATCCTGCTCCCTCTTCTCCCTGTGATTTCCTCTCCTTTTGTCTTTCCTTCAGTGAGTTTTCCATAAATGCAGGTTTTGCAGACTCAGAGCAGAGGTAGCAGAAATCCTGGTTCATGAAGGAGCAGCAGTGATGGCTGCTAAATGGTAACACCCTTGAGGGACTCCCCTGGGATGGAGCAAAGCAGACATAAGATATAGCTTCTATTCCTGAAGGCACAGAGTAATTTTCCTGACTGGGTGACACTAAACACCTTGTTTAAAAATAGAGAGAGGAACCTGAATGAACAGGCACAGGGGATGTGAGGTAACAGAGGTAAAACTCCACTGTGCCAGACGCTGGGCACAGACAAAGGGCCACACCTGTGGTTTCACTAAACCATCTCACCTGATCTGGCACTGCTGGTTAGTGACTGAGCATGGCAAATTCCAGTCCTGCAAATCCTACCAGGAATCCCTTGCTGCACATGTCAGCAGTGCCCTTTGATCTGCCTGTGGACAGTGGCAGCCCCTGCTTCCCCTCATACCCGACAGCCCCCCATGCTGCAGGAGGGCTGTGGGAACCTCTTGGTATGGGGTCTTCTGCAGGAGGAGCTTGGGCTTGGCATTGACCTTGTCCCATTTGTCTGAGTTATGTAAGATCTTCCCGTATGGGCTGCTGGCTACGTGACACCTAACTATTGAGGCCAATGCAGTCTGTGACAAATGTGACAGTCGGTTTGGGGGAGGGAACTGGGTAGGCTGGCTTGTGCTGTCTCAGGCGGGAAGGGAAACAGCTGGATGCCGTGAAGCAGGGTCACTCCTCAGCTGACACAAATTTCCCTGTCCCTGCTGTTTGTGGGAGATGCCCAGTTTCAGCTGAGCTCAGCAGTTCTGCACCCAGGGCCTCTTTGCAGAACAAGAGCTGCACTAATAAATCACCATGTTCCTTTTGGACCATCCTGTTTAGGGCAGGAGGGAGAGAAGATGAGAGGGTAACTCAGAGATCTGGGTCCTTTGCCTCTCCTTTGTGGGTTCTGAGTTGGGCTGAGATTTCCTTTTGGTTCATTCAAAGACAGTGCAGTTCTTGCTGGAGCTTCAGTTTGTATTTAGGCCAAAAGAGCCAGTACAAAAAGCAGGAGCTGGTCCCTGGGATTTGGGATACAAATCCCTGGCAGCTTTGAAGGCATGAGTTTGGGATGGAGTTGGCAGCAGATGGGCAACTGTAGCATACGGTTAGCACTGGGCTTGTTGGAATAAGAGCAGCATGAGGAGCTTGCAGGCACAGGGAGCTGCTGATCACATTAATGCTGCCGCTGGCTTGCCTGCATGTGGGACCACTGACCAGATCACACAGAATGACACAGAATTTTTAATGTTGGAAGGAACCTCTGGAGATCATCCAGTCCAACCATGGCAGGGTCACCAAGGGCAGGTTGAATGTCTTTGAATGTCTTCAAAGAGGGAGACCCCACAACCTTCCTGAGCAGCCTGTTCCAGCCTTTCTCATGTTGAGATGAAACTTTTTGTGTTTCAGTTTATGGCTCCTCATCCTGTTGCTGGGCACCACTGAAAAGAGTCTGGCACCATCCTCTTAGCCCCTTCCTTTAAATGCATTAATGAGATCCTTCTCAGTCTTTTCTTCTCCAGGTTGAATAGGCCCAGGTCCTGCACTCTCTCCTCATCAGAGATGCTCCAGACTCCTCATCCTCTCTGTGGCATCCATTGGATCCTCTCCAATATCTCCTTTTGTTTCTTGTGTTGAGGAGCCCAGAACTGGACACAGCATTCCAGAAGTGGCCTCACCAGGGCTCGACCTGCTGGCTGCACTCTTCCCAATGCAAGGACACCACTGGCCCTCCTGGCCATCAGGGCACTGCTGGCTCATGGACAACTTGTCACTCACCAGGACCCCCAGGCCCTTCTCTGCAGAGCTGCTCTCCAGCAGGTCAGCCCCCAGTCTGGGCAGGCACTTGGGGTTATTCCTCCCCAGGTGCAGGATCCTGCACTTGCCCTTATTGAACCTCGCCAGGTTTCTCTCTGCCCAATTCTCCAGCCTATTGAGGTCCTGCTGAGTGGCAGCAGAGCCTTCTGGTATATCAACCACTCCCTCAGATTCTAGTCACTGCACAGAACATCCTCCCCAAAACAAGAAGTTTAGCCCAAATAGGCTAGAAGAGCTCACTTCACTGTGAGGTGTTGGTGGATGTTCCTCCTGCATGGGATTTTTCTGTAAAGGGAGCTTGCTGCACTTGAAGGGTTTCTGTTCCATAACTTGGTATCAGTTTGGAGCTAGGTCTTCAAGATCACTGTTTCTCCTTACCATCCCTGAAACAGCCCTTTACCCTTTACTGAGACATCAGTTTTGGTTAAGATAGGACCATGTCAGCCTTTCTGTTTTAAAATGGTGAAGTGGTCAGGGGAAGCCTGTAAGAAATAGGAGATACGATACTGTAAGAAGTTAATTTGTTAACATAACTTGAATTTGCATCGATGTTGCCTTTTTTTATACCTTGAAGTCTTCGATCTTCAAGGCTGCCTGTCAAACACCTTTCATCAGGATCAAATTCTTGATTTGGAATTTGCCTCTGGACAGAACGAGAACCACTCCCAAATACCACTTGTCCTGATTACATTCTCTGTGGCAATGACAATGGTGTTGAGGCTCTGTACAGGGCCTCTCACCTGTATTTCCCTGCAAGGATGTGCGTGCCTCCTTCCTTGCTTTCTCTCTGGACTGTGGCCCCCCTATAGCAAGTGTCCCTGGAAATTTTTTTTTGCCTATCCTGGACTTGCTGCTTGTAGGAGATGAGGAAGGAGCCTCCAAGCACCTCATGATCAGGGCAGGCTGAGGCTTGCTGGCAGCACTTAAGCAGGATCTCCTCGATCATCCAATTCATCTACGCCACAACTATATGCTGTTATTAGGTGATTATGTTTCACTATCTTCATTGTGTAATTGTTCATATGCTCATAAACAATGTAAATAGCCTCTAATGAGTTGGTAAGTTAATCATTCAGTAATGACCTTGAATGTCAGGAACTCTCTGCACAGAAAAGCAACTACTTTAAAGTATTTTTTTCTTTTTCTGTGTTGAAAACCAGCTAGCATCTTTGTTCCTTCCTTTTCCTAACACTCTGTGGGCTGTTCTGCTCATAAGCCACTTGATTCAAGTGGATTTAGTCATCAATTAATCCAGAAAATTTGGCTGTCCTGTTTCACACTATTGACGATATTTATTTTAAAAAAGAAAAAACAAAACAACAAAAAAAAACCCCGAACAAAACATGGAGAATGTTCTTTTTTTCTTATTTTATAATTTTATTTTAGTGCCGATAGTCATGAATGGATCCTTGGCCCTATTCTTCTTTGACTTTGCTATTTTTGAAAGTCTTTTCCAGGGCAAATATTTAGGCCAAAGTCTTACTTAGGCAGGAGCTGCTCTGCATGGAATAGCAAGGATTTCAAAAGGACTGTGACAAAAAAAATCCCAAAATCAGTTTGATTTCCCCCCGACCCCGCACATTTCCTGCACTTTTAAAAACAAATTTCCAGCCCAAAGAGTCATCAATAAAAGTCTGGGAGTATGAAATCTGAATGCTTAAAGGCTCTGTTGCAGACATAAAAACTATAGCTTACCATCTTGTATTTAAATTTTTTATTTTTAAAAAAAGCTGATGATTTTGTTTTAATCTGATCTGTGAGCATGGGTGCCTGGAATTGCCATTACTGTGTTAGAATGATACTTTACTATCTTTCTGTTGTGTTTTTTAATCATGGAAGCTTCCTTTTGTGGCTGACATCCCAAACCCCTCCACCAGCTTCCCCCCAGCACTGCCCATGTCCTTGGCCTCTGGCATTTCCTCTCATAACATTGGAAAAGGAGCATTTGAGCATTTCTCAGAGCTTCAGCTTCCAATCATAGCCATGCTACCACTTCTGTGTAAGACAGACTGTGCCATTCTTTTCCAGATACATTTATGAATTGCTGATACACATCTTTGTATTTTTGGACATATTTGTGTATTTCTGGAGTGAGACTGCCATGGTAGATAACCAGAGGAAAGCAGTTGTATTTGGGAACAACTTCCAAAGCTTTCTAATTAGCTCTCAGTCTATGTTGGGACAAAGCCACAATATTTCAGCTATTCTGGCAGAGAGTGTGTTGTGTCAAATTTCCATTTTTTGCGTGTGAAATGTGCTTTTCAGACTGAAACTTACATTTTTCAGAGCTGAAATATGAGGGGTGCATGCTAGTGTTTGTAGCCAGGGAAAAATGCCCAGATTCAAGACTCTGCCCAATCTCATTTTGAGCAAAATATCTATCCCTCATCATGCACAACCAGCTATGGAACAGAGCCTGATCCAAGCTGAGGTGTTCCCTCTGGCACTGACTGCTGGGAGTCTGCTGCCTCTTTCTGCCCCTACCATGCAAAAAATGTATGTTCACAGGGGAGGAACAGCTGTGTCATGTCACACCAAGGGTTCTTGGAGCCCAGCAGCCTGTCTCCAGCAGTGGCTGATAACACATGCAAAGAGCATTACTTGAAGGCAAATGTATAGCGATACATCTCCCAAATGTTCCCCCATGTCCTACAGTTTGTAATTTGGAGAGCTTTCTGAGGCAGACCTAGTATCTTTGTTGCATTTTTTGTTATCTTTCCACACTTTTTTTTTTTTTTTTTTTTGCTGTTTTTAAACCCTGTGAACTTGTAGTGTCCACAGCATCCTGTGGCAAGGACTTCCACAGTGTCACTACCTATTGTGTAAACAGACACATCCTACTCTGTGCTTTCATTTGATGCCCCTGGTACTTGTAATGTTCTTTTACAATTTCCATGGGTGAATTTTCACTGAGGCCTTTCCTGTCATGCTTTTGGTTATGAATAAATACACCACAGTATATTCTCACCCTAAGGAATGAAGGAATGCATCTGTCCTCAGCAGGCAGAGGCGTGAGTATGTCTCTTTTATGTGCCTTCTAGGCTGTTTCATAGAAGTCTGTGAGCAAAATGCAGCTGTAAGAGGTTGTTTGGTTTGTTTTGTTTTTTCCTGATGAGTGTGACTAAAAATGTTTGGAGCTTCTGCACCTGCTGGGGTAATTCTCTATTTCTGCACATTGGCTTGCATGTCCTCCATTCAGGCAGCCTATTCTCAGTAGGTGGCATTTTGCATTAAGACACCTTCCGCCAACAAAGCCTCTCCAGACACAGGCCCTGAGATTGCAGTGGATATGATCTAGGACAGCACACACACACATGCTTAACTTTAATCTATACATGCTTAAGTGCCTTTTGAAAAGAGCTTTGCTCCACATTTGTTGCTAGATATCTGTGAAAGGACCAACAGAATCCAACTGCTGAGTTCCTAGTATGCATTCCTCTCCTTGGGCAGCAAAGCCAGCATGTATATTGCTCTTGGGTGTCCTCCACATGGCCACTGACACCTAAGGCAAGAGTTGCTGGGATGATAACCAGTTTTATTAGCTGTTTTATATAAGCAACAGGCACCCTGTGTGGTGTTAGGTATTGCCTGAGCTGCTCCACACTCATCCAGCTGCTGGCCTTCTCCAGCAGGACTTCATAGAAGCCCCCCAAAACATGCTCCTTGTCAGTCCCAGAAGGCACTCCATGATGCTGCAGGAAGGTGTTTGCAGGTCCCCGTTGGCATGTCACCGCACTGGGAAGTGCCGCGGGTGGTGTGTTTTGGCAGCAGAGGACCGGAGCCGTTCCTAGAATGCCAGTGATGCCTTGCTGTGGGGTGCTTGGCCCTACCTGGCGCTGTTTGCGTAATAGCAGCTGTCTGTCTGTTATCACACCAGAGATACGAAGCTGTGATTATGAAAGCTGCAGTAATGCGCAGCCTCCACACTCGGCTGCGTTAGGCACGCGGCATTTGTTCGTGTTCCTGTGCTGGGGACACGCAGCGCTTACGAAATTCCAGTACACTGCTCCATGGGATACCCTGCCAGGGAGTGAGTCCTGCCTGCTTGTGCCTTGTGTCTGGAGCTCTGCAAATCTGTATTGCACTGCAGACTGGCACTTCTTGCTGCTTTGGGCTCTGATAAAGGTATATAATAAATATAATGTGTGGGGCATTGTTTTTCGTTGCAGGACACACAGAGACATCCATGCCTGTGTCCCATCGTGGCACTGACCTACCCTGCTTCCGTCACTAACGTGTTTCTTGTGACTCAGGCAAGTGAGAGGTTATTCACAGCTTAATGCCTACCACTGTTCCTGGCAGCTTAAATCCCTTGCAGAATTTTCCACTCCTTATGTGAAGCAGTTAAAATGGAAAGGGAGAGATGGCAGCACTGTCTGGGATAGGGAGCCAGCACGGCTCACTGATTTTGGAGTGTGCTGAGAGGTAAGGAGCCAACCAGAGCTGATTTTTCCCGTTGCTTCTTGCTGTGGATGTTTTCCATCTGCTGCTGGGGGTGAGCTGCAGATAAGTGGGACTTTGGCAAGGGATAGGGCAGGAAGTGTGTATTGCACAGAGGACTTGACTAAGTGAAGGGGTTTGGAGTTGGCAGCCAGGGCCAGCTTGGTGAGATCTTGGCTGAGTTTCTGGTTCCACGTGGACCTGAGGAGTCATGCCTGCAATCAAGTGAGTAACATTCCCACCGTGTGTCTGGGGTACTTCAACTCTGGTCAGGTTGTTAAGCAGTCCATGAGTTTATGATTGATTATTTGTCATCTTAAGTGATACATTTATGTCTTGCCTACAGATAAACTCTCAGAAGTTTGTTATTTGCAAATCCCCCGTGCTTCATAATCAAAGTAAATATCATTTTCTTGGCACATGTTGATCACCTCATTTATGGTCTTGGGTTTTGAATATCTTGTATCTCATCTCACCTCTTGTTGATGCCCTTGGAGGATAAGCCTCACATTTGGAAGGAGGTACCTTCTGGAAACAAGGTTTCCCACAAAAAGCTAGTGTTGTCACCTGCCATTCTTGCAGAGGTTCCCACAGTAAAATCGTTGGCTGGGGCAGTGTGGGGAGGTGAGCATGCAGTGTGTCAGGGCACAGCCAAAGTGAATTCCAACTTCCATTCAAGCAGAAACCTTCAAAGTATTTGGGCCTTTCTAAACAGGAGTATTCAATTCTTCCTTATTAAATCAGCAACACAAGAGAATGCCTTGTGTGTTCTCCACGGGGATTCAGCCTCCTCTTAGCCTATTGTCTAAACTTGTATCAGTGACCTTTTAAAAGAGCAGTTGAAATCCAGTCAGACACAATTAATAGATACTTTGCTTATACTTGACAGACATGCAAGGTAAGAATGAGGATGTTAGCATGCCAGCCATGCGAATGAGAATGTTGTCACGCTAAAATATTCTTGGCCAGTTCTGGTGATGTCCTAAACCAAAGGACAAGCCAGAGCACAAACCCCCAAAAATGTTCTAATGTTTCATGAATGTTTTGAACACCTCCATCTCATGCTCCCATGCTCAGCACCACAGAATACAAGTGGCTGATGTATGCACAAAATCTTCTTGAGCAGGCAAGAGCTGTCAGTTGCTGAGAATTGACATGCAGTGGTGCCTGGAGTGAGCCTTACCTGGCTGCATAGAAAGTGTTGGACTGGCCTGGCTGTGTGGCACATGTCACTTATTGAGAGCAGTTTCCTATGTCCCACACACATTGCCAGTGCCAATGACCAGACCAAACACTTCCAAATATTTTCAAAGTTACTTCTTAACTACATAAATTCCCACACTTTATATTGGGTTCTTTACAGATGTTAATATTATACATGTATATATATGTGCATTCCCTTAGATATATATTAGGTACTTATATATTATTACATGTTGATGCAATCTTTTTGGATTTCAGTAAAGTTTTTGATCCTGTCTCTTACAGATCCTTCTGGACAAAGTGTCCAGCACACAACTGGACAAACACATCATACAATGGGTGAGCAACTGGTTCACAGGTTGGGCACAGTGGGTTACAGGGAATGGGCTGTCATCCAGCTGGGGAGCTGGCACTAGTGGGGTTCTGCAGGGCTCTGTCTTAGGCCCCATGCTCTTCAACACCTTCATAAACCCTTGGACACAGGACTGGAAGGGATCCTAAGGCAGTTTGCAGACAGCACAAAACTGGGAGGAGCTGTTGACTCACTTGAGTCAGAGAGGCCCTGCAGAGAGACCTCGACAAGTCAGAGCTGGGCAATCACCAACCATGTGCAGCTCAGCAAGGGAAAGTGCTGGATTCTGCACCTGGAATGGGCAGCCCTGGATGTAGGGACAGACTGGGGAATGAGATGCTGGAAAGCAGTGGCACAGGAAGGAGCCTGGGGCTCCTGGCTGATTGCAAGCTGAACACGAGTCAGCAGTGCCCTGGCAGCCAGGAGGGCCAAGCCTGTCCTGGGCTTCATCAGGCACAGCATCACTGGCCAGGCCAGGGTGGGGATTGTCCAGCTCTGCTCTGCACTGGGGCAGCCTCACCTTCAACATGGTGTGCAGTTTTGGATGCCACAATACAAGAAAGAAATTAAGCAATTAGAAAACATCCAAAGGAGGGCAACCTAGGTGGTGAAGAGCCTTGAGGGGAAGCCATGTGAGGAGCCAGGTCACTTGGTCTGTTCAGTGAGGAGGCTGACAGGAGATCTCATTGCAGCTACACCTTCCTTGTGAGGGGAAGAGGAGGGGCAGGCACTGATCTCTGCTCTGGTGTGACAGTGACAGGACCTGAGGGAATGGCCTGAAGTTGTGTCAGGAGAGAGTCAGGGTGGATATCAGGAAAAGGTTTTTCACCCAGAGGGTGGCTGGGCACTAGAACAACTCTCCAGGGAAATGGTCACAGCACCAGCCTGAGAGAGTTCAAGAAGCATTTGGACAATGCTCTGAGGCACATGGTGTGACTCTTGGGGCTGTTCTGGGCCAGGCCAGGAGGTGGACTCTGATAATACTTCTTAATTGGTCACTTCCAATTAAGAATATTATTATATTATACTTCTATAACAATATTATAATATTCTTATTATAATATTAATACTCATTAGAGTAAGATTATACTTATTTCCTGGCACATAATTCTCCAGAAATGAAGACCTGCCAACTCCTTATCAATTTCTGTGTACTATTATTGTTGTACTGCCCTGTCAGTCAAATTCATGGCCCCATTCTGGAAATGCTGGTCACTTCTTCACTAATATCAGCCTCCTTCCCAAAGAGAAAACAGTTTAAACAAAGCAGATGGACAAACTCCAAGAGAGAAAATACAAAAAGAAGTTATTTCTGTAAGATAACGTGGAAGATCCTAGAAAGAGCTGGGAAAGGGACCCAGATTTCCTGGCCCTCAGATCAGAGATCAACAAAGCTGTGTCTCCAAGTGTTGCACCAAAATCTCCAGAGTTAACCTTCAACTTGGACTTGAAAAGCTGCAATAAAGGCCCTTCAAAACAATTATTTGGCAGACAATTTCTAATGCTTTATTTTGGGAACATTTTGATCCTCTTGTGGGCTGCCAGCAAAGCAGATGCAAGGTGGAGTTTTTGATTCATTCAGTCATGAGAGACTGAGTAGTTTGGTTTGGTGAGGATTGGCCAGGTCTCTGTCTGCATGCTGGGATGACTGGGATTAGGAGCGCTGGATGAAGGACACCCTTACTGAAGGTCAGCACAAAAGAAGAAAGTCTGGTTTATAGTCAGGTATTTTTAAAGCCCATTTTCCAAAGGAAACAGTGCTTCTTTGGCTGTCCATCCTCCCTTTTTCCAGTAGCTTTATAACATGTCAGTCAGTTTCAATCACATCTGAAAGAGAGATAGAAATTTCAAAAGTAGTAATGTTGTGGCTCTCAGAATAGATGAAATGATAGAAACCATGATTTCTGAAGGAAAGAGAGGGAGAATCCAAATGTTAGACATCAGTTGGCCACACCATCACCACATATGAACATGACTTGCCCACTGGCAGGTATCTAGCTCTAGATTATGCTCACTGATGTTGTCCCTTGCATGCTGTGGGATGAGAATTAATGCAGAGGGTGAAGAGAAGATCCCTTTTTCACCAGGAATCCCAGGCTTTGCTAGCCCTGTTGCTCAAAGGGCAAGTTATTTCCTTTACCTGTGGGCAATGCTGAGGAATAGTAAGCTTGTCATTTTGCTGTGAGCCTGAGAGTTCCCAGACTCCTGCAGGAACCAGTTCCAGTACCCAAGGCCAGCTCCAGGATACTCTCTGTGTCCCACACATGTTCCTCCCTCCATTGTTCGGTGGTGGTCTCAGCCTGTCAGGACACCATTGTCAGCAGCAACAAAAGTAGACATGAGCATGAGAGAAAGAGCTGGGAAAACAGCAAAAGTCTACCAGGAGAGTAAATGAATGATGGCCTCAACCACACGAATAATAACTGGATGTTTGAAATACCAACTGAAAGGAAAACAGGTTGGGCAAGCTTCTAGGAGCACTTGGGCCAACTATACATTGCTTGGGGAATACTGAGCACACCACACACCATCATTAAGTAAGCACTGGCCACTGGTGTGGAGGGAGAAGCCCTCAGTGCCAGGATGTTCACTCAAAGGCATGTGGGACATCCAGCCCATCTGACCACAGGAGCTCTCAGGCACCACTAAGTGAGGACACCAAGGACTTTCTAGGCTAGAGTTACGTGACTGCGTGTCTGAGCCACGGGGACTTGTCAGACTCGCCTGGCTACTGCTCATGAGAGTCTGGCTATTAATTTTAGGGACTGGGATCAGATCCATGGTTGGAAGCAGAAGCTCTCTACAATGAAGTGACTGCACCCTGGGGCTGACTTGTGCATGGCCTTTGCGCTCTTCATCTTATCTGATAGTTCAGATAAAAGCCCAATTCCCCTTTAAACTTTTAAGCAGTTTATAAATTATCATAGGGCTTTAATCTCTCTTTTCATGAGATAAGGGGCCTTCTAAGCCCCAAACCCTAATTGAATGGCTTTGGTTGTTTTGTTTTAAGCCCCTCTTTGGAGGAAAGCTGGCCCGTTATCCTGAGAAATGCCTTCCAATGTGATCTCAGCTAGAGCAGGGTTCAGATGGACTGTTTGGGATGGGCACAAACACTCTGGTTGGTTTGTGCTCACAGAGGAGTGCATGGAAAAGGGATAAAGCAAACTGTGGAAATGGATTTATCTACCTCTACACTCTTCTACTTTTGCAGGGGCATGAAAACTTTGTACAAGCCTGCTGGAGAGTCAGCTACTGCTGGCCCAACTGTCCAATTTGCCCAGAGATGTTTGCATCTTATTAAACTGATCCATACTTTCTAATACTTACTAATACTTATTAATTTATCTAACTGCTTTTGAACAGGGTGATTCTGCCTTGAGTATTCACTGTGCTCCAAAGGAACATGAACATCAGACAGGAGAGACTGACGTCAGGGAACCAGTTCAGAGTACATCTGTTTGTGAGAATATCTGCACTATCCAAAGGATTCACCTCATGACAAGGGACAGAAGGATCCCATGGCACCTATGCATCCACTCAGAGCAGTGACTTTCACAGAGCTGCTCATGAGTGAACTGATGCTCTAGAGCCATCTGTGGAAACTTACTGATGAATAATTTCATAGAACAAACAGCAGAGATTCAAAGAGAGGAGAGAGTCAGGAAAGAGTATATCTGAAAAGGGCAAGATGCAGCAGCACTGCTGATATAAAAGCTGAATTTGGAAATCTGGACCTCCAAATACCCTGAAAGATGTAGCTTAGTAGCCCTTGCTGGAAAGGGCTTCCTTTTGTCAGTTTTCCTCTCTGGAACTCTTCTTGGAGCAGACATCTGTGAGCTGTGCTCCTCACTCTGCAACATCTATCCAAAAGCATAATGCCTGAGAAAGCAGGCTTCAAAATATTCCCCTAGTTCCTCCTCTAGATGGAGGGTAAAAGAATCAGAGGCCTAAGTCTCACAGTCAGGATCAATACTGCTTAGGACTAGTTCAGAAACTAGAGAGATGAAAGTGTAAGAGCTACATATCAATAGAGATTAAAAATATTGTCAAACATCTCCAGTGAGGAAGTGGTGGATTAAGGTTTTCTTTGAATCTAGGATTTAACTCTCTGGACATAAGGATATCAGATACTATAGAAATACCATCATGCTACATTTTATCTATGCTTTTTTTTCTGAGTTACATTTGTTTTAGGATTGCTGAACATGAATTTGTCATCTCTAGGGAAAGAAACCAGAGGTGTTTGTGACACACAATCTCGGTCATGACAGAAATCAAAAGGTGTGTGTGAAGTGAATGAATTTAGGGTAGACTTGGCAAGTATTTTCAGGTAATGTTTTGAAACTGGGACTTGAAGATTCAGGAAGGTTTTACAAGACAAATGTTTATGTACTTCACAGAAAGTAACATTTCCATCAACACACTGCACCCCACATACATTGACAGAGAGACATGCAGATGTTCTGGTGTAGGACCAATTTGGATTGATGCTTGAGAGTTCTGTGTGGACATACAGCACACTCACTTGGGGCAGAAATTTTCAGCAATGGAGTTGCCAGATTTGCCAAATCTCTTCTACGTGAGTATCAAGCTCATAACTGGATCAAAATTGAGGGATTTTTTCTTGGGGACAGCAGAGATATATTCTTGGCAGCTAGGCACTTCTCTTGCCTAATTTCATGTTCTTGCTTTAAACTGCAAATTCTCAATTAACGAGTTGTAAGTGTTGATTTTTTTAGCATGGACAAAAGAACGTCTTTTCCTTCTGGTACTCTGAAAATGGTCAAAATGCATAAATGTGTGTGGTTCTTTCTTGTTGGGTTGTTTTCCTTTTTTTCTCCTCTTTTTCTTGTAACAGGCTAAGGCAGATGCCTGGTCTGGAAAATGTCAGCCCAAGTGGCGAAAGTGGAAAGTTACAAGCAATTTAAACCAGAACTGGGGGAGACAAGTAAAATAGGTGCTAGTTCTTACATTCTCTAGGACAGAGCAGACCAGCTCAGATCAAGACACAATCATCACTGCTGGGTCTTGGGGAAAACACTTGGCTGCTCCCCTTGGTGCAGATCTGTTTTCTCCCACTTCTACATTGCCTGCATCTCTCAATATTCACAACTCCTTGCACAGCCTGTAACTTGAGGACTGCTGTTCCCTGACAGACCCTGGTGTGGACCCAGGGCTTCTTTACCATCTCAATGAGTGCTTTTTCTTTCCACTTCTTTACTTGGGTGAGCCTGGTCCCAGAGCAGCAAACAGGGTGCTGCATAAAGTTAGCAGGCAGCTCTGGGTGATGGGTGGCTTCTTTTTGCCAATCTCATTTCATTGGGAAGGGCCAGAGATGAGGCCTAAAGGAAGCTGTGATTTATTCTGTCCACAGCTTTTTTAATGGGACCATTCCTATTGTCTATGAGTGCTGGGTAGCAGAGCACATCTGCTTTGGAGGCTGTGCTTGGGCCCAGCATGAGAGGGTGCCTGTGTGTGCCTCTGCACTCTTGGGCTGGTAAGAGGGCTGGGTGTTACAATCTGGGGTGCAGACCAGTGGTACACTCTGGTCTTGCCAGCTCTGAGCACTGAATAGCAGCAGTGTTTATGCATGAGATGAAATGCTGCCACCCACCTCGCTGCTGCCAGGAGGTGGGGAGTGGTGGTGGGGCTGGGGCCTCCCCAGGGATGCAGTCTGGCAGCCATGGAGAGTGCAGAAGACAGGCCATTACCTCTGTATTTCTGGGCAAGCAGCTCCTGTGGAGCAAGTCATTAAGTAACAGCTATGACTGCTGCTGACTGGTGTCGAAAAGGCTGATGTTCACGAGGAGGGAGTGATGAAGCAAGTCAGCAGAGCAGCAGGAAGCAGCTGGCAGGCAGGTGAGCATCTCTGCACATTGTGATGGATGTGGTGAAGGCAGCTGCCTTTCCACGTAAGGCAATCCAGCACCAGGATGGCCAGATGTGTATAAACCCATGAGAGATCAGGCACTGAAATGCCAGTGGTGCCTTTGAGGGTGACAGCTCCTCTCTGCATTAGCTCTGGCATAGCACCAGGCTTTCACCTGCATGGTGCTCTGTCAGTACCACATCCATGTGCAGCCCTGACCTGGGCAATGTTAGATCTGACAAGACAGAAGGGATACAAAGAGGGCCTCTGCTGTTTTCTGTCCAGTTGGATCTTGCATTCCCAGCTCTCTTGTTTCCCCCTTGCTCTCAGTTCATGCGACACCCTGAGCTAGTAACAATACCTGTGTGGCAGTGTCCAGCATGAAACAGACACATAAGTGCTTCCTTCTGACATATGCAGCAAAACCAGTATAAGGTGAAAGGGATTTTGAATGAGAGAGCCTGCTCTCATGGATCCTCTCCAGCTCCAGGAAGCACTTCCCTTTGGGACAGATGTTTATAGTATCACAAGGTCCAGGGGGTTATTGCTAAGTTGGCAAATGAAGAATCAGCAGTCCCAACTCAGCATGCATATGGGTGTCCATGCAGGATAATGTGTGTGCTCCCAGGCTGTCTTTTCTCTCTGTACACCTCCTTTGATATCCAGTCCTATTTTCCCAGCTCTGCACCTCTCTTTGTAGTCAAGTCTTTCCCTTCAGATACTAATGGGTATTTTTCCTTCCCTTTCCACCCTCTCATCTCCACCATGCCATCTGTACTCTCCAGCAACAAGAAGAAAACTTGTGTCCATCCTTCCTGATCCTCCTGGTTCCCTCTTGGCACACAGACTCATTGCCCCCCACTGCATGCAAAACTCTATGTCTCCCACTCCACTCCCACTGAGCACCCCTCCTTTCCTCTCCTAGCCCCGTGCCACTTTTCAGGCATGCACACAGCCTTCTCTCCTCAGAGGCAATCAGAAAGTGGGCCAGAAGTCATGGATGTGTTTCAAAACCACTTGGTAAGTCCTGGATTCTTTGAAGTGTAGCAGGAGCTCCCAAAAAGAGTCAGGTCTTTCTATTCTCATTAGGATTATATGCTTTCAGGCCAAACTTAGCACACAGTTAGGAGGCTGTCCAGAATGCTTGTCAGAGTTGGGAGTTTGGAAGAAGCAGAGTAAGACTTTAAAAAAAAAAAAAAAAAAAAAAAAAAAAAAAGCAGCCTAGACAGAATAGCCCAGAGGCTCTGCTTTGACAGCTAATGTTACTGTATAGCTTAGCTCCCGCAGGCTTTGCCATCTTGCTTACCACAGGCTCCTCTCCTCCTCATGGGAGCCAAATTGGGGGGATGCAATATTATAACACTGTTCCTTCTGGCCTGGGGTCTTCACAGTTTGCTCAGGCAGTGGCTTTCAGTTGGGCACGCATGTGTAAGTAGAGTCAGGGGATTTTTCTTCTTACTCTGATCCTTTTTCCTTCTGACACTTTATGCCCTCCATCATACAGATGTGGTCCTCCCTCTGGTTTTTTTTTTGGTGGTGGGATCCTTGACCCTGTATGTGCTATTCTAGGTTGCAAAGTGAATTAGCATGTGGAAGCCTTGTTTTTGGCTTCCACTGACCACTGAGGAAAACTGCAGTGATTGATTTCTAGCCTGAGGGGCTTAGTTGGATATTGCTATAAGGGTCAAAATAATAAAATGAGACAAGGAGAACTAGAGGAGAAGATCCCTGCTCTCTGGGGTAATTTTGGAAGAGGTTTGGCTGAAAACCATAAGCTCTTTTAGTCAGGCTGAGACAGCACACACTGTTCTACGTGCTCATCTGCATCGATCAGCTCCATGATTCCATGCTAGGAGGCAGTTGGACACCTTGAGAAGAGCCCGGCCTTGCTCATCCAACCTGGCTTGCAGCATGGAAAAGTCTCCAGCAACTGTTCCGCTGCCGGCATATGGGAGGTGGTGCAGGCGTGTGTATTTTGGAGAGGGAGAAGCGCGGTGCCTCGGGGGCCGAGGAACGTGTCCATGGCACAGACACCCTCCTCCTCCTCCTCCTCCATGAGCAGCACCAGGAGCGGGCACGTTGTGCACGCAACCGCCAGAGCTGCCGCTGGGCGCAGGGCGGGATCACACCCAAAACTCCTTTGTTTTTGCAACACAAAGGTGGAGACAGAGCGTTAGGGAAGGGGAAGTCCTGCTTGTTCTTCTCTCCCGGTGAGGCGTCCTGCATCCACAGCACCACTGCGTGTCTGGGGCTGCCGGCAGCGGCAGCGCTGCTGGCCAGATTTTCAGCACCACTTCTGCTGCCCCTCAGGGATGGGATTCATTATTGTCCTCAGTGAGAGTCAAGCACCATTAAAAATGAAGCTATTTCGGGCTAAGGTGGCCTTTATTTTGTCAGTCTCAATGAAATTGATACATGTAGAGGTAGGGGGTGGTTTTTTGAAAGCAACACTTCTACACTAGGAAGGATACCCCCTGAATGATGCATCAATACTGAAATGTTATGGGTAACTCACCCCAATCTGCCCCAGTGGCAAGGACAGCGGTAATTTAGGGCTGGGGATGTGTGCTCAGTCCTGGGAGCCCACCAGGCTCCCCTGACGTGTTACCAGCACCCCGAGACCAGTGCACAAAGTGCTTGGGAGCGCTGCAATGCGAGCGGGAGGCTTTTCTGAGTGCACCCAGCACACCTGAGTTTCCCACCTAGCTGGGGTGAGCTGTAAGGGCAGAGTGGGGCACGAAGGGGGCAGGTGGTGCAAGCAGCTGGGGGCTGTGAGTAGGGGCCAGCAGAGCCTGGATGCCTGGGAGGGTGCGGGGAGGGGGCACCCCGAGCAGCTTTGCTCTTGCTGCTGGAGGTGTTGGCAGTGGTTCTGCTCCCAGCCTGTGGAAACGGGCAAACCCCTCCTGGCAAGTGAACTCCGTGCTAAACAGAGGCACGGATGAGTACTTGCAATCAGTCGAGATGTGTGCATGAGAGCTGCCAGACAAATGCGAACTTGCCCTCCTCTGCCAGGCAGTTACAGCGTATATCATCATGGTCCTTTGCAAACAGGGGTGCAGCAGGATCGTGGGCAGAGCGCTCAGATCTAAGGGCTGATGCCAAACTCAGCAGATAAGTATCTGAATGAGGAATCATCCAGATGAGGAACCCTGCAAGAGGAGAGCAGAAGAGTAGGAAGGAGACAACATGCTTTATGGGTGCCTTGTCCTGAAGAGCTTGCCTCCCTGTCAAGTCTGGGAGCAAAACCTTGGTGTGTTTGACACAGGAACTTTCACCAGCTTTTGACAGCACTGCTTGAATATGAGGAAAACATTTTCTGCTCTCTCTGCAAAGGTCAGGGAGTGATGCCTCCGGCTGTCAGCTCTGCGCTGTCTCTGGCTGGGACCAGGCAGGGAAGTGTGAGTAGCTGAGAGCAGCTGGGCTGGGGAAACAGAGGAGCCCAGGTTTGCTCCTGGGTCTCAGCACAGTGCAGAAGACAAGTCTTCTCCCCTTCCCACCCCGCCTCCTTTCTCTGATGAACAGAGCACCAGGCATGAGCTTAAAGCCTGTGTCAGCCCTGCCTTGATCTCCATGTGCACTCCACATCTCTTGTGACTTTGTCAACACAGCCGGCCAGACGCTGTCTTTGGCGACAGAGCTGCCTCCCGGGCAGCTGAGCAGAGCAGAGTGGAGGTGAGAAATTCCCTCCGGGAGAGATAAGCAGAACTCTCCTTCGTGTGCCTTTCTCTGCTTGTCCCCTGCTGCAGCTGCTGATGCACGACAGGGAAGACCTAGGGACAGGTGTAGGGATGCTGAGGCAGGAAGGAAGGAAGGAAGGAAGGAAGGAAGGAAGGAAGGAAGGAAGGAAGGAAGGAAGGAAGGAAGGAAGGAAGGAAGGAAGGAAGGAAGGAAGGAAGGAAGGAAGGAAGGAAGGAAGGAAGGAAGGAAGGAAGGAAGGAAGGAAGGAAGGAAGTTAAAGAGCAGCTGAACCTGCCTCTCTCACTGTGGTGGAGGTTGCTTTTGACCTGGGGCAGTAGCTTGGGGCTGATTAGGTAATTTAGCACCTAAATAGTCAGAGAGCTTTGACCTAAGCACCAAGGCATGAAAGCACTTCAACATCTTTCTTTAGGCATTCACCGTGTGAACTCCCTTTGCCCCGGTTCTACAGTGCCTGGTTTCTTCCTACTGTAAAGCTTCTCATATGGTCAAATCGGGACAGGTAATGAGATGGGTCTCTGGAAACACCTTTCCACAGTAGATACATGCTGGCATGACGCTGAGGCTGCATTTGAGGCCATTCCTTGAGACTCTTGCTCCTTTCCTGAGCAGCCACTGCATACAGTCCAGTGCTCCTGTAAGCGATCCAAGTCCTCTTTGTGACAGCACGATGGAGGCGCCAGTCGGGGAGCGTGGGCTTGAGCTCCAGCACTTTCAACATTTGCAGTACTGGTTTCTGTGCTTGGACATGCTGGTCAAGAGGGCATGCAAGGACTTTCGTCAGCATGGCTTTTTAACTGCCTGAGGGAAGGAAAGGGCTGGCTGCGAGCAGGGGTGCAGAATTTCAAAGGGCAGCTCTCTGGGGGGGTCTAAATCTGCACTGCTCCACTTTGTCACCTGGCCTGGCCTTCCTCCAACCTGTGTGACCCAGCAGCATCCCGTGAGCACCAGCAATGAGCTGAGTGTGAGGTGTCCCCAGCTGGGGCAGGCAGGGTCCGGGAGCGCAGCAGGGAGATCGTTCCATCCTGCGGATGTTACCTGCGTCATAAAGGACGTCAGCTCCAAAACTGCTGATAGGAGCAGGGATATTTCTGCATGGAGGAGTGTGCAGGGGGGAGATCTGGAAGAATATACAGACTCAGCAACCCTCCTGCCCCCAGCTCTCCACCTGGAATCCTGGGCCTGTCCACAGAGATCAGGGAATTAGTTTCACAGCACTCATTAAGTGGAGGTAGTAGAAACACAGTGGAAAAAAACCGGAAGGGATCGTATGGGACTGTGGCCTTACAGAGTGGTGGGAGAGTGGGTGAATTGGTTGGGGACAAGTCCACATAGAAGCAAAGTCCTTCTCTGTAGCTGGGGCTGCTGGTTTGACCTTTGAAGACCTCACATATCTCTGAGACTTATTTGCAGCTTCTGAAATGGTTGTACCTTTCCTAGAGGACTGCAGGAGGGGAACAGTATTTGTCACACCCAGTGTGAACAGTGCTAGTGACAATAGTAAAACCATCCTTAAGCATGGTCTCAATCCCATTTTGACTGTCTCCAAGGCCTCAGTTTATGTGGACTTGCCATGCAGTTAAAGACTTCTCTCCTACCAGCTAATTGATCTTCACTGAACCCTTGGGCAATCTCTCATAGGTGTTATTTTAAATATGCAAACACAAGTGATCCCTATTGCATGCCACCTGAGGTCACTGAAATCACAGCAAGGATGTCTTTGTGTGCTGTGTCCCCTCAGGGAAATTGGCCACATTGAGATTGCCCACAATGAAAAGTGCCATCTTTCTAACTCCATCAAAGGGGAATGGGCCTGATGTTCAAGGCTTGAACCAAATGTTCAAGGCTTTGGTTTAGGTGTAGCTGCCTCTATTCTGCAGGCAACCATGAAGGCTTCTGAGTGCTTTCTAATGAGGTCAGTTCCTTCAGGGGTGAAAGGAGACTGGGTGCCTTCCAAGCCAAGATGCTAATGGGAGTAAGCATATGGTGTATGCGTGTAAATTATAACTCAGCTACGTGCTAACATGCCAGCACCTTCCTGGCCCCGTTTTCTGGAGTCTCCCTGCTGCCCCAGGGGTGAAGAGCTCCATTCATCCTGTAGGCCACCCAGCTCTCCAACTGAGAAACTCTGAATTTTTAAGTGATGGATTTAAAGCTATCGAAAGGAAGCAGGATTAGCAGGGTGAGAGACCTTTCAACCACTTATCTGTGCCTGGCCTCAGTGCTGTGAATCACTGGTGCTCCCCAAGCATTTCCCTCTGTGCCCCACACAGGGAGTCCTGTCCTGCTCTGGAGGGTCTATCTGTGGTCTCTCTTCTCCTTACCAGCCCTGGCTTCTGCTTCCCAGCCACCAACTACAGCAGGACAGCAGTGAGCCACAACACACAGAGTTTTCCTCTCCACTCCACACTGGTGCTGGAGGATGCCCTGCCTCAGACTGGATTTCCCCTCTCCTGTGCCTGAGAGCCCTGCAGCTGGAGACTGTCATTTCTGCCCTGGAGGTCATTGTGCTGGGGGAGTAGGGGTGCATGAGCCCAGCACACAGAGGGCACGTTTCCCTCCCAAAGCCTCCCTCCTCTGGTCCCTTGCCCTGGCCCCAAGTTGCTGCAGACCCTGCTGGTTGCTGGCAGTCCTGCTGAGGACCTCTGTCTTCCCTGACCCTTCCCTGACTGAACTCTGCCCCTGCACCTCTTTGTCCTGCACCCCATATTGATCCAAATTCTTTGGCCTCTTGCAAAGCCAAGCAAGGTGTCATCTCTGCCACATGGTGGCATGTTTTTTGGGGCCTGAATCAAGATTCAGGCCTGCAGCAAGAGAGACACTCAGCTGTGCCTCGTCTCCCATCACAGCATTGCTGGAGGATGCAGATGCTCATTTGGAATATGATGGCACTGCTTGGGTGCTGAGGGAAAGAATTTTGCAGCCAGAATGGCTCCCAGAAGGACAGGTCCTCTGGGACTCTGTATGACTCCCATGGCCAAGGCTGGAAAGGGGTACCTGGTACTGGTGCACAGTGTCAGCCTGTTTTGCTCCCCAAGTGCAAGCTCCCAGTTTGTTTATGTTTCATTAAGCCTCTTCATTAAGGCTGTATCTCATGTGACAAAGGGGAGAGGGGATGAGGTTGCAAGGAGGGGGTAGTGACAGCCTGCCCAGGTTCAGGCACCAGGTCTGCTGAGGCACAGGCTGAGCTGGACACTCAGGCTGCAGCCCCTGGGGCTGTCAGCAGCCAGGACTGGGAGTGAGGGAGAAGAGAAGACCCCTGTACCAGACCTACCGCCCCAGATGAGCAGGCTGGGCACCACCAGCCAGCCCGTGTGCCTGCAGGGTCTGGAGACTCCCAGTGGAGCAGGGTCTGCCCCAGTGGGGCCCTTATCTCTGCTCACATCCCTCCTGCAGCGCCCACCGTGCTGAGTGGTGCTGATAAGGGTCTGGGGGAGAGCAGGGGCCAGGAGGGGTCTGATTTATGGCCCCTCACCCCCGGGTGGCTCCAGTCACTGTGGCTCCTGCCAGCTCAGCCAGCCCCACGTCTGTGGGACAGGGCTTTCCTGGGAGAGGGTGTTTGCACTGCGGGGGGTGCCTGCACCCTCGACAAGGGTCACATTGCTTCTTAATTTCTTGCTGGAAGAGCATCTGGAAAGCGTAGTCAATTACTGGATGGAAGACTCCCTCACAAGACCATGGTATTTACGAGTTCCCCAGCCTGTGGGGGTGCTGACCGCAATTAGAGGAAATGAGGGAGTGAAAGTTGCCTGTGGTGAACTCCAGGACAGCAGAGCTGGAGAACAACTCGCTGGCCACTGCCGTAGGGGTGACCTGGGAGTGGGTGACAGACTCGAGGTCTGGAGAAGAAAGGCAGTAGCAGAGAGTTTGCTGCTGGGAGGAGATGAGGAAGATGGAGCAGGATGGGAACAGCACATGGGGCTGGGTGGAACAGAGATGGATGGGGGGTGATGTGGAGAAATGTATTTTTTAGACCATGATGAAGATGTGGGGTGCATGAGGAGGATTGTGCATGTATCCTGACTCCTTTGTAGTGCCCAAGAGCCCAGTGTGTAATCTGATATAACAGATGTTAGGCTTGAAGATTTGTGCCTACATGTAACCCTCTTGGGCCCCACAGAGGGGCTTCAAAACATGCTTCAGTGTCATACACATCCTTTAAATGCTGTGTGCTGATGAGGCAGCATTAAGGGGTCATCAGCCTTGTCCATTCCCGTCAATTTTGTGCCTGCATAACCCCATTAATTAAGGGAAGGAAAAGTCATCCTGTCCCTCCCATCAATACAGTAATGCTGGCAATACTCTTAGGATAATGTGCTGCTTTTCTGTCAGAAAATTCATCCAAAATAAGCCAGCCTGGCATGTGCAGACTTTTTGCCAGTTGAAGCTGAGTCTCCATTGGGAGTATTTTCCTTGCTGGCAATGAGAATGAGGTGCCCTGTGTGGTGGTAGGTGAAGAAGCTTGTGGTCAGCACCCTGTGAGTCAAGCAGTAGAAGAGGACCAGCTGGAGGCCCACCTCATTTGTCCCCTTGTCCCCTCAGTGATCTTTTTCCTGCAGTGGCTCCCCCAAGCTTAGAGCTGGTTCCTGCTAGCCTTGCCCCGTGCCTCGTGCCCTGCATTGGCTGCCAGGGCGGCTGCAGTGCTTGAGACACGCACCCATCCATGGGGCAGGCCTGGCCTCAGCAGCTCCCACTGCCAGCCTGAGAGCAGCTCCATGCGTACAGTAATTGAAGAGATCAAGGCTGAGTGCGCCCAACAGACCGACAAAGCCAATTACCCCTCAGGAATTTCTGCTCCTCAGGCTCGGATGGTGATTACAAAACCGTTGCCATTAAAAATTAGCCAAGAGAGAAACTTGTTGCCAGAGTCTGTCAGGAATTTCCCATGCCCATCTAATACACAGGGTGACCACAAAATGTGCAGCAGCCAAACAATGGACATCACCTTTTCACAGGCCTGACATTCCCCTCTGCTTTAGGAGATGGGTAACATGACACACAAATGCATGGATATCCACAGGAACATGTGTCCACATTTGTTGGCACACAGAGCAAATAAACTGCAAAGCTGCAGTAATAGGAGGTTGTGAAACCACCAGTGATTGCACTGACAGCTTCCATTTCTGGCTGTGTGCTCTGGGCCCAGCTGCAGGGTCTCAGGGTGAAGGTGGAGGAGGGATGAGTGGCTGCAATACAAGGCAGAGGGAAGGGGTCCTTCCCTGAGATCCTGTGTCCTGGACACTGGCAGGAAAACCATGTCCTGCCGTCCCTTTGGGAAGTTGGCAATGAGATCACTGGATGTATGGGGTTAAGGGAAAGAGAGGGAAGGCTACAATTGGACCAGAACTACAAGCCTGACTGCCCTATTCCTCTTTTGGATTCATCCCGCCTCCCTGGCCTCTCTGCTTAGCAGGGGTGTTCACTGCAGAGTTAATGAGATTGTAACTCCAGTGTTACTGGTAACTTGTGTCGTACTCACACCCACGTCCCTATAAATTGAAGATGCTTTTCGAGCTGGCTGGCCAGCCAAGGAGATAGGCTAGAGTGCAAGCCCAAGGCTGCTGACATAACTGCTCTGCAATGTGGGTGCAGCTACCCCCTCTCCCGTGCTGCCAGCTCCTCCAGGAGCTCCCTTCCCAGTCCTCTGGGTCAGACAGACATCTCCCCTCCCAGTCCTCTGGGAAAGGGTTCGTAGAGCCATGCCATTTCCTGCACAGCACACAGGGCTGTGGGATAAGCCCCCAAAAGCATGGAGAGGAGTCAGTAAGGCACAGCTGCTCTTCTGCAAAGTCAGCTCATGGAGAGGGAGGCTGGACAGTTAACTATGTGAGTTAACTCCATCATGTGGATGAACACTTGCCGGCATCCAAAGCCCTCTGCATCCTAAAGGCTGGATCTTGCAGCAGAAGAACTGGGGAAAATCTCACTATATGTTGCCAATCCTACTATTTTTCATTTCTTCTCCCCTCTAGGGTTTGATAGGGGAGCTAGGAAATATTCTATAACAGTCTGTCTTTTGTTTGTGGGAATTCTCTTCTATGCAAAGAAAATAACACCAGGCTGGAGTCCATTGACAATACTTAGGCCCAAAGTACTCCACATGTATTCAAAGGGAGCTAAAATCTCAGATCAGGTTAGTGTTAGCCCTTTGCACCACATGACTGTCACTCTAGTATATTCCTCCTCCTCTTATTCTCCTTATACTACGTCAGTTTTGGTAGGATATTGTCCCTAAAAACCTCCTAGCAATGGCTCTGTGAAAGCTTCCTGGGAATTCACTACTCCTTGTAACTGCAACCACAGGTCGCTCTTACCACTCTGCCATGCTGCTGTTGCTGTTTCCTGATCTGTGAAGGAAGGAGGAGGGATGGGATCAGGTCACTTGGCCTTTGATTCTCCTGTCTGGGGGAATTAGTGAGAATGATGAAGCTTTTTGGAAGTTTCACACTTCTTCTCGTCCAGATCTTTTAAGCCTCACTACAAGTCACTTCCCAAAACTGAATTTGCTGGTAAAACTCTGGCCCTGGTCCTGTAAAGAGCAGTTTATGAATGCACAGCTGAGTTAACCCAACCATATCTGGAGGAGGAGGAGGGGATGGCACCTGTGAAAAACGCATAGTAGAATCAGGGCTTGTGTGTGTAACCCTACAGCGCCTTGATAGAATTATCTACAAATGGAAATCCCTTCTTCTTATTGTACTGTTTCCTCTTACAGCCACTGAAGATGAATGATGAATGATACAGCACCTTTACAAGATGGGAACTTCATACTCTAGCTCAAGAATAAATAATCCAGTTGTTTCCTAGGCTCAGCTTCTTGTTTCTCGTGTGCTCCATGTCCATGCCTTGCAGCCCTTCTGTCTACTAATTCCCATTAGGAGTTTGCAGTGATTTGTTACGCTTTTTGTTTCTGCCTGCCAGTGAAGAGCCCACACACACCACTTCCTTTGTGTTCCAGTCAGTCCTCAGTAAATTCACTGCCTAAACTAGCTAAAGTTCTCCTGCACCTCATAGTGCAACTTTCAGTGCCTGCTCTTGCAGTCTTCCCAGCATGCTGCTGTTACAAATATGCCACAGAGCAGTCTGGAAGCAGGAGGTGCTTGTTGAATTTAACAGAACAATTCTTTCATCTTGCTTCTGTTAAACCATATTTTGTCCCTGATATCTGAGCACTTTGAGAGACCTTGTACTGGTACTGCCTTATTTAATGGAATCTCTGCTTGATTCTGGCTTGATTTAGAGAAAGTCTGTGCAGCTCTGGCACACAAGAGGAGCATCAGATCTTCGTCGGTTCCTGTCCCTCCTCCCACCCCTGTTACACCCTGGGTTTGAGGCTGTGGTTCCGTGTCCTACTGTGCTGGAAAGGGAATATCCTTTGAGCATCACCTCATGAAACCATCTGCTGCTAACCACTGCTTCCTTTTCTTGATGCATGTAGGGTTGAAGTCCTCCTCACTCAGCCCCATGAACTCATTCCAGTGTGTGCTATATGAGCCCACCTGCTCTAAGCCTCACTGGTGCTGCACAGGATCACACAATTCAGGCTTCAGGAGCTGCTGTGTGGGTGTGCCTGCACTCTACACTGGAAGAAACAGATAGTTCCTTGTAATGGCCTTTGTTTCAAGGCTCTGGGGAGATCTTAAGATCCTGTCCCTTTCCTTTGTCAGCTGTAGCTTCCTTTGCACGTCACTGGAACACACACAGTGTGTGGGAGAGGTAATGGCAGTGGAAGGAGAAAGTGCTCACAATGTAAACAGTAAACACACTTCCACCTTGCACAGATATCAGAAGAGAGCCCAACAAATGACCTTGCAAGGAAAAGGATCTCCTCCCAGCCTTGTGTATCTGCTAGGGGAAGTTTGCAGATGCTGTCTGCACAGACACTGTGTTTTCTGCAGGGCAGTCTGTGAGGTGATGCTGTGAGGTGCACTGTTCTCTGTGACTACACTTGTTTACTGCAGTGTGATGGGCTTTTGGAACTGCAGACAGAAATGTCCAAAAAATTTTATACTTGGCACACATCTCACAGAGCTGTGTCTTCTAAAACTCAGACTGGCCTATTTTTTCTTCCAAATATTCAAGAAAAATATTTGGAAATGATATTTTGCAGAAAAATTTGATTTCTGACTTTTTTTCAATAATTTAGAGAGAAAACAGAGGTCCTGGAATTTCCCACAAAGCAGAATTTCTGTTTTTCCACCAGCTTGACTCAGCAAGAATATTTCCCACAGGAATTTGACCATGAGCATTCATACTAGCTAGACAGTTTGGATCTCTGAAGATGGTGAAAGCAAGAAAAAAAGTATGTCATAAATCCTCATGTAGTTTCTGCATCATGCCTTCATGTGAGCTGGGAAGATCATCTCACCCCTCTGTTCTCCCCTATAGGTTTCCTGGGAACACCCTATGTAAATGGTACCAAAGCAAAGTGGAAAGGGCCGAAGCTGGCAGAGATGTGCTCTGTGAATTGTTCCCTGTAGACAGCTTCCCCCTTTGTTTCTCTTTATGAATGAGCTCAGTTTTTACAACACAGCCTCTTGGTTGTAATTACATGGAAATTTCAGCCCTTTTTATTAGGACTGGATGACTGACCTTCAGAAATGTTTTTTCAGGTGCCATTTTTGCTTGTGGGTTCATCAGTGGGGAAGGATGGGTTGGAAACAGTGGAAGCTTGAGGCAGAGTGGGGGCAGGAGGAAGTGTTCCAGAAACAGCAGAATCACTGCTTGAGAAGCCTCATCCCAAGCCGTGTATCGAGACTCAGATGAGAAATGGTGAGACCCAACTGGAAATGATCTGGCCTGTCCTTACCCAGATAAGGGTAAGGAGTAAGGACTGGAGTATGGGAATTCTACCAGGGTTCTGTCTTTGTGTGACTTCTTCTTTCAAAGCTGCATTAGAAAAAACAAGCAAACAAAAAAACCCATCTAATAAATAACTTACTTTCTCTTTACCTCTCCCCCCCACAAAAAAAAAAAAATCCAAAAACACCCCCACAAAACTCAAATCTTGGAGATCTTCCTGGTAGTGCTAGCAGAGATTTGCTGAATGCAATTGTAGCTCTTTCACTGCTGATGTCTGTGGCCTGGAGGCAGCCATGAGGTTAGATGAGGAGTTCTGGCTGGCCCTCTGTGGCCTTAAGGGGTTGTGAACCTCAGCTAAAACAATGTTACCCTGAATCAAGTTCAAAGTCTATGAATCGAGAATTCAAGCCTGAGCCTAGTTCAGGGGAAAGGCACAAATTCTTGGTATTTGATGACAGTGCAAGAAGCTACTAGGAAGTTTCCTTGCATACGCATAGCAAAAGCCAAATAACTGACTGTGTTCATGTCCAAAACATTTATATTTTTTATGGAGTGATAACAGAACCTGAAGAGTGATAAATAGCTTCTAAATCTGCCTTCATCTCCGTGCTAGTGCAGGAGGGCTGGTAATCTGAAAAGCCTGTTGGAAATTTGAGCTTTGATTGGTGCTCAGGGTAGCTGCTGCCTTTCCCATAGTTTCATAAGGGATGTGTCCCCTAAAATTGTGTCTGGGCCTAAGCTTGCACTTAGAGCCACTGGTCCACTTGGCTTTCCTCACCATGGTGTAGTTTCAGTGACTGTGTGACCATGAGTGTGCTGGCCTGCAGGTGCTCTGCACTTTAGCATGTCCAAAGAAGGACAGTGAAGCTGGTGAAGGGTCTAGAAAACATGTCCTGTGAGGAACAGTTGAGAGAACTGGGGTTGTTTGTCTGGAGAAAAGGAGACTCAAGGAGGACCTCATGGCTTGCTACAACTACCTGAAAGGAGGCTGCAGTGATGTGGGGGTTGATCTCCTCTACCATATCCCCAGTGAAAGGATAAAAGGTAATGGCCTTATGTCGTGCCAGAAGTTCAGATTAGATATCAAGAAAAAAATTCACTGAAAGAGCAGTTAAGCATTGAAATAGGTTGCCCAGGGAGGTGGTGTAGTCAGCATCCCTGGAAGTGTTCAAGAGGTGTCTGGATGTTGTGCTTGGGGATGTGGTTTAGGGGTGATAATGGCAGTGATGGGTTGATGGTGGAACCAGATGATCTCAAGGGTATCCTCCAGCCTTAATCATCCTATGATTTGGTGATTCTGTGATATGGGTGGGGATGGCTGTATGAAGTATTACCTGGGAGTTTGCTGGGATTTAGACCACTTCCTAGCAGGTTCTCCCTTGAGCGGTGTGGGTACAGAAACACTCCATCCAGGTGACCACAAACAGGTGCTTTAGGTGATGGATGTGAGAAACAGTAGATCCTCAATGGTTGCCCACACAATGAAGTCTGTCAGATAGCAGAGATCTGATCATGGAAGTCTTGTATCTTTTGTAGCCTAATAGCACAGTTAATGATTGCCAGGAGATTTATAGATTTTTGGTAGAATTTATTGCTTTGTAATGACGGAAGAACAAAATACCTGAAGATAGCATGTTATGATCTGGTTTTTTACAAGCATTGAAATGGTACTTTATATGGCATTTTCAAATTTCAGGGCCAAAGGATGAGTTATTTATTTTCTTGATTGCAAGATGACAAAAAAGTCACTATGACTTTTTAAAAAAAATTACCTCTGCATAGTAATATCTCATTTTCTTTCAAAGTCTCAAGTAATACCAAGATGACAGCAGTGGTTCTCTGAATGGAACAGGGAACATCAAGATCACTTTGCTGAACTGTTTAGAGCTGCTCAGAGACAGATCCATTTCTACCTTGAAGCTGAGCCCTTTGTTAGCATTCTAAGACGGGAATGAGGTTTTGCATAGGACTTGTTGGTTCTTCAGAAAGTTGTTTAGGTTTTTTTTTCCTGCTACTCTGAAAGCATATTTTTGTTTTTACCCATGCTTTATGAAATTCTGCATGCTTTTGCTGCCCAAGTAGAAAGTTATAACTGTGAGTGGTTAGATCTTCTCTATGCTCAGGTGTAATTAACATGCCAACCTCAAGAAGCTGGCAAATGGCCAGCATGCTCCACAGCACTGCTAACATCTGTTACCCTGCTGTGTCAGGAATCAGAGCTGCTTCTGCCTCCAGAAGCAGAAGGGCTTTACTGATGTCAGGACCCTATATGGTCCAGGAGGAAGAAACAAGTCACTAAGACTGGTCATAACACTCAAAAACATCATTTGGTGGGGTCTGCTCAAATTGCTTCCTACTCAGTCTCTGCTGTTCTCCTGCTGTCATAGTGGGGCAAAGCAGAAAGGGCAGAAATGTTTCCCTTGTGTCTGAACTGGCAGAATTTTTCAAACTTGGGTGAGTGCCTAGATGGGATGGGCTCAGGATGATTCCATTCTGCATTACGGTTCCAGGCAGGGCAGGGTATGTGCTCACACTGCATGCTGGAATATGTGCAGCCACTGCTCAGAGGGCTGCAAGAAGGTGGCACAGATTGCCTGGTCTGCTTGTGTCTTTTCTTCTTTGGTTCCCATCACCACAACATCTCAGCAATATGTCTGGTAAAGCAGGGGAGTCAGTAACAAAGGGACCCCTGGTTATTAAAGTTAGAGTGCTGCTGGCAGGTGAGGCATTAGATCCTTTTATCCTCACCTGCGCCCAGACATGCTTGTCTTGAAACTCCAGAGGGAAATTCACCCTTTGCCAGGCTTTGCATGTTCCCTACACTGACTGGTCCCTCCTTGGGTTCCTTCAGAGAACAGTGGTGAATGAGAGGGATGTATGTGCAGGCCCTGGTGCCACCAAGGCTCCTCCAAGTACATAGGATGCTTCCTGGTTTCACAGAAGACACCTCTGGGACCTCAGGCAAGTGTCCTGCTCCTCAGGAAGCTGAATATTGCTCTCTAGTACCCTCTAGGGTTCAGAATACACAGAACCTGGGAACTCATGGATGTGAGATGGAATCCATAGGAGCAGAACCACGGGTTGGGCAAGAGTGTGAAGTAGGCACACTGGGCACCTGGCAAGCACTCTAATCCAAAGGGCTCTGAAGCACTGCTTTCCACAGGGCTGTAACTTGCCATTCTCTTGCAGGCCAGCCCGAGGCCCTCACATCACCTCTGTCCCACCTGCAGGGCTGACCCAAGCAGCAGATGGAAGCCGGTGACTCACCACCTCACAGCCAAGTCACTGAATCAGAGCATTTAGAGGCAGAGGCGTGGTGAGGATACTTGGGTTAAATCCCGGCACTAAAACAATGAGCCTGAGGGGTCTTTATTGTCCATGACACTGTAGACAATAATATTTTTGTTACCAGAGCAATTGCTAGGGGGATGTGGAGACAGCAAGCCCTCTACATACCACAAGGCACAAGAAAATATTGCTTAAAAGTTGTGTCATGTTTTGGATTGCTACTTTTGATTTATTGCTTCTCCCTGCCTCTGGGGATGCAGTGCTGAGGCAATCCAGGAGTAGGGATGCTGCATTTTTGGACCACAGTCAGGCCTGGACCGTCAGAATTATTTGTAAATAAAACTTAAGTCTCTCACCAGGAATAAAAGCCATTTATCCTACAAACAAAGCTTGTTCAACTGCAGACCTCTAACTAACACTGCTGCTTTGCTTTTCCCCTATTTCCTAAGAAGAAGATAAGCTTAATAATTTCCATATTTTAATGATAAGGTAGCTATCTTTTTAGTCCCCTTTTCACTTTTCTTGCATTTGGACCTGTAGCCATGAGCCTAACTCTGGGCTTCTCTACATTAATTTCTTCCTAGAAAAAGCAGGCTGCAGGTGTTTCCAGGAAAATTCAGCCACAGGTCAGGGCAATACAAGAGATCTCTCTGAGCTGTTTCTTTTCCTTTACAGGGTCTCCAGGAAGAATATTTGCCTCTAGTCTTGGGGGAGGATCTTCTGGGAAAGGGGCTTGAGCAGGGGGAAGAATGAGGGAGTGCTGAGGGGGAAAATGGCAGGAGGATTTGCTGCAGGCCAGTAGGGAGGGAGAGCACTGGAGTGGGTTGACCAGCGCCTGCCAGAAGGACATCCTACCTGCCACCAGCAGGACCTACTTGTGTGCAGCCTTTAAGGGAGTTATAAAAAATTTCCTTGAAGAAATGGGGTTGCTGGGGCATCCTTTCAGCAAGGCTAAGAGAGGGAAATAGCAAGACTTAATAAGCCTCCTGTCCTGGGAAAAGAAAGGCAGAGGAGGGTTGTAGCTTATCCTAGAGGCATCCCTATGGTTCAGAGCTGCCAATTTCAGTTGTGTGAGGGTCAGATTGAAGAGAAGGAGGAAATGCAGTGGGACACAGCAATGTGAACTCAGTGGAACTTGGGGTGCAGCACATGTAGAGCCTGCCCTGACATGAGCAGGAGCAGACACTGGTTTCCTTGCCATGTCCCTCAGTGAGCAACTTGCCAAGGTGTGAAAGACCCTGCCTTGCCACAGGAGGCAGAGCTGTGCCTGAGCCTCGAAACTGGAGAAATTATCTGTGGAACAGGAGGGAAGCCACATCGAGAAAGAAAGAGCTTGAAACCATGGAAACGGGTCTCCCCCCTCCTTCACTTCACTCCCATCTGTATTTCCCAGAATAGACATTGAACTCTGGTTTCTTTTGATGAGACAGACTTGGGTCAGAGAAGTTGAGAGTGAAATGGCCATTGCCAGGCTAGGTGAAACAAAAAACTGAAGTGCTCTCTTCCTTACTTCTCCTCCTGAATCGTCCTCTTTATCTAGAGGCAAATTAACAGTCCCTCTGTCAGGTCACAAAGTCAGAGGCCAGGATTTGCATGAAGGGCTTCTAGGCAAACAGCCTAACTTTCCTCATCTCCTCCTTATCTTGTTTGGAGCCAGTGATTCATTTTCTCAACTGCAGATCTATTGGCCTTTTGAGCAAAATCCTGACATTTTAGCTTGGCTCCAGAATTTCCCTCAAGATTTTGTTTTTAAGTGCATACAGACCACACTGCCCATATTGCAGATCCAGTAAGATTTCAGCAGCCACTCCACCCACTGCTGTTTGCACGCACGAGGAAAAATCTGTGCCCTAAACTTTTAAGTCTGGTAGGGCTGGGAAATGTAAGGATAAATGGTGTGAGATGGCTGGAGAGTCTTCAAGGGTAAATTAAGGTATGGAGAGTAACTGGTGAAGGAAAGGGCAGCTGATACCAAGGACAAGAGACAGAGTAAAAGGGAGGAAGAGGAGGAAAGTCTCATTATGCATATGTGGAAACAGATGATGTAGCTGGAGATTACTGAGGACTTCTTTGATTCAACCTTCAGAACCTGTGTATTTATTCATAACTGCTGAAAAGGATCAGTTACCCTCAGGTAATGTTTGAAGAAGAGGACAGCACTGATGGGCATCTTGCTTGAAACTGTGCAAGGGGAACATGGATCTCCTGGGAAGGGCCACCTGGAGGGGTTATGATGGCTCTGCAGTGACAATACATCCTCCTTTATCTCTGCTTGGCTTACACTAGTCAACCACCAAGCACAAAAATTGCTCCACCACAGCCTCTCTCCCTCACTTAAAAAAAAAAACAACATCCATTCAGAAGAGCCTCTTTGTACTGATGCACCAAAATAGGCATGCTACTAATGAGACAGACACATAATCCATAAGAAAAGCTTTGTACTCAATCATCTCCAAATATGAGATGTAGAGAATAGGAATCTCCTTCTGGGATGGTGAAAGGATAAAATCAAAGACAAATGAAACAACCTGAAGGTGAAACTGAGGATGTAGTGAGAGATATCTCCACAAGCAAAAAAGGAATATTCTTTCTGGAGATCATTGGATAGTCATATAGGGATATATGCTCTGGGATGTCCAGTTTGCAGACAAACACGTAGAGGGGATAATTTCTAGCTGAAAGACGTTCCAAATGGAGGCAAGCAGTTTTCACTGTGAGCAATGACGGAGAAGGGTCTCTTGCTTACCTCAAGGACTCTGGCACTCAAGAGAGGTAATGAGAACAAGGAAAGCTCCAGCCTACAAAGGCAAGCCATACTTCTTAAAACAGCGCCGAACACACTCTGTTCTTGGCAGTGCTTGGGCTTCAGCTGTGTTGGGATGAGGCTCAGCTGCAGCCCTTTGCAGTAATTGCTAGCACAGATATGCAGCACAGGCAGCCTGGGACTCCATGAGGAACACGGCTGCTTAGATGGATGCTCAGGTTGCAGAACGCCACACTGAGCCCTCCCGTCGCCTCCAGGAAGTTTAGCGCACAAAGCGTTTCCAAAAGCTTTCATCATGATAGGCACTGCAGGGGGCTGAGGAAGAAGCCTGTGGTCACACTAACCTGGGCAAGCTGGGGATCTGTGAAAAATATTATTTCTGCTATACGGAAAGGAAGCCTTGCTTTTTGCAGTGGTATTTCTGGCATGGTTACAACCCCAGAAGCAGTGGAGAGCTCCTGGCTGGAATGTTGTGGGCATCTTGATACTGGAGAGAGCAATAAAACTGGCTAAAATGCTCTGTTTTATGTAAAAGCAAGCACATGCTACAGGTGCCTGCCAAGTGAAAATACAAATGGGTTTATGGCTTTGTTTGTTTGTTGACATTGTGTAATCAGGACAAGAAAGTAAAATGGAAACAGGAGAAAGTTTGCTGTTTCTCAGAAAGAAACAACAAAGTTTTTGCATTTTCCTTGATTTTGATATATGTTTCAGAACCTACAGATGTCTCCTATCTAAATTTACAGAGTGGTTGCTAACAAAAACACTATTCTTTTCCTATTTTTATTAGGAATCAATATTAAGAAAAAGAAATTAGTTCTTCTACTTAAAAGTCAACATGCTTTTCTCTTTCTTATGATATAGGAAGTCAATAGTTCTCACACCATGTCTTGATGTTCAGGTTATAGGAGTCTGAGTATGAAAATGAAAAGAAATCACTCCTTTTAAAATGCGATGAAAACAGTGTTAAATATCTACCTCTTAAAGTCTATGAATTCAAACAGGTTTTCTTTGGAGGCAAAGTTTAAAACACTCTTAAAATACGATGCCGTAATTCAGAAATTTAGCAGAAGAATCACATTTAGATGCATTCAGAGATTTTGAGCAGTTGTTTTTCCTTGGTTTTTATTCCCATTATCCTTTTTTTTCCCTTCATATCCTTTCTGCTCTGTTTTTCAATTCCTAGTGGACGTCAGACATTTGAGGCATCCAATTCTGATTGATTGCCGTGGAAATAGCGATGAGGCAAAAGTGACAGCAGTGACATCATGGGAGAAACAGATGGCAAGAGCTGATGAACTTCTAAGAAATAGACACTTCTGCCAATAAGTGTTCCTAGAGAACAAGAAAAACAAAACTGAGAAAAACAATCCTAGTTCACAACAAAAAGAGAGAGTATGGGGAAATTACTCCTTAGCAGTTGACTGCAAGGCAGAAGAGCTAGAACTGTGGATAGCTTTTTGAACTCCACTAGGCCCTTGACACAAATTAAATTAAAGCAGTGTTGAATACTTCTAGAGCAGATCATTCTGATCTACAAAATCTCCCTGACACTTCCACATTATTAAGAAGGTTGTTTGGAGCATGAAACTCATAAAAATCTTTCTCTTTGCCCAGGTACTTTTGGAAAACTTGCTTTCGGGCAACAAGACTCCCCACAACAAACCAGGCTTTGCAGTTATGAAGTGATATTGGTGTGTTTAATAATCTTGTTGAGATGCTGACATTGTGTGAATGTAGCTAAATTTAGAAAATAATATTAATAAAGTGGCAGTGAGCCCTGCTAATAAAGAAAGGAAAGAAAAGGAATATGCACCAATGCTTGTCTGTTTTCTCATATGAAAAACATGAAAAAATGGTTGATTTGGAGAAGAGGGTGTCAAGGCTTTTGAGCTTCATTCTACCACCTACCATAATATTGGCATTGCAATTACTCTAGTGTCTAAATATGAGAGTATTTTGTGATTACAAGGTCGATTAAAAGTCTGCTATCCAGGATTTCTGGTCTGCATCATCAGTGCAGATAGTAATTGCAATGCCTACCCTTGGGGGAGTCTGAGTGTGGCCTCCTCTCATGAGATGGACAAAATTATAAGGTGCATGCTGTGCTACTGAATGCTACTGAGTTGATACATTTTTGATATAAATTTAGAGACAATGAAGTATTTTGCCTCACATTACTTTGGGGACATATGAGCTAGCATTATGAAAACTACATCTGCTCAGTGATGTCAGACAAGGAGCTCTTCCCTTAAATGAAGTTTGCTGTAAAGTTACTCTTCCTCTTGCTGAGATGAGGCAATTTTGTTCCATTGATGGCAGCAGAAATACTCAAACTGAAGTTCCTGGTTTGAGGCTGAGGCTTAAGCGTGGCTGTCTTCAGGCATGTGAGAAGATACCTCAAAAAAGGGCTAAAGGGTCATGATTTCTTCATAGAAAATACTTTTCCTTCTTTGCTGTTGCTATTTGATCCCATCATGGAAAACACATAGATATTACTTCATGCACTACAAAGACCCAAAGCCCAGGGACTACTGAAAGTGCCTTTCTATTAGGCACTTTGAGGATCATACACTTTCATCTGCCTTAACTTTTGATGTTTATGTTTGAGCTTCTGCTCCAGGCAATCTTTATAGCCAATGGAGAGAGATAGGCACTTCCAGGACTTGGTTCATCTGAGAGCTTTTCAACATCTACCTTAAAATGAGATTACCCATGTCCCAGAATGCCTGCTTCTCTCTGCTGACTGTTAAAGTATGTCTAGACGTCTAGCTCTGATGTAAATGCCAACATCTGGACAGGTTTATCCCACAAGCAGAATGTCCCCTGGTAAAATCCAGAGCAATTACTATGTTGTCTTGTAAGGACAAACACCCATATGAGGGGTGAGTGCAGAGAAGAGTGAGTCTGAAGAGAAATCCAGGAAGAAAATGATAAAGCGATCAAATTTCCACACCACTTCAAGGCCAGTAAGAATCAGAATGGATGTGGAGGCCTGGCTCATCCCCTTATCTATGGATTTGGTGGGAAGAATTTGTAGATTTCAGAGGGAGGAGCCAGGAGGATCTGAATGTTTTGATATGGTTTGTAGGAATGAGCAAATAAGTACTGGCCCTGTATGCAAATGTAGTTTCATAGTCCTATTAGCCTAAATTCTGTGATAGTGCTCTGGTTTCAAAACATGACCTATTATGTGCAAAGGGTCTAAACGTTTTGGGGAAAAAAACAAAGAGGGGGGAAAAAAAAGAAAACATTCTGAAAAGGAAAAAAATTAAAAGAAAATATAATGCTTCGATGTTGGAGAAGAACACAGACCCACTATGGCATAGCTCATTCAGTGGCAACTGTACTGTTTTTTCACAATAGGAGCAAAAGAGCAATCCTAGGTGGATGTCACCACAGAAGACTGCTTTTTTATCAGATCCCCCAGAACAAAGGACCCTACAGATAGCTGTTTTCTCACATACTTGAGAATACTTGACAATTTTAAAATTTCTTTTTTCTAGCCCCCACTCTTCCATCAAACCAATAGATACTGAATTATATCTCTTTAAATTTGGTCCCTTAGGTACTGCAGCTTTAGAGTTGCTGAACTTGACCATGGCAGCACAACACATTATTTTGTGTTCACTCATACGCATAGGTGCATTTTTCTTTTTCTTTTCTTAAAATTTCCTTCTTGGAAATTTAAGATGCATCTGTTCCAGTTGCTGCTTGTAAAGGCAATTACTATTTTGTGTGAGCAACACCCTCTGTGTGACCACAGTATATATTTATTACTGAGCTTTCTGCTGCAATAGAGCCAGTTAAAATTCATTTAGTGCAAGGAGTAAAATACTAGTGTGACTGGTGGAAAATAAACCAGCAACAAGTGTCCTCACATAGGTGTATTCATACATGACTTGTTATAAAATACTGCATAAAATATGAGAGAAAGAATGTTGCTATAATTAAAAACAAAGGACTGGAAGCAAGAATATCTGGTTTCTTCTTTTGGCTGTGTCACAGACGCTCTGTGTGGCTATGGAAGGATCATTTCTTTCTCCTGTGGGTTTCCCCATCTGGAAAATGGTCTAATGATACCTTCCAGAAAGGTGCTTGAGAAGCATGACTCATTAATATTTGTAAATATCCAGGGATCAAAGGGCCTGTAGATATACAATGTAGCATATTATTATGCTGCTGTTCTTAGCCAATTTCCCTTCTCTGCACGGATGAGCTCTTTGAATTTATTGCTTTTGACCCAGGAGACCGGCCCCACGGGACTCTGTGTTTTTATTGACTCCAGATGAAGTTTTCTCATGTTTACAAATAAAGCGATAACTTACTGACCTCCAATGCCCACCACGCAAGCCCTCCCTTGGATTTGGTTCCCAGTTCTCCCTGGTGCATGGCAAGAAGCAAAATGCCACATTTCTGGTGAGGAGAACCAGTTTTGTCTCTCCTAGCTGGATGGTTCCTGTGGGGACAGCACAAAGGGAAATGCCCTGGGTGGGAGTTTTGAGAGTAAGAAGCACAAAGCAGGCACAGGCAGCTCAGCTCTGACATAAGGAGTGGTCACAGCTACAGATATTTTGCAGACCATGACACGATGCTGTTCTAGTAATGACTGGTTCTGTTTTCCCTGCTCTGGGATGCAGAGAGTTTACAGGTTTTCTTAGGAGGAAAATCACTTCTGCAGCTGCTCTGCTTAATCAGAAGAGCCAGAAAGCAGCTTTTGCAAATTATTTTCTCTAACTGAAGACAATATGCTACCAAACCAAAAGGGTCTTGGAAACGCTTGAAAATAACAGCAGAGTTATAAACATCCAGCTATTGGAGTTTGAGAGAGAGTCTGAAAGTGCTGGAGTCCACAGGCAAATAACATTTCCAGAGAGTGATTCTGCATATTTGCAGTCAAAGTGTTTCATCAGCCCTTAAAAAACAGAATTTACTTGAAAATTCATTTATTGTTATTTTGTTCTTCCAGGGCATCTGAAAAAAGTTTTTACTCTGGTAAAATGAATGGGTAGCTTTTACTTACTGAATACTTATGTCTTTTGGAGGTGGATAGAAACTGTGTTTTGCTTAAAATAAAATGTGTGAGTGTTTCAGATATAGCTGCATTTCTCCAAATGAACTGTATGACCCACTAGAGAAGAAAAAAGTCTGATGGCCGAAAGCCAACATTGGCTAAATCAGGGACAGAAGTTTTACCCAGAGGAAAACTGCTTTAGTTTTGGGTAATTTTTAAAAGAAATTACTATTCAAAAATGTTAGCTTCATGGGAACAGGAGGTTGCAGGAGAGGCCAGGGCTGACCACTTTGAGCAGGAAATTATTAACGATTCTTATCTTCTGGAATTTGAGTAGATTTGGTTGGTGATCTTTATAGAACAATATTTATCTTTCCCTGGTGGACTTTCTCTTTGTCTCCACCAGCTATCACAATTATAACCTGGCGTTCTGCATGAGTGGTCTTGCAACAGTGAGCCAAGGGACCCAGGAGCAAGACAATAGAATTACGGTTATGGCTGGCAAATTGTGAAGACTTTTTGTTTAAAGGTTGGATGGTAATTACAGGAGATTGGGGTTTGTGATTACTAATGGACCTTCAGTCCTCTCTCCCATGTGAGTCTTTGCCTGTACAGAGCTGCAAGTAATTGCACGGAGTGAGACTTTTTTTTATATGCTGTAATGTGAGTTAAGATTTCAGCATCTTTTTTTCCCTTTCCCTGTTCTGTGTTTATGAAGGAGAGGAGAAATATTAATATTCTTTGGAGATCATTTGATGTTCAAAACTTTCTCATTCAAATTCATGTCTTCCTCAACCTCCCGACTGCCTTGGGCAAAATTTCTCATTTTCTTTTCTTCCTATACCCTCTTATCTGTCCTTCCTCACTCATAAATACCCTAAAATCTATATGTTTGCATGAGTGTTTTTTCTTTTCTCACTATCTTGAGCTATTCCTGCTGCATATACAATAGTAAACAATAACACAAATTGATGGTGTTTTTTACTCTTTGTATATTAATAGACCTAGTCCCAGTGGTTGGGAAAAGTTGCTTCTCACTTCCCTGCTTGAAAACTGGTAGTGTTTTGAGAGCTAACAGTGTGAGAAATGTCCTACCACAGACGAAATCAGTGCTGGATTCCGTACCAGATAGGCCAGAGATATAATAAAAGTTTAACCTATTGCTGGTGAGGCTGTTCTGTCCCTTTTACAGCAAGGTCTGTGCTCCCTTACTGCTTTATTCAGAGTGGTTTTGTGGTGATGTGCAGCCCACAGACAAGGTCACACAGTGGCCTGTTGTGTTGGTAGGCATATCAACGTCCTTTTGTGCAAAAGCCTGAGATGCATTTTTCCTCATGAACCAAATTCTGAAACAGAGAGTAGATTGGGGTAGAGGGAGAACTTCAGCAAGAGTTACAGTCTTATTTTGGCAAAAAGATATTGCCAGAGAGATGGGGTTATTCCATATGTTTCCTGAGCCTCAGTTTTCTCCAGCTGGAGTAATAATCCTGTTTTTCATCTTTGGAGTTTAGCAGCCTTCCCACAAAGTTCTCTACACGAAACGAAAATGCTCAGAGTAGCTTCAGTGTGCTCGGGGTCAGGCCTTCTAATGGCCTGATGGGATCTGGGGACCACAAGAAATATGAGGTGCAAGGCCAGTTGCATTTCACTCTGGAATTTTTCTATCTTCTCGCAGCTAGAATACATTCTCTGGAAAGCCCAACTAACATGCCCCTCCATTAGCTGCATGTTAATTATTACCAGCTATCTCAGAAACTGAAATCTTGACTCATTTTTCTTTTTAATCCCTGTCCTCAGCAGAAAAGTCCTGTCTTCAGAGGATGGCTGTCAGGAGGGGACAGGCCATTCCTTTGGGTCCTCTATCTGGCTTCTTAGGAATAACAACAACAACAATAGTAATAAGTTAATTTTTAGCGATCTTTTTCTGCTGGGGTTATGACCATCCTGACAGAGGGCACAGGTAATGGGATTGCACTTCCACTTCCAGCCATGAGTCATGCAAAGCATTAATGATATTCCTGTTCACACACTGCCCGGTGACCCTCCTTTGGTGCTGTTGAGTCTTTCCCATGGTGGCATTTGCAGGCAGAGACTTCCCTTGGCTCTGGTGCCTGTGTTTTCGAGGACATATTTAATTTGTAGCATCAGCCGAAAAGAGGCACTCCTCATCCAGGCTGAAACTCATTCCCTGTCGAAGCACGTGTCTGAGGGGTGTTTAATCCCACGTAGCCCCAAGGCGTTGGAGTACATCCACTGCGATCTCTCCCCCGAGTCCGGAGCGGGCAGGGAGCGGGCGGAGGAGAGATGGGGCAGCAGCTCGGAGCGCCCAGCCCGCTGCCGCCAGCAGGGGGGAGTGTGGGCAGCGCGGAAAGCTGCGCTCCTCGGGAAAGCCGGCCGGCCCAAAAAAGCTGCTGGGGTGCCAGTGCCGGTGCGTGACACGGGAGTCTGCCCTGGGTCCCTTCCCCGCACTCCCATAACCCTGGAGTGTGGTGTGGGCGGGTGGATAGCCACGAGAGCTGCTTTTCCTGCTCAGAAGTTGCCTTTAGCCACCCCCAAAGTGCCCGTGACTCAGGTGTCAGGCAGTCACACTCGCTGTACATGGAGAGAGAGACACGGGCATCTTCCCATCGTCTTCCAGAGACATCTCCTAGGATTGAACTGTAGGAGTAGGGTTGGAGGGATGTGGAGACTTGGGGACACCCAGGACAGGAATGGAGCGGTGGGGGAGCCAGGAGTGGCCTGAGAGAGTTTGAACCTTGTGAAAAGCAAGGGGGATGGAGATGAAGCAGCCTGCTGCTTCTGGCTGCAGCAGTGGAGAAGGAAAAGAGGCTGTCAGGAAGAGAATTGCAACTGGATGCAGTGAAACAGCACTGGCTGACCAGCAGGTAGGTGTGAATCCCTATTGCAATCAGAGCAAGCAATGAATACAACTTCTATGATAGATCAAGAAACATAGGTCAGAAGGGGCTGTGGTGACCATTTCATCTGATTTGTATAACACCTTGCAAAGAAATTTCCTGAATTTGTCCCTGTTTCACTTAAGAAGAAATACACTCTTTTCTAGAAAGGTGTTTAGAAATATTTCCAGTTTTCAGAAAATCCACCAGAGCTTCTTGTAATTTTCCGCAGTTGTATTTTTGCCTCACTTCTAATCTCCAAGATTTTCTTGCATTGTCTCCTCCCACTGCCTCTTTCAATATTTGTAATTGCTAAACCAAGGAGAACCTTGTTGTTGCATTCCTGTCTCCAGTATAAGACTCATATACCATTACCAAATCACCCATGACCTTCTCTTGTATCCAAAACCAGGCTACATCAGGGCAACCCTTCATGGCATCTTTTTCAGTGCTGCAGTCATCCTCTGGCTCTTCTCAGCACCCTCCCGACTCCTCCCTGCCCATGCAGTGATTCCAGCAGCAGTTTTCTTGGTGCTAGAGGCCGGCATAATGCAACCTCCCTTTTCCTGTTTAATAGTTCCTGTTTTGCAGCCCAGGATCTTATTACCCTTGACACTGTATTTCACTCTGGCAGATACTTCCATGACCTCCAAGTCCACTTCAGATTTCTGGCTTGCTTGGGTAGAAATCCTTTTCTGGTAGGAGGACTCCTTCTTTCTGCTATAGCTGTGTCATACACTTCTACATTAAAGTACATGGTTTTGCATGAGCCCATGCAATGACCCCAGACAACCTCTTCACAACATAATAATTTCATCTTTACACTGCCTTCAGACTTCAATAGGAGTCATTTTGTGCACCTTTTTGAGTTGGATTTGGATGAGCTGGGACAAAAGCACCAACTATCAGTGACTCTTCACTTACAAGTACCACTTCCCAAGATCTACTAGTTATCCAGTTTTTAATCCTTTTAATAAGATCCATGCATATTTTCCATCATTCTATGGCATTAACTAAAACAGCCTGAAGAAGTTAAATAAATTACATCAATGCTTTTACTTCTGTCAAGCAAACTTGTAATCTCACTGAAAAAAAGCTATCATTACACCAAGTTGGTCCATTTTCTATGTATCTAGACTCACTGATGCAAATGATACTATCCCCTTGAATTAGCTCTTCCTAATGGAAATGCTCAGGAATGGAGGCTTCACCAGCTCTCTGGGTATATTGCTGTGGTGCCACCCAACATTCCTGTTTTACTCAAGGTAATATTGGCACACTGCCACCTTATTTCTAGGCATATGAAATCTGTTTTCCCAAACTTATCAAAGCCTCTCAGAGTCGTTTCCTAACACACTTTTTAGTGCTTTAAAAATTGGGGGTTTTGTGTGTGTTCAATCTAAATCACTGCCTTCAGGTTGCTTTTGCTTCTGTTACATTTGTAAAAAACTCCATGGTTTCTTTTGGGAAGAAAATACATGTCATCACTGTCCAAACTCTACAACAGCCTTATTTGTTGGCTACAGCTGTTCCCTATATCATTATAAGATAATTATATCACTAGCAGTACCACAAAGTAATTGTCTATAACTAGTTTCTGATATCCTTTGGTTTTACTTAAAAAAACTTAAAAAACTGTCTTACTGCCCTTAAATCTCTTGTTCATTTATATTTTCATGTGCTTTTTCTCCCCATGTCAATTTTATACAGTTGCAATCAATTAAATGGCATTAATTATTGCTACTAGTTTCCCTCTTCCCCCCATATCTACATATACACAATTCCATTATTGCTTTATTTTCCCTCCAAACCACGCTTCTTTCTCAATTATGATATTTCAGCAACAATAAAAATATTCAGTTTCATAACTATTCATTTCTTTCTGTGTTTCTCTCCCATCTCCTTTAGCTTAAAGCTGAACTGTTTTCCACTTTGAAAACTGGCCTTTTTAAACCTTCTGGTTTGTATATGAGCAGTTTGGACTTTATTCTGTTTGCCTGTAACAAATCACATTGAGTCATGCTCGTTTCACTCTTAACTAATCAATAATTAATTTTCGGTTCTGTAGTTACTAGTCTTGCTCTAGTGCAGAATACTATTAGGGAATGAATTTCCTCCAGAGGAAAGTGTTTTGGAAGGTCCATCCTGACTCTTTCTACCCCACTCTGCCTCCACTCTTCGGGCAGAGATGTGTGCATCTCTTGTGGGGTCACCTTCCATCTTAGCCTAGGCATGACCAGTGGTGGTCAGAATAAAATATGTAGCAGTCTTCTGGGATGAAGCTGACTGTTTTGGTCTTAATCCTGCAGTGCTTTAGAGCAGTGCCTTCAGGACAGGAGCAGCCAGCAATAAACCATCCTGGATAGTTTTTTTTCTGTTTGCCAGCAGGTGACTGTCCCTAAAGTGTCTAGAATGACAGAGCACAGTCCACCTTCTGAAAAAAGGCACAGAGGTGCTGTGCTGGCTGGCTCCAGCTGTGTGCTTGGGGGCCTCCATCTAACTGTTGTCCATCAGTGTCCAGGGACATCCATGTGGCCCACATCCCAACTCTTGTCTGGTTTCTGCTACCTGGCCATTTCTGGGGAGGAGATCACTCCTGCACTGTGAGCCTGCCTTAGTGATGACCCCATAAGGGGCCTTCATTCTCCCACATGTCCAGATAGAGAGGTGCCAGGAGAGCAGCACCAGCATGATCCTCTCGGTCCTGCCCTTGCCAGAATGAGTCCTGGGCATGGGAGAACAGGTAGCTGACCCAACAGACACTCTCTGAAGCACATATGCACTTTGGTGGAGAAAAACGCAGCCAGCTCAGGCAACCTCAGCAGCTGCTTAATGAATCCTGACTCGTACTTATTTGCCAAACTTTTGACTGGATGAAATTGGCAGTGGCTGATGCAGTTCTTTCATTTACACTGCTCAGTCTGGAACAAAATAAAAGGCAAGTGCTTTTGACTGAAACCTGGCATGAGCCCCCAGCCACCAACCTCAGCTCTCTGTCACACAGGATGCTGTCCAGCAGTGAGGCCAGTCTGCACATGGTCTGCACCTGGGTCAAGAATGCATGTTATTAAAGAGGGCAACTCCCTTGGCAGCCACTTCATTCTTCAAGGTGGTGGCCCTCGGGATTCTCAGTGCCTCTTATTGCATCAAAGATGCTGTTACGTAGTGAACTGGAAGGTTGTCCTCCTCCCATGGAATTCTCCAGGCACCATCCCTTGGGTGAAGAGCTACAGACCTTCTACCACTCCCTCCTCTAGCAAGCTCTGCATCATATTCTCATCATGCACTTTGCCCAGCTGAGTCTTGTGTGCTCAGACCTCTCTTCAGCCCCAAAAAGGCCAGGAACAAGGATATGTACACAACAGGTATGCTCAACAGTGAAAGAACCGAAGTACAGAACAAGTAAGTTAGTTCTCTTTTAGAATTCACCTCTTCTCTTCAAGGACTTTAAAGCCACCTTCCTTTCAAGGAGAAAAGACCAGCTAAATCACAGGCCCAAATGGTGCTTCAGCAGAGCTTAGCAGCTGGAGCCATTCACCATTGCAGAGTCCTTCTGCTCAGAACCATGAAGGATCAAACTCCCCAAGTGAAATGCAGTGAAATGTGTCAGTGTGCAAAGAGGAGAGTGAGCAAATGTGTCAGAGACAGGACTGCTGGTCTCCAGAGCCAGGCTAGCTAGATAGCCATGAAACACACTTATTCTTGCCCTTTTCCTGCCTGGCTTCGTTTGCTTAATTATTTGTTTTCACAGATAGCACTGGTTTGTGCAATCATTTTCTTTGAAAATGGAATTCAGCTCATGCTATTTCACCTAACTGGGCTGATGTTGAGTAAAGCAAAAGTTGTTTTGCTGACAGCCCTGGTCCCTAGCCAGTGACTGTACCTGGGATGTTGCCTCTAGAACAGTTGTCTTGTCCCTGTGTCAGGTGTGTCCCGGGCCCCAGCACAGCACTGGGCATGGCACTGGGAGACATGAAAATGAACCTCCCCAAAATGAATGGCACACAACGCCAGCTGTGGCACAAAGACATTTTGGATGGGCAGGATGGCTTTTTGCCATCCAAGCTTTAGGGTCATGAACATACCATAAAAGGTAAAGTGATTTAATAATTTATTTAGCTCAGGGTCGAGAAGATGTTTTGGGGCTTTTCCAACTTTTGATTGTCTAAATGAGAAAGGAAGATGGAAAGAAATGGCACGCTGCTGTTTCTAAAGGGTGAAGGAAACTTTATTCTAACTGGCCTACTTCTCTTGTATGGGCAAGCTGGTTGGAGGCCATGGGCTCTCCACATATAAATGCATTCCTGTAAAGCTGTTTTATGAGTCACTTTCAGCAAAGAGAAACTGTCAGGTACTTCATAGCAAATGGTTTTGGAGCAAGGGCTATGGATTTTCCTTGGCTAGGGAGGTGGATTGCCCTTTCATCACTGTTGCTGCCTCACATTGCAATGACAAGAGAGTACTGCCCTGTGCAGGTTTGGAGCACTGGTCCTGTGCTGTCCTGCAATGTGAGACATGAATTTGTAAAGGTTTTTCCAACACTGCAACACAAGTACAGATGGATGCTTGTGCACCCACAACTCAACTCTTGTGAAATGTCCAGGAAGGGGAAGGGGGTAAATCTGCACTATCTTTTCAGACAATATTTTAGATTCACTGGTGATTTACAGACTCACATCCCTTCCTCTGTCTGTTGGCCTTTAAAAGATTTAATATTGTATATTTGGGAATACACATAATACTGAAAAGCAACTTCTCTATCAAACTATAGATGTCAAAAGCTATGCTCTTTGACCTGTAGTTTAGTTCCAGAAAAACCACTTCTTTTCAGATGAGCAGAAAATAAGCTGGAAATGACGAAACTGATCATATGTTTGAACTTAATTTTGTTGATGGATGGCATTTGTATGAGTAGCTGTCTCTATGGTTTTTGTTTTAAATCATTTGGGCTTTTAATATTGACCTTTCTGTGAATTGGTGACATCAGAAAACCTATTACCCAACTCAGATTTTGCCAATCTTCTTCAAAAGTAGTTCTATTTATGAATATCATATTTATAAGAAAGAAGGCCTTTCTGACATCTCAGGCATTCTAAGCCTTGGCTACATTTTGTCCTACTGTTGTAAGTGAAGTTTTCCCAGAACTGACACTAGTGAACTGTTGTCTCAAGTTAAAGCTGTTTTGGACCAAAGTTCCTTCCTCCAAAATTTGGCCTCAGAACTCAGTTTTGAAATGCCAAGAGGAAAAAAAGAATTTGGGAAATTATAATTAGCAAGGAGGAGGCTGACGAGTTTGCCCAAGGATGAGAAAGGCTCTCTCTCAGCTTCTTTTCTCAAGAAATGCTGTGCAGCCTGCATTCCAGTTCCAGAGCTGAGAAGTGCTCCCCCAAGAGACTGAGAGCTGGAGAATTTAGGTGCCTTCTAACAGACAATTTGCTCTTATATTGATCTTTAATTAGTTGTGGTATTGCTCAACCTTTTTTGAGGTGTGAAGGTGTGGTTCTGGGCACACAGCTACCGAGGTGTGTGGGCATGTGTGGAGTCTAAAGACAGAAGGAATTTAAGGAAACTCCCCTGCTTTGACCAACCCGACATGCTTTCATGAAATTGCTCACAGAACTGTATTCAATATGCTCTACTTAAGATCCTCACAAAACTGAAATACAATCTTGTGTAAACTACAATTGAAAAGAGTTATAAAATTTCCATTTATCTAAAACAATTTGTAGGGTCTGTTATTTTAAAAAAATTGCATGTTTTTAGAGTGTAGAGTCAGACACTAATATACCTCTGAGATGGAAGCCTTGCAATTGTATGTATGGTTTGTGGTTTACACGTCAGATAATAATCTAACATAAGTATGAAAATATTTAACTGGCATCCAGCTGCAGATTTTATTGGAGCATCCTTTGGTTGGGGTTTATAGCCCACACAATTGAGTGGGCAGGATTTCCTGAAGAGATCAGGTCCCAGATCATTTGTGGAGTTGAAACCGGGTCATGAGTTACTTGTGGGGAAGGGGGTGGGAGGAGGAAATGGTGCAAGGAGGTCCTCAGTCACCTGTGGGGAAATGGTGTTTGGGGATGGGGAGATTCCCTACCTCAGACTGTAATTACTGGGGAAGAGGCACAGGTATTGTTTTGTTACATATAAATTTCCCGTGTCCCCAGAATTTATTCTGACTGTCATATCTGTGGGCAGGAGGGAGTTCTTCCTGGGTCAGATAGACACCACTGGTTGGGGCTTGCTACCTTTCTATTTGGCAGTAGTTGTGGTGAGAATTGTGTGGGGCACTGGTGCAAACCACAGCCTGCCACTGCCAGGACTTTGGAGAGAGCTTTGCCCCCTTCCCTTTTTGTGGTGAGTTGTGTTTGTGGTGTTTGGCCTTTGCTACAGCTCTGAAGTGTGGTGAGAGGTGCTGGGGGGACTTTGAGGCCCATGGAATGCAGAATAGGTGCTTTGTGGGTTCCTCTGGACTGAAGTCCTGTTTGCTTGTCTTTGCACAGGACTGCACATGCAGAGGACTGCCCAACTGCTGTGTCTCTGTTATTGTACTCATTTTGTACTCACTGCATTTGTTCTGATTTTATTGTTGAATAGATTTATTTATTGTTCAAGTCAATATTGCTAAATGCCACTTGATTTGCAGGGGAGGGATAGGCATACTTGAGTTTAGTTTTATTTTTGTTTGGTACTTACCAAAATGTCAAAATCTGAGATCAAGCCATATCTCCTTCAGTAAGCAACATGTGTCTAGCACCTGGGACAAACATCAAGTGATCAACCTCAGACAATAGAACAGTTCTCCTGAAATTAGTATTTGGTTCTCAGACCCATAGCCATGAATAACACCCACTTCTTATGCTCAGAATGTAAAACATGAGCTCCAGGACAAATGATAATAAATGAGCCCAAATGAATTCCCCCCTCCAGGAAATGATTTAATAAGTAAGGCTGCCCCATCAGATACTTCTCCAGGGAATGTGATGTAAGTGTAAGGTGAAGTACTATCACAAAAACCTTGTGTGTATATTCTACCAGATCTATTAGCCAGGGAAATACAAGCCAGGGTCAAGATGACTATACCCTTAAGCTGACATTACATATCGTTTTGGCAGGAAGAGCTGTTTTGAGTTTCTTGATCTCTCTGTAGATGCTAAAACAATCCTGCTGACCGCTGAGGACCTGTCCTGTTACCTCCACTCGCTTGTCACTGCCTCTGCTGCTTGCTGCAAAAGGATGATACAAAGATCCAGTCAGTGACAGGAAAACAGAAAAAGAGTAAGGAAAGGGATGCAACTCCTCCTAACATGATGCGATTATTGACTATGGGAGTGTCCAGGGAATAAAATCAACCCAGAAAGACAGAATGAGTGATGGTGCTGTGCATTTATGAGCATTTTTCCCTCTTCCCAGAAGCTGAAGATCTTTGGGAAACTCCTGAGTGACAGAGGTAAGTGAAACTGCCAGTGGGTGGTGCATGGGCATCTCTAATGCTTGCAGATCCGAGCTGAGCGCTGCCCTTACCCGTCACATGTATTCTATTTGCATCACAGCAGAGGGAGCGTCGGCAAAGCATCTCAGAGGAGCAACCTTTTGTTATACCTACAGCTGCTCCCTTCCCTGTTAGTGCAACTGGCACAAAAATAATCACAATAATAAGGCTCATGCAGTTAATTGATTCACCATTTTGCGACCATTGCAGCTAACTTGGCCATAGCTTGGTTACTGCATCTTGTGTCCTCGTGATTTCTTACAGGGAAAGAAGCACCTGAAATACCTCAGGATGTTTAGGATCAGCTCGCCTGGCTGCTTCTGTCAACAGTTCACTCCATTGTGGCCTTTTTTCTGTATCTGCTAGAAGGCCGGACCAACATGTTGATTTTTCTTGCGCTGTCCTCCATGCTCTGCGCTGAGGGACTATATTTGAAATCAGTGAGTGAGCTGTGTGTTAAGAAATAGCTCTGGCACTAAAACACTTAAAATTACTCTTTGTTTCTCTGACTTCTCTCCTAATTTGGATTACCCCGCCGGACTTGCCCACGAGATGGAATACTAAGAAAATATTGTTTTGTTTAATTTGTTTTTTGATGTCCACATTTCTCACATTTCCTGTTCCAATTTCAAAGTGAGTCTGAGCTCCTCCACTAACATTGCTCCGGCTGTTATTTTGGGGATCTGAGAGAGGGGATTAAAAATAAACGAAGTCTGGGTAATGCGTTTTCTTGCCACAGGTTCTCTTAGGCGAGCCAGTAAAAAGTTATTGACATTTGTCTCCTTTCAGGTTAAACAGAGGGATTAGATGAAGGGTATTACTAACACAGGTCAAGGTATTAAAATATGGATGCCTAAATTTAGGCTCCTAATTTTGTATTTTGAGCCCCTAAATAAGGCTTGATCTTATGCCCTTTGAAGTCAATGCCAAAGCATTGACTGAGTTCAATCTGAAGATAAAGTCCTAAATTATTCTTAAAAGTTCTCAGCATCTCACATCTCCAAATAAGTCATCACCCTGCCTCTTTGCAAATCACGCATCTTTCCTTAAGTTCCTAAACATGAGGCTCGTGCTTTTAGGTATTCCATATTTAAAATCCTGCCTGTTGATGCTGTCTTTCTGTCTCAAGAGCCATGGACATGGGAGCCTAACAAGGCTAATAAAGAAGTGTAGCTGGGACACAGACAGATTTGCTTTTTTGGTGAGCAGTGCTTAGCACGAACACTGCAGATTCTCTAGTAATGTCAGTATTTATTACGGTGTAAAGTTAACATGGAAGGCACATGAATGTCCTTGCTGGTGCCAGAATTCAGCAAGTACATGACCATTTGCACAAACTTCACATACACTGCTCTCCTGGTAACAGGATGTTGGCAGGTGGGAAGATCACAGGATCCAGATGAAACATAAAACGAGATGAGCAATCTCATAGTGGTAATTTTAGAAGCTGGGTTCTGTACATTATTTACAGTACATTGTAGCTTTACAGGGATAAGGCTGCCCCTTGCCACTCATGGATTTAATGTTTTCTGTGGGGTTGTTGTGGGGAACTTTTCTCAAAGCAGCAGCTAGAGGGATTTTGTCCATACAGAGGAGTGTTAGAATTGGAAGTTATTTGCGGTAAAGCTACCTTCATTCATGGAACACTCATTTAGCAAGAGGGGAAAAGGCACCTAAGACCTTCCACCAAATAAAAGGATTGAGTGAGTTAATCTGATTGCTGCTGGTCTGAGGTGCAGAGGCCTGGCATAAAGACTGAGCTGTTCACAGTGACCTGGGACAGAGTCGGAAGCAGTCCCTACCTCTGGGAGCTTTAAATTTGCTTTACCTTCAGTTAATGAAATATTCCCTCTTTTTCCTGGAGGAGGTTGAATTCTCTCTCTCTCTTGGAAAACATTTTTGGCAATTGCATCCTGAGTAAGGGGAACTCCAGTTATTTTGGATGGGTATTTGTTTCTTCAAAAACCCCTCTGCAACAATTTGTAAAAAAAAAATACAGAAAAAGTGAAGGAAAAGGCATTATTTTGTAATGTTTGAACAAGACCCACCACTCTGCTGTAGGAATGTGATCCTCGAGGAGAAAGGGTTTATATTCTTCTTCAGGCTTTCCACTGGGCTGGATTTCTACCCCTGCCCAGATGGAAGGCTGTGGGTACAAGGGTTTGGGGTGTGACCTGCAGCTGGGGTAGTGGAGCGGCCAGAAGGGAGCTGCTCCTTGCTCAGGCAGACCTGTCACTCACACACAGCCTTCCTCAGGATCAGTGTGACCAGGGCAACATCCCCACATACTGCACCAAGGGGTGACACAAAATCTTTAAAAATTGAACAAAGGGACGAACAGGTCTAAGATCTACCAAAAGCAAAGATTTTTTTTTTTTTTTTTTTTTTTTTTTTTTGGGTGGGGGTGGGGTTTTTTCATGTGTTTCTCTCAGCCAGCAGGTGCCTCTATAGAGTCAATGCTTTGCCTGTATCACTAGGAGTCTGTGGCACAGCATTGGAATACCTGCTTTTAAATGACAATATAGCCTTTTCTCTCCTCAGTGTCTTTTCCCCTTATCCCTTCCTCCAGCCCTTGGTGAGCCCTGGGATCTGCCCTGGGATCTTCCACTCCATCTGCCACATCAGGTCCTTGGAGGATGAAAGCAGGAGAAAGATGTCTGTTGACACAGGCATATTGTTACTGTGTATGCCGTATGAAATGCACTGTGTGACGGGAACCAAGTACCTCAGCTGGGGAATGCCCACACCAAACTCAGTGAGACAAAGCTGCTTCTTTGCCCTTCCAATACCTTCTCAGAAAGCAGGGTGAGGTTTGTCTGGCAAAACCTTCACCCCTTCAGTATGAAACCCTTCTGCATACCCGGGCACCACTCAGCCTGCACAGGCAGACCCCTGAGGCACGGGAGAATAGCACTGGGTTAAGAGAAAACCCACCTGAGGATAACGCTTTAGCGTTAGGTGCTAAGAAATCACTGTATCTGAAAAGCCATGTCCTGGGGGGCTGGTCAGATGACGGCTGTGATTACAATTTGTCCCCCGCCGCCCCTCTCCCCAAATGGCTCTGCTGGACTTTGGAACAATTCCCACGGGCAAAGTGAATTTTGACCCAACCGCGTATCCATCGGCACGGCAGAAAGCGCGGCGAGAAAGCAGGGCAGGGATCTGGGTTCGAAACGCGCGAGCCGCGGGGCTGGAGCCCCGGCGAACAGAACCGCGGGGCTACGGCCAGCTCAGGAGGGCGGGGAGAAGGCCGGGCCATCGCCGAGGAGGTGGGACTTGCCGGAGCGTCTCTCCCCGTGGCCGCTGCGATCAGTTGCAGAGTGCTGACGAGCGGCGGGCGGTGGGGCGGGCGCTGCGCGGGGAGCGGGCGCTACGCGGAGCCGCCGCTGGAGTGCGCGGAGCGGGGCTGCCGCCGCGCCGGGGGCGAGGAGCGCACGCCGCGCCGGCGGGGGACAGCGCGCCGCGGGAGCAGCCCTCCCCGGGCACCGGGACCTGCTGTTAGCTTGCCGCCTTGCTTTATCCTCTCGTTTAATTTATTTTTTTCCCCACCTATACTTTGATCCGCTGGGATTTTTTTTTTTTTTCCTCCCTTTCCTACAGAGCCTTCCCACGCCCCAGTTCCCTCCCTCTCTATCCAGCTTGGATTTTTTTTCTTTTTTTTTTTTTTTTTCATCTATTACTATTCTGATTTTTTTTTTTTAAAGCGGCGGACAGAGAGAGGGAGAGACAGTAACAGAGAGGACAGGAGGAAAACGCTCTGTTCGTCCTTTCCGCCACCACCACCCCGATTTGCGGAGAGGGGTCGGGCCGAGCGGCGGCGGAATCAGCCCCCTTTTCCCCCGGGGAGGCGACCCCGGCTCGGGGAGCCGCCGGAGGCAGCCGCCGCGAAGAGGGGGCGCAGGAAAAGAGATGCATTGAAAGTTTCCGCGCAAACTTTGCCGTGAGTGCGAGAAACCGAGCGAGCGCGGCGCGGGTGCCTGCCTGCCCCGACGCGGGGAGAGCGCCGCGGACGGGCGCCGCTGTGGAGCTCGGACTACCCGGCGGCGGGGGCCGGGCGGCGGCAGGGCGGCCGCGGAGCCTGCGCTCGGCCCGGAGGAGCGCCCACGGAAAGCAGCAGCGGGGACCGGCGGAGAGCCGGGCATATGGAGGGGTGAAACCGGAGACCCCGAAGAGGAGCCCCCCTTTCCCCGCAACCCTTTGCAGCGCCCGGCCGGCGGCACCCCAGGAGGCGGCGGCGGGCACGGAGGAGGCGCGGGCGAGAGCGCGGCGGGGCGGCGGCGGCGGCGGGGCGGCGGCGAGGCGGAGCACGGCGGGCCCCGCTTCGCGGCGTGCGCCGGCAACCATGAACTTTCTGCTCACTTGGATCCGCTGGGGGCTGGCGGCGCTGCTCTATCTGCAGAGCGCGGAGGTAAGCGGCGGGACGGGGGCTTTTGTGCCCCGCGTAGCGGAGCGGGAGGGAAGGCAGACGGCCGAAAATACTTTTCCCCCCTTTTTTTTTTTGTTTACTCGCCCCCCCTCCCCCCTTTGCCTCCCACCTGCTCGGTGCGGTGCGGCCGCGCCGCTGGCGCCGGCTGCGGGAGGGTGCCCGCAGCACAGACACGTGTGCGTGCGGTGCTGAGCGGGGGACAGCGCTGCCCGGAGCTCCGCGGGGCCCCGGGGCAGCGGCAGCGCCGTGCCGAGTGCCCGCGCACATGAGCGCGCCCCGGCCGTGCGCTCCCGCCGGGGCCGGGGCGCTGCGGTCGGCGGGGCGCGGGGCAGGGAGGCAGCGCGCTGCCTTCTTGCATCAGCCTCGGGTCTCCTGACATTGCAAAAGGCTGTTTCGGCGATATTTGCCTTGGGTCCCAGCTCGGGTTCGTGCCGCCGACTGGAGTTCAAAATGCCTAGCTGGAAAAACAAATAAGAGATCAAAGAGGACAAAATGGATCCAGGATTTCTTCCAGATTGGGGAAAAAAAAAAAAAAAAATCAAAATATAGATCTCCTGAACAGAGATTACAAAACCAAGGATTTTTCTTTTCCTCTTCAGTCACTTATACCTCATTGTCATTCTTGAGGAATTAGAAATCAACTCTTCCTCCTTTCCTCTTTTTAAAGAAAAAAGAAGGGGAGCTTTCTTTGCAAACCTGTCCTATAAATCTGTTTTCTAAAGAGTCAAGAGGGCTGTGTTGCCAAGAGATATTAAGGGGTTTAGACAGAGTGCCCACGTGAAAGTGGCTGTTCGCGAGGCAGGCATGGATTACGTTTTAAAGGTTATAACAGGTTAGTTCTCCCCTGCCATTTCTGCTCGGCACTTAGAGAGAGCGCCGGCCAGATCATCTCCCACAATCGTGAAAATAAACGTCGCTTGCAAACTAATCAGTTATTCACATTGTTTGTTCAGCACCGATGCTGGAAGGCAACTCCCCAATTAGGAGCCATTTCAGCTGTAACTGAAGTCATGCAAGCACTGCACGCTTTGTTTCTAGCCTGTTATATCTCTACTTTATCCAGTGACAGCCGCACATTAGGCTGTGCTCGATGGGAACTGAGAAGCACTCTTTGAGTGTGGTACAGAGCAGCTCCTCGCTGCCTTCCTGCCAGATTTGGCTGGGACAATTGTTTCTGCTCTCCAGGAGTTTTTCTGCCGTCACACAGAATAGGGGTTTCTTTGCCTCCCAGCTCCTCAGTAAACTTGTACAGTAGCATCTGTTCCCCACCTATAGAATAGTCAACTCTGTATTGGTGTCCAGTGATAACACCCTTTAACCCTCCCCTTGTTCCTTTTCCCCTCCCCTTCCTCTTCCCCAGAAGAGGAAACGGCGGATCAGGTAGAGTTGCGATCTGTCTGTCCTCAGGAGTTGCATAAAAGCCTCATGCTGCCTTTTCTCCTAGGCTGGAGGATGGTGCAGATGAGAAAGCAGTAGAACGATGGAAAAAATGGTAGGGAAGAATTACAGACAGGAGTTTGGGGGAAAATGTTAGAGGGACACACAGAGATGGACAGAGGTTCAGGTACCTGGGTGATGTGGGCTATATAAGTGCTCAGGCAGATCGACGGTCAGATCTGCCCTTCAGTTCTGTCCTTATTTGTCCGTTGGTTGTCCGGGCACCACGGTGATGGGAACGTTAGAAATACCAGCAGATCTCACGTAGGCAGCTTGATGATGACTCTGAACATGGCAGAAGGCATGACTCTTCACACGGGACTAGGGTTTGTGCTTTGGTGATAGTATTTATCTGGCTGTCAGGCTGATCTATCTAGGTAGCCAGGCGCAGTAGAGAGCATTAAATAAAAGTCCTGACAGAGTCTCAGTTGGGGAAGTAGGGTCCAGTGTGTGTCAGGCAGCTTTCTTGGAAGTGAAGGAGTGGGATGAAGGAATCACGGCGCTCCTCTGGTGAAGTTTCAGGGGAATGACTCCTTACTGAGGTAGTTGTTACAGTTGCTCCTGCAGCAAGACATGGATGGTGAGAAATTGTTTCATGGTGGGGTCTGGGCAGCACTGATGCCACAGGTGTCTGCCTCCACTGGTGGTGACAGCCTTTCCATACAGGCGAGGGAAGGAGAGGCTGCCACCCTCCCAGCTGATTGTGCTGAGCCGTGTGCACAGTCCTCACGAACTGCAGGATTAGGGAGGTTGCATTGTTGTCCGCTTCCAGTCCTCCCCTTCCCAGAGCAAGGGGGACAGGTCGTTATTCCCCATCTTCCTTCATCTGCGGGTCTTGCTGCCAGCCTGGTGACTGGTCACTCCTGATGATGGTCGGGGAGCTCTTCCCCTCCTGCCCTGAGCAGCAGAGGGACCTGGCTATACCAGCTGTATTGCCATAGGGAAGAGGCAGTGATCAGACGCTGAGGGAGGGAGAGCAAGCCTGTGACTAGACTGTTAATGATCGCACACCCACCAGGCTGCCTGCCTTTGCTGTGCCTCTGCACCACGCCACGATGGGGAGCCACCAGAACCTGCTTCCACAGCCCTTAGGCAGCTGGGACACAGCAGGTCACCTTCCCCAGAGCCGTTCTGTGCTCTGAGGATGGGCTGGAAAGAGGAGCACTCCTTTGGGAGCATGGGAGAGGGACTTCTGAGGGACTCACTGATTCCTGAGAAACCCCAAATCCATTTTCCTGTCTGTTCTGTTAGAGGTGCCTTGGCTGTGCTAGCAGCTTGCAGGATTACTGACCTCTGTCTGCATGTACAATGGAGAAGGAGTGCAGTGAGTCCCATTCCCCCCCTCTCCTAAGCAGAAAACGCTGAGAATTTCTAGTGCCTAAGACGAAAAGTGCCTTAACTCCTGTCCCAGAGTCCCTCTCAAAGTGGATGGATTGTTTGTTCCAGTCCTAAACAGTTACAAAGCTCTTTTAATGAGGCTGCACAGATTAGGGGGAGGGGAAGGGAGAGAAAGAGTGCTGGTGGTGGTGGTAAGGGGGGTGATGGTTAGAGAGGAATGACTTGATTAACCTTTTCTCTCCCTTCAGAGAAAAGCTTGCTTTGGACAGGGCCTGGGGCAGAAGGGGGACAGGGAAGGTACAGACACATGGATGGTGTAAAGTGGGTTTATTTGTTAGGGAAGGTTTTACCCCATGTAGAGAGGGATGTGCATTTGCTACAACCTGCAAAAAGCACAGAAAGGAGCTTCATCTGTCAGCCCCATTCCTGGGCTAATTTATCCTGCTCTCAAGGCCGGGCCAGGGGTTGCTTCCACACTACTGTGAAATGTTGAAAATCTATTGGAAGGAAATTGTGCTACAGAACTGTTGGGTAATGCCAAAAGCCAGCAGAGGAGAGCATGACCTTCAGGCTGCTACCGAAGGGCACAGTTGGCCTGCTTGTCCTGAGGAATGTTTTTGGTTCCCCATGTCTGATATGCAGCAGACTGTTTTGAAGTGAGGCACAAGGCCCTGCCTCACCTGCTGTTCTAGTGGACGTGCTTTGAGGGCACTAGGCACAGGTGAAAGGCACTGCTGAAAGGGCAGAAAAGTTCTTGGAATAGTGAGCAGAGAGCGTGTTACTGATAGTTCTGGGAAACCTTTCTAGTTTCTGCTGAGAGCTCCCCTGGGAAAGCTTAGAAGCTCTTTGCCCACTTTGCACTGATCTTGTTTCCCATCTTTGGGGTCAGATCACATCCTGGGTCCAGGTGAGCACTGCGAGAGTGTTCTGGCTCCTGCTCCACTACACCAGGGGCAGGATGAGGTGCTGGCTAGGTACAGGTGAGTAGCAAAAGCCTGTGGCTTGCTTCTGCCTCTCATCACTTGTGCAGCCTGTGTGCTTGCATGCGAGGAGGCAGTGGGCTTGGCAGCTGGCTGGGTAGTTTTGCTTAGAGAATGGGTAAAAATGACCCTCAAGGTGTCTCCAAGCTAATTTTGCTCAGTCTGTCATGGTCATTTGTGTGTGAACCAGAAATCCCTCTGTGAAAAGTCTTGGGGGCGTTGTGACTTGAATAAACTGACTTGGCTCATGATCCTCTTCCTGTGCCATAGCAGATTGAGGCTTTTCTGCCCTTGATGCGGTTTTCTTTTTACCCATAGATTGTCAGGCACTGAGAGGCTTTGGAAGGCCGCTGCAGCCTCTGGTGCCTCCATTTTGTTTGTGCTGTTGCAGTGACCTTCACACTTCAGGAATGAAAACTGTTTCTAGGAACCTGCTTTTTAAAGTGCTGTCACAGCACTGAATCTGGGCACACAGCCCCCTCCTCCCCAGAGGAGAAACAGATCAACACATGGGGCAGCTCAGGTCTGGGCTGGGAAGTTATGGCCAGGTATAGAAAACTTACAGTTGAAATTAGAAACAAGTTCAGTCAGGGGGACCTTAGACAAAGGGAACTCTGCACAGACACAAAGGAATGTCTGGGAGAGGGGCTTCTAGCTGGCTCTCTTGCCCCCTGCTTTTAAAAGCTGACACTTTTGGCTGCTTGGATGCTGGTGCTGCCCTGCTTAGAAGACCATAGGTGGCAGATTCCTGTTGCGAGCTTGGGGTGAACTTAGCCTGAATTCAGTCCTGTCTTCAGCTGCAAGATCAGAGAGCCTTTTTCTAAGCCTGAACACAGCATATTGCTGACAAAGCAGTATTTTGTATGGTTCCCCATGCTTCTTATGGGCCTCTGCTGAAAGGCTGCAGGTTCTGGGCTGGATGGCATCACACAGGTGGCAGCATACCTGAGAGAAGTGAAGAAAGCTGGGCCTTTTCCATTTTGGTTCAGAACAGAACAGCAGGGGGAAGCCTGACTTGGCTGGAAAGTTACGTCAGAGCTAAAGCCCTCACGAAGAGCAGGAAGAGTCGCGTTCTTGTTTCACCTGGAATTAAAAAGACTTCCTTAGCAAAGTGGTGTAATATTTCTTCATACCACTTTGGGGGTGGGTTACCTGTCACCACTCCTGCCTGCACCAATGCTTTGGAAATGTCCCTAGTCCCAAAAGGCAGCAGGAGTGACTGCAGAGCTTGCAGCCTTTTCGGCTGTGGCCCAGGGGAAGCTGTGGAGCGGGAACGGGATCCAGGCAGGGGCTGGGAACTGGGACCACTGCGAGAGGGCGCGCGTCGCCTCCCTCCCAGCAGAGGAGGAAAACCCGGGCGGTTTGGCGGCGTCCGTCGGCAAAGTGGTGCTGTCATTGTTAATCGCCCTGACACCCGGGCGGATGGCGACACCTCCGTGGCCACCACTGCTGGGTGACGGGCTGTGTGTGACATTGAGAGGGGAGAGATGCCCTTCCGTGCCTGGCAGTCCTTCTTCCCCCTCTGGCCTCCCGGGCCACATTCACCTTTTCGCTCGTGTCGGCAGCAGCAGCAGGTCACCCCGCTACTTTTCTCCGCCGGGCTCGCGTTTGCTCCCGGTGTTCGCCCGCGGTCACAGGCAGCAGCTCCCCGGGGACGTGTGTCCCTTCGGGGCCTCTCTCGGGCCCGGCACAGCGCCCTGCCAGCCCCGTCCCCGGCCGGGGCCGTCCCCCCGTGCCCCTCTCGGCTCTCCCGGCGGAACAAAAGGCCCCTCTGTGTCCGCCGGGGAGCGGCTCCGCCTCGGGGGCGCCCCCTCCCGCCGGGGCGGCGGCACCGAGACCCCCGGGGGGCCCTGCCCGGGACCCCCCGCGCCCCGGGACCGCCTCACGGTTCCGCCTTGTGACTGATTTTCTGTTGTCTTTGCAGTTGTCGAAGGCTGCGCCTGCCCTGGGGGATGGGGAGCGGAAACCCAATGAAGGTAAGCGCTGGGCGGCTTCCCGGCGGGCGGGGACGGCCGAGGGGCTGGGGGGAAGGAGCCCCCGGAGCCGCGGGCGGGCAACACCGCCACCTCCCGGGGAGCGGGCCCGGGGGTGCCGCGGGAGGCGCCGCCGCCATCAGCCCTCGGTGGAGGCCGCGGCGCCGCCGCCCCGGGCCGAGGGGCCGGGGGTAGCCGTGGGGCCGGGGGTGGCCGCGGGGCCGGGCTCCGGGGCGGCCGCGGTGCCAGGGCGGGCAGCAGGGCTGGCCCAGCCCGCCCCTGGCTCACCACAGCTCAGAGGGAAACTGCGTGCGTGCGCTAGGGCACATACGCACGCTCATTTATATATATATATTTATATATATCTGCGCACACACGGGCGCACACAAAGAGCTGAGCAACGGCGAGCAGTTTGCTGGGGATTCGCCACAGTGCTGTAGGAAGAGATTTGTCAAATTTTGCTGCCCGCCTCTTTCCCGGCGGCGCTGGTGATGCCCGGCTGGGTGGCCAGGGCTGATCCCCGAACAAAGGCCGCAGCAGCTCCCAGACAGCAGGTCTCTGAGGAAGAGGAGGAATAAGGGGCAGTCCAGGATGATTTTCTGGGCTCGTGCTTCCCAGCAGTCCCAGGTCCCTCCGCAGTCAGGAGATTGCTAAGCACTGTAAAGAGCCAGGCTCGAAAAATACACCTTTTTATTCTGGTTTGGGCTAGCAGACTTTGCAGATTCAAGGAACAGCACTATGAAGTGATAGGTTCTAGTAACTGGTTTGTGGTGGTCCAGTATGCACTGGCGAGGAAACAAGGTGGTGCCTCTGCCACTGCTGTGATTTTGTATCTCTCCGGCTGCCCAAAGACCAGGTTGTGACAGTGTCCCCTGCCTCGTTGGTTCATGCAAGTAAATGTAGACCAAAAGGGCAGTCAGGCCCTGGGTTAGTCAGAGACACCTCCTGCGAGCTCCCTGTCTGGTGAAGCCCTGTGCATGTCATGAGGTTGGCTTCTCTCTGCAGTCCTCAGTTCAGCAGTGGGATAAAAGGGCTGTGGACTTTGGAGCCTTCAGGCTGAGGTGATCATCAGCTGCTTTAAGACCATCCTGACCGTGTTTTCCCCTTGCCTGCATAGCAGAGCAGATCACTTGTTGCATGGCAGGGTCTGGCAGACGTCTTAGGGTCCCCACGGGCTGTGACCTTCAGCGTTATTCCAGCCGGAGGTCAGCAGAGGGCTCCAGCAGTGTGGGCCCAGACTGGCTTTTTTTCTTTTTTTTCCCATAGCAGTCAGTTTCAATTTCTGTAACTTTATTGGTGTGACAAACTCCATGTGTGTTGCCAGAGGTTTGTGGCAGGCTGTGCTTGGGATAGGTGTCCATTTTGCACGGGCAAAATTTCTGATTTGCTGGCGGGCTGCCGCCCTTGCTGCGCTTGACCCTTGCTCCTGCTGAAGTCAACAGAAGGAGGTTCAGTGACTCCAGAGGGATCAAGATGGAGCCTGCTGTGAGGCTTATTTTGGTAACCAGTTCTCTGCTGTTGGTAGAAAAGAGCTAGTGTCCTCATCTGTGCCATTTGTTGTGTCCAACTAATCCCTCCTGGGGAGGGAAAGAATCAAACAGAATTAACTTCTGTCACAAGAAGTGATGGGATTGCAGGAGAAGCTGGTCTGGCAGTGTAAGTGGTGAGATTTTGGTGTTACTGTCCTGGTGATATTTCAGGTTCTGTGATGTAGATACATCTGTGAACTAGAAGTCAGGAGTCCTGGCATTACCCTCCTGGCTGTACTTCTTTCTTGTGGTTTGACCTTAGAGGTCCTCTCTCTATACCTCAGTTTCTCCTCTGTGAAGAAGAGATGGTGGTGGGCCTCTGTTACCCAAGGATGGTCCTGTAGTTCCTTATACTGAAGCTCTTAGGGGCTTGTGCTGAAAGGTGGGTTTGTGTCTTTGGCCATTTAATGCTTTCTCTGAAATGTCAAGCTGGGGCGGGTTTTTATTTGGGATGGACTTACTCTGGTTGGAGACTGTTATTTTAGCTTCAGCCCCTACCCTTTTGTGCTCAAGTGAGGTTTCCACATGTTTTGTGGCACAGGAAGTTGTAGAGGAATCAGACAAACACTCTTTGTTTCACGGGAAAAGATTTTCTGGTATAAATAAAGGAAACCACCAGCACTTGTGGCTGCACTTTTATTTTCAAAATAACAGTGTGTCTGTATTGCTGCTAAGCTGTTGATGGGGAGGGAGACAAAATGATCATAGACTTTCTCCTTTTCTAGTCCAGCATATTCTCACTCAACTGCTCCAAATTTGAATTTATGCCTTGAAGAGTTAATGTGGGTCCTGTCTGCATTTTAACCTTACTTCCCCCTCCATTCACAGCAAAGAACCTCTGACTCAAATCTGGAGGTGTTTTGCAGGGTAGGAGTGTGACTTAATTGTGGGATTAACTTTTAACGTGGGCTGAAGCCCAGATTGCAGGAAGGGAACAGACCTAGTGGTATTAGTCCTTCGGTGACCTTCCTGTGCTTCCCCATGAAAGAGACCTTCTTCCATTTGTGACACAGCCAATGGAAAGGAAGCACAGGCAGAGTCAGCCCAGCAAAGTGTGGAATACAACTCCCGGTACATAGGAATAAGTGTAGGTATGGTAGAAGGGGCAGGGCTTTGCTGTAAGGTTGACTGTACCTCAGTCATGTGCTCCAGTTTGGTTTGGGTGGTGACTGTGCAAATGAACTACAGAGCATTGTGCAGTCTCCGTGTGAATGCTCTGTGTCCAGCAAAATAAGGCAACGTGCCTTTTGTGGCAGGATTTTCTGGCTGGCAGCTAGGGAAAGATTCCCGGGTTCCTTTTCAGAGGCTGATTCAGATTTTGAAAGACCATCATGTGTTATAGTAAAGGTAGGGACTCACAAATTCTTCGTGTGAAGGATTTAGTCTTGCTAAATCTCCCAGATCTCAAGTATGGTTGCCAGGGTGCAGCTGTGAAAGTTAAGTCCCTGCAAAAGAGGTTGATTGTGCTGTTCTTGGGGCAATCTGTAATCTGGATTCTCTGGTGTAATCCAAATGCCTGGGTAGTGCAAACATTTAGGAAAACATGGCAGATGTCAGTTTCACTTCACTTTTCTACTCTGTTTCGGTTTCTGCCTGCTTTATGCTCTGGACTGGTTGTGGTGAGCAGCACTTGATCTGCGCAGGTAACTGCTATGTTCCCTCCCTCTTACTTTCCGTCCCTCCCCTTGACGTAGGCAGGGGAGCATTTTTATCCTGAACTATGCCTTTACTGCCAGAGTTCTCAGATCCTGTGTCTGGCACAGTGTGAATAATAAACAGTGCACTTCAGTGACTATCTTTGTGCACGCAGAATTTCCCACATGTTAAATTGTTCAACTTGTTGGAACATAGGCGGTGACTAAGGTCACTCCAAAGGGGAACAGGGAGAAGGAGGAGAAGGAGGTAGTCACAGACAAGATAGGAGAACAGACAGGAAACATAAGGCAGTTAGGGGAGGAGGGAAGAGGACGGGAAGGAACAAGGAACAGAAACATGTTGTCTTCTACACAAGGAATACCGACAAGCAGTCCATGCCTGCCAGGCTACATTTCCCTTTCACAAGCCACTTTCTCTTTTAATAGCTGCTCACGCTCTCTGACACTTCAAACTCCTTGGATGGAAGCTCCTCCCCTCTTGTACCCGCTCTCAGCACTTCAGCACTATGGTACTGTCAGTCCTGCATGACCTAGAATTAACTTTCAACAATTAACTGCGGGCTGTGAGCTCCAAGCCCTGCAGCTTTTGCATTTTTGTGGCAAAGTAACCTTTATGCCAGTTTGTCACAAGTTCAGGGCACTTTAGAAACGCTTACTGGAGACCATTATTTTCCATGATGCAAGCAGTTTGCTCTTATCACTCTGAGTTATCAACCTTGGTGCTGGAGGACTCTGCATACTGTACAGGTGGATCATTATAGTTCATTACAGCATGGGGCAGGTACTATCTCCTTGTGCGTACTCTTATCCTCTGCTACATGTGACATCCTTTGTTGCCATTGTGGTGCTAGAGCTAGGAGGCCTGGAGGGCTCCAGGTACTTGCTGTTTGCAGTACTATACTAGCACCTGGGGTTTGTGTGTGTGTATTTATCTATACTATCTCTTATCTCTCTAAATCTCTCCAACCCTTGACCAAGCAGCAAAATGAAGCTTTGGCAAGAGACTGGGAAGCATTGAGAAATACTTGTGAAATCAGTGCAGATCGCAAGCAGTTAGTGTTTGCTCCATTCGTAGGGAAGGCATGGGATAATGGCAGATCCACCCTGTTCCCCCTCCCACACTGTCTCATTGTGGTTCAGTAGCCAAATATATAGTCTGGTTAATCCTGGGGGTGCTGTGAGCCTACTTTTAATCTTTCAGTGGCTGGCTTGGTTCCTTGGTTTGGGAAAGTGGTCAGTGTGGAGACATTAAGGCTGTGACTTGTAGTGGATGCTGTCATGGTTCCTTGGTGACCTGCTGAGGTGGATGTTCTGCATAGCCAAAGGAGGTAGATGACAGGAAGGGTGAAGATGCATAGCTCCATAGTTCAGAGCCTCTTCCTGCTCTTAGAAGTATCTGTGTGCTGAGGTCTGTACAAAGGATGCTTCTGGCCTTAAAACCCACTGGGGCATCCACTGGCTGTTTTGAAAGAGAGTAAAGGGCAAACCAGTGAAGGGCCTTAATCCAGAGCACAGATTATCTGCTGCAGCTTCATTTTTTTTTTGGCTGAGCTGATATTCTTAGTGGCAGCATACCAGGAGTATGGGGAATAGCAGAGAAGAGGTTTGGGGAAGAGTTACCTGTGGCATGTATCATGGTACCAGGGTGGCAAACAGTGAGGCTCTCTTGTCCATCTTGCCTTTGCCCTGAAGCAGCTGTAGGAGGAGATTGTCTTTTTCCCTTCCCACTTGATGTGTGTATATGTAGAGCACAGACAAAGGATTTAGGCCTGCAAGACTGTTAGTGAAGAGTGTAGGGTAGTCATGTTGCAACTGTCTGGCTCACTTTAAGGGGTGAAGCACTAGACATTCTTGAGCTAAGTTTGCATTAACTTATTCCCTCCATTCCTCTTTTAGTTATCAAATTCCTGGAAGTCTACGAGCGCAGCTTCTGCAGGACTATTGAGACCCTGGTGGACATTTTCCAGGAGTATCCTGATGAGGTGGAGTACATATTCAAGCCATCCTGTGTGCCTCTGATGAGATGTGCGGGTTGCTGCGGCGATGAGGGCCTAGAATGTGTCCCTGTGGATGTGTACAACGTCACCATGGAGGTGAGGGTCCAGTTTGCAATCTGCCATGCTTGGTTGGAAGGAAGCAAGTCAGCCATCACAGCCACCCCAAGTCCCAGCTCCCAGCTAATTCAGAGGAAGTGCGGCCTGCCCCAGGGAGCCTTTCTTCTGACTCTGGTGCTCCATGTTACACCATGCAGGGTTAAAAGATGAGTTGCCTATGTCTATTTAAGGCTAAGAGGAAAGTCTATTTTTTGGCTCTTGCCCAAATACAGTAGGTAGGAGCATACAAAGGAGCATTTCTGCAAAGGAGCACTTTGTGCTTAGAGAATGCAAAGGACCATTTCTGATGGTGTTATCTCCAAGTTCCCAAAGAAGATGCTCCTTGGGCCCTTGCTCCACTTTCAACACACAGCTGTTGTTCTGAAGGCAGCTGAGTAGGGCAGAAGGGGAGAACCTGTTAGTACTCTCTCCTGAAGGGCATGTGAGGTCAGCCTGTACCAACAGAGCAGGGAATTTGGGTCTTTAGCTACCCTGGCACAGCAGAGGTTAAAGGGGCTCTAAGAAACAAACTGCTTCTATGTCAGCTGGAAAAGCTTTTCTGCCTCTCGGCATCTTCCTCCTTTGTTTGGAGGCTGCTGAATTTATTTCTTGGAAGAGACACAGGTAGCCGTGATAGCAAAAGCTAGGCCGATGGGGGAAGATGCAAATTGCTTCAGAGAGCTTAGTTACTGCCCTTGTCTGTTATACTGGATCCCAGCTCTTGTCCAAAATCATACTGGTCCCCATTACCCATAGCCCATAGCTCCCTCACCTCCTTTTGTCCCTTAGCCTCTTGAATAGGCACTGCAAATGTTGCTGTCACTTTTTAATATCAATGAGAGATGTGCAGTGCTAAGTGATTAACCAGCAGGTCCTTTTACTTGAAATATGGGCTATGTTTGAACTCTGTTGGAGAGCCTGCCTGTGCCCTTTCATGGTTCCCCATACTGCTTTTCCACTTGCAGGCTCCAGCTTGAGGCAGAGCATACTAACTTGGTGTAGCTAGGGATGGTTTTCTTCCTACCATTCCTTGCTTGATGACAGTTCTTGACTGGTACGCCTGTATGCCTGTAAAGGGTCAGAAGCACTTAAGCAGATCTCTAGAGTTAATTTTCCAGCCATATTATGGGTTAAGAGAATGTGACAATATTCCATAGCTTCTGAATAACTTCCCTGGAGATACCTGGGGCTGGGTGGTGTCCGGCTTTGCAGGTCTCTTTTAAACACAGATCTCCAGATTTATTTCGTGTGTCAAGTTACTGAGAAAGTGAGATGTCAGCTGGGAAGGAAGGGTGGCTTAAGGAAAAAGGAGCTTGATTTGGAATTTTTCATTGAGACCTTTGTGTGAGACTGAAGCCTGGCTTCTGCACAAGCAGGCTGGATGTTTAGCTGCTGTCTGTCCAGCATCAGCCAGGTAGGGCTGACTGAGAACCTTGCTGTGGTGGTGCAGCCTCTCCCATGCCTGTCTCCAAGGGAGTCCACTGGTGCTGGCACTGGGCATGCACGAGCAAACAGGGCTTTGGCACAAGTCTGGTGTTGCTGCTCGCTTGTGATCAAAGGCCTTCCCTGACTGGGAGAACAGGGCCTCAGAGCTCACTCGAACTCTGCCCTGTTCTTCCCAGGAGCACCTGGGGTGTCAGTGCTTTGATGCACAACAGCCTGATTTGGAGCTGTGAATATGAAGAGTGAACAGGCAGTGACTCTCTGTTTCTTTCATTCCAGATCATGAGAATTAAACCCCATCAGAGTCAGCACATATCACACATGAGCTTCTTACAGCACAGTAAATGTGACTGCAGGTGAGAATGGAGCAGCACTGGTTCCTCTTGCAATAAGCTTACTCTGAGCCTTTCCTTTTTTCTGCCGTTGGGTTGGGTCTCTTGTTCAGACACTTCTGCAGCCTTCTCGATTGGTTTGCAGTGGGATGGCTGAGCCTGGGAAAAGAAGCCCTCTGCTGTCAGGGCTCTTCCATCTCTGGCTATCACAGGTGGACAGTGCTAGCCTGCATCTTGGAAGCTTTTGGCACTAGCCAAAAAGCAAGGGTCAGCAGGAGAGCAAAACCACTTTGAGATGGACCACTTAACCTGTGCTATGGGCATGGTGCAATGCTACCTGTACATGTCCTTCCCTGGACTTGGTGGGAAGTGGGGATAATACCAGAAGTATATGTGATGAACTCTCTTCTAATGAGGCCTTTGTTCTGTCTTTTCCCACAGACCAAAGAAAGATGTCAAAAACAAACAAGAAAAGTAAGTGACAAGCCTTTCCTCTTTTGTCTTTTGGTGGTTGGTTGGCATTTCCTCTCCCCACTGCCCCTTGCCCTTTTCTTTGGTTGGATATTCTCACTTTAAGAAGGTGTTTTTGGAAATGGCATATGGTACTGCATGGGGCGATGCTCTGAATCCATTCCAGGTGGTCACAGAAACCCAGATCTGATGGTCCTTCCTTCATACCCCAGACATGGACCTTGCATGACCCATGGCCATGGCAGTCATTCCTAATGCTTTTTCCCGAGTCAGGGAAGTCCCGTCGTGTCTGTCCTGCTGGAATGGATTCAAGGTGCAGCCCCCATTCTCCCCTTCCCTCTTCCTGGGGTGTTTCTGGTTACTGCAAATTGCTGCTTTTCTTTATTAATATTTTTTTTCTTGCTGCTTGAGTGAGTACTTGCTGGCTTCTTTCACAGCAGCTTTGGTAGGAGCTCTGCTGGCTACAGGGAGAGGTGGAAGTTGAGGCCTGGTGGAGGCAGGACTGATGCCATGCAGGATGTGACGCTGGTTTTGGTTGGGTGGGGACCTGGGAGGGTGTAAAGGGAGGTGGATGTCCTAGCTGGGTCTTGGTGAAGACTTTCATGAGGAGGTTTTTGAATCTGATGGATTTGCTTTGGTGGCCTGAAGGAGGTTAAGTCACAACCTTCCCTTTACTTCCTCCCTAAAGTAAAAAGGTTGTGGAAAGTAGAAAAATAAGCTCTAATCCTGCAGTAGTTGCAGGGATGAGCATAAAATATGAAACAAGGTTGAAAAGAAAGAATGATCTCTCTGAGCGAGAGGATCAGCTGGACTGCGCATGACTGGGAGAGCAGCTCTGCCATTCAGAGGTGCAGAGTTGGAGAGGAAGGAGTGAGTATTTGGAGATGAGGCTGAATCTGAGACAGAGGGAGCAAACAGGAGAGAGAGAGTTCCTTTCACCCCTCTCCTGGTGGTTGTATGTTTCTAGCTGCCTTCCAGCCTCTCCTCCTCCCCCTGGAAATGTGCTCCTGGCTGCATCAGACTGCGTGCAGCCTGCAGTCCTCTCTGCGCAGGGCCGTGACGGGGACAGTCGGTCTGTGTGGCTCTGTAGTTTGAAGGTGTGCGAGTTTGGTCTGTGTGAGCTCTGGTGAGGATGGGGTGTGGGTGTAGCAGCCAGCTCAGACTGTGTTGCATTCACTTTCCTCTTCTAACAGCACCTTGCCTGCTCTTTGCTGGTTCTGCACTCCCCAGGGAAGGAAGGGAAGGGATGGGAGAGACTGGTGTGCTTTGATTTGTGCTGGATTGAAAGTCTTGTTATATTGGTACCCCTCTCCTCCCTTCAGGTTGATTTTCTTCCCCTCACCGTGTCCCTGTGACTCCTGCCTGACATGTAGGGCAGAGCCGGGATTGAGCTGATGCTCTGACACTCGTTCCAGTGAGACGACTTGAACAGGGCCTAGGAGACACCTATGGTGCTTTCTCTTCTGTCCCTCCAATTCCCTTTGACAGCTCTCTCCCGAGATGGGCTGCACCAGGGAACGAGGGAGCCTTTGCTGAACTGCCTCAGAGCTGGGACTCATTTGCCTGACAAGCCCTGGTGCTTTGCCTAGGGCCTTCTCCTTGCATGTCTCTCCCTTGCTCCTGTGCTAATGTGGCTCAAGGAGCAGTACAGGCTCCAGCCTCCCTCGCTCCCTGTGCTCTTAATGGCCCATAGGAATCCATGGTTAGTGTCCAGGACTGCGTGTCCTAGCCCCTGCCTGCTCAGCTCCTGCCCAAGAATCAGAGGCAACTGGTGGATTTTTCAGAATGGAGTCAGTGCCTTGGCTCCATCTGCTTGTCTGGCAGATCCACGTGGAAGGTGACAGGAGGGAAGGGATGGAAGAACTGAAAGCAGAACTGCTTGCTGATTCTCTCCTGGGTAAAATAACTAGGTCAGCCCATCCTCTTCCCCCTCTTTACTCTTCAGTACTCAGAATGGAGGCTGCCAAAGGAGATGTTACAGACATCCCAATAAGGTCTCCTGCAGTCCTCTGAACCACAGGTAGGAGGTGAGGTGGATGAGTAGAGCCTTCAGGTTGGATAGCCCTCTCCCACATCAGTGCTGTGTAGATCAGATCTCTTCCCTTGTCTGTGGAGTGCTCCCATCCCAAGGCAGGATTGGCACCCGCCCTGCAGCAGAGCTATTGGAGCTGAGCTGCCCCCTCCTAGGCCCAGTGCTGGGCAGTACATCAGGTCAGAGTGGTTTCCTCTTGCCTGAAGAGAGCCCTTTCACTCAGTTTGTCGTTTGTCAGTCATTGTGCACCTGTGCTTGTCGCCTGGAATGGTTGTCTGCACTCACCGCGGTGGCGTGATGCTTTCACAAAGCTTTCTGTTCCTTCTCCCTCCCACCCCCTGCCCCTTTCCCACTGCCCCTCTCTGGAGGGGACAGGTGCCCCTCTGAGGCTCCAGCAGATGTGCCTCTGCTCGCAGCAGCCTTGCAGGAGGTGGTGTCTGCTGAGTTCCCTGGTGTTGGCTTGGCTGTGGGCAGGCTGGTGGCGGAGCTGACAGGAGTGCCGGAGCCGGTGAATGTGTGTGCGAGGTGGAGATCTGTGCTTCGGCCCTGGGATTTACCCTCCAGCCCTGCCTCATGTGCTTCTCCCCTCCCAGCAAGGCACATGGCTGTATTTTTTTTCTCTTCTTCCTTGCATTTTCTTCCGTTTTCTCTCTTTCTCTCCCTTTCTTTCCCCCTCTCTCTTTCTCTTTTTTTTTTTTTTTTTTTTTTGTTTTTCTTCCAGAAAATCAAAGCGAGGAAGGGGGAAGGGTCAAAAGAGAAAGCGCAAGAAAGGCCGGTACAAACCACTCAGCTTGTACGTTTGTGTCCTCTGCTTGTAGACTCTCTTCCCTCCCTCTCCCAAACCAATCTGCCTGCTTGCTGCTCGCTCAAATCTCACCCTCCCCTCCCAGTCACTGGTGGGCTGCAGATCCTGCAGGGGTAGCACTGGTGGTGGCACTGCTCTGGCACTAAGGCTGTCTCAGGGAAGGTGGCTTTAGCTTGCTTGGCTCTCTAATCATCACTGGTGGCCGTTGTCCCAAGGCACAAGAGTGTGGTGGGTGGACAAGTACCCCGCACCTCTTCATGCCTTCCAGTTGCAACTCTGTCATCTGCTTTCCGCCACTTGTCTCGTGCCCTCACTGCTATGATGACTGGTGACAGCAGGCTGGCATCTGCCATGCATGTGTGTGTGTGTGTGTGCGTGTGCACATGTGCGTGCGTGTCTGGTGGAGTCACAGGTGGAGAGGAGAGGTGGGACCGTGGGAAGCCAGAGAGGGGGTGCTGGGGAGCTGAGGGTGGGCTCTCTGTTGTTTTTGGTTTTTTTTCTTCTCTCTTTCTGCTGGATTTGGTGGCTTGTCTCTCCCTGTCTCTTTCGCTCTGCTTCTCTCATGGTGGTTCACAAAATTCTGCATTGTAAATTCACGGCCCCTCCATAGGAGACTCCTAGGTGGCAAGGTTGGGATGGGGCTTACAGAAAGGAGAGCAGTGCTGGCTGCAGGGGTCAGCATGTGATGCTGGAGCCCAGCTGCTTTCCAGGGGAGGAAAGACCCTGTGTATTTAAGTAGTTTAGCCGCTGGCCTCTTTCTACTCAAATAGTCCACTTCAGAGAACTCCTTTCACTGATGTGTCAGTAGCTGGCTGGGCCTCTCACCTTCCCATCCTTGCTTTCCCCTTCTTCCTCCCTCTGGCCTGAGCCAGTGGATCCAATGCAGCATTTGTGAATACTGTGCAGAAGGCCTGTTTTCTTTCTCTACGCTAATGCAAGGGGTTGCTGTCCTGGGGCTGTCGAGGTGCTGCTGGAAAATCCATCAGCGCACGGCACTCTAGTGGGCAGCATGGGGGCTGCGGGAGGGGGCAAGGGGATTGCTTTGATGTTCAGGGTGTTGCATGTGTATTTTCTTTCTGCTGAAGCGCTGTAGCTTAGACATCTTTCCTTTTGCCTTTTTGCAGTCACTGTGAGCCTTGCTCAGAGAGGAGAAAGCACTTGTTTGTACAAGATCCCCAGACCTGTAAATGTTCCTGCAAATTCACAGACTCACGTTGCAAGTCGAGGCAGCTTGAGTTAAACGAGCGCACTTGCAGGTTTGTGTCCTGAAGGATGAAACACACAAAGAGAAAGAGAGAGAAAGAGAAAGAGGGGGGGAGCTTGCTTCCTGCTGACTTCTGGCACCAGTGCTATTTGATTACTTCTTTTCTATGTCCTACGTGGGCCAGAGAGCAGAGGGACTAACTGGGGTGAGGACAGAGTTTCCCTGTGTCAGAGGGCAGCTGTGCGTTTCAGGTGTGCTCTCAGGACTTGGATGGGGACTGCTCGCAGAGACAGGCCCTTTGTATCTCAGGTGTTCTTTACCATAGGATAGGATAATGGAGTTCATGTTGCTGAGGTAGGCAGGGGGAGAGTCTGTATCCCTCTGTACCTTATTCTTACCTGTACGCAGCTCTGAGCATACTGTTGGACAAAGACAAATCCTTAACTGACTAGGATTTGACTACCCCTGTCTTCTAAGCCCTTTTTCTGTGGCTTGTAGATGCTCTGCTGTGTGGAGAATGAGGAAAGCCACTAGGAGCCTCCCTCAAGTCTGAGCCTAGATTCTCCTTTGCCTCTTTGTTCTTCTAAAAGCCAGGGAGAGTACCCTGTCCTCTTGTACTGTGCTCACAGTTCCCTGCCCAGAGTTGTGGTTTGAGAGGCTGCACTCAGGACTGTGAATGGAATACTGCAGATTTAAGTCTGACCCTGGGTGTGAAGGCAGAGGTGTGTATTTCAGGTGTGAGGTGGGAGACATAAAGGCACTGTAGGGTTAGTGTTAGTTCACAGTTAGCTGTGCATGTGTCATCTGAGTGCTGTCACACACCATCTGTGGCACAGACAGATAAAGAAACCGATTCCCGGTTCTCACCTGAGCACTTCAGTGAGCTCAGTGGGGTGTCTTGACTTGCACAAGCCATGTGTGCACCTCTGGTGTGGGATCATCCTGCCTGTGTAGAGGCAGACACAGAAATGGGGTTGCTAATGAGCACTTGGCTGTGACTCTGAACTTGGATACCTTTCACAGAGATCTAGGAGATTGTTCCTGTTCCTGCAGTATTTCAGTGGCAGTGGCTCAAGGGGAGAATACAAGGGGGAGAGATTCAGGGTCCTCTGTGGCTATGTCTTGAAAAGAGGAGACATCCATTGGCTAGGTGGCTAAGGCTGATACAAGTTGCAAGTGCTTCCTTTGGGTGTGAAAATTCTTTGTGTCCAAGCCAGAGAGGCATTGGCACTGCCAGCATGGTGGAAACTGTTGTGTATACAGAGAATTTTTTTGGGGTGCTGTAATTTCAGTGGGAAAGTAATTGATGGAGAGGCCAGAATAGAGCAACTTCCAGACTTAAACTTCTCCTAGCGAGCAAAACCCCTGAAGTGAGACCAGACTTAATGTTAGCCTTTTCCCCCCTGCTCCTTTTCCCAAAGTCCAGAGTAACTGATAATTACCTCAGAGAGTTTGAAGGGTGAGAAATAGTAACAAATGCAATGAAAAATCAAAAAATACTCCAGAGAAATCATGACTGCAGAAGGGGTTTGCTAGTTTCACTTACTAGTCCCTCTCTGTGATGGGATAATTGCCACTAAGGGAGGTTTCCAGAGGCGATGTGTTGGCCAGAAGAATGGGAAGGAGTCATAGGAGTGGTTAGCTTATCAGTTCCCAGATAAAAAGCTGGTTAAGCTGAAGTTCCTCCTGCTCTTTCTTGTAGAATTAGAATTGGGACCTACAGGGGAGGGTAAATTCTCATTTCTCCTGCTGCTTCTTCAGCCACTGGTGTTCTCTGGTGCTGACCACCACTCACAACAGCTAGTGGAATGAAAAGCACTTACTTTTCACCTTCTTGCCTGCATGAGGCTTGTTTTCTGCACTGCTTCCAACCCAAACAAGAGACTAGGTGGAGGGCCGAGGGTGTGTCTCTGCATGCATTGCTTAGCCTTGTTTTTCTGTGTTTGTGTGTATTTGTGTGTATGGTGTGCAAAGATGCAAACAAGACACTCTGCTTATCTGTAAGGAAGCCACCAATTCTGCTCCAAAATTTGCCCGTTTGAGTATACCCCCTGCTCTGTCTAGGGGAGCCTGGGGGAATAGAATTCATTGACTCGTTTTGGGGTCGATATTCTCAGCTGATTTGCCCCATCTGCACAGCACTTCACCCCACCAGTGACGTCATGCCATGTCTTAACACCATGTGCTCTTAAACACATTAGCCACCACCCTTCCTTCCCTTCCCTGCCCTAGTTGCACCCCCATCACAAACATTAACCCCATTCTCTTTTTTTTCCTTCCTTCTCCTCTTTGACAGATGTGAAAAACCAAGACGGTGAGCAGCGGAAAAGAAGGGGAAACAGCCCTGTTTCTGGAGCCTGATTTCTCGCCTGGACAGAATAAAACAAAACAAAACACTAATCCAAATGAACGCTAAAAATGAAGGATCGGTAGAGCACAGCACTTTCAGTACGGACGATGGACTCCGGAAGGAACATTCCCCAAGGCACCCGCCGCACAGAATTCACCTTTGGGTTTTGAACTGTTTTATTTTATTTTTCTTTTTATGCTGCTAAATAACGGAGCCAGGAAGACTTATAGGGGTGTATTTGATGGGTTTTCCCATGCATACATATATATGTGTGTATACATGCATATACATATATATATATGTATATATATTTTAACCACATCTATATATACATATATGTATATCTTAACCACACACACACACACATATATATATAATATATATATATATATATATATATACTGATTATTTTTTTTAACATTGCTAATGTTATTGGTGTCTTCACTGGATAATACTCGACTGCTGTGGACACAAGCGGGCTACTTGGGGCATAAGAAACAAGCTAAGACTGGACTTGAGTAGAAGCGCTGGGTGTAAACTTCTTAACTCTAACTGACTTGTGCGGCCTCCGCTGTTTCTCTGTAGAGTGTGCTGTACCACAAACCACCTTCTCCTTGCCTGGGTCAGGGAGGAGAGGTGATGGAGAGGATGGGCAGGGAGTTCCAAAGAGCGGCATCCTAGGGTGCGATGGGTCAAAGGCCAAGGAAATGGCCATCTCCGTGATCAAGGATTCCTCCTCCCCTCTCTTCCCCCAACCTTCGCCCTTACTCGTCTCATAACCTGCCTGCCTTGCTGGGACTTGGGATGTCAGTGTACATTTTGCGTTGACTTTATTCGCTGTAGAACCTTTGCCAGAGAGACGTGCTGGCTTCTCTTAAGGATGGTGGGCAGCTGATGCGCACTGACTTTCTGTTCAAGGAATTATCACAGGAGTCTAGATTTCCTGCCCTTGGTGGCTGCAGAAGGACACAAGGTCTACAATGTGCTGAAGCAAGAATGGGGACCGGTGCATAGCCACACAGTTATTCAGCACTGTCTGCTTTCTTCATGCACAGAGCTGCCACTCAAGAGCATCCAAGATGCTTATGGAACATTTCTGGAAAGGGATATTAATCAAAAGTATATACACAGTAGTGGGGGTGTGTGTGTATGTATGTGAATGTATGCATTTGTGTGTATGTATGTATGTATGTATGTGTTTTTCTTTTTTATATATATATATTTATTTTTATACATATATATATATAAAAAAATAATATATATGTATGCCAAGATTGAAGGGGGGGAAAATAAGAAAGCAACTTTTGCTGCCTTCAGTTTGCGTGCCCAGTGTGAGTGACCCTTAAGAACGTCAAGATTTTTTTTTTAAATGACGTACTGTAAATATCAGGCCCCTTTTCCATGTGTTGGGCTGGGGAATCAAATGTGAAGACAGCTGGAGTCCCTTAGCTGTGTCGTGAGGTTCTTGGCTATGTGTGTATCTGCAGTGTAGGCTGTGGTGAACGTGAAACCCACCTTACACACGCGCGCACACACACACACCCCTGAAAGTGTGTTTGTACATCTATGTGGATATATATAATCTAGTTCTGTGATTAAAATTATTATTAATAATAATAATAATCAAAAAGGTACTCGGTCTGTGTCAGAATGCTGCCAAACATCATCTGCAATTGAATTTTCAACGCCTGATAATGTACAACACGGAAAGCTTCCAAAAAGACAAGACAGTCTAAAAACAGACTCACAACAAGCGACTACTAACCACTAGGATCTCCCCATCCGACTGATGGCTTTCAGAAGGAGAGAAAACACACGGGTGGGTGCTTGCATCTGCAATGTAGAATACTCATGCTGCATCGTGTGCAAGACAGAGGCTTCCGATCGGGGGAGGGAAGAGAAAGTGTTTTATATACTTATTTAATATCCCTTTTTAAATTAGAAATTAAACAGATAATTTAATTAAAGAGTAGGGATTTTTCAGTATTCTTTGTTAATATTTAATTTCAACTATTTATAAGCCGTACCTCCTTTTTTTTTCTTTTTTTTTCTTTTTTTTTTTTTTTTTTTTTTTTTTTTTGTACTGGTTGTGTATAAATTTAACCTTCCTGTTGTCCCATCCCGTCTCTCCCCAATTGTTGGCAGAGTCAGTAGCATGTTATGGGCAGTTATTTAATTAATTTCTCTAACACCTACCCCTACACATTCCTATTGAGACAACGGTTAGATATACATCTACATACTATATATATATTTGGCTATGTGTTTGTATATATATATATGTTTATGTATATGTGTGATTCGGATTAAATAGACACTACGATTTTTTTATATATGTAAAAAGAAGAAACAGGAAAAAATAGAAAATTCTACATCTTGAATCTCTCTCCTTTTTAATTTTAATATTTGTTATCATTTTATTTATTGGTGCTACTGTTTATCTGTAATAATTGCGGGGAAAAAAGATATTAACACTACATATTGTGTCTAGTGAATTTTTTCAAGATATTCCTTAGTACATATTTATTTTTAAACAAAGAAATTACAGATATATCTTAAAACAACAACGACGACGACAAACAAACTTTTTTTTGTATTAAAGAATTTAATTCTGACCTTGATTTCCTTTGCCTTCTCCTTCTGCCTTGCATCCTGGTTTTCTTCCATTGTGTAGCAGTTTCTCCAGCATTGCCTCTGGAGGCTATAGGGCATCAGCAACTTACCAGTTGGATTCTGATTTGGGCCCAGAGCCTCCAAAAGCATCTAGGTACCTAAAACCCGTTGGAATGAATGGGAGGTAGGCACCAGCATCCTTGTGTGGAGCTCAGCCTGAGTTCCTGCTTGCTGAGAAGAGGGTGGTGTGACGGGCAGGACCAAGGGGCAGGACTCCTGGGTTCCTTCCCAGCCCGATGCCAAGCAGCGTGGTGATGGTCCCAACCCTGCCTCTCTTGTCAGGAGCCAAGTCCCATGAGCTGGGCACTGTACAGGCATGAGTAGATGCAATCTCCTGGTGGGATTTACAAGCCAAGGTGAAAGTAATGCTGTGAGCCTGCCCTTTCTGGTAATGGACATGTGTCTGCAGCTGGACTTGCGTGTATGTAACTCACTGTCAGAGATGGCTCAGCCAGACCTTGCCATCCCACACAACGTTGAACAAAAAAACTACTTAGCTCTGACAGTGCTCATCACTTCATGGGGTATTTTGATACCATTGCATCTTTTGTGATGTGCTCTGGGTCCAGGAGGAAGAACTCTGGCAGTGGTGTCATTTCCTCATCATCCATGGAGATGAATGTCTCACATGTCAGTCATCTGTCCAGACTGGAAAGGAGCATGCAAGATGTGTCCTGGATGTCTGGGAGGTGACTCAGGGTAATACAGACCACTGAGTTCATGGCTGCATCATTCCTACTCTTGCAAAGGTAAAGAATCTGCCTTCTATTTAGGATGGACTCAGGTAGCTCAACAGGTGGACCTGCAGTCACTGCCTCAGCAGAGGGTGGAGCGGAGGAAAGAGGATGAATACCTGAGGACACTTTGGTTCACTGTGTTCAGTAACATCTTGTGGACTGCAGCAGTGAGGTGAGAACGTGAGCTATCTGGATGTTTCTGCATGAGGAACCCAAGGAGTTGCTTCCCTTGTATATTCACCACTGGCTTTTGTTCTGTGTGGATCTATGGGCTCCTTCGCTTGTGGCTGTGCAAGGTGATGAAGACAGCAAGCCTATCCTCGGGAGACCTGCTCTGCCTGTTTGTGACCTGGGGAATGTTTACAAGTCATCAAATTGGAAAAATTGAAACCAACAGGTAAGTGCTTCTCCTCTGGGCTGAGCTGGATGTGAAATCTCAGCACGAAAAGACCCAGGTCTTCTGGATGGATGAGTCGGCATGTTCTTGTCAGTCACAACACATCAAACCCTCATCAGCCTATCAAACCCTGTCCCACCAGTGGCAAGCTGGACTGGCTACTCCTGGTGCCCCTCTCTTTTCCGACCTCTAAGGGCTCAGGAGAAGTGGGATATCTGCAGAGCGAGCCACTTGGTAGCCACCGACTTCATGAGACAGTGACTGGATGGCATATTTCAGATGGGACAACTCACAGAATTTGTGTGGATGCAGCAGAGCTCAGGTAGCTGCCTCAAACAACTGCGACAAGACCTTGCCCAAGGTAGCTCTGATGGGGGTTACCGGGGGCCCTGGAAGCAGCCCAACTCTTCTTTGTTCTCCAGGGTGGGTTTAACTGGGCTGTCATCTCTTGTGAGGGAAGCGATCATAGCTTGATGTTGGAAATGAGCTCAGGCTGGTTGGAGAGGCTGTACAGGATTGAGAACCCTGCCTGTGGAGAGGCTGGGACATAGGAGAGCAGCTGCCCCTCACCCTACCCCGAGTTTGCACCTGGCTCGCCTGTGCCCTGGCCCGAGGTGAGGCGAGGACACGTGGAGGGAGGCCAGGTTTTCAGGCTGGCACTCTGAACTCGTCATACAGCCTTTCACCCTGTGCACGAGAACGTTCCCTGAAAGGCTTCTGGTCACATCCACCTTTTGGTTGCTGGCTAATTAAAATGCTATCTTCAGGCAGCCAGCTGATGCTTTCCTCGTGCCTGCTGCATTTATTCTGTGTGATTCAGAGAGCAGAGGCACCATGAAAAGCAGAAAAGGGTGCCCTGGGCAGACACAACAGAAAATCCCACTGGCATTGGAATAAAGAGTTTGGTTGGAAGCCCTGTCTGTCCCTTTTGGCACCTGCTAGCTGGTTTAACCCCTTGCTGCTGATGTCTTGCACTGCTCATCAAGCCCATAAGTCAGCCAGACTCTCTTTGGGCTCCACCACCACCTGCAGTGTCTGTGTTAGAAGTGCCTATAAATCTCCTGTCCTTCAGCATGGTACCTCAAAGGGCCTTGGAAGCCTAAAGGAAATTCATTTCACAGGCCATGTACTCCACTGTCTTCCCGTGGGACCTTTGGTAGTGAGAGATGGGTATTTTTATAGTAGTCCATGTGGTGAGTGTGCAGGCAGTCTCTCTGTGCTTGGGATGGCTGAAATTCAAGGCTAATCCAGATCATCCCGCAGTCCTGGTCTGGGCAAGCACCATGCTTGCTCCCAGCTCCCCATTTGGGGCCAGGCCAGTGTGGCCCTGGTGGCACTGTGCCACCCCACAAGCAGCTGCTGGCCCTTGCTGTGCCCCACAGCACCTGACACCCTGCCTGATGGGGTGGCTGAGCTGCTGGCCATCCCAGAGCAAGCAGGCACTCATGCCTGGACCTCCAGCCAAGTGCCCCGTATCTCGTAAGAGGTGGCGAGTTGTGGATAAGAGCAGGGAGGTGATATCCCCTGCACAGCAGGGAAGGAGGGTGTGAAAGGAATGCAGAGTGCCTGACCACAGCTTTGGGGAAGGCTTGCCCTTTGGTGTGGGGAGCTGGGAGGACCCCAGGCACTCTGCATCACGAAGGGGAGAAGGGTCAGGTTCCCCTTCAAGTGTTTGCTGGCTGCCTACTTCAGGACACTATCTCCAGAGCTGCAACTCACTGTCTGTGTGAGGTCACTGCAGACATATCAAGGGAACTGGGCTTGTTGGGCAAGTGCCATCTGTTTACCTGCCCAAGGCTGGCTTCCCAAGTCCAAAAATGCCTTTCCATAAAGATTTCTTTAAACTTGCTGCCTGAGGTGCCTCATACATGCAGATGAGCAGTGCTGCCCATCCACAACTGGGAGACATCAGGAAATACCTGCAGTTCTGGGCTGTACCTGTCTGTACATTGTGACACAGGACTGATCTTGCTGCTTTGTGCTCTGTATTTTTACCTTGCTTTTTCAGATGCCCAAAAAACATTCTTTGGGAGTGAAAAGAAGTGCCCCATCTCTCCTAGCCTGCATGTGCCCAAGCATCTCTTTAGGCATTGGGGCTGCCTGCTGCAGCCAGCTGCTGTAGGGTTCTCTGTGTTTTTAGCACCTAGGTGCCTCTGCTGCCCAGCCCACCACATTGCCCATCTCCTGGCCAAGCCTGGTGCATGCAGCAGGGGGAAGGCATCCTGCAAGCCTGATGCCAGCACAGGAGGGCTGTACTTGGGGCTTGCTCTGACACCTCCTTTGCCAGCTATTCTGAGAGTTGGTGTGCTCTGTGCTTGGAGTGTGTTGTGTGGTGGGACCCAGGCTGGGGAGGGCGTCTGGCTCTGCTCAGCCCCCTGCCAGGACTGGTGATGAGTGTCAGTTCCTGCTGAACATTCTCCGGGGGGGCTCACGTAATCCCTAAACAATCTGGGATGCAGGTCAGGATGCCTTCCTCCCAACATGTGTGGTAGCTTCAAGGTGAAAATCTTTGGCCCCAGATGGCATTACCTCTGAATCTTGGTCAAATGGGTCTGTGGTGAAGGAAGGGTGTGATTGATGTAAGCCCTTGAGCCCTTGCAACCCTTTTCAGTATGAGCATTATCTAAGGTGAGATAAAAAGGGAGAGACCTCACCATTCAGCTGCAAGCCCTACTGACAGCTCAGGAGAGGCAGCACAAGATGAGCAAAATTATCAACTTATGCAAGTAATTCAGTTCCACCACCTCTTCAGAGATTTTAAGGCCTGAGCTCTTCACCTTCATTTGCCCCTAACTCCTTCCTGAGCCATGGTGTACACTTTGGAAAAGTGGCCAAGCTGCCATCTCACTGCCTGGCCTTCCTGTCCTTCTCACCTACAGAGAGTCTGCTGGCACTGGATCCAGCCTGTGCCACAAACATACAGATACCAGGGATTATATGTTTGTGTCATTGGCCTCTTCTCCAGAAGCAAGACTCCCACTAGCAACCCTCCCTGCCCTTCCTTGTGTCCTCTGCTCTGACACCATGAGTACAGAAGCAAAAGCCCCAACAGAGATTTATGATGGACTCATTCCTTTCAGAGAAACCCCTCACCTGTGCAGATGCCTGTGCAGATGCTAACTTCTGGAAATACAACTTCCTGTTAATCATCTCTACTTTTTTTCGTCACAGCTCCAATTTGCCCATTCCCCCTCCAAGTCCTCTTCCTTATGCTCAAGTCTTCTTTTTTACACTGCAAGGACCTCACCTCTGGGACAGGCAGTCTGAAGACTCCTGAGCAGATTATGTTTGTTCAAAGGTGTTGTTGCTCCTGGGGATAAGAGGCTAACTCCTACTTGCTTTGATTTATTTCACTACTGGTAGTGTGGTGAATGGGGGTCAACAGCACAGGATATGATTGTTTCCAGTCTCCATAGGCATAATAAATTATGAGTCATAGGATCATCCCGAGTTATTCAGTGACTAACCTGAGGCTGGTCTTGAGGACGAGGGCCAATTTTTTGTTGCAGTATTGGCTTCCCAGTGCTCTGTGTTGTGGATGTGCAGTGTGGACCGGGTCGATACACACGCCTGGGAGAACTGGCTGAGCTGCCGGAGGAGGTGCTGATGAGTCAGGGAGTGGCATTGCCCTCTGCACCACTGCCTCACTGGGGTGGCTGGATGTACAGTGCAAGTGTCTGTGACTTTCGTGAGTCACTTTGTGGGACTGAGTGTGATCCACACCCTTGCTGAATTGTTGGGACCAGTCACGGACTCAGAGACATCCCAAGAGGAACAATTTGTGGGTTTAGGTTGTCTTGTTAACCATGTGCTGCTCTCCTGAACAGCCTAACCTGTTGCACTGCCTGGACTCTGTCCTTATCTTTACCTTCTCTTTTCTCTGGCTTGATTTCACCCTTAAGTTTGCAAACGTGTCAGTAGGTGTGTTTCCTTTCTCTCTGACGTAGACCCTCATATGCCTGTGGAGTCTGATTACGTCTCCTCTGGAGTAACTTCTTAGCCAGTGACATTAAATGGATCTTTAAGTCCCATGGTGTCAGCTGATCTCGCTCTGCCCTCTATCATTCCTCTTTCTTATATCCCAACACATTTCATATATAAAAATAACTCTCTCCTCCCCTCAAAAGTTGTCTACTGCTGAACACGCTCAAAGGTGAATCACCTCAAGAACACAGAAGATGCAGCTGGCTCTGAACATATACCCTTATGTCTCTCTCTAGATGCATCTCTCCATGGTTGCTCTTTCTCAACCTCTTCTGCAGTTCTGCCTTCCAGGGTGTCCCCTCCCACTGCAAAGCAGCTTTGCCCCAGATACATTAGCTTATCTTTTCCCAAGTTAAATCTCATTTTGTTTCCTGCTCATTTCTAATCTCTCTAAATCCTTTTGGAGGATTTCTCAGTTTGCTCTGGAATTTGCAATTGCTTCTGCTGGAGGTGCCAGCTCGGGGAGCTCATGGGAGAGCCTTCTCCTTGGTGCTGCTGAGCCAGGAGGGTGCTGTGGCTGCCAGTGCTGGGCTGTGGCGGTGCCCACGGAGTGGATGCAGTGCGGTCCTGCACGTAGCTGTGCTCAATCATCTGGTGAGCCGTGTTTCTGCCTCACCATCAGATAGGGATTGCCTAGCACAGCTGAGGGAGCCGTGGGAGTCAGCGAGTCCTGCTCTGTGGAACAGAGCAGAGGTGTGGGAAGAGAGGGAGTAAGTTCACTTCCCAACTGGATCACTGATACCTCGCTTTCCCTCCCTTGCCTTGATTCCTCCATCCTCCCTTTTGGACCCTTGACAGACACCAAGTGCCATTTACTAATTCTTATTTTATTTCCAGTTAGTAGAAAGCTTCCCATCTTGCTGAAATGGTTAGGCTTCTCTGTGTACCTTTTCCCAAAGCAGGTAAGTCATTGGCCCCTCACCACGCAGTCCCAGTGGCAGTCACATATCACTGCTCCTCTCCATCATTTGAGAGAGAACCTCAGCAGGTATTTGGGTATCAACAGCATCTCCTTCCATCTGGTATTTAGGAAGGAGACAGGAGCAAACAGGATAGGGGGATTGGGGGAGGGGGAACAACAAGGCACAGCTCAGGAGGGGTTTTGCTGGCTGGGAGAGTAGGACATAGTGCAAGGGTGATGAGGATGGAAGGTAAGGGATGCCCTGTGAGGGGAGGCGAGGTGGGAGGATGAGAAGGAGTAGGCTGGCTGTGTCTCAGGAGAGGGGTGGGGCAGGGCTGAGATTATCAGGCAGCTCCAGGTGCAGGGAACCCTCCCAGTTATGAAACCTCCTGCACCTCTATGGACACATTTCTCACTGGCATGAATTGCTTTGAGTGCTGGAAAACTCATGGTGAGGGTTTGAAGAAAGGCTTCCATCCTCCCCAGCACCTTCCCTGAGCAGCCCCTCGGCCTCCCCCTGCCACAGAGAGCCCTGCTCCAGACAGAGGGGTGGTGAGATCCTGTGGCTATGGACTGTGCAGATGAAGAGGCACCTGCTAGAGCCCAAGATGGCCAGCACTGAGAATCTTGTGCTACTTACACCAGCACAAGACCAGTGTGGTGTGGAAAACTACCTGCTTTTAGCCAAACCAAAAAGATTTTGGTCTTTCATGCTCCTGAAGACATGAAATCCAATGTATACTAAAAAGCTCAGAAGGTAAACGTCCCCAGATTGCCTTAATTTTCAAAGTGCTCTGAGGTTCAGCTGGGGAAGTGGTTTGGCAGCAATGACTCTCCTTCCCAGCCTTGAGTCCTGACAGTGAGTCCCCTCAGGCATGCTTCAGACTCTGCTCTTCAGGCTCTTGCCATATCCCTTTACATCCAGGTTCCACCCTATTTTTAATCCACTCCCCATCTTCTGGTGCTGTCAATCACAGACCTTTCTTGAGTCTGGAAGGGAGCTGTATATACATCCTTGTCTTGCTGTAGGTATTTTACAGTTTCTCACCCAGTTTTAAGTCACTTGGGCTCTAATTGCCTCTTGGGCTGTAAATACAACACAAACCCCAGACATCCAATCAGGGGTATCCACAGCAACTGCTAAATATTTTTTTCCAGAAGGGACCTTCAAACGTAGGTGAAGTTCCAGCTGTTCTACGCCAGGTTACTCACCTTCTGCCTATCTGGGGGCCCTTTCAGAGGGCTGCTACATTTCTTCACACCAAAGCATCTTTACATCCCCTTCAGGCACCCCAGACATCCCAGCACCATGAGCCAAACCCATTAGCTCCTCATCTCAGTGTCCTGGGATCACTCAGAACCGACCAGAGCACTGGCACCCCGCAGCTTCCTCACTGGAGGCTCTGCTCTGAGCAGCAAGTTTTCACTTTTTCTTTAATCACATCACCAAGTTTTAATGCCCAGCAAGAACTTTGACCCTTATCCAGGGATTAGTAGTTATCCGTAAGAGCTTTCTGTGGCAAGCCTTATAAAAGAACTCCAGCTTTGGAGAATGTAGGCAAATCATGTCCACTGGGTTAATTTTCTTTATTAGCTGACTACCTCGTTTTTCCATCCACAGCTCTCAGATATTGTCTCCTTGCTGCAGAAGGGCTGTTCCCATCAGTTCACAGGAAGTTCACTGCTGGGATTCTTGCTAGCACCAAGCCACCCTTAGCAAGAAGGGGAAATCTTGGCTTTGGTGAAATTAAGGGAAAAATGTTATGTTCGCTCATCAGGCTGTTTCACATCCCACCCCAGCACAATTAGGCAGTGATGGAGGGCTGCCAGACAGATCCTGTAAAGAGGCAAAATGTTTTAAATAAGGGCTGTAGAGGCAGCTGAGGTTAAGCAGAAATAGCAAAACCCATTTGGCTGATCAGCAAGTTTATTCATGAAAAGAAATATGGGCATCTATGTGTCTTTCCTAGTACTTCTAGCATAGCCTATTTCAAGTAAAATCCTGTTTACTGAGCAGGATTTCAGTAAGGCATAAAGGGAAATTCTGTTTGGATTATTGGCTGCTATTTTTCATGTGTGTGCAAGGTACACAGATGCAGGAAAACCAGGAGCACAGTGTGTTTTGGTCTAAATAATTAGAGGCAGGATTCACAGGTATATTCTGGCTGCTTTCAGCCTTTCCCGTGACAGAAAGCAGCTGCACACCCAGCATTAGCCAATCTGCTAATAGGCTGTGTCACAAGACACAGCATCACCATGTCTCACAAAGCAACTGCATTGTCCTCCCTAAGCTTATTGTGTGAAATATCACGGGAACACCACCAAATCGTGTTCCACAGACCATTCCAGACTAAACATCCACGGCCCTGCTCCCTGACCCAGACTGAGGGTCCTTGAGGGAGGAGAGAAGGCACCTTGCTTTTGCTGAGCTGGGAGCACAAGAGGTCTGAGCGCCCGATCAGCCTCTCCACGCAGACCAGCCGTGTGAACAGACACTAATGCACCCAGAGACTCCTCATTTTCTCCTTCAGATGATAAGTGTGGGAACATGCTAGCGACAAAAATGTTTTCTGTGGATACCTCTGAACTAGATCCTTGGCTCTTTCAGTCCAAGCAGCCTGAAAGACACCAGGAAACAGTTGATCCTTTGAGTCTGGGGTGCTGGTTAGCACTGGATGATTGGTCTCTAACTCACTGAGGGTGAGAGGGTGTGACTAAAGATGGAAGGCAGTGTAAGGATGGGAAACCTGCCTGGAGGATGCTACAGAGAATGAAAGGAGTTTTGGATAGGATCTTGTAGCCGAGACAAATCAAAGCTGCAGCATCTATGGAAGATTCTTTTTGCCAAACCCTTTGTTTTGTCTTGGTGTAAAAGAAACTCACTAAAAGTTATGGTCGTGTGAATTATAGGTGATTCTGTATCTTGATATTTTGGGTTGTCCTCCCAGCTCTGTCCCTTGTTTACTAATTAGTGCAGTGTCAATCACTGTGCCTCAGTTTCCTCAGCTGTAAGTGGTGATAACAGCACAGTGATGATAACAGTATTGAGCTGCCCTGGGGCATGATCTGTAAGTGAATTAATGGTGAGGAGTTAAAGAGGAATTAACTGGTGGCCTCTGTTGAGTGCTCAGAGATTCCTGCATAGCAGGCAGTGAGTGGTGAGCAGAAGTTCTGTGTGCTGTGCAGTGCACAGCTTCTGCTCACATGGCAGCCTGTCCCTGGGCCCTTGCTGCTCGCTGCCTGCTCCAAAGGGAAGTCACGCTTTGATTAGGACAAGCGCTCATCAGTCACGTAATGTCATTTCCAGGTGTGCAGAAGGCTGCGTGGGCAGGCTGGAGCAGCTTCCCAGCTGCAACTTGTCTTCCCTTGAAGCAATATGTAATGAGATAATCCAGGGCTAACATTCTCTGGGAGACCCCTGCGTGTTGCCTGTGATGACAAAGAGAAAGGAAAAAATTAGGAGAAACAGAGGAAAGCAGGATGCTGCTTGTAGCACACCCATGTTTAAGCATAACTTTAACCAGCTATGAATTTTAACCATAAACTGGTAAAAACTAGGAAGCACAGCTCTTCAGGAGAGAAACTGGAGAGTGGGAAGCATCACATAAAGTCTGCTGGGATGGTAAGATCAAAAATTTGGCCTCCAGCTCCAGAGTATGAACTGTGAGTCTGGGGAATGACAACAGCTTATTAGGTTTCAAGTTTTTTTCAGTCTCTGAACCCCGTCCCTCTTTTAGGGCTGTTTCAGAGCTTTTCAGAGAAGAAGGTATGCAGAGCTTTGCAGAACACCCAGCAAAGCGTCCTACTTCATTGATTCTTCTGGATCACTAAGATGTAGTCATGAAATCTGTGGAGATCTCTGGACCACAAGCAGTAGATCCCCCTTGGTGGATCATTTATCCTCTCTGCACGTCAGTGTCCTTTCCTGTGAAACAAGGATGTTAAAAACCAGTGTTCTCTTAGATAGCAGCTTGGTGCCTAGAGCCTGGCAGGGACAGAGCAGGGGGGTCACATGTGGGTCTGAGAAGGGCCCCAGGAGACCAACACCCTTTACAGGTGGGGAATGGTGCCTCAAGCAGCTGAGTGCAGGTGTTGGGAAGCAGGTGAGTGCTCAGAGCTGGGTCTGCTCTGCCCCCATTGCACGACCTGCCCTGGGTGTTACAGCAGTCACTCCGGGGTGCTGGGGCCCCTGTCCCTGGGGGCTGTCCTGTGTCTCAGGCCAGGATGCCAGGCCTGTAACCTGCTCCTCTGCATTCACAGCAGGTCCTGGAGGCAGTCAGGGCCCCTCTCCCCATGGTGCTGCCTCCAGAGATGGAGCCTCTCTCCCCTGAGAACGGAGCAATGTGGCAATGCTCTCAGACCTTGGCTTGTAACAGCAGTAACCTCCAAGCTGCTGACTGTTGCTCAGCAATAAACACCACTCGTGCTATTAATAAACACTATCTGTCAGCCTTGGTATTTTTAATGCTGGGACACTGTGCCCTGGCATGTGGAGCCACTGGGAGACTGAAGGCCGGATTCAGAGATGAGCCTGAACTGCTGAGAGGTTCTCCATTGTGCAGCCCGTGCCTGCTGCAGGCTGGAAGGTCTCTGTTCTCCTCGGAGTGTTAGACAGGATCCAAGTTCCACCCCACAAGGGATTTCCCCTCCCGTCCTTTGCAATCCCAGAGCACTGACACCCACAGGCAGGCTCTACCCACTGTCATAGGCTGGGATAGATCTGACAGGATCTCTGGACCCGTGTGAGTCAGTGAAAACGCTTTTTCCCCCGTGATGATGTGCCAGTACATTCAGCTGAGTCAGCAGGGGAATGCTGTCTACTCACACTGTGTCTTTGGACTCGCAGTCCTGCTGTAGGAGCTTTCAGGCACCAGACCTTGAGAAGTGCTGCCCAGTGCCCAGAGGTTGTCTGGAGAGTCCCGATGGGATTGGTGCCTCTGAACGATGCACGTGGATCCTGCCTGCCATGTGGGACCTCTCCACTGGCTGCCTGCAAGAAGAATAGGAAGGAGAGGGAAAGTGAAGAGTTCACGGGGACGGGTTATGTTGTGCTGCTGGGCACCCCGGGGCTGGCCGGGGCTGCTTCGCCCTTTGCCACAGCAATAGCAGCCCTGGAGGGTTTTGGAGGGGCGGTGGGTAGGAGCAGGCAAACAGCGGCGGTGTGAGACACTCGGTCCCGCTCCGCTGAAGCAAACAGCGCGCAGGACCCGCTGCCGGCGGTGCCCGCCCCGTCACCGGGCTGGGCTGTCGTGGGGCACTCACAGAGCAACCTGGGAGGCAGGCACGGGTTGTGCAAGAGAAAGCTCTGGCCAGCATGACTCAACACCCATTAGCAGCGGCACACCTACGAGAAGCCCATTAAAACTGAAAGGAAGAAGCTCGAGTACCTTTTTTCTTCCCTTTGTTGTAAGTAGTCTCTTTAATCACACGCACATCTGGCAGCAGAGAGAGCAGCGCTGCGAGCTGTGATCCCCTCCCAGCCCTGCCTGAGCCCATCTCTCCTGCCCCACGGCCCCCAGCAGCCCAATTCCAGGGTCACGGAGCTCCCCCAGACCGATGGGCTTGTCAGCGGGGATCCAAAGCCATTTCTCACCCGCAGCGGGGACTCTGCCTTCTCCAGAGCCATCCACCCCGATGTCTGCAACCTCTAACAGAGGCCGAAGCAGCCAAAGGACAGCCCTGCCCTGGCACTGTGAGCCAGCCACACGTGTGGATCTGCCCCTGGGAGATCCCTCAGCTTTCAGGTTCAAGCTGGGCTCTCTGGACACACCCACTGCCACCCCGCCCTGGCCGGCTGGCTGGCTCCTTGGACATGCAGCTGAAAAAGGCGTCGGACAGGGAGGAAAGAGACTTCTACATGTCTAGGTATAAACACCCTGACCTGGGAGATGTGTGCAGAGTGGAGACAGGAGCCCACTGTACTGGCTGATACATCACTGGGAAAATGGCTTCATTTCTCTGCTCCTATTTCCTATTCCTCTGCTCCAGCTTTACATTGAAGTGCTTAGTACACAGCTGTAGGACTGGCTGTGGAGCAAAACTCCCCTAAGTCACTTCTCCATTAGTATTTTACAGAGGAATAGCTAAACCCAGCCATCCCTTGTGTATGTCTGTGCTGCATTCCAGCAGGGGGATTGCATTTTGGTAAGCACACCCTGATGAATTTGGGTTTTAATCAGAGTTTTAACCTAGTTTTCTGCCTCACAGCATGGATCCCAGTAGTGTCATGCCACTGAGATGTCTGGACTGCACACTCCTCCTAGACCAAGCTTGGCTGTCTACTGCTGCTGCCCATACTCTCCCATTAGTGTCCATCTAGTTTAAAGATAAAGGGATGTCTTCTCAAGCCATTCCCATGATTTTGGACTGCTCTTTTGTCATTTTATGTCACTGTCAAACTCATTGCATCCTCCCCTCCAAACCCACCCCAAGTGTTCCCCTGCTGCTCCTAAATATGTCTGAGCTTTTGGGCTGGCTGGTCTGGACTAAGGTGGGTAGCCCTCTTGCAGTTTTGAAGAATGGACCTCACTGCAAGGGCAGAGGATCTGGAAGGTGTGCTGTGTGCTGCAGTGGGAATGGACAGTCCCAGCCCTCTGAGCTGAGAGTGGCTTTGCTGTTCTAGACTGTTACCTGCTGCAAAACAGAAAGTTCATCCTGCCTCATCCTTCCTCCTCTCTGTCCCTTTCACATCCTAACAGTGCCCATAGAAAGTCTTTTGGAGGGGTCTTCTCTCTCACAAATACCATTCTAGGCCCACTGTCTTTTATCTGATTCAAATTAAGCTTCTTTCTGCTTCTCTTTTTCTGCTGTTGACACACAGAAGAGTGATACCCCCACAGGGGAGGGTCCGGATGTGCTCCAAATGATGTCAGCTTTGATTTATTATTGTTTAATATCATGTTGCTTACTGTTGCCATTTCATGGAGTTAGCTCAGTTTGGGAAAGACTGCTATTCTTTGGACAGGACAGATGGTCTGAAAATTAATTTTTTCCCTTGCCTAACTAAATATCCAAGGCAGACTGGTCTGTCATCAGAGCTTTGCTTAGGCAAGATCTTTCCTTGGCAGAAGTGGTGGGGGTGAAAGGGGGGGATAAGGGAGTGAGCAGGAGGGGGATGTGTGAGCTCTACCACAGTTGAGGTTTCTCAGTTTGTCTCCTTGTCTCCCCTCCACAGAGCCTCCTTCCACTCTTGCCAGTTTCCCAGTGGTTTAATTCAGAGTTACATCTGGGATGGGGCCAATGCCAGACTTTGCAGGGAAAAGGGGCAGGAAATGCAGCTGCAGGTAATTACAAAACAACCTGCTCAGATATGTCATTTTGTCCCTGTCAGTCAGGGCTGGCTTGTATTTTGGAGGAAGAGGGCTTAGATCTCTTACATTTTTATTCTATTTCATGTAGCTCTGGATGTTCTTTTTCATCCATTGAAACATCTGATCCTTTCGTGCTCCTGCAAAGCTCTTGGCCTCCCTGATGACAATGATTTCCATCTGTGCTCTCACTCAGATCATTTCCAGGCTCCTTTTGGTGAGCATGTGGATTCATAGGGATCTGGGCTCCTGTTTTGTGAATGAGCTTGAGGGAGGACTGCTTGAGCCCTTGCTGCCTCTGAAGCTCCACAAAGCTCAGCTCCCTGTCCTGCAATTGGCCTGGTCAGTAGATGGATCCCCATCTGGATAAACAGAGAAAGAGAAAGAACACTGCATTTGTTGTCACTACCACTTTTAGTATGCAGCTCTCAAGCACATAGACTTATATAATTTCAAAACGTTTGCTTATTTTGTTTGGCATGAATTCTGGAGGACATAACTGTGGGTTTCCGAATATTTAAGGCCAATGTGTTATTTATAAGCCATGTTGGAAGCATCCTGAGCATGTGGATTTTAGTGAGGAGAGTATGGATTTTGTATGTCCACATACCTCAGGATTGCCATTCTGCAGTGCTGTCTGTGGTGATGGCATTTCAGGTTAGCAGTGTCTGTGGTGGTGCTAGATTCAAAACATTCTCTTCTCAGTATCTTCAATCTAGTGGCAAACAGCAATGAAATTGTGAGGCAGGTAGTGAAGGACTGAGTGAGCCCCTGCTTTTGAATCCTCTGCAGTGCCCCTGTTCAAACTCCCAGCAGCTGTCACACCCCTGCTCCCTGCTCTCCTTTGGCCCTCAACAGAGCCCTCACCATTTTCATGCAAGATGGTGACCACCATCCTTGGCATAACACCCCAGCCTGGAACTACATCCCCAGGGAGGAGCAGGAGGCAGAGAACTGTTCCTGCTCCTCCATGTACTCCTCTGTCCACCCATCCTCATGGTGTTGAAACAAGGCTCATCTCCATGCTGGCTGCCACAGCATCCCTCTTCAGCCTTTCCTCCAGGATACACCATCCCTGCAGCACAGCTGCCTGACAGTTAGCCAAGAGCCAGAGCAGCCCCTGTGGCCCACGTTTTCCCTCTGCAGGAGCAATTAGGCTGCTCAATGCTGTCTTCAGCAGCCGATGTTATCTCCACCGTGACGCAGGCGAGCAGCCCTCAGCCCCTGAGGTGACTATGCCAGGGTCACAGAACCACACAATATGCTGGCTTGGAAGGGACCCACAAGGATCATCGACTCCAACTCCTGGCCCTGCACAGGAGTATTAAGTTTTTCCCCTCTGCCTGTGTTCCTCTACCTGCAGGATAAGATGAGCTTCAGAAGTCTTCCAGCCATCTCCAGCCAGCAGGCAAATATTTTCCTTTAGCAGCACCAAAGATCAAGACAGCCTTTCTGCTCTGTGCTTGAGTCAAGCCTGCAGGGCTTTTTGGGGATGTATCCTGCACTGCCTGCAAAAGCCACGCTCTTCCTGGCGTGTTGAGAGTAGGGAGCCACTCTGGCTGGTTCTAAGGGGACACCCTCAACCTTCCAACCAAACCACGAATGGTCTGACGTTTTGCTGCCTGCTAATAGAGACAAGATAAGTTTGCATCAGGGATGCCTGTTCCTGCTGAGACTGTCATATCCAGAGGGTCTGCTCTACTCGGGTGTTAATTGTGTCTAGGAGCACTTCCAGCCACTCTGTGTCACTGCCCAGGGAGAAACGATCTCTACCCTGGAAAGCTTTTACCTAATTAGACAAGACAGAGAAAGAAGGAAGTGGCAAAAGCTTTGCCCAGGGCCACGTGTTGGGTGAGTCGTGGCAGCAGGATGTGCAGCCACGTCTCGTGATGTTTGCACCATGGATCCACACTGCATCCACCACAGGGATCAGGCACAGCACGGTACCAGAGCCATCCCAGGGCCCACCTTCCAGCCAACATTCCCCTGCAGCCACGGCCTGCATGAGGGTACTTTCTCTCCTGGCACAAAGCCCAGCTTGGCAGGAAAGCCTGGCTTGGCTGGGAGCGTGGGTGGAAGGCAGAGGTAAGCCCTGGCCAGGCAGCAGCCCTCAAGAGCAGATGGAGGGTTTGGAGCATTGTGTGCAGTGGGTGGTGACACTGGGCAGATGAAGGGCACGTGGCCCTGGAGCCCTGGGCTCAGAGGTGGTGTGTCTGGTGCTGGTGACAAACACAGCCACAGGAGTGATGTGCTGAGCCTTGCCTGTGTCCTGGTGGTGGGTCTGCTTCCCAGAGCAGTCCCAGCCCTGACCACTGAGCCTGGGGTCACCTCTCTGATGCTGTGGTGTCTGATGCTCCATCAGTCACCAGAGAGAGACCAGGGTCAGGCTCCACATGACACCTGGCTTTGTTGTACTCTGTCCCCACCTAATGTGGAATTTGTCATGGGCCAAAGAGACCAAATTGGCACCAAAACTGTTCCTTTGATTCCTGCCTTGTCTTGAATTGCTCCAAAGTAAAATTGACTAGACTACCAATGCTTCTCTGTGGGACACATTCTCATAGGTCGAGAAACCCCCAGCCCTTCCTGATCTCACACTGGCCAAGGCTCTACCCCATATCATCCAGTTTTGCTGCAGAATTTGGATGTTTGATTGACAGGGCATGGAAAGATACCAGTCCAGGCCAGAGCCCTTCTTGATGAGATGTTTTATTCTTCTACCCATGATTATTTGGGGTACATAAGATCTTTAGTTTAACATCCTGGAGGAACAGTTTATATCTTACTGTGACTGCAAGTTCTTTAAACAGCAAGCCAAGGTCTTGCTAAGGAGGAGAAGGGCAGGAATGACAGAAAATGACCCTGAACTATGAGACACTGAGTGGAAAAAAGATGCTTATTTCAACTGTTTCAGCAGAGTTTCTTCTACATACCAACAATCATTCAGAGCCCAGAGAATGGGAGAGGAGGCAGGTTAGGAATTATGTGTTTCCAGCAGGCTGGGAGGACCATGGCTACTGGGCTTCAGATTCAGCCTGATTTGCAAGCCATTTCAGTGTAGGCATGCTCAGACATTATTGCCCACAGGACTCCTAGTGTGATTCTTTTCCCTGTTCAGCAATTTCAGATTTTTGGGATCACCTGGCATTTGGCTCACAGGCTTTGTTCATTGAGGAAAGTCAGCTGGGGCAAGAAACAAGGGATTTCACCTTTCTCCCTGATTAGATGAACCAGTCCAATGCAATTAAGCAGCTTAGCTTAAGGCAACAGAAGCCATTATTGCTGGGCTCCTCTGCTCTGCTTGAACTCTGTTATCCACACCAAAAATGTCAGAGGAAAAAAAAATTTTCCTTGTGTGCCTGGCGTCTCCCTGGCGCTGGCTGAGTGGCAGGTGCATATCTGAGATACCTCTATGTGCATCTATCTGATTGCCTTCTTTCCCTACTGCAGGCTGTCTCATTGGAGGTGGGGTGGGAGTCAGCCTCATAAGAGAGCAAGAGCACCTGGCCAGGTGTGACTCTCAGCCCTCTCTATGGAAAACCTCCTTGTTTTGGCAACTGTCCTTGCTGTCAGGGAGAGAACTCATCCTGGCTGCTGAAGGCACCCTGCAAAAGGCACTGCCCCTTAGGAACCAGCAAGGGTTGGTAAGGGTTAATGAGAAATCCTCTGAGTTCTTTGTGCTTCTTCATCCTTCTCCCCTAGGCCTGCACCAGAGCAAAGGGGATGCCTGGGGAAGGCATGTAAAACACTCCACTCTTGGGATAATATTGTGATTTTTATCTGAACCTGATCCTGACATGTACTGCAGGGTTGGGAGGGGATTCTCAGACTGGCATAAATATTGCACGGACTATTCTCTTCTGCTTATGAATATCCTTGCTGCAGTCTCACTGCCCCTTATTTCAGCAAAAAATGTGTAACATTCAAAGAAAAAGAGACACACAAAGAGATTCATTCATGTCCATACACTCATACACACCTGAGCAAGGCACAGAGCCAATCCTTACACCCATCCCCAAACACAACTGGGGCTTGAGGACAGGCTGTACTCACTCCTGTCCAGACCACAGACTGTCTCTTCCTTCACAGCTGGTCCCAGTTGATTTCCTATTTACCCAGATGTCACTAAGCATGGCTCTGCTACTCAAACATGTTTCCCAGTAACAACTCACTTTGGGTTTTTGCATTCAGGTGCTGTTATCACCCATTCATGTGTTAATAAAGACAACTAAGGGCCTGTGTTTAGTAAGAAATCCCTTTCCAGTGAAAATGCCTCTAATCCATCTTGCTGGTTAGAAAGTCCTCAGTGTCCATTTGGCACAGCAAGAGTTATGGTCCAGCTAAATGCCTAAGAAGGTTCCCCAAGCTCTCTGGAAGGGATGTGGGCACTTCCACAGCACTTACAACACCACTTTTGCTACTGGCTAGGAAGTGTCCCTGCAGGAGATGTTGACATATATCACAGCAATGTGATGCTTAGGAGAACAGAGCAGCAGAGCTTGAGAGACAGGGTACAGAGGGCAGAGTCTGAGCCAGGAAAGGGTATGGAGGTGAGGGGAGGTAAACACACACCAACACAGACTCCTGTGGACATCATTGAATCTGCAGTTATGGAGACACCTCTCTCTCTTCTAACAGATACAAGACTCACACTGCACCCCAGGAGAAGAGCAGAATGGACTGGTTTGGCTTCAAGGTGAGCCTCTGTAGAGGATTAGGTAGGAACATGAGCTCTCATTCTCATGACAGATCTCTGACTAGAATTGAAGATCTCATCCCTTTCCTTGAAGGAGAGCTGTCTGGTGGGCTAGATAATTGTCTGCAGGAGCAGAAGAGCATCACAAACCTTCCCATATTCTGTCTCATGCATGAGGGCACTTCAAAGCTGCTTTCTCTGCCTGTGATACCTGGTGAGCAAAATAAAACACAAGCATTACATTCATGCTTCTGCCTGTGGGAGAGGAATGAGGAATGAGTGCCATAGAGCAGATGTTAGTCAGACTGCCTCAGGTGCTACCAGGAGGTATTCAGAAACCACCACAACTGTTTGTGTAGGAAAGGGAGCAACTCCAAGTTTGTGTTACGGTGGGATGGGGTCATGGTGTGGAGTCTGACATTTGGGGAAGAGCCATCAAAGCCTCAGAAGTGAAATGTCTGCTCCTATAAAAATGACACATAGATGGGGAAGAAAAAGGAGGGCTTCTTTTTGTGAAAGTGGTGTCAGGAGAGAAATTATTTTTTCACTTTAGCAGGTAGCACATTATTCTGGGACAGACAATGATGGTTTCATCTCTGAAGCTGCTTGTCCCTGTGTTCTTGCAGACACAAATATTCTCCCCAATGCTTTTACAACACAGAGAGGAAAGTGACTTCATGGCATTCCTTTTCTGACTGTGTCTCTGACATGTGCTTTCTAAACATAGTTCTAAAAATCAGAAAGCACGGGGAGAATTATGGGTTTCTACACCCTATTGTGCATTATAATAATTATAATTATTGTAAATACGGCCCAGACACTGTAATTTTCTGCTCTCCATTGGGCCTTTCTTTTTCATTTTGTTCTTCTTTTTATGACTGTTTTCTAAGAAAGTTTTCATATGTCACCTTATAGATGGGAAATGGCAGAGTCAGCTCTTAAAATAAAAGGAGAGGAGTGGCTTGGGGGGGATGGAGAAAATGATGAGAAGGGAGTGAGGAGAGGGAAATGTCATACAGTCTGTGGTGAGGGCACCAGTGGAGACAATCAGGAGACCTAGTGCTGTACCTGACCTGTGGCCAACTTGCTGTGTGATTATAGGCTCCATCTTTGTGCATATTTTTGGTTGTGGAAACTTTCTCTTATCTCTTATCTCATTGCCTGGCTCAGGAACTATTTGATTGTAAGTTTAGAGGTGCTGAGCACTTCTCACATGTTTAAGTTATTGTAAGAAGGTATGGTAAAGATATCTGAATATGTGGAGTTTTTGGAGCATTGCTCAAGTGCAGTCAGGAAAACCTGGTTTGCATTTTGGATAGAAGGGTACACTATGGTACAGGCTCTGGTTCTATGCCCTGTGAGTCTTCAGAGCAGAGAGGTGGCTTAGATGTGTCTCCTTGTGCAGGCAGCTGGATCCTCTTCCTGTGGACATTAAGGCATGGCATAGAAACATGGAGACTGAGAATCAAATACATCCAGTATTTGTCCCACCAGGAAATCAGAATGGAGACTGAGAATCAAATACATCCAGTACTTGTCCCACCAGGAAATCAGTGTGGGCAGGGTATGGACTTAGACATGCAAAACAGAATATGCTCCTACACCTCAGAGAACAGACACAGGTAATGCCACCTACAGTCAGGAGCAATGAGGAAAGGAAAGATGCAGCAACCAGCATCAGGAGAAACAAAATATCCAGACACTCTGGAGTCAGGAAAGAGAGTTTACTCTGAATTCAAGACTGAACTTGAAGAAAGAATTAGAAAGAAAATGAAAAAAAAAAAAAGGTAGAATAAGATGGATAAGACCTGGGGGATATAGTGCAATGGACAGTTGGAAAACAGCAAAAATATCTGTGTGATGTAGACAATAGGAAAGAGGAAGGCAGGGAAAGAAGAAACACATGGAATGAGAATCAGTGTTTTGAAATAATGAGCTGAGTGGAAACATCACTACCAAAAACACAGCAGAGATTCAGATTGAACTGATTTATCAATTTTTATTATTTATTATTTATTGCAATGATTTATCCAACTTTTGCCCAAACAGAAACAAAGTAGTTTTGAGAAGTCTCTCACTGAGAACTCAGACTTCTTCCTCTCCTCAAGAGTGATCTCTGGAGACTTGCGAAGGAAATTAAAGAGCAGAAAAAAGCACACTCTCACACGACCAGGGGAACTCTGCTTTTACATAATTGTAAAGAAAGTAAATGAGTCTTTCTGGGTGACTTTCTACCGAGAGTGTGAGGTTTAGAGTGTGGACTAGGGGTGTGAGAGATGCAGGTATTACTCTGCCAGTGAAAAGGGAAGATTGCAGCCAGTGCAATCAGGATTCTGGCTTCCAGTTCAAGGTTGGAGAAGTGATTGCCTGTAGCTAAAAGTGGGTTAGTAGAGTTTAATTTCTGCCTTTCCCACTGTCCTGCAGTAACCTACTGAATCACTCTCTTAGCCCAGCAACTCCAATCAGTTGCCTCACAGAGGGTTTCCTTGATGCTGAATTTGCTGTTTGCAAATGCCCAGAAATCTGCTGCTGAAAGGAGGAACATTATCCCTTTGCTCTATGGGTCAAGAGGTTCTTGCAAGAAGGTCTGTGTATGTGCCTCTGGCTGTCCATAAATACAGAGCTACTGCAGGCAATGCAACAGGCTGAGCACAGCCCTGTGCATTAGTAGGAACATTTGCCTAGTATTTGGAAATAAGTCAAATCATCTGCTATCTGCATTTCTTACAAATACCACAGATTCCTTAATTTGTGCCTCCACCATTCCAAGCTGTTGCTTTGACTTGCTAATAGGTCTCTGTTGTAAAAAACCCCATGTGTGCTTTTTTTTTTTTTTTTAATGGAGCTAACACTCTGATGTTACTTTGTGCCCAGAGAGACAGCAAGGGCATGGAGTCTGCTGGATTCCAGGAGGAAAGGTCTGCAGGGCTCCCAGCAGGAAAACTGCCAGGCAGGTATTTATGAAAAGAAGGTGATCTGGTTGAATTCAAGACTATTACAAACTGTGTGCTTATCTGGTGTCAGCTGGCAGTTTCATTGAATTAATTGAAGCAATGCTGATTTATAGCTACTGAGGGTTTAGACAATTCTACATCAACAGCTCTAATGAAGCCCCTTTCAAGGCACCAAGAGTCTGTACCAAGAGATAAATCTTGAAGAGCTATAGGTCCTTGCCAATTGTCTTCCAAGTTTTGCTCTTCCTTGTCACTGTAAAGAATATATGGAGCTTTCTTGATCCAGGTTCAGCCAAATCACTTCCCATTGCTCTCAGCTTTAGTGGCTCCTCCAGCCTGTGCTGAGTCACTGAACACAACTGAAAACCAGCAGCAATCTTTATAAAGTGATGGATATAAAGAGATGGAGACAGTGTATGGAGCTAGGGTCATGTGCCACATTCTAGTTTGACCCATGGAGAAATACACACCAAAGGAGTGGGATCACTGAGCCTTGGGATTGGCTGTGTTTCCAAGAGACAGGAGTTCACCCAGAGACAAGGTGTTACCTTGTTCAGCAATCACCAAGGCTTGTGGAAGAGAGGGCTGAAAGGAAAGTTATGGCTAGTACTGAGCAGTGTTAGGAAGCAAGCTGGATGAAGAGTGCCTGAGGATCCCCGTGGGCATGCAGAGGTAAGGATTTAGCCCCTCAGACAGTTGCCATTCTTTGTGGGCTCACATCACCTTCCCTGCAGCCCTGCCTGGGGTGTAGCAGCACACTCTGCAGCCATCTCCCCAGCAGTGGGTGGAGGGTAAGTTACACACAGAGGGCTGTGTGGCATCTGCTGCAGCTGCCTGGGTATTGCTGAGAGCACTCAAAAAGAGGAGAGCGTGAGGATCTCCAGAGCAGGCAGCTGGCAGTTTAATTCAGCAGGGGTAGGTACAAGGTAATGCAACATGAAAAATCAATTTAAGCTGCTTATGTAACATGACAGGCCCTAAATTATTTATTTCTTAATCAGGAAAACATCAAGGTCCTTTTCAGGCTCCTTAAGCAGTAGTGATCACAATAGCTAGCACTGAAAATTCTGTATTATGATACCTTCCTATGAATCGAAATTATGTCTACATTTAAAATTATGTACTCAGATTTTGTCACTTTTCTGAAGGGTATATCAGAAATAGAAGGTGTCTAAAGATAGTTCATACAAGTTATTAGAAGACCTAAAAGGATTTCTCTAAGAAAAGCTTAGGACTATTAATTTAGTGAAAGAGATGTGACATGGGAATGAAAAGAATATTGGCAGGGAGAAGGCACATAAGATCCTGGCATTTACTCTTTATTAAAATACCAGAATGAGAAAGAAAAAGATCATGACTTAAAATACTGTACCTGAAATTCTAATAAAGGAACACACTGAATTACACAGTATGCAACCTGTGGAATTTGCTGTGTGAAAGCATGGCTGGGGCCAAGAGCTTGGGAAGACATTACTCTCACATTTTCCATACAGGAGCAATAAAAATATCATCCACCCCTACACCAGCTGGGATAAAAACCTACATGGGATATAAATCTTCATTGTGCATGACAATAATTGCTGTGAGCTAGACAAGGAAGCCTGTTGCATAACTGTCCACGGCCAGGGTTTTACTACCTCCCATGAAGCGAGTGCTGCTGGCTGCTGGTGGAGATGTGCTGCTGGCAGGGGTGCTGCTGGTCTCCCTTGCCATCCCTCCTGCTTCCATGCAGTCCTTCCCCAGGAGCAGGTCCTTTAGTTGTGGGGGACCTCTGCGTCAGGGGGCAGAGGACCTTCCTTGGTGCTCGCAGTGGAGGGCTGTGCTTGGTGTGTGTGGTGGTGTTCTGGTGAGCTGGCTGCAATGAGACTTGCCTTGGGAGATGGGAAAGCTGGGACTCATTCCTCTGGCTCCCTGCAAGGGCAAGCTCCACAGGTAGGAGTCAGCTGCAGGGAAGATGCTCATCTGCTGCAGACATCAGCATTCCCTTGAGACAGAGAGTTCTGGGGTGAATCACAGCTGCTGAGAGCGGCCACCACCAGAAAGCATCAAACAGTTCCCTTAGGCAGCCAGCTCCCAGACTGTGAATTCGTCTGGAGAGAGAGGCTGGAAGTCTGGCTTTGGCCCAAAATTTGGTACAGAGCTAGTGCAGAGAACCAAAGGTTCTGATGTTCGAAGTGGGTGCCCGACCTGGAGTTAGGGATAATAAATTTCTAGGAAGTCCCCTTTGGAAAGGCTGCTTCCAAATGTGAGTGCAACGGGAAAGAGGTGCTGTCTCCTTGCCAAAAGATGCTTTATTACTCTTCATCTGCAGTATGATCAGGTGCCAGTCAAGAATGGGACTCTGCTGCTCAAGGCAATGTTCATACAGAGCAGCAGATACAGATCTAACAGATGTGGCTATTTCAATGTCTAGAAGTGGAGCCAGGGGAACACCAAGGCTGTGGGTTGTCCTAACATGCCAAAAAATTGTCCCATGATTTTCTACTTAGCCCTTACCTCCTGATTTTCAGGGCAAGACCCTCAACTTTTCCATGAGAAGAGTAATTCTGAGAGATAATTGCAAACCAAATCAATTTTTTTTCCCCTTACACTATGGATCCTCATAGTGTTTCCAGTTTGGGGATTTTGGGGTTTACATTTTGTATTTCATTTACATCCTGGAATTTCAAAGCATCTGTTAAAAATCCTAATTCATGTCTTTTTTGTGTTTTACAGATTTTTGCCTGTTTTAGGACAAAGTTTTAGTGCATGATATGACAAGAGATTTGAAGCTTTCCATTCTTCTATTTTTAAGCGCAATTGAGGGCAGCTGTTATATAGTACTAATTAAAAAATCTTATCTTTCTCTACAGATCAAAGTGACTTTTGTTTGTAATGAAACAGTCTGACAAAAAGTCAAACACAAAAAGTGTCACACTGCTTCATTACAAAACAAACAGGAGACACTTTGATCTGTGAAAAAAAGATAAGGTGTTTTAATTAGTACTAAATAGCAGCTGTCCATCATGATTTAAGAAAGAAAATAAACCAGCAATATTTCAAGTCTTTTATATGGTGATATGCCTGCTGAGGGGCTCTCGTTAAGTTAAAAAGTATTACAATGAAAATTGCAATAAAATTTTGAATTTTTTAAATTTATGAATATATATTTCTCAACCCAGAACAAAGAAGATGCTCATATCGACATATTTTGCCAGGGAATTTTCCACTGATATTCATAACTGGTTGTTAAAAACAATTCATTTATTTAAAAAATTTAGGACAAAAATCTGTGTTTATAAACATTGCAGCCTGCTCTGTCTGCAGGCACTGGTTTCAGGTGTAGCCATGCTGGGTGGGGTATGGAGGTGAATAACACAATGCAGAAGCAGCTCCATCAACACGCTGCTGGCACATCTGCAGACAGGTGTGGGGCAGCACTCCCACAATGTCACCACACCAAGTCACTCTGGGCTTAGGGCTCAGCCCTTTTCACTGCCCCATGGAGCCACAAGCACTCCTGGAGGTGCTGGGGAAGGCAGATGAGCTGAGGAGTATCAGGTAGTGTTAGGAAGCAGCAGCTAATATCAGTCTTGTCTTCAAGAAACAAGGTGCCCTCTCAGTGCAATCCTGCTGAGCTTTCTCATGCTCCTGGTCCAGGGCAAGTGTTTTGAAGCTGGCTGTGTCAAATGTTGCCAAAAGCAATGCAGGTCTGCTCTTAGAAAAACAGTGGTTATCTGCCTGTAAGTATTTCCACTGATTCTCCTGTCTCTGTGTGTTGTGCAAACCTGGGGAAGGGAAACTCCTGTCCCGGGGAGCTGTGCTAGCAGAGGGAGCACAAACTGCAGCAGGACCCCACTGCTGCTAAGGAGGTCAGTGTGATGGATGACCAGGCAGTGGTGAGTGTGTCAGAGGGTCAGTCAATGGGCTGAGCCGTGGAGTTCGTTTTGTTCTTCTCTTCCACTTTGCTTTTAGCAGGCAGTGAATTTCCTACAGGACCCCCATGGAAAGGGTCTCAAAACAACATCCTGTGATCTCAGGGGCAAGCAAACATCAGTCTCAGTCCAATTCTTGAACGTCAACTCTGCCCCTTGTTCCCGGATCATTGAGAGCTGCTGGGCTCCTGTTTATCTCACCTTTGGTCCTGCTCTGTGTTTACAGTTAAGCTGTTCATTCAAGTGCCATATAAGTTGGTTAGGATTTGCTGAGGGAGCAAAGGTCTCCAAGCAGAAGATGAGAACAGAGGAAAAACAGCCTCTGGCTGCCACGCTTCTCCAGGGCTTGCTTCAGAGATGTTACTCGGGTGGCAGCTAATAAGTACAAAAAAGGAGCAGTAGCAGAAGGCTGGAAAAATTTGGAGGCCTCCAAGCCTCCCCTTTGTGGTAGCTTGTGATTGACTTCTCAGTGCCTTTATGATGGTGATGATGCATTCACTGCTGATTTTCCTTCTCGTATTTTATCAGGAATGGTTTTTATGGTTGCACTAAATTCTGAAATGCAGATGGGGTGACTGCTTTTGCTGCCTCACCCCAGCCCTTCACGTTTACAGTCTTCCATGTTTGTGTTATATCTGTGGTAGATAATACAAATAAATAAAGTGTCATGGGGAGAAAGTATACCTTTTGCTTGCACTAAATCACAGTCTTAGGAAAAAAGTCAAGCTTTAAGGTACATAAGGGCAGGTTTTGTCTCACTTGCTCATCATATTCTACAGTAATGTAAGACATCCAAATTTAGCATTTTAGTTCTTCAAGGAAGAAAACCTTGTCAGGTTGGGTCCTTGATATCCCTGTGAGGAAGGCACAGGCTTCCAATGCTGTAAGAATCCCTCAGCCATTGCTGTGATTGAAATACTGTGAAATTATTTGGGATGCAAAAAATTCAGGGCTGTGGCTGAAAGGCACATGTTGCTTATGAGGTAAACAGAAGTGAGAGCCACTGGAGAAGAATTTTAACTCAGGAAGGAACTAAAAACCCATCTGCATAATGAAGGACAGTAAAAATATTGTGTGAAGGTGGAAAACAGGTGATTGTACCACTTCAAAGGCACCCTTGAAATAATATTTATGGAGGGTCAGGAGAGGAAAATCCATCTGTTTATCCAGGAAGCCATACTGAATAAAACTGGAAATGGCAACAACAGCAGAGGTCAAGACCAGGTGTGGACATCACATTTAAACCACTTCCTTCAGGCTGGCAGTAGGTCTAGGGAAGGGTGGCCATGCAGGTGGCTGGGCCTGGGGATGGGGCTCTGATGGTGAGAGCAACCCTGAAGGAGCAAACAGCCCAAGAGTTAGTCCCCCTGGTAGGCAGTGTGAGGTAAACCTGGAGGATTAGAGCTAAGAGGCCGGGGTGAGGAGGTGGCTGGAGGAACTGAAGGAATAAATGCGTTGGAGGTGGAGTTTCGTGTTTTGCTGTATTTTCCAACTTGTGAGTCTGAGGAATCACAGCTGGGTTTGCAGGACTGGCCCTAAGTGGAAGCCACCCCTGTCCATAAAGTCCACCTCCATAGCACATATGCCACAGTGACTGTCCTCTGCATGTCCCTTCTGCCAGGTCTGTCATTTTAGGGACTCAAGGATTCCTTACTTCCCATAGCCCATACGAATATGTTCCCAAACCACAGTCCCAGCACACACAACACCCTGTTGTGGTGATGTAAGTGCTGCTGGGATGGCAGGGAGGCACTGGGATTGCTCTCACCAGGGTTCCTTCAGCCACTTCTCTTACCTGCTCACTGTGGGTTTCCTTCCCTTTCCAAGGAGGCATCGAGAGGGGAGCCAGGTCTGGTGACCTGGCCACCAGCAGTGGGTGTGAGGGGTCTGTGGCATCATGCCATGTAGTTCAGGTTGGCAGTACACACATGTGCAAGCCCTGCCCTCAAATCCCAAGGTACCCCATGTTCTGGAAATGGCACAGCACCATGCCTTTTCTCCAGGATGATAACCTGACTGTCCCCATCGAGCCATGCCTCTGGAGATGTCCCACACTCCATGCTGGGTGAAGGCCTGTGGAGATCACAGTCATCTCTGCCATGAGCTCAGCCTGGGCTTGTGACTTGTGGCCTGGCACACATTTATTCCATAGCCACAGAGAGCCTTGGCCTGGTCCTGTGCTCCACACAGAGAGCAGCATCCCATGTTGGGGTTTGATCCCTCTGGTTGGGGATCTGCTCATGTTCTGGTGGCTGGGTCTCCAAATGGCTGCATCAGTCCTCAGTGGGAGAGGGGGACAAGTTTTCAGGGGTCATGACCTCCTCCAGGGGACACCAGGAAATTTGTGGACAGGACGTCACAAACCCTTTTCTTTCTTAACAAAAGTCATCTCTAGATGAGACTGTGGGCTTTTGGCCTGCGTGGAACTTCCCACCTACTGGTTCCACAGCTTAATTGAGAATTGGTGTTCAGCCACTTCCTCTCAGCAGCCACAGTGAGAAGCTCTGGTCCATGAAAACAAAGCTCTTGCCCTGGCCTCATGCTAGAGCTGAGCATGCCAAGCAGATGGCCAGTCGGCCGTTGCTTCCCATCTCTGCAGTGGGGATGGAGGGATGCTTTGATCATGGCCTCGGAGAGAGGACAGCTGGGCTGTAAATCAGGGTCCCTGCTGCTCTCAGCTCTTTCCTCCACCCAGCCACCATGCAGAGGAGACATGTTTTTCCTTTCCATGCAGGGGTGAGCCAGGGTGAAACCTAGACCTGACAGCTGGGCCAATAGACCTTTCTGTGCCACTCACTTCTTGCTTTTGCAGGAATTTTCTACCTTAAAACCCCATCTAGCTTCACCTCTTCCGTGCAAATAATATAGGCAAGAGGTCAGCTTCTTTCTTGTGTAAAGAACAACCAATTACACTTAGATGATAAGCTGAAAAAGTGCCAAATTTCTTTTTATAGCTTCTTTATTGCTCCCTGTCTGTGTGTATAGAATGAGGAGAGCTGTCATTTACATGGCAACTTTAAGGCTGATCTGTGGAGACTGGGAATAGACCGAGATAATTTTAAGGCAAATGGGTCATAAAAAAAATAAACAAACACTGGGTAGCTACTGAAGCATATGTGCTGCCTTTTCCATCTTCAAAGGAGCAAAGGTGATGCACATGAGGCCAGGACAGCAAATTTGGAGGGAAATTTGAAGGAGGCTCAACATTTCTGACATTATCCAACCTCTAGCCAAAGCTCCACTTCTGCAACCACTTTTCCACTGAGGCTCATGACCTCTGCTAAACATGCCATAACCCTGGAGGGGTTGTGTTCAGTAACTGGGCTCTGAAACAGACTTCTACTCCAGGCAAATACCAAGCTCCTTTTAAGATGGAATTCAATATATTCCTGAAATGCCTGTGAGAACTGAGAACCAGGCTGGATGAGCCAGGCAGCCCTTTGAATCTCACATTCCTTGGCTGGAGACAGGTTGTGGATGTGTGCAATTCTTGTACAAATCAGGTCTGCAGTCAACTGGATTTTTCTCTCTCCAGCTGTCACCCTGAATCACCCTTGCCATTTGGAGTTTCCAGGTCTCTCTCTTCAGTTCCAGAGGGGTTCTGTCTGGCAGAAAAAAAAATTAATTAGAGCCTGTATTGATACTATCACACTCATTTTGTGTCCTTGCAGATGCCAAATGAGTGAAACAGCCTCCCTGTCTGTGCAGTCCCCAGAGGACTGCCAGTCCTCTCTCCACATTCCACCTGGTGCAGGAAAACATTAGAGAGACACCCATAAACTTTGTATGCATTTGTGTGTCCTTGGTGTTGTAAAAGCACCATGCTCTACAGCTTCTTCACTCAGGTGGCCATTCTGGCACTTTTATACAGGCACAGGGAAGCTCAGGATGTAGTCTAGCAAGACAGGGCATTGCTGAGGGCTCTGGAGGAACTTTCCATCTCTTGCACCAGGCTTTCTGGCATCTGCATAAAATCTTCAAGCAAATGAGGCTGGCTTTTGGACTGGAGTAATTTCATTTACCACCATGTATTTAACAGTGAGCTAACAGGCTCCTTGCTTTGCTCGTGGTCCTGCCACTGCAGCACATTGATCTGCTGACCCTGGTGAGCAGGGAGAGTCTAAAGTTGCCATGGGACCTACCTGCTTTCCTTTGGGCCTCACTCCCAAGTTCAGTGATTGACAAAGAAACAACCAGGTCCAGCGAGCTCCTGGCACTGAGGTTTGCTGGACCCTCTGGGTCTTGGTGGGCTGCACATACAGGTTAGCATTTCTTCTTGGGACCTGATTCACTCAAAGCTGGGTGAAGGGAGCAATTCTTTGGGCTGTGCCTACTGCCAACACTGCCTTTTCTGGTCACTGCTGTCGGATGCAATCCCCACTCTGAAGCATGCTTTGAAGTAACCAAGCATGCTAGAAGCACTGAGGAGCATTTTAGCTTGCAGTTATTGCAGGTGCTGGGGGCAGGCATTTCAAAGCCTTTTGGTCAATTGGAAAATCTCAGTCCTGAGACTTAGAGCGAAGATGGAATGAAAAGGTAACACACAGGACGTACAAGGAAGTCACTGCTTCCTCCCAGGCAGCAGTTTCCCACAGAAAAACAGGACATGTCTGCCATGCAGAAAAGTGTAAACAGCGAGTTCTGCCCATATCTATTGGCCAGGGCTGTGTTTTGAAGAGGCAGGAAAACCTGTCACGCTGGCGCAGCTGCCCATGAGAGCAGGTGATTAGAGCACAATAGGCAGCCCTGCAAAATCACCATGCTGATGCCAAAATCCTGCAGTTGCTGTGGACCATGTCTGAGTCATGTGCAGGGTCCAGAGACTTCCCTTGTAGTGCAGAAAATGAGCGAGACTTTCCTCTGAGTGTTCCCTTTTTCCTGGTGTAAATTGTTGTTGTGACCTTCAGGTGCAGGCACATCAATTATAAAACCACACAAATTAATGCCTGACCCTTCTGACAACATACCAGCAGAGGGAACGCACAGGAAGCACCCTGAGCTATGAAAGAAACCCGGAGTCAGTCCACCACACAAAACCCAGGCAGAGTAGGTGGACCTCAGAGCATACACTGGAGATGGCAGCTGCACTGACTGTGCCCTGAGGATGTGTGACTGTGCCCAAGGGTGTGTGCAGTCCTTAGGGTACCTACAGCCTGCCACACACTCCCCTTCTGCAGATGGTCAATGTCACATCATCACTCAGTCTCTGGGGGTTGCTAATGAGCTTTGGGCATGTTCTGTTATTGAAAAGGACATCCCAGCAGCTGCATGTGCTGCTTGGGCTGGAGGTGAAGGGGACACAGCTGAGAACCAGAATCCAGGGTGCAAGTGCAACACTGACAGACCTGACAGTTTGTAGCACGGGTGACATGCAGCACACAGGTATGACATAGGTCAGTGCAAAGGCCAGACTTTGCTTCCCTCTCCACTGACATGAAACAAACATCTATTCCAGAATTTAATGGGAATGACTGCTAGACTTGTCTAAAGAAAAATTAGAATTAGTTTTGTTCTGAAAGTTGTACCTAGTCAGGAATGAGAGGATTTCAGGACCCATCTCTGGAGACTTCTATCCCACCCATAATAACATCACTTTTGAGAACTTTCCAACAGGACATTGGGCAGCTTGTTACTGTCTGAAGGCTACAGGTGGGACCATCCTCCTTGTGTATGAATTTATCTACCAAAAAAACCCCACACTGGTACATAGCAAGAACTTCCAAAAGCTTTTCACATCCCACATCCTACCCTGGGTTTTGGTTTTCACAAAGAAGTATTTGGCACTGGCTTGTATGAGTCTTGAAGCTTTCAGGATGTCAAGGTGAAGCCATGCTGAGTCTCCTGCATGCAGAGTGCAGACACTGGACACTGTCTGCAAGCAGAGGTGGTCTTTACTGTAGGGATGAGGAGGCCTGGGTGTATTTCTCAGGGATCCACACACTGCTGTTCTGGTTGTTGCCATACACATTAGGGAGCTTGGTAACATGGGGCACCCACATCACCTCGGTCACTGGCTCAGGCTCTCTCTAAGTGATAAGTGATAAGATGTACCTTTGCAGCCTGCTGTGGCAGTCCCCAGCTCAGAAGGATGCCTCACAGGACAGACCCTTGCTCTGCAGGTGTGGCTGGCTCTCTGAGAGCAGCTCCTGCGAGGCAGGCAGGCATGGGGCTGTGCAGGGCTCCCAGACAGAGCCCATAGGGCACGGTGCACACACCTGGGATGCTGACATCTCCTGGATGGTGCTGCAGGCACCATGCATGTGGGGCAGGGAGCCTGCTGCTCTGCTTGCCTGGTGGGGCTCCCAGCAGGGCTGCTGCCTGTGGAGTGCTGTGGGTGTTCTGCATTTGGGGAGCCAAATGCAAAAGTTTGCCCTAATGCTTGGGAATACTCTTGCTGATGAAGTCATAGGGCTGTGTGTGATCTCGACAAACATATGATCACAAACATACAAACACACAATCCAGGGCCAGGCTGTGCAAGCATGTAGGGCAGAGGACATTTTACCTTGGGAGATCTGTCATCTCTCAACAACTTAGATGTATTTGAGTTTCTGGTGAACTTATGTTCACATAAAAGAACAAAAAGACCTGTTGGATTGTACACAGCACATAAGAACACAGCACTGGCCTTGCTGGCTTGGACCCAGGTGTTCACCTGAACATTCTCATAGGTCTGGGTGTGGGGACCCAGGAGGTCAGGCAGGTAGGAGTGGAGAGGGATGAGGTGTGGGAAAGGACGAGGCAGAGGCAGCAGGGAAGATACAGCCTGGCTGCCAGGCATGAGAACACCTGGGATACTCAGCCCAGGGCTGCTGTGAGTGGGGTCAGAAGCCTGCATGTGGCCAGGTGTGTTCCTGACAGGCTCTGTGAACATGCACCAGCTTCAAAGCACCACAGGCACAGGGAGGAAAGAATAATAGCTGCCAGGAGGCCAAGGGCCCAGAGTAACTCAGGAGCACAGATGTTTCATTATTGCTCGGTTGACTTGGCACAGGGAAGAAATTTATAACCAACAGCAGGTTTGCCAGAGCAGTTAAACAGAGCAGTGTAACAATAGGAACAAGCATTTCAAATATTCTATTTTGCTTTGTAATTCCTTTCAGGCTGCTTCCAATTAAGAAGGGTAACTTTGTCAAGCCTAAAGTAACTTTGCTATGCTAGACAAATTCTCAGACCTTGATGTTGAATTGTCCGCCCCTCTGCCTCCCTCAACAAAAAAACTATGCTTTTTTTTTTTTTTTTTTTTGTTAATTGGCATGTGTGGACAGGAGAAAACTTGAGCAAGGGAACAGTTCTTGTCTCTTCTAAAAGTTGCACATGGGTCCAGATCATGACAATTTAATGAGGGTAGAAGTTTCTCTTGTTTTTAAAGCTAAAATTTCATAAGAGCAATTGGTAAAATGGTAATGGTAAATAGTAAAATCAGTCCCAAAGTGATGCTTCAGATATTTACCCAGACACTTACTGAGAACAGTGCTGATGTCCTGATGTCACAAATCCATCTTGGTTGCTGAAGATAGTTGCCTGATTTGCTCTGCTGCTATGCTGATGGCTAAGTGCCCCGATCAGTTCCCTCTCCAGGAAGGTGCTTGGATGGACTGCACCTGACAGCCTGATTTACAAAGGTGCCTTTGAGCACATTCATGTGTCATGGCTGCTTGCCACAACAGAGGACTGGATGCTAAAATTTCTCTCCACTGCTCTGTGTTGTTCTTGGGTATCCAGAATTCCCAGGAATGGTGACTCAACCTCTTTCCTGGGCAATGCTTGACAACCCTTTCCATGAAGAAATTTCCAGTCTAAATATTGAACCTATAACTCTCCAGGCACAACTGGAGACTGTTTCATCTCATCCTGTCAGTTGTAACCTGGGAGAAGAGACCCACATCCATGTGACTACAACCTCCTTTCAGGTAGCTGTAGACAGCAGTAAAGTCTCCTCTGAACCTCCTTTTCTCCTGATTAAACACCCTCAGCTGCCTCAGCTGCTCCTCATAAGACTTGTGCTGCAGATCCTTCCCCAGCTCCATTGCCCTTCTCTGGACACTCTCCAGCCCCTCAGTGTCCTTCTTGAATTGAGAAGCCCAGAGCTGAGCACTGGATTCAAGGTGCAGCCTCAGCAGTGCTGAGTGCAGGGGGACAATCCCTGCCCTGCTCCTGCTGGCTACACTATGGCTGACACTGGCCAGGATGGCATTGGCCTCCTTGGCCACCTGGACAGACACTGACTCATGTTCAGCTGCTGCAAACCAGCACTCCCAGGCCCTTTTCTGCTGGGCAGCTTTCCAGCCTGTGCTGCAAGGGGCTGTTGTAACCCAAGGGCAGGACCCAGACCTTCACCTTGTTGGCCCTCCTACAGCTGGTCTCTGCCCATTGATCCAGCCTGTCCAGATCCCTCTGCAGGGCTTTCCTGTGCTCCAGCAGATCAACACTTCCATCCATCCTGGTGTCACCTGCAGTCTGACTGAGGGTGCACTCAATGCCCTCCTCCAGATCATCAGTAAAGATTGAACAGAGCTGTTCTCAACACTGAGCCCTGGGGAGCAGCACCTGTGAGCAGCCCCCAGCTGGTGTGACTCCATTCACCTCCACTCTCTGGGCTTGGCCATCCAGACAGCTTTTTGCCCAGTGAAGAGTGCACCAATCCAGGCTATGAACAGCCAGTTTCTCCTGGAGGATGATGAAGGAATTAATATAAAAGTTTTTAGTTAAGTCCAGGTAGATACATCCACTGTCTTTCCCTCATCCATTTAGAGGATCACCCTGTCACAGAAGGTCAGGATGGTCAAGCAGGACCTGACTTTCCTAAACCCATGCCTGATCCCCTCATTGTCCTGTGATGCTTTCAGTCCTAGAGAAGTTCAGTACTGTTCTGTGCTGGCGAAAATTCCATGCAGACATCTATAATTTCAGAAAGATACAATGGAAAAGGCTGCTTCTCAAAGTGTACAGGACTTCTGCTCGCAGCTGTGTACCTAGCAGGTAAGACCTACTTTTGAAGACAAGTGGTTTGGGGAGGACATAGCAATGCCTTTCATAGCAGACCTAATGACAGAGGGAGCTGGCCTGGAGGTGGCAGATGCACAAAGAATCTGTTGCTGCTTGTCTCTGAGAAGATGAAGGTGGCAGTGATGCCTGTTCCGTCATCCCTGTGTGCAAGAACCCCCAGCCAATGTGTTGGATACTGATCTTCCACCCCAATGGAACCAACAGTGCTCACTGATCCTGTTAATTGGGGGCTGAGCTGCTACTTGGCGTTTGCAGCTGGTGTAAAATGGTATAAAGTCAGCTAAGAGCAAACAAGACCCAGATTCTGCAAGCCATCCTGGCAAATTTCCAGCTTTCTGGAGCAGAGACAAATGCAGAGAAACAAGGCAAGGATACATTGGCATCCCTGCCTGAGATTCACGACCAGGGTAGCACTAGAAGCATACTCAGGCCCAAGCTGGCAAATGCAAATGGAAGTGGGGGACTACAAGCCATTGCTTTCCTCTTCCCCTGTTCACCCTCCAGGCCAGTTGCACATACTAACCCATCCCCTCAAAGAAAGAGTAGCCACCACAGGAACAAGCCCATAACCTCCTCCATCATCAGCCTCAGTCCCCATTCTGTCTGACAGCCTGAACATCCTCCTAGGTTGGTCCATGGAATAGGAGTGAGGAGGAGAGTCTGCCTCCCTGGGACTCATGGCTGAGTTGGTGAAAGGCAAAGGGCTGCCCTTCCCACTGCTGCAGGAAAATTGCAGCTTACTCTGCTCTCAGCTGTTGGAATTGCTGCACCAGTGTGACTTTCCTGACTTCAGTGGCATGTTGGATGGAAAGAGCCTTCGTGTCAGCAATGCAGAAACCATTTAGCTTGTGAAAACACCGGTGGGAACGTGTTGCTGTTTTACCATCAAAGCAGCTTGTAGTGGTTTCCTCATGTTATGGATGGTCTCCAGACACTGCGTGGTCAGTGGCCCCAGGCCTGTTTGCTGAGTGGAAGGGTGTCCCTGGCCCTCCTTCATTCCCATTCTCTGTGGGATTTTCCCAGCTCATTTGACGTGATTTGGATTCTGCCCTTGCTTTTATCGAACTGCACAAAAGGACAAGAGATTGCCAGTACAGGAGAATCCAGGAGCAGAACAAAGAAGTCTTCATGGATGCTGTTTGAAATTCCCAGGATGCCAGCTGGGTCTCCTCATGCTGCAACATGACAAACACCAATACAATGCCTGAAGTGTGAGATGTCACAGAACACCTCACAACCAGCCTGTCACCCTGGGTGAAGGGGTGGGAAACAGGAGGGAGCACTCAGCTTTCAGCAGTGCTGCAGACAGGCTGGAATAAACCCCAGGGAATGACTCTGGATCTCTACCAGTGACCTTAGAATTTGGATCAGCACACCAGAAGAGGCAAACAGGGAGATGGTTGCTGGTATAAGGGCTTCAGTATGTAACAGGGGCAACAAGTCACATCAAAACCTCAAATCTGTTATTTAATATTTTTAAAGAAAGGACTCACAGAGAGGCAGGAGGTCCAGAAAACTTTCCTCAGGCAATGCTCTGCCAGGTTCCCATTTAAGCCTGTTGTAAAGGGGACCTACAGCACTAATGCAGAGACTGTCCTCTAACAGCCATCAGGTGATGGTGGGATAAAGAGGGGAGGGGGTCAGGATCACAGGTTTTTCATGAGCCTCATGCTTTTCTAGTCTTAGTATTTGTTTTTGTGAGGGGGCATGCCACTGAAGATGCATGGCATGACAAGTGTATGCACCTGTCTCTGACAGTTATTCTTGACACCAGGTTATGCTGCATGCTGCTGCTGCTGCTGCTTTTGTCTCTTCTTCCTCTGCTACAGGTTTCCATGGCAGGATTTCAAAGCTTCAGAGAGCAGAAACTCTCCTGGTTAATTTTCCATTAAACGTGTTAGGAAACACATCTCAGGAGGATGATAGTCATGACCTTTTATCAACAGCAATCATTAATTTAAGGGTCCCAGCAAATTCTCCATTTCCTTTATCACACCAAACCCCATCTTCACGTAACTCAAACCCTGTGTTACTTTTCAACCCTGCTGGGTTTTGTCCTGCTGCTTCCAGTACTGCCTGACTCCTGGCACTGAGGGCAGCTGAAGGAGTTAAAGCAGCCAGCTGGCCAGGAGAATTCAGACATGCAGAAGCTGTCTAAACACACGTAGCAAGTCGGCTGGCTGGCACATGACCCACTGAACAGATCAAACAATGCTGCTAGGAGGCAAGAACAATTTCCAGTACCTGCTGCAGTGCCCATATCTTCCCTGGGTCCGTCCCCCTCCTTCCTTTTATGGCCAAGTCAAAGTCGTATCCTCCAACATTTCTAAAGTGACACGCACCTGGTTCTGAGCACATGCGTCTCACAGGGTGACAGCTGCTCGTGCTTAGGCAGTTTATGCTGCTTATGTCCATGACGGGCATTTGAGTCAACAGATTACTGGGGGAGAGCTCATGGGCATCCAGAGAAACAAAAGTGCCAGGGCCACACGGGAATAAAACAGTGCTTCATCTTGCATTGTTATACAACCCCTTCCCCTTCCCCTTCCTCTTCCCCTTCCCCTTCCCCTTCCCCTTCCCCTTCCCCTTCCCCTTCCCCTTCCCCTTCCCCTTCCCCTTCCCCTTCCCCTTCCCCTTCCCCTTCCCCTTCCCCTTCCCCTTCCCCTTCCCCAATAGAAGATATGACTCACACTAAACATTGACAAAACAGACAAACACTTGGGGCAGCTGGTTTGCAGGGGCACCAAAATTATCCTAAGCTCTTGCATACCTAGTCAGTGCCATGGCACCAAAAACTCTGGCTGATGTTCACTGTTGCTAAGGATAGATTTGGGATGCTGGGGTGGGCAGCTGTTGAGAAGAGTTGGGAATCATGTTTTCCCCAGCATTCCAGATGCAGAAAGAGCAGCAAGGTGAACTCCTCTCACTCATTTGTTTGTGCAGTTTGTTTCAGGAAAACAAAATTCCTATTTGCCTACCATGCTGAGAAGCTTTGAGCTAGTTTTGTGGAGGGATCCCTACAATGCCTTCTTCATCCTGTTTCTGAACACCTGAGCAGGATGAGGATGTGTGGTTGTCAAAGGAAAGGTGGAATGTCTTGCTATGCTGAAGTTGGGGGTGTTATTTTTCTTTTCACTTTAAATTTGTATCTTTGAAGGACAAAACAAGTCCTTTATAGACATTTCCTCACACTTGGAGTAGAAAGAATGCCGTGACTTCTTGTAAGGGCTCACACTCCATGCATGAACCCACATCTGCTCCAGCCAGCTAGAGGAAAGTTCAGCTTGCAGTTGAGATTTCCCAAATGCTGAAGAAGTCAAGCTGTCAGCCATGATGTTAATTCAAGTGATAGCTGGTCCTTCTGTTATCCCAGCCTTTGCACTGGGACACTACTTTGAAGTTGGTTGGGTGCAATGTGGGAGTCCAGGGAAAAACAGTCCAAGACCTAAATCGTCCTGGGGACAGCTTGTCCTGTGGTGGGGGATCTACATTGCAAGGACCCTGAAAAAATGCACAAAATGTTTAAAGTTTTGTGCATTGCCACATTGCATAGGTTTGATCACTGCAGCACCAGATCATAGTGACAAAGAAGACAGAGCAATGTCTTGCAGTCCACCCTGTTGTAAGAGCTTCTTCTGCTGGCTGCAATATGTTTGCAACTCTACACAGTCTAACATCCCTGCACACTTTACTTTCCAAAGGTAGTGGAAATATTTTCAGTGATTTTGCATGAAGCACTGAGCAAACTGGAACCTTATAGTTAGGAACCCTTTGTAGTCGCTAGGAGTTGCTCCTTTTTCATAGGCAGTGACATTGAGAAGGAAATTCTGCTGGCACTGAAGACCTTTCTGAAGGGCACTAGGCTGCAGGGGCTAAATTCTGCCCTTAGCTGCCTGCTTTGCTTGTTGCCACATATGGAAAATAGGAAAAACACAAATTGGCCATTTGTGCATTGCTATCCTCTGCCTGCCCCTTTGGGTCTGGTTCTGGCAGTGTGATGAGTGAAACTGGAGAACTGGGATCAGATTGCAGGAGGGATTTTGACTGTGGCCAGAGCTGGTTGCTGGAAGGCAAGGGGCAGCTCCATTTGTCTTGGCATTACTGAAGTCAATGGGATTTTGGCCATAGTCTTCAACAGAGCTAGGGTTTCACTGTGCATGCCTAAGAAAGCACTGTATCATACAGTTGTGTTGTCTGCCATGACATTTAGTGCTAATGAAATCAGTGTGCCCCATCTCACTTGGCTCCTTGTCTGTCTTTATAGGTCTTCACCTGTGCTTTGTCCCCCCTCCCTGCCACTCTTCTCTCTCTCTCTCCCTCCCCTCTATCTGTCCATTCTCGTTTCTGTCTGACACTGCTTGCTGTCCTCCCTGGCTGTCTTCTCAGCTTGCTTTCTTGTGTACTCTGCAAGGAATGTGCCCACAAGAGGTATTTTTATTTGGCAGCCTGAGTAAGCTTTCTGTTTTGGCTGCAGGTACCGAGACGAGCAGCCAATGGAGCTGACATCTCCTGTGTCATGTTTTTAGCTCCTTCCATCTGATAGAGAAGATGACCTCATTGGCTGACTGTGTTGAGGAGGTCTGGTTGCAAGGGCAAAAAAAATTAGAGTTAACCTTGAAAGAAGCAACAGAATGCCTCACATGGGGTTTTAGGCTGTTTTGCTCTAATGTGGGAGTGTCACAAGGGATTCAGACCTTACTTCAACACAGAGGGTGTGCAAAGACAATGAGCAATCCAGATACTGGGGAGCAAAAGATTTTTGCTAGGACTTTAGCAATGGGAAGAGGCTGCCAAAGGGGCTTCAGCAGCTTCTGAGGAATGTTTCCTTGGAGCAAGTTGTTCTCTGACCAGCCTAGAGGTGATATGAGGTGCAGCATGGCTTTTCTCTCACCTGTTAAAGGAAGTGGAGCTGTCATGTGTCAGGGGTACAACTGATATGCTGTTCTGTCGCATCATACCAGGTCACAGCAGCCCAGCAAAAACCAGGATAACACAGTTTATGATTGCCATGGAGGGACTGAGCCTTCAGAACAGTGTGTCATGAGCAAGACCAATACAATGTAATCCAAGACAAATTAAATGTCAACCTGATTTTAAGAAATGTCGGAAAATATCTTAGACACAGATAGTAAAATCTCCTCCTACACTGATCTTTGAAAGGGCAACACTGGCAACCTGAAAGGACATTTTCAAGACATACAATTTGTTGCTGCAGAATCAGGGAAGAGCTAAGAGGAAATTGTGGTCTGAGCTATTATGAAACAAGGATCCAGGCAGATCTGGGGAAAAGACTGGATTGTATTGTTTCTGCTGATGAAGTTTCTGAAAGCCTATCCTCTTATCACACAGCAAAAGATAGTATCAAAACTGGCTGCAAGTGTAAAATGCCACGTGGTGTTCTTGAGACTTTGCTTTGCGCACTATCCTACCATTCTTCGCAGCTTCCCAACATTTGATGCTGGGAAGGAGCTGCTCTCCAGAGCTTGGTGACCAAGCTGTCACAACAGCATGGTGGGGGAGTGACCTGTGTGTATTTTGGGTGAGAGAGCTCCACCATGCACATCCCGCACGTCACACGCCTGGAGACACGAGCTCATTTTCCCTCCCAGTGTGGCACGGAGGAAACCATGACGCCTTCCCAGTGGGATGTGTGCGTGTGCATCCACAGCCCAGCTAATTCTGCTCCACGCAGGTGCTGCCTCAGGCTGTGCATCCTTGCACGTAGTAACGATGGGGATGGGGGTGTGTGCTGAGACAGCTAAACTGCTACGCTCTGACAGCTCCTTTGCATGTGTTAAAATAACATCACCCTTACTTGTTGTCTCTCCTCTTCCACTCCATCCCCTCACTCAAAAAAATCTAAAGGGAACAAGCTCTAGGTATTAAAATAGCTCCAGTCTAGCTTGTTCAGTCTATTTCAGGAGGCTGGTTCCATCCTGACACAGATAGAACACAGAGACGTTGTGGAAACCACAGCCACAAGAGGCCATCAGCCAAAACTAAATGCTTTCCCAGCGTTTGCCGAGTGGCTCGTTCCCCCTCTTCCTCCCTCCATCCCCTCTCCTGGCTTAAAATAACAGCTGGAAGCTGTTTGGCTTTGTTTTGTTGGATTCTTCTGCTTGCTATGCTCGGTCTGGTGGCATTGAGAGGGAAAGCTGGAGGCACTTTTGTGGCAACAGGGGCTCGTTGCCTTCTGGACTTTTAGGTGAGACCTTCAGAGCCATCATGGAAATGAGAGTCCCACAGGTATTTCTGGGATGAGTTTTCAAGAAGCAGACAATCAGCTGGGGCTACAGCAGTGATAATGCATGGATTTACCAGTTTAGACCATGTATTTTGTCTTGTAGCCTTCGGTTGACTAAAAAGGCAGTGGACATCTAAAAATAGGTTAGGGGAAATGTGGCTGAGGGATAGCTGAAGTCTGATGAATCAATCTGTAGAGAAGGACTCATTTTCTGGTTTCTATGACCCTTCTGTTGCTAAATTAGGGCTTGTGACATGGAAATGCACTGCTTCACACCAGCCAAGGGTTTGGCCCAAAATATCCCTCAGCTGAGGATCTGGATGATAAGACTGTTACGAAAACACCATGAACAAGATATAAATGCCTCCTCTGGCATAAACGCCTTCCTGCCTCATCTACATCCAGTGTTCCACTTGTCTGCTTGGAGCATCAATGTTTTCTGCATTTTCTCACCTTCAGATTTCTAGGTGTCCTTCCAGTTTCTACTTCTCCCTGGTTTTATCTGTTGTTCTGTGGACACCAGGGCTATTCCTCACTGGGGTCAAAATTAGGGGTTTAGTTAAACCCCCATCCTTCAGTCCAAACAACACCAGAGCTTGTAAATATTTCCAAATACCCGTTTTGAATTTGAAGGTGCTCTTAACCCTTAAGGAGCAGAGTCATGAACTCTCAAATCTCCACAAAAATACTGGCCTTATTTTCCCAAGAGATGTCGAATTGTGGGTGTGCAAATGACTGTGGGAAACTGCAAACATGAAGGGAGCCTTGGGACCAGATGGCTCAGCACCAGAAGCGTTCACAGGCAGCCTGGCTTCAGGGGTGAACCTTGGTGCTTGGCAAGTGAACTCCCAGGGCTTCCTCCCAACAGCACTAAACTCCAAAGTTTAATATCATTCTTTCATTCTGCAAATCTTATCACCTGAGGTCTTCTCTGCCTCATCCCAGTCGTTTCACTCGTTGTAAAAAGAAAATTCATTTTAACAGCACTCAACGAGCCATTGCAAGCAGTAACAGTGCACAGATGCAATATTCTACCTCAAGCAGCACAAGTTTCTAAGATTCATTTAAAGGTCATCAACACGGTCTAAGTGTGTAAGATACGAGTTCTCTATGTCAGAGACATAGTTTATTTTACATAATAGCAAATCTGTTCTATAACTTAATAACTTGAGCTAGAAAAAGATTACCTGTTTCTCTGTGTGTGTGTTTGCTGTTATGCAGAAGGAAAGCAGAATAAAAATGAGAATTTGTATTTAATGAAATAGATGCTTCAGCATTTGTTTTATGGCAAACATTGACTGTACATTTGAAAAACAGAGGGGTATTTGAATGACAAAGTCTTTACAATTTACATCTTTAAATTGCTTCTATTGACATTTCTGAAGGGAATGGGCTATTTGACTTTTCAAGGTGGCAATGTTCTGAGTCATTTAATTCATTTTAGCAGAAATTGCTTTATTTTGCATTCCTTCAGTATTACAAAGAATATTTGTATGGGGGCATATAACCAAGGTTGAATGGTAGCCCCATTTCCTCATGTAAACCAGCAAATTGTTATATTACAGGAAAGAAATGCAAACACTTAGGAGACATTGCATCACAGTATGCAAATGCACTTGAGAATATTTTGGGCCAGGTCAACAACAGAACATGTAGTCAGTCACACTGAATTATCTGGTTTAAAATAGACAGGTTTGATTTTCCTAGTAGAAAAATTTATGACAAAAAAACCCTTGGGAAATAAAACTGCTGAGTTTAAAGTCCATTACCCTCAGAGTGCAGAAATTACTTGACTAGATGATCAGTTTTAAGGTACATAGAGTTTGTCTATGACCTATCTATCTATCTATCTATCTATCTATCTATCTATCTATCTATCTATCTATCTATCTATCTATCTATTTCTTTCCACCTTTCCACATTTCCATCTTTATAGATCTTGGAGTTTAATCAAAGTTTAATAATTTTACTCATAAGAACAATATGTCCTTAGACTTTGGATCAAGTCTGAAGTCACTGGCATGTGTCAAATTATTTGTCATGTCCTTTTCTATGTGCAAATCCACAGATGTAACACAGCAGCCTATTGTCAGTAGTTGAGTAATTACCTTAATTTAAGCAAAAAGGTCAATGGGACCAAATGTTGGTGTAGCCCTGTGGTTGGGGTATTACATACCAACCCACCCACACATGTTATTATTTGCTCAGTCTTCTTTTTTTTTCCCCTTTATTTTCTTTTTCTGTCAAGCTTTTATTTTTAATTTTTTTTTAACAAACCATAAAAATAAATTGTAAGTTCCTGAAATATTACATGTCAAATTAGCTAGTGTAAAAATGCTTTCCTCTTACATAGCTTCTAAGCACTGCTAGGACAGCCTGCTCTCTTTGAGCCAGACATGCAGATCCCTATTTCAGGAAACATGGCACAGGAGGCGTAACCCAGGGCTAGGCAAAGTCAGTGAGGCACCTTGATTTGCACTAGCAGAGTGTCTGCTCTGGCAATTCCTCCCTGAGTCCTCCCTTCGTGCTCCTGATTCACCCCATACCCAGAGAAGCCCTCACTCCCTCTCCCCTGCATACTCATGTTTTTTCACTGTATTTGTCTTTGCTTTGCAGCAATAAGGAAAGAGGTGCCTGAGTGCTGGCAAGGGGGTTGCCCAGCACCAGCTGAATCTTCCTGATTTGTGATGGGCAGTTCAGCAGCTGAGTGGGTGTTTAACCAGAGCTGCAGCAGAAAATTTGGGTGTCTTGGGCACCCCATTGCTTGGGCTCTCCATGAGAGAGGTGTTATTTGAGGAGTCTCTGAGAAACAGAAGCTTCATGGTGAACAGTTTTCTAGGTATATGGAACAAATTTTCTAGAGTGCTTTTATCTGACACACTGGGAGTCACAACCCAGCATTTTGAGCCTAACAGGGGAAAAAAGCCCAGGGTTGTCAGGCTGCTCACATTCATCATCAGAAGTGAGCAGGGAGGTGAGAGAGTCCCACCCCACCAGATAACACCCCTGACTGCCAGGGTAACAACCACAACAGGATCTCTGTCAGCTGCCACCAGAGGAGCTGCAGGCACCAGCCACCCATCTCCTCCTGCTGTACTCATCTCTTTCCTCAGGCCAGCCCCAGGAGCACTGAGCATGGTGCAGGCTCTCTTTTCCTGGGGTGGAGGCTGGTTCAACACAGCTTGCTGGCTGCCACAGTGTGCTGGGATGTCCCTCTCCCGAGGGCTGGGTTAGCCAGTCCTCACATTGAGAGCACCTGGGCAAGGACCTGAATGCCAGTGGGACTGGTCCTTATGAGTCATGAGCAGGACAGTGAACACCAGACAATCCCATTTCCAGACAGGGCATTGGAGCACAGGTAACTGAAATTGTTTTCTGTGTGTCACAGAGGAAATGTGTGTCTCAGTGTCATACAGGGCCTCTGTAATAAGAATTAAATTCCATTATATTCCTGTATTCCCAGTACCAATCTGCTGACTTCTCCTTAAGACATTTCTGCCTGGACCAGGACACATCTCTCCTGTTTTTCTGCCTTTCTTCCCTTGCTGCTTGTTGTGCCAATGTTCTTTGCCTTCAGGTCTGGAAGAAGAAAAAAGCAGAGTCTTAGCAGTATTAGATTCCTTTTCTAAATAAATTAATTTAGAAAGTCTTTTATGGGATACCAAGTGGGGTTCCACTTTCTATTCTACCCTCAGGTCTGGCTGGGGTGACCCAGCTGAGGTAGGGAATGTTTACACAGTGCTGATCTCTGTTGAAGTCATTGCTTAAATACCTGGGCAGGTGTTGGATTGGGATGAGACACTCCCTGAAGCTACGTGGGTAATGGGTGAGATGTTCTTCTGCTTGGCCTTGCTTGTTTCCATCTTATTATTGACAGTACAACTGTCAATCCTTTGTTATCTTTTAAAATAAATACTTCTCTTGGATCTAAACCTACACTGGAAATGCTGTGTCTTTCCCAGTTTGAGAGGGCAGCTGACAGCCTTCCATATGTTGTCAAGCTGGCCCTTCTCCTATGTCTGCTTCCATGATTTGAAGGGGCTGTGTCTGGCACTGGACATTTATTTACACTTAAATGAAAGGAAAGGTATTGTCCCCTACCTATAAATGAGCATACAAAGCAGGATGGGAAATAGGATTCAATGTCAGATGTAATTCAGTTTACTTTGACTCTGTGGTCATTCTGTATTCATCTGAGTCTGCCTGAGATTGAGTTGTACAGAGTACAGAGGGAAGATGCTGGGAAAACTGAAGAGCTCAGAAGGTTGCCACTGTGCCCACCTTATCCCAGGGAAGAAATGCCCATAGTATCACTCTTTGCTCTGTTTAGTTATTCTAAACACTTTATAAAGCTTTCAGCCACAGGCTTTCTTTTTCCATACCTCCCATAGCATTTTGTAAGCCAGACTTGTCTTATGGTGTGACTTTAGCTCCACTCCTTCCCTGCCTGTGTTTATACCTGCAGTCACCAGGGATAAAGGTATGGCCATGGACAAAGAGAAAGCAAAGAGTCACTCCTTGTGGACAGTCTCAGAGAGCTGCTCGTGGATTATGTTGGGGCTCTGCACAATGATGGTGTGGCAGCAGCAGGGGAGCAGTTGTTATTTAGCACTGCACTGACGTGACAGTGATCAGTAACTGGCATTCGCTGGGCTCTCAACGCTGCATGATTGTGAGAGATGTTCTTATCTGGCAGTGACATTCATCTGACTACACACACCCTGCATATTCACAATCTGGCTCCAAAGAAGGAGTGGTTGGTTTATTTTAATATGTCAGAGTGAATATTTCATCTCTTGTCCTAGGGGAACCTGGTGCTCACGCTTAAGGATGTCCTCACGTGGCTTCTGCTCCCTGACAGATCACACAGATAACAAGGGAAAGGGACAGGGTCTGATGTGTGAGTGGTTAATATCTCTAAAGCTTGTGAGATCAAGATCTCTGCTTCACCGTGCAAGGTGAATGGTCTAGGTAATGCTGATGCTGAATACATCCCAGGCAAGGGAATTCTTCTATGGTGAGAGTGATAAATACCTGCTGCATCATCTGCATTCAGCAGCCTAAGTGGGAATATGGTGGGATTGGGCTCTGGAAATGGAGCTGGTGTAAGGGCAATTGTTGTGACCCTGCTGTGCTTGAGGAACATGATCTGCTGCGGTATGGGACCCTGATGCTTGATGTTGCAGAGCATACTTCTGTCTATAGAGAGGCTTTAGACCTCTTGTTCCTGGGCTCACTGAGCCTCTATGACAGCAAGGAGAGCACCTTCACCACTGCAGACCCTACTGCTCCATCCCTTCCAGGGTATGGAAACAGAAAGGCCAGTAGCCTGCAGATGGCATTGTCCTCAGGAGTCAGGTGGGCTCTGAGCAGTGGTGGGCATTCATGAATTCATGAATTGCCACACACTTGGGAAGGAAAGCAGTGAGGGGCTGAGAAAGAGACCCTATAAACATCTCTACCTAGGAAGAAGCTGCAGTCCTTGAGCAGCCCATCCAAGTCATGGGCTCATTTCTGGAGTAAAGTTCTCCTCATCAGGAATGAGGTAATCAGATGCTGATATAGAATAAAATTATTTCATGGGTATATCTTAGTTAAGAGCTGAACTAAAGGCAGGATATAGCTGTGGACTGGTACCTAGGAACAGGGTCTGGCAGTTTTCCTGAATGGCCAAAATATGTTACAGTGAGCCTCAGCTCTCTTTGAAGGCTCATGGGCACCTCCAGAGAGTGCCTGATCCAGATTCAAGCTCCCCGTGGTGGTATTTGTCTCACTCCACATCTGGGTGGCTGACCTGTTCAACACCTGCGTGAAGTGCTTACCATCAAACGGATGTAATGCCTCACTGAGCAGAGATGGAGCTTGGGCTCCTAGGTCATTTGCTCACTTTTGATAATATTTTCCTTTACTGGAAAGGGGTGACACTCAGAGATCAGGAGTAGGTATGCCAAGCTGGCGAGGTGCCAAGCGCAGAGGGAGTGGTGTATCGTCATTTACTGCACACCGCGCACGGCGCTTGATCAAAGTGACGCTGGTTCCTTCTCTGAGCCTCAGGAGTGTGAAATCTCTCTGCGGAAGGCGCCACTCACACTCCCTGCTTCTCTGCCTGTTCTGCTGGGAGTCTGCAGCAGAAGGAGGCTTGTGGAAAGCGAAAAATGCTGTGCAACATGGTGAGAAAGTTGTTGGAACCTGCTGGTCGCTGTGCATTGTGTCCTGAACCTCTCTCCTGTACCACACAACCCTGCTGTGGGCTGCTGGGGTAGAGGAGCATGGCTGCAGGGTTAGTGAAGAGGATGGGAACCCTGCCATGGGCCTTGGCAATACCTGGCTGAACTGAAAGAATACCTAATACAGGCCCATGCTGTCAGGTTTGAGAGTCAGCACTGTTAGACTTGTCTTCTGTGACTGATCATGAAAAGCTTTCCTCTCCACCCTCCCCATGTGGCCTTTTTTCCCCTGGCACACTCCTCTGAGTCCTCCTCACGGTGATGACCCATGGGTTTTGCTGCAAAGGTGCATGTGTAATCTAGATGGCATGCCTTTAAGATGTAAAAATGGGTAGGGAAATGAGTAAAAACTGATTCCATACGAGCAGGACACAAATGTTCTCTCTGGCAGAAACCACCTAACACAGATAGCACCTTCTCAGTCACCATCACTTGGGAAAGGCAGGGAATCCACTGGCAGCCACCAGCACCAAATGTGTGTTCCTCTTTTATCACGTTTAGCATGAGTGATCTGCACATGTCCATGCAGGAGCCCAGCACATCTCCTGCCAGTGGGCTGGTGGATGTGGCACTGTCTTTCCCTGCTTCTTTTGACTGAACAGTTGGGCTGCTAGACATGACTCTGCAATGGTGCATCCCTAAACTGATCATTTTCCAATGCCAAGACTTCTACCCCATCTCTGGGGACAAATCTATACAGGGATATTGCAGTCTGGGGCTACTGGTTTGATGTCTTCTTCCCCAGTTAAGAGGAGAAGTCTCTTTACACCCCTCCAAGTGTTACTGGTGAATTCTTCCTCGAGCATCTTATTATGACAATTTTGCCATCTGCCTGTAAAGGAGAAGATGTTGGCAGTTCTGCAGTGAGGTCCCAACTCTCTGCTTTGTAATTCATAGTTGTACTTTGCTGTTTAGATTTGCACAAAAATCATCTTCTTGTCGTGAAGGGTGTGCAGATCCACAGAGCATTACAGAGCACATCAATTATGCTCACAGACCAACAGATTGTTAACAGCTACCTTTTTTTTTTTTTTTTTCCTTTTTTTCTTTCCACACATGTGACTGACCCTTGGATAAATAGTCCTGTGACTAATCTGTGCCAGGAACATCTTGATGGACTTCCTGATCTCATGTGCCCTGTAAACTACCTGGGCTTCCTGACTGACAAGGAAGTGCAGTCCTTGTGAGATACAACGTTCTGTGCTGTCGCACTTTCTTATTTCTTATTATGTGATTTTGTCACATAACATTACAAGTCCATGTTCAATATTTTTCTTAGTCTTTATTAAGGTAGAAGTCCCACTAAATTGGTACTCACATGACCCCATTGTTAAACTTGACAGGAGAGGTTGTGGGAAGGCCATCTGCCTATTAGGGGCAGTGACAGGTAAAGTTGGGCAGCACATCATCTGATTCTGGATTTTGTATTTTATTTCTTGCAGTTGCTTATAATATTGCCAGTCATTATTTTACTTAAAATTTTCCATTCTGGAAAAATCTTGCTTCAGCATGATTAATTAATGAACGAGTTGATTGAGAAACAGTTTTTGTTAAAATGATTCATTGGTTTCTGAGAATCAGTTTTAGAAAATGACATTTCTCTGCCCTGAAATAATCTTTCCTTTTTTGTGGTATTTTTCCAAAGTCCCAAAATAGGCTGAAAAGGGAAACTCTATCTGCATCCAGCAAGGTGATTAGAGTCACTGACTGAGGGGTTTCTAACTCTGCCCACTACATACAGAGATGATGTTTGATAGTCAGTTTCCCACCATAGGGACCCCAGGGGACACAGTGGGAACCCAGGTTGAGCACGAACCTGGTGGATGATCCAGACCTTGGAAGTTTAATCTCATCACATTAGCCTTAATCTCATTAATGTTTGTGAAGGAGCAGAACAATGGGAAAAGTACCACAGGAGGAAACAAATAATAGTATGTTAAGGGCATAGATTGGGTAGAGGGTGGTTAATAAACACAGATAAAACAAGAGGGAATGATGTGTTTGTGTAGATTGCATATTACAGTTTGTTCTGTGTGGACAGGAAACCTGTGGGGTAAAAGTAGAGCATCTTTTCCATGTAAAGCATCATAGTGTTTGGACTGGGGGCAGGAAAAGTAGGGTTATACAAAAAAGTCTAACTCTTGCTCTTCCTAACTTGGTGGTTCTTGACTCTGCAAACATACCTGGCTCTGAGAAGAGCAAAAAGAAGAGCTGAGGGTGTGGTCTGTTTTATGGGGCTGGGGCTCCCTCACACATAAGAAGTCAGAGTAGGTTGTAGCATCCTTGAGCAGGGGAGCACTGGCAGTGGGGCCGTAGGGTTTAATTAGGGAGACCTTAATTGAGTTTCTTTCCTCTCCCAGGACATGAAAAGAATAGCAGAATCAGGGAATCATAGAATGGTTTGGGTTGGAAGGCACATTTGAAGGACATCTAGTCCAACCCCATTGCAACAAGCAGGGACCTCTTTAATTAGATCAGGCTGCTGAGAGCCCTGTTCAACCTGACCTTGAATGTTTCCAGGGATGGGGCATCCACCACCTCTCTGGGAAACTCCTTCCAGTGTGTGACCAGAGCTGGAGAGCTTTTTGGGGAAGGCAGAGGCACAGAGGCTGCATTTCAATGCTGCCTGTGGCCCCTTCCCAAGCCTGACAGCCTGGCAGCCTCATGCAGTGCACATCCCCCTTGTGCAGCAGGCTCACAGGAGACCTGTGTCCTGCTGATGTCTAAAATTAATGCAGCTGGGCTGACAGAGCCCTTCCCATCTTACCCCTCAGACATCTCCCAGAGATGAGGCTGGGAAGGGATCAGCAGGCAGTTTCACAGCACTGCTCCCTAACAGAATTACTGCAGTGTTACCCTTTATGGAAAATACTACATCAAGAGCTGAGTCTTCAGGGAAAATATTAGATGAAGCTCAGTCAGACAACTTGGGGATCAACAGGTTCTCAGACTATATGTCCCCAGGTGCCCAAGTCCTTAAGGGGAGCCACTGGGTTCTCTCTATTTAAAAGAACTGGAAGAAGGCCAGGGGAATTAGTGCAGTGAAACGCTTACCAGGAAGCTGAAGATATATATGCATGTCTGGATTTGTTTCCCATTGACTTTTTTAATTACATAAGGAAGAGATGATGCCTGTGAAAGAATTCCCCTTTTCCTCCCACAGGATATGTAATGCTTTGATGCCTGTCCTTTTCAGCAACAGGAATCCTCCTGAAGTCAGTTCCTAGAAAGTCCCTGAGGAAAAGATTTTCACATTTTCTGTGGCTCAGCTGCCAGCTCTGAAGAATGGGATGGCCAAGATTCCCCCTGTTGAGCAGTGGAGCTGAAGGCCTGTTTATTGTCTGTGTGACACACAGCCCTCTGCTCTGAGCTGACACAGGGGAATGTCCTGCTCTACCAAGAGGTAGCATTCACCTTTTTATTATTCTATTATTAATTACTCCTGCATCTCTTGTACGATTTGTAAAAGACTCTCTCTTTGGCTCTGTCTGTGCAAAAACATTTCAGGTGGGAGTAAATGTCAATATTTTGGGGGCAAAACTTCCCTGCTATCTCACACATGGGTGGTTGCTTCCTTGCCATCCTCTCTCAGTATGTGGCATCCCATTCCCATTCACTGTTTTGCCTGGGAGGGAATTGACTCTCATTTGGCATCCTGATGGCAGCCTTGTTTCCTGACAAGCCCAGGTTTGCACACCTACGGCTTGCTGGACAAGGGGAGATTTCCTCAGCATATTTAAGCCTCTCTTACATGCCTTATGCTAAGAAAAGCATGGGGTTGGTCCTCAAACCCATCCAGAGATGATCTGTTCATGCTGGGAGCAAGTCCCCTCCTGGCAGGATGCTGTGCTGTGTTTCCCACAGCTGCTGCCTCAGTGGTGAGGAGCCTCAGCTTGTGTGCCACGCTGATGCCTCCCTTCCTCTGCTGCTGGCTTCGTGGAAAAACTGAAATGCCAGAACATTTTATTTCTGTTAGGCATCAAAACATATGACCACTGGCCTGTAATGCTGCTTCCATTCCTCTCATTCTCCCTCCCTTTTTCTCTTCAGCCACCTGTTCCCACTTCTCCCCACGCTGATGACCCCACCCTACTGCAGCCTTAAACAGGAAAAGGGAGGTTCCCCTTTGATCAATGCCTTCATTTTCAGCTGATACTTAGCTGCTGCGAGGCAAATTGCCCAAATCAAATTGATAGAGATCTTCAGCTTTGGCAAAACGTTCCTTCTGATTTTAATTGCTTTTAATGAGAACACTGACTGCAAAAATACTTTGTCATGCAATTTGTGTTTGTGTGCAGGGAAATACAGGAGAGTTTCTGGTAGACATGTTTGTTTGTTTTTGTTATGCACACTGTGTATAATATAATATAGTTCTGTACAATCCTGCTGGGGCCATCAAATAGGCACTAGCTTATTTTATTCTTTCACCTCTTACTATTTTAAAAAACAGTAAAAGTAAAAAACTATTCCTTGCCTTTGCAGGACTCGCCTGCTGAGCTCTCAGGTCAATGGGTTCCTGTTGCCCTTCCTAACTTACCTGCTGAAAACAGGACAGGGAACTTTCTTCTCCCTGGTGAAGGTGCTCAAACTGCTCCCTGCCCCTCACCCCAGGAGAAGGGCATGAGTCCTGGGAGACTCATAGCTATGGGGGACAGGCTTCTCCTTCACCTCTTGTTCCTTCCAGACACCCAGACCCACCTCAGCCTTTCCACTACTTATGATCAATGCCTTAAGAAGCCAAAGCTCCTGGGGATATCTGAGTGTGGCTGGAGCAAGGGCAGTGGCTGGTGATTCTCACAGCTCTTCACAGAGCATAAGTGGGGCTGCTTGAGGCACCAGACTTGAGCATGCTGGCACCATGGGTGTTTTCAGAGTGTCCATGTCAACATGGATGAAGCTGTGTGATGATCAACCAGACTCCTCAGAGCTGCTCCTGTGTCAGGTTCTACACTGTGACTTGAGGAGGAGAGCAAAGAAAAGGCAATTGAGTCCAATGGATGGTGACAATTCAAGTCAGGAGCCTTGGCTGTGTAAATATATCAATAACTGCTTTGTTTATGTTGGCCAAAGTACTCGTTTCTCTGAACTGTGGCTTTCACCCAGTATTGTGCTTTTCTCAAAACAAACACCCCACTGCCTGGGCAGATATCCCATGGTACTGCCATCATGCTCTGGGCATGCTGGCAGTGTCATACTGTTGCTATGTCAATAGGAGTCTAAATGGAGCCTTTTCCTTGGCTTTGGGGTGCCGTTCCTGTAAGCTTTCCTACTGGATGTGTGCTTAGTGTGAGGATAGACCCTGTCCCAGTCTGCATGGAATCGCTGCTTGCTCAGACACTGCTGCCATGGGGCTATGCATCCCACCACCCACTGGCCAGTAAAAACACACTGTAAATTCTGCCAATGATCATGTGGTCATCCCTCTTTTCCTAACTAACTGGGGTGGTCAGGAGCAGACAAGGCCTGGGAGACAATGGCTGTATTCACTATTCCAGCTCACTAGTCTACTAGGATTTGGGATGCTAAAGTGAATACCCCACAGGTGTCTAGGGGAGGGGCATTTGCTCTGCTCAAGCTCTACTTACACTCATAACAGATACAGCTGTGCTCTGTCCCACCAGCCCTATCAGACTGGAGTTCACAGGAGCAGTCCACTCCTGGACAATCAGCTTTCTGACTCGAGTTGATCTGCCTTCCCCACCACCCCAGTGCTGGTGGTTTTGGCAGTCAGAGCCTTTGGTGAGAACATCATTTCACATGGAGAAGTATATTTTTAAAGGTTGGAAGGGTGACAAGTCTTGTCTTGGGAGAAGCACACACTTTGTGAACACTGGGGACCTGAGTCTTGGAATGGTAAAAGAAACTTAGTGAATCTAAATATCTCTCCTAGGCTGCCAATTCAGCTGGAGGCAGTAGCTAGTCATTCAGCCCTCACTACCTGTGATCATGGAGCAGAGAGGGCTGAACTGGCAGCAGCATAGTGCATCTGGCCCCTGTGCTGCTGAGAGACAGTTTACACTGCAGTAACCTTCCTGTTTGCCACCTGACCTTTCCAGTCTCATCCTCGCTCCTTTCTGCTTGACTTTTGACTGTCCTCAGTTAATCTCTTGCTATGCCCTTTCCTTTCCCCTTTCTAGCATATTTGCTATTCAGCAGGTTCACACAGCAATAAATGATTAACCAGCAGATTTGTTGTTTCAGTCCTTTATTGGAATGCAGCAAAGATCTCCACTAATTTGTACATGAGGTGTAACAGAGAGGCAGGGCTTCTGCCACATCGTCAAACAAGCCTTGGCCTGTGTGTTAAATGTAAGTAATAATGACAGGAAAACACTTAAAAAAAAAAAATCACATTGACTTAAGCAGGGAGGCAGCCTGCTGGAGACTGCTTTGTGCTTACACCTTCCTCAGGCACAGCAGGGATGTGCTGAATAGCTGGGTGAACATCAGGGCACCTCCACTGAGACCAGGGACCACATTTCTCATCAGGGACCCACACGCCACAGGAACCAGCCCTGGGGAAGGGCTTGGCTTGGCTTGCTCAAGGCTTGGGCTGACACATGCAGGAGCACGAAGCAGGTGCCACAAAAGTGAGGGAAGATCTGGCAACAGAGAGAGACCTTCTTTTGGCAAGGTGACCTCCCTTCCTTCAGAGGCAGCCAGAAAGCAGCTGGAGGGAAGAGGAAGGCATCAAGCTGCTGGTGCCATTGCACCCCAGCAGGCGAGGAAGGGCTGGGGAGAAAGAGAACTTCCCCTTGCAGGGTGCTTTCCTCCCTCTAACAAGGCAAGCCAGCAAATAATTCAATTATATATCAAAGAACAATGAATTAGATGTTTACAAGGTGCCTTTTTAAATGCCAAGAGTTATAAACCAGTGAGTGGAAGAAAGCAGGACTCAAGATTCCCCGGTGCCCAATTCAGGCAATGCTTAACTACTAGACTGTGAGGTGTTGGAAAGGCTCCAGTTCCTCTTCTGGCAACTCTCCTCCCAAATCACAAGCACACTTTTTTTTTCATTCAAAGAAATAAATAAATACCATCCTCAATTATGTTCTGTGTAAGTGCCTTGAATGGAGAAGAGGAGGAAAAGGAGGGATAGCAGTTTTTCCTATCATGCCTGTCTTTCCAGCCTCTTCCAGGCACTGGCACGTACACAGCCCTTCCCTGGTTACAGGCATATATATAATTAGCACAGCAGGTTACACATTGCCTCCCTATTTGCCAGCACAGTTCACCTCTGTGCAGAAAGGCACAATGCCTGAGTGCCACTTATGTGGTATCACCAGCCTCAGCTGTCCCATGTCCCTGGGTCAGACTCCTGGAGGTTTGCCTTAAAGAGCACGATCACTGACAAAGGCAATGGGGGCAGGAGGATTTATGGGCCTTTCAGTTTGCAAGCCACTACATTTCACATTGTCAAGTCTTTCCCATCAGTATGGGTGTCTGGAAACCAGCTTTCTGGAAAAGTTAAAACTGCTGAATTACAGCAGGGCTTCTGCAGCTGGAGTTGGCAGGAAACCCACCCAGACAGAGGAGCACTATCAAGGTCCCTCCTCTGCTGCCTGTGACATATTTACCTGTGGCTGCAGAGGGGAGATGAAAGCAGAAAAGGATGCCCTGGCAGCAGTGGCCAAAGCTGTGCAGCTGCATTACCTTCTTGCCTGCCTGTGTGTGTGTGTAATTCCTGGACAGGGGGTGAGGGTCCCCTTACCCTTCTCTGCCTGGAACAGTGAGTCAGTTGATAATACCAACAGGTGTCTCTGGTGGGTGAGTAGGATCCATGCTGAAATGTGTCAGAAGATTTTTCCAAGGAGGTTTCATAAACCAGATGACTTTACCAGGGATAGACAGTATGAGATGTTTAAACCCCTGCACAAAAAACATGTGCTACTCAAATAACAAGGAATGATAACACAACTGAATGAACAAAGAAAGAAGAGAAAAGGAGATGAGCATATGATCAGGTCTTTGAATGACTTAGAGACCCTAACAACTTCTTTTGGGACATGGGCTCTCCTGCTCAAGCTTTCCTGAGTAGCACCTTGAGGATTTGCTGACTGGGGATTATCACAGCTGAAAAAAAAAATGTTGAAGATGCAAATGTGCTCTTTGTGGGGTAGAGCATTTGGTGCCCCTCTTTACTTCTTCCTCTAACCACTATGTATCAGAGGAAGAGCTTGAGAAGGTTTTATTACCAATACAGGCAGATGATGAAAGGAGGCTATTTCTTCCCCAGTCACCAAAACTCTTAGGTTACTGCAAGGGGTTGTGCCTGCTCTGCTGGAGTAGTGCAGGACTGGCATCAGCCTTGCAACTACTCAGAAATCCAGGACAGAAGAGAGGCATGAGCCTTGGAGACAGAGGGAACGGCACTGGAGGTTCTGGACGTGCCTGCTGTTTACACTGCTACTGTATTTGCTGACTGAATCTAGTAACTCAGACTCCGCTCACTGCCGACTTTGCTCTAATATCTTAGGAATGATACACAAAGAGCAGGGCAAAGAGGCTGCTGCAGATGCCTGGTGGGACCACAGTGACAGCGTTACTTTGTGAAGGAATGGAAGCAGGGAATATGGATGTGGGGGTGGGAACTTCCGCAGATTTGAAAAGTGGGCATCAACGTGTTCTGACATTTAATATATTTAAATCTTTAAGGACCCAAGAGTTATCTTCAAAAGCTGAGCAGCTTTAGAAACTTCTCTTGCTGAAAGCTCCCTGAACAATCCATTTCTGAAAAAAATGTTCAGGGCTCTGAGTCATCTTGTTACCCTTGGGAATGGGCTCTCTCCCATGGTTGCTTGCATTCTCTAGGGAAAGGAAAGACTGAAATTTCTTGAATGCCTCACATAGAGACCTCTGTTTCCTGATTTTCATCCCTAATGTAGGGATTTCACGAGTCCCCTCACAAGATGCAATGTTTATCCTCATTTCTGGGTCTCTCAGCACGAGACACACTTCCTAATGTGCAGATTGTGGTTGTAAGAAATAATTACTTGTTCTGCTGCCACTGCAGCTCTGTTTATTCGAAAAGCAAGCAAGGGCACCAGCCACACAGTGGCAGGTAGGAAAAGACTTTGGAACAGTTTTAGGGGCACAGCCATCCACTTGTGCTGCTCATACCATAAACTACAGATCTTCCTGCCTCTCTTTTCTGTACGTGGGCTAGCTGGCTTGGCTTTTGCATGAGGTGAAGCACCAAGCAAAAATAAGAGCACAGCTTTGGGTGGCAGAGGTTTCTTCTATCTGGGTGACTCAGCAGGATGGCCATGCACTGCTATGCAATGTTCTCAAACAGACTGCCTCTTCTTTAGACTCTGCTGGGTTTGGGGTGGGACTTGGGCCTCCTGGGCTAGGCTGGTGCCAGAGAACAGCTTATCCTTAATTACATTTCCACGATAGGATTTGACTGCGGAAGAACAAACACCAGGGAATTCAAGGTGATAGAGCCGTTTTCCAGGCAAAATAAATCAGATAACTGGGAACCTGAAATTGAGCATAAGTTCTCCAGAGATAGAGATTTCATCATCTCAGAAATAGCCCTGGCAAAGCCCCAGGAGACAATGTAGCTAAGTTACTCTGTGGCTTTTATGTTCTTTCATGTGGCTCCTGGATAGCTAAAGCCTAACCACAATTACAGTAATTTTATTTTAGGGAATCACACAATGGCATGGCCATCTACTCAGACATTTTGGGTGGCCCCTAAGAGGGATATATTGGTGGCATTTCCAGTCTTTGCCATTGCGGGATGGCAAGTTCCCTGCAGAACTATGGAGTGCAAAGCCAATACTTTTTTTAATACTTATACTCAAACCTCTGGCTTCTTTTACTCTCAATAAACTTTCCATATTCTTTATTTCTGTCCTTTCATAGGTGCTGGGGCAGTGCTTCAAGGCCCTGGAGGCTAGACAGTATTTGGGATGCAGAAGCAGCTGTTAAAAGCATATCTGGAGGTGTTTGGGTGCCCGGTAGAAAGCGGGAAGCGTCCGGGAGTCCGTTTTTCGGAATTGCTCTCCAATGGCGCCAGTCTGCCTGTTTGCAACATTTCACCCGGTTTTGCAAATCTGACAGCCCTCTGGCCAGCCTTACATGTCCTGCCACAAGGTTTTGCGAAACATCTTCTGTCTCTTATCGAAACAGCAGGGTAGAGTTCTGCTTGTGGTAAAAGTTCACAACACTGAAGCAGCCAAAAAAAAATCATTTTGGGACAGATCAGCACCTAATTTTGGAATGAAGCTGCACTGGTGAGCGCCACCTGAGGATACTGTGGTATGGTAGCAATGCCATTCCACAGACTTCTGTGGCCCACTAACTTCAGGGCTGACTTTAAGGGGTTGTGCCCCCTTAGCACACTGATGAACTGGAGATCTGATATCTCCTCTCTGTCCTGTGGACATCAGGGCACTGCAGCCTCCCTAATGACTAGTCAACTCTCAATGGCTTGTCCTGAGCAATCCTGCTCCAGACCTGCCCATGGGGGATTTTTTAAGCATCTCTCAACTTGCCAGACCAATTTCTTCAGTTTGTGTTTGCCTACATTGGCAGATGTTTTCTTAAGCATTGAGACATTGGACACTCTCTTAGGACATTGACATAGATGTGAGCATGGTGAGCCCTAAACAGCCATGTCCCACTTTCTCTTTTGCCTTGACCTTAGTGTGATCTGAGTTTCACTTTCAGTGGGTGAGAACTGAATAAAGGAGAAGACAGCAGAGGTGAAGCTGGACTGTCTTTCATAGGGACAGATCACAGGTGAATCATGCACCATCAGACAAATTCTGCCTTTGAGACCACTGTGCTGCCTCCTTTGCCATCCAAGTATTCTGACCTTCCTGATTTTACCCCCTCCCACCCTCATTCCCCAGGTGTGATTTATGTCCTTGCTCCATTGTGTCTATCTGTTCTCTGGGACAGGTTTGTACAGCTGATGCAGAGTTTATTGGAACTAAGGCTTCATCTTCACCCCATGTTTGCAAATTCCTCATGAAAAATAACAATAATGAGCTAATAAACTTCACAGCCCTTGTGAGGGTGTAGAGAGATATATTCTTGCAGTATATAATCCTGCTCTAGAGAGGAGGGTGGTGCTTATGGAAGAAGTCATGCTCTGCATTGTCAGGCTCCTCACTGACAGCCCTCATCCATTGCATGGCTTCCCCAATGTTCCAAGAAGACAGAGCCTCCTTAGAACTCCTACACCACACCCCCTCCTCCTTGAACCAACCTCCAAATAAATGTCAGACCATAATCAGACAAGGAAGCTTGGGAACCCTAAGGTTTTGGGCTTACCCAACCACAGCTCATGTTTGCAGTGCACAAGCATGCCCTTGATGCCCTTGGGCAGAGGAAGGCTGGGTCCACAGAGCAATCCCATTCCTGATAACTGGTTTCTGCTTTCCCACGGACCTGAAGCTTTTCTGCAGCAGGCTAGGTGATGTTTTACTCTTTGTCTAAATCTAGAAGCCTATCTTCGGCAAAACCAAAGACTTCTAATGAGCAAGAGAAACATGGACTACCTTTTTCCTAGGAAACCCACCTGCTTTCTCAGTGGCTGGAACTGCTGGTTTGCCTTGGCCCTTGTGGGGAGTGCTTCAGAGGGGTTTGTGGACAGGGTACATCAGACAGAACTCTCCTGCAGAGGTGTTCTCAGAGACCCCCTGTGGTGTGTTGGGACTTTGAGATGGACCTGTCTTCTGTACTATACTCATGAAAGCGACACAGAGGACTTAAATAGCATTTATTCAATTTCTTTGTGGTTTGATTTTTTTTGTTTTTTTTCTGGGAATAAAGACCTTTTCTCTTTTGTTTTATTGGAAGCACAACCACAGCAGGATGTCCAAAATCAGGCAGGGTGCTTGGCAGGATCCCAATGGGAAGCAGTGTGCAGTCCAGCAGGGCTGTGCCTTGGGTACATTCTGTGGTTCTCCATCCCCCATTTCTGCTAGTTCATGACTCACATTGACCAGGTACCAAATGACTCTGGGACCCTCCTGGCTAGCTCTGCCTCTCTCTGTCACACCAGCTGCCATGAGATAGGTGTAGGTCTAATTCTGGTCCTGTGCCATGTGCAAATAGACCACACCAAGTCACCATCCCTGAGAGCTTCTTTGAACACATGGAATTTCCACTGAGCATAAGTCCCTGAAGTGGTTTCCCTCTCTGCAGGGCCACAGGAGGTGCCAAGCTACCATAAAACAGTGTCTGAGGTAATGGTCATGGCCACACTGTACCCAGAGGATCCTGATCTGATTGAGATCAGTCCCTCTCACTCTGGGCTTTAGATATATGAAATATCATACATATATATATATATATATATATATATATACATATATATACATATATATATATATACACACACATATATATGTGTATAATAAATATAATATACATATATATTTTTTATATATATGTGTGTATATACATATATATAGCTATATACACACATATATATTATGATTTATTATTGTGTATCTGTTATATATAAAATTTTAATAAAATATAATAAATATTTATATTAATTTTATATGTGTTAGTTTTAGATATAGATATAGATATGTAAATATATAAAAACAATCCTGGACATCTGTGTGAACAGCTGTTGGGAAATCTCTTGATTCCTAAACACAATGCTTCTTCTGCAATTTCTAGTTATATTTAGCTGGGAAACGTAGAGTATTGATGCAGTGTCCAGCTACATCCCATCCTTCCCCTGCTCCATGGAGAAATTTTGGGGGTTCCTCTCCTGCACCATTTGTTCACCCCAGTCTTTGCAAGCGATTTGGTGACAAAAAGGTGTCTGTGGGAGAGGGAAGCAGCTCTGCTAGAACACTGTGCATTTGTCTGATGATGAGGTACCACTCCTCTCCTGCTGCAAGAGGAGATGAAAGCATGCATGATCTGGCGTGATCATCCCTTGAAAACTCAGTTTGTGTCAAATGGCAAACCTCAGGGCAATCCAGCATGGGCAAGGCCTCTAAATGATGATAGATGTCGTTCTTTTGCCTTGCAAAAAACGAGAAAGCAAGCAGCCAAGAAGCCAAATCTCTGCTGAATCACTGATGACTGTCACTCAGGTCTAACATGGTGTGTGGACCAAGGCAAGCTGGCTCTCCAGAGCAGGAGTGGGAGCTGTGCCTGTCTGCACAGCAGATGCCCTGCTAGCTCCCTACCTCTAATTCCAGTGGTGAGCACAGTGCAGCTGGGCAAGGCTCTGCAGGGCATCAGCAAGGGCATGGGTGTAAAGTTGTGCTTGCTCTTGAAAGTGGAGCTGAGGTCAGGGAATGCCAACAGGCAGCCTTGCAGTGATTTAATTCTGTGGACACTGGATAGAAAGCCCCTCCTCCTTTCACAAATGTTCCTTCAGAACTTACATCTGGAGCAGGATGTGAGACCCTGGAGTTACAGAGCTTTTGTGCAGTGAGTGAGATGGAGCTGTGTGGTCCCTGCTGTGATGAATTAGCACCAAGTAGCTAGCTGCTGTTCTGGGAAATCATTCAGATGTACTGAGGTGTAAACAATCTCTTCCTGAAGGAGGAGCCAGGAAAGGAGATAGGTGTCTAGTCTTGTTCTTCTCTCACAATTTGGACTGGCCCATACACGGATATGAAAGCCAGCTGAGAGTGGCTCAGTTGAGATAAGACATTTGTGAGCCTTATTAGAAACACAAGCACTAGAGGGACACAGCAAGCACTGTCTGTTGTGGGTACCTGTCTCCCTCACACAGATATTGGTCTGTTTATTCAGATTTGTTAATATCCACTGCTTAGGCAAAGCACCCCAACCTGAATGCCCAGTCAACACCTCCTGCAGGGAAAGGGTACATGCAAGAGAAATCTGAAGGGAGTTCTGGCTGCCAAGGAAAGATGAAAGGATTTTAGGAAGAGAGGTTGTGAAAACAAGTAGTACTGGAGAGCTTATCCATGCATAAATGAGATGGAGCCTGAAGTGACAGAGAGTCCCCATTGCTTCTTTAAAAACATAAGGACGAAACAAAAAGATTGGCTGAACAGGGTGCAAAGGCAGGAAACAAGGTCTTTTAAAACTGTTAGCAGTCAGGAAGGGAAGGAAAAATGTCCGTGTGTGCAAATCAACTTTGATTTGATGCCCATCCCAATGTCCTGCTGCAGAGGGATAAGCTTACAACCCTCCCCCAAAAAAGAAATGGAGCATGCTCCCAGCTCTCTGGGCCCATGCCAAAATGTGAAGTTCACTTTCAAAGGCAAAGCTGACACGGAGACATTTGACAGGACTCATGCTTCTAAATCACGTGGATGCTTTTGTAAACATTACTTCTGGGTGTACTTAATATCTCCGCTATTAATCAGGTTGCGGGGAGTTAAAAGCCCATTAATGGCATTAACAAATGCTATTTAACTGGGCTGAATTGCAAATGCAAGTTTAGGCAGAGAACAACTACAATGTGACTTTGGAGGAGCAGAAAGCCAGCCAAAAACCATTTCATCTTGAAAAAAAAAAAAACAAAAAAACTGCCACAAAACAAACATCAATTAATCAACCCAAAACACACAGACTATGAGAGGGGAGGAAAAGCCTTGGCAGATGTGATATTGAAAGAACTTGTGAGTATGTTGGTTAAAGCCAGATGTGGGGCTCAGCAAATGGAAGGTGGTAGGTGGGCTGATACATGGAACAGATTTGATAAGATCTTGGCATGCGCTGTGACCTAAGGCTGGTCAGTGGAGTTTGGTCTTGCTGGCACAAAAAACACTCAAAACAGGACCAGGAAGTTGATCTGTCTGTGAAATCAGTGGTCTACCAAACAAGGGAGGTGGTGATAACCTGGATGGTCTTCAAAGCAAAGCAATAGCAAGGACTGAGGGTTTGGAGAAATCATCCAAGCCTTTCTGGGTTTCTGAAAAGTGCAAGGGGAGAATGATCTCAGACATGCTTGGTTTGGTTGGCTGTCTTTGAAGGGGCATGTTAATACCTGTTCACACTTACTGTTTCTGAGCAGTCAGGACAATGAATCTTTAATGCTGTGCTTACTTAGAAGTAAAAATATAAAAACAGCAGGAAATCGGTTCAGGAAAAATGTAACCTGAATATTGTGGGGAGGTATTAAATAGTGAAATGCACAAGAATATCTCTCCAGAGCCTTTGCCTGGGGCTTTCAAAAGCAGGCAGTAGAATACATCCTATGAACTACATAGGATGCTCTGTTGAAGAGCACAAATGCCTAGTAAAGTAATTATTTTCTAAATGTGCTAATTACATAATATTTGAGCTAGATGGGCACCTATTTTCATATTGTCTGTCCTTATTACCTTTTAATAATTACATTTAATAACACTGAGGTTGGAAACATGAATTGCTCAGAAATAAGACCTTAAAATCATGATAGTTCTTGATTTTTCAATTTAAACTTCTATATGCATCTGCATTGTATCACAGTCACAGGATTACCACTGTATAGGACAGATTGTTATGTGCTCACTGGGTAACTGCTCAGAATTTCTTCTTACCCTCATCACTTGACCTCAGGCCTTATTTACTAAACACCACTTAAGCTCTGCCTAGAACACAAACTGATTACATTTCCTCATGGGCTTTCCTGTGACACTTTCACTCTAAATCTGAGCAGTTCAGAAACATGAACAGATTTCCCCTTGCCACAGCCCTTATGAAAAAAGGAAAGAGCTAGTAGCACTTCCATTTTACCAAAGTGGAACTAAGATAAAGACATTAGAGCTGTGACCAGTGACCCTTGCTGTTCACTTTAGAGCAACACAAGTATGCTTTTTTTAGTTTTGCTGGCTGTGTGTGCTATATATGTTTAGTTGTTGGCACGTTACTTAATTTTGCAGATAATTTACACTGTACGTGACTCTTGTGGAAAACAAAATTGCAGATGCATAACAAAACCAATTGGTTTCTGTAAATATGAAAGCTGGGCACCCACTGACAGAAAACAACAGGAACAAGATAAATACAAAGTTTTGCAAGGACCAAGGAGGAGAGCAGGGAGGGGGAATGGTGTGTAGACAAGAACATCAACTATTCTGGAAGGTTTGTGAGTAATCAAAATGAACACTTGAGTACCATTTTAGGCAGGACATGTAGCTGAGATGTGAGAAAAAAGGTGACCTAAGTAGTCCCTAGAATATCCTTGTAGCAGATTTTGTTATCAAAGCCACCCAAAGGGAATCTCTGGAAAATGTATTATGGCCAGCTGTGAACGATTTCTAGGGACAAAACACATCCTCAGCTGAAGAGTGCAGGGCAGGGAATTTCTAAGAGTGGTCAGGATTTCTTGAATCTATAATGCCAGAACTCTCATAATTTCATGTTGAAGACACAGCTCCCGGCAACTTTGCTCGCAGTGCAGAATGCTCAGCGCTTTTGCCAGCCTGGCCCCAGGTGTCCGTGGCTTGGCAAACAGAATGGGAGGTAGTGGCCAACTTAGAAAATGCTTATTTCAGTGACTTGCCAGTAGCACACAAGGGCCCAGTCGTAGGAGCAGGGCTAGGCAGCGTTCAGCTGCATTAATGATCAGATCATCTCTTCTCCCCCTCCAATCCCCTTCCTCATTTCCTACACTCCCCTCCATCTTGGCAATAAAGCATGCAGGGGTCCTGTGGGAAAAACCCAACAAAACACTGTGTGATCATGTAATTAAAGGCTGTACTATAACACACAGGCACAAAGGAGATGAATTAATGCTTTATGGAAAGCCTCCAGACTAGCTTTTCCTCACTCCACTGTGCAGTCATAATGTTGCTTTAACAGAGCTCCCCATGTGCTATTGCAGACTTGTGGGGGGAACCACAACAAAGCTCCAGAGCTTCCTTTCTTACTCCTTAGAGAGTGAGTGGTGAGTGCATGAGCTGACCCTGGCACAGGTCCCCAGGGACCAGGGAGCTGGAGATTTCCAGCCCTTGGCCACCTGAGGTGATGGGAGAGCAGCAGCCCCCCAGCCCTGCAGACTGCAGGGACAGGAGCACGCTGGGCTTGGTGTTGGAGCCTGGGCTGCCACGGGACACAGGCTTGCAGACACAAGCCAGAAATTTATGCTTTAACACTTCTGCTTAGATTCTGAATGGTGTACCCCCACATACTCTGGTACTCCTGACCCCCCTCTTGCTTCTCTCACTCATACCACATCTTCTCTCAGCTCTGGCTGATACTGCGTGTGATTTTTTCATTCCTACACCCCAGCTCCTTCCAGCTTATCTCTCAATTTACCTCTGCCTTTGAAGGCAGAGTGGGTACAGTCCTCTCACTGTACCCACCAGTACCAGAGATCTCAGCAGCAGTGGTGGAGAAGGCAACCCTGTTTGCTTGTTTTGTCCCCATGCAGGGGACTCCAACTGCACCTACAGATGAGCGAGAAAAGATAAAGTACAAACCCATAGGAGATATCCAAGAAACCTTCAGAGGAAACAAGAGACTCGTCTCTTTTTCAGGCAAAAATCAAATGTTGGCTTGTCTGAAGTTTATAAGGTGACTGAAAGGGTGGATTTTAATGAGGTTTCCAAGAGCACATCCTTGACACCAAGGGCAGTCTCTGCTTGGGTGCCCACTCTGAGACATGGGAGTCACAAACCACTATGAATGTTTCACCATGAGGGAAACAATGCGTTTTTCTTCTCCTTGTTCTCAGAAACAGCCATGCCACTTAAGCAGAAATGCAAAAACAAATGAACAAAACAAATTCAGCTCGAGGCAGACACTCAGCATGGGGAATTGCAGGCCAGATGGTTAGTGTGACAAAGTTAGAAGCAACTGAAAACAGCCTTTCAATAAGAAGTGTTAGGCAACTTCAGGATTAGGTGGTACCACCTCGACTGAACCCCCTTCCTCTTTTTAAAGATGGCTTTTCTAAAGTCAGCACAGCAGCAAATCTGCTGAAGAAGCACAATGATGGCGCGAGAAGGGCTGCGTGGTGTAGCTGCTGGTGTTACAGCAGGAATGTGTCAGAGGACAGCAAACCTTTCTACCACTTGTCCTGCTGCTGAGTCCCATTCCCTTCTCCTCCTCTTGGCCCTGCTCCCTGGGCCCACTCTCTCCTGACCCACCCTGCAGCTGGTCCCTTGGTGCCTGTCTCTTTCCCCGTATGGCACGTGCCCACTCAGCTTTCCGAGCCTTCTCCTCTCTGCCCATCCCACTGCTGGCTCTGGCAGCCTCAGCCTGGAGTCCAGCAAAGCTCCTTACCTTGGCTCCCTGCCTCCCTTCCGCTCTCCTCTGCTGTCATTTAGCCTCACCAGTCTTTTGGAAAAATCTCTGCCTTCCTAATCTACTGTAAAACAAAAGGGAAGGAGCCAAAATCTCAGCTCCTGATGATTGCTGCTGTTCTGTTGACTTTTTCCAGAGCCAAAGCCGTGTTACACTGCTTCACATCACCAAAGGATGAGCCCTGCTTTTGTCAGTGGACAGATGCCAACCTGCTCCAGCAGAGAATCTGTCTTGCTGGCTTAGGTTTCAGTGTGGCTGGAGTGATGGGTGTTGGAGGACGAGCTGACCCCTGACTCCAAATGAATGCAGAAACAGCTACACACAGCTATGTATGCCCTGCTCATCCTCTTCACCTGCTTTCTGCTTCTTTCACTACAAAAGCACGTGCACATGCAGAGACCAAGCGTGTACAGGAGTTTTCAGCTGTTCTGTGCACTGAGGCTTGCTCTCCTTGGTTCTTGGAGGATTCCCCTGCTCTCAGGAGATGCAGCACACGATGCTTTTACGGTGTTTGCATGAGTTGTTCCTGCTTGTTCCACATCATCAGGTTGTGTACTGACAAGTGGAGCATATGCTCTCAACAGCATGTCTGCTGTGACTAAATCATATCCTGGGTCATCAACTCAAGGCTCACAGTGCATTCTTCCAGTTCCAGAGGGAACTGTTGTCTGCTTGCATTGTTTATAACCCTTGGGAGACTTGGGCAAATCAGGACAACCATGTGCAAGACCCAGCATTGTTTTTTTAAGCTGCACAGGCATTTGCTTTCTTATCTCCATTTCACTCTGCATTCACTACAGGCATCTACTCAGTTGTGCAACATCTTGGGTGAAGCAGAGCTCCTAAGCCACCACTTGAAACATCTGCACAGAACTTGGTTGCTTTTAATAGGACCCTATAAAAGCAGCCTGGATTGATATCAGTACATTCTACACGTGGTTGAATTCCCTGTGTTTAGGAAGTCATTTCACACAGGTTGTAAAAATCTTGCCATGAACTTAAAACTCAACATGTATGAGAGACAGAACTATAACTGTGTCATTTTAAGGTCAGCATCTGTAACAACTGGGACTTTTTTCCTTATATCTTTCTTTCTCCTTTTTTTTTTTTTTTTTTTTTTTTTTTTTTTTAATTTAATTCAGCTGAAATTTTATTTTGCTTAATTAAAACTTTTCCCCACTTGTGACTTCAGAAAGCACATGCTGAAACAATTCCTGATGTTCAGTGACAGTTCTGTCCTAGACAATTATATCATCAGCAGACACATTTTTACAGTTTGTATCATCTGTGCACTGAGATGTTTTGGACCCTGCCCAATAAATATATCGAAGTTGCTCAACCCTGGGCTTTCAATGCCAAAGGAGATCTGAAAAACCTTATCAGTCTATTTAATTTTCTCAAGAATTTGGCTCCCACCAAGCAAAAATTTCAGTCCAAGTGGAAATTTTCTCTTTGCATGTTCCTGTTTCAGAGGCTATTTAAGGCTGAACCAACTATGCAGTCCTCCATAATTAGAAAGGAGCAAGCTTGCTTGCATCTTCTTCTGTTTTGCAAATACTGCCACTTACTGTCATGCAGTATCTCCAGACCTTCCACTGCAAGGCTGGAGGAATGTTTTGGACTGTCCAGATCTAAGTTTCCATGATATCTTCATCTTCACTTGGATTCCAGAAGTGCTTTGCCATGACTGGAGGTTTCACTCTCCCAGATGCTGTCCAAAAGTGTAATGAGAGACCTTCTCGACTCCCCTTACAGATTGCAAAGAGAAATTAACTATTCCTGTTTCTGTGGAAAGAGAAGAGTTGGCTCAGTCTCCTGAGCTGTCCTGTAACCATTTTTGGACCCTGTTTCATTGAGCTTATTTTACCAGAAAACCATTATTTCCTTCTTTGAGTCAATCAGAATCAGCTTTTCATGGTCGGGCATGTCACAAAGGTTATCCACTCTTTTTATTTTCCTTTCTTCTTTGTTTTGCATTCCCTCTCTCTGTCTCTCTCTCATTCTTTCTCTTTTCCCCCCACCTTCCTCCCTTCTCTCATTAGAAGGCAAAGCATGACTGTGGACATCACACCCCCCCCACCAGTGGACCCTCTGCTTTCTACTGCCAGCTCAATGCACAGCTTGTAATCATTACAGAACGATGGGGTATCTTCTGGGTGATTGTTAGAGGGAATTACATTCTGGCAGCCTGTGAAGGTATGTGGATGCTCTGATATTTGATACTCTTTTCCTTTCTGTCTGCTATAGGTATTTCCTTTCTGTTTGCAGAGCACTTCTTTCTTCACAGTTGCTCATACCTATAGCCTACTGAGTTCCCAGTCTGAGATTATCTCTTGTAGTTGTTTAAACTCCCATTGGAAGCTGATGGCTTATTGCAGATTGAGAGTCCTGTCACTACAAACAACATTTGAGACGAAACTTTGTCCTTTGTAACCTCTAGTACCTCCAGATACCTTTAGTATCTCAAACTAAATTCCTTGCTTATTTTTTCTACCATTTGTTTCACTAGTTTATGGGATGAGTTTGCCAACTGATGTAAATAAGTATATATTCACCAAAGTCAAAGGATGTGTAGTGATTTATACCATCCAAAAGCCTAATACAAGGCCTACAGAGAAGGAATCTGTCACATACTGAACTCAAAACACTGTTTTTTTTAAGTGAGTGAAATTCCTCTTTGTTTCTTTCCACGTGTGTTTCATTTTCCTCCTCTCCTCTCCTCTCCTCTCCTCTCCTCTCCTCTCCTCTCCTCTCCTCTCCTCTCCTCTCCTCTCCTCTCCTCTCCTCTCCTCTCCTCTCCTCTCCTCTCCTCTCCTCTCCTCTCCTCTCCTCTCCTCTCCTCTCCTCTCCTCTCCTCTCCTCTCCAGAAAAAGCAAAAGCCAATGGCTGAAAAAGTGATGCTGTGTCTCATTTTCCCCACTCAAATGTGCAATTTGCTGCTTTAATCACCAAACCTTCCTGTCACTCCTAAGTTTCAGAGCCACTGTTGGATCTTCCTGGCATGGTTATGCCAGTCTAATGACAGCTATTTAACTTTTATGGTTTCTTGCTCCATACCACTGAGCAGGCTGATCAAATCCTGAAAAACAACTTTTCACTCTGTGACATTGTGCAGAGGAACTTAATTTACAATGAAAAGCTGACTTGGGGGTGATCCATGTATGAAGACACATAAAATACTACCCAGCATGGGAATGATCTAAGATTGGGTCTCTTGTACCACCTCCTGCATGCAGCAAGCTGAGGAGGAGGAAGGATACACTGGTGTTTAAGGTAACACAGAGAAGTTCATATTGCCTCCTACCACTACCTATTTACCATCCTCTGAATCAACATCCCCCTTTCTTGGCTCCAAAATTAAGCCACAACTTTAAACGCAACTGTGTTTAAAGAAACAGGAGGGGAGAGTAAGTGTCTGGGCCATTCTTCAGAAGCCCCATGTAAACACTGGGTGACCCATTCCTTGTTGTTTCCTAACCTGGCTGAACTCTGGAAGCAAGCAATAAACAGCAAAGGTTAATTAAATCCATTTCTAAGTTTAACACCCCCACTCCCCACCCTGGCCTAACCAGACTTTGGGGTATGTGTTTTTTGGGCAAATATAACCTGGTTTGAATTTCAAAACATGATTTCAAGCTTCCTTTAGAGACAAAAAAACCTGATTCCTATATGCCAAACGAGTCATTCAAAACAGGGAACCTAATTAGGGTTGCAGCAGCAGCTAATTTCACCACCAAAAAGAAATTTTGTGCTCTAGAGAATGAAGTGCTAGTTCCGGGCAGCAGCACCAGACACTCAGTGTAATTGTAATTTATATGGCCCTCACTGCTGTAGTAGTTAAGTGTTTGACAAGAACCAAGGGATTTACTCTGAGGTAGGGAAAAGTTTTCTTCTCTTTTACAGCCAGGGAACCAGAGATGAAATGATCCGCCCCACACTGTTCAGTGGATTTGGCCAAGTGGAACTCAGGTCTTCCTAAGTGTCTCTTTAATGCTTTCAGCAGGAGTTTCAGACCCTTCATTTGCTCTTGCCTCTGCCCTGCCTGTAGCCTTGAGAAACTGTGACCCTGTTTTTAAGGAGAGTATTGAAGGGAAGCAGCAGCCTTCCCCTCTGCAGGAGGGACGTGTGTCCCAAGTTCAAACCACAGATTATTTGAGTAACAAAATTCCCAACAAGACATAGACAAATATTTCCCAGATTTCAGAAAGCGAAGGGCTCAGCTTGCAGTTCTCCAAGGACACCAGGCTGATTTATCTGTATCACACCCCTTTTCTGGAGAGCTCACACCTGACCCTTACCTGTCACCATTCAGGTGCATCACCAGGATGCCAGGCACCCAAGCAGGGTTAGATTTGGGTACACTTGACTCACAGAACGATACCATGGGCTGCCCTCTCTCCTTTTTTGGCTCTCCAAGAATTGTGCTCTTCAAAGTTTCTCTAGAGGCCCAAGATAACATTATTTCTTGCTAAAAGAAAAACAACAACAAAAAGGAGCAGCATAGAGCTGGATTATCACTGAGAGTGGTTTAGAAATGTTTCTTTGCTTTAATGAAATCTCTTCTTTCGGAAAGCAAAAGCCAGGTTGCAAACCTACAAAAGAAAGTACTTTTTTTTCTGAAACTAAGACATGTGGTGCCTATGCTGAGGTGGCAGCATTGGCCAGAATTCCTTTGAGGCTGGCAAAGGCTGGAGAGATCGCCCCTGCCCTTGAACTGCATTTTGAGTCAAGTGGGAAATGCGAAAAATCCATGGCTTAGCAGTGGGGCTAAAGCACCACCAAATCCAGCCTCTAGGCTGGTGTGGGAGGGCTGGGAGCCTTGCAGCAGGGCTGGGGGCTCATGTCCAGCATCTCAGGTCTAGCTGGGAAATGTGTGACACACAACCTTGACACTGAGGCTCCCTTCAGCCAAAGAGCTCAGTGCTGCCTGTGGCTTCTGTCTGAGCCCCAAATCCTCCTCCTGTCTTGGGGGCTTTGTACAGTCCTGGAGGCCAGCCTAGAACAGCTATGTATGGTTTCACTTTTGCTGTCAGAGGATATCTGTGTCACAGGAAGCTCTTACAATAATTCTGTAAACATGAATGAATGTGTTTCCCTGATAATGTCAAGTTAAAATCCCATATTTTTCTCTTCTTTAATGAGCAATTCTTTCCCTTCAATGTCTCTGACCTGAAACATATGCTTTTTACTATTGGGTGACAGTGCTGTAATTCCATTCTTATACTTGATTTATGGAGGCAGGACCTGGAGCTGTGCAAGGTTGAGCCCCTGTTACATCAGACACTGTATGGGCTCTTAATGAGGGAGAGTCTGTACCTCCAAGAAGATGGACAAAAGGTGGGAGGGAGAATGAAGGCATGGTGGTCATACCTGGAAGGGAGCTGATGTCTCCTGAATCCTGGAGTATTGCCAAGCTTCCAACATTGCTGCCCTTACAAAAATTCCAGAATTTCCATCAGCTTTGCTGTGGCTCCAGCTCTGGCGCCAGAAGAGCCCAGTATTCTGCAGTTGTTTCACCTCGTGCATCAAGCAGCAGTTACAGGATGCACAAACACAGTAGTGGGTTTAAGTGACACATATGAGCTTGATTATGGTTTCCTAGGGGGAAAGAACCATGTCTTCCACTGTGCTTCAGGCATTATTCAGGGAGTACTTTTTTCCAGCTCCTCAGGTTGGGAGTGCCCGTGTGAATATAACCACAGTGACGCACAGAACCAAAGGAAGGATGGGTCAGGCAATTAAACAGAAAAATCTGCTTAAATAAATAAGCAAGCCTTATTAAAAACCTTAGGACAGTTGCTGATGAGCTCTGCATGGAGCCCCAAAGATTAAGACTGTCTACTTCTTACATCTCTCACATGGACAGGAAACTGGAGCAGATGACAGAGCACAGAGCACATTTAATGGGATCTTCCTCCTCTCCAAGAGGGGCAGCACAGAGCAAATGGACCAGCAGCATTGGCTGCAGCTCACCTGAGGTCTGTGTGTGCAGCTATGTGTGGGCCTTGCAAGGACTCCTACTTGAGGATGGGTTCTGCAAAGCATTTCAGTGGACATGAGAGCAGCCATGCTGAGCATCTGTGGAGAGCAGCACCCCAGCTGCCTCCTGCCACATGGGAACTGTCAAGACAGTGTTGGCCTGCAAGTAATTCTTGATAAGCTGCAGGAACTGCAGTGCAAGGAAGGAGATATGGCTAATTGCCCACCCCAAACAAGAGCTGGAGTTTGCTGTCTTTCCCCTTCCAAGAGCAAGCCTAACCCCCACCCAATCCCCTTGGAAAAATCTTCCCTGTGCTGTCTGTAACACACAGGTCTGCAGCAGAATGCAGACAACCCATGCCAGTCTTCTCATGTCTGACCAACCTCTTTCACATACCTGTTTCAGATGGCAGATGGAGGAAAGAAGAACAAGTACTCTTTACTCTATGATGTGCACATGTGTTTTCTGCTCTCTTACTTTTTCTATACTCTCCCACTTCACTCCTTTACCAGGTCCTTAATAATTCCAATAAATGTCAGGTCCAATTTCACTTAATGAAATATACACCTATTAAATGAATGAAGTGGAAAAACGGCCTGCTCTGCCTGCCTGCCTGCCTTGGATCTGAGCTGCAATACACGTTTTTTTTTCATGCAATCAGATCATTTTTACCAGGTCCCTATGAAATTTCCAATAAAACAAACAAACTTTAAAAATCCTATGAGGTCCCCAGCCCACTTTGAAGAGGATCCCTGAGATGTTATTCAATCCTTGGAGCCATTTGTTTCACATGTGATCCCGAACACTAACTAAAGGCAACATAATATGATAGGTATTTACAACATATCCATTATCTTATCAGAGCTTCAGGTACAGCTGTAAATAGCCTGTTCCAGCTGGGCAGTCTGCTGAGTTAAATGGGTTCTACTTTTAAAAGCAGGAACTGGAAAACATGTCCCGCTTAATCTGAGATTCACTTGCACCCGAGGGATGGAAAGTCAAACAGCAGACCTCAGCTGCAGAGGAGGTCCATACTCCATGAAATGCTTCTCCTCCTATCTGATGCAGGCTGGGCTGGTAATCACTGTGCTGTTCATCTGGGCCCTTTGTTGACAGAGTCCTGTTAGCAGCTCACCAAGCAGAGGGAATTGCTGCGCCCTGGATGGAAGGCAATTCTGCACAGTCAGCCAAAGACAAAAGGGAGTATAAGGGTGGAAGGAAAAGAGACCACATTGAAAGCTGTGAGAGGAAAGGGAGGGGGCAGAGAGCTGGTGGCTGGAGAAAAGGGGAAAATATGAAAAACAAGACCAGAGAAAGTGCAATTGTCAGGGAAAATCTTTTCCGCTGCTTGTCTGGCTGCAACCAGTCTGAGCAGGACATAGAGTTTACTCTTTGCATGCTACACTGTGCACCAGGTGAGAATGGCTGGTCCTCCACCACAGGGCCCCTGGCAGCAACTTCAGCAGTGCCAGAAGGAAATCAATCTGTCAAATCCCCATCCAGTCCACAGGCTTTTAAAACTCTTTTGAAGAGCCCGGTGAAGAGTCAGAATTGGATTGCATTGAGTCTGAGCTTATGTAGAAGGAAATGGTACTTCAAAGAAACAGAAGGAAGGAAGATTTATCTCTGAGGCACGAGAAATCAGTAGCTGGTTCCATCATGACAGAGATTACTCTCTGGCCCTTCAGAAACATCCCAGAGGAAGCTGTACAAGAGACCTTCTGTCAGGAGATGCTGTTGACCATTTTTATCGGCCTGCTGGCTAAAACTTGCTCATTAATGGTTGGTTGGCAGCTGATCTGACAGCGAGTGACTCATGGTTACTGACCACAAGAGGAGGTTACTGCTGGAAGTGGAACTTAATTTAACAATTTGCACCACAGATTTGGGAATTTAGTGAAACCAGCACTTGGAAGTGTTAACAAGCAGCAAGCCAGTGGTCGTGAATCTACTTAAAGATGCATACCAGGGCACAAAAACTGGTGCCAGATTAAACAGAAAGCACAGAACAGATTGGTTTGCAATAAACATGGAAGCAATTGCAACAGAAAACAATGAGTCTGACAAAGGAGATTTAGTTACAAACCTTCAATAAAAGCATCCCATGTAACAGAGGTATGCTGCTTTTGGCAAACAGCAAAGACATCCAAAACCAAAGTGCATTATTGCACATATGGCTGAGAGGACAAAAACTTCAAACTGATCAGTCTGACAATGAGACAAACCTGCAATTCTTCAGGTACCCAGCCCGGCAGGAGGAGAAGCTGCTTTGTGATATTGGGGTGGAACAGATGCACTTGAATTCTGAAATACTGTCAGTACCAGAGAAGACTTTATACTTTTATAAAAATTAAGACAAAATGGTAACAAACTCAAGTATGATCACACAGGACACAAAGTGTCCATGTTGCCAAGCTTCATTGGGTGTTTACAGAAGAACAAATGCTAATCAGGACACAGAGAGTGGAGAAAGCCCAAGTCACATGAGTATCTGTAACTTCACACTTAACTGATGCAGCAGCTCCTTTTAAAGAGCTGGTGGGTGGCCTTTAATGCTCTGTGATGGATTAGAAACAACATACTCATTGATGGGAATACACAAGTGACTGACAAACTGTGTACAAGAATTGGCCACCGAGGTCAGAGAGAGAGAGAGTAAAGCTTACCTTAATTTTGAGTATTTGATGAGTGCTAGCAACTTGGCAAAGAGACACATACAAAAAATAAACCAAGAATTTCCTTCTCAGTTTGAGATGGTGAGGGTAGTGACAGAATTTTGTGATGGGTTGAAAATTGCCCATGGCTGGATTTGGTGGTCCAATGCCTAGCAAGTAGCTGAGGAAAGGAAATGGCAGAGACCTCCATGAGAAACACAGGCAGAGATGCTCATCAGGAGGAGTAAGCCTTTAAAAAGTAAGATTATTGTGCAAAGGGAGGAAGCAAAGACTTTTCTCTAAGGGGAAATGCGTCACCTCTGAAATGCAGGCTTATGGGAGGAAGGCATTTTAGGAGCTCAGGTACCATGGGAGGTGACCTCTTGCCAGTCATTTTGCTTCTTATGTAAGATAAAATGACATCACTGCAGGGACAAGCAGCTTTTGTACTGTGTGGCAATGTCACTTATGTAGCCAGCTCCTGCTGCCCACAGCAGACACTTGGGATTTGGACTCACGGTTGCTGGTGAAAGGTCTGGAGTGAGAACATGAGCTTTCCACAATGGTCCTTAGTAGGAGGTGTAAAGCTGGATCCCTCCCATGACATAAATACTGAGTGAGGGGTTTCCCTCAGCAAAGGTGGCTCATGCCTCTAAGGTCAGTTGCAGAGCAGGGTGGGTGGTCAAATGGGAAAAAACAGGAAAGAGAGCTGTCACATTTCACCTCCCTCATCCCCCTCCTGGGGCTGACAGGGTCATTGGCTGTCCTCCGTCCTGTGCTGTGGGTCTAACCTAAAGCTTGTGCCTTGCAAAAGGGTTGGAGGGGCCTTCTTGCAGTCTGTGGGGCTTAAACAAGATAGTGTGGCACACGGGGTTGGACAGATGTGAATATGCATCAGTCAGGACTGTGTCTGAGTGAGGGTATTTTGGGCTGATGGTATGGCCTTGATCTAGAGCTGTGTCTGGAGTGGAAGGATCCCTCCTCTCTGAGAGATGGAAGAAGGTTTGTGCAGGCAGGGCACGGCAGGGAGAGGCACGAAGGTGATTTGCAAAGGGTGGCCCAAGCACGACAAGGGAGCTGTGTGGTGGAGCCAGCATGACGTATGCCTAAACAGCGAGCATCAGCATGTAACACAGTCAGGTCCTTCATGGGGTAACACAGGGAGCTCTTTTAGGCACACACATGCGTGCACGCACAGGAGGAACAATTTATGGCTGTGCCAGACTCACGTCTGGGCTCCTCATTAAAATTAATGAGGTAACGTCTCTGAGGCATTCCCAAGCGGATGCTGCCCGAGAGTGTGGGAAGGACCTCAATCCTTTGAAACAGCTACTTAGCAAAATCAATTGCAAATTTCATTTTCCCCAACCCTGCATCAAACTCATGCCAGGAGTATCGAAGGCTACTGTCCAGACTTGTATGCAAGTGACCTTTCTTCAGACACTTTGGTTCCCATGGCCAAGGTTGAGTGGCCAGAAGTGAGTGATGATGTAACAGCAGAATGGTGCTCAGTGCCTCATCCTGGTGACTACCTACAGCCTACAAGTCCTCAGTCTCCCTGTTGTTCTGTTGCCTGCAAATAGCTGTGAAACTCACAGTCAGAACTGGTGTCCTGCTCCATTCCCTCCTTTCCCTTCTTTCCCGAGTAGCTTCTCTATGAAGAAAAGAACAGCTTGTTTTATGTAGCAAATCTGCAGTGCAGACCTTTACTGCTTGACTGACACTGATAATTCTTCTGTGGCAGCCCAAGTGGGTGATCAATATCCATGTGACAAAATATTTTTACCATTTTTTCTCTCAAATATTCTCTTTTTTTCGGTTGCAGTGCCTTATGTTAAAGTTGCAGAGTTGATCACTCAGTGAGGAGATGCCAAGCATGAGGAATGTCTCTGTCTGGTGCTCAAGAGACATTCTGCTGCTCTCTGGTTACGTGAGCACATAGGGTATTTTTGGTATGACCTCTGCCTCCTTCAGCACACAGGGCTGGCTGACCTGGGAAGGAATTGGGCTCTGGAGAAAGCTGCTCCAGGTCAACTGCCAGCAATGTCACTGGTGTGGCTGCCATGGCAGGGGCAGAGTGTCTGGTACACAAGACAGAGAGATGTTTTGCTGGAGAAACAGATGCTCTCTTCCTTGTCTGGGCAACAGCAGAGCCCACTCAAACTTCTCTGTCACTCACTGTGTGCTGTGTTTTTTGCTGTAGACAGGATTTGTGGTGCTGCTGAGCACGCATACCTGGAGGGGAAATCAGTGGGAGCTGCACACTGAATATCTAAAATGCTGTAATCTTGCCCACAGCTTTGGGAAATTAAGCCCTGAGTGCCTTCATTTTGGCATCCACAATTAGCAAGAAGCTTCTGGCAACTTTGATGTCTCTCTTTTTATGGAGCAGCATCATCTCCTTTCCCATGCATGCTGTGAAGAAACATGCATCGACTTTTTGAAGCTCTCTGACTTGAGGGTAAGACCATGAGGTAATTCAGTAATGATGTTTACAGGGCTGCTTGTGGAAAACAGCCCTGCAGGCCAAGCACCAGCTTAGAAGGACAAATATCTGGTCTGAATCAACACCCACAGAGTTGTAGCAGCCCTATGGAAAGAGAGTTTGTGTCCATGAGATTACGTGCTGTACAATGCCACATGCTCAAGGTTGCAACAGGAACTGAGTAGACCCCAACTTTTGGTGGTCAGGCTTTGCTGGGTGTGTGCTTGTTTGCTGCAGCTGTTTGTAAGCCAGACTCTAAGTGGGCAAAGGGTGGACTTCCATGCTGGAAAGACATTGCCTTTCCCACCAGCTGAACATCTTCCCCAGGTCTTCTCCCTGTCTGAGCTGCTACGTGATTTATTGTTACTTGGATCATATTGGCTTTGTAATGGGAGTCCTTAATCAAGATGTCCTCTTCTGTATTTAACAGTCTTAACTCTTCTTCTGCCTTCAGATTAGCTTGTTGACTACTTGCTGGTTTGTTTCTTCTGTCTCAGTCTCCATTTTACTGCATGAAAGGAACAGATTTTAAAGCTTATACTTTTCTAATCCATCTGCTTCAGGAAATGAAAGATGCTAGTCTCTCACTTCCTGCATATTTTTGAAGAGAACTCAGGGTCTCTTCAACATGATATATCAGTAATTTCATTTAAACTGGAGAATTATCTTGAAATATTTATCATCAGTATATATGAGTTTCATTTTGTATTAAACGGATTGATAAAATTAAAATGGATCTGCTTTCTGCAAGTGTCCTGGATAGTCCTGGGTGCATCAGGCACAGCTTCACCAGTGGGCAAGGGAGGGCATTGTCCTGCTCTGCTCTGCACTGGGGCAGCCTCATCTTGAACCCCGTGTGCAGTTTTGGGTGCCAGAATAGAAGATATTAAACTATTAGAGAACATGCAAAGGAGGGCAGTGAGGATGGTGAAGGGCTTGAGGGGAAGCTGTATGAGGAGCAGCTGAGGTCACCTGGAGAAGAGGAGAATGAGAGATCTCATTGCAGCTACACCTTCCTTGTGAGGGGAAGAGGAGGGGCAGGCACTGATCTCTGCTTTGGTGTGACAGTGACAGGAGGGAATGGCCTGAAGTTGTGTCAGAGGAGGTTTAGGTTGGATATTAGAAAAATGTTCTTCACCCGGAGAATGGTTGGCCAAAGAACAGACTCCCCAGGGAGCACCAAGCCTGACAGAGTTCAAGAAGTGTTGGACAAGCTTTTTCAAGCACATGGTGTGACTCTTGGGGATGGCCCTGTGCAGGGCCAGCAGTTGGATTCAATGATCCTTATGGGTCCCTTTCAACTCAGCATATTCTGTGATTTTCCATTGCTGTTGTGAGTGTAACATCTATTTATTGAATATTAAAAAAGAGGCAAAAGAGAAATCTTTGCTACCCCCTGTAGTCTGAATGTTACTGAACCTTATCCTGCTTCTCCAAGCTTATGAAGAGATTAATAGTATCAGACACATGGAAGCCTACAGTCATCTGATTAATAACCCATAATAATGCAATAATGCTTGAAAAACAGAAGCATTTCCTGATTTCCTAGCCCAAGTCAGTACAAATAACATTACTAGATAACAGGAAATGATGAAGAGATAAAAGAGGTCCATCTTCTGAACCCAGATCAGCTGGTTCTTGTCCTGGCTCTGGTGCTCACAGCATCAGAGGGTTTGTTGCCCCTTTCTGTTTCCACTGCCTCTGTTCTTACATAGCAGCTGGTCAAGTCCTCAGTATCCCCATTCCCTCTGGGAAACCTATTCTTCATCCTCCATTGGCTGGTGTCTTCCTCAGTCTCTTCTTCAGGTGCTCACCCTCCTCATCCAAAGATCAATCTATCAACTAATCTTGATGATTCCCTTCCCTTCCCTTCCCTTCCCTTCCCTTCCCTTCCCTTCCCTTCCCTTCCCTTCCCTTCCCTTCCCTTCCCTTCCCTTCCCTTCCCTTCCCTTCCCTTCCCTTCCCTTCCCTTCCCTTCCCTTCCCTTCCCTTCCCTTCCCTTCCCTTCCCTTCCCTTCCCTTCCCTTCCCTTCCCTTCCCTTCCCTTCCCTTCCCTTCCCTTCCCTTCCCTTCCCTTCCCTTCCCTTCCCTTCCCTTCCCTTCCCTTCCCTTCCCTTCCCTTCCCTTCCCTTCCCTTCCCTTCCCTTCCCTTCCCTTCCCTTCCCTTCCCTTCCCTTCCCTTCCCATCAGACCCATGTATTCACTGTAAGAATTCCTATCATGCTGCTCCCCTTTTCCCTGAGCTGTGAGAGGTAGTATTTCATGGCAGCAGCCATGCCAGTGTGTCAGATTTGGGGATGACATTATCTCCACAGCAGCTCATGGTGTCATCCTCTTTCGGTTTCTCACTGCTGCCCTCATCTCCTCCTCTCCATCCTTCAGGCAAATAGAACTCCTTTCTCTCATTCTTTTCCAGTCTTTCCTCTGGGCTCAGCATTTCCCTGTCTGTCAGATGTGGCCAGCAGCAGGATGTGTCTATCCACAATCTCTGACCATCTCACAGTGCCTTGCGTGCTGCAGGTGACATGCAGGTGACAGAGTGCCCTCAGACCCCTCTGCAGTCCCCACTGAGCACATTGAGGGATTGTTCACCTGCCTTGACCCTGGACTTGCTCCCCAGAAGCAACCTTCAAGTGGGGGGTTACCAGCATCTCTTCAAGGCTCCTGCTCAAGCCTGGTGAGACACTGAGCACAGCTGTCCTGGCCACACTCATCCCTCAGCCCTGCTGCCTGTTTTGGGGCTGGACCTGTGTGTTCTGCTGCCTTTGACCCATCCTCAGAGACATTCCCTAGCACAGAGTGCCCAGTTGCCCTGGCCTATTTGGTCTGATGAAAGAACCAGGGCTTGTTTTCAGAACCAGAGGGAAGGAGGAGGAAAAATGTGGGGATCAGTGCTCAGATGATTTGTTCCTGTGCAGCTGACTTGAGGAGGAACCCTCGGCCCCTGTCTGCAGAGAGGCAGAGCTGCACCTCGGCAGCAGCCCAGGGCCCATGCTTGATTGTTTCCTATTTGAATAAGTGCTCTGGCATAAGGGTGTGGATGCTGGCAAGGCATCTGGGGAAGGATCTTGGATACAACAGCAGCCCAGATTCCCAGGGAGAAACAGCGTGTGGACTGTTGTGTGGCAGAGCCACAGGCTACAAAGAGCACTTGTGGCTTTGAGCTCAAGACAAACAGACCCTAAAAAGCATTCTGGCTGATGTGTCCACATTAGTAAGCCAGCACCAGTGGCAGGGGAGCCAAAGAGCAGAAATCATGTCTTGGTTGTACAGTCAGTGCCATTGCCATGGCACCAGACACCTCGTGCATTCCAAGGTCGAGGACTGGAGGCAATATGGGGGCAAACACTGCTTTTCCTGAGGACAGGGTGATTTGCCTGTCGGCCAGCTCCTGTTAGAGTGCTCCTGTGGCTCGGGTTCCCCAAGGCTCTAAGCTCTTTTCATAGTAGGGCTCAAACCCAGTTAGAGTCCCACTGCCCCTCTCCTCACTCTTGGAAGAAGGTGTTAGTGGGAGGGATGGCAGCAGGCAGTGGCTGGAAATGCTTGTCTAGTCTCAGCACAGCTCTGGCTCCTGGTGGTGGGCACTAGGGACCAGTGCATGTCACAGAGAGCTATGGATCAGCTCAGCTGTTCCTGGGATGACCTGCACAAGTGCAGAGGCAGTGGTCAGCAGAGATCACGAGACACCCTCTGGACTGAGACACGCTGCCAGAACAATGAAGCATACTAAGGTTAGTGACTTTCTCAAGCCAGTGGCTGGGAGACATCCAAAGAATGCAATGAGAATAGGACTCTTCTGGGAAGCTGCCAGCAACTTAGTATCACATGCCTACACAATGCTTAATATTCCATGCAGTGCCTCTGGCCATCCAATGCCAAGCAAGGCCTTCAGCCTGGGGTCCAGGTCTTGTGTCTGCAGAGAGTCTGGGCTATTCTCAATTTTGTTGAATGCATCTCACCTGGGGCAGCCTCTTCCATCCCTCCAGTAGCTCCTTTTACACCATTGAAAGGCGATGGGTGAATTATTGGGCAACGTCTTTGCTAAATCTTGGGACTATGTCAACTTAAATGCATGCTTCTAGTGTTTGAAGCTCTTGAAAAAAAGTTTAATACTTTGACAGTGATGTGCTTGAGTGCTTGATATCTGCATCAGAGTGAAAAAAATTCTTGCCTTTCAACCTTTCAATATTTTTGAAGTCTTACTATTTCTGTCCAGACTTATGTTTTTGAGTGCCTGAACTGTGTTTTTTATGTTTGTGTGGGGTAGGAGCATAGATTTCCAGGAAATAAGCTTCAATAAACAAAGGATAACCTTATCCATTACAGGATGGTCCTGGTAAATACTTGTAAACCTAGAATATTATTTAATACAGTCTAGGTGAGACGTTTGCTTTCTTTTGTTAGCCTGTGAATGACAGGCTGTTCTTCTGACAGCCCCAAGACATTCACGATTATGAAACTGTGATCTCTACTAAGTACAGAGACAGGAGATACCCAGTGAAATGCCTCTAGAGGAAGCTTTTGGTCTGGTCATACTCATATTTTTTTTTAACTGCTTTCAAGGTATTAAAGCATAGCATGAGCAAAAAGAAAAATTAAAAAAAAAAATTCTTAGCTGTCTTGGATTAGGGACTACTGTTCCAGGTGGTTTTTATGCATGTCTCAGCACCACAGGATCCAAACTCCTGAAGTCCCTTTCACAGAAATAATACAGATAAGAAAACCTGCCTAATGGGCTGAGATTATAACATCCACAAAAGCTGGTGGCTGCCAGAAAGAACCATTGGAAAAATCATGGCTATAGTGAAGAAGGATTGGAACAGCAAGTTTTATAAGATCATATGTTTTTCTAGATCTATGATAAGGAAAGTCTGAAATGTAGAGGCAACAGAGAAAAATAAAACCATGACAAAGTGTTGTTGTTATCTTCAACAGTCAATATGTCATAAAAAGGGTGAAGTATTTGTAAAATTCTGAATGACAGAAGTCCACAAGGTGTGTCATTTTAAAATAGACACAGGAGCACAAACAGAGCCCTGCACAGTGTTAACTGAGTGGAAAGTAAATGGAGTAAAATCCCATTGCACAATAGGAGAGCACAGTCCTGTCAGCCCTCCAGCAGTGTGAGATTTGGGTAGGTTACACACAAAGAAGCCGTGCCCTATAAATATGTGGATGCTGCTTCTGTGTGGGCAGCCAGCTCTAAAATAACATAAGGACTGGGCACAATTAAAGGAACAAAGGAAAATGGGCTTGACAAAACCTTTTTTATAACAGACCACAGGCAAGTTTTCTCAGGTTCAGGATTATTGCACTCAGTTGCAAAACAACACTCATATATTAATACCTAGAAAAGCTCCACTGATGGTCCTGGCTGGACTATGGGGCAAAAAAAGAGATTAAGCAAGATGGAGAAATCAGAAAAATTCCAGAGACTTGGGAAATTACCAGTCTTCACAAAGGACTTCAAGAGAGCTGAGCCTGTGCGTAAATCTGAGATAATTGAATGCTATAACATCATGACACTGTATCCCCACGGTGCAGCTCCTGTGAAGCCAGCCCAGCAGGCAAATCCTCAGGCTGGCTACTGTTGTGTTTGCTTCAGTGATGCGAGTGCTTCTCAGCATGAGGTCACAATGAAGCTCTGGGAGAGGCATGCCAGCTCACAGATCCCATCTGCCCAAACCCCACTACCTCCTATGGCTAAAATTATAATCTGGCTGCTAGTGGAGAAGCCCTGTGAATAAGCAAGTATTTGGTTATTTCCTTTGGGTTGTTCACTTCTTGCAAGTAGCAGGACCTCATGTGTATTATTGTCATTGTTTTGGATGCACACTTTCCCCTTCCGGCAAGTTTGGCTGTGAACTCAAGAGGGAACCAGGAAAACTGTTCTCAGATTCTGCTTAAAAGAATTCTTAGTCCAGGACAAACTGCTAGAGGGAAAATACATCAGAATGTTGATTTTACGAAAATCAGTCAATGTCAAATTCCGAAACAAAACTACATATGCTTTGATGTTGGTAAACCTGTTCTTGGTCCTTAGACGGATGGATGGAATTACAGGAATACACAACATTATTATTAATCTAAACACTGGGTTATCCAGAGGCATAATGCCATCAAGTACAAAGGGGATGCCTCAAACTTTCTTGCAAAAGCACATCAGTGCATCACTTCTGAATGTGCTGGGAAGGCTCTTGACCTTCTCAGGCATGGGATGCTGTTCACATGAGTGTTCCTTAGCTCAAGGGCTCTTTATCCAAAACACTGGATTTACAAACCGCTTCCTAATAAACAGAATAGGACTTGTGTGAGACTTCTTAGTTCAGAAAATGAACAAAACCAAGAGGCAAGAAAAAGAAGAAAGAGACCTGTGATTTCTTTATAAGATTCTGCCTTAGGACTTGTGCTGTGGTCTTTAAAATTGTATTGCAAATGTCTGTGGACCTCTGGAGTGTCTTAGCAGTCCTGTGCATCTGCTGGGACTCCAGCAAAACTGAAATAATTCTGGGAGACCTGTTCATCACCTTTCACTCCCTCCATCTACCATGCTCTGTTGCTGGATGGCTCACCTTTGAACACATCAGTAACAGGGAGCCTGCACACAAATCCTCACTGCAGATCCAGAGAAACCCACGCACACTCAAGTTTCTGAATTGCCAGGGTCCCATTTTTTTCTTATGACACTTCACAGCCTCCTGGGAGCCTGTCCAGGAGGCTCCTGACTGGGGCCAGAGAGCCTGTCACCAGAAAACACTTCCCAGCCTATGCCAGAGGTACATGGATTTTTTTTTTCACATTTTCCCCTGCTTGCACTACAGTGTTCACAGTCCAATTTACAAGCTCCTCTGAGCTATTAGTAGCACAGTCGATAAGCCAGGGAACATTACAGAAGCTGCCCCCTGCATCTGTGATTTATGTTTCTTGCTAAATATAATTCTCCCAAGGCTCGGCACATCAATATTTTGGAATGGAACACATGGAAATATTTGATGGACTGGGGAGAACAGATCCCTGTGACCAGTCACTCACACTTGCCCTTTTGTGAGCAATCTGTCTTTCCCTGCAACAGTCAGTGGGATTTGGGCACAACAGCTGGAGTTTCAGTATCCCTGCATGCTTTATTGATGAGGGAGCCTGGATTGAAGCCATCCAGGCACTGCCCATCCACAGATGCAACTGTAACATCAGCAGTGCAAGAGCCTCTCTGAGCTGTGAGAGGCTGTGTGGAGCACACACCTCCTGCCCCTGACTTCATGGGCTGCACCATAGCCTCAATGGGCTCCTTGGGAAACAAGGGACTCCAGGGCTTCTCCTGGCTGTGCACTGGGATGGTGCCTGCTTAGCTGAGAGACTAATGCTCCCAGTATGGCTCTTTGGGCTGGCTCTCTGCAAGAGCAGTAAAAAGCCCAGGAATCCCCAGTCCTCTCATAACAATGTAAATTTGGGACATGAGGCAGTGAGATGTATCCATTCAGGGAAAGGAAGAGTGGCCAGTGAATACCTGCCAGTGGGAATGGCTCCCTGATGGCAGAGGGCAAGCAGACCTTCCAGTGTGTGCACACACCTTTTTGTGTGCTGTACCCTTATACCCCATCTGCTGTAAATCATTTTAGCCCTGCTGCAGTCAAGGGATTTTTTCCAACTGAGAATCTGCTTTTGGGTGGAGCTGTGCCAGGTCTGCATCACCCTGGACATGGATCTAACAAGCAATGTTTCAGATCTACCACAGAGGCATCCAATATTTTGGGCAAATCTCTCAACACAGCGCTCGTTTTATCTGCCCAGGGTGTGTTGTTCTCGTCAGAGAGGAATGCAGCAGAGGAAAGGCGTGTGGCATTTTTAGCGTAGCAGGTCTATCTGTGTGGCAGATGTCCTCTGACCCATCAGACAGTCTGGCTGAATCACAGTTTAGGAACTTCAGTCAAATAGAGTAGAGTGCATTGTGGAAAACACACAAAAGCTCTCAAAATTAGCAAAAAAGCCCTCAAAACAGCAACCCTTTTCAGAACTGCTTTCACAGTTCCCTTTTGTGTGTTTTTTAGCATCTAACATTTATTTTGGAGTGGGGCAGAGAGGTAGATTGGCTGCTTGCCTGCCTTCTGGGATGGAGACTTTTGCATAAAAGGAAGGAGAAAGAGAACATCAAAACCAGATTGAGGGGAAAACAAAGTCACCTCTTTGCAGTGAAGGCTTATGGTTTTGTGCAAGTTCAGGATATAATAGTTATTTTCCAGCTATTGCTATTCTGAATTTGTCCTGCTGAATAGCCTTTGTCATGGAGTGGCCATGACAAAGTAAGAATGCATATGCTTGTTCTCACAGAAAGAAGATTGAATTTTACCATGGAGTGGGAAACAAAAGATGTGTGTAGCTAGTTCTGTTGTGTGTAAACCACCAGGTACTGGTTTCCTTGCATGGATCCCCACAATACTGTGTATGAGTCACTGCTTCCTAACACACAGGTCCAAGCCAGCCATGCAAGCCCATTGTTCTGGCTGATTGAATTCCTCTGATGCATTTAATTCTGCAGCATACCAGAATGTCTCTGAGATAAGGGCTGGTTCAGCAACCGCCCTGGCAGGGGAAACTCAGATTGCAGCTTGGAATGGCAGCCCTGGGAAGGAGTGGGGGCACAGTGCTGGGGCATAATAGCCTCCTTCTGGCCATCCAGCCTGGTGTTCAGTGGCCACACAGCTGTTGCCTCCTCTAGCAGGAGAGAGTGTGCTCTGTCTGCATGGGACATGCTATGACTATGGGACATGTCCTAACATCCTGAAACCAACGTCCTGGCTTTTGGAAAGCACCTGTCACTGACATAAAAAAGGGCCAAAAGCCACAAGAACCAAGTACAGGAGAGCAAGGCTCGTGCAAACTATGGTTTGGTCCATATTGCCTTACACTAGCAAGGGATTTGCTGAGTAAAACTCCAGAAAGGCTCAATCTTTCTCTCGGAGAGTTGTACCAAGTCCTTGCAGTGAGCCTTCACTGGAGGAGTTCTTAGAGCCACTTCTTTGTTGAGTAGGAAGTAAAAGGCTGGGAATCAATTAGCAGAGTTCTAATCTGCAATATAAAATGCCTGGTTTCTTCCTACCATGCCTACAGCCTGCATTTTGGCTGAGAGTTTGTTGCTCTGTGGTTTGATGGAACCTCTAGTTCAGTTTTCTCAGGCAGCAATCTGCCAGACAAAGCAGGTACAACTTAATCTCAAAAATACCAGACAGAAAATCATACTGCATGGAATGGCAAACTGGTGTGTTTATACATCTCTGTTTCTAGTCACTAAGACAGGATAAAAAGATGCCCTCTTCATGAGTTGGCTTTGCCTACCACGTCATGAGAAACAGCCAGCAGTTGCACTCTTACCTCTTTAGGAGCAAGTGCAGAAGAAGGAAACCCCTTCTGACACAAAGAACTTCATAGCATGCAGGTGTGGCACAGAAAAGACACACAGGATTTTCAGGTCAGAAGGGGATCATTTCATTTTAATGCATACATGCCACAGGCTACTGAGCAACCTTGAATTTGCATGCTCAGATTGCAGAGGAGCTTTTAGACAACAGACAGCCTTGACCAAAACTTTTTCCACAGAGGAAAATCCATCACAACCTCTGCACATTGCCCCAGTCACTAGTTGACTGCTGTCCTTCTTCTAGTTTGACTGTATCTTTGCCAAATATAAAATCTCACTTTCTTTTCACAGGCTTTTCACCCTAGTAGATAATAATCACCCTTATTTTTCCCTAAAGACATCAATCAAAATTTTTTTTGTGCAGCTCACCGTAAGTGTCAGCTCATTGTCTAAAATTAAAACTCTGGTCTGACCCAGTTTTCTGGCCTGCCTCTAAGCTTTGGAGAAGCATTGGCTTTTTAAGATGGTAATTTATCATGCCTAGAACAAATGTCACACCTCTCTAAGGATGGGTGAGACTTAATTATTAATGGACTTATGTCTCCTTCCAGGCTATCAATAAAAATGTTAAATAGCAGAGGGTCTAGGGCTGGAGGACCCTGGATATCTGGAGGGATTCTCAGGAAATAGGTAAAAAACAGCATCCTCTTTAGAATGACACTTCAAACCCTACTGTTAATCATTTCAAGGGTGCCTTGTATTACATATTTCCTTAATAAAAATACTGTGTGATACCAAGCCAAATGCGTCACAGAAGCTTAGGTGAATCACATCAATTCTTCCTTCCACTGACTGAACCTATAAATCTCCTAAATCTGAGATTATAGCCTAAACCAACACATGTCCCCTTCATGGCCCTGTGGGTCAAAAGCAAGGGAAAGTACTCCTTTTAGGAAATTGCCTTCTGGGCACTGCCATTTTAGCTTTTGAAGGAAGACTAATGGTGTTCAAAACCTGTGTGCAAAGCATACCTCTGTGTACTTACATCTATTTCCCTAAAAAGACCAACTGTGGCCTCAAGTCAATCACACACTCCTGATTAGAGAAGATAGTGCATTTATGGAACATTTATGGAATAACTTGGGCAGCTAGTCCTTAGGGACAAAGGTTGTTGAGATGCAGAATCTTCTTGTGAGAGGCCAAGAAAACCTCCTGAGACACAGGTCTGAGTGAAGTCCAGTGGGTGTCCCACAAGGCAAAACTCATTCAGGGACATTCTGTTACAAACTTCTTTCTCCTATGCAATATACCATATATTCAGTTTCTGCTTTTCTTATCTTTTTTCTCCTGTGGTTGTTTGGTTGAGTGGTTGGGTTTTGTGTGTTTACATTTGTTGGAGCCTTGAATGCAGTATTCTGAAAACAGTTCATAGTTTGGAGCCAGTTGAGTCCTGCAGTTCACATATCATCAGCTCACAATTTCCCATCTTGTTAGCCTTGCCTTAAACCCGGGAATGATTGTGCTGTTAGACTGAAGAATAACGTCGAGAGAAGCATCTGGCCTTGATTTGAAGATATCAAGAGATAGAGCATCCAGAACCAGCACTGGCTGCTTAGTAGCTAAGCACCCACACTGTAATCCAATTAATCTGGCTTCAGCTCCCAGTTCCTTGATCTTCCTTTCCTTATGGCTTAGAGAGGCCTCGTGTCTTTAAATCTCCTCTCACTCTGGCTTTAGATAGGCAAAACAAATGGAGCTCTATAAGAAAGATACTGGCACACTGGCAAGAGTCCAGCAGGGGAGCACTGAAATAGCTGGGACATGTATAGTGTGTGAGGAGAGGATGAGGGGACTGGGAGCACTCAGCTTGGAGAAGGGAATGCTGAAGGGGAGCTGCTTGCTCTTTTCCACTCCAATGGGTGGTGGAGACTTCTCATGGGGTGTTACAATGGCAGAATGAGAAGCAATGCTGCAAATTGCAGCAGGGGCATTTTCTGCCTGGACATAATGGTTTCATGGTGGGGGAATGCAAAGCACTGGAGATCACCAGAGATTTTCAAACCTGTGACAGACAAGGCCTCAAGAAACCTGCTGTCCCCCCCAGCATAATTTTTTCCTATGTCATACTATATAAGAAAATTTTCTACACCCATAGAGACCTCTATGTGGTTCTCTTAAGAGCACCCTCCCTCAAGATTTAAGCACCTTCTAAAAACTGCAAGCAAAATTGACTGCAGCATTCTGACATTTTTTAAGCAGAGCCACAGAAAGATCACCTCCTTTGAGTGTTTTTGTATCTCAAGGGATTGTATTAACCATAAGTGAGCCCTTGACTGAGGTCATTCAGTTGTCCTCTTCTCACCCCTAATCATTTTCAGAATCATCCCTTTCCAGAATGTCATCTCCAGGCTGTTATGAGTGGCTTATGTTCTCTAGATGAATATATTAGCATTTGCTTCACTAAACATGTGCTGTTTGAAGGGTCTAATTTATCAAGTGATAGAGTCAGGCAGTGTGATTGCCATGCTTTCCACACTATTTACCCATCTGCCAATCTTTGTGTCATCAACAAATGATTACCAGAGGTAATTTCAAGCTTCCGGCTCATTGATGAAAATGTTGACTACCACTCTCACCAGCGACACATCCTCCTTCAGCAGGAGCTCTCTGCTGACAGCTGTTTTAAATCTGTCAGTCACTTTGTCCTTCATGCCACTTCTCCTGCCCTTTCCTGATGTTTGGTTATGCTGATTTGTAATCAGACTGCTACATGGCTACGAGGGAGACACTTCATCAGGGACTATCATGCAATAAATTGACTAGTGACTTTACTGGCCATACCTGTGAACTCATCTGAAGAGCACAATTATATTTATTCAATGAGACATACTTTCCACAGTGCCATGTTAAAGGAGTTAATTGCTTTTTTGTTGTCCTTTTATTCTTTATCAGTTGAGTCCCATGTCAGTTTTTCCATTTTGCTTGGACTGGGGTTCAGGTAAGTGATCTGCAGTTACCTTGCTCATCCAGATTGCCCTGTTTGAACTGGCATTGTGCTAATGTTCCTTCCATTTTCTGGACCCTCCCATTTCACCAGGTGGTTTCAAAATTAATCCAAACAGACCTCAGCTAACAATTTTGTGATTCCTGAATGCAGATTATTTGGTCTTCTGGTTTGCAAATGCTTTGTCCGTAAGGGACATTTAACTTTCAAAGACATTTAACTTCCAAAGAGGGAATATTCACTGAATTGCTTTTGATTCATGCTATCACTCCTGGATTTTTTTTGCTATCTTCGCCCAGTAATGAGCCTGAGTGGTTGCTGCAGTTTCCTTTGTTTGGAATATCCTTTTGAAAATGTTCTTCTCTTGCCTTGTGTCCTACTGTCCATGTATTTTCCTCCAGACACTCTTACCATTTTAAACCTTCAGTTTTAAAATACTGAAGTTTGAAAAAACTATTATTTTCTCATCTGTTTACTGAAAATTCTTTTTTTTTTCCCTATTAATAACCTCAACCTTACCACAAAGCTTTTGACTAGTGTGCTATTTCTTTTTTTGTAGACTTGCAGTTATTTGCCACCTAATGCAATTTTACTGGACATATCTACTTTAATTCACAGCTTTTTCCTGTCTGAGTTATTCCTCACAATCTGGCTAATTTTTAGTTTTCCTTGAGTTTGAAAAATTAGCTCTTTTAAGGTCCTAGTACATATATAATTGTTAAGAACAGTCTTTATTTGCCCATATTGAATATAATCAGGTCATACTCGTGCTCCCTGGACAGCTGTCAATTTCCAGCCCAGTAATAAATTTATCTTTGTCAGAACTAAGTCCAGAAATATTAGCACAAGATGGCCCCTTGTGTTAGAAAACAGACTGTAGTTTTCCCCAAATCAGGATGTTTTCTCAGTGGCTGTTTTGAGCTTGGAGTGTAGGGAAGTCCCCTGGAGCATCATCTTTCTTTCCTTGCATTTCTCATGGAGACTGTGGAATAATTCCTATTCTATGGCCTGCTTTTATGGCTTGATTCACACAGTCCATTTTCACCGACTCTATCTTTCCTAAGCAGGTCATAACCAGTTATTTTAACATTCCGATCATGCAAATTGAAACCAGCAGGTTTGAGTAATGCTGATTATATCATATTTCTTCTCACTAATGAGAATTTCCAATTCCTCTTGCCTCCTACCCAGACGACTAATGGCTACATAAAATCAAATGGAAAACGTCTTCTGTTCACATTCTTTGTCACATGATTAAATAATTTTGCAACATGCCAAGCTTGTTTGTAGTTCCTTAACCCACGGCTCTTGCATTGTGTAATGCCTTGACTGCTGCTGGATTCAGGCTAGAAAGATTAATCCTCCTTCCTCACAGCAATATGCCTGTCATCCTGTTTATACAGGGGATGTGACCTAGTACCCCTCAAAACCCAGACTTTCAACGTCACCTCCCTCAGCTAAACAGTAGTTAGTTCATCTTTGTGTTCTGTCACTGATGGGGCTAAAGGGATTGTCGGTAGGTTACGTGAATCTTGCTCTTCTTTGGCTCCTTTCCAAGGGTTCCTCAAATCTTCTGTTGTCTGTGCTTCTTCACATGATGTTAAATCAGGAATTTCCCCATTTATAGTCACCAGTGTGACTTGCTGAAACAATGCACAATCCAGTACCTATTGTACTGTTATCCCTGTTATTTTCTCTAGGGATATGACTTCCCACCCCATTTTCTTCATGCCAATGTCCTCATCCATTTCGCAATTAGATTTCTTTGGTGAGTTCAAGAATCCTCTTCATTCTTTTCAAAGTTACCATCAGCATGTCCCTGAACAAGTTCTTGGCTATTATTTTTTGTTTGTTTGTTTGAAATTCTTTCTTCTAACTAGACTCAGTTCATGTAACTTGCCCTAAGCATCCTCCCACTTCATGCTATTCACATGTAGATGAGTTTGGATTTACTTTGCACAAACTTAGCAAGTACAGTCAAATCATGATTGCTTTCATGTAAGCAACCACTAAACTGGTCACTGATCAGTTTCTCTTCTCTGTCAATATCAGGTCATATGTGGAATGCATAAAGGAGGTAACTCTTTCTGAATCCAGACACTGTCACTTGCAGTTTTGAACGGCACATGGATAGCTGTATATTAAGGCTAGCACCTTACATCATTCTGATTGAGGCATCCTGAAGCATTTACTAGGATTACTGGTTAATGTTATAAGAACATCACATCTCAAAAGAAAGTTTGGGTAAATTAATTTTCAGATGAGTGGCTCCATTTGCCTTTAAGGAGGTGTGATTTGCAGAGTGTAGTAGAGCAGACTGTGCTGGAAGCAGTTCAGTCTGGTCAAGCTGGAGTGTTTGCTTAAAATCAGAGTTGTTTCCTGAACCATTTGTTAAATGTTGTATCATCACACTCTTTGCTGGGCTTCTTCCTCTCCTGGGAGCTGTAATGTGCATACCCAGTTTGACTTAATGGTGATCCCTTCTCTCTGCCCAGCCACCATCTGACATGGGACTCCATCCACAGGGGAAGGGGGAGAGAATCTGCTGGATCCCTTTGATCTCAGCCAGTGGGGCTGGTTTCTTGTCTCTGTTCATTTTATGATCCAGATTCAGATGTCCCCAGACTAAACAGGGAAAAATCCTTGCCGTGGAACCCAGTCCATCCTTGGAGTAAGCCATCAGACCACTTGGGATATCTGCTGCCTGCCTCCAGCAGAGAGTGGGATGGTTCAGAGCTCTCTTTGAAGTTTCAGCACAAGAGATCCTCTACTTGTCTTCTGTGGGGCAGCTTTGCTATCCATAGTGGAGCAACCAGTAATGGTCATATTGCATGCACATTGCATTTCTGCATCCTTTCCTTGCAGAATCTGATCCCTCTGTGTGACAGGAATGTAGTGAATCGTGTTAAGGATGGGTCACTCTAGGACTGCTGGGCCAGAAGCTCAGCTCATATATTTAAACAACTGGGATCTGAAGGGCCTGTCCATACCACCTGGGAATATCTTCCCTTGGGTAGTGGCAGCAAGATCAGAGCATAAGGGAATTTCCTGTGTTCCATTCCAGCTCTCCTGCCCAGCATGTAACATGACAGTAACAACTTCATGTCAAAAAGTTCTTCCTGGAGATTTTCTTCCACTGTACTGCTGAGTCAGTGGCATCTGAAGATGTGATATAAAGATCATATTTGGGAAAAAAAAAGAAAAGCCAGATTTGAGTTGTGTTTCAGCTGGGTATTTTCTGGTGATTATGGAGGCCATGTAAGACTGGGCTAACCTCAGATTTGAGCAAGGAGCAAGACTATGAAAATGTAATTGCTCCTTCAAGTTTGAATAGATCCTCAAGACCATTGTCTTCAAGCTGTAACATATATGTACAATGTCCCTAAGAGGACCTGGATCCTGGCTGTTGATAAATGGCATTATTTAATTTATTTCTTTTCTGTCAGTTGCAACATTGGCCAGGGAAACCTGCCCCACCAGTTTTGCCATTACATTCATTTTTGGCTTCCAGCCACACTATAAAGTCAATAGTAGTCAATGAAACAATAATGGGAGAGGAGGACCAGGATTAAAGACAGAGCCCATCTCTCACCAATAGACATGTGACTCCAAGGCTAAGTGTTGGCTTATAATTACTATTAACAAAAGCAACCTGGGAAGGAAATGTGATCTTCCCTTTGTGCCGTGTGCAGGGTCAGATCTTGAATATGCTTCCTGGGAAAAAGAAACAACCTCCTGCACAGCAGAGAAAGGCAAGGACTCTCTGCTGAACCTGTGGTTTTCATTTGTCTGGTTTCTGGATGACTGCATGACGTTATGGAAAATTTTTTTGTAGTTTTTAAGTCCTTTTGTGAAGATCAGAAAGGTACGCTGGATAAAGAAAAATAAATCAAAGTTGTTGCCGTTATCCCTTCCCCAGCCTTACAGTTTGCTCCAGCAAGGATGTGATTTATGAGAAATTCCCTGGCTTTATTGTGGAAAGTATCTAATGGAAGAGTATATCCATTTCATTCAGCATAGCTTAGGATGATATAGCTGGGGGTTGACTGAGTTGAAATCCCAGGGTATATACTGCCAGAACTCAAGTGGCCTAAAAATACACACAGTGATTTCCTGATGTCCTCCACACTCACCAGAACAGTGCTAATGTGCTGGCCATGGCACAAAATGCTGCATATAGCAGATTGCTAGGAGAAAAATACACATTAGATTTTAACTTTTCAGTGTAAGATCTGCTTCAATGCAGCTTGAGCCCTCTGAACATTCTGTGCCAGGAGGGGTTTTGCCACAGTCCTTAGAAACCACCTCTTTCTCAGGTACCACTGCAACATTTGACCAGATGACTCATTCCTGTACACTTCAGTGTCTGGGGTGAGGCCTTTTTTTGCAAAGAATCCTTTCTTCTCTCATCAAAACTCTCCAGGGCAAGGATTAGCTTTTGTTCTGCTGTGTTTGTACAGCACCACACACAATCTTGCATGGTCCCACAGAGCTCAGCCCTTCACAGTCCTCTGATGGGCTGCTGCTCCTGGTTACAGCTGACTGCAGAGCTTGAGTTTCCTTAGATGCTCCTGGCAGAACTGCTAATTACTAACAGATCTGAAGTCAGATATGGATGCCCTAAAACCTAGACACCCTGAAACACCACCCCAACGCTGGGTAGCAGTTTTGTCCCTAAGAGGTGTAAGTGTCTGTGACCATGAGGTTCTTTGGTGGCCCCACGTAGCTTTTGGCAGTACCCAGGAGGTTTAACCTTCCACTTTGCCCATGGATGAGGAAGCCTTGATGGAGAGCACAAGGGGCATAATTCCTATTTGCCACAAAAATGGATTTTTGTACCATACACTTCATGGGATTCTTATCATAGGCCAAAGCTTTCAGAAGCAGGACATTAGATGAAGAAAAATCAGATCTAGGAGGACATTAACAACTTGAGAGGTGCTCTTTTTAAACAGTGTCTTAGGCTGTGCACTTTGGGGGGATGGTATTTACCGGGTATGCAAAAGCCTCTTTCAAAGATAGGCCTTCCTCAGAGAAACACAGAGTAATTGTGAAGGTTACCAGCACAAACATGAGGAAATATATATAAAGTTGGGGCTGGAGGTGGTGTATGGGTAGGAGAAAGACAGGAGATATCAGATGAAGGGCTTGCCAGGCTTTTGGTTACATGCTCAGTTTAGTGCAAATGAGAAGGAAAAGCCTTCTACTTTTCCTCTTAGTATGCTATCCTCATAGCCTATATTTGCCATCTAGGACTTGAACAGCAGAGAAAAAAATTGCATTGCAGTAAAAATAAACTGGCTTTTTTGTTATTGACTATTTTTATCAAATGTTTAAAATGAAGCAGTGCAAAAAAATGAAAATCATACCCATTCTTTTGCCAATTTCAATACAGATAGAGATGGGCTGAACTATTTTTAACAAAAAAAATAAATACCCCTCTTTGAGGTCTTCCTCTGAATTTCATACCAGCACCCTTTGTGTTCCCTGGCGTGAGTGTTTGATCCAAAAATACACAAAGATCTGCCAAACCACTAACTACAACTGAGACAAAGTTGAGTAAAAATGGAGCCAAAAAAAGTTGTGTGTGTGGCTTTTCCTGAGAGGTTAGATCACTTCTATGTTTTAGAAATATGTAAATATACAAATGTATACAAGCTAATTTATAAATTACTTGTTGTTGCTTATCAGGGGAAACTGTGCAGGTAAACAGAAAAATGTAGAAAAGACCATTAAAACAGGCACAGAGAGAGATTAGAGAATGGAGAATGGGTCAGGAAAGTTAAACTCAGCTGTTCCATCTTCAAACTGAGAAAAATGGTGGTTTTGTGATTCTTGGTGGAATTATCATGTAAAACCCCATGACACAATATGCTAGCAAACCACAAATTTTGGAGAAATACTAAAAGGAGCTGACAGTTTTGGTGCTGATATAAACAGCAAGACTTGAAATGGGAAGGACTGGTAATTTGCAGGAGTGCACCCAGCTAGCAAAAGTCCAATTGCAGACTCAAGGCTTTCAAGCAGAAATGGGGCTGCAGGCTGGGAAAAGAGGCTGGCACCTGGGAACTGGCACTCCTGATGCTGGAATTAGGAAGGTATTGCTCAGCAGATCATTTTGTTCTGTTCCTAGCTGGAAAAAAGGCTGACCAAGGAGTATCATAGCCCTGTGTAATTTTGACTGCTATATACCACCAGTATATTTAACTGCTGAGAGGGATCCCAAAAGGACAATCTCTAAACTTTCTTAGAGAGTGGGCTATGTGTAGAAATGGGGTGCTACCTTAAGTGACAGCAAAGTCTCCTTGAGAAAGATACAGCCATGTGCATTTACACCACCTAAGCCCAGTATTCAGGACAAAATAAACTTGAAAGTGCATACCTGTCTTTTCTTTGTGCACACATATTTGACTTTAAATTATCTGGAACGAAATAAGTGAAGCCAGTATTTCTTCTTTCTGGCACACCAGAAGGTCCTGAAAGGAACCAGAAGAGATGACTGTCTTCCAAAAAAACATTTCCAGAGTATTGTACTTTTCTTTCATTCATTTACCTAACTGAGACCTTTTTACTTACATTGAGAGTTTTGTGTTACATTTCATCTCAATGACCCAAATACTGCTATGTGTCACAATTTGGAGCTGACAATCCAGGGACTGTCTTCCCAGACATCTTTAATGGTGTCTTGCTCTCATTCAGCAGACAAAGAGCTAGAGGAAGGATCTTTCACACAAAAGTAACACGAAGGATGCTTCACTATTTATAGAGAGGAGAGCTTTTAAGCACAAAAATTTGTGATAGGTACATAACTTGCATAGCCTTTCACTGGAACTGGGGGCCTGTCTTCTGTTTGCATTTTAAAATGTGTCCTGACTCAAACATATTCAGCTAAAGCATTTCAAACAGAGAGGAAAAAAAAATCAAGACAGGGAGGCAAGCTTATTTTCTGGTACAGTAGGAACGCCAGCTTTATCTGGATGAAACAAGCCAGAGATTAAATTTAGTTCCTCAAAAGGATGGTGAATATCAAACATTACTGCAAGGCTTGGATAAGCCTTGTTTGTTTGGATTCTTATCCATTCCACAGGCGAGAATAGTTTTCTCTCTACAAACAGAAATGTTTCCAAACCCAGTCCCTCTTTACCAAACCAAAGTGTTAGACCTAGAGACAGCAAGCCTTCCCCAGACTCTCTGTTTCCTCCACACAGCTTCCCTATCAGCCCCAAAATCTGAGCTCTCCCAAGCTTCCTGTTTTCCACAGTTGCATTCTCACTTTCATGGTATTTTCTGAAGCATACCCCACCACAGCTGGTGTAGCTTTTAGTTGGGAAAATATTATTTTCCTATCCTGCTGCTGAATCCTCGGAAAACCTCTGCACAGACACCTGCTCAAAGAACTCCTCTGAGAACTCTACCATGGTCAGTCAGTCCTATTAATACTTATCAAGGCCACAAACCCAGTCTTCAAAGCCCACAAACTGTTTGATATTCCAGGAGAAAGTGATTTCAAATTGCTTCACACCTCCCATGCCCAACTGTAGCAAAAAAACATAGCACAGGGTGAAATAAAAAATGTTCTTGTCTGTCCCGTGCCCCTGCCTGCAAATAGCTTAATCCTGAAAGCAAATTTCACTGCTATGCTGTCATTGTGTAGTGGGCAACATTATTTTGACAACACCTTAAAAAAAAAACCTTCAATGAAAAATGGCTTTTAATATGAATGAAGAAATGTCTGAAGAAAATATCTGCTTTGGTAAGTCCTGTTTGGGGTTTCTTTTGCTTTTCAAATTCCACCTTTTCAGAACAAGGGACCTGATGGGGCACTGGTGGGTGACAGGCACATGGATGCACTGACAAATGGAGGGATTTGCCAAACTCTGGCACCATTGTCTACAAATGGGTACTTTATGGTCAGGCCCTTGCTAGAGGTGATGGCAGAAATGGTAGATCTCTGGGGTTACTTTACAAGGGCCAGGTCCCTCTGGCCCAGACAAACAACCTGGTGGACAAATACTCCCTAAGCTGGTCCCCCAAATCCTGCATGGAAGATAAGATGCATTCTGGTGATGGCTCCTCCTGCTCCAGCTCCTGTCAGTGAGAGAGCTCGTGGAAAAACCCAGGACAGTGAAGGACATGGGAGTGCTAGCAGATAAACCCCAGTCAGTGGGGATGTGGGGTGCTCCTGGATAAGACCTGTCAAAGGAGGTGACTCCAGGTTGTTGTTTCCACCTCTGGCTGCTGAGGCTGCTGTGTCTGGGCTTAGGTGTTTGCCTGTCTCTCCTCTCCCCAGTGCCTGCTCTCCTGTCTGGCTCATCCTCCCTTTGTTTATTCACCTGTGAGATATATAGTCTCAAGGCCAGACTGCTGGGTTCCCAGAGCAGGCAGCCTGGGAAGCACAGCTGCCTGGATTATGAGCCAGAGAAGTTCTGTGCCAATCCTTGTTTAGGGTAGGTGCACATGGGTGTAGGGCTTGTAATGAAAAGCAAAAATCAAAACACAGGGGTGAGCAAAGGCATGGCAGGAGTGCCCTTGTGAGCAGGGACCTGGAGGCAAGGAGCCCTGGGGGGAAGTAATGGACATCCCTGTCCCCTTGTCCTCTCTCCTCTGCCACCCTACTCCACTACCCCCTCTGGTCAGGCTGCTAGAGCAGGAGGACAGGGAGGTGAAGGAGATGTGGCACCTCACCACATGAGAAGAGCCCAAGTGTGCACCCAGGAAGGATGCAGACAGGACATCTGCTCTCCCTCCTGCTTCCACTCCACCTCCTGACCCTCCCAAACACTGAGTGCTGGCTGGAGTCTCATTTCTGGTGCGTGTCTCACTTCTGGTTCAGTTCAGATAGTGCAGACATGATGCTCACCTGCCCTTCTGCATCCTTATGTACTCAGGGGAGTACCTAGGTGGGCTCTTTGATCATCCATATGAGCTGGGTGTGTGCAGGTCTGTTGTGGGTGGAGATGTGCACAATTAAGTACAGTGAAATCAATGACCTTCATTCTGGCTGAAAGGGGGAGAGTGAAGAGAGGTCCTGGGAGCCAGGGATGGAGCTAATAATGTGTCATTCAGGGCACTTTCAGACAAAGCTTTCAGACATCATCTCTGAGTTTTTATGCATTGGGTTCACACAGTTTGGCCCATCACTGGAGTGAGGGTTTTCCAGAGTCAGCTTGTGCCCTGTGCCACAGCTGATCTGTCCTCTGGTGAATGTTGTGTGGGAAGGACCTGCCACATAGGTGATGATTTTTGAGAGAGTCTGTGGAGAACAGAAAATTACTTTGTTCTGTCTTGGACTGCCAGGGAGCCACTCTGCTGCACAGGTACTGTATATAACATACAGGATGCTAATTCAATTTTCATGTACATTTTGGAGGAGCTGAATGTGGCCTTTGTCTAATGCTTTGGCTCACAAGGGCTTTTTCATAAGAAATTCTATTTAAATGAAATAGAAAACTTTCTGATAGTTACCAAACACCAGGAGACAATGGCAGGCTATATCTGTTCATCATCATCAGCCATTCATTTATCCTAGGAAGGAATTTCTTGGTGATAATCCTGAGTGAAGGCTTGCTTGTTTGCATGACTGGATGAGATCCAGCATCGATAGCACCTTGCTGAACCCTTTGGAGTGTCAAGCTGAAATTACAGGAGAGACGTAATAAAGCTTGGGAAGCACTAACAAAAAACCCCATTCTCAGCTGCACCACAAGCATCTTTCCATGCTGGCATAGGAGGATGTGAAGAACAGGAACAGATGGGCAAAACACAGACAGCCTTGCCTCCAGCAAGAGGTGAAGACCAAAACACATAAATTTAAAAAGGACAAACAGGAACATGTTAGAAGGGATAATGGGGAGAAATAAACTGGTGGGAAGTGGTTGTGGTGAGAGTGGGGTACAGGAGGACAGCACCACAGAAAATCAGGAACCTGGAAACCCACCCAGTGCTGCTGAGCCCTGCAGCTGGGGCTCACCTGCCCTGCACAGGTATGTGCATCATCTCCCCTTAAACACACCCTACAGTCTTCCCAGGCACCATGTGCTGCTGCCTCACACCTTCAGCACCAGAAAGCAATCCCCCGTCCCTAACTTGGCTCTTCCTTCCCTCTGTTTAAGCTCATTAATTATTTTACCGCCCCCGGAGATGTGATAATTAGCTCATTAGGGGATGCTTTTGCCTGCTTAGAAAGCAACAGTTGCAGCCATCATCAGGAGAGAGGAGAGTGTCTGCGTGCAGCCATCTCAGTGCCAGATGGAGTCCAGGTTTCAGGTGAAATTCTGCCTTAAAGAATTGACTGAGAAAGGAAGGCTTTTTTCCTTAATGGTGTTGGATATGTTCCAGGACCTTGCAGAAAAAAGTCGTGTTAGATCCCGAAGGAATTAATGCATCAGTTAGCTCCAACTAAAGCTTCTAGGGCAGTGATAAGAAGGCATAGTAAATATTTTACCAGGGGATAGGCTGAAATATCTGAACCACTGTGGGGCAAACGAGTGGCTGGGCTCCTATCAAGAGCACCTAGCAGAGCACAGCTCCGAGGACGACACACAACCTTGTTTAACCCCAAGGAGGTGTCAGTGCTTCTGTGGCAAGTTTCCATCCTGCCTCCGGCAAGCAGCTGGGCACAGTCCAAGACTGCTTGTGCTTTCCTTCACCAGCACCACAAGGAATAGCATTCCCCTCTCCCACACTCTCCAGGGCTTCCAGAAGAGCTCATATTCTCCATTTGCATTACAGGTGATTTCAAAAATGTGAGCACTGTGTCACCTCTTGATGGGAGCTGAGACCTCTGAGTCTGTGTGTGGGGAGCCAGCTGGGGAGCAAGGGGGCTGAAGATGTGAAAATACCTTTACCTGCTGCTTTCAAGCAACAGTGGGGGACTGCAGTGCAGGAGATGACCTGTGGGAACTAGATGAGTATGTAATGTATAAAGGCCATGGGGTCAACAGGCAATTAATGAAAACCAGAACTATTATTTGTCTAAGTGATTGTAACAGATTGGGTTCCAACCTGTTGGTCTTCACTAGGTGAAGCTGGACCTTGTCAGTTTGCCAGAATGCCTCCAAATGAGGCAGCAAACTGGTAGCTAAACTGATTCAAATGATTTCTTAAGCGACTGTCAAACCTTACTGGCAAAAAGCTGTGAGAGAAAAAAAAAACAGGTGTAAAGGAGTTAGGCAAATGACTATTCTTACATTAGTTCTGGGACTATGGGCATGTCTATAAAGTGTTTTGCAGCCAGATACTGATACACTGTCTGAACTCTGAACTGATCAGAGACCATAGGATAGCACTGACCCTAAAGTAACCCAAGCTTGGGTTTTTTAGAGTGATAACTCCTTTAAAGCAGCTTCCACTCAACTCTGCACACAGAGAGATCCTGAGCATGCTTGCTCAGTACTTGGGCAGAGTGCAAAGTCATTGATGGATGTAGCCTGAGAGAGGAGCTTAATTAATAGATGGAGGAAAGGTCCCAGAAGGGCTTTATGCTGAACCAGAACACAGGGAAAAAGGGCATAATCAAAAAATGTGAAAACCAAAAAAGAGGAAGAGGAAGAGGAAGAGGAAGAGGAAGAGGAAGAGAAGAGAAGAGAAGAGAAGAGAAGAGAAGAGAAGAGAAGAGAAGAGAAGAGAAGAGAAGAGAACACCAGTACACAGTTATTTGTGGCAGTGAGTCCCAGGCATCACCTCTTGCATAGCAGGGCTGAATTCCTCATTATCATCAGTGCAATAAATGTGAATGGGTGAAGATACAGTAGCAAAAAAAAAAAAAGAAAAAAAAAAAAAAAAAAAAAAAAGAAAAAAAAAAAAAGGTAGAAAAGCTGTTAAAAGGTTCATAGGAATTTGCTTGAGCACCTGAGACTCCCTTCATTAGAGATGAAAAGGCAGACACCTCTACCTACAGTCCTATGGGGCAGGAAGGACACCAGTGCCCGGAGCACTTGGTCAATATTTGGAGAAATATGGAGTTCAATACTGTGCACTGCTCTTTGCACTCAGTTTGTGTCCTGGCAGGATCAGGCTCCCCACCTTGCTGCCCAGAGTGATGCAAATTCTGCTGCTGGCTCTGCCTGGCATGGATGCAGGCAGTCAAGCTTCAGGGCAAATGGTCACTTGGATGGGCTCCCTCTGGCCTGGCTTGGGAAGGACAGAGCCTGGGCCACCATCAGGGTGAGGAAGAGACAAAAAGAGCCACTGCTAACATTCTACCTGTCTTAGGGCTTAAATTTAACTCTTGGGTCAACCAGAGCTGCCAGCATGGCACCTTCTGCCAGCATAAAATGGCCTTTAAAGTGGGAAGGGAAATGAGCATGTAACACAAACAAATAAAAATTGGTTGACCAAGAATTCAGGGAGGGCAGTGTAACTGCACACAAAACTGAGTTTTGCCTCAACCACCAATTTACCTTGTCTTGAGGGCACTGGGATATGTTAAGAGGCATCCAGTGGCCACAGACGTCTGGCGCTCACAGCCAGGGCCCGGCGAGCGGCGCCGGCGCCTGCTCCTCCTCCAGCCCTTCCCAGCCAGCAGAGGTGTGCCCTTCAGCTCTGCATCCCAGCCCTAAATGTGGCTCTGTGGCCCACTCCTTGCTGAACACCTCGTGGGTGTGCCTGGTGAAGGGTCCAGGGACTCCTGGAGGAAGGTGTGAGGAGTTGGGAATGTACACCCAGCAAGAAGCTGTGGCCACTGAGCATGGCCCTTGCAAAGCATGGCAGGAAAGCTGGAGAAGAGGAATATATTCAACTCTCCCACCTGGAAAGGATGTTTTATGGTGGCTTCACTCCAGGCTAAGCAGTCATGAGACCACAAGGGAAGAAATGGTCTCTTTTTGCAGTGGCAAGCCCCCAAAAGAGGACTAGGGCATCTCTGCCATTCTTAGCTGTCTGGAAACATGCTTCTCTCTTTAACAATGTTAAATACAGATGCATTTAGAGGGCAAAATTACAGAACTGAGCTGGCTGTGGGATTTCTGATATTGTTTCCGGGGTTTTTCTTTCATTTCCTTTATTTGTACACCATTGCATCATTTTCCCTCGTGCTGTCCTTCACCAGAGCTGCCTTGAGGAGCAGACTGACCTGTGAGAAGCTCCCTGGACCATGCTGCACATCCAGTTTGATGCAGCATTGCTAAACAAGGGGCTCAAAGGAGCCACGAGCCCCATGGCAGGGCTGGTGCTCTCCAAACCCAGTTTCTGCAGAAAGCCCAGTGCCCATGGTGTTCCCTCCTCTGCCTACAGGCACATCTCTGCGGTCCTGGGAGCTCATTTTAAGTGTTATGTCGGTGTCTGAGTGCAAAGATAGACTCAGAGGTGCTCAGTTAATTTGTCAGAGCTCTGGCATTTTCAACCCCGATTTCAACTGGTCCAGGCTGGAGCCTCTTAAAGACACAGCTGTCCCCAAAACCAGTGAGGGAAACATTGCTAAGCCTGCATGGCCAAATCAGAGAAGCTAGGGGTCATTGCAGCCCCCAGCCACAGAGGGTTAGCCATTTAACCCAGGCTATCTTATCTCAGGCTTCAGCCTTCGGAGAGGCTGGGCTCAGCTCTTGGCGCCTCCGGCAGGAAGCTGGCTGCCTTGGATGCTCTCCAACGCTTATTTACAACACACGGATCCACTGTGGCCATTGATTTATACTCCAGGCAGCCTCCACCCCAAAGAAGCAGATTTAGAAGCAGTGTCTTTTCAAAGCAAAAGCAAGCTCCACTTTAGTTTGCCCTCAGCTAAGCCTTGTCCTATCTGGATGCTCAAACACAGGTAGTGGTGGTGGAATTTTTGGCAAAAGCCCCCAGCAGGATTAAATACCCAAGCAAGAGCAGAAGTTTCCATTCTCTTACATCAGTGTCTTGGTTCTCCACAAGAACTGAGGCTGTCCAGGCTTTGTAAGGGAGTCTAATGGCGCTCCAGGACAAATTTAGGTTCCTAACTTTAGACTTTTTTGAGAAAGTTGGACTTCATGTTTTGGGCCTAAAGTATTTCTGCATGGTGACACACTGTCATGCCTTCTATTCTGGCACACTACCACCTATTCAAACACACCAGCCATGCCCAAACAGTTGAAGTTGCCCTTTCTTCCTCCTTTTTCCATGCCCTACATGTGGAGTATTTCTGTCCTGGATCACCTGGTCTCCTCTCAAAAGGAGGCTCATACACCTAAAGGGAAAAATGTCCTGTTTGTTGCATGAAGAGGAAGCTGGTGCTGAGGCTGGGTGAGTTTTAGCAAGCTGATCTCTGGCAGTTGAGCATCCCACCGTGCTGAGCTCTTCTGCCAGCACCCCAGCCTCGTGGCTCCACCCCACCTGCCAGAGCCTGGCCAGAGGCAGCCTCACACCTGCTTTCCTTCAGCAGATCTCCCTTTTCTTGGGCACATGAATCATTCTGTGACATTTTCAAGGATCTGCCTGGTGCTCGGGATCAAAGGCTCGGCACCTTCCCTGCATGTGAACTTGTGCCAGCGTTTTCATAAAAAAAATTGTGTGCCTTGTTCAACAGACCTGGCTAATGGCAGGTTCTGAGAAGCACCTAAGTACCTGGTAGTGGAGATGTAATAAAACCTGCTATACTTAGGCCCTTGCAGGCACTTCCAATTATAAAAATCTGTTTTTGTACCTTTACAACCATCCTTTTTTAAAACTGTTCTTAACAGAGACTCAACCTTTGAGCTATATATTTTTCTTACATTAAAAAGACCGCATATTGTTTTGCTTATTTTGAGCTGAGCATTTGGAAAAAAAAACAAACAGGTTTGCTGGTGGGAGAGCTATTTTTCATGTTTGTGCAAATAATGAATGGTGTGATTGATAAAAATGAAAGTCCACAAAGGATGCAAAATTTCCCTTTCCAAAAGAGAGTTCTAAGCATGTTTTCTGAGGTGTTTTTGAGAGGAGGCTGCAGGGCTTGTGGTCTTGCTCACAGACAGAAAGGGCTCTCTAAGGTAAGGAAAAACTCTCAGGAGAATCACTGAAGACTTCCTATGCCTTGCCTGGCTCCATGCTCACTTCAAGGCAATGCAAAAAAACAATTACCAGTGGGGAACAATTTCCTCCTCACTTAAGTTTGGGAGTGTGACCTATGAAAAACCAGAAAGAAAGAAAAAACAAACCCTTCTGACTTCAGTAGGAGAATGGATACAGAAAGTCTGGAGCATTTTAGCTGCCTTCTAAATAAAAAAGATAGAGGAATTTCACTATCTTTGATCTTTTTCTTTCTTTTCAACCTAACAAGTGAAACTGGGAAATACAAACTCAAAGACCAGCTCTGCACTTAGAGCCACTGAGCCAATTCTGTAACAAGAGTGCAATTCAGCCATAAACGTCAAATGTAAATTTGTATTTCTTTTAAATTGGTCACGTCCTCTCCTGCTATGTTATAATTTAGTGGGAAGGATGCTGTACTTGGGATGGACATGAAAGAGCAAGAAGTGCAGCCTGATGCTGGATGCAGTTCATGGGGTCCAACGCCTCCTCCTGCCTCGCCCTTCTCACAGGAGCCCCGAACAGCAGCGGTGCTGGGGAGCTGCTCAGGGGCTGTGAGCCCAGGCAGTGCACAGACCATGGCCCCGAGGCAGCTCTTGGCATGGCTGGGTGTGCAGCTATGGCTGGGCAGCCCTGGGCGGTGTGGGGAGCCGGCTGAGTCAGAGGGGCAGTGAGGATGACTCCGGGCAGTGAGGAAGGAGCAGAGGCACTGGGTTTGTGCCTGCTCGGTGCTGCACAGTGCTGTGAGCAGCCTGCCAGCTCAGGGCCATGGACAGAGCAGCCTGCTTGCTTTCCCATCATGTCCATGGGCTTCTGGAGTCTGTACGGACAGAGCCAGCTCCACACTGCCTCTGCCAGTACATGCACATCTGAACTCCTCCTGTGTCTTGGTGTGGAGACAAGCAGTTGACATAAGGGACAAGGGTCATGGCTTGGTGGCCAGCCTTGGCAAGGTGCTGCAGCCCATGCAGATGGAAGGCTGTGCTGAAACAGGACACTTATGGGGCCAGAAGCACAGAGAGCAGTGCACCTTGGTCTGCAGAGGGATTTAGAGGTAACACCAAAAGTGGTTGGTTTAACCAAGCAGCAGAGATGGGTGGAGAGGCCTCTGGCAGAGCTTTATCCCATCACCTTTCATTCCCTGGCTGCTGACCTCTCAGCAGCACACTTAGAACTCAGGGATAGATTAACACAGGTGGCTCTATCCAGTCTTTTCGTTTGTAGATTCCCCAGAGACAACCAAACCAGGAGAGACATCAAGCAGAAGCAAGTCCAATGCCAAAGGCAGTGTTATCCATGTGTGCTTTTAGATGCTTTGTATCAGCCTGGGGTAGTAAAAGGCAGCAACAGTACACGGATTTTGAGGTGGCTTGATTCCATGTGTGGATAAGGTGTACGTGGACTCCTGGTTTATTGCTATTTCTCCAAGTGCTCCTTTGTCCTGGGAAAGCTCTCCCCAGGCCAGGTGTCATGTGTCCTACTGAAACCCATGTCAGATCCAGCAATCCTGCAAAAGGGTAAGTGACTTGCTCTGGCACTGCAGGCTTTGGGTCTCTCTTGGGAATTGGGAACTCTTGTGGTGTTGTGGTAGGTTTTGGACATAATTGAGGGAGGAGACATGGGGAGAAGGACAGCTTTTACTGGATCAGATGTTATGGGTGGAGAAAAACAAGTGAACTTTTGTCCATATATGTCCTCCTGAGGGGTGCCCAAATGCCTCCCTGTTTTTTCTGCCTGTACCTCTAAGTCCAAGGAAAGCTGGTACTGGCCCCTCCGAGACTTGCTGTGGGAGCTGAAAGGCAGTTTGAAAAACCAAACCAAAGCAACAATGTGTAATTGTCTGTAATCAGAGACAGTGTTCTCCAAGCTCAGTTTTTCAGTCAAGCAGGAGAAACGCTGACACGTTGCCCACAACTGAAATCAACTTTTGGCAACAGGATGTGGCAAAGCAAAGAGCACCTTATAGTGTCTATGAGTGGTACTGCTGAAGCTGCTCCTGCACTGGTCTTCTCCTAGCTCTGCTCGAGCGAGCACAGGGCAGCACTCTGGGTTATATTTGTCCAACAGCCATGCTCCTTCTGTTCCTAGGCAGACTAGGGACACCTTGGCCAGAGGAAGAGAGGAGGAAGGAGAGCAGAAAGGAGAGAGCCAGGAGGAATCCAGACGGAGCGAGGCCGGCTGAGCTCAGATCTCCTTGGCTTGGGGATGCCTGGGCCGCCAGGGGATGGTCAGCATGCGCAGAATGAGCGCTCACACTGTCTGGCCGCAGCAAGGGTGACCTTGACAGGCTGCTCCGAGTGCCAGGGCAGCCGCAGGCTGCAGGGCAGCTGGAACCGTGCCAAGAGCATGGATCACTCCAGAGGCAGAAGGAGGCATGAGCCGTAGCAACTGAACTTGTTTATAACTTGTGTTTCTCGGTACGGGAGTGACAGGAAGGCAGGAGGTGTCCCAGGCAAGGAGCTCCTGCCTGCTCACAAGAGTATCTGGTTTTGCATATTAGTCTCCTTGTTGCCTAAAATACTCCCACATGTATTGCTTTACTATAACCTCTAGTCATTATAAATGCACTCACAGGTATACAGAAGTAGAGATATATAGATTATAGAGATAGAGATCTATAATAAGACAGTCAGCTCCACTGTGCTGTGGGCTGCATCCCGTCACATTTCTTCCTTACTCTTTGGTGCTCTGTAGACAGCCTTCAGTGCATGGGTGCCTGCATCTACTTTCCTTAGGGTTAACATGTTGAAAGCCCAGGAGCTGCAGACTCTAATTTCCATCCAAAAGACTGTGATGAAAATCTAGAGGTGAGTAAAATCCAGGTTGCATTGCAGCAGGACAATTTCAGCTCTATGTCACAACAGTGGTTCAAAGCTGTCTTGTTTCCTGGGAAAAAAATGTGCTCAAAGATAAACTATACCTTAAAACAAGAACTAAGGGCTTCTAGAAGGAAAAATATTCTCTAAATTCTCTTTTGGTGTAGCTGAATGTGCAACTTGTTCTAAACATTCAGACTCTTTTAAGTACACTCATTAGTAAAACCGACTTCCTTTATCCTTGGGACAATAGGGCAATGAATGAGAACATCTCTCCAGGACCCTCCATAGTCTGGAGCAGCATTGCTCAATCTGTAAACCAGACAGCATCCAGGCTGAGCAAAATGCAGAAAATAAAAAATGGAGGGAAATTTTTAAAAAGGCAAAATAAAATGCATAGCTTTTCACCCAAATTTTCATCAACTGAATGTGAACATTGTGGCTACACTGAAGGAAAAGTGTTGTTCAAAGAGGGTAGGTGACCACGAGAAAAGGAAATCCTTACAACTGTCAATAAATCCACAGCTCACACAGCTAAGAGCTGCTTCATGAGACCAGGGAAGACCATGGCTCCCATTTCTGCTCAGGGTGCAGCAATACATTTATGAAATGCAATACCTTATTCAAAATCTACTGAGGCCTTGACAAATGTCTCCTACCTACCTGTTTGAACAAATGTTGGTTGTGGATCCATCCTGAAGGACTGAATCTGAGCCATTTGGTCTACCTGTGGCAAGCCTGTACAAGCTTTTAGTAATAAAATGCTTTTTTAAGTGTAATTCAGTCTGATTGAGAAGGGCTATGGCAAAAATGTCTCCTGCTCCAAAAGAATTTTCCATTCTATTCTTCCTTTGCTGTAAAATATTTTACCTGCTAATTTTCCTGCTCCTTTTTTGGGGGGATTTTTTTTTTTTTTTTTTTTTTTTTTTTTTTTTTTTTTTTTTTTTTTTTTTTTTTTTTTTTTTTTTTTTTGAGTGCTTGACAGTGCTGCTGCAGGCTGTTCCCTCTACGGTGAAAACGAAGAGACATCCCAGCCCTGCCCCTTGAGAGCCAATAATTGAGCTGTGCCTGAAGTAGGCTGGAGTGAGAGACACAAGTAATGCCAAGAAGCACCAGCCAGGAGGCTGCTGTGGGACAACATCTGGTACCACTTCAAGGAGCTAGGGCATGGAAAAGAAGGAGCTCTGAGAGCATTGTCTCATTCTCTTTTTTATTATTAGTGTTATTTTATTGTGCTAAGCACAAGGCAACAGAAACAAAGCATGAAAAGCAAATAAAGTGCAAATAAAGCAAGGCTCCAGAAAACAGTACTCCTCATAAAGTCACAACTCAGTTATTGAGGTTGGGTGGGGATGGATGGTTGGTGTCTCTCAGGCTTGGAGAGAGGAATCAACCAGGTGAGGAGCCCTTGTCCTCCACCACAGCTCTCCTGCTTGCAGGGATGCAAGGGGAATGAGGGCAGCAAAGAAGGGTGCTCTCCCCACAGGGAGGTGACACAGTGAAGGCAACACAGCAGATCCCACCAGTCTCTGCAGGGCAGAGCTGTGCCTTCAGCACTGCTACAGCAGTCCTCTCAGCCTGAGATGGAGCTCTCTGTGGGGTGTCACAGAGGACAGGAGATGTGGATAAGGTCAGGATGCCCTTGGGGCCAGAAACCACAGGGCACTTGCTGCATTGCTCAACTCAGGAAACCCCTTTGGTCCTGTTTGCTGAAAGCTCCAGGAATATTTGAATAGAAAGATGACTCTTTTCAAGTCTATGTCTAATACACTTTCCTTAAGTATTTCTTGTCAGGCACAAAATAATTAGCAGGGCAAACGAGCCACTAGCCTGATCTCATGTACCCAGTAACTTTTGACAGCCATAGAAAATAGCAAGGGATGACAAGAAGGCATCCAGCTCCTTTCTGACCTACATGGCAGATCAGCTCATTTCCATTTATGTTTCCTAGTGATCTCTGATTCTTTCCTACTTTGAAAGAGGACTGGACTAGGTGACTTCTGGCAGTAGGGTCCTATCCCAGAAAAGAACAATCTCCAGTAGGCAATATGGCAATAGGATGCTGGTGCCAGAGGAATTCAGCCAGCCTATGCTCTCTTCCTGAGTTGCTCCCAGTAAATAACGTGATCAGGAAAAGGCAACAACCAAGTGATTAGATTTGGAGGCTGAAAAATATTCTTCAGAGAACAGAGAAGGCAATCCTGGTTTCACTCTTTTAGGACACTTTAGTAAAGCAAGAAGCCCATGCTTTGCAGGCAAATTGATACTCCAAAAGAGTAGAAGTGACCAACAGATCCAGGTAAAATGGCAATCACTCAGAAGTAATTTTTCTGTTCCCCTGAGGACTTTTGTGTCTTTAGAACCCTTGGATTCAAATATCCTTGGCCAATGGCAAAGCTCTTCCAGCAAACTTTCCTGTCTCTTCCTGTCTTTTGTCTCCCCTTGATTAAGATGTTCTTTCTTAAAAGCAAACTTTCTTTGTTTCTTCTCTTGTACTGGATTCTCACATTGTCTGTTTCCATGTGGAAGAGCTATCAAGACTCAATTGCTGTGCTGGAAACAATTGTGAGCCCTCATCAGCATAGAATTCTGCTAAACTGTCCATGCCTAACAATCCATTCTTGTTTTCCATACACTTTCAGAAAGATGAGTCCTAATCCATTTCAAAAAATATAATCACAAATGCTGGTTTTAGGTTGGCATGGCAGAATTCCCCAAATACTCACAATCTCGTAGCAACTCCTCCACATTCAGGTGTCATCTCTACTCATGCTCAGGGCACTGCAGTTTTTCATACCTTGGCTGCATGGCAAAAGGGGATTTATCTGGGGGACAATTAAACTGGTCCATCCTTAAAACTCATCCTTTACTACGGTTTCTAGAGGGAAATAAGCCATTATTTCTGGTACTTCTTACTGTCTGCTGAGATCTCTGTTCAACACACACTGTTATTCCTGCAAGAGAACATCTCTGCTGCTGCTTGCTGCATTCCAATTTCATGTTAGTCTTACCCATTTATTGTAGAACACCTCTGCCACGTAACAAGTCCACAAGCAAATTATTTCAGTGTTTGGAAGGCTGCATGATGCTCAAATCATGGCAGTAAATGGTTTAAAACCATGAGCTTTTTACCCCATGTCTGCACAGGTCCTTGCACAAGAGGAGGCCATTGAGATATCCCTGGCAGCCTGGTGGCAGCACACAATGTGGTGCCAGCAGGAGCAAACTCCACAGCTGTGTGGGAAAGGAATGGGTTTTAGTAGACACTTGAATCAGCAGGTTCTTCTGTTCTCTGTCTCAGTTCTGCTTGTGGCTTGTAGTGATGATGGGGCTATCCTTCCTCAGCCAAGAAGAGGTGACAGAAACTTCTATCAGTAGCTCTGGCCACTGACAAATATTCCCCCAAAACCAGAAATTTCTTGGGCTGTTGCAGCAAAGTAGGTGAGCAAAGCCCTGCCCAAGCTTTACTGCCCCATTTAAAACTCTTCTGATACGTATCTGTATCCTGGGTGTGAAAAGGAAGGGCTGTGCATGTGATGTGTCTCTGGGGAATGCATGTGAGAAGACACAGGCCAGCAAGAATTGTGGCTCCACCTTTCTTTTTCCGTGTGGAGCCGCTGGAGACCTGTGCCAGCCAGACCTGGTTATTGCTGGCCACCGAGTGCCACTCCGTGGGAAAGTGGTGCTCCCATAGCCCCGACATGCTCACTGAGAAGGTGTTGGTTCTCACTGTGTTTTCAAAGAAGGGACAAGTATTTCCAGCTTATTGAAACATTTGTTTTGACTTTTATCACACTTTATAAAAGTCTTTGAGTTTTGTCTATTAGGTTTCCATGCCATAATATTATGACGGGTCATGGCATAATAGTCTTACTGTTTTGACTCCAAAGCATGCTGTAACATGGGTCAAGATGATGAAATCAAAATGAAATTAATGTTTTATTTTGACAAGATTGTGTTTCTCTTTCATTTGTTTGATAAAGTCAAAGCAAAAATGTCAGCAGGATTTTTCCACGGTGCGGTCTCAAAATTACATTTTCTCATTCAGGTGTGGATTTTGAATGGGCACCATAACCTTGTTTTGGGCTCAGATCATAATGGAAATATTTTACATGGATAGCACCTCAGAGTAACAGACTCTACTTGACTCTGGAGCAGTCTTAAAGAGCCCGTTGCAAAAGTACAATCTTGGACTATACTTTGATCTATGCCACCTTCTACTGTGTAGTTCCCAGTCACCCATCCTTTCTGTTCAGCCAGCAGACACACAGCCCAGAAACAGATTGAGAAGGAAGAGCTCCTGAAAAACTGGGGGTTGTGTCCTGTTGGGTCAGGGAGCCTCCAAAACACAAAACAAAATTCTCCTAGAACAGCAGGGTTTCTGTAAGGGGCCAGTGGTGTAGACATGCTCTCTGTGGTCATAAACGTGATCCAGCTTTTATACCTGTAGCACCCAGAGAGCACAATCTTTTACTCCTCTTCCTAGCCCTTGCTTCTCACATATGATGTCAGGCAAGTGTTTGTTCCTGCTTGCCCCTCCCCATCTTTGTCTACTTGGACTGAAGTGTTTCTGAGACCAAGACTTAATTACTGTGTGCACAGAGCACCTGGGGCACCGTGGGGGTCTTGATCTCTGCTTCTGGTGACTGATAATGTGTCCTTTCATTGTGCAGTTTTCTACTCTGAAACTGACTTTCATGGTAATATATTTATTTCCCTTGTTTATTCCATCTCTTTTTTTTTCCACCCCAAAGCTTCCCTTTGTTTGCTTGGTTGTGCTCTGATGCACAGGTATTTATCTAAATGGGGTCTGCTCTATTTGTACCAGCCCAGGTGGCAGGTAAGATGCAAACATCAGACACCTCTTTTCACATCCCCAGGTTTCCTGAATGATTGATTAATTGCTTTCTCCCTTATCAGCTTTTCTTTCTCATAATTGGGGGTCAGCTTGCATGGACTAACACCTTCAGGGAGGCCCTATTTCCTATATACATCAGCTTTACTGGCTTCTTATTATCTCAGCCCTATCTGTACCTTTGTTCAATTCAAGAGGTAATTAAACTCAAAGCCAAAGCAAATGTCAGGGTGATAATGAGACAGATAAGATTAAAAAGAAGTATTTTTTTTAAGACCTTACACATACCTGAAGTGACTGCTGGCCCACAGCCAATGGAAAGTTTCCTTTCTTGCTTGGATATAGTCAGAAAAATGACCACGTAAAAAAATGGCACCATCTCACTCCAGGTGTGTGCTGCTGAGAACAGCACCTACCTGGCAAAGCACTCAAGCATATAGGTATTTGCCCTGAAATTGTTTACTCATATGCTTAAATATAAGCACGTGCTTTAGTGTTTTGTTCAGCAGTGCCCCAGCCCAATGCAGCTGCAGTGGGTGTAATTCCATTCATTTCAGTGATGCCAGGGAGTCACCCTGGGCTGCAGCCATTGCCCTCAGTCTGCTGCTCCTGCTGAAAGCCACAGTGAGTGCCAGGGCTTTGCCTGCTGCCCAGCTTGCAGGAGAGCTCAGAAATCACCTGGTCACTCCTTTGGGCTGCACAGGGCCATGCATCACCACCTGCTAGGCTCCACCTCTCTCTGCATGGTTCTGGGATGGAAAGATGGACATGCTTATCTCTGCTCTGGGATAGGTTTTTTCAGCAGGAGCCCCCAGGGGCTCAGAAACCACTTTTGGGGGAGATTGCACAGGGATGTTGTGGTCTCTCTCTGCCTCGTGGGCTGTCCACGCTTCCTTATGCCTTTCTGCATTGAATGAGTTTATAATCTGAAGCAGACCTATGGTGTAATTTTCAGAGCTTGGGGTGGAGAAGCCACTAATCAAAAAGTGCTGCAGTTTTCCAAGGGAGCTTCAAAGCTCTCTGCAAGCAGGAGAGCCTGTGAAGGCTACACATGTTGCTGGCTAGGCAACCCCTGATGGTTAAAGTTTTACTTAAGCCCATGTGTTTTTCCACTGGGTATTTTTATCCTCTGAAGTCTACTGTACTGGGCTATGTACTGTAAACACACCCCTGTTGTTCTCTCACATCGTGTTTACTTTGCAGCTGGGGGAGCAGAGCTCACCATGTTGGTAGCTGGCTGAAAGTGAAAATGAAGCACCAAAGCCCCAAATCACCCCAGAAGCCTGGGGTATCCTGTCTCCTCCTGTGACCTCCTTACCTTGGAAGCCTGCTCTCTGCCTCCCTCCCAGGGCACAGGGCACATGCACCTGAGACCCATGCTGTCCTCAGCATCCCTTGTGCAGTCTGGCTCCCACCCTGCTCTGCTGCCTCAGGTCCTCACCTGCCAAGAAAAAGAAGTTGTGCAAATAAGCCTCTCACAGAATGAGTGAGAAGTGGATTTATTATCTTGTACCTGAATGCTGAGTAGAGGCTCTAAATGAAACGTCTCTGGGTTGAGATCATGCAAAGAGCCTGTGAGAGAGTCAGGAGCTGGAGGCTCTGCATGGGTACAGGACCTTGCATGGCCTTTCAGCAGCTCTCAGTGGTTTGAGGTGGATGCCAGCTGCCAACAGAGTGATTCCACAGGGCTCTGCAGCCTGAAGAAAGGTATTGAAAGTGATGCCACCAAGGTCAAGTAATGTAAGCAGTGAAATTTATTAGATTCTTTACCATGGCTCTGTGCTTTGGGGACTCATTGATATTTGCCATTATGTCCAAGTTCCTCCCAGAACCTTTACCCTGAGAAAAGTGAGCAGTTTTTTTTTTTTTATTTTTATTCCTTCCTTAACTAGATGCCAATTTTTACAAAGCAGGTAGAAATTCAAGGTCTCTTGAATTCCCTTTTCTCTGCTGCTGGGCTCAGAAGCTGGGAGGATGTGCAGCTACCAGGCTCCAATGGTTGTATGAACATTGTTCTGTCAAGACACCAAACTAAGAAATATTTTCATGGAGCTCTGAAAATAAGCAAGCAAATAGGAAACAGGGGAAGAACCTGGTTGGGAAAGGTCAAGCTCAGCACAAAGTGCTGCTGTTACAGCCACACTTCACCCTGTGAAGGGGCTTTGTGCTTTGGGTGAAGCTTTGGTCTGCCTAAATAACTCCTCCCCAACATTGTGGGGAGTTTTTGACTGAAAAACTGTAAGTTGCACCAATGGGTGCTCCTATCCTGCTGTAACATGAGTTATAATAATTTTTAAAATTCTCTGAAAAATATTATTCATGCTATTAGCCTTCCACTATTTCTTGACTGCCTTACTTTAAAAGACAGCTAGGATAGAAAAGTTTAATATAAAGGCATTAAGAAGTGTCTATGTAATTTTGAATATAGATTGTGAATAAATATTTGACTGAATTATATTATATATATTAGGTTGAATGCCTAAAGGATTCTATAAAGCCCCTGCAGAAAGGACCCAGCTCCCAGATTTAACTTTTTTGAGATAGTTGCCACATATTTATTACTCATAAGGAAAATGTCTTTTTCTAAATGGTTTAGAAAAAGAACAATGGTCAGATAGAAGAGAATCAAATAAACAACTAAGCCCACATATTTAGGAGATGTGGTTCTTGTCATGTCTGGGACAATACTAAAGAAGCAGAATAAAATTTCCCTGGATATTTGCTGCTTGAAACTTTCTCCCTCCACCTGGGGTAAAAGACAAGCAGGCTTCACTCATAATGGTGGGAAAGTCCTTCAGGTTTCTGCTGCCTGTCTTTGTATGGGTTTACCAAGGGACAGCTTGGCTCTCATGGGTGTGCATACAGCAGCATTGCCCATGGGAAGAACCCTCCACTGCAGAGAAGGTGATGGGATCTCTCCCCACTCCCAGTGCCCACCCAGAGCAGCTCCTGGAGGTCCTGAGGTCAGGGCACAAACCACAGTCTCCCCAGGAGAGGTGACTCACTGTGAGACATTGCTTGCTGAGAGGCAAAGCTAACAAATGCCAGCCTGGGAAAGTGGGCAGATGTAAGTGGGTGGCAGACACCAGCAGCCCACCTCCCCACGGGGCAGGAGCCAGGCACTGAGGTGGCTGCAGCATAGCAAGGGCATTCAGATCCTGCTGAGGGCAGACACCCACTCACTGCCTTCCTTGACCAGGGGCTCTGCAGAGATGGGTGAAATGTCCCCAGGATCAGGACTTGTTTTCACTTGCTTTCCCAGACAGGAAAATCACATTATTCTTCCATGAACGTACTTCGTGGCAGCTGCTGCCACTGAGAAGGTTCCTGAGCAGTGGGCATATTGCTGCAAAGCTCTCCTTCTAGCTCCAGCTTTCACTCTGCTTCTAGCCTCTGTGCAGTGGGTCAAAAATGGTGAACCAGCCTGAAGTCATGTCTGGTGTATTCCCTTGCTCCTGGACTCTGCCTAGTGTGGTGCTGGGAGACTGCCCCCAGAACGGCTGGACTGAGTTCATTGTTGGTACCAGGGAGGTCTCTCTGGCCCAGTTAAGCACCAGCCCCCAACAGATGGTGCAGAAACAGGGGAGCTCAAGACTGGAGAGAAAAAGTGAGTAAGATGAAAACAAAAAGTAGACATTTCTGTAGATCCTTCTCCCTGCTTTTGCTGCTTTTCTGTCATAAAAACTTAGCAAGAGGATGTTTAAAATGCCTGTCATGCACTTACTCAGTTTGTGATGCCTGGTATTCCAGCAGAACAATGGGATCCAGCTCACACTGTTGCAGTGTGTGTACACAGCTCAGGGGAAGGGCAATTGCACCTCTGCTCATGAAAGATCCTGCCACAGCACAGGACAGGAGATGAGCTGACAGGGTCCCACAAAGATGAGCAGCTCTTCCACTTCAACCCTTGCTCTGTACAAGAAATGCACATTGCACATCTTGTAAAAAAGTACAAGAAATTATTTACTTGCTGAGAAATCAGGAACTGGAGCAGCTGATTGCACCTGGTATTGCAAAATGGGAAATAGAAAACTACTGCTGTGTTTTGGGGAGTATCTCCTAGCTTTTTCCACATGGGACCACCCAATTTTAGGTGAGGGTGAGGTGCTGAGGACCAGGTTGTAAAATGTGCCCTTGCCTTTCCCTGGGTGCATGTATAGAGGAGGTCATGAGCACCATGAGATCTGGTCATGCAGCTGCTGATACATATGGACAAAAAAGGAGATGCAAATTTCTGCAGCAGAAATGGTGGGATCAACACACAGCTGAAAAACTGAGACAGGCAGCATGCCCGTGACATCCACGGATTGAAAGTTATAAGCACAATGAGGCACTGCATGAAATCTGCCATTCACCTCATGAGCTGCCAAGAGTGGTATTAAAAAAAAAGCATAGGCTTGAACATGCTATGGAGCTTGGGATCAGATTTTCTAGGTTCCCGTGGAAAATCAAACCAGCATTAGTTTGATTTTCCAGCCCATCTAGGGTTTGGTTAAAGGAGCATTTTCCACAGCTCTATTCTCTGGCCAGGAGCAGAACAGCAGATGTGCAAAGCTGCAAAGCTGCAGAGCAGTTTCCAAGGTATCTCCTGAAGACAGCATCCTGCTGGCAGCCCTTAACACAGATATCTCCTCATTTCCCTCATGCTGCTGAACTCTAGAAGGAGTTACATTTCCCTTGAGACATCTTTCCAGGACTGGAGTGAAAAGTCTGAGTAAAGGAACAGGCAGTGCACAACCCCTGTATTTTACTTATTGGTGGTACATCAGGACAAATCTTAGCTGTTCAGAAATAAATGGTCCCCTGTAGTGGAAAGGGCAGGATAGGGAGAGGAGTGTTGAGAGAAAGGGGCTGATCTAAGGGAATAACAATAGGTTTTAAGCCCTTCTTCCCTCATCTTGCTTTGACACCCGTATTTTTCTTGTACTGGGCCACATCTCTTGCCCAGTTTCAAGTGTTCCAAAGCCTGGCACATTATCTCCATGTTGATCTCATTTTGCTGGGACACTTTACAATTTCAGTTTTCCTTTACTTATAGGGTGAGTCAACCCCTTTCACCAAGATATTTTATTTATGATCACCCTGTCAGAGAAAATAGAAAACTGTTTCAATGACTGTAGAGAACTTTTTCCTTCCTGAGAGCTCTAAGCCTGGAAACTTGGTGGAGGCTGCACTAATGAAAGTTGTTTTCCAGGCCTGAGCTCTGGATCACCTGCTGTTTCTCGTGGCTTTGGGGAGAGGAAACATCACCTCACCCTTCTGCCCCCAAAGCTTGGTATCCATGAAACTGTTTTCCAATTAATTGCTAGGATTAGTTCATTTATGCATCCAATGTCTCAGCAGAGACATTAGTTTAACACTTGGGAAAATGAAAAATGGAAATCTTTTCTTCTCTGTGTCAGCCAGAAAGAGCACAGAGAGGATGGGAAGAGGCCATGGCAGCACATGGTGATTTCTTGCATGGTGGGGTGAAGTGTGACGGGACACTGGAAAGCCAAAAATATGTTCTTCCTTTAAAGTCACACCAGGACCTCCTGTAGTAGAACATCTCTGTACACTATCCATGTGCTGGTCCCTCTTGGTATCCAAGACACCTTCCCATAAGGAGAACAAACCTTCTCTCAAATGTGTGAGAGTGAACTATGTAGCCAGACTCTTCCTGGACCATGGACTTGGACCTGGTCTTAACACCGCCTCAGAACCAACCTCAGTCTGTGCCAGAGGATGTCATTTTTGGCTCAGGCCTACAGGAATATTTCTGGAGCCAGTGTTACTCTGCCAGATCTATTTTTTCTTTGTCATTTTCATCAATGACAAGAAATTTTTGAGGAAAGGTTTCATTCTTTTCCACTCCTTGGATGTTTTGTAACTAGTCACAAAGCCAAGTCAGCCACCTTGTTTGAATAACCTGACCAGAATCACAGAGAAGCTAAATACATTCAAAAAGAGGACTGTGAGAATGTTCTCTTCATTCTGAGGATCCTTTCTGCAAGAAATGTGTGCCCTTCTAGCCAGACCTGCAGTTCTGCTGGGTCATCATCCCCACTACAGACCAATACAGATGTTTTACAGGAAGGAATTATTTTCTTCAGCAAACCCATTAAGAAGACTTTGGCTTGAGCTCAGAAGGTTTTACATCCTTTCTGTCTCTTAGATGCCTATGTTCTTTGCCTAACAGATATACTGGTGAATCCTGGGGAGAGGTAAACAGAAGAGATAAAGACTCTGAAGCTCAGAGCTTGTTTGCCTGGTGTCTGTTTGAATGACATACAACAAGGCTTTATTAGCACAAGGCAGCAAGGTCTGCATGTGGCCAGAAATCTCTCCTGCCTGTTGTCTCTGCACAGCCCAGGCACTCACTCCTTATCCCTGGTTTATACAGCTGGCCTGAGGACCACCCCAGGTAACAAAGAAAACATCAGCTCTTGAAAGATCCCCTGGGAATAGAAAGATGTCGTATTATTTACCCGTCTGGATTTATGCATGTGTGTGTGTGTTTAACAAGGAGCTCGGTGCCTGCTGCACTCCCGAGGCTGGAATTTATACAGGCCAGCATTTGGCTGCTGCAGTTTATCTTGAATGCAAGAATAATAAACTCAGCTGACAGGATGATGCATGCAAAGCATCTTCTCCTCCCATGGCGTGTGGTAGAGGTGCCTGGTTTGCAGGGAGCCGCATTATTAAGCGATTAGCCTTGCGACATTATCGATATCAGATTGCCTAGGGGCTTTGTGGGATCAGCAGCACAGTAGGACTTGGGGCACATCTGTCCCAGTGGCAGCCAGATACAGAGGTGGTGGGGCAGCATTACCTGTGTAGGTGAGATAGACGTGTGGGTTTGTCACATGGAGACTCCCAGAGATGTTTGCACAAGAAAACAAAGTTGCGCCTTCCTTATCATAGTTCAGTAGTGCGATAACTTCTGCTACATTGTTTTAATGGCCCTCTTTGTCTTGTCCTTCCTTGTCCTGCTACTGGCTCTCATTCAGCAAGAGCAAAACCAAAAGCACCCCAACCACCACTGAATATAGTATTTTCCTGACTTTTCAAGCAAGGCTGATTTACTCACCCCTAATTAAGTTTCAGCATTCGTGCAGCTTCAATCTCCTCTTTGTGCTTCTGCCAGTTCAGATGGTGATTCTGAGATCCTAGGAAGCCTGGATCCTTGGATATTTTTTATCACCAAAGGAAGATCCTGAAAAGACCATAAAACCCCTCAACTTGCTGTACTGTGTTCAACCCTGAATAATCATTACGGCCCACATGGCCAAAGGCAGATCGAGCACTTCAGGGGATTTGATTGCAACTATTCAAACTGTCTTCTGCTCACATTATAAATAATGCTCACCCATTGTACAATGCAAAAAGCCCTTCATGGCCACACCTCACCATGCATGTTTCCTCTTGTTCATACTTTTATCTTACCCTAGCTGTGACACCAAAATCCCCTAGGTAAGAGCCTCCTGCTGCAGTTCATTATATAAATTTACAGTGTTGTATACTTGAGTGATTACAGTGGATTGAATATCTGTGGGAATTATTAGTCCCTGAAGTGCTCCCATGATACAGCATGACTATCAGAAGAGGGAATATTAGGCCAAGTACAGTCAGGCCAGACAGGCGCTCGTAAGAAAATTTGGGTCTAATCCATCATGTCCACATGGAGTGGGCTGGAGTCTAGATTCTAAAGCCTTTCTAATTCCCTTACCTCCCAGTAAGTCTTTGGTGTCCTGTGGGACAGACTAAGATTTGATCATGTGTTCCTGGGAGGTAGAGCTTTTAATCCTGTGATTTAGACATGTAAGCAGACACTTCCCTGATCCCACCCATCTCAAAAGCGAAGAAAGAAATGGTTGCAAAGAATCCAGGCCACTCCTGACTAAAATGTTCTTGTGCTGGCTGTCTGAACTGAAGGCCAAGTCTCTCCAAGCATTGTTTTCAAGCTTGGGCCAGCTTTCAGAAGTTCATAAAGTGCTTGTGGAGGGAGGCAGTAAGACCACAGACTTAAACTGCTCTGGAAGAGAAAGGCTTGAAAACCTGAGCACTAACCCCACTTCACAAGGGTAGTTTCACCCAAACAGAGACACTGGCTTGCTTCTTACTGCTGTCTGACACCTCTCTAAGTGGGCACACTGGCTTGCTCCTCTATGGGGATCCATTGCTGGACCTCTAAAGTCAGGGCACTGGTTTGGCTTGTCAAGGACTTCACCCTCCACAGAGAGTATTTGGGTATGGAAACTTTCCTGCAGTGACAAGAAGACACTGGATCTAACATAGGATATTACATTGCCTGGAAAACCAGAAGGTCAGTTCAGGTATCTGAAATCCTTTGCTCTCTGTGTTGCTTCACACTTCTCAAAGATGTGGGAGATCCTACAATACCACCTTTCATCTGTCTAGGAGGACATATTTTTTGGGAAACAGGTCTACTGAGGTCAATGGGAAGTCATCCATCGGTTCTAATCAGCTCTGAAGTGGGTCCTGGAGGGGCATCATGCAACTCAGTGATGTTACCCAGATCCTTCATTTGCATTTTGTCTTGTCCTGTGTTTCCTGTTATCTGTTTTCTCTCGCGGAGACAGATTTATCCTAGCAATTTAGAAAGCATCTTCTGCTTCTTTTTTCTTTTTTTTTTTCTTTTTTTCTTCTTTTTTTTTTGTGAAATCCCTTGTGCTATTTCTTCATTCCCTGACTTCCTCTGCACAAAAACCACCTTTGCTTTTCCTTCAGCATGTTTGCCCCCAAGCCACCCAAGTTACAAACCATCTTTTTCAAATAACCAGCTTCATAAGCAAGTCACGGTGTTGTTTTTTCCACAGTAAACTCCAAAGAGCAGAAGTTAGCTGGTGGAGCAGGATCAGCACCACTTCTCTGTTGGTTTGGGTTTGTGCCATCATGTATCATACTTGGCCCTGAGTGTGGCATCACCCTCCCCACATCGCCCACCCCACACCTCGCAGAGATGGAAAACGGAGCAAAAGTTTTATCTGAGCTTTCAAATATTTTGCATTGTGGGCGGCTTGGAGCAGATCGCATCCTAATGGACTGTTAGACTAATTTGGGCTTGCTAACTGCCTTTGTAAGGATAAGAAATGAGCTGGGACAGAGAGGAGCAAAATGCTTTGGAATATGTATTTCATTCTCTGCTAGCACTTCTGTGGAAGAGCCAAAATGGATATCGCTGTCACTCAAATTGTCCTCCTGTTGTTTACTTTATCATCCCTGCCACACAAGGCCATGCTCACAGGGAGGGTGCCACTCTGCTGACCTCATGGAGCCATGGCAGCAGGCACCCAGAGAGGCTGTGAGTCTCCACTTTCCGTGGGGCACACATCCCAGGAGAGGATGGGGATTTGGGCTGACACCGTTCACTTCATGCAGTGAAGTGGAGACCACGCATGGCCTCTGTGGGCAGCAGAAATGAAGCTTTGCTCCTTGTACCTACAGGAAATAATCTACATCAATAGAGCACAAGGAAGGGTGGCTGGGATAGAAATACAGACATTTTGCTTTACAACCACCAGCTTATGCCCACCAGGTGAAAATTTAGTCAGCTGAAGGGACCCTATACTGTTAGAAGCCCCAACCCCACAGTACATGGCCATTGAAGTCCATCCTCAGGAGATGGATAAATGCAAAATCAAGGCAAAAAGCACTGTCCTTCTGTCCTTGTCTCTGAAACCAGGCACAGAGGACAGTGCCAACTCTGCACTCCAGTGCTACTTGCTCTGAGTCAGCCAGTGGCTGGATGCCTCCTCAGTGACCTTCCTAAGGTGGTCCCACTGTCTCTGTAACCTTCCAGAAGTCCATCTCTCCTGAAAGCAGGGAAAATGAGTCAGTCGGGGACCCCAAAGAGAAGCTACCCATCTCCTGTATAAAATCAACACCTCTCCCTATTCTCTGCATCTTTTGTGCATGACTCTACACTCTTGCTGGGCATAAAAGCCTTCCTGGACACACTGACTGGGGTGAGCTCATTGCCCACTTCCCTTCCTTGGGTGGCCTTTTGCTTCTAGCTGCTTGCAGTCCTGTAGCTGACAGAATGCTTCCAGCACCCTCTCTTCTTGCAAGCCTGCAGCTCCCTTGCTTGGAGGCAAGCAAGGGAAATCACACAGTCATAGTGTGAACATTTGAAAAACATTTATAGAAAAGGGAGGGAAAAGTGAGTCAATATTAATAAATTACAGAAAGATAGAACATCTGCACTAAATTATTGCAAACTCAAGTGAGAGTGGAAAGCTAAATAAATAAAGCAAAAATCATGTTAAGTTGGAAGATGAGTAATAGAAAAATTCTCCTTCAAAGTGCCACCAGTTAGCCTTTTTGTACAGCACTTTATACAAACAAAACTAATGGAGATATAACAAGGGTCAGAAAGCTTGATCCAGCTGTCTAACAGCTGTCTGCCCTGTTTATTTTGCTCCCTTCTGACTCTACATTATTTTATGGCTTGGATAAGTGCAGTGCAAAGACAGAGACCCTGAAGTTTGGGTTGTGTTGCCCCATAAATGTGGCCAGAGGATGAACTAGATGAAGGCAGAGGGCTTGTACAGGCAAGGATAATGAAGTGGGTACCTGCACACAGCAAGGGTTTAGGAAGACAAACCATGTGGCAGTCAGGAAATTCAAATGGCCAAGGAGCCCAGCAGCTCCTGGCCTATGAAAAGAACACTACTTTCTTTTGTTCTTCTATTTGCCCTGTCTACTCCCAGCTGGATGTGATGGGGCACTGAGGTGGAAGCAGATGACTTCCAAGTGTCCTTTCCAGGCACAGGACTTGATGCCTCATATATTGCCTTTGTTCAGGGATGTGACTGATCAAGAAGTTCAACTTAACATATATACCAGTGGGAGAGAGGCTCAAAATGTGGTAGACCATTTTTCTCTGTCCTAAAGCAAGATCCATTACTATGCCATTACTAATAAAGGTACTTGTTTACTGGTCCTAAAGGCATTCTGAGATGCCTGCTTCATAATTTCCTCTACTTGTCACTGGAAAATTGTTTTGAATGCATAAATTGCTTTTGTTGTAGTAATGTAGACCCAATGATTTGCTATATGTGTGCAATTAAAACAGTAGATCCCTTTGATTTTCAACAGCCATCTGCTTGTTGAAATTAAGTTACCATGTCTCCTTCAGTTTTCCTTAAACAACCCTGATTCTTTTAGTCTTTTTTCATAGACAGCATTTTCTACATTTCAAGCAGTTCTTGATCTTCATTTTTGTGGAAGTACCTCCTTAAGTTTAAGGAATAAAATTTCAGTGAAGGCCTCCCCACTACTGACTAGAGCACAGTATCACTTTTCATGTTGTGAAGGCTTGAATTTCTGTTTGCACACTCCCATGTGATAATTTGCCTTTTCCACATCAGCCTGTCGTTGCTGTTTCAGGTTCAGCTAACCTACAAATATTTTTTTCCAAGAGACTCTTTTCTAATCAAAATATCCTTCTGCATTTTTAGCATCATAAAATTTACTATGAGTACAATCTCCAGAGCTTGCCTGGAACTTAATCCATTGATCTTGCTCTGGCATCTCACCTGCCTTGTTCAGACTATTTCTTCAACATGTTAAAATCATCTGGAGGAAGATGTTTTGTTGAGATGCATGGTAGCACAATAGCTTCCCTCTGTGAGTAAAGTCTTGTTTTCCTAAAGACTCCCAAGGCTGTGATTTCCTACTTAGCTTTAAATCTTACCTATTTTTCGTCAGATTTTCTGTGCTAAGTGCATCCTCACATTTGGCCATTTTAGATGCAATCAAAAAAAGACATGAAACACTTTGATCTTCTCATTGTAATCTCCCCATTATCTTCTCTCTTCACAGAGTAATGAGCTAACATTTTCCTCCACATTCTTTTTTTGTCAATGATTGAATTCTGTTACCTTTGTTGTCTCTTGCTAATTTAATTTCAAGTTTCCAGACCTTGTTTTACATGGTGTGTTCATACTCATCCTTGGACATCTGGTTTTGTTTCTTCTTGTTGTGATTCCTTATTGTCTTTGAGATCAATGAAGAGAAGTCAGTGTTTTTCATTTCTAGTCCTTTTTTCTGCATCTGAACTTCTGCCTTCAGCATTGTTTCTTTGGGGAACTACTAACCCTCTCTAAGCCCTCTGTTTCTTGGCAGTTTCCCAAGCTTATTGAAGTTCTGTCTGTCTGAAACCCATTGGGTTGGGTTTCTTCTCTTCTCCTGGCTTGCCTCTCCAGGGCCCATGAAATCTACCTTCCATGGTAACTCCCACACACACTGCCTTCCACCTTCCCTTCCCTACACTGCTTCTCCCTTGTGCTAAGACTCAAACCCAGAGGAGCTTTTCCTTTAATTCCTTTTTGGGTCTTCTGAATACAAACAGAAGGTTTCATAACTCTGCTCCACAAAGGCGCTGAAGGTTTTTTAATTTCAATGAAGATCTCTAGATGTAGCTAAAATCTTCCACTTCCCACAAGACCTGTGCTTCAGGCATCTCTGTTAGTTACTGTCAAAGAGCCTCCTGCACCTAATCTTCATGAATGGATGCCCTTTAACAGACTCCAGTGAACTCTGACAATGGTGTCCTGTTTCCGCCTTTGCGTAAGTCCAGCACAGCTAACTCCATCTGTCTTCTGGATTTCAGAACAAGTTTATACCTACAAGGCTCACAGAGTGACACCTCTTTCATGTCTCTGCTGTCCATTCTTCTTGAACAAGCAGCATCCTTTCCTGTCAGCATTCCAGTCATACGAGTGATCCGACCATGTCTCTGTGATTTCAGTAAAGCTGTTATCTTGATCCTACGTTAAAACTCCCAGTTAGAATAAAGAGAATGTTTATTAAATGCTGATTTCACCATGCTGCTTTCATTACTATGCCAACATCTAAGACTGATGCATTATTCTCTTGTTTCTTCTGTGGCATTGTGACAAAAAGCATTTTCCTTCTTCATTTTAAGGTCTTCCTCTAGTTTGCTGTGGTGAGCATATACTGATCATGTGGTTTTGACTCTCTGTACATTTTCCTTTTCCTGAAACATCATGCCATGGGTTAAAAAGAGAGGTTTTTTGAGGCTTAAACATTATTTTATTCTGTTTGTGGGTACTGGTGCTTAGGACACCACTCTGAAGTCTTTCAACCCAGCATTTGCTCTCAGGAATCATGAATAGTAACTCTTTCTCTAAATTAAAAGCAGTTGCCTTAAAATTACATTTGTCTCAGTTCAAGAATGAGATTTCAATAATAGGGATGAGTTGGGGAAATAAATACAACACTAGGAATAAGTGAAGACGAGGGGGGAAGTGCCTGTCTTACTAAGCAGAATTTGATCTATTTCCTATGGACTAGAAAGACACATGGTTCTTCCCATTCCTTAAGTTGGACGGGGATGTAGCATGCCATGCCAGCAGGAATGCTCACTTCATCTACATGCAAGAGTTTTTCCTCACCTTGGTGATCACACAGCCCAGACCCAAAGTTCTCAGCAATAACACAAATGGAGGGAATTGTCAGTCATGGAAATACTTCAACACATTCTGTGTTGCCCAGAAATGTAAGAGACCATCTGGAATTAGTGTTGAATATTTTTGCTAATGACCTCATGATGGAATATTGAGAATATTTATTGAATTTGCAGATGACACCAGGCAGGGATTACTTGTGAGTCTGGTAGAAGACAGGATTAGAATTCAAAATTACCTTGCTGAACTAGAGAAATTGTCTGAAAAAAATTAAATAGAATGCAATTCAATAAGAACCCACGCAATACATACACTTAGACAGGAATAATCATCAGCATAAGCCCATGATGACAATTTTTAGAAAGTCTGCACAAAAAAGACTGGGAAGAATTCTGGCAGCTCACAGTTGTCAAATGAGCCAACTGTATCATACTTCTGTGAAAATGTCAAATATTATCCTGGGATATATAAATGGGAATTGATGATACATTCTACTCAGCACTGACAGGGCCTCAGGGGCAATACATGGTCCTGTTTTGGGCACTGCATTTAAGAAAAGATACAGGGTCTTGAAGGAAGGCAGGACAGGACCAACACAGTAGTGCAGAAGTCTGGAAAAATGGGAATTGCAGAAGTTCGCATGGAGGCCATTTAACAGTGGAAGAGGCATGAAATAAATTTTGGATAAACCAAGCTCCTAAAGAGAAGAAGGAAATTGCCTGTTCTCCCAGCCTGAGAACAGAAAGACATAAATGCAACAGGAAAAATGCAGATCAGGCAGTACTTAAAAACTTTCCTGCTGGTCAGGAAAGTGGAAAGAGTTTTCTTGAAAAGAGATCTCTATCCTGGAAAGTCTAAAGACATGGATCTTCAGCTAAGGAGAATTATTGGTACAGAAAGATTTGGACAGCCTCCCCAAAAGGTCTGGCTAGCTGAATGCACAACTGTGCCCCACGAACCAGAGATAAAGCAGTGTTTTAAACAAGGAAGCTTCTGTCTTGAATCTAAGCAACTTTGGGGCATGCCCCTCTTTAAAAAAAATCAGACATTGTTCCTGCATGCCCCAAATGGGTATTCCCACTGCACCAGGAGCCTGTTGTTCTCTGTCACCTGGGGACTTTTGACAATGTCTTGCTTGACAGCTTCTCAATGCCTCAGGTATGCCTGGGTGGAAGGCACAGCACTGACTGCAGCTTTCCCCTCTCTCCCTGAAATGCTGATGTGAGCAGGGATCAGGGCAGGAGTGAGACACAGCCCAGAACATCAGCACATGCTTCCAGCTGTGTGTAAGCACACAGGCCCCTCATTTCACCCTTCTCCCACCTTCCTGTCTGCAGGTGGACTGAACAAGCAGGGGCTCAGCACAGGATGCAGAGGAGCACGTCCCCCAGTGCTGAGGGACCATCTTTCCTTGTGCCTTACCCAGTGTGGAAGGCCACAAGGAGGGGTAACACTACTCTGCCAGAGAGGTACACCTCTGGAAAAGTCATGATTTTGGGAATCAAGAGAGCAAGCAGTAGCCTGATCACCTTCAATTGAGTAAGACCTGGATTTAGCACTGGTGATTCAGAGATGGTGTCATTCCAAACGGAGTTTAGGTTTGCCTTTATTTAAAGTTATCGTTTCTGCATTGGTTCTATCTAGCTTTCAATGATGTTTCAAGTAAGTAATTTTAAATTCCTATGATTCATATTATCCCTGACTAATGGTGCCCACAATGGAAAATTCTAGGACTTTTGCGATGAAAACCATATTTAGTGTTAGTAGTATCCATATATAGTCGGGACTGACAGTAATAAAGGGAATGAAAAGAAATATGCTGTTAAAGACAGGAAGTGGAACCTCTAGAATGAGACGTTTTCATGTGACATTTAAAGGACATGCTAGAAATATTTTGGTGGGAGATCAAATACCACCATTCTCCACATTTTGGTTTGATGTCTAATCATTCTTCTTGGTCAGGTTCTAGCAAGAAAAACCACAAACACACACTAAACATCTTCTGTTCATCTCCTGGTTTTGTACTTGAGGCTCCTCCTCCCACTTCAGTTCCAACCCCTCCCAGCTTCCACATCACCATGGGGTTATTAATCAATTGTGATATCCACATGACCTCCAGTTTCAGCTCTCTTTGGTCCCTCTACTCCACTAGCTGAACTATTTCTAATTGGCTAATCAGCTTATCCGGTTTGGCCCTTGATGCAAACCAGGTCTAGACATGATCTATTCCTGGGAGGCCCCTGGGTTCAAGGGGCCAATCTCACACCCTGTCCATCACTATTGTCAGCACGGTACCCTATCTCAAAGACATGCCAATGAACATTAGTGAGAGATTAAAATGACAGCCTTGGTTTTCTTACATGCCTTTTAATCATCGTAACATGCAGTCTAATGTTTCACTCTGTCTTCCTTTCCCTGCAAGCGCATGTTCTCAAGGAAGAAACCAGGAGGGATGAGAGCAGGTCAAAGACCACAGCAGGGTGAAAGCAGTGGAAAGGAATTAAAATGGAGGGTGGGGGAGGAGGAGACAAGAGACAAAACCCAAGTCAGAATCTGGCAGCCAGACACAGAGCAACAAGGCTGGAATATAAATTCCTTCGTATGGCTGACATCTTATAGGTACCACTCACATCACACCAGCATGCCACCAACCTGTGCCAATGCTTGTGTCTACTGCAGGCTGCCTGACACCCATAGCCACCCAGCCAAAAGGTGGTTTTCACAAAGGCTGCACATCTAAACTAGTTCTGAGAAGAGCTGGGAGTCTTGGCTGCTCTGGAAGCCAAGCTGCTGTTTTGACGTGCCTGCATATGGATTGAGTAGCTGACTTTTAGACCTTTGGGTTTCTGAAAAAGTCTTAGCCTGGTCAGTTAGCTGTGACTTTATGCAATTATTGACCATTTGCACAAACAACAATCAGAGGGCTGCACGCAAAGGGATCGCGTGTGAACTCCTCCTTGGTCTCTCCAATAGTGAATAGTGAATAGTCGGCGGCTCCTAAACAAAGCCCCATTCTCTCTGCAAAGAAGTGTCAGTGCAAAAGGCGGATGCTCCTGTGTGAATATCTGCTAAACAGGCAGGCATAAAGAAGGTCTCCCTGCACCCCAGCTGAAGAGCTGTGTGGCTGTGTTAACAGCATGCACAACCAGGGTTAATGACACATTCGTCCAAGACTTCCTTGTGCTCGGCCAGCTCTGAATGCAGACAGAGCAAGTTCACACCTGCCTGCAGAGTACCATATGGACATCATCTGTAACAAACTTGCTCAAATGGTTCATTTCTACGGGATATTCAGACTTTTCCTGGACATGTACTTTTTTCCTCTCTTAGTCATGCTTTTACTAAAAATTTTAGCTAGTGTAATACCAACTCCTTAGATTTTCAGCTCCTTGGTCCAGAGCTATTTGGCTGGTGGGATGTGTGAATTCCTTTAGCCAACCAGTGGAGCATGTAATTAGCTCTATATGCACGAATGAATTACGCATATGTTTTGCTATGTGGCTTCAGCTGGTAACTAAGCATGAGAAGTTTCCAGCTAGAAAAGGAAACCGGTGAGAAAGTTAGAAAAGGCTGTGAAGTGGGCAGTGCACAGGACATCTCTGGTTTTCCTTGCTCCCTTTCTGCTACATGCCTGATTCTGCCTGCATCCTCATTTTTTAGGCTGTGCTTCCCATGGAATACAGGTTCTTCAGAGGATGCTGGGAGCATACTGCAGGATGTGTGCTGTTTTCCATGCATCACATTCTGCTTTGACTCAGCACTGGGTCTGGATGACTTTTGTTGATCCAGTAAGAGTTAAGCTCATCCAGCTGCAGAGGTTAGCATGAGTCCTGCTCACCCATCCCAGCCCACCTGGGCAGGAGAGGGAAACAAAGCCTTGAAGCCACACTTGTCCAGCTGATGAAGTTCCTTTCCCTTGGCTGAGACCAGGAGTCTGGCTCTGCGTAGCTGTTGCCAAGGCTGTTGCAATACACAGTCAAACGAGTTTGCTTGAACTGCTTCAGTCCAGCTACATTGCCTGCTGGAGAAAAACCTCCCTGAGAAGGCAGCTATATTACTGAACTGCTGTGCTGCTTTGCTCCTTTCTGTCCCTTGCCTGGCAATTCTTTAAGGATGCCTTAAAAGCAGGCCAGAGTTGAGAGAAGTTTCATGGTTGTAAGCCTTCTCTCAGCCCTTTATTGCAGTACTCATCTCATGTTGGGTTGGCCTTCCCTGAACAAGGGGAATGCAACCCTGCTGGTAGCACCATTATATTATTTATACAGCAAGTTACAGTGCAGAGTTTAGACTTCTTTTTTACATGTCTGGGTGGAAAAAATGATTAGAATGTTTTGCATAAGCAAAATCTATCCTGTCCATTTCAATAGTCAATTTTTGTAATGCTCCCTGGCATGTTAGAGCTATTATTTCTTGATATAAATAATAACCGAGTACACGGACTTCCCGCCCGTCGAAATCCATCCTGCTTTTTAAAGAAATACCATATCCAGATGGAGCAGGATGGATAGAAACAAATATTTTCAAAGAGAGGATCTTTCAGCAGACTATCAGATCTCATTTAATTTTATGGTGAGAGAAAGCCAGAAGATTCTATGTAAATGCTGATGTGTTTCACTCATGTTTCATACTGAACTCTGGCATCCAAGGACCAAACTGGGGCTTCCTGAAGCCAGCAGAAGTCTTTGCACCATTTCTCTGGTTCTTAGGCATCCAAATGAAAGCTATCCAGCTAGGCAGCATACTTAGTGCCTTTTCCTCTGACCTCCCTCTGAAATTGCACACGAGGCCACACATTTGGCAGATGGGGAAAGGCTGAACAGCAAGCATTTCAGCCTCTTACAGATGTGGTTAAATTATCTTAATGTATTTAAACAAAGTGTAATGTCAAAGTAGCATAAATACCATATATCAGCAAAATGGCTGCTTCTCCAGGGCTCTGCTTGCCACTGCCAAATGAAATACTTCCCACTGTTTATTCACAAAATTCTTTCTTGTCCACTGAATTTTCATATTGCTGGGCTGGGCCAAATAATCAGTTTCCTTTTAAAATAGAAAAACCATTAGTGCATTCCAATAGGCTTTTCATGTTATGTTAGAAACCCTTGGGAATGCAGTGTGATTAGGTTTCTTTGGTCTTAATTATTGCTGATGGGAGCCTACCTGTGGGGAAACCCTGAAAGGCACACAACTGCAGGCCATGCACATGAGGAGCTCAAGGAGGAAGTCTGAAATGTGTTTGGTGTACTAGTGGCAGTTCCAGCCCTCTCAAACAGGACACCCTTTGTGTTAAGAACCACACCTGCACCACTTCAGAGATTAATGGGCAATTCCTTGGCAGTACTTGTGGACATTTCCGTTGTCCATTAGGATGATAAAAAACCAGAGGATAAATTTTTTGATCAGCTTTAATTGAGCAGTAATCTCTTCTCCTTAAAGTAACTTAAGTTTCTTGAGAAACTTGTAAGCCTCCTTGGCTGCCTGGACAAAGAGTCAAGAAATGACAGAGCCTTCTAAATTATAAATCCTCCTCCATCCTCCTCCATTAGTCAAGCCTCTTCTGTGAATGAGTTCACTTTTAAAAAAATCATATTACTAAGTATTTTATCAAAGCAAACATTTAATCAAAGTGAAAGGAAGAGATACTAGTCCCCTTCTGGAATGGGATGGAGATTGCCAAGATGTGTTTTAATTTCTTAAGAAAACAAACTATGTCAAACACTGGGTTTTAAGCAAGCAGATGCTCATTTATCATTCGTTTTGTCTGTGCATGCACTTGGGATCCTGCTGAACACAAGTTTTCTGAGATGGAAAGGACCATATGGCCAATACCTTAAAAATTAATTCAACATGCCCTGCCTCTCGTGTGCATCACACTCTTTTAATGGTGCTTTTCTTCCTTTTTTTCAGTGTTGGACAATGGAAATAGAGCAACTGCCTTTGTGAGGGTCTGATTCATTGCAGAGACAATCTATGACTGATGCTGTATGCTACCAGCAGAGTTTGGAAACTTTGCAAAGGCTGTGATTTCATGGCCTCACTTCTTTCAGATGTTATCTCACAAAAAACCCAAACAAAAAACCAGCTTTGCTACTGTTTTAGGTGTTGTGGGAGGGCCCACAAGAAGTGGTCTGCAGCTGCCCAAGAGCTGTGCTGGTGTGCTCTAAGCTGAGCACTGGGTGTGTGGTGTGCCAGAGATGTCAAGGAATGACAGCAGCTCATGCACTCACCAGGTGCTGTGTGCACTCCTCATTCATCACAAAACAGCTAAAGTTTACTGGAACTTTAAGGAAGTTGTGAGCTAACAAAACAGAGTAGCTTTATAAACCCAAACTCATTTTCTGCAGGTACAGTTTACCACAGTCACTGAAGATTTACATAGTAAAGGACACTTTGAAATTCAGAAAGGTAATTTGTGAGCAAAATTAATGCAAGTGCAATTATGGTCATGGGTCCTGATGCGATAAAAGGACATCCAATGGAACTCAGCTGTATGTCATTGGAGACTGTAGTTTTCACCTTCTTCATAAAGACTCCAGTGGCAGCCAGGAACCTGAAACACAGCTCAGTGACATCACTTATAGATACCCACTTTATCTTAGCCAGGGCAGGGTGCTTCCCTGGTCAGCAGAGTATAATTTTGTCTGTCTGCTGGTACCATTCCTGTCCTGCCCCCTCTGCTGCTTTGTCCCTCTGCCTCCTCTCTGCCAGTGGTCACTATTCACCCACTCGTTTGTGAAGAATTGTCCTAAAGCTCTACAAGCAAAAAACAACACTGGCAGGCATTGGAGATGAGTATTATCAGCAGGGTGTACGGTGACTGGTCACACTAGTGATATCTTTGACACCTTGTAAACCAAACTTGAAACCGTCACGTTCCAGAAAAACCATCTGCTGGCCCGTGCTGACACAAACAGCAGCAGCAGAAGTACCTCAAGTCTGCACACACAGCTCACAGGTTTGATGCTCAGTATTACTGGATGCCACAACGCCAGTTAATTATAAATACCATGCACCCTGCATGTGACACAGCTGCCCACCTGGGCTGGAGCCTGCACTTAAGGGAGAAAGGATGACAGGAATGAGAAAGGAAGAGCAACTGTTTCACCTTTCCTCTTGCCTGCTTCCAGAGGATGTGAGCTTCACTTTCTTCAGATCCAAATACCTGCTGTCTGGAATGTTTCCAGGGAACTTCCTACCAGGGAAGTAACCAGACACTTGTCTTCCAGCACTGAAGGCCCTGATTTTGGCTCCAAAAAGGAGTCATAATATTAGGGAATAAGGAAATAGGCTATTTCAGTTGGAAGGGACCTGCAATGATCATCAAGTTTGACTGCCTGACTAGTTCAGGGCTAAGGAAGTTAAACCATGTTAAGTGTGTTGCTCAAACGTTTCTGAAATGGCATTGACCACCTCTCTGAAAACTTGTCCAGTATTTGACAATTCTCTCAGTAAAAAAATGCTTTCTAATATCCAGTCTAAACCTTGCCTGATGTAGTTTTGAACCACTCCCATGTGTCCTATCCCTAGATCCCAAGAAGAGCTCAGCGTCTCCCTTTCCAATTTCCCTTTTCAGGGAGCTGTAGAGACCAATGACATCATCCCTCAGATTTCTTTTCTCCAAACAAGACAAGTCCTCATAGTGCATTCCTCAGAGTCTTTTTGCCAGCTTTGTTGCCCTGGATCCAAGGATCTTCACACCCTTCTTTACCTGTGGGGCCCAGAACTGCACACAGTGCTCAAGGTGAGAGCAGCAGATAGCAGGATAATCATCTCTTTTAACTTGCTGGTTGTGCTGTGTTTGGTGCATCCCAGGATGTGGTGCCCTCTTGGGTGCCAGGGCTCACTGCTGGCTCACACTGAGCCTGCTGCTGACCAGCACCCCCAGATTGCTCTCTCAAGCCACTCCTCTCCCAAATTATTGGTCTCAGCATTACTCCGGCATTTCCACTTGTTAAATTTCATCCCATTAATCATAATCCAATGATCTAATCTATGTAGGTTCCTCTGCAAGGCCTCTTGTCCCTCAAGAGAGTCAACAGCATCTCCCAGTTTGGTATCATCAGCAAACTTGCTAATGGGGCACTCAACTCCTACATATTGGATGTGATCATGACCTCTGCAAATAAAGGCATGCTGATACTTGTGATACTTGTTATATTACTCTCTTTCTTTCTCTTTTTTTTTTTTTTTCTGCTATTTTTGGTATGAATTTTATATTTTATTAACCACTGTAATTTTAGAAAACAATTCATTAAGTGTGGCCACTTGTCACATCTCAGTGAAAGCCATTTGAACTGCAACCTTCTCTAAGGAAATTGGTTATGTGCTTTGAATTACCTAGAAATCACATTCATATGTCTGAATTTATTCTTTTTTTATTCTGGTAATGTCACCTTATTGTCAGCACTCAGGAAGGATAACTAATGACAGGGATGGAAAGTGCAGCCCATCATTAGAAAGACAGACTCTGCGTGGTGATGATCAGTAAGAAATCTTTCCTCCTGCTCTGTCTTTTCTTGCTTTCTGCAATAGTTACTCTGTCAGCTGTATTCTCTACTCTTCAGAGAGGCTTTGATTTTCTGGCTAGTAGGAATAGACTTTGGAAAAAGAGACTGGAGCTGTCAAAACCAACAGCCAAACCTCACCAGCATTCTTAAGAGGAAACCTAGATATATCCAAGGAGGAGCTCATTCACAGAAGAACTGAGATGGGTTCACGGATGAGTATTTTAGTAAGATTAGCAAGCAGTGATAGTTTCAAAAGTCAGTAGCAAGTGCCTGGATAGATGGTAAATATTTATTTTAAATAATATTTTAAATACAGAGCTGGTTTATAGTCAAGTGTCCTATCCAACACATCCATGAGTCAGTGATTGATCTGAGAAGAGGATCCAGGTGTCCCACTGGCTCCTCTCACCCTCTGTGTGTGTGAGATCATGCACTCCCCCTCGGCAGGTTGCTATTTCTCTCCCAAGAAAGAGGAGTCTCTTATCTGCACTGCTTTATATAAACAAGTCACCTGAATTCACTGCTAAGGGGACATCTGTAGGATCAAGACCACACTCCATCTCCAAACCTCTGATTCCCGGCATGGGTCATAGTCTGGCTCACACGTAGGCTGATCCCACTGATCCTCAGGCCAGGGGGACACAGGAAGAGTGCTGACCAGGACATGGATCCTGCCCCCATGGGCAATGTGGGTCCCAGCAGGCTGGGCCATGCCCTGCCCTGAATCCCCTAGCCCAGCAGTGGGTTCCAGCAGCCCTGCAGTAAGCCAAAAGCTGAGTTTCAACTTGACTATGAAGAACCCGGCTCACACATTCATTTATGACAGTTTGGCCATCTTCTACATGCCTCAGAGTATTTCTTCAGGAAATTCTATTTTTTTCCTTATCTCATGATTTGGTGTTTGTTTGTTTAATGAAATTTTATTTCATTTAAGTTCCCGAAACACAGTCCAAGCAGCTTGAACCTTGTGACTTGTGGCTGACTGAATACTTCTCTGCAAAGAAATGTGCCATGGCCACAAACTGAAAGCAGTGTGCTTCAGTCCCAGGGAGATCTCCTTTTGCTCTCCCTGCAAGCCCAGTAGCTTCCGTAGTGGAGTCCATGTGTGCACACATCCAGAGGTTTCCCCTGGAGAGGCAAGCTGCTCTCTGACCTGACACCCCAGCTGCCTGCTAATCTCCAGTCTTCCACAGCTACATCATCAACCTGCAGCATGACCAGTCCATGCCCTGTGCCTCAGTGAAAAGGCAAGCATGAGCCATGGGGGAGAAATTACTTCTCTCTTTTGGTGACCCTTTCTGGCGGCTGGTGGCATTCCCACCATGTCCCCTTCAAAGTCCTGATCATTCTTGTCAGATTGACTCTGTGCTGATCATTCAGTACACCAGCAGCACCTGAAACACCCACAGACCTCCTGGCTGCACCACAGAGACAGTCTCCCTTGGTACTGTCCTCAGAACTGCAGCCCAAGACTTTTCCCCTCCCTGAGATACGGGAGAGCAAGAACACAGGAAGATAAGCAGACAGCAGTTTTAAACTGTCCCCTTTCCTGAATTTACGATTTTTCAGAGAAGATTTCTATCTCAGAATGATATTTATTTTCCCCTCTTGAATAACTTACCAGCAATTCCCAGCCTCTCAACAAGTGATGAGGGTGAATGTGAATGTATTTGTGTGCATGGCCTTGATGCTGTCCATGGGATCTCTGTGCACCCCAAACTTGCTGTTATCCTGAGGCAGCCACAACTGTGGGTGACTGAGTTTGAGCCAATTACTTCAAAGGTACATTTTACCCCCAGAGGATTTTAACACCTTGACAAATCTACAGTGGTGAAGGTGCTCCATGGGTGTTTTGGCTTCCCAAGACTACAGTCATGTCACTGCTCTTGGAAAAGGTGTTGAGACACATTTTTAATATATAAATGTATTTATAATAAATTATATGAATACATACAGGCTATAATATATATAATATAATTATATATATAATTATATTATCCATATTATATATGGATATATATTTAAATATAATATATAAGTTATTACTATTATTATTATTATTATTATTATTATTATTATTATTATTATTATTACTATTACTTTCCTAACACCTCAATAAGCCTATTTTTCAGAAGTCCTCTGACAATTGAAAGGCTGGCTTCTCAGCCCCATCTGTCCCACGTATGCTCTCTAAAGTGGGGGAATGCAAATCCCCCTGGCAGTAAGAGTCCATAGTCCTGTGAATGGGTTATGCAGGGTTACCTTGCTCCCAGCTGATTCATTTTCTTGCCTGGAGAAGGGAGGTCTGGAAGCAAATATCTGGGGGGGTTCTAGTTCCTGGGCTGAAAGGGAACTTGATGGTATCTTACATCCTGCAGTTTGTTTGTTTGGGAAGTTTGTCTTTGCACAGACTACAGACCCTGATTAATGTGATGTTGTTGCTATGGTCATCGCTCTGTCCCGCAATGTTTTCTGTTTCTGCCTTTGCTGACAAGGCCTTTAGCACCAATCTAAGGGCAAGGAGTAATAACAGGGAGGAACAGAGTCATAATGACCGTCCTCTGAGCAAACAATTGATATGCTAATGACGTTGGTGGGAACGAAGCTCCTATCTACAAAGAGAGGGACTGGAGAATGAAAATAGGACAGGGCAAAGAACAGAGGGGATTAAAAAATTAAGAAGACTCTTCTGGGATTTTTCCAAGGACCTAGAATAATCTTTGTGGAGGAAAGGGAAGGACCCAGTGTGATTTCATACCAGGAGAAAGTCTGGTTTATCAGCAGAGCTAGCAGAGGAACTGATTCAAATTTAATATTGCCCTACCAGAGAGAGGATATTGAAGTAGAGAAATCTGTGCAGAGATTTTTATTTGAATTTTATCTTCTGTGCAGTGGGTACTGAGTGAAGAGAGTTGTTACTGAACCCCATCTTGACCCATGTTTTCAGAACATCAGTGACATGCTGTAAACACTTACAAAGAAGGACCAGATTTCCCAGGCACCTGTGGTCCTGAAGAACAGAGTGCCTTGAAAGTGGTGGCTGAAATACAAAACAGTGGTGTTTGAGGCTTCATCTCTACAGGACAGCAAGCAAAGTCAGTGGCCTAGATGTGTTTAGAGGCAGGTCATGGAGAAAAGGCGGCTGTGGTCAACCACAGTGTGCCAGAGCCCTGGGAACAGATCTGTGAATGCCTGAGGAGGGGATCTGCTCGAGCCAAGTCATGGGCAGTTGCCTTTCACACTACCATTCTTTTCTTATTTGCCCCCACAAAAGACTGAACCAGATATCTTCTGTAGAAAAAATCCACTCTTGGCCTAAGAATTCACACAATGAAAAGTCTGGAAGTCTCATGAGAATCTACTCCAGTGCTAACACCCTTGCTGTTGGAGGCTTATTTCTGCTCTTGTTTTTTTCCACTTCAGTTTCCACATTTCAGAGTGAAGAACTTCTCTATCTAGATACTTCCTTGTGCAGACACTTTTTAACTCAAATCAAGTTGTCTCTTAGCTGTCTCTTTGATCAGCTAAATAGATAGAATTTCTTAAATCTTTCTTTGTAGAGTGAAATTTTCTTACCATGAACCACTCTCAGGCAGTCTAGGAGCTGAACAGAACAAAACTGAGGGGAAAAAAAACTTTGGCTAGACTGTGTTTTGAGAAAATACTTAGGAGATAGACTTTGTTATCTGATTACATTTGGTGTTAATAAAGACTTGATTATACAGCAATAAATTCTGCAGTTTGTATTGTTTTGAAATGACAAAAACTTGAGTCATCCATTTTCCTTCTCTGTGAACTTTTTCCCCTTGAAACTATTAAAACAAGTATGATTATATTGCATCAATATAAATCAACAGTGATACCCTGCCCTAGTTACAATATATTGAGCTTTACTCACAACATCATGAGTTTTCTTTTTAGGCATTTTCAAAAGTATAAATCTCCCTTTCAGGGTGCTTAGTAGCAAAATTAGCATTTGCTTTTTTTCCCTGTGCTCCCAATTTTTTCATGGTTGTCAGTCCAAGTATTTGGCCTTCAGAGCTGTCTGAGGGGAAGCATAAATCAGGGATATAAAAATCCAGTATATAAAAATGCAGCTTCTTTTACATGCAAGACAAAAGTTCCTTTTTGCAGGTGTGAAAGTGGAAGTGATTCTCTGTTTCAAAGTGTGATCACTACTTTTTCACTGCAGAAAAGTGCAGCATTATGTTACTCCAGTGAGGAAATTGCTATTGGTCAGCTAAGGGGCAGTAAATCATTATGTGCTGCTGCCTCTCCCGTAGAAGAAATGGTGATCTCATCATGGAAATGTTCCCTGGGCTATATTATTACTGCAGCTTGTCCTCCAAGAACAAGGGCAGAAGCTGGAAATGGATATGGTGGTGGCACAGTCACAGAGGAGAGTGCTCTGCTCTCCACATGCCTCTGCACTGCTTCTCCTCCCACTGAAAGGTCAATGACACAGAGGTGACAGCATTTATGCACTTGGTGCCCTAGCAAGAAATGCTTTTAGGTAGGCTGGGCCTGGGCTGTAAACAGCCCCACTTACCTCAGCTAAACATCATTAAGGTCATAAAATGTCTCAAGATTCATGCAGACTTCATGCCAGCTTGGCTGTGGCCCAGGTGCATCTGCTGTGAAAGCCCCCTGAGAATGGCTGGGGAGCTTGAGGCCATGACAAGTCAGAGCCTTAAAGGGGTTGCCTGGGGAGGTTTTGTGTCTGGTTTTGGCAGTCCAGCTTTCTATGGGATTAAACACTGCAAAAAGAAAATGCAACAAGGTGGTTTTATGGCCCCTGAGGCTCTCTGTGGCTGTGAGTGGCATCTCCAAGTCAATGGCTGGGGCATCCTGGTGTTTGGGTTGATCTGAAAGTGCAGGTGTATTGTTTTGGAAAACAAGGCAGACAGTGGCATTGCAATGTGAGGTAAGGTTTTGCAGTGCTGCTGGACTCCATGCTCCAGTGTACAAGGTTTGCCCAGTAATGCTCAGAAATTATTTATTGTGCAGGCTTTCTTTTGAAAGCAGTGGCCTTTCCTTCTCAGGGCGGTAACAGCTTGTTCCTCTCCTTTGGCAAAATCACTGGCTGCCACATTTAGCTAGTGCTGGGGCTCAGTGCTTGCCCTCCTTTTCCTCATCCATGAGGTAAATCCACCTTATGAGGGTATGAGGGGAGGCTCAACAGTGCAGCCAAAGTCTGCATTTGCAGCGTGGGGATGGGGATGTCCCACCTGGCATCCATCCTGGGGTGTCAGCTGGGAGGAAGCTGGAGGAGGGAGGGATGCTGGAGCCAGGAGTGCCAGTGAGCTCCCACCCAGCTGACATGGGGCTGTCAGCTCTGACATCCTGTAGCACCTACAGGGCACCCTGTAGCACAGGCAGAGACGGGAGAGCTGCCCAGGGAAGGGCTGTGCTCCAGTGGCAGGAGTTATCAGGCTGGGGCAGCCTGGTGCTGCCTGATTGGTCTACAGTGACATGATGATATGCTCCCAGTTCCAGGGAACGTCTTCCCAAAAGAGATTTTGTATGCTAATCCCTTCTGCCCTCATCAGCCAGGCCTCAGGCTGCTGGCTGCCAAGTTCCCAGCAGGAGTAACCCCTGCTGCAATGATAAGGGGGATGAAGCCCCCCTCCCCAGCCCCTCTGGCTGTGGTGGGCTCCCCCCAGAGCCCCCTGCAGCCAGCCCCTCACTGGAGGCTGCTCCCCCCTCTGGGAGGCTGATGCAGTCACCCAGTGAGGAGGTGCCTGCTCCAGGTGAGCAGGGACCACCAGCCCACAGATGGGGTCACCCAGACCCCAGGGAGTAGGGAGTGGGTTCAGCACCCTGGCCTTGGTGAATCTGTCCCTTTTGCTGTGCAACTCAGCTTGTGAAGCAAAACTGGGCACATGGATGATGGACAAGGCTCTTATCCAAGGGATTACCACAGCCTGAAACACAGGTAGCTCTTTGCTCCAAAGCTCAACTAGCAGAAGAGAATCTGCTCTTCCCCATGGTGATCTCTGAAGTTACCTTTCCACTTCCCATGACCCCTGGGGTGGTCACAAATATATCCCACTGCTCAGAGAACCCTTAGGGTCGCTCACCATGGAGCAACAGCCTCCCTTTGGCAGCTGGGAGTGGCTGGAGAAGACCATAGATTGTGTCATTAGTCCAACCATTAGTCCAACCTCTCTGCAGAGGATTATAAGCAAGTAATACACGCTTCTCTTGTTGATGCTCCTGCACCATGGGGAATTCAACAGTGACAAAAGGCATATGAACTCCTCTGCTTTTCTTCAAAAGTCCTGAAATACAGTCAAGTTCTGGGCTCCTGGTATTTTGATTGGTGTAGCTGTCATATCTTGAGAGATAACTCTTAAATTGCACAGCACCAACCAAGCAGCATCCCACTAAACAGGCAAAAATCCTCGTTGCAGCAAAGTGTTTTATGACTAACTGCATTAACAGGTTTGTCTCTCCTTCAGCAAGCTGTTTTAAGAAAATTAGGTTGGCTATGCAGACAAATCATGTCTCATTAGTAAATCTATACTCTAATCAGATGAGGTAAATACCCAGAGACTAGCTATGGGGGCTGTATAAATACCTCCATAGATAGAGGCATCAAGAGATGAAATGTAAAGATATTTATTATTTTATGAGGCTCATTCCTTTCTCTGGGGTCTAAAGAGACATGCTTCACTGAATGTCAGCAAATTGTCTTTGATGTAGAGAAAACTCCACTAGCTTTGATAGTGTCGATTTGATCTTTTAAAAAATAACTGTATATTAAAGTATTTCCTGTGGCACTGGTGACCTTTAATGTCACATTGCTGAGTCTCAAGTGGCCATACATGGCTGTGATAGAGCAGGGGCTCTATGTGACTCAGGGAGTCCCATAACACAGGAGCTCTCCAAAAGTACTAAGTGTTCGGCACAAAGTCAAGGCACTGTAGATTCTACACAGCGTGTTTCACACCCAAATGCTTTTGCCATTTAGCTTTTTGGTGACTGACTGATAGCATTGCAGGCACCAGGAATATTTTCTGAGCCTGCTGACTGTGGAGGATGCCGCTGCCTGTTTCAGTAGTTACACATAAATTGGCATTCCAGCCCTTTGGGCTGCTGAGACAGACAATGCTAATACATGAAGCCAGTGAGAATTCCCAGGGCTGACCCTGGGAATGGGCAGCCAGCCAAGGTTTCACAGCCTCGGTGATGTCCTCAGAGATGAAGGTGAGGGGGTAGCCCCATTGCTTATTTTAGATGACACACAGATAGTTCCTTTCAGAGAACGGGAGATAGACCCAGCTGTTGATCAGAAATCTGTCCTGCTTGCACAGCAGTTTATGAAAGAGGTGGGGAGGGAAAAGGACCATGTTGAAAATACCTGGCTGGTCCAGGAGCTGGCTGGATGAGACCTGAAGTTCAAATGGGCAGAAAAACTTCCTCTGACAGTCCTTTATGCAAGCAGTGACAAGGAGGTGGCGAAACATCCAAGGCCCTCAACACTGCTTGTTGGTGAAATCATGCAGAGAGTTTGTTCCTTCTTCTCAGGATTTTAATCAAGGTTTTATTCTCAGAGGGAATAGTACATTTTTTTTTCTATATGGGAGTGTTCTACTTCATTTATAATGTCTTACTCTGGACCCTTTGGCCAGTTCAGGGTCATTAGACGCCATTTGGTTCTAGGGATCTCTTCATGAACAGAAATAATTGATGTATCAAGCTTCTTGCCTCTTAGTGGAGAACGTGTCAGAAGGCCAGCAACTGGGAATGAGAGTGTGTTTGTAAAGGTTTATTTTAGTTATGATCTTCACACTCCTTCTTATCCTCGGGTAAAAGAAAATGCAGGTTTTCATTCGTTGCTTTTGTTTCAGCTGCTGATTGCTCTTAATGACTGCAGAGCCCCACCCTTTCTGTTAACGGGTCAGTGCCCAAAACATGCCCACTGTTAGTCAGATCTGCCGAGTTTAAACAGGTGCTTTTTCTAACCCACAGGAAATATGAGCTGACCTTTTAAAGTCAAGTTGTCCTTCTCATAGCCTAGAAGCAGATCTTGCTCTCACAGTTACCCTCAATGGTGAATTTAAGTTATACCCATCCTGAACAACTAGTGTCTCAGGACATAATCCCTGGCTAATGCTGAAACTGCTGCTTCTGATTAATGGTCGAGTAAACTCTCACATGACAAAGACACCTGAATCTGTGTCTGTTGGCAAGCAGAGAAATGACTGTCTGCCATTGCACAATGCCATGTGAATGGGTTTTTTACATTTCAAACCCTTCCCCTAAGGTTATATTTGTAGCAGGGGAGAGCTCCCATATATTCTGCCTGGTGTGGAATGTGTTTTCTGATACTATGGCAGGTGAGTGACCACATCACTGCTGCTGAAGGTTGTGGATAAATGTGCTCAGCAAACTCAGCACTATGATAAGCAGTTGATCTTCACATCTGCTCACCACCAAGAGGAGGGAGGTGCAGCACTCAGGGAGTTGGAGAAGGACTCAGAAGATTCACTTTGCCCTGAAGGAACCTGCTGCCCTTGCTTGGAAACAGCCAAATCCCATTTCCCCAAGGGTGCTACTGAGGGCAGTGGGAAGAGTCCTGGGGGGATGACTTTGGGAGCTAAGTGCACAGAGCATGCAAATACATATTGTCAGGGGGCACACACTTCATCTCTAGCCAGAGCCAAAATCCATCACTACTCTCCAAGATAAAAGGTATTCGCATTTGCTCTTTTTACTAATGCCACTGAAGGAGAGGCCACAGCCAGTGGTCCCAAAATATGACCACAAGAACCTCTTTGTGGCAGCATTGTTACCTGGATTCTGTCAAGGTGGGGTTGGAGGTGGGTATGCCCTGGTGTGACCAGAAGTCCTTTAGGTTACCTTTGCTTTCCTGCCAAAAGTAGCCCAGAACTGCCCCAAAGAAAGAAGACCAGCACTCTGTCCCTTCACAGCTGCTCCCAAATGAAGACAGAGACCTGTCTGTCTCCCAGCACTCGGGCAGCTCCTTGAGAGGGATCAGTAATTTTGTGGGAGATCAGGTGTCAGCCCATGCAGACCCAAGCTGAGTTGCAGGGTGTCTGACAGCCCAGGACACCACAAGCTGCCCCCAGGACAAGGAGGGACAGAGCCCTGTGCTGCTTTGCAGCAGTTTCCCCTTCAAAGACTACAGGTTGTGGGGGTGTAGTCAAGGCAGGGTGAGGACAGACTGGAGAAGACACCAGTGGCTGAGGGTGACGAGCAGCACGCATGGAAACCTGATGCCCTGTGCTCCCAGGCATGTCTGCTGAAACGTGGCATGGGCAGACCAGTCCAGCTGAGGAGAAAAAGGCACTCTAGGTGCCCAGAGGTGCATCACCCTTTACTTAGATTTGGCATCTCACTGCTTGCAGGGTAGAGGTGCAGGGGGAGCCAGGGCACCTTCTGAGCAGGAGGCAGGCAGCAGCAGGATGGAGTGTCACAGAGCAGTGGGCATATGGGGATTAGTGAGGGAGTGGGGCATTTTCCACGATTCATATTCAGTGTGCTTAGCTTAATCCATTGTTTTGCTACATCCCCTTTTGAGCACCTTATCCCACCAGATATGACGATTTTTCACAGCCCTTTTTGGGGCTCTGTTTGTTTTGTGAGGGTTTTTTTCCAAAATACTCCAGAGGCAATGTAACACAGCCCAACCCTGCGTACGTGCTGCACCATTCTGGAAGATGGAAAACAAAAGCTAAAAGAGGATGGTTAACCTTTTCTAATTGTCACAGCACAGGACTAGTTGCCAGGAGGAACTTGAGTGCTAATCCTACTTTACTCACCATGTGACCTTTGGGTAAGTTACCTAATTAACTTGTCCTTCGGTCTGCCGAGCCTGCAAAGAGCAGGTGTTTCAGTGAAACACAGCATTGCTGAGCCAACCTGTGGCCTTAGGAAATAACCAGGGAATAAAACCTGCTGCACTTTTTAAAAGGTGGTATTAATACAGGGAATGAAAACATCCTGCTGTAAGTTTAAGCGTGCCCTTTAATCTTTTGGCAGGTACAGGATCGAGCCCAGACTATTTGGTTGAACAGAAGGTCATTCTGGATGGCATTTGATATTTGTGGAGGAGTGATATAGAGTGATCTGATCAAATTATAACTGAGTCAGTTCTGTTCTGCTGGAGTTCATTTCCTTCCACTGGAGGTACATGGATGCTGATTTTCCCTGATCACCCAGTGCTGTACTGCTGCTATAAGGAGTGCTCTCCAAATATCATGTGGCTGTCCTCTAGGAGGATTTGGGATTATCCTTCTTTCCTCTTGCATTTGAAAGGAGTTTTCAGGTTGAATTAAAAACACTAGGTGCAAAAAGGTATAGTTATCCCTTGATTCCAGGCTTTTTCCCAATCAGTTTCTCCTCCTTCCTGCATATGTCTTTTTTATTGACTCACTTTAGCCGTAGCTGAATCTCATTTTTTTTTCCTGAAAGTATTCAGCATTAAGTACATAAACACAGTTGGATTCTTCATGCTAATGTGGAATGAAAAGATACTAACAACCAGAGATCATCCTCTCTCTGGTGAAAGATCTTTCACTCTGCATTGGATAAAGCACTTTACAGAACTATTCGCTCCCTCTTTAGCATTTGACGTCAAAGAAAATGCCATTGCATCTCTGCTATGGATTACAGACACGTCATTTATTATTATCTGGTGCTCAGGAGGCAAGCCTGCCTCCTGGGTAGGTATGGTTTGTTTTCCAGGTTTGATCTCTCATTTAAAGAAGGAGTTTTCAGGGATATTTTTTTGCCAAGAGCCAGCCTACACTTTTCTCTTTCAAGAAGTTTGGTCTTTGGAGTCTTTTGCTACAATGGTCCAATACAGTGTTTATTTAAAACTTCCCTTTTTATAATATGCTGTGGACTGGGCAGCTGAAATGCAACCTTGGTTTGGATGAATGGATTCTACAACCAGGTTTCCAGAATCAGGTTTTGATCCCTTCTTATTCAAAAGTGCCTGTAACCATGAATGGTCTAATTGAAACCGGAGGCGCTTGCTGCAGACTAAGGAACAATTCAATGGGATTAAGGCAATGTCGCATCTGGGCTGCTGTGATTAAATTTTGCAAATATTAACTGAAAAAATCTTGGCTTAAATCCTAGCCAATATGTATTTGAGCAGTTCCCCAGAAAAGAGTGGAGCTGAGCCTTGCCTGAGGTGTAGCAGTGTTGCTGTTTTAACATGTCTTTCCATTGTCTTCACTTGACAGAATCTAAGAATTTTGGCTCAAAAAGGGCAAGTTCTTTGAGGGATGTTAAGGTTAGAGCTTGAAAAGAGCAATTTCCAAGGGAAAAAAGTTTGCAACATGACAATGAAACCAGACAGAAACCCTGCTGCCTTGAAAAATTACTCTGGGAGTGAGAATCTTTCCCACAAACCCAACAAGCTCCTTGGGGCATGATCACAGCATGCAATGAAACACACTGCAAGGATCCCAGTGTGGCCACTGATGGCAGGACCAGGAGCAGAAAAACGGTGTCAGTGTTTTGTCTGCTCAGAGGGCAATCTGCCATGATTTCAGGGGAGAGCTCACCTTCCTTCAGGTGTTGTGCTGTACTCAATTTACAGATGAGTCTAGGGTTTGCTCTGGAATTTTGGGACAGGCAATATAGGCACATTAGCATATTCACTTACCCAGAGAGTGAGCTTTGGGACATGAAAAGGAAGAATTTCCTTTTCTGGGACAGCAGGACAATGTCACTTGTGCCTGAATACATTGCTAACAGACTGTTTTGTTCTTCGCATGCTCTTACAAGGAACTCATCATATATCTATCCAGAAACTGAATCAAAAATAAATTTAACTGTGTGTTTATCACCAAGAGCATCAGGCAGTGAGTCCATTATGGCATTTCTAGTGGTGGGATTTTCTCTGTTGAGGGGTTTTATTCTTTCCTTTCTACTACTGCCCATTAGGTTCCTGGATGAATCTGAGATGCTGATATCCATCTATGAATCCTCTCCTTCTCTGTGAGACTACCAGTCTGACTCAGAGCCAAGTTTTGCAGAGCTGCCACAACTAGAGTGACTAGGTCATTCACAGGCAGGATCTCCCAACTTTGAAAGTACTCCCCTCTCTCCTTTGGCCTGAAGTAACCTGTTGAATCAATCTACATCCACTTGTGAGCACCAAGCTTCATGAATAATGTTGACCAACTGGAGAGAGTCCAGCAGGCAGGAATTAGAGTGACGAGAGGGCTAGAAAACATGAGCTATGAGGAAAGACTGAGAGTTGGGTTTGTTTAGTCTGGGGAACTGAAGACGGGTAGATGTGCTAACACCCTTCAAGTGTGTGAAAGACTTCTGCAAGGAGGAAGGATAAGCTGTTCTTCTTGTCTGCTGGGGACAGGAAAGGAAGTAACAGGCTTAAAGTGAAACAAAGGGCATTTAGGTGAGATGTTAAAAGTCATTTTCCAGTTGTGAGACCTGTGCACTGCTGGGGTGGTTTGCTATCTGCAAGTGCTCTTCTGGGAAGACTTTAGCATCAACTGAGACAACTATCTCATCACCTTCAGCACAGATGATCCTTCCTGAAGGCTGCTGGAAGGGCAAGATAACCATTAAAAGTTTCTTCCAGCTTGATTTTGTGTAATTTCTGCTATGAATGAAAAAAGTCACAAGAGTGATTCTTAGTTCTCTGGCAGGTGTTTTGTGACCAGGCCACCATCTGTTGTCACAGGGGCTTGTCTTCAAGGGAGTTATGGATGCAAACAACCATGAAGGCTTGGTCTGAGCTGATGTAAAAAAAAGAAAGTCTCCCTGCTGGACCAGCTGCCCTTGGCAATGCCCTAAACCATTTTTCCAGTGGTGACTGGTGTGGTGCCTTCACAGTGAGGTACACCTTGGTGCCTGAGCCAACTGAATCAGACAGACACCCAAGCAGCCAAGAGCTGCTGAGTTTCTGTATGTAACTCAATAAAAGGAATAAAAACAAAAGCAAAACCTGACGCACACAACAAGCAGCACACAACAATCCCCCCTTCTCCGGTTTCACAGGGAAGCAAGTTCCAACACTGTAAAGTCAAAGATTAAATAAAAAGCAAAAGCCAAGGGCACCCTGCCATGCATATATTAGACCTGGGTAAAACAGTATTGAGCACACCCTCACAGATTTAAACACCATGAGGTGAGCAGGGGCTTAGGACCTGGCAAAGAAGCTGCCTTTTCATCAGGTTCATTGGGTCTGCATTTTCAGCCCTTCCTTTTCTGTAATCCTGTCTGCTTTTAATGAGGGGACATTATGCAACCAGGGTTTGTGCAGAGGAGTGACCCTCACAGGCCAGCACAGGAGGAGAGGAGGCTTGGATGGCAGTGGTGGCTTAGGGCTCCCCAGGCTGTGGCTGCCCATGCTGCTATCCTGAAGAGGCTGGAGCTCATCGTTGCTGCCATGAGCCAGGGACTGCTGGGCAGAATTCCTCCTTGCAGCTAGGCCAGCACAATTATCATTGGCTAGTTCAGAAGTAAAAGGTGTCTCAGACATACTCATGGAGGGCAGCTCTCCCCTCTTTGTGAGTTCAGTTCCTTTCTGTTGCACTTCTGTGTCCTTTTGTCCTCTTTTGTGGCTCTTCTGGAATTTAGATTTGAGACGCACACACCAGCCAAGGGACAGCGAGCTCCTTCGACCTTCCACTTCATCTGCAGCAGACCCATGTCTAAATAGGAATAATGACAGATGCTGATGAGGTGCAATATTTGACATTCATCTGGGAGTGCAGAAGCATGTGATTGCTAATTTCACCAAAAACTAGAAATGCATGGAAATTTATCTCTTTCGTCTGTGCAGTTTTGAAGGTCAGCAATTCAGTTGAATTTTCATAGGTTTCAAAAGCGCTTATTTTTCCATGGATTTGCCAGTTGCTCAGATTTTTAAATTAATCTTTATCTTCTTGAAGAAATAGGAATATTAAATTCTTAACTTCAAATTAAAACTTTTCTTTTAAGAAAAATCTTTATCGTTATCTTTGAAAAACTGATCATGCTGATCAAGGAAAATGACAGTCGAAAAATTAGAATAAATGCTGGAGACAAAGATTATGGGAAAATTGGAAATACTTTCAAAAATACTTGCAGAGGAATACCTATGTCTTTCTCTAACTCTTTTTAAATGTTTAGAAAGGGTACTATAAGTTATGCACAACCTTGGTTTTATCATTGGATTTAAAAGGTAACTTTTCTCTAAAGAGAAAGTTTCCACTGCAGATGGAGGGGGTTTTGGTTTATATAGTGAACTTCTTGAAAATTAGGAAATAATTTTCAAATTATGTGCATCAGTTCTTTCATACTCCCAATTACCCCTTTGCACATCTGAAAACATACAAGTCTGGTAGAATAATGCTCCCAAGATAGTAACTCTTGGACAATTTTTTCTACTTCCACCCCTCTCCTCAGGCACCTGGAAGGCATTCTGTGCTTGGAGGAACTGTGCCCAAGGCTTTCAGCAGCCCATTGCTTGGGATGTGCATGTGGCTTCTGAACATAGCTGCTGGCATGCACTGAGGGAGGAGAAAGTTGTCCTTCTGGCTAGTCCAGTGATGGTGCCGAGTCAGGGCTGGGATAACAATGCCATTGGATGCTTCAGGAATACTTAGCAGGACAGAGGTGTGTGTGTGTCCTGGAGAGCAGGATTGTGGCCTCTATGTGCTGTCCAATGAAATAAATAAAATAGTTTTGCTGATCACATTCAGTATTTAGGGTCTTTTTGCTATTTTGTATCTGGAGGGGTCTTTGACAGGGTGCCAAAGCATTCAGTTATTTTATACTTCGAGTATTTCTCCTGGTGAGGTCCAGACACCTTCTTCCTGTGTGTTCACTCACAAACACAACAGATGTGACTACAAGCCTGTGTGACTAAGTTGTCCCTGGGAGTGTGGATCACCTGGATCCCAGATGCCAGGAGCCATGCACACGGGGGCAGGGCCAGGGCTGGAGCAGGGTGGATCTGCAGCTGGGGTGCAGCTCTGCATGAAGCTGTTCTTCCCATTGTTACTTGGGGCAAAGGTTACCGAGTTCAGCTTCACCCCCTTGTATGCAGGATGTGCTAACGCTTTAAAATGCTGCTGAATGAAAGGTGTTTTATGTATAGAGGGTATTAAGCCTTTGTGCAGCACTGTGGCTTGTGTATTTACTTTGGGTCCTGGACACCCAGCCCAAGTTACTGGAGCGAGTAATCTCCTGGTGCGTGTTGTCGCACGCTCCACAAACTGCTGCGACCCAGGCAGCTGCCTCGAGAATCCAGCTCGGGCTTCCAGCCTCACAGCACTGCTTCAGATGCCAGCCACAGGGACCTCCTCTTCTCTTATGCAATGGTGTTTGGGGAAGGTTCTTTGTCTGGAAAAAATCCTGCAGGGGAATCCCAAGCCAGATCTTTCCTCGACTGCTGCTCCTGCCAGCTGCACACCTAGTACTGCAGATCTTGCTGAGACTAAACAACCCTAAGGTAGTTGAGGAATTCTGCCTGAATGAATGCAGCTAAATCTGCACACCTCAGCAGGAGGAACTCTTCACCCAGTACAGTTGTGGTAGACTGTGGCACTTGATGCACTGTGGAGTAAGCTGTGGGCCTGGTACAAGAACAAAGCATTCTGGCTGCTCTCATATCCCACTGGGACCAGTCCAACAGGAATACCCCTCTATGAAGCCCTTGACTTTAGATAAATGGCAGGGCTGCAGTCCTCTGGGAGACCAAATTTTCTTGTACGTCTGGCAGAGGTCAAGGAAAATGAGGCCAGCCCAGGCAGTAATATCTGAGGCACCCCAAATGGAAGGAAACATGATTAAACTGATTAAATGAGTCACGCCTACATAATCCTGTGCTGCAGAGGTAGGCAGAAAATCCCACCCCTACCACTCTGAGTTGCAGATAGCAGCGTCTGTTAAAAGGCTTCTCATTGTAGCTACCAAGATGCTGGTATCTGTGTTATTTCCTGGAGAAAGGGTGTCATTTTTGCTTCACTGAAGCATGACAAAGCAAGAACGGTCAGTGTTTGGCCTGTGCTCAAGTGTCAGAGTGTCTTATAATTGTGATACAGTCTGTATTTTTGTGAGACTCCTGAAGTGTAGGAAGTATGAGGAAACCAGAAGGATTAGGCCAGTAAGCATGTTCTTTATTTGTGAATAAAGACTTTAGTCATTAAAGTAGCTGCAGCTCCTTTTGGAGCAGTCATGGAAGGACATGATAAGTTCACTGTTAAAAAACATAAACTGCCTTAAAGTGGGTTTGACAGTGCTGCTGTGGGATCTGTGGACAAATTTATGAGGCTGCAAGAGCTTGATGTGTCTTAACATCCTCAGTCTATTCAGGTAGAAATGGAGACTGACCTCATCTAAAATCAAGTATTTCAAGGGCCACCAAAGTAGATTCGGTGGCTTCACAAACAGGACACCAACTGGGACTGTTTGGTCTCTTGTTTTGAGGTCTGGGTGTGTGACATGGGACAAGCCCCGTCACTCTCGTGTGCTTTCTTTTCTCTATTTATCTTTTCCTTAATTACACTCACCAAATATTCAGGCCATGCACAGGCCATTACTAAGTGTTATTACAAGGGTTCATGTGCCCTCTGATGCCTCTAAGTATGAAGTTACCAGTTTAGCTTCCAAATGTTGTTAAATCTTTATAATACACAGAGCTGTTTCTTTCCACTGTCTTATTAAGCAGTAAAAGTAATGGAAAGCCTTTGTGTTCTCATCCAATTCCCACACAGTCACATTTTCATCTGACAGAGGCACACCTCCCCAGGGCTGGCCCAGGGACTTCATTTCCCTAAAGCTGTGATGATGAACATGAAGGCTGTGTTCATCAACAGTTTTTATGTCACTTTTCCAAACGTGACATCATCAGAGAAGATTGCCTCTTTGGGAGAAGGAGGGGTTTAAAGAGGAGACCACTGGCTCAACTAACAGACCATTTACTAATATTTGCTGTTTCAAGGAAGATGGGCAAGGAAAGCTGGGCTGACATCTTGAATGGCCTTTCTCAGGCCAGGCCTTTGCTTCAGAGAGGGAACTGGAGGCTCAGGAGATCCATCTCTCTCTGCCTAGCCAGTGCATGCACGTGCCATGAGCAAAACAAGCCTAGGTGAGATCCCTCACGTATAAATAGCCATCCCAGAACACCTCTGAGGATTCCAACCAGCTACATCAGGTATGGCTACCCAATCTTCTTGCTTTTCCCAGCTGCAGCCTGCATAGCTGGAGAGCTAACACAGATGGAGAATCCAGCTCCCTTGCTCCCAAGTGTCCAAGGAATGACCCAGCCATCTGCAGGAATCATTACCATCCTCCATGAGAGGGGACAAGGTCAAACCAATTGAATGTTGTCTGAAGAGGATCTTGGGGAGGGAATGTTTTCATTACAACAGTTCATCTTTCTTTTCACAGCTCATCAAAAGCAGGCCTTCTGCATACACACGCAAGACAAATAGGAGCGAGGGGTGATGACGGATACCGTAGGCCCGCGGTGATCGGGATGACCCTCCACTCACACACTTGATCAAAGGCAAGTAAAACAATCAGCCAGCCATCAGCAAAGATGTAATATTAAACTCCCCAAACACCTCATTTAATTAAGTCTTTATGATCAAAATCTCCATACCAGATCTTTTAAGTTAAACACTCTTAGACCTTGCCCTAAGATAGCAGAAAAGGACTTCCGGAGAGAAAATGTCTGTAAAAAAATTATTCCTAAAATAGTGTTTCTTCCCTCTAGCCTCCCAAATAATCTGCCTCTGAGAGGATACACTTCTGCCTGGTTTGCCCTGGCAGCACTCAGAAAGGTGGGGTGCCTCATGCCCAGCACTTGTCCCTGCTTATTCTGCTGCAGACAAAAATCAGGAAACAACAAGGCTGCCTTTTATGATGTCATATTTTGGTTGTGATGATGATCAGGGTGTGATAAACCCTATGTCTGTGAACCTTCCGTTGGCCTTACAAGTCTGAGCCAAAGCTGACTGAAAAATGCCAGGCCTGGGCAGGTGCAGACCCCGTGCAGGAGGGGAGGAGAGATGGAAGGGTACAGGCATACACCAGGAAGACAGAAGGATGCCTGCCCTGTTCAACCTGCTCCCCAGAGACTAAACATTTCTAAGCCAATCTCTAGTCAAAAACAAGATGGGATGTGAAAGGCAGATGTTCTGGAGGTGGAGCTGGAATTTATAGTTAGGAGTACCTAAACTGTTAGAGCAGATCCAAGGGAGGGGCACAAAATTGATCAAGGTGTTCGAGCAACTGTCCCAGAAAGCTGAGAGTTGTGGTTATTCAGCCTGCACAAGGGAAGGCTCCAGGAAGATCTTAGTGTTGCCTTTCACAATTTAGAGGAAGCTTCTAACAGTTTTTACCGGGACCTATAGTGGGAGCAAAAAGGGTGACAGTTCTAAAATGAAAGATGGTAAATTCACAGAATCACAGAATCATCAAGGTTGTAAGAGACCTCCAAGATCATGTAGTCCAGTCATCAATCCAGCACCGCGTTATCACCTCTAAGCCATATCCCCAAGTGCCACATCCAGACACCTCTTGAACACTTCCTCTACACCACCTCCCTGAGCAACTTATTCCAGTACCTAACTGCTCTTTCAGTGAAAAAATGTTTTCTAATATCTAATCTGAACCACCCTGGCACAACTTAAGGCCATTTCTTTTTGTCTTTCCACCTGAGACATGGCAGAAGGGACCAACCCCCACCTCATTACAACCTCTCAGGTAGTTGTAGAGAGTGAAAAGGTCCGTTCAAGCCTCCTCTTTATGATGAGGATGGTGAGACATTGAAACCAATTGCTCAGAGAAGTTGTGGATGCCACATCACTGGGAGTGCTCATGGCCAAGCTGAGCAGGGCTTTGAGCGACCTGATATAGTGCAAGTGTCCTTGTCCAAGGCAAAGAACTTGGATTAGATGATCTTTAAGGTCCTTTCCAATCCAAACCATTCTGTGATTCCTTGATCTCCAGATGTCTCAGATCCCTCCAACACCCATATTTCTATGAAAGACACCCTGCTCTGGAAGCCTCTCTCTCCACCGAGGAATCTGCAAAATTAGCTCAAACAAGCTGGATAAATGAGCAGAGATGAGCCCCATCCTTTAGCTTTGCAGTAATTACTGTAAAGACATCAGACACTGTATGATGACAAATGGGCATTGTTTTAATTCCTGTGTGAAAAAGGAATTTTTGTAATTTTCTCTCCGTTTTCATCATTGGCTTAGCAATTGTACCACACCTGAGAAGAATGACTCAGCCCTGCATCATGTGTTCCCACCTCACCACCTGTGCTCCTTGCTTATGAAGTCATTTAGCAGTCAAAACAGGGATTTGGATGAGGAAACCCTTCCCTTTTTTTACTGTTTTCTGCTGGGTGGAGCATTTATCTGGCTCAGCCTGATGCGCTCCATTTCCCAGATGGGTGAGCCCTACAGCTGGCTCAAAGGAAAGGATGGGAAATTATGGATGGGGCAAAACAATTCTACACATTTTGGCAAAATCCAGATTTGGATGGGCTCAGGGTGGTCATGAAACCACACATAATTCACACATGTTCTTGTGACCCAGTGGTGAGAGATTGTCCATCTTGTTACTGGTTTCCAGAGTCATCTGAGCACTGCTATTCTTTTACACTTCTTCATAGAAAAACAAGACATTTAAGCACAGTAAAGCTTGCCATACATGAGTTCATCAAACACTTGAAATGAAACCTGTCAAGGTGTTGTGTAGCAGCCAACTTCTGCACTTGTAGTAAGCACAGTTCCATTTGCCAGTACTGAACAGGGAAAAAAATTCATGGGAATCAGCAAGTGTGGTTACCCTGGAAGTTGAGAGACAAAGGAGAACCAGGATTCCTGGAGAAGCAGTTAGTGTAAAGACTTTTTGGACAGGCTAAGGCTGAGAGGGAGAGGAGAGGAGAGGAGAGGAGAGGAGAGGAGAGGAGAGGAGAGGAGAGGAGAGGAGAGGAGAGGAGAGGAGAGGAGAGGAGAGGAGAGGAGAGGAGAGGAGAGGAGAGGAGAGGAGAGGAGAGGAGAGGAGAGGAGAGGAGAGGAGAGGAGAGGAGAGGAGAGGAGAGGAGAGGAGAGGAGAGGAGAGGAGAGGAGAGGAGAGAGCATTAGCTATTCAGGAGGAAACTCAAAGCCCGTGTTTATGTTTTATTTTGTTAAAACACATGAATTAGTTAAATTGGGCTGAGTTCCAAATTCCTCACCATATGTTTGGTAAGGGTAATAGTAGTCTAAAGGCCTGAGTCACTAAAATTAAACCACCTTTATCTGCTCTACACCACTATCCACTTATGTACACCTCTACTACTTTAATAAACCACCAGGTGACTTAACTGCTTTGACAGGTTTATACAGTTAGGTTACTCCTAAGACTGGTTCCTTTAGACACTGTGAAGCACTACTTTTGTCTGTTTGTTTGTTTTCTACTTTCCCCTAATTGCTATACTATGCAGAGATGTTTCCTTGGGCAGTACACACAGCAGCTTAGACCCTTGATACCAGATAGATCTGTACCTGGAGGTTTTGTTGTGTGTGTATTACTATGCCATAGCCACAAAAGGCAGAATTATCTGTAGCTGGAATGGAACTCATGGGGCAGAGCAAAACTTGAGGTTGCAACTACATCTGGTGACTCATGAACTAAACTCTTGATGGTGTCAGTGCAAGAGGTTTCTTTCATGACAGTTTGGCAACAAGCCATTGCCATGTAGTTGTAGCTGGATCTGGTGACTACCCTAGCTGTGTTTCCTGCCTTCACACTGACCAGCCTAATGTCAGCCCAGAGTGAAGGGATGTGGGGAGGAGGAGCTGAAATTAAAAGAAAATAGCCGTCTCAAGCTTATCATTAAGTCTTCCTCTGGGGCTTGGGTTTCAAGAAGACTCTCTGAGAGTTGTGTATGTAAGATCAGAGAAACTCTGGGCTGTGCGTGCAAAAGTAACACAATGAAAGCCTAAAGGCAGACAGCACATGGAGCACACAAATTATCCTTCAGCAGCCTCTGTAGTGGTGAAACATTTCCAGTGAGTAACTCACTGCTAAGGAAATGGGATGTTCTGTAGGACCAAGTACCAGTGAGCTGGGGTCTCCCTTATCAAGCAGCCACAGAGCTGAAGGGTATCCAAAGCTAAAGGGTATCCAAGGGTATCTGTTTTACCTCTTGTTAGAGCAGTTCAAGTTGTGCTAATATAGCAAAAGCCAACTTTTTTGGCTTAGTGGTTAGAACATGCTGGGATGGGAAGGGGAGTCACCTGACATATAAGCTCTGATCCAGAGAGGAGCTCATTAATTTTGTAAAATTGAGCCCCATCAGCAGAAGCCCTAGAGAGCCACTCACCACTGGGGTGAGTGCTTGGGGGTGTGAGCCCAGATCTGGGAGGTGGCCAAGATGTCAGCTTAAGATGGCACTCACTCATCACCATACTGTACTTCCAGTTGACTTAAAGATTTCCAGTGACCGGACTAAATTTTGTAAGTGTTTCAGCATCAAAACAAAGAAGCAAAAGAAAATATTTGTTTCTATCCAAACGAAAACATTTGGGGATTTTTTTTCTTTCTTTTCATTTGGCTGACAAACAAGTAACTTCTACATTATTAAAGGAAATGAACTAAGTCTTCTGTGCTAATAAGTCATTCCCCTCTCCCCCTTGGTTTCGGGGATTCAGGAAGGTCAGCAAAGACTCTGACCTCGTAGTTCACAGAAACCAAAAGGTCATGCTCTCCAGGACAACCTCTGAGTGCTCTGCCTCAGGACTGACTTTGTTTTATCCAAGGAGCTTGTTTGGGCTGTCTCCCACTTTCTGAAAAGTACTCATAGACACTAGGTATCTGCAACCACTTTTTGGCACAAAAAAAATTATGGATGAGTCACAATTCTGGTAAAGGGAGTGATGTCTCCTCTCCATGGACAGGGATAAATGAGGACACTGGCAACAAGGAGTTTGTCCAGCTACTTGCCCTCTCTTGAGTGCTGAGGCACAGCCTCAAACCAGTTCATATATTTCTATTTGTTCACTCTTCTGTCATCCATCTTGTGTCATGACAGATGAGCATGAAAAGACCTAAACTCTGCCAAGTCCTCAACAAAAACATTCATATAATTCACCTTCCAGAGCTCTGCTCCAGCTGCTCCACACTATATCTTTTGTTACATACTTGTATGAATAATAATATCTGCAGTTAGTCTAGCTAAGATTGCAACAGAAAAAGAAGTTAACCCTCCTGCCTCAGGGCACAAACCAATTCAGATTCTGGCAGGTTTGCCAGGCCTGAGGGTAGGAGTTCATGCAACCTTCTCCACAGGAGCCAGCAACACCTGCATCCCTTCCCTCTGCTTCTGCTTCCTGGCCTGTTTTCTTGACCTCTTGCACTACCTTTCAGGATTTTTACTGCTGCCAGCTTTTGCCCCTTCCAGGAGAGGTAGACTGTTCACCCTGTTGCATGCACTCTCTCCACCTGCAGCTGGTTCCAGCTGTCCCCTGTTCATCCTGGGTTTTGTCAGTATTCTCTTTCTACAGCTTGAAGTTAAAATTTCTGGGTTTCCTTCCCTGTCACTGCTGTTCCTTTCTCCTCAGCCTCAGCCATCCCATGACACCTCTGCAGGTGTGTGTGGATTCAGCTCCATCAGGTCCAGCCTCATGCCTGTGCCACCAGGTCTCTGTGCTTGGAGACGGGAGAAAGGGAGTAGGAAAAGGCATCAAGGAAAGTGGGGATGTCTGAGACAAACCCCTCCTTTGCCTACAGTGTGCTGGATAAAGATGAGAGCTGCTGCCTAGTGTGCTGGCCAGAAAAGTCTCATTTTTTGCACAGTCTCCCTGAACTGCTGCCTTTTATTTATATTTAGACTGAAACGTTCCTGGAGCTGGGACCATCCTTCCACTTTATTTTTATAGCATCAAACACAAGGATCTTACTGGGTTAGTAGAGCCCATAGTCACTGCTCAGGTACAATGCTGACTTTGCTGGCTGGTTAAATTAGAGTATATGAGTAAGGCAGGGCTGGAAGAGGAGTGGCAGAACAGCCCATCACCCACTCCTCCAAGCTGGGACACTTTTTCCATCCCTTTTCCCTGTTCCTGCAGAAAGCATAATGCTAGCTGCTGTGAGAATTTTGCTGAAGGAAGTTTACACAGCCAGATTCTGCTGGCACATGTGCCATGCAGAAGGACTAAGGGCAGAAACCCTCTCAGGACTTTCTGTTCCCACTTCGAGGTAGGAGACACAATGACAAATACTGAGCAATGCAGACAACTGACTTACCCAATGCAGACAACAGACTTCAAGCCACAGAGTTTGGTGCCTCCCAACACATATTCCCCTAACCTGCTCTCACCTTGCCCTCTCCTATTTTTGTTTCCCTCAAATCTTTTCCTTATCATAAGCAGCAAAATGTATCAAAGCAGAAGATGGACTCCTTTCAAGTCTTGTCCCTGTTTGCTTACATTTGTGTTTTTATTTCTCCCCTGACCCACTGAGATCACCCAGAAAATAGCTAGAAAAATGTAGTATATCCTAATGGAAGCCTGTGCTAACCGTGGTTCACCATGCACATAGCTGTAGGCCCAGGAGAGTATGATCACATACCCTAGAAGTGAGGAGTTTATGGTGGCCTGATCCAAACCCCTGTAATGTAAATGGCATCCTTTTCATTGGCTTCAAGGGGCTTTGGGTAATGCTGTAAATAGTCCAGCAGGATACTGTACATGGATATGACAACTATTTATAGGCATTATGATAAATAAGATATGTACTCACCATCTAAATCTAGCCACTGTGTCATCTGAGGAGACACAAATCAGGAGTGATGCTTAGCAGAATGAGAGATATCAGTGACGATAAGGGACCATTGACTGATGTGTCACCTGCTTCCCCAAAAGAGAATCACCTGGAATCCTTCACCATCTACTGCAAGTGCCCTTTGTAACTGACAGTTTTGTTCTAAAGGAGAGTTTGTCACATATAGCTAGGTAATAGCCTTCAGATTTATGACATCCTTCTGCAGCAAATGCTCCTGGAGCATCTCATGGTGATCCAATCCCTATGAGAGATCTGCAGCCTTGTATCTTCCTTTGACTGGATCTCTCTCACTGTGGCCAATGACCCCACAATCATTGCTTGGTGATGGTGGAGTTGATGTGGATGACCTTGTTACCCAGGATTGCGTGTGCAATACAGACTTGATTGCTATCATCAGTACCCAGGGTTACCAGCCCTGACAACATCAGAGCTGAGTTACCTGCGTGGAACAGCCTATTCATATTCACACCTGTGAGCAAGCTCCTCACTGGCATTCATAAACACACTTCTCCCTCTGAGCAGAACACAGTGTGCAGGTGTTATCATGCAGATGGATTTTTTTGGATAAAGATGTCCTGGCTTCTGATGGAGGAGTGTGTCATTTCACATTATAGAGGGATCACCAGCAGATAATTTAGAAATCAAAGTGCAGGTGAGAGCAGGTTGTCCATGCTCTTGTAATTATGGTGGTGCCTAATCAAGAACAGCCCTATTGTTTATGGCACTCTATAAACATACAGAGAGAAAGAGACAATCACTTATTCCAAGAGTTTACAATTAAAAAAAAAAAAAAGAAAAAGAGAAAAAGAAAAACACAGAACAGTCTTGGATTGGTTGAAATGCCAAGGATTTAGCACAAAAACCTCAGAAATTATACACATAGTGCTAATGAATGGGTGGAGAGACCTTCAATAAAATCATCAATGGATCATTAATCTGCAGTCCTATTTCTCTGTCATGAGGAAGGAGAGAATAGGGGAAGAGGAGCAAAAAAGAGGAGGGGTTCTACAACTCTTAATAGCTGATGTTGGTTTTACTTCCTCAAAAATGCCACTGGCAGACATTCACTTTGGATATCATCAGGACAGATTTTAAAGGCCTCTTTACACATACACAAAACTCTAGAGTCTTATTTAGCAAGATCCCATGCAGTAGCAAGAAGAGAAGTCAATCTGGCTTGTTTGAGGCTTAGCACTGACCCCAAGATAAAGGAATGACATGGACATTATGCTGGGCTTCGAGGAAACACACATGCAATTCCTCAGCCTCTGGCACAGAAATAAAAAATATTCATGGAGTGTAGAAGAGCATCTCCCTTCTTTGAATTGCCAGATGGAATTTGTGGGGCTTCCCCAGTGTTTGAATGGATCTTCCATCATACCTACATGGCTCCAGACTGGCAGTGCTGGTTATGCTTGAGTTCCCAAGTAGCAAGATCCAGGCACTAATATCCAGGGGTTTGTGTCAGTGTGGTTCCTCAGTCAGGCTGAGTTCTGCAATCCCATTTCTGCAAAGCATCTCTTTCATTTCAGGGATCTGCTCACATCCATCAGTGTTCATGGAAATACTGGGGCCATACTTATTGTTAATCTCCAGTGAGACTCATATGCAAGTCCTCTGCTGAGCAGAAACTTCTGGTCCCTGGACAGCGCAAAGAGCCATTCTGGAGGCTGTAGGAAAGAGGGATATAAAAAAATTAGCTGTCTCACACTGGCAGCAGCACTTGCACACATGAATTTGGGGTTCTTATGCCCTAGAGAATGCAGTAAATCACTGCTGTCTGCATACACACTGTTACAGAGTGGTAGGATAGATCTGTTTGTTCACTTCAGTCTCGATCCATTGAGGCTTTCTAGTCATTCTGTGCTTGTATTTTTCTGTTGACTTAGTTATATAAACTTCCTCTAATGCAAGAATAAGTATCTTTTGTGCTGTAACCCTAAGATCCTCTGCAAGGGATTCTGAATGGACTGCAAATGATCTCAGATATTGTGACTTGTAGTGACCACTCAACTACAGTTGTCTCAAGAGCTCTCAGACTTTGAGAACAACCACATGAATTGCAACCTCAATGTTTCTGGAAAAGTCTATACTAAATCTTTTACTTAAAAGGTTTTTAAGGGTTTTTTGTTGTTGTTGTTGTTTGGTTTTTGTGGGTTTTTTGTGGTTTTTTTGGGAAATCTGAAGAAAAACTACTTTGATTGCAAAGAAATTTTTGAAGTGTTGGGTTGCAATTTTCAGTAAACAGTCCCTTAAAAACATAATTGCATTTGTCTTTCAACAACTGAAAACCAAAAAAAAAAAAATAAATTTTACTTGACATAATCCCCCAAAGTCTAATATGGACTTCTCCTGGAAATGTTAGTTCTGTCCACAAAAATGTGCCAGTTTTGGTATCTTCTATTGTTGATGTCATTCAAATAAAATTCTGGACTAACATTACTCACTTTTTTTATGATCCTTCCTCTGCTTGAATTTTTCCTTTTCTAAATGCATGCATCTAGTTAAGTTCTGAATTCCTTTGCAGTGACAGACCACATCACAGGAGGAAGTGTGTTCTTCCCCACAAGAAGGACAGGGAATCCCTTCTCATCCTGTCACTATGTGCAAAAGAAGATACTCTGTCTCTCATTTCTTCCAGTTATTCACCACTCCAAAAGCTTCTGTAATGAATACTAATTGAAAATATTCATTACAAAGGGAAGTGTTTTCTTGGTGAGATCCCATGTGGCTTCTTCACAGTGAGACCAAGAGCATTACTCTGTTTGGGCAGCTTGACAAAAACATCATGTCTCCAGTGCCTCTGGTTTAGGTACTGACTTAACACCAAGCTGGAAGATGACAGCATATGATGTATACCTCCCAGACACATAATATTCGTGACATGGATTTGTGGTTGGTGACACTTTTTTTATTGGTGAATTTTCCTTTGGCCAATTAGAAACTGTCCACTAAACTGAGCACATTTGAAATGCTAAGTCAACGTGGATATTCCATCAGTGTCATTCCCTAGAAAGTTATAAGAATTTCAGTTTATGGTGGCCTGAGGTCTGGGCACTTACAAAACCTAAAAGTATGAACAGGTCGGGCAAGTTCTGAGCTTCTGGAGCTGTTTTACAGTCTGTGTCTCACACCTTCCTTGATTGTAGATAAATTCTTCTCCCTTATCTGCTTTCTAGAAAGTTTCCCTGACATGAAAGCCATGGAGAATAAGCGAGCACTGATTTATGGGGCATTAGCACATGCAGCATATGTTTCTCTAACTCTAGAGAAAACGTGGCTCTGCAATGCCTGGAAATGGTCTTTAGAAGCCCAAGGCAGAGTGTTACACACATCAGAATGTGCTCTCTGTGGGTGAATTTCAGCTCTCTGTAGTGACATACCACAATGCTGAGGTAGTTGCTAAGTGCTGTTCAAATGCCAGGATGCATTTCATCCTGTAGCCTTTATTGATATATTAGAGAGTAGATCAGAAATCATGTACCTTGGCATTGATTTGATATTGGGACTAAATCAACATCAGCTTTAATCGCTCCAAATTACTCTGTAAATTACCAGGCTCTGAATGCTCTGCCAGGGGATTAATCACCAACAACAAAGAATTAACTACGTGTCAAAGTTGTAAAAGGAGGGGTTTTAAGAAGCCATCTCTTTATCCTCTTTGTGAAAACAAAGCAATGTGCAATGAGAGACGTACAAATAATCAGAACACCCAAGGGGGAGGAGCAGAGGTGCAGAGCAAGCTTCCAGCAAGACAACCTGCTAAAAAGGTTACCTTAAAAGCTTTTTGATGATGGAGCTTATTGTATTTATGAAAGATGTGACAGGACACACTTGCCTGTAATAGCAAGGGATTGGAATTGTCAACTGGGGACAGCTCTTCTGGCCCTTTTCCTATCGTGCACTGTCTGAGGCATTGCAATTAAACTCAGCACAAAGCTGTAAGTAGGGAGAGCTGCAAAAGTACAGTCAGGTGAAACTCTTATCAATGAAATAATGAAAGCAGCCAGTGCAGTGTGAAGAAAGTGGGTAGCAGGACAGAGAAAGGCTGCACAATAAGAGAGGGGAAGCCAGCAGGCCAGTTTCTGGACACAGACCAGTATCTTGTGATGCATTGTGTTGTCAAGTCCATCATTTCATGAAGCTTAGGACTTGTATCTCAGGAAAAGGAAAAGATCATTTTGAGTTCAAATGTCTGTCATCACAGCTAGGTTTGCAATGCCTTTCCAAGAGCTGAAATAATAGCTGAAAAGGTTCATCTGTGTATAAAATCAAATAAAAGACAGATTTGTCTCTACTAGAAGGTCAGTGAAATCTATCAAACCATTAAAACCACTTTATTTCTTCAGAAATCTTCCAAAAGCAGCCTCTCTAATTCTGTGTTATTTCCAGACTGCTCACCACTTCCTCTCATCTTTATAATATACGAACGACCCTTCTATCTTTCAGACTTGGCTTTGTTGAAGTTTATATTCTGCTAAATAAATATTACATGTTCAGCTCTTAGCACTAAAAAAATATCAGCCCATCTGGGTTTCTTTCCTCTCTAGATGAAAAGCATCTTCAGGGAAGACTGCACGTCTATGTCCTGAAGAATGGGGGCAGGCAGTAAATCCCGTCCGTGATGAAACCCGTGTTGGGTATTTCCTCTTTTTAGTCTTGATTATAGCTATACACACACTTCCTTTTGCTATTTTTGCCTTCTTGAGCACTGTCCAGACATCAGGGTCAGGGTTAAAAACACTATTCTGGAGTCTGGCTGATGGCAAATTTGTGGGGATGGATCCTGATAACTGACTGGTGACTAGCTCGTCATTACCACTGAGGACATTGTGAGCTACCTTTCCTTCAGTCCTTTTCCACAATCCCCCCCCTGTAGTTCCAATGCAAATGAAGCCAAGAGATGTGCTGGACTCTGGCTGCCTCCTGATCTGTGAGCATCACCTGCTGCTGTGTTCTTGTCAGTCAGCCTGGGAAGCAATGGCCACTGACTTCTACTAACATCTTGTCTCTATAACACAGGCATTCAAGTGCAAGTGTGCCCAGAATAATAGCATGAAATAGTCTCCTGAGGCCCTCACCATTGGCAGATCTGGTACATCAGTTACTGGGAAGAGCTGAGGGCAGGATGGGCACAGGTAGATGTACAGCTCCAGCTAGGACCCAGGTAGGGGGCAAGCTCACCCACCTCCCCACCAGTGGCAGGGATAATGCAGAGCAGAATTTGAAAATGTCCCTTTTAGTTGTCACTTGAGCATCTTGCTGATTCCAGTGTGGTTGGTCTACAGGCATCTAGTACTCCTTGAGACCTTCTGTGGCTACAGAAAGAGCCAAGTAGCTCCCTTCTCCCTGATGAAATAACAGCCAGCATTTGGGTGATTATTTCCTTCACGTGCCTAGAAGCATGAGAGTGAGTGGGGCCAGTGGGAATGAAATGCTAAGGAAGAGAGACAAGCCAAGAGCAGACAACCAGATCTGAAGAGGGTGTGCTATCTTCCATTTAATGAGGTGCATCTCTGACTTGTATGATCAACAGCCACGGACTAAGCAGAGGAATTCTCCTGCCAAAAGGCTCAGAGAGCAATGTCTCCTCCTCAAGAACCTAAGATGAAAGGCAGGTCTTGGATGTAGGTGTCCATCAGGCTGACTTGATTTCTGACCAGTCTGGAGAGACAACTTTTTGTTCTCTCTGAATTGTCCTCTGCGTTAACATTTGCTTTAGATTCTTGTCAAAACAAGACCAGCTCTTGAAGTGCAGCACGCACTCTGTCCTGTTTAGTTTTGTAATGTTTTGTTTGGCTGCTGGCAACTTGTTCATTAGAAGAAACAATACGTCCTTGGTCCATGCCCTAAGAAATCTCCTCCTGTTACAGCAGAAATCTAACAAAGCCCACCCTGTCCATCAGATTTCAACAGAAATAAAATGGCCAACCACATCAGCCTTCTGACAAATGTCAGAATCCCACTTGGGTGAAGCTGTGCAGAAAGTTCCTGGGATCAGCTCATTGGGGAGCAAGTGGTGGAGAGGACTGCTGTTTTATGAAAAATTGTCCACATGGCCCCATGCCAGAACTACAGCTAACAGTAGTGGATGCTTGAAGGACAAGTGCAAAACCCTTCCTATTTCACCTAAATTCCATGCCAGCAGGGATATCTTACTCTGCCCTTTCATGGCTGATTATTTCATGCCCTAAAGCTGGGCACTGACAGTGCTTGTGATTTCCTCCTGACCAGCCTGGGCTTTGAAGGCACAAGTATGGCTGGTGTACTGTAAGTATCTGTAAGTGCAGATGCCATTATCCATGCTTTATTGAGACAAAGTCAGTTCCCTTTACCTAACAGCAAAGGTAAATTTAGTCCTATGTCTATCACATGTTTAGTCTAAACTGTTTGTCAGAATATCATCCTGCAACATAGCACCCTCTGAAAGTACTATATACATTGCCAGAAAAAGTATTTCCTTTTATACTTTCAATTCTGTCTTCTTAAAATAAAGGGAGACTCCTGGTCTTGTTTTATTGGAAAAGTGAAGTAGCAGTGCTGGTTGGAGTCACCTGCATTACTATGTACTCCTGCTTTCTCTTCTCATGCTCCCAGCTGAGTATACTTCCCCTGACAATATTTCCTCCTTATATCAAAGGTCTTCTTCCCTTCTCACATCCTTCATTTTTGTAACTCTGTGGGTAGACATATTCCATTACCTCTGCTCAGTTCTCTCTCAGGAGCAAGGGGATTTGTGGCCCACACATACCCAAGCCTTTCATTCTGGCAGTCATCCAGAGTCCCTGCACTGACTTAGCTGCTGCCCTGTATCCCATCATGAACTGCTTGTTTGTCTTTCCATCACCTGCTGCAGCTGATTCTAACTTCACTTGGGAGCTCTTTGAGGACAGAGCCTGCCCTTTAACAAGTATATGTCCCACTCTCAGCCCCATGCAGCACATCATGAATCCCACACCACAGACTGACTGGATTCCCTTGCCAATATACAGGCAAAGACAGCTCTTTAATAGGCAGCACATCCTCTTTGCATAAGCAAGACCACTGGCAAATACAATAGGATCAGGAAGGAGCTTGCTGAGTGAAGTTGTTAATATCAATGAGGCTGGCACCAGTGAAAACAACATTTTCTTCATTAGCTTCTAAGCACTTCCAGTTGTGTCTCATCCTATTTTTCTGATCAGTTTTTTACAACCAACAATTGCTCTATTTCAAAAGAGGGTTTGAAATTTTTCCTTCACAGATATATGGAACTAATTCTGCAAGCGTGTGATCACGAATAGACCTGAACAATTACCACTTTTGCAGAGAATAATACATACTCTGCAAATGTGGTTTTAGTTGTCCTGAAACTGTTCACACATTATTAGTGCTGCGTTTCATGAATGATGCTAGCTGGGAAGGAAAAGGAAAAAAAGGAATTAACTTCACAAACAGGAAGGAGAAGGTAGTGCTCTTCAAACTGTATGCCTGTATCTAGTCTGAAGAGTTGTAGAATAGTCAAGTTAAACTCCCACACAGTAAGGGAGGATGCAACTCTGCCTCTCAGCTGCCTGGAGTGTGGCTGTGGGTGGCAGGACACAGAGTGTCCTGTCCAGACCCTCCTAGGGTGCAAGTAGCTCTCAGCTTCCATTCTCCTCTTGGCTTTTCCTGACATAAAGCACATAGTCCCTCCCAAAAGGAGGTGAATCTGTGCATCTCATCATGTGGGACAGTACTCCAGACATGCAGGATGAAGAAGGCTCTCTTCTGGCACAAACAGTATTTAAACAAGAATGTCTTCAACAGGAAAAGGGAGGAGTTAAAGATCAGCCACCCCAGAATCCTTTAGAGACTGGGACTCTTGAGCAAAGAGGTGTCAGAGCCCCATGCTCAGGGCTGATGCTTTACTCCAGTCAGGGACTTCAGCCTGAACTAGCCTTGCACTAGAGATGGGGAATCTCTTATGGCCTCCTCTATAACAGATAAAAGGCTGCAGTGGCAATAACTGCTCCTTCCTCATAAGGTTGCATAACCCACCCCCTCTTTGCCTTTTGTTCGCATGTGTCCATAGCAAAGCATTTCATTTTGGATTACATGGAACATTTTGTGTCAACTGAAAACAATAAGACTGATCCCCTTCCTCTGCCTGTGAGTTAAACCCCCAAAAATTTACATTTGTTTTTTTCTCTGAATCTAAATTATTTTCCATTGAGGCTGCCAAACTCAAAATCACTTCATCATGCAGCTCCTGAGATGAAATAAATGCATCCTCTCCCATCCCTACCTGATTCCCAATGAGAAACAGGACAAGAAAAGCAAAAACAGCACAGCCTGGGTTAGTAGGAAGGGCTGTTGATGATGTCCACACAATAGGCATGAAGAGGAATTTCAGCTATGTTGGAGCAAACAATATATGGCCTCTTGGAGCAAGATTTTGCTCCAGAATCTGAGGACTCTGACTGAATTTGTAGTCAATCCAGCTGGGAAGATGGAGGTGATTTAGAACTAGACTGAAAAATGAGGATTTACACAAAGGGCAGCATCTCCTTCCCCTTGATCTGCTCAGCTACAATAGAAGATCCCAATGCCACTTCCACTTCTCCTGTCACAACGAAGTAAGACCCTAAAGAGCCACTTTTAAGTGAAATTCATCAAGCTCACTCCTCAGTCGTTTTAAGCAGGCATGGAACAGATGTTGCATCCCTCTATGAAGCTGCTGGACCATGCTATCACAAGGTTTTTGTTATACCTTTTGACAAGCAGATGCAGTCTTTGCAACTAAGAGCCATTTTTACTTTTCAGGGCAGAGTTGTACTTTACAGAGGAGAAGGACTATACAATCAACAGACTAAAGTGGCTGAAGAGATAAATAACAGCCAACCAAAGGGCAGGTACTGTTGCTTTCTGTGTGCTAATCAACGTCCCCGACGTGGGACATCAAAGCAGGGCAAACCAAGCACCGAATTCAACACGTCCCTGAACTCAAGGCTGTGTAACAGGGACAGCACAGACATGTCCCAATCATGTTTCACAAGCTGGCAAATCTTAGACCCGCCCTCAGAGGAAGACTGGCCCTGAAGCAGGAGGATGCGGTGGGACACGCTGTTCTGTGTGACTCCAAGAGAATCTGTGATAGCCCTGCTTTCATGTGGCATGCTCTCATGTGAAATCTCTGGTGAAGATGATAAAAGTGTGGGACACTCTCTTGTTTTGGTGGGTGCTGGAAAGTAAGGATGAGTGGGAATACTCTTCCTTGACAGTGTTGGTCAAGCTCTGACCCCGCCACTGAATGGGAGATCTTGGAAATAAGCTTGTTCCATTGACATGGCTCAGAGGGATTATCTCCTCCTTGACCTTACAACCCTATGGCTGATGAGCTTACCAGGTGCTTTTATCTAGCCCCAGCTGACACTGCCAAGGGGTTTTGTCAGATCTGCCGCTGTTGAGCAGAATACCGTCGGATGGATTCTCCATGCCCATTCTGCTTTATAAATGACTTGGACAATGAGGCTTTCACACCAAGCAATGGGGCTTTCAGACTGAGAGTCAGAGGAGGAGGACTGAATGAACCCACACTCAGTCCAATCTGGTGTCCAACAGGAGCATGGATCTCAGCAGCTGAAAGGAGAGCTGAACCTCTGAGCAAATGCCTGTAGCATTTGTGCCTACTCTAGCTCCACGTGAGGGGTCTAAACACAAGCAAATAAACCAGCCACTCAGGTTTAAATGCAGTGCTCATGAACAGAAATGTGGCTGTATTTCCAATCTACCTCACCTACCCATCACCAGTGCTTCCAAAGCAAAGGATGGACTGTCAGAGCTGCTAAAAAATGAGCATTGGCAACTGAAGTTCTGGAGTGAAAAGAGCATTTTCCTGCATCCACGTGGCCAGCAGAAGCTATGCCTAGGCCAAAGAAAAGGTCAATGTGAAGACATGCTAGCTAGTTTCTTGGACTCCTGTGCAGTTCAGGCAAACCATTGTCTTAACCTCATGTACATGAATAATAACAGTAAATAACTATGATATAACCATCCTTGCCAAACCACAGGCAATCCACTGCCTTACAATTCATCACAGCAGCAGGTCCATTCTCTTTCCCATGCAACACTTACAGTGGAGCAGAGAAACATATTCCCTAGCTGGAGTGGGTTTAGACCATAATTCAAGATACATGTAGAGCCTGTCTGGCAGTGACACATGCCTGTATGTATTGCATATGTATTGCCAGTGTTTCCCTTTGAATGCCATGGGCACAATTCAATCCTAATGAGCTAGTTCAGTCTTTTAAGGAACACTTCGGCCATAGAGACAACTCCTAAAATGGAGTGAATCCTGATGAAAGTGGATTTTTAACACAGACAGGGTTGCATGATTATTGCTTTCATTACAGTAACTTTGGTGCTGGCAGCCCATTGTGCTGAGCAGGCAGCCCCAGAGCCTTAAGTCCTCTTCATCTCCCAGAGTGCTACAACACGAGCATTTGCTTCCACTACAGCGACCTGTCAAGTTGCCTCAGCCTCGTCTCAGCAGGGTCACTTCCAGGAACAAGGAGATAATTCAGCCACTGTGACCCTGTCCAGCTCTCCCGTTCTTTGATAAGCCTCCTAACAAAGGTACCAATTAGCGACAAGTGTGATGGGGAATTTTGCAAGGCAGGCACCTGGGAGCTCAGCTGAAACAGAGTGCTGGTGGCCATCAGCACTGCATTGGGAGATGCTTCCCCTTGGCACTCACAGGCACAGGGTTTAGAGATGATTTCTGGGGAAACTCCACTACTGCAGAAGATGCAGGGTGTGCTCCAACTGCAGGCATTTTTCCTCCAGGCTGGTACAGAGCTCCTGCTCTCTTGTGTCTGAGACAGTTTGTTTCAGATAAAAATCAGGCTCAGAGCACTTTTCTGTCACAAAGGGTCTCATCGAATATTTATGGCCTATTTCAGGAAAGAATAAGATGGTAGCTCTTACATCCTCACCACATGTCCCTCTCATCTTTCTAAATCTCCTCTGCACTGTTTTATTTGGATAATGCGGCATTCACAACGTGCTTTCCATTATTATATGCTGCTGTCCAGCTGTTCAGTGTCAGGCTTTGCTTCAGGCTTCTTTTCTCTCCAGTCGTGTGTCTTTCTTTGCACGTTTGATTCGCTGATGTGCAGCGTATGCTCCGGGGCAGTTCCCTTTCATGGGCAAGCACCGGACTAATAGATGATCTCAGGAATGATCAGATCAATTCATTAACCTTCTGAATAAAGTTCTCTATTGATACAGCCCCTCTTATCAGGGAAGCCTTGGGTATTATTTATTCCACAAAATGGGAAGGCTGCTCTCCCCCTCTCACACCCTGCCAAGGCTGTGGCCTTACGTCAGCCTGTGCAGCGGTGACCTTGAGGGTACTCACCCTTTGGAGGCGCCGGCTCTCTCCCGCCGGGGCGCGCACGGGCACGGCTCCCACACTGCGTGGTGATCTGCACGTCTCCCTGCGCTTTGCATGCACAGGGCTCTTAGCATATATTTGCATGAGGGTTATTGGCCTTCCCTGGCTGTAGCACCAGCGAGATGTTTGGCGTCAGAGCAGCCTCGCTGCGGTGGTTATCAGTACGTGGGATTGCAAGCCAAGGGCTGAAAAGGCTTGGATTTGTCAATAAGAGAGAGCTGGAAATAGGTAGCCCAAAGAGGTTAAGGAGCTTCTATCCATCGTGGTAGCAGCTTAAGAAACAGCTGGGCATGGCCCTGAACAACCTGCTCCAGCTGACCCTGCTGTCAGCAGGTGGGTTGGACTAGCAGGTATCTCCAGAGGTAGCCTGCCCAAGCCAACCACACTGCAGATTTGGGATTCAGTGACCTTGCTGAGTGTTTCCAGATGAGGAAAATGAGAGGCAGCAGGACAAAGGGAGTTCAGGGGGTTAGAAAGGGCAAAGCAGCCTCAGCCCAGAGGTGAATCCACGCCGTTTCCTCCTGAAAACATCCCTGGGAAAGAGGAGACTGCAGCATGAAGCCAAAAAACCCGGCACAATGTTCTTGTGAGGCCTGGAGTACATTTGCAAACTAGGCCTGTCTGACTACCTCTCCTCTTAAATCCATCAGTTTAATAGCTCACAAAAGGCTACAGATTTCTTGTTGCTTTTATTGCAATTACTTGGATTAGCACTGAATCATCTTTTTCAGCTGTAATATATGTGAGGCACGCAAGGTTTTGTTCCATGCCTATTTGTTCTTCTCTTTATTCAATCCACAGAACCCATTATCTAGATGATCATTCACTATGATCTTTCTCCTCACCCCTACTCTAATAATCTCCAAATGTAATTTTGAACATTTTGGTTACAGTTACCAGTTGCCAGGCTCCTGGAAAGTTCTTGGCACTTCTCGACTAGAGAAAGTAAGTATGTCCCAGCTTCCCCTGTATCCTTTTGAATAAATGAAATAGTTTGTATCACTACACCACAACACTCTCTTCCTGGCATGTTTGCCTCCCCAGACAGTGGCTGTTGGGAGAAGGGGAAAGTCAGCCTGTTCTCATTGCTGTCCTTCTGGGGTAAGAATAAGGAGGATTTTCCCCCTTGCCATAATTTTAGCATGAAGAATAAAGGCATTTTTATGGTGCAAATGGTAACATTTCCAGTAGCATTAGCCAGCTTTTACTTCTACATTTTCATGGAAATTTCCTCAGGAAAATAAATTTCCCATTTGCTTTGCTGTGGAAAGCTACTGGTAGCAGCTGTCAAAGAAATTGCAAGTACCCACAAATATTGTCATTTTCAAAGGCAAATATTTGCAGATCATGAAGTCAAGTCATGGAGTTAAGCCATCCCTTTGGAAGAGTTCCTGTTGGCTAAGGCACTTCTGCTAGTGCCACTACTCACACCTTTTCTCTTTATGGCATACCTGGTTTTCCCTCCTTCACATTATTGTTACTGCAGTCACTGCAGTCCCAAAATAAGTGCAGGGCCCTGCCTGTCCATTGTACAAGTATGAATAAACTCACTTTTTTGAACTCTTATTCTTCTGTTCACCCTTCTTTGGAATCTCACCTCGAGTGTGTTTGGTGACATGTTTTATTTCCTCTTTGAGTGCTTTTTTTTTTTTTTCTTTACAATAACAAGTTATAACCCACTCACCCTCAAACCAGAAGTGGTATTTGCCTTCAGCTTTCAGCATTCATCAGCTGCAATTTGAGCTACAGCAGCCTGCTCCCCTGCACACACCCTCACCCCACACACACGTTTAAATAAAACAAGGGATCCTTGAGCAAGCACCTGATTTCAACACCTACAAATGGGAAATATTGTGGAATGTTGACAGAATGCCTTTGCAAGGTGATGACCCAAACACCAGGTGTAGGGTTTGCCAGTGTACTTCAGGTCAGCACACTGACGTACCAGAGCTCATCTGGATCCCTGGTGCCTCAGCCCACCATTCCACATTAACACAACTCGGTTGTCCCATGAAAACACAGTCTCTAAGGCAAATCAGCAAAGTTAGCAGGAATTTTCTCAGTTGCTTTGAGAGCTCTACAGTCTACACAGTGATGGATTCCAGCAGATGGTAGATTAGACTCACCAAAGGTCTACCTAAGTCCATCACAAGTGTCCCTAACTTGAAATTTGTGCTCATGGTGTGAGAAAACAAAGATCTGTCATATATTGAGGCTTGTGTGAATGCAGAGAGGGGGATTTGGGAAGGTGTGAGGAGAGAGCCTTCTGTGTCAGAGCCCTGTAGGACAGCTGTAGAATGTCCCCTCTGAGAAGCTGCAAAACTCCTTAATGAATTTCTCTGCTTCCTCCTGGGCACCCATCAGGTCCCTGCCCAGACAGCAGAACACAGGCTGTGTGCCTTGGGTCTGAGGGGTGATTTTTTCAAATCCAGCTGCTCTAGTCACACATGTTTTTGCTGTGGTACTGTACGAGTACACAGTCTCTGGGCAGGAATGTTTCCAGGAACAAACAGGTGGGAAACCTCAGTGTTTCTAAGAAGATAAGCAGGAGTTATCATTATATGAGGGATACTCCCTTCAGTGTTGTCATGGTAAGGATAACATATGACTGTAAACACCATAGGCTAAACATCTCTGCATGAAATCAAAGGGTTGTGCATTATCTGGTGAAGAACAGCTGAGAAATTCAGCTGGGTTGGCAAAGAAAGGCATTCAAATTATGAGCTCCAGCCTTAATCCTCCCTTTTGGATGGGCAGCTGAAGTCTTTCAGGATGGTACTGGAATCCAAAACCATAAGAAAGATAAAACTGTGCCTTAGGAGAGAGCAATTTCTGGCTGCTGCAGTGCTTGTGAACTCCCATCCACAGCACAGGTGGGGAGCACAGAACTGATGGAGCACCTGGAGGCGGTGGAGTCAATGGCTTCAAGGACACCATTACCATACACAGAGGAAGATGCTTTTTGTAGGAGATGAGTTGCCAGAAGTGGGACTGGAGAAAGGTAGACTCCTTACAGGCTGAAGTGTATTTGAAATGCAGTGTCAGCAGCTGGCCTGAAATAGCTATATCCCAGGGCAGTCTCCATGGGAGGAGCACCAAGGGGCTACAAGGGGGCTTGGGGTGAGGTGGTCTCTGTTTATTACATAGCACTGACGGGAGGAGGCCACACCATTGGGACAGTCCTGCTGAGGTATGAGCTGAAGCAGGGAGCAATGGTGACTGCTACACTCTCCAGCTTACTACCCATACAGACAGCAAAGGAGATGTCACCACATTTCACCAACCCTTTCACCATTATCATGAGGAGCAATCTCATCTTTGCAGAGTGGGAACACTGGCAACTCGGGACACTCTGAGAAAACTGTTCCACTTCTCATTAGAAATATATTTACCTTTTCTCCTGCCAGTGTGGCAAAGGAACACCTTTGTCCTAGGACTTATGGGTAAAACCTTGTAAACAACAACATTTTAGTAAAAGAAAACACTTTTGGCAGTGCTGGGGCATTTGCTGTAGCAGGATTTACTATTAGCTTAGTAAGATTAAAAGGGATCAGACATGTTATGCGAGGGAAAAAACAATATAGACTTAAAAGTTATTTAATGCTTTAGCCCTCCTGCCTGCTGGAGTCTTCAATGATGCCTTTCCATTATTCCTGTCACTCATCCCACAGATTGCAGTGGCATCCATCCCAGTGTGGGCAGGGAGGAGGAGCAGCACTAGTGATGCATCTGGGATGGCAGCTACCAGAAACACAGATGCCAGCCAACAGCTGTGGAGACTGTGGGCTCTCTCCCAGCTAGTCACTCCAGTGATTTCCAAGAGCAGCAGAGTTTCAGAGGATCCCAAATGAGCCCGTGCAAGGAGACATCGTTCCTCCTCCCCTCCACAAGCTGGCTGCAGGCACGTCCGCCCTGCTGCGATATGCACATTTCAGATTATCTGACCTTCTGCAGTCTGGTTGTTTTGGCTGTACAGCCTTGGTTTATATTTGGTCTGGGCTGCCTTTCGCTTTGCAGATCAGGTGGGAGGGTTTAACATTGTGTTTCTGGGGATTTGGGGATTTCTTCTTGCTCCCTCTCCCTCTCTCTTATTTCTCAATGATTTCTCCGGCTGGGTCAGGTTGATCTGTGTGGGATCCTGGCAGTGCACCAGACTGTAGCATAAGCAGTGCTTGTAACATTGATTGCATTGTATACTCAGCCACTGGGCTTCTTGGGAGCCGGAAAACCTTTTACAAAACAGCAGATTTGTCCCCATTGAACACACTTACAGCAAGTGAAATGAATAAAAAGCCAACTGCAGGCAAGCCTCCAGGTACCTCTGGGGCAGAAAATGTACCAGGATATATCCTGTCACACTGCAGCCTTCTCACACTTGTGGGAGATCAATGCCAATTCCATTAGGCAATATTGCTTCTTTCTATGGGTTATTTTGCTTCATCTGAATTTTGTAGACATGAATTTTCAGTCTTACGCAGAGGTCAAAGTGATCTTTTCAAAGTCTGCTCAGTCCTGATTTTCCCTCCACCTTCTAATAACTCTGTTTTGTTATGTTATGGCCTCTTCTAGACCTCTAGATCACTGCTCCTACCAACAGTGCCAGGTGATCCAGCAGAGCCCTGGAGGCAACTGGGCAATTCCATGAAGACTGCTTGGTTCCCCTTGAACACATTCCTCTTGGTCATCCCCAGGAGCAGGCTTCATAGGTAAGCCTTTGAGCAGAGAAATTATTTTCCTTGAGATGCTTCTGTGAATTGCTGTGTGCCATTGCCTGCTCCCTTCCTCACTGAGAAGGTCAGTGTGGGCACTCTGCACTTGCAGATCTGCAAGCTTCTCCAAAGCATCCATGAGGTATCCACGGCAGCAATACAGTGTCTGCAGAGAGGTGGAGGCCAAGGTCACAGGAAAAGTGGGTCTGTACCTAGCAGAATAAAATTACCCAGGTTAACCTGGGTTCCTGAGGAGAGACAGAGTGACGGGGGGGGTAGCATGCTGAGGCTGCCTTTCCCAAAGGTTGGACAGATGCAAGACAGATCTTGCCAGGCACTGCTCACACCCAAAAGTCAGTTTCTAATTTGAGAAATTTTCTAATGCCCACTGTACTCTGGGGAACTCAGCCTGGCAGAAGGCATGAGCTGAATGTGGAGTCCTCCTGCCACGCAGCTCCATACCTCTGTTCCCAGCAGAGAAAAGGGACATTGTGATGGCCAGGAGCACCATGCCAGGGAGGAAGCAGCCTGGCCAGAGCACAGCAGGCAGCCTGTAGCCAATGCCATGAACCCTTTGGGGCACCTCTGGATGTGGTCAGAAGGGAACAGGGCAGTGGGGAAGTCTTCACACAGCTCTGTGACAGCTTCCACGTTGCACCTCAGCCTTCCTCCCTACGTCCCTAAAGTGAAAGAAGCTGGTGTGCAGGGAAGGGGGTCCCAGCAGCCCTGGGGCAGGTGATTCTGACACTAGGCTGGATGCAGCTTCCCTGCTGGACAGGCAGCAGCCTCGTGTGGGCTCTGCACTCCCATGGGCTTAGAGCTCTTCCGGTTTAGCAGCGAATTCTCTAAGCTGGGCTACGCGCCCCTGTCTCTCTGACACCCGAAACCCAGCACTAGATTTACCAAGCTCGCAAGGCAGCCTCGTGAGATGCTTGCCAGGACACGAGGCTAATAATTTAATCAGGTGAATTCAGACGGGGTCCTGCGGCGGCTCGGGTTGCGTTATATAACGGGGTCTATGGGAGACTTCGCTGGCTGATAGGCCAGGCTGCACAGCCTGCTCCAGCATGGCCATTAAAGAGAAAGTCTGCCTCCCTTTTGTACCCTGTCCAATGTCATGAAGTTTCACAAGGAGAGAAATGCATCTTCCTTTCCATAAAACTGTGGCAGGGCTTTGAAAATTAAAATGGTTTGGTTTAATAACAGAAAATATCGTGTTGTGGCTGCCTTCTCCCGAAGCAAGAGCCAGAAATGGTGCAATTCCATCTAAGAGACTGCACACAGGTTTCCATCAGGCTTTGGAGTGGGTTTAGCAACCCAGCCAGCTGGTCCTACTGAGGCACTTCACCCCACAGACCTGCACAGTCTATTAGCACATGTTATCAGGGGCCTGGGGCAGGTGGCTGGGTGAGAGCTGCTGCTCTCCTCAGGTGCACGAGGTCTCCTGGGCTGGTATGACATGCTCACTTGCCTGTCCTTCCTTGGAGGGTTTGATTAGTATCTGCCCCACACTCAGCATGTTCACACCCTGCCACTGGGTGACTGGGGGCACTGCTGCAGCATGTGACACCACAACACACAGGACAGGAGAGTAGGAAAGATTCAAACACTGCAGCAGAGATTGTGCCTGCTCTGCAACACCGAGATTTGCTTTGCAACAGACAGAGCATCAGGTGGGAAGGGACCAGCACATAGCAATCTCAGCTTTTTGGATCATTTGGACCCCACTCATCCTTCCCTTCCTTCCAGGTGCTCCACTAATTCCCCACTGGTCATACTGAACTGCAAACCCAGCAGTTTTCAGAGATGAGTCAATCTCTAGGTGGGAATCCAAGGTTTACACTTAGGTTCATGCTGTTATTTTAGTTTGTGGTGTTTGCTTCTCATTACGGTAAGCTCCTAGGAATGTCAGCACCAAAATAGCACAGAATCACAAGGTTACCTGATGAAGAAAGAAGTAAACAAGAGGGATATTCTTTCTCTCTACTTCTCTTTTATTATTTTTCTTTTTATTATTATTTTTTTCCCCTAAAAAGAGGCATCCTGAGTACTGACATTGAAAACCGGGGTGGAGATTTCAGATTTGGAGATTAGGTTTACCTAGATACAGAAGGTGTTTTGGACAGGCTTTGCCTAACCTCCTCTGAGGAGATGTGCAGCCAAGGTGCCATAGGTCTGCAGCAGCTGTGGAGATGCCATTCCTGCTGGCCCACCCTTGCCAGACACAAAGGTGGGGCTCTGCCACTTCTGGGGAGCACCAGTGCCCTGGCTGGCACCAGCCTACCTATCTCTGGTAACTGGAGCTGACTCTGCAGGATGACCCAGCAAAGTAAAAGTGCCCTTTGGAAGAAGCTGCATATTAGGGATGTTGGACTGGCAGCACTGCCTCTGATCCCCATATCCCAGGGCTTATCCCAGAGGAATTATGAGCACATGTTATTCGGTGTTCAAGAACTTCACCTGCAGCAGACAACACCTGGCCCTCTCTCAGAGGCAAAAACAAGCACACACAGCCTCTTTCCAGAACCACACTGAGGTCTCCCAGGATACCAGTGCACAGTCCAGAAGAGATTCAGAGCTGTGCTTCTCTGTTTAAACTCCATGAGAAATCAGAGTAGGCAAAAAACAAAATCAGCATCTGGCAATCAGAGAGAGGCCAGGAGTGACTTCCCTGTTTCTTGGAAGGCAGTGCAGATGGTGGGAAATATTTCAGTGGCAGCAGCAGTAACCTGGCACTAGGGCAGCTGGGGTCCAGCTCCCTCCTCTCCTGCGCCCTTTGTGTGACCTTGAGCACTGGGCTTGCACAGAGCCTGCACTGGTGCCCCCACTGCAAACAGCCTCCACCTGCACAAGCACAACTGCATTCTGGACAGGAGGGGTGCTTGGTGACCTGAGGTCCCCATCAGTATGTGGAGGGACCCACATACCCCTCCTTAGAGGCACAGCAGGAGATTGGGGTTCAGCCACCACCTCTGCTGCTGCTTCTCTGCGTGACTTGGAAAGGACATCGCTCGCTCCAAGTGTCTGAGAGGGCACTTGGGAGGCAGGGTCACACGGAAACCTGGGCTCTCCTTCTGCAAATTAACAGGTCAGGCTGCCAGCCTGGGGATTGTGTTATGCTCCTCCTCTACCTAGAGGATGCCTGGGGCAGCAGCAGAGACAAACAGCAGGGCTGAAGGGGACTGCTGAGGCAAGCAATGCTTTCCAGCATTAGTTGCTCTCTTCATCTCCCCTTCTACTTTTTTGAAAAGAAATCTACTATACACAAAAGTGGTTCAAAATGAAAAACCAAACCAAAACAACAACAACAAACCAACAAAACATCCTTCTTACAAAACCAAAATAACCTCCATATAGCAAAATGTACTTATTTACTTACTTCGGCTGCTGTACCTGGCTGGAGTGCAGTGGTTCTGTGGGATCACCCATATGCCAGATAGTCAAGATAAGCCAGCAGCTGTGCCCTTTATCCCTGTCTGGTGTACTAACAAAATGATAAAAAAGCCACTGCGGTTTCACTGGTCACACTGCACACATGGCTCAGGGCTCCATGGAGGAATATTGTGACAAAACTGGGGAGACTCCAGGCATGAGGACATGTGATGTCAGCTCCTTCTGTATCAGCAAGAAGGGACAAGCATGTGGGGCACCGCTGTGCAAATATGTGCAACAGAAATTGCCTATCTGTTGCAAGGGCAGGGATGAAAGTTGGAATGTGGAGAAAAGTGGAGTAGAAAATAAGGCCCAGAAATGTAGCTTTGGCCTTTTGTCTTCCTAACCTTCAGCAGAAAAACCTGTGGGGAGCACAGGCACAATTCCTTCAGACATATTTACACCATGCATCACACTAAAAACTCTGTTGAAGTTGCAAATAAACCTGCAGCTGGATTGTGTGGAGAGAGGGCCACTGGTGCCTGATTTGGAGCTGCCTGGCCCTGGCGTCTCTCCCTTCACCCCTTGCCATGCTCAGGCCTGAACATACTTTGGAAAGAAGATGCCTGCTTCAAAACAGTGGCAGTCACTGTATTTGGCCAGAGGCAGCCAAAATGTGGAGGCAGGCAGCAGCTGGTGGAACACAGAGGAGCTGTGAAAATGTCAAAGATAGCAAAAGGAGCAGCATCCCCAGCAGACACCACCTGCACGGGAAATTTCCAGGCATGGGCAGGTTTAAGTTTTTCAACAAAATGTTGCAGGGGCTTCCCAAGAGAGAGAGGCGACTCATATCTCTGTGTTTCTCATGGGCCTGAACCAACCAAGTCACAGCCCAGCAAACCCAGGTTTTGTGCCTGCAATTAGGATGGAGATGTTTCATGAGATACTGCAGGACACGTAATAGATGTCCTGGCTGGGAGTGCTGCAGGAAGATGAAGATACCAGGAAAAGCTGGGCAAAAGATCTCAGTTTGAAGGGACTTTGAAAGGAGGAAGGTGTGGTTTCAGCTGGAAGGGCTGGGGACCTTACAGCAAAGCAGGGGAGGAAAGGTAAAGATTGGTTTGGGCTTCAGGGTCTACTTAAGAAGCATGTTCTGTCAGGCCAGCTGAGTCCTGGACTGCTACAGCTGTGTGGTCATTGACATGTGGTTGAACTTGAGCACGGGAACATGCACAGACCATGGGAAGGGGCTCCATCACCTCAGCATGGATAAATCTGGTATTAAATGCTGGAGGAGGCAGTGGGTGAATATGCAAGTGTCACGTTACAGTTATAATCTATTTACAGGTAGTTGGGGGGCCCTTTGAAAGATAGAGCATGGTGCTAATAATGCCAAGGTCATGGGTTTGATCTCTGTATGGACCATTTCACAAAAGAGTTTGACTTGATGATCCTTCTGGGTCCCTTCCAACTTTGGCAATTGGGTAATTCTGTAATACGCTGATTTTACACCTTGCATAAAGTAACAGCACTGAAAAAAAAAAAAAGAAAATAAATAAGAGATACCTCTAAACTGAGGAGTGAGCTCTGTGGAGAAACCCCTTAAAAATGGTGTGGGTGATCCTGAATTGCTTCAGAGAGAAGCAGAAAACCAGATGGATAAGTATGGAGAGGTCATGTGCACAGGGAAGATGGAAAGGAAACTAGTCACGATGGTGGGAATGGTCTAGGCTCGCCTGTTGGAGTTTGTTTTACACAGAGCCTGTCACTCTTTCAAGGGATTCCACTGCAGCACTGGGGTGAAAGCAGAACAGAGATCTCACATCCATTTTAACCACTTCCTCTCCCTTTTGGCTGAATAGCTGAGCTCACAAGATCCCACAAAGGTCGCCCTGCAACAGGATACCCATTCAGTGACGTGGAGAGATCTTGCTCCTCTTCTTCAACAGGCCATTCACCTTCCAAGGTGTTTGGTGGCAGGCAGGGGAGGGATTTCACAGGGACCACAGAAGGAGTGAGTGGGAGCTAGTGTACATCACCACGGAGGGCTCTCATGGTCCTCTGCCACAAAAACATCTGAACCCCACTTCCAGTTTTCCTCTATGAGAAAGAAACCCTGCACCAAATCTTTATCAGTGGCACTCCTCAGCAGCTCCATAGCCTTCAGGATGCCTGGGAACATGGGCTGCTGTCTGCCTGGGGCTTCCTATCTGTGAGGGAGGCAGCTTCGGTGGCCTCGGACGTTATCCGGTAGCATCTGTTTCCACACTGTCCTTCACAGATGGTGCTGCTGCAGGACCCCCAGGGGTCAAACTTACACCCAGCTGCTGGATGTGCCTGTGCAAGGCCAGGGCAGCCACAGCCAGGCAAAGCAGAGCGTAGCCTCCTTTATTGCAGTGTATAAAAGCAAGGGATGTGTTTACAGAGGTCTGAAAGGGCTGGCTTAGGACTTGAGATATTCTTCAAAAGGACAGGAGCCAGCTGCCATGGGAAGCAACCTCCGTCCTGGTCCCCAGTTGCATGTCAAATCTAACAGCAACCATTAAACAACAGTTGATAATGCTCACAGCACTAATAGCGTTGAGACATTGTACAAATGGTCGCTCAGTTAAGTATTTGCAGTAAAATCTGCCTGGGAAGCATTTTTTCTCCAAGTAGATGATATTTGGTCCATGCTCAATTTTTTCTTTCCTGTTTCAGGGTCTAGTTCCTCCCTATTTGGCAAATCATAACGTTACTTCCAGGTGGGCAGAAGATGGACTTTTGATAGAGATTCATTTTTAGATCTAAAGGGGTTCTTATCACTGCCAAACACCTGAAACTCCCCATAGTTTCCATTTTTATCCAACTCTTGGAACAACCATAGCACAGCTTCAATCTTTTGCCTGGAATCAGGGTTTAAAGGTCAAAGACAACATCTGCAATAGTCTTGAGAGTGAGCCTGTGCAACACTGGATTTCACATTAAAATTTCCCTCATTTGCTGCATATACAAATCAGCTTTATGTACCTTGTAAGAGTGCTTAGAAAGCGCTTCAAGTTCCAGAGAACAAAGTGGAGGTATTATTAGCAGAGAGCAAAGAGCAGAGCTCTTGCTCTCTCTGTAAGCAGGCATCATGCTGAGCAGGAGGTCTTAAATAGTTTCCTCTGAGACAACTTTGGCTCCTTCTGTTACACAGTTTTACTCAAGTGTTCAACAAATTATCTCATGAAGGAAGCAAATATCACAAGAACAATGTCCCTCATATGTCTTGCAGGGATTGAAAACCACAGCATGGAAAGAGCAGCCTCAGCTCCCTAAACAAGCTAAACAGAAAGGAAAGGCACAGAGAGGGAAATCCTCTCTGACTTTGTTATGGAAATGTGATACAGTTTGACATTTTAATTGCGATTCTCCCCTTATTATCTGGCACACGTTCATAGTGCCCAAGATGTTGTTTAGTGAATCCAGCTGCCTCCTCCGCTCCGTTTGAAGTCCGGTGACTCCGCGTGATAGGGGAGTGTGAGACTCGATGTGATTTGTGTATGAGGAAACATAAATATGTCACAGGAGTTTAGTCTTATAGGTCTGCAGAGTTTATACTCACAAAATCTGTTGTACCCTTGTTTACACACCCAGATCCAAAGGCCTGACACACCCTCGCTCCAGCTCAAAGCTTTCATCATTTCTGCCTCCTTTCTAATGAGGCCATTGCAAAGCATGTGGATGATGTTTGACCACAGTTTAATATATCTAGGAAAATGTGCTCTCAAATGTTAAGAAGAGCTTTAATCAAAGTGGTTCGTTGTCATTAGCTGAGATGAGCACACGCAAGGTTCTGCTGCCACATGTACAAACTCCTAGGCATGGGCCTCCTCATGTGCCAAAAACTTGTCCCCATCAAAAAAAAAAAAAAAAAGTGGAAGACTTGCAAATATATTAATTTTAGTGAACCCCTGAGCATAGACACCTGAGTACAGCAATGCAGCTGTGCTTCAGTGATGAACAATGTTTGTGCTCTTCCTGCAGCTTACTTCTGCCAGCCAGAATTGTTGAGATAAACTCATCTGTTTGGTGCTGAACTTCACTACAGTTGCCAGCCACAGGGAAGGCTTGGCATAAAATGGTCCCATGATTCTATGTAACAGAAGAATGGAAAGATTTACCAATGGGCAAATTTAAAAAAAAAAACATAGGAAGCCCAGGGGTCTAACTTAAGGGAAGAGACTTTCAAGAACATCCTATTGGAAGCAGTCCTAGTCTCTGAGTCTCCTTCAAACCACAAGTTGTAAAATCTGTGTTTCTGAAATTGAGAGATAGTAATAGCCTTCCTTTGAATAGGAGGGTCTTTGAGAGAAGCAACCATGTGAATACAATGACTCAGCCTATTTCACCTTAGGACTACAATTGCCTCCCTGAAAGCAGTAAGAGCTCTGCCCTCCTTTGAGCGAGAGAAAACTGTTTGGTAATTAATGCTGCTGGAATAAATGTCATAGTAAAGACTACCACAAAAAGGCTTGGTGATCTTCCTAACCCCAAGTCCAGTCCTTTCTCCAGCACTGGGAGAGCAGGGAAGAGTGTTGGCAGGACACACTTGAAAAATCTGGCTAGAGATGAGATCTGTGTCAATGGAGCCTTACATAAAGGTGTCGCCTGGGGAACATCCAGTTCTGTGCCATCTCACTCTTACTTGAGGCCTGAGCTGTTAAATTTCTCTTGCTTCTAACCTTTACTTCTATAGCCCTGATGAGTGAGTTGGTGTGATAAGAACCCATAAGTGAGTCACAGTTTGAGGAACAAGATTCAAAGTAACATTCTGTTCCGGATGCTCAGGCAGAAACTTTAATGAGTAGTAAGACAATCATCACACTGAAAATGTCAGCTAATTGCAGGACCAAATTACTGGAGCTTTGCCTTCATGGACACACAAAAGATAGCTCCAGTTTCTAAAGAGCAGCTTTAGAAATAGCACATAAAGGGGGCTTAGGTGCCCAGGTCACAATTTTCAGGGGATCTGAACACATGGTTTCAGGTAGGGACATTTCCTGCTCAATTTCACAAGAAAGTAGGGTTCTTCTCAAGAGGGAACACAGGAATACGGCTTAGATGTAGCATCTAACGATACTATGATGATGTGGTTAGCATGGGAATTGAGTAGAAACTTAGATTACTCTTCTCGTTACTTTAAGATTCATTCATCAATTAACTGCAAAGTGACTTGTCCCCCAGATACATGACTATAGGCTGCTATAGTTACACAAGAAATGCAATCAGCTCTGCAGAAATGACATCCTTGCTGCCAGCAGCCACCATGTCCTGGTCTTCACCACACTTCATGTAGCAACCAGCTGAGCTGGGGAGGTGGCTGTGGTGAAAGCTGGAGAACAAGCAGGTGTGGGTAAAGTAGCCCTTAAGAGAGCAGAGGGACTCACAATGTTTTATCCCACCTGTGGCATATTAGTAATCTCATTGCCCATCTCTTAAACATTATTTCTTATTTATGTCCAGAGTCTTGGCAAAGGGAGCCATTCACTGCCCAATGCCAGAGGTTTAGTGATAAGGGAACATGGAAATGAAGCCAATACTTATTTTTGTCACTGAAGCATGTGCCTGATACTGTAGCATGAGCTTTGTCAGGCCTTACTTGTCTTCATGCCAAATGCTCAAATGATGTGAGAGTGGGGTGGGGGGGGGGGCACTCAGGAACATTTTGCTGAGTGGAAGCTCCTCAATAGGACTTCCCTCTCCCCTGCCTTCACCCTTTTGTTTGAGGAAAGCTGGTCCCTGACCTGTCCAGAGCATGAACTCAGCTAACACTTGAACCAGTTAGAGGCCAAGCAACTTATGAACCTCTCATCTCCCTGCAGCTACTGCTGGGAAATTGCACTTGTCCCAGGAGCAGGATCAGGGAACTAAACACAAAGCTGTGAATTTGCAGCTGATCTGGGTGAGAAGAGCCCACATGCTTTAGATGGATATCCATTTCCACCAGCAGAAATATTGCTACCCTAGCCACTGAATCAGTGAGCTTGGGATTAAAAAGGGAGCAGTGTCCACCTGATAAAGGTGATTTGCTCTTTTGCTTTAATTGTGGTGCTCAGGAATGCAACTGATTGTAAAAGCTCCATGAGCTTCAAAATATCAGCTGAGCCTCAGTACCTAGCCATGCCCAGGCTCCACACCCTCAGCAAAGGAGGATTTAAATGAATTTTGTGGCAGCAGTGAAACCTGCACCCCCCACCTCCTATCTGTGAAGTGCTCACACACAGAATCCATTCCTCTGTCCAGCTGACACACAGCAATCTCCAATGACAGACCATATGTCTGGGCCTTCAGAAGTGATTTAGGCTGACTGACTGATTTTTCCAGGGCAGAGAAAAACATCCTTATGTGGTCCTAAAAAGAGCCAGCAAAGATATTACCCAGCCCAGCTGCCAGTCACTCCCTGTTGGTTGATGGCAGCTCTCCCTTGTCTTAGTGCAAAATTTTTAGTGCAAATCAGTTTTAGCAGTAGGTTAAGCTAAACCAGATGACTTTGTCCTTCCTCAGCTGAGGAACACCACCCTAGCAGATCTGTGGGATGTCGTACAAACTCCAGCAGAAGCATCCTTGCAAGTAGGTGTTGAGTGCAAACATCCTAAAATTTTTCCTGTTCACTTGCAAAGTCAGTGTGCATCTTGGTTCTCAGTGGCAGAGATCATTTCATCCACTGCATTGTCTGGGTCATTTACCTAAACCACAGGATCCTTCCTGGTTATTCCATATGGGGGGCAGACATACTCTGCATGCAATGGGAGCTGCCTTACAAGGCTTTGTTGGGGGCAATGCAGGAGAAGTGAGTTTCTGCAGCCAACTACTGACATTGAATAGCCCTGCTCCTTTCAGGAATCCACTCGTGAGACCCTTTAATCACCCATTCCCATTGATCCCTGCCCAACATTGCTAGTTTCACTGACTCTCCTCTTACCCCCATCTCTCTTTATGGGATCACCTAACCTCTCCAAAATTAGTAGTGCTATGTTTAGCCTGTTCTGGCACTCCGGGCACTCCTGTGGATGCTGAGATGGTCTCACAGGGACTCTACGAATTTCCACTGCTATTGGAGAGAGGAGTGTTTTCAAAACTGCTGACACCGGATCCCAGTGAGTGAACTAAACCGAGAGGCTGGAGCCTGTGAAATGTTCTTAATATAACCGGGCAAATGGCTCCCATCTTGTGTTACTGAAGCCTCGCAGTCATGTGCCCCAGCAGCCCCATGTCCCTGTCAGGCAGGAGGGCAAAACTGTGAGGTCATTTCCAACAGCTCTGTTTCTGTGACATCATCACGGGAAAGCCGAGCATCTACTCATTTTAGGCGTGGGAAGTCAGAGGAAGGGGCAGGCGCAGGACATAAGCTTTCCTTTCTGCTTCCATGTGAGCCAAGCATAACTCTGAAGGGTAGAGTGGGGTCATTTTCTTCCCCTTCCCTCCTCCTTGGAGGACACTGTAGCCGTGTCACTGGCAGCTGTTTGGGAGTGCTGGGCTCTGCTCCAGCCCTACCAGAGTATGCAAGAGCCATCTACAGGTGATGGGAGATAAGGCGGCACAGCCCTACCTTCCCTTGCCAGCGGGGGGCAAGAGATAAACCAACCCCAGGTGCTAAGCCCAGCTTCCCTGCCTTGCAGCCCATCCCCAGGGTCACCACCATCCCTCTCACAGCACACCCATACCTGCTGTGAGTGGCCACAACCTCTTCCAGCTCACAGCTGCTAACTTCAAGACAGGGAACCACCATCTGAGCTTGCTGGGAAGGCTGGCAGCCCCTGGGGTGGTGAACTCGCCCAGAGTGCCACAGGGAAGTGCCACTTGCAAGCCACCACAGGTGTGAAGCCCCATGGAAACAACTCCAGAGCAGCCCTCACATGCCTCTAGTAAGGCAGCAGGAGGCCAGACCTGTGTGAGACCAAGAGAGTGGATTCATAGAGCAAGAAAGCAACCTTCACCTCTCAATCACCAGCCTTGAGATCTAGCTAGACTTCGGCCATGCTCCAGAGAGCTTTGCTGGCTGCTGCATGGTGCTTGCCTGTGGCAACCTGCATGGCCACCATGCCAACATGCAAGAGGAGGCAGAGCCCAGCTGGCTGCTGGAGAAAACACAGTGGTCATGCACAGGATACTAAGGAAAGTCAGTCTTGCATTGGAAAGAGAGGGCTCCAGATGGAGAGTGGTATTGCAAAATATTTAGAAAAAAATGGGAACATCTGTTCAAAAAGGAATTGCTGTAGGAGGTGGGAGAAGGTCTAGACTGGAAGACCACTTTCACACAGTAGTTCTTGAGAGATTTCATGTAAATCTATAAACTTCTGTGCATTTGCTTTTTTCATCCACTGTTAGCATAACAGTTCCTCCTTTCTTCCATCTTGTTTTTCTGCATGGACCAATGCTCACAAGAGACAGGAGGAGAGCTCTGGGCATGCTCTGTGCCTAAAATTATACTGATCCCAAGAAAGGCATCTGGTGTTTCTCTTCCACAGATATTTGCCTAGCTCATGGGTTTTTGCTTTTTTTTTTTTTTTTTTTTTTTTTTTTTTTTTTTTGCTCTCTTGCCTCCAATATCTCATTTTTCTCTTTGTTTCCATTCAGGGTATTCCCCCACTACCCCCACCATCCCTCTGTCCTCTTCCATTTGTTTTCTACATATTACTCTCATTGAACCAACTCTGGCTTCTGAGTGCTGTAGCCCCCAAGGGCTCTGTCTGACTGACACATGCCATATTTTAAAGAGTGTGGACTTAGCCCCAGTGAGGTGAAAGAGCAGTAGTCAGCATGTAGGAGCTGTGCAGCATAATAGAAAATACAGCTTTTAATTAAAACTGGTATTTTGGGACCTCTGTTAGTGGCAGCCCCACTGAAATACGACGTTGCTGAGGCCCCATGGGTTGTAGTGTGATCCCATCCCCAGGAGCTGCTGCTCCCACCATCAGTGCCAGCTCTTGGAGTGATGGGAAGTGCTCTGCGTAGTGACTAAATACCCAGCTTGGGCTCAGAGCACTCCCATGACAGGATGGAACAGCTTTGTAGCCTGGAGCAATGACCTGTGTGGTAAAGTGCAGGTTGCAGCCATGACACTGCTTTGCATACTGTTTCCAAATATATCCACATAAAATTACATGAAATTGAAATGTTGTGGGATTGTGTCCCTGCTGTCACATACATGAGTGGGACTAGATCCCAGGAGACTGAGAGCAAGGTCTTCCAACATCAGCCTTGTTTATTTGACGCAGAACAGCACCTGCTCTTACATCTTATTCTGCCAATATCTAATTTCATTTATTCCTTTCGTTTTTGGCACCTGCTGCAGATGACTCTCCAAAGCACTCTCTGCAAGGACAGCCCCATGCCTTTCCCAGCAGGATGCAGCACCCCAGCTCTCTTTTCACTCCTCCTACCCTTGAAGGTACAGCCACAGCTGCAGGGAGACACATCTGGGGATTAGACCCAGTGCTCCAGGCACAGACAAGCCTTGATTTGCTCCTTGTGATGCTACTGCCTCCCTGTGATAGCTGGGGCAAGCCACTTGGACCTTGATCTGCAAAGACAAGCATGTCTTGGTCTTGGTGTCTGTAAACCTGACTGACAGCACCACCTTATTTCACAAGTACCACAGTGGAAGCGGATGTGCCCTACGGACAACTCGCAGGACCAGGATGGCATCTCAGAGAGAAGACAGCAATAGGCTGAGATCATTATGAATAATTCTCTTAAAATGGAAGCAGTGCTTCCCACGTGTCCCTGAATACCTTATCTCCCTGGCACAAGTGGAAAGGGCACTGGGAACCTCAGCTTGCCCGGTTTGGTTCCTGTGCCACGGTGCCCTTGCACAATGAAACCGAGGAGCTCTCAGAAAGCTGCAGCAGCTTGACACAGCACTTCTCATTTCCCTCTGTGCCCTTTCAGCCGGCCCGTGATCTGTGCCCAGGGCATGTCATGGGTATCTCTCAACTCAAAGTCACAATGTTACCTTCTGAATTTTCAAGCAAAAGAATGCCTGTTCCATGGGTGGGCTGTGAGATCAATGTTTCCCGTCAAAGGTGAAGTGAATTAGTACTCTGTCCTCCAGGGTACATCTGCCAGAGAGCACTGAATAGCACTTCAGAGAATATCAGAGGGAGAAGAAAAATTAAGTTTTTAGCATAGAAGAAAATGTAGTTTTTGGGGCACACCTGGTGCCCAGAGACAGAGCTTATTTGATAAATAGAGGTTGGTTGCTTGGGGTTTTTTTTAAATTTATAATATTAGGATGGGTCATGAGGAACAGCTTCATAATTTGGACCCAGCAATACCTCTGCCTATCAGCAGAGGAAACAAACAGCAAAGAAGAGCTGCCAGCAGTGCTCCTCCCCCAGCACTGCCCTCAGTGAGGCCCTGGGGCTCCTTGGTGCCAGATTCCAGTGAGGGAGCATAGGCCTCCAGGTGGGAAAAGGAGTCAGCAGTGACTGAAGATAGTCATTCTCTCACCATAGAGTGCCTCAGAGGTCTGGCTGGAAAAAGGAAGGACCACCAACAAGAACCCAAGTTCATGCTGGCTGCTGACTCAACATGGGAATGAGGTTTCAGAGTAGGAGATGCGGGTCTGTTTTGGATTTTCTAAGAATGTTTTGTACAGCTCTGGAAGTGGGGGCCTTAATGACTGCTGCAGTCATGTAATGGAGGGAAGACCAGGGTTCTGCCATTTAGCCCCAGACTTCCTGAGTGGAGACCCTTGAGAGCTTCCCCAGGCTGTGCAAGGGCTGCAGAGCACAAGGCACTGATCGTCTTCCCACTCTTGCCCTTGCTGAGGCCTGTTTGAGGAGAGCCATCCTCAGAGGAGGAAGAGGAACTGCACCTGATGTTGTGCCTCAGCACCTGTCCTTCAGGACATGTGCAGGGGTATTTTGGCTGACAGCAGAGCTCAGCAAAAAAAGTCATGAAAAACCCACCCCAAGGGACTCTTGTCCTTTTTATTCACAGATTTAGGTCTTTCACACACCAGCAACCATGGAGTTAAGACTGCAGTTCAGATGAAATCCAAACATTTGCAAGTGTGGGAATTCCCAAAGAAAGCAACAAAACTACCTTCGCTCTGCCCTCCCAGCAGTGCTTTTACACAGCCTGCAGCTGAGTCTGCCTCGGCCAGCTGCAACAAAGACTTTAATCTTATCAGTGACCATAAAAACTCAAATTCCTCTTAGCAGAATTGCTGATGGGGACAGTAGTGCTAAGCCTGGCTTCATTGCAGGCTTGTGCAGTCAACAGCAGGGAAAAATGCTATATCACAAATTCCTGAATCACAAATTCCTATATCATCCCCCACTCCACAGGATCCAAAATGGCTTTTCCCTCCATCCACTCCAGGGCTAGGATTTTCACACTATTGCAGTATAACAGGTACAATGCTTCCTACAGGCTCATCTAAAACTGCTGCAGAAGTGCTCTGCTGTGACAGCAGGTGTGCTTGGCTGCAGGTGGGACTGACAGCTCTCCTGCATGGCTCCACCCAAAAGGCAAGGCAGGACAGTGTGCCTGTGAGCACAAGTTCCTGGGAAAAGTGTGCTTCTTCCTGCAAGGTGCAGGATGTTCAGCAAGGATGGTGTATATCCATGGCTTGGCATTTTGATGGTGAGAAAGCAAAGCTTCAAGTGCTCATCTCCCACCTGGGCTCTCTTCCATATATGATGGCAGGTGTGCCACTGCCATTATCCAGCCTGCTGTCTCAGGTTCATACCACTATCTCTCTACCTGTCCTCTCTTGAGGTATTTATCTATCACCTGCTATGAGCCCACCAGCTGTGCCCAGCCTCCCCACACTTTCAGAAGAATTAACCATTTCTGTTTCCCTTGCCTCTGCTTTATGGTGCATGTGTTCTCTCAGCCCACTCAGCCACATCCATTTCCCTCTCCATGCACAAGAGTGGTCTTTACGTGTACGCTTCTCATGTAGAGCTCTGAGACGATCTGAGCACTGCTCCAGCTCTGTCTGGTCTCCAATGGAGATGCCTCACCCATGGAAGGAGCTTTCCCCTCTGCTTTGCAGCTGCTGGCTCGTCTTGCCCCCTGGGGAGCCACCCCAGGATACCCAAGGACACAGCACCCTTGTGCCAAAGACCTGGAATGACCGTGCAACGCAGACACACTTGAACGCCCTCTGAGAACAGGTCTGTAAGTACTGCTCGTGGCTTTCCAAGGTCTCGCTCCTGATGCTGATAGGAAGTCTCTCTGCTTACACAGGAGAGGCTGGTGGAAATACTTGGCATGCACTTGAGCTCTTGATAAGGCTGGACTATCTGCCAATACACACTGTGCCTCTCCCTCTGTCTGACTTGGAGTGGTCTACAGCTCTCATCTCCATCATATGTCAACAGCTGTGCCTTCTGGCTCCTTCCCCTTGCCTCACCCTTTGTACATCTTGGGTTGTAGCTGCTCAGCACAGGGTTGGCCAAGATGCCAATGTCCAGGTCCTGTGATATCTCAGTGCTTTGGGAATGGAACCATGGAGGATATCGCAGAGGCACACAGCAGTGCTTGCAGCTGCATTCAGACACGTGGCTTCCCTCCAGGAGTGTGCATCTAACCCCAGTGTTGGGCAGAGGGAGATAATGGGCCTCCTTCCTCCTACTGTCAAAGGCTGGGAGGTGACAAAGAACCATCCTAATTAGGGGCTACAGAGATGACGCTTTCACTGAGAACAACTTTTATTTATGAGCCAGATTAGGAGGCATTAATTGCTTTCTCTCCTGGTTTCTGCTCAGAAAGGTACAGTAATCACAGGAACATTTTTGACATTGTTGACATAGCTTCCCAGCCCTCCTGCTGAGAAACAGGGACTCTTGCATACTTCAAAAGGGCTTAAAGGCTCGGGTTGTGCCACCACAGTAGTAGTGCCGATCTAGGACTGGGGTGGGGGGAATTTGCATTAGAAGGATTAAATACCAGGGCTATTGTGGAATTTTAAACTGATGTTTTCCGGCTGACCACAGGCCCAGAGCTTGTGTGTGGCATGTTTGAGCCTCAAAAGTGCTCTTGATCCTCTGATCTTTTATTTCATAACATTTCTCCCCACTCCCTCCCTTCAAATGTATTTTGCTTTTCTTCTGGCTGCTGAGCAGACACACACTAGCAAAAGGAACACATTGGGTTGACAGTACTGAAAGCAGTATGAAGCTCAGGAAAGGTTTCTTTGCATGTATTTGAAATGCTGAGTGTCTGGATTACTCTTGTAGTCCTGGGCCCTGCAGTAACAACAAAGTTAAGACAAGATCCATTCTGATCATTCTGATCCAAGTGCCCTGTGAAGCTTTCACACAGTCCTGCACAAACACTAAGGAGTGTTCTTACAACTGATTATCTTAAGAGATGCGTGTCTGGCTTGTGGTTCATAAAAAATTCTCCTAACTTTCATAGCATGATGCAAAATGAGAGGTTTCTTGCAGCTTCATCAACATAATGGTGTCTCTGCTGAGACAACACACTACCAAAACATCAGTCCATAATATTTCTGGCACTTCTCAAGTACCTCGCTCTGCAGGAAGAGATTGATCCTGTGAGGATGCTCAGCCTCCGACACCACTGCAACCATCATGTTTCTGTGCCAACCTGCCATCCAGCTGTCATTAAACACAGGCTCAGGCTGCACACAGGTGTCCTGCTGTGGGAGCAAACTGCTTCTTATTAGGTACTGCAGCTGTTTCTGGGTTAATTCTCAGAGTAGTCACCCCCCTGCACAGCCTCATGTAAGAAAAGCATGACTCTGGTAGGGAAAGATACCTGGGGCTGGGGTTTTGGGTTGGTTTTTTGTTTGTTTTTTTGGGGGTTTTTTATGCTCTGCACAGAGGTGAATAGCCAGCCTTCCATTATTAGCCTTGCCACATACAGCATCCCAAAGTTGAGCAAGTCTTGCCTTGGCTTGTCTTTGAGACAGACATTAGAAGCTGAAAAGGGCCAGTCTTGGCCCCTAGAATGCAACATTGTGGTTTGATGTCTGAGCAGGGCCTGAAAGGGAGGCACATGCCCCTGCCTGAAGAATGGGAGCACTGGGGGAGTCCCCTTGCTGCTCCCCCACATCACCACACCCCAGCCAGAAAGCATCCCTCCACAGGATCATCATGAAAACAGGGACCCACAGCCTGCTCCCAGGTCTTGCTTAAACCTGGTTGCCTTCCCAGAGCATAGCCCTGTGGTTTACAGGGCACACACACCCTCTGTGAGCATATCCAGTCTCTGCACTGCCATGTAGCCCTTTGTGGCTGAAGGCCCCTGTCAGTGTCAGCTCAAATTGCTGGGGGCCTAATACACAAATATATATCTGTTCCTGTCCTTTCAAGAATCACTCTTTCTGGTGTTTCCAGTAGTTATAATTCATCCAGGACTTGGCAACTCATCAAAGTGAGCATTTTCCCTTAGTCTGATGCAGCAAAGTAATAAAAGAGCAACCACTAAAGATCTTGGACCAGTTATACAAAGACAGAGCAAGAGGATTAAATTTTCCCCTGCAGCCATGACTCAGCTTTACAGCCCATCCCCTACAGGGTAGTTTTCCCAAAGTGATGGTTGTACCACAGCCAGCTATCCCTCTACCACATTTCCTCACATATCCTGGGATGGATCCTCCATGGGAAGCTGGCCATGCTGTCATGGAAGCAGAAGCAGATACAGGCTTCAAGAGCAGGTGTGCTCTCACCTGCATTTGACAGATGCCTGTTAATTATTTATAAATGCACAAGAGGTGAACTTGGTGCTGGACCAAGCCCCTTTCCCCAATGAGTTTTCCATGCAGATTATGCAGATACCAAGAGGCAAGGCAGGATTAGGTATGAAAGAGGAAGCCAGCCATGTCGTGGAGGAGGTTGGTGATGAAAGGAAGGGCAAAAGGTGTGAGACATTTAGTGGAATTGAAAGGGGATGGTTTGAAGAAGGGAAGATAAATGGTTTTTTACTCATGAGAAACAAAACATAAAGAGGCAGCAGAAGTTTGTCAGAAGTCCCAGAGGGTATTGAGAAGATATACCAGCTTCAGGTTTAAAATGAGCACAGCTCCTGCCCTGGCCACCATATCTTACTTGTGCAATAATCTGTTGGAACCCAGGAATGAATAGTCCTAGAAATGCAGCAGAAGGGCCTGCCATGTGTTGATCTTTTGCAAGACTCATGGATGTGCAATATTCTGCATGTGTAGCATGAAAGGATAAGCAGGACCTGGGGAAATACAGGCATGGCAAGACCTATGCTGAGCTGCCTGTACGGGTCTCTATGGTCCTGGATACTTGGGAGCAATTTGTCTCACAGCAGTGTTGTTCATATCCTCATGTCATCCTTCTCTTTAGGAAGGGGTGGGCAGGAGAACACCAATGATACTACAAGAGGGGCATAAAGTCACCAGTACCTCCTCACAGGAGACACAACCCACAATCCATCCTGCTTCACTCTTGCAGCTCCAAACTGACAGGAGAAAAGAAGCCCTTTAAATCAATAGACAACCCAATGGCTTTCTGATTCACAGTGCCCTGATTCAATATCCTGCTGGAAAAAAACTATGTCTCTATTTGATGGTCTACTCAGTAAAACATCTTTTTGGAATTCTGCACTGACCACATCAGACCACACAATTCCTCTCCTCCTTGCCAGGATGCACTTACATGTTGCCTACTTTAATAGTTGAGGTGGCCCATTTACTTTAATCACTTCTTTTCATTGGCTTCTGAAACCTTCTGAAACCATTTCAAGCTGATTTTTTACCCCTGGGCTGAAATTTCTCATGCTCATGCTCGGCCCCGGGTGATGAAAGTTTGACGATAATCTGCTGTGCTGGTGTCTTGATCCAACAAAGTGGTGATTTTGGGCTGGAACAACTGGAACTCACTGATACACTGATTGGAGGAGGCAGGGAACAAATTGTGCCTCCTCACTAACTCCCCACACTCTAATTTTCAGGCCCCATGATGTCTCCTCACCGCTGCTTCAGCACCCAGGCAGTGTCCAGACTCCAGAGCACCCTCCTTGCCTCAGTCCGTGCTGCCTGCTGATCCAACATGCATGGTCCTGCTATGGCTGACCCATGCAGATCACTTCATTTCAGAGACATTAGCAAAGTGGCTGATATTATTAATGAGAAACGTAGTCAGAGAGCCCACAGGCTCAGCAAGCCAAGTGCTTGCAGGGTCCCACTGCTTTTCATTTACTTTTTCCTTTGGCACAAACCTTGCTAATGTGTGGCCCCTGATTTTGCAGAGTGCCCGTCCTTTTCCCTGTGTGCCTCCCCTGCCTTCTAACACACAGTACACAGAGTTTTGCTTTGAAATCCCTTAGGACAAACGGGCCTATTCACAGGATTAAGTGCTGCCCACTATGGTTTCCAGAGCTAGCCTGACTGCAGCACAAGACGTGGGGCTCTTGATTTCAGCTGACTTCTTTTTGGTGTGGGGGAGTGAGCTGTTTTGTGTAGGTTCTTATGGTTCTCTTGCACTCCCTTGTTGTCTCTTTTTCAGAGTCCCTTTGCTTCACTTTTCCACTCCCCTATACATACTGGTGCCAGGAGACCCCTTCAACACCACCTTCCCCTCCCTGCACCTGAGCCCTTGGCAACATGATCTCAGTTGGGTACTTCATCTCTGCACCCCACTGGTAGCTTGAGATCAGACAAGGGTGACATCTGAGACCACATTCTTTACTACACAGCCCCTGTGTGCTCTGCAACTGTTGGAAAGAGCCCTGCTGGAGAGCTCCATTTTGCTTCACCCTGTGAAGAGCCCAGCTGAGCAGATACCTCACCCCAAACATCTGTGGAAGAGACTAAAAGCCTTGAACCCCTTTAAAGTAGTCTGATAGTGAAGACCTCTGGCATTGGCCAAAAGCTAAAGGGGCACGGCAGGGAAAATTATCCAAAGCCAGGCTAAATTCAAAAGAAGGCCAGAGCTCATCTGTGCTCCCCTCACTCTCCCTTGGCATGTCCACCCCTGGAGCACCCACTGCAGAGCCCACAGGGAAGCAAGGCAGTCTCATGAAGGGCAGACTATTAACTTTGAGTCAGAAGGACATTCAGGCAGCCAGCAGGTCTGGGGGGAGGGAGGGCTGCAGGGAGCACAGCCCCATCCTTCCCAGCTCTGGGAGCCCAGCCAGATCAGCTGGGCAGGGGGAATAAAACGTCTCCAGTGTCAGCCAGTGAGGTTTGCCTTCCCCTTATAGCAGCCCTGATGGCTGACTGAGAGACACTGCAGGGAGAGCTGAGCTTCAGGGGTGAGGGGGGCCAAATCCTGGCCTGCAAAGTCAATAGTAATATAACACCCCACTGACTTTTTTGGTTGGCAACAGGATAGATATTTAAATCATAACCTTCTCTCTCCTATACCCCTCCTCCCCACCAAAAATAAATAAATAAACCCAGCAGACCCTGTTTTGGCCTGCCAAGAACTTGGAGCATTTGCTGTGCACTCCCCGAGCCTCATGTTGGGCACTGTCAGCTGAGTCTTTCCTTGAATCAGGGATGCTCACTCCCATCCAGCCCCTGGAGGGGTGCTGGGCACCAGGTGTCAGCAGGGCTGGCCCCAGCAGCTGGCTGGGACCCAGGCCTGTGTCCCTGGGTTGCTGTGCAACCAGAGGCACAAGGCTCAGCACAGCAGTGCATACGTGCTGTTTCATCCATGCCACAGCCAGCTCATAGCAGCCTCTGTGACCCCTGGCACTGCTCTCACGGGCCCCAGCTGGGCTCATTGCCTGTCAGGGCAGCAGCAGCAGAGGCCAGGAGTCTGTGGAAAAAAGGTATTTTTGAGTGTCAAGTAGTGCCCTCAAAGAGCCACCAGCATCTGAGACTAAATTCTTTTCCACTTGAAACAGATGCCTGAAAACAGGTCCTACAAACTCCCTGCTCTCTGCAGGTTACAGAGCCATTGCCCCTCAGCCCCTCAAGCCTGCAATCTTCTTTTTATTGATTTGTTCAGACCCTGGAATAAATGGAGAGCAGAGCCATCTCTTGCTCAGGGGGAATTGTCCCAAACCCCAAGTTTTGTCCTCCCACCCCACAGCATAGGACAAAGACTCAGCTCCACCATCTCCCTTACCCCCTTTCCCTTGAAGGAGTGTCTTTTCCTTGCTCATGGTACTGCAAAACAGCTCTTTCCCTAAGGGAGCTCTTTGTCATTCTTTACAGCTCTGGTTTCTGTTTGCACCCTCTGTCCATCGGTCCTAATCCACAAGGCAATGAATTCAGTGGAAAAACATCCATCAGCTGCAAGGCCCATTGAATATTCCTGATATCAATTAGGATCTAATTTGTCTAGTCTTATTATTCACATATGAGTCCTGTGACTGAGACTCCCAGCTTTAATTTTCTCCCTCTCTGCACCTGGGTTTCAGTGGTTTTGATCAAACTAAATAGCCTGGCTTGAACTTCTATGGCTGCAGCCCCTGACTAGCACCACTGGGCTGGATGTAGCAGAGAAAAGTGCTGATTTTGGGAAGGTGGAAGCAAGAAGAGGAGCTATCTTGGAAGAGCACATGCAGGTAATAAATGTGCAGTGGAATGTCCAGTTACCCCCAGAGTTTTTCTAATAGGATGTCATTCAGGTGAACAGCAGGAAAACGAGCTTTTGTAAATGTGTGGTGAGGCCTGTGTGCTTTCACAGGGTTGGCAGGGACTGAGGTGTCCCCAACAGCCTGCTTTCCATTGGACTGTGCATACCAGTTGTCTGAAAAGCTGAGAAGTCAAAACGAGAGGGCTGCAAACAAAGAGCTAAGTGATGCCAAATATAACTATGGGATCAGCTCCCTCCAGTCTCCTGTGCACATTGACACAGCTCAGGGCAGAACTGCCAGTCCAAGCCCCTATAAATTAAGGCTCTAGTCCAAAAAATGTCTGAAGAGTGTCCTGTTGCCAAATGCAGGTGCTGACTGTGAATATTAGGGCTAAAGCTGCTGCTTTAAAATTTCTGAGAGTTGGATTCTGTCCTATTCCCTCCCTTATAGTGCTGCAGCAGGGGAGCTGCTTAGCTTAGCCCAGCCTTTCAAATGTTGGTGCCTAAAAGTAGCTTCCAAAATATTTGTGGAGCAGCCCTTTTCAGAAGCTCAGTGCATCTGGATGAATAATGTCAGATGTCCTCACAGCTATTTAAAAATGCATTCCAGCCATCTAACTCTGGTATTTGGAGCCAAATTTGAGGTAAGATGGAAAAGTTTGGTTTCACTTGTTAGCAAGTCCTTCAGTTCATACCCAGTGGAGACAAGGGACTAGCAAAATTTAGGACAGCTACAGTAGAAGACAATAGAGACAGAAAATTGGTCTGTTAGCAGATTTCCACCCATTTCTTTTGTAAGCCCATGAATAAATATCTCTCCAATGCCACTGTTTGTTTTTATCCTTACTGAAAATGGTCCTCCTATTATTTTTACCTCATCCCTTGGCACTTTTTGTAATCCCTCTAGTACATTCTTTTTGTGAAGAAATCTAGTCTGAACAGAAGATAGGTCATGTTCTTGGCCACACCTCTGTTTCAGCCTAGACAACAGTGGGCTATGGCATGAGGTTATAGGTTGTGCCACTGACTGAATGGAAACAGGAATGGCTATGGGACTGTGCTTCCTTTGTCCTTCAGATATGTCTTACTTTCAGGAATGGTGCACAATAGGTTCTAAGGAGTGGTTGTTTTGGTTTTTTTCTCAGTGACTATTTAAAATTGAGCAACTTTTTCTTCCTGTATCATTTTTGTACAACTCATAGTTTATATGCACCTCCTTTCAGGGCAAAGGGGATATTCAGGAATGCTGAGCTTCATAGACTACTGAGCTTTGCCTTATGACATGAACAGGTCCCAGGCACTGTTGAGTGGACAAACCTGGATGATGGAAGCAGTGGGTCTGAGAGGAGGTAGAATATGAGTGTGCAGGGCTGTACTCAGAGGAGTTCCACTCTCAGCTCTTCCTATCAGAGGGAGCCTTTCACTCCCTGTGTCTTTGGGAGCCATCTTTATTAACTAAAATCAGCTCAGGGTCTTTGCCTGCAGGTTCCAAAACAGTCCCATCCTTGTCTCCCTCCTTTCAGCTCCCTCTCTTTAACTAATACTTCCTCAGGGCTAGGGGGATTGCAGAGATCCCAAGGGAGTGGTAGTGGCAGGGAAATCCCAGATATCTGGAGATGACCTGCTGTAGGGGAGGAATTTAAATGCCAGCCTTCCCATGAGAACTCAGGAAACATGGGGAGAAGGACCTGACTACTTCTGTCAAGTCCCTTTGACATTCAAGAAAATGTTGCCCGAAGACCTCAGTGGGTTGGCTCTTACAAGATGCATCTTCTTGATGTTCTCCAGGCACAACTGCTCCATAGAAACACATTTGGCCTGAGCAGGGATAAATGAGCTTGTGTGTCCCAGGCCTTTAACCCTCTCAGTCCTGGCTGGTCACATACCAACAGACACTGGTACTTGAACTATGTCTTTACAGAGTTCCACTGGTGGGGAGGAGATGTTCTCATGGCAGAGAACTCTTGTGGGGGCCACAATGGCATTGTGAGCTTGGTATTTTATGAGTTTGTCTCATGTGAACACAGTCCCTGAGGAGAAAACGACACAAAATCAATTGCACAGATCAATATCTGTTCTGATGTATTTCCTGGTGACAGGCCAGATGGAAATTGAAGGTAAACATAGTCTGAACAAAGTCTGGGCACAGCAAAATGTTTCAGATGGGAACCAGAAGTTCAGAGCTCATCAGAGCCATCTCCATGCACACATTACCAACACCAACCAAACACAAATAAATTATTAACAGGGCTGCTATGCATTAGCCTCAGCTTTTGGTCCCCTCCCTTCACTTCTGGAGAATTTCACCAAAAAGGCAGATGGTAGGGAATTGTGCATTTAGAGATATTAATTAGATATTTATTTTCCTGTGAACCTCATACAATTCTGAGAATCCTGTTTCCCACTTCTTAATGCCTCAGTCCACAAACCAGTCCTTTCAGATGGACATTGCTCAAAGGCAGTCCCCTTTGGAGTCCATCCAAAGTCTTAAGCATCCAACTCTTTCCTGAAGTCCTACAGAATAATACAGCAACCCACTTCTTCCTTCTGTGGCTTGATCTTTATTTTTAGAATCTTCAATCCTTCATATGATTGTAAAGAGAGACCAGACATAGGGATGGAAGTTTCTGCTTACGATGAAGAGCTGATACAAGAAAAATCACTTGGGCTTATTACCTCCTTCAGAACATCCTCCCACATTTCCACTTCCCCTTCACTTCCTCTATCCTCCAGCTGTGGGTAGTCTGGACATTCACCTGCCACTTCTGCCTCTTGGCCCATTTTCCATGTCTGTAACACTGCAGCACTGTAATATCAGAAATACTCTTTCTTTCTTGGGTGCTGCCAACTCTTTTGTACTCCATAGCACAGTCACACTGCCAGACTTGTAACAGGCTGAAGGGAAGGAAGCCTTCATTTCTTTTGCCAGGCTCCAGCCCTAGTTTTCAGTATGGTCTGAAACTGGTGGGAGAGTGTCTAACATCAGCTATGATCAGATATAGCCCAAGTGGATGAAGAATCTGGAGCTGAAATTGGTGTTGTTCTTTCTATCCCAAGTGGGGTCTTCATAGCCTTTCGCTTGAACATGGGAATCTTGAGTAAGAGAAGACCAATGGTCAGGTCTCCAGGAGCAAGACATCTCTGCAGAGCACAGCAGCTCTGCACCAGACAACTTCATTCTTGTTCTCTGACCTTGAGTTCCCCCTCTCAATAATTTTATTCATTATACAATACCAGGATTAGACAGTGCTTGCTGGTTGGCACGCTCTGATGGGCACTAATACCTGCTGGCACAGAAACAGGCACATGCCAATACTCCTGTGTGCTAATGAAAAGGCCCCATTTCCACTTACATTTCAGCACACACAAGGTTTCCTGAGAGCCAGCATTGATCTTTGTGTTCAGGGGAACATGTGCTGCCGTCAGTCCTGCCTTGCAGCTCCAGGAGTCCTGCAGCTTAGGGCAATGATGGAGAGGGGGATGAGGGCAAACTGAATCTCTGCAGAATTTTTGTGGGGCCAGAGCTTGTCAGCACCCTGTCATACAAAAGGGCCAGCAGAAAGACAACACCCCAAGAACACTGCACGTGACATTACTGTCATCTCATCAGATTAGCAGGAACTCACTGTCTCATAGTGCTACAGGGCACATGAGCTAAGCAAGGTATTTTTCTAAGTAGGTAGTATTTCTAATGGTCTACAAATGTTGTGTTGGAATAATAACTATTTGAAGCATGTTAGACTTCCAAAAGAAAAATGTCCCTTGTTGCTTCTGATAAACTGATTTCAAGGCCATGGGGCTGAGAAGGAATTTGCCCTCAAGCTTGCTTAGTCCAGAACCAACCACTGTTAAGTATCTTGAAGTATATCTCTGGAGGAACTGATAACAATCACATTTCAACTCAGAATGGACAATGGAGCTATGGAGCCATTAGGCTGATTCAGATGTCTGCTATGACCAGAATGGACAGCATCTGTCCACCTGATCCAAAATTGTTTATGTTTTAGCTCTAGAGGTGATGTATGGGAATATAAAACCTTTGAAAAAGAGGAGTACTGAGTGCAGAAATGGACGTGACAGGTACTACATGGAGAGGTTCACATCCTGCAGTGACAGATCCGATGTTATATGGCAAACCAATTTAAAACTATGCTCCAAGACTACTAACAGCAGCCTGGCACTGCTGCAGTTCCTGTGTCAGACAGTGGGTTGTCTGAAGCCCCTGTGAACAGGACCATATACACACACATGCTTGGTGACAGTCACCCACCCCCAGCAAGTTGAGGATATGAAGATTTGCTACTCAGCTCTTGGGGTGTGGGAATTTTGATTCAGTTCCACACATGCAGCTCTGCAATTCAGGCTCTGCAAACAATAGTTTGGTCACTCCAAGAGCAGTCAGCATGAAAGGGGTGTGACTGGAGTGGCTCTGTTCCCAGAAGTCAGGCCAATTCTCTAATGGGAGCTCAACCAGCATCTCTGCTGAGTGTCCAGAAAAGCAATTTTTGCATCCTCTCTGGAGACAGTTCCAGTTCAGGAGAAACTGCTGCTAGATGAGGAAGACAGCGTGCAGATTATGCCTGTGTGCAGCCAACAGCACAAGCAGACATGTTAGCCAGAGACACTTCTACAGCATGCTTGATCTTTACTTTTTATTCATTGCATTGCATTGTTCTGCATGTCAGCCCCCTCCACTCCCCTCTGCCTCACCAGCCTTTCATTGCCAAACCATGCCACATCTCCTCTCTGCCCAAAACTTGCTTTGTTTCTCTGCTCCTTCCCCCATAATAGGATTTCTCTTTCTCCTCTGTTTCAGATTCACATATCCCATAGAAAACACTCCGATCTGAGTGTTTCCTATTAGAAGCACAGTAAATAACAGAAAATTTTTGCTTAAACAAAAGGCCCTGCTACTAACCTGCATGAGAAAAACATCCTCTCGTGTAAATTCTTTGGGCTAGGCACCATTTCATCCTATCTCTCAGAGAAATCCTCCAGCACAAAGCCTCTGCACAGCACAGTTGCAGTTAACAAACAGGAACTATGAACTGAGCTTGCAAGGGATGAAACAGTAAAACTGACCTTACTGGAATAAGTTCATTCCCGTTTGCAATTATCTGGTGACAGACTTCACCTCAGGCTGAATAAATATAGTAATTCAGTTTCCAGAGCTCCAGTTACTATTTCATAAATGGTGCTCAACTGTGACTTGGCCTGGCTTCAAACAGGGATGAGTAGCTTAGCTCCAATTGATTTGCTCTTTAAGTAAAAATTAGAGCAAGTACAATGCCAGGATTGCCGTCCTCATGTGGAGCATGATATCTCTGAGAGAGAGAGAATATGGCTTTGGACCTTGAGCTGATAGCCGGGTTCTGAAACCAGCTCAGCAGGTGAGCTTCAGAAAATCACCATTCTTCAGGTTTCAGTTTCCTGAAGGAAAAAGGGAGCATCATAATGCAGTGTCACAGGAACCACTAGAGTGTATTTCCTTTTCTTGAAACCAGTATAGACCCTTGTATAATTACATTTACAGTCAACTTCATGTGGTATTTCTTTCAGTGAGGCACTTCCTTCCTAAAGAGCATTGTTCTCAAATGTTCATGAGCACTTCTTTGAGGAAGGGCACCATAGGCATCTAGCAGTCCTCTGATTGAACAAAGCTTTCCCTGCACAGTGCTGTCCAGTCCAGATAGGCCAGTAAGTACAAAATGTATCAGCAGATACCTAGGTTTGACAGATCTTGTGCTTGAAATAAGTCAGAAATGAGCCTTCACAATTTGATGAATATTCATTCCTAAAACATGAGTCAAGACAAACATGGAGGTTTTAACCATCTCCATTGAGATTCTAAAAGACAGTGACTAGCAACACCTCTGCACAGCAGCATAAATCAAGAGCCAGGGGATACTGAGGTCAGCTGAAACATGTACTGGTGGAACTAGGCTTGGAAAAGCTCTGGACCAGCTGAAAGATTGACTGCATCTCAGGCAGGAGGACAGATGACAGAGCTGTGAGAGGCACAGGATTGCAAGAATGGTGGAGATGTTCTAGATCTGGATAGTGTGGCAGCAGCAGAGCTGCACATGAGGACACATGGACTGACAGGGGAAGGGATGTTGTCAGGAGGAGTGGTGGTCACAAAGGCTTCACACACTGGCCTGCAGCCAGGCAATGTTGCAATCAGCCTCTCACTGCTGTCAGCAGCTGCTGAGGCCACAAACTGAAAGACAAGGCTGCACAGACAAGATTATGAAACCCACCACAGCTGCATGAGCAGGAGCAATCTTAAGTTGTTCAGAGAATGAGATATTAAGGTGAGGCTTCACACGCCCAGGCTCCATGAAATAGAGCCACCACCTCGCAGCAGTCCTCAGCACACACAAAACTAGCCCTGCTGAAGGTAATGCAAGGGCACAGTGGAGTATTTCTGCAGGGCTTGGAGCTATTTGCAGTGCAGCAGCAGCTCTGCATCCATCTGTGGGACACTGCTTTTCTTAGGGCTGGCTGCTGGAAACCCAAGCTGTAGCACAGGGGACAGGGCTGGTGTTTAGTCCCCTTGATGGAAAAGGGCATGCTCTGCCTCAAGGGTGGCCAGTCTTCCACTTTAGCAGAGAGGAGAAATGGAGTTGTTGGCAAGTAGCAAAAGCCCAATGTTTGTTTTCTCCAGTTCATCATGCTCACCTCTTGCATTGCTAATGCATGGGGTCTCAAGGTGGTAGAGGGTGCCAGCTCCCAAGGAGAGAGCTCATCTTTCTTTCCATAGATTTTTTTGGCCATCTGGCTTGAAAAGTCAATGTAAGATACTTTAAACAAGTCTGAATTGCTTTTTTCAATTAGTATTGAAAGCCCAATCCCTAAGTGAGTGGGCACCAAAAATCTCGAGTAAATTTTGAAAATCCTGGCCCAAATAAATAGTCAATTAATACTTATGATATCAAACACTGCAATGAAAGGGGAGAACGCTGATGGCTACGATAAACTTCTGCATTGGGAATGAAATCTGGGAAACCCCATTTCTGAGCAGGGCAGGATCTCCCCAGCTTTCACATGTACATACAGTGCTGGCAGTCATGTCCACCCCTGCAGCAACTCCCCAACTTTGTCCTGGTGTCCTGCACGGAGGTGAGTGTCACTCATGGCACACATCTCCCACAGAGTGTCAAACCCAAACACGAGTTATTGCCTTGTTGCTGGAGGTCAGGGGAGGTAAAAACTTCACGCTGGAAACAGAAAACAAACAGGCAAAAATCCCCAGCAAGAAAGGACAAGCCAACCTTAACAAGCGAGCCCGTTACCCGTAAATAAAAGGAAGGCAATCACAACACGCGTCAAGCTTGGGGGAGCCAGAAGTCCTCTCCCATCTGCGGGTGACTGATGGCTCGCAGGCTTTCCAGCACAAACTTGCCCGCTGTCGTTTGTCACCTGCGAGGGGTAAGCTGCTCCTGAAGGCTCCTCTGTGCTGCTGTGTGTGCGTGCGTGCATGTAACTCACGGAATTTCAGCAAAGTCGCATAAGAGGATTGTAGTCCTGGCTCAGCTAAAGACTTAGGACTCTGCATAATGTGTTAAGAGGAGCTTAATGCAATCCTACTACTCTGCCACAGAAACCCTGAACAGCAGCCTGTCTGTTCTCACCTTTCCCCATCTGCGAGCCAGCTGTGGAAGAGCTGGCTGGCCCTAGGACTGCTTAAAGGAGCAGGTGCATAGGCAGAGTTTGGAATTCTACATCTGCCTTCTCATGAGAGCAGATTTTTGTCCTCACTACAATAAAAAGACACTATGCAGGACAACTGATACAAAATTCATACCGTGTGGAGAATTCACATTTTTGCATAACCTGGAGGCCTCTGGACGATGTCTTATAAGAAATGAGGCTTCACAGCTCTGAAAGACAAATAGAGAGCCAGAAAAGAGCAGTTTCATGTCTCAGTTGCAGGAAGTATTCTGAAAGTGAGGAATGGATCCCTTGGCCAAAATTACATCATCTAGGAGGACATGTGCTATTATGGAATCGCTTATCATAGCTAAGGCAACACAGGTAAGCGTGCACTTGAGATGAGACCAGCTGTCTGAGGATTAGAGCAGGGATGGCAAAGCGTAGGGAAAAAGGAACAGAAAGGCAAGATACTCATAAATCAGACATGAATGTCAGGCAATAGTGAGGTCAAAAGGTTGGGTTCAGGGTGTTTCCTGCTACTCTGTTGCTGGGAAAGTTTGAGTTTTAACAGCCAAGCCAAAATCACACACATCCTTATTCTGAACTTCTACATGTCATTGTGTCCCATCTGCAAAACAAATCGATTGTGAAATCCTTTCTCCTAGATTCTGTGTATCTTCTTCTAGATTCTCAGATTATGATGATGCAGGGTTACCAACAGTCCTGCTACATGCTTAGGCACAAGTCCCTCTGGAGTCTCCAGTCACCACCTCATATAAATAAAGAAACAGTTGTGCAGGATATGAAATAATGCATATCATGAAATAATTATGCAGATTTCCCAAAGCTGTCACAGTGACCAGGATACTGGCACAATAAAGACCGAGGGAGAAATAAAGGATGAAAATTTATTAAAACCTGGTTTGCACACACATAGCAAAAAAATAACAGTTCCAGGTGAATGTGAATGAGGCAGGGAAAGGAAGTGGACTGGAATATAAATTATTCCCTATTCTGGAAGAGGGCAGAATACTAGAACAGCATTTCAATGCTCCCCATGCTAAGAGTTTCTGAGTATATAATCGGAAAAATAAAATGGCTGTAACAGCAGATCAGTGATACAAAGTGATCCCTGCTGTTCATAATCAATCAGCAAGAAGGTGATGTGTGTAATAACATCTGTCCTAGATGAATTTTGCAGGGAGTAGTCCACATAGACAAGCTTTACATGTTTATGAGGTTGCACTCTGGACAGCAGTGACTGAGAATCTCTGAAGGGTTACAGACAATCCACTGGAAGCTGCTCTTGGCAGAGCAAGAAAGCCTAACATATTCCTCCTGGTAGATAACTGAGGAGATATGGAATAGGAGAAAGAACATTTCCCACTGGAATGGCATTGACAAAACATTTACCCACATTAAAAAGGGAAGCAGAATGACTTGGAAAGGATCGGAAATGAGCTACAGAAATCACATACAATCTCTAAGATACTATCTAGGATAAGAAATTCTTCAAGATAGCATATAATTTATCTGAAGAAACTTAGGGACACTATGATATTTTAATGTTCTACTAAAGAAAAATGCATCCAAGAGCAGAAACGCCTATTACCCCACAAACAAAACCCTAACAAATTCCAATGCAGAAAATGTAAGTCATAAAATTAAAGCTGAAAGTAAGATGCAGGGGTGGGGGCTTTTTAAGATTTCAGGAAAGAAAAAACTGAAATCATTTCCTGGGAAAAACAGTGAATTTGTCATCACTTGGACTCTTTACATCCAGTCTGCGATAATTGCTAAAGTAAGTGGTTTAGTTTACCAGAATGTACTGAGTTTGATAAGTACTGGGGAAGAACAAAACATCTGGACTGCCAGCTGGCCAGGCATAGCTCTGTGTGTTGGGTTTTGCAAGTGATGTGACGAGATCGGCCACTGTGGTCCTTGTGGCTGTAACAGTCAGATCTCGTAATGCATTTTCCATCTGTAATTCTGACAGTGGCTTTCATAAGCAGTCAGTGAGTTGGGCTGACCCACTGTGACTGTGACCAGAGAGTCTCCTTCCTCAGTGCCTGAACAAGCCTGAAATCTTTGTTGGCATTGCCTAATGACCACTCTTCTTCTGAGGGGACAGATAATGAGAAATGGCCTTGGTGAGATTTCTCCACAATGTCCAAGCTACTTAAAGTTTGGCATGTAGGCAATCCTGGAGCCAGAACCAGAGTCTCAGTGGAGTTTTCCTTACATCTGCTGGCATTGATTTCATCATCCCTGTGCTGTGTTCTCTAGAAACCTATGCACAGGGTGCAATGTGAGCATCAACCTTTCATATCTGTCGAGATGATGACTCAGAAATATAGTGCTTTCACTAGGGCCAGCATTAGACACAGAAAATTAGCTGTGTAAACAATAACTATTATCAGTTTCAGGGTGTGCCTGTAGAAGAGTTAGGTCCTATCAGAAAACTTCGAAGAGACAAGAAGAACTTAGGGTATAAGCAATAGTAAAGGAGAGTACCATACTTGACTCCTGCTCTGAGCTTTGCCATTGCATGCATGTCCATCTCTATGCCTGGACTTCTGCAGCAATAGAAAAACTGTACTTCCTGTCTCCCACCTGTATCTTTTCAGATTCCCAAATCCAGGGGCTGTCTCTCCACCTACACTTGTTAGTGCCCAGCAAAGAAAAGCGCTTTTGAGCTTCTCGACTCATTTTCTAAAAAGATGTCTAATAACAACTTCCATGTGTGCTGAATATGGTCACAATTTAGGAAGCAAAGTGTGTGTCCCTGGGTGAGATTTTGATGGAACCAAACAGAATGTATTGATGATGGCTAAATTGTTTACATTCCATTCTATCATCACATTCAGTAAGATAGATAAGTTCCCCCAATATCCTAAAGATATATAGTTCCCCCAATCTACTTTCTAGTCTGTGCACTCATATGGTTTTAAATTATCCCCACTTTCAGAACATCATCCACTAAAGACAACTTCTTTCTCCCTTCTTTGACCACTTCTCTTTCCCAGCATACTCTGTTCTTCCCCGCTTGTGTTTCACTGTTATTATTTGAGTTCCGCCTGCTACAGAGTGATTCTTGGTTTTGTTTTATGTCCACGTAGAAGCTTGTTACCCTGCTATGGAAATAATTAGAAGTTTTTTCATTCTTTTCTGTGAGCTCTTGGACTAGGTTCACTCAAATTTTCAGTTTACTTGTCTTATCTTCAGCTCTGAGAGCTGGATTACTACTGCTGGCAGGTATGGAGACCAGACTCCTTCCATAACACAATTGTCTAGGAAATACACATTTTAAAGTGCTTGCTTAGAAGCCAGTGAGAAGGAAAAATAGAATTGGGATGAGACTGATACAATACAGTAATATTGGTGTTCAAAACCCCATTTGTCTACTGCTAATGAAAATAATGGTTCACTAGAACATTTACAGGAGCAAGAAACACCACATCTCACATGCTTGAAGAGAATGGCATAAACTGTTTCTGAAGAAAAGACTGAGATTCAGTGAAAGATTTTGGGTAGTGACCCATCATTTGTTAGTGAATTCTTTCATTTATCATTTATATTTAGGATGTAAATATTCCACCTTAAATAGTAGAACATCATCAAAATATCTACCAAATGCTTGAAAGACCACAAAGGAACTTACTGCTTGACACTTCCTAAAGCAGCTGCCCATCCAGAACAAGGAATTGTTGAGAGCTTGTCTCTTGACACTCTTGCTCTCAGGGTCTTGTGGAGTCAGGCTCTGCAGAGCACAGGTTTCCCTCTGGGTATTACGTCTGTATTCCAATGCAACCAGCTGATTCTGATTCAGCAGTGGTGGCTTCCAGAAACAGAGGGAGTGCCCATCCATCTCCTGACAGCTGCTGAATAGAAAAATGAAAGTAACTGAATAAAAATCCCTGGAAACAGAGATGGTGACAGCAAAAAAGGGGAAAGTAACTTTGTTACTCATCAGGCTATTACCTTTGGGAAGGAAACCATGTAATTTAATATTCCTCTGGACCATTCATCTTCATTCTCCTAACTTGATATCAATAGCTGCCAGGTGGTGCCTGCAGAGGCCATTCAAATCAGATTATGTTATCATAGTTCTCCAGTCATCTCCAAGAGCAGGATCACGATCATGAGGAGGAAATCTAGTTATTCAGGTACATGTTACCTTATTAAAAGTTTGAGCAAAGTACATTGAGCCATTATAATGGGATTAGGGTTTGAGTTGTGTTCTCATGGTTGCCATGACTATGTGATTTTGGTATTGTGCTGTGGGGCTTGGAGAGCACAGCTTCACTCTGGCCAACTGCAAATAATCCAGGCCATCATCACAGAGGAGTGGACACCAGCATGGACTGAGGCCAAGAGCATGAAGCTTGTAAAGATTAGATTTATCTAGGTACAGATGCCTGAGGCAGAGACTGAAGGAGAGGTGTGGAAGGATACCAATGCCTACTCACACTAAGCAAAGCAGCAGACAGGGACAGCAAGAAGAAACAGCTTTGATAAACCTTCTAGAGTGTCTCTCAACACCCATTTTTAGCTTTTTGCTTCAATGTTACACATCACTCCAGGAATCCAGTCTTTTCTCATTAGTGCCACCTGTTGTAATAGGGTATGAAGGACGTCTTTTTTGTCCATTTGACAGGAGTTCATGGGGTTTAGTGTCTTCCACATTCTCAGTGAATAGGAACCCACATAGCAATAGGCACTGGAAGGTGCCACTCAGATATAGATAGTGAAGGACAAAAGGTGAGGCAAGCAGGAGGAGCAGACTGTGACAAATATCAGCTTCCTGAGCTGCTTTTACAAAGAACTGTCTTGCTCCAGAACCAAAAACACAGCATTTTTTAACACCACTACTATTTGAATAGAACTACTACAAAAGTGAGATTCTCTGTCTAGGATCTACTCTTATAATTCAGCAACACACTGGCTCACCCAGGAAATGTTATTAGTGATGACCTGTGGACAAAATGACCAGATTATCAAAAAAATCTGGTCTCAGTGTAGGGTGCAGGTCTCTCAGTGAGTCCTGAATATGTTTGAAGTCATATGCCTTTTATTTTAAACTTAGCCTTTTAATTTGTTTTGGTCCCACCAGCCTTAAAATGGTCACTCCTCACGTTTTAGTCCTGTGACTGGTGCATGGCTAGCACAGGAGACATTTCTAACAGCAGGGAAAACAACATTTCTTTTCCAGCTACTCCTGTGCCTGGAATAACACTGACATTTTGGGACCACTTAGTAGGTTCCTATTCTTAATCTCCTGACAAGGAGTCAAAAGTGCCTTGTCAAAACTGACAAGGGGTAGTTGTGGCCGCCTCAGAGAATGGCCAAAGCTGACACGTCTCCACACACACTTTCCCAGGAGGGTTTATGGCACAAGGCTCAGCCCTTTCCTGTTATTACTGCAATCCTAAACTCACATGGCCAGCACCTGCCCAGATGTGTGCCTTCTGGCCATTCCCAGCTTTTGATGGTATGTGTAGACATCACTGAATCACACAGAATCACAGAATGACAGGATATGCTCTGTTGGAATGTACCCATAAGGATCATTGAAGTCCAACTCCTGGGCCTGCACAGAACCATCCCCAAGAGTCACACCATGTGCCTGAGAGCATTGTCCAAATGCTTCTTGAACTCTGACAGGCTTGGTGCTTGACCACTTCCCTGGGGCCTGTTCCAACCACGGGTAAGAAAAAAGAAGTTTTAACACCTGCCAAACCCTCCACATTTATATATGCAACTGCTGGGAAAGGAAATGCTGTCAGTACTGCAGTGCCCTGGCAGAGAACAGAACCCTACTCCTTCCCCAATTCACTAAATATGCAGGACATTTTCTCCTGATCTATCACTCCACAGCAAAAAGAAGTGTGACATGTACAAGACTGTTCCCCTTCTGCATAGGGACCTGAATGAAGACAAACTCCTAATGTGCATCTGCAAAGTGCTCCTGGACCTGAGACTAACTCCTGGAAAACAGTTACACACTTAAAACCTTCTGCTGTCATAAAGCCTTTTTCACACACTCCCTCCCTGGATTGTTCTCCAAACCTGTCATGTGCTCAGGGATAAATCCCTTGATGAAGAGATTTACTCTTTTTTTTCTTCTTCACATTATTTTAATATATTTTATAATCATTATAGTCAGCATTTATTCCTTTGGAAATGCAGATTTTAGATCCTGGAGTGGTGAGAACACCCATGCATTCATGAAATGCAATAATTTCTGTTATGGGTTAAGTGGGTACAAACTTGCAGTGCAAATTTGCCTAGGATAGGACAGGATTCCCCTCTTCTGGGGACCCAGTCACTCAAGCAACAAAGAAAGAGGTAAGGAGTTGCCCCATCCAGGGTCTTGGCATCAGTCCAGGCTTTTCCCACCTTCTCCCAAGGGATCAATTCCCTAGAGGTGTGTGGTGGAAAGAGCAGGGCAGGGGAGTCCTGTGGGGTGCCATTCATCCAAGGTGGGGAAAGCTGGACCCACTGGGTCTGAAGAGACATGCAGGCTCCTGCTGGCTCTCTGCACAGGGCGCCAGCCACTGCAGGCTTCTTTGTATGAAATCCTGGCCCTGCTCACAGACTACCATGTGTCCAAGAAAATCCTCCTTTTTCTCATCCTCTCTCTCCCCACAAAGAAATTCTTCCATGGAATTTCTTAGAATCCCAGAATGTTGGCCATTTAGCTGAAGTTTCTGGCCGCAGCACAATTATAATTGGTCTCTCATGGACAGGCTCAGCACGGAGGCCAAAAAACTGCAAGGGTTATTAATGACTGAGTTCCCTTCTACTTCCTAACAACCAGACAGGCAGGAAAGCTAGAGGGGAACACTTGGGGCTGAGCCACTACTCTCCTCTCATACGCACTGTCCTGGTGCTCCAGCGCCTTCTTGCAGACACAAAACTGTCCACAGTACAGACTCTAGATAGCACAGAGTTCTGAAAAGCAGATCAGGCATTCAGAACCCCCTCTGGTGCTCAGACAACATTTTGAGGGCCTTTTCCTGCAGCTGCAGAGTGCATCAGGGTGCAGCCTTTGCAAAGGCACCTGGTTTGCCACAGGCAAGGTTGGAAGGATAAAGAGACACAGCTGGAATGGCAGACTGAGAAAACAGAATCAGACAGAGATCCTTCTCTCTCCACCCCTCAAATAAAAAGACTGTCTCAGGAGAGGTCAGAACTGAGCAAGAATCATATTATTACAATTATTACATTCCCATTTTACAACAATCACATGGCACAGTGCCAGCTGGCACTGGGAAGCCATTGCTGCTTCTCCTTCCTTGCCTGACAAACACCGTGACAAGAATACAGTCCTTGTTAGGTTGAGAACTGAAAAATGGGAGAGGAGAGGCCAAAAACACCTCCTTGAACAATCACTGACAAGTAAACAGAGCTGCACTTGGGAAACACATATTTTAAACAATCTTCCCTGAGGTTTTTGGGGAGGGGATCTTGATGCATGGGTTGGGAAGGTGAGTGTGTTCACACTCAGGCATATTTCTGTGGTGTCAAGCAGACTAGTGGCAGCTAAGAGGAGAGTCCATGATGCCTTCATTTCACAGGGAAAGATAAAAGTGCATGAAGCTGAGAATTTAGGGACTCATGCCAACATAGCAGCTTGGGTAAATTTGGACTGGCACTCCATGCTGGTCACAGCTGTGCTCAACCTTTGATAAGGGTTTGTCTCACAGGAGCTCCTAGCAATCTATGGTCATTCCAACAAGCCTTTCTCTTATCAAAGGTCACGTCAAAAATTCGGAGGGAAGCAGGCCCAATAAATGCAGATGACATAGAGCATTGTTTATTCACGTTAATGTTCCTAAAATCATACCTCTCACTGACAAAACAACTCTGTGGAAGCACTGGGAAAAACTGTTGTTTCATCAATAAAATTGTGCATGTCAGCTGCTGAGGTTGAGTAATTTTACCCTCAGTTTTGTACAGGGGTGCTAGCACTAAAGGTTTGGAAGCAGTGGATTTCAGAAAGACTTGTGCCTAATCCTGAATATGAACCACTTGTACCTATATGACAATCTAAATGAACAGTCACTAGAGCATAGCTATTAGGTTTGTCCAAATGTGCATCCTTGTCCCTGCCAGTCTGCTAGGCAGACATTAAACTCTGGTAGCTGAAACACTGATTTCACCCAAGCAACATTTGCACCAACCTACCTGAGCAAGGCAGGACAAGATTTGGCCTGTGCAGTCTCTGGCTTGTTTGATAAATAAGACAATAGCTGTGTTCTTGCCCTGCCCTAACTTTACAGGGCTGGCCAAGAGCCCTGGGGATGCAAGGGGATGTCCCATAGGGGACATTTATATATCAATGTTTGGCATCTCCTCCCTAGAAATAATCGCCCAACTATTGTCTCTCACTGCAGTGAAGGTCCTACATTTGGTCCTGTTCCTGTCACACTTTTTCTATGACCTTTAGCAAATCTCTTGCTTTCTGCTACATATGAGACAAATTCAGCTTCATTTTGTCAAACAGGCTGGGGCTCAAATGAAGCTTCACGAGTGTCCTTGGACAAAGTCCACCCACTGCTGTCTCTTGAGCAGCCCTCCCTGAGATGGCAGCAAACCAAATCAGTGTGCTGATAGGTGATCCACATGCAATCAAAAACGCAGAGACCAAGAAGGAGTCCATACCTCATTTCTAGTCTGCAAAGCTTCAGGAGGCTGGTACAGCCTCCTGTTTAGCTCTGCCTCTCCTTCTGTCCTTCCTTCCACATGTGACTGATTCAGGAGAGTAAAAAGCCTCTATGAAACAACAAGTAAACAGAAGAAAAACACCAGTGAATGTCCAAAGGTATTTGTCAGCAAAACCCTTTTAGTGGCCAGTTCTGCCTCCACCTTCCTCCCCAGGACAAGCATCCTCATAAAAGAGGGCTGCAAGCAGACTACAGACACCAGGCCTAAGTTCACAGCACGGCTGCTCCACAAAGCATGAAAGTGAGAGAAAAAGGGGAAGGGAGCTAATACTAATACAGCTAATACTCTCCAATAACCTGTCCCCTCATGCTTTGGTAAAACTAGCACTGTGATTTTGCAAGGTAATAAGGAAGACAGAGTGATCTGCCACCATCTGCCCTGTGCCCCTCCTATGGTAAGATTTAGATTGAGCTGTCAGTGACCGAACACAGCTGGTGAGAGTGACATAGCTCTCTGTCTGGATCTATTTTGGCTTTACTTGTTCCTCCTCTCTTCCACCTTTCATTTCCCATATGTAATTTGGAATTATTAAAAATCAAATTTCTTTGGTGATGGGTTTGCATTAATCTTGGGATACGTTTCCACTGATATTACTCTTAGTTTCTTCTCTTCCTCAGAGATAAGATGGTTTTGCACATGGATCTGGAAAATTTTTTTCAGGCATGGCATTCAGCCCAGGTCCAGCTGAATTAAATATATGATTTTTATCAGGATGCATGTAATGGCTAGGTCACGAGTAAAAGATGGCATGGGAGTTGAGGAAGGTTGTCCACAGCTGGCACATGCTAAAGCCCTTTCTCCAAGCACCATAACACTCTCCAGTGTGTACCACTCAGGTGGATTACACAGGGAAAGAGAGAGGCTGGACAAAAGGCCAGCCTTCAAACGTGCAATTGTGGCACTCTTCTTTTGGGGCAGGAATGGCTGGTATGAACAGCTGGCTACTGCAGGCAATGTCCCAGCTTCCCTGTCTCCAGTCAAGAGTGCTGCACGCCCCAGCGGATTGTCCCTGGTGCCCATGGCAGAGAAGTGTAAGCTTTCTGAATGACCAGGGCTTTCTAGGCACTGCATAGATTTGAAGGGTGTGGATAGAAGCTGATAGTGAAGGACCTCACTTATTCATCCCCCAGTTTATCACCTCTGCTGAGCCCACACCAAAGAAGCCGCTTCTTGTTCCACCTATGCTTTCCTGGTACCCAATAAATACTCATCAATAACAGCACTTAGTGCTCTGTCACATGTTCTGCCCACTAACCCCAGACCAGAAAATATTTGACCCTGAGTGATGTTTTCTTTCTCCCCAACCGTACTTTGTAGTATCAGACTTCAATCTACGTCCAACTCAAACTCAGCTAAAGAATGTGTTGTTGCTAATGTATAACCAGGGAGTGTGAAGCTGCGTGTGAGAACAGCACACACTACCAGAGTGAGAACAACAGCAAGCACATTGTGCTGCTGCAGAGCATTGTTTGATGTACTTTTTGCAGGACTGTGTCTGGAGAACTCAAGTTGAAGCTAGCTTCAAATGCAGCTGCTTGCCTGTTTCAGGGCCAAAGCACATGGAAGAACTGAAGACTCATCCCTTCTAGGTGTTTGGTTTTAATCTGGACTGCTCAAAGATGCCTAAAATCTGACTAATACCAAATCTGTCTCTTGCCCCATGCCACACTGTCTGGAGACTGTCTGGGAGGATATTTAACAGCAAGCTCCCTACGTCTGTGGACCTGGCATCAAACCTTGCCTCTCCAAAGCTCGGTTTGCTAAGCCTGCATTGGCCACATCCCGTTCCTCTCACATGAAAAACTTCTGCTGTATGATGAGCTGAGAAACATCAGGGCAAGGGAGAAGCAGCTTCCAGGATGACTTCAATGGTGTGTTATGCACAAAAAAGGCACTTCCTACATTTAAGGATTGTTAAGGCATATGTGTAGTCATTTAGCAGGAAGCATTCCTGCAGTCCCACGGAGAACATGTATGTGAATATACTGCATTCCCTGGTGCCAGCTAACATCACCAAAGCTTAACAAACTGGCACCTGCTTACAGTGGGCAAAGGTGGTTCAGTTAAAATTCCCTTGGATCAGCTGAGACACTCCAGTTTGGCAGCTGGCATGGTGGTTGTGAGGCAAGTGTGGGCGAGTGGGTGAATTGCAGCAGCACTGCTGCAAGTGGCACAGAGGATCTCCCAGGCAGGAGAGGCTGCATGAGCCAGGTCAGAGACACCTCCTACAGCCACAGCAACCACCTCAGATGCACTACGTGCTTCCACCCACCATGGAACATTTCCTAATACCCTCTGACAAACCCAGCACGCTGCCAAAGGAGAACAGAGCTTGCCTGAAGCTAGAGTGCCCAAATCCAAAATACGTGCCACAAGCCAGCGTGTGCGAGACCAGGCAGAGGCAGGAGGATTTTGCACGGTGTATCCAGAACAACCAGATAGGACAGTTTTCACTCAGAGAGCAATGAGTGAAATGATGGCAGTCCAAGGTGGCTGATGGTGAGCTTGGCCCTCACGCAAGGGGAATCAGGGAGGAGCACTGAGCAAGGGTCTCGGAGGAAATGAGAATTCATTTTGTGGCTCAAGTGGTCGTTGGAGGCATCTCAGGGTGTACTCAGACTGGGAACATTCTCTGTGTCCCATTGACTATTGGTGAAGAGACATCTTGCTCTATACACAAAACCACAGTGTGCTGTGGGACTCCTGCTGCCTCTGCCAGATTTGCTCTGGCTACAGACTGTGGAGGGACCCTCTGCAGAGACTGGGCCTGGGATGGGACTCAAATTTTGACAATCTACCCAGGACAGAAGGAGGTCAACCAGCCCCTCACCTCTCCATACTGACAATTTTTGAGCTCTTCTACAGGTCAAGCCAAGAAGGGTCATACCCTGAGGTTTAAAAGGGTCAGGCATCAGCCCTGCTGATGACTGTGGTGTCCACACAGGAGACAGGATTGTTTGGAACAACTTGTATGTGTCATGAAACCACCTGTGGTACAGGATAACACTGCTGGTCTTGAGATCTGGCTTCTGTCCCCAGCTTTGCCATGGCCTTCACAGGGTGATGCTGGGCAAGTCATATCCCTTATCTGTCCCTCCACCCAGGAAAATGTTGCTGCCTTGAGTTAGAAGGAGGATAATGAGGACAGATTTTTGGGTCCCAGGGCTGAAGCCTCCCTGCAGGTTCAGGCTGAGAGCGGATGAGAACACCACCTTTGCCTGACACACCACCAGTGTGTGGTGTCAAAGATGACATCATGGCATGTGAACAAGCACTTACCCTCAGAAAGAAAAATAGCAGAAGCATGTGTAATGATTTGCCTTTCATGCCAACATATTTTCCTTATGTAAAGAGGCTCTGGCGGCCCTAAGGAGGCTGAGAGATGCCTGTGCTCCCCTGTGAAGGTGGAACTATCAGGCCAGGATGCCAGGCTACCTGCCTGGGTAAATTTGTGCATGCACTTCATGTTGTAATAGACTTTAGTATCTGATAACAGAGCCCTGCTGGAGTCTGGCATGAGGACAGAAGGAATCAAAGGTCATGCCATGAATTCCAGTTATGCTGATAGGCATCTATAGTCAGAGGAAGGAGCTCAAGAACAGGAACTTTAAACTGGTGGGGAGGGCTGAAAAACAGAAGCTGGTTCAGGGATGACAGGTATGGGTCATTTTGGATCCCAGCTGGACATTTGGTTGCACATATTTGCCAGGAACATGGTTCAATGTTTTTCCTGATGGAGTGAACATGAACTCTGCCATTAGTAGCTTAACAGACTAAGCACACCGCAATAAATGCATTAAATAGCTTGCACATGTCTCTCCAGAGGCCTCTCCCTCGTGGAGGAGCTGATTCATGACATGGATGGGCTGATCAGCAGATAGGTAGGAGATGCAAACATGCAGTGTGTACATTGCACCAGGGAACCATCTGCACACGGAAGCAGCTGAGAGTGGATGTGATAGAGCACCAAGTTGCTCTGCTCACTGCCTGCTTTTGCCTCGTGAGTCTGACGCTAGCACTCACCTTGTGCCTTACTCCTAGCAGATGCCTGCGTGGCACAGTGCTCTCTGGTGCACACTGGGGGCTGAGACTCACACAAGGAGAGAGAATCTGCAGCTGTGCACAGAGATGGCTCAGCAGTCCCTGCACAGCACAGCTCTGCACTCAGCTCTGGAGGCAGGAAGAAGAGTTTTAAGTTCCTGTGGTACATCCCAGAAGAAAAGGATGGGATGGGATGGGATGGGATGGGATGGGATGGGATGGGATGGGATGGGATGGGATGGGATGGGATGGGATGGGATGGGATGGGATGGGATGGGATGGGATGGGATGGGATGGGATGGGATGGGATGGGATGGGATGGGATGGGATGGGATGGGATGGGATGGGATGGGACAGAAATGAAGGATGGGGAAGCAGAAGAAAAGCTCCTAGTAAGTGACTGACACTTCTAGTTGTACTGCAATAAATTATCTTATTTCTTTCTTCTTATTCTTTGATTAAATGATTCCACTGTTTTCACAGTTTCTCAACATTATCCTTGGACTAGATGTGCTCACTCTACCTTTACTTTTCAAATTGTGACTTCTGTTTGGGCTCACCTGCTTCATGGCTGTTGCTTTTTGCCTCATCACTGACAAAAGCTTTGATGACAGTCTAAAGTCACTTTTGAGATAGGAAGGGTCTGGTAAACAGGCAGGAGGTTGAGACAGAGGTGCAGCATAGGCAGAGACAATACAAACTGTTAGCAAGTGTTATCATCAGAGCATCTTTTTTCTTCACTCCTCTGCTGTTAGTGGAACACATCAGGCAGTGACAGAAGCTGAGGAATTGCAGGAGGGCTTGATTTTTAGCAGCTGAGTAGTCACAGAATCAGACCACTGAAAGCTGGTCCCAAATGCCTGATGGGGAAAATCTGTCAGAGTTCAGGGAGGCTTGGCTTCAACTTCACAGAGAACAGTCTAAAACTGAAACACTGGGTGCATAAAAACCCACCTGTTCAGTAACTACAAGGAAACTGGACTAAAACTGATAAATTTGAGCTTCAGTGAACAGATTAAATCACCCATTTAAATTTGTAAGCAGGAGAGCTTATTTTTAAATATTAAATAAACCCTTCTTTTCCATTTATCCTTTTAATTATTTTCCATAAAGAAAGGTTGATAGTCATCAGACTGTAACCAAAAAGACTCTGTTTACTTAAAACCACAGTCTATCTACTAAATTACTATTACCAGGAGGCACTTTTATCTACACATATTTATTTACAGCTTTACCTGTTTTTATTAGATCTTGATTGCCACAATATTCTATGCTGGGAAATAGTGAATTATGTATTTTTAATTTGTTATAGGATGACTGTTTATCTTTAGAATTGATTCATATCAGGATGCAACTGCAATGAACTTGAATCCATTAAAAATCTCTTAAAATATTTATATTAAACTATTTGTTAATTATTTATTATTTGTTATATAAACTACCTTAATTGCAAAAGACAAAATAAAAATTAATATTAACAAAAAAAGTTGTATCAGTGGCTAGTGCATTAAATAGGTTGTTACAGGACATACCCCAACACTGTAGATCTGCTGGATCATGTTTGCTCATTTTCCTCATAGGTCAGAGGAGAAAAACAAGCTTTCCTGTTTTGTTTTTTTTCCAAATTTCATTAAGTTTCTTAAGTCTGAATAAGCAAGTCACTAAATTTAAGTTGTTGAATAAACTGGAATGGAATAAATAAATTGTCTGCTCATGGAGGAGCAATTTGTCTCAAAAGTGGATTTATCACTTATCAAACTTTGGTTCCAGGTGCTTGGGCAGTGTTTTGGTTCAGCTTTCTGAAATGTTTTGGCAGGAAGCGTGTGTAACTCGATATTTAAAAAAATAATTGAGGCAAAGGGATACTTTTTATCAAATATACTAAGCATCCAAATACAGATGGCCATTGTTCCACATATAAATAGCTCTATTTCAAAAGAGAGAAAATATCTTGAACTTATAATTCTTAAAAGTATTAAAAGTTTGCCATTGTTATAAGTCATCTGCAAAGATGTTAAGAATGGGATGGAACTTGCTTTCCTACACAGTGACTAGTCCACCTTAAGCTGCCACTATGAGACTGTGGGTGGCTTCAGCACCACAAATCACTGCCTCAGAGACAAAGTTTCCACCTGGGAATTACAAGTATTCCCCAGGCGGAGCTGGACAGAGCTGTCAGAGCAGTCATGTCCACTTGGTTTTTTAATCCTCTTCCACCCAGCCTGTTTTTCCTGTTATAATCACAAAGAAAGTCTTTCTATAGTGGTTGCAAGAATGGAGGAAGACCCTAGATAACATGAACAGAAGCATAAAATCGATGCTGATATGCCTGGTTGGATTGAAAAAGCACCTAAAACATCACCTTGAAGATCCTGCACCCCTGGCCTCTCTGTTCACCCAAGGAAAGCAGTCTAACCATGTGGGAAAGGGGCAGCCCCTCCCTGTGGGACACTGTGAAAAGGCTGACACATGCTATCCTAAAAGGTTGCAATACTCTTCTGTTGTATTGCCAGTTGACATTAATTAATTGGCTACTGTCTTCTTTCAGAATTGTCTTGACCAAGCAGTATCTGTTTGTGATTTATACTTGGCACTTCAATGATAAAAACTTTTCCACTCTAACTCAGCTTGAGCAAGACTTGCTCTTCATCATGCCAGCTTCACTGAAGTGTCTCATCTTCCTGCTTCTGCCTCTCTTTGTACTAAAGGCCGTGGGAGATGCAAATGGACAGTCTTTGAGCCAGTAGCTGTCTGCTACTCTTCCCATCACCAGCACTCAGTGTGTCATCTCGCCTGGTGGCAACAAACATGTCACCATTAAGAGGAATTGTTTCAGGGTCAGATGCTCCTAACCTCCAGCTTCACTGGCTTCAGTGAGAGGCATCTGTGTTATGGCAGCTGATGATCTGCTCCCTCAGGAAAACAAGGCCTATCAGAAAGGCTGCACAGGGAGGGAAAACAGGGTTTCTTAAAAGGTTAGCTAACACTGCTTTAACTAAAGCCCACCACAGCCCAATTTCTGGAGGCTTATGACACGTAAATCTTGGATTAACTCGATATTCAGTAGAGCTTTGCAATCCACTCGTAACATTTTCCAGTTCAGTGTAAAGAATTGGGCCTCTCATGAGCCTCTTTTCAGCATTTCTCCAAAGCTCTGGATATCCTTCTCCAGTGAGGGATTTGGAGGGGATGCATTATGAACAGGACACTAATCTGCTCCTCACTGTGGCGTGTGAGGAACAGAATCTCAGAATGCATCATATGGCATTTGATCCCTATTTCATCCCTAGGGTAGCCTGGTGGAGACCAGTGTCCAGCCCTTTCCACCCAGACTTCAGTATTTAACTGCTAGACATGCTTTGGTGTCAAGTTTTCACAGATGATTTTAGGCGGAAGAATACATCTAGCTCTTAAATTAACTTGAATGGAAAAGGCAGTTTGCTGTCACTGCTGGAACACTGCTGTCAGTCATTGCTGTTCAGAAATTTTATAGACACATCAGGAGCTATGACAGAGAAAAAACCTGAAGCTCAGTCTGTTAAGGAATCATGGGGCTCACATTTTTAGTTTCCAGGTTCACTCTCTTTATTCTTTTTTTTTCTTCTTTTTTTTTTTTTTTTTTTTTAATGCCTGAGAGGTCTTCTGTTTGCAATTCAGTGCAGGTTTCTGGCTACAAGAAACAATTAACCATGCCTCCAATCAGGACGGAAACAGAAAGGTACGGAGAGAAGATTAAGATCAAATCCCCAAACATAAAAGGAAATATAAAGCAAAAAATTGAAAAGTGGAACGGCATGCTTCATCTCTATCATTGATAAAATATTTTGCAATCCTGGAAAACTTAATAGCTTCTTTGGCATAATCTTTATGACCTTAAAGGGGTGATAAGGAAGGTAAAAAACTGCTTCTGAAAGGTTATGCGTTTTCCTAGTCAACTCATATTTTCCTTCTCACCTCCAAGGCTAATATTCAAAAGGAAGTTTGACATATATGGGCTGTGTCGGAACTTGGAAGCTGTTTATTTAGCTTCTCCCAAGATACTACCTATGGAACCTTGCAGAGCAGGGCAACAAAGGGAGCCCTGCGAAGTGGCAGTGGCATCAGAAAAGTGAAGGGTCCGTAGCTCAAACTGCTCAAGTTTATTAAAACAAAATAGGTCGGTGAAGTTGCCCAGAGGGTTACATAAGGCAGAAAGTAGCACTCCACAGGAGAGGAGAAGCGAGCCTGTTAAAAGGCAAAGCCACTCCAGTTTGTTTATGGCCAGAGATAACTGTCTTGTGGTGTGTCTGTTCTCCATAGCTGACAGAGTAAATCACATTCTTTATCTCCACAGCAGATGAGAATTTGGACTGGGCTGTTGTTTTGTGAGCTGTGGATTAAAGCAAATGGGGCTGTTATTTATTATTATGGCTAGCATTATTATTTTGTTCCTGCCATCTCTGCATTTCAATCTCTATGTAAGGAATTTCACCACAATGGTTTTTTGCAGGGAATGTTAGGCATCATAATAGCAGTAAGGATAAAAGCTTGATCCACCTGAAAATAAAGGTGGCTCGGCAGTTGCACACAGGCAAGGAAAATGATCAAATGTCCTTTGGGATCATGACATTCTTGCTCTAGGCTGAAGATCAGCACGAAGTCGGATATGACATCTGGGAACATGGAAGTGCCTGTGGCCTGCTGACACATCTGTCCCAGTACCAATCTCCTCCTGTTCTGCCTGCTGTTCCAGAAATCCAGCTACCTACCTTAAACACTGTCCTTCCTCCATGTCCCAATTCCCTGGTCCTTGCTGTAGATAGGCATCTCTTGCAAAGATATTAGGTACCCTGCAGCTCTCACATCTCGGTAAGGGTATTCTCCATTCCAGGTACTCAAATCTCAAGTATTTATCCTTCAGAAGTGGAAGCCTGCTGTCCCTTTTCATGCCTCCTCTTTGGCTCCTGTGGTACACTGCTCCTTCCTTTCAGCAACTTCAGCTCAGTGATGGGGCAGAGCCACTAGTACTGAGAGCTCTTCCCAAAATCAGGCAGCACCCAGGTCCCACTGAAGCTCATATGATCAGAGAACACCTGATACCACAGAAAACACGAGTACTATTTTTCATGTTTTCAGGTCTGTAAGAACAAAGGAGACCTCTTTGCTAGTTTTTAGACTGTCTGATCCAATGACACCTACTGAGTGGGCCATGACCTAGGAAGTTTCTCAGCAGCTTCAGGAGCAGGTTCCTGGGAGGAAACATGAAACACATGCCTTTGAGCCATTTGCTGGGAACTGGTCAGAGGAACAAAGGAGCTTTATCTTCCATGGGAAAATGCTGAATCAGCAAAACCCACACTTTGCATATGGCCACATCAGTTTTCATGACATTTTCAGGAAGAGGTTTCTCCAATGCAGGATAGAAAGCAGAAGGTTATTTTTATTTTTGTTTAGGGCAGAGAGTCAAAAGAGACAGGCAGGGATAAAAGGCTACAGTCATATTCAGTCTGCTGGACAAACTGTGAGAGTCAGTTCAAGTTTTGCTCTGGGCTGGATCTGCTCTGAGCAAACACCTGCATGCTAGAGAATAGCTGGAGGGGACAAGGATGTAAATGTCTCTCCTTGCATAATATTTGCAAGATACATTTGAATAGGCCTGGGTCTGTCCCACGTCAGAAAAGCAGTTCAGACACCCTGCAAACATCTGCACCTGAGGATTTGACCCTCCCAGCCAGATGGATGGTTTATATTCTCCTACACCTCATCTGCGTCCTTCCAGCTCACCAAGCTGCAGCAGCATCTGCGCCACGTGTCAGGGTCACATCCCTGCAGGACAAAAGGGGATGAGACCTGAGTCCTCTCCTTCACTCAGAGCACTGCTTCCTTTCTTTCCCGTTCAGAAACTTTTCTCCTTATCAGCCAACCTCTGCCACGCCAGCATGGAATAGGTTTTTGGCTGCAAGAGCACTGGTTTCTTTCATGCTACACATAGTTATCCCCATGGAGGATCTGGGCCCCTGGAACACAGTAAGGATGCTCCCACCACAGCATTCAGCCCTTTCTGGAACAAGTTAACAAGAGCACTGCACACTTCTCTCCTGATCTGTCAGAAATGCATCATCCTCCTGCTGCAACATCCACCCGGACAAGAATGCTGCTCTTTAGGGTCACTTTCTTCCTCCATCAGGTCTGGTCCTGCCTTGTAGGATCTTGCTGCTGGGTGAAATGCATTTTCTTTTGGCACACAGATGCCATTGTTTGGTTGGTTCTGCTCTTTTTAAGGGATCACCCACAGCCCATGCAGCTTTCACCTTGAGCTCTTTTCCTTTATGGTGCCCCAAAAGTGTATCATTTTCTGATTAATTTATACCAAAGCTCAATTCAAAAGGGACCTTTTCTAGTGTATCTTTTTTAGTGGCCTAGGCTTTGGCAAAGCAGAAATCCCTCTCAGGTATGGCAGCTATATTCTCCTAACAGGTAGGTATTTCCACGACTCGTACAGATATTCATTCCTCCTCACGTGTGGCTGAGGGCCTTAATTCCTGGGAGGGAAGAGCACAGCGTGACTTTTACGATCCATAGTGTTAGAGGCCTTTGAAACTGCATTTTCTAGTCCTTCAGCTTCTCGTTGGCTCCGAGAGGCCAAAATTTAAAGCAGGTCTGTGCTCTAGTGAGTAACTGATGTAATTACGCTCACTTGTTACAAGGAGAAGCTTTCACAAGAGGGGGAGGCGGTGGCCCCACGCCAGGAGGTGTGTCCCCGATGACAAGCCGCGGAGCCAATCACAGCCCCGAAAGATCATCACATTCATACCAAAAAGAAAAGAAACCGCCCCAGGGTATTTATATTGAGGAAGGAGGGAGGGAGGGAAAAAAAAAAAAAAAAAAAGAAAAAAAAAAAAAAGAGCTGGCAAGAAAGAGAAAAAGAGACTGAGAACCTGCAACTTTGTTAACTAACTCTGCAGCTGAATTGAAAAAGGCCAGGCTGGTCCCCCTACAAATCTTGCTTCCTATCCCCTCCCCTCTCTCAAGAACCTCTGGAAATCCGTCTGCAAACTGGAGTGAAAAGTTCAGCGGCTTGGAGTGGTCCTCTCTCCTCTCCCCGCGGCAGGCAACCCGGGGAGCCGCTGCCTGCGGGGCCGGCCCGAGCAGAGCCCGGCTGGGAGGGCGAGCCCCGGCAGGCAGGTGGGCAGCGAGCCCCGGGTGCCAGCAGGGCAGGGAGCAGCCAGGAGCCCCCGGATTAATAATTACCTTCGGCACGCTGGCATGGGCTCCCACTGCCCCTACCTCTGCTGGATAGCCACGGAAAGAGAAGGCAGGTTTAGCTTTAACCAAGGAGTAAACGGTCAGCACTTACAAATGCTGAACCACCAAAAACCGGCCCGCCACAGGTTATTTATTCCACTTGCACAAGAGACTGTGAGGTCCAAAGGATGAGAGGGCCCGCGGCAGCCTACAAACCCCATTTTCTGCCCCTGGCCTGTTGGATGAAGCCGGGTAAAAAATGCCTTCCCTCCCTGAGTGGCGTTTCTTCCTGCCCGCCCTCCCTGCTGCCTTTCTCTGTTCTGACTGCCTGTTCCCGGGTACAGACTGTCTCTGACTGCCTTGTGCGGAGCCTCGCACAATGGGGCTGTAATATAACCTCAGCGCGAACGAGCTGCCATTAATAATAATAATAAAAACGCCCATCGCACCCTCCGGCAGCTGCGGATAGGGCCGAGCAGCAGCCGCAGCCCCGCTCCCCGTGGGAACCCGGCGTCCCCCGGGATCGGCAGCCCCCTCTCCGCCGCCGCTCTGACTGCCGGGCTGGGCAGCACAAAGACTTTTCCCCGCCCGGGGAGCTCCGCAGCGGGCCGGGCCGGGCCGGGCTGGGCCGGGGCGAGGCGCGGGGCTGCCCTGCCACCTGCCGGCTGCGGGGGCTCCGTGCGGGCCGCGGCCACGGCCCCCAGCCGGGCCCAGCGCTGCCCTCGGCCACGGCCCCCACCCGGCCACAGCCGGGCCCAGCGCTGGCCCTGGGGCACGGCCCCCAGCCGGGCCCAGCGCTGGCCCTGGGGCACGGCCACCACCCGGGCCCAGCGTTGCCCCTCGGCCACGGCCCCCACCCGGGCCCAGCGCTGCCCTCGGCCACGGCACCGCGCCCGCCAGGGACCGCCACAGCTGGGGCCCCGGCGCTCTGGTAACCCTGCCCGAGGGCACAGGCGCTGGGGCAGGCCTGGTGGGGAGAAGGCTGAGTGTTGCTCTGCACTGGCTGGTGCTGCAGCGCTGTCAGCCCCGGCTCTTTGTTCCCTCTCCTCCCCACCTCCCGCACAATCGTCTGACTGTTTCAGGCACGCACGGCTCTGGCTAGTCAGCCCCTCCCCTTGCGAAAAACAGGAGACCGAGGAAACTCCTCTCCCATCCGATGGTGTGAGAAATGGGGAGGAGACCTTTCCCATGCCGTACTGGGCTGTCAGTGGTAGCTCCTGTGGGGCTGGAGAGCCTCTCCGGCTCCGAACCAGGCAGCAGGCCCGCACTGCCAGCTGGCCGCTCTCTGGTGGCCACGCAGCGTGGTCATCTCGGGCTGGGCAGCGGGGCTCCTGCTGAAACACCCAAAGTGTTAGGGGTGGCGAGGGGGAGAGCAGGATGGGCACGCCCAGGTGGGGACTTTCAGTCAAGCAGGAGGCCTCGGGGGCTAGTTGCAGTGCCTCTCTTTTGACAGGGGTGATGACCTCAGTGGAGATATGTGGGCTCAGTCTAAAGGTGCCCATAGAGAGCCCCATTGTGGGGCAGCCATGCCAGGTGTCAGGCTTGCTGTCACAGCCCCTTTGCCAAAGGTGTTCTCTGAACACCACCTCCCTGCCCTGCACTACAATCCCTTCTCTCCCTTTCCATGAGACTTTCGGGCTGCCTGCCTTTAGCATCGCTCCCCCCTTCTCCTCACACTAAGACTAGCTCGCTCCCAGTCTCAGTAAAGACCACCCATTGCCATGGTAACGTTGCCTCTTACAAAGTTGCAAGCAGACACAAAGGTATGTTTCTCCCCTGCTTTATAGCCCCCATCCCTTCATCCTGGTTAATCGGCCAGGACTTTGCTTGTAGGGAGGGGATGGAGGGCTCTTGCATTCAATTTTCATTGAGGAGGGAGAAGTTATTCCAAGCCCTTTGCTCCACAAGTGCTGAAGCCTCTGGTCACTGAAGGGAAAGAGCTGTCATTCATGGAGCACCTGAGAGCCCCTGAAGGCAATGGTGCCCCAGGGGGATACTGGCAGTGCAGATACTGGTCCTGCACTGGGAAAGAGTAGCTGCCAGTTAGAGGGAACAGGGCCCATGGAAGACAAAAGAGGGGAATGAAGACCTGTATTTCATCCACTCAGAGCAAAAAAAAACCTCTGCTGTGGTTGTGTTCTGTTGCTGCCTCCCTGAGCAGCTCTGGTTCTCTTCCCAAAATGATTTCTTCATCTTATGGAGCTAATTGGCCTGTCTCCAGGACTGCTGGCACCCCTTCCTGCCACAGCCATACCATGAATAATGGTGTGATACTACTTACACAGCAGTACCAGCAATTTAATACTAGCCTGGATGCACCCATGGTTCTCTGCAGCTAGGGCTATGACTGCACTGTGGACACCAGCTTATATTCATCAATCTCTTGATCACTTTTCCTTCCCTTCTTACTTATATACATCTCCTTCTTCTCTCCCAGTGTATCTGCCCCAGGCCTTTGCAATGCTGAACAAAATCTTTCTTTCATCCTCCTTTTTCTTCTTCTTTCACTTCTTTTCACGACTTTTCTTCTCTTTCCCTTTGACCAAGATGTTTCTTCTCCTTGAAACCAGTGAAGGATCTCCCAAATCTCCTGACCTCTTTATCAGTGTGGTCCCTCCCAGTTTATCATTTTTGTTGTATAATTGCCATACCAGACTGTCACATGTTCTCTTACCTCCCTTCAAGCACTCCATAAGTCTTCACCTCTTCCACATCTCCCCTCCCCTGAGTTAACTTTACCTCCATCACCACTGAACTTCTCTGCCCTGACTAGTCTCTGTTTCACCCCACCATGTTTTTTTAGGGGTGGGTTTGCAGTCACAGTGTAAAGCCTCAGGCTACTCTGCTTGTGTCAAGTGCTGTGGCTTGCCACATGCTACTGTAGCGCATCTGTGCCAGGCTTTTGCACCACAGCTGTGCAGGAGAGCTCGGTGTGAACTTCGGGAGCTTCCCATCAAATGCTGTTGTTTGCAAATGGGCTGCTGAACCTGCTGACTGCGCCAAAGCAGGAGTGTGTTTACAGCACCTGAGAACTGGCTTTGAACATTCCTATTTAATGCAAAGGTGGAATAATAAAATAATATTTTTTTAAAGACAGCTGGACTAAGGAGAAGAAGGATTGGTATCAATAATATTTATGCTCTGGAAACCCTGAGAGACACAATGGCATGGAAAGGAAAGGAATTCTCTCTCCTAATATATTTTTCAGCAAATGGAAGAATCTGAGGGGAAAAAAGAACTGGTGCCATTAAAGTGAAGAAAAGCAATAGAAACCATCCCTGATACACAATCTGGACTCATCCCAGCATATTTCGAAAAATTAAAAATAAACATGTAGGCAATTCCAGGCTTTAATTATCTTTGACAAACTCCACTGTCAAAGTCTCTCTGATTGACTGCAAATTTTGCACCCTTCTGAACATGAATGAGAATTATGAGGAAAACTACAGTAAATGAGGCTGTAGCAACAATGGACTTTCCCAGAGGCTGAGAAAAGTCCACAGAGAGGAAAATCTGCCAAGCCAGAAGTGCAAAGGCACCTCTGACCCCACTGCTCTTGTCCCTACATGTTACTTCCTCAGTGAGGAAAACTGTAAACTCAGCAGCACCCATGACAATCAGCAGGGTCAAATCCAAACATGATTTTTTTTTTGCAAGTCAGAGCTTGGCCTAAATCCTTCTAAAGTCCACCCATGTTCCAGCCATTGTTCTAGTCCAAACGTTTACCAGTGCTCTGCTCCACTCTTCTGCTTATTCTCATAGTCCTTTTCTCTAACTTTTATTTCCATTCTAATTTTTCCTTGAGATTTTGCCAACATTCCAACACACTATGTCAGAAGCATCCACTCCATGCTAATTTTACAGTCATGATCTTTTCATTACTGTCTGGTCTCCTTCATTCTGACATGGACGCTGGAGCTCTGGCCTTCCTGCAAAACTCAGGCATTGCCATGGCAGCTGACCTGGGGATTTTATTGGAATACTATACCTGGGGTACAGAGTTCTAGTAAGCACCTTCTGCCCTCTCTGTAGTCACAGGACAAACACACACCTCTACAAAAAGCAAGACAGACTTTAGTTGACTTGATTATTTCTCTGGATGTTCATCTCTCTTCATTAACAATGAATAAAGCCAAGGGTTTATGAGCTCCTCATTTTGTGTAAAGCGAGCTGAATTCAAGATTTTTCTGATGCTATTGTTATTTTTCCATAGTAGTTTTTGTTCCTCATAGCAGATAGGTCACGATACTGTAAGAAGAACCTCCCAAGAAAGAGGATACTTTTTTCTTCCCATCAAATGCTGTTGCTTGGCTCCCTAGCCTAGCCAGAGTTCATATATCTACTGCTCTCCCAGGGCAGTGAGTCCAGCAGTGTCAAGCTATAGTGCTACTGAATTTTAGGCAGGACATACAGGACTTTTATTTAATTTAGGTGGGCTCCTCCACTTACCAGATAGAAATTCCTTAGTGTAATCCATGTTGTCCTAGACTCCTAGGATACCTCTTGCATGTACAGAGGACAAATCTTCATCGTGCAGTCTGAGCCTGGATATCAGGGGTCCCTTTCTCAGTTAGGATAATCCAGCACAGTTCCAGAGCCTCCAGAGAGGCTGTGTTGATTTACACCAGTCAAGAAGTGATTCAATGCAATGCCAGCCCTTAGCTACATAACACAGATCACCTGTGCTGCTTGGAAGGCTCACAGTCCCCCTTGGGCTGCCTCCTTCACTTCTGATTCCTTGTGAAATGGTTATAGCTGGAGGAAAGTCACCACTGTGAAAAGGCACATACTACCACATAATATTCTTTCTAGCTTTGACAAACTTGTCCCCTCCTATGTTGCTCAAACAAGCTCCCAGACATGACAAGATGCTTTGGCCCCCTCTTTCAGATTTCTCAGAGCTACCCTGGGAATCTTCAGAACCCCATGGTAGACAGCAACATAAAATATTCAGTCATTGCTGGGCAAAAAGGCCGTTGTGCCCTGCAGGAGAGAAACCATTAAGTTTGTATATGGTGGGACCCCCAAACATGTGGATAGCTGCACATCCAGCACAGGAATACCTGCTCAGAAGAGTAGTGTTTAAAGGACACTGATTCCTGATCCTTTTCTTAATCACCTCCTCCCATCCTGTTTCACTGACTTCCCCAGAGCTGCCTTTCCTCTCTAACTTGCCTTCTCTTATGCACAGACCATGAAAAGGCACTGGACTCTCCAAGAGTTAATTCTGTAACTCAATCCCCCAGGATAGATCAGATCATATCTTTTTCTGAGAATAATCTTTACTGGTTTGTAATATAATCATTTGGCTTGTTCTGATCTCAGTGGCAGGTGCATCTCTGAGCAGCATGAAAAGATTTCAAGGGTGGATACCCTGATATTGCTTCTTCTGAGCTCCTCTTCACATTGAAAAAGGCAAAAAGTGCCTTTCTGTTCCCAGGCATTATCTCTTCAAATACCTGATTATAAATTATATAGAAAATTGAGACTTTTGTGAAGGTGTACAGCAGAAGAACAAGAAGCAACAGAACAAGTTGTAGCAAGAGAAAATATAATTAGATATTAGGAAACATTTTTGCACAATGAGGATGGTCAAACACTGGAACATGCTGTCCAGAGATTGTGTAATGTCCAGCCCTGGAGATCTTCAACTGGACAAAGCCCTGAGCAACTGGATCTAGCTCTGAAGGTGGATCTAACATAAATATTTGCCATGCTTTGAGCAAAGGCTCGGACCAGATGACCTCCAGAAGTGCCTTGTAACCTAAATTATTATATGAGTCATGAATCCATAATTGCAGGAGCAAGCTGTGCTTCCCTTTGTCACAGTACCCTATGCAGTACCCTGCAGCAACTTCAGAATCTGCTCTGCCAGTTCATGATGTCTCAGCTGTGGATCACTAGAAGATCCTTATTAAAAAAGCTCAGGTGACTCCCAGTACAGGTGAAATTTAAGAGACTGCTCTGACAGTTGTCACTGCACACCCTCAAACCATCCAAGCAAGCCAGAGCAGGGAATTATGGAGTCTGGACTGACAGCAGATCCTGCACAAGGAAGAGCTGTGTGGGTCACGCTGCCCATTCACATGTCCCTTCAAATGAAGGGACCAGTGGCCTGCAGCCTCTGCAGCCTTTCCTGGTGAACTCCTGTGACACTGTTGTGTTTTAGACATATCTACAGGCTCTTCTTTACAGGAAGAAATGTTTAACACAGGGGGCACCAAATCTCAGAGCCACCTCTCAGAATTATTTTGGAGCCACGCTCACTGGTAGTCTAAAAGGAGAGGTAAAAGACAAAGGCTGAGAGCTCCAAAAGTGGCCATGTAGAAAATCCCTCCAGGTTTGTTCTTTACTGTTGCCCAAATATACTCCCTTTTCTTACTCCTCCTACTTCTCAAAAACCATCCACATCACCCCAGAGAGTTACAATATACTACATCCCAATGTGCCTCAGTTTTGGAAACCCTTAGTACCACATTTAGCTTAGATTGCCATGCTGCAGTAAAAAAAATATTGTTGCCCTCTCCTCAAGTCTCCAGAGCACTTGTCTCCAGGAGCAGCTGTAGAAGAGCCAGGAAAAGTAAAGAATGCTAGATGCTTGAAAGGTTCCTTGGTATGGGAAGCAGCTACGTTTGGGGTTTGGACATGGATGCAGATGAGCACATATTTGGGCATTTATATGTACACCCCATTTCCCAGCCAGCAGCATGCAGTATGTTTCCCCTCTGCAACAAACATCCTCCTTGGAACTGTGGGTGCTGCTGAGCAAGCAGTATAGCCCCAGATAAATTATTTATGGCAACTGGTAGAGGGATATAAGCATCTAACTGGCTTTCTCCACAGAAGCTGCCTTTTAGCCACTGACTTCTCAATCTGATCCTTAGGGAGATTTATAAAATACCTTCAAAGAAGAAGCTGGGAGCTAGAATACACAGTATTTCTGGATGGCAAAGCTCATCAACTCTGTAAATGTATTATTTTGTTACAGAGTGTTTCTTATTTCTCACTGCTTCTCATCCCTAACCTTTTTACAGGTGCTGACCACCTTTTTTCAAACTGCCCAGCGGATTACTTAACCCAAACTAAATTCAAAACATTTGTTCTCAGCCAGTCCTTTCTAGGAGTTTGCCGTTTCTTGTTCGAAATTGAAAAAGAGGTTTTTGTGCCAGTGAGTTTTCCCACTTTTTTTCAAAACATGTCACTGTATCAAAAGAAATTGGTTCTCCCTACAAGCCTATCTGCTTCATGGCTGCTTCATGGTGGTTGCACCAGAGTTATTCTAGTGCCATGGCGAGGCTGTGCTTACCAGAGGAGTAAGCATGACTCAGCTGCCAGGCAAGGCAGATGAATGAAGGAAATCTTAATTTCCTGATCAGGCCCAAAACTGTAACTCAGGCGGAGATGCAGACACACAGCGAGGAGGGAGTAGACAACTAGGGCAAAGGAACTGCCAGCATGTCACACGACTGGGGGAAATGTATCCTGTGATGGGAATTGCCTCAGAAACAAGGGCCCTTAGCCATTTTCATCCGGCTCTCCCCCAGCTAAACAGATTATGATGGAAAAAGAAGATGACACAAATGGCCAGAAAGAATTAAATGATCCCTGAGTGGGATAAATGAGCTGACTAAATTGTTGGTGCTGTGGGATGCAATCTGTTTAGATCTGACAGAGATCAGAGCAGGGATGCTACTTACCATTCAGGGCCTCTCTGCATGCTGTAGAATACCAGCAGACACTAATGGGATGTTTAATGGCTAACATGAGAAGAGCACACACATGCACACACATTTATAATAAAGCAGGACAAAAATCAGAGCTGGTGTCTGCTGTAAGCATGCACAGCTCAGACAAGAAATCAATACATTCCTGCCTAGTCACACAATGCTAATGGCAAGGTCCCAGTACATGGTAGTCATGGAGGATTTTAATTACCATTCCTGCATGTCTGCCGGGAAATGCACAATGCTAAACACCATCCAGCAGGAACTTTCTCAAAGAGCTTGAATACCATTCTCTGATTCAAAACGCTAGAAAGACATGCTAGGCTGATAGCTAAGGAAGCCAGTAATGGGATATGGAGCCTTTCACCTCGAGGTCACCTTCTAGTGACCCATGGTTATTACCATCTGATTGCTGTTGCTTGTGTGAAATGAGGTGAGGAGCTTCGACCAGTTCCTCATGGCCAAGTGCCTCTATCACACAAAACCTGACACTGAGATTGGTGCTAATTGGCCCTGCTGGTCACCAACCTCTCTGGGAAGGCTGGGGACCCTGGCTGCCTGCTGGGGGGCATCCCTGTCAAAGACATGAGCCCAGTGCCCCAGGGCTGGAGCTCTTTGAGCGCCCTTTCCTGTTGGCTATGCTCCTTGGGAGGAGGACAATTCCTTCTTTGTGAAGAGAGGGTTGAGGAAGGGCTTTTTCCTTTAAGACAGGGAGAAGCCCCCTTTCAGCAGCTCTCCCAGCCGACACACAATGGCTTGCCACCTCCTCGGCTGCACAGAAATGATAATCAGAGGTTCAGCTAACGGGAGAGAAAGGAAGCTGCTCCCTGCCCTCCCAACCCCCGCCATCGTGTGATTCTGTCACACGAGATGAGGTGGCAGATGGGTCGTTAGGGCCGCATTTGCTTTTTTAACTCCTTCCTCCCCCTCACAACCCATTCCCAGAGGGATGTGTAGAGCCACACACAAAGCAAGGAAGCCCTGGTCCAAGGGCTGGTTTTGCCATGGAGAGGAGCATAAGCTGTTGGCACGGAGGGCCACTCTGTATCATATCAATATCACAGTGTTGCTTGTTTAAAAGATGGTATCTGTGCTGAGAGAGGTATTTGGTTCCATCCCATTTCAGTCAGCAGTTCTCCCAGGCTCCCACACCCAGACAGGGGAGATGTATCTGAGAGGGACGTGGGGCTTCGGTACATCACGGAGAGATGGAAAAAAGAAGTGCCTTCCTGTCCAGTGGCTCCATGTGCTTCCCTTCATGGCCATTATTCACACAGACTGGCAGGGACAAGCTCTCCCCCTCCACCTCAGCATGGACTGCCAGCATTTGCTTAGCCAACTAAACTTCACTGACCCAACCTCTATGAGGCAGTGCTAGTCCCGGTGCAGGGCCAAAGCCTGTGAAACTCCTCAGCATCTTTGCTACCTTGTTTCTTCCAGCACGCTCTGAACTCCAGCAGCCCCAGGAATGGCTGCAGGAGGAAGCACCTACGTGCTATGTGCCTATCTTTGGTGGCTTCTTTTTTTCCTGCAGTGGTATGTGCTGTCAAAAAGAGAGAGCCTGGCAATCTAAGCTGAGCTCTGCTACTGATTACAATTGCTTCAGTCTGATCCCATTATCCCTGACCTACAGGAACCTGGAGTTATGCCACTGTCTATTACCAGGCATTATTAATATTAGTAACAATAGTTCCTGGCATAGAGGTTAAGGGGGAGTTGGGGCATCTTCAGTGAATTCTGCGGCATTGCCAGCATTTTTGGGGAGTGCGGTATTGTTGTTCTTTTTTTATTGTTGTGTCACATTTATTATGTGTGTGCTGCTTGTATTCAATCTTTGGCCCATTTTAAAAGGCCACACCATGCAAAGGGATGCTGCTCAGGAGAAGGCCATGTGTGCTGTGTTAACATAGCCGGTGCTTTGCTTCTGGAGATGTGTTTGGTACAGCACTGTGAGCCGTGGTTTTGCAATACCAGTACCATCAAGAACTGCACAGCTTTACTGTTGCCTTTGGACCTGCCTTGAAGCCTCCCCACTAGCCTAGTCCTGGCCCCACAGCTCTACCCTCCTGCCCCACAGTCCTTACTATGCCCTTCCTCCAACTCTGCCAAATCCCTTTTCTCTCCATTGCTATAATGTTATTCAATTGCAAATTCCTAATCTTTATTAATTAACGCATCACATTAACCCTTGTCTCTTGTAGCACCTTCCACAAGAAATACCTGTCTGACATTGAACAAAAAACACCCATGTCAAGTGTCTGCTTAGAATAGAAACCAGCAGCATAAGGTGGGAGTTGGCAATCTTTGAAGGGCCACATTCTGCACTGTAGTTCCCATACTAAGTTACCGTGTGCATGCAGTTTATCAACGGCATCTTGCCCTCTGTGGGAAGCAATGGGTGCCTTGCTCCTGTTAAATGTTGAAATGAGAAGCCAGGAGCCCTGATCTCTCCTGGGTACCAGTTCAGAGTGTAGCAGGCAAAATTTGCTGCTTACTGTGTTTGACTGCCTGGTAGCAGGTTGCCCCTGCTCCCTCCCATCACAAAATTACTTTCTTGCTCACCCACCTCTCATTTTTTTCTCCATACCTGATGCTATCATGAGATGCCATGGATTAAAAAGCTGTTCCAGTTTGGGCAGGAGGTGCTGGCAACATTTTGCCATGATTTAGGACTCATAGGTAGTGTCTCCATATACCAGATATGTAACTTTCTTCCTTCATGCCCAGCTTCCCAGAGGTTAAAACACAGAAATCATGAAAGCAGAGGCTGATCTTCATCCTTAAAAAGTTCCTTGATCTAAGCCAGCATAAACCTGACACAGTGAGCAATCCTACTGGATTAACAAACATCAGTTTTCCAGAACCCCATCCAACCATCCATTGTTTCCAATCCAGAAAAGTTGTGTAGGCTCAAGGATCCCACCAGAGCCACCTGACCCCTGCAGGAATCTCCATGGATCTCTGCAGCCACTGGTGCTTTGACTAAGCCAGAGTCCTGTGCTTAAAGAAAATATAGTGCTCTGTCTGCTCTTTCCTCTTCCATTTGGGAGAGAATTCATCTCAGTTGATGAAATCTTCAGACAGTTGCTCCAACTGCATGTAGGTTTTCAATCCATTTTCTGCTCATGCAGCTTCTGCATGACAAGCGCAAGTCCCAGTCAGACCATGCCATGCCTCAAATCAGAGCAGGAGTCAGGTTTGGCTGCTTCCAGCAGCCAGCACTGCACTGGGGGTCAGAAGCAGGCCCGGGGAATTGCCAAAGGAGCTGGATCTCCTGGGCACAGCCCATGGCAGTGCCAGGCTTGCAGGAGAGAGAAAGGCACAGAGGCTTTCCCTTGGGTGGAGGTCTAGCTGGTGGTGACCAGCTCACAATTAGAGAACCCTGAGCCAGGCAGGAGTGCAGGAAAGCCTTCCTATTATCCTCTGGTGACAAAAAGAGCCTGTGAAACAGATGTCCAAAGCCATGCTCTTCAGGATGCAGATTGCTCCATAGATTTGAGCTGTCAGTGAACCTCCTGCCCTCCTCCCCATCCGGCTGTACATGTGTTTCAAACGACAATTACATTTGTATTTTACAAAAGGCACTGCTCATAAGAGGAGGGGAAGCCACGGTGCTCCCTGCCCCCACTCCTCTGGGCCCCCATTAAGTCTGTTTGCCTGTGATTTCTTCCAAATGGCAGAGCCAGTCTGTTAGCAGTTAAGTTAAACAGAGCTTGTCCTGTAATAACCCCGTTCAGGCTGCTAATTGGTACCAGTACCTACTCCCTGCCTCCTCCTTGCTACTGGTAGGGCTCGGTCTGCTGCTCTCCTGCCAGGTCAACAAGAGAAGAGGTGTCACCTGCTGGCCTTTGCTCTGGGGCAGGGCCTCCTGCCAGGGCACAGGTAGCATTGGGAGAGACGAGCAAGGGTGGGAAGGGCTTTTCCAGAGAAAGCACGAATGTGCTCTGTTCTCCACTGTTGAAATTGAAGACAGCAGTTTCTCTGCCTGTTCTGGCCACAAAGTCATCCTAATCTTCTCCTTATGACTTTGAGTGCATTGAGTGCATCAAACAATAATGACATCCCAGCATCACCACAGCAACATATGGCTTCACAGCAGGGAAGGCAGACAAGGTACTGCTCCAGCTGGACACAGCTATGCGGTGCTGGTCCCATGAGGTGCCCAGCTTCCCTGGAAATGCAGCTAATTTTATTACCAGAATCCTCAGGATTGTCTCATAAAAGTCATCCCTCGTATAGCACCATGCACTAGGAACCATTCAAGTTGAGCAACAGGTGAAAATAAAGATCCTGGGAAGGAATGTACTTGCAGCATTGCCCAGTCCCTTGGAGAATACAGGTGACTGGGCAGAAGTCAAGGTTTGTCATTTGGTGCTCACAGTACTTGGGTTCAAATCCTTTGGACAAATTTTGGGAGTATGATACTCTTTCACTTCCATGAGAAACTGTATTTTACCGCTTATGATACTTCTAGCCATCACATTTCAGTCCCCTGCACAAAATAGGAAAAGTATAATTATCTTTGCAGTAATCTCAGAGAACATACTTGCTCTACTACTCAGCAACACCCTCTACGTGTGAGGAGCCACCCCCACTAACACACACTGAATTTCAAGTATTTGCTGTCAAGTCACAGGAAAAGAGATGACCAGATGTTTTCATTGATTAAATCAACAAACAAATGCAAGAATGCAAGGAGAACTTGACTTCATAGTGAGTGCCATTTGAGGAAAAGAATGAGAAGGCCGAATATGATAGGCTGCTCATTGTGAAATATTTGGGCCACTCCTATTATTATTAGTCACTTGTACATTTCCAAAGCAGTTAACTCAGTAACCTTCATAGAGCCCATGGGAGGTAAGACAGTTGTAACCCATTAAGTAAAAACCCTGGTTGTCAATGGTGCCAAATGTGTTGGCTGCATGAAGGCTACCAGAAAAGAGGATACTCTGAATTCTTGGAAAGTAGGGCTTTGCTAGGGCAGCACAAGATCTTAGAAATTCTCATTTTGCCTGTATCCAGAGTCAAAATGGTTACCTGCTGTCCAGGGAGGCCTCCCTGCAGTACGTGCAGTATTTCCAGGCATTGAAGGAGTAATTTGAGCCTGCATCCTTTTATGAAGACCTTTGGTAAGATTGTGAAGAATGGTCTCAGGCTCCTGATAGAGCATCTATCAGGCCTGATGCTTTTCTTAGTAACTGCTGGGCATGACAGGAGTGAAGTGTCTTTATCCTGAATGTTGCCACATCTTTGTGTTGGCTCCCCACATCAGCAACTGGAAGATCATCGTCAAGCACTGCAGCTCTGCACAGAGGGGACCCTGCCCAGCCTTTGGCCCTGCAGAGCAGAGGAGGAATTCAGCCTTCCCACCAGAGTTTTTCAAAGATCAGGCTCCAAGATCCCACCCTGAGCACATTCTTGGGAAGAAAAAGAAATTTCTCTGTTCACTGACCAAGAGCCAAGAAGTGTGTTCATGCAGCCCCTTATTTGAGAAAAGTGTTTAATGCTGCTCACAAAGCCTCCCACATCCCCATCAGGCAGGGCTCCAAGCTCCTCCAAGCTTCCCCTGCTCCTTGGACCTGGAGCTATCCATGGTTTGTGCAACACACCCAGTTCTCATGTTCTTACTGCAAACATCTGACTTCATGCACGGTTCCTGTTTTGGCACTGTAGTGTCCAAATCATCACATCACAAAATTGTTCAACTCAGAACAAGTGGCCCCAGTGTTCACTCACCTTAGGAACAATCAACGCCACAAACGTGGAGAAGGTAGTTGTAGCAATTTCTGAACTGATGTCTTAATTTAAGGAATTCTAGGACTCTGCTCAGGAGAGAAAGATCAGAAATTATAGATGCTCCGGAGAGATACTCTGGAGCTCTAGGTAGTGGAAGAAAAATCTTGGGAGCTGGCAAAGACTTCTGTTCCAGGAGCATCTCCACACAGAAGTGGTCAATAGCTTCTGTGGCTGGACCAGAGGGAAAGCAGAAATGTGCACTGGCTGTGAAGCCCAAAGCTTTTGGATCTCAGGAGCAGAAGCTATACAACCAGAACTTTCTGTGTCTCTGCACTAGTGGAGTAGTTTTAGGGACCTTGATATCAAAGAGCAGTGAGAACTCACAAGTCAAATGGTTCTCATTAGGGGCTCATTTTCTTGGTGTGAGGGGTAAAAGCGCAGAAGGAGTTAAAGCATCTCCCAGCATTTTGGTGGAGGGGAAGAGAATAACTAAGATCACCCTTTCCCCAGGCAGTGACTCTAGAGCTTGGCATGGCACTGAAGCAGGGCTGTATTGCACCCACGTGCTGCTGTCCCAGGCTGAGTGCCTGGCAGTACATCTCCAAGCCTTCAGGAGCTGAACAGGGAGAGACTTGGGCAAAAAGGGCAAGAATACACCAGCTGTGCTTTGAAAAGCCACATGAGCATGGTGTTTCTGGAGCTTGTAGGCTTCTAGGGGTCTCTTGGTTTTCTGGAGATTTCTTGGGGAAGCTGACATGCCATGTTTGAATATAGCCAGCTGGGAAGCATAAAAAAATATATCTGTAACAATGTTTGCACCCATTTTCTGGCATTTTAAGAGCCATCAACCTGCTATCAAGTCAGTGGAGCACTACTGCAGATCTCAGATCAGTCCTGTAAACTGATAGCCATTAGCAGGCAGTAGTCTGACCTTTTAGCGTTGAAGAACCAGCTTTGAAAGAGACTCTGGAGAATGGTCCCAGGGCTGAGGAGTGAGCTGATGAGGGACTGTTCCTTCCAATGGCCAAAGGGTGACATAGGAAATCTTCATTAATAGTAGAGAAGAATCTCATATGTTTAGATCAGCTGCAAAACAACTGGCCATGCTGCCCTTTCAAACGATAGTGAGAATTCTCTGAAATGTCTAAGAGACTCTTGATGCCCTTGCATCTGGCTGTTTGCATGCTTGGGGCAGATCCACTGCTTTGGGACCCATCCACTTGAAATCTTTACTGCGAGGGTTTGTTCGCTCTTCTGGACACTCGCGTTTTTTGGAAAGCAAAGTGCAGACCACAGGAACCAGGTCTAGTCTTTCTAACCAAGAGATCCAGCCCTCTTTGAGTCCAGCTCACAGCTGTGAGCCATGACAGATTGTAAATCTGAGGGCTGGAATGGGAGAACATCTGGGTGGCCACCAGAGAGGACTGGGGGGAGCTGTCAGGGGCACCGCCTGGCTTTTGATCAGCCCGAGGAACTGGCAACGTTCAGCAGGCGCTAATCTGCTCTTTTAGCGATTCTCAGCAATCAGCTTCCTGTCACAGCTGAAGGAGGGAAAAAGTTACTTGATCACAAACCTGGGGGAGCTGGTGTTGAAACATACCTTTAGCTTTTTTCTGAATTTGTTTAAACTATAAAAGAGGAAGGTAAGAGGGAAATACAAAGAAATATACACCAAATATTCACTCTACAGAGTAGAATTCTCGATTAACTCACGGTACATTTTCAAACAGATTATTTGCCTTTTGGGTTTTCTGCTTTCTTGAGATTTCACATGATTTGGAGAAGGAATTTTAGTTTCTTGAGATCATGCAGGCAATCATCAGGATAGTCAACTGTGGCTCCTTCTGCTGGAAAGTTGTCCAGTCTGTTAGGTAGCTTCACATTTGTGTGCAGCCTTCCTGTATAAAACAGATAGAATACATTTCCCTTCATAGAGAAGAGGAAGCTGAAAACCTCAGCTCATGCTGCAAAGCTGTGGCCGGGAACTAGATCCAGATCCAATGATCCCAAATGGCTTAGCTGTAAGAGACTCATTGTGAAATCCTTTGTTTGAGCTGTCTTTTAATTTGCATGGTGCTGTTTCTGCTTTTGATGGACCACCCTAGAACACAAGTTGTCTCCTCAACCCAAAAGTGGACCTATCATTTAATTGCTGTCAGAGCATGAACTCTATTCACTTACTGGGATCACAAAACTTCCTACAGGCAGGCTCATCATCTGCAGAGAAAATGATGCCCAGTTAAAATTTAATTCACAGATGGGGAAAAAATCCTCTAAAGACTGACCATTTGTATCACAGCTGTCTTAAGGAGAAGAGAGACTAGAGACTTGCTGTGCTCTGTACTTGAACCTGCAGTCAGTCCCTGACTCAAAGATTTATTGTTCAGGCAGGGTCCCACTGGAGGCTCAGCACTCCCTGGCCTGTATGATGTGAATGGAGCAACAAGTCAGGTGGCTTTCCCAGCATCATGCTTTGAATCCAGCCGATTCAAGTGCAAAATGGAAAACTCCTGAGCTCCATTACAGCTCCTGACCTGTGGGACAGCCCTGCCTCTCTGAATTTAATAAGCTTTTAAATGGGACCAGCTGTGCAGCATAAGCTAAAAGAGTTCAAGGGAAACCTCTCACTCACTGGTAGTCACAACCAGGTTCTGTAGGTCCAACCACCAGTGTCACAAGGACACATAGGAATGTTGTCTACCACCGAAGTGTGTGTCGCCATCCTTGACCCTAAACATACAGGATGACTTTTCATTAGTAACACGTGGCCCAGAAGAATGGCAAGATGTGTCTGAATTTACCTCTATCTTAATTGCATCAGGAAGTTGCCTTCTGGCACTGATCAGCTCTGAAACTCTTGGCACATCTAGTGCTAATGGAGTGAGGCTGCAGCTGGCAGCTCCTCCCAGGCTCTCCCTGGGCTCTTATTCACCAGCCTCTGAGTAGCACCTACTGCAGGCAAGGCCTGGCAGTACCAAACTGGGCCAGTGTTCCCATGTGGGAGAAAAGGATGCTCTACTGAGCCACCTCAGTGCTGGCAAGCAGAGGAGTTACAAGGCTGCAGTGGGATGGGGAAAGGGTAATTGAAAGGGCAGGAGGTTTATACAAGCATCATCCACTGGGGGAATCTCAAGATTGGATTTGTCATAGAGAAATTCCACTTTGTTATTCCAAATTATCTTGGTTCCAGTTTTGTGTGGGTGGAGATGTATGTAAATGTGAATGTGGTACGTGTACAAACAGAGCACAGCCAGACTGACACCTCTACAACCATCTGGCTTCCTTCACACTTGCTACTGGCTCTGCTGTGCCAGGGACTGATGTGACCCCACTGATAAGCAGGCCCAACTTGTCACAGCACAGCCCATTCTGCCATCCTTAATGCTGGCTGGGAATGCAAAATGGGAAAGGGCAGGGCCAGGGGATAGAGCGCATTCCTTCACCACCTTCCTTCTTATTCCAAGAGGGAGAATGGGCTCTGGTGAAGCCCTGGCTCACACCAGCCCCACTCCTCTCTCTCTTCAGGCTTGCTTTATTTCTTCTCCCTGCCTAATTTCCCTGTGAGGGAGTGTGGCCAGGCTCCCTTCCTCTCCCAAGCAGATGTGAGGCTTGGGACTGCAGCTCCCGGAGAGCTGGGCTGTGTTGTCCTGTACCAAAGCCCAGCTGTGTGCTGGCCTTGATGTTGCAGCACGCATTGAGTTCAAAATGGCAGGGAGGTACTTGTGTTGAGCACATCTCCCTTGTTATACTGGGTGGCCCAAGCCTGCTGACAGCTTTAATTTAGGAAGTTGATGGTGGCTCTCTACACACTGTTTCTGCCTATTGGTTTGAGCTTGAAACACATTCCCCTCACTCCCCATGGCACAGCCTATTCAGGGTCACAAAGTGTCTCTGCTACCATGGGAATCATGCATCCCCAACCTCCCCTCCTCCACTTGCCCTTTTCCTCCTGTGTTGCAGCTTAGAGAGCATTGCAGAGAAGTTTCTGAGTTCTTAGAGCCTGGCAGCAGCAGGATGACAGCATCCCTGTCTGCAAGAGCCTCAGAGTTAGGGCGTGATGTCCCATGGCCTTCATGGAGTCCATGCCCCAGGAGGGAGGCAGCACAAAGGTCTGCAGCTCTCCAGGCAGCCCTTAGAATGTGTGAGCAGCCCTACTCCCCTTTCCATAGATTGGTTCCTTGGACACAAATGTGCACTGTGGCTGAAATAGGGTCTGTGTACGGGAGAGGCTGAGCTGGAACAGGCACTGGGGCTGAGACAGCCTTCTTGGTGATTGCTTTTCTTTATTTAGTACCTACTGCTGGAGGGCAGCTTAATCCCAGTACTTGCCTTTCTTCCCACATGAAATGCCATTCTCTGACCTACACACCCAGGTGCTAACAGACTAAACAAGATGAAGGAGCAGGGGTGTATAATTGTGATACCACTATATGTCACAGCTTACACAGCAGATGATCGGAGTGTGCCAAAAAGGCAGTGGCTCCCAGAGGAGATTTCTCCCTAGAAGAGCAGCATTTCACACCACCAGCCTCTGCACTGAGGGGAAAACTACACATCCTTAGTCCCAGGGGTCCTACCATGAGGTGTAAGCAAGCAACCTAGCTCTCCTGTGGTAGCCCTCAAGCACAGCAATTTGCCTGGCTCAGGGCAGTGGATACACCTCGTGCCTCCGCAGTTTGTTTTGATGCTCTTCTACTGCAAGATCATATTTAAAGAAAATAAATGAGTTAATTCTGCCAAACCAAAGGGTTTGACAACGATTGCAAGTTTTGGGAAGAGAGATAAAATGGGGTTTTTTCTCAGCCATGACCACTTAGTGTTTGGTTGACACACTTCCCACCACAGCAGTGCAGTCTTTCAAGCACACTGCTTACTCAAGCCATCTTTTTGGTTTGGGCTGTGGGGTTTTTGTGGTGAGTCTCAGGTTTCCTTGTCGGATTTGGGAGCTGTGTGTCTGTCCTCAAAACTGCTGAGCATGTCTCATGAGCCCCCTTCCCTGCACCTAAGTTAAGAGTTGTTTTTTAGGTATTGTTTTCTATTGCTCAGGGGCTGAGAAAATGCCAGTGAAATAGGGCAGATCTTGATGGAGAATGAATTTCTCTGGAGGAAAGAGAGAACCACAGACGCCTGCCCTTCTATTCCTGTTTACCTTTGCTTTCAGGAGGTCAATTAAATTGTGGGCATAAACTTACATTGCGGTTTGCAAACTGATACTCACCAGAAGGTGTTCTGGCGTCACAGAGCATTTTGTGTTTCAGTTTCTTCTTTCCCAGCTCCTTTATGGCTTGGTAATAACTTGCAACACATGTATCACAGCAACATTATTTGCAAAACATTTTTGCAGCATCACAATAAAATTTCGTTAGCAAAATTCTCATGAAGATGTTACTGCTGTGGAAAGACCAGCAACACATTTCGAACTCGGACTTCCCCATTTTTTCCATGTGGTACAGCTGTGGGATTTCTTCATAAGCAGTGATTGAAAGGTTCATGGTTTTTCATTCTGTGTATGTTGAGAAAGGGTGTAGGGGAGTAATGGTGTAGGCAACAAACATTCATTTGGCCTCCTACCTGCTCAGTTACCCCCTTTCATATGGGACAAAACCACCCCATGGAACTCATTGCTGCAGGATATTGTGGAAAACCATCTCAGTGGCTCAAACAGCACAATAGATGATAAGAAGCCTCTCATGGTCAAATACAGTGGTCTAGCCAAAGCTCCATCTCTGGGCATGTCTGCAGTGCAAGCTGTCAGATGATAAAAGGGTGAGGAAGGGAAAAGGTCCCTCTGTCAATGCCCAGTTTTTTTACTTCAGCTGCTGTCAAAGCTAAGAGAATTAACTAGGTGGACTTTTGATCCAGTATAGCACTTACTTCAAATTTACACTGGCTGGGAGTCAAGCCTAGTTTCTATCACAGTGTGTTGTGCAATTCTCTCATTTCCAGTGTTGTCCCACCCCATCCCACAGAGGTTAGTGAGTTTGTATCTCAAGAAAAAGAGAGAGTATTTTCTGACTGCAGTCACTTTTATACCACCAAGCCTTGCCCAATTTTGCTTCTGAGTTCTTACTCAGAGAACTGCTTGCACTTACTTCAAAGAACGTGCTTACATGCAGCTGACTTTAACAGATATCTTGGAGTAAGGCTTCATCAGCTCTCTATCCACGTGATGGCTGTCCCCTCCTTTTATCATCCATTTTCTCAGTCCTGGACTCTAACAGAATGTCTCTTAGGCTCTCTCTTCCCACAGACATTGTCCTGACAGAGCCCAAGACCTGCTATCTTAGATTCTCAAGTCAGGAGGAGCTTTTCTTTGCTAGACTGACCTAAGGAGAAGAGTCAGCTAACTCAGGAAGAGCTTTCCAGCAAGAATTAATGAGATAGTATGTTTTTCAAATTCCCTTAGTAAAACCCTAAAGTCAAAGGCAGAGGCTGGTAAATCTATCAAATGGAACTGTCTGGGGTCATTGGGATTTCTGTCCACTCATCATCCAGGCTCTTCTACAAATCTGCACTGCTGCATTTGTTGGCAAGTCTGTATTTTTAGCATCTTGAGATCGCTTGTATCATACAATGCTCCTGAATTTCCCTGATCCCAGACATGCTTGCACCCAAACCTGATTATACTTATCCATCTTTCCACATTCCTCCCTGGCAAGGCTCCCCCACTGTCAGCAGCCCTTCTTCACTGCCATGTGCTGATTGCTTGAATGATCCAGAAAGGAAGATGCACAACAATACAAGAAGGATGTGTAATGAGGTACAGAAGATGTATAATGAGATAAAAGCGATGCGAATTCCTCCTGGATAAGAAAGGACTTGACAAAGCTTGGGGAGTCACTCCTGAGTGGTTCAGTGAAGAGGGATCCCCTTTACAAGAGAAAGCCAGAGTGATAAAAACAAGTAAAGGCATCCTGGAGCCCTTCTCTGACTCGGACTTTATGGGGCTCTAGGTGATATGTAGCAATGCTCAGGGAGGAGGCTGGCACTTGTGGTCATGGTGGGCACCACTGCTGGGGTCCCAGCACCTTTGTATCAGCTGCTTTGAGCTACAGGTCTGATCACTCACCCCCATAAGGGAGATAATGAAGTGATAGTGGTGAGACCCTGAGCATTCCAGAATGTACATGCCTCAGGAAGGAGAAAGTGAGTCATCAGTATGAATTTGCTAGTGGTCTTAAAAGGGACAGTTGGCAACACCTGGCTTTTTCCCTTATAAGCACAAAAGTGATGGAGGGAAAAAAAAAAAAAAGAGTTAAAGAATGGGGAATTCCAGTGGAATACACATATTTTAACACCAGCCATAAACTCAGCAGTACTGAGAAAGGGCCTGGGTAGCTAGAAGGCACAGGGCCATTACAAATAACAGTAAGTTATGCAATTTTTTCTTCTCATTCTTGTTGCTGGCTTCTGAGAGCTGGCCTAGGGAGTTTCCCTCTCAGGGAGGGGGGAATGTCTGACTTCAGTTATCTCTGTACCATCAGGCCAACTTCTATAATTTTGAAGGCAGTCAGCAAGACTCAGAAACACTGCAAATAATGACCATTTGTCAGAAGGAGTATGAGTATCCTGCTCCAATGCCTGTCTTTGGCTGCTCGTTGACTGAGCTGCTTAGCTGGCAGGTATACCCATGACAGAGGATGAAGAGCAGAGATATGCTTACTGCACACTTGAGCCCTCCAAAACCTGACATCTTTCCTAGGAAACCTGCTGCTGGCCACTGTTGGATATAGGACAGAAAGAGAGATTCATTCCACATGCATATTTCCAGTGGTCCCCTTCCTTTTTTTCTCTGGTGCTGCAAGCACAGTTTCAGGCTTTGGCTCCTACACCCACCATGACCTCCCATGCTTTAATGTCTGCAGCACCTGAAGAGAAACCTGGAGCATCCTGCATTTCATTGCCTGATTCCACCAGCTGCAAGTCTGGGGATGACCTGGCTGTCATGCTGACAGTCTGGAATAACACCTGGACCTTCAGGGTGTAGGAAGAGGGTTAGATACTGTCAGAGTGATTTGAAAGAGAGATTGGTGGAATCAGCAGTTCTCAGGACTGCTCAAGACTGTGGTACCCCACCTGTCTGGGGACTCCAGCAATACCAAAAGCTGGCATTTTGCTTTATTAATCTAGTACTGTCTTCTTGTGGCTTTCTCTTAGCTGCAGTTACAGCCTGTCTAGTCATTAGCAGCTCCAGGCTGACACACAAGCAGAGAGAAGACTGCTCACCACTCATCAAATGCTGAGCTTATTTGCATGCTTTCAGTTTTCATGCAATTTTTAAAAGTGCAAACAGATGTCATGAGATTTTTATCTCATTACCTTCATATGGCTTTTATCCCCATTAAACTTTCAAAGAAATACTACATGCCACCAAGTATTTGGTCCAGCAGCTGTAAGAAGCCCCATGCAAAGAATGGCCTAAAGCCAGGTAGCTTGGTTACATAAAAAGCCTAAATACTCCAGGATTGAGGGGTTGTACAAAGTGGAGTCTTAACAGCTCAGACTGATCCAAGCTACTGAAAACTGTCTTCCTTCTTCGTATGCTGTTCCTTCATTTACAGCTCTTGGTATGAAACTCCCTCCTCTCTCTTCTGATGAGCTGCTTGCCTCCAGAGCATGCTGTGTCAGCCCAAGACATTGTCTCTTCAGAGTAGTCCTTGTGGAAAAGGTGCTCTTGCTGATGTGCTGCAGGCAAATGGAGATGGGGGTGGCACTCCTGACAGGCTCCCCAGCAGGCATCAAAGGGTCCCTGGTGAGTCTGCTGTCCAGGCACCACGTCCAGCCTTTGCTGTTTGCTACACAGACCAGTAAAGGATTTGAAGTGGACTGGAGGGTATTGTAAGAGGAAGTATGGGAAGCATTGGGAATTCCAGCACTGCAATGCAGCCATTAGAAGCTAGGCTTCCTTAACTCTGCTGCTCCCCATAGATTTAACTTCACTTTCTGGAGCTCATACTTCAGAGCAGTACCTGCACCTTTACAGGGGACCATGCTGGTGCTTTTCTTTCAACAAAAATACTTCTGCTTCTTTGAAACTGGAATTGAACAAATCTTCCTTTAAGCTGCTTTATATTGCATCTAGTCCAGGCATCAGCAGGAAATTCATCTGCATTTCTGCATTATTGTGCCAGCATCCAGGAACTGCAGCAGCATCCCAAGGTGAGGTCTGATCTCTTCACTCACATCATCAACTTTCACAACACCATAAAATTTTCCTGTGCCACAACAGACAAGGGGGCAAATCAGACAAGACCTCTCCACTGTTCTGCCCAGGTGACAAGCACTATTCATGCAACATCACTCTCTATGAGCTTTGACTGAGCCACACAGAGCCTCCCACAAACAAAGGGGATGAGACAGATTCTGCTATGAAGCACTCAGCATGTAAGGAGACAAAAGAATGATGGGATCTGAGAGGAAACAAATAAAAAAGCTTTTTTTTTTCAAGATCACAGAACAGGTCAGCAGCATTAGGTAACACAATGCTGAACTAAACACCAAAGTGCAGGTGTTTCCTGTAGGACTCCTTCTGTAGATAATCTAGTCTATTGAGCAGGTTTTGTTACAGAAATATTTAGGAAGATGTTCGCTGCTTTGATTTGGGTTCTCAGGCACATCAAACATGTTGCAGCTGTGTATCATTGGAAGTGAAATGAGCAACTGACAGTATAGAATGGGACAATCTGTAAATTCATAAAGCCCTTTCTGATTCCCATTTCTAGCAATAAAAGAAACATTTCTGCAATTGCATGAACTGTTAAACATTCTCACACTATTATGCTGTAAACTCCCTTCTGTACCAGATGGAGGAAAGGCCATTAGACCTTTATGCAATATGATTTTTGACAAGATTTTTCAAGACCCCTGTAAATCTTGTCAGAAAAGGTATTTGGCATTGAAAAAAATAGCTTAGGTGAGAAAGCTGGAACGTGGGGTGGTGTTCTGCAGAAAGGACCTGCCCTTCTGTAGCATCCAGTCTGTGCTCTACCATATCTGCCAAGGCAATTCTGAAGAAATAGCCCCATTGCCCAGTCTCCAAAGAAAATATAAATTTTAAAAAAATCTTTTTCTTCAGTTTTTCATTCCACTAAAATATTGAGCTAGGATATTGAGAAGAGATGCATGGATTTTGCTCTGGTTATTTGCAGAGCTGTTTCACATCAGGATCACTGTTTCATCAATAGAAATGTAAATCACAGCTGAGCCAGTAGGAAAGGTGAAACAGCTAAGATGGCAGGAATCCATTGTTTCAAGTCTTTTGCTCAGAAAGCTTTTTCTATTTCTTTTCACCAACTTCTCATATGTTGTTTTTTCTATTCTTTTTTTTTTTCCCTCACAAAACATAATTAACTTAATCAGATTTTTGTTAAAGTAAGGAGCCCAGAGATAGGCTGAAGCCTCTCCTAAGCGCCTTTCTGTCTGGGAGGAATCCGAGTCCCAAATATTGAATGTTCCAGTCTGGCATGCTGAATGTCACACAAATATCAGTGTAGTACAAGTGAAATGCTTTGGTGAATGATTGCACAGTACCTGAGACTGCTAACAGCTTAGTCCCATCCTATTAGCAGCCCTTTAAAAAAAAAATAAATAACAAAACAGCCTGAAAATTATCCAGTGCAAAAATATGTAATAAATTAATTTAGTGCAGACCTCCTAAGATTAACAAAACACAACCTGAATTTATTTTTATAAACATTTGTGATCACAGCTGCCCTTTTTAGAGGGTTCAGAATTTGCACCTTGGGTAGACAACTACTTAAAAAAGGAAAATTCACTGGGCTTTCTCTCTCTACACTCTATACCTGATCCACTTGGCTGCTTAGGTTTTTTTCTGGGAACAGAGGCATGCACCACTCTCATCGTTTAATAGCAAGGCTCTCCCCCCTCTCCAGACATGGAGATTCCTAGGGAGAACAGAGATATCTTAGGGCATCAGAGATATTTTAGGCTATGGACCTGTCTTCTGCTGAGCAGTAAATTGCAATATCATCTTCTCTAAATGAGAAAATATCCACTCATACAACAACCAGGTGGGCTACACTCTGTCCACAAAGGGGTGCAAATCCCACTTGGTCAAAAATCCAGAAGAAGTGTTTATCATGCACTACTCAAGAAAGAGAAGCGAGTGTTAGGTTTAGAGCTTACTGCCTAAATGACCCAATATGAAATGAAAAAACTGCCCTTTTCAGAGAGGCAGTGTCAGCATGGGTGATAATTTTGGGGATTTTAAGGTCAATGAGGCCTAGATAGTTCATGACACAGACCAAAATGCCAACTCACAAAGCAGGAGCTCAGTCATAGCCATACTTTACAGAACCTTGTGCTGTGCTGGCAGGTAAAATTAATTTAAATAAGGGAGAGAGGCACATGGTTGGTGTCTGCCTGAGGCTATAAAGCAGTGCTTAAACTTGCATGTAAGTAAGGAAATACAAGCCTAAAGGAGAAAAATGTGAAGCTGACACAGCAAAGTGGCTGCAGTCATGGCTCACGTAGCAGCAGTACAAAGGACGTTGCAAAAGGGTGGATGATGAAGTGAGGCTCAGTGGCACGTGGATGGTTTTTGTTCAATTCATTTATTCCATGTTGGCTGGTGTCACCTATCCCAAAGATTTCAGGATGCTCCTTTGTCACAGGTTTCTGGAGTGGTTTCAGCTGTGGGGTCACTGTCTACCTTCACTGAGCAGCCACAGCCACCAGCCTGCAATCACCTGCAGCATCCGTGTCCCAGCCAAACTTCTGCATAACCACAGCCAGTCTCTTTGTTAAGCAGCTTCTCCTTGGACTGACACAATCATTGTTTTCCCACATCTGTCATGCCACAGCTGGGACAGGGACAACAGCCATAGCTGGCACAAAATGAGGGGTGGTTCAGGCAAAGCCAGTGAAAATTCTGTGGTTCACACCAGGAAGACAGACCCAGTCCTGTCATACTTGAGCTCTGTCCCATGCTTTAGATGTACATCACCTCTTTTCCCATCTCAGCATTTCTCCAACATCCATTACATCACAGGCTTCCCCCACTGCCTTTGTCCTCCCAGACACCTCAAGCCAGCAGCACCCTGGCCACAGGCAATATTTTTCATTCAATTTTTTGTTTGTTTTATTAAAATACCCACAGTATATACATTAATTAGTAAGACAGAACAAATAGGAAACACGAGGCAGGATGGAAAGGTTTGACCAGCTATAAATAGCAGATAGAATAAACAGACAACTGTGAACCATGGGCTGTGAGGCTGGGTTTCACATGGAGCCAGCACCTGCTGCCGGGAGACTTCCACCAATTTGTTTGTTTGCTGTTCAAACAAAAATTATTTACAATGATGGACTCCAGGCTGAGAGATCTGCCACTTTCTGGGAAAGCATTATTACTTAGTCATCACTGGCAGGTGTTTTTTCACCTCCTGTGCACTGCTTGACCCACTCTGCATGCCAGAGGCAAGGCAGGGTTTTTGGCATGGACTTCCCTTACCTCAAAACCTTGGGATATGCTGGCAGCCCAGGTAGCTTCTTGTAGATTAATAGGATAGGTCACAGCACATTAGCTGCACGTACAGGGGCTTAGGATATTTCACAGAAATGGAGATTTTTGGAACAGGAGGCATGGTTAGACAGGGAAGCACAAGGAGGGCTCTGCCCTAGAGGCACACAACAGGAGGGGATCCTGAAAGGTCCGAGGGAAACATCCACAGATGCTACAGATGAGCCTTGGAAACATTTCTGAGCAGGGAAACAAAGGATGCAGAGGATTGTCCTGGAATGTCTGCAAAGCCTTCCCAGAAAGGCTTCCCAGGGAGTGGGGATGGTGACTCTGAGCAGACCTGGCACAAGCTGGTGGAAGCACATGTGGGGTGCAGAGGCTCAAGCATTTTGTCTTCCCCTGAAGGCAGACTGTCAGGGGCAGGAGGGATCACCCAGTGTGGCTCTGAGAGCTGCTGTCCCAGGTCAATGTGTGCAGCAGTGGGCAAGCTCCTGCAGACACTGCAGTGACTCCTCCTGCCCTCAGGCCTCCACTCAGACACCATTGCCTGTGGCTGCTTCCACACAGACTAGCCCTGCTTTCGCCCAGGAAATAAAGGGATGCAGGCTTTTCTCAGCCATGCAAGCATCACAGCCCCTTAGGAAAGTGGCTGTACTCACCTACCACCCTGGGACAATCCCTGTGGGTGAGGTGCTTGGGGTGAGTATGGTATTTCTCAGTTCAAGTCTCTGCCTGAATGAAGAAAAGGCAGGAATTCTTAACCTGACTAATGCCACTGTATTTCAGCCACCACTGCAGTTGAACTCAGTAACTGATTTTTATCTCCCAGAAAATCAGCCTGTCTGGACACCAAGCCATTAAGAGATGCTGAGTCCCACACAACCTCCACACATACTCTGTCTCAAACTCAAACTGTCTCTGTCTCAGCACCCCCTGTGCAACATGCCTCATTTCTTATTTATGTTTGCCAGGCTTAAAACTGCAACCCCTGTTGCTTGTTATGCCTCTCTCTCCTAGATTAAAGAGCCCTAAAATGTCACCCTCTCAGGGTTATCATCTGCCCTCTGCTATTAATGCCTCTCAGTAAATAAAAGGGACTTCCCAGTCATTATTTTATACTCTGCAATGACAGTGCTTTTTCAGATCAATTAGTTTTCACTCCTCTTATCTGCATTCAAGCCTCACCTCCCTTTCAGTGTTTCCATTGCCTGCTCAGGGACCTTTCCTGTGTCTCCTGTGACCTCTGGGAGAGGAGCTGAGCTGACTCAAAAGGGGAGCTTGGTGTGAGGACATCCGATCTGCTCACAGACCAGCCAACCTAATGTTGAACACGGGCGATGCCTTTGTGCTTGTCTGGGCTTCCCACTGCACATCCTGGGAAGATAAAGATTGCTGGCCTGCCTGTGAAGTTACATCCCATTTAGCATGATCAGCTTGTACAAGACACATCAGTTTTTGTGATTGGGTATTTATCTATAAGGACTTTCATTGTCTACTTTGTTCACAATTACCTTTCAATAGGAACTTCTCAATTTAAATCACCTTTCTGCAAACAACTGCAAAAACTAACTTGACTGGGGATGCTCTTTGGATTTTCTCTCTCTCTCTTCCTAATCAGTATTTTATTCATGCTGGCAAGTACCCACGCTATTCCTACCCAACATACAGAAACAAGAAGCTAATCTTAAGTGGGTCAGACCAACTTCATTGTCCATCTTGAGAAAAGTTTAAAATGTAAGCTGTCAACAACGCATAGTTAAAAAGCACATTGAAAGCCATCGAAGGCCAGTTTGCACTACATGACAGTGAAATCTCTTTTAAGGCATGGTAGGAAACTGTGTTTAGCTTTTAAATATAGCTTTTCAACCCCCTGCTATGGTTTTACAAAGTAGGAGCAGCATCACTGTTCCCCAAAATATCCTAACCACATCATGTTAGAACTCGAGCTTTACTACTTCACTTTGTTTCCTAGCTACCAACATTTTTTTTAGCTTAGTAGTAGAGATGAGCAGTGAAATTTGGCATTCAGACTGCAATTTCATAAAAGCCTTAAAAAACCTCATGCATATATACATATCTATCTATATATACATCTGTAACAATTACAGTTGCTACCGTAGTTCTCTTTTCAGAAATGTTTCAGTTCCTACTGCCTCCATCCTGGTTATCCACTCATTCCCATTCTGGGGCCCCTGCCAGCCAGTCCTGGACACTCCCCAGTTCTGCCCCTGCCTCACAGCCCCCTCCATCCCAGCCCCCCAGCTCTGCCCTGCATCCTTTTCCCACCCCAGCCCCATCTGCTGTCAGAGCATTCTCTCTACTCTCCTCTCCCCCTTTCCAGCTCTACCAGTCCCTTTACATTCATCACATTAAAGAAAACATTTCATGGTCATCTCTTTTATCTCCTTCAGTGAACAGTTAATCAGAAAAAATGCTTTCATGTTGCTAAATCAGGGCCAGTAGGCAAAGCCAGACTGACAAGAGACATTTTCCTCTGCTACTAACCTGGGCTAAATAGTATTAATTACAGAGGCTGGGCTTTGATTGCTGGAGTGTGGTGGGGCTGGTGAGAGCTCCCTCCTCCCCCTCTGCTCCCTCCCACCACAGACCCACACTGCACCTCCTTACCTGCCTGCCCTTTGCCAGCATCCCCATCTCATGTCACAGCACAGCTGCGAGTGGGACCCCCTAAATTTTACCTGGGCTGCTCAGACAGTGACTCTGGCAGAGTCAGGTCCCTGGGCTGGAGGACAGTCCAAGCTGGGTGGTTGGGATGTCCCTGTCCTTGCCTCCCTCATGCTTGTCTGCCCAAGGCAATGTCTTTTCCAGGACAGAAACTGCTTCTTTTTATGTTTTCAAAGAACCTGAGTTCTGGGAGGCAACCCAGTAGACATCACCCCATACAGTGTTTCTCAGCCTGTGGTCTCTGGGCCAGAAGTGGTCTGTCAGATGTCAAAGGGAGTGCAATATGACTGCAGACAATTTCTTGGGACAGACATATCCATCCTCACACATGCACAAAGGAGCAAAGACAACAGGCAGTGGGAGCAGAAGGCAAATTGAGGACAATGTGCTACAACTCAGTCCTCCATGGGGCGGTCCAAAGGTGTTTATTGCTCTTTCAAAGAAAGAAAGAAAAAATGAGCCAGACTAGCCCCACAGACACAAGAGGCCCATCTCTGCACATCTCTAAGGGCATTATGAAGGAAATGACACTGTGCCCCAATCTGTGTTGGTAATACTATTCCCCATGTCTCCCAGGTGGAAGGGGACAACCTTCCATCCCAAAGGTGGCATCGGCAAACAGCTGGTTACCAATTCTGCTGAACTGGCTTCCCACAAATTAGCAAAACAGGCCAAATCCCCAGACAAAATGAATCACAGCTGAAACATTCTGCTTTTTAAAGACAGAATGCCACTAACTTCTTTCCCCATCCCTCTCTGAGCTGAGCAGGCCTTTACAAAAGTGACCACAGGAGGAATTTTCAGGGCGGTCACTCTCTGTTTCAGAGACCTTCCCTTGGGATGGGTGGCACAGTTTGAGGCCTGAGTCAAGCTGTGGTTTAAACTGGCTAAGGTGACTGTCTCTGGTGACCCACGGTGCCAAACCCTGCTCCCATGCACCTCGTGGGCAGCATAATGGGAGCACAGCACTCCAGGGAAAAGGCACCTCCAGATTCACTACAAAACTCATCTGGAGCAACCAGGCAGGACAATGTTTTTAAATTCTTTTTGATTTGAGTGTTTGTTGCTGTATATGAAGACCTGTTTCTTCAGCCAGTGTGAGCTGGAATGTGAGGCCAACTGAATGACCTTTGAAAGCTGGGGTCCCATATCTCCATCCTGATACTGAAGACCCCATGTCCTTCCTCCTCTTCCTCCTCCTCCTCCATGCTGCATCTGGTTTCCACAGGCTCACCCTGTCTCCTGAGTCAATGTTTTACTCTACCCTGCACAAGCACAGGGGGAAGCAGAAGGCATTGATCTGGTCCATTTTTCCCCAGTCCACACTCTGATCTTCTATGTGCTCTTCTCAAGGACACACAGATCTGGTTTTCCCAGACAGGCTGGAGTCTCCACCAGGGCAAATTAGCACATGGCCTGAGAGGTCTGCCAGCATGGTCTAGCCTCTTAGACACATTTCCTCTGAAAAACAAAGAATAGGAGAATTTGGAAAATACCTGGGGTGATCAGGGCCCAGCAACCAAATGCAGCCAAACCTTGATATAGCAGTAGCTTGCATGGATCCAGATGCTCAGGACAAGTTTACTCCAAGTTTTTTGGGAACAGGGTCTTTTGGAGTACCTGGATCTCTAGGGCAAAAGACCTCAGACTTGTCAACAGCCTCATTCCCACCTTCAAATTCAGTGTAGCAGTTAGAGAATGAAATACCCAAGTAACCCAACTAGGTAGTTGTCCTAATGCTACTCTTCTCTATATTCAAATATAAGCTGACAGTGCTGTATTTATAGAATACAGGACAGCAGTTACAAGGAAGAGCTGTTGAGGAGGCAGAAATAGGCATTTTGCTGTCTAGGAGGGCGCTACAGAGCCTAGGGAATAAACACATCCTCAGGCAACTTGCAATAGTGAGGGAAGCTAAGGCTTGAGTGGTCAATGCTGAGTTTAGAGTTAAGAGCCTGTTGATATGAGTGACAGCTCAGAGTCCTCATTGCAGCATAATTCAGACTACAAACAATGCAGTGGCTTTTTATATTAACTTCAGATATTTAGGGCTCTCTTCATTGCCAGAAAGATGAGAAACTCTTTTTTTCTTTTTTTTTTTTTTTACAGTGGAAAATGTGGAAGATAAGAGCAGCCTGGATCAAATTAAGCCTCCATCTCACCCAAAGTTTTCTGGTGGGCTAGTTTTTGGTTGCTTCTGAGAGAAAGGCAAGAAGCTTTGGATCAGTGGGATAATGTGCTTCCAGAGGAGTTTCTTCCTCAGAAGTTGTCTCTCTTGCTTAGAAGTTGTCTTCTGCCTTGAGGCAGGGTGGTTTCTGTCCAAAGCTACTTGATTTGACTTTGTTCTTTGTTTATTTTCAGCTCTGCTGGCTGTCACTGTGAGTAATGGGTCTTTGGTGATTGAACACAATTCTCAGATGAATATTTTCTTCCATGGTAAATTCCAGGGCTGCTCAACTGCAGAATAAATTTTACCTTCATGGAGGGGGGTAGCTGGTGCCTTTGGAGATGGGACAGGGTGTCTGTACAGCACCTCCCTGTCTGTGCATGGAAGGTCATAACTCCTGCTGAAGTTCTGCCTGTGAGGGCCAGGCTCTCCTCCAGCATGAGCAGTGAGTTGGGCCTGCCTGATGCTCTCCTGAGCTCCACACTTGGGAATCTGCTGCCACATGGTGGCATACACTCTCTCTTCCTGGCCCTAGGAATCCCTCCTTGGATTCCAAGAGGTAGCACATGTGGAAAGAGCACTTCTGAGCTTTGTGTTGACACTAGCTCACCAAGTATCCAGGCACCCATTCTGGAGCTGCTAGAAGCTTTTCCAAGAGCATTGTTTCCTGTTTGAAGCAACACAAAAGCATGAGGATTGCTGGCAAAAAATCTGAGATCTCACATGCTTTGGGGTCAGCAGGTAGGATTTGTCAATGAAAGACCTTTACCTAACCTGAAAACACTAGAAGTATTTCCACAAAGCAAACCAAGGTCTGCATCCATCTCCTTGAATTTCTGCTCTGCAGCAGATGGAAAGGCAGCACCAGGCAGGAAAAGAAACTATAGAGATCATTCCTGTTCCTGACAAAGACTGAAAAGCAGAAAGGTGATTGTCCCAGGAGCCAGTGTAGAGCATCACTTGCCCTGTCTGTGTGCAGCACTTTCAGTTTTCAACGCTGTGTTTCACTCCTTGAGGCCACAGGTTGCTTTGTCCTGGGTCAGGCAGCTGCGTGCTAGAGAGGATGCACTTGCCAGGCAGCTGCTCAAAACAAGGCTGACTGCTTCCTTCCAGAAGGGTGGTGGCACCTGTGGGTGGAAAATCCATGGGAAGTGCCCTGGGGCCACCTTGGCTCTGGAGGCTGTGAGGCAGCACGCTCAGAGCCTGCTGTTCACACAGTGCTGGAGATGGCAGCTTTGCACAGCAGGCTTGGCTGGCTGGGAGATGCAAGGAGCAAAGAGGGAAGGGGGCAGAGCAAGGCACCTGACCAAAGGGTCACTCAGTAGAGCCACTTCATTTGCAAAGAGCCCTGGGGAGCTGGGCCCAAACCAGTAATATCTGGAGTCTCCAACAGAAAGACTAATTGACAGCATTCCTGCTCTCCTCCACATCAAGACAAAGTCGAAGTTCATCCAGCAGCAGCTCCTGGATGCAGGAAAAATATAGATTTTGTGAAAATGATGAGTTGCCATGGGCATTCCTCCCATCCCACCACAGCCCATGCCCAGTGGTAAAAGCTGCACCCATTTCTTCTTCCAGTTTCACCGCCATTGGAGTCCTCTGGCAGTGAAAAAAATGCAGGGAGCAACACAGGATGGGCACAGTGACACTGGGAACAGTACAGTGTGAGAAAATAAGGATGAGGAGGTGTGGCCCCTAGGGAGGAAGAGGGACTGTCCAAGAAGCAGAATGGAGAGGGGGAAAGGAATAAAGGTGCTGTTGTGGGATTTCTGTGTTGGCAGGACACTGGTGCCCAGAGGCACTGAGCACTCAGGCCTGCAGAGCAGGGACTGGAAGGACCCTCTCTCCTGCAAGCCTAGTAGATGTCCTCATGACACATCACAGACCTGCCCCATCTTCTACCACTGCTCTTCCTCAGCTGCCTGAGCTATAGGGGAGGGATGGCCAAGGAAGGGGATTTTGCAAATGTTGGGACAAAATAGGCAGCAAGGCTGTTAGAAGCTCAGTCACTGTCATTCCATAGGTTTGATGTGCTACGGCCATACATGCAGATAAGAGGGAGACTTTGAGATCTGCCCCAGATCCTCTGTCCTCATTGCTGCTCTCTGCTCTTGCCTGCTGCATTTTGTTCATGGAAAGGGATTCACTAGGTGAGGCAGAGGCCACCTGTGTGCCCCGGGAGACCTCAGGTACCAGGGTATCCCGCCTGTGTGATTAGCCGTGGTGGAAGGTGCTGCAGAGGTGCTGGGGCTGGCTCCTCACAGAGGCACTGTGTGAACGGGCAAACACATCAAAGGGTGTCTCCCTTCCACCCCCTGCTCCAGCAGACGGCTCTGAAGCATCTCTTCCAAGGACAATACGGGAGAACTCCAATAACCTTACAGTGTGGAGCCGTGCCAGCGCTCCCAGTGGCCGCTCTGGCGGCAGCTAAAGGGGCGCCTTCTCCGCTTCCACCCTAATTGCCCTTAATTGGCTCCTGCCTGCTGGCAGCGGCACGGCGAGGGCTCTCCGAGGATCACTGCACAGCAGTGACAATGTCTGGAGAAGGATTGTCCGCCCCCGCCTTGCCCCACCTCCTTCACACTCTCCCCCACCCACCAGAGCAATACAAGAACCTTTCCAAGTACCAGATTTTCCTGTCAGTACATCTCTTTTTCCTTTCCTGCTCTGAAGCTGAGGCAGGAGGGCAGGGCAGAAGGAGAACCCAGAGGAGGGGGTGTGTGGTGGCCTTGGGCTGAGAGGATATGAGCATTGTCCCTTATACAGCACTGCAGCCACCGTGCCCAAGAGCCTGTGCCAGTGCAGCGAGCCCTGCTGCTCTGCTCTGTCCAGGTGACCAGAGCTTTGGGAGTTCCCATTGCAGAACCAGCACACCAGGGGTCTCAGCCCATGAAATCCAAATTTCCCTAGAGAGATGTGCTGCTGTCCTAGGGCAGCCAGGTGGGAATGGGGCTGCATCCCAACATGATCTCCTGGCTAAGGCCTGCACTGTTATCTTGGGGATGTGGAGAGGAGGGAGGGAGGGCTCCTTTCTGCCCCTACTCCATGTCCCAGTGCTGGGTGAGGGCACACAAAGCAGAGGGTCCCCGAAACCCCCCTTCCCTCGGAAGGGCCCTCCAGGACATGCTGGCCCTTGGCTCACCTGGCTCCAGTTTCCTGTGGCAGACCACCCTGCACTTTGCCCTCTCCACCTGACACCCACACAAGCCATCCTCTCGTGTCAACAGGAGGATGGGAAGCTGTAATACAAAAAGCGTCTTGTAGCTCTGACCAGGCACATCCTCACCAGACTGCCTCCCTCCTCCTGCTTCCAGCCAGGACAAACTCTTGCTGCAGCAGCAAAATATAGCCAAACATCTTCCCAGTCCCTCATGGTTGCCCACATCCCAGCCAGGGCCAGTGTCTGCAGGCAGCAGGCATCACATGAGCAACATGCTCCACGGCAGGATGACAGGGGCATGGAAGTGCAAACAGGACACAAATTCAGTTCTGATGGAGGGAACTGCAATGTCTTTCCCACCGAGGTTATTTTTAAACTGTTTATCAAAGGCTCAGTGCTCTTGGCAGCAGGGTGCGCTATTTTTGGATGCCTTCTTCACCTCTGCACGGAGATATGCCAGCAAAGGCTTGCCCTTCTTTTGCCTCGCACCCTCAGACCTCCCGTGGTCTCTGAGGTTTGCCCCACTATGGTCACTGCTGTTTGCTTCCTCACATGTCGAGGGACTTTTTAAGCAGGAGGTCTGAGCTCAGGCACAGCCTCCTTATGAGTCCTTGTTAGCAAAGCCCCTCATCCCTTCCTGCTGTCAGTGGTGACACTGCTGCTTGGGGGTGGGCAAAATATACACTTGTGCCTACTGCTCTCCTTCAGGATTGGTGGAATGTGTCCTGAACTAAGCCTGGCACCCTGGAGCTTTGCATTCAAGTTTTTTTTCTCTGCTGTTGGCTTTCCACTTGCTGCTGCCGGGTCTCTTCGCCCATCTAGAAGAGCAAGGTCATGTTTCCCTACTCCAAGGGATTGCTGGGACAACTAATTGGGACAGGATGACTGAAAACTCAACACTGTCCTCACAGGGCCTCTTCTCTCTGGATGGGTGAAGGACATGACAAGTTCCACTGAGGTGCAAGGCTGGCAGAGGTGGTCTGGTGAGGCAGGGCTCAAAGCAAGTGCAGGGAGGCAACACGGGTGCATGGAGTGCAGTAACTGGGTGCTGGAACCAGTGAAGGCACAGACTGGAATGGGAATGCAAAGCAAGCCATCAGGCTCTGAGGTTAATAATAGGCTGTCTGAGTCTTGACTGTGTAAAAGAAAATCAGTCCTTAAAAGAAGCTCACTGGCAGAGTGCTTGGCCCTGACAGAATTATCCACAGGAGCCCAAACAAATGACTGGCCTCATTACCGACCCGCAGCCTCAAGCATGGCTTGAGACACGCTGGGCTCACATAAAGAAATCAGCACTGTCCACACTGCCCCTGCAGTACCAGAGAAAAGGACTTGGAGAAGTTTCCCAAGAACATCAACAAATTCAGGGATTTCCTTTTGTTAGCAAAGCACAAACCTTCTGCTGAAGGAAGATTTTCTTCATTCAAATATGATTTTGAAGAGCCAAAGGGACGTGCAGGCCAGGAGATTCTCCTCCAGGAATGAGGACAGAAGAAAGCCAGTGCTGGCATGTGCGAGGTTTGTACTCATTTGGGAGATCTGTACTCAAAGAGAACGGATGTGTCTTTTCTTACAGGAAATGACTGGATTAAAAGGTGAAAACCACTTACTTGAGCTGGTTAGAAAGCTTCAAGCTATACAAGCACACGTAATTGTACTCTCCAGCCCTGAGACTTAATGGACAGACTTCTCTGAAATGAGAGGCTACTCAGGCTTAGGAGAAAATGAGGTGGAGCCCATTGTGGTCTGTGACATCCACCACCCAGCCCTGTGGCTTTACTGGTCACCATCTCCATGGGCAAGGTAGTCAGAGGGGACTGGAATTGCTTCCAGACCAACAGCAAAGAGCTCAGGGGAAACATCATCGGGGTAGAGAATCAAGGGACAAATGCCAAGGGAGAAACATGGGTGAGGGAAGGGAGATGCACCTCCACGCTGAGGACACAGAACTATATCCAACAGCACCCACAAGTGCTGGAGTGTGTGTAAGACTGCTGTGCCAGCACAAGGCAGTGTGTCTGGGAAAACAGGCATTCTGATTTCTAAGCAAGTCAGGAATAAAATGGGCAGGGTCACTAAGCAGCTCCTTCAGGCACGCACCAGGGGAGGTGACAGCAGCATGTGGCTGGCTCTGGGGGCCAGCACTGCAGGCGTGGCCAGGGCAAGCTTCACAGGGAGCACATGCTCATGGAGGGAGGCCCGCCGGTGCACTGAGGCTGCTGGCACAACATGTATTGCTGGCATGAGGTCTCACTGAGGCAAGCTGCCCCCTGACATCTGTGGGCATGTTGGATGTGAGCAGACATCCCCATGGTGAGTGAAGGTGATGCCATGGGGTGCAGTCAGAAAGACACATTCACCATGAGAGGGTGCAAAAAGAAAAATCATACCCTTGACCTTTTCTCTTAGTAACAGGGGGAGACTCACTATGATCAGAGGAGTGATTGGGAAGTCTAGGGCAGGGACCATGAGAACTTGAGTCTGTCTGGATGAGGGATGAGTTCACTGTTCCCAGTCAGAGAACTCAAGAGGACAGAGTTTCTGGAAAGGAAACAAATGGAAGGCAAAAGTGAAAGAAAGAACTAAGAGTATCAATGTGCTGTTGCTGTAAGCAGGATTCACAGCTTAATGAAAGCAAAACTCATAAATCCCCCTCAAACCTTGAGTCAGAGTCCACTTGTTTGCCTTCTGCCCTGGGTCACCTACAAAAGAGAGATGGAGAAAAATGCATGAGACAGCTTTGCACAGTTCTATGGCCAAGAGTCTGCTATAGTACCTTTGCCTTTCTGGGGTCATGACAATACAGGGGTAGATTTCCCTGACATGAGTGCAAAGAAATCAGGCTGGAAAATAACTTGGTGGAGGGTGGAAAAGAGACAGGGATTTGAAGGAACAGTCGGGAGAGGGACATCATCCTGAATATCACAGGGAGCACTAACAAACACAAATGCAAGCAAGCCCTGCACACTACTGTGTCAAGAAGGGTCCTGGCGTGTCCCTTTTAATCCTCCATCCATCATTTGATTTGACAACATACAGGCCCCTTCACCTGACCATGTTTCTGCCACAGAGCTCCTCATCACCAGCCACCACTGTGTTTGGACAATGTCCTGATGGGTCAGCCACCTATCCCAAAATCTGGGCCAGAAGCCTCTGCTTTGGGCAGCAGGAGGTGGGACAAAGACGCCCTGGTGGACACAGCCGCTGCTCGGGGCACGCTGCCCCCCCACAGGGGACATGCTCCCTGCCTGGCACAGAGACCGTCCGCTCCTCCTTTGTGCCGCGGAACAAAGAGCAGAGGGAGGGAAGGAAGTGACTTCTCTGGAAGCGATTGTGGTGGTGGGATGAGCACCCATCTCCTTCCAAACAGACCAAGCAGTGATGCCCCGGCTCTTCTCCCATCCCCTACCGCCTCCCATTCACTGCTGGCATCGCCTCCTTCTGTGCCCTCCGCCTCTCCTTATGCAACAGGGCGAGTGGGAAAAAAAGCAGCGAGAAGAAAGCCGGAGCGAGGGAGGGAGGAAGCCGCTGGGGCAGTGGCTGGCAGGCAGACAAGGAGCGCGGCAGGGGCGGCTGAGAGCCCGGGACACGCAGCCTCTGCCAGGCTTCTGGGTGCGGGCATGGACGTGCGGCCAGCAACGTGCGCGGGGCGGCGAGCGGGGCCGGGCCGGGCCGGGCCGGGCTGTGCTGGGCTGGGCTGTGCCAGGCTGGGCTGTGCCAGGCTGGGCTGTGCCGGGCTGTGCCGGGCTGGGCTGTGCCGGGCTGTGCCGGGCTGGGCTGGGTTGTGCTGGGGCTGGGCTGGGCTGGGCTGTGCCGGGTTGGCCTGGGCTGGCAGCCGCCGTGCCCCTTTCAGCCGGGGTGCCCCTGCTCAGCCCCATCGCTGGTGGATGACAGGCTGCTGGTCCCCGGCCAGCCCAAGGACAGCAAGTGCCACATCCCCGGCCGCCGCCATCCAGGTGCTCGCAGGTTTCCGAGCGGGCAGGTGCGCGGCTCTGTCTCACCAGCCGGCTCGCCAGTTCTGAGCTCAGAGGGAGGCACTGTGACCTCCGCCGTCCCAAGGCCGCTCGCCTCCTCCCGCTGGCCCGTGTGCGATGCCGTGCCGGGGATCACGCCGCTGCTCCGCTCCCTTCTGCTTGTGTCAGCAGTTCCAGAGCGCTTCCAGCCTGGCACGGCTCCCTCCCTCCGCTCAACCCCCTGCATCCTGGCCACATCTTCGGGAGCATCCTGCCCTGCTCCCACTTCTCACCCATAAGCTCAGGAGCAAAAGTTCTCACCCACAAGGAGCAAAAGGAAGTCTCACTTCTACCCCCCGCTCAAAAGTGCCTCCCCAGATCATCCAACATTCATATTGCACACTCACACACCATTTCCCCTGTATTCATGGGAAAGAAGGAAAAGGGAAGGGAAGGGAAGGGAAGGAAGGGAAGGGAAGGGAAGGGAAGGGAAGGGAAGGGAAGGGAAGGGAAGGGAAGGGAAGGGAAGGGAAGGGAAGGGAAGGGAAGGGAAGGGAAGGGAAGGGAAGGGAAGGGAAGGGAAGGGAAGGGAAGGGAAGGGAAGGGAAGGGAAGGGAAGGGAAGGGAAGGGAAGGGAAGGGAAGGGAAGGGAAGGGAAGGGAAGGGGACAGACACAGTGGAGAATTTCAGAAGACATGGTTTCTTTTTTTCATAATGCACCTCTGTACATTATGTCACAGGCCAGCTGGGAGTTAAGTCTTAGTCTCCCTTTCCTCATCTCCTGAAAATGAATGAGGTTTGCAGATATTTTGGAGACCTTTGGTGTGCTACACCCATGAGTCAGCAGCTGTCAGTAACAGTTCCACACACGTGGGTGACACCACTGGGGTAGGAAAGTCCCTGGAATATCGCACACTGGACAACAGGCACGTAGTGCCCTGATTACTCAAACCCACCCTTGGCACGACTGAGACTATACCAACACCACATCCAGGGAGTCCCTACGTCCTGCAGAGCACGTAGCACTTCTGCTGTCCGGGGAGGTGGCAACAGTGTAGCTATGCAGGGATAGAGCCCACAGCAGCTCCCCTGGGTCACAGCTCTGCTGCCAGCGCTGCCAGCTCTGCTTTGTGCCATTCCCATCTCCATCCGCACACTTTTGGGATATCCAACACAAACAACTGCTCCTGAGCAAATGAGATCCTCTGAGAAAGACGCTCATCCTGCAGCAGACAAGCCCGAGGGGAAGTGGCAGCATATGGGCTGGGGGTGGCTGGTGCCTTTCCAGGGCACTGAGATGCTCCTGGGCAGCAAGTTGCCTCCTTGCTGGGTGTCACTTGCAGAGCAGCCCAGTGGGCATTGTCGCAGAGCCCTGGCTCTTTGCAGGGGAAACACCAAAAAGATTGTGGGCAGGGAGAGGCAAATGCCATGGGTAGGAAGGAACACCAGCTTCTGAGCTTACACCAATTGTGCTTGTAAATATATTTTTTATTTCTCAGTCACTCACTGTAGAAAGCTACTATCCAGCCTCTGGCTATCAGAGAGCAAAAGCATTTAAGTGCATTAAGTGTATAAGCAGGCCTGACACACAAGAACTGCTGCATGAGGGCAGCACTTGCCAACTTCATGTCCTCACTGTGGCTTCCTAGCCCAGCCCTGAGGCCCTGGCTCTGCCCCTGCCCCTCACCCCTGCCCTAGAGCATGCCTGACTGCCACCTAACATGTTATGTACACAGCAGATTTATAATTCATACTTCTAGCCACGGCAAAGTAGGGGGTGCCAAATAATAACACAGGTTTCTTGAAGCAGATGAGTAATTATGTGTCTCTAAAACTGGAAAAAGCTGGATTGGAGATGGGCTGCCACCACATTCCCTTCAATGGAGGCAAATGAGGCAGATCTAATCACATCCTTCATTCACTGCATCCTGCAAACTGCCTTTGCAGTGCTCAGCGAGCAAGAGTGAGCCTTTGATCCAGGTAGCCCAAGCAGAGCAGCTAGGATGGATAGACATGCAAACCAGGCCAAGCTCTCAGGTCCAAACCAGCTCTGGAGAGCTCTCCAAATGTGTGGGCTGTTCAGCTCTGTTCTTCCAGTGGAAAGGCATCTTGGCCTGTTGGCCCAGGCATGGCAAGGTCCAACAAAAGCATGTTGGGCGTCATGACCACGGGGCACAGTGCTGGAGTGACATGGCAAGCTCTCTGCCAGCAGGGAAGCAAGCAGGTCACTGGGGAAGAGGAAGAAGAGGGGCCAAGAAGTAGCAGGTGGAAAGCTGGGATGAGTAGAAAGCAGGTATGAAAAGTGTAGGAAGTGGTGTGGTCAGATAAGGGAAAGGAGAAGACAAGTTAAAGAATAAACTGAAAGGACCAGAAGGGAAGAGGTTGTTCAAAGGGAATTACAGGGGTTGTTCAAAATGAGAACTATCTGGAATAGAAACTACCTCCATGGTTGCCCATTCTCTAGGCCTGTGATGCCTTGGGTTTTAGCTTTTATATTTTTCAGATTCTCGGCTGCTTGGTGTGCAAATCTGAAACTTTGTATTAGGTGTTAGTAAGTTCTCTTCACATGGTGGTCAGACAAAACCATCCCTTCCTAGCTAGAGAATCAAGGATACACATTACCCATAAAGCAGAAATAATGGCTAAGGGAAGGGGGCAAGCCAGGGGGCTGAGACTTCATAATGGCTGTGGTTGGACAATTGACCCCCATATATAGACGAACCAAAACTACAAATGTGTAAAAACTTGTGACTGGGATCCATCTTGGATTTGACTTGGGCATAGCTCTGGCTGGGTTCTTGTACTGCCAAGGTGTATCTTTTCAATAAATACCTGTTTTATTCCTTTTGTTCTGCCCAGTCTCTGTCCCAGGTCAGCCTTTCCAGGCATCACCTGGAGCTCAAACGACCAACAAATTAACAGATGTGTGAATTTAAAACAGATCTTAGAAAGAGATGAAAGGGTGGGAATTACCAGCATTCAGAAAACTGGTGGAGACATCCAGACCCATAGAGGCAAATACAGAAAGAAGCTGGAAATGCAAATACAGCCAGGTGTCTGCAACCCCTAACACATGGGATAAGCAAAGGAAATGATGAAGCTGAGCTGGCACATGGGGAAACAGCCTGGCCCCGCCATGTGCCACCAGCGCTGCTTCAGAGGAGCTTAGCACTGGAGCACTCCATTAGGGAAATGTCACTCTGGAAATACTCTAGTTGGTGGTGAGATCATTCATTCTTCTCAGCTGGAATCCTGACCCTGTTGCCAAACTTATTTTCCAGGCCAGAAGCTGATGCTCATGGAAAACTTTGGCCCTGAGGCCCAAACAGAGATCCTGGGCTTGTCGGTGCCAGTGCTCAGCACCCTGGCAGCGTGCACAGCCATCTCAGAAGTGTCTCTGGCCATGCTGCACCTGGGCCAGTGGCTCAGCTGGGGAAGATGAGCACAGCCAGCATGATGTGGTGGCAAATCACACTCCACATGCTGTTGCCAGCTCCCAGGCAGCCATGTGCTGGCTAAATTTGGGTTGGCATGGAGTAGTCCTTGCATGATCTTCCAAGAGATTTCACAGAGGCAAAAGCCTGGCAGTAAGTGGCAAGGGTGTAAGAGGGCTCAAATACCTGATTTGATATTAGGTCCTCTAGCTGCTATTGAAGGGAGTTAAGTTCTTCTGGATCTCTGGATCTCTAGCACCAGGAGGAGACATGTTTTTAGAAGCCTTTTCTGGCTCCAAGCATCACATAAATGAGTGTGGATATGTCCAACTCCTTCAGTCATGGCTTTTGTCACGAAGTCATGACTCTGCCAAACCAGCATCCTGCATCTGAGGTTTTGGGCAACTTTCACCGTGCCATGCCAGGGAAGTGAGCCACTGCATTGGCAGGGCACCCCTCCATCCCAGCTCCGTGCTACCTGCTGTCCGTGCTGCTTCAGCTGCTTTTCCATAAGCAGCTGGTCTCAGTCCAAAGAAAACAGCAGCAGTGGTGCCATGTCAGTGCACATGTCTGTGGGAAAGCCAGGCCTGCCGTGGGCAAGCACTCTTCATGGAGCTGAGGGGGAGGCTGGGCAAGCTCCAGGCCCTGTGCCCAATATTTGCCGTGACACCCAGATAATATTTGTGTGGGGCTGGCAGGTGCTGGCCTGGCTTTGGCTGGGGCAGTGTTTGAGCGTGTGGTGAAGGTGTGAATTGTACCCTGCTTCAGGCACTGCAGCATTGAGGGATACCCAGGGGTGCAGGCATCTACCCTGCCTCCAGCTGGGGGTGCAGGCAAACTCCTGCAAAGCCCTCATCTCCCTCCCTTGCCTTCCCTGCAAAAAGCACAGGTCCGGGGGGACAGGGCAGCCCCAGGAGCCCCCAGCCACTTCGGTCTCAGGCACACCAGGGAGAGCCAAGGGACAACACTCCTAAGGAGGAGCTGAGTTTGGAGAGTCAGACGCACATCATTTGGGACACCGGAGCGAGCTGAAGTGCCAGGTGTCCGGATGGAAGGGTGGCGAGCATCCCTGCTCCGGCCGGCAGTGAATAACCATTAGCCGGAGCGCCTACAAAGACCGCTGCCTGCGGGCAGACGTGATCGCAGGCACAGCCGCGGCTCCCGTGCTTGTGGGAAGCTGGCGGAAACCCTCCCGGCTTGCCTGGTCCCGGCTCAGCTGCGCCGGGAGATTTGCATTGGCAGCGGGCTGGCGGGGAAGCGCGCCCGCCCCTCGCCCGCCGGCTGCCAGCGTCCTGCCAGTGCCCGCAGCCTTTCGCCTCTGTGAACTTTTTGTCTCCTGTGTGAAAGGGGAGTGCTTATCAAAGGAATCGCTTGAACAATTTAAATGCATCTTAATTGGAAGTGGGCAAGTGGCACAAGGAGCCATACAAGGAGCAATACCTTTAGCTCGGAGCACGCCTTTGCCCATGCGCTCCTCTCCCACCTGTCATCCCTCCCTTCCACCACAGGTCCCCGGGAGGCTCAGCTGGCTAAGTACCTCGATCCACGCCGGCAGTGTCCCCCAGCTGCACGCTGCCCCCAGCCCAGCTGCATGTCGCGATACGCCCGGCTGCGTCAGTGCCCCCTCCATCCCCTCTCCCAGCCTCCCGCTGCTCTCCCAGCCCCAGGCACCCTTCCTGCCCCCTCCCTGCAACCCCTCGCTCCTGACCCTGGTGTCACCTATAGCTGCAACAGCTATTCAGCCTATATCCATTACTAAAAGAAGAATCCTCTGTAAAGCAGCAGAAAAGCCCTGGCTGTACAATGTGCGCGGAGTGAAAAGGGAAGGCTGTTAACACCACTTGGAAAGGGGCCTGCATTTGACAACAAACACAGCCAAGTTTCGAGCTCCTTGCTAATTAGTCTATTAGCTGTATGAGCAGAGAAAGTCTCTCACCATCCAGCACCGCTCCACTCTCTCTCTTCAGCCCTGTCCCCGCAGGAATCCCGTGCCCCATCTCCGTGGTGCGGTGCTACGTAGGCATCACACCAGCGGCTGGCCACTCGCCGGCGCCGCACAGAAGGGCCAGCCAGAGATGGCTCCTTGCTGCCGACCGTCTCCAAGGGACAAAAGCTGCTCAGGAAATGGAGCCAAGGTCCCAGGTGCTGCCGGGATGCCAGGCTGTGGAAGGAGAGAGCACCCTGCAGTAACCCACAGACCTGCACGTCTGCCGGATGGACACCCCCAGCCCCATGGCGCTGGCAGGAGCCGCTGGGAGCAGCCCTGTGACAAAGGTGCTGGGGAGAACCCATCCTCCTGCCGAGCAGCACGTCTCCCAGTCACGCTCCTGTGCCTGCAGAGCCATCAGTCCAAGGAAGAGATTGCTCCCTGAGGCATATCCGAGCAGGAAGCTCATTATTCACCCTGGCACATGAACCCATACACCACTGCACCCCCAGCCTTCCAACACCTTTCTGGCAACCCAGCCAGCCAGTCCAGCAGAGAGCGGTTCCCAGTGCATCAGCAGCAGCTGGGGAGCATCCATCCATCCATCCATCCATCCATCCATCCATCCATCCATCCATCCATCCAGGGAATGGGTTAAACAGCCTGTGCCCCACCCTTGAGGCCAGCCTGGGTTTCCAGGCATGGAAGGGAGAGGCTTACAGCTGGGGATCATTACTGGGCAGCCATAAGGAGGGTGGAGGCCTTCCTCCCACACTGATCAGAGGAGCTTTGCAACTGTATGCCCTGGAGCCAAGGGTGAGGTCCAGGGCTTGTTTACCACCTTCTGTGAAACAGGGGAGTCCTTGCACCAAGGAGAACATCAGCAGATCCCACCATGGAACAATGTGTTATGTGCTTCCCCAGAGCGAGGGGACCACTTGATGACCACCAGTGTGCTTTGGTTGACTTCTCCAAATCAGAAGGCCCTGATCTGGCTGGCCTGCCTTGGGATATTTATTTATTTGACATTCATTCATCTGACATTCTCCCAGCCAGGAAGCAAGAGGGGATATTGTGCTCCCTAACCTTTTTCTCCTGCTAGCAGGGCCCATTGACAAGTCATAGGAATAGATACACCTCTGCTGCCTGAAAATATGGAGCAGTAAAACAACTGACTCTGTCCTGCCCTGTGCAGGACTTGCAGGAGTCAAGGGAAAAGGACAGGGAGCCTTTCTGACTTGAACACAGTGCAAAACTTCCAGACGCTGAGTGCTCTCTACTCAGACTGTTCAAAAGACTTGGAGAAACTTAGCAAAATCCTAAGGGATGAACTAATAGCAGAGGAACTAAGCATCAGCCATTTTGTCGTGGGGATGGCATGTTGCCTGGACATCCACAGATGAATGGAAGCCCACGTGCCAAGAGATGCTGGAAGCACGGCCTTTTCCTTGGAGCGACAGGGACCTCCACAGGAAAAATGGGTGACTCCTGAGCACCACAGTCAGACAGGGAGGGGAAGAAGTTGTGGTACTCCTCCAAGCTCAGCCCCTGGAACAAATCTGCCAGATACAAGAATAAGATGTTATGGGATATTTGGCTAGTGTGGCTGTTTCCCTGCTTCATGCCCTCAAGCAGCAGAGCTGTGCTGGCTGGTAGAAATCAACAGTGTAGACACAATCTACTTGGTTTCCAATGAAAGCCAGGAATGTCTAGAAGGCCACTCTTAGCTTCTGAGGGTTGAATGGATGTGTATCTCCTCATCCAGCAGAATTGAAGCAACTGCTGGGGAAGTTTCATCTTGGCTAAGCAGGACATCCAGAGAAAGTACTTTCCAAGATCCAATTTACACTATCCACTGCAACCCTCCTTCTCCTCCCTTCCAAGAACAGGGGATTTTGTAATCTCTGCAGGATGGCCTTATCAAATACTCTTGAGTTGCAATATAACATCTTGGAGGAAGCTATTCTCCTTGATTTCACCCTGCACATTACACAAGGGTGATTCAGCCAAGGAGTTTGGAGGAATTATTTATTAATGGGTCATGAGATCACTGACGTCGCTTTTCTGTGAAATTACTGAGAGGCAGAAAACAGATCCTTTGCCTCAGGTCCTTGAAAATCATATAAACCTGTGGGGAATGTGTCTGCTGCAGACCTCATCTGCTCTTGACAGATGTTTATACCACAGTGGCCTCTCTCATCTCAGAGCTGTAATCCAGACAAGGGTCAGCTCAATCATTGCAAATGTGTCTCCATTACACTAATGTGTGGTGGGTTGGCTTCTCTGTGTCAGAGAGTTTCAGGGTCTAGTTATTCCATGCAGACTCCACCAGCCCCTGTGAACATGTCACCCTCTAGCAGAGGCACCCACTGCTGGAGCCAGCTTTCACAGAGCATTTGAGTTTGAAGGAGCGGTTTGCACACTTCAGCACCAGGCTGAACCAGCACAGACAGAAATCCAACCAAGGGAAGTGCAGGGTCCTGCACCTGGGGAGAAACAACCCCAGGCAGCAGTACAGACCTGCTGAGGAGCACTCTGGAGAAGGAGCTGGGGGTCCTGGTGGACAGCAAGCCATCCATGAGCCAGCAGTGTGTCCTGTGGCCAAGGAGGCCAATGGAATCCTGGGGTGCATTAGGTGATCCTGCCTCTCTGCCTAGCCCTGGTGAGGTGCACTTGGAGTGCTGTGTCCAGTTCTGGGCCCCTCAGGACAAGAGAGACATGGAGCTCCTGAGTGGATTCAGTAAAGGGTAACAAAGATGATTAAGGGACAGGAGCACCTTTCTTACAAGGGAAGGCTGAGGGAGCTGGGCCTGGTCAGTCTCAAGAAAAGACAACTGAGAGGGAACCTCATCAGTGTCTATGAGTATCTGAAGGGAGGGTGCCAAGAGGATATTTCCAGGCTCTGCTTGGTGCTGCCAATAGGACAAGAAGCAATGGACAGAAACTGAATTCCAACTGAATATGAGGAAGAACTTCTTTTCTGTGTGGGTGACCCAGCACTGAAACAGATTGCCACAACGGAGAGGTTGTTTCTTCTTTAGACATTTTTATGAACCTGAAGGTTGTCACGTTTCCCCTTTCCTCCTCTCATAAGCACTGTGGTCCCTTCCAACCTGACCCACGCTGTGATTCTGTAATTGTGTGGTCTCCACAAAGCACTCTGTGTTAAGAAAACAGGAGCCCTAAAGGAGCTGAAAAGTTTTTCTGGACGTCTAACCCTGCCTAACCTCCTGAAGATGGAGAACAACTTGTTTGGTTTCCTCTTCAGACATTTTTTTATGAATCTGAAGGTTGTCACGTTTCCCCTTTCCTCCTCTCATAAGCAGACTAAACAAATTAAGTTCTTTGAAACTTCACTCATAGGTCATGGTTACTAGGCTGCTGATCATCTTTCATAGACTCTGATAGGTGTAAGCTTTTCTTGAACTATATTGCCTAAAGTGAATATGCCCAGAAAGTATGAGGCTTTCCTAATACTTCATAAAGTGAATGATTGCAGCATGTCTGATGCTTGTGGCACTTTTGTTTATATAGCTGAGCAGCAACCTTTGTTTTTCTTCACATCTGTGTGTCACCAAATCACTCAATGACACCCATCAACTCAATGATATCCATGTCCTTTTCTGAAGGCCTTGTTGCCCCCTTGTAAATGCATACAGCTAATTATCCTGCTATGTGTGGCTTGCATTTGCCATTATGAATTGCATCCTGTTTATATCCATTTCACCAGTGTCACACCCTGCCTGAACTCCCATCCTGAGCTCCAAAGTTCTTGCAACCACCACATGGCTAAAAACTCCAGATGAGCCAGCACTGTGCACTCACAGCCCAGAAGGCCAGTGGCATCCTGGACTACATCAAGAGCACAGTGTCCAGTAGGGCAAGGGAGGGGATTCTGCCCCTCTGCCCTGCTCTGGTGAGAGCCCACCTGCAGTGCTGCATCCATCTCTGGGGTCACCAGCACAGGAAGGACATGGACCCACTGGAGTGAGTCCAGATGCAGGCCATAAAGTTGGTAAGAGGACCAGAACACCTTCCCAACAAAGACAGGCATAAGAACTTGGGGCTGTTCAGCTTGGACAAGAGAAGGCTGCATGGAGACCTTATAGGAGGAGCCTTCCAGTATCTGAAGGGGGCTTACAGGAAAGCTGAACAGGGACTCTTCATCAGGAACTGTCGCGATAGGACAATAAGTAATAGCTACTAACTGAAAGAGAGGGACTTTAGGTTAGATATTAGGAAGAAATTCTTTACTGTGAGAGTGGTGAGACACTGGAACAGGTTGCCCAGGGAGGCTGTGGATGCCCCAACCTTGGCAGTGCTCAAAGCCAGGTTGGGTAAGGCCTTGAGCAACCTGGTCTAGTGGGAGGTGTCCCTGCCCATAGCAGGGGGTGTGGGGACTAGATGATCTTTAAGCCATTTCAAACCCTTAACCCTTCATTCTATGATTCTGTGGAATGTAATACTCATCTTTGAAACCAACAACCAGGTTGATCACGCAAGTAGTTATCAACATTAGAGCCATGACACATCTTGCTCATCTCCTCCAGCCCTGTTGTGGAAGGAAATTAGGTGCTTGCCAAACCCACGTTGACTCTCACTTCTCATCTTGCTCTCTTGGTCAGCCTTACAAATAGAGTTGTTCCAGGGCCCTTGCTGTTGCTGAAGGCAGCCTGAAAGTTCTGAAGTCCTGTGACTCCATTTCCTTCACTCCTTTAAAAACAGGTACTATCCTTCTGCCTGTATTCCCAAGTCATCTGGAACCTCACTCTTTCTTCTTAAGATAATTACTACCACATTTAAAACCATTTCAGCCGGGATTTCTGCAGGGCCAAGTAATCTGAAAGGAAGGGAGACACATCTGAGGTCACTGACAAAAGGATGAGGGAACCAGTGACTCTGCCCCATCTGTGGGGCACGTGGATCCCACCTCTCTGCCTGGTTAAGGGAGCCTGCAGGTGCAAGTCCTGTGGCACAGGAGTGTACGTGAGCCTGCAGACAGCATCCTGCAGCATCTGGGCTGTTTACATAGCAGAGAGCTTTTGTTAACATCAGGAGGTTAGCCAACGAAGGGAAATTTTACAATTGCACCACACAGCCCCGTTGAGTCAAAAGGAAGAGTTAACTTCAAAGCCCACGTAGCCAGGCTCACGTAGCCCCGCCAGCTGCACAATGAGGCGTTTCAGCGCGGGGCTGGACGGCTGCAGGACATTCACACGGGGCAGATCGCGGCTCTCGCTAGGCAGCTGGCAAACGGGCAGCTCCCGGAGCCAGAGAGCGCCCTGGGAAAGGGGCAGGCAGAGCCGGGAACAAAGGCGGCCCAGGGGCTGCGGCTGCGACGCTGCTCAGCATCCTCTCCATCAGGCTGGAGCTGGCAGCTGCCTCTGGGCACCCTGGATGATGGGCCACTGAGTTCCCAGGCCCCTCGAGGGATGCAACAGCAGCTTCACAAAGTGCAGCTCTGCGCATCGGTGCAGGGGCTGCCCCAGCGCTGCCCCCTGCCCCAGACACGCTGCTTTTCATTTCTTTCCTAGACGGGGGAGGCCCAAGTCTTAGGGGAACCTTGTCCCCTTACCTTTAGCCATGAATGAATTTATTCTTTGGCCTGTTCTTGGTCCAGCAGTTTTCCCAGCCGAGCCGTGAGTGAGGTGGGTGGAGGGAAACCCTAACCCAGCTGTCGCTGCCTTGCCCCCTGCCCGCCCAGGGCCAGGAGCCCTGCACACCATCAGCGACAGGGGACGGAAATGCCCCGCGCCCAGGATCCGGTGGGGAGAGTGATGACAGCCCACTAATCATTTCCAGGACTTGTGACTGGAATTACAGACCTGGGTTTGCCTTCGGTGAGTGTGGGAAGGGCAGCTGGGGGAAGGGGGCAGCCCAGGTTTAGGTAGGGAAGAGACAAAGCTGTGCAGAATATCGCTGTGCTGCTGCAGTGATTCAAGCTGAGAGGTGATTTATGAGTTTATAGGACAGAGATAGGTGTCCTGTGGGACATCTCATGATAGTGAGTGGTTATAGCTTTGCTGGACATGAGTCTCCCTTCCCACCCATCACATATAGCACCTCCACATCCAAAAACTGCACGGTCCCTCCCCATTTTCTTAAGGTCTTGGAAGGGAGTAGGTCCTGCCTCCACTCTGCCAGCCCTACCAGGCAATCAATTCTGCCTGCTGGCCTGCTTTCCCAACAAGCACCTGTATGCTCCTTCACTTCTCACCTGCTTGTGTCCGAGAGAAGCTTCCCACACATCTTCCCCAGATCCCTTTTTCCACTGTGGTGCTGGGGAATGTAGACAGAGATCAGCCACTTGCTTTATCCCAGCTGTGAACTTGCCTCACTGAATTTCCTGGTCATCCCCATATCCCTGGTGGCTGGTGCAAGGGTTGTCACTTGGCTGCCTGCTCTGGGAGAAGGACATCCTTGGAAGGAGTCATCTTTTCTAGTCTTGTGTCTCAGCAGGACCCAGCAGCACCCCAGGGGCCTGCTTGCACACGGAGTATTTGGTCAAAAATCAGCTCCTGCACTCCAGACACAAGGTATAGCCCCTGTGGTACAAAAGGTATAATCCCCAGGATACCAAAGGCAAAAAAAGCCTTTTATTATTACCTATGTCACCATGAGATGATCACTCCAGAAGAGAAATAAATATGGCTTGCTGACCTGGCCTGCTGCTTTGAATCCCCTCATCCAAAAGCAGCCCCCAGACAGTCTCTAGGATGTTGCCCTTTTTAAGAATAGACCTGTTTTACCCTGGGAACAAGGCACTGCCCAAGTTTTCTCCCATGCTCCTTTTAGGGGCTTCTCTCATTTTTGTCTGAAGGTATAGGTCTGGTCTATAAGGTAAGAGTAAAACACCCCAGTCTCTCCATATATCCCCACTCTGGGCCCCAGCTATGAAGCTCCTCTGAAGGGAGGCTAGTGGCAAAGTCCTGTGGAGACAAGCTGGAGAGAGCTATGGAAATGGAAGCCAGCAAGAGGGTGGGACCCCTGGATGGCTGCAAAGAAACTTTTAAGTAATTGTTTCAGAGAGAAGAGACTGGGCTGTGGAATGGAAATTAATGGGCTGTCTGCAGCATGTGCAGGACAGGCAGGAAGCCTTGGGACACTCCTGGAGCAGGGCAGCCAGCTCCCACAAGAGCAACATCCTATGTAATACTGCATAGTGTCCATGCTACACACAGCTTTGGCAGCACATGTATTTTGGGATGAGCCACTGCCTGATTTCCAGATAAGGATTTACAGAGATTACTTGCTCCCAATTTCAAACCACTGCAGATGTAACGTGTTTCCAAGCTTCAGGTGGCCACTTTTTCCCAGCTGCAGGCAGGGCTGTGACATCCTTTAGCAGAGATCATCAGAGCAGGGAACCTTCCCTGCATAGCCTGCTAAAGGCTGAGTTTGACAACCTTCTGCAGACTCTGCCTGCCCCAGCTGGGCAAGGAGGATGTTTGCAAAGAGCCTGGGATGAAATCACAGTCTGGAAGATCTCTTATTCCTCCTCACAGCCTCAGAGTCGAGCTCAGTGCCCTGCTCAGATCCACTTTATGAGTGCTGCTGTTTGATGTGAAATCTCCATCCCGAATTCAGGGCTTGAGACAGATACAATTAACAGGTTTCATGTAGTAACCAAGATAAAGGGGGATGTCTGCTGGATGCCAGGCCAAGCCCTGCCCGGGATCATGCCAACACACACATTTGGGAGAGCAAACATGTATCAGGAGCGTGAATTAATTACCCAGGCTCATTTATCACCACCTCTCACTAATCCCTGCCTCTCAGCGAGGCTCACTTCCCATCTCAGTGCCAGCCTGCACGTACAGGAGCAGGGCTCTGGCTAAGGCTTGCCTAGGAATCCCAGGCAGCACGCTCCCATCTCCACACCCTGGCTGCTCCCTCCTGAGCCTGGCAGGCAGGGCAGAGCTGTGGGGCGAGCCAGGCAGGAGGGTGAGCAGCCCAGCTGTGCCTTTCACCTGCTCTGTGGGCCTTGCTCCCACCTGGTGCCAGCTGCTCGCAGGTGACCGTCTGGGATGTGAGTCACTGGGAATGATCCCGGGCAGAACTGGGGATGCTGCGGTGCTGGGGCATAGCTCCCACGAGGGATGGTATTCCTGGAGGGCCTGGGTGACTGTGGGGTCTTGGCAGCTGATGTGGGGGACAGAGGACCCGGATCAGGCCTTCTCAGATGAAGAGTAAAGCAAGGAGACACCCCAAAGACCAAGGTGTGGTGTTACGGGTCAGGCATTGGGAAAGGCGGCAGCTGCATCCTGAGGCACAGGGATGCACGGGAACAGGGACGTGTTAGGTGTGCTCTGACTGCCAGGGCCACACTGGGGGGAGGTTTGTCCTTCCAAAGCCCTTAGTCCCACTTCAGTGCATCCCTGAGCTCACAGCAGAACTGGCTGCCCGAACTAACAGGGCTATGCTACTCCAAAAGTGGAGATGCTGAGGGGTGAGAGAACCCGGTCCTACTGCACTGCAGGGTTCCTCCCCCGGGCAGCCCCATCCCCTGGGCCCTCCCTTGGCTCCTGATGGGCTGTGTCTCCTGTCACCCCACAGTCTCCTCCTCCACCATTGGCCACCAAGAGCTGAGTCTATCGGTGTCGTTTGCATCAGCCAGTCTTAGGCTGATCTGGTCAGGGATGTTTCTGAGGAGCTGGCAACAAAGAAAACTCTGCACCACTGCCCAAAGATACCCCCTATGCCCCAAGAGCAAAATCCCTTTAGCTTGTAAGGAAGATGCAGACAAGCTTGTAGGCTTGTTCAGCAGATAGCACCCTCTGTTCACCCTCCCAGCACCCCACCAAGGGGCTAGGTCAGCACCAGAACAAGGAGAATGTAGTATGTCCCCACTGTCTCAAGAGCCCCACAGCTTTCTGAAAGCCCTCATGCTCTGCATGCCCTACAAACTTCTGCAAGCACTGGCCACACTGGCACTGCCGCTTGCTGAAGAAGGCTCAGATCTTAAGGAGAATTTGGAGCAGTGTTAAAATTTGGGTAGACAAAAGACCAGGCTTGGATGTAAAATAATCCAAGGAAGAGGGAAAGTTTGTAACCAGCTCAGAGAAGGAAGCTGGTGGGAGGACAGGGAGTGTGCTCCGAGGGATGTCATGGCGCAAGGGCTGCACAGACACAATACAGCAATTCCTGTATGCAGTGAGCTCGTGGAGCAGCACAGGAAAGGGATTCACACACGAGTCAGGTCACCTCTAACTCAGAGGAAGGAAATGGTGCAGAGGACAAACACCAGCCAGGTGAGTGGAGAAAAGGGCCACCACCTCCTCTCCTGAAACTGCTCTGGCCCTCATGTACCAGGGGCTTCTGCAAGAGCAACCAGCAGCATCTCCTAGGGGAAGGGATTTGCTCCAACTGCCCAGCTCAGATGAACAGAAATGGGGGACCTCCTTTGACACACTGGCTAATAAAATATAGCAGCAGCCCAGGTGCTCCACTTGAGAGCATGTTCTACAGCACCCTGCCCACCACACATCCCTTGGACTCCAGTGACATCTGTGTGTACTCAGCACAGCCACAGCAGGCAGCCCTGACAGTGTGCAGTACCAGGCACAGAGACAGGCACAGGGACTGCAGCAAGCTGGTGAGCTGCCCAGTGCAAAAATTCCCTGTAAGAATTTACTGCAAATTTCTTGACTCCTTTGGCATCTCCCCCAAACACACAGCAGGGTACTGATGGGAAGGATGGCTCTTGGGTTTGTAGGATGTTTGTCCCAGAAAGCACATGTGCTGTCCTCGCAAATGACATAGCATGCTGCAAAGGACTCTCTATCAGTCCTGAAGGAGGAACCCAATCTTGCATTAAATCCAGCTGGCTTGAGTGCCAAGAGCAACAAAGCTCTGGTCCCACAGACTTCAATATGAGTCATTTACCCCCAGCATGTTGCCTGGACCATGTCCTTGTGGTGACTAACCATTGGCACTGCTAGCTCAGAGGTGTCTATATATGTTCTATATCTGCCCAACTGCTGCCCTTTCCAAGAGAAAAGTCATCCCTCTCACAAAAAAAAAAGCCCTTGGGCTCTGCCACCAATGCTGTCCTGCACAGTTCCATCCCTGTGCTGCCTCCTCCTGCCTTGACTGGCAGGCAGCATGGTTGGTGCTGTGGTTGCCTCAGTTCTCCCTTCCCTAGTGCTGCAGCCAGTCACAGAATCACAGGATCACAGTGTGTGGGAACAATGATGACAGCAGAAATCCTCAGAATGCAGTGTGTATAAGCACTGATGCTGCTCGCTACCCTCAGTTCCAGGCCTACAACTCCTCTCCGTTCCAGGTCCCCAGCATTTTGTTTTCTCTGCCTGGGCAAGCTTTGGTTATTTAAAGAGACTCACTCCCAGTCAGTGCAAGGGCTGATGGGCATCTCACACAGTCAAAACACAGCACATTTGTGGCCAGCCCCAAGCCTGAGCAGGATGAGCAAAGGGCTCTTCTCCAGGGTCTCTCTGGTTGTTTCACCCTCCTTGGTCACCAGGAAATAATAACCCATTGGAAAAGCAGAATAAGTACCCCTGTGTCCTCTGTGTGAACAAACCAACCCCAAAGAGCCCAACCAGACCAGAGGACCCCCACAGGTCTACCCACTGGGAGAGAAGCAGCACAAGAGATTTGAGCCATGCCATGGCTCCCAAAAACCTTCCTCTTCCCTGCCTGCTTCTCAATACCCACCACTGCCCCAGCTCCCTTTCTGGCCACCGCTGCCAGGTCAGCCCACAGCTGTGATTCAGTCACTTCCTGACATCCAGCACTGTGCAGGGTGACCAGGAGCAGATGTATCTGAGCAATCAGAGGAGAGTGGGGAGATCTAATACCGCAACCAACAGCACACGGAGAGCATGTCAGGCAAGGGAACAAAAGGGAAAAAAAAAAAAAAAAAAAAAAAAAAAAAAGGAAAAAAGAAAAAAAGAGAGAGAGAGAGAGAGAGAGAGAGAGAGAGAAAAGAGAGAAGAGACGAAGAAGGGAAAAAGAGGAAAAAAAAAAAAAAAAAGCTAAACCACAGACGGCTCAATACTTTCCATGTGGTGCCGCTAAGGAGGAAATCGCCTCCATTTGCTACGTGCAGAGCCGGGTGTCTGCACAGGCGGGAAGAGAAGGAGCCTGTTTCCCAGGTGGGGAGGAGGGGCTGCCGGCCGAGCAGCGGGAGGAAGGTTTCTCCCTCGCACGCCCACGCGGGACGGGGATGCGGGGCGGGCCGCAGGGACACCGCCCGGGGCTGCGGGACCCCCGCTCCAGCGCTCGGGAATGCGAACCGCCCGGGGCTGCGGGACACCGCCTCCTTGCCCAGCATCTTCTGCTGGAGCTGGGGTGCCAGCTCTGACCCCCACCCCCTCCCCGGCTGGTACCGTGTGCATTTTCCCACCGCTCCAAACAGCGGCCAGGGGAGGTGAGCACAGATTTCCCGGCCCCGCTGCGTCCCGCTGAACAGTGCGGGGGGTGGGACGAAGGTTCAATGTCCCCCCGCTCCCTTCTCGTGACTCTGCACCCACCAGGCTGCTGCCAGCTGCTGCTCCCTGTCCCTCCCCGGGCTCCTGCCCAGCCCAGCGCCTCTGGGAGCTGCTGCTCCATCCTTCATCCCAGCTGGCAGCCATTTCTGCTGGGGCATGGAGGGGGAAGGATGCTCCTGCCCGAGGTCCCTGTCGGAGGCACGCCCACGTTGCTGCTTGCGGGATGATGGCAGAGGGTGCAGCACCTGGGGGTAACTGAAACCCCCTGGAATTTCGAGAGCTTATCCTTCCTCACTTCCACCATCGCCACCAACACAGCAGCTACCCCTTCTCCATCCACAGACTTGTTTCTGGGCTGGTGCCACGAGGTCCATGCTCCTCACCCTGCCCCACAGCACAGCTAGACATGCTGCAAAACCAACCCCCTTGTCCCAGCATCAGAGTGGGGCACAGTCCTTGTGCCAGCCTCACCGGGGCAGGGAGAGCCTTGGGCTGAGGGGTGGCACCACATTACCTCATGCACTTGGACCAGGAGGCAAAGTCCCTGAGCAGAGGTCTGCCACAATCACACCTGGCCATTGCAAGCCAGGGAAAGTCCATGGTAAGCAAGATGAGCAAGGTCAGGTTGAGGGCAGGTGCTCAGCCTGGGAACCAGGGCACAAGAAGCACTTCTCCCACCCCTCAGTGAAATGCAAAGAGGTGATTGCAGTGGCCTCACTGCTCTCATGTCCAAGCTGCTGTCTGCCCCAGCCCACAGAGCACATGGGCTTGACATTGGGAGACTCACATCCAAAGCTTTTCTCCAGCTGTGAAAAGAGAGAGCCAGAAAGGCTGGGGAAATACCTTCTGCTGCCTGCAGCAAACACCTCAGCTGTGAGCTGTAAAGTCAGCCTGGTTCTGCTCCAGGCTGCCTAAACACCAGCCCAGACCCCTGAGTGCCTTCCCTGTGATATCTGCAGGATCACAGCTGCTAAGGAAGTTACAGCCCTCCCATCCCCTCTCTGGGAAGCCACTACTCTGTCCCAGTTTGACCCATGTCACTGGGGCCTTGCCTAATCTCATTTGCACAGGTGGGGAACCCGTGTAATCCACAGATCTGCATCCATGCCAGGTAAAGCAAATCAACCTTTAGGCCATTGCTGTTTCCTGAGAAAATACAGGATTAACAGGGCCAAGTTATGGGAAATCCAAATGACCCATTTTATAAACTATCTGCTACAAAAAATGTTCTGAAGCGGAAGACAATATTTTAATGGCTGTGGAGTCTTTTTCAACTTCATCAACCATAAAACACAGGGAAGTAAGACACTGTGTAGCACAACCCATCACTTTTCCATCAGCACTGGTCCATCACTTTTCCCACAGTCCTGCTCATCCTCAGAAGACCCCATGTCATCAGTGCCAGGAGCCATTGCAGATTTTTGTGGGGCACACTGGGGCACAGATCATTTGGCAAAGCCTTCGAGCCTTCTGTGATTTGCAGAGAAAAACTTCAGACTGACATATGCAAGTCTCCAGCACCCCACTGGACAGAGGAGGATGCCAATGCAGTTCTCAAAAATGTCACTCAGTTCACCCCTCCTGACCCACAAGACCTTCTGGCAATTATGGTGCCTAAAGGATAGCACAGGAATCAGGATCCTGGGCAGTGCACCCCGAGGCCCTCCCCAACCTTTTGCAAAGAGCAGAACTTACCTCCAAACACCTCCTGACACGTGGGACTCTCCCCATTGGGATGTCCTGTGGTTCCCCTGCAAACTGTCACAGCTGGAGACTTCCTGGGCACCTTCTGCAGTGAAGAAGGCTGTCAGGACGTGAGGCAGTGTGTCCTAGCTCTGCAGCTGCCAGCCAGCTCTGGCTGGAGGGGCTGTCCAGTTCTGCACTCACCACTGGGCTTTACTGAATGTACACCATGGCCAAGGGCTGATGGTGCCTTACTGAGGGAGGTCCAGTCCATCTGCCTGCAGGATGGGTGACCCCTCACTGGGAGCAGCCCCAGCTTAACTGGGCTCAAAGCCTTGAGACAGTGGCTTGGTTTTCCTTGGGAATCAACATGGTGCCCATAGGAGCTAGCAGTCCCCCAGCAAAGTGCAGGGACTTCCAACAGGGACCCCAGTTCATCTTCCAGAAAGGTGTAGGGAGGTGACGTCTTCTGCTTGCTGGTGGTGAAGGCACAGTGGGGATGATGCCACACCCTGCTGCCCATGGGCAGAACACCCTCTTCTACTAGACATCTCTCCCTGTGTTGGTTTATTAATTTATGTTTCATTTTCTCTCCCTCCCCTTCTTCCTCCTCCTTCTTTCCCCCTAACACACGACCAGGAGTCTCAGAGCAGGAGAGAGGAGAAAAGCAGCACAGCTGCAGATGGGCTCAGGGCGTGCTGGCAGGCAGGCACGCACAGCTGGAGCGGGGAGCACGCTCTCACACACACAAAGCAGCACCAAATGGAGCGCGTGGAAGGCGGCCAGAGGCTGGTGACTCACATCCCTGGCCTCCATCAGCTTCCAGAGAGGAACACCAGGAGATGACCGAGGCTGGCAGGAGGTACCACAGTGCTGGAGCCGTGCTGAGCACCACGAGCCACCCAAGCAAAGGATGGGCAAACTCTCCTGACTCGGAGGCTGCTCATCACATCTCGGTGGCAGCCAGATGCAAAGCACATCCTTATCTTCTGTGCATCTGAGTCTAAATATTTATTTCCTTGTCCAGGCCCTGACATATCCCTCCTTTCCTCTTTGTTTGTCAAAAGTATCCATATCACCAGTGGCAAGAAAAATGAGAGAGAGATGCCACAGACTCAGCAGATGGGCAGAAAGGAAAGTGTGGTTTGCTCCTCGTTGAGCACCCAGGATTAATGGAGAGCCCTTCCCACGGCAGAGGTGGAGTGTAAGGAGGCTGTTGTGGAAATTGCAGCTGCACCATGAGTTCCTGCTCTCCTCATCTTGGGCTATTCTCTCCCCTCCCCAAACACCCCAGTGACACAGCAGGGCCTGGGATGACTGCCAGATTCTCCTTGCTCAGAGGCTATTTAGTCTCCCAGAGAAGAAAAAGAATGCTCATGGGAAACTGTCAGCAGAGCAAAACCAGCACCTCTGAGGACACACAGCACCTTTGCAAAGGGCTTCTCAGCCCTGCCTGCACCCACTGCAGCACCACCACAGCAGGGCCAGCTTCTTGCCTTCCTTGTCTGTGGCAGCAGTGGCCTGTGCCAGGGCACAGCAGTGGTGCAGGACAGAGAGGAGGGAAAGGGGCCCTGAGCTGATGCAGCATCTGCACCCACCTCCCAGTACGCAGGGTTTCAGCAGCTAAACAAGGACTTAAGGCTTCTGCCATGCTCTGCAACACCTCCACTGCTGCAGTGCAGCCCTCTGCCACTTGCTATGGCCAGCTGTACATCCCAGTGCAGGTCTCCTTGCAGTATGAGCTCCTCCCAGTCCTTGGCAGCATCACTTCTGTTTGGGATGCTGACTCCCCAGCTTGACAGAACACAGACACACCACAGACCACCAGAAGAGAAGCTGATAAAGCACCATTTCATTGGCTTGGAGGAGAAAAAAAGTGAAGGTATAAAAGGATGAAAGTTTTAGTTTCCTTCATCCCAACCACATATTATCACCATTCCAGCAGATCTATGAAAGCAATGACACAAGGGACAGGCTTTGCAGGTAAGCCTGCTCCTTCCCAGCACTGTGGACCTGCAGTCACTCTTCCCATGCCAAGTGCTGTTATTCAGCTGGTTTTAACTAGGCTATGCTAAAATGTTTGGGTTGAACTTCATCTTGCTGGTTAGCTGCCTAATGCTGAACTATTGAAGCAAATATAGTTATAAAATATATAATTTCAGCCAAAATGATTCATCTACTTCCAAGAACATTGTAAGGGGAAATGCTTTGGTTTCTTTTGCTTTTGTTACAGAGAAATCTGATGACCTTTTCTTTGAAGAGCCCTTCAAGCTGCATGTTTTTGGCATGCAGACTTGAAGTTTGGCAAAAGGAGAAGCAGGGAAGGCCTTTGGTTTAGTCCAGATGCACCCTTTGCTGCTGCCAAACTTAGCCAAGTCTTTGAAATGTTCCGTTTCACATGTGCTCCCTTAAGGCAGTCTTAAAGAGCTTACCGGCCGAATTCCCTGAAACTTTTCCCCTTTCAGGATGCTCCAGCCAGGGGCTGAGCAGGACCTGCAGATAAGCAAAGCCGTGGATCACAGCAATCCAAAGCACAAGTCCATCCATCCCTGAGACTAGGCAGCTCCTGCCACCTCACAGGGCCCATCCTGGCTCAGGCAGAAGGAGCAATGCCTGCACAGGCAGGTGGGGAAGGGGCTGACTGGACCAAGAGACAAACCCAGGAACTGCTGGGAGGAGGGAGGATTTGGGATGGGAATTTGACTGAAGGGAAACTGGACTGAATCTAGAAGGGAAAAGGAAGGTAAACCTCCACGAGGACTCAGCATGAAGAAATGCAACCAACTGAGAGCAAAGGACAATGATGCAGAGGATCCTGCAAGGCTGCAGTCCTGGAGAAAGCTGGGGTATCCCAAGAGTCAGAAGAAACAAGGAAAGGGGCAGGAGGAGGGGACAGCCAGCTGCTGAGTATTACCAGCAATAAATGAGGCAAGCACTCAGTTAAACCAAGATGTCTTGGACAGCATTGCAGGCAGAGGTGACAGCCAAGAGGTGAGCAGGGAGCATAGGAGCTGACTTTGGGATGTCAGGACAAGGCTGCATCTGCAAAAAGGTTTCTTTAACACAAGGTATGGAGGTGCAGCTGCATGTCATGCAAATACACTGTGAGTGCTCATGCTGGTAGGGGGTGAATCAGTCCTGTACCATGATGCCCTGCTAGTGGAAACCAACCCTTTAAATGTGAGCTGAGAGTCTGCTAGAGGTGTGCAGGCTCCCCTCTCAGAAGACAGAGGAGGGAATTCACCAGAAAGTAATAGACTGTAAATCAGGACACTGCTCCCAAACAGGGAGGGACACATCCTGCATGCTGTGGTGCAAATGAAACACTCCAATGTGTCTGAGGCTCAGAATAGCACTATTTGTTTATTTATTTTCATTGTGATGGCTCTGGTTTTGCTTGGAAGCAGCTGCACTGAAGTCTTCGCAGCTCTGAGGTCTCCAACCTCAGCTGTAGCCCAAAGGAGGGCAAAAGGTTTGGAGACCATCCAAGAAAATATTTGAAGCTTGTGAGACTTGCTTTGCACTAGCATTAGGAGCCCCCTTCACAGTCATACTTCATTAGCTCTAGGAACCAGTGCAAACAGACTTCAGCCCTTTCATGGAACCACTGTTCTCCATGGATAAGCAGTCAACACTACCAGTCTCTGCTTTTGCTTTGTTTTTCCCTTAAGGAGGAAAATTTTCCTACCACTTTCTTAAAAATAAAAAAAAAAAAAAAAAGCAAAAGCAACACACATTAAAAGAAAAACAAAAAACAAAAAACAAAAACAAAACAAAACAGTGCTTACCCTCATAAAGCAAAGCCTTTTCATTTTTCTCCCAGAATCCCACAGGAAGCCTAGAACAAATCCAGTCACCTTTCCTTAGGAAGCACATCTCCTCTTCCTGGTCTCACACCTAGGTAAGGGCAGAAAGTCTGTATTCAGGCTGTGTCAGCAGCATGGGGGTGGCTCATCCATCTCCCAGCCAAGGTGCCAGCCAGTGACTCATCCGCCATGGAAATCAGGGCACATGGAGCGGAAGAGTGGAGAAAGCAGTGGTCCATGTCATTCCAAGTGTCACTTTGCCAGGAGATGTCTTCCTGTGCAGATGGGGTCACAGGTCCTGGCAGGCCCAATGGGCAGAGCTGGACCTCAAGCTGTGGGGAAAACTGAGGTGGAGAGTATTTGTTCCTGCAAGGGCCATTGGGAAAGGGAGCATCTGTGGCTAGCTCTGCCCTGAAATGTTTTCTGTATGGAGTGGCTGGAGAGTATCTCTTGGAGCTTTCTCTTTGTATTAGAATATCCTGAGTCAAGAAGGGACCCACAAGGATCATCAAGCCCAAATTATAACTAAGTATTGAGTATTGAATTTTTTATTCTGCTGTAACAGGGGGTTCTGTATTCTGCAGGGAGCTTTTACTTTTTAACACAAACCTGAACTCCTGAAAGCCAGGCAGTGTGGCAAAATGCCCTCCCTCCCCCAGGCCTTCACCATGAAGAACAAGGGCTGCCTCCTGGTCCCCAAATCCTGCCAGACACTCCTCTGCCATGGAGACTCCCATTCAGCACCATGGTCATGCCACCACATTTTGTTAGCAGGGCACTGTGGCACACAGTGGTCCAGCTAAGGTGCTGAGCCTGCAAAAGGACAAGATGGTCATGAGCTACCTGGATTGTAGCTCCCATGAGATAGAGCAGCATTGGTACCAGGTCTGTGTTCTAACTTCTCTCTTGCTAGAGGAAGGCTGGGCAGGCATCCAAACTGGGGTAGTCCTCAGCAACTGCACAACCCAAGTGGCTTTCACAGGAGCACTTGGCACCAGAAGAAGGACCAGATGAGATTTGGCTGCTGAAGTCCTTCTGCCCTCAACTTCTCCTCCACAGGCTGGCTCCTGCCAGCTGTTTCTCCAGTTTTTCACCATAGCACTTTCAGTTTTGGCCAAGCCGAAAGATGAGCCTTTCAGCCTCAAAGCTGGGAGTCTGCCGAGGGGAGCTAGACTTCCACAAACTGATCTGAGAGCTCCTCCAAGGGGCAGTGGCACTGCTAACCCACCGTTTCTCTCCCCCTGCATATCCACAGGTGTCTGCAGAGCTGTCAGACCTGTGATGCTCAGCAACCTCAGGTGTCTGCTCCACTTTCCCTGGGAGAGGCAGCCAGGACACTCTGCTGAGCTGGAGCGGCTCCCACGCAGCGGGCCAGCGCTCGGTGCCAGGGGATGTGTGTGCAGAGCCAGCCGGAGGTAGAGCTCCAGCCTGCTTTCTCTGAGACAGCCAGGGCCAAGTCCAGAGGAAAAGACGAAGAAAGGCTCTGCTGTCAGAGTCAGGGTTTACAACCAGCCATAAATGGCTCCCATGGTGACAGCCCTGCTGGGAACAGAGCTGTCTCCTCTGTCCAGTCCCCACCAGCCCTTCCCAGGTCAGGGGGTACAGGCGCCTAGCGCAGCCTGGGTGAGCTCACCCAACTCCAGTACCCCTGAGATGGGGAATGAAGTGCAGCCCCAGCTCCAGGGGAGCAGCAGCCAGGGCACCTTGCATAGCACCCCTCTAGGTATGAGCTGCAAATGCAGCAGCTTTGGGCCTTGATGCTTGGGTAAATCCATGGGTAAATCACTTGGTTCTTCCATGTCAAAGACTCCTGTGCATTAGAAGAAGACATAGGTTTTTGCCTGCTCTTGCTCTGCCTTCCATGGAAATAGATGGATGGACCACATCTCATCATGGGAGCTCCTCCAGATTCCCAGCAAGTGTGACTGGTCCCACCAGACTATCCCTGCTGTGGACACTGCTGCCTGACCCTATTATCCCTGACTCCTCCTAGAGCTGATGGGAAGAAAAAGCATTTTTAGTCCTTGATCAAGCTATCCTTGTTTGATTTGTCTACTTGAGGATGAAACAACTAATGCCCTATGAGTGCTACTGGCTGCTCATGAGGTCCAGGACATCTTGGTGACATTAGGTGTCTGCACTGCAGAGCCTGAGACGTGGTCAGACAACTCATGCTGGCCATGGCAGCTGTAGTTAGGATGCACAGATGGTGTGACTCCGGTGAGTAAAAGAGCTGACTTTCCCCAGTCATCTCTCTGTGTGTAATTCCTCTTAAGGCAGAAGGCCTTGCCTTGGCTGGTTATGGCATCACTGTGCAATGAACATGAGTCACTGCTGTAACAGGCTGAATTACGACTCCTTGCTTGCTGAGTTTAAAACAGAGGAAGGCAGCTCAAGCAAATGGAAGGGCCTAAGCATGTGAAAAATGTTCCCTTTTCAAAACTGCCATTAGCCAATTGAAAAATCTCTGTATTTGGGTTGCAAGTCTATGCCAAGTCTCTGTCTGAGGCTCAGTTCAAACACTCAGGCTATATAATCCCTTCCAGTCTGGGCCCATAATGGAAATGCCAACAGACCGTTAAGCACAGCGGTGTTGCCAGGTTTTGCTATAATTAAACACACACGGGAAAAGGTATAAATAACCAGGTTAAATTAAGGCAGGGGGCTGTGATTGAAGGGATCTCCAGGAAAGCCTGCAACCTGGTTGTGTCTGACTGGTTCAGGGGTGGTCCACCGGGGATTTGGGATTTGTGCCTGGCTCAGGTGAACCCTCTCTAGCAGATGCTGTGTATTAAAGTGAAGTCAGCTGGCAACAACTGCACAGCATGATGTCTGTGCTCATGCCCTTGAGGAGCAGCTAAACCTTGCCTTACAGAAAGCCAGGTGAGCCTCGCTGCCTTCTGAGTCACACTCGACCTTGCTGGGTTTCTTTGCCCTGTTGGGGGCCTGTGTTTGTTGTTTGCCACCTTGTCTTCATTTCCAGATGAAGTGGCCTGAGGAAATGATGATGCAGGAGCCACAGACAGAAAAAGTTAAATATATAGCAAAGAAGGAGTGGCAGAGGAGGCAGAGACATCCTCTGGGAGGCTGGTTCTCGCAGAACACTCAGTCTGTGGATCCCCCAAGAGAAGCACCTCTCTGCAGCATGCAGGCATCACAAAGCAACCAGCAGAGATTTCTGCTCTCTCCTCTCTGCAGATCGTTCCCACTTTGGCATCCCAGCTGTCTGGCTGTATGTAAATGCTGGGGAAAGGGGAAACACCCCCAAAGAGAACACTGGCTTAAGTGTGCCACAGAAAAGTAAAGCTAGAAAAAAAGACAGATTCACAAGAGAAACATTCCCAAGCCAGCCTTCTTCCTTCTGATGATGTGTGTAAGTAACACCACAGGAATGCTGCAGGACTCTCAGGGAAGGCAGCATAGGCTGCAGGATGCACTAGTGCCACTGCACAGTCCCATCCTTACTCGGACAGCAGTGCCAGGGCCAGAGCTTTTCAGCAGAGCTGGCTGCACGCACACATCCCTCATGGTTTTCCTCTTGTGACTCCAACTCTGTTTGAATGAGTTTTCTGGGCCAACTCTTCTAAATTTGTATCAGTATCCAGGGAGCTTTAGTAAATAGCACAGTAAATATTTGTTTTTGATATTTGTCTTTCAAAAAGACAATGAGGCAGCAGCCATGCACAAGGACATGGCCACGCGTGCGACCTCAGGCAATCACAGAGCTCACCCCCCATCCCAAAACCAGGGCTTGCCTTTCTGTCTAAAGAAATAACTTCACTGGGATTCATGTGAAAAAGACTCCCTCCACTGAAACCACATCCATGCATGTTCTAGCACATACACATTATTATGAATGATCGTATATTTTTCTGACCAGTGTCATCATGCACCAAATCTTGCACTTTCCCAAAAAAGAAAAAGCTCATTTCCAGCCTGCAAGACCAACTGTGACCTCAGCTTGTGCTTCCCCAGCTGAGCTAATAACACTCCCAACCCCCAAAATATGGAGGCAGCTCAGAATGGAAATGTTAAAGAGCCGTAATTCCAGAGGATGTGAATGGCTAATTCTGTACATTCAAATGAAACAGAGGGGAAATATACTGAATGGAGCCCATGTATAAGATCATATGAAATGTAAAAAGACTTGTTGTTCAGTGCACACACTGCCTCTTCAATCTAGTTCTGTTTAAATGCCCATTCTTTTCGTTTGGCATCTCCTTGTCCCTCGATGGCTGAATCAAAAGAGGAACGAAATAATGACACAAAGATTTTTAAAAACTCAGCTCCAGCTGCAGCAGGGAGAAGCCTGAAGCGAAACGTGAGAGCGTACGGCTCTTTGTTAAGGCTTCCTTGGCTATAGAATATGGTATATGAAACGCCTGGCGGATCCCGTTTGGTCCTATGGAGGGAGAGCTCTTAAGGTGGCTCTCTTGGGTTTGTGGAGGACGGAGGGAAGGCTGCCCCACATTTGCAGGCAGCAAGCATCCCACCTGCAGAGACCCCAGGGCCCAGATGGTTGCTCCTCCAAGCACCCCGGGGGCCCAGGGCACTCTCTCCCCTGACAGTGGGTGGTCCAGCCTTTTTTGTCTTTTTCTTCATTGTAGCTGCCACTTTACATCGGGAAACCAAACTCAGCACTTCTTGCTGGGAGATGGTTCCAATTTATACAGATTTCTAAGAAATAAATACATTTTATTCCATGCCTCTAAGGTATTTTTGCATGCCCAGCTGGCAGAGCTACACATACAACTGTTACGTTGGTGCCAGTGAAGAGCAGCTCACAGTCCCCAGCCACAGCCTTTCCTAAACTCTGCATTTGGAAGCTAGTGGAACTGATGACTGCAGGGACCCCAGAGTCACCATCCCAGCAGGGCTGGGGCAAAGCTGCCTGTAATCTCCACATCTCCAGCACCGACAGGAAAGGTCCTGGCATCAGATACCCCACCACGGCCTCCTTGCAAATGCTGCACATGCTTTTTGGGACAGGGCATCACCCAGAGCATCCACCTCTGGAAAGGAAAACCACCATTCCCTCAGCTCTCTGGCTGAGGAGAAACCAGAGAGAGAAGGTGTGGTGCAGAGGAGGAGGCTTCTGAGGGTGAGGCCAGCTCTCCCCACCACCATTCATTCCCCTGGCCAGTGCCATGAACAGCAACACCAAAAAACATCCAGTAAGTGCTGTGGTGAGCGGCTCCCCGCAGCTGAGAAACTTGGAGCCATGTTGTTTAATCTAAACAAATGTTCAGTGAACATCAACACTAATTCATTTTCTGTGGGCTGAATACTTTTCCTCTCCGAGGCTCTTCCAGCAGCTGTGGCTGATTTCTGCTCATGCCCAGCATGCCTTCCCCAGGACCCCCCACCTTCATGGTCACCACGGTGCTTCTCAGCATTTCCACTCACAGGCACGGGCACTTGGCATGTGCCGGGAATAGGCTCTGTCCAGGGGTTCCCTGCAGGAAAACCCAGTGATGCTGGCATGCCCATCAGTACTGAAGGCCCAGTATGCAACCTGTGCACCTGGACAGGTATGAACATCATTCATCAGCACTGAAGGATTCTCTGTATCGTGTGTTACTTGGGAAGTGGAGTCCTTGTATGCTGTGCCTACCCCACTTCACAGCTGCTGGGGCAGTACAAGGAGAGTGCCATGCCTGGACAGGCAGCAGGACGTTTCCCTCCTGCAAGGAGCACAGGTCTGCTCTGTGCAGCTCCAGCCTGGCACAAGAATCCTTGCTAAGCACCAGGCAGAAATTTCCAAAGGCATTTGGTCACCTCAGTGCCCTTGGCTATCTGTTGAATCCCTAAGAGGAGGGGTGCCATGGCCACTGCTGCCCCAGCCAGCACATCAGGAGACACGTCACCTGCCTGTGCTGGGGGCTGGTGAGGAGGAGCACGTTCCTCCACAGCCACTGAGGCCACCTCATGATGCTCGCACGCGTGGCTGCCAGGAGGCTGTCACAGTGCAGGGGAGGACAGCCAGAGTGGCCATGTGATCCCCTCGCTGCTATTCCTGGTGCCCCGTGAGGCTGCACGACTGTCACACGGAGTGAGAATCACCCGGCTGGAGCGTACAAGCCAGGTGAGTCCAGCTGTGGTGACAGCGAATTCCTAATTAGTTCATTACGTCAGACGGCCAAACACTCAGAGTCATTACCCAAGGATGGCCTACGTGCCCGGCAGGGCGTACTCCCCTGATCCCTTCTTCCCAAAACAGGACTGGGAGAGCCAGACGAGCTCCCCCTGGAAAAGGGACACGCTGTGTGGTGTGCCCAGCAGGCCAACAAGCTCCAGGTCCCACAAACCACATGGGGAAAACCCAGCGAGACAAAGCGCCAGGCACACAGCAAATTGCCTGAGTGTGTCCTACACGGTGAGGTCTCATCCTGCCCCATGCATGGATGTGAAGTGGTCTGTCCCACAGCCAAAGGGACCTAAGCACAGGGTGGTGGGTTGCACACCAGCTCCCCCACCCTGCTCTCTCCACCTGAGGCTGCAGGCAGGAGTTATCCCCTCCTTTCCAGCCGCTTCCTGAGGACAGAGATCTGGGCATGCAGCTTGATGCCCCTCAGCAAGGCACTATCAGGGCAAGCTGTGTGCTGGCTGGCAGGTTTGCAGAGACATCCTCTCCCCGTGAGCTCGGGTGGACACTGAGTGCTGGATGGTGGGTCACAGCCCTGCCACACACCCACTGCCAGCAGCACCACAGAGCAGCGGCACTGTGCCTCAGAGGTAGCACAGGCAGCTTTGGCAGGGATTTATGTATCTTGGAGTTGCTTTCCCCGTGGTGGTAGCTGGAACTGATTCTGAATACTTAGCTGGTTTAATATGAAAACAAAAATCCCTGGATTGACAGCTTCCCCAAGCAAGGCACCGTTTGAGTTCCTGGCAGCCAAGCAGTGAGAACTAATGCTGGTCACAGGGTGGAGGTGAGAAAATGCTGGCCCAGCTGAGCAGCTGGGCTCTGCTCCATGCTTCATCTGGAGTTTAGATGCTCTTCTTCCTGCCCTCTGGATGAAGGATCATGCAGGATCCAGGATGCTGCTGAAGCGAGGACTCCTTTAGAGCAGCCACCTCCCTGCACAGAGCAATCCTACCTAACTGGTGATGAAAAACCATGTCCTGCTGAAACCACTGTGAGATTTAGGTCAGGCAGGTGGGATCATCCAGGCTAGAGCAGGACCAATGTGCCTGAACTGGTGCCCAAACAGTTCCAAAGGCAGATCTGCATGACACCATTCCTGGGCACAGCTGGCCATGCTGAAGGACCCTTGTCTATCCCCTAAGTAACGTGGATGCTGCTGAAAAATGGGGCCCAGCCCCTGCAAGCACTGTGCTGGCACTTTCTGCAGGGTCCCTGGCCCACACTGCAGGACTGCTCTGTTCCTGCACAGTGGTACATGGGTGGGTACCCCCAGCAGGAACTGGGTCAATGTGCTACTTGGAAATGCCAGGGAGAAACACCTCTCTAAGCCTCATCCAGAGCTCCCCTGAGTAGCTCTGCACCTCCAACACCGAGAAGGAAACCTCACCAGTGCAGGCAGACAAAGCTGCTTCTGAAGGAAAGTTTATTTCCCACGTGACAGAATGGACAGGGTGGATAGGAAGGCAGCGATTGCCCCAGCTCAGGGCTGGTTCCTGGTGCACGGCAGACATGATCCACACCCGCCCCGGGGGGAGAGGGAAGCTGTGGGGCTGTGCAGTCATTGCTTCTGCTCAGTCACCCGCCCCACAGCTGTGCCAGCGAAGCTATTGTCCCGGTCCCTACACTGGGAAATCCCAGATCCAGCTGGAAATTACCAATACATATAGTGCCAGGTGAGCCCCGGAGGCCCTAGAAACAAACAAACAAACAAAAAAGGGGGTTTTCCTCTCCTTGTATCAAAGCACCAAGCAGACCTCGCTTCCTTCCTCTGCCAGCACGTATTAGGGAGTTACTCAGCTTCTTCTGGCTTTCCCCACCAAAGGGGATCTCTGATTCAAGTGGTGGGTCACTAGAGAGCAGGATGTGGGGCTGTGAACATGCCCCAGGGCACAAAGCAGCTGCGGAAGAAGAGGATGCCCCGGCACTGCCCTGCGAGCCGGGCATGGAAACGGGGCAGCAGGGAGCTTGCTGTGCCCCCAAAGCCCAGCCTGCTCCCAGCACCCCCACCCTGGGACTGCCAATGGGGCACCGAGGGGCTCGTGGAGAGCCGCGCTGGCCCACGAAGTCACGGTGCCAGTCCGGCGTAAAACCTGTGCGGCCCCGCTCGCCCCGAGGCGGGATCAGCTCGGGGGCCACCGGGGCGGGGGTCGGGCGGGGGCGGCGGTACCGAGCTGGGCACGGCTGTACCGGGCGGGGAGCGGCGGTACCGAGCTGGGCACGGCTGTACCGGGCGGGGAGCGGCGGTACCGAGCTGGGCACGGCTGTACCGGGCGGGGGGTGACGGTACCGAGCTGGGCACGGCTGTACCGGGCGGGGGGGTCGGTACCGGGCGGGGGGTGACGATGTCGGGCGGTACCGAGCTGGGCGCGGCGGTACAGAGCTGGGGGCGGCTATACCGAGCTGGGCGCGGCGGTACCGAGCTGGGGCCGGCGGTACAGAGCTGGGCGCGGCGGTACCGGGCGGGGGGCGGCGGTGCCGGTCCCGGCCCCATCTCCTTGAGGACACCTTAACGGCGGTGGCCGCGGGCGCCTCCCGCCGCCCGCCCCGCTCGGCTCCCGCCGCTCCTCGCGGGGAAGCAGCTGACTCGGGGCGGCTGCCAGCGCTGCTGGCTGCTGGATCCGGCCGCGGCAACGTGCAGCCCGACATGTAAACCGGGCAGGCCTATGCTAATGGCGGGGGGAGGGCGCTTGGCGCAGGGGCGAGGGGGACGGAGGTGGAGGCCGGAGCACAGCCAGAAAATTCCCCCCTCCTAATCGCCCCCCCGCTTCTCCATCACCACCTCCCCGCATCCATCTGCCTCCCCTCCTCCTCCTCCATTCATAAAATCCGGGCGGCACTGCCACCTACCGTAGCGAGGCCGGCCGCCGCTCCGCTCCGCTCGGCCCCCTGCCCCCTACACCCCCGGTACCCCCGGCCCGGCAGGTCCCCGCAGCCCGCACCAGCCTTCCCACGGGGCAGAACGGCACTCCTGTCCTCGCCCTTAAAACCAAGCTGGGGTCTCTCCGTCCAGCCCCTCAGCCCAGCCTCAGGTGTGCCCCAGCTGTATTTGGGGCGCTCTTCTCGCCGCCCCCGAGGTGAGCGGTCAGCCCCGCCGCCTCCCAACCTGCTGGAAGTCAGAGTAAGGGACAGCAGCCTCCTACCTTCGCTGCCTGGTTTCCCACCCTTAGGGAAACCCCCAGCTCTTGTTTCCAAGCACCTCCGTAAAACCACAAAGCCCTCTCTCGGCAACGGGGAGATGGGGGAGATAAAAGCCTGAGACAAGTCATGGGCCTTAGGTTTCAAAAAAAGAGATTGAAGTAGCACATACCTGCCGGGAGAAGGGTGAGTTAAGCCGTCAGCCATAGTCCCTGCTCAGGAAGAAACCCTCCCAGGGCCAAGCAGCCCCCTCCAGGAAGAGACACTGAGGGGCAGCCCCTTGACCTCGGCAATCCCTTTCCAATTCCCCACTGGGGAGGGCCGAGGCTCCCACCGCCCTCTCCTTTTAGCGTTCTATTCTCCCTCCTCTGTACACAATGGGGCAATCCCTGGCTGGGTCGTATTCCACATCCCTTACCAGCACCCACAGGAATGAACTCCTGTTCCTTCTCAAATCAGGGGACTCTTCCCCAGTCCTGCATGACCTTCTTTTCCTTCCTTCCTTTCCTCTCCCCTAACAAAGGATAGTTATCCCCAAACAGTAAAGATGGCAGCCCCACACCCCAGTGGGAAGTGAGCAGCCCTGCAGGGCAGCAGGGGCCAGACCTCCGGGCTCATGGTTTTGTGAGCAGGAGCAAAGGCTCAGGTGTCCCCCCTGGCAGCATTTCAGCTCACATCAGATTTAGTTCACCAGGACTAAAGCCTCGATGAAGTAGGAGAAAGGGGAGGGGGTGAATTTGGACAGGTAAAACAGAACCTGCACGCAGGTCAGCGTGTGCAATGCCTGTGGAAGTGGAAGACCTTGTGCTTGAAGCTGAATGGGGAACACTGAGCATCTCTACAGGGAACACAGAGAGGGAGGGAGAGAGGGAAAAAAAAGTCTTGTGAGTGCCGAGTTTGCAAAATGAGCTGGTGGTAAATAGCTGGAGGATAGACAGCGTCTCTGTACGTGAGGCGCAGCACGGAGAGCTGCACCTGAGCGAGGCTGGGCCAGCATCAACGTCACTCACTGGTGCATCCTCCCCAGCCTGCTCTCCCTGCACCAGCTCCCCCGCCTCCACCACGAAAATGCAGTGGGAAAAATGGGTTCCCCCCACGCTCCGTGCGGCCACAAAGCAGAGAGCTGGGAGAAGCACAGCTGGGCTTGATTCAAGGTCCAGCAGGTGCCTGCCAAGGGAGATTCAGCACCACGAACCTCCTGATCCCCTTTTCCTGCCCCACAGCCCCTAGAGCTCAGTGTGTCCCCACGCCCCTGCTCAGCTGCTTTCTTCCCTGAGCAATGGCAGCCGTGTTTGCCAACACTCCCTGCTCGCTAGTGCTGCTATCCTTTGTTCCCCTCGCCGGGCAGCCTTCCTTTGCATTCCGCAGCCGGGCGCTGAGGCCCAACACAGCTCATCTCACCTGGGGTGCTCCAGACGGGAGCCCACCAGCTTTCCCCTCCCTCCTCGGAAAGACCAGGCGAAACTCACACGGCGCCTGGAAAACCTCCCTTACGTGCGAAAAGGCAGAGGAGCCATCCTTTCCCGGGAGAGGGGTGTGGGTGGCAGCAAACCCTGCCCTGCATGTGCAGTTTGCCGGGGCGTGCTGCCCGGCCCCGCCGGATGGCCGGGACGGCCGGTCCCACGGGCGGCCCGGTTCCGTGGGACCGCAACCCGGCACCCGCCTGACACCCTGTGGCCGCATCCCGCCTTGCAGGGACCCGGGGAGACGGGGAGCGGCACGGGGATGGGATGGGATGGGATGGGATGGGATGGGATGGGATGGGATGGGATGGGATGGGATGGGATGGGATGGGATGGGATGGGATGGGATGGGATGGGATATGGGGATGATATGGAGCATGGGAGGAGACTTACAGGGTCTCTTAGCAGAGCAAAGCTGACAGGAGCAGGGAGAAACCACAGACCTGACTCCTGCCACCCGCCATGCAGGGATGAAATGCTACATACTTTAATAAAGCAGCACACACGTGTCCCAGCAGTTTCCATAAGTGCCCATGCATTCAGCCCAGCATGTCCAAGAGGAAAAGAATTTCAATTTACTCCTAGCTGTGGTGCCACAGGCTCGTATGAGTGCACAAGATCCTTTGCTCTATGGCAGCATGTGACAGTGAGGGCTGCTGTAATAATGCCCCAACAGATGGGAGGCTCCTAAGAACACCTATATGGGTTTCAAGCCCCTCAGAGAGTCCTCTCTACTGCACAGCAAGGCACACCGTGCTCCTCCTTGGCTTTACTCACCTCCTGCCAGAAGGATGCATTTCTACTTTCCAGACACAAGGGTTGGGGTCTCTGTAGGGAGTGAGTAAAACGTCCTTATTTGCACACCACCAACCCCACAGGGTGCCCACTTGTTGCATCCACACGTGAGGGTCAGGGTGACCATGTGTGGCATGTGTCCCACCCAGGTCGGGATGGGAGACACACTCCCCCACCCTGGGAATTCCCATTGCTCAGCCTGCAGCACGTGTGAGGCACCAGAGCAGCTACTACACTGCAGGACCCCAGCCCAGGGAAACTCCTGCAGCAGCTGTGGGTGGAGCTAGCACTCACCCTTCCTGGGGAAGTGGGAAGAATGGCTCCATGTGGTGCTCCAGGGGAGTTCCTGATCCTCAGCAGCCTCCTCTTTTCTCATCCCTGGAAAAGCTGCCGGTACACTGAGGGCAGGGAGAGGTGACGATGTTTTTTTTGAGAGCTAAGCCACCTCGGAGCAGGAAGCCCTTGCTCCAGATGATCTCCTAGGTAACCCAAACGAAGCCCTGCAACCTTGATAGGAAAGCTTGTCTCCATTTAGGAGGGAATCCCTTGTGTACTCTTGCTGACGTGGCTCCCCTCTCCATTTTACAACCCCAGTGGAGGTCCCACCCTTACTCCTCTCAGGGCCTCGGAGAGAGTCTCTAACCCCACCAAGCACGGGACACAGCTGTCAGCTTGGTTCTCCTGCAGGAGCATCAGCTGTGCCCAGGGAGCTGGTGATCCCTGCTCACAGCATTCATTCCAGCCTCCCCTGGGCATCCACAGTTCCTGCAGGGAGAAAGGCCGTGTCTCATTCCCAGGCCTTCCTGGGACAGAGCTCCCCCTTGCTGAGAGCTCATTGGCAGAGGGAGTGAAGCCATCAGCTGCTTTCTCTGCTCTGACTTTCTCTGCCTGCAGTTTGGAGAGATTTGACCTGATACTCTGCCCCCGCACATCCCTCTGGCTGGAGCCCAGCGGGAATAACCGGAGACATTCAGATGATGCATCGCAGGGGAACCGTTTTAATTAAAAGTGATGCTTTGGCCAGCGGGGTACAGGCTTCCTTGGGAATATAGGAGGAGAAGTGAGCTGGGTGAGTGATGGGCAGGGAGGGAAAATGTGCCTCCTCAGGGTTAGCTCTGAACTCAGCAGCTTTGCCAGGAAAGTGGGAAGTTGGCAGGGTGAGTTCAATTCTCAGAGGCCTTACAGTGGGGCAATGCTTAACAGTGTCCTAAAATCCTGGTGCAAACTGGGGTCTGCCCTCCCCCAAACTCAAAGCATTTGCTGCTCCCCAAATGCCAATCCCTTTCCCATCAGGGAAGGAAGATGTCTGTGCCCTGCTTATGGATGTTTAGGGGTACAGGGATCTCATGTTAACTCTCCAGCTCTGCCAGAAAAGAAATCTGAAAGCTCAGCAGAGCCCTGCACCAGGTGGATTAGTGCAGCATAGTGGGGAGCCACCACAGCCACCTCCTGTAGATGTCCCAGCTGCAGGCTCAGCCTCTGTGTTCTCAGCCCTAGTGAGAGGGGATCCATCACTGCTGGGAGTGTTACCACCAGAAATTACTCATGAGGGGGAGTAGGGTTTGAGGAAGAATTAGGCAAGGGGATTCTTCCTCACACAAAAGTGAGGAAGCCCCTGAGACTGGGAGGCTTGAAAGAGGGCCAAGGCCTGGTGTTCATCCTAAAAAGCCTCTCTTAGGCTGGTTTTCTAGCTAGAGCCTAGTCCACCCTGGGCACCTTCCTGCCTTCATGAAGGATGCTCTGGGAAAAGCTCCCAGACACCAAACCACACTATTCTACATTACCAGGAATGTTTCCCCATTCAAACACCCACTAGGTCTGTTTTCTGCTTCTGGCACAGCCATGGAAAACCACATCCAGGCCCTGCATGCTGCACCTGCCACAGCCACACCCCTGGAGGAGTCAGAGGTGCAGCAGCCTCCAGGCTGGCACAGAGGCAGGTGCCATGATGGTGAGAAGCACCACACTCCTGTCCCAGCAAGGATGTCCCTCAGCACCTTCCCACCCTGGCTAGCAGCAGCCTGGCCATGTCAAACCACAATTACATCCCAGGTAACGTGGGGAGCATTTCTAGCCTGCGCTGCTGGTTGCTGTGAAGAACCATATTTACCAATCAGCAATTGCAAGACAGAGGAAGCATGGCAGAAGATGGGGGGCATAGGATGGAGGTGAGGAAGTTATGCCACTGGACCTTGGCAATGCCTGGTGAGGCAGCGAGGAAAGGGTGGAGAGTGACTACGTGATGCTTCGCAGGGAGAACTGATCTTATTAATAAAAGCTGCTTCTTCCCAAGGCCTTGATAATCTCTCCTGCTGCAGATTATTTACAGCTGTGGAATTTAATACTCCAATGAACAAAGCTCTCTGAAGCACAGAGGGAGCAAGCAGAATGTTAACCCTTCTGCATGGCACCAGGGGCTTTCGGCTCCGGTTTGATGTCTCCATGCAGCTGAGCCACAGCTGCCACAGCCCCAACAGATCTCAGCACCTGTGAGGACACACAAGCCAGCTGAGACTCAGTAGAAAGTCAACCTAAAGCCCATTCAAACTCCTGGATTCTCTTAATTCAAAAGGCAGGGCAGTGAATAGTCCTTGGGGCAGAACTTGGGCAAGGCAGGGGGGCTGTGTACCACTGAGGCGCTGCTGCATTACACCACCAGGTAAGTACTTGACCTTAGAGGTACTGGGTCAATAAACTCAGCCTCCAGGCTGAGGAGATTGTCAGCCCTAGCTAAGTTATCCAGCCCTCACCTCCAGTGCCATGTGTGTGAAACTGAGTCAGCTAAGGCCTGGGATCCTTGTCCCCAGTGGGGACACAACTGCAGCACTCCTGCTGCCTTCCCTGGGACCAGAGAGACCATGGCTAAAGTATATGCATTAGTATATGCTCTGCAATGTAACCCCTTCCTCAGATTGTCTTGAAATCTGGTGCATCTCAAGAGGAGGGCATAGGAACCATCAGACTTGACTTATTGCCTGAATTGCCCCTTAAATACAGGTAATTTGGAGGTGGAAAGAATAGGTGGGATTGAGGCACAGCCTGGTGAAATCAGAGGTGAGAGGGATATACAGGAAGGACTGAGTAATCATATGGGCTTGTCCCACCATGGGCCTGGTTTGAGTCTATTCATTGCTGAATGGGATGGGCACAGGACAACAGCTAGGGTAAGGGGTGGGCTGAGAGATGGAGAAAGAAGGGCAAACACCAGCCTTACTTGCACAATAAAATCCACTGATCACCCCACAACAAAATGGCAGATTTTGGAGCCTGGGTTTGGTCTGCACCTCTCTTAGCATGCCTCTACTTCAGACATCCCCCAAGGACCACTCTGCATAGAATCATTTAAAGGGTCGCAGTAGCATCCCTACCATAAACTAGGTAACTATAATCCCTAGACATGATAAATAGCCCCTATCCAACCCCTCCAGTCCATGCAGGAAAAAGCAGAATTCACAGTCAGTAAAAGCCTGGCTGCTGAAGTGCAGGAAACACAGAGCTTGTGCACCAACTATGAAGCCCCTTGTAGTATAGTAGCCCCTTTATATCTCAGCAGCACTCAGCCTTTGCACAGCACCAGAGCAGCATAGAATATCTGCCCTAAAACCTCAGCATATGCCCCCCAGGTTATGCAGCCTCTTTGCTCTGAACTTGAACCCCTCTCCCTGCAGTTCCTCTTCCTGCCCTGTGATGCCATCTGCCAAGGATTTCTCAGGGCTCTTCCCCATCCTTCAACCACCCACAAAAGAGTAGCTGGAGGTTGTAGAAAATAGTTTAGCTCAGCCTCAGGTGGCCCAAACTTTGCACAGGACAGCCCATTAATGCTGCATTTCCCCATTCTTAAAAGTCTTACTGTTTATTCCTCTTCCCACAGAAACACAAGGTAGGTACAGCCTGGCAGCCATCACTCTGCATTGGCAGTGCTTTCCCTTGAGTTTTCCTGCAAGCAAGGCAGGCTGGCAAAGCAGACACCAGCAGTGAAGGGAGCACAGGTAGTAGGGGAAGGGTGGATCCTGCCCCACAGAGCCTGGTGGGTGTTTGGAGATCCTCCCTTGCAGGCTGGAGGACAGCCCAGCTTCCCTCTCCCCAGGTTCCACTGGCTGAGCTGTCAAGCCTGCATGGGGGAACTGCCTCTGCAGGGCTGCATTTGATGCCCTGGAGGTCCCCATGTCCTCAGCCCACCCCACTGCAGGTGAGACCTCCTGGGAACATATTCCTCCTCCACAAGGCAGAGCTCAGCAGTGTCAGACCTGTGAAGCCAGTTAAACCAGCTATCTACAGATGTTAGCATTATGAAACATGGATTGGAGACTTCCTGGAGCTGTCTAGAGCCTCTGGAAGAGTGTCCAAGAGCCAAGCATCAGGCACAGGAAACAAAGGCAAAGATAACATCTACCATCCTACCATCTCTTCTCCTCACTTTCTACTTCTCCAAGCAAAGACTTTTCTGCTGCCAGTGAACTGGAGCATTTCCTACTCTTCTCTGGACACCCACAGGGAATATTGAGCCTTATTCTGAAAAGGAAAGTAAACACAATTAAGAGTAAAGCTCAGGTGGCTGGGCAGCACACAACCATTGTCTTTGCTCCAGTCAAGCACAAATGCAAAACCCCAAAAACTTGTCCTGCGAAGTGTGAAAAGTCAGGACAAAACAGCACCTGAGGGCCCTCAGCAGGGCTCCCTTAGGGATGGCCTGAAGCACAAGAGTAAAAAAGATATTCTGGTCTGTCCAGCTTTTGCCATGCCTGGTGAATCTAGAGTGCTCTGCTGTTGTCAGTGCCCCCAGGGAACTGCTACTGGGCCATCACAGTGGACTGGGCATCCCTCACCCCACTGAACCTCTCTCTGCCCCATCCCAACATGTGGTGCCTGTTTGAGTGAGCAGGACCAGGCTTGGCAGGACCAGGGCATCAGGGAACACCTGAGATCTGCCTATCCCCTGAAGGCAGTGGGTGAAACATGCTACCCCTAATGCTTGACTGCTGCTCCCATCCAAAAACATTACTCATTTTGGAGCCCTATGACTTCAAATCACTGCATCACATTGTCCCAGAAATGTGAGGAAGATTTATCTCGTCCAGGGTCAGCATCCAGTCTTTACAAGCTAGAGCAACAAATCCTTTAATCCCAAGAGATGTATCTAATATGGGAAACCACATTGGGGTGCCATAATCACAACTGGGGGCCGTCAGAGGAAAATATTTTTGTCCATGTCCTGGTCTTGGCCCCGAGGAATACTCACCAGTGCCCCTCACACTCCACACCCATAGCCATAGCTATGAAGAGCAGCTCATTTGAGCTAGAGAGTGAGCAGGATACAGGGTACAGCCTTGTACCAAAAGACCTTGGGTGTCCTTCACAGGCTCTGCCTTAGGCCATGTCGTACCTTGGGGTTTGCATGTTTATTTTTAAGGAACTGCATTTGGTTCATGGAGTTTACAGCCTTCAGACACTCACAAAGCAAGCTCATACTTCCAAGGCCCAAGGGACAGCCTGTCTTTGGTGCCTATGCCACAACAACTGGGCACATCACTTCCCAGTCTTCTGGGGAGGGTGTGTGCTATTCACACTGAGCACATTCACTGTAGCCAGCAGAAAGGTGAGCATCTAGGTTCATTTTTGAGCTCTGTTAAGCAGTGAAGCCCTGGAGCAATGAATTGCATGAGGCATCTGGGTTTTGGGAGAAAGGCAAAATGAAAAAAAGGTAATTTTATTTACTCCGACAGTCTGTTTGATTGAACACTGGCTCTACTGCACTCTCAGAGAGGGTGAATGGATATGCCTGATGTGTTTTCTCCACATCCTTCTTTTTATCCTTCTGTCATGAGCCCTCATTAATCTTTCTTCTTTCCAGGCTAGACACTCCTGAGCTTTACAATTCTATTTTCTTGTTAGAGGGTGCTTCTGCGACAGGCCTAGGAAAATTTCCATACACTATCCCTGACAGATTCTGAGATAAGCTGACCAGCCTTACATGCTCACTTGAGGCTGCAACAGCATTCAGACTAGATTCAGTGTCATTCACCACCCCATTTCTAATGCTGTAGAACAGGAGAAACGACTCAGAAAATGAGTTGGCAAGGCTGTAGTTGGTGCTGATGTACTCAGGTGAGAGTCCTTTGGGCGACCACTCAAGCTTTAACCTTGGGGCTCTGCCCTGGCAGCCATGCCAACCCCATCCCCCTTCCCTCATTTCCAACTCTTTGCCCCTTCTAGCCCTTCAGCATTTCCCAGTACAAGTGTCCAGCCCATTGAGTTTCCCTGATGGACACTCTTCCCCTGCCCTTGTCCATCTCGAGCAGCAGCTGCAGGGTATAAACAAGTGTCCAGGTGTTTCCTCTTTGCTCTTCCCGGGTCATGTCAATCCTAAGCAGCACAGCCACATTCAGGTGAGATGCAGACACTTTAAAAAATGACAGCCCCCACTTGTCTCATCAGAAGGGCTCAGCAGGGTCCTGCTACTGCTGCTATGTGCGGCTGGGTGGAAAATGCTGCTCAGCCTGCAAACCTGAGACTCCGCAAGCCTTTCCCACAGGGAAGGAGATCTGGCATCTGCCTCTAGATGAGAGACCCTAGCAAGGAGTGACAATGCATTCTGAGGGGTCCCATGACATCAAATATTAATCTGGCACAGAACTTGGGCTGGTTCCCCCGAACCTTCCCGCGGCCGGAGCTGCGCTGCGCTGTCCCGCTGCGGGCCGGGGCTGCACAAGACGCTGACCGGGGGGATTCGTGCGCGGCGATTTCGTGCCGCCAGCCAGGCTGGGCACACGGGGCAGGCTGCCGGGCACAGCATCACACCCACATTGCCACCTAGCCTCCCGCTCGGGGATGTGCAGCCCCGCCAGCCCAGCGAGGCATCCCCGGCCGCATCACCCCAGCTCGGCTGAGCTTTCGGCTCTCGCCCCTCCTCCCAGCCCCCAAAGGCACCAGCTGCCTCCCCCAGCTCTGGGGTCCATCCACCCTGCTGGCACAGGGCCACGAGACGGGGCCGCCTGTCTCCCAGCCTCAGTCTCCGAGCAGATGGAAGACATCAGCTCCCTGGTGCATCCCTTCCACGATAGCCTGTCTCGCCCATTTCCTTTCAGGGACACCTCTTCTCACGGCCAGTAAATCCCCAGTGCTTGCCTGTCTTTTTCCAGACCCCAGCCTCATCACATGTCTTCCATGGGCAAGCATCTTCCCAAAGGCCATCTCTCCCTACCCATAAAGGATGCCCTAAAAAAAGACATCTTTTTTCCAACTCCCATGAAAGAATATCTGTCCACAAAGTCCCCACCATCACCAGCAAATAGGCATTCTCTTGGGAGCTTCAGCTGATGCAAATCTTTTATCCAAATGCATGGGAATGTACACTAACCCCAGGACCCAGTTGGAACTGAATGGGGGGCACATTTGTAATGAGGTAAGAAGACCCCAGAACTCTGCTTTTCCATTCCCCTCTCTTTGCAGCAGATGGCAGCTCCCCCAGAAACTGCACAGGAGATAACTCTTCCTAAGCATGTGTCATGCTGGAAAATTTTTTCCTTTATGATATAGAAGCATGTTAATGGCAGAATAATAAACAGGGACCAAGGGAGAGAATGATCTTCTGGCAGCAGCTGAGATGGGAAGCGTTTTGGTTTTTCTTACCTCCTCTGAGGCAATGATTCCACCTGCCTGTAGCCATCCTTTAAGAAAAAGATCTGCAGGAAGAACTGCTACACTGACAGGAAATCACATCTGCTTTCCTAGTAGGATGGATGCAAAAGGAAAAGCCTCCCATTTGGAGAGAGTTAAGCCTCAGTGGATCCCAAAGAAGGATGCCCCAAGCCAGGAAATCCAGTAGCTGCTCCCAACACAGCACTGGCTTGCTGCTCAGAAGGCTCTGAAACTGAGCAGAGTGCAGCCTGGAAGTTGAGAGCAAGCAGGTATTATCCCCTGTGCAGAAACAAAAGAGAGGACCTGGAAATGAGGATCCTTGAGCAGGGTCTGCTCAAAGGAAAAGACAGAGAGCCTGGAGAATCCACATCAGCCTGGGCAAGGCCCCATCCATCTGCCCCTGCCTGCACAGGCTCTGCAGCCCAAGCAGCAGCAGCTGGCCATCCTGCAGCCATGGCAGGGCCCACATCAGTGGGATGGGTGGCAGCAGGCTCCGGGCTCATCCACAAGGCAGACCCTTTCCCTCGGAGAGATACTGCTACAGGCAGCACCTGGAGTTTGCCAAGCACAGAGCTGTCAGCATAGGCCAGGGATTTCTGCTGAGTCTATATTCCTCACCAGGGAAGACAGGTAAAAACTGCAGGGGACGCACTATGGGATATGCTTAGCTTAGCTGTCTGCATGTCTGCTTATTAAGCTCTGAGATTAAGGATTTAGTTCCACATGGATCAGTTTACTTAGAACTAAAGCATCACTTCACATTTTAATCTCAAGTATGCTGCATTGTCTTGCTTGCTTCCTCTCGTGCCCTCTCTCCATGACCTCTTCCTCAGCAAAATGCTGGAAAGTTATTAGCAAATATTATGTGAAATGTTTAATATCCAACCAGCAGGGTCTGGCATCCCATGAGAGATTCATAGCCCCTATTGTCAGGAGAAGAAAAACAAGGATTGTTTGCAGGCGCCCAGGTCCTGCTGGTTGATGCTTTGAGGCTGGAGTTGTTGCCAAGCAAAAATCTCACAGTAAATTGTCCCTTCAGACAAGTTATAAACCAGGCTAGGCAGGAATGAGGTATTCAGCTGGGGTGAGCCCTGCTTTGGCTCTACCCACAGACTGTGCACAGAAACAAAATACCCCGTACAAGTGCTACTTCAAATTGTATTCTCCAGAACTATGCTAGTGGAAGGCATCTTCCTCTTCTGTTCTTAAAAGCACTTACATTAAGGAAGGCTGAGCTCCTTCTGTCTGCAGGAAGGCTGGGAGAGACCTGTCAACTGGCATATGATTTATTAAAAAATTGTAAAAGTATTTGTTTATGTGTTTATCAGGGTTGGAGGAGTTTCAAAAGTTGCAGAAAAGTTTTATAAAACAAGACCACAGAGCAATTGAGTGGCATAAACACTTTCCCTAAAAATGCATTAAAGCATAGACCCTTTTTCTACTCCAAATACGATCCAGAAACAAATCTAACCATGAACACAAAGGCAATGGACTATGTCTGAGATGTCAGGCTGTCTTTGTGACACTGAAGCAAACCCCACCCAAGGGAGGGAGGCCAGTCACACTTATCACTGTGACTGACATGCAGTTTGCTCACTACCCCACTTAGAAAAACAGCATAAACACTTCCGAGCACACACACTGGAAGTTGACTGCACTCAGATTGACTGGAAAAACTGACTTCAACCAGGCAAGCATCTGCTTTGCTGCTGTGCCATTGGCAGACACCTATAGAGGCAAGCCCAGGGCTTAAAGGCAATGCCCATGGGGTGCAGAGGACTTGGAGCAGCAGACAAAACATTCCCCAGCCCCTGGAGAACAGCAAACAAGGAACATGCTGCCAGCAGCAGATGATTCTGCTTTCCCACAGAACTGAGTCCACAGGGAAGTTCTACTTAGTGATACAGTGCCTTTACTTAGAGGTTAATATTGAAATGAAATCTACAGTATGATCTTTTGTGTGTTACCTGGAGTAATGGAGTTTGATGGGATCCAGGGCTCACTTTTTCCAGGGACAATGTGGATTTCACAGTTGGGACCATGGGGCAGTTACATCTGCAAGGAGTAACTGGAATGTGCAATAGCTCAGCACTGCATTCTTTAGATCCTCACACTGAGGCAATGCAGAGCCAAAGTAAGGAGCTTTCCCAGCACAACAGGAAAAGGAGGCAGCAGGGCAAGGAGCAGCCAGCCACCACTGAGGAATTGGCCTAACTCCTGCTGATTGCACCCCCTGCACCCTCTTCCCCAGTACTGCTATGTCTGGGAATGCTCTGCACTGATGTCCCTTCATCAGCCATGAGCAAGTTTCTCTGCTCAACTCCATAGAAAAGCAGCTCTTCAGCTCCTGGATCCCAACCAGTCCTGAAAGCAAAATAGAGTAGGATTTGCCCATTGCTATGCCTAAGCTTAGGAAACTGGACAACAGCCAGCCTCACCAATAGCCCACCGGAGATATCTGACAATGGTCCCGAGAAGCAGTCCAAAAGGAAGCTTCTTTCTGTGGACCTTTCAACCTGAGCCCAGCCCCTGCATTAATCTGAGAACACAATTTTCAGGGGTTGGTCATGTGGAAAGCAGAGGCTGCATCTCAGCTCACCCTCTGGCTCCCCCTTCAGCTCCCCTTCCTACTTCTGCTTCCCAATCTCTGGTATGCCCTGTTCAAGCACACACCACTGATGTTGCAGGCCACCATGCCTTCCTGATTCTAATTGTTCCTAAATATTTCTCTTGGGCAAAAAAACTAGTCTTTTTCTTGAATGTGGCCAAAGCACCCGTAGTTCATTATGTATGTCTCCTACTCTATTACTTGTGAATACATTTTGTAGACCCCCAGTATCACTGGACCAGGGATTGAGTCTTGCTTCTGGGGAACTGGAAAAGGCAGAAATAGGGAAAAGAGAGCATAAGCAATACAGGACAAGGATTTTGATGTTCTCATTTTAATTATCACAGACCAAATGAACACCACAGGAGAAGTAAGGGTGAAGGACCGTTTCCCAAACATACTGCAGATGTTCTGTAAAATAAATTAACCTTCTTTTGGAGAAAAAGAAATTATTTCAATATTTAAATTAGTTGCTTGAAATTCTTAAAAGGAAGGAGAGATTCTAGATGAACAGCAGCTTTTTCACAATTTCTGGAAAAGGACCAAGGAACAGCTGCTGCATGAAAGGATTGCTGAGGACCTCTCTCAGCATTCATACAAAGTTGCGGGCAATGGCCAGTACTTTGGAGAACTCGCCTTCTCTTCTTCGCAGTGTACACGGTATTGGTGTTTTTATTCTAGTCCCTATTGGATTTCCATTATCTTCTATGAGTACCACATTGTTGGAATCAAATCTAGGCGTCATGGTAGGGCCGGGCATCTTGTGCCCTACAATTAAAGCCTTCTTCTTTTCTCCTTTGATAGCCAGAAGGATCTTATCTCCGACTTTGCCAACTCCAGTCTTGTTATACACGTGGATACACTTTGGTGGCCGGTGGTAGGGCGTGTTCCCCAAGGCGCTGTTGTCCACCACTCGCACGCGGGTTAGTTTCTGTATTGCCTGGCATGCTCCAGTGATGCTACCAAGAGACAGGAGAGAATGAGACAGATCTCAATAATCCTCAGAGAGCAAAGGCAAACCCAGCACAGAATCTTGTCATTACACATGCCACTCAGAAGGCGCCAGCAACAAATATATACCATATGGGTGACACACTGACTGTACTCTTTGAAAGCCAGATGTTACTTTGGGCTTCGCACACTCTTTACTAAATGTCAAATATAAAACGACCTTTCTACTCTTAAACACAACTAGAAGATTGCATGAAGAGCGGCTTGTGTATCATGGGCATTTTAGCAACTGCAGATGATCCAGCTTCAATCTACAAGCAAAAAAAGTTGTGCTCACTTCTGTTTCAAACTGCCTGCAGGAAGCTAAGACTCAAGTTAGGCTCTTTCAATCTTGCATAGTCCAAGCACTAAGGACTTTCATGACCAACCTTCCTTTCAGTGAAGTCTGTGAGTCTCATAGTTTATTTCGCCCTCAGTAGGACCTCTGAGGTCCTGCTGTGGCTGTGCCAAGCTGGTTCCAAATAAATAGAATCTACGAGATCACCAGCTTCCCTGTGTAGAAGGAATCCACAGAGACACAGTCTCTTCTGCATGCTTGCTTTGTGGGATTAAGAAACAACAAAAATAAACTGCACGATACTAAGTTGTTATGTCTGACTGAATATACTTGGAAACAGCAGGAACACACTCTCATACGGAAACCTTTATTCTTTTATTCAGTGAGCCCAGACTCAAGTGATTTCTTGCTTATCTTCAAAGGACACCCAAACACAGACCAGGAAAAGCAGGAAGATCCTCTCTGCTGCTAAACAACTGCTTTGCAGTGAGGTACTAGAAATATGCTGGCCAGAGCTGCAGGACTGGCAACCTGCTGCCAGCTGAACTACTCAGTGACAGCATATGGAAGCAACTTAACCATTCCTCTTGTTTTTAGAGCAGAAGTGTGTGAAGTAAATAGAGACCATCATCCCTTCTTGAAGAGGAAGGGCCTGTATTTGCAAAGCTACCTAAAAGACAAGTATGCATACCAAATGTAGTGTGGATGGACATCAGTTGAAGCAGGTATATGGTGAAGAAGGCCAGTGGAGTCAGTCTGCATTAGTGCAACTGCTCCAGAGGTCAAGCACTGTCTTTCATGATCTGTTTCCCACAGTAGTGGCCTACTTGAGCTTTCCTCTCTCTCTCAGAAGTCACTAATCTCTGCAAACAGCCACTCTATCCCATCCCAGCCCATCCCATGGCAAGGACTGCAGTACACCACACTCTCTCTCCTCTGCCCAACATCTGTGGCTGCAGAACAGGGAAAGCAGAAGGGAGGAGGCTGAAAATAAAGAGAAGTGCTGTCACAGGAAGAAGCAGGGAAAACCTCGGTGGGACCAAGTATACAACACAGCAGTAGCAAATAGATGTAAATGTGACTGTCCAGGAACCACTAGACAAGAATAATTGCACTGGGAGAACTTTTTCTTTCCCTTTTTTCTTCATTTCTGCCATAGTCTTGGAGGACAGAAAAGAGGAAAAGACCCCACAAAGAAAAGGTCTCCCCACTAAGTCTTTTGAAGTCCTGTTCACCTCTATGGACAGGACTTCACCTCCCTGTCATTGTCACTTATATATGCTTTAAATGTATACTGGCCAATGCTCCGACGCAGCCCACTTGCAAAGAATGCCAGGAAGATCTGGCCACCTCCTTAAGATAGCTCCAAGGACTATCACACGTGGCTATGTTTATGCCACATTTCCTTACCTAGCCCTAAGCACTGTCTTAATCCACCCTCTAGACCACAGTCCTAGGAATGACTGTTCTCATCCTTTAAACTGAAGCGCCGACCCTTCAAAGAGTTCTAGATTCCCAAAATTGACAGAGTGTACTGTGGGATTAAGTTTTGTGCAAGGCATTGTAAAATATGAAGTCCATAAATTTAAAACTTTAAATGCCTAGAGCCTGGAACAAGAAACAAAAGAAAAATAACAAAATAGACATTGTTAAAGCGTGAGAAAGTATTTTCAGATTATTTTTAGTCTAAATAACTTAAATGATAAATTAGAGGCTCACTGTTGGTGTTTTTTGCACTTGCATGAGAAACACAGACACTTTCAACTTCAACTTTCAGGCCCACATATTGCTATCAAGGGCCTAAAAGCCTCCTTTCACACATGTGAAAATGCAGGGTTCAGACTGCCAGGAACCTGCAAGTGGAGTGTCTGGGCTCACTTTTCAACCTGTTAAAGGACAACTGTGAGATCTTTCTTTTATTATATTATCCTTTTGAATTACAAATGCTGTATCTTGTTCTTGATCTACTTAACAGCATCTCTTTCAATCATGAAATATTCTGAAGAAAACAAAAGCAAAATTTGAAAGTTACCTGAACTGTCGTTGGATCACAGAACTGCTTAGATGGGTTAAAGATAAACCAAATCGTCTGTTCAAGAGAGCCATTTGATGCTGCATAAGAAACAAAAGACTTATTAACACTGGGAAATGGACAGAATTTGGTTTGCTTTCTTCCCTTTACATTAATCACACACTAAGGCCTCAGCACCTATTTAGATGCTGCAATCCACAGGACACAGAGTGGTAGCAGCATCTGCAACACACTATAAGCAGATCTACAACCCCTGCCTGAATTCAGGAGGCAGTGTAATTCAGACACATAGACTACAAAGCTGGATTCAGTATCACTGCATTGCAGTTTCCTATAAGAGCCCTTCTGTGTGCACTGTGAATCACATAACAGGACACAGGTTTGAGAATTTCAGATGTGGACTGGTTTAGAGGCTGCAGTGCCCAGTAAAAGCCATCATGGTTACTCATAAAAGCTACCAAGGTTACCTACAAAACCCAGCAAAAGGCCAAATAGCCCACAGACTGGCATCACAGCTTCAGGAAACAATTTGCCAGACAAGAAACAAGTCAGAGCTCCATTGGTGAGGGCATTCTCTCTCTTAACATACAAAGGTGTTAAGCAGCGTGTTTAGAGACCACAGTTACACCACTGCCAGTCTGTCCAGGCTGCCCAGGTAAAAGCATTCCCTGTACCTTTACAGTGCTTGCTCAGTGCTGCTGTACACTGCACCACCCTGACTGCAGCAGAGCTGGGTTACAAGGGTAACCTCCGACTGAGAACCACACCCTCTTCCCTGCCCACGTCTACGGCGGCTGCCTAACCTCATTCTGTCAGACTGACAGGGACCAGCTTGCATGTACAGTCACAAAGGCTTATCTGAACGCAGATCACTTTCCCAAACATCACTAGGGAGCGATGACCCAGGTGGTTATGCCGGCAGATCCAAGCAAAGGGAGGAAACAACACAGACTTAAAGCCATTCCTCTTCCAGGCCAGGTCAGGTACAGCTAAGACTTTCCACCTGACTGCAACTACTACCATGTGACACTGCTTGCTGCGACCTTGGCAGTGTAACCAACACGTGCTCTGCTTCTCTCCTTTCTAAAGCAAACACTAAAAATCCATTGACCTCATCTCTCTGACAGTTCTGATGAGTTTTGGACCAAACCTAGTAATACATTGTAAAGCCATTTTTAAAACTTTTATTTTAAAAACAAAGCTGAGTCAACTTCTCTAAGGAGAAAAAAAATACCCACAGAGACTTCCGACAGACAATGTTACAGCTCTTATTACAATCAAGTAAAGTCCAGCCTAAATCTTCACTCCCTCTTTTATTACTTTCTTCTCCAATGTGTTTGCTTACTTGGGGACATGTGTAACTTTCAGGGTTTGCAGTTGTTCTACAGAGCAAGTGTTACCTGAGAGCACAGTAAGAAGCACAGGACATGTGCACCACAGCAGTTTGAGCAGTGCTACCTGAGCAAAGTACAGGTGGCCAACTAACTCTGTCATATGGGAAGGTTTGGAAGAGAACAGTAAGAGCCAAAGCTTATATTTATTTACAAAAAACAAACTAGGAAAAAACAAAACAAAACAAAACAAAACAACACCACTTTTCTGTGCTTTAGATGATCATTAAATGAGTCGAGGGCTTGCCTGCACTGTCTCCTCTCTGAAATGAGACTCCCAAAAGGCTGTGTTTATGCCACATCTCCTTACCTAGCTGTGTGATCCTAATGACAGAAGGCCCTGTTGCATTTACAGTGTTGCTGGCAATCAAAGTCCAATACCTGGCCTTGCTGCTGCTCAGATTTCTAAGCAAGTTCAACTATGCTGACTTGCTTTAAGCGCACTGTGTGCCTGTGTTCTATTCTGCACGTGGGTGTGCTGTCTCCCCATGTGAAATTCAGACTTGGTGAGTAATAATGCTCCTGCTTCCTCACAGTGATCCTTTGGATCCCTCTACAAGACCCAAACAAGCAGCAGCAAGTTGGCCTCTCTGTTGTCTTTCAAGGACACTTCTTGGGGAGTTCAGCCACCACTGTCACTCCCATCTCTATTTCCTAGCAGACATGGTAGCCTTGGTGGTTGGAGAAGGTGTGTCTGCTCATCCTCACCATTATACAAGACTAACAGGAGAGGTCTGTGTTCTCATGACAAGGCAGGCACAGGTGCAGACTCTGCCTGCTGTCAAAGGGGCAGCAGCATCAAGAGCAGCATAGCCAGATGTGCTTAAAGCACATCTAAAATATGCTAAAGTGCTGCCTGAACTCTGAACTCACTCATTGTTCCTGGGAGAAGTCACTGTTTCTACCCCGTGGCAGCAGTGAAGGTTTGAAGTTACAAAACTTCCAGCGGAAGCATCAACATTAAGTGTCCAAGCATCAGCATTAAGTGTCCAAGGACTGTTTATTTTTCCAGATGACTCAGTACCCCCTTCTTAGCTAAGAATTATTCCTCAGCACATTAAGATGTGTCACAAGCTGAGAAATTTTGCATGATTGATTATTTGGTATGAAGCATCCTGTTAGCAACTGAGTAAACAGGGGGGGTGCCTCCCATTAGCAGGAGGGTTCAGGGTGGAGGGCAAAGAAGAATGTATCTATGGCATGAAGAACAGCATTCAAGGGTGCAAGTGTGTCCACAATGAATCACAACTTTAGATATTGTAACATGCCAGTTTCCTTTCTAGAAAGGACAGTCAATACTCTGGGTCTGTCTCCAGGTGATCCTCAACCAGACCCAGTCCCAATTTGATCCCTCTGTGGCTGTGAACCTCATCTCTCCTGCCCTCAGTTTCCCCTTGTGGAATTACTAATTACTAAACAACTGAACTTTGAAGGGCACAGAATCATTCACTCTGCCACACTTGGTGCTGCCACATGAACACTCCGAATTGGTGCCAAAATTGAAGAGCTGCTATAAATTGATGACAGCCATCAGCCCCAGTGCCTACAGGTGTATGGGAAGAGTAACCCCATAACCTTCAAGCACAGGAAAACCTGTAGGAATTCTCAGAAGTCATCAGTACTGCCCACCTGATACAGGCAGGAGTGCACTCCAAAATACCCTGGATAGGCAAAACATCACCACTTGCTTAGTACTTGGTCACTAATACTCCTGAACAAGGATTTATCTTTGAAGAAACTTTTGGAGGTCATCTAGTCCAATCTCCTGCTCAAGCAGGATTAATTTCTAAGTTTTTCATGCTAGGCAAGAGCATATTTAAACAAACAATATCCTAAAGTGAGAGGCCTAACACAAAGGCAACTATTTATACAATACTGACCACTCAGCTTCACCAAAGCAGCAATAAAGAACCATGCAGAGGAATCTCTTGTTTCCACCTTGCTGCCCCTAATTTCTAGTAGTGGCTCTTTCTCATGAAAATCACAGTCACAGAGACACTTTGCCCCTCTCCACATATCTGTAAAAAAGTTATCACAGACCTCAGACAACAGCTCAAAGTAACATTCAGAAAAGGGTGAGGAATTTGTTAATCAAATATTCACTAAAATTACCCTATTTCTACTTCATTGAATTACCTTTGAGCATGCAATGACCTGCTACTGCAAATACTCTTCTCAAGGGCCCTTCAGCCTTACCCCATTCAATGCAAAAGACCGACATAAAATTCCAACAGTGCTCAACAAAGAAACTCTTCACCAGTTATAAACGTCTGGAAGTTATTTACCCACTGCACCATTTTCAAGTTCTCTAGCTATCACCTTCAGTGGCTTTCATTGGTATTAAAGAACTAACTTGTATTTACTGCAATCTTGAGTGGCTTTTGAATGGAAAAAATCTGGAAAGTTTCATCCCAGCTAAGAAAAAATGGAAAATACAAAAAATACATGTACAGTATTTTCATCAAATGCATGAGACCACTTCAAAGATACAAAGCAAGGACATACTCCAGACAAGGAAGACAGGATTACATGCTCACTTTGAATGAACATCAGGGCACAGAGCACCAAGAAAGGAAGCCCTGTGTCCCCCCAACACACATTTCCATCACCTCCTTTATGCAGGCTTTAGCACTTATGTAAATCAGTCACAGTTTCCAGCTAGCTCAGTTTCTTGAAATGAATGTGGAACAACACAAGACTTATGTGGTGGCAGTACCTCCAAACAAACACTGGGAGATTTGGACAAGGATCTCTTGTCATTTCAGCAAAAACACCAGCATGCTTCACAAGAATGATCTGCATGAATCTGCTCTACTAATACAGGCATGGGAGCAGTTGCATCTGAACACTCCAGAAACCAGTGCAACAGCTCTGACCAAGTTATCAGTGGTGTATACCCTAAAAAACAGTCAAGGCACCATTCTCACCTTGCCTGCATCCTAGAGTAAGTGTAATTTTAAAGAGTCCTGTTACCTGGCAATCCAGTACTATTTTCCTTTTTAATCAACGGTTTTGGAACCAACCCCTATTCCCAAGATCTGTAATTCCATAATCATTCAGCTATTCCTTTTCCTTCTTTTTCTTGGTAACTCATCCACACAGACAGACCCCATGGAAAACCAATGGAAGTTGCAAAGCAAATGCTGAGGCCAATACCCAAAGCCAGCTGTCAAAACCAAAGAAACCAGATAAAAGTTTTATAACAGTGACCTGATCTGCACAGTCAAACAGCAGGGACCAACATCACCTTTATTCTTTTAAAAGATCAAAACAGACATGCTGCAGGCACCATAAAGATTTGAACTGCATCTGTCATCCATCATTTAAACACAGGAAATAAACCCAAGACAGTACACACAACACAAATGCCTAAACCCCTGCTCTGCCACTGCAGGTCTATTTATAGACTGTCTGCCACAGTGAGCTGCAGGAGCCAACTGTGAACTACGGGACTCAATCCATTCACAGCTCTCCTCATAAAGGGAACAACGTGATTAAGGGCTGTGTGTGTTAAAAATACACAAGATATTCATTACCAAGACATAATTGGTTTTACATTAATGACAGACAAAAAGGCCAAGATCCACAAAGAGGAATTAAATATTTTTAAAATCTGTTTATGAATAGGATTAGCTATTAAACAGGATATTTACTGATCCAAGTTACCGACAGAAACTCATTACAGGTACATCTCTTAAAAATTTTAATCAAAACAAACTAACCTAATTTTCCAGGCCACAATCAGCAATGACTGATAAGAAAAGTGCTGCATAACTTTAAAATAAAACTTACTTCTGATATTTTAAGTATCCAGAAGTTACAGCTCTAAAGTACTTAACGGTATTTATTGTTCTATTATCCAAACACCTAAAATCATCCTATATATTCATATTCACAGCACTGTACTAAAATAGGGAGGCATTATTCCCAGTGCACCAGCAGAAAATTAAGTTAGAGAGAGGACAACTATCTGTGTGAAATCAAAAGCAATGAGCAGTAGAGCAGGTACTGGATTAGGCCCAGAAATTCCCTCTGGTGGGCCTTTGGGGTTTGAGCTGAAGCCAAGAAAGGTCCCTCCCTGTCTCTGTATTTCTGAAATTACATGTGAATTCAGAGAATTGCCCACACTACTGTAATTTTGCACTATCACCTCTCAAATGTCTCTTTACTGGTTTTCAGAAATACTGAGGTCTCAATATCAGGACAATGATGGAAAGCCACAAGACCAGATTTGGTTCCCAGCCCCAACCTGGGTGGCCAGGCCCCAACCAGTAAGATGCAATCACAACCCAGACACCAGTAACCACACTGGGGGGAGCTGTGGCAAGAGCAACACAAACAAGAAGGAAGTGAAGGTGTGTAGCTGTGTCTCAACCACAAAAAAAAAGTCAGAAAATAAGTGACCTAGGCTAGTTGGTCACAGAACAAAAAACGATAGTGTCTCTAGGTCTTCCTGATAAAGCTGTACCAGAAAAGGATGCCTAGTGCTGTCAGAATCCAGGCTTTAGAGAAACACAACCTGGAGACAAAGGCATGCTGGCATTGCAAGGCAGTACACAGCCACCTGCAGCTTTGGTGGCATAAGCCTCATTTCTCACTCAGAAACTTCCCTAACTCAGTCTCTCTCCTTTCAAACAAGACCCTCTCAGGCAAGCCTCGAGAGCTCTGGAACCAAGAGGAGCCAAGAGAGCTCAGATGAGCACCTATGACCTGCTGTTAAAAAGACTGGCTTGCCCACCTGTTTTTACTACAAAGATTAAGTTATTCATACTTTTAAGAAGTATGTCATACTGTCTTTTCCCCCAACTGCCTCCCCTTACTCACTGGACCTCCAAAAGAGCTTTCTGGAGAATAACCAGGAAAGCACAGACTAGTGCCCACATTTCCCGAGTCCCCATGACACACACGAGTAAATGTCACACTTGTCAGGACACAGGAATTTCGGTCTAACTTTGCAGCATGACTGCTCATACCCCAAAAACCCCAGCATCGCAGCCCCGCACGAATTCTGAGCAAAGAAACTCTCTGAGCATGCAGGAACTTCAGAAGAGCGTTTTGTTTTCCCTCTCTCCCAGACCACAGAGCGGAGGGGCCGCAGTCCAGCGGGAGCACAGTGTGTGAGTGACACAAAGGCCCCAGCTGCTTTCGCGCGATGTCACCACCCCTGCCGCGCTGCGACACACTCGAGACCCTGTGCACAGAGCACCGGGGGCACCTGCAAGCGCCTCCCTCCGAGGCACACGGCAGCGGCCGAGGGCTGAGGGGCCGCCCGCGCCCCGAGCCGCTGGGCCGCAGGGCCGTGAGGGCCGGGCCCGGCGCCGGTGCCGGAAATAGCCAGCACGCATGGAGCAAACTGGCCTGGCAGCGGCGGGTCCCGGCCCTGCTGGGCGCTGCGGTACGAGTATGCTACGCTACGCTGCACTGCGCTGCGCTGCACTGCACTGCGCTGCACTGCACTGCATTCCCGCATTCCCACATTCCCACCGTCCCGTCCCGTCCCGTCCCGTCCCGCCGCCCCCCAGGCCCCGCCGCGCACCCCCGCGTGCGGAGCGCGCGCCCTACCGCCCAGCGCAGCCCCCGTGCGCACGCGCGGCGCCGCCGCGGCCCCGCCCCACGCCCTGCGCACAGCCGGCGGCTGCGCGCCCCGCCCCCCCGCCGGGGCCCCGCCCCCCGCCGAGCTCAGCCGAACCGAGCCGAACTCAGCCGAGCCCCAGCGGTCGCCGCTCGCTGCCGAGGGCGGCGGAGAGCAGCGCGGTACCGCAGCGCCTGGCCCGGCCCGGCCCGGCCCGGGGGGAGCCCGTCCGCGCTTGACACGGGGTAAGGAGCCGCCGGTAAGCGGCCGGGAGCTGGGGCGCGGCGGTTGCGGCTCCCCGAGGCCCGGAGAGTTTTTGCCGGCGGGGATGGGGGTCCGCGGTGGCGCCTGAGGCCGTTGCGCCGAGCCCGGGCGGGGGCGGCGGGGCCGGGGGCGCCGCTGCCATCTTGGGGCGGAGCGGGGCTGGGGGCGCGCCCGGGGAGCGGCTCGGGCCGCCCGGGGCTTCCCTCTGTCCCCCCGGCGCCTGTGCTTTGCCGTCCCTCGCCTCGGCCGCTGTTGGGTACCGGGTTTGGGCACCTCGGGGTCGCCGGACCCCTGCCCGCGGCGCGCCCCTCTCTTCTGCGGTCGGCGCTTTTGTGCATGTTAGAGCTCGGAGGGCTGCCTGCCCGCCCCCCGCCGCTCCTGCGGGCACCGCTGGGAACGAGAGAGCAGTAGGGAGGCAGGAGGGATGTTCCAGGGGTGGTGGGAGTAGCGAGCAGGTTTCTGATATCACCCTGCTTCTCCTCCCCTGGAATACTTGACGAAGGGCTATCGGATGTAGCTCATGTCCGTGGCCAGATAGCCAAGCTGTCACTTTTTCTCTTATCTCAGGCGCAGGCCCCTCCACATCAGCAAACCTTATTTTTTTCTCCTGCGCCCTTTTGTAGCTACCTGCTGGAGGAGGCATCACGCCAAAAATCTGCGATGTGGCTGCAGTCAGCCCGGTGTTCTCAGCAGGTTTGGTAGCTCTCAGCTGGATGGAGAGCAGGTGTTATGGCAATTTGAGATTCTGGGCACCTCCCTCCCTTGCTCCTCTCGATAGCAGAAGTTAGAAACAAAAAGCCTATCAGTGTGTGCTCAGGGTGACTAATTTCGTTTGGTATAGTGCTAGAGGAGTCCCCTCTCTCCTATATTTGTCTGTTACTGTGAAAGTGCCCTGCTCCGTGGTGTGGAGGAAGCACACACGGAAGGCCGTGGCTGTGGGGCAGGAGCAGCCGATTAGCAGCGGTCACAAAGCTGCCGAAGGGTTGCGTGGCTCAGGTGCCTTTTGGGTGGTGCTGCCGATGCCCCACCTGAGCGTGGGACAGAGCCTCTGCAAGTGCATGGCAGGGACCAGTACCCCTCCCCTCCCAACAATCGCACCGTAGAGTCCCTAATGGATTTTATTACTCTTAATGCTTCAGAGAGAGCGCAGAGCCGACCACTCAGCTCCTAGCTGACTCCAGGACTCCATTCAACCAGAAATAGCAAAGCATTACTTCTAATGACTGCAATTAGCTGGTATCTACCGAGGAAGGCCTTTTTCATCTTGAGCCTTTTAGTAGTAGGAATATGCTATCTTTATGGGGAGAGAAGTCCATTCTGCAGTCTTCACCTGGATACCATAAGAGCAATATAAACATGAAAGAAGATGCCTTTGAGGGGGTTGGGAACAGACTCTGGTTTGACTCATAAGTATGTTTTGTTGCACTAAGTTTGCTCTATTTTTGTCTGTTCCTGTCTTTGGTAACCTTGGAAGGAACTGAAGCTACTGTATTTTCTGAGGGTGTCAGTTTTCATGTCAAGAAGGCATCACCACGAGGCTTTGCAATGCTCCATTTTCTTGCCCTTTGACCGGAGCTGTCCTGAATTGTTCTGAAGCCATGAGTTGAGCCAAGAAAAGAAAAATTCTGAGTGTGATTTGCTTCTAGTTTGTGTGGGGGTTTATTATTTTTTTTCTTTCTGGGCTTTAAATATCCTTGGTTATATTTTTCAGCTCTCTGCAGTAATAAAGTGGGCTAGAAACTTGCTTGGAGGGGTTTTTATATTGTTTGTGTGGAAAAAAAAGAATCTTCATGGAATCTCTTCATTCTGGCAGCTAGAACTTCAGAAAATCCCAGGTAGCCTGAGGTTTACAATAAAAGCCTGAGAGCCGGCAGTGCCCAGGCCCTGGTATTTTTTGTCTGTTTCTAATTACACTTTGCGTGAGTCTCCGGTCAGTGGGAGCCCCTTAGCATCCTCTGCCACACACCCATCCGCAGCGAGGTGCAGCCCCAGCCCGCATCCTCTCTGTGAGCAGCCCATCTCCATCCTGGCGGCCAGGGTGAGGCTGAGCTGACAATCAGAGGACTGCAGGCAGCACCTCCCGCTCCCTCCGAAGGCAGTCGGGACCTGTGTCATCTGACGTGCAGCCTGCGCAGCCGTGTGGTGCTTGGGGAGGGAGGAGGCCTGCGTGTAGGATACTCCGTGTGCGCTGCTAATTGCAGACAGCGCTGGTTATGGATCCTGTGGCTGATTTGCATATCAAAGCATCTGAGAGCTCTGCCGTGGGTAGGGATGGGCAAGGACGATAAAGCTTGCTGGAGGCTGGGACCGGATCTTCCCCAGGGCTTTTTGTGGTGCACAGATGAGACAAGATGATGGGAATGTTTGGAAAATGGAGTTTGTCTCCGTGTCCTTGAATGACAGGACCATAAAGGCTTTTTTAATCTAGCAGCTGCTTTCTAGAGGGTGGGAGCCAAGCAGTTCTTGGTGACAGTCCCTTAGGCTGCTCCTTCCCTGCCTTCTGCCACTGAGAGCTTGCTGTGTAGCCCACAGTGTCGAGCCCTGCACACACACTCCCCCTGCTCCCCATCATGAGCATCCTGCAGCAAATGGCCAGTGTGCCAGCCCACTGCCTGTTCTCCACACTGCCTCTCACAGAAGGAGGCAGAGGCCCTGCTTGGAGTCTCAGAGCAAAGGGGCAGATTTCCTACTGCCTGAACTGGCTCTGCAGGGTCTCAGTTCTTTCCTGATGGCTCAGGAGGTGTTGGGGAGGGGGGGACAGGGAATGGCAGAGCCTTGAATGGGCCATGGCCTCTGAGATACTGAGTGAGTCAGAGGAAGGTTTGGCTATGTCTGATCTCAGTACAGCTGTCCTTCTTCCTGGCTCTGGAAATGAATCTGGGGAGCTTCAGGCTTTTTTGCAGGCTGACCTGGAAACTGAAATGCAGGTTTCCAGGAAGGGAGAGAAGTGGGGGATCTTAGTAAGTGTGTTTCTGATCCTGATGCTCTAGCTCCAGAGGACCACACTGTGGGGCAGGTCAGCTGTCTGAAAGTAGCTCTGTGTTCATTGTGGGAGTGCCTGCTGCCTGAAACTGCAGTCCTCATCCTCCTTCCTGTGCCCTGTACAGCTCAGCCTCTTGCTGGGAAGACTCCTCACCTTCTTGTCCATAAGGCAAGTTGATGTGTGCAGGACCTGCCTTGAGCACAGCCTTCTCAGGAGGCACCTCTCTGCCTGCACCCTTCATCTTGTCCAGGGTAGTGAGTTGGGGGGCAGGCCTGATGCATTGCCTAGAAAGTTGGTTAAAAGGAGAAAAATAAAAAGCAAGGAATGAGAAAAAAAATGCATATGTATGTATGTGTTCTGCAACAGAGAGGGTGAGATTTGTGAAGTCACTGCCAAGCTTATATAGCAAAGGCTTGCGGTATAAAATGGCTTTTCTCTGAGCTTGCAGGCCTGTGGTTGGCACTGCCTTCTCGCTTCATGTCCTTCCAGCATGGAGCTGGGTGTCTGCCCTCTGCTCCAAATACAGATTAGCTGCAGGAAGCCTGAGGCTGGCTTGCTATGAGGGATGCAGAGCCCTTTCCTCCGTGTTTCTCTGCAAAGCACTCACTGCCCTTTTTACAGGGTTATGTTTGCATGTTACCTATTCCTTGCACATGATTGCTAAGCAGTCCTGGAAAGGTTTCTGTTCTCCCCATGGTTCTTGCACATTGAAATTGTCGGCCCATCATTCTCCCTCTTCTGTTTTCACCTCCTTTCCTTTATTCCTTCTTAAAGCCAGGGTGGGGAATGGAAACAGTTTCCCGGGATCCCAATGCTCATGTCAGGCCAAACTCTTGGAGTGGCTACAGAGTTTATATGGGCAAGATAGGCATCCTGCTGGCATAGCCACTGCATCTGAGCAAGGTCTCCTGTTCTTGATGTGCTTTGGTCTAACTGTTGATGCCAGCAGCCTCTGCCCACATGGTTATTGTGCTGGGAAGAGAAGAGAGCTGCTCTTTTATGCATGCTGTTTTTCCCCAGGGAAATTGGCTGTTGGTAGTACAGGTCTGGCTTAAAGCAAGGTTTTGAAGATTCCCATTTCTGCTGGCTGTTTGTGCTGTTGCATTAAAGAAAGGGCTGGATCTCTTAAAGAACTGTGTATTAGAAAAGCGAGACATTGCATCAGCACAGGAGAAAACAGTCACTGGCAGGATTCATGCTGCCTGTTTTCAGTGTGTTCTGCTATTGCTTTCCTGAACCACCACAGCCATGCTACCTGTGAGCAGCAAGCACAAAAACCTCCCTGCCTTTCTCTGTCTGGAAGAGTGACTGTTGCAGACCTTCCCTGGGTGTGCTCATTGCTTCTGCAGCCCTGTAATTTTTTGTGTTGAGAAGTTGCTTGCTTTGACATCCCCTTCCCAAGCAATGCTCTCTCAGGTTTCTGTGCAGGTCTCTGTTCCCAGCTTAGTGCAGATCACTGTGCAGACTGCTAGCTGCCACCAGCGATGTGACCTCTGGTTCATTTGGTGTGGCCTGTGAGGACATGTTCTGCTTTCTCCTGTAGACCTGTATGGAAGAACTGTTTTGATGGGCTCCCTTAAGTCATCCACCTGTCTCCTGATGTATTGCTGACATGGGTCTGGGGGAGAGTGGTATTCTTACAAGTGCAGTTTTGCATAAGAGTGCATTTGGTGGGAGAGTTGTGTGCTGGCTTGACCCTGCTTTTTCCAGATAAACAGTGGCCTTTAGTAGACTTTATTTCAGTCAGAGACAATCTTGGCATGATCTTGTACTTAGAGGTAACTCAGATGGCAGTAGGCCTTGTCTTCTGCTTGAAATAATTATCACATCTGTTGTTTTGTGCTGGAGGGCAGAGAGCACCTGGCAATGACACAGACTGGGGAGGGTCTCTGAAGATGGCCTCAGGATACTCGTGCTCTTGAAACAAAAATATAGTGCCTTTGGGTCTCAAGGAAGATCTTAAAAGGGATTCATCCTTCATCTCCCTGTGTTTATGGCCTACACTCCCTTTATGTGTAGCTGTTGAGTTTTGGGGGCTCTCAGGTGATGCTGGTAAAGCTAACACCTTGAGGATGTCCGCATACACAAGTGGGTGGTTTGGTTTTCCTGGGCTCTAACTCCATGCTTGAGGCATAGACCTGGAAATGAATTATTGTTGTGTGTCTGCTGAGCTGCGGTTGCTGCCCAAGGACTCGCTATTACTCACAACACAGAAAAGGCAGCTTGAGTTGGCATTAGTCACAAAGTTATAAATCTGGGAGGAAGTAACTGGGTTTGCGGTGGATGTGAAACTTAGTGTGAACTCCCAGCTAGGGCAGAAGGAGCTGATGCGGATCTTGGATATAAGGACTTAGTTCCTGCAGGCATGGAAAAGAGGAACAAATAAAATGTGACAGTAAGAGCTCTGTCCTCACCTTGCAAAGCAGATCAGGGGTGATGAGTTAATTTTAAAAAGCAAATCCAAGCACAAATCGGAACAGGTGACAAGACTATTTTGGTAAATTAGATGTGGTCATATGGGCAAAGCCTTATGAAATTTCCCTGACAGTACTTCCAGACTAAGACAACTTCCGCATGGTGAGCAGCTGCCAGAGAAAACATCTGGTGAAGGGACAGTCTATAGTTTGATCCCTTGAAATACAGCGGAAAAGAATGGGACTACATCCATCCTGTCTTAATAAGCTAAAATAAGCAGTTAGTGTTTATTCTGTTAGGGAGGTAGGAGAATATGCCAGTTAAAACTCACCAGCATCCATTTGTCTGGAACGTAGTGCATCAAGTTGGTCAACACCCCTGCCTTAGAGGATGTCCTGCCTTTTATAACTGAGCGGGGGCGGTGGATGTAATAGATCTTAAGTCAGCCTGTGTCAGTGACCCAAGTGTAAGCCTTGTAAACTAATGAGGAAGGGGTAGGACATAGGAAGCATGCCCCATGTGGACCCTCAACTAATGGCAAAGCTGTGTTCAAAAGAGTTTCTATCTGATCTAGAGACCCTAGGTAGACAGGCAGGGGAAGATACTGGTATTGCCAGAATTTGGGGATTGAGGATTAGCGCTCTTCTGGGGAGCAGAAAAATATAAGGAAAGCCTTGTGCCAGGCTGTGTAAGGAATGGCACCTCTAAGGTGCAGGAAGTAATAAGTGCTCTCCTGAACAGAGATGAGATGTTGCTGAAGGGCCAGGCTCAGATATAGATGCAACTCTTGGAGAAGGATGTGCGCAAATGAGAGACTATCTAGCAAAGCAATAGAAATTAAGGTCTTTAGAAATATGGTGTGGGAGGAAGGATGAGAAGAACTGTGAGAAGGGCTGTGTAGCCTGAGTAAGAAAAGGTGGAGGAGGGAACTTCGTGGTCTTTAAGAATATACAGTGATGTACATTTTTAGAAGACTGTAGTTGTGATGAAGACAGGGCAGAAAGTCACTTTACCTGTAATAAGGGAATTCAGACTTTATGGTTCCCTGTAATATCAGTTGGGATGGCGAAGCAGAAATGGAGGCTATTTTGAAGGGCTTTATGGGGAGTTAGGGGTATATATGTTAATTTTTGAAGAAATTAGGTAAAAGTCTGTAGATTTGGATGACTTGCAACTGCCTGTGCCTCAAGTGAAGAATCTTGACGGATTACTATTAAGGGCCCTTCAAGCCTGGCAGTTGTATGAAACATTTTATACCTGGAAAGGCATTGATGAATAGCCCTAAGAATGAGACAGTACTGCAATAGATGGTGCTGGGGAGATTGATACTAAAATACACTGTCTCAATCCAATGTTGGTGCTCAGAAAAGGCTGCTGGAAAATTAAAGAGAACGCAGAAAAGCTACAGTATTAGTCTGAGGCCTGAAGAGATAGATTTGTGGTGAGAAACATAAGGAGATCAATCTGCTTATCTAATCAAGGAGAAGATGAAGATGATACTTGGTTATCCTGCATAACATATCTTATGACTATGTATCATTAGCTTGGTGGAATAGAAATGCCAGGCTATGAAGAGTGGCAAAAAAACTGGTGGTGAGATGCTGGGACTGCAGTCACCTTCAGAGTCATGCAGTCAGCTCTGCCTTCTCTTGTACATGTGGAGGTCTTTGCCTGTTACTTTTTCAGTGCACCTGTGTTCTCTGGGTTTCTTGTTCCCCTTGCCTGTTGCTCCTTAGATACTAAAGCCTTTGGTTGAGACTCCTCTATCTTATGAGGAGACAGCTCCAGTAAAACAAAGCACTCATCTGGCCCCAGTTTATGTAGGGTGATGCCCTAACAAACCTACGCCCATTCTCTGTGCATGTGCCTCTGGAATTGTTCCCTGCCTCTCCTTGTCCCATCCTGTCATCTGCTTCTGAGTGATTTATAGCATCCTTTCTCCTGTGGTGCCCGGCTGCTTTGCCAAACAGGTACTTGGGAGCAGCCAGAACCTAACACCTCTCCAAACTCAGCACCCTAGCTGGTGATTAATGAAACCAAAGATCACCCTTGCCTCTGGGTCCTGCCAGTCTTTAATGCAGTGCTTTGTCACTTTGAGCTGCTGGTTTATTTAGGGTCATTATGCCTGTTTTCAGTCTGTGAGGTGATGTTTCTTCCTTAGTCCGGTGAACCAACCTCGAAAGAGAGACCGGGTGAGATACCGCAGCAGATGGCTCACTAAAATCTTGCTACATCCACAATTTCCCTTTCACTCACTAACGCTGTAATGCTGTTAAAAATAAAAATGATCCAGTGTGCCTGACAGGATGTATCCCTTGTAAATCCCTGCTGCATAGTGCTCCTGGAATCTCATGCTCTCTGTCTTCATATTTTATTACTGCCCGGGGTAAGAGGGGAATTTCAAAGCTAGTAGATAGCTCCTGACTATGGTTTCAAGTCAGGGAAGGCAAATGCTTTGATGTGCTTTAAGCAAAAAAGGGGGAAACCCCTCAGCATTTCTCATCTTTATTTTGCTCTCTTTAAAGCTTTGTTCCATTTGATGAGAGCAGAGCTCTGGTTTGTAGGGAATAATGCCAGTAAGCCTTTCTGTTTTCAGCTGGGGAGTTGAGTGCTACAGGGTAGAAGAGCCGAAGTTGTTCCAGGAGAGTCTTGTGGAGTAGGAGCCATAGCTCAGCTTTCCTCTGGTGGATATGAAGTGAGGGACCCACCTTTGCAAATCAAAGGTTTAAAACCATGGTATGGTTGGCAGTATTTGAGCATGGTCTGGGCCATGTCTCTGGGGTGCATTAGGGTCAGCTCCAAAACACCTGCAGCTTCTGGCCTGCTTAATGTGTAGGACTGCCTGTTTTGATCACTCTGCCGATACATTATTTTAGCAAAAAATGCTCCTGTTCTAAAGTCTGGTTTTATTCCACCACCTTAAAACACTGAGAAGCAGTTTTGCCTGTATAACTGCACCTGCATCAGCAGACTTATGCCTGTGGAGACATGTTGATTGCTTGGGTCTTTGCCTCTATGTCTGACACGGTTGTGCTTGCAGATGTCTCTGGGGGTGGCTGGATGTGAAAGATCAAATAGAATCTTTAGATGGAGATTGCAAATCTGGGGAAGAGAGGGGACAATCTACGTAGAGGAGGTGGGCAGTTTTGTTGAGTTACTTTTCAGAATACATTGACATTGTAGGCAGAGGTGGCTTTGAACGGCAGCACGTATATTCTGTCTTGTGTTGTTGCATTTCTTGGAGCAAGAAAAGGAATTTTTAAGCCCATTTGGTGAAAGTAGAAGTACTTTTCTACTTTCAGAAAATACACCACTCCAACCCTTCCAAGCAGTGGTACAGGTAGGACTACATATTGTGGCTGAATAGATATGTGGGCTGGAAACTCCCAGCCTAGTCCTGAAAAACTACTGCAGGGTGTTGAGCCTGTTTGGCCTGGGGCAAAGATGCCCACTTGCTCTTCCCTCTGTTCCACTCTTCTTCCCTCTGATTGTCTTCATCCTGTCAGTCATACTGATCATCCTCTAATTGCCTTGCAGTGATTCCAGCATTTCAGAGCATCCTTTGACTTGCAGTGAACATTTCTGATTGCAAACCCCGCCCTTTCTACCACCTCCTTCTTTCTGAGCTGGCTCTGGAGACTCCAAGAGCTCTGGGCCAGCACCCTCTCCTCCTATCCCAGCACCAGGGCTTGGCTGCCTTGTTATTCCTGCTCTGCCTTCCCACTTAGATAGGTGTACATTTTCATACCCTTTTTGCCTGCAGGAGTCTCATGACAGGTAGGTTTCAGGATCAAGGAGGGTTTGAGACTCAAATGTGGCTGGCGAGCAGTGGTTTGGTGTTGGTAGTTTTGTTTCTTGGGCTGTTTTGTTGGGTTTTTTTGTCTGCCTGTACTTCTTAAAGTATGTATGTTTGGAGATGGCCAGACATGAACAGCTGTCCCATCACTTGGTGAGCAGGCTAAAGAAGGTCCAGGAGGAAGACCTGCTGCTACATGTTGCTGCCTGCAGTGCTGGGGGAGGAAAACCTCCTGTTCTTTCCTGTACTGTGGTACCAAAGCAAATACCAGAGGGAATAGTCAAGATGTGGTTTCCACTCTCCTAATCTGGTAACTGTAAATTCCAGGGGAAGAGAAAAATGGTCAGGCATGTGTGCTGTCCCTGTTGATATCCCCCACAGGGCTGGGGACTGGCCATGCTCAAACATCAACTTGAACCCTACCTCTCCAGGTAGGAGAGAACTAAAGGAGAAAATGTGACAGTGGAGACAGGTGGCAGATAGCAGGAGGAGACACTTAATAGCTGCATGAGGTGTAGAATGAAGAGCCCGTGGATGGGGAGTGGCAGCTGGGAACAGAGCAGAGCAGCCTCAGTCCAAACAAAGGTGGATGTTTGGATGTTGCCTGCAGACAGGAGAGGCTGTGCAGGGGCTGGGATGGGCTCCCATGATTCAGACTAGAGATGGATGGGGAATGTTTTATTCCCACTTTCTCTCTTTTTTTTTTTTTTTTTTTTTTTTTTCGTTGTTGTTGTTGTTAAACTTGCAGCTTGCAGCTTGGTTTCACTGCATCCTCCCTGGAGAGCCTAAGCACTGACCTTGGATGGAAAATTAAACTAGCAGTAACAAAGCTGCATAAGGTGTGCTGCTGCCCACCTGGGCATCTTCCTGTCTGCTTGGAGCTGACCAAGCTTGTAGGGGCAGTGTGAAGCTTTTGCTCTTGCAGTTACTCTGTCAAGCAGCTGCGAAACCACCAAAAATATCTTTGGTTTTAATCCTGTGGCTAGTACCAAGGCAGGTGTTGCTCATCCAGGAGAGGGGTAAATTCACAAGCCATGGCAGAAGAGGGGACAGCAGGGCAGTGACAGCTCTCTGCTGCTTTCCTGGACCTTAACAATGGGAGCAGAGGTCCATTGCTGCAAGACATACCCTTCCCTCCTAGTAACTCAACAGGGATTTCAGCTGACTGTAGGTGAGAGTGCAGGCAGCAACAAGTGCTTGTGTGCTGCTAGTATGTATCGTCTGGGAAGTGGATTGTCTTTCCAGTGGCTGGAAATTAGCTGTGTTATTTTGGGACGAGTTTTATGTGATTCTGTTGAACAGAGGCATGGGCCATATCAGTAGCATGCCTGTAGTCATGCAGATGTTCAGGGTGGGATGCAGAGCACAGCCAGGTTCTCCTGTGCTGTGGATCCATGCTGCTTCACTACTACTTTCTGAAGCAGAGTGTTGGCACCTCAGCCTGTGTCTCGGCGTGCTGAGGGTGCCAGAGGCAGGCTGGATGCGTGGCTGGGAGCAGCAGGGAGTGAGTCAGTGCTGGGGGTGGGTGAATGGGTGCTGGGAAGAGCGGGTGGGCAGGGGTGAGGATGGCCGGGAGCTGCTACATAGATATGTGGGATGGGGCATAGGGTGGGGACCCAGCAGAGCATACAAGGGTGAACCAGGAGGATGAAGGGAGCAAAGGATCATGCTAGGCATGGACAAAGTTGCTGATACCTTCACCTCTGGCAATGCATGGAGTACAGAAGCCTGCACCCCTGTTGAGCCATGCTGAAGGGATGGTACACAAGGGTAAACTGAGTAGATGGCTTATAGCCAAAACTTGTTATGCAGTTGTCCAGCAGTTCCTGGCCCCTATGTGTGACAATGTCCCGTGTTCCAGTCATGCTTCTAGACTCCAAGCCTTGGCTGAACATGCACCAGAAGTCAGCTGAGGCTTTCTGGTAAAGCCCCTGACACAAACCCTCCCTTGCCTGTTAGAAAGGGTTAAAAATTCAGAAATCGATGCAGCCCATTTGGGGCTGGTAAGTGCAGTGGCATAGAAGACAAATCTGGGGAAGGGAGCCAGGAGGTCCATTATGAGTTTGGTAGGTGGAAGAGGTGTTGGCTATTTGAGGGCAGGAAAGCTTTCTCGAAGATGGAGAGGAAAATGTGAGGCTCTGAAAATTAGCCTGATATTAGGAGATGGCTGGATGCAGCTGGGAGTGGGAAAAATGGAAAATGTGGTGGTGGTTTTATAAAGACTCAGGGACTGGCACTGATTGTTTTGCCTGGAGGGGCTTCAAAAATCTGATCTGCCACCATATGGGTGTGCAGTTCGGTAACATCACATGGGGTCTGTTTCCAGCCACGCAGGATGGGATATAGCTTAGCACTGGAAAAAGTCTGCAAAATTCAAGGAGCAGTAGAAGGCACTCATTTCTTGCCTTCTCTTGCTCAGGAGCATATTTTTGGGCAGTATTCCTGGTGTGAGATGGTGCCTTGGGGAACTGGGGTTGTAATCCCTTTTGTTCCCTTACCCTGCTTTAAGACCCATAGCAAACCTTGTCATTCTCATATCTACCCACAGCTGAAGGCTGGTGTCAGTGCCTCAGCAGTCAGATATCCTTGCAAATTTTCCCAGGGGCACTGAGCAAGTGGAATAACGGAGTGACCATCCAGAGCAGGTTGGGCAAGGGTGAGCAGTGGGGGCTGCTTCCCCACCCACTGGCTGCTCGAGGGGTTGTGGTTCCCCTGGAGATGGGCATTGCCTTTAGAGGCCCTGTCAAAGCACCGTAGCAACCAGCAGTGCTTTGTTGAGCTGCTTCAAGAGGATCCCAGGAACTGTCAGGAGGTTTTCAGAGCCTTCATTTTAAATTGGTGCTTCAACACCTGCTGGCACTTGGTGCTTCTCAAGCCTGGAGCAGGCTTCAGTGGGATGCTGACACACTCCTTTATGCTGCATCTGATCTCACATTTTTACAGGAAAATGTTCCCAGAGCTTAAGGGTCTGATGTGAAAAAATAAGTGTGCCCTTGAGCCTCCTTGCATTGGTGAGGGAGCTGCAGGTGATCAGCCGATGCTGCAGCACCCATCCCTAAGTAACCTTCCCACGATCCCCTCATCTTCCCACTACAGAAGAAACTTCCCTTGCTCATGCTCCCTTGACTCATCTAGTCCTCCTCTTCCAACAGGAGTGTGTTTGGTATTAGTAAACATCATGTTATAAATAGGCAACTGATGCTATATTGGGAGGAGTTTTCTCTGGTGAGCACAGGCTTAGTGAAACCTGGGCCTGGAAGCTGTGAGTTCAGCTCAGGCATGCAGGGGTATTGGTGGTGCCCAAAAAGGGGCAGCTGTGGATGTGGCTGAGGGGATGCTTCCTGAGCCTCAGCTTTGTTTACCTGGCCCTGAGAAGCTATCCAGAGCCTCCCACTCCTACCAGCCCTGCTCACTATGAGGATGTTGAACTGCTGAAGCATGTCTAGAGAAGGGCAGTGGAACTGGTGAAGCATTCACAGCACAAATCTAACTAAGAGTGGCTGAGGGAGCTGGGGATGTTTAACCTGGAGAAAATGAGGCTAAGGGGGGACACATGTACCTACCTGAAAGGAGGTTATATCCAGATGGGGGACAGCGTCTTCTCCCATCTGACAAGTGACAGGACTTAGGGGCATGGCTTTAAGTAGTACCAGAGGAAGTTTAAGTTAGCTATTAAGAAGAATTTCTTCACTGAAAAAGTGGTTAGACATTGGAACAAGGTGTCCAGAGATATGCTGGAATCTCCATCCTTGAAAGTATTCAAAAACCAAGCAAGGGGTCTCTCTTTGATTGCTGAGGAGTCACATGCATGCATCCCTGTGCCACTTGGAGAGAAGTGTTGACCCTAAAACCCTGCTGGGGCTGGGGATTTCTGATGAGCTGCAGTAAATGAGTCACACTCACACGCCCAGTGTGAGTGCGTGAGGTGAAGCCCAGCAGAGATGCATGTGGCAGAGTTGATCCCAGAGCTCCCAGCATTGACTCTGACAGGACCTGGCAGTCAGTCCTTGACAGCTGTGGCTGGTACCACAGCCTTAATAGAGACCTGATTTCCGTACGTGGGGATTCTTGAAGACTTTGACTGGATGCTGTCAAGTGGCATAAGCAGAGGCCAGGGTATCAGTTGTGAAATTCCAGCCTCCTCACTCCCAGAGCTGTGGCAGGATTACTGTGGCAAGTCTTGGGCATAAACAGGTAGGCAGGGCAGCAGCAGCAGCAGTGGGGCTAGCACCCAGGACGGGAGGCTGGAGGAGTTGCTGTTCTGCACCCCTGTGCTTTCCCATTTCAGGACTAAGTGCAGCTGTCAGGTTTGCTCTGGGGGCAGCTGGGCACTGTCCCCTCTGGAGGCTGGCCTGGGATGTGTTCCCAGCCCCAGCAGTGTAGGGAGGAGATGTGCTGTACCCTCCTCAGGAGGTTGTGATTCAAGGAGGAGCTGTAAGTTAGGATGCCTGGATGGTCCTAGGCAGGGGACAGCTGACTTTGCAGCCTTCCCTTGTACTAAATGTGAGGGTGGCTGGGGAAAGGAGCAGAGGGCTTCTCTGGGAGCTCTAGGGAGGGTGGTGGTGGTGGATTGTGAAGTGCAAACTGAATTTGAAGGCTCTCCAGTTGGGGGAAGGAGGCTTTGTTTGGTCTGCTGCTCAAGTAAGCCGTGTTGTCCAGCCTTATTCTGCATTGTCCAGGTTGTGTTTTAAGCCATCTAAACCTAATGCTGCTTAGGGCTTTCCTGAGCTTGCTGCTCGGAGCTGATTAGGGTGTGCTGGAAGAGACATCCCGGAACAGCCTGATTGGCATGCGAAATGCAGCACTGTGGCTACACTTTATCCATTGATAAAAAGTAAAATGTGCTGTAGGAGGCTCCTGCCTCATCTGTAGTGTGTAGCACGTGTCTTTCCATGCCATAATCTAAAAAACAAATGTTAGGAAGCTTCTGCCCTTGGTATCTGTAGGATGCCTGCTCCAGCAAGAGTGCAGGAAATCCTAGATCATACAGTTGCTTGGGATTACTCTGAGGGAGCTTGAGTGCTTCAGTGCAGGAGACATCTTCAAAATACCCTGTAACATCAGTGGAGGTAACAAAGGTTGTGTTGATAATAGTGTGTTTGTGTTTACCAAGAGCTGATTGGCAAGCCCCAATGCTGATGATCCACAGCAAGTCTGGTAACAAGGTTTGGGTGTTTCCCACTATGTAAAAATGGCACAACTAAGATATTTTAATGTTTATTGATATAAATGGGAAAACTGAAGTTCTCCTTTAACAGTTGACACTTATCAAAATATTGTGTTTATTTAATTTTTCATTAATTAAAAGATAAAAACAAACAAAACAAACCTTACTTTCCAGTCACTCTGTGAACAGTTTGGAGACTGGAGGAGGCAGCTGTGCCGGAAGGAAATGGGAAGTGAGAAAACAAGGTAGGGTGACAGAGTACTGGGATATATGTACATTTGGCCATGATGTGACTGAAAGAGAACCCTTTGGCCTCTCAGGCTAAGAATGCAAAGGAGTTGTGCTGCAGAGCAAGGAGGCCGCATACCACTCTCCCTCTGCCTCTATCCATGTCTATGCTTGGGGTGTTTGGGCACAATACATTTAGAAAGATGCTGACCACAAAGAGGTGTCAGCTGTGGAAACAGTCACACTGGAAAGGTGTGCTTAGAAAAATGATGGGTACGGACTTTAGCTTGAGGAAAGTGGAGGCAGATAAGAGATGGCTTCTGACAGCAAGGGATCTTCAATCCCATTGCTGAGAAGGGAGAACAGTATTTTTGAAGGAGCAGTGAGAAACAGAAGTAATGAAATTTGGAAGCAGAATTGGGAGAAGTGGCATGCCTTTCAAGCCTGCCAAAAACATATCTCCAGGAAGAAAAAAAAAAAGCTTTCTGGTCTAGGATCATTTATTTAACTGGTTGCTATGAAATGTACTGCAGGAACCTATTTGTCATCATTAAAGAAAAATTCTACTTAAGCTTCTTGGTCATTGCTGACCCTACCCTGAGGCACCCAACTGGGGCTAGGTGGGTAACTGCTGCACATAGCCAGAGTCCAGAGAATGGTCTTGGAAAACATCTGGTGCTTGAAGCAGAGCACAGTACTCAAGTCTGTCCCTTTTTTGGGTAAACACTTTAATTTAGCTATGTACTTATGATGACTTCAGTAAAAGTGTTTCAAGATAAGTATGTACTTGGGAGCTTTCCTGAGCAGAGGTCATTTCTTTTGCATGAAGATGCATTGAAGAAATATCTTAATGAACATTATCCTGTACAGTTGCCAGAGATTTGCATTAGGAGAAATACTAAGCGGTTATCTCATCTGGGTTATTAATTAGTAATTTATCTCAGAATTCCATAGTCTACTAATTGGTTTTTTTTTCCCTCATGGTCTTGTAATGTGTTTGGGAAGGCCAAGCAACTTCATGCCTATAAAGAAAATGCCTCAGCCACTGCTTTGGATGATTTCTTTTCATGCAATACATGTGGTATGTTGTCCCCATTCAGAAATGAGGTATGAAGCAGCGTGCTCACTCCTGTGAACCAGCAAAGAACTGGGTTTTTGTCTCTAGGTACCCTGATTCTTTGGAGTCCACTGACTCCTTTTTTATTTGGGTGAAAGCCCCTCTGTGATGCTGCACCTCAGATGAGCCCAGCCAGGTAGTTGCCCCTTCCATAGAAGGTGAACAGTCAGGAATGTGATTTCTTGGTAGAAGCCCATGGCGTGTGTGCTGCTGTGTCCAGCAGAGGGTTAGGGTTCTACAGGGTGACCATCAAACTTCAGGACTTCACACAAGGATGGAGACACGAGATCAGAGTCAGCTCAGGTTTGGGGCACCTGAACCCACCACACTGTTTTCTTTTGACATTAGAAGTGATCTGTGGAAGCACAGAGATTGAAAGGCTTGAGAGAAAAGTGATCTCAGGAAATACAGCCAGAATAAGGATTAAGGCGGAAGGGCTTGGAAGGGTAGCAGACGTGGTGGGATGGGAATAGCACAGCTCTTCTGAGCAGGTCTCTTTCAGAGCTAATTGCTACAGATCCCATCAGGCTGCTCACCACTGATTTGCACTCTTCTTAGGGCAGTGCTTTCCATGGAAAGCAGCCTCCAGGCTATGATGCTTAGCTGCTCCTGGGTGTTCTCCAAACTCAAGTCCATGGAATGCACCCATGTCTGTTTTCCTTTCAGTAGCAGGGCCCAGGAAAGTCTGACCACCTGGTTGGCATGCCTGAGGGGGCTGTCAGGTGTCTGGTCTTAGTTGTTCTGCAATGCTGGTCTGTGTGGGCTGGAGGGCCATTCCTGCTTTCACCTCCAGCAGAGAGGTGAAGACAGGAATGCCTTACTACAGTGTTTGGTGTGCTCCACATTGTTTTTTGAGGTGACCTCCAAGCCATTTCCTTCATATCAAGTTAGGATTTTGGTGGTCTTAGTAGATGTGAGCACCCTGGCTTGAGCTGGGGCTGCGAGCAAGAGGAACCCAGACTGCTAAACTGCAGTCTTTAGTGGACTCTCATAGGCTTGATATTTGCTTGTGTGGAGCTGTGCTCCATGGATAAACAGTGACTCAGAGCAGCTTCATCCAGTTAAAGTACTATTTCTTTGTTTGCCCTAACATTGAGATAGAGCTCACACTGCCACAGCTTACCAAAAATTCAGTGCCCTCCTCCAAGCCCAAACAGCCACTTTATCTTGCACACCTTTATCAGTGGGTCTAGGAGCCAGGCTGCTTACCTTGAAGTACCACTTCAGTGTTCCTTGCTCTCTGCTGGATCTCAGTGCCCTGCGCCCAACTGGCGCTTTTTTCCCTGTGTTCCCAGGCCAGGCCCAGCTCCTCTTGCCAAGCCCAATGGGGTGGAGCAAAACCATTGAAAAGAAGAGCCTGATCAGCATCTCTCAAGTGCTAGTGGCTGGCTGAGAGCCCAGCCTGGTGCATGCCAGTGATTCCTGCCTGCAGACCCCAGCCCCAGCATCCAAAAACAGGCAGAGCTGCCTGGAAAACTCAAGAAGGGGTAGGTGTTCAACCCTCATTTTTTCCCAGAAGGTAAAGGTTATTTGGCACCTGTCTCTAGATTAGATCTCTCTGGCAGCATCAGAGCAAATATCACATAGAGGAGGAATTGGGACATCTCTGGGTCCTGATGTGCTTAGTGAGGTCCAACAGGTCTCTCGGCCTTTGGAGCAAGGACAGTCTCAATGCTCTGTTTAATGTCCATCTACCTCTGCTGTGACCTTTGTTATTTATTCAGGGCCCAGCAGGAGCTCATGACATCTGTCCCTCTTACTGGAGTTCAGCAGCTGCTGGGACAGAGTGCACAAAGGGAACTGTATGCTGTAGGGCTTCAAAGTTTTCCAGTGGCACAGTTGTCCTAGTTTGGACACGTTTGTGGCCAAGGTTGCCCTGCTGCACTTGGTTGTACTGGGTACCATGCCAACCCTGTGTGTATTGACCTGGTGCCATGGGTTAGGCTGTGCTGCTGTTGCTGGAGCTCTGACTCTGCTGAGATTTCCCCAGTAGAAGCAAAAAGCAAATTCCTAGATGGTCTCCTATAACTGTCCTGGCTTGCTGGCCACATCCAGACCTCTTGCTGTGAAAGCCCTGTGCTGATATCTGCTGTTGTTGAGGAACAATTGAAGACTTTCTTCCTTCTGCTGTTGCTGCCAAATCTCTTTACAACTCAGCATGAAGTGGTAAAGGGAGCTCAATTTTGCTTCCTGCAGGGCTGTGATTACCTTGACCTTTGGTGTTCAGCTGTGCTGTGGGTCCTGTAGACCAACTCTGCAAGGCAAGCACTGTCTTAGGAATGCTTCAAGGAAGGTGGAAAAAGGTGAGAACATCCCCAGCCTGCAAATTGTAAACACTTGAATCTGCTTAAGGACCTTGGAAAAGAACCAGCCCTTATCTGTTACAGGAAGAGTGCCAGTGCCAGGATTTGAAGTAGGTGTTCCTGTTTTAGGAGCAGCACTGAGGCTGCTCTTGTGGAAGCTCATGCAGTACCCTGGCAGCTTGTCCCTCAGTGCCCACGAGGGAAGGGGATTCCCTCTAGGCATCCTGGTTTACATTCTGGGTGTCTGCTGCTGGATGAGAGAGCCGGGCTGGTGGGCCTTTCCCTGCTAATGCTAACTTCGTCACCACTATATGAAGAGGGATTTTTCTATGTGTCACTGTCTCCAGGGATGCTGCTCTAAGCACATGGACCAATTTTGCCACTGTTCTTGAATTGATGTGTGGTTTCAATTTTCACATGTCCCTGTGGAGCAATTGCTCAAGAAGGGTGTTGTGGGTTGACACTGGCTGAATGCTAGGTGCCCACCAAAGCCACTCTCACTTCCACAGCCAGACAGGGGAGAAAGACTGAAACAAGGGGTTCCTGAGTTGAGAACTGGGAAAGAGCACTCATCAAATACTATCACAGGCAAAACAGGCTCAAATTAGAGATATTACTTGATTTTCTTGCTAACAAAATCAGAGCAGAATAATGAGAAGTAAAATAAAATCTTAAAAATACCTTCCCCCCAGCTCTACCTCCTATCCAAGTAATGCAGAGAGACAGGGAATGGGGGTTCAGGGTCAGTTCATCACCTGTTGTTTCTCCTGGTGCTTAGGGAGAGGAGTCATTCCCCTGCTCCACTGTGGGGTCCCTCCCACAGGAGACAGTTCTCTGTTAATTTCTCCAAGGTGAGCCCATCTCATGAACAACAGCTCTTTGTGAGCTGCTGCAATGTGAGTCCATCCCACAGGTATCAGCACCCCTCAGACTGCTGTAGCATGGGTCACTTTTCCACAGGGTGCAGTCCTTCAAGGACAAGGCTGCTCCAGCATGGTTCCTGTCTCCACAGGTCTTGTGCAGGTTCTCAGCCTCCTCTCAGGCATTCACCTGCTCCAGTGTGGGTCTCCATGGACTGGAAGGAGATCTCTGCATCCCTGTGGTCCTCCATGGACTGCAGGGACACAGTGGCTTCACTATGGTCTTTACCACAGCTGCAGAAGAATCCCAGCCCTGGTGCCTGGAGCATCTCCCCTCCCTCCTCCGCTGGCATTGATGTCTGTATACTTGTTCCTCTCACATGTTCTCACTCCACTCTTCTCTGGCTGCAATTGCAACTGCCAATAACCTTTTTTTTTTTACTTTCCTTCTTCTTGCATATGTTATTGCAGAGGAGTTACCAGCATTTCTAATTGGCCCAGCTTTGGAGCTGCCAGGGATTGGCTCTGCTGGAAATGGAGGAAACTTCTGACAGCTCCTCACAGAAGCCACTCCTGTAGCAGCCCTTCCTTGCCCCCTCATCCCCCTTCCTACCAAAGCTTGGCCATGCAAGCCCAGTAGAAAGGGACATGAAGCTTTTCTGTAGTAGCTTCCAGGAGAGGTAATGCCTCAATCCTGTGTGTGCTGAGTTTGGTGTCAGCTTAGGGCAGGAGGACCAGGCAAGAGAGAAGCTTACCCCCCATAACTCCTGGCTGCTCAAGCAGCTTTCATGCTGCAGAGTAAGGGATAGGGATGCTCTCAGGGCTGATGCAGTGAGGAACTGGTGAGGAACCAGCTGTGAAGCCCTGAGAGGTGGCTTGGACTCCTCAGAGAGATGCTCAATGCCACTATTTGGTGGCTTGCATCACCAGGGAGCTTCCTTGATGGGAAGTGCTGGTCGTAGTTCATAGGCAAGTGATTGTAATTGTGCCCAGTGAACAAAATTCTGCTGCTAGGAGGTAAAGACTTCTGTCATGCAGAAGAGAGGAGGAGGAAACAGTCAATGTGACCTTGAGAGACTAGATAAAAACCCAGTTTTACAAGAGACACATTTCACTCAAGAAAAAGCTGGGTGTAGATGAGAATACCCAGTCTGTGACTGGCAGGAAATAGATACAAGGCCTGAGGAAAGATAAATATGTGATACTCCCCTATACACAAGAGGATTAAGGTCAGAAGCTTTAGGATGAAGGGAGGTTACTGATAAACAAAGAAAAAAGGAATGAGAGCTGCAAAAGTGCAGAGCACCTACTAAGAACATGCCCTTGTGCAAAAGGGACAGGATGGTATTTAGTCACTTGAGAAATGGGGGAGATGTGGAAACATTCAGAGTAAATATGAAATCACCAGGGAGACTGGTTTGTGTTTATGCCAAGCCAGATGTCATGCACCTGAACAGCTCTCCTTAACAGTGCTTGAAAACCAAAGTCGTATTTGTGCAGTAAAGATCCTGTATGAATAGTCACTCTCACTTAAAAATGAAATATGGGAGAGCTAGCCTGGGGCAGACCCACAGATAGGTCATAAGGAAAGTGCAGACCATATGCAGGTAGTGTATGTATATATATATATATATATATATATATATGATGTATATATACATGGCAGGGATAATCAATAAGGTAACCCATGAAAACAGCCATTGTGCTACTGGAATCCATAAACTAGAAGCTGAAGGCTACTGGTATTGTGAGATTGTGAAGTCTGCATCCTTATCTTTGCTAAAAGTCTACTGGGAATTGGTGAAGTTGCAGCTGCTGGGAGGTTGAGTAATAGGTGAGGAAGCCCTTTTATCTGGGACTTACTCTCAGCCATACGACTTGGTTGCCATATGGCCACTGCTCTGCAGAATGTACCATAGGAGGTCCAGCACCTCATCAGTCTTGCAGCCCTAATGGTTTATTGTGTTTATTGGATCACTGTCAGCATATGCCTACAGGAAACAAGGGGAGCCAAACTGTAAGAAGTATTCCTTTATAAAGTAGAAGCTGGTAGACAAACTTCATATCTTTCTGAGATTTATAGCCCAGGAACTTGAAGGGAAAGTGACAGGTAGATATATTTGTAACTTAAGTGTTTGATTTGGTAACTAATTAAACACTCTAAATGTACTGTAAATCAGAGTGACTGTGATTCTGCCATGCAAACAGAGAGCTGATTGATGTGAGGAACTGTTTGATAGATTGGGCTTCCTCTTGATGGCAGAGGATGAGTTCCTTGCCATGGCCTGGGGCACATGGATAGGTGCCTATGAGACACCATTGAGGGCGTCTGTGTGGCATTGAGACTCCATAGTGTTTGTCAGCAAGCAAACAAGATGGGACTGGGGAGCTCTCCTTCATGGTGCTGAAATTCCAGGTACCATGGCTGTGTTGTTCCTTGTAGCCAGGTTGAGGCAGTTGTGTTGCCTTGGCAGCAGAACTGCATCATGATGGTGTGTGGGTGTCACTGTTCACCAGACCTCTTTGGAGGGGAAGGGACCATCATCAGCTCTTCCCTGACGGCCAGGCAGGAACAGACACCCCTTGCCTAGGAGCACCCAGTCCAAAGGGATGTGAAAATTGAGGCAGGAAGACAGCAGTGTGGGACATGCAGCGTGGGAGCAAAATGCAGAGCCAGAGAGACCAAATTGCCCTTAGGCTGAGGACAGATGAGCCAGCTCTGATGTGAAGAGCATCAACCACAGCATACTGGGTTTCAAGCTGTGGTACAGCCCTTCTTGGTGTGGTACATTATGTTCAGGGCATCATATGACTCGAAAGCACTCCCATCAGATTGGAGGGAGTTCCCATAAAAAAGACCTAGCTGTCTGGAGCTAAATCCATATCACTTGGCAAGGTAAAGTGTTTCCAGTGGGTGAAGGCAGCATGAAGTATTTTGCTGATGTTCAAAGGCAAGGCTTTTGTGATTACCCTGGGTGATTTTGAAAGGGACGGAGTTGTGGACAGGTTCCTGACCTTCATGAAACTCAGACCTGGGTTTTACATGGATCCAAATGCTCACCACTGTTACAGACTACTATCATCTGTGCCAGGCACTGTCCCAGCTCAGGGTCACTTGTGTGGTTTGCAGTGCTTACGGTTGTGCTGGGAGCAGGACCAGAGTTCCTGAGCACTGGGATGTACACAGGCAGCAGTGTGCAAGCCACCACAAAATGGTGCTCTGAGCAGTGTGGGGTTGGGGCTGTGACAGTGACAGTACCTGCCAACACCAGGACTGGGAGCTGATGCACACTAAAGGAAGGTGTGATGTTAGTGGTAGATATTTGAGGCCTAGTGCAAAGTCAATTGTGAGCACTTCAGACCCAGGGCAAGAGCACACTTAGGTTTTGTTGTGAAGAAGCCAAGCCTGCCAGATCAAAGCTTTGTAGGCCTGATGTCTAATTGGTTAGTTCAGAGAGGTGAAGTGTGCAGGGAGCTCCTATTGGAGCAGGTGGAAAGGAGACAAAGAGATATAGGGCTTTGGCAGGCCCTCCTCCTTTCTGCTGATACAGGACCAATCCCTGTTGTATGCTTGTCAGTGCTTTGCCCAGGCTTGTTGGAAATGCACTGGTAGCACATTTGCTTCTTGATGCTTTTTCCCTTGGCCTGCAGATCACGTTCCTCCTCACTGCACCCAGCACGTCAGCACTTCTCCAACCCTCAGCTGCCTGAATGCTCTGTGCCAGGTCTGAGGCATGGTGCAGGACAGCTTTCCCACTGCTGTGTCTGCACCAAGAGTGGTATTTTCCCTGTTGTACTCTGGGAAAGGCTATGAGCTAACTTGTAATCCCCTTTCTCCCCATCTGTCTGAGGCTATTGCCTGCTTACTTACCAGGGGCAGACTGTTCTCCCTGCAGTCTGCTTGCAGTCTGCAAGCAGTTTGCTCAGAGCTCTGTTGGACTTCACCACTTAAGTGCAGGTAGCCTAGGTGGCTGTGTGAGGGGGTGAGAATGCTCCCTCAACCTTGAGTGCCAACTGCTGCATGAGAGTCCCCAAGTGTTCAGTGCAGGCAGGTCTGTACTGCCCTGGCAGGCAGAGGCTCAGGGTGGCACGTCCTTTGGGCTCAGGTTCTTGGGGTCACAGTATGGGCTACCTGTGGTACTTAGGAGACCAAGGGGACCCCACAGGAGCAGGTCTGAAAGGTACAGGACATGTCCACGGAACCCTCCACGTCTGAGAACCAAAGTACACCTCACCTCCCTGAATGCCATTCCCCAGAGATTTAACAAGGTTTGGGTTGCTTTATTTTTAGTCTGGAAATTTGGTATTCTATCCCCAGACCTGCTGGTTTCCGGTTGTATGTCTCTGGACCTCCAGCCTGCTGTGAGACTGTCACATTTCCATAAACAAATGTGTCTCTACTAGAGCACAATCTCACTGTTCTAATTACCGATGGAGTTATTAACATTTACTGGTGAGAAAACAAATGCATGTAGCTTGTGTGCTTACGTCATTCAGTCTGTGAGCTCAAACATCCGTTTTATTGATTTATATTTTTCTGCAGGCGTTTCTCAGGTCACCTCCTTGTGTCTGGCTGACATTAGTGGCGTGGCTGGAAGAACACAGACACTTGCCCATGTCATTGCATCTGTCTGCTCGTTAGCCGCTGTCCAGCTCCTGCGTCACTCCTGCCCGAGTCCCAGCACAGTGCTTCCTTTTTCTTCTTGCCCCCTGATGCCAGGGGTTTGGCAGCAGCATGGGTGCTGAGTATGAGGGGCAGAGACTTCAGGATGAGCTGATGAGAATGGGAAATGCTCTGTTGGGGAAGACCTGAAGTGCTGTTTCTGTTGTCTGCCCTGGCCTTACAGTACTGCAGAGTTCAGTGCAGGACTGGCAGCCTCCTCAACAGGCATCTCCCAGTCCCCTGCCTGCAAGAGCCCCTCAGACCTCTGCTGTGTGTCCCCCTCTGCCAGGCTGTGGGTGACTCCATAAGCATCCTGATGCACACTTTGCAGCCAGAGTCATAGCAGTGAAGGACCAAAGCATGTAATCTTGGCCTTTCCAGCCTCATTCTGCCTTCTTTCTCTTTGCAATGGAGGCTTGTTTGGCTGCTGTTTGGGTCCTCATTTAGGTGCTGAACTGCAGGCTAGGGACAAAGACAAAGAGGAAGAGAAGTCCTGCCCTGCCCTGCTGAAGCCACCAAGCTCTCAAGAACAGCAGTTCTCAGGGCTGTGTTTGCACAGGTCTTCACAGGCAGAAGCTGGGGCTGCAGCAGCAGGTGGGATATGCTTTAGGGACTTCAGGTAGAAAGCCGTGTGCCTCTGCTCCTGACACGTTTTGGTGAAAATACAGAACACTGTGGACATGCTGGTCCTGCTGGGGATGTAGGAGCTATGCTGCAGGGCAGGGAACAGGCTTCTCTGGGGATGGGAGAAGTTTCCTCTCTTCCTCCTGTTAGTGGGGAAGGAGAGGGAGTCCAGTATTGCTGAATAAGAGTGGAAAATGCCTTTTGGCAAGTCTGTCTTTTCTGTTTCGAGGAAGTCAGCATTAATTATGCAGAGTGCAGGAGGGGAAGCCTCTGGGGCTTGCATGGAGCCTGGTTTGATGTCCTGCTCTTGCTGTGTCCTTGGCCCCACTATATTCTGTGGTGACAAGCCATGCTTGTCGTCAGGAAAGGGCTTGGATACCTTGAGCTGGTCCTCACCATTCCAGCCTCACAGCTTCTTCCCACAAACTCCCTGTGCCTTGTCTCTTGATGCTCAGGAGCTCATCCTGATGTTAGCATCTCAGCCCAGGCTGAGCCAAGCTTACTCTGACCTTTAAGAGGAAGGAGGGACCAGGACAGACACCTTTCACCATGTTCTGGTACAGCACAGTTTGTGTGGTCAAAGATGCTCCTTTACCTGTGGTGGCAGCATAAGGTGTAAGGAAACATGCAGGGTCCTCCCCTAGAGGGAGACACTGGGATCAAAACAAAAAGCTTTGTAAAACCACCTCTGCCTTCAGTGTGTATTTGAGTTGGGGAGAGCAGCTGTTGCTAGAAAGATGCCCTTATGCCTCCCACACTGCTGGAAGGTGTTTCCTTTCATAATTGGGAACTGTGTTTCTGTACCGTAAGACTGTGCATGCTGCAAGCACCACCTTTCCTCCCTGCCTGTGCTTTGACTGAAACACTGTACCCAACATCAGCTGCCTGCAGGGCACCTTGCAGCACAGAACACATTGGAGCTGCCCTGCCTGGCTGAGGGTGGGGGCAGAGAGTCCCTGGAGTGAGCATCTGAGACCAAGGTGCAAACCAAATGCAAGAAAAGAGGTATTGCCAGACCCATGAGTCGCACTGTGCCTGGGAAAACCAGCCAGTCTCCTGCTCAGGTGGAAGACTGCTGGGAAAGGCCTTTGGTGGAGGATACTAGGTAGGTAGTATTGATGAAGACTGCAGAGTTGGTTGCCAAAGCATTTTTCTTAGTTGCCTAATTGGTGTTGAAACCCCAGAGGAACCCTTGTGGGTCTGACCTAAAGTGATAAAATCGCAGGTCACCTCTAGCCTGCTGCCAGATGTTCTTGCAGCTGGGAGAACTAGAAGGTCATGAGTGCTCTGAACATTCCTGTGAGCTTTTCCCAGCTTCCCACACACCTGAAGCACCTGTCTCCATGGGGAGCTCCTTCTGCTTACCAGGTGGGTGGAAGGTTGCATAACTAAGGATGGTGTGAAGTGCCTCTGTGCCTCCTGGCTCAGCTCATGGAAAGAGTGTGAGCTTTGGGCATACACCACATCTTTTCCTTTGCTGCGTGTTCTGGCTGGGTTACTGGAGAGGCAAGAAAGGTTTATATCCAGTCCATCCTCTAGGATTCAGGGAAAAAGTATATCTCTGGTACCTATCTCTCTGAGATGTGTCTTAAATTGCCTATAGACTTGCAGAATTTGTCTTCAGCATGTAATGGTTTGTATAAACAATGTTTAGATACAGTTATGGGCAATGTGAGCATATGAGCCTCATTTCTTTTAAAAAAGACGACTGGAACAATGAGTCTTTAAAACATGCAAGAATGAGGTAAATAGTTTGGTGTCTGCAGAGGAAAATCATAGTTCCCTGGTCTGTTGCAAGTCTCTCAATACTTGCAATACTTCAATAACTTCAATATTATTGGTAAAATAACAGCATTTTGCAAACTTGTGTAACTTGCTTGGATGTTCAGAAAACCTCTGAAACTTCTCACAGAAAATTGTCTACTGGAGGAGATGTAGAGTTTGGGCTCAAAAATTGGCTGAGGTTCCCCAAAGTCAAGGAGTGAACTAGCAATTTTAATGTGACAAGAGCAGAGGCATGAGGTCCTTTGCTATTAATGACCTGGAAAAGGTGATGTGCAGCAAGGTACCCAAAATCTGCCAATACCCTGGTGTCATTCAGATTTGTCAAGAGGAAGTAACTCCAAAGTGACACCACATGCAGTGAAGTGCTGTGAGAAGATTAGAAGCATACAGCCGGGTATATTGGAAGGAATGATTTGCTCTGGGACATGGCTGGCTTCTAATTCACCTTGGCTACTTAGAGCAGTGGGATTGCAGGCTGATGACAGAGATGCTTTTTCTTGATATGCAAAGATGCCATCAGAGAAGTAAATCGTGCTCAGCCATGTGAGGAGTAGTGTAAGGATCAGCATCGGGGTTCTATTCTGCAGTCAAGGTCATTTCCCTACCCAGGATGTTGTATGTGATTCTGGTCACCTTTCCATAGGGTCAGAAAAGAGAACGTGTTAGGAATTAGAGCTAGAAGACATCTTGTGTCCTGGGAAGGAGAGACCACTTAGTAGAGAACTTAATAGGTCTAGAAAAAGAAAACACTTTTCTTCTTTGCCTTTTTTTACTATACAAGGAAAACTCAAGGCTCTTGTGTTAAAATTGGATTGTAGTCTTTACTCAAAATCTGGAATTCATTGCTAAAAGTTTACAAGGTTCCCAAAAAGGATTGAGAGATATTTCTTTTTTCATTCAGTTCTTCTAGATTGCACTTACAGAGGGGTGTAACCATTCATGCTCCAAAGTGTGTGATATTCCTTTGAGTCTCATCCCGTCATTTTTTTCCATCACTCCCCTAGAGCTTCTGAGTCTCTAGTTAATTCAGCCAGGGTGAGTTATCCTGTCTTCCCGATTTATTCTGAACGGAGATCTCATGGCTTGGCTTGTTCTTCTCCTGCTTTTCTGCTTCCTTGTTCTGCTCTAGGCAGCTCTGCTCCATCTCTGTGAATGATGTCCTAACAGGCTGCTTTGTGGCTTTTCCAATTTAGCATAACCCCCCCCTCTCAATGCCTGTACTCAGCTGGGCTTTTGCTTCTCAGCCTGCCCTTTGTCATCAGTGCTTCAGCTGGTTTGTAGCTGTGCACCCGTTAGAGCTGAGCTGGGAGGGATCACTTTGAAGCAGAGCTCTCTAGGTCACCGCAGTGAATCGTTTTATGGTCATTATCTATCTAGTGTTGTGCTGTGGTGCTGATAAATCTCTGCAGCCAGGCAGGAGATGGCCAGGATTATAGCCGTGAGCTGGAGGTAAGAGTCCTGCATTCCATCTGCTAATGTCACCAAACAATGCAGAGCTTGAAGGGCAGTGGTGGTGGCAGCTTTCTCATCCTTTGGGCAAGCAATGGCTCTTATGCCCAGCCCTGGGGGATGGCATTTCTGAGGTGAAAAAAAGTCCCAGGTATTGCCCAGAAGTGATACTCTGCTACCCAGGCTTTCTGTGTGGTTCATGGTAGTAGTGAAGGATTTGGGTAGTTTTGGATGCTGGATTAAGAGGAATGGTTTAGGGTTTAAAAGCCTGTATAAATCTTCCTGCTATCACTATGTTCCTTCTGCAGCTGATGCGATTTTGTCAGCCTGCTCTGAAAAGTGGTTGTGTTTCTGTTGTCAGTATGTCTTTCTCTGAGTTACTCAGTTCACATTCATTCATTGCTGCCATAATCATCTCTGTGTTACTTACTGAGCTGCTCTGCACAGGAAGAGGACCTCCCCATGTCCAAGCAGGGATGCTGACCTTCAGCCACTGTGGGTCTTGTAACAGTTTGGGAAAGGCACTGAAATAAATAAAATATTTGACCAGCTAAATAGTAGAGCCTAAGCCTCCTTTTACTCTGTGTGCTTGCATCTAAATGGCCTCCAAGTCAGAAGAAGGAGACAAAACAAGCAGGGGATGTGACCAGCCCCTGATAGGTGCCCTGGGAGCTGGAGGCTGAGGCCCGCAGTGAAGGGAGGGTGATGATTCAGCCTAATAAAGCTAATGGCTTTATGCAGTCAGGCAAAGGAAATTGTGGGATCATGATGCAGCAACTGTCCTTTAGCAATTTGTTTCTATCATCCAGACGTGACTTCATGCCCCAGCCCCACCCTCTCACTTTTTCCGGTACTTAAATGCTTTCACTGCTGAGGAGGGGGAGCTGAGACACCGTGTTCTCAGGAAGAAAAGTAGTCTGTGAGGCAGCTGCACATAAATGGTGTGAGAGTGGACAAACACTGAAGGGAGTTCTGTGTCTCCATGGTGGGACCATAGCTGCTGAAGCACATGGGTTCTTCTGGCACCACTGAACTCAGCAGGCTGCTCAGATGCCCTTGTCCCTTGCACACTGGTCCCAGGAAAATCCTGTAGCACAGAGAAGCCTGAGCTGGCAGGCAAGGTTGGCCCCCAACTGCAACAGGGCTAAGTTGTCATCAAACTGGCACATGTCTAACCAGCTCTTTCTCTCTTTTCCCCAGGGAAGACGATGAAGTTGTAGAGATGCTTCCCTACGTCATTGCCACCCTGGGCTCAGTAGGGGTCCCCTGCAAAACTCCCACATGCAACAACAACAACAGCACTACCAAGGACTACTGCTACAGTGCTCGCATCCGCAGCACTGTGCTGCAGGGGCTGCCCTTTGGTGGGGTGCCCACCGTCCTAGCCCTTGACTTTATGTGCTTTCTCGTAAGTCTGCATACTGTTGCTTCAACACCTTCTTCCCTAACCAGGAAATGAGGATGGTGATCAGATGATTAGAGTTGAGGGCCCCAAATGCCATCCCTGACTTTGCTGCTGGCTCACATTTTGGCCCTGATCATGTCTCCTAGATGCTGTGGGCTTAGCCACTACTGACTTGGCTCCAATACCACCACACTGAGCCCTGTGGAAGGGTGTTGCAGCCATAAGGATGAGGGTGATGATGGGTCCCAAAACTCCCTCTTATGTTGACAAGTCCCACAGCTTTATCCAGGCTTTGTGTGTTCCTCCTTAGAAGCTGTGGGACCACAAATGAAATAGCCATAATTTTGACTTCTAGGAACCTTGGGGCCTTTTGATCCTGTGGGACTACTTTAGGTATTGTGTGTTGCCTCTCCTCCCACAGCTATCCAGATAGTCTGATTTAACAGTCGTGGGGAACTTGTGCTCTCCTGTGGTCTCAGTGTGCTCTTAATTGAGGACTGTCTCCCCTCCTACCCTCCCTGTGCCTGTGGCTCTGCATGCAGAGGACAAGGGCAGAGTTGGACAGTGCCTTTTCTCACAACTTTCTCTTTTGGTCTCTTTCAGGCACTGTTGTTTGTCTTTTCAATTTTGCGTAAAGTTGCTTGGGACTATGGACGCCTGGCCCTGGTGACTGATGCTGACAGGTAAGCATGAGAGAGTGGCAAGGGAATAAGATATGAGTAGTGTCCTTTGCTGTGAGGCAGAAGGGATAAATCCCATTTTGTGTGCCTGAGCAGCTGGAGAGGAGAGGCAAATATGCTGGTTGCATCCCTTGAGCTCCAGGAATAGGAAGAAATCCCCACTTACTGGCTTTTTTGTTACAGCAGTCTTCTCCCAACACATGGAGTGGTCCCCCCTGGCTCCATATTGCTTATGGTCCCTTCAGGGAGAGATGTGCAGGGGCCCTTGCAGAGGAACAGCAAATGGAGGGAGGAGAGGAACAAGAGGTCACAGGAAGGGTGAGGGCTGCCACAGTAAAGGCTTTGTTAAGCCTCTGAAGGTGTCTTTGTGACTCTGCTGGATGCAGTTCTTGTTAAGAGCACTTGACAGCAGTATGCTGCTTTTCCAAGTGTGATGCTGCTGTGCTGATCTGAGCTTAGCTCACATCCCAAGTGCTGATGAATTGGTCTGGGTGTGGATCCTTCCTGCCCAATGCAATGTGGGCTACAGTGTCCATTAGCAAAAGCTGGGGCCCATTGGGGATAGCAACTCTAGAGCAGAAGGAGCATTCCCTGCACTGCAGTGGAAAGAGTTGTTTTTTTCCAGCATCAAACCAGGAATTCTCCTGGGTTAAATAAGTGGTCCTGGATAGAGTTAGATACGCAGCTGTGTCCCTGTCCCTGGTTCCTCTGCCCATTCTTTCCTGGTCTGGCTGGGAAAATCAAATGTACATAGGTAGTGGAAGGGAAACAAGGAGAAAGGAATAATCATAGGAGACCTCAATGGGGAGAGGGCAGCAGGGTTAAGCAGTCTGGATCTGGGTGCTGGCAGGAAGCCATGGGGCTACACAGCTCTGGCCTCTACTGAGGAGAGAGAACTCGATTTTCTCTGAGGCAATGCTTGAGCAGCTTGGGTGCAAGAGACTGCAAGCAGTGGCTGTAGAGGAGTGCCAGCTGTTTGGAGAGGGAGAGCTGGTAAGCACAGGGAGGGGGACAGGGTGGCTGTGGATCAACAGGACTGCAGTTGCAGGGAGAAGCCCATGCTGCTTGGCTCATCCACAGGGTGGGATGAGATTTTTCAGGAGGGGGATGCATTTGTGTTTGTTGCCAGGGTGGAGGTATATGGAAGGGGAGCTCAGATGGCATTCAGGCAGTCCCTATGGTCTCCCCTACCTGACCTTGTCACTCAGGAGCTCTTTGCAATGGCCATGGAATGGAGCCTGGTCACCTTCCCAGTGAAGCCAGCTTCCCTTCAGCTGCAGGAAAGCATTCTGCCCCTGGACCAGTGGGTATTCCAGATTGCTGTGACTTGAGGCATTGCTGGGCTCTGGAAGAAAGGTCTTCTTGGCAGGTTTCTCTTCTTCAGGATGATGAGCCATGTTGGATACACAGTTCCCTGCAAAAGAGGAGAACTCAGCACCTACTCCTGTAACCTGTCCCTTTCTGTTTCTGTGCCCCCAGGCGCCGACGCTGGGAGACGGAAAGAGAGGAGCGGGAATAGTATGTTGTTTTTTCAGGGTCTCATTTCTTGTCTCTTTCTTGCTCACTACCTCTCTCTCCTTTTTTCTTGCAGCTGTCTTGCTTCTGAACTAATCTAAATGGCTGGGAGTTTGGGCATGAATTTGTGTCTCTTGGTGGATTTGTGCTCTTCTTTCTCTCCCCTTTGTGTCATCCACTACCACAGCTGAATGCACCCTGGTTTTCCCCTAGTAGCCCTTAAATGCTCCTTGAGAGCAGTAGTGCCAGGGAGCTTTCAGTCCTGACCAAGGCAGAGGGTGGTGTATCACATGCCCTGCTCTATCTGCTTGTGTCCAGCTATCCTGCCTTATGATGGAAGTAAACAAACCCGCTTGCCTGAGCACACAGTACACTTGGTCACCCAGGTGCAGGAGAGGCTACTTTTCCTGGTCCTTCTTATTCCAGGTTGCCACAAGAGCTGTTCCCTCGCCATCTGCAAAGGTAGGCAGATGCACAAAGAGGATCTGGCAAGAATACTGTCTTTCCTTTCTACCCCATGAGGCTGCTGGGACCAAGGCAACATTTGGCCCTTGTCCCTTGCCACCTAACCCACACCCAGCAAGGCAGTGCTCTTGATTTTCTTTCTTCCCATGTGGAAGAAACCTTTTGCCTCAGTGCTGCTGAAAGTATCCTTTGTCACCTTGGTCTGGTGGTACCCATTAAGCCCTACCATGGACTGTCCTCCGTGTTCTTACCTCTTTCTTGCTGCTTTTATGCCTGAGAAAAGACCATTGCATGTGCCTTGCTGGGTATGTGCTGCAGAGGGAACGATCACAGCTGGCAGTGCAAGCCTGCCGTGGTCACTCCAGCCACACTGATTTGTGTCCGAGACCAGGGCAGCAAGCTGCAGCCTCCTTTTCCCACTGGCAAAGCATGGCCCTGCTACTGCCTTAAGGGAGGTACAAGAACATGCCTCTTTTCACAGCCGATCCTTGCCCTCAGGAGCAGAGCAGTCAGAGTTGTTAGAGGTGGTGGTTGCTGTGGTACATGGCACAGAGGGGACCCCTTGCTCATGCTTGATTGCTTCACTAGTGGTTGGCCCTGCTTCAGGTGTGTGGCAACTTTTCACTTCTAACATCTTGGAGGGGGAGTAAGGCTGAGGTAGTAGAGCCATTATGCTCTGAGGATTTTTCAGGGGGCAGCTTCATTTATCCCCTCAAATGCTTGTCTCTCTCCAGGGGACCACTTCTTCCTGCTCCTGTTTTTCATTTGAGCTTGCTGGAGCCATCTGCTCCACATGTACCACCACTAAAGCTACTGCATGTGCTGGGACAGTGTTAGCAGCCAGAAGCCTCTAAAAACTTGCAGAACTCAGTGAGGAAGTCTCATTCTGTCTGTGCTCCTTCAAGGCTAATGGCACATTCCCATCCCAGCTGTTCTCTGCTGGAGAGTGCAGTGACTGGTGGTGGGTTAGGAACATGTATATGTCACCTGGTGCTCTCAGCCCCTGAATGTACAACATTGGTCTTTGCAGGAGAGGGTATCCTCCTCTGATGTGTTCCCTTTACCTGACAACCAGCAAGTGCCCTTGTCCTGTGATAGTCAGAGCTTGCAGTAGCCATCAACAATCTTATTTGGCAACTCAGTCTGCACTGGGAGGTCATAGCAACCCACTTGCACCTCTGTGTATGAGGGAAGTGATCACAGAGCCCTGTGGGGCTTTGCCACCTGTGCAGTCACCTCCAGCTTTGCACCCCAGCAAGCCCTTCAATGGCATGCCTGGCCTGCCCTCTTGGAGCCTGTGATTCCTTTGGCATGAGGCTAACTGTGCCTCAGACCCTGGCCTTCTCCTTCCCTGGCAAGGCCTGCACCAAACCTGCATCATGCAAGATCCCACCTTAATCTTGTGATTTAGGGCAGTCTTGCTTACACCCACTTACACTGCTTTCATCTTTTCCATAGTGCTTTGCATTAAAAAAATCTCCATCCAAGTGCAGGTGCTGTTGGAGCTCCCTATTCAACTTTTTATCTTTGGCAAGGTTTTGCATCCTCTGTCTTCTAAACTCTTCAGGTCACCCTGATTATTGTCACTGCATCCCCCTGCACAGAGCTGAGTTATCCTGGTTATCCAAAAACTCATGGTGTCATCATGCTGGGCTTTTCTCAGGGCAGAAATTTCTCTTCAGCAGAAATTTGCCCTCACTCCCTGTGCCCAGCTGCAAGGCCTCAGTGATTATAAAGAGCTGAAGGTGTGAGAGCTGGGTTGAAGCTGTCTCTCCCTCCAGCAGAGCAGGGTGTTGGGTAATGGCAAGCTGCACACCACTGTCTAATCAGCACTGCTGTAGTCCCCTGACCTTCAGCTAATCTCTTTACCCTGTTTCTGTTACTTCCAGCCAGGAGCTGGGGACTCAGCAGGTGCTACTTTGTTCTGAGAGAGGACATGTCTCATTCACTTTGCTTCAGAATGTTCATGAGGATCTCTGCTTGTTCTCCTTCCCATAGTGTTATCCACTTCCTCTCTAGCACTTCTCTCAGCAGCTGTTTGTCTGTGTTCTTGCCTTCTTACCCTCCTTGAGCCTGTACTGACTAAAGGGAGACTATATTTTCATTTTTTTTCCTTTGTTTCTAGACTTCAGATCAGTCATCTTTCTTCTTGCATCTCCGAGATCCCAGCCTGCTGTTGTCACCTTGCAAGTGCTGTTTAATTTAGATCTCTAGACCATTTTCTTTCCTCCTTTTCCAGCTGCCCTCTGCCTCTGTAGTGGGCACTGTTGTCAGCCTTGGATGCTTCTGCTGCAGGTTCTTCATCTAGGTCCCTGCCTCTGGCTGGAGTAAAGTGGTTTTGTGATATTCACCCCTTTTGCTTTCCTGTCCTTTAGCATGGAGACATTCAGTTTTAGCTGTCTGCCCTGCTCCTGCTCAAGGGATTTCCAGGTTGGAGGCTCAGCTGAGGCTGGGAGGCAGGTTGCACTGAGCCTGGCTCCAGGCAGCTGCATTCTTCCTCCTGCATTGAAGCACTAGGGGTGGGGAGGACTGGTGTAGCAGGATGCAGCCCACCAGGCTCCTTCCTTCCTCTTCCTGAAGATGAGTGAGGTCCTCCAGGACAGGAACTGCTCCCAGTGCCTCTCCAGCTGTGCCAGAGCAGCTGTGGCAGCCTCCAGTTCTCACTTCCTTTCTGCTGTCTAAACCCTGTGCTAAATAGACCTTATCTCTCCTCTGTGGCAGCCTCTGCTCGCAGGGACTACCACAAAGTACTGAGTGCCTTTCAGAAGGTGCCAAACAAGTAACATCCATGGGCTAAGCCCATAGGCTTTGCCAGGCTCAGCATGCCATCTGAGGAGGGTTCTCTCTTTACTGCTATCTCTGATCTTACCTCTCTCCATCTCACTGGGTGCAAACTGACCTGAATTAACCTCTCGTCTCCTGGGTGCTCTTGGTTCCTGGCCAGGCTGCCTCTTCGCATCTTCTAACTTTCTCCCTCACCTCCCACTTGTCATTTTAGCGTAGCCTCCGCCCTGCATTCTGACAACCATGACCGCTACGAGCGCCTCACCTCCGTCTCCAGCTCTGTGGACTTCGACCAGAGGGACAACGTGAGTAGCCACAAGAGTCAGACACTTTGCGGGGCCAGGAGCCCACAGCTTGGCTGAGCCAAGGGCTCTTCAGAAGAAACACTTATGCCTGTTCCTGGGCCTTAATTTCCACATCTTGTAGTGTGTGAGTGCAGTGTAGAGCTCAGGGAACTATGCAGCTCTTAGACGCGTGCTTAAATAAATAGGTTCATCCCTGTGGCTTAACAGACATCTGTCCAGCCTATAATCTCATTACAAACAATGCTTACTTGCCACCTCTTCCTCACACTGCAGTATACTGCTACTGGCTTTTTCCTCGTTGAAGGGGAGGACAATGGGTGTGATGGATGGGGGGTGAAGCTCCCCCAGATGTCCTTTGAGGAGCATTGCCTTGGTCCAGCCTACCTTCCCAGTCATTACAGAGCTTCTCTTGTCCAGCATGATGGCTGAAGTACCTGTATGCTGACTTTTCTGGGTCTGACATGGCTTTGAAGAGCTTCCATATTAGTCAGGAGCCCATGGGTTGCCTGGAGGTTGAGCTGCCAGTTGGTAGGGGAGAGCCACACAGCAGAGTCCAACTTGTGTTGTGCTCTATGGAGTAGCACTGCCACCTCCTTCACCTTGGCCCATCTGTGGCTCTGCATATCTGGATATTTGGATGCTTGTGGTCTGCCCCCTCCCAAGCCAAGTATGTGGATGTGCAAGGCTGCCAGCCTGGTCACTGGGACCTTTGAAGGAGGGAGCTGGGATAAAGGAACACAGAGTGTTGTGAAACAGTTCTGTTTTCTGTTTTTTTTGCACAGGGTTTCTGCTCCTGGCTGACAGCCATCTTCAGGATAAAGTAAGTGCCCCAGGACCTCTATGGGGGACTCACGTGGGGAAGGAGTGGCAATGCAGGGTTGTTGGGACATCCAGTGCAGTACAGCTTCATGAAGTGCTGCAGCCTCCTCTCTGAAGAGCACAAGTGAAGTTTGTCCTCTGGAGAGGATAAGCAAAGACAGGATTACGTGAGGAGTCCGAAACCAAAATAAGGTCACAAAGTGAGTCTGTGACAGAGAACCCAGGCCCATGGCTGCCCCACCTCAGTCCCATCTCAGAAACACTGTCCATTGCTCTGCAAGGATACTCATCTCCCTGGCACTATTGCTAGGGGTGCTGCTGTCTCAGGAATGGCTACGATGAGAGCACTGGAGCATGCAGTGAGTTACTTTCAGCCTGGTGATACACAGGAGTAGTCTCCCAAGCACTTCTCTTCACAATACTGTGGGATAGCATCAGCATCTGTATCTTAGTGGGAAGGCAAGGCCCACCTGAAGGGTATAAGATGTGTCCAGTTGCCTCTCCTGGACAGAGAGCAGGGCTGTGGGGAGCAGGGCTGGGTAATCATTGCACAGACAGGTTTTTGCCCAGGCTGCTTCAAGGCTGAGTGCTGGGCTCCCAAACCCAGCTCTGTAGGGCAGAACATGGAGTGCTGTGTGTGGTCAGATCAGGAGAGCAGCTGCTACCCTGTACTTTTCCCCAGCACTTGAGGAAATGTAGAAAATTGCCTGACAGCTTTTCTCTCCCTGGCAGGGATGATGAGATCCGGGACAAATGCGGGGTTGATGCAGTGCACTACCTGTCCTTCCAGAGGCACATCATTGGGCTGCTGGTGGTTGTGGGTGTGCTTTCCGTGGGCATCGTGTTACCTGTCAACTTCTCAGGGGACCTGCTAGGTGAGAACAAGGAGCCTTTGGCTGGGCTGGGGCATCTGCTTTCAACACCATGTTCCAGACCACTGGGTAGCAGGGGAGGGCAGGACAGGACTGGCACAGACAACTCTAACTGCTGTCTCACTTTGACTGTAGTGCATCCACAGGGTCATCCTGTGTAACTTGGGTTTTTAGGTATTCTGCAGGTGATTCTCTTGCTGTAGCTCACTCTAGTGGTGCTCTGTCCCACTCAGTATAACTGAACATGTTTGTGTCTGCCTCTTTCTCTCTAGAAAACAATGCCTACAGCTTTGGGAGGACAACTATCGCTAACCTGAAGTCTGGGTATGTGTGGGCAGGGATGGGATGTGTAACTGAGGCCCTTGAGGGATGTTTTGTAAATATTCACTTGCTGCAGAGCCTCATCTCCTTTAAAGTTGTATTTCTGCCCTTGCTGTGAGGCTACTGTCCCTTCTCCAATTTCCAGGCTGAGCTCCTGGAATTTGCTTGTAGGGCTTTACTGTGCTATGCTGAATACACTCATGACCCAGTGCCTTCAGGACCTGACCAGCCATACACAGACTTGTAGTGGCAAGCTTGCATTAACCTTTGTGGTCTCCCTTGTGACAGGAATAACCTGCTGTGGCTGCACACCACCTTTGCTTTCCTGTACCTGCTGCTGACCGTGTACAGCATGCGCCGGCACACTTCCAAGATGCGCTACAAAGAGGATGACCTGGTGAGCAGGATCTGGCCACTCCCACAGGCACATTTTCCTATGCCCTGTGGTCACATCAGGTAGCCTTGGAGAGAATGCTGAGCACCTCAATTTCCACAGCAATTTAGTGCTGTCATATTTGTATTTTGCCTGGCCAAAAGCAAATCACCTCCAGAGAAACAGCCATGACTGCCTGTGGGGAAACAGGAGAGGCCTGCACTGGGTAAACATGTGGAAGGATTCTTCCTCCCATTCTTCCTTATGGGTTGTTCCAGCTGCTTTTGCCTTCATTTCTGAAAGATAGCTGTGTTTTGTTCAGGCACCTACAGTGTAAGTCCCTAGCCTGTCAATCTGCAGCACACCCAGGTGCAGGATGACAGCAACTAGCAGCAGCACAGGAGAGGGGTAGCCCTGATGGTGCTGCTCTTTTTCACTGATGCAGGTCTTGGGAGAGGGAGCTTGCTGCAATCTGGTCTTTTACACCATCCACACCTACCTGTCTTCTCCTTTCTCTCTTCTTTCCAGGTGAAGCGAACTCTATTCATCAATGGGATCTCAAAATATGCTGAGCCAGAGAAGATCAAGAAGCATTTTGAGTAAGTCTCACTGTGTCCCTAAAGACTACTCTGTAATAGGGATATATTATTAGGGTAGTACTGGTGCTATCTAGAATGGCAATAATACATTGAGAGCAGAGAGCTAGGCAAAAGCAGTGAATACCTTTATTTTGGGCCTCTCACTTTTCTTTTTCTGCTTTTTATTTGAATTTGAAGTATCCTTTGTTAGAATAGGCCCAGTTATTTCTTGCAGAGCCATCAGGGGTCAGTGTGGTAAGCAATGGACAGAGTATGTCTTGAGTTGTAGTTAAGTTCACAGATGAGATACAGGCAGGAGCTGCTCAAGCAGTAACTGGGATTTTGTGCTGCTGCCCTGATTACAGTCCTTGTAGAAAGTATATCTGTTTAACAAGAAAATTAAATTCCTCCTCTATCAAAACCTCGCTGTCAGGACCATGTTTAGAAGCATCATGGATAGAAAATAAATGCTTTGTACCCTTCGGGAACCCTTCTGCCTCTTTCTGACCACAAGTCTGTGAAGGCACAGAGGGAAGTGCCGGGTCAGAGAGGCTCCAAGCTGCTATAGGGCAAAAGTCCAGAAAGGCTCCTTGTGCCAAAGCCTAAAGGATGTAGCATTTGCCCTGTATTTTGTGTCTGCTGTAAGGGACAAAGCCTGCAGGCTCCCCTGCAAACTCTTGGTATGCATCACTGTATCCAGCCCAGGACACTCTTCTCAAGGCCAGAAAGAAGTCCTGAACACTTGGAGTTCGCTTGCGGGGTACCTTTGGTGCCAGTTGTGATGAACTGATGCTTCTCATCCACAGGGAGGCCTATGCCAATTGCACTGTCCTGGAGGCCCGTCCCTGCTATGATGTTGCCCGGCTGATGTTCCTCGATGCAGAGAGGTAACCTCTATTTTGGGAGAAAAGGCAGAGTGGGCTGATACCCCCTCAAAAGCTCTGGTGCCACAGAGCTTTTATGAGTCATCCTCTTTCTTTCCTTTCTTCCTTCTCTTCCACTCTTGTGTTTCAGGAAGAAAGCTGAGCGTGGACGAATCTACTTCACCAACCTGCAGAGCAAGGACAACACCCCATCCATGATCAACCCCAAGCCTTGTGGCCATCTGTGCTGCTGTGTCATCAGGGGCTGTGAGGAGGTAGGGGAGAGCTGGAGGTGTTGGGCAGCAGTTGGGTGTCCTGTGCCCAGATCATTTCTCCTCTGACCTCTGTCCTGCTTAGGTGGAGGCCATCGAGTATTACACCAAGCTGGAGGAGAAGCTCAAAGATGACTACAAGCGGGAGAAGGAGAAGGTTAATGAAAAGCCTCTGGGGATGGCCTTTGTCACCTTCCACAATGAGACCATCACAGCCATGTGAGTGCAGATGGTCCTGCCCTCCCTAAGAAGGTGACTTGTCCCAGCCTTTGCCTTAAATCAGAAGAACAGCAGCGCTAAGGCGTCTTCTCAACTTGTGCCTGCCCACCTTTTGTGTCAGCATATCCCTCTTTCTCTTGTCCAGAATCCTCAAAGATTTCAACGCTTGTAAGTGCCAGGGATGTGCATGTCGTGGGGAGCCCAGAGCCTCCTCCTGCAGTGAGTCCCTCCATGTCTCCAACTGGACTGTCAGTTATGCTCCTGACCCACAGAACATCTACTGGTGAGCAGTTCTGTAGGGTTCAGTGGCCCTTCCAGTGGGAAAGGGGTGCACCCTCCCTTTCTCCCTCTTCATCTGCTCCTCCGGTAACTGAGTGAGTTGTTCTTGCTGAAGCCCCAGCCTGGCTGAGCTAGAGGCCTGATCTGACTGGGAGGAGGAAAGCCTTGGGCCAAGGCTGGGCTGTGGTGTGCATGCAAAGCTCCACACCTGGTATTCTATCCTGTGCAGCCATCCTGATGCCCTCTTTCTCCATCCCAGGGAGCACCTCTCCATCCGCGGCTTTATATGGTGGATCCGCTGCTTTGTGATTAATGTGGTCCTCTTCATCCTTCTCTTCTTTCTCACCACTCCTGCTATCATCATCACCACTATGGACAAGTTCAATGTCACCAAGCCCGTGGAGTACCTCAATGTAAGGACTTTGGAGACAGGTGCAGGGTGGGTAACACAGGAACCACCCCAAGGCACAACATCCCCTGCAAGGCTGGGGATAGGGGGAAAGATTGTCATTGTTGCCCGGGTTCTGACCATGAGGGAGGTGCTGAGCCTGGACAGGGTGCAGTGGCAGTCGCAGTGCTGGGGCCTTGGCATCAGCAAAGGCAACTGTACCTGTGGCTGGCACAAGAGCTGGTGCACTGTGTAACTATGCAATTTCTTCTCTGCCTTGTTGCAGAACCCAATCATCACCCAATTTTTCCCCACACTGCTGCTGTGGTGCTTCTCTGCTCTTCTGCCCACCATTGTATACTACTCTGCCTTCTTCGAAGCACACTGGACCAGGTAAGGACAGCCAGCACCTGTTCTTACCTTCTCAGTGATCTGATGGCTGCTAGACACTTCTCACTGACATAAGCTACAGGCTGGATCTTTGTGCTTGAACTTCTGTCCTCCACTCCAAGCATGGTGTTATATTGCACCTCTTGGGAACCCGGGGACTGCTGTGGACAGATGTTCTGCCGGTCTGTAGCTGCTGTTGTGCAGCTGGGTTGTCTGAGCAGAGCTTGACAGGCCTACAAGAAGAGGAAAGCTGGGAGGAGTTGGGGCTGGTCACTATGAGAAATGTTAATAGAGAGGGAAGTCTCAGCTCAGGTGAGCAGACAAGGGTGGTGTGCCTCTTCCATGTGTAAGATGTAGTAGTTCCAAGGAAAAATCATTTTAGCTGCTCTGGCTTCTGGCCACAGGGAAGGCGCTTGAAGTACAGAGCACTAGAAGCATGCTGCTTGTGAGGCACATTCCCCACAGGACATGCAATGTAAACTTGTTTTCTGGTCTGTGTTGCAGAGACTGGTGAGGAGGGTGTCACCAGCTCTTGGGATTGCAGGTCAGAGAAGATGATTGCAGAGCCTGTGAGACAAGGGGAAAGAAACAGAGACTCGATAACAGATTTCAAATGTGCCAGAGGGAAAGGGGATGTATTCATGTACTGGGAACAGACAGGGTGGGATTTAGATTAGACATTGGGAAGTGCTTACTGGTGGGAAGCCATTGGGAGCACAGTTTGTGTGGTTGGTGGGGTGAAAGGTTAACAGCCTTTCTATCCTCAGGTCTGGAGAGAATAGGACAACCATGCACAAGTGTTACACCTTCCTCATCTTCATGGTCTTGCTGCTGCCATCGCTGGGCCTGAGCAGGTAGGGGTTGTGGGAAGGGAAGGCAAGTACAGAGATGTGGAGCACAAGGAGGATTGAGGTGCAGCCCTGATTGTTTTCTTTTTACAACATCCTTTTCTCACTGCACTGGTGCCCTGGCCACCATCGCCTTGGGAGACTGGTGTTTAATTTTACTTGAGGGAGAGCAGGCCAGACCATACAAGACTGGGTCTCTGGGACTTTATTGACTCAATCTGCAGACACATTGACATGGTGTTAAAAATAATGCATCAAAAGTTGGTGTGGTAGATGAGTATGTGTGAAAAGTCTGCTTGACATCTGCTGGTGAAGGAGGCATTCTCCTCTTCTGTGCTCAGTGTGCAGTCCAAATTTTGCACAAAACTAGTTAATTCCCCCTTTAAGCCAGAACTTGAATAGGTTGTGCTGCTTGGCTGGGTGGGATAGTGTGGGTACAGAAGTGCTCATCTGTTTGGGTGTATGCCTCAAATCTTCCTGGTGGGCTTATAGAATTGCCCTGTGGGAAATACTGATGTATCACCTGCCACCATTGGTGTGGGCTCTAGTGCTGAACAGGGGCCAAGCAGGGTAACAGTGCGAGGGGAAAAAAAACTGGGAAGTGGGTGGGGGACAGGGAACTCTGGCTGTGCTAGTTCATTCTTTACACATTGTGGGGTCAGGGATCTTTAAGATCCTTCCCAAGCCATTCTATGATATTATTGTCCACACCCCACCTAAATTCCATATTTGAGATATAACCCGTCAGTGGTGATGTCAGGCAGCTGAGAATAGACAAACCCTCTGACAGTGGCAGAAGAATAGTCCTTCGTCCCACTGGTCGACTACATGTTTGCAACAGATTAAAAATGCTTTGTTGCATGTAAACTTGCATCTTGGACAGGTGAATGCTCTCAGAACCTTTGCATTTTGACCACAAAACAGACTGCACTTCCTTCTGAGAAGTCAATCCCCTTGCTGTTGCCTGTACTCCACCAGTGCCAGAGGATTGGATAGTTTTATATAAAAACATCAAAATGGAGGAAAATGGGATTTGTTTCTTCTAAGGGATTTTTTAAATCTCTTGTTGGAGGGTACCTTGTACCTAACCAATTTCTTCTGTAGAGTCAGTCATCTGTTCTTTACATGCATGTTATGCCCAAACAGAGGAGAGAGGAGGAAAAATATTGATAGGATCAGGGTAAAGGGATAAGAACACACATGAATGGGAAGCTTTACATCCCTTTTTGAGTGTTGCATTGTTCTATTTTTTTCCAATGTCCAGTTTACATAATTGCTGGTGACACACTCCAACAAGGAACAAAACAGTCTATGGTCAGAGTTTTGGATCTTTCTAGAGCAACTTCTTCATATTTGCCACGTGCATTTGTCTGTCACTGCTTCTGATGGTTCATCTCTTCTTCTTGCCTTCTTCCCCACAGCTTGGATGTATTTTTCCGCTGGTTGTTCGACAAAAAATTCCTTGCTGAAGCTGCTGTGCGATTTGAGTAAGTGGAGTTGAGCAGAAAAGCTTTGTTTACAATGGAAGGTTGTTCTTGTCATCCAAAGGTTATGGGGGCTCCCAGCTGCTGCCCTGCAAAAAGGAGCCCCCTTTGCAGTCTGCTCTTGCTGCATCTCCTCAGGTGTGTGTTCCTGCCAGACAATGGGGCTTTCTTTGTGAACTATGTGATCGCCTCTGCCTTCATCGGGAATGCCATGGACCTGCTGCGCATCCCTGGTTTGCTCATGTACATGATCCGCCTCTGCCTGGCCCGCTCGGCGGCCGAGCGGAGGAACGTCAAACGAGTATGTAGCGGGGCTGAGGGCTGGGTTGTGGCCTGCACCCAGGGAGGGGAGTGCTGCAGTGGGACCCCATTTGGGGGCCTTGCCCGGTGCTGTGTGTAGAGCTGGGGGTGCTGCACGTGCCCGCTCAGCTCTCACGGTCCTCCTGCTGATGGGTCTCCATTCCCTCCTGCAGCACCAGGCCTATGAGTTCCAGTTTGGGGCTGCTTATGCCTGGATGATGTGTGTCTTCACTGTAGTCATGACATACAGCATCACCTGCCCCATCATTGTCCCTTTTGGTAAGCCATACCCCTCTGCCTCCCTGTGCCAGAGATGGAGGAGAGGCAAGAAGGCTGATGTGGGGGAGACATTCCCTCTCAGTCTAGCAAAGATGCTGATGCCCTGCTCTTCTGGCTTCTCTCCCCTTCTCCCAGGGCTCATGTACATGCTGCTTAAGCACCTGGTGGACCGATACAACCTGTATTACGCTTACCTGCCTGCCAAGCTGGACAAGAAGATCCATTCAGGGGCTGTGAATCAGGTAGTGGCAGCCCCCATCCTCTGCCTCTTCTGGCTCCTCTTCTTCTCCACAGTGCGCACAGGTGAGCACTGGGCTGGGATGCCACCCCTTTGCCTCCTACTGAACTACTTCCCTGGCCAGGCTCTGATCCTGGCAGCCTCCAGCCACAGAGCACAGTCACAGTCCTTCTGACACTGCCACTTTGGTTTTCCTTTGCCCCAGGGTTCCTGGCCCCAACTTCCATGTTTACCTTTGTGGTCCTCGTGATCACCATTGTGATCTGCCTGTGTCACGTCTGCTTTGGGCACTTCAAATACCTCAGCGCTCACAACTACAAGGTGAGGCAGAATGGTTGGGTGTGAGACCCTTCTCCTTGGTAGCACAGCTCAACCACAAAACAGCACAGGCTCTGGGCCTGCTCTTTGGCAGAGCTGACTTCACAGAGGGGATAGTCCTGAAGCTGTCTCTGCTGCCTGTATACTGCTCCTGAGGTGGGACAAGTATGTTGCCCTGGCAGTCTCAATTTCTCCTTTTGTATCCAGATTGACCACACAGAAGTGGATGCCATGGACAACAGGCAGAACGGGAGACCTGCCACCACTCTGCCGGCTCCCAAATCAGCTGTGAGTCACCATCCCCACCTCTTTGCCCTGGCACACCTTACCTGAGTTTGGAAAGGGGGAGGTAACTCCCAGTCTCAGTACCTCACTTCTCACTTCTCATTTTTCTGAGTCAGCACCTGGATCCTCCCAGTGAGGGTGGGAGGCAGCTGTTGGGCACTGCTCCCCTCACCTGCTCTGGGTGATGAAGTGTAACCCCCCCACACACACCTCTATCCCGCTGCTCCTCAGATGCTGTGCATTTACTTTCCGTCTCTCTTTCGGCTGGGACGGTGAATCCAGCCGGGTCAGTCTCCCTTCTCATTCTGCATCTTTGCACGCTTGCACGCCAGCAGAGGCTGTCACCCACAGGCTTGTCCTAGTGCCCACTCAGAGGGGTCTCCGTGGACATTGCCCTGAAGGCCATGGAAGTGCTTTGGGGAATCCTCTCTCCCCGGTCCGGCATTCTGAGACCCCCAGAGTTGGTTTTTGGAACTTCACCTTGGCTCAGCTGGCTCACTCCAGCTGCTTCCTTCCACAAGGTTTTTCTAGTGGGGATCTACACAGGGATGCAGAGATGGGGTAAAGCAGAGCCTCCTGCTTCCTCAGGAGAGCAGGGCTGGGGTGTAAACATGTAATCCAGACTCCTTCCTAGTCTCCAGACACCTAAGAGCAGCAACATTTAGCCAAAAGGAGAATCCCTATAAAAAGCAGACAGGGCTTCAGGGACACATCTACTAACAAAAAAGGGAGTGCAGTCTTCCAGGTCACATGGGCTCCAAAGAGCCTGAGAAGCCACATTCTTTCCCAGCCCAGGTGCCTTGTCCCAGAATGCTGGGGTTTGAAACACATCCAGTGTTTCAGGGCCAAGCCCCACTCTTAAACCTTTCCTGATGTATTCTACTGAGTCTGGACATTTCTTTGGCCTCCCAGCAGATCCCCACGCTCAGCCTCATGCATGGTGCTTAGTGTGTTGTGCTCTGCTTCCTGGAGAAGTTCCTTAGACTCACTGTGTTTCTGCTCTCTCCCTGCCCTTCCTGCCCCATTCCTGGTCGTGACAGAAGTACATCGCCCAAGTGCTTCAGGACTCCTCGCCGGAGGGCGAAGCAACAGAGTCGGAGGAGCAGGGATCGCAGGATGAGGAGCTCATCAACGCAGATGGCATGAATGACACAGATTTCCAGTCGTGTGAGGACAGCCTGATAGAGAATGAGATCCACCAGTAGGGACCTCAGAGGGCGGGAGGGGCAGGAGGCCCAGGAGCAGGGCAGGCTGTGCGCACGGAGACCTGGGAAGAGGCACCCGAGGGTGCTGGCTGCTGCCCTGGCCCTCCCGCCGCCCAGGGCCGCTGCCTTCAGTGAGGGCAGGGACCCTGCTGCAAGCTCTCCATCTCCCTGCCCCTCCACCCCTTGCCAGCCCGGCTGCTCGGCAGGCATGCTCTTTATAGCTACCTTCTTCAGCGCATCCCTGGCCCCCAGACTCCCAGAGGCTGGGGAGGAGGGAGACTGTAACCCCCACAGTGCTGCCCTGGACCTGCAGGGAGGAGGAAAGCTGGGTGCTTTGTGGGAAGGGGCATAAGGGGAACATTTGGGGTCTTCTGAGCAGGCAGCTGTATCCCCTGTCTTGCTGGTGAGAAACACTAATAATTTATTAGATTTACAGGAAGGTGATAAATGAAAATCTTCAGTCAGTCTATTGGAAACCCCACTCAGGGTGGGGTTGGCTTTTGTTGCACCTTCTCCCTGTGCCTGTGTGTGCCCTTTCTCAACTGCTTCCAGCATCCAGTTGGTGCAGCATCCCAGGAGCTGGTCCAGGCCCAGGGGTGGTGACAGGCTTCCCCCTCACCACTGGGATGGTGATGGTGACAGCCTGGTTTCATGGTCAAGGGTGGCATCATGCCAGGGAAGGGGCATTGGGTTGGCATGTGCTAGACAAGCCTTCACAGGGTGAGGGGTGCTGAGGGCATTTCTTATGAGCAGGAGGAGGCGCAGGCAGCCTCTCCCCCAGGTCCTGTTCCCTTCTCCCCCAGGGCAGGGGTTTGCAGCATCATTTGAAGTGGCATTTTTCTTTGCACATTTTACTCCCCTTTCAAACAAATCAACCTGACCCCCATGTGGTACTGCAGTCCCCCTTTTGCTGCCCTGTGTCTGCACAGCAGGGTCAGGCTTGGGGCTGGGGGGGCTGTGTGGGGGTCTCCTGGGTGCTAGGGAGAGGGGAGGAAGGGTCTCAGGCTAAAGGCCCTCAACGCCCTGCAAGATCAGCACTGCCTGGTTGCAATGAGGCCCCATGGGCTTCCTTCCCTGAGCTGCTGCAGGGTCTTCTCCCAGCTGAGGTGGTCAGAGAGGGAGGGAGCCCTGGGAGAGCAGTCTCTAGGAGCTGTCTCCAACCAACCAACCCATCTTCAGGAGCACAAAAGCCTCACGGGGCTATGCTGACTTTCTTCACCTGGTGTAGGCTCCCCTGCTACCACCCAGCCTGAGAGAGGGGGGTTGTTCCTCTCCTACCTCTTGCCCTTGACCCCTCCCTGTTGATAGCTGTGTTCCAGAGGCAGGCAGGGAACAGGATGGGTGAGAGAGGTGGACTGGAGCCCCTGGCACATGGAAGGAGGACTGACCCTGTTTAAAGACACTTTGTGAGGCTGTTTCTGGTCAGTATCAGTTGCCCTCAATTGCTTCCCCCCTCCTCTTGTGTAAAATGTAAAGGAAAATAATAAATCCCTCTGCTATTTAGCTATATTTATTTCCCTCGAACCCTGCCACCATCCTGTTTGGTGCTCATTGCGGACACTATCACCCTCCCTTTGCCTGTCATCTGTGGGTGCTGCACCAGCTCCCTGGGGCTGTGCCCTCCAGGGCCTGAGGGGCTGGGTGAAAGGGGACGGTCATTTACCTTTTCAATCACCCGTGCTGGCCCTGGAGCTCAAAGCACTTTAATCAACCAGAACAAGTGAAGTGTCAGCCCTGCCCACCTCAGCTGCCAGGAACGGTGGTCACATCTTACAGCTTTTCTCCCCTGTGCCTCCCAGTAGAGGAAAGGAGCCAGACCCACAAAGAGCAGGTGGGGGGCTGTTCCAGGGAGGACATAGCTGCCTTTCCTGTATGAGACCTCTGTAGGAATCCCACAGAAAAGGGTGGAGGGAACAGAGATGTGGGTCTTCAGTGCATGAGGAGGGCAGGGCACACCAGCTTCCAGGGCTTGGCTGGGGCTGGAGCACAGATGGGTGTGAAGGGGCACGGTGAGAGTCACCTGTCCCCTCCAAGGCAGCGGCCAGGAATGAAATGAGCATGTCAGCTGAGAGTTCCTGGTCCACTCACAGGGTGGGGCAAGGGGGATGTTGATCCTGCTTCCCTATTCTCGCACCCACCTACTGCCCTTGCTCCTGGTCCAGCAGGGGGCTGGGATGCTATGGTCTCTGTAGGTATGGCCATGCTCTGGGGCTGCCTCTGCAGCTGTCAGGGCCCTGCCCACAGAGAGCTGTGTGTTCTGAGTGGCACTGTCTGTGTAGAGATGTGTATAATACCCTGTATATATTTGTGTACAAAAGAAAAAAGGAAAAAAAGGAGCTGTTGTTTGTGCAGTCTTTTCTTTCTGGGGGGGGTTGGGGGCTGGGACCTGGGAGGAGAGGACCCCAGTGCAGGAGCATGCGTGGTGCAAAAGGAGGAGGGGGGACTAGTGTGAGCACAAGCCCTGCCCTGCTGCCAGGAGTGCAGCCATGGCTCACAGGCTCTCCAGCATGAATAGCTTTCCCTCTGACTTGCAGAGACATCGGAGACTTTGCTGCCAAAAACAGGTGGAGAGGGAGCTGTGTGCACTGAGGCTGGGATGGAAGAAGATGGTTTGGGAATGATGTGGTAGGGGAGTTTCTCTGATAGCCTCATGTCATTACATGTCAGCCCACCCACACTGTTCCAGTAGGAAGTTACGCAGCCACTCCTGCCATATCTGTTCAAAACCTGGACAGCTTAAGCCTTTGAGAAAGTGTGAGGGGTGCTAGACCCCTGGAGCACCGAGGAGCGCTTTCCCAAAACATGATGCTGCTCATGTGTCAGCCATCCCCCAGGCTGCTCCCTGCTGCTCTCTGCAGGCTGGATCTGGCGTGCTTCCCAGAGCCTGCTGCGTGCTGTGGCACTGCTCGTTGCTTGGAGGATGGCACAATGGAGAGGCGAGGCCTGGCGTGGGCTGCTCAGAGACGGACAAGTGACCCCAGCTCCGTCCCCGCCTCGCTGTGATCAGACCCCATCGCTTCGTGTGCAGCACCGACGGGACAAAAGACCCTCCTGCCCACAGCCAAAGGACAAGGGAAGAGGCAATGCCAGAGAACAAAGAACTGCAGACAGAAAGAAGAACCGTGCTTGCTGCCAAGTCCCTGCAGCCAAGGGAAGCTTAAGGGAAGGAAACAAGGAAGTTGCACAGGGATTTTGCAGGTGTTAGGGAAACAGCTTCCAAACATAGGGAGAAGGACATGAGACAGCCTTTCTAACAGGATTACTGAGGAGCTGTCTCCTGCCTCAGGAGAGGGATCTGTGAAAGCAGCTTTGGAGGCCACTGAAGGGTAATAAGCCAGGAGCTGAACAGGACAACAGGGTCACAAGGACGGGCACAAACCCAAAGGAGGAACAAGCCCTGGCACTACAGGCTTCTTGCTCTTTGAAAGTACAGTGCTGCCCGCAGTTCCCTGCGGAGCTAATGATGTCCCCAGCAGGGACCCCCTTACACTTCCAGCAGCCCTGGCACCAACCCAGAGCAGGGCAGCCCAAGGCTGCCTCTGCACTAGGGGGGCAGAACAAGCTGCCTCTATCCTCTGTACCCTCTGTACAGGGATAGGGCAGCTCTAGTGGGTGCTGGCCAGGACCAGACTGGCTGCTTGTGCGTGCAGCAGCAGGACCTTGCTACAGCTGGTTTTAAATGTTTGGGTTGCCCTTCCCTCAGGCAAGAGACTTGGCTCCTGGCTCCATGTGCAACCTGCTCCCTGCTTAGGAAGGATTTACCTCCTGGGGTGAGGCCTGGGCTCCCACAGGCTCAGTGCCAGCTGCTGCACTGAGTCTGTATGGGCACGGCTTCCCGAGCTGCCAGCAGGCACCAGGCAAGGAGAGGGAGCTCCAGGCTTTGTGCCACCCTTTAGGATCACCCTGTTCAGCCCTGGCACCAAAAGAATGGCAATACAGAGCTTCTTTCCTGGGATGGGGCTGAGCTGAGCTGAGCTGCTTGTGCCAGACCTGGTCAGATATGCTGGGCTAAGCCACACCAGGCCAAGCTGTGCCAATCCACACTGAGCCATGCCATGCCAGGCAAAGCCATGTTGAGCACACAGGGTATGGTGCCAAGCCCTGTGTAGCCATGCCCGCTGGTAACAGCACCACCCAGCATAGCTGCACCGTGAGTCACGGAGGGCACGCAGGGGCAGCCCCGATGTGGCCGTGGAAAACCCCAGGGCAGTGGGACCTGCCTGGAGAGGAACCTGCTGGCACCCAGCAGCGAGGCCAGCTGCTGGTGCTGGCGTTGTTGACATGGGCTTTAAGGATTGAGGTGGTGCGGCCACAGTCTCCCCAGGCACGAGAAAAGGAAGAAGGGACACAACAGTCTGGGATATCCGGTGGGACCACTGTACCCAGCCGTGGCACCAGAAAGTCAAGTCCTGGGGACAGGCTGCAGTGCAGAGCTTCAGCCAGCTACGCCGCGGTGCCGGCAGTGTGGAGCAGTCACCCGCAAATCCATTCCTCGGGGAAAGTTGCTTCCTCTTATCCTTGCAGCCCCGGTTTCCGTATGCACCCAACCCTTTCCTCAGAACAATGGAGGAAGAGGAGCACGCCCATCCCGGCGGCACCCTTCCATCCCTGGGAGCTGGGAGAGGGTGACAGCAGACAGAACCTGACCATCACCCTCGATCCATAATCCCCTCCCAGTGCCTGTAAGCTGTCACTGCTCCTTTAATTCCCCCTCCCACTGCCCTCCCGGCTTTGCTCGTACGCCCTGCCCGCCGAAACTCCACCTTCCGCGGGGCTGTACCGAGCCGGGCTGGGCTGGGCTGGGCCGGGCCGAGCCGAAGCGGGCAGGGCGGTGGCGGCAGCAGCTTCCGTAAGTCCATCCCCCCATCCTCACCCTTATCCGACCCCCAGCATGGGGATAAGCACCGGGGGGGACCCCGAGCTGCGGGTCCGTCCGTCTCCCCCTCCCTGGCTGCTTCCTCCGTTTTCTAAGCTTATCTAGGCATGCCTACCCCTCCCATCCCCTTTCTGTCTGCCGGGATTTTTGCATTAGGTAACGCATCCGCAGACACCCAGAGACTTCCCGGTCGGGCCGGCGAGTAAATTGAATACCGCAGCTTCCCGGGATGCGCTGCCGACCCCAAAGCCAAGCCCGCATCCTGACAAAGGGATGCGGTAAATAAAGGGGAGCCTGTGAGAAACGAGGGTCTTTGTCATCTGGAGGGCTGGAAAGGGCCTGAGAGCTGCTTGAGCACTGTGGGATGCCATGGCTGTGATGCTTTGCCCCGAGATGAGTATGCGGCAGGATGCCGTGTGTCAGGGCTGGTTTTGAGGAAGGGAACTCCCCACTTCCGTTGATTTGCAAGAACAGCTGGCAAACCAGAGTTCTGCAAAGATTTTTGGCTGGACTTCAACAATGATGCTGCCCAAGGGCTTTGCAGTATGCGCTAAAGTGCGCAAGGTGTCAGGGACCCTGCAGGATCCAGTGTGCCTTTTTGCTCCCACCTGGGATGGATTAGAGGTGCCTCGAGTACTGGAAAGCATCATATTGTAGTTGGATGTCACCTGTGGTGGAAAGCTGCCCTGGGGGCTTGGCTTGTCCCGTCACACCCCTTCCTCCTCCGTGGAGGACCTGCAGTGTCCGTCAGCATAAGCTAGGGAGGTGTCAGCAGCTGACAACATTGCTTTAAAGACCCATGTGGTTCCTCTCCCATTCTGGGGTCTGAAATGCTTTTCTTTGCTCTGCGCTTGCGTGACCTCCGTCTGCCACTGAGCACAGCCTTCCCGAGTATTTTGAGCCACAGAGCTAAGAATAACTCATACGGTGCCCGTGTCTGCACAGAGCTCCCCATGTCCGCAGCCATGGCCACTGCTGGTAGGTAGGGTGGGAAAGGGTGCAGGGAACCTGCCAGGGCCTATGGGCAGGGAAAGTTTCCTGGTAGGTTGTGGTGTGAGTGCTGGGGAAGTGGGGAGGTAGGATCTGGAGGTAGTGTGGGCAGCTGTACTTCCTCAGTCCTCCTGTGTTCTGGGCAGTGTCTGGGACTGCAGAAGCCATCCTGCCAGCTCTGCAGGCACCGAGTGCCTTCCCTCTGGGAGAGACTGCCAGGGTGCTGGCTGCAGGGCAGGAGTCGTAGGAGGAGCTCCGTAGATTTGGGACCATCATAGAGGAGGGAAGGGCTGGCACTACCCTGGAGAAAAGTAGTGGGTTTAGAGCATCCCAGAGCAGGCGGAGTGATGGGGATGAGTAGATTTTTTTCTTTTGAAAAGTTTCTGGCTAGGACAGCCACATGGGTTAGCAGCCAAGTTTATGCTCTGTGCTTGTGCCAGGAGTTTGCACCCTATTCACTGTTGCCTGCCTTCCCGCTAGCTACCACAGCATTTCAGGACAAGGAAAGGCGCCTCTTTGGAGCCAGGCTGCACCCTGGGGCGGGAGAGGGCCAGCAGTGGCATTCGAGTTCGCTGCTCTGAGTGGGTTGCTGGCTCCTTGCTTATTTACCCAAGGACTGCGCCACTTTCTCACATGGAGAAACCTCTGAAGTATTCGGCGGCAGCCCGGCCAAGCGGGAGCTGAGATGGCTGGGGAGTGGGGCAGGTGCCGGTGGCTAGTGGTGGTGGCAACTGCAGGGCAGGCGAGGTGCGGCGTGGGGCTCTGCGGTGTCTGTCCGGCCCCGCTGTCCTGGTGCCCGCTGAGCTCCGCAGTCCCTTCCCGGTCTCTCCCAGCAGGCTGCTCCACTGGCAGTCAGCAGCCTTGAGTCATCCTCCCTGTGTGTGTGTGCCGTCCCGCCTCTTCCTTCCCTGTCCTTCCCTGGCCCCACAGCTGGAGCTGTGTGCGCCCCGCTGGGCTCCTCCCTGCCCGGCCCGATTGACTCAGTGCTCAGGCAGCCGGGCCGGCTTTCGGAGAAGAGGGAAAAGGAGAGGGAGAGGCCCCTGGGGGTGGCAGAAGCTGCGGGCGGCCGAGACGGGTGAGGAGGAGCCGGGACGAGGGAAGAACCCGGAAAGCTGCGCCGGGAGGAGAGGCTGACGAGGTTGGAAAGCGTCTGAAATTCCTCCGGACTCAGCCTTTTGGCGTAGCGGGGACAGGACAGGACAGGACCTATGTGCTGCGGGGCTGCCTCCTCCCAGCCAGCCCTCAGTGCTGCTGGGCCCCCTCGGTGTCCCCTAAAGACAGCAGGGCACAGCGGCCGGGCTGGAGGACAGGGCTCAGAACGGGGCTGCTGCTGGGGATGGGCTCTGGGCGGTTCTCCTGATGTGTGTGTGTGCCCGCCCTGGGGTGCTGTGCGTGTCCCTGGGCAAGCCAGCGCTGCTGGAGAAGGTCCCTGCTGTGGCGGTGGTGGGGCACTGGGGATCCAGCCCCCCAGCCTGGCTCCGTGCGTGGCTCATGTCCCCAGGGAGAGCCCCAGCGCGGCCGTGCCGCTGTGTTGCAGGGAGTGGAGCGGCAGGTAGCGGTGCTGGTGCCCGGCTATGATGCCCTTTGGCGGCATGGCTGCTCGCGTGGAGAGAGACCGCCTGAGAGCCGAGGGGCTCGGCCAGCACAGCAACGCCATCAAGTACCTCAACCAGGACTATGAGGCCCTCAAGCAGCAGTGCATTGAGAGTGGCAGCCTCTTCAGGGATCCCCAGTTCCCAGCTGGCCCGTCTGCCCTTGGATTCAAGGAGCTGGGGCCGCACTCCAGCAAGACGCGGGGAGTGGAGTGGAAGCGTCCGTCGGTAAGCGCTGGCCTTGCTTCTTCTCAGGCTGGGCTGGCATCCCTACCCTGCACTCTGCACTGACGTGGTCTGCTGAGCTGCAGACTGGCCCTTGCTGACCCCTCAGTGCTCAAAGTCCCTGGAGGGCTGCAGAGCCCCTTTCCCAAGGGCCCAGGGCCATTGCCCTTGAGTGTCTGCTCAGAAAAGCGCTGTGTCTAGCAGGCACTGCCTCCTCTGGGCAGCACACTGCAGGCTTCAAAACAGGTAGGTTGTGTTGCTGCTTCTAGGTGTCATGGCATGGATGTGTCACCCTCAGTAGCTGGGGCTTTTGAGAGTGCATATCCCCTGGTGCCATGAGGGCAAGGGGAATGTCACCCAGCCCTGTCCTCCCGTGGATACAGCAGATCTTGCCTTGCCTTACTGGGATGGCCTTGGGGTTGCAGTCAAGCAGCCTTCCCTAGCAGAGGGCAGGTGGGGTACATCTCACAGGGACCATATACCATTTCCCTCAAGTCAGAGCTGCAGTGGGTGCCAGCCCTGCTAAAGCCCAGGCCCTGCCAAGATCCAGCACCAGTATCTGATTCTGTCCTTCCGCAGGAATTAGTGGATGACCCTCAGTTCATCGTTGGCGGTGCCACCCGGACAGACATCTGCCAGGGAGCTCTGGGTGAGTGTTGAAGCTTCATCCCTGGACTTTGGTCCAGACAGTAGTGACTGGGGAGGGTTGGGGGGCCATTTCCATTCTGTGAGGTGGAAGATGCAAGTCAGGGGCATCCCATGCCTCCTAGGCTAGCAGAGTTGAACTGCCACTGGGATTTTGTGGTCACCAGACCTGTGGAAACAGATCTTGGTACCACAGACAGTGTTGTCCTGATTGGAAGCAAACAGGGCACTTGATTGGGAGTACTGTATACCTTAGTACATTTAATATGCTGTTTTCAGGGCTGACTACATTTAATATATCCAGTAATTAGGACAAACTTGAGGTGGCAACTGGAGTGCATAACAGCCCCAAGCACTGTGGTAGTGTTCATGTGGTCGTTAAAAACTCAGAAATGGCATTTTGTCAAACCACAGCCTAGTTACAGATTATCCAGGCTCAAGGCTAAGGTGTGAAGGCTTCAAAGGCAAAAGAGAAAAGAGAATCAAGGCAAAGGATTCAAAGCCCAGTGCTGGCCTGGAGCAGCACTTGTGGTTAAGATCACACGGAAGGAAAAGGGCCGTGGTATTGCTTGTGATTCGAGAAGCTGGGGTAGCAGCAGGAAACTGCTTGCTTGCTAAAATGGCTTTTTACATACAAAGTGTAATTCTGCTACAGAACTTGCTGTCTGAGATAAGGAGGGCAGTCATATGAATGAGTTCCAGGGGGGTCCAGATAAATGGCTGCAGGAGGGGGCTGCTGGTGCTGACTGTGTGTGGTGGTCTGGACTCCAGGCTCCAGGTGAGGGAGGAACATTCCCTTCTGCCTTGAGCTAATACTTCTCTCTGTGGGCAGGCTGAGCAAGCCTGGATCCCTGAGTTCTTCTTGCCGGACCTTCTCGTGTTTTTCCATGGACTTTTTGAGCTGGTAGCCCCAGGAATTTCAAAGAGAGCACACCATAGTCTCCTAAACATCCATCACCTCCCCTCCCAGCTAGGGAGGTACTCATAGCAGCTTCCTCTCCTTCCCCAGGTGACTGCTGGCTGCTGGCTGCCATTGGCTCCCTCACACTCAACGAGGAGCTCCTGCACCGTGTGGTGCCCCATGGACAGAGCTTCCAGGAGGACTATGCTGGCATCTTTCACTTCCAGGTGGGCTGGGAGTTTTGGTCCATCCACAGCTGGTGGGCTGTGGCAGAGGCGAGGGTGGTGGGTGAAGGACATCCCTCTGGGGTAGGGATGAGCCACGTGATGCTCTGAGCTCACCCCACTCTCTCCTCACCCCTCAGATCTGGCAGTTCGGTGAGTGGGTGGACGTGGTGGTGGATGACCTGCTGCCCACCAAGGACGGGGAACTTCTGTTCGTGCACTCGGCAGAGTGCACCGAGTTCTGGAGCGCTCTGCTGGAGAAGGCCTATGCCAAGTGGGTATCCCAAGGCCTATGCCAAGTGGGTATCCCAAGGCCTCTCCCAAGTGGGTATCCCAAGGCCTGTGCCAAGTGGGCATCCCAAGGCCTGTGCCAAGTGGGCATCCCAAGGCCTCTCCCAAGTGGGTATCCCAAGGCCTGTGCCAAGTGGGTATCCCAAGGCCTCTCCCAAGTGGGTATCCCAAGGCCTGTGCCAAGTGGGTATCCCAAGGCCTCTCCCAAGTGGGTATCCCAAGGCCTCTCCCAAGTGGGTATCCCAAGGCCTGTGCCAAGTGGGTATCCCAAGGCCTCTCCCAAGTGGGTATCCCAAGGCCTGTGCCAAGTGGGTATCCCAAGGCCTCTCCCAAGTGGGTATCCCAAGGCCTGTGCCAAGTGGGCATCCCAAGGCCTCTCCCAAGTGGGTACCCAAGGCCTCTCCCAAGTGGGTATCCCAAGGCCTGTGCCAAGTGGGTATCCCAAGGCCTGTGCCAAGTGGGCATCCCAAGGCCTGTGCCAAGTGGGTGTCCCCGTGGTGGCCATGTGGGCGGGTGGGCACGTGTGGTAGGGCACCTCACGGTGCAGGGTGGAGGGGAGGGAGTCTCTCGTGTCGCTGGCCCTGCTTGTGCTGGGGGCTGCAGTGTGCTACCTCCCTGTCTCCTCATGGCCCCTCAGGCTGAACGGCTGCTACGAGTCGCTCTCGGGGGGCAGCACCACCGAGGGCTTCGAGGACTTCACGGGCGGCGTGGCGGAGATGTACGACCTGAAGCGGCCGCCGCGCAACATGGGCCACATCATCCGCAAGGCGCTGGAGAGGGGCTCCCTGCTGGGCTGCTCCATCGACGTGAGTCATCCCCACTGCCCTCTCTGCGGAGCCAGGGTGCCACAGCACTGTGCTGCTGCAGCCCAGCTGCCGTGCATGGGCTCCTTTGGATGGAGTGGGATTGTGCATCTCAAGTGCAGGACGAGGGACTGCCTACAGCTCTAGCCATGTTTTGCATCAGCAAATTACCTGGAGCAGGGCTTTTAAATTCTGAAGTGTGGGTGGTTCCTTGATAGATCTTTGGGGTCCTCTGCTAAGGAAACTGTCTTTAAATTTTCTACAACCAGCAGCCTTTGAACACAGGGAGCTGCTACCTGCTACTTCTCTTGGCTGGAGCAGTGCAAAGCAAGAATTCTCCACACAGTGGAGGGAAGGGGGTAGGGACAAGACTACGTGAATTCAGTCCTATTGACTTGAGCATTACACGTTCTCCTCAGATCACAAGCGCCTTTGATATGGAAGCAGTGACCTTCAAGAAGCTGGTGAAGGGCCATGCCTACTCTGTCACAGCCTTCAGAGATGTGAGTCACCTAGATTAGACTTTAATGGCAATAGCAGCCTGGCAAGTGGCCTGGGCTCCAACTCGTGTGTTTGGTTTCTGGCAGGTGAACTACCGGGGTCAGCAGGAACAGCTCATCCGCATCAGGAACCCCTGGGGTCAGGTGGAGTGGACTGGAGCCTGGAGTGATGGGTAAGCAGGACAGGAGGGATGGCAGTCTGGCTCTGGCAGACCAGCAAGCGCTGCACACGCAGCAGTCAGGCACAGGGCACTGCTGAGGGGAAGCTCACAGTGTGCAGAGCCCTTGGCATCAGAAAGAGAGGAGTTGAGCTCTGCATTGCTCTCAGGAGTCCCTATCTCATTGTGTCTCTCCTGCTATTCCAGTTCCTCTGAGTGGAACAACATTGACCCTGACGAGAGGGAAGAGCTGCAGCTGAAGATGGAGGATGGAGAGTTCTGGTGAGTGCTGGAGCAAAGTGGCTCCCACCACTCCCTGTGGGTGCTGCTCTATTCCAGCACCCAGTCTGGGAAGTAGCAGAGGAGCCGGGGAGAGATCCTGCAGTCATGCTTCCCCTGAAGCGCATGACCTGCCTGTATGAGCTGGCTTTCCAGCACTGGAGAGATTGCCAGCATTTTCTCATCTGATCTACTTAATAATTTTCCTCCCTTGAAGGAAATTCAGGCCAACTAAATGCAAAATAAACATCTAGGAAGAGTAAATATCCCTTCCAACCCAAAACCAGCATGGGGATTTAAATAAACTATAACTGTTTAGGGTAGAAGATTTTACTGTCACTTAATTCTCCTAAAATGTTATCTGGGTCCAGAGCTGCTTGTGCTCTCCTGCCTCCCCCCAGCAGTGCCCTGGCCTCAGCCCCTCCTTGCCTCCCACAGGATGTCTTTCCGGGACTTCATGAGGGAGTTCTCCAGGCTGGAGATCTGCAACCTGACCCCCGATGCCCTCACCAAGGACGAGCTGAGCAGGTGGCACACGCAGGTGTTCGAGGGCACGTGGCGCCGGGGCAGCACTGCCGGGGGCTGCAGGAATCACCCAGGTACCTCTGGCCTCCACACCTGTGCTCGTGCAGCCTGGTGAAACCAGCTGCCTCATCCACACATCCCCTTCCTCCCAGCCACGTTCTGGATCAACCCCCAGTTTAAGATCAAGTTGCTGGAGGAGGATGATGACCCTGGGGACGATGAGATGGCCTGCAGCTTCCTGGTGGCTCTGATGCAGAAGCACCGGCGGCGGGAGCGGCGGGTGGGAGGTGACATGCACACCATCGGCTTTGCTGTCTACGAGGTAACCCCTGCCCGCCCCAAGCCTTCTTCCTTGGGACAGGCTCAGCCCTGCCAGTTCCACCTCAACCCCAGTCCTCAAGAAAATCTTTTCTACCAGCTTTGGCCAGCTGTAGGCTGATGTGCCCCATCCTGTCCTCCCTGCAGCTGTAAGGGATGGGGCAAGTACTGGGATTCTGATTTTTTCCCCTTTCTCCCTCCTGTCTGCAGGTTCCTGAGGAGGTACGTCCCGAGCTGTCAGAGCCCACCAAATCTTGGAGGGAAGCACAAGACTGGGCAAAAATGGGTTGGATGCATCCAGTGGCATGAGAGCTCCCACAGCACTGGCCATGGCTAGGGTGCTAGTGGGTGCTGGGCACCTCCAGCTGGGAGGGAGGGATGGCTCCTACTGGATGGGCAGGGCAGGGCTGTCCTACCTGATGGGGCTGGCGCTGGTCCCACCATTCCCTGTGGGTGCTTGCCATCGCGGTCCACAAGCACCTTCCTTCCCCAGGCCCAGGGCATGCAGAACGTGCACTTGAAGAAGGACTTCTTCCTGCGGAACCAGTCCCGGGCGCGCTCCGAGACCTTCATCAACCTGCGGGAGGTGAGCAACCAGATCCGGCTGCCGCCCGGCGAGTACATCATCGTGCCCTCCACCTTCGAGCCGCACAAGGAGGCCGACTTCGTGCTGCGCGTCTTCACCGAGAAGCAGTCGGACACGGCGTGAGTCCCGGCCTGGCAGGGCTGGGAGCAGGGGGTGTTCCCCTCTGCAGGCTGCCTGCTGCCTGGGGACCCTGCTCACCGCTGTGTTTTCCCCTTTCTGTTCTCCCCAGGGAGCTGGATGAGGAGGTCACGGCAGATCTGGCAGATGAGGTAGGAGCCGCCACTTTGGATCGGGGCTGGCAAGGTTGGGGTGATGGGGATGTGGGAATTAACAAAGATGAGAAGAACAAAGACGAGCTTCCTTTCCAGTTGGTGTTTACTGAGCCTGGAAGGCAGGGCAGAGCCTGGGTTTGACTACTAACCTCTTCTTTCTGGTTTGCATCACCCCAGGAGGAAATAACTGAGGATGACATAGAGGACAGCTTCAAGAACATGTTCCAGCAGCTGGCAGGGGAGGTGGGTACGGCTGCACCAAGCTCTGGAAGGCCCTCTGGGGAGGGAAGGGAACAGGACCGAACCTCTGGCTGTGGAGTTCACACTCACTCAGTCCCATCCTGCAGACAAGTCCATCTTTGCTGTGGCTCAGCCCAGCTGCCCACAGGGATGGTGTGATGGACAGATTTGGGGAAGAGCATCCAGCTGTGACTCTTCTGGGTGTACAAGAAATGTAATGGCATCCTCATGCTTTGTTACTAAGGAAGAGATGTTAAGGCAGGAGAGGGACAATGGCCACAAGTGGGGTGGAGAGCAGGCAAGGGGTGATGCTAACTCTGCTTCTGCTCCAGGACATGGAAATCAACGTCTTTGAGCTTCGGACTATCCTGAACAGAGTCATCTCTAGACGTAAGCACTACTCTTCCTATCCTTGCTCCCTGCTGCCCAGGCTTGCTCAGCAGGTTGGGTTTGATGGTTGGGTTTCCTCCTTTCTCCTCAGACAAAGATCTGAAAACGGATGGGTTCAGCCTGGACTCCTGCCGCAACATGGTCAACCTGATGGACGTATCCTCTTGGTGCTGTGGGCCAGGGCCAGTTTTCATGGTGCTCAGCCTGCAAAGAAACAAGACTTGTCTCTTGGAGCTGGGGCTTGGCTTTCCAGCAGTGCTGAAGCTGTTCAACTGGGGTCAGTCCTTGTGGCTTCAGGTCCACCTGCCCTGCACTCTTCAACTTTAGCAGCAGGTGTTTTGGCAAGCACCATCACTTCCCCTGCTTGCTTGGGCCCTGGCTCTCCCACCAAAAGCCCAGCACGGCCCCACCCCATGCCTTCTACTTTCACCTCCAGGAGGAAGTTCCTGTGTTTCACTTCCCATGGGCTCCATAGCCTGATGTGCGTAGTGCTGTTGTGCCACCAGCCTTGGAGGCACGCGTGAAAGGGAAAAAGGGTTATTGGGCTTCTTTCCTGTCCAGCTGTTGTGAATGAGTCAAGTGACAGGAGCCATGGCCAGTGTCCTTCCTGTACAAGGACATGCAGCTGTAGGATCAGGCAAGGAGCACTTCTGAGCCCTTTTCCAGCCTGGCCCCACAACATTCCTTTTTGCTGCAGGCCAGCCCAGCTGTGGTCCAAGGACAGCACAGCAGTCTGCTTCCTACAGCAGCAGCACAGCTGCTCCCAGGGAGTGGCATGGCTGCTAGTTCAAGTGTTACCCTTTCCTTGCAGGCTCTTATTTTTCTGATACTGCAGGAGAGAGGGGAAGGTTGGGGGAAAAATTGGGCAGGCCAAGTGCGTCCAGGCTTTTCTCTCCTCCTGTGCCTGGGGTCTGGCAGCTTTGCCTTTGTACCTCCACCCTTCCCTGGCTGCTTTAAACTCCTTGACCCTTTGCTCCCAGAAAGATGGCAGTGCCCGCCTTGGGCTGGTGGAGTTCCAGATCCTGTGGAACAAGATCCGGAGCTGGCTGGTGAGGAGCAGAGGGGCAGCACCCCTCCTGGGGCAGCAAGGAGCGGGGACAGGCAGCCTGGAGGCCACAGGAGCACGTTCCCTTCATGTCCTCTGTGATGTTTTTGCAGACGATCTATCGCCAGTACGACCTGGATAAGTCAGGCACCATGAGCTCCTATGAGATGCGCATGGCTCTGGAGTCAGCCGGTATGTCTGGAGGATGGGACTGGGCTGGAGGCTGGGGAGGGGGCTCCTGCTGTCACAGTCCTGTCCCAAACAGCAGGAGAAGAGTGTAGCCAGCCTGTATTACATGCTTGAAGGCAACCTGTTGTAGTGAGATGTGGCCCATGTACGCACCAGGCTTTCTGCATCACAGCTGTGCCAAATGCTGGAGCCTCAGAGTTAGAGATGCACGCAAGATGGTCCCACCCTCTGTCCTCCTCTGACCTGCAGAATCCCATCCTGGCAAAGCAAAGCCCTGGGGTGAATCAGTGAGCTAACTAGTCAAATATGGCTGCAGGGAGAGCATCCCCTCTTCCTCCTGGGGCTGGACACGGGTAGACACTTCCTTGGGTGGGTTGGTGGACCTTTTGTGTGGGTGCATGGACTTTCTCAACTACACCCTGCTCTCCTGCCTCTCTGGGGGATGACTGCTCTCTGCCTTGCAGGTTTCAAGCTGAACAACAAGCTGCATCAGGTGGTGGCGGCCCGCTATGCAGACAATGACATGGGCGTGGACTTTGACAACTTCGTGTGCTGCCTCCTGAAGCTGGAGACAATGTTCAGTGAGTGACGTGCCTGGGGCAGGGAGGGCAGGAACAGAGAGATGTGTTGCTCACTTTGCTTGTGTCCCTGCAGGGTTCTTCCGTAGCATGGACCCTGAAGGCACTGGCACTGCTGTCATGAACCTTTCTGAGGTGAGAGTTCAGCCCAGTGAAAGCTGGGGTGGGAAACAAGGGGACACAGCATTAGGGTGAATGGGGCATCTGGGGTGGGTGGTAGAAAGACTTGTGTAGGGGAAGAACCCAGAAAAGATCAAGATAAATAAACAGAACCGCTGTAGGCTCCGTGTTTCTTGGAGGGCTGTTAAAATTGACTCATGCCAAAAATGCACCCTGCTCATCCCTTCTCCCTCTCCTTCCCAGTGGCTGCTGCTGACGATGTGTGGCTAGAAGTTACAACAGATCTGCTGCAGCTGGGACACCCCAACGGGCCAGGCCCACTCCAAGTGCCTCCCCTTGGATCTGTGGATACAGGATACTCTTCTCCCCTTGCTCCATCCCACGCTGAGCCACCAGCCCTGCCTCCCAGCAAGCCTCACACCATCTTCTCCAGTGGACCAGGGGTCAAGGCAGGCAGGGGATTCCCTTCTCCTCTTCTGGGCTGGACTTCTTTCCACTCCCCTTTGCTCCCTGTCACCCCAGAACAGGAGGAGGGTGAGCAGCATGGGGTACCTGTGAATCCCTGCAGGGTGGCAGGCTGGAGGCCAGCTGCAGAGCAGGGAGGCAGCTGCTGGGGCATGAGGGGGAGGACACTCGTAGCACTTGCTCTAGTGCTGACCCATCCCCTCTGGCACACATTGCCTATCTGTGCACCCACTCCTGGGAGCATCAGCACTATTGCCTTGCTCAGGCAGCAGGTTCCTGAGGGAGCCACAGTGGCCTTCTGGGAGGAGGAATGGCCATACTCAATATCATGAAGTCCTTGCACCACACTTATCACCACTAAGCGCGACCAAAGTGTGGAGCCTGCTGGCTCTTCTCTGCGTGGCCTTCAACACATCCCTTCCACCTCCATGCCCCTGCCTGTGCCCACCACTGGGTCAAGCCCTACAACTCAAGCACTGAATGTTTTGGGGCTCCTCTATCATGGGAACACACGTGACCCTGCAGTGCAGCTGCAGCTCCTCTTGCCCACGTAGGCATGGCTATGCCATCACTGTCACAGCAGCCTGGCCTCCCCTCCCATCCCTGGGAGCTCCTGGCACATCTGCTGCCCTTGGTCATGGCCCACAGCAGGGCTAGGGGGTACAGCACCCAAGAGGCAATGCCTTCCTCCAGAGAGCAAAGGGTGGTGGTTTAGGAGGATCTTTGGCACAGAGCTGGGTTTTTTCTCCCAATCCCTCATCCTCCCACACCGCTCTCAGCTTGGGCTCCTTTGCCCAGTACGGATGGACTCCAGTGCCAACATATTTGCACTTCTCTGTGCTACTCCATTGCCCTCACCTTCTGGGGTAATGGGCTGGCTCCAGCCTGGCAGTGGGCAAGGGCCCGTCCCCTGCCCTGCAGAGGCAGGCAGGCAGTTTGCTTCCCCCAGACCCCTGCTGTCACTGGAGGATGCACCTGCAGCAATAACCACTGCTGCCTGCCCGGCAGCTCTGCTTCCTCACCCTGCTCACTGTTCTCTCCAGGAATAAACAGATCTGTTAGACCTGTGGTCTGGGAGGTGTCTTGGGCTCTGTGTCCTCCCTCTGCTCACCATGGTTTGGTGCACAGCCAAGCCCAGGTCACACTGCTTGCCCAGCCTGGGGCACAGGTGGAGCAGCACCATCAGGGCAGTCTTGCTGTGGGGCTGGAGATATCCACATTCCCTAGGGCTTTAAAAAACTTGGCTCTTCCTTTGCACGAGTGTCTCAACGCTGACACATGGGGCAGCACCATGTAGGAGAGAGGGAAGGGAGCGCTGCTTTTAATGAAAGGTGTCTTGTGGAGGCTGGGGAGGGGAAAGAGGATAGGATGGAGTTAACAATAGAGCTGGTGGAAGTGGAGAGCAGCCTGGAACTCTGGACCCTGGAAGGGGACCAAAAGGTTTATTTCTTCTCTGGATACTGCCTGTGGGAAAGTGAATGTTTTCCCCTGCTTCCTTTGAGGTCATGCCAGTTACAGCTAGAAGCAGAAGCCTTCCATGAAAATGGCAGTGGAGTGCTGGATGGTGGGGCTTTTCATAGTGTGGCTCAGGGCAGGACTTGCTGTAAGTGCATCCTGCTCCTTGCTCACACTCCAGAAGGACATTGCAGCTGGGATGGCCCAGGGGTGCTCAGCACTTGTAAGAGGAGTGACCCTGGATACCTTATCCATCCCAGCATCCCAATATCCTTTATATGGGTAGCCTTTGGACCAGCCCAGCTCTCTGGGACCAGTGTCCCCACAGTGGGGCAGCAATCGGTTCTGGGGCAAGCCAGCCTGGCTCAGAGCACAGACAGGAGCTGAGGTGTGCTGGCAGGAGGAAACAGCCCCCCAGCTGCCTCACAAGGCTCCCCAGGGCTGGATGGAGGTGGGCTACTTGTGCTTGTCTCTTGACTACCTGTGAGCTGAGCTGTCTCCCAGGTTGGTGAGCTTAGGGCTCACCAGCCCAGGCTTCCTGCTCCTCCATGCAGTCCCAAATGCCCTGCAGAACAAGGCTCAGGTGGGACAGAACGGGGTGCAGGCAGGCAGGCAGAGCTGTCCCAGCTGCAGGGCCTCATCACACACACACAGGCCCAATTGTAGGGTATGGTGACACCCTGGCTTTGGGGTGACAGGTGCCCCTGGCGTAGCCTTACCAAAAGCCCCATCCCTCCCTCCTCTGGTGCCAGCTGGCAGATCCCTTCCCTTGCTGGCCCTGGCAGCTGGCAGTATCAGCAGGGGTCAGCAGGCAGGGCTCCCCCAGCTGCCAGCTCATGCCACTAACAGTAGCCTGGCTCATCCCCTTCCTTGCAAAGGGGACAAGGAAGATGCCCAGCAGAGAGAGGCTTTAAATGCTGAAGTGAGCTGAGTAGCAACAGGACCAGATGTGACCAAAGCTGCTCTTAGCTCTGGGTTTGTCTTGGGACAGGCACTAGCCAGCAAAAGCCAGCTCACCCTACTTCTGCCTATCCCATAGGTCTGTGTTGGGTGAGCCAGCAGTGCCCATGGATGCACAGCACCACTGCTCCTGCTCCCCAGCATCCCGGAATCTCCTGCACCTCACATGGCCCTGCTTCCTGCAGCCCAGAGCTGCCTGCCCTTCCTGGGGGTTCCCCCTCTCCCAGCAGCTGCTCACGTCCATCCCCAGGCACAGGAGGGGGGTCAGGACCACAGCCCATCCCCACCTGGCCCCAGCAGCTGCCCCAGCAGCTGGGCTCTGGCATCTCCCCCTTGGCTACATTCACTGTGCCCCGGCCCACGGCTGCAGGAATGTCACTGCTGCGGGCACAAGGGGCCTTTGTCTGAGCACAGACGGGCTGTGGGGCCCAGCCCAGCACCTCAAGCTGGGGCTGGGGAGAGCCACAGCTGAGGTCCTGTGGGTGGGCAGCAGCTGACTCTGGCATGGCCCCACAGCTCCCACCCAGGCATGGCAGTCTGCAAGGGATATCAGGGAGGAAAGCCCTCTCCTCATCCTCCTTGTCCCTCTGGCACCAGCAGCATCCTGCAGTCACTGCTGGCTTGGGAAGCAGCACCAGCATCACACTAGTAAGCCTCAGCACCTGTGCCAAGGGATGCTAAAGGCTCAGCCATCCCAGGAGGGAAGCAGGAGGGCTGAGACTTGGGGCAGGGGCCAGGAGCACCAGCCAGCAGCTGCTGGATTTGGCCTTTTTCAACAGCTGCCATCCCAGTGCCAGCAGCAGGGAATGTGCATGGGCTGGGGCTTTCCAAGGCCTGGCCACAGAGCATTAAACAACCTATTTATAGCACTTACATCTCTTCTCAGTAGGAATGGCCTGTGTTCCTCCTGCACAGGGCTGGGTGCTTGGGTGCCACCACTGTCCCCACCACCAGCACCTTCTGGGATCCCTGCCAGAAGGATGAGGTTTCCTAAAACTAAAATAGTTTTGGGCTTCCTGACTCTCATCTTCCTCCCCTTGTCATTTCTGAGAGCTCCCAGTGCTGCCAAGAGCAAGATTTGCAGCAAATCTCATACATCTTGTGAAGATGCCCATCTTCCCAGGATCCCTGCTGAATCCTATGGAGATTTTATCATGCAACAGCCTACTCTGGCATCAGCAGGTGCCGATGGTTGCCCTCCCACAGAGCAGACGCTCCTGGGAGCAGGCTTAGTGTGGCAGGTCACTCATGGATGGGGTGGCCTAAGGGGTGCCAGATTTGCCTGTTGTGTGATGGGGCACAGGACTGCTTGGAAGACATTCCCTTCTCAGAAGGGCAGCAGCAACCAAGAGGAGTTGTACCAGGAGGCAGCACTGCCATCTCCTGCCCAGATGCTGGCATGTCACACACTCCAGCTGTGCCTCCCAACGGGTCCATCCTCTCCCGGAGGAGATGGAGGTGGTGGCTGGCTCCAACCCCAGGATCTGCCCAGGGGATGTGTGGGCTGTGAGCTCACCTGTGCTCAGCAGCAGGGGCTGGGCTTTGGACAAGCTGAATTCTCAAGGCTTTGGGATGGCAGGGAGGAGAAGACAAGAGGACAGCTCTGCACAGTCCTGTCACCCCACTGAGGACAGACCCCTGTGTGAGCTGCTTCCAGCCCTGCTATCTCACCAGCACTGCTCCACCCACAGGCTCACCAGAAGCCCAAATCATCCTCATGCTGCCCCAGGGAATCTCCTGCTCCTTGTTTGCTGGTGTCCAGCTGTTAACAGATCATCTGAGAGAAATAAGTACTATGGAGGGGTGTACAGGCCATGTTTAGGCTCGGGAAGTGGATCTCAGCCCTTCCCGTCATTTAATAGGTGATACGTGGTTGTGCAATTGATACAATAAAGAAAACGGATGCCTGAAAGGAAGTGGTCTTGACACTTACCCAGTAAAACATAAGCCAACCATCTGGTGAGGAATTTTGAGTCCCTTGGTGAAGAAGGATGAAACATAGACAAGTAAAAAGTGTTGAGAGACAGAGCAGTGATTGCAGGACCAGAAAGTCCTCCATGGATCAGAGAAGTTACAGCAAGGCTCTACATGTCTTGGCGTAGGAAGCACACGGGCAGGACTCTGCTGCCCTAAATCTTGCATTTTGAAGCAGATAGTAGTGAGATTTTGGTTTTTTTTCAATGTTGCATTCTCTTCCTAGCACTGTGCCTCATTCGGCAGAGGAGCAAGTTTATATCCCTTCATCTCCCTAGCCTGTACTTTTGCCCAATTGGAGGCTAAGGACCCTGACCTTCCAGATGGGGAAAGAGACTTGGCAAGATCTCTGCATTTTTGGCAAGAGACAAAAATCTGCCTTTCTATGAGTCCCAAGAGCTTGGCAATTAAGCCCTGCCTCACCTTCTTCCAAGTGATCGGATGTTGCAAGCACCTGGCTCTCAAAGCAGGGTGAGAGCCTGCTGTGCTCCCTTCCCGGGAAGGAACAGGTTTCTGCAGAGGCCACACACTACAGCCCCTTTGTTCCCAAATAATTTTCCATCCACTCCCTTGTGTATCTCGGCAACATTACACTCAGATACAACAACAACGTAACACCCAGAGGCAACGCTCCCAGGAATGTGCTACAGCATCTCTGCACCTGGTCAGTACCTCCCTTTCCCGGTGGGTCTGGAGCACAGGATTCTCCCAGTATGGATGGAAGGATGATCAGTTCCCCTAGTTCAGGCAGGGCTTTTCCTAGGAAAAGGCTCCCCAGGAAATAAGATGTCCACTCTCCTCCATTGCTGTCATCACTCACACTGACCTGGGATGCTGCATTTTCATCCCAGTGGTCCCCAGCCTGCTCAGAGATAGGATGCTGCAAGTGCCCTCTGCACAAGGAGAGGATATTCCCAGTGGAGCTGTACTGCTGGGGAAATCAAGGCACCAAGCAAGGCTTAGCCAGGATTGGCTGCAGCACAGTGAACCCAGGAAGCTCAAGAGCAAGCCAAGCACCGCACCCGCTGCCTCCCTGATGGAAGGGAAGATGCTCCCTCCTGGGGAAACATAAACCCTGACATGGCTGCAGCCACGTTTTGGCTCCTGCTTCCTTGGTGTGAGCTCTGTGCTCCCCGTGAGGCAGACAGGACAGAGCTGGCGGCAGTGCACAGCACAGCCTCTGCCCACGGCACACCCAGAGCCTCCGGGAGGCCAGTCCCAAGGGGCTGACGTCAACCCCGGCCCTCGGAGCTCTGGGGCCATCGGGGAGCTGGTTCTGCTTTCAGCACACGGTGTCCCTGTGCTGAGGCATGGCCAGCCTGCTTTCCTCATCCATGGCTGGCTCCCTGGGAAGAATCCGTGGGGCTGGGAAAGGTCACTCTGGCTGAACGAACCACCCTTGGATGGGACTTACTGGGCAAGGGACAGCTTGCAGCAGGCAGGCAGGGAAATGGAGCAGTTGCTTTTGGTCCCTTGTGTCTGTTCATTCTCCTAAATTCTTCTTGAGCGAGAGCCAAAAGTAGGGCCTTGGCAGGGTTTTGGAAGGGAACAAGGGGAGGAAATGAAGACAGACATCCACCAGGAACAAAACAAAAGTTCGGCACAGGAGGGAAGCGGAAGGGCACAGACATGGCCATGGACTTTCCTGCCTTGCACCCTCACTCTGGCTAGCTTGTGCTCCCCTGGCTGCTTGCCCCAAACTAACTCAGCTTGGGAACACTGGAACACAGCTGGGAAGTGCAGGACACTCCTTACCATCCTGCTCTTGAATCACTCATGGAGCCAAATCAAAGCTCTTTCTCAGCGCAGTACCCAACTGCTCCTCAGTGTATTGCACCTTGGGCATCCCTTGCCCACTCTCCTTGTTGGCTCACCTGGCCCTTGTGGGAGGAGGGTGACAATTGCTGGCACTGGCAGGGAATGACAGGCGAGCATACTTTGGACTCAGCTGCCTGCTCAAGAGCTATGGCAAAGCCTTGTAGTGAAACAGAACCCCACCCTGCCAGCCCACATTTCTGTGGTGGGCAGATGTTGACTCTCCCTCGCCCCCCTTCTCTCCCCTACACTGCCACCCCAACAAATGGGGCCTCGGCTGTGAAGCGGGATCACTTTCAGGGAGTGTGTGTCGGGCCTGGGAGGAGGGGGCATTTAAATGAACAGCTGGGGGCTTTTTGTTGCTCCCTTGCTCTGGAGCTGTTCCTGCCATTTGGGCTGGTGGCAGGCTCACGCTGGGGAAGCTGAGCAGTCCAGGCTGCTCCGGGAGAAAGAGCTGAGTGGTGTCCCGGAGCAGGAAGGCTCCCAAGGAGGGTAAGAGCGACCCAGGAGAGCAGCGGGAAGGAGCCCCTCCAGTGCTTCTCCCTCGAGCCTGCCCCAAGCAGCCCCCGCTCTCAGGGGGGCGCGGACCCCCCAACTTCCAAGCCGTGAGGAGCTGCCGAGCACCCCGGCTCCCGCAGGTCAGCCGGGGGTGTGCCGCCGCGCCCGCAGGCTCGGGGGGCAGCATGCCCGCCCCGCCGCTGGCCGCCCCGCTGCTGCGCGCCCTGCTCGCCCGCCTGCTGCCGCTGGCCCGCCGGCGCCTGCTGCCGCCGCTCCGCCGCCTGGGGCGCCGGCTGCGCTCCCGGGAGAGCCGCCAGGCCCTGCTCACCTGCCTGCTCTGCCTCCTCAACCTGCGCAAGAAGGCGGACGACTGAAGCCGGCCGGCACGGGCAGGGACGGGACGGGACGGAGCGGGCAGGGCGCGGCGGCTCCTCCCGCCCGCCCGGCCCGCCGCGGGAGGAGGGACCGGGCAGGGGAGGGGACGCGCCCCGGCGGGGGCGGACGGCCCGCCCAGGCAGCCGAGGCCGGACGGCTGCCCGTCCTCGCCGCTCCGGCCATGGTCGCTGGGCCGCCCCCCGCCCCGCTGCCCCCCGCCGCTGGGCCGCCCCGCCGCTGAGGGCCCTCGCCCGCCCCGGGCACGGAGCCGGCGCTGCCCGGGCCATCTCCATCACCCGCTCTCCCGGACGGCGGCGGCCCCGCACTGCCCGGGCCGGGACCCCCAGTGCCCGCAGCGGGCAGCGGGGAGGGCGAGGATGTCGGGCAGCACGGCCAGGAAGGTGCAGCCCTTCACCATCAGCACCAGGCTCTCGCTGCCCAAGTGTGCCGCGGACTTCTCCGGAGACGCCTGCCCCGGCATCGCGCTCGCCTCCGCGCTGGACAGTCACCGCGGCCTCCGCCGCAGCATCAACGAGCGCATCTCCCTCTACCTGGCCCACGCCCGGGCCGCCCCCCGCAGCCCCAGCCCCGCTGACGACGGCGGCACCGACGAGGAGCGGCTGAACCGCAGCTCCCTAGCCCGCTCCATCAAGAAGATCACGCTGTCCAACTGGTACGGGGACGCTGGCACGGGAGAGGTGGGGGGACCCGGGGACCCTGCCCGCGCCGGCGGTGAGAGGAACCACAACAACAACAACAGCAGGACAGGGAAAGCTCAGTTCAAGGTAAGCGCTCCCGGTACCCTGTGCCCTGCTCTCGCCCAGTCTTCCCTGCGTTCCCCCATTCCTCGCTGCCAAGGGATGGATAGGTCCTGGGGAGACTGCGCCCATCCCTGTTGCCTTATCCCCGTGCCGTCCAGGTAGCAGTGGTTGCAGGGCTCCTGGGGTAGTTGTTTTTCCTCCCATGTGCCCCTCACGCACTTCTCTGTCCCATCAGGCTGGAGGGCAGGAAGTCTTGGCGGATTAGCGGAGATGAGCTTTCCCCGGGGCTGAGATGAGACAGAAAAGCCCTGCCCCAGAGCCTGGCTATGGAGGGCTCAGCTTTTGAGATGCCTGTGCTGATGCAGTTGAGTGCGGGGAGCTGGGAACTCACTCTCTCGTTTACCAGAGGGGAAACGGAGGCTGGGAGAAGGGAAGTGACTCATGAAAGGCCACACAGCTAGGCAAAGCTGGGACAAGGCTAGGATCGGGACCCAGGGCTCTCGGCACCCCGCCCTCCAAGTCTGAGCTCTAGCAGGCTCAGAGGTACGAATTCAACAGTGCCAGAGCCCGGGAGACCCCCTGTGTGGATGAGATGGCATCTCGGAGACGTCGCAGTTTCTGGCAAGAGCGGGCAGGAACTCCTTGGGATTTAACCCTGACCTGCAACAGCTGGTTTCCCGGCAGGATAGTGCTAGGGAGAGCCGCGCAGCCCACTGCCAAAACCCTCATCTTCATTGCCAATAAAGGCCAGGCACAGCCTCGCAAGAGGTGCCGCTTCCTCCGGCACGCAAGCAGCTCCTCGCTGGGCGGCCGGAGCCTGCGCAGCCCAAAGGGCAGCGGCATGGGAGCTCCCCTTTTTTACAGAAGGGATACGTGCTGGGCACGGTGGTGTTGAACTCTCGGGGGGCTGCCAGGATCCGCCCCTCCTCCCTGTCCAGCATGAGCGTGTGGGGCTGAAAGAGGTGGGCAGGCAGCAAGATGGAGCTTTTGGGAGGGAAAGAGGGAGCTGGGGGGCAGGTGAGAATATGTGGGATGGCAGCTGGGGGAGAGGAGGGATACTATCTCCCACACAGAGCTTTCCCAAGCTTGCCCCGCAGCCCTTGGATTCGCCCTTCACTCCTGCCCCGTAGGAATGAGGTTCCTCCGCGATGAGCACAGTGTTGCCTCGGAGGGTCTGGCCCCGCTCGTCTTGTTCGTGGGAAGTCACTGGCGCCTATGCTGTGGGAATGCGGCAAGCATATGCGCCGTGTTAATTTTGCTTTTAGAGGGGGAAAGAAGTGTTTGCAGAGGCGGCAGCTGAGGCTGCTGCACTCGTGTCACGTGTGGCTTTGCTCATGTCACCAAGCCTGGGGTCCCGCTAAGGAGCGTTTCGCACTGCACCTCATGGATGCTGGGGCAGGAGCAGCTCCTTCTCCCAGGCTTCGGTTGCTGAGGGAGTTAGTTGTTTTGCCGGATCGGGGACCCAGCTCCAGCCAGAGGGACCGAGGAGGGGGGGGGGAGTCCCGGTGGAGCAGCTCTGCGGGAAGGATGAAGTCATCGTTGTGCTGGCAGCCCTGCTTTCCTGCGGCTGACGGATCGTGAGACAGGGACTTTAAATAAAGCTCCCGTGTCACCTGCAGGCTCGTCTCCCACAGCTGAGCCGTAGGGGCCAGCGTGAGACATTACTGCACAGAACTTTTTAGGGTCTTATGCCTCACAGGCACTTCACATTTAGCTCCCTATCATTCCCTAAATATGCATCCGAACCTCTCAGCCCCGTGGTCAGGCGAGGCGGTGCCTTCCCCTTCTGATACCGTCCTGCTGAGTTCTCACTGTGACTGCTGGGCTGTGATTCAGCCTTGTACCCAGACTGTTCTTCCTGCTTGGGATGGGATGCTGTGGCTTGTGGCAGAGGTCTGTCCTCTACAGCCACGTGACAAGCTTAGCAGGCCCTTGGAAAGGTCCAGTGGTGCTGTTCTCCTACACGTTCTAGAGCTGTTGGGCCATTTGTAGAGCTCTGAGCCTTTTTGGTGGCAGCAGCTCTATGCTGGGGGCTGCCATTCGTGTCAGGACTCTCCTGCAGTCCTGGAGAGATGGTGGGAAGCCATGTTCAGTGCAGGGAGGGAGTTCTGATTTGCCTAGGCCCATTTCCCTTGGACAGCATCCTCAGTTTGGAGTGGCCTGAGCAGCAGTAGGCTGGCTCTGGCTGATCCCACACCCCGTTTGCAGTGGTCTCAGAGGAGGGGTTGTCAGGGCAGCACACATTGTCCACCACCCTGTTTCTGTTGCCCTGTGCCTGCTTGGATGGCTGTTACAGAGACAGCAAGGTGGCCCCAGGAAGGGAGTGGAATGAGGTCCCTAAATTAGCCTGTTGTATCCAACAGCCCAAGAAAAGATCCATCTGTAGAGAATGAGGCTTAATGCCCTTGGGCATGATCCAAACAATCCCACGCACCTCTCCTCCTGGGGCTGTGCTGCATCAAGGATAAGGTAATGTGGAATTCATCCTGGACATCCTCTCTGCCTGGCTGCAGTTCCTGGACTTCCTTCCTCCTGCCTCTCCTGCTTCCACCCTCACCCCTGTCCTTTGGAAGCCCTTCCCTGCAAACCAGCTGCCCCTTTAACTCATCTCCCAGCTAGGCTGAGATCAGGGATCAGCAGCTGAGAGGATTCAAGTTCATGATGTTGGAGTTAATGTCATCCTGTGCCCTCATGTCTTTGCCCTACTGTCCTGGAATAGGGAAGGGGAGTCTCACTCTGAACATCCTCAGATGACCAGGGACCAGTGTTGATCACTTAATGGGTTTCTGCTGGCTTTGGAGTCAATTCAAGGAGGGAAAAGGGTGTTGGGGGTACTGGGAGCAAAAATGGAGAAGGCACTGAGCAAAGCAGGCTTAGGAGCTCTTGCCACTTGCTGAACACGTGGTGGGAGCTGTGGGTGCTGTTCAGAGGAGCCTGGCCTAGATCCATAAGGAGGGGATGGGCAAGAGCTCAGCCTAGCAGCGTCTGGGTACGGCCAGCAGCTGCCTCTGGCCCAGGCACAGGCAGCTGGGTGAGTGCTCCTCTGTCCCCTTGGCTGCTGGGACAGTTAAGCACTACCAGGCTCACAGCTGTGCCTTCCTGTCTCTAGGTCTTCCTCAGGAAGGATGTGGATGTGGAGGAGAAGCAGCAGGAGCCTGGGAGTGTTCAGGCCAGTGTTTTCTGCTCTCCAGTGGACAGATGCTCTCCCTTCTATGCGGTATGTCCCTCTGCTCTCAACATTAGGGCCATGACATGCAGCTTGGAGCTGAGCAGTGAGGCTGGTCTTTCCTGGTGTGCCCAGGTGTGGATGGAGCCTTGCCTCTATCAGTGAGTGTAGGAATAAGCTGGGCAGGATGGGCAAGGAATCAGCCCCCCAGGCAGCACCCAGAGATTTTATTGCTTCCAAGGGAGGCAGATTATGGGCTCCTCCAGCCCTGGCTGAGCCAAGTGACTAAAGGTCACAGAGTCGCAGGAGGGCCTGAGAATCTGTGTTGCTATTTAAAACAAAAAAACAAAAAAAAAAAAAAAAAAAAACAAAAAAAAAAAATACAGAGGATTTCTGTAGTTCTTGTGGTTAAGTAGAACAGGCATTGGAAAGTGAGTCCCATGCTGTCAGCAGAGCAGCACATGCCAGAGTGTTTAGAGAGCCTGAAACAGTTGCCCGAACCCCACTGCTCCACAGGCTCCTGGAAAATTGCTCCCTGGTGGGCTCAGCTAAGACCCTGTGGGGCAGCTCACACCCAGCCCTCTCAAGGAGGAAGGACTGGCCCCAGGAGCAATTTCTGCCTGCTGAGACGAGGCAGCAAGCCCTGCACCTTTGGGCTTCTCCTGAAAATGCTCAGTTTCCTGTTTGCCACCAGTTAGTATGCAGTCAGATCCCCGTCCCTGGGCCGAAGGGTGGGAAGTAAGTGCCCGGGTGATGGTGCTGTCCCCTGGGCTGCATGCAGCTGGGCCCAGGGCTGAGTTTGGAGAAGGGCCAGCACTTTCATTGGCTGACCTTTGCTGTCACCCCTGGCAGAGCTGGAACTCTGACAGAGGGTTTCGTCAGCGTCGACTGCCCACAAGGCCAAATCCCAAGGGAGATGCTGCGCTCCCTGCCCCCTCAACCCCTCACCGGGGATGGGGGCTTTGGGTGCCACCAAAGTAGTGGTGGGGCTTACCAGGAACCTGCCCCATGGCCCCTCCATCCCATCCCCTGGCAGCATCCCCCTGCGTGACACCAAATAAATGCTACAGACATGAATGCTCCTCACAGGGATGCACTGCCTCAGGCTGGAGGGGCAGCAAGCACTGCATCCATCTCCAGTGTGGATGCTGGGACCAGTCCAGGTGGTGGGTGCCATCCCAACAGCCTGGAATGACCTAGGGAGTGACCCACTTGAGGGACAGCCCAGCAAACCCCCTGCTGGCATTGCAAAAGCCACCAGTGTGGCCGTGGTAGAGGGAAGTGGTACCTCAGTGTGCTGGAGGAGAACCCCAAGCATGTAAGTGGAGGAGTGAAATCAAGAATAAGGCATGCTGACCTACTTCATTTGGGTTTCTGAACTGTTCCTGGGAGGTGATGGGGACGGCTCCCTGGGGAAGCACACTGACACACCCCACCCCACCTCTGCTCCCCCCAGCTGGCAGGATCCCCGGTGTCATCATCCCAGAAAGAGAGCCCTAAGGGCAAGGAGTCTGCTGCAGCACCAAGATGCAGTGGGAGAAGTGGTGTGGGAGCAGCCCCTCTCCTTGACCTGAGTCCTCTGATAGCCCAGTTCAACCGGGAGATGCTGCAGGTAAGGTGGGCTGCATGGGAAGTGGGATGGATGGAGGGCCACCGGCAGCCTTTCATGTGAGCTGTGGGGTGGGGTGGGGTGCGCTGCAGGGAGGGTTGAACTCCCAGCCCGAGCGAAGTCATGGTTGTGGCATGAGATCATGTTTGGCTGCCTCTGCCTGGCTGTCAGCCCCAGGGAGAGGGGGTCAGCCCACACCAGGGCCCTGCTTCCTCTCCATGTGCGCATGCTCCTCCCGTCCCTGTTCTCCTCCTCCTCCTCACAGACCCTGTCCCTCCCCAGCAGCATGGGAACTGGGATGGTGGGAGGGCTGCTTCCATGCCACGCTGGGAAGAATACATGGATGTCTGCACTGGGGAGCAGATTGCAGCCAGGAGAGATGCTTTGTGCAGACAGGCCTGCTTGGGCAAGCCCAGCTTCTCCTGCTGGGCTGAGGCAAATGCTGGAAAAAAGTGAGGTGCTGCACACTTCGTTCCCCTATTACCACAGATGCTGTCCTGAGTGCCTGTGCTGGCCTGTTGATTCCCCAGGGTTGTCAGCTGAAAGGGTGCCCTCCAGTGCCTGTCCCAGCTTTGGGAAGGTTTGGGCTTGGCTCCCCAAAGCTGTGTCCGTGAGGCTCTGGTGGAGGCCCCCAGCCATGTGGCTCTCTGTATGGTGCAGGCAGAGAGTTGGGTTCGGGGCAAGCTGCGAGACCTGAAGGATGGCTGTGACCTCCAGGACTGGGAGGAGGTGGCTCAGACCTTGCAGAGGGACATGAAGGACTTTGAGAACACGCTGATAAAGCTCAATCAGGTGAGGCCAGGCAGGGCATGGCATGGCATGGCTCCCGTAACCCACAGCACCCATGTCCCTGGGCTCTCTGCAGCAGAGGGTCCCTGGGAAGCCCTGATGCTGAGTGGGTCCCTTGGCCCCACAGATGGGCGAGCAGCTGATGTGGAGGGTGAGCCCCAGTGCTGAGGCCGTGCGGAGGCAGCTGCTGGCCCTGCAGGACCAGTGGCAGCTCCTGAAGCAGACGGCTGCCAGCCAGAGCAAAGCCCTGGGCGGGCTGCGGAGCCTGCAGGACTTTAACAGGAAAGCTGAGCGCCTGGAGGCCTGGATCAAGCACAAGGTTTGGGGGATGGGAAGCATGGGGTGGGGAAAGGGACAGTCTGACTTTCCCCCCAGTTTCTCACACCTTTGACTGGTCCAGGAGGAGAAGCCCTCCCTGGCAGCCCTCCTGCAGGAAAGCCCGGACAAGATCCAGCTCACCCGCCGCATCCTTGACTTGAAGCAGGTGAGAGGCTGCTGGGGGGCTGCCAGCCTGTCAGGGACCCCAAAATCTTGAAGCTGGGGCATGGTACAGGTCCCTGAGGAGGGATGCTGATGTCTTCCCTCTCTGCTTGGGCCAGGAGGAGCAGCAGTTCCAGAATCTGCACAAGGAACTGAACAGCCTGGCCCAGAAGCTGGAGAAACAAGGCAAAAGTGAGAGCAGAAACATCTCAGCCCGGCGCAAGCACCTCAACAAAATGTGAGTGGAGGACACGTGAGCAGGGCTGAGCCAGGCACCAGGAGCTGACAGACTGGGAAGCAGAGCCCCCCAGACTTGCTGGCCTGGCTCTGCACAGCTCCCCACACAGGCACAGTCTACCATTCACCTTTCCCCTCCCACCCGCTCAGGTGGCTGCGGCTGCAGGGGACCCTGAAGGAGCACCACGAGGCTCTGCAGCTGGCCCTGGAGGTGGCCTCCTTCCTCCAGCAAGCAGATATCCTGCTCGGGGCCATCCATACAAAGGTATCTGCACTGGAGCCAGGTTCACCCTGGTATGTGGGGCAGTTGCATGGCCTGAATGACACTTGGTGGGCAGCACCTTGCTCTTGTCCCCTGCGTGGAGGCTCCTGTGGTCCCAGCACTCTCAGCCAGGGTTTGGGGAGAGAACAGGGGGATGGAGAAAGGGAGCCAGGTTGGCAAGTGTAGCTTTGCACTGTTTCTTTCTGCTGGAGCTGGGAGCAGGGCCCCATCCTCCTCCCACTGCTGACCTTTGGCCTTTTCTTACAGCAGAGCAGCATTTGCAGTACAGGGAAGCCAGGGGAGGGCGAGCCATGCCAGGATCGGGATGTCAGGGACATAGCCAGCCAGGTGATGGTGAGTGCAAGACTCTGCCTCGTCCTCTGGGCCCTGGGCAGCATCCTGACAGAGGGGGAATGTGTGGGTGGCTGAGGCTGTGTGATGGATGGGGAAGTCTCCCTGGGAGCAGCCAAGGACCAGGATAGGCACTCACTGCCTCTTCTGCCCCCAGAGGACTGGTTGTTATCACACCCTCCCCATGGCCGTGGTGGTTCATCCCTCAGGAACCCTGTCTCCATCACTTCCCAGCTGCTCTCTCTTCTCCAGATGCTGGATGTGACAGTGTCCCAGCTCCTAAACCTGCAGCCCAGCCTGGCAGCCCGAGTCACCTCAAAGCACCGAGACGTAAAGGAGAGTTGGGCACAGCTCCAGCAGGCACTGAGGTAGAGCATAGCTGGGCAGGAGCCCTGATCTCCCAGTGCTGGAGCCAGAGGGGCACCAGCTCCACTCAAGGTCTCTCTTCACCCTCTGCTCCCCTGGGCTTCCCTTGCCTTCCTTTCCCAGGACAGGGAAGGCTCCTGCACGGGCAAGCAGTTCCCCAGGGGGCAAAGCTGCAGTTCCAAATGTTGAGCCTCGAGGAGATGATAGCAGTCGTGGGGCTGTGGGCAAGGAAGCAGCAGCCAAGTGGACAAGAGGAGTCGGCAGCATGGTAAGCACTCTCTTCCTCCAGGCATCTTCAGCTTCTCTGCTTTGAGAAGACAAGGGAGCCTATGGGAAAGGGGTTCAGGTGTTGGGCAGAATCCAAGCTGAACACTCCTGGATCTGGTCCTACCTGTTATGGAAGGTGATAAGTGATAAATGCCAGGGCAAAGCAGGTGTATGCTTTGTGCTGGCCAAGGAGGAATGGGAGCCTTTGTGCTGCAGGTACCAAAAGATGTGCTAGAGAAGAAGGCAGAGCACAAGAAAGGAGAGGAGAGCAACACTTGCTCCCCAGCAGTGGGACAGGCCCCTCATGGAGGGGACAACAAAAGGTACCAGCTTGTGGAGGTGGCTGTGGGAGCGGGACAGAGTCAGAGGGGACAGGGATGGGGTTCCCAGGTGCAAGGGGGAACCTTGCAGTCCTGACTGTTCCTCCCCTCTCTGTGCTGGAGGAGGAGAGAGGCAGAGGCTGAGTGGGGGATGCAGCAGCCGGAGACCCAAGTGCAGGACGTCTGCCAGGCGGTGAATGCGGTAATGTCTCTCCAAGAGTCCCCTTTGCTCCCTGCCCATCCAAGAGGAGACAGCTGGGGAGGGACTCACTTCCCTGACCCCCTCCTGCTGCTTATGGGCATGCATGTTTGTGCACACACACCTGGTCTGGGCACTAACCCAGCATGTCTCCTGCTCCTCAGCGGACTTTGTCCCCATACAAGGACAGTGTGGGAGTCCCCCCATGTCCAGTGGCAAGCTTGGAGGCAGCACGGATGCAGCAAGAGCCCCTGTCCCCCAGCTCCAGCGCCAGAGCTGTGCTCCTGGTGAGCCTGCTTGGATGTGAGGTGGGGGGGACACGAGGTGGGGCCCATCCTAACTGCTCTCCCTGCCTCCAGGAGGGGCCAGCAGGAGGGAGGCCTCCCGGGAGCCCTCAGGTGGAGGCCATGCTGCGGGAGCTGGGGGAGTTGTGGGAGGACCTGCAGAGAAAGCACCAAGAGAATGGCATAGTGCTGCAAGAAATTGATAAGGTATGTGGAGTCTGGGCTAGGGTGGGCACAGGGCTTGCTCCAGTTGTAGCAGCTTGCTGGGGATCAGTGCCACCCATGTCTCTGGCTGCCTTTGCAGATGGCACACTTCTCCCACTGTGCTGCCTGTGCCCCAGGCACCTCCAGTGGGATGCCTGCATGGCTGCTGCTCCTCTGGGTGGCTCAGAGCCAGGCTGATGGGTTCCTTGCTCTCCCTCAAGGCACTGAGGCTGGTGGGGGAGCTGGACCAGGCTGAGCGCTGGCTGCAGGACGTGGCTGGGTCGCTCTTGGAACCAGCTGCCATGAGGAGCCCAGAGGAGCTGCGCCAGGACCTGGAGGAAATGAGCCAGCTGGAGAAGCAGCTCCTGCTGTGTGGCCTCAAGCTGCAGGCACTGCGGGAAGAAGCAGCGGGCGAGTCGCCCACTGAGCACGAGGGGACAAGGAAGATGCAGAGGAAAGTGGAGATGGTGGAGGAGAAGTGAGTCCTGGAGGAAGGTGCCTCTTCTCTGGTCCCCAGGTTGGGTGGGGAAGAGGATGTTGTCCCTGAGGAGGTGCAGAAGCTGCCAGCACCTCTGATGAGCACCTCTCCCCACAGGTTGGCACACGTGCAGGCAGCCCTGCGGCACCGGGCAGCAGATCTGCGGGACTCCCTGGTGCTGTCTGAGTTCCTGCAGGACCTGCAAGAGGAGGAGGCACGGAGCCAGCAGGGATCTGCAGCGGTGAGCAGCGGGGCCAGGCTTCCCTTGGGATCACACAACCCTTGGAGTGACCCAGGGTTGATCTGTGGTTTGCAAGGGGACCCTACTGGGTGCTCTCCTCCAGCCCAGCTGCCTGGGGTGGCACTGCCCACCTCTTACATCTGGTGTTTCTGCTGGCTTCAGCCAGGGAGTGGGCGATGCGGCTCGCAGGGGTGTTTTCCCCCGCTCTCAGCCCAGGCTGAGAAGTCTCCAAGCAGTGAGGACATGAGCCGCCCCTTGGGAGAGCTGCAGGAGGCCGTGGAGATGCTGAATGAAGTGGCAAAAGAGCGGGAGCGGGTCATGGAGGTGGCAGCAGAGACGGAGAACCTGGAGCGTCTGGTAGGGAGTGGGGATGCAACGGGGTGGTTCATCTGCAGCTGGACATGCCGGCTAACTGGGACAGGGCACGTGCTTCAGCTGTCCTCAGTCACATATAAGGGCATTGGGATTCATAGGGATCCCTCCCTGCGAGGCTGCTATCCTTGTCTCTGCCATGGCTGGCACCTGCCCTTTTGCAGCTGCGTGGCAGGGTGGGGTGGGCGGGGGCTGTGTGGCAGGTGGTAGCACAGGGGCTTCCACCCCAGGGCTAATCTCCCTGTGTCCCCTCCTGCCCATCCAGGTAGTGAAGGTATCCCCACAGCTGAAGGCCTTGCAGAGCAGAGCCAAGGCACTGTCTCAAGACATTGCCCTAGCAGAGAACAGCTTCACCACAGTGAAGAGTGAGAAGGACCTGCAAGGGCTGCAGGGCTTGCTGAGCCGCCAGCAGGAGATGGAGGTGAGTCAGGGGAGCACTGCCAGGGAGGTGTCCCGCCTGGCTGAGCTGTCCCAGTGAGGCACTGGCCCCCCTCCGGGGGCCCAGGTGTTGTAAGCCTTGGCACGGTGTGGCAGGGCAGGCTGGAATTTTCCAGTGGAGCTGGGACCTGCCTGCTCTGCTCCCCTCTGATAGCATGGGCCAGGCAAGGGACAGAGCTTGCATCAGCTCCCATGTGCCAACACCCAGCTGCCAGCATCTCCCTCGTCTTCCCACTGGTGGGGAAGCAACTCATGCACAAAGGGCAGGGAAGCCAGGCAGTCCTGTGCCATTCCTGTGCTCCCCACACAGAGGCTAGCTCTGCCCTCTGCAGATCTACCAGCATCCATCCCCTGTCCCTGCATCCCAGGATGCAGGAGAGTCCAGCCTAGGTTCAGAGGGGTTGGATGCATCTCAAACCTTTCCTGCCTTGTGATCTTCAGCATGCAGTGTCACAGAGCCTGCAAGGGCAGCTGGAGGAGCTGGAGAGGGCAGCTGCCCGCTTGCAAGAGCTGTGCCCCGCTGGGCAGTGCCCCGTCAGCCGGGAGCTGCAGGAGACTCTGCGGGCCTGGGCAGGGCTGCGAGAGCTGCTGCAGGAGACCCGGCTGCGCGTGCAGCAGGCCAGCCAGCTCCGGCGCTTCTTCAGGGATTATTTAGCCATGATGTAAGTGGCAGTGAGCACCTGGGGTTGCTTCTGTGGTGGTGGAGGGGCAGCTGGTGAGAGCATGGCATTGGCAATTGTGTGGGCAGTGCTGGAGCTGCAGCCAGGCGTGCCCGTGGGGAGCCTGGAATCCAGGGTTGCACCACAGCTGTCTGCTGTGAGGCAGCCCTGCAGCATCTTGTCCTGCCCCAACAGCCTTGCCACAACCCCACCGAGCTGCTTCCTGCTATCCCTGAGCATGGGAATGGCTTCCCTGGGGCCTGCAGGGCTGAAGAAGGGTTGGGTCATTCCTCAACCTGTCTTTCACATGCTCACAGCTCCTGGACAGAGGACACACGGGCTCGGATCTTCTCTGAAAGCCCAAGCAGCTCCAGTCTCCCGGAGACTTCCTGTGAGGAACTGGAGAGGAGAATCGAAGAGAAACTCAAGGAGTTTGAGGCACTAGCAGCAGCAGGGCAGCAGCTGGTGTCTGAGGAGCACTACCTGAGTGCAACAGTAAGGACACGGGAAATAGGGTCGGGGGAAATTCTCAGCTCTGCCTGAAGTCCTCTAGGGACAGACCATGAAAGAAAGAGCAAAGTGTGGATGCAGAGCCCCAGTAAGTGGGATGGGGGTAGCTACACATCCCTGGGGCTGCTCAGGGCAGGAAGAAGTGGATCCTGAGATCTGAATGATGTGACTGTGACTGTATCCAGAAACCTCCTAACTGCTCTGTTGTGAGATATCCTGGTAGGGCCAGTGTCCCTGGGCCAGGAGTCCTTGCAGGCTGCCCAGCATCTCTCCTCCCCTCAGATCAAGGAGCGCTTGGAGGAGCTGCAGAGCATGCTGGGCTGGGTGCTGGTGCGCTGGCGAGCACAGAGGCACCAGCAGGATCTGGGGAGCAGGCAGGAGGACAGGAGGGACACGGAGAGCCTCTCAAGCACATCCCCCACTGGTCAAGTGAGTACCCAGCCATGCTGAGACTGTCAGGGAGAATGACCAGCCTTGAGGCTGAGGGTACCAGAGGATGGAGTGGGTGGTGCAGAAGTAAGGGAGGGATGTGTACCTCTGGGAGTCTCTGGGGTTGAGGCAGAGCAAAGGGAAGGCTGTTCTGAGAGAATGCCTGGCTCCAGCAGCCTTCCTTCATATTCCCTCTCTTGCCTTGCTCCCTAGGAGCAGCGTGCCTCACATGCTCCATCCCACCTGGAAAACATCCACAGCCCAGTGAAGTTCGTGCCCTGCTCCCTCCTCGAGCCAGTGCAAAGATTAGAGCCCAAGCTTCCAGAGAAAACAGCCATCTCCCCACCCACATCACCCCTCTCAGATGCCCCATCAGGAGTGGAGCAGAGCTGGGGGCAGCCCAGCAGCAAAACACCCCGTGATGTGGAACCCCCCAAGGAGGCTGCCAGCTGGGATCCTGCTGAGACCTCCATGCTGCTGCTGCCACCACGGGGCCCCTGTGGTCTCGGGGAGACGGTCAGCCTCATCCTCAGCATCGGCAAGAAGGGCGAGAAGAAGAAGGCACAGCTGCTGGCCAGCAGCGAGCGGCCAGGGGAGGAGGCACTGCCCACGGTACGGGGGGAGGGAGGGCAGCTTCGGCAGAGCCATGGGCAAGCAGCCAGGGAGCTCTCGAGCTGTGCCCCATGCAGGCTGGGAGGCTGCAGGGTAACCCCCAAGCTGAGACCCCTCCAGGCCGTTTCTTAGTGTGCAGCTGCGGCTGTGTGAGTCTCAGGAGAGGGGCCTTTGGCCATGCTGATGCTGTGTTATGCCTTAGGGCTGAGGCCGGCTTGTGCCACCCACTTTGCCTGTGCTCTCCTGCTGCAGCTCCTTGCCCACGCTGTCCTCTCTGTGTGTCTCTTTCTCTCCCTTTGCTCAGCTCCCTGCCACTAAACACTCAGGCTGTAAAACCTTTTGGAAGCGTTGCCAGGGGCTTTTAGGAAACACTTGGGGTAGCTTAAAGCGAAAAAGAAAGGCACCTCACCAGCTGGTTGAAGAGGTAACGTCCTGGGGAAGGCTGTGCATGCTGGGCAGAGTGGCTGCATGGCATGAACCTGCCTGCCACCAACCCTCCTGGCCATGCTGCTGTCCCCTGCTGGCAGTGGTCCATTAGGAGAGAGAAAACCTTCTGGTGCTGTGGGGTCTGGAGTGTGGGTTGCTGGACATGTGAGAAAGGGGCTCAGGCAGGGCTTGCTGCAGTTTGGCCCCTCATTCAAGTAGTTTTGGTGGCCATGGGAGGTATGGCTAGCTGGTGGCCAGTGGGAGAGCCTGCCTGCTCCATTGCCAGCGGGCAGCAGTAGTTCCTAGTGTAGCCAGCTGAAGGGGACAGGGGTGGTTGGGGCTGTGTGAGTTGCACATTTTGTAGGGTGGGGGTCTCACTCCAGGTATCTTGGCTTGTGACCCTGAGGCTGGGAGTCAGGGAATTTGTTGGGGCTCGCATCTGTTTGTTGCTCCACAGCTTGTGCAAAAGGAGCTCCTCACACACAGACCTAAGGGCAGCCAGGCTCAGTAGCCCAAGGGAGATGGCAGGAGAACAGAGAGGCTGGAGGGCATTGAGGCAGGGTGAGGGGCTGCTGGGCTGCTAGGAGGGTTTTGGTAATGGGCACCATCCAGCCTATGGACACAGGGATACACTGCTCCAGCTCCTGCAGACTCTTGCAGCTGTGGAAGCCTGGGAGAGGGTCTGGCAGGAGTGGGAGAGGAAGGGTCAGCACTCAGTCCCTGCCCATTGCTTTACTGCCTGGAGCATGCAGGGCTGGCATGGACAGCAGTGACTGCTGTCTCAGTAGCCACCCAAAAGTGATGGCCTGGAGGTCAGCAGTGCCAGGGAAAAGCTGCATGGCAGAGTCAGCCCCAGCTTTACCACACCCGGGGGTCTCCATCGTGGGCAGATTCCCTTGTCTCCCTCTACCCTGCCTGCACCAGTGTGGGAGCAGCCCTCAGGAGACTGAGATGAAGCTCTGTCATTCCCAGCACTGCATGTACTGTGAGCATGTCTGCCTGCCCTGGCAGCTCCCTGCTTTCCCAGGTGCAGCATGGAAAGGAGCAGTTGGCACAGGGTGCCCTGGGGATCACTCCTCTCTCCTGTTTCCCCAGGTGCAGGTGGAGGCCAGGAAGAGCTGCTCTGCGAAGCGGCCGCCGGCTGTTGCGCGGCGCCCCGCGGCACACAGCGGCGGGCCGGCGGTGTCCCACACGCTGCCCAAGGCCGGCGCTGGCTGTCTGTTCCCCAGCCTGCAGCGGCGGGAGCAGGCCAGGGCGGAGCAGGCGCGGCTGCTCACCCTGCGCGGCATCATGGGCGACAGCTCCCTGCGGCCCGCGCCCGAGCAGGGCCACGGCCCCAGCCACACGTGGCCCCAGAAGTGCGGCTGGAGGAAGGGGGGGCCGGCGGCGGCTGCTGCTGGGCCCCAGCTCGGGGAGCTGCTCCTCTACGTCAGGAACCCGCTGGTGCAGGACATCGACGCCGAGTGCGGGGCGGCCCCTCAGAGCCCCCGCATCCCCAGCCCCAAAATCACGTGCCCCCGTGTTTCCCTGGGCTCTGTGCTCAGCCTGGAGCTGCCACGGGATGCCGTGGCGCTGGGGTGCCGCCGAGGGGCTGCGGCACGGCAGCAGGAGGCAGAGGGGCGGGAGCAGAGGCAGGATCGAGGGGTGAGGCCTTGGAAGCCCACAGGCACGCATGGAGTTGGATGGCAGGAAGACGGGCACAGTCCCCAGAGGCCCAGCAAGAGGCTGGGCGTGTCCCCCAAGAGTGAGCAAGAAACGTGGCTTGAGGAGGTGAGCTTCAAGCCCAGCTACAGCCAGCGAAGGGCACACTGTGCTGGGAAGGAGCACCGGAACCTGCAGCACCCCAGCAGCAACAGCAGAGACCTTCTGGACTTGAGGCCGAGCCAGCTGTCCCGTGTCGCTGTGGGGGATGAGCTGGCCACCCGCTCTGGCCAGGATGACAGCCCCACTGCCACTGGCAGGGCCAGGCATCACAGAGCCGCTTGGCTAGAGCTCGGATCATCCCCTGCCAGCATCCCAGGCAGGGCTGGAGCCAGCCCCAGCCCCGCCTGTGCACAGCAGCCAGCCAGCAGCAGCCAGCCCAGAGCGTCCCCAGCTTCCCCTGCTGTCCCCACACAGCTCTCTGTCTTTGAGTGGGCACTGGGGTCTGCACAGCCCCAGAGCCCTGCTCTGGGCACTAGGGAAGTTTGCCACCCTGCCCACAGGCAGTTTGAGGAGGAGGAGGAGGAACTGCAGGCCATCTGGGATGGGGTGCAGGCGCGACGGGCACAGAGCCCACCAGGAGGCAGCTGTGCCAGCCACGGGACCGGCAGCAGGGCAGGCAGCTTGCCCAGCCCCAGCGCCTCTGCTGGCGGTCCCCTCATCCTCTCATCAGCCAACAACGTGCTAGTGGCCAAATTCAGCCTTCCCACCACTGCCAAGCTGCTCCACAGCCCATCAGGAGAGAAGAGCCCTGGGGTGGTGCACAGTGACAGTGGCAGCCCCGATGGGCTCAGGGTTTCCTCCCACGTGGAGGAGCTGGTGTCTGCAGCCCCCGTGGATGCCTCCAGCGCCTGGGATCAGCGGAGGCACGGACAAGAGGAGAGAGAGAGCAGCAAGGTGAGATCCACAGGCCAGGGACTCTCCCTCAGGGTCTGGTAGGGTGCTGGGGAACACCCAAGGCAGCAGCTGGGTTACCCACTCCAGCAAACAACCTGTATTTGGAGATTCCCTGACTCCAGTGGCCCCTTTTCTTCAGCTGGTGGGGAAAGGCTAGGTGTGGTATTTGGGGTCCCTGCAGCACACACACCCCCCACCAACCCGTAGCCTCAGCAAGGTGGCACTTCACCCCTAAAGCTGACAAAAACCCAGCTCCTACCCAGGTGAGAAGGTTTTTCTTCATTGTCATCCCACTCCCACTTTGGCATTGCTCACCATGGATGGGACATACAGACCTCACGTTCATGGAGGCTGAGCTTGTACCACCAACCCCAGAGAAGTTCTTGCTCACCATCTGTGCCCTTGCAGGTCCTTCCTGGTAAAATGGAGTTTCAGATGATGGAGGGGACGCTGGAAAGGAAGCACGTATTGCAGACAGGAGGGAGAAAGGTACCGACATGGCTGTGGGGCTCCTTTGGGACAGAGGTGCTGGGATGTGGCAGGGGATGGAGGGAAGCCAGGGATGTTCCTGGAACTACCACAGCAGTGCTGCTGGCCATTCTGGAAGGGCAGAGCCTCAGAGGGGCTGGGCTGCATTTTGAGCAGCATGAGACCATCTGTCATCTCCCAAAGCTGTTGGCATCACAGCTGTCCCCTGCTTGTGTCCCCCAGGCCAGCTGCCGGGCCTGGGGCCTCTTCCACGCCGTGCTGATGAGGCAGACACTGTGCTTCTACCAGGACCGCAGGGACAGCCTCAAGGTGCGCTGGGGAGACTGGGGGGACGTGGGAGGGGGCTGGCAGCAGGGTGGTGGCTCTGGGCCCCATGGCCAGGGAAGGCAGAGCCATCCAACCCCACTGTTGCTCTTGCTCTCCCTTGTGCTGCAGAGCTCCGTGGTTGCCCTTCCCTTGAACCTCTCCGGGGCAGTCTGCACCCCAGATGCTGAGTACACCAAGAAGACCAACTGCTTCAGGCTTCAGTGAGTCCCCAGTCCAGGGCAGTAACCACAGCCCTCCCTTGTGTGTGCCTGCTGGGGTAGACACATACCAACACCACCAGGCAGGACCAGCTCAGTGCTTAAATGAGGATTTCCTTCCTTCTTTCTCACCTGCTTCTCTTTCCTGGTCTGTTGTGTCTGCACCCTACATCATTCTTCTCCCCCTCTCCCTGCAGGCTGCAGGATGGCTCTGAATACCTCCTGAGGGCCCCCACTCAGGCCCTCATGAACGAATGGGTCTCAAAGCTGCAGCAAAACTCAGGTGAGCAGCCCTTGCAGGCAGAGTAGGGGCCCAGCTCTATGCGGTTACCATGTTTTTTCAGCCCCTGCTGAGCCCTTTGATACATGGGGGGTCAGAAAAGAAGCAGCAGCACAACATTTTACTCTGATTTATGCATCCTCCTAGCTTGCCTTGGGAACAGCATTTCTCTGCCAGGCAGGATTTGGAGGCTTTGTTTTCACACCACATACACAGCTATAAATCAGGAATAGCACAACTGACGTCAGTGGTGCCTCGGCAGCAAAAAGCCCATGTCAGGAAAATTATAATTGTGCCTTGGTCTTCTTCCATATCCTCTGGGCTTGGAAATGCCTTGCTTGCCCTTGAGGCAAGGAGACTTGTAATACTGAGGTCTTCCTGTTGCTGTACCCATACCTGAGGAGTTCAAGCCTTGCTATGAAATCCTAGGCTGGTTGTCCGGACAAGAACAGGCACTACAGCAGAGGCTGGAGGAGCCAGCCATGCAGCATGGGCTCTTGGGTCAGGGACTGGCTCAGTGTGACAGTCCTGTGCATCCAGCATGCTGCCAGCATGCAGCAGGATGTTTGCTGTGCCTCCAGGTTTCCCCGAAGTGGATTACTTTCAGGCGGCAGCGCGGCGTGTCGAGGGCACCGCTGGTACTGGCAGGTGAGTAGCCAGGAGCTGGCCAGCTGGGCCTTGCTATTCTCTCTCCCACATTTGCCAGTGAGTGCTGCTCCAGCTGGATGCTGGTGGGCCAGTCTGGTTTGCTAAATCTCTGCTACTTTCAGTTTCAGCAAGGTCTCCAGCCCTGGGAGCTCCCACCTCCAGGGACATCATCAGGTCACGACCACTCAGAGCCAGGAGGTTGTGGTGTTACCCTGCCCAAGCACGCTACTGCAGCGGCCTCTGGGCAGCCAGGATGGCCCAGTCGATGGGACTGTGGCAGCAGCAGGTGACTTTCCTCTCTGGCTGGGTTGCCACTGTTCCCTAGCTTCTCTCCCCAGCCCAGAGAGGTACGTGGGAGACAGCTGGGGAAGGCTGAAGGCTGTCAGTCAGTCTTGAACTTGGTCGTATCTGGGCTAGGAGTCCCAGGGCTTGGGGAAAGGAACATTTACTTCACTTCCTGGGATACTGAGATAGTCATACATTGCCCTCTTCTCTTTGGGGCTGGCACAGGGGTGTCCTGTGATGGCCTTGCGTTGTGACATGTCTCCATTCTTCTTCAGAGAATGCTCAGGGGACTGGGCACAAGGAGCAGCAGTGGTCACCCAGGGCATCCCCTGGGCTGTGGGACAACATCTGCCCAGAAGACGACTATGGGCTGGTAGCCAATAGGAGGAGGTCCTACTCCTTCACCTCAGGTACAGTCCTGGTGTTGCTGTCACCGCCAGGAGGTGGCACCACTTCCTCTGTCCCCACCGACAGCCGAGGCCAGATGCGATGCTGCTGCAGCACGCACCTGGTCCTACATATCTCTGCCCTTGGCTGCAGCCCCCATTTGGGGAGGGCCCTAGAGGGCTGCCAGGCCTGCTGGCGCCCTGCCCCTTCACTGCCTGCTTTCTTGCAGCCACCTACCAGAAGATCACGCCGCTGGCCGTGCCCAGGGAGGCGGTGGAGGCCGGGAGCAGTTACTCCGTCACGCTGTACATCGGGGAGCAGGTGTCCGTGCCCCGGGCACGCTGCCACTCCTTTGTGGCACAGACAGGGAGCGCCCGGGACACACGAGGGGACAAGACCACCAGCCCTCCTCGCACCAAGAACAAATCTGTCTTCAAGAAGTTCTTTGGGAAGAAAGAGTGAGCCCAAGACAAAGGGAGAAAATGCCCTAACCTGCCTTTTGTCCTCCTCTTGGGCCATTCTGGCATGGTCTCTACTCCAGCACCAGTTCAGGGCTCGCTGCCTCCCCAGGGGCAAAGGCTGTGCCGAGTGGCTCTGCTCCAGCCACCTGTGCCCCAGCCACTGCAGCCCCCAGCCTCAGCCTGGAGCTGAGCACCCCTCCTGCCCAGTGCTCTCCCTGGGTGCTGCTGCCTCCCCAGGCATCTTAATGACACACAGCACAAGCAGAGCAGGCTGGATGGTGGTTTTTATTAAAAGGTAAAGAGGCGCTTAGTGTGGGAGCGTTTTTGTCCAGCAGCACCCATTGGCACAGGAGGAAAGGAGCTCTTTGCAAGGTGGTCCTTGCTAAGGAGTCAGGGGAGCTTCAGATCAGGAGGGCTCTGCAGTGAGCTTCAGTCCTGCCTAGGGGGAAACCTGAGCCGTTTGGTGCCTTTCACAAGGATGCTTTGTCCCATGCTTCTCCTCTGCCTGCACTCAGCCCAGTTAATCCCACAGGCTATCTGGGCCCCTTTTCCCTGCCCTGGGAGCTTAGCGGGGAAGTCACTACCTACAGAGTAAATACTCCTGCCTGCCAAGCCTGCCCAGCCTTCCTCTCTCACAGGATGGCTGCCAGCCTAGGTCACAGCAGGTGAATGCTGTGTGACCAGACTGGGGAGGGGTGTGTGGCTAGACCCCCATTCCTGCAGCACAGGTATTTTTGCAGTAACTTCACCAGACCACGCCAGTTTCAACTGCCCCAATTGCCGCCTGTACTGGGAAGGGGAAAAAGCAGCTGGTCCACCTACCCTGAGCCTGTACTAGCCCTAGAGAAGGAAGGGGAAGTTTCCAGGGATGTGGGTAGCAGGGCCTCTCCCTGTCAGGCTGTCAGGCTCAGCTGTGCACACCACTCGCCTCCTCAAACACATTGTGGGGCTTAAAATAGAAGTACTGGCTGCAGCCCAGCTCTGCAGCAAGGGCTGGGAGAGCAGAAATGCTCCTGCCACCCCATCTCCCTCCTGCAGTGCTCCTGGGGCTGAAGACAGGCACTGGGATGGAGGGGTGGGCACACCAGGGTCACCAGCAGAGGGACTTCCTCCACGTTGCCAGCAAAGGGTGGAGGGAATGCCCGTTCAAGGTGCTGCTGTCTGAGCTTCCCCTGTGTCTTACCACCGTCCACTTGGCTCCATCACTCTTGGCTCTGACACCTGTTTTCCTCCGGCACCAAAGCTCAGCTGCCTGCACTTCCTTAATGGGAAAAGACAAGCAGGATGGTAAGGCTGGGAGGGGAGATGCTCTGGGCAGGGGCCAGGCCTGTCCGGGCCAGCGAGGAGGCCAAGGCACAGCATTCCAGCTCTGTGTGCACATACCGGGAGAGCAGCTGGTGGGCTGGTGCCAGTTCATTCCTGAGCAGCTGCGGGGCCCGGCAGAGGGGCAGTGGGGCAGGGTGCTTTACTAAGGGCCCCCCCAGCCCCAGGAGTCAGTGCTGACAAGCTCGACAAGAGTCCCAGCATGGCCCAAGTCCAGCACAGGAGCATGGGGTGACACGTGCCACCAGAGAGATAACACCATCCCAAGGGATGATGCTGGCACCTGCAGCATCGCTTTCGGTGTACCCCCCTTGTACAGGCTTCATTGTCCCCCCGAGGCAGCTGCCCACCCACAGCCTCCCCTCTCTCCTCCCTCGTGCTGGCACTTGGCCCCACAGCAACCCGCTGACGAATCCTGCGTTCTTATGGCAGAAGCCAATTCCCCCCCCCCCCCCCCACTAATCTGCCCGTGCATGCAGCCTCCACCTGCTGAGCCAGCGGAAGCCGTGCTCAGCCAGCCCCAGCCAGCACCAGGGCTCTGAAACCCACTCCGGCTGCAGCGCCTGTAGGGTGGCAAAGCTTTGCACCCTGGTCCTGCTGCCGCGGGAAATCCCAACGCTGCTTGGCACCAGGCAGTGAGGAGTCTGCAGGCAGCATCATCTGGCACCAGGAGAGCTGAGCTATCAAGGTAAGGGCAGGGTGCAGGCAGGGAGGTGTCCCGAGTAAGCAGTGTCCCTGCCGTGCCTTGTTCTGCCGGGCACCAAGGAGAGGAGCTGGTTCCAGTTTCCTCCGCTGAGCCAAGGTCTCGTCCCCCTTTTCGGAGGCTCGGCAGTCCTGCTGCAAGGTCACCCTGCAGCCGGGAGCCTGTGCTGGGCTCTGGGGCCATCACACACTGAGGGACCCCAACTGGGGTTCGGAGCTTCCTAATTCCAGAGCAGGCAAGGAGCCTGACCCCGGCGCAGGGGGAAGAGAAAGCGGGGAGCAGCAGTGGAGGGGGCTGCCTGCGGCACCCTGCCCTCCTTGCCTCGGCTGAAGGACAGCACGGCTATGCCCCCCTCCCAGGGCAGCAGGGCCAGCCGTCCGTTCCAGGAAGAGGGGAGACACTGGGGAAAAGCCAGAGCATGGACATTCCTGTGCCGGAGCGGCGGCAGCGGGGTGACCCCGGCAGCCTCCCGCTCTCAGGTGCGGCCGATGCGGCTGTGGGGGGGCGGGTCAAAGCGGGGTGCGAGGGGTGGGGGCACCGTGCCGCGGGGCCGAGGGCTGTCCCGGCCCGCCCGCGGTGCCCTTGGCGCGGCGGGCAGCGCTAGGACCCGGCCGGCACTGCCGGCGCTGCTGGCACCGTGCGCCGGGGACGGGACCGTGCCTGCGCCGCGGGAAGGAGCCGGCAACCCCGGGGAAACGTGTAAGCGACCCGGCTGCCTCGGGCGGGGGGTGCTGGGGCGGAGCGGGGCCCCTGGCAGCAGCGGAGGCGCTCGGGGAAGCGCTGGGAGCCGGCTGGAGCCGTCCCGCGGCCGTGCGGGCGGCCGGGGCTGTGCGGGCGGCCGGCTGGCTCGGCCCCGCTCCTGCCGGTGCTGGCTGCTGTGCCTTTCCTTCCCCTCCCTCCACAGGACAGCCGCGGGGCCGGCCAGGGAGCCTGTCCCAGGAGCACGATACCACAGGGCAAGCAACGCTTCCCCTTTCGCCATCCCCCGAAACAGCCAGCTGGGGACGGTGTTTGGTTACCCTGCTCGTGGTAGATGTCACCAGGCCACTGGCACAGCCACCGCTTACTGGCTCCGTCACCTTCCTGTGTCAGTCCCAGCCCACTCTCAGTGCTGGCCCCGTCCCTGGCCCGCCAGTCACATGTTCCTGGATGGCCCCGGGGGTGCCTGCACCACAGAGAGCACCTCCAGGGAGCCCTCCACGTTCTTGGGGATCCTGGGGCAGTGCCACCGCTCATCTCCCTGCCAGAGCTTCTTCTACAACCCCATTCGCCTCTTGCAGGCCCTTTGTCCCTGTAGCCGGGCGCTCTCCCATGACCCTTTCTATTTGTAGGCTGACCGCTGGGAGCTTGCCCTTCCCCCTTGCACCATTCCCCACGCAGGTCCTTTCCCCCCAGGCACCATTCCCTATCTGCCCTCGGCGTGATTTGGCCCGGTGCAGAGGTCCTGGCTGCGTTCTGAGTCCAAGGCATGGCCCAAGGCTTGTTTGCAGGAGCCTGACCTCGCGTGCAGGCAGAAGAGAGGTGAAGGTACAGGCAGAGCAGGGTTCGTAGCATGGCCCTTGATCCAAATCAGTGGTGCCTCTCAAGGTCAGGGCACTGCTCTGCTGCCCCAGTAAAGGTCTTAATGCAAGAGGTGAGAAAACAGGGTCCCCACTGCTGCTTTTTGTCCTTATCCATCCACTGCCCTGCTGCTGTCCTGGGAAGGGAGTGGGTGCTGTAGGGGCTGAAATGGATCAGAAAACAGAGAGTGAGGGAAGCTGGCACAGCTGGGTGGTAGGGGATATAGTGAAATTTATCTGTCATGCTCCTTAGGCTTGTACAGGGAAGGTGATAGAGGATGTGGTGAAGGAGCACCAGCTGTGCTGCCCTGCTTTCTGGACAGACATATAAGAAGTCCTGCCACTCCCTACCAGGAATGCCTGGAGCATCCCTGAAGGCAACCTAGATGTCACTGAGACCAGCAAGATGGGAGATACTGGGCAGCAGTGGCAGAGAAGCCGATCCTTCATTAGAGCAGGCAGCTCTGCCCTGAGCTACTGCCAGCAACAAGACCCTCCAGGGCTCTCCAGAAAGCTGGTTTTTGTGGAGGTCTTTTCCTTCTTGAGAAGCCTGCTTTTTTTGCAGGGAACGCAGCACCTTCATGACTGCAGATGCAAAGCAGGGCCAGCAGCGGCCCTGCTGGGCTCTGCATAGCAGCTCCACTCTGCTGTGAAGCTTCCCAACTCCACCATCCCAGGACACAGCATTAGCAAAAGTCAGGTGAGGCTTTCCCACCTGCTTGCATCCTCAGATCCTGTGTGGAGAGTGGAGAAGACAGGGGGTTGGTGATGTCTGCAGCTTCTCCCCAGAAAAGGGATTTTTGTGGGAAGCCAGCCACCACTGTTGTCCCGGCTGGTTTTTGTTATCTGGCTTGCCAGAAGATAGATCTACTGGGTCTGGGCAGCAGTGTTAGAAGAGCAGGCTGTTTCCCCAGAGACTGAGTCCCTATCAGCTGAGTATGGATGTACAGAATAAGCCTGGGGCTCTGAGGCCCTGGGAGGGTTGTGCCAGGAGCCCCTCTTATCCTTGAGGTCTTGTGGCACAAGGGTGCTTCTGGATGCCTCACAGAAGCAAGGAGAGAAGCAGGCAAGTTGCCTTTTGAAAAGTAACCTGTGCTGAGGAGGTGCACTTCAAGTCTTTCCCCATCCCATCCCTGTGGAATTTGGTGTTCTCAGGAGACCAGCCAGGACTCCTTCCTCTGTGGCCTGCAGCTGAGCAGCAAGCACAGCTCTGCAGGACATGTTCAGGGTTTCTGTCACGGTCTTATGACCTTATGTGATCCATCCTGACCCTGAAAATCTGCTTCCTAACACTATCCCTGCCCTTCTGCATAGTGTGTTACCTATAGGCAAACTCTGTTTCTTTAAACCACCTTCACACAAAAAGCTCCTGTTTCTGCCCTCGGATTTTCCTGCTTACTCCTAGATTTCCCGGCTCCCACTCATCCCCAGTCCACACTTCGGGGTGCCCTGTCCCACTCTGTGCTCTTGGCTCCCAGTGCCGCTCATTCCCCCGTTTCCCTGCTGCCGCTCGCTGCCTTCTCATCCTCACGGTGACCCCAGTGCCGTGCCCACCCTTCCCTAAACCCGCTGCCCGAGGGGTGGCTTGGGATGCCTCCCCACCCTGGAATGCCAGTCCCTCTCCCACCACCACCAGCTCGGCACCCCCCGCGCTGGGGCGGCATTCCCGGAGCCAGGCTTAACTAGCCCTAAAGCAAATTAATTCCTTCCCCGTGCGCTCCCCGTGCTCCGCTCGGGCCGGGCCTGCAGCGCCCCGCGCGGCCGCCAGGGGGCAGCGCCGGCCCGCGCCCCGCCCGTCCGCTTGGGGCTAGCGCCGAACCGAACCGGGACATGCCCGAGCCCCCCGGGGCCCGACGGCTCTGCACAGGGTGGGAAGGGGCCAGAGGGAGCTCTGGGCCGGCCGCGGGGCACACTGCAGGCTCCTGGTGTGCGGGGTGCAGGACCCCCCGAGGGTTCCGGGTTGGAGCATCCTCTGCCCGCCGCTGCGCACTCAGCTTTGCAGAGGAAGCGGGGGAGGGCAGTCCCAGTGGTACCCTGGCAGCTGGGCTGCTGGTCATGGGTCTGACCTGCCCTTCTTTTGATGTCGCATGGTTGTGCTGCGCTGGGTGGCCTGGGGGCCTCGTTTCAGCTTGGGAACCTGCGGAAGCATGACTGGCACGGAGAAAAAATGATGAACGGCTGGTACTGTTGGAAGCTGTGGGAAAGGGCCCTCCTGGAGACCTCCCTGGGGGATGTTTAGGAGCATTCAGCCACAGCTCCGCTGCTGATTCGCCCAAAGGGGAAAGCATGACTGGATGGACTTAGTCTCCAGACGGGATTTAGTCAGCCTTGCCAGACATTTGCACAGAGCGGAATTCCTCCACGCCAGCCAGCAAATGTTGGGCCAGGCACAGACCGGGGCTGGCACGGCTATGAGAGCTCCTGGACCTATGTTTGGAGCCCTCATCTCTGCAGGTGGCCGTGTGCCATGGTCCCCGTGGTGCCAGTGGCCACAGAGACTGCCCAGGGAGCAGGCTGGCTGGGAGAACAGGTAGGCACCTGGGCCATGCAGGATGGGCAGACTCTGGCTGCAGCAGCACTCACAGAGAGCTGGAGCATGGCTCTGCCTGCTGCCACCGAGGTGCCTCGGGAAGGCTGATGGGAGCCACTGCTTCAGGCTATTTTCCAGAGCTTGCATTCACCCATCCTACAGAAAGCCACTTAGATGGTTCTTGGAGACCCCGGGAGTCGCTGGGCACCTTGCTGCACTGGGGTGTGGATGGATGTGAACGGGACCACACAGCAGCTGCCACCCCCTTCCTCTTGCCAGGTTTCCTGGTTCCCAGCAGCCCACAGCTCCCCTGCGGTGTTTTACGAGTGTAGCTGAGTGCCAGCCAACTTCTTAATGGCTGTGCTCCATCGTGGGAGACTGGTGCTGCCAGCTAAGGAGGAGGATGTGCCCCCGGCACTGCTTCAATGGGCCAGATGACCTTGGCTATAGTGTGGCTCCCTCTGCCAGCACCAGCTCCATCCTCAGCCAAGGAGACCTGGGGTGACACCATGACTGGTGCTTGGAGTGGTCTGTGCCCCAGGGCTGCCATTTCTGAATGCCACAGGGTGTTCCTGCCTGCCTCAGAGCCAGGGGTTAACCCTGGCTCCTCTGCTACAAGTGGGAGCCTGAACTGTGTGTCTTGAGTTTATCCAAGCCTCAGCTTGGGCCCTGGCAGGTGGAGATGCCTGCAGTGAGGTAACAATTCACCCTTGGCCCCTGGTGGCACAGCTGTCACTCAGTAACTAGCACCCAGCAGCTCAGCTGCTAATTGGTGCCATTTAGTCAATATTTAGTGCCTTAATGCTTGTAGCAGAAATTAAATGTGTAGCTGCAGCTCAGGAGAGGGCAGCAGCAGTGCAGGGAGGGAGGCAGAGGGATGGGGATGGAGGAGGGAGGGATTGCTTGCACCCAGGAGATGGTGAGGATGGGAGATCCTCAGAAGTGGCTTGGGCAGAGGGGCTGGTGTCCCCCAGGCTTACAGCAGGGAGATGCCCTGTGTCCCAAAGATGCTGCTGTTCCCCTGGGACAGGCTGCCCCTCCTCCAGCAGCCTGAGAGGGGGCTGGAGCTTTGACTGTCCGTGCCAGGCCCCAGGAGCCCCGTGGGCAGCACGGGCCCCTTGCTGAGCTGTGACCAATCAGCGGACAATGGGATTTGTTTCTGCTTGCCCAGCTGGAAAACACCCATGGCCCTGCCACTGGGCTGGAGGTGCATGGAGGCCCTTCCTTGTCATGTTTCCAGACCATTTGCTCACCAGGGCTGTGAGTGCTTGGGGGTAGCAGTATCACCACAGTGCATCTCAGTGCTACCAGCGAAGGGGGGTGCTTAGCATGGGGAGGTTGGGGCTGATTGACACCAAGGGCCTCCTTCTGCCTTGCCTGTCCTTGCAGGATTTCACCCAGGGCTGCTTTGCTGCTGGCAGAGAGCTCCTGCTGCCCTCAGCCCACTAGTGAAGAAGTCACAGAGAATTGCCTGACTCTATCCCTGCAGGCCGAGCCGTGCAAGGAAGCAGAGGGACGGCAGGATGCTGGAGGTGTGCGTGGCTCCCTGCAAGCGGTGATGTGCCAGCTGCATCTCTGTGCCACAGGCAGAGTTCAGGAGGGTATCGTAGCCCACACGTTCCCCACCTCGTCCCAGCAAGGCTCAGGCCATCAGGTGAGCATGACCTCTGTGCTACCACCTCATCCCAAAATACAGGGCAGGGCACCAAGAGCCCAGGGATCACCATCAAGAGTCCTGCAAGCAATGACTGGAGATCTCTCACCCCCAAAAAAACTCTGCCAGGACCAGGACCCTGCCCCAGGGTCAGCCAGGACCAGCAAGGGAATAGCAAAACTAAAACGATCAGTCCCTGAGCCCTGAGTCACTCTCCTCAGCAACAGGCTGAGATGCTTTGATGACTATCAAAGCATCCATGATCCCTGTAGTCTTGTTATAACTGGATTCCCAAGAGCCTGTAGTAGGGTTGTTTTTGCCCCTATTGGCTAATAGATTAATAACCTGGTGCACTTGACTATGTTTCCCTCCGTGTGACTGATTAAAATGCCCCTTTTCCCCCTTTCCCCATACGGCTGCCTTGTCACACATGCAGACAATTGGATACAGCTGCTAATCTGCTTGCCATTCCACTACTGCTCTGCCTTTCAGACACACTGGCTCTCTGTTTCTCTGCTCCATGGCCCTGAGGGCCAGCACAGAGGCTCTGTGAGCTGACCTGCCCATGCCTTCCTCTGGAATGGGGCAGGCAGCATCCAGCGGAGGGAAGAGCAGTCAGTGTGGGTCATGTTTGCAAAGGGAAGGGTGGTTTTGCAATGGAAAGGAGACCTGGATGGCATGCAGTCCCCTGGCCTCAGCTCAGGTGCAGGCTGATGGCCTTGCCATGCCTCAGTTTACCCTGTCCCTAGCACAGGCAAATTACAGGGAAAGGGAAATCTCATTGCAGAGGAGGGCTGGTGGGTTAATTAATGTATGGTTGCAAAGTGCTTGCAAATCTCCAAGGAAAGCGGTCGACGTGGGTGCCAAGTGTAAAGGATTCTGGAAACATTAAGTGCCTGCAAATGCAGCCTAAAACTCAGATATTGCCCAGGAGGCACCAAAAATACTCTTTAGCTCCTATGATGCATTATCCACTGCCTGGAATAAATCTCCCTTTTTGCTCTTGCTTTCCAAACCAGTTGTTTGTTTGTTTTCCCCTTTTGGATTTCATAGCTTTAGTTAAAGCAGGGAATTGCTATAAGGGAGGAGGGAAAAAAAAAAAAAAAAAAAAAAAGGCAGCTTTTGTGAAAGGTTTGGCAGCAAGTGTCACTGAAGGGAGAGCACTTGGCCTGTTTGTTCTGCCTGTTACAAACTAGCTGTGAGCAGAGTGTGCAAACTGGGCTCCAGGTGACAGCATCACCTGCAGCGCATGTTCGAGTTTCCAGAAAGACAACTCAAAGGGCTGGGCAGCTTCACCCCACCAGCATGTTCTGGGAAGCATGTCCATGGGACTTCCAGCCTTATGTAAGGGAGAGGCTTTGCTGGCTGCCTTCCTCCCTGCCTTCTCCCTTTGCTCTGGGGAGCGCAGCAGTCTGCCAACAGCAGCAGCGTGTTCTGGCACTGTGCTGCTGCTTTGGGGATGGAGAGGGTGGGAGCACAGCAAACCCCCGGGCCCCACTTGAGGCAGCCTTTCCTCCTTGCCCGAATTACACAGGGGAGAAACATCTGGCTCTGTGGGTCATACGGTGGTGGGCCCAGGACCAGTGCTGGGCAAAGCACAGCTGTTTCCAGTTTGGAGCAGAGACTGTTTTCGTAGCTGTGTGCTTTTTCTAGGAGGTTGTTATTGTACACGCAGAGGTGAAGATGATGAGTCACTTGGGAGCAGAGGGTTCTTCAAGCACAACACCTTTACCAAGATGAAGCAAGGCCACTTGGCCCTGCAGCAAGGGCTCATGTTTGTGGGGCAATAAATGAGTGCAATTTGTTACCTCCCCATGCACTGTAGAGGAGGTGTCACCCCTCTGAAACTGCAAGCTGCCACTGACATTACACAACACAAGGACCTGCATCGCTCTCAGGAGCAGCCGTGCTCCGAGGGGCTGAAGTGCCTCTACGGAGAAGAGAACTTTGAGTAAAATATCTCCTGTCCTGCAGCAGCCAGGGCTGGGTTTTGAAGGACACTCACTGTCTCTCAGACTTAGCCTTCTTCACCCCACGGTGTCTTGCTCGCTCCAGGATTTCTGCCTGCACAAGAGAAGCCATCGTTAGACCCTGTCCTGCAAGTAGGGGATGGGTGGGTGCCCGGGTGTGTGCAGGGAAGCAGCCAGCAGCCCGTGCTGTGCTCAGGAGATGGAAGTTGCCTTTCTCCGTGCCTCCCCTCAGGGCTATCTGCTGGTCTCCTGTCTGCCTGCGGTCACCAGCGGTTGGGATGCTGTTCAGCACTAATGGATTTCAGCCCCCCCATCTCCAGTGAGAGCTGTCTCTATGGAGAGATGTTTGATTCCAGTGATTGGGGGAGTGGCTGTGCAGACAGGACCAGAGCTGCCAATTAGAGAACATTTAATCCTGTACTTTGGTGATGGTAAGTGCTACGCGCCCTGCTGCTGAAAGCCTGGGGTGAGGCAGCGGCTACACCCGCCCTGTCCTGAAGGAGAAACTTCCTGGAATATCCGCTCAAAGGTAAATTTTGCGGTGGTTTCTCCTCCCGATGGGGTCTGAGGTTATAATTGTTGAGGCTGAGAGCCTTGTCCTGGCTTCTGGAAGCACAAGTGTCAGTTTGGGCAGCGCCAGTCTGGACCCTGTGCTCAAGTTCCTGGGGGAATCGGTTTCTCACAGATTTAGTCTGTGCTAAAGTTGGAGCTTATATAGAAAAATAAAATTGTAGCGATGCTCAAATTTTAGCTCATGCTGCTGAGCAGCAAGTGTGGATATCACAAGGAGAAACACGGTGCCCAAGCTGCTGTGGCATCCATATTCCAGGGAGTGCCAAGGGGACTTGTGTGGCTCTGTGGGGGACAAAATGGCACGTCTCAAAGCTAGAGAGGAGGTGACATAAGACACCCCAAGCAGGCCTCCTTGCTTTTCTGTTTTGTTTGGATTTTGCAGAGAAGAGAGGAGAGAAAAGACAAGGCAGGGTGGGGAGAGGAGAGGTCTTGTGTGTGCTGCAGCTTACCCAGAACACCTTCCAGACCAGAACGGCTTACAGAAATGGGGCTGAGGAAAGGCAGGCCCAGGGCTTGGGTCTGTCATTGCCTGGGAGATGCAGCCTGGGAGCTTTAATTGGAGATGAGAGCTTTTAAATTTAATTTGATCTGATATGGATCTTAAATTTAAGAAAAGAGCCTCCTGTCTCACTATCTGGCAGTGCTGTCTGCCGCTCTCCTCATGTTGTTAGTGTACCCTACTATCTGACCCCAGAAGCCCATAATCATGACAAATATCTATGGTCAGAGGAGAGGGAGAGATGCAGCTGTGGAGGCTGCTGCTGACCAGAGATCAGTGCAGAGGTCTTTTCCTCAGGGTGACACTCCACAGTGTCATTGTTGCAGATCAGAAAGCCCCGGTAGCTGTCTCAACCCTGTTGCCACTGCCTTTTTCTTGGGCTTTAAGGACTTTTTGCTTACGTGGCAATGCTGTGTAGGTCTGTCTTAAAATACAAGCTTGGTGCTTGGATTCTGCAGGAAGATGTGTGTTAGAGATCATCTTGCTGAGAGAGCGTGAGAATGAGAATCTGCCAGGGCTTTCGAGGGTGTTTTAACTTCTGGTTTTAATTTCTAACCCAAACTGATCACCATCTGCAGAGAATTTTCTGAGGCTGTCTATTAATGGTACAAATGTTTTAATGGTCAAAGCTGCTGCAGGGACTTTATGGTGCCACTGCCTGTGCCTGCACAGCACAGTGAATGGAGAGAGCCAGGAAAGCCCTGTTTTCCTTTAAACATACAGCTAGATAAAAAAATATTTCTGTGACTGTTTAACCGCACGGATATAAGGTTAAATTCAGGTGCACTCCCCTTTGCTGGGGGACAAAGTACCTGAGGAATCCTCCACGTTTGCACTTCAGATGAGCAACAGGCTTTTATCACAGTGGAGTAGATATCAGTCCTGGAGAGATAGGAACCTGAAGGCGGCAGCCGGAAAAAAACTACTAGCGTTTTGTCTGCCCTTTGGATACTGAATACACATATATCCTCCAAATATAGGGGGATTGCTAAGGTTCACAGGGCTCTGCACATTGCCTGCCATCCTGGGTAGCACCACCACGAATACACAGTGCAAAAAGTGCTGTCTTTAATCCTCTCTGTGACTTACAGAATTGTAAATGGTTAATGGTTTGGTTTGAAAGGGACCTTAAGGATCATTAAGTTCCAATCCTGCTGCCATGGGCAGGGATGACATGCACTGGATCAGTAACTCAAGAAAGTTATTTATATATATATATAAAATATGTGTGTGTATACACGTGCATATGTATATTTGTGTGTACGTACATATACACATCCGTATATATATACAAATATGTACACATATATATTACACCCTTAGGTGGTGACTGCCAGCAAGGTGTTTTTGCCTGAATTAGAATGCAGCATGGGGGACAAGGGAGGAACGCAGCGAACTAGGGGCCAGTTCACACTCCGTTTAGAGCCATAATTTAACGCACCGCTCTCTTTCGAGCTGCAGTATCTGCTAACGCAAGGACACGAACGGAAGCCCGGCTGGGTCGGAGGGGGCTTGTTTTCTTTCCCTTTCCCCCCAGCAGCGCGGGCGGGCCGGGGGTTTCCCGCCAGATGCGGGGCGTGGAGCCGCGGTGGGCGCGGCCGTGGGGGGAGCCAGGGGCGGGCGGCCGGGCAGGGACGGCGGCACAGCGCGGGCAGCGGCGGCGGGAGCGCGGCGCAGGTGGGTTCGGTGCGCACGGCTGCCCGCCCGGGACCGCGGCTCCCGTATCCCTCTTCTGCGGGGGCCAGCGGGGACGGGGAGCGGCGGGAAGGGGGAAAACCCGCCGCTCTCCCACGCGGGAACCGCGTGGCGCTGGAGGCGCGGAGAGGCGGAGTTTGGAGAGCGGGACGGGGGCGGATGGCGGTTCTGCCGCTCGCACCGCGGAGAGAAGGAGCGGGCAGCGGGCGGTGCGCGCTCCCCTTACAGATACTGGCCCGAAGTCGCCGAGCTTTTGGCCGCCCCGGCTCCCTGCGAGGCTTCGCGCGGCGTTTCAAAACTGCCGGGTGCAGCAGAGGGGAGCCCTCGGAGGGATACCCCGAGCTCAGGAATCGTTGCCGCAGCGTGGGGAGAGGCGGCTTGCGAGTCGCGTCTTGGGGGACCGGGCGGGGTTTTGATGCACAGATGCTGCTTTTCGGCGGAGAGGGTCTTCCTTGGTACCTTGCACGGCAGCTACAAATCCCCTTTCATAGTTACTGCCGGGGGGAGAGCGTGTGGTTGTGGGATGCCAAGTGGTGCGGCCAGCACGTGGCTCTGGGGATGCAGGGTGAAGTGATGCTCTGGTACCTGGGATGCAGGACTTCACCGGGGGGGTTGTGCCGCGGTCCTCCGGCTGCAGAGGTGCACATCCGTGCCGAACAGGGTCTGTCTGGCAGCTTGCCCCAGCCGGCCGCCGTGCTGGGGACCCGCTGGCAGGTGCGTGGGCAGGGTGCCATGTGCTGCCATGTGCGAGAAGTGGGGCAGAGCCCCCTCGGCTGGCAGAAAAACACTTGGGTCGGGGTTGCTCCAGGTCCTGCTCGAGAAAATGCTCCCAGTTGGCTGTGGGATGTTGTGGATGATTTCAATGAGTGTTTCTTTCCATTCCTGAGTAAACCATCTGTGTTAATGGAGAGCCCGGTGCAGGCAGAAGTACCAGGAGCTCCTGTAGAGCCCTTTTGTGCTGTCCTCTTCACCCCTGTAGTTAAATCTGAGCCTCTCACCCCTGCTAGATGCTAATACTGCCAAACCAACACAGTCCTTGCCTGTACTCATCAGCGCTCCCCTCTGCCTCCAGGGAATGGGCTGTGGAATTGCAGACTGTGTGGGAAGGCAACAGCGGCTAAGCCCTTGAGCTGTGGGATCGCAGACAAGCAAAGCCTGTGTCCTTGATCCCAGGGTAGGGGCTGCAGGAGGAATTTGTGCAGCTGGATGGCCACAGCTGGATGCACTTCCCGGCTACTCCAAAACAGAAAGCACCCCAATGGCCCCTCAGTTGCCTGTTGTGAGCAGACACAGTTGAGGGACTTCTGAGTGCCGACATGGGAAATCCCACTCTCCTTCTGCACTGCATCCCAGCTTGGTGGCATTGTTTCCACTCATCAGCATCTGCAAATTGCTGGACAGTCTCAGGCTCCCTCGAGCCTGCCTTCTCTGCAAAGCTGTCTCAGGATGTGACTGCAGGGATGCTTTTCCCCTTGGGTTCACTGGTTGTCTTTGTGCAGCTCCAGGGCCATTGATAGTGTCAGTCCCATGCTGACACATATGCCCTCCAAAGCACTCCTGTTCCTGCCACTGCTTTTTGCTCCTTAAAAAGGCAGGTAGACTTGCTCTTGGCTCACCAAAAAGATTTTCACAGACCAAAGGCACTTTCATTTCAGCACCAAGGGCTGTAGTATCAGCCCCAGAAGATGCTTTGCAAGATGACTTGTCCCTCCACAACTAGTGCAGACAAGAGGTGGAGGCTGTACCAGATACCTGGAGTGAGGAGGCTGAAGAAATTCACTTCAGCTTCAATCAACAGATGTGGCACCAGCACACAGGACAGTGTGCACCTCCATCCTGCAGTTGTCCCTCTTCCCCATTCCTCACCAAGCTGCATAATTAACTACTGGCATCAATTCCCCAGCATGGCATCCCTGCTCTCATTATCTTGGGCTGGGAGGTGTTAATGAGCCTCTTCCTCTTTGAAGATGAGCCATGGGCTTTGTTGTTGCCCTGGCCTGACCTGTCTTATTCCTTGTGGTATGTTGTGGTATGGGGGTAAGCCAGGGTGTGGAGGACAAAGCACATGTTGACCCACTCCCGTGCTGCACCTTCTTCAGTGCCCAGCTTCATTCCCAGCTCTCGTGGCAGAGGCAGGGCTTAGGGACCAGCCCACTGGGATAGAGGGAGCCCAGACCTTCTGTGTGTCCTGTCCAAATGGGAAGGCACCAGCCGCTGGTTTAGGAAGGCAGCAAATGGCTCCTGGTGGTTTCCACGGGACACAAGTAGATCTTGGCTGTTTTTGTTCAGTGTAACTCCAGGCCCTTGGCAAGTGTTAGGGCAGCTGCAACGCCCGCTCTCATCCATGGAATTCTGTTTGCTCGCGGTCCTTGCCAGCTCCGTACTGACCCCACCACGTAAACATTGCTTACCTCCCTGTGCCTTCCTGAGCCTTCCCAACACCCAGCTCTGTTCTGAGACCCCTGCCAGCCCAGCATTGCATTGCTTGAGGCTGCAGGACTGCCAGCGCTCAGTCTCATCTCCATATAGCTCGTACTCAGCTACCAACAAGCTCAGGCCCAAAGCACTATGGAAAATGAGCTACAGGCATTTGCAGCTGGGCAAGAGTCAGGGTTTCACCAGCCACACAGCTAATTTGATTTGATTAAGCAGTGCTATAAAGACTAATTGCTTCTTAGGTTAAGTTGTGGGATGGGAAAACAAGTGAGCACAATAGGGGCAGAGCCTGGATGGGTTTGGTTACATCAGGATGTGTGGTCTGGAGGATCTCAGCTGAGGCTGCAGCACAGTACTGCACCCCATCTCCCACTCCAGATTCTTGGACCTAGCTGGGGTGGGGGGCTGTACTTGGGCTCTGGGGTCCCCGTGTGTGAAAGGAGCTGTGATGCTGCATGAGGAATGTGCTGAGGATTGTTCTTCCCATGAGACAAGGGAAGCTGTTGCGTAGGAATAAAGCTAATAAGTCCTTTGTAATTTCATTGCTGATGACAGTGGTGTGAAAATTGTCACTGCTCTGGCTTGGAGCAGGCTTTTTCCTGGTCTCGCTGGTCCCCAAGGAAGGGGAGGCTCAAAGGTCTGTGTGTGGCTGTCATGCACTAACTGTGACACAAATTGGTGAGCCTGGCATTCTGGGTGCAGTGCTCAAGGCTCTCTTTCAGCCTCTTGGTTAGGCTGTGAGCACAGTCAGCCTTCCTCTCCAGGAGACTGTCTTTCCTTGGGGCCCAGAGGGAGCAGAGACCTATTGCCTGCCTAGCAGCTCGTGCAGAAGCTGTCAGCAGGAAGTCAGGCAGATTTCCGCAGAGCCTTCTTGCTTCTTCCCACAACACGACTGCCAGTGAGACTTGCTTTAGTTCATTTCCTTTAGAACTAGTCTGATAGGAAGGCACCTCGCTGTGAAATTTCCAGCTGGAAGTTCATGGAGTGAGCAGACCAGGAAGCTGCAGAGGGAGGAGGCAGGCAGGGGCTGGAGGTGAAGAGCAGGGCTGGGAAGGATGTGACAGGGTGGGCAGCACCCACAGGGAGCCCACTGCTGCAGGATGCACACAGTGCACGGTGCGTTCATCCCATCAGGGTTTGTAGGCGTTGGGCTGTGGCTGAGGATGGCAGGGCTGGGTGGGTCTTCATGGCATCCTGGCAAGAGCAGGAGTGTTATCCATTAACCACAGACCAACGGCAACACAGCCAAGATCTGATGAAGTGATCCACCCTACCCTACGGCCTCTCCTTCCCATCTTCACACCCACTCCTCGTGCCAACACAAGGCTGGTGTGTCTGCGTGGTGAACCACACCAGGTCATTGATCTGCCAGCATGTTCCTGAATAGGGCTGGAGGCAGCAGCTACGGGCTGCCCATGTCATGTGGGTCAGAATCCATGCCTTGCAGGGGGATGAGGAAGGTGCTGAAGAGCACTGTACTCCCCCTGCATGGGCTCTGCAGCTGGGCTTGCTCCAAAAGTGAAGCCTTTGACCAGAAGCAAACGCCAGCATCAGTAAATAGCCTGGCAATCAATACCTAACACACAAGTCTCCTGTCCTTCTTTCCTTCCCTGTGGCTGTGAAAGGGATGCAGTGTGTCAGAAGGGATTGTTCCAGCATGGCTCAGGCCCTGGGCTCCCTGTCACCTGGCATCACTGTGGAAGTACACCAGCATTCACCCAGGCAAGCTCTGACAGGACACCTTGCCAGATGGCCAGCTCACCACAGTGGAGGCTGCTGTAACTTTGGGTCTCCCAGCAGTGTGTCTAGAGCTGCCTTTTTGAGCATCTCCTGTGCTCCCCATGTTGATCTGGGGAGGCTGAGAGGCTGCTGGAGCCTGCCATCCAATGCCAGTAGCTGCAAAGTGCCATTTCCACAAGAGCAGAGCACTTGGTGGCTCTCAACCAGAGTTTTCTGTGCTTCCCTGAGACATCCTGAGGATGCTCAGGGTGCCAGACAGGCTGCGATTTCATGGCTGTGGCACACTGGGCGGTGGCTCTTTGCACGGATGTAGCAGCACAGGCTGGGATTTGGAGGGGATATGACTTGCTCTTTCCCAACTTGTGGCTGGGTTTATTATTGTTGGTTGTGTGTGAGATTCTGTTTTGATGGCATTTGGGCAGACACAGCTGTCCCCACCTCCTGTTTGCTCTCCCTGTCTGATCCTACTTGCATAAAGATTTTCCTGTTTGCTGCTGTTTAGCCAAGGCCAGTGCCAAGGGTGGGAGGTTTGAGCTCTGACTTATTTGCTCTGAAGGAGGTGTCTGCCTCAAGTCTTGCTTTAGCTCCTCATATGAGACCTCAGTCCTGCCAGGCTGTTTGGAGAAGAGGGTGCCAGAGATGGTGCTTCTGTCCTGGGTATTTGCTCAACTGCTTTGCTTGCACCACATTGCTGACAGCACGCTGCTTGCTTGGCTTTCCCCTCCTCCGTCCACAGATCATGTGTTGCCCACACGGCTCTCCTGTGTCTCCACCAGAGCAGGGATATGGCAAACCCAGCTCTTGGCAGGCAGCCCCTTCCCTGCTGGGAAATGTGCAGGTGTTTGTGGCTCCTTGAGTCCCTTCAACTCCTGGGACTTGTGGGGATGGCTTTACCCCACTCTTTGGAAATGGCTGCAGCTTTGGAAGTGAGTGGATTTGGCATAAGTAGACCCAGAGAGGGCATCCATCCCTTCTCCTTCTTTTTGTTTTTGAGGATTGTGGGGTGCTCCTTGGCTGGGACAAAGTGGGTTTTTGAAGTGAGGAGGTGATAGACATTCCCTGTCTTTTGGAGTAGAGCCACTGTGAAATAGCTTCATTTAGCACCTGAAGCCATTTCAAGATTTGCATGATGCTGTGGCTGTCTGGGCAGTGAGCAGGATCTTGGCAGGACAGGTGACTGACAGACAGACTGCACACAACCCTGGCAGGTCCCAAAACCTGTTTCTGTGCTCACCATCCCCTTTCTCAGTAGGGCTGAGACATTTGATGCCAAAAGGAGTGGTCAGCCAGGGCCCCTATTCTGAGCTGGCCTACAAGTGAAGGGCCTCTTTGGTCTGTGGGGACCCAAAATAGCTCATGTATTTCTGTCCTTGCCACTGGGATATGCAGAAGACAGAGCCAAGTTCAACTTGCCACAGGCCAGTGGTGTTTGGCTCCTGCATGTCTGTCCCATCCTCTGCCAAGGGGGCAGCTACTCAGTGGGGAGGAATTTCCTTTCTGAATTTTAGAAGCTGGGGAGATGGTGTCACCAAGGGAAGATTGTGTTGTTCTGGCTCTGGTTTCATCTCTCTGTCCTCCACTAAATTGGAAACAGCTGTGCAGCCCAGACCAGCCTCCAAAAAACTGCTGGGGGGGAGCAAAATGATCTCTGCTCCTGGGCCAGTACCCAAACAGGACTTGCAGCCTTCTGCTGGGCTGTCCAGGTGCAATGACAAGGCTCACTTTGTCCAGCCCTGGGGATGCTCTCCCACCTTCTCAGGGGACAGCAGTTCAGCAGCTCACACTGGGTTTGGGCAGCTCTTGCCTGCTGAGGGTCCTGCCAGCTCTGCACTTTGGATCCGTGGGGTGCAGGTGGCAGTGGGCAGGGGCCTGCTGCAGGCAGGTGCCCTCACTGCTGGTTGGCTGCCAGCTTTTCCTGCTCTTCTAGAAGCATCCCTGTTTTGGGGACAAGTGAGTGAGGGCTCAGACTCTCCTTGGGTTAAGGAGTTCCTGTAAAGCGCAGGGTGGCATTTGGGGTGGCACAGTGGTTGAGCTGAGCCCTTCAAGCCCCTTCTGCCTTGCCCCTCACAGCAGGACTGTTTTGAGGACCTCTCAAACAAAATGTAAGCTGTCCCCCATCCTTCTCCTCACTGCAGGTTTCTCCATGCTCAGCTCCCTTATGTTGCTTCTGACCTGACTCCTTCCTGGGTCTGCCAGCTCTGAGCTCAGTCCTGGAGCCAGAAACATGAAACAATGAAGGGGGAATCATCTCTACTCTACATCTCAGCACCCTGGGGGTGCCAGTGGCAGGTGGTCTCCTGCAGTCCCGCTCTTCCCCTCTGGTACTGCTCCCCAAGCAGTGACCTGGAGTAGCCATGTGTTATTGGTAGACATGGCCCTACTGAACCCAGGAGATGACAGGCTATGCAAAAATTTATCTCACACCTCTTTCATTCCTCAGCTGTGGGATTCTACCCCCTGGGTTTCCTCCCACACATTCAGTGAGCCCTTGTCTTCAGGCTTGTCTGGCTAAGAGCTGTTTTGCTCTCATCCTGTTTTGTTGTGGGCTCCTCATTCTGTGTGTCACCTTTGCTCCCCTCAGCTGGAAACAGGAGGGGGAAGTGGGACACGGTTCTGTAGGCTCAGCCCATCCCTCTGACCTGCTTTAGATTCTGCCCAAGGTGTGGCCAGCCAAGATACCATAGTGCAGACAGAGACAGGGATTCCTCTTGGCAGGGATTCTTCTTGAGCAAGCATGAGTACAAGGAGGGGGAAAGCTGCTAATGCAAAAGACGTGCCACATCCCAAGGGGTCTTACCTAACTGCTGTCCCAGCCCTCCAGGGAGCATCCCTCTTCCCACCTGGCTGGGTGGAAATAAGGACCTGCCTGTGGGATAGCCAGGCTGTGGGCAGGCAAGGGCCATAACTGTGCCTTGTGTTGTGCATGGTTGGGATTGCCTTTGTCCCCTGTGCATGGCTGTGCCATTACTGCATCAAGACCCAGGCTCCTCCATGTAAGGGGGACCCGCTTCCAGCTTGTGGTGCCTCTGTCTGCTCCTTGTGATCCCAGCTGAATTTTACATTAATGATGTCTGGTTGTTTTCCCCAGGTGTCCTTAAGGTTTTCTCCATTTGGAAGCGGAAACGTGGTTTCCTGCCATTGTGCTTCTTCCTGCTGCAGCCCCCAGATCGATTCCAGGGAAGTACCCCCTTCCCACAGCACTTCCCCTCTCCATGGCCCCCGGGCAGCACCTCCATTGGCCATCCTGGCACCCCTGGGGACTTGGGCCAGCCCTGCAGTCATGGGCTGTGAGGGTCTGCTGGCTGCAGAGGATTGCTGGATGAGGATGAAGGGCTGGGGTGAGGCATCCCCAGGCTCTCCCCAAGCCCATGGTGAAGCCACGGTCAGGTGTCATGATCTTGGTGTGAGCTGTGCATGCCCGTAGTGGGTCACCCTCTGCCCCTCCCCACCTCCTTGCAGCTCCTGGAAGTGCTGAAAACTGCCTGGAAGTATCCAGGTCCTGGAGATGGTTTCTGCCTGGGCTTGGAGGCTTCTGTAGCTGCATTGAGTTAAGCCCTAAGCAAATCCCTCCCTCTTCCCTTGGGATAAAGGGTCTTTATTTTTCTAAATTTCCATCAAATGGAGACTGAAGCTAGCCCTGGAGAAACGTGTCTCCTTCCACGGCCTCCCAAGAAGCAGGTTGGGGTTATGGCTTGGAGAGGACAGCCCTTTCCCTGGGGAGAGCAGCCTAAGCAGGTGCCATCAGAGAAACCAGCTTCTTGGAAGAATCCTGTCTCTGCAAACAGTCTCCTGAGATCAGCTTATCTCTCCTCCTCTGACGCCTGCTCATAAATGACGTTTCCCCCCTGCTCCTGCCCTCCCCCAGGCACTTGTATCTCCTCCTGTATCCCCAAACTGCCGGCCCTGGAGCAGGCAGCAGCTCCAATATTTGTGGAGCTTTTCCTACCTCTCCCAAGGCTGCATTGTCCCTGCATCGTCCTGTGGCCTGAAGGGACAAGGAGCAAGGGGCTGGGACCACCCTGCCCTTCTGGTAAGCTTGCTGCTGTGACATTACCATGTCCCTCTGCAGCATTTGATGGGATGCTGGGCAGGAACACCTATCTCTGCTCCTGGGGGGGTTTTCTCTGGCCAGGGACCAGCTTCCACCTGGGCACTCACCATGTGCCGAGGAGAGAGGTGTGTGGGGGCTGCCATGCATGGCACTTGACCAGTAACAGGGCTGGGAACCCACCCAGCTGCCCTGATGAAGAGGTGGGTGTCCAGGGCTTCCTGGGTCTCACTAATGGGTGGGATAGTCCCAGCTGTGCCACCCGGGGTGGTTTTAAGGCTGGCTCTGCCCTGTCACTGTCCTCTGCACCCTACCTGGTGAAGCCAGGTAGGGACAGTGCTGGAGTTCTGCCAGGCCCTGGAGAGTTTACTGCCCAGGCAGCTCCTTTACCTGCCTGGGGTGGGGGCCCCAGGGAGCCTCTCGGGGCTCCTTGAACTCTGCAGATAAGGAACTTTGCGCAGTTCAAAACACAGCCGGGCCGAACGCTCCCCCTGCGCCACCCGGCATCTGAGATAACGGCGAGTGCTGGGAGCAAGGTCAGTGCTCACAGCTCCGTGAGGAGCTCCTGCTGGCTGCTACTGCAGCACAGGGAGCTTAGAGGTGCCTCTCCTTTTGTCCATGAGGGAGCGAGGTGAAACGGGTCAGAAACATTGCCCAGGGGCAACGTGGGGTGAGGGTGCTGCTCAGTGCACCTTGTAACAGTTTTTTTCTGCTGGCCAAGCCCTGGCAAAGCAGAGGATTTTGTCTGCAGACAGCAAGTCAAGGGAGAAGGCAGAAATACCTGCTCCCTCCTGCTCTCCTGCTAAGCTCTCTCCTCAGGACGCAGGCATGGAGTAGGGCTGGAAGAGCAGATGGCATCACAACATCACAAGGCTGTTTACTGAGAGGCAGAGAGGAGAGGAAGAAGAAGAATAGGAAGTGCTATCAGCTTGCTGATGGAAACCGCTCACAAAGCACTCCAGGACTAGGAAACGTGCTGCAGGATGTCGGAGGGATCAGAGGAAGACAGGCCATAGTAGAAAAGACAGACAAAGCTTTTACCTCTCTGTTAGCTCTACAACAGCCTAAGCAGTTTCTTTCACCTTCCTTTAGGGCGCTCCTCAAAGCATCTGCAGAGGGAAGCTTAGAAAGCAAAGGTAAACAACAGCAAGTGTCGGGCAAGGCAATGTTCCCCAGAAGGAAAGGGAGGGTGAAGCAGCTGGGTGTGATGTGTGGCCTCTAGTCATTCATTTCCAACTGCTTCAGCCCCCAGGGACTGGGAGGAGGGAAAGATATGACATTCTTTTCTAAGAAGGGCTGAAGGAACTTCAGGGAAAAGCTGACTGCTGGATCTGCTGCACGTCCTGGGTGTCTGTGCAGGGACAGGGCCTGTGGGCAGGTGGGGAGGCTCCTGTGGAGGGGCTCTCAGGATTGGAGCAATACTTCCTAGGGAGTCTGGGCTCAGAGCGACCACACTGCTTCCCCCAAAAAATTCCAGTCGGCTTTCAGCCCAGTTTTTAAGGGAACTTGCTGGTCAAGAGGGAAAGTCCTTACTTGGCTCCATAATTAGTATGAAAACAGGAAGGAGGGTGTAGGAATCAGCAGTCAGTTTTTGCAGTGAAAAGAGATCTTTGCACTGGTCACATGTTTTTTTCAAGACATTTATGAGTGACCTGGAAAAGAGAATGAGCAATGAGAAGACAGGGCTTTGCTGAGGTGATTGGATTACTTAGGTTCATGGGGACAAGTGCCAGTTAGGAGGAGTACTGACAACCATTACAACACCAGGCAACTGAAATTCAGTTTCGATAAATATCAAGTGATAGACAAGGGGGGAAGGGAGGAAGCCCCAAATCCACAAACAAGATTATGCACTGAGCCAGCCAGGAGCTGGCCACTCACAGCAAGGCCTGAGGCTATTTTAGATAGCTCAGTGTGCATGAAAAAGCACATTGAATCATCTTTCCCAGTTACAAAGCAGAAACAAAGCAGGAAAACCTTGTGCCACTCTTCAAATTGGTGTCTCACCACCCCACCCCCCCAAGTCCCTGTGTGCCCCCAGCACCAGCATCTCTGGAAGGATTGAGAGGAGCCAGGGAAGGTTTGGAGAAAAGCAACAAGGAGGACTGAAGGCATGGAGCCATGCCTGAATGACTAAGTGAGCTAGAATTTCTGTTTGGAAAATGTGCTGTTGGGTGGATACAATCCAGGTCTGTAAAGCAGCCACTCCAATGTTCATCCACCCTTTGATGTTGAAGGCAAGGGAGCCCTGGTGAGGCCCTGCATGTGGGGGGAGCTGCTGCCCCCTCTCAGGAGCTCCTGAGTTGAAGGGGGAAGCAGGATTTCACAGAAGTGAAAGCCACCATGGCTACAAAACGCACGAACATCATGACCCTTCCAGCCTGGAGGCTGGGGGAACAGTCAGGCAGTTAGTCCATGCCTCTGGCACATTTACTCTTTCCTAGCATCTGCTTTTGCCCTCTGGTGGACCAGCCTCTGCTTTGACTCAAGGCACTTGCCTACCCTTGTTTTGGGAGGGCTTGTTTTTGTCTCAGCACCACAGTGGTGCACAACAGTGCACGCTCATCTGTCTTGTGAAATACAAGCGTGTGTGACTGGAGGGGGAGGTGGAATTCCCTTTTCCCCGCCACAAGGTAGGAGGATCCCAAGCAGCGTGGTCAGAGTTCAGGCATGCACATGAAATCCCATGAAACGGACAGTCTCGTAAATGTTTCCTATCTTCCAGCTGAGTCATGGACACCGAGGTTTCATGTGACTTGCATACCTGTGCTGGGCTTGTTCTGTGCCTGCAGATAAACCTCGAGGGGCCCCTGGATCAGCCTTCCTGACAGGAGAACTCTGGTGTCCTCCAGTGTGCATAGGGGATGGGGTGAAGGGCTGGTGAGGCAACTGGTCCTGTCCCATCTTGGCCATGCTTGGAGGAAGTACTGACATTATCTCTGCAAAGTGATCTCCTGACAAGTGGTGTCAGGAGGACATGAGGTGCTTGGCAGTGAATCTGCTGGCAACCCCTTGGCTATGGACTGCCAGGATGCCTATGTGGCAGCAGGGAATTGTCGAGTGGGAATCTAAGGGTGCATTGTGCTCACCCTTGGCAAAGAGAGCAGGAAAAAGCAATGTGGGGAAAGGGAGAGGTAGGGAAGCGTCCAAATCCAGGTGACAAATGGCTGACTACAGGTGTGGCTGTCCTGCAGTGCGGGTTTTTCTGCAGAGGTTAGGCAGTTTTGGTGACAGCTGGCCCTGCCGTCACCTCCCAGGGCTTGGCTGGCAATGGGGCTGCACATGGCCTCCGAGGGTGTCACTTAGCATCTGTTACAGCCTTTGTGTGTCATGAATGGGCAATTAAAATTGTGCCATCTCTTGTTTGAACGTGCTTAAATGTTCTAGCTTATGGTTTGTTATGCCCACTCTTTGTGATCTTGCTTCTTATGCTTACACATCACTTCTGTGGAGTTAAGCCGGACTGCTCTACGCCCAGGAACAAAAGGGATGTCCTTAGGCCAAGGCCTCACATCGCTCCTCCTTTACTGTGTCCCTCAGGATGTGCAGCCACCAAGTTGGTGGCTGGGCTAAACACACCGGCAGACTCCTGTGGGGGTGGGGGTGGTGGCTGGAGCTGTGCTGTGCCAGCTGGAAGAGTGGCATCTGTTCCCAGGTCCCATCGGGTAGGGCAGCTCTCCCCAGGTGGGAGCAGGGTTGCCACCTGTGGCTGGTGTTGGTTCATGTAACCTTTTCTGTTTGTTGTCGGGCTCTTTGTAACAGCCAGCAGCTGGAAGTGTTTCTTGCTGTAATGACTGCTGCCCTTGGCAGGCACTGTCTCTTTGTGGAAAAAATTAGGAGGCATTTAGCGAAGTGAGACAGAAAACAAACAGAGCGGGCAGGAGGCTGGGGCCGCGCAGTGCTGCCAAGGAGGCTGGGCTCCTGACACAGGGATGCGGGCAGTGTCCGGACGGAAGCAGAAGGCGGTGGGAAGGCGGCATGGCGGAGCGCCCTGCCCCGGCACCCCCTGACTGCCACCCCCGGCCCCCCGTGCCTCCTCCCCAGCACCCTCGGCTCCCGCCGTCTGCTCCTCAGCGTCCCGCTGCTCCTCTCCTCGCTGCATGGTCGGGCCGTGTGCCAGCTCTGGTCCCCAATAGCCCTGCTGCTCCTCCGCGGGTGCCGCTGACCCGCGGGGCTCCGGCCCCGTGACCCGAGCCAGGGCGGGGTGTGCCACGGGGGGACACGCTGCCCTCAAATACTCGGGACACAGGGCTCGCCCTGCCTCTGTCCTCTCGCCCAGGTATGTCTGTGGGGTCAGTCCCTGCCGCTGCGTCTGGGGACAGCGATATCACCTGCTGGGGGCTGGAAGCGGGATCAGCGGCTTGGCTGGCAAGGGGAGCATTGAGGGCTTGCTGCGGACCCACGGGAGAACTGAGGTTCTCTTGCCTATTTTGGGTTGAGACCTTTGCTGGGAGACAAGCAGCGGCCCCGGTGGGGTTTCAGCGTGCGAGGGGATCGCAGTTGTGTTTGCAGATCCCTCTGCTAATCCCGGGATGTCTCCTCCCCGCAGAGGCACTGGCGGGCTGCCAGGAGGGGATTTTGGGATGTTATCTCTGGAAGCCCGGATGGCTCACAAGGGCAAGGCAGGAGTTGTCGTGCCCCCAGCTCTCTGTGTGGGCAGGCAGGGGAGCGGTGCTGCAGATGGCTCCGACATCAGCAGGGTGGTACCTGCCGGGTTGGCAGAGCCCTCGATCCTCTGCAGGCATCCTGTTCTGCTCTGGCTTTCCCGAGCGGCCCAAGGGGCTTCCAAAATCCCTCTCCACATCCTACCGGCTGTGTTTCGGCTCCATCGTAGCTCAGGCTCCCCAGCCTGCAAGATCCTGCCGGAGGAGGAGGCGAGCTGTGCCAGAACGCCACGGGCACCTGCGCCAGGGACGCGCTGCGCTGCTGTCAGTGCGCGCAGCGGCTGGCAGGAACTACAGATCCCGGCATGCTGCTGCCTGCCTCCCCTCCTCCTCCTCCCCTCCGCCCTAGCTGGCCGGGCGCGGGCAGGGATGCTGCGGGCGGCACTGGAGAAGCCGTACGCGGGGCATGTCCCGGGGGAGCCGGGGGCTCGGCGCTGGCGGCCCCGCTGCAGGTGAAGCCCTGACACAAGTGCCGGAGCGCCCCATGCTGCGCCGCCCGGACTGGAAAAGGACAAGGCAGGCCTGCGGTTCCTCCTGGCGGCTAATCCCACTCTGCCCTGGGAAGAGGGGGGGTGACCGGCAAGGGATAGTCCCTTCTCGGGACTCTGGGGCTCTCGGAGCGGTGCAGCGCCTGGGCAGGTGGAGACGGGGAAAAAAGGAGCGGTGGGTGCCGGGAGGGGACAACAGTGCCAGGGACGCCTTTGGCTTCTCAAGGTGACCCAGGAAAGGGCTGTGAGAGCCCCAGGGAAGTGGAATTGAAAACGGGGGATTTGCTGGTTCTGGCCGGAGAGGCTGCCGAATTAAATGTGTCTTTTGTGCCACCGAGCCCCGGGCGTTGGAGGGAGCTAGGGGGGGCAGACACAGCCCACTGCGCACATGGTTTATTCACAGCCCCAGGATTGGGGACAGAGCTGCAGGCTCACAAATCCCTTAAGAGCGTGCTGCAAGCAGCTGGGCAGCCAGCATGAGCAGCCTGGGTATCTCGGGAAAGCAGTTTCTTGCTGTGCCCAGCCAGCAGAATAAGGCTGTGTCACAACTCCTTGGCTTAAGGACTCTGAGCTCCAGGTTTCCAAAGCTCCTGCACTGTCCTCTCGTTTTCTGGGTTGGTGTTTGGCTCTCAGTACTGTGGAACACTTACTGGCAGCATGGGTTGGGGTTAAAACCAGTGCTGCCCCTGCCTGGCTTGTGTCTCTCACTTTCCCATAAAATCTTCTGTTTGCTTTCCAGACGGAGAGCAGCTGTAAGACTTGCTGGGACCTGTGCTGACTCTTGCCACACAAGATGACAGCAAGAGACGGGCCCCAAGATAGGTAATGACAGGTTCTGGTGTAGCTGTGGGGGCACTTCCAAGATACCAGGAGGTGAGGGAGGACAGGGGTACCCAGCATCTGGGGGACTCCCTCTCCTGCATGCTAACTGGGCTACCAAGCTGTCCCTTGTTTCTCAGCTTTTCCATATCAAATGGGCTGTAAACTGTAAACAGTCCCCTGTAAACATGCCTGGGGAGCTTAACAACCTCCCAGATCTGGTGATGGATGCTGTGTATCTGGGTGCCACATGCTGAGGAGCAGCCAGCCTCTCCCTGCCTTCATAGCCTCTTGGGGAGGGCCTCCCACAGCTCTTCTGCAGTGCCACACCTCTGGCAGCACAGGCTAGCAAGGGCTGTGGTGCAGGGCAATAAGTATTGTCTGCTGCCTCCCACTACAGGGTCAGGGACAGTCAGAAGCAATACTCAGCTTCCCCTCCAAACTGCTCTGTCCCTTTCACAGGTACAAGGCTGTCTGGCTGATCTTCTTCATCCTCGGCCTGGGAACACTGCTGCCATGGAATTTCTTCATGACTGCCAGGCAGGTGAGGGCTTCCCTCCTGCTGTTGTCCATGACAGTAATTGTCCCATGTTGTAGCTAGGGACCATGGTGTAGCATGGCACAGCATGCAGAGGACCACAAGCATGTGTGAGCTGGGTGTGACGAGCGGCACTGAAGCAGCAGGAGGCATGGGCAAAGAATAAGGGTAGCCTTGGAAGGCCTCACAGAATCTGAGCCCCACCAGGCTCCTTCCTTTGCAGTATTTCATCAGCCGCCTTGCGGACCCGAATGAGACAAGCCACCTCGAGAATCAGACTGGTCAGGACACCTTCACACCCTCTTACCTGCAGTCCGTGTTTGACAACTTCATGACTCTCTGCGCCATGGTGCCCCTCCTTATCTTCACCTGCCTCAACTCCTTCATCCACCAGCGGTGAGCCTTGCTCTGTCCTTGCTCCTGCCAGTCCCCATAGAGCCACCCAGCGCTGGCCTGTTATCCTGTCCCAGCACTGAACCAAGCTACGGCCTGTTCGGTTCAAGTCAAAGGCAAAACACCAGTCTTCTGTCTCAGGGTTTGGCTGTGATTCCCATAGTTAGAGCTTGGTCCCAGCCCCAGGTTTTTAGGGAGTTGGGTTTTCCTTACTGCGACCTTCTTTTGCAGGATTCCCCAGCAGATTCGCATCTCAGGCAGCCTGGTGGCCATTGGGTTGGTGTTTCTAGTCACCGCAATCATGGTGAAAGTTCCCATGGATCCTCTCCCCTTCTTCATCTTTACCATGATCAGCATTATCTTCATCAACTGTGAGTGAAGCAGTGGGGGAAAGAGAGGGACACAGCCCCATAGCTAGGGCTGATCCCTCTGGGAGAAAAGCATCAACCTCACTGTGGGAGAGCCAAGCGGGACGGGTACTTGCCTTGCCTCCTTGGCTCCCTGCAGAGGTGCAATCCGTCCTTGCCTTTGGTTTCTCATTTGTGCTCATCTTTCCCCCTTGCAGCCTTTGGCGCCATTCTCCAGAGCAGCCTGTTTGGGCTGGCTGGGCTCCTGCCTGCCAGCTACACAGCCCCCATCATGAGTGGGCAGGGTTTGGCAGGCACCTTCGCTGCTTTGGCAATGATCTTCAGTATTGCCAGTGAGTAATCCCTGCCTTGCAGGTGACAGGGCCTTCCCAGACCACTGCTGTCACAGCATCTGCCAAGGTCATGCTGTGTGGGAGATGCAGCAGGGCCTTGCTTCTCTCAGCTGTCATCATCTTCCTTTCCTCTCCCTTCCTGTGCTCACAGTTGGTGCCCAGCAACCCGAGAGCTACATCGGTTATTTCACCACGGCCTGTGTGACGATCGTGCTGGCAGTTGTCTCCTACGCAGTTCTGCCTCACATGGTGAGACTGTTGTCCTAGGGAAGGGCTTGGGAACATGGGACCTCAACATGGGACAAGAATCATGGCCCACTAGCAGCCCAGCCTTGGCTCCTACCAGCCTCCACCTCTTGTGTCAAGGCAGGCTCTCCTGTGTCCCAGGGGAGCACTCTGGGATACTTCCCACCACAGATATACCCCAGTACACTTGGGCTGAGTCCCTGGGTAAGCAGGAAAGCATCAGTATCGGACATAACTGGAAGGAATACTTTGCCCATATTGCCCAAACCTGCTGTTGTCACACAGCCCCTGGCAGCTTTGTTTCTGCATGCATGGATGAGTCCTCCCTGCTGTCTCTCTGCAGGATTTCTTCCGATACTACTCCATGAAGGACAAGACAGAGTACCGCGTGTACAATGCAGAGCTGGAGACCAAGAGAGACCTGATTAAGAAAGGTGAGGGGCTGAGGTGAGGGGCTGAGAGAAGGAAGAGGAAAAGGGAAAGAGCTTAAAGATTAGGTCAGCTATGCCCTACTTGTGTCTCTTCCTGCAGACGAGAATGGGATGGAGCAGAATAACTCAAAGATCATCCCTATCCACAACCCTGATGAGCAGCCCTCTGTCATTGCTATTTTTAAGAAGGTCTGTGAGTTCCCAGCAAGCCTAGTCCTGCCCTTCCTTTTGGGACGGGCACAGGTGTAGGAGAGCATGGGGAGAGGAGACCAGCCCTGCACTGGTCTCTTGCCCTATGTTTGGTACCAGCATTTTTCTTTCATCTGCCTAGCTCTGGGTCTTGGCTCTGTCTGTCTGCTTTGTCTTCACTGTCACCATCGGCGTCTTTCCTGCCATCACAGCTCAAGTGTCCACTGTCCTCGGAGAAGGAAACAAATGGGGTAAGTGTGCCAGGGATGGGGGTGGGGTAGGAAAAAATTGAGGACATGGTAAATGGGAGAAAAGAAGGTGGTACTTGAAGGTACATGTGGTGGGGTAACCCTGTCTGTATGCCAGATGCACACCAAAGCCACTCCAGCTGGACAGGAGAGAGAAAATATGACAAAAGGCTTTTGGATTGAGATAAGGACAGCGAGAGATCACTCACCAATTACTGTCATAGGCAAAACAGACTCAACCTGGAGAAAATTAATCTAATTAATTTACCAATCAAATCAGAGTAGTATAATGAGAAATAAAAACTAAATCTTGAAACACCTTCCACCCATCCCTCCCTTCTTCCTAGGCTTAAGTTTATTTATGACTTATCTCCTCCCTCTGCAGCAGTGCAGGGGGACAGGGAATGAGGGTTGCAGTCAGTTCATCACATATTTCCTCTGCCAGTGCTTCCTTCTCAGGGGGAGGACACGTCCCATTCTTCCCACTCTTCCCCTCCTCCAGCATGGGTACCCTCCCATGGGAGGCAGTCTTCCTTGAAGTCCAATGTGAGTGCTTCCCATGGGCTGCAGTTCTTCATGAACTGCTTCAGCCTGGGTCCCTTCCATGGGACACAGTCCTTCAGGAACAGACTGTTCCAGCATGGGTCCCCTGCAGGGTCACAAGTCCTGCCAGCAAACCTGCTTCAGAGTAGGGTGGTCTTCCACGGGCAGCAGGTGGATATTGACTCACTGTGGACCTCCTTGGGCTGCAGGGGGACAGCCTGCCTCACCGTGGTCTTCACCACAGGCTGCAGGGGAATTTTTGCTCTGACATCTGGAGTGCCTTCTCCCCCTCCTTTTCTACTGGCCTTGGTGTCTGCAGAGCTGTTTCTGTCACATACTCTCACTTCTCTCTCTAGGTGCAATTGCACATACTGAGATTGTTTTTTTTCCCCCCTTTTAATATGTCATTCCAAAGGCCCTACCAATGTCACTGATGGCCTTGGCCAGTGGTGGCTCTGTCTTAGAGCCATTTGACATTGACTCTGTCAGACTTGGGGATGCTTCTAGCAGCTTCTCTCAGAAGCTGCTCCTGTATCCCACCCTGCTACCAAAACCATGCCCCACAAACCCAATACAGAATGCTGGAAGGGAAGAGGGAACCGCTGTGCATGATGGTTTGGATGGGAGACCATTCCTGGCCTTAGTGGGAAACTGGTGGGACCTAGACCTGAGAGACAGTCAGTCTCCATGCAGTGGGTATGAGGGGCTGGGGCACACTGGGCTTGTCACTGACCATCTCCTTCTTCAGATCTCTACTTCATTCCTGTCTCCTGCTTCCTACTCTTTAACGTCTTTGACTGGACAGGACGGAGTCTCACTGCCCTCTTCACATGGGTAAGTATGAAGCAGAGAGCAAATGCAGTGGCAGTGGCAGTCCCTCAGCCACAGCTCTCACTGAGGCTGCCATCCATGGCTTGGAGCAGGCAAGAGGTGCAGAGCTAACTCCTGCTTTAAGTTCTAAGTGGAGATTTATTGGTCAGAGCTGAGAAGCACAGTGTTGTTCTGTCCTCCCACCTCTCTTTCAACATGGCTTGGATGAAGCTGCCTCCTCCATTTCAGCCTGTCTGTAAACAAACCTTCACTCCAGCTATGCAAACGACGAGACAGGATGGCGACAGGGAAAGAGGGTGAAAGACAGGGCAGCCCAAAATAAAACCTCTGGCCTCAGCACAGGGCATAGCTGCTTCAAAGCCCCTTGTCCTGAGAGCAGGGCAGGGCCGTGCCATGTGGGTCACAGAACTGTGCCCTGCCACATCCCCTTGCTCTCATCTCCCCAGCATGGGTAAGGAAAGGGGCTGTCTTGTCTGAGTCTCTTCCTGCCCCTTCACCCACCCCCCAAGTGCTGTTTCCCCCTGTATTGTTCAGGCTGTTTGTTTAGAGAAGCTCCTCAGGACCACGTGCTGCATGGGGTCTGCCTGGGCCTGCCTTCCCCACGGCCTGGAGCTGCTTCTCCCCTGGCCATCACTGCTTGTTGTCTTCAGTCTTGGCCATGAGCCGTCTTGCCTGGTGTCCAGGCCACAGCCTCCATGGTGGGATGACCCAGCAGGAGACATTTCTGTGGACAAAACAAGGCTGTGTGGAAAGTCTGACTGCATGTGGTTTGGGCTATATTTCCCTGGTTGGGGCCCCACTCGCTCTTTTTCTCCTCAAGCAGGAGAGGCAGCTGCGCTCTCCAGCTTGCCCCATAGACATGGCAGCTGGCCTAACCTCAGTTTCCTGCTGTTTTCATGGAGTTTCCTGTGGCCACACCAGCCCAGCAGCTCCCAAGGCAGCTGTGGGTCTCTCCTCACCTCCCACCAGTGAGCCCTGTCATCTCTGAACCTAGCACTGAGGGGATGAGACCCGAGGTCTCACTCCAGGGACTGTCTTGGACGACACAGGGGGGTGGTAGCTCCTTCTTTATCCCAGCCTTAGTTGCACAGGAAATCCAGTAGGATCCAAGGAGACTGTAACTCAGTCCATGCCTTTCCCAGCACGTTCCAAAACAGCCCCAGCGTAATCCCTTTCCCAGATTGCTGGATCTTGCCCTGCTTGGCTGGGGGATGGCGTAGGATGCTGAAAAGCTGGCTGAAGCCCAGTTTGCAGGCACTGAGGTGCCAGAGGGGATTTACCTCAGGCACCCTTGTTCTGCACGCTGGCTCACTGCATGAGCTGGCACAAAGCTCTCTTGCCTGCTTGCCTGTTGCCAGGAAGGCTTAACAGTTGCCCACAAGCCCGGCTCAGTATTTTGGCTCTAGTGCTGTTTCAGTTCACCTGGGACAGGGCCTTCAGACCTAGAACCTACTTAGGACTGCAGGTGGTGATGCTGAGATTTGTTGTGGCTGATAAAGTCTCTCAGCAGCTTTGCCACCTCTGTGGCTCCTCCACAGCCCTGGCACAGTAGGGACAGCCTCTGCAGAGCCCCTGCCAGCATGCCATGGGATGGGGAATGTCCAGTTCTCAGCTGCTCAGTGATCTGTGTTTTTCTCCCAGCCCGGGAAGGACAGCTGCCTCCTGCCAGTGATGGTGGTCCTCCGTGTCATCTTTGTCCCTCTTTTCATGCTGTGCAATGTGAAACCCCGTTACTACCTGCCTGTTGTGTTCTCCCATGACGCCTGGTACATCATCTTCATGATCTTCTTCTCCATCTCCAACGGCTACCTGGCCAGCCTTTGCATGTGCTTCGGGCCAAAGTGAGTTGGGGACAAGGGAAGGGTTGGTTATGCCCCCAGATGCCAGCCCTGGCATGACTGCTGGAGTCTGGCTCTGCCCAGCTCTGGCATCTGGAGAAGAGGCCGCAGGCACAGAAGGGAATTGTCACTACCTACAGTGTCCCATCTCCCAGGCTTGTGCCTCCATATCCTAGGGATGAGGAAGCTATTTGGGCTTTCCATTTTCCCCACGTGCCACACAGGGAAAGGGGCTGGATATAGTAGGGATCTGGAGGGAACAAAGCATAGCACAGCTCCCACAGCAGGGTGAGCAGCCTTGCCCAGCAGGGGCAGCACAAGGAGCCCCACAGGAGTCAGAGGGATGTCTCTGGTGCCAGGAGTTTCAGGGTGGCCTGCCTGATGCACTTTATGAGCCCACAGTGTGGAGACTGGGGGTTCTCATGGCTCTGGGAGCCAAGGAGGATTTCTTCTTGCCGTTCCTCTGCTGCAGACAAGCCTCCGAGCTCCACTGAAAGCAGGGCACTGGACACACATCCTGAGGATGGATCTGACTCCCATTTCTCCCCCAGGAAAGTGCTTGCGCACGAAGCAGAGACGGCTGGAGCTGTCATGGCGTTTTTCCTGGCACTGGGTTTGGCCCTAGGAGCTGCCTTCTCTTTTCTGGTCCGAATTCTCATCTAGCAGAGGCACACAGAGGGTGCAGGGACACCAAGAGATGGCTCCGCATCCTCCACTGAGGCCCTGGACACCTCAGCACTGCGGGGAAACAACAGCTCACACTGTCCCTGGCAAATCACACTGCCACAGCAGACATGACACCCAGGGACGGCTCCACTCCTGCAGGGTTGGCCTGGTTCCTGCCACGCTCGGCTGTGTGATGCCTTCAGGCCTACGTGCCTTCTCCTTCCCCATGCCGTGTGTGTTGTAAGACCCCCGGGATCTCCAAGAGGTCCAGCTGCCTCCTGTGCTGTGTAACTTTCCTGGCTCAAGGCCAAAAGCCATTTTCAGCCTCTTTCTCTCTGACAGTGAAAGGCTGATAACCAGTGTTACTCCTTCTCTTGCCCTTGTCTCCAAAGCACCTAGGAGAGTCTCTCCTCTCCTTCTAGGGGGCCTGGAAATATCCCACACCCCTCCTTCTGCTGGTAAGACTTGTGAATGGGGAGGAGAGCCCCAGCCAGCCTGGCCATCCCTGCTCTCTGCTAGACGCACATCCCCCTGCCCAGTAATATCCCAAGGTTGTAGACATCTGTGTCCCAGCCACAGAAAGAGCCATCACCGTGGCTAGGCTGAGGGAGGAGGAGGTCTCCACACCCCATCTTCTCCCCCTCTCCTTGCCTCTCTTCCCTTTTATTTTTTTTGTGATTCTGACGTTGGTTTTTTTTTCAGCCTCCTGATTGTGTGACAGGAGGTTCCACTGTGGGCTACAAGAGGAGAGGCAGCGACTCCCTTCCCGACAAAGCTGCCTTCCCTACCCATGTGTGCTACAAGGGAAGGCCTCACCTCTCCCTTGGCTTTCCTGTCCCTTGTTGTGTAAATGTTGTCTATACAGTTGCCATTTTCTATAAAAATAATGAAATGCTCCTTTGGGTATGTATTTATGTCTCTGTCGCCACAGGGTAGAGGGGCTGTGGAAGGTCAAGGGTTGAAATGAGAAGGCACTGGCATTTCCTTGGCATCCTGTGCTCCCCTGAAACCACCATCAGATGTGGGAATGGTGTGTGCATCCCCTGCACAGCCAGGCCCAGCTATGAGGACAACAGCCAGTGTGGGAAGGGGATGGTAGAACCATAAAATCAGAATGGTTCAGGGTGCAAGGGACCTTGAAGATCAACCAGTTCCAAAGCCCCTGCCATGGGCTGTGACAACTTCACTCCACCAGGTTACCTGTAGTACCATCCAGCCTGGCCTTGAAGATTTTGAGGGGTACGCCATTCACAGCTTCTCCAGGCAATCTGCTCCAGTGCCTCACCACCCTCAGAGCAATAAATTTCTGGTCCAATATCTAAACCTTCCCTCTGTTTGAAACCTTTCCCCCTTGTCCTGTAACTACATACTCTTTGTCCCTGTCCCCATCTTTATTGTAGGTCTTTATTGTCAGGTACTGGAAGGCTGCAATTAGGTCACACCAAAGCCTTCTCCAGGCTGAACAAGCCAAATTTTCTCAGACTTCCTTTGTGGGAGAGGTGATCCACCCCTCTGATTGTGTTGGTGTTCCTCCTATGGACTATCTCCAACAGGTCCATGTCCTTCCTGTGCTGGGGACCCCAGAGCTGGATGCAATACTGCAGGTGGGCTCTCACCAGAGCAGAGGGGCAGAAAACTGTCCCTTGCCCTACTGGCCGTACTGCTTTGCATGCAACCCAGAACACCACTGTCTTTCAAAGCTGTGAGTGCACATGGCGAACTCATGGCCAGCCTCTCATCCACCAGCACCCCAGGGATGCTGCCCTCGAGGTACACCAAGGGACCATCCTCTGATAAAAAGCAGATGCACCTTCACATTTTGAGGTGGGGTGACCCGCAGCACAGCACCTGGGAGCTTTCCTCGTGCCTGGGAACAGCCAGAGTGCCACCTCCTGCTCCTGGGGTGAACTACACCAGCCTGCCAGCGGGAATCTCCCTCCCTCTGTCCCACATCATTCACAGACATCACCTCTTTCTTTGCACCACCAGGCATCAAAACCCATCTGGGAGCTCGGGTCCCCTCATCCCACTTCCAGCTTCTTTTGCTGGTCAGGGCTTTTATACCCACAGCTTTAACACAGAATGGGTCAGGTTGGAAGCAACCACAGTGGATTATCTGGTCTAAATCTCTGCTTAAGCAGGGTTCTCCTAGAACACATGGCATAGGATTGTGCCCAGACAGTTCTTTAGCATCTCCAGTGAGAGAGTCTCTACGACCTCTGTGGGCAATCTGTCTCAGTGCTGGGTCACCTATACAGCAAAAAAGTTCTTCCTCATATTCCTGTGCATCAGTCTCTGGCCTCTGCCTCTTGTCCCATTGTTTGGCAGCACCGAGCAGAGGCTGGCTCAATCCTCGACACCGTCCCTTGAGACACTTACAGACATTGGTGAGGTCCCCCTCAGTCATCTCGAGGCTGAATAGGCCCAGCTCCCTCATCCTTTGCTCTTAAGAGAGAGATGCTCCTGTCCCTTCATCATCTTTGTTACCCTCCGCTGGACCAGCTCCAGAGGCTCCATGTCTCTCTTGTGCTGAGGAGCTCAGAAGCAGACAGAGCGCTGCAGATACTAGAACGGTAAGGCTTAAGATTGATTTACATTATTATTTCCCTTGGATACTGAAAAGACAAGTCTCCAAACACTGTTTTGCATCGGCGACGCGGGCCTGCCACACCTTCTGTCCCCGCCCCTCGCCGCTGTGCTGCGCCCACACGCAGCCCCAGGCCGGCACAGCTACGCGGCTCCCGGCCTCAGGGGGAGCTGCAGGATGGAGCTGGGGCAGGCGGCTTCCCGGCTCCCTGCCGCAGCCATGGAGCCGAAGAGCCGCCGCCGTAACCTCTGTGGAACACTCTGGAACTGCCTCCCCATCCGCAGCTGTGTTCCTCCGCCACGGGGCGCGGAAAGAGTTCCTCTCCGGAGCTCCCCGCCGCCCCTCGCCGCGGCGCTCGGAAGTCCCGGTCCTGCGGCCCTCCGAGCGTCCCGGCGAAGGGCAGCCGCGGCTGGCGACCGCACAGCAGCAGCATGAAGCCGAGCACCCATTGCACGGCCGTCCTCGCCATGGCCGCCGCTAAAGGGCAACGGCGATACCTCCCATGCGCCATCCATCTGTAGTTCTCTGACCAAGACCGCTTTAAGGCGGAAGGATACAATGTGCCGTGAGGCGCCCTCCCCGCTCCGTGCCTATAAAAAGCAGCCGGCGCGGTGTATGCGCCTTTCGCCGGTCCCTCACGCCCGAGACGGTACGCACGGGAGAGAGGCGAGCTGGGCCTGATGCACCCACCACTCCCTCCCTGGTTCTTATAGCCTGAAAGTGCGCTGAAATAGGCCTGTGTTTGCCTTGTAGATGCCTGAGAAAGTACAACACGAGGAGGAAGATGCGGAGACCTTCGCCTTCCAGGCGGAGATCGCCCAGCTCATGTCGCTCATTATCAACACCTTCTATTCCAATAAGGAGATCTTCCTGCGGGAGCTCATCTCCAACGCCTCCGACGTGAGCCCGGGCGGGAGCGGGCTCCTTCCTGTGCCGGGGGCTCGGGGTGGGGCTGGTGTCCTTCCGGGGGTGCCCGGGGAGAGGCCGATTCCCGGCTCTCCGGGAAGGATTGTGCAGGGGAGGGGTGGAGGAGGCTGTCCAGTAGGGAGGCCGCGTCGAGCATCCTCTCTCCCCAGGCCCTGGATAAGATCCGCTATGAGAGCCTGACCGACCCCTCAAAGCTGGACAGTGGGAAAGACCTGAAAATTGACATCATCCCCAACCCTCGGGACCGCACGCTGACCCTGGTGGACACTGGCATTGGGATGACAAAAGCAGACCTCATCAACAACCTGGGCACCATTGCCAAATCTGGGACCAAAGCCTTCATGGAAGCCCTGCAGGTGGGGTGTCTTTGGCTGCATGGGTTCCCTGGGGTCTGGGTCACAGGCTGGCGCTGAATGTACAAATAATAATAATTAAATAATAAAAAGGCCTTGTTTGTCATGGGAGCTGTTGGCCCACCCAAGTGTACTTCCTCCACCAGGGAGGAGCTGAGGGTAGAGCTGGTTGCCTGTTGGCACTTGTATGTTTTTCTCAGTGTGCTTGACCCAGTTCTTTGCTGCTGTGAATCCGTCACAGATATTTTCTATCTCCGCACTGATCTCAGCAGGTGCTCTCTGCTTTCACAGGCTGGCGCAGACATCTCCATGATCGGGCAGTTTGGTGTGGGTTTCTATTCTGCCTATCTGGTGGCTGAGAAGGTGGTTGTCATTACCAAGCACAATGATGATGAGCAGTATGCTTGGGAGTCATCAGCTGGAGGCTCGTTCACTGTCCGAACTGACCATGGTGCGTATTGTAGAAAAAACCAAGCATGTTTTCCTGCCACAGCACCCCTTTTGCTGGTGCTCCCTAGGGCTGTGCTGCACTGTCAGTCACACTGGTTAATGCTGGGTCGCATGTAACATTTAGGCTTGAGGTGCTGGTCACCCTTGCTGTCTGCTCTGAAATACTAATGTTCCACTTCCCATGCTGCAGGTGAGCCCATTGGACGTGGCACCAAAGTGATCCTGTACTTGAAGGAGGACCAGACTGAGTACTTGGAGGAGCGTCGTGTGAAAGAGGTGGTGAAGAAGCACTCCCAGTTCATCGGCTATCCCATCACGCTCTATGTACGTAAGGAAGGAACTGTGGGGACCAGCTGGAAAGCTGGAGGCAGGGGTGGGTGGTGTTAGAAACAGGAGCACAGAAGAGACCCAGTGTATGATCCCTTCTGTAGTTCCTGGATGCTGGGTACTGAGCAGTGGTATTCTCAGCTTCCGTGGCCAACGGTGATTTGAGGCTGGGGGCTTACTGGAAGCGAAGGAGGTGGGTATCCAGCCACACTAAATTCTTTGGTCTCTGCAGCTGAAGATCATGTTAAATCAGCCATGGAAAAAGGAGGGTTTCCTGCCACTTGTTCTTCTCAGACACAGCTTTTGGTTGCATGATGTGGGACTTTTGAGGACTGGTTCCAAGAGCTTTGATTTGTTTGGTCTTGGAGGACACTATTTTTCTCATCTGGAGCAAAAGGATTCATGGTTACTTGGGGCTAAACCTGACTATTGCTTGTTTCTTTTGCCTCAGCTGGAAAAAGAACGTGAGAAAGAGATCAGTGATGATGAAGCAGAGGAGGAGAAGGATGAGAAGGAGGAAGAGTCAGTGTCCAAAGATGAAGAGAAACCCAAAATCGAGGATGTGGGCTCTGATGAGGAGGAGGAGGGAGACAAAGGCAAGAAGAAAAAGACCAAGAAAATCAAGGAGAAATATATCGACCACGAGGAGCTGAACAAGACTAAACCAATTTGGACCCGCAACCCTGACGACATCACCCAGGAAGAGTATGGCGAGTTCTACAAGAGCCTCACCAATGACTGGGAGGACCACTTGGCTGTCAAGGTGGGTGCTGGGCTACCCTGCCTTCCAGAGAGAGGCAGAGGGCCTCTCCAGCCCTTATCCAGAGTCACCACATGGTTGTGCTTCTGTGGGACTGAGCACTCTCAGGCCACTTGGTGATAGAGCAAACCTGCACTGTGACTCTCATGCAATCGAAGGATTGGTAGTGCCAGTCTGTAAGCAAGACAGGAGGATGTGGGGTTTCACAGAACCACTGACTTCTCTGTCCAAGCCTGCTGTATGCCAGAGAACCTTGGCACATAGAGGATAGTGTGCCTGAGCAGGGGGAAGTACAAGCTGCTTGGATGCTAGAGATGACGCTGTGCCTCCTTGCCCACCCCAGTGCTGAGGCATGGCAGTTCAGCCTCCCTAGTGTGGGAGCTGGGGAAAGGAGAAGTGAAGCACCCCAGCAGCTGGTTTGTTTTTTGCTTGGGTCCACAGCACTTCTCTGTGGAAGGGCAGCTGGAGTTCAGGGCCCTGCTTTTCATCCCACGTCGTGCCCCTTTTGACCTCTTTGAGAACAAGAAGAAGAAGAACAACATTAAGCTGTATGTGAGGCGGGTCTTCATCATGGACAGCTGTGATGAGCTCATCCCTGAATACCTAAGTAAGAGCCCCCTTTCTCAGCCTCCCAGTGCAGAGCTGGGATCCCCACAGCCTGTGGTACCACTTCCAGTACAAAGGGACTGGGTGAGGTGCTAGCTGGTGTGTGTGCATAGCAGTTTTAGCTCTTTTCTTTCTGTGTTGAAGCTCAGAATCCTTAACCTGACACCTGTTTTCATTCCCTCTACGCAGACTTCATCCGGGGTGTTGTGGACTCGGAGGACCTTCCTCTGAACATTTCTCGTGAGATGCTCCAGCAGAGCAAGATCCTCAAAGTGATCCGCAAAAACATTGTGAAGAAATGCTTGGAGCTCTTTTCCGAGCTGGCAGAAGACAAAGAGAATTACAAGAAATTTTACGAGGCCTTTTCCAAGAATCTGAAGGTGAGTTGGGCCCTGTACAACTGGTGGAGGGAAAGGCCCATGACCCATCTGCCTGAGGAGCAATCTTGTTCCTGTGCTGTGCCTCCTGCATGGATGTTGGGATAAAGGGAGTGGGTCTTGCCTTGGAGTGCCATTGTGGGCACCTGTCCCCTCTGGCTGCCCTAGGCCAAACACTCAGATGATCAGGAGCTGGGTAGATGGCTGTGCCTCAAGGGTGGCCAGATGCATCCAAATCCTATCCTGGAGACTTGATGCATGTCTTCCACCTGCAGTTGGGTATCCATGAGGACTCCACCAACCGAAAGCGCCTTTCGGAGCTGCTGCGGTACCACACGTCCCAGTCAGGCGATGAGGCGACTTCGCTCTCTGAGTACGTGTCTCGTATGAAGGAGAATCAGAAGAGTATCTACTACATTACAGGTGAGCCAGAGCTCCTCTGAGCCTAGCAAGGTAGAGGTGGTAAACCTGCATGTGAACCCTGATTTAAAACTCTGCTGAAATACAACTCATTCCTGGGGGCTGGGTCACCAGGCCTAGAACCCTGGCTGTTGCCAGTTTAATGTTAGGGTTCCCAAGTCAGTGCTGGTGGTTGTCCTGCTGTAACCAGCTCTCAGCTCTTGGTGATGTTTCATTTCTATCCTCCACAAACACAGGGGAGAGTAAGGAGCAGGTTGCTAACTCAGCCTTTGTGGAGCGTGTGCGGAAGCGTGGCTTTGAGGTGGTGTACATGACAGAGCCCATCGATGAGTATTGTGTGCAGCAGCTCAAGGAGTTTGATGGCAAGACCCTGGTATCAGTCACCAAAGAGGGGCTGGAGCTGCCTGAGGACGAGGAAGAGAAAAAAAAGATGGAGGAGAGCAAGGCCAAGTTTGAGAACCTCTGCAAACTTATGAAGGAAATTCTGGACAAGAAGGTGGAGAAGGTGAGATGGGCAGGGAGTTTCGCCCTGGGCTGGAGGGAGGAGGGCTGGGTCCTCCGTGCTGCAGGTGAGGGTCCCCGCTCAATGCATGCCTCTCATGTCCTGCAGAGGAGCCGCTAAAGGAGACTGGAGGTCCCAGCATGCACCATCTTGCTCTAAGCAGCCAGGCTGCAGGCGAGGGGCACTGACCCAAATACGTGCATTAATGGGAGAGGGTAAGTGTGGGAAACATGCACTGGGTGCTCTAAGTGCTAGCTGAGCTGTCCAAATTAGTCTGTGCAAATTAGTCAAAGCAGTCCTGGAGCATCTCTGCTTGCTTTGGGGTGTCCCCAGGTGAGCCAGGGGCAAAGACTTGGGCTGTAATGTGCTGTGGCTGGGGCTTATGGGGGGCCTTGCTCAGCTAACCCTTGGCTACATTGGCAGGTCACCATCTCCAACCGACTGGTCTCGTCTCCCTGCTGCATTGTCACCAGCACCTATGGCTGGACAGCCAACATGGAGCGCATCATGAAGGCTCAGGCACTGCGGGACAACTCTACCATGGGCTACATGATGGCCAAGAAGCACCTGGAGATCAACCCTGACCACCCCATTGTGGAAACCCTTCGCCAGAAGGCTGATGCTGACAAGAACGACAAAGCTGTTAAAGATCTGGTGGTGCTACTCTTCGAGACTGCACTGCTGTCCTCTGGTTTCTCCCTGGAAGATCCCCAGACCCACTCCAACCGCATCTACAGGATGATCAAACTTGGGCTTGGTGAGTATCCATGCAGCTTCTCTAGCCTGCAGCAGGCCTCAAAGCAGGTTAACTGGTCAGGCTAGTGTCTTGGGGCAGGAGGAGGCCAGTCAGGGAGCCATGCTGCTTTCATGTGCTGAAGTGGCAGGAGAAAGTGTAAATCTGGAACAAGGTACTTCAGGAGGGCTCAGGACTCTGTGTAGACTGCCCCACCCACTACATCACCAGGAGCCACCACCAGGATGTTCAGATGACAAGCTGAGGCTTTTTGTTCCTTCAGAGTAAATGTGAAAAGTCTGTCATGGGTGATGTGACCCATCTGGTTAAACAGCTTGTGCTTGTACACAGCCTTTTCCTCCAAATTCACTGTTCAGCTAAAATGTAAATCAGAAGGTGCTGTGGCTTGGCACAACTGAGTTAGTAACTCTGTGCTGCCTAGTCTCAGTAGGAGTAGGATCTTCTATTAGTCAAATTGCAGTAAGGGGACTGTGTGATAGTACAATTTTCTGTTCAGTGTATACTGAAACAGCAACCTGCAGTGTTGAAAGCTGATGAGCTCGAGTCTTGCAACTACTTTAGTTGTGACTTGACTAGATTTACTTCATTTTTCTTTAGAGAAATCAAACCACATTCTCCTGGCTTCAACTCCAGTTTTTGTGGTGCTGGGTGACAAACCTTTTGTAGTTAATCTCTACCTGGCTAAGAAGTGCACTCTAATGGTACAGGTAGTATCCATATGCTGGTGTAGATGTTACTGGGAAGATGCTGCTGATTCAGCATTAGTGCTGCGGTTGACAGTAACTTGTACCAAGTTTCATTTATTAGTTTTCAGCATGGAGGAAAGGAGACTGAGGGGTGACCTCGTTGCAGTGTACAGCTTCCTCATCAGGGGAAGCAGAGGGGCCTGCCTTGGTATCTTTTCTCTGATGACCAGTGACAGCACCTGAGGGAATGTCATGAAGCTTTGTCAGGAGGGGTTTAAGCTGGGTATCAGGAAAAGGTTTCTTACCCAGAGAGTGGTTGGCCAAGCTACAGACTCCCCAAGGAAGTGATCACAGCACCAGGCCTGCCAGCGTTTTAAGGAATGTCTGGACAACACTCTGAAGCACATGGTGTGATTCTTCGGGCTGTCTGTGTAGAGCCAGGAGCTGACTTCAGTGATCCTTGTGAGTCCCTTCCAAATCAGAATATTCTATGATTCTGTAAACTATTGGATGCTAATAGCCCCATTCCTCAGGCTAGGGGCAGGAGCCAGGTTTATTCTAGGAGAGGCTGTACATCTGGGATCAGGTGTCATTTGAAGGCCTTTTTTTCCTTTCCTCCCCTCTGCTAGGCATTGATGAAGATGAGATTACAGCAGAGGAGCCCAGTGCAGCTGTCCCTGAGGAAATGCCCCCTCTGGAGGGAGATGAAGATACATCCCGCATGGAAGAGGTAGACTAGAAGAGGAAGGTTCTTCCTTCACCTGCCAGACCTCTGCTCTATCATGTCTGCTTAGAAGATAGTCTGCTCCCACCAGCTGCTACTGACTTCTTGGTGGTGGCTATTCTTTTGGCACTGTTTGGTTGGGGTTGTTTTTGGCAGGGTGCAGGAGGGCATGATTCCCTGTTTGTTAGTTGTGATTCAGGTAGCCCGAGGCCTGTCTGTTCTGTGTCTTTCTGCTTGTGTAGGAACAGCTGATGGGGAGCAGAGGTGTGAGAAGGCATCAGGCTTCTCCTCCCTCCCCTCATGGAGTGTCCCATGTTACCAGTAGGCATCAAACACTGTCCTTATTCCATTGGGGTGGGAGAGCCCTTCCTCTGAACTGCTGCCTCCCTGAAACCCCAGGACATCATAATGTATTTTGGCTGGGTTTTGTTTGATTATTTTTCTGTTTTTTTGTTCTACTGGAATTAAAGAATTGATGATTTACATGGCAGGGTCCCTTGTGTTTCATGCCTAACTCTGAGAAAAACGTCTCAGCCTGTGCCTGAGGGCATTAGACTCTCTTGTGCTCTGACTGCTTTTCTGAGCCCTGCTTTAGGTGATCTTTATATGTTCCATGCCCTGGCAAGATGAAGAGGGTGGAAGGAACACCTGACCTGCTGTGCAGGTGGGGTCATCTCCAATGAGCAGAAGTTGTCCACCTGGAGTGCTGCATGCCCTCCAGCCTGGGAGCAAACTTCCAATCTGTGTGGGTCAGCTGGGTAAGCTGTGCTAGGGCCTGTACCTGTGCTGCTGCTGGCTGGTTTGATCTGAGCACCTCTGGGACAGGACAGTGGAAGAGCCATCTGCCTGTTTCTTTGCAGTGTGAAGCACTGGAGTAACAGCTCAGGACTGTAGTCAAGCTGCCCCTCTTCAGCTGTTGGGCCAAAGACTCAACTCCTTTCCTCCCACCTCCAGCCTGCCCTTTCTGGCCTTCTGCAGCCATTGGGTGTTGGGCCGTATCTGGCTTCTTTCCATCTGTGTCCTAGATGACAAGCCTGGGACATCACCTCTGATTGAGCTGGCCCTTGCACTGAGCTCACACTCTGAGGTCTGTCACCCCTGGCCACAGTGGCCCTTGGGGTTTGTCAGAGAAAAGTGACACCAGCATTAAGTTCTCTTGCTGCCCACATGCCGACTGCTGCAGGCACAAAATAGAATGGGCTTTAGCCAGCATCCATCTTCAACAGGGAGGCAGAGCCTGCTGGAATCCCTTGCTGCACACCAAGACACTGCCTGCTGCCAGTGTGGCAGCTGTGTGGGTGCAGCCTGCTAGGGCAGTGGTGGAGCTGAGCAAGCAAATTATTTAAAAGTAGGATTTCTCTCTGGATAGGAAGGTGTTGCCAAATACTGAATTGATAAAAGTTAAGTTAATGTTGTGGAATTTCTTTTTCCACTAATTTTTTGTATAAATCTACAGTTGAATTAGAAAGTATCTCTGTATCTCATTCCTAACCTGGCAATGTCAGTTTTTGTTGTTTGTTTTTAATCAAAGGAAATCACATTCCATTTTCAGTCAGCAGATGGTGGGTACAGACATTTGGGCAAATTTGTAGGGCAGGATGAAAAGCTGTGAGGTTGCACAGGCACCTCTAAAAGCTCAGAACTAGAAAAGGAGCACAGATAAAACTGCTGGAGAACCAAGTGCTCTGAAGCCTGGGCTGTGCTCAGCACCAGCTCTGGTACCCCTCCAGGCTCAGCTACTGTCCCTACTCTCCTCTGTTTCTTCTGTAATCCTCACCTGAGTGTCCCCTTTCCCTAGCTGTCTTAGGCCCCTGTCCTGTCTCTGACCCCAGACTTGCCCTCACCTACATTTTTTCACCAGAGCTCCCACATGTCCCAGCAGGATGGATCATCCACAGCTGAAGCCTCTCCTGTCTCTGGCTGCTGCAGTACACCCCCACAAAGTGTTACAGCACCATTGGCCCTGGCTGGCAGGTACTCAGCAGGCCTCTGTATCACCTCTAGGTAGCTACACCCACTGGGAATTGCTTAAGTTGCACTATGCAGGGAACCTAGAAGCCAAACCAGGCTCAGGCTAATGGCTCCTTCACCAGCCCACCAGCATAAGCAACATTCCAAACCTCGCACAGCTGTGCTCCCCAGCTCTGTGTGCAAGGATCTCCAGGCCTGGTTGATACCAGCCTTGGCAAATACAGAGAGGCACCTGTATTTGTAAAGACAACTTTGCTGCCCCAGAGAGTCTAGTGCTGCAGGAAGAGCTGGAAATCTCCTCCCCCTGCTTCCAGGGTACGTGGAAAAAAAGCCCCAACCAACCAAAAAAACTCCCACATTTACGTCTATGGCACTATATGCAGCATATTTTTAATTTAATAAAATAAAAAGAGAAAAAAAGTTGCCTTGCAAAAGTACCAAAACCTGCTGGTTTGTCAGTCAGGTTGTGTTGATGAGAAAAGGATTATCCAATAAAACCCAGGCTTCTGGGGAAGAACAGCTTTCAGTGCTCCATCCCCTGCTGTCTGTGGAGCAGGAACAAGGCACCGCAAGCGGGCTCTGCCCCATATCCCAACCCTCCAGGCACAGACTGGCCAGCCCCTGGGAAAACCAGGGCTAGTGCCTCCAGGTGGCAGGAAAATGAGGGGTTGTTTGTGCTTGTCTGAATGGCAGCTGCAAAGCCCAGAAACCATGGCACTGAAGGACCCCAAGGTGGTGCTGGGGCTTCTGGGCAGCGCAGCCTTTGGCCTGTACCATCAGCAGATGTAACCAAAAAGCAACCTTGAAGGACTTGGCAAGCCTTGGGAACTGTCCAGCTCAGGTACTGCATAAAAATCAGCCTGGGCTGAGTGCAGGGAGCAAAGAAAAGTGTCCTGGAGCAGGGGCAAAGAATTCATAAAACCAAACTGGGAGGTACTGGCTTCCATTGCAGTGCCCTCCCAGAGCAGATCCCAGGCCTGGGGTAGGACAGGCTGGGAGTCCTTCCCTTGGCTGTGCCTGTAGTACCCAGAGCCCCTCCTGGAATGGAGGAAGAGCACTCCGCACCCTTTGATGACCTTGCCTCTCTCAGAGGTGTTTCAAAAAGAAACCTAGTGTTTTACTTGCCCTTTCCTCCTGCCAAGCTCTGTAATACTAACAGAACTGGAGGAACATTAGCCAAAGGCAAGACAGTGCCAGGGAGGAGTTCCCTTGTTCATCACTGACTTTGGGGAGAAGCCACAAGACAGAGGTGGGGCAGGAGTACCAGCAGCCCCATGCTGGTGTGCCCCCAGGCCTGTGCCTTGGCTGTAAGTCTTTAACCTATTAAGGCAAATGGAAAGGTTTGGAGCTGCATCAGCCCAGAGCATTTCCTGGGCTTGTTCCAGCCCCTGTCCCAGGAAAAGCAGGTGGAAAACTGAGTCACTGGTCCTGCCTATCCATACCCCACTCTTCTCCTCAGCAGGTTCTCAGAAATCAAGCAAATACCCTCAAGTGGAGGCAGGACAGCGGGCATGGCTGAAATGCCATGGCCTCAGCTTCCTTAGACCTTTTGTACAGGGGTGTCCCCCGGCGGGAGCTTCTTGCTGCGCTTCTTCATGCGGCTGCGGGCGTAGACACGCAGAAAGAGGGCCACGAACACCACGGCCACGCCCAGCCCACCCACAACAGTGACCGTGTGCCCGTAGATGAGGCAGGAGAGGAGGATGGCAAAGGCCTGGCGCAGCGTCATGATGATGGTGAAGACGGCCGCCCCGAACTGGTTGATGGTGTAGAAGATGAAGAGCTGGCCGCAGGCAGAGCACACGGAGAGCAGCACGGCGTGGGCGGTGAACTCCGAGTGGCGAGCCATGAAGCGCAGCGACTCCAGCAAGGCACCCTGCTCCAGCAGCGAGCCCACGGTGAAAAGGCAGGAGAAGACGTTGACACCAAACATCATCTGCACAGGAGACATCTTGTAGGTGAAGAGAGCGTCCTGCCAGTTGGAGGTGAAGCTGTCAAAGATGATGTAGCCAGCCAGGAGCACTATGCCAGAGAAAGTGGTGACAGTGGACACCGTCCTGTTAGGACCGCTGGAGAGCAGGAACATGCTGACCCCCACGGAGATGAGGGCTGCAGTCAGGTACTCCCAGTACTCGTAACTCTTGCGTGACACCAGTTTGCCCATCATCATCACTGGGATCACTTTGGAGGCCTTGGCCAGCACTTGGGTGGGGAAACTGATGTATTTGAGCGCCTCATACTGACACCAGCTGCTGAGGATGTTGGAGAGGGAGGCAAAGGAGTATTTGTACATAGGAGCCCCGTGGCGTGGCTGCTTGGTCAGGGCACAGTACAGACCAGCCACTGTGAAGGCCAGGATGCGGTTCATGAACACGAGGAACTGGGAGTCCTTGAACTTCTCACCAGGGTCTGTTTCAGTGGCACCGTATGTTCTCGTCATCACACGCTCCTGGAGGACACCCCATGTGAGGTAGGAAGCCTGCAAAGCAGCAGGAGCACAGGGAGAGTCAGGACCCACAGCAACAGGAAGAACAGTCCCCAGGAGATCCTTGCTTTCCCCAATGTTGTCTCATCCTCTGCATGGCAGTGCTTCCCTGAGACGCCGGGAGACGGGACCACCTCCCACTCCACCCGTCTGAGGGAACCCCTTGTCCCATGTGGTTACAACCAGGAACATCCTGTTCCAAACCACACCTGCTCAGTGTACAGGGGAGAAAAGCCCACAATGCAAACATCCTGGTGAAAGTGAGCAGTTATACTTTGAGCTACTTTAAGCCTGTGGAACCAGACTGACCGAATCAGGGAACATTACTGATACTGATTACTTTATAGCTGTGGTTTTGGTGCCAGCTCCCTGCGGCAGGTTCTGGCAGTTTTCCCAGTTGCCTCTGCACTGGTTTTCACTTCCAGCTCCCTAGGCCTGGTTTTTACATCCAAATCAATTCTAGTTTCAAAACCAGCACGAAAAATTGTCCACGAGGGATGATGACTGTCCTGGTTGTCATCACTACTTTCGTTGCAACAAAACCAAGCCCCTCATAGAAGTAACACAGACTTCCTCTCATCACACGTCTCCTAAGAAACTAAGACACAGAGAGATGGAAGAATTCAGTGGCTCACAGCAAGTCTGAATGGGCTGGGGGAGTAGGCCATACAGTGAGTCGTTTGCTGGCTGCAGGACACCTGGGTTTTTCTATCTCAGTGCCCACATTGCTATTTTTCATCCTCACAGACCAAAAACGTTGCCCTACCCAATGATGCCCAGGCTGTAGCTGAGACTTGGGGAATCTAAGATTTTAAATTCCTGTTTATCTGTAGCTGAATTAAGTATTTTCTCTCCAGTATTCAAATTCAATCTATCAAGGCAGAATGCATCAGCCCCAGACAGTAAGAGCCTGGGAGAAAAGAGAGTTCAAACTATCTGCTGATCTGATATCAGGGCCAGAACAAAAGCAGCCTTAATCTGCTGAATCACAGAATTTTCAGAGGTTCTAGAGGACTGATCAGACAGCATGGTCCAACCCAAATGACAAAAGCTAATTGGAGCTCCACAGCCCTTAGAGGTGGACTGTCCCAGCCTCCAACCCAGCCTTGATCAAGGACAGCATTGCATCCTTGGTCTTCAAGGAACTGACAGTCCCTAACCCACTGGCCACTTCCTCCTTCCAGAATGGGACAGCCAAACATGCACAGGACTCCTACCTGTAGACCAGCAGCACAGAAGAGCAGCTTGAAGACCTGTCGGGCCGTGGAGGACTCTGTGGGTTCTGCTCGGGGTGGCAGGGAGCCATCATCCTGATGTACAGACTTCACCTCAGAGCCAAACACACACGATTTGATGACAGGGAAGCAAATGCCTCGGCCTGAACAGGGTAAGAGAAGGTGGAGACACAATTAACCAAAGCCTGGGCCATGCTGCACCAGCTTGAGAGGTGAAGCCTCCCTCCTCACTAGCCTCCAGATCTGCTGGCATGGGGGCCTCAGAGAAATTTGTTTCAGGATAGCAGCTGGACAGCACTGGGACACAGCTCTGTGAACAGCTCAAGCCTGACAATGCAGGCTGGGGAAACAACCTGAGTGGGGTAGACAGAGGCGGGGCAGAGAGCTCCAAGGGATGCAGGATGTGGAAGGGAAGCTCCCGCTCCTACCTGTCTCCAAGTAGTTCCTTCTCTTGAAGTACTGGATGAGGAGGAAGCCCGGTACCACAATACTTGCATAGCCAGCAGCATTCACAAAGAAACGGAAGAGCCAGAAGTCCCCCCACGAGTCCTGCAGGGCAGGGGCGATCTCTTCACCTGTAGCCATCGTAGGGAGGGAAGCCAGCACGAGGGGAAGGCAAAATCTGCAGAGAGAGAAAGAGGCTATTGGTACATGGGCAGCCCCACTCCACATGCCTGTAATACCCACCATGCAGCCTGATCCTCATCACCTGTAATACGGCCACTCAGACCCACTGCAGCGACAACAGTGATGCTGGCAGCACACAGAGCTGAAAAGCACAGGCCAGACATACATGTTTGCTTCCATTAAAGGTGACTGTTCTGGAACATATGGGCTTAGAACCTTGGATTCCCAGGATTAGAGAGAAAACTGTTGTAACCGTCTGGTTTTGACTACATTCTTACTCCACATGCAAGGAACACCTCACACCTCACCTTTATAAGTTAAACTTTAGCACAGCTTTTGGGTGGAAAAGGAAAAGGTCAGTGAATGGAAAAATTGACTCCTACCTAGAAGCTCATGTTTCAAGCCTGTGGCAATGAGCAACCTTCCTCTGGAAGCAAACAATTCAGAGCTTTCCCCTCCAGCTACACCAGGTGAGTGGAGCAGAGGTACGGTTTGGGGCTGCCAGCCTCCCCCACCTCCCTGTGCAGCCCTGGAAGTGTGCCAAGGCATTCCTCACAGCTCAGAGGACATTACCAGGGATCACCCGCTTGGCAAAACACAAGGCTGGAAGGGAAGTTTCCTACCAGCTGTCTGGTTGGGATTTTACCATGATTATGCAATGAGGTATAGCTGATACTCTTCAGCTAGAGCTGTAGGAAGTGATCTTGCCAGCTTTAAAACAGCTTGAATAGTCCTTGAAGGAGTTCTTCCCTTCAGTGTCCTCTCTCTCAAAGAGGCAAACCTGCAATATTCCAGGGCACCAGGTATTCAACAGAATGAGCAACCAGGCAAGAACTTCCTACATCCACCTGCATCCTCCCCTCACAAAGCAAGCTGCAGCTTCCTGCATCAGGTAGAAGGTTTCCCTGCTACATCCCTGCCCCAGTTTCCTCAGTGGAAAAAGCCTCCCAGTTGCCTTGGGGCCAGGTGAGAGCACTCTGGGTTGGCTACATAAACACACACCAGAAAAGCTCCTGTGACTGAAAGGGACAGAGATGTTAATTCCACCCCCAGGAACAAATGAGTCAGAGGAATTTAAGCCCTGACTAGAAGTGTACCTAGGTGTATTGTATAGCTGTGACCTTTAGTAGCCCCCACATGAAACTCTGAGATTTACAAACTTAAGGGCTTTAAAGGCAAGAAAGTCCCTTGCCATTTCATAAGCAAGCACTCCCACCAAGTTCTTGTCCCCTTGGGAAAGACCTGAGGGACTTTTCTCATCCTCAGCTACTGTGGCAAAGCCCTGGGAGTTCAATAACCTGACCAAAGCTGAGGCTGTGCTTCACCCAGAAATCTCCCTTCTGTGACTTAAAGGACATAGAAATTCCCAGCCCAGAGAGAGGTGCAAATGGCTAGGGGTGGATTTCCTTGCCTGCTTCCTACTCCTCTGTCTCCCCGCTCCCCTAGAAAAGACCTGCTGCAGTGGCACCATCACAGGCTGTGCAGGTGCTGTGGGATGCCAAAACAGGGCTAAGTGCTCTCACCTGGGGCTGAAGCTGCACATGTGCTCCTGGGTTGGTCGTATTACGTAACCCTGGCTGACGGTGGGATGCAGAAACGCTGTTCACTTTTGCAGAAGTAAGACATAAATGACAGGGTCTGTTGCCACATTTGCAACTTGACGGGGACTGCAAGCTCCGTTCAGCACGACTGCGCCTGCTGTTAGCGTGCCAGCTCCTGCGGCGCTGCCATGGGAGGAGAACCAGCCCCGCTCTCCCACAGCCACCGTGAAGAGGAGGCCATGGAGGGACAATGGCTCTCTATGCCTGCGCTAGCAATTCCCAGGCCCCGAGAGCTGACTCAGTGCAGCAGGCCCTGCCCTCTCTGCCGAGGCTGGGAAGGAACAGGGACGCCAGTGTTACAGGTAGAAAGCGGGGGGGCTGAGCAGGCGGCATGCAGAGGCATGAAAGGAGCCTCAGTCTGCGAGGCAGCCCAGGAGCCGAGACAGCAGAGGCGGCCGAGCTCCCCTGGGCACTGCGAGGGCCGCGCTCAACGCGCCGCTTCAGAGCCGGACTGGCACCGGGCCCCCTGCCTGGGACGCGCAATTTGGGTCCCGGCTCTGAACAAGCAGCCCCGATACTCCTGAGCGCGCCTCCAGCGCCTGGACGGGCTGAGCTCAAACGCAAGCCTGGAGCCGACGAGTCCACAGTAACATCTCGGGATCTCGTGTCTGCTGCCTGTCCCTGTCCCTGCAGGCACCCGGGTCTCAGGGGGTGCCCGCCACTGTCCCCCCGGGGCCACGAGCAGAGAGAGGCACAGGGCCGCCGCTCCCCTCCGAAGCGGGGCTGCGGGCAGGGGACAGCCCTGCGCTTGCCGCTCCGGAGCTGCTCTGCCCGAGGCTCCGGCGGGAGAGGCGGCGCCCGGCCGGCTGCGGGGCGAGCGTGGTCCCGGCGCCGCCTCCCTGCCCGGCGGCCACGTTCGCAGCGAGCTTCGCCCGCCCTCGCCGAGCGGGGCAGCTGCCGCCCGCGGCCCGGCCCGCCCTCCGCCTTCGCCCGCCCTCCGGCTTCGCCCGCCCTGGGCTCGGTACCCACCTGCGGCCCGGCCCGGCCCGGTCCGGCCGGCTCCCCTCGCTCCGCTCCCGGCGCGGCGGCGGAACCCCCGCCCGGCGGGCGCGCTCGGCGCCCACAGCGCCCCTGCCGCTCCGGAGGGACCGCGGCGGCGGGGCGGGGCCGCGATCGCGGGATCGCGGAACCCATCGGCTCGGGAGAGACCTGGGAGCATCGAGCCAACCTCCGACCAAACACCCCCGCCTCAACCAGAACATGGCACTGAGCGCCACAGCCAGTGTTTCCTTAAACACCTCCAGGGAAGGTGACTCCACCACCTGCCTTGGCCTGTCTATTCCAATGTCTCCTGTAGAGAAAGCCCTCCTACCATTCAGCCTAAATCGCCCCTGGCACAGCTTGCAGTTATGTCCTCTTGTCATGTTGCTCGTTGCCTAGGAAAAGAGGCTGATCCCCACCCGGCTACACCCACCTTTCATGGAGGTGTAGAGAGTGACGCGGTCTCCCCTGAGCCTCTTCTCCAGGCTAAACATCCCCAGCCCCCTCAGCAGCTCATCACAGGGCTTTTGCTCCAAACCCTTCGCCAGCGCTGTTGCCCTTCTCCAGATGTGCTCCAGCACCCTCTTGAAGTGAGGAGCCCAGAACTGGACACAGGACACGATGGGAGGCCCCACAAGGGCAGAGGGAGGATGACTTCCCTAGTCCTGATGCCACACTAATCTAATTCAAGCTAAAGGCCCTCAAAGCTGATCCCCATAGCATCCCCCCATTCCTGCCCCTGCTATCCTATCTCAGGGTAGTCCCCTCTGAACTGCCAGCCCTGCATTGGGCACAGCCAGAGCTGGTCCCTGGGGTTGCTGGCTGCAGGTCAGTATGGCACCTACTCCAGCCTATCCCAGCCCCAGGCATGGCTGCAGGGCCAGCTGGAGCCAGCACGAGGCCACCCAGTAATGTTTTACTTACAAGACATCTTTTTAAAACAATAGTTTTATTTTAAAATAACAAAACAAACAAACAAAAAAGTGCAGATCACTTGTTTCTGCCTTTTCCCTTTGCTCCCAGCTACAGCCCTGGCCACACCATCCCACACTGCCCTGCAGCATCTGTCATTGCTTCATTGGGCAGCCTGGAAGTGCCTCATGTCCCTTGTGAAAGGTGTCCTTGAAAGAGCCCCATGGATGTGCAGCAGTGTTGGGGCCCTGCCAGAAGGTGAGAGGCAAAGATTCAAAAGAAACAGAGCAACCCAGCCCAGGACTGCTGAGGAAACCAGGCAAGGTCCAGAGGCCTGGGGGGGTCCTTATGCTGCTTTCCTGGCAGCATTCCCTTACAAGAAGGGAGGAAGAAGAACAAAAGCTTACTCCAGAGCATCCTGGTCTGTTGCACCATCCAGTATTTGTCCCAAACAATAGCAGCTGCTCCCAGGCAACAAGCAAGGCATTTTCCTGGCTGAGATGGGGTAAGTCAGCTCTGTGCCTCCATTCCCACAGCACCTTTGGCTGATTTTCTAATGCATTGCATGTGCTCCTCTGGCTCGAGAACTAAGTGGCAGGGAAGGGTGGTGAGCTGAACAACAGAAGGGATGGGAAGACAATGCTGCTACCCGTTCCACTTTCAGCCTGGGAGAACCTAAAACCCAGGAAAGACCCATCCCCTAAGTTTTTTACCCCCTTCCAAGCCAGGAAAGGGGACAGCATCTTCCAGTCCTCTGTGAAAGAGGAAACCACAGCACAGTAAAGCAGCAAGGTGTCAGGCATGATGGCAGAAGCAGGGATCCACAACCTGGTCTTCAGCATCTCCTATGCTGTTTCTCCAACCCTGCAGCCAGATGCTCAGCAAGACAGCATGGGAATAGAGCACCTTGCTGGGATCCCCCAGCCTCGGCCCTGAGCAATAGAAATGCTCTGCAAGGGGGGAAGGCCCTGTGCTCCCACTCACCTTCTGCAGTGTGAAGGACCCAAGGGAGCAGGCAGACTGGGGAAACCCCAGTAGCCCTCACGTCCCCAAGCCCCTGCGGTGATGCACAGCCTCCTCATGCTGTGGGGTGGGTTAGATCACATGAGACCTCTGATGCCCACAGCAACAACATTTATTAGAGTGAGTGTTGACTCTTCTCACCCCACACTTATTCTGATGGGGTGCCAGACGATGCTCTGTCCAGCCTACAGCGTGAAAATTAGTCCTCTCCTGCTCCTTCCCTTTGTATGCTGGAGATCCCCACAAGTCATGGGAGGGAGGGGAAATTCAGTCCTGCTGCAGTGCAGATTCTAAAAGAAAAGCCTCCCCTGTGTAGTGCTCATAATGCCACCTTCTTACATCTGGGAAGGCAGCCTGAGGCAAACAAAACTTTTCCAAAGAGGAGAGTGGCAGTGGGATAAGTCTCCAAAAGTGTCTCTGCACCCACTGAACTGCAGGCAGGCAAGATCCCAGTGGGCAGCAGCACAGAGGAAGGAGGCAGCCCGACGGGCCAAGGAATCCATCTGCTCATTCAGAGCACACAACAGGCTTCCCTGAGATCTTCAGGTCATCAAAGGGCAGCAAGGCAAGGAGCTGCAAAGACCAAAGGTATGGACATGTAAGCATCCAAGGTTGTGTCTTCACCAAGCTGGGGAAGGGGCCCAGATCTTCCACCCACCCAGTCCTCCAGCCTCCCACGACCCCAGGGAAGTGCCATGAAACGCTATCTAGGCTTTTCCTAGGACTCAAGGCAAAAGGTAATTACCCCACACACCACAGAGCCAATGCCTTCAACATACAGGGAAGGACAGGAACAGCTAGAAACTCCTCCTAGGAGGGCCGCTCTAACCATCCAACTCCTGCACCCCCCGGCACACTGGCAGAGCCACAGGCTTCCCCCACAGACTCACATCATCGTTGCCATCAGCCAGGTCCTGAGCTGTCTCGTTCTCCATGTTTCTCAGCAGGGTGTCAGCCCCGGAGTGCGAGAGGATGGCGGCGATGGCAGCGTCCCTGCGGCCCACGGCCAGGTGGAGCGGAGTGCACCCGTTGTACATCTGGGCATCCACGTACGCCCCCCTGCGCAGCAGGAACTGCACAGCCCGACGGTCGTGGCACTCCACAGCCAGGTGCAATGGGGTCTTCCCACTCGTGCCCTCCTGCAACCCACAGATCACAAGGGTGTGGGTGGGGAGGCCCCTCACCTGGGCCCTGCAGCACCCACCACACCCCTTTGACTGGGTGCAGAGGGCAGTCCCCACCCTGATTGCTGTCACAGCACCCAACAACCTCCGAAGGACCTTTACTCTCTGCTCCCTCTAAACTCAGTGCTCCCAAGCCTCACAGCAGTGCCTGCCCTAGGGCTGCAGGGAGTGCCCCATCCCAGCCTTTACAAAACATCACACCATGCCCAGTCTCACCCGAACATCAATGTTGGCACCGCTCTCCAGCAGCAGAGACATCATTGGGATGTTCCCTTTCAAGGTACTGATGTGCAGACAGGCCAAGCCTGTGACGGGGAGGCAGAAGAGAGAGCCACAGTCAGCCCAGAACACCCTGGGGCACACCAATCCCAGCCACGCTCCCATTCTGCTGTGCTCCTGGATCCCTGCATACACATCTCATGGTCTCTGCCCTAATCCACCAGCTCTGCCACTGCGCTGCCCCCAGGTCTCACCTTGCCAGTTCTGGAGCTGCAGGTCCTGGTGGTGCCCATGGGTCTGAGTTGTGCCATCTGGTGTGGCTGGGCCCTCCAGCAGCTGCTGGGCACACTGCAGGTGCTGCTGCTCACAGGCCAGGTGCAGCGGGGTGTTGCCATTGCGGTCCTGCAGCCCAGGGTTCACTCCCTTGCGGATCAGTGCCTGGATCACGCTGGGCTGCTCCAGGTACACAGCGAGGTGGAGTGGGGTCTGGAGAGAAATCAGGAGAGGGGAGGATGCCCTGCAGGATACCAGGTGTGATGAGCCCCACCAGTCCCCAGGAGCTAGGCTGGCAGCACGGGCTGACTGCCACGCAGGACATCGCCATCTCTGCTGTGACATTACATGTGGATGACATTGGTGGGGTCACACACCTGTTCCCCTGCACCTCAGCTCACAGATCACCCATGGAGACAGATCTCATTCTCCCAAGTTATCTACCCTGCCACAGTCAAGCCATGCCTCTTCCATGGCTGTCTGCAATGTCCTGGGGCCTTGCAAAGAAACCCTTCACCCCACCCTGACAGCTCCCAGCACTGTATCTCCAGCTCCCTTCTTCCCCTCCCTGCAAAGAGGCTGCACATATGGGACCTTCACCACGCTCTGGGGGAAGCAGGTGTGGGGTCCTGGGGAAAGGGCAGATAGACTGAGCAGCAATCCAGTGCCTATGGCACTTCTCTTCCTCCCATCTTCTGCCTATTACAACAGCATACCTGGAAAAGATCATTTTGGATCTCCAGCACCTCCCTGGGTAGCTGAGCAATGCAGCAGAGTGCTACAGCTGGGACACAATGGATAATGGCCAGATGAACCAACCTACAGGGGGTTAATGGTGACAGAAGAGAAAAAAAAAAAAGAAAAATAAGTTCCTAGTGCCATGCTCAGGAGCAGAAATCCTTCCCTGCTGTGTGAAGGAATTATCTCCCTGCCTCTCCCAGTCTCCCTCCCTCCAACTTGGAGGTCCTCCATCTTGCCCTCTCCCTGGGGAAGTTCAGCAGAAGGCCAAGGCAGGAACATGGTCTGAGGCTCCACAGGGCAGTCCTTTACTCTGATCCCCATGGGAAACAGACCCTCCTGTCCCTGCTAAGCAACACAGGGTCCTCCCTCAGACCTCACACCATGTCTAGGGTTTGAACCTGGCACTGCCCAAAGCCAGGCCTCCAACTGGTGTAGGTCCAAAGAGCCTGGGGTGTCTTTCCCAAAGTCCAAGAGCTGGTTTGGTGGCTGTGGAGAGAGGTCTGTGCTGTGGCAGCTGCCTGGGGAATTCCGGTTCCTTACTGCCAGCTGCACGCTGTACTTCTGCTTTCCACTCCACAAAGGCAAACAGGCAAAGCTGGGCAGGAGCCCAGGGCTGCTCCAAGATCACCTGCATGGCACAGTCCCTATGCCAGCTGCTCCACACCGATTTCCTCTTCTCTGCCCCACATCCTTCCTTCCCTTTTAGCCCTGTCACAGCAGGGCTGGCACACAGCCTGTCAGCACAGAGGGACACCAGAGATGCAGCTGTCAGAGCTCAGTGCCAAGTGGGGACCACTGTGGTCCCCAGAGCCATGGGGTGGCCAGGCCCCTCAGAGTCCCCCATCCCAAGGACAAGTTTAATTTCCAGACAGCCCCTGCACAGTCAGAAGAGAAGTGAGAGCATAACAGAGGCAGAACTGAGAGGGAATTTCCAGTCCCCCCTGCCAACCTCCTGTCTCCCAGGCCCCCTGCACTCAAGGGCTCATCCTCCCACCACAGGACAGCCCTCTCAGGCCAAACTTGGCCACTGTGGTCAGCAGTGAAGAGCAGGCAGCAGCTCCCACTCTGCACAGCAAGGCAGGCATTTGAAGGCTGGGCTCTGCCACCCACGCTGCTTTGATGGAGACCAAAACGTTCAAGAGATGGAGGGTGAGAGCTGTGCCAGCCCTGGCAAGACACCCAATTCTTCAGACAGCCCAACTTTGGGATGCCATCTGCAATGTGGGGGACAGAGAGCATCTCTTCACAGGCAGGAGAACAACACCTGGCCCTAAAGCACTGCAGACAAGAAGTAGGGCTGGGGGCTGCCTTTTTGCCAGTTGCACTGGGACATGAATGTGCTGAGAAGTTTAGAGGCCAGTCCCCAAAGATGTCCTTTACTGACCTCCTCCCAAGTGCTGCTTGAAGATCAAGCCAGCATCTGGGACCCAGGTATCTTCAGATGAAACCTGATTTTGAAGGCAAAACAAGGCCAGCTCCTCTCCAGCCTGCTGCCAGAGGAGAGGCTCTGCCCAACAGGAGAGGCTTTGTCCCCGGGGAACCCCCAGGTTATATTGCAGCAGGGAATTCCCCATAGGAAGGGGAGGCCACCCACATCTGCTTGCCTCTGCACAGCCATGGGGTGCCCCCTCACTGCAAGCACCCCTAGGGCAGGGGAATGGGCTGCAAGAAGGGGCAGGGTCTGCCCACCCTTGGTGGACCATGGGGCAGAGGCACAGCCAAGGGGCTCAGCCCAGGAACAAGGCAACCAGCTGTAAGGATAGCCCTCCCCTTATCAGGCTTTTGCTAAGCCTAGCCTAGGTATGATCCGAGCAGGGACATTGCCTGCTGGCTCTTGCATCAGGCTCCCAGTCCCTGCGGTAGCACCTCTGCTGAGGTGTCCTTTGCACACTTGCAGGGACAGCCCCTGTTTCTCCAAACCTGTTCCCAGGCACCACGTGCAGGAAGAGGCTGCAGGACCTGCCTTTTTCAGGTACAGCAGAGTTAAGCCTGCTCAAATGAGGGACTTTCCACGGCAATTCAGCTTGAACTTTAAACCGCTGGTGCTTTCGCTTTCCGGAGCTGCCGGGCTCCCAGGGGAGAGAGCAGTGCTCAGAGCTGTGTCCCACGGCTGACAGCCCTGCTGCCCCAGGAATCCCCCGGGCCCCTCTGTCACTACCCACACCACACTGCACCATCATGTGGGGATGAGGGGGGCAGTCACCCGGCCGAGCTGGAAACCCCCTAGCAGTGCTCTGCCACCTCATTTTTCCTGGCTTGGCTGCCTCTGCAGCTCAACAAGGCAGAGGAGCTACTTGGGGCTGGGCTGATGCTGAGCTAGTTTGGGCATCCATGCTGCAGAGGCAATGGGGTGATCATGCCCCTGGCCAGAACTCAGGCTTTCACCTTGCTGCTGGGATGTGCCTGCTTGGAAGGACTGCTTTCCCCCCTCCCCCTTCCTTCTCCACCCGGGTGCAGCCTCCTCCTGGGCTTTCATTTCTGCATTCGTTCCCGCCTTTCCTCATCACCAGCCCTCAACTTCCTGAAATGGCTGCAAGAACCTGAGCTACTTGGGGGAATCATCACAAGGCCAGTGGGCTGGGAGGAGCCCACCATGAGAACATGTGCACTGAAGCATTCTGTGCCACCGGCAGTGCTGCCACCCAGGAGCTGGGACTGTCTCCTAACTCAGGAAGCCTCTTACACCCAGGAGATCTGAGATGCAGGCATCATGCCAGTCTCCACTTTTTTCCACCGAGGCTACAAGCACACCTCTCTGTGTCACAGCAGCTGTGTGGTCCAGCTGCTGATGGGCTGCTGTGTGCTGACACATCATGTCCCAGAGCCAGGACACCACGATGGAGAGACACCCGCTCGCTGCCAGAACCTCTCCTTGCCCAGCCACAGCAGTGTGCCCCTGCCAGAACAAGCCCTGTGCCCCATCATGCTCAGATCCTTGCCCAGCCTGGGGTTCCTGCACATCTCTCCTCTCCTGGCCTGCTCCCTCCCTCCCCATGCTCTTGCCTGCAGTGCTCCTGGTTGCAGCCACAGGAGTGGGTGTCCAGCAGGAACTGTCAGAAAGGGCAACAGGCAGTTTTGGAAAGGGCAAGGGATGGAGGAGCTGTGAGCAAGGGAAACACAGCAGGAATACAGACTGCTGGGTTCATTCTCAGATTTTCCACTTGCTCATCAGCTCTGGCATAAGGGGACTCAACATTCTGAATCACAAAGGCACAGGACATCCCTGGCACAAAGTGATCTACCCATCATCAGATAACAACCCTGGAGCAGAGAGATTTGGGCTATCCCTGGGGATATCCCTGGGAATTAACATGCCATGCCCAAAGTGGCCCTAGCTTAAGTACAGGAGAGCATCCATTTCCACAGTGTTGTCCACCTCCAACTTCTGAGTGACTGACTTCAAGTGTCCAGTAGGAAGCTTCCACACATGAGGACTGGAGGCAGGAGAACAGGGTGAGGGATGACACCTAGCTCTGACAGACAAGCAGAACTGATGAACTCCCACCAGTTCTCTGGCTATCCTTTGCCATCTCTATAGAAAAGGAGATCCCCATGCAGATCCCCCCATCTGTAGAGCAAGACACCTCTCCCTTCACCATGTCACCCGAGAAGCACCTTAATCAGAGGATCCAGCATTCAATGGAATTTGCTTTGACAAGTTTTTCTCCCTTTCTAGATAAGGTCTCTGTTTGCAGCAGGAACAGCTCATTCCCAGCTCCTTGTTTTGGCTGAGTGGAACAGTAGGAAATCATGCAAACAATTCACACAAGAGAAACTTGTTCAGAGGAGGAAATGGCCCCATCAGCAACAGAAAGGAGAGTAAGGGAGGAGGAAAACAGCAGGGGAATTCCACGCTTACCCTGCTCTCCTGTTCCAGCTCTGTAACCTGCAGTGCTAACCGCTTCCTCAGCCATCAGCATGAACCCCTGCCAGCAGGCTTAGCAAGCACAGCTCGATCCTGCCCTGCAGCCCTGAACCAGCCCAGCCTGGCTCCCTTCCTTCCTCCCCACATACCGATGCAATGCTGCCCTGCTCCATAAAGCTGTTCCAGCTGCCCTCTGGCAGCTCCAAGGGAGCAGTGGATCTCAACTGCCTTATCCCATGTTCTGTGCTCCTGCCCTGCAGGTTTCATCACCCCTTCTCTGGGAAGGGCACTGCCTCAATTTGAGTGGAGGGGGGGTTGGGATGGGACTGGAGGAAGTTGCAACTAGAGGGATGCAAAGCCCTTTCAGCCACGTTGGGTTCAGTATTCCTGATCTCCAGTCTGGGCAGCGGCTGCTTCCCAGCCTGCTGCTTCTGGGGCTAGAATGAGGGGTGGGGAATCAACAGGTGAGCAGAGGAGACAGTCTTACCTTTCCTGGGGTGCTCTGCAGAGAGTCTGGTCTGAGTGCTTGAGGATGAGGGGAGCTGGAGGCTGACAGGCAGGAGAGGCATTGCAGGAGGGCTGTGGGCACCTCGCTTTTCAGTGAGGTGGGGAGGAGAAGGTACCCTGACCTCACAGCCTCTAGATTCTGCACCCACACATTTGAGAATTTTGCTCAATTTCTGAGCAGATGGTGAGTCTGGGATTGCAGAAGCACTAAACATCAGATACATGTGGGCTGTTCCTTGCAAAACACGGGGTCTGTCCCATACTACTATCTATGCACAGATGAGCCAAGCCAGAAAACAGGGCAGCCCACCCAGGCAGGGGCCAGTCACCATCAGAGAAGCATGATGAACAACTTCAATAGAAGCAGCAAACATCCCAAAAAATCCATTGACTGTGGACAGCCCATATCAAACAAAACAAACTCACACCTGACTCCTTGGGAGGCAAGTACACTCTACAGTTTCTGTACACAAAGAGATATCTTGAGGTCAGAAGAGCCTCTTTGAAGAGGAAAGCGCCTGGACTTTGCCAGAGCCTCTACAACACACCCTAGCAATCATTTACAGCCCCACAGGTATCCTGTCTCAGGATTTTCTTTTAATGAAGCACGACCCCACTTCAGCTCTGGATCTGCCCCAGCCAGAGGGGCTTCCCAGCTCTGTGACACAGAGCATCCCACGCAGCTCACTGAGAGGCAGTAACCACTCTCACAGCTCAGATCCCACAGGCTCTTCCTACACAGTCATGTCTGACTCCTCATTTTTTCACATTATACTAAAAAAAACCCAAACCCAAGCCAATTAAAAAAAATATATATTTTTTGTGTTAAATTAGCTGAGCTCAACCCTTTTCCAGCAGCAGTCAAGCCTGCCTGCAGAGTGCAAGGACCTGAAGCCCACCCCACCTCGGCTGATCTGTTACAGCCAGGCTTCTGCATCCCAGGACACGGAAATTTCCAGCCATTCTTTCCCTTCCTCTGTGCTGAAGTTCCCTGTGTTTGTTGCCAGCTCCAAGGCAAACCTAGGCAGGCGGAAAGTTTGAAGAAACTTCCTCCAGGCCAGGCTGAAGTCATGCAAACAGGGAAAAATCTTGCAAGCACAATCTCAGAAGGCTGCCAGGACTTACCCACTTTACGCCAAGGCTGTGTGCGTGTGACCCCTGCAGCAGCCAGCAGCTTCTGGGGCATTCCAAAGCAACTTGTGCAGGGCTGCCTGGCCTTGCTTAGAGGGACACCAAGCTCTCCTGTTTACCAGACTCCTGAGCACACACAGAGGAAGAGCTGAAAGTTCAGGGGCAGGGAGCTGGACACAGAACAATCTCTCTCTTGGCAGACCCAGGTTAGGACTTACTTTCTCTAATGCCCCACAACTGGCAGCATGCTAGGCAATAACTTGGGATGGACTTGAATCCTGGCAATCAAGCAAGGTTTCTGAGGACCCTCTGGTAAAACCAAGAGCACCCCCACCTCCCATCAACTATGGCCATCCCACTGCTGGGCAGCTGGCAACAGCCCAGCCCAGCAAAGCAGAACTCCCAGACTGACCAGCAGCAAGGGGTGCTCTCTGCATCAGACTTCTTTAATCCTTCTCCTAAAACTGAGTCTCTTTAGTTCTCTGCTTCTTTTTCCTTCTTTCCATACCTTTTATCTTTGCTGTCACATTCTGAGCACTCACCTAGGCACACAGGGCACAGAGGTTCAGCAACACCCTTTAGAGCAGTGAGAAAACAGGCACACTGGAGCAGACAGCCTGAATGGGGACAACCTCTATTCCCCTGCTCAGGGAAGATCTCCAGCCTGGGACTACGTGACTCGAGAGGGTTATGATTGGCATATGCCAATGAATGGTTAGAAATGGCTCTTGGCCCCTTCAAGATGAGCCTTCATGCTCAGCAACAACCTGTGCAGGCAAGGAAGGCCCCTTCACCACCATCATATGAAAAGTTCAGAACATCAGCTCCCATGGGGCCCTCATTTTACTCGATTAACTGTCCCCAAGCCCTTGTCAAGGCATTTCAGCCCACGAGTCACTGGCACGTGATTTCTTATCAGCAGATGGGGCACCACTTGTCTCTGGTGGAAGGAGGAAGTCAGGCTTCCTCTGCTCCCCTCCCTCCCTGAAACACACACCCAACCAAAACCACACAGTCCCATTTTCCATCTGAAGGAGGCCTAGGTCTTCCTTCTGTGACTGAGCTGGGGTCCCTCAACCTTCACCCCCGCAAAGGTGCTGCACTGCTTTGCACACAGAGCCCCATGCAGACAACAGTCTCTCTCCTGCAGAGACACAGCCCCCAGCCCTTCCACCACCATGGCAGAAAGTGGTGTGTTGCCCAAGGACCAGCATGGGCAGAAAGGAAAACATGTTTTTAAGTTTAAGATAGACTATCTAGTCCTAGAGAGAGGAAACTCTGCTTAACTTTACACACTGATGAATCAACTCTGACTCTCCAGAGCTGGCAGAGGCTGACATCAGCCCAAGAAAACAGGGATGTTTTCTCTTGTGCTGGAACAAAACCAGGTGATCCCTTCACACCCCATTCCACCTTGAAGGAACTGGTCCCACACCCATCCTTTTTCCAGGATGCTGGAACTGTGCATCTGCCAGGTGAGGCTGGGAAGGATGGGGTTTCCTCAGTGAATCTTCACAGAGGTTGAGATGGTCTGGAGGCTGGGGCACAGCAATAAACCTGCCTGCAGTCCGCTCAGAGAAAGCCAGGCCTACAGCTGGAAAGCCCCTCTTTCACTTCCATGCAAAGCAGTCCCATCAGGACCCAAGTCAGCAGAAAAAGAACTTGTTTACATGGATGAGACAGACGTGGAGCTTTGGGTCACACGGAAAAGACGGATGCTTGGAGGAGCCATTTGAGCTCGAGTGCACAGGGTTTGTTCTCTACCAGCCCACACGATGAGCAGGATACAGATCACTGCCCGAAGTGCACCCACCACCTTCCGCTTGCCACCCCACTCCTCATGCTTGACTTCTCCTGCCCTCACAGCTGAGCCACACTCTCCTGGGGACTAACGTGCCTGATTACTGCAGCTCTGACTTCCCTGAGGCACAGGGGCAGCCAGCGGAATTAGGGACCCATGGAGAGGATGACATTTGGGCAAATAATTCTTGGAAGACAGCACCCACGCATTTCACTGGCCATCATACCCCCATCCTTCCTGTCAGCCAATTTCCTTCCTGTCAAAGTCACACTCCTTCTAACTTTGGGCACAGGGTGAGACAGTTTTAGCCCCATTGCTTCATCCTGCCTGCTCTGACGCTCCTCTCCTGCGGAGGCAGGCAGGTAGGTATCCAAGGAGGATCCTGCTGAGGTTCCAACAGCCTGAGCATGTGCTCTTCACCTCTGCCTCCACCTCCTGTTCTCACTCCCCAAGTTCCAGGCTGACAAACACAGGCACACCTTGAGATGGCACAGACGGGTGAGCCTGAGGGAGCTATGGACAGTGAAGATTTTTGCCAGCTCCCTTTGTGCAAGCCCAGTGCTCCTCTCAGCTCAGTATCAGCCAGGGCATCTGGGGAAATAGGAACTACTAGCCCAAAACCCCTGAACTTTTTCTATTTTCAAAATTACAATTACAGGAAAGTGTAGTTGCCCAAGTATTCTGAAATATAATGATAGTATGATTTTAATTCTCTGCCTGGAGCTGTTTTGTGGCAGACATTTAAAAAAGGCACAAAAAGGAAATGTGCTGCTGACAGATGAAAAGAAGAAAAGAAGATCGGTTTGTCTGGCCGGATGAAAGGGATGCAGCTTGTGGCCATCTGATCCCTTCTCTCTGGGGACCTTCCGTCACTGGATGAGCAATTGCTCATAGACTTCAGCATTACTATCAGCCCTGACTTGCTTTCACATACAAAACCGGTGGCAGCTCAATGAGTCGCTGGGTGCTCACAATCCCCATTTGCATCGACCTGAGTGGTGGATGTTCAGCACTTCTAAATATAAATGCCACCTACCTCTGCCGCAGGGTCAGGAGGAGAGACGAGAATAGCGAAGGCACAAATCCACAACCTCACCACTCTAACCACAAGAACAGTCTGGTTTTTTTTTTTCCCAGCAGTGGGAGTAGATCCCAGGAAAGCCTGTCTCCTGTGTGGACATGGTGAGCCCAGAGCTGTACAAGCAGCAGGGCTGTCGCTCCCTCCCTCACTCTTTATAGATTTCCTGCTCTGAAATGCACTGTGAGTGAGAAAACAGAAGAGCAAAGGCAACCATTTGGGGAGCTCTGAGAGCCTCTCCTGCCTACAGTAAACAAGGCACCACTGATTAATGTTTTCCTAGTTAATAAGATGTTTGCGTTAGGTCTCTCCAAGCAAGTCTGACAGGCAAAAGGCTTCAGCCACTAAACAAGACAGCCTCAAGCACTAAAAGCATCTCCAAGCAGCTGCATCTATGGGGCTCACTAATAAAACAGTAAGTGAGGAGCCCTGGGCACACCACAATAGACAAACCTGGGGGAAAGCATTACTTCCACAGCTCTGATTCAAAGACACCTGGCTCTCTCCACAGGCACCTTGGCTCTAGTGTTAGAGCTGGGAAAACTGGCAAAGCTCCTCCATAGTGAGGAGCCACAGAACCAGCCCGTAGATAGGACAGGACTAGAAAGCCTGTCTGGGGAGTGTGGGAGGCTGGGTTTAGTCTAACTTTGCTTGCCATGAGACTTCCAGCCAATCCTCAGAACAGATCCCACAGTCAGCATTAATGAGCTAATTAGCAGATGAACAGCCTCCTTCCTAACAGGGAAGTAAACACTCAGTCTGTCTTCCAGCTCATCTTCAGCTTCAATCCAGATGTGCTCTGCCAGGCAAGGACAGAGCTTTCTTGCTGCTCTCACTACTGAAGACATTTGCTTGATCATGTCAGTGCCTCTAAGTTTCTCTTCCTCTTGCACCAATTACTCAGTATTAAACTCTAGCCTGGTTTTGGGGCAAAGCTTTGCCCTCAGCTGTGAGAACACTTTGCTCATGCTCTGTGTGTACAGTCATGATGAAAACCTTCCATCGGGGGAATGCACAACAGGAAAAAAAGCTGTGATTAGCTAAAGGTAATTACCAGAAGCCAAACCAAACAACTCTGGCGTGATGCCACTGCCCTTGAGAGGGCATTGGGGATGTGGGAAGCCCCCCTCATTAAGAGAAACACTTGTTTCCGTCACAGAAGCTCAGGAGGGCAGCCCCACATCAGGGTGTGCGTCACAGCTCTGCCAAAAGCCACGGCTCTGCGGGCAAGTTGGCAAAGCAAGGCGATTCCCACCTGAGAACAAATAGTTCTTGGGTTGCTCGGTTGAGCAGCGTCTAACACAGCCATCGCAAGGCCAATCTTGTTTCAGGACTTGCTTACACGCCATCTCACGCAGCCAAGCCTTCCCCATTGTGGAGGAAACCTTGCGTTCTCTGGGGAAGAGACAATGGGGGGGCTTGATTTGCTCCCCCTTTTCTTTTGGATGCTAGCAGTCCCACGGCAAGTGGAAGCTGGCTTCCTATGGTGGGTCCATTCTGTGCCATGCAGCCGCATCGCCTCCGCTGGACCTGGCTCCGACACCTCTCAGGCGGGGGAAGGGGTCACCCACCCAAACCTGGATGCGAGCATCCACACGCACCAAGGCAAGGCGGGAGGCTCTTAGGACAGGGGCCCGGGGAGTCCTTAACAACAGAGCTTAACAACAACGGGTGTTTCTCGGGAGAGGGCTGGGGATCCCGGCGAACACAGCCGGCTGATCTCCCGGCACCGGAGCAGCCCGGGGCTGGGGGCGATGGCTCGCAGCCCCCCGGGGTCACTCACGTGTCTCCGTCCTCCGAAAGGTAGGTCAGGGCCTCCAGCTGCTGCGGGCTGAGCCCCTCGGGCCGGGCCGCAGGCTCCTCGGGGCGGCCCCCCGCAGCCCCCGGCAGCCCGGGCAGCGCCTCGGGCAGCGCGCCGGAGCCGTAGCTGGAGTCCAGCCGCTCCTCGGCGGCGGCGGCCTCGGCGAGGGTCTGCTCGGGGGCGGCGAGGGCGGCGGGCCCGTCGGGCGCGGCGGGGGTCTCCCTGCCGCCCGGCAGCGAGCGCAGCGACTCGATGCCCGAGTCGCACTGCCCGTCCTCGCCCTCCCAGCCCGCCGCCTCCTTGCGGCCCTCGCCGCCCGCCGCCCGCGACATGGCTCAGCGCCCGCCGTGCGCCCGGCGCGGCCCGGGTCCCGCTCCCGGCCCCGCAGCCGGGGGGCTCATGGCCGGAAAGCGCCGAGCGCGGCCGGCGCAGCGTCTAAGGCCGCACGGCCCCGCCTCCGCTCCTGACTCAGCCGCGCCCGGCCCGCCCGCCCGGGATTCCCCCGCCGCCGGCCCGCCCCGCTCGGCAGGGGCTGCCCGGCCCGCCCGCGGTGTCCGCCCAGCCCCGGCGGTGAGGGCCGGCCCTGGGGTGCGCCGGGGGCGAGGTGGCCGCGCTGAGCTTCCCCTGCCCGGGCTGTCCCGGCCTGCCTCCTCCCGGCTCGGTCGGCTTGGGTTCTTTAAAGCCAGGGGACGCGGCGGGAGCTTGTCCCACCCGGCGGTGCGTGGCTGAGGATGCTGTGGCGTGTGCAGGTGCTGGCTGCAGACACAGCTCTTCTGTGGGTAACGATATGGTGGATGTCACCTGGCGCAGAGGTGCGAACGAGGCGTTTGCTCTTCCCATGTGCACACATTAAACTGTTCCACCCACTGAGACACCTTCTGTCCGTTCTGCCTCTGCAGGAACAGCCAGGAGGTCACTGCAGCTGGCTGCACAAGCCTCCTGGTCCAGCCGCTTCCCACCACCTTCCTGCCTTGCCCACAGAAATCCTTTCAAAGCCCAGAGTGGCTACCAGGGCTCACACAAGAGCAGCCAAGACATAGAGATCAAAGCTGAAAATAGAAGGTCGAATGAAGGCCCAGCTCACTACCTGTGAATGAGTTACCAGACTGCATTTCAGTGCTCTCCTCCCAATGCCAAAACTCCTATGGATCTGCACAGACATAATGTAATTACTTTCCAGTGTCCCAAGCTTTCCTGAAAAGACAAACTAGATAGCTCTGAACACAGCTGACACTTTAAAATCAGTTTCACTTTTTGCTTTTATTGCTTGACATGACTTCCTGTCTCTGCAGGGTGCCCATTCTTCCAGTTCATCTGAGCAGGAAGGGAACAATCTCCTGCAAGGAAGCTTACCTGGGAAGAGCTTTGTGATGGATGCTGGATGGACTCACAGGAATCACATGCAGAGCAACAAATATTTCACTATCCCACTCTGCAGCTGTTGCTTTGGGCTTGTAGGAAGAAAGGTTTTGGGGCATGAGGGCAGCAGCAGGGAGATAGATAAGTCTCTTTTGGCATCAATGACTTCCAGTTGTAAGTTTTCCTCCCATGCACAAGATCTGTTTCAGTGTCTTGAGTTGTGTCTCTGGCACTGTGTCACTGCAGGATTACAATTACTAAGGGAAAGGAGTTTCTCCCACATCTGTCAGCTCTGTCCAGTGCAGTATGGGGATTCAGGCCATATGTCCATGTCACTCCCTCTCACACCCTGGTGGTGAATGCATTCCAGCTCCACCTGTACCTGTTGTTTCTGATCCCCACACGGAACTTCTATTCTTTCAGCTTTTCATACCCAAATACTACTAGGTTATCTATCAATTGCCTTCTTAAATGCCTTTGCCATTTTCTCTAGTGTCATACTAGATGCAGCTTCATCGTGGAATGGTTCCTCATACACTTTCTGATGGATAAAATGGTCAAATCAACACAAACTTGTGTGGTGATACACAAAGATTTAATTTGGCTGTGAACTAGTTGCAGCTTATCTTTGCATCAAGCATCAGTCACACCTTGATTATATTGTGATGTGCTGTTCCAATTGGGAAATAGGTGTGGATCCAGGACACGTTCAGGAACAGTTCAGGCAAAGCACAGAACCTGGAGTAGTAAGCCCTGGACCAGCTCTAGCAAAGAGGCAATTCAATTCCACCACTCTACAGTCCAGTCCATTGCAAGCTGTCTTGTTACACCTCTGGCTATTAAGTAGCCCCTGGAAGTGGCCTTCCTCTGCTGCTGGTGTGAGTTTAGCTGGAGTTTGTGCTCTTGCAGCTTCCTTAAGGTGAGCCTTGAACTCTTTTGAGCTGGCTTGTGCTGTACCAGGGCGGTGTGGCTGTGGTCTGCTGCAGCTGAGTCGGAGACCAGGCATGCCCATTAACATCAGCTATGCCCCCCAGCATCCATGGCCAGCCACTCTCTGCTCTGACCTTTCAACTATACCCACTAACACCCAGCTCAGGCACCACCTCCTGCCACCCCTCTTCTGACTGGATGTGCTTCTATTAACCTTTCAGACAATTTCACTGGAAAGTCTGAAAGAGGAACTTGGCCACTTTGCCCCACTATTTGTCTTCTGTTACTCATTCTGCAAGGCTTGGGCCCCCTTTGATGCTGTCTTCCTAACAGAGAACTTTGATGCCTGGCTGTGCAAGTTTTGGACTTCCATTATTTTTAGAGGCTTTAAATACATACATACATATATATATATATATATATATATATATATATATATAAGGCAATGGTAGAGGGATTAAAAATAAGTAAATATAATATGTGACAAATCTTGATGTTCTGATTTAGTTTTGAAGGTTTTAAAAACGAAGCTCTGATTCTTGGTTCTCTCCAGTCCCCCTTAATATGTGTCACTTAAAATGGTTAAAACTGCAGGGAAAATCTAAAGAGAGAGGGATCTGTTCCCACTAGAGGTCAGTGTCAGCACATGCTGTTCAAGGCACCAGCACTCTCCCATCACTGTGCTGTGAGGAGCATCAAGTCAGAGCATGGACATGGGAAGGAATCCCTAGGCTGCCCAGACCCCCGGGTATTGTCCCTGATAACATCCTGTCCCCAAGCACAGCCCTCTGACTGACTAAATGAAACGAAGGCCTGGCCTGGCACCAGCATCTTCTCTGTTCTTTGAGCTGTTAACTGGGTAAAATAAGTGAAATGCAGCTGAGAGAGATGGAGAAAGGGAAGTTATACCCAGTCTGTGTCTGGCCTGAGAAAAAATAATGCTCCTTTAATTACCAGCTGTGGTCCTGTAATTTGTAAGCAACATGGGTTACCTGAAATTGTGATAAGCAGTTATTGCCACAATAATTCACACCAGGCAATGTGACTGGCGCTACCTTCCCCCCATGCAGACTGTCCACTGCACAGCTTTCATCCCACATGAGCAGTGAGCTGCTCCATTCCCCGGGAATGCAGCCCTTTCCCCTCATCCCCAGAACCAGAAATGCTGGGTCTATAAGAAAGGTGATAGATCCCCATTTGAGGAAGCTCCTCTTGCATTCTCCCCAGCAGAGATGTTGCTGGGCACCCCGGGCAACACCCTGGATCTCTGTCTGGAGCTCCAGCTCCAGCTCAGAAAGCTCAGCCTGTGAGTTGGGCATTTAAGGGAAGCAGAAACCCTGGAAGAGTGATGAAAGTTGCAGGAAAGACAACAGACTCTCTGCTCTGACTGTGGTTCCATATATCTGACAGCAAGTCAGTTCTGTAGTGCACCAAACTGGGTCACTTCACTTTCTGCCCCAATAAAGGAAAAGAGGAACATGACTTTTCAAGATTCTATGCCCAGAAGCAAGGCCAGACTTTCCAACAGAGCAATGCAAAGCAGGTCTTCCTCAGGTACCCATTTTCTGGGGTAGTCAGCCCAGAAAGCACTGGCTGCCCTCTCCTGGTAAGTCTGGCTGAAGTCACAGGGTCACTTTGAAGCTCTCCAGGGATGCTGCTCTGGGCATCTGCTTTCTTGTTCAATGCCTCATTATTTCCAGTCAGAATTCTTCTCCTTGCAGTCTGTGTTGGATGCCTTTCATACTCCCACTGTGCACCCCTGTAATGTATGGGAGCCATCGTGCCATTGTGCTGACACAACCCAGGGCAGATCAGGTTTGTCCACATGTGGTGGGTGGTCGGCAAGCTGCCCAGCTAACGCCCTTCCTGAGAAGATTCCCACTGTTGCTCAGAGTCCCACAGTGAACAGGGAAATTTCTGCCTCCTTCTGTTGTTGTGCATGTGTGTATATGCTGTGTAGGAAGTTGGACAAGAGGATTAGTTAATTCCTTGAATAAGGAATCACACCTAACTCACTCCACTCTCGGCCATGGCATTAATTTCCACAAACAGAATGTGATTGGTATAAAGATGTACTAAAAATCCTCAGCCTTACAAAGTGAATGAATAAAACCCCTAGACATTTTAACAAAACTTCATTCTAAATTATATCCCTCTTGTGTAATTCCTGTCAGCCTGGTGGCTGTGGGAGCAATGCTCTCTGCTTGCATCTGGGCAAATGCATATCTGATGGGCCTTGCTGTGTTTTTTTTAATGTGTGTGTGTGCTCAGAGCTGTCCCAAAGGAGATGGCAGATGTGGTTATGAATGGGGAGGGAGTGGCAGATGGTCTCAGAGAACTGATAATAAAACCATGCTTAAATAGATGGTGAAACTCTGCCCTAGGTGAGAAATCTTGTCATCTGGGGCTCTCTTTATAGCAAGTGATGAGACAGACTCACTTCAGAGGGTGGCTGTGATAACCTCTGTCTGGCCACATCACTATAATGAAGGACACTCCTCCCTCCCCATGGAATAGCTGTGGAAGACAGTGCTCCATCGCCAGGCTATCATTTATTCATGACTTTCTAAGTACAGTTCCTCTGGCAGAGACAAAACAAAAACCTCAACCCACCCAAGCACCCCTCAGCTCCCCTTGCCAGAGAGCACAGGACAGGTGCTGCCAGTGCTGCTCCTGGGCTTCAGCATTGCCACACTGGACCTGATGGCTGGTAGAAGGGAGGATGGGTTAACTTTCATTTTTAAGTTGATTCTGCTTGAGTTGCTTTCTGCATCCCCTCAGCCCCTTGCTGCAGCCTTGCACCCCCACTAGCCCAGTCCTTGTCTCCTAGCAGTGCTCGAGTGGCTAGGTATTACTCATGCAAGCTCGGCTCTCCTCTCAGGAGAGTTAAACCTCCTGGCTGCCAGACTGAATTAGAGCTTGTGTCTCTACACCCTTGCATCAGAGTGAGCTGGGAACAGACCTGGTGGAGCCACACTACTGAAAACAAGTGAGGAGCCCAAGCAGGGGCTGGGAGAGAGGGTGAGCAGGGTGGCAGCGAGGGGAGGTGGGGCTGAGCAAGCTGTTTGAAATATTCAGGTGCTGAGCAGGAGCAGGTGGCCATCCCATTGGACAGAGCAGTTCTGACACCATGAAAAAGTGATGGGCAAGTCTGTGTTGCCCACGTGATGGGGAACACATAAAGTAGGATTGCAGCCTTTCCCCAGGACCTTGGCCAGACTGACAGATCTGGCCTCTACAATGACCCCTAAGCATGCAGTGGGTTTTAGCCCCTTCCCTGGAAAAGCAACTTCCCTGCCTGCCAGGTCCATGGGGAGAGCTTGGTGGGGAATGCTTCCCCAGATCAGGCTAAGTCAACTCCAACCCTTCAGTGTGGGGAAGGCAAACTGCAACAGAAGCCTATTTTTAGGGAGGTAACTCTCGGGACCATAACTAGAGATAGACTAAATTCTCTGAGCCATTAATTTCTGTGGTTTATTCCTTTCAGGGGGTGATGGGCCAAAAATTTAAGTGAGAACAAAGCATTTGGCAAGGGAGGATTTGGCTCAGTTTCCAGGCACTTGGGGTGGTTGCTGCTGCTCTGGAGTTATATTGGACAAAATGTCCTGAGGACTGTCAAACAGCATCTGGGCAGTGCTGAATCCGCTTTTCATTCCTAGAGGGGATGTGAGGTAGGGCCCTGGGTATCCTGCTGGGCCACTGCAGGGAGGAACCTGACCCAGAAACCTCTGTGGAGCCTCACAAAAGCTGTGATGATGACAAAATAGACTCTCATGAGGCTGGATGGAAAACAAACAAATTGGATACAGGCAGCCTTTGGAAAAGAAAGGATCAGCACGGGGATCAAAGACTTTTCAATGACAGCAATTCTATTCAGTGAAATGTGCCCCAGACTGGCAGCTACAAACCCACCTACTTTGTGAGGTTTAGGATTTTGAGTGTTTGGGGACTGCAGTCGTGATGTGTACCCCTGTTAGTGATGCTAAACAGAAATGAGCTCCCCAGCCACCAATTAATGACCCCCAGGGTTTTCCTTCCCACAATAAAAAAGGCACACCTGGGTCTCCTCCCAGTAGATACAAAGTCTGAGTGTAGCAGATGAAAACATAACTAATGACACATATTTCCTTGAGGACAAAGCTTGCAGAGGTAGACGGCACCCAGACAGTCAACACCACTGACCAGCAGTGGCAAAGGGATGTTATTTAACAGGAGCAAGAGGCGCATTCCTTGACCCACACTCCCCTTGTTGCATTAATAAAGGAGTAATTTAATTGGAGTGACACATTCTGGAAGGCTCAGGCAGCCAGCACAAAGTATCCTTGAAATTTCTAAATTGAATAGGCATTTATTTCTGAGCATAGAAAATCCTGCATTCTAACACAAGGGGATTCTCTGCCACACATCTTAAGAGACAAAAAGCAGCACACCGTTAGGAATCATCGATTGCTTTGGAACAAAAGACTGAGTTTTGATCACACTTGGTCTATTGGAAAAAACAAAGCTAAACACAATGAGATATATACCTATATGATGCTCTAAAATCAATTTTTAAATTTAGGCTACAAATACGAGCAATGCCAGCAATACTAACAAGGATAAGTTATCTATGGTCATCTGGTTTAAAATGCAGCCTCCATCAAATTTTTTTCTAGAAATTGAATGCCAATTTGCTGCATGGGTAAGAACTATAACATATTTAAGCATGAGCTAAAAGGCTATTTTCTGTAACTACCAGAGACATAAGAGTGAGACCTTTTGCGGTTTGATGCATTATGGAAAGTGAGCAAATCCTGCTAATATGATGTCATGCTTTATGCCTGCTTGGAACAGATATGAATGTCTCTGCAGGGTGGCAGATACAGGGCTTCTGGAGAACAAACCTATTGGTAAGGGCACCACCTCTACTTCAGTTGCTGTGTCTTCTTAAAAGCCTCCCTGCTTCTTTCAACCATTTTTTCACATCAGAAATGCCTCCATCCCAGAAATGTTCTGCTCTCCAACATGATTTTCCAGTAGAGCATCCTGAAACCTACAGGAATAACTGGAGGGAAATCTCACATATTTTTGGCTCTCGCCCCCAAGAGAAGGAGGGTTGAGTGGATCAGGCAGTGTGTTGTAATTACAGCTTCTGGGTTCTCCCTCTGCTGATGACACAGAACACAATCTTGGATGCTGTCTGTATTGCTTTAGCTTCCAAAAGGCCTAAGCATCATGTACTATTATTTCTCCCATTCCTGGGAGTCCTGTGCCCTTTGTTACACATTATCAGCTACGCCTTTGGGTTCCTACCTGAAAGCTGAAATCTGCCACATGCCTGTTTTCCTCAGAAAGTGGCTGAGAACTTATACAACTTCAGTTCAAACAAAGCAGGGCACACCACCTCTTTTGTGCCATCTCATCTCAAAAATAGCACAGCTGGTGATGTGCTTGGCAGTGTTGTCTCCAAGATATGCTGCCAGGACCAGTATCAAAGATGCCTGACACGAAGAACTCTATCTCTGGCTGGCCAGTAGCCACCGATTCCACCAGTGGAGGATAAATTGCATTGTGGGTAGGTCCATAAGGGTGGAGGCAGCCTGCTTCCCAAGGGCTAGTCCTAGTGGGTAAAAAGCCCAGAATGAGCACAACAAAGGAAGCTCCTTGAGCCTGTGGGTGTGCTGTGAAACTCCTTGCCACAGAATGCATGAAGCATTTACAAGTCCAAAATCAAAACAAATTCAAAAGTGAATGGGCAAATTCCTGAGAGAAAAAGACACCATGGCTATTAAATGCAAAAACATAAACTTGTACCACCTTTTCCCCCTCTTCACCCTTCTCCTTTGCTTTTTTTGTGTGATATTCACGTATTTGAGATAAAACCAGTGCTGTTCCTGGAGGGCGATCATCCCTCAGGCACTCTTTGGTCTAGCTGAGGTCACATCCTATAAAAAGCAGAAATGCATATAGGAATGCAAATCATTTACAGCTGTCTATTAGTGTGCATGGAATAACATTCAGTGCTGCTGCAGGAATTGTGGCAGCTCTGGACTTGTGCCTCTTTGCCTTGCTCTGCCATGACACACATGCACGGGTGAGTTCTCCTCGGAGGCAGGGGATTCATCGTGTGAGGGTGGCTCTGAAAGCCCCAAGAGCCAAAGTCTGCCGGGATGATTGGGCAGGGGGTGTCTGAGCAGTAGGCAGTGGAATTCCAAGCAGGCTGCTCCTGCTTGCTGCTGTTCCCATGGAAACAGGGGAAAGGCGAGAGGAAACACATCCCCAGCCTCTTTTGAAGATGAGCTCCTTCAGCAGCACCCCCGGCCATCACATCTATTCCCATAAGAAGCAGGGGGTGGCAATTCCCCTCGGATGCATCTCCTTGAGTGAGGCCATCAGGCCTACACACTGTTCCTTCCTCATCCCAGGCAACAGTGGACAAGGGCATGCCAATCATCCCATCACCAAGGCTGAGCCTCAGAGCTCAGAAAAAGAGAAGTTTCCAGCAAATTCTGCAGCTTATGCTTCTCCCCAGTTTGGATCTGAGGAAGCCCCAGCAGAGACACCTGATTTTCTGACTGTCAATGAAGCTGGGCTGTACCTGCAATATGAAGACCTTGACAAGTATGAACCCTTCCCAAACTTTTGTGTGTGCCCCGAGTGAGTTTAGATTGAGGGTCTGAAGAGGCTTTTCCACTTATCCCGGTAACCAAGCAGGTTAGCTCTGTGGAAAAATAAGCTGCAGTTGCCTCTGCAATAGCTAGCTGAGAACCTTTGGGCCCGGTGCAGATCACAGCAGGGAAGATCCTGTCCAATCTAAGGTTTTCCATGAGTGCCAGCATCAGCACTGGCGGTCACCACTACCCCACTTCCCCCGACCAGCTGGGGTGCCCACAGATTGGCAAAGCAGACGGGGCACATGCGAAGTGCTCCTGGTTCTTCATCCCGAGGGAAGGAGAACCCACGGGACCCCTCACCCCTCCATCAGCTGGGACCGCAGCCAGCCTGACGGCCCCTCGGCGGGGCTCGGGAGGGGCGGCTGCACCGGGCTCGCTCGCTCCCTCTGTGCCGCCGGCCGCCTCAAGGTGACCCGCCGCTCGCTCGGCGGGTCCCGCCGTGCCCCCATCATCCCCCTCATCCATCCCATCCCCATCCCATCCCATGCCCGCCTCCGCCGCGGCCCTCCCTCCCCCCGCGGCTCCGCCCGCCCTCCGCCGCGTGTAGCGGCGCTGCGCTGCGGCGGGGCCGGGGCCGGGGCCGGGCCGGCGGGCGGCCAGCGCTGCCGCCGAGCCGCGCTGGGGGCGATGCCGCCGCGCCGCCCGCCCGCCGCGCCGCCGCGCCGCCCGCCCGGCCAGCGGCGAGGCAGCGCCCGGCGGCGGCCGGGATAATGCAGCTGCCCGGCCCGCAGGCACCGCCAGCGGGGCGCCCCCGCCGCCATGTCCCCCCCGGCCTCGGCCGCCGCCGCCAGCGAGGGAGGCAGCAGCACGCCGGTGCCTCCGGAGGAGGAGGCGGAGGGGGCCCGAGAGGAGGTGAGGAGAGCGGCCGCCCCCCGCCCGGGGCTGCCCCTGCCGCCCTCGCTGCCCGCCGCTTTGCATGGCGCGTTCGCTGCCGCCCCGCCGCGGGTGCGGAGCCGCTCGCCGGGAGCCCCGCCGGCCCCGCTCCGGCCCCGGGATGCGATATGCGGTGCGGCCGGCGGGGCTGGGGGTTGGGGGCCGAGGATGCCGCCCGTCGGTCCCCGCCGCCGGTGGGCTGCTCCGGCGCAGCTCTTCTCCATCGCTCGCCCGCCACCTGGGCATCGCCGCGGAGCCTGCGGGGCTGCAAGGGAAGCAGCAGCCGGCGCCGTCCGGAGCGGGGAACGGGGCTGGAGCGGCCGGGATGGAGGAGGAAGGGAAAAAACCGCAAACGAGGAGCGCATACTGCCGCGGGCAGAGCTTGTTATGCCCGGGAGAAGAGGACGTGGAGACCCCCTCCTTGCTGTGCGCTGGCTTCTGGGCGCATCGGGATGTGGCACGGCTGCCTGGGTCTCTGCGAGGGAAGATGCGGTGGGCAGCAGGGTGTAGAGGGCTTGGGGACATGGCAAAGCCAGGAGCTGTTGCTGGTGGGGAAAGATGAAGGTGCAGACTGGGGCAGGCCAGGTACCAGCGCAGCCTTGCCTCCAGGTGTGCTGCAGTCTCCCTCATCAGATGACTTTTCTGGAGTCCAGGCAGCAGATGCCAGAAAGGGTCAAGAGCAGGGTGCCCTGTGCCTCGGGAGCACCACCAGGAGGCAGGTGTGCCAGCCCTTTTGTCTGCCTCTACAGATCCTGTTTGCAAGCTTGGGCTTCCTAAGCAGAGAGAAACTGCACTGGCTGGTGAGATTCACTTTATGCCGTGGGGCTGCTGACCCGTGGAGGGCAACTAGGCAGTGTAGGAAGGGCTGTTCTCCTCCTATGGTGGGCTGTCCTGTCTGGTGAGACCACAGCTCAAAGGGCGGCTTGGGGGGGTACTCAGGAGCTGGTGCATCACTTCACCTTCTGCTGTTGAGGAGCTGCAGTTTGTGAATGCTGCATAATCCTGGTATTCTCTGCCTCCTTGGCTTGGGCACAACATGCATGCTCATGCACGGTTATTCAATATATACAGACTTATATTTAGATATAAATAATTGCAGGAGAGGAATGCTGAAGTTCAAGGACTGGGAAGCTGTACCAATACTGTACACTCTGCCCTGTGTCTGTTCCTCTCTTCCTGCCTGCATTCAACAACTCCTGATGACCAGCCCAGCTGTTCATACAGATCCTGATGAGGGTAGCTAAACTGTGAGGCACTTTTTTAGCATGGGGACGTGCTTGTACCGTGCTGCGATGTGGTCTCTTTCTGCCGGTGCTCTGGCAGTGCTGGTTCTACTTGCAAAAGCACAGACTTTTCAGAGGTGCCAGAGCAAGACCCAGTTTGGGTGAAAGAAGCATAGCAGGGGCAGTGCCCAGAGGAGTTTCTCTCACCTACAGTGCCCCCTGGCTTGCACGGATTGTAAGATTGTCCAGGCTTCAGTTACTCTGTGGTGGCTGCCGACTAGGGTGTCAGTATAACACCCCATGGGAGCAGCAGAAAGGCTGTAGTCCATCACCTGCTCTGTTTAGGCTAAGGGCATCCTTCTTGTGGCCAGAAGGTATCACACACTTGCATGAAGCAGCTGGTGGAGGAGAGGGAAGCTGCAGCCTGTCGTGATGGTGCCATGCTTGCTGGTGCCTCATCTGATGCAATGAGGAGAGACTTCAGTGGTGAGCTTGGATTCATGGACTGACCTAGTGCAATCTTCATGTCTTCAGAACTGTCAGGAGGGGACAATGTTCCTTCTCTCCTCTGGTATATATCATGCCATATGGGCTATGCCACATCCTCATTTCCATCAGAACCAGCTGCTGGTGCCAACATTGCTGAGTGTCCCCGCAGTGTGGCTGAATCCCACATGTCAGGGTCCATTGACCAGGGTGAGTGAGAAGCCAGAGGAGATGTCTGGAAAATGGGAAATGTGCCCTGTCCTGTGTGAAGGTGCCTCACCTTGGTATCTCAGGTTGCTGTGTTAGGAGCCAGGAAGGGCTTCAGGTGCTTCTCAGCTTGTCCCAGCAAGGCAAGTAGCAAGAGCTACTAGCCAGAGCTGACTGAGCCCTTGTTCCATCTTGGCATCACATGCCTACACCCACACTTAGTGGTGGTGAACTGAATTTCACTCATCAGTGCATACTTGGAGGGTAGGAGATGCCAAGGGACAAGCTCTTCAGCCTGGGAACAAGCAAAAACATGTCTGTCCTGCTGCTCAGGTGGGATCTGATGGAAGGAATCAGTCCTCCTCCGAGCTGCCATGTAAAATGGAGACCTTGGTACTGCTGCAGGAGCTGGCTGCTGGCAGGATTCCCTGGCTTGTTGATGCTCAGCCTTCCTCTGTCCTCTGCAGCTGGCAACACTGCCAGCCTGGGGCTGAGCCACCTCTTTCTTGTAGGCAGGTAGTTCCTGAACCTGGGCTGTAGGCATGGGGTATACGTGATGTGGATATTTGCTGGGACGTCCTGGCCAGGAGTTGCCAATGTTTGTCCAGAGCTTTGGAAGACAGAGGTAATTCCTAGAAATGACTGGATCTACCCTAACTCCCTTTTTCTGGGGATTTGAGGTCAAAGGCATCAGGACTTATTAATTTCTTGCATGATGTAAGTGATCCTGGGGAAGAGCCATGGAAACTGATGCTCAGGAGTCCCTCTGGAGTCTCCTGCAAGCTGCTGCCACCACCTGGCACTCGGGAGCTACCTGGGCCTTCAGGCTGCTGCTCTGGGGCTTTCTTGGATTGTTTTGACAGCCTCTAGAGGGCTGTCTCTGGGACACCTAACCCTTATGAACCCCAGGCTGTCTTGAAAAGTGAAGGTTTAGCATTCTGGAGGTGAATTGGAGATGTCACAGAGGTCTCTGCAGAGAGAGGCCAGTGAGAGGATTGGGAGGTAATGACATGGAAACACTTGTTAAAAAAGGCGACAGTGGATGGGGCCAGGGCCAGGCTGTTACAGGGAGTAGCTTGAACTTTAAAAGTTTTAGTGTTCAAAGTTGTAGGGTCAAGGTTGCAGGGGGTATTAAGGGGTTTTGACCTATGTGCTTGGCCACTGAGGTGCTGGGCATGTTTGTCCCCTTGAGGCTGTTTCTTTAGAAGAGGATCCCCCAGATCTCAAAGGAGTTTAGTGCAAGCAGTGATGGGGGTCCCCTCTTCTAGTGCCTCGGCCCTGTGCATTGTGTGTCTCCTTTTTCTCCATGGGTGGTTGTGAGTCATCCCCTCCATCCCCACCATCCCTCCCACACATCCCGAGCAGCAGCTGCAAGTGTGGGCCTCCATCTCTGTTCACTTCAGGGGCAATGTCAGAGGCCAGTGCCAGGTAGGAGGGAGGGGAGGGAAGGCCCAAGCAGCAGCCTCCCCCTTGCCTTTCCCAAGATGTGTCTCAGCACCTGCCAAGGGCTGCCCCATGCGTTCTGTGTGGTGAGCTGAAGCCCAGAGAAGGGAGCTGGCTGGGATCCCATGACAGGTTTGGCTAACCTATGGCCAGCCTTGCCCCCTAGCACTGCAGAGATGTTTCAGTGCACCTGCAATGGCAGATTTGCTTGCCACTCTCCAGTGCTGGAGCTGGAGCAGTGAGGGAGGCTCCTGGTGATGGAGGGAAACCCTGTTTGCAGTGAAGTAGGGCAAGTCTTTTGCCTCATTCCATCAGACTGCAGCGGGCAGATGACGATGGCATTTATATCAGTGCCTGCTCTTCTCCTAGTGACACTGTTCTGAGACAGATTTCTTCTTCTCCAGCTATGCTGGACTTACCCAAGGCTCGTTAAGAGCTCAAGGAGACAACCTTATTCAGCTGCTTCTGCGGGGGAGTCTGTGGAGCTGATTGTTTGCTCCTGTGAGCCCTTTGCAGCCTGGGAGAGGAGCAGGGATGCTGCAGTTCCTACTGGGATTAGACTCTGCAGCTGGCTCCTCCTCCGTCTCTGCTGTGGTTGTATCCCGTCACTGGCACTCGATCAGCTTTTGGGAACCCCACCAGTGCAGCTGAGGTGTATGTGTTTTACCTCAAAGCCTGGGACAAAGCTGGGCTGTAAACAGTTTACAGCAGGGGTTACTGTGACCCCGGGAGAGTGCTGCAGTATCTAAACGCTGCGTAGTCCTAGGAGGAGACTAATGCAGGACTAGAGCCCTGCTAACACAGTTCCTGGAACCAAGCCTGAGCTGCATCGTGCTCCCTGCCCTGGGTGGGTAACCGCAGTGGGGCTTGCCTACCTCTCTGCAGGGTGACAGCCAGCATCTCCCTTCTCCTGTGACACAGGCAGTGCGCAGTGTGAAGGGCTGGCGAGTGACTGCGAGGTGGAATTTGCTTTTCTGAGACAGACGTGTCCAAGGACCTGTCATTCTGGTGCCCCTTCCCCAGCTGGCAAATGAATGAGCTGGATGCTTTGCTTTATTCCTTGTGCTCCATTTGCAGATCTGCCTCCTAAACAAGGTGCTGTTTCTCAGCACTCCCACCCCGCAGACACCCAGGTTTGGCATGTACCTCTCCAAGGGCCCTGTCCCTCCCTGTGCTCCTCCTTTGGCTGAGCAGCTGCTTTAGATCCTCACAGTCAGAGCTGCCACTGCCAGGGAAAGCCTGCAACGCAGGCAGTGACAGAGGGAGCCTTTAGCTGCCTGGGTAGTGGCACAGTATTCCAGCATGGGAGAGCTGTGCTGCAGCCAAGCAAAGACAGAGAGGTCCGAGCAGGCTCTTGTAACTGCAGCTCTGACCTCAGGAGGGAGAGCACAGCTCAGGTGGCTCTGCCTCCTGAAAGGCCCCCCCTTCTTCTCTTCACTCCCTTTTCTCTTATCTGGTGTTGCCTTCTTGCCCTGTGACTGTGAGGCTGCTGCAGTGCTCAGTTGCAGTGGGAAGACTGGGCTGCATGTGTGTCCATGCCAGCACTGCCAGCAGAGCCACCCTGCACATCTCTGAGTTGCCTGCAGACCGTCACCACCCCACCTGCCAGCCCTGGGCTCTGTATGTCTGTCTGTCTGTCTCCAGGTCTTGCTCTCAGCTAGTGGCTTCAGAGAGGGGAGCTCAGTATTACTGATACCTGGGACTGCCAGTGGGAGTAGCACCATTCCCCTTGCCAGCAGTGGTTTCTCTGGCTGTGCTGCCTGCTCTGCTCATCATGGGCTGGCTGATGGGGTGGGCAGGCAGGGGAGCTCTGTGCCTCTGTGAGAGAAACCTGTGTTGGAGATTTGGGCAGGATCCAGCCCTGTTGAATGCAGTGACAGAAGTCCCACTGGCAGGCTTTGACAAGGGCAGGGAGGAAAGATTGGCATGTGGGACTCTAGAGAGCCAAGTCAGGAACGAGGGGCTCTTCAGAGAGCAAGATGCATTTCGTAAAGGAGAGAAGAGGCCCAGATCTGCCAGTGGCCTTGTGATCTCTGCTCCTTGCTTTAATTTTTTTTTTTATGCCAGAATGAAAGTGCCCCTCCTGCTTTCTAACAGTGTGAGCCTGTTCAGTTGTTTGGGATTCCTGAGTGAGACACCTCTCCAGCCCAGCATGCTCAGGAGTGGAGAATAGTGGAGCCAGGCTTGGACTGCAGTGCTGTGAGCAGTGTCATCACAGCTGGTGTTGTCCCCTGCCATGGCAGAGGTGAGCTCAGGAGCAAAGGAACACCTGCCTGCAGGTGCAGAGGGAGAGCAAAGCTTGAAGCCTCTGAGTGAGTTTTATGGCATCTGCACAAGGCTGGGGTTTTTGACCCCCTCTCTCAGATTGCACCTTTGGAGATTGCTGGATGAAATCTTCTGTATAAGAAAGCAAATAGTTACTTTGCCTGTTCTTCCTTTGGGTGGGGTGATGTCAGATCTCACAGAAAAAACTGGATCAATACTTGAGACTTTAATATTGCAGAGTGACAGAGGTTTCCTTAACCAAGTTTTTTTCATGTGTTTGTATAAAACCCTGCACTGTTCTATGGTAAAAGCACCAGTGCAATCCCTTTAAAATGTCCCTTTGCTGAAGTTCTGCCTTTTCCTCCCCATGAAACACCTAAGATAATTTTTTTCAGAAATGTAGGCTGTCACAGCTGAATCCCAGTGCAAGCAGGCACATTTGCCAGCAGCTGTGAGTGGCCTCTTGCCCTCGTTGCTGCTGCAGATTAGTAGATGCTCCTCCCTTCCAGCCTGAACACTTTTTAGGATGTTACTCCATATTTGCTTTCTCTCCTACCAGAGGTGGCTGCATTTCAATTGTGGAAAAGTACTCTCATTGGTGTGGTTTATAAAGCACTTGAGAAGCACTTTGGAGCTCCTTAGGTTGCCAAGTGTTGTAGTGGGAATTGTCATTTCCAAACACAGACCTTCCCAGCTGCAGAAGGTCTGTTTCTCCATCTTACAGGCACACCAGGCAGCTTGTGCCACCCTGGTGGAGAAATTGGAATGTTGCTGTTGATAATTACTGGGAAGGGTGGGGAGAGACTCGTGTGCAGTGGGATGAGCTGTGGTGAGGGGTTCAGGTGGGGTGACATCAGTTAGAGCTGCCTGTGCTGGTGGGGTGGGTGCAAAAGTTGAGGAACGTGGAGATCACCCTGACTCTTATCTTGTGGTCCAATAGCTCTCCCTGGGAAGTGGCAATGGTAGAGGTTACTTCCTGTTGAAGAAAGGGGTGCTGCTGACAGAATTGTCCTTTGCCACTCTTCCCCATGTCCAGCTGGGCTCTGTCTGTCTCCCAGGGAGGGGCAGAGCACCAGAAAGGGAGGTGACAGTTGCTTGGACTGCATGCCCCTCATCCTGTGAGAGATCCCAGCCTCTGCCCTGCCCCCTGAGGCCAGGAGCCCCATGGCATCTGCGGTTTTGTCTCTGTTGACAGAGCTGTGGTGCTCCCACAGCACCCTGCTCCCCTTCCCCTGCTGGTGCATCCTACTGACCCCTCTCTTGTTTTCTCTCTCCTTCTCCCCCGACCCCGGAGCAGCAGCGGCCAGTGAAGCAGTCTCTCAGCAAGTCCCTGTGCCGAGAGTCCCACTGGAAATGCCTGCTGCTGTCCCTGCTCATGTATGGCTGCATGGGAGCCATGACCTGGTGCCACGTCACCAAGGTGACCCGGCTGACCTTTGACAGCGCCTACAAGGGCAAGTCCATGATGTACCACGACAGCCCCTGTTCCAACGGCTACGTCTACATCCCCCTGGCCTTCCTGGTGATGCTCTACGTGGTGTACCTGGTGGAGTGCTGGCACTGCTACACGCGCAACGAGCTGCAGTACAAGGTGGACGTGGAGAGCGTGCACGAGCGCGTGCAGCGCATGCAGCAGGCGACGCCCTGCATCTGGTGGAAGGCCATCAGCTACCACTACGTGCGGCGCACCCGGCAGGTCACCCGCTACCGCAACGGCGACGCCTACACCACCACCCAGGTGTACCACGAGCGGGTCAACACCCACGTGGCAGAGGCCGAGTTCGATTATTCCAACTGCGGGGTTAAGGACATCTCCAAGGACCTCATTGACCTGGAGAGCTACCCGGCCACGCGGCTGCGCTTCACCAAGTGTTTCAGCTTTGCCAACGTGGAGTCCGAGAACTCCTATCTGACCCAGCGGGCTCGCTTCTTCACCGAGAACGAGGGCCTAGACGACTACATGGAGGCCAGGGAGGGGATGCACCTCAAAAACGTGGACTTCAAGGAATACATGGTGGCCTTTTCTGACCCGGACAACCTGCCTTGGTACGTATCTCACTACGTGTTCTGGGTGGCAGCTCTGCTGACCCTCTCCTGGCCCCTGCGGGTGCTCAATGAGTACCGCACCTCCTACGTCCATTACCACGTGGAAAAACTCTTTGGGTTCGACTACGTGGCGGTGACGCCGGCTGAGGAGCGCTCCTTCTGCCGGAGGATGCCCCGTGTCAACACGGTGGACAGCACCGAGCTGGAGTGGCACATCCGGTCCAACCAGCAGCTGGTGCCCAGCTACTCGGAAGCGGTGCTGATGGACTTGGTGGGGCTCTCCGGCTGCACCAGCTACTCGGCCTGCCGCTACGGGGGCTACCGGCAGAACTGCGAGCGCTGCCACAGGACTATAAGCAGCTCGTCCATCTTCTCCCGCAGCGCTCTGAGCATCTGCAACGGCAGCCCCAGGATTCCCTTCAGCAGCAGCCGCTTCTCCCTGGGCCGCTTGTACGGCTCGCGCCGCAGCTGCCTCTGGCAGAGCCGGAGCGGCAGCCTGAACGAGCAGAGCTGCCCCACCGAGCAGACGCGCCTCTCCAGCCAGGTGACTGTGGAGGAGGAAGACCCCCCTCCTTACCAGGATGCCCTCTACTTCCCCGTCCTCATCGTACACCGCAACGAAGGCTGCCTGAACCACGACCACCGTCACCTCCATCGCAACGGCTCCTGCGTGGAGACCTCACTGTGAAAGCAGCAGGCGGTGAGATCTCATTGTCCATTGCCTGGCCCAAGCCAGCGCAGGATCTGGGGAGAGGAGCACAAGGGGGATAGCCTAGGAGGACATCAGGATGGAGTGGACATGGCATCCTGCTGTGGCAGCCAGCAAAAGCTTCCCCCGCGGTGGCTCTGACCTCCCAGAGGGGTGGGGGCTGATGCTCCCCCTGACATGGCACAGAACTCTAGACCGATCACCACATGCAAAAAAAATTCAACCAAACCAACTGCAAAACCATAATTCAAGGTATCAAGACCCAAAGGGGGGAATTAAATGGCAGGCCTGATGCAGGGAGGGGGTGGCTGGCTCCAGGCTGGCTCATGCTCCAAGGAACCAGCAGCCACCAAAAAGCACCCTGCTGCACCTCTGCCCACCCTGCTTCCCACCCTGGAGCGAGACCCTCAGAGGGTGGAGGAGAGCAGGCTCCTGGGAGCAGGGTGTGGCTGCCTGTGAGGGAAGGTCATGGGTACCCAGGCACCTGGAGCTGAGTGGCAGGTTAGAGCAAAGGCTGAAAGCCACGAATCCGCCTCTTCCCCTTCCCCCCTGAGCATTCCCCACCCTCCCCACTTTTTATTTTTTTAGACCATGCTCCGACTGTTACTTTGTTCTCACTGCTGGGAATGGCATTGCCTCCAGAGGATCCCAGGCTCAGCTCCTTAGGAAGCTTCGGTGTGCCAGCTGTGAGTCAGCATCCCCTTGGTAAAGGGTTTTGTGTTTGGGCATACAGCACCAGGCAAGGGATGAATGTGCAAATTCAGATGGAGCAGAGATGTGCAGCTAATGATGTGTTTGCTGGAGGAGGGCTCAGCTGGGAAGAGAAAACGGGAGGCCCCTGGTGAGCTGGGGAAGGGGAAGAGGATGGCACTGGGACAGACCTTGTGGTGTCAGGTGGCACATCATGTGGCTGGGACCCTTCCTGGCTTTGAAGTGAGTCCTAATTGGTTCAGCCAAGCATCAAGGAAGTCTCAGGTAGGTTCAGCTGCAGTTCACCTATTGATAATGGAGCAGCAGATTGGTGCATGTCTGCAGGAGTGAATTTTGCATCAGATCCAGCTGGGCTCTGGCTGTGGACTCTGAGCTGCAGGGTCCTGGAAGCCTCATTTTGTCAGAGAGCTCTGAGAGGATAGGAGGGGCAAATGGAACAGCATGCTGAAGCATTGGGAACTTTGGCTGGGGAAAAGAGGATCAAAAGGATTTTGTTTCTGTGGGACCCCACTATTGGTGCAGGAGGCATCTGCCAGGAGGGATGCTCTGCAGAACAGAGGCCAGGGATACATTAGAGGAGAACCTGATTAAAACTAAATGTTTGGCACAACGGAGGTTTTTGCAGGGAGGTGTTAGGCTGTGAGAAGTGAGGTGACTTCTGTGTAGCTCATTAGCTACTGGGTTCTTCTTGCTCTTGTCAGGGCAGGTTGCTGAGTTTTGTGCTGCCCCTTCTACCCCACTGGAAAGGATCCCAGTGACATTGGGCAAAGGGCCTTTGTGTCACTGGAACTGAACAGTGTTTGCAGCATGCAGGCACCCAGCTTTTCCTCCTCCAGCAGCACATCCCCAGATCTCCTGTGTCCTTGTTCTCAGAACAGCTGTCTCCTTTTCCGTCAGCTCTTTGGGGAGTGCATGCCAAATCAGCCAGTGATTTCTCCAGACAGCACTGCTCCTCAGCTTCACCCTGCTTCCCTCATCAGCTGTGGCAAACAAAAGCTAAGAGCAGCACGTCTTGGGTGATGAGGGCAAATCCATTGGCACCTGGGCATGGTGCTTGGTGTCTGCCTCCCCATCTGTTGCAGAAGGGCAAACAGTGAGACACTGTATTTAGTGCTGTATTTAGTCCAGCCATCTTCCTCCTGCCAGCTATTAATGAGAGATCTGTCTCTCTCATCGTGCTGCTGCACTGCTTTGCCTCCCAGGTCTTGAGGAGGCTGCAAATGCACCCATGTACTACACTGGTCCTCTTTTGAAAGTCATCTCCTGCTGGCAAGCCTGAAGTGGTCAGCACCTGTGGGTGTTGTAGAGCTCCACTCTTCATTTCACCCAGAGCAGTCTGTTGTGCCCTTTATGCCCTACTTATCTTGGTTAGTGTCTCTTGCCCTTCAAGTCACCTTGTCCTCCTGGATCTTGGGTGCTAAACTCCAAACAGCAGGGGTTTGAACAGGAAGTCTCTTAAAATCTCATTCTGTTTATGATTCTGTCTTAGCATCTGCCCTTTCTTTCACTACCAGACCTAGATGTTGGCTTAAAGAAGAGGGTCCCTTGGAGGACAGAGAAGCATGAGGTCTCTGGTGTAGGCACATCCCTCTCTGCGTTTTGTTCTCATTATTTTTGGCATAGATTCAGACCGGGCGAAAGCAGCCCTGGGATTTCCTTGCTTAGTAATGACATTTGGCTTGCTGTGCACTCGTGCTTCTCTCTCCAAGGGCCTAATGTAAGCCAAGGCCAGTGTGGAGTGTGCTGGTGACTCCAGGGAGATAATGGTGTGTGCTTGTATGTCCCAGTGAGTTGAGACAGAGGAGCTGCAATGGGTCATTAGTGAGGAATGAAATCCCTGCTTGTCCTTCCTGACATGTTCTCTTTGAAATCTGCACATTGCTTAAATTAGGCTGTAATGGCTCATCTTTCTAACTCCAGCCTCCAAGGTGCCTTGGACAGATGGATTTATCTAAGTTTTGGCAGGCCTTTAATCTCCCTGGGGCAAAGACAGTCTTCACAACAGGGACAGATTAGCAGGGTCTCTGTGCACCCCAGCTTTTAGCACCTGCAGCAGAGTTTCAGGCATGTGTCCTCTCTTGGGCTTTCCATGAGAATGCCTTGCCTTGTTCCTCTGGCCCCATTTTCACCTATGAAATCTTGTTCTGGAGGTGGTTTCTCCAGGTGGACACATGGATCTTTGAGGCACAGCTGCTGTTCTGACCCACAGGATCCATACACTCTTCCTGCTGCTGAACACCTTCTTCATGTACATGGTGCCAGCTGCAGCCAGATCCCAGCTGTAGTCCCAGTGCTACTGTCTATGGCTAGTCCAGACCCACAGTACCCTGAGAAGTGGCACCTCTCTAGTCAGTGTTTCCCACTGCATGCCAGGATTTCTCAGAGATCCCATCTCTCATATTCCTGGCCCTGCTACCCAAATGCACTTGGTGGAACTGCCCCCCTAGTCCATCCTATTCCATTGTCTCAAAAGTGGAGATGTGCCTCAGGCTCAGGAAAGAGGGATTCTGCACTTGGACATGGTAGGGGAGCAGGACTGGGCAGGAGCTGCCTGGTGGCTTGACAGAGAAGTGGTGGAGCTGAAGAGGAGAGAGTGAAACTAGGGTTCATCCTGGCATGTCTAGTCAGGCAGGAAAGTTCAGAGCAGAAAACTGGGCTCTGCTTTCTGTCTCCTGGCATGGGACACTACTCCTGGCATGGGACACTACTGGCAAAGTGGGTTTCCTCCTCAGTGCTGGTGAGAGACCACAGTGCCCTGGGCCAAGGGCAGCTGCTGTAATTCTCCTTATGGCTCAGGTTATGAGCACAGATACCCAGAGATGGCCTGTCCGTGTTCTGGTCCCATTTCCTGGCACACACATCTCCCACCACAGCTCTAGGCTGTGCAGCATCAGGTGTCTGCTCTTCCTGAGACTTGTGTCTGCTCTCTGCCACATTCACATTGGTGATGGCAATTCCTTTGGAAGGTCATTCGATGGCCTGGTCTGCTCCTCTCAGGATAGCCTTCTCCCTTACAACTGACCTGACTTCTCCCTGCTCTCTCTTACTTCTCCTCCTTTGACTGGTGAGTCTAATTGGCTCTGTTCCTTTTTCTCATGACCTTCCTGACACAAGCAGGCCTGTTATCTGTGGCCTTCTTTTCACCAATCCCAGAGCCTTCATCTCATTTGCCAGACCCTGGCTTGAGTGGTGGTGCAGAAGTTTTCACTGTGTAGTGAGTATGTCACTCCTGCTCTGAGCCTGGCCTGGGCAAGAGGGCCAAAGGTGCAAGCAATGCCTTGGTCTGTCAGGGTGGCTGTGACCTCATTTCTGGTGCAGAAGATCTCTTCAAAGTGAGCAGGGTATACAGAGCTGCTGGCTGCTTACACAAGGAGAGCAGGACATCACCCTCTGGGAAGGTTAAAACTGGGTGCTTGTCAGTATGATGGGGGCAATAACTAGGAGGATCTCTGCAGTCAGATGGCTTTGGTTTTTTCCATTCCAAACATTGCAGTTTTCCATGGGCTGAGAGTCAGGCTCAGCACTGCTCTTAGCAGCAGACTCCTCATATACCAGAAGGAAGGAGGCAGGAATGCTACCAGCTCCTCTTGTGGCACTTCATGGTGCTAATGCAACCCAGAAGAGGGCTAGTCCTTACTGCTGCAAGGCTGGAGAATTAGTTTGGGCTATTTGGTTGCTGTCAATATACTTGTCAGGTACTTGAAAGCTCTCCAGCTTTTCTGAAATAGAGAAAAAGAGAGAGAGAATTGTGTGAGAAGTTCTGGATTAGCTGATCATCAAGACACATCACCACCCATTTATCTATCTTTCAGCAGAGGAGAAGCTTCCCACATAGTGCCTAGCACTTTTCTTGTACAGAACCAGTCGATGACACCAACCAGCCAAGTGGTTGAGAGGGTTCTTTGAGCCCTCTATGTGTCATATCTCACTTCACACCAAGGAGGGAGAGGGCTGTCAGGGAGAGCAGCTGTAGGGGCATTCATTAGGATGGGGAGAGGGAATCTGAGCCTATGGCCGATGCCAGGCCTTCTAGGAAAATACACAGTATTGAGGCTGGGGAAGCTGCTGTTCATCTGTTGTTAAACCAATGCACCCTCCTTCCTTTCTGCTCCCCATAAAATGTACATTAGAGATCCAGCTGGTTCCTGCCATCTTTGTTGTCTCCTCACTCAAGAGGCTGCAGAGTTTTTTAATAACTGATAGAGGCCCATGGAGTGAGAACTGCAGGAAAAGATTTATTAAGTGGAAGTTTAAGAAAGTTAAGTAGCATCCTATGCCTGAAAAACAGCACCTGCTGATTAGCAGGTGGGATGAATAATGCCTTTTAAGCTCTCCTTCCAGCTTTTCCAACCACAGGTTCAGTACTGCTGTGTAATGTCACCAGGGTGCTGCCTTTAGCAGGGTGCAGGCTTTGCTGCAGTGTGCTCCTACTCTGCTGCAGTTGCTGTAGGGGCTGGGTCTGAAATGCCACACCACCACCAAGATGTTGTGTTACCAAAGAGCTGTGAGTCTCAAGTTGGGATATGTCCTTCTGATTATGCTTCATTCATATTCAGTGGTTAGAATAAAGTCTGTAAGAATATGATCTGGGTCCAGTGTCAGAAATGAAACAATTGAAGTGATAGCTCTATCTGGTGCTGCTGCCTCTTGTGATGCACTTGAGCCTATACTTTCCACTGAGCCAGGTATGCATGGGGACCAAAGGCTGGTTCATGGGACCTGGGACCCAGTGGGGGCTTGGGGCTGAGCCTGCCTAGGGCTGTTTTCCCTGTGAGCATTCTGGAAAAAGTGGAGAGGGGTCATAGTCACACTTCAGGTAGAAATTAATGGGCTATGTTCATTCCTAATGTAATTTTACTGAAGCCAGTGGTACTATACTAATGTGAGTTTGGCTTAGTAGCTTCTCAGAGGGGTCTGTCCTTGAGTCCAGAAAAATTGGTCTGTCACAGTGTTGCTTTGATGCATAGATTTTGTGTTGGGACTTTGCCAACCTGAATGAATGTTGAATATCTGTAGTCTCTACAAGCAGTGGGTTGATTTCATCTGCTCTACTGCCTCTATCACAGCTGCTCTGCCAAGGGGAACATTATGCCCATGGATGTGATCTCGTCAACTCCCTCAAAAGCAAGCTAACAAGCAAATTGACTTCCACAGCACCTCCACAGCACTGGGACAGGAGCCTTCTCCCACAGGACCATAGCCTTTCTGCCTCTGAGGTAAAAGAGGTCCCAAGGACACAACTGAACCTGCAAGACCCACGGCCTCGTGGCCTGCCCTTCCTCCTTCCCTCCTTACCTCATGTCTCTCTTGGGGGAGGGACAGTTTCCCTGTGGAGTTCAGCAAGCTCCTCTTCCTGCAGCTCGTAAACAGGCTCTACTAACAGGTATCATCACCTATGCAACTCTTCCAGAAGCTGCCAGATTTTCAGGAGCCCATTACAATGTGCAGCATGGCCATCCAGCACTGAGAATAAGCACAGCGGCTGCTGGAAAGCTCAGTGGGTTTTATTCCTCCCCCATTCCCCAAGAGGACTCTTTTTGTTGGGCCATTTTGTTTGTTTGTTTGTTTGTTTGTTTTTTGTAAACTTCATTTGGGGGAAATGAAGCTTGTGAGAAACTGGTGCCCATCCTGAACCCTCCCCAGTCCTTTGAACTCTGTGAATGGATGGATCACCTACTGTGATTATAATTTAGTGGATTTTGTAGAACAAAATAACTTCACACACAGACACATGAGGTTCTTTCACTCTCCATCAGCACAAGCTGCTTCTGCAATCTTAGCTACTCACTTTAGTGAAAGAAGAAGCCTAGCTAGAATGTGGTGAGATGACGTAGTACTTTGTGTCAGTCCCATGGTCCCAACATCCATTAGCAGCGCCATTAGACATGAATTCAGGCTTTGGATGGCAGCCCATGAACCAGTCAGGGTGAAAGTTTGGAAAATCCCAAGCCTGAGTCTATGCACATTTCCAGAAGCAGATGCAGAGGGAGGATCAGCTGAAAGCAGCCACCATCTCCTGCTGGGCTCTGGCAGAAGCTGGTGGCTCTGTTGGTGCTGCACCTGCCCCCAGGAAGAGCCTGTCCCCAGGGACTGAGCAGAGGAGAGCAGGAGTAGCAGGGTCTGATGGAGCAGCACTGCTCAGCTGGCTGGGGAAACAGCAGTGACCACCCCAGAATAACAGGATTTCACCTTGGAAATGCCAACGGCTTTTTCAAACTGAAATGCAACCAGAAGGCCTTAACAACTGTGAGAAGTGTTTCACATTGCTGTTCCTTGCTTAAAAAAAAAAATTAATAAAAAAAAATTGGGTGATGATGTGGATTTAAACGCTCACTCCTTCCACCTCTGTTAGTAATGTGCTGTGCTGGTGGAGAAGGAATGCCCAAGGCAGATCAGGATGGTGGCCCTGTGGCTTTGCCAGTGGGATAGGTTGATCAGGAATGGAGGCCAGATTTAAAATCTTTCTCTGGAGGTGTGACATGGCCGTGCTAGTGCACAGCTGGATTGGTGGCCCTGCAGAGGGTTGATGTGTTTGTGGCTTTGGTGTGGTGACACCCATCCACCCTTGCAGCAAGGGCTTTTCAGGGTGACAGAGCATTCATTGCTTGTTCCTCATGAGAGGAAACTCCTGACCTGGTTTCTGTGAGGGGATGGTGTGAAGTGTCACATTTGCTGCAGCGAGTGGCAGGGAGCAGGGATAAAAGCATGGAGCAAGCTGTGTTTGAGAGCAAGCTATTGCTGGCTGCCTGAAACTGGAGAGCTGCTGGATCTGCTCCCTGGACAATGCTTTCCAGCTCTTCCCTCCCCAAACCTGATGTGCAAACTGTCATTCTGAGCTGGCCAAAGCACTCCCCTCCCCTGATCTCCTCCCAGGCTCTGCATTCCCATCATGTTGGTCCTCTCCCTGCTGGGTACCACGGGCCAGCCATGAAATGCCAGCAGATGCATGATGGCCACAGGCATGCTGGTGGCCAGACCTCACCATACCCTGCCTGTGCACAGCCTCCCAGCAGTGCTCCCTGCCCTGGCTGCCCACTGCTTGCTTGCTGCAGAGCAACCACAGCACATCTTGTCATCACTCTGTGCTTTCCCAGAGAACTTCACAGCACTTGTCCTAAGTTAGAAAACAGAAGGCCTTGATGTTTTGGTGGTCCTGGTCTCCAGACCAGGGATGAGAGGAGAGACAGGTCAGCTGTTGTGGCAGTGTGGGATCAGGGGACAGCAGTGTGTTGAAAGCAGCACATCTGCTGGAGAAGTCTCCAGACATGGGCTCTGTGCTTCCCACTGGGGCTGAGGGCAGATGACAAAGGGCAGAATAGGATGTGAATGCTCAGCAAAACATGGGAGGATGAGAACTGGTTGAGAACAGCTGTAAAAGGCTTTGCAAATGTGGTGGTTTTTAGGGGAGACAGAAGGCAAAATGGGGCAGGAGGATGCAGTGCTGCAGCAATGGTACTGCAAGGCAGGGAGGGTGGGGGGAAATGGAGCAGGGAATTTGATAGAGAAGCTTGGGAATACAGTGGGCTTTCAAAGCAATCTGTGCATGCTCTGGCTGAGGAGAAAGGCAGGAGGTATTCCTGAGCTGAGGTGCCCAGGCCATGTCTTGCTGCATTGTTGGAGCAGCAATGTCTCCTCCAAGCCCAGCACTGACAGCTTGAGCACGTGTCATCAGCCACGGTGGCTAATGCAGCCACAAGGTGTAAATGTCACTAATGAATAAATTGCCTTGTGCCTTGGAGAGGCTAATCCATCACGGCCAGAGACAGGGATCTGACAAGCCTGGCTATTTCAGGCATACCCTGTAGGGAGGAGGAACACTTCGTTTCTGAGCCGTCCAGAAATGTCTCCACCTAGGGAAGTTGATGCAGGGCTTGGCTCTGTGCCACTTCCCATCTTCCCAGCCACATGAGCTCAGGCTTCATCCCTCTTCACTGCAACTGAAGAAGCATGAAAGGATCTAGATTAGTCAAAAGGGCCTGTCAGCAGAGTGGTACATGGGGTAGCTAGTGTTTGAGTTTGGAAGGAAGCTGCTGGACAAAGGGCATGGATGATGGAATACAGTGGTGGTCCCCAGTGATTGGGAGAGCTTGTGTTAGTTGTCTGGGTGTGTTTCAGGCCAGGAGTGCTTGGCAGTATGTTTTGGAAGTGTGCTGTTTCCTTCTCACCCCACTGGGCTGTCCCAGAAGCAGTGCACAGGACCCCCATTTTCAGGATCCCTGTGCTGTTGAACCCCAGCCACCAACACCTTGGCAGGTGCAGAGGGCCAGCAGGTGCCAAATGGGCCGGGACAGCTCAGCCTAGACAAATCCACCTCCATAGGAGCAAAGGGAGGCTGAACACAGCAACCATTTCTCTGCACAGCCTCTGCTCATCCTTGTGGCAGCCTGCTCCTCCTCCCCAAGTCGGTGCCGCCCTGTTTGTGACATATGCTAGTGTGACACCTTGCAAATCGATGCCTGTGTCTCTGAGCAGGAACTGCCAGGCTTGGGAAGCTGGCCACTGTCTCCTGCTGCCGTGCTCTCTGCTCAGAGCAGCGGGAGCCGGGCTCGCCATCTGCTGTGGGAGGGAGCCAGCCGGGTGTCCCTGCTCGGGCCCGAGGGGACACCGCCGGCACAGCCCCAGAGCAAGCCCTCGTGGCATTCCCCCTTCTTGAGCTTCTCACCATCTCTGGCACAGACCCAGGGAGAGGGGATGCTCCCAGCTTGGCTCTGCTGAGCGCTGCTGGGGCTGCGCTGGTGGGTGGTGGCAGTGCCCAAGCTATTCTCTCCTCCAGATGGAGGAATGACCCCCCTCCTCAAAGCCTGACAGTACTCCTTGGAGAGAGATCTCATGGGAGAGCTAAGGTATCTGTTCTGGCCCTGCACTCAGCACGGAGTGACCAGCTAGTTACCCACCCTGTGGTAGCTTTACCTGGAGCTGACAAGTGACCCACCAACAGCAGGAATGTTCACACTCCAACAATCTGCTGTTGCTGTCTGGCCAGAGTGTGTGGCATTTGAAATGGTTTCAACCCTTGCAGACTGACAGATAGTTGTCTGTTGGTCTTGGCTGTGGGCAAGTGGTGCAAACTGCTTGGTTTGAGCTTTGCTTTTTGGCCAAGAGATTGATGGGAGAGAGAGCAAGGAGTTTCTCCAGGAAACAGCTACCTGTCCAGACATTCATGGGTGTGGCAGCCCAGGTGGGCTTGAAGGGTGCTTAAGTGGTGTTAATCAGCTGTTAGCAGGAAAATGAGCAGTGACTATCCTGGAAACCAAGTCGGAAGTTGTTCTGGTGATTACATGTTTTCCCAAGTCCTTTTCTTTCTGTCCCTTGTCCTCACTGGCTGTGGTGACTAATTCTTCCTCATGTGTCTGCTAGCATGTCTGCAGGATCTCATGGCTGCCCACCAAGCATGAGCTTTCACTGCACAACTGGCTGACGAGCTGCAGCCCTCTCCTTGGAGCTACAGGCAGGCTTTCCTAGGGCCAGGCCACCCCCATTAAACCCCCACCCTCGCTGCTGGAGCTGTTGCTTCATCAGCCTGATGCTGACCTGGGTCTTTTCTGCTGTTTCTGAACATGAAGTTCTCATCTCATTGAGGTGTGTCATCCAGTGAAAATATTTTGTAAATGCAAATAAAATTAAATAAGTATATTCAATACCTCGGTCTCGAGGATGGGAAACAAGTAGTGGGAGATGCCCAGGTAGGGAGGTTTCACAGCTGCTGCTGCTGGTCAGGAATTCTTCGGGACGTAGCCGCTGGAGCATCCATCAGTAGTTGGGAAGGGAGCTACACAAACCTGTGAGGGCTTGGGGCCCTGTCAGCACCCCTTGTGTGGCCCCTGCTGTCAGGGCAGCCTCACACTCCATCCTTTCTGATCTATATGGGCGTGACAGGGTGCAGGTGAAGGCCCTGTCAGCCAGGGGCCAGTGGCACCGTCGGTGTCTGTATCCATCAGGCAGGGAAGGCAGAAGCGGGTACGTGGTGAATAAATTCTTTTGTGAACACTGGGAAACGGTTTTTACTTTTCAACTCTGTCAATATGATCTAGCTCTGTCTGTCTCTCTATATATGTACAAACAGTATATCACAATGTTGCCTTTTTTGTTGGAAATATCAAAGTACAAAGATTGTAAACCAAATCGGTGTAATAAAAGTTTCAGATGATTCACTGAGGTGGTTGCCAGCAGTGGGTCTGTAAGCACTGGTTGGGCAGGGCTGGGAGACATGGGAAGCTCCTGCATTGCTCAGAGCGTGTGAGGGGATGGAAGTCAATCCATTTTCTTAATTCCCTGATACCTCCTGAGCAGGGAGGTCAATGGACCAACTCACTCAAGTATATGCCTTGTCCCATCCCAAGGTGACTACAGGCTGTAAAGCAAAAGGAAGCTACTCCATTTTGCTCCAAGGAACCTGCACTGTTTTCAAACTTGTGAGCTATGTGGGCCAGCAGTCCTAAGGGGACCCCTCTAGCTTGAAGGTATGCAAAACATAGATTGTTTTGGACAGGTTTTCACAGAAGAGCAGCACTAGGTAAGGTAAGCATTCTATGTAAAGAATTCACCTGTTGCAAAGTAGGCTAGCACTGATCAAAAGCAGAACAACCCAAAGCAGGAAACCATAGTGGTGAGACCTACTGATTTATTGAATTTATTTCTATTAACTTTTCACCACCCATATCAGAATCCAGACAGATTTTACTATAAATACAAATAAATTATTGAGCAAAACAAGAGCCAGAAAAAGCTGTTGAGGAACTAGAAACAACATTCCCTCAATTCTCTATGCCTCTTACATCCTCCTCAGCAAAACAAAGTTAGGTCTGGACTAGACCATTTAGGTGGCAGAGACTTCATCTTAGCTGCTTTACAGGTGAAACAATATTCAGTTGCCTGAGCTAAGCTTGCTGCTGGAGCATATAAAAGCATCACAGGAGGTGAGATTTAGGGTGCAGAGAGGCAGATTGCTCTGTGGTGCCAGTACAGTGCCTTGAGATCTAATGTCTGTCTCCAGTTAAGTCGCAGGTTGGATGATAGGGGTCTGGGAAAGGCTGAGGTGGCAGCCACAAGTTAAGTGTTTCTCAGAAAAGCAAATAAACCAAGTCGTGAAGTAAAAGACTGCACACCCACAGCTCATTGCTCCCTGGAGCACTTTATTCAGAGGGGTTCAGTGGTGGGGTGCTGCAGAGTTCCCCGCCTCACCGCTTCCCGATTGGCCCACACAATTTGGTGAATGAGGAAATCAGTCTCCTGTTCCACCTCTGCGTGGCGGAGATCGAGCTCTGTCAGTGTCTTGTTGTTTGCCAGCCCTTCAAGCAGCTTCTTCCCACCATCCTGAAAAAGGATAGAGGGGATGGTTAAAGGAGGAGTCCAAAACAGAAGTGAACTTCCTTTTCCCTCCTCCCCAAGGCAACCTCTGCTGCTTCAGTGGAGGTCCGTGAGATGGTGCCAAAAGGGACAAAGGCCTCCACCCAGGTCCGAAAAGTTGCTCACAGGAGAAGTGCAGAGGAGGAGTCTAACTGTATGCAGCTCTCTGTGATGTGACACATGCTAAATGACTCCCTCTGGGCACCATGTCAGGAGTTCTCAAGCTCATGCTGGTTAATAACACATCTGGCAATGATAACCTGAGAGGAGTCTGCTCTGCCTTGTCCCCTGGTTCCCAGCTTACTGCTGGCTGGGGACAAATGGATTACAGTGCTGCTCCTCATCTTGGCAGTCATGAGAGCCCCAGAACTGGCAGTTTTCTCTCTGGATGCCATTTCCCAGGCTGGATTGGCTTTCCTGAGGGGAATATCTCATGTAACTGAAGACCAGCCTGCATGAGACAGAAAATGTGATGTAGCCTTAGGAAGGGAACCCACTCTGAGGCGTTTCCCCACCATACATGAAGCACGGTATTTAGGGATGTGACAATTTGAATTTTTTCTACTGTTACTATTCCCTTACAGGTACCAAAGACACCTCCTGCCCCTTCTCCTCCATCCAGATGGTCTCCTCATCCCAAAACCCTACCTCTTAGCCCTTTTGCCAAAAAAGGCAGAGCAAAAAGGACTGGGAAGAGGTGTCTTTTTAAGGGGGTACAGAGGTCAGAATTGAATGCATCTCTAGCAAAACCCCCAATTTTCCCAAAGATAATACTACCAGCCACCTTTTGGGCTGCCATGGAACTTCACAAATGGGTAACAGGAGAGCTTATCAGAAGGAAGATACTAAGCACAGAGATTATTATTTACTAAACAAAAGTCTTTCTATCCTTTCCAACCTTTGCCCCCTTGTATCATTAAATTCAAATGGTTTTCCACATCCAGGACCATAAAACTCAGAACTCACAAAAGGTTTTCTGCCATCAAATCCTTTTAAAACCCTTGTCAAACATCGATGCCAATATTCCTGCCAGCAGGGACAGCTGGTCTTGCTGTCTCTTTATTTGACAGTGAGAATAATTGAGGCAGCGCAGAAAGTTTAAAAGCCAGCATGGTTGCTTTTGGCTGTCTAGTTTCAGATTTCTAAAGCTTTTTTTAATCAGCAGAAGAGGAGCGGTCTGGTTTGTGGGCATGTTGCATACTGCAGCTCTTAGGGATGTAGTAAGATCTGTGGATGCTCTTCTGTCTAGAAAATGTAAGCTTATGTTTCAGGAGCCACTTACAAGCACACAGACACGACACTCCTGACCCACCGCATCGCTCCCAGGCTGCAGGGTGAGTTAAAGAAGATCAACAGCCAAGCCAATTTTCAACAGTCTCCTCTGAGCATGGGATGGACAGGAGAAATTCTGGGAAGGGTGACTCTATCTGTGTGCTGCTGAGTGACAGATGGCACAGCAGATCCCAAGCACAGAGGATATGCATGAGACCCTCATCTCATGCCGCCTATCATTAACTACTCTCACGTGTGCGAAACGTCTGTGATTTTTCCCAGACATGCTTCCTGGTTTTCAGTTTCCTTGGGGGGAAAATCCCTCCCTTCCCAAAAGCCCAAAGCCTCAAAGACAGATTCGGAAGAGAGCTAGATGTAACAAGTAAATGGTAATGTAAATGCATGTTCATGCAGAGAGTGTCCTTCTCTTTCCTGACATCTGCTACAGTCTCTTCCCTGCTCACAACTGATTGTTATCATAGCACGGATGCAAAGTGAGGGATGTGTTTGCGTCTGTGGCTTTGAGACAGGCTCAGGATCTGCTTTGCAAGGCCACCACACAGGCTCACAGAGAGAAGAGGCTTCTCTTACCAGCCTCAGGTGGTTGCATGAGAAGTTGATGCTCCTCAGAGTGGTGTTCTGAGCCAGGACCTGGGAGAACACGGCCGCAGTGGGCTCTGACAGGTTGTTACTTCCCAGATGGAGCGACCTCAGGCTGGTGTTGGTCAGCAGGGCACGGCCAATCGCCTCCCCGCCTTTGTCCTCCACGAAGTTGAGGCGCAGGTTGAGGGAGGTCAGGGTGGAGCTCTCAGCCAGGCCTTGAGCAAGAGCCTGAGCCCCCAGGTGACAGATCTGGTTGTTACACAGATCGAGGGTTTCTAGTCTGCTGCGGCTGATCAGCTTGCCAAGAGCTTGTGCCCCGTGGTCCCCGATGAGATTGTGGGACAAGTCCAGCTCCAACAAGCAAGGGTGATTCTGCAAGTTACGGGCCAGGAGCTTCATCTTGTCATCATCCACTTTGCTTCGTGTCAGCTTGAAAACCTGTGGGCATAAAAAAGCAGGGTCACTACAACAGCCAATGCTTTGGACTGAGCTTTTTACAAGATCATCATGGAATTAAACCTATGGTCCACCAGACAGGATTAATCTCCCTTCACTTCTGACACCTTTAGCTAGCAGGCTCAAGTAATTGCTTTCCTAGTGGGCAGATACTTCCAGCAAGCAGGGAATGCCACTGATGTCCCTTGCCTATCTAGGGAAAAGGGGTTTGCCCCTGGAAGTGTCTGTTCCTCTCCTCTGACTGCACAAGATCTCTAACTAGGGGCTAAATTAAAGCAAGATAAAGCTGTCCAAACGTCAGCAGCACCTAGCAGCAGAACCCACCCCAGATCACAGCTGAACCTGTCTGAATGAACATGTGCACCAGTGGTAACCACAGCACAATGTCCTGTGTCGTTGGGGCATCTTAACAGTCACAAAAGAGGTAATTTCTCTTCTGGAAGCCGTATTTCCCAAAGCATGCCAGTCTGTGGGGAGTTCATCCAGCTCGCTCTGGCTCCACTCTGGATAGCAATGCCCACTGATGTTTTGGAAGGGCTGACTATCTGCACTGCAGTTGCCACAGAGCTGATGATACTGTTAGTGCTTAGGAGGAAAATCCCTCATTGCTCCAAGGCAAGTGTGAGTGTTTCCCCTCACTGTTCTTGGGGGTCTTTGCTCCTCTGGGAGAGGCTGACATGCATTTACTGAGCATTTACTACCAAAAACTCCTTATGAGGTTTTTTTTCAGCACTAGACCAGCAGGTTAACATCTCTGCACTCTGACAGGGTCTGTAATTTGCAAAAGGAAGGGTGCTACCAGCAAGCAAAACTGGTCCCTGTATTTCTATCCACAGGCAATTTGAAGATCTAGCTGAGGGAGTAAGGGTCAGTTTGGGGTATATTACTTTCAAGTTACGGCACATCTTCACCGCAGCAGCCAAGTTGGAGCAGTCCATCTCAGTGAAGTTAAAGAGGCTCCACTCAAAGTTCATGCCACAGGTCTTCACACCATAAGTGAGATGAAGCTCTTCAAGGTGAGGGAGAGCAGTAATGAGATGTTTCAGGTCGTAGTGATGCATGTAGACCTCGCCAAGCTCAGCCTCATCCTCTGTGTCAGAGAGGTCACTGCTCTCCTCCTTGTGATCCACCCGCAAAGGTGGCAGGAACTGGTCGATCTCCAGTTTCCGCACGTAGCCTTGGCAGAGCGGGATGAGCTCTAGGACCTCATTGGGATCTGTGGTGTTAGGGATGAAAAACTTCAGAATGTCCTCCAGGTGACGTTCAAAGAACATCCGTTTCCAGCTGTCTCCATAGTTGGACACGTCGCACACCTGCCAGCGCTCCTTGCAGCACCTCTTCCAGTAGTCCTCATGGCTTACTATGTTGGCAGTCACAGTGAGTGGAAGGCTGGTGGAGAGCATGTCCACCACCTTCTTTTGATCCTCAGGCAGAAGACAGCTCAAAATAGGGTTGTCTGGAAGAGATAAAAAGAATGAGAGGTTGGTCTGGGCATAGGAACAATTGCTGGCACTATGGTTCTGCCCAGACCCCCAGCTGTGTGCCTATGCCCTCCCCTCTGATGATACTGGCTCTCTCCTCAGTTGCCAGAAGCTGGAGCACAGAGCTAAGTTGGCAGAAAACATGTAGGAGTCATTTGCACATTTCCATGTATTATTTCTAACTTTTACAATAAAACATCAGTGTAGTTTGGTTTACTCTCATAATATTTGGGAACTGCACCAGAAACTGAGCTCCCCATTTAAACTTAGTTTGAATGCAGTTTATATTCAAAGCAGGAGTTCTGCTCCCAAGAGAACAAATTCAGGCTTACAGTGTTAGGGGAGCTTGGCCTGCCATTTGCTGAACTTTCTCCCTTTTGGTTTCTGAGCATATTGAAGAAAAGTATTTGAGAACAACTGTGTGCTTTCCATGCAGGTCCTTGTGCTTATTTATCTTAATTCAAGAATTGGTCTTACCTCAAATTGATTCCTGTTCCTTTTTGCTGAGGCACACTCCTAGCTTTTAGGTCCACCTTGTTTAAATAAAAGTTCTGTTTTCCCAGGTACTCTTTCCCCTGAGTCTCTTTCCCTAAGTCTCAGCTTCTCTGGTGGAAGTTTTTTGTGGCAAGAAATGCCAGACAAAAGCCATGTGTACTCACACCATGAATATTTGGTTACGTGTACACAGTTGTGTTGAGTAACATAAATCATCAGTGGAGAAACCTATCTGTGCATGGGAAACCAGATTATGAAACACAAAGTGGGGTTAGCTTTATATTTCCCCTGTTTCTGGGGCATTCCCTTCCTAAGGACACTGACAGTTTTATCACAGCCTCTTCCTGGAGTCTATTTTCCAGTGTCTCACAGCTGACACTGCAGTGACCTTCTCTGCAAAGTCCCATGACACAAGCAGAGGTGGGACACATGGGGAGGGCTGGGCTGGCTTCACTCAGGCCCACTCAGACCCCATCATGGGCAAGGTGCAGCCTCACAGCTCAGGTAACAGCACAAGGGTCCCCATGAAAATGAACACACTCTTTTATGCATGCACAATGCAGGTTCAATGCATTTGGCATAAAACTGACTGATCAGGCTGATAGGATTGCGAGGTTGTTCTAGCTCAGACCCTCATCAGCTCCAGGCATAAGGCAGCACTGAGCTCCTCTGTACTGTCTGACAATCCCAGTGTGGACACAGCCTTAAAACTATCTTTGGTCTTTGCTGCCACTTCACTGAGTCAGCCAAAAAGACAGGTAGGCCCTTCTTTTCACCCTCCCAGTCATTTCTCAGATGAGACACGCTTCTTCTGTTTTACTGTGTTTCATCAGTCCACCTGCTTCAAAAGCACATTCCCTGCCTGAGGATATAACTTGTCATATCACCACCAAGAGCCATGGAGGAGGGCTGAGCCTGTGAGTACAGTAGTGAGAGGATAGCTCCTCTGGGCAGGGAGCAATTCTCCATCTCTTTGTACAGCATTCAGTACAACAGAGCTCCACCCTGGAGCGCTACCCTACCATCTGTATTGATCAAGAGCAGCAAATAGCAACTGCACAGCCCCGGTCATGGTGGAGGTGAGTCCAGAAGAGCATGGATGGAAGAAGATGTGATAGAACAAGGTCAGTACAGAGTCACATCCTGGACTTCAGCCCAGAGGACTACAGCCACCCCTGGAGTGTACAAATACATACTTAGCAACTAAACAGTTTGTTTAACTGGCTGCCCGAAGGGATATTTCTCCCCATCTGTTCCTTTGGCAGGGCTGCATGCCACACTGCCTTTCAGATGCATCTGCCTGCCTTGTTGACCCTCTGCTCCCTGGGACTGACCCTCTCTCCATGATTCCTAGAGTAAATGAGCTCCCACTTACTCTGGAAATTGTGGGCGATGTGCTGGAGGCAGAGCTCGGTGAGGTGGGGGACAGTGACCAGGGACCAGCTGGGATCCTCAGTGATGCAGCGGCGTGTGTAGAATGAGCCATCAGCCAGGCTGGCCTCAGGTGGACATGGTGAGGGAATGGCGCTGCTCTCGTCATCAGCTGCTGGCTCCTGCATCCTTGCTCAGGACCTACTTCTCCTTCAGGAGAAGCAAGGGGAAAATTCCTTGAAAGTCACCACTATGTGGTTACCTGAAAAAGAAAATGGCAGCTTTAGAAAGAAGCCAGTAATATTAATGGTCAGCTCACACTGCTCTCCTGTCTTTGCACTTTGCCTGCCTCCTCTGCTTTGGACTGGAAGCACTGCAGCCAAACAACTATTACTCAGCCTCATCTTTATACCTTGCCCTGTGCAAAGAGGTCTCTAGGCACCACATGCAATAAGGAGATAATAACGTGGTGTTAATTCAGAGTGCTGTTGAAGAGGATGGACAGGAATTGATTGTTTACTGTCTTTTCCAATAAAAGTAACAGGGAAAGCTGGCAGAAGCTAGGCTTAAAGCAAAGGGTTCTTCACACAGGCTGCAGTTGAACTGGGGAATTCCTTGCCACAGGATACTGTGGATGCTAGGAGTGTGTGCAGACTCTAAGAAAAGTGCATGGAAGAGAAACCTTTTGAGAATGATGAAATACACAGAAGTCATGTGGCTCAGTGTCAGCAGTTGCACACAGCTGGAACTGGGGATAGTGCTGGAGGAAAGAACACACACTTGCATTGTTTTTCTACTCTTCTCCAGGTGTCTGCTTCTAGCCACTGTCAGAGATGGGTTTTTGGGCCAGCTATCCCCTGGTTTGAGTCAATATGCCTGTTCTTATGACTCTCCAAAGACAGATGCTTTACAGATGGATACATTATAAGTGTATTGTTTTCCTGCTTTTCTCCATTATTCTCTGGCTGAACTCCTTCCAAACATCCATTAACTTATGAGGTGGGTCAGACCTGTTCAGACCACACTGAGCCTAAGCATAGGAGCTAAAAGCCTGGAGCAGAAGGAAGGATGCCTGGTCCTATTAGCTTTGCAGAGCTTTCCCTTTCCATTTGCTGTTTCCTATTCCAACCTCAAGGCCAGTGCTCTCAGAATCTCACGTGTGGTTATTGCCTGGAAGTCCTAATGGTTCTCTAACCAGCCAGTCTGAAAGAGGCAGAAAAGACACCAGGAAGGAATCATCCACTTAAGTTCTGGGTTCCACAGGAACATCTAGGTCTGGTGAGCATCGCCCAGGGCATATAGACCCATGTTGATCCTTACTGGGGCTAACTGGACTTAACAGGGCTGCAGCACAGGGCTGGGCAGTTACAGGCTGCAGGACACCTGAAAGAAGCATGAGGCAGAGGTGGATGGCAATGTCAGAGGTGAGAACACTGTCCTGCAAGTCCAAGAGGATATCTCAGGGCAGTGGTGGCCTCACACCACCACAGGGTCAAAGGATCCTATGGAAGGATAAGTGCCACAAAGTATCTTTGACCACCATATCCCTCACCTGAAGGGCTGTTCGATCCCAATCAGCTCCTCTTTTGTGAGGGATATGACCCAGACAGTGGTCCCTAGATGAACCATCCTAGTCCTTCCTTCCTTCCCCTGCACCAGGCTGCTCCTTTCACCTCTGCTTTCTCAGCTGGTGCTGCTTTCCATCAGCACTGCCCTCTCCCTGAAAGCTTTGGAGCTGGCTTTGCTAGTTTGACTCACGCTGCTCCATCCCTCCCCTCACCAAAAGGCATCTGAGGAAGGGTCTGCAAAAGAGGGAAGAGAGGAGATCTGTGAAATGCTGAGGTCTAGAAGAGGGGAGCAAATGATTCTTGCTGCAAATATGTCAGCAAAGGGTACTTCAAATGCACTTGAGGCAGGCCTGAGAGTGACAGTCAGGAAAGGCTGGAGATGGCAGTGGCAGGGCATTCTCTGGCCCAAAGCAGGAGGATGAAGGCTGACAAGGGCAGGGAAGCTGTATTTCCTGGGAGGCAGTAGTGTACAGATGACAAAGGTAAAGGCTGTAGAAAACAGGAACCTGATCTGATGAAGGGTGGATGTGGAAGGAGAAGGAATGAGTGGTAGGAAGCTCTCAGGATGGGCTGGAAGTCCTTTGCCTGCAAAGGTGCTTGTGCCCTAAGGAAGGTGCTATGATGATGGGCCACCTTTCAGGGGAAGAGAAGAGACCTGATTCTCCACAGCACCTAAGCCAGCTGAGAGCCTGGTGCTCGATGGACTTCAGTGGAAAGGCAAAACACAGCTAGAAGGCAGTGAGGTGGCATTAATAGAAGTGCCTGGGAAAATTGTTTTCTCCTTGCTCAGTCCTTTGTCCTATTCAAAAAGCATCTATATCATTTTGTCCCCCAGGCCAGTCACAGCTGACTGGAGCTTCTGATGGCTTTCCTGACCTTTTGGAAACAATGACTAAAGGCCAGCTGTTGGGGAGAGCCAGTGCAGCATTGGTGGCCTATGATTATTTCCTGTCTGCTCCAGCAGATGATTGGATTGTGTGTTTTCTGATGGCAGATTGATTTTCAGAGGGTAGGTAACCCATGGCAAACTGCTGAATGGGCTCCAAGAGTTGGGGCAGGAGACTGCCTGAGCTGCCCAGGCTGCTGAGCAGCTTTCCCTTGATCTGAGCCCCAGAGCAGTCAGCTCAGCTGACTCCACCATGCCCACTTGTCATTCACTACAAAGCCAACAGGAGCAAGGCTGCAAAGCTTCCACATTAACCCCATGCCTGTGGTGCCATGTCTGACACTGAGCCCCTGCTCCCAGAACATCCATTTCCACCAGGCCAGCATGGTGAACACACCTGCCAGGTGCCCTTGCCAACAGGGGAAAGGCCTCCTTCACTGCTCACCCCCTCTGCCTCGGCTGCAGGAGTCTCACCCAGCCAGAGCTGAGACTCTAAGCCAGTTTCCAGAGCTGGGTTTGCTAAGCACATATTTAAACACAGGGGTAGCACTGCAATTCACTATCAATAAACCAAGTCAACACTGTTAATGCACGCTCCTTCCCACCCACTCTAAATACACATCGGTCACCTATCCTAAAAAGACTTTATTAGACAATATACAATGAACAGGGCCACGTAGTAATTTCCCAGTTTTTGTCATTTAGCACCCAGATCAGACTGAAAAGTAAATAATGCTAGAACTCCTTAAAAAAACATAAAGAAAATCACACTTCCCCAGGAGGAACTGACAGAAATCTACTCACACAAACAAATTATGCTGCTACTAACATGCCTAACAAACCTTCTTCAGCTGAACCTGTTTTGATCTGGAAATAAAAGAGTTTTGCTCTTTTCATTCACACCAAATCCCAGGGAGACCAGAAAAGAAGAGCTGCATAGAAACTGGTGACCTTTGGCTGATGCTCCTACCAGCATTACAGAGATCCAAGAAATGGAACAACTGTAAACACTGTGCTCACTGGAGAGTTTGTAAGAGCAGGATAAATTATTTCTGAGGGTGTTTATGCCCCAGCCAAGATTGCATTGGTACTGAAACTCTGTCTGCCCATTAATTGAGGAAGCTCTTAGGCCACTGCAGCAGCAGCCTGAAAATTCCAGTTGTTCTGCAGGTGTGCTGACCTTAATGCTGCTACATGTAGTCCAGGCAAGTGATGCCGAGTCTGGCTAACACCACTGATCCCACTGACACCTGTGGGGACCTGCCACACTCTGTGGCACTTCCAAAGGCTAAGTGTGCATTAGGACACTGTGTTGCAGGCTAATCCAGGGCCTGAGACACTGCAATGGGCTTTAAGTGAGTAAAAAATAAAGAAAAAAAAAAAAAAAAGGAATCTATTTAGCTTGGGATATAATGAAATTTGTCTGTAATGGGAGATTGAGTGAGGCCAGCTGGCCGTTTGGGAATTTGGTTAATGTCACCGCTGCAATCCTGGCGGTGCGAAGGGCCAAAACTGCACTCCTGGATTTGTCAGCATGACCTGGGAAGGGCCACGGAAGCATTTTCGGAGCTGAGCATGCCCGCCGCAGCCCCCGAGGCTCGGCTCGGGGCACAGGGAGCACGCCCGGCTGCTGCTGGGGCCGCTGCCCCGCCAGCCCCACAGGCCCAGCGCCAGGGACGCGCTCCCCCCGCCGCCCAGAGGCCCGAGAGGGAAGGGAGCTCCCGAGGGCGGAGACCCGAGAGGGAAGGGAGCGCCTCAGCCCCGTCACGAGTCGCACCTGCGAACCGCCGGCACCGCCGCGGGGCCCTGCGGACCGCTGGGCCTGGCGACTCGGCTGCCGCGCTGTGCTGCTGCTGCTGCTGCGGGCAGGGACCGGAGCGGACCGGCACCGGGACCAGGACCGGAGCGGACCGGGACCAGGCCCCGCTCGCCGCCGCTGTCTCCAGGGACGCGGCCGTTACCGGGGCGGGGCCGCCGCAGGCCGCGACCCCCGGCCGGGCTCGTGAGGCAGCAGCTGCTGTGGAATCATGGAAAGAGCGGAGCAAGGTGTGCAACGCGAGTGGCTCGGTACCACTCAGTGCTCGAAGGGTGAATACACTGCTGTCCTCAAGATACCCGTTTTGCTGCATGTTTTTGTATAGCTAAAGGTAGGCTATGTGTGCCTGAAACGGGCTTGCTTCAAGGCCTCGTATTTTGGGGCAGAACGACATCACGGGCAGGTCTGAGGGGGAGGAAAGCAAATCTGAGAACTCCACTTGGAGTTCTTGAACAAGAAGATCTTGGTCCATCTGCTGCATGTTCATCTCTTGTCCTTGACCTGTTCATTTTCCATTCTGCTGTTAAGCATCATCTGCAGAGGTGGGAAAAGACCAGAATCCTCATCAAGGCACATATCATGCTGTGGAATATAAAAAGTAAACAAGGGGATGAAAATATGCATCTCCTCTTTCCCATTTATCAGATCTAAGCATTGCAGTATTTGCCAGGGCATTTCGAGCTTGAAATAGGTTTTTCTTTCGCTCCTTTGGAATGCTGATGTAGCGGGCACAAGAGGAGTGCAGCCAGCCTGTGCCCTGTGGGAGCATACATAACACTGGTGCCAGCTCTCATGATAGTCCTGCAAGTCCCATAATAGCTGGCAGTTTTAGGGAGCTGTGCTGACTTTCATATAAAATTTACCTCCTGGTCATGAAGAAGATGTTAAAAGCATGATCCCAGATCACCCCAAAGGCTCAGCAACAAAACAATAAATGCAAACAGGCATAGATTAAAAAAAAAAAAGGATCAAGACTCTGAGGCTTCCTTTCTGAATTTCAAAGATGGAAAGTTAGACCTTGCCAGCAATGTACTTCTTTTTCTAGGTGTGGCCTGATTCTGTCACTCAACTCCCCAGAAGACAGTGACACTGCCTGTGAGTCAAGCTGGTGTTTAACACAGTGGGGTAGTCAGAAGCCTTGCAAAACCCTTCACACTGACCATGTTACTCCTGGGAACACATCTCCAGGGCTTTTGAGACCTTGAAAGGCAGAAATGAGAGCAACACAAAACCAGGGATATTTTCTCTTGCGCTGATTTCCATGCACACATTTGGTCAGACTCCTGAGTTGCAAAGGAGATAGCCAAATCAGATCCACAGAAACAGCACCCCTGAGTTGCCTGCATAACAATGACCAATTTCCCAGCTGAGCCTTCAGCAAACCATCAACACTGAGGTTTTTAGCCCACCTTGTGGCCAATATAATGTAAATGTCATGTTTTGGAGACTTCACAGTCCAACAGAGTCCAGCTGTGTCTACCCAATCATTGATTCCCAGAGACAACAGTGCCCAATATTGCAGTCAGTTGTCAAAATTGATGCAATCAGGTGTTGAATCATGCTGAAAAGAAGTAGTGGTAGTCAAAAAATAGCTATGTTAACTCTTTCTCTACCTTAGCATTTATTTCCACAAGCATAGACATTAGTGTTGTTCCCAGTGGAGTGTGCAGTGGCAGTTGCTCCTTAAATGTGGTGGAGCAGGGATGCAGGATAAAACATTGCATGCATTCCCATTCCCATCCCCACTGTTGACATCTGAGAGTGAGGATGAGGGAAAGTGCTGTTTCCTGGCCCTAGTGACTGAAGCACTGTCCTACCAGCAGACCCCAGGTGCCCTCTGTATCCCTCCAGCTACCAGATCTCAGATTTCCCCCAGACAGCACCTGTGACGGTGTTGTGCATTATCAGCTCTGCCAGCTTTGCCTGGAGTTGGAGGACAGTGCAACAACAATCATATCACAACAAATAAATTGGACAGGAGCCAGGTCCTGCAGTGCCTTGTGTGGGAGGAACACATCCCACGGGGCATCTTCTGCTGCTAATGTGAAGATCCAGGTGCTGTCCTGGAAACAGAGCTATGGCTGTAGGATGACAACCTTTTTTAGTGTCCCAGCATGATGGACTAGAAACATTATCCTCCCTAGCTTTGCCAGCCACCAACACATCCTGCAGCCAAGCATTTCTCCTCTCCCTCTACCTTTCCATCTTCCTCTCCCTCTCTTCTCTCCAGTTACACCAGCATCTGTTCTCTCCTCAGGGACTGCAGGAACACATCTGGTGATCTTTCTGCCCACAGCAAGTAGCAGGCTGTTTGTTTGCAGTGGCAGCTGGAGGTAGAAGGAGTGAAAGAAGCCCTGTCTGTGCTTGTGTCCTCCTGGTCAGCTCTGCTGGTGCATCTCCTGCAGCCCTCCATGTCCTCACATCACTCCACAATGGCCAGAAGTCACCACACCAGTCCAGGGTATCATTTCCTTTTTGTCCTGTACTCCATGTGGGGCAGCTTCTCTAGCTGATGCCTGCAGCAAGGCAACCTCCATCTGTCAAATGTGGTTCATCTCTCCATGGGGAAGAACCATGGGCACAGCTGAAGGCCAGGTTTGAGAGGAACCTATTGGTGTTTGATGTCTGCCTGACACCAAAGGGATGCATTAGGGTAGGAGCCAGCAAGGTTTGTCCTCAGCACTGGTGGAGTCCTTTTTCATTAATGGCTTCTACCCTTTCAATGAGGAGCACAGAAAGTTGCCAAAACTGGGCAGGATTCAGAAAATTGAGGATACTGAGGAGCAGGGACTTGTTCCAAAGCTCTATTTACAGGCCCTTCTCTGGGTGGCTCCCTGCAGGTCTTGCTGGAAAACACTGCTTACAAGCAGCCAGCAGTTCCTGGAGTCCTGGGGAAAGCAGCAAAACAAATGACATCCTGGAAGGAGGAAAACTGCCCCTGTACAGCCAGGGCTGAAGGATGGGGGAGCAGGATGCTGCTGATCTCCCAAAGCTTTCTGCTCTCCCTGGGTCACAGCAGGAACCATGCAGCTGCTGACAGCTATTAATAGATGGGGAGAACGTGGGCTCTTTTTCCTACTGCTTCCTGGGATGAATGGTAATTACCCTTAATGAGACTGGATTTGGTTCTACCTCCTACCTTCCAGCCCCCTTGCCTGCGCTGGCAGGGAGAGACCAGCCCATCTGCTGCCTGCACTGGCTCTGTGGGGAGCAGAGCTTGACAGCAGGACTGGAGGCTCATCTCCCCAGGACATCCCACAGGTCTTGCTCATGGATGCTGGGCACAGGGCAGGAGGCAGAGCCTGCCAGCTGATGGGCTGCAGCAGCTCCCCTCAGCCTGGCCTTTCCAGTGGCACACAGGAGCCCCATGGGGGCTGAGATAAATGATCCCACCACAGGCTGAGGGTGCGGGTGGGTTGGATGCTCTCTCTTTGAGGTTAATTACAGAAACAAAGCAGGGGAACAAATAATAAGGGAGTGTGACCTGTTGTTATGATTGGCATCCCCATCACCGTGCATCACACCAAGGTTTGTGAAAAGGGGTATCCTTCCTCCCTTGGTGGTGCAAAACCAGTCCCAGAATATCCCTGGACTTGCCCCCATCTTCAGCAGGGCACAGTCTAGCTGCCATTGGGTTAATTGGGAAATGACATGCACAAGAGGGATGATTTTGTTCTTCTCATACCAGTGCACCTCTGGCCTGAACTCTGAAGCAGGAAGGTTTCCTTCATTCATGTTACTTCAAAAATACTGCATAAATAGTGCAGGAGGTGTTCTCCATCCACTGGGAGGCTGTGCCTCCTAGGAATCACCTCCAAGTAGATGGAAGCAGATGTAGATGGCTGTTAAATCTTTCGTGTACATCCCAGACTCTGGCTCTGGGGCAGGATATGCTCTGCATTAGTGCATGCCCAAGATGCTTGGTAAGGCTGCACTTCACAACCCCACCTCTGTGCTGCCACAGAACAGCCACAGTGCTCCAATGAATCTTTACAGCTCCCTGAAAAGAAGATTTTTCCTTTCTTGGCTCAGCTTAGCAGCTGATAACACTTTCCACCATGGGAACCCCATCCCTTCACTGACCCTTGCTGCTTGCAGCAGGGCAAGAAGAAAAAGGCTGCCCCATCTTGCCAAGCTGATACTTCCCAGGCAAGACAGTTCACTTGCCTCTTAGTTTTTAAATAGTTTTTTCCCCATATCATATGTTTTCTTGACTGAATAAAAAAAGCCTTCCAGCAGGCAGGATCTGTGCCCAGGGACCTGCTGGTTCCCGTTTGCAAACCCCTGCCTCCTTGCTTCTGGAGCCCTCTCTTTTTCCCTCTCTCTGAGATCCCTCCAACGTCAGACCAGAAGTTTCAAGTCCCTCTGCTGACTCCCACTCAGCCCCTTGTGTTGCATCCAAGTGCCAGATGGCACTCTAGGCTCGAGAAGGAGCTGTGCCAGGCTCCCCTCCCTTTCTCTCCACCCTTCAATCTACAGAAAAGAGACAGAGAACCAGCACTGCCAGATTTCAGGCTGCCGCGTTTGTGCCAGCTCCTGTGGTCTGCAGCCCCAATTGCAGTGGGATTGACATGGGAGGTACTGGCACAAGCCTGGAGCAAGGGGTGCCAGGGAAGAGAGGACCTACTCTGAAGCTTCCCTCTGTGCCCAGCTCTGTGTTATAATTAACAACCAATGCTGAGACAACCACAGCCACTGCTTCCTCCATGCTCCCCTGGCCCTGCTTCCTTCTTTTCTTGTTGGAAAATTTCTTTTTTGTCTGGAGTTGTTCCCCAGCACTGGGTAACTGCCTGCAAAGGTAGTTACAGGTCTGCTGGTCTGAAGGTTTAGCAAGCTCCTCTTGGGCAGGACAAGTGCCCAGGCCCCCTATACCGAAACGAGGAGGAGGAGGAGGGGAAAAGCAGAGCAACTGCCCTACCAGAAAGTGGGTCACAGAGGCTGTGGGCAGTAGAAACATCCTGTTTGTGAGTCCTGCTGGGAAGATGGGGTTTGGACAGCAGGAGGAACTCAGGGAGGATGTGCTCAGATATTCCCAGCCTTTCTGCTTCAGATAGCTGCGTTAGCACAGTGCCTGCTGCTTTTGGCTCTGAACTGGTTGGCCTCTTGAGTAACCCCTCCTTTTCCTGGAGGGACTCTGGCACTTCTTGCTGGCTCTTCTTGATACTCAGGGATTGGCGTCTCCATTAGTACTGCCTCAGCTCTGGGGTCTCTGCTGTCACTACAGTGTCACAGCAATCCCCACAGGTCCTGTGCCTGGAGTATGTGTCTCCTCACTGCCAGGTTGCTGTCACTCAGCTCCTTGGAGGGGATGAGGAAGACATGACCCTTGCTAGGGTCCAGGAATAGACATACACAGAAGATATGAGATGCATCCTGCTGCAAGAAGGCAGATCATGAGGGAAGCACTGATCACTGAGATTTTGCTAGCCCTCCTCCTCAATTCCCAGTGAATGGGGTGCTGTTTTGTCCTTGCCAAGGATGCCAGCTGTGGCCAGCCCCCCTTGGCAATGCTGGTCACATCTGCCCTGCCCTGTCCACCTGGCTGCTGGCTGCAGGGCTCTATGAAGGGAGATGTGGCATCACCACTCAGCCAACCTGGCAGTGGGCACGTGAGCCAGGCTGGGGTGCCATGCAGGAGAAGAGAGCTGGCTGCATATTTAGTTGGAGGAGGGAAAGCTTCTAACTAGTGACTTCTATTCCTGTCTGGGCTTGTTGCAGACTTCACGACATTCAGAGCAGGTGTGAAGCTTTTCCCTTACCAGGCTGGGGATGGGAGTTAGTGGGAGGCTGTTTTCCAGCACTCTCATGGAGATGATCCATTGGTTTTGCATGGTCTCTTTTTTCTCACAGGATGGTCCATGATTTGCATTTTAGCTTGTGACTCTGTGTCATTCCCTTCCCTGCCCCAATTTCCACCTCTCCTTGTTGTGCTGTATTTAGATAAATCCAAGTGCTTGCAACAGTGTAGGTGCTCTAGAAGGACATGAAGCAGGATCAGGTCCTACAGCACAGACAGTGCACCGTGAGATTTTGAAAATCCCAGAGCAGGCAGTGCATCATCCTTCCCTTGTGTGGCCACCAGAAAGCAGCTCACAGGTCCATGGTCCTTGTTATATTTGAAATGAGGGCATCCTCCCTGCTTGCCTAATTTACCTTCAAGGCCAGCTTGGCTGTGATATCTTTTGCAGAGGGAACAACCAACACCCCCCACAAGTAGACACCCCTTCCCTTGGAGGCTGGGGATGCTCCCAGAAGAAGAAGGAGGGGAGTGGGAGGGGGGTCAGCTGGGCAGGTGGGGGCACATGGGGAAGGAGGCACATTTTCCATCTCTCAGACCCCTGGTGTCTGCCGAAGCAGCTCCATATATCTTGTATCAGGAGTTGCAGGGCGTGGTGCAGGGCAACTGGCAGGAGCAGAAGGGGCCCTGCTCACCCCATCACAGCAAGAACAACGTCAGGGCGGTCTCTGTGGTGGGATGGGACACTGATGGGATAGGACAGCCTGGGGGCTTGTGTGCCAAGGGCTGCTGAGTTGACACTGTCCTTTGGTGCCCTCTTCCCAACCCAGCGGAGCCCAGCACTGGTAGAGCTGTGGAGCTGCCAGCTGCCATCATTGTCCCTCCAGAGCCATGCTCTGTGACAGATCTGCTCCCTGCTGCTGTGCTCAGCTTCCAGGCACTCCCTGGCCTCACTGCAGGGGATGGGGGCCATGGCAGAGCCACAGTCCTCTTGCTGTTCCCTTTCAGGGCTTGGCTGGTGGAGCAGGGCCCCAAAGCATCCTGCTGGGGGGAGCTGGGTGCACGCTGCCAGATGTTCCCTGCTGCAGCTCTCTGCCACTGCTCTCTGAAAGTCTCTGCTGTGTCCAGCAGCATCACAGGCCAGCTCAGGGTAAAACCAGTGGGTTTCCCTCTTGAGCCCCATTGCTGTGTCCAGATTGCACTGGCAAAGGGAGCTGGGCTGGCATGCTGCAGGCTCTGCCTGCAGCTGCTGAGCCAAGCTGTCTGGAAACCCTACACTTGAGGATTTGTTCAAGGGTCAGAGATTGCCTGATGCCTGCAGGGTGCTTATGAACCTGCAAGGAGCAACCTGGAGTGTTCCCAAGCTCTTCTGCAGTGCCGAGCCCAGCTGCTGCCTCTGTGCCTGCTCTGGGTTGTGCCCTGTGGTGCTTCCTCTGGACTAGTGTAAAGCTTTCCATCCCTGGTTTTAAGTCCAGCTGTCCCCCTCTACTGAAAGGCCTCTGGCTCTGCCTGCTATTGCCAGCTCATCCCACTCAGCTGTGTTTTTTGGCTGTGCTGCTTGGTGGGTCTCTCCTTCTTCCATCTCCCTGGCTGGGTGCCCAGGCTGATGCTGCTCCCCCAGGGCTGGGAACCTCAGCTGCAGAGTGCTCACTTGCTGTCTTTTCCACACAGAAATGCCAGTGTGCAAGCTCCATGGCCCTCAGATGTGGACAGAGGGGTCTCTTCTCCCAGACCCTGACCCTGGTAGGGAGGGGTGGTGCCTGTGGTGGGATCACCCAGACATCCCAGCTCATCCTGCTGCTGCAGTGCTATGAAAGCCAACAACTTTTGGGTCACTCTTGGGGAACCAGCTCCAGCAGGAAGCTCTCCTGGCTCCCTGGAAGTCCAGTCTGTTCCAGGTGGGTGATTCCTGTGTTTCTAGCAAGGCAGGGGAAGAAAATTAAAAGCCCAAGTGAGCAAAGCAGCCAGACTGAGCCAGGAAATGTCAGAAATGCCTCTGTCAACACTGCAGCTGAAGCAAGCAGGCAGGCAGGCAGGCAGCTTCTTAATTATTGATAGTGCTTATAAATAAATGCTGGGGCAGGGAGGAGAAGGTTATAATAGAGCAGAGGAGCCACTTCTGTGTGGGGGAGGGAACCTGAGAACTTGCTTGTTTTAAAGGTCATTTAGTTTTGCCTCTGTTTCCCCTTTTTTTCTGTAAAACTCAGTGATATTTGAGTTGGTGGATTGTCTTCCCTGTGCATCTTCTTCTTGCACCTGTCTAACCTGGCCAGCCAGGAGGAGGAGAAAGGAAAGACACCCGTGAGGGCAGCGAGAGAAAGAAGGGGGAGGGAGGGAGGAAACACTGTGTGGAATGTGGGACAAACAGGCAAACGAGGAGACAACGAAATTAGTAGAGCAGCAAATCCCAACCCAAGTGTAAATAATTTTTCACCATGTGAAAAGAAGGTCTACATAAGCTCAGATTTATCTTCCTGTTCCTGGAGCTCAAGCCCAGGCAACCTCTGATGCAAAGCAAGAGGGAAGTGCGTGACACGAGGCTGGGCAAGGACTAGGAGATGTAGGGATCTTGGTTGGGGACTGGAATAGTAACCCAGTGTCTGCATACCCTCAGGGACTTTTGCAGCAGGCTCAGGGCGGTGTGTCCCAGAAAAACCAGACTGTGTGACAGCAATAGTTCTGGGATAGGGATCCCACATCCAGCTGAAAACACAGGAAAGGTTTTGGATTAAGATTTTGCACTGGAATTACACCAGTACTTTGAGACTGACAGCTCCCATAGGAGTCTCAAGTGATTGTGCACAGTAGGACTTCACTACTTGGTCTGTAAGCTCCAGCTTACAGAAGTGAACACACAGGCACTGGGTGCAATACAGACTCAGGCACTATGCAGCTTATTCTAATCTATACCACAGCAGACTCTACAGGGTCTTCCATCCCCCCCAGGCCCAAGGGAGCCAATGCATGTGGTGGGCAGCAGCACCCCAGTGCCTGGAGCTGGCTGTGGATATAGCTTTGGGTGCAGCTTTGCTCACCTTTCCACTGGAGCCTGCCATGGTTACACACCTGCAGGATGAGCAGCTCTGCAGTGCATGGGGGGTGCAGCAACACACAGCTCTCTGGATGCAGACTGGGTAACACCATGACAGCCTCACTGCATTACCTCTGTGCTGACAGCCTGGGACATCACAGCCACCCTCCAGTGACCCAGAATGACATCAATCAATCAAAATTCAGCCCTCGATGGAAACGGGCTGCTCCCAGTCAGGAGGGTGCTCCTGACAACAGTTGGGATGCTGATGGGGAGGAGATATAAGGTGCAGCAGAAGCATTCTCCCAGCCCTGTGGGCTCACCAGGTGCTTTCTGGAGGAGAGAGGAGCTTTGCTGCAGCTGAGGAAGTCACGGCTCTCTGCAAGCGGCATGGAAACGCCAGCTGCAATCCAGGCTGAGGAGCTGAATGCAAAGTACTGGTGCTCTCACGCAGGGAACCAGCTGGGCGTGAAGGGCAAAGGCAGGCTGCTGGGATTCCCCAGGAAACGCCTCTCCTGCCGCCTCGGGTGCTCACCATGCTGCTGTGGGCAGTTCTGTGGTGGAAACTTCTCTTCCCCAAAACATGCTCCCCAGAAGCCAGGAACCCAGAGCTGGAGGGGTGATTCAGCCATGGGGTGTTCCTGCCCAGCCCATGCTGCCTGTTCCACAGCTGAACACCTCTAGCACAGAACCATCTCTCCCCTTTCCCAAGCATCTGGGATGTAGGTGAGCAGCAGCACTGGCTCGACACAGCCCTGAGCTGCTGCTGAGGGATGGGAAGTCTCCCCTTGCCATAGCTGCTGGGTCTGTGATTCCCCTCCACAGCCTTGAGTGTGCTGTGCAGCAGCTGCAGGAGCAGGGAGCCTGCAAGTGTAACCCAGAATCCCAGATCTGTGGATGCTTGGGTTCCTGGATTACACGTGTACATGTGTGATGTGACCAGTTCAGCGCACACTATCACTATGCATGTAGAGTCACAGAATCATAGAGCAGTTTGTGTTGGGAAGGACCTTTAAAGGTCATTTCTGGTTCCCTGCTGCTGAGGTGCTCTCCCTCCCTGCAGGGCTCAGCTTGGACATGCTGTATTATGTTCAGTGTCTCAGGGAGATGGCTCAGCACCAGATCTGATGGACCAAGCCCCACAGCTTTTGAGCTTGGTACGCTTTTAACATCCTCTGCACGGCTCAGCTCTGCAACTACCACAACAATCCCAGGACCTTCCTGAAGTGAGTCCTATGGCACCCATGGTGCAGCATGTCAAGGCCCTGCAGCACCCTGTGCAAAGGGCCTCTCCCAGACCTTGTGTGCCAGCCTCCCAGTCTGCAGCCCAGGCTACTGAGTGAAGCTCCTGGAACAAAGTGAGAAGAGACACGCAAATACTTTCTGCTCCCCTTTTACCAATGTCAGGTAGTTGCTCGGGGTTGCTGCTGGCAAGCCCTTGCATTGCAGGTGCCCTGAAGGGACCTCAGGGTCCATCTGGCCTCATGAAGGTGCTGCCAACCTGACAGCACTGGCTCACAGCAAAAACCCCATCATCTTTTAATTACTTTCCCACTTCCTGCTGTCCCTTCTGTGTGCATGTGTTTGGAGGTGCAAATGTGTGCCCAGGACACTGCCTGCACCTCAGATCTTTGATGTTTGTAAGGGAATGTAGGCTGCAATTTAACCAGAGAACTCTATTTCACACTTGTGATTCATTTCCCAAAGCCTTGCCAGCTAAACATTGCCTGACCTGCTGCTGACATGCAGGGCATGCCAGGCATAAATGTGGCAGCTACTGCAGCTGCAGCACAGTATGTGAATGTCTTGTCTTGCAGCAGGGAAAGAGGAGGATGGGATGTAAGTCTGCACACTAGGACTTCACCAGGAGAAGCAAGGAAATGCCCTTTCCTAGAATCAGCACCCTGGCATGGCTGCAGCACAAACTCCAGCATTTCTACGGCAGTGACCCACTTTACCAGCCTGAAGTGATGTGGGCACCACGGATGACTCCACAGAATCACTCTTTGGTAGGATAAGATCCATTTTCTCCTTCAATTCCAGAACACTTTCAGTGCTACTGCACTTACAAGATTAGGATTTGGTTATGCTGTGATATCATTGATTCTTGCAAGCTCAGAAAGGATACGGGAAATACTGAATTTCATGGCTATAAAATCCAAGAGCACGAAAAAGGAGAAAGAAAATGGGGTTCTCAAGACAGCCCCAGATGAGGCAGAAGAGCACCACAGCAGCAGCTGCAGCCCTCTTACAGATCAGGTAGTTCTTAAGGCTTGTAGGAAGGTGGTGCAGGAGATGCAGCAGGCCTGGGTGCAGTAGGTGCTGGGGCTGCTGCAAATACTCTGGGAACAGAGAGTCATTTTCCCAAGGAACACAGGAGGGGACGAACAGACCTGAAGTGCCAAGGCATCAGGTCTTTGGTGCTCACTCACCACTCAGTGCTGAGAGCCAACAGGTCCTGCAGTGGAGATGGATCTCCTTTCAACAGCTTTAAGAGCCACTGCTCTGTGGTGCCTCTAGCAGCAGCCCTTCAACTTCCATGGGAGTGGTGTCAGGGGCTGAGTAACGGCATTACCTGGAAGGGCAGGACCCAGACCTCTGCCTTTTATAGGGCTGGGCAAAAGTCTATGAGGTCCAGTGGCTTTTAAGCTAATAATCAAGCCAAAGCAGGTTAATTCCATAAGGCTGCTGCTGGCAAACTCAGGCTTTGCTTTTGGAGCATCATGCAGGAGCAGCTCAAGCCAGCATTCCTTTCCTCCTCCTCACACCTACTCTCCAACACCGAGAGGAGACATCATCTCCTGTAGCAGCTATTAATAAAGTAACACAACAGCACTCTGGGAAAGAGCCTTCCCAGTAACACAGAGCACCCCTTCCCAACCCCACCTGGTGCTGCTGGGACCCCAGTGAAACACGGGAATTGTGTAACACTGGGCACTGGTGCTGCTTTCAGCTGATGGCATGAACCATCCTCTGGGACTCCACACACCCTCTCCAGCACCCTACCAGCCTTGTCACAAGGCTGAGGTGTTCCAGCTCTGCCCAGTGCTCAGATGCAGCAGGGATGTTAGGAGTACCAGCAGCACCTCTGCATCCAGAAATGGAAAGAATTTTGAGAAGGCACCAAGCTTCTCTGCTACAGTGGAATACAGGCAGGGTCTGGGATGAGCAGCAACCTGTCCTGCTGGCAGTGATGAAAGAAAGGGTCCTATGCACTCCTCTGATGGCTGAACTCTTGGCAGCAGGGGCAGATGCCCGTGACCTTGGCTCACAGATCCCTTTGCAATAAGCCCTGCTTTAAGCTTCCTGGCTGGAAGCAGCATATACTGAACCAAAGGCCAAAGGTCTGCACTCTTGCTGTAGCTGTCAGTGATTTGGGGGAGAAGGGGAAGATAGCTGGGAGTACCACCAGCCTCTAAAGACTCCCCATTCCTTCTACCTCTGAGTCCTCGTGTTTGTATCTGGCACTTTCCAATGCACAATCAGCTGCCACATAAAACCACAGGGACCACATATGAGATTTTGGGCTGGACAACCACTGGGATATGGAAGAAAACCAAACTTATAATGCCCCTCAAAGTCCACATCCCTTTTTCTTCTAAGATAAGCTGTTCACTGAAGAGAAGGGAAACATGGCTCTGTTCACAGCAGCTTTCCTCCTCCCTCAGGCAGACAGTCAAGTGGGAAGCCTCTTGTTTGGACACAGCCATTCCCCACTACATCCTCTTCACTAATCTGTATCTATGTGACAGCCATTTCCTGCTACCCATCCATCACCATCACTGTGCTTCTACCCCTCCTCTGTCTCTCCCCAAAAGCAGGCAGCTACTGCTCCTCTAGTTCCCTTCACAGTGACAGGCAACCCTACCTGCTGGTGAAATTCATCTGTGTCAGGCTGCTCTTGCTGCTCACAGGGTGAAAACCTGCTTGTATCACTATCCTGTTGCACTTTTGCCTCAGGTATCATTTATGATTTCTATTTAGGTCAATACTGTATCTAAAATAACGACGCTTTGGCCAGAAGCTCTCAAAATCACTCTAACACTGAAGTCTGAAATGTCTTTATGAATTGAATTTGCTGGGTCCACCACTGCTTGTGAAAAATAACCAGTTTATGAGACCTGCTCACCTCAACACAAAGCAAGGCACAGTCCTGCTGCAGGGATTTCCACGGTGCAACACAGCAAGTTTCCATTCTCACAACTCATTATAGTAGTGTTGGTTTTTAGGTACAAGCCAGTAAGAAGACAGAAGGAAGGACTTGCAAGGGAGTGGCAGGAAGAGATAAGAACACTCATCCAAAGCAAAGAGGTGGAGAGGGGGACAATTTTGCTCCCTTGGTGCTGAGGACTGGCTTCATCATTCAGCACTACCCACTGCATAGCCTAACAAGCCTGAGTCCAGAAGCAAGGTAGAATTTCTCTAATTTCTAAATTAGAGTAGCATTTTTAATCAGAGGGATGCCCTAAATTCTGCAGTAGGAAGGAATTGCTTAGACAAGAGTAGATACTGACTTCTGGAGCTGCAGGGGCAGAACAAACCCCTCTGCCAGAGCAGAAAAAAAAAAAGGTGCAGCTAACAAGAAACATCAGGTGATTGGATACTCTCTACCCTTTAATGGCTTCAAGATAACAGTGCCAACTCCACACGTTCTCACAGAATCTCTCTGCTGGTCTTGTAGCAAGATTTGCACCATTCCATGAGAAGCAGGATCTGCAACTAGTGCTTTCCAAGGCTCCATCCCCAATGCTCGTGCTGAGAACAGGCAGCACCATTCTGTCAGCAGGGTCTCTGCTGATCCTGGATGGTCAGAAGTCAAGTGCTCCAAGGCAGTGGTTGCAGCAATGTTCATCTGCTAATCCTTTCAGATGGGCAGAATATAAGCTTGGTATCAAATGTCCAGCTGGGTGCATACAGCTGTCCTGGCACTAAAGCATCACAGTTTGCTCTGAGCGAACTCCAGTGCAGTAGTCAGGGCTCCCTGCATGCCTCTGGCATTTCCACTGCCCTTAGCTACGATAGGAGAGCCTCCTGCCTTCCCCTCCATCTGTGTACAGACAGCCACGGCCCAGTCAGCAGCAGAGAACTCAGGGATGCATTTCTGGGGAAGAGATACAGGCAAGTTATTTGTACTGTGGGGCAGCCTGCAGCCTGTGAATAAAGAAAGGTAACAGCATCCTCTCCTCACCCAGCCTGAGGCACTCATGACTGTGAGGACCACAAGGGCTGAGCTTACATGTTAACCTGTGTCTTGCCCTTGGGCAAACACAGCCTGCAGGATCCAGGGATATCTGTGCCCAGCAGAGACTGAAAGCACATCTGGTCCCACTGCAGTCATCTCAGGTCCTGCTCTGGTGGGATTAACCCCCAACACTGTGCATAACCCCAGGAAAAGCCTCAAGCAGGACCTGCTAAGCAGTGGGTCCAGCCCCCCTTGGCAGGCAGGCTCCCCTTGTCTACATCAGGGTTCTGCTTACCTTGGATACCTGACAGGCACAGAGCACCTCACCCGAAGCCTGAGGGCTGAGCAGCAAGACAGATGTGCCAGGAGACTTGTCACACAGCTGGTTAACAACTTTCATTAGGATCTAGGAGAGGCAGGGAGAAGAGAGGTCAGGCAACAGCAAAGGAGACCAGCATCCAGCAGAAAAAGTGCCCAACAGCCCTCTCTTGCTGTTTGAAGCACCTGAGGTACTGCTGGGCCAACAAAGAATGTGGAGTACTCACAGAGAGGGAATCAGCTGGGACAGTATCAATGATGACAGGCTGGTTGCAGTATTTTGCTAGCAAGATTTGTGCTGCATTCTCAGCCTGGAGGGAGAAAAACACAGCACTTAGAAGGACTACAGGTGGCACAGGGTGGGCTGGATGGGGGGTATATCCATGTAATATATACACAAAGGGAATGCAAGTGCTGCTCTGTGGGACAGACGGGAGATGTTTGATAGCAGAAGTCAAAGTAAGACTAGCAGACCGAAATCTCCATATGGAGACCTGTACAGCCCTCCCTCCCCAAATGCAAGCAGCAATGAAACCCTGTGAGAAGTGGAATAGAGAGTGACTCATTCAGTCTCCAGCCTCTCTCCTGGACCTATACAGTGCCACATGTCTCAGGAAAGCTTCTGTGGCAAGATAATCCTACTTTAAGAAAGGGATAATTCTTCCTGAGATCTCTAAGTTAGCAATAAGTATTTCTAATCTGTTTTTAATGTAAATTGGCAGAGCACAAACACATAGGAAGCACAGCAATATCCATGTGGCTGAAGAAAGACTCTGTCCTGCCACTGTCTGACTGTATAACTTTGTTAAGCTCACTGTGAGGTCCATCTCATCTTCTCCATGCATAAACAAGAAGCTGATGCCCAATGCCTAATTGGTGCTGGCCAAAAGTGCTGGTATGGGGCTCTGTTCTCACAGGCAGGGAGACATGGAAATTCTGCAGGTGCTAAAAGGCTGGCCAGTTATTTTCTGCATTTTAAACAATGGTCCCATAAACAATGCCTAGTGAAATCAACTAAACACAGGGCTTTTATAGCACTGTGTGTGATTGTAGGGGCTTTCTTCTGCCTTCTGAGACCCTAGTGGCTGAGTGGCTGTGAAGTGGGACAGAGACACCAGGTCCACTGGTGTGTGCTATGAGCTGGCTGCAAGTCAGTGTGCTGCAGCCTCAGTACCTGCTGCAGCTCCAGCTTCTTGATGGCTGTGTTGGCTGTTCGCTGTAGTGCTTTCAGGATGGTCTGTAGCTCTTTTCTTTGCCACTGGGGCATTGCAGCATTGGCCACCACCTGCAAGACAATTTGCTCTGTAAGAACACAAAACTGTACCCCTAGATATAAAGTGCTAGTTCTCTGGGAGGTCAGGCCTCTTCCCAGACCCTGCTATAACCCATGTGATCAGGGCAGCCACTGTGCTGAGCAGCTTTCCCTTTTCAGCTGGCCACCTGCAACACAGCCACCTGGACACTGGCAAAAATCCTTATGACCAAAGAGGCAACAGCAGGTAGCAACTTGCCCTTGCTATTGACCATGGTAAGATGGAAACCTGATAGGGAAAAAGTCATGTGTCTCATGTGCCCATGCTGGGCTCTTTCTGTATAGGAGTGTAATCCTTACTTTGGTCAACTGGCCCACTTCTTTGGAGAGGTTCTGCATCTCAGGAATAGAGGTGATCCTCTGCTTCATTCGTAGGGAGACAGAGTCCACTTCTGTAGCCAAGCACTGGCCTAACTCCCGGGCCTGCAGAGATGGAAGGAATGCATGCTTCAAATGCAGCAACAGAAACAGCCCACAGGGATGGAGAAAGTGGGGAGACAGTAGGGTCATGGACACTGAAGTGCTGCTCAGAACCCAGTAAGAAGACACCTACAGATGGTTTAGGAATGACTGTTCTTGCAAGACTCTGAACTACAACATTCCTCTCTAGATTTTCAACTAACACTAGGTGGTCACGTTCAGGCAGACCAACCTGTTGAGCTTTATGTGGCATTTTTGGTCAAAATTCATGTTTCCTCAAAAATTTGCACCAAAATCATCAGGATTTCATTGAGGAAAAACTGGGGAGCTTTCTGGAGCAGCTTAGAACTTTTTTTCCATTAGCAAATGCAATCTTGAAACTGCTGACTGAAGAAACAAGAGAGAAACACTAACACTAAAAGAAACCTTATCAGCTGTTCAAGCATATTTTCTGTGTTTACCTATCCTAATATATTTCTTATTGCTTTCACCAACAATGCTACTATGAATAACTTTTAAAACAGCTATTACAAGCTTTTCTCACCTGTGCCAATCCTTATGGTTCAGAGCAGTTCTTCCCTGCCAGATCTTTGTGCCCAGGATGGTCCTGCAAGATTTTAGAGCAGGACAGCAGAGGACTGCTCTGCCTAGCTAGAATACACAACCCTTGTTTTAAATAATTCTCTCATGCCTGCAGCCTCCCTTGTCTCATTAACACTTGCACAGAGCTCCTCCCGAGGGCTCTCCAGGTCAGCACTTCCAGCAAAGCATGCAGATGTGCCCTGCAGCTTTTTGTTCTTCTGCATGAAGAAAAGCCTCTCTAGGACACAGATGCACAGGGGATGGCCAGCCAAAAAGTAACAGATTTGCAGGGGTGGGCTTTGCCTTTAGTCTTTCCAATTCCAGTGACTATGAGTCACTCTCCTCTGACAGCAGCCTTAAAGGAAGAGGGAAGGCTTATGGGGCACCTGAAACCTCCAAATGCTCAAAGGACAGAGTGATCTCACTGACACAATAGTAGGTTGCTTACTTTTTATACAGAACCAGCGAGACCAGAATCACAGTTTAGCAGGAAAAAGACTGAAGAAAGGAAGCAAAAGGGTTGTAAGAATGAGGCCAAAACCCTGCAATCATAAAGTGCAAATCCAGCTGTGACAAGCAGGAGGCGAAATCGATGCACAAAGAATTACACCTTAAAATACCTACTGGGGGATTGAAATTTATAGACCAGAGGCTTCCTGGTATTTTGTGCAAGTTTTTATTTTGGAAAAGGGGATCTGAAGGGAGAAATGAAGGTCAAGGAGAAAGAGAACTAGGATGGGAGGGAAAGGAGGTGAATAGTGAGGTACAGTAGCAAGGCTGAAGCAGGAAGCCAGATGTGAGCACAGCAGGGAGGCTCCAACCAAAGCAGTGGGGAACTAATTGTCTATGAGGATCCTACAAAGTTTGGTCCTTCTGGCACTGCCTTGACATGGCAGAAATCTCAGTTCCCTCTTTCTTACCTCTTTGGCTTGTCCCCCTGTCACTGCAATGACACGGCTAATCCCTTTGACAAGCTGACGCTCGCTGATGATAGCCAGATCTTCCACAGATCCTGTTTGCAGAAGGTGCCTAAAACGTCAGCAGAGAACAGGAAAGAAAGCAAGTTGCTCTTTGCAAACAGAAATCAGGAACTCTACTTGCTTTTCCAAAAACTCTAAAGCTCAGCAGCCCTTTCCAAATCCTAATCCCAATACCTTGAATCCTTTCCCATCCCTAAAATCCTGATGGTACCCTGTCAGGCAAGAGACAGCAGAGTTGAGGCTACTGCAGAGGAACTTCTGTGCTACCTGCCCAGCAGGCTCCAGTCAAACGGTGCAGCCAAGTTCTGTCCTCCTTTCCTCTCCTCCAGCAGTGAGATGATTTGGCATTTTTCCCTTCTACTCAGCTGCTACTCCACCACTGTCTTGTCAGGCCAGCTCACTGCCTGGCCAGTAGACTTCAGACAAAGGATAGTTGTGCAGTCTCAGGACACTGACAACCTCCCTTCTTGTTTATTCAATGCTGGATAGGAAAACTACAGTGTCTCAGGTTCTGTTGCCACAAGTAATCATTCCAGACATCTTCATAAGAATTGATCATCTCTCCTCCCATGCAGTTGCTTGTCCCACTACTCCCACAAGAAGATCTCATGGCTAGAAAACTGCTCATTTTCAGCTCCATCTGCTCTAAGGCCAGTTTGTTCCTTCTTTTTTTTTTGAGTCAGCACTGTCCTAAGATGGATTAACTTTTCTTCTACTCTCATTACTGCTAAAAGCAGAAGAGAATGAAGATAATTAATTAAAATAATCAGAGCAGTCTGAAGTTCTCACAGCTGAACTGGAGATGCAATCCCAAAGGCAAAGCACTACAACCCTGGTGTGACAGGTAATGCACACCTTTCCCATACTCTGCTGGTGCTCTGTGGCTTCCACATTGGTTTCAGACTATAAAAGAAGGAAAAATGCTGTGCATTTCATTAAAGTTTGCTCACTCTGGAACTTCCAAAGCTTTGTAACTAGCCCATCCTGTCCTCATAATATTTTTCCAGCTATGAAACTTAGTTTCACAGGGACAGGGAGGTGATCTTGTAATGATGTTTCTACCTCAGCCACCAGTGCACTCAAAACTGGCTGCAAGTAAAAGTCACTTACGTCCCACAGCAGAGCTCCACAGAGGTCTGCATTGCAGCCTCAGAGTCACAGGTCAGCACATTCTCCACAGGGACCCCCAGGGACACTATCCTCACTGGATCTGGATACTCCTGACAGAGGAGACAGGGGTCAGCAGCTAACAACATGGTTGTTCAGGGGCACTTACAGACTAACTACATGGCTTCAGGTGTTTGCCGTATCTTCCCCCTATTCTAGAGCAGCCCCTGAGTCAGGCCTGGCACTACTTCTCCACAACCAGCCACCAATGTGGAAAAAAACTGTTGGTAACACAAAGGCTTTCAGTCCACAAGCATGAACAGAAAGCCTGTGCATCACATGTTTTACAACAGTGTCCTGAGATCTCATCTCTGTCCTGTTTTCCCTTCTGAGTTTTGGGACACAGTTCCCTTACAGAAACATGTTGTGTCAACATCTCGTGTCCCAGATGATTCCTGCTGAAGAAGGCTCAAGAAGATGTGTGCTGCCATCCTGCCATACCTCATCCACTGCTCGGAGTCCCTGAACTCTTCTCGCCAGTGTGAGGGGGACTTCAGCCATATGCACCGCCTCATTTTTTTGGATCAGATCCTGGACCACCTGCTCCACTTGCTGCAGCTGCTCCACGGTCACATGGCCCTGAGGAAGCAAATCATCCACATTCAGGAGAAGCCTCCTGAGAGGTAGAGAACGAGGGAGGGAGAACTGGGGCACAGCCACCAGATGACTCAGCTTGGGCACACCACTCTTCCTCTGCATCTCCATCTTCTCTGCTTGTAAAAGGGACCTGTGAACATCATGGCCCTCCCACCTTCTTCTCCCATGAGAGGTAAGGATTTCTGATGCAAGAGCATCAGCCAGTCTCCAAAAGAGATAGTGGAATGAGTGACAGGTTACCAGGGCCAGCACTCAGCCTGACCCAAAGCTTCACAAATAGTCTCACCTGAATGTCCAGTACAGACATCAGATATGTGCCACAGCCAAGCACCATCTCTCAAAGACTCCTTTACACTATTTTGTGTCAGTCCCATGACCACTGGCCTTGCTAAGTCCTTTCCCTTCTGACCCCCCCTTTATCCCTTCAGCAAGACCTGCTCAGGGTCAGGTGAATGCAAAATGGACACAGCCACATCCAGAAGACCAGGCTTCATTACTCAGATAAAATGACTTGTCTCTAAAGGAGCAATTATGGGGAGAGGGGAAAAATCCCTGGAGAGAAGAGCCGTACTGGAATGCTGGTACTGCTGAGAACTAGGGAACTGGATTCAGTCACCTTGGTGTCGAAGTCGAAGCGCAGGCGCTCTGCTGTCACGTGGGAGCCCCGCTGCTCGGTGCTGTCACCCAGGACCCGCCGCAGCGCGAAGTTCAGCAGGTGGGTGGCCGTGTGGTTCGTCATGCACGCCACGCGCTGCGCCTGGAGGCACACAGCAGTCATGGAGTGCTGCCTCCCCACAGCTCAGGGGAGCAGGGCATGGCACGAAGAGACAAGGAAAAGGCTGCTTACGAGGGGATAGAGAAGATGGAGGAAAAAACATGGGCAGTACAGCTGTCACATGAGTTATGTGACAGGGCAGATCTAACTCTTTTTTTCCATAGGATCATCTTTGTTAAACAGTAAAGGGTAGGTGGATACTTTTGGACAGACCAATGGCTCACAAAGATTACAGAGTCACTTGTGGTATCTCCTTCCCACTGCACACTATGATGAAGAACAGTCTCAAGAATACAAGGGACAAAGATCTGTGCCCAGGTTACTTAGGACATCACAAGGAAAAGGTTAAGAGTACTAAGTGATCACCTCATCCACAAAGAGCTGCACTTGGTCACCAGCACGCAGGGTTTCCACAGCAGTGACCTCATGGACCACATAGCCACCACAGAGACGAACTGACTCTACAGGAAAGAGCACATCCTGAGCAAAGAGACAGAAAAATGAGTTAGGACACAGGAAAGATCCAGATACCTGTGTTATGTACCTGCTTGACCCGAATGGGAAACACAGTTTCCACCAATCCCTAAAAGATAGGAAAAAGCAGAGAGCAGCTCACTGCAAACTTTACCCAAGTGTCTCAGACCTTGCCTGCACCCAGCCATTCACTACACAGTATGTTGAGGCTGCCAGCTTGCAGTAGAGGGGCAGTAACATCATCCATGCTGACAAATTTTCTTAGTAAGTATGCTCATCTGTGAGAAAAAGAACAGTATCTCCCAAGGCACCTGTCTCTGGCATCCAAGGTACCATTTCTGCCTCATTGGGATGGCAACAAAACTAGACCACCACTTTAGCTTGGGGAGAAGTGCTGTAACACTCTGCAAGGCTAAAAAGGCCCAGGAGTCATTATCAAGAGCTGGAAATAGGGAAAGGAGAAAAGGCTGCACTGTGTGTAACTTCCCAGGACAGGGCCAAAGCTCTCCCTTTGGCAAGGCTGAAGGAACTTGCTGCAGAAGTGGAGGTCCTCCCTGATGCTCTTGGGGGGAATAAGTGTTTTTGCACTGGATCTCAGGTTTGGCAGCACTTGCAGCTGTCCAGGACTGACCAGAGAGAAGCTACGCAGTTCAGACTCTCTGATCCATGATTGCCTTCTCTCAGCATTACAACCCCAGCTGGCAAGCACACAGCATATCGAAGGAAGACCTGAGAAGACTACAGTCTTCCTCAGCAAGTTGCAAAGGGCCATGAGAGACAACCAGAGCAGCAAGAATGCCCTTGTGAAGTTACTGCTGATTCTGCCTTATCCCACCAACTCTGATTCTAAGCCAAGGGAACTGTCAAGAGTCAGCAGCTTGCAAATTAACAGAGTAGAACAACCCGTCCCTTAGGGAATTTTACCTGGTCTCAGAACCCATGGCAGTCTTGGGTTAGGCGGCAAAGGGCCTTACCTGCTGTCCTAAACGTATCATGTAGCCTTGGTCAGAGTCTTGCCCTCCCTGCTCTGCATAGAAGTTAGTCCTGTCCAAGATGACACCACAGCGTTGCCCTGCCCCAACCTCCTTATGGAGAGACTGATCTCTGTACAGCATCAGGACAGTGGCCTGGCATGGGCTGAACTCTGTCAGGGGGAAGAAGACAGCAGCAGTTAGTGCCTACAGCCTGTCAGACTGCAACAGGAAAGGAACGATCACTTCCCTGTGCCAACACTTGGGCTATACTGAAAGCTGGCATTTTGCCTTGGTAGGAGAGGAACAGCTACTGGCAGAAAGGACAAAGGACTGGAACTAAGTCACTCCTCCCTTACCTAATGACAGAACTGCTGAGTAGCAGCTAAGTAGGCATTGGACAGCAGGGACATCCAATCTGGCTCCACAAGAGCCTGGTAGAAGAAAATGTGGCACAGACACATCTGCATCTTGCTACACTGCAAGCTTGGCAGACCTGACTGACTTTTATGAAGATGTTGTGGATAGGGGACAGCAGGGATGTCACCTTCCTGGATACAGCAAGCTTCTAACATGCTTTCCTGTGGGGTCCTTGAACCCAAACTTGGGCACTATAAACAAGTGAACCATAAGGTGGGTATGTAATTGGCTGGGCAGAGGGCCCAGTGACAATCACTCAGTTATGTTCAATGTTTAATCGCTCAATGTTAACTGATATTCAGCTAATAGTAGTGCTACCTGGTGGCTGATATAAGGAACAGCACCACTTAACATCTTCATTAATGACTAACCATGACAAAATGGGATGTACCCATATCCCACTTAATTGGCAGGGACTGGCTGATACACTGAAGAACTGGACTGTTTTTTTGAAGGCATCTGAACAGTCTACAGAAATGAACTGACAGAAAACTTAGGTTCTCAGGAACAGGCTGAGCACAAGCTAGCAGGGTGCACTTGCAGCAAAGAAGGCTGCCTGCCTGATGAGCTATATAAACACAAACATAGCCAGTAGGTCAAAGAAAGAGGTTATTCCTCCCTATTTAGCATTTGCGAGACTACATCTAGAGTACAGGAAATTCTGGCTGAACATAAAGAAAAAAACCTTTACACACTAAGAGTGTTAAAGAACAGGGAACAGTTAGGCTGTGAGATTTTTGTCCCTGAAGACAATGAAAACTTAAATGGACAAGGTTCTAAGCAATGTGATCCAACTGTGAAACTGATGCTACTTTTAACAAGAAATTGGACATCCAGAGATCCCCTTCAACCCAAATTATTCCATGATTCATGAAGGTGAGAAGGTGAGACAGTTCTAGCTTGGAGATTTCAGCCAATGTCACTGCTAGGCTTTTTTCCTCTGTTGTGCTCTTGCTGTAGAATATATAGCTTGAATGGCCTCACTTTCTGCTTAGCGTGGGCTGCTGCCAGCACACTGGGTAAAAGGGAGTTGGCTGTACCCAGACATCTCTAATTGTCTATGACAGCCACACCACCTCTTGCTCCCTGTGGCTCATGTTCATACAGTATCAGCAACCTCAGTTACCCTAGATGACCAAAAGCCTGCACTGGCACCTAGTGGTCTGCCACGGAAACAGCAAGCACACAGTTTCACACTACTACCTGAAACCTTTGCCTAATTATCCTTCTTTCTCCCAGGTGCACACACCCAGAAGCTGGATTGTTGGAGACAGACTTATCTCTAGAAGAAATCAACAGTCCCTGTTTCACACTGCACCCAGTGGTGCCAACCCAGAGCTGAGCCTTGTTACCAGCCCAGAGCCTTCCTAGGGACGTACCAACAGCACTAAGAAAAGCACCCAGTTTGGGATGAGGTGCAGGGGCAGGGAAAAGATGCGGCAGCAAAAGCAGCCATGTGAGGGACTCCAGCAGAGCGTGCTCTGCAGGTGGGCAGGCACTCACCGTAGTGGCCGTGCTGCCCCAGCCTGTAGGCGTACTTCGGAGAGTCGTCGGTAGCAGGCACATTGCTGCTCTGCAGCCGAGCCAGAGAGTGCACATCCAGGTGGGTGTTCGTGCTCCCTGGCTGTCCTGCCTGCGAGCCACCAGCCTTCCGCTGCAGCAGAGCAAAGGCACAGTTAGATGGCAGATCCCTGGGGGCAAGCAAGCAGCTAACTGCAGGTATAATGCTAGGAATTACTTCTTCCACCTTCATGGAAAAGCTACACCCAGGCTGATGTAGGCTACTGCTAACCCCATCCCTTCAAACCTCACAAGCACTGAATACCACTCAGTGCTAGCCTTGAGCCAGGCTACGCCAACTGCTAACACATCCCTCCTGGGACGGCTTGCTGTGTAGCTGTGAAGCTTCTAGGCCATTAAAGCACAGGAGAGCAGGGCCTCAAATCAATTACTGCACAGCAGGGTGGTGATGGTGGGTGGGCAGTGCATGTATTTCAGTACTAGAGAGATCAAGATTTTGTACACTCTTAATAAATAATCTGTTGCTTGAGCTGTCTAAGCTGGTTCTACTTTGTGTGAGAAGTTAGACTACATGACCAACAGAGGACTGTCCTAACCTATATAAATATTTTATAACCTTCACTGCAGCAACAATCAGCATCATAAAATACCTGAAGAAAAATCACCAACCAATACTTCAGTTCCACATACAGAAACAAGGGAATTGTGATGATACTGCTATTTCAGACTCGCTTTCTCTTCAGGGAGTAGGCATGCAGCCCTGTGGTGCTCTGAAGAGCCTCAGCAGTGAAAGGGATCCTGCTTCCATGCTCCCAGAAGACAGGTAAAGCTTTGAATTATTCTGACAAGGAAGGTCTCCTCTGTTTTTCAGACTTCAACACCTCCTACCTTTGCATCTTCCAGAAGAAGTTCATCAAAAGCAGCTGAATCCAAACTGATTCCCTTTTCTTCAAGCATCAAGTCAATCAGATCCAGAGGGAATCCCAAACTCCCATAGAGTGACCAGGCTACTTCAGCTGTAAGACAAAAAGAAGGACAAGAACTCTGTGTGAACACAGAAAGCAAAGGCATCTCAAGATTTGTCTGGATGGGACCAATCTAGTGCTTGCTTTGGTAACTGGATCCACCTGTATTGTGTGCAACTGTACAGTTAATGGGGAAGAGAAGCCATGGAGTTCTTCTCGCATGAGACTGAGTATTAATAGTGCTCCACAGCCCCATTCCTGATAAAATTCAGTGTAGCACATCTAGACAGGGAGCTGCACTAGTTGGGTCCTGTGCCACTCCTCTCAGCTGCATCTTACAATGACCTTGTTGATCAGTCAATAAAACAGCAAGGGAATGTTTCTAACTTGCCTGGTGCCCAGTTTGTTGTGAGGATGAAGTACTAGAAGGCAACTGCAATCTGACAAAAGGAACATCTGCTCCTCTGTCTGGGGCTAGACAGTCACAGAAAATGCAGGGCTGGCAAACATCCACCAGTTTTGACTGAAATGCTTGTGAGGACCTGGAGCAAACTGTCTCTAAGTGCAGCTTGTCAGAGGAGGGACACTCACCTGGGAAATTTGTGGAGGGCTCCATCTGTTGCACTGTCTGTTCGATGATGCGCCTCCCACGCTCCAGGGAGGACAGAAATGCAGCCTCATTCTCATTGATGATATCCTTGATCTGCCCAAGGATCAGAAGAAGGTAAGCCACAACATCTCAGGAAGTCCCCCAGCTCAGCTCAGCCCTGCTCAGTCAGCTCAAAGCACGTCAACCAGCCTTTTGTTCTGCACGTACCCATCACAACATGGCTCTGATGCATTATTGAACAGTGCCAAAGTCATTGTGCCTCCTGTCACCATTCCTGTCAAGGAAATATTGACCATCCACGCGGGGAAGGCTTTAAGCTGACAAATGTTCCCTACTGGGCATTCATATCTGTGACCCAATTGCAGCTGTATGTCTGGAACAGCCAGAGAAGTTGCTGTCAGTGGAAGCAAGCTGGGACGAGCCTTAAATCATCACTCCACTTTAGACAAAGGGTACCCAGGCGAGGACAGGCTGTACTCACACGCAACATAAAAAGCTACTGTAGCTTTTTTAGAGCAACAGCCCTTTTACACAGGACATGCAGCTCCTGGTAAGGATCTAGTGGAGCTCCCACATGGAAATCTGCCACAGATAGTTCCTGAGCCCAGCACATCTCAGCCCACCCACAAGAACACTGTTATGGAGGAGGCAATGCAAACTCCTCCAGCTAAGTCCCAAGGGCGGGCTGATTTTTGGCCCTGAAAGCAGTGCCTCACAAACATAATTCACAGGGATTCCACATTACTCACCTGGTTGGTATTCCTTGTCAGCTCTGGATAAGCATCTCCCTGTGGAAGTAAGCTTCAGTTAGTGATAACATCCTCAGCATCTTCTCAAGGAATCTCACAGCATGCCACAAACATTATAGAGGTTACTTGCATACATTTACACATGCTTGTGCTGACTCTACCATCGATGACACTACACCCCCTCCCTCCCATCACAGCTGATATGGGGACAAGAGGTTTTTAATGCTGGAATGCATAGCATGAGGTATACCTTCCTGGAGCTCCTTCACATCCAAGATGGACTCCTGACAGTGTGCAGAAAACAGACATGGGGGCTGAATAGGATGTGTGATGACCTTTTTCCCCCCAAGAGGGCAGTTTTACTCACCAGCACGTCCACTACAGTAGGCACCAGGGAGGCCAGGAGCCCAGGTGGAGCCTGCAGAACTTCGGAGCAAAAGCGTACAGCCCTGCGCAGGATCCGACGCAGCACCAGTCTGAAAACAGCACAGGATTCCTCAGGCAGCCTTGTGAGTATCCCTTCCCAGCTCCCACATCCAGCATCCCCCAGCTCCTCTGGTCTGATTGATCAGCACAGGCCAGCTGCTCCCAGCACTCTACACCCATCCAAGCGGAATTCTGCAGATTGGAACCACATCCCGGCTCTCATCTTCCTGCCTCCCCAAAAGCTCATGCACTCCCTATGTGGGGCCCACACCTGAACCTCTTCCCTGGCTGTTCATATTCCTTTCTAGACCTAACTTCCTCCACCCCATGCCATTTCCTTATGTCCTTACTCTGCTCCAGAGAAGCCAGGGTAGATGCCATCGGTGATGCACACGCACAGGGTGCGCACGTGATCTGCCACCACGCGGTAGGCCATGTTCACACGCCCAACATCAGCATCCCCTACCAAACCCTGGTATCTGGGTGCCCTGCAGCCCTAAAAGAGAAAGTAGGGAGACAAATCAGCAGGAAGTAATGGCTGCAGAAGAAGTTTCAATACAAGAGGCAGCCAGCCACGCCTGACATCATGTTTTTCAACTACCTCTGTGTTGTAATTCGGTATTTGAGGTATAATAAATTATATCAAGGTATCCTGTAACCTCCTTCCTGCAAACCCCAGGTCCTGTCTCCCTTTCCGGTCCTGTGACCTTCCCCTGTGTCCTTGTACCCAGCGGGGGTCGGGTATTCCGGTCCCTGTCCCCTCTGTGTCTTCATCCCATTGGCAGCCAGCCAAGGCCACTCCCATTCCCCTCTCCTGAATACCTGTTCCCCAGAGAAACTCGGCCTCTTTCCGGCCATACCATCGCCCTGCAATAAACTGGGACTGAAAGAGCGTCTTTGGTATCCTTCTCCATCCATGATGCGATACTTTGTCTGATCTTAAATAATTAAGAAAAAGACACAGTATATCAGCGTCACCTCTGAGCCTCGTGCACCTAAGATGAACTCATTAAATCCTTCCACAGCACTATAGACTAAGACTTCTGTATCTAACACAGGTCAGCCAATGCCCTGGCAATGAGAAATTTAAGATACTTTGAAGGAAAAACAAATCAGCAGAGCTGATATTCCAGTGGATTTCCAACCTGGAATGCTCCCTTTTTTTCTAGAACACTGCACTGGAACTGGCAGGACATAACCTCCTGTCTCAAGATGCTGCTTAGAAACATTCAGAGAAGGCTGTAGTATGCTAGTCAGCAAGCAGTCTCTGTTCAAGGAGCTTTTGTTGAGGTGTGACTCTGAGCAGAAGCACCATCACCTTGTGAATGGCATCCAAGATGGGAGTGAAGAGATCTGTGTCATAATTGGAGCGTTTGTTCTGCAGAACTGTCACCAGCCTTTCCAGACCCATTCCTGTATCCACATGGTGCTGTGGCAAGGGAAGGAGATTCCCCTCCACCTCTCTGTCATCCAGGCAGGAAAAACAAAAGGCAAAGGAGAAGCAAGGATCAGCTCATGAACAAAAATAAGGAACAGATGAATCAAAGAGAATGGGAAAGTGACAGGGGATGCAAACAGTGGGTGACCCAGCATAAGGAAGCTCAGGGACAAGAGTGACAGCAGCCTGTCTTGGCCCTGTCAGGCAGCCAGGATCTGACCATCACATAGTCAGGATAGGCTGCAATGTAAGAAAAAACGGGGCCAAAGGCCTTCTCCTCCTCCTCCAGGCTGCTGCAGACCTCATGAGATCTCTGGAATGCAGCATTAAGGGAGAATAGGCAGTGAAGGTTGAAGACAGGGAAATAAAGCAAAGGGAACCAAAAGCCATGCTGGACAAGTTTCCATAGCTTCTCTCTTGCTCCTGGCATTGCCACCTTCTGGAAAACAGTGATAAGTCTGACAATATATACATGATTTTGGAGCCAGGCTAGGGGAAAGGCTCTGGAGTTCAGATGAGATGCTTGGTACCTGCTGTACTGCATGAAGACCAAGTTCCAGATCTCCACTACATCGGGGCTGCCCTGGTTCACCAGTGCTGCAGCATTTCTGCCACCACCCACGTGGTCATAGTGGATCTCAGTGCAAGGACCACAGGGACCTGTGTCCCCCATCTCCCAGAAGTTATCCTTCAATGGGAAAGGAAGCACATGACTGGCAGGAACTCTGGAAAGGCAAACAACAGATGTGACAGTGCTGAAGCATACACACAAACCACACAGTAGCCTAGATCACAGAGAAAGTTAGAAGAAAGGAATCCTTTCTTCCTACTACAGACTCAATAAGCAAACACATTAGAATTCCTCTGCTTCTGTTCACACAGAATTACTCTCCTTAGCGAGATTAAGTGGGCCAAACAAGACAGGACCCTAGACTCAGCTCAGAATGACTGGCAAACACAGCCTGGCCCCTTCTGAGCAAGACAGGCTCTACACTGGGTCTGTGGAGCACCTTGCTCTTTGGAGCAGAGGCAGGACCTGAACACCAGCAGTGGCACAAAGCTGGCTGCCTTGGGTTCAAAGCCTACACAGAGTCTGGAATAAGCTCCCAAAGCACAGCAGTGCTCTCTGCAATGGCTGTACCCTCACACTGAAGCAGTCATTGCTCTCTTTCAGGGAACATACTCTTGTGATGGAGAGGAAGCAAAGGATTGGAGATCCTGTATACACTTCACTCAGGCCAGTCAGTTTTAGACACATATCCACACGCACCGATATTACCTGAGAATGAACCAAAAGTTCAAGAGACTCACTGAGCTCAGAGCCCAGCTAACTTTTAACAGCCCAAAGAAACCAGAAACAAAATAGGTTTAAAACATAATCTCTGTCCCCTACAGCTGATCAACTAAAGAGCAAATGCAAAACTGTGGAAAGTGAAATACCAGCACCTGCTGCTAGGAACCTTTTCTCTAACACACTTACCCGAGGTGGAGCCACACGTCCCTGCACTCCTCATCTGGGCTCAGCCCCAGGGAGGGATCTCCACCAAAATAGGTGACATAGAGACGATCTCTGGGGATCTCATACACCTTTGTCAAGAGCTCCCAGGCCATGCTGCATGCCTCCTCCTGCCAAATATAATTGAACCACAGTAATTCAGGTAGGGTCTTTAGAATGGGAGTCAAACAACAAAGAAGTTAATTTCAGCTGCTTCTCTCCTTTTCTAATTGTCAGGTGTATTGCAAAAAGCAGGATGAAGATCAGGAGAGTGAGACAGCTCACTGCTGCCAGTGGAAAACTGGCATTCCTATAATGTTGTGAGACCTATAGCATGGTGTGCATCTATGTGCTTACCAGCAAAGTTACACGGATTATTTTCTTTCCAAAGAAAAAAATGTACCTGACACCTAAAAACCTAGCATCCTTTATTCTTCTACTCTTTCCAAACTTTCCAGTAATAAGCATCAAATGAACTGGGAACCTCTTCTCACCATATTAAGTGGTCAACACCAGAATTCTCACAGAAAACTTTGATTTTTATGTGTCAGTCACAGCTTTGACAGGCTGAGTGCTTTGAGAGTCTGTAGGATACATTCAGTGACAGAGTCCAGGAGCTGACCACCTCTGTTCCAGGCCACAGAGCTCCCAGGAACGAATCTGGATCTTACCAAAACACCTTCTGCACACATTCGTATGGCACTACGGCACAGCTCTGAAAGAAAGGCTATGTTTTTCCCTAGAAAGGGTTCACTCCTATCACCTCACCTTAAAGTAATCCCCAAAGGACCAGTTCCCCAGCATCTCGAAGAAAGTGTGGTGGTAAGTATCTCGGCCCACATCCTCCAGATCGTTGTGCTTGCCTCCCGCGCGCACACACTTCTGGCTGTTCACCACCCGCCGGTGCTGGGCCAGCTCGCTCCGGGGGTGCACTGTGCCCAGGAAGATGGGCTTGAACTGGAAACGAGACACAGCCGCTATTGACAGATGCCACCCAGCGCAGGGGGCTGCGCCGGGGGCTCCTAAACACAGAGTGGGGCAGGCTAGAAGGGACATAGCGGGTCATCCGGTCCAACCCCCCTGCTTAAGCAAAGCGAGCTCTAGGACACACGGCGCAGGATTGCGTTCAGGTAGTTCCTAACCATGGCCAGCGAGGGAGACTCCCAGCGCCCTACGGCCCTACGAGAGGCGGCACGGGCAGCCAGAGCAACGCCGGAGATCTCCGCGGCAGGGGACACCCCAAGGCGGGCCGCCGGTGGGCCGGAGGAGGGCAGTGCGGGAGCGGGGACAGCACCTGGTTCATGCCCGCGTTGACGAAGAGCAGGCGCGGGTCGCCGCGGGGCCGCACGGGGGCCGAGGGCAGGCGGCGGTGGCCGTGGCGCTGCTCGAAGAAGCGCAGGAAGGCGGCGCGGACCTGCCCCGCCGACGGGCCGGCGGCACCGCCGCGGCGGGGGCTGCAGCGCCAGCGGCACGGCACCGCCAGCAGCAGCCGGCGCCGCAGCCGGGCGGCCGCAGCCATGGTGCCCCGCGGCGGATGGGGCGCCCGGAAGGGGCGGTGCGAGGGGGAGGCGGGACGCGGCGGGGCTGCGGAGAAGCGCCGCGGGACGGTGGGAGAGCGCCGCGCCATCGTCCCCGCGGGGCTGCGGCGCACGCGCGGGTCCGGAACGGCCCGGGCTCCGTGAGGGCGGCTGCTCCGGCCCGGCCCGGCCCTGCCCTGCTGCAGCGAGCGCGGCCATGGCGGTGCGCGGGCTGCCGTGCCTGGCCTGGTGCCTCCGCCGAGTCGGGGCCAGCTGCGACTGGCTGCTGCTGGAAGCCGGCACGCAGGTGAGCCGCGCCGGGCTGCGGCCCCTCAGAGCGGGCGGGTGGGCACGGCTCTCGGGGAGCAGTTTGGGGCGGTCTCGTTGTTTCTTACAGGAGGGAGAAGCTCCGCCTCGTCCCGCTTCAGGAGCGGCCGCCGTTGGGGGCCGTTCGGAGGAGCCGCCCTCCCGCCCGGCCTCCCCCGTTCAGCCGGTAACGCCCGAGGGCGCGCCCAGCGCCGGAGTCGCCTTGGCCAAGCCTTCGCTTAGTTTTATCTTTAAATTCTTATTCCGTACTTTTCATATTTCGCGTGACGGTAACGTGAGGACGAAGGGAGTCGGTGGCCTAATTAACAGGGCGATGCTTTGGCGAGGTTAACAATATGTAAGGCATAGAGTATTCAGGTGAAAACGAGGTCACGCTTAAATTATTTTGGTTATGTTTTGGTGCGGTACAGGAGTAGCCGTTTTCTCAGCAATCGTGTTTTTTAGTTGAAAAATGGGCCCTGGTACTCTTCCCTAAAAGCCAGCAGGCAAAGACGTGTGGTGAGGTGGGGGCAGTGTAAAAGGATTGGTGTTCTGCTGGTCAAAATCAGACAGTAGTTAGGTGGTGTGGGTGATGCTGGGGCCGAGGCCTTGTGCTCACACACTGCAAAAGGCACCCATCCAAACGTGTGCTTTGTTACTCTCCCATCCGGGATTTGAAGCCTTGAGATGTGCAAATCTCCTCGGTGAAGGACTGGAGGTAACACAACTTCCAGCCAGGGCACTGATAATTGTGCAGAGAATCCAGTTTGGGCTGTTACTGCTCTGTGTGTTTGCACAGTGGTTGTCACAGGTAGCAGGGAGGCTGATGGCATTCTGGTGCTGTAGGTGTGCCAGGCCACAGAGCACAAACTGCTTTTGCTGGAGATTTAAATCATAATTATAGAATATTCTGAGTTGGTAGGGAACCACAAGAATCATTGAGTCAAACTCCTTACTCTGCACAGGATAGCCCTAAGAATGACACTACACGGCTGAGAGTGTTGTCCAAATAGTTCTGGAACCCTGTCAGGCTTGGTGCTGTGACCACTGTGGTGCCAAAGGACACTGCTGAGGTGTGGGGATGTGCTGTGACTTGCCAGTACTGCTGGGAGCAGCCCTGAGCTCCAGCAGGCGAGTGGTAACATCTTGGACCCCCGTGTGCTAAATGAACTTGATCAAGGGGGCGTTTTGTGACTGGCCCTGCTTGCTCTCACTCATATTGGTGTGTGAGGTCTTGCAGATATGTGTAACTGAGCCTTGAGGATGCCACTGCAGAGATAAATGCAAAGCTGTTAAGCTGTTTTTATGTATGCCTCCTCATGAAGAGGGGAGTGTCTATCCATTCAAGTCTCTGTACTTCTTACATATGCAATTCATGCTGACAGAACACTACATGAAACATTTAAGAAGTAGGCACTAATGTGGCTAAGTTTGCTTTTGTCATCTTAGTTTGCTTCCTTGCCTTTGGTTATGACATGGGGGTCTGAGTTCTTGCTCTAAACTCAAGGTGAGAACTGCAGTGTACAGATGAATCAAGAGAAGTGTGCAGAGGAGGCAGCAGAGGGAGGTAGAGCAGAGATGTGCTTTAAATGGCCACCTGAAATGAGATGAGATTTAATAAGATACTGTGCAATAGTACAATTAAATTATGTCCCATCTTCCAGAAGATACTGTTGGAGTCTAATGCACTTATTTAGATCACTTTTACTAGTGGTTGTGAGCTGCATGTAGCTTATATTCTGAGCCATATGATTGATGGTGTGATTTACAAAACTATCATATATTTAGGGCAATGTTGAGTATGCACTTTTTTTGAGGGCAGTTTTCTGGGCTATTTTTTTTTTGTATCTTTCCTGTTCACAAATGGTGGAACTGATGCAACTAGCAAAAGAAGAGGTAAGAAGTAATTTTGAGACCCACACACAACAGGGCTGGTTTGAATAAATGATATTTGGTTAGGTAATGACTGTGCTGGGACACAGATGGTTTATGAGTGGCTTTGAGCAGCTTTGCTGCTGGGGACGATTTCCACGAAACCAAGGTTGTAATATGCCTCAGAGAAATCGAATTTTCCTCAGTGGGTGAGAAAGATAATACTTTCAACTTTGTAAGCTTCCATTTTCTATCTACTCTTAAATTTAAATGAAAAAAAAATCATATTATGCCAGACTTTTTGGAAATAACCATAAGATGTTGATCTAGAGTTTTGCTGTACTTAAATTGAAATGACATAAACTGAATTTACCATGTCATGACTGGTTGCAGTAACTAAACTACTTTATTTTTAGGTGACTATAGGCCGAGGGTTAGATATCACATACCAGCTGGTGTCGAAAACCTGTCCCTTGATGATCTCTCGTAAGCACTGTGTCTTCCAGCAGAATGCAGAAGGGCAGTGGACTGTCCAGGATAACAAGGTACAGAGACCCACTGGAGACCTTGTACTCTGAGATTCATTCAATGGAATCCATTGTTTTGGATCTAGCAATGTATGGGCTATGATATAGTATAAGTGTGATAAAAGATCCATGGGAATGTGTCTTGCTTGTTGTGTGCATCCAGCAGGAAACTTCAGTCTGCTGCAGTTGGGATGCAAAGTGTATTGCTTTCTGTATGTAGATCCACCTCTTGGTTTAGCATTTTTCAGACCTTGCCAAGGGCACTTTGCAGTCTGTGAACCTGTTTGGTGTTACTTTCTTAGAAAATATTGTATATGAATTTTTACATCAGGTTTTATCTTTTCAAAAGGATAACATTCTTGTAATGCTAATGAAAAGATAAAGTGCAACTCCTTATTGTAGTGATACAATTGCTTTAATTATAATCAACTTCAACAAGAATCTAGTGTTAGAAAAACCACTTTCTCATTCGGTCTGAAAACAGTAAAATGAGTAATTTGCTTTAAAACAGCACCAGTAGAACAAAAATGTTCAACACATCGTGCAGATTTGAAGGATGTTTGGGTCGACAGCAGATTAGAAAGGAATGGAGTGGCTTCTATTAAAATTACACTGCTCTTAAAAAACCCCTATTGTAGACCAGTTTTGCTGTTTTTGAAAACTATTTTTTGACTTGAAACCTTTTTTGTTCTTTGAGCATTATCTCTAAAAAAACATTTTCCTTCTTCATAGTCTCCCTGTATTTGTGGAAAACTTTGCTTTCTTCAAGGAGTATAACCAATGCTTCTTTCTCTTTCCTTTTTTTTTCTGGAATTTCAGGTGACATTAATTGTTGAGAATAATTACTGTAGTATTCTATGTTTTTGACAATGATCTATCGTGGTGTCTTTTTATTAGTTAGTTCTTATTTCTGAAGCTTTTGTGCAGGTTTTTCCCCTTAGAATTCATGGTTTTCCTTCTGCACAAGCACATATGTCAAAATGTTGTTCTTGGTGCTTGTACACAAAACCTGTAATGCCAGAATAATGTGCCGTAAATAATACAATGCAGTAACTGTAATAAATGCAACACTGAGCCAATAAACTGGACATTACAAGGTTTATTTAGAGAGATAGCTTGTTCTGATTGAAGCACTGAAGAGGTTGGCTGTGTTTATTTACATTTGCCAGAAATAACTTTCAGAGGACTCTGTAAATACATATTAAATTTTGGTGATTCTGTGTTTATTGGCAGAGTCTAAATGGAGTCTGGCTTAACAAACAGCGCCTGGATCCATCAAAAGTCTATCCTATTGCTGAAGGAGACCGTATCCAGCTGGGAGTGCCTTTGGAAAACAGAGAGACTGCTGAATATGAGTATGAAGTAATTAAAGATGAATGGGAGAAAATTAAGCCCTTTTTAGCCCAAAGAAATGACCTGGGGAAAGCTAAGAGTTCACGAACTAAACGTAAATTTAGTTTGGAGGAATTGGAGACATCTGGGTCAGAAGGCCCTTCAGACTCCAGATGCAAAAGAGACAGAATGTCTTGTGGCAGTGAAGCTGTAGATAAATCATGGGGACAGGCAGAAGAGGCCAGACGGCTCACAGAGAAGATGGATGTCAAGCTGCCTTTGCCTGGACCCAGTGAGGGGGATAGTGCTCCGGTGCATGTTCACTCCAAGAAAGCTGTGACTGTCCCCCAGAAGGACCAGAAAGGCTTCAGTCTTGAAGAGTCATGGACTGGCTTGAAAATGCTGAGGAAATCTCTAGTAGATACAATGAAATTAAAGGTCAAAGTGCAGGAGAAGCAGACTGCAGTTCTAAACGTGAAGCAGAAGCGCAGGAAGTGTGATCAGAAAGAGATCCTGGTAATGGAACAGGAGCTGCAGGAGTTGCAGAACCAACTCTGCATGGAGCAAGAGCATCAGCAGCAGCAGGTGGAAGAGCTGGAGAGGACATTCTGTAAAGAGCAGCAGAAGCTAGAGGTATTATGGTGGCAATAATTTTGGCCTGTGTCTTCACTTTAATGGAATGCCTTGTATAAGGCATTGATTCAAAATAGCTCTTGAACTATACAGTAACATAAATAGTGTTGGTGTGAATTCCTCCTGCTAAAATTTTCGTGTAAGTATTTAACTTAGCATGTAACACAGTGCATGTACCAAAAAAAAACCATAGAGACTGAAGAGATTTGGCTGCATGGGGAATTCTGAAAAAGGTGCAAGATAAAGCATTTCAGTTGGTAAAGCAGCTTGTTTTTAAATTAAAAAAAAAAGAAAGTCTCTGCCTGATCTCTTGTGCTTATAGAAAGGACAAGTTGAAAAGTAATCACTTTAAGTGTGAATTTCTCTCAGTATATGGCTGAAATAATGCCCAGTTTGCTTGGCAAATGCACTGTCTTTACAATCAATGACATACTGCATACCTTAATCCTTGGAGGGAAGGAGATTGTTTTCCTACTTTCAAAAAACCCTTTCTTGCAATCCGTAAGTACCTTTAAGCAGTAACTATATATAAGTTTTTTGATAGTAGACTGAAATCTGTTTGAACTTGGGGCTACTCAAAAAAAAAGAAAGTGAGGATTCATCTTGGAATGAGTCTAATAATTTATTAGTTACTTCCTTAAAGAATGCTGCTAAAGGCAAGATACCAGTATCAGAAGTACAGAAAGTTTGGAGTTGTGTCCTTAGAAACAATGGGATGTTTACCTTGGAGCTTTAGGTATCTCTGACCTCAAAGACTATTGCAGCTTTTAAACTGTTGCTGATCTCTTTACTTTTATGAATATGCTGGTGCCTCTTGAGCTAGAATAATGTTGAGGTATTCCAAATATGGAACTGTAAATGATATATCCATTTTAACTCTTCACAGTAAATGATAGCTCTAATTTCTGTTGTACAGAGAGTGAACAGTAATGGAGTGGAACATCTTGCTGTTTGTTGAAAATCAGTGTTGTTTCTTTAAACATATCCTCTAAAGAGAGTGTGCAGAGTAATAATTTTCTGTCTCTTATGTTCTTCAAGTAATTTTTTTTTTTTTGTCCCACTTCTTAACTCACCCAGGGAGAAAAATGTGAACAAGGGGAAGAGAATCTGAAAGAGCAGCTGGCCCAGGTCCTGCAAGAGGCAAGTGATTATGAGTCTGGGTTTGGTCTAACTGTGTAACTCAGGTATTTAAATCTTTCCAAGTGTTGTGGCCTCTTGGTAGAAGAGACAGACTGCCTTAGGTGACTGTAAAACTTAACTGAAGTGAAAGAGTAACCTAGAAGAGGGAATGCAAAGTGTGATGGCACTGGGAAGGTCAAATAACCGGCACTGCATTCCAACTTTAAGTTAAGGATAAGCTGCCTTAACACCTCAACTCGCAAGTGTTGCTCTTCTTGGAGGAGTATAGTAGAAATGAGTATGCTGAACCTTATGACTATGATCATGTATCTTTAATAGGATAGCTTATAATGATACTCTTGTAACTTCTGGAATGGTATTGTTACAGCATCGTGCTTTGATGGAAGAACTGAATCGTAATAAAAAAGATTTTGAGGCCATAATTCAAGCAAAGAATAAAGAACTGGAAGAAACCAAGGTAAGGAATAACTGCATTGTTAGTTTTAGTCATAAGTGAAACGAGATATGCTGCAGCAGAGGAAATGGCTTGTTTAACATTTGTCTTGGCTCTGCCTGGACTCCTGTGGTGCAAAATTTCTGTGTTTTGAGGTGGCAGCTGACTCTGGTTTCCAGCACTGGGGAAGGAGGCACCTTGCTCTTTTCATAAATTAGTGTTGAACAGTTGTTACTGTTTACTCAATCATAAAGGAAGCCCAAAGCACTTGAACAGTGCATTGTGGAAGAGAAATGACCCCATTGCATCCTTTCTTTAGAAAACAAACAAACAAAAAATCAAACCAGAAATAATAGGAAAAGAATTCACCAACCAACCAAAAGTGTTTGAAAAGTGAGGTGCTTCATTTTCAGTTAAAGTGCATTCAATTAAAGCTGCATTGTGACAGCAGTTCTGTAAGGGACTGTAGGACTGAAGCAACATGGAATTTGAATAATGAATGAGATAAGCCACAGTTCTTCCTGCCCTTGACACAAAATGATGAGTGGAAAATAATTAAGGAGATCCTTTCCTGTGTCTTCACTCACATTATCCACCACTGACAGTTTGCTTTGTTTTCTTAATGTCATCTTTGGAAACTTGTTGCTGTTTCAGCTATAGCTTCAATTAGAAGAATTTTCCTGTTATTTTTAGAAAGTAGAGCAGGTGCCTAGCCTAATTAGCCTAATTTAACTCTTAACAAGCAAGCAAAAAATTATTAGGTTGTTAAAATGCAAGTAAGTGTTTTAAACTTTATGGTTCCCTTTTTTTAACATTTGAGGTGTTTATTCTGTTGGGTGTTTCGCTTTTTATATCAGACATCAAAAAAAAAAATCGATTAAAGCCAAACTCTTGCGAAGAACAGGTTGAAAAAGATTCTGAAAAGATTGATCAGCTGATAGTTCCTTTAGACTGAAGGGAATTTTGGTAATGGTTGCTGTTCTTCCTTCCAAGTTCTCTGTAGTGAGTAGGAATATTCTCAGTACTGCTGAGACTACAAAGAGGAAAGAGGTTACAAATCTGGGTGTATGATGGATACCCACTACACTTGACATGTGGAGATCTGCAGTATGATTTTCTTCCCCTGCACAAACACTTCCTGCCAATTGAGAAAAACCTTGTTCTTTGTTGATACACAACCACATGTGCTTTTCTACCAGGAGGAGAAGGAAAAGGTGAGAGCCCAAAAAGAAGAGGTGTTGAATCAGATGAATGATGTGTTGGAGAATGAGTTGCAGTGCACAATCTGTTCTGAGCACTTTATCGAGGTATGTTTAAATGGGTTTTCCAGTTAGAAAGAGACTTGAGAAGCTTTCCATAGTTCTAGTGATGCACTACTCAAGCACTTTTCTTTACTTCAGTTGTTTAACTGTCCCAACAGACCCACAGTGAATTCTTACGGGAAATAATTGATCCAGAAATGTATTCTGTCTGCCCTAACTCTTCTTAGTTTGACAGCAAATTCAGCTTTAATGTCTCTATCTGCATAGACATGAGTGCTTAATCCTAAAATGCATATAAGTTTGGAGCACTTGTGAAGGTTTTTGAACTGGTGCTCTGAGTTGCTGCTGTCAGCTGCTAGGGAAAGAATTATTTTGTAGTGTACCTTGCTTTAAGCTGACTAGAGTTGGTCTATTTGAGGTTTAGATATATGGACTGGTTAGTAAAGGAAGGGAGGTACAGTATTCAATAATGTCCTGGGATGTTTATTGTGTTTAGATAAAATCTTTGAGAAATGGGCCATTTGATTCTACAAGTAGTAGGCTGTGCTTGTCATGTAAAAATAACACTGTTATTTTTATTCATGTTTTTCTAGAAGGTTGGTTTCATTGCATAATTTTTTACTATGGGAAACCTGATGTGTTATGCTGGCTTAAGAGCTAGCTGAAATTTTAATTTCTGGTTTCTCAGTATATGAAGATGCTATTTTGCAATATCTGAGTTTTTTCCATAATTTATCCTTTTCAGATTGGGGTAACTTGTAATAAAATGAATGAATTTTGTCTGTTTCTGACTTGCTATGACTTACAGTGACTCCATTAACTGAATTGTAAGCTGGCCTGACCTCTGGCATGGGGAAGTTTGTGTGTGACTCCTGCAAAGGCCCTAAAAGCTTTGGCTCTCCAGTCCGTTTCCCTATACAAAATCTAATATTTCCCTGCATTTAGTATGTTTTTGCTTGACAGTGCCTGTGTGAGCATGCTGTGACCATTATCCTGCTGAATTCCACAGGCGGTCACTCTGAACTGTGCACACAGCTTCTGCTCCTACTGTATCAATGAGTGGACGAAGCGCAAAGTGGAGTGCCCTATCTGCAGGCAGGAGATCAAATCAAAGACACGCTCTCTGGTGCTGGATAACTGCATTAACAGGATGGTAGAAAAACTGGATGTGGAAATGAAAGAGCATCGCCTGAGCCTTATCAGAGAGCGGAAAGGTGAGAGGTGGGTGGATGTGGAATGATGAGTACCATCTCTTATTCCATCTATTTTGTACAACTTTCTTTGGCACCTATATACCACGAAGATGCTCAGGGAATGCTGCATATACACTAAAAAACAAATAATGAGGTCTCTTAACTAACTAGCTTTACTGCACAGTAAAATAGAATTAGTGCAAAGTTTGGAAAAGACTTCAGTATGAATTCCACAGTCTGTGGGGCAATTTAACATGCTAAATGTTATGGTCTTTCAAAGAGATCACTTAATAAAGGCAAAAAAAATATAAAATGGTCCTTGAAAAATTTACTAGGCACTTTTGATTAAACTGTGTAGTACATAATTACAGAAACTCAGCAGACCTGACAAGCAGCTCTGAATTCTTTTCTGTGTATTAGATTTATGTAGGAAATCTCTGAAAGAGGCACTGGTATATCATGTAAGTGTATGGCTGAACTGACAGTTGCTCTGACATGTTTATTTTTGTGGAATTAAAGCCACAGTGGCTTACAGGCATAAAATCTTGCCTAGTTGTCACTAAAACACTGTGCATGATGAAGATTGCTTTAAGAAAAACCCCAGTATGGGTTATTCCTAATCCACTTCCTTCTTCTAAATTTCTTTCTAGAGCACTTGACACTGGTATCTAGGTGCTGAAATGTAGATGTCTGTTCTGCTACCCCTTAAATTTCTATTGCTATGTTCTCTTAAGTAATTGTCTTGTTTTCCCTTCATAGAGATAAGTTCATGATCCTTAGTTTTGCAATTTATCAAGCCTTTTACCAAAAGAAAGGTGCTTTTGAAACCTTTCAGATGTGCCATGGTGACATAGAGTGACATCACTAAGCAGTGCTATTTCAAGCCTGAAATTATAACCTATGTACCCCTTTCAGTCTGACTCCCTCAGGAAATGCTGTGTTGCAGAGGCTGCCCGGCTCAGCTACAAGAATTGCTTTTATCTCTGCAGAGCTCAGGCAGCCCTTGTGCAATGCATACATCTGCAGAGTGCTACAGTGCTCCTGAAGTGTCTCCTCAGGTAGCTAATGGGCACTAGCTGAAGTGGTGCTTTCATTGGAGCCCATTGTGGGCTAAAACAGTAGTCTTCATCTTTGTTTGAACAAAAAGCAAATGAGTTCATAGCCTACCTTCAGAAATAAGTACCAGTAGGAAATAATTTAAATTTACTGTGACATACTTCAGCTGGAAGGTGAAATGGTTTCTGTGCCTCTTTTTGTGCAGTGATGGAAACATTTTGATTGGAATAAAGATAACCATTTGTCTATTTAAAATTAATTCCTAAGAAATAAATGTGTTGAAAGAAGAATGATGCTGCAAGTGGCACTTGAGAAGCTGTCAGGGCTTTCAAAGCAACCTTTTCTAAGAGTCTTAGTAGCCCCAGCACTAGGACAGCTTGCAGTCTTAAATAGATGAAGCTTTTGATGAGCCTGTAAGTGTCCTGAACAATCACTACTTGTTTGAGAGCCCCTTGCCACATTTTTTCTTTACTTTTATCACCTGGCAAGACACTTAAATAGTTAGCCACTTCCATTGCCAGTTGCCTGCCTGTGAAGGGGTGGAGAATGTCTCCTCCTCATCTGTGTCACTTTAATAGGAAAAGACATTCAGAACTTAAGGAAAAAAACAAACAAATAACTCCCATACCTTTGTTCTTTTATGCTGAAAACTGAAAAGAAAAAGGCCTATGTCCTGCAGCTTGAAAGACCTATTGCAAACTGACAATGAGAAGCTAAAGTATAGTTTCAAAGACAAGTAGTAATTTAGCACTTGTGGGTACAGTGGTCACAGCCAACTTTTGTATCTGTATGTTTTGAATGCAGAAAAACAGAATGTGAAGGCGAAACCAGCCACAGACAGTAACAACGGTGTCCCTTCTTCCACCTACTCCATCTTTACAATGAGCAGTTGTGACAGTGAGGACTCTGAGGAGGATTCTTCCCGTAATGAAAGCTACTATGTTATCTGAACGTTGTTACTGCAGACTCATTGCCACTGTCCTGCCTAGAACCAGCCTAATGGTCTTTGGTTGACTGCTGCTGGAGGAGTGGATTGGGCACCTGGAAGGACCTGTGAAGAGGCTGGAGCTGTAAACCAGCAGCATTTGGAAGAAGGATCTTTTTTTCCAAATGAATGCACAGAAGATTGATCTCTAAACCAAAACTGGATTTGTGAGAGAATTGACTGCCGTTATGCTTGCTAACTGACATACAAACCCTGAATTTCCATGTTAGCTTGTGACCTGTTTGGTGTAATGAAAGTTTGTATTGCATCATTGCCCTTTCCTTAGTGAATTACATGTTTACATCAGCATCCCTTATTTCAGGCAGCAGAGGGAATGTCCCAAGCCTTTTGAGAACTTGGCCATCCCCACCCACAGGCAGGACATAGGTGTATCAGGGAAAAGCCCCAATGTGGGTTTTTCTCTTGAATTTCATATGGCAACTAGAGTAATCCCAGGCCTTTGGCATTAAAGGTAATAAAGGGTGGGATATGGACACTGTTGGCTGCAAGTGCCATCAGCTTACTCTGTTTAGGTAGCCCATTTTCCATTGGATAGGGATAGAGGAGATTAAATCTTCCAAAGTTTTTACCTAGTGTTCTTGTCATGTAGTATCTTTGGTTTGTTCCCTCTTCAGGCTTTTGCATAAAGGGTTTTAGAACTGGGAAGCAGCACATCCAGAAATTCTTAGCAATGACTTTAGAAACAATCAGCAGCAAGAGAGGAACCTCTGCCTCTTCAGGTGTGCCGCTCTCCAAATTACTGAAATGTCCTGTTGGCAGGGTAGGAATGCAGCATCTGTAGACAACCACAAGGTACAGAAAGAAGCACTTTGTTTTATTGTCTACAAGACATAACTTTATGCTGTGGGCTGTATTACCCTCACAGCAAATCACTCGTTCATAAGAGACTGATCAGGTTTTGCCTCATCCTATTATGTACTTGTCTGTTGAGTTCCATTTTCTAGTTACTTATGCTTTTGACTTACATGGAAAGGACTCTTGCACTGTGAGAACAGGATGGGGAAGCCCCTCTCATCTGTAATATTTCTTTGGCTTTTTGTATATACCGTTTTGTTTCTCTGTTTGTTTTGTTTAAGAATGAAAATATAAATCCACCTCTGCATTAGTCTTCTTTGGTGCAGCCACTGAAATGAATGTCTTCTAGTTGTCTTTAGACTTTTTTTGAGGAAACAGACTATCTAATTTAATGACTTTGCATCATGTTTTGATTGCTGTATGCAGTGTGACTAAAGCTATTTGAAAGACTTTTGTATTCAGGAACTGATCAAAGACAGCCTAATTCTTCAAGATTGTGACAACCCTAATGCTAATTTAATAGCTACAATCATACCTCTTACCTTCTTCCACCAAGCAAGACCCCATTAAAAAAGTGCATGAATGATATCCTAAGGAAGTAGTGTATTCTGATGAATTTGGTCAGTAGGATTTAAACGGGAGGCTAGATCTGTGAGCTAGGCAACTTGCTTAAAGTTTTAGTGTAACGTTTCTTTTGTGAAGGAAACATTTAAAGAGAAGAATACAGAAGATGTAATATTCACTTTCTGTATGTGCTCTTGAGAATTTCTTTTGTGAATAGGTGCTTTCTAGAATGAGCAAGAGAAGAGAATTCCTAAAAATGCTCATGAAATAGGCTGATGTGGAACAGGCACTTCCATGAAAAGAATGAAAATACTCTGATTGCATAGGACTGCAAATTCTTCTATTCTTTATCTCTTCCATAGTGCTGTGCTTTTTTCCTCATTTCATTTTCAAAAATATATGTTTATTTTATTATGGTGGTGTTTATGCATGTTGCAGAGAAGGATAATGCTTCCCCTGGTAACAGAGTGGTAATCTTTGGTTTGATTTCTGAGCGTGTCATGTTTTCATTAGAACATGAAGAATGTAAGTGGTGTGTTCCAAATTATTTTCACTCTAATTATTTTCACACCTACTGGTAGGTGCACAGTGTGTAAACATCCACAGAGAGAGGTTAAGTATTAATACTGTCCGCTTACAAAAAGCAGACCTGTATATCTGTAGTCTGCTCTCCTTTGCTCTAAGGTCTGGATCCTTTCTTCTACTTGGTTCTACTTGGATGTGCCCTTGGAGATGTTGTGCCCTGAACCGTTACCTGTCTTGGGATGGCATCAAGTGCTTCCAGATGTCAGGTTACAACTGAGCTAGTCACAGGTGACACAGGGCAGGTTCAAGACTTGCTGTTTTCCCTTGGAAGACAGCTGTCAAGTAGTGTGATAATCAAACACTTTCACAGCAGTACACTGTCAGCATCAGTCAGAGAGTTGGGAAGGGGTGCTAGTGAAAGGGGACCATCACAGAGGGATATTTAACTCATACAGATCTGTGCAGTCCAAGACCAAATCTGATAATCTCATGCAAGAAAAATATACCACGTGTATGGGGAGCCTGTCACAGGCAGAGTGGGAGCTTAATTATTAAAGAAGCCCTCCCATTATGTCATGAGGTGCAGACAGGGCCCCTCCTTGCTTTCTAAAGTTCTTCTCAGAGTGGAGCCTGGATGCAGTTGGATCCAATCTTAGCCCCAGACCATCAGTGGTTTATGTGTAAAGGGTTATATAGGTGTAAATGAACTTTTATGCAACTTTGTCCTGGAGGATTTAAGGATGGCAAACCAGATACATAAATATGTATGATTTATTATGATAATGATTGGACAAAAATATCTTAATCAGAATTATTTACTACACAGTATAGGAGGTAGAACAGCTCTTATAGTGCACTATGATGCAATATTAAAGCAATTGTTTCAAAGCAATTGTATTAAAGCTAGGAAAAAAACATTTAAGTAGAGATAATGTTCTCTCCCATACCAATGACTGTGGACTAATTTCTTTTGCTCAGTCATGAGTAACCTTGAGCAGCATTTCCAGTCAAGTGAGAAATATCCACACATACACTTCAAGAAGTGGTATGTTAGAAGACCCTGCCCTTAAAATTTGGGACTGGGCTTTTACAGTATGAAGTTACTGACTGTCAATCATAGGTCTCCAGGCCAGCTGTGTCAGCTCAGCAACTTTAGATAAATTATCAGTAGTATCACTTATTTGTTCTGGGTTTTTTACCAGGTCTATCACATCTTCAACTCACTGTCAGGATGTTTAACTTCGGGACTGATGAGTCAGACTGGCTTCAGCATTATTGAGCACCAAAAGCATCATGATGACCCCTTCATTTACCACGGATAGCTTTTTCAATAGTTGTTCCAAGGTGTTTTTCCCCTTCCAGACAAGCATCCTGCTACAGAGCCTTAGCAACAACTGTCAAATTTAACTTTGAAGAACATGTAACAGGCAATTCAATAATCCAGCTGTGCCCCCTTCCCCCAAGTGCTTTTCCAAAGGTATACTCTGACTAGTCAGTGTTTTACTTCCTCCTCCTCATTCTCCTGCCATAACTCAACCTATTTAGACACAGTTTACAGCAACCACATAACCACGAGCTACACTTCACGAGTAGGATCCCCCTATTTCTTGATACTACTGGGCTTGCTATGGTTTTGTGAGACTAAGCATTCAGGCCTGGGTGCTGATCCGTATGTCTCCGGGTTTTGAGCTTAATGCAAAGTACAAGACGGCTCCCAGGATCAGGTTGGAAAAGACCTCTAGGGTCATCGAGTCCAAGCCGTGACTGAACACTACCATGGGAAAACGGCACAGAGTGCCAGGTCCAATCTTTCATTGAACACCTCCAGGAACGGTGACTCCACCACTCCCCGGGTGCCACATCCCAATGTGGAATCACTTTTTGTAGAGGATCTCCAGCTGTCCAGCCTGACCCTCCCCTGGCGCAGCCTGAGGCTGTGTCCTCTTGTCCTGGCACCTTGCGGGAGCTGTAGAGTGACAAGGTCACCCCTGAGCCCCCTCTTCTCCAGCCCAAACACTCCCAACGCTACGCTACACGATCGATAAACACTTTTGTACCCATGTATGCACGAATTATTAGTCTGTGCGGCATTTTCCCGAGTCCCGTGGGGCCGCGCGGGCGGTGCGTCACTGCCGCGCGCCGCCGGCCGGGAGGCCCCGCGCCAGGGGCGGGCCGGGGGCGGTGCGGCGCCGCGACCGAGCGGGGAAACGAAAGCGGTAGCGGCGGCCTCGCGTCCTGCGCTCTGCGCGCCCTGCGAGCCGCAGCCCCTGCGGCCGGAGCCCTTCGGAGCCTGCCCGCTTTCGCCGTGAGTGCCGCACGGTGCTGTCCGCCCGCCCCGGCCGTGTGTGGGTCCCGCCGTGTCCCCGCCGCCCGCTCTCCGCCTGCGGGCGCGTCTCGGCTCGGCCTCTGGCGCCGGGGGCTGCGCGGCGGGCGGTGCGAACGGGGTGAGAGGCAGAGGACAGCGAAGCTGTGAGGGGTCTGGAGGGTAAGCACTGTGAGGATCGGCTGGGGGAGCTGGGATGTGCTGCCTGGAGAAGATGAGGCTCGAGGGAAAGCTTTTCGTTCTCTACAACCACCTGAAAAGAGGATGTAGCCAGGAGGGGATCGGCCTCTTCTCCCGGCAATCAGGACAAGAGAACACAGCCTCAGGCTGCGCCAAGGGAGGTTTAGATTTGACATCAGGAGGAATTTCTCCACACAAGAGGTGATGAGACATTGGAATGGACAGCCCAGGGGAGCGGTGGAGTCACCATCCCTGGAGGTGCTCAAGGAAAGACTGGACCTGGCACTCAGTGCCACGGTCTAGTGCCCATGGTGGTGTCCAGTCACGGCTTGGACTCGATGAGCTTAGAGGTTTTTTCCAACCTAAATTCAGTGAGAGGCCGGTGGTGCTGTGCAAGGGGCTGTGGGGTATGGGTGGGGATGTGGAGGGGCTTTCCCTGCTGCTGCAGGGCTCCTGAGGGACTGGGTGTCACTAACTTGCACCTAATTTTGCATGGTTTGAAATTTGTTGGGAAGGCAGGTGCGCTGGGGGACCCTTTGTGGGGTTTGGAGGGTGGGGATCTCGATAGTGAACTGGCAGGAGTGAGCTGAGAGTGTGTTGGTCTCTCATTTGGCTCTCTCAGAAGAAACATAAAATGGCTGGTTTGTTAGAAATAAACAAGGGAAAAAAACCAAAACCCTCAATTGAGGCAAGAGCAGATTAGCGTAAGTTGTCTGTAATAGAACTGGTGGAAGGGAGAAGATTTCTTAGCCATAGAGCAGTGAGGTTGTGGGATCATTTTGCAGTCAGAGTTGTGGGGATAAAGAAAGGATTTGGCCTTAAGCTGCCTTGTATGTGTTTGTGGAAATAAGTTTGATAACTAAAGGTTTGAATTGGGACCTGGGGCATCTTCTATAGCCCAAAAATCCTATGTAGAATAATAAACACTAATCAAGGTTCAGCTTCATTTTTTTTTAAGTAGCAAGGAGGTTTTAGCTGGTGTGCTATGCACTTTTCCCTTTAAATTTTTACCTACTTTCTCTTTCCTTGCTTCTTGTCTTCTGCAAGCCTTCCAAGCTGGCTTCTGCTAACTCCATCTTAAGCATTAGGCTTTTTTCTGGGTTTATGCAACATTTATCAGCCACATCCAGAAGACGGATATCTTGCCAGTGATTCCTGGCAAAAAACACGACCTCACACACAACTTGAGCACACATGTTTAATAAAGTTCTGTTATAAAAGTCGTGCAGAAAAACTACTTTATTAATTAAGATCTGCAGAGGTGAGATTGGAGTCATTTGGAGTCTCATTGCTTCCACCTTGCATATTCTCCATTAGATTGATTTGATTTTTTTTTTTAGTGTATTTGGATAAAATGAATCTTTGATTCTGTAGTAGTAGTAATGAACTGCTATATATTTAAGTTATCTAAGTGTGTATGTCTGTGTTGACTTCATCTACTTGCATTTGGGGATAAGTAGGTTGTGGAAGTGATTTGAAATTCATCAGTTGTAGGGAAATTTCCATATCAGTTTCCCATCTGATTAGTTAGTCTAGGTGTTTGAAAAGGCAGGTTCAAAAGAAGCTAAGACTTTTACCTGAAGACATTTACAATGAGAAGCCTAATACTGAACAGCATAATGTGATCTATGCCACCATGCTGCTGTGCATTACACAAAGTTAACTTGCTTAATGTTTGCCAAGTGTGATCTTCTTCTTTTCGCATTTCAGGCAAACATGAAGAGAAGGACAGAACCCGAATTTAGCAGCCCCCAAAAAAAGCAGAAGAAGAGGGTGGAAGACTTGGGATTAACCCTCAGCTCTACTTCAGATGATGAAAATCAATTTAGTAATCATACTACTCAAGGTAAGGTTGGAGATCTGGAATGTGCTGCTGCAGGGGATTTAAATAATAACCAGGAATTGAACCTACATCTCCTGAGTCTTAAGTGATAGCCTGAATTTCAAGGGTATATTCTCTCTTTAGGAAAAAAGCTACATTATTTCTTTTTTCAGTCTTGGATTGTTGTGAATTCTTTTAGGCTTTTAAAAAATCTTATGTAAACCTTTCATCTGGGAATCGTATGAATTCAGATACAGAAAACTGAATGTGAGGTGGATGACGTACATGATCCAAAGCTCTAAACATTCTTGTCATATTGATCTTTTCAGTCTCAGCAGTTATTTCTGGTTTGGAAACTCAGTACTGAGGCGTTGTGGGTGTTTCGCCATAAAGAAGCATCATAATCATAATTTTGTTTAAAAAAGAAATCAGTAGTCTTGTCACATTTCTGCAGATGGGACAAATTGAGATGAATACAAAGGGGCCAGTTGGTTGGGGCTTCTACTTTGTAGAACCATCTCTTATGCTGGCTCAGTGTGATTTTTCCAGGGGAGAACAGAGTTGTGAGAGCTCATAGGTGTTTCTTTTCAGAAAGAAGATCTATTTCAAGTTAACTAACTGCCTACTTTTTCTTGGAGTGTGCTTTCTCGCCTGGAATTGGGATATACCACAGATGAGGCACTTGACCTACACAATTGCTATTGCTGTTGGGGGACACTTTAAACTCTCCCAAGGTGGTACTTCAGGTTGCCTTACTGTCATGCCTGCTGTGTCAGTCTTAGGATTTCTCATGGTCATGAAGTGTTCAAGTGCCTGAACATATAAAGAAGCCTTCTCTTGTGAAAGTGGAAGGGGGTGTCTGGAAGAGTGGGTTGGTTTGGGAGTAGCTGTAGTTGCAGGGTATAGTGTGTGTATCTGTCTGACAAGGCCCAAGGTGAGTGAGGAGGCCAGAGGTACAGAATGTGAGAGCTGGGGTAGGTAATGCTCTGTGCACTCAGAGCTGAGCTAAAAAATTCAAACCAAAGTTTTTTTTCATTTTTTCCCCCTTTTGATTATTGAGTTTATACATGAGTCACAATAGGCTGTAAGCCTTAGTGTTTAAGAAAGAAATTGACACAGTTCAGGGACAATATTTTGGGAAGAGTCGATTGTTTAGTAGTCTATTACACCCATTGTGGTTTCTAATAAAAGAAGAGAGGTTGGGGAAAGAAGTGATTTGAGATTTAATCTCAACTGAGCATGGCTTAGCAAATCTCAAAACCGGAAAGAGTTGTAAAGGGACTCCATTGAAACTTACACAGTGGGTTTAAGGCACTTTATGATTCTCTAGAAAATAAGAGACATCTCACAAGCAGGTAGCAGAGTTAACTGAAGCTGTGTACTGAAGAAGCAAAAAACTGTAACTGACTCTAAAGCAAAAATCCTTTGTGAGTATGTTCTTAGCTAAAAGCTCTGTGAGAGAAACAGAAATGTATCTTGTGTGATAGATATTTGCAAATCGAGATGGGTACAGAATGTTGCAAACACAGGTTGAATCATAGCCTTCCTTGTCTGGAGCTGGAAGCCTCAAATGTTGATACTGTAAAACTCTAGTGTAGTAGTTATGTGAGGACGTGAGTCCTGAATCTTAAAAATGGATTGCTCAGCAACAAGCACTCAGGACACATTGAAAGGGTTTTAACTACAGTTGTTTATTTTATTGTGGCATCTTTCATTTTTACTTCACTTTCTTGTAATGGCCTTTTTTTGCTGATTTTTCAGTTGTTTCCTGTTACATCACTGATGCTCAGTTTTCCAGAACAGGAAATACAGAGATCTGTGAGTTGAGGGTGAAATAGTCTGTGTTTTTTCTTAAATTAGACAAATGTAAGAAAAGTTCAGTCCTTCTTTCTAAGAATTATAATATCGTTTGGGTTTTTTTAAACAATTCTGTGGAGCTAAATTGTTCCTTATTAAAAGATAAACAGAAAAATATCAATTCTGCTAGCAATCTTCTGTTTTATGTCAGGGCAACTTTTGTAGTTCAATTTCCCCTAGTTGTACAAAGCAGCACAAAATGTTTTCTAGCACTTGGCAAACAAGGGAGTTCAAGAGGCAGAGGGCCAGCACAGAGCATGGCTGTGCTTGTAGTGGATTGCTGCTGCTGTAGTCTGTATGAATTACTGTAGTAAGAAACTTGTGCCACTGCTTCATCCTCATAGTGATAGTACCCCAGGAAAAACAGAAGGACTTATTGGATTGTAGGGCCTCCCTTGGCACCCAGCTGGTACAGAGCAGGCTGAGACAAATGAGACTACCATGATTTCTGCCCAGATCCCAGTGACATCCTGCCTGGAGCGAGGTTTGGGCATCTCACAGCTGCAGAGCAGCAGTGAGCACTGTGCAGCTCATATAGGCCTAGGTTCTTACCAACTAGATCCCAAGGTGGAACTGGGCACAGGCAGAGCTTCATTATTTGGTGCCCATGAAAGTTCTGATGCATCAGTCTCTGGTAAGAAAGGTTTATTTTGAGTGCTTGCTGTGTATGTTGATACTTACTATCTTGACTGAACCATTGACTTGATTAAGTTCTTCCTCAAGCCTCTCAAGGTATTTTAAAAAAGATTGGTGTCTTCTGACCTTATCTTTCACTTGAGTTTGTATGTATCAGTAAACTCTAGAGGTGAAAAACTCTCACTGGTTGTAGTGAACTTGGGGATCCTTGCTATTTAACTGGATAGTGGAGGTCAAACTGAAGTATCATAAATTTAACTTTCTCTTCTTTCTGCAGTGTTGGCCATTTGGTAGATGCTTGTGTACTTGATGTGAGTCTTTGGCTAAGTTAGGGATGGATTTACACTTGTAGTTAAGTAGGATATGGAAGAAAATTCAGTTATGTTTCATCAAGGTGTAATTGTCACTATTCTCAGGAGAGAATCCCTGTGGACCTTCTCAGTTCCTCAGAATTGTTGCAAAGGTCAGGCACGCCACAGTACTATTGTGGTCATGCTGTGGCTGCTCTGCTGGTGTGATGGGGTTTGCCTAGCCCTTTGTGGGGCCTGGAATCTATGGGGTCAGAGAGGCTGTGTGTGCCCCTGAGCTAACAGGGAAGATAACCAAGTGCTGGTTGCACAGGCTGTGTTATATTACACCTGCATGCTACCTGTAACACATTTGAGATACTGCAGTGTCCTCTGTCTGCCTGTTCAGAGGATTTAATTAGTCTTACTGTATGTGATTACTGAGATGTCTTGCTTTCATTTTATTTTTATTTTCATTCTCACTTTTTTGTTTGTTTTCAGAGTCTTCCAGTAGCACCAGTGGGTCTGACAGTGAGAGCGATGAAAAAAGACCAGTCTTCAGCAATGAGTTCAAACAAGACTCTCTTGTGGAGGGTACTTCATCTCGCTACTCAATGTATAACAGTGTCTCCCAAAAGCTTATGGTAGGTCAAAATAGTTTTGGACCTAACTGTTAAGAACTCTTTGTAGCATGGTTGTCTTTTATTTCCTTACTGTCTTGTACATACATGAAATTGACTGCAGCCCTGCTTCTTGTTATTGTTCTCTTATTGCTAAAATTTACTGAGAGAAAAGCCTGAAAAACTAGCAGATAATGAACATAGTTCTTTTAACCTAAGAGATGTATATGTTTCCAGAGCAGTGTCTTGCATTCCTCCTCTGAGTTTTACTTGGAGTGTTTACTGATACTTCAAATGCATGTGAATGCATATTCACAACAAAGAATTATCATCACAGCATGAATTTTTCCTGTACCAACAACTTTTTTTTATGAACCATCCATGCTTACTGAGTCCTGTGATGAATGGCTCCAGGCTCTTCACTACCTTTCTGTCTGAGCAGGCTGTTCCCGCATTACTGAACCTTTTGTAATTTGCTATCATCTCAAACATCATTCCTCAGATCTAGTTTATTTGTATCCTGCCTCAGTGAAGTGAACTCACTTGGAAGTCCTGAAAGCTACAATTGAGGTTAACAATGCTCAGTGCCTTCAAGTCACTTCAGGGTGATGTGCCATTTTCCCCACTACTCTTTGACCTTAGACGTAAACTCAAGTCTTGCCTCAGAGTGCTCCCTTTGCTCCCTTTATAGGCCAAGATGGGCTTCCGGGAAGGAGAAGGTCTGGGAAAATACGGCCAAGGCAGGAAGGATATTGTTGAGGCCTCCAACCAGAAGGGAAGGAGAGGCTTTGGCCTGACCCTCAAAGGATTTGATGGGGAGCTCAATATTGATTGGCAGGATGAGCCAGAGGTATGTACCTTCTGTTTTAAGTCCCTTTTGTTTTGTTGTGTTCAGCAAAAACTGGGAGAATGCATAAAGCAAGTGTTGTTTTTATTGGCAGCTGTCTCTTTTCCAGTGTCTCTAAACTGTACTTTAAGTGCTAGACTTCTGTTTTGCCTTGATTATCAGACTCTGTTAAAGGGGGATGTGGTGAGGTTTTTTTGTGGTGGAGGTGTCTGGGATTGTTTTTAATTTTAAAAATAAATAAGACATGTTTTAGTCCAGGAGGAAAAAACTCTACAATTGGCATTAAAGTCATGGCATAACCCCTAATGCTAGCAATGGGAAGCAAACTTTTGGGGAGCAATTAGTTTTTCTATTTTTCTAGTAAAAACACCTTTGTCTCTTCCCATGATTTGTGTTTGCAGCCTAGTGCCTACGAGAAGGTGGACTGGTGCCCTGAGTGTACCACGGAGATCCCAGATGCCCAGGAGCTGAAGGAGTGGATGACTGTGGGGAAGGTAATTTTTTATATCGTACTTACCAGCCTAAGACAAAGCAGGAGTACTCAGCTGGGGACAGTTACCATGTCAAATAGCTGTACAACAGCATAGACTGTGAACAACCTCTTGAGGTTGCTAGTTTGGCTTCCTGCTTAATGCAAATCCAGCTAGGTCTGATCAGGTTACTCAAGACCTTGTTTAATTGAGTTTTGAATATTTTCAAGAATGGAAACTTTACAGCCTGTTTGGGCATCTGTTCAGTGTGTGACAATCCAGTTGACAAAAGAAAATTTACATATGGCCATTTTTTTTATGTGGCTTTTGTCTATTGTTTCTTGTCGTGTCGCTGTACATCTCTAGGAGCCTAGGTTAATCTTTTCTCTCTCCTGTTAGGGACTTGTCCCATTGTTAGGTACAGCAGTAGGATCTCCTTTTCTGCATTCTGAACAAACTGTTCTCAGCTTTTTCTGGTACACCAGGTGCTTTTTCACCCTTGTCATTTTGGTGGCCTTTTTGCTGCTTTTTTTCCAGTATGTCTGTTCTTGTACTGGGGAGGGCTAAACTGAATACAGTATTTCATATGTGGTCTCAAGATGCCTAACAGGAGAAAATTCCTCAGCCTAATTGTCACACTTTGGTGATACAGCCTAGGATGTGATTGGCAGCCTTCATCTATTATTGTTACATCCTGCATTCTGAAATGACGGTATTATGCTTGCTAATTGTTCTCTGTGCTCTTGTCCTGTTGCAGAGGAAGCTGATGATTGAAGATGAAACTGAATTCTGTAATGAAGAGCTTTTACGTAATGTCCTGCAGTGCAAGGTGAGCCCCCTTTTTAGAGAGGAATTGAAATTTTGGGAGAGCAAGTAAAATAAATAATTAAAGAGGATTGAGCAGCTAGGTAATTGACAAGAGCTCAGAAGTACGATGTCACTGGGATGACCTAGCATCCTGTTTTTTACTATCTGTTCAGCATCCTGTTTTGAACCTCAGCCTTCTAAGAGATTGTCTTGGTTTAACCCCAGCTAGCAACTAATCCCCCTGCAGCTGCTCACTCACCACTCCCCCACCAGCAGGACTGGGGAGAGCATGGGAAGGGTAAAGCTGAAGAAAAGTTGTAGGTTGAGATAAAGGCAATTTAATAAGTAAAGCAAAAGCCACTCAATGGAAGGAAAGCAAAACAAGGAATTAATTCACTACTTGCCATGGCAAGCCGGTGTTGTCTTGTATCCAGGAGAGCAGGGCTCCATCACTTGCAAGGGATACTTGGGAAGGCAAAACCCATACCTCTACATGTCCTCAGCTTCCTCCTTCCCCCAGCTTTATATACTGAACATGATGGGGTATGGTATGGAATATCTGTTTGGACAGCTGGGGTCACCTGTCCCAGCTATGTCCCCTCCAAACTCCACAAGAGTGCACTCCCGGCCTACTTCCTGGCAGGGTGGTATGTGTAGCAGAAAAGGTCTCAATGCTGTTTAAATGCCACTCAGAAGTAACAAAACTATGTTATCAACACTGTTCTCATCACAAATCCAAAATGTATCTCAATACTAGCTACTATGAAACAAATTAACTCTACCCCAGCCGAAACAGCATGGAGGTGATGGAAAGCAGTCACCCGCCCTTAGTCCGACTGAAAGGCTGAAGGCTTGAATAAGCTAAGGAAATGAGCTCCCCTTCTTTGCTGGTCTGTTCAGCCTTCTCTTCTAGATTTTATCATGCCTCTGTATACTGCAGTAGAATGTGTGTGTGTGTATATACGTGAAAGAAATACTTTAGGCTGGGACTGCTTTTGTGGTGGCTAACCAGATTATCAGACTCTGGAGCTATCAGTACAGAATTTGTCAGTGTTATTAAATTTGCTTAAGACCTGAGGTGACTTAGAAGAAGAGCAAATATCATTATGAGAAAGAAAAACATTTTGTATTGGTGAACCAAATCCTGCTGGAGTTTGCTGTCTAAGGAGAGAGAAGCAAGAAAATAGGAAATGCTGATGCCTACCCTATCCCTCCAGCCTGTGCCAGGTCCAGCTGAGCTTTGTTTCTGTTTGTGCAGAGTGTATTTGATGAGCTGGATGGAGAAGAAATGCGTCGAGCCCGAACAAGGTCTAACCCCTATGAGATGATCCGTGGAGCTTTCTTTCTGAACAGGTTTGTACACTGTCTGGTAGTGTAGTCACTTTCCCATGTATGTCCATTTTCAGCTGTGGGAGCCAAGGATGAAACTTGACAAGGCCCTATATATGTGTTCACAGGGCTGCAATGAAGATGGCAAATATGGACCATGTCTTTGACTACATGTTTACAAACCCTAAGGACTGTCAAGGGGTGAGTGCCTCTAACTTTCAAACAGCAGTGCTTTCTCAGAGAATGTGGAAGGTGGAAAGAAAGAAGAATCTTTAGGATACTAGCTGGGAAATCAGGTCCTTGAAAGATTCCTCTGAGCAGTGTAGTTTATGGTGTATGTGGTTTGACTGATGCGAGCTGTTACAGGTCAGTAGAATTTCCTCAGTTTCCTTTTGCAGGTGCCTTTGATAAAGGAGTATGATGCAGAGCTACTCTATTTTGCTGATGTGTGTGCTGGTCCTGGAGGCTTCTCTGAATATGTCTTGTGGAGGAGGAAGTGGCATGCAAAAGGGTTTGGCATGACCTTGAAAGGACCAAATGATTTTAAACTGGAGGACTTCTATTCTGCTTCCAGTGAGCTCTTTGAACCTTATTATGGTATGTAGTGCACCCTTGAGTGTTACCTGATGTTTTTGCTTATGCTTCAGCCTCTGTATTAGTGGCAGGGCTGGTATTGATACCAGCAGGAGGATCAAGGAGAATCTAAGGGAAGCATTTTGCAAAGTAGAAGGGGGCTGTCATTGGAGAAAAGGGTTGAGATTGGTGAGCTTGCATGTCAAGTAATTTCTCTGACAAGTCATTTTCATTTTTTCAAGTCATTTGCATTTATTACCAGTCTGGCCTGGGAATACGTTTCATTGTAGCAGTTGCTATTTGAGTACCTTGCTTATCTGAACATTATAGTGTGCTTAAAAATTGCTTGGCAATGTTTTTCTCACATCACTGATCTCAGCCTGAAACACGGTGAATGAGATGACTTATCACAGAATCATAGAATTGTGTGGATTGGAAGGAACCTTAAAAATCATCTAGCACCAACCCCCCTGCTGTGAACAGAGACACCTTCCATGAGATCAGATTGCTCAAAGCCCTATCCAGGCTGGCCAGGAACAGAGACTGGGCATTCACAACTTGTCTGGGCAATGTGTGCCAGTGACTCATCACTCAGAGTAAATAATTTCTTGTTAATGTCTATTTTAAACATACCGTCTTTCAGTTTAAAGCCATTATGCATTATTCTGTTGCTATATTATCTGATAAAAAGTCCTTTTCCATCTTCCTGTAGCCCACTTTGGGTACTGGAGGGTGCCTGGACTCCTTAGAGCCTTTTCTCTAGGCTAAAGTGCCCCAGTGTTCTCAGTCTGTCCTCATGGGAGACATGCTCCAGCCTCCTGATTTGCCCCAAGATCTATTAGCAGAGCCAGGAATAGAAGCCTCATTTGCCTGACTGTCAGCATGTTTCTATATCAGACCTTTGTGGCTGTGCTCTGATAATTGATTGTGGGCTCTTAGTAAAGATAAATAAAACAGATTTGGGCTAGAGGCTATATCTGAATCACTGTGACTAAATGAGCTGCTTAATCCAAGGAGGTTTGTTGTGTTAACATGTTTTACCTTGCTTTGAGACATACTAAACAGGTATACACAGAATTGCTGCATCTCACCTCATGCATTGTAACTTGTTAATCTTGATGATGTGTTTGAGCCCTCTATCTGCCTTGCATTTACAACCAGGAGGGGAAATCCAAGGATTGCTAGTATTCATGCTTCTTATTTCAGACTCTATAAAAGAAACTGGAAGATGACTGTCTTGTAGAGCAGAGGGTTTGCTTTTCCATTGTTGTGCTTTGTGAGGTATTTTTTCTCTCCACCACTGACTCTTGTTGGCTGCCACTCTTGACACCTGACTATGAGCTCCTAGACAGTGGTTAGTAGCAATTAAGGATTAGATCTTAGTTAAAGTGAAGGTTCATGGCAAGGGCAGCAAGGCAGATAAACACATTGTTCTAATGGTTGTGGTGTTTGGATCTTCACAGTTCACAGCAAACTGGTATTACGAAGAGGAGGAGATACCTGGAGAAATTAGTAGCCCAATGATTTTGATTAATTTTCTTGATCCCTTTCTGTTATGCTATAAAGTCCAGTCAGGTGTGTTCATACCCTTCCACTGATGGGAAAGAAGTAGCCTTCCATGATATTTCTGCTGTGAAGAATGGTAACAAATTCCAGTGTCACCTCACTTATTGACAGGATGGTTGGTGAGGAGTTTAGTTATCAAAAACATATCATGCGTCCCGATCTCTTCTGCTTTCTAGTGCTGAGGTAATAGAATCTGTAGTTGTAAAAGATTTACAGGAACTAATACCAAATAGAAGTTCAGGCTTCCTTAAGACACAACTGGTGAGCTCTAGAATATACCTTAGGTCAGCTTTCTAAAACACCAGCTGGGGGACAATGTAGCTGTCTTTTAAAAGAGCCATATGGGAAAACTGTATTAAGTATTTGTGCACAAACCCTACATCTCTTTCCCTACTTCTTTTACAAACTTCTTCACAGTTTTTTTGGGGGGGTTTGCTTTTTAAAAGCCCAAATTACACTTTGTTTGAAAATAGACTATTATGTTTCTTTGGAATTATTTGAATTCTTAGTAGAAGGTTACAAATGCATGATATAAAGAATTCTGCCTTGTCTGTAATAACATGTTTTTAACAGGCAAGCTGTGCAGTGAGGTTGAATCTTACATTTTCAGTAGGTTCAGCTATGTGCCATTCCTGCTTGGATGAGAATATTGTTGCCATATAGTCTTCATTTGTCTTTTGCTGAGGCTAATCTACAACTCATCATTCGAGCATGGTTATTGTATGGTCTTGTTTCAGCCCGACCACTCAATCTGAATAATTTTTCTGAATTAAAAAGCATCTTTGGTGGTGAACAAGGGACTTTGTTCATGGTTATTTGCCTGTCAAGGTCTTTGTAATTTCTGACTAAATGTTGATTGAATACAATAGATCATCTGCACATACTGATCTTTCGTTTGTACTTGCAAATGTGTTATTGAGTGTCTCCTTTTCTTTCCTTAGGAGAGGGTGGGATTGATGGAGACGGAGACATCACTCGATCAGAGAACATTACTGCTTTCCAGAATTTTGTTTTGGACAATACTGATCACAAGGGAGTGCATTTCTTAATGGCAGATGGGGTTGGTTAATTTCTTTTTCTCCCTGCACTAAAAAAAACCTGACAAAACTGACACCTTGGTCTGCATACAATAGACATGTGTCTAGCTACAATATGAAATTCTACGAGCTGTGCCATTAAAATTCCTGGTGTTGATTCTTTTACCTTAAAGAAACAGAAATGATCATGATTCCATGATTTAGTTCCTCAGAATCCTTTGCTTGACCAACAGATCTGTGCAGATACTAATGATATGCTATGCACTTTGCAGGGTTTCTCAGTGGAGGGTCAGGAGAATCTGCAAGAGATCCTAAGCAAACAACTCATGCTTTGCCAGTTCCTTACAGCACTGTCCATTGTCCGGACAGGTATGTTTTGTCCATTAATCTTTCTCCTTCTCTAAGGTGTGGGTGGCACTGGGGAATGTTACTATACAGTTTTTATTAGTGCCTTGAAGTCTGTTCTTCTGTGAGTTGCACAGAATTGAATGTATATGCATAAGTCCTCAAATGGTTGTCAAAAAGCTAACAGATCTGGTCAGAAAAAGCTAATCTATGTCTATTTTGCTCTTAGTTAAAAGCATGAGCTAAAGTGCATTAATTTAAAGCACTTAATTTGTTGGGTTTTGTAGCTGTCTGGGGATAAGGTCATGCAGTGTGATAACTGGACAGACAATCTGAGTTATATAGCACTAGCTGGACCAATTCTTTAATATCCCAGCTGACTGGAACAGTGGTCTTTATCCAGTTCTTCTTTTCCTCTAACTTCTGAAAGCTTTTCTCCTTTAAATCTGCCATCTGTGTGATAGGAACTAATGATGCTTTACCCTGTCTTAGCTGCTCCTCATTGTTGCTAAAATGATGGACCTTACACTGTGTCTGGTTCTGATGGCTCCTATCTTCCACTGAGTTTAGTTAGCCTTTGGCACTGACATAGAAGATGAATGGTAACAAAATGATAATTTTTATCTTGTGCCCTATGTTTAGAAGAACGTGAGGCAATGGTTTGCTCAGGAGTAGTCTCAAATGTGATGTAATGAAAGGGGCAGCCTTCTTTAAGTCTTTCCTACATGAGTAGATGATGGTTCTGTAAAAATGCCTGCTTTTTGCTTCGGGAAATTGGGAATCTTGTTTGAAGGAAAGGGGCAACACAGACTCTTTTCTCTCTAGATGGCAAATTGTTCTGTTTAGGTTAACATCTATTAGTCTTCTCCTCTGGTCTGAGGTTCCTTGTTGTGTATATCAAGGCTCCACTTCCCTGGAGGCTTTGGGATAGCATGCTTCCAGGCCATAGGGCACAGTCTGGGCCTAGAAGGGAAGGATGGGGGGAGATAGAAGGTTTGTTTGTGAGACAGCCTGCATACAGATTGGATTCTTGCCAAGGGAACGCTTTTCTCTCTTTGCTGCAGGGTCATAGGGAAGATTTTTCATTAAGCCTTGCTGGCCCACTTCATAACTGTGTTCTGGATGCTGTTTAATTGCACAAAATATCATGTTACTAGTTCTGCAGAAGGATTGAAGTGCTCAGTATCTCCTTATAGTGTTTCCTTATAATCTGCTGGCATTGATATGCTTCCTCTTTTTTTCCCAGGAGGACATTTTGTCTGCAAAACCTTTGACCTGTTTACTCCATTCAGTGTGGGTCTTGTTTACCTGCTGTATTGCTGCTTTGAGAGAATTTGCATCTTTAAACCTGTGACAAGCCGCCCTGCTAACTCGGAGAGGTGAGATGCTTGAGCATGAGGGTCTACTAAAGAAAACAATCCTCTAAATACAGTGATAGATGGATTTGGATAAGCCTAGTGGAAGCTTTGTGACCTGCCTCAATTAGCAGCTGTCTTGGAGGAAGAAACATTTTAGATGTTTGGCAAATTATGGACAAAGTAAAGATGATATTTGCCAAATTGTCCTTATGGGAAGGAAGCTGTGGAACTGGATATGTAACAAATCTTGTTTTGCTTGGAACAACTGTGGTTTCAGTGAAGCCAGAGGATAGATGAGAGGTTGGACATGAGCTGGCACTGTGTGCTCACAGTCCAGAAAGCCAGTTGTATCCTGGGCCGCATCCAAAGCAGCGTGGCCAGCAGGATGAGGGAGGAGATTGTGCCCTGCTACTCTGCTTTGGTGAGACCCCACCTGCAGTGCTGCATCCAGCTCTGGGTCCCCAGCACAGGAAGAACATGGACCTGTTGGAGCAAGTTCAGAGGAGGAACACCAACATGATTTCAACGATGGAGCACATTTCCTATGAGGAAAGGCTGAGAACTGGGATTGTTCAGCCTGGAAAAGAGAAGACTTAGGGGTGACCTAACTGGGGCCTTTCAGTACTTGAAGGTACTGGATGATCTTTAAGATCCCTTCCAACCCAAACCATTCTATGATTCTGTAATATTATCTGTGTTTTCATAGTACCTGTCAAGTTTAGCAGAATTGATTTAATATTTGATGGAGATCTGTGGGGGGTTTACATAGGGTTGTATTTCCTTTCCAGAGTTTAGAAAATGTACGATGACTCAGTGATAGGCGAGTTTGCATCTTTGTAAGGATATCCAGGAGGAAAGAGTTCCTGGGATTTGGGAAACTGTCCTTATCATGGAAGTGTGGCAGGAAAGTTGGCTGTGTGAAAGAACTGAGCCCATCTGATGTCTCTGCCTTGCTCTGCAGGTACGTGGTGTGCAAAGGCCTGAAGTCAGGGATCGAAGATGTGCGGAGTTACCTCTTCACAGTGAACATCAGACTCAACCAGCTGCGCAATTCTGATGTGGATGTGAATCTTATCGTCCCACTGAAAGTGATCAAAGACAACCAGGATTTCTACAATTACATTGTCCAATCCAATGAAAAGTGAGTTACTGTGGGTGATGAGGACTGCTGGCTGTAAGCAGACTAATTTAGCATGGCTTTCAGGTGTAACTTCCTGCACTCATGGAAGTACTTGCTGATGCTGCCACACTGCTCTGCTTTTGTTCCCTGAGAGGCTGAGCAGAGCAGGGGGACTCTGTGCAGACAGAAATGGTGTATTACTGTTAGTGGCTGTTCAGCCTCTGAGTACTGTGTAGAAAAGAAAGGAAAGTACTGCCTAATTTGTTCCAGTGATCTTCCTGTCAGTTTGAATCATGTTGGCTAAGATCTCTCATTGCTCTGTGAATCAGACTGGCTTCTCCCTGTTGTCCCAGCACTCTTTCTAGTTTTGAACAGTAGAACAATGTTGGTGGTGATTAATTTGCTCCCTGACTAAAACTTTTTTTTTTCTTTCAGCCACTGCAAAGTTCAGATAAAGGCACTAGCCAAAATTCGTGCCTTTGTTCAAGACACGTGAGTATATTCCTCTGGCTTTTGGTGAAGACTGAATTAACCTGCTATTAATGAATTGTTTTGCCCTTGTTTAATAAGTTGTTGATTTGAGCTAGTACTTGTCTTGGCCTTTGGAGCCAGAAAGTCAAAAGAGCTTTTAGTTAGCTCAGTTTGTGTCTCTGCCTGAGTTATTTGCAGAGATGTGTGGGTGGCTGAAGGAGAAAATTTGATGGTCTGTTATCTCACCCTTGTTGAGAAGGCTTCCATGCATTGCATGATTTCCTGTTACCATAAGTGAGCTTGCTTCTTAGTAGGAATGTAACCAGAAAAGTAACTTGCAGCTGGTATGTTCAATTCAGCAGTTATCATCCAAACTGATTGTGGTTTATAGTTGTTCTTTTTTTCAGGGGCTATTCAAAACATCTATGTTACAGACCTAGAATTACCTAAAGCTTGATGTTAATTTCTTTCATAAAACTAAAGCCATTGTAGTATTGCAATGTTTCCCTGCTGTGGCTTTTCTGTTCACATGTTATTCAGACATAATACGTGGTAGAAAGCTGAGTGAATATGGTAGTTAGAAATTGTCTTAGAGCTGATTCTAAGCTGTAAGACGCCTTTTTTTTGTAGGGCCTTCAGCAGGTCTTCACTGTTATTCTTAAGCAGGGCTGTGTGCCCATCTCTTGGAGATTAGCATAAGTTTGTATGAATACGTAACTTATTGAAAATATTTATACCCAGTGGTATTTTCATGGAATGAAGTGATGGCTTATAGTCAGTAGTGCAGACCATAAAACAAAGCTAAACACAGGAGCTGGAGGGTGGGGAGGGAAGGCATCATCCTCCTTCATATAACCCTTTGTGGAGCAGTTCAGGTTTGTTGTTCCCAAGCCAGATACTGAAAATTCCAAATTTTATAAGGCTGGGATATATAATGCTGTAAGATCAAGGAGGTTTCACCATGTTAACAGCCTGCTGTCTTTCTTTAGAACACTGGTTGAGCCTCGGCAGGCTGAAATCCGAAAGGAGTGTCTCCAGCTATGGGGGGTAAGTAAGGGGTCAAGCAGGCAGATTGTGAAGGTGTCCATGCTGTAGTGAAACAAGAGTGGAGCTGCAGTAAAGATAGGACTTTCTAGACAGAGGTTTAACAACTTGTCTTGTGGGAAAGTCAACACCAGTTTCAAGCTGTAATGTAATCAAATAGGATGTCCCTGATTTATTGTGTATGTCTTAACTGAGCAGGCTTCTTTGCAGTTGAGAATATTTCATTGTACACAGAGTGAACTCGGCACCCAGATCCCAAGCAGCAGAGCTCTCTAAAAAGTCTTGTTTTATGAGTCTGCAGTTTCTGTTTCCTGAGCTTTTGACTGCAGTGGAGCCATAGATATGGCAGTTAGTTTCACAGGCTGATGGTGTGTCTGATGAAAGGGTATTTCATCAAAACATGCATGATATCAAAGGTTTAGATTAAATCCTTCTGGAGTTGCCAACTGGTTTTTGTGAGATATGGTGTGCCTACATGAAATTTGCAAAACATATGAGACATTTTGTCACATGCCATCTCTTCTTCATCATGAATCCCAAGAGCAGGAGTTTCAGGAGCAGGATGTTCTGTTGTATATTGAAACCAGAAATGGTCCTTTGAATGTGCCAAAGAATAAAACTCAGTATCAGTTGTTTGGATTTCTTTTCAGATTCCTGATCAGGCTCGTGTTGCTCCTTCGTCTTCAGATCCCAAGTCCAAGTTCTTTGAGCTGATTCAGGTGAGACCTTGCCTAGAGTCCTTTCATACAAATACAACTTTTTTTTTTATATTGGAATTAAGACATGAAGAAGTTAGTCTTGGATTATTGTTTGATGTAGAAGTTGTGTTTACTTGCCTGTTGATGTATTGTGTCTCCCTTGCCTTTTCCATCCTTTGCTCTTTAGGGCACAGACATTGATACTTTCAGTTACAAACCCACTCCCCTGAATTCCAGCACCCTGGAGAAAATTCGCCAAGTGTTAGATTACCGGTGTATGGTGTCTGGAAGTGAGCAGAAGTTCCTCTTGGGGTTGGGGGTAAGTGCTAAGAACAGTCATGGAGTTTTGCTAATTCAATTTAATGCTACTACTCTGCCTTGCAGTTTCATCACATCCTTTCCTGTCCCTAAAGGCCTAAAAGAATCCTCATCATCAGGATGAGACTGCTAGTTATTTATGTTTCTTCCTCCTGATGTCACTGCTTTTCACACTAATTAACCCTTTTTCTGTAATCTCAGCCTACACAGAGACCTGCACTCCTGCTAGTGTCTCTAATTATCTTCACTGTCCTTTTAAAGGTGTTCTATTTCTGCTTCTTCGTGTGGGTGTGAAAAATCACTGGTAGATTAGAATCAGTGTTTTTGTTCCTTTGCTGTAGAGGTTAAGGTTCTTCCTTAAAACTTATGACAAAGAAACTGCCTGTGACAGCCTAGGACAAAAAGATTCTCTGAGGGTTGCTCTGCAGTTAGAGGTCTCTTCTCCACCCCTGCCCTCAGGAAGCCGTGGGTGAATTTGACTCTGTCTTTATGTACAGAAATCACAGATCTACACCTGGGGTGGTCGCCAGTCAGACCGCTGGACAAAGCTGGATTTGAAAACTGAGCTGCCACGAGATACTCTTCTCTCTGTGGAGATTGTTCATGAGCTGAAAGGAGAGGTAGGAGCCTACTTTCTCTTTTACCATGTCGCTGCAAATACAAAGAGCAGTTTCACCTACTCTCTGTAAGATACTGCACAATAAATGTTCCATCCATGCTGGGTCCAAGGGGTTTTTTGTATGTGATCTTTAGAGTAACTATTTTGGCTTATGTTCCTTCTTTCTGTCCAGTGCTAGAAATATGAGCTTTCAACATTGTTTTGAAAACACTCTGGACCTGATGTGTTGCTGTTCTAAGTGGAGCTGCACATGACATTGCCACCATGACTTCACATGTCTGTGGCTCTCTAAGTACATAACTGTTCAGTAGTGACTGCAGGCTATGGGGAGAAGATCCTCGTGGTATATTTACAGTGTAAGGTGAAAAATCCCAGCTGCCTGGGAGTTTCCCTTTCCTCTTGCACCTCAGACGAGGATACTTAGTGTGCTGGGCTTTGTGATACCTGATAAGACACAGACAGCTGGTGATGGCAGCTGTGGTCCCACCCTCTCTCCCTCCCCTAAGGCAGAACTGGGTATTTGAGATGCATAAGTTCTTGGAGGATACTATGTTCCTGTATAATGGGCATCAGGGAATTTGTGTGCTTCTAATATCTGGAAAGGTGCCTTCTTGCTAGAAGAGATGTCCTGTCAGAAAACAGGCTATAAATCAAAGCTGAAATATCAACAGTGTGAATAATAATTTTCTGTATTGCCCTCCTTAGGGGAAAGCCCAGCGAAAAATCAGTGCCATCCACATCCTTGATGCCTTGGTGCTGAATGGCAATGACGTTCGAACGCAGCATTTCAACCAGAGGTATGCAGGGTCTAGAGAAGCTTTTTTCTGTACATGTGTAGGAGTGACTGGGAAACAGTGTTTAGACAAAAAGCAGAATGCTGAGCACAGGGAGACAAGTGCATTCAGCTGAAACTCTGCTATAAAGATAACTGTGAGTGAAGGTACTCTGAACTGAAGTACATTAGGCTTTTCCAACTGTATTTTCTCTGTGTATGAGGGCAGCTCTAGCTTCTTTCTTAGTGTGGGGTGAGCCAGGCATGGCTGGGGTAAACTGGGAATATAAACAAGCTGGGAGAGAAGGAACAAGCCCCTCTGTTTCCTTTCTCAGGGACATAATGTCTCTGCTAGTCCTGCTAGCCTGATAAATATATCAGTGTTCAACAGCGTGTGGACTTACAGAGTAAGCTATGGAGACTCATTCCTAATGGATAATAGGCAATATCCTGAGTTGGTGATGTCCTGAGTTGTCTAATCACTTACTCTGTTGAAGCTGTTACCTACCTGCTGTGCCAAAGGCCTCGTTAAACTGCTGTCTCTCTTTGCACGTTCATTCAGGATTCGGCTGGCGGAGAAGTTTGTCAAAGCTGTTTCTAAACCCAGCCGGCCAGACATGAACCCCATCCGGTGAGTGCCACCTCCTTCCCTCAGCCTCGCCTGCTTTTGTGTCCGTGTGTTGGAGACCTGAAGGGGAGTTAAGTTTCAGGCTGAAATTCATAGTTCTGCTATGTTCTTTGGAAAGAGGCTAAAAGTTTTGTATATATTTAAGGTAAATATTGTTAATAGAGAAGTTGTGTCCTCCTTTCACATGTCAAATAGTCACATTTTCATTATAGGTGGATTGGCTGGTGTTCATTCCAAATATGTGTGATTGCAGGTCTAGCACCCAGAGAGCGTAATCATTGCAAAGAATTCTGTCCTTGTCTGCCCTGAAGGGTCAGCAGCAGTACAGTGATGCTGACTGTTAGTAAATGAAGGACTGACCAGCATCTGTGAGGACATGGCTTTAGTGACAACCCCCAGGAAAGCTGACAAAGGGCTTCAGCTTTGGTTGTCTCCTGGCCTTCCATTTCATTAATTCTACTGCAGTGTAGCATAAGAGCACTACTGTGGGAAGGCATCAGATATGGACAAAACAGCTTCTCATTCACAAGTGCAGCAGTATAATGAAAGAATCTGGAGGATGGGAAAGAGGATCTTCTCCTTGATGGCTTAATCAAAGGTAATGAGTGGAATTTCCACCTAATGACAAATAGACAGTTGTGATAATTGGAGGAGTCCTAAATGCTGTGGAAGGCTGAAGGTGAAGTGAGAAGGAGAGCTGGGGAGATGGATTGTAGAGGGGGTATTTACTGCATTTGTGGAAAGGTGTTAAAGTGTTCCTGCTGTGCTCCTTGAAGCCTGATGCTTTTAGCAGTATGTGGGAAATGACTGGTTGGGGTGTCCAATCAGAGGCAGTGCTTTTCAAACTTACTGATTGTTTTTCTGTGTCTCAAAACAACCAGTTTGATGTAATGACAGAATTAGGACTCTAAATAATCTTTACTGATTGTAAAAAAAAGCTCTTTTTACCTCAGGGTAATTGACAAGTTTGTTGCATCTCTGAGGATAATAATGGAGATAGGATAATTGTGAAGATCAGGTTTAATTTTACTGTGAGGCAGCATGCTGAGGCCAGAACCTGCCTGGGACTGACCTTGGTCCATTTATCTGATGGGAAAAACAAAAGCACCTGACTTTCACTGTTTTTACTTTTCAGTATAGTCAATCTGAGGTAAAAGTGTGCAGCTTCCTTAGCAGCAAGGATATTTATCTGCTGCTTACAGAATCCAGCCATGAGTATGCAGGTTTTGTCAAGCCAGGAAAATCTAGGCACTGAAGCATAAGATAGAGGAGAAGGGTGAACATCAGCTGTGCCTGACTACCTCATGCTGTATAAAATCAACCATTTGGCTGCTCCCTGTAGCTGGGCAGAAGAAAAAAGAACAGTTTAAACTTTTTTGAAATAATGTTTTTGTCTTTACTTCCCAGAGTGAAGGAAGTATACAGATTGGAAGAAATGGACAAGATTTTTGTGAGGTAAGTGACTAGTGCAAATAAAATGTCAGGGCCCACTGAGGTTATCAGTAGCTGGTGCACAGGAATGGGAGGGATGTTCTGATCTGTGCTAGTGGAGTCATGGAGAAAGAGCTGTTAGAGCTCGTGGTGGCTGCTGTTCCTGAGATGCTACTCTCTCAGAGCATCATTCTGCTGCATTCTAATGCCATAGATGTGGCCAATGCACTTCATAACAGCTGGAGTAGCAACAGTGCCTGAGTTTGGGTGCAGAAGTATCAGTGGCTTCTCAGTGACTTGAAAGGTCAAGAATTCACACTTAAAATAGGAACCCCATTTGGATTAATTATGGTAGCTCATCACCATAGATTTTTCACCACAGCACCCTGATCTAGATGGGTTTCTTGTCTGGTTTCTCTTGTCCTGTGTGGGAAGGCAAAAACCCCAGTTCTTCAGGATGTGATCTTGTCTTGTGCAGTGCTCTCAGGTCTTGCTGTGACACCCTGGAGACGGGGTACAGGTGGTATGATGTGTGTACAAGCACAGTAAAGGACGAAACACTCTCTATCACTGCCCTCTCTCAACATTTAGGTTAGAGATGAAAGTCATCAAGAGTTCAGGGGGAATGCCCCGGCTGTCCTACACTGGCCGAGATGACCGGCACTTTGTGCCCACAGGACTCTACATCGTGCGGACTATGAACGGTAGGGAGAGAGAGTCCCCACTCCCTCTCAACTTTTCTTTCTCTCTCCAAGTAAACAGTATTGACCAGGCTTGCTCATCTTGGTAAAAAATTAATGGCAGTATTCCAATGGCTAGAGATTAAGTGTTTGCATGTAATGAGGGTAGCTTGGATTTGAGTGAGGTTTTCTGTTGTGGGTTGATTAGCTATCGTGTAGGTAATTCCATTTATTTACATGACTGATTACCTTATCTTTTAGCGAGATAATAATTTTTCATCAAGATGTTTTCCAGAGTAATAGGACATGGAAATACCCTGTTTCAAATGTCAACTTCTAAATGCAGGGAGAAGGGGTTTTTCTTAGTGAATAGAGAATAGCTTGGGAAGCAGGTTGTCTTGGGGGAAGGAGGAAGGAAGGAAGGAAGGAAGGAGTATGGAAAGATCACAATTATTCTTATAGATTCCTCCTCCCTACTTGCACTGTATGTGTATTTCTTCTGTGATTTTTTCCCCCTTTTATTTCCTACCTGATCTCTGTAACCCTTCTGCTAGATCCCTGGACAATGGCATACAGCAAAAACTTCAAGAAGAAATTCTTCTTCAACAAAATGACCAATGTAGCGACATACAACCTCCTTCCTGAAGCCACTGCACCCTTTCAGTGAGTATGGGCCAGAGCTGAGGTTTTGGATGGGTCTGTGTGTGTGCATGTGCCTGGGTGTTTGGGAAGGGAGCTCAGCAGTGCTGTGTCCTTACAGTCGTTTGCAGTGTAAGTGCAGCTAGTCACCAGCAGGGTGTGCTGCAGGAGCCGGCACTTTCTCAGGCTTTCAGGAAACTGCTGATGTGGAGTCATAGATTTTGCAATTAATGGCTATGAATAACAAATAACTTCGTTCCATTGTCTGCAGCAGACTACAAGTTACTGAACCTACTGCATGTGGGGAAGTAGAAATTGAGCCCAGAAACTGTAGTTTGTTGCATCTCTTTGTTTGTTTTGTTTTTAACATGTTTGGTTGGAAGTTGCTAATTTAAAAGCAAATCCCAGTTTATTTAGCCCAGGCTCTAGAATAAGCTGTGGGAAGCTGGGAGTTTTTTTTAAAGAGAGTGGGAGAGAAAAGCAGTGGCTCCTTGGGAAAGGATGGAGTGGCTTGTCATTGGACAGTCATTAACATTGTGGTTGCTGAAAACCATCTGTATCTACTGACTGCTAGGCTGAGGGCATTACCCAAGTACAGCAAGTCTTGAGTCTGATGCCTCAGGGCTGCTAGGTAGAGAAGTTCTGCACTACTACCATTACCCAGGACTGTGCCTCTGAGTGAAAACTTGATATGAAATAGCACTCCTGATTTTCTCACTTTGAACCTCCTTACCTGTCTTAGAGCAGCGCTTTCAAGATCCTTATGCCTTTCTTCATTTGATGAATGGCAGAACAGGCTTAAAAAGAGAGGCACATGATGCTTTTTCCCTGTTTGTGAGGATAGGGTTAGTTCTGCCTATGTACCCTGAAATAGGCCAGGATGAACCTACAGGAATGGCTGAGGAAGTGGAGGGAATGCTTGTGTGGGACTCCAGAAGGGATGTGTTGTGGTTAGTGACTACTAATATGTCTATAATTAGCCACTGACATGTGCTCTTGTTGCTGTGCTGGTACTGCTTTGTTAGAACAGAAGCACTAAATAAGCTATGAATATTAAGTGTCAGTAATTGTACAAAACTAAAGGCTGCTGTGTTGGCAGTAATTAGCAGCTCTGATTTCATTATGGCTGGGACTGTGTTGATGCAGGGAGGGAGGGCTGTGTTTGATGGATGGAGTGGGAGATGGCATTGTAGGACCAGAACTCTTGGCAGCCAAGCAGAGCTCAGTTATTTCACATGAGGGGAAAGAGGGAATGATCCTAGCTGCTTTTGTGCAATGGGAAGTGCTGTTTGTTTGCAGAGCTCCATAGGACAGCTGTTACTGATTATAGTAGGTATGTGGTAAGGGATTAGGTTGCTGCTCCTGGCAGACTTTCTAAATTCTTCATTAAGATCTTTCCATTGCCTGCAATGACAGTTTGATCCTCTGAGAAACTTGCAGGGAGGTACAGTTTTTCCCTAGTGATCTGACTCCTTCCAGCAAATACTGAACTGAATTTGAGTGAAGCTAGAATTAACAAGTTTGTTTCCATGGAAATCTCTTAGGCTTGGCTGTTGCTGTACTTTGAGGGCTGTAGAGTTTGTAAGGTGAATGAATGAATGAATGCACCAGTCTTTAATAAGGCACCTGTTCTGAGTATTTCTGTGTGGCTTCCATAGCAAAAGCAGCTGTCTCTTGCTGGGATGGAAGTTTTCCTTTCCCTTCCCTGCCAAACTAATCTTGCTCTCCTCTCTCTCCCCACAGTGTCTGCCATTACAGCCGCCTCTTCTGGGAATGGGGGGAAGGTGTCAAAGTGCATGACTCTCAGAAAAGACAAGATCCAGAGAAGCTATCAAAGGAGACTGTCCTGTCTTTCATCCAAGCACACTACCCCTAACCCTGCTCTCTTGAGGTTGCAGGGAGGGGCCAAGCCCAGCTTGGATTCTTCAGGGACTGATGGGACTGGGAAGGCTCCACAACTTCTATCCTGGTATTCTCCAGAGCTGATTTCCTGGAGATGATTGAACGAGGGTGGTATGCAGAAGGCACAGGATGAGGCTTTACCCTGGTAGTGTATATAAGAGTACAGCCCAGGTAGCATCTGGTGCTAGAGTACCCAAGGTGACTCCTAGAGCCATGGCCTAATGTCCTTTTGTCCTGACCTACTGCATGCATGAGGCCAAGGAGCTGGCAGCTTTCTTTGCTCCTGTTCAAACATTCAGCAAAGTTTGTGGAGCTCTGTATGTGCCAGAACTCCCTAGGCTTCTGCTTCTCCTGCAGTGTGGGAAGGATGGCAGAGCTGGGCCAACAGCACATTGAAGCAGCCCTGCATTGCTCCTGGCAGCTGTCTCCTTGGCCTTGTCAAAGGCTACACTGTCCAGTGGAGGGTGGTAAGTCTTTGGCAAGCTGTGGGCAGAAGTTAGATATTCTTGTCGGTGTCTCCAACATGTCTGTTTATCAAGGCACTCAGCTAGCCATGGTCCCCTGTTGGACAAAGGCCAATGCAGGTGATGAGTACAGTTCCTGGCACAGATCTGATATGCTCACACCTCTGCAAGCTGCTGTGACCAGGATTTCCCCTCTCCAGGTTAGTGACTCATGCCAAGCCAGCAGCCTGGGGCTAATTTGTGAAAATGTATCATGGTTGGTATACGTGCTTCATGGTAATTTGAGACCAAGGTGCTTTGATTCTTGGTACTCAACATTATTACCTAGACATTCAGGGAGGAAAATGGATGTGGGAGGGAATACACAGAAAAGCTAGGATGCTGAAGTCTCTGGAAGAAATGATGGGAATGTCTTCACTTAGTTGAAAAGACCCAGGCTTCAGTAGAAAGATATCTTGACTTTAACCATGTAGGTTAATCAGAAGCAATCTTGTCCCCTGACTGTGCCCACTGGAAAGGTTACCAGACTTTCCTTTTTAAATATCAGAATGGCTTTGAAATCCTCTGTTTCTCATTTGGCTCTGAACTGCATCTGAGGTGAAGGCACAAAGCTGGGAAACTCTCAGTATGGTGTTTGTGTCAAGACTTTTCCATGCACTTCTGTGCCAGGCTCAAAGTTGGCTTCTGTTGCATGTTTTACCTTCATTTCTGGCTTCCATGGCACTTTGCCAAGTCTTCCACATAAATCAGAAAATAACATAGTTGAATGGTTTTGGATAAGCAGCAAGATAGTCCCTCCCCCCCTTTTTTGTTTGTTTGTTTGTTCTTGGCTTGTTTTTAAACACAGATTGGCAGTAGGGAGAAAAGTGATTTAGGGGTTTGTCTGAATTGTGCCTTAAGAAAAGCTATAGTTCTAGAATCTATAGCAGAGTTGTTTAGACTGTTTTTTTTCTCCACATCCATATGAATTTGAAGAAGCCTGTGCAGTAAAACAGATATTTTGACTTAGACGCAGGTCTGTCGAAGCAACTGAAGGACTGTAGGGTGTTAATGCATCCTCTTGGTTGATCTGTAGACCGTCTCTGCTCTCAAACATTGGTAAAACATGCATGAAAGAAATGGTGGCTCCTCCCTAAACAAGGTGTGACACTGGTAGCTTTGTCTTGGCAAAGGCACTGCCATGAGGGATGGGGAGGAATCTCTCCCAGTGGGCAATAAAGTACCTCAGCCTCTGGTGTCCAGGCCTGTGTACAGTTGGCTTTTTAAACCAACCAGCAGTTTGAGTTCCGAGGACCTCTGTGGACTGCCTTGAGGCTGTTCCAGTGCCAGCAACGCACGCTGCTCCCTCTGCCAGGCTCCTTTGCAGAGTGTTGCGTGCTCAGCTTAGAGATTTGACTCCTGTGGGCTGGCAGACAGAAAAGGGACTAGGAAGTAAACTAGGATCAGTGTAGGCCTTGGAGGGTACAAAAAAACTTGGTCAGTCTGCAGGCTAGCTTTTATGAATGGATACCTTGTTTACTTAGTTATCTCTAGTTCCTCATTTTAATTTGCTTTTATTTTTATTTTTGATGCACTGAACCGTGATTCTGATTCTCCCTTCAAGAAGGCAAGCATGAACCACCAAGCTACTTGCTTCCCTGCTGAGGGATTATTTTGGGAAGGGCGGGTGAGGAAGGTCTCGCTGAAGGGAGTGTTTGTGTGTGTTAATTGCACAATGTATTGTTATTAGGCTTTGTATAATTTTGTGTTGACTTCTATGCTTTCATGTTCTATTACCAATACAGCCCCTTTAGTTCACAGCAGTGCTTCTTTCCTTTGCTTCTCACAAAATTCAGTGGCAGTGATAGACACTGGGCCAGCAGTGTCTATCAGCGTGGCAACAGAGAAATGCCAGCGGAGTTAAATTTTCAAGGCAGTCCCTTTTAAAGGTTTTTGTGGCAAGTTTAGAGCACTGGAATGAGAGGCAATTACAGGGGACAATATCTGGCACTCCTGCAGCATGGGTAGGCTCCTGTTCCACTCAAAGGAAGTACATTCCAGGCCACAACAAACCAGTAACCCACTGTTGAGTGCTCACCGACCAGGGGGTTAAATGCCTAATCTAGTCTAGGCTTACCATAGTGCAATGTGTGCCAGTAGGGAGACAGCAGGATTAGAATAAAGCAGTGGCTGAGAAACAGGACAGAACTAGGAAAAAAAACCCAACCAGATAAACATAACAGGAAATTAAAAGGTCAAATTATTTTATTTAAAGCTCTACAGAAGCATCTCTGGGGGTTGATAGTACATGGTCTTCTGCAAATGCTGATTCTCAAAGGCACAAAATGTCTACCAAGCTGTGATGCACTGGAGACACAGGCAGATCAGCTCACAGCCCAAGCACCCAGATCTTAATGTGAATGCTACCTGCTTGCAGAGATACCTACATCCCATCTGCTTCTGTGGACATAGGATTCCTTTGGTCCTGGAAGTCAGGGTGGAGAAGGAAGCATCTTTAGCTCAGTTCTGGGAACATAAAAAATCGCAGTACCTACAGATTATCATTTGAATCAAGAGCTTGGTCCCTTCAGTTTGTGACTCTCACAGGAGCCACCTGGTGTGGGCAGAAAGCACCTGTCTTTAATCACAAAGGTCCTTTTCAAAAGGCAGAATGTGTTGCCTTCCTGGATCAGGCTGGATGGTCCTGACTCTGTTTTGGCTAAGGTGGCACCACCTTGAGCTCTGCTTGACCTGATTTCCAAGCGCAAGTGTGCTGTGTTTTCTGGTTTGTCTCCTGTCAATTTGCAGAGAAAAATCTTCCCTACAACGAGGCTTGGAGACAGTAAACAAGAACAGTAATTTGAAATGCTGATCCTCACCCTTGGGGGAGGCACAATGGTGAGAAGAGGAAGAGCTCCTTGCAGGAGTCATTTGTTCAGCAGGGAGAATTCTTGAGTGCAATCACATCGTCCAGCAGGCGTAAATAAGAGCAATCAGCAATGCCATGGCCACAGCAAGGGCAGCGTTCTTGCGATTTTCCTTACGAAGCACACTTAGTTCTTTCTCTAGGAAACAAACAAACAAAAGACTTGCCTGTGAGGGTTCTTCATGTTGCAGCTACACCTCCTTTCAAAATTCTCTTAGAAGCACAAAGCTACCTTGGCCACAGGCAAAAAATTTGGGAGCAGTATGCAAAGCTGCCAATTATAGAATGCGCTGAATGGGAACTAACTACCAAAACTAGCAGGAACCCTTTCATTTGCTCTCATCCTGACACTTGTGGTAGCTGTGCTTGGGAATACTTAAGTGCCAAACCAGTTCCTGTTCGTAAATGACATTGCTGTAGGTCTCTACTAAGGACAATTGTGTCATTAGAATAATTGCTTGTTCCCTAAGAGAATGAAGGAGACAGGAGGGCAGATCTCTGCTGTCTTATAGATGTAACAGCCTGGTAGCTCTTTCTAGTGCTAAAATTTAAATACAACTGTGGCCACCTTTGCTGCAGAATCTGTGTTTTCTTACACCTCAGAAGGGTCAGTGTGGAAAAGGTCTGGACGCTCCTTCTGTTGGGGTCTGAAGCTTTTTAGAGATAGGTAAACAAGGGTGAAGGAAAGCAACCTAAGACAAACAGATGCAGAGAGAGGAAGACAGTGGCTACTTCAAGTATGGAGTCTTGCCGATCTCCAATTCTGTTTGGTTCCGTTTCCCAAAGATGAGAACCCCACTCTTGCTAGTTCTGTTCCACAAAACTTTGCTGGCTGGTACAGGCAAGCAGTGAGGCCTCCAGTCTTACACACTGCATGACCAAACAACACTAAGTGTTTGGTATAAAAGGTTGGATGTGAACTATCTCCAGAGACAGGCTGCTTTTACTGCCGATTTCATCTGCAGAGACTGCACAGCTTACTGCCTCTACAGTTTGCACAGGCAGCCTTCAGCAGTTCCCCAAGTGGTGTTGGTAATCAAAAGAGACTTTTAGCTGTTCTTTCTGCCCCATTCTTCACAGAGTACAAGCATTCTCATGCAACCATGGAGCAATCTGCTTGAATCTGCAAGACCACAAAGGAGGTGACAGGGTCACATAACCCCGTGCACAGCAGTGCCAGCTTGAACTGATGCTGACAATGTCATTGTCAGCAGCTGCAGTTCATGGCCTCAAGTGCATCAGCTGGAATAAGGAAAGATTTAATCAGGCCATAGCAGTGATGTCACCATTAGGTGAGGCTGTTGCTGTCTGAGCTGCTGTCAGACTGCTCTGACAAGCCAGCAGGGATGGCTGACTGCTGGCTGGTAAAAGGGTGGTAGCAATTTTCAGTCTGTCTCTGGTGGCAGGCCCTTAGGGAACAGCTTTCCATCTGTTCAAAGTAGCTGTTAGTCTTCTGGAAACAGTCCTCTAACATGAGTTATAATTACAAATTTAGAGGGTTGGCCATACCCCAGCTTTCAACCCGCTAGACCTGAAACAATACTTGTGCCTGTTTCCCTTGTGTGAGCTCTGCTACTTGCACAGCTGCAGAGTACTGCCAAGCAGGTAGCACACTGATCAATATCAAGAGCCTGAAGATGTGCAAAGCAGCACCTCTAGTAAGTGTGGTATCTCAGAGAGACTTTCATTCTGTCTACAGCAGGACCTGCATCAAGGAAAGACCCTGGCTCTCTAGAAGTGCAGGTAGCGCATCCATGTGAATCACTATGCTGAGTGGCCTCATAAATTGATGCAGTAAGAACCTCCCCCAAGGAAGGTATACTTTGCTTACACTCCAGATAGCAGTTGCCTTCTTGCCTAGCAAGCCTCTACTAGGAAGAAAAATGTTTGTGGGGAGGGATGTTAAAAGCTACTCAAGCCAATCTGTTAGCTATGACTATCTAAGGACTGGTAATTTGGGGGTATGTGGTGGGGACATTTTCTCCCCTTCATTAGCTGATGCTTGTTTTTTTCCCTATGGAAATACAGCTCAAGTAGGAGGATGCAGACTCCTATTATAATATGCTGACTACATTTCCATTAGTCTAGCTCCCTTTGGTTGAAGCTAAATTCAAAGGCAGAAGTCAGAGGTGGCAGGAGCTTGAAGACAAAGCTAAGCTGCAGCACTGATCCCATCCTGCCCAGAGGGACCATTTTTAATGAAGCTCTTACCATAGTTGTCAGCTTTGGTCATTAGTAAGTTTCGCTCTCTCTCCAGTGACTTTCTGTAATGAGAAGAGGAGTTCATTACCTGCGAGGCACAACACAGCCTATTTCTTTGCTTACATGATGGAAGAGAGACTGTCCCCACTGCTGGGGATATCTGCTCACAGGATAAACCCCTCACCCCTCCCTGTTGGAAGGGTGACAGTTTAGAAATACCCAGTTGTGCAAGAGAAGAGATGCAGCATTTTAGATTATTTTTTCCTTCCCCTAAATTACTTCCTGTTTCTCCTTTCAGAAGAGCAGTGTAGGCAAACAGCTAGAAAGGGCCCTTGGGTCAGTCCCCCTAGGTGAGGCAGGATGTTGTGACACAGCTACAGGATAGGGCAGTGTCCTTACATGTTCTCTGGAGGATCCTGCCCCTTCACCACATCAGGCTTAGTGCTGGAACAGTAATTCTTCTCACCATTTGAAGCTGGGACCCCTCTGTCAGAGGTATCCAATTTACAGAAATTGTGAACTCAAGAAACAAGCTCATTCCAAACCCAGTACTAATGAATTAATTAGACTGAAGACTCATAATAACAGTAAAGACTAAGGCCAACCCAATCCTTGCCTTAAACTCCACAAGATGATTAATTAATATGCAGCTTAAAATACAAACCCAAAATAAAATTCCTGAAAGCAGCAATGTTTCCATTATGGCAGTGAGGACACAGTCAGTCCTTTCAGACTGTGCACATAAATAAACATGCACTAACAAATTATCTCCTGGTTAAGAGAAGGCAGCAAGTGTAACAGAGTTTGTTGTTCCCCTTGGGGCACAGCAATAACAACCTGTAGGAGGAAAAAGATCTAAATCTATCTGTACAGCTAGTTAAATGCAAGGGAGTGCAAGAAAGCAAGCTACGTCAGGAGAGGAAAGGGCTCTTAAAGAAAACCAGGGAAAGGCAAGGTGGAAAGCAGCCAGGAAGAAGTGAGAAGACAGATTTACCAACATGACTGAAGCTGCTACTTAGAAATTTGCCTTGTGAAGAGAGTCAAGGGAAAAAGCTTTGAGAAGGAGACCTGAAGAGACCATGACAACTGAACTTCAAAGTGGAAAAGCAGAACTCCTCTTTGTGTGCTATGCACTGAATTGATAATTTTGATCACAGTACCTTCCTGCCAGGGTTTTTCAAAGGGTCTGGAATAGGACAATGGAAGCTGTGTTTCTATTTCCATAGCAGCTGTAAAATTCATAGAAGGCCCCAAGAATCACAATTCATAATTCTTTGCTCTAGGCCCTGTATTTCAGACAGCAACCATCATATATCACATCCTGTCAAGTTATCACAACTGTAGGTTTGGTGGTTGGCCACCTAACTACCAGATAAAGAACACATACAGTAAACAAGGAGAATTTAGGCCAGGAAAGGATTGTTGAGATGAGGAGCTACAGAGAAGAGGGACAGGAAGAGACAGGAACCTGTCTAAATATGGGTGAAGATATAAAACTCCAGTAAAGGAGGAGGGGGCAGTGCATAGGGGAGTTTAACAAAGCCTGATAAGTATCAGGGGATAAAGACATCACGACTGCTATGATCACTTCTAATGGGGTCACCAGCATCTTAAGGTCCACACCCAGGGCCTATGACAGCTTCCCCATCTTTTTTTGCTCAGAGCAGTAGGATCCTAGTGACTGAAAAAATGTCCTCAAGCAGACACATTTGAGAATCAGCTGAGAGATCTAAAATACCTTGCTTCACACTCAAGAGAAACAGCAGGTTCTGCCTGTGTCTGCTACAAAATCCAGGCCAAAGTCCCAGCTCCAGAAGCCAACAGTTGCTGCCTCTAGAGCAGCACATATTTCAGAGGAATTATCCCTCTTAACTTTCACAAGAAAAGCTAGTGTGTCAATGCATTTCTATATCCAGACACATTAGCAACACAGGCACAGATATTTTCCCTCAGCTGCTTCTGCAGCTGGATCCCAGCCTGGTTTGGCCCTCAGTAGTAGTTGCTGCACATCTCCCTGATTGAACCTGGGTGGCTTCTGCAAGGCTTGAGCAGCCCTGTGCAGAAAACCTTTCCCAGACTCACAGAGCAGATTCATAACAGGCCAGGAGCCAGATCTGCACATGAACTGGCAAGCTTCAGGCACTACAAGTCTGGTTGTAGCACAGGCTGTTAATAAGATATAGCTATATCTGTATCACTGTACTTCTCACAGAGGCAAGTTCCCCAAGAAAGTTCCAAGCTGTAGGAAGAGAGTCTTGTCATGGGGAAATCATACATTTCCACCCCTTTAAGAGTCCTTGCTCAGTCCTACTGCAGGATGACAGCTAAGCTGAAGTGCACACACACAGCTGTGAAAGGAGCTGGTCAGCAATACCTTCCTTCAGGGCTGAGCTTCTCCCTGCGCAGCTTAAGATCCACCTCTTCCATGCTCTGTCTGCAGCGTGCCAGCTTCTCCTCCAATCCATCAATCTGAAAAACACCACACCAGTCACCATCATTTCTTTTCCCAGCTTACAAGGATTCATTCCCACTCAGATAGTGGCAGCTCAGCCACTCTTTCTCCCCAAATCAAGGGAAGAACCCTAGATCTGTGCAGAGATCACAGCACAGAGAGGTCATCATCTCCCCATATTCTAGCCCAGACAATTGTACCATCATCATCCCAGACACAGCCAAACCAGCCCTGTCACTGCCTACTGAGTGGCTGGCCAGCATCCTTTTGCTAGAATCTGATCCTGTTCCAGCCTATTATAGTTTCTCTGCACGTGGGTCCACAAGCAAATGTGTGATCTAAGGTATCTTTATGCAATAGAGGATAAGGAGAGACACTGGCCTAAACCAAAGCCTGAAGGACAGGGTCTTGATTTAGCACTGTGAATGGATGCAGAAATCTACAAAGCACCCTCAGCTGTCTGGTTGGGTGAAGAGGGAACAAAGTGATACAGTCTTTTTTACCCAACTAAATCTACTACAGCAACAGGAGTCTGCAAATGTATGCTCAAAAAAGCATTCACCACTGCCTCCTTCAACCTGTACCAAGTGTTGGCAGGAACATGTTTCCATGCAGAAAAACACTGGTTATCTCCTTGTGTCTCTTCATCAAAGCATCTCAAGCATCTCAGCAGCCACCCCTGTGACTTCCTGTGGAGGGGAGTAACAACAGGGCTGATTTCCTTGTGTGCAAACAGACTGCCCAGGAGGGAATCCTACCATGGGCAACAATTCTGGGAATCATTCCTCTCTTCTACCTGGCAACCACAGTGTAGACATCTCGAGGAAAACTTTGTCTTTCAAACTTGCTTCCAGCATGAAAACAGTGGGTCTAATTAGACAATATGAACACAACAACTTAGCCTGAAAGAAAACAGCCTCGGTGCACTAAGGTGGCAATGACCTCTCTTTTGAGCTACTTAGTGCAGCACTCCTGCTGCGGCTGTTCCCCAGGGAAGGCAAGGCTGGCAGCACAGCCTCCCCGTGGTGGGACCTTCACACACCAGACGCTAAGAGGCACCACAGTCCTGGGTAAAGGTAGAATGAGCTGCCTGGACACCAGCCTCAGAGGCAGCCCAGAGCACAAACACACTCCTAAACTGTAATAAGGGAAACAAAATCAAAGGTAGTGATCCCTAATTATTGCTGCTTTGGGATCAGCCCTGTTCTGATCAGCTCCTGTTAATGAGCTCATTAACAATCTCACACCTTCTGCTCAGGAAAGGCAGGCAAGAATTATAACTAAGCAGAATGGGAGAGAAGAGGCTTTACATAAAGCAGTCCATGAAAAGAAGTTTAACCAATCAGGTAAATAGTTTGGAAGGAGCAGAGCTGGGCAGGGGGACACATATAACAAGACTTAAATAAATCTTTGATTTATCAGATAGCAATTTTCAAGTCCTGAGTTATTAGGCAACTCTGCCAGTGCTCAAAATGCCAAACTCCCTAGAGGCACATGCACAGCAGTTTCCTGAGCCCAAGGAGAGTACTAAGGCATATCACCTGATCCCAAAGCTCAGGGAATAGCACTTCTGTGTTTGGCAATGCTTGGGTTTGCCTGGATGAGGATCGTTGTCCTCCTCCATTTCCAGCTGTGCCAGTTAAGAATGTTAACTGCAGCTGCTCATTGCCATGTCATCCACTACAGCTCAGGCAGCATGATGCATTGCCCCAGTCTGCTTCAGGGCAAGAAAGGACTCCACCCAGGCCAGCTCTGACCACGCTTATCAGCAAGTTCATTTAATAGCACAGTGTGGTACAGCAAAGGTGGATTGTTGGTCCAGTCAAATTTAAGAATTACCATCTCCCTCACCAGTTCCTACCATTTGCAAATGGCTGTTTCTGCTCCCTTACATGTTGGAAACCCTTATGTGCACACACAGGAAAAGATGCTTCAGCATCAGTTACCTGGCTCCTCCTTAGCCAGTTAAATTATTACAGTGCACCATGGCTTCTCTGGAAATGCATTTAAAAATAATGTTAAATAATGTATTAATGAATTAATGAGAGCTTTAGTTAGTCAGTTGCCAACTACACCACTAAATTATCCATGCTACTGCACTCCAATCCTCTCCTCCACGCCTGCTCCTCCTGCTCAGCTGGCAGTTGCTCTCACTAGTATATTCCCTGCCCATCTTCCCTCATTTCATGAGACTTAACAAGTGTATATTCTGCCCAACTTCGTAAATCCTTTTACTTTCTGCTGACTAAAAATCTCCAGATTCCACATAATATTTTTAAAGTTTCAACTGGTTTTACTGCTCTTAAATCAAAACCCAAGTTTGGGTCCCCTGCTGGAGAGCAATAATTTGCTAATAAACCACATGCCCCAGAACTGCACCATCAGCTGTGCTGAGCTGGGGGCACAAGGGAAAGAAAGCAGGGAAGAAAAAAAAAAAAAAGCAAGGAAAGAGGAACAGATTGCTGAATGAACAAAATACTTTTCTTTCAGAATCTCACTACTTCTTTTCTTCTGGCTAGCCTGGGTTATAGGTGTTATAAGGAAGGACAAAAGTGGAGATTCACAGATGGTATGCATTCACTGTGCCTCAGTTCCCCCACTTATAAATTAAGACAATATAATCTGCCTCCTGAAGGCAGCTTATTTGAGTACAAAGCCTCAGACACCCACCCAAACTGTGAGCAGAATACTATCTTGATATGTCAATGCCATTGCCTTGCTTGGCATTTAGGATCTGCTCCTGCAAGCCAGAGTCTCTTGGCAACTCAGCCATCCAAGTAACTTCACTGAAGGACAAAAGAAAGAAACAGAAAATAAACACAGGAAAAAATAAGAGTAATGCCTGAAAACTACTGATTACTCTCTGGGCTGCTGAGGAAACTCCTAGTTTCAAACTCATAGTCTGTAAAATTGTAGCACAAGAAAATCTGTAGGGCTTTGCCATAATTCCCTACTACAGCTAGCTCTCCAGGAGAGCAATCCTAGAAGCAGGTGCTCACCTGAGCTTCCTGTGGATGGAAAGCTTTCCCTCCACTAAATAATACATGATGTTGGTACATACCTGGGCACACTGGAAGCCCACAGTAGAACAAAGAACCAAGCTTGCTTAGCTGAACTACCCTTGCACTTCACACTGCCTTATCTCTTTAGTGGCAACCTCAGCACAGTGCCTCCCAAGTTGCAAAGATGAACCCTTCCTCTTTAGCTCTCCTTTCCTTGAAGGGGAGCCTCTGGGACAGAGCTGAAATGCGGTAAGCAGAAAGCTCACATGACAGTTCCTCAGGTTCACACAGATGGCAGCAGTGACACAGGACTTCACTCACAGCAACTTCTTTAAGCAGTTCCAGTTAAAAAGAGGGAGTGAAACATGTGCTTCACATCCAGGCAGCAGACCTGGGCGCATAAAGCTGCCCTTCTGAAGCTCCTCAGGGGACACCCCAGAAAGTAAAGTCCCAGCAGCTTTAGATGCACACCGAGATCTAAGACCAGATGCCTCCTTTGCTCCACAGGTAGGACAAGGCATTCAGCTATTATTGCTGAATTCTGGCAACACTTGCTCATGATCTGGAAACCTTTTTAAACCAGAGAGACCTGGAATGGATTTCAATCCAAACGGACTTACATGCTTATTACAAATTCCATTTGTTGGGACCATCTTGGGCAGGGAGCCCAAAACGGCTCACATAAAGGCAGAGAGAAGTGAAAAAGAAGCAGCTTTGCTTACAGAATTGAGCTGGATCCCATTTAATACATTTTGTAGCAATTTAATGAAAGCTTTCTTTCCAGCAGAAAGGCTAAAAGCGCTTTTCAAGAACTGGCATCCACCCTCCGCTTTTATGAATTCTCTAATTAAGACACTGGCAGAGAGCCATATCACACATACGTCGACATCCAACAGCATTAGGTAATGAGGTTTTCATCTTCTGACCCTCATAAAACAGATCAAAGCCAACTGAAGAGGTGGGGGCAAAGAAAAAAACCTTCCCTGCACAGTCTTTACATGCCTTGTCATCTGCCAGCACACTTGAGCTGTTCCTTCACAGAAGAATTAATGGTTTCTGCATCCACAAATTTGGCTGGATTATTAAAATCAGTCCAGCAGAGAAAAATTTTGTTTAAATTCAAGCGCTAACTTGCTGTTCATGGACACGCTTCCATTTTCTCCATGCTCTTGGAATCATTTTGCATGCTGGAAAATAATTTCACAGATATTCCGCCTACAGCATGCTTGGAAATATTTACCAGACAAGCTATTCACAGCAAAGGATGATCCACCAGCAAAAATCTAAGATGTCTCCAGCAGAACAACTCTGTGTGTTGCTGAAGGAGGAAAGGCTGGATCCTACCTACACCTCCTTCCTTCAGCCTTGCAGGGACCACCTTGTTAGTCAGTGCATCCTGCCTAAGTCCAGAGCAGCAGCTTTGCAGGACTCCACACAGACCTGACCACAGAGCACATGAGCCAGATTTTTGAGAACTTCTGCAAGAACAGCTTTACTGAGTATGAACTGTGTCAGCCTTTCCCCTACTCTTTATGCTCTTTCACAGACACTGATCTGCCATTGCCCTGTCGGAAGCAGCAACACATGTAACAAATACTTTCTACAAACACACGCCTGACATTTTGCTGCCCAAGCACTGCCTTTAATTTTATGTACTTTTCTGCTTCTCCGATTTTTTTTTCAGTTCATGCTTGAGCCAACAGTATATTTTTAATGATTACAATTTCCTTTGGCAAGAAGTTTCACAGCAGGTTATGGGAAGAACCAACCCCTCCTGTTTGTTCTGAGCTTGTCAGCTGCTGGTTTCATTTGATAGCCCTAACTCTGTATTGACACTCTATGTTCACTCTTTGTTTAAAGCTACAAATAGCATGCAGAGGATGTGGACCTATACTGGATCCCTTTGACTCAAAGGTTTCCAGCTTAAAAGGACCTGGAATGCTTGGTAATTTCTTACACGGCTCTTCATACCTTTAGTGCTCTGTGTCACTCTCTTGAGTCAATTCCATTTTCACTATTTTGGTACAAAATGGACCAGACTTGCCAGTTTCATTTTCCTGATGAATTTTGTCAAGCAAGTCCTATGCAGTTAAGCATTGTCAATAGGGCTGCCTGTCAAAAGACTAGAGCTATATGAAAGAAGTGGCATGAATTTAAACCACCACAACATTATGGAGACCCATTTGTATTTATTTAAACCAGATCATATCAATTACATCTGCAATTTGTAAGTGCAAGCTAATCTGATAAGTGTCCATATAGAAAATTGCATTCATTTAGCATCATGACTTCAGTTAAACAAGCATGACCCTGCCTAGATGAGGCCTTTCAAAGCTAGTCATGCATCAGGTCATATTAAGACTAATTTGAAAAGTTTTCTTTACAGTCATAACAGCTCAGAAGGTAATACTGAATAGAGTAAGTTTAAATTATGAATCAAATATCTTGTCATGCATACTGAAACACAGCCCTCTTTCCTTTGGCTTAAAGGGAATTTTATTTTCTTCCTCCCTAACCTCTCTTCAGTAGTGTTCTCATCACTACAAATGGAAAGAATTTTATTTTGTAGCAATGTCTTTACACAAAGATTTTCACCTGTAATGCACAAAAAAGAGTAGCTCTACAATCCTTTCAAAACTAGTATGTTCCATCATGAAAACACAAAACCCCAAAATCTAATCTAAAGCTACTACAAATTCTCAAACACTTTGCAAGAATTTTCTGTGGCAGCTAAAATCAGTCCCTTTTCATGCTGTGAACAGCAGATCCCTAACAGGCTGAGCCATTTTGCCACCTCTCTTTTTGTAAGGTAGACCCTACATTCTCAACTCTTCTTGTCTGCCACCCCTCAAATCACAACCACCAAAAAAAAAAAGTCACTCTTCAATTCTCTCTGGTAGGCTCACCAAGGGAAGCCTGGACAGTCAGCACGCCCCTCTGGACTACCTTTGGTGGTTATATTTGAGTCAGAACTGTGTTTCTCTAATGAAAGCCTAACCAATGAAACACATCAGAAAACCATAAACCCAGCTCCCATTCCACACAACAGGATGAGAGGGGATCTCATCAATACATATAAATATCTTAAAGGTGGGTATGAAGAGATTGGTGCCAAACTCTTTTCAGGGGTGCCCAGTGACAGTATGAGGAGCAATGCCTGTAAACTAAAACACAGGAAGTTCCACCTCAATGTGAGGAAAAACTTTTTTACACAGAAGGTGGCAGACCACTGGAACGGGCTGCTCAGGCAGGCTGTGGGATTTCCCTCTCCGGAGACATTGAGAATCCACCTGGTCATGTTCCTGTGTGATCTGCTCTAGCTGACCCTGCCCTGGCAAGGGGATTGGATGAGATGATATCCAGAGATCTCTTCCAGCCCTAAGGATTCTGTGACACTCACCTTTAAGTTACTAGCTGATGACAGATATATGACACGCTCTGCCATTTCCCTGGCCCTTCCATTTTGGTTACCTTGGTCTGTTGTGCATGTGCTCACCTGACAAGACTTCAGAGCAGAGAGGTGACCAGTGAGATTCACTGAATGAATTGTGCCCCATTGCAGCCATTTGTGAGAAGCATTCAGGATTTGCTGTCCCCACAGTATCCAAACCCACACATTTGAACAGTGCAGGAGCCAGAAAGATATATGCTTCAGAGAGATCTTAACCAACACAACTCAGTTCATTAACAGAGATGCAAAGCTTCAACAGAGCTTACCAGCAGCCCTCCCGGCACCCAAAGAACCACAGAATGGGTAAGGCCTGAGGGGACCACAGTGGGTTATCTGCTTCAACCTGCCTGCCCAAGAGAAGTCATCCCCAAGCACAAGTGCAATCTCCAGTGAGGACAGAGACAAAACATCCAAGCACAACCATAAAAAGGCAGCTTTAGAAGGGAGGGACACTGTTAAAACCGAGCCTTTCCCCTTCTCCCCGCTGTGATTTACAGGCCCCTCACACGCCGGTTTATCACGGGGCTCCTCTCACGGAGCAGGAGCACACAACGGGCTGCTGGTCACGGCCCGCCGCAGCACCCCCACGGGCACACACAGCCCCACCGCCCCTCTCGGCACTGGCCAAGGGCTCGGCAGGAGCAAGCACACCACACGCCGGTGCAAGGACCGGCCCCAAGCCCCCCGCCAGCCCGGCCGCAGCCGCCCCCCCCTCACCTCCCGGGCCACGCTCGGCCCCGCTCGCCGCCTGCCCATGGTCCGGCCCCGCCCGGCCGCGCATGCGCAGGGCGCTCCGCCCCGGGCTGGGCGGGTGCCATGTCGGGGAGGGCGCTGCTGCCTGCCCCGCTGGGCCCGGGCCTGGCACCGCGCCCGGCTGCTCTGCGCCGTGCCGGGGTAAATGGGGATTTCTTTGGGCGTCAGGAGGAATTTCTTCACTGAAAGAGGTGTCTAATATTGGAACTGCCAGGGAGGTGGTGAAGTCACCATCCCTGGAGGTGTTCAGGAAAAGATAATGTGGATCACAGTGTCATGGTCTAATTGACATGGTGCTATTTCATCAGAGGTTGGACTCAGAGGTCTTTTCCAACCTAACTCATTCTGTGATTGTTTTATTCAGATTGTCCTTGGAGCTTCTTACTCAAACGCTGGTGTTATGTAAAGCAGCTGAGGAAAAGCTGTGTGATCTACCTGGAGATAGCACTTTGTGCAGGCAGCCAGTTCAGTGCGAGATGCTAATCATGATGTTACATATGCATGACAACGCTTGTTCTGACCAAGAAAGCTTTTTATGAAACACCGCTATCTTGTATTTAAAAAAAAAAAAAAAGAGAAAAAAAAAAAGGCAACACCACTGAAATGCATCTGTTTTCGGGGTAGGACATGGCTGCTACATGACAGAGAGCAGCAGCCCTATTTGCTGGCAAAAAGGAAAACTGGGCAGCAGGAACATTTATTAGACATACAGACTGAATTTTCATTTTGACTATCCTCTGCTGACTGAAATTTTGCTAGAATGGCAGGAGTGCAGATGTGTGTCACACAAGCAGTAATAATACTGATACCTAATTAGTGTGTTTAATTTTATTTCAAACACCCCCCCCTTCCTTCATTTTTACTGTGAGATGGCATATGTTGGTAACAGCATCACTCTCATTTTGTGTCTGGAGGAAAATGAGGGACAGCTGTACTCTTTTCTGCTTCCCAATGTGGTACTTGACTCTGTGCAAGAGTCTATACTTCTGAACTCAAAGGAGCCAGAACTCCCACCTCCAAGCTGAGACACTTTGATAACTGCTTTCCAAGCAGGAGCAGCTAGTCAGAAGGCAGTAAAGAAGCTGAGCAGGACCCAGCCACAGCATCAAGGGGAGGAAGAAAATGAAAAAGTGGGAGAATGTTATTTTTTCCCCTCTTAGACAGAAGACTTGATTAGTGAGTGTAAATACAATCTAAAAATGCATAGAGGTTTGAAGAAACCCATCTGTTATGGTTTACAATGGGCTGAAATAGCCATTAGTTCAACAGAAAGCATTTTCTCCTTCACAAAGGTGAGTATTGATTCAGGGGAGGACTGTCAATTCTCACATACCCTTCTGCACAGAGACAAACATATACCATTTTGTGGCCAGACGACTGTGACCTTTGCTGTCACGTCTCTTGGGAAGACAGAAAAGTAGAACTGGTTCTTCCCTCACAAGCAAGCCACCATTCCCACCATTGCAAGCAGCAGTTTTCAGTTTGTGTATTACTCCTCCTGGCACTCCTGAATCCATCAAGCTGATAACCTTTTTGCCTGTTACCTGATCTTGTGTCTCCTGGCTCTGCCCTCAGCTGACACCTTTTCTTCATCCATCCCTGTTATGTCTTCATTTCCTATGTAACATCATTCATGTCATCTGCATGCTAATGCAAGAAAGAAAAACTTTTTTTTCCTCTGCAAATTTATGGAATTTTTCTTCTTGAAACCTGAAGAACAGGAAGTTTTTCACATGCAAAGACATCAGCATCCATGTTTTAGAATATTCATGGACATGAGTATGAATTTGAACTACATATCAAGCAGCTGCTACTGTCAACATGCATATCTAGGCTGTAAATCAAAAGTTTTTAGCTTTGAGAGCAATCATATTGTAGAATACACCTCTTGCCTGAAAGGTGGGAGGAAAATAATGGAATAGTTTTTAGTAGGCTCTGGAATGGGATGGTCTAACAGAAAACCAAGGAAGGTAAGAGGAAGGTGCAGGATGTGATGACGTACAGGTGGATGCCAAATAACATATCCAGCAATGAGACTGGATTTGGTCCTGGTGAGACCCTGCTCAGTGTCTCTGATTATGCTGTCCATACTGCATCCCTGCAGCCAAAATGGGTGACAAAGTGGTGTTAGAAACTAAAAATACACAGCTATCAGCCTTAAAGGAATATTCAGGAGACGCTGCACCTACGTGTGCAGAGGCAGGGTCAGATACACTGATGGCACCCAAGCAGGTGTTGGCCACACCTCTGCTTTATACAGTGGGAATGCTGCCACCTCCTCAGCACCTGTACACTGCTCATTGACTGCTAGCAGGGAAGGTTTGCCTCCTCTCTGTAACCTAATTGAGCTTGTTGACTTATTCTCAGCACACATGGGGAGCAATTGATCAGCATTTTCTAGCAACCTTATGTATTTGAAGTTCATTATCATATGCCTCTTCTGTTTTCTTCCTGTTAGATTCAGTCCTCTTCATTCAATCCTATGCATTTTGCACCTTTAATACTGTTTGTTACCTTTCTCCAGTCCAAACCTAGACTAATCCTGTCTAACTTGGGTGTATTGAGAAAGCAAAAAAGATCTCCTTTGTCTTATAGGCAGTGTGCCCTACTAATGCAGCCAAGAAGGAAATTTGTCTTTTAATGCAAAACTTTCACAATGGCAATTCATATTTGGTTCACAGCCCTGTAACTCCTCAATATTTCCTCAGTGCTGAAGTCTAGATAGGTGTTAACCCATTTCTTTATTGGTGCGTTCAATTTCTTCCCCTTCTCAGTTCACTATTTTGCACCAGTTTTATAAAATTTTAGCTGGCTGAATGTGAGCTATTTCTCCAATTTGCCAAAATCTTTTTTCCCCTGTTGTGCCTTCTGTCTTGCTTGATCTTCCAGACTCGAGGCCAACCATGCAACTAAACATATTTTATTTGATTATCCAAGTCACTGGGGAAACCAGTTGATAGATGTGTTCTTTGTAAGTCCTCCTGATCTGATGACAAACTACTGATAACTAGCTTCAGAGTGCATACCTGTGACAAATATTGTTTCAAAAAGCCTTACTACACATCAGGATAGCCTTGCTGGGCTTGCTCTCTCTACTATTTCATTTACAGTGACAAAGAAAGCTAAACAGTTTGCATGTTTCGTTCTTGGTTTTTTCTCTGCTGGCTTTTTCATATTACCTGATTGTCTTTAAGTGATAACAAATTGATTATTTAATAATTTTTACACATTTATTGAGGAGGTGGGAAGGTAATGACTGAGGGATCAAAGTTTTCAGGAAGGTTTAGGGACATTTGGTAATTTTTATCAGGACAGTGCTGACTTTGAGGGTAATTTAATAGAACGGACATTAAGTCTTCACTAGTAATTAAGTCTTTACTAGTAAATTAAGCAACATCAGGAAACATTCCTAGAATACAAACTCAGTCATCAGATTTAAGTGTCAGCTTACCTCTGGCATGATTTTATTTGGTCCTACTAGGACTGTCCCAGACAATTTCCAGGCATGATTTGGGAGTTATAGGCAGAGAACCATTCCCAATGGACTATTCAATGAGGTCATGGTTTCAGAGGTGAAGAGAGTTTAATAATATGGATGTGAGCCATTTAGTGCTAGTTTACAGGATGTATCTAGGACAATGTTCCTGGGCACTCCTGATTTACTACCTTCCTCCCTCTTTTTGCATTCTCCATCTGCAAGATTCACTGTGCTTTGTGAGGACAAATGAATCAGTCTTCTGACAAGTCTGAGAGGAAGCTGAGGTCAGATGTCTCACTTTATTGATGTGAGGCAGTATCTGACCCAATCTTCACAGCAATGAAGTAGCTGGGCTAGACTGAACCAGGGACCTGACCTCTTGTGCTTGGGGAGCAGCCCTTTGTGTCCCACCACATCCTTCCCCAGCTTCTTAGGTAATGTCTCAATGGACCATGAGGCAGGAGGGTTCCTTCCAGGAGCCTTCTGAGAACAGGTGTCCCCCAGCATAGTGAGTGTCCAGCTCTAGCCCAATGCTGTGTCTCCTCTCCTCTCTCAGCCCTGCTGTACCACATGCAGCTGGCCACTGGGAGCATGGAAGGAAGGAAATCACTGTACTGTGCCAGTGGAGAAGCCTCTGCAGGGAAAAGCAGGGGTGAGAGCAGGCAGGGTGAGCTGGCCTCTGTCTGTATACTTGCACCTGTGAAGAGATGGAGGGAAGCATCTTGATGGGAATCCCCAGGAATGGGGAATCCCTGGGATGTGATGACTCCTAACACATTGGAATAAGTAGAAGATTTCTCTGGGGTAGAGATTGTATGTTGACCTCCTGGGGGTAACAAAAACTAAGTGCAAATGAGGCAGACAACAAGCTGAGAGGTGCCATGAGCTACAACCGGGCTTAATTATTCCCCCACTTCCCTCTTGTAGGACCAACATATAAATTCCCTGCCTTCTCCCCAAGCTCTATAAGCAGGGATAAAATTGCCTCTTTGCAATGATGACCAGGGAACAAAAATTCCAGTACAGACATGTCTGCTCCTTCCAGCAAAGATAGTAGAATTAAATGCCACCAGGGAGCAGAAGAGGAACAAAAAGCACTGTCAGATTTCAGATGTCTGAAAGATGCTCCTGTAATGCGGGGTGTTTTTTTCCTCTGGGAAGATAAATATTGAGAATCCAATGGACTGCATCTTCAGTTTGTGTGCATCATGTTCTCTGCTTCCACCTTGATGGGCTTCACACAGATTCTGGGAACAGCTTGAGATGATAGAATTAATTAAATGAAATTAATCAAAACAACCTAGCGGAGACAAAACTGGCATCGGTGAAATGCAGAGTTGGACCAAGAAGGGATTCTGTAGTTCAGGCTAATGCCTGCCCTCATCAATGGATTCTGTTTGGATGAAAGCCCATGTCACATACAGCTTGGTCAAACGTGAGGGGCTCTGAGGAGCTGTGTGCCTCGTGCAAGATCGCGTCTGCCCAGGCAGTGCAGTAATTGTGGTGGGAACAGATGGAGTCCCGCTCTTCACAGAGCCGGGCACAGCTCTGTGTAATCGCAGATCTTGCTTGGATGCTGAGTGAAGCTGAACGCCAAATCGAGCTGTGTTAATGCAGAGGAAGCAGGAGGACTGGAGCAATGGCTTTTAGAGATGTGATCTAAGAGGGTTCCATGGGTCCAGTGGGTGTGTCCCACTCTGCAGACCTGGAAACAGAGGCACAGATTTGCCCAAACGGATTACTGAAATTGCAGATTCCCTTCTCCTTTTGTCTCTGCCCATTTCCCTAGCACATGTTAGCCCAAATGTTCTTATGCCAGGTACCAGTTTGGAGGCATTCTTTTGGGCCTGTCCTAGTCATTTTTGTTCTACGCTTTATGAAAGTATTGCTGTCCTCCCCAAACCACACTGCATCATTTTGAGGATCTAAGAAATTGTGTGGGCATGGTTTCTATCTATGGATAAGGGTGCAGTTACAAGAAAAAAAAATCTGAGTGTGAAGTGGTCAGATATATTGTGGGGATGGATCCCTTATAAATATCTGAGAACACAGAGAGAGACCCAAGCAGCTTTATGAAGTGCTGTGTTATTGGGGCCACAACCCTGTGCCTGAGTTTATTCTGCAGCCAGCAGAGGTGCATCCATCACAGAGACGGGCAGCGTGATACAGAGGCAGTGCAGGGTCCTGCTGGTTGCCTGGGAAGTCACAGGGAGCTGTGTATTTCTGAATCAGAGCATAGCTGAGTAGAACAGTGTGCCCTCCTTTTAACATTTCCCAAGTGTCAGAGGAGGGAAAACGTGGCCATCACAGCTTCCCCAGACAAGTTTGCTTCTGATGTGCTTGAGGGATCTTGAAGAGTCTCTTGAGGAGAGCCCACTGGGTTCTTCTGCCGGTTAAAAATTGGGTAACTTGGCTTTATAGCAATGTTTTTTAACTTGGGGTCCCTCAGCTATTTTCAGAACCTGAGCCCTTTCTTGGAGATTTATACCCTTGAATAGGCTCCAGGAAACCAGAAGGTACTTACTTGGCAAATAGGCTGCAGAGATTTAGGGTGGCAAGATTGGTCTGGTGATGCAGAGCTCACACACTGCATTTGTGGTCCTGTGCTGGGTGTCTGGTTTCTTGCTCAGTCATCTGGTGCACAGTGTCTCCATTCCTGCCCTTGTCACCCCATTCTCACCTGCTCTACTTCCTTGCCTGTCTCTTAGGAGATAAGGGGTGGGTGGCAAATTCTCTTCTGTTTCCATTCTGACTTTTCTACTCACTTTATGTGTGGCATTCCCCCATTTCCTTGTCCCAGGGGCATTAAGATCTCTGGATTTACTTGACAGTGCTGTAAAAGGCATGAGGAAGCTGAATCACATCTGTTTGTCAAAAGCACCATACTCTCTATCCAGATCCCATGGGGAACTTGTCCTACAAGGTTCCAGGTGCTGTTAGAGTTGTGAAGTGTTCAAGGATTCTGTAGTCTTGCTGACAGAGGCAGGAGAAACCAAATCTGTACCTCTTCCCATACTGTCTCTTCTGTCATGTGGCAGAGAGGCTGCTGAGTACCATGGCCGATCCTAACAGAGCTGTCAGTTGTTGTGAGAAAGGACAGCCATGTAAATGTATTCCCAGGCTCATGCACCTTGCTGTGCAGTCAGAGTCAGTCCATCCTCATCTGCAGGGACAGCGAGGGACTTGTCCTCCAAAGTGTCTTGTGGTTTTCTGGACAGCGAGATGTTTTTTGAAAAGAAAGTGCCTAATATTTATGCTAAGCACTGTCCTTCCCAGTCCCCTCCTGCTTCAAAACCTCTCTTGTTCCTCCTGGTGGTCATCAGGCCCTGGACTCCTAGGAGAACATGGGCTGACCCTTTGCCTCTCTTTTTCACTGGGGTCATGGGACAGAGGCTTGTAAGGACAGGGGGTGCTTCAGACTATCTGAGGAGGGAGAAGAGAGGAGTTTGCTCCTACACGAAGATGTCTGCAAATGGGAGGTGACAGCCCTGTGCATCCCTGCATGCTCTTGTCTTGTTTAGGTAGAAAGAGAGAAATTAGATCCTTCCAGGTCTTTGCTGAGCTCCAAGGGAACGTGCAGCTCCCTGCCTCTGATCAAGAGGTTAGTAGGGAGTCTGAAAATAGCATTATTTCTCATGCTATCATTTCTGCCTTCTCAAATAACTTACTGGGTGATTAGTGGAGACAAATGCTCCTGAAATGGGAACCTGGCAAGAAATCTGAATGCCCCCAAGTCTGAGATGACCAAAGAGCTGAAATCAGACAGACAGACACGCACACATCATTAGCTGCTAGCCTGCATGTGAAATCAATTGCAATTTCCAGAGCTGGGGTCCAGCTGGCGCCCTAATGAAGACTTCCTCTTGTTCTTGCAAACAGACAATAAAAAACAAGTGTGATACACCCCCAGCTTCCCCAGTCATTTCTGTTATATAAGTAGTCTGGGTCTTGATCAGTGTTTCTTTAATTATCTCTGTGCACCCACATAAATATACTGTGTGTGTGTTCACACAAAATCCATCTATTTATCCACCCCACAAACCATTTTGCTGGGAGACAGCATGGTGTCCTGAATTTTTTATGGCCCTGCTTCGGTTGGAAACAATCCAAAGGTCAAACACTGTGCTGTATCTCCAGTCACCTTGTCAGTCAGCACCGAGCATGGGTCTCTGATACTTTCTGAATCTCTGGATCACCCACAGGGCACTAAATTACAGCTATTACACTGCAATTCGCTGTACAATTTTATTCTTTGATACACTACCTGCCTTTGTCTGTCTGCATAGCAGTGAGAGCAGTATGCATTATTTACCAGGCTAAGTACACTGCTGCTGCTACTGAGGGAAAAAAAAAAAAAAAGAGAACAGGAACAGGCTTGAAATATAAAAAGATGGCACAAATACAGCTTCCTGGGAAATGGTTTCACAGTTATGTAAAACTTTCTGAAATTTCATAGTGCCTTTTGCTCCCTTCACAGAGGTGTCTGTGGCCACCCAAAGTTCTTTAGGAGGAGCAGAGGTTCTAAGGCAATGGGAAGTCCAGTCTGGCCAGTGTCCTGGCTTCAGGAGGACCCCATGGCAAGTGCTGTGCCTGATGGGGAAGAATAATGAAAAGCACATAGTGAGGAGAGCAGGTTGCTACTTCTGTCCTCATGGGATATTCCAGGTCCTTGAGTTGCCCTGTATTTCTTCTGTTTTGGTCAGAAATCCTTCTGGGCACTAAGAAGCCATTCCTATGTTATTTCAGTTATGTTCCAGTTTTTCTTCAACTTAGCCATGGTTTGTATTCCCTCCAGGTTGTCCCTCTGAACCTTGAACTTACTGGGGCAGGCATCTGGGGAATAAAATCAGTTTCAGAAGATTTCCATGTAGTGCAGGGATCATAAAAGAGGTGCTTCCTCTACTTTGACAGCCTGAGAAAATCAGTTTTGCTGCCCTGCATTGGCTGCTGTATCCTTCGGGCTTCATTCCAGGGCAAGAGTCTGTCTGCCAGGCAGCCTTTGGAACGTGCCTTCGTGGAGCTGGCTGGGGGATGCTGCCCCTGGCTGGCCTGCTGAGAGCAGCTCCAGGCTTCCCTGTAGTTTAAACAGCTGGTGGAGGTGGCAAGGCAGAGTCAGGCTGGCCAAATCCTCACAGGAGGGCAAGAGTGAATGGCAGAGCCAAGGCCAGCCCAGAAAGGGTGAGCCTGGACACAGGAAGGTTTGCTGTTTCCACCTGGTGAGAAGAGATGGGATGTGCATGGTGACACACTTGTTTCTCTTCTTCCCTGCAGATGTTCCCTTCATTTCCCCCTCTTCAGCTGGCAGTTGTGTCACTACACAGAGCAACGGTCAGACATCACCCTATCCATCAGGTTGTGAGTACACTGGGTGCTAATCCTGGAGGGAGAGTGAAAGCAGCTCTGCACAAGCCACCTGAAGGAAGAACTGAGTGGGGTCATGCACTCAGACCAGCTCCTGGTCTTTTATTTGTTGAGATAAGCTGCAGACAGGGTGCTTTTAAATCTAGTCTGTGGTCAGGAGTTTGCTTACTGTTTGAATGTCTTGAGGCAGATTTGGAGGGGAGAGAGAGCTGGGACTCTGATTAGTGAAGAGCTGTTGAAACAGCATCATCTTATATTGTGGCAGTCACTGTTCTGATTGTTTCCACTCTCCCCAGTGACTGGAGCCTTATTCACTTTCTTTCTATCTGCTTTCCATCTCACCTGGTCCCATTATTGCTCAGCAATACAAAGTAGATTGCAGGTTGCTTTCTCTGTTTGGCCCCCAAAGCAGTCCTTACAGGAGATGTGTTTCTGATTGAAATTCCCCCTGTCAATTGCTGCAGGGGTGGTTCCTACACATCATGAAGACACTTCTTCTGAAATTGCTAGCAAGAGATGGCTGTGTTTCCGTGAGGCTCAGGATCCCACTTCTTTCCTTTTCCTGGCAATGCAGTACTGTCCTCATTTTAGAGATGCTTTGCACCCCCTTCAGCTTTTGCAGGCTCCTAAAGTGGGAGCATCAAAGCAGCCCATGGAGGAATGTCCCCAACCCTCTCCTTTCAAGAAGCAAGACTGCAGGCAGGGGCACCCTAGATAGGTGTCTTCCTGAAATCGGTGCTGAGAGCTGAGTGTTTTCCCTTTCCCTGCTGAGAGAAACCGGTTCTGGGTGAACCCCAAAGACAAAACCACAAAACTTCTGAAACACAAAGCTTCAATTGTCTTCCTGTCCTGTGTGGGGAGCTGGGGCTCTGGTCACCAGTTGTGGGCTGTGCTGGGCAATGCTGCCCTCCCTTGGGCCTGAACTGTTCTGACTATGGGAACAGGAATTGAACCCACACTTGGATGAGATACTTAAAGTTCCCCTGCTGGGACCCTATTCTGGCCAGCCTCTCAGCATTTGTTCCATGTTAACAGTCTAGTCTTTAGCCCAATCAAAGTGTGTTCAGTTGTGGGAATTCCTAGGACACCAGGTGAACCTGTGCATACAGGTTAAACACAGTGTGAAGTTTGGATGGGGTCCTGTCAACAAGCTGTGCTAGAAGAATGCAGGAGCATCCTTTTTGTTGCTGGTTCTGGAGGCTACTCTGGCAGAATGATGTGGATATAGTCCAAGAGACTTTTTAGCTCAGCTGGGAGGTGGTTCAGGAACAGTTTGATATGTTCCTGCCTCGTTTCAAGGGTGACACTTCAACCATCAGGATGCTGGTGTGAAAAGGGACTTCCCTTTGCTGTGATGTTTTCCTTCTGGGCACAGCAGAGGTTGTGGTTGTGTGAAGCAGACTAATAACCTTATTACCTTCTCCTCTCAGACTGTCTGTCTGATGAATGTAAAGAAGTGAAACATCAGCATCATTTTCTCTGTCTGGTTCTTCATCTGACATTATCTGCTCATGTCTCAGACCTGAGAAAAGCTTTAAGTGTCCAAAAGCTTATCTGTCTTTTCCAGTTAGAGCAGCTGGAAAACTGATTCTCCAGCCTCACTTATTAGGGATAAAGCAGCTGTCCTGGGCGGGCTGATTCCTCTCCCAGGAAAAATATGGCACCTTCATTCTCTTCTGATGGCTCTGAACCTGGGCAGCTTGCACATCGAGATGAGGCCAGATGCAGCTGTTTGTGCTGCTCCAGGTTGTGTCTCACAGCCATGGCCTTGGCTGTGAATGTGGCATTGGCAGGCAGGAGGGAGACCAGGGCATGGGGGATAGAGGCCACAGCACAAGGTTTGCATTTTCTTTTCTGATTTAGAATTTGAACTGTGTGTGGCACATGCAGGTGGGATTTGAATGCTTTTTGATAACTTTACAAAAGGACTTCACTGTTCCTAGATATCACAACCAGGGAAGAGAAGAAAATTAACCAAACTTCTTAGTTCCAGCCTCCAATGTGCAGTCCTTAAAATGACATCAAACATGTTGCTTCAGAGGTACTGTCAGGGTTTGGAAGAGGATGAAGAAGTGTCATGAAACAGAGCAAGAAATCTGCAGGGGAAACAAGTAGACAGACAAAGCTGTTTTGTATACCAGCTGCTGCTAAGACTGACAAACATGGCTTAGCCACATTTTGCTCCCAGGTAGAGAGGACTTTGGTGTTTTCCACACATGTTCATCCCTGCAGTTTAACTCAAGAAGGCAGTCCTTTCTCTCAGCTGACATGCAGCCCAGCAAACACCATGCCTTACTGACCTCACTCACACTGGCAGATGCTCTTTTGAAGGCTTTATGGATAAACTGTTCTGTATCTTACTGGATCATGTTGAAATCTTGGCCTGGAACATCAGTCTCTGATGTATTAAGATTGATGTAAATTCCTTTAAAGAAGGGCCCATGCTTGGACTGAAGATGTTGAAGTACCATGAAAATGTGAGGTCCCAAAGCACTCACGACACTTTGTTTCTGTGTTGTGACTTGCTTCCCATATGGGGAAATTTGAAGATGGGGGTCATGTGGTTCCCTCACTGAAATAAACATGATGATCCTCTGCTTCACATTTTAGACTCTGAAGGTCTCTGCCAGCAGCAGAGCTTTTAGAGGGCTAGAAATAAGGAGCCTGGGAAGAGATCCCGTTTCTCCTGGAATTTCCCACATGCATTTCCTATGCTTCCCATGGGAGTGTGCTGAAGGCAGCACTTTCCTGTGCAGGCAATCCTGACTTCGGGCAGCCCTGGCAGCTGACAGCTTTGTTCAAGAGCTCTGTGTCCACTGGTAACCCAGTGTATGGGCAAGAAAGAGACAGTGTGATAGAAAATCCAGCTTTTGGCAGCCCTAACTCTGTGTTGAGCCTGGCTGCTGTTCCCTGACTGTCCTGAGGGACTGTGGGGAACAGTGGAGAGTGCAGGTGACCTGATGTCAGAGTGAAAGAGAGGGACAGGGGCAGCAGTGGCTGTGAACCCCTTAGCTCTGTGCTTCCTCACCACGGGGGCAGAGGATTCCTGTAGAACAGAGAGTGCTGCAGAGCCTGGATGCAGGAGTCCCTAAAACCCAGTGCCAGGTGCCTGGAAGAGCCTAGGGTTTGGCTGGACCTTTTGTGTCCTTGTCTCTGCTGAGGGAAATGCTTTGGCATATGAAGACAGCGGGTACACCAGCTAAGACCCATTCAATGAACTGCATTGAGGCAATGCTCCTTCCAACTTCAAAAATGCTCAACAAGAGACCTGGCTTTTAAATTAGCAAGAACAGTGTTTTTATGACTTCTCTCTCAGTCCCTGAATGGCTGCCAGCCATGAAAGCAGCAGGGACCCCAGGCTGTCATTTGAAAGCCCCGACAATGGCAAAGTGGTAACAGAAACACTCTGGATGAGCTTGTTGGAGAAACCCTCAGAGCAATTCAGTTCAGAGACTGGTATTAGCTAATTTCTGCTTTCCTGTGCCCTTTATTAGGAGCCTGGAAGCAGACACCTCACCCCTTTGAAATGTCTCCTGACTCTCCCCCTCTAGTCTCCATCTCCTGTCACCAGCAGCCCAGGCACCTCCAGGGAAGTGAACAGAAAAGCTGTGCATGTCAGATCTACAGGCTTGGATAGAGAGCAGACACCAGGAGCTGGTAGCAGTTTGGTTCAGAGGTTAATATTCCATACGGGAGCGCTCCAGGAACACAATGTGCACAATACCTGCTATGAAAGAAAAATTTACTCAGCAGGATGGTAGTTCCAGTTCACAAGGAGCCAACCCCTCATTAATTTTGTGCTGTGTATAAAATAAAGCTGTTAATGATATTTAGTCCTTCTTTTGCACCTTCCCTTTGAGGAGCTTGAAAGCATTTTGCTGGCACTAATTAGTAATGGGTTGCAACTCTTTGGGAAAACACAGCAAAAACTTAATCTTTTATACCTGGGGAAATTGAGGAAGAAGGACAAGGCATTTCCTGCACAAGCCAAGGAGAGCACAAAGCAGCAGGTAACTAGGTTGGAGACACAGTGGCAGGGGAGAGGTGGGTCTGTATCTGTGTGTGTGTAAAACAACCAGCCCTGTTTGCTCAGAGCAGGCCAGTGTGGGAACACAGGACAGACAGCACAGAGCAGTCTGCAGCCATCACCTGAGACAGCTGTCCCAAGGTTTGCAGGAGCAGCTTGCAGGACTGTAGGAAATCCTGACCCTTGCTGTCTGCCTCTCAGCTTGAACTGCAGTAGCTCCGTCTGCCCTGCTCTGGCAGAAAAATGGAAGCAGAAATGAGTGAAACTGTTCTGTCTGTTGAAAGACAGGCTGAACTGAGTACCTACCAGAATGCTTTGGAAGCTTCTCTGCTGAGGGTCAAAGAAGAAAAGAGAAGTGAGGAAGAGAAGATACTCCCCTGTCTCTGGGTGGCTGATGCTTCAATAGCAGACAAGCAACAGTCAAATTTCCCTTGTTCTACCCAGCAAAGACACCAAAAGGAGTGCTTTTAATTGGAAGAGTTCTGGGAGAAGGACTTTACTCTCCAGGTTACCAGGCACTGTTCTCTAGGTGGGGTTGGGTGTGTTGAGTTTTACTCAGCCTGTGCTTCAGCCTGAGTGTGAGAGGGATGTGTGGATGAGTCACAGGCAATGACTCTTGTGGCCATACTGGAGGTTGGTCTTTCAGAGCTTTACAGGCACAGCCCATAATTTTCAGGCCCTGCAAGCCAGTAGCTCATCCCACCTGCATAAAACATGCTACAGAACTCCATGCTGGTCCCTTGTATTGTGTCCAGCTGAGGAAACAGTCACACACATTAGCCATTGAAGTCCACTCCCCCACTCCTCTCCACTAAGCTCTGTTCCTCACTGCCAGTTGGGATGATTTGTGTCTCCTGCAGAAATATTCCCAGCATTTTATTCTTGGTTTTCTTGCCTCTGAAGTGACAGGCTTGGTGTTTCCCTCATACCCTTTTAATGAGCACTGCCTCTGCACTGTTCTCCAGGGGTTCTGCTCAGGTATGCTCAAGACTTAGCACAAACCCTGCTATGAAGGGTAATGGGATTCTGAACACAGGAGGTAAGATGGGAAGTTATTTATTTTACTTTTTTGCAGTCTTATCTAAGTGCAGTAAAGGTGACTTTTCATCCAGGGAAAAGGCTAGCTGTCCTCTATTCAAGTGAGAAGAGATTCTCTTGGAAGAGTGTATTTTCTACTTAGAAAAATATTTGTCAGTCTTTGTTATTAGGGGCTGATGAATGCATGGCAGCTACTGTGTGAAATGAGTTTGGCAAGCTTATTTCATATCCTAGACTGTAAGTATAGGTGTCAGAAACCAGGAGCTGTCACTTGCCTGGCTGTGGCCACTGAAGAATCCAACAGCCTTTGGGATCTGGGACCTTAAGAACTGCCAAATCAATTGCAAGGCAAGCCAGAGGGAGAGAAGCAGGCAGTGTTCTTTCTCAGCAGATCTGCAGGCAAATCAGAGGCTTTCTGGAGGTTTCAGCTAGCTGCCTTAGTCTGGGGCTACATAAGAAAGCAAAGAAAAGGTGTTTCAGGGTCTGACAGGTACGATCTGTAAGCAGTTCACTGACACCATGTCTTTGTTACCGTTTTAGAAAGGTTGACTGACTATGGGTTAATTGCTGCTGAAAAGCCTCCCCCAGGCAGCTCTTACCCTAATGTAGCAACAGCATGGCTTGCAGTATCCTCTGATCCATTAGAGGCTTATCTGGAGTTCTTTATTCATCTTATAAAATCCCTTTAATTCATGTCTTCCCGGAAGACGATCAACCGTCTTCTGACTTCATCCTACTTAGCCATGTATATAATCACCTAAAGTAATTCACAAAAACAGTCCTAATACCTTGCTGCATGGGTAATAAAAATCCACTTTATCCTCCATAGGAAGAACTTTTTTATCTCTTTCTTCCTCTTTCTTTAGACAGATTAATAATTTCCTGGGTTTATCACAACCCCCATGGGTGCCAGACTATTCGTCATGCCTGGTATAGACTGTACTGTTCTTTGATGCTAAGTTCAGCATCGCTTCCAGTATCTAAGTAGCACTCCATCACAACACTGTTGTTTACTATTTGCTGTTCTTTCCTATTTTTCCCCTTTAGTATCACATAGATTTGATTTATGGGGAGTGGCTGTGGGATGTAACTTGTTGTGTCCCTCAAAAATATCTGGGAGTGAGGGCTACTGAGTGTGGTTGTGCGTCGTGCATGAGAGGGAGCAAGCATCTGCCACTCACCTGGATCTGCAAGGACAAGTTGAGTGGTACCTCACCTGGACCCACAGAGCCCTGGATTAGGCACCTTGGCTTTATGATATGGGGAGAGAAGGTCACAGCTAACTCAGCCTTCTTTTAGGATTCGTGCATCCACTTCAGCCTCTGCAATCCTCTGTTGAGAGCAGGAAACACTGCCTGGAACACAGCCTCTCCTCTCACCAGCTTTTCATTTATCACTTATTCAGTGCAAGATCCAGGAGCTCATGGAACTGTGCTGACAACTAGGAGGTTCAAAAGATGAACAACGTGTTCTTCACACATCATCTAGCTAAGCAGTAGAAGTCCTTACCGCAGGGTGTTGTGTATGCTTAAACTATATTTATGTTCAGGAGAAAATTGGATAGGCTCCTGGTGGCTAGATGATCTTTGGTGGGACTGAGCCAGTTTCAGGATATTTCTTAGAATCCTTGATCCAAAAGGGAAGTGGGTTCAGCTCCTAGTGGTGTGCTTGGGCTTATCAAGCCCAAATCCCAATAGGAGCCGCCTGGCTGAACACCAAGGGTCATTCCCCATGCCTTCTCTGGGGAGAGAAGAAGAAGGCAGATGTGGGCTTGCCATGTCTTGTCTGTGCCTGTGCCTGCTGAGCTGAGCTGAGGCACTGCAGGCACAGCAGCAGCAGAGTTTCCCCCAGCTGTGCTCTGCACAGTGGCTGCTCTGGCAGCATGCTCTGAACAGCCCTAGCAAGGGGAAGCAGGCAGCTGGAGGGTTGCCTGGTTGATGTATTGCAATGCTCTTAGCTGCTCAGCGAGCAATAATTGTGCCTTAAAGGCCCTGCAGGGATGTTTTAAGCATTTGTGTTTTGTGCTCACACAGGCTGCTTAATTCACATGTTAATTCTTCACATCCAAATGGAGATGGTTTTCACCTACCTGCTTCCTTGGTGTGTTGGGCTGCTGAGGCAATCTTAATGAAATCTTTTGCATTTTTGGGATGAAGATGGTCCACAGAGAAGAGTTAACATGACCATCCCTAGGCAGGGGAAGGTGGCTGCAGAGGGAAGGCCTAAGAGATTGGTTACAAGTTTTCTCCTTGGTACAGATGGCAAACCACATTCCTCTGCCACTCCTTCTGGAAAGAAGGGATAATGCAACACGCCTCATGGGGAACCATCAGTGCTGCTCTCAGTGACCAGCAGTAAGTGAAGCTGAGTTCTTCTGAGTAAGGGTAAATACTGAATGCAAAATGGCACAGAGACAAGGCCAGTCACCTCTGTAAATCCCTTAAAGAATCACTAGCACCCAAACATCTACTCTCCGGCTTCAGATAGGTATAATTGTTTTATAACTTTGGCTTTTCTATGAAAATATTGAAGTTATGGGTGATGTCAAGATGATGAGCTGAAAACCAACTCTTCTGCCAAGGAGGTATACTTTGGTCAGATTTGCAAGAGCTAAAGCAATAGCCTCATCTGGCAGAATGCAGAAAGCAGGCTGAATTCTCCTTTCCTACAGAGAGATATTAAGCTGCTTCTTTGGCCTTGGGAACTGGCAGATGGCTGAACAATGCTGGGATGGAAATGAAAAGCAATTAAAATCCCTTCTACCAGACTGCTGGAATTATCATATGAGAACATCTCTGGTGTCCCTCTGACTGCTTTCTGTTCTCTTTCTCTTCCCAGCACTGAGAGCTGTAGAGAAGGTGGCAGCCACTGTGGTGGACATCCACAGTTTAGAACAGAGCACATGCCCAGGAGACATCTCCCTTCTCCCCTCCTAGTCAATCAGCAGAGGTTCTCACTGGGCCTGGAGGAGTTAAAATCCTTTCCAGAGAGATTTTAATTCTGTCAAGTGTAATGGTGAATATTTTCATTATTCATATCAATGGCTTTTTCTCTTCTGAATGCTGCTAAGCCTCTGTCCTCAGTAAAATCGCATGGCAGTGAACTTTACAGGTTAAGTATTCATTGTCTAAAAATAGTTTTTCCTTTTATCAGTTCTTCAGAATTCATTGCCTTTCATTCTAATTGCATGTCCTCTGTTCTGGCATTATTGGGCAGGCTATATGAGGGAACAATTTACTACTGCCTGCCCAGGGGTTATTTTCTACCTATTTTTCCCATCCCATGTATTCATTTTCTTTCTATATCACACCACCTCAGTCTCCCTATTGCTTCCCATCAGAAGGCTCTACTGTCTTCTAATCGTTTTTGCTATGCTCTCTGTTTCTTACTGTGTCATTTTGCAGAGCTGTCATAGACAAAGCCAGAAGATGGGACTCACCCTTGTGTGTCCCATGCTTCAATCCCAGAGTCAAATAGGGCTGCACTTGGGTAACACAGTGGCAGAGCAGACACAGGCCATTATCACAGAATCACAGAATCTTCTGAGTTGGAACTAATCCCAAGTTCCATGAGGATCATCAAGTTCAACTCTTAAGTGAATAGCCCGTATGAGAATTGAACCAACAACCTTGGTGTTTTTAGTACCAGGCTCCACCAACAGAGCTATTCTATCAGGATTTTGTTCTTTGTAGCTCATTCTTTATGCACCCAAATGCTATGTTGACCTTGACAATACACAAGCCAGAGGGCATTTGCCTTGTGGACACCCTGTGGGGTGCAAAATCTGGCAAGGAAAGGTGATTCCTGTCGGGATTGCTTGTTCTGCTCCACTTATGCCTGTCTTTAAGAGTCCTACATCATCCCAGCTGTGGTCCCCCTAGCACATCACAAGGCAAGAGGCAGCTCCAAAATGAGTTGGCTTCAAAGTCATGTTGCTGTAAATACTATTTTGTTGTTGAGTTTCCTTTTATCTGGGCATTTAAAATGCTTAGCAAATGCAACTTCCAGCTTCTGGAATCGTGTGGTTTGAAAATCTATAGAGGGATGAGAAAAGCTGAGATGCTCAGGAAATGGTATGCCACCAGGAAGTGAGGGTTTGAGATCCCCCCTTTTCCTGTCCTTTGGGTAGTACAAGATTTATGGAAGAAAGTTAGACTGATAACAAAGGCTCAACTGGCTTTTCATGGTCTCCTCCAGGACAGGTGAACACACACACTTGTGTGTGATCTTGAAGGGGTGGCAGAAGTGCTCTTGTAATAGAGCTACACAAAGGGAGGAGAATGCCAAAGACTCCTTGGGCTGTGATCATTTGTTAATTCTATTGCCCATACAGCTGCTGCTGCCTGTGAAATCACTCACCAGATTGACCACTGATTGTGTTTTAGCAGTTCTTTGAACCTGTTTTTGATCTTCAATAGCTGCTTACATCTTGCTTTTGACTGCTTTGCTTTCAAATAGTGCCAGTCAGCTTGAGGAGTGTATATGGAGGTTTTTTTGACAGTCCAAATAAACCACCTCACTTTTCCTTTATCTTCTGTTTTGCTGACATGCACAAAGCATTCTAGAAGTTGTGTGAGGCATGAATACTTTTGCTGAAGCAGTGTTGGTTTGTTCCTGTTATATCACCACTGTCATCTAGATGTTTTATTCTTTGAGCTTTAATTATCTTTTCAGCTAATTTGCCTAGTTCAGAGTAAGGCTCATTGGTCTGTAATTCCCAGGATCATCACTAATGCAAATTTTAAAGATAGGTATGCTTTTACTGCCCTCTAATCCTCCTTCAGTACAGTAGCTTATTTTAATGAAACATCATAAGCATTAGAAGACCTGCATAAAGCATTGAGGCTCTGTGTGTTCATGATCTCTGGATACATTAGGTTCTTCTGGCAGCTACTCTCTGAGTCTCTCAGTTCTTTGCAATCCCTTTTCCATTTTGCTCAAAAAGAGTGATCCTGGACTAGCCTCATCCTTTTACTCCCCTGTCCTCCAGATGTGTGCTGGGAGGGTTGCTAAGGAGAGATCACCTCTTTCCCTGCAGTGTCTTTCCTTGCCCTAGCAATCTCTCTCAGTCTTCTGCAGCTGACTCCTGGTAATGCTTCCTGCCCCTGGCAGTGCCTTGAACAGAGATTTCCCCTCCATTCTGATCCATGGACTGGCAGTCATGGTCCCTCAGTGGTGGTACAGTACCCAGCAGATTGCCAGTGTGCACTCCTTACTCCTCTTTACATCCTCAGAGAGGGCACAAAGGCTGTGGGGTGAAACTGCCTTGTTACAAATCTCATTTATTCAAGGCTGAGTTTCTGCTGTCCCTTCAGTGGTTCTCTGCAACCTTTTGGGGCTAGCATTTCCTCGTGCCAGCTCCCCCACGGCAGCAGAACTGCTGTGGGCTGGTGCCAAGGCAGGACCTGCATTTCAGACAATGAAACAAAGAGAGGACAATCTGCTTTTATTGCTTTCTGGGTCTTCAGGCTGCCTCTGACTTGTTTCTCGCTTCCTTCAGTAGTACTGAGTTCTCATGAGTTGAGGTGAAGAGCCCCATAGAAGAACAGGTATCCATGATTTGAAGACTGCAGGGTTTGGTTCCTGACTTGTGAAGGGCTGAAGGGCTTGCTGGGGTTCTAAGCCAGGGCAAAGGCTGTGCTGTGAATGCTTGTGGGGTAAGACAGAAGTCTCCTCCTGGGGGCTCCAGGTGGTCCATGGTACCTCCAAGCCCAGGTGCAGGAGGCTAAAGAAGCTTTGCATGGGCCATGCCAGGGTTTAGCAGAGTCTTTTGTTGTCCAGCTTTGCTCAGCAGCACAAAGGCATGATACACATGCTGAGGCCATATGAATAACCTCACAGGTGGATAAAGCCTGGAGCAGATCTCTTAGTAAAGCTCAATCCTTTGTGAGGCATAAGGGGAGGCAGGTACACTGCTTTTCTTTCACCTGCTCCCATGCTGAGCTGTTCTTTTCAAGTAGGATTGATTTATTTACATAAGAATGACATTTAAGGGCAATCTGTTCACATTTGGTACATAGCAATTTATAAGCCATGTCTGCACCTTGTTTAATCCTCCTGCTCTAAAGCAAGTCTCTTTATCATCAGCTGGAAGGCTCAGTAAGTGAAATGATACATCTTTGCTCATTAAAAACACAACTCCCTTTCTCTGTGATGAGTATGTAGCATAAAATATTTTAGCATCCCATTTGCTTTTCATTTTCTCATGCTCACTATCTGTCAGATGGGTCTTTTGCCTTTTAATATACTGATTTTGTGTGTGTATGCATCTGCCTTTCAACAGCCTTCTCCATTTCTGTAAAGTGCTATGTCAGAAATTGCAGATCCAATGGTGGTTTATAGACAGTGGTTTATATTTACTCAGGTGACCTCTGGCTGAATTTTCTCCTAGCCTTTCCTGGTAATGTCACACCTAGGGACTTCAGTATATGTGTTTGAGACCTGAGTGTGTGTGTCTGAGGACGACATCTAAGCACAAACTCAGTCTTGCTGGCACAAGACAAGTTGTGTAACTAATAGCACATCTAAATCACACCATGATCATCAGCAGTGTCAAACCTCTGTGTCCAGCGCTGTCTGGAGATGGGGCAAACATGGTTTAATGGTATCTGCTGTGTTCCACAGGAGGCAACCTGCTGAGCAGCTTGGATTGTCTAATGATTAGCCATGGGATGGAGAAAACACCAATTGTTCAGTGCCAAGCAGGGGCTCAGCAATCCCATTTCAGCCAGAATAAATGGAGTAAAGGTAGCTAGCACAGTCTGGAGGAAAATGCCACAGTGAGCCATGCAACTCTGCAGGCTGCATAGCCAAAGGTAAGATTTACCTGCTGAAATATGAATGGATGCTTGAAATGTTTGAGACACTTTGGGGCACCCAGCGTGTTCTCACTGGACTCAGAGCCCCCAGAGGGCAGCTGAGGGAGGCTGGGTGTCTACAGAGTCATTATGCTAGAGTAGTGAATGGCTCAACTGTGTAGGAAGCATGTTAACTTGAACTCTTGTGCTGGGTTCAGACTGATTTTGAGATGGGGAAATGTGTGGTCATAGGCATTGATATAATGACAGAAGGTATTCATAGAATCTCAGGGCATCAACTCAGACAATGGTATCCGAACATCTTCACCCTGCTGCATTGTGTCAAATTGGTTTGGATGTGGAGAGGACAAGATTTAAAAATTGCACATTAGGGAGCTCTTAAAATTAAAAAAGAGAGTCCTTATCAATGCCAATAGAAATACACATTTTTTCAGGCACCTAACAAGCATCAGGATTTGCTTCTTTTCTCAACAGGATTTCTAGTTCAGAGGGGGGGAAAAAAGCCATAAAATAAAGTCATGTTCTGATATCCTCAGCAAAGTGCCAGATACCTCTTTTATACACATCCACCTAATCCCTGTACAGAGTCAGTGTCCCGAGGACATATACTGATGAGACAGCTTCTGGAGAGATGGATTCTTGCAAAGATACTTTATGGACTTGCTTTCTGTGTGTGCATAGAAAATAATCTGGCTGCAACATGTAAGAAACCTGCCTGGATAGCTAAGGGACAAATGAGGACAGTGTGTTTAATTTTAACTGTCAATGCTACATGCTGTCCTCATTTGTTCCTCAGCCAAGCTACTAGCATGTTTTTCTCTTAATTTGATCTACTACTCCTAACCTACTTTATTTCTAGCACAACCTTTCACCACAACAGCTTCCCATCTGCCAGCTGCACAACCATTCTTAATGCAGGGAATAAAATAAAACAAAACATCTCCTTCTGTGCTGGAGTTCCCAAAAGCACTAGACCAAACCTGTGGGTGATGCCTGTAGGGAAAGCAGCCCTGGTGCCACCTGGAAGAGGCTCTGAGCATCTTGCACCCTCTGGGCATAAGCCACTGGAGGCTGCTGCCATCTCATTCCCACTCTGGCCCTTCTTAATTTGCTCTTCAGCTTGAAGTAACTGTATTACACCATCAGCATGTTCTCCCTCTTTAGATGACCAGCTGAGAGAGAGTGTTAGGGACCAGGCAGTCAGTGATCACAGGGTGGAAACAGACTTCAGATGCTGGATGTGGTCAGTTTAGGTAATTTGCATTTCCAGACTCTGGAATACTTGCATGCAAATGACAAGCATCTGGCATGGAGCTTTGGTCATCCTTCAAACTGTGAATAACACCTGATTAAAGATTAGTATAGGTAGTATCTCTAGTTAATAAGGATGATAAGTGTTCTCTGGGCATGGGCTTGGCCACATCTGGCCTCAGCAATATTTAAGGCTTTTGAGCCACTTGTGAAGGATGGGCAAATTAGCAGAGGTAAATGGAAAAGGTCGTACAATGAAACATGAGTTTTGTCCTTGGCAGATTATGACAGAGCAGTCTGATATCTTTCTTTGAGAACACAACTGTTTTTCTAGACTAAAAAGATGTGGAAGATCTGTTTATGCTTCAAATACAATTCTTATAGGATGCCACTGAGAAACCAATGGGACTGAAGTATTTGGAAATCAGTAGAGCTGACAATTAAGGTAAAAACCTAGCTCAAAAGGAGATGACAGCAGAGCATATTTCACAAGAGTGTACTGACCAGGCAAGAGTCTAGAGATGTTTCTTAGGGATGAGTCTGAGGACTGATCTAATGTTTTCATGGATAAAAACAGTGGTGTCCTCTGGTAGAATTTGATGCTTATGGAAAGATAGGAGAATCAGCAGGGCAGAGGAAGATGAGAATATCATGCAGAAGAAATCAAGCTACTTTCTAATCTGGAGAAGTTTACAGTCTGCTACTACTAATTGCAGTGTCAGAAAATCTGAGAAACTGCATATGAAAAGCTCAGCTATTGGCTGGGGGTCTATGTCCTTGAAAGAGCCATGAAGACAGAGATCCTGGGAGTGCTACTGCATCATATTGCCTGGGAAAAATGAAGACAGGTTTCTCATATGTACCTGAAAGGAAGGTGCAAGGAAAGCAGAGCCAGGCTCTTTTCAGTGATGCTCAGTGGCAGGACAAGAGGCAGTGGGCACAAGCTGGAACACAGGAGGTTCTTGAACTGCAGAAAACACCTTTTTGCTGTGAGGTGACCAAGAAGTGGCACAGATTTCCAGAGATGTGGTGGAGTCTGTTCTTGCAGATGTTTAGAAGCTGTGTGGACACAGACCAGGGCCACTCTTCCAAACAACCCTTTCATGAGTCTGTGTGAAAATGACAGAGCCTGGAAAAAGGCAAATAGCAGTCCTCTCAAACAAGGCATTTCCTGCAAAGAGTGAGAAATACTACTGGTCTCAGAAGGGCTGCTTACAAATAAGAGTAGGCTGAAAAAAGGCTTTGTGGGCATCAGAAAACAGTGAGGTTCTGGAATGGATTCTCAGCTGGTGTAACAGGGAGAAAAAACTCCAGTGGAATCCAAGAAGGATTTTGTCAACATGTGAGAAAGGTACGGTCATTTGCTTCCAGAGGGGGCAGGGGGTTTGGCTCAGTTACTGCAAGTGCAAGCCTGTGTTTCTAAACTGCCAGGAAGGGCAAATCCACCTTTTAGGGTATTTTGCCAAACCTGAAGCTTCAGTCTTGGTATCAGCAGGACAGTGTTATATATTCTTTCACTTTCTAGATCATAACTTTTAAGCCCGTGCTGAAAGTTCACCTCTTCTTGTTGGTTTCCTAAATTGAGAAAAAGTACAGGCATCACAGACTTAAAATACAATCTTCTGTGCTTTTCTAGGTTGTTGTAAGCCTAGGTTTTGGTAAGTCAAATATGTCACTATAATTGGCCTGGGCTGCCTTCCTCATGCTCCCTGCTCTCCACAAGAGATTTGTGCAGTATTTCCTACTATTGGAGTGTCATCTTTTATAATAATATTCCAAATATATTTAACGGTGCACTCTGGGAAAATTGCTCCATTCAGCAGTTTCACATTTCTGGGACACCTGCTAAGAAATGTAGCACTTTAAGGGCATGAACAGTGAGCTCAAGGCCCTCATTCTGCACACTGGATCAGGAAATGTTTGCATTCCCACTTTGAATTTTCCAGCTCAGTCATGGTGGCTCATACCCTTCATGGGTTGCTCCGCATCCACCTCTGCTCTCCTGGAATTGTCACTAGCCTGCTGGAGGGCTAGGATAGCAGGAGGAGAGATGAAGAAGGCATGTAGGTCTGTGCCACTTAGAGGTGACAGAATCTGGGGAGGAGGAGGGTCAGGGACATCTCTGTGAGCTGGCTCACAGCTGTGGACTCTGATGTGCCTCCCTCTGCTTGCTGTGCCTCTGTATAAGCCTGACATGAACCTTGGTGTTTGCCTTGCAGTGTAGGGCCTCCTGAGCAGCAGCCAGCCTGCTACAGTACTCAGGGAATTAGGGAGACAAGGTTTCCTGGAGAAAAGCTGATTCCAGACAGGTCTGCACATACCCACTCCTGCCTCTGCCCGGTGGGCCAACCCACTGCATATTGCTAGAAATTTCTAAACACAGGAAGAAGAGAGATGAAATTCAGGTGCCTTCATCCAGGCAAGCATGTGATGAGTGTGTCCTAGTGCCCAGCCCTGCACTCAGGTGCTGGTCAGTGATAACATCTTATTTTGGGCTAATGGAGGAGCTGTGGCATAGACATAACTGCAAGCAATATAGGGAACACCACAACACTGGTGGATCTGTCAGTGGAGATGGATAAGTTTTTTTTTCCTGTTGAAATGTCTGTGTGTATTTTACTGACAGTTTCAGCTGTGAAAGAGCAGCAGAAAGATGTTTGTGCTACAAGACCATAATCTGTGACAAGCTGGGGATCTGTGCCTCTCTGCTTCCTGCATCATAGATAACAGTAATGTTACAGTGCATCTCCACAGCCAAACAGAAACACCACCACAAAAGCTGCTGCAGCCCAGAGTAATGATGCCATTGCACTCATAACTATTACTCAGAGATATTCTCCTTTCTGTGAATATGCTGCATGCATTCAGGCTTTCCCAGCTGTGGTACATGTTCTGGTCAGCAGACCAGAGGCAGACTTAGAAAGACTGTGAAGGTGGCTTTTGGTTCAGCTTTCTAGTGCTGCTGGGAACACACAGAAACTGAAAAATGAGTAAGGATCTGACTTGCATTGCTCCTGACTCTAATGGCATTTAATGGGTCAAAGTCCCACCTGGCCAGGCTCACATTGTGAGAGATGCTGCAAGATGGAGCTCTCTTTTTAGCCAATGCTTTTCCCAGCCTTGCCCTGCTCTGGGAGCCCTGTCAAAGCTGGGATTGAAGCAGTGGGGGCTGAGAGCTACCCTTCTTTCCTGTGCACCACAAGAATGTAGAGGAAGCAACCCAAGAGCCTGGCAGTGTTTTTTTTCTGGAAAAAGCTGGAGCTTTTGAGGTCTTGTGTTCCTGGTCTAATTTTTGTTCCCTGAGCAAGGTCGGACAGCCACATTTGTTGTGTCAGACCCCCAGCCAGAAAAAAAAACGGGATAATGAGTCCACTAGCAAATACTTTATTTACCTGTAGTTTCCCCCCCCGCACTGTTTCCAATTTGCAGAGCTCACTCCTGCCTGTGCTGCTGACTGACTTGTTCCACGTGCTACCCTAATGCAAGCAAGTGACGGTGACAGGTAGAAGGTCACTCCAGCAATCTGTGGGCTCCTCTTCAGTGGGCTGTAACTTGAACAGGCCTGGCCCAAGAAGCCTGTGGAGGCAGCATGGCAGGCAGTGTGGAGGTGAGGGGGGTATCACTCTGCTGGGGTGCTCCTCAGAAGATGGAGATGGGTGCCCAGCAGGGCTATGTACTCAGCATTTCTCTGCAAGCTGTCTGAATCCTTGGCTGCTGTGTAGGAGCATACAAAAGCTTTCTGGGTGAGAAAGACTGTGGAAACAGCCTATGATGCTGCTGCATCTCCTAGCTTAGCTCAGAAGGGGCTTAACTGAAGAACAAGAGTACACCCATGTACCCTGAGGCTCCCTGGTGCTCACTAGAGCAGCACAGGAGCAGTGCCTGAGCTTCTCATTTGCAGGCGAATCATGTTTCAATGGATTGAGTCTGGAATTTATCTGTGCCTCACTGAGCTGTAGCCCAAAGCCACTCTGGCTTGTCCCCTGCCTGCACTGTAAACTCCAGCCTGGGCTGGGAGTCTGCCTCAGCACAGGCTCCAGGCTGCTATTATATGCTGGATAGATGGAGCCCACATTGGTACATGTCCCAAGCTTGCAGTCCCACAGGCACTGCATGTGTTTTAAGCCTGAACTGCCAGCAGCACCATGCAGAAACACATGAGCCTTAAGGGCTCATCACCCTCACAAATCTCTTAACTGCTTTTCTCACAGCATGTAATATAGGCTGATTGGAGTGGGAGAAACCTCCTCAGGGATACATGATACCTTCAGGTTTCTTTCTATTTCCCTTGGAAGAGTGCAGCAGCAACCACTGCCAAGAACTGGTCATGCTGAGCCCATCAGTTTCTCTTTTCTTGGGGAAGCAGGCTGAGCTTCTTAGGATTCAGGAGACTGTAGAGAGTATTTCAAGACTCATTGCACCAAAGCCTCCCTTGCTTCAGAGCTTTGATACGCAAAATATGGAAACCAATCCAAGCTTTGCCTTTTCTAATTACTGCTCAGTGCTCGAGATGTGTCTCTCACATTTCTGTCTGCCATGGGAAGGTGGTGATGTGGAAAGCTGATGTATATTTAAAGAGCTCCAGTTTGGCTCCCTGTTGCTGCTGGCTCTGCTTCTTCCAGAGCCTGCAGTACACCCTGAATTTCTGTAGATGTTGCTGCATGCCTACAGTCTCCCAGCAAAGCTTTCCACAGAGGGAAGCCCACAAGTCCAGAGTGTCTGGAGGGAGCTGCATTTTCAGAGGGGCCTTCTCTTTCCTCCCTGGGCTCCAGAAAGTGAAGATTAAGGGTGGGGAGGCTGTTCTCAGATGGCTGACAGTGAGCCTTGAGGGACCAGCTAGCTAGGATGGTTTGGGATGGGTGCTGAAAGGTCACTGTGGCTAAACCTGTGAGGTGGAGCTAAAGGTTTACTGAAAATCATTGTTGGTCTGTGTTGCATTGCCTGTGCCACTGGGTTCCTCAGCACTGGCCATACAGTTGTGGGTAGGCCCTAGTCTGGGAACATGGCTAATGCCATTTTCTAATGCCATCCTTCTATCCTGGGGAGTCAAAAGGTTTGCAGGTATCACATTTCCCAGTACATGTCCCAGAGCATCCCACAGTTCTGAGCCTGGCCTTTCTCTGCACTGCATGTACCCACCCTCTTGGGGGTCTTGGAGCAGGGGGAATCCCTGGTGTAACTTGAGACTGCCATGGCCTCTGCAAAGTCATGTGCAGAGCTACCAGCTGAAACTCGTGATGTGCAAGCCCATGTGCTCCCCAGTGCCCTGGGGATTTTAGCTGAAGCCACACTAGAGATTGATGTGACCACTCTTGATTGAGGATGGGTAGGCAGGAATCAGCTGGGTCCCAGGAACCTGGAGTAAATCCCAGCAGATGGGAAATACTCCTCTGTGACAGATGCAAGGCTTAGAAACAAGGAGCCTTCAAAGATGATTACCCTGAGATGTGATCTGTGCCAGGCACACACAGAGTGACTGGAACTACTCACTACCCTCAGTGCCACATGTCATGGGGCCCCTCAGCCCCGTGGGATGGACACAGTGGGTTGGGGGAAGAGGGGAGGGAGTGGGACAGCAGGCTTGCAGCTAGAGAAGGAGACAGGCTGCTGCACAGCTCTTCTCCCCTCCTACCACCTGCAACAAGCAATGTGCAGGGTAATGGAAGTGGTAGAGCTCTGCCTCCTTTTTCTGTGCCACTCTCAAGTAAGTGCACCCTTGTTTTATTAATGCAAGTCTCTAATTTGCAAACACAGGAGAAATTTCTCATGGGAGAAATTACTTTGGTTTAAAAAAGCAGACACAGAAACATGGTAATGGATTTAAAGAAACAGCCTTCACTGAAAAACACATAGGGAACTGAGATATTCATGTCAGGACCTGCAGTAGATGGTAGGCTTGGCATGAGATTTTGGCATGTTTGTTTGTAGGTATTGTTTCTTTTCAATGTTTATGTTCTGAAATGAAAGGTATGGTGTTTTGGGGAAGCTGACAAGTCACTTGTCACTGTCCTGGAGTAGGAACAGAGCTGTAAGCCCAGAACAGGGGCCAGTGGTACTCAGAATAATCAAGCAATTGCAATGGGGATGTTATAAAGCTATGGCTCTGTCCTAAAATGGTGGTAGCCAAAGGTCTTAGCAGTAAATGATGGATCTGGCAAAGGTGGGATGCAGGGGTTAGCCCTCCTCATCCTTACCTCTACACGTCACAACAGCCAACCCTGGCTGCTGGGGAGGAAGTATCAATATGTTGAAGGGAGTGCAAAAAAGGCCCAAGGAGTGGGCAGTGCCACCTGCAGCAATCAGGGCACAGAAGAAAAGCACCTCTCTGCCTCCCCTTCTCTCAGTTCTCTGCTCCTGCCCATGGCATAAGTCATGAATGTTGTGAAGAGTACAGAAGTGACCATGGGGCTGTCAGATTGGGCTGCCCAGAGCACAGCCTGGCTGGTTTGATAAACTTGCCACTTTTTGTGGTTTGACCTTAGCTGGCAACTAACACCACATAGTTGCTTGCTCACTCTGAGACCCTCAGTGGGATGGGGAGAGAATTGGACAAGTTCATGCATTGAAGTACAGGCTGTTTAACAGGACAGAAAAAGAAGGGAAAAATAATTAGAATATACAAAACAAGTGATGCACAATGAAATTGCTTACCATCCCTTGACTGATATCCAGCCAGTACCTGTGCAGTGGCCCCTGGCCAGCTTTCCTCCTAGTTTATATCCTGAACATGATGTCATAAAGAACAGAACATCCTTTGGGCAGTGGGGGTCAGCTATCCTGGCTATATCCTCTCCCAGCTTCTTGTGTCCCCCAATCTCCTTACTGGTGAGGTAAAGTGAGGTGAGAAGCTGAAAAGCTCTTTACTCTGTGTAAGTACTGCCTACAACATCTAAAACATCAGTGTGTCATCAACATTATTCTCATCCCAAATCCACAGCACAGCACTGTACCAGCTACTAAGAGGAAAACTGTCTCTATCCCAGCCAAAACCAGAGCACACTTCTAGCTCAACTCAAATCCTGGAGCATTTGTTTGTCCTACCTGCCCCAGGCTTGCAAGGATGTGTGACTCTTGTGGAGGCTGAATGCAGGAGCAGCCAACAGAGCAGAACTGAGGGCTGCTGTGAAGGAGACACAACAGGGTGTTCATGCCCTACATATGTATGGGTTCACATGCCAGGCAGGTGTGCAGGACTCAGATAAATGGCTATCCAGCTTGGCATCTCACCAGCTGCTCATGTGTGCTTGGGATAAGTGGGAGAAAAAGACAAGTGTGCAGTGCAACCTCTCCAAAATACTCCCTTAGATGCCAGAGATCTGAATTCTGAGATTCTCTGATCAGAGCTGCTTGGTTAAGCCACTGATAGATTTGCCTTCCTTGCCCTTGGTCCACTGCCATTTGTATCCACGTTGAGCATCCCCAACACCCTGTGGCAAGGAGTCCCACAGCCTAAGAAAGCACTGCATGAAGAACCACCATTTCTATTTGGCTTCAGACCAGCCCCTTCCCTCTGATGCTCCCCCTAGTTCTGGTAGCAGAAGGGACAGCAAATATCTCTGCCTTTGGCAGATGCACTGAAATCTGCTTGGCTTATCCTAGATCTGGCTTAGGCTACATTCAGCTTGCAAGCTGTAGATTGCCCATCACTTTTAGGATTTTCAGATTTCTGGACTCAGATGTCACCCTACAGCTTCATCATTAGCAAGGAAAGGGAGACCTCATCAGATAGGTCTGCTGCCATGGAATGCCAAGGTCAAGGCACAGGCTGCTGAAGAGGTCCTTGCTCTGAAGGCAGAACTTGAAGGAGGACAGAGTGAGACCAAAGCTGTTCTGAGCTCCTGCAGCCCCCTTGCTCCTGTAGGCTCTCTGTCTGACTGGCACCTGGTGAGCAGATAGGAATCCAGTCTGCCTATGCCACTCATGGGGCTTGAATACCTTGCCCCAGACAAAGTATGATGCAGAGATGAGCCTGCTCTCATTGGCATGTGCATCAGGGGAGAGATAAGGCAGTGAGCTGATGGAACTGAGCCACTTCCTGAAGGGCTGCAGCTGGGTGGGAAGCATCCTTGCCCTGTTAACAGGTAGCAGCAGCAGCAGCAACAGTAGGAGCAGCTCGTCTCTCCCGGGGTCTCCTGTCCTTTCAGAGTTAGCCCTGCACACAAAGGGAGGCTGCTTTGCATGCCAGCAGGAGCCAGCCTAACCTTTGATCAGCACAATCGGCCCTTTCACTGATTTCAGCTGCCTTGCTGCTCTCTGTACTCCCTGAAGGGCTGGATGCAGACCCTGGGGCACTGGGAGCCTGGGTTTGGGGAGCCCTTGGCCTGGAGAGCTGCTGCCCTGGTTATTTGAAGCAGCTGCTTGGCCCCTTTCAGGTAGGCACTTCTTTCTACCAAGAGCTGCAGCACTGAAACAGTGGCACAGCTACTCTGGCAGCTGGGGTCATTGCCTGTTGTCACCTGCACCTCCCTGTGCTGGCACCCAGAAGGACAGCAGGTGCTCAGCAGCCCTGCCAAGCCTGCTGCTTTGACCTGTCTGCCAAGATCCCCTCTCTGATGTGCCATTTCACTCTTCAGGGATAGGGAATAGTGATCCAACTCCTCTCCCTGGACAGCCTGGAACGTGACAGCTTGGCTCAGGAAGCACTGGTGCTTAGGACAACTGATCATTCACTCCTCCTTTCCTCTTCCCTGTGTCTCAGGTTCTCCTTCACTCTCTTCAGTCATTAATTTCCCTGCTTTGATGTGTTTAAAAGTTTATCCTCAGTTTAGATAGTCCCCCAGAATACCCTTGCTTCAGAGAGGTGTACCAGGGAGTGAGAGATGTGGGGAGCAGCTGGTGCCAGCATCAGTCAGACTGCAGGGAAGGCAGGTCTTGGCAGCCAAAAGTGGTAGATATATATATATAGATATACACATATATATATATATATATATAAATAAATGTAATTTTTTATTTTTAAAGAATACCATTGAACCTCTAAATGGAAATCTGCTTTGTCAAAGGGCAGCCCTGCCTCCCAGAGTCTGCTTCCTTCAGTTTCTTTGTGCTCCTGAGCAATCTGCTCCTGCATGTTAAGAAGCACTTAGTAAGTGACTAAAAGCCTCAGAAAGGAATAACCTAAGGATTTAATATACTGCAAACAAAATTATATAAAAAGATTTCCCAGGCAGTTGAGTTTTCAGTGATTAAGAAAATACAATTTCCTGTAATTAAATCTTAACAAGAAATGTTATTAAAAACACTCTGTCCTGGCTTTTGTAATAATTGCCCATTCCCCCAGAACAGTAAACAGAATTAGAGTCTGCAACACACACTGTAATCCATGTGTCATTTTGATCAAATTTACCTTAATAACTTTATCTGGAGAGAAAAGTTGAATCACAGTGTCTGAAATGGAAGCTCCTGCACAGCAAATGCAGCATGTGGCTGCTTCAGGGCTGGGGCAGCAGCCAGACTTGGTGGGTGATGCTGCCAGAATGGTTCTGTCCTTGTATGGGCTCCTAAACACTGGGGATAAACAGGCTTGGTGCTTCTCTCCATGTTGTGGGACATATATTCTGCCTGTGGCTCTAGCCTTCAGCATCTCCATCCCAAAATTCCTTGGTGCTCCAGAATCCACCATGGCACCCCAAACCTCCCTCCTGGGAAGCTCTGCTCTGCAAGGGTCATTTGTCCACATCTGTGGTTTCAGTCCCTTCCCACAATGTCTCTTGTGCCTCATAAAGCACTTCTGATGCTTTCTTGCACATGGTGTTAGACAACACCACTGGCAGCTGCATTTTAGAGCTGCTGTGGGGCTTTGTGCCAACATGTCTCTGTGCCCTTTTCCTTGGGTCTGGCTGCCAGGGGGCTCTGGCTGTGTGGCTGCTGCAGCCTTGCCCATGCTGCTGGACTCCCCTTCCCTCTCCTTGCCCATGGCTACAGCCCACTGTGCCATTCCTGCCCTTGTGCCCTTACAGCAGTGTCTCCCTTCTCCCCATCTTCCAGCCCTTGACTATCCTTTCAGGCTGCCCAGCACTCTCCCATCACCATCTGGCCCTGGCTGCTGGCAGAAGGGAGGTTTTTCTCCCTGCCCAATAACTCTCCCCAGTGTAGCTGACAAGATGTCATGCATTTCCTCGCTGATTTCCTCCAAAACCTTCTCCAAATGCCAGGTTTGGAATAAAAGTTGAGTGGAACACAGTGTGGGGAGCACTGGCACATCTTTCCCAGGCAGCAGAGACTAACCAGGGGCTCTGTCAGCTGCTGACAATTTCTAGCCTAACCTGAATTCAGTCTGACAGCAGCTGGGCAACCCACTCACCTGGGGGGTAATTTTTTAAGCCAGTAATTGCCTGTCATTGCTGTTGTGCCAGGCTGTGCCATTCACCCTGCAGCAAAGCCTGGGAAACAGATGAGGAACCTGCTTGCAAGAGGATGAAGGTTTCTCAGGTGTGCCAAGGGTGGCCATGGTAGAGAATGGGGCAGTGCCTGCATATGCTGGGCAGGGCTGTCCTGGCTGCTCCTGCTCTGCACATTGCAGCACTGGGGAAAAATACAGTCCCTGCTGTGAGGAGGAGCTGTTTGTGGCAATGTGAAAGGGCCTTGTGAGAGACTTGCTACAGAGAGCTGCTAGAAGATTTTTTTAGAAAGGCCAGAAAGACTTGGGAAGTGATAGTCTGGTACCAAGGGGAGGGGTGTGGGCTTGTCTAGCCCTTGGTACCCAGACTAGTCTAGCTTCAGGTACTGCTCCCAGCCACAGGAAAAGGCTGGTTTCTTTTGAAAACATTGTGCAGATGTGCTAGAGGGCTGAACAGCCTCTGTCAACAGTAGCAGAACATAGCACTGAGCAAAACCTGAATCAAATATCTGCAGGGACTTCTAACATTTCAGTGCTTGCTTACATCACTAGGTGGAGGTGAGTGTAGAACTGGGGAGGTTTGAGGGGAGCAGAGAAGCTTTAGAACTACAATTCAATTTTTTTTTTTTTTTGTCAAGAGACAAGCACCTGGACATGCTCTACAGTTTTGTTCAGTAGAACATTGCATTTTTCCACCCAGCTTTACTGTCCCTTTGAGCAGTAGTTTAAGGACCTGCTGTCTTTGTTCCCCTCCAGTGATCCAGCTCCCCAGCTGGATGCACCCCAGCCCTTCTGCCTCCTGTGGGAGCCTGTAACCCGTGGAAGCTCTCCTGGATGCACTGCAGGAGATACAGGCTAACCCAAGCAGAGAGGATTCAGCTTCTCAAGGAGAATCTGAAGTATGAGCTATGAACCCTGTCAGTCTCTGCTTGCAAGGAGCCTGGGTTCAAACCAGAAAGACCTAATGAACCAGTGGCACTGTCCCTGGCCCCGTCAGTAGGTTGCTGGCTGTGAGAAGAAGACTGATCCTGCCAAGGTGTTGCTGGCCAGCCAGCATGGCAAATAGGCAGAAGAAAAATGGTGGAATGAATGCCTCTCTCTTTATCTCTCTCTCTCTCTCTCTCTCTCTCCCTCTCTCCTGACCTACTGGCCTACCTATTTTTCATTCCAACCTTCCTTCTTCTACAGGTACACCAATCCATTCATCCATCTGTCTCTAATATAGAAATGCCACATTGCACTGTTTGATGGTAGCATCTCCCTCTCTGAGCAGTATTTCTGTAGGGACAACCATTACATTACCATGCCATCACCTACCTACAAAAGGCAAGTCTTGGAAAGGCTCTGCATCTGTGAAATATGGTGATGAACCATTTTCTAGCTCTGAAAACATCCAGACAAATAAACAATAGATGTTGCCTTTTTAAGCAGAGGTTCCTTGCAGAAACAAAGTTATTTGCTGTATGGGATACAGCTGTCTTGCTGGCCTGAAAAGACTCATACTCCCATGGGACTGAGTCCTGCATTATTTCAGGGAGGTGGCAGGGCAGACTGCACAGTCCACATATTCCATCAATGCATTTTGCTGGCCAATTTCTTATATTTCAGAGTCTCAAATGCCTGCTGCTGTCAGAGTGTTTGAACAAACTGCCAAATCCTCTCTCTGTGTCACACTGCTGGCATCTGTTGCTTGTTCTGGCAGTTTATACTGTCATGATCCAACCCAACGGTTCTCCTGAGTCAGTGCAGGAATGGCTCGGGAAGGCAGTTTCCTTTTCATAAGGTTTTTATTAAAAACAACATTGGAGAGTAGAGTTTCTGTGCTGAGATGGTGGAAGCAGCTGGGGATTGTTTTTTTTTTTTTCCAGCACACCATGCAGCAAGTATTTTATGTGCATTCTTCCTGCAGGGAATGGCCTTGATTCTTCTCTTCGTTCTGCAGGTGTAAAAGAGGAGTCTTTTTAATGGAGGTACCCTGCTGTGAAGCAGGTGTAAGTGAGAGGAAAATCATGCCCCTTCTAAAAAGAATTGGCAAAGTTAAAATCTTTGGGAGCATGTTGGAGATTGCTGCTTCAGTAGGTACTTGAGGAATATTCTCTGTCAACCCAGACAGCAGGGCTGCTGGCAGTAGAACCAAGTTTTATTTAAACTTTCTCATCTATTCAGTGAACAGCAAGGCTAGGGCAGGGCTAGGCTTAAAATACAAGGGCAGCCCCTGTGGGAATCCACTTACCTCTGAGGGGAGGGCTCTGTGTGACCAAGCAGCTCTGATGAGAAACCTGAGGCTGGTTTGAGCACCAAGTGGAATTTGAAAGCAGGCAGCTCTGAACCTTCCAGCAAAGGGAAATGATTTCAAAAGAATCAGTGTCACAAGTGACTCAGACACGGTGCTTTGAGTCGGAGCGTCTTGTGGCATCTCAGCACCTGAAATCTGTTGGGAGTTGACTTGTTTCATGCTTGATGTGTCCACAGCAGAGACTTTAGCTGTGAGCCCTCAGAAGTACAGAGAAATGCAGTAGTCTTGCCTGGAAGTTGGGGTGCAGAGGACTGTGAAAAGTTTGTTCAGAGCAAAGTCAGTTGGTGGTTCTCTCATTACCTGCTAGAATTCCAACTTAGGGTGATGGAATGCTCCTGGTATTTCACCTTGTACCTCTATTTTTGGAATCCTGGCCTCATTGCCTGCTGGGAAGAGAAGTGATTTGAAGCCATCTAGTTTCAGCCGCTGGAGTACAAGGCTTTATCTGTAGCAAAGGAAGGAGAAGGAATCCACCTGGGTCACAGGAAATGTTCCACAAACCCCCTGGATGAGTTATGAAAGCCAGAATGGTAACACTGAGACCTCAGGTAGAAATTGTGAGGGAAGCAGCTACTATACCTTGTGCACACTGTGCCTTTTGCTGGAGAAGCCTGATGGTCACCAGCTTCCCAGAGGCCCCAGCACCTCTGCCATTATGAAACAGGGCAGTGAAGATTTAGAAACTGATCCTAAACTCTTGTCCATCTAATGATCCCACTCTTGGAGACCCAGCTGGCAGATGTAGTCAGACCAGAGCTGTGCTGGTACAAAGGTGGGGCATCAGAGGTGTTTATCCATCAGGAAATTGTCACACTGATTTCAGCAGTGAGGGTGTTTAGCACCACCTCTCTGGTCCTGCCCAGCAGTGTGCAGGCTTCCCACCTCACTTCTTTCCCCTGGCCCTGAAAACAGCTGGTTCCCAAGCTCACCTGTCTTACTCCATACTTCAGTGTTCATTGCTCTTCCTTCTTCTTGGTGACACAGTCCCCTTCTGCCTCCACCTCCTCTAGGGAAGGAACTGCATGATGTGATTAAAAGCAGAAGGCTGTAAGGAAAGGTGGCTGTTCTGTAATAGCACATACAAATAAGAAAACCTACAGAGATCTTGTGGCTAGCTCAGTTTCTTTAAGGTTTTGAGCTTTTGGCTCAGGTGTTGAGTTAAATCACTTTGGTCATGTTTTATAGTCATTAAAAAAGCACCACAAAGATAAAAAGCGAGAGACCGTGAGCCATTTTCAGGGTTTCCTCTTCCTTGGTGTTACTGCAAAATTTTAATTCTCTTGCTGTGCACTTTACACTGATCTTTGGATGTTAAGACTGAGACCTTAAGCTAAGGATCATGCTCTAATTTGGCATCACTGTTGCATAGTATTACAGCTCCCTTGGCAATTTTTGCAAATGTTGAATTCTTCTTCTAAATGTTGGGACAGCAGAGCTCTCTGCTTTGGCTGTGTCTTTTTTGAACATCATTCACTGCACCCACCCCTGCCCTAGGAGACCATGCAATCAAAGTGACATTCTTCAAAGTCAGCCTGCCCTGCAGATGTACTCATGCAATTAGTAACCTCCCTACACACCTGCATTTTTGGTATCAACCCTTGCTTCCCTTTGAAAACACCTCAAGAATGAGTCCCTGTGATCTTTATCATCCATCTGAGGCCCAGAGAATGGTAGAGTCAAAAGAAATGTGAAAATGGTCTGTTTTTCCCTAAGTGGACCCAATGCAGGGAAGATCTGTGGGGCTTTGAAGAGGAGGAATTTCTCACAGAGGATGTTGAGCTGCCAAAGTTTATATGGATCTGAAAGAGACTGGACCCAGAGGCAGCTCCCAATGAGTACCTGTGCTCCTCCTTGGTCCTGGCACCCCTTCCTTCTGGCTGATGGGTGGGCTGGGCTGATGTACATCTTTTAGACATGAAACTGCTGCATGTACCCATCTCCTGTATCTCTGTCCATCTGATGAGCAAGTATGTTCTTGCAGAAGGGCGAGACGAGCGGGCAGGTGCAGGAATATATAAAGTTGGTGCAGGTCAAAGTTACAGCACTTACTTTCTGGAAGCCTCAAAATGCAAAAAATGTGCCTGTCTGCTTCCATTCATTTGAATTTTGCATGGCTCTTTTTTGAAGGCCCTGAAAAGGCTCTAAGTTTGTACCGTGTTATGCATGTTCAATAATGCATTTCCTGCTCACAATGCTTAAATGGTTATCTTCATTGTTATTTATTAAAACATCTTCAAGAATGTCTGGACATTCATGGCTCTGCATCTCAAATGATTCATTAAAACACCCACTTTCCCTGTTGGAAACTCCACTCTTGCATTATGTTTTGATCTCCACCACTGAGTGAGTGAAAGGCTCGTGTCAGATGGAATAAAATCTTTATCCCTCTGCACATCCACAGGACAGAAGTGTCTGTGCAGTTTCTTGCAGATGGAGGTGAGCACAGAGCTTCAGTTCTCCCCTCTAGGTTACAGTGAGTCAGCCCTCCCCTCCTGTTAACCCCTGCTAGCAAGATGCTGAGCTGCACCTGCCCTGCCTGTCTCTTCAGCATGGCTTAAGAATTTAAGTGTCAGGCCTTGATAAACCATCTACACAGCTTCTGGCTTAGAGCTGGCTGGTGCCAAGCTCAGAGCACAGGCAGACAAAGCTGGCTGGCAGAGTCTGCACTGGTACCTGCAGTAATCATGATGCAAAGCTCCTGCAAGTGTGAAAATGGTATTTGCAAGCCCAGGGAAAGCGTGCTGTCTTCAGTCATCTGTCCCCTCTGTCTGGCACTTGGAGAGAGTATCTGGAGTACCAGGTCCAGTTTGGGGCTCCCTGGGAAGAGATACCAACAAAGTGGAATGAGCCAAGAGGGAAGGAAATGTTTGGGGCTGAAGCACCTGGCATGAGAGGAGAGTCTGGAGATTTGGGGCTCTTTTCTATCTTCTGCTGTGTAAAGAGCCATTGCAAATAGGATGCCAAGTTCTTTTCAGAAATACATAGCAAAGGATGAGGGATAAAAATAGCTCCAGGAAAATGTTGATCAGATATAAAAGGAAAAAAAATCTTCCCTTTGAGAGTGGTCCCAGCACTGATAGAGGTACCTGGAGAGTCTGTGGGATCTCTGTGCTGAAAATACTCACAGAAGGCTGGACTAGATGACCAGAGGTCTCCACCCTTAGTTCTTACATTTTTGACTTATTGGTGGCAACATTTTCATAAAGAACTCTTCTCATAACAGTCCTCTCTTGATTTCCTGACAGAGCCTGTTCTTAAGCTATACTCTTTTTTTGCCTCCTGTCACCCTTACACAAAACACAATCAAGAAAGATGTTTCTTCCTTCCCACTGCCCAGACTTGCTGGCAGATTTCCCTACCTAAGATTTGGTCTCCCAGACTCCACCTTGCTCTCTTGAAGGGAAGACCACCCTCACCTCAGCCAGGTGTCCCAGCAAGAGCTTTGCAGGTCTGGGAATCAGGTCATAATGTTTCCTAAAATCTCTGGAGGAACAGCAGTGCCACTGGATTTTGGCTTTTTCCCTCTATCCTCCAATTCAAGAGCAAGCATCATCAAATAAAGCTAGTGGGAGCTGGGCTTGAAAGAAGCAAAAAGAAGCATCTCTTCCCAAAAGAGATAATTACTCTGCCTGACTCTGCTGAAGGAGGTTATGATAAAGTTTCCATTAAATCCAAAAGAGGAAAGCCCACAGCTAATTACTAAGCAAGACAAAACTGCCTCTTGAAACTACATGGAAAGGAAAGGGATTAGGAGTAAGTTTTAGAATATACTTGTCCTGCTCTGCCCTGGCCCCTGGTCCCTGGCTGGGTCCTGGAATCCTGTGGGATACCCTACAGATGCTCTTGTAGGGGGGATGGCATTTTCATCACTGCAAAACTTGCTCTATTGCAAAATGCCAAATAAAAGCCTGCTGTCTTTTGTCACAGAATTAGCTTAGACAACAAGCAGCTTGGGCTTCTGTGTTTCTGGGGAGAGTGTGCCACTTCCACCAGTAGCTGTGCAGTCTCTGGCTCTTAACCTGGTCTATCAAGATTTTTCGGGGATGTAACATTTCACATAGCTTTGCAAATAAGCACTGCTTTTGCTTGCTACAGGAACAGCAGCATTAAAAAAAAACAAACCAACAAAACAAGCCCACAACTGGGGGTCATTGGGAAATTCATTATTTTTTCTGTTTCCTGCTGAAATGAAAAGCAGAAAAATCATCCTGTGTTGAGTAAATTACTCAGTTTGAAAGTAAATGTTCTGCTTAGGGATATATAAAAAAAAGGTCTAATGGGCAATTAGAAATCTGTAAAAATAAATTGCTATTTCAAGAAGCTAAACCATCTAATTCAGAAAATGTTGAATTGGAGCCTTTGAACTTCTCAGTTTTCTTCCCCTAAGCTGAAATAATTCACTGATTTTTGCAGCTGTGCATGATTTGGTTTGGTCAATGCAAAGCAGTCTCTTTCAGTGACCCTGAAAGTTGTCTCCTTCTCCTCCTCAGGACCATCCCTAGAATGTCCTCCTGCTCCTGCCACACTCATTTTCAATTTCTGCAGCTTCACTGCTGTCCTTGTCACTAATCAGCTCTCTGGCACATTCCTGAGACACGGCTTCCCTGGTGAAGGTCCTCTAAAAAATAAGTGTTATCTGCCTCATTTCAGCCTTATCCTCCTCAAGGGTCTTTTTTTTTTTATTCCTGAAATGACTGGGTGGCTTTAGGTGTGCTTTCAGCCAGACAGTACACAGCATTTATCATGGTCCCTGCTTTTCTGCCTGACATAGAAAGTGCAAAAAAGGCAAAAGCAGCAAAGGTTGCAAAACTTTGGAGGAGAACCTGTGTTGTTTAGGAAGGGTGATAGTGGCTACATCATCTGGCTGAAGGTCCTAGGATGCCATGATGCTTATGCAGACCTCCAGAGTAGATCCCCACAGCTGGGTTCAGCTGCTTTAAGAGAGGACAAAGTGGATGTTAAGGGTTTGTTAAGCATTGTTACAGTGCTACTGCATTGTTAAGGTGGATATGGAGCAGGGGGGTGCATGGAATGGTGGATTTGGATGTTCACTCAAAAGAGGAACATTTCAAGCACAGGCAGGACTTGTGGGTATGTCCATGCCATCATGGTAGCTCAGGGCTTAGCTCTGTGTGCCAGCCCAAGCTCCTGGTTGTGCCTTATCCTTGAAGCCTGGCCCTGGTCAGGATGGACACAGCCCATGATGAGGTGAAGGTGAGCCTGGCTTGGCAGGCATGGGTAGCTCAGCTGGGGCACAGAGAGATTTTGCACACTCTGCTGTAGATGGATTGCATGTCCTCAGGAAAGTGATTTCCTGATCTCCATCCCCTTGAATGGCAAAGGGAGGGTAAGCTGTTTCCAGGGGGCTGTGAGGCTGAATTCACCAGTGTCTGTGAGGAACTCAGAGGTGGGGAAGGTTCTGGGGAGGGCATGGTGCTGATTAGTCACTTGTAAATGTCCCCATGGTCACAGGGACCCAGGCACTTGCTAAATCCCATTCCAGGAAAGCAGAGTCCCTTCTCTCAGCTGCTCTTCCTTCTCAGCCCCCTCTCACTTCCCAGAGAGGAATGCAAAATTAACACATTTATCACACACTGTCTGAAAAAACAGAGAAGGATCAGTTTAGAACAGGTTGTATTTGCAAATATCTGAGCCCAAAATAACACAAACAAGCAGTCTCATGACAACTCCATGGTTGCTTTTCATCTGAAGCCTTTCACTGAGGGGGAACATGCCTCTTGCTTTGCTTTTCACTGTCCTCTGGAAGGTGATGCAATACATTTCTGCACTCATGTCTCCAGTTAATCCAGCAAAAGCTTTTCAAGGGGCAACAAATAGGATCTCAGCCAGTGACAGTGACCCATGCCCACTGCTGGCAGCCCCACCACCATTGCCTGCTGCAGGATGCTTCCCAGGGTGGTTTTCTCTGGGCAGCTGAGGTGTCCTTGGTGCTCTGATCCTCAGGAGGAGATGATTTTGTCCACAGTGGACTCTCAATCTGAACTGGGAGAAGCTGGGAGTAGCTGCATTTCCAGGCTGGGAGACACTTTCTCCTCTGCAGTAAAAAGCAGAACCTGATTTTACCCACATTTTCCATCAGCAAACAGAAAATGTGGTGGTCCTGGAGGTGAATGCCTCACCTCTGTGAAGACATACATTACAAGAGGAACAAGCCCCTCTTCCAATATAGCACTGCCAGTACATCTAGCCACACCCTCCAGAGATTCTGGTGGCAATGAGGAGCAGCCTGAGCTGCCATGGTCCTCAGAGCTCCCAGCTGATGCTCTCAAGGGGCTCTGCTTCCTAACATATTTAGGTTGGATTTGTTTTGCTGTGGTGTGGGTCACTCCCATGGGGCTAAGGTCTGGAGAGGTATCTGCATGGAAGAGACTCTGTGTGGAGATATTGGAACATCTTTGTGAGGAAGGCAGTGACTTAGGAGGGGAGGAGACCTGGGACAGCCTGTTAGACTCCATTCCCTGCTGCCTCTGGCCCCTGCAGAGACCTGATACTGGAGTGTCACTCTCAGGGGGTTGTTTGTATGGACAGGAGTGGATGGAGGTGCAGAGACATGTGGGAACAGCTGTTTATTTTTAATCTATGCCAAGTCTTCAGAGCCAGCTCCCTTCATTATGCTTCTTTCTCAGTTCTCTCATCCCACCCTTCCTCTTGTCACTGTCAGAGGCTCACAAGGATGATGGATGAAAGGCCTTAAAAGCAGCTGGTTTCACATTTCATCACTGTCACATAACTTGCTTTCCTCTTTGCCTGAAATCACTCCTGCTGCCAGAAATGCCCTTGGCATCCCAAGGTGTTTTCCCTTGCTGGTGCCCTGCAGGGATGGCCTGCTGGGATGGCCTGCTGGAATCAGGTGCCTCTGTAGCTTTGCAGAGCCCCTGGATGCCTTGAGAGGAAGGATTCATCACAGCCCTCTACTCCTGACAGCTGGAGACAACAGCATTACTTTGATTATGGGAGGAAGGGATGATTTGAGGTTGGCAGGGGTGTCCAGGTAGAAGTGACTGAATAGCTCTGATGAGAGAGGGAAGGGATCTGGGATGGAAATCTTGGTGGTGCAGGGAGATGTGGGAATGTCTTTGGGGCTCTCTGTGCTTGTGCAGCCCAGCCTCCTGCTAGTTGTGTGCTGGGTAGCTCTGCTCTGCCCACAGGGAGGTGTGCTTCAGGTGCAGGCATGACAGTGACTCCTCTGGGGATCAGCACTGGGTGCCTGGGGTCCCCTGTGGCACCAGAGAGGCTTCCTGTCATAGGCAGGAGCACCCTTGATGTGGGGACAGAGGAAAGCAAGTCCCAGAAGGAGTGCAGTGCTGATGCCCTGGTGCCCATGGATAACCACACTGCATCTCCACATCATCTCCCTGTGCCTGGGCATGGCCAGACCTCAATCTACATCCCCTGTGCTGGCAGGTTCAGGTCCAAACAGTGCCTCCCAAACAAGCCCTGATCCTCAGGATGGATCTGGGCAGGGACTAGGTAGAAAATATTTATACAGTTGCTTCTCAAATTTCCTCTGTTTGCAGTGCAAGCAGGTGAAAAGCTGGGTTGCAACCTCCCCTTGCAGGCAGCTGTGATTGAATGCCTAAGGAGGGGAGAGGAGGGAGAGAGAGGAGGACAAGAAAAGAAATTATTGAATAAAAAAAACCCTAAAGTAAAATAAGAATCAGTGTGAAGTGAGAGAAGACATAGTAAATCAAATTCTGCAAAAAGAGGCAGAGAGCAAACACTTCAGCCAGGTCTAAGCCACCACCAGTTATTTATTCAGATAACATATTATTAGTGAGGAGAGACACTCACATCTGATATATATCTCCCAGTCCCAGAGAAATATGAAAAGGCAGCTGGCTCTGCTCCTATCAGAACCATTCCAGATGTTTTCAGCTGGTGTCAGATGTGCTGCTTGGCATGACAAAGCAAAGGGGGGAAAAAGCAGAGAGAAAGAAGGGAAAAGAAATGTCATAATCTTTTTTTAAAAACACAGAACGAAAATAAATCATGGCTTCACATATTAAATGTTTCCCCTGGCAGCTCCTGGTGTAGTTGTCATTAGCAGTTGAAACAGCAAGGGAGATAGCAGAACACAAGGCTTCTATTTACCATTGTTAATCAAGCACTAATTGGTAGTTTAGACATTCTAAAATTATTGTGGGGAACATTTCAAAAGTGTCAAGAACCCAAGATCCATTCTCAGAAGTGTCACCCAAATCTGATTTCCACATCTGAGTCATTAAAATGGTGAAGATTTTTACCTTAGCAGTCACAGCTGACACTGGAGCATAAATTCTGGTGCCAGGCACTGCAGCACAGAGCAGTGGCTGTGCCCCAAAGGTTTTGATGAACATGCAGGAGGCAACTCAAGTCATCCTGTTCTACATCTGAGGGATTAAGTTATGCAGGGATTAAGGGTGGCATCTATATTGCTTTACTGGGTAGTCCTGGAAACCACCCAGGCTGGTGTGTGTGCACCTGCCCTTGCAGCATACCTCTCCCTGTGGCACTTGCTGATGCCTGCTGGCACCTCCAGGCTCCTGCCAGGCTTCAAACACTAATTCTGTGCTTTGGTGATGAACCATCTCTGCTGTGGATGTGTAGGGACTCTCAGGTGATGAGTAGGGAAGGTGTTGAGTGAGGTAATGCTCTACCTGTGGTGATCTGCTTGTCTGTGGTTAACACTGTCTCTGGGAAAGGAGGCTGGGAGCTGTTACAAGACCTCACTTTTTGCCTTTGGTCATGAGAAAGAAGGAGTAAGCTGCAAATGGAGCATCGAAGATTAACACAAGCACTATTGAGGAGAGGCAAACATGGAGCTGGGATGCAGCCGGAGACAGTTACCATAGTTACTCCCCATCCCTGCACGGAGGGAGGCTCAGCCAGCTGCCCACTGCTTTGGCACACAGAGCAGAGGTGCCTCCCAGAGCCCAGGGGTGCTGCTGGCAGTGGGAGTCATCAGTCTCCTGGAAATGTCCCAGGCACCCTGCAGCCAGCAGCCTTTGGGGTGGTGGGACACAGTTCAGCATGGAGGACCAGGGCAGAGATTTGCTCAAGGATGGGTAAAGCTGCAAGACTGCAAAGAGCACCCAGAGGTTGGTTGCAGACTTAGCTGGGGTGCTTGTGTAGATACGTGCCTGGGAAACTGAGGGGGAAAGAGGGCTTTCCTTGAGATTCCTTCTTTGGGATCAGGTCAGCATTTGCAGGATAATTGACATCTCCCAGTCCAGTTGGGGGATCGAGTTTAGATCTCTTCAGGGCCATTGGAAGAGGTGCATGCAGGATGATTGTGCAGACTGATGACAGATGCATGGAGATGATTCTGCAGCCCCTACTCAAGCTATGCTTTGGGCAGTCAGTGGAATGATATGACATGGAACACACTTTACTTGTATTCAGTATAAGCCTGAACCCCAGAAAAGCCAGCTAGAAGTTTGAGTCATGCTACTAGGTGACTACAGAGAAAGAGTAGTTATTTTTCCCCATCAAGAAAAAGCCTTTTACTCACATCAGCTGATGTGCAGTGACACCTCATTAGCCACTAGCTGGCTTTTCCTCTTAGAAAGAAAGAGAGAGATGCACATGCAAGAGATAAGCAGCCTACAAAATGAACCACAGGGCCCTGGAAGGTGCCTTTTTAGCTCCAGCCTACCAATGGCCATCCACAGCATGTCAGCTTGTCTCCTGAGGGACAGCCCCAGCATCAGCCAGACCTGCTCATTCTGGCTGCCAGCAGTCCCCCTGCTGCTTCCCTTGGGTGCAGGGCTCACTTGGAGTGGGATGTGCTCAGGGCTTCAGTGCAACAGAGATGTGTTTCAAAGCCAGAAGTCTGCAGATACAGAGAGCTGATGCAGAGGTGGCAAGAAGAGTTGTCAATGGAAGGGGGTGCCAGGCTGCCCTGTCCCCTGGGAAGAGGTCAGCAAGGCACACAGGCTCCCAAAGGCTCAGCCCACTCTGGAGCATGTAGCTGGGAGCTGGATATTGGCTGGTTGGGACTGTAACCATGGCAGCAGCAGCTTCTGCATCTCAACATGGCTTGGGGACCCAAAAAAAAAAAAAAACAAAAAAAAAAAAAAACCAAAAAAAAAAAAACAAAAAGTAAACAGAAAATAAACAGAAAAGAAATTAGAAAGTCTAATAATTATGTAAGCTTGGTGGCAGATCAGGTTTGCTGAATGCCTTCCACCTAGGCAGGGCTCACCCCTGGGCACCAGCTGAAGATGTGATTTCTAGAAGAAGCCAAGTATGTGTTCTGGGAAATCAGGTTGTGAGTATTCAGCTGGAGCCAGGGAAGGGGCTCTGCTGGCTTCTGTGCTCCTGCAAGCTCTCATTACACTAACAGGGAGCATCGTGGGCAGAGACACGGGTACCAGCACCCTTGCTGTGCACTTAATAAAGTGCCTGAAGCTCCTCTACGTATTTTTATTAAAAAAGTGTCAGTGCCTCAGTGAAAGGCAGGAGGGAATGACTAAATTGCTGTTAAGTGACATGTTCAGACACCAAATCAAGCAGAGAGCTACATTTTTAAATTAGTTTTTGACAGTATTTCTCCAGCATCTCACCAGGCTGCAGCTTCTGGGAAGAGATGTCCTGTCCCTCTCCTGTCCCCAAAGCAGTCCCCTCGGTTGGGACCTGCAGTACCAGGTTCTCCTTTTGTGGAGGTGAGATGACCACTCTGCCTTATGGCCCCTGTGCTCCTGGGTACCTGCTGAGAGCTGGGGCAGGTGTGCTGGGTGCATCACCAGGTGTTGGAGCTCCTCTGGGCTGCCCCAGCTCAGGTGGCTGCACCAGCAGCTGTGTGAGTGGCCTGTGGCTGCTTCACACCATCGTGGGTCTCACGCCAGGGTGATGGGCTCTCCCTGGGACTCTCTCTCCCAGGACTGGCTGTGGTGACCATGCCAGACTCCTGCCTGAGCTGAGTGACTCAGTGATGATCCAAGTTTCATGGCTCCTCAGCAGGAGACCCTCCCACTGCCAGAGGCAACTCTTGGTCCATGCTTACAGTCCAGCCCATGCTCAGCTGCCCATCCCTTGCCCCAAACACATTTTGCCATGTCCCTGCTCTCCTGTATGGCAGCAGAGGCTGGGATGATGGATAGGGTATTGCTAGGGAGGATCTGGGTGTGTTGGACTCTCAGCAGTGCTGTAAGCTGAGTGAGCTGTATGTGTAGAGGGGCAGACTTGTTCATGTTGCTCAGCACTAGAGAACATCCCCCTACCACTCTCTCCCCAGCAGAAGGGAGAGGGATTCAGCCCCAAATTCCTGAGCTCAGTTTCCTTCAGTTTGTCTGGAATTTTCATGTAGGGAATTTAGATTGCAAAAAAATAACTTTGCAAGTTAGGAATCAGGTTAGGAGCCTCATTAGCTGTTGCAGAGAAGACAGCAGTGACAACAGTGGGGAAGGGTAAAGGAATGAAGAGAAGTTCAGAGAGAAGCTGTGGACTTGTTCAAAGCACTGGATGTCTTCAGGGTCACTCTGTCCCTCCTTTCCCAGCCCAGCATGCTGCAGGGGTTCTGCTGATGTCTGTGAAATGTAGGAGTTGTGAGCAAGGGGCTGTGCTGCTTTAGCATATGCATGCTAGGTGATGTCCTGGTGGATACCAAGGGATGCAAATTCAGGGATATGCAAAGTCAGGGATAGGCATGTTGCCCAGCCAGGAGCTGGAGCACATCCCCAGCTCCTGTGTCTCAGCATATGCACAGCCGTGGTACCTCTCCTGCCATGAGACAAGGGGCCCATGCAAGCTTTGTGGCACACATGCCTTCATCCCTGGCAAGCAGTCTTTGAGTTTAAACCTTCTGAAAGCATCACGAGATTTCTCTCTGAGATTTTCTCAGAGCTCTTGGGCTGCATTTCTGGGTGCAGGCAGCTCATATGTAAAACTTAAAGCTCACCTGCAGTGCATCTCTTGAAAGCCTCTTGGGTCAGAGATGTGGAGACAGTCCGTGGAGGGAGCAGAGGGGGAAAGCTGCTATCTTCGATGGGCAGGGTGTTGTGAAGAGGGAAGAGTTTCCTGCCTGACACCCGCTTGTTTCTCCGATCCATCGCTCCTGTTATGGGCTGTCAAAAATTAACCGAATCCTGTTCGTCATTAACATGCGCTGCCTTTGTTCTCCGGGCTCCTAGTACCCATTTGTAGGGCTTTTGTTATGTATTTTTCAGCACTTTGTCTCTTTAATTGCTCACTTCTCTGTGATGTGCTGGGCTGTGGTTTGCAAGTCAGCTGGAGGGAACAGAGGTGCATTTTTATTGCTCCAGACTGGATGCTGTGAAAGGAAAGGCTGGGCAAGCCCCAGCTACAGCAGCTGAAGCTGCTACAGACCCTGCAGTCTCTGGCTCCCATGCACCAGATGCTCCTTGCTTCCAGGCAGGCAGACAGACAGCTCTGGAGTCTTTAATCCATTACCAGGGACAGGGAAGGAGGCTTTTCTGAAGCTTAGGCTGCCTTTGCTCCTTTTTACCCCTTTCCTCCCTGACTGAGTCCTGCTGCTTTTCTCACTCTCTGTTTTTAAGATGTAGCTGTTTCTGGCACCCTGAAGTGCAGTGTGGGGCTGGCTGCAGTTCTGTGGTGCTGGATGCCCTGGGCTCTGCTGCTGGCTGCACTGCAGGGGCTTGCATGGCTGTGGAGATACCTGGAGATATCCCCACAGTCCCTTCTTCTGAACCTAAGTGCTGCCTTCACTGGAGTTTAGCTGGGCCAGGCAGCCTCCTAACTTGTATGGTCTGAATCCCAACAAAAAATGGATGCAGTGTGGTATTCCCACCAGCTGGGCTGACTTTGAGCAAATGCCAGCAGGAGGTGTGAGCAGCTGGCCCACTCTTGAGGTTGTGCCGTGGGCATCACTGTTGCTAAAGGGAGGTGGGCCTGCAAGACCATGGTGACCATGGGTCCTGAGATGCCTCCTCCTGTTGAGGGCTCCAGAGAGAAGGGGTGAAACCAGAGAGTGAGCTCAGTAGTAGGCACATAGGCTGCTCTGGCTGTCAGGAGAGCTTTCTCCTTTGCTGATCTGGGAGGAAGCCAGGGAAAGAGATTATAGGATAGGGTACTATTGCTGAGTCTCCTGAGTCTCCCCATCACTTGGAGCTAGCAGTCACGCTGGCAGTCAGCTGGAGAGCACCAAGGGATGGGTCAGCTGTTTGATGCTCATGCAGAGTGAGTCACTCCTCTGCCCACAGCTCCCCAGTGGCATGCTGAGCAGAGCTGACAGGCAAAAGCCAAACATCTGCTACAAACCCTTGTTCTTTTTAAGCTCAGAAATTCTCAAGCCAAGAGCTCACCTCGTGGAACAGAAGTGCCCAAGGGACAGGTACCAGGGCCTGGGGTCTATGGTTCAGGAACAGGGGTCTGTTTGGCACTGGATCCTTCACTTTTGCAACTTGGCAGGGAAGAAAGACTTCGTTTCCCTTTGGGTATAGGCAATTAAGACTAAGGCTGGGACTTACCACTTTGATCAACAACAACAAAAAAGCCTAGACAGCATGTGTGCAGTTCAACAAACCATGCTATTAGCAAAGGAAAGATAATAAGAAGTTTCTTGTGCCCTGAACCTCTGTGAAGCCCTGAATGGAGGAAAATCTTTGGTCTTAACTACCCCATTAGTGTTCTAATGTTCCTTATCAGAAATGTTGTAGATCCCCAAAGCACTGATGTGTAAAAGCAGGTCAGAAGGACTCAAGTTCTTCTGAAAATGATGTAAATATTTTCCTTGGCTTCATCAGTTTTTGGATCAGGACTGGAAGCATTGTGGTCTCTGCATGGCCACTGTGATTAAAACACCCAACAGCAGGGGTGATGGTAGGAAGTGTTAGAAGGGGAAAGGCTGGTGTCAGCATTCCCTCTAAGAGCTTTAATTCCCAACATGTTGAAATTTAATAATTAAGGAGATACTTTCAATTTTTTTTTTTTATTTTAAATAGTCTAACAGCATGAGCTAAGCCGTTCAATAATTAATTGATAAAGTTGAACTGCACATGCCAGCACCTGAACTGAGGGTGTGGGCTCAATCTTTGCAGACAAATGAAGTGAGAAGTAATTGCTTGATGAAGAAAAGGAAGATATTAACATAAGATTTGTCAGGTCCCTCATAGGAATTCATCATAGTGGGTCTGGGGCTTCAAATGGGATTTGTGCTGCTAATTAATCACTAATTAACACTCTAAATTGGCCCAAACATGAGGGAGGGAGAGAGGGAGGGAGCTGAGGCGATTCTAGACTACAACAAGAGGAGGGAGAGAGAGAAAAACATTTTTTTTTTTTTTGTATGGGGGGTGATTCAGAGGGAATAAGGAGGAGATAAATATGGACTGCTGGATGACATATGCACATGTGTGTTTGCTATTGGGAGGGGTTTAGCAACAATGACATCCACGGGGATGATCCCAATGCTGGATGGAGGCTCAGTTCTGAGGAAAGAAGTTCCAGTTCCACTCCTGGCTGATTCCAGTCTCCTTCCTTCTCATCATTCTCAGGATTTCTCTGCTGTTGCAGATGTTACACCTTGTCTGGGTGAGATTAGCAATTCAGCCTTGCTCCATGTACAGCCTGTAGAAAGAACAAGGTGCCTCAGCAAGGGGAGGCACCTCTCCAATGCAGGCTCAATGTGGCTCTGAAGTGTTGCTGCAATATGGGAAATAACAAATCCTCCCAGCTGCCACCTACAAATGGCAGCTCTACCTACAATAAGATGTGACACCTCGAAGCTGCAGCAATAATTTAAGCCTGTCTCACCAGGCTGTCTCTCTGTCTCTGTATGTGTGTTATGTGACTTGGGTCTCTCCTAATTACTTGTTACCATGTGGGATAGCGCCACAGGGAGAGACAGTCAGTGTGCCCAAACCTGGGAGCTGGGTACTAACTAAACTTGGGGTGCACTATTCCCCTCCATGTGCTCTGATTCCCCAGCTGTTAGAGGAGTGTCACTTTTCCTGTTAATTTTTCTTTTTTTTTTCTTTAAGAGAAAGCTCAAAAGCCTATTTCAACATGATAAAAACACTAAAACCTTGAAAAATGTTCCTAGGAGTACAACTTTCTCCTTCCCATCTCCAAGTTTATTCCCAGGACAACAGATTAGTAGCATTTAGAGCTACAAAGGATCACTAGTTTAATCAATAGATTAAAAAAGATCACAACCATTAGTTCCAGACTTTGATTTTTACACTGCCACTACATTTTATGTGGCTGCCTCCCCTTTTGTGCCATTTTATAGCACTCAGGGTGCCTCTGTGTTACCCCAGTCTAATATATGTCCTAATTTTATCCTATTCATCTATTCCTTTGCTATCCCTCATCTTCTCAGACCTTCCTGCATCTATGTCCTGCTGTTTCCATCACTCATGGGTTGTGCCAAGTGGGAAGCACTCCCATGAGAGGCTGGCAGTGTTTGTGTGACATTTCCAAGACAGTGCAAGGGCAGTCTCTGTACTGCCTGCTTTTCACTTCAGGACCAGCAACTCCTAATTTTGGCTCGAGGCTGACCAGGGACATGTGATTTGCCTCTCCAGACACTACAGCAGGGTCCTGAGCTCAGCCTCTTCCCCTTGAAGGTGATGATGTGGACAGAGTGCCAGCCAGGCTCAGAGCACCTGAGCAGCTGCCAGAGTCCCCTGAGATGGGACTGCTGGGAATGGGGTCACTTCCAGTGAAGAAAAGGTATTTCTCTCCTCTCCCCATTTCACTGTTTACAGCAGCTGAGCTACTTCCTCCCCACCCTACATGTTTTTGATCTGTGTCTTGCCCATGGTGACAGCTCTGAAGCACTCTTAGGAAGGACAAAGTCACAGGCTTCAGGCGAAACATGCTGCTGTCAGCTGCTGCTCCAGAAAGGGCAGTGGCCAGAAGTGCCTCTGTGCCTCATGTTTGCAAAGAAAAATAAATTGATGTAAAGAATAAACTTGTTTCCTCAGAAAGTCAGCTATGAAGGTCTCCTGAACTTGTGCAATCCTTTTGCTGCCTGAATGTGACTAGATATGTGAATAGATGGATTGAGGTGCTGCAGCAGGACAGGCTACAGACAGAAATGAAGGCACTGACAAATTACAGTGTTTCTTTGGTGTGGTTTATTCCAAAGACCTTGCTGCAGCTTTTAGGGAAGGAGTTACTCTTGAGGGAATGCAGCAATTTTTTCAAAGTCTCAGGAGATAAAACCTTCCATAAAAATGCTATATTGGATTCCAGCCAAAACCCCTCTAAGGAGTGTCTCAGTACTTTTGGGCTTTGGGTTATCCATGGATTGTATGCACAAATATACCCCTTCCTTGTGTTACATACCCTGAAAAGGAAAACTGAGGTGTCAGCTGGTTTTATGACTTTTGGAAATTTTGAAACATAGAAAAGCATAGGCAACTTCATTGAAGAGATCTGCAAGTCCATTCTCTGACTTCCTGGTAGAAGTCCCTGGATGAGTCTTCTCTAGTTCTGCTACACATGAATGGCAATTTCTATCCCAACCTTAAATTAATTGGCATTGCTGCCCTCTACTCCATTGTGTTTACAGATGGAAAAATGAAAAATCCCCAAATGAGGACTCCAGCTCTGTATTTCTGTCTCTGGAGAACAGTCTCCATGAAGTCCCCTTGGGTGTTGCTGATCTAGTAGAAAGCCCCCCACAAGATTTTGTTTTCTGCTGATCATCAAAGCTTCTTCTTCATCAGATTTTCTCTTTGGGTTTCAGGGTGAGTTGGGAATCTTATAGCATTTCAGCACTGTCTGTAAGCCCAGAATAGGTATGTCATCTGATAAAACACTTCTTGTTAGTCTTCTGTCTTAGCTACAGAATGACTTCTGCATTGGCTTGTGTTTGCTCTAGTGGTGACGTGAGTTATACCTGTTTCCCATGCATGAACAATCAGACATGGATTTGAGGGGGGTTCTTGCAAACACTGCAGCTTTTGTGACAATCCTCAGGATTCTATGAGGAGCACACCTCACTTGTACCTTGATGAGGACACTGAGGCCCTTTTTCCAGAAAACACCAGAGGAACTTGGATGATTGTCAGCTGTCAACCCTATAACTTCAGGAAAAAATTGTCTCTCTCTAAAGTTCATCTGGGATGCACAAATAAGCACTGATCCAAAGGGCAACCTCAGACTAAAATTACCTGTTACTGGATCTCCAGTGCTACCTGTGGCTTCTGGATTCTTCTGGAACGTTTCCTGTCCTAGAGCCAACCAAGGCCTTAGCTGAGGGTGTGAGCATTGCTTCAGTGTGTACACATGGTCCAGAGGACAGTGCAAGCTTCCTTCTTCAGTGAGAACAGCAAGTAGCTGCAACCTTGGAGAAACCATCAACTCCATTTACTTCCACGGCAGGATTTTTCAGACAGAAGAGCCTGAGAATGGTCTCTGCTCTGTGAAACTCCTTTGGAATTTTGTCTTGCCACAGTAATGAAGGTGGGTGCAAGCTGGGAAGAAATGCTTGCATAAAATGGCTCTGGTTTTTGTGTGTGCTGGGTATATGGCAACTGGTGGGGAAAATAATGACATGACTGTGGATATTCCTGTCCCTTCAGGTGGGATTTCTGCTCTTTGCCATGTGCTGTGTCCTGCGGCATTTGAGCAAAATGTATGAGGATGAAGGTTGCTGATGCCTGGAAGGCAGAAGATTTCCAGTGAATACTTGGACCAAACAGAATTCAGCCAAACTGGGGCCCATTGCACTAGAAAACATTCCAGATTAGGAGGTGGGGCTGTGCTGGCTAACAGGAATGCTGTTCCCATGTCTTTCACACCCTGGAATGTTTCCCTGGTCTCACAGATGAGAATCCCAAGACATATCTCAAAGTGCTATGAATCCTGAACCTTTTTGACTTTAAATGTTACAAATCAGATTTCCACTTCCCTAGCAACATGGAGGCTAGAGAATCCTGGTTGTATTATTGCTTTGCTGTGCCGAGAACTCCATATCAAACCTAAATCTTTTACATTCCTGCCTTCTGGAAAAGAGATGCAGGTAGAAGTAGAGTGTATCTGGAAAACATCTGCAATGTTAGTTTAGGCTTGTGGCTCCCTGGAAAGTCCTGGTGAACTGCAAGAAATAGCAAAGCAACAGAGCTTTGCAAGAAAAAGCAATGCATTAGCTCTGTACAAGCAACTGTTTTGCTGCAATAGCCAGCTCTAGTGGCTCTAATGGCTTTCCACTGACTTTCTGACGGAAGAATGACTCTTGGCTCGAACAACAGAGATGTATCTGTGGCCAAGGGAGGTTCCCTTGTGGCACAGGCTGCTGTGAGCTCTGTGAGGGACATTCCAACACTTCCAGACCAGAAAATCTGCAATCAAAATGACCCTAAAATACTCACTTCAGTGACATTGAAAGAAAGCTTACAGCTTCATAAATCAAACTGTGGTGAGGAAAGGAAGTGGAGGTTCTGCAATCTGAGTCTGGAGGGTATAAACAATGGAAGGAGCACCTTGAGCCATAATGCTCAGAGTCAGTTTTATCAAATTTTTAGGAGCAAGCAGTAGTGTCCTGGCTGTGTCTAATAGTTCAAGGATGGACAGCCTGGTACAGTCCAGACAGGTAGATCTACAGCTAAGCAAATAGAACTGAACATGCAATACATATCAGGCAACTCAGCCTCTTTTCTTCCTGGGGGGAATGCCAACCATCTGCCATCTCACTAAATCCTGTTAGAATACCAAATAATGGGAGTGGCTTGCAAAGGAGGGAAATAATCACGTTTTTTTTGTAAGTGACAGCAAAAGGATCAACTGCCAGGATCTGATCTGCCATGGCTTGTGGCAAGGCTCTGCAAACTTTTTGTGCCGTGCCCACGAGGGTGTCATGTGTGGCACTGCAGGGACCCTCCCTTAGACACCTGCAGTATCTGCTTTGCTTCTGTTGGCTTCTTAAAATATTGTTTGCCTTAGGTAACCTGTCCATCTGCCCCCCTGGGGACTGGTGCCTTGCCTTCCTCTTCCTCCCAGTATCAGGGATGGAGATGCTGCTAGTACTTCGCCAGAGGTGAAGGAACATCCCACGGATGCCAGGGATGCTCCTCCACCAGAGGAGCTACAGAGCTGGCACTGACGGGCAAAGTCATCAGAGCAAGACCAGGCAGGGAGAGCAGAAAGGTGCCACCTGTGCTGGGGAGGAAGCTGTGGCGTTCCCTGGTCCCCTCCGCAGCCCTGGCTGCTGCAGCCTGGGAGAGGCCGTGCTGCGGGGTAAGGCGCCAAGGGCAGGAGCCGCCCAAATCTCCTTGGTCCGTCAGCTCTCGTCCCTCAGCAGAGCATTCCCTGCGCGAGGGGAGCTCAGGTGCAGGGATAGGGATGTGATGCAGGGAAGGGGTGAGCCCACTCTCAGCCACCAGTGAAGTGTGCTGCCGGGGCTGTAACTCTCCCCCTTTAAACACTCGGCGGTTCCTTCGTTCAGGCAGATGTAAAGGGAAATCCAATGCCGTTTACAAGCTCCCAGCCCATTACCGCACGGGTTCATAAAGCAGCGAACAAAGGCTAATCAATGTGCTGAATGCAGGGGAGGGGGAGCCTGAAAGCGTTCGCTAATCAGGGGGATGCTGCCGGCCCTGTGAATGAGGAGGTGTCTGCTGGGGAGCGGGCCCGGGCAGCAGCTTGGCACCTTTCATCTCCATCGCCTGGAAAAGTCTCGCTCCAGTAATGAGCCCGGGCTCCCTCTCCTCCGCAGCGAGGAGGAAGAGGCAGGCGGAGCTGCCGCTAATGGTGACTTGCCACAGGGATCAATAGATGGGAAGCAAATTAACTAGGATCCCGTGGGAAGGGATTTGTTGATATGCGGGGTGACATCGGATCGGATGGCTGTGCCTTTTCGGAAATACCAGCCTGTAATGAACCCCCGAGGGAGGAGGAGGGAGGGGACCTTCCTGCCACTCTGGAACGCTGTCTTTCCTCACCTCATCTTTCCATTAGCATATACACCGCTTTGATTTTTCCTCCTAACGAGTTCTCTCTCTGCCTCTCCTTCTCCTAAGTGCTGCTCTCTCCAACAAAACTTCTTCCACAGACGCCCCTGGAAACAGGGCAGGATCCTCAGAGCCCAGGGAGAGTGACCCAGGCAGCTTTGCATTGGGATGTATTTGTAGCCCTTTCTAAGAGGCTTCCTGCCCTGGAAATGTGGCATGTGCCTGAAAGAAAAGCCCTGGTCCTTTTAGCTTGCCAGCATCGTGGCACTGTGCTGTGAGGTGGGGAGGTGGGCAAGACCAGGTATTGCTCACCCCTTCCTTCTCTGGGCCTGGGGAACCAGGGACTGCTTCTCCAGGCAGTGATGCTGGCAAACCATGCTCCTTTTGCAGCCAAGCCTGGCAGCTTGGTCAGTCTTTGATTCCTGTGTGAGCACTCCCAGAGATGGAGATCTCAGTGGCTGCTGCCAGCAGCCAGCACAGGAGGCTGGAGGAGGAGACTGTTCCCAGCCAGCTGCTCCACAGAGCAGCCTCACAGCTGTGAGACTGTGAGGCTGGGATTAAGGAACAAGCATCTTCAGCAGAAGCTGATGCAGCCTGTCCAGACCGTTAGAATCAGAGAATCATTTAGTTTGGAAAAGACCTTTAGGATCACCAAATCCAACCATTAACACAGCACTGACAAGTCCACTGCTAAATCCGTGTCTGTGAGTGCTCCAGCTACAATATTTGGGGAACAGCCCTGCTTGTAGAGTTTCCTCTCCTTCTCCTGCATTTCCTTCTCACCTGGCACTGTGGGTGTTAGTCTTGGCATTCTGCACCTCAGCTGGAGCCAGAAGAGCAGGTGGGAGGAAAGGTAAGGCTCAGCTGCCTGCTGGACCAAGTCTGGCTGGGAAAAGGCAGGAGCTGCAAATTGTGGCACCTGCTGGAGATGGTTCAAAGAGGAAATCCATGCATAGGTGGTGCTTGTAAGAATTGGAACCACTTTCCTTATCTTCATGCTCATTTGAGGCAGGCCTGGCAGAAGGGTGGGTGGATAGGAAGGGCAGTAGCAGGGGGAAACAGTGGGCTAAGAAAAGCAAGTTCTGAGCACATATAGAGAGCAGGTGGTGCATCAGTCACATCTGCAGAGCAGATCCATTTTTAGTACCTCTCATTCACTGCAGATTTCGAGGCACAACATAGAAAGGGATCGAGGGAGCCTTGGACACCTGGAAGCCAATACCACCATCTTTGCAAGAAAAACTTTGTGGCTGAACAATGCTGAACATTCCTCCTGGAGCTGACCAAGGAGACCCTCATAGTCCTGCAGCTTGGTCAACACAGAAGTCATAAGAGGGGCCTGAATCCAGTGAGATTTTTGGAGGACGCCTTTGGAAGTGCAGCGAGTGGGTGGGCTGGAGATGTGTCCCTAGCCATGCTGAGGTGCGTGTCCCATGCCTCTCACTCTCAGCACGTGTGGGGGTGGCAGCAGGACAGGGACCATCAGTGTGTTGTGTGGCAGGCAGTGTGAGCAGCGTCCTGGCAGGGCTGATCTGAAGGGGCGGGGGCGATCTCCTGCCTGTGCCTCTGGCAGGGAAAGTTCTCACTGGCCGGCGGCCCCTCCTCACTGCTGACAGCTTATGCCCCGGGGGGCTCATTTGGTGCACATCCAGCAGCGAGTTCCAATCTCATTTAATTTTGCCCACACGCACAAAAGAGAAATTCCTGTTGTTTCTGCTGCTGGCTGCTTGACTGGCTGCCCAAACAAACAGGCAAGATAAAGTGACCCTGGGCATCTCTGCTAAACCATGGCCAAGGCTCGATAGAGCAAATGAACCTGCAGACAGAGAACAGAAAATTGCACGAATTTGCTCTGCCTTGGTTGTACTCCCCACCAAACACTGCTGGCACCAAAGGAGTGGAGTCCCCTGGGCACCTTTCCTGCTGGGGGCTGGGAGGGCAGGAACAGCTGTCCGTGGTGGGGAGTGAAGGAAGTCCTCATTTGGGAAACCTGAGTGATCAGCATCTAGCTTACAAGATCAGGAACAGAATTTCTTTGGGAGGTATCCTTTGTCCAGCTGCTAGGACTATAGCTTGCTCATCTGCCCCATTTCTCTGCTTTCCTCTCTGCTTATGTCTGAAGAGTCCAGTGTCTCTGGGCACACTTAGGATGGTCTGCTAGGGGTCATGCTACTAACAGCTTGAAAATAAACCTTCCATCAGTCCTTCAGTCTCCCCCTCTCTGCCTTCTGCATCCTGCTCTCATACTTCCATCTTTCCTTCCTGATCTCTACCTCCTTATCGTCCTTCCCGTCTCTCCCTCCTGTTTGATCTCATCCTCGCTCTGCAGTGGAGCTGAGCCTTTCAAGCAGCCTATTGAAGGGACTTGCTGCAGGACCATTAGCTGGGAGCAAAGGGAGGCCTGTGGTGGAGGGCGGGGAGGAAGAGCTGGAGTGTATAATACAGACAGTATTATAGACAGAACAGAGTTAGAGTGACCCCTCGCCAGGCATCACTCAGCCATGCTGTGACAGCCACCTGTGAAGAGTTCAAGCATTCCCATCTGCATTCCCTATTGAAGACCGAGATTCACAGAGCCCCAACTGCATCACAATCCCCTTCCTTCAGCCCCAATGTGTGAAGCATGAGTATCTGCTGGAGTTCCTGATCCTCTGGAGGATGAAGAAGGGACCTAAGAGAAATCTAGAGGTGACAGCACAGGCTGGCAAGCTCCTGGCTCTTTTAGGCTGTCAGGAAACAAGTGAGAATGACTGTATTGTCCCAACAATAACACATTGCCTTGTTGACTATCAGGGGCTGGGTGTGAAGCTCTCTTGCCTCTGGGTCACTGCTGGCAGTGACAAAAAAAAAGTCTGTGTATAATAATGGAAAATAAGATGGGATTAGACATTCTACCTCTCTCTGCTAAAGCCATTTGAGGTTAAAATGGTGTCTGGATTTAGGAACAACTTCTGTTGAGACTGCTTGCAGGATCTTCTGTTCTTTCTGTAGCAGTGATGCCTGGCTGTTTCCCCAGCACCATCTAAGCAGTTTCCCTGCACAAAGCTCTGTCCTACCAAGGAGCCAGTGTGTGCCTGCAGGACTGCTTGCTCTTCCTGTGGATCTGTGATCACAGAGTGCTTTTGCTTGGACAGAGAGAGGGTGCCTGCAGGATGGCTGGGGTTCTGTGTTCAGGGCTTGTGCACTGCAGCCAGTAAAATACTGGGATGCTAGAGATATAATTTCATGTAAGCAAATGCTCAAGATTCCAAAAAGGCAGCATTGCATCACTCTCCATCTGTTCAGTGCTTTGAGATCACTGAAAGCAACGTTTGATATAAATGCAAAATAATAATTATTTTTAAAAAATTATTAATTTCCTTCCATTATACTCAAATGCACCAAGGATTACATTCCCATTGCCAGGCATTTGCACACAATCTCTAGAGAGTGGCTTGTCTGATGTGTTTATTCAGTGTAAATAAGTTAAATGCTGGGGAATGAATGGTTCTACTAATTGAATTTATTCTTGTAAATTTAATATGTCATCCTCGCCAAATGTGCCATCAAAAATGTGCATTATTTTGTTCATCTGCATGGTCATCATTGAAATTCAGAGAACACATTTGAAATCCTACTGCATGCTTGGAGGAAATGGTCTTTCCAGCAACCCATGGAAATACTGTGTGGGATTTCAATATTTGTATATCCAGAATGATGGCAATTGCAATGCTGAAATGTGCTCACTGTGAGAAAAGTACAGTTTATCAGCTTTTCTTACTCCTTGCATATTGATTCCTTTTAGGCTTAGAGTCCCTCCTGTGCTCAGTCTCTGCCCAGAGAGGTTTAAAAGCAGCGAGGAAAGGGACAAGGCAAAGCTATTGGTTTGTGTGCTTTGCACACGTTGTAGGAATTATATCTGGGTGCAACTTGCCATCAGTCAGGTATCTTTTGCTCTAATTCTCCTGCTTTGTAACTCTTCAGGAGAACTGACTGCAATGAAAGAGCTGTTTGTGAGGACACAATGGATTTGGAAGACCTGAGTGCAGGAGTTTCTTTTTGAATCTGAGTGCTAAGAGGGTCTGTTAGGTTTCTTTAAGCTCTTCATCCAAATCTTGCACTGCAGAAGGTCATGTATCTGCTGCAAACTCGGTATCACACTTTTGAGCCTGTTGCATGGCAGTTCAATAGGATGGTTCAGAGGTGGGGGAAGCTTCTGCTAGCCCAGCCAAGGAAGGAAAATGCAGCAAAGCAGAGAATGTCATTGTGCCACTGCCCATGTGCTGAGTAGGGTGTACAGTTCAGGCTTCTCCAACTCAAATGCCTTTTATATAATAGAGCTAAAACCAGCTCAGAGCAGCAAAGAATGGCCAAAGGTGGGAAGTGAACTGGGTGTGAAAAATTATTGAGTGGGCTAGGACTCCCCTGTCTGTAAGAGTCTGGTGAGGAGGTGGAATTGTGAGTATCACAGAGGAGGAGAACAAAGAGCAATTGTTCTGTCCCAGCAACAGGACTGGGCTGGGGGTAGGAAGGAACAGGCAAAAGGAGTTTTAGAAGAGACCAGAGGATGTGACTCCATGACAGGGGCATTGATGGGCTGTGAAATGCCTGGCAGCAGGCATCTGGAGCATCCCATATATGAGTGGACAACTCTGTGTCAGAAAAATCCAGGAAGTATTAAAAACAAGAATGACACATGTGACAGTATGTCTAGAGCCCAAAGGTGGCTGGGAAAGATCTGGGTAAGTCCTGTGACATGAATGCCCTGCCCTCACCTGCTGCTCTTTGGAGGCAGGCTGTCATGTGAGATGGGTCTTTGGTATTATCCAATATGATCATTATTGCACTTCTATGTCCATTGCTCAAGCAACACCCTCTGGTAGTCAGTTCAGCTCTAAGACCACTCAGGTTCAGAAAGTTATGTGACTATTAACTGCTTTATCTTCATGTCATTAAGTATCATTAAGTCCCTACTATGGGTTTAGCAGAACCCCTATGAGCCAAGAGGGAGAAATAATTGCAACCCATATGCCTGAAATCATCCATCCCACTAAGGACTGCAATTCAGCTTATGAGCTGCAATCACATCAATTAACCTCTGTTCCATTGAACATTAGGAGGGCCATAGAATTACAGTTTTTGTAATTAACCTCCTAAACAGGGATGTATCCAAAACAGAGAGAGATCCCTATGTCTCCCAGGCCTGTGCAAAGGCAGGGAGAGGGAGAGATGAGGATTACTGAACAAAAAAGAAAGAGGGGTTAAAATGCCCACTGAGCTCTGTTGTTGCCTTGCAAAGGGAAGGGCTGCTCTGAGCCCTCGGGTCTTGTATGCCTCTCCCACAGGTGGCAGTTCTGCACCAAGCGCCTTGGCTCCAATGCCAGAGAAAGGAGAGGTGTGGGATGAGGAGTGGGGGGAAGACGAAGCTCCCAGAGCCTAAGCAAGGGTGACAAAAGGAAGCTCCCACCCCAGAGAGGCATCCCGTGTGGTATCACAGCTCCCCTGGGATCGAGTGCTGAGCTGAAGATGCATGGAATGCTTGAGACCTGGTCTCTGCTGCTCTGTCAGAGGGTCAGACAGCAGAGCTGGCCTCAGGGGGGACAAAACATGGAGCAACCAGTTAAAAGAAAAAAATGAAGAAGATTCACTGAGCAGTAATGGGAAAGTAATTGAGCTAAACTGAAATGTAATTGGAAAATAATCATGGTGAGCAGCAGTTTAACACATTTTATTGTAATCTGAACAGAAGGTGCTTTATGAGTTTGTGTTCAGCTCCATCTTGGGGCTTGTGGTGTGTCTATGATGTAGACAAAAGACTTTTCCTGTGGGTTGGAACTGAAGCCAGAAACAGGCTGCTCCCTAATCCTCACTGCCACCTCTGTCTCCACATTCATTGCTGGGGCAGTACAGGAGGAATAACCTGGTGTCTCCAGCAGTGTGGGAAAAGGATAGTGACACCACCCACAGCAGACTGTGGCAGCTGCTGGCCAGGGGGAAAATACTGGGAGACCACACTTGTGTGCTGCATGTTAGTCAGGAGTATTTCCCATCCATGCTTCGTGGCTACTGTTCTGCTCCAAAGCTGCTTACACAAAGTGTTCAATAAATACCCCCAAAAGTGGAGGAGATGAGCAAAATAATGTGAAGAATAATGAAATGTCCCTCAGCCTCTAGGGAAGCAATATTGACCAGCTGTGGAGAGAGCTCATAATGAGCCCACTTTACCCAGAGAGAGCAATAATAGCCTTCCTTTCTGTAGCCCCTGCTTGCCATCCCTGTGAATTGTGTTTGCTCAGGAAAATGATTTGTGCAGGAAAGGAGCCAGGCAGAAAATGCAAAGTGGAAGGGATGGTGTGGAGGGAAGGAGAAAGGTTGCAGGGGGAGTCATGGCTTGGATATGGCTCTGCACAGTCAGTCACTGTTGTAGGCAAGGTCTGCAAGATGTAAAATGCTCCTCTGGAACCTGCTGGCCCAGGATCCTGGTGGAAGAAGACTGTGGGAGCCTGAAAAGGCAACAGGGAGTGGATCCTGTGCTCAGTGAGTGTGACCCTCATCCCAGTCATGGTTTTCCCTTGCTTCACCCAGATCTATCTGTCCAAACCTCTGTTCTTTATGCAGGTGTTGTGATCTCTGCACTGGCCACACTCTGTCCTGACAGTCACAGGTCCTGAGCAATGACCCAGCCCTGTTCTGCTGCATCCATCTGGATGGAATCAGGGAACTTGCATGCTGGACTCACTGGCCACCCTCCTCTGGCCCCTTTACCCACCACTGTCTCCCGTGGAGATCTCCTGAGCTGTGGCAGAGCATTCAGCTGAGATTGTGTGTCTGGGCAGATGATCAGCCCCACGGAGGGTAACCCAGAGTGCCCATGGCAAGGCTGCAGTTTCCCACCTGCAGTGGCTCTTGTTTTCTAGCCCATGACCTGAGGTCCCTGGTGGCCTCTCCAGCACCACAATGTCTCTTCTTTCAGCAGTCATGGAGATTTTAGAGGGCACCAGCTGCTCACCTGGTTTTAACTGTGCTATCTGTTCAGTGCAGCATCCTATCTACATTAACCTTGATCACATCATCCCTTCCATTCCTCATTTCCATTCCTTGCCCCCTTGTTATCTGGGGAGGCAACAGGTCTGTCACTTTACCTTTCTGTTCTTCCTATTAATTTCTCTGCCTTTTACTGTCAGAGCTTCCTTTGCCCGCTGCCTCCTTGAGCAGCATGCCAGTTGGGACCAGCATCTCATTAGACTGCAATTCCCTTTGCCTTGGTCCAGTGTACAAAGTGCCAGGACATCTCAAATTGAGCTGGGACTGTTGCCTCACAGACAGCAAGGTCACTGCAATCCAAGGAGTTCCTAAGCTTGGAACAGGCAGCCCATGCTCACACAGTGCAAAAGGCAGCTCTGCAAACTTTAGAGCTGCCTGATCCTTAAATGGGTGCATTCAAGCACTCACATTGCATCATTCCTTTGGCAGATTTGGTTTTATTATCATTATTATTGTATCATTTATTTCCTCCATAATATCCAGAGGAGAGACTCCTTCCTGCTTCTGTGGCAGGTGAGAAAAAGCTGCAGGAGAAAACCCCAAATGGTTGAAACCTGGGATAAGGCAGGGAACTGCTAGGGGTGACTGGTGAAGTAAGACTTGAGTGTGTGATAGATCACAGACACATGGTGACCTCTTCCCTGCTGCACTCTGCTGTGGCCCATTGTATGGCCAAACCAGGATGGGTTTTTCAACACTTTGTGCTGCTCTCCATGGTCTCACCCCAGTCTTTGCCAACAAGGGGTTTCTCCCCCTGAGCTCTAGACAATCCCACCCTGGCACCCTCATGGTGTGTCCATCATCCTCTGCCAGGCAACAGAGGGGTTAGGCTTCACTGCACCCTGAGGAAAAATCTCTGTAAGCTGTCTAAAGCAAACTGGGAGGGCCCCCCTACTGTGTTCAATCTGTTGATTAAAGCAGTAGCTGATCTTATTGTCATTCCTAGCAGATCAGCCTGAGTTTTCCAAGGCTGCTGAGCCCATTGTTAGTTTGGCTGGTTGCAATGATCTGAATTTATCCTAAGGGTTTTTGGTTTTTTCTTTCTACAATTTTGAGTCTACTTTTTCATTTTGTGTTCATTGAGATTTCATGTGGCAAAATCTGCCAGCTTTGCAAAAAAAGCTTTGATCATGAGTTGCTGAGAACTTCTGAAGCAAATCAAACTAAACCAAGCTATGTGAAATCCAAACCAGACCAGATTCAAAATGACCCATCAGACCAGCCTCAACCAGAGCAAACCAGAGACCTAGCTTAACCTGACCAAACCTAATTGAATTAGTATTTGAGTTAGGGGGAATAGAAAGGCTCTTGGGTAGAAAGGCATTTTCTTTGCTGCTTCTACTGGCTCCAGGAAAAGTTCTGCTCTGCTTTTCCCTGAGAAGTGGGCATTCTGCTCAGGTGCAGAGCACCCTAAGGTGAGAGAGTTGCTTGAAAAACTTGCCAAAATGCCATAGCATTTCAGCAGGGATGTCTTTTCTATGCATAGTAAAAGCCAAATGAAAGTAGAGGTTCATCCTTACCCAGTATATACTTCCTTAGGAATCTCTGGAAAGAACATGGGAAATGGTATCTGTCGTTACCACAGCACCAGCTATGACTTTTCTGCTGTGGCTGACACCAGATGCCAGCCTGGATTTCCTCCTGCCTGGAGGTGACACACAGCTGTGATCTGAATGAAGGGATTAGGAGGCTTTGTGCCTGTGCCACATGATCACAGTCAGCAGCACCAGCTCATGGCCTTGCTGCTGTCCACTCACAAGGTATGCAGCAGCAATGCTGATCAGGAGCAGTGATTGCCAAATGGAGCAGCTCCTTGCACACCAGGTAATTTACCAGGCTGTCGCCATCCACTGAAGTTCCTTATGTTTTTTTCTCATAAAAACAAACAAACAAACTACCCTGAAGAAATAATTTTCTACCATCCCAACAGTTAGGACAAAATGTTTGTATTTAGACCTTCTCTCCTTCCCCGTGCCTCAGGTTGAGCTCATTACTTTCCCCAGCTAATTAGCATGCAGCCTGCAGGTTCCACAGCATCAGCTAAATATAAACCATCCTTTTATTTTTTCTTTTTGTTTGAGGACTGTTGACAGAGCTTTTTGTTCACTTGAAAGGTAGAGGATTAGCCATGTGAGGTTCATTCCTCATGTCTGTCTCCTGTCATCTCATTAGCCAGGCATACATCCAAGGCAATGCACTGGGCCAGGTGTCAGACAGGAAAATGTCACAGCTGGACTCAAGGGAGTGAGTGCCTGGGCTCTCATTTGGCCACAGTCTAGTGCTGAGGACAGGAGCTGAGCTCTCATCACTCCTGGCTTTTCTTACCTGCCTCTTGGCTCTTACAGGCAAGTTACCTCTCTCAATGTGCTTTGTGCTCTCCACATTGTTTTTATGGAACAATCCTATTTGGAGAGAAGAGTGGCTGAGGTCTATGAATAGAAGAGTTGGGGGGGGTTGATCCCAGCCATCATCCATTTGGTTTAACCAGCTGGTACCTGTAAAATTCTATGAGATTTGCTGAGAAATGATCTCCAGCATACACGGGGCAATCATATGTGTCCTCTCCATGTCCTTTCATGCTTCTATCACCAAAGCTGGCCCCCATATCTCTCTTGTCTGCCAGTTTGTACTGTTTTAGGAGTGATGACATTCCAGACTGAGGAAGAATGAACACAGTTTCTGATGTTAATTTCTCATCATTTGGTGCCCCCTGTGTCCTTTTCATACCCATTAGGAGCACAGGGTGACATTAAGGGAGACACAGACCGCATTTCAAAGCCTAAGGGATCCCATCTTGGCTGAACTGTAGCTGACATTTCACCCACCCTGGGCTTTAAACTGCAGCAAAGACCCTCTGGGCATGATACACAACCATTTTATAGAGCACTGAAACAGAATTTTCCAGCTGGGATAATAAAGGAGGGGATTCTTTTTATCCAATGGCTCCTGTTGGAACACATTATGAAATCCTTTGTGAGAGGCTTTAAAAAGTGCCTTTAAAATTAATTCAAATGGAGTGAGACTTGGCAGAGCTTGAAGTGGAAGAAAAATGTGAGGGATGGAGAATCTCCAAACCAAGGGCAATAACTCTGGGAGCATGGAGAAAGCTTGTCAGCAGGGTTAGATCTCTTTCCTCCTCCCAAACAATGAAGCAGGTGGCAAGAGACTCAGATTTCCCTCCCTGAAGTTGACACATAGTTGTCCAGTTTATCACTGAGTTTGGTCACACATTCACTACCCTACAACAACAAACAGCTTGGTGTGGACCCTCAAAATGTGCTTGAAGTGTTGAGATTGGTAGAGCCAGGGCTGATGTGTTAGAGACTTTCAGGTTCCTCATAGTTCTGCTGGGGAGCCTGGTGAAAGGTGCTCTCTGATAAAGGCTTGCTTTCTGGCTCAGATAAAAGGGGCTCTATAAGGAGTAAGGAATGATATTTGAAGAGAGGGATGAGTGTGAGAATCTGTGTGGTAAGGTCTCTCCTAATATATTGAAGCTTTCTTTAGAGAAAAGAGATAAAAATTAGACTAAGGCTGAAGCACAAGAGAGCTGTAGCTTTCTTTGGCCTTGGGAGAGGGAGGGAGGAAGGGAGGAGTGTTCTGGGATCTCCAGAGTCTGCCAGTGAAACCTTCTGGGGCATACAAGTCTTGTGTCATTGCTGTGATTTCCAAAAGCAGCATGATGGCACTCAAACCAAAAAGAGAAGCTAGAAATCTTGTGGCTGGATCACTAGCTTGGCTCTGGTACCTCTTCCTTACATCCAGACTCATTGCTACACTAGAAACACTAGTTTCAAAACTGTGATTCCTCTGTGCCTGCTCCAAAGTTGATCCATATGTTAACTGTGCAAGCTGGGGTTTTCAAAGCTGAAAATATGCCTTGGGCTCTTTTAATGTTTCATCTAAATTGGGTCATTCATTTCTTCAGAGAAGATTAGGGAAAAAACAAACACCACTGCTCTGACCACACTGAGCAAAATTCTGACAGATGGGTGGTTGGGAAGTGCAAGCCTAAATGCTGGAGATGGGAATCAATGTTCCTAAAATTCCACTCAACCTAACTAGAGCTGCCCAGTGAAAGGCCATGCATCTTTGCAAAGTCCATGACCATATATTTTCTGGAGAGGCTGTATCTGGACTGCTCTGTCCTCAGAAGAACCTGTGTTTGCTGAGCTTGCTCTGCCTTCCTGTAGCTCCTGCAGCCCAGTTTGACAGCACTTCTAGAGGCTGAATTTTCTGGTGCAGCTGTTACTCTCTTGTATCACAGTAAAGTTTTCAGTCCACAAATCATCCTACAGCACTACTGCTGAGGGCTGTTTCTCCACTTCCCCATTCTCTAGAGGAGTATTCCCTGGGATGTAGGTGAGGGTAAGGCTGGAGGAGGCTCCCCCTCCAAGTGCTGCCCTAGCTACTGCTCATGGTAAATATTAGGAATATTACCAAATGAGGGAAATGCAAAATGCAGCAGAATGATCTCATGCTGCCCACCCCAAGAGACTGGCTTTCTTTCTGCCTCTGTCACTCTGCTCCTTGCTGTCAGGGAAAGGTGTCATAAGGTAAGATGTTCATTGAGAGCAACTCATTTCTCCTTTCCTGAATAATGAGCCTGATTTGTGCTGTAACTTATTATAACCAGATGGATTCATGCTTCAAACACATAAAATCCCTTGTAAACCCTGAAAAATCAGACTGCAAGATCTTTGCAAATCTAGCATCCCAAATGAATGATAATTTTGAATGAATTTGGCTTTTTTTCTGTCCCTCAGTTCATCAGGTGTGAAGATAATAAAGCCACTGGATTCAACGGGGAAGTGCTGATGAATAATTCATTAATATCTGTGACACTCAAATGCTGTCATGAGCAGAACTTGGGAAAGGCTTTGAGGAAGATCTTGACTCTGCTGAAGGCTGTGAATGAGCTGGAGCCAGAAAGGCAGAGGCAAAACTGGGGGGATTGGAGCAGTGGGGGTCACCATGAGCAAAGAAAAAGGGCTGTCTGTCATTGTGGTCCCTCAGTCTGGAAACCTTCTCCCTGGCTCCTCTGAGAGGGGAAGACATGGGGATACTTGTCTGGGGTGCTTGGTGATTAGACTGGAAGTGCTGAGGAACAGCCATGGCCTGATACTCGGGAATGGGACCCCCAGATGGGTTAAGTGGGTCATCTCCATCACAGCATTCCATCACTCAATTCCACCTATAGAGAAGCACCAAGCTGAAGAGAGAGACAAATGGCTGTCCTTGTGGGAATGTGGTGTTAAAAGAAGAACTCCACCAAGCTCTGTGTGCCAAGCTACAAGGCAGAACAATGTCACCTGACTTACCTCTCCTTCATGACTGCTGCTCCCTGTGCACCCTGCAGCCAGGCTTTAGACCTGGAGCAGGCAGCTTGTGCCATCAGCCCAAATGCAGCTAGCCTGCAAGGGAAGGAAGGACATGTGTTAAATATTAAATAGTGCACAGCCATTAAGCACTTCTGAAGAATTTCAGCTTGGGTATACAAACTCATGTAACTGCTAATCGGTGGATGATCTCCCTAGTGGTACTTTGTGTCAACAAAGTGGATTAAATGCTTGTGCACACAGTGCAAGGCAAAACCATCCCCTGAGCTGTGCTACTCAGATGGGCTTCCTCCTGCTGTTTCTGACCCCATATGGGCAGTTTTCTCAACCCCCAAATTTTTCCCTTGGTGCCTTGAGATGCTAAGTTATTGAAGGGTTTAATTTCAAATATTGGCACTACAAAATGGAAAGAGTTTTCTGAGAGGTGGGTCACATATACAAAAAAAAAAAAAAAAAAAAAAAAAAAGGATTCTTTGGCAATAAATGGGCTGGTTCTCCAGTTTCTCCAGTTGCTGGGCAATTTAAAGCATCTGACATGCTTCTCATAGCACAGTGGCAGTATGAACTCCCTTCATGCCACAGAAGTCCATACCTTACCATAGAGATCAAAGAGATCTAAGTGATGGGAATAATCCATCTGGAGGATTGGTGGAGGTAATACACATCCCTAGGTGATCAAAGTGTCTGAAACTCTGGGCTCTCCAACTTCTTCCATGGGATATCACCAGAACATCAGGACATGGATCTGCAAGTGCCTCTTGACTGTCTTGGCTCCAGCTGGACAGCCTAGGTCAGATCAAGCAGTGAGATCCTACTTTGGACCAGGTCAGAAATTCCCTGCTTGGGATAGAAGTACACTTTGCAATAATCTGAGCAGTTTGAGCTCATGTTTGATCAAGAAGTGCCACAACAATGGTGTTTTCTACTGGAAAGCTAGTTTATTGAAACCCAGCACATGTAGCAGTAAGAACTGACTTCAGTGATGGGAAAAAAATACGTGCAAAAAACATACATTTGTAGGGAAGGAAAAGTTCCTAGACTGTCAAAACCATGACGAAATATTTGTAGCTTTCAGTTTGCAGCAGCTTTCCATTCTTTAAATGTTAGTTAATTCATACATAGAAAAAGAAGAAAAAAAGCCTTGAAAGCTGTAAAGGTTGAAGAGGCTGCATGAATAGAGGTCTGTAGCCTTGGAGCTGTTGGAGAGGCACTCTTGCCACACAAGAGCCAGGCTGTCTGTCAGGAGAACAATATCTGCCATCTCCTCAGAGGAGTGCCCAGGCAGGCTCTGAGCCCTGGAGTGGTAGCCAGCAGCTGGCTAAGAGCACCCTGTCCAAAGGGCCATTTGGCAGTAAAAGGACATGCTGCCACTGGACAAAGGGAAAGACACTGACTCCCCTCCCAAGCCACAGCTGGATCCATCCCTCTGCCTCCCAGGCTGAGGGGAGGGAAGGAGAGAGGGGAAGATCTGCCAGCAAGGAGGGCTGGGTGATAGCAGTCTGTTTGTAACCCTCAATAAATGCCAGAGTGCAACCAGCGTGAAATGAAGAAATATTGCTTCTGGTAAATATTTATTTTATATCAGAAATTAGCATACCAAATGTAATTAAAAACAAATTTATGTGCACGTCCCTCCCCCCACCAAGTCTGTCAAATTACAGTTTAGAATAACTAGTCATAAAGAATGTGGCCTAATTAGCAAGCATCCCAGCCTACTGCTGCTGTTTGATAATTACCCTACAATGAGCTTCTGAAATAAGGATTTCATTCCTCCTCTCTGCCCTCCTTCAAACGAAGCCAGCACCTTTCTGTTGGTGAGCACCTGAGTGCCTCCATGCCAGAGCCAGCCTCGGAATCCCTCACTTGCTGAGCTGGGGACAAGTGAGTGACAGCTGTCAGCAGAGGCAGCCCTGCAACGTGGGGCAGTTTGTGCAAGGCAGGCACTGGGGCGTCACCTGTGCTCCTCAACTCCTTGTCCAGGCACCCTGGGCTTGCCTGGGATGAGAAGAGTGATGGGATGGGAGGGCTTGGATGAAGGGAGGCTGAAGAGAGGCATAGTGAAGAGCAATTAGAAAGGTCTCAAGACCACCAGGAAAGTGGTTCATGCTGAACTGGCATGTGGCTGCTTAATTGCTTATCCTGGGGCTGCTCAGGGAGTGCCTGCATGCAGTGACCCTGCTGCCTCCATTCACCAAGGCATGCATCAGATAAAAACCACTTTTAAAGAGGGCTTGCAAGTCTTAAATCCCCCAGAAATGACCCATTAGCAGCAGGGAAAAAAAACAAAACAAAAAATAAAATTAAAAAAATCCTTAGATGTTGCCTAGTGATGGTACACTAAAACCAAGGCTGCCTTCCCCAGCCCTGCACAGCTTGAGCCTGTGGGGAGGGGCTGCTGGCTCCTGGGCACCCAAGATTTGGGAATGTGTGTAGCTCATTTTCTCCTCCTGAGATTCTTTGCTGCCACTAACACCTGCCTCTCGTGCCCATGTGCATCCCTGTCTCACTGTGGCCCCTTCCTTGCAGATCCATTCTGCCCCACAAGCATCCATGGGCTCCCAGGGGCAGGCTGGGTGAGGGACAGTCCCTGAGCCTGCTGGCCTCAGTCTGCATGTCCCTGAGCCCCTTCTCCCCTTCTCCCTAGGGCAGAGGAAAAAAACCCTTTAGGACCTGCTTTGTCTGGCTTAGTTTAAACACTGACCTTAGTATGAGACAAATTATGTCATGGAAGAGTTTGTTTTCCTCACCTGACCAAGCAGAGACCACAGGGTCACTCGCTGAGATAAGAGAAACAGCAGTGAAACGAATCCTGTTCTGAGATCTTGTTTTCCCACAAATAGAGGCTAACCAAGACAAAGCAGGGAGAGGGGCAGATAGCATTAAAGAACAACAGAATTAACTCTAATGGGAAGCATTTCCCAAGAGGCTTTTTGAAAGGCGCTTTTCATCAGCACACAAAGAGAGCCATTGGCTTTGTCTGCCTTTGTCTGGGATGCTTTGCCAAGAGGAATGAGGGCACGAAGAGATGAGATTTTGGAGAGAACCACAGCTGAAAGGGTCACACTGGAGCTGAGTTCTCTGGAAATGCAGATCATTCATTGCTGATGTTTTGATAGCTTGGTTGAAAGGAGGGGGTGTAAGGGAACCAGAGGCTTTAGGGAGAAACCTTGAGCATGTCTGGGAAGGCCCTAGGAACTTCTGTCCAAGCCACCCACCTCTCTAAGGGCAGAAGAACAGCATTGTCTGACTCACTGCTTCCATCCCAAGTGGGACCAGAGACTCTGGATCCCCTCGTGGGTCAGGCTGGTGGGGCACTTTGGGTGTGAGGAACACAAAAAGTGCTGTACTGCTGAGACAGGCTGGTAGCCTGAGGGAGGGCAGGGACAGAGGACCTGGGTGGCTTAGGAAAGCCTTCCTGAGACTCTGCAGTAGCCTCTGTCCCCGTGCTGACGGTGCTCCCAACTTTATGGAGACCTCTCCTGAAGAGGGCAGAGAGGATCTCCGTGCTGACACTGCAAATGCAGCAGCCCCAGGCACTGGTTTCCTAATTGCTGTGCATGGCAGGGTCCTCTTGGGGATTCAGCAAGGAGGGTTATCGGAGATAGAGAAGGCTGGCGTTTCATTTAAGTCATTAGGGAATTCCCCAGGGAGCTGGAGGGAAGACAAAGTGAGAGGTGTGGTGAGGGGGGGAGAGAGGGAGAGGCAGGAGAAGAGGAGAAAAGGAAGGAATGAAGGAAGGTGTGGGCAAAGCAGGATGGCAATATGGTGAAATATCTGGAAAGCAGAAAAAGAAGGAGGAAGAGTAGAGGGAAAGAAGAGTGGGCAAGGGAGGTGGAGGTCTGTGATGGAGGAAGAACATCCCCATGTCAGAGGATGAGAAAAAACCCTGGTACTTACCAAAGCAAGGAGCAGTAGTACTGAAAGTTTTTTCCCTGGTGTGTGCTCAGGTCCTGGGGCCACCTGCTTCTTGCACCCCTCTTCCCTCTCTTTTACCCTGCTCTTTGTGACACCTTCCCAGTGTTTCTCTCCTCAGTTAGTGCTCTGCAGCCATCTCCCTCCCCTGAACTGGGCAGCAACAGGCAAATTTTTAACCTTGGAGGTTTTTATTTTAATTTCTAACAGCAGTGAGAGCAGCATGGTCTTATTCACTCACTCTTTATTTTCCTTCTTTCTTTATTTTATTTTTACCCCTTTTATCCTCTTTTCTTTCCTTTTAATTTTTCTTTCTTCCTTTCTTCCTTCCTGTTTTCTTTCCTTCTCTCCCTCTCCACTTCTCTATGTCTCTCCCTGCTTTTGAACTCCTAAAGTCTTTTCTATTCCCTGCTTCCCTACCCTCAAAGGTGGGAAGCAGGCAGCTGCTTCCAGAGCAAGGAAAGGAGCTGACCAGCAGTGGAGTGAGCTTAGCATCACAGGCTGTATTCTCATGAACTTCTAATTGAAAACTATTAGCTTGTTTTCTTTGGAAATATTTTCTCATGAAAAAAATAACTCTTTCCTATACACATTTTTTGGGGGGATAGCAGATTGGTTTTTTTTGCTTTGGTTTTTTTTTTTTTTAGATGGAGGAAGATCACAAATTTGTATAACAAATATCTCCTCTATTTCCACATAGGGAAAAATGATACGCCTGAAAAAGTGAATTATTTTCATGGATTATTTTGAAATAATCTTTTTTGGAGGTTGTAAAGCAAAAAATAAAAGATAGTTTTAACGAATTTTGCTGGCATTCTGAATAGACAAAGCAAAATAACCTCACTGTAGCTATTTCACTGCTGTCTTTTAGCAGGGGAAACTGAGACATGCCCAGCTTCACGGGCTGACTCAAAGGCAAGCTGTGAGTCTGTAGGAAAGTGAAGCATCATTCCTGGCTTGCAGGCAGTGCCTCAATTGAAATGACTTCCCTGCTGGCCATGAATCCCTTGCATCTCAGCAGCTCAACGTCTCTGTGAAGCCCAGGAGGTAGAGGGAATCACAGTTTTGCTTGCCCTGAGGATGGGGGAATGGGAGAGGGGCTGGATTAAACTAGGCAGCTGTGCCCAGTTGCCTTACAAACAGTTACCTCCTTCCAGGCTAAATTGCACTGTGCTTTTTCCCCACCACACACAGCACATTCGACCTCACCTGCTCCAGCTGCATCCCACGCCAGTGCCAGCTGCACCCTTCCCTCAGGGCAGTGGGCACACTGTTTGGGAGCTGTCCAACAAGGATGTTTCTGCAAATGAGGAGGCCAGGGAGGAATGGGAAGAAGATTTAATTGCTGAACCTCAGTATGTTTTCCAGAGCTTGCAACACAGAATTTTTCAAATACGGGATGCGTCAAACCTAATTGCTCTCCAGGCTGGCCTGCTCTTTAATTAGAAAGTGTTTTAAAGCCCCATGTCAACTCCCTGCTGATAAAACTGCTTTGCAGTATGAAATGAGATCCAGCTGCTCCAGCACCTTGCAGCACTGCTAGGACAGAGGAAGGAACACAGGATGCCCACAGAGTTGTGGGGTTCAAGGGTGGCCTCTGCTTCTGGCTAACTCATCTTCCCTCAGTCTGTTTCCAAACAGAACTGTCCCACAGGATATGTGTACTTCCCTGTGACACAAATTCTCCTACTAGAAATCCCAGTTCAGTGAGGACATGAGAGATTGTCTTGGGTTCAGTCTTGAGGCTGAACAACAGGAGAGCATTAAGGGGCAAGCAGGGGAGCTGCTCCCAGGCTTTCCCTGGCATGGAGATGCCACTGCATCAGCCCTCTGTCTGAGCTTGTCCAAGCTGTAGCAGACCCTTGGGAGAAAGAGGAAGCAAATAGTTTCCAGCCCAGCTTCCTCCTTCTGAATGTGCCCCCCTCCTCTGCCTTTCCCCAGTCTGCCATTGTCATTTCCCAGTTGGCCAGCTCCACAAACATCTTAATTTCATGCCTGCTTGTCAGGGCTGCTTTGTGAAACATCTGAATGACATTAGCACAGTTAAAGAGTGTGACAGACTGAGGAGCAGCAGCCTCCTGTGATCTCCTATTCCAGATGGTTAAGTGACAAATCTCACTTCTGATATCTTAACTAGAGAGGTGCAGGAGGAAAACATCTCCAGGGAACACCAACACCCACCCCCAGCTCTGAGCCTTTACTGGGACCAGGCAGCGGTTAATCCAGACAGAAGGAGACATGCAGCAGATGCCAGGTTCTTCAGGGACCCTGGAAATATTTCCCCCTCCCTCTGACTTGTTGCTGTCTCCTATCAATTACATGCACAGCCATAAACACTCATCCATACCCAGTGCTTTTTCCTGCAAGTGTCTTTCACCCAGAGACACTTCTCACTGGGGTGACACCTTATCACATTGCTCTCAGAGGGTATTTGCAGTCTCATAGGAGTGCTCCAAGCCCCAAGCCATTGCAGGACATCTAGAAATGAAGCTGCAATCACAGCAGTAGTGAGAGAGAAATATTGCTGGAGGTGAGTTTGGAGTCAAAACTTGGGGAGGGTGTGTGTAAGGGTAATGCAGAGGAGGCTCGTGAAGCCCCTGGCTCAGGTCCTCTAACCTATATCTTAACTGCCTTGCTGGCAGCTTTACTCTCCAGTGTAACCTCTCCTGGATCACATCTGGCTCCTGGACACCTCATTAGTGTAAGAGTCTCCCACTACCATCACCTCTGGGAGTGATAGAAAGGCACTGCATGACTGGTGCTGACAGGTTCAAGCTCTGCTAGCAAGAAAAGCCAGAAGTTTCTGGGTCAGCACAACAATCACAAGTGTGAGTGTGTTTATGGGTTGCTATTCTAACTCTTGAAATGCAGCTGACCTCAGCCTGAGCACAGCAGATGATTGGAAGGACAGGACAGGAGGTAACAGGGCAGGAAGTGAAGCAAAATACTGTAAAACTGGGGAGGGGTAGCTTGTGATGACCAACAGCTGGAGTTCTGTGCCTTCTCTGCAGTATAGCAGGGTTACAACGCTTCCTTTTGTCCTGGCAATACAATGTAAATTCCCATCCTGGCTCGGGATCTGGATCCTGAGGTGATGCTGTTCTTTCTCATGCTGTAGCAACAAATGTCTTCTGGGTCTGCAGGCCACAAAAAATTCGACACACAAGGTCAATATTGAGAAGCTATGTCCTCCTATGCTCCCAGCTCTGTTCCTATTGCTATAGTTACAGCATCTGTGTGTTTGCTTCATAAATGCCCATGCCTCCCCTAATCCCTGCTACCCTAAGCCTCTGTTCCCAAGCTCAGACACCTCAGGGGCAGAAACTCACAGAGCCTTTGCTGCCAGCTCACCTGTCTTGCTTGTGTCAATAACCTGTGCAGGGAGCTGAGCAGCTTTACTAGCCTGCAAACAGGGAAAAGGGTCCATCCCTCCTGCCCTGATTCAGTCTCCCATCCCTGAAGAGAGGGATCCCTGCCTCGTGGAGTGAGAAGCTGAAGTCATTAGCAATTGGTCTGGGCAGTGGGAATGAAAAACAGCAGCTGATCAGAAAATAAAAACAGAGACTCTGGGGAGAGAAACTAAATCTGGCTTTTACTGATCTTACATGAAATAGCAGCAACCTGGTAGTTAGATAATTGCTTCTGTAAAATGCTTGGATTTCAGTGTAATGGTTGAAGGTTTCCTGGTGATGCCACATGAATAAATTTGGAGTCAATGCAGGAGTGCACTGCTTTCGTCTTGATGAGATGTTTGCTTTTGGTGGTGACTCACAATTGCAACTAATGCTCTGTTCTGTGCTTGCACTCAGCTGCTGCCGTCTGGAGGCAGGTCTGACTTGCAGACTCCTGAGAAGTGCTCACAGGAGGCGTCCATCAGCATCCTGGTCTCTGCCTGCTTTCCTCCTGTTGTGGTGGAGCACATCTGTTACTTCAGAAATATCCCCTGAGCCTCTTAGAAATAGAAATACATGCTGTTGAAATCCTATCTTCTGCCCTCTGCAGATAGGAGGCAGAAATGGGGTTGGATCCAGACAGGATTACTCTGGATGGCTGAAACAATCTCCAGTCTGGTCCCAGAAGAATGATGGGCAGAAAAATAAATGAAGGGGGAACAGATGTCTGAAACCTTGCCAGTGGAGAAATGTCTCAAGTTAGACACTCAAAGAAGAAAGGAAATGTTCAAGGGCCCAAGAAAGGTGACCTGGCCTGATTCAGCTCACCTGAGTGGCTCTGGGTGTGAGGAATCCCCTGTCCCAACCCTGGCTGGGACATGGTGTTGCTTATTATCTGCATCCCCTGCTTCCCTCCCCAGGGATCCTGGAGAAAAGTGACAAGCAGAACAAAATGGAACCTGTGGGACTCAGGAAGACAGCAGCAAAGTCCCCAGCCATGGGTAAACTGTGCATTTCTCAGCACTTTTAATCTCCTTATTATGGTAATGGGCTGATAACTGATTGTGTAGTTAAAATGGAATTTGGCACAGGGCTGCCGTTTCTCTGACTTCAGAGAGATTCTGCAGTAAACAACCTGGTAAAGAGCTATAAGAGCTGATGTTCTGCTTCAAACCTGTGCTAATGGGAATATGAAGAAGTGCAAAGAATAAAGGGAAGCTGAATTTATGTGGATAGAGGCATCAAATGGCCCTGGATAAATAAAGCGTTTCTTGGCCTAGAAAGGGGATGGTAAGAGAGGTCACCCTGTGGGTGGAGATGAAAAGGCACAGGAAAAGTGGGAGCTGTGCAAATAAAGAACTCTAGGGCCACTGCCTTCAGTGTGCAGCATCTGCACAATCCTGCTGCCATGGCTGCACACATAGCCTCAGCAGGCAACTGGCTGAGATGGCATTGGTGGTCCCATCATCCTCTTACCCCTGCAGGGGCACATCACATTCTTCTGATTCTTCTGTTAGTCCCAGCTGCTCACCAAGTCTTCACACAGCATTTCTTTTCTTTTTCTTCTGCTGTTTTATTAATTCATAGATGCTGATTTTGCATTATCTGCTCTATTGTCTGCTATGAGGTCCAGCATGAAGCCAGCATTTTGGATAAGCATTTGCCTTCCATGGATTTCCTTTGAATTTTCTAAACATTTCAGAACTTAACTCTATTGCTTTATATGATCTGACAGCTTCTTCTCCTATCCTATCCTATCCTATCCTATCCTATCCTATCCTATCCTATCCTATCCTATCCTATCCTATCCTATCCTATCCTATCCTATCCTATCCTATCCTATCCTATCCTATCCTATCCTATCCTATCCTATCCTATCCTATCCTATCCTATCCTATCCTATCCTATCCTATCCTATCCTATCCATATCCCATGCATATCCCACTGTTCAGTGTAAGACTTTCCCAGCAAAGCACAGACTAGTGTCCGTGGCTTGAGGTTTGTTCTTGTATATTCACTCCTGCCATTGATTTGTCATCAAGCTGTGTTTCTACAAAGGAGGAAAGGGATCTCTATCCTGGTCCTAGCAATTAAGTTGCAGAGGATAAGAAACACCAAAGTGACAGGGCTGTGAACCTATCTTTGCCTCCATCCCTATGAGCACATTTCTCCCACACTACAGAAAAAGTAGGTGAAGAACCTTTGCCACTCACCCTTCTGAGATAGGTGACAGGTGATAAGGCAAACTGCAAACCCCTCTGAACTGCTGGACTTCTGGTACTTTTCTAGTTCCTCAGTTCTGAGGAATTTCAGGTTGATGACCTGGTGGCTGCAGGGAAAATCTTTGAGCAGTCCTGCTGCATTTACCCCAATGAAGATCTGTAGTTATGCTCTACCAATTTGCCTGCTCCATTCTCCCTTTGGAAAACAAAAAGAAAAAGACATCATAATGATAATCTGCTTTTACTTTTTTCTAAACTCACAGTCAAGTGCATTTGTGGGGGGACAAAAGACCCATTGAATTTCAAGGTCTCAGGCAGCAGCTATTTCCTCCATTAAGCAAGCAGACATGGGGAAATGAGGGAATGCGTATTGATTGATTTTACCAAGGTCCATTATAGGTTGTGTGGATTGAAATATCAATCTGACTTTGACATTAGGCAGAGAGGAAGCTGGACTCTGAGAGGATGCTGTAATGAGAAGGCACAGGCTTGGGTTTTTTGGTGGGCTCAGCAAGAGGGGGACCAACAGCGTCCCCAGGTGCCAAAACTGAGGCTGTGTTCAGATGCTGCAGGTAGTCATGTAGTGCTGAAAAGCAGTGTCTCAGCCCATCCTCTTCCACCCAGAGAACCATGGATGGTGTAGCCACGGGGTGTGTGAAGCCTCAGACTCCACCATGAGCACATAGGGATGGCATTGCCTGGCTCCCCAGGCACCCTCTGCCCATGTGCTAGTGCTGAGAATGACATTTAACTCTGCTCCTTCACTGGAGAAGCTTGGGGACTGCACTCAGCCTGTTCCTGAGTAGTGGAGGACTCTGGTGCTTGATAAAATAGCAGTATTTATGGAGGAGTCCACTGGAACCTACAGCCTGAAAGATGCTTCTTAGGGAAAGTGCTGGCTGTCTGGGATGATTAGGTGAGAATGCCATATGGAGGCTTTTATCCAGCTGCATGCAGCATCTTCACATAATGAGAGCAGGATCTGCAGAAACTCCTTGCTGGCCTTGCTCTGCAAGTGCTGGGAAGCAAGCAGGTCTGAGGGCACTATACTGTGATGCCCAATAGGGTTCATGGGCTAATGGATGTCTCACATTCACCTTTATTCCTGGCATGTGTAGAATAAGGACAATTCACTGTGTAAATAAGAGTGAGTTCAGCTCCTTTAGGCGAAGCACTACTGCAAATCAAGCTGTGCTGATGCACACAGCACATGCTAAGCTGTGGAAGTCCTTGACACAAGAAATTAATGGTGAGAATAACTTAACCAAGCTTGATGACACACATAGACAGGCAAACCAGCATGTATAGCAATACAATCTTCTGATCCATGGCATAAGATGGAGTTTATTTTCTAGCTGTTAGGTCTAGGGGGTTTTCCCAGCTGTTTTTTCAGCCTGCTGAACACATACATCTTTACTATATGCATGCTATATGCATGCTTCTCTTTGCACTAGTTTTTTTTAGCAGGGGATTGGAGAGGTAACAAATGTTTTAAATCTGCAGGATGCTGCTTGGCTGATGTACCCTGAGTCAGAAATGCAGCTGACAGGAATCTATGAGATTTTTTTCCCTCCCAGAGCTGTCAGTAAATCCTAGAGGTCAAGCCCCTTAACCAGCCTGGCTGTTTGGGAGAATTTGTGACCTTCTTCAGTCCTGACAGTTGAAAGTATGCACTACCCTTCTGCTGGGAGAATCTCCTTGTCCTTTTTTGTGTGCTCCCCAGCTCCCCTATCCCAAACTTTGAACTTGTCAGACATTGTCCATCAACTTGGAGCAAGCAGACGCTGTTTGCTGCCCGCTCGGCTGCCTCCTTCATATCCCTGTCACTGTGGCTGCACACCAGATTCAAGGCAGTGTTCCCTGGTGTGAGCTGGGCTCTTGTCTTTTCCTTCCCCTCCACTGCACAACATTTGTGTCTTTGTCACCTGTCTGATCCACAATGCCTTCTTGCCTTGCCTTCTCCCTGGCCTCTCATTAGATGCCACTTCCAGCTGTCGTGTTGGTCTCCTTCCCTTGACACAGCCCAAGGAACACCCATTTCAGACTTCCCCTCCTTGCAAGTCACAGGCAGACCCACTCCTTTTGGGCTTAGTGTCTAGTTTTACCATTACTTTTTCTTACAGCTACTCTTCCCATAAGGTCAGAAGTGTCCCTGCCCTGTCAGAGACATTATTCTCTTGGCAGCAGATATTTTGCCATCATAGAAGTCAGGCTTCTCAGAAACAAGCAGCCTTTATCAGGCATTAGCTATGCTGTGATATAGGATAATTAGACTAGGCTGGCATGGAAAAGCTCTCACACACAACAGCTGGGGGTCCCTCTCCAGCACTGGGCAGCAGAGGGGTCTCTCTTTCCTGCCTGGCACTTCTCTGTGACTGTGCCTCCCAAGAAATTCCACAGACCTGGACTAAGATCTAAGTGCTGCCTCTGGGAGCAGCTCCCTCTTTTTCTTCCCAGTTCCCGAGGGGTAGGTGATCCCTGCAAACTCGCCTGGGGATGACTCTAATCTTGGTCCTTACCCAAAGATTTTTACTCTGTTTTTGTGTTTCAGAGAGGCATTTAAGTGCTGGGGAGAGCAGAGTGCAGCAGAGGTCTCCCCTAGCTCCTCTGGGAGAAAGATGTGCTTCCCTAAGCAGGAATTCCCGGGTCATTCTACATCTCTTTGAGCATGGCTTTTCACAGAAACTGCCTCTGTCCTCTCGGAGCTGGCTAACACCCTTTGTGAAGTCAGCTGCCTTTTGGTAGCACTGCACTCAGGGTATGACAGGGCTGTGTATTCAGGTTCTTTGTGAAGAAAGGCAGCCTATGAATTATTTAAGCACCTCAATTTCTGATTAGCTCATGACTAATGCTCACTGCACTAACCCCTGAGACGTAGCACGTTAAAACTAATGCAGAAAATATAATGGATTTAATTGCTTTCCAGGTAGCAAGGTACACACAGAGCTTTTGTGGACTTTTGTGTGTTTGTTTTGCTTTTAGTTCTAAATAGGTATGCTGAAAGAGAGCTCAGAAAGTCTGCTCAGGGATTGGGAGTCCACAGTGGGCCTGAATCATTTTTCAAGGTCAGCAGGGAACGACTGGAAGTGAATACCACAGCAGAGGGGGGAATAGGAAAGAAATCTTCTTCTGATTCTACATTAAGGTTTTAAAAGCCTTAAGACCAGGGGCAAGCAGGAGAGATTGCCGTGAAATAGTCTAGGGAATGAAGGGTGCATAAGCAGCACCAGAAAATTTTACATCATGTGGAAAAAACATGGAAAATAGTGTTGGTGGAGCTCAGAAACCAGAGGCTGATGTTAGAACAAGTTAATAAATGCCTGGTGTGCACTGACCTCTTTGTGGTCTGTGGCTGAAGCTGGAGGCCATTTCTCCTGCTGGAGTGGATCTATGACAACCCCAAGTACATGCCTCTTACCAGAGTGTGAGTCTTACATAACAGCTCAGTTACTAAATGCTGTACAGATTGAAAATACCAGCTCAGGACCTGGCAATTCAGGTATTTAATTAGCAGTTTCATGTAGGATTTGGATTCTCAACACTACAGTTTTCCAAATTATTCCTATACCTATTAGCATACCCCCTTGTCAGGTGGCAGAGCTATCTTTAGGTCACTGGAGACCACAGCTATCTTTTTGTCTGCTTCCCTTCTTTCTGTGGGTCAAATGAGTTTAAAGCTCTTAGATTGTGCCTCTTTATTCACATGCACTGACTGTTAGCTGTGTGTCCCTCTGGATATGTGTGTGCTGGCTTATTAATCACCTGGGTTATATTTGCTAACTAAGGGTCTTGATCACAAAACCCAAGCAGCAACAAAAAAGAGAAAACTTCATTATTCATTGTATTATTCCACAATATCAGAGCCACCTGTGCCATGTTCCCAGTGGTGTTAGTTTCCAGCAGACCTTTTCCTCAGTTGAGCTCCCTGTAGGTAAGACAGCCAGAACAAAAGCCACTTAGAACAAAAGTTTGGGGTCCAGAAGGAACATCAGGATATTCCCTTCTGGGAACCTCAAACTCCTGCAGCTGGTTCCAAAACTACTTTTTTTTCTCCATATAGTTTCTGTTTGGGTTCCTTCCATCTGAAGGAGCAGTATTTCTTGGGTTTATCAGGATTGTCTGGGACCCCACTTAGCATCAAGAAAAAGGAAAAAAAACAAATATGTAACAACAAAGCCAAGAAACAAGGTGTCAATAGCACAACGTGCCATTCATTGAACTAAAGAGCATTTTCAGTGGGTGTTTCATCTGTTCCCTTCATCTGGAATAGATAAGATTTCTCTTGTCCTTAAAATTGCTCTTCTCCAGTGAGAGGATCCTGGGGTGAATATTTCACATGGAGGCATTTACACAGCAGACATACAGAGGCTGGGCAGGAGGAGGCAGATTTTGCCCCTGGTTACAGAAGCAGATCACAGAGATGAAAGCTGTCACCCCACTCTTCTACTTGCTGCCTTGTAAAGCAGGAACCAAAGAGGTGCTTTCCAGAACAGACCTAAAGAGTGAGTCCCCATTCAGACTTGGGAGCTTCCAGCTTCTACTGGAAGCAAAGGGAGTTTCAAAATGTCTTCCAAGAGATTCTCAGTGGTTCAGTTCATTTGAAGGATTCCACTGTGCAGTGGCTTGTGTGTGCCTGCTTGGTGCAGGTGAGGAAGTCAAGGGAACATCTGACCCACAGACCATTTTCCTGCCATGGGTGCAGAGGATGTGGAGCACAGGCTCTCCCATCCCTGCTACCCTTGCCTCTGAGGAAGGCAGCTGAATCCCAGCTCTGAATTCATGTGGGTGCCTGTTGCCAGTCACCCATCATCACTCATCAAGGCATCTCCTCACTGTGTGGTGATGCTTGTTTTCCTGCCACTTTGCAGAGACTGCATATCTCAGGTTAAGGCAAGAGATGTGGAATCTTCTTATGCTTGCTCCCTTCTCTATCTTTGGGGGGCTAACTAGGTCTTTCTAGCCTTCTGAATTCACCAGAAGGTCTTACCATAGTCAGGATTTCTCCAGATTTCCTTAAATAAGTATGTTTTTGCCTGTTTAGTGTCCCTGTGGGAATCCTGCAGGGCACACACGAAGTTTCCTACAGGCTTCCTGCTAAAACAAACAGCAGTGGCTTTCAGCATCACTGGATGGTGTGACACGAAGGGAGGCTTAGATGCAGGACGAGCAGTCTTGTAGTTAAATCCTGAAATGCTGACTGCAGTGATGCCTTGACAATTTTCATCCCTGATTTTATGACCATACCACAAAGCTTGTGAAACTGCTTTGTGCACCATGGTTCCCATTGGGGTATTCATTGCTGCTTGCCTATTTCTCACAGTCCACCCCAGGGGCAGCTGCACTGCAGCACAAGGGAACCCTGTTACTTTTGGGAGTCCCTTGAGAGGGGAGATGCCATAGCAGTGTGTTGATGGTGGCACAAGAAGGGCTGTTGCTGGGGACCAGCTGCTCTCCCTCTCTGCCATATGTCTGTTTCTGTTTGCAGCCTGAGTGCAAATACATTTTATTAAATAAAAACGTCTTTAATCCAATGAAACTTCCAAAGCTGGTAGGACTCCAAAAGCAATGTTAGCTCCAGGCACTGCTTTCTTTTTCTCTTTGACTTTTACCCTCTTAAGTCCAAGCATCTCTCAGGTGTTATATCTTCTGCATTTTCAATTGGCAGGGCTCACGGGTATAAAATATTTCTGTGCTCAGTTCAAGGATGCATGTGTGAGGCCATCCTGCTTTAGGAGGAGCTAGTTTAGCTGCATGGATGTCAGCACCACACCATGCTGTTTGCCTTCCTCACCAGAGAACTCTGAGACCAGGAGAAAGGGTGTTTTGGCCATGCACTTCTGGTCTCCTGATGTTCCCTGCTGCTGCTTCAGAGCATTGAAACTCAGCTGGGTATGATGGGAGATACTTCACCTCCAAAGCCACCATCCTAGGAAAAGGATGGATAGAGCAATTATCCAAGAAGATGAAAGCACTCAGAGAGGAGATGCACAGTATCTACCTCAACAACATGTTAAAGGCATGACAGTAGTGTGGGAAAGAGATTCCCCTTCTCTGAGTATTGCTACAGGAGCAATTTTCTACTCTGTATTGTTAGGATCACTTGCAGGAAGATCATGAATCTTCCTTGTGCATCCCTAGTGCTCCTTCGAGCTTCTTTTCCATAGTGACCTTGTAAAAAACATCCTGCTGAACCTGTCCTCTCCTTCCTCCTAACAGTGTCAGCTGCTACCAGAGGGTGCCTGTCCCTTTGCTACAGCCCACTAAGGAATCTCTCTTCCCAGCAGTCCTGATCCCCACTGTACATGTGCTGTGCTGAGCTAGCTGAAGCGTGGGCAGCTGCACACACCAGCTGCAAGGTACATATCCCATATGGGTTGGGACCCCTGTATGGGGACTTGGAGGGGTAACCAGACCCCAGCGGGGCATTTTCTCCATTCCCATGTCAGTCTCTGGCCACCACACAAAACTCCTGGCTGTGCACTTCCCTCAGACACCCAGCACTGGAGCATTACAGAGTGATGAGCTCTGGCACCGTGCATTAGGCAACCTTGACATACACTTAACTGTTGTTTTCAAACAAAGACAAAGGCAGTCATTAGTGCACAGACATTATCTCATCCATCCTAGCAGAACCCACTCTGGCTTCCTCAGCATTCCTCATGGCAGCCTTTCCACGATGACAAGAGGATGGCCCGTCTGTCTGATTCCTCCTCATTGCACTTAACTGCTGCTCCCTGCAGCCAGCACCACAAAAAACCCCTGTTTTCTCCTCACAATACTTTCAGGTTTGGGATTAAAGCAGCGAGAAGCCAGGGATATTTCCCTTCTTACAGTGAGGCTGTTGCCATTGAGAGCCCTCATTTGACTGGTTGAAACTTAAGAGTGGAGCTTGGGGATCTGCAATCAGAGCCAATTGCTTCTATCACTGGCTGCTTTCAGCACTCACCTGGACACAGTCCCCAGCCATTCCTGCTAGCATCATTTCTTGCAATGAGAGCACTTTGCTCTTGACAGTCTTTTTGCAAGACTCTTGCTTGATGCGTTGCACAGAACGTACGATACTGTCACAAATCCCTGGCATGTGCAGTGCTTGTTTCTGGGGATATTCCAATTTCTTGAGCAGGCTTGGGGTCAAATCAGCCTCACTCTATAATCACTGGTCGGGGGTTGTTTTATTTCCCTGAACACAGAGTACCCAGTTCCTTCATGCATCATTTATATTCCCTGCACCCTGGCAAAGCTCTGGCCATTTCTCTATTCCAGCCACGTTTTCAGAAATGTTCATTTTCTTTCAGATTCTCTTTATAAAAACAGAGCTGCTCTATCATCTCCAATGACTCTGAGGATAGGTGATTTTATAAATTTTCCACAGTCTCAGCAAATGCTTTGTCTGCAGATTTAATAGACACTGTTAAACTATGCAGCAGATTATAAATTTTAGCCACTATTATGGTGAGTAAACTGCCAGATTTTTTTAGATGTTATGCATTGTTTCCTCTCATAGCATAGGGGGAGCAGTTTTCTCCCAAGACACTGGAAAAGCTGTTTTGCCCAGAGCTGAACATGTTTAATCCTTTCTCCTTTGCTCTCTGCATGGGTGGGTTCCTCACATGGCTGTACCTGCCCTGTGCAGCTCCCTGTGCTGTATGAGCAGGTTGTGCTTCATTCACCAGTAGCCCAGAAACAGGATTGAACTGCAATAATGGGTGGGGAGAAAATGAGTCCTGAGGGCTGGTTATTATCAACAGCTTTGCAAAGAGATGATTTTGTGCACCCACATGGGTGGAAGAACTGTGCCCTCACCTTTTGTGCTGCTACCCAGGTCTCCCTCTGTCTTTTCTGTCCTGCAGAGTTACAGCAGAATCTCTGCCAGGTCCTGCAGTGGGTTTGCATGGCACAGACCATGTTGTGGTTTAACCCCAGCCAGGAGCCAGGCCCCACACAGCCACTCACTCACTCCACCATCAGCAGGGCCAGGGAGAAAATGGGAAGGGTAAAAGTTGGAGAACTCATGGATTGAGATAAAGAGAGTTTAATAGGGAAAGCATAAGACAAATGCACAGGCAAAGCAAAACAGGGAATTAATTCACCACTTCCCATGGGCAGGCAGGTGTTCAGCCATCCCCAGGAGAGCAGGGTCCCATCATGAGTGACGATGACTTGGGAAGACAAATGTGTTCACTGCAAATGTCCACTCCCTTTCCTCCTCCTTCCCCCCACTTTCTATCCTAAGGAGGGTGTCATATGGGTGGAATATCCCTTTGGTCAGCTGGGGTCACCAGTGCCAGCTGTGTCTCCTCCCAACATCCCATGCACTCCCAAATTCTTTGCCAGCCATGGCAGTAGGGAAAGCAGGAAAGGCTCAGCTCTATGCAAGCCCTGCTCAACAATAACAAAACAATCTCTATGCTATCAACCCTATGTTCAGCACAAATCCAGACCATAACCCCATACCAGCCACAGGGAAGAAAATGAACTCTAGCTGACACCAGCACGGGCTAGCACCCTCATTTTGGCTGGGACCTCACCTGCCATGGCTCAAACACTGCAATCTGCAGGCAGGCTGTTAGCAGGCTGCTGACACTTCCATGTTGGAAAAATGATGGAAAAAACCCTGGTGGGCTCTGTGGAGGTTTTTGCCTTAGCTGGACTATGTTTGAAGCAGAGGGTGGCTGCAAACTGAGCAGGTGAGGCATTGCATGTACTTCCTCCTTCCCCAGGCCTAGATTTCTTTCTGAAGGCTAGATGCTGGCTGGCTCATGTGGCTGTTCTGTGAGCCTGGACATCTCCAGCCAGGAGACAGCTTCCCAACTCTTTAGATTTTATAGGCTGGCTGATGAGGATCTGAGGATGCTCAGCCAATTAGCACAACTCTAGGAGAGTTTCTGAATCCTCTCACTGTCTCCTAACTCTCTGCCTTCTCATCCCATTGTTTTCACGTGACACTTCCTCTCACAGCTGGATTTTTCTCCTGGTCAGCTCTTCTCCTCTTTCTGCTCTCTGCAGCTTGTAGTCAGCTCAGTGGGTGGAGGCACTGGGACAGGAGCAGGACAGGAGCAGGAGCTGGATGGCCAGAGCAGCCTGTGAATGTGAGATCCATAGTCCTCAGTGTCTTGTGCAGAGGGTTGGGACCTAGGAGTTCTGGTACTGTTCAGTATCAAGAAGCTTGGCACAAAATCCCTTCACTGCTGTGTTGTAAGATGGAAGCGTTGGGATGGCCAAGTGGTCTCTCAGGCAGAAGAAAGTGAAGCAGGAGAAGGGCTTTGCTGATATCTCTCAGCCCCTGGCCTTCACACTGAGGTGATGAGGTTGCACTGACCATCCCAGTCCCGGTGTTCCTCCAGAGAGCTCTCTGCTCTGGGTTGATGCTATCTCTGCTGAGCCATTCAGGCCTCTGGAATCCATCTGGAGATGGATTAAAGCAGAGCAGACCTGAGCTGTGGGAAGCCCACAGGCCATGGTGCAGCTGAGCAGAAAGGCAGCTAGTGAGTCTGCTGAATGTTTTATAGTGCATTCAAGTACTGAGACCACTATCAAAGCTGGACATTATCCATTTAGAGCCTTGTCTTCAAAATAAATGATAACTCTTTCAGGATGAACTGCTGACAAGTGAAGAAGAGAGGCTGTGTGTCTGATATGGGGAGAGAAACTATACCAAGAAGGCTGAGCACTCTCACCTGAAAGGCAGAAGAGATGGAAAATGAGGTCACAGAGTCCAGGCATCCCTCCACATCATGGCATCATCCAAAGCAAATTTCCCAGCAGATAATATTTTTGTATTAAATTGGAGAATTTTGAACCAAACACTTCCCAGAAGAGAGGGTTAGCTTAGCTTCTGGGGTTTTTTTTTTGTTGATTTGTTTGTTTGTTTGTTTTTCAAACTAGAGAGGTCAGTAAAGCCTGAGTTAGTACAAATGGTTTGGGAAGGAAACAGGAAATAAAAAGCACTGTGCTGGATTGGGAATGTGATGCCATGGGCACTGGCATGAAGGGGAAGGCAACATGGGCCTGAGGAAGCTGAGGAAGGAGCTGTGCTGTTGGGGAATTAGTGCTGGGGTGATGATGTGGGTGAAAAGGAGCTGTAGGTGTGGGGAGCAGGTAATGGGGTATAGGAAGATTTGCAGAGATCTGCAGGGAGCAGCAGGACTCATGAGCCCTGGGGGGAAGGGAGACAGCAGTGGGAGAGGGCAGCTCTTCCTTCTGCAGGAGGTGCACAGAGCAGGTGAAGCATCCACACAGCAGTAAAGCTCACTGTGTGCCTTGCTCAGACACACAGAGACAACTGCTGCACAGGAAAACACACGAGCCACGAATCCAAGCAGGAAACAAAAGGGGTGAGGGAGAGGAGAACAGGGGGTCATTGTGAGCACAGGAGATGCCATACTGGACAAAATTAATTTCCCTTTAGGCCCTTATCTCAATCCTGACAGTGGCTGATATCAGATGCTCCAGCAAAGGCTGCAGAAACTATCTTCACAACACATCTGGGCATCTGTGTGATAGCATCCCCACAGGGGCTCTTCCTGCCAGACCCCCTTTGCTGATCAGCCTACACATGGAAATCAGAAGACTGAGAGCTTTTGTCAGTTTTGCTCTGGCTGATGTGGCAGCCAGAAGGACTTGCACTAATATAGGCTGCTAGCCCAGCTGATTTCCTTTCCTTGATCTGTTCTATGTGTGGTATGGGGTCCTCAGCTCTTGTGGCAAGCACAGACCCATGAGGTATGTCCCTAATCCCTGTGTTCCCACAGACAAGCACAGCCCAAGGTGGACTATAGCCTTTCTAGCTCCATCTAATTGCCACAGGTTGGGGGCTCACCCAGTTCTTCATTCTGCAGTTTTAAACACTATGTAGCAACAAGCCACCACTCTTTCCCTCTGTGAGGGGCCATTCCTGAAGAATGGGTTAGGAGCAGTGTGGAGAACAAACCAAGTGATCCACCCACCACTCCATGGAAGTAATAGAAGGTCCAACAATGCTCCATGGCCCAACTGGAGGGTGTATACCAAAATTTCCAGGTGCTTGAGGCATTAAGTCTGCTGCCTTTGTTCTGCACATGGCAGGACTGATGGATAGAAGAAATAAATTTGAGGAAGGATCCCAGGAACACATCTGGGATTTACTGACAATTGCTGATCTGGGATTTATTGGCAATTGCTGAGCAAGTTGATGGAGTGCAGCATCATAGCAAGAGATCTTTGACAGGTCCTAGGATGACATTCCATAAGACACTGGAGTGTAATGTACAGACCTATTGTACATAGATCTCCTAAGCGAAAACTGACACTATCTGTTCGTACTCAAAGCACAAGGAGACCAAATAAGGGAGAGGGAAAAAAAAAGGAATAAAAGAGCATTAAGAGCATTTATTTGGCTGTAAATGAGAGTTGCTCCCGGCTCTCTTCACAAGATGCTCTTCTGGAGAATTTCTCAGAAACTTGGGTGATCACAAAACCACAGGTGGTGAAACTCTGATCTAATAGATTTTCTGAGCTAAGTCCTTCCCATGGATGTGCTTAGAAGTGAGCCTGGGACTGCCTTCAGAAAGACCTTCCCTCTCCTCAGCACTGCATGGGAAGTTGCAGCATAAACCACAGGGGACCTCCAGGCTCTCAGCTAGTTCAATTCCTCAGGTAGGCTGCTGATAACACTGGAAGGTGTGGGGCTTTGCTTTTGGCCCTCCTGTCCCTTGCATGCACACATGTACATACATGTGCACAAGTGCCAGGGGTTTCCAGGTACTTGATGTTGTGGTTTGAAAGCAAAACCAGTGAGAGACTCCAAGTCAGAAATACAATTTAATAGGAAAAAAGAGAAAAATAAAATACATGCAATAGTACAAAAGAAAAACCACTAACAGAGTCAGAATACAACCTGACACCCTGCTAGTTAGGGTGGTGGTAGCAGTCCAGATGAAATGTTCTTGTTGAAGTAGTGATCCTGTAGAAATCCTGGCAGTGATCCTGGTAGCTCTTGTCCTCTGGAAACCAGTGGTTAAGGGCTGCCTTGGCATTCCAAATCTCAGTTTTTATCTAGGTAGGAAATGTTTGGCTCCTCCCCCTGGGTGGAGCATCTCCCAAAGGGATGATGTAATTTTATCAGTCATGCAAATGGGACTCAGTGGCCCATTAGCAGAAAATATCTTCCTGGAGGAAGAATGGACAGCAGAAAAGATAAAGAACACTGCCCCACCTGGTTTTTAACAAGTGGCCCAACAGCAGAGGATATCTCCCACAGAGATAAGGATCACTGCCCCACTTGGTTTCAACAGATGGTGATAGAATACATACTTTTGGGCACATCTTTACATTGTAACCTAGGGCACTTGAATCTGTGTTTCCCCCAGCTTCAGGATTACATGCTCAGCCAGCAGAAGTGCTTTTGTCCTATTCCCCATGCACTCCCTCAAATAACTAATTTTGGGGAGCACAGGGCACCAGTTCATTGCTACTCATTGATGTTCCTGCTGTAACGTCCTTGACCATGGATCACACCCCTCTGGCCTGTTAAGTGTGTTTGGGCTCACACCACTTCAGCCCAGGCAGGGGCTGCAGCTCACTGTGCCCTAGATGAGCCCCAGGAGGTGAGCACTTGGCTCTCCCTGCTGCCAGCTCTCTGGCTGCCTGTCCACATCTCCCAGCTGCCCTCCATGCCCCGCTGCAGTCCCCAGAGGAGGTGGCTTTTGCTCCCTGCCTGCATCACAGGGTCAGGGCAGCGCTGGCTGTGCGTTGTCGCTGCATGGCGTGTGAGACCAGCAGGGACAGCGGGTCATTCACACGAGTTCTAGCACGTGGCACTTGGCTGGGCACTCCAGCTGCATTAAAGCCCATCGGCACATAAATCAACAGCTCTCCAGGGATGCTCTCTCCATGCACTAGCCCCTTCCCTCTTCTGTCTCCTGGCCTTTGTGGTGAACTCTCAGGCTCATAGGGAGGTAAGTAAGGACACTTGAAAGCTATGATTCACACTTTTAGGCCTATGCTGCCTGATTTTTTAAGGCTCAGAATTATTTGCTGCTGGGACACACCACACTTGTACTTTCACAGCTGCTTTAGGTGTTCATGCAAGAGGCAGCACACAAAGCACTGCCTCGGCAAGAGCCTGCTCTCCATGGGTTAATGCTGCCCTTCCTCGGGAGCAGAGGCAGCTCTGCTCACTGCTCGTTTAAGTTCAAGGTAATGGCAATAGGTAAGATTTCTTGAACTGCTAATGGCTCCTGCTTTGATTCATGTGAGCTTTCTAGTTTCTGGTACTTGGTTTGTAGTGTGGCTTATAATGCCTAACGAAGAGCAGGAAGCAAAGCCTACTCAGAGACCACATGAATTCTTGCACTTTCTTTGCCTTTAAATTAACACTTACACAGTGTCAACATGGAGCTTTCCAGTCCACAGAGATTCGGGGACTTTATCCCCATTTTAAAGTAATTTTTTCTTCAATACTCATTGTTAGTTTGTTGGTTGCTTGGTTTACACTTTGTGGGGGGTTTTTTATTTGTTTTTGTGTTGGTTTGATTTGTTTTTAGAGGTAGCAATAGTTATTTTTAAGCTGCTTACAAAACAAAACAAAACAAAACAAAAAACAAAACAAAACAAAACAAAACAAAACAAAACAAAACAAAACAGCCTTCAATCAGGTTAGGAAAACCCACAAATAATACAAAGGCAGCTATGTGCTGACAGAGGATACTGAAGCATTCTGGACTTTATCACCCCTCCTCACAAGAGCAATGTCTGCCTTTAATAAAGAGCACAAATTCATGAAGTATTCCTTACATGGTAAAAGAGTCCTCTCAGCATATCCTGCCCTTCATATAGATTATAACTACCTCTCCTCTCTTCCTCCCTTTCCCCTCCCCAAAATAAAAGTGCAGTTTGGAGCAAGGGTAACCCTACTATCCACACAATGTAGCTCCACAGCTCAGGGACTGCATCAGCCAGCTCAAGACTGCTGCTCTCCAAGGTTTGCAGCAGGGCAGGGGTGCCAGGGGAGCGAAGGTTGTTCCTATGAAAAGAGTTTGAAACAAAACCTTGGATTTTGAGCGTGGATACTCAGGAAGTCAGAAAATGTACAGATGGGAGAAGGGCAGAATTGTGCCTCTGGCAATACAACCATGTAGAAATGTGTTTAGCTGAATGGAGTAAGATAATCTCAGTGTCACAGAATATGTGTCCATGTCCAAAAAAACTTGCCTCCAATGTTGCTAACACACACGCTGAGGTGGAGGACTGAGTGATGGATTTCTAGCTCCCAAATTGCTCATAACAAAGATCCCAGTAGTGATCCATGCAGATCCTGTTATTTATTCTGTGCATAAACAAAAGAATTCATCCTCTGGGGACTCTCAGTCTAGTTTCTTTCATTAAGAATAAATGAAGTATTAATAACAAAAAAAAATATTACAGAACAAAAATTTTTAAGAGCGTTTTTTTTTTTTTGATTGGAACACATTTCTGTAAAGCTCTGGTTAGAATAAGCAGCTTGTAGTGCAATGTATTTCAAATAGATAGGAATAATGCCCTAAATAAGCAGGCTAATTAGATGTACTTTCTCTACAAAACCACAATTCTAATGTTCCTGTCTCGCTGTAATTAAAGAAGCATTTACCATGCATTGGAACTTTTAATTAGGTCTAACATCTAATAAACTTGGAGTAAACTAACAAATATTTTCTCTGCCAGTGGGTAGTTTTTAATCAGTGTTTAGAGGTTTAAAATTTCAGATAGCAGACATCAGCCAGTGTCTAAAGAGCTTGAAGAGGCATTTGAGCATAACCATTTGAGTAACTGTTGTGCTCACCCCTGTAGTGTTGAGGGAACCAGCCCCCAGTCTTTTCCCTTTGGTAGTTTAATTTTTGTGGGGGGAATTACTCTAGAAACTGTATTTGCACGAGGTTTTCTAGGCTGTGGACTGGGTGTGGGCACCTGCTGGGTGCCAAGTGTGGGTTCCTTCCCCCTTTCAACAACTATTCAGAGGCTGGAGCAGCACTCCTGCTGTAGTCAGTGGAGGTAAAGTAATCTCATTCCCTCCCTAACAGTGTTTAGGAGAGGTGAATGAGAAGATTCCTCTCTGTCTACATAAAGACAGAGCATCTTGGTGCCCATCCCAGATTAAATATCTGAATTACAGACATCCAAAGAGAGGTAAGAGGCCTCTCCCCGCCCTGAACCCCAAGAAAGCCCTGCTAGAATGAGATGGAGTTGTGAGTTTGCTGACATGCCCTGCACAGAAATCAGAGCATGGCCCACAGGGGAGCTATTGGGGAGGAGAGGACATCTCCTGGTGGCAATGGGGTTGCAGGAATCCAGTGGGGACGGCTTGTGCTAGCCATCTAAAGAACTGTGTCCCTTTCCTCAGGAGGGGAGGACAAGGCTGGGGGAACTGGGACCTGGATGATGAAGAGGACAGAGGGACTGGGGGCAGAGCTATATCCATGTGCTGTGCCTTTATGGGGTAGGGAAATGGACGTGGCTCCTGGTGACAAGAGGCTGTGACTAGGAAGGCTGGCAGTCCATCCTAAGCAGTTTGCTATGGCTGTGTTGAGGTTCACATGGCAGTAAGACAGAAAAGACACTGCAGTGGCCAGACATGTACACTGATGGACAGCAAAAATGCACAGAACTGTCTGTGGCTGACAGGTCTGGGTCCAGGGAAGGAGGTCACCTGAGGTCATTAGGACATACTTCCCTGGCAGAGGAGTAGAGTCTGCAATGGAGGAGTGCATCCATCTGCTTTTCCATGGCTGTTTCAGTGGGATCAGACAAGTGTAGACCCTTTAAGACTTGCCCTCTCAGAAAGTTTCCTGTGCAATAGGACAACCCTTCGGAATCACAAAACACAAATCCTTCATGTTTTCCTCTGGAAGGTCCCCACCTTCTAGGGCTCCAAAGCATAAACAGCATATTGTGTCTCTGTGGCATCCTAAACTGCCTCCAGGAACCAGTCATGCTATCTTCCCATGATGAAATAGCTCAGAAATTTCCACATTCTCTGCAGAAGAAGGGGCAGGGGAGTAGAGTATGGGAATGTATGTTAAATGACCTACTGAGGAAGCAAACAGAGAAGTCAGGAGGCACATGCACAGAGTAAAGACTGAGGGTATGCTCTTGAGAAGGGGAGTGCTATGGAGGATTTGATATAGTGAAGAAAACTGGCAGGACGTGGAAGGGGTAAAGACTCAGATTTGGTCATGGAAATGGGGTTAGGACACTTTGGAGGGGCAGGAGGAAACCCTGGATCTGCTGAAAAATGGGCACACAAGACAGTGCCCATGAAGGTAATATTTGCTTCAGTACAACTGACACGTGCCAGTACTTGTGGAACAGAAGGTCATACATTATATTTTTTAAGTCTCCTGCATCTAGGGAATTACTTTAATGTAGTTTGAAGAGGAATAAGTATGTGCCATTACCAATAACAATAACAGCCCTGGAATATTTTCTACCCAAAGATCTCAAAGCACTCCTTTTTGTGATTTATTTGTTGACTCTCTGTGTTCTCAGGGAAGGAAGGATTATAATGATCACCCCCCTTTGCAGGTGGTGAAACAGAGGGTACATAGCTGAGCTGTGGATAGAGCCATGAGTGTTATCTCTCAGCATCAAGTTCCCAAGCCAGTGGTTGGGAAGGAAAAATTTCCAGCAGGTGCCAGGAAAAGCCTCTGGCATCCCAAGGGGCCTGCCCAGGGGGTACATGTCGAACCTTCCTGATATGACTGTGAAGACAGACATTCAGACACCATGAAGGCAGAGCTGAGCAGGCTCAGTCTTGTGCCAGGCAGGCTCTCTGGTGCCCTGGTGCCTGTGGCCTGGATCCCAGCACCAATATGAGGTGCTCAAGCTGCAGACCTGCTTTTGAGAAGCAGATTTACATGGGTGAACCCCAACTCTCTCTCCCCTCACTCCCAGGTACCAGGCTGGTTTCTCACTCACTTACTGTGTGCAATACATACAATGTACACAGATTTATACACCTTTCTTCTTGGCATCTGCTTCAAATCCATGCACTGCTCTGCCTAGGGTTAGGCTTACACCTAGGGTTAGGGTTACACCTAGGGTTAGGGTTACACCTAGGGTTAGGGTTACACCTAGGGTTAGGGTACACCTAGGTTAGGTGTGGTTCAGGAAATTTGATAGGGAAACTTATCTCTGCCTATATCTTTAAGAAGCCTACTAGGAACTTTTCTGGGAGCTACCAATGTAACAGCAACTTCCCAAAAGGCAGGTTTCCACAGTTGTGAAGAAGGTTGTCTCCAGATGCAGAGCAGAAGTTAAAGCATTCCTGTTGTAGTGGGAAAAAGCTCAGACCCTATCTGAACATGGTAGTTAAGCTGCTGTGACACAACCAAAGCACTACCAAAGCCTAGTAGGAGGTTAGTAAAGCCTCTATGTTAGTGAAGCCTCTGCCTTGCTTTTGTCTTACCTCCTGACCCTTCTCATCAATATGACTGTCTGTTTCTTCACTTACTGCCTTTACTAGCTCTGACTGAAATCACACACAAGGAATGCAGACCATCAGAGCCAAGCTCCTGAAAAGGTTTTGCCACTGGGGCCAGCAGCCCAGCCTGTCCTGGGGGTGGAAGGTGGCCTAACCTTGCTTACACTGGCTGGCTCTGCCTCTCAAACTAGTACAGGCTAAAGTGAAAAGCCTGGACTTGCCTTCTGCAGCTGAGCAGGGAGTAGAGTGGCAGCACTGAGAGTTATTGCTGTGGCATTTATGCAGCACCTTGCTATGAATCGATATCTCACCATAATTACCTCATTTGCCCGTTTTTCAAATTAGATAACAAGGTTCAATGCTTGACCAGATCATTCTTCATCCATTTGCATTTCCCTCTCTCCTCTGCAGTGGAGAGGGCTCCTCTCCTATTAATCAGCAGGCCTGGGGTGAGGGGGTTTACACCCTGAAAACCAGTGTCTCCTTTAGTCTCTGATGCCTGAAGGCTGCCATCAGAAGGTGGGAGGCCAGCAGCTGCCCCTCTGGGAGGACAGGGGCTGTGGGTCCGGCTGGCTCCGTGCTGGGATGGGAGGCAGAAGGCGATGAGCTCACGCTCTGTTCAGACAGTGACATTTCCATGGGGCAGGGCTCATCCATCACCGTGCGGTGGCTGAGCAGAGTGTTAACTCTTTCGAGCTGGCTGCCTGCCTCCCGTGCTGCTGCAGCTGGGGGAGCTCAGGATCGGCAGCATCCCTGGGCAGCAGTGTATGGGGTGTGGGGAGAACCCCGCCTGAGCAGGGGGACAGCAAGGAGGACAGGAAACCCCCACCATGACTCGGTGTTTGGGGAACACAGAGCATCTATTTGTAGGGAACTGCTTCTGTTTCACCCCCAGCTCTGGGGAGATTTCTTTTCCCTTTTGAGCCTGCTGCTCTCTTTGCAGAGGACAGGCAGGCTCCCCCCACCACGTTTCCTGCCTGTGCAGGAGCTCACGGTTTGCATCACTGACTGACATGCACCCACCTCTTATCTCAGGGGTTGATTTCCAGCTGAACCCATCACCCTCTCTGCTGTGGCTGGGGCTTTTTTGTTTATTTTGTTCAGCAAAGCATCATGCTCATCTGGGTGGTGATTTGGCTTTTGTGAAAACAGCACTTGCTCAAAATCAGAAGATTATCATATCCTCAACCCCTCTTCATGCCTCATTCTCCTGAGCCAGCCTCCAAGGCAATATCTATTACCAGGTATTACAAGCAAAGCAAATTCTTGTAGTCAGATGGCTCATTAGCTCCTGCTTCTCTGGGGATGCCCCTGTGCCTTTCCTCTGCTCTCTCTCCCCTGTGAGGAGCAAAGGACTCCACCTGTGCCAGGGCAAAATAAAGAACAATTAGACAGTCATTAATCTGCAAGAAGGGAGGGCAGGAGGAGCACCAGCTGCTGAACTGCTGTTGCAAGGCTGAAGTGTGGTTTTCCAGGGCCAGGTGGGAGTGCAGCTTGGATCAGAGATGGGGGAACTGTCTTGTGCCTCTCCCTTGCTGTCAATTAGTACAAGAGGTTAGCCTTATCTCTGAGTAGCCAGAGACCTCAGGAGCAGCTCTCAAAGCTGCAAGCAGATTCTTTGGAGACTAATTGGGGTCTTTCACCTCCTTTTAGCTGCTTCTCAGCAATGCACTCTGGAGTGTAAGTGGGAGAACAGATGCTTAGTTTGCCAGGGAGTCAGCAGGGCTTTACCAATTCCCTGGAGCCCAAGGGGTAATAGAAAGAGACCTGGGAGACACGGCCCTGAAGTCAGCAAGCCACTTTCAATCATTTACCTGCAGCCCTGGCAAATCAGAGGGGTCCCAGATGACTGAAGGCTAGCAAATGTGATGCCCATCTATTAAGGCCAGAGAGATGATCCAGGAAAATACAGGCCTGTCATCCTGATCTGAGTACCAGGGAAGGTTGTGGAGCATGTCATCTTGAGTGCCACCACGTGGCATGTATGGGACAATCAGAGGATTGGGCCCAGCCACCACAGGTTTATTAAAGGTAGGTGCTGCTTAACAAACCTGATCTCCTTCTGTGACAAGGTGACCCACTTGGTGGATGATGGAAAGGCTGTGGATGTATCTACCTGGGCTGTAGTAAAGCCTTTGACACCATTTCCTCCGGGAGCAACTGGCTGTTCATAGCCTGGATTGGTGCACTCTTCACTGGGCAAAAAGCTGTCTGGATGGCTAAGCCCAGAGAGTGGAGGTGAATGGAGTCACACCAGCTGGGGGCTGCTCACAGGTGCTGCTCCCCAGGGCTCAGTGTTGAGAACAGCTCTGTTCAATCTTTACTGATGATCTGGAGGAGAGCATTGAGTGCACCTTCAGTCAGACTGCAGGTGACACCAGGATGGATGGAAGTGTTGATCTGCTGGAGCACAGGAAAGCCCTGCAGAGGGATCTGGACAGGCTGGATCAATGGGCCAAGGCCAATTGCATGAGGTTCAACAAGACCAGCTGCTGGGTCCTGCATGTGGCTGACAACAACACCAAGCAGGGCTACAGGCTGGGGAAAGAGTGTCTGGAAAGCTGCTGGCAGAAAAGAACCTGTGTGTTTAGCCTGGAGGAAAGGAGCCTCAGGAGGCAGTTTATTGCTCTCTAATTATTGCCTGAGAGAAGGGTGTAGTGAGGTAGGGATTGGCCCCTTCTCCCAAATAACAAGTGACAGAACAAGAGGAAATGGCAATGAGTTCTGCCAGTGGAGCTTTAGATTGGGTAATGGGAAAAATTTTACTGAATGGGTAGTAGAGTGGATGAACAGCCTGTCCAGAGAAGTAGTGAAGTCACCATTCCTGGAGGTGCTTAAAAGACATGTAGATGTGGCACTGAGGGACATGGATTAATGTTGAACTTGGCCACGTTGGGTTAATGATTGGACTGAGTGATCTTTAAGGTCTTTTCCAGCCTAAATGATTCCATGTTTCAATGAGGTGCTTTGTGGCAGGGTGGTCCCTGCAATGGCAGCCAGCATGGGGGCTCCCCATCCCCAGCTTTCAGAGCCTGCATGAGGCTCCCTGCTCTGTCCTTCTCTGAGCCCAGGTCCTTGGGCTGATGCTCATCCAACCTGTAAGAGACCACCTGCCTTCTTCTGTACATTCTCCTGCATGAAAACATGTATGGGGAGACCTTTATGCATGTGGGGGAGCTGCTGCTTTGCCAATGTGCTGCAGGGGAGGAATATGTACATCCACATGGAGAAACCTCCCTTTTCCCTCCTGCTGCAGGAGGCTGATGGTGGAATACATGAAACAGTAGCAGAAGTGTCCTATGAAAAGGGAAGGGAAAACACTGCCCAGAGCTCTCCTGGAGGAAAGACATTTCCTCCTGGGGAGAGGAGAAAGGGATGAGGTTGTTCTGAAAAGATGCTCTGGACTGCAGCAGAGTACGCTACACAAGGAGTTTGAATGGCAGCTGGTTATGAGCCCCAGTGGGGAGGGCAGCAGGATTCAGGCTCAGTTATTAAGACCATAAATCATGGAGACAGTCATGGGAAAGGCTGATGAGAAGAGTATCTGCAGCCAGGAATGCCAGGAGGGAGAGATGGTGGGCATCAGAGGCACAGAGCTTCTACACATTGTGTTATTTTAAGAATTTTTCTTTTTTATGGCGGTGCTGTCAGTTTTTTCAGAAGAAGGGACCAAATGATTTTAGGTCCCATTTCCTGAAGACCCAGGCATGAATTCCAGGTTGCTCCTGATACGGGCAAGAGCTGGGGACTGGGGGGTGAAACAGCATTGGCAAGGGCTGCAGAGCTAAAGTGAAAGGCAAGGACAGGGCTGGAGTGAGGCACTGAAGTACCAGGGCCACCTGTCTTTGAGGCAGGGGCCAGCCAGGATTTGAGATTGCACTATTTTCACTGTCAAAGCAGAAGGCAGGTTTTGGTGGGGTGGGGAGGTCAGTCCACAGCACTGTTTGAGCTGTCTGAGGTAGCTGGGAGGGAGCTCTGCAAAGCCAGGTGTGCTGCAGCCCCTTCCCTTGGGCAGCCCAGCACTGATGGCTTCTCTGCTGCCCTGCTGCTTGTGGTCAGCTCTGATACCTCTGTGCTGTGCTCTAGGTGTGATGCCTAACTACCTGAAGGGTACAGCAGGCAGATCCTTGTCCACTTGCAGCTGCCCAAGCCTCCCAGATCTCCTTAGGAGCTGTCAGCTCTTTCTGGTTAATGCTGAGATCTCTCAGAAATATCTGGGCAAGGAGAGGCAGTCACCCACAGCTGTGCAGCCAGTGTGCCTGGTGACTGCACTTTGCTGTTGGGCTAAAGGCAACTGCCTGGCTCTGGCTTAGCTCTGACTTTGGTTTTGGCTCTCACTCAGAGCATCAGGCACAGCTGGAGCTGCACAGGAACACATAGTGAGCTTTGGGCACTACCCATGTACTGACAGCAGCCTCTGGCTTGCTGCAAAGCCCATTCAGGACACTGGGTTAGAAGAGGCTGAGTCTTGTTAGTGTACATCTATTGAATGAAGGATATATCAGAGATTTTCCTCCACAGTGTAGCTCTTTCCAGAGGCAGATGAAGTTGAATTCATCCATGTAGCCCATGAGAGCATAAAAACTGGTCCTGGTGTTTTGAGCAGGTGAGGTGCCAACCAGGCTGAAACAAAGCAGGAGCCTGTCCAAAGGCTGCAGTTCAATGTTCAGGCACGGGATGGGACCCCCTTCTTTTCATTGGTGTGGAGCATTTCCTGATGTTTGCTCAAGCAGGAGGTGATACCTTTGATCTGCTGTGTGGTCTTCTGACAGGCTTCACTTGCAGCCCTGCACCTTGCAGGAGCAGGCCTGGCCCTTCTTGTCCACTCTCAAGAAAAACCTTCCAAGGTGTGTCAGTCTGACTTTTGCATGGAGCAATCTGTGATGCATCTGCCTTCCCTCGTGCCCAGGGCCTCATATAGGATGTGGACAAGCCCTGTAGGGAGGGATGTGCCATCTCTGAGCTCCAGCTGCCAAAACCTTTGGCTTGCCCTGGCATCCCCCATCATACCCTGCAAGGTGCCAGGCTCTGGACTAGCCTGTCTCTTCTCAAGGCAATGTGTAATAATTAGGTAATTAGTCCCCATTCCCTCTCTATGGCAGGGAGGAGTACTGGCTTGGTGCCAAACCAGAGGTACAGGAGCAGGCAGTGGTCTTGCCTTAGGCTGCATGAGTGGAGCGAGTGGGAGGCTGCAGCATCCCAAGCCCTGGGTGCAGCAGGCTACAGGGCAGCCAGCCCAGGAGACCAGGCTGCACCATCTGCCTCCTTCCACTGAGGGTCCTGAGTGCAGCAAAGAGGATCAAGATACAGCCCAGAGAGGCTGAAGGGAGTCAAGGTGGCTGTGCTCACACAAGGTGGGACAGTGCTGCTAGGCCATAGAGGGAGCAGGGCTCCCAGAGATCAGAGATCCAGTGGTAGCGAAAATCCAGGAATGATCTGTAGCTGGCATCAGCACAGGGCTACTGCTGACAGAAAAGGGCTGGGGTAGGGAGTCAGGTTCAGTCAGAGCCCTCGTGGGGATGAACGTGTGGCATGTATAGAGGGCCACATGATGGAAGAGTGTGATAGTGTGGAGAAATGCAGCTGGAGGGAGGTGCCCCTCCATCACCAGATACCCAAACATAAGCTAATCCAACAGGTCTCCCCCTTGCTGTCCTCACTAGGCTGATGGACAAGGTTTTCCCAGCCAGACTCAGGACCCAGCTCTGCTCTGGGACTCACATGGGCTGGCAGGATGCTACTGTGGTAGGCTGCAGCTGCAGTCTGTATCTCTAAATCTTCTCTGCTTTTTAGGTCACTTTGTTCTGCTTATAAATCCTGGTCTTGTCTTACAAACCATAAATCTTCCTCTACAGTCAGCACCATTTATTTTTTTCTCTGGTCTTTTTAAAATAACAGGGTCAGAATATTTAAAATCCAGATTGTTGCATTTTCTGTGGTTTTGGCTCACAACAAGTATTCCCTTCCACCCTGGGAAAATGCCACAGACCTGTGGCCAGACAGCCTTGCTTAGGAGTTTGTAGGAAGAGAGGAATAGGGAAAAGGGATTCCAAAGGATATGCTGAAATAATCTGCCACTCACACAGCCCTTGCATGTATGTACAATTCTATGCATGTGTGTGGCACACCTGATGCACCCATGTGCCTGCAGCCTTACCTTCCCTGCTTTCACACAACCACCTCTCTTCACTGAGACACAGCCTTGCACAGATCAGAGCTACATCTTGTCCCTCCACCTCTAAGTCTCATACCCTCATATCCAATCCCAGGCAGCTGGCAGGGAACAAGTGGTTCTCATCCTTCCCCTTGCCAAGCACGGCTGTTCACACAAATCTGGCTCTGCCATCCCAGCTTGCTGCTCTGAGCCTTTACACCCTCCCCAGTGTCAGGAGCTACTTCTCAGCAGCCTCCACACCCAGCTGTGCTCCTCACCCCTGCCTGCAAGATGCTGGTGGGTGCACCCCTGCCAGAAGCAGCAGCTCTCCTCTGCTGCCTGCCCTGGGAGGGGGAGACACTCTGTGAGAGTTGGGTTCATGAGCTGGCACAGAGGTAAATAACCTCTGCCAAGCACCAGGACAGCCCTGCAAGGGATCAGGAGCCTGCCAAAAAGTCGTGTGTGATGGTGCAAGGCCAGCACTCCAGGCTCAACTAGCCTGGAGCCTGCAGATGTGCAGTGAAGCACCCGTGAGTCTGCATTACCGTTCTCTTCCTAATGACTGCACAACTCGTGTTCCTGCAGGTTTCACGTGAAGGGCTCCACTCACTTGAGCTGCAGTCAATACTCCTTTCGATCTTCATCACTCACTGTCTGGCTCCAGGCTTTATTTATTGCACAGCATCAAATCACCAAGCCAAAGACAAAAATGGCTTGCTCCCTTGTGGCCCTTTTGGTGGGCATTCCCAGAGATCCGGCTTTAACGAAATTAGCATTGCTTCTACCTTTGGAGGTGATATTGCTGTCTGCAGTGCACACAGGAGGGACTGAGCTCTAGCAGCTGTACAATCAATAGTACAGAGCACCTTGCAGGAACAGCCTGAACCTCAGCTTGGTTTCTAATCTGCCAGCACATCCTCTTCTCCCTTAGGGAAGAATTGAAACATAAAGCTTGGGAATGTATTAGTGTGCAGGTAGTGAGAGTGACTGCAGATGGGGGATCAGGCAAACACAAACTAAACAGTAAATTCTGGGTTATCAGAGGTAATCCCCAATGGTGGTGCCCTGTCTGAGAGAGCCAGAGCCCAGGCTTTTACAGTATGTGTCATTTTACAGCTGACAACACACTAAAAAATTTGAGTGCTTCTGTAAAGCAGACCTAGTGTGGGGACAAGCAGAACAGCAAGAATTAACAATTCATGACAAAAATGAAAAGTTCTAGGACAAAAGGTAATGGCTGGAGTAGACTCCAGCTCTCTGGGTGATTTTAAACAATCTTACATTTTCCCTCTTTGGCTGCCCCCCTCTACCTCATTTCCCTCCCAGCCTGTGCCTTTTCCTTCAAAATACAGCCTGTTTTCCTGCCCAGACTCACAGCTGCTCTGGCCTGTGTGCAAAGGGAGAGGGACTCTGAGGAGGTCATGGCAGAGTGGGACTCTGTGTCTCAACATGTGCATGACAAGGGTGAGCTGAACTTGGGCACAAATGACAGACATGAGTGCTATGTGCATGCATATATATGCAAATATATAATATATATGTATGTTACATATATATATACATACATACACACATGTATTGTTTCATAGTGCTTTCCACTGAATCACCACAGTAATTCCAGTATCTAGCTCCCTTCAGACTCCCATCTGGAACAACTATTTTTCATTATGAGAGGGAAAAAGGAAGCATGTATTAGGCATGATTACTTTTATAGAATCAAAAAATGAAACATCTTCTTTGCCAGTGGGTTTCACAACTGCTTGCTGTGAGGGAGGCTGAAATGCTGGGTTGTTTTGGAAGACCCTTCTGCATTGCTTTGAGCCCTACCCCAAACTTTGTCCAGGCAGCTCAAGACACCACGGAGTCATCATCATTAACACCAGCTCAAGTGGAGGGTATGGCTGTAGCTTATGTGATCCACTGCCCCAGAGTCAGGGTAGGCACCTGGGTGCTGTTTTTATTTTAGGATCTGGTGAGGTTCAGCCAACAGCAGCTCATGGCACATAAAACAAACCTATGTCTGGCTTTCACACTCAGTTCCCTTGTGTTGTTCTTAAGGGCTGGGATGAGGCAAAGCTAATTTGAGCTGAGTAGCCCTGCAGATGTCATGGCAGAGAAGACATGTTCACCCAAGAACAACTTGGGCATCACATGGGTCATGGTTGGCATTGGCCATTCTCTGATGGGTCCATGGAGTAGCTGGACTCCTGCTGGAGACCTGGGGTGGAGTACCAGGACTGGGAGCCCTGGCACCACACTGACAGCCCAGGGCTGTTGGCTTGTTTCACATCTACTAGTCTTGGAGCTGCTGCCTTGGCTCATGTTCTTGTGGGAGAAGTCAAGAGCAAAGGACAAAAGGATCAGTTTTGAGCATTGTCATCAGAAGCCAGCAGCCTCAACAGCTGCAGGTCTGGGATGGGATGGAGAGGTTTAGAAAAGGCAGGGGGAGTGCTGGGTAAGGGAACATCAGGGAGGGCTCTGAGGCACTCACTTCACAAGGGTTCCCCAGCAGTAACTGCCCCAAACCTGCCTGTGCCATGTCCTGTGCCCAGCCCCTGTGCTGGGGCTTGAGCAAAACTGAGAAGCCTTCCCCAGCGACTTAACCAGATGTTTTGGGAAGACTCTGGGTCAAACACTGGCACATGCCTCAGTGCTGGGCAGCAACACAAGCTCCTCCCTGCCCCAGCCACTGTGAGCACCGATGGCAGGCTGCACCTGTCACCCCAACCCCACAGAGAGGGACACACAGGCTCACCCACTGGAGTACTGCAGCTTTATTTGAATGAAACAATCCACGTTGAGTCTGTAGGTTACACGGCGGGTGCACTGGGGCTGGGGGGAGGTGCTGGATGAGGCAATGCTTATAAAACATCTCACCCTGTTTAAAAGGTTCAGTTCAGTCCCTTTGTGTTTTGTGCTTTTAACCTTGTGGACGGCTTGGTACCATGGTGCAAGAGGGTCCCAGCTGCACTCGGTGTGGTGATGGCACCTGGGAGATGAGGAGTGGGGATGGGACGAGACAGGGTGGCCATGGGGGAGGTGGGTGGAGATGAGGCTCTGTCCCAGGATCCCACCTAGGATACTGATAGCAAAAAACCCAAGAGACACCAGAGGACCCCCCTCCCTCCTCCACACTATCCCCAAACACACAGACTTAGTCTGTCACTCCATTTGGGGGGCTGCTTCCAAACACTTCTATCAGGTCAACCAACACTTTCTTACTGGCCTTGGTGACCTGGAAGTGTGAGGCAATGCAGTCCCACTGGGACTGGATCCCACTGAAGAGGCTCACTGTTGGGCCTGAGCTGGTTCTCCCTGCACCTTGGGAGTTGAGGATGGGATTTTGGTGTGATCCCCTTCTATGGGATCCAGGGATGAAGTCTGCTGCTGTCTCTCCAGGCTGGAAATGAAACACTTGGTGAGGGTAAGCGAGGAGCAGGGGGTGGAGTGAGAAAGAGTGTGGATGTCACTGTCTGATGCTCACTTCTGGCCAAAGGCAGATGTCAGAGCTCTTTCCCCATGAGACAGTTGTATCTTGGATAATGGCCTCTTTCCTCTGCTATGTGTACTGTGACACAGGCAGGATGGTTCTGACTGGGGAAAAGGACCCAAGCAAAACCATGCTGGCACCAGATTTCCCATTCCATCTAGAGATTAGAGGCTCTCTCCATGCTGTCAGGCAAGGGCTGTGACTAAAACCACAAAGAAGAATCATGTATCTGCAGCATTCACAGCTTTTAGGGAATGTCTTGAAATGAACATGTGCTGTGGAGCCCCTGGAATGAGATGGTACATCTCATTCCAGATCCCAAAAACTGGAAAACAGGCCAAACTCATCTATTTGAAAGCACTGACACTAGGCCACTTTACCCAGCTTTAACACCAACAGTTACATTAAAGTGCTGAGAAGCTGGGGATGGGGAGCAGAGAACAAACAAGGCTTGACAAGAGGAAAAGGTCATCTCCAGCAAACTCTGAGAGAGTTTTCTTGTCTCAGGATGCTACATGCATAGGAAAGCTTCTTTGCTTCAGGTCTGTAAATACCTTCCCTCATCAGCATCTGAATTTCCCAGGGAAATGTCTAGTGCTCACCCTTGCTCAGTCTCTGTGTGGTACGTGCTGCCACCCATACAAAAGACCCAAACACTACTCCAGTCAATGCCTGTGGCATTTTATAGACAGACTGGTATCTATATTCTCCTCTCAGCACAAGCTAGGTGCTGCCTGAGCTGACCATGCTGCTACAGCCTGGCTGTTGCTCTGTTTACTGACACCCACAGCTGGTTCTTGAGAACAAGGCCCACTGAGACATGATATACCAAATGCCCCACCTTTGAAGGTGCTCCAAGTTAGAGCATGGACTGTGGAGAAGAGAAAGGTGGGGACTTCACCTCCAAAAGGGGCCCTGTCTCCTCCCTGCTGCATTTCTGGCAGCTGCAACACACCCACACCTCAGTTTTTAGCTTTGATCCCTCTACAAGCTGCTAAGATAAACACCTTACCAGTGCTGGACCTATAGTGCAAGCAACACCTGGAAACAGCTTCATGTCAGCACCACATCACTGATCAGGGCCACCAGAAGAGAACCACTTGGTGCCTGCCTGCAGAGGCTGTAATGCAGAGAAAGTGGGGTTGCACTTGCTCTTAGCTAGTCTGGGCTCAGCCTTGAGCTGTGGTAACGTTGAGAACAAAGGAGGTGCAGCTCACCCAGAGTGGCAGAGCAGGACTGCTGACACCTGGCACGTTCCAGCTCCTACCCAGGGCCCGCCTTTGCTGAGGCTTGCTGCAGGTATGCAGCTTCTGAAGATCTTGGAGCATCTCTCCATTGTAACAGCTGGGCTTTACACAACTGGAAGCCACTTCACTGCCTAAATGGCAGAACCAGAGCCCATCTCCCCCAGCCAAAGCAGATCCCCACTGGCTCACAGCAGCAGTAGCAGGGGAGCTTTTATCTTCCTGCAGACTTGGCTGGCAGACAGGACAGAGGCACAGGGGTGGTAGAGCAGACAGGTACCCCTCACTTGGCTCCAAGCTTCAGGCAAGGGCCCAGCCATCACAGCACAAGGCACATCCATCACTATGAGCTCTGGGCACTGGATGGCAGCTGTCCAGCTGGCCCTCTCTTATATTGAGTTTAGGCCATTCTAGGGGTAAGATATCCCACTCTAAGTCGAATACTCATAGCCCAATTTCCTTTCAGAACAATGGAAGCACAAAATTTTGTCTCATTCCACAGGAGCAAATTAGCAAATAAGCCATAGCAAATGCAAGCAAAGCCTGGATTTACCACAGAACTGCACAGCTCTCTACAAAAACCTCTAATCACCCAGCTCTACCTTTGCACCAGTAAAGAAAGCATGTCTCCCTTTCCCTTGTTCTCTGCCTCATGCTAGAACCATGAAAGGCAGCAGAGAAAGGACAGTGCTCAGAAGGACCAGCCCTTTGCAGCTTTCTCCACTGTTCACCCATGGGAGAACAGTGGCTTGCCTGCCTTCCTCATGTACAGATGTGCTGAGCTGGACTAGTGTATTTTACTGGGAAATCTGGTTTCAGGATTTCCTTTAGTCTCCTTGCCCAGCAGCCTGCCATCAGTGAAACAAAGGGCAATGCACTGTGGAGCTCATCTTTTCTCTCTCCTTTTCCAGAGAACACAAACAAGTTCTGTTCCATCCTTTCAGCCATGCATGGGGCTGTTGTGAGCCTTCCTTTGCCTCTGGTGAAGCCAGAACATGGCCCACACTAGGTCCCTGATGGAGCCCTGAAGTGCTCCTGCTCCACCACCACCACCAGGCAGCCCCACCAGCCCCTCAGGCTTTGCCAGGGCTGCAGGGAGCAAGATGGAGAAGGTGCCAGAGCAGATCTAGGTGATCTGGACCAAGCCACACAGCACAGGGACACACAGTAAGCCTTGCTGTCTGTCTCTGGAGCCAGCTCTCCTTTTGAGAAAGGATGCTTGATGGCAAAGCCACTGAGCACGCACCTGAACCACAGCCCAGGGTCTGGGTGTCAGGCACACATCTCAGACAACACAGAGGGGGATGGCACTGCTTTTCCATGGGCAAGAGGTTGTCCTGCAGACTACAGCTCCCTGCAAGCTGCACCCTCCCCCTCTCTGGAATGGCAGTCACAAGTAGCCCTGGGCTGTCCCACAGTGATCCTTGGGATGTTTAAATCCTCCAGGACACAAGTGGTCTGATGTGACCATACCAAAGTGTAAGTAGCCATCAGAAGACCCCAAAATCCCCTGTGGTGTGCTGGGTGTGCCAGATGGTCAGGCAAACCAACATGTGCCTTAATCCCAAGGGAAGTACTGAAAGCACACATATACCACAGCTATCATTTGGGATGCTGGGTGTACCAAGGCTGTTCAGCTCCCTGCTGGAAACCAGCAGCTGAGAGTTATTACCATGGAGTGCAAATTTGGTCAGGTTAAAATGTAATATCCAGAGCTCTCTAGCATTTTTCTTCTGTAAAAGCCTTTTGTCTCAGGATGAGCACTTGTGCCAAAGCAAATACAAATACAAATTACAGCAAATACAAATCGTGGCAACAGCCTGCACAGGGTCCTGCTGCTGCACACTTGCTGTTATGAACAGGCAGGCACCTACATGGAGGGCAGCCTGGAAAACACAATGGATTGGGGCAGTTTAAAGGGTTAAAAGTAATCTCTCCCAAAGCCAGGAGTGCCAGGAGGCCTATCCTTTGCACAGGAAATACTCACAATACAGCTGCTTGTCAAGACTGAAAAGCAGGCTCCTTCCCCCTGGGTGCAAGAGCTGGGCATCAGTAGGTGCTGTGGCACTGTCCCAGCACACCCAGCTCGAGGCACAGAGCCCATGGTGACATGTTCCTCCATGCTGATCCCAGGACACCCAAAGGCACCCAGGAGGCAAAGGGGTGCTGCAGCATTTCCAGAGAAAAATGGGTATCTGCATGGTGCTGACAGACAAAGGTGACTAAAACATCCTGAAGCAGCAGCTTCCTGGCTCTCTGCTTTAAAGAAAAGGTTTGTCTCTTCAGGTGGGGTGAGGTGACACCATTTACTCCATAGAGGAAGGAAAATGCCCTGGTTCCTTTGCCTGCCCCTGCTGCAGGCAGCATGAAGGACCCCCTGGCAATTCCCACAGGTAAAATTCCCTGCCTCAGCCTTGCTGAGAGCTTAGGGGGAGCAGGGTTTGCTCCTGACATTTCATGCTGGAGACATGGGCAGTGGTGCAGGGATGCTTCTCCCACCACCCAGGCTGAGAAGCACTGGCACCAACCCAAAAGCTGGGTGCTTGTTGGCACAGAGGAATCCAGACTCTGCTCTCCCTTTGGTTGTAAAGTATTTTTTTGTTGTTGTTCTGGAGTAGTGTGCCCACAGGATTTTGTGTAGAAAGAAATTAAATTTCAATACTTTGAAAAGCAATAGGGAATAAAATATGATTTGTATCACGTTTGCTACACTCATTCTCACATGTTTAAATTATTTTTGCAAAAAAAATTGCCAGCCTAAATATCTGAAGGGCCTCCCCCACCTCCATTTTCCCCTGATTGCTACTATATTTTTTTTCCAGAATAAAACTAGTTCCCAGAGAAGGGCTCCCTATCACTGCTGCTACAGCTGTTCTCCAGGCAGCACACTGTGCAGCTCTGCTGGAGCAGCTCTGCATGCCTGCCAGTCAGGAATCCCAGAATATGCTGAGTTAAAAGGGACCCACGAGCAGTTCCCAAACCACTTATGTGCTATGCAAAGCTTTTCATATACATGAAACATTTTTTCACTCCCATACAGCTGGGAAAGGTTGCACTCAGGTGTTCCTAATTACTTAACTCCAGATCAAACAAAACATATTAGGTCCATCGCTTTCCAGTGGCTGATCTCAGTGGAAGAAAAATAGTCTATTATTATTACCAGTCAGGAGCTGCATTTCAGGGCAAGCAGGAGGAATTGATGTTCATATTGTTAAAAGCCATGGATTAAAGTTCTGTCGATGACCTGCTATTTGGACTTGCACTGAACTGTAGAAAATTATAATTAAAAAGTATATTTTTCAGAATACGATGAACAACTACAAAAAAGAGGTTTCAAATGTAAGTTTCTTTGTAAGCCCCACTTGTAACTACACTGTAGCATTCACTACTTCTAATATCTACAACCTATACCCAGGAGCCTGCACACTCACATATTTTCTGTTCTATACCCTGAAAAAAAATGAAATCGAGTATATATCGGCTAACACCCACACAGCATTCTTCCTAATGTATTTCTACAACTACCAAGCAGAGGTCTCCTTGTAAATAAAAGCAGTCTCTTAAATTTATATTGCACTTTTCTTCTGCAGGGACGTTCATACTATATACAGGAATAATATCCACCATTGCTGAAATGCAGCCACTTTTGGAGTGGAATAAAGCAGCTACTCGATAGGCACAGAGCAACATAAAACACCAGGAAGAGAAACATAACATTGGGACTGCAACAGATATTTAAGAAGACAGACAGTAATTAAGTTTAGGGACTGTAATTTAGCCAGAACACTGTGAAAAATGTGAAGGGATTTTAATTGGAGGGGGTAAGGAGCATGGCTTTACATCTCACCTGGGATGCATTACCACCACAAGGAGACTTGCCTCTCAGGCATGGGGTAGTAAACCACAAATACCATTACCCTCAAAGAAGAGGGACATACCTCCCTCCACCCCATCACGGCACATCTTTCCATCCTTGCTGCTGAAGTGCCTCTTTGATACCACCTTTCAGCACATCTGCCAGGGAAATGAGGTCTTTCCTTTTGTCCTTGGTACTTCTGACAAGCAGAAGCACTTGGGTTAATGACTTTCCCCCAAACTCACCACCAGCTGCTTTCTAGCCAGAGGTAAGAGCAGAGGTCTTTGTGGGAAGGGGCTTCTGAAAGTTTTACTGAAGCTGATGGACACCTGACAGCAGGAGAAGGCTTCACCTCTGGCTGGAGCAACCTCCTTGCTCTGCCCTGGACCTCTGGGCACCAAAGGGCTTCTTGCCCCCCGTGCCATGGATTGGTGTGGTGATGCTCTTGCATCCTTCCTTGCAGGGGCATGGACTCCCTCCCTGCAGGTGACCCTTTCTAACCTTTTGCTGACACTTGCCTCACAGTAATGTTTTGTCCATCATCCTGAACCTTCAGGCTGCACCTCCCCAGCCCCACAGCACCTCTGATGCCCATGGAACACCAGCAAAACCTGGGTGCTTGTGCAGCCTGGGCTGAGCAGTCCGTAGAAGCAAACCGACAAGGGCCTCTGCCTCAGAGCTTGGAAGGTGAGATGGTTGCCCTGGGCTATCTCTTACTGATGGGGAAGCACTCCTGTCTCCAGCTTCTGCCCAGCAGAAACCTCCTGCAACCAGCAATGCCACACAAATGACAGATCCTGATCCTGACAGATGAGGAACCATTGTGAAGCTCCCAAGTGCCCCTGGAAAGCACAGTCTCTCTCCTAGGAGTGAAAGTGGAGTCTTACCAGGAGCAGGGTGATGACTTCTGGCCTTCAACAAGCACAGAGGAAAGGAAGAGCACGGGGCTGAAAGAGCTCAGCCTAAACAGGGGCAGCACTGGCTGCCCATGAACATGGCAACAGACAGCAAGACACAGAATTGCTGCCAGCACCCACTGCATCCCATGACACTGCCTGGCCCTGGGCAACAGCCATGGGTTTCCTGGTCAAATGTGCACTGTGATTGAGGTCTGGGCTCTGGAGGGAGGAGTGGAGACAGAAAAGAGACAGTCCCAATTCTTGGAAATGGAGAAAAGCAGAATGAGCTGGGGAGACCTGTATCATACCCTCCCACTGCCTTGAAAGGCCTCCTGTGAAGGTCCCCTTGTCCCTCAGAGCTGATGCCCTTTCTGGTGGTGGCTGGATCTCCTGGAAGTTAAGGAAGAGCTTTCCCCCTCCATCAGTGAAGGCAATGAGGTCCCAGCTGTGGCTGGAAGCTGAGCAGTGCAGGAGGCAGCAAATACATTCAGGTGATTTCAGACAAACACAGCTGTCTTAGAGAAACTGATATATTAATCAGAAATGGGCAAGCAGCCATGGGTACTGGGTCTTCAGTGAGACAGCTATCTTAACTGTGGTGCTCCAGATAGGGATTTTGGATGGGGTGTCCCTTAGCAGGAAGAGTCACACTTAATTAATTGCCAGTGTGGGCTAGTAAACCCCAATTCACAGCCTGTGGGGCTAACTCTGCCCTGTGCAGGGAGGTAAGTCATGCCCAGAGCTGCTTCCAGATGCAACAAGGCTGTCACAGCTCCTGTTTGGCTGGTGCAGGGCAAATCCTTCTCCTGGGGGTTCATCTGGAGCAGCATGTGCCTCTGCCTTGAGGAGGTTAGGCCAGACCTGCTACAGGTCTGCAGCAGAGGGAAACACCTGCTTTACCCACTCATGATACCATCAAGGAAAAGATGAATTTCCCCCATCCCTGTCCCTTGCTCCTCAGTGGCAAACAGAGCCACAATTCAGCACAAGCCCCTCTTTCGGGTCAACTTCCTGCCTGCATCCTGCTTGGAGCAGTTTCCTGCCTGTTCCACCTTCCAGCTCCTCTGCCCACTGCCCTGGCAGTGGAAACTGAGTGCCTGGGTGGCTGCACGTGCTGACAAAATTCAGCAGCCTCAGCCCTGAGCAGTGATGCTGTTGGCACCTTTTGCCCACGCTGCAGGGAATGCACCGTGCATGCAGAAAGGCCTCGGGAGGTGAGAGGGCAGCACTGGAGCTGGGGTCATGAGCACAGGACTTGCTGTCTGGCTGAAGAACATTTAAATGCCTGATTTTTCCCCTAATCCAGAGAACTTGAGGTGGAGGAAGCAATGGAATAAAAACCAAAATAAATAGGTAACAAAATAAAGGCAGAGAAGCAATCCTGTGTTTAGGGCTGAGGCGGTCATTATCCCAATATTCACAGGGGGAAGCCAATGTGCAGCTGCTCCACCCTTCCAGTCCCATCCCATCACATCCCATCCCTCAGCCCCACAGAGACCAGACTTTTCTGTCTGCAGCTCAGACCTGCTCCCTATCCAGCAAGAGTGCTGGGAGACAGAAGGGGGCTCTTGGAGCTGCAGCTGGATCCAGCCAGGACTTCACCACTCAGCGTGGCCCATGTCATCGGTCCCCTCCTTGCTCCATCTTCCTCAGGCTGGGGGATGAGAAGCACAGAGAGGTGGGGAAAGGCCAAAGCAAACCACACTGGGGGCAGTAAGTACAGGAGGGCCTGGAAGATGTGGGTGGATGGAGACACTGAAGCACATGCGGTGCGAGGCAAGGCGCTCCGGCACGCGGGGCGGCTGCTGCCCCAGCCAGCAGGAAAGCATGAGGAGACAGGGGAGTGCTGCAGGGTACCATCCACTAAGCTGTGGGCTCTGCAGCAAAGAAGGTAAATGTTCTGGTAGAAATTTGTGCTTTAATATATTTTTGTTTGTTTGTTTAAAACAAGTTCCCATTTCCCTGAGGAAGCCCTGTCCGACATTCCCAAGGAAACATGGGTGTGGTTTTTTTTCTTCCTTCATTTGCTCTTCACATTTCTTCATTCTTATTTTTTGTGTTTCATTCCTTCTTTTCTTTGTGTGTTTCTTTCCTTCCTCTATCTCTCTCTCACTCTCTCTCTCGTGCACGTGCTTTTTAAAAAAAGTTTTGTCTTTATTTTTAAATTCTGTTCTAGACATTATGACTTTCTCGAGGAGTGCTCCAGTTCTGAACCAGATCCCTTTGCATGGTCATGCCTGTCAGTCTTTGGTAACATATGGACACTTTGGTGTGCCAGTGAGGAGGGGAGGAAGAGGAGCAGAGGTGGCTGAGTAGGAAAGGAGCAGGAATGTCTTGGTCCGAAGACAGGAGCGCTCGCTTGCCATCATCTGAGCAGCACGTAAAGGAAGAAAGTCAATGGGCCACAAAGCCAAGGGCTGAGCAGGGCTGGGACACCGCTTCCTGGAAGAGCAACAGCTGCTGGCCAAGAAGGAAGAGAGAATTAGTGAAGGGACAGACACAGACCTCATCAAACAAGTCAGCACACATCCATGTCTTCTCCCACCCTGAAGCACAGAGAGCTCCCTGATCTTTTGGAAGATACTTTGAGCCTTTCCTGGATGTTCTCAAGGTTCCACAAAACTATCTTTGGAAAAAAAGTTGGATCTTAGACACTTATGCAATCCAATTCTCCTTTCTTCCCCAGAACTTTCAATCTGAGTCAAACAAAAGACCCTCATTGTGCTATGGTTACATTCTAGGCTAAAAGAAACTTTTAACTGCACCTAAAATTTTGAAAATTTTGAAAGAGTGCTCTGACTTTTGTTTTCATCTTCATCTCTGGAGTTAAGAAAACTGCCAGAAGTGACTCTTACTGTGAAGGTTTTCTGGCTTCAAAAATAAATAAACCAAACTGAACCTTGCTCTCTAGTGCCTGTGTGGCTCTGTTTGCATACTCTGAACATCTGCTGTCTGGCCCACCTGGAGGACACAGGCAGGGCTGAGGCAGACAGCACACCAGTGGTTCCCACCCAGTGTCTACAGACTGCTTACACCTTGCTGTGGCTTCAACCCACGCTGCACCCTAGTGAGAGTGGAACTGTCTCTATTACTGCAGTGCTGGCACCAGTCCATGTGGGTGGACTGGAGTTTAGTGGGATTTAGCCTGGCTGTGCTCTCTGTCAGATGGCAATGGAAGGAAGCACAGCCCTCCTTGTTCCATGCCCCAAAGAGCAGATTTTTTTTTCTGAGTAGGGCTGACTTAACACTACAGAGGCCATTAAAGCCTGTGGAAGATCTTCCCCTTTTCAAGGTTTTCATAACTAGAGTTTCCCATGAAGTGAGATATTGCAGAAGTCCTTAGCTTTTTTGGGATGGCACCTCCTGGTTGTTCCTTTGACTCTTGCTAACTCTCGACTGCATAGAACAACCCCAAGATTCTGACAGCCCCTCTGGTGACTTCTGCTGGATGGATCAACCATCCTGTTGAGTGCCACCAACCCGTCAGTGTGCCCTGAAATCAGCTGTGCACCCCTAGCATGCACATTTGTGAATGCACTGCTAGCAACCTGCTTGCCTCTGAGGCAGAGTTTCACAGTCTCACCCTTATTCGGTCCAATTGGCTTCCTTGGGCAGTCCCCCTTTTTCAGAGTGACATCATCGATGGCAATGTCCCCCTCGTAGCTCGTGCCCCGGACACCTTCAAAGATGATCTACGAGCAGAGCATGGGAGAGAGCCCAGTGTGAGGCTGCAGCTGTGGAGAGCCCTCCCTGCACTGCAGGGCTTTGCAGAGACAAGCAGGACACGGAGCAGATCTTATCAGGCCCCTAAGAGAATTATTTCCTTCGTGTTTCTCCAATATTCACAGGATCTGGAAAGCCAGATCTTACTGTTTATGGGACCAACCTCTTTGTGCTGAGCATCTGTGCAGTAATAAATGTGCATTAGAGCTCTGCTTTATTATGTGTCCTGCTCTAACAAGCCAACCAATACTGAACAGAACTTGCAAGAGTAACTACATTCTTCTTTACTATTTTGAAGTATGCAAAAGCACACTGGGCATTTTGCCACAGAGCCACAACTTGACCAGCCTGTACAGAGCAGCTCTCACAAACAACCCTACAGCAGCAAAGTAGCCTGTTGGGTAAAAACCTCAGCCATAAAAGCTGCCCACTGAAAGGGCAACTCAATGAGCACATGCAGAGTGCCCAGTTCATATTCACAAGTGCTCCTAGAGTCCTAAGCAAGGGGCACAGCTGAGGTGGGCTCTGCAGCACATGCTAAAAGAAACATCTAGCACTCCCACTTTACACCAACAGGCCAGCATCCCCCAGCTGCTCAGCACTGAGGCACCCGTCCATCACACAGACATATCCAAAAGGAGCTGCTGACAAGCAGTTTCCAGACCAGCAATAATCAGAAAATTTATAGTGCCAAACTGATGCTTCCACATAAAAACCTCAGGGAGAAGAGGACTTGACTTCTGTGCATCCACCAAGCCTTTGCCTTACCCCAGTGACCCTTGGGGTTGAGATCTCCCAGTGCCCTCCCTTGTGCTCCACTGGCCCCTGTGCTACAGAGGAAGATGTCTGCCAGGAAATCGACATCCCTGGCACAGGGACAGGGCAGGAGGCTCCTTGAGGGCTTGGCTTACCTGGAAGGGCCCAGGCGGGTTGATGGGCACATGTGCCTGCTGCCACATGTTGCCCCGATTGCCACTGAGGGACCAGACCTGGGTGTCGATGGCTCGCTTGTTCCGCACGCGAACGAGCAGGTTCAAGGAGCCTGCAAGAGACAAACAGCCCTCTGGCATGCTGGGCTGGCTCCTGCACAGCTCTGGGCTCAGCCTTAACCACGGCTGTAAGCCCCAGCTGGCCCAGGGACAGCCTGCAGAGCCCCAGTGTCATCTCTGAAGGGAGCCAGCCTTCTCCTCTGCTCATGGATAGGTGCCACTGGCAGTGTTTCGTCCACCTGGCCTTCCCCAGGGAAGCACAGACCCAGCAAAGAGGGGCAGGGTGAGGAAGAAGCAGTGTGCATGGCTGGGGTGGCATGAGAAGGGAATGCTAGCTGCCAGGGCCCTCCAGAGGCATCCCATCCAATCTCCTGCTTGGAGCTGTCTCCTGCTCTACATGAGGGCAGCATGGTTCTGCCTGGCCAAATCTTGAACCTCCCTGAGGAAACCAAGTTTTCCTATTGTCCAGTATGAACTCCAGCACTACCAGTTGTGGACACTGTTTCTTATAATTTAATACTGTGAAAAGATTTTGGTTCCATTATCTTTGAATTTGCCCTTAAAACAGTTGAGGGCCAACAGCTGATAGCAACCTCCTCTTTGCCAGACTGAGCAAGTCCAGCTCCCTTAACTTCTCTTCCTAAGGACTTCTGCTCCTGGCCCTTGACCATCCTGATGCCCTTCTGCTGGACCCCACCAATTTCTCTGCATTCCACTTGAAATGGGGAGCCAGAACACTATTTGGCCCCCTGCCCCCATTCATCACTGACCCCTGAAATATGCCATGCAGCTAACAGGGCTCTCCCTGCTCTGGCCCTGGCCATCAGCTGTGGAAACACCACCAGTGTCCTCATTCACCACTTGCCCTGGGAGCAGACCTGGAGTGAGCAGCTGTTCTTTGAAACACCAGACAGTGCTGCCTGTTCCACACCACCTGGTACCACCCCAGCCCAATGTTTTCAGAGATTCATAAAGACCCTGTGCATCAATGCTGACTTCAAGTTCTTAAAAAAAAAGCAATTCCCAAAAGGTTTTGTCTATCATTAAACCAAAACCAAAGCCAACAAATCTCAAAGCATTTCCAGTTCTCACTTTAAAAACAGTGTCACAGCTTCCTACCCTCCACCCACACACAAAACCATCTCAGTTTGTCTTCCTGCAGCATTTGGTTAGTATGCCCTCAGATTACTTCTTTTCCTTTTTTGCTTCAGTGAAAAAAAAAATAAATTTAAACATTCAGTCAGGGTTGACCTGAGACACTTTTTTTCTCAAGGAATCAATCAATCACAATTCTAGCCATGATGTTGCTCATCAGTGTTTCTGGTCTCCATACACAGATATATTACACCTGAGAGTATGGAGGAAATAGTAACCCTTACTTATCCATCTGTAGTCTGTCTGTACTTGGGATGCTGCATTCCCACACGGGTATGCCCTTCAGAAAAGCAGCAGAAAGAGGTCAGGGGAAGAGACAGGGAAACAGACTTTCCTGTATAACCCCCCTCCTACAGGATCCTCCCAAATCCTTCATTCTTGGCACATCCACCTAAGGGGCACTGTGTGAAGAACAGGGACCTGGAAATACTCCCATCAAGTGCCTGGCTGTCAGAAACTGAGATACATCACAGGGAGTTCAAAGCATAATAAAGATGATGAAATGTTTAGATTCTTAGTAAATGACTTACAAGAAAAGGTTAAAAAAATGAAATATGTATGCAATTTAGTGAAATGAGGATAGAAAACACATTATTGTCTGGAAATATTCAGAAGCATTAGCTGTAAGGCCAGCTGAGGAAATTAGATGAAGGCCTGACAGGACATAGACAGCATACCCAATCCCCTTCCCTGGTGGTACTAGGTTTGGGATACACACCACAACCCAGGACAAGGAGAAAAATAGCTTGTTTCTCTCTCTCTTGAGACCAGCTGGCAATGCACAACCTTGGGGGATCCAAGCCAGTGAGACCTCCCTCCTGGAAACACAGTGCCACAGATAAGAGAAGTCACTACAGGAGTCTCTGGCAAAACCAGCTTTGAGCTGCTGATTTCTTGGCATCTTCCCTGCCCTCAGCAGCTTCCTATGAAGGAAAGTCTCTCTAAGGATACCTAGTTCTCATGGAGCACCTTGTCCAAACTGACAGCTCACGCAGGAACTACATAACCCCATAGATCAATGTCAACAGGAGTGTGTTCAGAGCAGCTAATTACAGACACCAGAGCTGGTGAGGTGAGGGATTGAGAGCAAATGAAGAATTAATATGAAGCTGCTAGCAAGCAAGGATTAAAAACAACCATTGTCTATTCTATCCTCATTTGGGGACTTGTAGCTAGGATTTGCTGCACAATAGCCTGGCTGAGTAGTCAGCACTGGGACAAATCACGCAGCAAACGAACTTTGATGCCCTAGGAAAAAAGCAAAGGCGAGATAGAAAGAAACCCAGAGAAGCATCTGGAATGCAAATTAGTGCCTCCAAAGCACTGGCTGTGAATGCCTGGCCTAAACCCAAACCAAGCCTGAGCACATCCTGGCTGACAGCTCCGTGTCCTTGCAGCATCAGGAAAAACAACCTTTCGGCCCCGAATTCCCTAATTCAACAATACTGAATACGAGCAGGCATTCTTCAAATTGTTTACAATTGGAAAGGGGGAAGCTCCCTTATCTAGTCACAACATGCAGTGTTTCACTACTCCTGTCTACACATGGAAAACTGAAGGTCAAAACAGAGAAGCAGTGTGCCCATGGCTATCTTAGAAATCAGAGTTGTGAAGGGCAGCCCTGTCTGCAATCCCTGCTAAGTTACAGAAGCTCCCTGAGACTGGGAAGGAACGACAATACCTCCATTTTCCAGTAACACTGTCACTAGGAATATGCTTCTGGGAGGCATGGAAGAGGCTCCTGGACTTGAAGCAGTGATGAAACCTCTATCCCATCTGAACTGAGTCCACAGTGCTGTAGATGTTAAAGTTTATGCACCTTTTCTACTTTACTCTACTACCACATGTCAGTCTGCCACCAGTGGACAGTCAAGGGCACATAGCTTATGATGGAGGTATCTGTAAATGAACCTCGATCTGGGCTCTAGGCAGAGCCATAAAATATTGCAGACTTGGACTATGGGAATCTCCAAATCATCTTCCTTTCCAGAGGTTACAAACTGAAGAAGAATCAAAGTGTGACCTGCTCTCCACCTCCTCATCACTGGAGATGAGAAAGACCCATCTGGGATGGTCTCCAGTGCCAGTTGCTGCAGTCACCACTTTTGCCTGGTTTCACACTGGAATCATGCCTGGTTTCCTCTGTCAGAGTCCAAAGCCAGCTGGCCAGTTTTGTTACCTATTTCTCTCCTTGTTGCCTCTTCCCCATCTCCCCTGCCTGGCATATTCTAAGGGCACCTGCAGGTGAGGCACACAAAAAGACAGACCATCTATCTGCAGCTGTATCTCTCCAGCTGACCAGAGACAGACAAACAAAAGGGAAATCCCAGGATACCAGCAATCCTGTTGTTACCTCTTCCCATACAAGGCAATCTTTGCATTTGTCTTGTAATCTGCATTATTCCTTCTTCCAAATCAAAAGGGAGAATAAAGGCAAGTGATGAGTGATGAGGAATTAATTACAGGCAGAGCCAGCTGTACCTTCTGCTGGCTGCCTTGAAGACCAGAGCTGGCATTTCAACAGAGTGGCACTTACACAAAAGACCAGCTGGGCTGCCAGATAGAGTAACCCAAGGGATGCCTTTAAATGTTACCTTCTCACAACAGAAAAAGGTCTTCACTCAGTTTCCACAGGACAGGGACTTCACTGTCACGTTGAACTGCAGTGCAGCTCCAGAAGAACTGGTGCAGGCAGCAGTGGGAGGGACGGGCAGGGCCATCAGCACAGGTGGTGTGGGATGGCAGGGAAGGAAGAGGTATCCTCAAGAGTTCTCCTGGGGAGTTTATACAGGGTGGGGAAAAGGCCAAGGAATGCTCAGTTTACATGGTTCAGATGGAAAGCAGGCAGCTGGAGCAGTCAGGAAGCAAAGGAAGGATGACACCACACACTGAGAGATGGGGTGCCATGCCAAGTGCAGCTCTGTGGGATGGGTAGGGAAGGCTGTGGGATCCACAGCCAGGAGCTGGCACACAGCCTGTCCCACTGCAACTGCCTGCTGCACTGCTGTGAGATCCTTGCTCCAGTATAGGGCAACCTCAGGAGATAAGCCATGGATGAGAATTCCTGGCTTCAGCTCCAGTTTAGATTTGGCAAACAACTGGGAATTCAGGACTGGAAGCCCCCATGGAAATTCCCATGGCATTTCCAGGGCAGGCAAGACAGATTGAGATAAGAAGCTGACTGATTGCAAGAGATATCCAGCAGCTAGGAGGAGATTCATGGTGTGGGAGAGGACTTAGACCTTGCACAGCTTAGAAGAAACACTCATAGACCCAAAATGAGGGCTAAAACCAATCCAGGGAGAAAAGAGCTGTTACATTTCTAACAGGGGCTCTGAGGACGTCTTTGAGTGTTTAATGTTAATGCCACTGATCAGAAACTGAAAGCCCAAAGCTTAGTGCAGGCAAATACCAGGAGCAAATGACAGTCTCCAGAAAGAATCTATTACTGTTTATAATCCCCACAACAAACACAGGTCTCTCTCCCTCTCTCATTTAAATGGATGTTAATGAATAGCAGTCAGCATCAGGCTGGCTACAGAGCTGGGGGGAAAGTTATTGCTCTGAGAGCTAGAGAGCAGAGGATGGAAAAATAATTGTAGCTCAGATAGAGATGCAGAAATAATACCAAGTGGCACTGACTCATAATTTCTAGGAATGTAAGTTGTCTTTGTGCCATGGCAGGATGTATTTACTCATTCACAGTCTCTCAGGATACTTCACACATTAACATATGAGCAGTAAGACAATTAAAGCCTCTGGGCTTCTTTCCACTCCTGACTATAGAGAACTTTATTTCTACATGTCTTTCACTGTTCTCAGCTTGGTGTGCAGGGTCCTCTCTGTCCAGTCATAGAGTCACTACACAGATCTGCTTCTGCAGCTACTGCTTCACTAACTTCAGAGCAGGAGGGTTCAGAGAGCTCATCCTGGTCAGAGTTTGGGAAGCACCATGATCCCACCTCTACTCACAAGGTATCTGCACTGGGGCAAGGAGAACATTCAGCTGATTGCTGCCAGCTGATTGCTGTGGGACACTGTGCTCTGGTACAGTAGGGAGGCTATGGAGAAAGGAATCAGGGGAATCAAAGCCTCCTGTTTCCTGCTGCATCCAGGACTTTCTGGGGATATAAACAGCAATAAGGTAAGTTTTGATTCGCAGTGTTTCCCCTACAGCAAACCTGTGAAAATTACTTATATATGGCTACAGGGAATTTTCTTTGGAGTAAACTGTGGATTTCAAAAGCCCAAAGAAACAAACACATTTCCACCTCTGACCTCCTAAACCATCATCAAATGAGGCTGGGCTTGAAGCAATATTCCCTAGCATGGCAAAGCCAATTGCACAGATTGATCTATGATTCATCACTGTCTATCTGACCAGTCTGGCACGTACAGGAATGTTGGGATGGAGGGAATGAGAAGCAAGAACACTTTAGAAAGGCAAAATGGACATATGGCCAGGGCCCTGGGGAGACACACTGGGCAGGGAGGACCTGGGCCCTGCAGGCAGTGGGGTAAGTGCAGTGGTACTGTCATGGTTGTCTCATGATGAGGAATAGTGGGAGGAAGGCAGGCAAGCTACAGCTATAACTCCTTCTCTCCAGCACATCCCCACCTGTCTGTGTACATGGAGAGCAGATGGTGATATGGCAGGAGCAGACTCACAGTGGAGCTATGCTTGAGCTCCTTTGCTCATTTGATCCACCATTCTAATTAGAGAAACTGTTAGCACAGAAAGATGAATGATACAAGACTTCCATCTTTGATACTGCCTTTGTAGAACAAAATCCTGGCACCCCTTTTCATGGAAAATTCCCTCAGAGGTTTTTTGTGACCAGTAGCAGGCTTTCTATGTGTGGACAACAGGATGTGGTTTAGGAAATTCAAAAGAGGGAGAAAAAAGATCTCCATGCTCCATAATGTTAAATTTATGCTATCTCAGAAGAACAAAGACCCATCTGATATGCAGCTGGAATAGAACAGAGGGGAGAACACAGGGAGGGTGACTCAGGGATAAGTTCAAAGCTGGCCATTTGTTGGGGCCATGGCTGTGTAGGAGCCCAGTGCTGCTGGTGACAGCTCCAGGCAGGGCTGGGGGAGCCCCAGGTGCTGGGCAGGAAAATGGATGCTCTCCTTCATTTCTCCTGCAGCTGCTGGCAAGCAGGATGGGAAGATGCCAATGGGGGAAGCTCCTTCACTCTCTCCTGCTGTAGCTGCTGGTCCCCAGAAATGCTGGGTACTACCTTTAAGAGGAGAGGCCAGCCTGGGGGAACATCATAGAGTTGTTTACATTGGAAAAGACCTTCAATATCAAGTCCAACCATTAAAAATTAGAGTATGATAAACCTAGCAAGAAGAAGATCATGTGTAGGCAACTTTTCCCACCAATTTTGCAGACTCAAGAAGCAGAGTTCATCTGTGAGGTCTGTTTGCTCCTTGCTCACTCTCTGTTTCATGACATGCCCAGATGCCTTCAGGCAATGCTCTCTCTCCTCTCATCTTTGATAAGGTGCCCTCTCATCCCTGGCCCCAGAGACAGCTGGGGCCTCTGTGGGACTCATGTGCTCAGCTCTCAGATTGAGAGCACGCACTGTGCCCAGCCCTCTCCAGCGAGCTGAAACAAAGTCTGCTTCACTGACACTGCCAGGCTTAAAAGAGCTCAACAGCCAGACAGGGGACTCTGCCTGCCTCCCTTCTGTGGGCAGGCTTTGCAAACACCTCAGCAAGAGAGGAGGGAGCCTCCCAGAGCCCCCAAAATACAAGAGATGTGTGTGAAAGGGTTCCTGACAAAAACCCTGCAGACACAGATTACTTATTCAGAGGAAAATTTTGCCTGTCTCTTCTCTATCCCTATTAACAATTTCCTATTTGCCCATCATCAGCCTGTCTGTGGTGTCTCAGTCCCGGGAGCCAAGCACAGCAGCTGCAGGGCTGCAGGGCTTGGAGCAGATGGGCTGTTTTACTGCAGCACTGAAGCCAGAGAGACAGCAGGAAGGAGCAGCTGAGATCACATATTCTTCCTGCTGAACTGAGGACACCCCTCAAAAGCTGTTCTCTGGCCTCATCCTCTGTCTGACCCAGGGAGATGTGAGAGGATGAATGGTTCAGGCCTTGAAGGTGATTTGCTGCAGGAAGGCTGGGACGATGTGAACCTGGAATGACCAATGGTGAAATAATTAATGGTCTATGGAGACAATAGAAGAGTGACAAGGGAGTGCTAAAGAAGTAGCTGGATATGCTCTGAAGGCTCCTGTTAAGTCTGTCAAGTTTTGTATATACCAATTTCAGAGTCTGACTAATTGATGCAATACCTGATGTCTCAGGAGATGATCAGGTTGCAGTGTATCCTTACAGCTGCTCAGCTTTGCACAAGGCTGCTGCTGTGATCAAAGTCTGAATGGAAAGATGTTCTGCTGAATGAAGGGAGGGGGGATCACAGCAACTGGCCACCAGAGGAATAACTGTGTCCCCAGTCAGGTGATCAGGAGAAAAGAAAATCTGTGGGGATTCAGGGCATCTGCAAATGAATGGGTGCCAGCAATCTGTGCTCCAACAGCCTTCCCAACAAAACCTGCAGCAGCAAAGTAGTCAGACACTCAACTGGTAAGACAGAAAAGGATTTTTGAAGAAGGCAACATTTCAGTACCTATCTGCACTGGGAACATGAACCAGTGATGTTCTTTTAGCGAGGGGCAAGGAAAGGCAGGATCAGTGAACCCACGTTCAAGGTACTAAACAGAATGCCTGCTTCAACATGAAGACACAATATTAGTGGAATGAAAATGACACATAGCCAATCCACATCTGAACACCTTTCCCTTGTCTCCATGTCTTCTTCTTTCGATGTTAAACTCTTTGGCTTAGGCTTGATCCAATCCTACATATCAAACATGTTGTTGGTGCTCTTTGTAAGTAAGCATCTAATAAAGATATAGACACACAGTATTTACTGGGCTCCAGCAAAAGTAAGTGAATGGAATTCTCTGCCCTTGGTTTTGCAGGAAGTTTGATTAGATGATGTATCAGTACCATTGAGTCTTAATAATCTTTAAATCTATGCCTCTAATCCAAAGTTCACTGAATTCTTTAGAAAAACAATGGCTTCATTTGTCCTTGGTTCAGAGCCGCTGTATTGAACTCACAGAGGCAGAATGACACTTTACAAATATGTGGTCTTCTTGCTAGGTACTTAAATCCTTGCTCATGATCATGGTATTTGACTAACCTCCCAGAAAAACCCATGCAGATACTACTAGATGAGACCACAATCTAGCCAAAGGGTCCATACCACTGACCACAGGAAGGTGCTGGATCTCTTAACAAATCGTTAGTCAAATACTTATTTATTGATAGCCAAGAACACATCTGAGTAAGTGGAAAAAGAATGAGTATTAAAAAAAATTGAATACATTTTTTTAATTACAAACTGTTCACTTAACTCTAACTGCAACTTGTTTTCAAGAGCCTAGGGGGAAGTGAATCATACTCATTAGGAAAATCAGCCTCCCCTCAATCAATCCAGTGATGTAATCTCTACTGTGTAGAGTTATTGCACTGGAGATAATGGCATGGATTTAATGAACAACACATTTCTGTATAAGGCAAACTTCATGTATCCAAAAGAATTCAGCTACCTCCTGGGTGCTACCTGTATTAGTGTGCAGTAGCAGGGTGCTGTGCTCATAAACAAAGTTTGGGTAGGAATGAGGGAGCTATGATGCTGAATGAATCTTATGAAAATGATGCCTTTGTGTTTCAAGCTGCTTTTGCATTGGCACCTCTGGTACCTCTCAATCTGTGTGACCTGACAGCTCTGACTTATGTCACTTGTCAGAAACAAGTTGAAGACACACGGCACCTGCTGGCTCCTACATGTGATCACCCACCATGGCCTTTCAGACACACCTTTGCACTGGTTGTCTGATCTGAGCTGAAGAAGTAAAGAAGCAATTCAGTTTGGCAGGCCTTCCAGACCTGTCATTCCTCCTCAGCAGGAAAGTTTCACTGGTGACACTGCCTGTAAGTGGCCTGCCCACAGCCCAATTCCCTCTGTGAAACAGCCATGGCTTTCTTGAAGTCAGATGCTGTGGCAAGTGATCTGATCAGGTCTTACTGTTTCCAGTGACTCAGAACCAAAATCCTTCTTAATCAGTCCCCAACACTGTTCTTCATGGGATCTTAGAATAGAGGAAAAAAAAAAAAGTGAAATGAAGGGAAAGAAAAGGTGGAAAGGACCTACGACCACCAACTGCCTGACCACCTCTCTAGGAAACCCATTCCAGTGTCTGACCACCCTTTCAATAAAGAAATTTGATTCTCCCTGATGCAGTTTTGAACCATTCCCATGCAACCTGTCACTGGATACCATGGATCGGCACTTTTCACCCCCTTTCCCTCCTCAAGAAGCTGTAGAAAGCAACGAGAAGTTTATAATTTTATTGGAAGCTTCCCATCCTGATTATACATAGACCAGACTTAGCTGGGGTGGTCAGATAAGATCTGTGTCAGCACTGGAACAGTCACAGCCTTAACTGTTCATTCAGTGGCTGAAATGTCCATGTCTCTCTCAGCAACCTTCTTCCTGTGAGCTGACCATGAAGACATCTCTTGCTGCAGGGCCTGCAGGAGCATCCAGCAGTGAGCAGGAGGCTGGACAGATCATGACCTGGCTACCGCTGAGTTAGGAGGCATGAGAGAAAGGTGGCAGGGGGCTGTGGTGCAACCAGTCTGTCAGGGAAACTGTCCTCTTAAAGCATTCCCCTCTCAGGCAGCCCCTGGGAAGGGAAGGAGTCTGATGGCTGAAGCAAGGTCTTGAGGATTTGCTCCCAGCCAACCTGGCAAAGAAGCTTTTTGAACTTGGCAAATAGTTGCTAGCTGCCATGGCTAGTTTTTTCCCCTGAAGAAAACAAGCGATTCCTCAGAAACACAAAATCACAGAATATTCTGAACTGGAAGGGACCCACAAGGATCATCAAGTCCAACTCCTAAGTGAATGACCCACTCAGGGATTGATGCCATGATGATGGCATCATTAGCACCAGGCTCCAACCAACCGAGCCTCATTTGACATTTCTACACCAGCTGCAAATAAGACACCCTTGCTCTTGAATGCAAAGTGGAAATGAGATTTCTTTTCTTCCCTTCCTCCCGATTTCTGTGTTGGGGCTGGCAGGATCATAGGGCAATGTGAATGCTTGCTACAGAGGGGGCCAGAGGAAGAAAAAAGATGACCAAATAACTTCAGAAGAGCAGGGATTGCCTCCAGGGAGCTCCCCTTCATACTGCTCTCTCATCAGCTGAGAGATATTCAACAGCATCCTGCTCTGCTAGTCACTGAATATTTTATACCATGGCTACAACCAGTGCATTTGTATTCTGCTTCTCTCTTTCGTCATATCTATTATAAACGAGTAGTGTCTGGGAACTCTCCCAGGGAAGATTTGCCTGGATGGCTACGGATATTTTATAGTCAAATTGTGAGAGTAAACCAGCTTTCAAGTTCTGTAGTGGGGGGAAAAAAAAAGGTAATAAAAGGGTTATTAAAAAAATAAATAAGTGTCAGGATTTTATATGGCTACTTTTTGTAGTGACAGAGCTTCAGTTTACTCCACGATGGAGCTGGAGTTGCTGGAAGAGGCCTGGGATGGGAAACACCATCCCACCCTCTGGCTGGCATTGTCTGCTGACAGGAGCAATGTGATACACTCCTGCTGGCACCTGGCTTGGCAGGACTGTGCTGGCACCAGGTGAGCCAGGGGCTGTGGCTGTGACTACAGGCATCAGGGATAGCTGGGTCTATGGACAGCAAGGCATGGTCAGGATTGCAGCAACCCCACCTTCACCTTCACATTGTTGCATATGTGAGATGGATGGGAGGGCAGGGTACTCTCCTCAGTTCACAGGAGAAGTCCTACTGAGTTCTACACCCTCCTCTTACCCAGGCTAAAGAAGAGCTGAATAAACTTGTTTTGCCCTAAGAACTCTGAGAGGACTTCAGCCAATAAGGGCATCAAGGTACTGAGTTTCAATTTACAGGCAGATATATGGTGGGTTTGCTGGACCAAGTCATGTATTCCACAGGCCAAAAGAAAAATAACTTTTTTTTCTCATTACATTTTCTTTCAATCTCTGTCTAATCAGTCTGATTTTAAAATTTGCTCTCAGCCCAGCAGCACCCACCATGACAATTATATGTCATTAAAGAGTCTATCCACCTCACAGAAATTTATCAGCCCGTTTGAATAACAAGACGAAAAACAGGGGTCAGGTAGGGGCCTGAAGGGAAAAATCAACAGATATAAAAGGTATCTGCAATAGAGGAACAGAAATTGGCACTCTGAGGCTTTCTTAGGTCTCAGGAGTCACTGTCACTTCTGGGTAATTTGTGGGTAGAGCAAATCAGTAGAGTTAAAATGCTAATAGCAAAAAAACCTGTAATGAATTGATTCTCTGGCATGTCCAGTCCCCCCCATCTCCAGACAAACCACCACAAGAGAACTATTAAACCAAGCTCTCTTCCAGAATCAAGCAAATATCGATAAGCTTTTACTTCACCTGTGAAATGAACTTGGGAATATGACACATGAAAAAAAGCAAGAGAGGCCTCCTCTCTCCACATCTTCTTTTTGCCAATCTCCCACCAGTCTGGGCCACTCTTCCTCAAAGAATGAGACCTCTTTCCAAGCCTCCAGGAGAAGATGGGCAGGAATTAGGCAGCAGAGCTGACTTACCATAAGGGCCAGCTGCAGGGAACATGAGTTTGCCAGACAGCATCAGCAGGACCAGCAGGTCCAGGAAAATCTGGTGCGAGCCAACACTGACAGTGCTCTGCCTGAGCAATCTGCCACTGCTGGCATGACTACAACATGGAGCAGCCTGTCTCCAGGGGGAATCCAGGTGTGTGAAAACACCTCTGACCAAGCCCAAATCTAAGTGCAGAGAGCAGATATGAACCCTCAAAAGGCAGACACAGGTGGGGACCTGCTCAGTGAACTCCAGCCCAGCTCCTATCCCCCAACACCCATGCTGTCAGGGCTTCAGCCTTGCCCAGGTTTTGCAGTTTAACCTCTCACATGTGCACAGAGATGTGGCCAGACTCAGGAGCATGTTCCCTCCCAGTGACATCTGCAGTACTGAGCAGAGAGTGGTTAATTAACCCCGCTTATTGAAGGGCGGACACATTGCTGCCTGGGCCCTGATTTTCCAGTCAGGCTCTAGTCCAGCAGGTGATTAATAACCCTGTGTGCTGTGGAAAGAGTGCATCTATTATTCAAATTAATGAAATTATAATCAAGAGGTGACGAATTAGCAGTTGCTCCTTGACTGGATATGGAAACTCATTAGTGTGCCAGGCGCCTCTGTGGTGCTCACTGCACTGGAGGCTTGCAGCAGTGAGAGGAGGGAGCCAGGCAGAGCAGGCAGCCCCTTGGCCCCAGTTCCTGGGGGAACACACCCTGTGCCCCCCGATGTGCCTGTGGCCACCCCAGAGCTCTCTCACACCCTTCACTCTCCTCTCCTGTCCAATGGACAGACTGACTGTCTGCTGCTGCCCCAAGGATGGGCTGTGACAGCCTCACAACCCTGACACTGCTGGCTACTGACAAATATCTGAGTGCAGCAGCCCACCCTGCTGCTTGGAACACTGGAGTAGGACTCCCACTCTCTGGAATTCTGGTCGCAGGCACAGCTGCTGGAGCAAGAGGCTGGAGACTTTCCCAAGAGCCCAGCTGAGGCTGAGTTTACCCTTCCCCAGGGGGCACTCACCAATGTGCTTCCCGTACATGTGGTAGTAGAAGGAGACACAGTAATACTTGGCAGAGATGTTGTAGAGGGGGCTGATGAGCCGGGCTTTGTCTCCTGTCACCCGCGGCCGGGACGCCTCGATGAACATGTAATAACCTGCAGAATGAGGGAGAGGTGGGTCACCCTTCCTCCAAATGATGGGATGCCAGACCACCCCTCCTCTGGGAGACATGGGTCTGCCTGCTGTGATCCTGGCCAGAGACACTTGCAGGGTATCCACAGTGCCTCCCCTGCCTCGGCAGTATTTAGGGAAGTGCAGGAGAGACAGGCATCTGCAGACCTGCTGTGAGCACATGTAGCAGGTGAACCCCTGAACATGCACATGCACATCTGCCTGGCTGCACAAAGAGCCTCAGAGCTGACTGCACTGGAGAACACCAGAAAGAGAAACCTTTTCAGGCTAATTTCTCAGCCTCAGAGTGAGAGAGGGTTCGGTACATCTAGCCTAAACAATATTGTTGTCTAAAGAGAACAATACCAAAGCAGTTTTTAACAGAAGGAAGAGATTAGCCATTTAATTTGTTAACATCATTTTCAATCCTCAATCAGGTTGGTGTACTGAACACTAATGGGAAAAACCATTTCCTTAGTGGGCCATGGGATGTTTCCCATTTTGTTTTTAAAGATATGTGTTTGCATACAAATTTACTTTCTTTATTACAGAATGAGGGATGTAGTGTCCAGCTAAACTGGGAGCATGTACTCCACACACAGCTAGGGTGAGCAATACATAACACCAGTCTCCTCCAGCTATAGGTGAGGCAGCTCCTGTCTGGTCTCTCATGCTTCTGTGCTTGGTACTAAGGAGATCTGTTTGGCATCCCTGAGAACTTCTTTGAGGAAATAGCTCACTAAAACCACTAGAACCATTTCTAGGTGTAAGAGCTATTCTCCTACTTGTTTATCCATTTTTTTCTTTCAAAACAAGCATCAAACAGTGCAAGGGCATTAGCATCAGGCAATTAGCTGACAACAAGAACTAATGCTCACACTATTCCCTTCAACAAAGTTGTGGGTGTTTTAATTGCGTGCTTAATTCCAATCAGTAACATGCAAATTAACTGCCTGCTCCCTGTGTGAGGCAGGAAGCAGATCAGCCCTCCATCAGCTGCCAGGGCTGTGAGACTGCCGACAGGAGCTGCCCTGCGAGGCAGAAGCAGCCCGGAGCCTGCCTACCCTCCGGCGTGCCGCTGATGTCGGTCGGGGGCCCCGTGTTGACGGTGCGCTTGGGGTTCTGCGTCAGCGCGTTCTGCCGCGTCCAGTCGAAGTTGTCCATCTTGTCCTGCACGAAGCCGCAGATCTTCTCGTCCTCGAAGCGGCAGGTGTTATCTGTGGGCACGGGGAGGGAAGGGGCTGCTCAGCTGCGAACAGCTCCCCAAGCTGCCTGGGTGCTGACAGCAGTGCGGGGTCACCACTGAGGCTCTGTGTCCAGCTGGGGACAGGTGGGCAGCCCCTGACCTCGGGAGGAGGCTGAAAAGGAAAGCGTCACAGAAATCACAGAAATCACAGAAATCACAGAATGGGCTGAGTTGGAAGCAGCCTCAAAGCCCATTCAGTTCCAAACCCATGGCCACGGCCAGGGATGCCATTCACTAGATCAGGCTGTCCAGGGACCCATCCAACCTGACCTTGAACACTTTCACAGATGGGGTACCCATAACATCTCTGGGCAGCCTGTTCCAGTGCCTCACCATTCCCTGAGTAAGGAATTTACTCTTAAAATCTAATCGAAATGTCCCCTCTTTTATTTAAAAATGTTCCCCCTTTTCCTATCGCTACCCATAATACATCAGTGATTAGTGTTACTACAGGAGTGTTAATTCAGGCTGATGGATGTGATGGTCTGACAAAATGGAATAAAGCTATTATGGCTAAAGAGAAAGATTCTCTGAGAGATCTGAAGGGGCAAATGTAGAGGAGAGTAAAAAGATCACCGAAGGCAAACTGGCTACAAGGGCCTTTATATCAGAACTACTTGATGGTAGAATAATTTCCCCAGGAGAGAGCAAAATGTAGAAGCAGATGACCCCCCTTCAGGCTATATATTTAACTAAACTATGACACACATGAAAAAAAATCAGCTGTGGAGAAGAGGTCAGCTCAGCACAACAAACGTGTCATTTAGCCAGAGTACATCTAATTTACAACAGCTAAAAGGCACATTTGATTTTGCAGCTTAGGCTGGTTCCCTTAACAAAATAAAACACCTAGGTAAAAGATTTTTATGTAGGATCAACCACATGTGCATTAGGGCTCACTTTTATTACTACCACAAGACAGCTACACCCTACAGCAATATTGTAAGACAGATGAAAAATCTTGTGCATAGACATAACCCAATATGGACTTGCAGATATTGGAATGAATTGGACATGACTAGGCTGAAGATTGTAACCTTTGTGTTAAAAAGGTAGTTTTGAGTCACAAAAGCAAAGGTCAAGAACCAGCTTTACACTGCTGGCACAATAGGAGAGAGATGGAAAAAACAGGCAAAAGAGAAAGAGAAAACAGGTCCAAGAAGTGATGTGCAAACTGCTGTATGTTTTGAAAGGTCCCTGGACAGAAACCAGAGCTGGAGAATGAGCTGGAAGTGGGATCTTGGACCTTGTGAATGATGTAGATACAGCAAGCACAGGTATCTTTAATTGCTGCTTTTAAGTAAGAGCAAGGAGGTGTGCTATGAAATGGAAAGATAAAGCCATGAAATAAAACATTCACAAAGGAAAACAAGGCTCTCAACAAGGGCTTGGACTGTGCTAGGAGCCTCATCCATGGCATGCTGGTGCAAGACTCAACTTTTTTGGGTTTACCTCCCACTATTATTTATCATGCCTAGATGAAGAGAAGCCCTAATGCCTCCTGGGGCTCCTGCATTGCTGTATGTTCAGTGAGGACTTGCTGTGGTTCCTGGACAGGAGGGTTTTTCTCCTGGCATGTGTGACTCTGGCAGGACATGTAGGACAGAGCAGGGTCCTCAACCTATGGGATGGGTGCCAAGCATGGGACACACAAGGGAAGTTTTCTGCAGTGTCAAGGCCAAAAGCTCCAGAAGCAGTACAGTGTGATGGTAGGAGCTTTTTACACCTACCACACACAATAAAATCTGTTACCTTGTACCAGAGAAGAGAGACTACCCATGAAATGAACAGAATCTTGGCTCTGAGATGCTGCACCTTCTGGTGGCTACCCTACAGCTAGCATCCTCCCCATTCCCTCCCACTTGGAAAAGAAAACAACTGTAATACAAATAGACATCAAAGGTCTGTGGTAGAGAATGGGTTTTCCCCTCTCGCCTGTCTCTTTTCAGCATCCCATCAAAGCAGTGAGAAAAGAGGATGCAGCCTCCTGTAGTAACCTGCAAAAATGTCTTTGCCAGCACAGGTTGGACGATGTGTAGCAAGTCAAGGGCCTGGTTCACAGACCAGGGCACTGTGTTTTCAGCAAGCTCAGTGGGAAGCACTGCGTGTCCTCTCCTCTGGGCTGAGCACAGCCATCGGGAGCTTGTCTGGGCTGGCCACTTAACTGCTGATTAACCCTGCCCAAGTGCTTTCTGCTCAATCTGCTCATTTCTAATTAGCATCCAAATCTAAATTAGCCACTGCTCTGCAGTGCCTAACACGGGGCCCAATGGCACCTGGAGCTGAAGGAGAAGGAAGCAGAGGACAGGGCAGATGCTTGCAGGGTCTGAGACAGGGTAACTCTGTGGGATAGGGGGGGTCTCTTTCATCCCCAGAACAAAGAGATGGAAGGAGAAAAGAGTCAGAAGGCAGCTCCTAAGGATCCTTGCTCAGCTGTTTTGGCTGAGAGAAGGGAGTTCATGGCTGTACCAGATCCCCAGTGGCCCTCAAAGGAGAGGCTGGAGCCCACAATGCTGATGTTACTGGGTGGTGTAATACCCCTGGTTGCTCTCCACTAGACAAAAACATCTGCATGATTCCAGCTCATGGGTTGCCAGCTGCAGTTAAAAAAGACACATTTTCTCTTAGAATGACATTATTTTACACAGCAGGATCCACAGCGACTGTCCTTTTGCAAAAGCACCAGGGCGGTTTGTGCCTCTGACCCTGTTGAGCACACGGACTTTCAAAGAAAGATGACATCTTTCTCCAACACAGAATTACCTTAACAGGGAATATCAGGTGGAAAGCAGAGCTGGAAGCTGTAACACAGGTCAGCCAGACAACTGATTGAGAGGGAACAAACCACAAACGAGGAGGCACAGAAATCAAAGCAAAGGCAGATTAAGGAGAAAGCACAAGCTCAGGTGGAGATCAGAGAGAGCTGTGCAAGTCAAGAGGACCTGAGGATGGCATTCCCAACTTAGCACCAAGCCCTGGTTGTGCCAGCCTGGTGGACTACTGTGCCTCATTTGTAAGAAAGGAATGAGACTGCTGAGAGAAGTTGACTCAAAAACCAGCAGAGAGCTCTTTTAGCATCCAAACGGGGCCCTGAGTGCATCCTCTCTTCTCAGCCAAATGCAGCTCCTTCCAGAAGGCAATGCTTCTAGCAGAGCACATAAAACAGAAGGGTCCCATGCATCACAGATTGAGCAGTGCTGTTGCTTAACCAGCAACATGATCCATCTTCTGTGCAACATCACTTGCTGTGCAGGATTTGGAGCTCCAGCACATCGCCTCTGCTTAGCTTGGGAGCTCAAGGCACTTTGCAACAGCTAAAGAACAAGGCTTAACTTCTCTTTAGCATAGCAATGCCTCTTTCTGTGTATCTTCTGCATTACATGTGGGGAAACAGATGCACAAAGTATGGAGAGACACATTTGAGGTCACAGCAGGCAGTGCCTAAGTGGAACACAGAACCCAAGTGCTCTGACTCCTGGTCCTCTGATTTAAAACAAGCCACAGGAAAGCAAAGCTCTGTGGTTTCTCTGAGCTACAAGTGGAGGTGCCATGAATAACTAGGAAGGGTGCAGTGTGGTTTGAGGCACTGCCAGCATGTCACCTCTGGATGGTTATCAACAAGGTTCACCAGGACAAACCTGGCAGATCCAGCCAAGAGGAAAACCTTTAAAAACCACATGCTGTACCAGAGGTGATGTGACTTTTGACCTGACTGTGTGTTGCAAATCTTCTTGAAGACTTTCACCATTTGCCAGGGATCCTGGCTCATCATCACAGTGTAAAGGAAGCTTACTGTTTAAAATGTAAGGAATGAATTTAAATATTGAATAGAGAAGTTGCTCTCTGGATTGTTATAGGCAAGGTGGAGGTGACAGGGGAGCTAGCTCCTCAAAAGCTGAATTTAGTGCTGTCTTCACCAAACAGATTTCCTTGGCAGGCTTTGCAGTGGTGGCAGCTCAGAGTGCAGAGATGTTTGCTCTCAGTTACAGACTCCTCCCTGCATTCTCAGGGGAGAGACCCTCTACTGTGGCTATTAGCATTTCTTGTTGCTTTGCCTTCTTGAGAAACATAATGGAGGCTTTCCTTTCAAGTCCTTAGGGGAAAGCCATCCCTGATTCTGAAATTCTGGCTGCCAGATGAATGCAAAAAATAATAATCCTATTCTAGCTGCAGACTATGGGTGAATAGCAGATGGAGTGCACTTGAATAAAATTGCCTTCATCATTTAGCTGTGGTGTGACAACTGACACTGGCTCGGAGCACAAAGGATCATGCTCCAAGCCCCAGCTCTGTTGCAGACCTGCTGTGTGACCCACAGGCTATCACTTTCTGGACATCAGTTTCCCCATCTAGAAAATGAAGACAATGGGAACTGTATTGAGACCTCAAAGTAAGCCATGATGTAAGAAAGAATATTTAACAGTCTCTCCCATTTTCCAGGGATTTTATAACCAGTAATGGAAGAAAGCTTTGCAATGCTTTGTAACTGGTTAAGTCATTCCATTTGCCATCGAGATACAAGGAACTGTCACCTTTTTTAACCTTTGCATTACAAAACATTCTTTAAGAATGGGCACAAACTTGAGTAATCCAACTCTAAACACAGGCTGACATCTCATTCCCACATGTTCTTACCTGAATAAACGTGGATTCCTCTGGACTCTGAGCATTATCAGAGACCAGATACATCAGCAATAGATGGTAAGCAACAAGCCAGGCTAATCTACAACAGCCAACATCTGCCACGGATCCCCACTCACTGTACTTGCCCATGGTCCCAAAATCGTGGTTTTAGCACCACACTCAGCCAGACTGCAGGTATGTGAGAAATAGTGCTGCTGCTCTGATAGGGCAAGTCACCTTGGCAAACCAAAAAATAAACCAGCTATGCCATATACTTCTTAATGACCTCATCACCAAGGTTACAAGTTCATGTCTGATAAAACAAGGGAACCACTCAGGGATGAGGAGCTGGAATGGCTCATGGGGCAGCATTCCAGAGTTTAGTTTAGAAAGCAAAGGTTACATCCAAATAAAATTGCAGAGGAGGTAAGGACAAAGCAGATTCCCCAGCACTGGAATTTGGTCACAACGTTAAAATAATCAGTTATTCTATGAGAACTTTAAGGTAAAATGTTATAATTAAGATAATTCTTAGGCAGTTTTAAAAACACAAATTCTGTTTTTTAGAACCAGATTAACTGATTTTTAAGAGTCAGTCTTATTTGTAACCTCTAAATATTAGAAATTCCCAATGTCTTTTGTTCACTTCCTCTGCTCTTCTTTTTCTTTTCCTTTATAACCCAATATCTGGCTCTGTAACCATGCCACACACATGCCTGCCCCAATGTTATTAACATCTTATTAGGCTGAGAGAGAAAATGCATGAAGAAGTAATTGTATTAAGTGACTCTCAGAGTTTGTAAATTAATCACCATTGTGCATGCCCTTGGATCAGGCTGCCAGAGGCATTAATCATCTAATCTTTGCCTTTCACTCCAGAGCTTTCAATGTTTGCTCCCAGAATTTGGCTCAGCAGCCTAGTCTGAACTTTTCCCTGGGGGTGGTGGCAGCAGGGGAAGTATGAAAAGAAGAGGTAGCAGGAGGGATTTCCATGTTTTTGAGATGAGAGTTGGGGAACTCAGCCGTGGTCCAAAGAAAGAGCTAAAAGCCTTTGGGCTCATATTTCACTGGCAGCAGGTCTGAATGGAAAGGGTGTATCTGAAAGCAAGTGTGGTAGGTCTGATTTTAAGCAGTCAGTCTCAAGGTGTGAACTCACAGGCAAGGCTCTCACAACCGACCCAGAGAACCCAAAATCCACCAGAGTCTGGGCAATTTATATCAAGAGGAAATCATAAGTGTTGGGTTTACTGCATGAAAAGCATGAGTGGCTGAGTTATGTTCCACCATAGGCAAATTTCCTGCAGTAGTTCTGGACTCAATCAAGCTGCCAAAGCTACCCCAGGCAGGCAGTCTGAAGGCTCAGTTTACAAAGATCCCAAGAGATTGACACAATTAGGACTGAAGTTGCTCTGGGTTTACCAGTGATTTATGCAGTGTAAAAGCAAGTGGCAAAAGGCCAGATTTTGTCACTTCCACCTGTGGGTTGGGATGCTTGGCTCCCCTAATAAGTATTGAGAGACACGTTCTGGAGTAGGTCCCTGGCAATATGCTCTGTGTTTCCCAGTGAGTCTTCTATGGAGCATATTTAAAGTAGATCAGGAATAAGGAAAAGAAAGCAAATGGAATCAGGAATTAGACCCACAAAATCCCTTTGACTCTGTAAGAAGCTCCTACTCTCAGGCAGAGTATTGTTCACCAAGCCATCTTCAGGGTGTGAATGTGCAAGAATTAACACCCTGGAGCTGCCTCAACAATACAGCACCTTATCCTGATTCTGCCATCACCTAATCCTGGCTTCTCCCCACACTGCTACCCTGAAGTGCAGCAGTAGCACTTACCTACACATAGAGTAATACATAAAAACACTGAATACTGACTCAGCAGCTGGAAACAGGGAGAAACAGCCCCATGCTCTCCATGGAGCACTAGCAAGTTCTGTGCCCATCTCTGCCCAAGAACTTCTCCTGGGCTTACATCCTACAAAGTGAAGGGACCTTGTTGCATCCCCTGGAGATCATTCCCCCACTACTTACAGCAAGCTGAAATTCCTCTTTTGTGCTCAATGGGCACTATCATGTTGGTATTAAAGAACCTTGTGTATTCTTGTGTATTCTGCTCTCAAAATCAATGGGAACTCTGGATACTCAATACAGACAGGCCTGCATCTTGCCAAGAATAACCAGAAGGTAAATAAGCAAGTTAACAGCTATGACACTAAAGGGGAAGAAGAAAGTGACTGTGCTCAAAGAGTTTGCAAGAAGAGACAGATCTGAGCTGGAGACTGCTCCACACCAGCAGAGATACCAGGTGGTATCATTTCTAGTCAGAAGAGGATGAGAAATATTCCTAAACACAGATATTTTGGGGAACATTTAGTAACCTGCTTACTGGAAGCAGATTGTTCATGCTGGGGCATGGGGGTGGGTGTTCAAGATCACAGCCTACCCCATCACAAAGAAATCAGGTGTGAGTGAGAGGCATATCCCTGGCATAAGTGTCCTGGCAATAACTCAAGGTACAACAAATAGCAGTATTTACTGGAAGCTTAAGTGTATGTGATTTCATCCTCTTTTGGGGAAAAAATGATTTGACAAAGTCAGCTGTTTTTTCCAGCTGCTGGAGCACTCAAGTAACGTACATTACATTCAAAGCATTAACACAAAGGTCTTGCTGCTTACCTGTTGGATTGGGATAGTTGATTGCTGGAAAAAGAAATAGAAAAACAAGTCAAAACAAAAGCACGAATATAGTCAAAGTCTGACAATGAAACAAACACATCAAGAAAGATGACAAAAGCACGAGTCCCCTGGCAGCATTCCTGTGAGAAAACAGTGCTTGGTGCCTGTTTTGGTGATGGAAAAATACAGTGACACTCTGATTCAAGCAGCAAGAGACCTTAAGAAAACTGCACCTAAGGGGTGATCCTGGGATCATAGGGAAACCCTTCTGGCAACCCAAGTAATTTCCTTCTGGAGCACTGAGTGGGATATCATCCACTTAGATATCAAAGGCTGGTACCTAAGAGGGACATCACAGCAGTTGGATGTGGAAGATTGGCATGACAGGTATGCTGGGGCACAGGACATGCCATCAGTCCACAGGAACAAGAGGGTGGTGTGAAATCAAGCAAACATAACAGGAGAAGGATCTGTACTTGCTGCTGAAACAGAGGGTCCAAACTCCTGTTGGAGAGTAAAGGAATCATAGAGTTGTGGGAATAGAGAGAGCTGGGAGCTGTTGGGATGATGGGGAGAGAAGTATGGTCAATGTATACCAATGGGATAATCTGGGATTCAAGGTATTAGACAGAGCTTTATGAATGACTAGTTAGGAAAGGAATCATGCACTCAGCTCTGGAAATAACTGAAGTCTCTCAAAATCCTCTTGCTTTTACGGGTGTGTGGCTTATACACAGCATCCAGTGGCTATCTTGTATAATAAGCCACTGTACCAATGGGATTTGCAGCATGACCTGTCTGGGGTTTTGGGGATCTCCTGCCCACAGAGTGCAGAGTGTGAGTCAGAGCTGCTGAGTGAAGGAAGAGTGGAGACTGACCTTCAGAGGTCTCTGGTGCTCTGCACTGATGGCAGCATCCAAGCTACAGTCAGATGCGACAGCACTCTGCCATCAGAACTCCTGAGAGCACAGAGACCCCCCCAAGGTCAGAGAAGAGCACTCTCTGCACGCCCACATCCCCAGGCCGAGGCTGGGAGCTGCTCTGGGGGCAGCAGCAGGAGACACCTACGTTCCATGTACCGGATGATGCGGGCAGCCATGTCCCCAGCCCCAAAGCTGGTGATGGGCGTCAGGCGCACTTCATAGCTCTGAGGCACCTTCAGGTTGGGCAAGATGTGCTCCAGCAGCAGGCCCTTCTCCATCTTCTTCACAGGAATGAAGGTCTGGATGGTGTTTCTCTGAGACAGCTGCATAGAAAAAGAACCCGTAGTGTTATGAAAATCCTGAGACTGGAAACCTGAGCATCCATCATCTGACACCCTATTCCTCCTCTTTCTATACAGATTTAAACCTGGTTGCTCCATGAGATCTTCATGCAGTATTATTTTGAAAATTGCCCTCCCTGGTACAGAGCAGTCATCAGGAGCCTGAGCTCTCCCTGAAGGGAAGCCTTGGTACCCTCCAAGAGAGGGACTGTAGGGATAATTTGAACTGCAGGTCCTGAAGCAACTTTGTGTCAGAAGCAATGATTTCAGGAGGGAGAAAAGGAGCCCAATTCACCCCTGTTAGTGCACCCAGGTCCTGTGCAAACACAGCATGGCATTGCACCAAGATACCCCTCAGTTCACAATCATTGCTACAGAATTCATTAATTTGCTGCCTGGGCCACGTGACACTTCATTTGGTGTCTCACTGGGAGCAGTCTACTACCATACTTCCTCAGAAACCTTCCATTGGGTCCATCCTTGGACTGCCCCTGCAGACCAGAGCAAGGGGTCTAGCTCAGGCTGATGGTTCTCTGGGGTCACTCATCCCAGTGAAGGCTCTGCTTCCTCTGATTCCCATTGGAAGTGGCTGAATTATGCTAGCTGAACCATACCAGCTAAACATTGTTCAGTTTGCTAAGGCAGCAGGGAAGTTTCAAGAAAACAATGGGGAAAATATCGTTATCAAAATCACCACCACTAAAAATGATGAATTACATGTCAGTGAAACTTCCCTGCCATGGTCATGCTTGCCTGGCTGGGAAAGAGCAAGAACGAGGGCTGCATTGTGAAGACACAATTTCCTGCTGTTGCTGTGCAGTGCCTGGATCCTTGTGGCAAAATATGTTACTGGGGATGATGGTGCTGGTGAAAAGACCTTTGGCAGAACTTTCCATAGTCCAGCATTCACCAAGCTTCCCCTTGCCTCTGATACATCCTCTAGGCTGAAGGTTTCATGGCAAAAGCAGTTCTGCTGACAGGCAGCCTCAGTGTTCACCATTAACTCTGACGTTGCAGGATTACTGGAAGCAGGATGCATGGAGGAAGGTTTACAGCAAATCTGTCAGTGTGCACAGTGTGGGGCAAGAAGATGGAGTGAGGGCACAGCAGAAGCAAAGGCCACTATCAAAGCAGGGCAGGGGCAATGCTGATGTGGTGCTTAGTAAAAACAAGTGCATACAATCCTCCTCTGCCTGTCTCCAGCTCTCATGTACGCAGCTCTAAGCTCAAACTCAGAAGCAATGGCTGCTGCTGTAGAGCTTCCTGTGCCAAAGTCCCATTCTTTTCCAACACAGCCAGGACCCATTGACCCACCCCGTTGATCTGCCCACAGTTGGGGTGCTGGTCCCAAGTGTAGGGGCAGGGATTGGTCCCTGGGAATGTGTGGCTCTCACAGTTTTGCACCTGCCTTGCAGATTGTACCTTAAAGAGACCTTTGTACCTGAACAGATGAGGGTGTAAGCTGCTTAAGGAACTGCTTGCTGCACTCTCCTCCTCCTCCCCTGACAAGATGGAGCAGAGAGCTGGGAGCTGTTCTGGTGCCTTCCCCCAGCTTGGTGCTGCCCTACAAGGAGCCTGGGAGCAGTCCTAGTGCGCAGGACCAGGGCAATGGCTCCCAGAGGCACCAGGACGCTGCCAGGATCTGTTCATATCAACAACACCCTACCTGCACACATGCCAGTTGGGTTCTGATCCATGGCATTCCTCCTGCTCAGCCCTCCCATCTGCCAGCCCTCCACACCATTGCTCTGGCCAAGCAGTGGCAGAGCTGGCTCCCAGGGGCAGGGACTTAAGCTGGGATCATTAGCATCAGACCCCCAATTATCTGGGAGAAGAGGAGCAGTCAGAAGCCAGAAGCAGAAGGCTAGAGATGTATAGCTCCTGGCATGACACTTTTTGGGGAGTGGAGTGTGACTGGGAGGACTGGCAGCAGCTCCTCCCCACAGGCTGCTATTTGCTGGGGTGTTGGGAAGGCAGCCAGCAAATAGGAGGAGGTCAGGAACCATTTCCCTCATCTAGATATAACCTTTAGAAGAGAAACAAAATGGAGAGTCAGAGAGAAGCTTGAGGGTGAGATTCAGACAGTGCAAATTCCACCTCAGCCGGGAGTTAGGTGGAATTTAGGTATCTAAAGCCTCTGGGAGCAAGGTCAAATCATGTACTCTCCCACGTCATCGAATCCAGGACAAACTGAGAAATCAGCCTCCAGGCTGGATGCAAAGCTCTGGATCCCCTGGTCGAGTCTACCCTCAGGGACTTGTGTAACCAAATAAATAACCGGCTGCCACACAGGTCTGGCTGCAAAACAGAAATAATTAAAGGCACATATGCTTCCTACGGGTTGCAACCTCCCTGCTTTTTAGAATAGACCTGAATCACTAGGTAACGGCAAAGGCACAGCCAAGGCTCAGCATGTATCTCCTCTTGATGCACAGAGGCAAATTTTAAGAGGGTCTTTTCCCTCCACCAAATATTTTGCAGCTATATCTTCTCCCAGAATTATTTCCTGTCTCTATCCAATATACAACTTGGACTGACACAGAAACTGGCTGCCAGCAAGACTGCCCTCTGCACATCTTTACTACAGTCTCTCCAGTCCTGGCATCACAACAGAACTGGCCCTGGATGTCTTTGGAAAGGTTGGCTTCTCTGTGAAAGCAGCATGGGCCCTGAGCTGGCTGCAGCTGTCAGTAGACAGAGCCAGGTGCGCTGCCAGCACAGTTTAAAGGGCATGAAATTAGTGCAAGGGAGAAAAGGGGGCAGCTCCAGCCAGCTGCCTGCTGCGTGCATGTGGAGCAGGTGCTGGCTTGGAGTCACTAGCACAGGTCCAGCAGACTGAGGCAGAAAGGCCAAGGTCTGCCTCTGCATCCCCCTCCTTAAACATCCTTTGCGTCCCTGATTGCCAGCAGCAGGCACCAGCAGGAACCCATTTTTCAATCCACTTCAATTGCCAGCTGTTTCCCTTTCTCCTGTTCCATGTGTTCTCGTGCTATCCTGGCATCTTCCTTCCACCCCCACCCCAGCATCTCTCCTCAGGATCACGCTGACCCAGTGTTCCAGTTTAATATTGCTGCAGTGCAGTTAATAAAGCAGAGGCCGGTGCAGAGGACAGGGAAACACTGGCCACCTTATTAGACAGGCTGAAGCCTCAGTGGAGCAGCTCATGCTACAAGCTCATTCATCACCAGGCTCAGGGAGCTGGCTCAGGGGCCAGAGCAAGAGCACTGTGCAGAGCACAGGCTCACCTCTGCCTTTACCTCCCTGTATTCCCAATAATCTGAGGAAGGGGATGGGAAAGGAGAAAAACAAAATAAATCCACAATTTCTACCAGCTGGCTGTGAATATCACACAGGCTGCAGAGGTGAGAATGTTCTTGTGGAACAGATTCCCTAAAAACACCTTACAAAGGGCAAAGTCAGCCCCATGTGGTTTGTGTGTATTCACGTGCAGAGTATGCAACCTGTCCCTTTCCCTGTCACTGTAAGCAGCACCAGCAATCAGGGGAGAACTCACTCACATGCATTCACTCACACCAAACCTCTGGGAGCTGCAAACTGGGGCTGCCCTTCCTCATTCCTCACCATCACCCACGCTCTTGGTGGGCACTTTCCCCTGTCTTTCATTTGAGCCAGCTTGTGATGCTTGCAGAGTGCTTGTCCCATTGTAGCCAGCCAAGCTGGCCCATGGACTGGCAACACACACCAAGAGTCTCAGAGACAAAAGCAGGATGCCACAGTACCCCTGCCCTGCTTCCATTCCCAGCTGGGGCACTGTCACAGCAGAGGGGCTGAGGTATGACACTGCCACACCTACATTTTCTGTTTATATAGGCTATTAAAGGAATAAGCCAGGATGATGTTTTCAGACTGAATGTTTACTCCAGATATGTGCCAGATAGCAGCCTTTATAAAGCTAAAGGATGTTATAAACACATCTGTCAAGAGTTAGTGATGTGGCTCTGCTCTACACCACCACAACAACCTGCTTGTGCTGAGACTGGTGTGACTTGGGAAGCCATGCACATGGTCTCACAACCAGCTGTATCTTAATGCTTGTTTGAGGGAGAAATTAGAAAGAAAATCTGTTTCATCACCAAGCCCCAAGGTATTTCTAGCAAAAACAGCTAGAAAAATGAACATTAAAATCATGTAGATCCCCCAACAAGCTGATCAGAGCAAAGGAACTGTTTTGCAGGCATCCAGCTTCCCAGCATTGCAATTCACTCCTGATGCTCTTTCTTTACTTGTCCCTCTTCTTCAGCAACTTCTCAGCTCAGGACACAAGCAGTAGCTCTGCTTTCCAATATCTCCATTCAAATCCTTCCCACACATGCTCGCTCTTTCACCCTTTTTTCTCAGCCTCATTCAAATTCCCCTGGCTGCTCCCTCCTGCAGCACGAAAGAGACAGGGGTGGGTGGCTGCATTCCCACTCCATCCTCACTAGCTGCAGATATGGGCTGTGGGGACAGCTCCCAGCTCCATCTGCAGCCTCTCCAGCCTCTCTGAAGGCAGAGGAGGCAGCAGATAGAGGCAGGCTGCTGTGGCACAGCAGCCTTGCACACAGTCTCTGTCCCTTTGGCAGGTTCTTCCTGTGCAGCTCTGACACCAGACAAATGCTGGGTCTGGCATGTGTGCAGGTGGGCTGTCCTAAGCTCCCCCACCTCCCCCTCCTCTCTCACCTGTGTCAGGACACTCTGGAGAGCAGACATCCACCAGACTAGGAGCTGTGGAGAGCCTGGTGGTGCAGGAAGCACAAGTGTCTCAAAATGTCTGAAAAGAAGCATGGGGCAATAATCTGGTAAAAACAATCTTCAACTGCCTGTGCAGCTGGTGGGCTGTAGTCTGCCAGCAACCAGCAGTCAAGGTAGTCTTCAAAGCTCAGTGCCAAGCTGTCCAGTTTCTCAGCACACACAGACATCCCTGTTTAGCAAGGTCCAGAGGCCAGGAGAAGGTGAGAGTAGCAGAAGGGCACTTCTGACAAGAAATACTGCTCAGGGTATGACAGAGCCTCCCACTTGTACCATTTCAGCCTGTTTGCACAGTCTTGGCTTCATGACACAGCTCTGTCCTAGAGTGCTGCAGGCATCATCTCTTATCAGATTTCCCCAGTGGCTGGACTGTGATGACCTCATCCCAACAAAGTCCAGCTAAGATACAGCTGCTCCCTTCCTAAGGGAGTGCTGCTCACAAAGACCAGAAACAATCACATCACTGCCCTCACCATGATTGGACTGGCAGTGTCTGTGGCCTTACACTGGTGACAGCCAGGAAAGATACTCCCAAGATACTGGAAGAGGCTGAGCTTGCTCATGGCACTGGTAACAGCTCCTGGGATGAACATGGGGCTCTACAATGGGGCTCTGCTGCTACTTCATCAGACATTCCTTGTCCTCAATTCCTGCCCCAACTGTGCCTCCAAAACTACAGGATATGTGGCAGAGAGGCAACCTCAAAAAATTTAGAAACCATAGACTTCTTAAAGTTAAAAAAAAAAAAAAAGAAATATGATTATAGAATTTATGTGTGTTGGAGTTTATAGTACCAGAGATTGAAAACAAATTATCCAGTTCTCGAGAGCTCAGCAGATGAGTTCCACAGGTAGAAATAATTTCTTGGGAAAAGAGGAATGAAAAATTCTCTGAAAGAGGGTCAGGAGGAAGGTGGGGATTGGAAATTTTCAGGAACTCTCTTGAACATGAGGCTCCAACATATTCCACAATGCTGGGAAAATATGCCTTAAATCTGGCCCTTCCTTTCCCCTTCTTCCTATTCACTCTGACACACAGCAGTGGATTGAGACTGTGATCCTTGATGTCACCTTGGCACCACAGAGCAGAGTAGAGGAAGATGTCTCTGACACTCCTTTTGAACACCATGAAGTGGATGCTTGATCTCTGTATTTTGGCAGAGGGATAAAGCCCCTCTGCCCCCAGAGTTCAGAGAAGGGCAAAGCATGGCTACAACCTAGGACACAGCAGGGGATGTACACTCCTGGCTGACAGGGTCCAGTCACCAGAGGGGCTGCCTCTGTTTATTAATTTTATGTATGTATCACATCTTATCATAAAAGTGGTTTTTTCCTTTTAGGCCTGCTCCTCCCCCTGGACATCTGTTCTGGAGCCTGACTGCCCTAATGTTCTCATTTTCAGAGTGAATTTATTCACATGCAGCTTGCACCCAGTTATCTTGTGCCAGTATTGTCCTTAGCTTCAATGGCTCTTTTTCCTCGCTGCTGCTTGACCCCCTGATGTTTTACAGCCAGCAATCTCACCACCTCTCAGCCTTTGCTTTGCTGGGCTAAGCAGGCTGAGCACTCTGTGACTGCTCTTGTAACACAGACTCTCCCTCTCCAGGATTGATTCTACAGTGTTTTTCAGCATGATCCCACTTGCTGGAGTTCAGTGCCCCAGCCCTGCATACAGGATGTAGTGGCACTTCTCTACCTTGCCCAGAAGTGCCTCGAGTTTCATCTAGGAGTACATTTGCCCTTTCTCACACCTGCATCTTATCAGCTGCTCCTTGAAGTCAACTCACTTGGCCACTGCACTCATTTTCCGAAGATGAGCTCCCAGCCTGCACCACCTTCTGCATCTATGACCCTGCCTTTGTACCACTGCATTTCATCCCACCAGAACCACTCAAATAGTTTTCTGTCTCTCAGATCTTTCTTCCAATCCTTCCTAATCCTTCACCAAAATGGCATTTTCTCCCAGCCTGGTGTCAGCTGCACAAAATTTCAAGAGCACTATCCTAATAGGGGATTCTGAACTCTGGGAGTATCTCTGGTATCAGCTGCAGGGAAGATGCCTGCCTATTCTGGAAAAAACTATTTGGGTATGTTTTGGGTAGTGAAGAAATTTGGTTTGCATATGAAGACAGTAATTTTGATGCTTCTTTATAATCTCTCATCAAACTTCCTCTGTGTGTCACATTGAATTAAAATATTTTCTTTGGTTAGTACTTAATCACTATCTTGGATGAAAATTATGTCAAGCACTAACCTCATCAATTAAAGGGCTAAGGTAACTTTACAGTTGGATTTCTTTTATTTTCCTTGCTTGATAACCATTACTCCTAAGGGGTTTCCAGAACAAATAATCACATTGCAAGCACAAAACTGGCCTTTCCCAGACAAGCACATTGGTGAACTGAAATTCATGCCTATGTTTTTCATCAGCCAAGCACACAGGCTCAGATCCTGGGATTAAGCAAGGATGGATGCCCAAACCAAATCCATCATTCAGTCTAAATGAGGAGTCCTGGAAGATTTTTGTACTAAACTGTCCTTTATCAGGAAGCCCAGTTTCTTAGCTGAAACATTCCCAACTCCAGACAGAAAAGCAACTGCAACTTTCAGTGGCTTCTGAGGACAGCTGGAGCCATCAAGGCTGGGAGTCAGTCTCTCTCTCTCTTCCTCTTGCACAGGCAATCAGCTGCCCATCCTCATTAGGTGCCAAGAGCAGCAGTTTATGGTTTCCTAGAGAAGCCAAATTGGTGCTGTCATGAATTACTGTAAGTGCTTGTTCTACACTCTTCAATAATGTCTTTCATTAGGATCTGATCAGAAAGCAATATGTATTTTATTAGTGTATGTTCCCTGGTCTAAGGAAGAACAGACCTAGCCTTCACTCTGTCAGAGAGGCAGTCAAGCACAAGCCTTAACTGAGGCACTCTCCTACTGTCTCACAGCCTTATTTTCAACCCTGAGGGCACATGCAGTCCCACTGTTTCAGACTGCAAGCTCTCTATTCTCACTGCAAGTTCCTGCCTGTACTGACTCTTGACTGTGCACTGCAGAGCCTGAGATCACCTCTCTGTCTATTTTATGGGCACGAGATGGGTAAGAGACAGTATCTCTCATGTCCCTCCACATCCCCCTCTTGCAGAGAGCAATGGTTCCAGACTCTTTTGAGCCTCACATCTGAAAATCAGCACTGATCAGTGCCCTACTGGATCCAGCTTTATACCCATCCCTACATCAGTAAGCACAGTCTCCTCTTCCACCAATTTCCTTGCATTGGACACATCTGCTTGCAGCCAGACCCATGCACATGTCTATGCACTGTGCTATCAGCACTTCTGGCTCCAAGACAAAAGAAGCAATTTGGCTCTGCACAGCCCAAGTCTGCCCAGCTGAAGTTAGACTGATCTCTGAGCAACTTTGCCTAGAATATGGTGTAACTTGCAAGCAGGACATGCTGCACCAACAGGAGCTTCATTTCTTCAGTTCTCTACAGACCCTGGCAGAGATGTGGCAGAGCAGAAGGTGCTAGGGTACCTTCACCCTTGAAAACAACTAATAAAGGATGGGGCTGATGTTTCCTGGAGCAGAAATAACCTTTTTGTGTGACTCTGGGCTTTCCAATCTCGTACCTGTAATGAAGGTATGTAGGTAAGTATCATTCCAGAGCCTCTAGGCTGTCTTTATAGAAGAGGCAGAGGCAGCACAGGATATGCAGGGAGACCCATAAAGCTCTTCACATTGCTCCATGCTGCCACTTCATTTCTTTATGATACACAGCCAAAACATCCTTCTAGTGCCTACTCCTTTCATTCACGACCAGCTATGGGAGACACTACATCTCTCTTCCAAACCCTTCCCCTTCACACACTCTTATCTCCAATGTGTTCTAGGAAGTGAGAGCCAGGGGAAAAAAAGAAACAAAACCAAAAAAAAAGGAAACAGAAACAAAAGGAAGAAGAGGTGGAATATAGGAAGGGGAGCAGGAAAAGGCACAAAGAACCACCAAGAATAGATGGTGAAGCAGTAGGAGGAGCATGGAACAACTACCAAAAATAACAGATGAGCAGAGTAAACAGGGGGAAGCCACAGCACTGCCTATCAACAGGGACTTTCAGAAAGACTCAATACTAGCATGTACCCCTTGAGGACACTGAAGGAGAGTGGATAAGTGATGCACAAAAAGAGATGCACAAAAAGGACTTGATACCTGGCAAGCATTTTCCATTCTGTACTCAGCTTTGTAAAACACAAGCCAAGAGCCTGCTGGATATGAACAAGCACAGTGATGTGAAAGCAACATCTGTATCCTGCAAAGCTGCTATGAGGGGTCTCTTGGTTTGGGGAATCTGATTATCACTTCTCTCACGCTTTTCTTACCCAAAAAGAACACTGAACAGTGGTGCTAGGAGCTAGAAAGACACGAGATTTTCCTTTTAGATGTGTTATAAGAACATATGAGCCTTTCCAGCAAAATCTTCTTAACTTCTCTTCTCAGTCACTGTAACTGTTCTGAACACAGCTAAAACTGGGACATGTGCTTGAAATATTCCCTTGTACTAGGAAAGCTGAACAATATCCTGCTTTCTCTCTTGCCCAGTTGAGTACTTGAACAGCATTAGGAGCAGTACATACGAAAAGTTAAGACAAAATCTCTCTGCAAGGCACCTTATGAAAGGCAAGACACCTTGTAACACTGTCAGCTACCCTGTTTTGGGCAGGTTACCTTACACTTTGGATCTGGCTGAGACAGAGGTAATTTTCCCAATTGGAGCCCTCACAATACTCTGTGTGGGCAGCTAGAAAGAGCTTGATAATACACCAGTGTTCTGGCTACTGCTCAGCAGAGTTCCCACAGCCCCAGTGCTGTCCCTCCAGCACTCTCCCCTCACCAGTAGGCTGGGGGTGGGCAAGATCCTGGGAGGGACATCATATCCAGGACTCCTGGTTCAAATTGACCAAGGGGATATGAAAGTATGACTGTGACATTTGTCATCCAGAGCAACTGCTACATATACTTTGTTTCCCACAAAGTGGCTGGACATTGCTTGCTGATGGGAAGTAGAGAAATAATTGTTCATTTTCCTTTGTTTCTGCACATGGCCTTGGCTGTTGGTTATTAAACTGACTTTATCTTGACTCATGTGTTTTTTACAATCTTATTTTTTCTCCCCCTGTCCTGCAGAGGAGGGGAGAATGATAGAGCAGTTTAGTGGGCAACTGAGATCTAGCCAAGGTCAACCAACTACAATTTACTTACTTTGGATAATTACAGAAGAGAAATGATACTTAAGACTGAAGCGCAACTAATTTGCCACTACTCATATCACTAATTTTCCCAACTAGCTGATCACAGATGATCTGTGGACTGGAGAAAAGCAGCTCAGGAAAACCATGTATCATACTGAAGAGCGATTTGTGAATGCAAAAAGACAGAATTAATCAAACTAATTCAGTAGTTAAGCATCATGTGCTAAGCTCTCGTGGGCAAAGGGAAGAAGTCCCAACAGTGGCACTGGAAGCTGTTAGACTACTGAAGGGGGAAACCTTTTCCCATGGCTACCAGTCACTTCCACTGAAATCACACCTGACCCATCAGTGCTGATCAGGCCTGTGCCAAGCTTCCCTGGCCACCCTTGTACAAAACATTCTGATCCTCTGACAGAGCCAACAACAGCCTTGGCCAGGCAGACATCTCCATCTGCATGAGTAATGGCCAGGGGAAAACTCCCTTCCTTTGTGCTGGTGGAGGCTCTGCTGTTGTCAACTTAGCCAACAGAGTACAAACATGAAACACGGAAAAAACTCCTTGTTTCCACCCCCACCAAACATCCAGCTATCCTGTGATTTTCCCTTTCAACAGAGGTGGAGAAGACTTTGTTCCAGCAGCATCTTCTGTGACAGATTGCTAGGGATGAAAAGAGAGATGGCTCCATGTGCTAAGAGCTGCAGTGACTGATGGTGTGTCCCATTTCCAGGCAGCAGAGAGCACAGCTGAGGTAAGATCCTGCTGTCTTCACTCCCACATGCCCGTGGCAAAGTCACTGCTTCACCTCCAGGTCCAGCACACCAATCCTACCGAGCTTCAAGGACTGCATGTCCACCATTTGTTATTGATCAGCCAGCTCTCCCTCCACTGGCATGCAGCTGACACTCAGACCCAAACCCCTCCTCCTCTTGCAGCCTAGAAAGGCAGTGCCTCCTCTCCCCTCTCTTGCTTTCCCTGGCTTTGCATCTTGCTGGCTGTTCAAACCATCCACCAAGCACAACTCCCAGTGGCACTGGCTCATAACTGCATCCTTTTCCACCTCTTCCTAGGGAATGAATCCTGCCCAGCATCACACAGGCCACTAACACAACTGAATGCAATTGTCTTGGGAGCACAGATATAATCTGCCTATTCTCACTTCCTGACCGAAAGATGAAATTTAAAAAAAAAGAGCATCAGTAGGGAGATAGGGCAGTTAGAGCTAAAAAAAGACCTTTTTCCACTACAGAGGATGGCTCTGCAGGTAGATGGAATTGCGTTGATTTAACATCCCATATGACAGCAGCCTGTGATCAAACATCAAACAGGCAGACAAGGAAGGCAAAAAAAGAAAAGAGGACTAGAGAAGCTTTCTGACAGATGTGACTTTTAAGCCATCCTGCAACAGAAGGTCTGCTTTGAGATTCAGTGCTGGGCAAACACTGTGAAGCCATGTCACTGGAGTCCCCAGTCCCAACACCAGTGAGGGAGGGCCAGCAGAGCCTGTATCAATAATGAACAGTAAAGGGTGTGGTTTGTCACACCCCATGAATATTTCTGTCTGCACATCATCTCACATGCAGCCAAGGCCACCACATGCTGCTTGAAGAAAAGCCACACTCTGTGATTGCAGCCAGCTGGGACTGTGATGCTCTTGGTAAAGGGACTCACACATCCCTGTTCCATGTGTCTGTGTCCTACCCTGGACATCAAACTGGCCTGTCAGCTGGAGGATTTTTTGGTGGATGTGGCACCACATTCCCTTTTTCCAGGCAACACCAGGCCAGTGCACCACAGAGCACATTTTATCCAGAGCAGGATGGGTACCTCCCTAGCTCACAAGCTGCAACTCTTCTTTAAGTTTTCACTTTCTAGTATGAAAACTAGGATAGCCCTGACTGCTTCTTAAGCAGTTAAGTCCTAAACCAGATATCACCTCCTCAGCTCTTGCAGCATCCCCCAGGTGAAAACCCCGCTGGCATTCCCATACTACTGTGGGAATGCACAGGATGGGGCCAGTGGGGTCACAGAGCACCAGAGAACCTGGGGATGAGAGCTATGTACCCAGCTTGGTCTGCAGTGTTTGCCTTGGCAATGGCAGCGTGGTGTGCTGTGGAGCCAGCAAAATGTCAGAGCCTTTGTAGAGCGAGTTCAGCCACCCTGAGCTCTGCCTTGTGCAGAGCTGCCTCCTCACCAAGCCTTTGGTGTCCCATTCCCCCCCACCCCTGAGGTGCAGACCCCAGGCAACCCCCAAGGCACCAGCTGCTCGTTTTCCTGAGAATATTTGCCTGAAGCCATGGTTGCATGTGCAGAAGAACAGGAATTTTTGTTCACCTCCCAGGAAACGTAGCTGGGCTGCTGCAAGAGTCACCAGCCGCTCAAGTACATCACCTCTCTGCAGTCATAGCCTTTTCTAATCTGGGACCCAAAGGCATTCTCAAGGAAGCATTTAGGGGGAGCTGTGGGCAGGTGCACTGCTCGCTCATCCCCCCTTTGCACAGCACCACCCCTGCTCAGTGCACACAGGGACAGACCTCCCTGCCCTTGGAGGGTGGCTGGTCTGGGAGCTGATGAAGCCAAAGACAGGCAGCAATAGACAGACATTGCCAAGTGGGCTAACAGGAGAGAAAAAGAACAACTGAGAGGCAGAAATGAAGTGATACAGATCCATAGTCTGTGGGCCTTGGCATAAAACCTCTCCTGCTGTGCTGGGATGGCCATCAGCAGAGTTAACCTTCCACTCTAATCACAGTCATTAAACTCCTGCTAACGCCCCTGTCCTATGTCTGTCCCAGCAGCTCTGCTATCTGTCACCTCCCCACATGGCATGCAGGCTCCCCACTGCCCCAGTTCTCATTAATGCTGCTCTGGCTGCTGATGAGGCAAGTGGCAGCAGCTCCCAAGCCCAGATGAGTTTTGTAGACAGCAGGGAATGTTTATCCAACATGGAGGAGATGAAAGTACAAACAAAGAGAGACCATACAATTACTCAGGCATTGCACAGGGCCAGTCTCATTAAAGACTCCCTGACAGGAATTAATCTGAAGTGACAACCCAAGGAGCTAATTTAGCAAACGGGTCTGGGGCCTGGCCCAGTGCAAATTTCAGGGGTCTGTCTGGCAGGCAGGCTCAGCCTGCTCTGAGGAGGGAAAAGCCAGGAATATGTAAAGCTGGCTCAGTTCTGGCCTGAGCCTGTGTGTGAGAAGGTACAGAGGAGACAGCAGCCTCAGGTCGCCTTGAGGGGAACAATGAAGATTAAACTTTCTACTGCACCAAGAGCTTCTCCTTCCTCTTTCTCTTGCAGCCTCGGGTCATGGATGGGTTCCAGCTCATTAAGTGCACAGTTATTCTGCCACCATCCCCCAAAACCATAACCACCAGCCCAACTTAGATCTTTCCTCCATGATGCAACCTGCTTGCAGCATTAGATGGCTTTTCATTTCTCTTTAATGTGAGAGCAGAGCCCTGGGATGGGTATAAAATACACAGAGAGAAACAAGCAACTTAAAAGGCTTTTTATTTTTTAAGCAAAGATCTGGTTTGGGGAGGCTGCTTTGAATCCCCAAGCAATGAAAATAATTTTCAGTTGGAATGCAGTACTTCAGTGCCTTTTCTACACTGCAAGGATACATGGCAAAAAAAATAACTTGACCAAACAGCCCAAAAGCCTTGTGGCATCTACCCACAACCAAACCACCCAAGGCTGTGACCTCACTGCAGTCACTGACTAAGTGAAGTAAGGTGGTTGGCATTTGGATCAGTGCCTTGCAGCAAGCAAGGAAAAACCTCCCAGGCTGTCAGGACAGAGAGCTGTGAGGCCCCTGTTGTTCTTCACTGGGCACATCTTCCCCTCTGAATTGTCACTCAGCAATGCCCCTGCCTAAGCCCACCTGAACAATACCTTCCAGGAAATTACAGCCTCTCTGCTGAGACACAGAGTAGAGGCTTCACAAGAAGCTTGCTCCAAGTTGCTATCATATGCACTTTCCTGGGTCAGTGGCTCCAAGCTGTCAAGCTGCTTATATGGTTTTAATCAAAAGTTAATTCTTATTCTACTGGAACTGGTGCGTCTGTTGTGCCGCTCAGCCTGCTCTGCAGTGCTGGGAACAATCAGCCTGGTGGAAGTGCATCTGCCCATCCCATATATTGTTTAGAAAATCAAATTCCCCCAGACTGCTTGCAATCCCCCCAGTAATGCCCTAGGAAGCTGCTGAACAGAAAGAACTGGAGGAGGCACGGCACCAGCCAATTAATAAGCAGCACTCTGACTCTCACCCAGCCCCATTTTCAGCAGCTGCAGCAAGCAAATTTAATTCAAGTGTTCCCAGGTGCCTAGCAAAGCATCCTGCTACTTGGGGATCTTCACATTACATATGCTGAGAGCTCCTTGAGCAAACCAGGGAGTGTGAAATGAAAACCAGCAAACTAAATTGCAACCAGTGGGCATCCCAGCTGGCTGCCTTTTGGATTCCAGCTCAGCAAGAGTTAATTCTCCTCTTTCCATCCCCTCTTCCCCCTGACAGCCCCTCACCAACCCTAGACTGCAGGCTGCCACACTCATTCATCCTCAAGGCGCTGAAGAGCCCCTGCCATGACCACTGAGGCTGCAGAGCTCCCAGGACTGGGGGAGAGGGTGGGCTGCCTGGCTGGGTGAGTTTTCACCAGCCTGATGCTGGCAATAAATCAGTTGGGAAAGGCCTGTTCAATCCCAGCTCTCCAGGAGGATTTTTGTGCCACCACAGCTAGTGCCTGGAAAGCCAGCGTATCCAGTGAGGAGTGTGGGTAGACAAACAGCAGCTCCACACTCAGGCAGACAAATCCCCTTTCTTAAGGGCTCTCCAGCCAGTAACACTTTCAGGCTTTTGAGCTTTTCAGTTATATTCACTAAGGCCCCTATGTGTTCAGTCCAGTGATGGAACAGAAGGATGCACAGCTTAGCCCAGCACAGAGATGAAGGTGTGATAAAGCAGCAGAATCTGCAGGACGTGGGACAGGGTGATGGAACAAGAGAAGGAGTGAAAGGTCAGAAGGTGTCACAAGGCTGCTTGGAGCCCAAGTGAGGCGTCACAGCAAAAACTCCAGGAAGGCAGCAGTGAACAGAGGGAAGGAGCAGGCTGGACGTGAGAGGGGATGGGATCCTCTGCAACAAGGAAATGAAAAGGGCTCCATAAGACCTCAGTATGGCTCGTGGGTGGAGACATCACCATGAAATGCCAGTGTTTTCATTGGAGAAAAGCCAGGAGGAGGCAATACCATGAAAACCTTTTCCAACGTGTCTTGTGTCTTTGTTTCAGCCAGGACAAGGTTAATTCTCTGCAGTAGTATCACAAAAAAGTATTTCCTTCTTGTGCTTGACAGAAGTGGGAACAAAGCTTTCCTCTCTCCTCCTCTCTGCCTTTCCTTATTCAGTTCCAGGCCAGCATGATGATACCTGCAGCCATTTATAAAAGCTTTCCCATACATATGGCTGAGCTACAGCAGGGTCTCTAAAACACAGCACTAAACAGTCACAACTATGTCCTGACTAAACAAACAAAACATTAACAGCAGTAACCAATGGGGTATGAACCAAACTGGGTGTGTGTGTTTAAATTTGCATGGCACTCAGCTTCCTTCATGTCATAACTTAAAGCAGAAAAGCGCTTTTCCCTTTTTTTGATCCCGTTTAGTAGGAGCTCAGTGAAGGCTAGAACCAAGATTACTTTTAGAAGCTATTCAAAAAGGAAAAATACCCCAACTTACTGGAGAAGGATAAAACCCACAAATTTGTTCATTGAGTTGCAGTGCTGATAATGGCGAAACTTGGCTCAGAGGGAAGATCTACTATGACAAACTGCCTTCATTATTAGAGGCTCCCCCAGGTCCTGTATTATTATTAAGTACTGACAACGTGCTCCATGCAGTGTGAGTAACAAACAAAGGCTGTCCCACCCCAGAGAGCTCAAAATCAAACAGAGACATAAAACTGGAGCCTACTGTGCAGAACTAGAGGAAAGAGACACTTGAATCTTTTTAATTATTTTGTTTTCTATCTACAGTAAATAAAATTTTCCTTGCAAAATGCATTTGCTTCCCAGCTACCACTGAATGGCACGAACCACCAATTTTATGCGTCCCCGTTTTTCAAAAATGTTGAATGCGGGCGCTTTGCTGGGTGTGGATGAAAGTACCTGGCAATCCTGCTAAGATAATGCTCTTTAAAAACATCAGTCTCTTTTCCCTAACTTTCTCCAACCAATGATGTCTTCAGATTTCACTCAGTTCTCTCTCCCAGCCCCCAACCCACAGTATGATTTCCCTTCAAACCCAGAAACCTTGAAACCCACTTCTCTTCCCCTGCAGAGTTCATACAGTCCAAATAGCTTAGTTAGTGTGGCAGGATGAAAGCCCTTCTGCAACACAAACAGCCATTGACTTTTTCCTGCAGTTCCTGCCTGGAGAGCTCTTCAGCTTATTCCCTTTTTTCCATACGAGTGAGGAGGATGGAATTCCACTCACTTGAATTTTTGGCCTACAAAATCTATACCACCAACTAATGATTATAAGGCATTGTTCCCACTAAAACCCCATCCAAAACACTGGGCATGACCAGCCCAATGGGGGCTGCAGGTCTTTGGAAGACCTCAACTGTACCCAGCTCCAGAGTTAAAAAAATGAACACGGAGCTGTGCACTTGGCCTGTCTCTTCCATTCAGTGGGGAAGGTGCAAGACCATCAGGATCTGCCAATTTCATCACTTTCAGCTCTTAATCAGCAAGGAAACCTTGCTGTAATTGCCTCCTGAAAGCCCACATGCTGGGGCTCCAGGAGAAGGAACCTTACCTGCCGGACTTCCAGGCGATACTTGAGGATGGGATCCACTGCATCGGGCTCCTTCTGGGTCCACTGCAAGACGTAAGAGTAATTCTTGGATTGCTTCTGGCTCAAGGTGGGGTTGGGAGTGTCATAGTAAAACTCTGGGCTATAAGCTTTTGCTGGAGGGGAAAAAAAGAAAAAAGAGGGAGGAAAGTAAAAGAGTGGGATCAAGGGGAACAAAAAATTACAAAGAGACGTGGTGAGAGTGGAAGAGCTCCACTCACCCAGCTTATCGACCTTATCTAACACAATGGACGCCTTCAGTGTAGCACAAATGTGCCACTCTTTTCTGTGAATCACTACTGCTTTCCAGCCTAAACTGTTGGGAAGATTAGCAGCCCTGCAACACCAGTGGGACACGACCAGCACCTGAGAGGGTGGGAACAACTTCAGTTCTCCAGCTGGAACTAGCTCTAATCTTTTCTCCCTTGCTTTGTAGTTTAGATTGAAGTAACAGCTTTAAACTGGCATTTCTCCCGTTTCATCTGCTGCTTTACAGAGACTCCTGCTAACAAACCCTGAGGAAAGATCATTTGGCCAGTAGGTCATAGGGAAAGTGTTATTTATCACACAGAGACCATGGCATTAAAAAGGAGACCTTGCTCCTTCTGCATCTCCCCTGCCTTGGCAACACAGTGCTCCAGCCCCTTTGTAACACAACAGTCAACTCAGCAGCAAAGAGGACACTGACCTCAGCCTGGCTAAAAGCATAAAAGCAGTGGGAGCTTAGGCAGGGGCAGAGATGTCTTTTTTAAAGCCACGTCTCTCCTTAAAAACAAAGTGCAGCAGGAGAAGGGAAACAGAAGGAAAAACGTACCAGAGAGAAAACGAGCGGTTCAGAGCAGAAGGGACTTCCCGTCACTTCCCCAGCAGTTTCTGTCCTGAATCACTACCAAACAGAATTTGAAGGCTCCTGCTATGCAGCCCAGCAGCTGGCAGCCTAATGCACAGGGAGCACAGGCAACTCGAGGTCTTACCCACAACTGGTTTTGCCCTATTTGAAATTATGATCATTTCACTCATGAACTTCAACTTTTGGTGGGTCCTGAGCTAGGCAGGAGTTGGACCTGAATGAAAGCTCAGGTATCTGGGTTCAGGTCCAGTCTAAGCCAGCAGAGACCAGAAAGATGCCTGGGCAGCAAGGGATGCTGGAGAGAAGAACAGGAATAACTACCATCTCCCCAGCATGTCTGCTGCACCTTTCCACTTGCATCACAGGCCCTGCCATTCTGTGTGGTTATAATTAGGTTCGACAGGATTCAATGTTTATTTTTTATGAACTCAGATGTACAATATTGATATTTATTTCCAAGTCCTTTTTCCCTTATTATTTTTATTGACTTGAGTTTTTGCGCAAGCAAGAAGCTCAGAACCACCTCAGAGACTAATTGCTGCTTATTCAACTTGTATTGACTATGGAAGTCAAGCTTTATAATGGATTTCAAAATAAAATCAGAACTGATGATAATCATCATCTTGCATGATATTAATTCATTATTAATTGACTCCAAGATGGAAATAGAAACTAGGGGAAAAAAAGTGCTTTTTGACAGAAATGCTGCATATCAAAATACTTTCAGAACTTACTTCTGGAAGCTTTTACTACTGCTGGAAAGTTTTGTCTTTTGCTTACAGGTGATGGGAAGAGCTGAAGACTATCCACATCTCTCCCTCAGGCTTTTCTGTGCTTGTGGCTAGTGAGGGAGCAGATGATGAACAGTATGGGCTGCCCTCATAACTTCCTCAAGAGGAATGGGTTGGATGTTTCACTACCCTTCCAAAACATCTTGGAAAGTTAATCACTCATCCATAGAAGAAAATAATCCCATCCTGGTCAGATACATGCTGTATTTTCAGTGCACCTGAACACCCCACAGTCAAAAATGAGTCACTTTCTGTTACACAGGAAAGTTTATGGTATTTTTTTTCCACAGAGAGGAAATAGAAACAAAGAGTCCATGCCATTTTCTCTGCTCAAATAGGAAGGTTGTGGCTGATGGGAATTAAAACTCCAGCAGTCCTGAGTCCAAGTAGAGCAGTCTAGTCACTAGAACATTTTTCAGGTTGCTCTACAGGCTCAGAAGGTCTAATTAATTTATAACTGTCCAGGACACAAGCAGAGGTGTCTGGAGTTGAACAGCTACCATCAGATATCAATGTCTTGGTAAAGGAGAAGGGATGCAGGAAAAATAAAGGCTTGCTGATTTCCTGATCAGTGCTCTCAAGGCATGAATCCTTTCTGCTGAGGGGATTTTATCTCCAGCACAGCATGGCACATCAGGTGCCAATATGTATTTGTTGTTGCCACCAGCAAGAAATTCCTGGGAGCATTCCCAGACTTGACAGGGATGCAGTTTTCTGTCATGGCTCATAGGGGCATATGGTTTGCTATCACTTAGTGATATGAGACTTACAAGCATATGAAAAGGTAGAGAGGGCAGAGAGGGTTCAGGCAAAATTCGCTGCCAGACAAATGCCAGGAAATCTCAAGGGGTGAGAACAAGGTCCTGAAAAGGGACCCAAATAGCAGAAGTAGTTTGGGCTCCCCCATTTCTGTAAGCATCCCAGACTTACAGCATACCTGAGCTTTTCCAAACCCTAGGAAAGGCTTGCTTCAAAATCAGGCCTTTCTGGATGTTATTAATTCTCATTTTTTCAACCCAGGCTTGAAATGTATTATAAATTGGCCCTAGACTCAAACCCAAGAATTTGAACTGAATTTATTGCTTATTAAGGCAACTTCATGGGAGAGCTTTTCTAGAAAATTGTGCCCAAGTCAGTTCTGGGGTCATGGGAAAAGCAGATTTAATGATCAGCTGGAGAGGCCAGGTCAGATGTGCACTTTTAGATGCTATAACTCTGCCATCCCTCTTTGCAGTTGCAAGTGCTGGAGAGGAGTCCTGTTAGAGTGGATGATGGATTCAAGGAAAACTGTGAGCAGCAAATCCACTCTGTACTAGTGTCCATTCCCAGCGCATGTTTTTTTTTTTTCCAGAAAGCACTGTGAGATGAAGATAGACAGGAGTCATGGGGAAGGCAGAGGAATACATAGCACAGTTTTTGTTTGCTTGCTTTTAAAGAGGAAATCAAATGGTCTGGAGCCTGTTGGAGGGATGTACAGAGCTTTTCACTACCCCTTGGTCAATACTTATCGATGATACAGGTTGTCCAAGCTTGAAAGCTCATGGCAGCCTTGAGTTTTAGTCCACTACTAAAATGTAACAGTGGCTAGCACTTAGCTGCTCCAGGTCCATCTGCCTGAGAGATGGAGACAGATCTCCCTGCTTTATGGACAATCACTCCTCCTGAACAGAATGCTGGGCACAGAGGAAGCAACAGAGGCGCACAGCTGACGAGGAGCAAGCTTGCCATGACCCACCACCAGCCCGCTCTGCTGCGCATCCTGAGACTCACCCGACACCTGGAAGAGGCAGGCAGCGACGCCCACGTCGTTGGAGATGCTGCACTCGTAGGTGCCGCTGGTGTCGCGGCCGACGCTGTCCACCGTGAGCTCCGAGTAGTCCTGCTGCTCGGCCGGGGGCTGCGCCACCAGGCTCCCGTTGAAGCGCCAGACGGAGGTGGCCACCTTCATGGGGCTGCCCTTGAGCATGGTGCAGCGCAGCGTGACGCCGTGCCCCGTGCCCTGCCGCACGTCCTGGAAGGCTGGCTCCACCACGGGCGGGACTGGAGACCCAACAGAGCAACAGACAGGGGTGCCATCAGGGAACAGCCGCCTCATCCAGCATGGTCACCGCGACCGCCTCTGACAAGACAGGGACCTATCATTTCCAAGGGGTTGAAGCCAGGGTCCATCACACCAAAAGCAGCAGCAGTCTGACATTCCCTCCTGACTGGGCTGGAGCCACATTCTACCTCCCTCCCACTTCATGAGTAGGGGTAACCTTTAGCTAGTACTCATCCCACACTGAGCACTGCTTGGAGACGCTACCAAGCTCTGCTCTCTCATGTGAGAAGTGCAATGCCAGCATCTGTATCACGGCTTGGATTCAATCCTCAGATCTAATCAGAATGACTGTCCTCTTATACAGCATAAAATACCCTCCCTGAGCAGGCAGGTGAGTTCCCAAGCAGTCACTTCTTCTTGTCAGTGTTTGGCAGGGTTATCAAGGACTCTGTGTTTAGATGGAGGGATCTGCACAGGCTCTCCCCACAGACCTGAAGGGATTTTGGAGGGCCTCTCCCAAATACATCAGTACAACACATTACACACAGGCTACAGGGACTCTGGGTCCTATTTTTATCTCTGGCAACAATTCCTTTGGGGTATTGGGAGGTGACTCACATCCATCCATGTCAGCTTCTCTGCCAGTAGTGAGAGAATGGGAATGGTGATGTGTGTTCACCTCCTTAGCAAAGGCAGACTACTATGTCTTTTGCACTTCTTCAGCATTTGTAAAAATTTATGAGAACCTCACGATTTAGGCATGGTTGAGGCACAGTAAGGAGAAAGTTGGATTGGTACTGTTTGGGTTATTCCTTATTTAATGCAATGAGAGAGGACTTAAATCTCCACTGTCTCTGACAGACATGTTTCACTTGCAATAAACTCTTAATTAAAACATTACAGCACTGGGATAACCAGAAGCTCTCCATCTAAAATGAGAAAAGATTTCTGAACACAAAACAGCTGTTAACCTGAATGCAAAAGAGGGAGAACTGATTTATAGCAGCTACAGCACAATCACAACTGACCTTCTCCAGGTTCAAAGCAAGTGCTCTTCCACAAACAGTTTCTATGCCCTACAGATTGGCAGAGCATCTGCCTCCTCTAAAGGTCCATCGAGTTGCCAAGCACAGCCAGGCCCAAAAACCTGCAACACCCAGCACCTGCAGCACCACAGACACAGGTCCACAAACAACCACGGGTCACTCAGCATCCCTGCTGCCCTGAACAGAGCTGTGCTGGGAAGGGCTCCAGCACACCAGTCTGCTCCCATTGCCTGATCCCAGCAAGACCCAACATCTCTGTGACACGAGTGACATCTCCATCTCCAACAGATGAAGGTGGTACATGCACTGTCCCACAGGTGGGCATGCAGTGTCCCATCTCCAGGGGGCACAAATGCATCTGGGTATCCCATGTACAGTTATCCCCATCATCCCCTCCACCTGGCAGCCTTTGTTTGACGTGGCTGACTGTTTTCAAGGCACTTCATTCTCAGCTCTAAGTCTCTGGGCCCTTTGCTGCACTTAGGTGGATTAAAAGCAGCCCTTGCCTGAGCTGAGGCTGCTGTGCTGAGTGGCATGGTCAGCTCATTACAGATGGCTTTCCTGGGGATGTGTTTCTGCAAGTGCTTCAAGTGCTGACTTGCCTTTGGCTCACACGTCTCCCACCTCACAGTGAGAATAATGTGAGAAGCTGCCTGATTAGACCTGGTGCCATGCATGTGTCATCTCCATCCTATCTGCTATCCCATTTCTTCAGTCACATCTGATCCTTAATTGAAGCCAGTGGGATCTCACATTATAATCTAGGCCAGCTGGTGATATAGGGAAAAGAAAGGGAAAAAGGGGAGAGGAGAGAAAAAATGGCACAGCCACTTCACATGTACTCAGAGCAGTCTGTCTCCTGAGGAGGAGAGAGGGGTGGGAAAGCAGCTTCCCTCACTGCATCTAGCTGTGCAAGGTATGGGGCTGAGACAGAGGAAATGGTCTGAAACTGGACAAAGTGCCACCTGCAAGGACATGTGCTGCAAGGAGAGTGCCCTCCTGGGCTCACTGCAGGAGTGTCTGGGGCTGGAAAGGGTCACAGAGGAACTGGGCTGGGATGCTCAAGGGGCTTCTTAGGTCACTGTAAGAGCAGGGCAGCCAAGGATGCAGAAGATACTTAATCTTCTTCAGCTGGAAAATGGGATTTACGTGATTTGCACTGAGACAGGCTCTGGGACTATGTTACCATCTTGCAAAGGGAATGTCTGAAAGTTTCTATCAATTAAAAATTGATTACATTTTCTCCTCTTGTCTCTGGCGCTAGGAAACACCTAACGAGCATTAACTCTGCAGGTAGTCCTGGAGTTCCTGGGTTTTCTGGAAAGAGAGCTGAAGCAGGTTATCCCATCACTGCAAGGTATAGAGAACTACACCAGGGGTCAGTTATTCCCCAAGGTTCCCAAGGGATATGAAAACAAAGGAAGGTCAACAGCAATTACAGAGCCAGACATTAGCTCTGGCCTCCAATGCCGACTGGGGAGCTCACACTTGTTCAAGGAGGTTACACACAAAAGGCAGACTCACCACAAAAGCAGTCTGTAAAACCTCACTGCTAACAACACAGCCTTTTCTGTTTCTGTTCTTTTTCCCTGGCTTAAAGGCAAAACATTATTTAAATGAGCTGGTGCTCCTGCTCCCCAGAACTAGGAACTGAACAGCTCCAGTACTCCTGAGATGGGAGCTATCTTGGAGGAGAGACCTGTGATATGAGCCCTGCACAGGCACCTTCAGGGAGCTGCAGAAAGGACAATGATTTTCAAGGTGCCTCTTAGACTCACAGGGAAGCAGCATTCCTGCTGGCTATAAGGAAGTTGTATTTGGCTATTCTGGCTTGCTAAGCTGCTATGATGCTCTTCAAGTTTTTAGCCCAGTTCCAAAGGTGAGTCCTCATCCAGAGGCTCCTCAAATGCCTTTTTTAATCTCCCTTGAAATGCAGCACCTGTATCAGAAATGCTCTTTTAAGCAGCCTTCACATTGCAGACAGCAAGTTATTATGCTTCCAGAAGGTTAAAAAAATCCTCTGTGCATATACAGAGCTTCAGGATCCCCTGGCAAGAAACACAGCAAACAAATATAGACAATTACTCTTCTCTCTCAGCACACAGCTTAACTCTAGAAGAGCTCACTGGCAAGAGCAGTGATGAAAGGGGTGAAGAGGCAATGCTGAAGCAAAGCTCCTCCACCAACCTTGTTAATTCGTGGCTGCTGTGAAACACAAGGCAGGGCAGTCTGCCTTTGCAGCAGAATTAGCTAGTTAGGAGCAATTCTAATCAGCCAAACACAGGCAACCCACTCCAGCGTGCCAGGCACCCTAAAGCAAAGCTGGGCTGCAGGCAGCTCCTCGCTGTGAGCCAGAGCAGATGCTCTGCACCAAAGGGCTGCTAAGCTAATGCTGCTCACAGTCGTGAAGGGCAGCAGCAAAATGTCAAGCACCAAGGAGCATTGCTTTGTGTCCCAATAACCTCTATTTTCTTAGTTTTAGTGGAAATAAACTGAACAGAAATGCTTATCCTGCTAGGGGAGTGAGAGTGAGAAGCCTTCTCGCAGTTCAGAGTTATGGTCTGCTTGGTTTAAGTCTGTTTTAGTTTTGGCCTTGAGAAAGGGTAAAACTAAACTAGGGCTCTTCCTTACAAGAGCCAAAGAGCTCAACACAGAGACCACAGTCTCTCCCTCCACTGTCACTGCACTGTCCTGCTTGGGCATAGCTCAGCAAGGGATACTTGGCCCTTGCAATGCTGTCAGATTGCTGCAGGTTCCCATCAAACTCAGATGCCTCCAGAAGGCAGAGATGTTTCTTTCACCAGTGATGAAGTCAGAGCATCCCAGGATAGCAGAGATGCACTTGGAAGCTTTTTACTTGTGGGATAAATAGAGAGGAAAAAACCATAATCCCCTAAATTAGAAACTGGGGATGTTGTCAGGAGGCTGCTCAATCCAATATGGATGAAAGGCAAAGAAAAGCTTCTCTTACAGTGGACTCATGTGATGTCTAAAAACCCTTCCTAGAACAGAGGCTAGACAGTGTTAAAGGAAAAAGTAGGTATTTATTAAAAGGCCTTCAAAGGATACACCTTGGGCAGCACAAGAGCCAAGGTGGACCCAAGATGGATGGTGTGTCATGAGTTTTCACACTTACAAGTTTTGGTCCATTTACATTTTAGGGCTAATTGTCCAATTACAACTTAAGGTAATGAAGTCCAATTCTCCCAGATTGCTCTCCTCAATTTGCAGTTGTTTACACTTTTTGGGCCTGAAGCTGCAATGGTGTCCTCGGTTCTCAGGCTGGAAATTGATTGTTTTGTCTAACTAAACTGTGAAGAGAACTTGCTAACACTTTATATGAAGTTCAGAGTTACATACTAATACAGCACAGAATCTGGAAAATATGAAGGCTAAAACTTAAGGCATCAATGCACAGAAATCAGTGGCAAGCTTAAAAACAAACCAGCATCTGCAGAACAGGGAAGCATTGAGTGAGCAGATCTCACACAAGTTGTTCAGGCAATAAATGAGAAGGTTGAATATCCTGACTTCACAGGACAACACTACTATGCAAGACACATGCAAACTCTGCTTCCCCACTGCAGTTTAGCAACTGTGAATAGCATAACCTGATCAAATCTCAAATGCTGGCTTTTTTGGAAAGGCTGTCAGGGCTAGGGACTCATCATCTCCTTTCTGACTCACAAGCAGCCTTGTCCCCTCTGTAGCCATGTACAGCTGACAACAGCCATTCTGTGGGTGGTGAGCTGCCAGCATTGTGCTGCCAGTGTGTGCTGCTGCCATGGGCTGCTACAGTCCTGTTTTGCTACAGGAATTTACTTCCCACAGCACTTCCTCTGCTGCAAGGAGCAGCACAGCACAGCAATGTCATGGGGAAAAGGAGAGGCACAAAGAGAAAGATGCCCTGATCAAGGTCACACACACACAGATCAGACAAAAGCACCACAGGAGTCCTGTATCCTCACCTTCACTCTCTGGTGTCCTGAAAAAGTAAACCTTCCATATTGGGACCTATATCCTGCTCCTTCCCCTCTTAGCCCAGTCTTCCTTGTCTGTGAGAAACACCCTCTCCTCTATCCTCCAGAACCAGTCTTTAAATTTTTATTTAAACCTAGACAGTGCTGTACGTAACACAAGTGATGAAAATAGCAAGCTGTGCTAGCTTAGCAAGCTGCTTCATTCCAGCAGCTCTCATCCACCCTACTGACTGACTACCTCAAAGCTCAGCCATGCATCACAGTATCATCACAGCATCACAGCACCAGTGGGACTCCTGACTTTGGTCTTTTCACCTTGGTGAGACCCAACTGACCATTCATTTGTAGGATTAACATTGCAAACAACACAGAGATAACCTGGCATGAAAGACTGCACATAGTGGTTAGTTACAATTCTTAACTGTGTCTTGTTATCCAAAGTAGCTACTGACAACAGGAAGTCATTTCTCTCTCTAAAAAGCAAATCAGCACAGGCAGCTACTTGCACCTTATGAGACCTGTATGAGGTAATTTAATTTCTTATCTATATCCTTTTGTAGTCATGCTGGATGCAGTCTTCCCTAATCTTCTCTAAACAACGAAAGCAACCTTAGCAAAGGATGCCTCCCTTTTCCAATGCCCAGTCCCATAATCTGGGGAAACACAGCTATCACAGACAGCAAAGGTACTGCAACCCTTTTCTCACAGCAGGTAGAAAACTCCATGGTTTCAGCTCTGGGACAGACCAGAACTCTCTACCCAAACAAGAGGGAAGCTCCTTTATTGTCACAAGTCTGGGAAATCACAGCTGAGCAATTCTGGTCCTTGTAACTGCACCTTCACCCCACACCCTGGGAATACACATTAGGCACCAACAATTTTCCATGTGGAGGCAAACACCCGACCCATATTTACAAGCCCAGTCTCATATGCTTGTTTAATATATAATTGAATAGTTAGAAAAAGGGAGATCCAGGAAGGCTTGCTCAAGCTGTTTCAGCTAAAAGCCAAATCTCATTCTTTTATCTTATATGACTTTTGCCTTGGCAGTTCAGTGTCTCCATGTATTGATGCCTTGAAGAGATAAAACATGTGGGTTTTGCATGGTGCTTGAAAGCCAAGTTGCAAATATTGTTATTTCAAAGAAAACAAATTTGTTTGAGTATATTTTCTGCTAGACATAAGTGCAGAGTCTGGAGAGGCAGGGCTCAGAGAATGCTTAGATCTGTGCTAGTTGACTGCTTTTAAAAGAAGGTAGAATGAAATGTATTCACTACCAGCTTTTCTGCTTTCCTCTTCCCTGAACTTTCCAAGCCAATTAGCTCAACCAGTCATCACCTATTAATAAAGAGGGATTAACTAAAGGACTTCCTCTTCTGCATGATGAACTGTGCTGATTAATACATGAAACCCCTTGCTCACTTTACAGAGTGCTTTGAAGAAAGTCCATCCTGGGTGGGAATTTCCAGGCCTTTAGCCTCACAGATATGCCTCCTCAAAAAAAGATCTGTCCCAGACATGCTGGAATGCCACTCAGACTCACTGCCCAATTAATTCATGCTAACAAGACACTACAAAGACCAGTATTGTTCTGCAGTGTAAAGGCACCTCATTCCCATGCCCCATTACCTTCTAGCACCTGGTTTTAAAACAGTACACTCCCCTAACTGAAAAAGATAAGTAGAAGAGGATGGTGCATGTACAGAAAACACAGACACATTCATATGTTAAATGCATGCTGCTAAGCCTTCCCTACCCACACACCACCCAATCAGCCAAGCTGTTCACAGGAGAAACAGAGAGGGTGAGAGTGGACATTTCAGAACTAATACCTTCAAACACTGCCAGACCAATGGCATAACCCCAAACTTAAATTTTTATTTTTTTCCCCACAGACTAACACAAAAATATTTTCCCTAGCTCACAACCAAGTTTGCTAATTATAACACAGAGAAGCAGCATGACAGCCAGGGTGGATCTGCCCAACCTTCATTCTCCTGCCCACCCACATACCCACAAGAGGGGAGCCCTCCCATGTGCAGCAGTGTCAGAACACCAACACTTCACTCAGGTTCTGCCTCTTCTACAAGACACCAAGGTGTCACCTCATACCCATGCATCTGTTATTACATGCCTCTGTTTAACAAATTGGGCTGGCAGTGGCACACCACTCCCAACAGCATATAAATAGTTCAGATGCAAACATTCACAAGCAGTCAAACAATGATGCTCTTTCCCCAAAAGCATCCTATATGCATTAACTTTTGGCAGAGAAACAGTTATTTTACTATTCAATAATTCATAGATGAGCTACTCAGCTGGGCAGTTCTGGGAATAAAGCAACTCACTGCCAGTGCAAACTAAGGAAAAGAAAAAGAAAAAACCAAAACCAACCCCACAAAAAATGAATAAATTAGGTTCTTACAAAGCAAAGAATCCACATCTTTCCTCTTACTTCAAAGTTTGTCACTAATTTTTTTTACCATCTAACCTAATTCCCTCGCTGCAGTTTAAGCCTACTGCAAGTTCTCCCCATAGGTGTTCTCATGTCCTAGTAATCAACTCTGTACTATCCCCAGGGTTTGAAGAAGGGAAAATAGAGGGAAAATTGCTCATCATCCTAGGATAGGCTCTCCATATTCCTGAGAAAGATTTGGAACAACTGGGAAAGGACTGATACCTGGTGATAGCTGAAGCAGGACTTTAAAGCCCAAATTTATCACATTTTTCTTCATTGAAACACTCATTTTAGGAATGCCACCTCCCTCCCAGGCTATTGAGTGAGAGGGACATCTCCAGAGGATGATTCAGATGGCAGGAATTCCTAGCTGGCATACCAGCCTCTGTCCTGGACCTGCACAGGCAGCCTAAGGTGATGCCAGCCCTCACAGCTCTGCTGGGTGGGACGGATGCAGAGCCAAGCAAATGCACTGAAGTGTCCACATGAACCTGTCATGAGCTCCCAGTGTGCCTTGTTTGATGAGCTGATCAGTGAGTCTAACACACAAACCTGGGCAGTGTATCCTGCTCAGGGACAGGAGACACCTCCTGTGCTCCAGCTGCTGTGTGCCACAAGAAGCTCAGGAGAACAGACAGGAGCCTGCACATTCCCCATAGAGAACAGTGAGAAATCTCTGGACTCCAGGCAATGCCCAGTTAGTGCCACCACCAGGGCTCCTGTCCAGAGTACACTGCTGCCTCCTAGAAGGAATTGTCTGAATTGCCCCTTGTCTCCTGGAGGCTCTCACCCCCACAGAGGAGCTGCTGGGCAGTGGTGACTGCTGATTCTGAGCATCAATCCAATAGCTCCTGTTCCATTGCCAGCTGCTGTAACAATTCCATTACTTCCGTATATTTACATCCCCTTAATAAAAGAACTGAAATTTGAAAGCCAGGAGGCTGCAGGAGAAAAGGGCCTCTGAGGACTGCAATCCAGTCAAAATGGAGAGAGCCCCTGCTTTAGAAATGCAGTTATTGTCAGGGCTGCAGGGGATCAGAGGCTTCTGCTCACAGCTGGACCACAGCATCACCTCACCTTCTGTTTTCAGTTTGAAAGCTAAATTGGGACCACAAGACAATCCCTCCACAGCTGCTTTCCAAACAGGCAGGCAAAGTGGGAGGCAGCACAGCCAGAATCAGAAACGCTGATTAAAAAATCAGACCTGCTGCAATGCTGGTGTGGTGGGATCAGAGCTGGAGAGGGAAGAGATCCAAGGCAGAAAGAGCCTGGTATGGGAAGGAAGACCATCCAAAGCAATTAATATAATCAAATACTAACCAGCACTCCTTAATATGTTTACTTTGAAATCTTCCCTCACAGTAAACAAAAAGGATGCATGGGGCAAAGCTACACCAGGAAGAGTTAATACAGTGCTTCACCATTTATCTACAGAGTGGAAAGAGGACAAGCTTCCCCACACAAAACAGGCTGCTCCTCAGCTTCTCCTTCAGGCCTAGCAGGGAATTTGGACCAAGGATGAAGAATTCTGTGTAGAGCTACGCTCAGTTCTCCATCACTTCTCTATCTTCTACCTCAGAGTTCTGCTGCCAGTTGTTTAATATCCTGCTCTACTAACTGCCATCATTACCCCATTTTTCCATCCTTCACCCTTGATTGGTCTTGATTCATCTGAGGAAGATGACGACAATGAAAACGTAACTGTTCAGAAAGAGGCTGAAAGGATGCTCAAACTAAAAAGATTTATGGCAAACGTTCAGTCTCCTAGATGAAACAGCTGAGGTCAACAGATATCAAAGCAATTTTTCCCATAAGAATTAATGTAACAAGGGGGGCAGTGCATACAGGAACTCAAGAAATGCATGCAATTTAAAAACACGGGATCAGTATATATAGCATAGAGAAAGGAAAGGCAAGAACATTTTTTACTGTAAGCATTTTTACTGTCATTCTCTGGATGGTTACCGCTTCATCATTGTCATCATCATTTTCAGATGAATCAAGGTAGATCAAATCAATCACAGGCAAAGGATGGAAAAATGAGGATGGGTTCAGAAGGTCTTCAGATGAAATGGCTGAGGCCTTTCAGAACAGTGACTGGCTTCAAAAAGCCAGCTGCCAAACAGCCACCATCTCTGCCATCTGTACATCCTGTTTTTCCCCTCCATCCTTCACACCATTACTTGCACAAATTCAAAATCTGTGACATCCATCAGGACCTTTGCCCAACATTCCTCTATTAATTAATTATGAAAAAAATACTTTATCCGTCCTATTAGTACTGTCATAGCTTTTCATGAACGTATCTTCAACCAGTTGTTACAGAGAATCATCTCTCTGCGCTTTATTTCAAAAGATGCTGCCTGCCTTTGGAGACAGCAGAGGATCTGGTAGTCCTGTTTCTTCAGCAATGGGTTATGTCACCCACCTCAGAGAATGATATGGACTCACACTACAGAGGACTTACTCCTGCACTGGAAATCTCCTGCCCTCTCTCAGTGCTGGCTCCCTGCTTCCAAGGCACAGCAGCCCTGCTGCTGAAGCAGGTGCAGCCCTGCAGCCCCATCTTTCCCTGCATGAGGGAGACCACTCTCACTTCTGACAGTCACAGGTGCTGTGGCTCACAGACATCACTTTTTGGGGCTTAGGGTCTCTTCTGCAGCACAGGGCACAGAAAGAAGGCCAGTAAGGGAATTGGAAGCCATTCAAAGACAGCAGCCTGCTCCTCCCCATCTGGCTATCAGCCCTGTCCCATCTCCTCTGGACTTGGACCAGGAGAGGGAAGTTTATTATCAGTCCCACTCACTGGACAAATCTGATCTGACATTTGATTTTCCATGACTGACCTCAAACTGGGCCAGTACAGCAGGAACTTTTTGATGAGCAGCATCCCAGCAATGTGGTCACTTGCCTATGTCATACAGACACTTCTTTGTGTTGGCCAAGGAGAGCTTTGTCTGCAGCCAAGGTGATGTGCAGGACGAGTGGGAAGGACACACTATTTCTTCTCCCCAGTCCTGGATTTTGGTCCAACACATAAACATCTGAAGTTGGTTCCATAAGTTTTCATTATTCTCATTCTCAACTCTCCTGGGACACAAAAGTTAAGGCTGTTACCTTCCTCATTCTGACCCACTGCATCAAGATTTGAAAGTGGATCCTGGCCTAGTCAATCCATCAGCAATCCTCATTCTGAGGGGTTGCACCAGCACACACTGCAACACAGCATCCTGCTCGTCTCACCCTCTCCATAATAAATAATAATGCCTCCCAGAAGGTAGAAAGGACATTTTAAAACAGTTTCAGCAATGTTTGCTGAGACATCCCACTGTAGTGGGCAGGAAGTAAATATAATTCTGCATGCAGTTTTGGAGAGAACCTGTGTGGACTTAAATCTGGAAATATTTGTGGCTAAATCTGTGATACAAGCCAGACAAGGTGGAAGAACAGGCTATGTCTGTTTGTAAGACTCTAGCTAGGTCTACGTACTCTGATCTGAATTCATCAGTGCAAAAATAGCAGACTAACAACAGGTCATAAAAATATTTAAATGGCACAGAAAGTAGTAAAAGATGAGGCAAAACTTCATCCAGCCAGGCCTTTGAGGGGAAGTTTGTTCTAGCACCTTGTGAACACCAGAGGAGACAAAATTATTCTGTATCCTCCATGCATGTACTGCCTATGGAGGTACAAACACAAATCAATTGGGTCAACCTAAGCAGATGAAACCTCAGAACAAACAGCAATAAACCTTTTTATTTCTCACTGATTCCATAAAAAAACTCATGGAAGATGAGTGTGGGATGCAGCATTCCAAGTTAAAAATGAATGATGATTAATATATTTCTATGGGTCCTTGGCAGACTAACCGGGTAGTGTTTGAGAAAGCAACAAGAAAAGTAACTATCTTGTCATAACATCCTCAGGCTTTGGAAAGAACCTGGCTTGCTTCCACACGACAGACTAATTGAAAATGTAATACTACTCGAATGCAGCCCACATTAAGCAGATTAAAAACACATTAACTGAAAGAGTTCAAAAAGAAATTTTAAATGGCTGCACGTACCACTGGGATCTCTCTAGAGAGAGGGAACACCTATTCTAGGAAGACATCTCTAGAAAGAACTCACATGAACCTCTTAAACTGGTGCTATTTCACATCTCCATCCAGGTCAGACATCCAGAGAGCAGGCTGGCAGCTGGTGTGACTGGGTGCACACTTTGGCATATCTGTGGCATTTGGCTTGGGCTTTGCCTCATTCCCTCCCACACAAAGGCAGTGATAAGTGATAATCACCATCCCTAAACCCCTGTGTCAGGATAAAATCAACATTTCTGGATGGTACAAAATACATAGCAGTAAATAACATACTAAAGAAGTACCTCTGACAGGACAACTGGAGTTGCCTGATGGAATAGTATTTTGGTAACTTCATTCAGTATGTCCTGGATATTCGCACAACCATAGAAAATTTGGGGTGGTAGGGACCTTTAAAGGTCATGACATAAAGGTTCTTGATAGAAAACTGTTGAGGAAAGAATGAGTCACTCTTGTAAGGAAAGAGATAATGACTCCAAGAGGAGCCTGAGCTAATGTAACCCATTAACATCAGCTTTCATCTTAATTCTGTAGTCCAAAAATGTCCAAATCCTTGGATGATTAAGCCAAAGCTTCCTAAACATATCGTGAGATGAGCATCACATCTGCACTGGTGAGATCATTTTTGAAAGCCTGTTTAATATGTGTGGCCATGCTGACAGAATGATGTTGAGAAAAAAATGAGAAGAGGGCTATAAAAATAAATACAGGGCTGGAAAACATGCCTTGTGGTGAATGGCTAAAGAGACCCTTTCTGGATTGCATACTGAAAAGGCTAAGAGATTACTTGTTCTGGTGTCTGAGACTACATGAGGAAGAGACTGCTGATAACAAATAGCTCGTTATGTGAGAAGACAAAGGCATAAAAAGAGCTTGTAGTTGGAAACTGAAACGAGACAGGCTTAGATTAAGTGACGACAACTGAACCATGAGAGTAAAAAACGACTGGAACAACTTACTGAGCAACACACTGAATTCTCTGTCACTTCAGGGTGTGAGGAGATGCTGCACTGAAAATGTACAAATAATCCAAGTTTAGATGCACAAAGGTAAACTCTCCTTGTTACTCAGCTGCCTCAGTGATAGAGACTATGACTGGCATATAAATAAGTCTCCTGTCCAGACAAACACCACAAAATGGTTAGAAAGGGATTCAAAGAGCTCTTGCTTTCTCATAGTGATTGGGAAGCTGGAGTCACAGCATTTTGGATAAGCAGATTGGAGCACAGCTTCTCCAAAGGGTTTAAAAAAAAAAAAAAACACAAAAAAAAATCCCAACACAAAACCCAACTCTTTCCTCCTCTCTTTAAAATCTGTAGGTAGTTTCATTTGCATTTTTTCATTTATCCATGTAAGTTGATTCCTAGAAAGTGAATCAGTATGAAAACTTACCCACTTCCATGCATAAGTTTGGACTTTTGCAGAGCCTCATTACAAACAGCCAAAGGGGAAGAGAGAGATTTCCAAATCACAAAACCCTATTTTGACTTGCTCTGTTTTCCTCTGGTCGAGCTGACTGCTGCCATTTTCTTATCCCTTTAGATCCACTATAATCTCTCCAGCAACCCACCTTAGATGGAGAGCTGCTCACTCTCCCTCAAGCCCTATTCCTCAGTTTTACAGCATACCAGAAAGTTGGCTGAAGGGCTTGTATTATGCATAAACTATGAACTGCTCAGAAAATCCCAGCTGACCTAGCACTATTAAACTCATCTATATTGCATTAAGTTATTAGCTACTGTATTCCAGCTTCTGATTAGGACAGTGCAGTATCTCCTTGCAATCACACTTTGTAAGGAAAATCCTTGTTCAGTACAAATGCCACTGTCATTCATTGCTCTCTGGACCTCAATCACAGCCACTGTTGGGAACCTCTGTTAGTTTTGGCACTCCAAACAGTTCCTCCTGTGAAATGCTTGGCTGAGTTGGGCCCAGCTGGAGCATATTTGCATGGGATTTCCAGCACTGGTTTTATCACCTGTGAGAGCAGGTCACAACAGATCATGAACCTTATTTTTCCTTCCACCTCTTTCTAATCTGGGCCACCTGCAGAACTTGAGATCTCAGTCTCAATCCCAAACTGCCATTGCGGTCTGGCATGGCCAGGACAGCTGACCTGAACAAACCAAAGGAACGCTCCATACCATGGAATGTCATGCCCAGTATGTAAGCTGGGGAGAGATGGCTGAGGAGCACCAATTGTTGCTTGGGAATGGGCTGGGAACTGGTCAGTGAACTGTGAGCAATTGTGCTGTGTTACACTTATTTTTCTTGAGATTTTCTTATTTTTTTTCCCCTCTCTCTCTCCTTTACATTACTATCATTGTTACTAATATAATACTGTATTTCAATCTAATTTTGTCCTACCTTAATCCACAAGTTTTACCTTTTTTGGATCTTCCTCCCATCCATAACAGATTCCACATGAACTCAGATGCTAGTGCTGTTTATCATCCTTAGCAGAGAATATCCCATAACTCCACATTCCAGGATCCACAATGATTTCTCTGCCTTGGCCTAGTTTCCATGTCTCTTGGACCTGTACTGGTGCTGCACAGGCCCAAAGAGAAAGCAACAGCTACAGTGCCAGATTCACTTTCTCTGACCTACTGGAGATAAGCACATGGCAAAAGTACTCACAGTGGATGTTACATCCCTGTGCAAACAGAAGCAGAGCCAGGACAACAGCTGGGCTGTCTTGATGCAATCTGGGTATCACCAGCTGTATTGCACTTTGGAGAACTTTGGTACAGGTGGTTTTACCCATGGTCTAAGCCTAGACAAAAACAGGACTCAAAAGCAAAGCAGTTTTCTCAGAATGGCAAGATGGGAAGCACTATGAAAGTGTCTGACAGTCCTTTGGCAGCAGTATGCCCCTATGGCTTAGAGACAAGCACATGTGTGGGTGAGACACAAACACACACAGCCTTGCAGGATGCTCAGCACAAAGCATCTGAGAGGATTCTGGACTTGTTTCTTATCCCAACAAGTTGATATATACCTAGGTCCTACAGGGAAAATAGCTGCCATGGCAGGAAAACCCTAGAAGGAATGTCTGCACTAGAACAGTATGAGATTTGGTGTTCAGCCCTGAAAGAGCCACAGGTGAGAAAATATTTACAGAGAGATGACCAAGATTGCCTGCCATCCACTGTGTCTATACAGCTCTTGTCTCTCCCTTCCTGACAAAACTGTACAGCTTGAATGTGTCTCTTTCAATAAAATTAAGTTGCCCTTCCTGCAGAGTCTGGCCAAAAACAGGATAATGGCAGATTATGGAACATGTACTTGTTTCTCCCAACAACATCCGAGAAATGGATTAACTGATTTAAACCAGCTCTCTTCTGAACAAACAAATTCATCTCTCTAGGCGAGGAGCTCTCACACAAGCTTTCACTCAGCCTATTATTGCAGCCACAGAGGTGCTGAGAGATGAGCAATGAGCTGCACAGAAGCTGAATGGCAGCACAGGTGGGCTGCAATCCCACATAGCAGACCCAGGTTCCAGCTTTAAGGCAGGCTCCCACCCTCCTGATGCACATACCTGGGGATTTTCCTCTCTTCTTTCACAGTCTCTTAGCCAGGGCACAGCGAGGAGGCCTCACTGTACTTTGCATCTGATGTGTGGTGCCACAGACTGGACATGCCAGCTTTGCAAAATCTGCTCCCCAGCCTCCAAAATCCCCCTGCCATCTGGGCCTTTTGCTGTATGTCTCAAGTCTCTTGTATCTCCTGGCCACCACAGCGTGCAGGCATGCTCTGTCAGACCAATTTCAATCAAAGATGCAAATCAGAAAAGCTCCCAGGGCACAAGGGAGACTTCCCATGAAATCTGAGTGAGTGGCAGCACATGGGAACCTTCCCCACAAGGCAGCAAGCAGAGAAGAGATCACAGCCAAATGTTAAACACTGATGATGAAAATTCAGACCAGCCAAAATTCATACAACTGCTTTACCCTGTGTTGTTTTTTGTTGTTTTTTTTTTTAAGCTGCATATAACAAATGCTACAAAAAAAAAAAAAAAAAAAAAAAAAACAACAAAAACAAAACAAAACAAAAAATAACCAAAACTGAAAAAAACAAACAAAACCCAGCACTGAGAGTGCTGGGGCTTTGCTGTACAAGCATAAAGGTATTCCAGAGAAGAAAGCTTCAGTTAAGCATCCTTAGCCTGCCAGACTATCTGCCCCTTAATGCCATGGGTAGGGCCAACGAGTCCTGCACAGAAAATTTTGGTACAACCCCATGTGAGGACCCAGTCCCAAGCTGATGTAAGCACTGTCACAGGCTCCATGTGTCAGGCCCAATAGATGGTAATTGTTATGACAAATCTAAGACCAGCTGTAAGTCTCTGTGGTTGTTACTGTGCTCTGAGCTGTGGCCATTTGGGTTTACAGCCATGACAGAGTAAAACTTCAGCCTGTCTGAGACTGACAACTCTAATTAGTTGTTAGCAGCCCAGGCACTGGGAAGCAGAGTGAGCAATCCTGATGCTGTATCACCCAGGACAGGGCTGTGTGCACAAACACGAGCTCTAAGGAGCTTAATCCCAAACACTTCACTGCAAGAAAAAAGTGTGGTGACAATCAGGATTGAAATCCTCTGCTCTTAACAGGAGAGAGCAGAGGGGTGCTGTGTATTGAGAGAAATGCAGAAATTACATGTATACTTTCAGCTCAGCCACACAAACCTCTGTATTTGGGGTAAATATTAAACCAAATGAACTTATTTGGGATAAGCAGAGAGAGTTTCCATCAAAGTGAAACCTAACTACCAGGTCATGCTTTGTTCAGGCTGGTGGTTCAATATCATGCCCATGGCTATGAAATAATTCATGGCTATGAATTATTTTATTCTTTTTGCCAATAAAAGTCTCTTAGTTTGCAAACACTGAACTTGCAGAGGGTACAGGTTTTTTTTGACTTTGAATACAGACACACTTGCCCCAGAACATCAGTTCACTCTCAAGCCTCTGATGGTGTAAAGTGAACCAGAACACACCAGAGTTCTAGCTGGCAGGAGAGCACGAGGTTTCCCTCTCTTGGCAGCAACACATGTACCATGGAGAACAGCAATACTGAAACATGAATGGAAGAGTAGGAAACCTCCAGACACTACAGGAGCAGAAAAACTATCATATGCCCCCAAGTTACTCCTGAGCTGTGCTCCTCAGCTTGGAGGAGGGTAGCAGAATGGATTTCACCTATGAAAACAATAAAGAGAAACAAAACAGTCACAATAAATAAATACACTCAGAAATTAAACCAACCAGGTCTAAAATTCTTAGCAGATGGCTCCATAGTGCAGTTCACATGGCCAAGCAGCAAGACAGATAAGCCAGCTCAGGCACAGACAGAGGGGTCAGCTCTAGTCCCTGACAGTCTCATTTCTCTTAGACTCCCTTCACAGCTGCATAGGGAGAGCTGCAGGGAGCTCTTAGGAGACAAAAGCTCTGTCTCAGCCACTCTACAAAAACATCTCCATGCCCAAAACATGTCTCAAGAGCACTTTTAAGAGAGCAGTTAATATCCAAGCTTATATTTCAGGAGGGGGCAGGGCGCCAGCAAGAGGCACTGACATTGAGCTATGGCTTCAACAGTTGATCGAAACAGTTTAATGCATTTCCATTTCCAGTTGCATGGATCCAGCGATGTTTCTTACTTATTTACAGTATCACCCCCTCCCCTGCTCCCCGCTCTTGTGTTGGCTACATAGATAACAGGGAAAATTGATGCTGACTATCGCCTGCCTGATGTACAGCACTGCCAATGGGTTCAGCAAGATTTTAAAGAGGAATGAGTCAACAGTGTGTGACCAGGAATAACATTTGCAAGTGTGTGAGCTTGAATAGGAAAACATATCTGTGCCTACCTGAACATTAGTTAAAGTGACAATGGCAACAGATGCCCCAGCAGGACGTGTTCTGGCAGTCTTCCAGGGCAGGGCAGAGCCAGACCTGCTAGTCACCAGCCCTAAAGCACAGCCTGTGTCGAGGACTATAAATGGCTCCTGAAGTCCTGATAACCATCCCTCCAAAGGGAATGCCAGTCTGCTTTCCTGTCACACCTAACATTCATATGCTTTGAAGATAAAGTACAATAGCCCACCTGCTGCCTAATGTGGCAGAACTTTATCTAAGGACAGTAAGTGTAATCCTCTGGAAATCAATCACAGATGGTTGTGGGCTATTACTTTAGATCCAGAAGAGGTAAAATTCACAGGCCATGTTATTGCAGAGAAGGAGATACTCAGGTGAATTCCTTTTCTTTTTCCTGCAAAGATTTCACCTGCTGCACGATCCCAACATGGGAAACAGGGCCAACTTTCAGACTTGACTATTGAAAACAAAGTCAGTCATATAGAACTATCCCCTTTTCCTCCTACTCTTCTTCCTTTGGCCACTCAGACACCAAAACCTCTGCCAAAGACAAAAATGTGAGCAGAAAAAAATCTGCTTATCCCATCTTCAGAACATAGTGAAGTAATTAACAACTCAACAGAAGACACAGGTGCTCTTCTACCAGGCTTTGATGGTTATCCAAAGAAAGAGAGGCCATTCAGATGGACAAGCATGGGCCTGAAACAGCAAGTAGTGAGCGTTGTGAAGGTGGATAAACCCACCTGCAGGAAAATATGGGAGCAGATGTATTGAGGATCAGGTGGGATGAGGAGTGAAGCGTTGAGCTGGACTTGGATGGAGCTGAGCAGTAGTTTATGAGATGTTGTTCAGGACTGGTAAAGCATCAGAGCTGACATAATATTATTTGAGCAGGAAAATGTACTAAGATTGCAATTTTCACCATACTGTTTTATGAGGCTCTAACAGAGCAAATGTCACATTCACCATGGTAAGACAGTCACCTTAAGGGCCACCTCTAGCAACAGCCAGAGCTTAGAGGCTCTACCAACCTTTGTAATTCCTGTTTTGACCCAGTTTTTTGGGTTACATGGCTAATACACGTCTTCCAATGTGTTGTTACATACTTGATAAATTATCTAAGTAGCATCCTTTTCGCCCATCCAACATGCATGCTTTCTTTCCTCTTCTCATACACATGAGCTCAAATGACTCTATTGTCATAGACCCAGACTGCTGCTCATTTTCAAGCCCAGTGTGTGTTTCACAGCCTTAGACTAGTTCCCCTTCACAGGGTGGCCCAGCCCTGATTTTAAACACACCTCTGCAGAGGATTCATTTTTCTGCTAGGATTTTCTCAAGTACCTGGTCCTGAAAAAAACCTTGGTAACAGCATCAGTGTTAGCATTGCTATTATTAACAGCACTCTGCCATTCCTTAATATTTTTATTTCAAGACTTCTAAGTGCTATGTTTATTATGCTCCACAAATCTTTGATGAGATGGGTAAGTTTTATTCCTGGAAAAAATGACAAGACATTGCCAATCCGAGTGTAGATTCCCAGGAGTTCTGACAAGTCCAGTCTCTCACTCTAACCATTATACAACATTTCTTCATCTTAAGCACAAAGAGATAAGGCTGCACAGACTTTCTTAAACTTATTAATCTTCCAAAGCTCTATACTACAGACCAAGAAGTCCAGGGAACAGATCATCCATCCTGTCAGAGAGCTGATGATAGACAATTTCACCTCATAAGTTAAAAGAAAAGCAATTTCTTCTGCTTTCTAGATACAAAAAGAAAAGCAACTTTTTCTGTTTTCTAAATACAAAAAACCCTCTAAAAATCGAAACACCTTTTTCTGACAGCTGACTTTTCTTTTTGTCTTCTTATTCTCTTTCCACTATTGCAGTGCAGTTGAAAAAGCCTATTTCTGGACTAGTTTGTTACAATACAGCACTATATGCATGAGGACGAAAGGAGAAAACCGAGGGGAGCAGGGGAACACAGAAACAGGTTCTGACATCTAATCAGATCTGCTGTATTGATTTTGCAACTTTAGCTTCGGAGCAAATCAGAAAAACAGCCGCATTGCCACGGGGAAAGCGCTGCTCCCCGGAGCGCGGCGGCTCGGGAGGAGCTCCCGCGGCCCCGCAAACAGGCGGCCGGGATGCGCGCACACGCGGGCCCGGGATGCGCGCACACGCGGGCCCGGGATGCGCGCACACGCGGGCCCGGGATGCGCGCACACGCACGGGCCCGGGATGCGCGCACACGCACGAGTCCGGGATGCGCGCACACGCGGGTCCGGGATGCGCGCACACGCACGGGCCCGGGATGCGCGTCCCTCCCGAGAGCCGCTCCGCCGGGATGAGCGGGATGCGCCGGGTGAGAGAGGCGCTCATCGCGGAGGCTGCGGGAGCTACACGATCCCCATCGCCAACAAGATGAGAATTCCAGAGCGAGCCACCGAACTAATGAGCTGCCCACGCTGGGAAGCTGTGTTTCAATTAACCACAGCAGCCCCTGCCGCACCCACATCCTTCCAGCAGCGTGAGCAAGGAGGAGAGGGATAAACAGTGACTCTTGTTTCTGGGTCTGTTTTCTGCATGAAGGGAAAGGAAGGAGGCTGTAAAAGGGACGAGGACAATTCTTGCCCTACTTTCTTAGTTTGCAGTTTCGGCACTGAAACCAAAGCTGCACAGAGCAGGCAGTGCCACCATAAAGTCCTTCCATGTTTTCCAGGAGACAGCTCAGGTGTACAAACACTCAGTATGCACCCTGCTTCCACTAAGGGTACACAGAAGAGGTTGACAAGGGAAGGGGGCTGTTTGGGTGGGCTGGCACGTGGACTATATGGCCCTTACTTGGGCAAAATCACAACAAAGCATTGCTTGGCCATGGGAAGAGCTATAGGAAGAGCATGTTCAACTAGTCTTTACACAAAAGTTCATCACATCTTTGCTTTCTTGAGGGTCACATCATAGTCTCTGCCCCAGACAGCTTCTGGCTTGCACCTACCATCTTTCTTGTGTGGGGAATCATGTCGTTCCCCTTCAGGCCATGATTCAGGTGTGTGATCCCCCTCCAGACCACCCAGCAAGACTGAATTCATCCCAAGCTCAGCACTGCTGCTCCCTCTGCAGGGACAGTGAGGGTCAAGCGAGGTCCACATAGCTTTCAAACAGCAACACCAAACCAGGGACTCCAGGAGGTCCAATGGCTCTTTGCTCCCAAGTGAAACTTTGCTGTATTTCTCATCATCTCTTGATGAGTTAAGTAACCAAGAGTTACTTTCCCTGCCATGTCCTTCCAAGTTCCATATGACTGAAGCAGGCTGCCTTCCTGAACAGCTCAAACCAAGGACTACATTTTCACCCTGCTTAAGAAAAGCTTCTCCACACATACTTACCTGCCTAGAAATCTTCACACATTTCCCTATCTCATCCTGTATAGACACTCCTGAATAGACAGAGATAATTTTAAAAGGGGCTCTTAAAATACTCAAATTTGAATCCTGAATACTCAAATCCTTCAGGATTTCACACACCTCTGTTACTGCTGTCCTCCCAGTAGCTCACATCTGTGAGCAGTTTGTCTGGTTGGTTTCAGCCAGGTTGTCTGCTCCAGTCTCACTTCCCTTATTCCTGGGGAGTGAGCCTGGGAGAAGTGTGGCAGCCTGTCTAATGAGTGCTGCTGTGCTGTGTCTGGAGGCTCTTCAGTCACAGCCCACAGGCAGCATGCCCAGGTGTAAATTAACCTGTTCCCTGCCCTCCCCACACCTGTCACACACCTGTCAGACCTGTGCTGCTCAGAGAACTCTGCCAGTGTTCAACAATCGCACCCCACTAATGGGACGAGATCTGCAGGGAGATCCAAGGCATTTTACCTGGCTGCCTTCCCCCAGTCTGATCTGAAATCTTGTAAGAGAGAGAGCACAGACTGCTGCATGTCAAAACACACCTCAGCAGCTGTGGGAGCTGAGCAGGCACTCACTCCTCTGGAGGGAGAAACCACTGCAGGGAAAGGATGGAGATCCCACCCTCTATGTTCACCTCTGTGTATAGATACTGCCTTCAAATGGGGCTGGGAGAGCCACCCATAGCCAAAATGACCCCACACATCTGCTAAAAATCAGTTTCCTTTTACTCACAGCCTGTTTGCACAGAAACCATCTGGGAGTATACATTCCCTGTTAGGTCTACCTATCACTGCTTTACAGGCAGTTACTCAGGCATATCCAGAGGTAACTAAGTTGAAGAAAGCATTGTGGTGTGGAAATGGCCTAAATAACATTAATTTTCCCCCTTTTTGACTTTACAAACTTACTAACATATCCTGAGGGTATTTAACACACATGTAATGGACATAAACACCTGGTAAAGCTCTACTCATCCCCTGACACGGAAATAGAAACCATTGTACACAAATACACACAACACCTCTCCCTTCCACTTGCAACATGCTTGCCATATGGTACCCTGCCCTTAGCCTTGTGTAGCCTGACCAGTTAAATATAAACTGTTCAAAGGTCCCTAGACAAAAGACATGTGTCTGCTCAGCCCAGTAAGAAAGGCCAACCCTGCAGCCCCCAGCTTTTGTGCACACAGGCATTCAGGCAGGCTCTCCAGCGCTGCATGGGTGTACTCACACTGCACGTTCAGCTGCACCAGGGCTTCCCGGGGTCTGATGTTAAATCCATTGTACCTGGCTGTCTGACACTTATAGGTCCCGCTCATCTCCCGGCTCACGCTCTCCAGCTGCAGCTTCCCATCGTAAGTCTCCATGGTCATTGTCCCTGAAGGCATGGGCGTTTCCTTATCTACCCGGGACCAGATGATGGGCGGCTTCGGCTTTCCCCGAACCTCGCACTGCAGCTCGGCCCTGGAGCCTTCCCGCACCGTGATGGAGGACTGGCCCTTAGGGACACTGATTGTCGGTGGCACTAAAGGACAGAGACAACAAGGGAACCATTTTACACTGGGTCTTCAGCAAGTAAGGAATATTCTTCAGATGCTTCTGGTTGATTCATACCAACAGCCTTGAACTACAAAGGTTTCCACTTGACACACTGCAACCCTCTATGAACACACTGTCCATGCAAGTTACCCTACAGGGTCTGGAGCTTCAGGGTACCAAGGAGGATTCCAGCCTCTTTAACAGTGTGTCCCAATATCAATGGTAAGGGCCAGTTGTACTGGGGCAGACTCCAGGTTCCCATTCCTGTTTGCAAAATGCTATCCAGCAGCAGGGATAGCATCAAGGAACACAAAGCCAAAAGCCTCTTTGATCCATTTCTCAATTTCTGGTCAGTGAATTTCTCAAGTGGAACTGCAGTCTTTTGGCCAAAAATAAAAGTCATATCTGCTGAGGTATCTAGACCCCTTATCTAGGTCAGACCAAAACCAAGACTTGAAGGATAAGTGCTTTCAGATCCCATCTCCAGCCTTCTTAGAGGTCCAAGATCCCTGTTTGCTCCTAAACCACAGCAAGGAGTCAGCTCTGTTAAGTGTCTTTCCTTATTTTACTTTTACTGCATATTTTACTTTTATTATTTATTTTGCTTTTATTGGTGAATGCACTGGGAATTTGTCACACCAATAAGCCTCGGGCTCATCTGAGTGAAAGATGGGGCCCAGCAACAATCACTCCTGGCATCCCTTCAAGGTTGGGAAGAGCTCACACAGCAGAATTGCTGCCAAGCTGAGGCCAGAGTTGGAGGCACAGTAACACTCAAAGAAATATCCAGCTATCAACAGAAAACCAAAACTTTGCTGATAAACAAAGCTTAAAAGAAATCCAGTGATCTCCACAGAGATGTCAGTGGGAAGAGGTTTGCTGTTCACATCCCCAATTCCATCAAGAGCCCAGGAAGGGGATTTTTGTGCTAAACCACACGTAATATTGACAATTTATTTCTGCTAGACTTTAGAGTCAACAGTTCAGCTGAGGCAAATATGGTCACAATCTTTTCTGAAAGCTCCTTTTTCAGCCCTTCCTGCTGACAGTGGCGGCACTTGGATTGACACTTCCATAACTGCAAGGGCCATGTACTTCGTTTCCATTTAAATCAAAATATAGAACTACAGAAGCTGTAACAAGCTGGTCTGACCAACATTAGCTCAATCAGCTCCAGCAAAGGAGAGTGCTATGGTAATTGCACATGTTACAGCCTGCAGCTCTTTAGGAACAAATTTAGGATGGATCCAGCCTAATCTCCCTCTGCAGTGACCTCCCTATGCAACAGGGAGGCCACATTTTCAATTTGCAGGTCTCCTGTGGGCTGGGGAATCTCATCACACCCTGTCCTGCTCGGTGTGAAAGGACAGCAGCACTTTCAGTGCTGACGCTGCCGGCAGCCGCTCACCTGGCGAGCAGCAATTTTCTCCACAGGTAAAGTTGTAAATTGCATTTGAACTTTTTCTTTTTTTTAATTAAAGCCATCTCCTTGGAGCTGCTCAGTGGAGGCAGCCACTTTGATGAGCTCAGGCTTTGCTCAGTGGGGAAACATGGACTCACTTCTTCTGGCCTCTTGCTCTGATCCTTTGGTTGGGGGAAATCCCAGTGTTTTATATGGGAATCACATGTTGGAGGTGGCTCATTGCTGCTTGTGGGGTTGTTGCATGTTGGACAGCCTTGGCTGCTGCATGGAGGGCTGCTCCAGCAGGGATGGCTGTTTTCATTCCCTGGGACACAAAGCAGTCCTGCTGGCCCAGGCTGCCAAAGAGAGGCTTCGAAATGCTCCAGGCTGCCCTCCTTCCCTTCCTCATTGGCAGCATCCACACAAGCATATGGGATTCACTCTCCTCCAGACAGGCACAGGGCAACCTGGCACCACAGACACCTCCTTTAAGGCAGCACCTGGCTGGTGCTTGGACCAGCACCTGCACTGACAAACATTGCCAAGCCTCTTGGTGGAATCATCCAGGGTCTCCCAGCTCTTCACAGCCTCCTACCCTTGCAGTCTTAAATACAACTGCACTCTGCCACCTAGTGATCTTGGGCAAAAAGAATTGTTCCAGGTGGTATCAGCCACACAAGTTTGGGAGAGCCGGTTTTGCACCAGGATTGGCGAGTTCCCTCAATTTTGTTCCCTCTTGGTATAACAGGGTTGGTGTCAGCTGGCATGAAGAAGTCCTGCCTTCCATGGCTGTCCAGGAAGGAAGGACCTTTCTTCAGTGTTTAGTGGATCCATGGCACAGTCAGGGTTCAGTCTCCAGGCTGCCAACAAGAACTGGATGCAATCCTATCGGGAGCAGCCTGGCCCCCAGCATTTCCCATGGGAGACAAGGGCTTCCCAAAGCATCAACAGTACTTGCAGTACTCTCTTCTGGGGAGCTGGAGTGAGCAGCATCCAGAATCAAGAGTGAGATCAGCCTGGCCTGTCCATCCAGCACAACTAGGGACTGAGAAGTATCATTCTGTGAAAGTGCAGGCCAAAATCTGTGGGCAGCTGACTCCCCTGAGGAGTCTTCCATCAGATTATTAACTCAGTGCTTCTTTGTCCTGTACCCTAACAGTCCTGGAAAGGCAGCACAATGGCATGGATGCAATGGAGAGCACAGATGGACCCACCACTTCCCCAGAAACAGAAAGACAGATCTGAGACTCTATATTTTAGTCCCCACAGTGACTGACACTAACATATTTGCTCCGTCCTCACTGAGCCATGGGGTGAAGCTCTGACCCTTCGGGGGGAGACATTTATAACACTGGGACTCATACACAGAGTGCCCAAGAGGCTGCATTTGCAATCCAGCAAATATTAAAAGTCTTCACAGACTTTCTATCCTGGACACAATTGCCAAAGAAAGGAAAGAGCAGCTTTCTTTCTCTTTTACTCTCTTCCAAGCAAAGGGACATCTGAAATTTGCTGAAATACTACCACTTCTTCCTTCCTTCCTTCACAGTGTGGAGTTTTGTTTGAACTGTAAAGCTCTCTCTGTAGCTTTGACTGGAGTGCACTTTGGACTTTTCACAGGGAGAAAATATAAAGGAAGATCTGCTTGGTACATAATACATCTGACAGAGAAGTTGTAAGTATTACCCATCTCCAATCCAAGCCAAGTGCTTGCCTGAGGATGTAAGACCTTTCTCCACTAGCATTCAAGACATGCAGGTGAGATTCTTCAAAGAAGCCAGAGGCATGGGGCTGTGGGGCAGCCAGTGATGCCAAACACTCCTCTGGGGTCCCCCTGGCATAGAGAGGCTCACCTGTCTCTGAGGAGATGTTCACCTCCACACTGAGGTCAGGAATGGGTGCTCCCTGGAAGGTAGCCACGCACAGGTAGGTGCCATAGTCGCTGAATCTCAGGTCAATAATCTCCAAGCTGCAGGTCACAGGCGGGAGCTCGGGGTCATTGCGGGTGATGAGCAACCGGTCAGAGAACCGGGCTGGTTTTCCATTCTTGTACCACGAGTAGACAACCTTCTCCTGGGGGACAGCATCCACATGGCATGAGAGCTTCAAGTCCTGGCCCAACTGGATGGTCTCACTCTCTTTGATCACATCAGGAGTGATTTGGAATGTGGCATTCTTCATGGCTGAGACGAACAGAAGTGCAAAACTGGTTAAGGATATCAAAGTGTCTTGCATGGGACAGGAAAACTGTTCTTTGCTCCTCAAGAAGGAGCATTTCCATGCAAAATCTGCCCAAAGACCTCTCCCACTTATGTTACCCCAAAATGTCACAAGTGCCTCACATCTGGGATCATCTAATTCAGGATGATACTACAGCCCAGGATGAAGCTGCAAGTAGTGCTTGCACAGCTGTTGGTCTGGGAGCAGAGAAACTCACACAGGCACTTCTCCAGAATATTAATTACTACTAAATATCACATTTGCCCTCAGCTGTACAAGAACAGCCAGGAGGAATGCAACTCCCCTACCCCCTGAAAACACATGCTCAGAGAAAAACAGCAACTCACAGCGCACCAGCAGGTTCACAATCTTCTTTGCCGGGTTCCCCACGTTGTTGATGGCCGTGCAGTTGTAGTAGCCTGAGTCCTCCACACGGATCCTCCAGATGGTGAGGTTGCCTCCTTGCACAAGGCTGTTGGGAGGCATTGGGCCAGGAGAGTGGGACCAGACCACTTCTGGCTGTGGGTCACCGCCCGTCAGGGAGCATTGCATAGTGATGTTGTCACCAGGGTTCACCACCAGAGTCTCATTGACAGACAGCTTCAGAGCAGGTGGGGCTGGAAAAGCACAGAGGGACACCTCAGAGCTTGAGGAAGACCCACCCACTTGCCTGTGCATGGCTTTATGCTTTTTATGACTTGTTCTTGTTGATGGCTGGTTTGAGTAGCTGGAAAGATCTATTAATTGATTACAAATATGAGGTATTTGTGAATCTAAAGCATGATCATTACCATGTCTTCAAGTGAGAACATTCTGCTCTTTTATGGCCAGGAAACCAAGCAGGCACTGCCCCAGAAAACACTCTACCAGTGGTGGTTAGGCCTGGGGCACAAAGCAGCTATGACATTTTATCAGTGGTCAGTGCAGGTTCTGTATGGCTTAGGATGCAGGTCAGAAGAAAAGCCCAATAAACCCACTCTGCACATATAGGGGTGGCAAACAGGCAACATTTGGCAGTGAAAAACCCAAGGCATGAAGTGTCTTGACTCCTGATGCAAACAGCTGCAGCCAGGCATGAGGGCAATGGAAGCCTTTGTAGCCTTGATGGAGAGGTGAAGGAGAAGGGATAGCCTCAAAGGAGCCTGCTTGAACACAACCACTGCTTGTGCTCAGGGACAGTGGCATTAAACCACTCCTCTCATTCAGTTTCCATCCCAAGAAGTGAGCTTTAGGAAAGGTCTATAATTTAAAAAAGCTATCCTCAGCTATGCCATGATACACCTCTCCATCTCTCACACCAACTAGACATCTTTGAGAGGCAAAGGCTTTGCCAAATAGACAGTCGTTGCAGCTTGGAGACTCATATGGAGACCAGGACCTGTCTGCACCTTAACACACCATTAACAGCAGCTCTGAACCTGTTCTTAATCTCCTTCACCTCCTCAGGTGTCAAACATGCTTTTCTGTACACCTGGGGGCTATCACAATCACAGCAATTCTCCTTCACATTCAGCTGAGCTGAAACTGATTCTAAGTGTCTAGACAACCTCTCCTTTGAATGCCCTGGTACCTGTTTTTGGTTTTATTTTATTTCTGCACCCTTCTCACTACAGTCCCTTCCAGGAACTGATCCAAAATCCTTCCCTTTGTATTCTCAATTTCATTCCAGGAAAAGTCTTTCAGAGCCTCTATGAGCACTATCACTGACTCCATCCAGAGAGCTGAGAAAGTAGCAGTCCCCAGCAAAAAAGCAGAGAGTATGTTTTAAGTAACAGCCATAATAATGCAAAATAAGACATTGTTCCATATTCATGAAGCCTGATTTAACAGCATCATTATTTCTGCCTCTTCTCTCCCTGGACCCTGTGTTAATGAGCTGTGCTGGATTTGTGTTGGGTCTCTGAATTACAGCCCATACAAACAAGGCAAGGAGGACTGTTCTCTCCTCAGCACCAGTGCCATAATTTAGTAGCACAACTACTGCCATGCTGGGATATTGCTTTGGTGTACTGGATATAATGTCCTCCCTGGCCACTGCACATGCTATTTGTGTCAGAGGTGGCCAGCTATGCCTGAGGAAGAAGATGGCTCTTCTGCTACCTGCACTGGCCATTTTGAGACCAGTGGCTGGAGCCTTTGAATTTTGGGAGGCCACAGCCTGCACTCAAAGAGACTTTGGCAGATCTCTTTGCAGGAGTCTTGTAAATAGTGTGCAGGGGTTATTGCTTATTAAATAGCAAAGGAAGGATTTGTATGTCCTCACCAAGCTCCAGATGGTTTCATGAGATAGTATGAAGCCCAGAAATGCAACAGCTCAACTCACCATGGCTGGGCAGGGCACATTCCTGTCACTAACCCAACATAGCTGGCACCAAAGAGCTGCTTCTGCCCTCGGACACTGAACTGGTCTCAGGTTCACAGTGCACAGGCAAACTGGCAGAAGCAGCACCTTGCCTGGGAATCTCCATCCATCCTGTCAGAGACATGGAAAACCTGAGACCAGCCCATGTCCAGAGAGAAGGTGTCAGAGTTGGGGAGCACAAAGCAGAGGTCCTGCAGGCTCTGGTTAAGAATTAGGCCTCTTTAGGGTTGGATATGCAAACATCTGACCCACACTCATCTGGCCCAGCTCTGGGTGAGGCAACATGCTAAAAAGGTGACATGCTGGTGCTAGCTCTGCATCAGGGCAGGCTGTGTGTGCATGCATGAAGCAGGCAGGGAAACTGCAGATCTGCCACCTGCACAGCTCCATGACCTGCCCCACAATGGAGCCTTGGCTGTGGCAGCCTGCGTGGGCTACCAGTCCCACTCCCATCAGTAGACAGAGGTTAACAGATTGCAGACATTGTTATGCACGAGATGATTCTCATTTATTTGTAACCTGTGGCAAGTCCTTTTGTTCCTGGCTCAGAAAACCTGCTGGCGGAGTCTGCCGAGCAGCGAGGGGACCATTAAAAACAAAGAATCACTTTCAATTCCCTTTGAAGTCCAATTTGCTGCAGTAAAACTGCAGAAGAATTAACCAGCTGGGCGGCTTCATTTTGCAGAAATTGAGGAAGGGGGAGAAGTCAGGCTGACCCTGCTGGAGCAGGTGATGGCAGCCTGGTGCTGGGCTGGTCCTGTGGCTCTGTGGACCCAACCTGCTGCTCTGGAGCCAGGCAACAGCAGCAGAACAGAGGGGGAGCACGACATCTCCTTCCCACTAAGGCTGCAGACAAAGAACCCATTCCCTGCTGCAAGGCCCTAGAATAGACCTGCTGAATAGAGCTTGGGAGAAGTCCATCTCCTTACCAGAGACTGTGATCTGCCCAAAGGACATGGAGGAGCCAGCTGAGGAACAGCAAATGAGCTGAGGAGATTCCCCTGGTCTGACCTGACCTGACCCACCAATTCACCTCAAGGTCTGGAGAGCCTGGACTATAAATATTTAAGAGAGAGAAATTTCCAAGCATTTCAGCACCCTTTGGGCCCTTCTCAGTTATAAAGGCAAAGGCATCCTGAGTGCAGCTGCTCAGGATTCTGGGCACAGCCAAGTGTAGAGAAGCTATGAAAGCACAAGGGGAACAGAAAAGACCTAAGCAAAAAACGAGAGAGTTAAAGAATTTCATTTAAATATTTCCTCATCTATGCACAAAACTACCTACAGGGCAAGTAACCCATATAATATTTCATGTTAAATATAGTCATGCTATTTAACACAAACCCTGCTCACACAGCAATGCCAGCTTCATTTTCACTGCCAACTTTTAATACAATTTGCTAAGAACACATTTTCCATGGCCCCTTTGAGCTTGTAGTGCCACTGTAACTATGTATAAATATGCATCCATAATTAAAAAACAGGGGAAAAGAAACCAACCCTCGATAGATGTGCTTAAGAAGCTGGTGTAAATTGAGTCATATCGCTGACTTGTCATCGAGTACAACCTGAAAATACATTTTCCCCATTCACTTAGTACAGGGGCTGGATTGAAATGAAGAGCAGTTTCCAGCTTGGGCTGGCAAGGGGAGTGGACATGAAGGGAAATTTGATTTTCTAACTCTTCAAAGGTAAAGGTACACAGGGAAGAAGAGCTGCATAATATCCCTCTCTTCATCATGAACAGAAGGTAAGTTTTAAAGGGAATATTTCAACACTTGCTACACTCTCATCCTGAGAGAAATTCAGCTAATAGGGTGAGTTGTTCAAGACATGTTCAGAGATCTTACTACAAAGAGAATACTTTTTTTTCTGACATTAGCTATAATTCACTTTCTTAAGCTCATTATTTTTATTCCTCCTACCTAAAATGAGGCAACAATTGTTCAGCACCTTGGAACTCAGCTCAGATCAATAAACATAATTTAAACAGTATCAACAATATCCTGTCAACAGTTAACAACATTAAAAAAAGTTCTGTTTCTACTGCACAAAGATGACACAAGGGATGCAAAATACTTTGTGTTACATTAGAGAGGTGAATAATTCAAACAGCTACAATGCCTTTCTCTCTGATCATGGAATACCCCAGGGCTGGAAGCAATTTCCTGACATTTACTTATTATTTGCAAATATTCTACACGTATGGGGGCTTTGCAGGTGGGGATTTTTTATTGTGTGTGTGGTTTTGATTTTTGTTTTTTTTAATGGACAGGTTGCAATCAAGTCCTTGCCAGAATTTGATACACAACACTCAGTTATCGTTCACTTACTGCACGTCAAGCAAGAGGCACCAAACTGAATCTGCTCACAACTGGAGGTGCCCTCAAGCACTGCCAGTATGACTATGAGTGTAAATTTATTTATTGGGAAGGCACTGGAGGTGTAGGCTTTCCAAAAACACTGGCACCAGCAGAGCCTGTTACCTGGGAGGTGCTTAGAGCACAGCCTGGCAAACCAGGCTGGAGTCACACATGGATGAATTATTTGTAAGAACTCCTGCAGCACTGCCCCACTCTAGGCTGTATCAAATCTATTTTTAAAGTCACTTAGAATTATAAATAAATAAAACAGTGTATGAATTAGAAGCTACATAGTGCCTCAACACCTACACATAGTCTATTTTAATGATCTCATGGCAGGCCTGGCCAAGGCAGTGGCTGCATGCAATGCTACGAGAAACTGGAGCAGCCACAAGACTTCCATGAGAAGGATCTGAAATCCCAGCAGCCATGTCCATGAGGTGCTGCAGGCCCTGGACAGAGGAGGAGTAATGGCTGTGGAGGAGGTGAAGGTTCAGAGGGCTGCAGGGACCCCTCATGTCCCCTCTCACCTGTGGTGTTTGTGAGCTGGAAGGTGATGGCTTTGTCAGGGATGCTGCAGACATTGCGGACAGACACCTGGCACGTGTAGCTGGCATAATCCTGAGGTCGAAGGTTCTTCAGCTTCAGGACTTTGGTTTCACCCTGGGATTTGGGAAAAACAGGGGCAAAAAATGACACAGGTGCCCAAAGCACAGATCATCATTCCAAGCCTGGACTGTATCCAGTCCTGAAGTAGCAGCTCCCATGAAAACCTTAGGGAACTGTGCAGATTTCAAGCCCTCAGCTCTATATGAAGGAGACACAAAATGTTTGCAGTGGTCATTTCACCTACAGGGTTTCACAAAACAGCCAGCAACTGTCTGACATGACCTAAAAGCACTGCCAAACAGGCCTGGGCATAATTTCTCATCAACTACTGCCAGAAACATCCTGTAGAACATGACAAACCTTAGAACAGACATTGAGATCTGAGACATCAGTAGGAAACCAAAGGAAGTCACTGGGGACTCAACATTGCCAAACCAGAGTAAATCAGAGCAGATTGAGGCGTTAATACTGGCCTAAATATGACAAGTTCAACAGAAATCTGCAGTACAGGAGGTAAACCAAAATCAGAGAAATACTCAAAGAACTTACAAAACTTTCTGATCCCTCCTCTCCAGATTCTAATCTCATTTATGCTGATGTAAATCCAGAGTGACTGCAGAGACTTTGATAGCCTTTTCTCATTCTAAGGTAACAAATAAAATCACTGCCTGCACTCCATTAGTTACTGGCTTGTTACAGAAACAGAATCAAGTCGCTACATTAACCATAGACGTGTTTTGTAGACTTTTATTTATGCAGTGCAGACAGCTCTGAGTATCACCCTATGGTTTGCACACCCTGCAACTCGTATGTCTTCCACTGACAGCTTGGTGCTGTTGTTCTCCTTGAGTTTGTCTAAATCTCTTTTGGAGAACCCATTCCATAACTGCCTGCAAGAGTAAGGAGGTGTCAGCATGACAAATCCCCCTGAGGACAACCTCAAGGGACTGGACAATGAGCTCAGGAATGCTAATATGCAGAGAACAAGGATGTGAAGTGAGTAAATCAGAATTATAAAACCTAGGGCACCGATAACCCTAGGAAAGTCCTGTCCCCTGAGGATTGTTGCTATTCCACACAAATTATGGTATTTATGATATGAAGGTCATACCATACTTACAGGGCCATATGTATCCTGTTTATTGATTAGTGAATTTAGGTATATCTGTATAAACCCTCAGAGTAAGCAAGTTTTATAAAGCTTAAACAACAAAGTCTTCACCTTGTTTTTAATGTAAAAGCCCATTTGAACCTGATGCTGATAGAGGTTCATCTCTAAGACAAGACTGCAAACTCCAGTGAAGGGTACTTTGTTAAACATTCCAGCAAGATTTTCCTCTTCCAACAGTGTTGCTGAGGTGTGTTTTTGTTAACTTCAACTCTTACCAACCCAAATTTTCAGGCTTATGCTGGTGTTAAGGAGAGGACCACAAGGGCATGGCTGTCTGAGCACAGCAGCCCCAACACCCTCTTTCAGAGCTGGGAATGACCCATCATGTCAGGAGCATTGCCTGACAGGAGCTGCAGCACGCTAGGTCATTTAAACATTAATGCTGCAACATGGGGAATTTTTGCCAGACGCCTTATTTAGCTAGAGAAAATATCCCAAGTCCTAAGACATCCTCTCATCAGGCAATGTCTCCTGCTATTTTCATTGAGCCTAGTGAAAACTGGAAGAGCCCATGGTGGCTTCCTCCAAGGCCAGGGATGTCCTAGTTGGGAGCCACATAGCACAAAGACACAGCTGTCTTCAGGGCCAAACAGCAGTGCTGACCTACAGTGTTTCTGCAAATCTGCCACTAACCTGCAGCTCTCTCCTCCCTCCTCATCCAGCTGAATATTTCCATTTGGATGCCCATTTCCATGACCTACAGAGATGGTGTGTTTCAATAAAATATGAACATGACTACATTAACTTAAAGGTTGCCTGGGGCATTGCTCAGAAATCAAATTCAGCCAGAATGTGCTCTAGGCCCAACTTTGGGAATGCAGGAAGGTGCTTGGGATGAAACAGGTGCCCTGGGGAGCTGCCCTTTCCACCTTTCCTTCCCACCCATGTGCTCCCTAGCAGCCTTGCTGGAAGTACTGGGGCTGATTAGCATCTAAAGGACATTCAGATCCTGAGTTCAGCTTAGGGTAACATGCCCAGAGTGCCCTGGCAAAAGAAAAGTTCCCTTCCATTTCTCATTGCATTGGTAGGCTAATTACTGTGAAGAAAGTGTTGTTTACAGGGGAAACCTGGTTGTGTAGGGGAGAAGGAGAAAAGATGTGACTCCTTGTCACAGAACAACAGTCAGGTAGTGCCCAAGCAGTTGGGCTCCCCATTACTTGTGGCCATTAGAAAAAACTCATGGATCCCACAGCAATTCCTGCCATTTGCTCACACTGCTAAACAGGAAGCTCTTCCCTGATATACGGAGCCTGGGCACTCAATTAAGGAAAAAAAAATAGTGATGGGACATAGTGGAAATCCAGTCTTGGGATTGTTGGGATTTTAGTCTCAGCCATCCAACAGCTGCATGACCTCAGTGGGGGAGCAGTGTCACTGCTCTCAGGGAAAGATCCTCCTAGGCCACACTCACTCCTACTGCTCTGCTCCTCTTGCACCCTGGGAATGTGCATGCAGAAGGAAGGTCTACCAGCCCTTCTGGAGGCAGCACTCCTTGCAGCAGCCTGCACTCTCTCCCCAGCATCACAATCCGTGCAGGGAAGGAAAAACACCACCCACTACAGCGCCCTGCATCTGCAAGACACTCAACACAAGCTGGCAGAGGCTTGCTGGCTGTCACCTGTGTGTAGAGGGGTTCATAGATGTCCACGCCGTTGTCCTGGCTGTGAGAAAGTGTCTCGGCTCCCCGTTTCCAGATGAAGCGGGCTGGCGGGTTGGAGTTGACGGTGCAGCGGAGGAAGACGGTCTTCTCCTGGTAGAAGCTGCCACGGACGTCACTGATGGTCTGGTGCACGGTGAGAACAGGCTCATCTAGATCTGCAAGGGAGGCAAGGAGGGTCGCAGCCCTCGTTAGCAGAGCTTGGTCTGCTGTACAGCCTGCAGAGCAGATGGTGCTGCAGGTACCACTGAGGAGAGGGGAAGGTCCCACACGTCTGGCTGATGACAGCTGCTGATTTAAGAGCTGATCTGAGGGCAGGTAGCACAAACAATATCTAAAGGGAACAGAAAGGAGAAGCCAGAATTCTCCCACTCACCACACAAATCTTCAGAGAATAGAAAGCAGTCTCTGGTTTGCAGTCCTCAAAAAAACTACCTGCCTGCCACATGTGTCCCAGAGCAGTGGGCTGCCTCACATTCCTCAATGGAACCCCCTACAGAAAATCGCTACTTTCTACTTCAGTGAGAGGTCAAAAGGATCCCAGGAAGCTCTGTTCCATCATAATTACTCTATTTTCTAATTCCCAAATCTCTCCTGAAATCATGGGGCTCAGCCCAGGGCTGTGAGGTGTCCATAGAAATGTCATGAGAAACCTTCAACACAAGGAATTAAAATCAGGTCAAGATCAAGGAGCTGAGTTGGAAAGTCATTTAGGCAGAGCAAATCTCATGGGTAGTAATGGTAATATGAGATGCAATAGGTATGTATAATTTCTGCCTCTTCCTATTAAATATCCTCTTCGAAGGATATTGTATTTTCTTCGAAGTCTATATCAACTGTCCTTTGGCAACTTCTAGTCACTGCAACTCCATTACTCCTCCCTAAAATGACGAGATTCTTTTTTTCTCTTTCTTTTCAGAAGATGCTCCTTTCAATTCCCTTATTGTACCCGCACCAGACACGCAGCCACAACTCAATCAATGGTTATCAGAGGCTACACTTGCAAGGACAGAAGCAGTAGCCCTGAAGGGAATTTTCTCCACCCACACAGAGCATAGTGCTCCCCCTACAGTTGCTCACCTGCTAAAAAGGGACAATTTTCTCGGAAGTTGCAGCAGGTAACAGTGTTTGAACATCAAGGTAGCATGGGGGACACCTCAGAGGCAGTAGGTCTTCTCACAAAACCATTTTGAGACTGAGGTTAAATATAAAGATCCCCTCTGACAAGAACTGGCCCTCTAAAATGGAAATCAGTCCCTGTGTCTTTAAGTATGAATTATAAGGCACCTTTTGAGCTCAAGTTGAAGCAATTTTATATTTTCAGGAGCATTATCACCGCATCTCCAGCTGCAAGGAAACCAGGGTACATGTACCCAGTATCTTCGTGTGCCGCCAGCATGATCCTCTGCACGTGCTTAAGGCACTCATCACCTCCTGCCCTCCCATGCCACTTAGCTTTCACAATATTTTATTTTACAAATGTGGAAGTTTGGAGATCTGACTCCCAGAAAGGAAGGGGGAAGCAGGGATGAGTTTCTGCTAATAAGTCATCCAAATAACAATATGCTCTCTGCTGAATCACAAGCATCAACTTGTGGGCTTGCATCTTTTAGTGAGTTGTATGCTCGGCAGACAGTAATTGTTGTGCAACCTGAAATTTGTCTGCTTGACCATAGCTCAGAGATATGAGTACAACCATTAATGGAATAATGACAAGATACAAAATATATCCCAGAAAAAGACTTCTGCCAACCAAAAAACACCCATGGCTGAAGAAAAACATATGCAGATAGAAAAGTCTCCTTTCCAAACAGTGCTATCTTTATGTGGTCATAGATGACATCAAATTGTTTCGGACCAGGACCCAGAGCACAACCTCTCTTCCTTTCCTCCTTTGTCCTTAATCCTCCTTTATTTTTTTAAACTTCACATGAGTGACTCTGCAGCTACCATCTTTCTGAGACTGTTTCTCAGCAGGTAAAACACTTCCCTTACTAACCAAAGAAGCAGCTCACCATTCCAGTCTCCTGGCTCCCAGCTACTCCCTACAAGGAAAACAATGCCTTCTTTTTGGTTGCTAAAACTTTCCTCCTTTGAATCCTTCAGCCTTCTTTTGTAGAAGTCAGCTCTAGGTCTAGCCCTCCTGAGAAAAGCTAAAATAAGACCTACGACAATGTATGTCCTTGGATGTACGAGTAATGCCACTGATGTCAGTGAGCTGCTCAAATGATAAATTTGGCCCAAGGCTGTTCAAGGAGATGATCACATGGGATGTTTCATGCACAATAAAAGCTTGTAAACATTCATTCTTTTATTTTCTTTACTTTCTCTCTCTCCCACATGGAAATACTCAGAAAAGCAGCTGCCTCTGTGCCAGTATCCAACCAATACTTTAAAGCCTCACTGACGCCCATTGGAGCAGAGGAATATCATGCTACATGGGTTAGTGTTTCCAGTTTAATATCCTCTTGGCACCAAGGATGCTCTCTGAGCAACCTCACTGTCAAACACTAAAAGTATGACTGAGGACTAGCAGCAGCTGCCAAGGACACCAAGGTACACATGAGAGTGATTACTTACCTCTAACTACAAAATGGGATGCAGGAAAAGAAGGGGTTTGTTTTCAAATTCTGGTTCATTCAGCTGAAGGTTGCCTGGGTGAGCGTTCAACAAAAACTGTGGCTTTTCCCATGTATTCCCTTTGTACCCACTGCAAATACTAGCAGAAAATAGTCTCTCCTCCCCAAAAACCAAGCGAGCAGAACAGAGGTACAGTACCAAGTCCATCTGCAGAGTAGATGTTAGTATGAGAAAGCCCTTGGCCACCCCATTAGCCCCACAGTTCTACAGGTCAGAGCTGCATGAGGGACCACGGGACACTACATCACTCTAGCTCCAGCCTGCACCAAGGGAGCACCCTCAGGGCAGGAAGAGATTCATGGCACACTCCTGTTCCTAAAGACACAGGCCCTGGCAAGGTGTCACACTGAGCCTTGAGAAAACCAAGTATTCCTTGCAATGGAGAGTTATCATATGCCTCCACTACACGTAGGAGGAGAAACAGGCAGAGAAGACAAGCAGATCTAGGGCAGGTGCCAGAACTTCTCTAAACAAAGTGATGGAATGCCAATGAAAGAACACTCATCCTATCCACAGTGGCTGCTGTTGGAGCCATCCATTTCCCCAGCCTAGACAGGACAGTGCCCACACTACACTACTCCAACAAAGGGTAGGGAAAGGAAGGAATAGATGGGAGCTACTCCCAGCCACATAGTATCACAGTGGATCACGAGCCTGCCAAAAGCTAAGGATGCCCAAGTCTGTGGCACATTTTGTTAGAGTCACATCACAGTGGAGCTGGACAGAAAGACTGAAAGGAAAGCAGTCAGGCAGCAGCTGCTGTCAGCAAAAAGGTCTGCCCAAGCTCCAGGCATGTACTGGGGTCTTGAAGAATGGAGATCGTTCCACTGACAGATGACCACAGTGCCCCTCAGCTCAGAAGGAAGGACTTTCTTGCTAGAATGAATATAGAACAGCTCATGACATGTTCAGGGACAGATTCAGCTGCTTTATCACACTTTACAATGTTTTAGCACCAGCCTCTTTCCTTCTCAGATAATATGTGTGAGGAGAGGGATTTGGTGTTAGCTGGGCTGGAGAAAATTGGAATACTGGATAGTCAAGGACAATGTAATGGTAATCTTCTCCAAGAGAGCAAAACAAGCTGCCTAGACATTAAATCTTGGATCTCTCCCATTTAGGCCTTACGGAGTAAGTTTAATTTCCCTCCCTTTTGACCACGACTGCCCAGAAATAAAGTCCAAGATAAAAACATTAAGAGAAACTTTCAAAACTTGAAGCCCAAGGTGGAAAACCAGTAGCAGCATCTCCAGGACTGAAGAAGGATGGGTACCAGCCAGAGAAATGTTGAGTCATCTTCACATTATGGGCACTATGACCAACCAGGGCAATGTTGAGTCACCTTCACATTCATTCTATCACAGCTCAGTCTCCTCAGCTGCATTCCAGAGTTTTCAGCTCTGTTTCCAGCATGCTCCAGAAGCAGCAATGCTGAGAACAGGACACTGGTTTCAGGAACACCCCCAACATCTGGAGCACTACCAACTTCAAGAAACATTGCTTTCTTCAAGCTCTGCCAGCTTCAAAAGGAAGACAAAGAAAGCAGAAGCCACGCTCAACGCTGCATCCCAGACAAGTGCTGGGGAGCCCTGTCAGTGACAGACACCACGACTCCTAGGCAGGAATGACTCACAAGGACAGCAGAACTACACGTTGCAGGGATGGATCTGACCTCCTAGGCAAAAAAGACACTGAGGAGACCATGGCAGTCCCTCTGCAGGCGCACGTGGCGCTAGGGCAGTGCAGCTCCCTGCCGGCCCCGCAGCGAGGCACAGACACGCAGTAGAACTGTGGGAAGGTCTGGGGTGCCACTAAACGACTTACACTGCACATCTACTCGAATGGACTTGATGGCAGGGACCCCAACCCCATTTTCTGCTTTACAGTAATAGCGGCCCCCCTGCAGCCTTTGGATCTTCTCAATCCGAAGGGTCTCGTTAAGCACTGATGTCTCTTGGAATTTGTCCGACGCGCTGCCAGCAGTTTTGGTCCATCTCACCTGCATGACAAAAACAAGAGAAGTGAAATCAGGGACACAAAATAGAGATGCCAAGATTCAGCAGAGCTCCCCTTGTTGCTCTTTCCCCTCTTTCCTAGCTACTTCCATAAAGAGGTCCTACAGCACTGCCAGACTTACCAAAGCTCAATTACTGATCTCAGTATGTCTCAGTAGCCCAGCCGCTGATTCTGGTCCATTGCCAATCCCAACATCCAGGAGTCCAGGACAACCCCTCAATTCACCCAGACACACCATGCATGTTTGCCACTCCTGCTCTGATCCTGCAAACACAGCAGCTTGCTCACTTTTATGCCACTGTCTGCCCAGCACAAGACTCAGCATTCAGCCTCGAGACCCCACGTGGCTGTTAGGCCACGACACTGCAGCAGACACCAGCTCACAGCTACAGAGTTTTTACTGCACTCCACACTCATCTGTTTCTGGATAGCAAGGCTATTTCTGCTTTCTGCTTTTCCATGAGTGAGAAAATGCTGTTGCTATCTGACTCTTGCCCCTTTCCCACTGGGAACCCCTGTGTATCTTATTTTTGTAAGTCATCCTTTTGCAGTACACAAACTTTCCCTCTGCTGTTAAAATACAGAGAAAAAAGAAAAAAAAAAAGAGAAAAAAAAATCCCTTCATATTTCAAGCTTTTCATTTCTTTGTCCTTATGTTACATGTCTTAAGATCCAGGCTTGCAGGGGCAACAGAGCTGCATGATATTTCATGGTGAATGGTGGCAAGAAGACAGCAATCCTGAAGACTGAAGGGTTTCTCTTTTGTCTGGAATGAGGTACAGCCCTCACAATGGCAGCACAAGCTTCCCCCTTGTTTTCTGCACTGCACGCAATGAAAGAGAGAGATGGCTTTTCTCAGCCCATTGGTTTTCTATATCTGCAACCTCCCTTCTAAAGGCTGCTGACCACCAGCCTCCTACTCTGGGACAATTTAGACTCTGGAACTGAGATCCAGCAAGATCAGCCAGCAGAAAGAAGAGAGACTTTTATTCAGCATTGGCCATAGATAAGATGGACCAAATACCTTGGGCACTCTGCCAGACTTTGCCTAAAGCTCACTGCCATCACCTGATTGGTGCTGATGCTCTAGAAGAAGCAGGGGAGTCTCTATCCCACCCCAGAGCACCAGGCTGAGCAGATTTTTGGAGCTATTGACCATAGATTTATTCAGCCTTTGTAGGCTTATGAAATTGTCTGAGGGCCCCAAGGCTCTTTGAGTCTCCTGTTTTGAAGGACACTTCAGCCAGCTCTTTAATCTTTTCAATCACAATCTCATTTTAGTATTTTGGCCACATTTTCATGCTTTAATGACTGGCTGATAGAAAGGGAAAGAGAAGATTAAACAAAGGTTAGGATAAGAGCCTAGCTGGGGAAGAAATCAATCCATTAGGAGGGAGAGCAGAAATAGGATGCATGCCACATTTTATCTGTGCAGGTTCCAGTCTCCCTGGTCGTGCCTGGTTCCAGGCTCTGGTGTCCCCTGAGCAGGTCTGGGCAATGACAAGCCAGAGGGTTGCCCACTAGCATGCTGTCTGCAACAGGCTCTGCTCCAGAAATCTCTCTAGCTACTCAAGCTCAAATCCCTACAACCTGCCAGGACCTTTCCACACATTCAACAACCTCAGGCAGGGCCACTGCTACCAAATTCCCCATTTCTGATGCATACAGGTATCATTTGCCCATCACTGTCACAAGCCTAGGCTGGTTGTTTCTGCTGACTTGCCTCAGGTAATTTTCTTTTTGTTTCCAGGATATTCTTTTGTTGGAAAAACCATTTCAAATCCTCGCCTTTTCTTCACCTCATCACCAAGCAGCTCCTCACAGGCAAGCCCACAGAGGCATTGGCTGGCATAAGAAGATGCATGGCTTCTTGCCACAGATATCTTTGGCAGGACTGTGGAATGGGGCCAAGCATATATCACATGTGGCTCTCCTGGGTGTATTCTGGCACGTCCAGCCCCAGCCACGCTCTGTCCCAGAGCTGGCAGACCCAGGCTCTAGGCCAGTACCTCTATGGACACACCCACACCAACACTGAGCCTTGAGTATCTGAAGGGTGCTGAGCTGGCTGCAGGGGCCTGAGGCTGTGCAAACTCTGGGCACCCCAAGTAAGGACTGCAACCATCAGCATGGACTGTGTCTCTGACCACAGCATGGATGTGTCCAGTGCTGCACATCTGACTCTGCCTCTGCTTGGTGGCCACAAAGCAATGAACAGCTGGCTCTGCCTGGGGCTCAGGGAAGTGCATACAAACAACTTCCCAAATTCCCCCAAGCAGCATCCCCTCGGCTGTGCATGCAGAGAGGCTGAGAAATGGATGGATCATGAAGGACCAACTCCTAAGACAAGCATAGGAAGCATCTTCTAGGATGTTCCTATTTTGTAGTAAGAGGGTTAAAGATTTGACTTTTGACAGTTTGGACTTCCAGTTTTTGGAGGGACTTCACACACTGAAGACAAGTAGAAGGTCTTTATAAGCTTCTGCAAAGCTTTGTGGACTGTTTCCCATGAAAGTGAGCTTAAATGCTTCACAGCTTAACAGGCTAAGTGCTTGTAAACTGGGGCATCCCTACCCGAGTCCAACATGCAGGAGAAAGCTGGACACCCCACTGCCCACAGTTCTCCTCTGTGTGGAGACTACAAACAAGTGCCATGGGGAGCAGGGGTGACAGGTGAGGCTGGAGGCTTACCTGTGGCCGGGGGTGTCCTGTGACCAGGCACTGCAGGACCAGCGTGTCCCCCTCCCGAATCGTGTACACGCGCTCGCTGATGTTGTCTTCCTTCACCACGCACGCCTGCCCAGCATGGATGATTTGGGCCTGGGCAGGAGCTGTAGAAAGGAAAGAAGAGGTAAAGAAGGAAATGAGCAGTACCCCATCTTCTTGTGCCCACTGCCCAGGGTGGCTTCTCCCACCTCTTGAGCCACAGGAGAAGAGCCAGGCAGTTCTGGAAATAAGTCATGGAATTCCTAGGAGATATATTATTAAGCAATTTTCCCCATTTTCTGATATCAACTACTATTTAAAAACCTTTGGTTCTGTTGGGATGCGCAGCTCTAGACACTGAAAAGCAGAATATGGAGCTTTTTTAGGATGGACCCTCCTGCATTGGGTTGAGAACTAAAAATTTCCTGCTGTTGTCTCTCCCAGAAAGGAGCATGTGCAAGCAGCTATAGCAGGGACCTGGTCAAATCACAACTGCTCCATGCCTGTCTAAAATAAGCCTGATCACTATGATTTACCTTGCAGGGGGCTGGGATAACTACTGAGCAGAGTCAGAAAGGGCCCTGAAGCTCTGTACAGCTATTAGCACGTATCCCAAGAACAGGCACAGCACACAGTGCAGGAAAAACAACTCTTCCCCATATTAAATAGCAGCCTGTCTCAGCCCTGAGCCAGAGGAAACAGCCTCAGCAGGACCAGAGGACTCCATCATCTCTAGGAGTTTCTCCACCTAAGACTGCTAATGGAGACCAACTACTGCCAGTCCAGCCAGGAAAATGGGTGAAGACCAGTGCAGTGGAAAAGCACATAGACAGAAAGTTCCCAAAACAAACTTATAAAATGCCATGACCCCAGAACGCACCTATAGCCCACATCAGCCCTGATGGGAGGCAGGAAGACACAAGCTCTAGCAGAATATGATTTTATAAAGAAAAAAGACTCAGCTCTGAAATTCTGTGCAAACAGCCTTTGGCTCCCTACTCCAAAGCGTTTGTGTGATCAGAGAAGTGGCAGAGATGCATTGAAGGTGACTGGGCAGCCCAGCTGCACACCTGTGCTTGTTTGAGGGGGAAACTCCTGTTGCACTTCAAGATACAGAGAAACCACAAACATGTCTAAGAGTTGGTGTCTCCCTGACAGTCCCCTGTGATACTCACACAGCTTGCCAGAACACTTTCAGGTGACTCTGGAGTCACAGCTCTAGCTCCCATTAGTGGAATACAACAAAAATGAACAAACCACAGAGGACATGATCAAAGGGTTTAAAGCAATAAGCCTCAGAACACCTTCCTAAACAAGAATAAATTTTGCACAACCTGTTAAGCTGAACCAAGCACCCACTTTTTCCTGAAGGTTAGTTGAGCTTCAAAGACTGCCTTTTAAAAAATTATTTTCATTCCCTTGGGATGACCAAAATGCTCTAGACCAAGCCACACATACATGTGTGGACATACATGCAGATATGTAAATGCATTAATTAAAATAGTGATTTACAGGAAAAGACATCACAAAGTCAACAATTGCAGGGGAGGAATTCAGAAGCCTCCATAATCTTTGCTAATACACCATGATCCCAATGACAGCCCCTTGTGCTGTTTCAGCCCTCAGATCAGTTTTCTGCAGATCTGCCATCACACCCTGAGCTCCACTGTATTGCAGAGCACTGCTTACAGGGCTGAGACACAGGCTGTGATGCTGATCGATCTCTGCTGAATAAAAGAGACTCCATCCCTTCCCATCTCATGCCACATTCCCCCAACCCCAAACTGTGCTGCCTGCATTTCAGCAGGGTCCTGGCACCCTGAAGCAGCAAGGCTCTGGTAACCTCTCTTCACAGCCTCTGGGCTGCATTTGCCAGCTGGTGGCTCTATTCACCCTTTGCAAACATGACCTTGCTGTAAAAACTAATTTCCAGACACCCCATGGAGAATCAGAATATTTATCTGCAGCTCTAGCTCCCAGTTAAATGGGAGCTTAAGTTGCTCTACTGTACACCATATGGTATACAAAGTAAGCATTGCAACTTTCACTCTTCCTTTTCTCTATTCCACTTCCATTATTTCACCTGTGTTGTGTAAATCTTTCCAGCACTTGTCCAGAGGCACTTCCACGTGGGGAATTTCCACAGTAAAATCATTAGGTAGAGTGGGTAGGATTAGAAGGCTTTTGTGCAACTATTCTGGTGCCAAAATACCTTGGTGTAATTTGCTGGCACACCCCTGAGTTTGAGAGAAACATTATTTAAACTAATCCTTGTAAAGCACTAGACTACTACAAAACAACAGCCCTGGGGATAAGCCCTGGGTCATAATTTTGTCCTCTTCTTCCAAATTCTCCCTGGATAAACTGAGCTGTAATGAAGCTTACAAGCAAGGGGACACAAATCTGGCTTTGTTTGCAGGTGTCTGAACTTCCTTGTGCCACCATCACTAACACCTTTCATCTAAATCACTTTAAGGGAACCTCCACCACTTAAGCTGTAACATTTCTCTGGCAATAACAGCACCAGGTTCTCAGCAGAACAATCACAATTTTTTCATTAATAAACCCCATGTGAACCAAGATCTCTCAAAAGGGAGTTCAGAAAGCCTGGGGTTGTCTTGGAAAGAAAAGCACCCAGGTAGATGGCACAGGAACATGAGACACTGCCTCTGGTTTGGTTTTAACTTGACATAAGTGGGTGGGGGCTGAGCAGTGAACAAACCCAGCTCTTTGGGGACTGCATTAAGTCACAAGATGAGACTCAGGAAGGTCTCTGTCTCAAGCTCAGCCTGCCACAGCACACGAAGGCTGGGAAAGTCTCCTCATGCTGTATTACAGATGGGCAGAGAGACTGCAAGGATTAATTGCACTTTTAATGTGCTCGAACAGAAGGAATGCATTATTGTTTGACATCACCCCACGTCTCCTGGAGGATTTTAGCATGCAGACAGCTTGCACACTGCCAGCACAACAGGACCATGCCTGTCAGAGTAACAGTTCCACAGAAGCCCTTAGGAAGGCAAAGAAAGGCTGGAGATGAAGGAGCAGCCACAGCCATTCTCAGCAGTGCTCCACACAGAACAACTCTTCTACAGAGACAACCTCCCCTGCTGAGTCCTTCTGGGGCAGAATCCCTCAGCTCAGGCCAGCCATCCCCAAAGCAGAGGTCCAAGGAAGATCTCTGATGGCCTCTGTGGGGGAAGAAGGGACAAATTGCTCCCAGGAATTTCGAGGGACAGAGGTACCATTACTTGTATTCCACTTTCAGGTAGGAGATCACCTTAGGAAAGGCTCTGAATACAAAGTCCTGCAGAGAAACTAGGCCAGCCACATATTGAGTGTCAGATGCTTTAGAAGGCAAAAAAAGTCAGACTATGAACATGCAGCATTAGGTCCTTGCTCAGAAAATGGCTGGTCTGTAATGCATTTGGCCTCTGCATCAAGATTTCCTACTATGCTTTCACTTGATATATTTACACATTAAAACAAAAGGAAATTGAAGTGGATAAAATAACTTTATTCCCAGTGCAGTGTACTGTACAATGTTATTATTACCATAACCTGGAAAGTTTATGAGACTCTTGGTGCTTAGAGGTTGCTAATACCATGAAAATGTAGAAAAGGAGAGAGAAATGGTCTTTTGGAGAGGACTGAGTCATCTGTATTTGGTTCACAGGTCTAGCCATTCATCTTTTTGAACCTCAGATATCATCAGTATAATGACAACGATGAGAGGTGCCTCACAGAGAGGATGGTGAGTGACAGATACTGCTCTGACACTCCCTCAGTCACTGTCAGCACAGGGGCAGCTGCTCCCCTGTTTTGCAGCACAGCACCTACTGCTCTCCTCTGCTGCCTGCTCAGCCCTCTAACACAGCCATCACTGTTTGACTGTCCCACTACCACTCCTGCCATCTGCAAGTCCTGCTGACTGCCTCAAGGATGGAGAATGTTCATCTCAAAGCTGCTGGAATACCTACAGCTGAATGCACAGGGGCACAGAATCCAACCACCTCTGCCACCATCCTCCTCCAGGGTGGGGAGAGAGGGAAGCTGCACCTGGAGCCTTCGTCTTCCTCAGCCTGAATCCACCACCATGCTTTGCAAGGCAAGCACTGATCTTCCAGGCATCTGGTGCAGACATAATTCAGTCTCTTCTGCACATACCCTAGGCAAAGAAGCCAAGGTCTCTCCCATTCCTGTTCACAGGCTCCCTGGACTCACACTGCTTAGCTGCACTCAAAGGAGGAGGGCAGCAGCTGCTAATCTGCAGCTTAAACCTCTGAAGAACCTGTCTGCCCCCCTTCCTCACCTTTCCCATCCTAAGTGGCATGTAACAGATGCATCTTGAAGGCAGTTCCTAGAAATGGGAAAACACATGGTATTTATGGACCACGGTGGAGTTCAATAAGCATTTCCCTAAGGAAATCCACTTGTGGAATTTCACTGCCAGGAGCTGCCTGTCCAGGACCTGCCCTGCAGCCCTGCAGTTACAGACCACGCAGAGCACAGCACCCAGGGGCACTCAGGCCTCCAAGCTGCTGCTGGTAGCGTTTCATCCCATCTGCTCATGCAGTGCCCAGAGCTGCCTGGAGAGCAGGGGCACTCAAACACGGAGAGACACGAGGAAGGGGTCATGTCCCCTCAGCAGAGCACAAAGTAAAGGCAGCACACATGTAAAGGGAAGAGATGTGCTAGCAACACTCAGCAGCAGCAAGGAATCTCTAGTACAATAGGAAGGGTCTGCAGGGGCAGCATCCTGATGGCCAAACAAAACACCCTGCTCTGGGAGGGGATGGACACTGCCCTGATGTGTGCCCCAGCACTGCCCAGCTGGTCTCATTGATTGCTCCACTAGGGATGAAGACCACAGGCTCTGCTGAAACTTTAGACAAAACAAATTAACCAGGCCAGATCCAGCCCACAATGCAGGGCATGGTATCGATGGGCCATTTGAAAAGGAGAATTCACTCCAGCTTGAGGACAATTATGGAAATAATAATACACAATCAGTGTCCATTAACGTGTCAGCAGGGTTGTGGATCAATATTGTATTAATGGCTGAAGAAAAACCAGCCATACCCATCAGTCAGCAGTTAAGACCAGCACAAGAGCAGAGGGACAGAGGTGGCAGTGGGTGGGTGTAATCGAGCTCTGGAATTGGATGTTTTTGTGCAGCCTGACCAGGGGAGCCCACATTCCAAACCAAGTGCCACCACCATTTTCCAAAGACATTCCCTGGCTGCTTGCCCAGGAGCCTCCTGCTCCTCACCTCAGCCCCTCACAGCCTCTTTGGCCAGTGCAATGGCAAAGGGAGCCCAGTCCCTGCAGGGAACTTTCCTCATGGGAGGTGCTTGGTAAAGGTCAGTGTGATTAAACTCCAACTTTTAACACAGGGCCAGGCTGATCCTACAGCACAGAGAGAGGCAATGCAGAAAGCCCAGGGACACCTAAGGATCAAAGCACATCCATAGTCTTGTGTCTCCTCCCACTCCTTGGACTTGTGTCTCGCCCAAGCTCCTCCTGTTGACTCTTCCAGGTCATGTGCTGCCTTGGGCAGCTCTGTGCTACCACAGTACTGTCCTAAAGCAAAAGACATCAGGAAGCCCTCCCTGCTGACTGACACTAAGGAGTACAATCCCAAACAAGGCAGATCTCCACTGAGGCTCTTTTGTTCTCACACCCTGCTGTTCTCACTGCAGCCCAAACCACATATGCTCAAAAAAAAAAAAAAAAAAAAAAAAAAAAAAAAAAAAAAAAAAAAAAAAAAAGGCTTATCAGGAAACACATCATATATTTGTCAGTGGCAAAACGTCTCTGACTCCTTTGTTGTTTATACACTCATCATGATTAAAACACAAACATCAATTCACCCACAAAAAAAAACACATCCAAGATATGTAAAGAACAATGCCTGACCCCACACCACACTTCACAGCTATTCTTGAGCAAGAAGAAAAAAATGAAATTTTCAGTGAGAAGTGCACAGAGAAATTACAGAGGTGTGGAAAGTAATCACAGAGCACGAAACTTGGCTACTTGAAATAGCATGGGATTTTTCTTCACTTGGAAGAGACCAAGACCATGTCTTTACATCTCTGTCTGATTGCATTCCCAGAAATCGACTTTCTTTTTGTAAAGCTCAGCCAGATGATTTCCACAGTCTTAAAATAACTTTTTGCTTAATCAATGTCACTTCCTTCAAGCATCTCTATAATTTTGTTTATTTTAGAAAAACGCCAGCAACGAAATCATGAGAGATGTCATGAATAGCAGGTACACCCCCCAGCAACTGCAACACCTGCTCTTGAGACCATTGCTCAACTTTAAACCAAAGCAGGATGATGTGCTTTACTAAAATATCAGTTACCAGATCATCACTGATCGCCTCAATCCCCAACTCCACTGCCTGCAGCAGCTCACTAGCTTTCCTAGATGTTCCCAAAATATTCTTACATAGATCCACCTAACTGCAAGAGTGCTAAGTAGAAGAGCAATATTGATCAGCAACATTGCTTGGTAAGAATCAAGTGACAGATATTACACACACAGAGCATTATGGTGGCATAAACTCTACATTACTGCCTGACTCTTATGCCTGAGTGGAATTTCTGCAGACAACTCAATGCCAGCAATATGAAGTAGCTTGTCTTTAAATCTTTAGGGGCTCCAGATACAGCAGTAGTCAGAGCCTGCACCTCAGCAACACTGTCCTGGAAGATTCCAGCTATGGCTGGGAAATGAAAAAAGCATGCCTGTCTTATAATGGCCTTAAAAGAGATTTTATCATCTCTCCCAACCCACCTCCTGCTGAGCCAGCTACACAGCCTGACCTGTATCTCTAAATCTGGTGCAAAACCCAATGAGCCACAGAGCCACACCTGGGTGAGGAGATGCTGCCAAGCTGATTGCGCAAAACATTGCACATTCCTCTCTGGTTGCCACTTAAATCTCATGAGCATTTCAGGGGAAAACACAAATCAGGCAAGCAGCCTGGGGGAGAAATCCTCTAATCTACACGATATAGACCACTAACAGAATAATTTGTTTGTCAGCTGGTAAAATACCCAAAAATGAAACAGTCCAGTCAGAGAAAATGGGCTGCCAAGAGGAACTCAACTGGACATGGGCAGCACAGACACTTGTTTATCTGACCCCTGTGCTGCAGGAACAGGTGAGCACCGGGCTCCTTGGTAGGTTTGATCATTTGTCTCCTTTATGTAAACTCCCACCAGGTCTCCAGTCCCCTCAGCCAATCTCCAGCTGCTCCATGCACCCACCACCCTCTGAAGGGCAATGAACAGCTACAGGCATCCAGAAAGACTGCAGCCCTCTGGCCTTTGGTTTCAGCTTTCACTGTGCCCTTCCCCCAGGGGCCAGCTCACCGGAGAGCCAAGGCTAGCTCAGATGGAGATGCAACTCACACTTCTGCTGCCCCTCTTTTGCCTCTCTGCCACAGCACCACTGAAGCTGCACAGCCCCACTCAGACAGGAAAAATGCCTTTCACAGACGTGCTGCAGCTTGCCAGCACTCACACAAAGTCCAAGAGATGATGTCCCCACCATCTGCTGCTAATAACTTGTGCAGGCAAATGGGCTTTGTTTGAATGGTCCCAAGGGCTCTACCCTCTCTCCCCTGAATTCAAGATCAGCTCATTTCTGAAGCACCACTGGTGCTGCTTCTTCTGCTTTTTCTCCCTTTTTATGCTTTGAACCCCTTTGGTACAACAGTGACTCTTCAACAAAGAGGTCTATGTGCACAGATCTTTAAACCAGAATACTTTGAAACTCATCTGTTGTTTCCTGGCTGGATCATTTGACATAGGAGATAAAAGGAGAGCACAACACAGACACTTCAGTCCTTCAAAATGGGGAAAAAAAGTCAATTTGCTAATCATCTGTCGACTAGATTAGCAGCAAAGGTGCATGAACTCCAATCAATGAATAACTACAGGCTCCTTTTCATATCAAAACCAGAAAAAAATATCAGATGACAGCTGTTGTTCCTGAATCATGAAAAATAAGACAAAGCAGAGGTTGTGGTTTCAAACTGGATTCCCTAGCTAGTGGGACACAGGGGGAATGCCCCAGACTTCACTGGTGAAAACTCTAAAAGAGTCACAACCACACGCTAAAATCCACTCTGGAAACACAGGAAGAGAAACGAATTCAAGCTCCAGGTATACTAAAAACAATGAGAGAAGAAATAGAACAAAACCCAAACCAGTATGTATCTAAGTACACTATCAAAAATTGCATTAGAATAGGAGCACTTCCATAAAACACCAGCTGATGCTGTTCAAAATGCTAAACCCCCAGTGCTGAGGTGGAAACTGGAGGCTGGTGGGCAGGAGGAGGACTGACAGAGAAGAGCTGTCAAAGGAGAGGACTTCTCTCTACATGGGGAGCCAAAGGGGATGATAGCCCCAGAGGGTGGGTGTGCAGACATGGGGCAGCAAAGCAAGGCACTGATTACCTGGTGCCCCAGCTCTCCTGAAAACTTCCCTATGCACATGCCCAAAGCAGCTCCACCAGGAGCTGCCAGGAGAGTTTCTGCAGAGGCACAGAGCTCTGTGCAGACCACAGCCCCTCTGCAAGGCTGGGTAAATACTCAGGCACCGAATCAATGCTAAATCCTCACCTGTCACAGCTCCACTGCTTCCAGGGCCCCATACAGACCGCTCAGAGTGAGCTGGGGATGTGAGAGCAATCATGCCATGATGGCACTGCAAACATTCTCTTCATGCAGGAGAGGAAAGATTCAACAAATGGCCATGTTTACCTACTGCTATCCCCATCTTCCAAGGAAAGCAAAAGGCTATTTCAACTGTGAAACAGAGGGCAGGAGGAGGGGCAGGGGAATGAGAGCCGGAGAGAGTGGCAAGAGCCGCAAGAAAACGCCACTGAAATAAAATTTCACTGAAAGCCTGTTTAGAGCAAAACATAGAAAGAGATGGAAGTACAAATGCTACCCTTAATTCAACTATCTAAAGCCCAGTTTTACTACTGAAAAATGATGGGCAGCAGGGACTGGCCTCTGTCCAAAGCTGTAAGAACAGCAGTGCCCATCCCACATACACCCCACATCCCCTGCAGCCAAGTCACCTCTCAGGGGATCAAAGCACAAGATCTGCTCTCAGCTCCAAGCCATTTGGTGGGACAGGACGGGCAACCAGGGCACCAACCCCAGCACAACCACTCACTGGCAAACCTGGCAGAGATGCCAAGGGCCATGGGGACTGCAGGGACTTGGCACCCAGCTGCTCCCAGCGTGATCAAGGGTTGGAGAGGGGTGCTGCTGCTGATCCATGGAGGCTGCTTGTGACACAGCCCCTCAGTGGAAAGAAGCCTTTGTGCTTTAAAGAGTTCCAATGCAGGCAGGCCCTCACAAAACACCGAGGCTTTAATCCCCCAGGCAGGGCTGTTAAGCAGGGAAGGGCTGCTCCTGCACTCCCCCATCGCTGGGCAGGAAGCCTAAAGCACAGCCAGGGATCAATCCATACCTAATTCCAGTCTACAATGCAAAGGCCAAGCTCCACCCAAAAGGAAGGGAGTGAGCCTCAAAGGCAAATGCCAGCAAATTGTCAACAGAACTGAGCCAACAGAGGCTGAGTGACAGCCCTGGAAATCAAGCCAAGTAATGTTTTATCTTGACAGCATCTTTTACATCCCTGCAGTGCCTTTGGTGAGCAGAGTCCTAGAAAGTCCCTGGTACTTTCCCTCTTGAGTACCAATGTTAACAGCCACAAACTGGCAGGCAAGCGAGCAATTCCCTCTGGTTCCGATAAGAGGAGCTGACATCTCTCTAGCCCCAGCCACCCCCATTGCTTTATTCTCTTTGTTTATTGATCCTTTTATGCACATAATGCAAATTGACATTTAATAATTCAGCCGAGTTAATGGTGCTTAAATATTAAAAGGCTTTTCTCTTTTAATTAGCTGTAACAAAATAGGCAACAAAGGAGTGCTAGATAGACGCCATTTAAAATACTCTTGTCCAAGTTCCTTGGCATTTTTCTAGGGATGGAAAAGAATAGTTCAATGGAAATTTTGTACAAGTCTCCTACTCTCACCAGGAAGGTAACTAACCCATAGAACCATTTCCAGAAGCTTTGATTCATAGAGCATATTAATCTCTGTCAACTCTTTGTTTTCTCTGCCTTCTCTTCCCCTAATAAAGACAAAGAGGAATGGAAGGAGGGGTAGAGGGTAGAATGAAAATCCTTCCCCACAAGAAGTGCCAGAGCCCATGTAACATGCTGCAGATGTGGATGCAGAAGATTTCTGATGCATCATTGCAAGACCTGCATCCAGGTGAAAACAGAGCTAAAAGGTAGCAGTGCATTTGAAGAGTTACAAACAGCACAGAAATCTTGCAATTATTCCCTGGGGCAAGAATAGCTTATTCAGAAAATTAATTGAATATTACACTGGAAAAAAAAAAATAAAATCCCATATATAGCAGGGTACGGGAGCACTCATTTCTCTTCTGCTCATTATGCCAAGGGTTCAGAATAAGAGGGAAAATACATGGTATCTTTAAACCTCAGTTCCATCTCAGCTGGAGCTGATGGCAGTAATACATCTTAGTCACAATGTTGCTGGTGTGAATCACCGTAACTGAAAAGACTTGGTATTATTTGGGGTGTTTTTACTGTGCATACCTCCTCTCTGAATTAGTGCTCATTTGAAGTCCTCAGTTGGTTTGAGTTTGGGATAATAGTTTCCCACCTAACCCAGAGGAGAACCACATAGTCACAATAATTTGATACAGAAACTGTTAATAACTTAGTTTAATTACAACCTATTTTCTTCAAATTTAGCCTAGACATAAGATTTCAATGAATTCTAATTACATGCCATGTTTGAAGAGCCTGTGTTATTACATTATTAATTCCAGACAAAGAAACAGACTGACAAACACTAAATTCCTTATTGAGGATACTTTAAAAAATTAATCTTAATTCAAGTCAATTAATGTATTGACTTGCAAATTCTGTGCAAATTCATTCTTCGAGGGAGGACTACACACTGTAAAACTGTAGAGGGTAAGCTGCATTTTTCACACATAACAAAAATATCAAATTCCCAGTTTATGTGCAAAGTTGAGTTCATCCTTCCCACCAGATCTGCTGGGGGCATTTCCACAAAACACCGAGTCACTGTTCTGAAGCTGCCAGGCAGGACATCGTGCTAAAGGGTGTCCCCACATGCAAAGGCACTCAAGGAGCTCAGGATGATGGGAGAGGGCAGAGCACTGGTCCTTCTGTCCAGAGGTGACAGGGGGTGCAACAGACACAGCCTTGGATCCCCCCAAGCACACAGGAGAGGCAGAGATGCATCTCTGAGACTCAGCCCATCATACTGTTATGACCGACTTTAAGGTGGTGAAATTTGGGTGCAGGAACTGCTGTTTCATCTCCCCTTGCACACAACACCTAGAGGAATGTCTTTCACAGCCCTCTTGGACTCTGGCTACCCCCTGCCCATTGCTTTGGCAGAACATGGGGAACCCCTCCTTGCCTCTGTAAGGCTCTGCACAGGGAGCAGCTTCTGTCACTCCACATCCACCACATGCAGCTCATGCACTGAAATACTCTTGACACCATAACAAGAGTTTGCATTGTTTCCCATTTATAGAATATCCATCTACTCCTCTCCAGCTGTGCAGCACATCTGGCTCCCTGCCTCTCCTGGGCAGGCACTCCTTACTCCAATTTTCTGTTTATTGTTGCTCAGGAGGCTTAGGAAGTGATAAGGGAGTAACAAGTAGACAAGTGGCATCTCCAGGTGTTTTCAGAGGCAATAAAACACAAGTTCCCTTGCAACCTCTTCAGTTCTGAGCTACCACTTCTGGCCTTCTGTAGCTGTCAGGGCTTAAAGGATGCAGTTAACTTGTCTCACAGCACTGCCAAAGAAGGAAGTTTCCCTAAGATAAGCCACCACAACTGGCTAAGATGGGAAACAGGAGGGTGAATTTCAGTCCTGCATGGATGTGAAAGGTTTGGAATTGGCACAATGGACAAAATTCCACCATGCACATTGCGGGGAAAGGGCAGATGGCAGCAACAGGAAGATGCCAAGCCTGGTGAGGTGGATCTGAGCAGCCTATCTGGACAAAAATTCCCATCATGGCAAATGGTGAGAAAAGGAAGCAGCTGCTTACAGACATACCATCCCAAGTTGTGGGAATTGCACATACATATCCTGGACTGTGTAAAAGTGGTACCTCCAGAAGAACATCTGGGGACTCCCACCGCCAAAAAGACCAGAAGAAACCGCTGTGGTGGTGACTACAATGTGTCTGTCTCTCTCTAACACCCTCTCCTCACCCCTGCCCCTTGCTATCTCTTTCTCTCTCTACATCACATTTACTGGTAAATAAAATCCATTCTATTGACTTTGGCATATGGTCTCGTTTGCACCTTAATTTGGGCAGAGGCATTTTTAATAATCAAATCCTAACATAATTTTGTGTCATAACATTATTCTTATGTGAGAAGTGGGATCATAACAGTAGTCTCCTTTCCACTTGCAGCTATTCCCAGTAAGATGGGGCCACACCCTGGATATATATGTGATTAATTAACTGGAGTTACTGTGATTAACTAAAATACTACTGGAAGGCTGTGCCAGCATTTGGGATGAACTTTGGGTCATTGCTATGAAGACCTCTCTCATTACTATAAAGAGCTCTCCTCAACCACAAGGGCCAGATGTTGGCCTCAAGAGCATCCCCCAGACCCTGAAAAATAAGGGTAACTCTGGCAATGCCACATCCTGGCTATATTGATGAACTTCCTTCTGAAAAATGGCTGGAGCAGCTCAGACAATCAGACTGGGGGAAGAAGAGGGTAGAGGGGGAAAGGAAAAATGAAAATGGATTAGCAAATAGTTTTGAAAAAAAAAAAAGAAAAATCTGATTACAACTGAAACACAGGGAAGGAGAAGTGAGGCAAGCTGATGATGGTTTGGCTGCTCCCCAGTGAGAGACCAACAGCAATGAACTTAGGAGCAAAAGTTCCACAAAGCAAGGCTATGAATTTATTACTCTGCATCTGTGCAGAGTCAAAAGATCATCTGAAACACCAGAGACTTGCAGAGGAAATTGGGAAAGCACTAATCCACATGGGATAGTGTTTAAAATAATTTCTCAGCTGGCTGACTGCACAGGGGGTAAGAACAGGGATTAATTCTCTACCCAAGATCATGCATTTGTGCAAACACTGTCGAGCAGCTTGTTCAACAGGGGACTCAGGGACTAATGCAGCCGTATCAAAGCAGCCAGGGTCTGGCTGACAGCTTTGCAAAGGAAGCAAGATGATCTTTGACACGAAGGAAATAAAGCTATGAGAGACTAAAATGCTGACAGGCACCAGCCTCAAAGCCAAAGCATCTCTGAAGAGGAAAGCTCTTTAAAGACTTTTGTTCTCAAGCTCTCTTCTGCAAGGGAAAAAGCTTTGGCCTACTTAGGCGAGGCCAAGGGCAGGCTAAGACCCCAGTATATTTTGAAATCACTTATCCTCAGCTCCATTTGAGGTTTTCTTGGTATTAGTTAGAAATTTCACTTTATTTAAAACACGCCTGGTCCTTCAGCTGCATGTGGAATGACACAGAGCATCCCTTGGAGAACGAAATGGTCCCTTGGTCTCTGAAGGGGACAGGAGAAAAGCAAACCTGCACAGAAAGGAAAGTCTTGAAACCAACCAGGTACAACCAGGACTGCAGCTCCTTCCACAGGCCAACAAGCATGCAAGCTGCTGAACACCCAAAAATGAGCCACTCTATCATTCTTAGAGTGTCTTAGAACTCCAGACTTCTCTCCCTGTTTGATCATATCCTAGAGCATGTGGGGAGCAATAGGCTGTGACCAGCTATGTCTTCCTGTGTCAATGCCTGCCACAGAGGAGGCAGAAAGTCATCTGAGGAGCTGCTCAACACACTTCAGAGGATTTCATTGAGCAGCAATGTTCCAAACCAGCAGTCATCACCAAGCACTGATGTGAGCTCTTCAGGACCCTATTAACCTCAAACTACCCCAACTCCAGCCAGGAGACAGGGCATCCTGTACTTTTGCTCACTTCCATGGACCTAATGGTTTTCAGATTACAGTCTTCACCCTCGACCAGTCTCACACATCCCTGCTCAGCTATGACACCAAGGAAGACAGAGAGTGAGAAAGAAACCCCAAAACCAAAAATAATATATAATGAGGACTTAGTAATTGCCTTGATGTGTGACCTTGGGCAATCAGGTTCTCCCCTTTTTGGTGCATTTTCATCTTACCACATGTTATTTGAATAATTGCACTACCATGCCATACAGGGTACTTTAAGACTTAGTGTTTGTACAACTTTTTGAAGATGCAAAAATAATATAAATGCTAAGTCTTATTGTAGTTATTACCTTCCTCACAGGGGGGTTGTGAAGCTTTGTAATTAATGTTGGTAAAGCAAACTTCTGTTATTGGATAAAATGTAATGCGCTAGAGAAGTGTGAAGGATTAATATCCTCAGTAATCTGATGTGGGTTTTACTGTTCTGTGCAACACTTAAAAAAATAATTAAAAACAAACCTAAGCTGATACTGAAAGGAAGGATGAGGAAGCAGAGACAGATGCATGTGGGGACAGACTGCTCTCCATTAATTAAGCCCAGTATCATCCATCTCTAAGACACTGCCAAGTATTTTCTTGCATCTGGTGACAATCACACACTCAATTTAAGGCTGATTTTGGGTAACCAGAACTCTTGAGCACCCCAGAAACCCTTTCAATGCAGTGAGAAATACCAAACACAGTGAAAGCAGCACAACTTTCACACAGGAACTGCTGCCTGGGGTAGACAGCAAGCAGGTGAGATATGCTCAGAGACGTGTAAGAGAGCTGAAAGAAAGCTGTAAATCCACAGGGTCACACAAAGTTCTGGCCTCAGTCAGTAGCTCAGAGGTGTAGAGAAATTTCACTCCTGAGGCTGTGCAGGATTCAAGTTCCTGCAGCACTGGCAGCTACCAGTCCTGACATCGAGAGCCACCAGCTCAGTGGCTCTGCAAAAAATACACAGCAGCTCTAAATTTCTTCAGCATGACAAATGGGGCTGCTGGAGTGTTCTGCAGTATGGCTACTTCCAAGTGCACAATGATGGAGAAGTGTTTGGAAAGTCTCTTGAAGAACAATTACCACCAGAGAAGGAAAATTGCTGGCAATTGCTTCAACTGCTTGAGTACTTTCTGCCCAGCACAGCAGATGCAGCCAGAGCACCTCCCTCCCAGTGTCTCCAGACATGCAAACACCCCTCCAGGTACTTCACATGACTGAGTTCACATCACACACCCTTGTATTTGGGACAGCATAGGTACTATTTTTATACTGTACATGTAGTATTTATATACTATAAAAAGTGATAGGGGCTATCCTGACTTTACACAGCTTGCAACAGTAGCTCCCTGGCAGACTCCAAAATCAACAGGATGTCCAAGCACTGCAGATTATTTTTGTGCAACTGTTCATCAGGCTTCACTCTTATTTACTGCACTTGCCCACATGGTTTCTTCTGGTGCCAATTCTCTTTGGTTGATGCCAAAGGGATAAAAGCAATACTGGTTTTCCCCTGAACATGTGCATACAGATATTGCCAACACTTTCCATGGGCAAACAGGCCAACAGCAAAACTCAGAGAAGCTACAGATAGTGTTCAGGGACCACACGTATTTCAGAGTCCCACAGTACTGCCAGGTCACCTGCAAGATTTCCCTACAGGCTGCTCCACAGTTATGAGCCTGACCAAGCTTTAAAATGTCCCCAGAGAAGCATTTCCACAGCTGCTTTCACGTTTGCATCAGGAACTTGTTCTGGCATTCAGCCCCAGTTGTCCCTACAGGGAGAGGGTTAACACAGGCTGGAACAACAGCACCCAATGCACCTGTCTTACAGGAGGCATGACATCTTTCTGTTTATCACCTGAAGGCACACAGCAAGGGGATCTGAGCTCACATCAGGTATTAGAGTAATGGGTGTGATTATCAATAACCTTGGTAGTGTCTGATACACCACCAAGCAAGCAAGACACATCCTTTCTCTCTAGAGGGCTTCAAGTGATGATGGGAAGCAAACTGAACCACAGCAAGAAAGACAACAGCCACCCAAGAGTCCATGGGATGGGGTGGGAGCATGAGAAGCTAAACAAACACCCCTCTTCACCTGTGGGACTTCACTCATTACTCACTTTTAAACCCTGAGAAGCCACTTACACTGACTGCCTGAGACTCAAAAGGAGTACAAACCATTGGTGCTACAGAGCAGTGTAACACAACTTCTCTCCCTGCCCTGTGCAAAGGCAAATGTCCCTTCACCATCTTGGCTTTTACAGGGGAGAAGCTGGAGGGGCTGTGCTTCATTGCAGGAAGCTCTGCTAATCCTTGCTATACATGAGCAATAAGGGCAAAGGATTAGCATCACCAGCTGCTCTGCTGGAAAGTGCAACAAGGAAAATTAGATGCATATATGCAGTGTGGAGCCATTAGGAAAAACTGCCTCAAGCACCTCCCCCTCCCCATATTGCAGCTCATAATTCCCCATGTCATGAGCACTGCACTTCCCTTCAATCTACCTCTTGTCTCCCCTGCAGCCTGTTACCCCAAATGCCACCCCTGAAACACAGCACCCCCCTTCCTTTCCCATCAGCACTGCTACAGAGCCTGGTACTCTGATCAAAACCATCCTGGGCAGCTGGTGCACACTGCAGAGCCATGAGAGAATTCAGCACCTTCTGCAGCTTGGCCTTAGCAGAGTGCAGATGCCAGACACCCCAGCTGTGAGAAGTGGTCACTCTGCCTCACATTTTGCTATCATTTGTCACATCAAACAGACTTCACATATACACAGGTTGGGGATCAGGGGCTGCTTTCACGAGGAACAGAGCACAGCTTCCTCTGAGGTGGAACACAGCTGGTTAACAGGGCTCAGGAACATTATCTAATTGCTCAGGCTAGAAAGGGAAAAGCAATCTAAACTGATTTGAAGCTTCAGAGGGAATTAGGGAGCAGAATATAATAACCTAAGTTGGAATTTGGCCATGACTCATGGGAAATAGAAAAAAAAAAGTGATTCTGGTCTTTCACAAACACAAATAAATTGCAACTTGGTGTTCCATTCCTTTCCAGAGTGGTACAGGTTCGATTTTGTTCACACTAACAATGCTCTCTAAGAATCAGCTTTGAGGTAAGGAAAAATGCACTGGCTTTATATCAATATAGCTGTCAATTGCACTGTGACACTATGCTAGAGAGGACACAACTGCATAGGTGACCTCAGCTTTGAGAATATGCAGATTTTCAATCCTTGAATTTCACTGTTTTTAAAATCCTCCAGCAGATCTTCAATAAAGCAAATACACCCTAACAACCAACAAACACTTTTCAGAATATACTGTACCAGTCAGCTCTTTTCACAAAGCACCCATGAAGAGCAGCAGATTTCCTATGGCCAAGTGTCAGCTGCACAGCTCTGGGTTCATGGCACAGGACACTGGCACTGCCCTGGACTTGTGCCCCAGCTGAAGGTCTTGGCAGCAAAAGGCTCAAACCCTGAATCCTCAAAGCAATATAGGTACAGGTCTTAGTAGTCCTAAGGTGCAGTCAGGTAAGACCAGAGAATGTGCATTATCAAGGCAGGCAAGATTTCACTCTCATTAGCTCTGGCACATGGCTAATTTGAAGCTTCCCTGGTATGCTACAAATTGTGAGAAGCAGCCAAGCCAAACCTGGTCTGTTTTAAAGAACAGCCAGACTCCCACACAGGTGGGAAACACTGCACAGCTGCCTGCAGCTCACATGCAGTCCACATATGGGACAGGTCATAGCGACAACTGTGCCTGGAAAAAGCTGCCGGCGGTGCCAGACTGCTCCTTTCCACCTCCAACCTCACAAGCATCTGTGAACAAGTAAAGACAAGGCTGATCCCCTTCTGCTTCAGCCTACTCAGAAATTCAGCTCTGACAAGGTCTAAGCCTTGGCTATTCCTGTTGCAGACGTGGCAGGAACAAGCTGGAGAGCACAGAAGAGCCTGGAGAGCAAAGCCCACTTCTCCTGTTCCCCTGAAGAGAGGGAGCAGCCACTGCCAGCCCCAACTCTGAGAGCTTTGACATGTGTGCACATGAGCATGTGTGAGCATGAAGGGCACAGCCCCCATCATCCCTACCTGTCCTAGCCAAGTGCCTGTTTCATCCACTCCCTGATGTCAGCCTTGTTCCACTCTAAAATAGCAAGGACAGAGTTGATGCTGGGCTGATTGAGCATTTAGGCTGATTGATCTGCAATGAAATTCATGCCCAAGCTCTGCTACAGCAAGGTGTCCACACCCAGATAACCCAGCACCAGTGTTTCAGCCCATGGAAATAAGTGGATGTATTATAAGCTACAGCCAGTGCAAGTGCTGTGCCAACGTGGGCTTAAAGATTAGTCCTCTGCTAGAAGGATCACAAGGGGACAGGTAGAACACCAACACCACCAACACCACCTCTGCTGTTCAGCAGCAATCACACAGCTTTAATTACATTGCTGTTCTTTTCTGATGTAAAAGACAGAGGAGGTGGGATTGGAGATAGCTGGGGGGGAGGGAGGTCTGCCAGGAGGAATTAATTTCAACAGTTTTAATGCTTAATATAATCTAGAAAAAAACAAAACCAAAACCAACCAAACAAAAACTCCAAGCCTTCACAGAATGGAAACTGTCAGAAACTAAAACACTTAAAACCCATGTACAAACAAAGGAACAAAATAAATTGGCAGTAGCCTTTGCTCTCCACCCCATCACACATAATGTGGGTGGTGGGAGACACTGACCACTGTAGACTGAGTGAAACACTGGCCACAACACTTAGAAAGTGCACTGACCTTGGAAAAAGGCCCAGTGGAAACCAATGATGGGTTTTCTGTGTCAAATAAGCAGGGATACAATTCCACCTTCTGCTGCAAAATGCTCCCTTCCACTGCAGTTGATGGGAATTACACCTATTTAATAGACAGACGAATTGATTTTGTGATCCCACGTGCCCGGGCCTGCAAGATTTCCAGCCCACATAACTTCAGATAAAAATCCAGCAAACCCCAAGATAATGAAGTCTGAGACTCCACAAACACTGCTTCACTGAGCAAAGCTCGGATGTGCTTGGAGCTCAATGCAATCACAAGCTTCTGCTAAATTACCTTGGGCCAGAAGCATTGCAGATCAGGATATTTCCAGGCAGGTTAGGGACTGATGTCACGAGGATTGCTGCCTAAGGGATATTTTTATTGCTCCTGGGCAAAATGCAAAAGGCACTATGTGTACAGGGAGCTACCATTTCCATCTAAGAGCTGAGCCCAGGCTGCACATGGAGCTGTTGGACTTTAGCGTGCAAGCTTTGCTATCACAGAGCAAATGCAGGATGTGTTTAAGGAGATCCTGCTACCAGAGAGAGAGAGCCAGGCAGCAAGAGCAGCTGTCACCTGCAGGGACCAGTCTGTGTCACACCCAGGGCTCTGAAGTGCCTGACAGAGGCAACTAAAGGTGGTAGAGATACACTTCACTAGTTGATCCTGGCACCTTGATCAAAGTACTCTTGGGAAATGGGAAACTCCTCAGCTCAGCTCCCCTTTGTGTTCTCTTCACACTCACCTTGCTGAGCTGCTGAGCACGAGTCAAAGGCAAGAGGCTGCTGCTGGAGCCAGCGGGTGCCTGGCAGCTGAGGGAGTTTGATAGAGCAGAAAAACACCTGAGGCATGAGGACAAGCATCTACACATTTTCTCCTGAAATATTTACTCTTTTCTGTGGCATAGAAAGACTCAGGATGCTGGAAGAGCACGAGGCATCCCCACAACAGCAGTGGGGTCTGAAACTGGAGCCACACTGACCAACAGCCTGGGAGCTCAGCGGGGCTCCCTTGGCAGTGCAATCCCATGGCAATACCTGTTCCAGACCTAAAGCCTGTCCTAGAGTCCTACAGATGAATTAAGCAAGACTTGGGCTTACAGTCCCTGTTTCCTCACAGAACACAGCCTCTGCTCTCGTCTCCCTTAGGAGCACTCAGGGAGTGCTGTCTCCATTCACTTCAGCATCCTGCATCCATTGGCAGTAACTCCGCCCCAGGGGACCCTGCGGGTCTTGTGTAACATTGTTCCTGCTCCACAGGAATGACACTGATTAGCAAGGCACTGGTCACAAACTGTGTCATTTTGCATTATTTTGCTGGCTCTTGGCCATAGTGATGGTGCCTCCTGCAGCTCCCAGGGAGCAAATCCTGCTCCTGACCTACTGCTCCTGTCCAAAGGCAGATGGCTGAAAGAGGTACTGTGACACTTCATGGGAGCCTGCATCACACCTGGAGAAAGGGAGGTGGGAGAAAAGGGAAACAGACACCTCACCTCTCCTCGCTGGAGAACAAGTGCTTAGACTGCAGGGACTCAGACCACTGCCTTTCCTCTCAGCCTTGTACAGGCCTCTCATTTGGATAGGGACAGATCCTCATGCCCCCCTGGCAGGCTGGTCAGCAGATGTACAAGTAAGGGAGCTGGGCACAGAGAGGTTAGGGATTGTGATGGGGATATTCAGGGAGTCAGCTGTGCAGTCCAGGAGCTCACTGTATTCATTTGCTCCCATAGCTATGGCAGTCTTCAGCAACAGTGTGGAACAGCAACTTTGCTGCTCATCCTTGCAATTTCCAATCCAACAGCCCAATCACGTGTTTACCAGCATTCCACAGAGGGAATCACAATATAGGAAACACCAGGGCCCTCAGGGTCTGTTTTCTGTTTGGTATCCAACACAGGTTAGCAAAGCTGCCTGCTGCATCCCTATGGTAATGCTCACTGCAACAGCTCACACCCCACAGCTCCCCAAGGGCCCAGAAAAAGAGGTGCCACGAGATGGGGGGTACTCCACTCATAAGCAACCTGATTTGCTGCTGGAGTAATCCAGCCCCTGAGGAATAACACAAGGGAGAGAAGTGATGAGCAGGCAGCAGGAGACTGAGACAGAAAGCCTTCCTGGTGTTTATTAAAACAGTGTCTGCTAGTCACCTCCTTAGCAGTGGTGGCATTTAAGCAGCAAAGCACTGCCTTGAGGCAGAAACCAGCACCTTGGTGCAAATGCCTGATTCCCACAGGAGGCTTCCAGCAAAGCCTTGCCAATAGTCCACATGGCTGCAGGTCTTTCACTTCCAAACTGCCCAGACACATGGAGCCCCTCAGTCTCCTTAAGCCCTGTCTCACATCCCCACAGCTCTGCCTGCCAGGAAGGGCTGCACTGTCTGAAACACCCAGGGGCAGGGAGGAAGGACACAAGGGGAAAGGCAGCTGGAGATGCAGGAGTTACCTACCTTAGCTAGACACGTGTCAGCCCAGCCTGAGAACTTGCTGGGGTTGCCATGCCCCACAGAAAACACTAGCACTGCCCTCCCATTAACCTCATAATAATCATTACAGTAGGCTGGATCCTTCATCAGGGATAGCACAAGGCCTCCCATACAACTTCTTCAGCAATGGATTTCAGGCTATGGAACATGCAACCTGTGATCAACTTCATCACTTGAGCCAGGTTCTTCAAACTGGAGGCTGATCCTTGCCTGTTCACCTTAATCACTTCTCCCTTTCCAAGCTCCCTTCTTCTTTGAACAATTAGACACTTGTAGACTGTTTCATGGCCTGTTTCACCCAAATGAGCCCACTTGCCACAGAAATGCATGCATGTGAGGGCAGAGCCCACACACAGTTAAATGATCTGTTGCAGTACACCACTTGGATAGGGCAGAAGAAGGAGGAACTTGAAATACCATCTTACATCAAACATGAAAATCCTTCTGTAGTCATAAAAAATAAAGCCTAGAACAGAATAATAAACCCATTGAGGGATTTTTGCATTTTTTTAATCTCTAGGTAAGCAGGTAAGCCAAAAGACTAGAGCAATGCTGGACACTAACACAGAGAGCAAATACAGCATTCCACCATTCACTGCCCACTGACGCTACCAAAGCTCTGGGAGATGCTTCCATCTTCTCCCAAACCAGATATTTTCTGCTGTATCCTGTGTTCTAATTCATGCAGCTAAAAAAAGAAAGGGTGAAAAAACCAACCTGGCAGCTAGTGGCTAAAGGCTCAGAGTGCCCTCACCTATGCACCCAGGGCAGTAGTGCTGCTGTGCAGACACCATGACACCAGTTCCTTCATAAAAGGCATGAGTTAGAGACCCAGGGAAGGCACATTTTCAGTAGCTTTAAGGATGGCTGGTGTCAGGGGTTGAGGAGGGTGGGAAGCAATGAGGACTTCTAGGCCAGACACAGCCCCATCCTAAGCTGTTAATTCTCCTGGGGTGTGTGAGTGGTCTGGGAAGGACTCACCTCAGGAGGCCACTGGAAGCATCCAGGTCTGCAAATGGATTTCCCTGGACACCATGATAACTAGAAATTCCAGGTTCATCTGGCTGAAGGCACACATGCTGCCTTCCTTCTAATACCTTCCTGCCTAATGCTGCTGGCTGCCAAGCCCCAATGAGGCTGGAAAAATGAGTGGGCAGTTTTGGCAAAGAGTAGGAGAGGAAAAAAGGAATAGCCTGCTTCAGTTGTTTGGAGAGAATTAAGGTTACTCTCAGAGAGAGAACAACAGGGAGCAGCATCAGACCTGCCTGGGGAAAAGCAAATCTCTGCTCACCTGGGGGATGATATTTTATTGAAAGACAGAATAGTTAAAACTCAGTTCTCTGCCCTGTATCTAAGACAAGAATAGATGTGGTATAAAGAGCAAGTCTCATCCTGTAGCATGGGAATTGCCTTAAGTTTCTTTGGATTACATTTCTCAACTTTTTTCTTCCCTCCATGCCCACAATCTCTTCCATAACTAAATCATGCCTCTTATGCAGATACAAGGCTGGTGAAGAAGCAGGAAGCATTCAAGCTGGGAGCCAAAAGCTCTGATGGAGATTCTAATGGAAATACAGTGGGTTACAATGATTTAAAGTGCATATGATTCTAGCTGCATGTTAAGGAATTACTATAGCAGGAACCACCTGAACCAATGGAAGACAAGCCTTTCAAAGAGCAGAGCAAATGAAGCAATGCCAAGACCTGAGCTGGCTTTAGTACCCAGTGAGTCCATGCAGCACAGCACATCTCCTGTCCCAAGTGACCACCCTAACAGATGGAGCCAGAAGTCACAGACTGAATTAACTCAATGGACATTTTGTAGACATTTATGGACATTCTGCAGACCTTTCACAGGGCTGGTCCATGAGCTATGGGAATGGTAGCTATGATTTATACCAAAAGCTAGGAAGGGGGGTGCATTGGATAGTATGGACCTGAGCACAACAAACAGTATCTTTAAGGGATGAAGAACGTGCTGGGTTGGGCTGGGATAGAGTTAATTACCTTTATAACAGCTAGTATGATCTGTTTTGGGTTTGTGATGGAAACAGTATTGATAACACAGGGATGTTTTCTTCATTGCTGATCAGTGCACAGCATCGAAGTCCTTCCTGCTCCTCACCAGCAATGGCGCTGGGGGTGCACACAAAGTTGGACTGGGACACAGCTGACCCCAGCTGACCAAAGGGACATTCCACACCATACAGCATCCTGCTCAGTATATAAAGCTGGGGGAAGAAGGAGGAAGTGGGGACATTTGGAGTTGCTGTGTTTTACCTTCCCAAGGCACCATTGCCCATGATGGAGCCCTGCTGGGATGGCTGAGCACCAGCCTGCCCATGGGAACCAGTGAATGAATTCCTTGTTTCACTTTGCTTACATGAAGATTTTTACTGTCCCTATTAAACTCCCTTTAACTCAATCCATGAGTTTCCTCCCTTTTGCTCTTCCAGCTCTCTCCCCTCCCTACACCATGGGAATGAGTCAGTGATTTTGTGGTGCTCAGTTGTTGGCTGGGGCCAAACCATGGCACAGGGTCAGGAGCAAGGGCCATTGGAGGGAGCTGATCACTCTGGTGTCAAGGCATCAGACCCAGGCAAGGAGGAGATGCAGCCCCACATGTGCACACACACCTTGTGCAGCATGAGACTCAGAACTGGAAGAGATTTTGAGTGGAGCAGTGCCCTCCCCCTGAGTCACACCAAGCCCCCAGCAATGTGGGCAGGCAAGCACATAAATAGGCAGATTGCAAGTGCAGCCTGCAAGGAAGACTTCCTCTCATATTGCTGGGGAAATTACCCTGCCAGTGGTCTCACCCCCTAAAAAAGAAACACACCAGCAAGACATTGAAAGGGACACATGAATACACATCTGCAGGGTGGTGGAGAAAGCAGGTGCTGTTTGCTACCAGACAGAGCCCAATACACTCTCTAGGAGAAACATGATGAATCTGTCTTGCACAACAGCAGGAACACCAAGACAGTGTTATTCTGGGGACCTTTCACAAACTGTGCTGTGCATCCCAGGGACACACTTGGCTTCTATATACACCCTGTATCACTTTTCCAGTAGTCATTTCCAAGCCATACTTCACAATATATGCTACAAAACTTTAAATGTTAATTGGAGAAAACAGTTTCCCTAAGTCCTTATGATAACTTGTGAGCACTATTCCTCCCTAACCCCCCTTCTCTCAGCAAGGGTCACACCCAGCATTTTCTCCCTACAGCCAAGGCAAGGCAGCCCCAGCTGCCTTCCTGCCTGGTGCTAACCCAGCAGTCCTCTCCTGTCAGGTTGCTGCTTGGTGCTGTGCACCACATCCCCCCATGGGAGCAAGCAGAGACCTGGTACCAGCTGAGTTCCATCCCTCAGCACACTACCAAAGAGCAGCTTGCTTGCTTTGCTACAGGAACCAAAACTGCAAAATTAACTGTTAACAGAGACAGTTCAGTTCCCTCTTCCAGCTTGTGCCACAGCCCAGGAGGAAGGAGGCAGTGGAATGAAAGGGCAGCACATTCAAAGCAAGGCCAAGTACCTGCAGTTTGACAGCTCTGTTTCATGAGTCATTCCCCTTTCTGCTGAGGCCCGGGGCACTGGTCATGCTTAGGGCAGGCATTGCACCAATTAGCTGGCATGAAAGGCTTAAAATCCAGCATCTAATGGGAGCCAATCACTGGTGCATGTCAAGCAAGTGGTACCTTGGATTTTAATTGTCTCCCTGGCACAGCAGTTGCTCTGCCTGTTGTCCAGAAAGCCATGATACAAGCCAGAGGAATGGGAATTCTCCTTCCCTCTCCTGGAAGAAGGAATTCTCCTTCCCTTGGGAATGTGGCTGTCAGCCCTTCTGCAGCAGCCAACATCCTTGCCAGCTGGGCAGAGGAGCCTGTTCTCTGCCAACCCTCCCCTCCAGCACCATAACAAGCCTTCTGCTAAGCAGCATCAGCTCATTCCACAGCCCCAATACTGTTAAATACTCTCCTAAATATTACAAAATGCTGCTGTCATTGTACCCATGCACATTCCCCTCATGCCATCAGCTGCAGGCACCTCTAACTGACTGCTTTAAAATCTCATAAACTTTCCCACTCTTTCTCAAAGCTGGAGTTACTCTCTCCCTGGTACTCAGGCTGGTTCCCTGAAAGTTATGGCCAAGTCAAAAATAAACCTGTGGTTTAAAAATTGCACAGATCTGAGATTTAAAGTCATTATTTATTTCTGTCTTCCTGCCTCCTTCCTCCCTCTAAGTGTTTCTGTAACCAACACTAAATTAAAGCAAGTATAAACAAGGCTGAGGAGAATTCCAGTTAATTTTGAAAGCTAAAAGCAGCATCTCTCCCACCCTATTACTCCCTCCTACTCTTATCCTTGTATTTTATACAAAGGATGGTTTCCCCCTCTTCCCACCTTTACTAAACAGATTTTCCAACTCATGCTCCCACACTTGGGCAATTAATGGAAAACAGGCAGGGTGATGTCACTCATTACTGTGGAAGCCCAACACAGACTTAAGGAACAGGAGCTTGGTCAGGGAGCTAAGTTTAGAAGTGAAAAACACTTACATATTTCAAGACACAACCCTGATGCTTCTGGCCTTCTCAGAGGCAGAGTGGATGCTTGTATGCACATAAAAGGTCTTTACAAAACATTTGCACACCTCTCCAACCACAACTTTACAACTGCCTCATTGCCACGACAGAAAGGCTAAACTCCAAGCCTGGAGATACCCAAGCTGGCATGGGGTTGGCAGGACCAGATGGCATCAGACCTGCTGCAGCCCCAAAAGGCACTGGAAGTCTTGCTAACCTCATCACGTTTTTCACCACTGAGATTTCTGGAAGCTCTTGGCAGCTGCAGCATCTGGGTTTAAGGGATCCCAAGACCGTGTTTCTTTGTCTGGGTTTCTTCTAAAGCAGTCATGGAGCAGGCAGCCAACAGGGAGGAGTGAGAAGGGGAGCTCCAGGACTCTGTGGCACCTTCAGCACAGCTCTGGGTGAAAGCTGGGACCTCAGGCTTCTTGTTATCAGGCAGCTCCTGTCAGACTCCAAGAAAGCACCAGGATCCACCGACACTGGCCCTCTCCAGCAGGAGCAAACTGGGGTCAAACCAGTCACAGAGCACAGCTGAGCCAGGCTGAAGCCCAGCCATGGAGAGAGCCGTGCAGCCATCCTTGCAGGAAGGGGAGGAATGGGCACGGGGCAGGAACCACTTTTGCCCTCTCTCCCCATCTCTTCAAAAGGCTGCAGGAAGGGCAGCTTTCTCCTTTCTGGGGCAGCCTGGACATGCCATGCCTGTGTCCCCTGTGCTGGGGGGATGCAGCAGGCTTTCCCACTGCCCTGTCAGGCTAGCCTGCTGCATGCCCAGACAGCCCAGGGAGGCACCTGCATGTGCCCAGCTCAGAGTTTAATCAGGCTTTTTTTCAGCCAGTTACCTGGCTCAAGCTGGATCCCCACTTGAGAAGCACCACCCTGCAAACCCCCACGACGGGGCCCCCCTCTGTAGGCTGTGCAAATTGGAATACAAATCAGAGGAAAAAGCTTTCCTCTGTTTGAACAAATTGCTATAGATTCACCCCCGTCTCAGGTCAGAGCCCCCGATGGGAAATATTTTCACTGGCTGACTGCTAATAGACTCTGGAGCAGCCACTGGATCGATACCTGAATAAGAAAATTAGCCAAAGCACACAATCTGATTTTACCTTGTTTTGAATTACAGCAGGTTTGTGTTTATTTCACTCCCTTTTCCCTCCTTCCCTCTCTAGCATGCTTTCCCCATCCTTGCTCCCTGGTTACCTATCTATCAAATCTAGTCAGATTTGTGGGAATATAATAAAGTACGTGCAGAAAGATGTAATGCCTTTTGAAAAATGTTTACATGCATTAATATTTTCTAGTGACACTGCAGTGTTACCACTCCCTCAGAAGAGATAGTTCAGCACCAAGATTTCCATACATCCCCCTCAAAAAAGCCATATGCAACCCATTTTTACAAAATCCTCACAGGAGGATGGAGACTCAGCTGCACGCTCCCTCTCAGAATACCCAAGAGGTCAGTAGCAAGGCTGCAATATCAGGAATTTAACACAATAATATTAACAACAACAATAATAATATTTCAGTCCTTTCATTTGGTGTTGGTAGCAACAGGGTTCTGTAACCATACCTGGGCTATATTTCAGATGCAGAGTGCTACACAGAAACCAGAAGTCATCCTGTTCTATGAAAGACTTCACCAGCAAAGGGACAAGCAAAATGCTGCCTTTCACAGAGATTCAGTGCTGTGTTCCTGATAGCTGAACACATGAACCATCCCAACTTCCTAATCCTTTCTTGCTGGTTTAGAGGCTATTTCATTTTAATCTGTGAATGCCCCTACAAGAAGGAGAGAGACAGAGAAACAGATCACAGATACTAAGCACATTAAAGAAAAAAAGCTGCCAAACCAACTGTTCAGATAGGGCGTGTTGCCCAGACAAAATTCAGTGGGAGTAAAATAATTCCTTCTACTTCCTACCCCAGCATCCCACTCTCCATGCCACCTACAATTGTGTCAAATGAAGAGAGAAAGCTCGACTCAATCTTCAGTTTCCTGCTCCTGCACATCATGCTGTGAAGCGAAGCCGCCAGCCGGGCACCCACGGAGAGCTCCAAGTACAAAGAATCCCTGGAGCATCTAACGTGAGATGAGGTCCCCCTGTAACATTACCACACCACAAGTGGCTTCGAACCAAACAGTCTGAGCAGGACCTCACACCATCCTCTTTATGAAGCTTCCCTGAGAAACTGCATGTCTTCCTTCCTACCCAGTCACTTACTGCTACACTCTGGGGACAGGATCCTCTTCTTTTGACTTGGCACACAGCACAGGGCATCTGCTGGACACTCCCTGCTTTCTACTCAAGGAAACAGACTGGGCATCCCAAGGACAGCCCTGCAAAATCACTCGTGTGTCTAATAAAGAAATATGTATATGTTATATATACATGCAAATACACATGAGTACATATATACATACACACACGGCTATTTTACTCCCTGTGATATGTGGTGAAGAGGTTTAATAACCTTTCCCACTGTCTCTAACCCCATTTCTGTTTAATCTTTATGTTACATCCATGGCAGACTACTAAGTATAATTGTCAGCACACATTATGCTGCACATAATGAAATATGTACAAATGTCTACCATGTCTACCAGCACATCTTCAGTTTCCCTCTTTGTCTGTAGCAGACTACACCAGGAGTTTGCTAATTACAGCATGTTAATCAAGGAACTTTAAAGAGGAGGATAGGCCATAAATACCTTGTAGCAAAGACAACCTTAATGAAAGAAAACAGAAGAGACATTTTTTCACAAAGCTGTACTTACAGTATATGATACTGGATCAAATCCAGTGAAGGACCCCCAAAATGGCCAGGCAGGTGGAGCATATGGTACACAAAAAAAAGTTGAGTAAAATGTGGATGGGTTTCTTTGGTTGGTTGGTCTGGTTTTTTTTCCTTAAGTCTTAAAACAAAACAAGGGAGAAATTACTGGTATTGCTTAATTGAGAAGGGATGGATGGAGGGAAGATGGACACAGAGTCAGATTCTTCTCAGTGGTGCATGTAAAAGAAGAGCAAAACCCACCAGACACAACCCAGGAAATTCACATTTCTGAAAACAGAATCTGTTTCACCATAAAGTTGGTCAAACACCAGTAGAGGGGCCCAGAAAGTGTGTGGACCCTCCCTCCTCAGGGAAGATCAAAGTTCATCTGTATGAGGCATTTAACATCCTGCCTTAACTTCTAACATCAAAGTAGCTCAGCTTTGAGCAGAGGGCTGGACCAAGTGACTTTCAGATGTCCCTTCCAACCTCAATCCTCCCATGAAGTAACCACACACAAAATAGCTTTAAACTTGGAGATGTATAAAAAAGTTAAACACCAAAACCACAAAGGAGGACTATCTTAGACATCAGACTTTTTAGCATATATTTTTCTTCTGACTTAGTTGGTTTGGTTAATTTTTAAGACTTGTTCTATTATTTCAGATGCTATCAGAGATTAACAAGCGGTTTTAGGCTGTAATCCAGGACTTTTTGTTAGTTCTTTCACTGAGATTCAGACTGAGCCCTCAATTACCATTACTTTGGTGGAGATTTAAATCTCTGGACCTTGCTATCTCCCAGAAAAATGTAAGAGGAATGGAAAGTTACCACAGAGTAGCTGCATGAGCTCAGTCCCGATGATACAGAACTTTTTTTCCTTTAAAAACAAACATATACTTCCCTCTCTGCTCTGTTTACAGTGTTGATTTTCCCCAGTAGGAAGTTGCTGCACCACATCCCTCCTTGAGGACCATAAAACCCAGAAAGAGCTTCTGGGAAGGTGGCCACAGAGCTCCCAACACAACACAAAATGTCACAGCTTTCCCCAGGCAGGGATTCTAGAGAAATCTAGGAGATTATCAGAGACAAAAGCAGTTGTTCCCAAATGGATGAGTGATGCCTTTGCCGCAGTGCCTGCAACTGCACTGCTCCTCTCAGGCACCTGGCTGCTGCCATCCAGGGGCTGCACATCCCTGGGGAGAGCCTCCAGTACTGGGGAGGAAGAACAGACCAGCTATGAAAGGAGAGGAGTCACATTGCTGAGACTCCTGAAAGATGAAACAGGAAGGTCATTCTGTGATTTAAGCAGCTGAGAGCCTCCTGCAATTCTTTTCTTCAGCAAAAAGGTCTGTACTTGTCTCTGCTCAACCTATCCATCCCCAGATGATGCAGAACTGCAGATTTGGATGTATTACTCATTGGTTACCCAAGAAACAACAATACACTGATCCAACAGCAACAAACATTACGAGCACAAAAGTATCTTGGGGAGACAGCTTCTTTCTCCACCCAGGGAAATTTAGTGTCTGGAGGATATTCTGTCCCAGAACATGTGGAAGCTGAGTTTTGGATTTGCTCCAGCATCAGCCCTGGCCCAGCTGAGCCCCACCAGGCAGGGCAGTGCTACAGGAGACACTCCAGCTCCAGAAGCCCCTACAGACCTAGAGCCCAAGAACACTTCTTGGAGGGTGATGAGATGATGGACACATGATCTGGGAATGCATCTGCCCAAGAAAGAGGCAATAAAAACATTTAAAGAAAATAAAATAACGGCAACAGCAGCAATAATGCCCTGTGTTAGGAATATCATGAACTGAATTTGTGTGTGCAGACCAACACATCTAGTTGGACAAGGAAGATGGTAAAGATGGAAAGAAGTCCCTAGGAAGATAGGCAGGATAAGGGAAAACTGGGAGTCTGAAAAGCTATTTGACAGACAAAAGAAAACAAAGCACTGACAGTAAGTTTGCTCTCTCACTCTTGCTCTAAAATGGAAGCAGTGATGAAAGCTCACACCAGCAAACACTACAGTACAGATTGCTGCTGTGGCTTCAGAAGCAGCCCTGGAGAACTTCAGGGCTCAGATCACACCTGATCTCACACACAGTCCCCAGGAGACCCAGGACCCAGACCCCCAGCTCCAGCAACAACCACCAGGTTCTCACTCCAGTAAGACCACACATTTAAAGTCAAAAGTGTACAAATAAATACAAAAACATTCACAGAAAGGAAAAAGATACATGGGCACAGTGCAGCTGTCCATCCACTCTGGCCACCAGGGCAATCTAACCACATCATGCCCAGGTCTTTCTCAGCTGTTTCTCTGCTGGGCTGAGCTCTCCAGCCACCATTCCTTCAGCAGGTGCTGAAAACACTCTGTGCTTCTTCACAAGTGTTCAAAAGCTTTGTAGATGAGGGTCAGGAAAATACCCCTCATGAGCACTGTGCCTGCTATTTAATCTTATTCATACAAAAAGATCAAACCAAGCTTCCAGCTGCTGTTTGCCTTCAGTGTTGCAACTCAGTATAAAGGCATCACTTGGGTTTTCTTTGCTGCTGCTTCAGCCATAGGAATTTCCATTGTATCTGGAATTAGCATGCAGGAAGCAGGGGAAAAGGGCTTTCTTCAGCTGCAGACCTCTTACAGGATTTTGTTGACACACTCACTTTATGTGCAAAGGCATGCAGTCCCTTCCTTTGCAAACCCCTCTCTCGCAGAGCTAATATGTGTATTTAAAATAATGTGCCCCTTTAATGCAGCTTTTGTTGTTCAAACAAGTATTATTTTAAGCACAGTGAATTCAGGAAGAATTCCGAAGGTGAAGCGACAGGAACTGAGGAGAGAGAAGGCACATGGGCAGAAGGTGGTGACAATGGGATAAAGACTCCCCCCCCAGCAGGCCTTATCTCCAAAACAAAGTGAGATCCTGAACACTGGCTCTATTTATGTCCTTCCCTAGCTGCACTTTTTAAGGACACCAGAAAAGTTAGGGAACAAACACAGGTGACAAAGGAGAAAAAACTTCAACAATTGTAATGCAATTAAGAAACAGAAAGGAAAAATCCCACTTATTCTGGCATAACAATCCTGTGGGAAAGCAAAGGATGGAGAAAATAAAAAAGAAATCCAAATAATTTTTTCCAGATACCTCTAGTTCACTTTAAGACAGCAAGAAGAGACAGGCCTGCAGTCACTAGAAAAGGATATTTAAGTGGTATCATACATCAGATAAAAGAGTCAAAAAACTTTTGGGGTAGGAAAGACTGTTTTTCCCATTATTCCAGACTGGCCAAGTGCCAGACACTTCTCAAGCCAAGAGAAACAAGAAATCCCCCTACAGAAATGACCATCTCAGAAGGCAGACCCAACACCCAGTGACTGCAGCTCTTGGCCTCTCTGGTGAGCCAAGTCTCGAGGCACTGCACTCTGGTTAGACAAAGCCAGCACACTTTTTGGAGATGGTTCTCACTCCAGGATGTTCTGTGCTCTGAGGACAGATCTGCTTCAGGTCCTCCTCTCCAAAGGCAGCTCAGGGAGTGTCTGGGAGTGGCAGCAGAGCAGTGACCACAGCAACCAGGCAGTGATGAAAAGATTCTCACCAATGCAGCCAAGTGGAAACTAAACTGAAGTTTAAAACTAAAAATGTCTTGAGTGAAAATTTATAGGTGATGGGGTGGGAGTAAAAAAAAAATCAGATGTTCTACTAAGGTAGGATACCACACAAAAACTGTGGCTGCCCGGTCTGTGCTCTCTCCCTTCATATTCTGGTGAAATCACCTCACTGAAATCACCCATTTCATCTCCAAAACTTCTGTCTGAGGCAGACAAATGGCACTACCTTCCATTCACACAAGCAGAAGGGCAGAAGAAACAAACAGATTTGAACTTTTTGTGATTTAAAGTGAGTTTATTTGTTGCTGGTTGTTATGTTTTGGGGGTTTTTTTCTATTTGGCTTACACTGAAGTCTTTAAAATAAAAACATCATAAAGAAAGACTGACAGCAACAGGAACCAAGTCATTATGTGCAGCATTTTAGGCCAGCATTTTTATGAGAACAACAGCTCAGTTGGATTTAACTCCCTTGTCTTAGAATTAAAATGCCATCTAAAGGAGTAGCACAGCAGAGCAAAAAATTGTATCCAGGAAAGTGATTTCTCTAAGATTTCCTTCACCTTGCTTCTAACTTCTTTTTTTCCCTGAGGATCTGAGGAAACTCAAGCATTTCTCCTGGTCAGGCAGTAGCAGAGGCTTGAGTCAGAGTTTGGGCAGCAGCTTTTGCTCACAGATCACAGGCAGAAGGGCTGCCTGCTCAAAACCCCATAGCAGCACCACTTCTTCTGGGCTAATGAATAAAAACTCATCCGTGTCATCAAGGTGAGCAGGTGTGACAAAGCACATATGAGAGCTAAGGTATCAACAAAAATCCAATCAGCCAAACATGCCTTGAAAACTAACTACAATGACTCACTGGATCAGACAAAGAGGGAGAAATACAATTCAGGAAAAATCAGTTAGTTCAGCAACTGATCCCCTTAATTACAAATTATCACCCATTTGACACCACCCTGGGGTTTGGGCTCCAGCCTTGGTGTTACTCATATTTGCTCACCCACAGACACACAGATATCAGCAATGATCACAGAGCATCTGGGACCTAAAAAAAAAAAAAAAGCATCTAGAAGTACACACACAAATACTACATTTTTCCCCCTCTTACCTGCAATGGAGGTGCTAAGACAAGACCCCATGGCCCCTTTCACATGACCCTGAACTTACTGCCATTGCTTTCTGGCAGATGTGCAATCCTGCTCAGGGAAGGCTTCTGCCTGGTGGGGATGGCACTTCTCACTTGCACTCCCAATCCTTCACTCTCAACAGCAACAATGTCATGGGTATCATAGTGAGATCAATGAAAGAAAGAAATATTCTCATTCCTCAAACTTACACACCAACAACAGCATACTTTTTTTCTCTCTCTCTCTCTCCTTTTTTTTTTTTTTTTTTTTTTTTTTTTAATCCAGCAATAGTTAGAAATATTTCCTTCTCATTTCCCTGTCTACCTCACCAAGCCCATCAGAGACCCTAGTACTTTATGGCATTTTCCCCTGTTTCCCTCTTCTGCAAAGTTTTGATTTAGGGCAAGCAAGCAAAAAGCTCATAAGCATGGTTTCCTTTCCCCAACATCCTCACTCACTGCTTCCTCTAGGTTTGCTTTGAGACAATCAAAAGTAATTCTTAAACTCCATCTCTTAAGTATCAGTTCTTCTGGAGCTTTATGGCACACTGTTCTATGCAAGGAAACAAAGTTTGTGGTGCTGTGATCAAGGGCTGGTTCCTCATTTTCCTCTACTGCTCTTTTAAGTGTCTGTACAAAATGCCCTGCTGACCCAACTGAAGCTGAGAGATAAGCAGCTGATCTACTGCCTTTTTCCCAACGTCTCCTATCTAAAACCATCTCCTTAAGCAAGCCATATGCTGCAAACATACTTTGAAAAGTCTCCATAATAATCCAAGAAGCAGAACTGTTTGTCAAATAGCACACGCACTACTGCTGGCCACTTGGAATAACCATCAGCCACAAGTAGGTGCATATGCTCATTGTGATCTGCAAAAATCAGCTTGCCATCTTTGCCAAGGCTTAACAAATGCCAGAGTGGTTTCTGGTATCAGAAACTAACATTCACTTTGGCTAGTTTCTCCTTCTACATGGAGTTCCAAGCCTGATTACCAACCACAAATAGGTAACAAATTGCTTCTTTCAATTTGCTGCAGCGATATTCATGCCTCTCACCCAACATCCCAACATGAAAGATTTATGGTATTAATCATGCACATCATAGTAAACAGTCATTCTCTACTGTCAATTGCATTTTTCTGCTGAAATAAGGATGAAAGTGCTGAGCTGCTTATCGTTTGACCAGCCAGAACACAAACTATTATTGTGCTATTTTAATCAAAGCTGGGCTTAGTTTCTATGAGTAACATCTTCATATGCAGCTACATGGTACAGGAGCTTGACTATCCTATTTTGAAAAAACAATTTAGAAACTTAATCACAGCTAAACACAGGGCTTGTCTATGCAAGGAGTTATTCAGAAACAGCTTTTCAAAATGAAAGATTAATTCCAGACCTGTTGTTCAGAGGTTCCCTTTCACCACAGCAAACTGCATTCAGCCAGTTCACACTCCTGCATCTATGCTTGCTTGAAAGACACCACAGACCAAGGAGAATCCTGGCGTTTGTCTTGCTAGGGTTCGCAGCTAAGCTGCTGCAGCCAGCAAACTTCAAGCTGCACCCCACAATAAGCCAGCTAGTTGGACTTACAGGGCAGCTGGATTTATGGATTGATGTTGGATTTACATTTATGCAGTGGCACAGGCAGGAGTTGAGTCGACTCCACTTGCCTACACCACAACCCAGGAGGTTGCACGAGCCTGGTTAGGCGCCCACAGTTTATTTATTGGGGCTCAAGCAGCATGTTGCTGCTGGGTGACCCCAGGCACAGGGCTCAGCACACACCACAGGGCTCACTCAGGATGCTGCACAGGCCAGGCTGGGCTCCACACTGCTGCTGCTGCACTGCTATCAGTAACCAAACTGCTAATTTAAAGCCAGCTCAAGAGTGCACCCACAAGTCACAGTCCCACTTCTGCGTAGGCGTAGTGTGTGTGCACTGTAAGTCAAACTGTCAAACAAATACCACTGACACCAAGTCCTTTTGGTCTTCATTAGCATCTGGGAAGCAAACACTAGACATTTCTCTCTGTCTTCATACTTGTAAAAAAAAATAAGAATATGGTTTAGCACATACTTAAAATGACAAAATGTGTTGGAATATTCATGTATCTCTTTTGCTTCTTCAAAAGCTGTGCTCTGCTCTGGCACTCAGCCATATTTTAGAGCCAGCACTTTATATCACATTTTCTCCTTTGTCCTAGGCACTGTCCCTAATCATGTACCTGCTTTTCTTCCCATCCCAAATCTTTGCTCCTTCATGGCAAACACAGCCTTTCTGCCTTTCCACTGGGTACCATCAATAGCCATTTAACCTCCTCCACTCATGACAAAAGTTTGCCATAGCAAGAAATACTGCTTCTTTGATCAAGTGCAAAATAATTTAAATTGTTGCAGTGAGTCAACAGTTTCCAAAACCAATCCTTCTGAAGATCCAAGCACAGCAAAGCCACCTGTCTACCCACAACTGAAAGATTTCTGTCTCTCCCAGTGCTGTACAGTAAAGCTCAACTTCCAGAAGACCTCCAAAGGGTGTCCTAAAATAAATCCTAACCTGTGTCAAAGATGAGCTAAATTAGTAGTGAATGACAAAACATGGTTTTGTTTTCTAACTAAAAAATCTTGATTCGGCTATAACTGGATCAGAGCCTATTTTCAATGACTTATGCCTTCTTATTGAGGATATATTTACTTGGATCTATCAGCCACAGGGATTGCACTTAATACCAGCTGCACTTTACCAAAGAGAAAAGGGTGGTTAAAACTTTGTTGATGTTTGATTCTCCATTCTGCCATGGGCAAATCACTTAATCTCCATCTCATTTCACCACACACAGAACGAAATAACCAGGCAACCAGAAGCATTGTAAAGGTGGAAGTTCACAGATATTAAAGGGATGGGAGACACATAAGCCCACAAGAAACCCTATATGTACACTGTGAGAGGAATTTTAAGGGTTCTGTGAACTGCAGATGCCCCTACCAGTTAAATATTTTTAAAATCCCAGCTGTATTCACTTGACTGGTAGGGGAATTCAGTCTCCCATCCCCAGCTGGCTTTTGCTGCTCAGGTTACTTTTATGAGCCTCAACTTCTCAGATTTTTGCTATTTTGAGGAATGCTCCAAGTCAGAATAATCCATTTATTAAACTTAAGAAAAGACACTCATTCTTCACTCTAAATCTATGAATGCCTTTTTCTGCCATGCAAGGCACGCAACAAGCACCAGAAGGTGAAACAGTATTTGTAAGCAAAACCCATTTTGACACGTTTCTCAAACATCTGTCTGAATCACATCTTTGTTTTCCCTTTTTATTTCATCACAAAGGCACACAAGAGATGCACAAGATTCCCATCCACATTTATTTTAAAACAATTTACGCTAATTAGTGAAGGACCATTTCCTTCTGAAACGGGAGCTGCAATAGCAAGCAGTTACTCTTGTATTAAATGTCCACCTGCAGACATCCTAAAGCTTTTCTCACAGCTTGACTTTAGCTTTCAATGTTTTGTCAGTTCTTCTTTAGGCAACATTTGCTAATTTGTCTTCAGAACCTGCCGTTCTTACTGCACCTTTGTCAATTGCTATCCTCACCCTGCCATTTCCATTTACACAAACCCAGCAAAAGTACCTGGATGCCATTTGTCCTACACTACAGCTCACAGTGGAGAGAAACCACAAGGCAGCAGATCACAGCCTGGAGGATTTTTAGTTACACTGGTGGTGTCTCTGCTATGCAAGCTAAAGCAAAGCGTAGCAGCCATGAGTGATTTGCAGCACGAGAGAAAAAGGAGCCACAAGAAAGCAAGAGGCTGGCCAGAGCAGTAAAAGCTGCTTAAGGTCCTTTCTTGCTGCCTCTCCCTGGAGGTTTGCAGCCCAGCACAGAGCCCTGACCTGCTCACAGAGCAGTGCTGGTGACTTCACATCACCAGGACACTCCACACCACAGCTGTCCCCAGTGGGCTGCCCTGCCCTATGCACAGCCACTAAATATATAACTGTGTCTACACAGCTGTTCCTTGCTAGCACAATACTGAGAACACTGAGTGCTTCACAAAAGGAGCATCCTTCTCAGAGGAGTTCAAACATTACCAGAACCATAAAGCTCTCTGTTCATTTTGGGAATACAGTCACAAGCACACACTGGAGTAACCAGATTGCCTAGTCTAGAGGAACAAGTGGAAAATTTAAAGAACTAAACATTTATATTCAGCTGCCTGTCTACTTCCCTGGTTAACTTTAGGTGTCTCTGCCTGCCAGCCACGGGCTATAGTATTTGGGCATTAAAATGAAAGCTTTAGGAGTCAGAAGATGACCTTGGATACTGTGTGGCAAACACAGTGATGCAAAGAACTCCCTGCACGCAGCCACAATGCTCAGAAGACGCTGTTGCTCTAGGCTGGGGTCCCTAAGCCACGTTTTCCAAGGGCCAAAGCACCAGAATCAATCCTGTACCTCTGCTGTGGGCCACTCAGCTCTGCTGCATCACTGAACCAAGACTATAGATAAATTACATTAATGACCTCAACCGAGAATTTTAAAGCCAAATAGTCAGACCTCACCTTGCCATCTTTTCCTCCTCTCCCAGTGCAAGTCCATGCATGCCATCCCTCTATTCTCATGCCCATTCAGATTGCTTTAATCCTACCTTTTTGAGATTCAAAACCAAACAAACACAACAAAACATCCCCAAACCGCAACTACACAGATGAAGGGAAGGGAAGGGAAGGGAAGGGAAGGGAAGGGAAGGGAAGGGAGGGAAGGGAAGGGAAGGGAAGGGAAGGGAAGGGAAGGGAAGGGAAGGGAAGGGAAGGGAAGGGAAGGGAAGGGAAGGGGAAAGGGGAAGGGGAAGGGGAAGGGGAAGGGGAAGGGGAAGGGGAAGGGGAAGGGGAAGGGGAAGGGGAAGGGGAAGGGGAAGGGGAAGGGGAAGGGGAAGGGGAAGGGGAAGGGGAAGGGGAAGGGGAAGGGGAAGGGGAAGGGAAGGGAAGGGAAGGGAGAAGGAAGGAGCGGAAAACCTAAAAAAGGAATTAAAAGGCCTGCACTCACTTTTTTGTATAATCTTTGCACTTGCTTTTTTGTATAATCTTTGTTTGGAAATGGACAAGAAGGAGTGGAAGAATAGTGTGTTCATAATCCAGAAGAGAGTGGGAGAGGAAGGAAAGAGAGTAAAACAAATAGAAAAGGGGAAATAGTGAAAAAACAAATGGGGAGGGAGGGTTGGTTATGTAGTGCGTGGGTACAATTTGGGCTCCAGATCCTAAAACACACCCGGGACAGATGCAAAGGCACACGCAGGCAGCCAGCGCCAAAAGCTGGAGGCGGCAGCTCCATCCCGCCTCAAGTCCGCTAAAGCGGTCGCGGGAAGAACGAGCCGCCTGCGGAGCTCCCCGCCCCACGCGTGTCCGGCCAGGACAGTGCCCCAGAGGGAGCCGTCCCGGGGAAATCCTCGGCCCTGGATCCCGGGAAAGGGGCGCTCCCGGGCCGCGCAAGGCCTCCCTCTGCCGGGCAGCGGCGGAGGCGCGGCCCCGCCGCCCAGATGTGCTGCGCTGCCGCAGCTGGAGAGCAGCCCGCCGGCAGCACGGGGAAGGACGGGCAGCCTTTTCCTCGGCGGGGAGGGGAAGCAGGAGCCGCCTGCTTTCTGCCTGGGCAGAAGGCAAGGAAAAGGAGCGGGAGTCTAAACCTTCGTCCCAGAAACACGGGGCACCAAGGCGCTCTGGCGCCCACCATGCGCTGTCCCCGCTAACCCGGCGGTGACAGCCCTTCTCCGCTTGAATTTCATTGAGACAAGATCGGCTGTAGCCCAGGATCTCCTTTTCCTGCTCCACTTCTTGAGCTCTTTCCTAGCTTCTTAATGCAGCACTTTGGAGTCTCAGCTCCATGATTGTCACACATTGTTCTTTTAAACAGTAGGCAAGTGCTTAGCTAGGAGAAACAAACTTTTGTTGTTTCTTCAATCACTTTCCCCAAATGAGGGGCAGATGAAAGCTCTTTTTTCTTTTCAAATACAAGTACTTTGAATCCCACCAGAGTAAAGATCTCACCAGTTTAACATGGGCACAGAGACACAAAACACAGAAGTTCTCCTTTTCTGCTTCTCCACACATCACTCTCTCTAGTGGATCCTGGAGGCCATCCCAGATTAGCATTCTGCAGTGTGTTGCCAATGCCATAGCTCTCCCCTTTCCCCCACAAGCCCAGGGGAATTTAAACCTGTATCACACCAGATGATGATGTTCAGCAGAAAGTGTCTGGTACACAGGCACTGGGTGGGTTCACCTTGACTGCTTGAGAGCAGAAATGGTGTCAAAGTTTTCTTAACAGTTTCAGGGTACCTAAGATCTGGGCTACCAGGGATAGCCTAAAGAAACACATTGTATCACCAGATGTGAGTACCCATTCCCAAGAAGAAACCAACATTATCCACTGTCTCTCGTCTAGAGGGCTCATCTTCCCACAGCAAAACACAGCCCCTTCTGACCACACAACACAGCAACCCCTCTGCACAGAAGACACCAACATCTCACCTGATGAGAACTTCACCACTGAACTGTCTCTCGAGGGCTGCACATGCAAACCAGTCGCCTGTGGACTCAGCTTATGCCACCTAAAGAAGCTTTTTGCAGGTAGGGCTCGGGACATTTCCATGAACAGAGTAAGAAACACCTTCCACCCCAAGCTGTCTTTCACTAGTAGAAATGCACCTCTCCTTGTTGCTTTTTTCAACACACTGGCACTGGGCAGAAGGCAATTTTCCCCCACTCCCCCACCTCTGCCCTTCTGATAACAAGCCATAGCCATGCAGGCATGGTTCTTAGCTTAATGCTAATAGACTATGCTTAATGAACCAAGAGAGCACAGTGTGTATGGAGGGAGGGACTGGAAGCCTGAAACCGCTCTATTCAAGCAAGCAGAATAGCAGTAACTCATCAAAACACAGGCAAAACAGTAGGGCTTCTGGTTGATGGGAAGTGTCACAAGATCCCTGAGTTACCAGCATGGAAATCATTTTTATCTTTACTTTAAAATAAGAACAGCAGCCTCAGCAGCACAGCACCCCTTACTGCCACTACTGAATTACTGTCTTGAACCTCCAGAGCCATCTTCTGCTGCATCTTCCACTTACTGGGAGTCACTTACTATACCTACCTTCCCCTCTTTCAAATTCATCTGAAATCATACATATATATTTCAGAAACTCCAGTATGAACCTGACACGGTGATAATTTTAAAAGCTGTGCAGCTCATGTCAAATTATTCAACATCTGTCTTCATGTTCCCACAAAAATTAGCATAGGATGGTGGTTTCTGATGACACCTATAGTGAAATATTTTGACTTCATCCAGCAAGTTGCAAGCAACCTGTCAAGAGGATAATGTCAGTTTTCTAGTACTGCATATTAAAGTCAATTGAGGGCTTATCTGGTGAGTGAAGCTACTGACCTGACCTAAAACCAGAGGCTCTAGTGTCATAGAAGAGTGAATCTGACACATTACAACTGAAGAACAGCCAGGCATTCTGAGCACTGAGCTGGACAGATTTAATGCTTTGACCTTAAAGAGCTGATCAAGAACTATGCAAATCTTGCACCAACCTAGTCCATTGGTGAAACTAGTCTTATGGCACTTCAGTTAGAAAACTCATTCCTCAAAAGCCTGTATACAGCCTAGGCCAACAAAAATTTAAGAGCTGGACAACAAAGAGAAATGGTAGAGCATAAAGGATGTGTGCACATTCATGTATATATGTATACACACACATATATTTAGTTTGGAGGGCCACTGTGATCAAGTATTGCATTTTCCCAACACAATCAGCCAAGAAGTGGCCCACAGGAGCCTGCTCCATCATTCCTTTAGCCAGCAATGTCTTCAGCCATTTCTGAGGACAGAGGGTGCACTGAGACAGCAACAAGATAGCTGAAGAGCTCCATTTCCTGGCCCCCTGTGACTGCTGGCAAAACAGCTCTAGGCGGAGAGACACGAGAGGGATGGATTCAGAGCAGGCTCCAGGTGACATGAGAGTGCCTGTGCCCCAGAAACTGTCAGCAGAAGACATGGACACATACAGGTTGCAAGAGGGTGTGAGGCAGCCTACATTAAAAAAAAACTCTAGGAAAAGTGTTTTTACTTTAAACAACAACAACAAAAAGCAAACAAGTAAAAGGAGCAGGAAACAAATAATGTCACGTGTACATGAAATTAAAAAGTGTGGAGGTTTATGGCCTAAACATTGGATATGTTTTACTACCATACTCCTCAGCTGCAGACACAAGAAAAAGCTCTTCCACTAGTTTGGGATGGTTTTTTTGCTGCCTGTAGTGGCACCTCGGGGTTGATTCAACGTGATGGTGTCTCTTAAAACAAAGAGCCTTCACAGGTCATTTATTCCCCACCTCTGGGGCCAGGGCAGGACTACTTGACACTCCAAGTGCTTCACCCCACCGGTTTCTAGAGGAGCCCATCCAGTCCCCTCTGCTCATGGCAGCTTTCCTTGCTGCCCAGTCTAAATATTTCTTTTCATTCCCTTTCCATCACCTTGCTGTATGTAGCCCCTCACCACACACTGTGATGCCCATTCCTGCAATGCCTTTTCTGCAGTTGAATTAGGAGAGGCAGGGGACAAAACATCCCACTTTCTTATTCTGCCTGAAAGGCTGCTGCTGATCAGTGGGACTGTGCTAATTGCAAGACAACCCAGAAATGTTAATTATACACTGCACATGGAGCAAGCACAGCAGCAGCACTGTGCACACCAAACCAGAGCTGCCCAGGTTCTGGAATCCAGAAGGCGGAGTGGGAGGTTGAGGCATACTTTTCCCTTTGAATGCCACCACCACACCCCAATCCTCCCCTCTAACTTAAAGTCTTTAAGTGTTGGTGACTCCAAGCTGTGAAGGGCAAGCCCCCTGTCTCCTTTACCTCTTCCTTCCTCCTCCTCAATTCTGACATTTTCTAGAGATCTATTACAGTTGGCTTCTCATCTTGACCAGCTGCATTAACACACCACGCTGAAAAGCCCAAGCAGTCTGGGAAACAGGCTACCACAAAAGACTGGTAAAAGTTGCCTCTTGGCAGCCTGCTGAATTGCCTTCCCCATCAGGCCAGCCTTGTCTCACTGCAACAAACAAGGCTGAAAGAATGGGATCAGCTAATGAGAAGAGGGTTTCAGACACACTTCAGTCATTACAACAAATGCCAATTTATATAACAAGCCTCTTCAGGTAGCAGGCAAAAAGCACCTTGACTCCTAATTAAATTGCACCTCGATTGCAAATGCTTCTTTCCCAGAACCCCCCTTATACACATTTTATTTATACCATTCATCTCAATAAACCTCTCCAACAACTCTGCTCTCCCAGACAGAGGTCTTTTGTGTGCATCCATGTGGGTGTATTATTTAAAGGGTACATCACATGGATACTTTATCTTGTTTAATCTGATTTAATCTCAGGAGATTTGCTGAAGTAAAATATATTTATAGACCCATATACATGTCTCCCCCAGTCTCCCTGCCAATATGCAAAGGCAGGAAAAGAGATCTGAACCGTGACACTTGAGTTCCCATAATTTTTTACATTAGGTGCCACATGGGATAGACATTCACAACACAGAATGCTGAAGTACAGCTTAAAGCTATTGCAAGAGACCAATATAGAGGAAAAACTCAAGTGGAGGGGGGGAGCAGTGGGACTAATTTCTAATCCTGCTTTTTATTTATCCTTGCACATATAACAATATTAATCCAGCTCTGCTTGAGCCATCAGTAACAGGCATCTCACATCCAAAGAAACGGTGCTGGCTGCAGAAGGCATGAAACCAACCCAGGGAAGTGGACTGAAGGCAGAATTGGTAAGGACAATATGAAAACTATTAGTCACTGTCCAAGTTTGCAGCACGCTGATTCCACGAGACACTGCTCTGGGCTGCACTCAGCGACAACTGCGTATTAAGGCTCTTGTTGTTCGATAGTTTGAAGAGGTAGGGGTGGGAAGAGAAAGGATGACACCAGGTTTCCCCTTTGTGTAGCTAAGTAAGAGAACAGATAGAAGTAGTGGACCATTTTGGCTTAAAAGGATGCCTTCATCTTAGTGTATGTCTGCATCTGTGCTTTCTTTTGTACACAGCTTCTTCAATCTCTCTCTGAGAGAAAAAGACAAAAACATCAGTAAGTTATTCTGAAGATCTAATAGCAGCAGCTCTGTCAAATGCAAGTTCACTGAACTGTATGAAAAAATACAACAGGCAACCCTCTAAAGCACATTTAAGCAAACCTGGTTTTAAACTCTGTCCCTCTTGCTACAATCCTAAGCAGTGAGTCCATTCTACAGCAACTGACAGCTATTCAGTAACAAACACGCTGAAGTGAAATAAAAAAAGTTCAGCTAGAAGCAGATTACCTGTTTTAAAGGATTAAATTATATGCCCTGACCAGGTTTCTGTACCACAAAGTCATTCTACTCCTCATCTTTCCAGCCTTTCAAGGGTCATACAATTTTCATCTGGATATGCAGGCTGGGAGAAAACACATATACTGAGAAGAAGATAGAAAAAATAAAGGAAGCTAAATACCTTCTATTTAAAACGGTTATTTTACAAAATAGACCCAAACTCAAATTAACATCCCAGTCCTCAAGGAGAAAGGAGGAATTGTTTCCATTAAGAAATACATCATTAAAAAGTGACCTACAAAGACTTACCCATAGTCAGTGAGACTGAACTGATCTTTGCCAGAGCTCACACAAGAGACTGGCTGCGTGCTGTTAAAAAAGAGGGAGCGGGGGGGCTGGATTCTCTCACTGGGGTCTCTCTTCAGAGCTCAGAGAGTTGGCTTGTTAGAGGCAGTGGCATGCCTTCCAGAAGGGCTTAACAGCAACGCACAACTGAGTTGTAAGCTAAGATAAAGCCGGCTTGTTATAAGAGACAAGTCTTGTGGGTTGCTTTTATTTATTTTTTCCCAGTGTATTGGAAATGCAGATCTTGTAAAGCAAGAATTCAGAGAGAGCTGGGAGAGGGAAAGGGGGGCTGCACGTCTGGCTAAAGTAAATCCGGGGTGTTCTCCCAGCCCGGGGCTTGCGCTCGGCGGCACGGGTGCCATCCCCGCCTCTGCCCTCGCACCGAGGGGCTGCGGAAGCCAAACCTCTCAGGAGGAGACCACCCGAGCTCGCCATTTGCCACCCCGCCTGCGAGCAAGGAGAGGAAGTAAGCTCCTTAAATGTGAAAATAATAATAGTAAAAAAGGGGGGGAAAAAATCAAGCAGCTCGGCATCATCTCTGCCACAGACCACCACCCATCCATCTCCATCACCTTAAGAAGAAAATCAGCAGCAAAGTTCCACGGGGTGCAAAACCAGCCTCGCCTCGCCCACCGGGGAGCCCGGCGGGGCTGGCCGTGGGGGGAGCGGGGGAGCCGTGCGGTGCGGGGAGCGGGCAGCCCCGGCACCCAGCGAGCGACACCGGGCAGCCCGGCCGCCCTTCTCCCTGCCTCCCCGTGCCGCTGGTCCTGCGACCGGGGAAACCCGCCAGCGCATCGCCGAGAAGGCATCCTCCGTCCTCCCCCTGCCCCAAAGAAAATGCAACTCGCAGGTGCTCCCCTCCCGGAGCCGCCCCCCCTGCACCAGCGCGGCGTCCCCACGCCAGGCGGGAGGAGAGGGGAGGCAGGGCCGGGGCTCCAGGCGCTCCCCCGGCGGCAGTCCCGCCGGCGCTCCCTGCGTGCCAGCTCGGCGGACTCGGACATGGGAGGCGGCCAGAGGTTACGGCGAGGAATTATGAAGTAGCTACAGGCGCTGGAAGCCCTATTGCTGCGTCAGTCCCTCCGCTCAGGCTGAGACGAGGCTCGGCGGCATCATTTAGTTTCTCCTGCAGGTGCTTTTTAACTTTGATCCCACCGTCGCCGTCTGCGCCCTCGCCCCCCACCCCTCACCCCTCCTTCGCAAACAGCGACAGCGTCTCTTACCGTATACTCCTTGTCCCCTGCTGTACACCGGCACCAGAGACAGCAATAAAAAACAGATCATGTCCATCTTCAAGGCAGAGCCTTCATCGCCGGCGAAGAAAAACAGCCAAAACAGCTCAGGCAGCATCCGGCGGGGGAGCAAGGAGCAGCCGAGAGCCTCCTGAAACGCCGCCCCATGCGCCCCGCTCCGCGCCGGGCACCGGCGCCCCGCGGGCGGAGGAACGGACCCCCCGCACAGGGGCCGCCCGGGGGTAAAAATTAAAATTGAGGGGAAAAAAAATAAAAATAAAGAAAGAAATAAGAAAGGAGGGAGGGAGAAGAAGGAGGCAGCGAGGGCAGAAAAGCGGAGCGCCGCTTCCCGCTTGCCCTCGCCAGGTTGCTCGAGGATCTCCAGGCGAACAGGCGGCCGCGCCCGTGCTCGGGGTACGGGGAAAGGCCAGCCCGGGGGCACCGGGCTAGGGCAGGGGCACGGCCCGGGCCAGCCCGGCGCTATCCCCCGGTCTCTGCGGGAAACGGGCTCCTTTGTTCAGCGGGAGCTGCCGAGCGCTGCCCCAAGTCCCGCGCTGCCCGAAGTGCTGCCAACTGGGGCCAACTTGAGTGAGTCCTCACCCTCCCTCCTCCTGACGAGGCTCTGGCCGCAGCCCCTGGAGCGGACGGGGAGAAGGAGAAGGAGGTGGAGAAAAAGGGGGGAAGCGAGGGTGGGGGGTAGGAGCCAGCTGCTGAAAGGCGGAGGAAGGGATAGGTGATTCTCGCTCCTTTTTCCCAGATCTTCTGAGGAGGGGATTGTTGTAATTAATCAAATCCAGGAAGGATTTTTTTTTTTTTTTAAAGCGGCTCCCAAGAGCTCCCCCAGCTGCACTGCACCGCCCCAACCAGCCTGGAGGGAGGAACAACAGAGGAGCAGGCAGACCCCGCACCCTCGCTGCGCCTGCAGCTCAACCCGGCTCTCCTCGCCTCCTCCCCAACCTGCCAGGTGCTTCGCCCTTCAAAACTTTCCCTGATGCTGTGTGCCAGCCTCGAGTGGGTGCGTCGCCTCCGTGCTTGCCTGCTCCGCTCGCCTCGCAGAGGATCTGCAGCTGTACAGGGTATCTCTCTCCCTCGACGGCTGCCGGAGCTCCTAGTGGGAGCTAACAGGCTGCAACTGGAAGGTAAGCCGACAGTGAGGGACAAGAAGACGGACAAAGTTGAGCTACTCCTGCCAGACGCCAGCTGGAAACCGCTTGGGAGGTCTCTACCCCACCGCTTTTTCCTGAAGCGCCAAAATCTCCTGCAAAAGTTGCCGGGAACGTCACCGCTCCCCAGCCCGGGGGCACTCGGCTCCGCCGCCCCCGACGGGGCGTCCGGGGCTCCCTGCCCCGAGGGCGCCTCGCACCTCCCTGCCTCCGCCTCTGCCAGCCGCGCCTTATTTTCTGCTCTATTGGCTTTCCAGGTTTTTCCCCTACCCTCTTCACTATTTCATTCCCCTTCCCTTAAAAAAAAAAGGAGCCAATTAAAGCGGGCGTGCTGGGGAGAGCCCTGCCTCCTGCCCAATTCTGCGAGCCTCCCCGCGCCTCGCCCGGCCCAATTATAGACAAGACCGCAGGGGTGGGAAAAAGAGGGACTTGCTTCGGGCGGGAGATCGCTTGTCAGTCCGGGGTACTCTCATCCTCAGCACCCTCCCGACAAGGTCGGCTTCTCCCGGCTGGGATCTGAGCTGCCAAGGGATGGGGGGCAGCTCAGGTTTCCGGGCTGTCTCCCATGCTGGCGCTCGCTGGTGCCAGCAAAGTTTTTTGGGGCCCCCCAGGTAGGTTGCAGGCTGGCGGGGCTCCTTGTGCATGCTGCTGGGGAGCGGCGAGGCGCGGCGCTCCTGCGGGGCGGGGGTGCTGTGAGGGGCCCCGGCCCGGTGCTCGGCGGAACAGGTGATGCTCCTACACGAAACCCGGAGCGGAGAAGCTGTGCATGCCCCGCTCCCCGTGACCCCCGGGAGGAGGAAGAGGATGCTGCGCCAGCCCCCAGCATCACCGCCGGCAGCGGGGCTACGCGGGGCCCTCCCTTTGCTAGGGAGATAAAACGCTGCTCCTGGGAAGCCTAGAGCTGCTCGCCCCCGAGCTGGCGACATGCCTGGCCCGGGTCCATAGCAATGAGCCAGACCGTACGGCGGAGCCAGCGCCGTGGAAACCCCTCTTAGCGACGCGCTCTGCTCCCGGGAGCCGGGCTCCGGCTCTCCTCTCTCCCCCAGCGCTGGCCTTGCCGGGGCTCCCGGGCGCGGGCTGATGCGGGGGTCCCTTAGCGACAGCGGCTCCTCTCCGGCTCTTCCTCGGGGCTGTGTCCCCGCCTCGGCCACGCGTGGGCTTGGCACGCATCCCGCATCCCATCCCTGCTCCCCGCGGCAGCTGGCGAGGGGTGCGGGACCCGGCAGGCACCGAGCTGTCACGTGAACTAGTCACTCCCAGGATAAAAATGTAATTAAAAAAAATATAATCAAAAGATACGGCCCAAAGAGCGGCTGGCAGCTCAGTCGTGCTCTAACAAACAAGCAATTAATAGATATAGCCCCTAATTAGCAAGTAGTTATTCGTATAGTAAACGGTGCTCAGTCAGAAAGAGAAAAGCGGTAGCATGCACCAGGAAGAGAGCAGGGATACTGACAGGACAGCATCACCCCAGTGCCCAGCATCCATGCATGTGGGAGGCATGGCAGGAAATTTCCCACTGGACTCTATCACTTATCAAGATACCACCAGGATAAAATTGCCTTGTTTGTGTTTGTGGTGGTTTAGGATTTTTTTTCCCTTTGTATTTCTTTTTGCTATAACTAAGGGAAAAATTGCCAAGAAATGGTGGTTTTTCACACTCTTAAGATGCCTTTTCCATAGCTGATGGCATAGAACAGGGTGCCTGTGAAAGATGTGAGTAAATTTATTCTTTAATAAAATAAACCCTTATCTGAGAAGGATTTAATCCTTCCCACAGTGGGTGGTTGCAATGTTAATAAAGGGTGCATAGGTAGAAGGAGGCAGCCAGCACCAGGAGGACGGGTGGATCAACTCCTTTGCCAGGGCATGAGGAGAAGCAGGAGCTGATGATAATGAGACAAAGTAAAATTGTCTACATCTCCACAAAGGAGGCTGAAGGCAACCCAATGAAAATGACATGAAGAGATGTTTGCAGATCCAGGAGCTTTGTGGTAATAAAATAAAACGGTGGAGACATGAGTCTTGTTTCTTTTCTGTGCATAATTTTGAAATAAGGATATTTATGTGGCATTTTGTAGCCTTTCCATTATTTTTTTTTCGGGATTCCCATTAAATTATGGAGTAGTGCCTTGGTGTTTGAATGAGTATGAATTACATATCTGGCTAATGAGTAAAAAAAATTCCAAAAAATGCATTCTTCACACCCCTTTTTTGTGTTAGTATTCAATGCACAAGCTCATGTTTCATTGGCACAAATCCTTATGAAAGATGAATTTCAAAGTAAACTGCCAAAGTATATTCTGAGTAGGAAAAAATACTGCCAAAACCCAGGAACATAACTGCATTTGCTAAATAAGGTAATTAATAATTATTGCTTGAGGCCTAATAAATAATAGCATTCATAATTATGGAGTTTCCAATGCGAGACAGCGAGGCAGCACTCCCATGCACACTTGCTAAGCAAGCTACTTGTTACAAGGAAACCATACCCTGTAGTGATTCTACTTGTCAGCAAGCAGAGATGAAGGATGCCTTTCCTCCCCCCTGACTGTTTCCACAGAACATATTTGTCCCATCTTTCCGTCTGGGAGTCAGTGTCTCCGGTCACTTCTCAAGACCCCACTTGTCAAATGAGTCCTGTCTCTGAAATATTTATACATACTCCATCACCTATATTTCACAGCTCTGTTAGGAGGTAGACAGTCTCTGGGACAGCTGCTGTGCTCAAAGAGAGCAAATCATATAAAACATGACACCAGGCAAGAAGCGATTGAAGGACCGTGTGAGGCCAAGGTCCAGTTGCACAAACATTAATTATCCCTGTGTCAATGTTTTCATGCTATACTCTGGTGCAGTCAGTCATTTCATTCTTTCCTGGAATGATGCAACTATCTCTGGGCCCCGGTGATCTCTTCAGCTTGTGGCTTGACATTTCTATCACCTTTTTCCTGTTCATTTTCTTCTCAGCAACCCATCCAAGAATGTCGCCAGGATCTGTGAAGTTTGATGTCTTCCTCCCCTCCCTCCTTCCAACATATATGGAAGCTTTACAGCAACATTTCCCTTGCTATGCTTCCTGAAAGGGAATAGAAATAGAAAGCAGGAATAGAAAAGGAACATAAAAGAGCACCTTAAAGGCAATGGGCAATGCCAGGGTGACTCCAAATGCTGCAGGAGAGATGAGAGTTGGGAAGGGGAAAGCTGGAGGACTCTGTAGCACTGCAGCAGAGATGTTAGCAGGGAGATGGGAAAACAAGGGAATTCCAACTGCATCATGGGTCTGCATCAAGGAGCTGAGCATGCAGGGTTGTTCCTGTGCTGCTTCTGAGCTGGAGCAGCTTCTGCAGAGTGTGGAACAGGAAAACTGCCTGACCTGAGGTAGTGAAACTGGGCAGCAAAGGAGCCAAAGAGGGAGAACTGGGAAAGGCAAGGGAAAGCCAGTGTGTGTGAGGAAGGAGAGCCCTTTGAACCTGCTACAAACCAACTAGACACAACAGCACCAGGTACTCTGCAACACACAGACTCCTGGAATATGAGAAACTGGACAAAGCTGTGGTGACAGGATGCAGCGGAACTGTCTGCTGTTTTCTTTCTGTTTAATTGGTCTTCCTAGGCAAACTGTAAAAAAATACATTCAAAAATTTCTAGGTTGCCATTCTGAAGTGCTGAAATTAGAATCTCTGTGCAAAAAAATTCCCCTGGTCTAGAGCAGTGTTTCCCATCATTCATAACACCAGGCTGGTGCTGCTACAGCCCTAGATTCTCCTGGGTATCTCCTGCTTTCAGTATGAAGTGTGCCAAGATAGGGCTATAAATCCCAAGGGTTCTGCTTTGCTGTCCTCAGTTTTCCTCATCTCCACTCCAGGGAACAGACCTATGCTGTGCTCACTTTCTTCCCAGATGCATTTTACACCACTAGTGGTACCTCTGAGCCTCTTGTGTATTCTCTGCATTTTTGATTATCTCTTCTCATCACAGATAGTGTTTGGTGCTGAAAGGAGTGATGGAGAGGGAGTCCATCTCTACTGTTCACCCAGGGTATTCATCCTACCGGGTTTTACCACCCTTCCTCCCTGCACTTCCCAGATGCTGTTAGTCACAGGGCTGTGCTGGGATTTCTGACAGCTGGTTGCTATTGTATCAGATTCTGCTATTCCTGCCTCCTGCCTTTACCCAACTATACTTTGACAAACTTCTGTTTCCTGGTTAAGGCTTATTTGAAAGCCATTGCAATCCCATGCCCTGTGATCTCAATGTGTGGCCACTCTTCTTTCCCTAGCTCAAGTGCTCACCCCGTGCCCTCCCCGCTTCTCCCCTCCCTGCTTGTGCACTAAACCCACAGGCTTTTAACACAACATTTTCTATCAGTCTCTCCGCTTCTTAGCCTATATATCTAGTTTGACCGAGATCCTGCTGGGTTGTTTCTTTTTGCTCTTATGCTTTAGGACAGATTTGGGCTGGTACAGGGGCGCAGACAAGCGTCTCAGCATCACTGGGAACATCTTCTTTTTGTTTCACCTTTTCTTTGATCTTTTTTTTTCTTCTGCCTGCTTCTCCTTCTACATTCATGCTTTCTTCTTCTTTCCCACCCTCCCTTTCATGTGTTAAAAGTGAGTTGAGAAAATGTCAAGCTGGTGCTGGTCAAAGGAACTTGTTCTTCCTTTCTTCCACTTCCTTTTATTGCCTCGGTGCCCTCTCCTAGCCCACGTCTCCCAGGCTGCGCTGGAGAGGAGAGGGATACTTTTTCACAAAGAGCAGGTACAAAGGGTTCGGGCATGATTTTCCCCTGTTCACGACCTCTGCCGCTAAAGAAAAAGGCGCATCGATTACAGCTTTTGTCAATGCCAGGCAGCTGATCTAAAACATGTGATCCCTGCCCCGAGGTGGAGGTGGTGGTGGAGGTGACAGTAAAGGAGCTGCTCCTGAAGTAGATGCCTTCACCCGCAGGGCTGGGTTTGAACCAGCTGTCAGCATTCCCAGGAGAATGCGCTACTCGAATTTCCCTTGAGGGGCTTTAAACACCATTCACAGCATGGGGATGGTTTATTGGCTCCTACAACTCTTAGATGGGACCTTGCTGTTCAGCCCTTGGTGGAGGCAGCCTCTGGCCACAGACAGCACTTCGTGTCTCCCTGAGGAGAGGAGGAAGCCATCCTGCAGAGTCACTTCTGTGGAAGCACTCAGGTGAGGCTGCGGGTCATGTGTCCTGACACCTCTAGTTGGTGAGAAAACACTCCCAGCTCAGCTGGCCATCACTGGCTGTTTTGACTGGAGATACCTGAGTCAGACCAGTGCCTGGTGGAGGCTTCCTCCAACTCTTTTTCTGGTAGCTCTCCAGCTGATTGCTATTTTCCTTCTCCACCACAAATCCATTCTCCAAGCCTGACCCATCTTCCCTCTGCCCAGACTCCTTCCAGGAGAGTTATAAATAAACGTGGCTTTGACCTGAGTTTTGGAAATCCTGAGGCCAGAGTTCTTCTTGGAAATATAGTGGCCCCAGTGTACTTATCTCTTCCAGAGGCACCCAAAGATGGATGTGGACACTTATGTTTTAATTCAAAATGACTTATATGGCCTGTTTCCCTGTCATTCCTTGCTCTGCTCGTACCTATAGCTCACGGTGGCAGGTGAATACATCAGAGGGTTTCTAGGCTTAAGGAGAGAATGCAAAGAACTACCTTATTGGGCAATGCATATCTCAGTGCCATTGAAGTTTCTTACTTTGGCTCTGTAAGCTGATGAGGTCTGGAGGGATAGAGTGCTGCAAATCTTACTTCCATCAGGGAGGATGCTCTGAGCTCATCTGCGAGGACTGGGTCTCTCAGCTCTCATTTGTGTTCCTCAGCAGTCTCTGCACATACACCTCTTGTATAAAAACATTATTTCATCTCAGTGTTTTGATCCTGTACTACATTAAGAAAATGTGGATGCCTGAAGTCCAAGTGCTTTGAGAATTATGGAACACAAAGAGATTCAAGGGAAGTTGGCCCCTCTGACTAAATCTAAAAGCCACTCCCTTCTCATGACCCAAATCTAGCCCATGGTGCAAAAGTAGCACACAAGGCTCAACTGCTTTAAGTGAGTTTGAGAGCAAAGCCCCTACAGTTAACTTGTGCAGAAGTAGTTTTCTTATTGGATATCATATAACAGTCTATGAGCTACCCTTAAAAGTTGCTATTGCCTCTCCATTTTCAGGTGTCATTTGCCACTGCTGCAGTACTTGACTTAGGGATCCAGTGATTTTTATTTTTCTGTTAACCTGTATGTGTACACACACACACACAAACACATCATTTTTCCTTCTCACCAGTGATACACTGCAGTTACACTGTTAACAAACCGTCTGTTGAAGTGAAAATATCTCAGAAACTCATTGAACAAATCCAGAAGTTGCAAAAGAAATGTTGAAAGAAGAGAAGATGTTCAGAACTGTGCCTGCTGAAAGGATGAAAAACACAACATGCACACACACACACACACAAGCACCAAGGATTGCTGGTTCCTCTTTACCTTTGGGGTGAGTCTGAGACACAATTCCATGTTGCCTCTATGCTTAAATATTCTCACATCCTTAAGGCACAGCAATATCCTTGGTTTTTCTCTGTAAATTGATCCATTTTGGAAAATCCATGGTGAAATACTCTGTTTCAACTCAACGTGACTATTTATAACACAATTGTACAGCAATTCAGAGTTAGAAGAACCATTACTATAGAACTAAGTAACACTAGGTGATAAACACAAGAAATTAACAGAAAAATCCTACTGGGAGGAAATTATAGAAAAACCAACCCCATTTACCAACATATTTTTCATTGGAGTTGCTCTGATCATTTTAGAGAAGCTGGGGTGAGGCTGCCTGGGGACACAAGGCAGGTGTGTGGGTTCTGTGCAGCATTGAAATACTGCTCCTGAACTGCTCTGGCCAGGATCACCCATCTCCTCCCTGCTTCCAATCAACACATCAAGTGAAGGGGTTCTGCTGGCAGGGCTGTCTCAGCCAGGAGCTGCACCCCTGATCAAAAGCCAGCAGGAAGGAGCACTGCCCTGTGAGAGGAGGGGGCTGAAGCACAGAGCTGAGGTGTGACTCACCCAAACTCAGACAGCAAGGCAGGGAGATGAGCAGAGCTGGAACAGAGTACTTTCTTGCCTCATTTCTCAGCATAGCTGCAGACAGACAGCATTGCCACTGAACTGTGTATTCCAATGTATAATTACTTGCTTATTAGCTGGCTAGCTCATTATGCCAAGAAAGTTATCGGGAATGGGGAACAAAGACATTTCTCCTCTTCCTGCCTTTCAGACCAGAGAAATGACAGATCATACAACCTGCTGGGAGCCTCCACCTTCTCCACCCTTCATAGGCTGGCAGAGGTTGAAGTTTGATTGATTTCTCAGTCACATCTAGTCCTCAGAAGAAAGAGAAAAAGAGCTAATCATGCTAGCCTGATACTAAAGCCAGGGATTTGATGGCTGTTGCTATTGCTGCTTCCAGAGTGATGTGCTGGGCACGTGGGTGATCTTGTACTGAGCCTTGAAGATGTTGGGAGCAGCCAGCTTTACCACACACCATTGCTTGGTACCTCACAGGTGGGGAGGACTATGATATGGAGTGTCAGCCTGGGGTAAAGCCAAATGCAGGGCTGCTGGAGCCAGGATAGAGATTGACTTACCTGTTTTTCAGGTAGCCCTTTCCTAAAGCTTAAAAACATAATCCCCTCTGTTTAAACCTCCCTCTAGGGGCTCACCAGTCACTGCAGTGCTTTTAGGCATATCAATTCATGTCTGAAGTGTTGCACTCTCACCTTATGGGTTTCCAAAGAAGTTTGTCCATGCAGGTCCCCAGGTGGCTGCCCTCCCCTGAAGGGTGAGGCGCTTCTCCTTGTAAAACCAGCCCCTGCACCTTAACTTCCCCAGGCACATCAGTCAAGGGCTCTGAGCAGCAGCAGCCACTTCCCTATTAGCTATGCCAATCAGTAAAATTAGTGGGAAATAGCAGAATTTTCAGGTGGACCAAATCATTTCGATTACAGAGACAGAAGGAAACACTGCTGGCTTGATCTCCTGTTCTAATCAAAGTGCATTGTGAGGAGCAACCTCCAGTACTGATTTCTGATAAGCCAATAATAAACCATTCATTTCTATTTCACACAGAACAGTGCCATATTCCATCAGGATGCACAAACCAGTATTCTGAACTAACAAAACCCACTTGGAGTCAGATTTCCAGCTCTTCAGCAGCCCTAAGATTTGCAGGTAGACCACAATATCTGACTTGCTGGAAGGTTTCATGACATGTGATGCTGGCACTGAGGAATAGATGTCTCTGATTTTCCCACTCTGATTTTTCCTGATCTTTGGCAGGAAGAATGAGGGAGACAGGTGCCACCTCTCCAGCCAGCTTCAGAGAGGACTGAGGGAACCAGCAAGATGCAGATGAGAGGAAGGAGCTAGTGGGGAGTCAGGTAGCACTGACTCAGGAGTTAATGGGGTGGACAGAGAAAGGAGGGGCTGGAAAATGCCTGGGGGAGGGATGTAAGAAGGACAGTGGTGCAGCTTGAAGCATAGGAGGAGAAACAAGGACTGCTGGAAAGATGCTGGGAGCAAGTAGACAACAGAAGCTTGGGGCAAGCTGGGATGCAGAAGCACTGCTTGCTGGGGCAGGGTCTGGTGGCCCCTGGCTGGGCTGAAATGTGGTCCTGGGCTGTGGGTATGGCAAGGGGAGGCTTGCTGGGGGGAGGCTGGGCAGGGTTCACAGGACCTGGCAGCTCAGCCCCTTCCTTCTGCCCAGCTAGCCCTTATTTTTCTCCATTCCACCTCTGTGCACCTCCTCACTTATCTCACACCCTGCTTTAATTCCCTTACAGTCCCACCCTTGCAATGAAGCCAGTGGAGCTGGAAGAGCTGATTTGAAGGGGGAGTCAGGGAAGAATAAGGTGAAAAGTGTTTCCTTGTGCCTGAAGATCCAGTCCAGCTGCCCTGGGCACACCTAGTATTGGGAGTAGCATGGACTTGGGTCATTGCAGCTGACAGGGGATGATCTCATCCCTGCTCCAAACATCCTGGGTGAGGTGTCTCATGTTAAATACTCTTCTGTATTCCCCATGTACCTCTGAGTCCCTGAAAACAGCAAAATATTGATAAAAGGTGCCCGAGAAAAAATATTTTACAAGAACCAATAGATGCATTTCTCTCTGGAAAATGAGCATTGGTTAATCAAGAAATTACCAATAAAAATTTCTCATATGAGCACTTTCCCCCCCTTGTTTGTCTGGCTAGAGGATCTCATTTCATTTTCAGACCGCAGTTCTACATTTATCATCCCTGATTTAGCAAATTGCCTGTTGCGGAAGCAATGTCTAACCTACCTTTATTTAAGATTTTGCAGGATAATGTGTTTATGTTGGACTCAGAGAGGCTCATGAAAAAGTGGCAAACATATTGCAGTGGAGGTAATATAAATGATTTTAGATTCAAAATATTCCTCCTCAAGTAACACTTTCAGAAAATATTGCATTGTCAGTAAGACTTAACTCTAAATCTTGAAGCAAGAGGAATTTTGTTGTCTTTCCCCTTTGCTTTTTTTCTTAACAGGGATCAGAATCAACCTTTCAATAAACCTCTCTTTGTAGTCAAAACAGAAGAAGGTGAAGATACCTCTTTCATCAGAGTTTGCTCAAGGCTTATTATCAGAGTAGGTAAAATTTAATTTTGCAGCCCAAAGATATTCACTTCACCCTTGGGCAAGCAAAGTGGGTCCCTCCCTGGATGTGCTTCTTATTTCCTATCCTCTTTATAGCATGCAGCTTGGAGGGGAAAGGCTGGACAGTGGGGTCATGCCTGCTGCAGCCACAGCCATCCCCACCTCTTCCAGCCAAGCAAACCAGGCTGCTGGTAGCCCCTGGCAGGCTCCCCCTTTGGCAGCCAACAGCTTTGCCCATGCTTGAAACTGCCCTGTCTGTGATAAAGTAGAGAAACTCGTATCTGCAAAGCTGAGTCTGGAATCTCATAGCAAATGGAGCCTCCCACTTCAATGGAAGGATGCAGATAACTGGGCTATCTTGTAGAAAAGAAACTCTTCTGCCCTACAGACTGCAATCAGTACACATGATGCAATCTCACTGTGCCTGGGTGGAAAGGGGAGTCTTGGGAATGGGGCTGGCTTGCTCACCCCAAGCAGAGAGGACTTCTGTGCCCTAGGCACACACAGCTAAACTGCAGGAGACTGGGACTCACACACATGTGGCCCCTTTCCTTTTGAGCTCTGTGGGAATACTATCAAGCTGATGATTTCCAGTGAAATCAATAAAAAAAATAAGAGGGCATCAACAAAATCATTAATAATTTCTCCCAATTATAATCTAGTTTCTTCAAATACAGCTGTTGCTGGTGCCTCCAGTCAGAATTAATGATACGGAAAATCTGAAGGACAATAAACAGTATATCCTTGAGCTAGCAGGACGTGAACAAACAGTAAACAAAAATGAAAATGTCAAAGGGGTTAAATCTTTAATAAACTACCGTTCCACTATTGTTTGATAAGCTCTCCTTCAGATATTACACAAATATTCTCGCTTACTTTCAGAGCCAGCCTGGTCTTTTTCAAGCCAAACACATTTCACAAGACAAAACTGTAGAGGAACTGAAATGGGCCTTTAAAAAAGAAACAGATTGTAACCTCATTCTTACATTTTAAAAGCAATAACATGAATGCATGATTACACATTCCTCATAGTTGGGATTGCTCATTCCTCATAGGTACAGAGCCTGTCCTGCATTCAGCACAGAGCTCACTGATGTTCAGTACATTCTGCTTGTTTATAAAGCAAAACGAGCAGGTACATATTGCAGTTGTTAATACCAAGGGTAATAATATACACACTCACATGCATCCACCCACACAAACACAGAGAGGTTAATTCCAATCTAAAAATATTTTGTATGGCAGAAAGAATACAAAATCATTGTCAGTGGAGTTGTTGGAAGACAGTGTCAGTTAATGGAAGTTTTGTAGTCTTAGGCACACTGTCCATCCTGTGCAACCGCTCTATTACCTCTTGTAAAGTACTTTATCAAATGCTTTGTGGTGAAAAATGCTACAATCCCTGTCTGTCTTAAATTAGCAAACAGCAATGCAAATGAAAGAGGCACATAGATGAAGGAAGGAAAGGATAAGGTATCTTAGGCCTGATTTTATGTCACAGGTGCATTTTTGTTACTTTTACACTTGTCATGAGTGACTCAAAATGCCAAATTCTAATCTTCCAAGGCACAGAGACAATCAATCAAAGGGGAAATGCAGAATTCCCAGTATCCAGCCTTCTCTAAGAAAGCCAGTCAGCTGTGTAATGCAAACTAATTTGTTTCAGCTTTTTTTTGTTTTTTTTCCCTGGTTCATATATATATACACATCCAGTGGGAGAGAGAGAAAGAAAACAAAGTAAAGGGAGAGGAAGAGAGAAGCTACATCTACACATATCTATAACTGTTGGAAGAAAATAGCTTATATGTGGAGCTAGACCTGGAGAAGGTGGGACTGCTCTACAATTCCCTTGGTGCACTGCAATTAAGATTGGTCCAAACATATAATAAATAAAATACTGCATGGAAGACAAAAATCAAGGCATGTTTTTAACAGTGTGGTGGGGAGGGGAAATAGCTGTAGATTCTGGCTGGGAGAAGCAGATGGTGATGAATTATGAGAATAGGGCACTGCTGCTGCTGCAGCCGCTGCTGCAACTGCCACGGCTCAGCTCTTTTCCATGTGAAAGAGGAGCCCCTGGGCAGCCACAGATGAGTCAGACTCATGTGTGTACAGGCATCTCTGGAGAACCCCAGGTTTTCCCTTTAGTTTGTGTGACACTGCTTCAGGGTTTGAAGAGAGTGGCACAGCCCCCACATCCTGAGAACACCCTTTCCCCTGCACGCACTTTTCCCAGTGTCCAAGATGCCCTGACCAGCACAGTGTGGCTGGCTGGCATCATGCAGGAGGAATCTCTACAGTCTCCAGGCAAGGGTGATATTGGCATCCTCTGTGTGGTGCACCAAAAGTCCTCAGTGATGCCGAGGTGCAGAGAAGGAGCTATTGAGGACACCCACGCTGAAGCCACCTTGCTTGCACTCCTTGGGAAGAACTGCACCCAAGGGTGTACAGCAGCCACACTGCAGAGCATCAGGATTTGGCTGACACACTTAAACATGTAGGTTACCTGTCAGCACTGGTGAATAGACCCCTGTGCTCTGGGAGACACCACAGCCCCGGAGCAACGCTGAGCAAAACTCCAACGAACAGTGGAAGCAGAAGGAGAGAGTTCTGAGCTGGAGACTGGCCAAAGTACACATCCAGAGCATCTACAGTGTGAGAAGCTCTTGCCTGCTTGCAAAAGAGAATCTATACCAGCACTGGCACCCTGGATTGCTTTTTTTTACAGAATATGTAGATGTTGGATTGAAGCTGAGATGTTTCCTATCCTCAAAAGACTATTTTAAGCTCCACAGAGAGCAGTTGTTGAACAAGCTCTGTAAATACAGAGGAGCAGTAGCAAATTCATTTCACCTTCTTAGCTAATGGCTTCCCATTCTGGAAAGGAGATTCCTGAGGAAAGAAACAGTGTCTGCCACCAAGCCTGACCTGAGCTTCCTTGCAGCAGGTTGCTCCCTTCAGCAGGTGGGACGGAAAGGGGCTACCTGATAAAGGTGTCTGCCTTCCAATACAGGACTGCAGGCTGAGGTCTCTGGTAAAGGAGAGGAGATGAGCTGGGTGAGGAATTATTGTTTTCTGTTCTTTGATACCTTCTGGGAAAAAATTAGGGATACTTAGCTGCTGTCACACAAACATTTTATGCAAATCTTATCTTTATCTTCTGCATACTGGTACACAATTTGCATCTGATTATCAACTTTGGGTCTATTGTTTTATTCTAAACAGAATTCTTGCTGCTGAAAGGTGTTAGATTGACAACCCCGGTGAATAAAATCATCTCATCATCTCTCTATCAAGAGGGTAAGAGAAGAACAGCTTCTCACACAGGGCTCTGCCATTATTCCCCAGCCAGGGCCAGCAGTGAAGATGCCAGCCCTCAGCATCTTTTGAGCCTGCCAGCTGATGCATAGCAGAGCTATGAATATGGAATCCCTGTGAACTTTCTACAAAGACAACCTAAAATCACTTTAAAAGGCAGCAAGGCTGTTGGGTCAGACTCACATGTGCTACACACACAAAGGGTTCCAGCACCTAGCTGGTTCTGGAGTCACACCCAAGGGTCATGGAACAGTTTGCATGGTGGGATCTTCACACCCAAAATGAAAACCTTTACACTCTTGACTTAGATGAGTGGAGGTATTTGCTCCCTTAGCACATGCACAGATATTGCCAGCTGGATGCAGCCCTGCCTCCAGCAGCAGCATGCTGAGTCCTGTTCCTGACTGTAGCAGGGTGTCTTGCCCTGTGTCTTAAGTTAAAAATATTTGCCTGGAGCTAAAGTGTTTCAAGTCCACTGGAGTCAGTGACTTGACTGTCCTACTTCAGTTTACCGTGGCTGAGAATTTGTCCCAGGTACACCACATTAGCAGGAACATTTTTGGAAGCCCCATGCAGGAATCATGACAAGCAGAGATCATGGTCTTCAAGTTTTGCAATATGTGGATCTTATCACTTACCTCTTCTATCTCTGGAAAGATACTTTTCTTTCAGAGTGCCTTCCCCTTCCTCATTCTGGGGAAGAACAGGGAGCTATTCACAGTAGCTGCAGGATGAAGTGGGGACTGAATCAATCCTGCAACACCAGGCTGCTTCAGTCAAGCCAAAGGATGAGGACAAACGAATGTTAACCTGATTCTTGGACTTCAGCAATCACAGCACTGAACTGTCCACTTGACTTTGAGGTGGATGCCTGCTCTAGCTGTATTTGTCTGCTGATAAAATATTCAGGCCCAGTAACAGCTGCTTCTGTAAGAGCACCAGATTAAGACAAATAATGCAGACTTAGTGCTCTTTACATGGATTGCATGGGCTGACCCTTCTGCAGTATACACACCCACAAATCTTCTCAGCTCATTACCTCATGGAACACGGCTGCTCTGTGTGAGGACAGGAGCCTGGTGACACCTCGACAGAATTCCAACATGACATGCCAGGTCAGAGATGGAAGGAGCTGACAGAGCTCAGGGCCTGCCTTGGTGGGAAGGTGGATCCTGTCAAAAGATGCAGCCTCAAGAAGAACACACGACAGCCCTGATGGACAGGACCCTTGGCGTTGTGGAGGAGCTCATTAAGAGATCCCTCATTACTTCTGTTCTTTTTTCTTTGCTGTCACCCCTCAGTATTTCACTTCTCTTCTTCTCTGCACAGCCAGTTTTGGGTTAAGAAGGGAGGAATATGCATTGTGTAAATAAAGCTTGTTGTTTTTCTTTAAAGTATGTGAGAAGGCTTTGAAAACTTGACTGTAGCCATGCCCAATAATCTCAACTTTCTGCTCTATTTCTCTGGTTAACCTTGCTGACTCAAAACAACAAAAAGCATAGCCTGAAGGAAATAGTGCTCAGTGATTTCTTAACTTTCCAATGGCATTTTCCCAGAGATATTTTGTTTTTGATCTTTGAAGTCCATTCCTCTCTTTCTTTGTGGATTCCCACTGAGACAAAATGACTTCCAGCCTGCTTCCCCAGGCCTGCATGGGGTAGGAAGCATGGCTGCCTTCCCCAGGTGATAACAAGAATAACAAGATAACAAGAAGGAAGAATCAGTGAGGGGGCTGCTAAGATGACAGCAGTAAACAACTGAAAACAGAGATGTGTTTTGTTTTCTTCTCAGAAGATAGTGGGAGTTAGATCTTCCCTCACACGTGTCCTAGTTAGAAAATGACAACATCATCTATTAGGATTTTTGTTATTTTTATAATTTAAATATTAGGATTTTGCTCTGCCCATCTGATAAGATTGAGCAAGTTTCTTTTTCATATTTCTTTTCAGTCAACTCAAAGCAAATTTTCTTTTCCCCCCACACTTGTTGCCCCTCACCCCTAGCTGCAGTTACAAACTGATTGGCTGGAGAAGGAAGTGATGGGAACTTCACATTTAAGTCAGGCTCCTGACAAGCTTTGCCAAGATACCTGCCTGGAAGAAGAGGGTGAAATGTGCCAACAAGATCACTTGAGGTGAGGCAGACACCCTTCCTCACTCCATTCCTGCTACAGAACTTCTCCTCCCTCGTCTGAGCCCAAAGAACTGTGGCTTCCTTGCCAACCTCAGACACTTTTCCACATGCTGGTCAACCATCCCAGGGCTGCATGGCACAGATAATGCCTCTGCCAAGGTACAAATCCTGAGTGTGAGGAATGTGATGGAGAAGGGCATTTGCCAGCTGTGAAGTGAGAACCACAGCACTACAGCATATAGCAAGCTGAAAACAGGAAAGACACAGCTGGGAGATGTCTCTGCAGGCTGAAAACAGGAAAGACACACAGCTGGGAGGTGTCTCTGCCATCTGTCCCATAGGTAGGGTTTTCATCCTGACCAAGCCAGCAGAAACACCATGTACCCACCCACAAGGATTCAATATCACCACCTCTGCTTCTGTCTCATCTCTAAGGAAATTTCTTCAGGGGATGATGAAGAAAAAGATGTTCTGTTTCCATACACACCAGCCCTTCCATCATGGATGTGACATGTAAAGAGAGGGAGAAAGGACTGTATAAAGAGGCTCCTTGAACATAATTGGAGAACTGGACTAATTTGGCTTGTCTTTATAAACAGTCCAGAGCTGGGCACTAGACTTACCCACAACAGATAGAAATGAGTAACTACATAATGAGGTTAAAATATTCATTAAGCTAATTGCATGTTAATTAAGTAAATGATGCTATTAGGGATCCATTGAGCTCCATCTGTGTGTGCAAACAGGAGTGAGAATAATCATATTAGAAAGCAGGGGGAAAGATCATGGCAGCACACAGGCACCAGGGGTGGAAGGGACAATCAGTGGGGGAAGTTCCAGGTCCTGGGGGGACTACAGCTGTGAAAAGTGGAGTGGTCTCATGAGAAGAGGGGGCCTGGTCACAAGAAATCCTAGGTTCTGTTGCCAGCACTGCAGGTGGGCATATCATTTTCCCATGCTCTGCTTCACACATGTAGAACATGGACCATAGCTTTGTCTCAAGTGAGAAAATTAATTCAAACTCACCTTCACTATTGTGTCTCTTGATTCTATCAGAATTGCTTGCAGGGGCAGAGATACATCCCCCCAGAAAAAGCAGTAGGACTCAAGCCAGCAGGCCATAAGGCATCAGAAAGATCTGCTATTGAAAATGGCCAACAAGAAGGCTAAAAATAAGGAGGCAGAATAACTCTTGCCTTCAAACTTCCTCTGTCAGCACCATGGAGGACAGTTTCTAATAGGTACTTTCTTGAGAAAAAAAATTCCATCTGACATAATTATGGCCAGTGTTCTATATGGCAGAATAGAGAAAAAGCCTACATATTTCATGTTAAAGTTCATTAATAATGAAAGGCAGGGGTTAAATTATATAACTGCCAACCTAATGTTAAATAATATTTTCAGCAGAAGGAAAGGGAGATGGGACAACTCCATAACCAACACGTTTATTTCAGCTCATGAATAATTTAGGCGAATAATACAACAGCTTTTTAAAGGGGAGAAGATTTGAGGAGGAGATTGGGTTAGAAAGGACTAACACTGCATTTGGAGATTTGAAGGACTGGGAGAATAATTCATAATCAATCATTCATTCAATTAATTTGTCCTTTCTTTCAGGCCATTAATGGGCAGATTGTTCTTTTCTCAAATGCACTTACAGTTTGAAGTTACTGGAATAAATCTGGTCCATGGTCTCCCTTGCATGGCCAGAAAGGAGACACTGCACAAAATGGAAACAGTTTTGGATGAGGAGATCATCTCCCAGTGGACTTCTGATCCTGGACTAGTTCCTCAAGTCCTTTTTCTATGAATCTAAATTTAATATTTTGTCATTCTCTTGCAATAATTGTTTAAAATTTCTTCCTGCCCGGGTAGACCTGGCAGCTCACCCCAGTTATCCTGCATGGGTACAAAGTAGAAGGCAAAACTGAACTGAACATAAATGAAGCAGATTCATTAAAAATTTTAGATCATTGTTAATGAAAAATTAGTTTATTGTATTAGCTTGTCCCCAGTGAAACTGGCATTGTACCAAACAGCCCCTCTGACAAGTGGGAAGGAGAATTGGTTAAGTCATTCATACTTCTGCAGTGAAACCTGACAGATGATGCTTTATCCAGAGGCTGATTATTGTCTTGGGAAAAACAAAAATATCCCTGTAGATTCTGCCAAGTGCCCAAACATATGTGCTCTGCTGTGCAGACCCAGGGCCTCCCAGAAAGACTCTGGCTCATGAAGGATGCCCAGGAGAATTGGCACAGCCCTTCCCACAGCTCCCAGATAAAACCTGTGCAAAAGTTAACCAGATTTCTGCGAGTGGCTGGAGCTGTTGGCAAGAGCTCTGCGTGGGTCTGGGGATGATGATCCCTGCCTAACAAAAGAGCTCTGGTGCCCAGAAACCATCCCTGTGACTGACTCAGCAGGAAGCCTTAATCCTGATTATTTTATGGCTCTTAGAGGCCTGTGCCTAATGATTTTTGTCTGGGTTGTCTGCCCATTTCCAGGTAGATAAATGTCTGTGTAGCAAAAACAGAAGCCCTGTTTGGCACTGAGATTCCTGCCAAGCCAGGGATCTCAACAGGCAGCCTCAGGGCTCCTGCTCAGCTCAGTCTCCACTCCACATCCAGAGAAAGCTGTTTTGCAGCAAAGGGACACACAGCCAAGGAGGCACAAATACATGTTGCTTCTGCTCTGGTAGTAGGAATAAGCAAAGAACACCCATCTCCGAGGGTACTAATTAATTCTGCATAACATTCTCCCCATTTAAAGAAAAACTATAAATAATAAAAATGTCTGAAAATATTTCCATTAGGTTTGGAACGCAAGTGAAATCTCGGGTATCCATATATGTAGGCAAAATTAAGAATGAGCAATAATGAATGGGGGGGGGTGGGGATGTGTGAGCAGGAAATACTGTTATTTTATCTGAACTCTTTTATGGGATTGGAGGACCTAGTAAGTCTTTTCCATCTCTAATTTCTCTGCTTTACCTATCCCTAGTTTATCATTAAGAAATCACTCACACAAATTCTATTAAGTATTTAACATTTTCTTTCCTGTAGCTCCCTGCCTCACTGACTCTTCATCCCATTTCAAATCTCAGCTGACAACATCTCTTACCTCTCTGGCTTCCACTTCTTCACCCTTTAGACTATTAACTCAGTAGGTGTGTGACTTAATCCACGGAAATACTTTGAATTCTCTCTTTCTTGCAAAGGAGACCCAAAATGAAGCTGTAGTGCAGGGCATTACCAAAGCCCAGCTGCTGGCTGCACACTTGTGTGCTGCAGGGGATTAGCCCTCTGCTCTGTCAGCTCTGATGACCCCAGTTCAATGCTGCATTAAATGAATGCAGGAATGAAAATGAGGTTTTACTTCCCATTGTTTGTGTTCACTGGCTAGGTACAACATATGGGGCTGAGTTTAGCAGAGTGCATTCATGAGCTTGGGATGGGAAGAAGCAGACTGTGACCAGAAGAGGGAAAAGACTTGTGCAATGAGGAGTTAAGGGCTGGAATAGCAAAATGGGTTGCAGGATGAACAGCAGTGGTGCACAGTGGTGCTCAGTCTCAGCCAAGAATTACCACTCTGCTGGGCTTTGAGAAGGAAATTTTAGCCGCTTACCACCTTGGTTTGCTGGGTTTTCTGCCATTAGTCTTCTGGGTTTTTGCTCTCTCTGGCATATGCTACCCTCCCTTCCACATACACGTTAATGCAATTATATGTAAACTTGCTCAAGTTGAAAACCAATGTTCTACAAAGGCTCAGGAGCAAGTCCCTGCTTAGTGCATAATTACATAATACTTGGAGTAATTTTCCTTTTCCTCTGAAAATGCTCATTGGCTCTGATTTTTCTATCTGCAGATTGTAAACTCATAATTAGCAGTAAATTACTCACACAAGTGACAAATCATGTACTTTCAAGTAAACAGACAAGATACAGTTCACAAATTGCCTCATGGTGGCACAGGCACCTGGCTTTTCCTGCTTCCATCTATCCCACTTGTGAGAGGGATGGATGGGTCAGAAAACATTTCTTCAAGGAGCTTGGATGGGGATGTCATCAACTGAGTTACCTCAAAAAGCTGTAACAGACAACTGCTGAGCTGGTGCTGGCCATTCCCTGAGGATTGTGTGGCTTGGCTGGGTGTGAGAAGGAGAGCCTGTGGAGTGGAATCTCAGGAGCAGAGGGTCTCCCTGCAGCCAACCCAGAGCGTCTGAGCACATCAAGAAGCTCTCGATGCAGCAATTAAACGTCCCCTCTCAGGCAACAGGGAAAAAATGTGGTCTGCAAAGTTGCTGCAGAGCACTGGAGGAAAATCAAGGTGCTAAACTATTGTGGAACAAGGGCCAGGCCAAGCCCTGAGGGTGGAACAAAGTTCTTAAACTGTGTTCTGGTTTCGGGCAGTGCTGCGCGATGAAGCAGTGCCAACACAATTTGTTAATCACAGATAATCCTGGTTGCTGGGGGCAATAGCCCAGAGTGGGTGGACTTCAGGGCAAACAAGGCAGTTATTTTCCAGTTTTAAGAGCCATCAGCTGAGAAATGGCTTCTGGAAGAAGCCCCTGATCATCTACACTGACTGGACATCTGTCTGAGACTCAGAGAATGGCAACAGACCTATTAAACTTATTAATGAGCTGTATGTTTTCAGGGATCTGACCCCATGGTCATCAGTGCCTCTACTACATAGTGAGAGGGTGTCTCAGGAAAAATTGCCACAGCAATTATCAGAGAAGTAAATATGACTACAGCAAAGAAATTTCTCCTGGGGTTAAAACAGTGTTTTTTTGGGAATGTGTAAATGCAAAGGAGGGATTATTGGAACATGCCATTAGCAACAGAAGAATAATGTGAGGAGGTTCTGCATGAGGGATGTTGATTAGGGCTAGAGTAACTTTCAGGAACCAGTATGTACAGTGGCAGAGTAAACCCTGTTCCCTGAACACTGTCATGGATGCTGCTGTGAGAGTGTAGGCATAAGCAAATGCAAAAATCATATTCTCATTTCATCTTCACTGGAAATTCAGAGGGGAAAACACATAATCTACTCAGCAGCAGAAAATAACAGAAAAAGGAAAGAAAAGACGTTAAAATAGAATTTAAAAAAACCAAACAAAAACCCCCCAAACAACAGGAAAAGATTATACGAAAAAAATTGAAACCAGAGGTTGCTGTTGGCCTGGGATCATAATCCCTTTGTTATTACATATTAATATGTAAGGGATGTTTGCAGGGAAAGGATTGGATAAAACAATTAATCTAGAACATCCATCCAAACAGAGGCAATTCTTTCCTAAGCATAGCATCATGTAAATGCATTGGAAACAGAGCTGATCACAGAATCATTTCATGTAGAACTCACTCACATTTTTGGAGGTGGGCTGAAATTTTTCAATATATATACATAAATACATATTTTTAGGAATACTGTGTAAGTCCTTGAATAATAGTACTTTGCACTATTGCGGCAACTTCCTTCTGAAGAACTCAAAGAACTTTACAAAAATGAATGGAGCAACTTTCTCCAACCCACTGTGAGGGAGATAACTGCTTGTGCCTTGTTATACAAAGGGGAAGGAGGGGAAAGAGCAGGACAGAGTAGTTAAGCAATTTGACTAAAGTTATGCAGTACATCCAATGGTCTGAATGAATTTAAGAAGGAGGCTGCTAAGTTGCTGCAGAAAGTATGCAGCCTGGCTGATATCAGCTCTAAGGAGAATCAGGGGGTGGCAGATGTTGCAGCAGCCCTCTGAAATAGGTGTTTGGGAAAGCAGAGCAGGAAGTGTTAGTTACCTGTGGTGAAAACAAGAGTGACAAAATATCTGGAAGTTGCAGATATAGCAGGGACTCTGGAAGGGCATTTGCAAAAACCACTTCAATCTATTAGCACTCTTTGAGCGTGTCAGCAAACATGGGACAAATGAAAATTGTCTGCCTGTTTTCACTTGGATTTTCAAAGCATTCTCGACAGGATCCAAACAAGAGAGTAGGCAATCAGGTACTCTATTAATGAGAACATCATGCCATGGCAAACAGACAAGCTGGCTAAGCATCCAAAAAAAACACTACGTAATTTAGCATCAAGTCTGCCATTTCCAATGCAGAAAAATACTAGTAGCAGTGTGCATCTATCTCTGAGAAATATCTCTGTTGGTTTGTAGATTAATGGACAATGTGGTAATGGCAAATAGTCAGTAAGGTGGAGATACTTGCAAATGGTAAATATTCTTTGTCAAGCCTAAAGAAATCAACCACGTAATGGGGCAAAGTTCCCTGGTAATAAATGTACATTGGAAGGATTCATTTGAAGTATCCATATCTGTTCCTAGGGTCAAAATCAGAAGGATCTGAAGTCCTCTGAGGCTGCAGTCTACATCCTCGTAGCATCATGCTCCTCCAGGATCAAACATTGCTCTCCATTTGTTGGTGCATGCATAGGGAATAGGGTGGAGTTACTTACCAAAACTGGTGTGAGATCAGTAGGAAAGAGCATTATGTCCAGAATGCTGTGTTCCATTCTGTATTTGAAGAAAATTATAGCAGAAATCAACAGGGTCCAGAAATAGCCAACACAATTGTTTCAAAGAATAGCATGACTTTCATGTAGGAAGCAAATTAAATGGCAGGTGTATTTATTTTAAAAATCGTATGAATAAAATAGGCATTCAAAATAGTTAGAATAAATTATGTCGAAAAGAAAATTCAATGTTCCTATTTACCTTGTCTTTCACACTCTAGCACCAAAGGCACATCTCATTAAACTGAGAGATAGGGAAAGTGTTCCATCAAAGGGAATACTTTTCCTCAGGCGTCCTCATTCACCTGTGGAAATCTCTTCTACAAGATATCTCTGAGGTGCAGGATGTGGAAGGATTCAAATAAGATAGAGATATTTGTGGATATTGAAATTTTCCAGATTTACAATAGAAGAAGTTAAGATACAAATGATGAATATAAAAGCTTCACAGTTTCACACTACAGCATGTCAACCAACCACTAATGAGGGTGCTAGGGAAGCTATTTCCCTAAGCAATGGTTATCCTTAACTGTTCAGCATGAGATTCTGTGAGCCTTCCTTTGAAATTTCTGGTACCCATCAATATCAAAGACAAAATACAAAAAAAAATGAATAATTGCTCAGATCAGACGTGGCATTTCCTGTGTTCTTGAACCTTCTTTTCCTCTATTTCTTTCTGTCATCAAGGCCAACCTTCCTGTCATCTAAAGTGCATGGAGGTACAGTTGAATCATTTAACATTTCTATCCGTGGTTTTTTGGCTCTTTTAAGCAATTGAACTCATGGTGCCCAGCATCAGCCTCACTGCCAATTTTGACTTGACCTGGTCACAATTTTGCAAACACTGTCAATGCCAGAGCAACAGCTGAAATGGAAATTTTAATGATGTTAATGAGTAAAAGCTTAAGCTGTGCTTCCTGCACCTGGGCAGCAAAAGAGCATTTATAATTACTTGCTGAACAAGCCTCCTGGCTGCATTCTATCTGCCCCAGGCAAGCAGTTAGCTGAGGTTCTCTCCTTTCACCAAGATTATTTTTGAGTGAATACTTCTGCCAGTGAAAGCTGTTGGATTGACAGCTGTGGAGGCTGAAGTCCTCTATTATGTGACAGAAGTGAAAAAAATCTGTAACAACAGTTTTTATTAGGTCACCTAGTTCATCCCTCTGTCAACACAGGATTGTTCGTTATAATACATTCTTGAGTGATTTCCACCGCCCCTATTCTCCTCCTCTCTTAAATATAAATCCCTGGGTCTTTTCCATTTTGCTGCACAGTCTCTTCTTTACTGACATTGTAGAAAAAAACCCCTGTGTGTGTGAGTGTGAAGATATGCATGTGCATCTTCCAGGCTCCCAGACTTCATCAGAGAACGGGCAACAAGAAAGTTTGAAATCTGCAGGGAAGATGCTGAGAAAATATCAGATAGCAATTTCTGTGGCACAATGATTTTCCTCCTAGAAGCATCCTGAAAAACAGTGTTCATTTCCTTGCTCTGATGTTAATGCACCACAGATATTGTCTGAATGATCACCACCTTTATACCAGCAGAGCACCCTTAGAACTTATCATAGCAACTTTGCATTTGTTCAAACAGAGAGAATTGAGGCACAGGGGGATTAAGTGTCTTGCCCGAGCTTACAGTGGGTGAAAGGAGTCTGCTACTTTCTAGACCAAACCCTTAAATCCTCCCTGGGACTGGTTGAGTAAAATTAAACTATTGTTTTGTAGTCACGTATTTACAAATAATTCCAATAGTCAGCAGCAATTACCATACACCCTTTCTTATCAGAATCCTTTCATGCTACCAGTCCTTGTACTGGAGCAGTCCTGTGCTGGATAGCTTCCTCCAGAGAGGCACTCTGAACACCCTTAGCTTCAAGAGAGCATTACCAGTATATAAAATGGCCAAGACTACTGTCCCAGACATGATCCAGTTTGATTAGCATTTGGGTTCCTGACATTTAACTCTATACATTTGGTTTATAAAAGGATCTCAGCTGGCCAGTGTCAAGCAGCAGCCAAGTGTGTTCAGTCAGGGAATCACAACGGATTTATTTATTGCTGTGATAGTGCACATGGATGGATCCTAGACTGCATGCCCAAAAACAGAGGGCATCTTCTGCTCTCACACTACAGACCATATGCCCATCATGCAGTCATCTCATGCGGAAATTCCCAGGCTTGCACGTCATGATCTCGCTTTGGTTTCAAAGGCACTGGAGCCTCCCTGTGTGGTGCTGGCTCCAGGGAGCTGGTCCTGCTGGGAGCAGGCTGCTGGCATTGCTGTGCCACTTCCATGACCCGAGCTGTGTTCCCATGCCACTGCCTGCTGCTGGGCTCGCTCAGCACTTCAGCACAGCAGTGCACTCTGCAGTGTGGACGTGCCCCCAGGTCACTAGCCAAAGTCATTTTATTCCTCCCAGCTCATGCCATGACAACAGTGCAGCATCCAGATGTGGTTATCAAAAAAGAGGGTGATTACAAGAGGGTGCAACAGTCTTGAGGAGCCTGTACAAGAGAAGGGCTGTCTCAGGAGAGTCAGAGCATGAGTAGAGCTTAGAAAAAAGACAAAGACTGGAGACAGCCTCTGTTGGGATTTCACTGTGCAGGAGAAAGCTACATGCTACATGAGCCAGAGCAGCAAAGGAATAAAGGGTATTGGAAGTGAACCTTGCTGAAAAAGAATCAGCAAGGCACTTTAAAGAAGGTGAGAATCTGGGTGGCAAACAGGGGTTGTGTCAGATATCTGAATCAAGCCTGGCCACCTGGCCTCCTTCTGTCTTATATCGTTACTTTGCACTCAGCAGAACAAGGTCTGGCTCGCTGTGCTGAGACACCTGGAGCCTGCCTGAGCCTGGAAGAGATGCTGGGCCTGGCTCCCAGCCACCACATGCACCACAGAGCAGCCAAGGACTGGAGCTACAAGGACCACCCTGGGGTCTCATCCACACCTTACCCACAGTGCTCATCCAGAATCACACTATCTTATGCCCTGGCAAAATTCATGCCCTCTCTAAGTGAACAATTTCCAAAAGAGTAACACAAGTGATTCATTCTGTCTTACAGTCTTTCACATGTAAATATTTTATATTCCTATTGAATATTTTTAGATGATTATGAATTCTTGATGTGATGAGGACCTTGCTATGAAATGCAGGCAATACCAAGGACTCCACAAGGAGGAAAAGCATCCAAGAATAAAAAAAAGATATTACAAACAAGAAATTAGAAAGAGCTGGGGTAAAAACATAGGCACATACCACTCTTTCTTTCTCCCTTGTCTGCATATTTTCAGAAACTTTCTGGAGCTCACACAATGAGCTTTGCACATGGGTTGATATGGAATTGGCTGCCTCTCACCCCTTCCCTCCCTTTCTCTCTCTCTCTCTTCTTCCAATTCAGATTTTGTTTCACTGTTCCTGTTGAAAAATGCAATACCAATAGCCCGAGGGACCCAGGACTGAAATCACTCCAGAGCTTCTGCTCTATCTGCAGTTTGGCTCTTTTTCTGCAGTACACCCAGAAACCCAGACTGAGCCTCTGAATCCATGTAGTAGAGTGGGACTGAAGGCAGAGAATTTCTACAAAAGAGATAGACCCTGAAAGGATGTGGACAAGACAATGATTTTTTAGCCCTGGTATTGATATTGGCAGTATGAGCTTCATGTACAAGCACCAAAATGCCTCAGTGCCAACAGGGGAGATCTCTGCTAGATTGCAGTGATCTCTCTTCTAGGTCTCAGTCATCCAGTTGGTCAGAAGGATGTGCACACATCCAGAAGTGAAGGGTGAAAAATAGTCTCAGTCAATTTAGGACAAAGTTTGTCAGCAGAAACCTATCCTCCTCACTGAACTGAACTAAGTAATGTGAGTTATAATTTATGTCTTACCTATGTATCCATACATAAGCTTGGCTTCTCTTCCAAAAGTCCATTTGTAACGCCAATTGTTTCTGTGATGTCCTGACTGACAAGATGTCAGTGTCTGTGTGTCACCACGAGCCAGCTGAGGTCTCACCTGCTGCTCCAGATCTAAAAGTACATTAGCCTAAGCCTATCCAAAGGGCATGCAGTTTGTGTTGTTGGTATGTCTAGCTAAACTAGGAACAATAGTCTTTCCAAGGTTTCTCTGGGATCCTTGTTTTCCCTTGTCCAGTGTCCCAGCAATTGCATCTCCATAGAAGACCTATGACAAAGAGTCACACTGCTATCTGTACAAGAATAAGTTCTCAAAGCCAGTACAGAATACAAAGATGCCTTAGCCTTCTTTATGTGGTGAGAGAAGAGGGCATTCTCTTTGTCAGAGACAAAGTGAATTTGGACAGGCCTAAACTAAAAAGCTGACTCAGAAAATGCTTCTCTGACCCATCTTCCAGACCTGTCCACCTCAGCTCATGCTTCCCTAAGTAGTTGTCTCCAAGTTCAGCCTCCCCATGACTGACTGCTTAGCATGTTTCCTGCAAAGACAAAACATCCCACTGTCTACCAGGGAAATGTGGCCAACCAGCACAGCAAGGGAAGTCCTCAGCTGAAAAAGCCCAGATAAGGATTGCACAAAGGACCCTGGTTATCTGGTCCATGCCCTGCTGGTATCAGAGTCCTGCACTGAGCATTAGGGCTTCCATGTGTCCCCAGGGTGTAGTACACTGACTTTGCTTGAAGTGCAATTTAAGATTGATGAATTCACACATTTTAAATCAACTGCAAGCATCCGGGCTGGCCCCTTGATGGAGGCTATTAACTTAATGAAACTGAAAGGCTGTGAAGTCAGATAACAGGCATTAGAGTCTTTATTTACCTAGAGATTTAAGGAGACCTTTCTGAGATAGCTCATGGCTTCTCTTTTGGGAAGTGTAAGCTACTGCCTAGCAGCACTTCCCAGCACGTGTACACATGCACTCAAGCTGCCAGGAAGGCCCTGAGTGCTGACAAGTGCTCATTCCCTCTCAGGTTGGCTGACAAGTGGCACATTGCAGCACACAGAGAAAGGTTTATTTTAAAAGCCCAAGTTTTCTGCTGCAGTGGCTGTCCAGTGTGAAAGGAAGGATACCCAGCAAGCACTGAGGTTCCATGTAGCCAGCCTCCCAAAAATGATGCAGTTGGATGACTAATGGATGGGATGGTCATGACCAGGCGTGTGCAAATACACTCAGCAAGTCTGCAGCAGGGCTAAGGGTAGAGTCTGACTCTCTCAGCTGCTGCCTGGCTCTGTTGGCCACCAAGCAGCACAGCCTTCCATCACACACTTCAAAAGGAAGAGCCCAATCAGTTCTCCAGCTGAGCAAGGCAATGTGTAGCAGCCCCTGGGATGGCCCTGCTCCCACCTCATGGTTAATGCATGCGGCGCAGCGCGCCTGCTCCTTCTGTGTGCAAACCTCGTCCGTTTCAGCTGCTATCAGACAGAGTCTCTCTGATAAGCTCACACATTATGTTTCCTGCCTCTCCCCGCTCCCACACACAGCTCCAGTGCCAGGGTGCACAGTTGGATGCTCGGTGGCTGCTCACGAGGCAGCAGAGCCTGGGCCATCTGGCTGGCTGCTTTCAGCAGGGAGAGCAGAGCAGCAGAGCAGCACCCAGCACGCACAGCAGTCCCCAGGCACATCTCACACACACAGAGGCAGTGCCATCAGTGGCACAAGCAGGGAAAGAGCAAGGAGGACCAGAGCAGAGGATGGAGAGCAAACAGATCTAATTACCCCCACAGCCACTTGCCTCCTGGGCAGTCAGTTCAAGAAGGAGAGAGGGTGTTTGGAAAAATGAAAATGCACCAGCCCCGAGTCCCTGCCTTCACTGCAGTCAGTTTACACAGCACTGAAATCCAACCAGACTTCATGAACCATGGAGATTGTGATGAGAGCTGTTAGAGTTAGGGAGCAACCTCCTGCCAGGCAATAAGGATGCCCTGCTCGTGAGGTAATCTGGAGGAACTGTCTCAAATGAAGCACTGGTGTTTGGATGTGTTTGTAGTTATGCCACCTTTATTCGAAAATGGACCCTTAATCAGTCATGAAATGAAATAGAGCAAAGTCTTTATGTAAGTCATTTTTGTCCTGGAAAACCCACTGCAGACCCTGGTGTATCTTGCTCAAATGTATTTGTGCTCCTCCCAGCAGCAGACAGAAGAACTCTCAGAAGCATGTGATAGAGGATTTAAATGTCAAAATAACTAAGGAGTATTAGGGAATTTATTTTGGCTAAATGACATATGTTTCAATTTGCACAAGGCTGAGGACTATTACATTTAAGCTCTTATGCAAATGATTTTTGCTCTTGTTCACCTAGATCTAGCCATCTAGATCTTTTTGTCAGAGAAAGTCAGGGGTTACTATGACACATACTATCTATTCAATTCTCTTTAGAAAAGTAGCAGTTAAAATTCACCTTTTAGATTCTTTCCAGTTTCAGTTTTCTTCTTTTAGTGATGTAATATCTCTTTGAATTTTCCTGTGGGTTGAATGCATTAGTTAGACTGTAGCAAACAGACTAAATTTAAATTACAGAAAAATCTTCCATCTGCAGGAAGTTTAAATCAAATATTACATGCAAGTTCTTGTTTATAGGCACAACGGAAATGCAAGCAAATGTACATATATTTTTATATATGTATTTAAACCCAAGAATCCATTGCTAGTATAATCGAAGTCTTAACAGTGTAATCCAAGAATAACACTCCAGATCAGACTATAACACAAAAAGGAAGCATACTTCTGTACAGAAAAAAACCCTCAATAATAATAATAATAATAATAATAATAACAATAATAATAATAATAATAATAATGTACTTTAAAACTTCTCAGTTGGCACCCCCTTTCCTGCTCCTGTGCTCCCCTTTCCACTGTTCTTCTGGGTCTTGATGGTGGTGCTTTCTCTCTGGTGGAAGGCATCTGTGTGTCTTCAACATCTGGAGTCCTTCACCAGAAAAATATTATGTTAATGTTGATGGTTCCTTCTTCCTCACCCTAGGGTCCTGGGGGGATCTATTTTATATATCTGTTTCTACTCCTTGCTCTTTTTTTCATTGGTCTGCCACCCCACATTACATCCAAATGTATTATCTATGGATAGATACTTGTTCCTTGCTCTCTTAGTTACCCAGCTTTACTGGCTTTGGCAGCTCCAGAGCACCTGTCCAGCTGCATTTCTTTACTGGCTGTTGCTGAGTGGTTTGTAGCCATGCAGCTTCCAGTGCCAACCTGTGACCCATCTCCTGCCATCCCATACCTGTACTCTCCTAAACCTCTTCATGCCTACAAAACTTACAGAGATCCACGTGCAGCACAGCCCTGCTGGTCCAGGCATTTTTGCCTCAGTGTTTTTCTTTACTGTCACAAAAATCTTGAAGACCAAACATAAAGACAGGGAGCTTTTCCTTTGAAATCCCTGTGGCTTTCATTCCTCTTACCTGCTGTCTGCCATCTCTAACTGAAGAGCATGGACCATGTCATGAGGATGGTGAAGTTGTACCCAGACTGCAAAATTTGTTTTTCCCCTGTCACCAACTTCCCAGCTGACACCAGACAAAAACACAGCGTGTGCCCTTTGTTTTTCCTGTTGTAAGGAAAGGATGACATTGCTTGTATAATCTCTGCAGAGACTTTGAAGGAAGGACAGATGCACTGACCCAGGTTTGCAGATGAGCTCTGACAACTCAGACAGTGAAGGAAGAGGCTAAACCATAGTAATTCTCTAACCAGTTTTTCACTGGTTGTAGGTCCTGGAGCAGAGAAAAGAAATCCTAGGGATCACCAACAATGGCAAATTTATGTAATCCCTTAGGGATTATCCACCTGCAGGGTGTAGTGAAAGCACAATGACTCCTCACTTTTCCCATATTCCTCATATGCTCAGTGCCAGGGATGTTTTGTGGATGATGACTTAATACACAAGACCTGTGCCAACTGAGTGTGAGGAACTCCTCAGCAGCCAGGTACCCATCCCCTCTGGCAGGACAACAGGATGGAGGAGGTCTGCTGACCTTTCAGAGGTCATAATAACAGGAGGAGCTGTAATAAGAGGAGCTGTCTCTCTTGCAGCCTCCCAGAGAGGGAATTCCTTGCTGAGGTTCTCATCCTAATTCACTGCTTCATGCCTCCTGGGCTGCAGCTACAGAACCATGCCATTGTGCTCAGAAACATTTCCAGTGTATGGCTTCTGCCTCCATTATTAGAAAATTGTGCATTATCTACTGGTGAGTGACTTGCATGGTAAAAGTCACCCACAGGGCTCTGTCCCTGTGCACACAGGGGGTGCAGCCTCTGGTCACTAAGATCCAGCACTTTGTTTCAAGCCACTGCAGACCACATTTCCTCTCCTTCACTGTGTCCTTCTGCCCATCTCATTCCAGCCAAAAGCTGTGTACCAAAGAGCTGCTCCTGCTAATCATGGTGCAGATGGGCAGCAGTCTTGTTGGCAATTGATGGATATATTCCAGGGGGGAGACAGCACAATTCAGCCTTTCAGTTCTCTGACACATCTCCTGCAGCAAATGCAAAAAAATACCATAATACAAAATAATTATATCTACTACATCTTACCTTTCAGCATTAGGAATAGTTATGGACCTGGATGCAGCCCATATCCTGAGTCAGGATTGTAAATTTTGTCTTTTCAACACAGCTGATAATAGGTATCAGAGAAAAAAGAAAAAACAAAAGAGCAACAAAATGATAATAATTCCTTCCCCTATTCCCTACTGGAGGATTTCTTCCCATTGGTTGTTGCAGAGCCAGAGAAATAACAGACTGACTGACTGACTGTCAGATTTTTTCTTTGGCAACTGGCCTGTCAAAGGCAGTGTCTTTACCCTTCTTTCTGTCTTGTGAGGCTGCTCCTTCCTGTGCCCTCAGCTTTGGTTTTGTCCTGCTTGGCAGAAGCAGCCAAGTCCTCATGCCAGTCTGAAGTGATATCAGGATGATTGATACAGGACTCCTTTAGCTCCACAGAATCACAGAATCACTTAAGTTGGAAAGCACCTCAGAGATCACTGAGTCCAACCTATGATCAAATACCACCTTGTCAACTAGGCCACTGCATCCCATCTCCAGACTTCCCTTAAACACCACCAGGTCCCTGGGCAGTCCATCCCAATGCTTAGCAACCTTCTCTGTGAAGAAATTCCTTCTGATGTCCAGTCTGAACCTCCCCTGGTACAGCTTGAGGCTCTGTCCCTGAACTTTTCTCTGGGGAAATGAAGGGGAACTCCATAAGAGAGAATAACCAAACCAAACCCATTATCATTTGTGAGAACAATTATTGTTATATCCACTGTGAACTACTCTAACCTATCCCTCCTCTCCCCCATCTGCCAGGTTACGTGTCCTAGGGGCACAAACATAGCTTGAAATGAGAAGCCACCCCAAGTGAGATGCCCTGGAGTTAGCTGAGCACATGCCATGTCTTTAGGAGCACTATCCCATGGGCAGCTGCCTCCAGCTACCACAGAGAATTCAGGACTCTGTCAGCTGCACTGCCCAGATACCCTGGGCAAATACATCATTTACCCTATAATACATGAGGTGGATTTTTCAAGGTGTAACTTCTGTTTGCCCAGGAGCAAACCCAGGAAGGCAACCACAAGAGAGCCCTGAAGAGGAACATCTCCCAGCTGTGAAGAAAAGTTCTGCATTGGCTGCTGCTCAGGCAGGGGGGCCATAGCCACAGAGTGACTGTGCAGCCACATGCTCCTCAGAGAGCAGAGGACCCCAAGCTTTTGGGTCTTGGAGTAATTCACAGCCCTGCCCTGGCTCTGCCTTCCCTGCTATCTTCTCCCTTGGAGGGGAATTAGACAGTGCTTCTCCAGCCAGCCTGGCCCTGCCCCATGTATTTAGCCTTTTCACTCCATCATAGCTGGATTAACCCTCCTGCTCATCTGGACAAGCTGATTAGTTTAAAGAACTTGTTTCATCCCTCTCTAGGGCTTTATTTTTCATCTGTCATTTTCCTCTTTATTACCACAGTAAGCTTCTGCCTCTCCAGCTCTTTCCATGCTTTCCACTCACTGTCCCTTTCAGTTCCTGGCCACAGGACTTTGCCAGCCTTTCCCAGCTGGGCTGAGAGTCCAGAGGCCTCCCATTCACCTCATTTCTCCATGTCCTTTTAACTCCTTCCTTCAGATGTTCCCTTTCACCTGAGTTAATCCCCAGTTCATTCCTTCCTTACTCTCTTCTGCTTCATCCCCTGGGTCCATGCTGGCCCCATGCACAGCACTGCTTTTGAAGACTCTGGTGCTCTTGCACATTCCAACACAACTGAGGGTGTCTCAGGGGCTTTTATCACCTTGCTTGGTAATCCTGGGTCAGGAGTCAAGGAAGAAACTATATGCAGGTAGTTGTCCCAAGAAGACTTACACATTCATGCTTGTTTCTGCCCAAAAGCAGCTTTGGACCATGAAATGGAGGCTCTGGGACTTTGAAGTCCATTAGAATGAGTGGTGCTGAACCTGGCAGCTTTTCTCAGTCTTTTGCAGGCCCAGTAACACCATTCCCTCAGCTGCCTTACTCATCTTGGCAGCTGGAACATGCCCTTATTCCTCCTTGCCTGCTTACCTGATCCTGACCACTGCTCCCTGCTCCTGCCATCTCCTCTCTCTGCTGTTGTCCTTCCAAGTGACCCTGCACGTCCTTCTCCATCTCTGACCAATATAGGCAAACACTCCAAATGGTGGGCAATTGAAATGTATCTTTAGGGAAAAAGAAAAAGAGCCTATGATTATGGCTGCAACATATCCAGCAACAGCTCTGATCTCTTTGATTGTACATTGTGACCCCTTTTGCCATGCTCCATCTGTTTGTTTTTATAGTCTGGATTTGTAGCAGCAGCAAAAGGGCAGTGTCTTCTTATTTGTATTTACAGGGTCTCCTGTGCAATCTGCCCAGCTGTGACCAAGGCCTTGCTCTACAGGAGAGATCAGGAAGAATAAGAGTAAAGAGTGGGAGCCACAGCCAGCAGCACAGCCCTACTTTTGGGAGCAGAATAAGACAATTAAGGAAAGAATTTTCAAATCATCCAAATGAAGAATACAAGGGAATAAATATTTAATACTCCCTCATGCAGTTTCATCCTCTCTAATAGTCCCTAATGTTTCTACAGTGCCTTTCAAAAGGGAGCAGTGCATAAAGGGCAGATGCAAAACGTGGCTCTGACAGGCCAAAATCCTCCCTCTTCCCCAGTGGGAGATGAGTGTGCTGCTAGAGCCAGGACATTAGGGAGTCCTGTCAGTGGCAGGCACAGCTGTAACCCCAGGGAGCTCTGTTGGAAGGATATATTCTGCTTAAGCCATAGCTGTGGCTATATTTCCTATTCTTACTCCCCTTGGCTGCACAGGCAGGATCACACAGAGATTATGGATTTAGAATACAGTAATGCTGTGTTCAAAATTGAATAAAACCAGTTCACACTTTTTGCAACACAGTCTGTGTTCCCGTCTGTCTGGCAGCTCAGCAAGTTGCTCTTCTTGAAGGGAGAGGGTGCACTGATCAGAGCTCCCCTTCAGGAAACTTCTGCATGGCACAGATAATTTCTCTGTCCTCCTCTTGCCCAGGCATTTTCAGGTGCCAGGCTCCACTCAGGAATTCCCAGTATATACCAGTGCTGATATGACAAATACTGATATCCAGGCTGGGTTAAGGGGAATTGAGGGCAGGGGGAAAGGACAGAGACATTTCTGGGAGATTGGACTCTCTCTTCCCAGAGAGATAGAATGACAGAGAGAGGGACCTGAGTGTTCCTATTGGAGGATGCTGAAGCCAGCACCTGGGATATGTGCTGGATATTTTGGAGTGGGAATATTTTACTCTTGTGTGTGGAGAAGGGGGAGGATTTCAACAGCCTGATTTTCAAACCTTTTTCCCCTTGTCTGATAAACAGTTATGATTATAATCAGAATTAACAAGATTAACAAGCTATGCTCCTACTGGGTATGTAATATCTGTGAACAAAAGGTCACACACACACACATATATATTTATATATAAATATAAACATAAACATAAATATAAATATAAATATAAATATAAATATAAATATAAATATAAATATAAATATAAATATAAATATAAATATAAATATAAATATATATCTGTATATCAGGGAATTGGCCACCTGCAGAGCATCTGCAGCCTACTGCCCTCTCTAAAAGCAAACTTGGTCTAGTTTCCTTCTTAATAGTCTAAAGCTAGCTGCAAGCAACTGGAGGAAGAGGGAAGAAGTTACCAACATGCTGCATCTCTGCTTCTGAGAATTCTTGAGTGTATCTGGGAAAAAAGAAATCCCATTGTAAAGGATGGATCCTGATAAATTTAACTCTGAGATCTAACAGGCTTATTGGGGATTGTGTTAGCTTCCAGAGACTTGGAGAAAGGAACCACATTCCCTTCATAATTTCTCTGGATTATATAACCCTTTTCAATTTTCAGCAAAATCTACCATGTGAAAAGCATGGAGAAAGCACCTGCTTTGTAAGGTGTTCTCAAGGTGGTTTTGTACAACTCAGTTTCAAGTCCTTCCTCCCAAGATGAAGACAGGATGGCATTTCAGAAAGGCTTTTTTTCAGTAGTTCCCATGTAACCATGAGTGCAGAACTGTGTAGTGGCAACCTTGGGTGGAGAAAGGAGCAAAATAAGGAATTGCTGAATAATCCAGGTTGGAAGTGACCTTCTAACTCCTGCTAGCTTCAAAGCTGAGTTGGTTTATACAAGGCCTTGTGTAGCTGAATTTTGAACATCTTCAAGGATGGGGTTCCCACAGCCTCACTGGGCACCTCTATTATAATCACCCTCCTGGGAAAAACTTATGTTCAACTGGAATTCTGTCTGCTGGAATTCTGTGTGCTGCATTTCATGTGTGATGACTGCCTTGTGCCTTTTGACTTCTGGGAAGAATATTTTCACTATCAACACTTTTATGCAGTAGAAAACAGCAGTTAGATCTCCCATCTGCCTTCCCTGCTTAAGACTAAACTGAGTTTCCCTCAGCCTCTCTGCACTGGATCCCCTGCACTGGACTCCCTCCAGTTTGCCAAGCTCCTCCTTTTGCAGAGCAATCTCATACTGGACACTGCACACAAGGTGTGTCCTCATGAGTGCCAAACAGAGGGACTAATCCCTTCCCCCAGTTTGATAGCTCTGCTTCCCAGAACTGCCCCTAATAAATGCATCACCATGGATGTGACCTCTGCAGTTCTGCCCTGTGCACTGCATATGTGGTAGAAAAGGAAAAACTTACTGCTGAGTGTCAGACAAAATTTCCTTTAATACAAAAAAATTTAAAAACTTGAAATAACTAATGTTTGAAAGCTACAAAAAGGGAAGAGTTCTTAAATGTCTAGTAAAATTTAAGGGCCAATTGTGTGTGTATGCTTGTGGGATGTGAGAAGGTGGCTGAGTGGGTGTCAGTAACACCAGAAAGGAATTTTTACTACTTTTTAAAATAAAAAATGTTAAGGATCAAGCAATATGAACTAGCAATTATTATGAAGCATGTTCTTATTTCTGAATCTGGTATGAATTTCAGGCTCTGCAGCTATTACATTTTGAATAAATAGCAATTAACATCTAAGGCTTTTCTATTTCTTTTAATTTCTTTTTTATTTTTTTGCCCCTGAACTTTTACATAACAGACTAACTTCAGCCATTCTGAAATTCAAATACCTCTAAAGAGAATGTCAAGATCTCTACATCACCACTAATGAAAAAAAAAAGAATCCAAAGCACATTATCCAACTTTGAGATTTTGCTTTATCTTCCTGGACTGACAAGTGCTGACCACTTGTGGATTGTCATTTATTGTAGTGTCAAATGCCTGAAAATCTTATACTGACTTTGAAGCTGATTTGTATTTCAGCTTTTCATTCTAGTGTCTCACTATCAAGTTTCAACTTTTTTTTTCCCCTTGTTCGTACAATAATACCTTAGAAAAGTTTTGCAGGCCATGTTCTGCTGTCAGTGGTATCTGAGCAACTCTACTTTCTGGGGTTCACTGACAGGGATACAACAGCTTATGCTAAGTCTCCAAATTGTGCCTGAAGCAGCAGTTGTGGGATGCCCCCAACAACAGGGAAAGTGTGAAAATGCAGTGTGGAGATGAAGCATGGAGAGCTGGAGCTTCAGGTCACCCTTCCAGGTCTGTGATAGTGATGCAGGAGGCATAACATGGAAAACCAATGAAAATATAGTTATCAGAGAAAAAAACCCTAATTCTCAGGTGGCATATTTTCCTTTCATTAGAAAATCCTTTCTGACCCATCTTCCTCCATTAATGTCTCCAGTCAGTATGTCTAACATCTACACTTACAAAAAAGCCTTGAACAGATGAAACATCCACATCAATGCATTTAACCATTCTTCTCAGTTTATGAGCTTCTTTAAAAAAATTCCAGTGTAAGTGTTATTTATTTCCTGTAGAACAAATGTAAGACTGCATTCATGTTTCTTTGTTATCATCTGAAGATCCTGTGGGAGCAGTCTGTGGACTTCCAGGAATCTGCAGAGCCCAGACTGAAAACTATTGCAGTGATATATGTGGGATGGATGCACCTCCTGCAGAGCAGCTGTTGGACTGGTATTCAGCAGGATAGGAAAGCTTTGGAATAGACAAAACACTATTAACCTCTGTTTAATAGAAAGTGCTGCTGCTGGAGGACTGATGGAAGTTTTGCTCCTGAAGAGGAAGCAGCACTACAGCCCACTTGATCCTAAAGTGCATTCACCTTACCAAGTGATCACCTTACAAGTGATGCAAATTGACCAAGACCAGGTACTGCCTGTTCAAAGGAAACCACAGTCTGCCCCTCTTTCACATGTTACCTCTCCAAGTGTACTTTTCAAACCTCCTCTGAAGCAAGCTGGGGTGTTGGCAATGCCTTCAGAGTGTGACACAGACTCAAGTCAGCTGTCCTTTACCCTCTTGTCCTGCTTTATTACTCTCCAGCAGGCACAGAGGGAAATCTGGACAAAAGAAGATTCCTGGAAAGTTTCCTCCCTGCAAGTGCAGGGGGAGGATGCAGCCTCTGCTGTGGTTTCCAAGGGGCAGAAGCAGGGAGCTGAGTGGTGTTGCTGAATCTTAATTCATGGCCATTATCAGAGGTCACTTTCAAATGCTTCTCCCTTAATGAAACGCTGGCTGTTCCTTCCTGGTGTTTCATTAAATCACAAGCTGGAGAAGGCAAAGATGCACTGGAATGAAAAGAGGGAAAGGGGGGCCCCAGCTGGGCCCTCTGGGGTCTTCTTGGACCCCCCTGTCTCCTGCAGCTGGAACTCTCCCCCAGCTCACAAAAGAATAAAGAAACTATTTTCTGTGTTGAGGGGTTTTGTTGTTGTTGTCACCTCTTCCCAGTGCCGTGCCCAACGTTCCAAAGAGAGAAGAGAATATTTGATTGCAGTAATTAGTTAATCAGTAACTGGCATAATTTTTTTTCCCTGATTAATATTCTGAATAATCATTGCAGCCCTATCTGTAGGCAGTCCTGTTATCAGAGTCACTTTGAAAACAGCTTTGAAAAGATAGATCTGCATCCCTACAGATAAAATTAGACAGGTCAGATGCTCCACCCTCCAAAAACTGCTCTTTCATTGAAATTGGCCAGGGGAAAAAAGAGATCAAAAATGCATTCTCTTCTCTCAGCTCACTCATTTGCGCTTCCCTGTAAGCACCATTCTGGAAGAACCTGGGGAATGAATCCACATGGAAAATTTCAAGCTCACAGGGCAGATGGAGGCACAGGATGGGCCTTCCAGGAAATGAAGACCAGGAAAAACATTTATACCAAGACTAATCCATCTCTGTCCCTAGAGCTTATCCCACTGCTGCAGGGGAATGCTGAAACAGAGGACCATATGCTGATCTCAAGGAAGGGCAATCTCAGTGTGGACTCTGTGTATTTATACACATTTACAGTACATGTCTATAAATAGGGGTTTTTTTTAGATATATACTATATTTCTGTATAATGTGTGTTTCATCTGTCTGAGACATAAAAAACATGTAAGCATAAGATAAACCATAAAGCTAACTTCAGAGAAAGAAAAAGATGTGATCTTTTCCACCCTGCAAGAGTTAGACCAATTCCTAAAGCAGTTTTGAAGTTAAAATCAACCTTTGGAGGCATAAATAGTGCAACTCCACATTTTTTTTGTAACAAATTATTAATTCTGAAAAACTGAATCTCTCCAGAAGAACATCCCAGGCTCAGAAGCAGTCTCTTGGCTCCTGGGTGAGATTTCTAAATCGAATATTTCCAAGAGGAAGACTTCTGTGAGAGGAACAGTACAAGTGAATATATGCAATGCTCAGAATGCTCAACACAAGATAGTGCTCGATGGGAAGGGCCCAGCTGTCAAAACCATGTCTTTTCCAATTTACCTTGAGAACCTGGACCTGAGTTTTACTCACTGCTGGTCAGTGCTGTAGTGTCTTGCACACGAGCTATTTTGAGTGTCCATTCTCACTCTGTCACCTCTCACCAAAAAAAAACTTGAAAGAATGGAAGTTTTCCTTTTTGTTCTTTTTCTCCCATGAAGCAGGGGTATATCTAAAATCCTGAAGGTGCTGGGATGATGAGATACCATTTCCTGACAGCTGGACCACCTGCCCCCAGAAGCTGTAACATCTGCAATGGCAACATCAGTAGCTGTGGGAAGAGCCCAATAGTGACTTGTCAGCAACAGTGACCTGATCATCACAGATACAAGTTGAATCCTCTCCTTGAGCCAGAGTCAAGAAAACCACAAGGCATAAGGTGAAAGTGAGAAAGAAGAGAAGAGAGAGAAGAAAGAAGAGAAGAGAAGAGAAGAGAAGAGAAGAGAAGAGAAGAGAAGAGAAGAGAAGAGAAGAGAAGAGAAGAGAAGAGAAGAGAAGAGAAGAGAAGAGAAGAGAAGAGAAGAGAAGAGAAGAGAAGAGAAAGAAGAGAAGAGAAGAGAAGAGAAGTACACTGTGTGTGAGGATAGACACCACATCATTCAGAAGAGCTGGGCCCAGCTACATTGTGTGACCCCACAGATATCAGTAGCAAAGGGGTGAAAGAAACTCCTCTATGAAACCAGGATTTCCTGTAATTTGTGTAGAGAAAAATATTTACCAATCTTGCAATGTGATACCACAAGTAAATCAGGAACAATGTGATAGAATTACAATCAGACCATCTTACCTTTATCTAAACTATGTCCCCAGTTATGTTATAACTTCAGTGAAAAATTGCTTCTTGGCAATGAGGCCATTCCTTCTGACCTTTTGCTTGTGGAAAGCCTCAAATCATTTGTCTTGCACCTTCAATATTTCCTGGACATTTAACTTCCACTTAGCCTGCCTAATGCTGAGCTGACAAAAGCTGTCTTGGTAATGGGTACTCATATGTGCAAAACTACTACCTATACTCCTATCATATTCCATTCCTAATGATTATTGTATAATATTTCCTACTTTCTCTTATACTTAATACTATACTTAGACTTCCTAAAAGAGTCAGGATTAAATGACATGTGAACAGCTATCAAAATGGATAATACTATTCCCCTTGAGACAGGAAGACTCCCAGAGTGATATGGTCTGGCTGGCTGATGCATTTGTAGTCATGAGAAACTGAGCAGACAGATCCCTCCTCATTTCTGTCTCTGGAGGAGGGAGAGCAGCTTAGAGCTGCTTTCTGTCTGCTTAGTGGGTAGTGGCCACTTACAGGGGTGAATACAGTAGGACCCAGACAGAGACTAGAGAGGACCCCTGGACATCTCTGTCTAATTCCTGTAATTGGAAGAGCCAGGTCATTTACTAGTAAAGCCAGTAAAAACTATGAGATTTATTATTGTTTTTATGATTTCAGAAATAGTTATCATCTTCCAAAGACTGTTTATGCCTTAATAATTGACCTGGTCCTGCCAGTATCCAGATATCTGCAGAGGGGAAAAGATGATAATTCGCTGGTGTTTACTCACTCTCATCCCAGTGGGGATGCAAATACTGAAGGTCATGGCCTCCCTTGTCCATTTGTTTAACTAAGGGAATTTCTGCCTCCAGCTGCCTGGCAAACCCAGACTGGGGAGAGCTAGGGCTGCTGCCCTGTCCCTGCTGGTGGCAACTCCACAGCCCCAGGAGACTCAGACTTCACTGCAAATGCAGGGAGCAGAAGCAGTGTTAAATTTAGACAACGCTCATTCCTGCAGTCTGAAGGAAGAGTGAGCAGCTGCCTATGGCTGGATTCCATCTGAGCTGCCTCTCTCACGCTTGGATGCTTGGGCACACAGAAAGTCTGGGAAAGGACTGGGGGCAAAGGCAGGAAAGCTGGAGGACCCCTGTGCAATCTCCTCCCCAGGGAGAATCTCCCCAGGCTTGGATGTATTTTTAATCTGTTCCATCAGCAATAACAAACACAGTCAGAAGAAGTAATAACAGGGATTTTGCTGTGTATGAACTTGTTATCATGAAATGTAATCTCTCTATCAAATTAGAGCTGTGTTCACACATTCTCTTTACTGACCTTGGGCTCATCAAGAGAAAAACATTTTCTTCCAAAGGTGGCCTGTCACAGCTGTATCCTTTAATCAGCCACCTAAACACTTTGCCCTTGTAACTACTCCTTTAATCTGTTGATGCTTTACTCTCTCTGAGTCAACAAGTAAGGTCAAAGCAACATGAGATGTTGTCTTTTAACATGAGATGTCCCATAAAAACCACAGTTGAGTCTGATTACTATCTTGTTGCTTCTGTGCCTGAACCAAATACCAAGTCATAAGAGTTGCAGTCCATTCTAGGTTTATCCTGTTGTCTTAGACTGCCAAGAGTAACTCTTTCCTTCATACTCTTAACTGATGTGTAGCTAAGAACTGAAAGGCAGCTGCTGCAGTTCACAGCAGGGCTGTGACTGAACCCCAGTGTGGGGAACAGTGCAACCTGAATACAGGTAGTAAGTTGGTGAAGTTTGTTAGATATCTTGAGTGGTATCTCACTCATCATTCACTGAGACACAGCTCCTTAGACAATCAGTTCAGGATGTCAGACATCCTCCATCCCACAGTGCCAGTGCTGAAGGGCTCACAAGGACCTTACAGCTACCTCATCTGCTTGCTGGGGCAATATGATAAATGTCTGGAGGGTTCCTGAAGCTGATCAGATAATTCCATGATCAAGCTGGCTGAGTCTTTGTCCAGGGCTCCAGAAGACTTATCCAAACCAACACAACAGAAGTTAAAGGGTAGAGATACCAAATGACCCTGTTGTGTCCTTAATGTGCTGGCATGCATAATTCATCATCTTCAGATAACCTGCAGTCCTTCCACCCTTCTGGTGACTGTATCAGCATTTGCAATGCAAAGCACTCCTTTAATTTTATTTATTGAGGGACTGATTTGCACAGCAGGGCATCACTTTGTTTATTCTCTGCTATCGTTGTTACCTTTAATGAAGACAATGAAGAATTTTAAATAATAATTATAAAATAAATCCCCCTCAGTTACCGTGGCAACAAGCTGGAGCTTTTTAACACTGCCATATATTCCATCTGTTTCTTTCTTTTAAATGACAAAACAGCTTCCTCCCATACCAGCATTGCATGGAGGAGAGGAGACTCTCAGGAGGAGGAAAACAGAAGTTCCAGCTAACAAACAGCTCACTTTACTACCCTGAAGGAAAGCCTAGTCAAGAGTGGTCTCCTCCCACCAGTTCAACAAGGCTTTCTCTATACAAAAAAGTACACAGGTCTTTTAGCAGCCAAGCTTGCAGGACTTCATTCACTTCTTCAAGGAGCAATAGGTATGGTGGTGAATGTCTTCCTCCCTTACCTCCATCTGAAGCTAAATCAGACACTGTCAGCTAAATATCCTTCAGCTTGATGTGAGTATAGACTTACATATGACTCAGCCCAGTTTGGAAACAAAAGTGAGTTCTTGTGATACTGCATGAGAGATGTCACAACAAGGTGCTTTCCAATAGATTTTTGGGATTAATAAAATACCATAAAAATGTTGTTCTTCTAGACTCAGTTTATCTCAGTACTCTCCTGCCCAGATTTTCTGGACTGAATTTTTTCTCTTCCTCCTCTTTCTCAGACTGTTGTGGGGCTTACCCCAGCTCATCCCCATTCCCAGAGATTTCTTAGATCTCTAAAATGAACTCTGGTCTTCTGTCTTCCCTTGCTGGCAGATAAACCCTCTCTCCCCAAAGGCTGGCTGTGTGCCACTGCTCAGATGTATGTCACACCTGCCTCCTGCCTAGCAGCTGACTCACAGATGGAACCATTTGTTGTACGAAGTCTCCATCTGCAAGATTTTACCCTTGCTCCTGAGGATGTGAAGCCAGTGCAATTCTCCCAAATTTCCTGGAGACACTCTGTCTCTTATGCTTGCAGTACCAACATCACAACTGTGATCAAATGTTCCTCTTGGTCTCACAACTGATGCTCTGCAGAGAAACATCAATGGACAGAACTGAATGCTTGGAAGGAAAGTTGGGAAGTGACCTTACGAGCAGAGCAAACACAAGCCTTATCTTCAGAAGATCTTGAGAATCAAAGAGTTTGCCCTCTCCCTTCTTTTCCAGCTTCCAGGGTTCATTTTGGTTTGTGGGGGGGTATTTTCCCCTATTATCTAAATGTTTCCTGCAGTCTTCTGCCTTCCTTTTCAGTTGTTTTTTTTTCATCTTGTGTCCCAGTGTTTCTCCCAGAGTCCAATTTAATTACCCACAATTTTATTTTCAGGCAGGCTGTATAGTGTTTTGGGGTCCTGCCTCTTCTCATATCCATCTGTTTATTGGTTCCTTCTGTCCTTCCAAATAAACAGCAAATTGCAACTGGGGATCAAGAGAAGACTGGGAAGAAAGCTGGCAGCTCACCTACTGCCATTGTAGCAACGTTAACCAAGCCTGAAATGAGAGTCCACTAGTGGCCAGGACAGTTTAATGTCTCTGGATATGTGGGTCCTGGCAGACCAGGAGCACTTGACCACTGCTGATGGACACCAGATAACCCATCGTGGTGGCAATCTCTGCTTTAGAAAGATTCAGAGCTGAACAGCAGAGGACCAGGACAGTCAGTAGCAAGGATGCATCTGCAGGAAAGCCTGGAATTCGCAGACTGAAGTGGTAGAAAGTGCTGTACCACTGACTGAGGTTGCCTCAGGACATGAATAACAGGACATGCCCCTGGCAGTGCTGGAGGAAAAACCGTGCAGTGGTTGCAGAATGGAAAGGAGGCTGGTCTCACTGGAGGATGAGTAGGAAAGTCTAGGTGTGGACACTCAAGAAAGAACAGCAGAAGAGCTCTGAGAACAACCAGTGTTAATGGCACCAAAATCCAGAGGTCACCAGGATCATGGCATATCTACAGGAAATCTCCCAAGAAACCTGGAAAAAATTCTGGAAGAAAAAAAAAAAAAAAAAGAACAAACTAAATATGGATATAACTTCTTTGTTTTCTTTTTTGGTATTTTAGCCCTGAAAAGTACCACTAGGCTGTCTCTGTCACACACGGACTGAGGTGCTCTTTCTTTCCTTCTTTTCTCCTTATCTTCATGCATAAAAAGCAGACTCCTGGAAATGCTGTTAGTTTCCTGGAGGAAACACACAGGTATAAAAGCAGCAGAGATGTTTGCCTGGGACCTGATGAGCCATGGAGCCAAGACTTGGGAGCTGTGAAGCTTGTCTGCTGTCCAGTAGAGAGTGGGATGAATGGAAGAGAGCTCCTCAGTGAAGCATTGGACAGTGGTGGAGAAGAAGCAGAAAGGCAATGTGACCTTTTAAAACTGGGGTAAAAGAACTACTAGATGAGCAGTAGAAGATGGAAAAACCAGGCTTGTTTTGGGATACATTGCCTTGGGATTTCTGAGGGCAGTGTGCAGTGTCTGAATGATAAACTACCAGAATTGTGGTTGATATTTTAGAGATGCTGTGTTGAAGTTTTTGAAGGGCAGAGGGGAGAACAGATTAGTAACATCTTCTGAAATATCACACTCCTGAGCCTGGAGGGCTTGGGGCAGAAATGCCACCATCCTGCCTTGGCCTTGCTGTTTCACAGTTGTCCATTACTGGGAATTTTAACCTTCATCCTGAGGTGTCCCTTTGTGCCTAGTGCAATAAACAGGGCCCTGGAGCCAGATGGTCCCATTAGCAGTCCTGATGCTGGCAAGACAAGAGCATAGCACTTGGCACTTTACTACCTGCCCCTGTACATTGCTTATAACTGATGGTTGTGCTGCTAAAAAAGGAAAAATATGATAAATAACCATGGAAAAAAATCTATGTAGATTAATATTCTACTGTAAACCATGTGTCTCTGTCCAGGGCTACTGCACAGTTACCAAAAGCAGCAGGGTAATAAAAAGCAAGATTTCCTACATTTTCAATGATGTTTTCTGACCATGTGTAATATCAAGTGTTGAGAGACTGGCCAGAATTTCAGCCCTGGAGGCCAGACAAAACCTCCTCACGTCACACCTTCTGGGATCTTTTGCTAAAAGGAGGAAACCATTGCTGCCAGCCAGTGCTTGCCTGGCACCAGGCCCTCCTCCTCCTTCTGGTGATGAATCTGCACCTCCAAAGAAGCCAGTTTTTCACTGCAATCCCAGTGATCATAAACATAAAGGTGCTGGCCCTTGACATTAGCTCTTCAAGGGCAAAAATCTTCCTTAGAGAAAGAGCACATGCACAATCTGAGCAAAGTCCAGTTTTTCAGAGAGTCAACTTATCGAATTACTTTATTATACACTGATGAGGATGTCCTCAGGGCTTCTGGACACCCATCTCCCAAATTCCACTTATGACTAGGCATACCAGCTCAGGTTTCCACAGAATATCCTGCTTTTGCTGTCTGAAAGCTAACCCAGCTAATTATTCACCTCAATTGGCACTCATACAGAGAGGATTTACCAGAGTCATTTCTGCTATAACAATGCCTTGACCATCAACTTTCACCCTATTGTCTGTAACAGCTGTTATTGTCAAGCCTTCCATCTCTGTTTGCTCTCTGAATTCCTTGATTTATATCTTCTGCAGCAAAAACTTAGAGGATGAAAGCTAAAAGTGCTTAGCCAAGCAAGGACTGAGATCGATGAAAACAAAGGTTTGGTACTCCCAGGTGAGAGCAAGACATGAGTAAACACAATATGCTCCAAGTTAGCAGCAGTTCTATCCTGTTACCTGCATCCAGGGAGACATGGTGAGTGGGCAGTTAATTGTTGCCCCCAAACACAAACGTTTTCTGCAACTGAAAATCAATATTTTTTTATCTTACAAATCTGAAATCCCAGGTAATCGTGGTTTATTGCCCTGTCACAAAAGAGCACTATGAGTAGGGAATCCATAAAAATGGAAATAGTCAGAGTCGTTTCCTCCTCTACCTGAGTAGACGGAATAAAGAGTCCTTCATCCCTTGGAGCTCTTGGGAATTGGCAAGCTGGAAAGATTACCTTTTTACTTACAACTGTGGAAGTTAGAGGGGTTTTCAGCTGGATTTCTGCCCCACTGGGTGGGTGGAAGTGAAGCATTACAGGAGAGAAGAGCATTTGCAATCCTTCCTTCCTTATCATCTTTTCCTAGCTGTTATGATGAGCCGAAGGATTTGTTCCCCTACCTGTCTTCCCTGAGCTATTTTTCATAGTGGATTGAGAAAGGCTTAAATGCTACAGATGGCTGAAAATCTTGTGGCATCAGCATGAAATGGCTGTTTCTGTTCATGCTAATAGCCTGGAATGAACAGCAGCAGCAGCATGCCATTGTGAGCCTTGCCCTGGCCACTTCAGTGTCTATCAGCCAAAAAAAATGAATCAAAATACCTGGTAGCAAATACTGTCCAAAGCCTTTCTGGCCCAAACTTGCCACTGTTTCTAAGACTGGTTTGGGTACCTCAGTGGTAGCAATGGACCCATCCAAAATGCACATATCCAGAGAGCTGCCAGCATTTTTAATGTGTTTTCTTTTTAGCAAAGATGAGCCTAAGAAGCTGTTTAAGATGCTTGTTTTTTATGTGAACTTGCAAAACCTCTAGTTATGTTTGAGACCATTTGTCTACCAGGTCCCATTAAGACCAGCTCTCTACAATAGCTGGGAGTCCTCAGGTCAGTGTCACATAGCCTTTTCTTTGCTGTATGGTTTGGGAGCAGCATTAAAGGTGACCAACATCTGACTAAGTGCTTTCTGCCTGTTAACAAAGCAGCAGGTAAATGTGCATCCTAGACATCTGTACTTTTGCTTGGAAGGCTCATACTTGGTCCCTTCATGAGCTGCCTTCTTTTTCCCTTCTTCTTCCTTTTACTAGAATGTAGCTGACTCTGGTAGGATGAAAAAGCAGCACAGCAATCTGATTTTCATTCTCACACCAATGAAAAGCAGTAAATCCAGGTTCTTGGTGCAAAAGCACCTGTAATTGAAAGCCATCACTGGAGCACTGGAGCCCTCTGCTTCACATCCTCCTACTCCATGCAAGCAAAGTATTTGCCAGCAGACATTGGCACACACAAATGTCATCTCTACAGCCTTCTCTGACACAGTGTGTAAAGAGGAGGTCAGCCACACCTGTGCTTGAATTGTTCATCCAACAACAAAAAGATGAATCCTTTTAAAAAAATATATTCAGATTAAAAAGAGACGCATTTGTTTGAGACAGATTTCAGGGTGTTTCTGAGCTTGACTAAAATTATTAAGTGACAGGACCTAAAACTCAGTTTCCATGTTTTTAACATCAGATATGTTTTTAACATCAACCATGATTATGACTTGGACTTGGACATCCTAGGAAAGCAGATGGGTTTTCCTGGCATCAGGTTTCCTAGGCTTTTGACTGTTGGAGTCTACTGCATCCTGTTGTAAGGGGAATGTATTTTGCAGTGCCATAACAGGATTCTGTCTATTTCCAAATATAGTGGTTCCCTCCTAATTCTCAGGCATGAGGTACTGCCAGGAATGGCTCAGCCTGACACCATTTTACTACAATGGACATGTGAAAATAGCCCGATTCTTCACTGAGATTCCAAGCCAGGAATTAATTGAGCCAAGAACAAATAAATAATTCCTTGTTTATTCCTCAGCTAAGGTTTGCTGCTGTTGTCAGGCCATAACAGGTCAGAGAGGAAAATTGCTCTCTCTGCCTCGAAGAAAAATACTGCTCACAGTTAGAGATAATTAATAAATGGCAGGACTCCGTTTCCTCCAGGAAAAAAATGTGCCCACCTCTTTATAATTTAGTATTTTTTAATTTCTGTCTCTTAACTACAAGTGCTTAGACTATCATTACTACCTTATAAAACATGAAAATCTTCACAGCTTCCCTGGATTTTCTCTCACCTCACACCCTACAGTAGTTACTCATTGGGGAAGCTGTTAAGGTCACAGTTGCTTTTGGGGCAAATGCAGGGACAATGTGCCTGGAAGCACTGAGCTTGTGAGCTGAATCCACAAGTTTCCATGGGGAAGTATGGAGGAGTTAGTGAGTTAGGGGATGTTCTACAGAACATCATTGCCTCACCAAAACCATGAGATCCAAACCTCAACCTCCTTCTGAAGCTCTCCTTTCCTCTACCATGCTGGCAACAGGACCTCCTGGTACCCACAGCCCTCTTCCTTCAGAGGTACTATTGAAAAGCTCCTCACCTTGTTGTTCAGGCTCTGATCACCAGAAGTTTACTCTTGGCTTTACATCTCAGGTGAGTGCAAGGACATTTCCTAGCAATGTGAGCATTGCTTCTGCATAGCCAACCCTGAAAGGAGAGGTTTCCCCAGCACTCAACCTCCCCTGTTGCAGCTGAGGGCACTCTCCATGGTCTCTGTGCAGCAGGACAGAAGATGTGCAGCTCAGGAACCTGGCTTGTGGAGACATACACACTGCTATCACCCATCTGTAGCACAGCAGCAGCCCGTGGCCATGTGCTTGAAGTTGCTATGCTCTGGGGCACTGCCAGGGTTGCCTTTAGGAACAGGTTAACCACAGAGGCACCTGTGAGGACACACAGCAGTCCTGCTGCAGCAAGGGAGGTGCCCAGGCTGCCTCTCCCTGCTCAGGGCTGCTCAAGATGCTCCTCTGCTTGGTGAGACAAGGGGATGCACCACAATTCTGCTCCACGCCTCTGCTACCCTCCTGTCCATGACATGTGGCCACTGTTACTGCAGAGAGCTTTTACCTTAGTATTCTACATTTTTATACAGCTTTTAGTTTTAACATTGTTTGGTGATCAACTGGCCCCTTCCATCACAGTGTTAAGCACCACTAAAATAATTAATAATTTGTAGAACCTTCCAACAGGGCCTGATTTTCCTCCAGCCTTGAGACAAAAAACTTGTGGAAAAGAAAAAAAGTGGCTGTTTAGTGGTGTCTACTAAAATTATGCAAGAATATAGAACAAAAAAGCAAAGAGAAAATGTGCACTAATCTGACGTGTTGGGGAGAGAGAGGCATCGATGTGGCCAGGCAAACCTGTTTAGTGCCTCTATCTCTTTAAAAAAGGACCTGAATTTTGTGCACGTTGCAAATAAAGAATTTACCAGAGTATTAACAACATCCCCATTCCTATATTAGGTACAAATATAAGGTTCAAATGGGCACCCCTGGTACAAGTAGAAGGGTATTGCTGTCCACCCATGGTCTGCTGCCTTTGCTGCTTAAAGACCCCAAGCACTTTGCATTTTGCCAGCCTCTTGGAATATATATACTAGCTATAAAATGATACTTAAAGAGTTCCTGCACTTTGTACAAATGGCTATTTATGACCTGCCATCAATGTTGTTCTACAGAGAGGCATGGGGAGGGGGGATTGATGGAGCACCGAGCCAAATCCATCAGTCACTTTGCTACAAACTCTAAACAGATTTTAATTGTGAGGCCAGATTTACTCCAGCCATCTGTATACGAAACGTGTCTCCCCACTGAAATAGAGAAATACTTTATTCTGAATGTTCTTTTGCAATGTATATATTGTATCAATGTCAATAAAATATTTGTCACAGCAAAAATGTAACCCTGTCTGCTGTGTAACAGAGAGCCCCAGTGGAAGGCAACATTCCCAGATTTAATGCTGACTAAACTTCTCAGTTTCACAGGAAATTAATGGGGCTGGGGAAGAGCCTTGCAATTAGAGGAGCAGGGCTACAAATTCTTGCCTTGCTGTTGGCTTGCTTTATTGGAAAGATCTCAGTTCTCGGAGCAGTACTGGGCTGATGGCTGGAATTGCTGGGAGCTTTTATTTCTCCTCAAAGCAATAAAAACAAAGCCACTGGCATGACAAGCTTACCTATGCCTCCATCTCCTGCTTTGCCAGAGCATCCCAGGTTGTTCCCCACCCAGAGCAGTGGATTTACTCCCCACAACCCCTTTAAACTACACATGGCTGCTGAGACTGCCAACATGGGAGCCAATTAGGTGGTGCTGCAAAGATGTGAATGCCTGTGGTGTGACATCTATCAGCTCATCTCAAATATCCCCTGAACTGCTGTAAGTGGTAGCAGCTTTTAATCATTGCTGAGCTTGACTCAGTTCAGGCCATTTCCTTGAGCTATCCTTTTGTCCACCTTACTTCCATGATGACTACAACTCTGTTTACTGTAAGAAAGCAGTATCGTCTTTAAATGTTATTCCTTTCCTTACTGCTAGCCAAAATACAATTGCTTCTGAAGATCCTTGAGTTATGTGACTTCCCCCTCTCCTGTGGCAGACCTCAGATCTCTGGGCAGCCCAGCAGAGTCCTCAAACCTGGTATCCAGTCCTGCCACTGCTCAGCTCTCTCCGGCACTCAGAGAGGCACTGCATTACACCCTCCTTTCTGCATTGCCATAGACACTCACTGACATGTTTTACCCAGGCAGAACAGTTCTCCTTTGCAATCTGGAAACAGATTGCAAGCAGATGCAATCCTCCTAATGCATCTGTTAATAATATAGACAAAATGTGACCAGTGCAGGCTGAAAGGTTGGTCTCTGGGACTCCCAGAAGTGCTGTGCATGTGAGAAAACATTTTCTTTACAATCAAATGACCACAGCATGAAGGCGTCATCCTTACTTTCTGTGAAGGTGCAAACCTCACCAGCCCCATCGCACCCACATTTGTACTTTTTTTCTCCAATGACATATGGGTGCCACTCACTCATTTGTTGTGATTTTAGGTTATTCACACAGTTTGTGGCACAGAACTCCAGTCTAGTTAACCTGAATGGATGCTGGCATGCAAAACATTGCATATGCAGGTTTATAGAGGATCCCTCAAAAGCTTATCCTTGCAAGGCTTTTTAAAATCCAATTTGCTTTTCACATTCTGCTGCTTCCTTTTTCCTTGGCATTTCTCTCTGATGGACAATGGAAACAGACATCTGGCTTCCACTTCAGTTTCTAGTCAGGTTTACTCTGAATTTTGTGGGCTAACAGAGTAACATTTGTGTTGCAAGTTCCAAAAGGGGATTTTTCCTTGTTTTTAATAACATTTATTTCATGAGAAGTTTTGAATGAATTGCTGTGGGATATTTTTATTGGTCTGTGGTATTTATGGGGCAAGCAAAAGCTGGACTGAGGGTTAAGCCCCAGCCTTGGAGCTTCCCACAAAATGGTGGTCCCTGGGCCACAGCCACTGAACCTAAAACATCCATCACAGGCTTAGGTGTGCATGAAGGGAGGAATAGATACCAACACCCTCTTATCTCCATTTCTGGCCAGCCATGCTTGTCATCACAGCAGTTAGTTCTCAAATCACCAGATGAACCTCTGTGCCTTGTGATTCAGAGAGACCTGCCAAGGAAGGAGATAATAGGTCAGTGTCAGTCGTTCCGCACTAACCTGGCGATGCTCGCTGCACAGGCATGAGCCTTGTCTCCTGGGTGATATTGAACAACCCAGGAATTATTCCAAACTCCTCAGGCTTTGCTCTTGCTAGGCTGGCAGCACATGTCACCCTTCTCCCATTAATGGTGAAGTGAGACATGGAGTATATGGATTTGAAGATGGGAAGGAATCCCAGTGAGGCAGGCAATAGTTTGGCAGATAAACTTGCCATCAAAACCACTCTAATGTATTCCATAGGCACTTTAAGTGCACTGCATTAAACACAACTGGTAATACAAAAACAGAACAGAAATATGTCTTTGATTTCCTTGCCTGTTTTTTATTGCTCTAGTGTAAAGCACGTGAGCATTTGCATCCAGGATAAGGCATTAAATGACAGTGAAATTCAGTGGGCAATGTTCCTGCCTTTAGGCAGCAGCACTGAAGGTCTGTATTTTCCTTCAAGCTCATACCTGCTAGTAGGAAAGCAGGAAAAGGCTGGAGGGGTAGGTTGCTTTTTGGACCAAGCATTAAACAGAGAAACATTGTGAGATGCAACAGGGTGAAAATGAGGACGCACATCACTCATTCCAGAAACATTACAGCAGAGTATGTACATCTGACACATAACAAAACTTATTAAAATGACAGTACAAAGTCAAACACTGAAAAATTAGGAAAAGGCAGGGATCTTCAGGCAACCATTAGTTTGCTCTCTTATGCATTAACTATGTGGCTACACAGTGTTTTCCCCGCAGGGCCCTGTTTCATTCACTGCACAAGGTAGGCAGCACAAACTTAATAAATAGCATTTCAGTATTTCCTTTCTCCTTGGTGTTCGCTCTGCTGCCTTCACGGTTGGGTTCCTCATCTCCTGTGCCCCTTTCTGCTTTCTCGGTCCCTGTGCTCCCAGTCATATTCCCCTCCCTTGCTGGTGTTCCAGTCCAGAGCCCCTCCACAAGCACAACACCAAGCCTTGCTGCCCTTTCCCATCAGTGCCTCCAAGACATCCTGTCACATTTGGCTCTTCTCCCCTCCATCCTCTTCAACTCCTTTCCAGGGATTGCTGCTGTCTCTGTAGGGCCCCACTCACACAACCCTGGTCACTGAGGACTGGCCTCCCATAGAACTCATCCCATCCCATCCCCATCAACCCCAGGGGAAGGACCAAGGAGCCAGCACTGCATCCAGGGGCGGCAGGGGTTGGATGTGACAAGGAGAGATGCCCTGCAGAGGGTGTTGGTGCCAGCCTGGGACCAGGGATCTGCCATCCAGCAGATCCCCAGTTGTCATCACCCTCGGAGGTTTAAATCTCCTGAAGGGCTCAGCAGCTGTGTCCCTCCTGCAGGCTCTGAGCCCGGGCCCCCTCTCATCAGACAGAGGTGTGGTCAGAGCTCATCATCTGCTGAGCCTTTTGTCTTCAAGGCAGAGAAAACACAGCGGTCCTGGGCCATGATTCATCCTAAGCAGGCACTTAATATAGGTCAGTTGAAATGTTCCCTAGGAGTGCCACTGGCTGTAAGCAGAAACAGAGCCTGCAAAGCTGTGCAAATCCAATGCTGCACCGGTGGCCAGGAGGGGAAGATCACACAGTCACCTAGGCTTGGTCTCATCCTCTCTAATCTCAGTTCCAGCCAGACTCCCTGATCCCACTTCCCTCACCCAGATAATTTTCCAGGCCCAGTTCCTTTGCTCGTTGTGTTTCAGTCTTTCACCCTTCTCCAAATCCCAGCCTGGTTTCCCTCTCTCCCCCTTGCTCTTACCAGCTCCCAGGTGAAGTTCCAAACCTCACCAGCCTCTTGTAAAAATCTGCTGCCCCAGCAGCCACTAAAAGTTGGCTCCACATGGCTACAGACCTTGAACAGCATATTCTGCATAGCCTGAGGCATCAAACATGCCCAGGACAGACAGATTTGGGGGAATGATCCTTCTACAATCCAAGTAATCCCCAGTAGGCATGTTCAAATCACAGTTTTGGGACCACATTTGGGGTCAGTTCATAGAGAGACAAAGGGTGCATTCCTGACTCAAAGGCTACCCAAGTGCTCAATTTCAAGTCTTATTTCCACAGCATGCTGGACACAGAACATTTAAAAGAAAAGGTCACCTTTATTTTTTAATGTGCACAAAGGCATAATTTTTTCAGGCTTCATTCTTAAAAACGGTTACATCATTTTGGATGTAACAAATGCATGTATCCCAAAAAGGAAGACTGAGTAACCATGAAAAAATCTCTGCCCAGAAATGCTCTTACATATAGAAAAGTAAGATCTTATGATGGGAAGTGCTGGAAAAGCTTAATTATATGTGGGTCTAACAACTTGCACGTAAAGATGAGGCACTGTCAGGAACTGATGTGTCAAAAGAAAAAAATGTTGGAATAAATGCACTACATTAAAGAGTCATAAATCACCACTCTCTGATGGCCCAGGTTAAAAAATCCTGAAGGCACCTAAGAAAGAAATTTTGGAGGAAAATACATAATCTCTCAATAAAATTATTTAGCTGAAAGACAGCAAACACCAAGTCTACCATTTTCAGAAACACTAGGGTTACTCATCCCATGCAAATCAATACATCTTACTCTGATAAACAAGTTCTATAATGAAAATTTAAAACATAATTACAGTGCCACTGATTGAGATATGTTAAGGTCTAACAAGCAAATTTTCGACTCTGCGAAATCATGTTTCATTGTTTGATTGGTCTTAGGATAAAAAGGCGATGGAGAATTGGTAGCTACAGGCTACTGGATTCCTACAGAACTTCTGAAAAAGTCTTTCTTAAGACTGAATTGCATAAATTAAGTAGCCAGAGGCAAAAAAACATCATAAACTAGAGCACGACTGCAAAGCAAAAGAAAATCAAGAGGAACAAATGACCAATTTTCATTATGGTGAAGCACCATTCGTGAGATAAAGTAAGTTTTAGTACCAGGGGATTGTACTATTTAACAGAGTCTTCAGTGCTCCTGAAATGTGAAAAAACAGCAGCAGAATGAGCTGATGAGTTCCCCTTATCTAGCCAAGGCTTTGTAAGGCTGTGGGAGTTGCTAGGTGCCTGGGCTTCTCAAAGCTCCAGGGGACCCCAATGAGCCACCAAGCCAGAACTTGGGTCTATAAACCTCTCTTAACACTGTATTTGCCTGCACTACTTTCACAAGACTGCATCTGCTATGTTGCTTCTTTCCAACTTTAATTCACAGTACAGCTGGTCTTCAAACAAATGCTCCTTTAAAAATCACAGCTATTACTTACGAAGCATAACCTTTCCTCCTGGGAAGCTGTCAAGCATAGCCCATGCCATGCTCACTTTGGACATTGAGGATCGGCATTTGTACAGCAGAGGTCTGTTCCTGGAAACCTTTGCTTCAAACTCTGTGAAATTTCAACCAATTCAATTTTTAAATAGCATTGCACCATGTACATTTACAGCATTGTAAAAATTAAAATAGTCTTTTTACAACAATCAGTCCACTCCAATCAAGGGTCAAGCCAACCCAGGTCCTTTGTCCTGGCCCATTTGGTCAGGAAACTCCTTAAATTCCCTGCAGGGTCAGCCAAACTGAAGCCAGTTGCTTTAGTGCCTCACCTGTCTCTGCCTTTGAAGCCTTTGCTCAGAGTTGCTGAGGACAAGGCACTTTTAATCCCAGAATCTGGGCATGCATCCATAGATCACAGCTCCCATTCTCTTAGGCCTGACCCCACTTTTTGTTTTGGCACAAACAAACCTCCCAGATGGTGAATATAGTGGGTAATAAACATGTCTTGTGCTCCAGGTATGCTTCATTGCTGTGGCTGGGGAGCCAACAAGGATGTGCTGTTTCTTGTGGCCTCAGAAATAATTCTCTCCTGGGATTTTCCTCTCACCTCCAGTAGGTAGGAATAGCAACACCAAGGAGTTTTCAAAAGCTCTCCATCCACAGTAGCTCTCCCCCAACACTGCAGAGAGGGATATGGGGAAGGAATGGAAGAAGAGGTAACATAAACTTATCAGGAAGCAGATGGGAAGCACATGGGAAGCATTACTAAGCCTTCACCTGCAATTCAATACTCAAAATGGTCAGGCTGGTTTGGAGGCTGTAGCTCTGTGATAAAGTTTGGGCAGTGTCCTGGAAAGAGCTGGGCAGTGCCAAGCTCAGTGTCTCTGCAATACGAAGGCAATAACTCTGTGGCTGTTCATTTCTGGGCAGTGCCAGACATTGGGGTGGACAATGCCCATGCTCTCAAATCAGCTGTGTGTTTCAGAGATGCTCCTTTCTTCTCTCTGTGGTCATTTCCTTCTCTGCAGACAGCACTCAGCTAGAGATAATGGGGATCTTAGTGATCTGTGTGAGACAGCCTTCATCTCCTTTGCCCCTCTACCTCTCTTCCACACCTTATAAGCCACCTCTTCTCTGTACAATCTGATGTTTGACCTCAGTTTCCCATATGGAAATTCACGTTTTCTATGTTTGACTTCCACAGGGGTCCTTCTGTAAGACCCTCTTAAGAAGTGAACAAAAAAATCTAGATTTTTTTCCTAACCGTAGAACAAAAAACAAATAAAAGTATTTACTGTTCCTTCAGCTATTTACAAAGGCAGGTGGACATTCCCACACCAGAGAGGGCAGGAAATAGTGAAAACTGTATTTCAGGGCTGATAAATAAAAGCAGCTCCACAGAGCAGCCAGCTGAGCTGAGCTCTAGCACCACTCCCCTGACCCCTCTTTCACTTCTCACACCTTTCTCCAAGTCCCCAGCTGAAAGAAGAAAAGAAACAAATCTTCAAAGGTCAGATGCTGGTGCTGGCTTGCTGGGATGGGAGAGTTTGGTGTCTGATGTCAGTGTGGGGCTGCTTTCCCTAGTGCTCATGTCAGGACGACAGATGGTTTTGAGGATGACACCTCAGAAGTAAGATAAATATTTGGGGTCTGAGTTGGATGGCAGCTGTCTAACAGATTAAAAAATGTCTAAGAGGACAGTCATTTGGGTCTGTCAGCAGGGAACCAGCCCTCTGCTTAATATCTTCACATACAGGCTAGAAAGTAAGCTCTCCCCTCCTGTCCTTATATCTGACTGCTTCAGAGACATGGAAAAGTGTTTTTTGAAGCTCCTCTTGCAGAAGAACATCTCTCACAGCAAGAAAAACATGGTCAAAAGCAAGGCAGCTCTGGGGCATGGTCTCCCTGAAGTGATGTGCTGAAGTTACTGGCCTGAATGTGCACAGTTTAAAAAAACCTCTCAGCTGCCTTAAAGAGGGTCAGCCCATGGAATATAATAAAGCTTTCACATTTTTGCCATGAGTTTTGTGCTAGAGAGTCTGTACTGGGGGTTGCATGTGCACCTGTCTTGTAGCTGCTCTTAAAAGGGGAGGAAAAGAGGCAGGCCATCATCCCCCATGCAAAACTGGATATTGCTAGCTAGATACCACTGTCATTTGCAGGGAAAGGGGGGTGATAGGGACTGCTGCAGCCCCCCATCTTTACCCAACATGGGCACATGTGTGTCATGCAGCTGGCAGAGCACACACCTCCAGTTTCTTGGCAGTCAAGCTAAGTAGGGCATCTGCACCTAGACACAGGCTGGAATTGTGCCTGGACATCAGCACACTTTGAGCAGTTTTAGTTCCATGCCTAAACCATCTCTGGGGGAAGGGAGATGTTTCAAACATACCTTCTTGTCCCAAACAAGGGGTTATATTAATCCATCTAAATGCATAAGCAGTTTAGATTGTTAGAAACTGAGGGCAATCCCCACCAATTTTCTTTTTTCTTCTTTGCACTGAAAAAAAACCTGAGGACTGAGAACAATTCTGGAAAATTTTCATTACTGGATTTTCTGTGAAAAGTTTGTAAGTTGGTGAGGCACTGGAACAAACTGTAGATTTTCATCCCTGGCAGTGTTCAAGGCCAGGCTGGATGGGGCTTTGAGCAATGTGGTCTTGTGGGAGGTGTCCCTGCCCATGGCAGGGGGTGTTGGAACTAGATGATCTTTAAGGTCCCTTCCAGCCTGAGTCATACTAGAATTCTACAAAGTTTGTTGGGAAACCCAACAGGTCATGCTAAATTCCTCTGATGCTCCAACAGGACAAACGCTGGGGCCCAGTACAGGGTCAGGTAAAGATCAAGAGCAGCAGTTGTATGACTTTCTTGACAGTATCATGAGACCCAATTGGCAACCTCAGGCATCTTTGTATTAGTGCATCTTTTCTATTAGGGGTCAGGCTTTCACCTTTCCTTGTCTAAGGGATACCCCAGGGGAATCAAAATAAAGGTCCAAGATAGGCTCTGCCAAGTTGTGCTCCCTTCAGCTAAGCTATCAGAGTTCAGCTCCACAACACAGCCACATACAGCAGTTTAAGTTGGGCAAAATGTACCATTTTGAAGTTGAGTGTGAAGCTGAGAGAAGGTTTATCCTTTTACACCATTCTGTCAATGACTTTCTCCATTAGAATTTCTCTTCAATAGGAATTGTTTCAATTTAGACCCTTAGGAATAGTCTGTGTATAATTTTTCATTCTGACTTAATGATATTAGCTTCAAAGCCAATGTAATTAAAGTAGTATTCCCTCCTCCTCCACAGTCACACTTTAACTGGTATAAAGGGACTTACTTATAATGATACTATTTACATGAAAATTAACTGCATTAATTTTTCCTTCTCTGCACACCTGTACCACATGCAAACAGCTGCAACACCACAAGGGGATGAACTGGGCATGAAATACTGAAACCCTTTTGACAAATTAAAATGTGTTCAGGACTAGGCAGGTGATACTAGCAAGGCAGACCACCTCACACTCTGGTCTTGCACTTAGTGAGGCAGACTGAGAGTCAGCATCTGTGGGTTTGAGGAAAAGGAATCTAGAAGAGTCTGATTTGGGATACTCTGTCAAGAAAGTCCCAAAAGAATGGGGAACTTACAGCTTCTGGTGTCACACCAACATGAATCAGAATCTCCACTCCTGAAGGCAGAGAACAAGGTGTTGGTTTCAATTACTGCCACTCCCTACATTCTCCTACACCTGGTTCTGTCAAGTCTCACAGCTCCTTGTTTGGGTACTGAAGTTTGCAGCCATCCCTTCACCCTTCCCACCCTGCTTTTCCATCTCCCAAACTCCAAAGCAACCAAAGGCATCCCACATCAGGTAAGCACCTCTAAATCACCACAGTCGTCTTCCCTGCACAGATGCCAGACAAAGTGCAACATAATTTCACATTTGTCACTTCCCAGACTCCTTCCCAGTCTCCCTGATTTGTGATTTCTATTTCAGGAGTTCTGCAAAGGAGCTCCACTGATTAATCCTCCATCTATGAACTAAAAGCAGTTTTAATCCCAGGGCATGGGGGAGGGACCCTTAAACATTCCTGGTGGAAAGAAGCAGTATTAATTCTGGCATGGGAACAGTACTTAGCTTGCCTGTAGAATTACTTAATTTGTTTCTTAATGGACACAATGCTTTGCTGATAAAAGCCCTAAAGTGCCTTTAAAAAAAAATTAAGAAAGAGATTGTTCCTTCTTTACCCATTGGAGTTTTCATTTGTAATGTTTATGGTCCATCCTGGAAAGCAGGAAGGGTTATGCTCTGGATGGAAAATTAACAGGTGTAGGCTACAGTACTTTGTTAACTTTGAAAGGGAAGGGAGGAGCCCACCATTGAAGAAATGCTGAGAGCAGCTCCTTGTAAGACTTACTGTCCAGCCAGAGGTTCAGAGTGGGGCAGGAGGGATGCCTGGATATCCAGGGAAATAGTTTACCTTTGATCTTGTGTGTTATAGGAAGAAAAGATCAGAGATTATACCCAGCCTCTAAATTTCCCTAATCTGGATAGTAAGGAAAGTCAGTTCTGCCACGTATCAGATAAAAGCTGGGACCAAACAGCACTCCCTAGGCAGAAAGGGTTATCAGCCACTTGGCTCCTTCTTCTGATGCAGCCTTCAGGTGTAGTAATTTTCTTATAACTGCTGATGTCTCAGCAAAATGGAGGAGGAGGAATGGTAGATCCTGGAGATGAGAACAAGGAAGAGCTTTTCAGATGATATATATGACATCAGAATATCAACCAAATATTCAGAAACTGAAAATCAGATCCCTGCCCAGCTCTGGATCCTGGCCCAAAGCTTTGTTTTGGCCATTTCTGCAGGCTGAATTTGTGCTACTGACCAATGCCAGGCAGCCTAACTCTGAGACAGATGAACCATTTGTGTAATTTAACATGACAGGTCCTGTGTTCTGTAATGCATGATGTATTTCCAGGGACCCCAGGCTTTCATCTTAAGCCCAACAGCCCAACAGCCAGGTTTTGGTACCCAGGCTGAAGTGCTGGGCCTCCTGCTTGTACTCCTTGCCACATTTGCCTGGAGTTGCTGGGTGGGTGCTGGACTCAGCACTGCCATTTTTCCACGTCTCCATGGCAGGCAAAGTCTTTCTGGCACCCCCTCTGTATGTGCTGGACATGGTACTGCAGCAGGGTTGCTCATGTTTCCTGTCAAGGTTAGTGGGATCACCACTCTCACCCCTTCAGGTCTGGGATCCCTTGTTCAGTTATTCCCACACTGGACATCTTGGAGATGCGTGACTGAAAGGACACCACCTCCTCTTATGCCTGGAAGCCTCTTCCAAGAAGGAGGGGAAAAGCAACCCATCCTCTGAGATTTCTCTTTCTCTCCAGGATGGGGGCAGCAGGCTGGGCTGGACACAGAGAGCTTGGAGCACAGCAAGCTTCCTCCCTGTCCAGGAGATGAGGATGGAGCAACAGAGCTTCTGGAGGCTGGACTAAAGTAGATGAGAAACCAAAGTAAAACATTTGAGCTGACAGAGAAAACTTGATGATCCAGGAGTATCAGTGGAATGAGGGAAGATCTTGCAGAGATCAGTGCTATAAGAGCAATAAAGCAAAAGAACGTGACTAGCTACTCAAAATAAAGCTCCTTGAATCATAGTGCATTAGCCCATGCAGGAGAAAAATACCCTGTATAATGTACAGAGCAATTATGTACAGAAATCCTGGGCCAAAGCTGAGAGAGGGGGAAAGTGCACAGGAGTCTCTGTTTTAGTGTCACTCTGTCATGAGCACTCACCAAGGCACAAATGTCAATGAGAGCTGCATATCATCCTGCCCTGGTGAGCACAAAGGGCACCCTTGTGTCTGCAGAAAGAGATGTGGCACCAGATCCCACCAACACTGAAAATTCCTCGACGTTGAGAAAATCTGGGTTGAAATCAGCAGGAAGCTCTGTGCTCTCTTGGGCTTCCCTTCCTCTTGCCTGGCAGGTAAAAACATTGGTAGTTGTTCAAACAGGAGAAATCAGGGAAATCCCATTCCTGAATGCACTGTTTTCTGCCACTTAGCATCTTACAACACTGATCTCACTTTTACAGGCACCAAGGCAGCACTAACATCAGCTGAGGAAATTCAAACTTAGGGTGGTGTAACCACAATCAGAATCAGGCCTTCAATAATTTCTGGCATGAGAGTCTGTTCCCCTCCCCCTGTTCCATTATTTTCTGTGGTCTATAAGATAATTCACTAAAAATATTTCTCTGTGCTAAAGTATTACAATAAAAATATACTTGTACCGCCTGCCTGTTCAAGGTGTTCCTATGCCGTCATCTCCCCCCCCACTCCAATCTGTGGAAATCTCATAAATCACTGCAGGTTACACTCACCTGCTGTGGGGACATGCATCACCTAAATACCCTCTTCACAAACTGGCTTTCACCTCAAGGACATAAGAAAAGATGCTCCTGCTGGTTAGTCTGCTTCTTGCTTCGCAGAGGACGTGTGAGGAACACTCCAAACACAGGAGTATATTGATCTAAATTAAACACACAGACACAATCTAATTACACTGACAGGAAACTGGTGTTTAAAGGCAGAAAATTAAAGCTGTTAATATAATAATGAACAGTTGTGCTTACTGTCTGTGCCTCTGACATTTCATATTGTCATCTCACAGCTAATCACCACCTCTCCCTCTTCTGTGGGAGTTAAAATGTTTTCATCCATTCACCCAACAAGGTAGCTCTCCAGTTCTCTGACAGTCACTAATATATCCTACCTGCTAATGAGCCACCAAGCTGGAGCTGCCCAGGTGATGGAACAACAGCTGCCCACGCTCCACAGTGACGCTGGTCAGGTCAGGCACAGCACACTACAAACCTCCTGGCTGCTTGCTTTGATCCCTCAGATGAGAGCAGCAACAGCCCCACTCACCCCCTCACTGCTGATGGAGGGACTTCAGGAGCAGCTCTGAATGATGTTGCCAGGCTGCTGCAGGAGCAGGGGAGAGCCACAGTCACTGCCTTTGGCCAGGGAGGCTCCTTCCTAGCTCAGGGATGGAAAGTCAGACCCTGGGCATGGATGTGAACACCAGCTCAGCTCAAACTGCTGCACCACCCATGGTTTTGCAGGGGACATGGCAGTTCTGCCCATTCCCAGAACAAGCTGCTATTCCCAGAATAAGCTGCAGAGGCTTTCAAGGCACTGCATTTGACACTGTCCTGGCTGCTGGAGTAATTTGGCTCCCTTTATCTCCAGCCAAGGGCTGTGACAGCTTCAGCCTGCAGCCACTGAGGCTGCTGAGCTGGGCCACTGCAAAGGGTCTCTGCAAGTCCACAGGCCAGCTGCCACCTGCCTGCTCCCCCAGAATCAGGAACACGAGCAGCTTGATGGCTTTTTCGGCTGGGGAACTGTGCTCACTGCTAAGTATCTCTGCTGCACAGACAATGAGCCTGGGGGGAGGCAGGAGGACAGACTTGCCTGGAGTCAGCAGCTGGACTGGGAAATGGACCCTTGCCCCAGCCTCTGGCATCGCCAGTTCCCATTTCCAACAGCAGAAGGAGAAAAGAATGAGGCTCATCTGCCTTTAAAGACAACCTGCAAGCTGATTTCCTCCAATGATTTTCCAATAAACTTGGCTACATCGCTTGAGTGGATTCTTGACAGCCTCAGCATAACAGAAAGGGCACCACATTCCCCTACAGTAGCCCCCACAAGGGCTGCACGAGCTGAAAGCCTGTGGAATAAATGTTACATTACCCAAGCCAAATCCTGCTCTGTGCTGCTCACCAGTTTTGTCCTAGGTGATGAGTAATGACCTCGTTAATGGTAGAGGGATGAGCTTGGAGTTGCCAAAGTGATTGGACCTATGGCTGCAGATCAGCATGACTGGGAGACACCTTCTGCTTGCACAGCCAGTGTGTACAGAATCCTGCATCCAGCTGGGAAGGAGCAAATCCAGAGAATTAAGGGTATTTCCATAAACCATATTCATGCTTTTTTTGGTTTTTTTTTTTTTTTTTTTTTTTTCTTTATTGTCCCATTCTGTTTTTTGTACACATTAATTTTTGACAGCAAGGAGTTCCTACAGACCTGGAGCTATGTATTGCACAAAAATAATTTCCTAGCTTTTTATGAACAGCTTTTCAATATAATGGATCATCTCTGAGAAAGAAAGTAATTAGGATCCCCCAGTACACCTTGTCTAACCCATCTATTGTTTTACTCTGGCCTACCACACCTTTGTTACTTATCTCCTGTGCTTGATTAAAAAAAATCCAGTATTTACCACCCTTTTTCTGCCTGACTGCCAGTTCCTTTTACTTCTCCTACACCTTTTGTGGAGAGATCTCCAGGGCAGAGTATAATATTGCAGGTAAAAGCAAGCCATCTAACAGTATCATGGCATTACCACATAGTTGATCTCCTCTCACGTTTCCAGCTGCTCTTTGCCTTGCTTCACCACCTTCCTGCATACTGGAGGGGTTTCATGGAGTTCTCTGCACTGGAGAGCTCATTTTTCCTTCCCTTAAGTGAAGTCAGCAATGTAACTGAGCAGTTTAAATTACCTCTTCTCACTCCTCGCCAATGATGGCACCCACATCTTTAGGAAACAGATTATTGGCTTTGATTGGGTTATCAGTTTTCCATCCCCATAATGTCTATCCTCCTGTCACATTCTCTGTCAGCTCCCTCTGTTTATGGACTGCATGAATTGCCCACCAGTCCCTCAGTCAGCCCCACATACACAGACCCACACTAGTGGCTGGGAGCAGTGCTAGATGAAGATGAAATCCTTTCTCTTGCAGTTTGCCCTAAACCTTCCACTGAGAATCTACAGGAAATCAGCCTCCAAGCCCAGACTTTCCACTACCAGAGACATGAAGAACAAAATAAATCTTCATTCACCCAAGAGGGAAGCAGTACTCATGAGTGATATTCAAGTTGCTCTGGGGAACAACAGGGTAGTCAGGAAGCCCCAGCTGCTGCACAGCTTTCCCTGGCTCATTCCAGTGCTTGGGTTGATTAAATCCAGAGAACAGTCAGGAAAGGCTACTGAGCAAGCTGGGACAGCAGAAATCCTGCTTCAGAGGGAGAGTAATGACAGCAAGGCCAAGTGGAGGGGCTCTGTCCTGCAAAGCAGAGCCAGCTCCACCACCCTCACCACCTCATACAGAATATTAATGCACTGGTCCCTGGGGATTGCTGCCAGGGAGGGACTTGCTCAGTGGAGATGCCTCACTTCTGGGCAGCCATGGCCACTGGCACCACGTGCTGGTCAGCAGGGATGGGAAGTGGTGACAGGGACAATCAGAAAAGCCAAGATGTGATCAGCTGGAGCAGTGAATCAACATTTTCCTGCCCTGGTCTTGCCCACACAGAACAGAGAGTGGACACTGGATGCAAATCGTGGCTACTGCACCTGCCTTTTCCATTGGGAGTGAGCCCACTAACATCCTTCTACACATGGATCCATCCTCTGACAGTAGGCTTGCCCTGCAATTTGTCACTCAGAGGTCTCTTCTGGGGCACTCTGTTCCTTATTTGGCCCACAGCACAACCAAGAGGAATGCAGAAAAGGATGTTATTTCCCATTGCCCAGGCAATGAAAGTATCTCTCCTCGTTTTATAGGCACCTGCCGACAGGCTTTAAAAATAGGGGACCCAATTTCCATTTTCATGGTGTTCCCTTATAACATAAAGGAGCTTTAACTTAGAGTGATCTATATTCATCTCATGGTTCCTTTCCACTGCTGTAGTGCTGTAAAACCTGCTGTAGTGTAAATGAGAATCAGGTCCTAAGCGTTCCCCCACAGCACAGAACAGGTCCAAGTCTTTAAGCAAGGCACCTGGAAAGGGGGAGAGAAGGAGAAATTCCATGGTCAAAAAGGGAGGGAAGTAAGAGGGCAGGATGGTAAATGTGACCTTGATAGGCACATTTGAGAAACAACCCTCTACCAGCTTATGGCTGTGGGATAAGAGTGCTCAAGCTGTTCACACATGGATGAATTAATGTGAGCCCAGGCTCGTAAGAGAAATAGGCACCATGCAGGTGACACCTTCAGTGACACAGTGTGTATGTGTATGTATAAATCTATATATTTATACTCATGGATATCCTAGAGTTTTGGCAAATCTTTTCAAATTTGTTTCAACTATCATCAAGAGCCAGTGGATTACTGATAATTTAGAGTTATCCTTCCTGTGGAAGATAAGCAGTTTCTTATGCAGTGTAAGCAAATATGTCAAGCAATTTCTTGGTTCACCCATCTGTAGCTGCCAGTCACGCTGGGATTTATGTATTAACTGCTTTGGATCAAATGTTGGCCAAATGTTGGATAATTTGGTGAAAGAGGCCAGTGTTTTTCCAACTGGAGAGAGAACATGCTGGAAGATGGACAGGACTGTAAGCAGTGGAATAGTTTTACTTTTTTAACCACTGACAAATGCCACAGGCAGCAAGGCTAATCACCTCCACTCCTAAACCTGGGAGGAATGCGGGTTTGGTGTATGCACAGCTTACATGCAGATAGCCACTGCCCCCTCTGACCACCTCTGCTGTGCCTAGGGGGGCAAACCTGTGACTCCTGGGCTTGGAGGAGGAGGAGAAGGCAGTGCAGAGGTCAAGAGTCAGAGAACAACAGCTGCTCAACAAGAGGTTTCTCTAACAACTCTCAGCCTCCACAACACAATTTTTTTTCTGTCAGGGTGTCTGTGCAGCCTCTCCTCTCACTGCTGATGGGTGGGCCAGCACAGCTAGGAGGCATTTTTGTTTTATGACCAAGATCCACAAAGGTTCCCAAGTCACTTTGTGCACTCATCTTCTAAAGAAATTAGTATGGAGAGAGGAGAGTAAAAGAGTCCCATCCCTTGGACCTTCACTGAACTCCAAAGAAACTTTCTAGCTTAAGTAAACTGTGCTGAGCAGAACCCTGGGACCTGCACCAGCCTGGTGGATGAATGTTGGCATGTCCCAAGGCACCCACAGAGGTGCTCTGAGGACTGGAAGAGGGACAAGGACAACCTCTCTGACCCTTTTGCCTTGCTCTGCTTGTGGTACCTTCTAGTTACCTGTGGGACTCTGAAACGTGACTGCTTCTCTCCTTGGAGTATCATGAAAAAGTCAGGTACAGGATTCTGGGATGCTGAAAGAGAAAAGAATGAAGAAGGGATTTTCCCAACCAAGCAAAGGTGAAAGTTCATTAAGTTTGTAGAAGACAGCCTTCAGTCAAAAAAAGAGGCTTTGTCTGAAGTCTCAGATACATTAAAAAGACATGTAAAGTGCAAACACACTGGCCAATGCTTTGCACCATGAAGTTAACACTGTCATAATGTGACAGAGCATTTGGGGTGACAGGACTACATGAATGTCAGAGGTGTGGCTAACAGACCAGGAGACCCCATTAACTCACTCTTCTCATGGATTTCTGCTTCAAAACAAAATGACAGGTTGGCTTGAGGCTCCCCATACAGAGAGCAGGTGTATGATTGGGGGTCTTCTCATTTTGCAAATACCCATTGCTCCTCACCATCAAAGACACGTCAGGCACAGTACAGCAGCTTTGAAAGCACTGCACATTTCCCAGCCAGGAAGTCTGAAAACAGCTAAACTAATTGAGTGGGTTAGAATGTGCCCAGGAGGCTGGTACTCCGTCCTAGGGAGAAATACTGTGGCATTTGCCAGGGATTAAAGATACCACTAGCTGTACAGTTCGTCCAGGTCTTGCTAACTCTTATATTGAGCATGGATTCAAACAGCAGAGAGTGGCTGTTTCCTGCAAGAACAGACACAGCAAAACACCAGTGCCATTTCCCACTGCAGTTAAGTTTCCCAGGGTGGGGTACTGACACACACTGGTGCTGCTTACTTTGTAGGACAGGTCAGAAGCAGAGCCCTGAGGAACATCATGCGTTCATCTTCTTCCTATAACTTTCTCCTGCTGACACTGGTCATACCACTCTCCAGACACCTTGGGCAACATATCTCAAGCAGAGAGATTGCTGTCACCAGTTGAATCAGACCTGACAAAAAACCATAAATCACAGCTGCTGGCTCTTCAGAGCAAGGCTTGTTCACAGCAAGCCAAGAGATGAGCGTGAGTCTAGAGCAGTTTTCCCAAGTTCCCAGGCAAGAAACTGTTCATGCCAGGTAGTGCTTCCCAGAAGACTTACCTGGTTGGCATTGTTCCTCCAAGACTCGTTTTGCTTTTGCTATTTCCTAGCTCATATTTGACTAGTTAAAAGTTTTATCAGCCAGGGCCATAAATTATCATGACAGCTTCTAGAGAAACTCGGCCCTTTCGTCTCCTGCTCATTTCCTCTCTGTCCCTTGCCATTGATCAAACCTGCAGAGTTTTAGACTTTCCAAAAGCAGAAACAAAGAGAACTCCAACCCTGTCTAATTGAGATGTAGGTAAAGTTAAAAAGCAGCTGCCACGCATGTCTTTGCCTCAATTAAATTGGCTCCATGATATTTCTGATAATTCCTTTTTTCTTCTTTCCTTTTCATATCTTTTCTTTTTTCCTAGAGCAGCTTTATGATTAATGGGTGCCGTGATGTGGTGACATTTCAGCTTTTCGCATATCCCACGCCCCTGTTAAATGGCAGGGGCTCGAGCTCCTGTTTACAAGGAGCAAGAGGACTGCAAGTTGTACTATTAATCAACAGGGTAATTCAGCAGGGGTGTGGAGAGAGAGCTCAGATCCCTGCTCCTGGCAAACATGATACCCCCCAGGAAATTTGAAAATGTTTGCATCCATTGCACTCTGCAGCTGAGAGCAAAGTGGCTCAGCTGAGTCGCGGGCTGAAGGAGTATCACTGCACTGCTTGAAGGTCATTAATTTGTGTCTGACAAGGGAGAAAAAAGGCAGTGAAAGCCAATGCTTTTCCAATGTGTGGATTGAGGGCTCTAACAGGCCCTGAAGAGCTGATGCTGGGGAGCAGGAGTTGTGTTTCAACCCATTAAGCCCTGGCCTGACTTTCAATGTCAAAAAGGAGATGGATGATGGTGCTGAGAGCAGTTTCCTTGCACAGGAGCTTGGAGGCTGTACAGTAAACTTTGAACTGGAGGAAGTGTGAGGAATATCAGGCTTTCCTGGGGGCTGCCTCTGTAATATCTGTAACTGTCTCTGATCCTAAAGGGACCTCAAGAAAACTGGGTTCAAGAATGCCTCACTGTGCTGAGAAGGGAAGGGCTGCTGGTCCTGGAGGGAAACAAGTGCACTGGAATAAGACAGCTCTGCACACCAGGAAGGTGGGACTGATCCTCCTACTTAAAGGGCTCATTGAGAATCCAAAAGCAATGAATGTGAAACTAAAGTTTAACAATGTCCCTAGGAGTACATCCTAAGTTGTGTGAGCATTATGGTTGCCTGACAAAAAAGCCTCAAAGTCCCATAGTTGGGTTTCTTGGTCAGGTCTCTGCTATATCAGTCGTAGCCTGACATGACTGATAAGCCTCTGCATAAGCAGAGGAAAGCAGAGCTGAGGAATGGGCTACCAGGGTGTTCACTTTCTTTCCCTGGTGCAGCATTTCTGATCAGGGGTGCCAGCCCAGCATCTAGCATCTGATGAAACAACAAAGTACAGAATGTCCTTTCTTCTGAATGGGAGCAGAATAGACTCCCTTGCCGTTCAAGTGGGAGTTGCACATCGTGGCATGTTCAGCAACAAACAAAAAGACACAGGTTAAAAATAAGAGTTCCAAAAAAAGGCTGGAGAAGCTAACTTCGATCTTCTTATCAAAACACAGAACACAGCCCTATAATCATGTGTCAGGACAACTGAGGGGGCTGTAAACGTGTTGCAAGAGGAGAAATTTCTTAAGTCAGCTTTCCGAGTAAAGGAAACTTATGATGTAATTACACCCCACCAGCAGGCACAGCAGCAGCAGGTCTCTGTTGTCTCTGGATGTCTCTGTTGTCTCTGGATGTTTCTGTTCCTCCCTACATGGGTGTAGCTATAGTAGAAGCAACCCAGCCAGTCAAGCTATCCCACATAAAATAGCAGCAGTGAAGAAAATAATTTAAAGCTTTGTCTGCCACGGCCATATGAGGCTTGTAAATGATGTTCCCAGTTTTAAGAACAGGAAAGAATTCTCTAGGGGACCAGGACACCTAAAATCAGTGTGTTGTCTAACAGCTGTGGAGATGGAAGAAGTTGTGCTTACTCTTTGGGGAGACTTGTAGAGCAGCAGCCCTCAGAGAAAGCATCAGAGCTGGTGCAGCTGTGGTGTGGAGCTATTGCAGAGAGCACTGTGGTTCAACACCACAACAGCAGTCATCCTGCAGTGGCTGGGAAGGGAGCAAAGAGAGCAAAGCAAAGAGGAGAAACCCCCAGTCTATTCTGCATTGCCATCTCTCTTTACAAAGCACCAGCAGAGATATACAAGAGATGAAAGGTCCTCTCTTGAGCCAACAGTGTCCAGACATCATCTTTTTTGCTGCCTAACTCAACTCTGAGAGGTACTGAACAAACACACTCCAACATAACTAAACCAAGGGATGAGCAGCAAGTGCTTTCCCTGAACTAGAGGAGCTCCCAAAACATGGGTTAGGAGGCCTGGGAGGTCCAAGAGAAAAGAATTTAAGGAGGCTTTGACAGCAGGTTCAGGGCCACAAGCTTCTGAAGGGGGAACATCAGAGGGACATGTTGGCACAGCCAACCTTGCCCAGAGAGTTTCTGGTGCGGGCACATGTCAGCTGGGAGAGACCCAGCTCTAACCAGCCCTTCTGGGGTAGGAGAATGGACTGGCAGATCTCATGACTTCCCTTTTACTCCCATTTTCTGTAGTTCCTGTGAAAGGTGCCTCTTTGCAAATAAAAGAAATCATCATCTTAATTCTTCCACAACCAGGCTTAAGCAAAGCAAATAGATTTAGATATAAACCCCAAGGGACAGAAAGCTCTGTTGGAGGCCACAGCTTTATCCAGTAACCCCAGCCACATCCTCTCCTCCCTCCTTTGCTGAATAATTCAGAGCTTCATTTTCTTATCTGCTCTAATCTGGGTTTGTACAAACCAGCCCTGCTGTTAAGTAACATGAGGAAGATAAAGAACAACAAGACATCTTTGTGCAGGGGGAGCCTCAGCAGGCAACAGATACCTCCCCTTTGTGTTGCTGCTGCTCAGGAGAGGAACTGGCATCTTTCCTCTGCTCTGGCACACTTGTTTCCCTTCATTTTTTTCTTCATGCTCCTTTCTCCACAAGGATTCATTATGTGCCTAGGCTGGCCTCTACCTGAAGCAGAAAAAGCCAAGAACCACCGAGGGGGCAAAGGAAAAACAAAAAAGCCCCAAGCTCTGTAATAGACTTTTCATTTACGAAATCTTTTAGAAGTTTTCCTTCTTTCTGCACTAAATATCAGTTGCTTAAGATAATCTGTGAACCTGCAGAACGACCATTAGGAGCTCCCTGGTGACTAGGTTAATTCACTGTAAATTACAGTCCCTGCCAAGGAGATTGCAGGGAGGTTAGGAAGAGATTGGAAGCGGCAGGCAGCAAAGCACTGTAGCATTTACTAAAACCAGAAAATAGAACAATAATCAAGGATTGTAAGGAACAAGGAGTCCAGGCAATGAATGCATGTTGGAATAGTCATTTCCAAACTCTGACAAATGCTGGTGAACACTGGAATCAACACTGAGCAAGTTTTCTGAGTGACAGATCAGCTTGCCATACATGGAAGCATGAAGAACAGGCATAAAGACACTACCCTTTCCCAACTGTTTTTTAATATGGGAAACATTAAAAAATATTAGCAGGAATGCTGAGCAAGAGCCAAAAGTTTGGCTGCATCAGGCACTGTACTGGAAAGATGTTCTTCAGGAAGACAACAACCTCTTCCATCTCTCCCTTCTCTTCACTATCCTTTCATCCTTTCCCATTTGACTGTTAGTATGACACTGACCTTGTCATCAGCCCCACCACTGCTGCTGCTGTGAGGACCTGGGCTCTTTCATAACCCAGATATTTGGTGGTGCACTGTGTGTGCTACTGCTCAGAGGCAGGCTCTCTGGGTGCACCATCCTGGTCCTGATGAAGCCCAGCTAGTTGTAAGCATAAAGTGGGGGACAAGTTCCCTGTGCAAGTCACATCTTACAGAGCACACTTTGCCTCCTTTCTTCTGGCTCTGTTTAGAGCCTGGGTCCCTCTCATGAGCTGGCTACTCTGATGCTGGGAATAAGTACATTTCCATAATCATACTCGAGAGGAAAAAAAAGGGGAAAATGCCACAATCCAGGCAATCCCCGAATTACTGAACAGTAATTTCAGTCACAGCAATGTGTAAGTGCAACAAAATTGTGCCTGGAGAGCTTTATGAGAATGCCAGAGTGGTCTCCATTTTAGGACTGTTCCTGTCTACCTGGGGACTGCAGCTGCCCACTGCAAAGCTCCTCAGGGCTCCCAAAACAATTGCATACATCAGAAAACTGCCAGGATTTTTTCACCACAGCTTCCAGACACAAAAGACTCCCTCAAAACCTTTGCCTAATGTCTGCATCCCTTCAAGAGACCAGCGTATTGAGGACCAATTTGGCCCATAGTGGAGGTGTGGCCAAAAAGAAGTCACATAGCAAGTGTCACCATCCCACAGTGGCTTCTCTTCAGCCTCCTACCCAAGATTTGTTTCCTTTCTCTTGCTATTTCCACAGTCCCTTACACCAGCCACTGCTGTGGCTACCAGCCAATATTCAATACCAGCCCTGTGATATTCTGGTTGTGGCTTCCTAGTGTATAAAAGCCTGGTGTTCAGCACTTTCCCAGTATGTTGGTAGCAGATCAGCCTCCAGAGTTCTGGGGTTTTCTGCACTATTCAGCTCAATTCATTCTCCCATTTTTTCGGTGGGCAACAGGCAACAAGGTATAGAGGTCTCTGGAAATTCAGCTACTATCTCCACGCTCCCCTCCCTCCTTACTTTTCTTCTTCCCTCCCCCTCCACCCCAGGCATCTCTGGGCTACCAGGGCTTTTTAAATATGAACTTTAATGTTTTTTTCTGCTAGTAAAATATAACTGTACCAAAAAATCATTTCTGCCTTTTTTCTTTCTTCCTGAAAATATACATATTAACCTATTGGAAAGCCTTCGTTTCTTCTGCCAACTGGTATCAACAGTCAATCAGAATCTGTCAACATACCAATTTTATCATCTCCAACTCGGATAGCAGTGCAGTCGTCATGGGAACCAAAATAGTAACTATGGAATAGCTGCCTTAGTAACAACAACAAAAAATGTGTTGGCATAAAATTGCATTTGTAGTAAATTTCAGTTAACACTTTAGAAATTAAACAGCTGCTGTGTGAATCCTGTAGTTTGTAAAATCAAGGGCCCTCTCCAAGGAAATGGTGGCTTTTAAAGTTCCCCAAGATCTAACCTTGTTGCTGGCCCTTAGTGCTCCAATTTGAAAGAGAAGCAACAGGGGATGTGGACATTTGTGTAACATGAGATTAAAGATGCAGCAGCTTTATCCTGATTGAGCAGGCAATCTGCACTCCTTATATACAGAGTTAAATTTATGATGCTGAGGAGAACTACTAACTACAGAAACTTTAAAGACAGCTTACTTTGGTTCTTGTGAAAATCCAAAAGAACATGACTATGGCAAACAACATGGAAATTGTTGTATCAGTGCAGACCAGTGGCCTAGTACTCTGGGACATATGCACATTTCAAAGGAAGGAGAATATTCTCAAAATGCTTAGGTCATATGCACAGAGATTCAGCTTTTCAGGATAGTGGGTCATTCCCTTAGTCCATTTAATGCTCACATTATATTCCCAAAAGCAAGTGAACAGAAAGGGAGGGTATGTCTAAGAAGACCACTTGCTGGGTTTGTCTTTTCAGAGGACAGGTTAAATACACTCAGTGCTTTTATCCCCTCCAGACCTCTAATTTCTGTCCTGAAACACCTTCAGAAACAGAAAAAGTCAATCCTAGCTTTACTTTGTACGTGACCTGTAAAGATCCTGCCAGATCTCCTTGCATGGCATAGATGAACATGATTCTCTTAACAGCAAAGATGAATAGCTAATTTCCAGGCTGGCTTTTTTAATTCACTGTCAAGGAGGTGACCTGCTCAGCTGAGCATCAATGCTACTCACAGCAGCACATTCAAATCCCAGGACTGACTTCTCTGCCCTGCATAGGCAAATTCAGTTCTCTACCACCGAGGTCAATCAAACACTGTGGACAGTTGAGAAAGAGTCTCTAGAACAGTAATTAAGTCCTTTATGAAATGTCTTAGGGCTCTTTTTGAAATGACAGTATTATTAATTTCAGTTTACCAAAACTAGCAAATATGTAGAAAGCACATCTGGCACTAGAAAGGCTAAGCCACAGGAGGCTGGAGAAGACATGGAGAACTACCACTATCTACTTACACTGGTCTTACATATTTTCTGAAAGGTCCAATTTTTTTACTCCTGACAGATGAAAGATGCTGTGTTGTGGGGATCTTTGACACACATGGTTTAGTTATTATAATATTCTTCCATACACACACCCAGTTCATTACTGGCCTACAGCCAAGGAACAGTTTTATTTAATCGGTGCTATATTAAAATTGTGAAACCATTGTCATAAAAAGGAAATGGATAGGTAGTAAATGTTTCTCTTTCTAGAATAAGAGGTAATTTAAATATTTGTGTAATTCCAGTGTCATGGGGTTATAATCCATTCACTTTAGCACCAAGACACTCTTTACTGGGAACAAGGCCATTGAGAGTGTCAGTTTGCAACAAAGGCCAGTGACCCAAACTCCTGCTCCAGCAGATCATGTCCCCAAGTAAAGAACAATCATTTAGAATGGTATAAGTGCTATATACAATTTAAGTGACCTTTTGTCCAGATGAGTGTGTCCTAGTGACTAGTTACCTAAAGAGATAACACTCAGAGGACAGCAATGGTCAGAAAGGTCAAGAAAGCTTTCCATTCTTCCACCTTTGGAAATCTTTTTGTAAGAATGCCTTGGGATGCTCCAGAGAAATCAACAGAAAAATTCTGCTGGAGCAGTAACAAAATCTGTGTCATGTAAAATGAATTTAGACCTAAGGTTTAATGCCATTATCTTGAAAGGGCATCTCTCTACATTCTTCCTAGCACTGTGATAGTACAGTGGAGAATGGCCTGAAAAGGTGTTTCTCAAGAGGAGGTGTGACTACTGAAGGGTTTGGAGGATTAACCTTTCAGTTTTGAACCAGGGCTGTGAGAAGTGGAGCTGCAAGGCTATCAGCATGGACAGAGCTGGCAAGGTTACAAAACAGTTTGGGTGATTAGCCAAGAGCCCCAGTGGAATCAGTGACAGAAGTGAAAACAGATTAGAAATGCTGCAGCTTTGAAGACGTGAACCAGGACATTGAATGAGTTTCGTTTGCTCAGAGGCGTTTCTGTGCTAATAAACAGGGGCCAGGGGACTGTGGGGGGAGAGAGGGGCCCTGTAAAGCTGATTCAGAAAGCAGAACTATGGTAGAAAAAGGACCAGCTCTGGAGGCAATAGCAAGCCTAGGGTGTACCCATGCAAAAGTTTGTAGCTATTATTTCCTTACTCCTCACATTTACCAATCCTTTGGTAAATCAAATTTACCTCCTCCCTTTTATCCTGACATACAAAACCACTTTTCCAAACAAAAGTGAGATGAGGTTAGAAACCTTTGCAATTTTACCACTCAGGAGAGCTGAGCACTACCTGGGATGTCCACATGCAGCTGTAATGGACTGATAAAGTTAAGTGACTGTTTGCCAAACTTCCTGTGTTTTCCTGTGTCTATGAAGCACACCCCTTCAGCCTGTGAAAGATGATTGCTACTGTTCTAATTTCTAAAAGAGAAATTGTGATTTCTTTTTGCATCATGGAGTTATGGGTTGATCCCATAGTGTTAATGGTACTTAGCTACTGCCTATAATGTTCTCTAATCCTCAAAAGTTTCTATATCCCACAATTAAAACATTTTAGAGAACAATTTAACACCGAGAAGAAAGAAGCTGGAATATTTCATAAATCCACTAAAAGCTATCGGGATATGAAGGCTTTAGGAAGGGCAAAGGGAGAAAATAAAGTTATTTCAAAAGACAAATGAGGCATAACACAGGATGTGCATGAGAACCAGCTTGTCATTGCTCCTCAGTGCCACCTCTGCATGATTGCAGTCCACAGGCAGCCAAGGAGAGCACACCAGGGAAGTTTCATTGCCTAGTGGCTTATTTCTGGTGCTCCTCTCTAGGCCATTGCTGCTGCCAGATACTGGATTCTGAGTGAAACAGCTCTTGGGTCTCACCCAGAGCAGCTGGTTGGATGGCTGTGTCCTGATCCATTCCTGGAAGGCAGCTTTTACTACATAAGCTGGAAAGGGAACATCTTAGTACAGAAGGAAACAGTATAAGCAGTTCACAGTGACTGTGCTCTAAAAGCACATGTTTACTTTTGACACTTCCAAGAAAATATTTCTGAAATTAGGTCTGCAACTGCTGACTTATTTTTCCAGTTACAAAACACACAATTTTTGAAGAAAAAGTGACCAAAATTGAAGCCAATTTCCCCATATGTCAAAATAAGGAGCCAAATAGGGAAGGCATTTCCAGTATGCCCTGTATGGTTATAAGCAATATTCCTTGTAATGCGGCAGCCCCCATGAAAGGGAGAGGGAGGTGAAGCCCTGTCTCAGCCACATGCATGTCCCAGCACAGGCAAAGAGCTCAGCTCCACTTAGGTGAGAAGCTGTCTGAATGGCACAGCAAATGGAAATCCAGGCCTGAAATGATTTCATGCCAGCTTTGTGCAGCAGTATACTATCATTTGATGCAATTGTGTCATTAACTAATTTGCAAATTTGCATAGAACCATTCATTTAATCTTCAAATAAATAGTATGGATTTAGCACCATTGAAAGCTCTCCAGATTAACTGCTTGGTGAATGAAGCCTTCCACTTATCTGTGAGACAGCAGCAGGACCAGCTTTATCCACATGCTGACCTGCCAGCACACTGCAACCTCGATTTGACAGATAACTGCACAGTTTCATCTGAGGAGTTGTAGAAAGGAGCTCAGCTCCCTGGCTCAGGCTCCTCATAATCTCTCTTGGACCTTTATTGCACATCAGGGCAGTAAGTTTTCACAGAGTGCAGCTGGCACTGAGACTTATCTCAGTTCCTGTGCTCAAATCTCAGCATCTTTGGAACTGAAATGACTAGCAAGTTGTCACAGGGAGCCAGAAATGGGCCCTCCACAAAATGAGCACTCTGCATCTGTGAGCAGCCACAGCAGAATAACACTTTCACACATTCTCACGCTGTCTTATTGTCCTCTGCCAACCACCTCACTTTAGTTAGTTACACCGTGCTACACAAGATACTCACACCTCCTTACACAGAGTCTGATGGTTGCTTTATGACAACTGGTTGGATTACTCTGCAGCTTGGAAGCTGCCCGTGCAAGCACTGCTCTCTTGCAAGTTGCAGAGGGGCAGCCATAGTGTTGAGGAGAGGCAGCAGATCCTTGTGCACCTCTTTGGTGCCAGATGGAGCTGGATTCCTTCACCTACCTGTCACAGCTGGGCAGACTGACAGACTTCCCCCCTTCATCTGGAAAATACACGTGGCCTACACTATAGAGGAGAAAGAGGAGGAGGATCCAGGCTTTTGCTCTACTGTCTTTCCAAAATCCCAGGACCATCACATAACCATGACAACTGCAGCTCTGCAATCAGGGGGCTGAGTACTCAAAGAGAGTTGCAGCCAGAGGAGAGGAATGGCAGACAAAACTCAGAGGCAGAAAACTATCAGGAAGAGGGTGATTTTGCAGCCTGTGTTGTGAAAATAGACCCCATGCCTCAAACCACTGCCAGGGAGGCACACTCAGAAGCTGGGCACACCTGGACCAGCCACTTGGCTCTCGGCTGCTCTTATTATTCTCTGCAACCCTTCAGCACGACTCTTGACAGAAAAATTACCAAATGTAATGCACTTGTGACTTAGTTAATTTGCACCTGTATCTAATTTCAGACCTGCTAGAATAACAGAGCAGTTCTGTAATCAAAAATTGAGAGAGAAAAAAAAACAAACCAGAGCTGCCAGTCACTGGTTGCTGCAGGGGAAACTGCCCCCACTTCATACAGTGTCCTCATGAAAGAGCTTGCATGAAGGTCACAGCAGGATGCAGAGGCTTCTCTGAGGACTCCCAAAGCAACCCCCCTGTGTAGGACTCAAAGTGAGCCCATGGCAATTCCTAGTAGCAGCTGGCAGCACCATGCTCCTCCCTGCTTTGCCAGTCAGCAGTTGCTTCAGTCTTGTACATCTCTCCATTTTCATTTTGGGAGATTGTTCTGAGAAGTTTACAACTGTCTACTTGTGCTAATGGCCATGACTTTCTGGATGCAAGAGAGTGCCTTGCTTCATTGTCAGAGAAAACACTAATGAGACAAAGACCCTCTGGCCCATGGTTGTGGCTCATTAGGGTACTAGGCACGATGCCTCTGTTTCCCCTTCAGACTCTGCAGAGCCACAGATGCTATAGTGCATGTGCCATTTTTAATCCTCTCCTTCAGGCTCTGCCAGGGTCTAGCTCCTCCACAGTATTCAAGTCCCTAAACTTGAGATTCAAGGGAGTCAAACCCTCAGCTTTCTGAGTACCCTTACCCATGCTGGTGCCAGGGTGCTCTGCTCACCACATGCCCATATGAGCTGCGGCACACCAGCCCTCAGATGGCTTCCTCTGTGGAACCTGGCCTCATCCTGCCCAGCCAGCAGCTGACTCTCCTTCATTGCCTGGCACAGAGCTGTGATTTCAAAAATGCTCTCTCTGAAGGAAATCAACAAAGAAAGGCTTTGGTTTTCTTCTTGGCCAACTTGTCTGTCCAGCCCTCCCCAAAGAGGGCCAATCCATCAGCCTCTTTTCCTGCTCTCCCTTCCCTGTATGGATCCCATTGCATCCTGATACCCCTTAAACCAGGTGCAAATCTATCCTTTCACATGAACCATTGCTTATACTAAATCATCTCAATCCATACCCAGCCATCTTCCTAGACCTTCCCTCAATGGCATCTGCTTTCTTGTGGCACAATTATCCAGCTCATCCCCAGTGTATGTGGTGACTAATCCCAGCCATCTCCACTCTGAGGGGACCTGAAGGCAGCACAGACACAGTTCAGCATGGAGCAGCCTGCACTATTCCCCCTGAAAGATCAACAGTCTTCAATAGAACTGCACAGAGCAAGCAAATCAGGATGTAAAACATTTTGAGATCTTCAAATGAAAGGGGTTAGTATGTCATTAACATCAATTTCTTTTGCTGAGCCATATGTTAAGCACAGCTTTGGGAATACGTAAGTCTGATGTTTTAACCTTGGCCTTCTTACTGACCTTATCTCTCTAACCCTGGTCATACATTTTAATACCCATGTCTTAATTTCCAGCCTGAAAGGAGTTGGGTTCTAACTGTCCTGCCTTGCCAGGCTGCCGTGGTTCTGTAATTAGGTCCAGCCCATAGATCTCTTCAAATGTAAGCATTATCTCTCTGTAATAGCCTCAAAACTCAGTGTCCTGCAATAGCAGATGCAGCACAGCAATGTACTCCCTGAGGAAATAGGTCCTTCCACCTCACAGCCTTGCTCTTTTCCACATGCAAGGGCTCTCCTGGGCAGTATCTGCCCATTACAGCTGAAGGTTGAACCGAGAGGAAGGAATTTCAGACACTGTCTTGGGACATCCTCACATATCATGCTACATCAAATAGATCTTCTCTGCACTAAATGCAATCCCAGGAGTGGTTGCTCACTCACTCAGTGAGAGCAGTGCAAAGCACGACTGTTGATCCATGCTGATCATATCACTGCCAAGACTTCCTCCCAGTGATGCCCTGCAGCAAGGGCTCAGAGAAAAAATCTGGGTGAAGGACATGCACTTCTGTCTTCAAAGAGACCCCTGAAGCCACTGTTCCCAGCCTGCCATAGGAGCACAAAGGTTATGAAAAGACCAGCATTCACACCAGATCCACAAAAAGAATGATTCAGAGGAGCAGGACAAACTCAGGGCATTGAGTGGTGCCAAGGACTTCCCCCATGTCATAATTGGCTCCAGCAAACCTTCTGCTTTAGTCACTGAGAACTGTTTCACATTCACAGTACCTGTGCAGAAATTCTTCTATGCCAAGTTGCCTTTATGTGAAACAGTCATCCTATGCTTAGAGCAAAAAACTAACAGAGGGCTAGAATCTTCTGAAGCCATGGTGAATCATGACTGGGTAATTACCTACAGTCCTGCTCCTCTGGGACATGCACCTACCTACGGGCTGGCATTCATCAGTCCTCCTAGTTTCAGTCCTAGCAGAAAGGCCAAGCCTCAAGTACACCAGGGAAAACAAACATCTGATCCCCCGAGGGGGTGCCTCCAAGGCAAGTTTGAAGGCGTATCAGCGATACAGTGTGGGAGAGCTGTAGTTTATCTCAGGATCCAGAGCTATCAATACAGCGCTGCAGTGGGGAGATGCAAAATCTTTAATTAACTTTTGCTCACTCGCTCCCAGCACTGGTGGAGGTGGGTGGATGTGATTGTTGCTCAAGGGAGGATTCCCCCCTCCCCCTGCTTTTGAATTCCCAAGCAATCAGTGCTCTGTATAGAACAACATAAATAGAGCTCCTCAAACCTGGTGGGCTTTAGTTTTGTTTTGTTCTATTTGGGGTGGGTTTGCCCCCCTCCCTGTTCTATCAAATACCAAGCAATTTATGGACCACTTTGAATGTGTTTGCACACCCTCTTTGCATCTTAACTGACAACATACATGCTTTTTTAATTAAACTTTTATTGGCTTTTCCATAAGTGATGTACCTACTGTAAGTAAGCACAGTTCGGTACAGATAACATGTGGTTTGTTTAGTTATCTTTCAGGAGATTATTTCTGTTATCATTGTAAGTTGATTATTATAATTATTGAGAGAGAGAAAGCTGACAGAGAGAGAGCATGCAGAAGGAAAATGGGGAGAATTAAAAGATAATAATATAAGATAATAGCAGTCTCCTTTGTTCTTATTTTTTTTCTCTTGACAACCTACTGTACATGCTAAATTTCAGTTTAATGTTAGAATACCTCCTTTTCCTAACACACCCCATCAATAACACAAGGTCTTTAAACCCTAGATTCCTGCAATTAACTTCAGTATCAAAATAAGACAGAAACTGTCTCTCTTGTTACTACTCCCAACCCTGTGAATATCTCAGAATTATTCTTTTCACCCCTGTCTTCTGAATTAATTTGATATTTTTAACCCTCTTTAGAAATTGTATGGTTTGGGCACACAGAAAATTAAAGATAAGCATTATATATGTGGGGAATGTATGTGCATGAAAAGACTGAGGGAGAGACCTTATGGGCTGCACAGATAACCAGGTGTTCCTGGCATTGTTCTGAGGAGCCAGTCCCTGTTCTGTTGGTGGAACACTGTGCTGCCCTGTGCCTGTCTGGAGGGACACGTGCTCCAGAGGCAATGAACACTCCCTGTTCATGTGAAGTGCAAGGGAATCTGTACATGCTGGCAATCTCAGTAAGAGAAGTGCTAGTCATTTCAGGTAAGATTATTTTTTTCCATATTTCAGAGAGACACTGGGCAATGCTTAAAACTACTGGAGTAGGGTATCAGAGGGCCACCTCTTTCCTTTTGCTGCAATGTAAAATGGCAAGACTCTCATATAAATCAGATGGTGCTAATAAGGTTACTTTTTTAGATGCTTTGATCCAGACTAGTAAGGCTCTCAAGGACTGAGACTTTGAACCTGGCTATGTGTTATCTTAAAATATGAGAGAAAGGAATGGCACAACCAGCATGAGCTATTGAAGTGTTCTGGGCTGCAGCAATGTCTCCCATACTCCAATGACTTTGTGTTCAGTTGGGTCAGCAAAAAAGGGGAAAAGCATAGGTCTTAGTGGGACAGCACCATATCCAGGCATCAGTAGTAGTGGTATGTTTTTATCTCTAATAACTGGGTATGTTCCACTGTACCATTACCACCAGACTGCAAATCCCCCCATCAGCAGGGACATGAAGAGTTTCATGGTCAACAGAGTCAAATGGGAGATACAGCAGGAAATCTGTCCTCTAGGTATCAGATGCAGAAGTGCCACAAAAGTAGTTTCATCTAATGTCCTGGCCTGACTCCAGCCAGAGCCCCTGTGTCATTCCAGGAATACTGTGAGTGGCAAACCTCACTTGGGCCAGAGGGTCAGAACTGAAGCCATCCAGATATGAGCTATTCAGATGCATCTCAGAAAATCCTCCCAAAAAGAGCAAGCCCTGTGAAACCAAGCTGAAAAAGAAAAACCAAGAAATCAATGCCGTGCTCTTTACAGTTTTTCTGTGGTAAATAAATACTGCATTGCCAACACAGTGCTCACATTAAAGGATTCTCTTCACTCAAGGTAGTTACTCACCTCAGCATATTTGGTGTTTGCTTCCCCTCTTTGCCAAGGGACCTGATTTGTGATGTCGCACGAAACTTCAAAACGAAGTGCAGCTCTCCCTTCCCTGTCTCAGAAAAGCAGGCTGACAAGCTGCACACCCTTGCTCACCTTTCCCAAGGAAGGAGAGCTGCGGCCCATGTTATTGCTTTATAATGACATGACTATTTATGGTTTCAAAAGCTCTTGTCAGGGTTCCTCTAGTGAGGAGGAGAAAGACAGGAGATAAGGCTTTGAAGGTCAAAACAAACAAACAGACAAACCAGGAGAATTTTTTTTTTCATTGGGGAGGGGGTGAGAAGTGGGGAGAACACACCCCCTAAGATCATCTGTGGTCATAAAAAAGCAGAAGGGATCAAATCAGCTGATTTTCATTTGAGGTGTAGAAACCTGGAGATCAGACTAAATATATTCAAGAATAACCAATTTTACCATGCCTTCATTTTCTAGCAGTATCTATCCTGACCGGTGGGAAGCAAAGCAATGAAAGACACGGAAAGGAAAATAGTTTTAAATTAACCCAGATTTCTCAAACCACCTCAGAGAGGCAAACAAACAAATAAAACAGGCTGAAGCGTCACTCACTTCTTGGATGCAAGCTCACGTCAACTTTTATTTTTCTGAATTGATTTGCTTGTTCCTATTGCTTGCCATTTTTATTTTCTGGTCCCTGAAAACGTTGTAAAAACCAGCTAATAGGGGTACAAAATAGTAAGTTTTATGTACATTGCAGAAACTTGTATATGATGCAGTTTGTTAAGATCTCTGCCGCTCCCCCAGCAGCGTGTCGGGTTTGTCTAACACCCAGCCCCTGAGTTACAGTTTTACGGCGCCGATTTATAGCGCTGTAAGTTTAATATAGTGGCGCATTGTAAAAGGCTGGGGGTTTTTTTCCTTTTTTTTTTTTCCTTCCCCTTTCCCCTTGCCGTAATGAGCATTTCAGAGGCGGGGGAAGCGGCGGCAGGGCAGCGGCGGGAGCGGGCCGGGGCTGAGGGAGCGCCGGGAGCGCGGCCCGGGCGCGGGCGGTGCTGCCCCCTGCCGGCGCGGCGCCGCTCCCGCCGCCCGCCCGCCTCGCCCAGGGCGGCGCCGCCCCGGCCCTCAGGCCGCCCTCAGGGTTCCGAGCCGCCCTCCTTTGGAAAAGCCGCCGTCGTTCCAGAGGAGGAGAGCGCTCCCTCACTAATCAAAACAATGAATAACCCACCCCGCTCCCCAAGAATGTGGGAAGTGATGGAAATTGAGCGGACACAAACCCTTCGGTGGCCTTTCGGTGGTAATGGTAGCGTGGAGCTGTAAATAACCTAAAACGTGGCAGCCCTTGTGCGCTGGGGGTAGAATACCAGCTTTAGGCACAGGAGCTCCTTGCCGTGCTTGTCTGGTCCTCGTGGAAGGATTGTTCTGTGGCTGGGATTGTGCCACATGCTGGGGCCACCTCTTGAAGGCCTTCACCATCCTGGAGCATAAATTACCTCCAGCCCAGCAGGACTCTTCTGAGATGCTAGGGAACACCTGGATAACTACAGGAAAAATAACAGTGTTGCTGCTACTTTATAATATAATCATAGGCTATCCTGGGTTGGAAGGCACCCACAAGTATTACTGAAGTCCAGCTCCTGGCCCTGCACAGGAGCACTGCAAGAATCACACCATGTGCCCGAGAGCATTGTCCAAACACTCCTTGAGCTCTGTAAGGCTTGGTGCTGTGACTTTTAGCTCTCCTTGTTTGCCATCCTCCAGCGTGTTGTTTTTTCCACAGCCTAGTGGGACCTAGCAATGCTGCCAGCAAAACCAGGCTGTATTGTCTTACAAGGGAGGTGATGTGCCAGAAGGGAGTTGCAAAGTGAAGATGCTTCAGGGATGGAGGAAAGAAGAGAAGCTTTGGCTTTCAGTGCAGCCCCTCTTCCACTGAGCCCCCTCTACTCCAGACAGGTGTTTGCCATCAGCCATGCCCATCACTGGAGTCGGCTCCTGCTTTGGTCCCTGCTCCCCTGTCACTCTTCTCTACTTCCCTAGATCACCAGTTTGTCTGATTGTTTGCAATTAACTGTTGATTATGATGCACAAAAGTCCAAGGAGGATAATTAAAAACCGCTCAGCCATCAGCAGTGGAAAGACTCTGCTGCTGCAGAAGAGAGAAGCACATCCCTGCTTTGGGTGGCAAGATGTGGGCTGGTGAGGAGCAGCGAGCCTGGTGTGCACAGGTAGGAGGTGGGCTGCAGGAAAGGCAGGGCAGGTCAGAGGCTGGTGGTGATCTCAGAGAGCTCAGGTGAAACATTGCAATTTAATGCCACAGCCCCCAGAACATGAAAAGAGGGGTAATTCCCCACCCCACTTATGATTCATGTTATGAAATGAAATCTTGAAATCAGGGAATGAAGTTAAATGAACAGACAGAGGAGGAATTATGAAGTTGAAATGAAAGGGCCATAAATTGCCCAAATGATACTTAATGAAATCTCGGAATCAGGTTACAAGAGATGCATAATGATGAAATAAATTGCAATTGCAAAACACCCAAAAATTCTGAAATGAAGTGAAAACAATTAAATGGAATGGGATGACATGAAGTGTGGTGAAATGGACCAAAACTGACTGCAGTGATATTTGAATTTGTGAGATTTCATTTCCTTTTTAAATTGCATTTCCTTCCATCATATGTCCTGTCCAGTCTTTTCATTCCAGTTATTTCCCTGATTTTGGGATTTCATTTCCTTTCATGAAATGAAGATTCTTCATTTCATGAAAGGAAATGAAATCTCAAAATCAGGTAACAAACTGAACCAAACCCATAGAAGAGAAATTACAATGAAATGCAGTCAAAAAGAAAACAAGAAAATTCTGAAATGAAGTGAAAACATTTAAATGGAATAGGATGACATGAGATGCAGTTAAAAGTTCCAAATATTGCTGAAATTAGATTAATTGAAATCTTGAAATTGGGGAACAAAGTAAAACAAACAGACAGAGGAGTAGTTATGATGAAATGAAATGCAATTTAAAAAAAAAAAATATTAAATGTAATTAAAATAATGAAATTGAATGGGATGACATGAAGTGCAGTGAAATATACTGAAACTTGCAGAAATAATACTCATAGAAATAGCAAGATTTCATTTCCTTTCATAAAATGAAAATCATTTCATGAAAGGAAATATAATCTTGAAATCAGGGAATGAAGTGAAGAGAACACACAGGAGAAGAATTATGATGAAATAAATGCAATTGAAATTTTTAAAAATTCTGAAATTAAAGCAATTAAATAGAATGAGATGACATGAAGTGCAATGAAGTGGACTAAAGCTGGCCAAAATTATACTCATTGAATTAGGAAGATTTCATTTTCTTTCATGAAATACCAGTGGAACCAGGTGCCCAGGAACTGCAATGTGCACCTTAGGCCAGAGCAGTAGCATTGAAGCCTTGAGTGATTTCCTCATTAACTTTGCTGAATGGGTTGAAGAAACACACTTCTCTGTCACTTGAGCAGCATCTCTTTTTACACAAATTGTCAGTGGAAAACCTTTCAAGAAATCACCTTGCTGTGAATTACGCTTTTGTTGCATGAAATAAAGCACAAAGCAAATGCTGGAGCTGATAATGCAAAGTGCCCACTCAGTCCTGTAATACCAGTAATAGACAACATGGGGTGTTGAGGAGAAGCTTGGGCAGGAACAAAGCACACACAATAAATTTAAACCTTCGAGGATCAAGTGTGAGAAGCAGAGTTTTACTGAGGTACAGGCATTTTTCTTCCACAGTTATACAAAAAAGAGTTGCAGATCAAGTAGAATGAAGAAAAGTCTGACCAGTTATATGTGCTGAACGGACTCTACACACAGAGCCTCTCTCAGATGCTACCTGTAAACAAGAACAGCCTCTGACTCTGCAAAGGGAAATAGGAAAAGGAGTGTGCAGGTAGGACTGTTGCTTGTCTCTAAATAACATCTCAGAAATTACAAAAAAAAAAAAATCCTTTCCCCTTGAAAAATAAATAACTTTTCCAAATGAGCCATGCATCCAGAAGGAGATACTGAACTTGCCTCACCATGGGTGGAAACAAGTCTTGGTACATGATCAGCTGAGCCCACACAGCCTTTTCTCCTTAAAGGAAGGGATCATCTTCCTCACCCCCTTGCCTTTCTTTACCTCCGTACTTCCTCTCATCCTGTGAGCTCACCTTTCCTTCTTCTGGCCCTCTGAGTCCATTCTTATTGCCCACCAAACACTGCAGTGAACTATATGAATCATTAGCCTGGCAGGATGTGATCCTAATTTCTGGGATGGTTTCTGCTATCTTAGTGAGTTAAAGCCACTCAGAGTATGACATGTGCAGGATAAGAAGATGTTAGATATATCTGGAAGGAAAAAAAAAATCTTTCTTCAAAAGGGACTAACACAGTGTCAAAACCTAGTTAAGTGTTTCAATATTTTGCAAGAAATAAAACTGGAGTAATTCCCAACCCTGACCTGTATTTGGATGACCATATTGTACCCCAGATAAAACCAGCAATACAGAAATGGGTAAAAATGAAGAGTAAAAAGAATAATTGAACTGCTTTGATTTTCAAAGAGGGGCTCAGGACAGCCCAACTGTGATTATAATGAGCATCTTTTGTTTCCTCTGTGGGAGATCTGTAGGGATAGAGTTGCTATAAAAATAGGGGCTCAGCAAACTGGTAGGACATGATTACAAGAACTGTGCCTTGCTGCTACGCAAAGCATAGTTCAAGACACAGACATAATATTTTCTCTGAAAATGGTGGATTTAATTGCAAATTCTCTTGGTTTCACCGAAATCTGCATCTTGAGTTCATTTCATGAAGCCTGAGCAAAGGAAATGTGAACTGTTGGGATACCAGAGGCAGAGTGAAAACGAGGAGGAATTCAATGCAGGGGCAAATGCAAAAATACAAACTGAATGAAGCTTAATACATCAGGGAATAACTCTGCTTTGACTTTTTAAAATAATATCCCTTCTTCTGAAGACACAGTGCTAGATGTTAGAAAATTACTGTCTTCTGAAGCTTGATCTTTCAAAATAATGAAGGCTAAAGTCCCATTAGATATTTGTTTAAGGACTAACACATTTAGCATTTGTAAAATCTAACCACAATGTCTTGCTGTTTGTCCACTAAATCCCTTTATTCTCTAGCAGTGGGATGTTTATTCTGTTTAGCCGTCCTGCCTGCTCCAATATTAGAGTTTTCTCACTGAATGTGCCACTTAGTTGTACAGTTCTTATTCTAGATCTTGAATTTAGGGCTGGTCAAGAGGGATGTGAGAAACATCTTTGAAAGAGCTGACCTCCTGACATGCAGCTGAGGAGCAACACAGGCAAGACTTAGACTGAAATAAAAAAAAAAAGAACAGTTTTTATTTTGTAAAAATTTAAGCAGCAAACTTATCTCCTGGAATACAGAGCTGTGGGACACATTCATTCCAGTGACACTTGCCCAGTTTACTGATGTCTGCACCATGGGATGATGGACAGGTTGGAGAGAATGAGAGTTTTCTCATGGCAGGCACTGTCCTAAAACAAAGAAGGCTGCCCATGTTCCATTTACAATTTCAGCGAGACTTCTGCTCTCTTGAGCCCAGTGTGCTTTGGTCCATTGTTCCTATCCAGAAAGTTTCATCGGAGCTCAGCTACTCACTGAATCTGTGCTTGAGTGGACTGTTAAGTCTCAGTGTCCTGGCATTCAGGCTGCTGAAATGCAACGCCTTGAAGTCTCAAATCTTCATGTCAAGCTTCTCATTTCAGTCACTGACAGGCTTTCATCTCATTCAGATAAGCTTCTCTCAGTGTTTAGAAAGTCATCCTTGTAGCCCAGTCTAGCTTCTCTGCTGAGCCTCTTAGCCCAGTGACAGTTTTATAGATCTCTCCCCTACTGTGGACGTGCCAGACCTAGAATGACAATCCTCAGAACTCGAGTCAATAAATTGTGCCTCGAAGTTGTGAGTTTTGTCCAAAAGTTGTAAGCTCAGCTTACTTAGGGACAACTTTTATTTCTCTTGGTCTGTATTTCCCTGTCAGCTGCTGGCTGGAGATCTGGGCTTTAGAAAGAAGGAAAGAACAAAGACGTTAATTCCCTGCTCCAGGAGACAGACCTGCAAGACATCGGAAATCTGTAAAATCCTGAGCTGGCACCACCCCCAGCCCTGGGGTCTCAAAAGTGCCACTGGGCGAAACCTGGCGCCATAGCTCATCAGCACAGAGCAAATGCAAACTTTATTGTGTAATCATTGTTGCTGGAATTATCTACTCTTTATCTCTGTGAGAGCGTGAGAGATTAAGTTTGGAAGCCTATTAGCAGCCACTGAAATGCCATTGTTATCATTCACTGTTAATCATCACGCCTGGCTCTAATGCACTTAATCGGAGCAGTTGACACTTGGGCTCTAAATGAGAGTCAGCCAAGCGGGAGAGAGGTGGAAAGTGCCCATGGCTCTTGCATGGGGCTGGCATCTTCTGCTCATGGCAGCTTTTGAGTCAAATAAAGACCCCAGCAGCAGGGTGGGAACTCCTGGCAGATCCTTCCAGATCCCTAACTGATTACAGCTGGTCTTGGCAGTACATTTAAATGGCACAGGGAGATAGCAGAAAAGCTCCCTGTCATGAAACGTCCCATACAGGACTAACAGAAATGCTGAGGAAGCCAGCCCCTGGTCAGGGAAAATGTTTCTTGGGGTCTTTTTGGAAAATTTTGCCTGCCAGCTGTTAATGGATGGGGCTGAACTGCAGTCTGCATGTTAATGAGCCTATTATGAGCGGCACTTTATCTTGTGACAAAGGTGGATTTAATGGAGTTGAAAGATTTCCCAGAGTAAATTCTAAATGTCCTAATAATGCAATGAAGACTCTATTAGTCTATTTATTAATTACATCACAGCCATGTTTCAGCACCCCACTATGTGACTTTCCCAGTAGAGAAAGCTCACAGGGATGTGTCCTGCAACCTAAAGATGGGAAGTGCAGTCCGTGTTACAGCCCTTCTAGAAGCCCTTAACATGGTATTCCTTATCTCATCTTGCACTTTTACTTCCACTCTACTTTATCTGGCAGTAATTCGAACCTTGATGTCTATGAGGAGTTCTGGGTGCTTATCACCCCAAATGCTTCAAAACATCTTCTCAGCCCATGTGTCACTGTCACAGTTGTGCAGGGATCTCTGTAGATTTGGGCCATATCTCACAGTTCCCCAGGCATACCCCATTGTTTCTCTGGGCTATTTTGATGAGGCTTTACCTGTACCGTGAATCTTCCAGCAGAAGCTATGGTCATGTCAGCTTCCACAGTGCCTGCTTTTACAAGGTACTGTGGCATATACCAATTGTTATTCTTTGCATGCCTGGGCTCAGATCCTTTAAAGTTCAGGTCAGTCTCAAGCCTAAGATAAATTCCTTGCCTCAGGACTGATGCAGTCTTCTTTACACTACTGGTAAGAAGACTCTTCTGTCTTAGATACTCTGGCTAAGTTTCCATGAAGATTGTTCAGAGGAAAAAAGGACCATGATAATTGTTTTACAACACTGTCAGATAGAGGACATCTTTCTTTGTCTTTCAGGTTATGATTTGCGTTAATAGTGAAGTGTGAATGACTGCAGGCTTTCTGTGGGTTTGCTGGAGTCAAGCTTTTGAACTCTTTCCTCTCCTAGGAGCTAGCACACTCAGAGGTGAGAAAAACAAGGCGTGCAATTAACATAAAATTCTGGCACAGTATCATGATTCACAGTACCACCTGGGTTTTTTCTTTCTGTGCTCATCACCTTTGTCTCTTATTGAATGGCATCTGTGTACAGAATACCTATGTTTTCAAGCTGCAATCCACATCTCATTTGGCAACCACACATCTGTTGAAAAAAAAAAAAAAGCTAATACAACAGCTCACAACTTTTCACTGACAAGGAGAATATGATTATTCCTACCTCCACCAAAAACTCCAGTTGAGAAACTTGTGGTGAAAGGAGCTGCACAGATCTATAGGAGTTGCTTTCCTTCATGCCAATGGGCTCATTGGTAATTTTAAAGAAAAGGTCTAAAAGTCTATTTCAGCTGGAAAACGGGACTAAATAATCTCCTTCTACCCATTTTCACTCCAAGCTCTCAGCTGCATTGTAATTAACTTTACTATCTGCAGCAGTATAAGAACATTTTCAGTCAAAATAAGAAATAATGCTTCTTCTATAGTACTTTCTATCCAAGACTGAATTATCATATCATCCTACTGTCTATTGCCTTCCTTTGCTGTGAAGCAGCTTGCCTCTGCTGACAGCAAGCAGTGGTGGGACAGAAAGACTGTCTTGCTGGCTTGACTGACTGCCCACTCCTACCCACTCAGCTGTCTCGTTTGAAGACAACGTGAAAGAGGCTGTCCTGCGTGAGCCCTTCTTGGTGGCAAGCATGCCTTGCTAAGGAATTACAGATCTCTTCAGAAGTCCAGCAAGTTTTAATACTGTATCTAGAAGAAAAATGGCTGCATTTTGGTATTTTAAAGAAAGGAAGGTGAGGGCATTCCATAATTTCTTTAAAGCAAAGAAGAAATTGTTCTGAACATGGAAAGCGCCCTATTCAGATCATCAGGACCATGCCTGGACTTACATGCCATCCTATAACTGTGAACTTCAGCATCATCACAGAAGGGTATCATTACAGAAGGAGTCAGTCCTGATTAACATAAGTATCCACACACTTCTGGGACACAAAAGGACCATGACAGATCTGGGTATCTCTGTTCTCCCTCTCTTCTGGGGGTAAAATGCAGGATTCCTGGCAGACATCATGAAGGAAGAGATTTGCTTCCTGATGTTTGTCATAAGTGATCTAAGAGGCACACTAAACCACAAATAGAACTGTTTATATTTCTAAATCAGTCCTGAACATGGTAGTTTTTCTGGAAAATAGAAATAATATAAATTAATTTGTCAGCTCCTATCTAGATCCCAGCCTGTTTCACAGCAATACATTGAGAAGAGCTGGTTGAAATAATTATTCTCGACTTATGCAATCATTCTTTTTATTTCTGAAGGCTAATGGAGTGAAAACATGCTTTCCAGACCTTTGCTAATGACAGAGTCAGAAATAATGATTGGGGACCCTTATGTTCCTCTCATAATGAGGAAGGCAACACAAAATGATAGGGATGTGAGTCCTCAGCAATCACTTGTTCTTTATTTAAAAGGCAAATGGAGCATTCAGACGAGTTCTTTAGGTTAATGGAGCCACAAATAAGGTTTTGGGGCAAGAATTTTTCACAGATAATGCAATACAGGCAATCACTTCTCTGGAGGACAGAATTATTTACAGATGTTGAAATTTCTTTATCACAGAGAGGCAACCGAAAAGCCAACACTGTGAGGACAAGTCAAATTAATCCTTTATTTCTCATTGCCCCAAGTCTGTGCACAAAGTCCCCTGTGGTGCAGAAGCAGCATGTGCCCAGGCTGGGCGTCAGCTGCTGAAGTGGTACAGGATGGTCACAGGAAATGAGAGCCCCAAAACTATTCAGAGAAGGGGACATAGAAATTGAAAATCACTTCTTGTGTGCATGTCACCTGAACCTCATGTGCCTCTGCCATGCACTTTCCTGTCCCCTATCCTTGCCCAAGCTGAGATTCTGGCACTAACCCAGCTCACACAAGACCCCCAGCAAAATGAAATGACCCAGAGACTCCTGTTCCACTGTTTGCTGGGGGTCATGAGACTGGACAAAGCAAGCCTAGGAGATCCCTCAGAGGAGCCCTAAGTAGGATCTCAGGCAGTTTTATCCCAAGGGAGAAGAGGGCAGAGGTAGTCATCCATACAACCATCAGCTTCAGAGAGGAGTAGAGTGTGGGAAGTCCCCCAGGCTCTGGTGATGGTCAGATGCAATTTCTTTGACAACTGCTAAAAAGAGCTGGAAGAAGTGAGAGCCTGGAAAGATTTCTTCCCTGCTGGGTCATTCTTGCTAAGGAAATTGTATCTATTTCTTTCTCACAGGCTGGTGAAGGCAGTGGCAAAATGGAGCCCCCATAACCTTGGAACAGCAGTTCAGGTCCAGCTCTCCAGAGGCTTCTAATTTTTCGCCACATCACCACATGAAGCAGGTTCATGTTTCCTTTATAGTTCTTGTCATACTCATCAGTACTTCTGTAAATAGATCTGAAACAACAACCATAGGCTGGGGACTTTTAGGGAAAGGGGCCTAACTCCTTGGTTGCTAGCACCACAAAAATTAATTTTACACCACTGCTTTCCTTTCTACTGCAGAAGGTAACCAACTGCAGGTTCAGATGGTTAAATGAGTCCAATGCAGGTATGCCCATGTAATTGATTACTCAGCAGGGGGAGGAGGAGACAGTATATAATCCACTAAATAAGTTCTGGAAGATGCATGATTAGTACAGTTTACAGTATCTCTTTCCTTTCAATATGAAACCATCACAGGGAGAAAAAACTTTTTAAACAACTTTTTTAACAATCACTATGATGTTTATAACCAGGTATGTATCGAAAAACAGTCTCCTGGACAGAAAGAGAGAATATTTCACAGATGCATTTGTTTTTTATCAAAGCCTGCCTAGCCCATTGGAAAAAGAAATTTAAACCCATTGATCTGTCAGTGTTAACGACAAGAGAAGCACGTCTGAGAAATTGGTTCAATATTCAAGACCCTATTTTAATAAAGCTGTTTTCCCAAGTTGTGATCTCATCAGCTCTCACAAGCTTAGTGGCAGGAGCTTTTTGAATGTGTTCAGTGGGGTGCCATGGGCATGTAGAGGAGCATCTTGAAGTGATGGGAGAGAGCTGACCAATCCTTCAAGTCTGGACTTGAGCCCAGCACCCTTGTTAACATCTGCGTGGTGTAGTGATCTATGAAAAGAGACGTGGAGACAATGTACTCTAAATATGTGACTATAAAATATTACTATGTGACTTTGTGACTATAAAAATATATAAAATATAAGCCTTTGTGGGCTTACATTAGAGTAAGTGATGTTTCATTTCAAGAAGGAAAAAACTATTAAAGTAGAGCATCTATCAATAGATCCATTTTCATATGTGCAACTACTCTGTTAAGATTTTTTACTTTCACTCCAGATTCTGCATGAAATCAAGCTTTTCCTAATAATTAATTGGAAATAGACTCCCCCGGTATTATCTTTTGCATTATTCTATAGAAATATGGGGTTTTGATGCTGTAAAACAAATACAATCTGCAGAAATTCTGCTACTGTGACTTTCCCTACCCTGCCCAAGACAGTGTGAGATGCTAATCACCCTTCAAACCTCACAGCATGAGGACTGAACCTTGAGAGTCCATTAATGAAGACCCAGCTGCAGTAAGCTGGGCTCGTGGCTTGGACAGATGGTACGAGACTGCCCAGATAATGAACTGGGAAGGGCAGTTGTCCAAGAAAGTGCTTCAAGTAACTTTAAATGCATATTTGACTGGTGCAATTTATCAGCCAATGTACAAATCTTTAGTCACAAGCAGAGCACCAAGCTCAGGGACGATGTGAGCCGCTTTAATCAGCTCGCCCCCGGGTAAGAAAAGCACGCAAGGAGAAGTGTACTGTCAGCTGCAGAGTGACATGTGCTGAGCACAGAGAAGGTCTCAGCAGTCACCTCCACCAACTCTGATTCACTCACTGCTGGTACAACACTGTCACCCTCACCTGTAAGAGACTAACACTAACATACGCAACCACCTAACAACAGTCTGTGCTGGCAAAAAAACATTTACTAAACAGTCAGTGATCGTATCCAAATGTATTACCCTAACAGATATTTCAAGATGGGAAAAAAAAACCACAACATGGAAAGAAAAGGAAACAAACTATGTGCTAGGGCTGCCATGAGTAAGAGTCAACCGTATCAAAACTGGTTTCCCTGCAATCCAGGTAAATGACTTAGCATTTGGCAACATTAAAAAGCATTTTATTGTAATGGGCACTGCAGACTGCACCATCCTATCTCCCTGTGTAACCACTCTGTCCCCATCATTATTGGCTACTCCTTCAGTTTGTGTGTCATTCTCAGATTTATCAGCAGCAATTTTATATTTATTTCAAGATCACCAATACAGAAAGGGAAATAACACTGGACACAGACTATTTCCTAAAAACCTCACTCCCATCAGTCAGCATTCCCTACCTCTTTTGACTCAAGTGAAAATATTGTGCTGGTACATGCTGAACACAGTGCAAAAGCATGTTATCTCTCTGCAGTCTCTGTTGACAACTGAATTTGTAATCACATACAAAATGGAAGTTGTTCTGTTTAGTAGACTCTACCTCCTTGAAAGCTAAGTTGCCTGATATTAATTATATTTCCAGTTAGAAACTCGTATTTCACTGTGCACTATTTTGCCAGATACTAATTCAGGTTGTTCAGTTTATAACTATCTTCACTACTCCTGTTATACCCCTCTGAAGGGGTGGCAAAATACTGGCAAAACTTAAGACATTTGCAGTCATCTGCAATATTACCAACACTCCCAGGTTCATTAAAAACAGATGTTTCCTGAGCCAACCCTCTCAAGAGTCCTAGATATATTTGGTCCTAATAGATAATGTTTAGCAGACTCTTTGGTTACTTCTTCTGAAAAGTAATCAGCCTTATCCAAGTCCATATGCTGTGGATTTTCAAATATAGAGTGGGAATCATGACTCAATGCCTTTGACTCCCTGCCTTCATTATAATATCTTTAATTATCTCTGGCTGATGATGCCAGCATTCCTACGGTTCCTAGACCTACAGAAAGTCCTCACCGCCTCTACCTTCTCTCACTAAATCAGACGGTTTGTGTGCTATGTTTAGCTGCTTCCCACTCCAGCAACCCCTTTTCTGCTGCCATTTTCCCCTCTCTGATACTGGAAGGGTGTTATAGTCAAGGAACAGCCGGCAATTTCTGGAGGGGGATCACAAAGGATGCCTAAAACAGCTTTGGGATTCAGAGGCTTTCTGCAATTCATTTACAGTTCATGGGGCGAAAAGCCCTGCCTGCAATTAGAGGGAAATTATGTGAAGAGAAAAATTTGAAAATTCCCATTCTCATGGTCTCTATGCTGTTGTACAGGGTTTCTGTATGTCAAAAAAAGGTAATGAAAAGTAAGTTAATAGATGGCACAGAGGCCATAACAAAGACAGGGGCAGAAGTCATCACTCTAAACTATTAATTTTGAGTCTTTTTCCATTTCACTCATTTTTCTTTTCCCAAATTACCTGGCACATCTTGTCTTTACTGCCACATGCACAACTGAACTAAAAGCTTTGCTCTCTGAATAAATATCTGCTACAAGGAGAAGTTTGTTTCTGTAATAGCACATTCACCACACACACACACACTGCATCCTAATAACTACAGCTGTGCAGAGAAATCCTCTTAAATCAAAGAAATACCACAACGAATAATGAGAATGTTCAACAAAACTCCGTGAAGCAAACAGGGAAATAGAAAGATTGTTTGACCTTTTAATACTGTAAATACATCTGGAGTGCCCAAGGAATGGCTGCATCCCACAGCCTCCTGAACAAATACCTGATGCCTCTAATAACATCGTTTTCCTGCGTGTGTCTATAGCAGCCACATGGCTCCTCTTAGCAGCAGGACAGGACAGCAGGGATTATATGGAGCAGCATTTCCCAGCTGTTTTGATTTCTGTGGGTTTTGTTTTGTTTAGCTTGGGTTTTTCTTCCAGGAACTGCATCCAGTGAATAGGCTAAGTCATCGAATATAGCACCCATTTCTTCTCAGTAGAGCTAGGCAATAGCAGAACACCAGGATGCACATGTGCAGCCAGTCAAGGGCTACTTTGTTAGTCCTGACATCCTGAAGGACCAGCTGCAGTGAAGCACATGTCCCACTGGACAGGCTACACTTCGCTGGGAGAAGGAACATGAGCAGCCTGATCTCAGAGGTCTCCTAGTCCTGAAGAAATTGTGAGGGTCAGAGGGGAATTTTGATGAATGCTTGAGGCAATGGTATGCTCACCTTCTCAGAATCTCCATGTGAGGGAAGCAACCTCCATAGGTTTTAGGTTCACCCCATGCAGAAGTGGTTGCAGAAAGAGGTTTCTCCTTGTCTGAGATGGGGGATGAGTGTATACACTCTCCAAAGTACATTCTGAGGAGTTCCAAAGCATAAAGTTGTCTTCTTGGTACAACCACACGCAGGGCAAAGGCCACCAAGCTAATTCTGCTCTAATTATCATCCAAATTGGAAGGCGAATAGCTGTGAAGCTGCTTTGCTCTACTGAAAGGCTAATTTTCTGGGCACTGAAAGGTCCACTGGATTTCTGGAAGCTGAGTTTGTTACTTGCACAGAGCTGCTCTGTGCCATGAAGACTCATCAGCTTGTTAAGAGGGGCCAAAACACAGCTCTGGGTCAGGTTTTCAACACAGTTCTGTTCCCACTGAGTTAGGTCTGTGAAACTCCAGCCCCAGGTGTTTGGAACTGTTTGGAAAATCAAGCCCGAAGCTCTTGAAATCTGTCCTTTTTTCATGCTCTTCCAATTACTACTGATCTCCATATTTAAAAACCTGGTTGTGCTGAGGAGTGGTGTGATCAGGATGGTAATAGAAATAGATTTTTGGAGTCTGATAAGTTACATTTGGTTGAAATGTTTTAGCCATCTTTTTTGAAAGTAACATTAAGAAGAAAATAGTAACAGGGTGTTTAAAATGACAGCCAGGAAAGGCAAGAGTGTTTCACTAATCTCTCATAATTCTTTGGCTGTGTCAGAGGAGAGCCATGACCTACTGAGACTGTTAAAATGCTTTTGAGCAAACATCACAAAAAAAGAGAAACTGTAGGAATTCAGAGAAGGAAGTAAACTATTATTTTGATGAAACTTTAATAAAGGGAAAAGAAGTAAAGAATCAGATGGCCTATTTTTGCCCTGGAAAGCATCATATGCCTCAAGATTCCACTCTGGATTCCACACTGTTTAATTTGCTTGTATTTATGAGCAAACTAGAAAGGACTGGAACTGAAATAGCAAAAAATGCACCAGCTGCAAATTTTTAGGTGGGTGAGTAGTAAGAATTATGATGATGATGACACTCAGAAAGACCCTAGGCAACCAAATGACTGGCTCAGGCAACCAAACAGTGCCAAAACACCAAAGATATGTAACATCCAAGAAGGAGAGAAGAACAGAGTATGAAACATGAAAGAGAAAGAGGTTGTGATGTTATAAGGAGAGGGAAAATAAAGGATGGAGAAAGAGCAGCAAGGAGGAATGGTCAAGAGCTGGAGTTTGGGAGAGGCCGCTGCACTGCAGGTGGTACAAAGATACAAAGGTGACACAAGGAGGCAGTCCAAGTCATCACTGTAGATATATCCATGGAGATTCAATCTGTGCACAAATGATAGCAGAGAGCTAAAATTAATTAAAATTTTAATACTCAAAAATATTTGAGCAATTCTATGTAAGCACTACAAATCCAGCTGAAATCCTACACATAACATCTCTTCATAGGCTCTAAAACTTCCTCAGAGATACTGCATAAGTTAAATGGGGATATTGTTCCTGTTAAAGCAAAATATTAAGAAGACATTCTAGGGAAAGAGTGGAAGACAAGGCTATTAGCAAGGGTTAGGTTTAAAATCACTACAGTAAGAATGCTACAAATGGTGCAGGGTGGAAAGGAACAAGGAAGGCATTCTGGACTGACAACTCTTCCACCTCCAGAATGCCTGAGAGTCCTGGGAAAGGCTGTTCAGACAAAAAGGGTGAGTGGTAGGGCTAATGTTGGGAGAGAGACATAAGCTACTGCTCCAGTTGGAGTAGGGCAGGAAAAGGCTGCCAAGGGATGGATGGTCTGCAAAAATAGCTTTCCTGTAAGATCTTACTTATCCTGAAAATGACTGGGAAAGCTGGGACAAAAGCCAGCCAAGGTCAGCAATTTGGAGTGAGGTGTGGATGTGGTTTGTGTTGGGAGAGGTGCAAATCTGTCTGTATTTTTGAGTGGGGCTGGAAGCAGACTGCCAAACCTTTGCTTAAGCTGCTGAAATAATTCATCTCCTGAGACCTTTTGTACAATAATGTGATGAAGGAATGTGTAATCTTTAGAGTATACTCACTTTATCCCTCCTCCTTAGCTCAAAATGTCAGGAAAAGAGACATGCAGTGAAAAAAATCACAGCAAAATCATCACAGATAGAAAGAAATATTAAATACCTTTTGCAAACAGGTGTTTAAGCCTATGTACTCATTGCTATAGTAGACCAAGGACACAAGGTGATTCAAAATGAAAATGTATTTGTCTATGGATAACATTAGTTTCCAGAGTCATGGGAGTTAATGATAACAACAATTTTTAGAGTATATTAAATGCCATCCTTCAAGACTTAATCCAACCTCTAACTATTTTGGGATCAGGATGAGATCTAATGGGGCTTGAGAACAAGGTTGAAAGGATTGATTATCCTGCATCAGCCTGCTGTGAGGTTCTTACATCTTCCTCTGAAGCATGTAGTGCTGGCCAGGGTCAGAGGCAGGCAGCTGGATAGGAAGGCACCCTGGATTAGCTTGTTTGTACTCCCACTGCTCTGCCTTGGCTGCAAGCTATGCAAGGTTTTATGTCTGTAATCCACAGCTCTCCTTGAGGAACACATAGGACCTCTGAAATGCTAAATAACCCGGGGAAAGAAGCTTACCTGAAGCCATGAGTAAACCCAGCAGTCAAACCTCTGCCACAGATTTTGGCTTCTTCCTCTTCTAAATGGCTCAAGGTTTGGATGTCTTTGTTTTCAGCCCTGTATCTGAAAGATAAAGGAATTAACAGGATTTCTTTAATCTTTATGTTCTCCCAGATAAGTGTATTAGAGGAATTTTATGGGTTATGGAAATATTTATTTTGAATTAAAATTAAAGCTGCACCACATTGTGTTTATTGTATCTTAGTGTAGGGCACAACTGAGCCATGAAGTCTCCTATATCTGACTGCAAAAACATAATTCCTTTTGCCCAGACCTGGATAAATGAAATAACGACGCTCATTTTCAGCAAAACCCAGTTTATATCTTGTTGTAATGCAGCACACACGGAGCCCAAAATGTCTCCTTAAATAGGTATTTTATTTTCAAAATTTCATGGGGAAATTGATTTTGGCATTCAAGCAGCAAAGAACTAGAGGTGTAACCTTGGGCATTATGGAGTCAGCATGCCCAGCTATTGACAGAGGAGACCAGTAATTGTATTTCTGTGTAAACTTCTTTTAGTGAACCTAAGAATATCTCAACTGGCTTTACCTGAGCTCTCTCTAGCTGGTTTCCTCTAATTTAGCCAGAGGAGAGGTTGCTGCTACTGTCAAAGATAAAGAAAAATACAGAAAGAAGTGATAGTTAACAGGCAGACATGTTCCCTCTCTATGAGCAGAGTTCTTGCTGGTGTCCACAAAATTTTCTTCCCACCTCCAACTGAAATACAGTTTTCAGAAAAGATCAAGCCTAGAACACACTCTAAATCTCACAGGCAATGATTTGAAAATCAAGTGGCCATATTTCTGGGGTGCAGTGCTCCTCTGCTTGAACAAAGGGATAGAGGGGAAGGTGAGTAGTACAATATGAGCACCTCCCATCTCAGAACCTACGGTGTCTCTGATTCCTCCTCATGGCAGTGTGAAGCCCTCCCTGAAGAGAGCAGCCCACCAAGCAGCATAGCCCAGCACCAGCTGAACTACATTTTCACCTAAAAACCCTAACAATCCTATAATAACCTTCTGAAAATCACTCACTCTTAGGCCTGGCCCAGTCAACACTCAGGGAAATGCAATTTAATTAACCCTTTGTCACAAGGACCCCATTCAATACCACAGTCAGATAAGCACTAATGTTGGCTCAGTTGTATTGCCTCAGTTTCTCTTGTCAGTCTCTTTTTTTTCTCTTCTGCCTCTGGTAAGCTTTTTAGATTCAAGCACTAACCTCAGGCCAATTTTTTATTTCAAAGCTGGATTACTGCCTTAACTCCATCTTCCCATTTTTCTACCACTTAGTTCAATGCTCTCTGACTGTGAGGATGTAACACAGCAACAAAGGACCAGGAAGAAAGACAAGGGATTAAAGTATAAATGGATTTAAATACTTAATAGCTGGAAGGAAGAAAAGTGTGGCCTACCTTAATCAGAAACAAAGTGGTGACAACATGCTTCAGCTGGCTGTGTACCTAATTGTTTATTTATTTGTTTGGTTAGTCATATATTTATTTATTTTTAAAACAGCAGGTATCAAGAAAGCATGCTTGAAAAGCTTTCATTTAAATGTGGCTTCAGACATGATTTGGAAGTTCTCTACACTTTGGAAATAATCAAGGCATCATTCAAGGAAAAAAAAATAAAATCAACTTTATGAAGTCTAGCCCACTCAAGAGGCAGTCAAGAATTGCAGATGGAACCCACTGTATGTAAATTACATAGATTTAAATACACCACAAGGATCTTTGTTGGCAATTCTTGAAACTTATCCACATGCCTTTAAAACTGCATTTTGAAGCTCCAGGGTCTGGAGTCAAGAGATTGTGTAAGTCTCAACTTCCATCACAAAAATAGCACTGAATATCAACAAAGTTCAGATATCAATTAAAAAAACCCCAACTTTCATCTATCTGTTTTAGGCTTATGATTTTTGAAGGCAAAGTTACAGGGATGGTGTACCAACTTGTCTTTTGAGTCACTGGAGTGAGCAGTGCAGCTCACATAGGGCTGCTGTAAATGTGCAGATCTCTCAAGGCTGTTGGCTGCATTCTTTACTCTCACTCCACCTGCATTGTGAGAAGGAACAGAAGATTTCAATGGCAAGTGCAAACACCTAGACTTGTGCCACCTCCTGCCTTATGGGAAATCGGGGTGGAAGACTTGTTCTGCTGAGATTTCTTGGCCTGCCCCAAACAGAGTTTGCCTTTGGGGTACCCCAGATTGAAGCAATGAGCAGCTGAGAGCAATGCATGGATGGCTTCAACCTATACCTTATTTTCTCCCTTCCTCTGTAGCACTGCAGCTTGACTCATCACTGTAACTCATCTCAGTAGCCTCTTGAGCCCTGAGCTGGATTGGGTTTCCTTTAACAAATCAGCCTTCTAGCCCCCATTTTAACACTAATTGATTGGAGATGCTTTCAACTGTTCCTTCTGGGTGTATTAATTTTTTACAGATTGAATTTGGTTTGATGAGGCAGGAAACCTGAAACTATTCCTGGCATCTCCTGCATACTCAGAATAACCACTCTAATGCATTCAGAGCAGCACACACAACAGGGTGGTAACAGAGCAGGGCTGCAGACAGGGGGGCAGAAGAAGTGGGGTAGGGTGAGCCTGGGTAGTCACCTATCCATTTCCAAAAAACATCAGTAAGTGATTGCTTACCCATTTCATCTTTTATATTAAACACTTTTTTTTCCCCAGCAATGCAGACATTCTGATCAGGCTGGGACTGCTGACATTAACAGATATTAAATACACTCAGGAGAAATATGATCAAATGTTTGAAGTGTCTAGTAAATGTGCTGCTAGCTGCCCTCCCAGGGAGGCTTAGTGCAGGCTATTGTGTTTTGCTGAGCAAGAGAAAGGCTGGAATATTAGACAAGGATTCCAAAGGCAATTTTATCAGCAGTGTTATGCAGCCCTGGAACACATTGCTTTTCTATTGGAAGCTTTTCTGTTATAGCCATCAAATTACTTGCTATTCTTAAACATTGAAATGCCATTTTGCATTTTAAACCCTCCAAGCTGGCATGTGTAAAGGATTGCTGTGTTCAACAGCAATACCTCCCTCCTTCTTCTGCCACTGTGGTGAGGCTCTGGACAGGGCCAGGCTTTGATGCCCTGTTAAACCAGATGAAGGTTTCATCCTTCCTGCTTATCCTGACGGGAGTGGGAGAAAAACTTGGCCAAGTTCCTCTCTCACATAACCCTACTCAGGTCAATGTTTAGCCCTTAGACGAGGTTGACTGATTCCATTCCTAGCAAGGTACCCTGAATCACCAAATAAGCTTTGTCCATCTTGGAGAGTGTTTGTTTCTTCCCACAAGATTTGCTATCCTTTTATTTACAGAGATGCAGTACCAGCAAACCCCAACATTACAGCTCAACTGTTCTGCTCCTGGAGCAGAGAAATAACAGATGAGAAGATAATTGCCAGAAGAGAAAGAGAGGTGGCCACACCAGAAGTTATATGAAAGAACATCAAGAAAATAGACTGGGAGAAGATTCTCTCTGAAAAATATGTCACTGGCTATTTCTCCTCTGTTTTTCAGCTTTTGGTTTCATAAGAAGGAGCTTGAGGCTGCTCTTTCCTCTTGGCATAGGATACTGAACCTGTGAAACCTCTGTTAGGTTGGGCAATGCAAACACTCCCTTGCGGAGGTTTTCTCATCCTTAAAGCAGCATCTCTGTCCTGCAGGACTCTTCCGCAGGGCTATAGAAAGGAAACCAAGTAAAAGTAAAGGGCCACTTTCTTTGGTAAAAGGCCAGGTTTCCCTTAGGGAAAAATTCCATTAGGCTGTAACATTTTACAGAATAAATTCCATTTATTACTAAGTTACATAGATTAATGACATGAACAGTATTTTTGGAAAGCATCCTTGTTCAAAACTTCCCTGTATATCCAAATAATACATATACAACCATATCTGGAATAGATGCAGTATTTCAAACTGCTCCTCTCTAGCCAAAAGCTCAATTCCAAACAGAAAGACCAGCTTTTATTTTGTATTAAAGAATTCAAATGCCATTCTTCTGGTGTACATCCACACCTTACCTGAGGGGGTCAGTCCCAGGAGCAGCCTGAAGCCTAGGACTACACATCCAAAGGACCCATATAGATGATTTGAATCATCTATATAGATGATTCATCCTGAATCCAGTCCTGTCCACCTTTCCAAGAGGAAATGCTAGTGCCTTGTGAAGAAGGACTTGGACTATCTCATCTGTCCAATCAACCATGTGATGTTGCTACAGGGGAAGTGAGCCAAGCATCATGCTCTGGGGTCTCTGCACCCACCTGGTGGTTCCTTTTCTCCCTCCTCCCCATAACCTGGGCTGAGCAGCTGAATTAGCCCAGAAGTAGCCCAAGGCAGTGATTGAACAGGCTAGACAGCCAGTGCAGTTGGCTTCATTCAGGGCATTGAGATTAGTCATCAGTTGGTCATGATGGTCAACAAGAACTGGCTAGTGCACTATAGAGGATTTTAACCCAGTGTTCAAGCACTGGCTTTGGTGAACTAATGGTCTCATTGAGAAAAGCATGCTCTGGGCCCTCCTCTTTTTTTAGAGCAGCATGCTTATTTTAAATTCAAACCTGCTCTCTTTTTCTGCTCCTCTTTTTCTATTGCTAAAAATGGGTTTATGACAGATCTTGATGGATACGAATTGTCTGCCATATGTTGTTTCTTTTCCTGACTGTTATCTCCATATGTCAAATGTACTTGGATCTGATGATCTCCATACAAATGATAACAAAACAAACAGACAAGGAGAGGCCAGACTACAGGGGAAACAGAATCTCTACTGGAGAGCTGAAATACCAGCAGACAGCCTTTCTACAGGAGACTGTACAGTTTACATGCTGTCACTCAAAAACAGTGACTCCTTCTAGGCACTCTCACAACTTAGTTGCTCTGTGCTAAGACAGGATGTGTTCAAGGGGAAATTCCCTGGGGATCTACCACCAAGCTTAGGATATGCAGGGTATTGAGGGACATTATAAATAAGGTTTGTTTTTCCTCCTGCTAACTGGTACCAAGCTTTTATAATTTGGGGTTTTTTTCCTGATAAATTTTGTAAATTATCAGAAGTGCCTCAAGTGACTTAAATTTACCAAATATTTTATGTCTTAAGTCCCTTGGACACTTAAGAAAAGTGAAACTCTTCTCTATTACAGTCATTTCTTTTCTCCTTCATTTTCTTCTTAGCATATTGCCATTTTTGGTGTGTCTTTGAGACTTCTCCCATTCTCCAAGAGATCGAACAGCAAGGTGTATTTAGAAAACACAGGATCATAAATACCTCATAATAAAAGATAGTTTAAGGTTGGAATCCTACCATGTTCTCCCTGATTACTTTTTCCCTAATGGTCCCAGTTTTGCTTTCCTAGAACAGACACAGGAATTGCAGCTCATCCTTTAGGCTGTCCCCCCTTGCAATGGGCATCTGTGAACATGGGAGTACTTAGCCTGGCCAAAGTCTCCTTGTCATGTCTGTTGAAGAGAGGGCAGGCTATTCCAGGGAGACTGGGGACCCTGAGGATAGGTGAAGCCTTGCTCCACAGTGCTTTCCTCTTCTCTCTGTGATGGGAATTTTCTCTGAGGCAACGCAGATCCAGAGTCACGTTGTCAGCCCCTGTGACCATATTACATCACTGTAAAGGAATCATCTTTCCAAATGGGAAGCATACCTGTAGCTGTGCCTCCTTCCGTGCCCAAACTTTCCTCAAGAAAGCATGACACAGTGCCTTTCTTCCTGGCTAAATCCACAAGGAATTAAATTGTTCTTTAAAGGCCAAGGTAAATTTGTGTGCTCCTGAGAAAGACCCCACCAGGAAGGTAAAAGTTAAAAAACACATTTCAGGTATGATAGCTTTTGACTTCCTCAAGTTCTACATCTCTGAATCCTTCTTTTCTTTCTTTCTTCCTCTCACAGTTACTGCCTTGCTGAGCTGCTCAAGAAGGGAAGAACAGTGTTAGAACAGAGATCTTTCCAAGGTTAGAGAAGACACCTTTCACTTTAACAAATGACAGTCTCCATCTGGTTAGCATCCCTCTCATGTGTCTGTAACAGATACAGGCAGAATTGATTATCTTTACTTCAGGCCTACTAATTAAAGCCCTGCTCTGATGTAATGGTATCACTAAAATTTCCACTTAGGTCATCTGTGCTTTTCTGTGGATCCTGTTTTTTGTTTTTTTTTTTTTTTTCAAGACACAGGAGATTATATTTAAGGGAGTAAATTTTTTAAGGGAGACCAGATACAAAGAAATGAAAGGAGATAATGAGTCTAAACAACCAATACAAAGGAGTTTTAAGACCTAGCACAATTCAGGTTTGAAGGGATTTTAGGAATCCATCTAAACTAAGCACAAGCCCAAAATCACCTTCAAAAGCAGTCAGATTGCTGAGGGCCCTGTTTAAAAGTTTTGAAAATTTTCAAGGATGGTGATGCTGCACCCTCACTGCAGACTTGTTCCAGTGCTGGACCACACAACATAGAGGCTAATACAACAACCTAATAAAGGGGTTTGTGGCTGGTATCTGTCTCAAGCTATCCCTTCAAGGCAAAAAAAAAAGCAGGCTGGTTGTGGCTGGTACTTGCTTGGGGCTCAGCATCTACTCAAGAAAACTTTAGGGCCCAGAAGAGGAGCTGGTAAATCGGTGTTTCAAGCTTATGTTTGATTACAAAGCACATCAAGGATGCTAACTCCTTGGGAAGAGCAACTCAGCCTGTACAGCCATTTGGTGAGCAGAGAGGAGGAAAAAAGGTCTGGAACAATTTGCCTGGAAGAGCTGCTCTTGTGTGCCCAATGCTTCCCAGAGCATCCCTCATCAGAGGACTGGCCACAGTGCTCTTCAAAACCAAGAGGGTTTAGGGACTCACTTATCACTCATCACACTACCAATGTTTTCATTAGTCTTCCAGTGTTACATAGACCTACTTTGCTAGATAACAGGCTATAGCAAATTTCCTTCTGTCCATCTGTCCCATAATCTTTTCCAGGACTCTGTTGTGAGATCCAGGTCCACAGTACACTCAATGGGGCAGTCACAGAGGGTACACAGGCAGATACAAGCAGCAATGTGCAATCCAGATCAGAGGAACAACAAAACAGGTCATGCTAGCTTCAGTGCCAAAGTGGATGAATTAAAATTGTGCTCTGAGGCTCATAAGCCACAGAAGTGCTCTTCTTGGAAGTGCAATGTAAGTAAAGAAATGAAGGATAATGTACATAAATCAATTTAAATTCAAGAAAAATGACCCTGGGTAATTTTTCTTACCCATTCGGCTTTCCAGGACTCTGGCCTTCTGATTATGCTTTGACAGGTGCTCTGAAAGCAGCAACCAGTTAAGCAAAAGGCATGGGGTATGGAAAGGGCTGAGGACCAGAAGGGATCGCTTTGTGTGGACTGTCACCACCCCAGCATAAGGGCTGAAAAAAAGCAAGAGTTTCAGACCTTCTTTCACCACAGCCCCAGTTATCAGAAGTCTGTCTGTCTATAAGGATTTACATAGTAAATAACTCCTAGTTTTGTCTCTGACCATTAAGCACCAGTGTTATTGCCCTTGGGGAGCACTTAATGTCTCTATATATTTTAATTTCATATCATTTTGCACTGGTTCTTTAGAAATGCAATTTCATGCATTGCTTTGTTTCAGTCAATACCATCTAGACAAATTGAACTCACTACATACACAAGCTCCTTAAAGGTAATAATGCCCTGTGATGAAAAGAAAATATTTGACTGCTTCATATGCTTCAACAGGAAGGACTTGAAAGGACCACTTCCAACATCAGAAAACCTCACCATTTAGTTTTATATTTCAAGAATTTGATTATGTTTTGTTGTCAAATTCTTGCAGCTCAATTCAGTACTGTTTTTATCAATATACCGTGCACTTCAAAGCTGCTGCTGTAATTGCTTCTGTTTAGATGGTGCCCTTTAATCAACACAAGATCTTGCACTACAGACAGCATACGTGGAACTCCTAGAAAGCCTTCCAAGCCAGAACCTTCACAGCTCTAAAAAAACAGGCCTCTCTGTGAGTGGAAAATAATAGAAATCATAAAGCTTCCCTAATTAGTGCATTCAGTTTTGGTGCCATCTAAAGACTGAAGCATGTAAGTCTCCATGTTTAAAATTAATTTTACAAGACAGAGAGGAATCACTGTAGTGCACAAGCAGAATGAGGAAAGATGAGAGAGGAGGAAATGGAACAGCAAAATGACCATGGCACTAATGATTATGGCTAATAACATGATGTTGCAAGAGCTAAATTGTCCAGAGAGAGAGAGAGAGAGAGAATATATGGGGGGTGTGTGCATGCATGTGTATTTGAAAGTGTGGGACTTGAATCAAAAGGGTGAACTACCAAATCTCAGTGGATCTTATAGTCTATTTAGTCATTGCAAAATGTCTGTTCACAGCTTTGAGATTCACCATTTGAAGTTGTATCTGAAAACCTGTTAATTAATTCAAGTGATCTACAGTTCATTCACTAGGTGTTTGTGGAAAAATTCAGTACCTAAAATTGTGCTGGTTTTGTATAGATTTCTGGATAGATTAATATGCTTCTCTATCCCTAGCTGCTGTGCTCATTAATTTCTAACATTGGTTTTCAAAGGCAGAATCTATTGCAAATTTAAAATTCACTGTCTGAAAAAAAAAAAACACACATAAAATTAAAGGTAAAATGTAAAGGATGAAATTTTCCCTTTTTCTAAAATTTCTGTGGGCACATCCACTCCTGGGAACTCTGGCCTCCAACTTGCTTGGGACAACATGGCAAGGACAATGATAACAATGTCCCAAAACAACAGAGGGCTTGCAAACATCACAGCAAAGGACTAGAGAAACCAACTTGTGGGAAAAGCAGAAGTTTGAGCCTACATCTCTTGACATGAGACACATTTCAGACAGATGCTTTGCATAAATTGAAGAGGTTTCCCAAGCAAGGACAATCCCAGCAAGTTCATTTGGAATCAGAAATGTTGATGGCAAATTAATTAAAGGAGTCCCTGAAATTCTTGATATTTCAATAGCATTAATGAGTGGAGGCATCCTGAGTTTAGGTGGTACATTTCTTTGCACAAATGAAGGATGGTCACATCTCCTCCTGCTAAAGCAGGACATCTCTAAATCCCACAATATTTGGGATAATGACAACAATACAGATACTACAGCACATGACTGCAGCTGCTGAAGTTTAATTTTATTAACATCTAAGGAGGACAAAGTAACTTCCTGAATGTATTTGAAGATCAGAGTTGAAAAAGGGCATTGTAAATGGTGCCTAAACATAACAACATGTCTGTATGGTGCTAAGCAAGTCAGAGGATCCAACTGCAACACGGTGAGGACTCACACATGCCATACATGTTAAATATATTTCAGGTGAGTTCCCTGATTCAGCTCCTCAGATGGATATAAAATGTGAAGTATCATTTTAAAAAAATAATTTCTAATAGCACAATCTACCAAGCCAAGGGACAGAATTGTCAGAAAAGGGGTATAACCCATAATTTTGAGATGCAGACATTCAGTTTGATAGCTGCTCTGTCCAGAGGCAGCTAGAGGGAAGGTGATTCAGTCTTTTCCATGTATAGCTATGATTTTCTAGCAGCCAGTGTTAGGGAAAAAAAGAAACTTCTGTTTTCCTGAGGGTAAAATAATCTACTCTTTCAAATTCATTTCTATGGCAACATTGATGACTCCCAGAGAATGGGACAGCGTGTTCTCCACTCCACTTTGTGCTCTGTCTTCAGACAACTCTTCCCCTGCTTGGCACCTCTTTCTGGTTCTTATTGCTTCTTTGTCAATGGCAAACCTACATCCATCACTGCTGCTGTAGGTTATGGCATCAGGCTAGACTCTGAAATCCTTGGAGGCAGGACTGACAACAGGCAATAATTTAAATTAATTGAGATTTCCCTCCTCGTTTGGAAACAACTCAGGGAAAACATAAACCTTGTCATGTTTGAAAGACGGCTTAATTCTGCACTCCTGAACGAGACATGACTGAGTCTTAATCCCACTGAGTGAAACTTGACCTGTTTGTATTAAGGGTTTATTATTATCTCTGATATTTCTCCCACTCCAAATCCTATGTGCATCATTTACATGGGATTTTTAAATGGCAAAGCAAAATCCATTTGGAGAGACATTTTCCCATTTTAATAACATTTTCACACATATCAGCTAAGTCAGTCACTGTTGCAAGCTCAGCCTCTCTTTTCTGCAGTGATCAAAATTAAATGCCAGCTGATCTCCTGGGAGGCTACAGACTGAGCCCAGCACAGCAAGATGCTGTGGTAGGTACTGATGCTCTTGGTGAATCCCATCACTACTTATTCATGTGTTCAGCAGTAATTCAACACCATGTTATTACAGAAATCACAGGATCCTAGTCCAGCAATTTTTCCTGAGGGAGTTTTTTTATGCTCTGAGACCACACTTCAAACCACCTCGCAGAAGTGCCAGGTTAGAACCTACCTCCACAGTGGATCAGGTAAAGAAGTGGCCCTGAAGTTAACACAGGAACTTAGAGGTAAAGATGGGAGATCTTTCCTATCAAGAACCTAAGAAGCAGATATAAAATTCAGGCTTTGCTCTTGTTTGGACTACTCAATTATAAAGCTTCTGTTTTTCAAGAAGGAGCAGAATATAACTTCTTTTACTTCTCCTCCCCACAGAATAGGTTTCTCCCTGTTTCTGCTGAAAGGAGCTGGAAGGAAAACTAGAAAAACCAGAGCGCAACCTTCCTAAGTCATGTTCAGCATGCCAGGCTTATCCAGAGCTGGCCAGGGTTCATCTGAAAGAAACACTGGGGACTCCTAGCACCAGCCATGTGTTTTTACAGGTAAGGTCCTTCTTCCTAAATGCTCATTTCCTGAGGATAATAGCCCACAACATCACATAATTCAAGACCTATGGATTTGAATTGGCAGAGAATATATACATGTTCTTCTGAGTACACCAGAGGAAAACAACCTCACTTGCAGAAGCAGGAAATAACTCTCACATAAGGGTTTCTTCCACAGTTGCTACCTCCTCTCATCCCCCAGGAATATCTGTCTTTTTAATAACCTGAGCCTGAGCCCCTTCACTTCTATAACAGAGAGCATTTGCTGTGAGAGTAATCCTCAAGGGAGGGTCACCCAGAATTTTTTACAGGACTAAAAACCATTTCAGAAAAAAACCCCAAACAAAACCCAAACATGCAGGATCACTGCATAAGAAAAGACCTTTCATTCTCTCTGAGGTATGAAATGGATCAGAGGTCACATAAATGTTTTAATTGTGAGTGCATGCTGAAACCTTTGTCATCCATTATATGCTGCAGTTATAGGTAATCACAGGACACCCAAAAATTATTGAGGGTGCAAACTGGCACTGCTGTAGTTCCTACTTGGGCTTATATTTTGAAAAATTAAATTTTCTTTGCAGGTTGCAAGTGAACAAAGTAATGGGAAATGCTGTTTTATACCTAGTAGCTTTCTAACTTTAGGCCAGTTTTGCTGCGTGAGGATTGTGCTCAGTCTCAGTAATTCTGTCTTCAGACAAGAGGCAGAAGAACTAAGGAAATGTGCTACCATGTTTAAGCATTTGCTAGTAACAGTCTGTGATTGGGACTATTATAGCATCTGAGCTAGGCTTGCTTTGCACCTTGCACGAGGCATTCATGCTTGAACAAAGAACATACAAAATGCTACTCTTTGGATTTGGCAGCATGTTATAGGCATTTGGCACAAGCATAAATTTCAGTGTAAAGTGCAAGGCAACAAAGAATCCAATCTCATTCACTCCACAAAGAAAAGAGGGGGAAAAAAGAGTATTTTGCACTTACCTAAATGATAAAATTTTCCAGGGCTGGAGAGCTTTTTTTTTTTTTAATGTTCCTATCAGACTTGCTTTTAAAATTGAAAGAATGGTAGCTGAAGGCAACTAATAGCTTACAGGGTCAATCTCAGCAGAGGGATTTGAATGAGGAGATGAAAGAAGTCTAAAGGGAATGAAATCCCCAGACACAGAACTATGATCCTTTTGGGAATCATTCCCATAGGGCCACTTAGCAACAGGCCACCATCCAAGCACAACACCCCTGAGAGCAGAAGAAAAACTTTCTTCTTTGTATCTTGCCCTCTCTGTTGAAAATAATGTTTTCAGCTTATTCCCTGGGGAGTCAGAGGCTCATCAGGAAGAAATAAAGCTGGCCAGTCTGGGAGTGATTGTGTCTCATGTTCTGCAAAGGCACACATTTCTCTTATCCCCAGGAAGAAAATTGCCTCATTTTATATTCAGATTCAGATGTACTGAAATTATAAGCAGTAGAATAATTACGTTCAACATGACACACTAGATCTGACCTTAATAAGACAGCCTGGTGTCCTTAGCTGTTATGGGACCAGCTCCTTCCATTTGCAGTCCTGGGGATCTTTTCCACATTCTCCCTCCAGTAAAAATAAGTTATGTGCTTCTTGCATCATGTCCGTGTGCTCTGTGTGACCCAGGCGCTGGAGCAGTAACTCATTCAGTTCTGTTGTGTCTGAGTGCTGGCTTGGCCAGCACCACTAACATAGATACAAAAAAAGTAAACTTTTACTTAGAGAGAGTAAGAGTAATAGACACAGCTGTTGAGTTATTTTTAACCCGTATTAGTTTGGTACTGAATTTTAGCAATGCTAGAAGAAGCAGTGACACAATGAATTTGCCTTGAATGTTGATGGCTCCACTGGAGTAAGAACATACCTCTTTCACAAAGGTATTTGGTATCAAAACTTTCACAGACCAAAATCTACCAGCTTCTTCACTTCTGACCTCGAGGTCACATTGGTATTCCAGTGCTACCCCCCCACATCTCCACATGGAGATGCACATGGCCAGTGCTGCTCAGCCATGACCCACAGACCCTACTGTTGTAGCATCGAGCACCTCACACTATGCAGACAGCTCATTTTTCTGGTGGGATAGGTGTAGCTCAAAACCATCACAGCAGTTGGAATGGCTTGCCCTTGTTTGGAAACCTCCCTGTACTTAGACAGTGGAAAGCCGCAGGATGGGAGGGAGCAGGAGGAACAGATCTGTCCAGGACATATCCTTTGGAACCTGCAGATGTGGTTTTTAATCCCTCTTTTCCTTGGGGATCAATTAATCAAAAGTACCTAAGAGATGAAAAATCAACACATCAGCTTTCTCCTCAGCAACAGGAGCAGCTGGAGAGAAATGTGTGGATATAACTTAGATCTAATGACTATGTGCCAATTCTACTCCCTGGAGAGGTGCATACATGAAAATTTGGTTAAGAGCTTGCCCCCACTCCCACCCCCCCTTTCCCTGATAGACAAGGAATTAAGGGTTTTGCAAGTAAATAGCAGAAAACAGGTTATTAAAGTGCTTCCTTCTAGAATTTATGCAAACATTGCTTATTAGCAGTTCAGCTTCCCGTATAATTTCAAATTTCTTCAAACCAGAGGCATGAGACATGCCTTAAAACCCTGAATTGCTACTTGCTAGATGTAAAAGGAGGCAGTTTAGCATTTCCTTCACAGAAATGCTGGAAGGATAACACTGCAAATGCTTGAAAGGTGTTCAGAGGCTGTGGGGTATAGATGTTGTAGAATATGAGGAAATACGAAAAGAATTGACTTGTGTCTTTACTGTGAAATTGCATACGTATGCATCAGACTAGGAGACTTGGAGAAAAGACATCTGTATTATTTTCCCAAGTCTGTCCTCAGTCTTCTAGGTGATGGTGGAAAAAACACTTTTTTTCTCAGTACCTCCATCTCTCCAGCCGTAGTATGGGTGCAATACTACTGACCTTACTGAGGAGCTGAGGAGGTTGGGAAAGCTGAATTCACTCACTTGCAGAATGCTTCATGATTTGCACCACAGATCATGAGTTAGAATTAACAGTGTCATTGCCCTGGTGCAACCCCAATGCAGCTGATTTTGAGTCTCTCATATTTCAGTGTTAAAGCAAGGAAAGCAGAAGTCAGTCTTGCTTTAACCAGCCTTGAGCAAACTGCCTGTGCTTTCTGACGTACACACCTTGGAAAAGGATGACAGGGCACACTGTAGCCCTTGTGTCAAGGACAACCACACAACATGAGGTTGCCTCTGCAAGAGTGACAAGCCATATCACCTCTTGCATGAAGCCCCATCCCTGTCCAGTGATCTCTACAAAACAAACCACAAATAAAAACAGAGGCTACAAGAGAACTCAAAATCTCTGTTGTACCTTTGTCCACCAGAGCTTCCCTGGCTTGCCTGGCAGAAGTTTCTCAGTGCCTGTGATCTGCCTTGGAGAGCCTGGCAGGACAGCAGACGCCTCATGGCAGTTTGTTATTCAGCATTACAAGTCAGGGACTTGTGTTCCCTTCCCTATAGGAAGTCTCTGGCAGTAATTTCCAAGCTTTAGTGTATTCTTTGTCTCTGAGGAAGATCCACAATCTGAAGTTGGAGAGGGTCCTCTGCACGGTAGGAACTGGTCAGTGCCCTGCTGCTTCCCAATGACAGGGATTTTGCTCCTTGTCCTATTTCTCATGGCCTCAGCATTTATAGACTGTAGCCTCCTATACACCCTGCTCTTTGCAGTGCCACCATGAAAATGTCTGTATAAATGTGAATTTCAATAGCCATTATACTCCCAGCAGCAGCAATCGCCGGTACCTCAGAGCCTGCTAATCTGTAGTAGTCATGAGGTTACTTATCTCCTGCTCTTTTCAAATACCTCGGCAGCAGATACAAAAGGGAAATGGCAGGAGCTATTCTTCTCTGGAGTCTGAGAGGGTTTTTTTTCCCCCTCTTTACTCTCCTTCTTTATTTCTTTTTTTCTTTTTTTTAAGGTGTACTGTTGCTACATTACGAAGCATCACATTCAAAATCCAATGGCAAAGTTTGCAAGAGAGATAAGACATGAAAATCTCCCAAATTTCTGCTTGTGTAAAGCTCTCAGCCCACAAGGGCAGCAAGCTGCAGGTTCCAGAGTGTTTAGCTGTCAGCTAATTAAAGCACTGTGATCTGAGAGCTTTGAAAGATTTAGTTCAGATCTTCCTTGGGGTCATTTTTAGCTCCACTATCTATTTGCTGATGAATCCTCAGCTCCAGCCTACAGGTGTTGAGCTACAAAGGATGTTTGGAGAGGGGTGCTTGTAGCCATGGACTTAGGCATTGTTAAAAGGCAAATAGAGATGTGGATCCACAGAGATTTCTAGTGAGGATAACGAGAGCTAAAAATGTACAAAGAAAATAAAGTAAGAAAAAAAATTATCATTTGGACTGGATTTAGAATGCTGTTGCTATGCCTCTTATGGTGAAGAATTTGGGTTGCTCATTCATTTAATGTCTACCACTGCTGACATCCAAAGTTGAAGCCATTTTAGCAACTAAAAGTCTCCCTGAGAGCCAGTCCTCATCCTTTTTTATGTCCCTAGGTGGACTGTCACAGAGTAATAGAACACCTGGAGATCTCACTGTGTGGCCAACTGTGACAAAAACAAGGCCAGAAGAAAAAGCATTGAGCCACAAGCTCCATGATTAACCAGCTAGGTTGGACAAACTGTTTAACAGAAACTGAGGAAAATTCTCTAATGTGGGATGAAGTGTCCCAGACAAGATCAGAGGTCTGCCAAGTGCAAATCTAGCTGTGGAGCTGGGTCTATAGAAACAAAGGAAAGTAACTGGGCTTGCACTTCCTAGCATGCCTGAGCCGTGCTGGGTTCTGCAAATGAAGAATAATAAAGCTAGCTAAGGTGGGACACAGGGTATAGCAAATGTGAAGGAATGAGGAGGATGCTGAAAGTGCCTAGCAAAGAGGCCCAAAAGATGGAGATGATCTGGTTCTCATAAGGAGATGGTGATAATACAACTTTATTTTCTGCTTATTGAAATTAAGAAACTTAACAGTTATTTCAGTTCAACTTTAATAATTTGGTAAACAAGAGATCCTTAGTCAATGCACAATAATGAAATCTTTGTATTTGTTGTCATCACTCAGGCTTTGGAACAAAGGGATAGAAGAGGATTTTCTTCTATCCTGCTGCCCAGGGTCCCAGAAAATTCAGTAAAGGACAATGTGGAGCTCTTTGGAAAGTATCTTTATTTCCTACTGGATTTCAGCAGGCACAGTCATATATAAAAATAAACAAGACAAGGCAAAATGAAAGTGAAAAACAAGGCCTTGAAATCTAAGATAAACTGTGCTCCTTTAGCTATTGATCACCTGAACCCTGCACTTTCATTCCTAGTCAAATTGGAGAAAGAAATAACTTAAAGATTTCAGAGTAAATAAGCCAAATATGGTGTACCTGAAAAAATATCTAACTCAAAAGCTGTGGGCCAAGAGCAGAAAAGTGAAGTTGAATTAAAATCTGGCTTTTTTTCTCTCCTCTTCCACTCCCCCACTGAACTGAAAAGCTTCTGCCATCATCTGCTTGTAGAAAGGCAAAGGCTTCAGGCACCTATCCTTTTCTGTGCCAGCATCATTGTAATTACATGAGCAGCCACCAGTATAGTAAAGGAGTCTTTTTCTTCAGTGAGCCTGCCTGTTTGTCCATCCTGGAAGGAATATACTCTTTGGTGTCTTTCCTTGTGCATCCTCACACACGGCAGCTTGGCTGCTAGCAGCTTTTCCTGCCTCACAGGATAGAAATCCAGGAGCAAGAAAGTAAATGAGAGAGTGCCCAAGGTGCCCCCCAACATGATTAGGTTTGCCTTCTGAATTATTGCTGCCACAAGCTAATGAACATTTCTCTCCCAGCTTTCTCTCACAAGGACAGAAAACTCTCTTGGTTTAACAGGATTTTCCACATGCTTGTTGTCGTGGGTACAGCTATGCAAGCCAGAAATGAGAAATATTTTCACTGTTTGAAGCAGCTGCATAAAAGTAATCAGAAAAAAGAAATAAGCTGTTATAGAAATCAGGAAATGCAATGAATGAGCTCAGATTTGCATTCCAACATTACCTCAGTCCCCAAAGGCAGAGAAATTTGAGGTGGTCTTTTTCAGCATGATTCCTTGACATCTTCTGGACATTCAATTGTATTCATGCATAAATACAATTTTGTGGTATATGTGTATATGTATATGTGGCATGAGTGTGTGTTTACATGCTGATTATTTATGTGGACTCTTTGAGCTGGGGGTATTTAGCCTGGATAAAAGGAGGCTCAGGGGTGACCTTACTGCTTTTACAACTACCTGACAGGAGGTTGTAGAAAGGAGGGGGTCAACCTCTTCTCCCAGGTAACTAGTGACAGGATGAGAGAAAATGGCCAGAAGTTGCACTAGGGAAGGTTTGGATTGGATTTGAAAAAATTTCTTCACTAAACAGGTTACCAAGCTTTGGAAAAGGTTCTCCAGGGATGTATTGGAGTCACCATCCCTGGAAGTATTTAAAAGTCATATAGCATAACAAAAGATGGCTTAGTAGTGCATTTGGCAGCGCTGGGTTAATGGCTAGACTCAATGGTCTTAAAGCTCTTTTACCATCTAAATGATTCTATGATTCTAAACCTATTTTCTGATGTTTACTTAAGCAAATAATAATCCAGTTGTACTTACAGCACTTTGCAGCCAGAACACTTGGGGCACTGCAGAACAACAATAGAAATGCTTCAGAACACAATACAAACACAGTATTAAAAACATCTTATAATTCAAATAAAGCATGCTGAGTTCCTGAGAGGCAAAGCCATGGAGATGTCAGAAGGGAATAAATATGTGGTTACAATGGTTTTGTTTCAAAGCACAGTGTGAGAAAACGTGGTTTAGATGGATTTAGCAGAGGAGTGATGGTGGGGTGAGTTCTTCATGCCAGAGCCCTCTGACAAAGACCGACTGTAAAAGCTGAGCTGTGTCTGGTGCTGACACATGGTCAAATTAAGCTTGAAGGAAGCAAGCCTGGGTTATTGCAAGGATCAGCTCTGTAAAGGGCTTTCAATAAGCAGTATCAGCATGTGACAGTTGCTCTGCTTCAGAGGAAGCAGCCATAGTGCTGAACACAGGGCATGTGAAATTTAATCTTTGCCATTTTCACCTACTAGTAGGGATTGAGGGAGTGACCTCCTGACCGAGGTGGGAGGCATGTGAAAAAACAAGGCATGGCGCTGTGAGCCCAGAGGTGAGGGCTGATAAATAAATAGCAAAACCTGTTGTTCATACCCGTGGCCCATCCCAGGTGCAAAATAAAATCCCTTACCCTCCTCTTTTATTACCATGGGCCCTTACCTTCTCAGAGGTTTACCCAGAGAAACACAGCTCAGCTCACCAGGAGCACAAGCTTCCCTGCTCAGCCATCAAGGAGACCCAGCAAATGCCACTGGAGCAGCTGTTACTCCTCTCATGAAATATCTCTGAACACAGCACAGAGATACAAAGGCAGCAGAAGTTTTTCAAACAAGAACTTCATGATTTGTTGAGAGCCTTCTCCAAGGCTAGTGCTACGCAACAGGAGCTGCATCTGGCGATAAGCGCCTGCCTCCAAGGCTGCTGAAAGCTAAATAAGCCCGTGTTTGTTTGTTGTGCAGCAAGCAGAGCTCTAAGCTGGATGCTGCCCAGTGCTTTCCCCATGTAAATCAGGGAGTTCCTGCTCAGATGCCAAATGTTAGAGCTGCCTTTGAGTGCCTGACATTGATTTCAATGGAATACAATTGCTGAAGCTTGATTCTCAATGAACAAAATGAAAGACCTGAAGCAAAGTTGTGCCTGGTGGAGCTGAGTTTGGTGTAGCAAGAGAAAGGAGGAACACTGCCCTCTGGCTTTTCAACTCTTTGGAATAGGCATTTTTCATGCCCAGACTCTCATACTATTCCAGGAAAAATGCCAGGAAGCTCTCAAAGGAGCTTAGGGTCAGGGCTGAGCCCTGCTGGGGGTATGCATAGTGAACTAGAAATAATGCTGCGAGGCAAGAGTACTGAAGAGGGAAAAAGTTGTAACCAGGAAAGCACCAACACTGCAGTGGGGCACAGTTGTTCAGCATCAGCTGGCTCAAGGAGGTACCAGGAGACCACAGATCATGTTGGTTGTCTCACTGTCATTGCAGCAAAAGATCCCATGACCATCTTTCTACCTGTCCTGATAACTCTCTGCCAAAGGCCCACCCTTTGACAGACCTGAAGTAGTATAAAAATAAGCCCTATACTTTAATATAATCCTACTGTCATAAACACAACCACAAATTTCACATGCCAATTCAATCACAAATATGACATCCACATTTTCACTCTAATTTAAAGAACATTGAATGATCTTGACCCAAACTTTAATTTAATATAACCAGGTAGGGAAAGAGCCTTCAGCGTATGGAAAAAATTACTTGTTTGCTATATCAGAATAGAATAGAATATAAATTAGTTACCAATATTTGTACAGCACTTAGATAATAAGTGCTTGGGCTCTTGGAGTCTCCTTTCAAGAAAAGGACACAAAAGATGCTGTTCTACCATCTTTGTGTTCCCTCCAGGGAAGGGGGTCTGGCTGGCACAGGGCCTACAAGAGTTTCTTCTGTTTTACAATGCCAATACCCCCAAATGTCTAATTGTTACGTGACATGCAGGGTGTTGTGTATCTCACATGCAGTGCTTAATCTGCACTCCCAGTAAAGTCACTAGGGGCTGAGAACTTTAAGTAATATTGAATCAAGAACCAGAATAGTTTAAAATTTATACTATCAGAATCACTACTGATATTCTTCAGTCTGTGCCTTAGCTGGAAAGGTTCCTTTGGCAATAAACCCAGCATCTCTGAAAGATTCAGAGGCAGACACTTCAAGCTGACCCACCCAAGTCTAAATTTATTAAGCAGGACCATGCAAGAACAGACACAGCAGCTTTGTCATTGCAAGGTTAAATGTTTGAAATCTAATATACGAAAGAAGGTGAAACACCAGGATATATTGGGCCAAATGGTATAATTAACCCCCAAAGGAGGACTGAATTCCACATGTCCAGAATCTCTTAAGTGCTACCTTCCTCTCTAGAGACCTCCCATTATGCTGCCTCATGTATTATTAGTGACATTAGACCTATATCTATGGCCTCTCTCCCTGTCACAGTCCCTACACATCACACACTGACATTGTCCTTTCCTCCTTCATATGAAATGACATTTTTGACATCACCCTATGAGCAAGGAGTAAAGAAACAGCAAAGCAGCAAGATATTGCAGGATGAAAATGCAAAGATCCACCTAGTTAGTGATCTGAGAGTTTTATAGGGAGGTGAGGTAGGTTTCTTCTTCACATGGAGGGAAAAAGGATACATGGAAGAAAGAATATCTCCCAATCCAGGGCACCTGGTGAGAAAGCGAAAGTGTTCAGAAATTTCCAAAGTTCATTTCATTCTTTTAGGGCACAGTTACACTTCTGGGTGTTTGAATTAAAAAACCTCCTGGGGCTTCCTTGTTCATTTTGAGAAACTCCTTTCTTATGTGAAACACTTCCCTTGGACATATGGGCATGAGAAAGTGTAGAAAATGTACAGCCTAGGAGAAAAATCTGGAAAGGCTGGCTATTCTAGGCATAGTTTTGAAGATGCCAAAAGAGACACTGAGGACACTTCTGCCTTCCTGTTCTATTATTCTCCTTTTTCCCCTTCATTTTTGCTTGAAAAGAACTTGAGGATAATAATCAGCAGTAACACAAATAGCAGAAAATGACAGATACCTAGAAACTAATAAAGGAGATGCTTTTCTGGGATTGAGCTGGGGTCCATAATAATGTTGGAAGATACTGAAGAACCTGACTGCCACATTGCTCCAATCTCTCCATTCAGTTTCTCACTTTAGTTGTCTTTGGTGCCAGCACTGCATCTATACAACAATGTTATATGTAAAAGAAAAAAAAAAAAATCCAAAACAAAAACATGTAATGCTATCCAATTTTCTGTGGTTCTAGTTCAGTTTTAAATCAGTCTTTACTTAAACTACTTCTGGAGAAAGAGCTGAATGATGATTAAATAATGGGCATGTAAAAATGAAATGGATAAACAGAATATGAAATGTTTGTCCTGGAATTTTGTTCATTCTTCAGCCATTACCCTTTATTTATGTACAAAGGATTTTTTTATGAAAGGATGGTACAAATATGTTCCAGCCTAGACAAAGTAAAATTGATGAAGACTAGAATGCCAGAGCAAATGAAATCTCTGAAGGCTCAGAAACAAACTCTCTGACATATCCACTCAATATTCATTGAAATGAACTCAGGAAACTTTGCTCAATTAAAGACTGGCTGCAGGGGAGAGCAGATCCAAGCTGACCTCTGCAGAAGTGTTTTCCTGGACGCCTAAGATCTAGGTCAACAGAGATGTAATTGTCCAAGGGATGCAATATGTTATAATGACATCTTCCAAAAGCAGTGTTCTGGAGTGCTCTGGCTAATAATGCTCATCTTTCACAGTTAGACCACTGCAGTGTTAACATCTGTACAGCTGGCTTAGTAGCACACCTGTACCTAGAAATGCAGATTCCCATGGACAAAGTGGACTTTTGACCCTATGAGTCAGTGAATAACAATTAGGACAGATTCTTTTCCTAGTGACATTAAATCTGGAATGCATCCATGGAAGACATTGAAATTTCAGCAGTTTTAAAGCAATATAGACTATTTTAGCTTATTTAGTTGTGATACTGCAGACTTATATTGATAAAATCATATATCTCATGTCCATTTCATTTGGAGAGGGGAAACTACAGATGGCTAGAGCCAGCACTTCTCATCACCTCCCCAGACTCCCCATAAAAGCTCCTGAGAGGCATGACATGACCAGGTTAAGCAAACCTGTACTATCATACCAAACAATGCCTTCCCACACCAAGTCATATTGATGGTACCACTGCAATAACTACTTACATTTCTGTAGTACTTTTCATCCCAAAGGAACCAGTGAGGGAACCTGTTTACAGGCTTGGGTGGAATGCTTTGACTCTCCTTTGTTGCACATGAGCTTATTAATTAATGGTATTTTCATAACCAGCACTTGCAGCCCATTCTGCTTCCCACTGCTGCAAAGTGCTTTCCTGGAGCCTATGCAGCTCAGCCTGAAGCTCTGGAAGGCCACATCACCCACTGACCACCCAGCAAACCACCATGTCCAGCTGAAGCTGTGAATGAATGTGAAAGGCTGCCAGAGAAGAGCCACCCTTTGCAGGTGAAAATCAGCAAAATCTCATTGCTCTATACAGTGATGCATGAGGTGGGCTGTAAACCTTAAAACAATGGATAAATGGCCTGACCTATCAAATATGAAATTGGATGAAGCATACACAGAGACTTATCAGTCTTAAGAGAGAATCTAGGTTGGATGGAGGCTAAGCAAAAGCTGAGCATTTTGTCATGTTGCATCCTCAGGTTACGCCATGAATATCTAACACAGAGAGAAAAATCTCTCCTTTACCTTCACTTTAGGTAATAGCTCTCATGACACTGAAGGCAGAATATCATTTAAGTGAATTTGATAACTAACTCTGGAAATAAGGGAATTAGAGCTATCAGTAAATCTTTTCACCTCAGAACCTAAACAAACAGGATCAAATTGCTATCTGGTGTGATCTAATTGAATTCTGTGGATTTACAACCACAGATGAACTTTAGCCAATAAAGAGAAGAATGTAAATGTTTTATTCTGATACTTGTGACATCACAAAGCTAATATAGCTATGCAATGAAGAGAAGATTTCTAAGCACATTTGTCTAATTTAACTCTCACTTATAATCGAAAGTAATTAAATACGTTCCATGAAATTGGAGCAAGCAGAAAAGAATGTTGAAGAATGTCACTTAATTTGTGGGACTTAGATGTATTTTGTTGTTTCCTGCTGTTTATCTTTAGCTCTGTGAGCAGGAGTTCACATTTATGTTCAGTTATCAGCTGCCAGCCTAGAGCCCATTGGAAGATGCATGTCATTTCCAGAAGGATCTTAATAAACACCACCAGTGGAGAGGCATTTCACTCTTGGCAGTTCATCTGTCAGAGCAAGGCATAAATTCAAATTATTTCCATGCCTATTCTGCAAGTGTTTGTGGAAGACAACTAATGCCCAGAAGATAATACTTAGGGAAGGTACAAGTTAGAGAGGACTCACTGGTTTCATTAGGAGAGACCACAGCTCAGCAAGCTCAATGGTGACACTTGTCTTACCACTTATATGCTACACCAAGTTCATTCAGACCAGTGAAAGAAAATAGACATTTCCTTGCAATGAAGAGCTCCATGCTACTAACAGCATTCCATAGCTCTGGAGTGCTACCTCCAAACCTCCCTCAGCTACATTATGGTGGGCAGAGCATCTGCAGGGGGAGATAGGGCCCAGACAAGTGCTTGCATTGCACAGAAAAGTTAATAAATCACCCTTCAGCCTCCATAGGAGCCTGCCTCTTTAGCAGTCCAGAGTTATAGCCTTCTGTTTCCCTAAAAAATTCTGGAAGTTGCCAAAATTACTCCAGCTTAAGAATAAGGCTATAAAGTTCATACAAGAATCAAGTGGGTGAAAGTGGTAGCACTCACCTGAGCACTGCTCATGTCCCTCTGGACTGTGCCTCCACTGCCTTGTTTATCTGGCAATGTTCCTCTCTCACCAGTTTCCCATCTCTTTATCACCTCCCTCCAATTCTTTGGTAAGAGGGAGAATGGGATGATAGCAAACAGAGAAAACAAGATGCCTGACTCACAAGCAGGCAGCAGAAACTGAAGCAAGTATGAGTGTCTCGCATTCCCTACCCAATGGAGAGGCAAAGGCACAAAGAAAGACGTGCATCCACAGAATCTCAGGAAAGATTCTATTTCTATTTCACTGCGTATGAGCAGTGCCTCTAAGAAAAGGCATGGCTGAGAGTGTGTCCCCACAGCACCACAAGGTTGTAGTAGGTCTTGAGAAACAAGAGCTTTGCAATTCTGGACATGTATCCCAGAGGTTTTTTTCCTTTTCTGCTTGTCACCATGGATATCACTACATCATTACACTGCAAGTTCACCACTCCCAGCTACTGCCAGCTGGTAACTACAGAGTTTGGACACACACACACACACACACACACACACACACACACAGTCACACTCTCTGAGAGTACACAGCTCTTCTCGCTCCCAACAGCACTTCGACAACAAGGGTATTGTGACATTTTCTTGTTCTAAGAACATCTATCCATCAGCTTCCCCCAGCTCATGAAACATTTTTTCTGGGGCACTTATGCAAGAACCACTCCATTCTGCAAAGAGTTAATGTGGAATGCAAATGAAATATATATTTGAAAGGCTGGCAAAGGCATGAAAAAGCTGGAGGCTACTGAGCAATATCTGCTCCTGTGAAGTGTAAACCCACTGTATTTTTTTTTGCCCCATAGCTTAACCTAGTTCTGAGCCTCACTGGCTGGTAGAAAGGTGAAGAACAGGGTCTTTGGACATGGCAAGATCAGCAAATTTCAGAAAGTCATAGCTCAAAGGTATGGGTGGTTTTACACTTCTTCTTTAAGCCCAGATGCTAACCATGCTAAAATGAAAGTTTATTATGCAGCCTGGCAAGATTTCAGCAATTTTATTGAAAGGGCATTTTGTTATGTTTATTAGATTTGTCAAAAAGGCATTTTATGATGTTTATGAGATAGCATATAAATTTATGAAACTGTAATATTTTTGTCAAAAATAGCCTTTGCTGGGAATCAAATAATGCAAGTAGTAAAAACTCCCATTGGAAAAATCCAGGCAGAGTTTTCTATCAGGCAAGGTACAGACTCATCCACAGAACAATCTGTGAAACTTGTACTGTCAATAAAATCAATTGTCAATAAAATCCATGCTGTAAAGCAGTGGAAAAGATGCTGGGTGCATGCAGGAAGGCTGCAGTTCTCCCAGCTGGGTGCAGATGTGGCCATTCTGTCTGATGTCCTTGCCTGACTACAAGTGAGGGGCCTGCTGGTTTTGATGCCCCAGCTTTTGCAGAAGGAAGGAACGAGCTTCTGGCTTGTGTCTGGCTTTGTGCTATGTACTGGTGCCCATACTAATCACTTGTCCCTCTGCTTTCCAGAACACAGCTGGCTGAGGTTGACATAGCTCACAGGGATGAGCCACAAGCACATCCTCCACCAGCTTTCTGCTCTGTCTCCAATCCAGAAGCCCCTTCTGCAGGGTTGTTCCTTCTCTTTGTTGCTGTTGTTGCTTTTAATTTACTGCTGTTCATTTCTCTCTCCCTCCTACACCCCCTTCAAGTTAAAAGCTGTCTTGTATTTCTGCTCAGAGAGCTCCCTTCTTCTCCTCATTTTTTTTCTTTTGTTCATCCTCCGCAATACCATCAAGATGATGAGAAATACTCGTTCTCTTCTCTTTTCTCTCTTACTTAGGAGGTCAGTTTGGCACTCTGCAATTGATGCTCTCCCCTTTCTTGGAGACTGTGATGTGGCAGCAGGACAGGCTGACAAACAGATTAAGCCATTACTATGGCAGCTGGGATCTTGATCACAGCCATGACGTTTCCAAAATGAGGATTTTGGAATGGCACTCCCAAGTCTCTTCCCAGGCAGGGAAAGGTGTAGCAACAATAAAATGTTCCCCATGTTGCTTCCATTTTGCTGAGGAACTCAAAAGAGTTGGAAAGGTGGTGGGAATGAGAGGTGTTGGGAGGTTAGGCAGGAGAAACCCATGCATTAAGGAGCTGAAAAAGTAGGGATGGGGAGAGAATGAAGTCAGCCCTACCTGTGTGTCAAGGCACAGTGTTCTTATACTGGAGAAGTTCATCCTGCCATGAATCATAGAATCATAGCATTTCTGAGCTTGGAAAAGACCTTCAAGAGCCCAACTGTTAACCTAGCACTGCCAAATCCACTGCTAAACCACATTCCTATTTCTGCACTTACATTTACAGCTTGCTCCATGATGTATCAAAATGAAACAGACCTGATATTCATACAGACTTCATACCAGTAACTACTGCTAGAATACTGGAAGAAATAAAAAATTAAATGCATGAAAGCTTGCAATTTCCAACTGGTACCTTTTGCACCTTTTTTATGTATTCCAAGGTACACAGTGAAAATGGTATAAATGTACTACTCCTAGAGAGACTGCTGTCTTTTAAGCAGCTGCTTTTCAAAACACACATGATATTTTGGTATTGGAAAAGCAAAAAGAGTGTTGCAACCACAGTATTTCAATTTCAAGTTTTTTATTAAATAAGACCCTGAGGGGCAGAGAAGGGAGCTGTTTAAAAGCAGAGCACGAGGAGAGATGTGATCACTTTGCGCAACCAAATTGTCGTCTCACAAGTCATCACTTCACCAACAACTCTTCTGGACCTGCTTTGTTTTGCACTCCTGCTGAGGAGGTGCAAAACTGCCTTGCTTGCTGTTCTCCCTCGTTCCACTAGGGGACACATTCAAAGTCCTGCAATAACCTTACTAGACCAAAACTCTGATGATGCCAAGAGTGTGACTGTGACAGTGACCAGCCCAGGGATGTTTAACCTCCTTCCATTTCCACACATCTTTTTTGGGGAAATATACCTCATAAAATGCCATTGGAGCTGAAAGCTGACAGTGTCCATCAAATAGCAAAGTGCCTTGTTTATTGCCCGAGCTCTCCCTAGCTGCAATAGACTTGGGTGCCCCTATTAAGTAAATATCCATCTAAAGTGCTGCACTGTCATTAGTTTGACTGAGGTGCAGGCATGTACTACAGTGATTGGCCTGAAAAGTATGAAAATGCAAAAGGCTGGGAGAATGGGGATGGTAAGTAAGCGAGACTGTGCAATTACTATGCAAATTTTAAAGGAAAGATCATCACCAAAGAAAAATTTCTTGGCATGGATGCTGCTTTCAGCAGACTTAGAATCCACAACCCAAACAGATTGAAGAAACTGCCTAATTCTTTTTGGCCTAAAATGTCTTCAATTGCAGGGCTCACAGAACACATTTGTGTGCCTTCCCTCATCCCTCCCTCTATAATCCAAAGATACACCTGAAAGTGAAGTCTACCATCACCATCTTGAGCACTCTTCTACTGTAGCTGAACAGCAAGTTTGTGCTGTATTTAAGGAGCTTCCTTGTCTGGGTTTGTCCAGGTTTTTTGTTTGTTTGTTTTTCCACAAGGAAAAGGTCTTAGGTATACAGGAATTTTACATTCTTGTAGCCCTGACTAAGTTAGGACAAGACTCCTCTTCTCCACCAGCACACAAGGTCACAGAACACAAGCTTCTGCACCAAATATCAGACACAAAGCCTTGGGGAAGAATTTGGTACATGAAACATTGAGAGAGAACTTGTTTACAGACTCTGAGTTTTTTTTCTCATTTTTGCCAGTTTTAGTCCATCCTTGTTGCAATGAGCTATATACTAAGCACATTCTTCTCCATTATTTTAGTATATACTCCTATATCTCCAGGTCACTGTCAGCATGTCTGATCAGCCTGCTTTTCCTGGGTGTACGATGACCTATGAATCCTGGATGACTCCTCATTTTCTGGGCAAGGAGACTGTGAGGTGTTAAATAGTGCACGAGATTTCGAGTACGTATTCACAGGCTACTTTTGGGTACATGCACCATTAGCTGAATCCCATTAGCTTGGCCCTTGATCCAGTGAGAGCCTACAGGTAAGCAGATGAAACAACCCTGGCATGAAGAAATATGGGATAAGAAGTATGGGGTATCAGCAAGAGGCCAGGTAGAAAAGTTCAAAGTATAGATGTGTCCACACAAAACTTAATACACCGTAGCTCAGCCAAAGATTTTTGCACAAGCCCCTTTTTAAATGAATCCAGTGTATCAAAAGTGAACATTGACTTGCTGTATTTCACTGTGTGAATTCAAAGTGTTTCAGGTTTGTAAGGAGAGGGTAGTACAAAAGCACAAATAGAATAAGCCAGCCGTTAGGTAGCGTTTGTCATGTGGCTGTGAATAACTGAGGGAAGCACGTGAGCAGCACATATGAGAGAGCCACAAAAAAAAAAAGAGCATCAAAGATAATGTCAGAGCTTGTTCCTCTTTAGAATTTATTTAACCACTGACTGCTCATTTGTTTAATCAAAAATAAAAGATTACTGAAAAACCTCCATCGTTCTTGGATGATACATTAAGGATATCTTAATTCAGCACTTTGGGCTGGTACCCTTTGGACTGAACATTGCCTTGGCATAATCCCAGTGCCTTCTACCAATATGCTCCCCATTACAATAGAACTGAATTTGCCCTTTTTTCCAGGGGCCACATAACTGCACTCGACAGTTGTGAAAGGAATGTATGAAGCAGAAATTAAATAGAAAGAACAGTATGACTTCATGAATTTTAGTCCAGTCCAAATGAACTTGGAAAGATTTCTAGGCAAGATTTTAAAGTCAGGAAATATTAAGGCATCAGGTTTTTAATGTCTATCAGCACTGACACTGATTTAGTATTTTCTGTATCACTTTAAACACCAGATTCACAGACAATCTGTCAGACTTTCAGAGGAGACTGTCCAACCACTTTGAGGACACAAATGTCTCAGAAACCAGATGTCCTTAATATCTGCATGTTGTTAGCAGGTCAGAAGAATTTCTTATCCACTGAGAACCTTGCTTTGCCTCTGGTAACTTGATATAGATTACTAGACCAAAGAGAATTTGCTTAATACATAGAGGTGGCTATTGCCAGTCCTGGCAAAGACCTGAGATCTTCTGAGGCTTGGAGCATTGTTTACTGAGGGAACAACTTTACTGCACTCTGCTTTAGGGCCTTTGGAAAAGAGCCAACAGGAGTGGGAAAAAAAGCATGGCTCTGAGAGGCTGGATCACCCCCCCACCCAGTGCAGTTTGCCTACCTTGTGATGGGATGGCAGTGGGTATCTGTCAGCTGAGTCCCACTTTCCCTTTCCTTCCACCTATGCTGCCCCAGATAGGTTTGCATCCTTTCCCTGAGTCTGTGGAATTCTCTGTCTGCACACCATGAATCCTTGATGCTCCTGTGAGATAAGCAGAAGGGTATGTGAGGGACTGGATGGGTTCCAAACTACTTCCTGGGCAGCTCAAAGCAGAGCAGCTTGTGGCTGGAGAGATGGCATTCAAAAGCATTCAAAATACCTGGGCTCCCCCCAAGCCAGATCCAACAGGGCCAATTCAAACAGCTATTTCCAGTTACCCAATTTCACTCCATGTATTTTCGTGTCTCTAATGCTTTAGATAAGACATCACATCCTGAAGCTGTGCCTGCTTTGTATGCCTGCAACATATTTTGAAGCATTCTTGGTGAAAGCTGGGTTTTCCCCTGTGATTCTGGGTAATGTTTGCACCAGGAATTATCCAAATATCTAACTGACAGGAATCCTAGACCTTCTGGGGAGTAAATTTTCTGGGGAGGTATTCAATAGATAAGATATTCTGCTATGTATATATCAATATTTACAAATTCTAGGACTAAATCTGGAGTCTCACTGAATAAGTGGAAGAAAACACACATATTTTGACAGTGCTATGTAAGCACTTCAGGCCTTATTTCTAATTTATAATGTGCTTTGGGATTAAAGGTGTCCTATAAATGTAAGATAATTATTAGTAACAGTATCTCTGCAAGTCCCAAAACAGTCAGCTAGGAACAGATACAGGGTGTTCTGCATGTTTGTCAAATCAAACATAACCACTATAGGAGAGTATTTCTTGTCTTTTATTAGAATGAAGCAGAGAAACAGTACGAACAAATATAATTAAAAATACCTTCTGGATTACATGTACCCTGATTGTTCTTGCAAGCCAGATATCAAATTTTGCACTGTTTTCTAGGGGTTGATTTTTACCCTATAGTCTTCATCTGATTTTACAGCCAGCATTACTTCAAGCTTATTACATTTGTAACACAATACAAATGCAACACCATTAATTTAATTTTATTTATATTTCAGAGTTATTCAGCCAGAATAAATTGAACACAATTTGATTGAAACTGTCCTGCAGGACTGACTTTAGGCACATTCAGCAAGAGTGCTTTATAAATAATGGCAGCATTTAGTAGTACACAAAAGACACCCTCTTGAACTGGAGGATTTGCAGGAGTCATTATCTGATGAGGGAAAAGCAACATTGCCAAGCATAGTGCTAAGTGGAACGCTTCTCTGGAGCCCACTTTTCACTGCATGTGCCTTCAGAAGAGACCTTGGCTGGAGAGCATGATGACAACACATATAGCTCTTACAGAAAGCAATTCCCAGCTTGGATGTTTCACTGGCACAAAAGCATCAGCACTCTGCTAAACTCCTCAAGTGATGGAAAAGGAATGAGGAAGGTCAATGTTTGTTTTGTAGTGGCCCTCAGAACTCCCAGTCAATGACAGGAAAGCTGTTGTGAAGACACTGTACAGAACCAAATAGACCATCCCTACCTTCCAGGTGTATGTAAAGGGCAGCAGGTGCATCTGGGCACACAGGAAAGTGGGTTGTTTGGTTTGAGTCCCATTTGTCAGTGTGATGGAGAGTGGCACGTTGCTGGCAAGCTTTCCATAGGTAAACCCCAACAGTGATTCATTCTCTTTCTCCTGCATGCATAGTTTTCATAGACAACATAGTAAAGGGGTGTTTTCAGCAGAGATTTGGAAAGATAATGAGGGTATTTTGCTGCTCTTTACCAAGATTCTTCCCAATAGCAGCAAGGAAAAAAGCCCAGAAGTTGTTTCTATAAAAATGTTAACGAGTGAGAAATAGAGACTGACAGAATGATGAGAAGGAGACGACATTGTCATAGCAAAGGAGAGCTCTTTGGCAGGGTGGGAAGGGGCTTGACAGGAAAGATAAATAGCTTGTGTTTGATGGAGTAAAGGAGAGGAATGTAGTAGAGAGGAGTGAAGAATGTGTAAAATCCTCAAACTGATGGATTAGGAGGATGATCTTTCTAGTAGTAGTTTGCACATAAACTGAAAATACACTTGGCAAGACCAAAGAGAAGGGCATTTCAGTAATCAAAATGCAAGACAATTGAATTTTAGCCAGGTTAGATAAGGCCATCTGATGCCTTTTAATGGGAAGACTAGACTACTAGCACTAACCATCTTATCCTGCCTAGAAGTGAAAGTTTTGAATCAATTTTTCCTTCTGATTATCATTGGGTTTTGTTCCAAATTCTGACAGCCTGCAGCATCCATGAGACATTCCCATTCACGTCTCTGAGAGGACATAGAAACAGAATTGTTCAGGTTGGAAAATATCTTCAAGATCATCCATCAAGTCCAACCATTAAACCAACATTGTGAAGTCCAATACTAAAGCATGTTCTTAAGTGCCATATCTACACATCTTTCAAATAAGTTTAGGGATGGTGACTCCATCACATCCCTGGGCAGCCTGTTCCAATGCTTGACAACCCACTTGGTGAAGGCTGAGGGATCTTTGGTGTCCTGCCACCTCCCTAACTGAGCCTGTGTAAGTCCTGAATGAGAATTGGCAGATACTGCTCTTAGGACAGGTAAGTGAGATTTGTTGGTGCTGATTTGGTGGTGTCTAATAGGTGGGCAATCAAGTTAAATTCTCTTATGGAACTAGCAGAAGAAAAGGGGAATTTCGTTACAGACCACTGAGATTTTTGTGATCCGTCAGCGAGACTTTTGATTATGAAGAAACAGAATTGCCATGGTATACCAAACAAATGGACCATATAGTTTAATAATCCTGCTGTGATAGGGCCTGTAGAAATAACTCAGATTAAGTACAAGGAACCTAGCAGAAGACAAGTAGGGAATGACTTGCCAAAAGGGGAAGTTTCTTTTTAATTCTTATCAGTTAGCAACTAGCCTAGCCCCTGAAGCAAGAGGGCTTATATCCTTCCATAACAAAAGAAAATATGTATTCCATTAAATAAAAACATCCCCAATTACATTATCCATATAAATGTCTAATCCCTTTATTTAAATCCTACTAATCTCTTAGGCTTAATGTTATCTTATGGGAATGAGCTAATTAGGCATTGTATAAAATGTATTTCCTTTTAACAGTTTTATATTTGCTGCCTTATATTTCCATTGAATGTTTCCTTGTCCTTGTATTCTGGGAGCATGAATAGGAGCATCTATTTCTCCCTATTTGTCCTTTCTACTACCCACATTTTTCACATCCCAGTCAGGGACCTCCTATCTGATGTACAACTTCCAGTGACTCCAGATGTTTCCCAGTCAAACACCACATTCAGATCACTTTGCAATTTCTGCCACCTGTATCTGAGAGCCTCATTCAGAATCTTTACCAAAGAGAAACTAGAGCAAGGAAAAAGGGTTGTGCCATTGACCCAGCCAAAGGCATTACCATGACTGCAGGCTGGTTTGGCCATTTTGGCCAGTTTGGCAGACTGGCATTATCTGCAAATTTGAGCACCCCATTAAGCTTTGAGCGAGAATCCACTGCACTCTCACAGTTCCTTTCCTGAGGCATTGCAATTGCAGGAAAACCCTGCAAGTGCCAGGGTGCTCTCCACCCCCACTTCCAGAGGCACTGTCCTACACATGCTCATGCAGGATGTCTCTGCCATTGCTCCATCTCCTCTACATGTGAGGAGGCTCTGTGGCAGTGTCCAATCCACCTCTAACACCTCACTTCACCCTCCCTTTTCCAAACAGTTAAATAGTAGCCAGTAAGGATTAAGGAAGTGTTTTGCTAACAATCTTCACCACTGAATTATTCCTACGCTTTGTTTCCTTTTGCAGGTGTTTGATGCTTCATCCTTTCACCTTTTACCCACCTTGCCTTTTAACAGTATCTTTGTGTGTGGAGGGTGTTGATACATGTTTTTAAATGACCAAATAAAATCTGACAATTTGTTCATGTCCTGTACAACCTTGCAGTGGTACTGGAGTCATGATAGTAAAGCTTCATTCTTGCTAGACTATAAAGAGCCTGCACGGAGCAAAATACAGAAATTGTGAAGGATTTCTGTATTCTGGATTCAGTACAATATTTCTTCTGGCACTCATCCAAGCTTCTCCACATTAATTTTTTTTTTTTCTCAGAGCTGATACAGGAAGCCAAAAAACCTTTACATTGAACCCAGAAGTAAACTGATCACAAGCCAAAGATAAGTCCTCTCTCTGCAGCTATCTGAACCATTATAGCAGCATTTATTGAGTGCCTTTATTTTTCTGGTTTAATCTGCAGAGTGCTGACAGCTCCAGAAAGATCTTTCTTAATGGACTTCAATAGTGATGCAGCACTAAACTTATATAGCACCTGCTACATCAAGGCATCCCAGTAGACTCCCCAAATAATAGAGTTTAAAGCTTCTGCTTTCACAAGCCAAAGGCGAGGCTCAAGAGAACAAAATTAGGTTTAGCTTTTAAAATATTGACAAACTTGACATTATTAATTTCAAGAGGTGAATTCATCACTGCTGGAATCGATTGCAAGGGATAAACCAGGGGAAGATCAGCAGAGACAGTATTGGTCAGGTCACAGCCACACACCTGTGTGGGAACCCAGGAATGAAAACCTTTGTTCAATGTGCAGCAATTGCATGTTTACAGCTGTTTAACCACTGCAATTAAAATCAGTCATCCAGAAAAGCAACAAGAAGTCTGAAGTCAGACTTGCTGTATGTCATTTGGAGCTTTCATGCAGTACTTTCTATGCAATGGTCTCAAAGCATTCTACAATTATTAAGAGGTTACATCTCCCTGAGAGCAAAAGCATTAAAGGTATTGCAAACCAAGACACATAAAGATCAAGCAATCCATAGAAATAAATTCACAGTAGCACCAAGAGCAGAAACTCAGAAACTCAGCTTCTAGATTCCCCATCTATCACTTAGTTAACAAAGCTTCCTGAAACTCCAAGAGACCAATGTGTTCCAAGAACTTCTCTCTCACTTTGGTCCTAGTCCTAGGAATGGATGTTATTAAGGCTAAGATACCATTAATAACTGTACCTTTCAGCTGGTATAAAGCAGGTTTCTTTTCCTTTCATCAGTAGGATCTCATGCTTTGAAATCCAGGAAAGCAGAAAAAGAATCAGATCTTGTGTCTTCTGAGCAAACCAGTCTTTCAGGAATAAATTAAACATGTCAGAAACAATTTGCAGACAACCTGAAGAAAGAATACGAGGAGATGCTGCAATGTTTAGAACATTTATAAGCACATTTGAACACATCCTGATGAGAGATTTTACCTCAACAAAATAGGAAACCTATTTCCTAGCTTTCTGCATGAGCTGATGGAAACTGCTTCTGAACTGTGACTGCAAAGCTCAAGACAGGTCACACTTTCCAATAGGAAACAGGGTACATGCTTACTTAGTGTTACAACTAATATATACTTATTTTTGGTTCCATATCTTTCAAAGTTAAATGCATCTTCAATTGATTACAGCTATTTTCTGATTCTCAAGTTACTTATCACATCTAATAAATCTGTGAGCACCAATTAGTGCATCAAGCTACAAGTCCCCATTTGAAACTCCTGAAATATTTTTTTTTATAATGGCAATAAATGTTTTTGATTCAGACTGCATCTTACTGGTATTATGCAAAACTGAGCTTGGAATAAGGCCTTTTTATTTCTCTGCTGTAAGATTGTCCTCCATAATTTTCAAACCATTCTCAGATATTGTGCTGCCAGGTAAAAGGTGACATGTAAAATCAGCTACTGGAAAGAAATGGTATGACTTGGCAAAAGGTATGGACCAAAAAAGGCAAAAAGAGCTCTTCTGTGGAAGAGAAAGTTTATAACCAAACTCGATGGAAAAAATAGTCTGGGGACTCAAACTATTCTTATCATCCCGTATGGGAACTTCATCCTTCCCCAAGGTCATTCTCACTTTCTGCCTCCTACAAAATCCATTTACAATCTTTTTCTGAGTGTTTATTGAAGGTGTAAAGAGGGGAATATCTCTGACTGAGCTATGTCTAGGTAGGAACCCATTCACACCTTTCACCAAATCCACAAATTTGCAGCATCACTTCTTTACACCTATGGGCAGAGCATTTGACTGTGGAAACCAAAATGCTAACTTGGTGCCCTTGGGCTGTCCTACATACTTATTTTTTTTGTGTGTTTTGGGACAATACATCTGGGTAAGTCAGATAACAAATATCAAAGCCCCAGTTCTGTCACTTTATGAAAATATGGGAGTACTGTCAGTGCTATTCAATGAAAAAGGTATATATATTTGGATTAAACAGATCCAAAATATGAAGTATTAGTGAATTTGGATGAGAAAATGATGAAGAGATATATTATCCCAAATGCCTAAGCCCCACAAAGGTACAGCATAAAACATGAGGCACAGTACATAGTCAGGCTCCCCTTGGTTCATGTGTTAGCCTGCATGAGCTGGGAAAGAGGCAGTATAAGAAAGGAAAGTGTATGCTACCTTTCATATCCAAAACTGGGGCAAATAGTCATCCAGAAGCAGCTTGATGCTGGTACTGATAAAGGAGGAGATCAGTCTAGGCTGGGTCATGGAGCAAAGGGTTAGAGAGCAAAGGGGACAAAGAATACTCAGTGGTATTACAAGGGGTGACATGTCTGATCAGGTGGGCCTGCCTGAGAGACACTGCCCCCCAGACAGCGAGTTTAGTGGGGGACTGAGAAGCAGCTTTAGCACCTTGCAGGGAGGAGAATGAATGATCACAGCTTTTTGCTAGGTTTTGTCCACATTTGGCATGGTATGGGACAACAACAGAGGGGAGAGGAAGTTTAATAAATGGGTACTTAAGCCTGGGCCTTTTAGTGCTTTTGTACCTGTAGAGGATTTTTTTGTGTTCATTCAGAAGCCCAGTACTTCTGGGCACTGTCACAACATAAACTACATAGGCAGTTCTGCCTTGATAAAGTTACCATACAGGAACAGGGAGACTAGAACAGATCAATATATAATGTGGGAGTCATTGGCAAACCACCTGCTTAACCAATGTCTAACAGCCTGTCACCAGAAATAGAATACAGGAGACTAGCATGGGTGTAAGAGACTCTGCAGTAAATAATTATGGATTAAGCTACAGCTAACTGCTGGTAGCTTGTCTCTCATCTGTTTTTGTACTGCCTTACCTATGGCTGCTGTCCTCATGCATTTTACTTCAATCCCCAGATTAAGAGAAAGCTAGACATAGACCTTTTTGCAGGGGTATAAATTAGAGCCTAGGTTTCAATGTAAACTGAACCTGAACTGGACACAGCTGAAACCTAGACAGCAGAGTTTAATTTTAGTAGTCCTTCAATGACATCACATCTCCTAAGCCTGTATTTTCCAGACTCTCTATTGCCCCTCCTTTTCCTCCTAGAAGCTTCCTAGAAGCCACCTGCTTGTTTCTAGCAAAGCTGAAACCCAAAATATATAAAAGTGCTGATACAGGATCAAAGCAGAGAGAGCAGAATCCTTGGGAAAGCCCTTGGCAACAGGAGGACCAAAAAAAAAAAAAAAGAATAGACCTTGGGACAGATTATGTGATTAAGTGGAGCTGGAGAAAATTTTGTTTTAAAGATCTCCTGAGGAATGGGCACAGAATAAATGCAGCAGCAGAGTTGGCTCTGTAGCTGTGTGTAAAGTAACTGATGCATTTTTCAGTATAAGACAGGAAATGGAGAACCATGGTCTACATGAGAACACTCCTTTTGAGCAGGTCAGTGTGCTGCTAACCAGATGTGCCAATACCAGTGATGCAACATTGTCCCACACAGGCCCTTACAAGTCCCAGGGCTATACCCAATGAAAATGTTGACAGGAATACTAGTCTCCAAAAGTTATTGTTCACAGCCTGCTATGTGGGAATAATGCAGAAAGCTGGTGAGGAAATAATTTTAACCATCTTCTGGTTCCTGGATGTTCACCCCCTTTATTCCTTATTCCTGACTGGGTGCTTCCTTTTTTTTTTTTTACAGAGGACAGACTTGCTACAAGCTCTGACATTCACAAGCAGGATGTATGTCCAACAGCTGCCAGCTAGCTCTCCCTGTTTATTCATATGATGATCAGTCAACAGGTGCTGAAATCTGCTGCCCATGCATGTGTGCAAACTAGCAAAGCTTTGAACCCCTTGCTGGAGAAGTCTCCTGATCTCCTCACAGATGTTATGCAGATGCACTGTGTTGCAGTAAAGATGAGCTGCTTCCAGTGGGCTTTGCTAGCAGCATGGTCATGTCTTCAGTGCACCAGATGTGTGCACTAGCAGCAGCTCAGAATATATAAACCACTGGCTCCCAGGTACTTGGATTTCATCATTTATCTTCTGGGACCACAGCAATGCAGTCTGCTTTTCTCTAAAAAGAGATACACAGCTTTTAGTTTCAGCACTTATCTGGTTGCTGGAGGCCTTTTGTCCAATGTAGCCAAGGGCCAGATGAACGACCCCAAGTGTGAAAGCAGCTGTTGCCCCCTCTGCAGCAAATCAGCATTCCTAGAAAGGGCTGGAGTAGAAGTGAGGGAGTCACAGTGTGTGGCCTTCTGGAAGTAGGGAAATGATGTGCCCATCCCAGAAATGCAGGGATGCACCTCTGAGAGTGAGTAATGGCTATCAATACCTACTCCCAGTCATGCTCCTGAGGGACTTGTGACATCTTCTGATCCCAGAAGTGAATGAGCTTACACATAACCAAAGTTGGTGACAACAGTACTTCAGTAATAAGCACAGGCACCTCACACCTCAGAGCTGTTGTCTATAAATTGCCTTCAAAAGGTGGTAGAAATTCCTGAATAGGGTTTTTCAAGATTTTCTTTGATCAGGAAGCAGAAAGCTCTCTTCCCTAGATGATTAGGCCTGCACTGACACAGTCTTAATCCAGCCTTGACTATGGATAAGAGAATTGGAAAACAAAGCAGTTTGTCCCAGATCCCATTCTGAGGTGTTGAACTGTCATATTTTTTCAGAAATAGAAGTCATTACAGACAAAGCCACTCTGCCAGCTTTTCCCTTGGTCTTCTTAAACCTCTCATGCTAACAACTGCTGGAGGGTTAATAAAGAAATTCATAAACTCAGCAGGTAACACAAGTGACAGTCCCAGCAACACAGACAAGCTTTAGAAGGCTAATTGTGACAGCAAGGGCTTGAAGATCCCTGCTCAGAAGTCTATCAGTTTTTGTATTGCTTCCTAAGAGTTTGCTGATAACTTCCTCTTTCCTATCCTTCTGTTACTCCTCTCTCCATTGCTGTGTTTCTGCCTGTGGTATTTCACTTATCTATTTTCAGCTTGTTAACCATTGACCTGCCCCATGTTCTACCTCTTCCTGTCAGCAGCCTTCAAGATGTACCCTGTAAGCTGTCCTTCTGTTGAAAAGTTGTCTGTAAAATGCAATATTCTTCCTGAAACTGATATGCAAACCCCAACAGTGATTTAATCTCTCTCTCCTGCACACATAGTTTAGACATACATTCCTGTGCCAGCACTCAGCTCCACACCTGAGTGTAGGCATTTGCACTTCTAGCCAGACTCTTACTTCACTCACACCCTCAATTTATGCTACAAATCCACACATTTGGAGCCCATACAGGCCAGATTCACTGGTGAAGTCAAAGATACATTTGGGAAGCTGGCACGGTAAGTCAACTTTCAGAAAGTGAAGAAGCTGCAGTGAGCCCATTTCCATCTCCTCTCCCCACCCCAAGACCTCTACCTCCCTCCCCATACACAAACACTGACAGCCACTTTCCCTCCCACCTGCTCTCACAGCAGCTGTGTGACTCTGGGGCCACCTACGCACTTGGTGTGTTACAGGCTATGAAATCTGGGATGGAGAGTCCCAAAGACTTTGGGACAAGGCTTGCCATGCCTGCTGCTGTGGGTAGGAGAAGGATGGCTGCTCCTTGTGCTATGGGGAGACAGCATCTCTCGCCTCCACCCAGCAGTGGCCTCACACCATGCAGCCCATTCCTCTTTCTGCATTGCTGATACTATCAACAGAGCTGTGCAGGAGCAAAGTAAGGATCAGCAGCTGGAGCTCCCACTGGGGCTTGTGGTTATGAAGTTCAGGTGCTGCAGCATGTCTTTCATCCAGTTTGCTCTCCACTCTCCATCCCAACTATAGTGTTGTTGCAGATCAATCAACTTCTTCCTCTTGCAGCTGGGCTAAGGTTTCTCATCATGACTGGTATCTTGTCAGAAACATCTCCCTAACTACTGCTTCACTTCCAGATTCTGAGTCCTAACTCCTCCAGTTCCCTGGAAACCATTCTTTCATGGCTTGCTGCTTAGATTTCTTATCTGTTGCTTTGCTATCTAGGTTCTCAAATTTCTCGCCTGACTGAAGCAAAATGGGGTATCCTGGCTTTAGCAGTAGCCTGTGAAATGTTTTGCAGCTTGACAGAGGGGGGCACAGAAATCCCCTGCTGAGTTTCTAAGGAAAATTTAAAGCCTCAGCATTCTCCTTACCTTTGACAAGCACGATTTCCTCACTCTCAGGCAAATATTCCAGCTACTCTAAACTGGAGTAGCAGTTCTGCCCTTGGGGTGAAAGACTCCTTCAGATCTCAGTGTTTTCAGCCCAGGGAGAGGAGAGGAGAGTAGAACACACTGTCCCAGGTAGGTTATTGCAAGAGGCAGAACAGGATTCTCCAGCAGCCCCTCACCAATTCGCCTCCTCCTCAGTATCTGTTCAAGGCCAGTGGCTGCTGTTCTGGCCTGAGGAGCACTAAGCTGGTCAGGGCCACCACCTCCTCCAACCTTTCCTGCTTGTATCCTGCCATCACCTTGATGTGGGGCTCTCTGGAGCTATGACTCCCTGCCTGGAGTCAGAAGGCAACACACATTTGTTATGATGGGCAGAAGGTTTGAGAAACACCACAAGCACTGGCCAGCCCAGCCAATGCTGCTGCATGGCATGATAGTTGTGGTTGGCTGCACGGCATTCCTGCAAGTCCAGGAGTCTGCCCAGACATTTCCAGCCCACAGATGGAGAAATGCATCTCAGAGGAACAGCAAGGGAACTGAGCACAAATGTGGTAGCTCAGTTATACAGCATAAAGGAAAGCTGTCAGTGTGCACACAGCAGGGGAAACTGTGCCTTGGGTACAACTGTTAACACTTTAAACTTGTTTTATAAGCATCAGACAAATTTGAAACAGCTGCTCTATATGCTCTTCATTTCCAGTTGCAATGTATTTTTTTTTTTACTTGATGTAAAAGAAATTGGTGCTGCTGCTGTTTACCAGAGCTGCACTTATGACTTCTGATCTTGCTGTGATCACATGGATACCATAAACGGCAGGATCAGGGTTTGCTCTGCTAAGGTTGGTGCCACAGCCCTGGAAAAGCTAAATGCTGGATACATTATGGAGGGGAGCAGGCAGGGGCAGCAAGGGAGAACTGCTGGCTCTCATTTCAGGTTTTTTAAGACCTTTTGTCATTGCACTACCAAACACTTTCTCATGACGCCAAACAATTAAGCCTCCCTGACACTGGAGTGTTTATGAGGGAATTATTGCTCATCTCAGCCGTGCTCAGAAACACCAGGTCAGAGGTCAGAGAATTAATAAACCTGTTGAGGTGCCAAGAAATATGTTCAGTTGCCCTGTCCCTGGGGCTGACATCTTCAGAGCAGCGGAGGAAAGACCAGAAACAGCTTATATTCAAACAGATTACCAGGGGCAGGCACCTTCCAATCTAATGAAGGGTGAACTTTTTCATATTTATACAAGATGAGAGTTTTATAATGCTTCTTTATCTGTGTTGCAGTAGGACCCAGAAGACCTAGGTGCAGACAAGATCCTTTTGCACAAGGCATTATGTCCTGAAGACACGTAAAGAAAACAGAAGAAATATATCAATATTAATAATATTCTACCTTTCCTTTTCACCATATTAACCAAAAGCCTAAGCTGCTTTTTCAAATAGAAAGACATGTATAGTGCTTTATTAATTTTTATGCATACAATTTATAAACCAAGTAGCTGCACAAAGATGATTTTGGGATACCACTGTTAAGCAAACCTGGACACTGTGACAGAGGAAACAGGTCCTGGGAAGTGCTTATAGGAGCACCCAAGGCATGAGTTCTGCAAGACAGCACAGACTCTGCATCGGTTGCTATATTGGGAGTTGAGCAATGTGGATGCTATTACTAGATCTGCAGGTGCCTTCTTGTGTGACCCGAGGCAGCTTGTTTCACTTTCCAAAGCTGCTTTCCTCCTGGTAAAATTGCTGTCACAATGCTTACCTTTTTTTTTTTTTTTTGTTTTTGTTTTGTTTTGTTTTGTTTTGAAGAAGTACTGGAGATCATTTGCTGAAAAGGACATTCAAAGGCTAAGAATGGGCTTTGCTGAGTTTGCCATCCAGCACCAGGAAATGCCTAGCACAAATTCAGCATCATTACAGATTCATAAGTCTTATGGTTTCTAATAATAATGAAAGTCTCACATAGAACATAGAACAATTGTATCATTTAGGTTGAAAAAGACCTTTAAGAATGCTAGCCCAGCACTGCTGCTAAGCCATGTCCTTAAGTGCCACATCTACTTGTCTTTTAACATCTGCAGGTTTATTTTTGTGTCAGTGATTTCAGTATTAGTCGCTGTCATCCCATTGTGTGAGGTCACTACTCACTTTTGTTTTCTAGGCATCTTCACTCCTTTTACTATATCATGTCTAATACTCTGATTCTTTATTTGAAATATATTATCTGGAATTTTTAGACTAGCCTAGAATGTTTGTTTAATTCCACTCCAATTTTTCCATCTGTGCTTTTTTCAAAGTGCCCTGGATTACATAAGGGGCAGGAAGGGGAAGAAATACATGTGTGAAAAAAAGAGAAGTATTATTAATTGCCTCTGGGTTAGTCATAATAATGCAAATTGCAGCTGGTTAAGAATTTTCTCTTTGACCTTGGACCCTCCATGCAGCCATTAATTGCAAAGAAATGGCACTCTCTTAGTCACAGCAATAGCAACAACAGCAGTTTTTCATTTCTAAAAACACCATCCAATAAAGACTCCTTTACCAGAGTGCCCATGAGATTATTGTTTCCATTTAAGAAAACGAAACGGAGGCACAGATAGACTTAAAATAACCAGAAGTATGTTGAAGTCCCAACTCCAAATTCTGTGTTGTAACTATTTAAACTTGTCCTTTGTTTTCAAGCTTATGTTTAATGTTTTAAAAAGACACAGCTACAAAAACCTTCTAACCTGCATGACTCATAAATTAATAATTCATGGCTGGTTATTTTTTAGGGGTTTTTTTTTGTTGTTGTTTTTTTTTGTTTTGTCAACACAAGCAATGTTGAGAGCCAAGATGAGCTCAGCTTGCTTTCTTTAATCTGGAGATTTCCTTTGAGCAGCAAAGAAAACTGAGTTGGATTCATCGAGGCCAAGCCAGAGGCTAAGGTGCGGGCACTTCTCTCTTCAGACAGCTTGCTCTGACACCTAACTTAAACTAAATGAATAAGCAAATGCTGAGGCATTCAGCTGGATCACACCCTGCCAGGCCAGGTGCATACAAAACCCAAGGTACGTGTTTCAAATGGAGAAATTTCAAATGTGTTTCAAATGGAGAAATTGAGGTGAGCTATTCAGCAAAGAGCAGGAGCTTGCAAGCCTGGCAGCCTCAGCCCTGTCCTGAGTCAGCCAGCCTTTGGCACAGTTCAGACACCTTTTCCAGGGTCAGATCTATGTTGCTGACTTGCTGCAGGTTAATGCCTTCATGGCCTGCAGTCCGTGCCCTGGGCTCTAGTGAATCATCATAATTGTTCACTTTTATTGTTTGCTATGGCTACAGCTCAGACATGTCCTCTCCACTGCCCTTTCCCACATGCTCATTTTATTCACAGCCTCGGTACAAGTTTTAACAAGAATGATCTTCCAAAAGAAAAGATTTCACTAAGAATATCTGCCTACTGGAGAGGAATTAAAAAGTGGTGATTATTTCAATCAGTTCAAGAGTCTCTCAAACAGACTGGCATCACGAGTCACTTTTATAATTTCATGGTAATTTAGATCTCAAGATGGGAAGGAAGATGTACAATACTTGTGACATTCTCCACCTGCTCCACTTTATGGTTGTGCACATGTATTTCAGTCAGGCAATCATGTTTATACTAAAATAAACCACCCCCAAATGTTCTGATTATATACAGGTACAACCTTTTCTAGCATAGTGAGGAAAAAAAAAAGGCAGCTCTTGAGAAACAATGGAATTTAATAGATGCTTCTAAATTTGGTGTTTTGCCTCCTGATTCTGTGAGGTCTATTACCTCATCTAATCCTGAAATGAGGTCCTGCTGAGAATGATCTAGAAGTGAACGTCAGTGAGAGGTTAAAATCAGACTTTACCATGAAAACACTTTCTGCATTTATCTCCTTAGAGACATCTGTTTGTATTTTTTACTAAATTCTGTGTGTCCTGCTAGCAAATACATTCTATTTTTGGTGACAATTTTAAATAAGAAAGTACGGTTATAATCTCTCCCCAAGAAGCCAGACAGTAAACCATCAATTTTTCAAGTATTTCAGCATTTGCAGCCTGTATTTTGGCTGCTTGTCTCTGTATTCTCTGAATTGTCTGAAAAAATATGCCTGGAGAACAGCTGCAGGGTCACTCATTAAAAAGGATTAGCACCTTCCCCGTCTCTTTCATGCATTCAGATACACAGAACTAAAATTGCATGAGCTGTTTCTCTTGTTATGTACTTAAACTGTTGCTCACTATTCGAGGCATCACTCTTCTTCAAATTACCTTCCCATCACTCAGGAGGTTCCCTCCCTCCCATGCATGTTTACAATTATATTTGCTTCCAAAGGCTGAAATATGCTTTGCTGTATCTGGATCATTTGATAACTTTCTGCATTTGAATACTCCCAGCCCTGTCCAACTAATATGCTACCTATCCCTCCATATGTTTCCTAAGTGCTGTTTATCCATTTACTGTGGATGCTGGTACATTTTTTGAGAAAACATCCAGGGCCTGGACTCTGGATGAAAAAAGCCAGAGAAAATATCAGTTAGCACTGAAACTCCTCAGGGGCCAGAGGCCTGGCTCAAGAGGAGATCTGTTGGAGGGAGAGCCTGCACACTGAATGGAGGCTGCAATGCCCTGTTCATGACAGCATTAATTTTAGATCAGCTGAACCAGTTTTCTCCTTGCCAGCCTCTAAAGAAGCGCTGCTCAGCTGTACTTCCACTTGCTGCCACATTTCAACACAAAAACAGATGTTCTGCTGGTTGCAAATGGATGGATGTGATTAGCAGACACATGACACAAATCAAAACATTAAAGCGTTTAGAAAAGCAGGTTCAGATTAACATACTGAATTTTCAAGAAATGCTGAACTGATCATCAGTAATTTTCTGCTGTCTAAACAAGTGGGAAATATCACAAATATACAAAACCAGTATTGCAAAGGTCATATCTAAAAAAAAAAAAAAGACGCCAAATACCTTATTACAAACGTGGCATGAAATCAAAGCACATGCTCCCCTCTTCTGGGTCCTATAGCATTCAACTGCACTATAATGCTGAAGTCTATCACATGTGTTCCTAAAAGTATTCTTCCTTAGGGTATTAGTAGTGGCCAGAGTTAGTTGTTCGTGTATCTTCATTGGCAGCATGCTTAAATGAGTGTTGGCTTTGTGTAACAGCATTGTCCCTGAATTCATGCTTTTCTTGTGTTTAACTTTGGGGGGAAGCACCACACCCTGGCAGGGTTTATAAAAATCTGAACAGCTTGGAAAACTGGAATTTTGACATTATCCCAACATCACTTTACAAAATTATAGAATGGCCTGATTTGGAAGGGACTTAAAGAGAGATCATCTAATTCCAACCCCCCTGCCACAGGCAGGGAAACATTCCAGTAGACCAAGTTGCTCAGACGCTCAGCCATCCAGGCTGGCCTCAAACACTCTCAGGGATGGAGTATCCCCAGCTTCTCTATGCAACCTGTTCCAGTGCCTCACCACTCTCACAGTTAAATATTTTTTTCCTACTATCTAATCTAAACCTACTCTCTGTCAGTTTAAAGTCATCCCCCCTTGTCCTTGTATGCCCATGTAAATAGACTCTCTCCATCTTTCTTCTAGGCTCCCTCCAGGTGGTGAAAGCCAAGGTTTATTTGAAATGACACAAGAGTAGTGAGCAGAGTGACTGCTTCTCCACAACATTTGTAATAGTTGAAAGCTAAATCAGTATGAACTTACCTTAACAGCAATTATAGACATAAAGCCTATTAAATCATCTTTAAGAAGGCACTCCTTATCTGAGGGGAGTTTACAGCCTCTGGTAGTAGTGCAGGTAACCAAAACAAGAGACCATTTCAGTTTCCAGCTGCCTTAGTGGCTTAAAGGGCTGAGTTAACTATTTTTTTGAACATACCCACTTCTCTTGCTACACTCAGCAGTGCTGCCTCAGCAGCTCAGCTTTGTCCTCAAAGAACTTTCCCAGGAACATCTTGGTGCTTCAGTGCAGAGGGCGGTCTGCAGCCACAGACACTTCAGAGTTGCATCAGTTGGGAGTCAGGCAACCCCAGACTAGAATGGTTTGTTAAAATCACCACTATCAGTAAACTGTCACGAACCTGCCCTTTCACAAGAAGTCTGTTTGCATGATTTCAATTAATTTCCAATTTTTTATTAAAAAGTTTTAAGCGTGTGTGTATATGTACTTTGTGTGTATTTGTACTTTGTTAATGCTTTCTTTCTATAATAAATTAATTTGATAGTGGATCCTTTAGGAAGCTTAATCCTAAAGCCATAACATCTTTGTCAGAATTAATTACTTCACAAAAATTCACATACTCTGAACTTTTTTTAAAGAATGTTTATTATTTTCAAAGTTCATTAACTTTGGTTTTAAGTGCAAAGCAAAAATCAAAGTATAAGACAGGGAACAGCAGTCAGGAATAGATCAAAATTCCACATTCATTAATGCCACACCAGTATTTTTTCCACACATTTTCCACTCAGATCTGAAATTTTCAGCAGTATTTCCATTTCACAGTCAAAACCAAGGTACAGGGAGTGCAAGGCTGTAACCTGCTCAATACTATTGACTAAACCAGTGCCAGAAGTACAATCCCCATTACTCAGCCCTCAAGCCCAGGCGCTGGAAATTCCCCTGTCCTTTCCTGTCTGTCAAAGGGCGGCAGGCAGTAATGCTCTTCCCTCTCTGCCATACCTTACCTCTTGCACTGCCAGGGAATGGGCCGGCGCAGCCAGCCCACAGCTCCGCGTCCTCACCCGGCTACAGGGGTGCTACCACAGGCGAGGAGAACCCCGAGTACGTTAAATACGTACACGGCCTCATTTCGGACTGAGGGAACCGAGGACGAACATCTACAAGATAAGAAGGCAATCACAAGGGCAAACGCCGCCCTCGGGCCCCTCCAGACCTCCTTCCAAGCGGAGCCCAAAGGGAGCAAGTCCCTGTCCTCACCCTGCCCCGGGAGGCCCCCAGAGCCGCCCAGCCTCCGGGGAGAGCTCCCGAGCGCGCACAGCCGGCCCGGCTCGGGACACTGCGCTGGCAGCGCAGGACAAGTGACAGATACTCGGTATCCCTGCCGGCACAACGGGAGCGGGAGCGGCAGCCCCGGGACGGGCCCGGCCCGGCCCCCCGGGACCCGCTCCCTCCAACAGACTTCCGCGTCGGGGGCCCGTCCGCGCATGTGCGAGCGCACCGGCACCCCCCCACCCCGCCGGCCGTCCATGGCCGTACCACTGTGCGCCCAACGGATGGGTAGAGGCAAAGGAGGACAACGGCTCCGGGCACCTCCGCGCGCCTCAGCCCGCCCGAGACCCGTCACCGAGAACCTTGTTCTCTCCTCGAGCCTACGGGCGCCCTCCAAACTCGCTTCTCACCCAGTAACCGCACGACATCTACCCCAACTTCCCCCGGGGATGTGCCGTGGTACATGCCGCTCCCAGCTGATTCGGTGGCTTGACGAAACCATCGCGCTCAGGACGGGGGGAGCCACGGTGACGGAGGGGGGCACGCATTGTTGCGCGAGGGGCCGAGCGGTGCTCCGAGGAGGGCGGGCGCACACCGCTGCGGCACCGGGGCGGTCACCGGCACCGGCGGGCGGGCGCCGCCGCCGCACGGAGCTCCGAGTCCCCGTGCCACAGCCCCTCCGCTCCCCTGCCCGCCCCATCGGCAGGGTGCGGCCGGGCCCCCCCGCGCCCTCCCCTCCGCCGCCTCCCCAGTGGTGCCGCCCGGCTCCAGCTGACCGGCCTGGAATCCCGGCCGGGAGCCGCGCGCCCCCCGCCCGCCGCCGCCCCGCGCCCCGGCCCCACCATGGGAGACGCCGGCAGCGAGCGCAGCAAGGCGCCCAGCCTGCCCCCGCGCTGCCCCTGCGGCTTCTGGGGGTGAGCCGGGCCCGGGGCTGGGCTGGGGCGGAGAGGGACGGAGCGGGGCGGGCGGCCAGGCGAAGGGCGAGGCGGAGGGGGGCCTCGGCCGGGCGGGGGGGGTGGTCGGGCCAGGTCGTAACCCCGGGCCCCGTCTCGGGGGCCGAGCCCGCAGCTCGCCCGGGGAGGGGGCGGCTCCGGGCCCCTGCCGGGCGGGCCGCGGCGTTTCCCCCCCTCGGCAGAGGGCTGTCTCCCTGCCGGTGGGTGCCGGGTCCCTGGGGGCCCGGCCCGCGGTGTCGGCTCCTGGTTCAGAGGCGGCCGGTGCCCCGGGGGGAGGCGGCTGCGCTGCCCCCGGGCGCGGAGGGGGAGGGGGTGCCCGCGGCCCCCCCGCCGCCCGGACACCGCGGCCTTCCCGGCAGCGCGGCGGGGGAGGCCCGGCCGCTTCCCCCGGCACGCAGGTCCCGTGGAGAGAGAGGCCGCCCCTCCTCGGGGGCTGCGGGCTGCGCTGCGGGGCCTGCCTTCAGCTGCTCAAGGCTTGGATGAGCAGTGCGGGCCCCTGGGTGCCTGACGGGTGTCCCTGACACATCCCTGCCCCGTGCCCGCGGACGGCGAGCTGGCGCTACAATTCACGCAGGGCACATAACTAACGAGGGAAAAAGGCTAAGGACAAAAACATACTTCTTTCTCCGCCTTGTGAAAGCGAAGTGGTTCATAATAGATAAGGCCCTTGCTAGCTGCTTGCTGATGCCCTTTTAGGAGGAAGGAAGTAGGGGTCATTCCTGTTTGCCGAAGGTGAAAAGAAAAAGTAAATCTGTTCCTTCCTAAACTAACACCTCTAGGGTCATGTCTGTTGAAGATATTTCCGTTAGTGATTTTTTTTTTTTAAAAATCAGATGTGCCAGGGGAGATGGTATTCTAGCAGAGACCCATCGTTGTAAAATGTCTTTAGTGTCTATCTCAGCAACATTAGTCCCTAATGTTCTTATTTATGGAAAATTCAAAGAATATGTGACTAAATAGACTTTTGAAGGCCCACCTGAGATTTACACTTGTCGGTGATTGTACCTTCTTGGGATTTATGTAATGCAATTTAAGGTACTCTGGGGAAGTGGAGGCTGAGAGAAAAGAGATGCAATAAGAGTGATTTAGTGATGTCACTGTACATTTGGTTGGTTTATTGAAGTGGCAGGATTTTAAATGAAATCCCATTTTTGAGTTATGACAGAAGCCTGAATTGCAACAAATGCCATGGCCCTGTTGGGAGTCATCTTGCAAGACAGATTATAAATACATAGTAAATTATTTTGTTTGTTTTTTTTTTTTTTTGCTTAGGTTCCCATATTTGGGTCTAATATTTTTTGTAAAGTAGTGGAGAACAAGTTTTTGCTATCTCTTAATGCAGTGCACTGACTTTTGTAATGTGATACTTATGGGAGAATTGTTGAAAGTTGAAAGTGAACTTTTTCTTTGGGCTCAACTTCTTGGCTGGTTCAGCATGTTTTGATAATGAGAAGAAAATCTGGTGCTTTGTGTTCAAGGATCTGCTTAATGGTTACAGGAGGCTCTCAAGAAAACCCATTGCCTTTAAAGCTGATTTTTTTTAAAACATGCTTCCCTTGCACAATCAGATACCAAGTGGTGTTTTTTTGCTCTCTCCTTTTCTTTCCCCTTCAGAGTGCCATCCGTGCAGGGGTGTTTTTGTATGATAATTTTGAAAGACAGCAGTGTGGAACAAAACCCTCACTTTTTCCACTGATACAGTGGATGAATTGGCCTGTTTTTCAGTCTCTTTAAGTGTCTGCCAGGTGCATTTCAATACACAGTGGCAAGCTAAATATCTATTTTTCCACTTAAAAAAAAAAAAAAAAAAAAAAGCCTGTACTGTCAGTTTCCAGAGTTGATTACTATACTTTTCAGTCCTGAAAAAGCTTAAGTGACCTTATTTACCTAGGCCTTACTAGTGGTTGGACAGATTGTCTGGTAAATCAGTGCAGATGTGCCTTTCTATTGAAGTTGCATTGTCAGGAGTCCATAAGGGTTTTATGCCAGCTTTCTGAAGAAAGTAAGTCGTGATAGCAGAAAGACTTATATTCTTCTGCAGTGGAAATTCTGCTGCTCTAGATGTCAGCTAGGGTTATGACCAGCAATATGTGTTGGATGGCATCTTACCTGTGACTTACCTTAATGTCTGTCAAGTCACGTTTTGGAACTGCAGGACCAGGACATTTAAAGCTATGAAAAGTTCTAAAACTTGTAATTTAATGTATTGGTTTCCATTGAATTTGTAAATAAGGTAGTGTAGAGGACCAGTATAGCTTTAAGTTTTGTGGTCCCTGTGAGTGCAGTGGTTGAGAACCCTTTCACAGTTCTTGAGTGAGCCCAAGCAGGTAAGCAGCAGAGCAATTATGTGTGTGGGGGTCAAGCAGTAAGGTCTAGATTTCACCAAGTATAAAAGATGCCTTTTTTTTTTTTTTTAAATTATTAGTTAATTTTATGTAATGCTTACAGGACTGTTTGTAGTAAGGTGTATGGTTTCTGCAGTAAGCCACAATGACAGGAAGCATTAAGGAAAAGACTGAAAGAAGTATTAAAATTGAAGGAGGCTGTGGGTTGCTGTGCTTGCCCATTGGTCTAACAGGGATAGAAGTAGCTCAGAGACACGTGTTGATAGTGATGGCATGCAAAGAGATTACAGGAGCAGGCTAGTATGTGCTATTGCATTGAAGTTGGAGGGGTTCTTCTTTTAAAAGACTTGGGTTTATGTTAGAAATTCAGATCCTTTAGGTTTCAGGAATCTCTGGAGACTGGAAAACTACTAAACTCTTGATGTTTCAAGATCTAAGAGACTGAAAAATGAACAGCTGAAAGAAGATACTTTTGAGTGAGGCTGTTAAGAACTTCTGAAACATCTGCTTAAGGTCAATAACTAACTTTTGCTTGCCTTTTGTCTGCAGACTTGCCCATCTTTTTAGAATCCCCAGTCTGTCATTTCTGCTCAAGTAAAGTTTAAATGGAGCACTGAGATGATCTTTATATTTTACAAAATCATTTCACTTACCCAGATAATCTCAATTGGGAAACCTCATCAGTATTCATGTTATTTATGAAAAATTCATACAGCTTAGTGTTTAGAAATATTCTGCTCCCCCTTCTCCCTGATTTTATATCTTCAACTTCGGTCATTAGCAACTATCTCACTATTTATTGGAATGGTCTTAGTGTACAAAGATTGGAAAGGGTTCAATATGCAAGTTTTTATTTTAGATTACTTCATCAAAAGTATGTTGTACTTAGCTTCTGATTCCTATGACCTGGAAAAATGCTTTCTTGTTTTCCTGGTTAACAGACCAAAGAATCATAGAATCATGTAATGTTTATTTTTTCTTACCAGAAGCCTTTCCCTTATGGTGTGTATGAGCTCGAGGTTGAAGATTTTATAAATACATGAAAATATTACTGGGTATATTATATTCCAGTTGAGCCTTTTTGCTTATTAGAGATGAGGCTGATTCTTTAATGACCTACATGTTGGCAATTTCCCTTTGGCTTTTAAAGATCTCCATGAAGGTTTCACTTGAGTAGAACCATCAGAGGATTGGGGATATTACTGTTAAATGGTTATATGAATAGAAGGGACTTGTAAGCTGATGGTAGCATATACTGTGAAAAGAGCATGTCACAGAGGGTTATGCTTTTACAATTCTATTTGTACTGTAGTGACTGCTGCGTATCTTTTTTACTGTCCAGACTGATACCATACCACTGCATTTAGTGCCTTAGAACCACAAAACAAGGAAATATGTTAATAGATGTAAAACAAATGAATTCCATTCTTGAAATGGTGGCAACCAGCAGGAAGCTGATTGAAAACACAGTATGATTAGTTTCATCTCATCTTAGTTCTGGCAACTATAAGGTACTGTAGTCAGCTAAAACTGATAGCAATATTATTTGAGAACATGCCAGCAGGGCTTTTGCAGGATGTTGCCATTTGCTCTGCCTTTCTGTGACACTGCATGCATCATATGTGTGATGAGATACTGTGCCCCAAGCATTCTGTGCAGGCCCAATTCAGAGTTTATTTCTGAGTCTGGATTTTCCAGTCACTTATGTATCATCAGATCCTTTCCATGCCAATCTGGCTCTTTCCTCAATTTTGTTTGCTAAAATTAAACATTTGATCAAACGGTGAATCATTTAACATAAACATAATGAGTTTGTGAGTGTATATCACCAAAGCCTGCTTTTAGCTTCTAAACAAACAATGGTTATGTATATGTGCCATTTAGAAGCCTCTTTTCTGACTAGTCTTTTCTTTACTTTTTTTGGTGATTACAGCTGTTCATTCCATAGGAACCCTCAGTGTTCTTTTTAACAAACACTGCCTTTTTAATAAATGCTCACAGGCAGTGTAGGCCATTGCGAATGCATAATGCCTCCCTAAACCTAATTTTGCTTTAATTGTTGTTGCAGCCTCACATAGATGTTCCTAAATGAGGCTTGAGTAAACTGTTGGAATATGTACCTTTTCCCCTGAGAATCTATTTTCACTGGGCTTGGATCATGCAGTTCCTTAGCCAGTCTTTCACTGGCTGGCACTTTGGATCAGATGCTGGAGTAAGCAGTGAATTTGTCGGTTTATGTGAGACAGTGCTATTTTACTCTTAGGTTGAGACTAAAGATACTTTAATATTGTAATTTTCCAATATTATGCATGAACTTATGCTCAGTTAAATTCTTAAGCAAAAGAACTTGAAGCAGTTTATATTTAAATCCAGCATTAACTGATGTAATAATATATCTACTGATGTGTTGCACAAACAAGTGACAGATTATTTAACTGAGAAACAAAGAATCTTATGAGAAATTGATTTATATTCAACTTTCCTATAAAATGCTACAGTGTATGATATGGGATATTGGAGAGACACTATTAGATCCTAATTTTAGATGATATTGAGAATTATGAGATACAGAAGCTTCTGTCTGATGAGAGAGTGGTGGTGAGGAATTGAGCTTTGTCATGTTAATTGTTTGAATAAAAATATGGCAGATAAATAATGAGGAACTGTGATTTCCCTCAATCATAATACAACTAGAAGGACATATCAAATAAAGTCAAAAGATAAAAATTTTATCCACTTCTTTGTAGAGTGAGCACCTGCCTCTTGCAACTGCAGTTGCAAGGTACCACATTTTTTCTCAGTTTTCCATTTGCTGTAGAAGCTTACCTTGTGAAATGGGGCTTATTGGCATTTAAAGTTAAAGCAGATGAACTGGATTTAATACTTTAACTGTAATAAGCTCTTTTCTAGGAATGTGAAAACAATGCTTTCTTTTGCAGTACTTAATAGAATAGACAAAACAGAAAGGAGATTTTGTTATTTAATGAAAACCAGCTGTTCTGGATCAGACCAAAGATACACCCAGCCCTATTTCTGATTTGGGTGATAAGTGATGCTGAGGGAATAGGCATAAGGACAGAGCAAGCATGCAGTGATGCTTATCTTGGTATACCTCCTTTGCTTCTGGCAGTCTGACATAAGGTTGTCCTCTGTTTTATAGATTTACAGCTTAGTAGGTCTTACCTATTTTTCAATAAATTTGCATAATGAATTGGTGAGGCCATATGTACTCTTGACCCTTACAATGTCCTGCAGGAAGGCATTCCACAATTTAACCATTCTCTCTGTGGGGGAAAAAAGAAGTAATTGATTTTTTTTCCTTTAAACTTGCTGTGTGATAATTCTAAGGAGTGAATAAATTTAAACAGCTGGTGTATGAGGGTGTTTTATTTAAGAAGATCCAAAAATAGGCCTACTTGATTAAAAATGTCTGTTAACTTAGTGCAGCCAGAATTTGGGGAAAAAACCCTCTTGCGTAAACCATAAATTTATTGAAAATCTGTATAGAAAATGCTTTACAAATATTTTCTAATTTTAAATGGGTGCTGTGTTAATTATAGACAGGCATATCCAGCACCTTTTAATCTAATTGTAACTTCCTCATCAGTGAGAATGAAATTCACTGCTGTAGCTGCTGTTCTTAGAAGTAGAACAAACAAGGAAGAAGTAGATTGTCCTCTTTTTTAAGCTTGGAGGAGTTAAAAGTTACTGTGTCTAGGTCACCTTCCTGGTTTCTGCCTTCCTGTGCGACAGAACCTTCTTCTTGTCTTCTGTAAACTGGGATTAGTCAAAGATATTCCTGTTTGGGCAGTACTGACAGTTATTCCACAGTTAGTGCTGGGAAATATCTGTCTTAATGCTAATTAGTAAAACGTCCAAATGTTGCATGGTACCATAGAGGAGCTTCATTTTGATGAAGATGCTTTTGGTTCTCAAAAGTTTCTGGTGATAAGCCTAGTCAGTCAGAGGGTTATAATATAGGTATCAGTTTTGGGGAAATACTGCTGCTGATTTTAATTCCGTAAATTTCAAACAATTTACCACTTCTGTTGAAACTGATGTTAATATTGTTGCTGCAGTTGGACAGCTGTTGAAGGCTCAAATTGGTGGAAGCCTCACGACTCATTTTTTCTTTTAAGGTGTTGAAATCAGTGATGCAAAACATTAACTAGCAAGATTGATCCTTGTTTGATGTATTTATTGGAGATGTCTAGTTTTGACTTGAATGTTTTCAGTAACATGTTATGCCATTACTGGATTTTAATTTCTTTTTAAATTAGAAGTTAGTGCAGATAAATAGACACAGGCTTTTTTAGAGTCAGTGGATAAAAATTGTGAATGTGATGTACTTTCTCAGCCAATTGCTGCTTGTATTCTTTGAAGTTAAAAATGTTATTATGTTCATGTATCTCCTCAAATATTAAACCTTGACTGATATAATTGACATTGTACTTTAGAAGTTAAGACATATGTCTTGTGAGTGTTGTTGGTCAGTGTTTGGTCTTGATTACGTTGAAACCCTTATTTGGGTTAAGATAAAATTCATACTCTAGGCTGGTAAATTCCATTAATATTTTCTCCCTTTATTTCTCTCCTTTTTAAACGGAAGTGTCAGAAATATTTCCTGTCTATTTTAAATAGGCAGGGCTCACTAGGATGGAGTCCCTTCTTTGCTTTTGGAAGAACTGCAAATCAGGCAGTAGCTGCAGCATGAATCAACTCTCGATGGTAGATCTGTGAAGAAATTTAGGTCAGGTAGCTGCAGATATTAAAATGGCATCTCCTCAGGACGCTGGGAAGGCCACATAACAAAATATTGTTGAGGACACCATATGCATTGAATAATAAATGGTTCTGACAAATGAAACCTTTGTGTGAATGGCCACAATGGTTTCAGGCTGTGGAGATGACATTAATGTACAGAAGTAGCGGGTTGGTATTTTTAGATTCTGCAAAAATGCCCAATCATTCTTTTCTAATTTCAGATTTTGATGTAAAGCTATTTTTGTAATAGAGATGAGTCTTTTGTTTGAAATGGTAGAAAGTTTATATTCTTAAAGACAATGGGGTTAAACTGTTTTTTGACACTTTTTTGAAATCTTGAATGTCACACAGTGTGTTGTAATGCATAGCTCCATTAACCCTAAGTTATTCCTTACCTGTACTCAGGAAAACATAGTAGTTGAGGAGTTGCAGTATCCCACGAGGAGAAGGAAGATGTTTGCAGTTGTCTGTTCAGTTTCTGTTTATAGCATCTGACTAGTAGAATTGTGGTAAGTGCAGTACTTGCCTGTACAGAAAAGATGTATTAGAAGATTGCTGATGGGTTTTTACACTTAACGTGTCATCTGGCATCTTCTGTGCAGCAGAGAATTCTGCTCCATGTTATGTGTGAAAGACATTTAGGTGTCCTGTTTGATTCCATCTGTTTAAACTGGCCACCATTTGCATGCTCTGAACTTGAACTATATAAGTCAATGCAAGGAAGATAAATTTCAGTTTCTAAATATGGTAATATTTTTATTAGTGTTTTAAGGAAATCTATTTCTAATATTACTTTAATCAGTGTTATGTCCTTTAATAAATGTATTTTGGCTAGTGTTGTATTTCCAATGTTTGTGTGTTGTAAATTGGAGACTAACTGAAAGTAATAAAAAATCTTGAGTGGAGATAAAAACCAATTTTCCTGAAATAATTTTAATAAGCAGTCAGACAAACAGAGAAAAAAGAGTTTGGCTGATGATTGCTGTCTAGTTTTTGGCTTTTTAGATTATATAGTCTCTAATGTTGGGTGAATTGTTTATTTGAAGGCCCGTCTTAGTAAAGTATATATTTAACTTCTGCTTGGTTGAATGTATGATTTAAGTTGAAAGTCCTATTTTAAGTCCTAAGCAACTGAGGAAAAGAGAGGAGAAAGGAGCACAATATTAGATTTGAAGCAGTGTTCAAAAGAACAAAAAACAGAAAAAACAAGCTGGTTTCATGATAATCACCTAGTTGTGCCCTTGGAAAAGCAGAATCCAAAGTCATGTCATCATTGATCTAATTGCTAAAACACAACTGTTCTTCGCAATATGTCTGTTACCAACATCAACTCCGTTGTCATAACTGCAGCATTTTTATCTCTAATTATTATATTCACAAGTGTCTTAGAGGAAGCTGCATATATAAAATAGGCAAAATGCTGTCATTTAGCCAGAGTCCCTCAGTCTTGGAAATTGTATTGTCCTCTAACTATTGATTAGATGTTATTTTGGTCCAAGATAATGCCAATATTAAGGAGCCTGGCTTTCCGATAAATCAATTAAGTGTCTTTGAAACTTTTCTTTAACAAGTATCCCCTATTACTGAGTGCAATGCATTTTTTAGCTGAAGCAAGAAGAGTTCTAGGTTGGGTATTGCTGACGCCAGTTTGCAGGATGAGGTGTTAGTAATGCTTGTTCATTGCTTAATGCCCTACCTTTCCTTAGTAATCTCCTTCAGTGAACTAATGGACAGTAATGGTTTCCAAAATTGTCTGGGTGTTAACAAATGCTTGCTTATTCATGCAAATAGGTTTCAAATGTTCCCCATAATTGTTAACATGTTTATCAATTTAAAATCTATTCATTTCTATTTTTAGAATAAACTTTTGACTGTTTATTTCTATGAGAAATTAAAGCAATTCTCATGTAGCATGTTTCCATAATGAAGATTCTCTCCAATTTTAATTTGCAAGCATGTTCATATAATTACTTACTTCATTTTTAATAGGAATAAAGCATTGTAATTTAAGTTTTTTAAATTCACAGAATTTTACAAAATTTAAGATACATTTCAAATTCTTTGAAGAAGCTGAAATTTTGTTGTTTTGGTTTTTTTGGGTTTTTTTTTTACATAGGTGTGTGAATGGCCATCTTTGTTGCTTTAAATTATAAAGGGCTTTTAATATTAGTCCATATATGCTCAGTACCTTCCCTAGATGCTGACTCAGTTTTGAACTTCTGAAAGAAAGCAATTAGCAATAATATTTGCACACTTCAAATATATTTTTCTTGGCATTGAGACTTTGTGATTAGTACTTCTTGGCAAAATAATTGAAATTAAACTTGCCTTGAAAATAATAATTAAGATGGAGCAGGTTGAATCATTTTATTTAGGAAAGTAGACTAACGGCTGTTTGTTAACTCCTGGCATTGTCAAATACATGGAGTGTTTGTGATACTCCTATCATATCTATTCTGGAGTATAGTTCTTTTCCCAATCTAACATCAAGCTAAATGTTAAAATGCCTCTGCATATAGTGTGGAATGTCACTATGCATTCTTTTCTTACTTAGACTGTAGTTTATTAGAAGTTATTTTATTTTGGACACTGGATGTGTTCCAGTTTAACTTTCTCTTGGGTACTGCTTTAGATGTTGAGCTCTAATGCTGATTTTTTTAAGATATCTGTTTATTAAGAGGCTTTAGAGACTATAAACCCATAAAGATATGGGTAGTGGGATGTTCCATTTTTAATAAAAGTAGCCTTCTTGACAGTTAAGTTTGGAAACTATTTATTGCTATTTTCTACTGATACACTGTCTGACAGTCAGTCCATGTTGTTTTCTGCATGGACTCTGTTTTCATTTGTGAATCATGTGTCCTTCTTTATTCAATTCCATATTTTAGGAGCCTTGAATGAGAGATGTTGTAGCAAGGAGTATTTAGGAGCAAGGACTATTTTAATTTAGAAACAGGTGTTTGTTTTAAATCAGAACTTGCTGTAGGACAATATTGACCCGTTGACATGTTGTTTCCCAGGTGGTTCATCTAGAAGGAAGTGTTTGTGGTGGGTGGAGGAAATCTCTTTCAATCAGAAGAGTTGCTATGCAATTAGAAGAGCAAGAACTGCCTGCATTACACATCTGTGAGTCTCAGGTGGTTTTGCAGCACTCTCTTGATGAAGATAGGACCCCATTATTATCCATTATTCTGTGATGCAGTCTCTCCTTTGACTATTAAAGTTCTTGTGTGACTAATTCAGGAAAGACCAGAAATCTTTCGGGTGAATAATTAACACTTCCTGTTCTGCTCAAGTGACTTGCAGAGAGAGATTCAAAACCACAGTGATGTATATTATTATACAGCAAATTGATGCATTATACTGAAAATGCCATCACTCAGTGGTATAACAAGAACTCCAGCATTACAGTTTAGAATTTATTTGCCTGAGCTGAAGCACAGCCGAAATTCAGATAACAGAAAGTACTGGTTGGTGTTGAAACTGCTGTAATTGCAATCCCAAAGTAAACAGAACTAGACTAGTGCTTTGAGAAACTTAAGTCTACAGCTTTCAGAGATCTTTGTCTTTTTGTTGCTTTCTGTGGTTTTTCCCCCCTTTCAGTTCAAGTTTCCATCACACTCATAGATGCCATTGAGACAGAAAGTGATTTAGCTGCTTTCTTACTAGCATTCTTTTTGACCTTATTATTTCAGTTTGCTGATTTAGAGTGGCTTTCTGACTTCTGCTAGCAAGGTGTTTTTTGCAAATCTGTGTAAAGAATAGATGTTATTATTTTAATTATTATTTTTGAGGACTGTTTAAGGCCACTAAACAGCCAGTGAGTAGTTAAATGAGTTTATGGTTCAAATGGATTTATACTTTTAAGGTTGCCTAGTAAAATTCTGACACAAATGGAAACTTCAAGGACTTGTGTTCTTTGGGTGTCCATGAAGGCAGGTAGAGGAGAGGGCATGGGAAGTGGTGAGCATGATCCTCATCTTGGAATTATTACCTTGTTAATCAGTGGTGCTTAACTTTCTGCGGCTTAGTTTTCTTGTCCCTCATCATTCTGCAGGATAAATTCTGAAGGTAAATGTTACATTTTTAGTAGCACAGCTGACTACTTAATTTGGAAAAAGTAGACCAGTTTTTGGAGGCACAGGCATTTCTTCAGTGTATGGGAAAGTTAATCTAATTTTTCTAAGTATATACCTAGATATTACCTCTGTCCCCAAAATCAGTCTTGCTCATACCCTTAGGTCATCGTGGTTGCAGCAATGACATGAAAGACAAGTATGTTCTACCAGCCAGGAGAGGTGGCCTGATTTAACGTTTCTGTATTTTTTTCAGCTGTTTTCATGTGTATGTTGTTCAGAAACCCCTGTTTCTGGCATGATATGTGGCAAACACTAAATGTGGTATTCTTCTTACCACAAAAGATTGAACTCTTCAATTTGTACCATCTAGAAAAAGCTAGAGATGTGTTGAAATCACTTGGAGTCTAGTTGAATTAGGCAAGTGTAAACATTTTCTTTGAGTGGATATAGTTAGTATTTTAGTTTCTCAGAACAGAGCAAAATCATCTACATGAATTGACTGGAGAAAAATGGTGCTTAGGTGAAAATCTGTCATCTGCCTGTCTGCTGTTTGCACAGGGTCAGATGTTGAGTTAAAATTTTGGGAAGTAAGAGGGCGAGAAAACAATGTACATTAAATTAGTAATTTACATGTTTGCTGAAGACACTTTTTTTTTTTTAGTTTAGTTCTGTTACATGTCACTAAAATTCCCAGACTTCTGTCGTGTTAGTGTAAATGGAGAGTGACAAAATATTGTGGGCCCCTTTCATCAAGGGCCTTCATGTGTAAAGGATGCAGCTGAAGAAGGTGCACAGCTTTATGATTATAAACCTAAAGTCAGGCAGAATCGTGGAAATGCCAGGTTTTCTTTTTTATTTTACTTGAAGATTAGAGATGATTGAGGAGTTATAGGCTGATAGACTGCTTTCTTAATTTTTAAAACTCATTTTAACTCCTGCTTCTGTTAAGGATTCAGCATTAATTTGACGTAGTTAATGATGCAGTAGAGTTGAAATTTGCAGCTGCAGCCTGGCACAGTGGCTAGGTGGTTCAAACTTGCTTGTTCTTGTGTACTGAGAAGGTTACACATAGCTTGGACGAGAGTTCAGGATGAGGTAAGGTTTTGGGGCTCATTTGTATTACTTGCTGTTAATGATCACTCTGCTTGCTTATCGTGCCTTTGCCTGCGATTGCCTTCAGAGATGCATAAAAAGCTGCTCTAACGAAAGAGCCTTTGCTGTTTGCATGCATGAGAATAAAATATTTAACTTGGCTCTGATTTCCCACTGTCAGAATTGGATGAAATAAATGTACTGATTGTGATTTATTCCCTCAGTCCCCATCATTAGAGGAAAATAAGAAGTTGAGGCTTGTTCCCACACTTTCTCCATGTTTTTCTCAAATAGGAAAATGGTGAAACTAATAATGGTTTCTCTGAATGATGTGATGCCCTTGTTTTTGTTCATGTAAATAATTCTAGGCTGTCTACTTTGAACACTTAGAAAATAGTAGGACCTACCTTGTGAAAATGACAGCTGTGAAGATTACAGTTTACATTAATCTGGATCACTGAAGATGGAAAAGCCAAAATATGACCCTGTGTAAAGGTTTCCTTCTCCTGTCATGGGATGAAGGATGTAGGATGAAGGATTTTTTTTTTTCACTAGATGTTTAAAACCCTTGAACTTTAAAGCAAAATATGCATTCTGACTTCTTTCTACCCTGGTAATTGAAATGCAGTTGCCTGAGACCTGGGAAGTGTGCTATGTGAAACAGGAGAAAGGCACAATGCATTACATAGGGGGTCTCATCCCATCTTCGCATCTGACTGACTTCCTTTCTAGAAAAAGTGCTGTTCCCTGACCTGCCAGCCGCTGAAGGGCGCTTGGAGCAGCTCATTTCCTCCACTTCCCTTGGAGAGATGACCAGTGCAAACCTAGTGGAGAAGACTTAGCTGCCCTTACTGCTGGTCCACACTGTAGTAGCCTTCTGTAGTAGCTGTGGTTTTACTTAGGGGGTTTTGCACCTGAGCAGCGCTGGAATAAGAGCTCCTGACTCAGCTTCTAGGCACCATGTGAGAGACTGTCCACAAACATCTGGACTCGAGAATAAATTTAGGCGGGCAAAACTTTAAAGGTGATGGCAGGGGGGAAGGGTAAAGCATGTTCACATTTTGATTATGCCTTTAGTTCCCTTGTTGCCTTTTCTTCTGAGTTCTCCAAGTACAAAAGAAAAACCTAGGTATTTTTATTTTTGTCAACAAAAGAATATAATAGTTTTGGGTGACCTTGTTCTGTCTATCCTCCAGCCATTACATTTTAGTTCTGCTGCACTTGCATTTAGTTATAAATTTATAAGGAAAATGTCAAGTGGCTAGTCACAAAGTGTGGTCTATCTTATTATGTAGACACTGCAAACTTCTCCACATACTGCTTAAAACTCTTTAGAAAAAACCTCACTGCTTATGTGCAATTGAATTATGACAGCAAGAAACACATTACAGAATGGTAAGCACCAATGCTTTTTACAATTTTGCTTTAGGTCTTGACGGAGTCAGTAGGACATCGGAGGGTAAGGTTTAAGATGTTTGAGAGATCCTGATTATTTACATAAAAGAGACTGTTGATGGATTTTATGTAGTTTTGAAGCATACTTTTCTTCAATTAATTGTATGAATTAACAGAGGTTATATGTTTCAAATGCAAAAGAAGCCTGATGGAGATCCGTCTATTTAAATTTGGGAGTTTAGATTTGTGGGTCACTGATTAGCTCAACAGATTTGGTTGTGTCGAAGTTGTTTCCAAACAAGACTTACTGCTGTTGATAGCATATTTGATGATTGACCTAAACACTTAACTAACCCCCCTGTGATTTAGCATGCATAGTGTTTACTTAGTTGCATTTCTCATTAGCTAGATGCTGAGAGGAAATGAGATTAGCGGGTTTTGTTTATGGTTTGGCAGATTCTTGTGTAACACTTTTTTTGTACTGCTGCATTGCTAAGATGATAAATAGGAAATGCTGGGCTTTTCAAAATAGAAAAGCTTCTACTTGTTTTTTTGAGCTTTATGCGATGTGTTACAATTTGCAAGTGATAGCCATGTACATCCTGCTTTTCAGAGCTGCCACAGAGAGACTGAAATGTAAGATAAATACATTTTTCATTAATACTTTGATTCTGCTAAACCTAAACTTGGAACACCAATCACATGAAAATATTTATTTGTACTTTAGGGACACAGAGAGTTCTCTAAACTGGAAAAATAATTTGTCAAGTTGACATTATGCAGAATTGTCAAATGTTAATAAATCAGTGTGGTCTGCACTAGAGTAGTTCAAAATCCTAAAATGGAATTGCTTCCCAAAGCATGTAAAAGAAGTGCGATACAACATAGACCAGGAAATACATGCGTCTAGTAGAGATACAAATGAGCTCAGCTACAAAAGTATAATGTTGGGATGAATGCAGAGGAGATTGAAAATCAAATTATTTGTTATCCTTCTGCAACATAAAGGGAGATCTGTGAATCTGTGGAGGTATGTATGAGGAATGCAGAATGATCTCTACAGTGTATATAATTTGCTACTTACAGTAACAAAATTTGCACTGTGATGGGGTAAGAGCAGAGGGCACAGTTGCTTGCACACTGTACAACCTGTGAGGAGTCATTTGAGCTCAATTTCAGATGAAGCACAGAACAACTTTATGCTGCAGTGGATGGGCATTATCAAACTCCATCTTTGGGAGACAAACAGTAAGCAAGAACTCGAGCTTTATTTTCCCTCTCATGTCATTAGGAGGAGTGAGAATGATTCTGAAAGGCGTAAGGTTGAAAGATGTTTGTGAGAAAAACAGCTACAGTTTCTCACTACGCCTTGGAGCATGAAAATGGAAAAATATTACTTTACATTGATAGAAATCATGAATCAATGGTATTTTCATTCTAGAGAGTATTACAGTCTCGTCTTCTGTGTTTCTCTTGCTGAGGTTATTTTTGTATGCTTTCTAATATTGAAAAGCTTACACTGATGTAAACACAACTGAGTTCTGATATAGGATCATAGAGTCTGTTATATTTTTTTCCTTGTGCAACTTTATTTTTGAGTGATTCCTGGGAGGGCTTTTTAGTTAGAGATGCCCTGAAAATAACATGATCGGGTTAAAACCAAAAGAACTCATTATCTTTCATGAGTAACAAAGCAAACACAGTTCTTGTAACTGAGTGTCCTTCACTGAAAATCTAAATATAATAAATTATTTCAAAGCATTTAAGTGACTTGTGCATTAAACCCTCTTGACGCTCAGGAGTCTTTGAAAATGTCGCATTATCATCCATACTTACATAGTGCGATCAAACAGTGGTTGTAGGTTTGTAGGACTGAATTCAGAGCCAGAGCTGTGCAGAATATCTTAGTGGAGTGATTTACTTCAGTGGCAGAGTCAGCACTGGATAGTCTAATATATGACTTTACCTAAGTGCCTTTAAAATGTAGTTTGTAGTCCATTTCTTTTAGAAAACATGTATATGTTTAATATTGAACCAACTTTTAACAATCCTGAAAGGAGTTGCTTGTTGGAATAAATAATAGTTTTGCATCTTTTACAATACAACGGGGCAAAAACTGTTGTATATGCAATCTGTAGTTCACATTCATTCTTGTACTAAAAATTCAGAACATTTTAAAGGAATATAATGAAATAAGATGACTAACTATGGTTCTAGTTTGCACATCTGAAAATAAGTAATAAATACATGGTGACATTAATATTTTTGAATATCCATATGAAATGCTTTTCTCAGGAGTGCAGTTGTTTTCACTGTAGTTTCACAATAATTTTTTAATAATTTCATAAGGCAGGTTTTGTTTTTTTTGCTTCTTAATGGTTAGTCTTTTATGTGTTCAATTAGTGGCAGAGATCATCTTGTGTGTGTACAAAAATGTAAATGTTTTCCCCATTAGTAAGATGCATCACTCCACAGTAATCACTCCTACTATTGTTTCTGATCATAAACTGTTTTGGAAGAAATACTTTATCAGCATTATGGTCACATTTTATTTATGACTATTTTTTTGACAGACCCCTGTAGCAGTATACCAAATTTTTGCATCATTTGCCTTATTTTCAGTTTTGAGTTGGAAATTCCTTCAGATATTTGTTGTGCTTCCAAAAGATACAGTAATTTTTCTTCACAAAGGTTATGGATTTGTCCTGTGAATATGTTTACAGCCTGCAAAATGGTCTACAGGTTAGAGGGAAAAATTTGGAAATCCCAAATGTAGTGGGTCCGTTCTGTTGCATTTTAACTCCTGTGTGAGTTTCTCTGCAGCCTCGTTGTGCAATATGTTTAAATATCTCATGGAATTTGGTGGTGCTGGTAGTGATAGGATTTTTCCTGAACAGAGCAATCAAATAATTTGAAGTAGGGGACAAGACAGGATTACTGAACACATTGACTAATGTGAGGGGAATAATTTAGATGATGGTAATGGGGGAAAAAAGGGTGTTTAAAATATACTTAAGTTTGGGTATCCTGAATCAGCAGGTTTTCAAGTTCCCATACTTCTTCATTAAATTTGGGGGAGAGGTGCAAAGAGGCAGGGACAGCAGCTGTCATTAGTATGCATGTTTAACGTTCAGTCCTGAGAACTTAAAAGGTACTTGCAGTATTTTTGCCTTTACCAGCAGTGTTTGCCATAATAAATGCACCCAAAAAGGCCCCTCTAGTTTCAATGAGATGTGGCTACCCATGCTGGTTAAGAAATATTCCATGAGCCCAGACAAGCTGTAAGCTCTGACATTCCAGGGTGTGATGTTTGATTCAGTACAGTTTTAAAAGCCTTAGTAACTTGGAAGATGAGTCAGTAGTGAAAAAACCACATTACTCCATCCACACAAATTCTGCTTTTGTGATTATGTATGGTATCAACAGAATGTAATGCTTTCGTACAACACAGCTTTTATGGAGAAGTCTAATGTTTTTGGAGGTGTTCTTCCTTCCCCTAAGCAGCCTTTGAATTATTTGAGACGCTTCCATAAAATCATAACAACTTTTTTTTTCTAGTTATACTGTAAATGCCAGAAGTACAGCTGCAGTCACTGACCTTCAGCTGTATAATAAGAGAAAAAATTTAAAAACCTTTGGGCCTGATGTATAAGTGCATTGCTTTGTACATCAGGGAAATTTCACTGAAGAGTGAAGACCAGATTGTTCAACTGAGTATTCCAATTCACAGGATTTTTATTTTTTTTTTTTAACCATAGATGTACTACTTCTGTTCAATCTGAAAGTGATGATTCAAAATAAGACACTTTCCTTTAGGGAACAAAAAGCAGAAGGAGGAGAGACAGATATGACAGTCTGTCCCATTGACAGCTGAGAGGTAAGAAGCAGGTAGTTCAGAAACTTGTTTGTTTTTTTTTTAAACTTTGGACCATTTTGTTACTATTATTGAGGAGGGTTCTGGACCTTGTGCTCGGGGATGAAATGTTCACACTGTATTACAGGGAACAGACCTTGTCCACATTGTGTGACCTCTTCCAGTATAGGTGTTATAAAGGGAAAATGAAACCTGCAGTGTAGTTATGGTTCTCTTGTACAGTACCAAAAAACACAAAACTGAATATAACTTTTATTCTTCTGAAACTACTTACAGTGATGGTTGCTGTAGCTGATGGGTAAACTAGGAAAGGTGATTTAGTTAAATGCAAGCTAGAATTATTATTTGCATCTTGAAGATTCACTTTAGGAAAGTGTTGGTCACTGATTCACAAATAGTAAGAAAATTTAGCTTTAATAGCAAAAACAGTGTAAGATAGCTGGGGAAATGGGAGGATTTGTGAGTTTTTGTTGAGGTTTTTTTGGGTGTTTTTTTGTTGGGTTTTTTCCCTTGGTTTTTTTTGCCTAGAATGAGTATTGTAAAAGGGAAGAACATAGTTTCATAATTTTAAGGCATTTTATTTCAAGTGTGAGTGTTTAATGTGTATTTAGAAAGTTGTCTGGAGAAAATGACTTCTAAGCATTATATCTTGATATTGCTTTGTACTCTTGCATTAGGAAAGTCAAGAGCTGACTGCTTGAGCTTACAATTTCTAGTCAATTTCAGGTTTCCAGGCAGCATACTTCACAAGCTATAAACTGTCAACATTAACAGTATACTAATGCAAATATACATATTTTTTTATCTGTCTGTCTATAGATGTGTATTTCTGTCTTGGTTGGAGCATGGTGTTAATAATGCCGAGCCATTCACTTTAAGAGTTGGACTTGGTCATCCTTGTGGTTCTCTTCTAATTCAGACTATTCTGTGATGTGTGTATATATATTTCTCAATATCTGTATATCTCACTTACATTGAAGCCATTGACCTTAGTGCTTTTTTACTAAATGGAACATTTAGTCTGTTGTAGCTGACTTTAGCAAAGAAGCTGTGTTACCTTTTTTTAAACTGTAAGATATAGGGAAACAAAATTTCTTATGTGATGCATGGAAAAGCAAAAGCTTTATCAACGTTTAGAAAGCCCAGTAATTACTGTTCTCAGATGACCTGCAAATTAAATTTGGAGGAGAATAAAAATCTGGAGTCTGAAGCCCCAGCCATTTGAAAATATTAAGCGACATACCTTTTTAAAAAGGGGCTACTGAAAGAAGTGTCTCACTTGCTTTTATTCTCTTGTTGTTTTAACCTTTATAGAGACACTTAAAGACTGACATTTTTCAGTGGAACTGGTGGTCCTGTCAAACTACTTCTTTGCTTCTGCTGAAGTTACAAAAATCTCCAGAGCAGAAGTGGGAGTTCCTGCAAACCTTTACTGAGGGAGCAGGAGTTGAAATTATGATTTTACTCACTTTGGTATTGCTCAAGCATTTTGTGAATGACTCTTATTCTATTTTAATATAATAAATATTAATATTTTTATATAGATTCTTTCCCTGGTAGTAATACCTTCCAGTGTGTTCATTCTCTCACCTTCTGATTTGCTAGTTTTATTGTGCTGAAAAGAAAAGCAGGAAAAAATAGACCAGGATTCTTGTAATACATTCTAAAAAGGAGGCAAACAGATACATGCTTGTGTAATTGCTCATGTTTCCTTTCCTATACTGGCAAAGTTTTCTGGGTCGTTTTGTTTACGTGATACTGAATGCTGTAATATACTAAGTTGTAATATTTATCCCATTTTATTTAATTCATTATTCAGCATTAACCCTTCTAATAACACAAAAGGCTACCACATCAATAAATGAATTTGATTACTGAATGCTGTTTTTGGTGAGTGGTACTTCTTCCCTATATATTTACTTGCAGACATGAGCAAATAACATTTGCAGTCTAAATTATCCTATGTAGTGCCCACTGCAGAAGGCATTCACTACAGTCTTGTAATGCAAGTGTAAGCAGGTTATGATTTAACTTGGATTTTGTAGAGCTGAGGGAAGATCTTCTGAACTTGCTATAAGTGGTCTTGTGACTCACCATTGGTACTGGAGTGTGGTAGCCTGCTTCTGTAATGCATTTCCTTTATACATTAAATTCTTTTTAGTGTTTCTAGTAGTTTAACTGATTCAGTGTTTACAACAGCAGAAACCCATGTGTACTGATAGTTTGAGTTGTAAAATGTTTCACAGATGTTAGAGTACCTAGAGAATTACAAATGTTCAGTGCAAACTAGCAGAGACCCAGAGTACAGGTTTCATTAATACAGCAGACAGGCACTGTGTTAACTCCTGCTTGTATGGGTACTTTTCTGTGATGCCACATGATTTTAAGGGTGCTGGGTACAACCCATGGATGTTAGACCAGTGGTGTATTTGAAAGTATATTGAGTCATTAACATTTTTTTACTAAATAAAGTAAGAATTTTCTGACCTTGGTTATGTGTGAAAGCTAAGGGGAAGTGACGACCATCTAATAAAGATGAGCAGTCTCTCCCCAGCTTCCTTTACTGATTTTGTATTGCCATATGTGATATTTTAAATACTTTTTTTAAAATTCTCCAGACTTTTTAAGCCAAGAACTAAACTGAGATTTGGAGTCCAGTCCACTTTCCCTCAGTAAGTCAGTTAGATATACTGAAACAATTTGCCAGTTCTTCACAGGATGTGCTCAAGAAAATGCAGTTGGAATATTTACTATTAAATATCCTCCTGTATTAGTGAACACTGTGGTACGCAACTGGTCTTTCTTAGAATCACTTTTGATTTAATGCATACTGAGCTCATACCGTAAACATCTCTCAGGAAAATAAGTGATTTTAAGAATTATATTTACAAGGTATTTTCAAAGTTGCCTGTAGTTGCATACATATCACAACACCTGCATTATTTGTTTTGTGCCCAATTCATCCTAATACCTTCAAGAAAATAAAGATTAAACTTCTGATTATAGAGTATTGTTTTTGTAGATCTGTCTTCTCAGGTAGTAATCAAGTAAATAACAGAGTTTGATGTTCATGCCCGTGATTCCAATTTAACAAATCGTAGGAGTCACCAGGTATGATGGGTGGTAGCTGGAAGTTAGCCCATGTGTAAGTGATTAGAATGTGCTTGTAGTAGGTTGTGAGGAGTGTTGATTGACAGCATGATTTATTCTGTGTCAGGGATAACAGCAGCAGCATTTACAGTGGTGAATGTTAGTTAAAATTTCAAGCAGAGTCCTTTAAGCCTGAGATGACAGGCTGTATGGAGAAAGATACTTAAAATGTATCTGTGAATCTGTTCTTTTCCCCAGTCCTTTCTCTACTTCTCTGGGTACAGATGCTCATAGTAGAATATAAGGGATTGATTGAACATGCAGAGAGAACAGTTCTTGGTCACAGTCAGAAACAAAACAATTGACGACTCTGACAAGATCCCTAGCACTTGGATATTTTAAATAATTGTGTTTTGTTGGGATAGCTATATTAACTACCAGATCTGAATGTGTGGAAACAAATTGCTGTTGCTTCCTTTTAGAATTTTGAGAAAGGTAGTTTTAGGTCATATTTTGAAAAGGTATAGAGAGTTGAAAGATGCAGAAATAAGAAACTCAGGATAATGTAGCATAAAAATGCCAGTGTTCCATTAGGACATTGTGGCACTTGTCTGATAAATCCAATTCAGCACTGGTGCTGTCTGGGTTGTTTTCTGTGCACTGTTCTCATTCTATATCAGTTCTTGTGGAAGATACTTCATGTTCTTGAGTTCCTGATCAATGCCATGACAGTAGTAGTGACCATTTGGCTCCAAAAGAGAATGGAAAGACATTGGTCTTTAAAAAAAAAAAAATAAATAAGGAAAGGCATCTGTATAATTATTAACATTTACATATTAAGATTCAAAATACTTTTATTTGATTGTATCCTTTTGTTTCATTATTGACAGAGAATGTTAAACATGCAGACGTTTATGCAGTAACCTTTCCCATAAGGGAGAGTTCTTTTATCAGGTGTTTGTTTCAAGAGTTTCAATTTTCTCTTTAGAAGAAATTAATAAACAGAGACTAGTAATACCTCAGTTTTATTCAGTGAATCATGTGCACGTTAGCTTGAATTAACCTGTGATAAAAGGAAATAGCAAAGACTAGAATACTGTCTACAAAAAGAATGCACAGGGTGCTCTTCATCAGTGTTTTGAAAAAGCTTTGCTACAGTAACTTAATGGACTTAGTTCTTCTATAGTAGAACCAAGTTATATGGCTACAATTACAGAAAGTTTATAGTTCCGGCTGCTAGTCTAACTGTAGCTAATGAGAAAATTTAGTATAATAATTTAGTATTTGCTATTATATCAGTGATAGGCAGGTTTAAAATCTTCATTTAGCAAATAGCTTTTTTTCTCCCTCTAGAATTGTAGTAGGGTATTTAAAATGCTTTTTCTTTCTGAAAAAACTTAGGGTGCTATTTGTGTTGTAATTACTCTTGGAGATCAGGCATTTGCATTCAGAATGCTGGAAAGTACAAAACATGGACACTGTGGTGCTTTGCTTTATTTTAAAGTTCTTTCCTATTTTTCAACCACAAATTCTGGACATTATGGCTCAGATCATTTGGGCTCAGGATGTTTATTACAATATGTTTTTTAATGTGTAGTTCTTTAGCCCAGTTAAATTTATTGTAAGCATTTTTCTATTCAAAGGAAAATTGAGAAGTGTTTTCAAATAACATAGCTGGATAAAGTAGAGTTGAGGCAGCTGTTCCTCCTGGGCACATGAATCATAGGATTTGAGCAAAAGAGCACGTTTACTTGCAGTTCACTTACTGAACTCTACCACATTGTTTACTCATTAACTTTCCAAAATCCCTTGAAAAAAAGAATGGCATTGAGCAGCATTTCCTGGGTCAAGCTCAGGTCTTGGAAATTGTGTTGAAGATACAGGGAGGAGCTGAGATTTTCAGATACTAAAATATCTTTCATGTTTAATGTTTTAATCACAGCTTAAGAAAACCTCAAAACCAACCAAACAAAAAACCCAAAATAATGTTTCCCTTCCCCCTAAAAGAACTCTCGAGCCTTTCAAGCACTTCCATTTCATTTTGGATTTCTTAATTGTGCAGATTTCCTATACTCCCCCACTTTGGGATTTGTTTTTGGACAGGCTGATTTAGGATGTTTCATAAAGAATACCCCTTCAGCAGGTAAGGGGACTTGAGGCTGAAGACACTTGCCATGGCCAGCATCCACTGTGTTTTAGAAGCTCCTGGGAAAGCAACTTTGTACCAAGCAGTGCTGCTAAGAGGATGCTGCTTTATATGAGCTATTACTGGAGCTGTAGGTCCCAGCCCATCAAGTGTGGTGTTTCACTGAACTAATGGTTGTTAGTGTATAGCTGCTGTTGTATTTCTTTACCTGTGTTTGTGCCTGCGTGCACCTATGGGAAAGAAAAACATCGCACCTTTTTCTATGTTCTGATTCATGTCTTGCTTTTTTTAAGTCTTTGTTATTATCAGCCTAATTCTGGCTTATAGTGTTTTGGGTGTTTTTTGAGGGCTTGTTTGCTTTTTGAAGTGAAGTGTTACCAAACATGTTTGTCTTGGTTTGTTCCTTAACTCTTTGTTCTAAATTTTACCTGTTCTATTTATTCTTTTTCAGACGCTTTAGAAGTTGAATGTTTAACACAGAAACATTGTGAAGAAATTTTTTATAAACAGTTTTATGCTGGTTAGATGTTCTGTATTGGTTGGAATTATGCTGAACTGTTAGAAAACTTCAGTTACTTATGAGAAGATATCTCTTCCCAAGGTTAAACATTCAAAGTTTTGTTCTGAGCCAAGACTTTGTGTAATGTGTTGGTGAAAACATTAGTTCATAACATTTCTGCAGATATATAGCAATAGAGTTACACTCTGTTTCTTTATTCTGGGATGGTTCTTTTGAGGGAGCCTCTGCTCATTACCTGATTGATACAAAATCAGGGACAGGCATCCACCTGAGAGCTATTAGGAAATAGACCACAATTTTGGGGTGACCAAGATGAACATGTAAATCTGCTTTTGCCAAGAGTAAGATAATCTTGGGTAGTTTATTCCAGTTTTAGAAGTGACTTTTTATGTGGGGTTTTTTTTTCCTACTTTCTTTGTCTTATTTTTTTGCTATTGTAACAGCAGGGGGGAATTGTTTTCTGACAGTGTAGGTAGATCTGCTTCCAGGAATGTTTTGTTTAGTTAACTGGCAAATTGCTCCTAGTGTAGGCATAATCTTAATACAATTCAAATTTCTGAGGAGTAGCTGAAGTACTCCTGTTTTCTAGAATAGGATCATGAGACATAGCTGCATTTTCACACCTGAGAACTGAAAGTGTCTGCATGTAGTCAGTCAGGTGTAGAGACAGCAGTGACTAGAGTAAGAGCTCCATTGCTTCTTGACTGTGTAGTTGGGTATAAGGCAGACTGGGATGGAAAGAAGTGAATTTCCCATGGTGAAATTTTCCATCCAGCTAAAGTTTTGGGGACTACTGAAACCTCTTTTAAATGGGGAGGAGGAAAAATGCCTACTAACTTCATACTGTACCTTCTTTCAGGTATGTTTATGAACAATGCAGTAAGGTAGGATTGCAGGCACCTTCTCAAAATTCTTCAGCTGCTTTTCAGGAAGTGCCACAATTCTGCCATGGTGGGCAGTTGCAGAAGGATTTGATAACCAAGGAGTGCAGAAAACCATAAAAGGGAATTCCTCTCTCATTTATGAAATGTCTCTCATTGCTGCTTTTTGGGGTTGTCTAGGCAGGTGAGAGATAGGACAAAACTCCTTACCCATCTCAGAATAGTAATGCTTTCTTGCTTTGTCCAAGGCATACTCTTTCCTCTTGGTTTTGGCTGCTTTATTTCTTCCTGTGCTTTTTAACTCATAGAATAACTAGGATTCTAACTCATCCTGTCAGATGTTTTGCATATAGTGCACCTTCAAGTGCACTCTCTCTCTCTCCATGTTTGGGGTGGTCAACACTTGAAACTCCTTTTTGCTTCATTAATGTTTGATTTGTTAGACACAAAATGCAGAGCTCTGCAATAAAGTATTCTATAATTTTGGTGTTCTGCTGGCTTTTGAGAGAATACACATGGCACAGTATTTATACCAGTATTTATTAGTGTGATTTGTTAATACTAATGCAACAAAGCATTTTAAAACCAGTTTACATACCGTGTCCTTTTAAATCTTACTTGACATAAACCCTGCAGTCTTGGAAATACTTTTCAAAGCTGTTCCCCTCTCCCCCCAGCAAGAATTCAAATGTTCTAACCACTTTAAGCCATCATAATGGGAGGCATTTTTAAGTATACTTGTGCCATAGAAAAATAACTTTGATTAAAAAAAATTAATACTTCTCTATGCATTTGCATCGAGAAGAGACACATTGGGCTTAAAATCAGCAAAAATCAAACATTTTCCTACTTTCTATGCCAAATTTAGCAGTTCAGGTTGGGAAGTATTTTAGGAGGTTTTCCTGGCAAAGTTTGATATGTAATTACCCATACCTTTATGTTCGAGGACAAAATGGTTTCTTTCTTGAGGTTTCTTCCAGCTGCTATTTTTTTTTCCTAAGAATGTTTTACTATTTAGTGTCTGTTTACTGATCCTGTGGTTAAAGGAATAACTGAAATGGAATAGATTTTTGAGTGGTGCTTATCAGCAGAGCATTTATTGGAGTATCTGATCCAAAGAAAAAGATAAAGTTAATATCTCATATTCTAAATCTCAGGAGGATGATTGTGTTGTCATAGGGCAATGTTAGTTATTACTTGCAATATACAGCAAAATAGTATCCTTGAGGAATTGGTGGAAGATGGGTAGATCACTTTAAAATTTTATTCCTACTTCACTAAAGGCCCCTTCAGCTCCTAGAATTCCAACCTTTTAATTGTCCTTTAAATAGTAGACTACACACCTTCTTGAAAAAGATTTTGAAGAGTTATCAGAAAAACGTTTGCTATATGATTTTGCTGCTGAGATTTTTTTTTTTTAAAGTGTAGAGTTGTGCATTCATGAGAATATGAACCATTTAGCTTTGACTGGAGGGCAACAACATTGTAAGTTCAGCTAGAAACCAGATGAATCAGATTGAAGTACTCACAACCTGTCTTAGCTAGTTTAAATGCACTGGATTCTTTTTGCAGTTTATTTCAAGAATTGTTTGGAGGAGGCTTTCAGTGAAAACTCTCTCAGTGTTTTTTGGTGTTTTGTAAGACTCAGCTACTTCACTGTGTATTTTCCACATTCTCCCCTCTTACCACTTGTGTGTTAGTGCTCTTTTCTGGACTAATTGTCAGCTGAGCACTTCAGTGTCTTTATGTATTTAAAACATAAAAAGTCTTTCAGTCATAGAGTTTTAAAAGGATGTTGCAGTGTACACATTGGAAAAAATAATAAATTCAGATCCAGCTACTTCATTGGGCTACATCAGTGTATCTTTTGAGCATGGAAAGCTGCCAGAAGGGCATTGCATTAATACACTGTAATGTTTGTAAAGTTTGCCCTCCATTTAATTTCAATTTGAGGTTCACTGTGGCTTCACTGACTGAAGCATCATTTTCAGCAGCGTACCAAAAGTCTGTAGATGATAAGCAACATTTAAATTGTTTATGGTGAAAATGAGAAATCCAGTGCCAGAATACTGATGCTTTTAAAGCATAACCCCCTATAATATCTGTAATAATAAAAAAATGTTACTGATAACGCTTTTCTAATTGAACTAGAGTTCTTAACCCTGAACATGAAGGTATAGAACAGATGATGAAGTAGAAGATTTTGAATGCATTTGTGGGATACTGAATTTCAGATCTTAGTTTACTTTAAAATCTGTTTCTGAATGCATGTGATTTTCTTGTTGCCAAGTTCTCTGTAGGTCCACCTGTGTTTGCCATGCTCCATTTCTGCTCTTTTATTTGAAAGGAATTTGGCATGCATCATTTATGAAGAATAATTGAACTAGCTCAGTTTAAAAATATGAATAATTGTTTAAACTGCTCCAGAAAACTTGCTTATATTCCCTTAACAAGATAATAAATTACAGAGGACCTATAAATATCAAATATGCAGCATATATGAAATCAGTGAGGTGACTTCTGATTTAGAAAAGTAAACCAGCTTTTTTCAGAAGGTAGTGTACAGAATATATAGAACTTTCAAAGGACAACTGAGGATCTTGTTAACAGCCTAATTAACCTCCTTCCTGTACAAGGTGAAGCATTAGATGCTCTGAATGAATGATGAAAAGTGTCAGGTAAATACAGAATTGGATCGATTTTCTTTTAATAATAAATAATCCTTCTAATTTATTTGGATGAAAGTAAATGTGTCTGCTATGGTTTTGCTTTTGCTGTGTGCCAGGATTCAGCTCAGAGCGAATTCTTAGCAGAGTTCTAAGGCTTTGAAAATTGCTTTCTAATGGAAATTGTGACAGATCATTAACTACAGTAGTATAAATGCATTAATTTAACATGTGTATAGTCATCCTAAGTTCCCAAATGCATGACATAGTGTGTGCTGAGCATATAGGGAGTATCTTTGTGGTTTTAACTAATTAATGACATGATTCATACTATGTTAATCTTTCTCAAACACAGGGCTCCTGACAGTGTTGGACAGGTATCATTCAGGGACTGATACATTTGTACTGTAGTGACACTGTGATCCCACTGTAATTGCTGTGCTGGAAGGGGATCAAGAAGCATTTAATGTGCTGCATTTAATCACCAATGCAATTACTGGGACACTGAAGTAGATATGTTTTCCTGCTACCAAATCACAGCAACCTCTGAATCATAACAAACCATTACTAGATATGCTATAAGGCTTTGTTTCCAATAAAAAGACAGAACCTGGGATTTTATAGTCATACTTAATTAGCATCTGTAGTTTTAATATCTTTGAAATTAAATGTCTAATGCACATGTGCTACACAAAAGCATTTTTTCTCCAAAATCTGTATTCTTCTGTCATCAAAAAACAGGAGAACAAAAATTCAAGAATTGTGATTATTCTGGTGCTGTTTTTCAGGCATGGAGAATACATACCAGTATGTAGTAGAATTTTTACTGTGAGGCAGCTGCACAATTCTTGTCATAAAAAAAAGGATTAATTGATAGTATAGACCATAAAATTAAGTTTATAAGATCAAGTGCTCTTCTTGTAGCAGGTAAGGCACTTCACACCTTCATAAGAATGTAAGGGAGGTACCATAAGAAAATGGAATCAGAGAAGCAATCTCTTCAGTTTTCATAATTAGTTACATATCAATTGAGGCACATGATTTGAGCACAAATAAGATTTGAAGTATGTGATTTTAGCTGTTTAATGCCCATTGCTGTCTCAGTTTGCATTATGCATCTTTAACTGGAGATGCAGATGTGCATCTCTCTGAGGTTGGGACCTCAGGTTTGTCTGAATGCTCAAATAGTTGCTTTGCTGTGGCAAGTTGTAGGCACAACAGCACAAGTAATAGATGATGGTTTGGAGGGCCTCAAATATGCATTTTATTTTTACCCTTGCATGCAATTTATTTCCTGCTTAAAGTATAAACATGTTAGAAATTCCAGGATTTCCCATTTCTTTGAATTTCTTCCTCTTTCAAAGTCACTTTGTCATTGCTACTGCTTTTATGGCCATGTTGAGGGAGTGGGTTTTTTCTTTTGGCAGCAGAGGCAAGTTTAATACTCTCACTTCTTTCAGACCAAGCCCTGAAAACTGTTGCATGCAATCATTCTGTAGCCTCTGGGCTTGAAGTATCCTCTGCGTTTAGCTTAGACTGCCACTTGACCTTCTGAGTTTGCTTCACCTTGTGGTTTCCAATCTACATAATAATTTTGTGTCACACTTGAGTTAAATGGTTTCTTTTTGACAGATGAAGTATCTTCAAAGAGATTTTAACTATATATTCTGCCTCAGCGATAAGGCCATTCTATTTGACTTGATTTATCTATAAATATGAATGTCCTTCTGAATACCAGTTTAAATTATGTAAAAGTGGAGATTATAAATTATCTGTATAAAAATTACTTTCTAGGGATATTGTACATATAAAATGTATACTGTGAGTAATTCTGGATTAGGTGCTTTTCAGCACAAAGCTGATGTTTTATGAAGGAAATCCAGGAATTACTATAATATGTCTTGTTAAAAACCATGGTGATTTGATATCAGATTCAGAAGCATATCCCAAACCAGCTGTATCAGAAGGGTGTAGAAGTATTGGGTGTCAGTCTAAAGACTTTCAGGCTAAAACACACAATTCTCACTGCCAGGAGTAACTTAGAATTCTGGCTTTGCTGTGCCTTATACACCCTACAGTCATGATTTTGCTATGTGTTCCTAGAAACAGGAATTGTATTGCCTTCCCTAAAAGTCATCCAGGACCATTTTTTTTCCTATGAAGTGGAAACAGAGGGTTGTGTCATGATGAAGACTTTTGATATTTCAGAACTTCAAGTGTTTCAAATAAAATTGTCTATAGAAATAACAGATATTGCAGATGTATGATTTTTGAGAAGGTTGTTGGAAACAAAGAAATTTTACATTTTTTTATTCCTCCCTGGCACTATGAGCTTCTGGTGAATTCCGGAGTCACTGAGAAATGATTAAACCAGTGATGTGGTTAACGTGTTCCGCGAGAGAACAGCAATGTGCAGGTTTGCTCAATTTTAAGTCTGGTGAGTGAACCTTGCCTGCTGAAAAGAGCAGATCCTAGCAATGAAAGGAGGGATTTGCAGTGTAGCAAAAAGCTGTCAAACATTTTACTTGACAGACCTACTAAATTTGGTGTATATAAATTGCATAATGCATTTTCTTCATAAAACCTTTGCTCTAATTGAATACTGCATTTTTCACAAAGAAGCTGATTGTTGATCAATGCTATTACTCTGTCTTTGCTGTTTTCTTAGTTCTAGTGTAGTGTTTCTTTCTGCTTTCACAGAAGTGACTGTGTAAAAGAAGCTAATAAAAAAACCACTCAAGGTTCAGGTTCTCGTTATAGGAGTAGCTTCAGACTGACTTGGATGCCTTGAAAAGGCATGTGCAAGGATCGAAGAGAAAGTGATCCTTGAAACTGTGTAACTTGGCTTACAAGGTCACTTGTCTGATAGTGCTGTCCTTTTAGAAGATTTGATGGGGTTTTGTGTGTTAGAAGAACATGGCAGCCTTTTTTTCTCTTTTTCACAGAGCTCTGTGTTATGTTTGCATCTGTGTTTTCCATTGTGGGTGTACTGATAAGTAAATATTATATGAGGCTTTGGATTGATATTTAACAGCTGAGATGGTTGATTATACCACTGAAAACATTTGCCATTGCCCATTCCAATGTCATCAGTGTGAACCAGCTGAGCTCTGCCTTTCTTTTTCTTTGCTGCCCCTGGGGTTTAATGGCTTTGCAGAGAAGGTCCTGCCTGGCATATTGAGCTCCTCCAGGAGGTCTAACCCATAAGCAGTGAGTACTGAGCTGCAGCACACTAATGCTGTAGGTGTTGACTCACCATGCTGTTTCTAGTTGCAGTTCTCTTGAAGGTAGATTATCTGTGCAGACCCTGACCACATTAAATCTTTGGGTATCTACCAATCTGATGATATATTTGTATGGCTGCAAATGCTGATCTGCTTTTCTTTTCTTGGGAATTAACCTTTCTCCTGTTCAGATATTGTTTGCATTTAAAACTAGATTTCATGTGTCTGTGACTCTTGCTATACCTGGCAAATGGTTATGTCTCAAATCTCTGGTGATTGTTCTTACTGTATTTTTGAGCCTGATGTAAACCAGCTTTCAGATGTGCATGAATTGAAGAGCATCTGTAATGTTTTGATGTGACTGATACCAAGATCTGATTGACCAAGGCTGGAATTACTTTATGACTAGAAAGTCATTCAAAATAACCAGCTGCAAATTTGGGCAGGGGGAGTCTATAATTCTGATACATGTTTATTTGTGATATAATTGCTTTGAAAAAATTGTCAATTTCTTTTTTATGTCAAGGTAACAAGCAGTTTTTTATAGATTATGTGTTATTAGACACAGATCTCCTCTCAAAATTCCACTCCTCTCGAAATTCCATTCCTGTTTGGTTGGAGTTAGGAAACAACTTTTTGGGTAATCTCAGTTGTTTCTTTGTATTCATTTTTCTAGAGAAAAAGGTGCAACTAATTTGGCTAAATGATGTGCTCTGGCTGGAGGCTGCCCTGGGGAGGAAAAAAGGTCTTTTGGGCATGGACAGTTTTGGTACAACCTTGCATGTTGATGGGTACTTTCAGACTTTCCCAGGATGACATTAATGTCTGTAAATAGTGGCAGAGTTGATTCAGGAATGCTGAACAAATCAAATATTGGGCAGTGTGCACAGAAACCAGTTTGTTCTTACCTAAGGATACTCCAACACAAAGAACTTTTGAGAATATTCTCCGGGTCACTTTGTAAAGTAGATGTGATGTTAGAAGAGAACATTTTGTAAACTGTGAGAAACGTGGTGTATTGCTTTGGATATTTGCATGGGAGCCCTAGAGAAGTCTTAGAATCTTAATTTTTTTGTTTTTTACTGACTTTGAGGTTTGACTACCTGTGTCATAATTGCATATGCACTTTGTAGATATCTGGGAGGCTTAAGATATTTCTGTTCTGCTGTTTTTCTCTTAGCAGAAAGTTGCTGCCCTCAAAAGCCCAGCCACCCTTGCGGATCATATGAACTATCCTAGTCCATGTCAGTGCAAAGTCAGCCAGGTTATTTTAAATTACTGCTGAATTCAGCTGAAGGCAGTAATGAACAGCTTGATACAATAACTACTTAAACCATTCCAGCTAGACTTCCAAGAGCACATCTGTCTGTGTCCTTATAAGTACAATACTTTAATCTCTCCGTTACTGTATTGTATTCAGGATTTGTCAGGGCTGCAGAGTAGTTGCCAAGGGGAGTCTAATAAGAAGAATGTATTGGTGCTTCCTGTCTATCATTATTATCACATTGCAATACAAAGATTAGAATGATGAATGTGTAACATACACGTTTAATGGTAAAGTAAGTTTATTTTCATATAAGAGGTGAATGTGTAGAAGTCATATTTTGGAAATCCCTTGGAAAGAGATTACCATACAAAGTCTCTTTCCATACTCTTGTTTCTAGTTCAGCCACTTCTAGCCACTTACCTTTGATTCCTAGCCATTTAAGTTTTTACCTTCTCTATACCCTTGCTTCATTCCCCCCAACACTTCCCTGTATCCATTAGAAATATAATGAATTTTTTAGCTCTATTTTTTTTATTTTTTTGCCCCAGGTCCAGCAAGACTATGAATCTCTGTTCCAAATGCTTTGCTGGTAAGTGCAGTAAAAGGTTTTGTGTTTCCCTTAGATTATTGAAACCACATTCTTGGCATCTCCCTTAGGATTTGTGCATGGGTTTCTTTCCTTCAGTGTGTATATGTAATCAGATTTTTCTCACTTTGGTGCTTCCTTTATTTGCTAATCAAAAACCCCTTGTGTAAATGTACCCATCAAACCTTGTTCTTGAACTTTAGGGAATTTAGGTACATCCCTGAACTACAGAGCTCTGTTGTCAGCACAGCTCCTGTATGGATGATGTGGTTTCCACAACACAACTCTGAATTGTAATTTGGAATTTTGTAGGATTTATTTTGTAATAACCTCTGATATATAGAATGGATAAAAAATTAAAAGGAAAAGTTGGTATAGGACACCTTATTCCATTTCCTTTAACCTGCAGCTTTTGAACATTAAATCATCAGTAAGTCGTTGGTAGGCTGTTCTAATTGCTTCATAATATTTTCTTATTGTAAGGTCATTGATATTGTGTAAAATCTTAAGAATTATTATTGACCTTTTCCTGTTAACAGCTTCTAGCTTTGCCCTTCTGAATTAATATTTTTGTATTATTTAGTATTGTAACCTTCCTTTTAATTGTAATTAAAATCCTGTAATAGCTCATGATTTTTAACTGCCTTGGACCAACAGATAAAATTATCAAAGGTTCAGCTTAATTTTTTTTTTTTTTTAACTTTAAAGCTTTTTTAGCATTTTTTAAACAAAAAATGAATTTTGACTTAGACTTCAGATCTTGGGTTCAACACCACTTCATTAAAAAAACACATGGGAAATAAAGTTTGTTGAAAGGTTGTTCAGCAAAATGTATTTCTCTGGCTGTTTTCCAAAGGCATGGGACCCTGGAAAGGGTATATTGAAGAAAGTAAGTAATTTCTTGTACTCTTTGCCTACTGACCACAGTCACAAACAAGTCTTTGATTTGACTCAGTAGGATTGTTATGTTTCACATTGGCTCTGTAAATAACTTGTGTTTGTGTACTCAGCAATGCAGGCTTCTGATTGTGGGACATCACAACAGCCCATCCCTCATTTGCTGAGTTTAGCAGAGTACCCAACACTTCACGGCCAGCAGACCAGGCATTAGGCAGAGCATCTCTTCTTTTGGTTTTTACCAGTTTGAATTTTTTTTTTGTCTGTAATTTTGTTTCTCTTTAAGAAGAAGAAAAGTTCTTGGCTTCTATTCTGTGGTTTTTCTGAAATGCCATTACCTCTGATACAGTTAATTTTTCTCTGTTGTAAAATTGTAAGATGAGACCTTGTGTGATTGGCAGGGTGGGGGTGGGAGAGCTTATGTTTTTAAAATTTCAAGATGTTCCCTAGAGCCTCTTTATTTTAATGACATAAGTCTTTGGGAGAGTTTTAATAACATGAAGAGCTACTAGTGGTTGGAATAAAGGTACTGTAGAAGACACTGTGGAAAAAAGACAAATTTACTCTATCTTATTTAGGTCTTAACTATAGTTCCTTCAGCAAGTAGTATTGAAATAACCAGTTCTGTTGGAGTCATAACTCAAAACCTCTGAGTGTCATCATGCCAACATAAAAGTGGTTTTCTATTTTTTCTTTTTTTTTCACAGATGTTACTAAAATATTTTTAGCATATTTTTATACTGGGTTTCTAGCTACATATTGATATAGAAAGATCTGTACTCCTGTTTCTGTAAGTTTAACCAGCACAGGTAGCAAGATTTTAGGCAACTAAGGTATTGAAATATGTTTTTCACTGTTTCAGGCACTCCTAAGAGAAAGAATGTGCAAAATAGTTCCTCTTTTTTGTCTTTTAATATGGCAGGTTGTATTGAAGCAGAGGGAATATTTCAAAATATTATTTCTCTTGACCATCATTTCCTTTTCCTTTTATTTCAGAAAAAAGAAATCCACACAACGAAAAAGGTTAGTAACTCTTTAAATTACTTTTTTTGTTAATTTTTTTTCTAGGTGGAAGAATCCAGTCTTTCTTTTTAAAAAAAATTATTTGAGACATAGCAGGAAAGACCCTTACATTTGTGTAAGCATTCTGTTTTTTATATGTATCAGGAGAGAGGAGCAACAAGTCCTTAAGGGATGAAACGTTCTGTTTACAGTGCAGTATGATTTATTTGTGGAACCTCCCTATCTTAGCAGGTTTTTCAGACTTTCTGAACTATCAACAAGTCTGTAAATACATGATCACAAAGTCTTCTTTGCTTCTGCATTTCCTGGCTTCCCCATAGTCCTGCTTCTGCCAGGGCAGGGTTGGTTTCTGCAGTAGCCCGGAGGAGGCATGACTGGGACAGGAGGTTATTCTGTACCACCTCCCCTCATTGCCAGGGGTGGGGGAAAGAGTCATTACTCCAGGGAGAAGGGGCTGCCTTCCAGTCAATAAAGTCTGGCAGAGGGAGTGGTTGGGTAATGCCAGTTCTGAGCATTTTGCATGTGAACCACTCTCCTCTGTCTGGTACATTTTTGTTAGTAATATTTTTGGCATTAATGTTTGTTTTCTTATCTCATTGCTGTTTCCAGTAAATTGTTATCTCACACTGCAGTCTTTACCTTTGTGCCTCCAATTCTCCTCTCTAGCCTGACACGAGGGAAGAGGGAAGTGAGGGAGCAGCTTGTGGTTTGGAGTTTCAGTGGGACACTAAATTTGGGAATATCATTCCTAAACCATGACACCCATCCCTTGGGGAAAAATGGTCAATCTTGACATCCATCAGAGTAATTAGCCCAGAACTGGAGCAAAGACTAATGTCAATTTGCCTTATTGTTTGACCAAATACTTCTGTTTTCTAAATTTATTGTCAAAATAAATTCATTGAATTTTCACATTTCTCTAAAGATGAGACAAACTGCAAAAGCAACCAGATAATATAACAGGGAGACCGTCATTCCTTGTTTTGGTTGTCTTTTGAACTTTTTCTTACCTTAAGTGTGGGAATACTGCTCACAAGTTATTGCAGATATTGTTCCATTTTCTATGTCAAGAATGAGCTCCACATTGGACAGATAACATGCAGCCCTTTGCCTGTAACTGTCCGGTGTTTTCATCTAGTTTCAGAAAGTTCACTAAGCTCTTCTGTAGAACCACAAAATTGCTGTTCATTTGCCACAGACCAGTTCTTAGCTTTTACATAACGTTTGATAAATACTGCAGAAGAGCTTGAAGTTAGCTACCCTCTTCAGTTGTCTTTGCCTCCTCTTCACACCATCTGCCTGTTCCAGTAAAGAATACCTGACTTGTTTTACTTAAACCCTGTAGAAGCAACAGACTCTGAAATGTTCAAGAGCTTCTCTGAAATAATTTCAAGTTAATTGTACTCCTGCAAAGTACTTCACAACATTCTGTCTCCAATTCAGTGCTGACCGTGTGTTACCAATGCCTGAGTCTCCAGATACAGAACAAGTGTAACCCTACATATTGAAGTACTTCAAATAAATACACTCTTTAGATGGTGAAGACACAGTGGCTTCAGACTTGCTATGCATCTAGAATACAAATGCAGTAAAGTGGTGTCGGTTTCAGAAGTTTTTTTTGGTGGGGTTTTCTTGAGAGAATATAGACTGATGAAAAAAAAAGGAGTTAATTATGGACAGAGTATCTCTCTTCGTGACAGCGCATTTATCAAGAATGCTGCAGCCTTCCTTCTTTCAGTACGGTAAACTGTGAATTCTGAGTGATTAAATACAGGACAGTGAGTTAAAATTTTCAAAACTACTCTTTATTAACCTATCTTTGCTCCCATTAGGTTTATGGAAGTTCTAGTATCAACTTCAGGTAGGGACATTGTTTGAGTACTTTTTGAAATGCCACTTGATAAAGTAGGATCTTTCAGGCAGGAATTCTGCATTTGTGGAAACAGCACCTGGTACCTCAAGAATTCAGTTTTAATTGGAACCTCTGGGAACAGTTACAGAATGAACTATTACAGAGTACAAACAAAAATTTAAAAAGAGAAAATTATAAGACTACACTTTGTACTTACATCACCCCCCAGAAATACAGTCTATCTTTAATCCAATTGATTGTGAGTTAAAAGGGCTTAATTTGTGTTATGTTCTGTCAGCAAAGGAAAGAGAGGTACAGGAAGTGGATTTCAGCTTGTTCAGTAGTGTGTGAAGCTAAAGGTAAGTGCAGCAATAGATGATTTGGTGGAGAGATGCAGTTGCAAAACTTGGAAGAATATAAAATATGGTTAGAGTATTCTTGGATTTGTGAATCAAAATCATAGGCATTCTATCTGAACATGTAACTGAAACTTCTGGAGGTGGGTATCCATCCCTTAATCTAGCTATGCAATATTTATATTAATGTTGTGCAGAGTACTAGATCACCGTCACTGAAATTGAAAAATAACACAGCCATATAACTCAAGAATTGTCTGAATTTTAGGGGCTTCAACTCATAGTTCAGTCTTACTTGTAGGTTGAAGTAAAACACATATTTTTAATTACTGGATTCTTGATGAGTAAAAAAACTGGAAATTTCTAATCTTCTTTATACTAGCAGAAAGTATTGCTAGAACCGGATCTGTATTTTCAGTACATATGCTTAACTCTATGCTAGGTTATAATGAAATTTTGAAACTTGGATAGTATTTTTTATGTTCCTGAATTGAAAAGATCTAATAAGGAGTGAAAAAGAAAAATAGACATTAATATGTACTATATATTGTCTGAGTCTAGAAGTGTCAGATTGTTCATGTATTGCTTGAACTCAGATGTCTGACTGTAGAGTTACTTCATATTTTTGCATATCTTAGCCTTTCTTCTTTGTTGAGCAGACCTTTATTTTGTCGTGCTTAAAATTGCACACAGTTTTTGGAGCTTACAAAATTGGCAGTTTTTTGTGTCTCAGACTTATTGAATAGTACAATTTCCTTTTCTCTGTTTTTTTAAATCTTGGGAGCTCTTTAGAACTTGTCTGTTATTGCTGCCACGTCTGGCAGTAATGACTCCTATTGTAAGCATGAGCTGGCAAAAATCAGCGTTCCTGCCTAAATAGATTTTGCTGTTAATTAACTGCTGATTTGATTGTTAGTCAAGCTTACAGCTTACTTACTGGAAACCTTTTCAGCAGGTGCATCTTGCATGTTGCTAGTTCAAATTATGCTTTTTTTGATGTATCCTATTGTATGGTAATCACTAAATTATGCTTCATTCAGCATTGTGTTCATAAACTTTTCAGTCCTAAATGAATGATACAAATCAGTTATGTTTGTATTTTTCATATGCTTGTAATTTCTGATGTGAATCCACTAGTTTTACTACTTTGTTAGAAGAGCAGCAAGAAGTGTTTCCAGAAATTTGAAAACATCACTAAGAACTAATTTTCTTTACCACTACATGAGACTTTTCTTTCTTCAGTATGGTATTCCCTTCGTTGACTCCTAATAGAAGCCAGTGCCTCAATACATTGCTTCATTAGGTTAGAATTTGCTGCTGTATTCACATCTGTCTTTGTACGTTGAAATACATGGGCTGCCTGCTAAAAAAATGTCCTCACTGGCTAGAGTTTGAAAGTAGTCAAGCTTCATCTTTAACTTCTATTACATAGTCAAGCTTGCAGCTAAATATTTCTTTGGAAAACTGTATAGCTGTTACAATGGCAACAAAAATGTTTCTTATTTCTCTAGCGCCTTCTAGTAAAGAATATAACATTTGAGATATAACCATAGATATTGTTTGGCATACATTCAATTTCTTTTACTCTGTACCCAAAGAATTTCTAAATGGGTAAACCTGGTATGAAAAAGATGTTTTAGCATAATTAGTAAGCTTGAAATATGAGATGTGTGCTAAGCTTGAAAAAGAGAGTCACCATGAAATGGAGTTAAGAAAAAGATTGATAAACTGCTTCAGTTATTTATACGCTTGATTTGCACTGCTGACCCCTCCCAATCATTCTTTTTGCTCTGTTAGTATGTATTATTCTTTGGCATTGAAAAAGTGTAAAAATCTGAATAGTAGCTCTGTTTGGACTGCTAAAACAGGCCAATATTTTGTGGAAGGTTTGGGAAGGGATTTTTAGTTGACTCCTTTTACCCTAACCTCTCTTAAAGGTTTAGAGGGGAAATACAAATCAGGAGAAAATTAATTTATTCCAAATTAATTATCATACAGTTGTATGATCTAAACTTATGGACTAATAATTTTACATTTGTCAAAAGTAAACATAAACCAAATCATCCAGTATCTTTATTTATACAGTAGCTTCCTAGGTCTCAGATTATAACAGGAGAATTGGAAATTCTGGAGAGATGGATACCTGACATTTTCTGTTCTTGCTGCAGTTACAGATCACACGTTGAGTGAAGTTAGTAAAACATTACTTTACGGGTCCATATCTACATTGTCATGGCATGGAAGCTGCAGAGTACAGTGCTTCTATGTTGCTTTGTTTCAATACTGAACTGATTTGGCTGTGCATTGTATAAAAAGGTGGGGAGGATGCTGTGTGGAAGGCACGACCCTCGCTGGCCTGGGACTGGGCTGTGTGAAGGCATTGTGTGCACAGCAGTGCAATGAAAGGTGTCAGTAGGACCAAGGGCCAATGGCTCAGCTGCTGGTTTGGTGTGCTCAGTTATTTTGTCCTTTTTCATCCTCCTTTAATTTCCCCTGGATGAAACAGTAGGAAGGGCCAAGCACTGATGGAGGACAGACCCATGACGTTTCTGTGCAATTGTTAGTGGAAGAAATAATTTCTTTCACAGCTGTCACTCAAACGTTGTGTATTGAGGTAAGATAGATTTTTCTTTTTTTCTTCTTTCAGGCTGGTTTAAGTTAGTGGGGCATTATCCTGTCACATAAATGTCTTTTCACCAACAGAGTCTAGAAAAATTGAATGCCTTTTAATTAATAACTATTATAATTTTACAGTCAATCAATCCAATCAGCAAACTATGCTTTAGGACATTAGTGGCTGTTGGATTGTGTTTTGAAAAATTCAATGTAGTAGACTAGGGCTAATTTGTTAAAAAAATAAATTACACTCCAGCAAAATTATGACCTCAGTACTGGCTACTTGAAAAGTCTACCAAAGACTACCAATTAAATCTTAATTGAATTTTTTGCTCTGTCTTGACAAGACATCAGTGATGTCTTGTCATGTGTTTTCTTCTCTCATGGTATTGCCAGTCCCATTGTGTAGATAGATCTACAAGCCAAGAAAAGTGCTCAAGCCCTTTTTTTTCCTCAGACTTACATTATTTTTAGTTTTTCATAGCTTTGTTTTCTAGTATGTTTTTTTCTTTATGGGAGAGTCAGTTTCTTCCTCTTTTCTTAATATCTTGTTCCCCTTCTAACTCATAACCTTTCCAAATGACTCGTTGAAGCACCAGCTGTAATTTAGTCCCTTGTGTATAGGTTCTGTGCTGATGTAAAAAAAATGTTTAGAAACATGACTTAATTGCCATGATGTTTGCACTTTGCCAGCATGAAAGTGGAGTTACCTATTGAGGATGTGCAACCCACAGGTTTAATTTATTTAACTTTTTTATTACTCCATTTTCTTATAAATGTGTGCATTAGATAGAAGGAGGAATGTTATTATTTTTTTCCTAATATAACAATTTACTTGATTTATGGAAAAATCTGTGCTCTTTTTTGTGTATTTGCTCGTTTGGAGCCCTTCTATAGTTTATAGAGACACCAGTGATTTGTTCCTTAGCCTCCCTGTGGAGTTTGTTCCATATTACAATCTAATTCCACGTTCGTGTCGTGCACTCCTGAGCTGTTAATTTGTACATTTCGATGCAGTTTGTTTCATCGTGTTTTTGTAATCCAAACTGAATCTAACGAGCTATGTGCTTTAGGGACCCAGCCTTGCCTTGCCAATTAGAACAAGTGGTTACTGAGAGAGAGCATGTTTTAAATAAAACATGGCACCTCTGTGTGGGACCAGCCGCCTTCTGGGAATAAAAAGAGGATATTTAACCCTTTCTGCCTGAGAAGAGAGGGCAATATCAGAGTACACATTTTAGAAACATTCTATTCATTCCTTTAAACAGTATTATGCAGATTCATGGTTTGTCTCTTAAATAAAATGTGGTTTGCCACTGGAGATGTGTTAGGCACTACTGCCTGCGGAGTATTTAGGAATTCATAAGGATATCAGACTGCATGTTTTCTGGGATTCCGATTGCTAATGCCACATCATAATTGTACAGGACTAGCAGCTACCTTTTTCTTTCCCCTTTTACTGCTACATAAGAGGCTGAGAGAGAACAGGAGGAGTGACAGATGGTGAAAGAGCTGATTTCAGAAGGTATTTTAGAAGGGAAGGAGTCTAGAAACTGCATTTGTTTATTTGGAGTGCTAAGGTTATGTGCTAGATGACTAAAAGGAAGTTACCATTTTGAGGTAGCTGGGAAAATGTGCATTTATCCAGTGTTCTGCTGATCTTCAAACTAACTAAACTTCCTGGTGAATTCAAGCAAGACACAATAATGGTTTAGGAAGTTAACTTTACTTTGCAGTTCTTTCTTGAATTCCACTCCCAACATTTCCTTCCCTTTTTCATTTAATTACTATTAACTTGTACGTCTACACGCTTGAGCATCTCCAAATGGGAATAGTTATTGTCCAACAAGTCTTAGCTAAGAACAGTGAGAAAGAATTTAGGTGAACAGTCATGGCAGTTAGGCAACATTTCAACAGTCCTTGCATACACAAGGCAGGCAAGACCAAGAAAGACCTCCCTTGTGAAAACCTTTTTTGTTGAGCAGCTAGCTGTGAGGGAAGTACAGCTGTTTGCTAAGGGGATTTAAGCTGTTGGGGAAAGCAGGTGTATGGGACAAATGTGATCTGGACAATAGAATGAAATGTAACTGATGACTTTTCAGTTCTTTAGCCATTTCATATGAAGGAAATGTCATCTAGCAGCTAGACAGCTAGCTAGGATCCTGACTTGGTTTCCTTTTCAGAGTCAATGAGGATTTTTTTGTGATACTAGACAAGTTGCGTTTTTTTTGTCTTGCACTTCTTTTCCTCATCAGTTAATGAGAGATGGTACTATTTCCCAGCTGATTTTGGACAACCTGGTTTTGGACTTGCCTTTCATACCCTTGAGGAATGTATGCAGTTAGGGATCTTTTTTTCCTTTATTTAGTCTTAGGCTTCAGAAGTCTTAGGCAAAATTTTGGAATTTCAATTCTTTTCTGTATGTGTCTTTTCTGGAGTTGAATTTCTGTTTTTCATCTTGGCACTTTATCTTCAGTCCAGGTAGTTTCTCCTCTTAATTTAAAGGAAATCATACTGCACTGCTACAATTAATGCATACCATTTCTTTTAAAACTTTTAGTGCTTTTTCTTATGGAGCCTGCAAACATGCCAGTCATTGTTGATTCATACCAGTCTTCTTATATGTATTGCAAAACGTTCTCACAAAGTTAGTCACCAGAGGGCAAACTGCTCATGCAGATTTAGTCAATACAGCCAAACTTCCTGCTTTTTTTTTAAAAAGCCTAACAGTTTGAGTGAGTTTCCATGTAGTAATAATTAAACAAGAAGTTTAATGACTGTTGTATTCAGAGATTAAGAAGTTACAGTTTTACGCTGAATGAGATGGAGTTTTTAAAAGATAAAATTTTAACTGTTGGACTAATTTGTAAGCATTGGGGGGAAAATACCCCTTTAGTTAATCTTTTTCCTTGTTATCACAATAAATAGCCCTTACTAAATAAGTGATTAAATATCACTTAACTATTAGTCAGGGAGAAAAAAGTAGCTTAAAACTGTTTTCAGTAGGAATGTCTTTATCCCTAGTTTTAAGTAGATGAATCTCTTTTATGGGGGCAGATATCTGTATCTGGAGATACAGATGTGGCCTTTCTTGAAAAGTCACCTGAAATAACTGCACCTCTAGCAGTTGAACCTGTAAGATTTTCTTCCTTTCCTTTGCAGACAGCGTAGGCTGTTGACTGAATCTGGCACTGAAGATTTAGGAAATGACAAGACAGGTTATAGTGCTGTAATAATTAATCCAATCTGTGTGGATGCATTGTAACTGTCTTTTAATTATGATAAAAGGATCAGAGTACAGGAAAGCACAAGATTACTGCCCTAATCTCCTGGATTAAATCACAAGTCATTAAATACCATCTAGGTAAGATTTGTTTGCTGAAAATTTCTCCTTTAAATAGCTACTCTGTCTTGATGTGAGGGTGCTGGGGATTCTAAATGCACCATGGTTGATAGTATTTCTAATGAATAGGCCCCCTCACTATTAAGTAATATTAAGTTATGCCTTCTTAATTGCAACATTGTAGGGATGACATTTGCACATTGAGCTGAATAGAGAATATTTATTTTCTTTAGAGAATTTCTTTAAAGAACTCATTAGCCCCCTAGTGCTTCAAGAAAACAAGTAATTTACCATCTTGACATTTGTGTGAGTCAGAGGTTGTTCTTGTTCACTGTATATACATAGATAAGAATCTAAAGCACAAATGTCAAACATCCACAGATATTGGTATCAAAGTATCAAGGTATTGGTCAAAGTATCAACGTTGAGAAGTCTTGGAACTGCAGTCCTTTCTTCATCTCTCTCCCCCAAGACATAACATTTTTTGATACTTTAAGCATTAAAAGTACTCATCTCCCTAACTCTATGGAACTGCAAAGGTATTTAATGCTTCTGTTGCTGAACCTAAGAATAACTTTGAACATTCTGAAAATAAATACTATAAATACATTACAAAAGTCTTGTCAAAATTCTGTAGCAGAGAAAGTTGGTAGAATTTGGTTCTCTTTAATTTTTCTTTGGAATCTTCCTTGGGGTTGAAGCAAAGCCAAGAACAGAAAGGAGCTTTGCTTTGCTTTGCTTTGCTTTGCTTTGCTTTCTGTAAGATTCCAGTTGCATGTTTTGAATGTCTTTCATTCTGTCCAGTAAGGAAGTTAAGGGTCCTCTAAAAGAGAAGTTCTGTGACTTGCATGCATTATGAAGTCATTTAAAATTAAATAAAGAGGTCAGATCACAAGTGTAAAAAATTGATTAGATCAGGCACTTCTTTATTTCAAACTGCTTGACATTTCAGGCTCAGTGGAGGATTTTGCCATCCTGTAATGCACCCCCAATCTCTTGGTATAAATAAATGCAGTCATGTGGAACTGTTAACTGTTACTGGGCCAAAGCATTTGGAAACCATGGATCAGGAGTGTTGATTCTGAGCTGTTGGGTTGCAGTGAGGTTGGACCCAAACACTCTGTCATGGTTGATCAGAAGTGCTGAAGCTGAACAAGCAATCTGATTTGGGTCTTCTGTAGAGTCCTTCTTCTGAGATTGCCCTTTTCTTGCTGCAACAAAAGCAGCTCTAGTAATAGTCTTCAGAACATAATGCAGGATTTTTTCTTTCTCTTATGAGTTCAGGCTTCTGATCAGACAAATATTGCAGGAAGCTCTGGTTTGTATATTTTGTATATATTTTGTATATTTTAAGTACTAACCACATTGTAGCTGTTTATTACTTGAATAAGTGAATGTTATGATGTGCTAGGTTAATGATCCCATGTATAAGGAGGAACCTTGGAGCTTTCTAAACATTTATTTTGTATTTATGTACATTTATTTACATTAATAGTTTGGCAGCATTGCTAGCATTTTCATTAGGTTTCAGCTCCTAAATAACTGGAGCTTTTATATTTTGGGTTTGGGACATTTCTGTCCAGCTCTGTGAAAAAGGTCCCATGTAAGTGGAGAGCAGATTATGTGCAAAAAATAGATGTCTTGGGGGCTTAGTAAGTATTAGAAATGACCAAAAGTACACTGTACATCTCAAATGCTTTAGGATTGCTTGAAGTAGACATGGTGTTTACTGGAAGCTCAGTAGAAGCAATAGAAGATTCATTTATTTTTTGGTAATTCTGTAAGTTATAGGCTTTGCTCTTTTAACAAAAGATGCTGGAGCTTTGCCTTCCATCTTGTTTTTTGCTTCAGAGTAGGAAAAAAAAACCAAAACCAACAAAACTTTCAACACTTTAGAGGGTGTTTGTGGAGGTAAATACCAGTCTGGCTCATTTCCAGGCTGAGAAAGAAATACGCTGTGCTATTTACCTTGGTGTTCTAGCAATGTTTAGTATAGCATTACTGCTCTTCATAGACAAGCTTTCGTTCTTCTCTGTTGACATGTCTTACCCTGCAATATGTGAAGAAATAGGAAGTTGATCCCAGTGTAGGTAAATGCAGTCTTTCACCATGACATTTATTGTGCCTCAGCAAAGTCAGTGCTTAGCTTCAAGTTGTCAGCAGAACTGGCATCTGCCAAAACACTTTGAACAGCAATTTGAAAACTAGTTTGACAATGCTGGTAATTTTTTTTTTTCTCTTGAGATTCAATAATATCTAGAGAAAATTGTGATAGGTATAAATAATCCCAAAAATGCAAACACATATAATGAATGTTGACATCTATTCAATTGACACAGATAAGTTAATGTTTAGAAATTGCTCAGGCATTATTCTTCATTCTGCACTGCTTCTGTTAGTGTCCATAATTATTATTTCAAAAGAGTTAAAATTGCTGTATAACTGAAAACTTTTGACCGTAAAGGTTTAATTTAAGATAGACATAGCAGTGACTTGTTTTGCTAATCAGCACATGAAAATCATAGCTGATATGTGGCTGCAGCTAGTTGGAGGTAACTGTGTGTGTTCCAATATTAATATTTTCTTATTTTTTCTAAATTAGCTCTTAAATCTATGCACATCTGAATTGTAAAAAAAAGTAACTGAATCTAAAATCAAGATGGTTGCCAGTATTCTCCAAATCAATATATTTGTTAGCTGTGGGTAGCAGTAGGTCTCCAGTGCATTTTAGTCCCTTTTTTTCTTCCTCTCTTTTTTCTTTCTTTCTCTTTCTTTGAAAGGGTCCTGGTGTGCTTTAGTTGAGGGAAAAATATATAGGAATATTCATCTAATAGGTTTAGAAATGCAGAGTGCTGGAAGCTTTTGTAACAGAACCAGTTTTTCTTGGTATTAATGAAATGAACTTTTCTTCATGTAAAGGTCAGATTTCATGTATTTGTTCCCATTTGAGTTCTTTTTTGACAGAAGGAAAGCTATTTTGCACTTGATTTATAAGATATTTATTGTGAGTTAGTACTGCATAAACATCTGACATTGTGAACAGCACTGTGTACTGCTGACCATGCCTTGATGAAAGGAATTTTAAGATACTTATTCTGGTCTTTTCTGCAGGTACTGTAACAAAGTAGAGAATGTCCATTTACAGGAAAGCAGGAGTAATTATTTTAACTTGAAGCTGTTTTCTGTAGATAGAGTGGTCAGTTGTGACTCCATCCATGCACCTGGGCCTGAGAAATTAATTGTGACTTACAGGGAAGGGAAACTTACAGCTCATTCACTTAAGACTTCTGAAGGTGATACTGTCAGGAAGACTTGAGAGTATCTTCACTTAGGAGACTTCAGAAAATAATTAAAGTACTAAATCTTGTATTCTCTTATGGCAGCTTGTTCTTTAGTTAGGCTTAGCAAGGTGTTCAAATTAAAGTCTGGCTGCTTTATATTAAAAAAAAAGCGGAGAAGATAATTGTGTTGATGTGATGACATGTAATTTATAAATATTCAAGTTGAAGATGATTTCTGTGAAATTTTTACTAACATTTTATTATCATAAAAGCAGTCTTTTTTACTAACAGTAGTGGTAGCTCTAAATAAATACAAAGCATTTGAAAACTTCTTATTCAACTAAATAATCAATTTTAATTTCCTATATTTGTCAACCTTCTGAGAAATTCCTAATGTTTGTTGTATTCCTAAACCATGAATAGGCAAATGAACTAGAAGACAGTAAGTGTCCGACAAACAGGACAAATACTAAACTTCATTATTTTGTACGTGTGTGTAGGTAGCCTCTAGATTTTTTTAGTTAACAAAAATAAGTTCTAAATTTCATTATTAAATGTGAACAGTGACTAAGAATCAGTCTTTAAACATGTTCACCAAATAATAAAACATTTTGGTTAAAATGAGTCCTTGTGAAACAGAATTAGAATAAGTCTAATTAGAATAAGTCTAAAATCTGAAAACTCTTTCTAGAGCTGCCAGGTTAGAACCTATTTCTTCCATTTCTCTTTTCTTAGCAAAACTCAAAGGAATTCAGGCCCTGAAAATTGAAGAAAATCATAAGGTACTGTGAGTTTGTATTCTTGAGCAGGTGGAGAAGTCCCATGTTCTGTTGTGTCTTCTCCATCAGGTTTGAGTCTGTGTAAGCAACTAGCTCAAAGGGTTGAGATGTTTGCTGGTTTTTACCCAGCCTTCTTTTTTGTTTTGCCAGAAGGAGCTTTGGCTTCTGGACTCTCAGTGGAAGAAGCACTTTAGCTTGGGCATATATCTGGGCCACCTTCTTCCCTCTCGTTCCTCAGTCTCTGAATGACTCAGAGTTGGGTAGGTGGAGAATTTAAAGTGACATGGCATTTACTGTGTCCAAAAGAGACATCTTTCTCCCCCTTGTGTTAGAAAACTCTTTTTTTCTTTTATATTGTGCTTTATATTGCATTTAGCAGGGTAGTGTATTCTACTAAGAACACGAGCACCTTTACAAGACAATCACGTATAACTGAATTATTGAAGAGAAAGTTTCCTGAGTTCTGAGTGTACTTGCAGTTTCCAGTTGGTTGGATGAAACTAGTAACAAATTATCATTATGGCTATTCTGTGATGTTCTGACTCTCCAGGTGCACAGCTTTCTTCACTAGAACATGTCTATAGTAGTATTTAGTATCACTTATTAAATAGAGGCTTAATATAAAGTTGCATTTAATGGTTAAGTGCAGTTCATTTTCTGCCCTTTGCTCAAGGGAAAGCAAGTAGGAGGCTTCCCAACTTCTTTCCCCGGTTTTACTGCTGATCAGGGAAACAGAGACTATAAAAGTTAGCTTCTCTTTCCACTGTGTAAGTTGTGCAGCCAGGTATTAACAATTTTTCAGTTGTGCCCTGGCCTATTAGCAGGAATATACAGTGGTACAAGAATGAATTTGTTGAAAATTTTATGCCTTCATGACCTATTGAAGAATGGTATTCTTCTGCAGTGTTATTAAGTCATTTTTCTTCTCCTCTTAAATTAGTGTTGACATTCTGTTACTGGATTTGTTCTTGTCTTCCAATTGGAACATAACAGAAAAAATTTTATCGCTGGTATATTAAAATTAGTAGTTTAAATACTTTCCTTGAAGTAGAATTCAACTAGAAAGATTGTAATGTAAATCAGTGTATGATTTAATTTTGGTTTCGTGTATGAAAAAGTGCTTGTGGAGCATTCAAAGCATCAGGAGAATGCAGAAGATAAGGATGAGTGGAAATCACAGCGAGAAAAGGGCAAACTCCCGAGGAAGAGGAGATACTCTTGTCTATCTGCGTCAGTACTACAATGGAAAACAGCTCTTCACAGTTCTGCCTTTAGTGAGCATTATAATGCCTTTTCAATAACTGCCTTGTGACACTGGTGATGCAAATTTTGTACAATGTGGGGAGAGGTGGGAAAGCTGTTTGATATTAAAATGTCAGTCCTGACCAGTCCTGGTGGTTTGGTTTGGTTTGGTTTTGTTTGGTTTGAACAGAGCATTTTTACAAAACTGGGTGCAGGTTTGGAACTGGCATTTTGCTAATTCTTTAGCTATAGATTTTTACTCCGATTCAGCTCAGGTCAGCCTTAACTAGAAGTTATTGATAAGGGATTTCTGTTTGCCTATGGAAGATAAGCAGGCTTTATAATCCTGTTTCTATTGAATACTTCATAAAAATTTCAGAATACTCGAAATGAAGCATTTGTTTTGAACTTTAGCAAAGAGATAGATCCGTATAGATGGAACTGGAGTGCTCAACATAACCAATAAAGGGTTTGTGATGTGGAAAGAAGTTACTTGTTTTGCTTATAAGATAATTTAATCATCCTACTTGAAGACTTGAGACAAAGCTTAGGTATAAGTGTAGATGAGCTAGTTTTTGACAAGGGTTGGAGCACAGACTTCTACCAAGAGGGGATGTTGTGTACAAGAAAACCACTCAACAGTTTTACAGCAACAGAAAAGGTGAATAGAAAATAATTCACCAGTTAAAAGCCCCAGACAGAAGCACTCAGTTTTTTGATAGTTTATAAGTTGGGCATTTCAGAATGTGCTGCATTCCTTAGGCAAGTGGGCATTTACTCTTACTGTTTTGTATTTGTTGTGGCTCTTTTGTCCTAGTGGATGGCACACAGCAGCTGATGAAAAAGAAAGTAGTCTTCAGTTTGTTCTCTGGGACAATTGTGGTTTTTCAGGAGTTTTTCTAGTGTCCTCTAATCTGCCTGCTCTCTTGTAGAGTGACAGCAGAATAATATAAGGTGTATTCTTTTAATGCACTTGGCTAATATCTTCAAATGATATTCAACTGGCTGAGTTATAAAATAGAATTTGCTTTACATTGATTTTAATAGTGTTGTGCCTGAGACTTTTATAAATGGTGCAAACTGCAGGTTTTAACCAGGAATTAAAAGTGGGAGTCATGCACTGGATGGAGTGATAGGTTGAGATGGGAAAGTTAGGATTAGACTTAGTTTCTTTACATGGCTGATACTGCTCAAATTTAAATCACAGAAGCAGTAGTTGGAAACTTTTCTACCAAAAGTCCAAGTTGCGTACTCAGATGGTGGGACTGACTCTTGCTGTAAAGATGTGAAGAAAGCTTCTAGAAGAAGTCATAAACTAGTGTAGTAAAACCAGTTTGATCACCTAGCCCATCTGTAGATGTTACGGGATTTCTGGTACTCTTTTTTTTGCATCTGGTGTGGGCTACAGAAATTGTTTTGAGAATTAAAGGCAAATAAATTCAAGGAATTGCTTCATCTTTTCAAAGAACAAAGGGAAAATTCTCATTTCACCGTTGTCTACCACATGAGATACCAAAAGGAGGTGAAATACATATGCTTAAAACCTGACAATTGCACTGCAAATACAAAAAATAATTAATGTTATCAAATACTCTTTTTGCTGTTGAGCTAGATTTGCTCCTAGAAGATTCTATAGAGGTTTTAAAATAATAACATAAGGTTTGTCAATATGTTGGCATACCAGTAAAGCACAAAACATAAATGTGAGTTTTCTAGGGTTAAAATAAGTTATAGGTAACACTGATATTAATATTTGTATTTTTCCTTTTAATTATTCTCCTTCCTTCTGAGAAGTGAGACCTTAATTCACAGATTATCAAGTATAGCTTGGTACCCAATAGGCATGAAGGATCTGAGGCATGTACCTTACCTTGGACTTGTCTTCTTTCAAGAATTCTTATAATGCTGTCAGTCTAACTTAGCCTCATAGGCTATGGCTCCTGCCTTAGGAAGGTACTCATGATTGATCTCAACTCAGAATGGATCATTACCTTATTTTTTTTTTTAAAGGTTTGTATGAAAGCCTGTATTATTCAATTTGATCTACAGAAATGCACAAAAGAAAATGGGGAATCTGAACAGAAAAGCCTTCATCTAATGAGAGACTGAGCTTGGGATCTCTGTGTTGCAGATGGCAATAGTTTGTGCTACTATGTCTGCAGGTGTCTGCTGGAAACAGTTCCCTTGTAGTAGGCAGTTCTTTGTAATGCCCGTATCCCTCTACCTTCTTCTGTTTCCTGGTTTAATTCAGAAGATGACACATCTGTCAGTGTGGGAATACCTTACAGAGTGCAGTACAAAGTGGTTAAAATAAAGCATCTGTATCTCTGATAGATTTCTGAGAAGCAGTTTTAATCCCTAGGATACAATTCATTGCCTGTCTTGTATGATCAGTGAAAAGTATTCCTTTCAAATCAGCTGTTCTCTGGTAACCTTTCTAAATTCTTGAAATTGAACCCACAGTGTTCAAGAACTGTAAAACCGATATTAGGAAGGTTCTCTGAGAGGCAGATGTGCATTAACATGTTGAGCAGCACACTCCTACTGTTTTTTCACTGAGAGAATATAAGTGAAACCTTAACAATTTTTATACTTTGTTCATGTGGAAAGTAATTTCCTGTCATTTTTTTCCATGTAGATATAAATGGTAAATGTGAACTGCATTTTTGAAGGATTTTTCTGCATCTGTGCTGTCTGGTGTTAAAATTGATTGGGCCTTTTCTTTAACTCTAATAATGAGATTTCAAAACTGTTTTCATTTCTGACTGAAGCTTTCAGATATGTTCACGCTTGAAATGTACTGGGCTATGAGTAGAGTAACTATTTTTTTTCTGTATGTATGCTTATTACCTTTCCAAAGAAACTGAAAATTAATCTTAACTCTAACCTGGCAATAGTGTATGTGATATGGGACTGCTCCATGATTAAAAATTTAGGGTACGGTTAATTTTCCGGGTACTGACAGACAAATTGTGAAAGATATAGGAGCTAACTGGAACAGAATCTGTAGAGAAACTGTGCTCCCTTTTGAACATTGTTAATATTTAATTTTAATTTTAGTTCAGCAGCTTGTATCTGTCTCCCCTGGACATTCTAGGGGAATTGCAGCTGTAGCTTGTCTTCTACCAGTATCCAGTGAAGTGAATATACAGACCTCTATCCACAGGGCTAAAAAGATGAGAGAATTGTGTAAAATAAAAAATAAAAATTTGAGAATTTATACTGAATCTTAGGATTCAATTTAAACATATTGCCAAAAAATTGAGTTGCTGTTTATTTTCAACTGGCCAGTATTTCACATAATTCCTGTCAAATTTCTTGAAAACATTAAACAATTGTATTGTATTCACTTATGCAGGGTAGGCATCTGAGTTGGAAAAGCACACTACTCTCTTGGAGCACAGCAAAGCTATTCAGTAATCAGTAAATTTAAAAACAATTTTGTCTGCATGAGTTGGTGATAACATGTGATACCACTGGTGATGAAAAGTTATTAGGAAGCCTGAAAAAATTCTTTACTCCCTAGTGCTCTAGTCACAATAATAAATCTAGGTCATCTTCATTAAAACTGAAAAAACTGGTTGCAAATTTCAATTTTGTTTTACCATGGCAGTAGTGTTTATGGAATTTCATTGTGTGGATTTTCCACTATTTAGGCAGTAGGCAATGTAATTTCTGTGTGCTTCAGTCAAAGATAGAGCTGTGAAAAGTGAGGCACAGAGTAACTTCCTTAAAATGAAAGGAGAAGAGGGGGACAGGTGCTTCATCCAGCTCTGTCTAAGGAGTCACCCTACTTGCACACTATGAACTATGCCTTTTATTGGCATAGTTCAATGTACATTGATCTTGTCCAAGATGGTGATCCTGAGCAAGTAGCATGGGAAAGGAAAATACGTAGCTGAATAGATTGTGTGGAAAAAGGCGAAGATTCCTTTGTGAAAGGATGAGTGCTGGTTCCTCTTCTCAATGCGGAGCTCGTGGGCTTTTAAGGGAAGTTTCTTGCTTGATGCAGGAGAGCGAGACACGTTCTGATGACAAATGTATGTCCAGTCTGAAATCCTGCCTTGCAGAGAACTGCCTCTTTATACCTGGATGTTGAATTTTCTGTCTTCCTTTTAACTTCTGGTGTCATAGAGAGGAAGAATTTATGAAAAAATGTGAGTGCAGGTTAAAGCAGGGCGCACAGAACTCATTGAAGTTTCTGTATGGATGCAGGCTTTTTACTCACAAGGTAAAATCTGGAATGTTGTGAATAAAAGTCTTCAGGTAATGCTTCTGAAGCATGTAAGCATGTACAAACACATCAGGGTTTTTTCCTTGATCAGATGGCCCCAAAAATAACAAATTTTGGATTTGTTGAGAGTGAGCAGCTTTAAGAAGAACTGTTCTTCTATTTTCTTTCTGAACGGAAGCTCCTCTAGTAAAAGTTCAGATTTTCTTGCATTCATCAAAGCAAAACAAGGAACTACCAGAGAGGTGGAAGTGCAGAACTCAGTCTAAGTGGCAGTGGGGAAGAGTTTTTTTGCCTGAGGTTGTAAAAGGCATGCTTGTCCTGTAAAACCATGTAGGAGGTAATAGCTTCTGGGAATACTGTTGCTTGGTTTTTTGGTTTTTTTTTAGAGCAAAATATATTAGTTTTTAACTCTGAGAGCAACTTCTTTCCAAAGATTGTTCATTTGTCATAATTTGATGGAATAGATTTTTTTTTCTGGTTTCCATATTCTGTTGTATGATTGTGGCTTTCTTAGGAGAGAGAGGAAGACTGTGTGTATGTGTGCACAGCCATTTATTTATATTAGTTTCCCTTATAGTGATGCTGAGAGCCTCCTGTTTGGGCAGTTTCCATAGAAGTAAGTGACAACTATCCCAATCTCAGTAGAAAGAGGATGTATTCTCATTTCAAGATTTATTCCTGGACTGAAGACACTCTCCTTTCTCGGAGTAACTATCTGGAGCATTTTATTCTTATTACCAGTTATTGTAGGAAATAAGAATGTTTAATCAGTAAAATGCCTCTTCATCTACTTTCAAACTTATTTCTAACAACATATACGAAACACTTGACAGAAAAACAAAATGTGTTCATCTCTAACTGGAGTTCTGGATGAACATTTGCAAGAGGACATTCTCTACTTTATGCATATTCTGTCCATAATTTATTTTCTTCCCCTGGTAAAAGCTCATTAAACATGTAAGGACATCATGCATCTCTTTAAAAAGGGAAGGGAAACGTGTTCAGCATGGCCTGAAGTGTGCCCTCTACTACCTCAAAAGTTCCAATTAGAAAATTTCTCCTTCGCTAATAGTGAGATAAAAATTTATCAGTTGTATTGTTTTTGACTGTGAATGAATAGGAGATTGAGATGTGAAAACAAAAGAGGGAAGATGGGAGCACCATAATACTGGAGACATTACTAAAATGTTGGATCTTTTGATGCACTATCCTGTGTCAGGGCCACAGTGGAAGGTATTGACTCTTGCAGAGATTCCATTAACCAGATTTTTCTCAATTTAGAAGGCTTCTTGGTAGAAATTTATTTTTTTAACCTGACACAAATCTTTTCTTTTCCTCTGTTGCATTGGTGTAGAAAAATTAATTTTTATCAGATGCTTTATTCTGAGTTTTAGTTCAAGTTCTTAGAAATAAATCTCTATTTCCATAGTTCTAGGCAAATCAAACTAGAAATTTCGTCAGTGAGTTCTGTTTGGTGCTGTCTCTACCATGCAGGTAGGTATTCTGCATGTCAGTTTACATCTTAGCTGCCAACAGGTTTTCCCTTTTGGAAGGTGCAATTCAGATGTGGAACATAGGAAATAGACATCACAAAAGTGTTTAGTTAAACAGTAAAGGGAAGAAAAAAACAATTCCCACTTGTATAAGAGTATCAACATAGAGTATTAAGTTGGACTTCCATTCTCAAGAAAATCTCCTTTCTGAATACATAAAAAGGCAGTTTTAAGTTTAAAGCAGTTTTTCCATTGATAACAGTAATAAAAGTAAAACTTTATATTTTACTGTTTGCTTTTCAGCAGCGGATTGCAATACATATTGCACTACTTTAATAGCTTTTAAACTCATTTCATAGTATTTAAATATTTCCATACACGTAGTTTCCTTGTAGTTTTTTGCATTCTGCTGTGAATTTCTCATTTAAATTACCTCTAATTTTTTTTCTTCATTTCATAAATGGTACTTGTGTTTATTGTGTTGATCACACAATACAAAAATTTTAGCAGATCAGAATTTTTATGAGAAGTTAAGAATTACCAGAACTGTTTGGTTATAAAATTCTGTTTCAAAAGTAAAATTTTCATTAGCTGAGAGATGAGAATAGAGATGGAAAAGAGGATATCAGTCACTGTCATCACAAATGCAATAAATCTCAAAGCAAGATGGTAGCTCTGGAGAATAATAATGGAGCTATACCTAACATTTACTGAACTAAACAAAATTAATGCTTGGTTAATACTGATTATCCAATATTTTCTATGTGAGAAGAAGGAAATGTTTTATAAATACACTTTCTTTAATTCATCAGTTGCCATACCCTAGTTTTGAGTGTAGAATATGGACTAGAATACATTTTGTCCCAAAGTGTAATCATGCACAAATATTTGTATTGGAGAAAAGCTTCAATCTTACATTTATTCTCCATGTACTTTTAGTGCTTGTGAAAGGGGAACATGTTGAAATTATTGAGAGAAGTTAGATATTGCATGTGTGTTTTAGAAAAATCCAGATATATTCTCCTTCAATTCTAAAGTCATTCTTATTGTGGAATGTTGCAAGGATTGCAAAAACCTATGCCCAGTCTGTTTAAAGTTTGTCTATTTGTATTTAAGTATCTACAGAAGAAGGCTTCCAAGCTATTGGTAGTCCTTCATGGTAATGTTTTACTCAGCAAGAGCACAGGCATTCTGTCAATTCTCCATGATATGATGTCATCTTCTAGTGGGATTGTGTTCTAGCCTAGCTGCTCATCTGCCCTAAATATAGTGTTTTCACAGTGTCCTTGAATGCTGACTGTATTGGCTCAATTGTGACATTTTTTAATGAATTTACCTTCTTAGTGTGAGTTATTGTTTCATACACAGTTCTCCTTATTGTAATGCCTGAAATGGAGAAAGCAATCTGATTAGCATCTGCTATGGGTGGTTTGTTCTTTCTTTCCCCAAGGTAAGTCCTACAGGGTTGTTACTAAATACGTTCCTTTATTCTCTAGTCTATATTTGTTAGTGAAAACTACATCACCAGAGTATACCTTGCCTTTAGAGAAGATACCTGTAATACTTGCAGTGGGTTTAGTTTCTGTAGGAATCCATCGGAGAGAATTGAATTGACTGTGGGGAAATCTATCACCTGTGCTATGCAGGTGAGCTTCACCCTTGCTTTAGGCAATTTAGGTGTGTTCTGCATGGTTCTCTTCAGATGCCTTCTAGTACCAAGTTGGCAGATAACACTTACCATGAAGATAAGATCTGACATCTCACCTGAAATTTCTTTCTGAAAAGCCAGGATAAAGGTTTGGACAGGTTCCATGTGCTACTGGCAATATGATGATGACTGCTATATTCAGCACTAGCTGTAGTTCCCTGAGGGTTTGGACTATCAGCATTGCTGTAGAGCATCCATGACAAAGTTGAATGTAGTTCAGGCCAGATCATCACCATCAGCTGGGCTGCAGCCTCCCTTACAGATCTCTTACTTAGAGATCATATTTACCTGTAGGTTGTGAGTACCTATAGGTTGTTATCTCCTGTGGTTTTCACATTGATTTAATGTTCCATATGCTGTCCAAATATTTTTTTTTTGTTCCTGTTGTTGAACACTAGCATCAGGAATACAGTTTTAGTACTACAGGTAAATCTGTCTGCAATTAATGAAAACTGCTTTATGTTGAGAGGGATTCTTGTCATTGACCAGACTGCTGCATATTTTACAGAATCATAGACTGCTTGAGATCAGAAGGGGCCTTTGGATGTCATCTGATCCAAGCCCCCTGCTTAGGCAGAGCCACCTACAGCTGATTGCTCAGGACCATATTCAGATGGTTTTGAGTAGATCAAAGGACTGCAACCCGCCTGGGCAACCTGTGTCAGTGCTCCGTCGGTGTCATAGTGAAAAGTGTTCACAGGATCACAGAATATATGGATATGGAAGAGACCTACAGGGATCATTGAGTCCAAGGATCATTCTCCTGGTTCTGCACAAGACCATCCCTGACAATCACCTGTGCCCAAGAGCATTGTCCAAACGCTTTTTTGAAATCTATTGGGGTGCTGCTGTGGCCACTTCCCTGGGAAACCTGTTCCAGTGCCCAGCCACCCTCTGGGAGAAGAACCTTTTCCTCCCTAACCTAACCCTCCTCTGGCACAACTTGAGGCTGTTCCCTTGAGTCCCTATGTTTCTTCATATTTGCATAGATGCTCACATGTTTCAGTTTGTGCCCATTGCCTGTATTTGAAGGAATGTGGTAGTTAGGGAAGGAGCAGGATGAGCAAGTAGTCTAAGCACATACTCTAGGCATTCCAAAGTAAACATTTGTGAAGAAGGAAAGAAAATAGAATTAGATTTTTAATAGTTCACATTGCTTCAAGGAATATTCATTGCTTCCTTGGGCTATCTATTGTGTGTTGAAGTCATTACATAGAAAGAATATTGTTTTGAAGTTCTGTTTGCTTTGACACAGTCATGTGTCTAAATGCATAATGGTGTCACTAGCCAAATATATCTTTGAATTTCCATTCTATGCTGCATAGCAGTGTTCCATTTTGCTTAACTTTTATGTCTTAGAAGTCAGTCAAGCACAAGTGTACTTCCTGAAAAGGATGAAAAGTTTGTTTTTTCTTTACTGTCCAGGTGTCAGAGGTCACATGACAGGAAGCAACAGGAGAATTTTTGCTTCATACCTGCCAAAATTTGAAGCAGGAATAGATTTAGTTGAGGTTTTAATGGTAGCAAACAACTATTCATCCTCTATGCTGTTTACAAGAATTGTAATACATTAAATAATTAGGTTAGCTATAATGAAGGATTTCAGAAAACAATTTGCATACAATTACTGTGCTACACAAAGTAAAGAATTTGTAGCTTGTCATATGGCAAGCAGTTACTTTGGGTAAAATCAGTATTTGGCCAAGTTCTCACTATCTCAGTTTTTCCTGGCAGAGAATTAAAAGCAGTGTCCCAGTGTTATGTCTTGTCATTTCCAGGAGCTATTGAAGCAATTTTATAAGAACAGGCAAAAGTTGTTGTATAATTTGCATACAACAGGCAGAGATACCAGCCATGTGAAAGAGTACTTATGTCTATTTGTCTCCCTCAAGGACTCACCAGGATTCTCAATCCTGGGTGTTTCTCATAAAGGAGCAATAAGGTAGATGACTGACACTCTCCAGGTTACCTACAAAAGATGTAACTCTAAAATGTGACACTAGAAAACAGCTAAAATCATTTTAGGTTTGTATTTGACTGACTTTGAGCAGGGATGTATTGTGCCCTAGAGAGAGGTCAGGTTAATACTTTAGCATTGTGTTTCCTGTAGAAAAGAGTTTAATGAACTTTTAGGTAGTGTTTGGTAACTGAGAACATAGGTTAAATTGACCAGCTGTTACTCATCTTTGCATTTGCTGCTGTGGCATGTTGGAGAAATTTCACGCTCATTTTGTTTCAGATTGTTCTAATTGTTTCTTTTTCATGCAAAGCATGAGAAGGCTCTCGCAATTAAGAGAATGCCCTCTCTAAATTAAATGTAAACCCAGAGATTTAATCAAACTAAGCCCCAAAATACATTCACTTGTCTTCATTGTGGTGCCTTGAAGGGTTAGCATGTTATTTCATAACTGAGTTGAAACAGGACTTCATTGCAAGTGGTGCCCAAGGTACCTACTGAGTTGTCTTTATCTCTTTCCTTGACTGATTTGCATTTGATAGAATTTTGCAGTTTGTCCTGGATTGCCTGTCTTGGGATAGTTGAATAATAAGCTGCTTAAAAATCCTGATAATTTGCCTTTACATATGTTTTCTGGAGGTGTTTGAGGTCACAGGGCTAATTCTCAGATTCTCAGGAAGAAATTACAGCAAATAGTATTCAGAAAAAAATTTGTCCATGTACAAGATATGGGGATGAAGGTGTTAATTTGAGAGGCTCTGTACAATTATGAAGTGGTACAGTCCCTTGGCAACTCTTACATTCTTCGATGGACAGCAGAAAGGCTGCACCATATGCTAACGGAATAAATAGCACTTCCTCATTATGGGAAGCTGTAGCATCTTGGTGTCAGCTAATTTGAAAAATGTCCAGAATGAAGTCATGCACCATAAATGAGAGCCCTCTTGAGAAGCCAATTGCCAGCTCTTACACAAAAACACTTTCTAAAATCAAAGTTGCTTCAGGGATCAACGTGTTAGTTGAAAAGTGCCCTGAAGCTGACATATATTGGAGGGAAAATCAATGTTTTAGCTACAAAGTCTCTTTGGAAGTGTTATAAGGAAAATACTGTTCACTTTTTCCCTGTACCTAGAATTAAATGGAAACTTATCCTTAGAGGTATGTGTTTGTGCAAGTGAATTATGTAAGGGACTGATAAGTATAAAATCTAGCCTTGGCATAAATTTGATTTTAATTTTCAGTAATTTTTTTTCAATTGTCTATATAGTTTTAAGTGCTTTGTAATTGAGAAAATAATTTTTATTAGTATCTAAGTGTTTATTTTCTGTTGTTCTGTGTCAAGTAATTAAGATCGAGTAAAACAGCAGTAAAAACAGAGCCTATATTCTTGATAAGGTATTAAATACTTATTGGGAACTGTTTTAAACTAGCCAGTTTGGTCAGATAATTGGCTCTGTGAGATAGCAAACTAATCCTGAATTAATGAAATGTTGTCTGTATTTGGTTCAGAAACACTGAAGTTGCTACATGGAAAAGCATATTACTGGTTTTGGGTGAAAAAAATAATATTATCTTTCATTTAAGGATGTTAATTACTGCATGTGTTTATCTAAACATATTTTTGTTGCTGTAGTCTCTTCCCTGACCCCCACAACGATGTAGCCACATGATCCACACGTGACTTGATAAGTAGGGTTAGAAATACTAAATTCTGGTCACTGTGCATTAGGTGTGGGAATGCACTCAAGCAGTGCGGGGTAGTTGTGCCACTTGGTAACCACTGATCCTGGGTGGCACGAAGTGTTACCCTTGTCTGGTTCTAAAGGAGAGCTGACATCACCTTGGCCCTTTTCCAGATGAGCTGAGGGTTGTATTAGGCATAATTAAAGTATCTCTTTCCTGAAGGAGGAAATGTTTCTGTGGGTTCAAGGTATATGCAACTTCTGCACTGAACAGAATTTTAGTGCAAAAGTATCTTGGATTTTATTTGGCTTAAAAATTTAAAAGAATTAAACTACTTATCAAGAGCCTCAGATAATGCCTGCCAGTCCTTTATTTTGAATTCTCTTTTGGTAGACAATGATAGGAACAAATTCTCAGGTGTGTCTGCATTTTTTGTTCCCTGACAGAAGACATTTAAGTGCTTCAAGGTCTGCTTTTTAGGTGTTTCTGTAAGAATGAAGCATTGCTTGCACTGCTTGTCAACCCATTAAGGCAAATTGCTATTGATTGTTTCTCACTTGTTATTCAAAGTTTCCTTTACTGTACATTACTGTCATAGTGATAGAAATGAGAGGGAAAGCAGCTGCACCATGTGCTTTCCAACACAATGAACAAGCATCTTGTGTTTATTTAATGTCTTTTTTGTCATGCAATGGGGAAAGTATTTGCTTATGTCCAGTGTGCAAATGACAGAAGCAATGTCGTATATAATCATTCTCGCACACACTAGAATTTGTTAGTTATAGATGATATTTCACAATGGGTCTCTGTGAAGAACAGGACTTGTCTTCCAGCTCACCAAATGTAGTTGGTGATAACAGGTAAAACAATATAACATTTTTAAATCTCTCTTTAACCTCTGTTGGTTTTGCAGCAGCCTGCCAAAGCAGGTTTCTGTACTTTGATATCTGTGTTGTGGTCCTGTAAGTTCTTTATTCCATGTGGGAAATGTCAGCTTCCTCATTACTAATGGCTTCCTGTTACTAATGTGATAAATATTTTGGATGATTAACAAAAGTTTGTATTGCTTTATTTACTTGGATTTTTAATTTTCAGTTATACAATACATTTTACCAACTATGAAGAATAACAACTTCTAAAATTTCTGTCACTGGTAAAGAGAACTTCTATCCCAAAGTTTTTTTCCCAGGAGACAGAATTCCTAAATTGAGTGGCAGCCAGCACTGGACTTAGGGCTAGTGCAGTAATGAATATGCATATGTTCAAGAGATTATTCTGTTTTCATTACTGGATGCTAATTCTCTTGTTTTCTGTGTGTTTCCATGCCACGTGTTTCCATGGCTTGGACAATACAGGAGATTTTGGAGGGCAGAAATTACAGTTAAGGAACTGAGATATTTATCTTAGGTGATGCTGTAAACTTCACAGCGTTGCCTCTCCAAATTTCCATCTCTTAATGGTTTGAAAATACTTTTTGTTGACCATATCTGCTAGATTTTGCGTTGATAGCTGGGACACATATTTTGGACCTTTACATTCTGACTTCCATCAGCAAACACAGGAATGTGTATTGACCTCAGGTAAGTAAAATAGTTGTAGAAACTTAAGTACTGCACCATACCCAGTGAGAAAATGCTTGGGTGTCCCAGCCTGACAGTTAAATGAGGATATATGTGGTTTATAACTCCTGTAGACATAGAAAAAAATAATAGGGAAGTCACTCCTACTATTCTGGATATAAGGAGAGTAAAAAGCAAGTGCTCCTAAACCTAAAAAAATGCTTTATCCAGATTAATAATAGGTAAATAAGTGTGACTTTATTTTCACAACAGTGAGTAACATTTCCTAACTCAATCAAAACAACGGGGTACTTCTGAGACATAAAACCCAAGCCATGGGTCTTGTACACAAAATAGTTTTGAAGTTCCACTTACACAAGTTTGTGTATATTAGTTTTCAATATGTAAAATAAATAGAGTGATAGACTCTATTTATTTTACATATTAGTAAATATGTAGTGAAGACTTATATTATGGGTTTTGTGGACAAGCAAGTAGGAGTAATGGAAAAATAAGCTGTTTTTCCTAGTTGGCTTTTATTTAGTTTGGCTGTCTTTCCATTATAGAGCTCCTTCAGCTGGTGTTTGAAGTTCTTTATTAGTGTGCCCAGCCAGCCATGTATTCAGTGCTTTAAAAATACAGTCTGAGAGCTTGATCTGCTTAGTTCCACTATATCAATGTTCCTGTTTCTGAAAACACTTTACTGCCTCTCTTCGTTTCGTGCATACAGGGATTCAAGATAAATTCTAAAATGTGTATTTTTTCTTGAAGCTTTTTCTACTGTCTCCTGACAATGCAGAAGCAATAGGAGGAAAACAAAATTCCACATCTTTGTAAGAATTGCCTAACCTGAAAACAAGGGCAGAAAATCATATAACCTCTCAGAAGCTGTGGAGCTCACTGCTGAAATTTCTCCCAGTATTGTTCTTGGGGTTGAACAGATGACAGGATACAGGTTTCTCAGCAGACAGTGAAGTGGCTCTATGTTGTGTTCAGTTTTTTTATATTGAAGATAAAACCATCCTCTGGAGACATCATGTCATGTTTCAGGTTACCACTTTTTCTGTAAATCCCTTTTAGAAGACTTGTACTGTCTACTGATTTAATAGCTGCTTTTATCTAGTATCTTTTGCACTCTAAGCTGGTTTTTTTCTGATTTTGTTTTGGACATCATCTTATAGGTCATACAGAATTATGGTGGTATAGGTTGCTTTATTAGACTTTATGTATTGCTTTCCTCGTTCTTGCCTGTCAAGCAATAACCATGCCTCAAAGTGCTTCAGTTACTGAGTTGTCCAGTTTGCTCTGTAGGTTTCTCAGCCATGTTTTCATTTTGTTAAGTTTGTTTGTATTTGGACCAGTGTTACACCCCTCTCAGTGTCTGGTTCCTGGCTTTGTGTTTGGAAGTTTCATCTGAAGCTGTAGGTGATCAAGCTTTCTATGTTTAGATGACTGAAGTCAAGTTAGCTCAAATGTAACTCACTATAGAGTTTCACTATCAATGTGGACTGGTTTAGGTAAACTGAATTGGAAAGCTTAATTTGCTCTTTCCCTCCGTGGGTGTGGTGGTTTTGGCCACACAGCAGACTGAACTAGGGACAAGATATCCCATCAAAATGCAAATGCCTGGATGAGTTCTGTAGTTCAGTGTATTTCACCAGTTCACACCTTCCTTGAGACCAAAAGGAGGAAGCAATTATACATGGGTTAGCATAGATGGGTACTGGAACTTAATAAACTAATTTCAAACTAAGGATATATTATTAAACTGTCTGACAGTCAATTTAGGAATAAATAGAGTTGTCTTGATTTTGTCATCTGCATCTTAGAATAAAGGAATCTACTAATGGTCTGTTCTTACATATTTTTGACAGGATAGTTCCTTCCAACCAGAGTAATATGGTAGTGAAAGATAAAAATAAATTTATTAATTCCCTTCATTATTGCCAAGAGAAGTTAAAAATATCATAGAAATGACACTTGAGTTCTATTGCATTTAAAATCTTGTCTGGAGTGGGAGGTATCCAGGACTTTTACTAGAAAAGTAGCAAAAAACTTGCCTAGAACACAAAATACACAACTGTCTAGAAACTGATAGCGAAGGGAGACTTATTTTTGACCCTTGTTGGCAACTGATTTGCCTTTAGCAGGAGGATTTAATTTATAATATATTTATTCTTTCAGATAAAAGCATTGTCTATGTTCCCTCTTCTAAATCTAAAATGTTGTCTCCCAAGATATGTCTAGTAAATATTTGGCTGCAAAGAAAAGAATTCTGTGCTTTAGCTGAAAAAATGGAAGAAAATTGTGGAAGATGTGTAGTTGCATTTAGTATGTTTGTTATAAATATTTGACTGTGTCAGACAGACAGTAGTACTTGCATATGGTTTAGAGAGTTACTTCTAAAGGGGAATATATTGAAAACCTTATTTGAGATAATACCAAAACATAAAAATATTTTAAAAGTTTTTCTGTTAAGAAGTTGATGGAGCTGCATGGAGGGGAGGGGGAAAGGTCTAGGTTTTTGACATACTATCTCCTTACTATCTAAGTGTGGAACCATTCATTGATACTAAAATATATATGCCTCTATAGGTAGAGGGTATAATTTAAGAAATTTCCCACAAAGCTGCTGAAGTAACTACATTAGTTGATTTTTGCAGCCAGTTTTCAGATACTGAGAACACAACTGCTCTGAAAATTTATCACTGCTTACTCTAGAGATATATGAAACTGCAGTCAGAGTTTCAAGTGCATTTCTTCTGCAACGGATACAGTTTCAAGGACTCTCTGTTGTTTGTTTCCTCATACGCCCCCAGTTTTTGGTGTGGTTTGTCACACTGGTGTAGGACAGTCGTCTGAGGAGCACGCAGGGAAAGCTGCTTAAACTGCCGCAGCTGTTGGAAGAAATGCTTTTTGAACTTTGGCATGTTTATCTCTTCAAGATGAAATTTTTTAATGATGCAGTCATCTTGTTTTGGACTCAGTTTGACTGGAAAGTACTTAGGTTATTTTTGCATTGGACAGAATCTCAGACTTCTGGCTCATGTAGATAATAGGGTGGGATAGGTTTAGGACTTTTTTCTTGTTTGAGGAATAAAATCATCCTCAACTAGAGATTGAATGAACTAAAGAGAAAACTTTTAAAATTTTTATATAAGAAGAGGGAGGATGGCAAGGCTTACCATTAACCACATAATTGTAAAATGTAAGGAAATGCTGCCTAATTATCCTGTTATAATATTTGGGGACTTTGTTCTAGCTTTTGGTGTATAGATGGTTCAGAGAGAAGGTCTGGAGAAAGAGAGTAGTGGATTTACAGGTCACTTCAGGGTTGTGCTGGGAAATGTCAGATGCTAGAAAACAGACAGCCTGATATTTTCCTTATTTTTGTTATTGCAAGGGATTCATGCACTTGAAATTTCACTGCTCTGCAATAAGACGTGCCACAAAAAGTTGCTTAAAAATACTAATGAAGAGGATGATTGCCCTTTATACTAGATCATAAAATAGTTTAGTTTGATCTTTTAGTCACAAGAAAGACAGAATACCACAGAAATGTTACAGAAGACTGAATTTATTATTTCATTATGTTATTTGAAGTCCTCTATAATATCACAGATGCACTTCTCTGCAGTCTTGCCTTTGCCTGTTCTCTTTTGTTTACAGCCCACCTTGTGCGGTGGAATAGCAGCCCTGACTTGTTTGGGCAGCTGGTTACTACTGCAGTATGGATAGATAAAGAATTGATGCTTTTTTCTTATTTAACCATGTAGAAAGGTTTTGTGGTGTTTGGGAGTTTTTTATTTGTGTTTTGGGATTTTTTTAAATCATTGTTTGTATGTTTCTTTTTTTATTTCCCAATGCCAGTAGTTGGTATAATTCAATATACTGGTTTGCTTTTCTTTCAGTAATTGCAAAAGGTCTGACAGTGGCTGAGGTTTGCTTTTTGAAATGGTCACAGTGTGAGAGACTATGATTTCTATTACAGCCACGTTCTGAAGTGTCTGAAGAAAACATGATATGGTGGCAGTATTATTAGCATGAAAATCTCCTTTTAACTCAAGCAGTTCTGTGACATGCTCTGTCCAGAGAACTTAGATTTGTACAAAAGCATTTGCTTTGCGAAGCAGTGGCAGTGGTTTCTGCACTGAAGCAACCAGGCTAAATAAAATGACTTGTGAAATTAAAGACTGCCATCTCCTTGAAGAAATGCATCTAGTTTTCCTTCTTCCAACCTTTATGCAGCCTTATATTGTCCAGATTGCTTTGGGTCTCTTTGTTAAATGCGCTTTGCATCTCTCAGTTAATTTTGTGCCAGTATCACTTTAGAATGACGACTGTGGGTGTTTGTGGATCCATTAAGCACACTGCCAGGACATGTCCACCATTTGCCACCTCTCCCATTAAACGGCTGTCAGCAGGTTTACAGAGCTGCTTTCTTGCTTTGCATTAATTTCTGCAACTCAGTAGTGCAGTGAAAAGCACCTATAAACAGAGAGCACAGTTCGTCTTGAAATTTTTAAAGGTAAATAGAAATGCCATGAGCAGTTAAGTCATTTTTCATATATAGTCATATCAATATGATTAGCAGGAAAGAAGTGTCACTTCTTTTTAAATTTTCTTTTTTCAACTAACCTTTCTCCTTGAGCTCTGACCTCCAAAAGGAAAAATACTGCATATCTGAGCAAGTGTATGTCATCAGAGTCTTGCATGAGATTGTCTTGTTGAAGTTGTATATAATCCCATGCCCAGATTTACAGTTGGTTCCAAAATGAAAATCTCTTAGGATTAGATCAAACTTTACCCTACCTGAGATAAGCAGTAGGGGGAGTTTAGTGATTTCTCCATGAAAGTCAGTATATAGATGAGTTATTAGTACGAGACTTTTCAAGAGATGTGCTAAAATGCAGAAGGTGTGGTATCTTAATTTGATGGGCTACAGCTAGTTTACTGCATATTAGTGTGGTGTACTTTTTTTTTTTTTTTTTTTTTTTTACTAGAAAATTCTGATTTTAGTCCTTAAGACAAAGAATCTTTTTTTGGGTGAAAATTCCTTTTTACTACTTGAAGCCGTAAAAGCAATAGTAAATAATTAAGGAGCGAAGCACTAATTTTGTATATCCCAGCTCTTATTAAAATAATACTTTGGAAATCTACTGCTGAATGTGTGTGGGAGGCCAGTGCAAGACATGGGAAAACTTAAGTGTATGGACTGGAGGTGTGAAATTGAATCTTAAACTTATTTCAGATAAATTTATGTAAAACTTCACATTGCTTAACCCTATGCTCTGACTTTAATTCATTTTAATTTAACACTCTGGAGCATCCTTTGTAGATGAATTTTGAGACAAATCATTGTGTTGATGAGTTTACAAGCTAATTTGACATGATCAGCATATGTAAAAAGCTGAAAGAAGTTGGTGACTTGTGCAGCATCACCCAGAACACCAGTGTTGGAGAGCTGGATAGCTCCCAAGTGCTGTGATAGAAATAGGTATCTCTGTGCTGGGTGGCCCAAACTTCTAAAAATTACTTAGAATTCTTCTGCTCATTCAGCTTTCTGTGTCTTCTTAGACCATGCAGGACTGAACTCTTCAGAATCTTTGTGCTTTATACATTTGGCTAAATATGTTGAATTGGTCTTTTGAGGGTTGTTCAGTGCTGCTTTTCAGGCAGCCAGTGGTTGATCCCAAACCTGCTAGTGGTAAGCTACCCACTTCCATTGGTCACAGCATATTGGTGAAATAAACATTTTTTAACAATGATCAGGATCTTCACTACCTTCTCTCATAGAAATTTGTGTTCTCTGTTCTATCCCTATGCGGTATTTCTTTTTACCCAACATCTCTATGCTCTCTACAATAAGAATTAGATAAACCTATTCCTGATGCAGGAATAAAATCAAATTTATCTCTAGATATGTTCCAATCCAAGTAGTTTCTAGGCCACTTGAAGATAGCACTATAAAATAATGGTCAACATCTGATTTAAATACTTTGAATTCCTTTCTGCTCTTTAGTAATCATTGCGTTGTTGCTGCTAAAATATTGATGGTTATGAAAATGTGAAAAACAAACCAACATCCAAAACAAAATACAAAAATATCCCTTCTAGAAATGTTTTTGTTCAACTTTCCTGTTTTGTGCTTCATATTTTCTTGTAAACCATAAACTTTTCTGTGATTTTTTTATTGCCTCTCAAAATCTTTGGAGTGCCTACTGCTCCATCTTGCCCAGCATTAGTTAAAATTAAATCAGCTCTAAGGCATGTCTGTTTAACATTTTATGCAGCATTCTTTACCACGTGTCAGTGTATGTTTTGATCATTTTCTGACAGTGCTGAAAAAGTATGATATGTTCATGCTGACAGTTCCCTTGTTCTTTTGGCGGGGGTAAAATCCTGCACAGGCTATGTAAGTGGGTTGCTTTTTTTTTGTAAGATTTTGGGCAAGGGTTGGGACTGAGCAGGTAGATGTGTGGATAAGTATGTTACAGGAGGAATATATATATAGAAAAAACATACTTTGCATATGTAGTCAAATGAATTGAGCTGTTTGTGGTTCATTGTCCTGAGGGAGCTCATTGCAGGTTTTGGTGAACAGTTGTCCTCGTCCATTTCACCTATTTGATTTTTTAGTTAAAAAAATACTCTCTTACTCCAGGGATCTGTCAGCTACTATGCCAGTGCCATCTCTAGCAGAACACCTTTAAGCCTGGCCTTTTTGAATATGATTCCAACAGTTTTAGTAGCCATATCAAAAGTAAAGGTCTGTTTAATCCTCCAACACCCTCTGGGTTTTGAGCAGATATGCCTGTGTGTATCCACAGCTGTGTTTCAGTGTACACTTAGAAAACATACTCAAAATCAAAACCAGGATTATCTGCCACTGAGATAGGAAAAATTCCTGTAGCCAGAAGAAAATAACAGCAGTAACTCTTTGTTTCCCATCGATGGAGTCCATTGGAAGTGAAAGCAGAGCTCTTCTAAGTGCAAATTTTCCTTTAGGAATTAAAAAATCACAATTTCAAAAGCAGCATCTTTAGGCATCTTTACATGGAAGATGGTAGAACACAGCTTTTGAGGTCTATTAGGCATGTAGTCAAGATAGGGTCTCATATTTTATATTTACTTATGGTGTGGTGGTAGGTACAGATATATCTGTGCACTTACTAATTATCTAGGAAACTAAGTCTGTAAAGTAATGTTAAAAAGTAAGAAATTAAACTAGGAAAAGGATCTGAAGATGTGGGATAAGTTTGGAATTTCTCACAAGTTACTTTTCTACCCTAAATTATTTAATTTTTCTGTGATGTCTGATTTGTCAGATATGTATTTATGAGGAATTAATAGCTTTTGAATATCTGAGATGAAAATTCAGGTCAGAGTATTGTGTAAACAAACATAATGGTCCTTGCCATATATAATAAATCATCTCAACAACCAGGAAAAAATAATTTTAATATTTTTCTTTATTCTAGACTTTTATCTCGACCCTGTAAACTGAGGCTTGATATATATTTAGGGCTATGTGGTTGATTAGATTATAAGGTCAGAATTTCACTAGGGCTTGAAGGAAAAATTGAACTCTGGAAGATTTGAGCAAGAGAAATGTAGACTTTAACACTTAACATAGAAATAGCAACCATAAAAATCACAAGTGTGTTAATCAAAGATCTTTGAGACTTGCTCTGGAAAGCAAACTATTCACAAGTACAAAGATTTGTTCATATTGAAAAGGTACTAATTCAGGTTAAGCCTTTCTTTGCTTAGATACTTGTAACTGAAATCTGATGAATGTTTAACTGATGTCTGACACAGATCCATTTATTTACTGCTTGTAACTTGAAAATTGGTGGTCAGATCTTAAAGTATTGACATCAAATGTGAGACACGTTCAGTAACTTGTTTGCAAAAAGAATTTTATCAGTAGAATCAAAATCCTTGTGTCTTTTCCAGACTGCTTTCCTTCCCCTTTCCTCCTTTTTCATAAGAAAATAACTCAGCAAGTGCTGTGGACATATTATGGCTGTGTTAAATGTAAATGTCAAAAGATGTTCTGAAGAGTTACACTGCTCTCAAATTCCAGAAATCTGCAGGTGAATTGTGTAAGTCATGAAACAGTGAATGACAGCTAAGATGTTACTTCATTCTTTTGAGTCTGGTGCAATAAATAGAACAGAAATAAAATGCAATTTGGAGGCTTTGTTTTCATTAACATCTTAAAGTTCCATTGCAGAGTTCTTTGCCACACAATCTCCTAAAGCACAGTTTTTGTATATAAAACACTTTGAAAGTATATATTTTTAAAATCCTTTTAATAAAATATAAAAAATATTAATGGACATACAAAGGATTAAAATCCCGTTGGAATTCTGTAACTAACACAATTTATATAATAATAGGTGAAGTCACAGAAAATCAATATGAAGTTTTGAAGAAAATTTTTCACAGCTGTCTGCCTTTGTAATATTTCTATAAAAGACTGCTGTTAGTGGAGACTATACAATCAATAATAGATACTGAAGGGGAAGGTTTCTTAATCAGTAAAAATAAGATGTCATGAAGTCAGCAAAAGTATTAGAGTATTAAAGTAGTGCATTAGGTTTCTGAAGCCTAATGCAAGTTGCTTCTCTTGCACATATTTGCTCTTCTTTTCATTTCTGAAAAAAATCAAGTTTTGCATTTGAGTATGGATTTGTATTTTAAAAAGGGCAGAGTAGCATCTCTTGTAATTCTAGCTCACGTATTTACTAAGAATGTGGTTTGACAGTATAGTGTGTATCAGAGTCTGATAATAACTGCTTGTCATGGTACTCGATTAAAATAACTTGATGGTTTTTGGTTTTCAGGATTTTTTTTTGTCATTTTCTTTGTCTTGTCTTTTTACAACACGTTGATTAGAAGCAGCAGTGTTGTGCTGGCTAGAGAACACAGTAATTGTTACCTTCTTGCTCAGTAAAGCCCTAATTAGTGTGAATGAGCATGAAAAATGGATACTAAAATACAGTAGATAAAGGTAATACTGTGCCACAAGAGAAAAGCCTTCTTCATTGTGACCAAATTCTGGCATATTTAAAGTATTAAGAGGATTAAATGGATGAATTAAATAGTTGTGCTCTCACATACCATTTGCATTTGAAAAGAGGGACTATGTGGTAGAGTTTAGGGAGGAAATGGGTCCCAGCCTGCTTGAAGTCTCTACAGGGGCAACAGAAATTATAATGGACCTACTGGGTTTCCTCACAAAAGTTTTTCTTACCAAATCATTTTTAGGAGAGCAGCAGAAATGCATAAATATCATTAGATTTAAGGTAGATTTTTTTTTTTTTTAGTTGTATTCTGTTTGTATTTTTGTTACAAATTTTTATTACTAAATTACTTTTTAAAATAATTTAGTGAGTGCTTGGTGTATATGCATGTATATGTTCCTCTAATAGTTTTGAATCTTGATTAAGCTAGGACTATTGAGTGCTTTCTTAAAGATGAAAACTGTATTTTTAAAAAGCAGTATACAAATTGCATGCTGTTATTGCAGTAGCTCTTTAAGATGTTTATTTTCTGATAAAATTGCTTTCAGGTTCATGATACCTAAAGAGCATCTTTTCTCTTGTGGTGCAGCTAATCACTGTTTATTCCCCTTTCCCTCATTATATTTAGTTGCTGAATAGAATCTCAAATAAATATTTTTTTGTTGCACTTACAGTTTAGTTGGAAAAAGTATATGAGGTTGTCTGTTTTTTCATTTGCATCTACATATTTCTAATCACTTCATAATTCAATTATTCATCAGTCTGGTGTGTTTTCAAACCAACCTCATAAGTTGTTGTGATATACTCGGAATATTTGCAAGAAATAGCAACTGTTCTTATTTGGATACATATATAGCCTAGTGTTCTTTACTTTTTGTGATGTAAATTCTAGTTCTTTAGTTTAGATAGTATTTCCAGAAATACATTGTTGGCAGCTGAATACAGACTAGATGTTGGGTTTTGCCTAAACAAGTCATGTAACCTCTTGCTTAAAACTTTCAGAAATTCGTAGTTGTGGACTTCCCACACCTGACTTCTTCTGAAAAACTCAGCAGTCGTAGGTCCCAAGGAAATTCTAGGCATCAGTGATAGATCCATGACATAACACATAAAATAGAGAGTTTGTCTCCTTATGAAAAAATGGTAAAACTTTGTAAGCAAGACAAAAAAGTTTGCAGAGTGGTTTTAGCTTGGCACTTCTGGCACTTTCATTTGAACTTCAATTAGACAGCAATTTTTTATTAACGTAGAGAAGCTGTGCTACCAATCTCTATTTTTAAAAGCAGATGTCTCTGAAGATATTTTAGTACTAATCAGGCATCCAGGTGGAAAGTTGCAGCTTTCTGTTCTTCACCACATGAGAATTGATGAAAGCCTTTCATTGTGCTGTCATTGAACAGGTAAAGAAAAGAACAGAAACTCTCCTTTCTCAGCATCAGAATAGCAGGCTAAGATATGTTTCTCTAAGGAAACTATGAAAACAAGTTAAGAATAGCAGAAGGATAGTTCTGTACCTTTACTGAATTTTCATGTCTTCTTAAATGTGGTACTTCTGGCATGCTCTGCTTTGACGGGATTCAGCTGCACTGAGCCTGCATTGCCTTTGCCTGGTGTTAGTGTGTTTTGCTCTCTCAGCAGCTTAAGAATAAAGTTGTTCTAGCTTCTAGCCATGGTTTTTTTGTTTTTGTTTTTTTTTTCCTTGTGCTTGTTAACAGAAGTAAGAGAAGGACCTAAAGAAGAAGAAAGTAGAATTATGCTCATGTGAGAAGGCAATGCAAATGCAATGTACAATGGTCTTTATTTCCCTTTTGTATAATGTCTTTTAAGATATTATTTGATAGGGGATGTTATCAAAAAGGAGCTGAAAGAAAATGCATGAAGTGTCCATCAGTGTAACACCTGATACTGCTCCCTAAAAAATTAAGTGTTGAAAAGAAGACATGTATCACTAAGATAAAATACTTTTTACAGCACTGAGAGAAAGCTAGAAGGCAGCTAATGCAGAAAATCACAAACACAAGTCTTGAATTTAGAAGCTGATGACAACATCATTTCTGGGCATGTACAATTACCACTCCCCACTGGCCAATGTCTGCTTCAGTCTTTAGCATAAATAAAACAGAAAGGTTGAGAATCCAGCATGTCAATGATTTGACGGACAAGCCTGGTCCTAGCTGACTTTGGGACTGTAATGCTTTTTAAAAAGTCATTACTTTTCTGCTATCTAATTTTGATGTGAAAACTAGTCTGAAAATACTTAAGGTGAGTACCTTGTCTTCAACATGAGGGACTGCTGCAGATTTTCAGACTGATGCAGTTTTTTCTTGGCATTGCAAATCAATACAACTTGTCAAGCAAGTTTGATGGGAAATACTGACTGTGTAAGTCATCTTTAAATTGACATGGGAGCATAAGATTTTTTGAGGGAGCGTGGAGAAGGAAAGAGATTTCAGGTTTGATAAAGCAAAAATAAGAGAAAGTCACTCAACAATCAGACTGGTAATTTTCCCATACATTATAATGAGCTACTTCAGGGTTCTCTGGAAAAGGAGAGCAAAAGTCAGGGACTGAAAAGCTCTTCATGTCAGCTGTGCCATTACTTCTTTTAAAGTTTTGCTAGTCACTTTGCTGTTAGCAAAATAACAAGCTACTTAAGTATTGTGTAATGTTTATAGAGATGTTACAAGTGCTGTTTCTTTTTAGAAGGGCTGGGCGATCTACTTTTCAAAAATAATTTTTAAAAACAGGTTTGTTTGTTTAGAAGGATTAAGATAATTAAGCAAGATAAAAATGGCAAGCCTTACAATTTGCAAGCAAAAATGGCTATTTTCAGAATTTTCAAATTAATTGATCTGTGACATTGAGTTCTTCACACAGTATATAGTTAAGAACTATGTTTTTTCTTTTCTCTGTTCTTTCATCAACTTCATTTTTGCTACAACACTGCATGCTCTCTTCAAATTATTTCCTGTGGACAAGTGAGCAATTCCTAAATAATTCATTAATTTGAATAAAACAGTGTTTGTACAGGGCCAGCCAAAGCTATGACTCGTCAGCACCCTCTCATCAGTTGTGACCAAGGTGCCAGACTAAGCAAATAGGGCAAACTGCTCTCAAAATTTCTAAAAATACTCAACAAAGAAACCCTTCCTAAATTGGAAATGAATGTTAGCTTCCTGACTTTGTCATGCATCTCCAGCATGAAATTGGGCTAGTAGCTTAATTTTCCTTATGCACAGCTTTTCTCTTTCTCTAAAGACAGTGGGATACCCTTGGAAAATGGTTATGAAAATATAGCTAACAGTACTGAAAGTGTATTTGATAATGCTGAAAAGATCACTCAGCAGTAAACACAACCTTCAGTCATAAAGCAGCTTGAAATAATCCAGTTGAACATACTACAAGCTTGGATTTTGTCTGTCACCTCTGCCACCATGGTCTCTTCTGGGCTACTTATTTATTTGTCTCTGTTTTCAAATGAATCTTTTAAATGTGCAAATTTGAATCTGCTAATTTAGGTAGCATCACAACCAGAACTTGGTTTGTTGGTAATTTAATAGAGCAGAATTCAACTTGGGACAGACCAGGCAAAGCTACTGTAAATGTCTGCAAAACATAAAAATGAGTGTTCTTGCTTAAATTAAATATGAGGTCTTGAAATCTTGTAATTGAAAGTTCAGCTTCTGTAATCATACTGTTTATCTCAGATGCAGCTGACACATTCTAGTATAGCCTGGGGAACTTGGAAATGAAGGAAGCAGGAAGCCAGACCAGTGTTGCAGTCAAGATTGAGTTATGTTCTGAACTGGAAACTGGAGGAGATTATAAATTGAAGTCCCAGAGTGCATTGTAGAGGTCACAAATTAATTAGCAAGGGAGTATGTTGATGGCATTGAATATATGGGTTTCATATCAGAGGGTTTGTAGTGCTAATGTGTTTTTAGTCATTGCTGAATTTGGCAGGAAAAAGATAGGGCATAACCAGCAATTCTCTTGAGTCTGTGAAATCGAGTGTAGGAGATTTGCAGATGATTTGCCTTTATGAAACAAGATTTAAGATTCAGACTTTGAGTTCCTATGGAATATCAGTGTAGTTAGCATGCAGGTCTGCAAATTAATTTCTTAATTAAAAGTCTTGGAGAAAGCATGCATCAACTTGGAATTTAGTTCTAGGAAAAGAAAAATGCAAATGTTGGGCTGTGGATTGATTTAATTACCTGAAATCCCTTCATTTTATTTCTGCTTTCAGTTGAGCTGCCAGTGTTATTTGCTGTGAATCTTAATGTACTAGTGTTTACAGAAACCTTGAACAGCTAATAGAAGGGCAGATGTTTCCTGATGTTGTCTTCCAGAATATCTAGTGCAGCTTATTTTTTTATTTGAATGAACATGTAAGACATCTTTTTGTGTGCGTAACCAGTGTTTCTAGAGATAACCCAAGTCCATAGTATGAATAAAATTAATGGTTCCATTGCTCCTGTCCATGTAGAAAAAAAATTCTTTCATTTTTATCTTTGCTATTTTTTTTTGTTGTTGTTGAAGCTTATTTTATATATAGGCATTAAAATGTATCTGGTCTTATATATGTCACTATGGTTCTTGTATATGATTATGAGAATAAAATCTATACTTAAGATCAGTAACTTCAGAAGTTGTTTGCCTCAAATATTTTAATGTACAGACAATTAGTTGGGATTGAAATGTTACCTTACAGCATTAAATGAGGACAAATACTGGAACATCAGTCACAGAGCATTACAGGTTAGATTTACTGTTACTGTTCCCAAGCAAAATCCATTTAATGGGTAAAACTTTGCTCCCCTTTTTTTCTTAGATGTATTTCTGCTTCTCCAGCAAGATCAGATTTAACATTGGAGATTGTCCTGATAAAAGTTACCATCTACTGTTAATATACTGGAGAACTTGCAGACTTTAATTAGAAATAGTCAGTGCAATGGATGACAGATTTCTTCTCCTGAAGACTGCCATTTGGTGTATCTGTATTTGAAGTGATACAGGAAATCCTTGTTCTCTATTTTATTTCTGCTTGCTGGTTTGAGTGTTGCAGGCATTACCTGTTCAGCTCTGTAGGAAACATACAACTCTTGTCTTTTTTTTTTTTTTCCCAAGCAGGGGATTTGTTTTTATTACTTAGGCAGAACCAGAGAAATCATTGTAAAGCAAGATGGCAGGGTTGTGAGATAATTTTTGTTTTTCCATGCATAGCTGAGTGCTCACTGTAGTCAGTAGAAGTGGGTATTTCAAGAGAGCCATTTAGGCACTGTAGGTTGTAGTAGTTTTTTTGCTAGTTGTAGGAACTCTGAATATTTTTTGTTCTTCAAAAGGTGTCTGCCTCAGTCCTCTTGAACTTCTACCAGAATTAAATTCTTGCAGTTAGACATTGTTGGTACCACTCCTTTGTTTCTTGGAAAACTACATTACTTATTTGTTACCACAGATTTATACAGCAGAATTTACCAAAGATGAAATTACATCAGTCTTGCTTCTTCAATTATCTCTCTTTTTCTCCTATTTAGTTTAAAATTTATTTTTCAAGTTTGATAGTGTGCTGCACAGCAAGATGGTGTGACTCCACTTTTTTTTTTCCTTTTTTAAATTTTTTTTCTCCTCCCTCCTCACTGAAGAAATAATTTCTGTTTTGGAAAAAAAAAATTTGTAATGGTCCCCAGTCATACAAAGGATGATTATTTCTGCTGTCTTTGTTTTATGTGTCAAAAAGAGGATCAAGAGGAAGGTTTTTGTTGATTGATTGAGATGGAAGGGATGGATTTAGTTACCAAGTTGCTTCTGTTAAATAATCAAATTTGCTATAGCAGTGCTTATTCTAAAATTGATATACATAAAAAGAGACTCTGATTCAAAGTGTCTTTACAGAAACAAGAAGCTTTTTCTCTGCTGAAGATGATTAGAATAGAAATCAATGTGTAGGGAAGGAAGGTTTTGGAAAACACAGCCTAATAGAACACCTCCCTCTGGTGGTGGCTATTACAGTTCAGCCTGCCCTGTCACACCGTGAACTGGAACCTTCAGGGCAGGGAATGCCGCTGCTACTGAAGAGCTGGGGGAACTTTCTAAAATGATAATTAAATTGCATGTATAGTTTCCTGCCCCTATAGCTCTTTGGGTATGATGAGGGAGGTTTAGGCTGCTTGACCCCCTTCACTCTTGAGTTTGTCAGGTAACCCATGCTTTTTTCTCCTCTTCTCTTGTTGCTGGGGTCAGTTGCATTTTGCCGTTTTTGCTGGGCTGTAGGAATTGGCTCTATGGTTGGTGCTTTAAGCAGGTAGTCAGAACAGTATGCAAGAAACAGCTCATTGCTTCTAGCAGTCATTTGGCTCGTTCTGAAAATTTAATTAATCTCTTAGTTTATTTATATTTGGCTGCTTGGTCTGACTTTCATGTGCCAGTCCTCAGTTAGTTTCCAACGTAATGTCTGTAATTACTTGTACTTGAAACACAATTAGCCACCCTAACTGAACAAGAAGGGTTGCTGTTAACAGGTTATCTTGTAGGGTTTTAATGCCAAGAAACAGATTATTTCAAAGATATTTTTTTTTTATAAGCTGTTCAGGGATGGGTTCAATCTATCAATCAGGCATGTGAGCTCCCAAAGAGGCTGTAGAATTGTTATTTCTAGCTCTGTTTAGGCATAACAAGAATGCTTTAAAATACTTCTTGAGGGCATATTTTAGTTCCTTGCTTTTCATGCCCATTACACTTCAGAAAGTGTAGCAAACTAGCAGAATGTGTGAGAATGGCATTTTTGATCCTTGTTTTCCTTTTCCTGTTTTTCTTTCACAGCATAGTAAAAACTGCTCTTATCCCTCCATCCAGGCTGAACACTCAAAACAGTTTTAGCTTTGTTAAAATAATAGAAGAACCTGTGAAACCTTATAAATCTTCTCCAAAGCTCCTGTTGAAAAGCAAAAAATCTGGTATGTTTCCATGAGTAGGAGTCCTAATTCCATGACTGTGACATTGTTAAACTCAGAGAAATGAAATGTTAGACATGGAGGACTGGCTACAGAAGTATGTTTTTATGTGAGGATCCCAATGTTAGCAGCATTTAATTATTGCATTGGTCAAGGTCAGCATGTCAATGCTCTGGTTTGCAGGTTTATGCTTTGCTACTGAAGACTCCCTTTTAAGAGATTCCACACCTATTGTGCCAAATAACCATTTGCAAGCCAGAGCTCTGGAAACACCACTGGTGTAAGGCTACCTTTCCATTAATCTGCATTACCTTGGAAGTGACAGCACAGGAAGTTAGGTCACACCAAATGACAAATCATGGCTATGAGAAGCAAAAGGACTGGTTTTTTTCTTACACCTCTTTTTTATTGCACTTTGTCTTAATATGGAGATATACACATAGACAAGAAGTTTGTGTTTTAGGCAATCTCAGCAATGATCCTCCAGCACTGACAGGTAGAAGGATCACTTCATCTTCATAAGGGATGCTTTAAGGTCTCATGTCTGTTAAATAAAAATAAGGTGAATTGAGAAGTGTGTTTATCTGTGTTTTCTTTTGGGGGACAGGACATTATGAGGAGAGCAATTTTTCCATTCCTTTTTCTTTTCTACACTTCTCTGGTTTCTTTGCATTAAAAGAAGCATCAATATCAAAATAGTCAGCATTTGTAAGGGAAAAAACCACTTTAAAATCCATGAACTTCAGATATTAACTCAATAGGTGATTTTTTTTAGCAGCCATTTTATACCAGTTTCAAATGTTGAGATGTGTTCCAGCTTTTTTCTTTGGGAACAATTGGCTAATAATGAAAATGGATGTTGTCCTTTACTTAGACTTCAAATGCATTCTTCTAAAAGACAATTTTGATAAAAAATAAATAAACTTTTATTAATTCAAAACTTTATTATGTTTTGTTGCTCACAGAGAGGCCTAAGCAATGTTTATTTTATGTAGGCGTTCAATGTTTGTGCCTGATATTTTTGTTCCTAAAGGACTGGAAAAGAAATATGTATATTTAAACTTCACTGAGAATAAGCATGGTGTGCTGAAGTATAGGTTTGGTTTCTGAGCCATGATGTTCCATAATCAAAATTTAATGTAATGCTGTGGTTTGTGGCAAATGCAGCTAGGGAGAGTTCTCAGTGTTTGAGCTTTGGGATTTATTAACCTAAATCAGCTCTTCTTTTCTTTGTCCTTGAGCTCTTGCTTTTTTTGTTTGTTGCTTGGTTGGTTGGTTTTGTTGGTTTTGTTATTGCTGGCAGGTGAACACTACTCTCCAGCATTTCTAGGTGATTATAGAATGTGATGGAGGGGATGGTAAGTGGCAGACTACAGCTACTCCCTTAAGCATCTGGATTCCTTCCATAGTTAATAAGCTCTGGAGCTTGAGGCTAAGGCAGGAAGGTGTCAGATGAGACTTCAGAGAGTGTTCTCACTTGTATGATTAAAACATTACTTCAGTTTTCTTCATATTATTGTAGATTGTTGAAGTCACAGGTTGTTCATATAAACTCTAACCATTGCAAAGTTGTTGCCCCAACAGCTGAGGGCTGTCAGACTGGGAATTTCCTCTCTAGGTTTGCTGTAGCTACTTCCTGTGGAAGGCAGATGTGTATTACAAGAAGAAGCATCAGGTTCAAATAAGGTTGAAAAGAGTGGGAAGATTACCCCTTATACTTCACCATGTATTGCTTTGGTGGTAAAACCAAAATAGTGAGAAAATACTAAATCTTCCTTACTGACATACATTTCTAAGTGTTTGGTTGGCTCTGGGAAGTGAGGCCAGAGAATGAGACCTGCTCTCCATTTTCTTCCAGAACAGTCTCTGGTCTGTTTAGAGGAAAAGAATCTGACAAACAAGTGATGGTGGGAGATATTTTAAGAGTTTCAATGTTGGTAGTTATTAAGGTGCCTTAACTGAAGATAAGGGGCAGGGAACTGATGAGTGGCTTGCTGCTAAGCAAGGCTTAATCTATTGCAGGGGCCTTTTGTCCCTTGTGAAAATCCTTTTAATTTATGGCATAGTCAAACATTTGGGAGTTCTTGAACCATAAATGTGACTATTATTGACAGAAAATGAGGCAAATGTACACGTTAATTGGAATCACATAAATTAGACTGGAGGAATTAATTAAAAACTAATAGACACGTGTCCAGAAATTGGAAGGTTCTTTCTAGATGTTGGAAAGGGCATGGTAAGGTGATGAAAGATAGCTCCAGTATAAGGAAAGCTAATTGAAACATTTCTTTTATTAAAATAATATTTCCTATATGTCCAGACTAAATATGAGTTGTAATTAAATTCTATCAGTTAACAATCCCATTTTCAAGATCTCTCATTTATTATAAACACACCTTGAGAAGTTCACTTCATTAGTTTGTTTCATAGGACTTGCTGCTGTTGCAAAGTTCTTGATTTATGGGTTCATGGATCAGTTTCCTCCGTCAGAATAAATATTTCTCCCCCTTTAGGAGCATAAATTTTGATGTCTCATCATTCTGAATTTAGTTCAAACTTGCACATTTACTAGTCTGTTTAGTTTCATAAAGGGATACTAATACTGAAAGAATTCTAGTGATAAACATACCAAAATTTAGGGTAATAATAGAGGTGCATTTTTTATGGGTTGTGTGCTCCTCTTAGTTTTATGTTTACACTTTTGAGCATTTTCTAGAATTGTCTCATCTGTTGTCATGTCACACGTTTTCCAAGTTACCTTCAGAACAAATTCTACAGATCACATCTGCTTAGATGTTTTCCTCAGGTACTTTTAAATTTTTTTCCCATATTTAATTGTTATATCTCCACTGTATTATCCTCAGATCCTAAATATTTGTTCTTCTTAAGTGCCGGCTGTATCTTCAAATGGCTGCAGCATTTTACTTTTCCTGGCTGTTAAGTAGTGGTGTTCCTTGTCTTGTGTCTTAGAGTTGGTAAAATTATTGTGATTCCCATCTTTAGCAGAGGAGCATGTAAGAGTCCTCGGCAGGCTGCCCACTCGATGTCTTACTATTAGTCAACTCTGGTATATGCTCTTTCTAATGAATACCCACTCCACATACCATTGAAAAATAAATTATTTAATGCAGTCATGATGGAGTGGTTGTTTTGTCTTCCTCAGTTACATAAATGTCATGCCTTACACTTTCATTGCTCTATTACCAATATCTTTTGACACAGATCCAAGAATCCATAGAATGTCAATTAGTTGGTTATTAAATTGTCTTTATGTTCTAGTTTTACCAGATGTAGGTGCTGTATAAGCCAGCCCCTCACTGGTTTTAGGTTTTGCAATGTTAACAGTACCTTCAAGTAGAGCTTTCTCACTGTGTGTGCTCCATAATAAATTAAAATATGCATGCTAACTGTGGACCTTAGGGATTCTCTAACAGGAAATTTAAAGTGGATTGTTAAAATAGGAGTTTGCTCTTCACGGCTTCAGCACTTTGGAACCCGTAACAGTCAATAATATTTATTCTTTTTTATGTTGGTGAGTTTTCTGGAATAGTGAAATTTTAGTTGAAATAATTGTAAGCCTGCTATGTTATGTGAGAATGGGAAATGTAACACGAAGGTACAGAACTTTTCAGTGACCTTGTTCCTGGTCTGTACTGAAATAGCTACAGTAAGCAAACTGTCATTATCAGGCAGAGCAAGGAGTATTTGTTCTGTGGGGAAGCCGCTCTCAGGGGATACTTTCTCGATTATAATGAAATTCCTATTTCATCAATCTAGGATTTCACAACTGCTTTGGAAATGGTGGGATCATATGCTGTAAAAATGGCAGTTTTTTTTCATATCTGTCATGCAATGTGTTATAAGCCTGGTTAATACAGTTGCTGTAGACTCTCTTGTACAAACTTGCATTTTTCTTCTTTAAAAATATGTCTTGCATATATAATAATGACCTAGATCTTAAGGTCATCTGTAACAATGTTATGCTTGTTGTCTTGATAGTCTTTGCTTATTAGCTATTCATGAATTTTCTTGCTAAATAATAGGCAAAATCTGGTAGTCAAATCTAGAGCTTTCTAGCTTTGGGGAAGAATCATTTTATTGAGCCAAGGGAAATAAGGTTTATTATGGAATGTCATCTTTAAGCAAGGAGTGTCTTTTTGGAGAAAAAAACAGCTCAAAACACATCATCATCAGACTTCCTGGGGAGAGCCCCCTGACCTCCCACCCCTCAAAAACCCAAGCAATGAAAACAAACAAAAAACCCTACAGCAAAACCCCCACCAAGCTAAGTCCCCAAAATATTGATACATTGCGTAATCTTTACAAATAAGGCGGTGTTATATAACTTAATCCTTATTCCTGAGTGATACATGATTGTAGCTGTGTTGTCTAACTGTTTGCCACCCTTGCAGATGTGTCTTTTTTATTTTGCCTTTGTAATACTTCTCTGCTTGTTTGAAAAGACAATTAAATGCTTATGAAATCTCAATATATGCAACATGCAAAGCTCAGTGTTATTTGAAATTTATTAATAATGTGTTGTAATTTTAAAAATTATAGCAATCATAAAGGATAACTTAGCATAAAGAACTCATTTCAGTTTTTCTTCATGAAGAAGAAAAGCTGAAAAAAGAGAAAATGCTGTATTTATTAATAAAACCCTTAAGAGCTGAATACCTTTCCTATATCATATGTGCTCATAACTCTAAGTAAAGTTATTTTACAGAAAAATCACCTTTCTAGTATTTTTACTGTTTAATTCTTTCAGTACTTTGTACTGTGAAAGCAATGAGATCTGCTCATAAAAGATATACTGTAATTGTAATTTTGTACTTTCCAATCTAATATATTTTACTTATATATTTATAAATATAATTTACTATAATTAATACATACCTTTGATTCCTTTTTATGACTTTGTTTGTCACCTCTTAATGCAAATGCTTGTGCATTCCCCTAATAGCTTGATATTTGTGTTTATTTTCCAAGTAAGCTAATGCATCTTTCTATCTGCATGTTATTTAAAAAGAAGAAAGCTAAAAATTCTCTTTCCAAGTGGAGTTTTATTGCCAGACCATTACTGGAGCTCTAGATTGCATTTGAGTATGTACTGAAAGCGAAGGTTTTATCCATCTCACCTTAATTTATTATTCAAAAAGTAGTTATGTATGAATGACACTTGAAATGCCTAAGTCAGTGAAGAGTTCTCAATTAGTAAATAAAATCTTTAGGACTTTCAGTACTATTCCCTGGCCATATGTGAACAGTTCCTCTGTTCTCAATTCTGTGAGCAGACACATGAAGAAGAAAAAAAGGGCCATAACTTAAAGATTTCACAGTAGCAGTTCTAATGTCATAACATTTGTGTTACTGCCCATAGAGTACTCTATGAAAGCAGTTTCTTTTAATTGTGGAACTGTTTTCTGAGTAGACTACAGTAAGTCTGTTGTGTACATTGGGATGCTAATGGACTGGAGACATTTGATGTTATACCAACACATTAATTTATGCTCTATAAAAGAACAAGTTGCTCTGGGAATAAAAAACATGCAGGTTATGCATTTAATGCAGTGTAAGAAGCTAACACTCTCCAAATAATATTTTTTTTTTCAATCACATTGCTATGTGATTGAAGAGTAAGGAAGTGTAATATTTCCTATCAGTAAAAATAATTGCTTTAAAGACTCTGATTTTCTCCCTTTAGCATGCGGTCTACTCTGACACCTCTTCCATAGTGTATTTGAATGAACTTATTTCTTTTTAATGAAAGATCTGTAATAGGTCAGAGAATAGGAATTGTTTGTAACAGACCCTTAACCCAAAAGGAGATTTTGGGAGATGGCATGATTTCTTATACCATAGCAGGAGTGGAAGTGAGGAAGCAGTCTGGCTTAATATTAAGTAATTTCCTGTAATTGGCATTTTGTCTGTCTTTTCAGAAGAAATGCTTTGTCATATGCTGATAATGTTCATACTTACCTTTACCTTAAGTTTTAACTAATTGTAATCATCGAAGTTGCCAGAAGCTGTGAAGGGTTGTTTCCTGCTTAGTCACAGAGCCCTTTGTTAAGCAAAAGTTGAGAGCTCAAGATTTTCTTCAGATATTTTGTTGGATAATGATGGCTAAAGAAGGCTAGGTACTAGAATTGGGACTGATTTATTCTGTCACAGAATCAAGTGTTTTAGGTGGTGGAAGGGGTTTGATGCCCTTAAATATTCTTGAGGCAATGGGTGAAATGAACATGCTGGGAAGATGGGCTTTTGCAGGTTGCTCACCTTCACCTGGTAACAATAACTGGACTATTGAGCTTGAAAGTTTTAGGGCTGTGCAGGGGGTGTGATTTTTTGTAGCAAAAGATTGTCCTGCTAAAGAACTTCTTACCTGAAGTCTGGAAGCAAATGCAGCTTCTTGCCTTCCTTTAGTCTAAGCTAATTCTTTGTATATGTAGAATATGAAATGTTTGTATCATGTCTGTCTATTCACATAGGGGCTGTTTTGTTTATAAAGAAGCACTAAGCAACAAAACAAAAAAAAAAAACACTCTTAGTATTAATATTCACTGTATGAGAGTTCTGAGATATTCTGTTCTTGCTCAATTATTTGAGATACTAGGTGTGTAACCCTTGAATTCAACAAAGCAAAAGGATTTTGGAGCTTGAAGACTGACAGCTACTTATTCCTAACAGCTTCTCTACCATGCAGCAATAGTTTATTGAATGCATTTCATGCATTTTTATTGATAGAACTTTCCATCTACTATTTCCCCATATTTGCAGGAAAGAGCAAATTTGCATGTCTTATTTTGATGCTGACTCCACCATATAGTTAATAATGGCACTCTTCGCAGTTTAACAAAAAAAAAAACCAAAAAAAACCAAAAAAAAAAACACTCACAGCCACCCCAAAAAGCCCCGAAAACCAAAACCACCAAACCTGAAGGGAAAGAGGAAAAAGAAAACATCTTTTCTGACAAATAAAGAAGGTTTGTGTTAAAAATTTCAAAGACGCATTTCATTAACTAGGAAAGGGCTGTGCAGGTTTCATGGACTTTTGGTCACCCTTGTGCATTTTGGCACAGATTTTGCTAGTATAGTGAAAGTCTCAGGAAAAATAAAAAAAAAGTTAGTGTTTCTCATGCCTTTCCAATTAAATCGGAACTTCTGCAAATGGTGATTAATGTCTTGCCAAGTCTTGTTCTGGTTTTTCCTTGTTGAGATTATTAGGCGAGGTCATTGTTCTGTCAACAGAATTGCATTCTGATTTTAATCAGAATAAAGCTTACCTTTCAAAACTTGCCAGGGTCTTGCCTGTATCATGTGTGTATTTTTGTTTTATTTGTTAAGCAGTTAAGGCTTAACTGGATTTATTCAGGCTCAGCTCTCCTGGAAATACTGCCAACTTTTATGGTGCTTGCAGGGAGAGCAAGGTGATCTGCAAGTTGTGTTAATGAGGGTCCTGGTTGGCAGAAGCCAAATGGCCCCCCCAATTCATGGACAAAATACAAGGCAGCTTCAGTTACAGTTCTTGTGTTTCAAGTGCTTGGGATCATCAGTCTTAAGTCTTTTCTCAAGTACTCTTGTCTGTAATGAACAAGGGGTTAGAACAGGGCCGGGAGGTGTTCTTGGGTTCCACTCAACTGAGCAGGCAAAAACTTTTTTGAAAGTTAATTGATTTGCAGTCTGAGTAAAAGTTAGTTCTGAACAGGAGGTCAAGAGTTCACGGAGGCAAAGAGCATTTCACTGCCGTGGTGGATTTTGCTGCTGCAGCAGCTCTGAACTGTTTCAATTGCCACAGCTGCCTGATTGTGGCTGGTGCAGAAAAGTATCTGAAGCCTTCTTAATTGCACAAACACACAGATCAAATCCAGAAGCCCAGTTTGGGTTAAACTTGTTGATAACTAGTGAGGCCTGAGTATAGCATCTTCCTGAGTCCTGTAACTCAGGCCCGGACAAAAAGCTTCCCACTGGTTTTTCATAGCTATATTTTGGAGGTGGATGATTCCCTGTCTGCCACCTTCTCCCTCCTCCCCCTCCTCCTCCCTGGCTTTGAGCTTGCTCCTCTCCTATCTGGACTTCTGGCTGACTCTTCCGCAGCAGAAGTTGAGGCTTAATTTTTCTGGCAAATCTCTTAAATCCTAAATCAGCATTTAGGGACTGTTTGACTGTAGTGCTTCTCAATCCCAGTGACTCATGTTGGCAACCTGTGTTTGTAACACATCATCATCTGCAAATATTTATAGATTGCTCTGTTTTCTTCTGTGTCATGACATAATACTGAGCAACGAAATATTGATTTATCTATGTATTTTTGTATTGAATAAACTCTACCCTTGTATGTAATTTAGAAAAAATGTACTTAGATACCAAATGGTGATGCACTTCAGCTGACTCTTTACAAGGAAGAGGTGAGAGACCTAGATGCTAAGCAAACCAAAATTCACTTGGTTGGCAGGTGTGCTTCCCAGAGGCAGAGTGTGCAGACTGCAATTTAGTAGTGTATCTGGTAGACTAATGCTATAATCAATCATATATCAGGACTGCAGATTTGGGAAGAAGTTTTCAGTAGGGGATTTGCACTTCAAAATGTTTCCCCTCAAACCTGAATCTGGTTTGGAGGCAAGGCAAGCCAGAGGGTGACATTTGTCAAACACATGGGATTTGGACTATGGGAATTGTTTGGAGACAAGTGTGACTTGGCATTTGCTGATAAATAAAAGTTTGAAGCCAAATCGTTTGTATGCATCTTCAATGTATTTTAGTGATTTACCTTCCATACCTAACTCTTTGTTCTTAGATCAGTGCACAACTTTTAGTACCAGTTTTGGAGTAAATGAAGGAAGGAGGAAACATCCCAACGTTTCCCCCTCCTCTTTCCACACATTCCCCCCTAAATACCCGTGAAACCAATGATGCAGAGGCAATCCCTGACCAGCTCCCCATGCTAACCTGGCGCTGTAGCTGTCTACACTGGCTTTGCCAAAACTGTTACTCTTGGAATTTTATATAATGGCAGTGGAAAGTGTAACTTTCCCGTAGTGCTGTATTACATGCCTTGGTTCTTCCCTCACTGAGTGTTTGCTCCCTTGATGTTTCTGTGCATGCTTTGTGTAAACCCTTTTAAAAACAATACCATGTGCAGTGGTAAGCTTTGAATACTCTTGGATGGCTGGGAAAACAAGACCTTTGTGCAATTCTGAAAATATTTTTTCTGCAACAAATAACTCCTAAGGTATTTTAAATCTGAAGTAAAAACTGGAAGGCCAGTGTTTGTGTTTATTAAAGTGATGATACCTCTGGCAGTGTTTTGGGCTTATTTTTGTTACATGGGGGGTTTTGCATAAAATTAGACTGAGCAAGTGTGATGACATGAAATCTTGGTTTTGATAGATTTCCAGAAGAAACAGCCAGACGATGACTCTACTCCCAGCACAAGCAACAGCCAGTCAGATTTGTTCTCTGGGGAAACGGACAGTGACAACAGCAATACCTCTCTAACCACGCAGGCCGCTAACTCCAACCAGCAACTTTTGACAGAACTGAATGTAACTTCACCGAGCAAAGAGGAATGTAAGTGCACGAGTCCTGAGTGACAGCAGAGGAGGCATAAACATTTTGTTCTTAGGTTTATGTTTCACTGACTCCCCCTGGGAGTTAATGGCTTGGCTTTTGGGGTGAAGGGGAGGAGTAGAAGCTATTCACAAAATAGACATTGACGGTTTTAACAGAAGAAAAAATAGGAGTTTTTAACTAACTTTGCATTTGATGTATTGTATTTCATGTATACATAGGCCATTTGATATGTGGAAAAGAATTTAATTGTGAGAAACTCCTCACATTAGTGATAAATTCATATGCATATTCTAGCATCAACACCCTTATCTTGTGAAATTTGACTTTTAAACATGTTGGTTTTTAATTACTGTGGTTGCACATAATGCTGACTGTAATGTGTGTTTGTCTAGACTGCTACTTGCGTATAACTTGTTTCATGTGGTAATTTATCTGTTCTTTCGTGACATATCTTTTGTCTTCATTGAATTGTCAGGCAAAAATTCTCCCTGAAGGTAAGTTAGAATGCTTATCAAACACAGTGGGATAAAACAGACTTTTAAATTATTCTAAACCTCTGTATAAAGTTTATCTTGCATCTAATATATTGAGTTTTAAAATCTGCGATTTACAACCTAAGCTCCAATGTGTAATTTTAGGTTCATTTTTCCAGTTGTAGATTTGTTTTAGAAGGTACTCTATGGAGAGAAACCCCTTTGAGCTGAGATTACTTTAGGTTGTGGCCAGTCAGTAGATCTACACATTGCAAGAAAATGCTTGTTTTTCAGTAGGAAATTTGCAAGACCTACTCTTGTTTTTGAATATTTAGGCCATTGCTGGAAATAACAATGTTGACAAAGTACTAGGACTAAAATGTCTTGCTTTCAGTTGTGTTAACTATTTGCATAGGATGGTTTTGCTGACTTGTCCAAGTATTTATTTTGGACAAAGCATAAAATGTCATTTTGGGATTGTGGTGGTTTATTAGACTAAATAAAGTAAAACTTGTAAACTCTGATATTATTACTAATTGTATTTGAGAATATTGTCAGAAATACAAGTGTTAAATGTAAATATTCTCTGATGAGTTCTTGTCGTAAGACTAAACTTGCCATGTAACTCTTGTCTCTGCTTGGTGTACACAGTTGCTGCTGACCACCCTTCCATCTCTTCCTTCTGTTCAGTGCTTCTTCACCAGAAACCTGTAACCTGCTCTAAAAACAAGGCCTTAAAACAAGTCTCCTGGAGAATTTAGGAAAACACATTATGCTTCAGCCACACATTTGGGCCTTCATACTGCAGGGGACTTCAGCACCCTGCTTGTTTACTCACCAGTGTCACAGGGTGCTTCTGTAGTGCTTACTGGGTCAGCTTTCCTGAAAATTTGTTCAGGTAGAAATGAAATTGTGTTACAACAAAGTGTTTCTGTTGTGACTGAGTAAGATTTGCTAAGTGGGAAGGCGATTACAGGAATGAGAAAGAAATTAAATAGTGTCCTTCATCCTGAATTGCTGTGAGCTTGTGACCATACATTGAACGTGATGGATATCAGGCAGCACAGCCTGCAGAGGATTTGAAAATATTGCCTATTGAAAAAACTCTCTTTATGACTTCCTGCTAGGATGTTTTTAAGTGAAATACAGTGAAGAGATTTATTTACAGCTCTGCCTTCTCTCTCATCCCCACTACCTCTTTAATGAAGCTTAATATCATTTATCAGAAATAATTATATACAGATGGAGATTTTCTGATGGATAATGACTTCATTGTGCAAGGTTCTTTCCTTTAATGAAGAATGCCCAGACTTAAATGTCTTTTTTATTTTAGAGGGTGTCTTTTCTGTGAAATATTTATTTATTTTGCACATATTCTGTAAAGTATGCACTGCTCTTAATACAGCTGTGTTCTTCAAAGATTGATACTTTTCACTGCCATGCGGTGATGTACAGCTATGTTCTGTTCTGAACAGAATTGTGGTAATTCACCAGAAATCAATTGTACGGGATCACTGTGGTAATCCCTATCCAAGTGTGGGAAAATTGATCTAATCAAGAAGAATCCTCATGTTTCGTTCCACTCGCCTCTCTTTCCTTTCAAGATTTTTGAGAAGAGTCTTGCATCAAGGCATTTGCCACAGTACTTGAGTCCACAGGGTAAATAGAGGGGACAAAATTACAGCAAGTCATGTAGGCAATTAAAGTCATTCATGCTGCAACAACTGGAGAAAACTATAGAAATCACATGGTAAGATTCATACTCTGTATGAGAAAAAGTGAAAAGGTTTTTGTTTTTAAATACTTGTTTCCTTTCATATCACAGAATTAATTATATATGAGAAAAGTTCCTTGAACTATATTTTGCAGGAGTACAGTTTGACAGTGTGCAAGTATTTATGTGGTTTTTGTTATTGTTTTTATTTTATGTGGGAGTTGCGTTTGCATTCCTGAGTGTCTTAAATTTACAATAAGGTTGTAGTGACTTTCCATCTCCCACCAGCCTCAGTTCTGAAGAGTTATCTACAACAGTGGCTGCTGTGCCTTCTAGTATCTCTCCCCCTTATAGGTGAAAGGTAGTTCTCAATATTGTATTTACAGTCAACAAAAATGTGGTAAAAATTTATACCCAGAGACAGTGACATAACTTAAGTAATTTTTCCCCTCCTTCACATGTGTTTATTCTATTATGAAATACTGCTAATCATTGATATTTTTTTAAATTCTGTTGAAGTTGGTGAGGGGGAATTCTATGGAATTTTTTCTTCCCCCTACACATATACTTCTTGAGTTGCCTGTTTTTATTCAAAACCTTCAGGTCTCACCAGTAAATTTTCTGAAATAAACTTGCAGTCAAAGAGTAATACTGATATTAGTATAGCTCTAGTTAGTCTAGAGCTGCATGGATTTTACTGATCCATTTCTTAACTGGTAGTTAAATCAGTCTAACTTTTGTTCTGCTGCTGCTTTATGTGCAGATAAGTTTCATCTGTTCTCATTTTTCCTTCCATCTCATCCTTTCATTTAGGAGGTCCTAATAGTAGTTATTTCAGCATCAGTCACTATATCAGCCAGTTGCTCTGTCAAATATTTCCTTTTCATATTGGGTGGGCAAGGTTTTTGTTATTTTTAGCAGACAGGAAAAAATGGATTTGACAATGGCCCTGACTTCCCTATGTCCTTACCTTCAGCCACCAACATTCTTTTTTTTTTTTTTTTTTAAAGCAGCTTATTAAGCAAGGTTCTATGTATTTTGGTAGAGAAAAGGTCACACTGCACATGGAATAATCTTGCTTAGTTTCAGGCCTTCAATGCTTTCTTTGGGGTTGTCACATCATTTTTCTGTCACTGTGTGAGCAGAGCTAAAGCTGGTTTTGTGCAGGTTTGAAATTAACTGTGTTATGTGACAGGAGAAATGTCAATGTGAAGAACACTGACTCTGGCAGCTTGATCAGATTTGGTATTTCAGTAGTTTTTAGCTTCGGCTGACAGGATTTTATTTTAATTGTGTGCTTAACTTTTCTTGGCCTTCTTGAATAGCAAGAACAGTAATTGAAAAAGGACAAAGGACTGTCTGCTGTTTCTAAAACAGTTAAATGCTCTTCTTTCCTGTGTTGAAGAATTTATAAGAAGATAAACAAAATTCTGAGCTACTACTGTGAATGTCAGAAAATGCACTGGAGATTTCAGCCCAGAAAGATGGTTATGATCACTGACCACCTCTCTGTGGGCTGAATTTTAGATGTCCAAATAGAAAGGTATTTCATGACTGGATGTCTGTAAATTTTGGCTAGTTTGTGTATACCCTTCAGAATTTAGACCACTGAACATCAAAACTAAAACACCTTTGTCTCGAACATTTAAATTTGCAAGATAAGGTTAAAAAATGCTTTATAACATCATTTATTTTATTAAGCATTTATGTGCAGTGGAAGCACTGAAATACCCCCAATTGTGGAGTAATTTGAGTGAAGTTGACATACATTAAGTGTACTAGTCATGGGACAAAGATGCAATAGGCTTGTATAAATAATATCTGGTAGAAAGGTGAGAGATTATTTTTTCTACTGCATCTATTGGATGTTTATACTCTGAATTTTATTGCTTGTTGAAGCATGACTGTGTAAAAAGCCACATAGGCTATAGCCCTCAAAAAGTAATGGTATTTTTTCTCTTTGGAATAAAATAAAAATATAGGTCCTTTTTTCAACATAACTTTGTGAAAAATGGATAAACAAGCAAATTCTTTCTTTGCTTCTTTCTTGCTGAATGGCCTTTTCTCTGACACTATGCAAAAGGTTTCTACCAATTTATAACAACATCATGGATTTTGTATTTTGCTTGGGTTTATGAGTAGAGTCCTAGATGACAACTTTTCCATGTATGCTCTGAAAATGCTTCATATTTTGAGTTATTATGATGACATCCTTAACTTCATTTTGTGCTTTTTAAGGAGAGTGATTTTTAAAATGACAGTTGTTCTTGGATGTGATTCATTGTATACTTTTGTAAAAGCCTTTGAGAATTTAGCTGCTTATTGCAGTAGGAGTCTGTTTTGTACATCCTGTCTTCATTTGTTTTGGGTTTTTTCAGGTTTTTTTTCTGGGGAGTGGGGGCTGTGTTTTGGTTTTGGTTTGGTTTGGTTTGATTTTTTCCTAATTCAGTCAATGGGGAACTTTGTTTCCTGGCTTATCTCTGACTGCAAGTTATATGCATATCCACTTCTGTAAGTAGTAAACGTACAGACCAAGCTAGTTGCCTGTTTTTGTGTTGCTTGTCACAAATGGTTGTAGAAAGTAATTTTCTTTGTTGCTAACCTGATTTATTCTCATACCAATTTCTGTGTTTTTCTCTGATTCAAAAGAATGCAGTAACTGGTAAAATTGTACTGGACTACAATGAAGCCTACATAACCCAGTATTAAATTAAACTTATACCCAAACATAACTGAGAAACCTGCTGCTGGGTGATGGTGTATAATTCTAATTTACTTTATCAACTCACAAGATTGTCATGTGTTCTTTCTCATTGTAGTCAATTTTGTGTCTTGTATTAAAGCAAGAAGGGACACACCTCTAATACAGGATATTAACTGTACCTGCCTGTTTTTTTAATGTTATAGGCATCTTTGGCATCTATGCTGCAGAACAATAACTAGCTATTTTCTCAGCCTTTTGCTTTTATTAAATTAGATAATAGTAAAAGTTGTTTTACATTATCTGTGATTTTTTTATTTTTAGCCGTGTTTTCATTTGAAGCTATTTACAAGTAGTCCTTTGGTACTGTTTTTCATGTTAAAATTAATTAACTCAATTTTTTAGTTTGATTATAATTCAGTCTGATTTTTTAAAATGTTTATCACAAGATACATTTATTATCAATGCAAGCACTTTTTCTCTGGGAATTTGTAAGAATGCTTTCAAACGTAAAACCATATTGAGTTGCGGGCAATTTGAGTTGTCTTTTGAGAAATGCCACCAGTATTAGGTGCCAGTACAGGACATAAAGACAGAAATCTGAATGAGCAGTGTCACCATCTTTTCTTCAGTGACGCTCTTGCTGTAAATTTCCATTTATTTCATACAGTCTCAGTTTCTTGTAAAGAACATACGTGTTTTCTAACAAGCAAAGATCTAGCACAGAGATTTATGAAATGAGCACTTCTTTCCACATCTGTGGCATGATAATTTTGAAACATAATGAAGACTAAGGATGTTATAGCACTGTTAATTGTTTGTTCTGATTTGTAGTCACTTCACATTGCAGTGTATCCTAGGGTCCCATTTATTTGAGTGAAAGGACCCCATGGAACAAAAAACAGAAACACAGTCACATTGGAAAAATGTGGGTTAGTGCTGCACAGCTATTGAGGTTAAATTTATTTATTTATTTATTTATTATTAATTTATTTATTATTATTATTTAATTTCTGCTTTCAAAAGCAAGTTTTGAAGTCCAACTTACATCTACAAAGTAGTGAGTATAACATCTATTACTGAGGAAAAACAGGTAACAAAGTGAGACAGTAGTAGGGAAGAAGGTGGAATATGAATCCTGTCTCCCTTTACTTCGTTACAGTTGTTAAATTTACCATCCATTCAGCAACAAGGCAGTCCAGGTTTCATTTCCTTCTCCAAAAGCTTAATGCAGACAAAAGTACCTAAAGGCTGATTTGTAAAATTAGATTTTTAAAAGTAAGTATTTTTATGTGATGTAATCCTCTTATCTGTGTAGTAATGCCATCACTTAGATGATCATGCATCTTGCCCACTCTGCAGCAAATAAGCAGTTCTTAAGTGCTGTAAAGTTCTTTTGCCTTTTTTCCTTAAAGATAACATAATCTGTCTGCAGACTGAATTTAGAGATTTATGTTCCCATTTGTTTATGTATTGGTGCTCATAAGCAATGACTGTCTTCAGGCTCAATTGTGTAGATTAATTAGATTATGTCTCTCCCAGTTCAGGAAATGTACAACTAGGTTTGGACAGGTTTCCCAAGGTGGGTTCTTTCCTATATTGCAAATAGCCAGGAAATTGTTCCTGTCCTAGCTGGAATGCTGCTGTCCAAGGAAATTCAGCTCTTACTTACTACCTTCTTCCAGCCTGCTGCATTCAAGGGGTCAGTGTGGCTTATCTGGGAAGGAACCATCACAGTATCAAAAGCTCCAGGAGGAGTTCCTCTGTCTTTATGTTACTGTGATCAAATGTTACTAAGCTTCAGGCTCCTTCAGTTATTTTTCATGTTTGTTCATTATCGGGCTTGCAGTTTTTGTGGCACCTGAAATTGTTTCAATGAATTATGGTAATTTGGACTTTTTACTTGTGTGCTTAGTTTTGCTCCATTCTGCATCTCTTTCTCTGCTCAGTATGTGCTTCTGAGTGCTGTTCAAATCCACCTGATATGTGTACTCTAGGCTCAAACTTAGTGCTTATTCAAACAGCAAGAAGAAGGGGTTAAACACCCTAGTACTGAACTTTTTTCTTGGATAGGCTGTGACTGAGTGGAGTCACTTCACTTTACAACTTCAGGAAGGGGAAACAACGAGTTGCCCTGACTCAGGGATGTCCTCAGGACAAATACTGCTTGGCAGTAGTTAACAGTTCAGGAAGGGAGGTGAATGATGCAGAAGGACATTCTAAAAGACAGTTTAAAATTCCAGAATTTAGGATAGTCTACAGTAGTAAATAATAGCAATATTAATGTATCTATAGAAATATAAGCAATATATGAAATTTTACTGCTTTGAATAATTAAAGAAATTTGGTTTGAATCTGTTTCTTCAATCAATATCTTTTGAGTAGAGCTAACACTAAGTTATAGAAAGCTGTGGATATCAGAAGCCAAAAACATAACAACATTAACAAGACCCATTGTATTAATATATGATAAGGTTTGAGTTATCTTGTTTTGGCCTTTATTAATTCTATGTTTGAATTTGAAACTTGAGGATTCTCAAAATTCTCACAATTCTTCTGATTTCTTCAGTGGCTTTTAGTATTTTGCACTTATAATCATCTTCTCTTGGGATTACATTATCCCTGTGCAGTGGCTGCATTCATTTGAAAGAGAAGTTGCAAATGTCAGAAACCATACACTGGAAAAAACAGGAGCAGAAGCTGTTGTGTTATCTGTTAATTGGATATAAAGTAGAAAGATATTTATGTTCTTTCATTTTAATGTCTTGTTTGTGCTGAGCAAAAAGAGCTCTACAGCCTTGTGGGTTATGTTACAAGCTAGACATGTGCAGCCTTTTACTGTGCACTGAAGTGTTCTATGTAGCACAGTTAAATAACCTTGAAAAATGTACTTTTTTTGCACTGAAGATGCAGATATGTCCTGAATCATGCTAACTTATAAGCCTACCTTTGTGAATAGCCAAGACAGACTGGTGTTCTATTGTTATGACTTCCCTTTTCTTTCTCACACACAGAATTTTTATCAAAGCTGTGAGAAATATATTGTCTTGTTTCAAACAATACAAAGATGCCTGAATTAGCAGTTATGTATACGAAAAGATTCCACATAGTGACTTCCACATAGAACTGCACAGTCAAGCCCACAGTACTGAATTATGCATGACATTTTTAATGGTGGAACAAAAGCAGTAGCAGAAGGAAATGCTGCAAAGTACATGCTGCCTGCACTGGTTATTAGGCACTAGTGTACATGCATGCAAATCCCCAGATACTCTTTATTGAAACTCTGGTGCTGTGCTATACAAATCAAAGCTGTATGAAAGCCATACCTAATGAGGGAAGAATAAATAACAGGAAAACTCTGACAAAGGGAAGTGCAGCTCGCATGCCAACTTATTGTACTTTAGAGAGTGAGAAATAAAGTTCTTATATTTGGCTGGATACTGAAAGTATCAGCTAGTGTAAATATTTACTTTACAATAATTGAAAGGATTAGTCTTATTTGTTAGTCCACAGTGATGATGCCTCTCACTGTCTATTCAGTGAAAACTGGGAGAATATAACTAAAATTATTTACAGAAGGGCTGCTGCATTTTAAGAGGCAGCTGCGTCTAAAGTCAGTTCATTGAAATTCCGTACCCTGTTGAATTTATTGCTTACACATATTCTATATTAAAACCAAATACTTGGTGTCTGAAAGTAGAGACTGACTTAACAGGCCTGCTCTGTGGGTTTTTGAATATGTAGAAGGTTTCACTAGAAAACTTGGTAAAGATTCTGTTTCAGTATTGATTTTCTTCTCAAATGCACCAAACCCTACACTAAGCATTTTTTTAGCCTTTTGCAATAGTAGTACTAACATAGATCAAAATAACTTTTTCTAGGCCAGAATATAAAAAAATTGAAAATATTATGTTGTAAAAAATTGTTTCTGCTTGCTTGACCATTTCTGGTTGTTGAGAAGAGGTTGTTGGTTGCCAGTGCTTTCAGGCTTGAAGCCAGCACTGCTTCAGTGATACCCAGATGCTTCATCCATCCATCTAGGATGCTGTATTCCCATGTCCTGATGCTTTGCTTTACCTCAGGCCAGTCTCTGATGAGTGCTCTCAGTGTTGGCCTGCAGGCCTTATTTGTCCTTTTCTGGAAAACTGAGAGTGTAAAACTGTTCCCAAGTTAACTTCATTGAAATTAAATGCACCAGAGTAAGTTCCTCACATCTTTCCTTCTCAACTGCAGATTTTTTTTTTTAAGTGTTACAATGCTATGAGTATTTCAGGGTAGACAAAGTTGCCTGAGACCTGAAACTTAGTGAAAAGGAGAAATGAAGGAAAGATTCAAGGGAGAGCATCCCCGAGAGAAGCACAAAGAAACAGTTTACTAACAGGCCAGGCTTGAAATACTTGAAAAGGTTAAAACATTGGCATAGTCACAGTGCTGCTTTCCAGATATGCAAAGACTGGGAAAAAAAGGAGGGAAAAGTATTTTTCAGTGCATGAATACCTAATGTTAAAGGTTATCCTGATATACTAAGCTCTGTTGTATTGCCAGCAAGCATTACTGTATCACCAGCAGTTTAGTGCAGACTTGATTATTGGTATTTTGATAGCCAAACTCTAGTAGGTCTAACTCAATTTCAGGCTCTCTAGCATCTTCCCATTTATAATATCCAATTTTCAAAGCTATGATGTGTTATTACCATTGGTAATGCTACTGTCAATTTGTCTTGGCTTCCCTGCATGGAGTTTATTTTTATTTATTTATTTTTACTGCAAGTCACTGTGTACACTCAATTGGTTGCTATTTTAACAAGATCTCTGGAGAACTCCTCAACGATGATGCATATTAAGAAAAAAGGCAGAGAGCAATTTACTACCAAGCAGATACCAGATGAGTGGGCAAGAGTCCAGAGCTGAAAAACCTTAAACATGGAAAGAGCTTGTTAGCATATGCTTGTGCCACACTTAGAACACATAATGGGAACAAGATAAGAGGCAAAGTCGTTATCTCACTGGAGTCAGTAGCAAGGTTTGATATCAGAGAAGTGATCACTTTGTCCCTTGTGTTACTTGTGGGTCGCTTAAATATATTTCTAGCATTGCAATTATGGTGTATATTTTCCTAAAAATGCCTCTTGAAATATTTATAAAGTATATTTTAAAAGTGTAACTTTGTCCCAACTTTTCATCTATTTTTTGCCACAAGACATTCAGATTCATGTGGGAAAGTACTGATAGTAGACCTACTTCCATATGCACTCTGCAACAACAAATGCTCCTTGTTCTTAAGTATAATCTTGATGTGGTTGTAAATGTTAAATATAGGTGGTGTTTTGAGACATACAATCTTCTCTATTTCCAGGTGGGCCATGCACAGGTACAGCTCATGCCTCGTTAACCACACCAACCAAAAGATCTTGCGACTCAGGTATGTGTTTTGTGGGATCAAGGAATTAGGTTTTGCATTTTATTTAGCAGTCATGGTTTAATAGTAAAGGGTAATAACCATACCTGGCAAATGCCAAATGAAAATAAATATTGTTGCTTTGCTGACAGAAATGTACATATAAAAGGATTAGTATGGCAGATAGGTCATCTGAGAATGCTGTTAAACATAATTCTGTATGTACACTCTGTTTTCAGTTAATCTTTGTAAAAACAAGACATACAGGAGTAATCAGTTTAAGTCTCATGATTGTGACAGTGTTCTGGAAATCTTGCCCTTGAAATGCAAAGTATTGAGTTGAACACTGTTTGAGTACATTGACTTTCCCTGATTGAAGATGCAGTATAGACAACTGATCTTGACATTGAGACTAAATTTTACCTGCTTTGGGTCCTTTCGATGCCTGTATTTCTGTATGCAGGATGTACATGGATAAAGTCTCACAGAGCTGGTAGTAGTAGCAGTGACATGTTAGGCCAGGCTGAAGTCACTGCTTCTGCATAAGATCTCTCCTGTAGAACTATGCATGCACTTGTTCAGTCAGGCACCCAAGTTACCTGCATTGGCTCAGGCCTTCCCCAGGCTTTGGTTTTGTGTGGATTCAGGAGAACTTACATGATCTTTTCCACCAGGACCACTGTTGGAAGCCATAATCTCCAGGGGAATGGTGGGTGTGTAGGTAATGGTAATGTTCTTGCAGTCTGTGTTTCCAAAATAATTTTTGCCTGTATTTGCATTTATGTGCAGAAAGGAAGGTTATTCCTGTTTGAGTAAGGGGCCTTTCTCTTTAAGGAGTTGAAGAGAAATTTCCTCTGAAATAATTCTTTCAAAAAGTGTTTTTTCAAGTTACTGTTTGTTGAGCTGAGCTGTAGTTATTCTGTAGGTGAGTGTTGTTAACTTGCAGCAGATGTGTAAACATACATGTTGGCTTGTTCTGCAGTGAAAGGTTACAGAGAAGCTGCATTACCTTGCTCTTGGTGCAGTTGCAGACTTCTCAAGTAACACATGATAATCTGTGACAGTGAGTGCTGTTTGTCAAAGAACTGAGTTTGAAACTGGAAGCTAGTTCTTCAAAACAGGAAGACTGGATTTTCTTTTCTGTGTAGCCATGGAGGTGTATCTAAACAAGAGGGAATGTTTGCCACTATATCCCTTGCAAACTAATCTGCCTTGCTCATGCAATTACTAAATTGTGTTTTCTTTATATAGTAGCTGTTGTAATGTTTAGCTGGTTTTTGTGGCAGAGTAATTTAAAAGCTTGCTGTGGTGCTGCAGAGACAGTAAACTGAGAATACTGTTTCTTTTGCTTAGCAAAAATAAATGTAAGTTCATTATTTGGAGTGTCAAATGGCACCAGTGAAAGCTCCTTGGAGTAAAGCAGGTTGAAAGTAAAGAGATATTGAAAAGTGCCTTGGGTAACTTTGCTTATTAGTTCCCTTATTTTCAGTTTATGCTGTTGTTTGGTCTGTACATGCTTGTATGTTTTTCATTTAGTGTGTTTTGCAAGAAAATGAGGAGATGACCTTAATTTGATACCACAATTTAATCTTCAGTTAACTAAATCTACTGTTTTTGTATTACCTCAATTTCCCCTGAGGTTCTTACATTATTTACTCAGTAATGTAAATATTATCTTTATAGTGCCTTACATGAATAAACCTGGTACTAGGAGTTAGTTTTCTTCTCCAGATCCTGAATTGTCAGCAAACTTTCATTTTTAAAATAAATTACTATGTTGCCATGGGAATTGACAAGAAAACATGGCTACAAAATATTACCCAGAAGTGCTGTGACATCTTCAGGAATGAGCAGCATAGCATGTAGGTGAACATTTGTCAGGGTTTAACCACAAGGCCAAAACATAGCCCCACTGTCTACTGTGAAGAAAATTAACTCTATATCAACCACACTAGAATCACTTCAGCTTCCTAAGTTAAGCTTCTAACTTAAATGATGCAAGCAGCATTTGTCAACACTACACATTGTTTATAAGCCTATTTTCTGTAAGTATCCTATGCTGCTTCTATCTGGAAGAGCTTTGACAAAAAAATGTTGTGTTGGATTTTATCTGTGTAATTCTGTTCACCCTTCAAGCACAGTTTTTCCCCAATGTTTCCTAAATCAGCATTTGAGGCAGAAAATTAGAAATTTGACCTACTTATCTTATATCTAAGTTTCCATCAGAATATTAATGAAGGAGACAAACCTTTCATATTTTATCAGCATGAGTGTAACAATTGAAGGAAGATCAAAACAATAAATCTGCCAAGGTACAGGAAAAGTTCTCATTGAGAAAAAAGAGGTTTTACCCAATGCACTTGTCAACCTGCATGCTGTAGGACCTTGTCTGACAAAAAATAGTACTATGACACCAAATAGTGGAGTTTTTCCTCCTGTTAGCAAGAATCATCACTGTGGTAAAAGTATTTCTATTCCAGTGTACCCACAGGACAAGGATTATAATGAAAAGAATGAATAAAGCCTTGCAATCATTAGTGTGGATCATGCCTCAAAGGCTTTTGAGCACTAGCAGTCTGAAGATTTTGTAGGAAGAAAGATGGGACTGTGTGGCCCAGTGTATAGCTTCTTATGTATTTTGATTTGTTTCTTAATAGCTGGGTAATGTGATGATTGATGGCAGGTACTGGGAGGCTTGCTCTAGTCTGCAGGGCATCCACATCCCATTTGTATCAGGTGCCTGTGTTGGGAAAGAGCAGTACCAAGTAGCATATTACTCTTGTTTTTCTGCTGTACAACTTTAATGATGATTTACTACACACTTCTAAACAGACAGATTTTATAACATTTTCATGCAGCTTAAAGAAACCTGGAAAAAAATTGATGGAACTGTGTGAGTGTGCTCAGTTAATTTTTAATTGTGCAGTAGAGAAGGTGGTAGAAACAGGCAGATAAAATGTGGTAATGATACAATCAATTCATACATTATATCCATAAAGTTGGTGAGGTTTTAAGTACTTTATTTCTAAGTAGCAGTTCATAAGAAATGTGCATCTGTAATATTTTGGATAGGTATGTGTGTAGCTAGCTCACATTTTATGAGAATATCTGTTGTAGATTGGTGTGGTGGTGTTTATATTATACAAGATGAGAATCTGTCTCTTTTCTCTGTGTGTTTTCTAGTTTAAAATTTGAGTCTAGAAGATGGGAATAATTATTTCACTGCTTGAGTTAAAGTGGTTAAACAGGGTGGTGGTCCTTTTTGAAGTTTCAAATTTATTGATGTTCTTGTACTAAGATATGTGCTTGCTTGTAATAGTGCCAGGAATCCAAATGCTTTGAGGTTGAACCTGCACAATTGAGAGGACAGCCTTTGAGGAGTTATAGGAAGGTCAAGTTGTGGAAATAAAAGTACACAGATTTTGAGCCTGAGCCAAAACCATGAAATCATTACATTGATATGATCATTTTTTTAATCAATCCTTATGTGTTGAGTAAGGACAAAAGGACCTCATATACCACTAATTAGATTTTCTTTTTTAATTGTTATAAAGTGTTAAACTCCTGAGCAAAAAATACACAAAAGATTACTGAAGGGGGCTTTATAGCACTAAACCAACTTTGAGGTCTGTTTTTCATTGGTGTTTCAAGGGACTATTAAGGTGTTCTTTAGTGTTTGACTTCTGGAGGGCATTGTGTTGAAATCCAGCCTTCTTGGAGCTCTCTCACCGACAGGAAAGTGATGATAGAACAGCCTTTCAGCAGCATAGTAAATCACCCAGCCCTAGCAATGATAGTGCCCATTAGGGACGCTCTCCCCCTCCCTCTGCTCAGTTTCCAGCTGTACTAATAGTGCAGCACATCAAGCAAGGCTGTAAATAAAAGTTACAACCTAATAGGTGGGTGCTGAAGTGGAACGGAGGGGAGCTGAGGCATGGGGGCCTTATTGCTGCTCATCAGCAATTACAAACAGGATGAAGTGCCTGGGACTGGCACTGATGCACAGGAGCTGATAGAGGCTGGGAGATGACGCCCTACCATGATCAGATGATGTATGGTGATGGCTTTTTACTGCCTCAGCTTATTGCCTGGTTCTGTGGCATGTTGGATTATTTGTTCAGTGCTCCCATATCTATCTGGATGGACAGATTGGTTTCCTCTCCTCCTGGTTATCTAAGAGCCTTCTCAAAGTGTTATGATTATTGTAGATTAAAATTCTGCTAGTGATAAGGATTATAATAGTCATAGCAGTAAACAAAATTAAGGACTTGCTCTAATTGTATGATTTATTTCCACTATTACCTTTCTCATGAAGCTACCCTTGTTCACTAAAAACAGTGGGTATGGTTCACCTGAACTTTCATTTACACTGGAGGCATCCAATGATTTTAGACTAATTGAGTTAGTTGGAGAATCCAAAGTGATAGGTTTGGGGTCAATACATCAAAAAGTTTAAAAGTCAGCTATAGCTGTGATGATCCTTGCCTCTGAGTTTAAAAACTTCAGCTGTTCCTGGGAAGGTTTATAAGAACTTCTTAGCACAAAATAATTGGTAATATTTTTTTTGAAAAATGTCTTTCTTGATTTTATCTGCCACAGTCTAGCACATTTTTATGCTAGACATCTAAATCATTGCTTTACTAAACTGCAGTGAAAAAAAGCCTTGATTTTTAGTCCATATTTGCTTTGATGTAAAGAGAAGTTTTGCAAGCATCTTCATAGTTCATACATTAATCACTCATGCTGTTTACTTTTGAATAGAATTTTCTTCCAAGCAGTGGAGAAAACACAGCATTCAAAAATGAAAAGACGTGCATCACCACAACAGCATATGAAAACAGTGACTCCTGTCCCTGTCTATTCAGTACAGGCAGGATAAAATAAATAGATTGTTTTTCTATCATCTTATGGTATTAGGACAGGAATACTTTCATCTGCCTGTGTTAAAGTACACTAAATTAAAATTAATGGAAACTTTTCACAGTATTACTTTGAAATTAACTTTCACACTTAGTGGCTCCTAGGTGTACCTTTTCTTTGCATTGATCATCAGGTGAGGAAGCTGGATAGTTGAGATGGCCAAAGGGATGAAAACTATATCTTGGCTGTGAAAGCCCTCTTTCACATGCTGTAAATTACAAAAACATAAGAAACATGCCAGTAATTTTTATTTAGGATTAACTTCTTTTTCTTACCAGTCTGTTGAAGTCATTCTTGAAAGGACTGTTTGCCTTAAGAAATAAAATTACTGTTGTGGAATAAGATAAATAGAGGAACACAATAACTTAAATGCTTGATAATGTTTCCCATTTTATAACATTATATTCCCTAAAACCACACTAACTCAGATTGATTCTCTTAAGAGCAAGTAAGGCAGCCGAACATGATCTCCAAGAAAGAAAACTTCTGGGTATAAGAACAGTTTAATAATTAAAATAATAATAACTTAAAAAAAAAAAAAAAGCAAAATAGCAAAAAGGAGAGAGAAATAATCAACTTTTGCCAGCCAGTTCCTGAGCAGCAGTCCCTGGCCAGCTTTCCCTCCAGTCTGTATGCTGATCATGACACCATAAGATATGGAATGTCCCTTTGGACAGTGGGGTCAGCTGTCCTGGCTGTGTCCCCTCCCAGCTTATTGTGCCCCCCCAGCCCCTCTCACTGGTAGGGTGAGGTGAGAAGCTCAAAAGCCCTTTACTCTGTGCAAATGGTACTTAGCAACATCTAAAACATCAACGTGTTATCAACATTATTCTCATCCCAAATCCAAAGCACAGCACGGTACCAGCTACTAGGAAGAAAATTCCTGGAAACCAGGATATTATGTCATGCAGAAAGTGGGATTTGGTGTATGCTGGTGTGAATTATGCAATGATTCAGGTACATTTTGGTTATGCAGATGTTCATAGATTATAAGAATCAGCTATTTTTTCCGTTGTGGGGAGGAAAAACCCCAACCCAGTAAAACAGAAGTAAAAAGCAAGAATCAAAATCTCTCTGTGGAAGACCTGTGTGACCTCCCAGCAGCTGCTGACACACACACCTCTGTGTACTTCATAGTACTCCCAGCTGTCTGAGGTCAGTTCAAGTTCAGCATCCTAACAGAAAATGTCCTCCAAGTACTTTAAACTGTTATTCCCACTATCTTTATTTATCCCCTCAAATCACCCAAATTCATCTTCTTTTATCCTTTGTGCAGTTCAGATAAGCCCTTGAAACTTTTTCATTCTAACCAAATAACCCCTTCAAGACATTCTGGTTTTGTGTAAGTCCATTCCTAAGCTTTCACTTGTCTTTAGCTCTTTTTGCTGCTTTTCTTTCAAATTTTTCATCTGGTTTCATTTCCATATTCTGAATTCCAAAAAGAAGAACAACTTGGAAGAAAATGTACTTGGATCAATAGGACAGGATGATCTCTTGAGAAGAGTTCACATTGAATTGTCAGCCAATAAGAAAATTACTTTGAATGTCAAACTAAAAGTACCAGAAGATAGGAATAAACACTGTCTGGATTAACTGTGTTAGGAACAGTATAGCTGGCTGATTAAGGGCAGAGATTTTTCCCCTCTTGTTGGCAGTGGAGCAGGTACCCACAAAAGCTGTGAAGTCTTTGAAATTTTTTTTAAATGGACCAGGCCTGAGCAACCTGATCCAATTTCTTTGATGTTTTACTCTGCATCAAGCAGAAGACAGGACTGCATGACTTTCAGAAATCCCTTCCAACCTAATTTTTGCAGTGACACTAATGGAAAACAAATACGATATGAGTGTTTAGAGATACTTAGTCTAACTTCAGTAACATTCATAGCACTTAATGAGAACTGAGGTCTGTAAGTACAGGCAAGCATTTAGTGCCTCAAGCACTGTGGAGAAGAGCCAGGAGAGAGACTCTTGGAAAGGTGGGAGAGTTGGGATGGTCAATGCAAAGCGAAGAGCTGGGAGGGCAGTCCATGCAGCAGGTTCTGTTGGGCCATGAGCAGGATAAATCACCTGTGCTTTTGTAAAGGAGACACTCCTGTCCTGAAAAAAACGTGTGCTGCTGCCCTCATCATTTTATCACCACCTTTTCTCTATGGGCTGATGTTTTTCAGTCTGGTTGGTGAAATTGTTGCCAAATATGAAACTGTGCAATTAATATTATCACCTCTTTTTACCAAAGTCTTGGGGAATTATGATGATGGATTTGTCTTCAGTTTGTTGAAACTGAAGAGGAAATATTTTGTTCTTTATGTATATTTTGGCTAAAGTGAAACATCTTTACCTTGATTATTTTTTAGTGATTTCATGCTATGTTTAGTTTTCAGAGCTCTCAAGATCTCCATGGTCAATTAAATGATCTTTAACAGTAGGTATATACTATGAAAGAATATGCATCTATTACCCTTACTTAGTACTGTTCTCCCAACAGCTCTGAACTCCTTGTTTTATAACCAGACACTGCTGGAAAAATTGCATCTCATAACTTTAAACAAAGCTCATCTCCATTAATTTCGAGGATAGAAAAATCAGGGTTGTATGTCTTGCATTTCTTACCTGCACCCTGCACTGTACTGGAAGAGGATTTGGGGAGCTTTAATTTTGACAATATGGAGAATGTCACAAAGAATAGTTGAAATAATTAACTTTAAAGACCTGGTTCCTGTCAGAGTGAAGAATTGAATTGATTTTACCTCAGCAGTCAGCACCCTGATCTGATCTGTTCAGATCAGACAGCTTCCTTGCAGGTATGCTTTAGCAAATGAGACACATAATTTTAAATTTATAATTTTAAAATTGTTACTTCACTGCACTTGAGATTTTTAAAATGAAATTAAACATTAAATAACTGGCCAAATAGCCACTTACATTTACTTTTTAACTCAATTTTCTTTTTTTACTACTCTAAAACACATGTAACCTGCAGGGAGCAAATCCACGTTCAGATTCCTGCTGAATTTTTTGAAGTGAGTCCCAAAGGTTTCACCCAGCTCTTGGTGAAGTTCCCTATTGTGTCTAATTATTTCAGTTAGCATCAGACAACTTCTAAGAGCAAGTTTCCAGAATTTTCATTTAGATTATAGTTTTCCTAAGGACTTCAAAAATACATGAAGGTAATTTTAAAGCTTTTTGGAAGTATTCTTCAGTTTGTTGAACATACACAGAGAAAGTGTATCTTCCTAGAAAGTGAGGAAGTTGTGTGTGTGACAATTCCATGAACATAAAGGTGATGTCTTTCTGTTCCTATAATAACAATAATAATTTCCAAATTATTTCTGTAGCATGAACTTTGAGGAATAACTAATAACTAAAGAGAGAAACATCTTGGAGCAAAAGAAGATTGAAAAAGAGCTGGATGTAAGAAACAAGGACGGTGCCTCTACTGTTGCATCCTCCAAGTTTCACTCATCTGTTCTTCCTCTCCCTGGTCTTTGGTTCAGGTTATTTATTGTACAAGCTTTCCAAACAGTAAGAGCTGCCTGACAAACCAGCCTGACTTCTGGTGGACTGTAGACACCAATCAGGTGAACAGGAATTGTGTCCTATGCCAGGGCTGGTTGTTTCCCCCCCACAAAAAAAAAATTGCTAGAAAAAGTAACACAGTCAAAATATAAACTGATCATTAAGCTTTATTTAAAGTAACAGGATTAAAACCAGGTGTACTTTGAAGATGAATTAGCTGTACATTTCAGAACCTTTTCACAATGCATTCAGGAAAATTCTTATCAAAATACAAGAGCTCTTAGGGTTTTTTCCTTGACATTAATCAGTTATGATCCTTGGAACTGTAGTTTCTCAATGCAAGATTTCTGTTACTAATGACATCATTGAAGTTCTGCAGTTAAAAGACAAATCAATTTTTTGAAAGATAAATATTGGTAAGTATTTTTTTTTCACTGCTAGCAGGCAAGAGTTCTTTACCATTCCTCTTCTGAATATCTCTCTTAGCCTTGGAAAACCCTCATTATACCAATGGGGGAAGGGTCTACTAAGGAGAACTCTGTGTATGAGTGAAAAATAACAGAGCAAATATTTTCTATATAGAACTGGTTTTAGGCTATTAGTTTGAAGAATTACTTTCCTGAATACTGTATACCATCTGATTGATGAGGACATAGCTGGAGTATACCACTAGGATTTGGAAGCAGAGCAGCACCACTTATTTATGCATGCTGGAGCTGACTAGCAAATATGAAATATTTATAGCATTATCTATTCTTGCTAATCATATTTTAGAGAATTTCACAAAGCATAAGAATGTTCTCATTAAAGTCAGCAAAACCAAAACTATAATATTGCTGAATGCTTTTAAATTTCCTATTTTATCAGAATCAATGTGAGCTTATTTGTGTGTATTTCTACATACATATTCAGATATGTAAATATGCATATTTGAGTACTACTAAGTAGTCTTCAGGTGCTGTGGAATGGCCAGAATGTTCATGATTTGTCTTCACAGGTTCTTCATCGTGTGTGTTACTGTTATGACTTTTTTCTTCCTACTTGTGTCTTGTTCTTCCATTTAGCTATTTGTACATGTGCAGTAGCCCTTCACTTAATAATCCTGTTCTGATTATTCAGGCTACTTGGGATGTCATTTGTTCTCCAGTTTCAAGTGTCAGAATGGGCCTTTGTCCCTCTCCCAACCCTGACCCTGTACTATTAAAGTATATGATTTAATAATGAGAAAAGAAGTTCCAATTGACACCATGAAATATTCTTTTGTAATGTTTTAGTTTAGTGTTGTGGCCCTTTTTCTCTTCTGGCCTTTTCAAGGTTCATTGTAATAGTCTGAATATACAAAGATGAGGTGCTGCTTGAGAGCCATTACAAAAACCCCCACCAACAACCTAAGCCAGCTTTCCTTAGCATCCTCAGAATAGTATCAAGCTTCTACCCTGCATCAATTGCAGTCTCTGCGTGTGTATGATGTTGCTGTCAGCAGCTGTTTTTAAACACGTTCTCCAGGTGTTCACCCTTGGAGCATGAGATGAACAGCATCCCAGGACTGTCCAACCTGTTCTCTCTTCACAAGTTCATCTGTTGTGGCTCTGGAGGTTTGCAGAATTCTCCCATGGATGTAATTCAGGAAAGGAACCCCACTCACTTGTTTTCTAAACAAACAAAATCCTTCTGTCAGCCAGCAGTGGTAGAGGTGGTCATTGCCTTAGGAAATGTTCTTACTAATTGAAATGCCCAAGTTAATCCATCAAAGGAACTGTATGGTACAGGTGCCTGGATACATTAAAATATGTGCTTGTTTGCATCAATCTGGTATGTAAGTAAAAATGCTTGAGAAATAAATTAACATTTCTATTAACTAAAGACATGCTGACATCAGAGAGTATGGGGGAACTAATGCAAAAACTTAAATATAGAACAGATGTAGTATAGGAGCCTAAATATGAAAGGAAAACTAATTAGCTTTTCATGTAATTTTGCAATTATGAATTTTATTGGCAGGAAAGGATAATAGCCATTTTCACATTTTTTCTAATTACAGCTTAGCTAAAATGCATGCAGGAGCCTATGTAGTTCACTATTTGTCATACATTTTCAACATGCATTAGATTAGTCTCTTCTGTTTCGTTAGAGATGGTAGTTAACACCCTCATTAAGTTACACTGCAGTATAGTACACTTCTTTTTTCCAGGTGATAATACTGACAATACCGATTTAGAGGAGAACAAAAAATGGGAATGGTGAGAAGGAATTAGTATGTAATTTTAAATTTTTTTTTCCTATCCATGAAGTAAGAAAGGCTGAGGGTGGGAGAGAGCTCAGGAGACTGATCCAACCTCCCTACTCAGAACAGAGTCACCTAGAGCAGGCTGTGGCCTGTGTCCAGTCAGGTTTTGAGTACCTTCAAGGTACTTCCACAAACCCACTTGGGGAAGTTGTGCCAGTGTCAGGCCTCCCCTACAGTAAGAAAGCATTTTCTTATCTGTAAGTGGAATGCTACCCAAACTGTATGTATGCTTATGTCCTCACACTTGTCTGTTTTCCTGAAATCATAATTATTCATACTCATTCAGTCACATACATACATGTATAAATATATCCTCATTTCTAGCAACACATGTCATTTGTGCCAGCTAAGTTCCTTTCTTGGTTTTTTGAGGGTTTGTTTTTGGGGTTTTTTAAATTAATACAACATTTCAAGTCTGTAATGGAATCCTTTTTCTTAGCTCTGCTGCAAAGGGAGAAGGAGAATTTTTCTGTCAAGAGTTTGAAGTACATCAGTAATGTTTCACATTTGGAACATCTTGCAGCAATTCTTCCACTTACATGTCTCCAACAGCTAGGCTGAAAGTTGTGGGGGTTTTTTATTGGTTGTTTTTACTCATTAGAGCTGGAAACAACTACTGTTGCATGGTTGTGGTGATGGATGAGAAATAATAACTTATGTAATGCAACTTATGGGTGTTATTTATAGTCTCCAATGTGATTTAATGGAGAGCCTCCTGAGGCAAAGAAGCGACTGATGGGATGTGAGCTCCATAGAGACTGCTCCCATGTGGTCTCTCTATTCCACATTGTTTAGGGACATTGAGTTTTAGTGCAGTTTCTTTTAAACTCTATGGAGAGGAAAAAAATAAATCGGTGAAATAATGATGCTAAGGGCTCTGCAATGATACTAGAAAAGAGTTTGTGTGGTTAAATATTACCAAAGGGCTTATGTAAGATATTTTTGAGATATCTGTCTGTAGTGTTTAAAAAAAACTGAAGTGAATTCACAAAAGAAATACATTTCTTACACGTGTGAGTGGTTCCAAAGAGGTGCACAGCCTTGAGATGCAGTCACAAATGTATGAGAAGACAAGATAAGGTGTTCATTTCAATTAAATATCAGAGTTTCAGGATTATGTTTTCCACAGCACTGTACAGCCACAGGGAGGGACTGAGGCAGTCACAGTTGTCAGACTAGGCTTATGAGGTGTTAATCTTGAATTTCTGTTTTTGCATTAATAGTCAACAAGCAAAAGAGTTTTGGAACAACTATGTTAATTTTAGAATCATTTGAACTAGAGAGATTATTTTAAATGATGATTCTGGTAAATGTGATAGGAAAGATTTGTATAGAGGCAGTTTTCTCTAGATGAAATCTTTAATGCATAATCAACATGCCAGGCAGTTAAGTAATCCCTCATCTAAGAAGAGAATAATGAATAAAAAAAATAACAACTAGAAATGGGCAACAAGCTATTGCTCAAATTTTAGTTAATTTATGTTACATAGTTATTGACTGCAGCTATGGAAGTTTCTCCATGGACAGAGGTTTTAACAGCTTAAGCTGCTTCCAAAATATTTTCAGGGGAGATGTCAGTAATGTTAGAAGGTTCATTAAAGATTGCTTGTTCTGTTTTTGCACGGGCAGCTGAGATCATAAATGCCAGTCTGTGTGATAGGTTCTTTATGATAAGAAAAAAACCTGATTGAGTGCCTCAAAAGCTGTCATGAAACTGGAGATTAAACAGATTCATCTTCTTGAAGAAAGCAGCAGCAGAGGAGAGATCCTCTTTTTCTTACTATTTTCCCATCTCTTCCATCCTTCCTCCTTCCCTGTTAAGTTTTGTTAGCCCACGTCTCTGTTGGGCCTAGAGCATCCCACCCTCCCCTCAAATGCCATGGAGGAGCCATCATGATTGTAACTGAAGCCATCTGCATGCAGCCTGCAAACTCCTCCAAGTGCAATTCAAGGGAGTGCAATTCAGCTCAGGCACCAGTTCTTGGAAAAATTTTGAGAGGAGAACATGAGTAATAAAGATGAGAACAGTGACAGTGAGGAACAAATGTCTGTCCATGATGTAATAGTTTTAAGAACACTGCTTGTTGATTCAGACAAGCCTCCAGTTTCAGCATTGCCTAACTGAACTTCTTTGTTCTCTCATTTCAAATGGGAGTTTGATACACAATTAAAGGGATCTCCACCATCAGATATCAGCTAGAAGAATCCTTGTTCCCTAACTCAGAATTAAAATTGCAGTGGAGTGTGTCAACGACAATTACTCTGCTGAGCAGTTTCTTCTAAAATTTTGGGGATTCCTCATCCTTACTGGTCTTTTTTACAGAAAAGTTTTATGATTTTTGACATCTGTGAGTAATAGAAGAGCATTTTGGTTTTCCTCTTGGACTGGGTATTTGTTGGTTTAGTTGAGCAAAGGAAGAAGTAACTGTTGTAGAATGAACCAACTGTCTAAGAAAAGCCACTGTCAGTCACTGATTCTCTCTTCTCTGTAGCCTTTTTTGGTTGTTTAAAGGTTCATACTGGGAATTTCCTCTTGATTCTAGTTGCAGCACTTTGGCCTGTATTCCTAGGGGTTTTTTTTCAGTTGCACTCCAGATAATAAAGCTATGCATGACAATTTCATTTTCCTATCAGATTTTTGAACTTTAGGGTTGCAGGATTCCAGGTGCTGGAAGATATATTTTGTGTCCTGTATTGCATGTGTCAGTATCATGAAAAGCAATGTGATCTGGGGGAAATGCATTCAGGACTGAGTCTAAAAGATCTAATTTTGCTCTGTGGTTTCTCCTTGCTCATTGTACTTGCCCATGGGAAGGTGGAAATGTGTGTGCTGTGGGTCTGGTTTGTGATGAGTATTAGCTTGGACTCCTGTGATCAAAGAGATGGTGCTGTCCCTGAGAGCAGCTTGAGTTTACCTCAGTGCTAAGTGTTTTAGTTTATGGCAGAAATATACACATTGTAAAAAATGAGATATCCGTAATTTCTATGATAACAACCAACTCATGTTAATATTCAGTTAGTCATTACCAATTTACAGAATGTGTGTGATTAAGTATTTTCATTTGTAGGACTACTAGCCTGACTTGAGGTAGCTGTTTTTCTCATTAAGGCATATGGTTTCATTAACTTATTAGACACTGGTTGACTCACCCCATGAATCCCTTATTTGGACTTCAGGATCAGCAGACCACTATGGTTTTCATCAGCGTAATTCAGATTACCAAATTGGCTTCTGAGAACTACCAGAATGGCTTATATTTCCAGAAGCAAAGATATGTGGGAGGCAGCTGTTCCATAATGGCAGTGTGTCTGTTTCTTTGAGTAGTGAATAAACTGCAAATGATGTAGATCTCCATCTGGGGCAGCAGGGTGGGCTGGAGCAGTTTCACTGAATGCTGATTGAGCCAAGTCACAGGACAGAATCTGCCTGCTGGAGGGGCTGTCCTTATGCACTCAAGGCCAGCCTGGTGCCCTAGGCACTCTGAAAACAAGTGTCCATGGGGCAGGACTGTGGGCCTTGGAGTATGAGTCAGGATCTCTGTTCGGGGAGTCAGGCAGTCTGTTCAGAGGATCTTTCCGTTGAACTGTTTTCTCCAGAGATTTAAGACAGGACTAGTTGTTCCATAGCTATATTAATGCATTATGCACTACTTTCTTTTCCTTGCCAAGGCTCCTGCACAGCCAGGCATGCAGAGGTGAGGTACGTTATGTACTGAATGTTAGTTTAGGCCTAATATATGTATTTTGTAAGGTGTAAATTGTAATCTGTGACACTGATCAAAAAGGTGGCTGTCTTGAGGGACACATCAGATAAAATCATTGCAGGTTAATAAAAACTTATCACCTGTATGCAGTGCAGAAAGCAATTCTCTCTTCTATGAAGTGTGAGATATAGAGGCTTTGTATTTGTTGTAAAGCCAGGCACATTTTCAGCATATCTTGAGAGCAGTATGACAGAAATACAATAGGCCTCAGTGAGGCAAGGTGTATATTTGTTATGGCTGTAACACTGGGATACAACAGCTGGAAAAACATTGTATTGCATGTGAGAAACCAGGAGACGTTACCAGTGTTCCAAGTCTGACTCCTTTAGGTGTTTACTCAAGGAAAGTCATGATGTTGATAAGCAGTGGCTCAGATAAGATAGCTAACATAACAAGGTTATGGACAGTGTTGTATCCATGGCAGTTACCTTTTCCTGCCTAATCCAGGACAGCACAAAGAAGACATAGGCAATGGAATCTTAGAATAATGGTACAGACATGTTCAATAGGTTACCATCCTGCCAAAAAGATAGATTTAGCCTGTTGTTCATTGGATTAATGTTGGTTCAAAAGGGATTTAACTCAGCTAATGGGCTTTTTTTTACTTGCTCACCATCATGCAGTAGAATACTGACTGATTGCAGTAATGTCTTTCAGCAGCTCCTTGCAGCACTACAACAAATAATTTAATTTTTAGTACAGTTGGGATTAAATTTATTTGCAGTTCTTTTTACAAAGAAGTATAGCACTGATTCTCCTCTGCACAGATCTGGGAAAGGAAAATGTCTTTTCTGACCTGGCTTGGATTGCAGAGCAGCAGATCTGCTGAAATGTCGTGTCTCTGACATGCCACAAAAACAAGGCTTGGGCATCTCACAGTTCAGTCAGTAATGGGCATTCTATGTGCTGCTCTAGAACCCTTGTCAGTACACTCTCCATAGTGAAAAAAAAACTGACTGAAAAAAAAAAAAAGGCATTACACTACCTGAAGTAAGACTGTTGTAAACTTTAACTTCTAAAGGCTTTCCACATACCATTTTCTTACAAAGTGAAATTTATGAAGTTACTAATGCAAATAGTATTCTGACTTATGCTTTAGAAATAGCTGAGCATTTGGAATTGATAGGATGTATGTACAGATCATGCTTATTTTGTTTGGGGTTGTATTGTTGGTGTCTACTAATTTACATTTAAATTGTTATCTGTGTGGAAAGAGAGAGAAGCACGATATGGTGCTTTCATGTACTGCCTTCAGTCATGAGAGATACAATTTACATGCTGTGCTTGAAAAATCCCCCTCCTGCCCAGGGAGGAAATAGGTCAAACCTGTGCTCAGGTGTTTTTCATCACTTCAGTTTGTGTGGGGACACCGAAGGCGGCGCACAGGAGAAAATAAATGAGACGATAGATGAAGCTGCAATTGTTTAGGATGGTGTATGCTCCACATGTATCTGTGCATGACCCAGCTAAGGCTGGAAGGAAGCTAATCAGTTCATTTTATATTCAGTATAGACAGCAGGAGAGGTTCCTATAGGGAACAAAGATAATTTGTCCTTTACTTGATGCTCATTTTGGTTGTTCAGAAAACGTGCATATGCAATAGAGTGGGAGGTATCACACTGCTTGGTGGTGACCCCAGTTGAAAGCAATATACCTTCAGTCTGCCTAAAGGGTTGCCTCAGTGAGGAAATTCTAATATTTTTCCTAAAATATTTGTTGTGAATACAACAGATTCACAGTCGGAGAATGAGGCTTCTCCTGTGAAGCGGCCACGGCTACTGGATGACAGTAATGACAGGCCTGAAGAAACCAGTCGATCCAAACAGAAGAGCAGACGCCGATGCTTCCAGTGCCAAACAAAACTGGAGCTAGTACAGCAGGAGCTGGGATCATGTCGCTGTGGTGAGTACTGTTTGGCAGCAGCCATGCTCAGATCTGTGCCACACACGCAAATACAGAGAGCACTTGTGGTTTTCACCTTGCAGAGATGCTTTAAACAGAAGCTATAGCTTCCACTGGTAGCAAAAAGTTATAATTAGTTCCTAATTTCCCTTTGAAAACTTTGGCCTTGATGTACTGCCTTGTCTCAAGAGATGCCATATATTAATGAATTTAGCTTCAGAAGTCCCTGTAAGGCAGGAAGGGCATCATAACCACTTGACAGAAGAAGCACAAAGCACGTCAATAAATATGCAAAGACAAGAAGGTTTCTATAGGGTGTAAAGGAACATAGGTCAGTATCTGCTTCTGCTTGTTATAATTACATTAATATTAAAAACTTAAATCCAAAAATCCCCTCTAACTGAAAATATTTTCATGGTCACACTTAGTTTGTGGCAGGAGGACTTATTGTTCACCATACACTTAAAATCTAACTTGGCTTTTCCAAAGTTGATGACACTGTTCAGGTAGTTGAATTGAGGATGATAATCCCATGCAGGCAGCTAATTTGGGGTTTCATATTAAATGCAAATAATCTTTCTGAAACAGTAATTAATGTGACTAGATTCCAAAGGAGATGCTCTCTCCTTCATGGAACAGTTGTGTTCCTAACTGGTTTAAATGTGCTCATTAGACCCAGTGATAATGCATATGGTAGTTTTACCTGCTAATTATTTTTTCATATAATCACATATTGAAGGTTGCATTGAACTCTCTGACAATGGTTGCGTTGATACATTTGGAGAAGTTTGTTTTAATTACTCCAATGGGTTTCTGGCAGGGGATAATTTCCAAAGGATCTTCACAGATGATAGGTGCAATTCACCTGTGAAATATAACATCTTGTGTTAAAACCATTTTCTGGAGATAAGGCATGTCCTGAGCAGCAGTGTGGAGAGGAAAGGTGTAGCTAAAGTAGCTACAAAGACAGTTAATCCTATACTGAATCCCAAATGCTAAGTGAAGAGAAGTGATAGAAAGCTGCAGACATTTTATGTTATTTGTTCTCTTCTTCAGCAGCTGTGTGTCTTCAGGCTGTCGAGATTACTGTTGTGTTGGGCTCTTTTGGACATCACATAGGCTTTGTTTTGATATTGGAGCACTGGCACAGAACTAACATACGTTGTCTGTGAAGCCACCAAACATGAAATCAAAAGCTGTAATGTTGAAATTCTTGTTATGGAAATCATGTGTCAGGATACTTTGAAGTGTCTGGTAACATTTTTATCAAACTGAAGAAATTCAGAGCTATCAATGACGCATTTTGGTATGGCTCTTTCTGCTTAGCATGGTAGAGGCAGGAATTTCTGCTCTGGGTCTGATGTTGTCATGTATGCAACAACTCAGGCTGCTCACCAGTACCTGACTGAAATAGTGGAATGGTCCCTAATACTGGGAGCAACAGAATTTGAATTTTGGGGTGGATTGGATAAATGATTGCTTAAACATTATGTAACATCATTAATCTTCCCTGCATTCTGCAGTATTGGAGCTACATAAGAGCAATGAAGTTGAAATCAACTTTTAAAAAGCCCTTTTCTTGACCAGTAATGTTTTTAACATTACAAAATAAGACCTGCCTTTTTTTTTTCTGTAAACTGGATTACAGATATATTTGGTTGATTCCTCTCAAATTTTCATGAAATATTTTCATAATTCAATACTGCTGCAATATAAATATTATAGGAATTATTCTTTATTTTTCTTCTACTGGATATATGTAGCTTTATGGAAATATTTCTGTTAAAGTTCATAAAGTGTGTTAATAAAACATGAATGTGAAAAAAAATCTGAATTCCTCAGTAATAAGTGAGGAGATGAAAATTGGCATTCCTGTATTACATCCTATACCGTTTATAGTTTGTATTATATACATTTGTGTTCCATACTTTTAATGAGAAAATAGAAGGCAGGAGTCTATTTCCATGTGTACAACAGGGCTGAAAAACTGGAGATTTTTGGTTTTTGTGCAGTTACAGTGTTTCATTAATACTGTGTGCAGCAGGAGTGTGTTACCTGTGCTCTGATGTGATGTGAATGTGGGCATACCCACTGCACTTATATTTAATAGTCAGAGTAATAAGAAGCAACCAAAATGCTGCCACTGAGCAACACAGGGCATCTCAGCTTCACATCACCCAAACTGCTTTACCAATAATCAGCAGCATGTGGCTCTGGTCAGTTTAAAAGATACTGCCTGAGAAACCATTCTTGCTAGTTTGCCCTGCTGTCTGTAAAATTAGATTGCTTTAGGTCATGAGCGACAAGCCCATTCAAGAACTCCAGGAGGAGATGATGGAAATGCAGTAAAACAAATCTGTAAAATTCCCATTTGTTTAAGATATTACCGAAATCTACACATGACTGGGTTATCCTTCTCTGTCCTAATGTGAAGCACAGGTAATGATGTGTGGTCAGGTGGAAGTGATGAGACAGAATCAGCTGGTGTAAAATAAGCGCGTACACTCTTCAAAAGCAGTGGTCAAAATAGAACATTGTTTGATCTGAGCTTTGAACAGCTGCTATTAAATTCTTGGTGTCTTAATCCTGAACTGAAGCAATGGGAAAAAATGGAGGAAACCACTCCCAGTTTTAAACGGTAATAGAAAATCTGATATCAGGATCAATAAAAAGGCAGACACCATCTTCAGAATTACAAATGTATGGATTTGCTTGGATGGAAGGAAAAAGGATTTAATGCATAAAATTCTTGATCCAAAGCTATGTCTGAAACAGTCTTGTTAAAATTCAAATTAACTCCATCCACAGACCAACAATTTAATTGTTTGCAGTTGCATGTCTTCTTGTCCTAATGTTAAAAGTACTGGAAATCATCTTACTTTTTGATGATTTGTCCTGGTGAGTCCTCCAGCGAGATTTTTAGTGAGACATATTGAAAAGGAAAATATATACATACTAAACAGTGTTCTAATGTAGACATATCTGCAAATACTGATCCACTTAACTGGGACTTGTCCAACAAGGCACAGCTCTTTTGGAAAGGAGACAGAGAGAGTGACTGGTGCTTTACAGTGTTTCGGGGATTTTTGGGATGCTGCTGTATTGGCTCTCCTGTAAGCCCTGTCCAGAGAGAGGTGATGCTGCTGAGCTCGTTCCCTTGACTCTACATGGAATTTTAGACAGATTTGACAGTGCTGCAGGGCTTTGCTGTGAAGAACAACAATTCACTACTGAGAAGGGAGTTCCAGCAATTCAAAGACAACATTTTTCAGATGTAGAAAGATTTGTTTGTTTTCATACACACATACTCTCAAGATCTTTTTTTTCATTCTTCTTCCGCTCTGTTCAAGTTATTAACTGCTGACAAGAAATTCACATCTCATAAATAATGCTTAAGAGCCATTGCTATATAAATTGAATGTGTTATGAATTGTGATGGGCCTTTTTGTAGCATTCTACGCCTGGAGCAGGAAGAACAGAGGATGTCATTTTCATTAATTTCTAATGAGGTGCCAATTAAAGCTAAGGAAGGAACTCAGAAGGGAAGAGTCACAGAGCTCCCCTGAATCCTGTGCCCTGGGGCTGTCAAACGAGTGTGCTGCCAAGCCTTCTCTGAAAGTTCCAGTAAATTACAAACTCATCCAGAGCACACACAAGACAAATTCAGCTTCCCTTTGATCTTCAAAAGAGCAATTTGTAAGATGAGTTCTGAGCCTTTTCACACAGCAAACTGGGAGAAGTGATAGGAATTGTTAATTGCTGATGCACTTTGCAAGCTCCAGTGAGAAAGAGAAATTTTAAAATGAATTCTCATTTTGAGCTTATGACAGGATAACCTTTATATCAACACCACTAAAACACAATCAGCTTTGTGTGCACTGTTTGTAGGTGACAGTAAGAGTAGACAAGTCCTGCAGACAGTAATGTTCTCTAGTTTGGGCTGGATGGACCTTCCAATAGTTTAGTGTCTTACAATGGGTAATGATTGTATTGAAGTAATGTTTATTTAATACTAGATCTAGGAGTCAGTTTTATCATCAGAGAATTGGAGGAATCATATTCTTCAGGTTACACTCTGTTACAGCATTTCTGCAAGCAATCTGAAATCAACTGCCTGTGATCCTTGATCTGAAAAGGAAGTTGTTGTCTCAGTGGTGTCATAACTGCGTGGTTACCAGAGAGTTGCTTCAAAATTAAGGGCAGTGAATGTGTAAGTGGAAGTAGCTATAAAACACTGAGTTCTGGAAGAGTATTGTAAAAAAAGCAGGTTGATTAGTTGCAAATTATGCTATAAATTTCTAGGCCTGCTCTTAATTGCTTGACTAGATATATATTGCTACTAAATAAAATTGTGTACAGTTTTAAAAGACACTGGGCTATAAACTTTTAATGTATAGAAATTATTTGCACAGAAAGCAAAGCTTAATTTTATGGAAGAGGCTTTCAATTTTACAGTAAAAAGTAATTCTGGTACCACTAGATCTGTAAAGTCAGCATGCAGAAGTCTGCAGTGATCTTGTTCTTGGAACGGCAGGAGAAATATGAGGATATTCTAGATAATCAGTAAAGGAATTTTACATTTGTCATGTTAGATCAACTTCTAGCCAGCAGTTAAAGAAGAATTAGTGTAGTATGCCAGCTCTGCAGCAGCTTTTGTGTGGAAGGGTTTGGTGTTTGTAGGCCACATCCTTATGGTGTGTGTTTTGCTCAGACTCCACCTGTCTCTTGGTAGTCTGTGGGGTGGCTGAGATAATGGGCCCTGCAGAGCAAGCCAGGCTGTAGCTTCCAGTAGCAGTGCCATTTGTTTGTGTGCTTCTCAGATAGGAATTGTAATGTTTTTCATGTTCTTGGGCCAGAGGAGATACTTAAGAGGATGGGAAGATGTTGAAACCTTCCAGCTTGATGACACTTCAAAAGTAATTGCTCAGTCATGTTGCATTCTGATCAAACACTTGCTAGCCATATTTCTTGCCTGTGTGGACAAGAAAGCTTTTCTTGGAATTCTGCTGGCCTAGACTATGTTGTAAGAAGCTACAATTTCCTGGAATGCACCTGACCTGACAGCTGAGCACTTGCTGCTCTTGGGGGAGGCTGCTGTGAGCACCAACCTCAGGCAGAACGTGGTGGTTTGTAATTTTAATTTGTGAGATTTTGGCAAGTACTGATGTTTGTCTGCTTTTTGATTGGAAGGGATGCAGTTCACAAGTGGCCTCTACAGCAGTAAGACTGAGCCAGGAAACAAGAGTCGAACTTTGCAACTCAGCCAGAGAGCCACCTCAGGGTGCTGAGCCCCTGGAATTGAGGATGGAGCACATGGGCCACCACAGACTGTTCCTTTTGAAGGGCATAAATTTCCTTCATAGTTACTGTGCTTATTTTTCCACATCCCTGTTTTTAGTTTAGTTCTGTATAAATCTATAATGATCTGTTTAAATTATTTTCTTAGTGTTACTGTTGGTTTACTTTGTTTTGGTCTAAGCACAGGGATAAGAGGGAGAGAAAAACAGATTCCTGTCAAACACCAGCAGAAACAAAATACAGCATCCACACAGCAGAGACTGTACCTATTTTACAGATAAAATGGCAGCAAGTCTCACTGTCAGTAATTAAAAAAGTGGAAGAAAAGCAGCTGCAGATTCTTAACTTGGATAACAGAACTGCTGGTCCATAAACACAGGAGATAAAGCACTTGTTTGGATTGTGCCAAAATAAACTTGGAGTGATTTGATTTACTCAGTTAATTTAGAAATAATCTTCAGGATGACAGGAAAAAAGAAACACATTTCAATAGATAAACTGCTCCATCTTTATACAAAGTTGTCAAACATGTATTGAAACTAATGTTTCTCTTAAAACTTGGTAAAATATTAAATCATAGTTCCATTTCCATGGAACCTTTTTCTGTGGAGGAGAATTTGTAATGGTACTGGTAAATTAAATTTCTAGATGGATAAGGTTTATCTGGTACAAACCAAAAAGGCTTCAGGGCATGATTATGTCTTGGTATAACAGATGTACTCCCATTGATTAAGATGAAATATGCACAGTGCTTCTGGAGAGTATGAGTCAGCCAGTTCAGTAAGAAGTATTAAAATAAATCTTATTAGTGACTGGTTGCGTACTACAGTTCTGGCAAGTCTTACTGTCAGCCTGGAAGCTGTACCACGTTCAGCTGTCTTGTGCTGCCTGTTCTCCTAAGGGAGTTGCTCCCAGAATAGTTCTTTTGCTTCAGCCATTTCAGGAATGTCCAACATTTTACCTTATATTGTTACAAGTATTAAAAAAATACCCAACAAAACAAAAAAGTCTATTTCTATTGAAGCTTGAATTTGAACTTGGGGTGGGGGGTGGGAGGGTGTTTTATTCTTTTATTGTATTTTATGAAAATGTTATTCCAAGACTCAAATTTAATTGATAGGGAATAGGAGTTGTTAACTAATATTGGTCTTTCTGACTATGTATTCTGAAAGTACTGGAAATCAAGAAGTAGTTGATTAATTGGTGCATCATAGATTCCAAGGACCCAGAAAAATGCTTTAGTGTCTGGGTTTCAGAAAAGCTGTCCATAGCTTTAAAAGTGTTAATGGAGTTCATGCTCCTTATAATTAGGAATGATGAAATACTGTTTGAAGAGGCTCCAGTGTATTTTTCTAGTTTGTTCAATTAACGTGGGTTTCTTACAGGATGTGCTGATTTTGATTTCTTCCATTGTGCTACCAAAAGTTTGTCAGTGTTGATTTATTAATGTGTATTGAGCCTGTTCCTTAGCTTCCTGCACTCCCAATCAGTCCATGTAATTGAAATGGACTGCTCATCTCTTAAGTCCCCAGGTTTTCCTTAAGTAAAACAAGTTGGGGTGTTCCTTCTAAAAACAAAAAGTGGTTTTATTTTGACATTACTGATGTGGTAAGTCCTTCAGTATATAATCTTCTGTGGGTTTTCAAATGGAAACTGAAGTACTGGCTGAAAAATCAGCATTTTGTAGGTGTGCCACATGAACCCTACATACCTGTATTGTGGTTACAGAAGAAAGAAGTGTATCCATAAAGTGAAAGATGATGCAGCTTTTAATTGTCTTGTATGCACAAGAGACACTAGTGAACTTGAACATAAAAATCTAAGACTACCTTACATCTCTTCCAGTACCTTTAGGGAAGTATTTGCTCAGTCTCTGAGTCATTCTTTTAGGACAAAAGGACAGATAAGTCCCCTTAGAAGTGATTTGAACATGTTTGTCCATATGTTAACAAACAACTGTGCACAGTACTGATTCTACTTGTATTTGATATTTGTAGTAGACACAGAAGGCCCAAAAGTATGCCATAATAATCTGAAGAATCCTGAAGGAACGTTTCCAGCTAGTTAAAGGCTTCAGTAGGGAGGAATATGAATTTTGTTGATTAAAGTCTAAATTATTCACAGGAAGAGGAGAAAAAGAATATTGAAAGGAATTGTCTAAATTTGCTTGAAAAGTCAGGATTCTTTCTAGGAGCTAGAGTATTTTTCCCCTCCAAACTAAATATGTAAATTCTTATCTTAGAGGAAAATACCACCTGTGGCCCTAAATTACATAATTCAGTTATGATAAGGTGTTAAAAGTAGGTACTGAAACTTGATACTACTTGATTTGGATGTTCTAAGGAAATTGATGTCCTAAGGCAATGGCATTAAAATAAGTGTGCATCAGTTCTCACAAAAGTAAAAAGAATAATATTAGTCTGTGTCAGGGCCTTTTAGTATTACTGGCCTTGGAGGAAAGTTTCAAGAGCTGAAAAACTATCAATGGATATTATAATCACTTCTGAGTGTTCAGTAAGTTTCTTTAAGTAATGTATTTATTTACTGTATCTTTATACATATTGAAATGCAAATGGTTACAGAGTTGTTCAGAGCTGTTAAACATTCTTAAGTTGCTGAAAGTTTTGGAAGTTACAGGTGTAAGTCACATATGGGGGTCCTGCCATATTCTGAACAAGCAGGAGCCAGGAATGTTTTTTTAAGTCTACACCAAAAGAAAAAATCTAAGGGAAGAGTGGAAGTATACATTGCTCTAAGCATTTGTTTTCCTTTGGTATAAATGGGGCTTCTGAATGGAGCTCTATTTTCCTATGATTAGAAGAATTACTCTTAACATAGATTTCAAGAGGCTAAAGTAACAGAAGTTTTCCCTGGAGCAGAAGGTGTAATCTAAGAGACCCTGGACATGAAGTGTAAATGGGGAATGAAGACAAAGCACATTTTATTTAGGTTTAAAAGAAGTAGAGCTGCTTCTCTGTTGTTTGGCCAGCAAGCCTAGCTGCTGTCAGACTGTAGATCACTATGGTGCAACCTCTAGGAAGCTACTGAAACCCAGGGCATAAATAATACAAGTCAGGAAATATACTGAAAGTCAAACCTGGAATCATATTCAGCATGTGATGAAGTCAGAATACATGCAGGATCCAGGAGAACTGTTAGAATTAAAGCAACTCATACTGGATGTTAGTACAGACCCTTTCATTATTCATTCCAGTTCTTTATTAGTAGCCTTATCTTTCCTGCATTTTCATTGGGCTAAACAAAATTACACACATACATTATTGAATCACCAGATATTGCTTGCTGTTTTAATTAACTTTCTGGGTACACTTCAGCTTTTAATTAAATCCTCAGCTTCTGGGAGAAGTGTATTAGCTCAGGTGGGTTTGGTGTAGAGAATTCTAGAAGTATTAAAGCTCATGCAGCTCTTTTTAAAGTGTTAAATACTGCACAAATCCCTGCTCTGACCTTAAGAGAGCTCTGTCATCCACCTGCCATTTCTCAGGACACTTTAATTAAGGTTTCACACCACTCAAATCTAGAGAGTCTACACTGCTCAAATATGTTGAGTAGGAAACAAATCCCTCTTGATAAGCTGGTATAACCCATGGAAGATCTAATTTTATAGCAGTATTAACGTTTGTGATAGTGTAACCTGTTAGTATGAGTTACCTCTACTTCATTTGCTGCCTTGGATACTCGGAGGCCTTTTGGCATCATTCTGCTTTTTTACTGTACATTCTGTTTGTTGGATTCATTTTCCCACATACTACAGGATATAACCTTGTGAAACTAGGAATGATTTGGGAGGTGCAGTATTATTTCAGTGTGTTCTTGGTCATGCAAGTGGGGCAATGAATATTCCTTTTACAAGTGTACCAGTGATACTAATTCCTCTTGAATACATCATTGCAAAATCACACAATTATTCAAATAGGGAAACTTTCAACCTACCTAAAGTCTAAACTTTTCATTTTGAACCTTGCTTTTCCTCTCCTTAAAATAAGTTGATCATTGATGTTTACTATTTGATACCTCACTTGATGCTGAAGTTGTTGGGAGCAAAATGGTTTCTTCAAATATTCTCTTGTTAAAATAAAGTTTAACCAATGATTGTTTGGGGGAGTTTTCCTGCCTTTGTGTTTCAACATTTGCACAAGCCTTTGGTGAAAAATGTTTCTTCCAGTTATACTGACAGATTATATGACAAATTAAAATGCTAATTTCTGGGAAGTTGCATGCTTTATCACAGATGAACTGGGACCAGAGCCTAGTTCTGCAAAGATTTCACAAGAGCAGTAACCCAGCAGTTGTGGTGGTTGGAGAGTGAGCTTGTGGTGTCACAGCTACTGCTTGTGCCTGACAGCTGTGAGTGAAAGCTGAGACCAAAATCCAGGGACATTGTATGAAGTCAGGAGGGGAGCTACAGATGCCATTGTCACCACTGTATAAGTCAGTGACCTCTAAGGTATGAAGTTTAGAAGTGAGTATTGATTGCATGGTGTATCTGTGAGAGTAATCCTGGACCTGAATTATAGCTAATAGCCTTAACTTACAAATCTATAGGGGGTGAAGAAGTTGTGATGTGGAAGTGTTTACTCTCAGATGCACGAGTTCTGTACAGCAAGAAAAATATCTGGTCCAAATCAAATGATTTAACTACTGTCTTCTTCTGGTATATGATGGAACTGAGACCCAATTCTGAGACCTGCAGTACTCAGTCAGTCAGACCTGACCCATAGCAACATTTTTTAATGGCAGCTTGCTATGACAAAGTAGATGTGCTTTATTTATGACTTTCATTCATTAGGGATTCTTTGAAATTCAGAAATAATTTCCTGAAAAACTCAGTTCTGTTCCTAAATATTTTCTCTACTTCTCTGGGCTTAATGTTCACTATAGTGAACGTAAGAATCAAGTCTAGAGTAGTGCCATATTTTAATTTTTCCCACTCCAAATACAGTGTCTTCAAAGAACTAGGAGGAAACTCTGAGTCATTCTTCTTAGTCCCAATGACAAGGAATAAAAAGTGTCTTGTGTAGAACCTCCTTAAGAATTGTTGGTCAAGAAAATTCCCCTAAAAATCAGCACGTCCTCAAGTGATATAAATTCTCTGTTTAAAGATTGTTTCCCATTTAATATAGGAAAAAATAGTTTGAAATCTTTCTGTGCAAGTAGTCAGATGAACAGGAAAGTGTATTTGAAATTAGTATGAACTGGGATAAAACATAATTTGTTTGCAGGGTCTCCACAGTGCCACTCTGCATCTCTTGTGTGCTCCCTAAAGCAGCTTCCCAGACTTATGATCTTAAAGAAAGTAGACAGAAAACAACTTTGAAACACAGGTTATACATGACCAAACTTGGAAATACAAAGTTTTTTCCTTGCAGTTGAAAGAATTCTTGCAGAATCTTTAACCACACCTGTCCAGTGGCTGTTACAGTACTAAGATTATGTCCTCTCTCTTTTGTATACAACTTCTTCCATTCATTTCTTGGGCAGTCCTTTCCACAAATGCTTTTTCTGTCTCTAATGCTGATACATACACATTGCTTTACCCTCTTTATGGCAGAGAGCAAAATAGAGGAAGAAGGGGAAAAAAATTCTTTGTTCCCTTCTTTTCTCCTAAGCATAAAACCAGTAGTAGAAATACAAAATGAATCTGTGGGATCTCATGAGCACTCTTATGTAGTACCAGAGATATCACAGAGCTCTGTGCTTCCAGCCTGAAACCTGAAATAATTGCTGACTGAGAGCAGGATGGGAGTCCCAGGGTGCCCATTAAGTCCCAGGGGCAGATTGGCAGAGTAAAAGAAACATTCTAAGGTGTCTTACACCACTTATTTCCTTTTCCTCTCTTTGATTCAGCTGTTGATCATTTTGGTTGTCATGAGTAAGTATTAACCATATGTATGAAGAAGAAAATACTGAAAACTAAGTTGCAGTGATCAATGCAAAAGGTTAGAAAAATAAGCTAATGGGAAAAGTACAATTCATCCTACTGTATGTTTTGTTAACGTTTTGCAGCTGTGCTGTTTGTGAAGATTCATGGAATTGAAATGCCTCCAGAGGGCAATGCTTAAGGCAATGTGAATTGATATTTAGAGACTTCCACCTTTGAGCACCTGGAGGTTAACATTCCCCATCCACTCAGTTTGGAGTGGAAATGATAGAAAGGACTGCCTCAATTTTTTAGAGTTTTAATAAATGTATCTATCTGGTTAAAAAGCTTCATCATACTGGGGCTTGCTCCCCTTTCCCCTTGGAATTGAATGGCAAGATTCCCAACCACGTTATTTTGGGGCACATACTTCTTATTCAGAGTCCATGATAACTTGCAAAGCAGGGAAAGGGAAATAGAAGAGTTTAGTTCACTTATTTCCAAAACCTCATAGTTTAGCTTGGTGGGATTTGGTTTGGTTTCATAGAAATTGTCAGTAAAACTGAAATTTCTTTGAGTTGTGTAATGAAAGTTGACAGTGCTAGTGCAGAGCATTCCCACGGAAGAGAAAGAGGAGAGATAATTAGAGTATATACAAGAACAGAGCAGTCTAAGAGAGAATAATATCAGATACCAGGAGACTAGAGTATGTTTATACTGCCTAATGCAGTGCATTCAAGCTGCACTGGAAGCTTTGCCTGGCTGGACTATAGTGCATGTTCATAACCTCCTGGTACCACGTGTTCTTGCTAAACAACCTCCAGAACACAGAGAGGCAAGCTGGATCATACTGCTGGTCTCAGGTACTCAAGCCTTTAGGGTCTTGCTTTGTATCTTGGTAGTTATTTGTTCTGCTCTTCATTTATTACATATGTCTTTAAAAAACAAAAAATTATTTCCTTCCCACAGTTACTTATATAGTTTTATTGTCAGTATAATTTGCAACACATTAAATCACCTTTCCAGTTGGAAAGTGTTGGAGGAGAGATGCATAAATGTCATTTTGGGGGTGAATGGTGTGCAATTGTTCTGAACAGTGCTGCAGCAGCATGAACTGATCTCTGCTGGCTCATCTGCCTGGTTTGGCTGTGATGTGTAATAGCCTGCAGATATGTCCACTGTTTAAAGAGATGTTAGGATCTGCTCTTGCACAGAAATCTGCTTGTAGACTCACACAATACCTTGTTAGATAATACACCTTTGGTGTAGTTAGTTTACTTCTAACCTTACTCAGTTTACTTCTAACCTTTGGTGCAGAATTTTTGCAGCATCTACAATTCTTAAGTCACAAGGTATTTTTAATTTTGTTTGAACATCTGTTGATTAGAATTTCAAATTTGCAAGAGAAGTAAATATCTTGTGAAGAATATGAAGAAGCCAAAGCACGCAGCACAGAATTCTACACAGGATTATCTGTGTCGTTACTGGGACTACTTTTGAATAGACTTTTTATGGGGCTCTATACAAACACAGGTTGTTTATTAAATAAAATTTTGAATCGTGTAAGCTGCAAATTCTGACAGTTCTGAACTTCTGCCTGTTGACTTGGGAATGGAAATGATAAATACCGATCCTAGTGGGCAGGAAAGATGATTTTTAAGTATCAGAAGCTCAGGGTTTTATGGTAATGTTGACTTCACTTTCTTTTACCTACCAGTGGGAGTTTCTTTGAATGTGTCAAAAGGGGTCACTGTAGTATAGAAGGCTAAACCTTCAGAGCAGTTGGTGCCTGCAGTGAAAGCATAACTGTCTAGAGCGAACAATTAAGATGATTGATGGTACTTAGTAATGAAGGACTTTGCTTTTCTATGTCAGCAGTGATACTTGAATGGCTCAGCTTTCAGAAACTCAAAATGTACCAGGGCTCTTGAGCATAGCAGTGAAGAAAAGGCAGTTGTTTTTCATTACCCACATAGCATGCTGTAGGTCTGTCATACTCTCTGGTCTGGAATATGGAATCCTATTTTGTTTTCTTTTCTCTCCAATATCCCTTTCCCATTAGGTTCCTCAGGCATGATGAAAGCAGCTTCATAGCTGCTGGTCTTGGGCTTCCTTTGTGGGACTCCTCTGTAAGGCAGGGATGGTACACTGCTTATGGCTTTAGCCCTTTTTTCTCTGGTGATGAAATGGAAGTGAATTTTTTATGATGTATTGTGAAGAAGTTTATTTGGTGCTCAGAGGAGCCCAAATGTTTTGAGGCACTACATAATGTTTTTCCATGATGTTTGCATTAGAGACCTGAGGAGTAGGTGATTCATAGTTTACTTATAACATCAGAAAACAATTGCAGTGCTCTGAGATGTATTATTACATTTACTAGATTGAAATCTTCCACGCTGTGGAAGTCTGGCATGTTTGAGGTTGATGACTTGGGCATATGAACTTCAGCTGGCAGATGGATTCCCTCTTGCAATGCTCTTTCCACTAGTAGAAAAGTTATTTATTTTGTCTTTTAGTTATAGTGTGCTAAAAGAAGCATTTCTGCAGTAAATCCCCTTAAGAGACACAACCTGTATTTGATGCCATCCCATAATGAACTTAACAGCATATACACTGCAGGAGTTCATTTATCTAACTTACTTTATAACCATAAAAGCAGAGTTTTCATGAGAAAAGGTTTCACCTCTAAATATGGATTGGCATTATGGATCAAAATACAGATACATCTATTGGCCTTTTGCCCCAGCACACACAAGTTAATAATGGAACTGCTATAAAATCTGATGGCCTTGATTTGACATCAGGCACTTGAGCACATGCAGACCATAGAATGTCCATTCTGATTTTCAAACCACTGGAGAAGCAAGGAGTGAATACAGCAGTAATAACTTAATTGAATATACCCAGTGTGAACTAATGAAAAAATGTTCAGAACTACTGTCACTCAGTTGCTGAATAACAGTGTTTTAAAGGCCTTTAAATTTTAAATCAAACCTACAGAAATACAAGTTCCAATCTTTAAAGCATTTGTAGCAATGAGACTAAAGATCTGAATTCTCTTTTTGGAAATGGAACTTCCAGGAGATCTGCATTACTAATTCAAACAGAATAAGCCCCCTTCCATAAATCAGCCAATATATGCAGAACTATTTTTGTAACATTCAAAATGATCTTGGGTATTCTTTCATTAGATACTATCTCTTCTAATTAGAAGTACATATTTAAATATATATATATATATATATATACATATATACATATATTAATAACAGGTTTAGATCATTTAGTTGCTGAAATTAGACATACTATTCCCATACTCTGGGATAAATGAAAATCACCTGCATTCTTTGTGGACATTTACTGAAACTTTGTTCAAGAATGCATAAAAAAATCCTTGATGAACAGAAAAAAGATAAATAATGTGTCATGTGGAATAAATATAGCTTATAGTACAGATTTTCCTGTGTGAAAATAGGTGCTCTGTAGAGAAATAAAAGGTGTTCAAAAATGAAATAAAGAACAGGCAAAGCACAGGATAGGTTGTATTGGGGTGGCAGGGTAGAAAGAAACATGATGAAGCTGTGCTGGTCTGTATGAGCTTTGTAGAAGGGAAAGAGATGGGGCAATTGAAAGGTCACATTCAAAAGTGATAAATCATGTGGCGTATGTACTTCCTTACTGGATTTGCAGAACTGTCATAGGGTCTTGGGGAAGCAGTGCAGAAAATTGTATACATTTTCAAGATCTCTTTTCAGTAACATTAGGTGGCATTTTTACGTATGCTTATTAAATATTTGGAAAGGATTAGTAAAAGTGCCAGAATTTAAAACCAGTTTTTATATAGAAGGGACTGAGACACCTCCTGCCTAGTCTCTATCTTTGTGGTGTCTTGCATCTGCTTCTTAGACATTCATTGCAGATAAGATGATGAACTTGATTTTTGAGCTCATCCAGTTAGGTATTTATGATTCTTGTACCTGCAGTGGACATTGGTTCAGCAATATGAAATTTTATTTCAAGGAATAAGGGAAGCCTTCAGACCCTGCTTTCTGTGAGAGAGAACTGAGTGAAGTGCCTGTTCAGTATTGGCACTATAGTCCAGGGATATTTTCATTTTAACAATCAGACCTTGAATTTTTGGCACCTCAGGAAAGATATTTGTCGCATTTGAGTGTGGTATGACCCAGATTGAGATTGAAGTGGAGGCAATGATCAAGGGATGAGATACATATCACTTCAATCTGCACGTTTCTGTAGGCTGCTAGGAGCATTTCCATCTATATTTCTGAATTGTACATACCAATACAGAAAACTTGTATCTTTGGCTTTGTTCCTAGAACTGCATTTCAAAGCCAGCCACAGATAATAGGCATGTCTTTTCGTAACCTGGTGCAACTGAAACAAAGAGCAAAGATAAATCAATTTTTCTTCACTTTTTACAAATAATTCCATGTAGGACACTTTTTCCCTCTTTGTTTTCTTAACAATCACTCTAATATAAAGGTAGCATGTTGTGCTCTCCTGCAATTGATGTTTTATAGTCCAGGAACTTAAGTTACTTCACATACATATTCTCATATACCTGTGTGTATGTATATATGCACAAAACACTCCCAATCATTCACTCACTCATTTTTATCCTTTTCCATCTCTCAAATATCATAGTTTTGTGGGTTTAATATCTTTTGAGCATTTGAGGAGCAGCAGTAATGTAAAGCATTCAAGAAAGAGACAGAGTGTTACTCTTTGCAACATCAGGTAGGAAAAATACCCCAGCACAGGCTATATTATATGAAGCATACTTGGTTTTGTATTCAGTGGACTGGTAAGCCCTGGAACTGTTTCCTCCTATAACATCTTAATGCTACTTAGTGCTATTTAACATTCATTTTGGAAGTGGGAAATTCGAGTCCATTTCTTTACTGTTACAAAGTGTTAGGGACAAAGAAGAAAAAAGCTGATTTCCTCTGTAGACTAGAAAGTGGTGGCTGTGGCAGATGCCCTCCTCACCTGCAGGGAAAAGTATTGGCATGTTTCTAAGTCATGTGCTCCTGGAAAGCTGAGTAACATTGAGGAGCTTTAGACAGAGACAATAACCTTATCTTCTCAGCTACAGAGCAAAGTGATGTGGCATGACATCCCTGTGTCAAATGCCTGTTCCCCCCTGTGGTTAGTGTCAGAATGGCTCGTGGGGAGAAGCTTCTGGAGACCGGGATAGCGAAGGAGCAGTGAACTCTCCTGCTGTCACTGCCAACGCTGGCAGTGAGGAGGAAGAAAGGTGCTTAAATTTAACAGTTGACTTGAAAATCTGCTTGGGAGCTGACCCTAGAGTACCATAGGCATGAATTTCAGAAATAGCAACACGGTCCACTTAAAATTAGGAAATATTTCAGAGAAGGTTCTTAAAATGCAAAAGCATTAGCTTTGTTATTATGTAGACATATACATAGCCTAGATGATTTTGCAGGTTTCCTGTATAAAATGAGAGGATGGCAAAAAACCCCACAAATCTCATGTGACTTGAGCTTTGGTACTGTGTTGATAAATTCTCAGCAAAATGCAGTAAATGATACAACAAATTTTTTAAAGAAAATAAGTGAAAATATTAAACTGGTATTAATTTTTGAGAACGGAGTAGCCCCCAGTAGGCGGGGTTCTTCACCTGTGGCTCAGGCGAGGTGGCACCTGTGTAAGCAGTCCCTAACCTGTCTCCTGTCTCCCTCTGGCAGGTTACGTGTTCTGCATGTTGCACCGCCTGCCCGAACAGCACGACTGCACGTTCGACCACATGGGCCGCGGGCGCGAGGAGGCCATCATGAAAATGGTGAAACTGGATCGCAAAGTAGGGAGATCTTGCCAACGCATTGGCGAAGGATGTTCCTGAGTGCAAGACTGCAACCAAATGCTGTTCTCTTAGTTCACTAATGTTAGCCTTATTTAGGACAAAGTCAGCCAGACACCTTGTACTAGGCAAGTTTCAGACTACAGCCAATCAGTTTCCTTTCTTTAGCCAACCGTCCTGGTACTGTAGTTTAGGGATTGATGGTGGTTGAAATTGATCTCTGGCTGGTTACTAAGGTGCCTGCTAGCCACCGTATAAAAATAAAACATGAAGAAATATTATTTTTGAGTATGGCTAGTGGATTTAAACAAAGCAAGAAAAATCCAAAGGCTTCTGTTATTGCTGGAGTCACTCTAAAAGCCTTATGCTGGAAACATTCCAGCTGCAGAGTTAAAACAAATAGTTGTATAGAAGCTGGTGTAAAAGTTTGCTATGCACATGGCTTTCTGACAAACTGTTTAATGTGCAGCCTTTCACCTCTTCACTGCTACTGAATCCTGAGGAGGTGAAATACTACTTGGAGCAGCAACTGCAGCTGCTTAAGCCCAGAAGACCTGACTGGTCACTCGTGCCTTCATCGCGTGTGGCTTTTGAGTTAGGCAGTGTCACCAGCATCAGGGATTCTGTTGGGGTAGAAACACCTTTCTGGTTCTTCCCAGGAAGCCAAAAAGAAAGGGGGACAGAGATTCTTATGAAAAATTTTTATATGTATCTTACTATAAAGAACCTATCAGGGTTTTTTTTTTTTCTTCTTTTTTTTTTTTTTAATCTTTCTTCTCTGTTAAATTATGATCTCTCTTTAAAGCCAACTCCATCCTGGAGCAGTAAATGGTGCATAACTTTTTACATGGCATCCGCAGAGATTCTACGTGTTATGTGAACAGATTCCACATACCTTGAGCAGTGCAGCCATTCCCACTGGCCGAAACCTGATTGGCTCTTGTTTGCCTTTTGCTAAGTGCAGGTATCTGAATATTGATCAAATAAGGCTAATTCACAGCACAGTAGCCATGGCTGGATTCTACAGACTGACTTTCTGTAGCTAGACTTACATATTGGGGAAAAAAGGACATTTTGTAGCAAACGGAATTCAGTAACAGTATTGGGGAACAACCTGTAAAACAAACACCCTTTGTCAGAATGAGTTCGTGTTCCTCACGTTCAGAGTGTCAATGAGATAATCAAAGGGGCTCCACCAGCCCTCCTTCTATGCAGCTGAACGCGCCCACGAAAATCCCTGCCCGCAAAGTGAGTATAGCAAGTGGATGTGAAAAGCGTTACCTGGATAGAACGTTCTGGATCTGGTTAGAGCCGTGGTTCTGTGTTACAGTGTGTCACGCTGAGCTGAGCCCAACCGCACCAGCTTTGCCACTTTGGAAACATAAAAGCAAACATCATAACCGGGCTGTCTCCTGCTGCACACAGGGCTTACGCAGGTAAAAACGATACGTGCCGATGTCGCCCAGCTTAATCCTGAATGAGTTTAACTTCTCAGTCCATCAGTAAGTTATTAATAAGTGGGTAAACCTGTAAGAAAATCTGAGGGAGGGATCTACTTTGTCTCATCTTCAAATACTGGCAGATCTGAAACATAGGGGGTGAAATAGCCTGTCACTTGGAAAACCCCAGCTTGTATGAGTCATCCTCCATTCTACTTGTTACAGGTAATTAACTCCTTATAGGCCAAATTATACTGTTACTTTGATAGCCAGTTAGGAACATTTAACAATGAGACAACTAATTAAAAAAAAAGAATACACACATATATATATATATACACACATATATATACATATATATATATATATATATATATATATATATATATGTCTCTCCACACACACACTCGGCATCTGACTGTATTAGCATTAACCATGAAGCAAATCAGAAGTGTCCCATCATTATAAATGCAAGCTGTCTGGAAGGCAAGCTGCATTTTTTTTTTTCTTTGTTCTTATTCAAGAATATGAACCAGCAGCAAAAGCTTCTGTAATGGGCTGCAGTTTCAGGAAGTGGTCCTGGTGAGAAGGACTGTCCAAGGATATTATTTGCATTTGCCATGAGGATTTAAAAAAAAGATGGATTTTGGCGGCTGCTGTGATACGCACTTTCTTTTCCTACAAAATCCTACCCTAGCATTTGATGGGCATTCTGATTGATACACAAGACTTTTCTGCATTAATACTGAAGATGCTATTTTGTTCCTCCTTAATATTCTCTTTAATCTCGTTACAAGTGCACAGACGGTTTCAAGGTGGCTCTTGAGAGGACACTACTTAACGTTCATGTGAATTATGGACAATGTTCACTTTAAACAAAAAGTTGGGGAGGGGGTTGTTCCTTTGCAGTATCTGTTCTGTGAAGTTTGTAAAACGTAAAGAAAGCTTAAGTTCTTGTATCTTAAAAGAAGATCTTATTTAACCCTTTTGTGTTCTAGATTTACTTACACATGTAGCCTAGAGCTCAGTTTTAGTTTAACATTGTGAAAATATTAAAAGAATCTTGTAACTTTATTCTTTTTCCTCATGCTAAAAAAAAAAAATTAAACCAATCAGATTAAAGTTTGAATTCCTTTCTGCCTATTCCAACAGGTCTTGCTATTTTGCACCATTTCTACTGTAAATTCATGTAAGAAATATAAATGGGGAAAAGATCAAGTTCAGGTCACTAACTTCAAGCTGAATTTACAATTGGTGAAGGGTGGACTTTTTGCAGGTTTGGAAGGGATGGATAGTACTTGTGCTGGGTTTGAATTGAGGAATTTGTTTTGTAAGCAAATCTACTGTAGCCAGTTTGGTCCATTTAACTTTAAGGTTAGATACAGTAATCAAAGGAGTAAGTTGTGCATACTCTTCAAATGCATACACTGTTATACTGTATCATTGGCATTAAAATGTCCTAAATGTTCTTTCATGCACTTTGATAGATTAGCTTAGAGTAGCTGTATTACAAATGAGAACAGGCTATATTCATAATTGATAAACAGAGGAATAACTATTGTTTGTTACTCACTTCGATGCTAAAAACACAAGGCTAATTAAAAACCCCACTATTTACTGGATTAGAGGGAGAGAGAATGTAAAACTAATAATATTTTTAACATGTGAAAATTTGCACTTGAGAATTTGCCTGGTTCATGGGACATATGCACCCATTTTTTTTCGTCAAATTCCTACAGTATTTCAATTATAAAACTTCATGATATTTGAACAAGATGGCTGTGTTCTAGTAAAGGTAAGTTACATAAAACAGCTCTGCCTTTTCATCCAGTTTCAAACCTGTGACTAGGTGTGAACCAGGGCTGCTAGGAGAAATCAAGAATTGCCTAGGAATGCTGCTGTGTACCTGTTCTGTTTCGAAGCAGCTCCGTGTCTTGACTGAGCAGCAGCACATCTGTAACATGAGGTACCTGAGAACTTGAACTGCTCTTCAGTAGTGCACAGGCAACACCCTGAAAAGAGTCCTTGTGCAGTTCCAGCAGCAACTCAGAAGTTATATTATCTGTTTTATCAAGTCAATGGCAGGAGATAAGTACATTCAAAACTTGAATTTTGCATGACTTTTCTTTTGGACAAATAGTAATCCTCTGGCCTAGTGAATACAATGTCCTCTTTATATTTGGCTTTGTACTCACTGTGGTGTTCATTCTGTAATCAGCAATTCCTTCTGTGATTAAGCTACATCTTAGATATAAATCTCTAAGGGATAAAAGCACTTTTTTTTCCTCATCTTAAAATGATTATTTCAGTACAAAGACTCACCAGGAAAGAAAACTGATATTAACTGTGTCATAAAAATACAGATTTTCTAATAGACTCCAAGAACTATGCCGGTATAATATCTGACAGCACCTGTCTTCACAGTTGATATGTAGACAGTTAAGTGCCCTGACAAATTGTAGTAACATTCTCTTTGTTGAATTGTAGTTATGATATTGTCAGTCATCAGAGGAACAGCCAAGTGAAGGTCTAAGCAAAGTAATCCCTTAATATAACAATGAGCTTGTAGCTAGTTCACGCTGGAAATAAATTCATATTCTCCTGGAAACTTTTATGCCTCGAAGAGCAATGGAAACATTTAAGACTGCACTTTTTAAAATTACCTATATTTATTGACACCAGATGTTTATCTTGTTACTGAAATAAATACCTGATTAGAATTCTGCATAAAGAACAAAAAGAATACATGTGGTCCACCACAAAGGCTGTAGTGGCAGGAGCTGCTGTACAAGGATGTAGTTTTAGTATAACCAGTTCATAAGATTATTCTTCATTAAGGCTGCATCTGTACATAATTCACTACACAAAGGACCACAGTGAAAGAAGAGTGTAGAAGATTAAACTGCTCAAAAGTATTGGCAGTGCACATTTCGCATGGTGAACTGGTGCAATAATGGGCTTTATTTCTCACTATCTGCAGCTGGTTTGGGAGAACAAACTTCACTCCTGCTGGAAAGAGCCACTCCTAAATAATGGTCCGCTCTGAAGTTGAGTAAGGGACAAAAGAAGGCATGAAAACAGGAGACAGAGGATGCAAAGTGACAAGTGCTTAGTAATCACATCCACCTTTCTCTTCAAGTCAGATTGGATCATAGAATAGGAAAGAGGCAGGTTCTTACTTGCCAAACAGCACCAACTTTTTTGACTTGGTACTACAGAAAACCATTTTGCTTTATCTTTGTGACTATACATGTGTAGAGTTTGTCTGAGTCAATTCTCCCACAGATGTTATATGTAAAGAAATTAAACAGGACCATCATAATAAGAAAACATTTTTGATGGATTATTTAGTAATAACTACATATTTTGCTACTGGACCTTCCTATTTTGCAAATGCTGTTATTTTCTTTGGAAGAAAAACCAGCAGAACTTTATAAGACTTAAGACTTAACTATAAATGATCTCAAATTCAATACATGCATCTGAAGCATTAGAAAGAGATTACTGAAGTTATATATAGTTTTTAAAGATGGTGATGATGACTGCATCCTCTAGCAAAAGGGTTTTGTTCTTCACATAGTAGCAAGTGTTGATGGCAATGGCTTAACCATGAGCAGAATGTTCCTTTCTGCTAGATTTGTGCAAAGCCAGTAACATGCAGTAGGATGCTCTGAGTTAATAACTTGTAGCATGGTGCAGTGACTGTAAGTAATGAGAATAAAATTACAGAGACCTACTCCTGTGTGTGGCTCTCCCTTCACACAAAAGGACAGGTAACACCCACTGTTTCCTTGTTGCTTGGTGCCCTTTATTTTTTTCTGAGTTGCAGAAGACATTTTCTTTCCCTCTACCAGCATGCTTGAGGAGGGTAGAAAACCAAATTATAACTAAAGGTTTTTTTAGGGGGAAAAAAAAAAGTTGACATCTCTGAAGGCAAAGTATTGAAGTCATCCTCCATTTCAAAGATGCAGCTCCAGAAGGAGCTCTCTTTAGGGTTCATGGAAGGGACACTTGAACATTTTGGGGTGTCTTTATCATCACAGATTGTTTAGGATCTCTTTGAAGCAAAGAGCTAATCCTTAAAAAATCGTAAAAAATAAAGGAAAGCACAGCATTGTGTCTTCCTTTGAAAGGGTCCTGCATGATCAGCACTGCTGCTTTTAGCCAGCTCAATAAAAGGTTCATTGTTGACTCCTGAAATGCGCAGTCTCATCTCTCTGCTTTTCAAAGAAGCAAATAAATACAAGACTCTTAGAGGAGGGAGGAAGGATTATGAGCTAAAGCTAAGCTAAATTCATTCTTCATTCTAGGAATAATTTGTCTTTTTCCCGCCCACCTCCTCCTCATGCAGTGTTTATACTACATTTGCTCTAGATTCCTGAACATTTCAGCTACACTAGGTTCTGGAGAAATCTTTTTAACACACTGCATTTAGCAGCAGCACAAGGAAGATGATGAGCTCCAGTAGGTGAAAATTAAAATTAATCACTGTTGGCCAGCACAACACTTGTCCACACTAGAGTGTTAAAAAGGTGGCTACCTAGAAATGTTTTAGCTCATTCTCCTGTATCAGCTTTGCATGAATCCTTCTCATTTGGGTAGTCTGTCATGTGTACAGCAGTCAGAGGTGTGACTGTTGGCCTGTCTGCAAGCAGACTTTGCACTTCATTACACACGCTCAACCAAGCTTTCCTGTAGATAGAAATGCTCATCAGGTATTCTACAATTCTACAGCTATACACCTATTTGTATACAGTGACTCTATACCTCTTGTTTTCTCCTTTTGACTGTTTGGTCTCAGGTCTTGTCAAAAACAATAGTTCCATATGTATTTCCTGTACATGGACCTATATACACTCAAATCTTCTGGGACATCAAATGGCTGTAGCAGAATGATGGTGCTGGAATAAGCCAGCTTTCACTTCCTTCACACCCACATGTGTATTATCAGTCCTTGTCTGGCTTGTCTTCTGGGGAGATGTAGCTTGTCCCTGTATCTCAATTTGCCTGTTTAATAGTAGCTGTAGCTAAATTATTGTTAACTACTATAAATGGTCCTGGAACCACCATCATGGTCATTTGCAATTCAAGTAAAAACACTCCCCTCAAGCAGGTGTGACCTTGAATTGACTGCCAGCAGTTCTGATCTTTCTCCACAGTGTGTGTCCCACTGTCCCAGGGCACAGGGATCTGAGGAATGTGCAGGATCAGCAAGGTGATGCTGATCCAGCTGCCACCTTAACAGAAACACTTTACCTCTGAGGCAGCAACTCCTGCTTAATTAGTGGAAGCAGGTAAATATGTGTTATTTGAAACTTACTATCCAATAAATATCTATTTATCAGCCTGTGTCAGCACCCCTGTTGGTGTTCGTTTCTTTATTTGCTGTGATTTCCATAAGCTTTTCTCCATCACCCCTTTTACAAATTCTCCCTCATCAACTACAATGCCCACTCCTACATGAAATTGTCATGTTCAGAGACAGAGTCTGTGTGAACACATATGTAAAGGCACTGGGGCTTGTATTGCCATCTGTAATGAAAACATTAATTTTTAAATGTTACATGACTGCTGCTGTTTAGTATATGAAACTCCTAGAGCTGTTGTAACACACTAGCAAATAACATTAAGGCTGTGTTCTACTTCCAATTCAGCCTCCTTCTTCCTTGCTCTTAAGTCTGGAATTTCTCCATCCAAGAAACCTTAGGCTAGCTTGATAGTGCAGTCACTGGAGATACACAGGCAGTGTTTAATACCACCTCTGCAAGTACCAAATACCTATGCTTACCAAGAATAAAAAAATTGTCTTTTTGTTCTGCTTTAGTTCTTTCTTCCTCTTGTTAACCCGATGCTGTTATTCTGTGGATAAAATATAAAGCTATCACTCATTTGCTAAGTAATGCTAAACGTTTATCAATCACAGTGACTGATTTAAGATTTTTAGCATGTGGTTGATACTATGGGTTTGTTTGGTTTCTTCACACCAAGCTTCATGAAGCCAAGTTCAAGTGTAAACTACTGAAACAGGCAGATCTGACTGACATGGAAACCATGCATCGGGCAGACCCAAGTCAAGACTTCTTAACATGAATCAGAAGCAGTTCCTTGCCTTTGCTGTTCTCCATGTGGAGAATAAAGGTAAAGCCAACTTTGCTGCCTCAGCGGCATTGCCTGGCTCACAGCTGGAGGGGTGCTCTGTGCTGTGCCCCAGGCCCTGAAAGATCTCTGGAGTCATGGAACCATCATCCACTAGTCCCTGAAGGCAATCAAGCTGTACACTATACCTCCTCTTTCTAAACATATTTGTTCTGCAAAATAATGAAACTGTGAAGAGATGTGATATATTAAACAAGACAGTGCTGACCTGTGATTGAATCATGCATTTTGGGGTGGCTTTCTCTTAGCAGCCTTTGGCTGGTCACAATAAGGTGAGTAAGGAACTTCAACAAGTCTATGGAATTTAAATCACTCCACAGGAACTGAAACAAATGGTAGGCCTTATGTAGTCTGCATACATCCAGTGAGGCAGAAAGATTAATGCTTTTATTTCACACCAGCCCTGATTCAGTCACTTAACATCAACACAGATCAGTTTCCCTCAGCCAACATTCAGCATCTTTCTAGAGTAAAGGCAAGAAGGATCAATCATTTTGAGAGCAGTCTGCAGATAAAACATATCAGAGTTAAATATCTACTATAAGGATTACAGAGTTTTGTGTAAAGCGTATCAAAATAGAATTCTAATACTGCAATGCATTTCAAATACAACACTACATTTCTGATTTCTCAGAAAGCTCCATGGGAACCAAGACTGGGGCATTAACAGCAGAAAAAAACAAAAGGCAATAGGCTTCCCACACCATGTAATTCTTCACGGTAAGACAGTCTGACCCTTGCTGTTCTTATTGTTTATGGATTTCTTGGTGTAATTTTCTGTTTGAGAGAGCTTAACAGTGAACTACAGTTTGTGGATACTGTGTAATTCCATTGCTAGATAACTGCTACTCCAAAGTGTGTGAGAAGAATGAAAGCATCAAGTGTTAGAATGCCTAGTTTTTATCCTTTATTTTCAGGCACATGGCTAAGGGGTTGATCCCCTAAATATAGAAAAAACAGGCAAATTTAAAGTAGCAAATTTTCTCAAGGAACCTGTGTAAACTTCCTGCACAAATTTCATCAGCATGTTAATTGAGAGCTGCCAGGTAAACAGTCCTCAGTTTAAAAAAAGCCTCAGTGATAAAGTGACTGGCTCACTCCAGCCAGAGGCACATTCTTCATGCCATGCTTCTGTTCCATACAAATTATCTGTGACTACTGGGGCCCTGCCTGTGCCAGCACAGCCACACAAATAGAAGTACAAGCTTTGCATTGCAACTCTCACAGTCCATGGAGGCGGCTGAACTTGCAAAGGTTTGCTCTAACCATCTTTTGTTTTACTCCTTATGGAGAAGCATAATAAATGCCTTTGTTTTGTGAGGTGCCAAGCCAACTAAGATTTAAACCCTGCACATAACCATCCCCAAAATAAAAAGGATCCTTCCTTCTTGCGAATATGAAACCCGGTCACATTCCTCGAGTTGCAGCAGGCCTACGACACTCACAGGGCAGTCTCACACAATCATTATTTCTTCAGAGGTGACAGATTAAGCAACCTTTACCTGCAGGTAGTTCAGCAACTAGTTCATGTAATATGGGAAGGAGAGAGAAATAGTACTGGGCTCCAAAGTATCCATTTACCTCAAATTTATCTGAATGTGGTAGCCAGCTCTAATACTGAGTTACAGTTCACACCAACACAAAAAGAATCAAACTCCATTTCTGTGCTTGCCCCTACTGACTATGCCAAACCAGTACAAGAAATGCCACCCGTGGTGTGAGCACCATACAAGTCCCTTGTCACTCCAAAGTAATAGGCAGCATCAAGGAGTTCAGATTGGCCAGGCTGAGACCTGTGCACCAGCCTCTGTGCAGAGAAAAGGCAAATCCTCTGCTACTGTGGAGAGAAGTCACAGTGACATTCCAGCACTGACTTTGGTAGGCAGGACAGAAGGGCAGCCATGTGTAAGATACTGTCAGTACAGTGATTGAGCCATGCTGGAGCTCCCATAGCACCTCCTGTGTGAGCTCCATGCTCTGCCCCTACATCACTTGGCCATGACTTGCCTGTATTCTGCAAACCCTCTCCTCCAGCAGTAGAAAGGGCTTAAGAGCTCCTCTGCAATAACATCCACCCATGTTCTCTCCTCAGACAAGTGGCAGATCAACCCTGGCAAATGCTTGACCAAAAGTCACCAAAGAGAAAGGAAAAAGAGTAGAACTCCCTGTGCTGCTTTGGACAGCTGAAGACCATTTTGAAACATTCCCTCTCCCCATTCTCCAAATCTTGTTTCAGGTCCTGAACATCTGTCAAGCAAAGGTCAGTGAAGGGATGCACATGCTCCACAGAAGCCTCCTTCCAACATCCCACCAACTCCTGTCCAAAGTTGCAGTGGTGGCTCGGTATTTGATGGTACTGGAAAATTTGTTGCAGGATGCAAAACTGGGGTGGAAAGTCCTCCTGACACACAACAAAGGAAGTTACTTTGCTATTTTTAAAAACTGGCAAGCACTAGTCTCTGTTTAGTGAGCTGACAGTGCCCATTTTATCATTTTGGACACAGAGCTTCCTGCAGAAGCGAGTTTTAGTCAGTGACCTGACCTCTGGGTACAAGACTGGTCCTCAGGAACAGCAACAGTAAATCTCTCTGCCACCGTTTCATTCTCTGCTCAAACTGAGCCCTGCATCAGTGACTGCAATGTCAAGGTGCAACATAAAATATCTGGCTCCATGCTGAACTAATGCTTTGACTCACTATTTCATTTTCACAAGAAATGAAAAACAAATGGACATGGAAGATTACTGAAAGGACAGTTCACTAGCCAGGGTGACTGGGCTCTACATTACACTAACTTCTTACAAGCCATTCAAGTTCCCTAAGGTTAGCTGGAGTACTGCTCTCCTCTTTCCCACACTAAGAGGGTGTTTGATTTTGCTTGCGATGTTGTAAATGTGTCAGATCCCTCCCAGAGGTATTTGCCCTTTGGGAAAAGGATCAAAGCGTGCAATCCAATTTGTAAAGCACAGAAATACTTGCAAAAAAGTGCTGCATGCAGGCTACTAAGAGGCTGTCAGTATTCATTTCAGAATAACCTGTGTGTAGCAGAAAGTCAAATAAGTGTGTGACCCTAAATATAAATAAAGCCAGTATGTGGCTCCTGAAGATGAACATGGACATTGTCGACCCAGAACCTGAAGGGCAGGGTTTAAAGGACTTTCCATTCATTTTTGTTTTAGCAGTCTTGAAAGTAGAAATTCTCCCCATCTCACACGGCTACCTCTCCCACAGATCAGGTCTTTGGTAGTATTCCAATTTCACATCTGTATTTATTAATAAGTGGACAAAATGTATTGAATTGCCACATTTCGCAGCTGAGAACTAAAGCTGAGAATTAACAGACCATATAACTGTGGAAACATCTGGTATCTGACTGGAATGAAACTAGAGCTTAGATAAACCCAAAGTTCCAAATTATCATCCTGACCATTAAGACTCCTCCCAACTCCACTGGTATTTAAAGTAAACCTCTCTGGGATGCTGCAGCATCAACAGAAATTGCACAAGACTTCTCTAAGTTTCTGGGCTAACAGAACTTTTAAAAACCCCAACAAATATCAATGCAATGAAAATGCATTTGCTGCCATCTCTTTAGGCAGCAAAGACTAAGTGACATGATGTCACCTTTCATAAAGAGTTTTAGCAGTTCTGTGGACTGAAATCAAATGCACAGCATTATGCAGCTGTGCTACAACACCACAGTATACAGAATATAGCAAGTGCAGTGCTGAGATCTCCTGACTGCAGATTTAATTAACATCCATACAGTGCTCAGCGACTCAGTATCAACACACTACTACCACAATGCCACAAAGACAGCAGCAACACTGACCAGACTTCAGCAAAACCTCAGGCTGTTTCTTATATTGGGCAGAATTGCCATTTATCAGGTAAACCATGCCCAGCCTTGCCCTGCTCAGCCTCACAGCCCTCCTCTGGCCCCAGCAGATCCAGTGCTTTGGCATAAAGACGTTTTCCTGCTGAAAACTGGACAAAGTCTCTTCTGCTTTAAGATCACCAGGCCACACTGACTGCCAGCTGCTGAGCTCTGTTGTTATCTTTGCTTTTAAAGCACTCTGGACAACCACAATGCTGCACAAAACATACTCATTTATTTAGACAAATTACATTAGCCCTGCCTATTACATTGATGCGGCCAAACTGACATTTTTATTGATCCAGGTAGCCTGTTCTATGTACCTTCTTCATTATTTTCCATTTGTCCAATTAAAGTAAAAGGAGGGAAGAAAAATAGGCTGTGACAGAACCCTGAAACAGCTTGAGTATTCATGTGGAACAACTCCCCACCTTTTCTTTCAGATAAGCACATCAAAGTACACCAAAAAGCTCTCAATCTCTAAACCAGGAGATGTTCTAGTTTATTAGGCTCTAAAATAAGCCCTTTCTTCAAATAGATAAAAACCTGAGATTTGCTTGGTAAGGCAGTCAATAAAAGAGTTTCAGAGCACATTCTCCCTTTCTTCCCATCACCTTGTTCTTATGGAAAAAGAAAGGGACTCTATCTCTCTGTTAGGGTTTCCCTACTCACATTGCTGGTCTCTCCTGCTGAAGATTTTCTAACTGAGAAGAGCGGCTTTCCCCCCCACCACTCCCAAGAGAAAGTACAAGTACTTCCAACAGCATTTCACTCTCGTGTAGCAGCTGCAAGACACACAAGCAGCCCTTCCTCACTGCTACTCCACAACACACCTCACGAGAAACAAAGGGATAAAATAAAGCAGCTGCACCTTTGCTGCAAAGGCCTGCATCTGGTATCACATCCATCTGCTAAACAAATCAAAACACAAGAACTGTGTAAAAGAGCTGGGACAGCTCAGCTGATGTGCCCAACCTACATTACTTTACACCCTGAATAATGAATTTCCTGCAGCCAAGAATAACTAAAAAGTAATTTAGAATAAACAGAGAAGCTGGTAAAAATGAGCTTGGTAAATTTAATTTGGTATTAAACCTGGATTTTTGTTGTCAGATTTTGTGGGCAACTTAAAAGTATGCCATGAAGAGCTATGAAGACAATATTCTTCCTTTTACAAAGAAAAATCCAGACAGAAGGCAGCTGCCAATAAGGTAGCATTTGTTTTAGTCACGTAAAGAATATCTTCCATAACCTCCATGTCTTGATGTCAACAAATGACAGTAATAGAGAAACTGAGATAACAGCAGGTCTGCATGAGCACAGAGGTAACTCCAGGTCTCCAGTGATGGGCGGGTGAGCACTGTTTGACAGATGGCCTGAAAACCTGAGCGGTGGCTGGGCTCATTCTGAATGGCTGCTCTTTACTGTGGAATGCAAAGGGCACGTGTTGACAACACTGCGCAGGAATCAGAGGGACGTGGTTTGCATAACAGCTCTATTGTTATGTTTGTTTGTTTTTAAATGAGGTGTGGGAACACGAAATCCAAGGGTTTTTTTAAGTCCTCTCCCTCTTTACAACTTCCTTTCTCAGCTGCCAACATGTTTTAAATCTACGTGCTTTGAGAATTTCCATAGCAATGGAAATAGCTATGCAATAGCTTCAGCAGTAGTTGTGGGGCTGTTCCGTGTTTTTAGACATATTCAATTATTCAGTTAACATGGAGAAGGCTTTGGTTCCTAATTTGTTTCATTTCTGTCTTCTCCAATACTTCTCCACTGAGATCAGAATTCCAGAAGTCTGGAGTCAAACTGTACAAGTCAGTCAATGTCAGATGCTGAACCGAAGTGCTTTTTGAATAGCAAAAATAAATTTATCTTTTCTCATTAATTACAGCATTGTAGCACCCCTTTATTGTTCTTATCTCCTCACCATCCAAAGATGACAGCTGGGACAGCATGTGTTGGCTAAGCTCTTTTCTCTCATTTGGAATCATTTAATGGCATTGTAAAACAGGCACCCAGCAGGCAAAAAAAAATAGCCAGAAAGTTTTCCATTCAAACACAAGTTTGGTTACAATGGTTAATCTTGGGCCCCTGCCCTCCGTCTCTCAAGCAATTCTGTCATTTAAGATGCAGGTGAAAAATCAGTATAATTAGTGCCTATTTCTCAGTGGTAGCTGAGCTGACCTACCTTGTACATGCCATTTTCCCCCTCCTTGATGCAAGAGCATCTTAACTTCAGTAGCATAAAGGGAAGATAAAGTCAATTAGTGGCAAAAGGAAAAAAAGAGTAGTTCCTCTTATATGTAAGAAAGGGAGAGCAAGTACTGCACAGATTAGGTGTCTCATTACATTCTTTTTCATCTTCAATTTTAAAAGGCAGCAAAAATGCTAATATATCATCAGAAGTATTTGCTAGGAGTTTCTGCAGTCAAGCCAAAGTCTAAATGCAACAAATAAGTATTAGAAATCCCACACAAAACCTTGGTGCCAAACAATTCCTGATCAGAGCAGTGAAATGCTTAACGTGGCATTTAGAATGCCACAAGCATCAGAGATCTGCCCTTTGGAGATGATATAAGGCATAAGAACATCTCATTATCCCTTACACTAGAAAAATGCAAACATTCATCTACTACTGAAATTTTACTGCTAGGTGTAGCCCCAATTGCAAAGAGCCCCAATCACAAACAATTTGTTCTTTCAGGAAAGAAAACCTCTAATATGAAGAGCACTCTTCTCCTGCTAAGTTGCCTACACAACTTTGTTAAGGAAACAAAGCCCAGTTCTTTTCATACAGGAAAATCATCAAATGTGTGGATTAAAGAGAGATTCATCACTATCCCTCTGAGCATGCTGGCAACACTGCACACATTTTTGGTATGAAAAAAACCAATCATCTTCTAATTAGATTGCTGTCTCCATCTTGAATGGAGCTGCAAGTGATTGAGTTACTGTGGTGTACAGTGGATCAGAGCTTGTCCATTGAGCAGCAGCAGCCAAGGCCATGGTGTGCCCTTAACCCATTGCAAATGCAAAGTAAAACCACTTCCACATGGCCTAGCTGAAAATCTTGTACTGTTACCATCTATCACCAGCACTTCAGTAATTCTTCACATGCATTCTCTTCCTCTTGCAAACACAGGCCTTCACACACAGTACCTCAAACATTTGTTATCATAGGAATGTAGATTTAGGGAGGCAGCACTGAAGTTGTTTACATGGAAATTTGAACAGGCCAGGCAGAATAAGATTCTCACTGCCTTGGGAAGTTTTTAAGTGCAGCATAAACCAAATGCAATTTTCATGTAGTGCATGAATGATGGCACTTCCAGAAGGACAACATCTCCTGTTATCACAGCAAAGTGCTGTCTGCCCTTGAAGAGAGAGGAATGCCAGCTCCTCCATCAAAGAACTACACTCCTTGCAGCACAAGTTTTTCCCTCAGCATTCTCCCACCTAAGAATTGACCAGATTTGAACTTGCATTATCTCACAAAATTTAGTAGAACCACAGCCTGTGGCAGACGGCCAGCATGCCAATCAAAATGCTACTCTGATCTGTGCAGTCAGTGTCTTTTTTCCAGCTTGACTGATTGCCTTTGAGATGGATCCCCAACTCCAGTGACATCTTCAAAGAGACCAGCTGCAAGATATTGCACTGCTCATGACAGCAGTCTGGCACTAAAATGGCTGTGAAATCCCACTGCATCAGAATGGGACACAGATATTGTAGTCCAACAAGGAGATGTGCACCAGAATGGGAAAACAAGACACACAAAAGGAATACCAGATCTTCTGATGTTAAATGGCAGTCACCCAAAGTATCATCCCACTTTTCCTTCACCTCTGCAAGTCCCAGACAGATCAAATAGCTTTCTGTAAGGTCACTAGTAAGGAAGAGAAGGGTTCAACAGCCAGTATTTCAAAGTCAGCCTGACTTGAAGCATTCAAGGCACAGCCTCATGTTTGTATCGTGGTCCATTATCCTTGGGTTAGATGACACCTCTCTAGACCACAAAGTCTTTGGGATTCTCGATTAAAGCCAGGGATAACATGGCAGAATGCAAGAGCACCGACTTCACAAAAGGAATTTCTCAAGCACACACATTTTACACAATAGAGGCAGAGATTTGCTGTCCAGGATTCAGGACCCCCAACCCTCCGACACAGCAGCCACCCCAGCCCACTGACAATGCAGAGGAACAGTATAAATACTTGTAGAAAGATTTCAGCAGGTTCATGTTGTGGCCACCTCACTGGCTGCAGGCTCTGAGGCAGATCTCAGCAGCAAGGTTTGCCACCAGGAATGCTGTGGGATGACAAATGGGCCCAGGCTAACAAACCTGGACTAATGACCTGTCCCTGGCACTGTGGAAGGATGAGCTTTAGTCAAGGCATGAAGAAAGCCTGTGGGAGTCCTGGGTGACATGGAGATGGGAAAAGCAATGTGTACCTAACAAGCACCTGGGATCCCACAGCCTGGTTGGCAGAAGCAGTGTGAGAACTCTGAGGGTTCTCTTGGTTTGTTGTTGGCAGGTGCTTATATTCTACAGACAGTCATCCTTTCAATGGCACAACTTTCTGCACATCTATACTCTTACATCAGGGATGACCTGGACTTGTCTGAACTGCTGAAAGGAGACAGACACTAAAGACAATCTACTCAAAAAAAGCAGACTGCTGTCTAGATTTGGACTGTGAAGCAAATTCTGCTTCAGCTTTCCCATGAACGGCCAGGTGATTAGAAAAAAAAAAAAAAAGAGAAAAACAGAGGTGGGGTCACAGGGTGAAACTAAACAAGGAGAGGTCCAGTTCAACAGCAGCTGCACACAGGAATCACAAACACACTCCTCTCCCAGGTGTTTTCTGTACTCAACAGCTGGGAGCAGTCAGAGGTGTGATCTCTGCCCTTGGTAAGAACTGGGCATGAGCATCTCTGAAGTGGGAGAACACATCTCAGGGTAAAATGAATCACTCTTCTGTAGATGCTTGTCAGACTCTCCATCTTGAGAGACCCAAGATGGAAAGTATAAAACCCCTGTTAGCTCTGCAATTTTGCTGCAGTAGAGGAGCTGTAAATTGACAGACATTCAGCATATTTCTTATCAGCTTAGCAATAAAGAAATCATCCCATAGATGGTTTAGATGCACTTCACCCCCCACCTCAACCACAGGGGGTGCTCTGAGTGAGCTAAGCACTGTCCTTGCAGCCCAGGTGTTAACTAGCACTAGGCTAGGAGGAAATCCCAGAAGGAAGTTCTTCCTTCCTAGTGAAAGCCCTAGATAGACTACGCAAGGGTGATCCTGAGTGACACAGAACCACTGAGCAGCCTCAACATGTCAGACACTTCATACTAAAACTGCTTCTGTAGTTGTAAAATCAATAGAAGAGCTCACTCCACACCTGCTGAGGTTTAATTGTTTTGGCCACAGGTGACCAGGCTGTATAATACAATATTCTACATAAACTGGTACAGTCTTTGTGCTTTCCTCTTGCTGCTGAAAAGTCCTCATTAAGCATGTGTGGAAACAAAAATGCAAAGCTGAAACTATTGCAAAGGTGTTGGGACAGTGAGGTCTATCCATATTCCATTTGTCACCTCTGTTAGGGCAAGAGGCTCACCACTATTTTCCTCTTTCCCTCAGCGTACTGGGTCCATTTACATTACTGCTTCACATAATGAAACAGCCTTTACTCCTTCACAGTTCAGTTACCTCCATTCTGCAGATCTTTGTCCTAATGTTGAGGCAAACTTAATTGCTCATCAAGTCAAGTGTGCCTCAGGCTGTTCCTGTGCTGCCCTTTAAACACAAAAGTAGCCACACAGTAAAATCTACAGCGTCACTGAGAAAATTCTTCAGGTCTTGTCTTCAGTGCATTGCCCACAAAATATATGACAATGGTTCATTGGATCATGCTGTTCCAACACTGCTCACTCTCCAAGTTGCAATTTTTTCCCCCTTTCTACTGTCCTGCATTGCCCTGGCCCCTATCCCTCTATTTTTTAATAATTGTTCAAAGGTCCTTGGGACAGGGCTTAACTTTTCATTACATACATACAGAGTACAGTCCTGAGTCTGATTGGGGCCCTTAGATGCGATGATACAAAATAATAATAATAGCTGCAGAGAAGTGGTAATATTCTCCAGTTGTAATGGGCATGCTGGAAAGATTACTTGATGTTTATAAAGCTTTTTCAGACTCTTAGATGAAAGTCAAGCTAGTGATGCACAGGATTTATTATTCTATTCAGCACTTCAGTATCCAAGGCTAGCATCTCTTCTAGTTGAAAAAGATTTTTACTATATTGTAAAATGGAAACAAAATGAAATATATACAGTGCACGGTGCTTTATATATAAGGCACAGGCAGCACAGGAACAGAATTTCATTATTGAAATGGATGTAGCTGAAGCTGTTACACACAGCAGGTAAAAGACCAGATTCAATGACCTCTTATTCCATTTAATCAAAATTGTTAGTATATGGTTTTCCAAAGGCCAAAGAAAATTTCTGATTTTTTTTTTCTTCTTTTCTTTATTACCTATTTCATCACTTTGTAATAAACCTTTGTAGTTGCTTATGATGTGAATCTCAAGCAGACTTGACCAGCAAAGAAATGAAAATAAAGCACATGTAGGTTTAGCAAACAAAGCCACGGTTTTCCTGTAATACCCTGTGCATTTAACCACCAGTTCACAACCATCTGAGGCGGCTGCACTCCTGCTCCCTCATCACAAGTTTCTGCTCATTTCACTGCACCCCCCACTGCTCTATTTAGATGTGAGTTCCCCCCTCCTCCCGTTCTGCACTTGCTGAGCACAGAGGGAAGGCGATGCTGTTTTAATGGTGCTGGTTATGCTATATGTGGTCTTGCTGTTTCTAGGAATAGACATGCTCAGACATCAATTAACATCTAATTGCAGGAATTAATCTTGTTCCTCTGCCTCAGACACCACAGAGATCAAACCAAGCCCATTTGCAGCTCTATTTTTAATTCACTGGAATTATAGTTTTTCCCATCCAGTGAAAATTAAGTGACATGCTGTCCAGACAATACACAGTTCAGGGATCCGGGTGTTAAGGAAGAAATGAACCAAGCAGGAAAAGATCGTAACTATTTGTGCCAAAGCATCTTTGTTACTGCAAGTCTTTCCTCTGTTCACACCTTCTCACCACTACTTCTCTTCACACCTTCCTGCTTGAGTGATCCTTAGAGAGACAGTGAGAATTACAAGAGGGACTTGGGAAGGAGATGGATTTACCACCCTAGCAGATAATCCCTAGTTCTCAAGGTCAGCCTGTGCATAAGGGCAAAACAAGAATGGAAAGATAAAACACGGAAGTGGAGAGAAAAATGTTAAAAACAACAACCACCAAGGTCAAACAACCAAAAATCAAGCAAAATGTTTTTGCAGCTTTGCCCTAAAGCAGTCACCCATCTTCTTTATTACTTCTTGAAGACAGACACTGCAGGCCATGGACAAGGCTTTGTACCGTATTTTGCAATGTTTTGTACCAAATGGAGCAAAGCAGCTTTCAGCAGACAGCTCCCAGTCTTAAGATCCTGCCCCAGTTTCCTGTACACATCAGCAAGGATGGCTCGAGCGTGGCCAGTTGAAGTTAGGGTGGAAACAAATTGGATTATTTAGCAAGAGAAGAACAGAATCCTATACAATAAGAGTGAACATTCAACTATTAGCTGAGCAGTAAAGAGCTGTGTGACGTAACTCAGACACGAGACTGCACTCTGGGACTGGGTCATGACGCCTCCTATACCAGACCTAAAGCAGCTGAAGTAGGCATTATGTCCATGTACAATGCAGACTGCTGATCTATATTTATGGGAAGTTCTTTGATCGTTCCTTTGGTTTTCAGAAAGAGCTGAGCCACTCTTCCTCATTCCTAGGTTAAACTGGCAATGTCCTAGGTTAAATTCCAAGGTCAATTGGCATGACATGTAGCATCACTCATTTTTACTGCCTGTGTCAGTCCAATTATTCTCTTAGTTTGTCAGCACCAGAGACCTGAGCTGATCTCACCTAAGGCCATCACTCCTTTTCTTCCTTTTTCTGTCATTTGCCAAATACAGCATGCCCAGCAATAAATAACATTGAACCCCTTCTCTTACTGCCTCTCACTAGAGGAGAATGTGGAATATTCCCACTTAATGCCAGCTCAAACTCTACCCAGAAATGCAGTTTAAGAAAAAGGTGCATTTGTGAAGCTTTCTGGCACCTTTACTGTAGACTGTCTCTCCTGGTGTAAGGAGCTCATTTGGAGGCAATAAACATCAGTCAGCCCCACACCCAGAGACATTGCAGAATTGTCACACCCCCCTCCCCCCACAAAAAAAAAAAAAAAAAAAAAGGCTGTGGAGGAGCACCACCATTCCGTTTGCTCTCACAGATTTTTCCAAAATCCCACCTTCTTACTTTGAAAAAGAATGGTTCCCAGAGCTTTGGCAACCAGACCCATCATTCCCACATTGCATTGTAGTCATAAGCATGACAAGTGTTGGTGGAGATCTGCCATGTCACGCCTGACTGGAGAAGCTGCTGGTTCCTTCAGAAGGGGAAGATGCTCAAAAACAAGACTCAGTTTGGTGATACTTTCCTAGGAAAAGGTCAAATTTACACATGCTTATGCGTGAGTGAAGGGCAGAGGCAGGCTGTGAGTAGCAATCTGTGCTAAGAAGTAAGACAAAAAAACCAAAGTGAATTTATTCAATGCACATCATTAGTTACTTAATTTACATTCCTACCAAGCAGCAATAAACATCCTTCTGCTGCTTCCCATTTCCCCTCCCCCCAGTATTTCCATTAGGAGCTCAGCTGGAGGCAAGGAAGGAATGGGAGAGAAGGGAAATAGAGAACCTAATTCCATCTATCTAGTTCTCAAAATACTGATACGTAATTCTGCCAATACACCTTACCTTGACTTATGACCTTTGTGTCCCCAGCAGTCCTTACTCACTGTTGACAGCAGAGCTCCCAACTACAAACACCACAGCTCAGCAACAATTTGACTCCCTTGGCACTTCTTTCACTACCTTATTTCTGGAGTTTACCCCAATTCCTCCTAATTGCATTCCCTCAAACCACCAATAATCCATACCATTGCAATCCTGTAACTTTATGCAGAAAGAAAAAGTAACACAATCAGTGAGAGAGCTGAAAGAATCCATTTGCTACTGTCTCATCCTATCCTACAGTAAACAGTATTTTTTAGGAGATGGACATTGCAATGAAGCCAGAACATAAAGAAAAGCAAACCCCTCCCAGTTTAAAGGTCTTCTGTCCAGGTGAAATCCCCACAAAATGCATAAAGTAAGGACCATTCTATGTGGATGGTATTTACCTGACTTGCAAATCACAAAGAATTTTTTTTGTGTGAAAAAGCACTGGCTATCAAGTGCTAAATACATCCCAGGGTATGGAAGACGAGGAAAGTAACCTTAATGTAAACCCTAAGCACAGAACCAGTATGTTTAAAAGTGAGCCGTGCCAAACAAAAACATTTTCATATTCAGAGATTTTCTTTCTTTTGTTCTTCAAAGGCATAGACAGAGACTGGTCCCAAAGCTATGAGGCTACTCCTTCAGAATAATGGATACACACCTGAACTCAAGAGTAACAAACAGGCACAATTAAATTGGTGCAAACATGAGAAAATAAATCAAGTGGCTAAACACAACACTGTTTTGGGGAACATGCCCCAGGCATGGATGTAATGCTGAAGCACACCAGCACTTTACATGGCTTTTGTAAAGAACAGCCAAGATTTTACTGAATAGGAAAAAAGGGTGTTTATATGAAAGACTGTAGTATCCCATTTCTGACTTAAGCTGCGAAGCAAGTCAAAGTGTGACTTGCATTCCTACCTCAGTTTTCCATTTATATAATCAGGATACTAATATTCAGACACCTTTAAAAAATATTTTACTATCTTTGTTTGACAAATGCAACACTAATTAAGTTTATTCATGCTAGTCACTTCCATCATTCTCATTAGCTCTACTTGAAGACATCACAGCTTTATTAGAGACACCAAAACTGCTTCATAAATTTCAATTACCTAGTACAAATCATTATTACTATTATTTTATTAACTCTTGTGTAATTGCCTGTTGTGCATACAATTACAAAGTTAATATATGCAAATCCAACTTTAGAAGTTCTTTCTGTAACTTTTATCTCCATATCTGGCACATGTGTATGCTTACATAATTTTTTCATTAGTTTCAAAATCTCTATCCTGAAATTTTCACTGTGCTCACACACTGGCATGATTTAGACATTAAAACATGATTTTTTTACAAACTTATTATTTCCAAAGCAGCCATTATCACTGAAAAAAAAAAAAAATCATCTTACCATTCAGATGTATGCAGAAATATCCAAATTTACAGAAAATCTTGAAGAAGAGGATCAGATGATTATTTCTTTGATTATTTTTTAAGAGGAAAACAAAGCCACCTAGTTGGGCTCTAGGCATAAGGTATCAAGATCCCAAATTACTAATCCACAGCTTTGACTCAGCTGTTGCCTATTGATGACAATGGTCTGCTTTTACAGAGCACCTGAGGACTTACAATATGCACCTGAGAGAAGGCAGCATTCAGTTTTGAGCATTACTCTAGGGGCCACTATTAACTGGTAAAATAACTATGTGTTCTCTGAGGCAAGGATCAGCACTCTGGACACTCAGGTAACAGAAGTACTTCATGTGGTTTCTTTTCTTGTGTATTATTTTCTGGATGATGACACAGGTAACTGAGCCTCTCTCCCAGTAAACTGCAGGCTTAGAGTATTTCTGGGAGATGTGACTTTGAAAGTTGTGAGGTTGCAAAGAGAACAATCTCTCACCTGACAACAACAACCTGACAAGGTGTTGTACACCAAGATGATACCCTCATCTCATCTCCTACAATGAGCATGCATTAAGGAAGAAATTAAAGTTCTCTTCTCTTTATAGGCATCTCTGCTCAGTAAAGACCTCCAGACAATATCCCAACTGTTTCCTAATTAAACATTTGAGCTCTAAAAAGAGGCATGATAGATGATGAACCCTTTCCACTCACAATTTCCTCCTGGTTAGATATATCTTGTGGTCTGCTGTTCTATCTGGATGTAATTTCAAAGCACCTTTGAAATACTGTTCTGGAAGTCAGGTTGGTATACCCAGCTTTTCCTACAGCCCATACAAGAAGCACAGGTGGGATTCCATACAGGTTTCAGATTCAGCTCCAAGGAGAAGTGATTAAAAAATAAAATATTTACAATGCTGTACTTCATTGTGCTGAGCTGCTTTTGGTACCTAGCTCCTAGAAATGGACATAATGAAGCTGTACTTACCTGCTCTCCTACAACTAAACAAGCACCTGAAGGTAAACACAGCAAGCTGTTTTTAAAAGGAAAAACGCAGGGGGAAGAAGTACAAACCTAAATTGATAGGAAGCTGAAAGCACCTTTCATTGTAATATTACAATGAAATAAGAGATTTCAGGTAAGACTATAGTGGTTTTACCTAGGCAAGGATGAGCAGGTCCGGTACAGACCCCAATCCCTCCTGGAGCACGGTACAAGGGAGCGACTGACACCCCGGGAGCCAAGATCTGCACAGGAAATCATGGAACCACGATTGGAAAAGGCAGGAAAACAACAGGCAGAAACCGAATAACAGGGCACCTCTTGTAAATAAACATAACAACGATGGAATTACTGCCAAATCAAATTATACGATCGCAGGGTGCAGCTGCAGAAAGGCAGATCCATCAGCGCGGCACTGCGAGCAGGCCTCACCCCCACGGGCCGCAGGGCCCGGGCCGGCCCCCCTCACACCCAGCACGGCCGGCCCGGCCCCGCTCGGCCGCCGGCGCGGCTGCCCTGGCAGAGGAGGGGAAGCCGAGCCGCTCCTTCTGCCCACAGGAGCACACCCGGCCCAGGAGCCCCGGCGCCGCCTCCTCGGCTCGGCGGTCTCCTGCTCCCTCTGCCGGGGCCGCACCAGCGCTGCCATCAGCCGCTCCCGTGTCCCTCAGTGACGGGATCCTCCGAGGGGGTGCTGGAAGAGCAGCGGGCCCTGGAGGAGGCGGTGTTGGAAGCGCAGGGGGCGGCTCGGAGCCCGGCTGTGGAGCCCGGGCGGGCAGCGCTGCTCTCCCGGTGCCTCCCGCCGGGATCCCCCCTCAGGAGCCGGGGCGAGCAGTGCGGCCCTGTGCCCCTCCCCGGGACAGATAAACCACCTTTCCTGGAACAAGCCTTCTCCTTTCCAGTTTGAATGCTCTCTTTCAATAGAATAAGTTGTTTTAATCGTTTATTCTGTCTGTACAAAACACACCAGATTTGTGTTAGAGGAAAAGCTATAGCAAAGATATAAACAAGATATTAACAAAGATATCAAAGGGTTTCTCACAAAGCAGTGGTCAATACACGCTTCACATTATTGATACTAAGGAAAGCAAGAGGTGGCCATTGTAGATTATCCATCTCTACAGAGAAAAGAACTCCCCCCAGCAGTTTTTAATGCAAAATTACACCTGGCACCCAAAATGCCCAAATTGGTTCTTTCAGCTGTATTTCACTAAGGATCCTAGAACAAAATCGTAAACCCTTAAATACATGATTGCATTAAGCTCACAGTGTCAACCTCAATATGTCACTATTGCCCTTCTGGCTGGTGGATATCAGCCAGCATTATGTGGATATCAAAACACATTAAGTAGTTTGTAGGTTGCTTTCCCTTCAATCTTTCCTTGCCCAGCAGTTAGGCAGCATTTGCTCGGGATAGTCTGCAAGAAATTATGTAAAAGAAACAAAACTAAACGTTGCCTCTGTTTCTATTACAGTGTGAAGCTCATTATGTAGCTCATGTAAATCTTCCTTTGAGGTCTTATCCCCACAAACTGTTACTTAACTCACCTGCTTTTATTTTTTAATAAAATTGTCTTTAAAATGTATATGGAATATGGTAGAGGACAAGGACAGAAAGTGCACTGTCAGCCAAATAAACAACTAAATGCAGTAAATAAATAATGAGGGGAAGCAGAAGGCCCTGAAACATGGGGCCATAAAGATGTGGGAATGCCCAGGAGACCAGTCTTGTAAAAGAGCAAACATTACAGCTTTGCTTCCAGCCAGCCACCCAGCACAGGGCAGGTGGAAGAGAAATCTGCCACTGATGAGGGGAGATGCAGTAAGGCTCCTAGTGCAGGCACAGGCACTTCCAGGGCTTGAAAAAATTAATGCTTCACAAGGAGTCAGATGCTAATTGCAGGGCACAAGGGAAAGCAGAATCAGTTCCTACTTGCAATGATAAGCTCTGTGCGACTGTCCTAGAAAGATCAGGGACTCTGCCATTTCAGGTCACTAAAAATCTGTGATGTTGCTCAGAAATGACTGAAGCCAATTCAGGGAAATCAAGAATTGTCCCCTTTTCTTTCTTTCCTTTTCTCCAAGATGAGAAGGGCAATACTCACCTTTCCCTAATGCCATGTTGGCAAATTTCCAGCATTTGTTGGAACAATGACGCTGCCATGAAACTGTTAAATCCAAGTTGATGCCATTATTCTCAAGAGTTTCATTGATTTGTTATATAGCAAGGTACATTATTAAGTGCCCAGATCACTGTGTGCCCTTGGCTTCACAGTTTTCCATTTAAATAGATGAGGACTCAGGGAGATATTTTCAAATAGAGGAGCTGTAAATTTAAGCACTGTTTGATTTCAGAGGTGCTGATATTTCTTAACTACCACTGAAATTACTCAGAGGGGCATTTGCTCAGCACTGCTAAAAATCAGGGTGGTTTTATTCAGGTATTGCATCAATTTGGAAATAAAAGCCCACTTTGTGCACCCAGGTTGAGGATTTTTGTCATGATTTTTAGCAAGTATCAGTCTAAGGCCCAGTGCAAGATCCATGTGGCACATGGAAAAAAATCCTCAATTCATTCTTTGCTAATATTAACAGCATTTTTGACTCAGCTTTTCTCAGTAGTACACAGTGTTCTGGAGATTACTGGGTCTGCTCTGTTCTGTTCATACTTAGAGGCTCATTAACAGAATTGTCCCCTTTGGGGAGAGTGATGGGGGAGAGAGGCCTGAGGATTGATAGCTGAAATACTGATACCGGCTGTGAAAAGCCATAAGAGGAATAAACCTATAAAAAGACGATTTTTTTTTTACCATGAAGATGCAAAAGGGCCTGTGGTACATTAATTTTTCATATGGAAAAGATAGAAACAGGTTGCAAGTTTAAATAATTTACTTAGAAGAGTTAACACACTCTCTTTTATCTCTAACTCATTCATTTTTCAAATACAGATATTTCTGAAGAGCAGACTACTGCTGGCTCCTGACCAAGTTTGTAGTGGGTGTGGTTTTACTGGCTCAGTAACTCCAGGTGATAAACCAGCCCTTAATGCCAACTCATCCCACCACACCAGGAGCAAGTGAACAGCAGGGTGAGGGAGAAGAAAGGTCTTATTTGTCAAGACTTCTCTAGGTCTATGCACCAGTGAAACTCAATAAAATTTCTCTTTAAAGCAGCTAAATCTTTAGTGTGATATCCTTATGAATCTAGTCTCAAAGCATCTCGAATTGATGCTATTCCTGGACTCCCATCTGTGAAGATTTCTGGGAACACTTTCATGCTGTAGTTATTAGGTGAAGATCAAGCTTTGCTGTGCTTTAGTCATCCTGCTTCTTGCTGGCATTAATCTGTGTATGAGGAAGAGGAACATCTCCCAAACTTTTTCTGGCTACATGGTGCAGTACTGTTTAATTGGATAACTATAATTAATATATATTTAATATAATATATTAATAATTAATACTATGTAGAGGGTTAATGAATGCAACTGTGCTAAATAGAGAATAAGAAAAGAAAATGTTTCCAATGCACCAGAACATTCAAAATACTTTGCAACAGCAGAAAAATTTGACTGTCTATTGACAACCAGTCCTATCTTTCAGAAATCTTCATCTGAGTATCAGTGTTGGAAGCCTTTCTTTTCCAAAATTCACTCTAATTAGAGATCAGATCAGAAAACAAAACGTCTCGCTGCTTTCAATATATTTTCCTACAAGAAAGAGGATTATATGCATAACAATAAGGTATATTTTTTAAGGCACTACTGTCATACTAGGAAAACAGCTTTGGAAATGTCACCACCTTGAGCCTCCTACCATGTTGGGAACAGCATTAGTGAAGAAGCTGGCAGAGAAATTGTGTCTTAATCTCTGTTGAGTGGTATTGGGGTGTAGCCACTCACAAAGGTTTTTCTACCATGCAAGGTCTACTAATAAGGATTTATATTAATGTCTCTCATCTCTCACTACAGAACAGCCTTTTTAAAAGACAAGTGTAGAAAAATAATTGTTTTCAAAACTCCACATTACAAAACCACCTGACAGATGGCAGCTGACAGTGAATGTGGCTGTTTTGATGTAACTTTCACATCTGAGGAGAAAAGGGTATTCTGCATTTAGGATGTATAGTTAAATCATGCTCATATTATTGGCTAATGATTAGTTTATGAGAGATTAATATATCAGACGTGATTTCCAACACGTCCAATTTTTCCAACAGCTCTATGACCTCATGGAACAAGCCCACATCAATCTGATTTTAGATTGCAAACATTACAGTGCTGAACAGTGATGGCTATCAGTACAGTCCCTCTGTTAAAATTTCTTTACACAGTGCTTAGCTCTGGGTGAGAAACTGTTCTCTGTTCAGAAACAAAATTCAAAAACTCAGTGAATAAACAGTTTGTTGCAGATAGCTTGGGCAGATCAACAGAAGCAGGCTGGACACTCTGTCACTGTTCTCTGTACCCATAAAAAAACATTTGTAAGGGTGCGTGCTGCAGATCAACATAAAGGACAAGCAGAACATCAAGCATTTTCTTCATGGAAAAACAGAATGTGATGCTTTTGTCAGCTGCTTCCAGTAGACAACATGAAGCTGTGGGCAGGAAAGAGGAAGCTCTAATAGAACAAAGCTTTTCTAAAGGGCAAGTCAAGCAAGTGCTCTATACAATTTCCAAAGAACAAGCACACTTTTTGCAGTCAAATCCACTGTCCAACTGGATCTGTTTACCACCTGCCTTATCTCAGAGGCACAGCTGAAATAATAACAGGGATTTTGATGCTGGTGAATTGCTTAAATGTGGCTCATTAAAACCCAGAGCAACTTGTGAAGGTGAATTATTTTCTATGAGACTGAGTAATGTCAGTATCAGGGACTGACATGTAAGAATGCCCTCCTTGCAGGTGACCAACAATGGGGGCTGTCTGCTCAAGGAGTTTGGAATGTGATTTGGTTTCACTCTGAGAAAGGGGCTTCAGTGGGATATGGGAAAAAGGGCAAGATGTATAAATCAGAGAATCTGCAGATGACAGCCTAGTCCACATTTATATCAGTGTCACTATCACATTAGATGGCAGCCAAGATTTTTTCTTCCAGAGTTTTTATAAGGAGCTGAAGCTTCCAGGCAGGCTGGAGAGAGAACTGCTATGGGACTGGGTGCTTCTCCTATTAAAGAAACATGATTAGGCTATTGCTTACAGTACCTCTTAACCTTGGTGATTTGAAACCTGTTTCGTGCTGACCATGGCTGGCTACGATCCCAGTGCACACAACCTTGCTGTGAAGGCACTTGGCTACCCAGGGGGGATGATTAGTGACTCCCCTCATCACCATCACTCAGACTAGGAAAACAGTATTTATCTGACCTCCCCAGAAAATCTGAAGCCTCAAAAAAGCCTTGGCAACAAAGTGAGTAGATGCTGATCAGTAGGAGTCATGCAACTAGTATCTCTGGTCCAATCCTGCCAACCCTCAGAACATACTTGACTTTTTCACCCTTCAAGGAATAGTCATACTTTTCTATGAGTTCCTGAGTCATCTTTTTGTTGCCATGACTATAACAAAGGAAATGGGTATCCACTGAAGCCAGAGACTTTTAACCAGAACTTTTCTATTAACATTCATTCTGAATCCTTATCCACAAAAGTGAAATCTTGGGCTCATATTGGTTATTGCTTCATGTTAAGTAGAACAATTGATTCTTCATGGAAAGGAAGTACTGGCACAGAGGTATCAATCAAAATTCTAGTCCCTAAGCCTCAGCAGTGTTAGCACATGGGAACCAGAAGAACATGTCAGAAGAATCAACGTGCCTTTACTCTTCATTATATAGTAATAAAGAAAAATTTCTGAATCTGTATCTGACTTGTTCTTCTCTTTTTTGTCTCCCCAAAACAGGGCAACAGAATCTACATACACCAACTGATACAAATCAGTATTTAAGACAGCAGAAAACTGATTATAATACTATGCTCTGTCAGCTCTCCAGAGATCTTATCACAGTTCATAATTGCTAATTCAGGCTCAGAAACCACAGTGAGATAGGCTGGAGCCAGTATTTTCTTTTTCAAATGTGAGTAAACAGAGACAGAGTGAGAGGTTACAGCTCATGGAGTATTGCTTCAGGAAGACACCTTAGAAGCATGGCACTACTGCCTGAAAGCAGACTGGTTAATGAAGGCTCATGCCCCATTCTCACAGAACTCCTGAACAGTTTGCCTACTGAGTTTAATGGTCTTGGTCACACGTGGGCAGTTACAGCACCAGATAAGTCAGAGGAAGGTATAAAATTCCTTTGGCATGAATTCACATCATTCCCAGGGCATACATTAGTCACTTCTATTAAAAACACTGTCTCCCTCTTGCTTAATTGCACTAAAACCTTTGTGTCCTTTCTTCAGGATATCAAAGGGATAAAAAAAAAACTAAGTAACTCTGGGGGCAGGGACGCTGTTTGGGTATCCCTTACCCATTAGAGAATCAGGATAACCTATTAATGCTGTCACAGTGAAAATACAGCTCTCCTTCAAATGCTTTAGAATCACAAAGAAAGCTGATTTTAGTGGTTGGTTACATATTCATTTTAATGGAATTTTCCTTTTTCCCTTGTTAGCCAAGAAAGGGGAATGTTTCAGATTACTGCTATCCCCCGCAGATTTCCATTTTCTCCCAGGGAGGTGGCTATATCCAGGAGGCAAATGAAACCTGCTTTGGTTCTCTCTAAATATTTGAGTACCCGGGATTCCCTTCAAGGGCTTTTTCATTTAGCTGCCTCTCCTGCATATACATTGCAGCTGATTTAAGAAGCTCATCCTACTTTTTCCCTGAGAATACTCATAATCAAGTATCTGATTTATCATGACAGTGTAGAAGATAAGCACTTTTCCAGACACCTTTGCAGTCTTTCTTCTCCTGCATCATCCTAGCCTTGCAGAGCTGTAATTTGGAGAAACTAACACCATGGACACGACTGTGCAGTCACCTCTCTGTTTTCTGGGATCAGATTATTCAGATTGCAGTTTATCTTTGGTATGGCTCTGATACAATTCCTGTTATTGCTTAGGTGGAGGACAATGACATACCACTGAGAGGCTTGGAAATTACAGAGCTAATCTGTGTTGCATGGAGCCCCCACTGTAAACCTTAGATTCAAAGCCTCTCAGTGCCTGTGCCACACTGGCAGGACCAGGTGGGCTGTCAGAAAGAGTGTGCAGGAACAACTTCCACATTCTGCTCTAGGATCTCTCTCCCATCTTTTATCCAATAGTATTAAGGTATATGGGAGGAACCAACGTGGCTGAGATTTGCAAATTGCCAAACACTGCAACTGTAGCAGCTCAGCATCCACATTTCCGTTCTTAGTTGAAAACATTTTGCAAGAGATTCTAAAGATGCCCAGGTACAACTTTATCAAGCACAGCTTCATTCGTGGCTCATTTGTTGCCTCTGATGTTTTACTTATTTACACACAGATAAGATCAACAGATTCAACCTAGAATAGCACCTGTCTTGCATTTCCAAGAGGCTAGGGAATGGCTAGGCAGCATGCCAAGGCTGAGTGTGGTGCTGAAGAAGCCACCTGACACAGAGGAAAATGGACTGGTTTCTCCAGCAGGGGTGCTAAATTAATTAACTGTAGCTTGTAATAAATCTCATATGCTTTGGACATTTAATGTTCAAGAAAAACAACACTTTGGAGGGAAATAACAGTGAATAATTGTTTGGACTGGCAGATTATGACTACCATTTCTCTACTTCTAGCTCAGTTCCCTGAGCTCTCATTGTTGCACCATTGGTGTGTGTGATTTCCTTTAAGCTTATTTAATAGAAAGCATATTTGCACATTTCTTTTCACTTCAGTTTCTCTAAAACTGACCTTCTTTCAGATTTTTGGCTTCCTGTACCTGATTTTTGTCATAGCTTCTAATTTTTTTCTTTGTTTTGGCTGAGATACAATTTGAGATTCTGAGTAACTTTGCTTATTGAGGTTCCTTTTTTTGAAAGAACCTTGAAATAACTCAGTTTTCTTAATGGAAACTTCTATTGGCTGTTTTCCTTTTTAGTACCGCTTCCATTTTTTCTTAAGAATCTGTACTGCCCTTTTTATTTGTTCTCGTTCTCTACATCTTTTCCCCTTCTATTTTTGCTTACTTTTTGCTCCCCTAACCTTTTATTTTCTCTTTCTTTCCAGCTTCTCTCTACTGTGGAGTTATGTTTCTATTTGACTATTCTCTGCAGTGTTTCCTCTGCATGTCATTTTACAGTACTGTCCTAAATTCCTGAACGAGCTGTGAGGACACATGTTTATTCAGAAGTTGCACTTCAGAGGTGAAGCAAATGTCATGGTTTGCTGAGGCTTGTAGGAAGTTTTGAGATGGTTATTAGCTGATTAATAATCATCAATCACTGCCCTGCCAGTGGCATCTGACAGTCTGAGAAACCCATTTGAATGCAGAGGTATAATTCACCAAAAAGGGCATTTCAGGTGGAGTGTTTGAAATGAAAACTATGCTTTGGAAAATAAAATTTACATCAGAAAATGAAAGCCTGTAACTTTCAATCTGCAGTCAAATTACAGACTAGATACAAGATGCTCTACATGCCTGCAGGGACTTGTTTGGTAGTCAGAAATGCAAGTTTATTTTTTGTTTCACTCTTGCACTTATTAAAATGAGGCCCAGATTTACCATTTCTGAGCATGTATCCTACACAGAATTTAAACTGTCCTACAGCTATGGATTGTAAATCCTTGGTAGTGAGTGATTCCTATTTGCTCCTTCCCTGCTACAATCATTAAAGAAATGCTTTCTCTTGATCAGAGGCCACAAAATGGATTCCTACAGATCTCAGGCTAGTCAGTGAGTCAGTTAGCCTGTTCTCTTTCTGTCATCAAAAGAACTGTATAGAATGATTAAAAAGAGACCATGAACACGGAGAACAGTGCAATTATTTCAAATCCATGTTTTTACCAGCTGTTAATCATGCCAGCAGTTTCCTCCCACTCTGCTTCATGTGCTGAGCCTCCTCATTTCCTTTAATCATTAATTAGAGCACTTGTCAAGCAAAAAGATTCTCACAAACTCCAAGGTCCCTCTGAATTTAGTGATTGCCAGCCCTGTCAGCCTTTGAGTGAAGTTTACTGGTTATGTTTTATCAACTCCATTCACAGTAACACAGTTTGTCACTGTATTGATCCTTGCTGGTTATATTGCAGGATAGCCACTTTCCTGACACATACTAGGGCCAAAGGGACACTTGCACCAAAGACATGCCAGAAGGTGATTGCCCAAAAGAGCAATAGCAAGAAGCAGAAAGGAGGAGACAAAAATGTGCAGAGCTTAGGATTTATTAATTTAGGATACCGTGTCACATATTGCTTTCTCCTCCCTCTCTCAGCAGTTTTTTCCCTTAACATAGATGTTCCTTCCTGGCCACCTAAATTGTAAGTCTGATGTCCCAGTCTGAATTTAGTTGTGCTATTTTGTAGAAATAAATCAAGTTGAGCATCAGTATAAATACAGTGAATTCAGTGTCTTGATTTTTTTGCATTGTGAAGCCTTAAATCTTGTTTGGTAATCTAAATCCTGCTAAAGGGAAATTTAGACAAAACAGTAATTGAAACACAGATGTACCATGGTGAAATATGAAAGACAGATGTTACAATCTCTTTTGCCTCAAGGTATGAATGAAAAAAGAACTCCTGACATCACAAGTGAAATTTGTTATGTGGTAAGATACTTGCAGCAAATTTTGAGGAAAGGCCTCCTGGGACAGAATATACTAGCTGCTTTCTCTAAATATAAAACTACAATGAAAACAAAATCTGTCTTCTACAGAGACACCACTATTCTGTGGTTTCTATTTTCATACAATAGACATTCGGAAAAGTCTCTTTAAATCCATTCACAGACCTCCTGTCACCCATATAAGTAAAGACAAATCTCCCCAGGTTTCACCACAGGCATCACTAAAGTCATTAGCTCAGGAAGGTTTTTTATAGTGTTTCTTGCTTATTTAAAGATCCCCTTTGTCTTGTGAAAATACCAGCTCTTTGGGGAAGAGGTTGCCTTCAAGCCATTTCTCAGACACCTAACTTTGCTATTATTGGAACACTGATACCTCCTTCTGTTTTTGCATGGGGCCTTTACATTCCAAGATTTTTCTGAACTCCTGCATTATCAAAACTCATATTTATTCAGTCACAGATTTTAATGTTACAATCTTAATTTACCATGCCCATCTTAACTATGTAAGTGTGGGTAGGGTTTATGGCTTTGGTACCTCAGTGCCCAGGCAGAAAACAAGTTTTACTGACAAGTAATAGAGTAAACCGGATAATTGTGCACTTTTGAGATCAGGAGTGTCTCTCAAACACGCCCAGAATCTGCACTGGCTGTGGCACTCTGTTTATTGTTCTTACCAGAGGTCATTTTCCAGGTGACATGGGACAGGAAAGAAGCAGAAAAATCGCTGCATTCTTGGTCTGTGGGCAAGGATGACAGCAGCACAAATTGACCTTATATATCAATGATGAACATTCCCCATAAATACAAGCAGTTCAGGAAAGCAGCTGATGCTGCAGCTTCTTTGGTAAAGCTCTGTGATTCAGTGTGTAACACACAGCACTTACTGTGTAACTTCACTACAGAACTCCTCCAGGTTTTACAGAGTTTCAAACCATGTGAAATCATTGCCAAACCCTGGTGACTTGTGTGAGGCAGAATCAGAAGAGTAGAAACTATGGATAAATATAAGACATTATGTTTACTTGGTTTAGCTACTGTATTGGAGCTTTGATATGTGTTTGCCAGTTAACTGAGAGACTTGGGGAGCTGGATCAAAGAAAGCTCTTGTGTGTGTGTGTCTGTGTGCATCTGCATTTTTTTGTACATACATATGCACAGATTCATACGTACATAACCTTACCAGTATAAAATAGTGGGTGAAGAGTCTTCCAGTCTAGACTTACATGGTGGAAGTAGTTGTACAATCAATATCTATGACCAGTTCATTAATCTCAGAAAAATACCCTAGAGGTTTTTAAAAAAAATGTTTTCTTATTACTCTACTGTTCCTATTTTTGTCATCTTAATGCTGCTGTATACCTGATACTTTAGAGGTGTGAAGTACTAACAGAGTATAGGAAATACCTATAAATAGTACATATGCCACAGACCTTAGACTATATCCTTCCTGATGTACAGCCTTTCAGTACACACCATCTGCCTGATTTTGACTAACAAGGGGAGAGAGAAAGGAAGAAGAGTGGACTTGGGGGTTGAAGGACAGAATATTATAATTGTTTATATATTTTCTGTTTTGAAAACAAAGGCAGCTAGAATTGTCATACTAATGTTGTTTGTTGCCATTAATTAATATTGATATGCATGTACTGTACCTCTCAAAATCACAGTGACATCTTTCACAGTGCTGCTTTCCAGCATCTGATACCATTGTAATAAGATATTATATGAAACCTCTTTATTACTATGGCTAAGGATATAAAAATCTAACAGATGTCTGAATGACAAACATGTAATTGAATAAATCATACTATGCTGTGCAATGATATGTCTACTGGGAACTGGAAAAAATAGCATCTGCTTTGGTCTGTGTTTATTTTTCCACTGTGGTTCCAGCTGAAAACCACTGCATAGGAGCAGCATGTTGCTTGTGTCCCACTGAGTCTGCATTTCTTTGGATTTTGTTTCAGGATTTTTTAGGATGGTTTGCTGACTTCACTGACTCATGCTGCCCTTTACAAGGTGAGTCTTAAGCAGGCTGATGCACTTGTTCTCTCCCAGAATCCCTATTCACTACTATGGACTTGCCCCTAGTATGATGATGTGAAAAGCCATGGTCTTCAGGGTAAGGTGAAACAGCAGGAAAAGTACTTTATGATGAAGAACATGTAATTTTATAAATACCTACTAGATAAATTTGATTTGCCAGTATCAACAAGATATTGCATGGGTGGAACTATGATGCAGTCCTACATTACTGTAGTAGCTCAGCAAAGATCCTTGAGCATGTTGCATGTTTTGAACTTGCTGTAATGGAAGAAAATGTTTCTGGTCACTTCAGGAGGAGGGGATATCTCTTTACTGTGATTCCCCAAGCTTTGCCATGAAAATCAAGTCTTAGTCACCTGTAGGCAGTAGGAAGTCAAAGCTGAGGGAACACTAATATATGATGCCTTCTGTTTGCTCTTCAGTGTTTCTACAGCCTTCAGTATTCAGATATTCAGCTTTAAAAGCCTTTCCCAATTTAACACAGAGTCCCTGATGCATCCCTAACAAGGGAGGATGATTAGATGAGCCAGGCACACAGTGCTGTTCTGCTAAGGATAGTGTCTGTGGCAAATCTTTGAAAAGCAAAAGATAAACTCCCACTGGAATACACATAGAAGCAATAACCATATGGGGATTGTGATGTTGAATATAACAGAGAAAGCAGAAAAAATATATCTCAGGATAAGTCACCATATGGCAGGCATCAGCAAGGCTTAGATATTCTCCTCAGCTTGGGCTGTTTCTTGCACAGGTCACAGATAAAACCCACTAATACCAGGAAAAATAAAAAGAAAGAACAAAGTCTGCACATGAGTTAAAAGCATCTCAACATGTGGGCACAGCATGTAATCCATGGAGCAAAATAAGCAGTGTAATGGATTGCCAATGTACTCCAAACCTGACTGCACACAGGGGTGCAGGATCTCAGTTCCTTCTGCCTGCAGCCTGGTCCTCTGACCACCACTATGGGAACCATGATGAAAAAAGGTAATGTGACCTCACATTGCAGGACAAGCTGTCATCATGTGAGGAGAGAATTAGAATTTCTTTACCTGAATATTATACCATGCTGGCTTACCACAGTTTCTGAAAATGTACTTTAAAAAAAATTAAACTTATTTTTTCTCTTCCTCCTACCCTGCATATTTTCTCAGGAATTGCTTTCTGTCTTCTGTCCAGGACCACTCAAATAATGTATGTTTAGAGGATGTTTCCCTTCAGCTGAAGCATCAGACACCAGTCCTTGCCAACAGCAATGGAACTGATTTGACAGAGCAAGAGGTCTGTGGCAGCATCTATGCTAGGAATAGTTCCCCTCGCTTTCTGGAGGCAGTTCATACATTCACAAACTGGTCAAATTTGTTTCTTAATGCATTAGTCTATTGCTTTGGGAAAGTGAGTTAGCAATTTCCAAGGTAATTCCCCAATTTTCCTGCCAAGAGCTATGACAGGATCCCCCAAGGAAAGAACCATTAAGCAAACATCTGCCTACTTCCTATCTGTCAACATCACAATCACAACAGCTTCAGAAGTGGGGACTGACACGAAGGACCTGCCAGCTTTAACTGAGCCCACATTCTGGGGCTGCTGAGATAGCAGAAACTCAGTCTCAACAGTGATAAAGACCCAGAGAGATACTTAACTGCAAAAAGTAGCAAATTGCTGTTTTCCTAAATGTATTTTGATTGTCTTGATACAATATATGTCAATTTTTACAATAAAAATATCCCTTGAGAACATGCTGCAGGATTAGCATTGTCACCTGTCTCGTGATGATACATTGTACTGTCAACTTGTCAAAATGATTAAGTGAACAAGAAAGCCAAATTTTTAGCAGTTCCTTGATAAATTAAGAGCAGAAGGGGCTCTTTCTGTTTGTCAGCATCTGCTATGTTTTAGTAGTTTGGCTCTGATGGTGGAGGGAAAAGGAAATACGATGGGGAGAAAGGTAAGGAAACCCATTACTCTTGAGAAAAACAAGACTGTGGTCTGCCCATGAGCCTTAAGATTAAAATCAAAACAATGGGCAATTTTATTTTCACTTATGAGGAAAATGTTAAAGTAACTTGCTACTTCACATTCTCAGAAGAACAATCTACAAAACACCTGTTACCTAATAGTTTCTAGAATATTTTCTGGGGAACAGAATATGTTAGTTATCTTCCTTTCCACAAAATGGGCCAGCCAACACTTTCAAACTACACCTGAAATAACATTTCTGCACAGTACCTAGCAGAGAATATTTTCATCAGTTAGATGACTACCAAAACTGTGATCTTATGTCACCAGGGAGGTGCTGCAAGTGATATTAGAGATGGTACTGTAGCTACCTTGACACAAACTAGTAATCAAGTTGAAAACATTTAATATTTTGGCAATAGATATTACAGAAGCATCTTAATGGAATAAAAGTCAACCACTACATTTGATACAGGACTGCTTCAGGTAACCATGAGCATTTTATGTGGTGTCTTAGTAGAAGGCCCATAAATCTAAGTCTTGCCCAGCAGCATGGCTGATTTGGCTTGCCCACTACTGCAATCAGTGGAGACAATTAAGAGATCACATTCAATATACCCAGTATAGGTATCTGCCAACTTCAAAGTTAAGGCTACTTTCAACTACATAGTCAGGATTTTACAGCCTTAGAAAGCAGATGATCTAAATTATTTTGTCATCTTTTGACCTTAGAAACTGTTACAGGTAGACACCAGCCTCACCTGTAGGTCAATTGGCTGTTGTGGCACTGAATATTCATGTTGTGTCAGCTCTTATCTCTGTCAGAGAGGAAAAAATCCTTGCAATGTTTACAAGAGCATCTCCTTGACTATGGATCATATGACAGCCTAAAGTGAAGGGCCAGGCCCCTTCATGAGCTGCTTCATATACATAAATCTGGCTAAAGGATCATTTTCTGAAGATGAATAATAAGGCTGGCTTCCTGTTTTCTTATCCCACTGAGAGAATATCTGAAATGTGCAACAGTGAAGCTGAGAAATCATAGCATTTAAGTTATTGGGACAGTCATTTCCCTAAACAGCTATCATTGGGAGCTGTTCAGAGTTAATAAGTTAATACTTGGAAAACAAGAAAGAAAATGCCCTGGAGTATCAGTAAATTTGTAGCTTGTGTGTCTGAGCCTGCCAGTGTTAACAATGACATGAAGGGAAAAGAGCATCCTCTTTGAGCAGGTGTTTTATTCACCCTGGTCATGTACTAGAACCCCCCTGTGTTGGGCCATCACCCAAACAGCTGTGTGCCAGTGCCAGGGACAGTGGAAGCTCTTAAACACACCTTCACTCAAGCCTGATTCTGGGAAATGCTTAGAAGATTACAGGATTTCTTGCTGTAAGTCATGGGGCCTAGTCTAGTTTGAAACAAAAAGAAAGGTCAGTTTAATGGGAAATTCAGATCTCATAAAATATGCAGGATAATGTACATATGCGTATACTATTGCTTCTAGTTCCAGAAAAGTAGGAAGCATACTGGACTTGCTGGCTGCTCTAATCAGGGGCTAACACTAAATCACAATTGTGCCAAAACTTTCCCCAGTTAGTTTTCAAGGCTTTTAAAGTTCTAACCCTGTATTCAGTGTTCTCTGCCCAAATACTTCCCCAGGTCTGCAGCTGGGAGCAATGCTTTTGACAAGGGAGCTGCTGGCATTTCCCACCATTTAAATAAACATTTGTACCAAGCCTGTATGAGAACGTGGACAAAGAAAATATCTGTGTAGTAATTATATGCTTTATTCCTCTTTCTGTAGATTGAATTTGAGAGCTGGAGAACAGAACTGTCACTGGCAGGAAGCCCTCCACACAGGAGTTACAGAAGGATGAAAGCTGCAGGAGCAGGACAAGAAAGCAGGACCATTAAACATATGGGAAAAGAGTTAACTGTACACATCAACTGGAAAGCTGTTGACTGGGAACATTTGAACACCCCTACTGTTATCTCCTGTGTTTGTGCAGAAAACCACATTTCTTCTAACAGCCTCAACTGCAAAGCTGTGCTTTTTTATTCCCCTACTAAGTTATAACCAGGACAGTACTGTGGCAGCATCAAAAGCACAGGCAATTCCTTTCCTTGTTCCATTCACTTCCAAAGGTAGCCATTTCTATCTGGTATTATCATTAATAACCAGATAAATCAAAATGTAACTATAATGTAAGTTTATATATTGGCAGCAAACTTCTACTAACACTACATAGCTTAGAACATGGCTAAAGGATCATTGTGACATATGTTCAATTCATATCAATAAAACCCCTTTTATCTGATTATTAATTGTGAAACTTCAGCTTAGAAATACATTTATAAAAGAAAGCATCACCTCCATTATGTGATACTGAAGTCTGAGTAGTGTAAGTAGCAATAAAACCATACTATGTCAGCACCTTGGCAAAAATATCTTTTCACCCAGGAGCTGATAACAAAATGTGATAATGTCACATCTGAATTAAAACAACAAGGATATTTATGCAGAGGTTTAGCACAGAGCATTCAGCACAAAAAACACACCAGACAGAAACAGATCTATTTCTACCACATTCTCCTCTCTTAAAATACACATTGTAAGTGTTCATTTCATTAGACTGCTGGAAAGCAAGACCTTTTCAGATGCTTATAGAGGCATCAGTTTAACACATTGCAATGATGGATTGATGGTAATTTGCCTTCTAAACAGAATGCACTTATAGAACTGCACCAGGCAGCCTCAACTGTGCCTTAAGCAAATTTCTAATACTCTTACCATGCCCTCCATTGATATGTGCAAGTACATTTCTTTGTGCATGATCTCTTAGTACATGTGCCTAATGAAACCATTAAATCAAGCTGCAAAATGGCTATTTATCAAAAAGCAAATACCTCTAAATAGAGCTCAGACTTGGTCTCATACATCTCCAAGGCAAGGGCAATTAGGAGAAATTGTTGCTAGAATCACTTTCACATGGTTTTTAAGCAGCAATCCTGAAACCTGTGACAAAGCTTACTACCTAAGGATACAACAGCCCATATTTTCAGAGCTCACAAATTCTCTATATGGAATTTGGGATCGGATCTCTCATTAGCAAAGCGTGTGCATGAGCACAGCTGATTTGCTGGTGGCCATTTGCATAGATCAGGTCTGCAGAAATATGTGAGCATGCATCACCTACAAGGCAAAGAGGTCTTTGTATTAAATAAGCACAGCTGTGTCTCAGTCTCTGCTCTTGCCCAGGGGTGAGCTCCAGGCAGTAGATCCAACTCTTTGAGAGTAGCCAAGGCACGAGGCAGTAGCTAAGGGTACTTCAGGGAGGATGCATTGTAGAGCAGTTATACCTGCTTGTGGATTTTAGCCTGGAGAAGGGGAGGCTCAGGGGAGATCTTATCACTCTCTAAAACTCCCAAGAAGAGGCTGTAGCTGGGTGGGGATCGGCCTCTTCTCCTGGCACCCAGTGCCAGGATGAGAAGACACAGCCTCAGGCTGCACCAGGGAGGTTTAGGTTGGACATCAGGGGGAATTTCCCCACAGAAAGTTAATTCACCAGTGGAATGGACAACCCAGAGAGGTGGTGGAGTCACCATCCCTGAAGATTGAGAAATTACTGGAAATGGCATTTAATGCTATCATCTATTTAACAAGGTGGTGTTCAGTCAAAGATTGGACTCAATGATCTCAAAGGTATTTTCCAATCTAATTGAGTCTGTGATTCTGAGGATGACCAAAGCCCTTGGATATTCTATAGCTGTGCTTCCCCTACATCCTGCCCAGCAGCAGTCTGTGTCTTCTAAAAACCACACCACAAGTGCTAGTGAAGGACTATGAATGAAACTGGGGACTAACAAGCAAATCTCGTGTAAAAGCACACATATGACCTGGCAGATGTGAAAATGTAAAAGCTATTGCACAGTGCACAGAAGGTGGGTCATCTTAATTTCCTTCTCAGTAGATACACAATGAGGACACTTGGGATGGCTTTTGTAGAGGAGATAATTAACTCACAAATACATTTAGTGCCTTGAAGAAGTCAATGAACACAAGGATACCAGTGATCTAGTGAGTATATTTAGGTTTCCAAAAAGAGACTCAGTTGTCATAAGGTGTAGAATGTCCCCTCACAAAAGATAATGTTCAGATGATGGAAAACCAAATATACCTTTTATATTATAAAGACATCTCCTTCGTGCCAACTTGATTTTATTCCAGGGATGGTGATATTTCAGTGCTAAGAATACCATCTCCCTTACACACATGCTGTGAACATTCACATCTGAAAAACATAGAAGTGTTTGATCAAACACAGCTACAGATGCGTTTCCATGAACACACTGAGAACAACCAGCCTGTGCTCTCTCTGCAAACCAGAAGGGTTCCTGTGCAATCAGTTTGTTGCTGAGGGGGGTGAAGATTTGTGAATATTTGAAGATTTGTGAATATTTCAGTTTCTCCCCGAGTCATGCAGTCTTCAAGGAAAAATACCTAGCAATTTAAACATCAACCTTCAAGTTAATGTTTACCACCTTAAAAAGCAGACAAAAAGGAACAGTCTTTCATAAACAGGACTAAAGGTGGCACTGCGTAGGCCAGGCACTTCCCAATGACTCAGCTGCAACAAGGAGTACTTTTGTGATGTGCCTACTCTTCTTAAGAGGGATATGCTTTTATCTCTATACCTCAGTTCTTGCTTTTGAGGCAAAACCTACACACTTTTCCAGCTGCAGAAGGTCAGCATATTATTGGATGAGAAAAAGGGAAAGAGAATGGCAAAGCATGGAAATACAGACTCAAATAAGATTTTATACGATTATTTCTTTTTTTGCCTTGAGCTATGAGGCAACCATTGACTACTTTCCAGGATGTTTAATTTAATTAACACAGCCTAAAAGGATATTTAGGCAACAGTTAATAGAAGATAAAATACAAAATGAATAAGCAACAAAAACATCATGTTTATATGCATTTTGCTTTGTATTGTAAAGTTAAAATGATTGTGATTTGATCTGTATCTAGTCTTTCCAACTCTTCCTGAAATGATGTGTCATGGTGTTATAAGCTTCAATTGCCACTGCTCATTAATAAGTGAGCCCATCACTTAGAATTAGAAACAACTTTGAAATAAATCCTCAGGGTGTAGCAGTGACAGTGCTGACTGCACTCCACTTCAGCATTTCCACTTCAGTCTGCACTCCCCTTCATGAGCCCTCCCTGCTGGTAATTTTACTAAAGCACAAAGATAAACTGGACCCTTACCAGAGCAAGCAGAAAGAATATTTCTTCTTGGCTTTGTTCTCATCCTACCTCTTTTCCTGCTCCCTGTGATTTTTAATGTGTTTTTTCTTCTAGTCTAATAAATCCAGCACTCACTACAAATTGCATTATTTTGAACACAATCAAGATTTTGCTGAGGGCTGCAATGAAAATTTCCCAAAGGCCTCAAGGGGCCTCTGATTTGTCAAGACAGTAAAAATCATTGACTCTCTTTTTGACTTGGATACATGGCATGGGAATGCAGATGGCTCCAGCATGAGCTTCTTCTCATTAACTGGATTAGACCATTTTCTGGCTTACTTTCAGCCTGTACCTGATTATGCACACATTTCAAAAGTAAGGCTTCCTTGCCTCAGTATTTCCACATCACAGTTTAGTAACTGAGGTAAGTGGCAGCTTATGCTTCAGAATCTACACATCTGCTTCTTAAAATGAACAGGAGGATCTAACATTTAAAAATCTCATTTTTATTCTCAAAATCTAATAATAACTGTCAAACATAACTATTGTATGACTAATCAAGGCACAAAATAAATTAGACTTAATTACATTATGGCATTGTATGGTTTGCTGTGGTACCTCAACTTGATCTTACAACTTAGTATCATCTTTTTTTTGAGTTTAACCTCTCCATTTTCTAGGTAAAAATGGTTATGTACTTTTATGAAGGAAATAGCATGACATACAAATGCTTAGAAGATTACAAGAGGAATGTAGCATAGTTACAGAGAGGGACTGGAGAACAGTCACTGCTTTAGGGCATGAAGTTCTGACAGATGGGCAAGGCTTACAAAAGTTCTGTTCAATATGTGAGGTTGATAAGCCAGGAAGATAAAGGTCTAATATTCATGAATCAAACATTCAGTGCTCCCAACTTTCATGGAAATCTGATGGACATCAAGGGGTTTATCAGCTACAAACCTCTAAACAATCAAGTGGTTTGAGGTTTGTTTTTTAGGAAACAGAATCCTAAGCATCACAGTATTTGTCCACTTTCTTTTTTCTTTTTTTTTTTGTGAAATAAATTGAAATTCTCATTCAGAGTGTAGCAGCACATCCTGGTAGCAATACCCAGCACCTGTTGGTCCAAACATTTGCAGTAGCTTTGTGGATGCCTTGTGGCCTGAAAATCACAGTGAAAATCACCACCATTTTCTATGTTGATATTAAGACTGTGTCATTATGAGTTAATATATCAATGATGAGGTTATTAACTTCCTTGCTGTGCTATCAATATCAAAGTCTTCTATTCACACATGCAATATGTGAGCAGCATCAGATGAGTTCTAACATTATGTTAACAAAACTACAGACAAGCAGTTAAGCACAAAAGATCACTTTATTTTTCAAATCACACCTCTCTCATTCTTGAAAAGGTGTATTTCTAATTGTTACTATTTTAAATATACTCTCTATTTTCCTGTGAAGTTAAATACTTTGAAGAAGAATCCCCAAAGAAATAAATACAAAGCACAACAGTTTCACTTTATGATTTGCTTTGAGCATTGTCTGGTCCTACATCCACTCTGGCACTCTGCTGCTCTTTGAAACTGTAAAATCCACAGCCAGCCTTCCTTGTTTGCCACAGCCCTCTGCTTATCAGCTGTTAATACAAACTGTTAATACAATGCCAGAGCATGCACAAAACAGCTTACAGCAGTTTAATAATTCTAAAACTTTCATTACAAATACACACATTGCTACTAAGAAAATAATTGGGATGCTTCTTTTTCCAGATGCTCATAGAAAATTCCATGTTACAAAATGCTTGTTTGATGATGTGCATGTCTGCTGGTGAAAAGGAAATCAGTACTAATGAGGTTTGCTGGGTTGTTCAATGGATAACTTACAAAACCAGACAATTCCCAAAGTTATAAGCTGGGTCACTGCAGCACAATCTGCAACCACCATTTAACCTGAAATCTAATTAGCTCAAAGGGTTGGTAATGCATGTCTGCCACAGTATAAAATGACAATAAAATGACACCAAGGTTATCAGAACACATCATGTGGGGTTTATTCTCATATGATGAGCACAGTCCAATGCAATAGCATGGATCCTGCAGCCAGGGATGGAGGCCTGATGATGCAGTTTTATGATGCTTGTCACAATAATGGAGAGGTGGAAGTCATCCAGTGCAGGCAGCATCATGTCCCTTCAAAGAGAAAGTTGAAGCACTTCCCATTCCAGAAGTTGTGCTCCTGAAAAGCTTTTCTTGAAAGAGGTATCAGCAAGAGCCTGAACAGGTGTGGCTGTGAGGTCATCCCAATTACATGTCTCACCTGGGACAGTATTCCTGAAAATGCAATCAGGGTCTGGCAGGCTGGTTTTGCTACATACACATGCACTTAAAGAACATTCAAGGACTATGATAAAGGCTAAAAACTGTAGCTGAAACTCGTACCTGTTCACAACAAAGTCTGAGGTAGTTTAGAACCACTCTATGAGAAAGAAGGAAAGGAATTTAATGCTCAAAAATTTCAAGATACAATTATAATTGCTACAGAGAAAGGGAGGGTAACATAGTGCAAAATGGATTTAAATCACTGTCTGTCAAGGAAGAGGAGCCACTGACAGAGAATGAGTGAAAAAGTTCACTAAAAGCTAAACTTCTATTTAGCCTGGATCTCAACATTAACATTCACTTAAGAAAGAAAACCAAAGACAATAGTGAAATTGAGCAAAGCAAAAAGGAAGGAACATTTTATGAGAGACTGGACAAGGTTAATAGACATGGGGTCCAAATTGTGAAGTAATGCTGTACTTCACAAAATGAATCCATGTACTCAGTGTGATGTTCAGATCCCTGGACAGCTGAAATACTTTCACACAGGGACTGAAAAGTTATGAATTCTTTCAAGGTTCACTCTTGATGATGCAGTTTATTTAGGAAAGAACAGTTATGTACAATTAATGCCTTGGACAATGCACAACTAGCAAATTGAGTGTATATCTGATGTACCATGGTGAGAAAGGAATATTAAAATTTAGATTTAAACTTAAGTTATGTAAGCCAGCATAAAACCTGGCCTACTTCCTAAGTCAACAGTAAACTTCTTACTTGTTTTTGTCCTCAGGGTAACAGACTGTAAACAGATCACAGAAGTACAAGGCCCAAAAGGACTAGTAATTCACACATCCATAGAGAGCCAAATTTAAATGTTGCTCATTGCACAAGTCTAGTGGTAGCTTAGAGTCTGATGTGAATGAAAGGGGATGATGATATTTTATTCAGCGTAGGATAAAGAGGTAAAAATCAATAAGTTTTTAAAATTCCTTAATAGATCACAATATGGAGGAAAATTACAGGGAACACTCCAGCAACAGTGATATGATGCTCTGTAGGGAGGAAAAGAAAAGGAGCAGCAAGCAGGTTGGGGAAAGCATTAGGAAAAAGTAAGAGCCGGAAAGATTGGGGACAAACAGAACTAGCTCAGACCACAAGAATTGTATATTTGTGTTGCTCTTGCCATAAAAATTACTACAGCCTTACTTCCTATGTTCTCTTTTAGCACTCACATTCAGATGAGTGATAGATTCCTTAACAAAATTCTGTTTTTAACAAAAAAAGGCCATAGAGAAACACATCTTTGCTATAGAAACACATCTTTGCTGTAGAAACACATCTTTGCAAATAGTCACTCAGCTTGCTTAACACATACATTTCCATCTCTATATATGCACACCAGTCTTTCTTTCCCCCAAACTGCTCTCTTTGCAACTCCAGCTCTTGCTTTAAGTGATATTTCTAATCTAACCATCCAGGCCTCATGAGCTTTGTATTACTGCATAAATACATTCTTTTAAGTATTTACCTCTCAAAATGAATAAGTGACACAATTTCTGACACAGATCCAGATCACACAACACCGACACCCTTGTTATTAAAAATGGCAAAACCAAACTTAGAGAATAACCCAAATAGGATCCTGGTTCACAGAAGCAGAAGAAACCTGCCCCTGTTCTCCAGCAATGAACCTGCCATGACTGTTTCAAAAGCCATTTCTCAGCATGACAAATCTCTATGAGAAATTACTGAGAGGAATCTTACCATCTTTTAGCAATTGAAGATAACTCACAAATCCAACAGACAGCTATAGAAGATGTCCAAAAGCCAATTCTGTGGCCTGACTACATTTCAAAGCACAAGCTAAAAGTTTTGAGTAAAGACAAAAAATTCTTGACATCTGTGGTTAAACACACTTATTGGATTCTAGGTATCAACCACAAAACTCATCACCTAGCAACTAAGGTCAGGAATAGAGAGACAACACAGACAGGTGATGTAGACCATAAATTACATGAATGAAGGAAAGGCTGAACTGGGATTGCTCAGCCTGGAAAAGAGAAGGCTTTGGGATGACCTGACTGCAGCTGTCCAGTACATAAAGGGAGCCTACAGGAGAGATGGAAGGATGTTTTACAAGGACATGTAGTGGTAGGACAAGAAGGAATGGCTTCAAACTGACAGAGAGTAGATTTAGATTAGGTATTAGGAAGATATTCTTTACTATGAGGGTGGTGAGGCACTGGAACAGGTTACCCAGAGATCTGGATGCCCATCCATAGAAGTGTTCAAGACCAGCTTGGATGGGTTTCTGAGCAATCTGGTCTAGTGAAATGTGCCCCTGTCATGGAAGGGAGACGGGAACGTGATGATATTTGAGGTCCCTTCCAACCCAATCATTCTGTGATTCCCTGATTCCTCTACAGAAAGATGCTTTGTGATAACTACTGTTCACTTGGACTACAGGACACATAGTTTAGATACCCTCATCTGTGTAGTAACACTGTCCAACTCACCTGGCATTTCAGGACTTGGCCAGCACTTTCTGGACACACAGAATTTAAAAGACCTTATTAGATTAATTTTGAAAATTCCTCAGACCACTTAAAATAATTGACTGAAGTTGTTATGTATCTGCCAGTTTTCAGGAGTCAGAGGATAATTCTGAAAATGATGAGAAACTTGTTTAACTGAGCAGCTGCAGAGAGAATAGATGTGCCAAGATAAGTACAGAAAGGATGGATAAATGTTCATTTTATCAATAGTGCAGTTTTCCTCCTTTGTGATAGTCCAGGGGCTAAGTAGTAAGAGGCACTAGAGGGGCATGTTCATACCTGTGCAGGGTGATGCCACCACTCATGCATATATTTAGTAATCTGAACTTCAATTCCATTATGTGCATGTAAAAAATCAATTATAATTTTTTCAGAACACTGAGTTGTATTATTGTATTAGGCTGCAAGGATCATCATGAATAGTACTTCTCTAATGACTGTCTGTGTGAAAATGGATAATGTCATGGGTGTACAGAGCTCATTCTTCACTTGCACCATCTGGACATACCATAGTAATTAAACACATACAGTATGATAGGATGGGTGTGTGGTTGCACAGGCTGTCAGTACGTGGGCATATGACAGATACCTGTAGTTTCCTCATGCTATGTTGCACTTTTAAATTCGGGCTTTCTTTATCTAAAGAAAGTTGCAGAGTGATTTTAAAACTTTCCATGTAAGCATTCAAACACAGACTCAGATTCCACTGTGGAAAACGAGTGGGACTTTGTCATTACCTCAGCCAAAGCTTTGCAACAAAAGTTTGGCAAGGGCCAAAAAGACTGCAGGGCTTTTTTCAGCAGGTAACAGAAGTGCTGTGAAGGTTCACTGTGTAAACACTGCAAGCCATGGCGGACAAGGTAGTTAGGAGAAGTATGTGTTCTTCAGACCATCTTTGAGATGAGCATTTAACTTACTTTATATTGTATACACCTCACTGCAGCCAGATCACCAATATTTAACAACTGGACAAAAACTTTGGACTGGTTTGCCTGTACCTTTTTTAGACATTTGCACTTTTAAAGCAACCAGCATCCTGCCATACCGCAACAGCAGCATTTCACACCTGCCTGCACAGATTTTGTTCTTCATTTTGGAGCTTTAGGACATATTCTAAATGCAAGCTAAATAATTTGCTATGACCTCAATTTAATACACATATACTACACACACATATACATACATACATATATATATATATATATATAAAAGTATTTAAGCAGTCCTAAAACTTGGCCCAGAAACTTTCCTTCTGTATCCTGAACAAAGCTTTATGGAACTTCCACACATACACACACACACACACACATATATATATATATATATATATATAAGTAAACTAGTACAACTGACAACAATAACAATCAGTTCAGAGAGAACTAACAATTGTAACCTAAATAGAACCATTAACTGAGAGATGGGGATGGAAACCAGGCCTCAAGTATCCTCTGGGATCTACAACTATTTCTGAAGCATGGTTTAGTCCTCTGGCAACTGATATGATGACACACAAGCCTAAATGTTTATTCTTGGATACATTAACTCTTACTGACTCTATATTTTCTTACTACTCTAGCCACAACAACAGAATTACCAATGCACTGACTTGTTTATTTGACAGTAAACTGTCAAAATATAAGCCAATTCTCTTCATAGAGAAATGCAATCTGTATCTTATTAAATCAAAGTTCTAGCTAATGTCTTATTAAGTGTCTCTAAGTGGGCGTCACTTTATAACCAGACACAACACTCAGACAAGAATGGCATTAACTTTGTCATCTAATTTTTGTACTGAAAATTTAATTAGACTGAAACAGTTACAGACTTCTTTTGCTTTCTTTCATAGAAACCAATTCTCATCAAGTCAGGTACTCAGCTGAAAATTCTCTAATGTTGTCATTAGTAACGATGAAGATGCATTAAACTGAATTTTTCAGCAATTCTGAGAAGCACTGAGCTCTGATATGAGTTGTCATAATCAATGACTCAATGATTTTCATGGAGAAAAGAAGAAAGAAATGGAGCTCTGAAGGAAGGAAACTGCAATGAAGAAGAGTTCTCAGTCTAACAAAATTAGTGATTTCTCCTCTGTATTATCTTTTACATTAGACTTGCATTAACTTCTCTCATTGTAATTCCATTTAACAGCCATTTGAACTTGTTTTAAAGCTGATTGGAAATGGCTTGAAAAGTATCTTGAAAAATTACAAGCTGCACAATGTTTGCTCACTTCAAAAATTAATTTCCTCAGATAATAATTTTCCCTTACATTCTGTGAATAAAAAAACTTTTATTTTCATTTGGAAAAAAGTTAACTAAATAAAAAGATTTTAGAAAGGCCTTTGCTGAGCTCCACGGGAATTAAGTCTAAGCCTGAATTCAACCTATGGAAGTAAAATCGAGAAAAGGAGTCCTGGAGAATTTAAAGATACTGAAGTACTAAATAGAATCAATGGCTCAATATTGTCAGTATAGTTATTTCCATTATACAGAACACTAACAACAGGTCTATTTTATAGTTTCTGATAAGAAAGCAATGAGTACCTGGTCAGTTCTGCTCTAACCTTGTTCTAAATAGAGTAAGACTGATTACACAGTTCTGAATAATTACAGCATTTCATCACTTTGATAAACCCTGATACTATGCTGCAACAGCACAACTTACTTTCACTGAAAGGAAAAGCAAAGGTAAAAAGAAAAGGAAAAAAACACAACTTCAGAGGAATATACAAGAAGTCCATCTGAACTCAGGAGTCAATAAATACAGACAATAATTAGAAAGAATGAGAACATTCACACAAAATCACAAATCAGTTCTGTGTTATATCTTCCTTTGTCACTACCGACACATTGTGACACAAGTTTAAGACAAGAGACTCTTTTAGGCAATACAGGTATTAGGGGTGTTTGTTGGTGGGCAGTATTGGAAGACCCAAAGGAGTTCAGCTCTCTGTAAACATTGTATCTTTAAATAAAAAGGGTAAAGCTTGAAAGTGTGAAGGGCTTGTGGCAGGACTTAGAAGTCTAATACTAAAAATTGCTGTTCACCTGCATGAAGGGACAATGCAAAGTGATTTTGCTTTCTATAGATTTATGGGGGTGGGAAACTGAAGGGTCAGTAGGACCTCAGAGTTTTTGCTTTCAGGATCTCAGATATGTTCATCCAGATTATTGGCAGAGAGTGAATGTCATGGGAAATAAAGACATTTCTGTTCCACAATGAGTTACAGGACAAGATCAAACAGATGCTCCATACATTATAGCCTACAAGACTTATTTGTATCATAAAAATTAACTGTGCACATAAAAGATTACAAATGGAAAAATTCCATTCTTTCTATGAGAGCCTAGGCTCAGACCAGATGGCACAACCTTTTTTGATTTTAGTTTTTTTAACATTCTCTACAGAGGTGGCCACTAAATACTAACAGCTAGGAAGTTCTACCCTTTGTTTATCCAGTTTGAGAAAAGCAGACTTGTTTGATGGAACTGGAAAGAAATACCACCACTGCCACACAGTCAAAAGCAAGACATGCTGCAGGCATCTCAGTAGTTACAGCATGGATTGCAACTGAAAAAGTTTGGTTTTAAAGGTAAAAATTTCCAAGTTTTTGGATTTATATATAAATATAAGAGTGATGTCCTCAGTAGCTGGTCTCAATTCTTTCATGCTCCAAATGCTGTTAAGCCATAAGGTAATCAGCCCTGCAGACTGGGAGGTGGCTGGCACAAGCAGTATCCTGCCTTAGAACTCCACACTGTCTAAGGCAGCTGTGGCACATGAATTACAAGCTCTATACAGCACAGCGAGTATCCATCTTCACCAACAGTCAGTCAGAACACAGCAGTGGGAAGGGAGAGAACTGTATGCAAATATCAGAACTAAATTGTAATTTGGCAATGAAAAATACTATAATATTATTGATAAAGCCTAATCAATTTTATTTGAAAGAAAAGGGATGCTTTTCATATTTGAAATATCCTCTGATTCATTGCTACCACTGATTATATTTCTTCTTGGGTTTAGCACAACTAGTATCCAACAGGGAAATTATTTCAAATTAAGTAGTGTGATAAATTAACATACAATTTGCTATGCTGATATAACTCATTTTATCACTATGGTTATGTAAAGGAAAACCGTATTTATCCTGCACTAGCTTTGTTTTCTGCTGACAAGGTTATTTATCACCACAGGAAATTCCAGGTTCATAAAACTGGTTAGCTGACATTTCCAATATAATATACTTTGTGAGGAGGAACAAGCATCCTAATCAATTTTGCCAATTACATCAGCATTTGTCTTAATACAAAATCTCTTTATCCCATACTGAAAGACCGACATGGAGTTCTTCCTAAAAGTCATGCAGATCTGGAGAGTTAAGAGACTTCATCATCAGTGTGAAAACAGAACAAGCAAAGTAGCAGGCAATGTAATCCAGACAGATATGGATGGATAATGAATTCTGTGACTGTAAAGTAAGAACCAGATCTTTTACAATACGGTGCAAAAGCATCACATTTTATGAAGATCATGAGAAATGTTAATGCATACACAGCCTTTGAATTTTTAGCTCCAGACTGTAAAACAACTCTTCTTGGAAAAATATACATTATCTGCAAATTCTTCTTTTGGTATTTGAACAACTGCTTGTCAGTGACCAGATGGAGTTCCACTTTTCTAAACCAAACATTTTTATGTTCTGTTGCAAGTTGTCCTAGGCAGGCAAAATTTAAATAATCATCTTCAGGAGTGAAAAAATACAATTTTTTTCAAGACAGATGTCTGATTTAGAAACTTCCTTTTGAATGTAGGAAATGACAATTTTGTACTTTGAAAAGTCAACTAAGGTCAAGATTAATATAGATACATTAATTAGTTTGTTGATATAATGAATGCTTTTCTTGTCATCCCACTGATGAATGAGAGAATTTGCATCTCAGCAGGTAAGCATGTCTGATACTTCCTTAATCTACTGTACAGCATTTGCTATAGCCAAAAATAAGAAACTAAATGGAATACAGAATCAAAATGATTTAGAAAACAAATTACTAGTTACAATGGAATATGGATGAAGAATCACTTTAAAAATAAAATATTTTCTGGACTGATGTGTTCCATAAACATTTTTTTTGCTAATAAAAGCCTCCTGGGAACAAATGCTTATTTTATATGCTTTCCATTCTGCTTGAGTAATTTTAGATTTCCACTGTAGCTCTGCCTTTTATTTCCTTCTGTTTTCCTTGCCTAGGTTAGATTAAAGAGGTAGGGTGTTAATGGGGTACTTGATGAAGATTGAAGACCTATTTTCTCCCCCCTTGGAGACCAGCCTGATTTGAACATATCGAGGAGAGTGAAACAGTTTCTTCATGTCCTTGGGAGAAAGCCTTTTCCATTTCAATACTTCCAGCTTTCAGACATGGTCCCCTTCATTCACAAAGAAAGAGAAGGTGCCAGCACAAGAAGGTTCTGAATAACTTCATAGAATGTCAGTGGGGTTGCAAAAGCTCCCCTTCAACCTCCTTTATGGCTGATGAACATGAGGATGCAAGGTGGATCCAGGAAGGGGATGCAGGGAACCAGGTGCTTGCAGCTCCAACAGGGCAAGAAACAAACTACTGTCCACCAGTCCCCACCTCTGTTGTTGCTACTTCCTTACTACTCTCGTCCTTGTGGGTACTGTTTTGTGCTGGGCACTCAAAATGCACACAGTGAAACACCTGGAGAGAACAAAAAATGAAGATAAAGCAAAACAATTTAATGCTGGCAAAAGCATGACCAAAGTAAGGTGAAGTCTATATGGAAGTCTGCAGGCCACATCAGTGACAAAGCCAAACAGAATGTTTCACCATGAGGTCAAAACATTTACTCATGGGCAATAAACATTAGACAGGGACAACACTGGAGCAAGAGAAGGCCATCAAATTATACCAACCTTTGCATATGGCACTAAAAATCAGAAAGATGGTTCCAAAGCAGATAGGGATATTTGCAAATGATTTTTTTCTTTGCCAACTAGCAGAAATACCTATGACATGCTATTTGATAATAACAACAATTATATTAATTGTCTTAAACACATTTTATGATCTAATCACTTCCTCAAGAGGCTGAATGTTCATGCACACTAGAAATGAAATTTAAATCATTACCAACACGATTCTATTTCAAGATTGCCCTCTGCTGTAATAACAATGGCAGCTCTACAGACATGTCCTGGAGTATGTAGAAAGGCATTCAGTGTCCAAGGTGGCTGCTGCTTCATCAGATGAAATTCCATTTGAAATAGTGATCATTTTCTGATGATTCAAACAATACCTGGGACCAGTGTACAGGTGACTGTATCTTAGAGTAAGAGGACCATGTTTAAGCATTTTTTTCCAATTTATTTTCTACTTTACTTACTTCTACTTGTTCTTGAAGAGCCTGGGAGAAGAAGGGGGAGGAACTCTTTAAAATTGTTACAAAACCTCTTTCCATATGATTTTTTACTGCTATGAATTGTACAACTTTGCCATATACTAAACATAAATATTTTCTTACACTGCTTTAAATTTGCTATTTTTCCATGCATTGTAGTTTAAAAGTTAAAGGTTGATGAATATTAAATAATTAATTTTAAACTTATTTTCTTAACTTTGTATACTTCTATGACATCTTCTATTATTCTTGTCTTTAAAGCTCTTCTCACAAAGATAATCTCTTATAATCTTAACTGCCCTTTCCCAGACCCTTTCAAATTAATATATCATATAAAATCAAATATCATAAACAAGACATGGATATAGTAAATATTCATACAAGACTAAAGAATACTATATTTTCTATCTTTTCTTCAATACAACCTAAAATTCTATTATTCTTTTTGACCATCCCTGCTCAAGTGAACATTGAGCAGACATCTGCATGGACATGTTTGCAGTAGCCCCAGGTCTTTTCTGAGGATGCAGCTAGCTAATTCAAATTCTGACAGCATACATAAAATGAACTTTAAAAATCTTCAGTCACTGCTTGGTTTTTTTAAAATCCCCATTACATTTTTTGTGCTCCTCAGTGTAAGTTTTTATGCAGATACATGGCAATATGTGCTTACATTTCTACAGATACACTCATGCTCACATAAAGATGAATTGCTATATCTTATATATACATATATGAACAGATTACAAATTGCACCAGCACCCACGCATAGACGTGCACAAAATGGTTTTCCTCTGCATTTCTTCTGTTTTTTCCTAAAGCTGAACCAATTCCTATACTGGCATGCATTCTCTCCATCTGTTACAGTTCTTGAGAAGCCAATTTTTGTGTTTATCTCCACTTCTAGAGTACTCCCTTTTGTACTCATCCCACTTCCACGTTTTTAAAATAACAGCTATTGTAATTTTCCAGCTGCACTTTTCAGGATAAAGCCTCACAGAAAAGAACATTCTCTCCTCAGTACACCTCTGTAAGATGCTGCTTTCTTTGAGAGGAAGCTCAGAATATGAGGGAGGTCTCTAAGACAGATGATTCTGTATTTTTACTGCATCCCACAATAATAGTGTTTCTCATATAAAACCTCACTTTACATAGTGATACAGCTTTTTTACACACAGTGTGGATAGCACTGAAATTCAGCTAATACTAGTCTAGAAAGTCAGAAGTACATCATCCGTTTATTGTAACTTTTATTTTTACTGATTTTTTCATATTAAATTCTTAATGCTCAAAACATGTGGCATATTGACAAGCCTGTGAATTTGGAACATTATTCTCAGTTACTCTGTCAGCTCAGCATATAAAGAATACAGTGTGTGAGAGAAGCCTAAGTCTGAGAAGCACAGTTAAGCCCAGCTGCTTCATCTGGTATCAGAATTAAGCATTTCAGAACAATATCACTAAAGCAAACAATCTTGCATGTGCTTCTCTCAAAAGAAAAAGATGACAGTTCAGGATCATCCTGTGACCCACATCATGTTCTACTTCTTGTGGATATTTTAAGAGAGGTTGGACACACAAAGCAGGAAGGCCAAGTACAAATACAGTGGCGCAGTCATTTGTAAGATAAAGCTCTCACATCAGCAACTAGGTGTCCTTTCCAGGTCAGTAACACTGGAGAGGAATAACAAGAGAAAACTTACATAAAGTGTCAGGTGACCTGTCTGACAAATACATGATGACTAGGAAAAATAATTCTTTTCTATAAGATCGAGAAAACAGAAAATTACACTTCTATCATGTTCTAATACACCAAAAACTATTCAAAGTTCAGTCAAAAAAATTGTGAACATCACATCTTTCAAAACTTGGAAAACATGGCAAGGAAAAGATGAGTTTAAAAGAAGAAACAATTCACAAAATGGAGACATTTTATGGGATTTCTTTTAAATTCTAAAAATCAACTCTTCCCTTTGGGATGTACAGATTGTGTTTCAAAGTTCAAAGGTATATGTTGGTAGAAAAAATAAGGAGTATTTTGTACCTATTACTCCTTGATAAGAATATGCTGCTGAATATGCTGTATATTTTATTTAAAATGAAAATGGTTTGACATACTGTACAACCAGCTGTGGGCAAGTAATTCTGGACACTGCTTGTATTCTTACTGAAACAACTACTGAGACTGTAGAACAAACCAAGACTTTGGTTACACTTTTAGTATATAAATTGCAAATATGAAAAATATCTTGCTGGTTTATTTGGAAAATTAAAATCTATGACAAAATGTTACAGACCCTCTGTTAAATATGTATATAAAAGTAATTTAGCAATATGTGCACACTGACAATGTTCTTCCTCTATAGGCATTAGAAGAAATAATTTAAAAAATAAGAAACAAATTAGTGTTGGATGCAGATTTTACAGAAAAAAAGAGGAAAAGACAAAGGAAAACAGCATGTGTTTATAATTCAACTGAGACACTACATGAATAGCTGTAACCTCCATCCATACTCATCTTCACCATAGTTAATGCAATGTTCTATATAAATAATAACACAGGATATTAAATTCCTTGGAAAGAGCAACCAATTTGAAATTCGAATTATGGTTAAAAGGCCATTGCTCTTCAAAGCTTAAAGCTACCTTTAGGAATTCAAAGTTGAAAGCAATGTTTCCTGGTTTGTTAAGTTAATGCAATGCACCTCATTCTTTTTAAACAAACACTGGCATGAGAGGAAATAAGACTGTCAGTATGGATCAGTAATGGAAGAAGCCTTCTTCACACATGTACTACCCCATAGGCAGCTTCTGACACTAATTCTATGGACTCACTGATTAAGGCTGAACTGTATGTCGTGGGAGACACTGCTCAGAAACACAAAATGAAAAATTGTATTCCCAGTTCTGTTGGTTGGTCAGCTACTTTCCAGCAGTTGGCTGAGATGTTGAAATCTGGTGCTGCTTTTGTTTGCAAGAGTTGTGCTACAACTGGGCACAGATGCTCCCAGTGCTAAGGGACCAGCAGCCCCAAATGCTAAATACAATCAGAAAACCTCACCTCTGGAGCTAATTCTGATTAATCCAAATGTAATAGTGCTACCCCAAGTTCAGGGTAAAGCATCCAAATATCATGTTTGGTGGTGAGCTACATGTGTGGGATACAGACAGGCAGGTCAATACACACAAACAGTGGCTTTTGGTGCCTCTTATAATGCTGTCATATAAAGTTCTAATCTCACAAAGACATACATATACTCCTAAATTCACATATTGTAAAGTGTTTCACTTTAGTGAAATAGATGAAGTCAAGAGTAAAATCTGGACTTCATCTGAGACAATACTCAATGATTACAAAAGAGAGAAGCATATCTAAATAAAGATGGGATGATATTGCATTTGATGGGATAGGATAAAATATATTTTTCTGTATAAAATGAAAAAAATCTCTTGGTTTGGCCACTATTATTCAACTGATTTACCAGGTATGAAAATTAATTTTAAATGAATCTTCTGCAAATAAGATTTTCTTATGAATAATGAGATTTTTCTTATGTTTTATTAATTAAAAAGATAATATACGAGTGATAAAACCCAAGTGTATCAGAGACCACACACCTTTCTCTAGTGTCCTAAATTGATATTTTAATTGTTCATCAAAATAAGAATTAATTTAAAACCAAACCCGATAGGAGTGTTTGATGGCAGTGTGGAAAGGTCAAAATGAAGAACAGATAATAACACTGTTCAAGTGTTTTGCTAGATTGCCAGAGCAAAAAGATGAAGTAAGTACATTTGAGAAAGCCTTCTCAATTTCACTGCAAGATATGAAAAACTGTGCTGTTGCAAATTCATGAAGAACACAGGATTTTTTAGAAGTTCCTTACCTCATTAGCTGTGTTGCGAGTTCCAACTATTCTGATAAAAGATGCAGGCTGTTTATCAAAAGTGATTGTTTGCCAGGATCTACAAAGAAAATTGAGACAGACGTACAAATATTGAACACAGTTACAAAAGCCTGCAATAAAACATTCAGAATGCATTCAAGTGACAGTATGTACTATTATTATTTAACAGGGCAAATGGAGAAACACTTTCAATTCCTGAATTTCCAGCACTACTTCCTCATTTTTAAGTGTCTTGACTGGGCTTATGCAATTTCATACATACCTTATACCACTATAACTTGTATGCAGGGACAACAATCATACTATTGCTGAAAGTTAAAAAAATGGTCAAAGAAAAAAGGCCTAGATCAAAGTCTAAAATTCTTGACTAATATTGACTGCATTAGATAAACAAAAGGTCAGATAAATAAAAGTAAATGCATCCTCCTATTAACTTCTCATGAGGCATCACCAGAGCTCAGTTAAAGAAAATTACAGTTGTAAGAGGAAAAAAACCCCAAACCAAACCACCTAAAACCTCCATCTTTTCACACCTAAGTGGAGCAGTAGAGCAAGAGGAGCCAAGCTTTCTTTGTGTGGGCCAAGGTCCTTCCAGGGAGTTACAAATGTCACAAAGCACCAATTGCAGTTGAGGCTGTGAGCATTTCCCCATCCTGACACAGCAGCAGTGAGGACAGAGCACTCTTCCAGAGCTGGTGTATCATTTTTAGGCTAGACTGAGAACACTAGAGGTACATAGGGACCACTATAATCTTTGTTCCTCACTCATACTCATCTGATCTGAGTGAGGTGCAACACCTCAAGCAGCCTAATACACAGCAGGAAAAGGACACCATAACTTTGTGCTCACAGTGAAACAGAACAAATAAGAAGAATACCAGAAACAAGAGGCTTCAGTTGGACACCAGTTTTCCAGTAATTTAGTATGTGAACACATTAAAATTTAAATTATTTTATATTCCTAAAACATGAAAAAAATTGCAGAATTTAACTTCTCAGTCAAACTACACTCTATCACAGAAGGCTTCAGAAATAAAATGAAATTAAGCCTAACTTGATTAACTTATTATGGAAAAAAGCTGGATAGTTCTCCAGAATGGGTTCTGAATACCTTCAGAAGTGTCCATGTAAGAAAAAGAGGACCAAAGCAAAACTGGAATAGAACACCACTCACTACCAGCAGACTACCCCAAAGCATGGCAGTATGAACAGCTTAATTGTGACTATTTGTCTGACATTTGATTTTTTCCATGTTGGGAAAATTCCTTTTGTCACCAACATAGGATTTCTCAGCTTAATTTAGTTGGCTATTACTTCTATCATTGCTGTCTTGTTGTATTTTCTTAAAGAAGATTACAAATCCAATAAAGTCCTAATTTCAAGTAGTTTAGTGGTCTTACTCCATGAGGTAATGGGTGTAATTAGAGTAATTCATGATAACAGAAGATTGTTTATTATTTTAAAGCTCAGGCTGTTTCTTCATGCTCTAAATAAAATATAAAATAGGAATAGACTATTTTCTTGATTGTTTCAAGACCCAAAAGATCGTTATGATTTAAACATTTCCCTCCTAAACAGGAGAATTATTGTTTTTGAGATCCTTTCTAACATTACTCTGGTACAGTCAGTCAATCTCCCTGGGCAAATAGAACTTGTTACCTTGAACTACCAAGTCCCAAAGATGAGAGGCTGGGACAAAGACATGATTCCAGCTACTTCTCATAACAAAGCATTGCCATAGTTTGCATTATGCATATGTTTTGACATTTACACACACAAATTTTATATAAGGAGAATTATGATTAAAAAACCAGTTTGCATTCTAGTGATTTGGAAAATATTTTAAAGCTGCACTAAATAAAATAATTTAAAATCCTAAGGAAGCTATCAAGAGCCTGTGCCTCCCTAGACACTAATGCAGAGTTTGTGTTCTGTGGTAAGAAAATGGTGGAAATTAGAGACCATAGAATAGAAATGGGTCTGTATTTATTTTTACTGTTTCTGAGCACTGATCAGATAGACACTGCAAGAATTTCCAAGTATGGCAATAAATGCCATTGTCTGTCCTGTGATGTCATACCAGGGAAGCTTTTTGGGAATGCAGCTGAAGAGCACAAGAGATAGTAAGCGAGGTCGAGATAAAGGTCTCTGAGGATTGTTTTGATGACATACTTCCAGATCAACTCCTCCAGGAAGTTCCTATGTTTGTTCACTTCCCACTGCATTGCAAGTCCTTACTTTCTGCCACAATGCTATAATTAGGATTGGATTACAATTACTCCTTTAATAATATTAAAATATAATGGAAAAGAATATAAAATTTCTTGAGGGTGTGATAGCTAGCATTTTCAGTAAACTCGGTCCTACAAATATTTTGGTATGTGTCTATTTTATTCTTTTCTCATTGGAAAAAGAAAGTCAAAATTACAGACAATTTGTAGAAGAGTTATTAAAATTCAAAAATATTGCCACTAGAAAATTAATACTTGATTGCATAATGAGAAAATTAGGTGTCTCATTTTATTTTCTTAGCAAAAAGGAAAAAAGCAAAATAGAAAACAAGCCAAATGGATTTGGAAAGAATAATTTTTGAAATAAGCAAGGCAAACCTTCACTAGAAAGATGCATGGATTTGTCTGCAACACTACATTTGAGAATGTCGATATATGCAAGGCAATACCTCTACAGTATAGATATAATTATGAAGCAAAGAGATAATTTATGCATGTAACTATACCCCTCTGAGAAAAGAGATTACTGAGAGAACATTATCAAGGCATATCTGACCGCTTTTTTGCATTTTTTGCTGATATAACAAATTCACTTAGAATTCTATTAATGTATAGAGCCATAATTTTTCAGTGGTGCTCCTCAGTTAAAGACATCATAGGTAATCCTCAAGTTTCTTTTTAACCTTCCTTTTTTACTACTAGTTATCTCTGCTGGTACTATTCTAATAAATCCAATTTCTCTGTAGAAATTATATAATATATATATATAAATATATATTTATAAAATTATATATAATTTACAAAATATTTTGCAAATTGTTTTGCAGTCATGTCATTTATCTAGTCCTGCCATGCATATGTGTTTACTTTACACTTTTCTCACACAAGCTTGCCTTTCTAATCTCAAAATCACTTCTGATGGCCTTTACAAAAATTTCCTCAAAACTTTATACGTTGCTCTCACATTGATTCACACGTAAGTCACCCTATACCAGGAACAGCAGTATTAAAGCAGATCAAAAGCACTTCATTTTTAGCCTGGGATTAGACAGTCCTGTGTAATGGATGGTATTTCTTCACCTTTACTCCCCATATGCCAAACAAACAAATCTTTCAAACTGGTGGCAATACTTTTACTGTCTTTACCTAGGACACAGTCATAAAGAAGCTATCAGAATTTACTTCTCTCATAAAATGACACTGCCGTCTTTTTGACTTTTTGTGTCTCTGTACACCTTATTAGTGACCCTATAAAAATATATTTTTCAGGGTTTAGCTTTATTAAGTATTCAGGCAGTGTTGATATTTTTTATGCTTTGACACCTGTCTTGCTGGTTGATTTGTTTTAGATTTGCTGGCTCAGTCTGTAGCAGTTCTGGTCATCGCTTTCACAACAGAAATAATCACTGCGTCAAGCAGAGGTTTCCATCTCGAAAAGAGCACCCAGGACTAGCAGCCTCCTCAGATTTATACCAGGATCCTCAAGCTGAAATGCAGCACTACAAGTTGTTTGGCTAGCAGCTCCATTCTAAAACAGAAATTAGCCTTGTTACAGTCCTACAGTGTTTAACACTCTGTATCTCACCTCAGCCACATGACTTCTAGCTCTTGTTCTGCCTGACTCCCCTAAGGAGTTGCAGTAATTGATGATTAGCATTCCAAAGCCATGCTATCATCCTGTGAGCCTGTCATATTTAATTACATTTTAACTATATTCGTCTTCTATAATAGCCTGAACATAATTTAGATAATTATCTTTTGCTCTCTTATTCTCTGACTCTGACTGTCTCACTTAGAGCTCCTAGCAATGAAAATCACTTTCTCTGTTTAAACATATAAACAGACTCTTGAGCCAAGCAACAGCAACAGCTGAAAACCTGATGGTTTTGTGCATCTCACAATCTCTTCACCATACTCTATTCAGAGGAAGGAAAAAGATCACTAGAAATCACCCCACTTTCATATTTCTTCTTGTCTTTTTCCTTATTAGGCTATTGCAAGAAGAATGCAAGAAATTCTGATGTCCAGGTCAACTAAATTAATACCTTGCTATTCCTTAAACTATCTATAGCTCCAAAATAGCAATACACCTCCTAAAGAACATGATGGGTTTTTCAGCATTTGGAATATTTTCCTAGTTATTTCTAAGAAAAGCTGCTATCTTTCTAAAGATTTATTACACACAATAGGACATAAATAGTGATTCTTCCCCATTATTTCCTTCTCTTTCAGAAAGAACAAATTAAGAAAGAAGTGGAAGCTTATATTTTATTGAGGTTTTCTAATGAGCCAGTGAGCAGCACTGACCAGAGCTGAAACTCAGTTCATGCCAAAGATATCAGACAAAAGAGAAAGCTGTTACACATAACTAAAATTCATCAAGCTGTAAGAACCATATCATATTCATATCAAACCTTGCTTTAGGCTAAGCATGTACATTTTCAATGTGCATTTCATGCTTCCTCACTTTCCAAGATGATATACAATTTCAATTTTTCTGTTCCTCATTCCAAGAATTAAAAAAAAAAAAAAAAAGCAGACTGGGAAGCAAATGTAACCTCCACTCTATTTTCTAGTATTTGTCTACATATGCCTTATTCTACAGTAATTGATGAAATACTTCTTAGCTTATTTGGATGTAGACTATGTATTTTTAATGGAATTTGTAAAAGCAGGTAACAGGACAATGAAAGAAGAGTTGTGTCCTTTTTCTATATGTTAGTCTGATGACTGTACTAGTATAAAGAAGGCAGATTGTAATCAACACGTGATGCTGCCAAATAAAAAAACTGCATGCACAGATAAGCACGCTTACTGAGACTGGAGGAGTATCACAGTATGTTCTGTATGGTATGTTACACCCCCTGCTTTGTTAATGAATACCAACTAACCTCTCTTATGGAGTACCTATAAAATAAACACGGAAGCACACATCATAAATGCTATAAAAGTAATTGTTATACAGATACACTTTGTTATAAAAAGGTCTGTAGCTACCTTATAAGTTGCCTATAAACCCCATGTTTTCCACCATAACAGTACTAAACAATAAAGTGAAGTAATACTCCCTCTCCTGTTACAGTTGTAATTTCACATAGGAATTCAGAAAGAAAAATCCTCAAAGAAATCAGACTGAGTAGCCAGCTCAGCCAACCCCTTGCCATCCAGCCTCCCAAGCCACTGAGGGAAGAAGACAAAGCATGAGAAAGAAAATATTGCTAGGAATCAAAGGTCATCAATGTTTTGGTTTATAAATTGAAGTCAATTAAGATAAATTCTACCACATGTCTACCTCAACTAAAACTGAGTTTCAATCTCAGTTGGCATGCTGTGCCCATGACAGCACTTTCTCAAAAGGTGGCCTATCACATAGGACTGCTAAGGAAGCAAGGAAGGTACAAGAAGGAAATAACAATTGATCTCTCAGAGATGGAGGCAAAACTGACCTAATTATGCATCTTGGCAAAAAAAACCCCAAACAGCCAAAAAGGACTTTAAATGCTAACAGACCAATAAAATGCCAATAAAAATGGTTTGTATAAATATTACAAGAGTCTAGAATAAATGTGAGAACAATAAATAGTAAAAGTCACCTGTTACAGTATTTGTTGCGTAAGAGTTTTATATATTGACAAGTAAAAACATGCATTTTGGGAAACTTTCCCACAGAAGTTTTTATTGTAAACATACTTCCAATAAGGACTACATAATTCTGAAAGCATCTGAACTATATTTGTAGATATTCGTAGGATAATTTCTATGATTTGGTCCCTTGCACCAATTAAAAAAAAATATCTGTCCTCTATAGGAATGCTTTACTAAGCTGCTATAAATGTTGTATTACATAGAATTTGTTGTAGAAACCAAGTGTGGGCTTGACAAAACAGATCTACTAGAAAAAAATTCTGACATAAAATAGATTTCATGAAGTCTATACTGACTTTCTGACATTTTTATAAAACTTCTCACTTGAAAGACTCTATATAGTAACATCTGCTTTCAAAGCCTTAGTGCTGACGTTTTTACTTTTTTGAAAAAGTACTATAAGAAGAAAATGTTAAGATATAGTCAAATTGAACTATGGAGAAACTGAACGTAATAATTATCTTTCTACCTAAATGAAACAATCAATTTTCAAATATTTTCACATACCAATGCAGGTAACTGCTAGCATTTTTGTACTGCATAAGCTCATATAATTTAGCTTGCTTACATCTTTCTTTCAGTTCAATAGGTTGCCTTTCTGTATTCCCCAAAATATAGCTTATATTTTAAAATTTTACATAAAATTAAATTATTAGCAATTTCCTGGAAACTGGCAGAATTCCATGAGCCAAATTTCTATTTGTAGCAATTTCTATGTTGTAGCAAGAACTGTGCATGTAGTACCTACACACACACACACACTCTTGGGATTGGCAGTGGCAGATGAAGCTGGCAGCAGACAAAGGCTGTGAACTGGAGTAACTTGAGAGTTCATCTTCCTTCTGTGTACATCAGAGCACACATGCACATGACAAGTCTGCATAATCCCACAGGCTGAATTGGGTTTTTGTGCTTACTTATTACCAATAATTATTGCTCCTGATGTTTACACTGGTAGCAAAGATATGAAAAGCCATCCAATACAATAACATACCCAATAATACAATGAATGGGATGCTTTCAACTTTGAAGACTTCTCGTCCCCATATATCTACAACAGATTGTGGGCTACTTTTATTATATAACTTTTCATATCAATGGAAAAGTTGATTAAAAATATATATATATAAATAATTCTTTTAGAGATATGAGGCAGAAACATGCTCCCTATTAATCAGTTTCTTTGTAGTGTGTGCACTAACGCTATTTATCGCACTTGTCTCTTACATTCCCCTGGGTGTAATTTCATGGCCCACTCATAAAAACTTCACATTCACAGCAACCCTTCTTCTATTACTGTCGATAACATCTAATTGACATGTCAAACCTCCAAGGAATGCAGTAAATTGAACCACAGCCTCTAAGAAGAATAAAACAGTGAAAAAAGTAAATCAGCATGTGCCTCCTCCCAACAGCAATACAAGCATAGTGAGGTTTGGTAATGGAAGGGAGGAAAACTGTTACCCTTTCTACTACCACACTGAATTATCTATTAACCTCAAAGTCAGAAAGGAAAGCCTTGTGACCTCAAACTGAAACTCACCCACTAAAAACCCTGAACTTGAATCCATGACTGCAGTAATTTTAGACATGAGAGTGAAGTGAACCAAGACAGACAAAAGTAACAAGTACAACTTTTCTTCTGTTACTTTTTGAACAGAAAAAGTGAAAATTCCTCCGAATAGTGTCTGGTAAACTGAATTTTAGTACTTAGTTGGGAATTCTCTGCCTTCAAAACTTATAGACAAAGAACTGGGTAAAATTTCACAAATACAATTTTAAAAAGAAACATGACTCATGATGAAAGAACACAGAACAAAGTCAGGCATAGCAACCAAGGTATCAGGAAAAAGGTAGAATGATTTTACAAATATGTGCATGAAATATATGACATCCATTAAGAAAGAAAAATTAGTTCACAGGTATAGAAGAAAAATAATGGAATTAAATTAGAAAATATGATGACGTTCTATACTGGTATTGAGAAATAAAAAATTCTTTCTGTGGGAATTCAGTGTAATAGAAAAGCAAAGAGCAAAATGGAAGCATCATCTCTTTAAGTGTATGAAACAAACTGACAAACTGACAAAGTATTATTCTGAAAAAATAGACCACATCCCACACAGCTCAGAAAATCTCAAAGGATGAACCTAAGGATATAATAATTCTTTGACTTTGTGTTTCATGGTTATAACCTGTCCTGGTAAAAACATTACTGTGAATAAATCAATAGCTTAATACTGCATGAATCTCAACACAAAATATTTGTACCCTAAAGACCATACCTGTTTTGACCAGCATAAACAAATGCCTACTTTTCAGAGTTTTGATGAAATTAGATCCTGAATATCAACAACCAAATTAGGGCAAATGTCTTGATTTGACATGTTAACACCTGACTGACCTCCTGACAGTAGAAGGAGATATCAACAGTTGCTGTATTATTTAATGATTTTACCTGTAAGAAGGGGCTACAGAAAAAAAACCAATTTATATTCTAGATCATGACTATTTGGGTATCTCTTATTCATTGATTTATTAACTTAAGCAACAATGAATTTCAAAGTAAACAAATATAGCCACAAAACAAAAGTTCAGGTATTAGGCATTCCTTTCTTATCTCAGGCAGATAAATAGGCCAGTTTCATAGGAGGCATGTACAATTTGGATAATTTTTTGTGTAGAAATATTTATTTATGGAGCTGCTGAGAGGGTACATGTGCGGATACACCTACATGCATGTGGGTATGTGCATGCACACAGACATCTTCAAGAGAGATAATTTATGATTGTGAAGGCAATCTAATGTACTGCCACAAGATAATAATTCTTGAAAGTAAATTAGTGTTGTTTTGGTTTTTTTTATTTTGAATAGAAGACTATACTACAAATCTTTTACACATACTTTTTGCTTCTCTTTTAGAAGTATTTTTTTTCTCGATGGTAATAGCAATCCATATATCTATTTTTAATTTAACAATTTTTGCTGGTCTCCAAAGAGACATTCAAGTCTTTGCTGGCATGGGGGAAAAAAACCAAATACTTAAAAGAAACAGGTAGAGATATTGTGGGTATTATTTGGTATTGCTTATTTTCTCTGAGGCAGAACTGAGCTAACATCCAAATTGATGTCAGAATTACTCTGGTGTTTTCACAACTCTTCTCACAGCAATGTGCATGAAGAGGAGCCAAGACCATGGCAGCCACAGGGCAAAATGAAGCAAGGCAAGACTTTAATGAATCTGGTACATGCAGAGCTGTAGTGAACAAGTACATGGAAAAACATTTAAGGCAGAATAGGACACTGCAGGCTTGCACAAAAGATCCATGTATATTTGTGGCTGAGAAGCAAGCACAAGGAACTGAAGGTAGAAGTGGAAAAATAGAAAAGGCAAATTAACAATTTGAAAACCTTGTGATCCTGAATTGCTAAGAAATTGTTAAGAAATGTAACTTTAAAGAAGCCAGACCTTTCTTCAATCAAGCTAGAATTGCCTAAAATAGAAACTAGCAAATGAAATATTAGATGCAGAAATTATACACTGCTGAGAGGCTCCTAATGCTCTGAAATGAAAACTGGTTTCTCTCTGTGAAATCTTAATTCTTTGTGCTTAATAAGACAGTACTGTGAAGCTGGAGTCTTTATTCTTTTGCCTTATTAGAATATTTAGAAAATGTGAGTATATAAACACAGGGAAAAATATGTACTTTGATGCCTCTACCGTGCAGGGCTTAAAAGCCCAATAATTACACAAAATGACCCTTTATATCTGTCTGACTTGTTCCAGTATGCATTATTACCAAGATAACGAACAGACTAATGAGAACTCTTATTTTATTTTTGTGAAGTGAGACTTGAAATTGAGCCTAACGCTGTAGCAATTTCCCAGACATCTTGCTTGAATATATTTCATATTCTATTATATGAATGTGGCTACAGTGAGTTTGGCAACCCCGGAGTAGGCATCTGGATTTCACAGAGTTGCTGTGAAATTTGCTTCATGTGAAATAAATAGGATGAACCATAGTTGAAATATACTCCATTTGACAGAAGAAGAGGTACAAGAGTAGTTCTGCTGTGAAATTAACTTCATGTAAAATAGGACAAAGTATGGCCAAAAAAATCTGCTTGACATCAGAGGTACAATAGCAGTTCCTTTTATCCTGTTCCACCCCACCACTTGGGAGCTCAGGCATGAGACAGAATTAAGGACTACACAGAAATTAGGAAAAATGTTTTTTTCTCATTCTAGGTATGACAGGACAACAGATGAATGCACAACTAATGGGAAACAAGAGAAGAAATGTGATGCAGACATATAGGCAGCTGGAAACAGAGCTGGGAAATATTTGAGCCATTTTATTCTACAAGGAGACAGTTCTGTGGAAGTAGTTAAGAAGAATAATGAATGAAAACCGATGCAAGAGACTTCTAGAAATGGGATCATACAATGAAGTGCAGGAACTAGAAGAGGACAGGAATAAAAAACTGCTGTGTTTGTGGTTAAATATAAGAAACTACAAATATAAGTACATAATGTGTCACGTGCAGTTACAAGTAAAGACATTCATACACTTCAAATATTAACTCCACAGCAGAAGAAATAATCCTATCATGATAGATATTAACCTGGTTTCACAAAAGTATACCCAGGAAAAAAAAAAAATCCAGCTTGAGTTTGCCACTATTCTTATTTAGAGCAGAAGTATTTTCTCACTTGAAATCCTCAGACAACATGGAAAATTTTTCTGTACATCTGGAAAGTGGTTTAGGACTGTTAAGCACATGGCTTAGATCTCTCTAGGTGTTCTTTACCTGTCAATTATTATGAAATAAAATACAGTACTGAATGAAAACTTGAAATTCACATAATATGTCATAAGGTAGAAATATGAAACACTGGACAAGAGCAAAAACCTCAAAGCTGAAAATCATTCCAATAAAATTAATCAGAAGACAATTAATAAATTTTGATAATGAATCTTGCATCCACACCCCAAAGGTTGTTTTATCTGAAAGTATTGATTAGATTTATATATAAACTACAGAAAAAAAAATTGAGGGGAACTGAACTGAGAATTTGAAATAGCTATTATAAAATAAAAACTCAATAAGCAATGGAAATGTGAAATTAAGTTTGGCAGCTCTTAGACATTTATAACAGCAGAACATTCTGGATAACAAAGAATTAAAAATATATGTATAATGCAGTATGTTATTAACTCCTGGAAATAAGTAACACCTGCCACAAGAAAATCCCAACCAGCCATACAGACAGTTGATAAGAACTGCTTTAAAACTGTCCATCTATACACAATATTCATTGTCTCCTAAATTCTATCACAGTATTAGATAGAACATACTATGCTTGCTGCCAAGGGATTAGATCCATTTCACAATAACTGCAAAGAAAAGAACTTTGAAGAATGATATTGAGTTGATGAGCACTGTGATAGCCTGCTTAGTATTTGTCTTTGCAGGGTTTATTTTATCAGAAGCATCATTAACTCTGAGGTCTGGCTCTCCTACTGGCCTTTGGTTTCTTCTGTTTTTCATTTGACTTTCAGACTCTGTCAGCAAATTCTCCTAACAAGTGCAAGCCTCTATTGTTTGACACTAGCATGCTCAAGTCCACTTATCATAAATGTTTTTAAAAACAGAAGGGAACATGACTGTTTTTCATTACTGTCATACTGTGTAGAGAAAAACAGCTTATTGTGGAAAAGAAAAAAAAAAAATAGCCTCCACAGAGCATGTGAAAATTGTCATTCACACAACCAGTATGCATTAATTGGCTCTCACTTAGAAAAGGTACACAAGCTTCCCCTGTGAAGATAACAGGCATCCAGTTTTTTCTTCAGCCTTTTAAAACTGGGAGAAAAGGCTAGGAGTAGCCTGTCATTTCCTGCCTTTGAGCACTGAATTATTAATTTACACAAAATACTACATTAAAAATGCCATTAAAACAACCTAAAGCAGCACACTGATAGTTTAAAGGGCTTCAGTTTTCAGTAGTCTGCCAAAACCAATACATGTTCTTTAAACATAATTTAATTTTCTTTCTTATAGTTTTTTTGCCACTTCCCGTTTATCAAAGGTGTCTGTCGAGGTCTGTGTTTGGCAGACAGTTCACCCTACCCTTTGTGCCCACAATTGAGCAAAAATTATTTGGAGACCTCACAGAACACTTGCAAGATACCAGGTTAATGACTCACACAAAAGTCTAACTCCACTGCAAGAGCAGGTAGCCAGAAAGCCAGGCAGCAAACAGCGGAGGCAAAACGTCTTATCCACAGAAAGAACTCTTACCCACACATCTTTGAAGACAAGAAAATTAATAGGGAATATTACTTATAATGCAGATTTTCTCACTGAAGTATTCTGTCTCTTCAAATGTGGGCCACTGTGAAATTCTCCCATGTTTTAACCACATACACTTTGATTTTCTACACTGGAAAACAAGTGAGTTATTTTGTTCAGTCTACTGCAATATATTAAACACAGAACTAATGCCAGAAAGGGTAGCCTCAGAATTTTAAGACCTTATCAACCACTTACATTGCACTCACATCTCCATTATTTGTAAGATAAATAGATGTAAGTTGGAGCATCCTTTTCAAAAGAATTCATATTTTAACCTGACATGAATACATGTAAAAGTTGACTGTTCCTCTAAGACGTACTTGCAGTCAAGCAGGCGATCATGAAAGGACATACCTACTTCTTATTTTCCTTAAAAAAAGACACAAGTCTAATGAAGACAATTTTTTATACAGAGAACAAAGAGATGAGGATACTGTTGTTTCTATTCCTGTATTCTCTAGTCTGGTTAATGAAAATTACCAAATGTAGGCATTGTAACTGTCTGCCTAAACCTGATGGTGAGTCAAACCCAGGCACACTGCTTCAGTTTGATCCTTCATTTTCCTTGAGTAAATCAGGAACAGAAGGCATTCCGAGGCAGACTAAAAATACCAATGTAATGCTAAGAGGAAGGACAGACACATAAAAAAGAAACCCTTTGCATCCAGCAGGAGTATCTTTACTGTTACACTGTGACAGTAAACCAGAAAAACTGCACCACCTCCGCTTTACCAGCATCTGTTAATTTTGGTTAAAATCCAGCTCTGTCTTCTCTATTTGTTGTCGCTGTTAAAATTATCTAAAGTGAAAACAAGTTATTTATTTTCATGGCAACTCTCCCCAGGTTTTCAATCTGAGCTTTTTTATCCTTTTAATTACAGAAACCCAAAAATTAGTTCTTCACATATTCCTGTCAATGACTGGTTCAGTTTTTCCCTCTTCATTAAGAAGTCTCTACTACCATATTGAAAGTTTACCCAACAATTTTAAGTGAGGGCTTTCATTCAGCACGAGCCAGTGAATGGTGATGTCTCTTGCATTCTACATTCAACTGTTTTAAGCACTAAGAGTATGGCTTTTTTAGATCATATGTTTCAGCATTTTTCAGTAAAAAATTAGTGTTCCAATACTGTATGTAATTACACACTGTATGAAATTACAATGCTCAGTTCTTTACAGACCAATCCTAACATTTGTAGCATTTGGCAGTTATATAGCATTTAATATATATTTATTTAACGTATTTACTAGAGAGAAAATATTGATATTATAGATATTATTATATATATTTATTTTTATATGATACATATGCTTAGTTATCAAACTGCCATTACAATTCAAGTAATTTTTGAGCTGAAGTAACTTCAGCATTTCTGAAAATCATGTCTGAAAGTAAAATGAAGAATTTGACTGAAAAAAAACCCAGTCTATATTTCTGATCATAAAGGCAAGAGATAGAAATTGAACATAAAAAAAAATGCTATCAGATGCAAAGAAATCACCTGAAATTTGATGGCCAATGAACTCTGGAAGCTTCATGACCCAATCTTTTTATTTATTTAAAGCAGATAGTTACAGACAGTGCTAGCACATTCTGTCTGTAGACTTCAAGAATAAAGACTGGCATTATGCCATTATGACTGATCATCAGTCAGACCAAGAAGTTAGGCAAAATGCAGTTCTTTAATCCACATGAAAATTGTTCCTGCAGCCACAGCTTTGAGAACTACTGGAGTACCTACGTTTTGAATCAAGATTTTGAAGTATACCCAAAGAAGGCAGCTATCTTTACTTTAGGGATGTACCTTTATTTACTCAAGGCTAAAGCTTTGAAAACTGGGCAGTCTATCAGCAATTTCAACAGCACTGTGCATACTTAAGCAAGTGCTCCTTTTGACTCTTATAAGGCTTTCAATATCAAAATGTAAAAGGAAAAAGTGCACAAAGATTCCTGATATCTCTTTCTCTCCCTTTTGTGGTTTCAGCCTTTTAGTGCTCCCACTGCTGGAGGCAGACAAAAAAAAGAGTTTTATCTATTACGCTGCGATGTCTTTGAGAACGAGTAAAGATTTAATCATTCTCCAGACCTGCAGGCAGAACCCAGCTTTTCTGCTCATCAATACCCTGCCCTTTACAGGCACTGAAAGGACGTGTCAAGTTCTCCTTCACCAACACATCTAGAGTGCATTGTAAAGCATTTGAGTCACACTGTTTGTTAAGAGATTAAATATAAACTTTAGAAAAATGTGTGTCAGCAGTGCTGCGACAAAGGACTGAATAACTCTTACTTCATGTGACAAACTGAGAATTCAGAATGCCTCTGAATTTGTAAAATCGATTTTGTTTTGGTTGGCACAAATACAAGATGAGTGGGGGCTGACCCCATATAAGCTGATGACTTGAATTTTGTCCAAAGAAAGAAAGCACATCTTATGGAAAACTGATTCAGGAAAAATGAAAGGTGTAAGATTTTTATAATTCTGAGCTTCCCCAGGGCTTAATCAGGAAATGACATTCCATCAACATCCACTGAATGCTGAGCATAACTGGCTTCTGGATATATAATATATAAATTTGCAGATTGTCTTTTCAGTCCCACAACCAGTATCTAGATCATTCTTTCCAGGAATTAGAACCATCATCACATGGTTTAAGAAGGTTCTCAGCACTAAGTTACTCTTCCATAGTTGAGGAAAGGATTTTATCAGCAGAATCTGAAGTAAAGCTAACAGATAGTATACATGTGCAGAGTATTCATGCCTGATTTCTCCTGATTTAAGTATTCAAATGAAAATGAAGTTTTTCTCTCTTCTTCATCTCTGCTTAAGGAGCACTCTTTTTCTCTGGAAGGGTGCTTTTCAAAAGCAGAGTGTTTGGTGCATAAGTCAGGTACTTCACTTTTGAACAGAGACAAGGTCAAGCTTTGACAATTGTGTGGTTTATTTGGTTCCTGCCCTCACTCTCCCCACTCTCTTCAGATATCATACAATAGATTCATGCATTTTGATAAGGGAGAAAGACGTTTGATTAGCAAAATCCTTTATCAAGTACACTCTCTTCCCTCTCCTACCACATTTCTCAAGGCAGAGTGGTTTGACATCAGGGGTCGTAATAAACATTTGACCTCCAGAAAATCACAGTTTAACTTTTAGTGATTACAAAGCCAAGGGTATGATAGTCAGACTTTTTATGAATGAAGAATCCAACTGATTGTCTGAAGATCCAGTACCAGTCTTAAGAAATTGAGTCTGGTTTGAATCAATTAATTGCATTAATCTACAGGTTATGCAATGATCATTCTCTTCCCAGTAACCTATGGAAGTAGTGAACAAAAAACCCACCAAAAACCCCAGCTTCCAGTTCTTAATTTGTGCCAATGAGTGGAAAAAAACTAAACTTACTTGCAGGAAATTTTTGTGCGATCCACCACCATGGTCCACTGTTGCTGATTTGTCGAAACCTCAATGTAGTAGCTGTAGCTCCTATCATCACAGTCCCAAAGCAGCAACCTAGGTATGAAGAAGCTGTTGAGTGCTAAGTTAAACAAACATCAAATCAAACTTTAAATTTTTTCAAGCCTTTATTTTCTCCACTTATCCTTTCTAAATGCAACTGTTTCTTTTGGAATGTACCTCTAACACTCAACAAAGTCTTTACTGTTTCTGCCATCTCAAACTATGGTGTCTCTATTCCTATTATCCTGAGGCCAGTAATAGACTTACAGGCTTATAATAACCAATTTATGAACATTAATCTATTATACTCATCCAATTACTTTTAATTTACTTGTCACGTGGCATTGCCTTCTTTAGACATGATGCAAAGATCTGTTTCAAAAAGTCAATTTAGGAGAGGACAGAAAAAAGAATTATGTGATTAAAAGGATTATGCTGCCTTAATTGTATTTTCCTGCTTTTGGCAAATATATTAGAAATATATCAAAAAAAGGAAAGTAAGAAAATAGGAATTCTCAGTCCTGGTTCATCAGAGGAAGAGGAAAAAAAGCTATAAATTATTAAACAATTTCCTAAAAAGGCAGAAGAAAAAGAAAGACAATAGGTCTAAAAACATGCATTCCTTCAGGAAGGACACTAAGTGATATTGAATAGCCTTTGATTTCCATACTTGTCTTATAGAGAGGAACACTTAAAGCATCAGGGATGGCATTTAGCTCAAATGTTATCAAAACCCACATCTGGCAAATATATCTTCTTTACTTTTCTTTATATGGGCATTATCTCCCTGTTGTAAGAGATATTTGGCCCAGAACTGGACATGGTACGCGAGGTACAGCCTCCCAACACCACATACAGGGGTAAACAACCTAGCTTAGCCCTTTCTTTTCAGTTTTTGAAAAAAACTGGTATAAATGAAATTAGGTCTAGTGACCAAGTAGATTCAAAACAAATTCCCTAAATGCTGAATCTAGCTCATTAATATTATCAGAAATAATATGCTCTCATAAGTAGTTTTAAATTAAAACACTTTCAAAAAAAGTCTTTTAGCATTTATGAATACTGTCTATTTTCAAATTAAAAAATTCAGAGTTTACTTAGTAAAAAATAAAGAGTTGTCTGTGGCATCATGAAAGACTTAAAAAGAACCAAAACATAACCACCCAACTTCAATGTCTCTCCTTCATCTGATTATCCCCATTCTGCTTTTCTTCAGCTGAAGGGTCTCCAAAAACACTGAATGGAAGGCATTTTCTTTAAAAAAGTTTACTGATTACAATCCTCTATGTGGTAAGTACTATTAATCAAGAGGTCCTGAATTGATTCAACATTTATATTTAAACCAAGTATTCTAAATGATAAAAAGAGGAAAAATCAAAAACATTCATAAATTTGTTTTCCTTCAAAAAGTCTATCAAAATGTAGCTAATTATGCTTTTCAATAGAATCCTTTTTATCATGGTGACTCATTGCTGTTTCCTTGATCCATGTTTTCAAAGCTATGATCAAGAGTTTGAATATCAGAAGCACACTGGGTGACTGTAATTTCAACTAACAATACCAGAATTAAAACACAGCTGGCATGGTTTTAAAGCAAAAGGATAACAGGACATATTTGTTCCTTTCAAAAATGTATAATTGCTCTCTCCCAAATCAACCTAATCTCAATAAATAGATCTAAAAATCATACAGTCTAGAATTATTACAAACCAAATAATGAGTGAATTAAAGTCAGTGGTATCTTTCCCAAAGTGACTTTGCATGAATGCTAAATGTATATTTCTGTTTCTTTGATATTTCTGAAGGAAAATAAAGTTATTTCTTCTCTAGTAGCTTTTTAGGAGAAACTCAGGATGTAGACTGACAGAAGAACTTATTTGGAATTTACTCTGTTTGAAATGCCCTTCTGGATAAGCACTGAAAACTTCCAGGTGACAACTAGAGTATTCACCAGTGCACACTGAGCACAAAGGCCACTTTTTATGCCAGGTACAGCAATCTTTGCAACACATTACAGGCAAATTACCATGCTGAACTTTTTTAGCAAAGCTATGTTTTGCTAAGATGAATATTAAATGACAGGAAGGAAAACTTTCCACTTGAAAAATCAGAACTATACCCATTGGAAATGCATCTGTTTAGAGCAAAATTGCCCATGTTCTTAGGACTTTCCATATTGAAATAAAAAGCTAAATTAGCTCATTAGTGTATCTTGCCCTCAGGATTGAGAAAGAAAAATTGAGTGAAGATTTATCCAGCTTAAACCTTCCAACACTGTGAGATTTAGACATATTTCTTTTTTGGGTATCTGGAGTCTAAGCCTGTGAATCATTTGATACGACATTGCTATTTACACCACATGTTCACAATGCCTCATTTTATAAAATAAAAGCTTTTCAAATATGAATAAAACCTCACATTGCAGGCATAGGAAAATGATCATATTAGCTACCTGTTACAAAAATAAAAATACTGCAGTACTTTTTTTAGACAGTATGTCTCAAAATGTCATGTGTTGCCCTGTGATTGATTTCTTGATTTCTAAAAACATTTTCGGCTGTTCTGTTTGGCTTACTTTCTATTTTTAGATTTCTGTAAAAAAGGTTGTCGTGTTTAGTTCAGACTATAAGTACTGTAAGTCACTAGAGAGAACATACAGATAAATATTTGACAGTACTGTGTTCATAAATCACTTGCATACTTGTAGAAGCCCAGAAGACAGAAATTAAGACGTGAGGTAGCACCTTGAAAGAGAAAGAAAGAAAGAGAAAGAAAACCCTCTCACATAGAAGGAGGCTTTTTATACAATTGTTGCTGCATTTTTGCCTCTGGTTGTCTATAAACCCCTGCAATTTTCTGCAGATATTTCTGTTCCAGTAGTTACCCTGCAAGAAACCAGTCTTTCTTCCTACAAAGGAGACAAAATTTCTGCAGATTTTCTAAGTGTTCCCATGATTATTCATTCTGAGTCATAATTTTACTCTCAAGTCAAGCAAGCACAGAAAATGAGCAGCAAAGAAAGAAGAGCTTCATAAGTGGAAGTGGTATGGAAAATCAGAAAGCATTAAGAGATGTGTATGATGATGGTATAAGCAAACAGAAAACACATTCAAGTTCACTGATGCTGTTTGTTAATTTAAGGATTACTCTGAATATGAAAAGCTATCATTTTCATAATAGCATTAAAGTCTTCAAAAACATTAAAGTTGCATAAATAGTTAATGTACTTTTCTAAAGACAAAAAGTATTTCTATTTATTCTAACATGAAAATCACTATGACTTAAAATTCCATCTCCACCAAAGAATGTACCATAATAGTAGTAGATTTCTATTCCAGATAAATGCAGGGAGAATTAGACAAAGTTATTGTGATATGACAGCTGCTGCAATATTCACATTTTAGCCATTTAAAAATTAAATTATATTTACTATGTTGCATATACCAGTTGCTGTCTTTTTGTTCCTAATTAAATAGTATAGTTATTCTGTCACTGATATGGGCCTTTTCAGGGACTAAAAGGAGAAAGATATTTTTTATCCAGACAGGCAACTCTGTGGAAAAACATAAACTAACATTTACTCTGTTCACTGTTCCAAGTATCTTGTAAGCTGTTCTGAGAACTAATAAAATAATAAAACACTTAGTTTTAAAATTTCATAATCTAAAAGACCACATTTAGTAACAATTAAAAAAATCTAAACACAGTATCATAGAATAATTTGGATTGAAAGGGATGGGTTGAAATCTCCACTTCTTTTTTCCATGTCTTCTCTATGAGAAAATAGTATTGAGCACTGATTGTCATTAGACCTCTTTCAGAATTTCGGAGTAAATTTTGATGTGGAAGTCAAGACCTCCAAATATATATACAAATATATGAAGAAGTATTCAACATTGATGAAGTTTCAATGTGGTCTCCCATGGAATTCCTGAGTCAAGATGAACAGGTGTCATTATCTGTGAAGTGCTAGAAACATATGAGCTGGAAAAACAGGAACTGAGCCAGAAAACAATGGAAAGAGATTATTGTTCTTTACTTGACATTTTTTATATCATGCCTGGCATACTGAATCCCTTTTTGAATCCAAAATTTATACATCTGAGCAACACATCTGAGCAGAGGACCATCAAAATGTTCATGAGGTTGAAGCACACATGCTGTACAAGAGACTAAGCTAGCTGGCTTGTTTAGCCCAAGGAGGCTCAGGCTGGGGAGGAACCTAACAGCACTTGTCACTATTTGAGAACAGGTTATCACAAGCTACCCAGGGAAGATGTGGAATTTCCTGCCTTGGAAATTTCCATGACTTGAGTGCATAAATCCTTGATTTGGATTGTCTTTTTCCATAACTGACCTTCCTTTGAGAAACAACCTGATGCTAAATGTCTTCTTCCTCAATTCCCTTCCAACCTGAAGTATGCCAAGATTCTTAGACATTGGAATTACTTTGGCAGAAAGCATGCATACAATATGTAGCCTTGAAACATTCAACTCTCTGCATTTCTAAGGCATATCTGAACACCAATAGCTCTTCTGTTTTTTCCCTACTCAGAATTTAGTTGCCATGGTAACGTATTATGTCTTGGAGTCTATCTCCAGTGATATTCCCATTTCTATAGACTAAAAGCAGCTACTACCTTATTTCAAAGGTTTATACATTTACCCTCTCTGAAATAAATATATACAATTGCACATTTGTGTTTCTGAACTAAAAAGATACATATTTTAATTCCTAATTATTCACTTAAAATCCAAACCCATGGGTATAATGACTCAGTTTCTGAGGGTAGCTGAATTCATGTCATTCTGTAGTCATGGTATACTGCCAGCCTAAAGCAAATGCTCCTAGAATTTTTTTCTATTAGGTGGGAGCATGAGACCAGGGGAGTTTTCAAACAAACAAACAGCAGGAAAACAGGAAGTGAATACAGTTCCATCAGTTGTGGCAGACATTCTGTTAACAAAAAACATCTCTTATTTCCATTAAGATTAAATACTAAGACTTTTTGCTGTCATTTATGTTTACATATGATTTGATTTCTGTACCAAACATAGATTTCCTGATGCTGAATAAAGAGACCATTGTCACCATCTTTAGCACTGCATAATACAGAACACGTTCCAGACCCTGCCAAAGCTACTGTAGATGCCACAGAGCCAAACTTCCCTTCCTCACTCCAAGGGGCAGCTTCCCTTCACTGCCCATGACCTGCAATAGACGGCTGCAACTCAAAGCACTTGTTCCTCTAGGCAGTACACAAAAAGGGAGAAATGACATGCTGCTAGCAGTTCTGTCTCTAGGCAATGCAGGTAGCCTCCTCCGTCAGAAGATACCCCAGACTATGATGTTTATTATTATTATTTTTGTAAAGTAAGCTATTAATCTTGTTTTTACTACACAAGCAAGGAAACTGACAAGGAAAGATGAGATTCTGAACCTGTAGCTGTACAATTCAATGCCACATAAATCACTAAATGTCTGTTAGTTATAAATTCTATAATGTCTGTGTTTTGTTTTTTAAATTTGCTCTACACACTTGCTGATTACACAGTTATCATTTCTTGGCAACCAGAAGTTTAATTCACCTAACACACTATTTAATAAAGAGACTTATTAAAAATCTTCTGCAAAAGAATAAATAATAGCATAGTATTTATTATAGGAAAGTCAGGTTTTTTTACTAACTGGAAAAGATGGTACAATGTATCAATTGAAGGATAACAGAAAGCAGTAATATAGGAAGACAGAGAAACTGAGAAACTATGCATTTTAGTTAGTATATTCTTCTCTTAATCTTTTATATTTGCCAAAGCCTTATCTGCTACTTACGTTTAAAGTGTCATGAAAATTATAAAATTACATTTTCATTTACCTATTTAAAGAAATCTCAATACTGCTTGGTTTTCTATTAGAGATGCAATATTCAATAGAATATTAATAACACCCAACTCAAATGAGTGTGGAAAGTTGCCAGCCACACTTATTCAACTTGTTTCCCACAGTGAGAACAATGCCGGACTTGCATTATGCATAACATCTATGGCTTGCATACACACAAAACACTACTTTTGTTGTGTTAGGGATTTGCTTGGATGTCTGATGTCAAACTTTATCTTCAAAGTTTCACAACCATCATAACATTGCCATAGGCCAAAACCAAACCACATAAAACAGAAATTGGCAGTTATAAAAGAGCTTTCAGGTCTCACTTGGCAGCTCTTAACAGGGGGAAGGCACTGAGCACCTAGAAATATGTATCTATTTACATGGCTCTGTTGCAAGCTGAGATTTCAGCCTTTGATCACTGGTACTCTAAAATTCATAAATCTTTATTTCACTGTCACAGAGCATACTAATAAAGTCCCTGACTACATAGTCTAAATTTACAAAGACCATGATGCCATTAAGGGTCCTGCATGCCTGACTTTATGAAACAAACAACCCAAACACTTAGTGTCAGAGAATTTGAAGTTGGCAAGAATATTTTTCTTTTCACCTGTGAAACATCCCATTCTCCTATCTATTTCCTAAGTCTCTACATCAGCCAAAATTTTAGTCTTCATACATATACAGACGTTTACAGTAGAAACAGCCCAATGAACTTCAGTCCAAATCTAAATGCATTCATTAATCCAGTCTTGTAAATCAATATTCAGGTTGCTGTACCTTTAGTACACCCTCCATGCTTAAGTAAGAAGTACCACTAATTGTACAGTGAAAAGGAAGCCTGGCTGACTAGACATGATGATTTTCTTCAAGAAAACTGTTTGCAGAATGAAGTGGATAAGAGTTACTTATCCATAAATGAGACTGCAATTAAATTCTATTTAAAAATTAGTATATAACTTTAATAGTATAATTTGACTGTTACTACTATTATGCCTCTGAAAAGTAATACTTTCTGGAATTGCACTCTGTATCTCGACATATAATTCATGCATTTAATTTTTAACATGCCTGTTATACTAAAGTAAAAAGCCAAATGACAACTACTGAACTAGCCCCCTAATTAATGTCATTTCCAAATGTCATACAATCTAAAGAAAATAACTGCTGAGCAAAAGTTTCACTGTGGCCCCTAATCTTGAGAAAAACAAACCCTCTTACCGTATTGATCCAATCATGTAGGGCTGTGCCAGCTGCACTACAATAGCTCCACTCCCAAGCTGGTGGCACGTGTATCCAGAATCCCAGTCATAGTTTTTTGTGTCTCCATTCAATAAGGCATTGCGACTGCGACTTACACCCTCAATCACACTGGCACAGTCTGCAATTGTTGCAACATTTTCAGTGGGAACTGTGAATTAAAAACACAAAGATGACAGACATACAGTCAGAAAACAGTTCAGATGCCAATGGTTTTTATTTCTGGAGAAGAACTAGAAAAAAAAAAAAAAGAAAGAAGATATGATCAACAGAAGGAAATTTAACTCACATAACATGAACAATGAACAAGTGATGAACAAGTGGAACAGAGAGTTTTTATAGCACTGATTCCAGAATAGTTTGGGAAATTAACAGATGGATTTCAGTATTGGTGATACGAAAGCACACTTTTAACACAATTGAGAAAAAATATCTTGTCCAGCAAAACTTCAGAAATTTTGAAATAATTTTTTCCTGTTTTCCTTATGAAACCTCTCTCTACTACAATATCCGAAAATGGCTGAAGCATAGCACTATCATCTCTCTCTGCTCATAAAAAATTCCTAAAACCACCACTTTACTATTCTAGAAAACTCCTGATTCCCCTATTACTGAAAAGAGGCACTCAATATTTCCCAGATTCTTATGGGGGAGCAGGTGTTAGACATTAGAAGTACTTCCTTGGGAACAATCTGGATAAAGCGAAGGCTAACAATGCAAACTAAGAGTACTGGCACTGAATTAAAATTTGCATTGACTTCCTTTTCTTCTTCTCCTCCCTGGGAATAAGGGAACTTATTTGTGTATTCATTTTATATAGGCTTTAAAGCATCTTCTACATAGAGCTGTTTGGTTTTTTTATAAGAAGAAGAAGCTATTGCAATCTTTGTAAAAAACAAAACGAGTAGAAGATAGAATAAAAATCAATGCTCATGTGGAGACTCCATGGCACATTCCAGACACCCTCCAAGCTATCTAAGTGACTAACTGAATGTAGTGCAGCTCAGTTCATACAACACTTTGCCTGCGTGTCCTCTGACCATCATCCTGCTCCTTCTCACATTTAGATTTCTGAACTAATCCATGACCCTGCTAGGCAGATGTTACCCTGATTACTCAAATTCCTTACAAACTGTACAGAAACTGCCTTGGTGGATTTTTAATATAATTCTGTGGTCTTCCCTAAAACAGCTAATTAGAAAGTGACTGACTAATTGAAGTGTGCAGAATGTGCCATCCTGTTCTTTTTCTCTAGGGGGTCTGCCACTCCCTGTTTTGAATGTTCATTATCATCTTTTATATAGGCTTGATAAATTTATTAAAAGTACCATCTGGTACTCAGTTCTGTGCTGTATTTTCAAGTCTTTTGGTTGTCTTCCTTTTTCCCATTAGAATTTCTGTTTCAATTTAGGTCACTTATTTACAAATACAAACTGTCAAAACCAACAGTCTTGTTTCTAATTTTTTTTTTAAATCCACCAGCTATCCAGTAACCAGCTTACAGTAACCAATATTGTCAGAGAAAAGAGATTACAAATACAAAAATTGTTGGGTTTTTTTTTTTTCCTACTGTACATGCAGCAGTTTTTGGCTGAAAAGTGTGATTTGTTTTTATGGAACAGAAAATATGTGTGTTAGCAAAGCAAACACATTCCGTAAGCACACAAAAGGAGAAGATGATTGAGGTTACAGGACAGCAGCATCAAACATTTATGAAAACTTACTTTCTTGTCTCCTTGTCTTATGCTGCAGTATGGAGCGATGAAGAACGGGCAGTATATTTAATTCCAGCAACACTATTTTTATAAAGGATTGCAATTTTCAAGAGATGGCCTAAGGGTCATCTATACTAACTATATTTTAAAGATAACACAGATATGTTACTCAACTGACCTTAGAGATCTTCCAAGAATAAATGTATCAAAAGTGTGCTGTAGCCCCAGTCATATTAGTTTATCACTCCCTAAGCTTGTTTCTCTTACTTTGTCTTTTTAGCATACTTTTTCATACTTTTTTTCGTAAGAATTTCCTTTTCCCCTGAAGCACTCTGAAAAAAAAAAAGTTAATGCTGCTGCAGTCAAGTGGCTTCCATGTCTGAGTGTAGACTGTTTCCTTTCATCTCTCATTCTGGACAGGTCAGCTTTTGCTTTCTGTCCATCCATTGTGACTTCACTACAATGCAGGTGGGTGGGGAAATGAAAGAAAATCCTCAAATAACTTTTTGCAACACAGGAAGGACCAGAACAAAGTGGGTGTTTGTACTGGTTCACAAAACCAGCCACTAATAAACCTTAAATAAATTATGAAAATAAGTATACAGGGAGACAGCAGATCTACTACATAGTCTGATTTTATAGGAAAGCAGCAATTTAAAACATTATGGACTGTTTAATGTATTTCTACTGCTCCCTAGGCAACAGTCAAAAGTTCTCAGCTTATGCATAATTATTGCAACTGTTCATTTTAGTGAATTCTCTTAAGGCACTACCATTGGGAAGAAACTATAAACAAGAAATTATACTAGAAGAAACAAATTTTTGTTTTAGTTAGTATGAAGGAGTGATTTTCCTCTTATGATTGCATCTGTTAAATGTTCAGCTTCCAATCACTCCATTTTTAACTATAAAATTGCATTCCTTCTCTACTTGAACATCTACTAAGCTGATAAAAATTTCCTTTCTAGCTGGTTGGAAAATAGAAAGCTGAGACTAAAGAAAAAGAGAATTAAGGATGCAAAAATTATTTCAGAGTTTGATTATATTGTATTAAAAAATTAAAAGGGTATTAGGCATTTTGCTTTCATTATTTTCCACATGACAAAAGATTTGTTAAGTTTAATCTTTATTCAATATATGAATTAGCCCTCTTTATTTGCTACATGGTAGGAAAAAAATGAAATCTACAGACTTTCAGTTAATTAAAAGTACAGCCACTCATCATGTCTTTGATTCCACATATTCTTTCTTATTTTCTTGAGTTGAAACTTGATGATGAAATTATTCCATTTAATTTAAATCTTCAATCAAATTATTCAAAGAAATCAAGAGCTCAAAAATATCAACTTCAAACAAATATCAACAGTATTTTCACCTGTTTCAGTGAAAAGCTTTCTGCAAGCCATATTTAGCTGGAAAAGAAAACCCCACCAATATGTGGTTTTGTCCAACTGTCAGAAATTGTGTTAGAAAAGCTTCAGAGAAGGCTGATTTTTCACTTGATACATGCTACAGCTCATGATTCCTAATCCAATAAATTAGAACAAAACCATTCAAGTCACTAGAACTGGCCATACTTTTCATTGCCAACTAATTGGCTACTACAGGGCTCTTTTCATTAAGTATCATGTCTGCAGAAGGCTTTCAGAAATATCAGTTGTTTCAGAAAATGTGCATCCCTCCTTATGGCACTGAAAACAGATAAAAGGATAAAAAAAAAAAGAACTGGAACCGTATAAACAGATCTCTCTCAAAATCAACGATGTGGCTGCCCTTTCTTGCAGAAAGTGGAAAAAAATTCCCTGCAGTATTTAGATTTTTCTTCAACTTTTCATAATTTCCTAAAGCTATGGCTGCAGCAGAGCTGACTTATATTGCTGGGTAAGCCTGCATTGTTTTGAAGAAATGTGAACCTTTTTAAAAGAGGAAAAACAAAATATGATAGCTTTGCATGGAGTCAACATTAAACTAGACAAAAACCAGCATCTCACTGCTTCCTTGGGGAGAGAGAAAGCAATCTTTCACAAAGCTGATCCACACACTAGGAAACTGATATGACTGATTTCTCCCTGTTATACATTCGGTTTTGTTTGTTCTTTATCTTTTTCTAAATAACTGCCAGAGTAAAAGACAAGTGAATATTTATTTGTATCATTTTATTCCTTTTAAAACAAGTTCTCCTAAGGCACTGAACAGTACACAAATGAAGGTTCACAATAATTCCTAAGCACTGAACAGCATTCCCCAGAGGCTGACCAAGGACATTCCAGTATTTTACATCCGTCTTCTGCTCTTTCAGTCATTATTCACTGTTCTCTCTTTCATGTGTAATGTACAAGTTACAAGACAGTCTGATAGGCTGAGACAGACTACAGACTGACCCTACTTTGTGGAAAAGTCATCCACATTGCACTCCCAATGACCTTCACCAGCCTCAAAATGAGACAGAAGGCTGGTCAAGCCCACATAATCCTTGACCCTCAGCACTGAGTAGTGGTTAAAGGACTGAGGTTATCAATTTTATTTTTTCTCATTTGAGGCAGAAAAGAGGAATTTTTTTCCTTTTTTAAGGTGGGTAAAAAAACTCCCAGAAACCTAAAGGGGGCTCACACAGAAGCAGTCCTTTAACTGCTGTTGTAACTTCTTGCCAGTGGGCAGACTAGAACATTTTACAATACATCACATGACAACAGGTATCGCTTCCAAAGGAGTATGTCTCTCACTTGTGAAAATATTCTTTTGTTTTGGATTCTAGATTAAATATTAATCAATATTTAAAGGTTAAAGACCATTCAAAATTTCATAATAATCAAAATTTTATTATAAGCAAGCAGTATGATTGTGAGATTAAAAAATATTTGCATCCTTGTTAAATTGAAGAAATATGCTAATATCATGGATTTAATATGTAAAACTATTAACATTTAGCGATAATACTATGCCAAAAAGAAAAATATATCTCAACCCTAACATTTGCGTTAGGGAAATAATTTCATATGATTACATTCTTTTTTGTCACCTCATTTCACAAGACAACAAACTGTAAACCCACACTTAAACACCTGACAGTGCTATAAAGAGCATTTTCTGCTACTTTTGCTTCAAAATTGCTACTCAGATACCATTAGGTCATGTCAGTACCACATCCAGTATTGTACAAAGTAACTGTATAAATAATCTTCCACATTAACTTTCAATTGTAATATGTCAAGTTAGTAATTTTTCATTAAAACCTTGTATGCAAAACCACAAGAACATAAAATTGTTGTTATTGTGAAAGTGCACTTAATTTTTATTACTTATTTACCAGCCTTCTAATCTTCACTGTACTACGACAGCCATTACATAGTACTATGTATCAGGAGTAATATATCTGATAAATTCACTTATACAGTGCTCTGATTGAGTTGAGTATCTTTCACAAAAATTAAATAAATAATTACTCCAGTCTGTATATAACATCTCTAATCAAATACCACAGAGGCCTCATTTCTTTGGAATGAGTTTTTAAATGACAAAGTCTTCACATCTTGTTTTCAGTGTTGTTTTGGTAGAAGTAGAGGTCACAAAGTCTTTTTGAAAGGACCTTCTAGCCCTCAAGGGCTGACCAATACTTCATTTTTAAAATAAAACATGGTATAGAAACAGCAGCTGTGTTTGTTCTAGCCTAATTTAATATTGTATTTAATATCATATGGGATAAGTAATGAACTCAATGAACTGCTTTTCAAGGGTTTAAGACAGAAGTTTCTCTACTCAGTCAAGCTTAAAAGCAACCTACTCTGATTACTGCACTTTCATATATTTAATTGGTTTTTCCTAACTGCTTTCAATTCACTTTATCCTATCTGGTCACTTCAGAAACAGAAACAAAATTACAAATCCTCATCAGAGCAATAAAATAAATCTGTGCCATAGGTACTCATACTGAGTTTTTACACAAGTAGACCTTGGGCTGACAGTCTGCTTGATCAGAGGAGCAATACAATGTGGCACCTTATGGTAATCATCACACTGAAAAAAAGCATTAAATAGATACAATATCTTCTTGCTGGATCAAAGATGCTAAGAATATTTTTGAATTAGCAACACTGATGGCTAAAAATTCTGATGGAACAGCCATAGGTGCCCCTGCTCCATTTCACAACTAGACTGGCATCAAGTTGTCCCCAAATCTTTCCATTTTTATCCTTCTCACCATAAACTCTGCAGGGTCATGTATGCAACTGCTGGTGCCTCATCAACAGTTGGAAGACTATCCACATCCCACTTTCAATTAACTACTCTCTAAATTCTTGCTTTTAGTTTTCTGTCAACTGTCTTGACTAACACCCCGAGACCTACAGGGCTCTCCTTACTGTTGATCATTTCAAATGAGTTACAGATACAACAGCTTGACTGATCCACACTGAACAACATCAAAGCTGCCCTTGATTAAGAATCACCTTAACACCAGAAACCCTCACTATTATGCTGCCCAAACCCTATTCACCTGTAAGATTCTACAAAAATATTCTCAAAAACTGAGAATTTTTAATAAAGCCATATAAAGTCTCCATCCCCTAGATTACCTTTGAAACTTAAGAAATGTTAAAATAGATCATTTTGTCTCACCAAAATAATCACTCAACCAGAAAAAATAGTCTATGAAAGATGAGTCACTTACAGTATAAGTTTACTTACACAAACATGCACAGATTCACTGCCTTGCCTACTTATAATCAAACAATCTTTGTGTTAACACTTAAAAAAATTTTTTTAAGTCTCAAATGCAGCATTTACAAAATAAGTTTGATAATCTGAAATAAAATACGTACAAATATTTATACACACTAACTGATTTTGTATGAAGTTTCCAAAAATTCATAGCTGGCAGTGTTAACTATGAAATTCAACTCAAAGGTCTTATCAAATCTGAAACACTTTGTTTCTCTGCCAACTAGCTTACTGAAGGGAGATGTTTTCTTTTAACATAGTTATTCCTTACTTCTTATTTTATTCTGTAGTCAATGGCAAATGCAATGCTACTTGCACACTACATAAAACTTGACTTGCTTTTGTATAATGCACGGGGAACAGGTCTTTGTTTTCAATGGCTAAATATTATAGTTTTCTCAGAAAAAAATTTAAAGTGAATGTGTCTTACTAAAAATTTTCCTCTCATCCTATTTTGACAACTGTTTTTTCTTCCGTCATGGGTAGATATTTAAAATTTAAATATTTGTTTGAAACCAGCATGAACTCTGAGAATTTTGCTGAAATTCTTTATTTTATGCCATAAGTAATAAACTGTGGGAAATCCCACCTAGACAACTACAAAATACTCTCTCTCCAATGAACTTCAGGATCTGACTTTTGTGAACTTATATGGATGAAAGCACAGAAATCATGTCCATTTGAACTATTTAAAAAAATCTATATTAGGTCTTTCTGTGACACATTTTATCATTCAGTACCATTGGTCTGTTGGGGATTTCTACCTTAAGTAACAAAAAGGTACTTAAATCAGTGTTATATAAGCTGCCCAGAGCTAAGAGAGCTCCATCAGCGTGGTATTCTGAGAATAATAGCAGCATAGCCAATAAAATGTTCTGCCATGGCTAAGCATGTCTATGACTCTTTGGGGGGAAATCAACACACGAGAGTTTACTTTCAGCAGTTGTAACCAGGCTGTATAAGAGGCCCTAAATGTCCAAATCCATCATCACTACAATAAATAGCTGTGCTTAGACCATTCTTGTAAGAGAATTCAGGCTAACCTACTGGGAGACATGAGCAACCATCTTGTGACATGCTAAGAAAAATCACATTGCCAGCACTGACTGACTCAGCTACCAGTGGCTTTGACAGCAGTGGTTGATTTGAATTTCAGCATTCCTGCAGCATCATTAATTAATCCACAGTACTAGAATTTCATAGAAGTTGTAAGGACTAGTCAAGTAATTCTATGCTTACAACACTGTTTAACTCAATTTAGTGATTTCTGGATGGAAACAGAAGTAGAGTGCCAGCTTTAAAAGACAAGTGTTTACAACAGTTAATAAAAAAGGAAAATGGTTTCATCTCTTACCTATCAGACCTTTCTCAAGAGTAAAGGATTTGTTCGTGAACATGCATTCAAATGCCACAATATGGAAAACTTTGTTCACTGTGTTGTGGGTCCCAACAATTCGAATATACCTACAGGGAAAGAAAAAAAAGGTAAACAGCATAAGTTAAACACAATCAACTTCTGTACACTTAAATATAATTGATTCAGTTAAGACTATAATCTGCAGACTCATAAAAACTGAGTAACTGTTTAATAAAAAGGAGTAAAAAAGAGTATCAATTTCATAGCAGGTTTGCATCTAGTCAGGATGCTGGCTCCAGTGCAATTTAAGAAGAAAAAAAAACCTTTAAACAGAAGTGGAATCTGTTAAAAATGTTTCTGGATTAATTTGCCAAGACAAGCAAAATTAGGGATCTTCTGTTTCAGAAATGGTTTATTAGTGCAAACATGTGCTCATGGAGGTTTGAAACAATAATAGTAATAATAATAACAAGAACATCAGTAATAATCATCAACCTTTTACCAACGAATTTTCAGCACTGTAAAAGATTTCATACAGCCAGGACAAACCCAAAAGATGAGTCAGGCTTTTCTTCAAAAGTCAAGAATTAATTCAATTTTATTAAGACTCTTTCTAATTCTAACACTGGATGTACAGGATATCAATCTCTGCTGGTGTATCTTTTATTAAGAAGAAAAAAACCCTCATTCAAATATTATGAAACAACTACTCTGGGTTTCATTCCTGGTGGTATAACTTACATTTCTACACTCCAATTGCAAATCAAATAGAGCTGCTCTCAAACATTGTGACCTATTCACCTGCTGCATTACCCTGGAGGCTTCACCTTCCATAAACAACCACTAACCTTGGTTCAGTTTGATTCTGCATTTTCTGAAGAGATCCAACAGTTCTTACTATAAGTTCTGAAAAATCTCAAAAGGACTATTGTATACCTCTCAATAAATGCTGAACAAGCAACCAGAAAACTACTAAACCAAATACCAGTTACTTCACAAGATGGGTTACCCATGCTTGCAGAAAGCTTTGAATGGATTTAACTCGTTTCAATTAACAACTATCAGAATGTATGAATCCTAAGCAATATTCTTGGTCTTTCATGCACATGGTATAATTATATTTCTAACTTAACCATTCACCAACAGCATAATTTTGGCTTGTGTTCTTCATCAGACCAAGTTGAGAAGATACACAGTATCTTTTCTGAGATTCTCTTTTTAACAATAAAACAACCATCATAACTATTTACTGTGCTAATACTCAACCTCCAAATTTCATTTAGAAATTATTTTAATAATCATAACTTTGCACAAAGAATGATTTTATATAACTCACAGATCAACCAACTATCACAGTAGCAAATATCCTGAAAGTCATTCTATGTAGGAAAAATAAAGTTGCAAGAGTGGAGAAAATATTTATTATTCATAAAGAAGATGAGCCTGTGTTTTAAGAACAAAGCAGAACATAGCCCTTACTCTGTAGCCATGCCAAGTGCCTGCAAAGAGCATTGCAGGAATCTTGGTTGACAATCAGGCAAACAGGAGGTGTTTTCCCAGACCTGACCATGTGAACCAGCTGAGTTTCTTTTTATGAACTCATGAACTTTGAACCCTAAACACACAGGTAATGTCCAAAATTTGACAACAGTAGACTGATCTGTTCCCTCCAGCCTCAGAAGCACAGAATTCAATTAAACAAAGGAATGACTGTGGAATATTTTGAAGTGCACATGGAGGCTGGCTTGCCATAGAGACTCCCTTGTCTCTCCCAGGCAAGGAAAGTATTGATTGAGTTGTGCTGCTTGGACGAAATGCACCAGGCAAACCAACAGAGTGTTACTAATGGAGATGTTCTTTGACATCCTTCAGTTACGCTTCCTTGCATTAAAGAGCTTAGAGAATAAACAAAGTAACAAGATTAATAGGAACACAAGAAACTGCTTCATAATTAGCTTTAAAAGCTAATTTACTTAGATTTTTTTTTGTGTTATAAAATTGTATCATTAGAGCAAACTTCTTGGTTGTTTGTCCAGAGCAACTAGAAGATCAAATTCCTATCAGCAACAAAGCAGGTTCAAATGACACAAAGTTATCTATATTTTTTTGTGATTGCAGAGTAAAAGAATCACAATCCAATGCCTAGACTAGCTCCGCTGTCGATGGACTTTAGACTCAACTGGTAAGACTGGAAGACAGAAAAAAACCCTGAATCATTCTTTAAAGAAAAAAAACTTCATCAATTTGTGGGGTTTAAATGAACTTCTGTAGCAGGTAAACAGGAATGCAACAAGAAATTTTTGGCCCTTACTTTTATTTTCTGGGCCTTTTTGAGAATAATGGATACTGATAATATATAAGTACTCTAAGAATTTCTTTCACAGACTTCTTTAGACCCAGAGAGTCAAGCTACACATGACCATAAAATTCTCACAACAGGAATATCAGAAAAATGTGATTGGTGGAATTTTTTCCCCACTACCAAGAAAATTGTTTTGACTATAGGAAAGCAGCATGTTATACTGGATCTTGGTAGAATTTTAAACTACTAACATTTGAATGGACTACCTGGGTTGATTCATTAGGCACCTGCATAGTAACATCTCTCATTCATCCCCCATTTTTCCCAGAGCAATTCTTCTCATCTATATGAAATTATGAAATCAGTACTCTGTTATGACTACATATCTGAACAACTAAATGACGTTTCACTTCTGCACTTTACGTTTGTAAAGCTGACACATATAATTTGGATAACAGCTGCTGCAGATCACACCCCTGATTCTGCTGGGGATACCCTTGAGGACTATGAACACCAAAGCTCAGCTGCCTACATCACCACAGCAGTGCTTAGAACACATGTGTCAAAGCAAGAAAATATGCATACTCTAGGAGTCATTTTAATCCTTCATTATAATAACAGCAGAAAGATACAGACAAACTCTAAAATACATTAAGCACAAATTCCAATCGCTTGAGAATATTGAGACAGAAGACTAAATAAACGGAGGGAGTGGAAATTAACAGGTATTATGCACTGATATCCACTCTTCAGTTGCAATCAAAGCAACTTAGAATAGCAACAGCAAAATCAAAGAACTAAATCTAATACTTACAAAACACGCTCTTATAAAAGTGGCATTTCATTTTCCTTTGTGGAGCATTTGGTATGAGACACCAGTGCCAGAATTACTGCATACTTTATACCTCCTCTAACTGCTTAGAACCACTAACATTCACATTCTAATCACTGCCACAGAGATGCATGAGGCACAGCTCAACACACAAGGGCATTAGAAGATTCTGTGTTTGTTTTTTAGTGGAAAAGGAAACAGTGTTATTCAACACCATCTAAACTCCATTTATTGACAACTCCCTAAAACGAATAATCCTTCAGACTCACACAGCTGAATCAACAGACCTGTGGCAGGAAGATAGAAAAAACAAGGAAGAAAAATCTATTGCCAGCATTAAATCGTGTGGGAGAACAGTGGACATAAATAAATACATAAAATAAAGAATTAAGCCAGAACAAACATGAAAAGCATATCTGTCTTTTGACAGAAGACAAGTTTTCCTGTACTGAGACAGGAAAGTCTAATCAAGTCTATTTTATACCAAAGGAAATCCCTGCTGCAAATATTGAAAACAACAGTGAAAAATCAAATAAAACACTTAAAAAAGACAAAATCATTGAACTCCAGCAGAAAAAGTACATCTAACACCACCAAAGCCTGGACAGTAACAAACATTTTCACCTTGAAAATACAACCAACAGTGAAGCAGTTTGAAAACACAAGACATTTAACTTTGTAATGTACCAGAATGTGTATGCAGGTATTTTATGCAGGGGCATAAAAATATGACTAAAAATATTGGTACATAACACTTAAACAGGACATGTAATTATTTGTGTACCACATGTAAGCAGTATGCCAACCAATCAACCAATGTTTCTCAAAGGATATAACCAAATTAACATTGATGTTATTTGGAACATAAGTAACACTTGCATAATGTGATAATATGTTGTGTATTCCATACATAATAATCTGTAAGAATAATAAGTTTACAAATGCTTTGTTCTTTTCTAATGGCTTCCAATTTTTATGTCTTTAAAACAGAAAAAAACCCCTATTTCAGATAAACTTGCTTTAATCTCCATCTTCACTCTGTATACATCTCTAGTTCCAATGAAATCCTCAAATCTGAACTTGGTTCACCTGGTTTTACTTCAGATCAGACCTCAACCCAAAACAGCTCAATTTCCTAGAACCTTTCTATGAGTAGAAATCTGCAATTACACCTGATCTCATAATGGACTTCCACTATCAGAATACAAAATAAAACATGAGAAGATATTAAGATTTGGATGTCATGAATTCTGTACTTAAACTATATTCCTGATTTGAGTTTGGAGACAAGCACAAATTAAATATCACCCCCACTTATCTTTATGCCATCTCTACTGAATACATTAAATGAGACTCTAATACATTCAACTGTATAGAAAAAAATAGTTTTAAAATAGAGAGGAAAGTATTTTTCTTCAGAAAGTCTAATTCTAGAACAAACTGGACAGCGAGATTCAGAGAACAGACACGAGCTGGCTCTGCACACTTTTCATACTGGTGTGACACAAAGCCAGACTCTTTTCAAAGTGAACCCCATCTTAGGACTCATTTTCTTTGAATCTACCACACTACATCCTCATGTGGTTTTATGACTTAGGATCAATTTAGCTTCAAAGTGCTGTTCAGTGAAATCTGAGAATGTTTTCCATTTTCCTCAGCTTCTCATGCTCCACCAGTCTGTGAATTTAGCATGCAATACTTATTTCTTGCTTCAATGACACTTCAGTAAGTGCTATCTAGATCTAGACTAAAATCAGACTATAAACAATATGACAAAGAAATACCTGAAAAGTATAAGAAAAAAGTGAGGGATGATAGAAGGACAGAAGGAAGGAAAAGAAAGATAGATTGATTTCAATCTGCATCAAGGTTGCTCAACAGAGAAATAACTGAAGTTTTGACCTGTGCTTAAAAAAGCAAGGAATTTTGGAAGATATATATAAAATTTTTTATTTAGCTCTTACATCACAAAAATCTGCTAGACAGTGGTAAAAAAGGGTGGATTTTTAAAAAAAGTCCAAAAATTATTTTGAAAAGGAGGCAATTATTGAAAGAATCCTTTTTATATAAGTTTTTTTTGGATGAATCATTACTAATCAGAAACACAGTTATTCCTGATATTTGAGCTCACAGGCATAAGAGAATAAGAGAAGACCTCCATGGCTCTCAAAAGGGGGTCATAAATGCACATGAAGAATTAAATGTTAAAAAAACGTAAAGACTCCTAACAAACTAACCAACAAACAAATAAACTAAATGCTCAACAACTAATTAAACCACTACCCCTTATCTAAATAGTATAACATTTTACTTACAGAAAAATACATCCAAGGATATATGCAAGAAACCTTACCATTCATTATGTTAAAATTATACTGGAAAACTACTAAACAACATTCAAATGAAATCAGCTAAGTACTGGTAACTTAATATAACAACATAATAAAAATGACTGATTATATATTTTACATCAATATTTTCATGATTTGAAAACTTGTACCTACAAATACAACTCCTTGTAGTTGCAGGTGGTTAGAAAATTGATGCAAAGTATTGCTGGCTCAATTTTAAATTTGCTACTCAGCTCTGGAATGCTGAAATATGAGGTAATTCATTAAGCAAAGTATGTCTCATACATCTTTAACATTTATGATATGGCACGTAGTGTGACTTTTGAAGTGCTGTCTGAACCTGGGACAAGAATGCCTTTGATATCTGAACAAGCTTTGGTTCCTTAACTAAAACTGTGATCATACAACTATTTAACCCCAGTGATACACAGATTTACAAACACCAGCCAACAGTAACTGTATCACAAGAAACATCAATTTGAATTGTTCAACATTAGGAGTAATGTTTGTAGGAAAAAAAACTACTAAAATTTAAAAAACTCACGAGTAATGTCCCACCAAAGCAGTGGAATGTCAGTTCTGACTGCTTTGGTGTTTCTTGCTAACATGAAGAATGCAACATCTGTTCTGCTCCTGATAACACGTAGCTTAACCAAACTTTTAAACTGTAATAATTCTTCAGATGGATTTTAGAAATTATTAATGAAGACTGAAAGTCACATGAAATATATATCAGATACTATGAAAGAGAAGCCTCATTGGAAATTACAAGACACATTTTTCGTGTTTGTGAAACAAATGTCAGATGTCAGACCGAACAGTGAAAGTATCAAATTTCTAAATTCACCAAGTTCTGTCTTTTATGAGAAAAATCTCACATGATATCCACTAGCAGTATCATCTGCTCCACATATATACCATCACTACCTCAGTTTATCAGTGTCTCTAAACTTCCTTGCTTATACTTTCCAGCATATTCAAGACCCAGCTCTCAGCTACTGCAGGCCTGAACTAAGCTATAAAATAAAGGACAAAAGAAATATTATTTATGGGACTATTCATCAAACACAGACAGTGCAGCAGATTCAATCTCGTAAGCTTCATAGGTCTAGTTCTTTTAAAATCAAATCGTGTTTTACTGGAAATAATTGATGACACAGTGAAAGAAGATCATAAATTTGGATTACAAGTAGGTGGTCTATATTAACCTGTACAAACACTCCTACACAGCTCATCAGCAATGAGATGGGAAAAGAGAAGGGTAGTGACTTCCAATATATGTACACAAATAATAAAATATCCAGAAACTCAAGTTCATGTGAGAATAGTTGAATATGGTTAAAGACAGAGCATTTAAGACAGACAACTATTGTAATAACTTCTTGTTCTCACTGCTTCTCTTTCTTCCACCTTTTTTTTGTGGTTTAATTGTAGAGTAGAACCACATGTATCACACAACATTTGCCACATTTCTCTTGCTGATGTAATAAGCAGTAAGAACTGTTTAATTCACAGCAGCACTCTACAGTATTGTACCAATTAAACTGATTACAATGAAAATTTATTCACTGAAACATTGCCATCAGGCTGGAATGGTACACTGAGTGCCACAGCCCCAAGAAAATGTTATTATTTTGTAAAATGTAGTTATTGTTCAACAAAATGAAAATAACTTATGTTTGACATGTTTATGAAATACACTACTAAAACTTGTGAGCAGACCTGCAAAAAACAGAAATATATTGACTGAGCTACTGAATTCAGATCTCTTTCAATTGATTCTTTAACCAAGGAACAATAAGCATTCAAAAAGGTCTCTTCCTGTGGTTAAGCATGTAAAAATATGAAACTGTTTTAAATCTAATTTGACAAATCTTAAAATCACTTTGGGTGCAATGAAAGAAGAGAATAAATGGCAACTAGAAAAATAAAGTAAGGCTTTTCTTCCAAACTTGATTTCTTTTAGAGTGCAATAAAAAGTAAAGTTCTCACCTGCCCAAAACTTCCCTAACACTGAGTGAGCTGCACATAGGTTACTTCTAGGTGATAGTAATCCAGTGGGAGATTGCAATCACTGATGCACTGACCACCTTCTCAAAATGGACCCAAGACTCAAATGGAAGGAATGTGAGAAATGAGGAATATAACTAACAAATAGGGGTTTGGGTACTAATTAATGCAAAAGTTATGTAATTGCTAACCAATGTATGCTGATGTATTTGTTTGTAAAAATGTATAAATAGCATACAGTTTTGATTACTGGGGAGCTACCATTTAGTGCATAACCATCCAGATCCCTACCTGGAGCAAACTAGAATAAAAAAATAGAAATATCTCACCTCCGTGTGTGAATCGACACTGCACAGGTAACAAGCTCATGTTTGAGACAACAATAATGCATATTTGTATCAGTAACAACAACAAATCTGCCTTGATCTTTCTTATTAACGCCTTTCAAATACTTAATAACAGATTCTACAGAGCTTTGAGAGGACATGAAGAAGTCAGTACTTGCCTGTGCATAAAAATTTTGAACAGTTGCAGGATGATTACTTCTATAGTGAAGCAAGCTTTATGGCCATGGAAAAAACCACCAGAGTAATAACTTCCTTCACTATGAACAAAGAATCTCTTATCTGAGAATGAAACAGAGCTTTATCTGGATGCCTATGTAAAGACAGAATGCATTAAGCCATCATCCATTTGGCTATCTATATATTAAAAAGCGCCAAAGAGCAGTTTCATAAACAGTTTCAAAAAGTAACAAACTGCACTGAAAATGCTGAAAGTTGCAAATCAATAGGCTTAGAGCCAAGTTATGACAAAATACAGGATTCTTAAATAATTTAATGATCTACCTAGGATCCTCTAATGTACCAAACTTATTTCTTTTTCATAAATCTCCTCCTTTTTCAATCCAGATGACATGTAGTACTTCTTTTCCAAGCTTAAAGCTGCTTCTGAAGTATTTTCAATACTCAAAAAGGTAATGTATTAGACCTCAAATCAGATAAATCTTGGTATCTTTTCCCTCTACTGTTAAATTTGGAATTATGTTCAAAACCACTCAAATGTATCTCAAAAATTCATACATACATATATATACATAAAGAATATGTGAAGGAGATTTTTTAAGTGCTCTGATCCATCTAAATGCTTAACACAATATCCTTGACACCACCTTCTAAACCTATGTCATGCTTCTATTTTCACCTCAATATTAGCTGGAAGAAGAATTTTGCCTATACAGCACATCTCTAACACTGACAGTGTTTCCAAGATTTGGTTTGACAGGAACTTGTTTTCTTTGACTTCTACTTCTGACTCTTGCTGAATTCACTCAGGTAAGACTTCAAATATGACTCCTCAAAGAAGAAATAAACCACTATATTTGAACCAAAAAGTCAGAAGGAAAAAATATAGGAGAAGATGAAAAAAGAAAAGTAAAACGGATTTCCCTATACTGAACAGTAGGTAAGATAGTGAGAATGAAATTAATGATTTACAATATTAGCTCTAACAATTGTACAGTCCATGAGAAACCTGCAGTTACACATTTGTGTTGGAATCCACTAAACTGGTCTATTTATGTGCTTGTTTCATCACAGCTACCCTCAGGATATTTGATAGCTCTCCACTGTTATTACCTTGTATGTGGTCTTCCCAAAGTGGCTATGAGCATACAAAAGTCTCTCCTATTCGAAATCCAATTAGATCATTACAACATTACATTGGAAAAACAGCCACTGAAAGGCATTAGATTGTATTGTATCTTCCTCAAGCGGATTTTTTCCTCTAAATAACACAATTCTTGCCTCAGTTGTGACAGAAATGCTCTGTGGAAGAGTATCTTTTAAATTAATCTACCATACAGTTACATGAATCTCAGTTCTGTAGACATAAACTCCATTAGCACATCAATTCAATTTTCCTGAATGTCCTGCATTACCTTTTAAACAATCTACTTCACTTTATTAAGCTGATAATTAGAACTCAGTACTGCATTATTTTGGTATGTAACTAAAAGCTAAGTTAATGCATTTTATTCTTATATATGAATGCAGTGAAAACATGTTTCAGGACGTAGCTCTTCGTTACATTTCATTGCTTTATTCCTTGTTGTAACTGATGTCAGTTAGGTGGCTATTATCAGTCTAATAGTACCTTTTCCTCCATAATATTATTATTGTTCTCAGTATAATGACATAAATATCCATTTAGAAAAGGAGGCAATCAATATTATTTATTGCTATATTTTCATTTACTAGAAATTTACAGAGAATGCAAGGCTGTGACTCCCTTCTAGCCTTCATGGAGTAGAACCTTTGAACTTCAGAACTAAGGTTCCCTCCCACCTGACTTTCCTCACCTGGCCTCTCTAACCTTCCTTACCTATACTGAAAGTCAATTTTTCACACTTAATTTTCAGATCTTTTACTCTCCACCTCTCCATTCATGCAATCTTTCCTTCACCTTGGCACCCCATCTCCCTACGTCAGGTTTCCTAAAATAGACAGTGTATTCGATATATTCAAAATGAATCTTGATATACTTAGAATACGGTCTCCAGATTTTAGTGGAAATCAATAATTAACCTGTGTACTTTTCATCATGAAATGACATTTATAAACCCTAATGCCTACATATTTAGTAGGCAATTGTGATATTGATCTACGTAATATATATATTTTGATGTATGCCCTAACTATTTATTACATCTCATCAGAGTTTTCTTGATGTCTTACAACCTCTAATGACTCAACTGCATCAATCCTAAACAAAACTCAAACTTTCTGATTATCTTCTTTATATTACATTATAGTATTAGCTCAGAGAAGGCTGGTCATTGTTTCTATCTAAATATACACAGTTTATTCTAAATACTTCTATTTTCAGATTCTAAACATCAATTTGGGGAAGAGATGCGAGCAGCACCAAAATGCTAGCAAGAGTGGTTTATAGGCTGATTTCCAGGAAAGGAGTCCAGGACTACAGATACTTAGCAAAAATGACCAAAGCACAAGGAAACGAAGTTATGGTAATTTTTATGCTACAGTACCATTGGTTTCACACCTTACATTAAAACACATTACAAGCCTAACAAATAACCCTGAGAATCTCAGTAGCTGAAACCTGCATCCCTACAACTCACCTGCTGTTATTATCCATGGTAGGCAGATTAAAGTTAAAACATGGATGCTTAACTCATGTTAGGATCATGCTTTAATTTTGCTATACATATACACCATAGAAAGGATTTCTGTGTTATCAAACTGCATTTGAAGTGCTCTCTTATACTCAGAGATTCTACTGTATTTGCTAATTTTCCACAAATAAGTAAATAAACCAGAAATACAGTGATTGGACATGAACAAATTTCAGCTCTAATAGTTTTCTATAGCTGGAATACTAAAAATTATTTTCCCAGTGTCTGATTCCATTTTATACATAAAGTCCATACATGAACTATTTGGTGCAAATATTACAACTAGATCCTATATAAGGATGTATGACTATACATGACACGCAATTTGAGCAACATCTAACAAAATGCATAATGCTAAGAGAAGATCAACTAATCTAAGAGACCTGACACGTACATGTGTTTCAGGAGAGATATTTAAACAAAAAGGAAAAACAAAACCATAACAAAATCCCCCACCACAATCAACATAGCAACCCCCAAAACAAGGGAAAGAAGAGAAATAGTAGGAAGAGTGAAGAAAAAAAAAAAAAAAAAAAAAAAAAGGGAAAATGCAGTGAAAATTAATAAATAGGGAGCTCCACATTATTCTAGACCTATATAATTTCAAAACACATTTTAAAGGAACTTGCTTTAAAGTATGAAAAGTAACTAACAAAATCTTTTCCTATACAAATGAGATCTGATTTTAGTGTGACACCTCCTAACATATTTCGTTTCAGACTTCAAAATATTCACCATGTTTTGTGAAAGACAAAAACAAACCAAAGCAATGAGCAAGTACAGCATAATTTTGAAAATATCTTGCTAGGTGTGTATTGTCAATATTAAATAGTAAGAACTCAATGCTCATTTTTATTTTCAATAATTCACTATTACTGCAGAATGTCAGCATTCTAGAAAGCAAACCCTGGATACATGCTTTTAGTTCTGCACCTACAGCTTTGGTTTTCCACCTCTGTTTCAAAGCAATAATATTGCACATACATAAAATAAAAAGGACATCTAGAATGAATAAATAAAATGCAGAAGAGTGCTTTAGTGCACTGCAAGTGAACAGCAGTGTAGGTGCACCTTACTACTGGTATACACCATGTCAGCTTTGCACTGGTGAAGTATATGAATCTGCCTACTCCACACTAAAAAACTGAGCCTCGAAATCACTCACATTCTCATAAATACTGAAGCTAAAGGCCTGAGACACATTTAAATTAGAACTCAAAGTTAAACCTTCATGACTTTTGAAATATTAAACCATCATCAAAAATACATTTTTTGAGGTATTACTTATATTTTATGCTACGATGTCCCTTTTCAGAAAGAGATATTTCAGACCTGTAGTTTAATGAAAGGTCTGGACTTGAGACCAAACTTCATACAAATAAGAAGCTGGAAACATGGTCAACTTTGTGGCCTGGAAGAAGCAGTCTTGTTTTGGCACAAAACCTGAAGTTTAAACCACTCATTTTTGAGTGAGTTCATACACAGCTAACATATCCCTTCCCTTTTAGAACATATTACTTGAAATATTCTCCTACCAATTTTCTTCCATATTTATTAACATTATTGTTAGTGTGTTCACTACAATCACAGTTAAGCTCTGCACCAGATCAGGATAAGCCAAGACCAATTTTTCTGACTATTGGGTGATGAATACTATTGGGCATTTCTTTTTTTAAAATTGTCTGTTGAACATTAGTATTCTCCTCAGTACGTAGAACTCACTTTTATTGATAACTGATAGAGGCTTACACACAGTGTTCTTACTCTATAACAAATTCAGTATGAAAACTAACATTAAACATGTCCCATGCCTTATGAGTATGCAATTAGCAAAAAAAAGCCAAAACCACCTCAAAACTTTTCTGTATCAGATGATTATATATCCTAAAAAAGGATACATTAAGGACAGAAGTTATTAGCAGTAGCCATCATTAGCACACTCCCCAAGCTGAGGACAGAAATGTACCAATCTAACAATGACCCCTGAAGTCCCCACATTTGATATTTTGTTTTAAAATAGAACATTTGGTCTGTGGTCAAAAAATTCAAGCATAAAGTAAAATAGTTTCTACAACTGTATTTGAAAACTAACTGGTGGAGACTATTGCAGGGGGAACAAGTGTTTGAAAACAGTAGCACATCAGAAAGTAGCCCCATAAAACTTTCCATTCCTCTTATCCATTACAGAATACATACATGATCATATTAACTTTATGTCTATGTACATGCATAGACACATGCATGTACACATATATAAACATGCCTAAAAAGAAGTCAGCAAAAAGCCAAAGTTAACAAATAGAATGAACATGACCTATTAGCTCAAAGCTTCAGATTTCAAATTAAGAAGTTGATTTAACATAATACCCATTACAAAGATCCAACAAAAATGCTTCAAAAGCTTGAAATAATAGGATTGCACACCTCATCTGCTCAAGGGCAAACATGAACTAAAGGATGCTCATGTGAGGATGGTTAAAATGGCAACATGTAGTTGATGATTAAAGGAACTTCATATATATTCATGATCTCTGATGTTTCTGAAGTTCAAGGAAGTGAAGGTTACCCCTCTCTGCCCTGAGACATAGGTCAATCAAGTAAAATTAAGATTATTAGATGGGAAGATAAATCATATTTTGATATTATTGCTTTAATATTACACTTTTAATTTTTTTTTTCAAGATTTTTGCTTTCTCTGAAGGGTTTTGTCTGGTTTATTTTACTTTTTTAACAGAAACATGTTAAAAATGTTATTCTGGAGCCAGAATAGATGAACCTTACAAAACAATGCTTTAGTCTCTTCCAAAGAGGAAAGAGGTGCAGAAGAAAGATCCTGAGATTTTATTTAATACCAATAATATTGCCAGTTAATATACACAGCCAATGAATCTGTAAATTACAATATGGAGCAGGAAACTAGCATTTCATATAAGTTAATTATTTGAAATATGCATTTATTTTGATAAGGCCAAAACTCTTACAGAAAACAAATAATTTCCTTTTAAGGGCATCCATACAATGTAACAAGAGATTTAAATTAATATTGAAATCTTAAAATATATGAAAATTTTTCTAAACTTAACACTTGATGAGAACTACAATTATTTACTAAGGATCTGAGCTTTATTTTTATGCACCTCAGTTGGAATGTATCATTTTATGAGCATGCATAGCCTATGAGTTCAATAGTGCAGAATACAATAGAGAATAATGGGGGAAATTTTCAACTACCAATAAGAAATTCTGAAGCAATCTGCCTCCTCCAAATACATACACTAGATTGTGCAGAAATTCCCAGTCACAGAAACAGGATTTAAAGGACAAATGACAACGATGTTGGCATTCCCAATCTCACACAAAAGAGAAGAAGATAATGATTTAATTCCTTTTAACTGTATTGGGTTGGGGTTTTTTGCCAACTTTAAAATATCAATGTTGCTCTTACTCAATTCAGAGTTTCAAGCCCTTTCTTACTTTTTCCTTTATAATCCTTGCTGTGGTGAATTTAATTTTCTTGGCAGTACCAAAACACTGCCTGATCCTAACAGGTTAGCATTGATTGCTCTAAACCAATTGGTTCCTTCATTACAGAGAAAATGAGGTAAAGAGAAAAGGCAGGTGTGCTCTCTCACAATCAGTTGGACTTCAGCACTTGCCCTTCTTCTCCCTCATTAACTAGCAACTAATCGATCAGGAACCTGCCCAGAACTCAGAAAAACTATTCATCACTTCTGACATGCAATGGTTTTAACAGGTCACTCAAGGAAAGAATATTTGAGGTATCTATCTTTAGAGTCTTTAAAGCTCATACAGCTTTTAAACTTCCATCCATGAGAAAGGAAAATGGAAATGTTACACTCCTATATAGTTCCAGTGTAAACCTTGAATCCAAAATAAAATCTGTTAGCTATTTGCCCAATACAACAATTGCGGTGTAATTTTAAGTGTTCTTTATTGTGAAGAACTTCAATGCAGAAAAAGATAACAGCTGGGAGAAAGAGTACAGATGGGCCCCACTCCCTGCTTAAAGCTCATTTTCTTCTGTACTTCCATGGTTGAACAACTTAAAAATTCCATTGAATGCTAATACTAAAGCTTAACACACCATTTTTACCTTCACCTTTTAAAATATTTGGACACTGCTTGTATTTCCAACCATTTCAAATTACTTTTTCTAAACAGTCCCTTTACTGTCAAGCTCCATACTTCATTTGCCCATACAATTGCAAAAGACCCCCTTTACCTTGCTTGTCAAAATTACTAGCTGTTCAAATAACTTTTCAAGAGGAATCATTAAGAGAAGAACCCTTAAGAGTAATCTGTAGTGGTTAGCTCTTATTCTGGTCAGCTATTCATGTTTGTTTCTCTTCTTTCTCTAATTGTAAACGTTGCACAATATGCCCTGTCCTTGTGCTTTCCTCATTAACAAAGATTTGCAACTTCACATTACTACCAGTTTGGAATATTGCTATCAAGTTGATTTCAGGAGAAAAAAAATCAGAGAGATACTGTAATGAACATATAAGCAGGGAATAAGATGTTTTAAAAAGAATGACCAATACACCAACAAAATACCTCAAGAAGAGAACTAAACAGAGCATAAGAGAACAAGAAATGAAGAAAGGGAAGAAGCAGAAGACAACAAATTGCGTGAAGAAATAAAGAGTAGCATCACTTTGATTAGGAAAAAGAAAATTGCAATGAAAGATAAAGCATTACTACTGAAAGAACCAGAACTAACTAGTTTGTCACTTTATGGAACACTGAATAGAAAAAAATATATAAGAAGGCTGCAGAAGGTATAATCCTTTTATTTGCAAATCAGTGTAAAAACCACTTCTCTCCCAGTTATGTCTACTGTCTAACAAATGAAAAGAAAAGGTTAAGGTTATTATTTTGAACAAATCCACAGAAACTAATTGACTGAATCCACAGAACATCATAAAGAAAAAAATCAGGTCTTTTACCTGTGTTCTTTATAATAGAAACATGACATGTGACCAGTCATATTGGAAACTAATTTCAGTTGAAGTTAGAGAAAAGTTTTAGCCATTACATCATATTCATCCCAGACTACTATAACAATTCTTAACTATACAGTAAAATGGAATTTCAAAGTACAAATAAATTAGCTAATACTTTTGCTAAAGGTTTCATCTGCTATGATGACATACAGATTCAGCCTACTTTCTGCTGCTGTTTTTTGCCCTTTTGAAACCTGCGAAGCAGCTGTGAAATCCTGTGTATTACTTATGGGCCATTATTTCTGAAAAGATGATATTGATATGCAGGCACAATCTCCTGTGAAACAAATCAATTTACTAATAGGGTACACTATGTAAAGGGCTATTCACAGGACCTAAGATAGCAGTTTGAACTCTGAATGATGATTTGAGTTCCTCAAGTATGGCTGGGTTATCCTTTGTCATCAAATCACACACAATTGCACATTTATGAGTAGGCAACTAACTGACAGAAACTGGATGATGAGCTTTGCTGTGACTATTTAGCAACACACAGACATTCATACGTCAGAAGAGAAGCATGAGCATGTTCAACAGCAATTTTAGAGACTCTATGATTGTCCAATAATTCAGAAAAATCTTCAATGGTAAAAATACATTCCAGCAGATTTGTCACAATTCTGCTAGAAAAAAGAATTAAAACTTTTACATATTACTGCAGAAAAAAATGCATTAAAAAAACTGCTAAATCAAAGGCTCCCAAATTTTTGATCAGTGACCATTCCCCAAGTTTTCTATAAGTTTTAAACTTTTTGATAACTCCCTTCAGACTTGTCTTCTCTAAACCAGTCAGTCACAAGTTTGTCCATCTTTTCTCGTGCATCAGACTATGCTGCTTCTTGGTGCTGTCTTCTGGACCCTTCACAAACTTTTTAAAGTGGAATTTTCTTTTTCTAATAATAAAATGATAATTCCCTCAAGGGTCCAGAATTAGCAATTCGGAAATGTCTGAACTGAGTGAATGACGCTGATTCATATTACAAGTTATACTCCTGTCTATATATTAAAATAATATTTTTTGCACCAGCAGGTGACATTGCAGTCCTATATCCAGTTTGGCATTCCCTAAAAATTGCAGAACCTTCTGGTGCTGAAGTGCTATTCAGCCATTTGCTCCTTACCCTCATTCTCTAAATCATATTTCTCTACACATGTACAGATTTTTGCCTTGTTTTTAGAAAACTGCATTCTATTTATATTGGACTGTCTCCCCACTTTGTCAAGATCCCTTTTAACTCAAATTTTGTTGTTTTGCATAACTGTGTCTTCTCTCACAGTTTCATGCTATCTGCAAATTTAAGACAAATACAGCCCTAATATATGGAGTAGTGTGGACCATGTGAAAGACCCCATAAAAATCCCACTTCATATCATTATTCCATTTTCTGTTTCTATTTAACTATGATTACAAGAGGTGCTAGTCAAATTTTATATTCACTTTACAATATTTTCCTGTAGACCATGTTCCTCTTGCTTGCATACAGAAATACCATTTTACCAGAAGTTTTACTTACAACAAAATATAACATGTACTGATTTATTTCTTATCCATGCCCTACTTTTCTGCCTCAGAAGGAAACTAAAATGACTGGTTTTGACAAATCCAGTTGAGCTGACAGTAATTCTTTTATCTTCAAGTGCCTACAAACAATTTGGTTCAATTACTTGCTCTAATATTTTTCTGGAAACTGAAATTGTGCTATAAGACACAGTTCCTCAGCTCCCTCTTTTTGCTTCTTTTAAGGATGGGAAAGGAACAAGTTTGGTATTCATTACATATTTTCCATGAATTCATAAAATCAGTAAGTCTTCCAAGCTAATAGGTAAAAGCTGTAACTACTAGTTCAAAAGCTGTTTTCTAAGGAGTAAAAATCAAATTCTGTATTTCTGTAGAGAAATAAAATGGTAATTCAAATATAAATTTCAGATACCATCAGAACAACTTTCTTCCTGGTTCTACAATTACTTATTGTTATTACTAATTGTTAATTCCAAGCATTACTGTCAAGAAATCAGAAGATTACATACTGTAAATTTCAAGGACAACAGCTGATATTTAGAGTTTAGCTTATTACTTATAGTTCCCAATTTGCATGAGATTGTATTGAGAACTTCCTCCTCCCTAACATCACTATTGCTCCTTACAGCCTTGCAGTGAAATAAAAAACGAATTTTGGAATTAACTTTTGCATACCATGAAACCATCTACAGTAAAATTAAAAAAACTTCAAAATGGAAGAGGAAAATTACACCTTACTAAATAATATTCTCTAAGGAGCACAAATCAAGAATATATAAAGAAGTAAACATGATGACATTACTTTTTCGTCCCTTTTTCTTAAAAAAAAAAAAAAGTAATTTGGAAACAGTTTAAATGAAATAAAATATTCAGTGTTAGTGTTAAGACAGGATGTAATCCATAAAGCTAAGCGCTCTTTTCACTAATTTAATCAGATGCAATAGTACCCTTAACAATACACCTGTAAGGGCTTCTCAGAGACTTCCACTGGAAGGCAGAAGAAGAAAAAACACCTTAAGTGAGACAAAAAGACACCTTAATTCTCCTCTTCCCTCCCTGCTAATTGAAAGCTATAGGTCTTCCTATAGGACGGACGGAAGGAAGGAAGGAAGGACGGAAGGAAGGACGGAAGGAAGGAAGGAAGGAAGGAAGGAAGGAAGGAAGGAAGGAAGGAAGGAAGGAAGGAAGGAAGGAAGGAAGGAAGGAAGGAAGGAAGGAAGGAACCCTACAGCTTTCTGAGTTCTTAAGAAGATCCCACTCAAGAGGAAAACCTCTGCAGGTGAATGCTTATCTTACTGGAAATGCACAGAAACTTCTGTTCAACACAGACCATGATAGCATGCTTATAGCTCTGAGAAACAAGTCCACCTTAATTTTTTTTTAATTTACTGACTGAAATCACTGGAAGTGTGATATCTGATGTCTGCTAGGTGTTCGTAAGAATTATCTGTTGTTTTCTATCTAAACTTAAGTGCTATAGAAAATTTTATTTTATTTTATTTATTTTTTATTTTATTATTTACAAAGTCTGTCTTGTCATATCATATATGGAGGTTAAAATAATATAAATAAAAAAATTAAGTGGAAATCTATTTAAAAAAAAATTTCTTTTTCTGAATTTAAATTGGGTGCTGGAAGGCACAAAACCCAAGGGAGACAATTAGTTCTGTCCTGTTCTTCTGTAGTCAAAAAGTAATAATGTTGAGGTAAAATTATGCCGAGTTTTTATTTATTTGAAATAACTGTTTTATAATATGGCTAAATGGGAAGCAAGGAGGAAGAATCTATTGCATTTGTTTGTTTCATGCAAAGACCTATACTTTAATTTTACCATCATTTCAAAATTTGGAGACTTAAGGTAAGGGAGCAGAGAGAAAATCAGCTGTGTCCATAACAATGTCTTATGTGCTTTGCAACAAAACCCTGAGAGCTGCATTCCCACTTTACATAAGTGGTTGCCTGTTTAAAAATGTTTTACAATGTTTTGTACACTTTAGTAACATCAGCCTACCGTGTTAGTAACATATCAGCATGTTTCACATTGGTATTCTTGTACTATTAATTGGGAAAAAGAACAAAACTTAGAAACCTGTGAGACAAATCCTTACCTCAGTATCCCCAAAAATTTATACTCTGATTAGAGATACACTTAAAATCCCTCTAGGGTAGCTGAAGTAACATAGATTTGTTTAATACGTAAGTATAAAGAAAAAAATGCTATGTTTGCTCCTTTAGACATTTTCTGATAAGAATAGCCTCAGAAATAGCAAGGGGCAAGATAAAATCCAATAATACACCTTAGAAAAAAAGTTGAGTGCTTTAGTAAGCTTAATTTTCAAACCTATTATAGCATCCTTTGATGACTGTAATCAGGTAACAGATGAATAAGCACTATTCCACAAGAGAGATTAATTACCAGCTCTTCCTATTTAAAGCTCAGTCATTTTACATTCAATTTTTCTCCATGTGATATACAAATCTTAAAAGAAAGCAAAAAACCATAACATGATTGTAAAATGTTATTTCAGAAACTGTCAGTCTTAGCACTGCAATTCTGGAATTGTGACCAGGAGAAACTTCAGTGTGGGAAGAGAAGTACTTCCATACAGATTTAACTTAAATCCACAAAGACTGTTCAAACCACTTCCAAACAAGTCTTGCAAGGCTGCTGAAGCATCTCCCACCCAAGCTTGTTATACTGGAACAAACACAACACCAGTACACAGATTGTAAACAAAAACGGAAAGAGACTTCACAGCAGGAGTGGACAATGCTCATCATCCTGATCATCAGGAGTGGAAAAGCAGAGGACAGAGGCTTCCAGGCAGGTTTGCAGAAAAGAAGGTGAGTCTGCACTGGGGCTGAGATGTTGCTGATAACCCACTCTGTTCTCTGAGCAGCTCTTAAGTACATATCTTGGAGATGTCCCTGCTGAGTTTTGCAGCAAAAGAGGATTAAAACCCAGGCACTAACTACTGGTTACTAAAAACTAGCTAATACTACTACTGCCCCTCCCATTTTCCCAGTTGTAATTATTAGCTAAATTCAAACTCCCGAAGCAAAAGCTGATGTCTCCTTCTCTCTCTGTACTTGTATACTTTTATTCACTGTAAGAAATAGTCTGCACATTGTTAAATGTAACATCTTCCCTTTGATAAAAGGCTTTTCAAACTGTAAAGCTGCAGTAACAGTTTTCTAACTTCAAGGACTCATGTTCATTCATTTCAGATGGACTGCAATAAAGCTTAGCAGTAGAATTTCAAAGACTGAAAATACCTGTATCCTACTGAGGAATTTATGTGATCTATTTCTTATGTCATTATGGAGAAGAATACTGGAAGTTAAGGCACTGTTCCATACTTATTTTCAGCCTGGGATCATGCTTTCTTTTATAGGAGATCTCTTCACTGCACATTCAACTAAAATAGTTATATGCTTACCTTATTATTTCACTAATAGTTCATTCTCTGTTTGTATTAAAAACTTTTTTTTCTACCTTTTTTTTTTCTACCAGTAGCTTGCTGTTTCTTTGTGAAATAACAATAAGTTCTTGTATTTCATCACAGTTAAGTGATGTAATCTTTAACTCAACGGAGTTAAACATGCAAAAGACTGCCTAAGTTAAAGTGAAACTTTGAGACGTGCAGTGCAGTCTGGACATTACAACAGCACCCTGATCATCACAGCTTCAGTGACCCTGACACCTTTGTTGACCTTAGTAAAGAAGAAAAACCTACCAAAATAAAGCTAACAGTACAAAAATTGTAAGAATAAAAACCAATGTGAAAAGTCATTTATTTGCTGTTTTTTCTATTTTGTTGATATTTTTGTTTAACAGGTGAACAAAAGATAGCAATCAAACACTTTCAATTTTCAGAAAAGCATCTTTCATCTCAAAGTCAGCATTAGCTCCTTTTCAATTAATAGCTCAATCAAAACATGCAAATTACACCAAGTAAAATATATTTGAAAATGAAAAATATTGAATGACAAATTAATGCCTGAGAGCCATTTTCCTAGAAGTTGCTTGATGAAAAGAAGCTTCAATAACACTAGATAGGTAGCTTTGACACTTTGCAATTTCAAGTAACATCAACAAATTTTGTTTTTGAAAAAATATTGTAAGCCTGCAAAATGAGAGTTACATTTATTTTACCACTCTATTGACTTCTATGACTTTGCTGCTGTTCCTGTCACCTTTAAAGGGTGGTAGAAAACATCAGCAGCAGATTCAGTATTGCTTTGCTAGTTACAATACTGCCCTTTTGTTTGTAACACAAACTCTGGTTTTGACATGATAAGAAACCCCGTAAAAATCAGTTCAACTTTTGCAAAATAGATAATCTCAAAGATTATTCTATTCTGCCCATTACAGTACTATCTTACTGACAATATAGTTCCAAGAATAAAATCACAGCAAAGAAAACTCAGTCTGCAGCTTTCAGACAGAGTATTTAATTCTAGAACCATAATTTCTAAATAGGATAATTATTTTTCTAAGACAGTAGGAAAGCAGAAGGTGAGCATTTTTTTTCCAGTTCAACTTGTCCACCTGTACTAAGATACTTGATACACTTAATATACTTTCAGACCAAACAAAACATAGTTTTCAAACTCATTCAATGGCACATTATCATTCTGACTTTCAGTATGTTTATTTTATCTCCCAGAGATAAGGCCCCAGAGCAATCACCTAGAATACATCACTTTCCTTATCAGACCTTCCTCAGCTGGTGGTCAATTCTGGTGACGACATAAAAGACGATGCTGTAAGAGCCTCAGACTCTATTGACTTAGCAGGAATGGCAATGCCTCAAATACATTGGCCTCTCAGAGAAAGAAGGCTAAAAAACAAGGAACACATCAGCTCTACTAACAGAATCAGAGAAGGAAAATAGCTACAAAGCATGAAGTGTGAATGCCTAACTTGGCAAATATATTTAAATCAGTTTTTTTTTAAGGATAGAATGGATACATTCTGGCAAGAGACAAAGACTATTTTCAATTAAATTCTCATTCTCCACATTGTTTCTGAACCAGGAATATCACATGGAAAGAATATTGTTCATTCAATACATTTGATTCTCCAGTATGTAAATTAAAAATCCAAAAGAAAACTGCCATCTTAGGTTGCAATGCAAAATGTAACCAGAAGTATGTATTCTATCACCATATGGTGAAACCAGATGGAGCAGTGTTCCTTAGCTCTTCCATGACCCATCCCTCATAACTCTTGGGGGATATCTTCTGTTAATGGATCAGCTGTTAAAACCAGGTGGGGCAAGGTTCTTTATCCCTTCCCCGACCCATCCTTCCTCCAGGGAAGTATCTTCTGTTAACAGGCCATTGAGTCTCACTGCATGACTAATAAAAGTACAACATCCCATTGAGAGGTGCTCCACCCAGGAGGAGGAGGAGTCAAGCATTTTCTACCTAGATAAAATCTGCAGTTTGGAACACCACAGCAGCCTTTTTCCACTGGATTCCTAGAGGAAGATCAGACCCATCTACACCACCACTAGACCTTTCAGAAGGAAACTGCACCCTTCTACAGGATCACAACAGACCCACATCTGTCACTTCAGGAGGACTGTAGCCACCATCTAATCAGACTACTACCAACACGCCAACTGACAGGGTGTCAGGTTGTATTCTGACTTTGCAGTGTTTTTTATACTACTGCATTTTATTTCAATTTTCCTATTAAGCTGTAGGTTTTTTAAAAATTATTATTTATACATACTAGTAAAGAACTGATATTACTATGTTCATATCTTTGCCTGAGAACCCCTTAATTTCAAAATTATAATAATTCAGAGGGAGGGGGTTTACACTTTACATTCCAAGGGAGGTTCCTGCCTTCCTTAGCAGACATCTGTCTTTCAAACCAAGACAACCCCTTAAACCTATCCTTAGGAAATAAGGCAAAACTTGATTAAACAGGTTTATCTTACTTTTCTGAATTGGATATTGCCGTAGATATAGCAATGGTCTGCAATGCACAAAAATCCCAGATTCACCATACCAAGGGTAAACTGTAGAACCAGTGTAACTGTATCACCAAAATCTTTTAGGGAATTAGTATAATATACCCATCTCTGGAGGTGTTCAAGGCCAGGTTGGATGGAGCTCTGAGCAACCTGGTCCAGTGGAAGATATCCCTGTCATGGCAGGAGGCTGGAACAAGAAGATCCGAACCACTCTATAATTCTGCACAGAGCAAGAAAACAACGTTTTCTTTACAAAGGCTTGATGGTGGTATATTTATATTGTGGAGTATTAAAGACCAAAACAAGCCAATAAAATTTATTTGTAGGATTAATCAAAAGCAACTGAAAGCTATTCCATTTCTGTATGACAATCATTATGGTGATTTAAGATCCTTAACTAGTACATACCCCTCTCTCACACATCCACTGATTCAACTCTGCAGTTGCCCTAGGCCATTCCCATGTGTGTGCATCCTGAGCAGGAATTTTTTTTACATTCCCCCCATATTATACCATACCACATCCCACAAAGTATACTGTGCTACAGCACATAAAATCTGTGCCAGAAAAAGCAAATGCTGCTTACAAGATATTCACTACAGTAGATAGATAATGTCAAATTTCTACCAGGAAAAAATAATAAAGAAAAAAAGAAGTATAGAAATTTGGCTAGGTTCCTGAAAACCAATGTTTTCTTTCCTTGTTACATTTAATAGCAATAACTACCTGTCATGTAAAATTCTGTTGATTTTCCAGTGGACCTCTCTTCTCTCTTTCACAAAATTGTTGGCAATAGTGGAACCTTCTGTTTATAATATACTTCTCATATTTGTCTGTCATTCATGTTGAGAGTATAATAAAGACTACAAGTATTAGCAATGTTATGTCACTTTATTTGCAGTTTCTTCTTGCTCAACAGATGTACAGTGGTTCTTCCAATATGCAATGTTTTATGAAAGTTAGTTTAAGCCATAACAAATTATCAGTGAATATCTTTATTGTACAAACTGTGTATAGGCTTGGTCTATAACTGTGAAAAAGTAACTTCTGCTATCCCTAGTACCACCTTAATCTGCAAATAAAGGTGAACAAAAGCATTAAATCTCTGCATTGCACATAAAAATCCTGCAAGTCCTGCATCCTTACATGGACGCTTGTGCATCAATGCCTACACACGTCAGTGTATCCAACTAAAGCCTTTCCCTATGTTCCATGATCCTGTGGTTATGTACACACCCGTTTCCCACTCCTGCTCCACTGAGTTACTCATTCACCTTCCTCCATGCAGCTGGAAGTGCTTCCACTTCTCAATATCCCATTTCTTATGATACACAATCCATGTGCTTCAACCATTTGCTTCTATGCTAATACAGCTAATGCAGTACCCTCAAATGCAGAGCTCTGAGTTCAAAGAATCACAGAATCAATTAGGCTGGAAAAGACCTCTGAGATCCTCAAATTCAACCTATGACCAAACACCAACTTGTCAACTAGACCACAGCACTAAGTGCCATGTCCAGGTGTTTCTTGAAAAACTCCTGGGATGGTAACTCCACTGCTTATCTGGACAGTCTGTTCCAATGCTGAAAGTTCTTCCCATCTTTTCCTCCTACGTTTATTGATGTTTATTCCTCTTTGAAGCAGAAGGAGAGTGTGTGTGTCTACACATATATGAAACCTGTGCTCTTAAATGTCTAAGCTAGATGGACGGAATGTTCTTTATTATCACCTGGAGGATAGGGGTTTAGCTGTTTTTTGAACTTATGTAGAAATTTTCACAGAAAACTCCAAGATGGAAATAAGAGTGACTCAAAATCCAGAAAAACTCCAGTAGCATAACCAAAGCTAAGCTAATATCAGCAGAAAACCAAACCAGTATGATTCAACCTCCCTTATATCCTGAAAGCATTTATGGGTCTTCTGAAAAGCTTCTACTCAACAAGACCACCTAAAATGTCAGAGGGCAACAATTTGAAATCCACAGTGAAAAGACATTACAGTCACATTTAGATAAATAGACATGAATAAGTTAAATTTATAAAGTAATAGATTTTATAAAATCCATAATAATCTCTAAAAATTATATATTAATAGAATATATAAATTAATAGAAGTTAAATTTAGAAGTGCCTTGTGGGGCACAAAGGCAGTTGTACATCACTTGTAGGGTATAGAAACTTGCATGGCACCTACATAAAATAAAATACCTAACAAAATACTTTAAAAACCTAACAAAACCTTAAAGTTATAGTTTGAAATGAATGAATCCTGGAGCATTTAATTCCCTCTTAGTAACTAATTTGCTTTATATCTACTATTAATTTCATGTATCAATATAGTAGTTTAAGCTTTGGAAAGCCATAATATTAGACATACCCCTGTGCAAAATTCAGTAAATATCACAGTCTCTATTATGCCTTAACTTCACGTATTTTTAAAATTGAATCCATTTATAAAAAACATTTAAGAATCTAATGTATTTAATGCTACAAAAAGCAGGATTTTGCCCTAGCTAGAAGGGATAATTTGGTGCTCGCAGTGTGATTTTGAACCTGCTAGGTTAACTAAGTTTATCCCAAGAAGAGACCAATTCATTTGTCCAAATGTGATCTGTACTCCCTGGATTCTAAGAGGAAAATAAAATATAAGACAGCAAATAATGCACGTGCACAGTTGGGGCTGAGAAATCAGGCTGGTGAATTAAAAACAGTGTAAGACTGACTGCAGAAAACCTATTCCATTATTTCCAAGCATGAAACTACAGTGTAAAACATGAACAAGACTCAAGGATGTAACTGGGGAATGTTGCATGAGTCAATGCTGCCCTGTTGAACTGGGCACTGTCCCTTTGCAGACTGCAGTTCTGATGGGATGCCCAAAAACTCAGGTAGAACAGGCTTTTCTCAAGCACCCATCAAGTAGGGCTCCCCAATATCTGAAGCCTGTGGCTTCACTTAACATTCATAATTGCAAACTGAGTTCAACATGAAATGGCAATAAATGCAAGACTTTATAATAAACATAAACCTAAGGAAGCTAAATAAGGTTATATATAAATACCTTGATTTTGGCCTCTCCAAACATCCAATTACTGGATTTGCAACTTAGCAAAGAAAATTCAATCTTAACTTCTGATCTTTAAAGCCAATATTTCTATCATATGGTGTAACACTTTTTGGTGTTATACATACATATGGTGCATCAGATGGTGAACATCATTCAGATGACCAAAACATACACATTTGTCCTGCAGGAAACATGTCTTTTGTTGACAACAAAAACCAACTTTTTGTCAACAAAAGTTAACCAAGAGCAAATAAGAACAACACTCATTCTCCACCTCATCAGCAGTACAGGTGAATGCGACATTCAATAGGTTTTACAGCAGGGGAAGACCAACATTCAAGAATTTCTGCTGCTACTTTAAAATCAACTGCATGAGGGAGACAGCAGTTCAGTCAGATGCCTGCTGGGTCTACTCCCACCCAAACTTTTCCAAACCAGTGCACTACTTGATTACTAAAATTCAAGACATCTGTATGTGATACATACTGTTAGTTATAAACAGAAATGTAGCAAAAATTAGCAGTCCTGATTTTAATTTTTCTTCTTAATTTTTTTATGCTCATACACACTTCAGATTTAGAAAGGTGATTTTTCTTAATTTCACTCTTAAATTTCTTATGTGTTGAAAATTATCTTGAATTTTAAATGAATACACATGCTTCTGAGGGCATCATTCATCAAGATATTTATCATTAAACCAATTAAGAGCAAGAAACACTATCTATATTGCTGACAATAAACTGCAAAATAAACTAGAAAAATACCACCACCCTGAAAAAAAGTGTGTTTTTCCTTATACCAAAATTCTTGAGAAATACATTCCCAAATATTTTGCACCAGTCCATTCTTCCCTGTTATCCATGAAAACATGTCATCCTGGGAAAAAGAAGGTAGATCCTCTAGTGCCATAATGCTTTGATATGAAAAAGTAGTCAGGTAGCTATTATTTAAGGCAATAATCACAACAAATAAATCTAGGAGGAAAGGGAGTCGAAGAAAGAAAAATATCTTTTAGGTTGAACCAAGTAACACAGAGTAAGCAGAACTGCAATCACTCAGGTCACAAGAACCCAAAACATTTTCTCTTTATGAAGTCGCACATGAACAGCAATTTCATGTTTCAATTAAAAACAAAAAACACAAAAAGAAAAAACCCCAGAGAAATAAATGCTTCAACAACTAATGGTCACTTCATGTTATTTTACCAACAAAAGAAAAAAATTAATTTATGCATAGTTCCTTGAAAAGGAAATTTCAGCTGTGGCTACTCTACTTTTCAGATACTTCTATAATATACTTAGTGCAGAGAAAGTAACAGCTGTCATTTTTTCCAAGTCTTGTGGTTTTCACCTGTTATATTTAAGAGCAAAGAGCTCTCTATCTCTCATCTTGGGGAAAGAAATTTAAAGACAGAATTAATATAGGAGTCCAATAATCTGACAAACTGTCAAGTGATTTGACTGCTGTATTATGATGATCAAGCCAACAACTTCTCTACCATCTGAAGGGAGAGGTCTCACTTCATTTCCAATTTCATTCTTTCAAGCTCCCCACTTTCTAAATTTCTGGCCAAGGAGTTCCACCTCACAGTATTTCTGGTGCTTATCAGACAGAACTTATTCACTTAAATCTACTTATTGGGAGGTAGAAAACTACCCTGTTGTGGGTGAGTGAATTGAAACTGTTTATGCAGAGGTCAGACGTGCACCAGAGCCAGCACAATGCAGCAGGCAACTATGTTTGCCCAAGAATGAGGAAAAAGATCTTCCGTCCTTTTCAATCTTCCTAATATCTTGCCACAGATTGTACTTGCATGTACAGCTAACCCATTTTATGAACAACTAGTCCCCTAAATTGCTTCAAAGAAGTGAAAACAAGTATTTCCTCACTGCTAAGAGTTATTCTAATAGTGAGCATGTCAGGACATTAAGCAAGGGGACAGGATTCACGTCACCAACTCTGAGCACTTCTCACAACCTTGCTATGAAGCAGGGGATGACCAGAAGCCCTGTGGTGGAGCTGGTGTATGTGGGTACCTAAATGATAAACGATTGAAATCGTGTCAGGAACCTAAAGAAAAGCAAGGAACTGCACCCAAAACACTCAACTCCCATGTCAGTACTTCAAGGAGAATAACCTGGCATCTTCCCAATAAATATGAAGGCAAAGAGTCATCAACAGATGAACAGATTCAACAGATGCAATTACATGGCTATCAGAAACAAGGCAGCTATGCTTCCAAAACCTCCTTACTCAGGCCACCAGGTCATACCAAGCTGCAGAGAACCTGATGGAACATCACAAGCATGGTACATGCTTTCCAGTATTTAACCTACCCAAGTTTAAATTTGCACACATTCCTATGAAGTCAAACCCACATAACCCTAACTAAGGAAATTTAATATAATTATTTAAAACTTTGTAAAAATCTAAGTATCACAATCCTATGCACAAGCATTGTTTTGCAGACATATTTACTCTGCTTTTCCTTTTTTATAAAAAGTATGCATTTCCTTCTAAAATTGTTAAAATGTAAGTGTATGACAAATTGCAACAGATATGGATCTGAAGCAATGAAACACATTAAAAAACATTAAAACACATGGCAAAAGAGACGTTTGCCAAAATCTAGTAGCAATATTCTAGTTTTTTCCACAAGACACAATTTTATTATTCATGCAATGCCATATCAGGTCTGATTAAAACATAAAATCTCTTTAGGAAATGTTAAGACTATATTACACCACAATTTACAGCTTATTTGTCAAACTGTGACAACACTGTATTTCTTATCAAACAACCTCTATTACTATGTATGAAAATTCACCCTAAAATAACTTCACAGTTGTCAGAGATGATTGTAAAATTAAAGCCCATGGTTCAGTAAGAAAAGCATTCAATACATAAGCATAATGGCTGTATTGAGCTTTATATCATGTACCTGCTCTTTTGGGAAGACATATGGCAACATTCACTCTTACTTTCATTGCTCACTCTGTCTTAAGGTTTCTTAAATATTGTTTCTGGATGTGACAAGAAAAACAGAGGCCTGTTGAAGTGCTCTGAGCACCTGGAAAATTAGATCAGGTGGCTGCACCATCACTGCTATTCCTCACTGAGATTAAAGGTTATTAGTGAAGACTCTAAAGGGAGCTTCTCTAAAGGAAATTTGAAAGAATCCTGATTGCCATAACTTTGACAGTAATTAAACCAAAATAATAGACCTTACGCAAAGGTTTTGACCAACATTTTAATGAGGTTGGAAAAAAGCACTTTTTTCAACTGCTATAGCTATGGACTCCTGATAACAAAACACTGGACTATTGAGTGCTCACACAATGTAAGCTATTGAATTTCCAAACAAGAAAAGCAGCCAGGACTCTTACAGCTTTCTACCAGCTAATTTCAGTAAATTCAAACCTTTTAAAACTGCACAATAAAGTACTTTTATACACCTTTATTAGCTGAATCTGTATCAAAGAGCAAAAAAATTCCTGATGAGGTGTCTGGGCTTGAATACTGAGGTTTTAACTTCAGTAGTGAGAGACAGGAATTAAAGTACTTCCACTGTCAGTTAAGGCCACATTTTGGTTCCCTGTTTGGCAATTACACTGATGTTATTATTTCCACGAACACAACATTCACTTCTGTTCAATTTATAGAATCATACAGATTTAAAAAGGTATAATTATGACTTCAAAATCAAGATTTTTTAGAAACAACACCTACATAGAATCAGCACTTGCTTCAAATCCTGTCTGTAAGTCTACTAGAACAGAAACACAGGAAGAATTATAAAGAACTATTAAACTGAGCAGAAGGACAAAAATAATAGATAAATTGAGAAAACTCTAATTTTAAAAGATAAATATTTCAAAACTACATTTAGCTTCAAACTTTCTTTCCATGTAAGAGCTGGACAACAAAATATGAATCAGAAAGACTTTTGGCTTTTTGTTTGTTTTTTTTGTTTGGTTTTTTTTTAACATATGCATTTAAATTAATGCTAAAAACAACATCAGCAGCATTTTGTTTTGATTCAGTCAAATAAGGAATTACATGCCTTTGAGTAAATTATAACCTTAAAAGTTTAAATAACTTCCAATGAAACCATTACTGTCACTCAAACAATTTTCTCCAGTTACAGCCTGCATGTTAAGTGTAAATTAATTTGCCATTTGAAGAATATCAATAATTTATCTGCTCAGTTTGAAGAAGGAAAGATGCAATTGGAGAATTTTTCTGGAAATATTTTAGTTATTGCATAGCGCTCTCTAGTGGTATAAGGTGTTCAAGTCAATTGGAACAATTCTGACTGAAGAATTTATGTTACAACACGATTTTGCATGACTTAATGCATACTTATGTTTCTTTGGAGTTTGGGAAAAGTGCTTGGTTTTGCAGTGTTTTTTGTTAGTTTTGTGGGATTTTGTTTTTTTTTTAAACTACAGTCTCCCACGTGCAACTTTTCTCATGATAACATTTCAAATACAGTCTTTGTGAAGATCATTAATGCTAAATCTAATAACATTTCATCTTTCTCTAAATCATGCCTTTTAATTTATATCTATGCATATTCTATGAACAACAAAACAGAAAGCATTTGCATAACTCTCCACTGATGTTCTCTGACTTCGAGCATAGCCCATAAGCACAGATCGCTTTGAACTGCTGGAAAGCAGCTTCTACAGTCTGCATGTATACTTCCTTCTAAAGTGTATTTATACTTCCTTTGACTCAGTAGGTTACAAATGAAGATTTGGATACCACACATGTAACCAAGTTGCATTCTGTACATTTTAAATCACACCTAATGCATGCAACAACAAAGATCACCTATCTCCATCAATCTGCACAAAAAAATAATATATAATATTTCTGTTGTATTTTTTAAAGTAAGTTATTATTTTAAGATTAATATTATCTTTGCATATGTCATCACAAATTCACTTATCCATCACCTGGGAACACAGACAAAAGGTTGATTTCTGCAAGAAGTGCAGAGGAATTTACTGGTCTTTCAATAAGCTCACTCCCTATGTCTCCTAACAGCAAATTTTCACTGGGATCCTTATGATAGTGAAGATTTCCTTCTGTATTTGTAATCTAAGAGAAAAAAAAAAAACCTTTTACATTACTTTTCAAATACAGATAAACTTATTTCCATGTTCATAAAAAAAAATATCTAAAATTCAGCTGTGAAATAGAACAAATCGTACCTTATTATTTAATAAGGTTCCTAAACTACCATTTTATGCCTTTCGGGGAAATGGCATCTTTTCTGGCAGATTAATAAAATACTAACTTAATTCTAGCAATAGAACAAGCATAGGTAAGACTGGCTAATCCCTTTTCATGACAAAATTGAAAATATTCTGTTAATAGCTGTCTATGACAATTCTGAAGCATTAAAAGTGAAGTTGGATTGTATTAAAAGTCATTGTTAAAGATATAAATATTATGAGCATCTGACTTCCAATATACTTTGTCATAAAAGAAATGACAAAGCAAGATTAAAACATTGAAGACAGATGGGCTTTTTTTTTTTTTTTTTAACAAAATGTAGGGATTATGTTAGAAAAGATTAGAATTATAGTCAGAGGCTTGGAGCCATTGCATTTTACCACATTTGGTAATTTCTTGTTGTTTAAATGGCTCATTCTTAAGCATTAAATATCACATGCAAAATTATGTTTTCTAGGCAAGACTTCTACACAGTAAAGTGAGTTTAAAACATTTGAATTACTTAACTACATTTCAGCCAAAACCTCCAAAGAGAGAACCAGAGATAGACTGGCTGGTGTGACATGTCCCTGGACAGGCTCCCCAGGCAAGAGCAAACAGTGCATTCCAACTGCTGACAGCAAGAGCTGAGCAGGCTCTGATCAAAGCAAACTCAAGGACCAGGGATTCAAAAGGCTCTGGCAAGCAAAAAGAACTTATGTATCTAAATATTGAACTTGTTTCAAGAAGGTAAGCCAAAATGCGTAGATCCAAGGAACCTCCTAGTGCTGGAGGAATATACAGCCCACGGGAAAGCTCTCAGATGGGTCAGTTTCTTTGCAGGTACCTAAAATGTACACATACAAGCTCTGAGGCATCACTGATTTCTGATACCTCTTACCACTGAGGTATGACCCAGGGACTAGATAAAAAACTCCTAATAAACCAGAATTTTTCTTAACTTCTTATTACTATTCTTATTACTATTCTTCTTACTGTTCTTATTCTTATTATTCTTCTTCTTATTATTATTTCAAGGTCTTTACATTATCCAGAAGTAAGCTGCTCCTGTTGAGAATACAGGGTGTCTCTGAAAACTCTTTGGAAAACTCTCATTGATTTTATTATCAGAGTCTGTTAAGTTTTTCTAAAGCTATTTACTGAAGGTAAAGGTGCATATTTGTTGCTCTGAAAAGCTACCCTGGCAATAAACAGGCCTTTCTGGTACATTAGTATCCCAGTTTCACAACTTCTGGACAACACCACAGATGTAAAACCAGCCCTTGCCCATACCAGTCTTTACCTGGTGTTCAGAATGCCAGAGAACTCTACTGAGCACAGCAGGATCTCTGTATGAAGTCACAGCTCAGAAAAGCTTAGGAAGTAGAGCTTACTCCTTTTGAGGGTTGTACCATAAACATACTGATGGCTTAAAAACTGCAGAAATCTTGGAACCTAATAAAAAAAACTTTCACTGATCATTGTCATTATGCAAGTTTAAAATATGAACTGCATTCCCATAAAGAACTTTTACCACTATCTACTAGAACAGTTTGCACCATTTAGCTTTCATTTTGAATATAGTAAAGACTAAATGCTGGAGAATCCTACCAAAAAAAAAAAAAAAAAAAAAAAAAAAGGGCTTTTTAAGACCATATAAATCTATGTTATTCCTTTTTAAAAATTGACAGAAAATATTCCTATTTCAGGTTGTCAAATACTTATTCTAAATTAAAAGACTTTCTGAAGCATTTTGATATTTGAATTAACTTTAAGGAGTACATGACCATAGAGACTGTGGTTGCTGTGTTTGTTTCCAGAACTGAAAATTTAGGAAAGGAAATTTATCAGCACTTTCTTCTGAATTTCTTACTTTATTTTATTTAACAAACAAGTTCTAGTTCTTATATGCATAGCTCTCTTGATAGAAAGAACAATTTTAAGAAATCTTTTATTATAAAAAAATCTTGTATCATGGTTTTAAAATATTACTTGTGGCATTTAGCTAGCTAGATTTTCAATACTCCCCGTTTGCTCTTATTTCAATGTAGCATTCTGAATTTTGAATATTGCAGACCCCATATAAACTGAGTATTATACCAGCTTACAACATGCAATTTGAACAATTATTCATTATATTTATAAAGGAACTGGAATTAATCTTCTTGAAAGTAGTCTTGGTACCCTTAGTATCCTTCATGTATATACACATAAATGTGTGTGTGTTCATGTGTGTAGAGGTGCTTTATACAGCTTCTGAAAACACTGTCAAATACTGTGAAAACACTAAAGGCAAAATCAATTCTACATTTGCTACACATTATTTTATAATGATACAACACCAGAGAAAAATAGCATGGGAACAACTGCTAATATAAGAAAATCAGTTTTCTTGAACTCCTAATTTATTTTACATCAGTAAGAATGTTTTAAATAAAAAATTCAGTACCCTACATGAGCTTAAATACATAAGACACACAGTTTTGTTTCCTAGTCAAAGAAAGATCTGACTGTGTACATTTCATGTTAAACCTTGAAATTACTGTAAGGATAGAATAAATAGGTTCTCACAGGCATATTGACTTTTGCTATGAAAATACACTGAATTTATTTGATAGCTCTTAAATGCTTACTGCTCCAATACAGTGTCTTCAACTACTGTGCAGACTAAAAAGCCCAGTCTCTTCTTTCAAGAGGTGTATTTAAAGCATCTTCATGGGAATAAGAATTTGAAAAGTTAGCATGGTGCCTTAGAACTGTGACTAAATGTAGTGTTTTGCAGGCATCTTTCCTTACCATCAAACAAATGGACATTCTGCATATAAACTGTCACAACAAAAAATAAGTCGAGGTTTCCTGCTTACATTCTTTTCTCAGAGCTGATCTGCCTCTGCATTGCAAATTTCAGTGTAACACTAGAGCCTAGAGAACAGCATTTTTTTAATCTCTTATCACCATTTTTAACAACACACAAGCAATATAAACATAACAGTTTTCATCCTCTGGCCCTTGTATTCCTTTCCATGTGAGAATGCAAATGGCCTCAGTTCAGCAGACAACAGAAAAGTGTCCAACAGAAGAGACAGAAACCCCTTTTTGGGCTCCTAATGAGGTCTCCAGAGCCCAAGGCAAACCAATAACAAATTGTACTTTCCACACATTGGGATGTGGGGGTTGTGAGGGAGGAGAGTAAGAAAACCCTGGAGCTTGTCATCTGAAATTAATTGAACTTAGCCATGCCAGGAAAACATTGGTAATAAACCCTCCCCAACTAAATAAAGCTTTTACACTAGGAAAAAAATAAAAATTTATGGCAGTAATTTCATCTTGGGCTTTTCAAGAAGAGCTTGCACTCAATAGAGAAATCCCAAAGGAGCAATGTAGGCAGCAATAAGGCAGACTTCTAAAAAGATACCACTTAATTTCTCACTCCTCCCTTGCACTATTGCTCCTCTTCCTCTTCTATTTAACTGAATATTAACTCTATCACTGAAATATGCTACCTCAAAGTTTCTCATTCTGTGGAGGTAGGAAATCTTATGCTTCAGCATCCCCCTGAGAGGGTGTTCAATCTCTGCAGGTTCATCACTCATTCCATCACACTAAAAGCAGTCCAAAGATGTTAGACAACTTGGTATTAACAAAATGCCACTAAAGATCAAAACATAAAAGATTTAAAAATAATAAATCTCAACTTGAGCCAGAGGATAAACATTCTATACAACAGTAACTGACACTGCACTTCTTATTCCCTACATGCCACAGAAACAAAGTGATCTTGGATTTGGCAATTGCTGAATACATGTATTTCTTCACTCTCTTATGCATCTTACATCCAATTAAAAATCTAGCAACTAACATTCATCAAATCTATTAACTATGCAGCATCCAAATCCTTCAAGCACTAAAAAAAAAAATCCACTCTGTGATTTTAGTTTGTTCCATAAACAAAAGCAGATTAGCCAATATTTTGTAGTTTTATTTTCTTCATTTTCAAAATGACAACACAGCTAAAGGAATTTTTTTAGATGACCTATAATAAAAAAAATAGCAAAGCACTCTACAAAACCTAAAGAAATTATTGGTGACATAGTTTATTACTTCACTCTGTATCATAACAGAAAATAAAAATTTCTGTACAGCTCACACATATAGCTATTGTGTCATAGAACAGCTTATACTGACATACTTTTGATGCAACAGAAAAATGACAAAGTTCTCCAAATTAATTATTTAACAAGTTGAACCTCATGCAAAGAGCTTTCACACTCTGTAAAAGTCTGTTCAAGCAAACTAAAACTATGCCCTCACTAGAACTGATAGTCCCCATTTCAGGCCTGCTATGTCCAAGCTTTTCCCTTATTCTGCACAGCAGTCATTCTGCACAAAAGAACAGGAAAACCTCTCCCAGAATTCAGTCTCAAGACTATTCTGGCTACACTAACTGTTTTTGAGGTCATCTATAAATCGAAGCAGATATACTGCCCACACTGTTAATGTAGTAAGCCTGTCCCTGGCATAATTCCAGCCTAGCCCAACTAGCACTCCCTTCTCAAGCACTACTTCAGCACTACTTCCACATGGATCAGAAGCTATTCCACCCAAGGGCAAGGAGGACAGTTAATACATCCAAAAGCTGAATGGAATTTGATAGGATGGACATGGCCAAAATGTAAAACTTTACAGGACTAAAGAATAGGCATTGGGACTATTTAGACCATTAATTTTTAGATACAACTATAGACTACTTGAAGCAGTTCCAAAGGTTGAAAACAGTAGTCACTAAAAACAAACATACTTTCTAGGCCAAATGATAAATTCCATAAGTTTGTTCAGCTCTCCTAAGCATTCTCCAGGCTTGTCTTGCACGGCCATGCTTCTGTGTTTTGCACATGACACTTGCTCCTAATCTTACCTTCCACATACATAGCTTACTTTGCCCTTTGCCTCATATCCTCAGTTTAAAAGGTTTTGTTTACTTTAAAAGCTTATCCTCCTACTCTCATCTTCTGCCCAGGCTCTTCTGAGACTCACAAGCTACACAGTTCTCAAGAATTTATGTAATCTCCCTATCAGGCTTACTGTACGTTTAAAGAAAGTCTGGAGAATGCCAGCTGCCTTTAAAGAGGATGAAATAGTTTTGCTTTTTTCATTTTAAGAGCTACAAAATTTGGATTAAGAAAAAAAAGAAGTGCAGCATTTGTTTCCCTTTAAATACAGTGATTATCAGGCTGTTTTTCTGATAGAAACTTCTGAGAATAAATCAGTGACATTGGCAGTTACTTTATTATGTTGCATTTATGTATCAATCCAATTATATTATCCAAATATACACAAAAAAACCTTACAAATAATCTTGACTACCTGCCATATATATGCCATTTAATTTACTGTAACAGTTCCAAATCTCATCTAGCACAAATATCCCATCATTTTCAAATCAACAAAACATTCCTTCTAATTCTGTTTAAACCGTTTGATCCATTTTATCCTAAAATAACACGGTATCTACAAGCTGTTGTATCATAGCAGACCATAGCATTCACCAAGCTGTCCAAATTTTTTTAAGTATCTTCTCAGTTCAGTTCAGGAAGACACTGCCAGAATAAAACCAGCCGATTCCAGTGAGGAATTAAGGCCTTTTCCACACCAAGAATGAAACTTTTACTACTTATTCTTCCCTCCCTTCTTCCTGCAGTATGACCCAGCTTTCAGTTTTACTGAGAGAAATTAATGATGAGCTCTTGCTGTCTTTATCATATCTGTCTACAGGTAAAACATGTTTAAGGAATTAAGTCATGTAGGGTGAACTAAAGACAAAAGAAAGGCACAAATGTGAGATAGCTTTAAACTTTACTACCTGGCACTACCTCAGCAGAGAATTAAGACCATAAAAAACACAGAAGAAAAAAGATTGATATAAGAAAATATAGAAACCCTACCAGAAACAGAAGAGAAAAGGGGAAGAGCAGTTCAGCAAAACTAAGACTCAGCCTGCTCCAGAGACTGATTAGATGAGCACTTTACTGATGACTGGACTGCAGAGAATCACTAGGGTACTGTGCTATGGGTGAAGAGCATATTCATGTTTAAACCAAGAGTTTATTTTCCTACTTAGTTACTGTGCATATGAACAAGAACTGTTCTTCAGTTTGTTCTTCACTAACAAACTAGATGTCATCCTGCTTTAAAGAATCATAGCTTAATAAGATACCTAAAGATACAAAAAATCTGATGACTTTTTGTATCTCCTATCACTGTAAAGTGAGGGAATAAAGCAAAGGAAGCTTCAAGCTTGATTCTTGGATCTCCTGTCTACATCTAATTCAGCTAATTGTTTTTCTTTCCATAAGAGGCTGGCAGACTTTCCCACACACTCTGGAGTCCCAACTTCCAGTTTAAGCTTATAACGTTAAGCAGAGCTCCAGATGTTTTCCCTTTTAAGAGGAAAGTGAGAGTCAGCATCAAAAATCCCTGTCTCAGTGCTAACCTTGAGCTCAGGGCAGAGGCAGACCAGCAGGAACCATTCCAACAAGGCCTTCTGAAGGAAGATGAAGCAGTGACAGCACAGCATATGGCAGCTGTGTGTTAGTCACTATGCCAAGAAACCAGCTGTCTTAACACCTGGTTTTTTGAACCAGAATAAGCCACTTACAATTCAGACCTTGCCTGGAAAATAATTTAAAGGATTAAGTAAGGAATTAACAGGTTTTTTTAACTATAAGGATCTCCAAAGCAATAGAGGAGGAATACGAGCATCAAGACATTGTTAATGTGCGAGTGAACTGCTGCATTTAACTTGCTCAACAGAAAATGGTGTAAAGAGGAAAGCAGAATCAAAAAGAAATGCATCTTCTAGCATGCCAGAGAATAAGCACTTGTTCCATTTGTTCTTTTGGAAATTGTTAGAAACTGCATTCTAGGAAATAGGCCACAAAAATTACTCCAGTGAGTATTCTTCATTAAAGATCTAATGTACAGTAACTGTGAATGAGAATTTTTCTAACACTGAAGTGTGGCCATAATTCTACAAAGAATAAAAATTTCAACATTATTTTTAAGGCTTGTCCCTCCAAGCTTTGTGAAAAGCACAAGTGTACTTCAGAATAGCTGGATAAGAAGACTCCATTTTTGTTCTCCACTTTGGTGTTTACTACTTTATTTTATACTCATTGTATCTTCCAGATCTAATAATTCTGAAGTAGAATGTTGAAAATATTTGCCTATAATTATGGAATAAATTCACTCCAAAGCACCACTACGAACACCTAAAACATCCTGCAAAGAAAATAAGTTACAAAAAAATCTACCTCTTCCCCTTGAGTGATGTTAATTTGTACATATATATCTTCTCTTGCAAGTTGTGCACCATTAAGATGAGACACATTAGTCTATTCCATCTTAGTGGAACTTTTGCTCACTCAGTGCAAGAGGACTTTAGCCAATTATCATGAAACTACTATATTAACTGGGCTAGATCTTACAGCTAACTAAGAACTGACTTATTAGTACATGACTTCCTTGACCCATAAATCAAGAATAATTACAAGGTCAATATAAAAATTCTCCTTAAAAGACTAGGAGGGTAGAAAAGCTCCATAGTAGTGTGAAGACATTTCTTCTAGCCAATGTCTGAAGCAGCAATGATGGATTCTGAAAGCCAGATGTCAGAAGGAACAAACTGTGGAAGGAAGCAAACAAAAAAAAAAAAAGATGTTCGCAGGACCCCAGAAACAACCCTTCTCCCCTTTAAAAAGACCACTACAAATAGGAAAAAACTGCAGAGATCACTAAAAAGCTCAGTTCCTTTCTATCAGCATGATTCTATGCACCTCACACAAAAGCACTCTCCATTCATTGTTTGTGACTCCACTGGTGACCTCTGTTTCCTTTGAAGTACTACAACTACTTCAAGTAATTTCCATGGTAACTGCACACAGTTTCTAATTTTAATAGCTAAACTAAATTCTTACCTGAGTAAAATAATACATATTTTAGCTCTTTATGCAGACATAATTCACAAGAAGCTAAAATGAACAAAGATATTCAAGTGCAGTTATGCCTGAAAAAGAAAAGAAGGTAATTTTCCAGTTTTACAGCTGCTTTCAGAATTCTGCCTGAAGGATTACACTCAGCAGTTACTCAGATGCAAAATATTACTTCTATTCCATAGATTTTGAACATGAACTATTAAATCTCTTAGATCAATAGCCATTCCTCCCACGTGCACTTAAGATATTGATATATTGACTATAAAATTTTCATACTGAAACATTTCCATTTTAGGTAAAGGATTAAAGAACAAATATATTCAACTTTTAAAATTGCGTCACAGCAGTTGCATACAATGTAAGCCATAAAGCTACATAATAAAGATTAGATTATGAATTTTACCAAAATGGCAATTTTAAACAATGTACCACTGAGCTTACCTTAAAATAAAATGGGATACTAGATGTTCTTCAGTGCCTAGATATATCTTTCCCTCCTGCAATTTTTTTTTCAAAGGTAGCTAGCTACTAAATAAATTTGGTCGTTTGTTTTTGAACAGCTCTAACACTGGTCATTCACAATACAAAAAGAGAAAAAGTGCCAAGTAAGTTCAGAGTAGATATACCTAGAAATCAGCTAATTAAAAAAAAAAAAAAAAAATTGAATCCTCCAAAAACTCAAGAGATTGCTCAGGAACAGTAATTTAAACAGGCTGTCCAGCAAAGTGGGCGTGTTATCAGCCCTGAAGTTACTTAAAAGATGTGTGGATGTGGATTTGGCAGAGCTGGGTTAACAGCTGGACGCCATCTAAGAGGTCTTTGTCAACCTAAATGATCCTGGGATTCTACTTCCTCTCACATGCTGCACCTTCCATAAAAAACATATCATAGAATCATCCCAAAACATACATCACATTTTTAACTGAGGTCCTGTATTTGCCAAAGTTAATACAAGAAATAGGCCAATCTGGGCAGACAGTTTACATTCCATGCATTGCTTTATGCAATTGTCCTTAGACTATGATTTGGAGGATTCCTCAGCAATAACTTTTGAAAGAAATCTGCACTAAATGAGTTTAGAGGACAGAATAAAATGTTCCATCAACTCCCCAGTTGCTAAATGCCTTTTTAATTTTAGACACAAAGTAATATTGTATCTAACATGCATCTTTTGAGAATTCCAACTTAGAAACTGTTCCTTAATTCAAGAAGCCCAAAAGTTTTGATAAAATGTTGCAGAAACAAAGTATTCTAAATAAGCTGCTGACCTCAAACATTATTATATTTACTTCCATACACCTATGGGATAAACCATTTAGGTGATAGATGTTATGGTGCCAACACACGTCCACATGCCAGAGGATGGTAAAGACCCCTGAGTTACCTGCCTAGAAATCAGGTGATGCACAGATGGTGCAGGCAAGGCATAAGTAACTACAAAGTTTCCATAATACAAAGAATAAAAAAGGATTACAGAGTCTGAAAATATAAATTTTCTAGTAGTGAACACTAGCTTCTGTTAAAAAGACGGATTGCACTCTCTTCTGTGCAAATTACCTGTGAGTACAGTGAACCCCTTTTACTTTACTATAATTCAATACTCATGAACATGTCTGACAACTGTTGATGATACAAGGAACATTTTCTTACTACTAATCTGCATTATGTCAATCCACACCAAGAGGATAAAATACATTTATGGTCTCTAGTTTCACCCAAGAGTGAACTATTTCAATTTCATTCATTTTCACTCCAAAGAAATAATATAGATTTGCTATATTGAAACAATTTGTTTCCCTTTCATTTACACACTTATCTATGAAGGCAAGATGAAATGTAACACAGGAAGTCATCTCTCTTTACAGCTGTTACATGTGTTTTATAATTTACTACAAGCTGAAATCATCAGCAATAATGTCTTCTAGCCCTTCATCCTATTTTGATCTACTGAAGTTTTAAAATCAGTTTTCATCTAAATATACATTAAATCATTCTCTTAAGAAAAAAAGGGGATGAAATAATATCTGAATGAGAAGTCTCTATGCATATATATATATATAGTGTTTCATACAGATCTAGTTTTCCTAGAAATTAAGTAAAAATCAAGAATTCTCTTGTAATAAAACAAAGCAAAAATAACCACAAATAAAACATTATCATTAGCAAAACTGAAAAAAAAAATTTATTGCCCTGCTATCAATATTACAACAAAAATAATAACAATCCTATAAAACCAAGTTCAATAGAAATTAGAAGAAAATCTTGCAGATAAAAAACTTAGTAATATGCAGTGAGGGAACACAACAGCTATATGAAAACACCCTAAGGCACAGTTAAGATTGATTGTATGCCTCAATACTACATACTCATAATTTACTCTTAAATTTTGCAAATGTCCAAGTACATGGCACTTAAACCCATAATTTCTAGTCTAAAAAGCTTGTCACACATTACTCTTTTCAGTTACTGCTTTCATAACTGAAGTTATTTTTAAACTCTGTTATCCAAATTTTGGTGGTATAAAAAGAGCAGGGGTGTAAGACCAGTTAATGGGAAAATGAATATGTAATATTAGATCACATGGAAAATTAGTATAAAATACTCCACTACAAATCCTACATGTCTGAAGAATCAAGTAACTTCAAAGTAAACTGCAAAACAACAGAAAAATATTTTAACTTCAGAATGTCTCACTAATTTTTAAGACTACAGTCCTAGTCACGAACTTAAAAAAAAAAAAAAAAAAAAAAAAAGGATTTTTTTTTCTCCCTCAAAATAGATATTGTATAACTTAAGAAAATTCCCTGATAGGCTTAGAGCAAAAAAATTTCTGAGAAAATAAACAAACCAACCCCCCAAAAAAAACCAAACCAACTAACCAACCAAGCAGAAAAGCCCATCTCCCTCCATTTGATTTTAGCTTCTGAAGTAGATAAGGGAATTAATCTCTGCAAACCATGCATTGAATTAAAAGGAATACTACCAAAACATACTTTTAAAACTGGAATTCCCATGTGACTCACACAGTTACTTACATAACTGTGTGAAAGCCAAAAAAGTTTTCATTTGCAAAGTACTGTCAATATCAACAACAGAAGTAATGAAATCTATAATTTTGTTTTTAAGTAGCCTGGGAGCTAAATAAGCCTAAGTTGTTGTTAGTGCAGTCTCCAAGTCTGCAGATCAAAGTAAACTTTTCTGGCTAGTCAAATGGCATACTGAAATACTACACAACATTGGGAAGGGTGCTGAGAAAAAAACCAGTGTTGCTTGTCACTGTTACAGCTTGCTGCACCCAAATCTCAAATGCTTACATACAGTTCTGGTCTCCATACCTCAAGGAGTACATACTAGAGTCACAGAAGGTACAGCCAACATCACCTAAAATCATAAAAGCAACTGATGGAATCAAAGAGTAATGGTTGAAGGGTCTACACCTGACATTCAGAAAGTCTTAGCAAGAGTCAAACAAGTGAATGCAGTGTTTTCATTCACCAGATGCCACAATACTGGAATTAGAAGAAACAAAATAGCAAAAGAATAGTCAAAATGAATAAAACTTTTTTTATGCAGTGGTTAATGAGCTTTTGGAAAGTGCTGCCACTACAACCTGCAAGAAGTTGATAGCACCCCAGTCAGAGAGGGACCTTGAATAAATGAACAGCCAAACTATCTATGAATATGTATTAGCAGGGTCAGAGAGAATGAGGATGGAACACAGGATGTTTGTGCTCACAGCCTCTCCCTGACCAGCACCTCCTGCTCTCGAGGTCAGAGACTGGACACATGGCGAGGTGCCCACTGACCTGACTCAACAGGGCACTTACACTGTTAATGAAAGTGCAGCTTGATTAGCCAACTTTGCAATTTGCCTTTAACAAGACAGGGTAATTAAATTGAACAGAATATAGATTTAGAAATCAATATTTAATACACCTTCCATCACAGCTGTTATTCCCCAATACAAATGAGGAAGACAATGGTATGAAGAAAAGTAATGAAACTACTACTTTATTGATCACTTAAGATGTTACTCGCAGTATCTAAAATTTCCAACATCTTTATTATATCTGCTGTAAAGTATATAAAAATTTGTCCCAATCTTACAAATGAAAAACAAACTTGAAAGTGTAAAAGCTCTTAAAGTTGCTTTGCGGTAAAAATCAAAACCCAAATGCAGAATCTGGTGTCTTAGAAAAAACATTTTTTCTTTATTTTAGGAGACATTACAAGTAATAACTGCTTCCAGTACAATAGCAGTCTAAAAACCATAAATCCCACCTGTTTTTCCTATCAATAACCCTACCACAAAAAAAACTATCTTAAAACATTTTTCACTTGCAGAGTTTTTCCCAAACATTGTATTTTTTCTGAGTAACAGATATTTCTTCCACTGTTTTCTTTCCTTTGTTCACTAATTTCTGTCAGTTGAAGAGACTTATACACATATTCATGGCTTATTTTCTACAAATTTGATTCTCTGTAGCACATTTGTTCAGTTTGATTCTTCATTTTCAACTGTTTGTATACTACTTTCATTCATATTAAAGAGTGAATATTCCTTTTAAAAACTATTTAAAGTTGCATGAAATGGAACCATAAGCCCCATCTCCCAATTGAAACTAAGATGAGAAAGAGCAAATACAAGCCAAGAATCTTAGCTTCAAGACGAGTTTCATGAGCTTCTTTTGAAGAGAAAAAGGACACTGAAGAGTAATTTACTTTAGGGCTTTTCTAATCATACACTTACCTTTCTGCTACACAGAAGATAACTTGAGGTTTGTGAACAAAGATTCAAATTTAATTACTGACAAATTTGCTTTACTGTAAAATTTTTATCATCCAAATTATTCCACAGCTAAGATTGGCCTAATGTTGGTTGACAGATGGCTTTATAAATGTAAGTCCACAGAAGTGCATTACTTGGTTCATGTAAACAATTTGAATATTTTTCATGTGCAGTTTTAAGTGTGGTACAGTGTTTCAGATACACATGGGCAAACCATGCCAATTATCTGCTAAGAAATGGGAATACAGAGAAATGCTTTACACAATGGCATCCAACAACTTCAACAGATGCCCATCATGGATCAACAAACTAAAATAAACCAGAACTCTTACAAATTTGCCAAAACATTATTTCCTTTTGGAAAAGCCTGTCTTTGTAAATATGTATGGCAAGTTTCCACAGTTAATTCTAGCCCTTGGAGCACAACAGAAAACACAGAAGAGAGTTTAGAGAATAGAAGTGCTCAAGATGCCTTTTAAACACATTCGTCTTATGCAACATTAACTAAAGTACAGCTTGCTGTAGATTTATCATCAACAATTTGATAATTCAGCATTTAGATGTATCTTTATGTACCACTGTCAAAATGAACAATTACTGATAATTTTCACCTACATCAGATCTCATTTATGAGGTGAAACACTGAAAACAGACCTCAAGACAATTTAGAGTTTAAGAGACTCAAAATGAATACCTCAAAATTCAGACTAAAGAAATTCTAACCATGCTACAAAAAACCTACTTATTATTATGTCAAACATGAGAAATATGTAATCTAGGTCTCTTAAAAAGTTAATTGCTTCTTCTAAACCATAAAGCAAAAAGAAAATAATAAATTATACTTTTTTTTTAATAATTCCTGTCCAACAAACTGGATTGGCAGGCTCTCCCTATTTCTCAGGTATTTCTATGCAAGGTATATTGACCCTCTACATACACTTTTTCAGACAAATACTCATTTTCAGATGATAAGTTGTCTGGCAGGCTGTCATCGACAGCTTAAATGCACACTAGGTTTTTTATTTTTCCTCAAATCTGAGTTGGGCTGTTTAGGTTAGGATAATTGAAATCGCTATGACAGACAGGAGAAGAAATCTGAGAAGAAAAAAGCTGCTTTGATAAAGTTCTTGATGAAAAATATTATTGATTATTCCTGTAGAGAAATGAGCTTTTGTATCACTAGAAGCACATTTGGAGCTGAATTTAGAAGTGTAAGCTTAAGATACAAAGTATACATAACCTGAAATGAAGAATAAGATCTTTTAAATCAATAAACACTCCAACCCAGATGAGGTAATAGCTTTCTTGATCCTGTGTAGATGATCTACATTGTTTGAAAAATCTCCAACTATTACCTTTTCTTAGGAACAGAAAAAACACCAGAATGAAAACCTACTGGAAGACAAAAAAGGATGTTTAAACACAGATAAACAGAAAACTAAGCAGCAGCTATTCACTAAAATGGAGACTACAGGAAACCGTTTCCTCCTATTTCACACTTAAAATGCAAAGTATTGGAACCATGCCAATAAAGACTTCTAAATATGATCACATCTTACAAGAAATAATGATGAACTCTACTCTGCACCCCCAAAACACAAAAAAACTCAAAAAGTGCCGGCAATGAAAATTGATTTTTGGAAATAATGTCAGTGAAAAGCCCCAAAGGTCTGGAGTAACATTTCAAAACTGCTTATATTACTTATTGCTATGCTTCTGTAACAAAAATCAAGATAATTTTTATTTATTTCTTGACATTATGTTATTAATGTTTTACTTATAGTATTAGATTCAGGAAAATATTTTAAAATTTCAGTTATCCAGAAATAAAGAAAAGCTAATTTGAATTATGCAACAAGATTGGAATGCCTTCCTAAACTCACAAACACCAGCATATCTGCAGTTAGAAGTAAAATATTTGCACAAAAGTCAATGCTTCCCAAAGAACAGTACAAACAAGGTAACTAATCAACATGTTGCCTGTGTAACTATTTGTAGTTCTCAGATGCAGACTAAGGTAAAGATGGTTTCAGTTACCCAAGTTTAATCATTCCAATTGCAAGAAGCCCTTTTATAAGGATACTAAGGACATACTGATGAAAAAATTTTCACATATTTTTCAGACTGATGGAAGGCCTTACCAAGCTCTCTCCAGCATCTCTTAGTTTATGTTTTCTAGATAGGTCAGTGATGCAGTAGGGCTTCCTTTTAAGTTAAAACAATATTCAAAAACCTCTTTTGCATGTCCCCACGCTTTTTCTGAACACCACCATTCCCTACCAGGAAAGGGGAAACAACGGATAAAAAACACTCCCACTGCTAAATTAGATCTGCAGACACTGCTTTCCCCTCAATTTATTTCAAGTATGTGGGACAATGCTTCAACTGCATTTTCCTTCAAGAGTTGTCTCCTCACTTGTTTCAACACCTTCTTAAATCAAACCACATTTGGAATGTCTTTTGGCAAGTCGCTATCCACTAAGATTCCACCATCAGGAAAACTGTAAAATGGCTATCCATAACAGATAATGCCAGAGACCTGCTGGTAAGGCTGAAAGTGAGACATTGCTGCTTAATCAGTAGCAAATTTCAATGACTCTCCCAGAGACAAAGAAAAATAAAATTACTGCAGCACCACCAGTAGAAAGCATAGTTATCCGAGGCTGCCTGATTAAGACCAGAATTAAAGAAAAATATTTTTTCTAGCCTACACTTGAAAATCACATCTCCTCATATATCATTACATGCAAAATAATTATGCACAACTACCAGCATTTCTGAGTTTAGAACTGCCTTAGTTATGAAAAATTTACTCTTCTTGCATTTTTTCAATGTTCAGGAGACACGTCTACAATTTAATTTGTCTTCACTCAGGCGGAGGATTACAAATGGTGTAATCATTAGTAGCAAAAACTGTTGAAGCGCTAAACAAAAAATCCACCCAGTATCATCAATGCTTAATAAAAGGAAAGGCTATTTTCTCTGCACCAATAAATACATTTAAAATACAAATACACCTTCTAAAGTAAAAATAATTCTAATGCAAACTTTCTATAGCAGCCAAGTGCTTTAAGGGAAACACACATCCCTTCTATTACTATTAATTCAACACACTAGTATTAGAAAATCTCAAGATTTTTCATGTTAAAGCAGATTTAAAATAAAAGGAAAAAGAATATGCTTAAATAATTTCCCACATTTACAGCATAATTCTGCAGGCATCTATCAGTTCTCTTAATAGAAACATATTTCAGAACCAAATGTATATGCAGTAATAATTAATATTTCCTTTTGATAAATCACATTATTATAATCACAAAAAGAGCTAAGACAATAATAACAAATATAGACAAAACCTGATATCTTTACCCTTGTTGGTATTACTGTCAAAATAGCATTGATTTCAGACTATAAGTTGGTCTGGTCAGGGAAACACTTCCCCAATCAAAACACAGAATCATCCACTGTCAGACTAAAGACGAAAAATGAATTGAAGGTTTCCTTCTGATTTTATGTACTAACTCTATAGCATAAACAGTAAACCAGAATGATTTCGAAAATTTAGGAAGTTTAATACACAAAAAAGGCACTCAATAGGAATAACACTTTCATCAAAGGAGTGTAAACAGAAAGAAATTAAGCCCTTTAAACCTTTATTGGAGTGACACCTTGTGGCTACATTTGCCTTACTATAAAACCGCAAAATTTTTCACCTTCTTGTTCTTTTAATTCAGTTCTTCAAATATTGTGGTTGAGGATGAAGTAAAAAGATGAAGTCACAAAATAAAAAGGAAAGGATGAAAAAACGAGAATGATAAAACAGAAAATAGCATTACCTGCTCAAAAACCTTTAGTGGTTTTAACATTAACTTCTACAAGAGGAAGATGTAGTAACTGTGAACCTGACATTTGTTCTTAACTTCAACAGGAAGATGATTACATGAATATTTTCTATGTCCTGTCTTCCCTCTAAAGAGTTTTCAGTTCTACATGAAAGTGTAAACAAAGAAAACAGGATCAGATGAAATTCTAAAAAAATGCACTACCATATCAGGAAAAAAACCAGAGGAAAATCTAACCTGTAATCACACTCTCTTACTTGCTTTTTCTGCTTAGTATATGACTGTTCAATTTTCAAAGATGGTAGAATAAATATTCTAAAAGCATTTAAAGCAAAAATTAAAAGTCTAAAACAATTATGTCAATAAATCCCTCGTATGTTATACTTCACACTTTCTTTTACTAAAACCCCTTTAAATACAGTAACGCTCTCTTACTTGTTATACTGAGCTTTGACACTGAACAAGTAATCTTTGTACAAATTATCTTGTTTATCTAAATTAGGAATTATATTCTACAAATAAATTATCTGTTGTGCATGAGTAAGCACAAACAATCTTCTCCTCTTCTTTTCATTCTAGAATTTCAGTCTTTGGTTACTACCCTTCCATTTGTTTCACCTATTAATCTAACAGAGGTTATGGTTGGCATAAGTTACTCTGAACCTATTAAGACAGACCAGAGCACATAAGCAACAGGAAGAAGCGAAGAGTGTAAATAATCTTATCACATTACTTGACTTTCCCTAATCAGTTTGAATGGTTTGATACGTGCTTTGCCAAGTACAAATTATCTTTCATGGGAATGCCCCTATCTCCAACACTACAGTGAACATTCCAAACCACTCCATATATCAAAAAGATCAAATTATGATGGAGACTATGACACACATGACAAATGACTCATTTAGGAGGCTGAATTGGTCTTAATTCACTGCAGTATAAATGAATGTCAAATGAATGTTAAATAAAATAAGTTATTTTATTTAACAACTAATGGTGAGAAGGTTGCATTTTTTCATCCTTGTGTGAAAAAGGCATTGATTGCAGAATTGAACATGGATAGATTTGCTTAAGAGGCAAGCTACAGGTTTTCAAAAAGACAAAACCCTCAACCTGTATACATGCAAATAAAAGACACACTCCATCAATTTTTAAGCCCATGGAAATGTTTGAATAGCTTCTTAAAACTTAGATGAACATATCAGTTCAGACATTGACAGCTCTCACCTTTTACAACTAATATTTATGTGAAAGGTAACTCAAAAAGGCAACTAACCTTGCCTAATAATGCAGAACTCATATCCTATTCATAATTATGTTTGAACAATTGCTCTAGTGTATCAGACAACTGGCTGTCCTTCAACAATCTGTACAGAATCTGGCATGTTCTACTCCCTCACTTTGGAAAAAGTCATACAAATAAAAAAAACCCCAGCCAATAATACTACTCTTCAATTCTTTGTTGCACCTCAAAATGACATCTTACACAGTGACCCCAAAGCACTTTGAGCTAAAATAATTAAAAAAAAAAAAACAACCCCAAACCACCACCTATCTGAAGCCTTTCCTGGTACGGCATTCAGTCCATGATTATCTACTAAAAATGCATTCAAATAGTAAGACAAAAAGAATAAAAATCTGAAACTAATGGCAAGAAGACAGAACATAACATGATGCTTCCATTCCTCTGTACTGTTGTCCATTAGCAAGAAAATTTTGGCACTGGGACTTGTGACACTGAAACAAGACTATACAACAGAAGCAGCATTGAGCAAAACTGAGCATATAAAATGCTTGAAACATATACATCCCTTGATAAGCATGTACAATGTGCCTTTTTAAACAGAATATCAAATATTAAAAGAATATATTCTGACAATCTCATATTAGTTCACATTTTAAATCTGTGCTCACAAGACTAGAGAACACCTCTTCTTTTGGTGACAAGAAAACATTACGTATAACAGGATTTCTGTTTTGTATATGTTAGTATACTAGAAATAATTTAACTCATTTAAGTAAACAGAACGACTTTAAATACATTATCACAAAACACTGAAATTGGAGATAAAACAAAAGTTTAGTAGTCCTTGCTTACTTCTTTCTGAACAGAATATTGATTAAAAGACAGAGAAATAAGTTTCTAATACTAATATCTACGTGCACATAGCCTCATCTGCTCAAAGCCTCTCTCCTGGGGGGAATTTGATGAAAATTCTTGATCAAACAAGAGTCAACCTTCAAGTAATACCTAACTATTTACATTAATATAATGAAATAAAAAGTTCTTAATGTGGAACTCCTCAAAAATTTGTCAGCAATTTTACATCTCTAATTACATTTTAAATAGCCTCTTCTTCCTACGGACACGGGGAAAATACAGTAAAAGAACAGTAAATTTATAGCCATTTTTTACTAGAAAATGCTAGTCAAATGCTACATTCATAGTATAATTTAGGCTTCAATTCACTGATGTAAATAAAGATTACAGAACAATCTTATTTAAACTATCCTTTTTTATTATGGTGACTCAGCTGAAAACTCATATTTGCCTTGAGGTTACTGCTCCTTAACAAGAAGTGCTCACAAACTTACATTGCTACATCACTTTCTCTTTAGCTCTTCCAATAAGATGCACCTCCAAGAAATTCCCTACCATTTTGTGGATATGATAATGAGGAACAGAGATTTATAGAAAAGAACAGGATTTCTTTGGGAAAAAGAAAGCACTTCTCTCCATGGGGATTCCAAGAGCTGCTGTGGCAATTAAAGTTTACGTCTACAGAACAATTATTACAATACATGCCATTTCCTCTCAGGGTCTATGACCCAAAACCAAATGATGACAGCATCTTTGCCATCTACAGGTTGTATCCTCCCTATCAATGAGCTCAATTCAGTTTTTGAATAAGACTGCTTCAATGTGATCATAAATTTCTTAGAGAATTCCCAACACCTACAGTTAAAAAAAACATCATCACTTTAATAACAATTAAACCCATCTAGTAATTTTCACAGAATGGCAGAATCTCAGAATATGCTGATCCACAAGGATCATCCAAGTCCCTGTCTTGGCCCTGCACAGCACCATCCCCAAGAGTGACATCATGTGCCTGAGAGCAATGTCCAAATGCTTCTTGAACTCTGTCAGGCTGGTGCTGTGATCACTTCCCTGGGGAGTCTGTTCCTTGGCCAACCACTCTCTGGGTGAAGAACCTTTCCCTGATATCCAAACTAAACCTCCCCTGCCACAACTTCAGGCCATTCCCTCAGGTCCTGTCACTGTCACACCAGAGCAGAGATCAGTGCCTGCCCCTCCTCTTCCCCTCACAAGGAAGGTGTAGCTGCAATAAGATCTCCTCTCAGTCTCCTCTTCTCCAGGCTGAACAGACCAAGTGACCTTGGCTGCTCCTCATACAGCTACCCCTCAAGGCCCTTCACCATCCTCACTGCCCTCCTTTGGATGTTCTCTAATAGTTTAATATCCTTCTTATATTGTGGCACTGAAAACTACATCGGAGGCATTCCACAAAGCTCCTTAGTCCTAACTTTCCCCTTCCTCCCTTTCACAACTATTTAAAACAGCATAACAGTAGAAAATATATAATACACAAAAATACATTTTCAAGTTCTATAGTAAGTATATAAGTCCATTATAAACGTTTAGGCAGTCAAGGAATGATGTTTACTACTGAGTGAAAAAACTCCTGCATCAGCTGCAAAAAAAATGGATATGACTCAACGACAACAAGAAAAAAAAAAAAAAGGAAATACGCAGCTATGGAAAAAGCAGTTTTCAAACCAGATGCCTGCATTGTATCAACTATATTAATATTAGAAAAGAATAAGATAAACTATTACAAAACTATATAAACCAAGATAAGCTATTCTTTAGCATAGCTGATAAAAGTTGAGATATAATACATTTTCAGAAATACATAATGAAGTAGCAAAATCCAGCAACTGATTCTGGTGCCTACATTCTTTAATGTCAGACACTGTTCCTTACAGTGATGAACCTACCTGCAGACACGGGCAGGGAAATACAGGTTCTGCCAGGACCGACAGAGGTATTTCGAGTGATCTATAACCCGAATCCAGTCCAGCTCATCCATGGACACCTCAATGTAGTAGGAATAGGACCTATGGATTGTCAAAAAACACTGCTTAGAATACAAGGTAACAAATTTTAGGTATTAAATTTTACACTGTCTTCTGGATTTTCAGTTGTGTTGAAAACTGTCTGGTCTTACCTAGATCCCTATTTTGTAACTAGCTTTGAAAATAAACTCTCACAGTCAAGATGTATTTCAAAAAGTTTTAAAACATCCACACTCACAATCTACAGTCATTAGATGAGACTACTATGCCTCAAAAAATGAAATGGAGACTTTTGACTCTGTCATAAAAGTTATCATTTGTATTCACTCCTTTTGGAATAAAACTAAACTACCAGTGATACAGTACTATTTCTACAGCCAAATCAGTAAAGAAAAAATGAAAAACAATTACTAGATCAAAAATGCAAATTCAAACTCCTCACTTGAAAAAAGCAAATTTACTTTATAACCATTTTCACTGATCTTCTTCACTTCTGACCCTTTCAGTTATTTATGATACATCATTGAGCCTGTCATTACTTCCTTACACACTCAAAAATTACCTCATGGAAAATAAAAAAACCACTGGTTTCTGTGTCTTCCTCTTGCTTCTTAATCTGTGTCTTCCTCTTACTTATCAGTTATATTTACCTTATAGTTGAAAGCAAACCCAAACTAAAAGTTATAAGTCGCAGCTAATTCCCTATTATATCCACGAATGTAACACTTAGAATAAAGTAGAAATTTCACTTCTGGAACTGCAAGTCACTGAATATATGTTTCAGAGTATTTTCTTTCTCCTAAAACACTAGTGTGACACATTCACAGGCATTTCAACAGCACCATGTCAGCACTTAGCTTCCTTTCACACTGATTTCTAAAGAGGAGTTGCTCCTAAAGAATTCTACACAAGCATTTCTTATTAAACATTAATGCCATTGCTAATGCTTCCAATTTTCCTGAGGACTTAAAAGAGTAGTACTTAAACAATACTGTTTTAAAATCCTTAAAATGTTAGATAGTTGTTAATACCTTGGAAAAGTAAGACTGAGTCTTTAAATGTCAATTGCACAACCAGCTTTCCCATTCACACCTATCAGATGTGTAATATTCACAACCCACATTACTACAATACATTTTAGCAACATTACTATTACCAACATATGTGTACTTGATCAAACTAGGCCCCAAAGTTTTAGTTTGAGCAGTTTGCATACAAAAGTTACTGACAGTCCCCTGTGCCTTGAGAATTTAGAGGTTCTCACATCATCATTGTTAACTAACATGTATTTGTAACCAATACACAACATGCTACTTTTTGGTTTCTGAAGATACCAAACAAAGAAATATTACCTCAAAAATGCAGTTCCATTATCATACACAATGGTATGCCTTTAATTTTTTTTTAAGGCTGGATAGCATCTTATTTGAAGAGGCAGTTTGGATGGATATTCCCCATAGCACTTTTACAGGTAAGATTCAAGCTGTTAACACCTCTGAACTAGAGGTGTAAAACACCTGTTAGTTTCCATCTGGTTCTGTTAAGAATATCCAATAGACCAGAGCTTCACACAGACAGTTGAAATGAACAGAGTAGTTTAAAAAATAGTTCAATAAGACGCAATCATGCTGTTCAGATCTGTACATGTCTGTATAGGTGTTAAAACACCCCTTTATAAGACATTATTCATGTATCCCATGAGAAAGATGCAGTTTAGTGACCAGCAATTGTTACACAAATACTGTAGAAAGGAAAAGATCTCTACAAAAAGCAAGGACAATCTCAGAGCAAATTCCTTAAGATCTTGGCTGGCAAATTTCTGCACACCTCTCTGGCCAAACTCTTCCAAAGATCAAGTACAAGGGAAAAAAGCTTGACAATTCATAGAACAGAGAATCACTGAATATTCTGAATTAGAAGAGAACCCCTAAGATGATCAAAGCCCAACTCCTGGCCTTCCACAGGACAGACAGTGCTAATTCCACTACTATAGCTGTTGGGAAGCAAAAGAAAGCCCAATAGCAAACTTTCCACAGAAATCAGGATGATTTAAAAAAAAAACAAAACTCAGCATGACACAGAAATTAGATCTTAAACTGAGCCCTCTGTATTTCACAAAGACAAAAATCTCTAGAGATCCACCCTGTCAGATATTCTGTCAGCAGTAACAGTTTGTTCTACAAATTTCAGATGAAGCACACAGGACACCAATCAACAGATAACTTTGTAAGAAATTGTCCCAAGAAGAATATTTTTGACCTGAGTTTCACCAGCTGCTAATTTATGCCCTGCAGATAAGGAGCATTTTACCAGTTATATGAGTTCTCTAAAATTGCTAGAGAACTCATTATTAATGTATCTCTAATACTGTTTCAGATTTTATAAAGTTGGTTAATAATTGGTTCATAAATTTGGTTGATCTTCTGGCATAATTAGTATAATATTATATCAAGAAGTTGCTTATACCTTCAGAGATCCACTTTTTGATCTTTACAAAAGAAATAGAAGTGAAAACAAATTTCAGTTGAACTGAAGTAGGAGAACTTCCTTGAAACAGTTAAATAGCTATAATTAATAAAATTAGTTTTGAATTATTAGTAACTAACTCATATTTAAAAATTGATTTAAATTTACAAAAAAACCCACCCTAACTAAAACTTTCAAATACACCCTGTTCTAGAATAACATTGCTTAGTGAAAGAAGCAAAATGCAATTGTTCTGCAACACTAAACAGTTAGTCTGGAAATAAAATAAAATTAATCTTTTCCCAGAAAGATAATAGGGTACATAATAAATGTATAGGTAGCTTGTTTTATTGTTTTTAACAGCTTATGATTATCTGCTGAGCTGTCTACTAAACTGTAAGATCTTTGTCATTGCAAGTTACAAAATTAACATATTAAATTTGTCAGATAAAAAGAACCTTGCAATTTTTCTACTTCAGCAGCCTCTCAATTGTTCAAATGAGCCTAATTTGAATTTTCATACATTCCATAATAATCTAAAGAAGCTCAGTAACAACTAGCTATGGCATCTATGACAATTCATATTTCAGCAATCTAACCATGAAGTGGCTTCTAATAGCTACTGTAGTCAGTTGGTAACTCACATTCTAAATAAATTTTATTACTTCTAAATTACAGAATCACAGAATCATTTAGGCTGGAAAAGACCTCCAAGATCAAGTCAATCTTAGTGTCAAAGTGTTTAATTTCTTAACAGTTACAATATATTTTAAAAATTGCAACAAAAGAATATTTTAATGTTTGAAATACAAATATGTAAAAAATATTTAAGTACTTTAAGGTAGTTTAACATCTCTAAATATGATCTGGTGTGTAAGTAACCAAAATTACATTTAAACATCAGGTTGTTTTCAAATAAACCTTGAAATTGTCATCTCTAACACTATTATGCTGTTCCCATAAAATATTCAATTTATAGTTTGCACTGCTACATTATCTCCAGTACAAAATGCATTACTTTCCCTTTCTGTGTCACCTTGGCACCTACCGACTGTCTCTGTCCCACAGGAGAATTCGTATGTGGTTGATTATTGAGGGCTGGCCCAGTTTAATCTCAATCCCGGACCGGCAGTCGTCGTTGATCGGGTGGCGAGAGAATCCATGATCCAGGTCGTAGTTCTGAGTATCTCCATCCAACAGAGCAGACTTCAGCTCCCCTTTTACAACTTGTGCCCCATACTTCATTGTTGCTATATTCTCCCCTGGTACTAAGAGAAAAAGTAAATAATTGCTTAAATTTTACATTCTCATACTGCAAATTAGATGTCTTGACTATTAACTCTATTAGGTCAAACCAAAGATTTATTGTTAGTATCTTTTCTTGGCTACAAATGCATGCTCTAGGGAAAGAAAAAAAAAAAAAAAAAAAAAAGGAAAAAGAAAAGAAGATAAAAAAGAGGCATTAAAAAATTTAACTTCTTCAATTTTATTTAGTATCTCCTACAAGTTTTATAGTAATAAAGCTGTGATAATTTACTATTATGCAGCAGCTATATTCTCAGTCCCCTTCATGATTTTACAGAATTCTGTTGCACCTCTCAACTGTTGTTTGCTTTTTGTTTGGGTTCTATTACAGTTTCTGTTCCCCTAAATGGAAGAAACTTTAATGTACAAGATGTTTATGCACATCTTGTTCAAGATGTATCCGAAATTTGCAGAGTGGTGTATACATCAATAAAACCATATATCCTCCTTTGACAGCTATACAAGCTTGCAGTACCCTGCAAAGCTAAATGAACTCAAGTGAAATGGGAAAATTCTGGCTACTTGGGCTTTGAACTTAGACAGAAAAGCAAATTTTTATGCCACCGTTTTAAAGTAATAAGCTTGTGTCCTAGGAACAGCTTCCTTCAAGATAGCTGGGAAAAATGACCCCTAACTTCAACCACATATAGAACAATACTCCGTAAACTAGCCTCTTCAAAAGACATTTTTAACAACCTTGTTTGAGGACAGATCCTAGAAAATATGATCTGAAAACTAAATGATGAAAAGCTACTCCAAACTTTTCAGGCAGGTAGGCAACAGAAGTATGAATTTTAACAGGGCATTAAAAATTTCACATCTAAAGAACAGAATTTGAAGTCATAAGTGGTTGTCAGCATTTCCACAAATAGAAAGTTTCAAGATCCTGAATGAGTACTAAAACAACAAAGAAATTCCACTCTCCAAAAAGCTGTAATTAGGAGAATTTTATTGTGGAGATAAATATCCAAGAAAAGAAGCCAGAAAAGACCATTTGACTTATTCAAATTAATCTACTGCAGTGTCAACAGAATGTCTCGCATGACAAGAACCTTGCAATATCCTAATATTAAACTCAGATGTTTAAATATTAATAACTATGACTTCTAAGGGAGAACAAAGTGAATATGCAATTCTAAGACAGCAGTCATTTTTAGGGCTCATCATGCGTGACTGAGAATACAGTGCAGACTCCTGAAGAACATTTAACTTTTTTCTTTTCTCTGGGTCAAATTCACACATTAAATGGCTAACTCTCCTTTTAAAGCCTGAGGGTTAGATACTCCTGTTGAATTAACAGAGAACACAGAAAAAATGTCAAACACAAGGCTTCTTACACTTTTTAGGCTTCCATTAAAACGACTTCAGAGACCTGTTTAAACTATTTACATAAGCATGTAAATAGTAAGAGAAAAGTCCTAAGTAGTGGAGAAATATGAAAATGTTTATGAAGTAGAAAACAAGTCACTATCAACATAAAACCATTTAAATATAATATCTCATAGCCAATCCATTTTTATTTTCAATGATTTTGTAAAATTTCTTCTATTAAATTAGCACTTCCTCCAGGAAAAAGGTTTTACATTCATGTTTCAACAATATCTTAGACACAAAGCAAGAAAATAAGTGACTAATACCGAGAAATAAAAACGGCATGAATAGTTACATAACAAGATGTTTCCTACTGCAAACCTTTTATAACACACAGTAGTAGATGAAAACTCAAAGCACAAATTAACCATATCCTCCAGACAACCAGTCACTAAATGAGAAGGAAGCAAACAAAAAACCTGATGCTTACTTAACATGCCCCTGTAGTTGAGGTCCATGTCCCGACTCTCAGAACGAATCTTAATGGCATCTAGGATGGCATCAGGTGACAACAATCCAGAAGGTCTTACAACATTCAGCAGTTCTGTTAGACTCATTAGTGGCAAACGTACTGCTTGCATGATTTCAGCGTGGTTTTCCTTAGGATTATGCTTACACCAGTTCATCAAAGCTTGGAAAATGTCCTTTTCAGGAGCTGCAAATGAGTCTCTCAGTACAATACTTAGAAGAGCAGCCTGGAAAAGAGAAATAAGAACAAAAAAATATACCCCCTAAATAAACAGAAATTAAACTGAATTTTATTTTTTTAATCAAGGGAAATTCAAATAAGGCAAAAATTAATGGCTAGTTTACCTTGTAGCTATCAAAAATAATTTCTAAAGGGGTGACTTCCTGAAATTCTAGTTTGTGTTAGTTATGCAAGAATTACAGAATCCATTACCAAAATAATAGGAAATATTACAAAATCACTAGAAGAAGAAATTGAAATGCAGAAAACTAATCAAATCAATATAATACCATTCGGTAGTTCAAATTTACTCTGGAATATTACAAGAGATTTGGGGACTTGGCAGTATAGTTCAAAACATTCATTTAAACTTAAGTTGCTATAAGAGCAATTATGAGGGGAAAAAAGCACTGCTTGGAATCCCTTTTTAAAACCATTTCTAACTACATGGGATTTCTGTCCTGTCACAATCTTTTTCTCTGTCTTTTGGTGCCAACAAAGCATCACCAGGTAAAAATTCCAGTGGCTCTTACTCACGTAGAAAACCCACTGGCTGCAAAAAGAGAACAAAAATAATCAAATAGCTTTTTGATTTTCATTTAGCTAGAAAAAGAAAAGATCTCTCATATAAACCAGGACTGTCTATGCCAAAGACCTCAAAGTGTGCACTTCCTGATCAATGATGTTTGTTCATTTCTTTATTGATAATATGCTCTCAGAGCTCAGATTTAACAAACTGCACATAACAAAGTACAGAGAGAGAAAAAAACAATCTTTTTTCCTTATATGATGACAAGCTTACAGCAGGTTCATATACTCATTCAAGGAATAGACCCTTCACATCTTTTCCCCTAAGAAAAAGTACTTTAAAAACCCCCAATTAAAGCATAATTCATTCAAGGTTCTCTGATGCTTCATGTGAACACCACTTGAAAGCACTCTCTCACTATTATGTCCAGCCCAAAGACCCCTTCAGAGTAAGTGCAAAATTTCAACTTCATAGAACAGCCTATAGAACAAATATTTATGCATCTAACAAAAAACACACAAAAACCCCAAACCACCCCACCACATCACCATATTCTGCAAGTTCAGAACATGATGACAATGAGCAATATAAATCACAGTAATCTCCAGAATGATTTAGTTTACCCAGCAGAAAATCACCCATCACTGAATCACTGATGAAACCCATATCAAGGAATTAATAGAACAAAGTATGTCCTGTCATATTCAAGTCTATATTTGACTTCTCCTCTGAAGCATTCAGAAGCCAAATTGTATTATACCAGGAACAGATAAAATAAGACAGATTAAAATTAGATTGCCTGCTGCTATCTTTTAGAGCACTCCATTAGATATACTATATTTAGCTATATTGACCAGTCAATACCTAAAAAGTTCAGAACAGATTTTCAATTCAGCTTGTCTTGAATATTTCCAACCACCACATTTCACAAGTATAAAATAACCATGAGCTAACACAAGTTTGTAATTGGTGCCCCCATTAGTATTTCATCACAAAATTCGATTACCATTAAAATTAATAGTCCTGGGGAAAAAATGTGCAAACAAAAGATATACCTTAGAAAGCGACAGGAAGCCTTCACTGGAGAGCACCTCTTGGGCATTTCTATCCATGAACATACAGCACATAAAAGTTAATTTGGGAAGAGAATAAAGACTGGCAACATCAAAAGTCATACAGACATTCTGAATATTAAGTATTGTGCAAAGATACTCAGATGTGGAATCCTCCAGTTCTGGGAATCCATATTTATGTGCTAGGCTTAGGAAGTCAAGAAGAACCTCTTCTTTCTCATCTCGTAGCGTAGCACGACCAGTGTAAATATATTTCAACAGCATGGTAAATGCTTCTGCAGTGGTGTCCTGAAGAGGAATTTCTGCTTCAGGCTGAGATTCTCTCATTCCTCCATACAATAATGCTCTGTAAGGAAGAGAGTTTAGTTTAGTTTAGTTAGTAGCTTATCCCTCCGACAAAATATTAAATGTAGTTCTATCGAAAAATCCCAAGCTCTTAAGAAAAAAGTTGGATTAGTAGTACTCCTAGTTTTAAAATATTCTAGTCTGTGTCAGCCAAAACTCTTCTCAATTCCAATTCATCAAAATGAAACCTGCTATCTGAGTATATTCCATAGAAACACACCATTTATACTCTGAGAAATCAAAACAACTTTGCAGTGGTACTTTCCTGTTCTCAAGTTCTCTTTTCCTTGAATTTGTGAAACTACATTCAAAATCCAATTTAATGAAGGTCAAAAGAATAACATTGTGACATGGTATTTATCTTTTTCTATTTGAACACAATGATTTGATGTGCTGGGAAACATTCCCACAGAAAAGGTCACACTCAATGGACAGATGATTACACCCTGAAAAGTTCATGGAGAAACAATGTTTATCTCATCTACATAAACATTTCCTGTGAGCCTGACAAAAAGTGGTCCTTCACCTGAAATAATGGCATCTAGCAGCCAGGATGACTCTGTGCGCTGGAAAACGCTTCTTTTCCACAATAAAGGTAACGTCACTGTATTCCTCCCCGTTCATTAGAGCACCAATGTGCTCTGACAGGATGTGAACGTGGTCGATCTCCCCCACAGCCGTGTACGGACGAAGTGGGTGGCTGTTACTCATCTTGGAGGGATGGTGATACTGGTAGCCTAAAGGACAAAGAAAACAAGCAGTGTTATACAGGGTGAAGATATTATGAATAGTACAACTGCAATAACAAAAAAGTGTCTAAGTAATCATATGATTAAAAGAAAAATTAAACCAAGAGGTTTTCTATAAAAGTTCATTTTCAACCAGACTCAACACAGCTGGCACCAACAATTCTAGCTAAGTATTTCAGAGAATTATCACCTTGTTATTTAGTCAACCTATTTACCTAAAAGAAAAAGTTTCAAACAAAGGGAATGAAAAACTAAACTATTTTACATCATGTTACCATTAGAAAGCAATTTTATCTGAACTAAAATGCACACACACAAAATAGAAATAAGCAAGGTGACCAAACAAGTTTAGTCTTAACTCTCCAGTCTGTACTAGAATCAGTGAAAAGTAAAACTTTTTTTTTGCAGGTTTCTACTCAACTTTTCAGAAAAAGGGAGAAAATAAACAATCAGGATAACTTTTAATAAGTAACAAAGTCTGTCAGAGAGAAAAGCTTTACAATGTACAATTCAATTTTCTTATTCTTTACATTCAGTTTTCTTGATGACTTCTTGTTCCCCAGCATATATACGTATACACACACACAAAAACAAACCCCCTAATACCTCTCAGTCATACAATTAGTAGATTGCCCACCAAAGTACAATATAGATAAATGCATTAGTCATATCTTCTGTGGAATTCTTTTGTTTCTTCTTCATTCACAACAGGTTTTAGCTTTTTACGGTTTTGGTTTATTTTAGTAAGAGACTTTCTGTAGTCTCAATGGCAAGAGCATCCAAAAGTGAATTTATGTCTTGCATTGGCTTCTACTGTTACACTTTGGTTAACTTTTCTTTAAAAAGAGGTTGGTTGTTCTAGATAATGACCATCCACATCTTCAGAGACATCCTCCCTGCTCCAGTTAGTAGCCACTTTTCAAAATGGGCAGATATCCAGCACTGAAGAAAGGTGGTGTACCACAAGAACCAAGAAAATTATAAGGCCATACCTTGCACACACCTAACACATAAATCTTTCAAGTCAAATATTCATGACAGATATACACTTTTAGATTCTACTGCAAAAATACCATGAGAAAATATGTTAAAAAAACCCAAACAGATGTACTTGGGGTTAATTATTATTTGCAGTTCAACACATGGAAATGCTTTACCCAAAATCAAGATACTGTGGAAACACAACCCCGAAGAACTTCAAATGAAAATTAAAAAAAAAAAAAAAAAGAGTGATAGAAATAGAAAATAAAATTTAAGAAAAATACAGCATATTAAATCAATAATAGATCACAGCACAAATGGGAACAAACCCACAGGTTTCCACTGGCTGTCTCTGCTACTTGAATTAGAAGCTGTGTGCCTGTGTAGCCACTACAGCACAAGACCAGCAACATCAGCCAAGATACTGGAGGCAGCCTAACCATGGGAACACAGAACACTGTACAGTCATTCTTCTATCCTGACATGAAAGCAAATTAATTTTCAGGTTTTCATAATAACAGACTATTTCTTCCACTTGCACAGGTTAATTTATGATTAGTTAAGACAATTTAGATTTATGCTATATACACTTTCAGTACGATTTGCTTTCTAACAAGCAAGATTAACTCATATTAGCCCAGCAACACTACTTACCACAATATAATTGTTTGATAGTTTATAGACAACGGTAAAATTGAAATGCCCACAAAATAGAAAACTTTTTATTACACTGAAGGAGGATACAAAAAGATGTATTTGTTACTCAGCTGCAATCTCAGGTCTCCATACACCTTGAAGACTTCCATACCACACCCATAATTGCAGTTGTTGATCTTCATTTGCAATAGTTAGGCAAACCAACTACCTGTGAATTACACATCATCAAGGAACTCAGTATTACCTCCTTCTGCTAGTTTAAACATTTATTGATTAGGGAAGCTGATTTATGATACTTCATTCATGGACAAATATTGGCATATTTTAATTTTAAAATCTAATTTTATTTTCAACTTTTTTGCTACATTCTACTTCTTTGTTTCTCTTGTCTCTAAAAAATAAGAACAGGTACTGTCTGAATAAAACTGAGAGACTGTAAAACTAGTGAAGACAAAGAAATGCCACCAGCTGCATATTAACTTTGCTTTCAGTAGCTGTGGATGTTGTCATGTGCCAATAGGGTGAAAAGCTCAAGGGAAATTGTTTCTATTCAAGGTTAAATAAACAAATAAAATCAAAAGCACACTTCCCTCTCTAGAGTACATAAACCTCTGTCTAAACAAGTATCCAGTGCGTATAAGAGGGCAAAGTCTGAAGTGGGAACAGTTGCTAGCGACCCGAGGATGCCCAATCCTTATGAACATACAGATGCTGAACACCAGCAAGAAATTAAAGTAAATTTAATTAAAGAATTAAAGAAATTTAGATATTGCCCTAAGTGTAAGCAGCAAGGCACATTTCTTCTGATGTTTAATACTCTCCAAATTGCTGGTTCTACTATTCTAAACCATCAAACACAAACCTGCTAGCACAGGAAATCAGGACTCAAATGATGGCTACAAGCTGAGGAGGTTTTACAAATGCTTAAATGGCCCAAAGTGTTGGTCACTCTCACCTTTACAAAACCATGTTCATGGCTTTTCTGTGCTCTATGGGTACCACCAGTATATTGAAGAAATACACCAACTCATCTCTTGTCTACTAGTACAGATTTCCAACACAAGTTTTGCCTGTATTGTGGAATTTTCATACAAAGCAGATCAGTGAGACAGTTCTGCCTTCAAAATATAGAACCAAATAATACATGAGTTCATATCTTCGTAGGCTGGACGAATTAATTCAGGCAACCCTTTAAGGGATCTGTACATTTCTTGTTTGAGGAAGTAAAACCTAATAACCACTTTAGCTGTGCCAAGTTGCTATGAGCTCACAACTTCCCTGTATAGCTAAATATGTCTTTTTCTAGTTGTTATTCAAAAGTACTATTCATAATTTAAAAAAAGATAGATGCTGCTAGAGAACTTGGGCAAAACCCTTCCTGAAGCTCCCTCTGGCATCTTCTGTCATCAAACAACATCACTTTTTCAGGTGCTTACTCTTCCTGGCAGTCAAAGAACATGCCATTTACTTGCCTGTTGCCAGTACCATAACCTACTTCCAGGAGGTATTCAGAGCTAATTAACTGCTTCAGGAGTCAGCTGCTGCAGCTTTGGTCATGACACAGAAACAAACAAACAAAACAGTCTTCTCAGTGATTTTGAGGCACCATTAGAACTGCAACCAACTGAAAAGGCATTTCTTAAGTCCTAAGGCCTACAAAGCACTTCTCTGACCCCACTGGAAGACACGCTATTCTCTGGCCAGCTTCAACAGAGAGCACGTGAAAGATGCACGCTAGTATTTATGACAAAAGGCAGAATAATGTGTGCTCTGCCTGGAGAAACAACCACTCCCTCCAAGCTTTTGGTTTCCTGTATTTCTACACAGTATTCTATCCCATACATGTCATGGGATATAAAAACACCATCTAGGAAATGCAGCAACAACAGCAATGACATCCTTTCTAAACAATTCTCAGTTGCAATGAAAGATCAGCATTCAGTCACTTCCCTCTCTCATTTAGGCTAACCCTCAAGAATTCTCTGAAAAGCAGTGCTGTTACAATGAAACATGGAAGTTTTGTTTTTCTACCAGGTGTAGAAAATTGCATATAACAAATTAATCATTAATTATTTGAAGAAAAAATTTATATAACATAAGTGAAGGATGCTTACATAACTGATAGTTCTATCAAAACTTTAGAAACAAATGCAAGTAAACAGATTATTGCTGGAATTAATTTTTTCATGAAATAAGTCTAGATTATAAACACTGAGCAAATAATTTCATACCTTAAAACTACTAATTCCTACACTCTCTAGTTTGTACCTAGCAAACAAAGTTTAGTTTCAATTTCTATTAACAAGGACTCTCAGAACATGCACAAGCTTACCACTGGTTCGAATCATATGGTTTATATTTTCAATGGATACACATATGTCTTTTTATAAATACATTATCTCAGGAAAGAGAAATTTTCAGTAAATACTTCAACATCCAGAGAACAAATACCTCGGTTCTGACAGAACCCTAGCTGCTTTGTACTTCTAAGTAACAATAACAAAGTTGAACCTGAGCAAAAATTGTAACAGAAAAAAAAACAAGTTTCGATACTTTGTAGCCAAAAAGAAGCAACATCGTCAACCTTTAGGTCTTTATAAATACAGAACACGAAAGCTCAAGCAAGTGCAATTCACATAACTTCCAAGACTCATCTCCAACCCTTCTGTTGTGAAAGGACTAAAAGGAAAGCAGATGGTAACATTAAGGGAAACTAACCACAGCATCCAATCACAGCATTCTAAACAGCAATTTAGTACCAAAAAATGTTTTGACTCAAAGCATATGGGAACTTTTGCCCTGCTCATCTGCAAACACATGCCCATCTCTTAAGTGTCGTAGTGCTAACATTTTACATTCCACTCAGATGCTTTCCTGTCACAGAAGAGAAGGAGTAAGTTTAGCTAAGTACAAAGAACAATGCACTTGGTGCAGATTATTTATTAAGATATATATAAAATGAACCTGGTTAAAATGGCATAAAATGAAAACATTAAAATCTCAAGAAAACACATACGGACCACTCACCAGGGAAGTTGTCTGACCTACAGTGAGGGTAGCCTGTAGGCAGATTCCCTGCTTCTGGGAAATTAGGGTTCTTCGCCATTCTGAACAACAGACAGATGGAACAGCAAGCTCATAGAAACACCATTCAGCAACATCCAGCTGCACAGCAACAACTGGACCATTTCCTGGAACAATGCATGAAAAACACACCATCAGAAACCGTGAGCACAAAGCCTTATGAAGAAAGTGAGAGAGATGTGTATTTCTCAATTCAATTTTTTGCAGAAATAAATTCTTTAAAAAAACTTCACTATAATAGGAAAACTTCTAAAAACATAAGAATTCAGGAATAGTATTTCTGTTTTGAGTCATCATAATTTAATTTTGACCGTTCATATTTTTTACCATCACAGAAGACAGTAGCATGTTGCCATATTTATTATAAGCCAAAAATTCCATCCTGACATTTCTGCTATGGCATTAATGTCCCTGAAATTATCCCATTTTCCCATATGGGTGTCCTAATTAAACCAGTTCTATACAAACTGTATCACACATATTTCATTGCCTACACAGACAAAATTCTCCAAGTGTTCTTGCCTAGCTAAAGTTTTGGGGATTATGTTTGGATTTTGGTGGTTTTTTTGTTTTTTACAAAACTTGGCAGTTGCAGATCTTTTTATTGAACAAGCCCTTTTTTAAACAGGAAACCAAAACAAAACTGTAGGGTCAGGAAACAGAGAAATATAGAGGCTTGACTTGCTTAAATACATAAGCAAAATAATGAGTCTCTCTTAACAAGCATAAGTTATTGTTAACCTTTCCACCAAACCTGCCATGAGGAAAAATAAACTGCATTTAATTTGCTAAACAGATGATACCTGATCTGTGAATTCTCTCCTAAGGGTCACTCTAATTTTCTTTATTGGATATGTTTAAGAGAACAAAGGAGGAGGAGGTAGAAAAAAAATATTTGTAGGTAATCTCATTAACTGGAAACTCACACCTTAATCCTGCAAATCAAATCCAGGCTTTTTACAAAGAAAGTATCCTGGGTTTTGAAGATCAAAATGTAATATGTAACCATCTTTCCTATAAGTAATGCATGCTATCAAGTTGGCCTGTGTTATCAAAATATATTCAAAAATATATTCGCGAAAAAACTTGGGGTCTTTTTTTGTTAAATTTGAGGAGACATCTCAACAGAACACTTCAAGCACTTGATTTACAGATTTGTAACAGAAGACACATTAAATACACCTGTTTTGTAAGCAGGCTCAAATTAAATCCTAAAACACATAAAAACTTAAATTATTCCAGCACAGGACTTTAAGAAGGTCTGTGTGCTGCACTTTTAAAAACATGAGCAAAGAGCATTGCTCGGCAAGCAAAACCACCCGCAGATTGCTAACAAGTTGGCATCGAGTTGTTTTTGGGTTTTTTTAAAGTCTGGTAATATGTCTTCTAAGTGGAGAGTAATTTCAATGAATCACAGCAGTGCGTAACTTGCAGAGTGCTTAAACTACTACGACACCAAAGCACCGGGGAAAACACTGAATACCGCGAGCGCGTCAGAATACTGAACTTATATTTTTTTAATAAATAAAATCCGAATTAGCCGGCCACTGCAGGGCCAGAAGCCAGCCAGGGGCAGGACGAGGGGCGGCAGCGGAGGCGGGCGCGGACCAGAGGCGGCGGCGGAGCCGGCGATGCGCCCAAGGTCGTGCCCGGGGTACCGGGGCCGCCACCGATCCCCGGCTCGGGAGGCGCCAGGAGAGGCGACCCCGGCGCGCCCGGCCGCCCCTCCCTCGCCTGCACAAGAAGGCACTTCAGGCGAAATCGCTTCCCCGCCAAACGCGCCCGGCGCCTTTCCCGGCCCGCCCCGGGTCGCCCTGCCCGCTCCCGGCGGGAGCCGCCGACGGCAGCACCGCAGGAGCCCGGGCAGCCTCGGGACCCCGCTCGGCCCCGGGGCCGGGGCCGCGGCCGCCGCGCCCCTCCCGCCCGCGGGACTCACCGGCCCCGCCGCCGCCGAGGCCTCCTCCCCCCGCCCCGCCGCCGTGCACACGTCACCCGGCGGCGCGCTGACGTCAGCGGCCAGCGTGTGACGCAAGCGGGTCCGGCCGCGCCGCGTTTCCTGCTCCGCCCATGGAGCGGCGGCGGCCGGGACGCAGCGGCGCTGCCGCACGACGCGCTCTGTGAAACAGCGACTGGTGGTGTTGGACCTTCCCCGCCGCCCTGTCCGCTGCTCCTTGGCTGCATGCAAAATCCCTGGCTCCTTAACCGCGGCGTGCGCAGCTCCTGCCCTTCGCTGCGTGTCCTGCTTTCCTGCGTCGGGAGAGCCTCTCCCAGCGGGAATGGGGAATATGGGCCCGTCGCTACGAAACCGTGAGAGTGGCTTCTGCTGCACTGCATGAAGCTAAATTTAAGCCCTCCGAGAGGCAAAGCACTACACGCGATTTAATTCCATGCTTTATATAGCAGAAGCCTTCTTTGCAAGAAGGAAAAATAGTGGCCTGTAATCAGAACATGAAATAATTTCAGAAGTTTTTCTGCATATAAAATATTTTAATATTGTGGCAGGCTAAAAGACTTATCATTAAGTGTTCAGTAGTTCATTATTTAAATTAGTTCTCAGTATGACAACCAGCAGTAACTTTTTTTCCAAAAATCCCAAACCCACACCTTGCTCACTTCATGATACTGCTGTAACTAGTTTGTAGATGCCAGTGGTTTTTTACTAGTTTCCTCTATTACGTCACAATCTTTCATGTCTACACTTTGTAAAGCACATTAAAAAAACCAAGGGTCACTAAAAGATTAGCCAACATGCTTAGAGTAAAATTTGATTACTAAGCAGAAAAGTTTTAGCATAGCCTGCTCCTACTTCTGTAGTTATCCACTGGACTACATGATAGGAAAGATGTGTGCTAATATCTTTCCAAACCATTCCATGGGTGAGAGTATGGGTGTTAATGTCTTTGAAATAGTTCTTAATGTCTCTACCAACTTCAAGCCACAGGCTGCTTATAGAGCCCAGACAGTTTGGGTCTTGAAACAGAAAAATGGGTATACACAAGTCTGAGTTTCTGAACTTTGGAGGAAAAGAGCAGCTTCAAGGGGGAATGTGTGGTAGGTAGTTTGGGACGGCTGTACCTTCCTAATACCTCAGCCAGTGGGGAAAGGAAGAGGGCAACAGGTGCCCAGGAGTTTGTAAAAGGAGGCTGCACCCCCAAAACCTCAAGAGAAAACCCTGCAGGCATGTGCCCCAGTGGGCTCTTCCCCTTTATTCAAATAAAGTTGCAGGACTCCCCTGTCTACTTTGTTGACACTGGCTTTTCATAGCACAGCTTTTCCTCTCACACAGGGGCTCATCCAGGATCCTTCCACTGTCTGGGTCCAGCACAGTGGAACAGGAGCTGGAGGCGTGCCTCATCCAGTTTTTAGGTGACACAGCTCCTTTTGGCATTAGCCAGCATCAGGCAATTGACTGGGTTCCCAAGACTATCCAAGAGAAAGACAAGAGGTGGACCAGTGAGGTCTGTGGAGAGTCTACAGGAAAGGACCACTGGAAATTTCACTGCTGCGTACAATGATTCAAAACAGAATCCTCAAAGCAAAGCAGCAGTCATCTAGAATTCAACAGTAACATTCAGTCATCTAGAATTCAACAATAAGCAAAGCAACAGGTCATGGTGCTTTTTTGTAGTTTTCACCAATGCTTTATTGAGAAGTGAACTGCAATTATACTATTTGTTAGCCTTTGGTTACAATTACACATTATTTGATAGCCACATAACTGAAGAAGTTAGGTGCTACTTGAACCAGAGTAAGACAAGGCAAAGGGTCTTTCTTTCCTTGTTGGAAGAAAAAAAAAAAATATTTCAAACTTCTCATCATTTACAGTGTTTATAACAGATGAAACTGCATAAAATCAAGTAATTTGTGGAACACATGGAAATGCTACATGTTTTCCTGTTGCTCACAGGAATGTACCATCACTTGTTTTGGGAAGGCATATCAAATGCCTTAGTAGTAGGAAACTGTTGTTTCAGATACTCTTTTTCCATAATTTCCTAAGGCAGAATATACAGAGCATTTAAGTCAAATACAGCCCCAGGATTCTACTGAAACAAAAACTTGGAGCAAGTTCTTCCTAGTGTTGAAAGAGACAAGGATCCCTAATGGGTTAGCAACTGAGACTTCTTCTCTTGGCTGTCAATTAGCAGTCAGAAGCTGAGCTGAAAGACTGCATTTTTTCTGCTGTACAGATTTATTGCCTCTATAAAATTTCTTTTTGCAAGATTGTTTAAGACTGCTCCTTAAAAAAGTTTTGCCTGGAATACTGTAAGTAAGATTATGACTTTTATAAGCACGCTACTACTCCAGTCAAAATTAGCCTGACATTTTATTTTCTAGTATACAAGATAGGGCATGAAGTCTTCAGGGTCTTCTGACATTATAAAAAAATATACTGAAGCTTCTTTTTGGCTCCTCCTTGATGCTCATCAGTAGTAACACAGATTTGTTGTTTTTGTTAGTTTGAATCTAATCAGTGTGAAATGCAGTGAATTTCTGGTCATGTATCTTTTGACAGTGTTTACTGAAATATTAACACAATGAATGTTCAAGAGGAGAATCTGTGTAAGTGCTCTTTTAGAAAATGATTGAGTATTCCTAACTGGAAACAATTTACAGTGGCATTGCAGGACAACAAAAGGGAATCCAAGTGAGGTCCCAGGGGACAGTTTTGAAGGAAATTCTGAATGTGACTGATTCCTCTCTATTAAGCAATTTCACAAACACTGTTACAGATTTCTCCAAGAGTCTGAAAGTAGGCCTCTATTATATACAATATACTTCACTAGAATTAAGTGAGAGTCACCATGTGGTTAGGATTCAATATTTCAATCCAGTAGCCATCAGGATCCTGAACAAATGCAAGCCCTTTCATTTTACCTATTAGGAAAAAAAAAAGATAAGAAAATTAAGACTACATGACTGGTTCTAAATGTCAAATATGATTACTTTGAAAGATATTTTTTCTTTTTTTTTTTTTTTTTTTTTTTTTTTTTGCATGAGAATTAGTTCAAATTTAGATGGATAATTCCAAAAACATCCAGATTAGTTTTTAATCAGAATTAGACCTTAAGCAAAACTGTCAATCCTACTCTCAATAAAGCCGTAGTTAAAAGTCATTTTGGAACTCTGACTTTTGTTGATTGAAGTTTTTTTGCATATGCCCCTGTAACTGCTCATCCTCAAAATTCAGAAAAATATTTTTGTGCTCTGGAGATGTTTCGGTATGTTTTCTTGAACTGGGTTTGCTGGTATAAAATCCTGTGTTCCTTTGCCCTGTTCATCACCCATCATTCCTGACTCTACACTGAAATTTTACATAACGTTTTTACCCCTGACATGGTTTACAGTACACTTCTGCATCACTTCATAAAGCAGGGAAATGCAGGACAGGATTGTTGTAAGTTCTACTGTTGAAAAATTAAAACAGGGTCTCCAAAAGTTGTTTTCAACAGTAGATCAGGATAGCACAGCTTAACATGTTATCTTTAAATTGTTAACCACATACTTGTACTTATACTTGCTCCATTAAGTTCTTTACCGTAACAGAACCAGCCTAGCTCTTAATATATTCTAGTGACAAAAACAACTGAGAAAATAGATGTTTGATTGGTAAGGCAGGAAAATAAACCCCATGCTCGATCTCCCAGCCTGCTGTCCAAAAAGTGTGAAGCCCTAAACTTCCTCCCCCTCCTTAGCATTTGCTGCATTAATTTTGTTTCTGAATTTTGAAGAAGAGCTTTTCCTCTGCACCCAGCCCTTGTCTACTTCTGGAATTCTTTCTTGTGATTCCCTCCATTTATAGTCTAAGCTTGTTCTTCTATGTAGTTTCATTCCTATCACTGCACAGCTCTAAGTCAGCAGCTCTCATTTCAAGCCACTCAGAGTTTAACAAATGGACAAATTTAAAAAGGCTCAGAAACTCTAAAATGCTAGAAATACCAAAATCTATCCTTAATTTAAGAAATCAAGTTATGTTTTCAGCTATATTTCTTCTTTTGCTTCAGTTGAGACTACAGTGAATAAGATGAAAATAATTTAAGTCTCTTTTTCAATTATTAGTATTACGTGTCTGTTTTTGAATGCATTAGTTCTAAAAATCTCGTGAGTCTTTTTATGGAAAAGAATCCAGCTGAAAAATGCATTTTGGGATATTTTCACATAGACATTTTTTGCTTATATACTCTCTAGACATTTGTACTATACATTATGCAAGTCAATTATGATACAGACTAATGGGGCTATTCCTACCAAAGCTGACAGAAGAGCTAAAAATATAATAACTAGTAGGTTGTATAGTAGGTGTTAGGTGGATTTACACGAAAATAGCCAGAAAAGTCAAGAATTACTCAGTTTAAATGGGTGGTAACTAATATGTTTTCTGACTATTTTTCCTAAGACAAGAACCAAGCAGATATACCATGTGAATTTGATCCATATTACAGTAAATTCTGTAACAACTCTAGGCAGCAGTATACATGTAATCTATGACATCAACAGAGAATATGAATTTTACTGACGGTCAGGCTGCATACAGAAGGCACGTGGCATACTGATGCATTATTGTATTGGGATGGATCTATTGCAAATATTGCCCACTCTGTAAGGGAGTGCAGGGGTAACTGGTTCTAGAAACTTCTAAGAAGTGTCAACTCCTAGCAAGACATTACCCATCTTTCCAGTAAGATCTCTGAGACAGAATATACTAAAACCAAGGGAAAAAAATACTTGCATTTCTGATCAAGACTTACCATCATCTGGTTTCTTCACAAATTTCACTCCTAGCTCTTCAAACCTCTTACAAGCTTTATAGACATCAGGAACAGCAATTCCAATGTGTCCTGTGCAAGAAGGTAAAAAGAATGCATTATAAGTATTGCTGAATGTTCTGTGAAAAAAGTTTGTTTAGTATTACATGTTGTAGTTCACATAACCTATGATTATATTTAAGAAAAAATTCTAGAAAGAAGAGTGTTTTGGGTATTAACATTATTCTTCTTCCAAGAGTTGTCTTTTGATAATGCCTTTTAAATACAAATGTTAGAGTTGAAGTATCTTATGTTGTTTAGACACAAACTTTATTTAGCATATGAAAAAGGAAGATTTTCAAACTGTTTTATAACTATTTTCTTCCTTGACGCACAGCTCCATAATAAGATTTTGTTGTATTTGTTCTGTTTAACAGAACATGGAGTTTATCATTAATGCTGTTCCTGCAGAGACTGACACTAGCGCTATGCAAGGACTGAGCTTACAAATCAATTCAGGAGCTTTAAATGTCAAGTGGCTGGACCAAGTGTGAAACTTATTTCACAGCAGTGACCTTTCAAGCACTCAGAGTATCAAATCAAGCCACATAAATAATATCCCCAGTGCTACAGACAAACGGAATTGTCCTTCTACCTTAAAATTGGTAACTAGTGGATTATACAGCAGAAATCCAAGATTAAATCCGTTTAAGCACCATGATAATCTAATACACAAGCACAACTAATGTTCTTCACTCAGTAGTTACAATTAGCATGTGTTTGCTTGCCAAAGGATTAGATTCTTGATGAAGAGTGTAACTATGGCTCATTACTCTGAAACACATTGGCTCATTTAATTTCATCATATTTTACAGTATGCATGTTGAAAGAAGAGAGATAAAGGCTTTCCAAATGTTAGCAAATTTTATTTCAAAGCTTAAAAAGTATAAACACAAGACTAAAGACCTACCAAATCCTCGAGGATCTGAATTGCCATTGTGATAAGACTGACTGTCATCATTTTCAGTGCCCCAGTTGCTGTAAGAAGTAATTATTAAATATTGAAGAAAAGCATTAAAATTAACAAATCCTAAATGTTCAGTTTCCTTGGGAAGGGTAAGTTGTTTCTCCTAAGAAACTAGAAAATTTCAGCTGTTGGCTGAAATAATTAAACTACAAAGATCTTCCCTAGTCATGGGATCCAAGGGATGGTCTTGGGTCTAATCCAGTCATTTTCACATTCCTTTACTATTATTTAGAGTCTATATTTGAATGAGTCAGAAATACTCCTGTCTCACTCAGTTTAAAGAGAAGGTTTTGCTGCACAAATCAGTTTATCTATCCATCACTGGGGAACAAGTGAGGGTAGCAGGTCCTCGAGTTAAGTAAGACAGCATTTGGGAGATTGTTTCTGCACAATTATCATGATTAGTAGCATTAACCAAATTGTCCTGTTTACAGGAAGCATTGTTTTGACTTAATACCCCTTTAGATTAGAGTCCAAAAATAGTTACCCATTATTAGGATGTTTTGGGGATCCAAAGAAAGGTTTGGTTTCCCTAAATTACTTACCCAGATGGCATGCATATAAAATATGGCAAGCACTGTTTCATATTAAATGTTCACCTAGCAGCTTGAAAGAGCTCTGAAAGAGGAAGATTAACCTTTTCAAGTATCCAATCTCAGAAGTATTGTAAGGATGTATGACAGTGAAGATGCATCCACTGTAATGATTAAATTTTTTATTCAATCTGATGGGATTTACGCTTATCCAACACAGTTTAAACACTGTTTAACCACTGTTAGCTAAGTGTCATCTCTCTTTATGTAAACACTTACTGTGTCAGTTCAAGTGTAGCTTTTCTAGAGAAGGTCCAAGGTGTTCTCTCAGCTTTCTCTTTCGGGATATCGTTTTTATCTTCATACCCCAGGAAATAGAGTGAGAACTTCATAGTAGGAAAGTCAAATTTTTGAAGCAGTCTAAATGGCAACAATTATTTTGAAATAGTAACTTAAAAGGGTAGTCAGTAGCTTGCAAATAAATCAAGATGCTTCCCCTATGGAAAAATTATTTCCATGAATTTTTTGCTCTTCTATAATCCACACCGTGAAATAGCTGCATTTTAAACTATCAAATAAAAATACTTCAGAACCCACCAAATTTTAAAAGAACCAGATGTTTAAAAACCAAACTACCAGTCACTAAATAGAAGTCAGTAAAAAGGCTTGCATCTTCAGGTTATCACTCTGTTACTTGACTGTGTTTTCACAGGAAAACCTTTAACCACTTTAAAAATTTCACCAAGGATTAAAAAGATCTACTTTGAATCTTACTCATCCTAGAGAGCTCACTGGTACCAAAGTTTAAGAACACAGCAAACGTACCTTTAGATAAAATACCTTTATAGTTTCAATAGCTAGCTATAATGATAAAACCCTTTCAGATGTGACAATTTAATCAATTAAAAATACATTAAGCATAAGTTTTTATATATGACATTTAACTGGAACAAGTAGGCATGCAAAATTAATCTAATTGCTTTTTTACAAGGTATTTAATTTTTATTTTCATACATTTTCACTACATTGGAAGTAATTTATTTTCCTTTAGTTTGGACTCATTTCAAGATGTTTAAAAACACAGTATTTGTTTTGAAATAACTCAAATGCTAAGAATGCACAAAAAGCTCCAGCATAACCATTTTAAGCTATTGCAAGGCACCTGCCTCCCAAAAGCCTTCTCCAAAAGACTGACCCTGGACTTTGCCTTCACCCTTTATTGCCTTGTTCCCATGTGACTGGAGGCAGTCATAAGCCACCTCTGAGAACTAGCAGAAAAAACTTAATTTCAAGATTTTAAACAATGACTCCTCATTATAAACACAGTCATAAAAGTTACCAGTCAGCTGCAGGCTCAGTGAAGAAGAAGTAAGCAAGCTGTACCCTGATAATTAATGACCTATTTAAGAAAAAAAGAAATTTCTAGTCAATGCCAATATTACTTCATTTGCAGCTTAGGCATCTGCAGCTTACTGCCAGACCATCCAACTAAGCATCAGCTGATGGGCCAGCATTGTTTATGTAGTCAGACCAATTAGTATAATTACATCCAAAAAAATAATTCTTTTCAGAAGAACAGAAGAAAAACCCAAACTTATCATGGCATACAAATTCTACTCACGTCATTCCAAGTATCCTTGTATAAAAATCCAATGACTTCTTAGGATCCTTTACTCTTAACATTGTCTGCTGAAACATGAAATCCTGTGGGGGAAAAAAGGTTGATTCTTCGTACATCAGCCAGATTTGAATTAAGGATATTGACAAAGATGCCAGTTAGTAATGATTCTAAAACCAGCAGATTCAGAAGTAACAAAGAGAGCTACATTAAATCTAAATAAAACCTTTTGTCCCAATTCTATACATACAGATTTTTTGTTAAATAAATATGTCTTTGTAACGTAATGTTTAAAACAAATAACCAATCTCATGAGTGGTATCATTCAATATGTATTATTACATGCATCAAAAAAGAGTACCCTTATATATATTATTCTTTTATGGGGCTGTAGCATACATGAACAACTTCACACACAAGCACAACAGACATGAATATTCAATACTGAGTCTCCTAGACTCCTGAACTCATTATTTTGATTATTTCATGGCACAGGTATTAAACTTCTGTCAAATTTGATTATATATCTTGGCAGCAAAACCGACCTGCAACTCTGCAAGGATATTTTCTTGAAGCTCCACGTTAACTATATACCAAGAGGCTTGTGAATGACCAAGTGGATAAAAAGTGAGTGGTAGAATAGTTCACAGAAGGGGAAAAAAATCTCAAAAAAATGCAATTACAAGGTTTTCCTAGCAAAAAGTAGAAAGGTCTGGGGCGTTCTGACGCCCGGGCAGGGGGCGGCCGAAGCGCCCGGAGCGCTCGCTCAGAGCCAGGCCAGGCGCGGGCCCGGCCGAGCGCGCCCCGCGGGCTTCAGGGGCTCTCGGGGACCGGCCCGGCCCGGCCACCCCCTGCATGACCCCGAACCCCGCCGGGCTGCCCGGCAGACAGGCCGCCAGCGCGGCTCCGTGCCCGGCCCCATGGCGGCCCCCGCGCCCCGCACGTCCGCCCGGTGAGGCGCCCTGAGGGCGCCGGGGAGCGGCGGGAGCTGCAGCCGCGGGCCGCGCCCGCCACCCGCCCCCCGCACCTTGGTGCTGGCATCCGGCTCCGAGCAGGCGCCGTACGCCGCCTCGTCCGACAGCCCGCCGAGCTCCGCGGGGGCCGCCATGGCGGGACAGCAGGAGGAGGAGGAAGGGGAGGAGGAGGAGGAGGTAGGAAGGCGGTGCTGAGCCCCACTCCGCCCCTCCTGCCGCCGGGCCGCCCCTCGCACGGATGCCCGAGGATGCTGCCAAGGTGCGGGAGCAGATCGAGGTCTGCCGGTTCATCCCCAGCTCATAGCGAGCCCCCCAAGCTCTGAGATCAAACGTTTCAGTTTTTGTTTTGTTGTTAGTCAGTAGCTATCTGACTAACATACTAACAACTGTGCATATCTGCGCAGTTAAGGAAAAGAGAAGACAATCCTAAAATGAATAGGCTGTCTGGAAGAGAGCCACCAAGAACAAAGCCAGTAAAACTGAGCAGTACGTGGGAAAAACGTAATCCCAGCGACGGGCAATCGTGACCACTGACTCATTGAGCCCAGACTCAAATGGAAGGAACCACCTCTGGACTAATTAGAAGTGAGAGATACAACTAGCAAATACAGGGTTGAACACTAATTAATAGCAAAGTTATATAATTTGCAACCGATTAATGCTGATGCCTTTGTTTGTTGAAATTTATAAATAAAGTTTTGTAAAGTTTTGATTATTGGAGAGCCAGCATTTTGTGCGTTACCACCCAGCTCTCTGCTTTGAGCAAACTAGAATAAAGAATAGAAATATCTTGTTTCAGTGTGTGAATTGATGCTGCACAGGTGATGAGCCCATGTTCAGGACAACATAAGGACCAAAGGGAAGGAGCTTCCCTGACTGTGGTATTACTTTGCTGAAAAATAGCTGAAAAATTACCTCTGGGAAGCCGAGGGTGCCACACCAGGGCCGGAGAAGACACTTATAACCCAGCTCCACTGGAATGGTGCTGCTTTTGTAAGTCATGGCAGTATCAGGCTGCTTGGGAATCCTGGCCTTGCCTTGTTATAATACTCATGGCAGCCTTGGTTTAGTGTTGACAGAGGTTGATTTCTGCTTTTACCTCCAGATGCTGGGAGAAAATTTCAAATAGCATTTGTCACAGAACCACAGAACTGGGCAGATTGGAAGGGACCACAGTGGATCTGTTCCAATCTCATGCTCATGCAGTGTTATCCCAGAGTACGTGGATTGTGTCCGGATGGTTTTTGAATATCTCCAGTGAGAGACACTCCACAACCTCTCTGGGCAATCTGTTCCAGGACTCAGTCACCCTCACATTAAGAACTTCCTCATATTCAGGTGGAGTTTTCTGTGCATCACTTTCTGCCTTTTATCCCATTGCTTGGCACCACAGAGAAGTGTCTGAAAACATCCTCTTGGCATTCCCCTCTTACCCCCATTTCGATATTTATACACATTGATAAGGCTCCCTTTCAGTCCTCTCTTCACCCTCTGGAGTTATGCACTGTCCTTTAGCATAAAAATATCATTTCAGGCCTAAGAGTGAAGAATGATATTTCTCTCAAAAACGCAGAATGAAAACCAGGATTGAATGGGGGAAAAAAGTTAAAACTCCACACGTTTTGTAATCGAACGCAAAACACTTTCGCAGGGTAGAGCTCAGTCTGCGCTACCCAATAACTTCCATTGGCACATTTAACCAGGCCAACCTCACACGGGAGCGGATCCCGGGTACACCAGACCTGTAGGCTGGCTCGGATTCCGGGGCTCCGATTTTGGGGGCCCGACGCGCGGGCACGGCGGGCGAGCGCCGGGAGCGCGCTCTGAGCCCCGCGGGCGCGGCTCCGGGCGGGCGTTGGAGCCGCTCGCCGAGCCCGCCCCGCACCGGTTACGGGCTCCCGGTACCGGTACCGGCCCTCCGCAGAACCGGCAGGAGCCTGTCCGGACCGCCCCGAGGGGAGCCGGTGGGGGCTGCTGTGCCCGGGGGCCGCGCCCCGATGCCCGCCCTGTGAGGAGACAGCTCCGGCCAGGTGAGGATGTGCGCCCGCCCCTCTCTGCCAGGGCTGAAGTGCTAAGGCAGCTCAGCTGTTCAGAAAAGAGCCGAAAGGCTGTATTCCCAATGCTTAGTGCCCGGGAACCCTCCACTTCTCCTTCAACCCTCCTAAGATGCTGCGTGCTGGAAGCCAGTCCTACTTTCCTTGAGTAAACAGGTCCTGTAGAGAAGGTTTGGGGCATCCCGGAGGGCAGGAAAGGAGTTTTTGACATAAAAGCAAGTTCGTGTGAGAATCTCACCTGGGGCACCAGCTATCTTGAGTATAGGTTTTGGAGAGCCAGGGAAGATGCCAGGATGCAATACAGTCTTTGTGGATTTTTTTTGAAGAAAGCTACAAGAGATCTACCTCTCTGATCTTGTGCTTTAGGGGAAAGTATCAGCTAAAAGCGAACCAATTAAAAGGCAAGGAAATTAACATCCAACCTATTCCACTTGAGTGAAATAATCAAGGAGGAAAGCACCTCTGCTGCTAACCTTGTAGATGACCAGGTCAGTCATAGAAACATGAAGAAAAAGAAATAAATATAATTAATTTACTTTTTTGTTTTGTGGCTTTCCTAAATTTGTTTTTTTGGGTTTTACTTCAAAAAAGAGATGAACACTTTCTATTGCAGGTGATTGCATGCCAGTTTGTCACCTACTACATGGGCAAAAATAAGGAGCTGGTAATTTACTACTAGGTGTTACTTTTCAGGTGTTGCTTTTCATGTCAGCCTCACCTTTGATTTTTTATTTCCCAAATGAGGTAATAGTGTCTAAGAGAGTATACAGTTACAGCAGTGGTAGGCTGTCCTTAGGCCTCATATGAACTACTGAGGAATTCTTGATCCTTATTGTAATAGTACACTGAGCAGAATAGCAATTTCTGTATGCAAGTATTTTTGAAAGCTCAGTTGCTGAGTTTGGATATATATTTTAGAAACTAAAATTTAAATAAGTAATTCATATTGGAAACAATTTATATTTCTCAGTAATCAGATATGCGCTGAAATTATTTTAAAACATATTTGTTATATAGAGAGGCATTCAATCAACAAAAGACACGTGTATGAAAAATTGTTCTAAAAAAATGTCTCCATCTTCATCTTGACATTTTTTAACCTATCATAAAAATGTATAAAAATGCCTGGCATTTTTATAACTGGAAGAGAACTTGATGAGGATAATAAATTTATACACCTGGAAAGTCAGTTTTGCAATGCTCCTGTCTTCTTGAAAAGGTAGACTTGAAATGTCTGGATTGTTATGGACATAATCTTCTCTTTTCGAATTTCAGATTTTAGAATGGCGGGAGCACAAAAAAATACTAAAAAAATTTCAGTGGTTGGAGAAGATATAGGCAGATCTCAACGATTAGCGAGCGTTTCCTCTTCATCGCGTTCTTTTGGAAGTCAAAGTGTGAATAAGTTTTACCGTCCTAGTGGAGTTCAGAGCGTGCAAAGTTACAAAGCAAGAAAGGTTATAAGTTTCTGATTCTTTCCTCAGATTATTAAATTCAGTTTATCTTAATCATTAGTTTAGTTTTTTTATTTATTTATTATATTTTTGTTTAGATTGAGTTATTTTATTAAATTACTTCTGCCAGAAAGTGAATCTTTTTTTCCATGTTTGTAATATTTTAAAATTTTAAAGTAATAAAGGTCAGAAGCAGGAGATATTAACTGAATAATATACATTGAAGCAAAGTTGTACTCGGCTTCCTTCCTGCAAATATTTACCCACCCTAGATACTTTATTTTAAATTGATGTTTTAACCTTTCTGTATTAATTTAATAAACTGAAATTTTGATTGTGAGCAAGGAAACCAGTTAATGTCACATAAAAATTGTAAAATCTAACTGTGCTATTCTTAATGTTTATTTATCCTTGATATATCCTCAGATTTGACTTCACGTCTTACAATGACTTAAGAATTTGTTCCTCTGTTAGCCTCTGAAATTTCAGGTATTTTTAAAGATTAGGGCATTTTGCAGCTGTAAATACAAGATAGTAGATTTCAGCATTAGTTGCAAGTTAAGTAGCAAGTCATTGTGATTACTTTGTGTATTTTTAGCTTGAAAGTCTTGTGTAATATTTTAGGCTCAATATGAAAAAGCCAGAGAAGACCGAAGAGCAAAAATTAATGCTTCATATAGATACATATTTGAAGCTGTCAGTGCCAGGGTAGGCTTAGACTTGTCAGCTGTGGAAGAAATGATACTGGATGTCCCTTCGGTGAGTTTGTTCTGTATGCCTGTTGATTTAAATTATTAGTTAAAATATGCAGCAGATTACCCCTTTGATAGGAAGAGTTATCCATCATTTTGATTGTTTCTGTCAGATAATGTAGTTACTAAGGCACACAATCAATCTAAAAAGATACCTGACTAAATCTTTCCTGGAAGGTTTGCAAATATCCCCGAGGTTTTTGATTGTGGCATTTTCATCTTTCTTACCTCTTGGAAAATATCAATACTGCTGCTATTTTGACTGAAGGGTTTCTTTTCACATCTACCCATTCCAAACAGTTTCATCCATCTCAGACTGATTTTATTATGGTCTAATTACCTTCATTTTTGTTTGTTAGGCAAGTTCTCACTGAAATTTTGAAGATTCTGCAAAAATCTGTAACTTATGGGATCATTTTGAAAAATAGCACTCTAGTAATAAGATGGAAGATTAATCTTACACCATTTAAATGCTACAAAAATGTCTGAAAAATTCACAAAGCAATTTGAGTTTTGAGCTCTTTATTTATGTTTGGATGTTAAAAGATTTGGTTAAGTGGGTTTGAAGAGTGTACAGATATCAAAACTTTTTCATGCCTTTTGTCACTGCACTTTCAGCACTTTAATGATTTTTTCTTTAACTCTTTTGGAGTGGTTTTTCTTTTTTAATGTATTTTTCTCTATTTTAACCTTGTTATTCACTAGTGTTGTTAATAATATTGAAATGCACTTCTAGAGCTGGCTTGCTTTTACATTTATTTTCATGCAGTGTTGTCTTCTCACAGCGTAAGAGCGAGAGTGGCTTTAAATTCTGTCCACCTGGATGTCACTCACTTTCCCATCACTGTTCTGATTCAGCTTTATTATTTGTTTATTTTGGGGAAAAAAAAACCCATGCTTGAAAGAAATACACCACAACTGGAAGTGTATCCTTTGTCCCTGAACAAGTGATGCGTCTCCATATGCTTGCTAAACTTTTGACCTTTTTTTCTGATGAGGAGGAAACAGGAGATCTCACTACCATGGCTGAGTCCTTCAGTTGGACACTTCCTATCTTCTCACAAGATTTGAGGATAAACATTGCATGCCAACAAAACCTTAAACAGTAGCATGGTCAAATTACTTTTGTACATCTTAAAGGCACATAAAAATATTTTGAGTAACATGTGTTTACTCTTTGATTTAACAGTTCGATGCCTTTGATTCCTTTCTTGCCAAGGGAGGAAAAAAATCATTGATAATTTACTATCAAGAAACAAGTGCACGAGGAATAGGTAAATGTTTAGCAATAATAATATAGGCACATGTAACAGTACATTCTTTTGTTCATTCTGTTTGAGATTTCTCAGAATAATTTTTTTTTTAATGATTTTGCCTGTTCAGAATTTTGCAACTTCTGCTCTGAGGGATGCAAATTCATATTTTAAATGCTTGCTTCAAATCAAATTGTTTAGGAAAAAAAAAAATCTCAATTTTAGCCATTCCTGGAAGAAAGATTATAAAAAAAGTGTTAAAAAAAGTGTTATCCTGAAATACTGAAATGGTTATGACTTTTTAATGCATGAGTTTTGCTTGCAGTTCATTAGAAAGGGCTAAAACCTGTCTCTGAATTTGCATTTATTATAAATAGTTGAAAATTTTCAGGTTTTACATGAGTGGTAGAGAATCAGAATATAATGACTGAAATCCCTAATGATTCACTAATGACTACAAATATTGTTCTGTTACTTATTTATATTGAACTATGAAATTGGATAGGAATACAGACCCAGAGGACCTGAAACCATCTCATTGTGTCTATTTTCTTATTTAGACCTGACATCTTTTTGGTAGGATAAATGAAAACAAAATACCTTAATCACCAGCAAATTGTTTCAAACTATGGGCCTGAGCAAATTCCCTTTTCAGTGCATTACAATGCACCCAAATAGGTGTGTAAGATACTCATTATATGTAGGTATAGTTTTCTAATAATGTGATTAATTACAGCTACAAATTATGTTGGTTTTTGTTCTCTGACAAAAGAAGAAAATAAGTGATTTATATGGTCAATTTTATTCCCTTATATTGATGTCAAGCATTTTATAATACCCTCATTTTTAAAAAGAGTCATATCTGTGAAATTCCTTTTCAGAGAGTGGTCGAGTAATTCCAAATGTTGAAAAAGGAGATAAAATTTGGCAATTTTATTTGGAGAGGTCACCAGACAAGCTCATAGGACTGTGCTTATATTTCGTTCGCTATAAGAATGACACGCCCATAAGTGAAAAAACTATACATGAGGTACTCTCTCATTTATTTTAAAAACTAAAAGCTTTAAAATCAGCTATTTTTTGTTTCATTATATTTTCCACTGTTGTCATGTATCTGAAGTTGCTGGTAACTGCTTTGCTCTCCTTTTTGGGTAAAAAACAAATAGCTGTATCTCTTCAGCAAATGCTTGTGAATTCAGTGTCTTACAGGATTCTTAAAGAAATAGACATTAACTTCTCCTTCTCCTTCATATTTTTCAAGAGGTTAAAGCTGCAATGTATATTTTAAGTGTGTTCAAAATCTCTGAACTATAAGGGAACTTTAAAAGAAGACTTTATTGCAATTATCAGGAGACAAAAAAGTTTACCTATACCTTTCTGGTTTACATGTTTTCATAAATAAAATTCAAAATACACATTTATCCTGTGTAAATTTACAAGAAAAATTGTTATATAAATGTGGGCTTCATGATTGCTAATAGCTATATGTCAGTATTTGGGCAGTGCTTAAGGGACTGTAAATTGATTACTAATAATTTTAAATATGCAAATTAGTATTAATTTACATATTTTAATTAGTATTAATTAGAATTATTTCAAATTCTTCCGACAGAAAATCCATTATTAGTTTACTTGGTTTATATTTCATACTAAAATATTCCATTCCTTTTGAGAGCAAAGAAGGTGAAAGAGAAAAATGCTATTAGAAGATACAAAGTCTGTCTTTATCAAGTACCTCAGTACTGGTAATAAATATTACTTTTCCATCCGATACCTTCACAATTATTTCCAAATGCTGAAGGGATGAGGAAAGGCAAGATTATGTTCTAGGGAGTTTGTCACATGATGTATGTTAATACTTGCTTATTTGGAGGACATTTAAAATACTGGAATATTAGAAATAGTCAGACCTTGTAAAGTTTTGTTTTGGAGAATAGGAAAAACTTTAACTTAACTCAAAATAATATATATTTAGTCAGATAATTGCTTCTAAAATAATTTCAGATAAGGACATTCAGAGTGTTTTTTGCTACTTGCAATTCATGAATTAATACCTAATTGTGGGTGAGGGCATATTTCTACCATTTAAAATTTTCGAAACTGTGTGATAGAAAAATAACTGATGTAAGAAAAGCATAACTGGACAGCTTTTTAAAACTGTATTATTAAATAATCATTGACTTCCCTTTTTATTTAAGGTACTATCTTATGGGCACACTGTAAGTGTCTTATGTAATGATCTCTCTTTAAAGTTTTGTTTGGTGTAATGTAGTACTTTTATGAAAATATGTTAAACTTATAATACTGTTTCTAGTGTAAGTTACTGCTTTGATAGCATTAATATTTTTGCACTGCAGGAAGTTTCCTTTGGTGTTTTGGATGCCACTGATGGACTGCTAGCTGGTATTAAAGAACTAATGGAAAAGATTTTTCTCCCTGCTATCCTTGAAACAAATAATTGGGGTAATTTAGGTCAATCCAAAGAGGATACAAAAGACAAGCAGCATTTTGTGGAAACAATTAAGAAATACGTTTCATTTTTAGGAGGTAAGCATTGCATTTAGGAAGCATATGGGAACTCTGCTTAAGGATTTCTATTTAAAGGCAGTAGTGCATCAATAAGGAACTTTTCTGATTCTGCAAGGAAAAAATAAAATTACCAATTACTTGCATAATATATGCATGGGTGTATTATTTTCTTAAGAAAATAGTGACACATTACTTTTAAGGAGTATGACTGTATTTAAAATTAGATATTTCTGCTTTATGTGAGTGCAGTCAATTGCTATTATATCAAAACAACACTGACTGCAGAGGTATATTTTCAAATTTAAATTGCTTTGACTGGTGGAAATTTGTTTTAAATCTTAATTGGTTCTATATTGTAATTGCCCTTTTCTCAGGTGCTGCAGCATGCATTGAAGGAACAGTTGAGTTGGAAAAAGTAGAAGACATAGATTTTTCTGAACTCCAGACCTTTGATAAAATAACTGCAGCTGCTGACAATTATGACACTGTTCACCAGCTAGAGGAAGTACTTACAATATGGTATAGACAAATTGAACATGTAAGTTGTTGTTTTAGCACCTCAATTCAGAATGAATATGGATAAAATTTATCAATTATGTGTAAGACTTGCCTGAAGTTAGCCAATGGCTTCACCTGCTTCCATGCACAAGTGAAGTAGATTTTAAGGAATTTACAGTCTAGCAAGAAAAAGAGTTTCTGAACACTTAATACACAAATAGTAAGAAGAGAATGGACTTATGACACGGTGAGGACCACATACATATACAGAGCATACCTAACTGTACATTAGCTGTTAGGTTTCTGCTGCCACTTGTGGTGGGAAATACTGCTCTGAAAAAGATTTTTGAGCAGGCTCAGAAGGGCATATTTTATCCTGTGTAAGTCTTGCATAGTAAGGTCTCAGTTATCCAAGATACTAGTGTCTGAGAATTCCATGAAAAAGAGAGAATCCTTTGTCAAAATATGAATCTGTGTAGGCAGGGATATATTCTACTTATTACATGGCATTACTGTATTTAGTGTGTTTAGCTCACAAGAATAAAAATGTAAATGACATGTAAAAAGAGCTGACTGCACATTTATCAACATACAAATGGATAAATTTATGACTGCTATCTAATACTTTTATTAAACTAGTTGTTGAAGTTCTGGACAAATGAAATTACACTTGGTGCATTTCGATCTATAGGTTCTGGTTAAAGACTTATCTATATATGCTGATATTCACCCAGGTTATGGCATTCAAACATGTGTATTAATTGCCCTCATTTCAGTTTAAGAATATGATTAAGTGCAATTCAGGCTTAGAAAGCTTTTCCAAATGGGAACTATTTTTGTGTGTCAGTAACTGCGAGCTTGTTCCTTTTTAAGTGAGTTTCCTCAAGAGTGTTTCTTTTCTATAATGACTTGTCTATTTGCTGTAGTAGACATTTAATTATTTTTTTTCTCCATTGGGTTGCAGGTTCTGATTGAGAGCAAACAGTTAAGGAAAGAAGCTAAGGATTCAGGTCCACTGCTGGAACTGGAGAACTGGAAATACACGTCTGCTAAATTGAACTTTATTATCGAACAGATCAAAGGAAAAAACTGTAAAGCTGTTATTAATGTTCTGAAAGTTGCACACTCTAAAATGCTAAAGGTATTTTTTTCTTTTATATGCTGTTTTTTTACTATGAAGGTTATTGTTTGTTTGTTTGTTTGTTTGTTTATTTCATCTAAGAGAGATTTGCCAAGGAGAATTAAAACAGGAAAATTTAGATATGTTGCTGGTATGCTGAATGTATCCAGACAAAGAACAGGATATTTCAGAGATACAGCCAAAAATGAATACAAAATACATTATATCTGTAATAAATACCATAAATTAACTTTTATTGCCTACTTTGTCACTGCATCTTAAAAGCTCATTTACCAAAGTTTACTTCTGGCAAGTGAGTGCAAGTTAAAGAAATAGTTCACTATGTATGAAGTTTTTTACAGTTCTCTTTTCCCACTAGACATGGCAAGAATTAGATGGCAAAATCACAGATGCAGCAAATGAATCAAAGGATAATGTGAAATACCTACGCACACTTGAAAAAGTTTGTCAGCCACTTTATACCACTGATGTTGTAAGTATGCCTTTCACCATTCTTTATTCATGTATTTATATAGAAATTCCAGAGCAAAATAAATTTTCCCTTCCTTATATTTGCTTAAAAGTAATTTTTTCTAATTTACATTTCTAATTTTCCTGATTTTCTTTTAAAAGCTTGTCAAGCTAAATGTTGAAACATTATTTTATTATATATTTCATAAAATACAGTATTTTGAAATATGTATTTAGTAAATAAGCATTAATAATAATAATAAGCTTCTGGTAGTATTTTTAAAAGCAATTAAACCAGCTACATATTTTATAATGCAAAAATCTCCAAATATGTCTTCCTCTGAAAATTCCATATATGTCGATGATCACATGACTGTAACCAAAGTACCAAAATTTCAGTTATATATAAAATAATGAAACCTTATGAGGTCCTAAATGAGAAAATAATTTTTTTAATATACAATACAGTATTATCTGCTTCTATTTGTAGAAGTACCTGCTGGTCAGAATTTAAACAATTGGTTTTCCAGGTACACCATTCAGTGCTAGTTCAAGATATTAGTTATTTGGTATGTTAACTATGAACTATTACAACGTGGATTTTCCTAATGATTGTTTCAGAATAGGATGAAAGAGTAAATACTCCAGAAAAATAGTTCTCATTCTCATTTGTTTTTGAGTCCTTCACATTTTGGTCTGATATGCCTCCACTCCTCTGTCAGGAAGTGCTGTGTTTCTTTTGAATCTCTGGCAGCTTAGGATCCTACTACAAAGCTGTAACTGGGGGCAAGCAAAAGGACTTTGATAATATTTGACATTGAGCTCCTATTGCATGGAATAGTATAAGAGGCAAGTATGATAAGCAGTGTCACTAAGCTGTTTATCTTCAGCTCTTCAAGGTATCACTAGAGGGTGCCAGGTACCAGGCCATAATGATGAACTACTTTATAGGTATAGGATAAATTTCTTTTCATCGTGGACAAAGACAGACATTAGTGGGTGCAAACCCATTGAAGAGTTCATAGTTTTACTAATACAGGATAATTAGGCTTGTTTAGTCTGGAACAATCTGGATGCATGTATTTTCTGTTTAATCATATTCCCGAGATCAAGTTATTTTAGGTAGGATTTTCTATGATATTCAGCTTAAAAGCAGTGATTTCCAAGCTAAATATATCCTGTTTTAAACAGACCTTCATTCTGTGTAGAGTTGCATTTAGTATCTGGTATGGACAGCTCTTCTATATATTAGTGAATGAGGAATGGCATACATGTGGATTTATGATGATATTTGGTATGTGCATAAAATACGGCATTTAATGTATGCAGTACCATACAGTGGCATTTGTGCTGAAGCAGGTTAATATATGAGAATTCAGACTGAATATTTAACTCAAGGCTTTGAATCAGAAAATTCTCTACACAGTACAGTATTCAGGGTTTTACCTTTTTGTCAGGGATTGAAAAAGAAAACCTATAGACTCAGAATCTCCTGATTCCATTTCAGGGATGGTGTTGGTGATGAACAAGATGGACACAGATGGTTGTTTTTATACTATATAGCATTTATTTCACACTCTTGCTAAATGCAAATGCCTTCTATGTCTATTCACAGTATGAGTTTGAATTTGCAACTCAAATTTAATTACAGGAGCACGACTTCTCCATTGAGGGGTGACAGCCAAAATTACTTTCTTGATGTTCTGAATTGCAACTTTGACAAGTCCCTGATAATGTTAATGAATTATAATGTTTTACCTTTTGTATTTTTTTCTTTCCCCCCTCCCTGCCCCAAATACTTTGGAAGTGTTTGAGCTATTGAGTACTTGTAATACCAGAGTACTATTTTAACAACATGAATATTGATTTCACCAAATATGTGAAAGATTTAGATGTTTGTTATGATCCTTGAAGGCATTTGTTAATGAAACTAACATTGTGATAATTATTTAGCGGGTTTTCTGAAGTGTCTGAATGAAACACTTTACGTAAAGATTGTTATCACAACGAAACTACATTAGCAGCCTTACCTGAAGGAAAACAAAAACATCCATCACAGACAACTGCTTTCAGAAAAATTCTTAAAATTCTTCCTATTGCACAAAAATTGCAACCGTTACATTTTGAATCAGTGTTCAGTTTTGTTAATCAAAATAGGATATTACAGTTATTTTATCATGTAACATCTTTAATCTTAGCCAATGATTCAACATAGCCATTTATTGTTCTTGTTAGTTGATGCTTGAAATCTTTTTGAGCATGGTCTTTTATCATAAGAAAACTTTTGGTAATTTACCATGACGTTTTAAATACTGATTCATGTAACTTAGGAAAATATATAATTTAGAAGTTGTGAATAGAATAGAAATATAGTTGCTAAGAATAGGATGTAAATTTTTTCTTGAAACTCTGCTTTTAGGTATTAATGACACAAGGAATACCAAAGTTGATGAAGACTGTGCAAATGATTCACCGTGTTTCAAAATATTACAACACTTCTGAGAAAATTACATCATTGCTTATAAAGGTAAGTATATTAAACAAAATAATAATTACAAAAATTGTGGGACTTTTCAGAAGAAAAATTAAATTTCATTAAATCAGTAGAATATTTGTTTAAAAATGTTAGCAAGTATTGGGGTTCTGCATGGGAAGGAAGAGAACTCTGTTGATCATGAGAGGCTTAAACTTGGATTACAGACTTCTACTGAAAGGAATCTTGTTTATTCTTGGTTCATCAGTGTTAGTTTTTTTAATATTCTTGATTCATCTTCTGATCTGAATTAATCTGATCAGTTTTTTCCTAAATCACAAAATCCACAAAGGCTCTTTTATTCTCAGCCTTGAAGACCTTATAGCAGATGGCCATCGATCTGACTAGGCTGTTCCTCAAAAAATGTGAAAGATAAAAGGTTCCTGTTTTCTGAAGCAAGTCATACTTGAAAGTTAATTCAATTTCAGATCATAAACTTTCCCTCCTTAAAGAGAAAATGAAAACTGGCTATGTGTTTATACCAATGTCTTTTGCAGAATCCAGGTATTCACTGCATGCAAAGATGGTTTGTTTAATGATTTTATAGCAAAGAAGTTCTTCATAACTAAAACACTGCAGTAAGCATTCAGGGGAAATTCACAGCAGACCCTCATTACACAGATACATATGTTTTGTTTCCCTACACCTTGGAGTGCAGCATAAAATCTTGTTACATTTCAGTTTGAACTAGGATACTAAGAAGTATGTGCATCTATTCATGGCTGTGGCTGTTTTCTATATATTACATTAGGTATATATTACCTATCATATAATGGATTTTTGTAGGTTTGTATATTGACTCTTGCTACTGTCTATTATTTAATGTTCTTAAGGGAGTGAGTATTTCACTACAGAGGCTGCTAACAAACTGGTTACATGAAGCTATGCTTGAAATAGCAAGGAAGAATCTGCATTTTAATCCAGTGGTTTAAGGTCATTATTTACTGTTTGTTTCCATTTTATGATCATTAGAAGTGGCACTAGAGGTCCTTCCTCCAACTTTGTCAATAATTTTCTTAAAGTTTGAGGCTCCCTTTGGTATGGCAGTTTCCAGTCTTTTTTAGTTAGAGGCACTTAAGATCTGCTTTACAGTACTCTCATGTCAGTGCTGCCTTTTTCCCAGCAGGAAATGAAACTGGAGATAATTTTAATAAGGAGATAATATAAAAAAAGACCTTTAATGAAGGTCTCCAGAGGCAGTTATGGAAAGATGTCCTCAAATGCTCACCCCTACGAGGATGAGTACACATTTATAGCATTTTGGAAATTAGCATAATTGATAAAAAACACCAATTAGGAGGACAAGTGGTGATGCAATTTTCCCCCAGGTCAAGCCCTTCATTGGAGTCCCCCCTCCTCAGCATTAGCTGTGCTTTGTCCATGAGAATGTATCTCCAAGACTTGTTCTCAGCCTTGGTTCCCAGGAGAAACTAAGCTAGGACTGGGGGTACCTGGGGGTTGGAGCTCTGGAATTTGTTTTGTCTTTCTGCTTAGGGAATGGCCATGGAAAAGTCATGGAAGATCCAGCTACTAATACAATAGTTGACAGAGTTACAAATATATGCGTGTAAAATACAGAGCACATATAAAAGAAAAATGGCAAAACCCAAATGGCATCATAAGGACACTTGTTTTGAATTGTTCATATTATTTAACAGACAAAAAAATTGTGTACCTGTAGCTGTTCTCTGTGGTATGTCTTCTATATCTGCACATACTCATCTCTTTCTGTCATTGCTAGCTTTGGAGTTTTGTGGTTGAGAAGTAGAAGAATGTTTTTTCCTTTTTATAGCCACAGGAAATCAAGGTAAAGCCATGCTGAGCCATACTGCTAGGATACAAAACTCTTTAAGAGCAATTTAAATAAGTGGTGCAAGTGTAGAGATAAAAGTGTAAGTGAAGAATAGTTGGAATTCAATAAATTCCTTTTGTTCTTGAATTTTGATTGATGACATTCTGTGTTTATGTATTGCTGAACTTACAGGATTTACAAATATGTCCTGAGACTTACATATATTTCTGGGAGTGTTCTCAGAGCTTTTATAGGGTGTTCGTTGTATATATTGGATATATTTTTTATAATTTTTTATAATTATTCCAAATCTGATAGTGTTAACACATGTATATGAGATTTTATTAGATTTTGTGAAACAGGCAAATTTACTGTTAAGCTTAAAATTGCTGTTAAATTTTTTTTATTTGTCTGCCTTAGGTTACAAACCAAATGGTCACAACATGTAAAGCATACATTACAGATGCTGGCTTGAATCGAGTCTGGGATCAGGAGACACCAATACTCATTGGAAAAATCAATGTTTGTATTTTGGTGTTTTATTATTTACATGTCAAACCTATTGATTACCTCTTGATATCATAAGGAGGTCCATATCAATATGTATCAATGCTTCAAGCTACTTGGCTTTTTTTATGTCATGATACTTTGAATGTTTTCCAGATTCTTAGCCCACGGCATTGTCGAAATTTCAGTAGCTTTATCTTTATCAATGTGGCCTGTCACTCACCTTGGAATTGGCATCTTTTGCTTTATGTGCAGCCAAGGAATTAATATTCCACACTTTTCCATCTTGAGGAAGAGGGGCTATGGAAGAGAGTATAGCTCTGATACGGTACCATCTTCCTCTACCATGGAAAATCTGGTATTTGGATAGACCCTGACTTTGTTACAGTAGTTCCTTTCCATACAAGATTTCCTTGGCATACCATGAAAGGTCGGTGTTAAGACAGTTTTCCTCTTCATCTGATGGTGATTAAGAACAAATTAAGCCAATGCAATATGCTATGGCAAAATGTGTGCAGCTGTGGGAATACTGCTTACCAACGTTAGCTTCATTTCCACCTCTCCTTTTCCAGACCTCAGTTACTGAGTCCTTATCTTCCCCAAAAGGCATAGAATACAGGAGAAGAATCACTTGCCTAGTCCTGCTGGCCACACTATTGCTGTGCCATTGGCCTTCTGCTGGCTTGTGCTCAGTCTGCCATCAACCAGTGCCCCCAGGTCCCTTTCTGCCTGGCCACTGTCCAGCCACTCTGTAGTAGTAGTAGCCTGTAGTGCTACTGTAATGGATTCAGCCCATTTATCCAATTCAGCCTGTCCATGTCCCTCTGCGGAGCCCTCCTACACTGCAGCAGATCAACACTGACACCCACATCTGCACATTGGCTGATGGTGGGCTCAATCCCCTTATCCACATCATCAGTGAAGATATTAAACAAGACTGGGCCCAGCACTGATCCCTGGGGGCAGCAGTAATGACTGGCTGCCAGCTGGATGCAATGCCATTCACCACCACCCTCTGGTTCACTGTGCTGTACTACTGTGTGTTCATTCATACATTGCAAACACTTTCTTCAGACACTGAAAGAAAACCACTGTGTTTAAGTTGTTGTTACCTGTTGACTGAGACCAAATTAAATGATAACTAATGGCTTTGGAACATCAATAGGTTTGAGTACTCTAGTCACTCATAAGCACGGCATAATGAATATGGTATTTATTCCTTTTTAGGAATGCATATGTCTTTTGAAAGAATATCAGAAATGCTTCCGTGAATCTAAACAAGAGACTTTGGCAAGTCTAGGAGAAAAGGCATTGGAAGTATCAGAAGTGTACATTTTTGGAAAATCTGAAGCTTTTTGTAAGAGATTAGAGAAAGTGAGTATATTGGGTGCTGTTATTATTGGTAAAGAAGCATCTCTCTGAAGAACAGTTTATAAAGAACAAAAAAAGTGAATGCTTCCCAACATACATTCTCTTAATCATCCTTTAAAGGAGTCTGTAACTCTCTTTTGAGAGAATTTAGGCACTTCCACAGTGCAAGTCATCCCAATGCTTGATGCTACTATCTCACAATTGCCTTCTCAATTGTCAATTTATCTTAGTGGGGAGAGAAATAACCTGATTGATTTAGACTTAGCTCATTATTTTAAGAGGTTTAAAATTATGTGGGAAATAGCATACTTTTGCTTTTCTTGAATGATATTGAAAACTCATGTTTACTGCCAAACACAATTCTTCAGATGAATCTACTGCTTGATGTTGTCTTAACATTTAGCTTGGTGATGCAGTGAAGGGATTTTAAACTAACATTCTTGAGTGGAAAAGGTAGTAGGTGCTTCTTGGTACAGAATAAGGTCAGACAAGAGATAAGATGATAATAGTCTCAAGGCAGGAATTCTGTGAGTCTTTGATGTACTTCTTCATCACTCAATATACTTACTAATCTGTAGGGTGTGCTTTTTTTGTTCTTTGAGATGTTTTCATCATCAGTGTGTACATGCCATGTTTTAACTCCTTTTCCGTATTGTCCTATTGGATCTAGCAGAAGAACATAAAAAAACCCTCTTTATCATTAGGAAAAACAAAGATTATTTAACTTTGTGTTGTGGTGAGAACTGATGTTGAAAGCTGAATTAACCATGCTTAAAATATTGAAGACACTTGACTCAGAAACAACACATTTGTGAATGCAGTAGCTAGAGGAGTGGCTGTTGATAATTTTATTTTGCTCAGGTTTTAGTTTATAGAGGAAATAACAAAAAATTAATTATGACCATGAATATAACATTTTTATTTCAGATAATGAAGATGATAACCATAGAACAGAATTTTAGTGCACTGACTAAGTGTGCAGTCGAAGGTATAGATCTTATGGCAGTTAAATTCAAAAATATCTACCACATTTTTCAAAAGAAACAATATGACAACCTTGATCCACAAGTAACAGAATTTGATGTGGATTTTGTGAAATTCATGTCAGAAGTTGAACGTTTAGAGGTAAGTAATATTATGACAATATAAATTGCTTGGGAAACATCTCAACTGATCATCAGTGACTTTGGATTGTGAATAGGCTGCATTGTTCTTCTAAAGAGTGGGCTTTGTGTTTGTCCAGAAGGAGTCTTTTTCCATTCCTTCTCCTTCTTTCAAAGGAAGGTGTAAAATATATTAAACAGTGCTCATGGATGATTTTCATCTGCTGCCAAAATGACAAAAATTATGAGAGAATGATCTATGTGGAAGGCGTTTATTAGCCTGAAGAAATGTGGTCAGATTTTGGGCAGAACAAAGTGGGAACTAATTTGTTTATTTGACTGAAACTGGCTATTTATTAATTAGGTTAAGCCTGGCCTGATGAAGGCTGCTATTCTGTGCTTTAAGTAATTCTAACTTTCAAATGCTCCTATGTTAAGAAAATATCATCAAAATACTATTCTCTGACCTGAAAAACCACACTGAATTTTGTATTCTTTAGACACAGCTACAGACTTTTATGCGTACCTGTTTTCGGAAAATTGTGTCTTCACAGAATTCACTTCAGTTACTTCAAAGGTATTGGCAACTATGTTTTAAAATATTTTTAAGTAACTTGAAATTACTGATTAGCACAATTGAAACAGCCCAGCAAATTTTAGAACAAAGGAACTAAATGAGAATTTTTCATTACTGACATTATGAAACACATAATCGTGATAAAAAATATATTTTATCTTTGTTATGGCAATCAATATATTCTGTTTCTTAATTTCATTAGAATATATTTATACACAAGAACATACTAAAGGAAAAGCCTAAAACATACTAAGCAACAACAACCAAAATATCCACCAGGCAGAAATTTTAAACTTCCTTAAAGCAAAAACGTTCTCCAGATTCAAAAGCATTTCCTAGATTTTTTTGCTTATTTCACTTTATACAATGTTCATATACTTCCAAATAACTTAAAACAATTATTATTTTTGAAATGTCATTTTGGGTATTAATTTTTAATACAGGTTTCAAAATCTGAATATGCCATGCCTTCAAGAAGAAATAGTAAATACAGTTGGTTATATTCTTCAACATTATGTAGCAGAACTTGAAGCTACTAAAAAGGTATTTCATTTCCTTTCAGTAAGTTGTAAACGTTGTGTTAAAATAAGAGCATTTTAATAGGAATAATTTTTATTTATTTTATTTCACTAATTTACCTCCAATTCTCAATTTATCCTACTCCTGTTTTCCCGTTACAGAAAACAGGCCTAAATGGGTGGGCAACACAACAGGCACAACCACTCTTGAATGCAAATTTGTCATCACAATTTTATTTTATAAGCCAAAATATTTTCTGTTATTCCTTCATCAGTTAAATTTAAAGAAGCATGTTCTTATCTGGCTGTGCACATTGCTTGCATGTACCTTTTGGATTTATTTATTAAACGAGGCTTCCACAGTTAATTTGCATTTATAAGTAGTTGTTATAAAATGCTGTGGCAACATAAAATACATATAAAATATATGTGAATTGCATTTATGTTCATTATGAAGTAATTTTTCATTATTTTTGTGCTGCATCCTGACTGAAGTATAAATGAGAATCAAGTTCTGGCAACTGCTTGTATCACTTGACTAAAAGTAAACTTTTACTTTGTCCATAAAATATCCCTCCACATCAGAGCTAGATGTCCAAACTACTTTTCTACTCAAGAAAGAAAGGAAGGATTACTCTAGAGTGAGTTAATGTGATCAATTTTATGCAGTGTCCTGCAGATTTAAATAATTCCCTCCAAATGCCCATTTTTATTCAGAGAATATAAAAGAAATCTAGAAAACCAGACTGTTGAAAAAAATTTTTTAAGATGTTTACATTTTGTAAGATCAATGATAGAAGTTTGCACCAGGAGCCAATATCTATAAACTCTGTACTTATTAGAAGATTTTTCCTCCAAACAGTGACTTAAAACTGTAGCCTAGCAAAGCTGCTCTGAACCACTCTGTACAGTGTCCTTTCCCTACCTACACACTGTATGTAAATTACTGGAACAGATTTTTCAGCAGCGTTGCTGGCTTTAAAAAATCATGTAGCCTCCCCTTAGCTATATTTTCCCAAGCAAAGGAAAAACAGTTACATTTACTGAGAGGGTTTCATCCAGCTCCTCTCCAGATCACCATTGCTACTTGGATTTCTTTGGTTGGGACTGTGCCAGAGACAAGGTAGGGCTAAGAAGACATGCTAGTTCGTGAAGAGTTGTATTATCACAGAGTCTGTGTTGCCACAGCCTGAGCTCACGTGCCTGAAATTGGGTACAAATACTCCTTTTTTCTGTCAAAGAATATGTCTTGATTCTACTGGCTAGTTCTAGCTATTTCTTAGATATTATTAGATTGCCTTTTATCTTTGCCCAGCAAATTATTCCTAATAAAAAGTTGCTTCTACTGCAATGCTTGTTCTCAAGTGATTGAATACTTTGTCAATGCAAATTTTGTGCAGTATAATTTTAGGCCTTTTTATATTTTTACCATAATACAGGCATTCACTGAGCAGGGGACATTTTTTCTTGTCTTAGGCACAGATAAAGCATGGGCTGTCTATCCAGGAGTATGTACATGCATTTTGATTAGAAGTTAGTAGAAAAGTGCATATCATAGAATGCTAAATTATCCTGATTTCGAAGGGACCCACAAGAATAACTAAGTCCAAATCCTGTAATATTATCTAATAGTCAGATATATGTGTCTGAAGAACAGTATTGGTGTTGCTATTAAGGAAAAAGCTCTCAGTTAACAATCTATCTTGGGCCTTTCCTGAGGCCAGTTCCCAAGCAAAGGAGGAAAAGCCCCACAAGGGTTCTCCTAATACCACTTCATTAAACAGCTTGCTTTCACAGCAGATGCTTCAAAGTCAGGTGTCAGGCTTGATCCTGAATACTGGCTGCTCAGCCCTGGGGTTCACAATGCCTTTTGGTGCACTCAGGACTCTGCCATAGGTAATCACAGCTGAGAAACAGCATGAGATAATGGAGACAGGAGAGGTACCAGCATTGATGATACGTGTGCATCTTGGACGTGTACCAAGTGAGGGGAGAAACAAGTGTTTCTCTCCATGAACTGTTGTGTGACTCCACATGAATTTAATCTGTTTGGGAGGAGGAAGAAATTGTGGTAGCAGAGAAAACAGTTTAGCATTTCAATAGCCTTTTTAATACATGTGTTAAATGATCTTGTTCTTACTGTAGCTTTACCAAACCCAGAAAGAGGACCCTCCTCTTGCTCGAAACATGCCACCTATTGCAGGAAGGATATTGTGGGTGAGACAGCTATTCAGAAGAATAAATGAACCAATCACCTATTTCCATGTAAGTTGATGTGCTGAAAAATTAGGTGTTTTGTGTAACAGTGAACTGTCCTACTTCAGTAGAGGGAAGTTTCATGAAGTTTCTGGTTATGATTACATCACTTGTTATATGCTGAGCAACATTTTTTCTTTGCATGTTTATACTGCTCTGCAGTAACCCTTGCTGTAGATCCAAGATGTAGTGTTGGAATAGAGCAGACTAAACAATTTCAGTTGAAAATAACCTTGAAGAATTCTTGTAATGTTTGAGTGGTTCTCCTACAAAGCATCTAGGTTCTCATGCCAAGTTAACTTCTCTATGAGAGAGGTTTTCACTTTTCTGTTTCTCTCAGATGTGAATAATGATCATTTAAATACGTCCCAAGGAAAACAGGCATAAATATCATCACTGATTAAAAAAGGAAACTTTTACAATAAATTTTCAGTTATTCAATTTTGAGTAGAACTGAGTATCTATTTCACTGTGAATTGCAGGTATTTATGACAATGTATTAAAGTAATTGCTCTTACTGATGTTAAATATTTAGTATTTATTCCTTACAAATTCTTACTCACTTTATTGCCCTGTAAATTTGAATCATAAATATTTGATACGGTTTTTAAGAACTCTGTCAGTATAATTCCTAGTATTAACCTACACTGTGTATAGACAATAGTTAAATTGAGAAAAACCCAAGTGGTATGGCGGTTTTGGATATGATTTTAATTTGAATTGACTGTGTTTTAATAGAAACATTCAGATATCTTGGCAAGTCCAGAAGGTAAAGCAATTGTTCAGTCATATAACAAACTTGCATATGTATTGGTGGAGTTTGAGATAGTCTATCATACTGCGTGGATGAAGGAAATTTCACAATTACAATATCGTAAGTAATTAAATATGTGCTTGCCTCTTTAAATTGTTGTTGAATACTAAGTTAACATAAATCAAATCAGATATTTTTAAAGCCTCATTTACCCTTAAAATGTGTGAGTTAGTCATGATCCAATTAGCAAGCTCAGTAATACAATCTCAGAACCTTACTGACCTTGATACTTGGTTTTGATGCCAAGGATTGTGGATTTGGTATGCTGTTTGACAGATGACCATAAACATTAGTGACACAAATTTAAGACACATATAACCTTGGTATTTAAATTCTTCATGTGTATTATTTAATTTTTTCTGGGTTGTGTTTTTTTTTTGGTGTAATAATTCATAAGGTTGTATTGCTCCAGTCCCTCTAAAGACAAATATTACTTAATGCCCAGAAATGTTTGAGATTCAAGTGTTGTGTTTCCTGGTCCTTAGAGAATTAGTTTTGTAATTTTTTAACTTGGGCTGAGAAAAATTATGACACAAGTAAGACTGGGTCTGAGACTTGTTTAATTTATGAAGAGAAAGGCAGAAAGTTAATATGATGGAAGTCAGTTGTGTATTTTCTTTGACTGAAAACAACATGAAGCTATTTCACAAGTAACCCTACATACTTAATCACTATATTGTAATTTTAGAAATCTGGATTTCATAACAATTAATAGAATTTAAACTATTGTTTGTCTGAGAAACTGATAATAGAATGTCTTTGCAGCCTTGCAATCCACGATATTTGTGCGTCATCCTACAACTGAGAAGTTCCTGGTTAATTTTGATCCCCAAATTCTAGAGGTTGTGCGAGAGACGAAATGTATGTTAAAACTGGGCCTGGAAGTACCAGAGCAAGCACTCAAGATAGCAATAATAGAAGATAAATTGAAGTCAAACAGGTTGCAGTTAGAGGTAAACTTGAAAAGTATCATGATTGCTGTTTAAAAAAATTAAAAAGGAAATGTGTTTAAAAATGGATTATTTTTTTTTTTTTTTCTATATCTAAAGATTAAAGCTGGGTAAGAAGTTTAAGGTAAATTTACAGAATGCACAGGTGGACATAGAAAATCTCATTTGAAAACCCCCCCCTGCCCTGTGTGGGCTGGTAGATACTTAAATACAAGAATATATACTTTATATACCCAATGGCACACTAAGTATACCTTGGCCATGAAATAATTTAAGCTAAACAAAAAGTTTTCACAGCCTGAAAATCAGAAAAATGCAGGGTTTTAGGGTTTTTGTGAAGAAATATTTGGGTTAGTCTGGTTTGTGGTATATGGTGAGCCACAGAAATGTGAAGAATTTTGCAGTTTACCTACAAGAGAAGTTACATGTGTAATACACAATGTAACTATGTAATGCACAAAGCTGGCTTTCATTCCTCCTTCGGTAGCATGATACAAATTCATTACATCCCATAAATTATGTTCATAGGTATGTAATGTCTGTGGAAAATTCTACAATTGTTTTCAAATACAGCACTGTGCCACTTTCAGTATCTTTTTCAGATGATTTGATTGTATGACAAATTGTTTTCTTGAGTAAAGAAATACTTGAAATATTCTTCTTGATACTGTCCTTTCTAATAATCAACAGGGTCTCATCCAGTCCTATGAAGATTTGCGTAAAGCAACACCAAATGTGTTTGTAAATCTCTTGACACCAAACATTGAAAAGGTTGGTAGTTCTGCATGCACTTCAGTATACTTAATAAGTTAAAATAACGTAATAATAATAATAATCTATAATTCTGAAATATTTAGATGGATCTGCATGTTATGAGTTTAATGGATTTTGCTGAGGCCTTTAAGACTAAAAATTTGTCCTTTGCATCCTTCATACAGTTCCCAATGTGTTTCACAATCAAATAATCTTAGTGCCTATGAGATAGAAGACCAGTAGAACAAAAAATATGGTCTTTGAGGTCTATTTATCTCCACAAATCTCTGGCTTTGACATGAGAGTTTGTTTGGAGAGAATTATTAACCTTGTAAATTCAGTGGTGTAGAATGCTAAATTATGGTATTTTATGCTACACAAAAGGTACAGTTTTATTGAAGATGCAGAGTGTCTATCTCATAACCCATTTTGTTTTGTCAGACATTTACAAGTATGTATGTGACCCTTAAAGTAACACTCCCCATTTTGGTCATAGGTAGTCACACCAAAAGGTTGCAGAGTTTGTGTAAGATTGTATAACTATGAAGTTGGACAGAAATGTGAGAAACAAAAAACCTGAGGCTATAGTATGCACTAACCTCCTCTTCATTTCTTGCATAATTGCATACATTTCTTTGACCTTTTTTGTTGGAAACTTGTAACCTCCCTTGCACACGTCTCTGGTTTAATAGCAATGTTAGTGATTCTAATAAGGCACTTGTTTTAATTATTTTCTCTTATTTTTTTTTTTAATCTATTAAATTATATCTTTATGATTAGGTGGAAGGTGTGTTGAGACAAGGACTTACCTTGTTGACTTGGTCATCTGTCACACTGGAAACTTTCTTTCAAGAAGCTGAAAAAGATCTGCATCTATTTAGACAGCTTTTGAGAAGGGTAAACTCTTGCTCACTAAAAGCTTACAGAAATTATTTCTAGGACACTATTTTTCACATTTGAACGTAATCTGTACTTATTTTTGTACCATACATAGAAATTTTGTTGCTTCTTAAAATAGGTTCGTTTTTGGAGTAGGGATATACTTAATGATTCTCTTCTATTATTGCCATCAAATGTTTGATTTTTGCTTCTGTCCTTAAAATAGAATCTATTTCCACTTCTTGTCTTCAGATTCTGGGGCTTTCACTATGATTTTCAGAGTCAATGCCTGTCTTTGAGTGCTTGTCCATGACTGCAGCTGCTTTAAAGATACTTTAATATAAAAACTGTAGATGGGGAACTTTGGAACATAAGCTCTATTCATAGCAGGCATGTTGTGAAACTCTGTCCTCTTTGAAGGACAGTTTTCCTTTTAATGGAGGAAAATATGTTTTCCCCTCACAGTTCTATGCACAGTTCTCTGTGCATGCTGCTCCATGCTCTTTTACTCTCTTGGTATTTGTCACATAATTTCTGAATTCATTCAATTTCATATTTAATATGTACATAAGTATTCTGGATGATGGGATCAAGTGTACCCTGACAAAGTTTGCCAGTGCCACCAAGCTAAATGGGAAAGTGTAGAGCCACCCACAGGAAGACCTGAATAGGCTTGAGGAGTGGACTAACAAGAACCTGACAAAGTGCAGGACAATGAACCTGACTAAGTTACAAGGACAATGTAAGGTCTTGCACCTGGGCTGACATAACCCAGGAGTGCAGCATGGGCTGAGATCTGCCTGACTGGGGAACAGCTCTGTGAAGAAGGACCTGGGCATCCTTGTGGACAGCAAGTCCAGTGTGAGTGAACAGTATGATCCAGCAAAGAAAGCCTGCAGGATGCTGGGTTGCATTTACCAGCAGTGATAACAAATCACCATCCTCCTCTACTAGGTGCTGGAGAGGCCAAACCTGGAATTATATTCAGTTTTGGTCCCTGCTATACAGAAGAGATTTGGAGAGGGTTCAGGGAAGGGCCACAACAATGATCAAAGGACTGGGAAGCCTAACAAATGAAGAAAGGTGGAGAGAAATGGTTTTTTTGGCCTTAACTAAAGAAGGCTTAGGGGAGACCTTATCATCATGGTGCAATATTTGAAGATTAGCTGCAGAGAAGATGGGGACCCCCTTTTTACAATGATTTACATGGAAAAGATGGGGGGTAATGGGGGTAAGTTACTCATGGATTGATTCCAATTTGACACAAGAGGAACATTTTTTGAAATGAGAACAATCAGCCACTGAAATAATCTTCCACTGGAAGTGATGGATTCCCCAGTGTTGGACAATTTTAAGACTCAGCTGGACATGGTGCTGGGCCATCTTGTCTAGGCTGCGCTTTTGCCAAGAAAGGTTGAACCTGATGGTTTTTGAAGTCCTCTTTCAACTTGCTATTCTATGATTTAATATGCTTGAGGACCAGTATTGACTTGGTTTTTTCTCAAGAATTTACCTTGACAGTCAGATTGCCCTTTTGGCTTGATGGTTGAACTGTGTGACTATGATCTCTTCGATGAATATTGTAAATGGTACCTCCTCTGGTAGGAGATTGTTAGTCACTGCTCAGGGTATCTAGTTCTTTTTATGTATGGCAGAAAATCATAGTTATGATTAATGCTTTGTTTTCCACTGAAACCCAAAGCTGGCAAAAAGGTTATCTCTGTCAGAAATTAACAGTTTTGTAGGTCTGAGTATATCTAAAATAACCCTGTTTTTATGTAAAAACACTGTTTTCCTTAAATATTTAGGTTGTAGGCATTTTTTTTTTTTGCATCTCCCTCCCATAGCAATTAAAAAAAGTTAACCTTGGTTAGATTCTTGATTGCTGTGAAAGGGTATTATTTTCAAATAGGAGAAAAGTGATGTGAAATGGAAGCATGAGGTATATTGTGCAAAACAAGATGGAATATCATATATGCTTCAAATAGAAGATTTAAAGATGGACAGAAGTCACTTTTACTTGGATTCTGCCATGGCAAAAACTATTCAGTGTAGTTGACTGTATACTAATAATGCTGCAATTTAGAATCAAATACCCAGCAAAAACCAGTGTTGACTAAAAGAAAGGAGAAGGACTGAAGATTAGCCCACCAAGCAATTTATGGTAAACCCTCCCCTTGCCTTGCTGCTAGACTTAGAATCCAATTATATTGATGCATCTTCTTCTATTATTCTGTTTTATTTAATCTAGAAACAGTGTATCTTGCATGATAGGAATGATCTGGGGTCTGGCTTTTTATTACTGCCTATCTGCCTAAAACTGCAGTTAAAGCAACCAGGGTTCTTTGGGACTCCAACCATTATAAATAACCCTTAAGTTACCATAAATTTTGTTATTATTCATTATACAGAACATATCTGCTCTGTAGCATTCTTGAATTTATTTTTCTGCAAAGCATTTTTATCTGTTATAGCTCTCTAAAATAAAATACATTATGCTTTAAAGATAAGTGTGTAGTATTAATGTGATTTTCTCTTTTTAGGTTAATGTTATAAGTGACGTGCAGATTGGCTCAATATTAAGAGAAATATCAAGTACTTCTTTAGTTAACTTACCAGTAGATGCTCCTATCAGAATAGATGATCTGTTGACTGACAATGAGGTGTGTGCTACTTTACATCTTTGAACTTGAATTCTAGGGCATGTTAGAAAAAATGCATTAGTAAATGAAAATAAAACTAAAAAAAATTCTCTATGTGGAAATACAGAGCTTTATTTGTAATTAAATTATTTTGATTAAAACATTTTATATGGAGATACATTGATTCTTTTATATTTGAGATAATTAAGCAGTAATATTGCATAGATAATCTTATTTAAGTGCTTTGTACTTAGATGAGATTTTTTGTGTATGAAGGACCTCAGACATATATAGCCTTTCTTCCCCCCTATATTTTCCGAATTGTTGTTTTTAAGGAGAAGGCAAAAAATAGTTTCAACAAGTACATCTGAAAGTCTGAAAGTTTTCTCATTCCAAAATAGGCTAAAAATGTATTAATTATGAAATCAGTGTTAGTAAATAAAATCATTAAGCACAGTTGAAATGGTATTTGGTAATTTCAGATTCAGACTGTGATCTCCCTTCAATATTCAGGACTTTTATGAGCACCTAAAAATACCATTACATTTCAAAAACGGGGTTTTTCTAGGCTTTAAAATATAGTGATAATACAATGGAGGGTTTTATAAATGTACAGGTAATTTTTAATAAATATATATATTTCATTGAAATAGTTTTGATCATAGGAAAATCTTTTGAATCTCCATGAAGAGAAACAGTAATAAGATAATCAGTGAAACTAAGACAATGCATTGATATTTTTATTTGACAGAATTATACCAAAGAATGTGCTGAGTTATTGAACAGCAAAAGCATGCACGTCGAAGATGCTGTTCAATATTTAATAGATCTACTTGAAAAGAATTATGAATTTCCATCTAAGTCAGAAACACAAGGTAGTTAATGTTGCTTATTTAAATAAAAAGTTTTGTAGACTTAGCTAGTTTTTATCAAAACTGATCTGTTTTAGCTAATTTGCTTTAGACTTCTCCCTCCCATTACAATTTCACCTGTTTTCATTTCTGTCACGGTTCTACTTTCTTTAAGCACTGTTAAACTAAACCATTAGCTCATGGATAATGGAGGTAATTCATTTTGGTGGGGTTTCTAGAGTTATAAGACGTCCTTATGTTTAGATTAGCAAAGTGTTTGCTCTAGATGAAGGACATTTCTCTCAGTCACTCATCATAACTCTCCCACTTCACATCCCCGACCTGTAAGTGAAATCCAGAGTTTCTCTTTTTCAGCTCTGGCAGGTATCTGGTACTGTCCCTCTGTTTTTAACTTTCCTGCCATAGTAGAATTGTGTGCTTTGCTCTCTGGTCAGTTTAAATTAGTGCAGTCAACTGCTGACACTTGTATGGCTGGTTCCCACTTCTTTGGGGTGTCTTACATGATTTTAGATGTCATATTGTTACAAGAGAAATGGTTTATATTTGGAAGAAAAAAAATGTATTAAGAAAAACTTTATTTTGAGGCTTAATCAGTAATGTAGCTCTTTTCTTTCATGAGATTTTTTTCCTTCTGGGTTTGGGTTTCTCCAGCTAAAGAGGCATAGGCAGGGTCAATACTCCAGGTGGTGCAACAGCATGCAAAGAGAAAAAAATGACACAAAATTACTTCTCTGTCTTTTGTTAATTTTTTTATACTGATTTTGATTTTTTTGCCATTTTCAGTGATATATTTATGTCTGCCTATCCATAATCAGTAACAGATTGGTACCTCACAGTGTTTGTTAAGCTGAGGCTTATAGGTTGGACTCTTAACCACATTCCTGGTGTGAAAAGGTGTCATGAAATAAAACAAATTTTTGATGATTCAGATATTACTAAAACAAAAATCAGTATTGTTTTGCCTTCAATGAGGGGATAGCATGACGTAAAGCAGAATATATATGCAATTACAATTTTATTGTTATTATTATTTACAGAAAAACATATAGCATTTGAAAAGAAAGAAAAAACTGGTGGAGAACCTCGAAGTGATGATAGCAAGGGTGGCAATAAAGAAGAAGAGTTTAGAAAGGTATTTTGTGAAAATAAGGAAATTATTTTTAGAGCAATTGGATTAGTAATCCAAGTAATCCAAGTAGGATCTTGAGTTTTGGTAGCTGCATATCTGTGTTACAGAAAGACATCACATGGACAGTATCAAATGTAATGTACAAGTTATGAAATAGCTTACCTAAAAAGTGCATTTAAGATGGTTTTTGGTTTTCACAAGTATATTTCATGTTATCCCAATTATCACCTTTATTAAACAAATTCTTGACACGAGTGGAGAGTGTAAAAATTGGAGACAATAATGTGCCTAAACCGTAACACAGGCTTTCCTTCTTGGGTAGGCAGGATCTTTCATCCTGTCTATCCTTCTCTTACAACTTCACCAATAAAGATTGTCTTTGTACTTTTTGCATGAAGAATGCAATCTCGTCATGTTCAGCAGAGAAGGAAAGTAGAAGTAAAGAACAAAGACTCTCAAACTTGCAAGCACAAATGCAGTCATGCTACAGTGTTGCATTTTTTAATGGAAATAATTTCATGTTGCCGTATTTTCATATTCTTAATCCATTTGGATTTTACTGTATTCGGCTCTTATTCAAAATGTGGACGTGCACCAATATTCTTGAGTAATTAATGATTTGCTTTTGTGGCTTGGTTTTGTTCTTTTTTTAATATGCAGAGCTTTTCTGAAGCAGCATATTTCGAACAGATGTCAATATTCTGTATCTGAATAAGACACAGTTTCCTCACATGCTAAATTGTCTTTTCCATGCAGCTTTTACTTATTTACTTACTTACAACCCGCCAACTTCTCACTTGTATTCTTCATGTAGCTTACAGCATAAATTCCTTCTGACAAAATCTATTAAGTTTGACTTGAAATGTTTTTGCAATAATTTTCAGGTTCCTATGTGAATAGGATGCCAAAGAATGTGTGGTTTATTTCTTACAGAACTGTAAAGACTTACTTGCCTATTTCAGCCGCCGGCTGCTAATCAGCCTCCAGAAAGCAACCCGATTGTCTTTGGATCGTATTAAAAGAAGAATGAGTGTTCCACTGTAAGTTGCAAATGAAAGTTTCCTTCGATTCCTTCAGTCTTCCTTCAATAGTACACACTCTTTATGAATTCTTCATGACAATGGCAAGATCTGTACAAAATCAGTCTCCTGTAATCAGTTTGATTTCTATAGATTCTTCTCTGCTTGAACACTTTAGAGACAGAATTGTTTCAGTATAATATACTGTATATTGAAAAGTCTACTTAGAATTCTATTAAGAGAATTTATTTCAAGCAAGTGAAGTTTGTGATGTTTTGTCATTAATGTTTGTTAAAGTCTGAATTACTTTTTTCTTTTTCGAAGGACATTTTTCATTAAAAAATGTATTGGAGTCCTTATCAAAGCCAATAGGAATTTTTTTTGTTGTTTCCTTCGTATTTGTCTACTGTATCATATTGTTGAATCCTCTCTTATTTGGTCACTATATCATACTACAGCATTTAAAATTTTACTTTGCTCCACGTTTTTAGGTTTTAATTTTAGTTTTGAGCAGGTTTACATAATGTATTTATCATTTTGCCCTAGCTGGTCATCTTTGAACCTTTTTTCCATTCTGTTGAATACTTATCTAAAATGTAATGGGACAGCTTTTACTCTTGATAGGTTGTTGCATGCAATGATCTGTGAGGCTTTCTTATGCCCTATTCAAAGCACTGGCAAAGTTCCAGCATTCTGAACCTGAGAGATTAAAATCCAGAATCAGAAAATCCTCTGGATAAAAAAATTCTGAAAGCAATGGCTGGCACCAAGCTAATCTTTTTCAGAATGGCGGAGCTCTAGCTATTTTCTTTATCCTTTAAACAACAAACTTTTGTAAGTTTTGGAAATAGTACATAATATTATGTGAACATTCCCCATGTGGGTTTGGTCCAAAAATGTAACTCAAAATTATATTTCTCAGATAAACTGAGGAGGTTTTGTGATGAAGTGTTCATGATATGTGTTAAAATTGTTTTACAGCAAATCTGAGGACACCATTGCTTTTCTAGAAGCAGAAGTACACCTTGATATTCCCAATCTGGTAAGTTTTATGTCATACAGGTAGGGTAAGAGACACTGTCTCATAGTTATCTCTGCATTTCCCCAAGTGCAGAGTGTGGGCATGCTTCCACTGAGCCAGCAAAGGAGAGCAGTTGCTGACATCTTCTTTGATGAAATGTGTTCACTGTTCCAGTGCTCTAGCCTCTGTCTCAGTGGTGCTTGCAGAGCCTTGCTTTTTAACTTTGTGTGGTTTAGCAGTTACATTGCAGTCTGTTCATCCATGTTCTTTGCAGAATGATTACAGTTCTCCTCAAATATAGTAGTTGCATTGCTGGAATAGGTTCCTCATCTTGCTTTATTTTTATTATTACTATCACTATTTATTTTAACTCTTATTTGTGTAATCTAAATCCTTTTGTTGAATTTCAGTAATGAATATTATCTTTGCTCAGTTTGGCTTTAGTCGCCTAAATGGGAAGTTAGATGACCAGAATAAGGAATACTGAACAAAAATAGAAGATTCAAAACCAAAAGAAGGAGTTGTGGATTTTTATGTACAGGTGAAAAAAAAGCAGCTCAGTTGCAAAGAACTAAAGCATTGGTTTGTTTTCCTTTTGTAGAGTAAGACAGCTATGTATCAGCAATATATATTTTTTATTTTATGAGGGAAGGTAACAAAATTTCTCAAATGATATTCCTTTGGCATTGAACTGGTGTTTATATTGTAATTTATATTATACAATCACACCTATTTCTGTCAAAGTGTAGAATGTTCACCTTGTTGATGTTTGTAGAAGCATAAAACACCAAGCTCTACCCACTGCAAAGGAAATACATCTTTCTTTCCAGTCCTCAAATGCTTGGCTGATCCAGAGCAGTAATCAAATAATTCTGGATAAAATACCACTTTGCTAATGCCATTAATATTTTGCAAGAGCCTTGCTTTTATGCATGGAGCTGGTCATACATTAGGCCAGAGAAGGGTGGGAAGTAGTGGTTGCTCTAGCATGCAATTTCTAATAATTGTTATTCTAGGGTGTAAATAACAAGGCTTGTAATGTATTCCTACACATTATATAAAAATAATTGTAAAAATTATGCTTAAAATATTGTAGGAGTTTTTAAAATAGCTGTAAAAAAAGTCAATAAATCTATCTGCTTATATATGTGGTTGCCATTTCACCTACAGAATGACTGCATAATTAGATGGTAGGTCATTACAGTATGTTTCATCTCTTTGGAAGCAGTTCTGAGTTCTTTAGCAGACAACCTGCTAAAGTTGTATTTTCCAGCTCCTCTTCTGGGGTAAACTCTGCAATTCACTATGAGTGGAGTAAAACTGAGGTCTCAAAAATGTCAGTCAGTTGCATTTATTTCAACAATTTTTCAACTATTTTAAATAGGTGATTGTTCCCAGTTTAGACGATATACAGCAAGCCATCAATCGCATGATTCATTTAACGCTGGAAGTAAATCGAGGAGTTGCTCAGTGGGGGCAGAGGCGTTTGCAAAAGTCTATTTTAAAAGCAGAACCAGGCTCACAGCAAGCAGCTTCTGCAGGCTTTGGATCACCAGGAAAAAAAGCCAGAAAAGGAGAAAGTAAGTATTTTGTTTAGGTTTTGTTTTCAATTTATTTTTTACTTTAGTAGCTATGCCATATATAAATATTTGTGAATAAGCTCACTTCCTGTCAGAGAAGCTGACTGTGGATTGTTTTACATTCATTTTGATTTACATTTTATTCATTTACATTTACATTTTATTTTGATTTAATTAGCTGTATTTTTCAGAAATAGCTTTTCAGGCTTACGTAAGTATTGCAACTCAGAAAAACAACAAGCAAAAAACTTTGAACAGTTGCTAGATTCTGATTATTTTGCTTAATTTAAGGCAAAGTAAGCTGTTGATCAATATTTTTACCTACTTATTGTGGAATGTAGCCATAATGATATAGCTGAAACCATAAACCATGGCTTTATACTAAATCTCATTGAAATATTGAAGTACAGCAAGAGCCAGATTTCAGGAAAGATTTTAATTGCTGGATGTATTTCTAGATTAGATTATAAAACACTGCAAATGTTTTTTTATGTGAATGAAAAATATTTGACTGGAGACAAACCTACATCCATTCTAGTAAAATACTTCATTATTTCTTAATATTATTTCCAAGCATCTCTCCATACATTTTGCAAGCCACCATAAAAGCCTAAATATGTTTTTAGTTCCAGGTTTTCTTAGTTGTTTGGCTGACCCAGCAATCCTGTTATGACTTCGTTATCATTCCTTTGAAAGAGCTGTAACATCTTGGAAAGTTTTTCATTCTGGCAGTCCATATTTGTTACTTTATGCTTCTACTGATGTGTCTTGTATGATTCTAACCTCTTTTAATGGGCTTTAAGCAGGATGGCAGGAGCCTGTCCTCATCAGACACTCAGAGTCTTTTCCTATGCCGTGTCAAAATACAGTATCAGCAAATGACCATTTCCATCACCTGTAACTAGACACCAGCAACACCACAGGGCAAATATTAATGTTTGGGCAATGAGGTTATGGAATACACTGGTTAGGATGGATGAATCTGAGACTGTTTCCAGTAAGCAGACCCCAGAAAAGGTCTTCAGAGTAAAAGAGAACTTGGCACTGCCTTAAATTCCCCTCATTAAACAATACATGCAGAGAGGAGGGTGAATTTTTCTTCTTCTTTCACTGAAATCTGCTTCAAAATGCTCAGGCAATGTTATGACAGAAGTAGCTTGTCACATCTGAAGAATATCAGTGTCTATATTAACCCTGATTATCTTAGCAATTAATAAAAGAGTTCAAGAAGCTTACACTGCTTTAAGCAGTTTATGTAATTTAAAAACTTTAATTATAAGAATGTTTTAAAATTATGAAATAATGTGGAATGTTTATGGTGTTCTGCTTACAATTAAATTAAAATGGAGAAAGTGAAATTTGTGAATGGAGAAGACTATCTTCTTTCCATTTGAAAAATCATTCATTTTAGACTGAATTTGCTCTAGCTGTATAGTGCCTGGCATGAGCTAGAAGCTGGTACTTCACATTAAGCAGTTTGACAGATTTTTGAAGAAGAATATTCACCCTTAATGGGGAGCATCATTTCTCAGTTTGGTATGCACAGATTTGGAAGACAATTCTAACCAGACTGTCAGCAGTTCATTAATTTATGTATTATTTTATTTTACAGAAGGAGCTGATGATAAGGTTATCAGAAAGCTAAAAAATTTTTACTCAGGTGTTGCCGAAAATGAAGTTATTACTAAAATAATTGTGCTTCTCTCTTCTGCTGCGACTTCTCTAAAAGAAAGAGTTAATGAAGTTCTGCAAGTGTTTGATAGATATAAGGAGCTATGGACAGAAGAAAAAGATACCAAATGTCAGGTCAGTTTAACAATGATCACTTACAGGACTCTTCCTCATTAATCTTATGTTTTGAAATTGAAAAACACAGGGAAAAATAAAGGGAAAAAAAAGATGTAGAAAATACATTTACAGCTGAAATTTTTCTTTTATTAGGAATGGTACTATATCTGCTAAGGAGAAGTAATAGCATTTTACTTCTGTGTAAAGTAATTTTTGTGGTTTGGTTTGCTTTTTCCTGCTTCTTTGCCATTTTAGATACTGAAAACCTGGTAATTGCTTTATTTGGTCGGTGTAAATCTGGATTTTTGGCCACAAGAAACCAACCCATGATATGAGGCTTGTCTTTGTGCAAACACACGTAGCACAGGGAATTAACAAGAGGAGTTAGAGACATGCACCTGCCTGCAAGGCTACTGGTATCACAGGGATGTGGTGGGATGGCACCTGGGAGCGGAGTGCTGGAATGGAGGCACACAGGCTTCTTAGGAAGGCTAGTCAGAGAATACCAGGTCAGGCTTAAAAGAAGGGCAGGGACAGGTGATACTATAGTGGGGATGAACTGCAGGCTGCCTGACCAGGAAATCCAAGCAGATGAGACTTTCTGTAGGAGACAGAAGCAGGCAGGAGCAGCCTTACATTCACAAACCCTGATCCTCATGGGGATTTCAACCACTGTGATATCTGCTGGAGGAACAACACAGCAGGGCATAAGCAATCCAAAGGTTCCTGGAATGTTTTGATGATACTTCTTTGACCAAGTAATTGAAGAGCCAATGAAAAGAGGTGGCATACTCTACCTGGTTGTCACCAACAAGGAGGAGCTAGTGGGGAAGGTGAAGCTCAAGGGCAGTTTTGTGCTGCAGTAACCATGAAATGGTGGCATTCAGGATGAGTTCATGTGGGTTAAAAACCTCACGAATTCATAAGCAGGGCTGAAAATTTGCTGTTATTCTAATTAAAATTTTAAGTCCATTCAAATTAATGTTACTAGCTTGATCCAGTTACTACTGAGGAATAGGACACTGCTACAGTGAAAGCTTCAATAGTAAGGCAGCTATACACACATTTAATTTCTACATTCTTCCTTTTCCACTATGCTAACTCTTCCACTGCCTGCCTGTGTACTCTTGGACAGATGAGTAGATACAGGTCTTAAATAACGTTTCTGAAATGCAGCTTTTCATAATCACAAAATGTTTCTACCCTTGACCTCTGCTCAGGGACCTACTTAGAAAATTTATTTTATTGTGATTTTTTCACACATAATTTGGTTTATGAGGTAGTCTTTCTATAAGTGTGGGAGTGTATTTGATCTGTTTCATCACCTGTTTCCACAAAACAAGTAGATCCTTAATATTTCTTCATTATCTGTTTCTCTGTTAAATTTGGTTGGAATTTCCCAACAAGGTTGAATGTTAGTGACAGAGAAATTTATAGACATTCATTTTACTATGCTAGCAAGGCTAAAAGGCTAGAAGGCTAAAGATAAGTACAATAATGGTATACATTTTCAGTAATTACTGAATAACAGTTACAACATGTTTTACCAAAAGTACGGAAAAGGACATTTGTTGATTGACATTTCAAACACACACAGGAATTTTTTGCTACTGCTCCCACCCTGTCTGAAATTAAAGAGAAAATTGTTCACTACGATACATTTGAGCAAGAGATGAAAAATTTAAAACCCACAATTCGTCTTGGTCCAATTGAATTGCAAACAGGTATGAGATTTTTCTTATCTTAGTATGTACAGTAAGATAATGAGTAAAATAGTCACAGAATCACAGAAGATGCATAGTTGAAAGGGACCCACAAGGATCACTGAGTCCAGCTCCTGGCCCTGCATGGCACCATCCCCCCGAGTGACATCATGTGCCTGAGAGCAATGTCCAAACGCTTCCTGAACTCTGTCAGGCTGGTGCTGTCACCATTTTCCTGGAGAGCATGTTCCAGTGTCCAACCACTCTCTGGGTGAAGAACATTCTTCTAATATCCAAACTAAACCTCCCCTGACACAACTTCAGGCCATTCCCTCAGGTCCTGTCACTGTCACACCAGAGCAGAGATCAGTGCCTGCCCCTCCTCTTCTCCTCACAAAGAAGGTGTAGCTGCAATGAGATCTCTCATTCTCCTCTTCTCCAGGTTGAACAAACCAAGTGACCTTGGCTGCTCCTCACATGGCTTCCCCTCAAGGCTCTTCACCACCTAGGTTGCCCTCCTTTGGATGTTCTCTAATTGCTTAATTTCTGTCTTGTATTGTGGCATCCAAAACTGCACACCATGTTGAAGGTGAGGCTGCCCCAGTGCAGAGCAGAGCTGGACAATCCCCGCCCTGGCCTGGCCAGTGATGCTGTGCCTGATGAAGCCCAGGACAGGCTTGGCCCTCCTGGCTGCCAGGGCACTGCTGACTCGTGTTCAGCTTGCAATCAGCCAGGAGCCCCAGGCTCCTTCCTGTGCCACTGCTTTCCAGCATCTCATTCCCCAGTCTGTCCCTACATCCAGGGCTGCCCATTCCAGGTGCAGAATCCAGCACTTTCCCTTGCTGAGCTGCACATGGTTGGTGATTGCCCAGCTCTGACTGGTCGAGGTCTCTCTGCAGGGCCTCTCTGACTTCGAGGGAGTCAACAGCTCCACCTAGTCTTGCTTAGTATTCCTTCCAGTTCTATGTCCAAGTGGTTTATGAAGGTGTTGAAGAGCCTTGTTAAAATGGAGCCTTTTGGAACCCCTCTAATACCAAGTCCCCAGTCTGATGTCACCTCACTCACTTTGTGTCCAACCTGCGAGCCAGCTGCTCACCCATCACATGAAGTGTTTATCCAGCTGTGTGCTTTGTCCACAAGGATACTATGAGAGACTGGTCTATTCTTGTAAATATGAACATATATATTGAAGTGTATCTAGACATATTTCAGTATGAATAGAAATCACTGAAGAGACCTCACTGACTGTCAGCCAGGACTCATTCAGACCCTTGTAAGAAATCTGACTTAAAAAATGCTTCATTCCCCTTGCCTTCTTCTTGTAATTATGGACACTAAGTTCTGTCACGACTGTGAAGTTGTTTTATGGAGGTTTGCCAAAGAGTTAATGAATGTGTATATTTGACTGATTTGATCATCCTTGGTGCTCCTGTCTGGCACCAGGTTAGCCAATTATAATAAAGAGCATTGGAAGCATAAAGCACCTCATTTGGTACTCGTGAAAGACTAACACTTAACAGCATCAATGTGTTTTTTGTTTTCAGTATTTGTCTCAGGAGGAGACATGGCTACTTAGTCATTCCCATGATTAGTATCTCTTGCTCTCAGAAAATTATGTTCTGAATTAAGTTGTTTGTTCTATGGCATTTGTGTCACAGCTAATTTTGCTAAGGATTCCAATAGCACTTATACCTTTCATCTTACAGGTTATTACAAGGCTAACATATCCTCTCTGGACCAACTATCTGGTTGGTATCTAGCAACAAGTAAAAAATGTGTCCCATTGCAAATATTGGTGTGGATGTGTTTCTGATGAGCAACCCTCTTCTGACAGATTTGTTTGATTAGATTAAGAAATAATCTGTAAAATTTGTCTTTCCTGCACGTCAGAGAAGTTCATCTGGAGTTCATTTGAGTTCATTTCAGGATCTTTGTGGTGTGTTAACCCTATATCTTTCAGTGAACAAGCAAAAATGTCAGACTGCTGACTGCATATCCAATTCCTGCATGCAGTTTCTTTTTAATGAGACCACTCTGAAAAACCCTATTATTATGTGACCAAGAGTATAAAGAAAGACTATATCCAAAAGAATATGGATTTTATTGATGGTCACAGTACTCCCTCACCTGTGACCAGTGTATCAAAGGTACCCAAGTCCTCTAGGTTACAGAACTAAGATATTAAATGTCATTTATGTTCTGGGACACCAGGTAGTTTCTTGAACTCAGTTTAGGTTTGGGAACTGATTTATTGTGATTTACAGATTTTAACTTCTGGCAGGGTATGGTAATTTTCTTGAATTGCCCCTGGTCTTCAGGTATCATCTCTTTAATGTAACAGACACATAATTAAAGGAGAATCTGTGTCTGCTGCAAGATTTGATTTGTGACAGAAATGTTTTATGCTGTTAGTATATTTTGCTTTCTTTTACCAGAGTACTAAATACTGCCCAATAAAATCCTAATTTATTCTGAGAATAAATTTGAATTCTTGACTTTTCTGTCTCTTTAGTGTTGGTTTGTGTTTACATATTAACTGCATATAACATATGTCACCTTACAGTTTTAGCTATTCAAAGTCCTGGTTTTGAAATCCCAAGATGCCATTTCCTCAATGAGTATAAAGCAAATATCACTGATTTTTATACATTTGGTTAATGTGTATCAAAGTTATTCTCTGAAAATCCACATTAATAAGTAGGCATTTTGTTCTTTATTCATCTTCTCTATGTGCTCCACTGGGTAAGCTTACCAATATGTTTTACAGGTACCATAATATACAATAAAACAACAGAAATATATTTCATTATAGTTGACATAGTATAGAAACTTTGGAAATGCTGTAATGGAATTTTTTGTCTGCTGTTTTCTAATTGCTGTTAAAGTACCATATGTGATGGTGTGGGCTTCTTAAAGAAAAATAAATATATATGAATTGAGTAATTTTTTATGTTGTTTTTTTAAACCCAGGACCACTGAAAAAAGCTTTAGAAATTGAAGCCAATTCCTGGAAGATGGTCCTCTGTCGTTATTTAAATGAGGAATATAAAACAAAATTGCTGGACGTGGTGACGTTCATAAGTGAATACCTCAACAGATTGGCTCGACCTCTGACTGACTTAGATGATGTCAGATTAGCAATGGAAGCTTTAGCTGCCATTCAGGAAAAGAGATCAGACATAGATATATCTATGGGACCTATTGAAGTAAGATGACTTCTCATTTGTTATATTGGAAAAATATTATTGTTATTATTAATAATAATAAGTATAATAAGTGTCACAGGATAAGATAAACTTTGAACTCTAACAAGTTCACTGCCTTGAAGGAACTAGGCTGAAGATGGGGAAAATACTATTTTTGTTTTTTTATACTATAAATTATGAATCAGATAATTTGATAGATTCTGTATTAATACAAATCAGAAAAAATTTCTTAAATTATAACATAGAAACAATCTTGGAGGCAACATGCAGAAATAAGAAGATGAGAACACAAGACAAGGGAGCACTATGCTCCCTTTTTCTTTTCATTAGCCTTAATCCTCTTACTTTTTCTGTGTGTTAAAACAAACATCTTGATTATCTAGCTCCTTAAAACTTAGCCAGAGAATATTCATGGAACCACACACCACGGTGTGCTGTCAAAAACTGTCAACATTCTTTTCGTTTTTTGTATAAGGAAGTAGCTGAAAGAAGCTAAAACAAGCTTATTACAAGTACTTGGTATTTTCTGTAATTCTCTGAAACAGTCAGCTTAATAGAAAAAATTAGCTTTATATTTTCATCTACCTTTTGAAGAAGAAATTTTTCACTGTATAGTAAGAATTTCTTTTTTGAAGATTGATCTATGACACTTGAAAGAGTTTCTGTAATTGTTGTCTCTTCTGCTAGTTTTATGGTAAGAATGTGGGTTTTGTCTTAGCAATTTATGCAGTGGTTTGTAAGAAAACAATGAGTTCTGTGATTAAATGATGTAGAGGTAATCTGTGGAAACACAGCTGCCTTCTTAAGTGTGTATCAAGAACGTTAGAAAGTCTTAGCCATACACCACATAGAATCTGAACAATAATTTAAACATTTAAAGTAATATTCACACCTACTAAATGTTATTAGTCTGTCTTCAGGGTATGATAATCATACTCATAGCTGTTAAATAAAGCAAGAGGAGGAACTAAGTTCAGCACTACTTGCTAGGTTTTACGTGTGTAGGGAACAATACAAACTTTGTAAAAATATAAAAGGTATTAAAAATATGAAGTATTAACAGTTTTATTTATTATTATTGTGCTTCTGCCACTTTGTGGTGAATATTTAAGATACTGATCATTCCCAAACTACTTATGTTTCGCTTATCTTGTGAACATTTACTTCATTTCTATGTTAATATAATGAGTTCTGTCAATGTCAGTAGGGTTACTCATGTTAACAAGTCACCCCTATATCCTTTTTCTCTGGGAGATTAATAACCCTAGAAACCAGTGCAGGCTGGGTACAAATCAGCTTTGCAGAAGTTCTTTTTTGAAGCCTTTTACAAGTTGTGTTGCCAGCAGGTTGAGGGACATGATTCCCTCTGCTCAGGGATATGAGATTTATCTGGAGTGCTGTGTCCAGTGCTGGACTTCCCATTACAAGACAGACATGGACATACTGGTCTGAGTCCAGAAAATAATGAATAAAATATGGAAATTGACTAAATTTTAAATAATACAGTGTGTGTAGGAGGAGGATCATAGAGCAGAAGATTCACAAACAAATTGCAGAGGAGAATGAACAATAAGAAAAGTTCATTCCATTACAGATACATATGCATATATTTGACAAGCAAACTTAGCAAAAAAGGCTTTATAGATTATATGGTAAAATATTTATAGATGTGTAATTTAGTGTGCACAGTTATTCAGAGTTAGGGAAAATTTATCAAAATCTGCATTCAGGTGGAATGTAGCTAATTGGAATAAAATGCTATTGAGATGATAAAATTCTGTATTTTCTGATATTAAATCTATGGTATTTGTATAAAGAAATAGCTTTTTCTCTTGTTCCCTAGTTCTTCATTCCTCATCCTTATTTTAAAAAAAACCCAACAAACCAGTTTATACTTAAAATATAAGAACATATTTTCTTTGAAATGTTTTTTACAAATCTGATCTATGTTTCTTCAAATGAATTTATAATATATTCCTAAATTGTTTTTTCTTTTTTTTTTATCTAGGAAGCTTACAGCATTTTAAATGCATTTCAAGTGGAAGTTACAAGAGAGGAATCAGATGGTGTTGATTCAATGAGATATGGTTTTAGTAAATTAAAAACCCAAGCTGTAAGTATATAAAATTATGTTTTTTTCCATTTTTGGAAAACATGTGAGTTTCTTTAGGTTATAAATGAAAGTGTGAGACCAATTGCTCATCCTCTCTGACTTCTGACCCATGACATCAGTTGTGCAGTAATGTCTGTATCTTCTATTAGATTGTTCATTATTTAATTTCATTTTTATTGATAACTTTGGTATTTAAATATTATTGTAGCTTTTAGATGTATGTTTAAAACCTGCAAGAAAATCCTCTTTCTGCTCTCTTTCGTGTCCAGTTTTTGTGTCATTCTTCTCTGATCAGGGAGTTTATTATCCTAAAGTTACATTTTTCTAAGAAATGCATACTCAGCCAGTGCCCTTGCCCCTAAGTGGTGGATGTGCATTCACCTTTGTTATTTAGGACAGCCTTATATCCCTCAAAAACTCCTTGTCTATTGAGTATTTTATGTAATGGAGATGGTTAGATGGAAATATGTAGATATTTTGTTAAATCAATTAAGTTACATCTTGTTCCACAGATTGTTGCTCAGGAAAGGACTCGAGTATTTTCACATTTTGTGCAGGCCTTGGTTATTTCTCTTTAACAAATTTTGATCAAAGAAAAAGAAATTTGTTAAAGAGAAAGTTGAGCCCTCTGTGAGGAAGATGATTGTTAGCTTGGGGTTTGAGGTTTTTTGGAGGGAGGAAAGAAAGAGAAAAGGATCTTGTTCACCCCCTTCTAATGAAACGCATTCCTTTACAGGCTAATGCGAGATTTTGTTACATTTTTTGGTTGAGGTGGTTTGGTTTCCCCCACCTTTTCCTCTCAAAAGTTGAAAAGTGAAAAGTGTATTCAGCTTCAAATAATAAATTTTTGTTCAAAAATTGGAGATGTTTTTCTCATAATTTTGATTTATATCTAACGCAAATATCTGTTCCTGGTTCTTACAGAAATAACTTTTATTTTAATCTTTTCCATGTCAGATTGCAGTTCAAGATGAGTTGGTTGAAGTTCAGCCCAAATTTAAGAGTGAATTGCTAGAAGCAGTTGCAGTTTTTCAAGAGGATGTATCAAATTTTGAAACAGCATATGAAACGGTAAATGAATTTAGTAGTGGCAGGGAAGACTTGTTCACAGTGTTTCAATGTTTTTGGTTTGCAGGAGTTGGGTGCCAGAATTTTATTCTGATCAGCTACTGATGTTTGATGCCATCTGCTGCTAAGCAGTCATCACTCTAGGTCAAACTTTCCAGTATGAGGAAATAGCAGTGCACACAACCCTATAAAGAAAGAAGAGAAGCATTGCAACTTGTAATGAAATTCTAATTATAAATTACAGATTAATTTAGAAACTGTAGTACATGTTGTGGCATCTTTGCACACACATCAACATCAAAAAGAACCACTGTCCAGGTTTTGTTATTTTCAGCAAGATAGGGAAGTATGAAAAGTTAGAGTGTAATCATATCAAGTTTAATTAAGGTAAGGGAATTTTAATTCCATAAAAGTTACCTCTTCTTAGATTTGCTGTAAATTTACCATTACAAGTGTTGAATTACCAAGCCACCTAACTGGATTGGAGTTTGACTAACAAAAATATGAACTCTGTAATGATCTGTACATATAGAGTGGCCTTCAGTCACTTTGAGAATTACTATTCCATTTTTGTTAACTGCTTATTTGAAAGGAAGGGCCTATGGTTCCAAACATTCCACCTCAGGAAGCCAGCAAGAGGCAGCAGATCTTTCAGGTAAGAAAGTAAATTGTTGAATTTGCAAGTAATTAATTAAATCTGCTCTTGCTTATCATAAAAATTTTACCAAATTATAATTTGGATGTTCTGTGTAATATTACATTATCTGTAGTATCTCTCATGCAATGTTTTCCTTAAGGTGGAAGGATTGATTGATTGATCTGTAACCTTTCTTCACTCTTCATATTTTGTGAGCAGACATTATCAATTTGAAGTAATAAAAGCAGTAGAAAAGGAAAGAGTCAATTATGCCACCTTGATATGGCTGAAAAGAAGCCAGGTTACAAAGCAGTCATGAGCTAATCTTCTAATCTTTTAAAGATCACATTTTTCATTAAATAATTGTCTTTCAACTTGTTATTTATTTGTTATGAACCTTAATTCATATGTCCAGGTGAAGTATTTTTTCTAGTTTTAATACTTTTTCCTGCAGGTAATAGTAACATGAATAATACTTTTGTCAGTCTAATGTATAGATTGTATAAAATAAATTCTGAGTTTGTAAAAAGCACTGAGTGACTAACAGAATCCTTCTAATGCATCTAATATGTATTGAAAATTGAATGATTCTGGTTATGATTCTGATATCTGTGTTTCTTATTTTGCTCTGTACCTTTGGATATTTGTTGAGAAAATCATTCTTCTTTTCATTTTTCTGTGGTGTTCCTGTCCTTTGGACAGCACTTATTCTTTGGAAGCAATTGTGCTATTTGGCACTAAAACTACTAAAAACTACTCTGGTAGTTTTCTTCAAGCCATATGTTTGTTTAGATCAAAAATATTTTCAGATATTTTACATATACATCCCGTAGACTTAATAAAAGCTTGAAGCTGTTTAATGCTTTAGATGATTTTAAGTAAAAACTTATCAACTTATATTTTTGTTTGGTCTGTATGGAACACAATTTAATCAGGCTAACTTTGATGACCTGTGGAGAAAGTTTATCACGTACTCGTCTGGTGAACGGCTCTTTGGATTGCCTGTCACAGAATATGACATTTTGCATAGAGTCAGGTAATTGTGGAAATATGGCTGCCTTAAGGATGTTAGAAAGTATATTACAAAGTCTTAGGCTTACACCAAAGGCAGAAATATTACAATATACAAGTTTTCCATTGCCTTGAATAAAATAAATAAAGAAATAAATAGATAGATATGCGGATAAATAAATAAAATTTTAAGAGTTCTAATGAATTTGTTTGATTAAAAAAATAGTATTTATTATTGTAACAGAATGATACCAAATTATTTAACTGTGTATAAATACTATATGAAGGAGCAATATGCCCTGTTCTAGACATAAATAGAAATAAAAAAATGTATTTATATATTAGGATATGGTAGAAAGAAAAAAAATGTAAGAAAAGGTCAATCTATCATGATATAAGAAGAATTTAACTACAGCTTTTATGAAAGTCTGAATTTTTTGAGCAGCTGTACAAATGATGATCAGATTCTAAAGTTTTTTGCATCAGCCTTTTCAACTGTTTGATGATGATTCATACCAGAGGAGGACATCTCTCTTTCTGTCTAGCTTTAGATCAGAGTTTTAGGTTTCTTAGGTTTCTTTTGGACTAATGGGGGTTTTGGAGAGCTGGGCAAAAGCAAAACTTCCTCCAAACATATTTACTGTGGATGGCAGGTCCTTAGAACCATCTCCTCTGTTTTTTGTGGATTCTTTTTGATGAAATATTCTTTTCTACATTAAGAAATGTAATCTAATTGTCAACCTCTATTTTTTTGTATTATTATTTCATATATCATGTATTTAAATACTGTAAGATATCCAGAGAGCTGATTGAAATTATTGGTGTAATTGCTTCTTTTTCCCAGGAAGGAGTTAAGCTTGCTTCAGAAATTGTATGGATTATATGATACTGTAATAAACACTATCAATGGATACTATGACATACTTTGGACAGAGATAGATATTGAAAAAATCACTACTGAACTTACAGAGTATCAAAACAGGTATGTTTAAGGTATGAATAGTAACAGATGGTAAATGCATTAAGATTTAGGTGAGTTCAGCAAAGCCATTGATTTATTTATCAAAACCTTCATGAATGAGGTTTATTGTAAGCAATAAGATTATTCAAGAAGGAATGAAATGACACCATACTTCTAGTTAAGCAGCCTTTCACCTGTACCTTTGATAACTGAAGGGCACACGATCAGCTGAAGTGCCGATCTCATTAACTAAACCAACGTCAGGGGGACTGAAATTTTATTTGTAAAAGCGAAGTTCTTCAACTGGGGTGATTATCCCATTGATTTTAAGTTTTGCATACAAGAATAACAGGCACAAAATTTTTCCTCCCTCAGAGAAAGGCAGGCAGGTGTTAAACATCCAGTTTGACATCAAGTGGGAGCTTATCAACACGAACATACTGACAACCACCCAACACTGACATAGCTCTGAGCCATACACATGCTGCTGTGTTGTTCCTGATTACTGGGAATATGAAATCATATCAGTGGGATGTAGAGAAATAAGTGATAAAGGATGCAAAGACAAGGATTTATTGTTTTTCCTATATAAAGATATACTTGACTATTTGCAATAGAGCATTCCTGTGGTAGATCACCTGCTCAGTTCTTGGTGTATTGACTCTTTAAAAAGTGTGTTAAAAGAGGTGAATATTTATTTAACTGTTCTCAGGCTTTCTTTAACATTAGAAATATATAGTTTTCATTAGTGAATGGTTTCAGAACCACTAACCAAAAGTGGAGGAGGCAGTCATATTTATCTCATTTTCATGTCTGTCTCCGAATTTGTATAAGTGCCATGTGTATTAAATTGAAGTAAATATTATATTTATACAAAAATTTCATATGTGAAATTTAACTAATTTAACTAATCTTTTTTTCTTCATTTTTTTCTTACCAATAAAGAGTTTCTGATAATAAGCAGGAGGTAACTGCGTTTTAATGAAAAGAACAGTATTTTTTATTTTCTTTCAGGGAAAATATCAGTGTTTGAGACTATTAAATATTATGATTTTAAGCTGGGCATTTGTATTAGTTTTTCCTAAACAGGTAGGCTAGCTGACATAGAAAATGTTGACGATAATACAATCCACTCTTGTTTAAACAATTCAATTTGGACAGAAGGGGCTTTTACTAATCTATCACTTTAATTTGGCTGCAGGTGCCGTAGACTGCCTAAAGGCCTCCACCACTGGCAAGCATTTTCAGATCTCAAGAAAAGAATTGAGGATTTTATTGAGTGCTGTTCTTTGCTGGAAATGATGTCTGACAAAGCAATGAAGCAAAGACACTGGGATCGTATTTCTGAAACAACAGGACATCACTTTGACGTAGAATCTGAGACTTTTTCCCTTCGACACATCATGGAAGCACCAATTCTTACAAATAAAGAAGATATTGAGGTAGGTACATATGGTTTTCCCCTCCTTGTTCATTTAATATTGTCAGCAAAACTAATATGATTTCTTATAAAATGGTTACTCTCTTTAAAAATAATTACTTCATTAAAGTCCTTAAATCTCAATCAGACCACATTGGTTTAAAACAATCCATGTTTTATTTAGAAGCTCTTATCTATGTGAGCAAATACAGAGGGAGCAGCTGGAATCTCTGGACCCTTATTTTTAGATAATTTCTTCACATTCCTCCTGCCATTATTCTTTTATGATTTTCTTAGCTCTTTTTAAGCAGGAAAAAGATCCCTAAACAAAACTTTAAATGGTCATAGTATCTAATTTTTTACCTCTGTTGCTTTATAATTTTGTAGGTAAATCATAAATTTTAGATGAGGACTTCATGTTTAATAATATTTATTCTAGATTATTATGGCTTCTTTTGAACCACGCAATTTTAAAAAACCACCCCATACAATTTGTGAAAACAGTGGAGTTTCCATGTTTCATATGGTAAATACATATGCAAAAACTGATTATATCTTTACTTGATTTATATGGAAACTTTCCAGGGTGCTTAATTTTGAATTAAGCTCTGATTTAAATAGAATGTTGGACTTGACCTTTACAATTTCAACTATTCTTAGATTCTGTGATTCTATAAACTGAAACGTGGTAAGAGTCAGAGTTCATCTGGTGATGGGTCTAATCACTATCTGTCCTCAGCCTTGTAGAAATAATGGTCCAAAAATCTTTTTTACACAGAAACAAAAAAATGTGAAGCCACAGAAAATATATATCCATCCATTTCCAAAAGTGCTTTTTTCAGTTATCCATACAAGTAATTCGAGTGAGTGGCATATGTAGTGTGATATCTGCACTTGAAATATTCTATGACTGGATGTGCAGTATTAGGAAATTCATTTCACAAGATTGGAGAGTCTAAATAGTGGTTCTTTCTTTGCAGGATATATGCATATCTGCTATGAAGGAAAAGGATATAGAAGCCAAACTGTCTCAAGTAGCTGAAACCTGGGGAGCTCAAAGTCTGAGCTTTGCACAATTCAAAGCAAGAGGAGAATTACTATTAAAGGGAAATGAATCAACAGAAATTATGATATTGATGGAGGACAGTTTGATGGTTCTGGATTCTCTACTGTCCAATAGGTACTTGGCACTGTTCTTGTATGGCATTTTCAGAAATACACTGTGATAATAGCAGTACTATTATTGAGCTAAATTAGCAGTAAATTTGAATTAAATGTTCTTTAATGAAACAAAGTATTACAAGGCCTAATTAAAAGCATCTGTATGAGAAAGACTTCCATGCACATTCAATTGAGACAACTTTTGTCTCAATATACTTGAATGTAACCAACATGCTAAAAACTTTCCATAATGTTGTTCTTGTTCTAAGTGAAATGCGAGTTAGTTTGTTCTGGGTTTAGGGGATTTTTCACCAGAGCCAAATTAAATAGTTTGCACTCCTCTCCACTTTTAGATACAATATGGCATTTAAAAAGCAAATTCAGAGCTGGGTTTCTAAACTAAGCAACTCTTCACGCATAATTGAAGAATGGCTGATTGTGCAGAACCTCTGGATTTATCTTGAAGCTGTTTTTGTAGCAGGAGATATTGCAAAAGAGTTGCCCCAGGTAAACTTTAAAATATTTGCCTAATATTGTATACTGAAAGTTTTCTGTGCAATAATTTTCAACAGATTATGCTTTGGTGTTCCTATATATAGGAAGCAAAGCGTTTTCAGAATATCGACAAATCCTGGGTGAAAATAATGCAACGAGCTCATGAAAATCCAAATGTAGTTGCCTGCTGTGTTGGAGATGATACTATGGAGCAACTTCTCCCTTACCTACATGAGCAGCTGGAAGTATGTCAGAAATCACTTACAGGGTATGAATTGTTTTATTTTTACTGCTTTGCTATATGTAAATAGTTTGTATGAATCATTAATTGTATTTCAGACTTACTTAAACCCCTATATAGAAAAAATTACAATCTGAAATAGTTTAATAAAAATCTTGTTTAATTTTAAAGATATTTAGAGAAGAAAAGACTTCTGTTTCCAAGATTCTTTTTTATCTCTGATCCTGCACTTGTTGAAATTCTTGGACAAGCAAGTGATTCTCATACAATCCAGGTATGAACTTTATGATTTTTTTTCTACTTATATAAAAAAATTAGCATACAGAGGAGCATTTAATAAAATGAGATGCAAACATTTTCTTTTTATAAAGTTTGCTGGAAAAAGAATTTTGTTTCTTGCTCTCCATTATTTAACAAAATGTGAAATGGATACCTGTAATTCAAAACCAACTTCATAATTCAGAGCACTAGAACATGGTTTGATCAAGTGATTTGCTGGTGGTTTCTTTCCCAACAAAACTAATAAAAGGACCCTGTGAGGCTTTCCTGCTTTGCATATTGCAAAATTCTTCCAGCTAGTCTGGATTGTTACTGAGGGTTGATTGAGATAAGCCAGCTGATCTCTGCTAGATCATCTCTGGAAACTGTAAAAATACAGTAGACAGAGATAAAATTCTACACAGCTATTTCTGTAATTGTTTCCTACAGATGGCCAGAAATTCATCTGTAGGTTCAGATGAATTTTGCAGGGTAACTTTATTTAAGATTTTTTTCTGTTTGCTATTACTGAATATTTACATTGAATAACTTTTGAATTATCCTTACAGCCACATCTGACTTCCATATCTGACAACATAAATGAAGTAGAGTTTCATACAAAGGATTATGATCGCATACTGGCAGTCATATCAAGAGAAGGAGAAAAAATTACAGTAATTATCTGATTTTTTTTTTCTAGAAATGTTAATTGATAAATAATTTTATTATTGAAGATATAAGGTGTATTAAGGTGAATTATTGTTAATACAAATAAATATTTCAAGGATTGTTGTTGAATATTAATTGAAGTAAAATCTGTAGCTGTCATGAATAGAAATTTAGTAACTATGTAGTAACTCATATTCTTGAACAGAAGGTTGGTAAATATGTTCTATTTTATACATTTACTTTCATTAATTTTACAGTTGGACACTCCAGTGCTAGCAAAAGGACCAGTAGAACTTTGGTTGAAGATTTTATTGCAAATGCAGCAGAGGTCATTGCATGGCATAATTAGGGCAGCATTTTACCAAATTAGTGACCCAGGATATCAGTTGCTGAATTTTCTTAATCAATTCCCAGCCCAGGTAAGAATAGGAAATGTGGATGTGTTTGTGCAGTCTGGGTTGTATCTGGGGCCAGGTAAAGAGCATGTGGGATTGCCTGTGTGAGGAAGTTTTCATAGAAGAAACAAGGGGAAAGATCTGGGCAGTAGAAGGTAATCCCAAATCACTTTGATTTTGATACCCAGTATATAGCACAATATTTTTCTTGCCATCTGCTTTAAATTTATTTTTTAGTTTTCTTGGAAAATATAAAGTAGAGCTAATATTTTCTGCAATGGATTTTGAATCCTTTTCAGCTGCAAATAAAATTGCACATTTCTCTCATAATTTAAGATTGCAAGAGCTATGATTATGATTCTTTATTTCATAATTTAAAAGATTTGCCTTGTAGTTCATATATTTGTCACTATGATGATAATGCAGTCCTAGTACAAGGCCATGTTGAATGATTCTAGAAACTCTTCCATCTTAATGATAATTGATAAATTTCATTAAAAATTAATGAACTGTTTCCCATCCTGTATGAATTATGAATCTGTAATTTGCTGACTGGTACAGTGCTGGGTGTAATTTTTAATAAAAATTCTGCAGGTATTAAAACTGCCCAGTATGTTATTTTTTTTAAAAAGTCAATACATTTAAATATTTAATGGAATTATCCTAAAGCTGTATTTATGGTGTCATTGGGTGTTGTCTCAGCAGTGCTTACTTGAAAACTTTCACTACCTTAAACAAATAAACACTGTCTTGTTTCATGTCAGACATTTTGATGTGGCTTTTCTACCATCTGCAAAGATCTTTTCTCATATCGTGCTAAGTTCTTATGTTCAAAAAATTGTTTGTGTTGAAAAGGTTTGGTCAAGAAATTTTTACAAAGAAAAGCTATGTAGAAGAAGAGATAAGAAATTGGGCAAAATAACAAATTGACAATGAAATGTTTTCTTCAAACTGCCTTTTGCCTGGCTCAGAAGCTGCTGTTATAGATAGCATGAAATAGTCACAACCAAATATTTACCTTATTTAATTTATTTTTTTGTGTTCCTTTGACTAATTGGTCATTCTAAAATTATTTTTTTAGACTTCTACCTATGGTAGCTCACCATTTAAAGTCATCAGGGTATCTTCTAATACACAAACTCTAACCATGAGCTCACTACAGGCATAGGGAGGCAGAAAAGTAGAAGGAGATGTTGAGTAAAATTTTTATGGTTTGGTGCTTTGTGAGTATAGAAATGTGGGTAATAAAGGTAATAAAGGAATACATTGCTTGTCTGTCATTTTTTATTGTGGGTATTTTAAATCAAAACCAATCTGAGACAGTAATTTATGTGCAACATCCTATGACTCTCTAGATTTATTTGGAAGCAAGATAACTTGTAGTTCAGTGTGCTCTAGGCTGTACTCCAGGCATGACAGAATGTTAGAAGGCAAACCATCCCATGGTCAGTGAAAATTCGCAGCAATTTAATGTTCTTTAATTAGTTACAAATTGGCAGTGGAAAATTTTCAGAAGGTCTTCTCCCTCAGAGCCAGTTTAGGTTTATATTACTGGAGTCCTCCAAAGGATTCGAAGGGAAACAGACAGCAGTCCTTAGTTTAAGTCCTTAGTCCTTATCTCACCATGTGCCAAAGTTTTGTAAAATTTTTAAATGCTTTCTCAGCAGGTTGTGCAGCAGAGCAAATTAATTCAGGCGTGGTGTCCTGGTGAGATACATTCATGATGGATATAATGATATTTTGGAACTGTCTACACCATAATTTATTGTTCCTATTATAATTAAGCCTTCTGTAACACAGCTAGTGTTCAACAAATGATTAGTTTTTATATTTTTCATATATTACATTTTTAGGTTGGATTACTGGGAGTTCAAATATTGTGGACACGTGATGGAGAAGAAGCTCTACGCAATGCTAAGGAAGACAAAAAAATTATGGATACAACCAATGCTAAATTTCTGGATATTCTGAATACACTGATTGGCCAGACCACACTAGATCTTTCCAAGTTTGAGAGAGTGAAATTTGAAACACTTATTACCATTCATGTGCATCAGCGTGATATTTTTGATGATTTGGTAAAGTATAGATTTTTATTTCTGACAACTAAATGCATTTTTTATCATAATACTCTTTCTTATATGTGGTAGCTACACTTCCATGTGTATGCATATATGGGAAAGATTTTTACCACAGTAAAAATAATACAATTTTGCTTAAACTAGTATAACATTAATTAGTTCTGTCAACTAAATGTTTTTGCCAAATGTTTACACATTTCTTAGAATTTTTAAATTTTCCATGTCTTCCTATAGAGTTTTTTTTGGTAGACAAAACAAAGTATTTCCTTCCTTTGAAAAACAGTTGTACTACTCTTACTCACACAACTTAAGAAGCTGAGACCACTGAGGGTGTTGTAACTGCAGCATCATTTCCTCATGACTTTACAGAATCTCAGCTGGCACATGGCTGCACGTTCCTAAGGAGACTACATAGAAAACAAACAAAAAACCTACTAGGATCAGCAGATAGTTGTAATCCTACACTTGAACTTTTGAGGCTGTGCTAAATTCTTACCATTCATTTATTCTTTGGGAATTACATCCTTCAACACTGTCCCTCACACATTTCCAGAGGCTTTTTAGGTTATACAGAATTTGCTTCTCTGCCTCAGTCACATCCTTTCCTCACCACGCCCTTTGTTGCAATGTGTTTGGTGGATTAAGCAGTGTGCTATTTGCACTTCTCACTTGGAAAGTGGACTGCCCTACCAAAGCAGTTTAGGGTTTATTTGATAACACAGATGTTGGGATGGTTGTGTTAAGCGATCAGGACATTTTTTAATATCAGTTTAGCTGAACGTGTTACGTGATGCTTATTGTATTTAAATTTACTTACACAGGAACTTTAATCTGAGTAATCAGTCATTATTCACATACAAATAAGCACTTTATCAGAGTTAGTAATGGCAGCAAGTGTAGATGCTGGGTTATAACACTTACTTTTACTTTCTTTTAAGGTAAAAATGAACATCAAATCACCGACGGATTTTGAGTGGTTAAAGCAATCTAGATTCTACTATAAAGAGGATTATGATCACACCATTGTAGCAATTACAGATGTTGATTTTATTTACCAAAATGAATTTCTGGGTTGCACTGATCGTCTGGTTATAACACCTCTTACAGACAGGTTAGAAAAGCAATTATAGATAAGGAGTACTTTTCATATCTATAGTGTTTGTTTAACATTTATCTTTAAAGAGATCCAATCTGAGTTAAGTCCTGTGTGGGCAAGATCATTCATGAAACACTCTCATACATTTGCTTAATATACTCTTTTTAAAAAGGTAAAATAGAGTCTCACTAATCTGCACGCTTTTTCCTTTATCACTGCCCAGTCTTAAAAAGAACATTTAATAATAGAAATTCATTGGCTTAAGGCTATATAGTAACATACAGTTTAGCAATATACTGAAGATAAGACTAGATCAAATATTTCAAATTTTGGAATGAGATTCTCTTAAGTTTCTGTAGTTTCTTTGAAAGTCTAAGAAAAAGCTGGAAGCACTCACCTTCCTTCTTCTGTAGCCAGGCAAGTAAGTGGCCATTTTGTTTCAAATGTGGCTTAATAAAGAACTGTATTTATTTTTTTAATTTTAATTATTTTTTTTCCTCTTGGGAATTTCTTTGCTTCCTTCCTTATCCAAATTCTTTCTCTATTCAGTCCTTTCTTGAGATGTCACTTTTAACCAAATAGATGACCATCAGATACTTTACTTGCAAAAAAGATCCCCTCAAGAAAAATAACTTCCAACCTACAACCATTTACTTTGATATCTATGTGCTGTATGTGCTTCTATGACTTTTGAAATACCTTGATTTCTCCAGAAGAGGTAGAGCTGCTATTGTGACATTATGGAAAGTTCAGTAGATTTTCGCAGTGAGCTATATTGCCCTCAGCAACTGAGTATTTTTGGTGTCAAATTGTTAAACTCTAAAATTGATTGAAGTAGAACTGCAAGAGAAAGTCTTCCTGTCACTTCAGAGTTTCTTTTTGTAGAGAAAGCAGAAAAGTTCCTGCAGTGCAAGCTGGGCGTAATAAATTACAGTGATTCAAACTAAATTGAGGAACCAGTTAGTTATAAAACTCTGTTCTATTATGGATTAAAACTAGAAATGTTTCAGTTTGAATGTTTCCAAACTGTTGATTTGACAGTGAAGATAGCCCATTGATTAATTCCTTTAGCATTATTCATCCATGCCTTGCCATGAGTGAAAATCATAACTAGGGCTCACATATAAGTAAAACTGCAGTCTAGACCTTTTAAGACTTAAAGGAAAAAAAAAAAAAAAAAAAAAAAAAAAAGGGAGACAAGCTTAGGGTTCTTTTTTTCCTGGAATTGTAGCTATTTCCTCCATAATGGGGGAAGGGGTCATCCATATATTTAGTCAAAGGTAACATAATTAAATGTATACAGGGTAGGATACTGCAAAATATGATGATATAACAGAATTCAACAGCAAAATGTGCCCTTTACAGCTGCCAGAAAAGTTAATAAGAAATGCCTTTATGGGATGTACATTGAGTTTTAGCTTAACACCAGGATTTGTTTTTTTTGTTGTTTGTTTGATTTGCTAGGTTTTTTTTTCTTTTATAAATAGCATTTAAATGTTATATTTTGTGCTTTTTATCTCTCTGAATTTCTTGCACTGAAATCCATGGAATTAGCATTTTGACATAAGGGATGTAGAATCTATTGCATGACTTGATCTGTATTTTATATATAAGCATTTCTATCTTTAATATAATTTAATAAAGTAAATTTCAATTAATATTTGTAGGTGCTATATAACTTTAGCACAAGCTTTGGGAATGAACATGGGAGGAGCTCCAGCAGGACCAGCTGGAACTGGTAAAACAGAAACAACAAAAGACATGGGAAAAGCTCTGGGAAAATACGTAGTAGTCTTTAACTGCTCTGATCAAATGGACTTCAGAGGTTTGGGCAGGATTTTCAAAGGTAAGATTTCTTCCTGTAGGATAGAAGAGATTTTCTTATTTGTGTTGGGTTTTTACTGTCTCCAGGGGTGGATGTTCTGCAACACCTCCGCTCATGTTTTGATCGTTCTCATTATCAGATTTTTTATACCTCCTCTGGCTTGGAATCTTCCACATTGAAACACGTGTCCATTGTCTTCTCTTCTTCCTCTGCCCCTCTGAAACAAGGCTGACTCAATTTCTCAGTGCCTCCCAATAGCCTTTTCCCTTTGTCGTCTCTTCAGGCTCAACAAATGCTGTTCTCTCAGCCTCTCCCGCTGTGTCCTGCCCTCCCTCCGGCCACTGACCATCTCAGCAGCCACTTGGTGCACTCATGCAAATACATCCATGTCTCTGCCCTGCTGGGAGCCCCCAGTGAGCGTGGTGCTCCAGCTGCCCTCTCCCAAGAGCAGAGTGCAGGTGAACAGGGGTACTCCTCACCCTGCAGGCTCCTGCCCAGCATGCAGCTGGCTTCCCTTGCTACAAGGGCAGAGTTCTGATTCACGCTTAATTAGTTGGTAAATGGAGCAGCTGGTCATTTTCTGCAAATCTGCTTTGCAACCCAGCCAGCACAGAGCTTGTACTGCTGTATGGGGTTATTCTGGTCCAAGTAATGACTTGAACTTCATGAGGTTTCTGTCAGCTCATTTTTCAGAGTAATGGTATTCCATGTATTGGAAGTAAAAGTGGATAAAGCTGTGGGTTTATAAACACGTTGCCCATTTAAAAGTCATTAATTACAATTTTAGAAAATCTTTGAGTGACAAAATTTATGACAGAATGTCTTTAAAGTGATTTAACCTTAACTGCACAACACAAATAAACCCTGAATTACTTACATAAATTATTCAAAATTAAATAGCAAGCTTTCTGTATACATGAAAGAAAAACATGGCTTGCTGGTACTTTAATATCATTTAATATCATTTAATATCATTTAATATTTAGGAAAAAATGCTGTTAGAAACTTTCTTATAAAACATTGTGAAAGGAAAAGCTATTCTCATAGGTGCTGCTATATACGTGTTACTTTTCCAAACAGAAATTAGGCAACTGTGAAAATAATCCTATGCAAAACATATTATTGTTATTAATATAGTACTTATAGATTTCTCTTTTAATTTATTTTTCTTTCTCTGGGTTTCTCTCTTTCTTTCACAGACATATCCACACTTTGAATGTTATTAATATCCTGTACTATTACATGAGAACTTTTTTAATGTGGACTTAAAATGGTAAAATAAAAACATTGACTTTTTTGGGGACATTTAGGATGAGTGTTTTGCAGCTGTAAGTCACTTATTTGTAATTTTTAAACTAACAGAACAGCTTTTTGCAAATAATTGAATGGTGCTCTACAATAAAAGGCTACATCCACAGAACGATCTACGAAAAATATTTACCAAATGTCCAAAATTGTCAAAATATTTTTGCAGACTTTGATTCACTTTTAAGCATTGAATATAAACCAACAAGTATTAATTCAAACAGATATGGAAACAGTCAGTTGGATTGGAGGAAGGTAGGCCTTGGCCACAGGGCAATAAATAAAACTAATATGATTTAATTACATGCAAGAAAAGTAATTTAGTTCAGCTTTTGCAATTATTCAAATATGCATGGAGGACGAGATAATTGTTTTTTTCCTTTTGCTGTTTTAGGTCTTGCACAGTCTGGATCTTGGGGATGTTTTGATGAATTCAATCGAATTGAGTTGCCTGTCTTGTCAGTAGCAGCACAACAAATCTATATTATTTTAACTGCAAGAAAAGAGAAAAAAAAGCAGTTCATTTTTTCTGATGGAGACTGTGTAGATTTAAATCCAGAGTTTGGAATTTTCCTAACTATGGTGAGTGTAGTAAAAATTTCAAAGAAGTGACAAATTATACTACATAGAGGGTAAGTGACAAGGTGAAAATAACTAGTTTTATTAATAAAATAATGCCACTGTAGAATTAGATTATAGTGCACAATACATAAGTAATATGATTATTTGTGAATGGCATGCCTTCATTTTAACTTTAATATTATTGAAAGAGTTCATAATTATGTCCCTTCATTGCTGTAAGATTATTCACCATGCAGACTAAGAGTTTGACCAAACCTGCAGAATTCTCTGTGCTCACTGAGAGGACTGAAACACTAATATGCTTTACTACCATATCTTTAATAATAACAGTGCATTAGTAATTAATGAATGTTTTAATAATATTAACATAGTAGTAGTTTAATAGTGTTAATACTTTAACAGTATTAATGAGAAAGATGGTGTAGGGAGGGGGGAGAAAAAGAACACTCACTTAAAGAAGGAGACATAAGAAATGTTTTTCTGGGACACAGGTCTTGACTAATGGATACCTACATGGATATGTAAAAATTCTTTCATCTCCTGTAATATTAACTTTCAGAATATGATGTCTTGTTGCCACGGGATTCTTGAGGCTTCATAGAACTATGTCCTGTAATTTCATGGGCAGGAAATTTTAAATTGTATGTTTCCTAATGCCAAGGCAGATGGCAATCCAAGATTACTTTATGGGAGATTAAAATTACAATAATTGTAATTCTAAAAATTCTAAAACCAAACAGGTCTAAGTATTCATACATGTATTTTTTTATTAAACAATAAAATGGAGGCTATTTTGATTATTGCAAATAATAATGATGCATTACATTTTCTTGTTTAGAATCCTGGATATGCTGGACGTCAAGAACTACCAGAAAATCTCAAAATTAACTTTAGAACTGTTGCAATGATGGTTCCAGATAGACAGGTATAATTCTTGGCTGAACTGAAAGGAAAAAAATGGATTTTAATTTGCTTGCCTGTCTTAAGGAGAAACTAATAGAATCTCTACGAATATTTGTATTTCAGATAATTATAAGGGTTAAACTTGCAAGTTATGGATTTATAGATAACGTGGTCTTGGCTAAGAAATTCTTTGTTCTTTATAAACTTTGTGAGGAGCAGCTGACTAAGCAGGTAATGTTATGTATTCCCTTTGTATGCACGTAGTAAAACCTCCTACTTTTTGGGTTATGCAGATTGTTTCTGAAACATCACTTCCATGCCTTTTACAAAATACTGAAGTACTTTAAATGTAATTTAAAAAAATACCTTTATAAAAATTCTGAATAAATGTCTACATTAATTCATGAATATGTAGTTGTATATGAATCCTTTTTTTAAAAAATGATGCATTTTAGTTAGTTGCATGAGGTTCTCTGGCTAAACATATCAGCCAGAAAAAATTATCCCAGTCATATAATTTTTCTGTAAGAATTATCTAGAGCTAGAGTAAGTAGTTGGAAATTGGAAACTGGAAACTACAGGAGAAACATCTAGTTTGCTTTAAATTGTTCATGTTCCCATAGCACTGCCTTGATCTGAAGTCTGTGCTTTAAGATTTCTTAGTTGAAAAGACGTGGTCTAGAATGGAACTATTAGTTTTTTAGAACCCTGCTATTCAGAGCTATAATTTTTTTTTTCTATATGGCATGATAAATGGTGAAATCAATTAAATTTAAATTAGGAAAGAAAAAGCTTGTAGCACACACACATCTTCCTGAAAACAATTTTATTAGCCTGCATTTATTTGAACAGAATAATTCCTAAACAGCAGCAACAATTCCTATTTTAGCTATGTTTTCCAGGCAGGACAACTGTACTATACAATATGCAAGTAAATCTTGATATATTGATGAAATAAAGGTAGAGCACTAGTTACTGATGTGTAAACCTTGTTCCACTTTCTAGGTCCATTATGACTTTGGTCTGAGGAATATCCTTTCAGTACTGAGGACTCTTGGAGCTCAAAAGAGAGCCAGACCAACTGAAGGCGAATTAAGTATTGTCATGAGAGGGTTAAGAGATATGAATCTTTCTAAGCTGGTAAGAATCTATTCTAATATTTTAGCACCCTGTAGAAGCAATCCTAAAAGATATTTAATGAGCTTTGTATGAGATCAGAAAAATCTCAAACATTCTTTTCTTTAAAAACTGAAACATGACAACCTTCATGTTATCATTAAACAGCATAGAGAATTTATTAGACATGTAAAGAGTGTTCATCATGCAAAGGTTCAAATACATTAATTGTTGCTTACCCTCTGCATGTGACTTTCAGGGTCCTGACTTATACACAGACTGACCACTGTACCATAAGTAAAATGAATAATGAGTGTCCACTAAAACAGACTTTTAAAGATTTCTTTCCAGATAGGATGTTCTTTCCAATATATCCTGCTAGTGGTTTGCAAATCAATTTTATTAATAGACTCCAGTGTCTACTCAGTGGAAAATTTCTTTCAATTCTGAATTTCTCCTTTGCATGGCTTGTGGGTGACATTTTCAAAATGCTTTTTTGTGGCAAGCTCTCCTGTAAGCTGTCTGTAAGCATCTGTAGCTAGATGTATGTAACTAGAAAGTATGTTATTACTGCTTATTCTTTTAAAACAGAGGCTAATTTTGATTTGGAAATGCTCTTTGGATAGCCATCCCTTAAACATTTAATTAACATTTACAAATAACGTTAATTAACATTTTCTGTTTCAGATAGATGAAGATGAGCCCTTGTTTCTCAGTCTTATCAATGATCTCTTCCCGGGGCTGCAGCTGGACAGCAGTACCTATGAAGTGCTCCAGGCTGCAGTAGCTCATCAGGTTGAAGAGGCAGGATTGGTTAACCATCCACCATGGAATCTTAAGCTTGTTCAGGTAAAACTTTGTTTTTCTAAAATGTTCTTCACAATCAGGAGCCAGAACTGTATGTTAGTGGCTAGATCACTGTGTTATCCAAGAACCTGCACATAGAATATGGGAAGCTGAAGGTTGTGTGTGCACCATACTAAGGAAGACCAATGCAAGGGACTTGCTCTGTGGTACCTGTAGATTTTCATCCTGGACTGATACAAGCCTTTGTCCAGCTTGCAAAGGAAGAGCTGTATATGCTTCATCTTACAAGATTTTGGCACCCAGGAGGATTACCACTGTTTTGTGCCATTCAGTTCATCCATACCTGTATAGGCAGACTGACACTTCCACAGCAAACTAATGCTAATATTAATAAATAAACCTAATATTAAAAGACAAATAGAAAATTCAGTATGAACTCTCCTGAAACTAAACCCATACACAGTTCTGGGGAAAGTGCAGCTCCTATGTTGTTTCATATACTCAGGTATTTCAGCACTGTTGCAATTAATTATACTTCTGTAGCATTAATGTTTTGCTACTGTTAATTTTTCCTTTTGAATAATACAGAAAACCCCCTTTCAAATCTTGTAAAACTATTTTCAATTGCTTTAAAAAGTTTAGGCAAGATTTAGTTCTGTGAACCATTTATAGTAAACTTGCTTAGTTCTAAAAAGATTAGGAACTGAAGATATGTACTCTTCCACAAAACACTGAAATTCAGCAGGTGCATGCTAAGTTCAGTCCTGAGCACATAAATTGTAAGTCTAATACATCTTAATTACTACTAAGTGCAAGCAAAAATCTTTCTAAAGCATGTATTTACTTTTATTTTGATTTTTAAATTGAAATATTTTCTTTTGATTCTGTTCATAGTTGTATGAGACTAACCTAGTGCGCCATGGGCTGATGACACTCGGACCTAGTGGATCTGGGAAAACGATGGTCATAACTGTATTGATGAAAGCTCTGACAGAATGTGGCCAACCCCATAGGGAAATGCGCATGAACCCCAAGGCTATTACTGCTCCTCAGATGTTTGGAAAACTAGATGCTGCAACCAATGACTGGACAGATGGAATCTTTTCTACTCTGTGGAGGAAAACACTGAAAACCAAAAAGGGTACGTAAATACTTTTCAGTTGGTGTCATAATAATGTATCTGGAATGATTTATTGAAAAAAGGATATTCACAAATTCACAAATGCTTCTCTTGAGGAAAAATATAGAGAACATATGAGATGGGATTACATCCCTTAAGAAAGGAAACCAGTATAAAGATTTATTATTTAAGTAGTATATTTAATTTTAAAAAATAATTGTTTTCTTGCCACTTCAGTTCTACAGTGTAGATGTGTTACTTGGAAGCTGACAAATTATAGGTTAGACTAACTTTTTCTAATGGCACTATCTTTACAATAATGTTATTCTCATGGTTTTGCATACATTGATTGTCCATATTTATATTTTAATATTTTAGGATTGGCATAGTGAAATTTCTTTTCACAGTGTTTCACTTGTATCTGAACAAATAAATATATTGAAGAAAGGGAATTCTTCTAGGGAACCTTCCTAGAAGGATGTTAATTTTAAAAGACAGTTGAATTTCTTACATTGGAAATGCATAAGTATTCTCTATTAGAAAATTTCTGTATTCAAGTGAAGCTAGAATTCCAAAATTTAATTGCCAAAACTTACGTATTTACATCTATGTTTATATTTCAAAGTATAAGAAAAATAACCAGATTTTAAGAAGAGAGGAGTAAGCATGTATTTCATTAACTTGAGAAGGACCTGTGAACATTCAATGTCTCTTAGCTGCTCAAAGAACCCTTATTTTAGCAACAATCTCCCAACCTCCCTGTGCTGCTGGGGTAGGGTTGGGGCAGGAGGAGGAAGGAGGAAGAGTTAGATTAGGTTGTGAAGAAGGAGGTTGAATCTGGACAAAGAAAATGGAGTGGGGTAAAGGTGTTCTAGGTGTTTGTCTTTGCTTCTCATCATCCATATCTATGTCAATTCGCAATAAAATAATGTTTTCCAAGTGGAATCTGTTTTGCCTAATGAAAGCTGTCAAGTGATCACCTGGTCTTTATCTCAACCCACAAACATTTTTCATTGTATTCTCCCTCTGTCCTGTTGAGGGAGGCTAGGGAGAGAGAGTAGCGCAGTTTCTATCTGGTAGCTAGCCAAGGTAACAAATATTTAACACAATAAGGGTATATTTGTGCCCTCATTTACTACCAGTTGTTTCAAAAATATTTCCTTAACTAAGTATGCAATTTATTCAGTAATGAGCATCCATGTAGATGGCCAAAATGACAATAAATAAAATAAATTTTTTTATGATTTTTAAGTTCTAAACCATCTTTTGTACATATATTTTCTTGTTTTTTCAGGAATGTGATATGAACTATCTCTCTTTTGATTATTTTTCCAGGTGAAAATGTGTTTCTGGTTTTAGATGGTCCTGTAGACGCAATCTGGATTGAGAATTTAAATTCAGTTTTGGATGATAACAAAACCCTCACTCTTGCAAATGGAGATCGAATCCCAATGTCTCCTTCTTGTAAACTGTTATTTGAGGTCCACAACATCGAGAATGCCTCTCCAGCAACAGTTTCTCGAATGGGTATGGTCTTCATCAGCTCTTCTGTCCTCAGCTGGAGACCAATATTGCAGGTAAGATAATTATTGCTGGCTGCTCCTTATTAGACCTTGCTATACATTCTATGCAAAACATTATTGTGGATGTTCTTTTTCAGGCATGGCTGAAAAAACGTACTGCTCAAGAAGCTGAACTCTTGCAAAGTTTGTATGACAGAATCTTTGAACCAGCATATACATATATGAAGCTAAATCTTAACCCTAAAATGGAGCTTCTGGAATGTAACTACATTATGCAGGTAAAACAGATACTGCATGAGTCTGTATGAATTGACTGATAATAGTTAAAGTGAAGAAATAGCAAGGACAACATTTGTTAGCCATAAAATTTAATTTGAAAATATTGTCTCCTGAGAAAGAAAAGCTCAAAATCAATATTTGTTTCTTGGGCAATATAAGAGGAAGTGTGAATATATGCAGAAGAAAATTTTTTTTCTTTGTGTTACTTCACACCTAGGTTAGTCTTCTAATGACTGGAATTTGCAGGCTTCAGTAAATTTCCAGAAGTGTACATTTAATTAGCTAATGGATTCATTTCGGTTCTTTTAATACCAAAAATTGTAGTAAGGGTCTCTATATCTCTACTGGCACTGTCAGCAGAGAGAAAGAAGAATAGTTCTATTTATCTTTTTATCATTGAATGTAATAGATGTAATTCTGTCCATCAGTTCTTTCAAGATCAATGTAATAATTTTTCTCTCCTATCAGTTGGAATTCTTCCTTGAGTGGAGTCCAAATTATATCAGTGATTTATTAATAATATAAAAATGTGTTTGGCAGATTTTGCAAGACTTTCAGTCCTGTACTGCATATCTCCTGCTGATTGGTTTATGAGTCTGTTGTCATCTGCAGATTCTAAGTTTCCAGACTTTCCATTTGTCCATGTAATCTCTCTTTTATTTTGACACACTCATAAAAAATTCAGTGGTGCCCTTGAAGAGTCTAGACAAGGTAATGCATTGGATAGCACTCCAGTTTAACGTTGAACTACCGAATTTGCACCCAATATTTTTTACTGTTCATTAGAGAGTTAGTTTCAGATTTTCTAGATTGTGAAGTATTTTACTGCAAACTAACAGCCACAGTAAATGCTGGAGAGCTTAACTGTGCAGTATCAAAGGCAACTAGAGTATCTCCAGAATTAAAGTATCCAGGCAGAAACAATTGAACTAACCACTTTTTGATGTGCAATGCACAACATTTCTGAGAGAGGTATTACTTTTCTTCTACATTTCTTATCTGTTAAACTTCTAACTGAACTGAGCTTGTCTTCATGGAAGATTTTTCCTGTGATCAAGTTTCTGTTCTTTTTGATTAATGCTTGTTAGGACATGCCAGCAAGTTAGTGCTCTATTCATGCTGCTTGGTCAGGGAAATATTTCCCTGATTTAAGCTGTATTGCATGTTTCTCTGTGTAAATGGAAACCTCAAGTAAGTTTCTGTCACATCTGTGACAAAGTAAATAACTCTTAGCAGGCCTCTGTTCTTGTGTTATCAAAGAGCCAGTGACACCAGAGACTTTTACCCTCCTTGTACCTTAAAATCCCAGCTTTGCCATAGATGGCGTCTGTGCAGAAGCCCTGTTCTTTGTCAGCCTCCTGATTTGTTGGGTCTTATGTCTCTTTAGCAATTGTAGGATTCAGGACATGCTGCTTAGTTCACGTTTAGTTCATGCATTTTCAAAGAACACAACCAAATCATAGCAGTAGCATCTGGCAGACTTGTACTTGAGTTCCAAAGCTCAGTTCTGGATGTTCACCCAGACATTCACAAGTACCTGATTATGGGCCATTTGTGAGCATTCACAATTTAAGTTGCCTATTCATGTACAACAACGTTAAAATGGTTTCATATAAATGTGATCTCACCTTTGCTTTCCTCCTTGTAATTTCCACTGACTCTCTAGCTCTTTATGCATCCTCTGGCCCACTCCTTAGGTGGACAAATATCATTTACCTTAGGAGATTCAATACCAGTTTTTTGTTTAGAGTTATCCCCCCTCATGAGGCTATTGGAAAAGTCAGTAAACTTGTAGCTAAAGGAGATCTGATTGATATAGTTTGCATGGAGGAACAAAGGTGTTTGACATCATTTTTTTACCAGGCTTTTACATGAATGGTAAATAGTCACAGCAGGAGTTTGAGTTTAATTTCTAGATAAACAATATTGGAAGATAGGAAATATGTGGCTGGATCATCAGTTCTCAGGAAAGACAAAAATTATCACTGATCCTGAGGCACCTTTGCTGGGATCAGTGCTGTTCAAACTGTTCATAAACAATTTGGAAAAGTTTTAGGTAAAGAAATTATTGATGATACTAGATTATTCAGGGTATTAAGGACAAAACAACTAACCATGAAGAACTGTAGACAGACTTTATGAGACTGAATAAATAGGTAATAAAATGGCAAATGAAATTCAGTGAAGATAAGCATGAAGGAGTTCACACAGGAAGAAAACAAACTATTCAATGCCATGAATAGCAGACCTATGGGACATCTTGCCAAAGGTTGTAATAGACAATAAAAGTTTATGCATGCTCACGACCAGTCTTGCTATTTTCAGGGTGGAAAAAACCACATGGGATTATAAAAGCAGAAAAAGTGTGTCTTGTTCAGAAAGTCACAAGCTGAAGAGGGTACCAACAGGCAGTACCACCCCAGAACTACCACACCCAAGAGAGATTGTTGTTTTTTTTTTTTACTCTTTTCCACTTCTGGCTGCTGTTGCAAAGGAGATGCTGGACAAGCATTAGAAGTATTTGTTACTGCATTACTTCCTTCTCCAAATATGAGATGCAAAACACAATTAGGAGTACTAATTCCAAGAGCAGACTGAAAATCTGTTTCACTGTTTAAAAGATGCATTTTGAAACAATGTGCTGCACATTGTCTTTTACAGAAAGGGAGTACAAATGGGGTAAACTAAGACAGTCAAACATCCAAGTTCATAAGCAACATCACAAAATTGTGGATAACAAGTTACTATTTTTCTAGAATCTGGACTCTAGTTCCTTAGAAACAGAAGAAAAATTGAATCTCTTTTAAAAAAAAAATTAAAAAATAGAAGTTAATATGATAGATACATAAACTGTACCATAATTGAGATAAATACATCAGACAGATGCTTAAAAGAGGAAAGAAATGGCTAGGCTTCACCTATTCTTTGAGTTCTAACTGTTATTAAATCCCTTATAAAGCTTTGTTACCCTAGTTCACAAATGACATTTATTTTGTAGGCACAATTTAAAAAAGGGTAACTGATGATCAAAATACCTAAATGATTTTGAAAATTTTGTTCAATTCTATATAGCTATCTTCAATGCATTTTATTGGGTTTGTTGTTCTCAATTTTATCTTTGGTGGTTTTTTGTAATCTGTATTGATTTAAATTTTGAATATATATAAATAATTCATGTGCATACATGTATAGGTAAATAAAAAGTGATTATGTAATATTTTCTAAATGCATATTTTAAACTATTTTCAGTCTATTAATCTTCTGGAGGGCTTGATTCCATTGAAGGAAGAACGTGGATCAGCTCCACAGCGTCTGCATAGATTGTTCAACTTTGCACTAATGTGGAGTTTAGGTGCCCTTCTGGAGCTGGACAGTCGAGATAAACTTGAAGCCTTCATTAGAGCTCATGATAATAAATTAGACTTGCCAAAAATCCCTCGTGACAGCAATCAAACGATGTATGAGTTTTATGTTAATGATCGTGGTAAGTAAAAGAACCAATATTGTTTTTTAAACTGTCATTTTAACACTATGTTACTGCTTTAGTCCTTATTATACAGTCCTATGAGTTGAGGACGTCTGACAGTGTAGTGTCAGCACATTTCTGGATGTGAGAAGTCAGAGACAAGACACAGAGTGCTCATTGCTAACATTTTATTATTTCTTTTTATTTCCTTCTTGCAAACAACTTTTCTATTAATTTAGCCAGCCTGCAATTTGTAGATAATTTGTGCATAGTCTGGTTCAGTCTAGCTTAATATTATTTTATGTTTAATTTTCTTACAGCTGGTAATTTTTGTTAAAGGAATAAAATCTGATTTTAATTTTGCTTAGTACTTATTACTCACGTCTAATAACTGGTCATAAATCTGAAATGTTATAGAATTATAAGAATAGTGAGCTATTTTGATTCTTGATATTTTGAATAGTGTGCTATTTTCTAGAACAAAATTTTTAGCTAGCACACACAACCGTTGTCCCAAAAAATTTACTGTTATGACAGGGTGTGTTCTTTTCTGAAGAAATTAGTTTCTTTTGTATCCAGATTATTTTTTTTTCTTGCCAGCAACATTTAGTATACACATATGCAATCCATATTGTCATTTTTTGTAATTTTTCACTAGCAGTGTGAGAATTAGTTTCTAGGTAAACATTCTTTGGGGTTTTTATTTAGATAAGTATATATGAATTTAATAAATAGGTCAACATTTAGTAGGATTGTAGACTAATTACAAGTCATGACTAAGAACATCCTTTGTTAGGTGCATTTTAGATGGATTTAATAAAATTTATCCCTTTTTATACTTTGTAGTATTCTACCCATAATATCTATTTTTTTTTTTTTTTTTTTTTTGGGTCATTTCAGGTGCCTGGGAGCACTGGAGTAATAGAGTTCAGGAATATGTTTATCCAACAGATCATGTCCCAGACTATGCATCTATTCTGGTTCCAAATGTTGACAATACCAGAACTCAGTTTTTGATAGACACAATTGCAAAACAAAAGAAGGTAAGTACAGGATTACATATTTTAGTATATATTTGCCATATAAAATAAATAGAAAACTACTTAAAAAGTAACTGGATGTTACAATCATTCTTCATCTTGTCATCATTGTCTCTAATCATTGCTTCCCAGGTGCATCATTATATTGTTTTATTTTTCTTTTTCTTAACATGGATCCTCTGTAATTACTTTTGTGCATGAAGAAACCTTTAAAATATAAAGGAAGGAATTTACAGGAAGCCTTCTTAGGGTCATCCACTAAAAGAGACTGTTGCAGCAGATGTGCCAGAAGCTGGAAGAAGTTTGACAACTGGAAGAAAATCCTCTAGCACATTTTTGTTTCTTTCTTTCCCTTTTAACTCTCTAAAGAGATTTCTTGGAAAATCTATGTGGGATGAAAAACAAACATGGTCTCAGTGCACATGGAGACAAGAAAAACCTATCAAAAACGTAGCATTTAAAAATAGACACAGAAACTATTCTTTCCTCAAAAATAGCTCTGTTATGCATATACAAATATAAGTTTTGATATTACTTATGTGGTTTAAATATCTGTTACAGGCTGTTTTGCTCATAGGAGAGCAGGGGACTGCAAAGACAGTCATGATTAAGGGATACATGAAGAGATATGACCCAGAAGAGCATTTGTCTAAAAGTCTAAACTTTTCATCTGCCACAGAACCATTTATGTTTCAGGTAAAAATATAGATTTTAAACAATCTTGCATACCATTTCCTCGTTAAGTGTATAAAGTACTTAATTCTGATGATAAATGATTTAGAATTAAATTCCAAATTGCCTTTTTTGTCTAAGTCACTTCAACATTTCAGAAAATTTTATGAAAAATTATTTTTGTAGATCAGAGTAAAATATAACCACTCACATAGAGATACATATATTCATGATTGCTGCGTGTTTTTTCATTATGAAATTCTAAGAATCGATTTTTTTGCTAAAGACTTTTGATTTTATTTTTAGATTTTTTGTTATACTTTGATTTTTTTTCTGATTCTATAATGTTAATTTTAATTTTTGTTAAACGAAGAACAGATTTCAACCTTTAGATCATTTTATTTTTCCTCAGCTCAGGAGTAACTACAGCATCACAAATTCAGTCTTTAAAGACCTTTAGCATGACAACTTTGTAGAAATTTCTCTTTCCATGTAACTGGTAAAAATACATATAAATAGAAAAAATGCTGTACATAGTTTTTTTGAGTGATTGAAAGGACATTTTATAACTCTGTGGTATGATTTGATATTATTAACTTGCTAGGATATGATTCTGTAAGTTAAATTGGCTTCATTACCAATTCAATGCAATGAATGTATGGTGATGAAGCTCTGGTAGGAAAAAGAATTAATTTTGGGATATTTCTTGATTAAAAATCTATTCGTGGAATAGGTCTTACAAACTCTATTCCAAAATTAGGCATCTTTTTTTTTAAGAAGTTAATGTAAATGTTATTAAGAAAATGGTGAAAAATAATGGATTATACACCTATTTTTTAAACAAATTCCAGACTCACAGAATGGCTGCTGAGTTTTCCCAGCAGGTATTCTTATGAGTAAGATCTCTGGTAGTGGCTTAAATCAAAATGAGACAGAACAAGGCAGCCACCCTTTCCTCCATGCAAGGCTTATTGAACAGCCAGCATCTCTGATACTTTTATCTCAGTAAAGTGTTCTTTATTGAGCATATTAAGGGTCCTCAGAACATTCTTGGGAAGAAATCCCAGACTTGCTTGTCTCTGGCAGAGGGTGTGTGAGAGGACCTTGGTGAGCCTTGTCTGCTGCAGTCCTGCAGCACCTCAGAGGAGGGGCCCCCTTAGCACAGAGTTAGCTCGAGATGTGGCTCACTCTGCTGGTTTCCAATGGAGAGATGTAGCAGAAAAACAGGTGAAATGCTTCCAATCACTTGAAAGAGTTACACTCAAGATATTTTTTTTTTTTAAATTTTGAGTCATCATTCTGAGGCTACTTGAAAGTTGTGTGATTTTGGATGCATTAGGTGTGCTACAAAGTTCTTGATTTCTTAGGTTATCACTTATCAGTTTCTCTTTTTCCCCTTAATCACACATTCTTTGTATGTCTGTATCTTAAAAAACCCATCAATATCCTGTTGTAAAAACATTGGACAAAAGATGTGTCTGTTTTCTGTTTCAAAAATAGTATTAATACTTTTACCTTTATGACAGCACGTGCTGCATTATTCATATAGGATGACATTTGTGCTTTTATATAGAAAACATTACTCATCTAAGGAAAATATCTGGTACCATCTTGTAAGGTGTTTTTTTTCTGTCATTGTTAATGTATCTCTAAAAAGAGTGTAGAATTGTAGAACTTTGAAGAAACATTTTTGTTATCAATCTTACTTGTCAATTGCATCCTCTTTCTTGACACCAAAATATTAAAATTTTGCATTACATCCCTCACAAGACACCTGGGAAATCGTAATTAAAGGAATCTAAGTTGCCTCTATGTGCTCTGCAGTTTTATTGCAAATATTAAACATGTGATATTATTTAGGGAAATTATAACACTGATAATGAAATAATAATTTCTAAGTTTGGAAATTTTTTAAAAACCTCTGATAGCCAGAGGTGGGTTGCAGGACAGGACTTGGATTCCTTGGGAACTGGGTTCCTTAATACTAGAATTAAAGATTAAACTGCTTACAAAAAGAGGGGAATCATTGGCTGAGTGCTGTAACATGTTTTTCAGCAGTGCATTTTAGATATTGTTGCTTTAGATATGAAGTAAGAACTTTTTTTACCTTTTTAGAGAACAATAGAGAGTTATGTGGACAAACGTGTTGGAAGTACTTATGGACCTCCTGGGGGCAGAAAGATGACTATTTTTATTGATGATATCAATATGCCATTTATCAATGAATGGGGAGATCAGGTAAACTTTTAAAATATTTACTACCTCTTCTCAAATTGCTGTGCTTTTTATGTATATACCCATTAGAATCAGTGGATTTCTTAAATATTTTAATTAACTGTTAATTATTGGAAATACTTTATAATTTTGAGACACTGACAAACACAAAAAGAAAGCAAATTAGATTTACTGATGAGACATGTAATATAATGATGCCATAATTTCCGTATTTACAGTCTCCACTTCCTTATTTTTTAAGATTAAACAAAAATCAGCACCCTACAAAAGTGGCATATTATCAATTTCAAGATTGATATTACTCTGAGAGCACCAATAAATAAATTTCTGCCAAGAGAAAGGCCAGTACCCTGGAGAGAGAAATAAAGGATATGAAAAACTCAAGGCCTCCACTAGGTCTTGTATTATGGCCCCAAGACATGGCTGAAATATTTTTGATGGGACAATAGTTTGTGATTGGTGACATGCCACATATGATGTTGGTTTTGGTGGGGTATGTGAGCACATGTGCACAAGGCTTGCTGAATATCATTGGAGCACTTGGTATGGGGCAAGCTCTGGAGCTGTAGAGTGGAATGAAGAGTGAATAACTTTTCCAAAAGAAACATGAAAGAATCAGTTGTTTTGCTTCAAAGGATGCACAAGAGTGAGCTGAAAACTGTAGATGGAACATCTGTAGCTGAATTTTCAGCAACAAAATAAGGAACAAAACAATTTTTCCCCAGTTAATTTCATCAATTTTGTTCAGTTCAAAAGACTACAAACACATTTTCTTTATATTATATGGCAGTAGAGCACTGCCAGTTTTCCTGCTATTTAAAATCACATAAGCCAAGATCTTCCATACGACTAAGGAAGTTTAATCTGGTTTTAGATTAAGGTAGCAACATCTATCTATGGATTAGTAGAATTACAAAAATAAGTTAAATGATCATGGTGTATTTTCTTATTTTCTTGCATAAATTTCTGATTTGTACAACTTACATACATTTACAGATAACAAACGAAATTGTCCGTCAGATGATGGAAATGAGAGGAATGTACAGCTTGGATAAACCTGGAGACTTCCTCACAATTGTAGATGTTCAGATAATAGCAGCAATGATCCATCCTGGAGGCGGCCGTAACGATATTCCCCAGCGTTTGAAGAGACAGTTCAGTGTGTTCAATTGTACATTGCCATCCAATGCATCCATCGACAAAATTTTCGGTACTTTCTTCTCTTGTTGTAGTACAATTTGTTTCCCTTCTTAACGGACTCAACCTTTATAAAAGCATGCTTTCTTTCTCTCTTTCATCATGCAAATTCAGAGTTCTTCCAGTAAAACAACTGAAGCTGTGGTACAGCAAAAACAGTGCTGTGGAAGAGAAATGAAACCCTTTAAATGCTTGTCTTTCTAGTTTTGAACAAACAAATATTGAGAAAGCAATTTCATTTCCTGGAAGACTATGAGTGCTGCTATTTCTGTGTAGGTTAACATCCCACCTCTGATCTGTCTGAAATGCACTCCGTTGCTAAATTTCTCAATTCTGGTAATGCTATCAATACAGGATATGGCAGAAGCCCAGCACTTACTGCCTGATGTTTCTATACCAATTCAGAAAAGCCATAGCCAACAGAGAAAAATCATTTCACCTACAGCTTTTAAATTATGTTTTACCAAATAGTGTTTTAAATAAGCACCTATTTCTCTTGGTCACGACCTACCTTATTATATCATACAAACTCAGATTAATTGTTTATTGCATCTTGTATTTGCAGGTATAATTGCCACTGGATACTTTCATCCCTGTAGAGAATTCAACTCTGAAGTATGTGAAATGGTGGAAAAATTGGTCCCAACAGGAAGAATATTGTGGCAGCGGACAAAGGTATAAATTCAAGGAAAGTTTGAATAGAGTGACTATTAGTTTAGTTTAGGCAACTATCCCTAATATCATATCTAGAAAAACTCAAACAAAAACCGAACCACCCCACCCCCTCAAAAAAAATGAAATGAAAAGAAAAAAAAAATTTTAAAAACAGACGATGGGCTACAATGTTTTTAAGATCAAATATGGAAAATATCTGGTATATAAGGCAGATGAATGGAAATATCAGTCCATTCACTCCCACGAGTTAATTCATGCTACCCAAAATTTTAATCTCCATATAGCTAAGGAACAGGGAATTTTTTAAAAAATTATAATTTTTAATTTATAAACGCAGGCCAGCACATGAAAAAAATTACATGTTGTAAGTAGTGATGTTCTATATTTAGTGATAGATCCTGCTTTCAAACAATTAGATGCTCTTGGTGTCTTCTTTAAATAGTTTTCCCACAGTATTATGTGTGAAAATTAGTATTTTTTATTTGTATGTTTTATATGTGTTATTAAAGACGAAGTTATAAATTTTATTATTATCGATTCTTTCTAGGTGTTACTGATTTTGAATATTAACAATATTTTTCTTTAGGCAAAGATGTTACCTACACCATCTAAATTCCACTATATCTTCAACCTTCGAGACCTTTCTAGAATTTGGCAAGGAATGTTAAATATAAAGGCAGAAGAATGCACAAGCAGCACTGTTATCCTAAGACTTTTTAAACATGAATGTACCAGAGTAATTGCTGACAGGTATAATAATTACAGCGTTTTATATTTAGTAGGTTTAGCCATTTACTTCATTTATGCTCGTACATCTGTAAAACTTCTAAATATTATAAATCATATTAGGCCAATATGAAAAATTTTATCTTTTTTTTGTAGAGTCTGCATTGGGGTATTATTCCAAAAATATCATTGTATATACTAGATTAACCTAGTAACTGAATGGAAAACATATTGCATATTTTAACCTACTTTCCCCCCTCTCCCCTTTTTGCTGTACTCAACCTATTCCACTGTAGAAAAAAGCTTTATGGTGTCCTAAATTTATACATATAGGATAATTTAAAATTGCTTTGCTCTCCTCACAGAAAAAAACAAAATTGCATGCTTACGACTAAAAATTGGCCCATTTCCTATAAATATGTTTCAAAATAATTCATGAAACAGATAGATCTATGACCTGTATGTCTTGAAGATCAGTATTATTTATCTATCCATTGTGTTTCAATTTCTTGTGAAATTCTAGATGTAGAGCTATAGTTGCTGCTAAGTCTTGGCATATACCCACTACTGCTGTGGGAAGTTTCATAGGCAGTGTTATGATACCATAAATTATTCTGTTCTACTGCAGGCTGAACGATGATAAGACTCACTTAGCCATGGTTATTTGGGAAAGCATTCACCCTTTTTCATCCTTTTTTATCTGAAAAATTACATGGTCTGTCATTGTCTCATTCTTGGTGAAAGTTGAAAAATCAAATTATTTTGTTTTGTATTTCATGTCACTGACTATAGTATGGAAGCACTTGTTTTTTTGAATGTTGCCTCATCCATTTCTGTGACTGCTGTATAATACGTATTGTCTAATTTTTTCTTTAAAGTGTTTAAGGGTGTTTTTGTTTTAGTTTTTTTCTTACTATTTAGTTACCTGTTTTCTCTCTATATAACTAGAAATATTTTTTGAAGTTTGTACTAATTTCTGGTTTTTAGGTTTAATACACCTGAAGATACAGACTGGTTTGAGAAAACCATTGATAAAACAATTGAGGAATATGTGGAGGCAGATTTAAGCGAAGTTGTCCACACTGAACCGTATTTTGTAGATTTTTTACGGGATGAGCCTGAAGCAACTGGTGACGAACCAGAAGATGTAGAGCTTCAAGCACCAAAAGTTTATGAGGAGGTATTTCATTTTATGCATCAAATACTAGGCACCAAAATTTTCCTTTAATATTATGTGTTATATTGCTGAACTCAGACAATACAGGAAGTTTTGTTGAATAGCTACCACATTTTTTGTGAAAATATATCTATATTTTCCTTGTTAGCATGCAATAAATCATTTTAGTGATGTTAGATTTAATAATGGCATATAAATATGGTCTATTTATTCCTGTTCTCCTTGCTTCTTTTTTTTCTTCCACCATTAGCAAAAAAAATTCTACACAACTACAATAATTATGGTGAATTAGCAAGACAATATCATTGCACATGGCCAACACATAAAACTGAAGTTTGTGTAAAAATATTAGGGGAGTTTTGAATTTCTGATGTGTCCTTCTAGTGTGCTACAGACTTATTTTTTTTTCCAGATTCCAAGCTATGAATTCCTTTGTAATAAATTGCGGGCGTATCAGGCACAATACAATGAAAGTATTAGAGGGTCGTTTCTTGATCTGGTGTTTTTCAAGGATGCAATGACACATCTTATTAAGGTTTGGTATTGCTACTTTTTTCTTTGTTTAACTGTTGTAACGGTGTTCTTTATTTGGACAAGCTATTCTTAGAAGGCACATTGCAAAAAGCTATTCTTACCCCCAAACTGCTTTGCCATTTTTGCAAGGTCATTCTTGAGAACTAGGAAAGAGCTACAGTCATTTTACCTGTTTGCTTTTTTTATAATAAATTTTTCATTTAAGTATCAGTTTAAGCTTCTGTGTATTCACATAGATGAAGACTTTCCTCAATAGGAAAAGTAAGGCCATAAATAAAGACATTTATATTCTCTATATAAATTTTTTTAAAATCATTTAGAATTCAGAGAACACTTCAAATGTACCTGAGAGGGGACAAAAAACATCTGAAGCAAAATCTGATTGGATGAGAGACATGAAAGAAAGTATAAATTAGGGCTAAATAGAATCAGTGTGTAGGGTAGAATTTAGGGTAGTATGTAGGTCTCAACTAACAGTCATTTGTTCTCCTACTCAGAAAGGAATATATAAGAAAAGAATTCATCTGAAATCAAAATCAGATTCATGGGGGTGAAATAGAAGCAAAGTATGAGATTTGTGTCTCAGGTTTAAGAAGTGTTCTCTCAGGAACTGCATTGACTGGATGATCTGATTTACTGAAAGACACGCAGGAGCTGCAGTGAAACAAAAACAGAAGAAGTTTTGTTCTTCTCTAGTTGACCTAAAATTAAGCAAATGTTTGTTTGTTTTGCATTTAAACAGAAGTAAATAAATTTCTTTTTAAATATGGTTCACATGATGCTAGGTGAATTTCAGAAGACCTTGAAAGCCTCTGACATTCTGTTTTTGTTGGTAAGTTTTAGCCAGAATATCCTCAATATGCAATTAGTGACAGCAGGGCTCTTTCCTACCTAACATAACAATAAATCTAGTCACCCACGTAATTTTGTATTTAGACTTCTTTAATATAGTTATCTGGATAGGCTCAGAAGAAAGTGTGCAGTAAGCTAAAATTTTATAAAAGATAAAAATGAATATATTTCAAAGACTTGATTTAGATGCCAATCTTTTGAGTTTTGTGCATAATTTACTTGTGGACCAAAATAAAATGTAGAGTCTTAAAAGTCATAGTGCACTAATGTGTCATAAACCCAAAGAAGATGTGTCAAAAAGCAATAGAACAGTAAATTTGTAATTCAGCTTTTGTATCTGGTGACTTGGTAAGGAAACTATCACAAAAGAAATGTTGAAACTAGGTAGACTAGAAGATAACATTAAAACATAGTTTAATCATGTTCAAGTCTTTCAGACTACTAAAATTAAGAATGTATTATGTTTGTTCTTCTAACTGAAGATTTTTATTGATATTTTAAAACACATTCAGGATGATGTCTTGAAAATAAATTGGAGCTCAAAATGTCCCCTTTCATGTATATAAATCCTTTGTGCAATTGATTATAACCATCCTGTATTCTAATGTGCAGCTTCTTCATTAGCCACACAAAATTTACAAAAAGAATTTACAAGTGTTCTTTCGAGCAAAAATTTTCTGCAAGTATCCTTTTAATAATTTTTAAATTTTATTATAATAAATTAAGCATAAAGCATAATATATTTTAAATTTTGCTAACTAATATTTAAATTAATTACTGATATTTTTCTTTATTATTTCCTCTATAGGTTTCTCGAATTATTCGGACAGCATATGGTAATGCTCTACTTGTTGGAGTTGGTGGCTCTGGAAAACAAAGTCTTTCAAAGTTAGCTTCCTTCATTGCTGGCTATAAAATATTTCAGATCACTTTAACCAGGTAAGAAATGCAAGAAGTATATAAATCACATTTATGGTATTGCTTTGTCTTTACTCAGACACAGATTTTTCTCCTTGTTTTCTTTTTCTTTACTTTTATCACCATTGGAAAAATATGGAACGCAATACTCTCTAATCTGGTTTGTATACAACATTGGATTTATTTTAGCTTGAATGTGTGGTTGCAAAGTATGTTTGCAATGTCATTTATAAAATACTTTAATAAAAGAGAGCAATATTCTGAGCTGTTTTGAATTAACAAGTAATGTTCCTTATCTCTCCTAGATCCTATAATATAACCAATCTGTCAGAAGATTTAAAAGTATTATATAGAACAGCTGGACAGGAAGGACAAGGTATCACCTTTATTTTCACTGATAATGAGATAAAAGAGGAATCATTTTTGGAATATGTAAATAATCTGCTGTCTTCAGGAGAGGTAAGAGTCTCAGCCTGATCAGGCAGTGTGCCCTGGAGGAAGAGTACTGTAGAATTTGTTCTCACTACTTTATTTATCTTAGTAACACATTGTAAAATCAATAATGATTAAAATATTTCAACTTTTACAACAAGGAGTGCTCTGGATATGTAATTTCTTTATTTCAATGTAGGCCAGGGGAATACAAAAGGAGCTGTGGTTGGTATTTCAGTAGCCTTTTATTAAAGGATGATTTGGTGGCCAGTCAAGTTCTACATTCTTCTGGAGTTAGACTTTTTAGTTTCCACTGAAGTTTCATAAATCTAAACCAGTGGCTTTTAGTCTAAACTGTGTGAGTGCAGAGAGAGATACAAACAAGCAAATATTTATAAATTCTGTAATAATGACATGCAATTAATTATCCATTTTTTATTTTATAAAAAGATTTCTAATTTATTTGCTCGGGATGAATTGGATGAAATCACCCAATCATTAATAGCTGTGATGAAAAAAGAGCTGCCTCGGCATCCTCCTACCTTTGACAATCTTTATGAGTACTTCCTAAGTCGGGCAAAGAAGAACTTGCACGTTGTCCTCTGCTTTTCTCCAGTAAGTTTTTTCTACATACCTGTTTTCCTTTCTTCCATTAGCAAACTTGCCTATGTGGTGTAAGAGAATTATTCAAGTTTTATATTTTTAAGGGAGTTCAAGATGCACAAAAAGTTTACTGAAATCTAGTTGTACTTGGAAATAAAAGGAATAGTGCAGCTCTGAGAACTTAATAACAAAATACTTAAAAATTAAATAATTTTTTACAAGTTAGTGTTTTTATTTTTTTTTCCTCTCACATATTCTATCCTAATACACATCAGTGAATGTATTTTTTGTGAAATTATGGCTTTTAACTGGAAAACAGTATTTTATTGGTAATTAAAATATATTATTTGATGCTTCAAAATATTAAAACCATATATATTTTTAATGAACTTCTTTCTTCAAATTTCAGGAATGTTGAATATCAGAAATTTCACAAAACTCTGTTTGAGGAGAAAAAAATTCAGGGTATTCTAAGCAGAAAACGATCAAGAAGAAAATAGACTACTCAATTGTTAATACTCATTAAAGACTTTCACTGACCTTTGCTGAAGAATCATATTGCTAACAAACAGTGATTCTCTCTGCAGGTTGGTGAGAAGTTCCGTGCACGTTCTTTGAAGTTTCCTGGTCTGATATCAGGGTGCACCATGGATTGGTTCAGTCGATGGCCCAGGGAAGCTCTTGTCGCTGTGTCCAACTATTTTCTTTCAGAATTTAATATGGTCTGCGCTCCAGCAGTGAAAACAGAAATAGTAGAAACCATGGGTGTCTTTCATGATATAGTTTCAGAAAGCTGTGAGAATTATTTCCAAAGGTAATATTTTCTACAAATGCAATAATTAATCTCAAAAACGTTGCTACTGACAGTGTTTTTGAACTCGTGTTATATGTATCAATAAACATATTTTAAGGCTAACAAAAAATAAATCTGATATAGCATATCCTCAGGCCATGAAAAAGAACTGCTATTATGTTGCTTCATTCCCATTATTCAACAGTCTTTAATATTGTCTATGGGGATAGAAACAATATAACTAAAAGTATAAAGGATTTCATCATGAAGAAATCTGATTTTGAATGAGCAAAGACTTGAGTTATATAATTTTCTCTTTTTTTGGAAGTGATCAAATAGCTGTATATATCAAAAATACGTGTGAAGTTGATGTTGCCAATTACACTTTGGTTTAGGTATCGAAGACGAGCTTACGTGACACCAAAATCCTATCTCTCTTTCATCAATGGCTACAAAGAGGTTTACACTGAGAAGTTACACAGTATCAGTGAACAGGCTGAACGCATGCAAACTGGTAAGCAAATACAGTCCATGTATGGTCTATTTTTTTAATATCAGACTTCTTTCTCAGAGATCACTTGTAGGGGATCATGGTCCAAAAGTGGTAGCACATGAAGATCTTTACCAGATATTCCCCCAGTCACAACCTCACTATGATTCTCTTGTAAAAATACCTCAAAGAATCTACCAGCCTAACCATTCAGCTCAGCATTGTATTAAACTTTAACATTTGCAAATCAGAATTTGGAATAGAAAGTAGAACCTGAAAATGGACAGAGGTAGCATCTGTTTTACTGGTGTAGAGGGAGGTAATTCTAAACATTATTAACTTGTTCTGGACTTGTTCTGCATAATTCAGAAATTCTGATTGTCTCATGACTTTATGATGCAACATATACTTGAAATAGTTCCTTTGTTGTTTTCTTATGAAGAATTAAGCTCATTTATCATAATTTTGTACCTTGCAAAATTACTTATATGAATAGTAGACACAGTCATGATGGTATGGCTGCTTACACCCACTTTCTATCCTTTACATAAAATGGAATGAGAACACAAGGCCCATCATATGAGAGATCTGAACCTAGACTGTGTAATGTAACTAGGGAAAAAATAGTTTCTATATTTCTGAGTTTTATCTTTTACTTAATAGGTCTGTCCAAGCTGATGGAAGCCAGTGAATCTGTTGCTAAACTCTCGAAGGACTTGGCTATTAAGGAGAAGGAGCTGGCTGTGACATCTATTAAGGCAGATAAAGTGAGTGTTAAATACCACTAGAATATACAGCAGGTAAAATGCTATTGCGGAATTTTATCATAATTTATGAAAATCTGCCTCATCTAAAATGAGATTTTACTCTCTCTAGCATGTTGATTCAGCATTTCCTTCTGAAAGTGAGGCACTTTTAGACTGCAACAGAGGTTGAGTGCTCTCCTTGTTCTTCTCACACTTTTTACCCACTCAGAAAAGCATCAGACCTCATTTTTTCCTGCTTTTTTTAAACTTGGGCTTAGTTGCCATTATTAAATGTGGCTATATGTGCACTTACTAGCAGAGAAAAAGTTGATATGATAATGGGCCTTTTCTATTTCAAAATTCCTTAGAAAAGGAATTAATCACAGTCCAGTTTCAAATTTTGTCTTTAACAAGATATCTGTGTGTCCATGAGATTGGTGGTCTGGTAGAAATCTGGCTTCCAAGATGACTTTCTGGAATGGTATGCCAGTACACACATTCTGTTTTCAGAAAGACACCATAATGCTCTGATGGTGCACATTCAATATGCACTGGAGAGAAAATTTTGGCTGGTGATGGCTAAGGGACTGCCTGCATTCTTTGAGGCCTTTAATTTCATAAGAGAGAAATATGTGACTGAAAGAGATGAAGTCAAACTTCTCACATTTAATTTTTTTAATACATATATAATATCATATATAGTTAGCTGTAATTGGGATAAGATTTATACATTTAATATACTGGTTTATCTTGTGTCTCACAATCATTTGTTCCAACATTTTTGATTTATAGATTTTATGTGTTTATTATCAATTCCAGGTACTAGAAGAAGTCAAAGAAAGTGCTGAAGCTGCAACTAAAATAAAACTTGAAGTCCAGGGTGTGAAAGATAAAGCACAAAAGATCGTGGATGCAATTGATATAGAAAAGCAGGAAGCAGAGAGAAAACTGGAGGCAGCTAAACCAGCACTAGAAGAAGCAGAAGAAGCTCTGAAAGTGAATAAATTTCATTTTTTACTAGTATAGTATTATTTGCATTGCCTGTGAGAGGCAAGAGCCACCAACATAAGATGTCTCTTGGTATTGACTGCAGTTACCATCTCCTCTCTGTTGCTGGCCATGTCTCTCATGAATAGTTAAGACACACATATTCTACCTTAAACACATAGGGACTCTTTTATTGTGTTTTTTCTTCCATCCCAATACTCAATCATTATGAAAGTGCAGATTTTTCCAAAAGTTACAGATGCCTTTGGAATATCTATTATTCTGAATTGAAGAGAATACTTCTTGTGCTAACTGAATGTTTTTAATTCAAACTTAAGTAGTTACACCTGTCTTTTAAGACAAACAAAAATCTATCTCTTTCTCCACCAAAAATCCTAATGCTTTTAATTTTAAGAAAAGCAGGAAACAAAGGGGATTCAAGGCAATCAGAATCAGGATTCAGATATTTGGAGGCATTACTGTGCTACATAATTTCAATATTCTGCTCTGAACAATTAAAGAGTAAAACCCTCTGAAATCAGAAATCAATGATGGCCTTCCATTCCAGTTATCAGAATTTATGTGACAGAAGTTATTGAGTAGAAAAGGCAAAAAAAAGGTGCATTGTTTGCTCTTACACTGACATTTAGATAATGACATAAATGAAACTTCCAAAAACAGTCTCAAAATTCACTTATAGAATGTGTGGACTTAGAAAATGGTTTCTATAATGTACCTGTAACTACTCCTTTTAGACAGGTATGTGTGTCTTTTTAGACACAAATAAATGTTAGTTTTGAAGTTTTAAATTTTTTGAAAAAATTTTGTAATGGTTGTTGAACTAAGCAAAGTGCCAGTGACAGTGATGCTGTTAGAAAAAGAAGTTTAAAACTATATCTCATACCTATAATAACTTAAACTGAACAAAAATAACCAAATCCATCTCAGAATAAACTTGACTGCTAAAAATCTGAACTACTGTTTTATCAAGCTAACTGCTCTTGATTAAGTCCTACTACAATTTTACAGTAACATTTTTTAAACACTTTGACAATTCAAGACAATGCTGTTGCATGTAAATTTGATTTTTGAATGATGTCTTTAATATTGGGAAGGTGTTCTTGTCTAATATTCATTGAAATTGGTAGTTTCACGAAACTATGACATTTATTAATTAGGCCAAGTTTCTCAGTTTTTTTTGTATAAATGCACCTCAGAGAAAAGTATTACAAATGAACATGAAAATCAAGATACTGAATGGGAAAATAGAATAATGGTACTGATGCAGGATTCTATTATATCTTTCTTCAAACAGACCATCAAACCAGAGGATATTGCTACTGTGAGAAAACTGGCAAAACCTCCTCACCTCATTATGAGGATCATGGACTGTTGTCTTCTTCTGTTTCAAAAGAAATTGGATCAAGTTACCTTGGATCCAGAAAAGCCTTGCTGCAAGCCATCATGGGGAGAATCACTAAAAGTAAGTAGAGTTTTCAAACAGTGTTTCTTAAATGTTGCAAATAGCAATTAGCTTATTACAGAACTTAAGATGCTGTTTACCCAACACATGGCAGAATTTTGTTAAAAGGCAAACATACTGTTTTAAGATAAACTGTATCTATACACTATGTCTAACTGGTAGAAGTAGTAGGTGAATTGCTGAGAGACTTGCAGCAGAGGCTTTAGAGTTTCTTAGCCCTGTTCCTGGCACATGGCCTGATGGTAACAGGTAACAAATAGTGCTCTTGCTTTTTATTTAGGCTTTTACAGTTAAAAAAAAAATAATAAAAAACTTTTATTTTCCAATGATATAATAAAATTATATAAGCAGTTATTCCATGAATTGCCTTTAGCATTTAGATCATATTTCACAAATGCCTAAGCATTCTTTTGCGTTAATTTACAAATATATCTCTGAGTCTTTATTTTGGTCAAATTTTTTTTTTATTAAGTGATGCTTCCTGGATGCTTCTGAAATGCAACACAAGAATGTAGAAGATGGAAAGTACACTAGCAACTTTCAACTCTAGTTACTGGAGCGTAATTGGTTAAAACTTCAAAATAATAAAATGTGTGTGGGAGGAGTTACAACTGAATAGCACATTTATAATATTAGCAATATGAATAGCTTCTGTTTACAGAGTATTTTAGGAATATTTATAGAATATTTAGGAATATTAGGAGTATTTTAGGAATGCTTTTTAGCAGCTTCACCTATGAACAAGATTTTGAACCTAAAATGTGTAAATGACTCGTGTGCTGTTTTTTGAAGCTTATGAGTGGCCCATTCTTGAACAACCTACGGAATTTTGCTAGGGATACAATCAATGATGAGACAGTAGAATTGGTCCAGCCTTACTTTGAAATGGAAGACTACACACTGCAACATGGTCAAAAGGTGTGTGGCAACGTGGCAGGACTCCTCTCTTGGACAAAAGCCATGGTGGTATTTTATGGTGTTAACAGAGAAGTCTTGCCTCTTAAGGTAATACATCCTCTCTTGCTTTGTGTTTGCTTACCAAGTAATTGAGTTTAGTTTAATTTAATATGATCTTACAAATATTTATATATACATAACTTGTTCAGACATAATAGCCTATGACTTCAGTGACTAAAGATGGTAGGAGCAGGAACAAACCTATTTTCTTCTTGTTTCTAGAGAAAACAGAGAACAACTATTATCCTAGATTAAACTTATGTGATCTGGTTTATTGTGTATAGGGAAAGGTGTTTTCAGTCTTTTTTTTTTTTTTAATTATGTTATAATTACTTTATAATTCTTTTCAAAATGCTGTATGAGGATCTTCATTCCTTCTCTAAAGGAAATTCCTTCTCTGCAAACAGAGATTTGCAGCTATTTTAGGTTCTTTGTTTTTTCCTCGTTACTTAGAGGCAATGGAAGAGGACTGACATCTTGTCTAAGTATTGGCTTTCTAAAGAGGCTCAGAGCTCACATTAATAAAGGAGCTATGTTGCAATAGTTGGAAGCAAAATAAGGAAAATGTTTTTAAAAGTAAATTTTTAGTTTAGTGTGAATGTTCTTTTTCAGGTTTATGAAACTCAGGGACAGTGATTTATTTTTTGCTCTAAGCAAAATATTTAATCCTTAAATGTATCATACTAAAAATTAAAAAAAAAAAAAAAAATGAAAGGGATGAGCACATAGGAATCCCAAAATATTTTCACATTTTTGTCACTGGTAGAAGTGTTAGTTACAGAAGCAACAGTAATACAGGTGAATTATTTTTAAAAAAATTATTTCCTGTGTTCACCACAAATATAATTTTAGGAGCAATAGGAGGAGTCATTGTTTTACGACCATTTTGTTAGTGGGTAGAAGCAATGTTGTTAGATGATTAAGGACCAATTTCCTGTTCTGAGTGCTGGTCAAAATTCACTAATTAAAAATAAAAATAAGATTCTCTAAAAAAGAGGAAGTTACATATAGTCAAAACATATAGTCAAGCAAGAATATTGAGTAATTGTTCTTCTAGTCTGACCAATGTGTACAGATCAGAAAGCTTCTTCCTTAACCAGCTTCTTGAAATGAAACCTCTTTTTAAAGGAATAAAGTTGAAAAAAAATACTAGAACTTTAGGTACTGTATTGTTATTGAACAAAAAAAGCATATTCTGTACATATGTGATACACTTTTCAGCTTAAATGTTTTTGTTATTTTATATAAAAATTACTTTGATGTATTATAGTCTTGTGATTACCAGCTAAGCAGGCTTAAGTAGTTTATTGAATTATATTGAAATCTTATATATGATTGTACTTTTAATTTTTTTTTCTCCTTTGCAGGCTAACCTGGCAAAACAAGAAGGTCGCCTGAAAATAGCTAATGCAGAAAAAGATAAGGCTCAGGCAGAATTAGATGAAAAGCAAGCTGAACTGGATAAAGTGCAGGCAAAGTTTGATGCAGCAATGAAGGAGAAAATGGTGAGATAAAAGTATTTTAGTCTTATCATAAATGCTTGCACAGTATTTTCATGCAATTAGGATTTGCTGCAAACACACATTTTCCTGCTACCTTGAATAACATGGCTAAGATTCAGGTATAAAAGTAAGAGATTTAAGCCTATGTCCTCTCCTATTCCCCCTCTTTCTGTGAATAAGAGCATATTAGACACCCTTAACTGTCCTCAAGAATGAGTTTTAAATAAATAAAATAGTTATAATAAATATAAGAAGATAAAAAGTATATAAAATAACTCCACATTTTTTGCATTCTATGAGTAAGTAAGACATTTTTTCCATTTTAGGACTTAGAGAATGATGCAGAAACATGCAAAAGAAAGATGCAAGCAGCCTCTGAGCTTATAGATGGACTGAGTGGGGAGAAAGTTAGGTGGACTCAGCAAAGCAAGGAATTTAAAGCTCAAATTAAAAGGTATCAAATCCATTAACTAAAAATAAAAAAGAAAATGCTTATGAAAACTGAAGTGTTGGTAAACAATTTGGTAGCTTTAATTGTGGTACTTCATTTTCTTCCTGAAAATCTTAATATGGAAACGCAGTCAAATGAACTATCCTGAAATTTGAATTTTCCTTCCATAAGTAAGAACATATGGATGCTGAGTGCTAGTATTTCAGTTAAGAGCAATACCTCTGATTTTGGAATTAGCTTCCAAGGAGATTATTACTAGGGCTGTTATGTGCCTGTATCACAGCTGCTTCTGCAGCCCCCCTAATACTGCAACTTGTTCTGATGTCACTGGGGAAGTGAAAGCTTCAGATAGCCCAGCTTCTGTAGAACACTCATGTTACTATGAATTTCCTAAGGGGAGATTGGGCATTTCTGGTGAGAGTTTCAATAGAACTAGGTTTCTATCCTTGACAAATATTGTATTTCAGATATATTTTTTAAGAAATAAACAATTTCCTGGCTTCTCATCAGGGCTTTATTGTTTTGTAGGGGTGGAGACAGTGTTTTCATAAAATACTACTCTTAAGTTTTGCCACAAAAATGCTCTGGAAACGTGAATTATTTTTTCCTTGAAATCTTCTTATGTTCAAAAGCTGGTTGTCTAAGCCATTAGAAATTGAGTTTGTGCATCACCTTTTAATGATGATTTTTCTTCCTTTTCCAGACTTGTGGGAGATATATTGCTCTGCACAGGCTTTCTTTCATACTGTGGACCTTTTAATCAAGACTTCAGGAACCTTTTGATTAAAGACTTATGGGAAGCAGAGTTGAGAGCTCATAAAATCCCCTTTTCTGATGATTTGAACCTGATTTCTATGTTGGTAGATCAACCAACAGTAAGTTCTTGGTGCTTGGAGGGTTTAATTTTAATTTCCATTAGCATATTCTATGACTGCTAACCAGCATTATGCTTGCTTAGAGAGCAACTGTAATTCCCAATATTCCAAATATTGCTGTTCTGTGTACTTCTGTGGTTTCCAAATGCTCTTGGCAATTTCCACTAAATCTTGGCATAGTAACAAAACCCAGGAGAAACAAGTGATGCACAATAGAATTTCTCTCCACCTGCTGACCAATACCCAGTCAATCCCTGAACCATGTTCAAATCTCTTCTGAAAAACTCCCCCAGTTTATATAGTGGGCAGGGCATTCTGTGGGATGGAATAACCCTCTGGCCAGTTCAGGCCAGCTGTCCTGGCCATGCCTCCTCCCAGCTTTTTGTGCACCTGCTCACTGGCAGAGCACAGGGCACTGAAAATTTCTTGACTTGTAGTAAGCACTACTGAGCAACAGCCAAAACATCAGTGTGCCTACATTATTCTCACACCAAACCAGAAAAACACAGCACTGTACCATCTCCTAAGAAGAAATTGAACTTTCTTTCAGCCAAAACCAGGACATTTCTAAAACAGTGGGTTTGGTTGTAATTTAGAATAGCATAAACTCCTTTTAGTCAATGTGAATGTATAAGAAACGGACAAGGAGTGGGAAATGCCAGAATCTTAATTTCCTTCAGTAAATATTAATTCCCAAAAGCTCTCTTAAATTGGTTTTTGCTTAATTGATCCCAATGTTTATTCATTTATTTATTTATATCTGTCAAGCTGTCTTTTGACATCCTTACACTTTAAAATATTATTTTTGTGATTCTATATAGTTAAAAACATCCATTAAAACAAAATTCTGGGAACATTTTTATACCTGCATTAATACTTTTTCAGCAGGTTCATATATGCATTCCCTTTGATGTCCCTGTTACTTCATAGAACAATTTTTATTGAAGAAAAATTCCTGTGATAGTTTATTCCAAACTACTCTTTTTCTTCAAATCTCTTTTTTTTTTTAAATTTAATTATTTTTTTTTCCTCTTTAGATTAGTGAGTGGAATCTTCAAGGACTGCCTGGAGATCACCTCTCAATTCAGAACGGCATCATTGTCACTAAGGCATCGAGATACCCACTTTTGGTAGACCCACAAACTCAAGGAAAAGCGTGGGTTAAAAATAAAGAACAGGAAAATGAATTACAGGTAAAGAGTGTCTTAAAGGAACTGTGTGCTCTGTTATACTCCTTCAAACATTATGCTTTCAGGGGAGGTTGCATTTGAGTCAGTGTGATCTGAGATAACTTTAACATGCATGGGGAATGGCAATTATGTAGATTCATCAGTAGGGAACTTGAGAACAGCTGTAAATCCCCTCAAGGGCTTGGAAAAGACCATTTAACTTGTATGAAACCTAGCAAAAATTATAAAAGTATTTTGTTAAAGATGGGTGAGTATGGTCCCAACACAAAAAAGGACAAAGAGGTTATAAGTAAAGCAAAAGAGTGTTATATGAAGTTATTCAATTAGAGTAAAATGGGCAACTGTTAGTGACATTACAGATAAAGGCAGGATAAGTTACAGCTCTGGAAATGTAGACAGAGTGCCTCAAGTGTTGCAGACCATAACTTAGGACCTAAGAGGGTATTCATAATGAGCTGTCACTTCAAAAGAAAGTTGAGAAAATCTAGCTGAAGCCAAACTCGGGAAAAAATTTGCTTATCCTAACATTACTGCAATCTTCATAGCTCTTATATAGGTTAAACCAATCGGGTAAAATGCCTGCTCATGAAATATAATATAACATGTTCATGTGTCAGCATTTGCATCACAAATTATTTTTCCCAAATGATGTGGCACGGTGAAAGGAAACTGTATTTTAAAACCCTTAGCCTGAATGTTGAGAAAACTCATATCTTCTGAACATCAATGAATTTTGGAGGGTTTAGAATTAGTTAATTATACGGCTTACTATTTTATGCATGCTTTTTAATGATTTCATATAGTTTGAATCCCATTTCATGAAATGTCAATCTGAATTCATAATATTGTAGCAGTGATTCATGTTTTAGACCGAGTTCAGATTTCCAGAAAGAATTTCTCAGCACTTCAAAGCTAAAGTTACAAAATCTAGTCCTTCTAGAACAGAAAATTAAAGGCTAGGTGTCTCTGTCGTCTAAAATATACATCACATCTTTAATATGTAATAAGCTGTACCAGTTTTATTTAGTACATTATTACTCTCATAATGAAGTTCTGAGGATTTAGTTACAGCCAACCTTTTAATTCACCTTTTTATGGTACTTTTCATAGAAGTATTTCTGCATAAATCCCTGCCTGGTCACCATTCATAGCACCTTCTTTAAAATGCAACTAACAAAAACAATGAAAAAAGTTTCTATGGTTATGTCTGTGATTTTCATGTAAGACTGCGAGAAAATCCTTTGTCCTGACACCAATTTATAATTTACTTTTTGAGGTAACAACTCTGAATGACAAGTATTTCCGACAACACCTAGAAGACAGTCTTTCACTGGGACGATCGCTCCTGATTGAAGATATAGAGGAGGAGTTGGATCCAGTCCTTGACAATATATTAGAAAAAAATTTCATAAAATCTGGATCTGCTTTTAAGGTTAGTAATCAAACCAAAGAAGTGGAATAAGTAGTTAGCTTTGTGGCAAATGTTATTTTACCATTGTTACAATTGCCTGCTGAATCAGGTAAACTTTGTGTTCAGTAGAGACTTGTAGAGAATCAAACTGAGCTAATAAACTATAACAGAGCCTCAGCTGTGTAGTAAGTCTAAGAAGCCAAGTCTAAACCATGAGTTTAACTACCAGAGTTATTACTGAAGATTCCAAACTGGAACCAATTATGCTTATCCGATTAAATGCTTAAAATTCTTTCTACTGATTTTCAAGCAGTGTAAATATGCTTAAGGGAGTGGTTTGCTCCTACTGCTCCATAAGCCAGGTGTTTGAAGCCACCTTGCAGACTCATATGTTGGAGCCTCATATGGCCCATGGCAGATGATCTTTAAGGTGTCTTCCAATAACAACAATTCTCTGATTCATACTATGACATACAGTGACCAGATTTTCTTGTGCACATGCAGATTTTGAGTTAGACTGCTGTTCTGGAATATCTTAATTCTATAAAAATTTCTTTTGAATACTCTGAATAAATTTTTAATTTCTTTGGAAATATTCTTTGAAACCTGCTTAGTCTTAATAAAGATAAACTTTGTGTCCTGTAATTTCTGTTCCATTGTCAAATCACATAATTCCTTTTACCTTGGATATAAGAGAATGATGGTATCTACAAAGCAATTTCTACTTCCTCTTCATTTGAAGTGTGATTAGAAACCAAATGGTTCTGAAGCTGTTAATCATAATCCACAGTGGAAGTGATTTCTGTATTTAGTTGGAGGGAAATGCTACTTTTATAGCATACTCTAACTTCTAAATTTGGTCATTGACTTTTATTTTCATGAAAATTTGAATTGCGAAATAGATTTCCTCTTTTAGGCATTTTAAAAAACGTAAACTTTTTTTCTGCTCAATATTACTGAGTTTAATAAAGCTCATTTTCCTCTGTTTAATACTATTTTAACTTAATCCACAGGTGAAAGTTGGTGATAAGGAAGCAGATGTTATGAGTTCATTTAGACTGTTCATTACTACAAAGCTACCTAATCCTTCTTTCACACCTGAAATTAATGCAAAAACATCAATTATTGATTTTACTGTTACAATGAAAGGACTTGAGAATCAGTTACTGAAAAGAGTAATACTCACTGAAAAACAGGTAAGTTAATAGTACACATAAAAATCATAGTGATATTTAATTTTTTCCATTTAATTTGCTTTGGTATGTAGAAAAAAAGAAATGTTCAATATTAGCCATTTTCTGAAGTTATATTGAGATTCCGTATAGACGTTTCCAAATATCAAAAATACATTGGGAGGCTCTTAATATGACTCTCACAATTACTCACCAGCACTTGACATTGATAAGATACATCATAAGAAACTGAATAAATACTTCTTAAAACCCATTTGTTATTAAAAACATGTTTTAGATACCAAGAAAAGTAAAATGCACATTTCATGACTGGATCCAACTCTTCACCTCTATCTTCAATCACAAGTAATTCTTGAAAAATCAGTAACTGAACTTTAAGAATTTCTCTTAGTTGCAACCCATAAAATGTCATGCCATTTTCTTGGTTTTTAATAACAGGAACTAGAGGCAGAACGAATTAAACTCATGGAAGATGTAACTTCTAATAAGAGGAAGATGAAAGAACTGGAAGACAATCTTCTTTACAAACTGAGTACAACCAAAGGTTCTGTATCAAAGGATTAATCAGATTAGGCAGATAATACTGATTCACACTAGGTTCTTCCCTTACAGATTTTGATTTATCCACCTAAGATAGAATAAGAGACTGGACAATGGCAGGAGTATGAGGACTGTGAGGGATTTGGTGCTATAGCATGCCACTATATCAACTCTAGGCACTTCAGTTTAACATCTAAACAAGTTTTGTGAAATACATCCATTTTTTAGAGAGCTTTCTGTCCCTCAGACAAGATAAGGCATCTGACCATGGGAAAATCTTTAATCCATTGAAAATATTAATTGGAATGGCCTGGCTTAAAATTGTCTTGAAACTCTTCTGCAGTACATTAAGAGCCTGAACATGATCACTTGCTATCTCTGGTGGAAAAAGAATCTGGTAACAGAAAATCTGTGGGTAACTACTGCAGATTCATGTATATTGTTGAGTGACCATTTCCCTTAGGACCCCAACTATTTTTTACTTTGAGAGTGCCAATGAATAGACTTCAAAATAATTTAAGTAATTTGTTGACTCTGTAGGTTGTGTGCATAAGAGAGGTAACTTCTCTAGCACGTGTTGCAAAGCTGTTGGTATAAATACATTTAATGTATTTTGAATGAATTTCCTGAAATATGTTGGATGTAAAAATAATTTCTAGTATTACATATCCTATTTGGTCTCTATCTTAAAAGCTTTCTGTTATTCAATAAATAATTTCATTTTTTAAAATAAAAAATTCCTGTAACGTGGCCTTTTGTTTTATATATACATATGAAGTGAAAATATAGTTACAAAAATTTCCTAAACACCCAGTATTTTACTTTTCAGGTTCACTAGTGGATGATGAATCCTTAATTGGTGTCCTGCAAATAACTAAGCAAACAGCTGCTGAAATAGCTGTCAAGTTGTCTGTGGCAGCAGAAACTGAAGTGAAGATTACCACTGCTCAGGAGGAGTATCGACCTGTTGCTACACGTGGAAGCATTCTTTATTTCCTTCTTACAGCAATGAGCATGGTCAATAATATGTATCAAACTTCACTGGCTCAGTTCTTGAAGCTATTTGATCAATCCATAGCCAAGTAGGAAGACACAGATTTTTACTACTATTCAGATGTTTGCCTTTCCAATGTATTTGCTCTTATTAGTGTGGTTTCTTTCTGCTTTGTTTTCATGATTTAGGTCTAAGAAGTCTCCTGTGCCTCAGAAGAGAATCTCAAATATTATTGAACATCTTACCTTTGAAATTCACTCATATTCTGTTAGAGGCCTGTATGAAAACCACAAATTCCTCTTTACCCTCCTCCTGGCTTTAAAAATTGATATTGAGAGAGGACATGTGGAAAACAGAGAGTTCCAGACTCTCATTAGAGGTAAGTTTTAAAAATTGTGTTGTGTGTACAGCTAATTCAACTTCTTAAACTTTTATGCCTTTTCAAAGTCCTATTTCTTTGTCTACATGGTTTCTATCAACATTTTGGTGGGAACTGGGCTTGTTCAGCTTGGCAAAGGGAAGCCTTAGAGGAGGCCCAATAGTAGCCTACCAACATCTGTGAGAAGGCCATTAATAAGGCTAAGTTATCCTTTGGTATGAAATAATTGGTAAGTACACAAGAGTACAGTTAGTATCATGGAGAAAATTACTTAGGTCAAAATACATAATTTAAAAAGAAATAACAATTATATCTTGACCCCTGGGATATCATGTGTTTCATCAGAAAGTACATTTCATCCTGTGTTTTTATCTACAGGAGGTGCAGCTCTGGATCTACAGGCTTGCCCACCCAAACCATCCCGCTGGATTCTTGACATGATATGGCTGAATCTAGTGGAGTTGAACAAACTTCCACAGTTCGGAGAAATTTTGGACCAGGTGATATTTTTAAATTATCTTTTAAATGTTAATAATCAGTTTTGTCATCATAATTGTGTTTCCATAAAAATACAGAATAACATCATAGAGACAAACAGGTAGCGTGAATGGTGGTGTGCGTATTTATCTGCTTTATAGTATTTGGTATTACAGTAATTGAGGTAGAAAAAGGAGAGAAGGAGCAGGAGTGAAAAAAATGAAGACAATAAAAGAGAGATAGGCTAAAAAGGTAGCATTTCTTGTATCTAAGGGCACCTTGTTAATCAAGCTGATAGCCAGGACAGTAAGTTCTCCTTGCTTGTGTACAACCAAGTCCATTTTGTGAGGGCACATGTTGCCCTGGAGGGTAGCAGACATTTTAGCTAAATGCTGGTCCTGTTTCTACGTGGCTGTTTCTAAACCCTGTATCAAGGCAAGAGTTGGATACATATCAGCCCAATTCTTCCAGTTTTTGACTTATTGACGTATCAAAATAGAATATTAAGTTAGGAGAAAGTTCAAGAAGCTTTAGTTAGTTTGTTCACTCTGGGTTGTTAGGGCACCAGAACCCTATCTCTAGAAAAGTCCTTTCACCAGGGCTTTTCTAGAATGTGTGCAAACAAAATTTTAGACTGTGAAATACTTAGGTGACCATGTTACCACAAAACCTCTTATTTTAAAATTAATTTGTTAGCCCTGTCTTACTTTCGTCATGTAGTTGCAAAGTTAAAAAGTGCCAAAATTATTTCAGTAACAGACAGAAATGGAATATGGGAGGGTGCCGACTTGGGTACCAATTAAAAATGCAAATATTTTAAAAACATCTTTTAATACTTGTTTTTATCCATTAGAAATGCTGTTCAATTTGATTCATTATGTTAAATACAACTGTATCATTATTTATTAGATGAAACAGAAAATTATTTAAAGTGATCAAAAAAGGACTGATAATGGTATGCTCAGTTCTCAAGAAGTTTCCTATGCTTTTCTCTTTTCATGCTAGTTTCAATTTGCTTTTCTCTAAATAAATAAGCCCCAGATGCCTAATTTGACATAGACATCTTCTGCTTTAAACCTTTATCAGTGCATTTCTTGATCTTTTTCCAGTGATCTGGGAATATTGCAGTAGCTGACCCTCAGTCACTGCATTAAAGGCTCAGTTGCATTTTCACTATGTTCTGTCCACTGTTATTCCTCATCCTATTAGGTATGGGGTCCTAAGAGGTGCCTAAAGTTGTGGACATATTTGTGGTCAGGTTTATTCTTTCTCAAGCCAAAAGCTTAGTAGAATCTGTTACTTCTAATTAGTGATTCATTGGCTGACTAGACTGTACTGGGACAGATTTTTGTGACCAAAAGGAATTAATTAATCAATCACAGGATGTTCCTCTTGTAGCACAGAATCCTTCTGCTAATTACTTTTTTTAAGTAGATGCATGTGTTTGGGAGGGGAATGCATAGATAACTAACTGGCTTGAGAGCCTGCATCTTAACACTGATTGCAGCAATTGAATTAATATTATTTGTAATATTTTAATAGCATTTCCCATGGCATATGTCTTAAATGCTATAGGCAATGCTACTTGTAATATATCCTAACACAATAATGGCCTCTCATTAAAAACTACATTTCCAAGGGGATTTTACTGCAACTGAAATATATTTATTTGTGTGTCAATGTAATAAATTTAGATAGCCAAGCATGATAAGGCATGGAAACACTGGTTTGATAAAGATGCCCCTGAGGAAGAAACTACACCTGATGGATACAGTGATACACTTGACACCTTCCGCAAGCTTTTACTCATCAGGTGAGCATCTGCAGGAATTTTGGGAAATTACACAGTTGCAGCACATCTCAAAGTATCAGTATGATATTATCATAATAGTGTAATTTTAGTTATCTGTGGGTGTCATTAAATAGTGATTCACTCACATGAAATACGTTGTTATTCAATTACTTCAGAACTATCGTCTGCTGTCTAAAGGTATTTATAGAAAATATTTTTTATAGCTTTGCTTTTACCCCAGGAGAAATGGGAACTTGGGAAGCCCATGAAAAAGTAGAATATTCCAGATAATTTTCAATTTTAAAAAAAATTTATTTTAAAATTAACTATTTATAATAGCTTCAAACAGGTGTTTTAAAATATTTAAAAAAAAAAAAAAAAAAGAGGTGGTGAAATCCAAAATAAATATTCAAAATCCCATGTGAAAAATGTGCTATAAATTATATTTTTGCATCATATAAGATCTTGGGACAAAATGGATTTCCCCAAAGAAGCATTCAGCTGCCTTATGCATGAGATCATATCTTCCTCCATTCATTGTATACTTTCCAACAGCTGTAACAAATAAATCAGAGATACTATGAAATACCCCAACAATATTATTTATTAGACTGTGGTTTGTCTTTGGAGCAGATTCAACCTGTGCAGTTAAAAAGGCTAGAATCTGATGGAAATACCATATTGTCAAATGCTCTACACTCTAAGAGGGAGGCAACCATCTAAGTTCTAAGCATTTAAATCATCAAAACCTGAAGATTTTCAAAGTAATATATTTTATCCAAAAGTAGTTGCTTGTTTGTTTTTCCATGGGAAAAACACCCATCAGCAACAGAAATGCAATCCAGTGCAAAAGAATTGAGTTTGTACCCTAAAAGGCTAACAGACCCAATGAATCATCCACAGAATTTTACTAAAGAACAAAAACAATCTTCACATTTCTCTCTTTGTGTTTTCAAATACAAAAATTCTGTTGAAAACCAAGAATGTCTCAACCTAAAGAAGGTGCCTAGAATAGAAAATTTCAATGCAAGCAGTTAAGGCAAAATTGTAAGCAGCTGAAAAACATTATAAGTAAAGGGAAGACCATCAGCTCTGCCTGTTATTGTATCTGCAAAACAAATCTACAAGAATATATATGAATGTGTATGTATGTATACATATACATACATATTATGATTTTTAAAAATCCCTCTATTTCATAAAAATAGCATTTCTAATTTGATCTTGGAGGAAGAGGCAGTGGATTTATATCTTTGTATGTATTTTAATTTCTAGGTCTTGGTGTCCAGACCGAACACTTTCCCAAGCCAGGAAATATATTGCAAGTTCCTTGCACGAGAAATACACAGAGCCAGTTATTTTGAATTTAAGAAAAACTTGGGAAGAAAGTGACATACGAACACCTCTCATCTGTTTCTTGTCCATGGGATCAGACCCAACTGATCAGATTAATTCCTTGTCTAGGAAGCTTAATTTGGGTATGAAAGTAATTATTCATTGTCATATGTTAAGGGACAGAGGGCCAGTGTAAGTAATTTCAGAGAGATTTTTTTTCTGAGAAGTATTTCTTAAGTTCTCTTGCACTACTGTTTGTTCCTGAAACGTCATCTTCGAGATAAAATAATATTTTAAATAGAAGACACTATGCTAAGAAAAATTCTGGGTAAAGTTGGACAGAAATTCAAGTCTTTTTTTAATAAATTGCTCTCATCCTTCACAGTGATGACAACTTCTTAAATCCCAATCTTGTAAAACAATTAATTCTTCTTTTAAAATTCTGTTACGGTGACAATATTATTTTCTTCTTTTAACTCTTTACAGCAGGTAACTTAAAAATCAGTCATTTACTTGGGAGATTACTTTGTAACAAAAAATAGCTACAAGATCTACATTTGTGTATTCTGGACTTTATTTCTACATTACATGGAATTTTTGAAAAAGCATGAATACAAACTGAGCTGGGAGTAGATCCCACATATTTGTGACATTAGTCACATTACTATGTTCATAAATGCAGTTTTACATCTTTGCATTGTGTTTATGTGCACTTTGAGAAAAAATCTCACATTTCAAATGCTCTGGCGTTGTTAAAATTCGGCACAAATTCACATTCACAGTCAACATTAGTCACAGTTTTTAACTTCTGTAAGTATTGTGTATGTGTATTTCAATGTTGTTATACAAAATGTCAGTGCATAGAAAATTTCTACATAATAGCATACTGTGGTGGTGCAGGGATTTTGCTTTCATAAATATATATTTTCACATTAAATTTAATTGTACTGTATTGATATCACTGGGTTTTAGACTGCATTGAAATTCTTACTTTTTCTCAATAATGTAAGTTCATTAATCTTACATTATAATCATGTATCTTACATGCCATAGAATGTAGGACCATCTCAATGGGCCAAGGACAAGAGGTTCATGCACGCAAACTCCTGGAGGTGTCAATGGAACAGGTAGGGAATAAACTTTGGAATATAAGTTGATTTATTGATAAGTTGATAAGTCTGTTTTGGTGTTCTTTTACACCCCTTTAGCATGCAGTCTGTAATATTCTGCATTTTCATCTTACTATCAAGCATATCTCAGGGTGACCATGTCTTTTTGAATACTGAGTTTAAAAACATTTCTCTGTGGCATACACGTGTGACAGTAGGGTGCAAGCCAAGACTTCTGGCAGCAGTGCTACTGAGCAGCTTCCCAGAAGCAGCACATTCCTTACTTATCACCATATTGTTAACAAAGGGTAAAAGGACATTGGGGCTTCATCCTGTTCTGCAGATCCCATCTCTTTATTGGCATTTTTTTTCATTTTTTCCCCTCCCATATAAGAGGTACCTGGATGTTGTATAGCTTCTACTAAATAAAATGGTGAGTGCACACGTAGCTTAAAGTTGTAGATACAGAATGATGTGCTTGCTCCTGATACTCTTTCACATTTTCCTTACTACTCTGCTAGTGACAGGACTTTTTGCTCACCAGCATTTGGTGTCTCTTCTTTGTTTTTTTAATTGTAAATTCTTTGGCTTTGAGTCCCAGGCATGTCTAAGAATTTCTAAACAATATATAAGAAATTTTATTTAAATGTAGTAATGTATTTTGTTAAGACAGCTTTTAATCCCCAACAGTAAAACCATTAAAAACCTAAGTAGCAGCTACAGAGAGATAGTAATTGAAACCTCAAATACAATATAAAAGTTATAGTGCAAAGGTGGTACCTTCTGGTCAGATGGACACTTCAAGGAGTTGTGGACAGTCTTGCAAATGAAGACATACAGCCAAAGTTGTCTGCAAACTCAAAATATGGGGAATCATTCACATACCATATTTTGGAGGGCTAGAATATCTCCACTAATAGAGAGCAGAACATGAGTATTGGCATACAGATGTACACCAATCTGGAAAAAGAGAAAAAATAAATCTCTTTATAGCAAATGACTATTTATTTTATATGCAAGTGCACACATACATCTGGTATTTCTTTGTATGTCCAGAATGGTCACTGTCAACTCCCAGTTCATTGCAAGGGTGAAAACTGGAGCATCCCTTCCTTTCTTTTGCCCTTAATTTGAAGCACAAGGACACTCAAAACAGCACTCCAGTAGAACTACCAGTAACAATTTCTGAAATACTTGCCTTAGTGCTGAAGGGAGGAACATGTGAACATCAGATTTGAAACAAAACAGAATTAGTGAACATGAAGACAAATACCTATTTGGTTTTTTGGTACCTCTGGCCAAGATCATATAATATGATTAGAACTGCTGTGCTGTGTTACAAGAGGATAATTTTCAAAAACTAAGTCTGATCATTTGGAAATGTACCAAATTGATTAAAGTTCTCCCTCAAAAAAGTTGATTCCCATAAAAGAAGGAAAAATAACTACCTTTATTTAATCTTCTTTTTTAATATCCATCAATTCACCATAAATATTTCAATTATATTTTTTCACCAACAGTTAGTGATGTCTTTTTAAATGAGATAAAACAAAATTGCTAAAACGAAATTACAAGCTCTAATGAAATCCACTGTCCATCACTGTTTAGAATTGATTAAATAATGTCCCATTTTAATATCAGGCTTCTAATTCATCAGGCTTCTAAAGTGATGCTAAAAAAGCTGATTGAATTTAGACTCATAAGCAGAAGTTTGGAGAAACAATAATCCAACCAGAGCTTTCATGAAATTTGAGAGATGAATAAGATCAAAATAAGTGGAGGTTGATTACAGATAAAATAATTGGAGTTAGAAACTTTTAGAGTCTTATTACCACCTCTTTACGCTTACTTTAGATTATGTTATTAACAAATCAGTTTTGAAAAATATGTATCCCTAAAATTTCAGCTGTTACTTTTCCACTCACATTCTTTTGGATCTGAGGACTGGATTGCTTCACTGGTATTTTGCTGGGAAAGTACAGGAACTTCTTTTTGCCACTAGATAGCACTGATTCTTTACTTACAATATTGAGTCTGGTTATATTGTTTTCATTGAGAACAAGAGAATGCTGAAGTAACTTTTTGCACTATCTTATCCTATTTGCTTTATCTGTGCCAATATCCTATAATATCAAAAGATAATATATATTCAGGAACAGAACAAAAATTTTTAAAAAATTATATGGAAAACCAAATTTTATTCTCATATGGATAGTTAGTTTTAGCATTATTAATATCTTGTTCAAAATTTTATATGGTAATAGTTGATATCCTTGTTTAGGGAGGCTGGCTGTTGCTTCAGAATTGTCATCTTGGACTGGAATTCATGGATGAATTACTGGAGACACTTGTTACTGCTGAGATCCAAAATGACACATTTCGAGTTTGGATAACTACTGAACAACATCCTAAATTCCCAATTACACTGCTACAGGTTTGTTCAAATATTTAATTCAAGTACTTAATGAAAATTGATCGTATAAATGGCAGTGAAAAAAATGAAGGGAAAACCCCAAAACCCAAGAAAAATTGGTCTTGTGTGATATGCAATGTAAATATAATTTTAAACAGGAAGGTTTACCAGTAACTGGAAGTTCTCAATGATGCATTATGTATGTGTGAGTCCACACTAAATCTGTACACAGAAGCACTTAAATAAAAATTATTTGGCTTTACTTGTACCCCTTTTTGCCCAACCAGATGCCTTGCGGACAGATTAATGCCCCCAAAAGTTCTTCCAGAGAAAGATTCCAGATTCCCCTATAACAAATAAATAAAGTATAAACGGGACAGCACACGCATGGATAGCACATCTTAGAGAACATCATCTACCCAATTTCTTTGGCTGAATTATAAATGGCTGTACTGTAGATCCCAAGGATATGTTTTTTGTCAGAACCAGGAAAATTGCCTAAACTCCAACAAAGTACACTCAAGTCACTGATGACTGTTCCCAACACTCTCACAGTGGGTCATAATGCTACTTAATATCCACTGTAATAGCTGTATGTTGACATTTCTATGTTCCCTTTCCTCTGAAAAACAGTGGAAATTTCCTTAGTAGTTCTCATTTTTTCTGAAAAAAACCAGATGCCTCACCTGATATCCAGGATGTGAAGGGGGGAAGGAGTGTAGAGACAACCTTCAGTAAGAACTGTCTGTCACCATGGTCTGTGTATGGAAAGCTAGCTGTAGGGACTCCTGTGTTCTCCCAACAGAACATGACATCATCCAAGGGGTTTATGAATAGTGTGGTATATGCACAAAAGTGAGAAAGGAGAACTCAGAAGGTTGCTAGATGAATCTTCTCTGCATTTATCTCAAATATTTCATGTGGTGTCCACCTACATGGTGTCACGTTACCTGTTAAACTGTTAACGTATTCAAGGATTCCAGAACAAGAATAATTGACAAACCAAAGCCCCTTCTCAGAAGAAAAGAGAACAATCTGCTTTGCTCTTTTTAATATAGAATATTCATCAAAAACTAAACAGGATATACTTTGGAATGTGGAAACATTGATTTTCAAGTGTTCCAATTCAGCCCAACAGGAGCACAACACTGTGTGTCCATGGGCTGCCTGGCCTTTACTGTCCTTTCTGTACAAGCTACCACGTTACCCAAGCTAGACAGACAAGTACTTACACTTGGAGAAAAAAAAGAAAACAACCTTTATTTTTATTTGGGTTCCTCCAGCATTTTTAATTGTCATGAGCAACAGAGATACTGGTTGGGCCAGTCTGTGTTCTGAACTAATAAATTGTTCCCTAAGCATTATCCAGCACTGGAATGCAATAACCCATAGGTGTAAGTATTTACAATATTCTCTGATGTGAAAATCTGTGCTTACTAGCACTTTTCCAAATAATTTTCAGGTATGGTTTGAAAATTAAAATTGTGTAGCCATTCTTCCCATTAGGCAACTTGCATGAAACTAAGGGGTGATTTCTAAGGGGCTGTGGCGATTTACTACCACAAATATGGAGTCAATGCCTGCTGACCTCAGTGCTCAGGAATATTCTATGATGAATATAATTTGCTGCTGTAGGCAGCCACAGAGTCCAGAGCAACCACTGTGAACACAAAGATCTGATCTGAGGAGGAGTGAGATTTCTTTGCATTTACTGTGAAATTCTGGGAAATACAATTCTGTTCTTGTCATTTATACTGGATTCTTCTCTTTCATCATTCAGTCATTGAAGCAGGGATATAAAAGCCTTCTGAAAAGCATGGTGACTGCTTTTATGTCATTGATGAAAATTTTTAGTTCCACGGCCAAATGTCAGTGATGGTTTTGACCAACAGAAATTAAAGGTTTATCTTCAAAATGCTTTACGGCCTAATCTAGTATGACTGCAGAAGAGAAGGCTTTGGGAAGACATCTTTGAGCCTTGCAGTACTTGCAAGGGCCCATAGGAAATATGAGGAAAGACATTTTATTCTGGCCTGTTGCACCAGGACAAGGGATTCTGGTTTTAAATCTTTAAAGAAGGTTTTATTTAGATTAGATATAAGAAATGAGTTTTTTACAATGAGGGTGGTGAGGCACTGGAACAGGTGGGACCCAGAAAATGTGGTGGATAATCCATCTCTGGAAACATTCAAGGTCAAGTTGGACAGGACTCTGAGCAACCTGATCTATTTCAAGATGTCACTGATCATTGCAGGGGTGTTGAACTAGATGGTCTTTCAATGTCCTTTCCAACTAAAACTATTTTTCTGTGTACTCCTTTTATGCAGTACATATCAACTTTATTTCTACAAGTCTTCAGTTTTTTACATTTTATTTATAACTAATAATGACATTTTCATATGTTGCTATTTTTGCTTCAGTAAACAAATACAATTCCCTAATATTTTTCCTGTGACAGATTGCTATAAAGTTCACAAATGAACCTCCACAAGGTATGCGTGCTGGACTGAAAAGAACATTTTCCGGAATTAGTCAGGATCTTCTAAATGCTAGCAACCTGCCTATGTGGAAACCTTTGCTTTACACTGTAGCTTTTCTGCATTCTACTGTTCAGGTATATCTTAAAGGATTTGCAAACAGTGATATAATATATGGAGTCACTCTAATAAAGGTTCCTGAAAAAACACATTTCTGACATTTGTTGTAGCATCATATTTCTGTAATCTGTATTTCAAGATTCATTATTATCTCTCTTTTTCTTAATAGCTTTTAAGCAATTCTTGTATGATGGGCATTTAGAATTTGTTTTTTCTCATCTAACTTCAGCTGATAGAAAGTTAGTCATTGAGTATATGGGAAAAATTTCTCTCTGTAAGTCAATAGAAATAGATAAGCATGCTGAAACAGAAAACCAAGTTATCCCTTGGTTGCTTTCACAGTTGGCTATTTTTCTGTTAATACAAATGTTATTACTTTATTTCCAAATAGGCATGCAATAATATATTTGAATAATGTAATGGTGGCAACCTCAAAATATAGTTATGAATTTTGAAAAAATGAGCAGTAAAAAACATATTGAAACAATAAGATGAAAGTGGCAACATAGAACTCTTTGGAAAACTGAGCATAAATATAGGAGCTTGAAAATTTGAAACTGTCATTAGTCAAACGTATATGTAAAAAGAAGAGAAAAACTGTGCCATGCTAAATTACTTAATTACTTAATATAAAAATCTCATTATCCACAGAGAAGTGAGGCACTGCAAACCTGTGAATTACAAATTGATTAGTAAAGTTATTAATAAATTATTTTGTTGCTTTTTCTATAAATATTTATCCCTCGTGGTATAACTTAGCTGTATTATTGAGTTGTATGAGGTATACAGCCATTTCTTAGGCTTTCTTCTCCAGTTCAATTCTTTACTCCACTGGTATTGTCATTATTGAAATTTATTAAGGAAAGAAAATTATAAATTGTTTTATAAATATCTTTGGTTTTAATTTTATTCCTAAGGAGCGACGCAAGTTTGGACCTTTGGGTTGGAATATTCCCTATGAATTTAACTCAGCAGATTTTACAGCCAGTGTTCAGTTTATACAAAATCACCTAAAAAAAATTGACATCAGGAAGGTGAGTACTAAAATCTTTATGTAGTAAATTTTAAAGCTTTGTATGGCAGCAGCAATTGTTTTATCCTCATGTTTACCATAATTTACTCATTGCAATTCATTTAGTGCCACTTCTTATGATCAAAGGTTGAGGTTCTCTGCAAGAAAATCCAGCTGACGATTTTATGTGCATGCAAAATACATGCATGCATGAATTTGTTAAGAACCTTAAAATTTGTTTTTCTTTTTCACTACTAAATCCAAAATTAACAAGTTCATATGTTATCTGTTTTGGAAAGGGAGCTAAAATATCTACTGAGTTTGACAGAGCCAATCAAACTTCTCTACATCTACCATTTGATCTTCTACTACTTAGCAGGGAATAGGGAATTCCTTATGAAGCAGCACTCAGCCAAGAGAGAAAGATGAGAAATAGGGAAGAAGGGATGGGGAGGATGGAAATGGTGGGGGGGGTTGGGGGGGGCGAATAAGAAGAGGGGCAATATCATCTGCTAGTGATTTCAGGTTAAACAAGTAATAATGAAATGTATTATATATATTATGTATTTTTTTTTAATATTATGAGATTTTACTTCTAGAGATCAAGGCATATGAGGAGTGGCTGAGGGAGCTGGAGCTTTCTCCAGTTTATCTTGGAGGAAAGGAGGCTCAGGGGCGACCTTGTCACTCTCTACACCTCCCCAAAGGAGGCTATAGCCAGATGGGGATCAGCCTCTCTTCCCAGGCAACCAGCAACGTGACAAGAGGACACAGCCTCAGACTGTGCCAGGGGAGGTTCAGGATGGACATTAGGAAGATTTTTTTTTAGTGGAAAGTGTTGTCAAGCACTGGAATGGGCAGCCCAGGAAGGCTGAGGAGTCACTGTGCCTGTAGGTGTTCAGGAAACAACTGGACATGGCTCTTATTGCCATTGTTGGTGTTTGGTCAAAGATTGGACACAATGATCTTAAAGGTGTTTTCCAGCATAAATGATCCTGCGATTCTACATTTATAACAGCAGGATCAAGCTCAACTCTTCTATAAAATCAAAGAGTTGAGCTCAGTAAATAAATAAGAAATAAAGTATTATTGTTATTTGATTTCTTTCAGCTTATGTTTCAGAACATCACGAATTTCAGATTATATTTACATTAAAATCTTCTTCCTGCATATAATAACACTAGCTTTTCATGTACTTTGCTTGCACCCAGGGGATATCGTGGAACACGGTCCGCTACATGATCGGAGAAGTACAGTACGGAGGCCGAGTCACAGATGACTATGACAAGCGTCTTCTCAATTGCTTTGCAAGGGTAGGAGACCTTGGAAATACAGTTATTTGTCATTTTTATTGGCAGCTGCAATACAGAAATCTTTCTGCTGAATATGCACTTTACTAGTTTATAAGACTTTTCGAAGTAAAATGAATTTTTCAAAACATTCTTTGGCAGTGAGGGTCTTCCCCTTGGTTCCTCTTTGGCGAGGAGCAGGAGCTTAAAAAGACTTAGCTGGAAGTCAAACTTAGGAGACATAAGTCTTAATGATTTACAGTTGTATTAAAGTAAAATTAGATGCAGTTGCTGAAACAAAAAAAACTAATCCTCCAAGAGTAAAAGTGAGATTAAAAAGCCCCCTAAGTAGCAAAATAATTGCTGTCTTTCTTTTTTCCCCATGGATTTTTCACAGGTATGGTTTAATGAAAGTATGTTTGATAGCGCTTTCTGCTTTTACACTGGGTATAAAATTCCAGTTTGCAAAACCCTGGAACAGTACTTTGACTACATCCAGTTACTTCCTGCCATGGACAGCCCAGAGGTGTTTGGTCTCCATCCCAATGCTGATATTACGTAAGTAGCTCTCAACATATTGAAAATGAAGAATGTTTCTTTTAGTATTTAGAAACAAATCCCTATCAAATGTTTAAGTAAAGTATATTTTTCATTGGAAACCTGGGAAATTCATGTGAATTTCACTGTTGAAGTGGAACACTTCCTGTGTATGCACATTCTTAGAAAAGCAGTATCTTCAGCTACATTTTACATGTCCTTTTAAAGCAGTTGAAACTCTTACTTACTCCTCATGATTTTACATTTTTTAATTGAAAGCGTTATGAAATTTTTATATGAACATGTGATAAGTGATTCTAAACAGTTCAACTAGAGGAAGTTTCTAGTATATGCCTTCTGTTTATTTTTCTGTACACACTTGCTAAATGATTCTCTGGATTGTCATTTGGTTTACAAGCATTCCTTTGGATGCAATTACAAACTTATGTTGCAATCAGTCCCACCATTTCCGTTATTTAAAAGAAGCTTTTCAACTGCACCAAGTACTACCTCCATTTAAAGTTTTATCTTTGACTGAATTCAATCTTTCATTCCAAATAATCTGTGTAACAGCTTGCCCTTTATTTCATTCTAATATTATGACTTGTGAAAGGATATGAATGTCATTATATTTTTTTCACTGAAGTTAGTAATAATTCTTCCATGAAATATTGCATTTTCATATGCAATTTGTCCACATTCCACACGAATTGTTTCTTCACGTAGCTATTTTTCTACTTTTAAATAAAACAAACGTTATTCAAATGCAGAGCTGCTGTGAAAACGTCATCTAATATTTTTGAATGAAGCAATAATTTCCCACAATTTTTCAGTCTCAAAGTTGAGAGGCTGATGCCATGTCTAGAGGCCTGTATGCTAAGCATGCTGTGAGAAGAGCACACAGTGTTATTGTCAGCTCTGCCTAGCACATACCACTGTTAATGCTTGTGAAGAAAAGAATCTAAGAGTAGATTCTGTTCCAAGTCATTCTCTGATACTTGCAAGACCTCCTTTCCTGAAATGATTAAAGAAGAATGAAGAGCCAAGATTTAACAGAGAACTAAACAAAGTCTTGAAGAGAGACATGCTGTAGATCCAAAATTAGGCTTGCAGGAGAGCTAGTTTATAGGAGGAAACTTGAGACTAACACTGTTGGGAGGGACATTTAGTGAACAGGAAAAGCTCTCTGGTTTCTGTTCAGCTTTTCTTCCACTTGGTACCTATGCATATTCCTGTTACTTTAGCCTTATTTTTTTTCCCTGTAGATTTTGCCTTGTAGGTATTTCTTTAGAGTTTGGGGGAATTGCTCAACAGCTTCATGCTTTTTTTCCATGTCTTATCACGGTCTGTTATAAGCAATGATGCATGGCTACCATGTCTGAATTCCATCTTTGACACACAGAACAAATGGATTAGCATCCATTATATCTACAATATAAAAAGTTCTATTCAAATTCTCCTTATAATATCTTATCAAGTCATCTCAGAGTATGCAGAAGGCTGTTGAAATTGAAACCCCGAGAGAGCCAAGACCTCTCCATGTCACTATTACTGAGGACAAGAAAAATCTTATTTCTCACTAATTTACTGTGGCAGTTTTACCATTCAGCCAAAAGCTCAATCTGTTGGTTCCAATTGTAAGGCTTCAATGAATTTAGTGCTTCTATTTAGGATTAACACCTGAAGTCATTGAGAACAATTTTAACTTGCTGTATGAATCACAGGCTCTGCAAAAGCCACAGAGTTAACAGGTATCTGAGCAGGAAAGGAATATGCTGACAATCTTCTGCCAAAAGCCCTTCCCAACTGGTTCCCTACTGAAGCCTTAAATGTAGCTCAATTTTTGTTAAGCTATTGCAAGCTGAAGAATGTAAGGTTTTGAACACTGTGCTGCAATAGATATTGCTGTTTTCTACACAAAGCTGAGGCAATGGTTCTGTCACATGCATTTTTTTCTTAGTTTTCGCTTCCAGTACGAAAAATCCCTGATGGCATATATTCCAGCTATCAAAAAATGATAGGATGTTACATCCAAACTCTTGAGAAAATTCTCTTGATAATGCTTTTTGGAGTAAATAAAAATCCATAGAAGATTAATTTTCTTTTTTCTTCTTATGACACAATTCACTTTATAGTACTGCTTTGGGGAAAAACAATTTATAAATAGGCATTGAGTGCCTTATCTTACATACTTTTAGGCAACACTGACACTATAAACGAGATTCATTTAATGTTGCTGTAGCTCCCTTTTTGGTTACTCTAGATTTCCTTGACAGTAATAGAGAAAAATAGATCCTTGTAAAGTGCAATTTCTCTCATCACAAAGCAGACATCTAAAATATATGAGCTGAATTGGGCAATCTAGACAAAAAGTTGTTATGGAGACCTTTATACATAAATACCTACATGTGATGAGGGTCAAACCATCACATGCAACTGATTCTGTTCTCAGGAACATGGTACTTCCTCTCCTTTTGCCATCTTTCTATCATTATTGTTTGCATTTATACTTCATTTTATGTGCAATCTAAAGGAAAGTCAGGTTTTCCAAAGACTAGAAAAATTTTGTTGCAGAGTGGTTTTTATATTGAATATGTCCCAGTGGTATGTAAATGAAATTTCTTCTGGGTATTTTAATCTCACTTCCACACTGGAAACTTTTTAATTATGTAAGGATCAAGATACATCTTTTCGTCTTTTCTATTTTTATTTACAAAAATAGTCTCGTTCAAACAGTAATTTTTATTTATACAAGATTCACATAATTTCTCCTTTTCAGAATAATCCTAGTTTGTATCATTGAAGAAAGGAATATCACTAACCTTTGATTCTGTTCCTTCAATGCTATTTTTCAAAAGCTGTTCTGTCATTTTCCCCAAAGTTTGCATACTGCCTTCTTTTTAAAATTGTTTCTATATATATTTTTTAGATTTAGAATAACCATTTTTAAAATTCTGTAATGTATTATAAGTTAATGGATGTAATAATCAAGGAACCCATACCTTCTACATAAAATAGTCTGACAGCAGAATCAGAAGAATGGTGCTTACAGTATGAACAGAAGGTTCACATCTCTCTAATCATTACTTGTTAAATCAGCAAGACACAGAGTAAAGGTTACAACCACCAGTACGTCATCCAAATTACCAATGAAGCCATGAGTCCCAGAGAAATTTTATCTTTTCTGCCCACACATGGTCTTGAATAAATCTTTCATTCTTTTAATGGGGCCATAAATTGAAAAAAAGCTTGAGAGTTTTGAGTCTAAAGTCAAGGGTTATGAAAAACCTTGAAAGCCCCCACCATTCCTACTTTAAGAAGCAGAAATTATCCTCTGAGGAGCAAACTCCCAGTAGTATTAATTCTATTTTTCTGATTTATAGTCTTTATAATTGCATTCACCTTTTTTTTTTTTTTTTTTTTTTTTGCTGAAATACTATAGAATATAGCTTCTCTAGTATTGTGACTGTATCCAAAGCATCTTTAGGTGTTTTAGGACTTCACACATTCTATCTTTGGTTTAATGTCTTATACAATTATGTATGACAAAGTAACAGAAGGAGATAGGTGACATATAAAAGTTGAAAAGTAAAGCTGACATGCAAATCTATGCTTTGAATCACTGTAAATGTCTGTCCTACATCACTCATTGACATCTGTTCCTTGTGTAGCTGATTCCATAAGGTAAAAGCAGATATTGCTGACACTTCAGTACTGAATTCAGGCTTTCTTTCTTATTTCATCTCATAGCTCTATGTCACTGTAACAAAAATACTCCTATAATTCTTCTGTTGAAGGACTGATGTGGTCTACCATCTTTCATTATTCAATGCCACACAAATTTAATTCACATTTTTGTATAGACTCAGAACATTAATTTACATTAGCACTGCCCATGCTTCACTATGGAATAGAAGAGTTCTACCTGCAGTGCTGTAAATCTAGCAGCCCTTGTCACTAATCCTGAAACATCTCAAAGCAGAATGAATTTACTGATTATTAAAGGGGCAGCTTGCAGAGTTATACCTCCACCTTTTCCTGCTTCTGCATTACACTTTTAAGAAGTAATTAAATGAGGCAAATATAATATATTTCTCATCCTCTCAGATACCAGAAAAATACATCAGCTGATGTTCTGGATACTATTACCAACATTCAGCCTAAAGAAAGTGGTGGAGGATCTGGAGAAACTCGTGAAGCAGTTGTTTATCGTACAGCTGAAGACATGCTGGAGAAACTTCCTCCAGATTACGTACCTCATGAGGCAAGCTAATCTTAGTCTTGTTTTACTGTTCTCTCTGTTGAGTTTTCACACTACACATTCCAAAAAAGAAACACCAAATTGTACAAATGATAATATAAATAGCAGCAGATTAAAGTATGGAACCAACACCCTTATTGCTACCAGCATGAATTGGAATGAAGATTTTTTATCTCAAATCAAGACATCCAACAATTGGCCATGGAGATATGCTAGGAAGACTATGCTTGGACTTCCAAAGCTACTTGTGAAAACAGAAAATAATCAGTATCGACATTTTGTGATAGAAGTCTCCTGGGTGGTCTGGGTGAAGTCCTGTTCTAGCAAAATCACGAGTAACTGGGTAGTATCATACAAAAAGTAAAAACTGCAGCAGTTTTAAGGGGATAAATGTTAGTTGAACAAGATACAAATCTAATATTTACTTCGGTGAACACATAGAAAGTTAATATGTTGCATATTAAACGGCATTTCAACAATTTAGACTTAACTAAATTCCTTCTATTCTTTTATAATTTAGGTAAAGGCTCGTTTAGTTAAAATGGGAGCACTCAACTCTATGAATATTTTTCTCCGTCAAGAAATCGACCGCATGCAGAAGGTGATCACAGTTGTCCGCAGCAGTCTGAACGATCTGAAACTCGCCATAGAAGGAACCATTGTTATGAGTGAGGCAAGTAAATACTACTTCTACATATGGAACACTGTGCTTTAAACTCTTAAATTGATTTACTTGCTTTGAATATTATTTAATTCTTTCAGAATTTAAGAGATGCACTTGATAACATGTATGATGCTCGAATCCCTCAAGTATGGAGAAGAGTATCTTGGGAGTCTTCCACACTTGGCTTCTGGTTTACTGAACTTTTGGAGAGAAATGCTCAATTATCTAATTGGATATTTCAAGGAAGACCAAAGGTGTTTTGGATAACTGGATTCTTTAATCCACAAGGTAAGATTACTGAAAAGTCTTGAGTAGATTACTGAATAGTAATTTAATGTTATACTGCCAGAGCGTGCCACAGAAGCCAACATGAAAAATGTTGGAAAGGTCCCTTTCAACCCAAACCATTATATGTGATTCTATAGCTCTCTGATCTTTTAGTCTGACCCAAAAAAAGCAGTTTTTATATTACAAGAAGGAAAATGTATGTTTAATAAATAAAATAATTTATCTTGCCAACATATTTTAGCATTATAATATAGAACTTCTAAAGAAAATATATTTAATGATAATGATACAGCTTTTAAAGAAAACACTGTTTTCCTCTGGTTTGAAACTGTTTAACTCATTCCAAACTGTAAACTACCAGTATGGAAGAGCTTTAATCTATAGCAAGATGTTACAGTAGCAATAAAATCACTTCTTGCAGTACAGTAAGAGCAACCACTCATTAGAACAACCTCATCAGGGATATGGTAGAGTCCCCATTTCTGGAGGTTTTCAAGATGTAATTGGACAGTGCTAGATAATCTTATCTAGTCTTCCCTTTCCCATGAAAGGTTGGACCAGGTGAACTTCCCATTTCTCTTCCAACGTGGGCTGTTCTATGATTCTATGAATGTGCAATTGTCCCAGATTTATAGCAGTTATTTGTCTTTCACAGAGAATCATCAAAATGTAGTTTTACTGTGTATCCATTTCACAGGTTATGTAATGAACAGTTTCTTCAAATTCACCATAGATATGCTGTGAAGTACAAGTAAACATTATCTACCATTATCTGTTATAGCTTGATATTTTTACCATTTAGAGGAAAGAAGAAAAAAAACAAATTTTAACCATTTCCATGAGTAAAAAACCCCATTACTTACGAGGTGTGTGTTCCTAGGAGAATCTCCTTCAGCCTACACTACCACCCATACAAAATCCTCATAAGAAACCTCTGTGTGACAGCTATTAGGTTCTGTTTTTTGCTTTTTTAAAATTAGAATTAACCTCTGAATTTCTGAATTTTATATGAGTTACCTTTGCTTTGTGATGCTTCTGTTCTTACCGGCCTTCCAACTGCCAGAACTGTAAAAAGTTCTAATACCAATATCTATTTTAGAGTAGCTTTCAGAAACAGCTGAGGTGCCTGGAGTACATCCAATTTATTATTAAAAGATGGTATTGAGATGCCAGTAAAAACATCACTCCATCTGTATCCTAAATGGCACAGCTGATAAGCATGCTGATCTCTGGTGACTCAAGAGCAGCACTCACAGTGGTGTAAAAGAAGATAATGGATCACATTCCTTTGACAAACGAAAACATTTAGCCTAATAGGCAACAAACCTGAAATACAGATGGTCTTGAACTTTATTATTGCTTCAACCTCTGTGTGAAAAAAAAAAAAGCCCAAAAATAGTCCTGCAGCTAGAGAGAGGTTTGCTAAGTGCAAAAAGTGTGCTTGTGGGTAGGGGTGAGGTGAGTATATTTGTGATATCACACTATATTTGTAATATTGCTCACCAGGAAATTCACTATTAAGTTTGCAGTTCTCTATGTTAATTTCTCTTCATCTTGATCTCTATGACTCTCAGTTGCAAGCAGTTATTCATCTCATAGCTTAAAATAGCAGATATTGAGCTCTTGATGACTTCATTGTTACCTTCTGACACACACAGAAACAACCAGATATTTGGTACTAGTGTTTCTGTTTCTGTTTCTTTTTCCTTTATAACATATTTAAACCTTTTTGCTGCTCAGTCACCTGTGCTTAAACTATTCAGCCTTTTGCATCTCAAATACTACTAATTTCAAACTTCTGTAAAGTCTGTTCAAACCTCAAAAAATCACCTAACTTGCTATTCAGTTATGTCATCCTCTACCTAAATTTCTGCCTGACACCCTTTTTCCCCCTAACAAAAAATGCATTTTTCATACTTCATAGGCACTGCATTGACTAGATTCCCCACATTCACATAGTTATTTTATTATCCTATCAGATACATATTTTCTGTTTTCATCAATGAAATTCATTCCACTTCTTTCGTTTAAAACACCCCCACCTTTTAGCTAAGTTGCCTTTACATAAACATCTGCTCACACAGTGGATAACTTGTTTGCCGTGAAATTCTTTCTTGAAAGACACCTTTATCATGGATCCTGTAGTTAATTGCCTTATGATTATTTATAAGTCAGTGTCCTGACCAAATATTTCTTAATAGAGTAATTTAACAGAAGAAAAAAAGTCCATACCATTTAAAAATATTTTTCTTAGTGTAATACATGCTTACACCACTTTTGTCACTTGTTCCTGTTTTGGTCCCAAAGCAAAGTTTGCTATCATTAGTCAGGATGCTCTTTTTCAATACAACTCTGATTATCTGTCTATAAGTTCAGTTCAGAACCATGCTAATAACTGAGAAAGATTTTTATATCATCATGTGAGATAAATACTAAATACCTGGCTTAATTCCTCAAGGGTTCCTGACAGCAATGAAACAAGAAGCAACTCGAGCACATAAAGACTGGGCTTTAGATAAAGTTACAGTGCATAATGACGTGCTAAAGCTAACCAGAGAAGAAATCATATTACCTCCTTCTGTATGTATGACATGCATTTCAGTATTAATTTTGGCATTTAGTTTCTATTATGCATCATTGAGAAATTTTGGATTGATAGAGGAAAAGGTTATTACTCTCTTCACCTTAATGTTTTTGCTCAGTATAGAAGCTAAATACTAAGTATGAAGATTTTAATTAAGTTAGAAAAATATTTAGTTAAAAGAACTGCTTCATTGTACCACCTGTTAATTTTTGGAATTTATAGTAAACTTTACATGAAACTTTGTAGTATATAGACTTTATTAAACAACTTTTGTTGCCTTCCATTTCAGTAGCATTATCTTCTGAAAAAAGATTATTGTTTAAAATGAAATAGTTTGAGGATACTCAATGTCAGATATTTTTTACTAGAAAACATATACTTTTAATGGTTTAAGAAAATTATTATGCTTCATATGTTGTGATGTATCTGCTTACTCTTGACACAGGAAGGAGTATATATCTATGGGCTCTACTTGGAGGGTGCAGGCTGGGACAAACGAAGAAGCGTACTCATCGAGTCTACACCAAAGATTCTTTTTGTCCAGCTGCCTGTGCTCCACATGTATGCTGTTGATTCAACCAAACCTAGGGATCCCAGGCTTTACGTTTGTCCTCTTTACAAGAAGCCCAAGAGGACAGATTTGAACTTTATTACAGAGGTATTTTTAAAGACAGGAAAGTCTCCAGACCACTGGATTCTGAGAGGAGTGGCTCTTCTCTGTGACATCAAGTAAGCTGCTTTTCCTGCTGTGGCAGAAGAGAAATATGTGGCACACGTAACAAATTAAATGTGTAATTCTTCTACTGCTCTTTATTTGCAGGCTACTTGTCATTATACTAGAAACTGCATTTCAGTCTTGGCTTACTGATTTTTTTCTCTGCTTTCAGGAAATTCAGTTTGCCTTGGCTGTTGGTTGATAAAGTAAATCTTTCCAAATAAGTTCATTGCTTGTAGTTTTTGAAGTATGCATTATATTACTTTAAATGGCTATTTGCTTTAATAATGTCAAATAAAATGCTATTAAACCTTAAAAAACTAAAAACTTTGCTTTTTTACTTTCTTTCACATGTACAACTTTTAGCTTGTGTTTCAGTGACATATGATGACAATAAAATTTAAAATCTCTTAGATACAAATCTAAATTCCTATTTCTGCATGATGCACACCTTATTTTCTGTGAGTATGCAGGGAAGTATACAGCAGAAAAATAGATTTGATCCATATTTTTTGCTTGGGCTTTCTCAGAACTCACTTGTTCTTGTTAAATTATCTAGATTAAGCAAAATTCACCAGAAATGTTTGTGTCTGGAATATCTGACAGAGATCAATATGTTTTCTGTCCAGTTTAGCTGTGTGGGAACAGAAATAGAAAAGTTCCAACTACTAAATATAAATAATTAGAGAACCAGATTATTTACAAGTATAATTATTTTTTCTGCCTTTCCTTGTGGCTCTAAAGTGTGGGTTGCAATCCTTGAAATGACTCTCACAGCATTATTCTGTGATGATACTAAGGAATATCCTAACCATGAGTTTTCCAGACATAATTAGTATTAAGCTAATTCTATTAATTAAATACTAAACAAGATAAGCAGTCTAAACTATCTGTTTAATAATCTCCAAAATGTTTCTTCCTTCAGAACCTTTATTTGGCAACACAATTTTTCATTTACACCCCATGACTGTTTTTCCTTTTGCCATTCAAGAGTGTTCAAATGCATCTGCTGTGGCAAAGTGCAGCTATTACTTGGCAAAGTCCTGGGCATCTGCTGAGATGATAAAAGGCCCTTCCTCCTGCTGGAGTCCTATGGTTTTCTGTTGGAGGTCACCATCCCAGGATATCCTCTTGCAGAAAGTCCATGGCATACAGGAAATAATAATACACAGACACAACATCATGAGCAGATTAACAAAAAAGTGACATCTCCAAATGCAATTAAGTAAAACATATTTTCTCTCTCCTCTATAGATTTACTTTGATTCAAATACAAGAAACTTGTTGGTGTTGGGTCACTTTTACGGTTTTTATGTAGTTTTAGAAGTTGTACCACAGAACTACATCTGCAAAAAATGAAAAAAAAAATCTGAGTTTGCAATTGTGGAAGATTTTTTCCCCAAGTAATCACAATATTGATGATAGAAGTTGTGGTGGGTTGACCAGCAGCTAAGTACCCAGAGGCTTGTCCTGCCCTGGCCTGGCCAAGAAGAATGGGGCAAAGAATTGCAAGATCAGAAGCAGAATGCAAGAAACTGCAAGATCAGAAAGGAGGCCAAGATGAAGACAGTTTAATAAGTGAAGCAAAGCTGCACACACAAGAAAACTGAATTAAGGAATTTATTTACTGCTTCCCACTGGCAGGCAGATGTTTAGCCACTTTCTGGGAAGAGCCCTAGCACATATAATGGTTACTTGGTAAGACAGATTCAATGAGAACAAATGTCCCTTATCCTACTCCTTTCCTGAAGTCTTCAGTGCTGAACATGACACCCTGTTTATGGAATATCCCTTTGGACAGTTTGGGACAGTTGCCCTGGCTTTATCCCCTCCAATGTTCTTGCACACATCCACTATACTCACTGCAGGGGCAGAGGGGAAAAGAGTTCATATCCAAAAACCAGCACAACAACTATATGTATTCATTCCTACAAGTTTGGTTTTGTTTGTTCGTGGTCTAGCCTTTCAGCTTAATTACAATGGAGAAAGAGTGTGTAACCTTGAATGCCTCCACTGGTGGAAGATGTGAACTGACACATTTTCAAGCGAAAGCCTGTACAGGAAATAGCAGGGAAAGTACAAATTAATGTGCTGAGTTACACTGAAGATGATTTTATTCTCCATCCAAGAATAGAGATGAATAATATATTGTTTTCTCAGCCATATCAGATATTGCATCAGATTCTTGAGATCATCTCTTTTTTGTTTGTCCAATCCCCATTTCCCACCTTCTCTAAGCCTAGGGGTTTGTTCCGTTCTCTTTCCTCACTACCATGCATCAGCTCACTACTTTCAGGTTACAGTGAATGTTAATTTTCATAGAGCTTTCCAGTTAATTTATGGAAATAATCTGGCAGCAACAATCTACTATGCATTCAGAAGACTATTTTTTTTTCCTCTACATGCTCCAAGAATATTTATGAAATATTTTCATGTCCTGGTCATATGCGGAGTAGTAGTATTCTTACACCTAATTTGTTTACAGTCAGCTCTTCAAACATCTAAAGAGGTGCAGTTAATTACTTGAACCACAAGTCATTCCTCCCAGCTGTCATAATCTATAGGAATTCAAGATCTCAGTTCAAAACTTTTCACTCTCAGGAATCCTCTATTCCTCCAGGATATTGTAATAAGCATTCAAATTCCTAAATTAACTCTAACACTCTTTGTTTTGTTTTGTTTTTTTTTTAAACTAACTAAACAAAGTTACTCCCTGAACTTTTTAACTCTCATTTGCCATTCAAGTTACTGCTGTTTAAGTTGAGAGACATATTGTGGAGCCTAAACTGACAAAGAAAGGAACACCATGTCAGCAAAACACAAATATTTGACAGATGATCAAGAGAAGAAAATTAATTACTCTGTGAGAGAAGACCTAACTCATAAAGGTTTTTTTTTGAGAATGTGAAGAAGGACACGTCCAGAATTGGCTTAGAGAGTGCATTCACAGTGTGCATTTTTTCTTTCCTCCCTTGGTGTCACCCAGAAGAATTTCCTGCCCTTTTACTCTGATTTTCAGAGGTAATCCAAGCCAGTGAGACAAAGAAAGGCACTTATACTCTTTTTTCTGCTGCTTTAGAGTGGACACCTTAATTGGGAACCATTGATCTGCTGGTACCTCAAGACACTCACTTTTCACAGAACTTTTCTTCTTGGGTGATGATTCATGAGAAGCCTGGAGCTTGGCTTGTGATGAGGTTTCATGTGACAGTGGCTAAGAATTAACAGAAACCATGGAAATGAGCTTGCAATTGGCAGGAAGGGGAGGATTTATTTTCTGGCCAGGTTTCTAAATCTCACAAGACCACTGACTGGAATAAGCTTGTTCCAAGAAGGTAACACTTCAGCTAAATTTTAACTTAAATGATTTAATCATTTAACTTGAATGATTTGTTAATTCCATAGAATCGTTTTCTTCATCTACACCCTCTGTTTCTGCCTCTGGATTCTGGTCAGCTGTAAGCAAAATTTGTTTGGACTATTCATAGTTTAGGCCAACACCCCACTGTTTTCTTGTTCAGTAACCTCATTCACTGACCATATCTATTCTCAATATTTAAACTAATACATTATTTTTGATAGTCTGGAAGAACATCTGGCAGCAGTATATAAGTGTGTTTCTGTTGACACAAATACTGGAAATCAAATGTATGGAATGTGCAAGCTGCTGTTTTAAGTATATTGATGGTTCTGCTAATTTTGGAATATTTGAGTGTAACTGCATTGCTGTGACAAATCTCTCATTCAGATTTTTTCAGAAGCCACTGCTGTTATTTATACTCCTATACATGACAAATACTTCACCAAACTTTGTAGGTTTGGTGCCTATATCTGCATCACACAAGCAGGATATTCCTAAAGTGAGTCTAGTTTTATAAAAGCCAAAATCCCATGTCTTTTCCAGTGATTAGCACTGCCTTCAGAGCACCAAGAGCTATGCATACATTAAGCCTTAGAAATTCAGGAAAACTATTTTTTTAACTTAGCAATGGTCCATGATAAAGATCAAATCCAGAAAAAGACTTTGAAACTAGAAATACCTTGTGATTTTTATATAGCAGATATTAGCAAGGGTAAATAAGGCATGGCTAACATTTCTGACTCATTTCTATGTCTCTCTATTTCCATTACAATTTCTAATTTATTTGATATAACTATATGCTGATAACATCATTGGGGACATCAGAACAGTCTCTGACTTACTGCATGGACTATTTAATAAAGGAGTGACTCAACCAAGGTATGTATTAGTTAGATGACAAGTAATTAAGGAATATCCAGGAATACAAGATCCAACTTATCCAATTTCCACTATCTTCACATTCCCAGGTGTTAAAAAGGATTAGTGATTGCATTACACCAGTTAAAAACTTAATTTTTAGTACTTTAATTCTTGTTGTTTGATCTTAAAATTTGCCTTATATTTTTGTATCCTTTCTTATGAAGCAAGATACTCTTCACACTATTCCTGTGAGATTTAGTCTTTATCAAAATTATTTTAGCATTTTTCATAAATAATGAGATCTCATCCAAAATTCATCCTTAATATCAGTTCCATCATTTGCTTTAATTAACATACAGTTATCAGTATTTTCCACCTAACTCCCCTTCAGCTCCAGGGAGATCTGATTTCACCTTCTGAATATTAGGAAAACACTACCTTTTATTATTTCCAGGACAAAATGACACACCTAAAGTCAAAGAATTTCTTCTCTGCCTCTTTGCCTTTTCCCTTACCCCTGTGACTCCTGGCCTTCCCTTGTGGATCTGCAACTTCAAATGTCTCAGTACCAATAGGCTGACTCCTTCAATTCACCTTATGCTTCATTTTCCCAAGCAATCATGGCAGGAATAACAAGTAAACTGTCTACAGCTTCCTGCATATATTCACTACTCAGTAGTTTCTCCTACCAGTGTTTACAAGTTTATGTTTGATATTCAGGTTAGTCAAGTGGTTGTACAAGAGTTTTGCTGATTGAAACCCCAAATATCAATTTCTCAAAGTCTGCTGGCTAATCACCAAAGTGAGATTTCTGTGAACAGCCACTCATTTGCCTTTCAGACACAGAAATTCAGAAAGCTGTGTTCAACCTTTGTCCCTGCACCTTCAGATGACCTGTGAGCAGGCAGCTGGATAGCAGAAATGAAGGATGGTTAGGGTCCCCCTCTCTTTTTAGGGGGATGTTTATGATGTGACAGGTAACAGCCTCAAAGACATTGTGATCAGCAATTTGTGATCTCCTTCTCACTGAGCACAAAAAGTCAAAATACTCTTAACCTAAATGGCCATGTAAATGGAAATGAAAGCCATTAAACCTGAATAATTACAATCTAGAGAATTTTATCTAAAGAGCACCCTTCTCTATCTCTTCAGTCACAGCCATGGTAACACATGGGAAATCCAAAAAACAGGTTCCCAATTTCACTCATTCATGGGGGGAATATTTTGATAGGACATGCTAGACCATAAATTTTTATTTCTCAAGAGACACATCCTGTCCCTCTTCAAAGGACATTTTTCTCAAAAATCCATTAGATACTGCAGACAAGCAACTAAATGCTTGTCTACACATTTGGGGAGCATTTTACTGAGGGGACACAGGTCGTACCTATGAGGCATCTAGCAGTAGAGTAGATAGAAGTCCTCTGTCTCTTTGGAAAAGATCAGTATTAGATCATTGCAGAAGATGTTCAAGACAGTCTTTTCCTTCTCTACTGAGGTTTCCCTTAGTGGGAAAACATTGAATGGAGGCATTTCTAAATAATTTTCTCACAGAAAAAAAAGCTACCACAAAGGGAGATGGGAGAGTAATATTTCAGTCAATTTTACATAATAAAGAATAAGAAGACTTATAGTTTCTTTCTTTGTTCTGTGGCTCATTGCTTCCCAATTTCTTGTAAAAAATGAGGAGAGAATTTGAATTCTTTGCTGAGAATTTCTTACCATTATTTGTTCATCCTAGAAGCCTTCGTAGTCCAAAACACAATTCTTAACAAAGCTTTTTGAACAGAGGTTTTTAATACGGAAATTTTGAATAGGAGTCAGGGTGTTTTGGTAAGAAATTCAAACCGTACTAAAAAAGTTATTTTCTATTATATTACAAGACTACAACTAGCTTTAACATTTCTAATTCTATAATTCCAAGACTTAAATATAGGAATGACTGGATCATATTCACAAATTGACACAGTCATATGAATTCTTTAACAACATTTTAAGGAAAATATTTAAATCAATTTCTTCTTTATAAGACAGAGAATTGTATTGTATTGAAATTAAATACCTATCTAAATCATTCCCTCCATACAATCATTACGCAGAATAAAATCCACAAAGCAGCCAGACTCCATACAAACTTCAGTACATTATGTAGTTTAAAAAACTCAAGTTAAAAAAAAAAAATTATATTTGCAGTCATTTCTTTGCAGTCATCAAGACACATATAGCCCAAAGTGTACAAGCCATACTGTCTGACAGCTGAAAAATGGAGTTGTCCATTACCTACAACCACACCCTTATGTCTGGAAAACAAGTGAGCAACAGACTATGTTCATTCATCCTGAGTGCATCTACAATGATGGAAAGCTGGTTGATTTGGACACCAGCATTCCCAGAGCAATTCCCAGCCCTGCACAGCCACCACGAGATATTTCATGATCTGAGCACATTGTCCTATGTGTAGGCAGGTAACATAAGTAACAGAACAATTAGTACTTAAAAGCACTAAATTAAAATTACTGAGATTTAATGCAAAATGTGTATTATGGTCAGCAACCAGAAGAAATTCTCCTGTTTCCTAATGCCCTTTAAAAACATTTAGAACTTTTTTTACATTAATCTTTTACATAAGTATTTGCAGTAGTCATGTTATGATTCAAAATAAGGTAATTTTAAGTTTTACTGAGAAGTATAAATTAACCCAGAGTTCAGATTTCAAGGTGTAATTCATGTAATTTAGTATTTTCAGAGATATTGAATATATATAGCTCCAAGACTAGATGTTCTTTCTAAACACCAATGTGCTGTAATTGTGATTGTGGTTTATATGTTTGTAACTCTCATTGACATAATCCTGCTCAGAGACACCTTTTTCCTTTTCCCAGGAGGCCCACAGAAGGATTCCACTTAGATAAACTTTTAGTTAAGAAGGCATCCATATGAGTTTCAGCTCCACAAACACCATTCAAATTCAATGATTCAACACTGAAATTCTTCTTTTTCATTTCCTAAGCACATATTTCAAATTTTTAAGTGATTTATTTGAGTTACTTCATAGGTGCTTTTTCTCAGCTCAGACACTTTAGCCTTTATTGATCTTGGAATGATCTTTACTGACAGTTCCTAAGCATAGTAGAGAAAAAAATGAGGCAAAGCACATTCACTGCTGCAGCTCACTAGAGGTGTAAAACACAGCAGCAAATGGCCCTTGCCTTTCAGGCACTTGGGCAACACTTGTACAGCCACTGTACAGGGCAGCCACCCCCTCCAGTTTTCATTTAAATCCCGAGTCTAGGAAAACACTTAATTCTCCAAATGTCAGCAACCCTGTACCCTGCAACTTTATATACACGTGTGCAAGATGGAAAGGAATAAAATTCCACTAAGAGTTCAGATCTATTTGCACTGAGATCCAGGAGTATATCTCTATCCCAAACAAAGTTAGTATGAAGGATGATGGTTATAAAAACTAGTAGTTACAGTCATGGAGAAGCACGAAGTGCATAACTTGCAATTAAAACTGATAACATTCCTTAGGATACTGCCTATGGCAGCCTAGGAAAATGTCTGCTACCCAGCAAATGTCACAGCAGAAAGACACAATTTTTCTGTGACACAGATTTTTCCTTTGAGAAAGTTTCAGAGACAAAGAATTCAGTCTCAAGGGACATGGATTTTACTTTCTGCATATAGGAGTCCAGTGGTGGTAATTTTCAAATAGCAAAGAGCCCAAACCCTTGAGAAGTCTTTGTGTATTGCCTGCAGTTATGTTCATGCCATCTCCACAGAAAGGGATTATCATGGGAGATTATTGAAAGAGACATTGGACTTTTTCAAAATGCAGTTTTGTCCTCAAAACACAGTCAATTGCATTAAGAATGCTTTAATGGTCACAGAAGGACAGTAATCCCTGTGTTGCAGTGTAACTGCAAGGCAGCACCTCCTTAATACATGAGAGGTCTGGTCCAGATGGAAAGTAAGGGAACAAGAGAGAAGTTACAAAGTCCTGCATTTTAAGTACTATCTGCAGTCCCTCAGCTACAGAAAAAGAAGTGCTTGCCTCAACAAACAAAATCCTGAAGTTGAACAAAGCTTCATCAGCTCATTGTATTGTATTTTTCAAACTAAAAGGATCCCAGCTCCTTTCAAATTTGGATAGTGTAATTTCAATGATTCACTTACCTTCAAAGTGTTCTTTTCTTGCATAATCACTGACAAAAGATCAAGTTAAATTTTAACATTATTAAAAACATGAATAAATATAACAAAAATCCAACAGACCTGGGTTTGAGAGACAACTTTCAACAGCATTTCCCCACAAAAAAAGATTTGAATTTATTGAGTAAATACTTTTCCACCTCTAGGAAAATGACCTGTCTTTTAATACAGTCATTTCAGTCAACAGGTTTTTTTAGTCTTGTGATAATAGCTTCTCAATGTGTGCAGTGAAAATGTACCTGTTCAGAGTTTACTCTGATCTACTTTGGTTTTTTTCTCTATTCATACAGATAGCACTACTCTATGTGTTTCGTTAAGAATATGAAAATTTGGCAAGAAAACAAACTCCCTTGTGCCCCAGCAGGTCCTCAGAGATTAGAGGGTCTGAGTGTAGCTGGGATTGATTTCTGATTATTATCACCTTGGCCCTAAGTCTGGTCATGTTCAGTAGGAACTTCCACGAGCACAGATTTGCAGTTTCAAGCCTGTAGGTCTGGTTGTGGTGAATAGGAACTTGTGCAATCACAGATCCATGAATAGTGTGGTTTAGTGAAGCAACAGAAATACAGATTCAGAATTGAGGTTGATAAATTAATTTGATGCAATAGAGATATAATAGTAACAAAAATAATAAGTATGTGTAGAAGCTTACCAAAAAAGGCATCCTTGCTTGGGAGGAGGGAAGAGAGAAAAAGAGAGTAGCCCATCAATGGTCTCTAAGGTCCTTGTGGGTCCTCTTCCTAACCAGCTGATGTTTCTACCCTGCTTGTACACAGCCCAGTCTTGTACCCCTTCTCCTTCTGTATATCATATCTAAGGGGGGAATTGAGAATTACAGTCATGTATGCAGCAGCATGTACTTCACTGAGCTTATTAGCACATGCAGAGTTTGCCTGTTAATATTTAAATGTCCCTTAATTAAGGCAAGAGTGGGTTTTCTGGCCATGGTGCCCTTCAGAGTTCTGGTTATATAACTTTTCTCTGTTCTGTGCATTCTTTGGAGCCTAAACAGAACCATCCAATCTCTACAGCACCTGCTCCTTCAGCCAACTCACCCTTTGTTGACATCAGCCACGCACATCTCCATCCACAGGACAGTGGAGGGTCCACAGTGTAGGCTGTGATAGTTAAGCCTCAGTCTTTGCCTGGCTGCTTGGTCATCATCCCCTGGTATGATGTCATCATGCTTGGATTATTTCTGGGAAGCAGAAATACTTCTCCAAAGTATAATTCCTGCTTCCAACAGGATATATGTCACCATCATAGCCCTGATGACACTTTTCAATGGAGGCATCAGTCTACTAAGGTCTGGCAAAGTCAGCTGGCCCTCTGCTGCACACAGGTACTGGGAATCATCTTGGGAGCAGAAGTCTTAACTGGAAAACTTAATTAATAAGCCTGGTGCAGAAACAAGAGAGCAGTAGAGACCAGAATGTGAAAGAGGTGCACCATGCTAAGGCTGGTGGTGCTATCCAGGCAAAAGAGGTTTCTTTATTTAAAGGTTTCTGTTGCTTGGCTTGGAGGTAGTAATTTTTTTTTTTTTTTTTCCTAATCTTTATTTTCTCTCATTTTAAAGAAGTTGAAGGAAATATCTTTTCAACCTTCAGTTAACCAAACCACCATGGCAGATTCTTTCTGTCTGGAGTTAGCTGTTGAGATATAAGCGCTGCCCTGGAAATTCACACTCAGGAATGCCATGACTTGATGATCTCACAGCATCGATGCTCTAACTAGTTACATTTCCAAAGCATCAGACTGATGCTGTGTTGTATTTGAAATTAATACACATAATTAATATTTCACCTATTAACTTGTTTATATTCTAGCTGCATCTAACTGACCAATGTGAAGTATTTTCCTCACTTCCTGGTTCAATTTTGAGCTTTCCTTCTAGCTCTGATGGCTTTCTTCCAGTCTGTGGTGTAGAATGTCACCAAATATAGGTGCTCCAGGGCAGGTTTAGTTCTACCAGTCAGTGCAAAGTGAATAAATAAGAACAGTAATATGAATCTAGCACAAAGCAGATTCAGAGCCTTCTTTTGCTATGAAAATAAGTATTCTAAATCATCCAGATTTACACATCATACTACTGCCGGGACTGACCTGTGCCCCGTCTTCAACTTAGAAACGAAGGTCTGCGAAAGAGCTGCGTGCAGCTCTGCAAATTCAGGTTATAAATGGATAATTGCATTCACTATTATTAAACCTAATAAAACCTGGACGTCACGAACAGCATGAAGGTCACCAAAATGCCCAAGCCTGAACAGATTCAGAGTAAAATAAAAGAAGTTGAAAAGGTGGGGGACGGGCTCGCAGAGGCGCTGCCTCCACTTTTTTCTTTCCCTTCCCCTCCCGACACAACCCCGTGCGCTGCCGCCTCCGACGCCCGCCCGTCCGCCCGCGGAGCGACCGCCACCGGCGGCTGCTCATCTCCGCCGGGCGGGGCCGGGCCGGGCCGGGCCGGGCTGTACCTGGGCCGGCCCCTCCCCGCCTCCTCCGCCGATACTAAAGCGGCCGCCGGAGCTCCGGGCGCGGCTGCTGCCGCTCCGCTCCGCCGGTGCCGCTCCGCCCGGTGCCGCTCCGCCGTGCGCGCTGCGGAGCCTCCGCGGGGAGCGGAGCCCGAGCCTGGCCGGGCCCCCGCGCATGGGGGCCGCCCCCGGACATGCCCTCGTCGCCGCTCGGCTTGGCCGTGCTGCTGCTGGCGGCCGCGGGAAGGTCGCTCCCGGTGAGGCGGGTGAGTGCCTGCGCGCTGCCCCGCGGTGCGGGATCCCTCGGGGCATCCCCCGGGCTGCGGGCGCGCCCCGGACAGAAGTCACAAGTTTTAAAGCCGTCACTTTTTGGGCGCCCCGCCAGCACTTGCAGGGACGGCGGGGATGGAGCGCCGGGAATTGTCCGTGCGTGGGTCCCGCCGCGGGTCTCGGCGGGCGGGCGTGGGCTCGGGGCGAGCGGGGTGGGGGGAAAGGAGCGGACACGCTGCTGCTGCGGGGACATTGCCCTCGAGGTAGTGCTCCCACAGGAAATAACACGCGTGTCTGTAATGGCAAACAAACGGAGTGCCGTGGGAAAACCAGAGCAGGGCTCTGGGGATTGTAGGGTCGGCTGTGACACAGCGTTGAGGGTGGGAAAGCAAAATGTAATCTGTGTGTAGGGCAAGAGGAGGTGATGGGGGAAAGGGAAGGGGCCACGGAAGGGGTGATGGACAGAGAAGGCTGACTGTGGTTTGGTGACCTGGGGACAGAGAGGCAAGAGACAGTGATGGGGAGGGATGGAGCTTACAGCGTTGGGGTGGCAGCAGGAGGCTACTGCTGTAGGGAGAGCAAGGACAGACTCAAAGTTGGTGTTGTGGGCTGTAGAGGTCAAGGAAAGGACAGTGTATGTGATGATGGACCAAATACACTGTCCAGTTTCTTTCCAGTTGCTAAAAGCTTTTCGGGTTACAGATTTTTGCAATACAGCACTAAGAGGATCTGTTCATTGCCAAACTGAGCCTAAGCCTGTAGGGCTGTGTAACAAGTTGGGTTTTCTTGGTGGGTTTTACTTGCTGTCTACCTCAGACCCGTAGAGGTGCCCTAGGGAAAATTCTAATTAGGAAAATCGCTTCATTGTTAAGATGATCAGACACAAACAGGCGCCCCGAGAGGCTGGGGAGCTTCCATCTGTGGAGGTATTTGACAGGCTAAATCCCTGAGCTGCTTGAGCTTCAACTACACAGCAAACTGATAGTGGAGCTGCCAGAAGTAGAGAATCAAAGTGAAGTTCATTTCTGAGCCAGGGGATCTTCTTCACCTGGCTGAAGAACTGGGAGCAACTCAGAAGAAAGAGGCTTCCATGGCCTCAACACTAAAACTTTAGTCATGCAGTAAAACAAGTACTTTTATAGTCTTTTCTGACACTAGAGGGTCTTATCTGACAACTTCTCTAGAGCAGTGATTGTGCTTGTTGTGTGCTGAGAAACTGAATGAAATACTCTGCTCAGTCATAAGTGTACAAAAGTAAGACTTTGGCTATCTGAATTCTTTTCTTAGGTTCAGTTTAGAATAGTGTTAAAGGTGATATTTAAGGGAAACTGAAAATACTGCACAGGCACTAGTGGGTAGTAAAATCTGTGAAAGACAGGTGAGAGGAAGGCAGAATGATGTAATACAGTGTTGAAGGAAGAATAACTTTATTGGTGCTCTGACAAATTTGTTTTACTTTGACTTTCTCTCCCCTCACCTCCTCAAACAAATGAGGAAGGGAAGAGGAAGAAGAGAAGAAAGGAAAGCTGAGAATGTATGTGGAAGGAATAAAAATTTTAGTCTGGAGTTATCTGAGGTGGTGCCACTTACATGCCACGATCTTAAATGCAGGGTGATGGGTAATTCCTAGGTCTAGATCATCTGACAGCACTGAGGGTAGTGAAATGACCAAGAGTTGGTAGCACACGGCTGCATTGCAGAATCTCATTGCTAATGACAAGCTTGTGTCCTTTCACTGTTTGGCCTTGAGCAGTGATGCCCTACTGCTGAGAGAGCTGACAGGCAGCTGGCCACTGGTTCACTGCCATCCAGCCCTCTCTTGGATTTGGATTTCAGATCCTGCTTTCCTATGTAGTATTTTTGCTCAAAGGTTTGATAAAATAATCCCAAAGAAGTAGTTTAAATACCAATGAAGAGCAGAGAAGAGCTGTGCCACAGCTGATTTGGGGCATCCTGTTCTTCAAACTACCCCTGCTTTAGTTTCTGAGGCTAAATGGGAATAATAGAGGTGGTCTGGGTAGAAGTAGAAACAGATAAATTCCGTGGAAAGGCTATAGATATTTTGCTCTCCTCACCTCTTACTTCTGAAGTGCTCTGGTATGGGAATAGAAAAGCACACATGTAAATATCAACACTGAGTGTGGATGTGTGTATGTTACTGGTGCTCTCAGTTACTGTTCTGTTACTGAGGCTTATTTAGATACAGCAGCCAGCTGTTCTCCCGACCAACAGCATGACTTTGTTAGGTTGCAGGTGCTAGGGGCATGTATGGTTAGTTACTGCTACTTGCTCTCCCTTCCAAAGCCTGCCCTGGCCGCTTTCTAGTTCTGCATGCAGCATCTGCTTCTTCAACCGTGGGTGTATAGGATTGAGTATTTGTCTCCAGGAGGGCTAGTTTTGAATCCTGATAAGCTTTGAGGAGAAGATGCAGCGTGAGGATGGGTTTTAAAGGGGTTTAAATGCCTTGTTAGTCTGCTGTACTCTGCCCTTGATGGGAATAGAGGTCCCAAAATGTTTTCATGCCCCGGCCCAGGCTTGCAGGACCATGCCTGTTTTGACTTCTTGTCTTCTGTTACATGCCCTAATGCTGAGAAAACTGAACTATGGTTCTGACTACCACTGTCCTGCATATCTGTGTTCTTTAGAAGTCATTAGGGTGGGAAAATGACTGCAGATAGAACTTGTCTGAAAAACAGAAAGAGAAGTGAACCTGTAAGCTAGTGAGTCCTTGCAGAAGTGAGGATGGTGAGTTGAACTGCATCTTGGTTAACTGGATCTTCTGTAAAAATTCCACCATTACTAGATTGGCTGGAAGTTCTGAGTTACTCCTTTTCTCAATTTTCTGCTCCAAAAAGCTTCACAGAACTGGTTAGTTTTTGGTGTTTTTTTTTTTTTTTTTTTGGTTGTTTTTTTTTTTGTTGCCTGCACTCTGCAAATCCAAATGTGCTAGACAAGCATCAGCAGCACATATTGGCAGAAGTATAGAAGGCAGTGGAGGAAAGGGTGGACAAGGTCTGACACTGGGCCATCTTGCTCTAGTCATTATTCAAGGATACTTGGCTGGCTTCTAGGTAATGGGCTGCTTTCCCAGGAATATGGCCAGGCTCTTAAAAACGTAATATTTGTAGGCTGTTTAAGTTCATTACTATATTGTTATAGTGTAAAACTTAAATTAGGTGCTTGTATTATATAATTCAATGCAGATTAAATTGCTATCCCAAGTGGTTAAAACCTTTATGTCTTCATAATATAATGTGGGGATTTTTTTGTTTGCTTTGTTTAGAAAAAACTAACTTTCTGGAAACTTTAGAAAGCTAGTGACACTGTGTGTGTGCTGTAAAGCCAGATGGCCTAACGTGACAAACCTGATTATACAAATTAAAGATACTTGCTACAGTATCCCAAATGTAACTATATTGAGAGGGAGGTGGGAATGAGAGGTGACATTTCAGGCTTAAGTAACCTAGGACAAGGGCATGTAGTGACAGGACAAGGGGGAATGGCTTCAAACTGAAAGAGACTAGTTTTAGATTAGATGGTAGGAAGAAATGCTTTACTGTGATGGTATTGAGGCATTGGAACAGTCCCAGAGAAGTTGGGGATGCTCCATCCCTGTTAGTGTTCAAGGCCAAGCAGGATGGAGCTTTGAGCAGCCTGGTCTAGTAGAAGGTGTCCCTGCCCATGGCAGAGGGACTGTAACCAAGTGGTCTTTAAAATCTCTGCCAACCCATGGTTCTGTGATCTCCAAGGGCCAAAGGAAAGGATGTATTTCACACAACAGAACAATGACTTGGCCCTTGGCATCATTTAAAAGCTCTGGTGTCTGTTCTAGGAAAGTTTAAATTAGTGAAACGGTTCTTAAATCCTTCTCCCTATTTCTCTAGCTGTGAAACCACACCCCAAACTTGGGGACAGTCTGAGAGTTTGGACAAGAGTATTTGAGGGAAAGTGTAAACAGATACAGCTGGGCATGGAGGGACAGGTATTATGGCTGTACTAGCACACGTAGTGCTCCTTTGTGAAAAGAACTTGTATTTTCAAAGTGAGATGGAAGTGACAGAGCTTTGCAAAACTAAACCTCCTGCACTTGAAAGTTGTGACTCTATAGCTGAGGAAGTTCAGTGAAACTGGGCCTGATATACAGAGCATAAACAGTTGTCTGCCTTCTGTCAGATTTTTAAAGGTATTGTATCATATCCTGTTTCTGCATGCCTGTATAAATAGGGCTTTCATTTGCTGCATTGATTGATTGCCAGTTACTTGAGAGGACACACCAGGAGGAGCTGTTATCTCTGAAATCACAGGGCCTTCACTAGTTTTTAACTTGGAAATAATCCTTTTCAAAACTGATTGTTTCCTTCTGCAGTGCTGTAGGGAAATGAAAGCTGTTCCTGTCTTCTTTCATGATCAGCTTTTGCGTTTCTGTGATTAAACCAGTGTGTCCTGCCACCAAGGCTGCCTGCTCAAGTTTCCTTGTGCAGTACATCAGTTCTATTAGTTTATGTCTTAACAAAAGTGTACACAATAGCAGGTCTGTCTCTGTTTTGGAAAAAAATTGTCAGCCAAGTAGATAAAAGACCTTTTATTTAAGCTGTTTTCTTGTGAGTGAATTAAAACATCAGGCAGGAACTCATTTCATTAAATAAAACTTCCTAACCTAGCTACTGGAAAGAGACAGAGTTTATTGCTTGCATACAATGCTTCCCATTAGAAGAGGGGTAGGGTAAGTAGTATCTAAGGATCTCTAGCTTGCCAAATAGAAGGTAACTGCTTCAAATGTCATAGCTTCTTGTGCAGCAAATTTGAATTTATGAAGGGTGAAAAAAGTTTGGTGGTGGCTGAATACTGTTCTTTGATACTTTGTTCAGTGTTGGAAACTGGCATTTATGAATTTCAACCACACTGGGCTATGATTGCTGCATTCCAGTGATCCCTTGCCTTGATGTGAATGGGGAGGAGCTTAGGAAATACGTGCTGGTCTTCACAGGCAGGAGGACAATCTCCAGAAAAAGTTGCAGCAGCATCTGTGGTTTGTAAGCATAAACATGGAAAGCCCACTGCTTCCATTGCTGAAGGAATGCAGATGAGTCTAGTCTTACTTCCAGGGATATGGACACATGCAAAAGGAGACTCCCTGCAGATTTTTTGGGACTTCAGTTAGCCTTAAGGACAGTGTTCCAAGGATACAGTGCAGCACAACTTTGTGGAGGAAAACTTGATTACATTTCTACCACTTAACCTTTATGGTCTTGTCTTCCCAAAATAACAAACTGCTGCTGCCTCTGATGTACATGAATGAATCTATACAGGTTGCTTAAGTGTGGCCATGGTAATATGAACAGCTCTTTCCCAAATGTTTACATGGAACCTTGTGAGCAGCCCCTGCCCCAAGGTCGAATATGTCTTCTTAATAGTCTTCTAAGTACTGCAGTTATTGTATAGAGAAAACAGAGGCTTAATTTACTTGAATGAACATGCAAAAATATGGTAACTGTGTAGAGGAAATTGTAGTTTAGACATGTGAAAAAGGATGTTTCCTTCAGCTGGTCATTTTACTATGTTTTATTGCTGTTTCACCATAATTGATTGTTAATAGATTGCTGTCTTAGTGTAGTCTGGTATTGACTGCTATTTTTCTTGCAATTGACTCTGTTTCATTGTTAGTTTGCCTTCTTGCTGTCTTTCTCCTCAATTGTTTTATGCTGCTTTTAGAATTGCTGTATTTTTGTCTTGTGCTTGTCTGTTCATTGAGCTCATCTGCATTCACCCATTCTGTTCTTGTCTTGCCTCACTTGTTGTGCCTGTGCTCTGCCACTCTCCCAGTGCCCTCTTGGATAATTTCAGGCCAGTTTTTGAAACTTGCATTTTATTACTGATAGATACTGTTTTACCTGTGTGCTCTCTGCTGCACTGTAGGACATGTTCAGGAAAAGGAACCTGCTTACTTGTTGTGACCTGGAAGCAGCTAAGGAGTTGGGACCTTTGTAGAAGAACCTTTTTGCATATGTGAAGCTATGAATCCTTTGAGCACAACTTAGAAATTTGTGCCTCTCTTGGTCTTGCCTTTTTCCACTACCTTCTGGTTCTCTGGCTCCTTAGAGAACAAGTGAGCATGAGTTAGCTTGTCATCTGAATTTTGTTGTAATTGGGGCATATCTGGCCACCTCTTTCCATTCAGGCTAATTTTTCCCCTTTCCCTTCTGTAAAACTGCACTGCTTCTCTCCTCCCCCACCTCCCCAGCTGCCCCTTCTCCCCATGAAGCAGTTTCTTTGTTAGATTTAATGAGCTTTGGGCAAACAGGAATGGGGATGTGTGTATATGAACACATCTGCAAGGACAATCTCTGAAGTCTTGCTCTCTTTAAGACTTTCATTTCATTAGCTTTGGTAGCTCCTCTGACATCTGGAGTTCTGGTGCTGCTCCTTGCATCAGTCTGGAAGCTGAATCACACTGAAAGGCCTGGCATCAGGTAAACTAAAACACTTGTGTGAGCAGCCTGAGGGAGGGCAGTCTGTCCTGTAAATCCTTCTCAAGATGGGAAGAATGGTGACCACTGAGACTTTTGCATTGAGTGTGTCTCTGGTGCAGGGCAGAAGTGTATGGAACTGTGCTCTTACACCAGAGAATGTGTTTGTGGCAGCATGAGTAGGCTGAGACTTGCTGTTGTGTGTGGACAAGCCAAAAGCAGACAAGAAGTTCAGCTGCCAGAAGAGCCCTCCCAGCTGCTCTGGCTCTGCTTAGGGTGGGTTTTCTCTGGTGCTTTGAAAGGCAGTCCAGTTACCTGTGAGCATGATGTATGTGCTGAAGCAAGTTGAGGAATGGAATCAAGCTTTAGCTTGATGTCTATCAAGCAACCACTCAAGAGATGTACAAAAGTCATTCCAATGAAATAGGTGGATTGCACCTCTTAAAACCAGATTATTCCATGATACATAGCATTAATCTTCCTCTGAGTTGTGCTAACAGTAAACTTTTATATATTATGGGAAACAACTGTCATTCTTTCTTTGGCTAATATTCCTATTCCCATTTTGCTTCATATATATCAGCACTGATCATCTTGTGACCAACATCTCCTGGATGCTGTATTCATCCTTATGTATTAGTTCATTGTGAAAACTGCTTTTTTTCTGTTGTTGTCTTATTTTTTGCTTAAAGCATATTCCAGTTGTTCAGTTGCATCTCAACTTTTTTTAAACTGAGTTTCAGAGAGTTTATTTCTCAGGTAACCAGACTGAGTCAAATTTTGCATATGCTCATCTCTTTTAGCAATTCAGTCTTGGCATCTGAAAGAAGCCCTTATAAAATCAGTGTAATTGGAATTTGACAATAGAGAGTGACTGGGGATGTAAAGGACAGATGACAAGTGAGTGACTTCTCAACTGCAGCAATGGGGCCACAGTTCTCTAAGAACCTTATAGAACAAATAAATCAGATGATTATCTTTTTACCTTTGGGTGTCAAAACCTGTGACCACTTTCAAAAAAACCCAAACAAAGCAAACTTGAAAATCACTCTAAAACAGAACTGAACTTCTAAAACATATTTTTCAATTTGAAGTTTGCTGTAACTTTATAAGGCATTAGGAGGATAGTAGGTGAGGGGGTATCATGTCCCTGCAGTTGCTAAGATCTTATCACCAAATCTGTTTTTCAAGATGGCATAGTGAGCTTTTAATGGAGAGGAGAAAGGACAAAGGGTTTGGGCTCAGTTAGATGGGGAGTTTTTAACTCACTTGTTACGTTTGAGGTCAGGTGTGCACAAAGCATACAGGAGAACATTCAATGTTCATGTTAGGAGGAGCCTTGGTGGATGTGGCTTAATAAATTGTGTTCTGTGCTGCAGTTCATCTCTAAAGCCTCAATGCTCCAATCCTCTGAAAGGGTTGGAGACATTAGAATAATTTTCTCTTGACTTCTGTTAGTATTCTCCTGTGATGTGTCTCTTTCCTAGCTTTTCATGGAAAGGATTGATAAATCCCAGGCACAGTGTGCTGTGTGTTTTGTGGGCAACCTAGCAGGTGTTTTTGCTCTCTTCTGTAAAGGAGATTGTCTCTGAACTATTGCAGGTAAAGTAATGGCAGAAGACTTACTCCCTTTGTGTGCTTGCTGCTTATGCTAGTTTGGTGCTTCTGCAGGTGCCTGGTAGAAATTTTGAAGTACAGGCTAAATGTAACTGCTAAGGTGTGGTGTGAAAAAGTAGTTATTGTTGCCTTTAAGATCTTCTGGGAGATACTGACATGCCTGGTATCTGCAGTCCTCTTTCACAAGATTCATTTCCTGGCATGTACAAGCTCCTGGAAATGCAGTAGCTTCTTCATAGATCTTCTTCAGAATGGAAATGGCTAACTTTGTTTCTCCTCTGACATATCTAGAATGTTGTACAGAAGCTACTGAAGAGTTGCTGTCAGTCATTTTGATACAGAAAGGATTGGGTGTACAGAAGCATTGCGAAGTATCAAGTGTCTTACTTTGTCTAATTGGATGGGGAAAACCAGGAAAATCAAAAGGCTTGGTTTATAGGTTTCAGAATGTTCTATTCAATGACTACTTTTTGAAATTATTAATTTATTAATGTGCTCTTTGTGTTATTCAGGCTCGGAGTAGCTCCTTGAGAGCTGGAATAGGGTGGCAGAGCAATGTACCTGTCATGTTTGCAGAAACATGTTGCCTTTATGGCTGGCTGTGACTTTGCTACAGAATGATCATTGTGCTGAAGAGGTCTGTTAATAGAAATCCACATTTTCTGCCTTTCAGAGAGGGAGAACATAAGCATCAGTGCTTTAATTTTTCACTCTGCTTCAGTATGTGAAATTGAGTGGGAAGCATGAGGTATGAGAGAACACCAATATCTAGGAGGGTAACAGCCTGTCTCCTATGCCCAAAAATAATCAGAGGTGCTACTGCTGTTGTGGAAGGAGCTAGACCCTGTAAAGCACTTACACTTCTTCCTAAGTCACCTCTAAAAGGATATTGGTAGAGCTGTGGATGAGTTACAAATAAGATATATAGCCATATATCAGTAGATGAGTGATAATCACTTAGGTCAATCTCCATCTTCCTCCTTCAGTCCAATTCCTCCCAAATAAAATTGTTCTGCTGGACAAAGCTTGTTATGCAGAATGAATTAAGCTTTTAGTTTTTATCCTTTGGGATGGGAAAATTAAAGGTGTAGTATTTGGTCTAAATTATTTGAAATAGCAGTTATCTTTGTTTTTGTCAGATGCTGTGATGCTCTCTAATATACTGCCATTTTCATTACTATTTCTTAATGAAGACAAATTCATCAAATATCATTTGAAATGCATTACTCTAAGAATAACAAAAAATCCCATTCCTTTTAAACTCACTGACACTGCAGGCAGAGTACACTCTGGAGGAAAAAAAGACAGGATGCTATTATGTGCTGTTTACAGTGACACTGTTATAAATTGCACAGCAAATAAATTGTGTTTGTAGTGGACTTCTTTCAAAAAGCCCTAAATCCTTAATATGTATAACCTCTCTAAATTAAATACAGAACATCACAGATGGCATGGATGGCTTTCAGATATAAAGGTAGTCAGAAACATCCTGTTCAAACAGTATTTCAGAAAATGAAATTCCAACACATTTATTGTTGTGATAGATGTGCTTTAAGCCTAGAACTTGGCAATCCTGTTTATTAGTTGAATTGAATAAACGTTGACACAGGAAACTTGAAAAACCTGCCTTCAGTTGCATTCAGCTTTGCTCCCTATGGGCTTCCAAGGGGCAGCAATTTTGTCTTTTAATTAACTATAGTTAGTGAGAGGAGAAACTTGTACTGAGGAAAACTGTAGAATAATGATTGTATAACTATTCAGTATGCTCTGTATTTGTTCATTGCTCTTTGGGGATTACGACACCTGGTGGTAATGAATAAGGCTATTAAAGCTTTGTAAAATAAAACTGATTTTATTACTAATAAGATGTAATGATAAAGGAATGTTAGCTTAATAGTTTGAACTCTTAACTTAATGGCCTTGCAATAGTAGAGATGGTTTTAAATTGCAGGAAACAAAGCTGGAGTTGGAAACTGCATATCTTGATTTCTTACTTGTTTTGATACCTAAATGACAATTGAACCATAGAATGGCTGAGGTTGGAAGGAACCTCTGGAGATAAGCTGGTTCAACCTTCTTGCTCAAGCAGGGCCACTTAGTTATTTATTTGTGTAAGGTAATAACATCAATGCCAATGGGTCATTGAGCTGTCAGAGTTCTGTATTTGCTGATCAGTTTTCCTACTTGTTGCTTATATTAAATGAATGGTGGGACATCCTGCAATGATTGAATGAAACTTTTGTCTTGTTCCTTGCTCCTGTCTTCTTTTGCACTCTGCCACTATTCATCCATCTTAATTAGTTATAAACTGAATTTACTGTGGTATTTCACCAGTCCAAGCCTTTTTTTTTTGGTGAAAAGGTCAGTAAGTCTCTCTCCAGTAGACTTAAAATCACCTTGGATTGGACTCAAATAGACTTTTACAGGACCACATCAGCAATTAAACATTGAGTAAGGAAATAGGCAAATGAGTACATGGATTAATCTCTTCCTCTACATATTAATTCTAGAAGAAGCTCTTCTGTTAGTAGACTGTTAATTTTCTGTGAAAGAAGCCTTGTGTTGATGCAGCTTTGACTTCTGCTTGGTTTTTGCAAAAAGGTGTCACAGACTTTCCAAATGTGAGCAGCAGTCTTGTCCTTGGACCTTCACTGTGATCTTCCAGGATGCTCTTCCTAGAAGGATGATAGAGAGGGGTTTTGGGGTGGGGTGTTCTGTTTGTTTTGTCTTGAGGAGTGTGTATGGTGTATTATAGGGGAAACACTTTGAAAACCCAGTCAGAATAAAATGTTTTCCAACAGAAAATTAATTCCTGTGTCAGGATGGATGTGCTTTCAGCTACAGAAAGTAGTTGGGGTCCTCTTTGGGGATAGAACTCAAACTCCTTTACATGGGGAGAGGGGAATGTGGAAGCAAGCTGTCCCTCTTGATGCTGGAGTAGTCATGGTTAGTTTGAGCAATCAAGGGAGAGGTGCCATCCAGGACAGTGGTTGTTGGTGACAAGGAATCTGCCTAAGTGTGACTTGTGGCTCACTCACAAGTTTTTTTTAGCTGATGTAGTGTTTTTGCTTTCAAATAAAGGCTTTCTTCAAGAACTAGGGAATGGAGTAGTCAGACAAGAAAAGAAGCAGAGGTGTCTCAACGTTTGTGTTAAATGTCTTTGTAGCCCCTCATGAGGTCTGATGGAACATCATGTAGCTGATGATGAGAATGTTCAGATTTGGGCCTTGGGAATTGTTTTCCTTTTTTCTTTTACTATCTTGCATGGAAAGATTTACAATTGCAGATGTTTATTATCTTTCCTCATTTTAGGGAGTCAGATGAATAAGATTGCTGTGGTTTTACATATTATTGAATACAGGAATGGAGTGCAGTGTTGCCTTACATTTTGCTTAGGAAGTAGGAGCTGTCATCACTCGTGCTATTAGAAATGTGTGTATAGAGATAATCCATTTGGTAAGATGACCCTTTCCAAATACCTGTTGTGAGGAAGGAATGGCAATGCTTTCTTCTGTGTGCACTTAATTCACCAAGTCTGTGTGTTTGAATACTAATATGATGGGTTCCTTGGAAATATCTGTAATAGCTGCAGAAAGCAGTAGAGGAGGAATTGCTTTTTATATTGAGTCAAGGCTAAAGGACTGTGTTTGTCTGAAAATGTTCTCAGTTCCTGTATAATTGATTACTGGTGGAGAAGGGGTTACAGCTGCACAGAAGAGATCTTCATCAATGAGACTATTTGTATTATTAAACACTGTATTCTTCAGAGCCAGGCAGTTAATAACAAACCAAGCTGTCAACTGGTGCTACACATACTACTGAGGGAGCTTGAAGGCTGTAACATTGGGAGAACAAAGCTAATGTAAACATCATTTGTAGTTCATGAGGTTAACCTTATACTTGCTCAGGCTTTCCATGATTAGTTTCTTTCATATCTATGTTTTGTATTGCCCTTTGCATGTGGAGTTCTGTGCTTCAGCAGCTTGGTTCACACCTTGGCTTTAAGCTTTGCTGTGTTGTCTTTGCTCTGTTGTCTTTGCAAATACTCTATAGTTTTTCTTCAACAGAGACTTACAGTTCTCTTTAATCATAGCTTTGCCATTATGGCTGAGCTGCTTGGCATAATGTTTAAGTAAAGCCTTAAAGAAAATTCACATTTTTCAGAAATTCATTATTATGGCTGTACTGTATGGGGAAGGAGAGAGCACCTTTGTGCTGACAGATAAAGAAGAAACTGAATTTCTAGCTAGTGCGCTGAAAGAATATAGATAAAAATTCTGAGTTCCCAATATTTTCTCTTATCCCCAAATTAGATCTGAGATGGTAATCTTTCTGTTGATGCTACTCTATGGCCTCTGGAGTTTTTGGTTTGTTTTTAATTTATAGCTCTTCTTATTCTTCCCTCTTTCTCCTATTTTTGTCATGCTGGAAGTATTTGGAGCCAAACCAAATTGTGGAAAAAAACAGATTTATTATACTGTCCAAAGTATCTGTATCCTGCTCAATGGACAGCTGGGATCAGCACAGAAGAAAAGTATTATGTGAAAGACAGCATGGGCAGCAGACTATGTCACTGGGAAATGAGAAGATAATTTCATAGCAAATTTGTAGCAAGGTTGGAACACTGTCAAGTATGGGATGACAGGCAGCCGACGTGGAAATATTCAACTTCCACCACCATTGAGATCTAAATGCTTCGTGCTTATTTTGCAATGCTTATCTTTTATTTAGTTTTATGATCCGAACTGGAAAATAAACTATTTGAACAGTTGGGAATGGAGTGTGTCAGCCTACTTTGGTCTTGACTAAATCATTTTCTCTTTAGCTGCCTTTTCCCTCTCATCTGTCTCTTTCTCCACCCCGGCGCCTTCTCAAGTTTTTGACCATTTCTGGTCCAAGGAATCTGACAAGAGAAATGTTCTGTGGGTTAGTGTCCTTTCCATTAAAAGTTCTGGTAGAAACAAAGCAGACAAGCTGGCCTGTCTGCTGTGTTTGTCTGCTTGCCCAAGCTGCTCATCTAGTGGGCCCCTCTAGGGAGCATGTCCCAGCTCTGGCCAGTGTTGTCTTCCTCTCCTCCATGTAGTGAGTTGCTGCCTTTTTTGGCTGTGCTGTTTCCTCCCTTGAATTCCATGAAATGGATACTTCTGAACAACTCTAGTTAAGATGGAGATTTTTAGGAAATTTCCCCCACCACTTTTTTTATATAGTGATTAGCCTGCAGAGATTTTGGGCTTAGCTGGAGCCTCACTTTGTTGTAGTGATGAGCATTTGTTTTTCTTTTGGTTTTGAAAAGACAATAAAAATGTTCATTTGTCTATTTCTTCCCCCCTTCTTTTTTAAGCACTTTTTTAAGCTGAATAATCTACCATTTTGGAGACAGGAATTGTCAAGTATTTAACTTCATTATTTTCTTGACTTGCTCATTTCACTAATTGGAGACTGTTGTATAAAGGATGTTGCAGGAGGTCTGCATGCACAAGGAGTTACTCACTGCATCTGGATAAATCTTGGTTGCCATAAAGGAGGAGAATGCATCTCTGTGACCTGAACAGAAGCTGTTCCTGCAGGTTGTTAGAACACAAGGGTTTTTATGTTTCTGCCATTTCCAGCCTGTTTTTGGAGCTGACCTTTCCTTTCTTTTCCACAGAGTACTTTGAATTCATACTTGGGTAGTGTTTTTATTTATACTTATGTCGTGATGTTTGAGCAGAAATTTCACTTATAGTAGCTTATTTATCTATTTTAAATCTAAGTGTTTCAGTGAACTTTCTGCCCTCATAATCTACAATGCTAAAACAGAAAAAAAAGATGCCTGAGGTGAAAAAGGGACTGTTGTCTGCAGTACAGCAGCATGCTACTTTGGTAGCTGCAAGGAACAGATGTATTTTTTTGGGCAAGGTGTTCAGGCATGAAAGCTTTTACCAATCTCGAAAAGCAGATGTGATCTACAGCCCTGATACTGCAGCACTTCCATCTACAGATTTTGACTTGTTTACCTAATTCATTCTTCCTAACTGGAAAAGCAGAAAAAAGAATGTAAGCTACTATCTGCAGCTGCAAAGCTGAAAGAGTAAAAATGGTGTGAAAGGAAAACATTATCATATAAAAAGCACCACTGTTTTTAACTTCAGGGAGATAGTGATGCTGATAGTGTCCCCAGTACCTCCAGCTCTGCAGAACTTAAAGTGTTCTGGTAAGAAATGGAAGTGGTGGCTAAAATAACTCCAGCAGTTATGTGTAATGAAAAGGTAAGGGAGCTGATGGCAGCAAGTACAAACCAACAGTTTCAAAAATGCTAGTGAAGATAAAACAAGTCTGCATAATCTGAGGCTGAAGGACAACTGGTTCCTTTATCAGAAACCAGTTTAATGGCAGTGAGGTGGAGGAGCCTGGACTCTCCTTTGCAGGGCTCCACAGCAGTGTGGTGGTATGCAATGGTAGCAATCTATGAAAAGTGAAATTTCTATTTATTTTCACTAGTAACTCTTACCTGTTTCATCTGATATGCATCCACCAGTTTTGTGAAAAGACCAAAGTTATCTAACCTCATAAATATTAATCTTGGGAAAATTGAGGCAGATGCAATTTTAATTACTTCAGATTCATCTTTATAATTAAAATTACTGTGACATACTTCATGTTGAGCAAGACAGTTACTTTTAAGAGAAATCATTTGTATAGTTAATTTAACTCAGACCAGAAATAAGTGAAGTATCCAATACTCAGGGTGATAAACCACAGGAGCAGGTAGCCTAAGAGTGCAGTGGATCCTTGGTCACTTGGGGTCTTAAAGTCAAAATTAGATCTGTTTCTGAAGGGTATTTCCTGGTCAAGCTCATTTGAGATGGATGCAGCAGTTGGTTGGTGTGAGACTCCAGAAGGTGCTATGTGGGAAATTGAGTTTATCATGAGTCCTTTGGCCTCAAGATCACTGTGGTTGCAAAAGGTGAAAATTCATGAGCTATATGGTGTAGGGAGTGTAGATGAGGAAAATTTAGGGGCTATTTCTCCAGTTGTTGAAGTTGTCAAGTCTTTGTTTCTTTTGAGTAACACATTTGACTCCTAGCTTAAAGTTTTGATACTGGTAATTCATTTTATATGCTATATAGGATTTTACTTACAACTCACTTCTAAAATGATGGATAATTAAGATTATTCTTATGTCTCACTGTGAGCTGTGCTGCATTTGTCTCTGCTTCACAGCAACACTTAGCCTGTCAAATATTTTTCCTGTTTAATTTTACCTCTGAGAGTCAGGCTGTTTGGCTTGCAGTGCTAATGGTATGAGTGCATCAAAAGGCATAAGGAGACAAGGGGAGTGAGGCATGGGGGAGAAAATCACCACCTTTCACTGGGCTCAGAGAAACCACTGCTTTCAACGGTGGTGCTGGTTTATGCTGCTTTAAATGCTGATAGTTATGCTGTAAGGTAACCCAGTGCTTCAAAAGTACATTTTAAGGGTGAACTGAAATGAAAACATAAGTCTTTAGCAGAGCAGGTTCACTCAGAACTTCCTCTGAAAAGACAAGCCAAGACTCTGCTATTTAAATTCCTATGTTTTTTCTCTATCATCTTCTCTGTGAATGTATTCTGTTCCTACAATCCTGCTTGATTTAAGGTTAGTGTCAGATGGGGAAACGTGTAGCTGTGAAACTGCTAACATGGAATGAGTTTAATTCCTTTAAGTGACCTATCCATTTTCAGCTTTATTACTGCATGGTCACTGCTTCCCTCAGTGCTTTTAAAATTGGAGCTGGGTGGAGGGGAAGCTTTGTGCAAAACTTCACCTTCCTCGAAATGAGTAATTTGGAGACTTGACTGGAGGGGTTGCTCTCTTGTGTTCCCATTTGTCCAGGCTGGATGGCTAACTTGAATCTCTGCATGTTTTTCTTTGCTTGCCTTACTGAACTGCTTCTCCCTTGGGCTTTGTCCTGTCTCTTGCTTTCTGAAAACCAGTATGCTTACTGCTTGAACAGCAATCTTCTGCTGCTTTCCCCTTTATTTTGAAGGTGTCCCCAAGGAAAAGTGGCAAGAAATGGAAGTCCTGTCAGCTTTAACATCAGCACTATTGCAGTGCACTTCTGTAGCTTAAACCACAATCCTCTTTAGCTGCATGCACCCTAGGGAGAATAAGGGAAGGAAAGAAGGAATGAGGTGGAGGCAGGCTGATTTCTGTGGAGAGTTGTGACTGTCTTTCAGACTGGCTGTTGCCCAAGCAGAGCTGCTGGGCTGAAGGCTGTGCTGTCTGTCTGAAGTCCAGAAGAAAGATCCGAGGCTGGTGAGGATCGTGAGTGAAGAGAATATGCTGCTTTCCCACTTATTGGGAAAATGATGTAATGACATCCCAACTGATGAAAATCAAAGTGTGCTAGAAGTGACCTGAAGATGGAGTAGCAATAAACTTTTTTTTAAAAATAGAAATTAGTACTTGCCTCTGAGTTTGTCTTCTGCTACTATTCGGGGACAGAAGTGTTGTAGCTTGTGGGATTGCCTTGCAGAACTAATGCATGGATACTTTGCTACTCTTCAGCTGTAGCCAGAGATCCTGACTGCACAAGAGGGACTTCAGATGAGTATTTGGCATGTGAGGTTAATGCAGTAGATTGGAGAAATACCTGAGCTGGTTCATGTAGCAGAAGGGTGGTTCATAAATTGCTTTGCAGTCCTAGAGTAAGAAAAGTCTGCGATTCAACTTGACCTGTCTGTAGTCAGCTTTCTTGGCTCGGAGGGATTGCAAGAAAACTGAGAAGTAAATCTCTCCTGGATGAATTTGTCAAGTACTTCTACTTTTTTAGGATTTGGAAGGCAAACAGATGACGTCTGGAGAATGAGCTTCCCTGGCTGAACGTCTCCTGTATGTTCTGCTCTCAAATGTGTTGTGACCGTGGATGAAAGCACTGGCAGTTTGTAAAGGTGCTACTTATAACTGCCTTGGCAGGGACAAGCCATACAGCAGATAATGGGACAGTGAACCTTGGGCCACTGTGACAACGAGCTGCCGAGGGAGTTAATTTGCATTTGTTAAAACCAAAATAAAGTGTTGCCCTCAACTAGGACCGGTAAAAGCAATGCAGATTTGATTGCATTCTACTCTGGCAATCTGTAAATGATAGTAGATGCAGAACTCATGAAATTATAAACTGAAGTTCTTGGGTTTGTGTGTGGTGGTGTTTTTTAAATAGCTTTGTGGTGATTGTTTTTCTGTTGAGTAATTTTTTTAAACTGGAGAACTCAGTTTGTTTACAAATAAGACTGTAGATGAGAATGCTTTCAGTGAGAAAAAGGTTTGTGAAGGTTAGTGTGTCTAGTTGTTTTGTTTTTTTTTCTTGTTGAGCTTATTGCAGGGATTGCAGTGATGGGATGACAAACTGGTGACCAGGCTTACAGTGCTACAGCATTTGTGATCTTGGAAAAACTAGCTACACTTTGCACCACAGCTCATTAAGAAGAGTGACTGTTAAATAGTTATTTGAAAAGTTGGGGGAGCTTAACTCTCTTGGGCCGTTTTGGTATGGAAAGTGGAAAGATTTAGGGTTTTTCCTGCCTTGTGAAAATACAGTTTATTTACAATGAAGTGATGTTCATGTTTTTTTTGTGGTAACTTTTTTTTAACTGGAAACTCCAATGTTGCAATTCCATGGCTCTGTGGAAGTGCCAGCACAGTCTGTCCCTCTGCTCAGCCAGCACTGGGACTGTCCAGCTGCTGGCTGGTACAGAGAAACCAATCAGTTACAAGCATAAGATAAAGATCCTTTTAAATGCACTTGGTTCAGTATGTCCTAAAGAACCAGCTTAACTAATTGCATTTTAAACCTCAGCAAGAGGAGCCAGAAGTCCAGCTTTGACAGATGTTCTTTACTTTGTTTTGCTTGAACAGCTTAGAGCTGAGTCAGTTGCCCAAATGTAGGCATCTAGAGCTGCTCAAAATTTTTACAGTATTCAAGACCCTGTATGGGGCTAATGGATATGATGTAGGATATGGGAGAATCCTGTACCTCTCTAGGTGTGACAGGAGACACCATGAAGGACACATCTATGTTGAAAGGAACTATGCTCAAGCATCTAATTCCATCCTAAACCTCCTTGGCTTTTTCAGCTGTATACATCCCTCATTTTCCCTTTATTCCATTTGATAGTACATGATTGTGATGACCCTCAGGGGTCTGTACTGAGAATACTTTTGTGTTTCTGTGCTTTTAAATACCTTGATTAGGGGATGCAGTGGGATTGGAGTGCACCCTTGGCAAGTTTGCAGGTGGCACTAAGCTGAGTGGTACAGTTGATGCTCTGGAGGGAAGAGATCTGGAGGGACCTCAACAGGCTTGCTTGGTGAAAATGGATTGAGAGCAGCCTTGCAGATAAGGACTTGAGTGGCTGAGAGGCTGGACATGAGCTGGCAGTGTGCACTGGGAGCCCAGAAACTCAGCTGTATCCTGGGCTGTATTCAAAGCAGTGTGGCCAGCAGGATGAGGGAAGTGATTCTTTCCCTGCTGTTCTTGTGAGATCCCACCTATCTATGTGAAAGATATCCCTGACCACAGCAGAACTGCATGAACTTTAAATGTTTTTCACCCCAAATCATTCTATGATTCTGTTACTACACAATTTTTAATGAAATGCTGAGTGGCTCTTCCAGTAGCCTGGGCTGGATTTTGTTTCCAAATCTGTGAGTGTGGAAACAAGATTCTGTTCTCATTTTCAGCTTCGTAGCTTCTGTTCCTCCTGCAGTGTTCTTCAACTCTGCCTTTGTTCATTCCGTGATGTTTCTAGAGCTATACCTGGTGTATCTGTCTAAAAATACATGTTAAACTATTGTTTTGCTTGCCCTGTTGTATGACTGCTTCAATAAAAGTCCTCTGCTAAAGAGCATTTCAGAAAGTGTGTGTCTAAATTTGCAATGCGCAGTAAAATCTCCTTGTATGCTAATGTAATTCTCATGAGTGCTGTATGCTGTCTTCCACTAAAATTGTTGGATTGCTTTCTTCTCTCCAAGAGTTTGTAAGTTATAGTTGCTTTTGAATTTTGCATTTTTCTTCTGTCCCTCTGCATAGTTGCTCAGTAGTTTCCTTCTGGCATTTTTGAGTGGCTCATGTAATACATCCTTGACAGGAACACTTACCAGAACAGATGAAAGACATTGTAATGAAAATAACATTTTCTGGTAACAGTGACTGCCAATCTAAATGTGTACTTGCCTCAACAGTGAGTATATGGATTCATGGGTCCTACAGTCACCAAAGACAAAAATCTTTCCGGCCTTGGGAAGTTTTTCATGGGACAAAAAAAAACTCTGCAGGTAATTGTTCTTGTCCCAGGTCTGTCCACTACTGGAGACAGAAACATTAGAAACTTGTACCATATACACAGAGGTTTGCACCACATTTTCAGACTATCTTACTTGACCTATGGGAGTTTGATTTTATTTCTCTAGAAGGTAATGCTAAATTTTGGAGCATGCTGAAATATTAGGCTTTACTTTATTCCTGTTATTTTGAAACTGTATTATGCAAGTTGATTTAGGCCTTTAAAAGTTTGCTTAGACATCTATGTCTCTGAATGCCAAATACTTAGTCTTGATCCAGAAAATTACAGGGCCAAGAGATATTTTTCTCATTGAGATGCACCTTGTCAAAACAAAATTTTCAGGGTTGGGAAAACTGGGTATTTTCAAAGCACAAATGAAAGATCCCAGGACAGACCTGAAGTGTTTGGTCCTGGAATGGAAACCCTTGTGGTTAGGGCTGAACTCTCCTGCCTGCTCAGGCAGTTCATGTATTAGGAATGATTTGTGGAATGATCAGTCAGCTGAACTGGGAGCTCCCTGTGCAGAGGTACCAAGAAACAGGAGTATGCCTCAAATCAATTTTGTTGGTTTTTTTTTTTTTGTTTTGTTTTGGTTTTTTTTTTAGCTTAAAATGCCTTGTCTGAGATTCTGTGCAGAAGCATTCTGCATTTCTAGACCTTCAGGAAATGCCTGTGCTTATTAATTTTTTTCCTTAATCTAGTAAGAACAGGTTTTAGGAATGGAGGGAGTGGGAGAGGGGAATGGGAGCCACTGGTGTTAAGTGCCCTTGTAGGTGCTATTAGAAGCTGCTGTGGGATTGAGCTCTGCCAAACCTTCCTTCTGAAGCTGGGCAGATGTGTAAAAGAGAAGACAAAAGAAAAAGGCATGAAGACAGGAAGGGCCAGGATGAGGGACCATGTGGTGCAGTGGTCATTTTCAGCTGAGAGAGAGAAATGCTGAGATTCAGCCAGCGGTTTAAAACAAATAAAAAGAACAACAGCAACACACACCACCAAAAGAAAAGGAAATCTGGGCTGGGCAGCTCTGAAGAGGAAAACAGAGGAATGTCTTTTCTGTGATTATGTAACTATCTGATGAGAGCTTCCTCTTGCAGCTTTGAGTTCAGAAGCTTGATGTCATGGAACTTGAAGTCAGTGACAGAACAGAGGGCTTTCCATGCTTGGACAGATGGTGGAACACTGTTCTCAAGATTTGCCTTTATCGGAGTCCTGAGACTTTTTGTTTTTCTTGAAGGACTTACAAGTACTAAGCTGCTGCAGCCTAGAGGCAAGAACAGCTGGCAGGTTGTCATCAGGGAATTTCAGGGAAACTCAGTTTTTTCTTTTCACTAGCAGGGAGGGTGCTGAAAGGTTTCTTTTTCTGGTGCTCCTGAGCTTCTGAAATAATTGGTTCATTAGTAACTAAGGAACAGAAGCATTTACAGGAAAAGCTCCTAGAAGCTGGTTTCCCTCTGAAAGATAAGTTGTTTTGATCCTGTTTATTTTTTCTGAAGGGCGAGGAATTTGTACAGAGTGCTCCAACCACTGACAAAGTATCTTGTAAAATATGAGTTGGGAAGCATAATTAATATTATATCATCTGATCAGTCAAGCAGCCCTACGGAAGGAACTGAGAGTAATGACTTTATCTCAGAGGGTCACTTAGCATTGCATAATGTCAAATGACTACATTAAACTTGATACTGGGCAACGTAATGTGGGAAGAGAATGTGATAAATACAGAAATCTAGGGAATGTCAGTGCTGAAGTAGGATCTAATTTATGATCTCTGTAAAAGGGTACCTTTAATGATACTTCTTTTGAACTATCTATAGTAGAGACATCATTTTTTTGATGTACCTTCTCCTCCTTTGGCATAGCTTCAGCTCTTAAAGGAGAGTAACTGGACTGTGAGATGTTGCCCATAATGGATTTATATTAACTTATTACACAGAATAGTAGTAGTTACAAAAGTAGTTACAAAACTGAGTTGAATATCATCTCTTGGGGAGAGTGAGGGTTGAGCAGTAACACTTTCTCCCCACACTAACACACTTCCAGAATGTCTTTGGGTCTTTAAGAAATGTTGTACTTGAAGGACTGATCCTCAACAGGATGGTTTTGTCATGGGGTGAACAGTGAGTCGGACTCTTAATACCAAATTCAGTACAGTACATTTTAGTAAAGTTTGGGTACTGTGTCTCATGAGATCCTTCTGGACTAGGTGTCCAGCACACAACTGGACAAACACATCATACAGTGGGTGAGCAACTGGTTCACAGGTTGGGCACAGTGGGTTACAGGGAATGGGCTGTCATCCAGCTGGGGAGCTGGCACTAGTGGGGTTCTGCAGGGCTCTGTCTTAGGCCCCATGCTCTTCAACACCTTCATAAACCCTTGGACACAGGACTGGAAGGGATCCTAAGGCAGTTTGCAGACAGCACAAAACTGGGAGGAGCTGTTGACTCACTTGAGTCAGAGAGGCCCTGCAGAGAGACCTCGACCAGTCAGAGCTGGGCAATCACCAACCATGTGCAGCTCAGCAAGGGAAAGTGCTGGATTCTGCACCTGGAATGGGCAGCCCTGGATGTAGGGACAGACTGGGGAATGAGATGCTGGAAAGCAGTGGCACAGGAAGGAGCCTGGGGCTCCTGACTGATTGCAAGCTGAACACGAGTCAGCAGTGCCCTGGCAGCCAGGAGGGCCAAGCCTGTCCTGGGCTTCATCAGGCACAGCATCACTGGCCAGGCCAGGGTGGGGATTGTCCAGCTCTGCTCTGCACTGATGTATTGATGCAAACCTGTAGCTTATGTTACCTAAGTGATGATTCAATAAATCTGTATTATACCAGAAGGAATGTTATGAGCCAGACGGAGCATAAGGCTTGTAATGTGTAATCTTCACCTATCTTATACTTAGTTGCTGTGCTGATCCTGAGCAGAATAGCCTTGAAATCTGTTTCATTGGGATTTTCAAAGGAGGCCAGTGAAGTTTAGAAGTAACTCACTAGCACCCTTCTGAGCTAAAAGGCAGTAAATATAATCTGAATCTTCCTCTCATGAGGTAGGTATACCAGCATTACTATCCAAAGGAAGAGAGAGCCTGTAGCAGCAAGGCAAAGTCTTGCTTGTTATCCTGAAATATTAAAAACATGAAAAAGTTGCAGCATAAGTGGTCCTGTTTAAAAACAGACAAGTAAAGACAAAAGAAATGCAAATGTAAGGAGGGATTTCTCATTCTGTTGCCTGTGAGACCTTGTATGTGGTGGTGGGAGAAGAAAGAAGGTAATCCCAGAGGTCACAAATTGCCTCTGAAGCTTGAGAAATCGCCTTCCCACTTTTAAGTCCATTTCATGGTACATTTTGTCTGGAGGCTTTTGTCTGCTCAGACTTCACTGTATTGGAATATTGCTTTTGTGGCATTGATCACCTTGCATCTGTGTGGATGCTGGCTTTTGTTTCAGCAGGAATGGTTTCAAAGATGTTGAGAAGTGATTAAAGTGCTTACTTTTACAGTAGGGCCAATGAAGACAAACAATAGCTATAGAAAGGGGCTTTCTATGAAGGTGTTTAGGATTTGTAACGAATTCTGACTTCAGGCTGTTACATGTGCTAATTTAGAGTGTGTTCACTAGAGATTAGTTGCACTAATTGTGTACATACACTGAGAGGCTCCCAGCCTCTGTCCCTTTGACTGTCCTAATTTGTCTTCATTTGTTTCATGCTCCTTAGGCTGTACTGTCACCTCCTTAATGTCTTTCATCCATTCATGCCTTTTGACTTGTCCACCTTAACGAGTCAGCTGTGTTTCCATCTTCTCTGCTATCCTTCTGTGATATATTTTCACCACAGCAAAACTTGTGCTTGTGATTCTTGTTTGTGCAGGCCATAAGCTTTGAGAAATAGAACACAGCATATATTAAAATCAAGTTGAAGTCAATTTGTCTGATAACAAACCACAGTATTTAGCTGAATCACAGTGAAATGTTGCATAGAGAGAACAAATTATGTAGTCTTAGAATTTATACTTGATTGTCTTATTGCAACAAACTATAGATAATAGAAAACTGTCTACCAAATAGGTCATCTCCACAGAAAGTCATGTCTAATTATTTCTCTCTTACAGTTTGCTAATCTCCTTCTTAGAGTTGTCTTCTCACATTATGAAAAACCAGTATAAGCAGAATGTTTTTACTTTTTCATTAAATTATGGGCTAGAGGCTTGCTTTTAAGCTGTAGTTTAAGCTGGTTGTTACTGCATACATGAAGGCAGACAAAAGCTTACTTTAGAAAAATTACTTTAAAGCTTCCTGATTCCAAAAAAGCTACTTTTCTTAGTGTAAGCAATGTTAAGATATTGTCAGGATATTTTAAAAGGTAGAGTCCTGTTTCTAAATGAAACTCTGTATGTATATGTGTCTTGTAGCAATTTTAAAAGTTAAGTTTGGATTAACTTGATGTAGTCACCAGCAGGCTTGATCAATAGTTACTTTTTGGGAAGCTGTGTGATGTTTAGTAACTTCTGAAATTATGCTGAATTGTAATTTAAGAATTCATCCTGAAAATGTTCCTTTAAATTCCTTTATTAGTGTGTTAACCTGGTGCTGAGAGGATAGTGAAATAGTCTTGTGTAACTTCAATTAATCACCCTTGTAAAATGAAGACCTTTAAATGATTCTCTGATTCTAAAAGATATATAACCTAAAAGTCACTTGGTAAAAACAGCCTGAGAGAAACTTAAGTTTCTCTCCCTGTATTCAGGTTATCTATCATTACACAGCCTACATGGATATGTAAATGGTGTTTTAGTTACTGATTGTCTCTACACACACCTGTAGATCTAATTTAGGTGATGTTTTCTTTCCCCTTCAGGTATGTCGAGCATAGATCACTGTGCTACAGGTTTGTTTTTCCATTCAGTAGAATCCATTTGTTTTACAATAGACAGACTTTGCAACGTTTATTGGCATAGATAAGGTGATTTAAATCAGGCAAACAAGGTCAGAGTTTCCAAGATCCACAGGCTTGTGCTGGTTTTGACTTCAGGGGGAGCCAACTAAATTCTTCTAAAATTATGGCTGTGAGGCCCTAGCTACAGGTTAAGTTAATAGGTACTTACTCTTGAAACACAACACAGGTATTTACTAAATGTTGTACTTTCCATCACATGTACAAGACTGTATTTGTAATTAAATGTAGTGGGTTAATCCAGGCAGAAGCATTATGCATATGGTGCTTGGTTTCTTTTCAAATGGGTTTTTAATTGGAAGGATATAAAAGGACTTGAGAGGTCTTTTCTTTTATAACAAGGTGATTGTATTGGTGTCTAAATTTTAGTCATATTGGTTGTAGTGGACAGAACTCAGTCTGACTTACCTGAAATGCAGGAGAGTTTTATAATTACTTCTTAATTTTAAAATAATTCTTCCCATACTCTGGTTTTATTCTAACCATCTGGAAAAGGTTTAGAAGCATGAGTGGAAAATAAAAATTAGCAATTGAAGCTGGGAAGGTAAAACTGCAAGGATTATTTACCCTCATGTTTTACTAAATAAACTGATTGACATCTGAGATTAAATGAACTTCCTTCCACTCAGCAGCATTAGTGTTGTACCCTTAGGTTCATGCTGTTGGTTGTATCTCTGAGACATCCATGGGTTTTTCTCTGGAAAAAGAAGGCTGAGTTACCTGCATTGTTTATCACTAACAGCCTCCTAGTCCAGACATTTAAACTTGGTTTATAGAAATACAAAGAGAGGGGAGAAGGAGTAATGTCTCTACTCAAATGCAGTGAGTAAAGCTGGATCTCTGTGAGCCAGGTAGGACATCTGCTAGGGCTGAGTGAGCAGCCAGCCCTGAGTTAGCTGCTCACTCTAATAACAGCTGATTTCTTTTGTCCTCAGATCAAGTCTCTTTGTACTTTTCCCCTGCTCCCTCACTGCTTGGCATAGCTGGTGATAGAACCTGCAGCCTGTCAGAATGTCCAAAAAGGAGGTTCCACATCTTCCTGCAGTTGCAGGAAAAATATGTAGGATGCAGGGTAAAGCTGTTTGTCAAAGAAATAAGGCTGGAAAAGCTTTCATCCATGTTTTGGAAGAATGTTTAGGGAATAGCCACTGAATATGTTGAATTAACTTTTTTTTTTTTGTTTATGGGAAAGCAGAAATACTGCTGTTGGAAAGAGAACATCTACTAATAAAGGATTTACTGCTGTCCCTGTCTTTTCATGAGATGATAAAGCACACAACTGGGGCATGTTCAAGAGAGCAAGGCTAGCTTAGTGTGGGTTTCAGTGAGGACACTACAGTTTGTGGGGTTTTTGTTTCCTTGTGGTGCAAATGGAAGGGGAATTTTTTTTTTTTTTTTGTTGAAATTAGGCAAATACATAGCATCATGTTTGTGATGAGCAGGCTGTTCTGGCTTTTTGTAGTCATTTTCACATTTGCCTGCTCATTCTGCATGAAAAACCCTTCAGTTTAAATCCTTGCAATGTCTGAGGCTTGTGACTTCTCTTTCAGAGCTCAGATGGGTCCCTGTCTGAGGTTGTGCAGAAATGGAAGGAGTATCAGCTCCAGTGCCAGAAATACTTGTATGAGACACCCCCCATTGTGGCAGGTAAGCTGTTTTGGTAGGGATAGGATGTATTAATTTTTAAAATGCATGGTAATAGTAGCAAGGGAGTGATTATGAACTTGAATATACTTCTTTCTGGTCCATTGCTTCTTTATCTCATTTGCTCCTGCCTGCTCTGTGGGACTCTTCCCTCTACTGGGGGAAGCATTTTATGAAGCTATTTCATTTTAAAGATGTTTGTCCTTAGGTCCAGAGTGTTACACAGAGTCAAGTGGTAGCTGTACCATATCAAACAGACACTAACAGAGCTGAAACCTCTTTAGGGGTCAAGGTGTTAGGAAATCTGGAACCATGCTGTTCACATTGAACTAGGAGTTTGTGGGTTGTAAAGTTGGTATAAATTATTCTGAGCCTTGTAAAATGCTGAAATGGCTTTGTGAAAAAAGCAAGTGATTTAAGGAGAATGTAGCTTGTCTTAGTGTTTGAGCTGGTGTAATGTGCCCAGAGCATCTGTGATGTGCCAGCGTCATGGTGTTTAGAGGACAAGTGGTGGCTTGTCAATAATGCTCACAATTGACACCATGCAGCCTCTCCCCTGCTTCAGTGCTTTTGTGACACTCTGAAGATGTGTCTAAAGTTGTGCCTGTGAAGAATTATTTCAAAACTGTTAATATTGCTTGTCTTAACTACATTATTATGTCAGAGTGAGAGCAGTGGCTGATGACAATGGCAGGGACACATTCATCTCCCTCTGCTGCATTATTCTATTGAGCAGTTGAGTGCTGCCCTCTAAGAATGACAGTTTAATGAATCTGAAGTTGAAGTATTCTCATGTTGATTAAGCTGTAATGCAAAGTTATGGTTGTGTGTGGTTATTTCATTGGTGGGCCTATATATTAGGATAGACTTTCCAACTGCATGAATTTGAATTTGAATCCACCATTCTGAGAAATTATTATCATTAGTGTTCATAGCAAAAATGATTTTAAATTAACCTGTGACAAGTAAGGGTATAAAAAAAAGGATAGATAAATTAATACTAATCTATTACTTTCTTGTCTACTGATTCAGTGTAAGACTCTAATCTGTTCCTTAGTTCTTCCCTGAAATGACAGCTTCCTGTGTGAGATGAAACTCACTCATTTGGATAAATAAATGTAATATAATTCCATGTCAGAGCTTAAATGCATGTTGTCTGTATTTCCTTTTATATTCTGCTCTTCAGTCTTTTCCTTCTTTCTGTATTAATACAAGGCAGTGGCATGAGCCTCCCTTCTCTCTCTCTGCAGAAGGCAAGTTCTGCAACAGAACATTTGATGATTATGCCTGCTGGCCAGATGGACTGCCTGGCACCTACGTGAATGTCAGCTGCCCCTGGTATCTTCCCTGGGCTAATGCAGGTAAGAGCCTTTCCTTATAGGCACAGCTTTAAACCAATCCTATTGTCCTTGTCCAGTCTTCACAAGGCAAGATTGGGTTAAATGTCTGTGGGTGCAGTTCTCTGTAACATAAAAGTAAGGACAGATCTTAGTATGATACATTCTTTATCTCTGTTTAGCAGGAGAAGATGAAAATGAGAGAGCAGACTTCTTAAAGGCTGTGTTTAGTTTGGATATTTTTTGATCTCATGTGGTTTTGCTGCTTGGATAGTGGTGACTATTAATTAACTTAGTTCTATCTATGGAGGCTATCTAACAGTGATAATGGCTTAGTTGGAAAACTGAGATAAAAGTAACAAAGGTAACTGGTACCTCATCCTGTAGAAGATACAGGCAGAAAAGTCTACACTAGAAGTATTTTATGCTGCTTCCTGAGAGAAACTTATTTCTCAGAACACTGTGAGATGAAGGCATTTTCAGTGATTGCAAAGACTTCTCCTATGAAGGACTGAATGTTACCTTTAGATTTTACACCCTTATGTGCATGTACACTTGAAGGCAAGATGTACTAGATCACTTTGTCTAGCATTCTGTCTTTCAAACCAGTGACTTGTACAGCTTGTTCTTTGTGAAGACCTTTCTATGTTTTGAAGTCTAAATGAAGCAGTTTATTAGCCAGCTACAGTGGTGTGGAGAATTGGCTTTGGTCTCTGTTAAAGGACAGAGGATATTAGCTGATGAGGATATATCATTCTGATTGATGGTGTAAGTGTATGGTGTTAGTATGGAGAACATGTGTTGGTATGGAGGGATATCAGGAATGACAAAGAGAAAGGATGGGATAGTCAGAGATTACTTAAATTATTGCATAATGTGGGACCTGGGCATAATACAAATTAAAATAGCATGAAATTAGGGATGGAGATTACATTGGGTCTGGCTGGCTTGGAGATGACTTTCTTTCCAATAACCCTTGCTCAGCACCAAAGCACTCACTCCAAGCCCTGCCTGAGGCCAGTGAGCCTGGGGGTATGCATGAGGTTGGGAGATGACAAAATTGGGACAGCTGATCTGATCTGATCCTGCCCTATGATGTGGTTGGCCATAAAGCTCAGGGAAAGGGGAGAAGTGGGGAGGTGAGTAGAGGCATTCATGGTGGTGTTTGTCTTCCCATGTAATGGTTATACATGCAGAGGCCCTGCTTTCCAAGAAGTGGCTGGATGTCTGCCTGCTAATGGGAAGCAGTGAATAAATTCCTTATTTTGCTTTACTTGCATGTGCAGTTTTGCTTTCCTTATTGAACTGTCATTATCTTGAAGGATTGGTGGTGTGTGTGTAAATCCCCATACTTAAATCAAAATGTCACCACAACACTGACAAAGGTTAAAGATTTACACACACACTATTACACCCCTTGGCCCTTCACCACTTCACAACCACAAAGGATTCCCTGAAGTTGTTCTGCTCTATGGAAACATCCTGTCCCAGTTTTTCCCATTACTTCTCCTGGTTACTTATTTATCCTGACCAACAAGATTCTACATCTTAGGTTTTTTTCCCCCCATCCTGTTGAGGAGAGAAAGCAGCTGGAGGTATGTTTGACAGCCCACCAGTCAGTTTACTTCATCCACCATGGAAGCCCAGGGGCTGTGAATAAGTCTCTGCCCTGATGCCTGCAGCATCTCATCTTCTCTGACCTTGGTGCTCTGCACAGGGCTGTTTCTCACACTTTTCTCACCCCTCACTGCCAGGCAGTGTTTGGATTTTTGTTGCATGTTTTCCCTGAGGTGCCATGGTCTAGTTGATAAGGTGCTGTTAGGTCATAGGTTGGACTTGATGATCTCAGAGGTCTTTTCCAACCTAGTTGATTCTGTGATCTTGGCTGAGGGGCTCAGCTGTGCCCTGCAGTGGATCTTTGGAACCAGTTGTGTCCAGCATGGGACAGCTCCAGCCTCTTCTTGCAGAGGCCACCCTTGGTTACCTCTTCAGCCTTGTCTGGTTTCCTAAGTGACTTCAGAAGTTAAAATGCTGTTTGCTAATCCTCCTCAAGTTATTAAAGATGTTATGCTTTTGGAATGGGCAAACAAGCCTTTTTGAATGTATAAAATTAATATTTACCTCACAGTTAACATAAAATGATTGGATACTGCAGGGTTTTTTTCCAGTAATGTTTTTCTGTCTGGATATCTGAAATTCTTCACAGACTTTAACTTCTTTCCTCTAAACCTGTTTATTTTCAGTCTTTAAGACCCTGGACTTCCAACTGCTCTTGAAACCACTGCTGGAAAAAGCCATGGCTTAATGCAATACTGCAGATTAATAAATTACTTGAATGCAATATCTTTCATACTTTTGGAAATAAGTTTTTTAAAAAATTAATTATCCTGAAAATGGTGTTTGTTTCAGTGAGAAGAGCAGCAGTCTGTAAACTCCTTGCTAGGGAGAATTACAAAATACTTTAGAAGATCATTAAACCTTTGGATGTGTTCCCTTGCTGAGAAAATTGTGCATATACCTCAACCTCTGCTTTATCAATGAGGAATAAGGATGGAACAAGGAGGACTTTCACTGTCCAATATAAAACAAGAAGTTTGTGTCAGTGCCAGGTATGCAATTTAGGAGCCTGAATTACCATGACCTGATAGTATTGTGTGACATCTTGTGGAGTTATGTTCAAAGTGAATGCTAATGAGCTGCTGTGATGAAAAGGTAATGTCTTTGTAATAGATAATCTAGAGCAATAGAAAATTGAACATCCTTTGATTTAGAGTGGTCACTAAAGCATGTTTATTACTTGTTCCTGCTTAGCCCCCTACTTGGAACTTGAAATAGGTTCTAGCACTGCAGGACTTCCATCTCATCACCTACTGGAAGTGGAGAAGAGGAAAAGATGAGATGTTGTTTGGGAAGTGCCTTCAAAATGTGTTCAAGGAAGGTCATCAAGACAAAATGCTTCAGCCAAGCATACTCAAATATTTAAGATTGCTGCTCCCTTGACTAGGTGTCAGGTTTTCAAGATTGTAGGAAGCTTGCTGGGGTATACCCCCAGGAATCCCCTGGGAATTTGAATCTCTTGAAACCAAATGTTGCTTATGATGGGGTACTGAAATGAAAGAAGCATTGAGTCTGAGTCTCTTCATGACTTAACCACTTCTGTATACAAATGTAGAAGGGCTGGAAGCAGGGAAAGGTGATCCAGGAAGCATACACTGGTCATTAAAGATAGCATTGGGAAAGTCATAGCCCAACCAGAATCTTGTCAAGTGAGATGAAGAGCAGCAAAAAGGACTTCTAAACATATGAAAAAAAAATTTGGATTCACTGCTGAGTGCGGCAGGAGAGTCTTTGATAAAGGATAGGGAAATTACTGAAGTATTCACTGCCTTCATCATGGCCTTTTCTGGTAAAACTCACCTTCAGCAATTTGAGGCCACTCTGATCAGTGGTAAAGTTGGAAGCAATAAAGGCTTACTCTAACTGGATGAGGATCAGAATATGGAACACTTTCACACAGTATACCCACAGCAATTGGTAGAATGTAGTGACAAGTGCTGAATGAGCTGATTAATACTGATGTGAGGTCACTTTTGAGTATCTTTGAAAGGTCATGGCAATTGAGGGAGATCCTGCAATTGTCACCACTATCTTCAAGAAGTGCAAGGAGGCAGATCTGGGGAATTACAGATAATTGGCCTTCTGTCAGTCCCCAGGCAAATAATGGAACAAACAATACTGGGAATGGTTTCCAAGCACTTAAAGGACAAGGAGGTGATTAGGAGTAGTCAGCATGGGTTTATGAAGGTGAAATCATGCATGATGAACCTGATAAGACGACTAGCCTGGTGGCTAAAGGATGAGCAATAGAGGTGTTCTTCTTGACTTTAGTAAGACTTTTGACACAACATCCTGCTTGACAAACTGATGAAGTGTGGATTAGACAAAAGGCTGAAAAAGTGGAGGCAAAGGCAAAGGACCCCAATGACCTCCTGGGTTGTATTAGTAAAGCATTAGTGGCAGCTCAAAAGGATGATCCTGCTCCTCTACTCTGGGGAGTGACACATCTGGAGTTCTTTGTCCAGTTCTGGGCTCCCCAGTATGAGAGAGGCATGGACCTACTTCAGCAGGTCCAGCAAATGACTGAAGTTTATTGGGAAGTGGGAGTGTCTCTCTAATGAGATTGAGAAAGCTGGTCTTCTTCAGCCTGGAGAAGGCCTCAGGGGAAATCTTATCAATGTGTATGCTCACTTATTGAAATACAGACAATTTCCTTTAAATGTAATTATTTTATGGTGAGGTTAGTCAGATACCTAGGACAGGTGACCCAGAGAGTGTTTGGAGTCTGTCCTTGAAGAAGATGATCATAGCCTGACTAGACATGAACCTGAGCAACTTCCCCTAGTTCCTCACTGTATTAGGAAATCTCCAGTATCTCAATCCAATGTTGACTGTTTTGTGATTCTCTGCTTCTGTTAATTTCTTTTTTATAAGATAAGTCTTGGTAACCAATTATTGTCAGGTGTTACAAATTTCTGTTGGTGTCAGCCAGAATACGAGATGGGGAGAAGAAATTGCATGGTAAATGTTTGCAAAGCTGGAGTGTTCCTTGGAGAGTTACAGGTTTTGCAAACTATGCTTTAATAGCTTTTGCTGTTAGTGTACCTCTCTTATCCTAGTGGCTGTCAGTCTTGAGCCTGCTCTTCTGCAGGTCTCAACAGCAGATGTGGCCCAGCAGGTTGCCTTGCAGAGTGGCAAGCTGAAAGTGGTTTGAAGAATTTTTTACATGCTCAGCAGGTATGTGCTGTGTCACCAGTTCAACTGCACAGGATGTCAGTCTGTTCTTGTCCCTATGTGATGCCACAGAGCTGCTCACTGAGGTGTGACATTTTTCTTGCTTGTTTAGTGTGCAGGTCTCTGAATCCCTGTCTGCAGTGTGGGCACAGCTCAGCAGCAGTGCTCTCTCTGCTTCCTTAGACTGCTCATTTATCTCAGGGTACAAGAGTAACTGCAGGGAGATGGGAATCTGTTCACTGAGAAACTTGGGTCAGTCTGATGTTCAGTGCTGTGTCCCTATTCAGACTTGTGTGCACACAGACTCAAAACCAGCCTTTTGCCAGCCAGAGCCATGCAGGATGGGCTTACAGGCCTTTTGTGCTAAGGAATGTGTGCATTTGCAAGATTTTTCTTTACAAGATCACTTTCCTTGTGATTGCAACATTTATCTTCAGTGCTTTTTGAAAATGCTGCTTGCAGTGGCAGCCTGTAAAGTACAGCAGAGACAATCAGTACTGTAACACTTGTGTCAGATCTCTTTAGAAACACTGAGGCTGAGACTTTTTTGTTGTGTTACCTAGCAGGTGTGTCAGCATCCCTGAAAGAGTCACTCCCTGCAAGGCCTCCTCTCTGCAAGGATGGACTCTTGAGGGCTGGGAATAAGTTCACAATAATTGAATAGAAGAAATATCACAACATTAGACCAAGATTTTATGCTTGAAACCATGTATGCCTGTACTGCTATAGCTTTCTTTGTGACAGGCAAGTAAATTAAACCTGATTTTCTTTTTTTTTTATTATAGGTTGCACTGAAATAGTGGGTGCATTTGTGGGTGCACTTTTGAGATGTGCTCTGAAGGTTGGGTTATTTTCTCTTCCTTCAGTTGCACTGCAGTGCTGTCATTTTTTCATCTGTAGTTTACCAGCAAACTAGATTGGAAATCTCACCCAACTGAGATGTGGGAGTTTAATTCCTTGGAGTCCTTTTTTTTTCCTCACATGTAGATAATTTTCCTGATTAGTGTGATTGCAGCTGTATTAGCATTCATCTACTTCAAGTGTGTTGCTTATTATATTATTTCCTTAAAAGAAAATTGTGAAATAAGGATATTATGGGTATATGGGTATCAGTATCTCACCAAAGCCAATGTAGGTGAGGTTTAGAGTAGCCTCTGCTTCAATTCAGGTTAAGTCATTGTTACTGGAATGAGAAATAGGTGGTTGTCTCATAGCACAGGGGCTGGTATCCTAGCAAATGAGGAGCCCAGACACTGCTGGCCTGCAACTACATGGCAGGAGTTCATAAAGTTATCTGTGTCCCTTGAGAGCCATATAAAACAGCTGTGTGTATGCAGTGAGGGAGTTCTCTTTATTGCCTGTTGACAGCAAGAAGCAGAGTCATTGGAGCAAATGTAATGTGAAAGGGAATCTAAATTTGGTCAAACGAAGTATTCTGTTCAGGGCTCTGTAGGGAAATTCTTAAATTTTCTCTTTGGGAAGATTTCTTGGTTTTCAAGTATTATTTTGAAATGCTTTGAAAATATGAAGTGAAATGTATAGACTATCAAAACAAGCACATGATTAGCTTTTGCATTACTTGCTTCCCTACCCCCAAAAAAACCCAACCCAAAGCAAGGAACTTTTTTGTCCTGCTTATACATCTTTGAAAGAGCAAACTACAGAAGTTTCTCAAATCTGTGCAAGCTATGTCGCTCTAGCTCTATTTGGCTTTTATTTGTTCTTATGCAACTCCCACTGAGGGCAGATCTTTGTGGGGAGATGCTGAAGTATCAGGAGGGAGGTTATTGTTAAATGAATTTGTTCTGCAGAGTTGCCAGTACACATCTTGGCCCACAGCCAGAGCTTGTTGAAGGCAAATTTTCTATACCTGTGGCTGCCAGAGTTGAAGCTTTTGCTCCTGTGTGTGAAGCCCACTCAGGTTATGATAGCATTGAGGTTGCACCAGGTAAACTTTGCACACCTTGCTATGCACATTGTAGTTAGAGATTATGACAAATTCTGGGGCCAAAGCTGCACAGATTGGGCTCAAAGCCCAAATATTGCAGAAGCTCTGAGGGGAACAGCAGGGGCTCCTTTAAGGGACCATGGGCACCTTGCCTCACTGTCACTTGGCTGTGTGCTTTTTCTTGTTACCTTCTCATAATTGAAGGCCAGCTGCCAGTAACACCATGTGGATTTGGAAACTGTGGAGCTGCACAATTCATCTTGCAATTATGCCTCCTCTGGGGTTCTGATATTTTATTGTTTAATAGCACTAAATCCTTTTTAATTAAGAAACCTTCCAGAGGTACTAGTTTCAGATGAGTTATGTGAACATCAGTTGCTCCTATAGCACTGGACTGCACCAAGGCTGGCTGTGGACTTGCACCAGCACAGATGTGGCTCTTGCTCAGATCTCCACTCAAAATATGAAATCTTCAAATGCTTTTGTTTCAGCTTAGAACCTGTCTCTAGTTTTGAGGGGTCTGACACCTGAATTAGTTTGATGCCAGTCTGTATCTGTGTTGGTATCTTGCTATGGCACAGTAGTGAATTTTGAAGCAACCCCTGATTGTGCTGCTTGCTGAGACTGATTTAGTTTGAGCAGCTTTGGTGTCTGTTTCTTCAGAGGAAACTAAGCCAGAAGCTGTGCCCCAGGAGTGCATTGGATTCTTTTCAGTCCTGGGGGGAGGCATAAGACCTAACAATTTGGCTGTACTATTATGAAGTCTTCCAGAACAACCAAACACGGGTCTTTGGAGGACTACCAAGATCTCATGAAATTGTAATGTTTTTTTGTGTCAAGGAAAGGGCCAGAAGGCTTTAATGCCATGTATTGGTGTCTGTGTTGTCAGTGCTTTGTAGTTCCCTGTGCTCTCTAATTCTGCCTTTTTCCTAGTTTGAAATTTTCTTTGGTTACCTAATAACTTATGTTGTCGTTCACCTTTGCTTGAGTCACTTGTCTCCTATAATTCACTTTATTATCTGTGTTATCTTCTCTTTACCACATTATGTGTTGCAATGGTTACACCTGCTCCTTTGTTCTCCCAGATCACTGGGTAAAGTACAGCCTGGGGACCCCTGGAAACAGCATTGGTTTCCAGCCTCTGACGTTAGAGCCCTGAAAGTCTCTCTGGTGGCAGACTAACCCAGCAGTAATACCAGATGACCTCTGATGGTAACCTTGTGGCTGCCTCTGGCTGCTAGAGATGGAGCCAGTCTGATTAAATCATGGAGATATCTGGCACCACAGCTGTACTTCACACAGTAACTTTGCTCAGTCCCAGAGATTGTAGGAGCTGAGCTTCACGTGGGGGTGTGGAAATGCAGGGATCAGACTGGCTTGCTGCTCCAGAGTACTGTCAGCTGCAAGGATACATCAAGGTCAGATCTCTCTCATTTCTCCCTCCTGTAACCTATGTTTGAGATCCTCTTCCAGCACCCCCTATTTTCTCTCTGGTGGCAGAACTTCTTTTCCTGATGTGTCTTTTGGTAGGGGCTCTGCATGAGGCTTTGGGTGGAAGTGGGGTGTTACCTTGGAAGTCCCAAGTACCAGAGGTTAGCAGTTTGACCATGAGAAATTTATGCTTGTATAAAACAATTTCCTTAGGGTTATGAGATCTAGATAAACCTTACTGAGGTGCAACAGAGATAATGGAAATGGTCTGCACAGTCCCCACCCAGCATTAGTGTCTAAGTTAGTCCTAGATGTTGCTTAAGTCATGAATGAATGCCTTCCTTCTTAAGTGGTGCCTTTCTTTTCCCAAGAGCTGTAATTGTACTTACACAAGTACACAATTAATTGCACAATAATAATGGTATCAAGTACAGCAATATTGCAGGTTCCATTCCCTGCTACACAAGCAGGAAAACCAAAAGTGTTGAAATGAATCCATCTGATCCCAAACTAAATTCACTGTGATTGTTGTGCCCAGCAAAGAGAAGGGCTGAGAAAGGAACCAGAACCTTGCTGTGTTTGTCAAGGTGCTGTCATGAGTGCTCTGGGTCTGTGGCAGTACTGTGACCAGGTGAGAATCAATGTAGACTCCTGCCTCAGCAGGATTTTGTGACATTGCTGCTGGGGTGCCTGCGCCATTGGCAAAGCTTCTGCACCTAATCTTTTCTTCTATGTGATTTAGTACCCCCACTCAGCCCCTTGCTATCAAACACAGTCACTCAGGGCTGGTGTTGAAGCATCTGCACTCCCAAGGCATCTGCTGTCCTGCAGGATTAAATCCAGTGTCCTTGTCCTCTGCTCTTTCCCTGAATTGCCTGTGTAGGGACAGAGTGCCATAGTGCCAGCAAGAAGCAAAAGCATAAGAAAAGATGTTTGATTTTGTTTGTGAAACCTCCTATGGACAGCAGTGCTGTGGCAGTGAAGCTCTAATGTTGCCTGTGCAAAGCAGACCAAAAGAAACTTTTGGTTGCTTTCTAGAGGGCTCTGTGGAAAAGCACAGCCAAGGAAGCAACATAAAATGCCTGCATTTGTGTGAGAGTTTTCCTTCAGACAGTTTTTGAAGTTACTGCATGGCAGGAACATTTGGTTCAAGGGACAAGTTAAACCTTGTCTGGTTTCATCTCTCTCACTTTGTTTCCACCCAGCTTCCCAGTTTGAGATGTTGTTTTAAAACCAAGGCAGCAGATGTCTTTGTGAGTGTATAGCTGAGGTACCTGCTTGTCTTTTTGCGTGCAAGAAAATAAACTTCACTTCAAATATTGGATCCTCTGAAGATGATTAGACATTTATTAAATTGTTTCCCTTCTTTGCTTTAATGAAACCAAGCTTCCAGAAACTTCTCCATAGTGCTGAACAGGGGTGTGACCTTTTTTCAGAGAAAAATATGCTTGCATTTGTTAACCTGTAAGCACTTCAAAATTTGTTTCCTTGCACCAGAAGCTGTCTCAAACTAATTGCCAATTTCAGTTTGCTTAAAGTAATAATAAAAATATCTTAGTCTTTCAAGTTCACCTCTGCCTCTGTTTGTCAGTCTCCATCTGGTAGTATACCAGAGAACTCTCAAACATATGTTGCTCATCTCAAGGGTAGATATAGGGGCTGTTGACAGAAATAATTTTTAGTATCATTAACAGATAGATGTTATTAACATGCATTTATTTTGGGCCATGTGGCAATGCCATTCTCCATTTTATCAATTTTGCTTAAGCAAAGGAACAGCTTTTTAAATAAACTGCTGCTTAACTTTGATTGAGGTACATATAATAGTGCAGTGGTTTATGACCTTCCAGCTGGACTGAAACGTGACTTTCTGTAGGGACAATCAAAAGCTCTCTGCTCTGATTCCTCTTCTGCTGCAACTAAAATACATCAAATGTGTTATAGAACAGCAAACTTTGGCCAGACACTGAAATGCACGTATGTGTGATGGAAGCATGAGGTTCATATGTCAGATATAGATCTGGTCACCTGAGACCTAGGAAGAATTATGGTTTTTGCACTGCTGTACAAGCCTGCTGTTGGATATCAGCTTGCTGTGTCTGTGGGAGTTGGAGCAGTTGGCAGGACTGTCTGTTTTCCAGAAATTTTTTAGTTTTGACTGTATGATGTTTTTGTTTGAAGTAATTCCTTGAAATGCATTGTCAAGGATGTCATGGCACACCTCAGAAAAGAGATAGCTGAGCTTCATTTTGTGAGTGCTTGAGACATTAGCTTCAGCTGATCTGGCCACAAATAGTGCCTTTCAGTGAGAAATGAACACCTTTAGATCCAGCTGCAAGGAAGAGCTGGACTGCCTCTGTGCCTTGCCCATGCTAGTCTAGCAGGTAGCTAGATGTGTTTGAGCTCAGCAATTATCTTAGACTTCATCTGTGCTCTCATTGCATACTGGCATAACTGAAGTTATCTATTTGCTTTTAGTTGTTTTCTGTACCAGTGCACTCTTAAATAGAGGGAGGTCAAACCTTTCTTCAGGTTACTTACACCTAAGAACTTGCAGTTTTTAATTGTTGTGGACAAGGAGTAAATTGATCTAATTAAGGGTCTGAATAAACAACAGTGTTTGTGTGTGCTACATAATTAAATGCCTTGATGAAAACAGATTATTAACGTTCAACTTACTTAAATGTTGCTAATTAGTAAAATATTGATTGTTTTGGGTTCCCCCCCAAGTCCCAGAAGATGTGATAAGAATTCCTGATCTTTAAATAGCATGGGTGGAGAGGAACTTGCCCACATGGCTCACTTCATCCTCCACTTTTCAGCAATTCCTGGCAGGAATTTACCTTGGGTGATGGCAAAAACTCCTCTCACATTCAACCTACGTGTGGCCTCTTACATAATAGATATGCTTCTGATGTGATAGTGGTCCTAAAAGTTATTTCTTTTCCCAATATCCTCAGTTAAATTTTGGTAAGATACAACTCCATCTATGTATATATGTATATATATATATATATATACACATATATATATATATGTGTGTGTAAAAGTAAAAGCTTTATGTAAAGGCAGCTGAGCCTTTGCCTCTTGAAGTTAGCAGCTCTGTGATAGAATCTTCTATGATATTTTCATTTGACAGAGTAGTCCTGCAAAAAAATATGGACTGACTTAAAGGATGCCTGAATGTAAGTCTAATTATAGAACATCCTCCCTTTCGTGCCATTTCGCATATGCAACTTTAACTTGAAAATATGCTGATCTTTATAAAGATTACACTTCTTAATCATGCACACAGTTATTTGTTTAGCAGTATTATTCTTTTCTGCTAGCATGTTTTATTGAGGACTTTCCCCTTGAGAGTTTTCTGTCATAGACTAGATTTTCCCTGAGAGGCCCAGGTCCCTGCTATGAATTTTGAAAATGTCTAATCCTCCTCAAACATGCTCCAAATGTTAAATGCTAGGATTCCCATACATCACTTGAATTATTCTTTGGATAAGAATAAAGCTTTTCTAGGCAATGTTTGAGAGAATTTGGGTACATGACTTGTTTGATGACAAAAATAATTCTGGTTGATGCCTGGTCAGACTCATATGACTTTCTGGTTCTAATTTACTTTTTGACAATTGGAATGAGCAGAAATGAATTAGGCAAGAAAAGGATCAAGTGCTCATCATCGTATTTCCTCTGAAGGCAAAAAACTGACTTATGCAAAAACTGCCTGGTAATGGTCCTGGAGCTTAATGAGGCAGGGCACCAACAATTCCTTAAACAGAATGAAAGCATGGGTAAATGTGGAAAACATTGCATTGGTGTGACTGATGAATGACAGTGGGCCTCTCTAAGGTTTTTTTAAATGTGAGGTATCATTGGCAGTGAATATACAAAGGAAGGGATTGCTCCTTGGCAGGAAAAGTTTAAGTCAAAGGGATTTTATGTCCATCCAAATACGTCTCAAGCAATGAAAGTTGAACAGAAATTAAAATGGAATGGAAAACTTGGAAAATTACCCATATAAGGATGTAAGAGATCCTGATTTTTAGATCAGGGAGAGGTCCCAGCTTTGGGTTAGAGGGCAAGCATCACTGAGATTGGTGTAAGGATTGACTTTGTAAAGGAAAGGTAAATTCAGACATACTTGCAGCTTTAGTGGCCTCCAGTTACTATTGACAGAAAAGATGGTGGTTTCCATAAAAAAATTGCTTGGTCCTTTTTTTTTTTTTCCCCATTATTTGTAAGAGCTTGTATTTAGTATCTTATGGATTTGTAGAACTTTGCTTGATGAGATTCAACAAATTAGAGCTCTGTTTTAAGGCTGATGTTTTCCAAGAACATTTTGTCAAAAATCTTCTGCATTTCAGCATGTGGCTGAGAAAGAGGAGTGTGGCTCCTGTGTTACTGGTGGTATATTTCTTGCTGCTTGTGGGGATGAATTCCTTGTGTGTGCTTTGTTTGTACCTACATATCAGTGTGGAGTAGTGTTCCTTTCTCCTGAGATGTGACTGAGGCCAGATGTGCTTTTGGTGCATCATTTTGATATCCTCTAATAGGATGGCTTTTATTAATTACATTAACTGATCCAGTAACTTAAAACACAAAATCTCTTAAGAGCATTTTTACAAGTTTATTTTGCATTAAACTTCCAATCACATTTGTTGTTGCAATAAATGTATCCCAATCCACTTTTATTTATTCTGAGCAAAACTTTTAATGGTACTTTTTGGTATCTTACCAAATGTTGACAAAGTTGTACCATTATCATAAATACTTGTTTTTTGTAAGCTGCCTTCCTTTATTGCATTAATTCACTTACCTTTTATAGTTCATAAAGACTCTTTATTAAACCTGATGCCCACATGCATGCATGCACTTTAATGATATTTTTTTAGAGTTTATTTCAAAAAGTTATGTTAGGTGTCAGTGTTGTCTAGCATAGTTAATGGCAGATTTTTCTTAATACAAGTTCCTCTAATTAAATGCTTGGAGGGTATAGCTCCTTTTGGGGTAATGCTCTGTTAAAAACAATATTCTTTTCCAGAAAGCTATTTTAATTTTTGAGATACTAGCTCATACCCAGTGACTTAAGGAATACTTTGTGATTTGATATGGTCTTTGCTTCCTTAACCTTTATTGGCCACCATTGTGCAAGTAGTTTTTAATTCTGAAGCTATGTTCTATGATTATTTTCTTTTTCATAGATCTTATTCCTTCAGTATGAAGGATTTGAGTGTGAGATGTAGTAAAGGGGGCTCTTCTCTGCAGGATCATTGCCTTATTAACTGAGGAAGTTTGTGTTGAGTGAGGCAAGATATTGCAGGGCTGGCAAGGATGCTTTCTGCACTAGGAGAATGGAATATGCCCATGAAGAACTTTGTGGCTGCATAATTTTCTTTTTGTGTAAATTTGACTTGATTATGTTAGCAAAATATGGTCTTTATTTTTTTATCATCTCTTTATGCATATGAGCTGATAGCCTTTAGTCTTCATTGGGGAGCTGAATTGTTGGTGGTCTTTGAAAGGACTATACAAATAAGAAAATGCTGTATTTGGTATAGACTTGATTCAGTCTGCTTAAATATGGCTTTCATCTTACTGTAGTAAGAATGAGTAATTTCATATTAAATTTTTTCCCTCTGTTCTATGTCATGAATAAAATCATGGATTCTGTTATGAAAAAAAATATAGCTGTGTATGTAGAAACAATTTTATTGGGTAGAACTAGAGCTCATATAATAAGTAGCTTTAGCTTAACACTTCCTAATTTTTGAATCTTTAGTGCTGTTGTGCTAATGTAATTTCAAAAGGAATGCTTTTAAATAAGAATTTATATGCAGGCAATATTCCTTGGGTGATGCCAAACAGCATCACCTCCACCTGCAGTGTCTGTGACTTTGTGCTTGTGATGGCAAAGCAGAGGATGCTGGCACTGAGAATTTCTAGGACATGCAGGGTGTCTGTGCAGCCTGCAGCATGGCCTGTGCTTGGTTGGATCTTCCCTTGCACCATGTAAAGGTATTTGTTAGGTCTGCATAAGGTCATGTCAGGTGTCCCTCAAGTTCTGGTGGTTTGGGTGAGAGGTGGGGAAACAGACTCGAACATCCCTATTGTGAATGTTCTTCATCAATAGCTCCTATCTTGGAAGATCCAAGAATCCCTCCAGTCTTTTCCAATTAAAAAAAACCAAACAACAAAACCAAAACACTGCAAGGAAGAAGAGTAACAAGAGGAAAAAGAAAAGTAAATGCATTCACACTTCTACCAAGAGACAGACATGAGCTTGCACCTACCTAACAGCCACTTTTACATAGTGCAAGGGAAGATCCAAGTGAGCAAGTGCAGGCTTGGTTTTTTCTCTTTTATGTTATTACAAAAGCAAAGGAGTTGAGATGGCTAATACATTATGAGGGAAGAGGAATGGTGGGAAAGAATACTAAATAAAGTACCTGTAGTTAAACTGCCTGTTGAGGTAATATAATTTCAGGTGATGTGGTGGTAAGCCCAGCACAAAGGAGCATTTTGATAAATGTGGTTCTTGGACAGTGGTGCAGGCTGGGGCTCTTCCAGCTCCCTGGAGGCTGCAGGATCAGGCTGTTCCCTTATGGCTTTAGCTGCATGCTCCTAGGCATGAATCCTGGATTTAGGATGCCTTTGCAGAAAGCAGCACCAGGGTTGGGGCTGAGTGACACTTAGCAGTAGCTTTTACAGCCAAGAGTGATTCCTTTCAGGAGAGCATTGCCCAAGTCACAGCAAGTGATAGCTGAACAGAGCTGCTGATGGGGGTGCAACCTCCTAAATTCTGATAAGTTGTTGTACCCATTAAAGGGCAGGTTGCTCATTTCAGGAACAAGCCAGTCTGTCTTGAAGGCTGTAGTGATGTTCTCATACTGCAGAGTCCCTGCTTTATGGAGGAAATTGTTACCTTTTCCAAAGCAATTCCCCTGCTGGAAGTAGAGAATGGGTTTTAACAGAGGACGGGTCTGTAATGCTTGACACAGAGCAGGCAGACAAAACTGCAGTCTCTTGTTCTTCTCATTCTCTCGTCTCTCTGCCTGAATAGAATTGATTGGCTAGGACATGCTGTAATTTATTTTTACAATGAATAATGTTCCAGTTTATCCTCAGGGACAGTTGGGTGAGTAATGTCACACTGACCTTGACACCCTGATGTTGTAAAATGCAGATGAAGTTGGCTGTTTCAAATAGAGAAGACGTTTGATTTTTTTCATTTCTAGTAAAAGTTGGGCTAGTAAGGAAAGGTCTGTGTGGTTTTTTTTCCCATAATCTCCATATGTAAAAGTATTCAGCTACTTCTGGGATTTGATTTGATTTACAGGTTCAATAGATAGATGTTATTAACTCCAGTGCTAACTCTCTACCTTTTATCAGCTTACAGAGAATGAGTTTTGGGCATCAGTCCATGTTTTAACATGTAATTCTAATGAGATGTGATTGACACTGTTCAAATAAACTCGTGCCGTTAAGTTGGTGTTCCAGAGATTTTGCAACTTTTTACACTTAAAAGGTAAGTAAGATCAGGTTCCCTATCCACTGGGTGTGGATTTGTTTATTTTCAGAGGATGATAGCCAATTCTAGAATATAGTGGAATGATTTGAAACATTGACTGTATGGTAACAGAAAACAACAGTACAGGAAAAAGGTATTGCAGGATAGCAAGGAGGCAAGAGCCACCCTGAAACTTTAAAAAAATACTGTTCATCTCTCTGGTCTGTTAGAACTGATGCTGGTCTTTGTGTACTCGGTGTTTTGACTGCACTGAAGGTAAGAGAGAGCCTGAGTCACTGCAGAATTCAGGCATGGACAAATGTGAACTGCCTCTGAGTAAACCACCTGCAAGCAAGAAGCTGGAATTGCTCAGCAGCTGCGGGGGAAGCTGCGTGGGTGCCTTCTGTCTGTCATGGCACACAGGCCACCTCTTAGCATGTCACTGTGAGTTTGCCTCAATGTCTATTAATAACTGATTTTCTTTGCAGCAATGGCATCACATGAAAGTTGCAGGAAATGAGGTTCCCAGTGAGCTTTGGACCAGGCCCTCAGCAAAGACAGGATGTGTACATATACTGTCCCTTCATCTCTTTTAGGAGGTTGAAGATCTCTGCCATCTTAAGCTGTGACCACCTGTGCAGAGAGAGTCATAAAACGTATATCTGAAAAAACTGTTGTAAAACATTTTTTTAGCTAGCTTTATTGCAAACCATGTGCTTTCCTCTGAGCAGTAAGAATGGAAAGGCACTTGCAATTCTTGAGTCAAAACCTTCCTCATTAAAGGCTAGTGGATTCCTTGAACTTTGTTGGAACTGCTGTCAGTAAGCAAAGATGGGAATTTTGTATATGAGAAGATCTGAAGTCTCCATAGTTATATTGGTTATTTTGGAGAAATATACCAGAGGAGATTTTCTGGTGTAGAGGCTTTACTCTGTCCCTCATGTCACTGAGGCAAGGCTGGGGAAGAGCACTCAGCTCAGGTGAATCTCTTCTGAGCTATCAGTCCTTAGCAGCCTTTCTTGTGTTTGGGCATGCCTGTGACTGAGCCTGTTGCCCAGAGGAGGAGTAGATGGAGGCTGTTTGCCTTCTGCTTCTGGGGATGGAGAAAGCAGGGATGGCCATGGGCTGATGCAGTTTGGGAGGGTTCTGTTTCAAGGGCAGACCTCACACAGAGCTCAGAGGTGTCTGCACCCCTGGGCTGGGTTTGTCTGGGAGACCCTGCATGGTGCTGGTGTTGGATGGGCCAAGCTGCAGGGCATGAAGGGTCTCCTGTGTGTGGTGTTTATCCATTTCTGAGCCCTTCACAGCTCCACAGAGTGATGCTGGGTGGGTAATGGAGAGTCTGACACATTACTGAAAGCATTCTATTATCACAACAGTGAGACTTTTCACATTTCTGAGAGTAACTAGCTGCCTGCAGTGCATCAGCCCTGTGTTATTTTCATGTCCTGCATTCTGCACTCTCTCACCTCTTTCGTGAGCATTGTCCCATGTACCAACTAGAATCTCAATGGTACCTCAAAGTGGAAGTTTTCTATTTTTTACCATTTTCCATCTCATAAGCATTTTGGCTAATAAATTATTCCATAGACCAAGTGTTTAGGCTTTCACACTGTGATGTGCAGTCTCATCTATTTGGAATTTGTTTGATTTGTTCTTTTATATTTTAAATGCTCTTCCTGGGTACGGATAGCCCAGCTGGTGTTCAGTTGCCTCTGAGTCCTGCACTGATCACCTCTGTTTTTGCCATCACTGAGTCTATGACAACATGCCACAGCTGGCATGTGACTACCTAGAAGTCTGTAAGCACCATCCACTTTGAGCATTTGTGCCTCCTATATGTGCCAGGAATGTTCCTGTCCAGTGTAATAGCATTACATTATTTTTTTTTCTTCATATCTAAATGAATTGCCTTGTCTTTCTGTCTGATAGCAAATTCCATGTTTCTTTTACAGTAAACCTTTCAATTCTCTGATATATGCCAGGCTTCAGGATACACTAGATTTTCCTCTTTATTATTTAAAAAGTGTTATCAATAAAAAGAAAATTAAAGTGTGTCATGATGACTGGGAGAGAAAATAAATATATTGAAGCTAAGCATTTGTCCCAATTAGACCTTGTCACTAAGAAATACTGGCGGGGGGTGGGGAATTCACAAAGAGTTTCAGAAAATGTGAAATAATGATGTGGTTTGGGGTTTTTTCTTGCTAGTTTTTAATTAATTCTCCTTTAGCAGGAAGCGGTTTTTTTCTTTTTTTTTTTTTTCCCCAGGAATATAGTAAAATTACTTGTTTTTTGAGATTATTTCTCATAACTTTGTCTTCTAATACTTGGTTAGAGCTCATCTAATGGCAGTCAGACAAAATTCCTTGGGCTGCTTTTGCACAGGTGTTTTGAATGGCTTATTTCAAGTTGCTGACCACTAATCCTAAGGGGGAGTGGGAGGGGGAATGATGTGTAAGATCCTTAATATATTCATAGAATGGTTGGGAGGGACCTGAAAGAAAACATCATCTAGCTCAGACCACCATGCCCTGGACTGGATGTCTTCCACTAGGCCAGGTTGCTCAAGTCCCATCCATCCTGGTCTTGAACTCTTGCAGGGATCATCCCCAGCCTCTCAGCATAACGTGTTGCAGTGACTCACCACCTTTACAGTAGAGAATTTATTTCTAATAAATAATCTAGGTCTGTTCTCCAGCTTCCTTAGAGCCCCCTTCAGCATCTCTAAGGGTGCTGTAAGGTTTCCCTGGAGCCTTTTCTTTTCCAGGCTGAAACAAAAAAAAGAGTACCTCACAGTCTCCTCTGTGTCCTTTGCAGCCAGGTCTCCCCTATCCTTCCTGAGAGGAACCATGTTTTCCCTAGTCTTTCTTTTATTCCTGGTGTTCCTAAATAAGCATTTTAATTACCCTTGAACAACATCATTGCAATACCCTGACCTAAGGAAGTGGTTGTCACTGGCCATAGATAATGAGAGTAGGTGCAGTTAGTGGCTCTGAATGTGTGTTGCAGATGCTATGCCTAATCTCTCCTTCTGTTTTCATGTGAACAGTTACCCTTAATAGTAAGAAAAAACCTCCACAAGCATAACTTAATTTTTATACCATCTTTATGTTATCTCTTACTGATATATTCAGTATAGCAATTACAAAACCAAATAGGCTGTGCCTACCAGAACCATTATCAGGTATCATTTAGTATACTCATTAAAAATGGCTTATTAGAATATAATTGTCTATATTGTTTTTATTAAAATATTTATTACTTAGAGTACCTATTAGTTGTCTGCTGCTGACAATTATCAAACAGATTACCAGTTGTCAGCTAACATGCAAATAACCTGTTGGGTTGTTGGAATTTCAAATAAGTTTAAAAATTTTCCCATTGAACAGAAATGCCGAATTCTAATGATTCAAGTTTGCAGTAATGAGGGAGCTTTCCCTTTGCAGATTTTCTTTTGGAGGTTCAGTCTGGCATAATTTTATTAGGAGCCATTTCAATGTACTTGCTTTTACAAGATCAAGCAGCTAACTGCTCCAGAAAGGTGTTTCATTTATTGCTAATTTTGTTATTCAAACATGTAGACAGAGGGAATAGAAAGAGCACATAGGTAGTTTAGGAAAAGATTTATGGCTTCATTTTGTAGCACAGATGTTTGTATAAGCATTTACATTTTGGGAAGCTTGTGTTAGTGTACCTGCTCTGAGGTTTCTCTGGGTCTGCATGCTTTCAGAAACTAAAAAGCATATTAAGTCTTTCTGCACCTTCTTTTCCACATAAAATCTGTAGCTAAAACTTAACATTCTTAGAATTTGTATGTTTCAAAATCTAATATTCTAGTGAGCAGGAATTCATGCACGTTGTAGAATCCAAAGATGGCAGCAATTATTTCAGTCTCTTGTTACTGTGGAACGATCAGCAACTGTCCTGGAACGTGTCCTGGTGCCATCTGATACCTTGGCAGGTGCTCCAGGGCCCTGGGGACAAGGAGCAGTGTTGGGGGCAGGCAGGGAGCAGGTGCAGCATTGCCCTGCCACGCTGGAGATGCTGTGTGAGCCTTGCCCTCGGTGCAGCAGGCTCTCCTCCCGCTCACCCTGTGGCTCACTTTGCTCCTGGCAGTGCTGCATGGGCAGGTGTACCGCTTCTGCACCTCGGAGGGGACCTGGCTGCTGAAGGAGAATTCAACCCTGCCCTGGAGGAACCTGTCTGAGTGTGAGCCCTCTGACCAGGTAAGAGCTTTTCCCATTTCCCCCCTCCCCTTGCTGCTGTTGTTAAGGACGAAGCAGAAGAGAGGAAGAAAATAGTTGTTGATGCCCACGCGGTTTTGTCCTGTCAAAGTAATCTTGACTGACTCACCTCAGTGAGCCTAATGGAGAGGGACATCAAGTCTCTTCCTCAACAGAGGGAACATGGAGAGTAGATGAGAGCACGTTTACATGTACGTGAGAGCCAGGAGAAGTGGCTTAGGTCATCCCAGCTGTGGTGCAGTGCAAGGAGCTCAACTGCAGGAGTGACCTGCTGTTATTGCTTTGCCTTTTTCCATTGTCACGTCATTGTAATAGGGACCATTTGCTCTGTCTTGTTAGCAGCTATTAAGGTGATTAAGATGAACTGAACTGAAGGATATTTGCTTTTCCACCTTTGGGCATGGGGCAGTGCCTTCCTTTTTTTTTTTGTTTAAGGTTTGTGGTTTTTTTGTCTTTATGCCTTCATTTTCTGTGGGCGATGGAATTAGGCTTGTCAGTGTTATTTTCTTGCCCTCCTGCTTTTTACTCTGCAGGGAGCTGAGATGCCTGGCACTAAATGAAGGAGAGCAGAGGGATTTTCAGAGGATTTTTGACAGCCATTGGCGTCAGCCAGTGCACTGTGTGCGTTCCCATGACACGTGATACCACTACTACTGTGAGCCTCCAAGGGTGATGCTTTTCCTCACAGAAATTGAGTGCACACTCTCTGTCCTGGGGTACTGGGAACCAGTGCATTACCTAGTCAAAACAGTTTAAGTTTATCAAACTCCCAAGAGCTGCAGGATATATGCCCTCTGTAGTTTCCATTGCTCAGTGCCTCATTCTTCAGAAGAAATAAATAGACTAGGAGGAGCTGGAAAAAGAGTTTCTGTTTTCCAAATGTGTGAATTTTAACCTTTTCCTTTGACTTGCAGCCTTATTCCTTGTCCCTTTTGTGGTCTGTGCTATGCTACCAAAGCACATTGTCTTAATGCTAAGTGTAAGCCTGGTTGTTTGATTTTTCCTTGTTAGCCATTATGATTTCTTCCAGAGCGGTGTTGGGACATGCCAGTGAATGAGATACCTAATGTTAACAGTTGTTCATTTGGCACCTGCCTCCAATTTTTCATGAACTGATCTGGAATCTGAAACCTTTGTACGTGGTGTCACTCCCTGAAATGTGAACAGCCATGTTTGGTTTTCCAGCTAATGTATATAGAGCCCCATAGTAATTTTGTTTTATACATCTGGCATGTGGGAAAAAAGTTGTTTTTATAAGTTTGTCATGTGTTGTATTACAAATAAATAATACATACAAATACATTACAAATAAATAAAACAAATTCCAAAGTGTTAGTGAACCTTCATAAATTTAGGTGTACAATGTCATCTTCATCTGTGTACATGTTTTAATTGTCAGGTTTCAGCTGTTTGCTTAAGCTTTGGTATTGAAGAGATTTTCCTTTTCACAAGGCAGCTTTTGTAGCATTCCCTTTAAAGTATTAAGCTAGCAAATCTGAGGTACAGCCTGTATGTTCACCTTAAATCCTTCTGGCTGTGCAAAGTGCATCTGAATAACTGTGCCTAATTTTTTGAAGTACAGGAAATGGATTCCTTTGTACAGCACAGGTCTCAGGAGTCAGTTGCAGATTTAGCAGCTGGAAGAAGGGAAATAAAATCCCTGAGTCTATTTAGATAAAGATTCGTGCTTAGAGATGAACAGAAGCAGTGAATATGAATGTGCCTTGAAGGCTGAGCAATAAGACTGTTTTAAAATTCAGAGCTGCCTGTACTTTTTCAAGTAATTCTCTTCTCTATAAGGATTTTGGCCAGAGTTTTCAAGCGAGGATCTCAATAATCATGTTTTCAGTGAATCTGAAGAGAGCCCTCACTGCTCTGGTCTGCAGCAGGTTGCTCCCTGTCAAACAGTGCAGCAACACCCAGGTCAGGAGATGCTGTTGGGCTGTGGTTTGTTACCAGGACCTTGCATAGCTGAGGCAGAAGACAGATTATTTGGGGGCAGAAAAGGGTTTGGCTGTGTGAATGCAAGGCATGCTTTGCCTCCAAATCATCAAACAGGACCTGGATTGTTGCACTTTGAAGTGTAGATGAGGACCCCCCATTATCACAATAAGGAGATTTGCTTGAAGTGCTCAAGTCACTTTTACTGAAGGTCTGAGTTGTGTCTGTGCTTCCTGCCATCAGTTTTAAGACTTGCTTGTGTGGTAATTCATGTCTTTCCAACTTTTTTATGAAATAATGTCACATTATCTATTTTTCTAGCCAGGCTGCAAAACCCAACTATTTGAGCAAACACCTGGGAGCAGCTGAGGAATTAAGATTAAATTTTTATTTCTTTAGAGCATATGGAAAGTGGAAGACTGATTTGACATGTGCATTTAAACTTGAAAGTAGGAGAATGATTTCTGGTTATCATTAAGAAAGTTATAAAGTAGCTGGGAGAAAAGAACTGAAGGCCATGAGCTCTCTCTTTTCCCCCTCCACCTTTTTGTTTTTCTTTTCTTCTTTGTATGCTCTCAGGATGCACCAGAAGAACAGCTCCTGAATTTGTCCATCATATACACCATTGGATATGCTCTTTCCTTCTCTGCCCTTGTAATAGCAACTGCCATTCTTCTTGGATTCAGGTAACTGGAGAAGTTTTGAAGACAGTGGACTAAAGGTTTTATGTTTTTCTATATGACAGTATCAGACTTGGACAGAAACATTTGATAATTTTTTTCCCTCCTTCCATCACCTCATTATTTCTCTATCTTTTGTCACTTCTGTATTCCTTCCTAAAATAATTCCTTCTTTGTGCAAGCAAAATTGCCAAATTTTTGCAGTTACCCCTGTGGAACAGGTACTTTTAATTAATTGGAATATTTTGTTAGGCAATTTTTTTATTTCCATGAAATTTCCACTGAAAGAGGTGGTAAAACAGAGAGATGCAAATGTTCCTTCATGGTCTCTCCTTGCAGATGAGGCACAAGTCTGAGATGGGCAAGGATATTTAGGAGAAAAATTTTCACCTTGCTTTGCTTGGAATTACCCAGAGCATAAATCTCTGACCTTTATCCCAGCCCTTACATGCAAGATGTGCAGAAATGGATTTTTGATAATTTTTTTTTTTTTTTTGGAGGACTTTCAGAAATTCTTATTTCTTTTGCAATATGAAGAGAGTCTAATTTGAAACTTGAAAATAAAATAAAAAAGTGAAATAAATTGCTGTCAGTGTGCCATAGTGACATACTGAGTTCATCTAGGTTGATGCCTACAAATTCAACAGAGCATAGAAAAATTTAAGCACTCTTGGTTGCACAAAGCACCGTGTGTGTTTGGTTAAAAAAATAAATAAAAGACAAAACCCCCCACCAGGCCAAAACACAACTTCAGCTTCTAATAGCAATCTTTTTTTTCTCCCCTCTGTAAATGTGAGAGATGTTCTGATTCCAGCCAGGCTTTACTTCAGTTTGGGGGTGCTGAGCACAGGAGACTGTTACTTAGAAAAGACAAAAATGAGATTCTGTTCTGTTTGGGAAGGAAGTCCCTCTGCCAGGAAGCTGATCCCTACAGCCAGGTCCCATTCCCTCTTATGTCCTGAAGAGACTGCTTCCTAAAAAAGTATAATGTTCCATGTCCTGGTGCTCTTATTTGAAATCAAGTCAGGAAACTTCAGTGCTCGGATCCTTAAGGAACTTCCTTCCCTGAGTGAGGAATTATCATTGCCAGTTATTGGTAATTTGCCTTGGTGTCTCCGCTCTACTTTTAGCAAGACATCCCTTTCCTTTTTTCCCTTCCCTTATGTATTTAAAAAGGTCAGTCATGTCTTTTAACTTCTAATTTCCAAAACTGAAATGATGCAAGCCTTCTCATGTTGAACCATACTTTTTTAGCAATGTTCTCCTTCCAGTGGAGAAGCATAGGTGGACAATATCAAGGAAGTTTTAAAACGACTGCAGAAATCCAGAGATACTCACCCTCTGTGAATGCCATGTGATAATTATGATTTGTATGTGTTGTACCTGTGCAGCTTTGAGACCTTTCTGAAAAAGCACCAGATGGTCTTGAAGTCTCTAAATGTCTCCCAGGATAACTGTTTTCTCTTCACTTCACCTATCAATGACACTTCTTGAATAATCTTAGCAGCCCAAATGTAAAGGTCACAGAGCACAACCATGTACTTTATGAAGGAAAGAAGAAATTATGTTTTTTGTCAGGGAACAAAGATAAAGTTTGTCACCAAGGACTGGTAGCAGAGAGGGAATTTTGATGCCCTCACTTTTGTAGGGTGATGCTTTAGCATTTTTCCCTTCCTCTATGAAGCAGGACTGGAGAAGTGTACACAAGTGTGTGCTTCTCATTTTGAAAGTGAGGATCCAGGAACATCAGAGGTACCAAGAGTCTTGTTAAAACTATGCTATCAATCAATTTTGTGTTCTCCTGTCTAGGTTTAGCAGGAGACAACTTGGTCCTGGATCTCATGAGATAAGGGACTTACCCCTATGTAATTTTCAGTTTCTGGATTCTGACTGGAATCTCTGCTCACATCCCCAGAGCAGCTCAGCCTCAACAAATGGGGATCAAAATCAAATTCAATGACTTGCAAATACCTCTTGGAGTTCTTGGACTTTGTAATTTGTACAAGATTTTATATTTGTCCTTAAAGGTGATACAGCAGAGGAAACAGTATCTCTCTAGAGTCCTATTTTGTGTCCTCCCAAAAAAATGGAAGGAAAGTCTGTAATTTCAGTGGTGGAAGCTGAATTAGGCCCACAGCCTCATGACTGAAACAATTTGAATAACTTGCATTGCCTGTGGCAAAAATAATCAGTAACTACTTGCGACCTCTTTTCTTCAATTGCCTAATTTACATAACTAGTTCAATCAGATCGAAATGTGTAGCAGTTCTGAAGGGTAGCAACAAACAAATATTGAGTTTAAGGAACATAAATATTAATAATAGGTAAGTTTTGAAATTAGTTGTGATTTAAAAGTGATACAGAAAATTCTATCTGACCTATGGCAAACAAGTTGTTCTTCAATGCAAACCTCTAACTTTCAGTCCAAGTCAATTTTTCTACCACATTTTATAGAGGTGTAAAAACCAGACATTTAAAGTATAAGTTTGGTTTATACTGCAAAAGTTTTGCTGGAATAATTGCTCATTACCATATGCTACATCTGTCTCTTGGCATCTTAAAAATCATACCCAGTGTAACTTCCTTTGAGGTAAAGTGTGAACCCTTTCAGAGCTGGGAGAGAAATGTTTGTGAATAAGGCTGGTAAAATATTGGCAGTACTCTGCAATTGGATGACATTTACATGACTGCAGTTTCTTTTGCTATCCCTTAACATGCTTTTTTTTTGACAAGTAGCAATTTTATTGTCTTTGCAGCTGGCTGCTGAAATTCAAGAGGATTTTTCCTTTTTTTTTTTTTTTTTTTTTGTTTTCAATTCTGAATGCAGAGGTGAAAAATCTGTTCCTTTTACTTCTACAGAAAGTATTTACAATTCTCCCAGAAGGCAATTTGAATACAGACTTTTCTCTTGTTGTCAAAGGGTGATTTGCAGGTGGATGTTTTTTCATTGTGGGTTTGAGCACAGCCAGAGCTGCTCTGCACACCAGTCCTGAGCTTTGCCAAGGTAAACTTGAGCAGTGACACTGGGGTCAATTCAAAGCAATTAGCTTCAGCATTATGTGGAACTTGACTTTTATAGTCCTTTCAGATAAGGCTGCTGAAAATGACTTTAATTTTACACTTTTTAAGTTTTTGAAATTATTTTTTTTCTTAACGCACCTATCTTCTTCCTTTCCCCAAATATTGGCTCTGAGGGCTGAAGTTTTGAATGTGTTTACCTTGATAGTATTTTCTTCCCAAAGACAGTGTGAAATCCCTACAGCCATTCTCAAGTTATGGGATTTCCTCTGGTGTCTCCTGATTTCTTACAGGGCTCATTGTTCCCTCTCTCAGTCCTGTGTCTGATGTTGCACCTTTTATGTAGGTAGTGGATTGTGACAATATTTGTCTTTTTACAGACATCTGCATTGCACAAGGAATTACATTCACCTGAACCTCTTCACCTCTTTTATCCTCCGGGCTATATCTGTTTTCATTAAAGACTCGGTGGTGAAGTGGATGTACAGCACAGCCACACAGGAGTACCAGTGGGAAGGACTTATAGCCTTCCAGGTAAGGGCAGGCACTGTGGCTGTTCTTAGGATATGGGAGTCATCACTGTGGTGTGTCTGCATGACAGCAGGTAATTTAATTCTTTAGTTTATGGCATGTTTCTCTACCTGTGGGAAGTTTACCCCCACTAGACAGAGGAACTAGAAGCTGATCTTTTTGCATACATGCATATATGTACATACACCAATGCCCATATCTTCTCTCTATGCTGCAGTTTTATTTCTTTCTAGCAGTGACAAGAGGACATTTATTTTCCTAAGCCAGCACTTTTGTGATAGAACTGTCTGTCTAGTCAGTTGCTTGTCCACCAGCTAAGTTGGTTGCCGTTGGTCATCTCTATATAAGCTCTTGATGACAGGAAAAAAAGGAAACAACTGATTAAAATGCAAATTTGAAAGCAGTTAGAAAAGCTTTGGAGGAATAGGCTAATTAAATACTTCTAATTGATGAGAGAGGATATATAACTCTTTTATAAATAGTGATGAAAGCGTGCCCTTCCCCATTTGGATTTGGAATGCAAAATGTACTTGAAACCTCAAAGAAAGGTAGCTTTATTATCTGTATAGCTCTTGTGACTCTAAAACATGGGTCCAGCATTAGCTGCTGCAATTGGAGTGTTAAAGGCAAACTCTCCTGATGCATCCTTAGTGCCCATCTTTTTCTGACACTGCCTAAGGCAGAAGTGCTAAAATGACTTAGTGAATCTCATACGATGGTTGATTTTTTTTCTCATCTGCAATTTGTCAGTTGTCAGAAAATAACATTGTAAAACACATCTTAAATGGTTTGGAAATGTTCGTATTGGATTGTCAGTCATTTCCTCTTTCCATAAAGCGTAGACTTTGTGATTTTACACACGGTTTATTCAACAGTGATTTCATCAGGTCTGATGGATATATTAATTAGATGATCAGGTTTCTTACGTATCTAAAACCCTACTGATCATCTCTGTAATTTACCAGCTATGAAAGAACTTGCACTTAAATTTGCACTGGGCAACATTGCTATTCTCTGAAAATATCCTTTGCTTTGCCAAATAGTCAACCTTACGGCATCTACTCTTTTATTTTTAATAGAGAAATTCTCAACTGCAATATGAAAGTGAAAGATTTACTGACTGTGGTTGATATAGTACCTTTCACTTGTTCTTTTCATCTTTATTCATGCTTTTCAAAATCAAGTCCATTGCTTATTGAGGGGAAAATACAGAACGTACTTTTTTTTTTTAGTAATATTGTTTAAAGCATCTGTCTGCTGTGCATAGCACCTATTACTGGCTTCTGTCCATTCAGCAATGAAATATGTGATGATTTTAGCAAGCTCTTTTTTTGAGGAGCAAAGAGAAGCCAGTCTTTTGTGTTGGTATCCTTTGATTCTCAGTTCCAGTTGTGTTACTTTGGGCTGTGCTCTTTTCTGTCACAGGAATCACTCAGCTGCCGATTGGTCTTTGTGATGATGCAGTATTGTGTGGCTGCAAACTACTACTGGCTGCTGGTGGAAGGCATGTACCTGTACACCCTGCTGGTACTTTCCGTCTTCTCCGAGCAGAGGATTTTCCGCCTTTATCTCTGCATTGGCTGGGGTGAGTTGGTTTTTCTGTTTGTCCTTCAGTTTGTGGCTGCACTGGCAGAGGGTATAACAGGAAAACTTCTGTCCTAGTGCTTCCCAGTTCAAGTCCAGCACTCTGCATTCCCTTTTTGTTCCCAATCCCTTCCCCTGTTTGGGCTGGAGGGTGTGGTCACAGCTCCTGGGTGCTCATGGCACACAGGCTGTGGGACACCACAGAAACTCACCAAACCTGTGGCAAACTACTTTTCCTGCTTCCCAGGACAAATCATTGTATGGGTGTTCCAGCTGGGTGTGGACTTTTCTAGACTGCCCTGCTTCATCTCCTGAAAGTTTCCCATTGCATTTAAAGACAAGCTAACTATTTGTGGTGCAAAACAGTGATGATGCTTTGCATCTGGGCAAAGACAGCAGTAGGGAAATGGTGACAGCATGAGAGGGGGATGCAAAGGGACTGCTGAACAAGGGGCTGCTAGCAGGGAGGTGTCAGGTTGTTGGCTTAGTGGGCAGAGCAGGTCAAAAAGGGATTGTCTGGGAAAAAAAGGGTCAAGGGTGCATGTGCCATGGGCATGGATGTGCTTGAAATGAGGATTGTGATGCCTTGAAATCAGCTGGTTGAGCAAGGGTCACCTTCTGTAGAAAGGCTAAAGCTTTGATTCTTTCAGTGTGTAGTTCACCTGAAAATACATTACAGTTTGGGATTAATCCTATTTTTGGTGTGATCTTGCATGTACTTTTATTGCATTCTCTCCCTTCTCTACCCTGCCCTTTTGGTGGAATCAGGCCACTTCTGGAAAGATGAAAGTAAATCCAAGTAAATACTATGAGTGCTTTCACAAATGCCAGTTTGAACATTTAAATTGCTTTGAGTCTCCTCCTCTCTCTATGGATTTCAATTGTGAATATTTTAGCAAATTAGTTAACTGGGAAAATGCACGTAAATGTCATATTATTGTGAGTTACCTAATACTACAAAAAAGTGATATATAAGGAGAAAAGGTTTTCTGCCATATTGGCAGGAATAAATAATTAAATGCAAATAGTAGCAGTTTCCTGCTGGAGAGTTTTATTTCAAGTTCTCTGTCTTCCATATTCTTTCATGACAGGCATACAGCGAAAGCAGCACCATTTTGTTTAACGTTTGAACTATATATTTTAATTAGATCCTCAATTTAATTTTAAAAAAAGAGAGAGGGGGAGTTACCCTAAGCACTGACTGAGGTCATGAAAGGAAATGGAAAAGAAATTAGAACAAAATTATATCTAGTCAAATCCTGAGGGGATTGTGTTGTTTTATAAGAAAAAGGTTGCTTTTTGTCCAAATCACTTCTCTTTAGAGTTCTGCAAATGCAGAAGGCAGGAACAGTTGATGTTATTTTGGCTTTGTTCTTCCTTTACAAAGGTGGTTTTGCTATTGTATATTGAATTTTTAGATGAGTTTGTGAAAATGAGCAGCAATGCAAGAACTTGGCACTAGATACATGGGTATCATCCAAGCTTCCTAGAAAAGCTCTCTGTGCCATTCAATTGTTATTTGTACAGTTTCTTGCTCTTCCATATGTGTCTGCATGTGCAAATCTTGCCAATGATTCTCCACCTTCAAATGCAGAAGCATCTGCTATTGCAGCACTCCCAGGTTAGTTATACCAGATAAGTTTCATCTCTAACCAGTGGAAAGATACAAAGATTTTTCCTTTTCTTTCTGCTTTATTGGTGATTCCATTTTTTGGGTGCTCAAGTCCCTCACCAGGTGACTTTCTGCTGTATGCAATGCTCAGAAGATTTTTATTTCATTTTATTTTTGAGCTGTGTGATAGCTTCAGTGTAATGCTGAAGCTTCAAAGAGAGACAGTAAGTTCCTGTTTGAACTGGTATCCTGCTCCTTGAAATAGTTAATCAACTGTAAAAGTAAAGCTGGAACAAAAAATAAATATTTATTTGATTGCCAGAGCTAATTTGATATTCTGACCCTTTGTTCCATTAAAGAATTGTCTTCTTACATGATAATATTTTAACTTGTTCATTTGTCATCTTTAGATGAATATTTATGTGTAAAAATTTCATGTTTGTATTGTTCAAAAACATAGTCACTTCATGTTGTTATTTCTTGCAATTACAACTGAAGATTGTGATCACTCAGACATGTTGGAGTCTGCTCTCCTGAAGCCCAGGGTACTGATCTTGATGTGCACCCTCCTCACTGCCCTGAGGTCCTTGAATTCAACATTTCATGGTCACTGCAGCCAAGGCTGCCCTTGAACTTCACCTTCCCCACCAGCTTCTCCTTGCTGGTGAGAGCAGGGTCCAGCATGGCACCCCTCCTCATTGGCTTCTCTGCCACTTGGAGAAGGAATTTATCATCAGTGTGATCCAGGAAACCCCTGGATTGATTATGCTCTGCTGTGCTATCCCTCCAGCAGATATCTGAGTGGTTGAAGTCCCCAGGGGGACCAGGGTTTGTGACTGCAAGGATGCTCCTGTCTGTCTACAGAAGGGCTTCCTGGTCAGGCAGCCTGCAGCAGACTGCCCTGTAATGTCACTTGTCCCTGTCCTCCCTTTAATCCTGACCCATAAACTCCTAGTCAGCTCCTCATCCATCCCCAGGTGGAACTCTATCCACTCCAGCTGACACCCCCTCCTGCTCTCCCTGCCTGGGCTTCCTGAAGAGCCTGTGGCATGCTGTTCCAACACTCCAGTGAGAAGCCATCCCACCATGTCTCTGTGATGCCAGTGAAATCATAGCCCTGCAGGTACAGGCACTGGCATCCTGATGGTAGGAGTGGGATGGATTAAGGATCCCATTCCCTAGTAGCTTTAGTTTAAAGCCCCCTTCCCAGGCTTGGCAAGCCTATAGCTTGTCAGATTCAGCCCACAGTTGTTCCAAGATATTTCAAATATTTATTTGTTATATGATAATATAAAGTCAGTTATTAGACAGTAGTCCATTTATTATCAGTTCATATTACTAATTATCTTTACTGTTGAAATGTTTATAAAGGGAAAAGTCTGTCTTGCATTATTGTACTTTACAAAACCTAGAAAAGTCAAAATCTCAATAGAGCTATGAAAACTAATGTTGTTTCATAAATTTGGGTAATTTATATTAATATCATATATATTGATAGGATTCTATAAACCTCCTCTATTATGTGAGGTAACTGCATTCCTAATGGGCACTTGCAGAGATTTCATGGCATACTAGGCTTTGAGATGGCAGTGTTAAATTTTTCCTATTTCATTTAATGTGGAATATGTCTTGCTCATGTCTTCTATTTCTTTGTCAAAGCAGACTTTCATACATTTATGTCAACTTTAAGTTCCACATATCTTACAGCAAAAACAATTGTATATTCCATTTTGAATGCTGATGGAGAAAAAGAAAGGCAGAAACACGTAGCAGCATCAAAAGCCCAACAATTTTAATAGGTTAATGGAAGAGCAGGTGGGTGAGAGGTTTCCTTCACTCTGGGGGTCAGCCCAACAGCAGCTACAACAGCTGTTGATTCACATAGTCATTTGCACCTGCAGAAAAGAAAATCTCTTGCTGTGCACTGCTGGTACCTGGTGCTTCCTTGAGAAATCCTTGCCCATGGATCTCAGTTTCTAGAGAGAAGAAAAAAACATTTATGAGAAAGGGGTGAAAAAAAACCCCAACCTAACTACAGAGATCAAGATCATTACTTTTTTATTTTATTTGTTTCTCAGTATGTGCAGACTGGTCTGAATCAGTGTCCAGGACACCAACCCAGTGTTCATCATGTCTGAGCCCAAGGCAGGAGCTGCTGAGCTTGATACTGATTTTCAGCTATCAGTACTGTACTGACTAGTCTCTGGAGAAGAGCAGTTTATACTGTAAAGCTGCTGTATCAGCAGATTTTACTGGAAAAGGGACCTGTTCACATTTAAGAGTAGAGAGGAAGGAGGAATGGAGAAATAACAGAAACATCCCACAGTGACTCGAGCGACATGCAGAAAGGAGACCATTTTCAGCACTAAAGGCTGAGAAGAAAATGTTAATAAACAGCTAAATATTCTCTGAGCTTCTGTGGTAATTTTACACCCAGTTGCACTTGCAGCAGGAAAATCACCATAAAAAATAAATAATCTGCTCCCTTCCAAGCCTTGGCAATCCAGACTTGCTCTAAGGAAGAATACTTTGAGGAATGAAGCTATTAAAAGCAGGAAGCCTGGCTGGGGGTATCAAAATCTACATCCTGATTGCAAGGAAGATCTGACTGGAACAGAGCCAGTAAGAAACCTTCCTTCAGAAGCCCAGTGTGAACTCACTGTAGCAACAGGATGCATTCATTGCACTGACAACTTCTATTTTCAAATGGAAATTCTGCTTCAGACAATGATGTAAAAATAGATTTTGTGTCCAGACTGATCTTGGTAAGAAATGCATGTCAGGAGTTCCTCTTAATCCTCTTCACTCTGTCTTCTAAATTACTCCTTCATCTTTTTCTCTTTTTAGGAAAAAAAATGTTTCATCTTTTCTTCTCACATCATCAGTGCTTTTACTCTTTTTGCATGTAGTCATATTTATTTATAATTTTTCAGTTCCTCATGACATCAGTCTTGCATTCCTTCATCAATCAGTTGTTCAAGTCAGAGCATCTTGGATACTTTATAAGAAAAAGAATGGACTTGTTCTGACAACAGTAGTGTCCTTATGTGCTTGATTTTCTGTCAAATTGAACTTACCACCTGTGGAAACAAGGGATGTCAGGTTATGGCTAAAATACTGAAAACAGCCCTAAAATGCTGTGTTCATAATATGTCTTTAAGGGTTTCAGCAGGATGGCAGTGCTCTGATCCTTTAGAGGCAAATCTACTTCAGGAGCAATCTCTAATCAGCACATGAGGGTGAGGGGAGCCTCTCCTGGTCCTCATATGTCTTTCTGAAATAGCCTCCATGTAAAGTGAGGCAATACAATACAAAGCTACAAATAGGGTGTCTGTAAGAATAGAAGCTTGCTTGCACTGGTGATAGGGGAAAGATGATGGCATGGAAAAGCACCACCTGGTGACACCTCTCTTGGTAATGGGGACACTCTGGGTTCCAGAACAAACCCCAACTTTTCTGTTCTGTTGCCAAAATATCTCAGACCTGTTAAATGAAGAGACTGATTTTGCATGCTGCTATCAGGACATGGTAACTTCCATTAGCAGCTGCAGGAATTTCCTGCCCTCTCATTAGGGATTGTGGAGCATTCTGAAAATCAACCTGTGCAGATTTTCTCAACATTTTGTTCTTTTACCTACCCCATCTTTTTGTCATTCTGAAAAATGATAGTTTTTCCAACTTTTTTTTTTTCTTACTATGCAGACACCTGGCCAGGTGTAGAATATATAAATTAGAGTGAAACTAAGTAGGTTGTGCTGCTTATTTATGTAGTGGGATGTTAAGATGTTGATTGACAGTTCCATTACTTTTTCATCATCCATAATATATATTATTATTATTATTGCAGCCTGTAATTCAGATGCCCAGTCATTTGAAGTTGAACTTTATTAGCTGAACTGTCAGCAGGCTTATTTTCTAGTACACTTGACAGATTTCATAATCACCATGTAGTGTTCAAAGATTTTGGGTCAGCCATCAGCCTGCAAAAATTAACATCACAGAGTTTATCATGATGAAGCTGTTGCAGTTTCTGGCATCTTCAGCAGTGATGCCCTACAGAAGAAAAAGTGGACATTACCATTTCCAGAATTCAGAGACATTTTCCTGGTTGGTTAATCTCAGAAAAGATTCATCTCAGAGCTTTCTTTGTGACAAAACAGCAAAACCAGAAAGAATTCAGCCAACACCTTGAATAAATGCCTCCTGCAAATGAGTGCAGTTTTTTTCTTGGCTATCTGATATATTTTGAATAGCAGCAGCAGGAGAAATTCATCAAAAATGTTATGTTGGAAGCCCAGGAGTGGAATACACCACTGATGCTGTTAATGAAACATAGTCATCTGTGGTGTTTATTCAATGACTTGTATTCAGTTTGCTTCCACTGCCTGCTCAAATCAGACAAAATTCTATTGACTGAAGTAACCAGAATAATACATGGTTTTTTGCTAGTTAATGCAGGCTAATTAGGTATCAAGATGGTAAATTAGTCTTTGGAGAGTCTCAGTGATCCTTGCAAACTGCAGCTCTTGCAGACATGCTTCAGATTTGCTCTTTTGCTGTGATGAAGTGACTTCTACAGGCTAGAAGTGAATTAGGGAGTGTTCTTGGGGCAGTCTCCTCTTTAGATATTCACTAGGGCTTTGGAAACAGCATGTATTCCCATCTGCTGAAACCGTGTCCCAGAGAGTTTCCAGAGCCATCCATTTCTCAGGACAAGGCTTTGTGAATTTGGTAGATGTCAGGTAGATCCATGCAGTAAGGTTTGAACATCAGTGCAAATTCTTGTGTGTGTTGCACTGTTAAGTCTTGATGTCTCAGACTAAAATGTGCATTGCCAGCAAAGAAAATGGTGTGACTGATGGTGCTGCAATTCCAAGACACCAGTGGGAGTGGGCAGAGGATATTGAACAAGTTGCTTCATACTTGCTTCTATTCATTTGTATATTATTTGCATAGCTGATGCAATTCTATTGCTTTCCCTCTAGTTAGGCTCTTTTGAAGTATAGTATTAATAATAGGTTCTCAATTCAAATGTCAAGTGATTTGATTAAACATGGAGAGATTTCTGATGTATCCAGAAGACTGAGATATCCACAAATCATTATTGTTATCATTTGATCTATCAAATGATGTATCTACTGACATAACAGCCTTTGTGCTCTCAGTGTTTGTGTCTTAAACTCTAAGTTCCATATTAAGATGTCTAAATGAAGTCAAGAAAGGAATAATTTAAACTATAATTTGTTTCTGTGAATCACAGATGTCATTTGGTTTGGAAGTGATGTGCAGTGAGCCTGTTCTTAATCTCTTGATATGACTATCAAGGCAGCATAGAGTTTTTGGTAACTGCTCCCAAAATATTCGCAGTATCAAGTTAATCCATGAAACACGGTGCCTTTTGCCCAAATAATCTCTACTCAATTATCTTTGCTATTATTCTAATGATTGGTATTTTTTCCATACTGCTTTTTATTCTCTTTTTTTTTTTTAATTAACTGATTAAGGAGAATATTATTATTCTGTGTCTGTAGTATTTAGCTGTTCTGATAGCAGAGGAATTCTGCAGTACAACAAAGGTGAATGTTTTTTACTGATAATACCCAATAAAGATAATTCTTGAGGTATTCAGACTGTGGGAGATCACCAATTTCCTTGTGGCTTCTGCTGCCACAAACTATGGATTTGCCCTGTGCAGAACTTAGTGCTGCAGCCTGATGTTCTTATGGTCCCTTACTTTACTGATTCTTAAGAATAAAGTAACAAAGTATGCTAAACATTGCTCTTTCTATACAATGCACATGCAGCATCAGACACTGTCCAAGGAAGAAACAGACCATCTTCATCTATCCTTAAGCAGAAATTCCTCATCCTGACTTTTGAGTCACAACCTGCTTTCCTTCCTTTTGTGCATTTTTGTCATTCTTTGTACTGAGTATTGGTCAGTAGATGCACTTTAAAATTGTTTTAATGACCTGGGCTCTTCATAAAGAAGTTAATTAGAGAGCCTTTGACACAGTAAAGCAGGTAATGGGTGCCAGCTCACTTGGCTTGTGTCTCTGCCCTTTACACCCCAGAAGAGCTGACCAGCTGTAGCCCATGTGCTGTCAGGTGAGAATAGGGCCAAGCCTCTCCTCCCTGCCAGCTTTGTCTGCTGTCCTCACTGCAGCCACTCAAGTCCACACCAGTACCACAGCCAGAACTGGGACTTCTCTGTGCTGGGTGTGCCCAGACTCCCTCTGCCCTGGGGGGCATCTGGGGCTTCCAAAAATTTAATTCCCTTGTCTGTGTAAGTATCCACGGAAGAAGTGGTGAATGCCTGTTATGGGGCAGTTGTGTTGTTCATTTTTCATGCCTGTTGAGAACCAGGTGGGAGCCTGCTGTTCATGGCAATGTGTTGGATAAGAGCTGCAACCAGTTAATTATGTTGCTCATCATTATTTGAGGGGGAGGGCAAGAGGGAGTTGTCTTCCTCTCAGCTTTTCCCAGTCTCAGTGTCAATATCAGCCTTGTCTCCTCTCTTTTCAGGTGTGCCAATGCTGTTTGTTATCCTCTGGGGAACTGTCAAGTACCTTTATGAAGATGAGGGGTTGGTTTAGTTCTGATTTTTATAGCTATCTCATTTGTGCTGTATGTGTGCACCAGCAGGTCACTGTTTGCTTTCTGTTCAGTGTGGTTTGCTTTGGCAATGTGCTGAAACCTCACGTAATTGCTTCTGTTTTGTCTGAAGGTCTTGCATAACATTTCAGAAAGGAGCATATGTATTTTTCTGATCAGAATTTTCTGCATGTCTGGATAAATCTATTCTTTTGCAGGTCAAGGAAAGGTATGTTTTGTTTTTCTGTACTTATAGGATCTACAATAGCAGTCATCCCACCCAACCAAGACCACTCCTCATACTGTGCCTTGGGCAGTAGCCTTTACAGTTGTTTCAGAAGAAGACAGCAACCTCCCACAGGATTCTGCCTGCAATTTGTTGTGATTAGCCTATGCCTAGCAGCAGAGAAGTGATTGCCTTTTCTTGTTTAAGCTCCCATTATTTAGATTTTCCTAAAATAAAGGCACATTCTCTGTCTGCTTGCGTTAGTCTTGCTGAAGTCAACTATGTCACGCACAAGACTGCTGTAAAGCACAAAATACTTTTTGTCCATTTTTACCATGGTGGCTATTCTGGAAAAAATTACCTTAGTATATGTTTTATAAATAGCTATTTTACAAATAGCACTGTAGCTTGTTGTTTTTGGTTTTTGCTTTCTCTTAAAGGGAAGAAAGTGGCTTCTTCTTTTATAGAGATAGTGGCTGCCTAGAAATATTTGGGTATCTTCCTTTGTGAAAAGACATAAATCTATGCTCTTTCATTTTTATTGTAAATTTATTATTTAAAGGATTTTCATCTTACTTAATTTCCAAACTACCTAGCCAATACTTTTGTAAAGATCATTTTTTGTTTTGTTTTGTTTTTCTCCCTCACAGACACAATTATTGCTGGAGAGATGCTGCAATGTGAAAATTCAGTTTAGTCTGAGCCACCCCCAAACTATTTTCTGGTGTTTCTGAGCACTAAGAACCATCTCTCTTTTTTGTGTTCCTCATGGTATTGAACCAGTTCAGTCAAAGCTGCCTTTTCTGGCTTAAGCAATGCTAGGATTTTTTGACTTTCCTTTTCAAGGTTGACTTGATGGTATTCTGTAGCAAGATTGTGGCTGTACTGATGTACTGCAGGTTTTGTTGAAATTATCAGGATAGGTGTAGAGACCATGCAGCCTCTGAACAGGCAACGTTCCATGGGCATATCTTCCCATTGATGTAGAAAATGTATTCAAAGTGCTCATGCTGAGCCTCCCACATTATGCAGTGCTCAGAGCTGATTTATATTTTCTATTAAGGAAGACTGTCACTCACTGCCTTCAGCAGATCTTAAAAGGGGCAATTTTGCACATTATTGAATTTTCTAAATCTTGTCTAAATATTTGTAAAATACAGCAATAAATAACCACGTGCAGCAGCTGCTCTGAAAGGCAAGATTTCTGTGCCTTGGGCAGGCATTTACTGGAGCAGCCAGGGATATCTTTCATGCTGTTTGCCATAGCTCTGTCACTGTGCAGCAGGCTGTAAATTTCATTTGTGATTTTACTACTTCCCTGGCTATGAAGAATAACTGGAAATAAATGTGGTCAGGGCTAGGAATCTGAGGCAGTCCTGTAAATGTAGCCATTTGAGTAAAGGACTGAAGCCTGCAAGACTTGGTTGGTTGCACAGCAGCTTCTTCTTTCCTTACATGTGCAAGTGTAAACTCCTTTCAAATGAAATTAGTGTTTTAAAAAGTGAGCTATTAAAAAATATTTTGTCTACATTACAAATACTATTAAAGGCAAGCTGTTGTTCTTAGTTACTAGATTGTGTCTAAAAAGCTGATACACATTTTTTGATTCATTCTGAAATTAAGTACAGGAGCAAAACAGTCGGCCTTCAATCCTTTTTTTTTTTTTCCATTCACCTGTAGCAATTCAAGGTAAAAATTCAGTGTTTTCACTTTTAGAAGGAGAATACTGGATTGATAAGCAAAGGCAGAAACATCCCACTAGCATTTTTTTCCACTGGACAAATTCTCCATACATGGCTCTGAGGCTATTAGTTGCCAAGCATCTTCTGAGAGGTGCCAAGCAAACTGTAGGGATAGATCCCAAGCACAATAGATATTGTGTATTTATCAATGTGGCAATCACAGAAAGCACAGATGGGCAAGAAGTCATGTAGAGATCTACCAGTTTTATTTTCTGGATGCTTCAATAGTCATGACACCTTAATTGACCTCTAATGTTTTTTTTTATTGCACATATTTGTATAAATTTAAAGGTAGCTAAAATTGATGTGTGCCACAGGAAGCAAGTTAACACAGAAATGTAGCAGAGTTTATGTAAAGAATTGTTTCTCAGCCTCTGTTATTATAAAGAAATTGTTTTAATTGCCTCTGCATCTACTGCAGCTAGTGAGAAAATTAGAACTCCACTTCCAGCTATGCCTATTATCCCATCAGTCTTGAGGTGCTCAAATAAAATTAATTTCAAAGGCTCCATGAAGCTGGCTCCTAATCCTGTGTACCAATTAAGAAATTCTGTAACTCAGATTCTGGCTCAGGTAAACTGACTGCACACACAGACTGCACACCTTTTTTGACCAATACTTCAATGCAATTGAATTGGAGGCTGATGGTGGCAATAATAGGCTTTTTGTACACATTAAACTGAAATTGAAGGAAAAAATGATATCTATCCCAAGCCCTTCTCTGACTTGCAGTCCCTGCAAGGGAATGTGGAATTGCCACAGCCGGGTTGCTACCTTTCCTCTCCAGTAAGGGGGCACGTGGCTGTGTGCTTGTAGCATGGTTCCCTCCCAGGTGCTGCATGGTTTGCTCTTTTAGACTGTGCCACTACAAGGCTGGAGAGGGTTTCAGCTCCATCAGCAGCACCCAAGCTGAACTTTCATCGGTCTGTTAATAAGCCTTAGGGAAAACTCTGGGTTTTGGCAGAACAGATTTGGAGATGAAGAGAAACCATATTGGGGAAGGAACCTATGTTATCTGTAGTGCTGTTGCAGAAACCTGCTGGCTTTACTGGTGACTGTTGCTTTTGAGTAACGCTGAGCAGGAGGCTAACAAAGTTATTTCAGAGAAATGTTAAGAATGTTGTCACTGCAGCAACAAGCAAAGTGGCAGGTGAGCACTGCCCTAACAGCTGGGCCATCCTACACCAGCATGGCCCAGCAGACAGAGGTGGTGGCTGCCTGTGGCCAGAGGAAAGCAACTACATGTACAGACCCTCAGTTTAAGGTTCACTTCAGACCAGTGATCCCGCACTGTGGCTGCCACAGCTTTTCCTGTCATTTTCCTCCCGTATTGCTCAAGGAGACAGGAATTTCAAAAGCTGAAATGAGACTCATGTGGTAAATGAAGTATTATATTGCTGCAGCATGCTGCTTACTTGGCAGAGGGCTCAGGCCAGCAAAAGTTTGGAGCTGTTGCTCCCATTTTTGATTTTACTTGTTTATGGTTTTTAAAACTGGGCCTGAAACCTTGTGCATGTGCACTGATAGAGCTGGAGTTTGCAGCTGCAATTGCTTTCCCATGGTGGAAACTAGTAACTCCTTTTTGAAAATAAGGACAGATAAAATAGATGACTGATCTCAATACTGTTATGAGAATAATGATGGTAATTAAAGCAATTAAATAAGATGATCTGACATTGGAGATTGAAGAATAACAAAAAAATAGTGCAGGACAAGGAAGCAAAAACTGACATCAGAAAGATCAGACTCAAAACAGATTCCCCCCCTTCTCCTTTCAGCCAAATGACAAATATGACCTTGGATTTAATGGAATAAATCTTCACAATTAATGGATGATAATTCATAGCAAATTGTGGAGGAGAGCTAGCCATTAGTGGGCAAGAAAGGCTGGTGAGTAGCATCCAGTTGGATGATGATAGCTGCAATAGTACGAAGCATTCAGTGTTTCTCAGAAGCAGCTGCATCTGTTTCCATGTCAGCATGATGTGCTTTCCTGGTATCTAGTCCTTAATATTGTTTTCCATCTGCATTGCAGGAACAGAATGAAAAGCAAGAGATTTTAGTAATGTACTGAAAACTTTTCCTTTTGTCCTCCTACCAGTTGCTGGACCAGAAACTACAACATGAATTACTGGCTAATCATCAGACTGCCCATTCTCATCGCCATCGGGGTGAGTCTGAGAGTGTCTGTGAGATGGCACATTTCCCTGAGAACAGCACAATATGTACAGAGATGCACATGTGGCCATTGTGCATGTCCAAAGGCTAATAACCTTTGGGGCTATTGACATTTTCATTCACAAATGTGATTTCATGAAGCCAAGTTGGTTTCTGTTACTGAAATTTCAGCCTAACGTTTTGTTTCTTCAATTTGGCCACAAGCTGTCATGTTGTAGTGGCAGGACATGACAACAGAACAGCATTCTGCAGCATTAACTCCCCCATGAGCAGGAAGGTAATTCAGGGAGACCAAATATACTATTTCAGATGCTGGGCTACAAAAGAGCTGCAAAATGTGTGGCATTGTGTAGAAATGTTCTGCAGGCACAGTACTGTGTCAGGCTCAGACCTCCAGACAAGGCAAATGAGCCAACCCACAGTTTCACAGTGTCTCACTCCCCAGAGAGAAAGTAGGGTCCCCTGCTTTGTGTAATGAAGTGCCTTTGTTTTCAAGGGTGGCTTGTGCACACCCTCACATTTAGACCACAATTCCTTAGCAAGGAGTTGAGTTCCATGGTAAATTCTGTAGCTGCTGCATATCAGGATGTGCATAGACCTACACATGCATACACAAACCACTGTTTAATTACTTACACGTGTGTTTATTGATGGTGATATAAATTCTTTCATTTCTCTAGGTGAATTTCCTCATCTTCATCAGAGTTATATGCATCATCATCTCCAAACTGCAGGCTAATTTAATGTGCAAAACTGACATAAAATGCAGGTATGTCTTAAGGTGGTCTGACACTTTTCATGCTCATCAGAATAAAAGTAGACAGGACATACATGAAAAGAGTGGATTGACAAAGGTGGTTAAAGAGCACAGCCCTTGAGTAAGGCACAGGTGTGGTGTCATGCATTAATGTGACTGCTTGGACAGTCAGTCCACTGAAAAGTCTCAGTGAAACCAGGACAGGTATTTCACCTGTGTTATAAACAGAAGGCTTGATGTCTGTCACTTTTACGGCCCCCATTAGACTGGATGAAAATTAATTAAGCAGATGTTTTTAAAATACCTGCAGCATATGCAAGTGAATGCTAGAGTCCTTGAAATCACCCAGAGGAGGGCAGTAAAGCTGGTGTAATGGCTGGAAGGACTGTGCTGTGAGGAGTGGCTGAGGAGTTTGACTTGTCTAGTTTGGAGGAAAGGGCTCTGAGGGATGACCTCATTCCTTTCTACAGCTCCCTGAGGAGTAGAAGTGGAGAGGGAGGTGCTGAACTCTTCTCCAGGGTGTCCAGTGATAGGACATGTGGAGATAGTTCACAGCTGCACTGGGGGAGGCTAAGATTGGACATTAGGAAGTATTTCTATACTGAAATGATGGTCAAACCCTGGAACAGGCTTCCTAGAGAGGTGATCAATGCCCCAAGCCTGTCAGTGTTTGAGGCATTTGGAGACAGTGCCCTTAAGAACATGCTTTAAGTTTTGAACAGATGGTTGTCATAGGTTCCTCCCAGCTGGAATATCCTGTCTTATTCTAATTTGAACAAAATAATATGAATTGATAGAAATAAAAGCTTTCACTTCAAGGAAGACGAGATGGGATTATTTTGAGTTTTGCTCCTTATTCTTCTTGGCAGTTGTTATTGGGAAAACTTTCAATCTTGAATGCATGGGCTGTTTCAAGAGAATGTCAAGGCTATCACAGATAAGTTCAATTTTTGGTTTGCAGTCAGTTTACCCCTGTCTGTATTCTTCCTTTTACTTAATCACCTTTCTAAGATTCATGGTTGAATCCTTCATTTCTGCATCATGACCTTTGTACTGCAATCTGAAAAACAATGTAAGAATAACAAGTTGTCTCTTGAAGTGTGGAGCTACATGCTCTGGTATGTGGACTGCTGCTGGCATTGGACTTAGCTATTTTACATTGGGCATTTCAATGCTGCAGCCTTCTAAACTAGATACAGCACATATTTTGGTGGTTTCTTAGCAGTGTAGAATTGCCATGTATGTTACCTACCTTCTTTACCTCACATGAAATTTTGGAAATCCTAATGTGTCTTGAGAGTTCAAAGCAGAGATGAGGACTTGTCTGAGCTGGAGGCTTTGATTCCAAGTCCACTTTTACGGAAAATAGAGTATTTTCAGAAGTCTCAGTGAAAGGAAGAGGGCAGAGGTCACAAGTTATAGTGAGAGAAATTCCCCTTGCAGATCCAGGTGAAAACAAATTCACAGTCAGAGTAGTCTGATTCTGGAAGAGAGGTCCAAAGGCTCTTTGGAGGACCTTGGAGATACTCAAAGCTTGGCTGGACACAGCCTTGATTAACCTGCTGTGAACTGGAGTTGGGTTAGATGCTTCCAGGGATGCCTTCCAGCCAGAGTGGTTACATGATTCAGAATAGCAGCCAACAGCCCTCAGGCACACAGATCTACAGAGGTCTGACAGCCCTGCTAATTGAGTGATTTTGCATCTACTGACTTGTCTCAAGATAGGTTGTTGTGAGATGTTGGCAAGTTCTGTGGCTCAGGAAGCTCCCACAGGATCCCCAGGCATCTTTCACTAACCTGTTGGGTGGCTGGCGTGTATGTCTATCAAAAGAGAATTAGGGATCATTCTTGTGATTTTTTTTTTTTTTTCCCCCCCGTGGTTGTGTACCTTGAACTGTCTCACAGGTAAAGAATAATTTACTTCAGATTGGTTTGTCTTTCATCCTTTGCTAGCTGTGTCTTTGAACTTGCCATCACTCATTTCTAGACACTTTGATTGCTTTGACAAAGTGTGCTTCAGTTACAGATAGTTACAATATTTAGAAGATTTAACACACCACAGATGTGGGAAGGAATACCAAGTACTCCCCACTTTGCCAAGGTATTTTTAAAGGATTCCAGTTATTGATAGATTATGTCTTTCATGTCATCAAGAAGATAGGTTTTGGTTGTCTTTCCCAATTACAGGTGGAGAAAATAATACAGAGGAAAGACATCACAGGTACAAGAAAGCATAAGGCTTCTTACTGAGTTTGGAAGATTTTAGGTGAAATACAGCCAGTAGCTGGATATACAGCTTTGTTCTCACCAATAAATGATCTGCAGTGAAGTGCTAAGGGAGGCTAAAACTTATAGGAACTTACTAAGGTTATTCTGACGAGGTTTTTATCCTGCAACTTCTGGAGGAGGACCCTGCATCACAAAGTGATGCAGCAACTTGCCAAAGTTGAAACTGTCAGAAACAGAATGCAGAAATGGTGACTCTCATGATCATTTGGATCAGCAATGCTCTATTCAGTGGCACTGTGCTTTTCAATTTCTTTGTGATCTTAGGCTGGCCAAGTCTACGCTGACTCTGATCCCACTGCTGGGGACCCATGAGGTCATCTTTGCCTTTATTACTGACGAGCATGCCAGAGGGATGCTGCGCTTCGTGAAGCTCTTTACTGAGCTCTCCTTTGCTTCATTCCAGGTAGCACTCACAGTCTGCCCATGGGCATAAGAAATTTTTTAACTGCTGTTTGGGGGCCTGCTTTCTCTTTCATTCATTGCATACTCCCTGTTCCTTATATTTCTCAGTTTAGCACTGATTGTTACAGGATTATTAGAGTGGAAGGGAAAGTGTAAGGACTAATTTTTAACAGCCAACTTTACTACAATAAGCTGGTATTCCTGTCCACATATTAGTGTTTACTTCCTATGGTTCACCTCAGGGCAATAGCAAAATTGTCTGTGATTTCCTGTAATTGTACAGTGGCATTGCTGAAAGCACATTTTGTGCTTTCTCCAGTATTTCTGGTACTCCTTGGAAAATCTGTGCTGGGAGAGGTAGCTGTCTCCAGCTATAACTGCATGTGAGGAGGACATAGGCTCATTGTGATTTTTATTTAACTGTTGCCTTAGGTAAAGCCATTTCAAATGAGACTCCTTGTGTAAGGAAATTATTATTCTGTTTCCCTGCACACTCAATCGTTCCCTGTTTATCAAGCACAGAGCTGTATTTAAGACCACTGTGAATTACTCACTTATGAAGTGTTTAAGACTTGAAACCTTTGCTTTTTAAGGAAGAAGGGGAAAGAAATCACAAGACAAAAATAACAGATTGAAGGAAACAACAGCTCCTTTTTCCTAAGGCCATGTGCTTTGAGACATAGTTTGATCAAACCTCTGCTCTGCCATCAGAGTTGACAGGGACCAAGGATTCTCCACCTTTCAGTCTAATCAGAGATGTGTCAGTGTGGAGTCTCTAGCCCTCTGCCACTGAATTTGGCAAAGTGAGGAAACTGCTCTGCTCACAATTCTTGTTTTTGTTGATTTCAGGGGCTGATGGTTGCAATTCTTTACTGTTTCATCAATAATGAGGTAAGAGAGATACTATTTGTTTGAGTTTGCCTTATCAGTATACACTATAGGAAAAGGAACTTAAAAATGGTCTTGAACTGCAAATTTTCCTTGTTCAGGACTTTTTTTTTACAGATCCTTCCCTGTACAGCTCTGTGGGATAACTCATCAGACAAATGTGTTTGGAAGGAATTCAGGCAGTATAATTTACAGTCACTATTTGTAAATGTGGAATCTCACAAATAGTCTTGCTTACAATTATGTAGTTTGCACTGGTGGATTTTTTAATTAAGAGTTACAGCTGTTCTTAATCTGTCTCCTAGTGCTTCTTATTTGCTTGTTTTCGTGAATGTGAGAGTGGAGCCCATGTTATTCTATGAACTCAGCTCAGCTTGCTGATGAAGCTGGAGAATCCTTGTGGCTATTGCTGTACAGTTTGGTTTTATTTGGTTTCCCTGTAGCCCAGCTGCTTGAAGGCATCATCACTCTCATTAAAACTGCACTTCACAGAGTGGTAAACTCACAGACCCAGAAGAAATGGTCCTTTGGCTTTGAGTTAATTGGTTGCAAGTACCATCTTCTGACTTCTGAATCCCAGCCTTGATGTGGGAAAGGGTATTGTTCTATTTCAGTATTGCAGGAATCTCATTTACCTTCTAAGTGATTATTATTCATTCATTCATTCAGCAGCCAAGTTTGTAAGGGAAGCAAACACTACTCATTTAGTCAATACATTATTAAATTAAATGCACATCAATATGTTTTACACTCACAACAACTCTACTTTTAATGAAGACGTGGTAATTCAAGATCACTTATTGAGAGACAGGCCTCATCAAGTAACTAGAATCAGTAGAAAAATGTGCTACTTGTGTCATTATGGCCAGGCTGGAATCAACAGAAAAGCAGCAGGCATCCTGAATTAAACCTTGCAGGAGTCTGCTCACTTTGGTAGGTTGTAGATAAGATTTTATTGAAGTGAATCTATTAATTCTACTGCTTACCAAAATCAGAGGTGAGTAGCAGCAGGCTTCACTGTTGGGAACGAATGTCATTTGATGCACGTCATGAATTAGAGAATATTTGTTTCTAATTCCTTGTATGGCTTTACAGGTGTACTTCAATCCTGAGATGCAGCACCGTCTGCTGGTGGATCGTGTATTTCTTTTGATTCACCTTGGCATTTGCTCATACATCCCTTGTGCAGCTGCAGCCAGGCCTCTCATGTGTAATGCTCAGTACCTTCCTTCACAATAAATAAGGGCAAAGTTGCATCACAGCCCAAACTTCATTTCAAGCCCTCAAACAGGCAGGCTTGTTTCATTTGAGGGAGCTGACTGTGTAATAGCATATCTGTGTTTCTAAGAAATGCTCCAAATCTCTTGTTACATTAATTATTTTACCTTTGTAGTGTAGTTCATAAAATCTAAATATGACGAATTCAGCTTTACCAGCAGTCTAGGATTAATTATTTTACTTGTTCCGACTCTTGTTTAAAGAGAGGAGTAAGATTTTGTCAAGTCTGGTCATCAATGTCCATTAAAAAAATCTTTGTGAAGAGTTTAAGTAAAGTCTGTTCTGAACTATGAGAATTCTTCTCCTAAGCTACATGAGAAACTGTCTTCTGACACACTGCAATGTGATCTACATTTTATTTTTTGTCTGTGACTCATTGACTCCTTTTCTTTTTCCTTAACTGTACAGAATGCAAGTCCTGGTGCCCAGATCAATAGTAGAAATGAAGATAGAAGTAATATTAATGTCCTTTTCTAATATCTACTTTGGAAAAAAAAATTGAATTTGTTCATATTTCAGTCTTATTTTGCCTGAAAGATTCTGGATTTTCTCTGAACTTTCTCTGAATCCAACAGTAGGGTCTCATGAGATGGCCTGTTAGCACCACTGTTCTTTGCAAAATCTTAATATGACCAATGTTTCTGCTTTTAATGCTACTTTCTATAAGAAATATTTTAAACCACAGAGATGGTTTACACCACTTAGCTGAAGATGATTCATATTTCATTCTCTGTAGCCTTGTTTCTCCTTTTTGCCTTCTTGTCACAATGGAAGTACAATTCAGTTTCTTCTACTTTAAAGAACCTGTCCTGATGCCAGGACTCCTGAGTTCTTGAAATACTGCCCAATCCTCCCTTTTGCTTTTAATTTCTTTTCATTCTCAATACAAATTATTAAACTCTTCTATCAGCTCAATTCCATCCCATTTTAGACGTACTTTCCTTCCACTATAACTTTCTGAGACTTTTTTTTGCCAAAATTTAGCACCTTTTTTATAATTAGATTCCAGATTCATTGCCAACACTGTCAACTTCCTTCCCCATTAGCTGCATAAAACTCAATCAAGAGCTCTCTGTGAGAGATCTTCAACTTTAACCTCCATGACCATCTTTTTTAAGTTATCCCACCTATTTCCTTTCTCTTTTAAAATACCCTGCATAAGCATTTTTCTTCCCCTTTCTCACATGTCATAGTTTAACCTCAGACAGCAACTATGCACCATGCAGCCACTTGCTCACTCCACTTTGGTGTGATGATTGAAGGAATACAAGTGAGAAAACTCTTGGGTTGAGATAAAAACTACTAGAGCTACTTCCCACTGGCAGTCAAGTGTCCTCCCAACTTCTTGCACACCTCCAGCCTCTGCCTGCTGTCAGGGTGGGATGAGAAGCTGAAAAAGCCTTAGCACTGTGCAAGCCCTGCTCAGCAATAACAAAAGCATCTCTATATTACCAAAACTGTTTTCAGCACAGATGCAAAACATAGCCCCATACTAGCTGCTGGGAAGAAAATTAACTCTATCCCAGCCAAAATCAGCACATCATAGGAGCTTTGTTCTTGGTATCCTTTTTTCTGTATAGCTTATTTCTGGGGAACCTTACCAACACAGGGAAGTTACTAGGATAATTATTTTGCTGAAAGATCTGTAGATCTACTTCTGTGCTCAGGAACTGCCTCTGAAAAATAAATCTTAACCAGTTCCAAAGCCATCTAGGTGAAAGCTCAATTCAATCCAGGCAAGCAGAGTTGCTCCCTACCCTCTTCCTAACTCCTGGAGTGAAAACTGGTATTATGCCAGTCATATCCAATCCTAAGACAGACCCTACTGTCTTTTGTTCAGGCCTTCCATTCACTTTATCTCAATTTTGCAGGCTGTTTGTATCATAGCTCAAGCCTGTCATGTCTAGCTGGAGTAAAGACTCATTTCCTTCCTTTGGCTGACCTAAAGGTACCTATTTCTATTGCACATTGACTTACTCTGTCAGTCACTATGGTCATGCTTTCATTCAGGATTTGCCAGAAAATGCCTACAGCAGCTTTTTACCAGTGCTGCCTTATTGTTTTCCATGCCCACAAAAGCTGCCAAGTACTGGAGCAGTAATATGGTCAATTCTTTTCCTGCAGACACCATGGTTCCTGCATTTCTGCCTTCGTCTGACGTTCTCCCTCATTCTTCTATGTCTTCAGTGTCTTTCTCTGGTGCCTTTGTGCACCTTTTCACACAGCAAAACCCCCTTAGCATGGTAAAATACAAGCATCTGTCTCAGCATTTTTCCTTCTGACCCATTTGGTTGTGACAGTGGAGGTGAGATTCTGAGATTGTCAAAAGCACAAAGGTGCATCTGGTTCCAACAGAACATTCAATACAAGGGCTCTGTACCCCAGAGCTGACAAGCACTGATAGAGGCAGCCACCAGTGGAAGACAATTAGTTTTGTAAGGCTTTGCTCCTTTTTTAGGGCTGCTTCTCAAATCCAGTGTTTCGCAGTGAATAAGCAAAGAAACAAGACATACAGCAGCTGATTCCCTAGGAAGTGTCCCTCAGAATATGAAGGTTTCAACAGCCTGGGCATGATGACAAATCTGTGCTGCAACTGCCATCAACCTACTTAGTCTCTTGGTAGTCAGTACGAGATCCTAAAATAAAAGAAAAAGCATCTCTCCAGAGAAAGCGCCCTTTAAGTGACCCACCTACAGGGAACTTTCTTCCTAGCTAAAGTACACACCATAATGAACTTATTACTGTGGACTCCTGCCTCGATCTAGAGTAACAAGTGTGAAATTTTATGTCCTCTGCCTTATGTGTTAAAAGCTAATGGAGGTTCTTTCTTCAGTCAAGTGGCAAGAACTTTGCTGGTGGAACAGGAAGATCTAATTCTGTTCTTGTTTAGCAGTTGCAAAATCCGGGATAAACCTCCAAACCAGTGCAGAGGTTACACAGTTTAACCCAGAACCTGTGACTAGATGAGCATACTTTGTAGCTTTAAGAAAAGCTAGTATCTGGAATGAGATACTGTAATTGCTATTTAAAAGGGAAAAAAATAGAGTTTCAAACTTGCTTTAAGTGTTGTTTTCAATTCTGAATAAACATTTGGTTTTGTATGAAATAAAAAGAACCCATCTAAATATTCAAAGAACAAAAACAATCCAAGACATAATAATGTTTAAATCAAGCCAGAAGTTAGAACTCTTAAGAATACCTGTGGTGTAATATTGAGCAGAAAGCCAGTCATTTCAGCTGTTTCATGGCTGATAAGCAAAGTCAGCTTAATTGTTAGTACTGGTAGGGCGTAGACTACAATCAGTATTGCGGGTGAATACAATTTAGAGCAAAATAATGAAGGTAAGATTTTCTGGTGCATAAAAGAGCTTTTTTTCTACAAGCAAAAATGAACGTCATCATTATTTGAAATGTGGAATGGCTTACAATGGATTAATGAGATAATTGGATCATTGGAAGCAATAATATTGCAGGTTTAAAGCACTTCCAGCTTTACTCAGTAGTGTGGTATCCTTACTTTTTCTGATGGAGTCATTTAAAGAGGTGATCAGTTCTGCATTCATTCCTTTTGTTTCCTGTGCTTATGTTAGGTTCAGATGGAGTTTCGGAAAAGCTGGGAGCGCTGGAGACTGGAACACTTGTATGTCCAGAGAGACAGCAGTATGAAACCTCTGAAGTGTCCTGCCAACAGCATCAGTAGTGGGGGCACAGTAGGCAGCAGTGTCTATGCTGCCACTTGTCAGGCCACATTCAGCTGAGATTTCTGCAGGTGAATCAGACTGAGAACAATGAACTGTATAATACACCTGAAAACCCTTAAATACCCAAGCAAGTGGCTGAAGGTGGCCATCTCCAGCAAGAAACTTAAGCATATGCTGCTCATCGCCTGCAGGCTGTTGGACAAAGGTTTCTAGGGAAAGCAATCTCCTAATGTAATCAACACATCAGAGGAAAAATTGGTCACGTCTAAAGTAAGTTAAAAGAGTTTCTTCCTATTTGCACACAAGGCCTCCGGGGGTCCAAAACTTAAGCGTAGCATTGATCCAGTCTGAAACCACAGGGTCAATGGCTTATTACTGTTGAGTGGGTGAGCTGAGTGTTCAACTGATTAAATTACAAGGATATAGAATATGATTATTGCCAAAAAATACATTTAGACTTTTCTGGGGATAGGGTAAGGTGCCATCACCATTTTTAGAAAAAAATAATTTAGCGTGACACAACTTGCATTTCAGGGAAGGATCAGTTTTGCAGCAGGGGTTTCCTAAAGCTGAAGTTGCAAAAATGCTAATCTGTTTTTTGGGTAGGAGAAGGACAGCATCCTGAAGGTCTATCAATATACAGCAGGTAGGGTAGTGAACACTTCTGAATGCTATCTAAGCTTCACTTAAATATAAAAACCCTAACAAAAAGTATCTGTTAGGAACCTCTTCTGCTAGGAGCAGATGCGTGTTATCAGTTGACATGGATGGAAATGTCCCCTGCATGCACAGCCCTCCATTGTCAGTGCTAGTCTGCCCACCTGACGGGCACACAGGCATTCACAGGGATGGAATGATCTCTTCTTTCAAGAGAATGTTTCCTGTCTGAGCTTTACTCTGCTTCTTGTGGGTGCAGACACACAGAAGTCAGCTTGCGGCCACTGCTGGTCTCGGCAGACCTCTCCTCCTTGCAAAGATTCGGTGGTTGGCAGTGTGCACTCACTTTTGTCTCCCCTCCGGCCTTGGTCCTTCTCTCCTGTGACACACGGTACCCACGCGTGCGGAGGGGGAGGTGGCCCGTGTGCAGGGCGCGGGTTCAGCACCCAGGACAGCTCCTGCCCCCCTTCCCGGGGTGGGCTGCCATCCTCCAGAGCCCGCCAGCTTCCCGTCCGCGGCATTCCAAAAAAACCCCAAACAAAACCAACAACTTCAAACAAAAAGTCCTGAACTCCGTGAGCTTTTCCCCATCTGTTTAAAACAAGAAGGGCTCGTGCAGTGACTGCATCTGCACTGTGTAGTGTGTTCCCTCCCTGATGTTGACAAGAGTTGCTGGGGACAGGTAGAAGTACCTTTACAAACAGGATGTGATAGGTTGCATCGCTTAATAACAAGCTTTGCACATCTTTACTCTGCTCTTCCTTGGGCTCCCTTTACAACAGAGGCAAAGTGCCAAAGACTAGCTCTGAGAATCTCCCTCCTCACAGATTTCTTGTTATTAATAAGTAACTTCCATGGCAAAGCAGTTGCAACTACTCAGCAGAAATAACCCTCCCTATTTTCAAGTCTCTTTGCACTTGCATTCGCAGCCCCTCTTGCCAGGAAAGTGGACTGGATATTCTGGGATGTAACTCAGCATCTTTCCTGCCTGAAGCTAGATTGCTTTGCATGGGATTATTTAATCATTGTATTAGAATCCTAATTGCCAACAGCATGGATTAGTTTTGCAGTCATAAGGTTAGAATTGAATTAAAGAGGATGTGTTACCTTCTTCTGCTATAATGCTTTTAATTGAGCTCCAGGGAGAAAGACATGTTTGCAGAAATCCACCACAGTTTTCAGGCTGGCTTATGTGTCTTCAGCATGTTGGCTTCTCTGCAGGCTGCTTCCAGGCCTTCCCTCCCTAACACCAGTTGCAAAGCTGACTTTGGAATGAAGCACTTCAAGTTCTTTTGTGTGTTTAATAACTACCTTCTGTCTTGTGTGAGCATCAGTACTATACTTGTATACATGCAGGTGTTAACTGCTGTCCTGCAAGTTAATTAATCAGCTTCCTGTACGTACAGAATATGCTTGATGTTTCTATCTAACATCTACCCTGAAGTGCTAGGAATAAGAAAAAAGTGCTAAAGATTGTCACTGGCAGGTGAAAGGGCAGCACGGTGACAGATGCAAGTTACAGCTGTGGCTTAATGAACACCGGGGGGAATAATTTCACTCATTAATATTCAAGAGTGGATGCTGGTCCTGCTTAGTTGTGTGCAAACCTGGGAAAAAAAATTCTGCTGCTTACGCAGCTGTTGGCAAGATCATAGTTTTGCTATAACAATAGGAAGTTACAGAAGTGTTTTAACTCACTGCTGTGCTGGACAAACAAGTGTGTGTAACAAATGAAAGAGGACAGACAGGGGAATAAAGAGCATTCAGCTTGTCATGCTTTTGGATTAGTAAACCATTCTTGTCCCTCTTGCTCATTTGTGAACTGAGGGCTTTGGGCCCACAGGAGTAACTCCAGTTAACTTGGTGACTTCTGCTTTCTTAGAATATAAAAGTAAGGTAACAAAGTGAGGTCTTAACCAAGCAGAAGGCTGCAGAGAAAATCTTTTTCACCCTCTAATTAAGCTCTCACTTGTTCAAACCTTTTTAAATCCCCTGTCAAACAACTCAGTGAAAGTCATTACCACCAAGCAGAATTACAGTATTTGTGTATTTAGAGATTGTGCAAGGCCTCAATGCCAATTTCTCCATCATACTTTATCTACTTCAGTAAAACCTTTTACAAGCCTTTGTTATTCGTGCCATCTCTATTTCACAATGTGTAATGTACATTTATTTGAGTAGCATGAAATAAGCAAACCAACACAAAGCACTGGAACAGATGAACTGTGTCAATTTTTATTTCTTGTGCCTTTTGGCTTCATGCTCACTTACTGTGGTAACTAGTTTCATGAAGCATTAAATACAAGAGTCTATAAATCCACCTGGACATAATGCAGCTAGAGTTTATAGCAAGTGAAAACTTTATTTCCAGCATTGCTGCTATGAATTTTTATAATTTCATGGATCTTACCTTATATTTAATATTTATTTGCATGTATTTCCTTGTTTTAAAGAATACCCACAGAACTGAACTGTACAAAATGTCAGATTATCAACTCCCCATAAACACTATGCTGACGTTTATTTTTATTGTTGTGAATAAATTTTCAACTCACAAAATTCCATTGCTTGCAGGTGTTTTGAGCATACTATTTAAGAATGGAAAGATTCACAGCCTATGGTTCTTCCAAGGAAACAATGCTTTAACTTTTAATGTGTAACTGTGTGTCCACTACCAAGAGGCCTTTGACTCTGCTGAGCCTATGTTAATCAAACCCAAAATGCAGCATGCTATAGAGTTAAAAGGAATCAGTATGAATAATGGAAACTCTGGGGGGTTTTTACTGGAGGATGGCAGAATTTGTGCAAATGATTAATTTTTCTGCCTTTAAATAGCAGGACTTGGAATTTTTGCAGCAGCCTAAGATAGAAACAGTGAGTGCTGTGGAGAGCTACTGGGAGATGTTTAGCAGTGTTAACATATTACATGTGCTTTAATCTATTATTCTCTTACTAGTCCAGTTAAATTCAAAGTACCACTTTCTTTTGTTTCTACAATCAATGATGAAACTTGTGTTGAGTCAAGCCTTAACAATGTGTTTGACTGTTAAATTAGAAAAGACATAATGGAACATGATGTGCAAGATCAGTTTGTGACTTTTCTCAACTCTGTCCACAGTTCTAGCAGCTGCTCTTCAAAATGATGACTTAATGAATCATAAAATTGTTATGGTTGGACAAGACCTTTAAGATTCTCAAGTCCAGCTGTCTGTGTAGCATCACCACCATGTTCAACACTAAGCCATGTTCTTGAATGCCACACCCATGTGTTTTTTACGTGCTTTGAGCAGTGGTGACTACCACTTCGCTGAGCAGGTCTGGCTCAGTGCAATGATCTACATATTAAAAACAGAAGTGAATCATACAAATACATCTGCTAGGATTAAGTATTTTTTGAAATATGAAAATATGAAAACTGTAGTATGAAGCAAAAAGGGAATTACAATCTGATGTTTGTGTTAGGTGGAAGACACCACTGCAAACCAAAGCAGCAGCCTATTTTAGGTATATGGCTCTTGCTTCACGTCGTTTCTTCGGAATGTTTCCAGCTGGAGCAGCAGGCCCTTCTACTGCAGGTGTCGTCAGACGCCAGCCTCGCCTTTCTGTCACCTGTGGCAAAGCTCGGGAGCTGAAGGCCTCCAGCTGACACGCTGGCAGCCGCAGCTGTGACAAAGCCGTGCCTCTCAGGGCCGCTCCCCAGCGGCCGAAACAGCTGCCCGGCCCCAGGAAACGAGACCAGAGCGCAGGCTTTGCTACGGCTTTATTGGGGACGGGACAGGGGGCCAGCAGTAAGGCTCGGCAGGTTTTTTGCACAGGAACAAACCCCATTTGGTTTCCCCAAGCCGCGGCCCCTCCTCGGCGCAGTCCCGCCGGGCCGGGCGCTAGCTGCCCGCCGCGGGCCGGTAGTGCAGCTCCCGCTCCAGCTGCTCGGCCGTCAGCGTCCCGGCGATGGCGGCGCAGCCGGGGTTGAACACGGAGTAGGCGCTGAGCTCGCCGGGCCGCCGCTCGGCGGGGCCGCGGGTGCCGGCGTACATCCAGTAGAGCAGGGAGAGGACGAAGAAGGGCAGGCCGAGCTCCAGCTCCGCGAACAGCGCCAGCAGCACGGCCCACAGCAGCACCTTCAGCAGCAGCGGGCGCGCCCACACCGGAGCGGCCGCCGCGCCGGGACGGACCTGCGGAGGCGGCGGCGAGACGCGGCTTCAGGCACCGGCCGGCCGCCGCACCCCCGCCCCGCCCGCCTCGGCGCTCACCTGAGCGCCGCCGCCCCGGCCCACCGCAGCTGCCCGCGGTCCCTCGGCGGCCTCCGGAGGCGCGGCCTTTCCCGGCGGCTCGGCGGGGCGCGGAGCGGCGGCAGCGCTGCCGCGGGCGGCGCGGAACTGGGCGAGACGCCGCTCCACGGCCGCCGCCATGGCCGAGCCGCGCCTGCGCCAGGGCCCGTGAGGGGAGGGCGGGGAGGAGGCGGGGCCGGGGGGCGGCGAGAGGGCTGGGAGCGGGGATGGGAGCGGGGCTGGGGTGCTCTGGCTGCTGTGCTCCTCCTCGCCGGTCGGGGTGGACGGCACGGCCGCCGGTTCCCTCTGCAGAAAAGCTGTCATTCGCCACAGGCCTCTCGTGTTTTGTTTTCACACAGTTACAGCGTTGGAAAAGGCGTCTGAGTTATAGTCCACCCTTGACCAAACACGAAATCAAATAGATCAGGGCATTAAATGCCGTGTCCAGTCATTTCTTGAACATCTCTAGAGGTGGTGGCTCCATGGGCAGGCTATTCCAGTGTCTAATGAGACCTTTTGTGAAGAAATTCCTGCTGCCATCCAACCTCCACCTCACCTAAGGCCGTGTCCTCTTGTCCTGTCGCTGTTTGCCTGGGAGAAGGGGCTGACCCTTACCTGGCTACAACCTGCCCCAGGCCACCTCTTCTCTGGGCTAAACAGCCCCAGTGACTGATGTTGGCACCCAAAAGACGAGGAGAGAATAAAGCATGGAGTGACCAAAGCCTGGGGAGGGGGATGAGGCGTTTGCAGCCAGGCTGAGCAGCGCCATTTGGGCCTGGAGCCGAGGTTCCGGCAGCTGGGAGCAGCTGGGGCAGCAGGAGAGCACAGCCCTGGGCTGGGCTATTGGCCATGGGTGCCAGGGGCCAGGCTCGCCCTGTGCCATCCTCTGCTGGCCCTGGGGAAAAGCCTGTGGGGGCTCCCCCCAGTGCAGGCCCACGGGCTCTGCCCACATCCGTCCCGCCCTCTAAGTCAAATATTAACATTGGGAAAACCGGCTCTGGCACATCGCGTTTCAGCTATCGGCACTGCCAAGAAATAAAAATTTATTTACAGAATCTGTCTCTTAGCCTCAGGAGTAAAATATCTATCACTCTCCAGCAGTAATAGTCAGCAGTGAGGCATCATTTCATCCTGCAGTGCTGTTTCCAGTTACTTATAGCCTTCTCAGAAGTGACCTTTGGGGCTGAATGTCTCATGCATGTGTCAGCTCAGAAGTGAATATGAGAAGTCTAATAAAAATCAATTTGGGTGTTCTTAAGTTATCTTAATGTGGAAAATATTGTGTTTTTTCCCAGCTAAATAATTTTTCAAATGCCTATTTTATGCTTGGTTACAAAATGACTTTCTTTTAACCTTCCGACTTTGCAGAGGAGTGCTGCAATGAATAAAATTTTTCTCTTTGTTTGCGGAAATTCGATTTTGAAATAACAGTCAAAAATGTTTTAAGATAGCCTGCACATGACATTATTTTATTTTGATTTTTTTTTTCTTCCTCTTGTTCTACTGTTCACAGAAACAGCTTTTTGTTCTGTTGAGACTTCATTAGTCAAACTGATAGTTTTATGTGAATGATATATAAAACATCACCTTTGCAAGCTGTACCCAGTGATTCCTATGTTGACAAGTTTTACTCAAGATTTGCTGGGTTTATTACGAATTTGCTATAATGCATCCAAATAGCTATTTTATGGCTATTTTATAGGGCTACATATATTTCTGTGTGTTGTTAGGAAACAAAAAAGAGTGCCATGAATCCTGCCTTTGAAGCTTAAGAGCACTCCAGTAACTTCATCTCTTAATGAGTGTTACACTGCAGATAAACACCTAAAAAAATTTGTATCCATAAAGTCTTGAATTACTTCAATATATCCTGTTTTAAACAAACAGCTTAATTGTATAGACATTTCATTTTGTTTGTTTGTTTGTTTAACAAACCATCTGAACAATTTGTTCCGTATTCCAGTGCCTACAGAAGTTCTTGGCAGCTTAGCAAGCTTAATCTTTGGATCCCCAGCCTGTGATTAGGAGGGCAGAGGAGACATGGAGAGGCTGAAGAATGCTTCTGTGGGACTTGAATCCCATGCCTTCCTCTATTCATGAGAAAAACAAATTGAATATAGTGGGTTTGTAGGTGTGAGAGTACGAGTCAAGTATTTTTCCCCTTGTGCCACAGCCAATGATGAATCAAAAATGTTGGGTGCTATTGATCGATGTCTAAAGCTGCATTCTTTATTAAGGAAGTTCTGGACTGCTCATCAACTTCCAGGAGGCAGCATTAAGATAACTTTAAAAACTTTTTTTTTTTTTTAACTTTTTTCATACTAAATCATAATACAAAGCAGTTCACATGTGTATTTCTTTCTGCCAAGAAGACAACCTTTGTTCTTTATAAATTTCCACTTCAGCGATTTTGAAATCTTTTCCTCTATCCCAGCAATCAACTTTTTGTTATATTTTAATATTTATGACAGAGAAGAATCATTGCATTCTGTTCTCAGCCAAGTATCATCAGCTTAAGGAACTAAGGTTCCAAGCCATTAGGAACTTTGTGTATGGCACTTTATCAGCAAGTGAACTGAAGGAGTTGAAAGAATTGACAGAACAAGAAAGCTGGCAAAGCCATGCCCAAAGTGCAGTTGATTTTATACTTTTGGGGTGGTGACTGCAGAGTTTTTCCTAGTTAATTTTCAAATGTGTTCACTCTTTCATGCCCCTTAAGGAAGGAAGTAAAAACTAATTAGATAAAGTATTTTCACCTGGCAGATAGCATTAGAACTATTTGTGGCAAAATACCAACCCAGCTGAGTTAACCTAAGCGTTGATAGCAGCACTCAGATATTGTGGTACCCTTTACATGTGCCACATCAGCAGCTTGTCACCAGGTCTTGGTGGCAGCCACCTCCTTGCTCAATAGTACAGGCTTGGAGCTTTGCCCAGTTGTTTGGAATGTTGTTGTTTGCTCCCTACAGCTGCAGATACCTGTTCGTGTATGCCAGCTTCTTCAGATATCAACAGTAATCAAGTCACATAATTCTCTTGATGGATTCATCTCATTCATTGTCAGGAGCTCTCTCCTACATGAGATAAGTGTTCACACTCACACTGACTTGCTAAGTGCCATAAATGCAGACAGAAGGGCAACCCATTATTAATATAATGACCTAGCTTAATTAGTTCAATGGAGCTGAGGGAGCATTAGCTCTAGTTGTTGAGGTCTTGCAGAACATGTATAAAATAGATTGAAGTGCACAGATTCATATTTGTCTAATTCCATAGAGAGCTTTCTGCATATCCATTTACTAATCAGTTCTAAACTACAGAGAAGAACTGCTTCCTTTGTAAAAAATAGTCATTAATTTTCCTTCCTAAAATAACAACATCAGGGTACTTTGCCATTAGACATTAAGAATTTTTTTCTGTCTTTTTATTCAGCTCGTTATTCAGCTTCTCAATTGCAAATTTTTATATCTGTGTGGTCTTGAAACGTGTGCATTTGTATATTCAGCGGTGCATGCTAAAGAGTTCTGAGATGCTAGCACTTATGTTCCTGCCTTATATGCTGAAGTGCTCTGTATGGAAATATATTTAAAATTGGACAAAGCAGAGTTATTAATGTATCTGTCACAACTATGAAATGTTCCTCATCATTTCATGAGAAAATTCCATTTGAAGGAAAACAGAGAAAAAAATCCCTCACTAGTTCAATGTCAGCAGTAAATGTCAGATATTTAGTGAAATAATTGTAACAGAAAAGGGAGATGAGCTATTTTACTGCTGTGGAAGATAACACCCAATGAGCACTTTAGGTGGGATTGTTTTGCCATATTCATAACTTTGATCTGATTCCAAAGTTAAAGTTTTGAAAACTGTTTTAAAACTTAAAAGATTCGGAATACTGTCTTTTGATTTTTATCATATAGGTATGGTGGGAAAAAAGGCATTTTCCCCTTGATATTCCTTATAACTTAGGTGAAGAGAAACCTGTTTTGTCTCTCCTGTCTGAGAACATAATGCTGGGTTTAATCAGTCTCCTTAAACTTTTTTTTGGGAAAACCATAAAAATTGTAACTTAATTATCAAAGTGCTTTTGTGAAGTTTGAAATAACAGCTCATTGGACTTGGTGTCAATGTTTTTTACTAGTTTTAGTATAGCACTTAAACACAACAGCACTTAAATGTACCTAGATGCTGTAACAGCATTTCCCCAGACAGAGAAAATGGTGTGAAAAGAATGTCAGATGATCTTAAAACCAATTGTAGATCTGAGTTCTGGTTCCACATCTATTTCCTTTAATCCATCGCAGTTTAAAATACAGAAAGTTCTAGATGCTGGGATGTCACTAAAGAGTGAGAAGACTGAAGTGGGCGACATTATCCCCTTACACACATACACACTCAGTTCTTCAGATGCTTTTCATTGAGAGTGCACTGTAGATTTTAATGCTCCCATTGGCTGCCAGTTTTACACATCCACATCTACCAAAAAAACCCAAAAAACATAAAACAAAAACAAACTAGAGGCAGAAGAATAGTGGTGGGTTTCATTTTTAGAGGAGCAGAATTCCCAGAAAGCTGTTGCAGGAACCTTTTCTCTTGCCTTCAAGCCTCTGCCCTGTCTAGGACAAATCATCATGCAGAGGAGCTGCTCTATCACTGCAGTTGTCAGTGTGCATTCCAGCCAGTTGGTTGGAACCTCAGGCTCTTGCCGATAAATATAATTTCCCTACAAATGGTTCAGGTAGGGGTGAGACTTGAACTGCACCCCTGCAGTAGGTATACCAGGTGTAAGGGCTTGGAGCTATTTCTGAATTACCACAAATTATTCAGCAGACTGACTACAAGATGAAGGAGGGAGATATCATGGCATTCCTCTTCCTCCTGGGCTCTAAATGAAAGAAATGAGCTTATCTAGAATAAAATAGTTGATTATGTATATCTCCACATAATCTACAGAACAAAAGTCTAAACTATTACTTCTGTCAAGCTGTTAGATTGTAGGGGAATATTATCAGTTTACCCTTTTTGACAATTGCTCCTCTTCATTATCTCCTTTTCATCCCAACACCTGCACTGGATTTTGGAATATTTATGATGCTTACCACCAGGAGTCACAGATGACAAATTTTAGGTATAAGGTCTTCCCTAATGCTTTCAACAAAAGGAATAAACTGGACAGTCCACCAAGAGAATGAGCCTTTCAACATGACTGGAAAATGGTTTTCCAAATTGGTATTTGAACATATGATATTCCAAGTGCTTCTTTCCAAACTGATACAGAATAATAAAAATAACTGATTGTCGTTCAGTGGATGGCACACACAAATAAAAAGTGGGTACACTGGTAATGAACATAGTTCCTAAATTCATCTTCCAGTAAAGGAAAGAATTTTTATGGGTTTGAGAATCCCGAGATTAAGGCAGAAGCAATAACCTTTATATCCCACCCATATAATAAGTCAAGGCTGGGGCATCATCAGAATCACCTGTGGAAAACCTGATGTTCATGGAGCAAATGGTCCTGTGGTGATGCATCACACAAAGTGTGGACATCACCACAAGTACAAAGCTCCCCAAGCACCCATTCATTTTCTAGTTGAAGTGGTGATAATTTTTTAATGCTCTGTGCTGAATCCAGAGCTATCAGATATCTCAGCCAATGTACCAGAGCAATTTACCACCCTAGGGATGGGTGGTTTGAGAATCCCTAATTAATTTAATAGAAAACAGGACATGAGGTCGCTCTGCTCAGTTAGTATGACAGCACAGAAGCACCCACGAGCAAAGAGTGTCTAATCCCTGGAGCAAAGATTTTGTGTGTGCCCATCATGGATTGCAATCATGCAGTCTAAATTCTGTCCCAGTCCCTCACCCCTGTTTAGGTGACTCTACCTGCTCTATTTATGTCAAATCTAATAACTGTAATTTTGAATGGGATCAGACTCCAGACTGCAACTGAACTGTGTGTAAGGGTCTAATTAAATTTCAGCTCTGATTTAAGTGATTATGTGCTATTTTGGATATTATCCCCAAATTATGACTTTTAATTTATTAAGAAAATACCAACAAATTTATCTTCATGATTGTAAAGAAAACACAGGAACCCAAATGGTACAAGCAGGGTAAAAAGTGCAATAGTAGTTCAGAACTCTTTTGTAATCATAGTTTCTTGTTTTTTAAGTAAAATTTAATAGGATGTAATTCAAAGAGGGAGTATTTTTCATGTCAGTATTTGTCCTAATTAAGGGAATTCAGATCTGGAAAAAAGCCTTATATAAAACAAAATGTGAAGAGAAGAAAGATGTAAAAAAGTCTTGAATCCACAAAAGACTTGCAGAAATACAGCCTTTGCTAACTGCTGAAAGCTATTAAAAGGTAACTTGGCCTATTGGAACAGATTAATAAATCTTTGATTTAAATACACTGCTAGCCCTGACTTGCAAAAAAAAAAAAAAAAAATCACGAGTTCAGTACTCCAGTACTCCAATACATAATGCCTTCCTCTGACATCCTCAAAAAGGGAAAAATCCTAGTCTTCCACTAGTTACCACTTTGTCTCAAACTTACTTTACTGGCTTACTGGCTTACTTACTTGACTGTGAGACCTGAAAAAACACTTATCAAGGACCACATCTAGCAGAGACTCAGCAACAGCCACCTCTCCTTAGAGACAGAGATACAATATCGAGAATGAAAAGCCCAGCGGGTGGGACTAGAGGAATACAGGGAGGAGATAAGAACAAGGGATCATGTGAGAACAGCAGAGATGAGGGTGGGGACACTCCAAAAGAAACAGACACCAAATCAGATCCTCAGTTTTCCTGACATGATGTGGCACTGTGGGGTTAAAACCTGTCCCCACTGAAGTCAGTGAAGACTTTTACAGGATTATACTGGGGTTGGGGTTACATTCCTGATGGACCAAACTCGGCTCATACCCTGTTAGCCACTTGATGAGACCTGTGGGCCTCATACAAAAGATCTTCATGTTACTTCCCTAAAAATAAACTGACACAACAACAAAAACTTTGCAACTTTTTTTTTTTCCAACCATGACAAGCCTAGCCAATTTATTCTATTTATTGTACTGTAAACATGCCTCATAAATCTTGCACCTTATGCATTCTAAAATAACATAAATTGCATGAGGAGGACAATTAATACCTAAGCAAGATTAGCTTCTTATATATCAGGTTGTAAAAACAACCTGGAATGGGGCTGTCTCTGAATTTATGGCAAATTCAGAACTCAGAGCTCAGAGCTAGGTCTGGCTGTTCCAGCACAGTAAGAAATGTGGAGTGCTCATCCTGCCTCTGGTAGGTTTAGAAACCATCAACTGTGCTGACCCGGAGGGACACTCAGCATTGCAGCAAGTTCAGCATCTACCGTGCTGCCTGGATTCTCTCTGCAGTCAAACCTGACCAGAGTTTCAGTATTTGTCTTGATTGTGGCCTCACAGGCCATGATTTGAGCAACCAAGCTATGAAAGGAAGGGGGAAAAAACCCAAGAAAACTATGCTTTGTATGTAGTGGCTAAGTAGAAATTTCAGATGGTAGAAAAGACTGAGGACCATTTCTAGACCGTTTATTTATCTCAGAGTGTAGGAAAGGATGCAGTACTTTCTTTTGTCAGCTCTTCCAAAGGACGATTAAGTGACTTTCATAGGCAGGACACTGCAAACATTTAACAATATTATCCTATCACTTCTGTTTTAGCAGTCCAGTAATGACAACAATATGCAGCAGATAAGGCATGAATTCATGAGACAGAAATATTTACAGATTAAAAGATCTAGCATCTATGTTTCTAAATTAAATACAAATGGACAGCAGCAGCAAAAAATTTCCAGAGTTTTATACAATCAAAGTACTTGCAGGAGAGCCTTCACATTTTGAATTCTGGCCTTAAATCCGTACGAGCATATATTTTTTTTCCTCTGTTTGTGGTCTCTAATTCCCTTCCAGAACAATTCCAGTGAATTTCAAAATTTACTGGGTTGTTTGGTTTTTTAAAAGGTTCTTTTCAGTAGCAACTTGGGGGGCAAGAGAGCTGCAGATTCACTCGACACTGTGAACCTAAGGAGAAATGACAGCACCCTCTGGCGTCATTTTAGATGATTACTATAAAGATTTCTCTGTTAATCTCAGTGGTTTTATCTTTCCTGGGAAAAAGCTGACAGAATCTTTGGTTCATAATTTTTATTTCATTTTAGGAGGACTATGAGAGCCTTGTGCTTAATTTCTATTTTGTTCCTTGGCAAATGATGGTTATATTCTGCAATTCAGACTAATTTGTTTTTTGGGATCTAAAAGGAACTGAAATTTTAAATCTATGAGTTCTTCTTATATGAGATAAGATTCATCTTTCAAAATACACCTTGTCTTTCAATAAACATGGTTTTAATCGCATGCACACGGAATTTTAACATATGTTTTCTAAAACCCACTCTCTGACTGATGAGCCAAAGAGCCCAAGAGGTTTAATCTTCACTTCATACAGCTGATATCAGGCAGCTGCACAATTAGGATGACATCTCCCTTTTCTCTGCTGCAGAAACAGGTGATTGTGACACTGAGCTCCCAAGGATGTAGCTGTAGATTGACTACAGAGACCAGAAGGGATTTATTTCCATGATTAGGGATTGAGGTAAAATTTGAATTATATTAAGTGAATATATACTCCCTCTCTCTCTAATTCCCGCTTCCCTTCTGTGACGGACATATGGTTTTGGTTCTGAGTTAAATAAGTTCTAAAATAAGTCACAGAAACTTTACTTATGTACTTATGAGAATCGACTTATTTGCTGTAGACCTGATCTGATTGTGGTTTTTAATTCCTTCACACACATGAAGAGAGTGAAATATATTGAATTTATAATATTGTGATTTTCACAAAAGCATGTGTGTCTCCAGCCTGTGGGATACTGAAAATGGAGCTCTGGACCAATTCCAAGAAAATCCTTTACTTTGAAACTTCACGTGAGCTATTAAGACAAAAACGGATTAAGGCTTCCTTTATAGCTAAGGCCTGTTTCATTAAATGGACTTCAGAGTTCAGTTTCAGGTTTTCCAGCTACTGCTTTTTCTTTCCAGAGGAAATTCATTAAGTATTCTGTCCCCTTTGTTTCCTTTTTATTTTTTTTTATTATTGTAAATGCTCAGTATCAACATTTTAAATTGAAGTGCTCAGAAAGATTCTTCTGTATTCATTAAAAGAAACTGTTCTGCTGGCTGTGGTTTTAAAACATTGTACTCATTCATGTTCTTGAATTAAAGTGATTTTCGGGAGAGAAATGCAATGTAAATATGGATAATGTACATGAAATACTAGGATTTTGTTTGGGAGAACAAACACAATTATCCCAGCATTACTTTTGCTTCATGTAATTTCCCAGATATTTTAGCATGCAGTAAACCAACAAAACCAAAGGACAGAACTGATCAGGTTCTCAGTAGGCACCATCTGTACATAAAAGTCACTAGTGCTGCATGTGCATACATTAGCAAGGATCTGGCCAGGTTTCCTCGTGGAAGGTACAGCCCCAATGCTGAGTCTCATGTGGTTGGCTCAGTTCAGCGTCTGTGTCTGTTTCTGGGAAGAATTCCTGGGAGATTGAACAGAATGGCCTCTGCACTGAAGTTCTCTGTACTGTGCATCACCGTCTGTAGGCTTTGCAGCCCAATGAGCCTGTGCCCTGTCTCCAGACCTGTCAGGGGAAATTTCTGCACTCAGTTCTCCACGTTCTTTCCTGTTCCTGGCATCCACCTCCGTACAAGTTGGTGTTCTCACACCTCTTCATGCCCACTAGGTGGTAGCAGAAAGGCATTCTTGGGAGCGGAGGGGTTTGCAGGGCTCCTCCATCCTTCTGCCGGGAATCTGCCGGGCAGCGCCGGGGTCAGGCTGCTGCTGCTGCTGCTGCTGCTGCTGCTGCTGCTGCTGCTGGGCAGGTGGGGGAAAACCCTGAAGACCTTCGGTTGTACAGATCCAAAACTACGAGCTTGCTGAAGAGTAAATCCTTCTCGAACTTTAGGAAGATGTAAGGAGGACAAGCTGCTTTGTCAAAACCACAAAATGGGTAGTAGGGAGGTCTTGGGGATTTTCTCCTCTAAAACACTTCCAAAACCTGCAAAGGAATGTTCATGTGCATTGCTGTCCCATGTTCAGCTCGTTCCATCAGGATACAGTACATATAGCAAAGGCATCCCTAGGAAAGTGCTAGAGGTCAAAGAGGGCAGCAAGGTAAAGGCATTTAAAAATAACTACATTTAATAAATTAACCGAGCTATCTGTTGGGATGAAAATTCAGGTAGAAGCTTGAAACATGGGTCTCCCTTTGTAACATGACTAGCACTAAAATTCGGTAAAAAAATATGAAACTTCTGATCTCATAGTTTTCCTTTTCTATATGGGGACAAATTCAGTATTTTTAAATGGAAAATGAGATAATTTTTGGTGAAGAAAAAAAAATGCCTTAAAATAATTGGAGCATTTACATGGGAAAGAAAAGAAAATGAGCAAAGAAAAATCTCTTATTCAAATCATAGTCGTGCTTGATTCAAGACTAGCCTTGATTTCAATGGGCAGCTTTACCAGAGACTGGGACTGGGGTCTCTGCATTAGTTCTACTGGCCCACCTCATGGGACAAAGAGATGCAGTCTGTGCCTGCCCAGCCTCTGCCTCTTTGCAGGTCTCTCTCAGAATGTTAATCAAAATTACAGGAAACATCTTCTGCTGAAATATTGTTGCAATATATTTGGCTAACAAAAAAAAAAGAAGCTTTTTTTATTTGGAAAATTGCTCCAGGAACTCCTGACCATCTTTGTCCAATGGAGCAGGAGGTCCATGATTTCAGAGTGAAAACAGCAAGCTCAGCAAACTGCCTGACCTCTCGTGCACCTACAACTTCCCAGCTGCTGAAGACAAATAAAAAGAGTGGCAGAATTACTGTGGAGTGATTTGGTACCAACCAAGTAGCACTAGGAAAGATGGAGTTTGCTTCTCTTCTCCAGCTCCTCAGCATTTAAGCTGCAACCGTTCAGATTTCTTTGGAGAAATCCTCACAAGAGTGCAATTTGAGTCGAGTTCTTACTGTTCTGCATGAGAAAAGCAGAGCAAAGAGAGAAAAACAAACAAAAGAACAAACTCAGTCACTATTAAAAGTGAAATGGCTCAAGAGCAAAAATTCAGAATATGTCCCTCATCAAACAGGATCACTTATATCAGCTTTTCATTCCTACATTCCTGCAGGTTTGATTGAGAGGCAAAGTAATCAATAATTTGCATATTTTCATCATCTTAACAACATCCCAGAGGAAATATTTTCACAGGGATAAACTGTTCAGCTATTTCTGTGGTATATTAACCACAAGCAAGTCTTTCTTGAATGTAAGACCTTTGCTCCTGCTCTCCTTTTTGTCACTCTCTTTTTTTTTAAAGCAATATTCAAAACAAAACAAAACAAAACAAAACAAAACCCCAAAACAAAAGCCCTGGTTTATTTGACCATTTAACTTCATATCCTTTTCACAAGACAAGTTTTCCCTGGAACCCAATCCTTGTGGCACTTCATTTCCTCATATAAATTGTTATTTGTCACAGTTCCTGCATTTAAGTTATAACCCTGTCTTGCTCCATTTTTAGATTTTGCTGTAAAAAGAATGATTTAGATCAAGGTGAATGCATTTCTGTTACTGTGGTGGACTTCACAAAGGCTTTTCCTGATGTCAGATCTTCTCTAGGCTCTTGACAAATACCATTGCTTTTGTAGATGATTTTCCCACTAACAGGATATGTAGCCTTTCACCTCTAGGATGCTGTTTTGAGTCCTGCCCTTCTCAATTGCCAAACAAGTGTCAAAGAGCAGCAATTTAGATTGCAAGACTTGAAGAATCTTGATCTAATTTCCAGGGAAAAGATGCTCAGAAAGCATAGAAGTCCCTTTCTTCTGAGATTGGCCTTGCTCACTGAAGAGTTAATAATCAGAAACTAAAGTTAGACCAGCTCAGTTATGAAATAAAGTGGACATTCTCAGTAAGTCATGCCATTAAGTATCTTACAGATTTAGCAGACTTCAGGGTCAGAGAGAGGGTATCCAGTGAGCAGAAGCTCTTGCTGTACATGCTAATGGAAGCTTTAATGCCTTTGTTTTACCTCCACCATCAAGAAGGGTCTGGTGACTGCAGCATTCCCCAAACCAGGGCTTGCATACAAGCAGAAAAAACACAGGTTTTGTTTTTTCATGCCTGAACCATACCTATCCCCTGGTTAAACAGGGTATTCTGTTATCATGTTCTTCACGGATGATGGTCCAGGAGAGGCAGTAGTAATAAACTCTCTTGCCCCATGCAATTTCATTAACCTTTCTCATTTTGTGCCTATGAGCTTTGCAACCTCAAATGTCACCTTATTTTCTGCCATCAGATGCATGAGTTAGTCATGCACAGTTGTATTTATAAATATAATATCACCTTGTTTATTTGAGCCCCAGAGATTTTGGGTAAACAGAGCCTGAACAAATGGGGATGCTGGGGCTGAGCATAAAGTTCAGCATTTTCTGAGCACTCTGTGCTGCCTTAGTAAGAGCAAGTAATCATCCTAAACAAAGGAGAGACCATAAGGAGAGCAAGCAGAAGCAGGACTCAAATTAAATCCAAAGGTTTTACACACACACACACACACACACACACACACACACACAGACTTAAATTCAATTACATTTAAAAAATACAAAACCAAAACCCCAGAACTCATACACACTATGCATAATGCATGGACACAGGGAAGAAAGAGCTGCCCTGACCCATACTGTGCTGGCACAATAAAGATATTGCAGTTGACTCTTGCCAGTCCTCCTGTTGTTGCTTCCCATCTTTGCCTTTTTGGGAGAGTAAAAGGAGATTCCAGCTGCCCTGGCACTGCCTGGTGAGCCATTATACTTTTCTGTCATCTGCTCTGGGTAGACACAGTGTTCAGGAATTTTGTATTTTTTGGGCTACAAAACAGTCCTTTTGGTTCTGGCAGGTCTCTTCCTTTTCTTCCTGGTGCATGCTGAGATGGAGAAACTGCAGTGTTTCCCAGCACTATCTAGGGCATCCATGAACAACTTCCCCTTGGCTAGAGCAGTCTCTGACAGACCTTTTGTCCCTGACATAATTATAAATGTCCTACTTTGACTTCACAGTCTTCAACCCTTTTTTTCTCACACCTTTTGTTGCCCTTCTGACGTTTCTGGTTTTGTTGACTTTTTTTCCCAGCATTTTGCTATTTCTTTGGCTGTGTGATGTGTTGATTTATATTTTTACTGTGTCTTTATTTATGTCACACATCAACCCTGAGATACCAAACTCATCATTTTTTTATTCCTCAGGTACTTCTGGCTTGGTAACAAATTTCTTGAAGTCCCTCATAGTTAGTTATCATTCCTACTCCAAGCCTATGCAATTCTCTTCTATACTAAGTGAAGTCCATAGCCCTCCCTCAAAAGGTCAATGAAAGTCATGTTTGTGCATATCAGGACAGAATTTGGCATCAAAAGCTTCTGTTTTTCCATTTGTTACTTTGAAAAAAAAAGTCCTTAAAAATAGAAATATAAAAAGAAGTGAAGATTTTCCCAATCCACATTTCTCACTAGAGCAGAGATATTTTCTACCTTAGTGATGCAGGTTTTCACTTGTACCCACTATCCCAAAAGATCCAGATAGGTGTTTCTCAGGAGCCTAGGAATATGGTGTCATGGAACATTTTTCTGGGGCTCTCAGGACCCCTACTTAAGGCATTCACCTACCTGCAAACTTTTCCCACCTTGCTTCAGATCACCAAATCTGCTGTGCCTTTTTAGTTCTGCCTGCTCTGTTTTGGTGATATTCCCAGCTGGGTGGTCAGCCAAAGTCTTCCCTATTCTTGGCTGTCTTTGTAGGATAAAAGGAAAGAATCAGAGCTCTTCCTTTATCCAGGATTTCAAAAGTTCAGTCTGCACTTACCAGATGTCAACAAGAAAAAAGAGTTGTTGAAACAAAAGCAAGATGAAGAATAGTATGTAGGATAGCCACATTTATCCATAAAAGTCTCTGCAGTCCAGATATCTGTCTCTAAGTCATCATAGGAGAAGAGTGGAGAAGGCAATTTGCCAGAGGAAGAAATAGGGGAGAAAACTTTAGCCAGGTCAGCTAAATTCCCCTCTGCAAACCCCTGGAAAGGTAGAAGGGGTCAGAGCAGTGTGTCTCCCATCTCCCTCAAATCTGCATTACACTTCTCTTCTCCAAGGCATCTGGAAAAACATAGACCAAGCTGTTCTATGTGCATCACATGTGAGTTCCATCTCTGGATAGAAGGAAATGGGGCCCTGGACCCCAAAACCCTTGGAAACAGAATGAGGCAAGCCATTGGGGACCTAACTGAACCAAAAGGGGAAATTTCTGGTTTGGATTTTGAGAAGTTTGCAACACAGGCCATAAAAATTTTCCCAGAGGTAAATATGAACAACTGCACTGCAGAAGCCTAGTACTTGTTGTAGGGCATTATAATGGCAACCAGAGAATGCCTTAATGTATTTTGTTGCAAAATATGCTGAGCAATATTTAAGAGTATATTCTTGAACATTTTTCACCCTGGAAGTGACTAATCCTGTGCAGATTTAAGTTTATCAGAATGTCAGGCAGAGCCAAGGAGTAAAGCAGTCAGACCACTGCATACACTGAAGTGAAGCTGTTAGCAAGGACACCTGGCACAGGAAGAAAAGTTGAAAACACCCAGTTTCCCTTCTGCTTGAGTAGAATTTCTTGACAATATAAAATTATTTTCATAGAGAACAAAGGGCCTTTTCAATGAAGAAGGGTCATTTCTAATGGCAATAGGCTTCCAAATTCTGAATAAGAAACAAAACAGCCAAATATATTATATATTATATATTATATATTATATATTATATATTATATATTATATATTATATATTATATATTATATATTATATATTATATATTATATATTATATATTATATATTATATATTATATATTATATATTATATATTATATATTATATATTACATATTACATATTTACATGTATAAAATATATTCTATATGTTTAAATACATAAATATATTTACAATATATTGTAAAAAGCACTACACTATCAAACTTATATTTTTACAGCACGTGGGACATATTTGAACACTCCAGATTCTTTCTCATAGATGTCACTTGCACAGACACTACCCTCCTCATTATTGTACATGAGATTTGTAAATTCTTCTGCTGGAACTACTGAAATACTCCTTCTAAAACAACAAATAATATTTTCTCACATGCCAAGGAAAACAGTTTTAGCATCTTAAGCCTTCCCTAGAGATGGCAGGATTCCCTTGGTTTGTGTGTTACTCCACAGAGTTGCATATTATGCCAGTGGGAGGGAGGGGCGTCTCCTCTGGTTTTTTCCACTAACTTCACAGTGAGGAGCCTTTTTTCACCAGACTCCTACAACAAGTCTTTTTGTTTCCTGACTTTGCTCATCATTCATTTTTGAATCTACCAGGTAGGACAGTTTTGTACAGGGTGGGGAAAAAAAAAGTAATTGCATTTGCCCAGACTCCTGTGGCAAGCAGCAGATTTGAAAGGAGGAAGCATGACAGGTTAATGCTGGCTCCTTCTTCAGAAAACCCATTGCTTCCTGCCAGTCAAAAGTTCTTATCCTCATCTGCTCACATCTCAATTTAGTGCCTGGTTTCCCTCTGCCGCCAAGATCTGTGTGTGAGCTGCTTCTCAGGAAGGACAAATGTTCAGCTCTGCAATCAGGGCACTGCTCCTCTGCCTGGCTGTGACTCAGAAACAGCTGGGGGCCTTCAGCCCTTGGTGCTTGGCTCCTCTTGCCCCGGGTTCATCTCCTATCACACAGTGCCACGCTGGGCTGCCAACTATTCCACTTAGGTAACACTTGGCATTTCCAGCCCCAAGGCCTCTGCACTGACGCAATTTCCAAAATTATTTTCTAAAAAGCCACAAATATTTTGAATTCCTAGCAACTGAAAAACCCCAAAAGCAAGAAAGCAGCATTCTTCTGCCAGGAAGGGAAGAGGAAAGGCTGCAGTGGGGAGCAAAATGGTGGATTGAACTGCTTCATCTTTCTATTCCCTCTTCTTCTTTTAAAATTTGCTGGTAATTCAAGGTAATGAGAAAGGCAAGAAAGAAAGAGACAAAAACTGGGGTGGGGGAAATAAATTTTGGAATCCTTTCTCCTGGAGTAGAAGTGGAAAAGGTCACATAAAGCAATGCTGGCATCTTTCTGTCTCTCTTCTCTATCTTCCCACCTCCTTAAAAGCCACGTATCAATGCAGGTGAGAGACAGATGCTATTACTTTTTCCACTTCTTCCTTCATTAAAAATAAACAGAGGCATAGTTAATGGTTAATGCTGCTGAGTTCATGGAACAAACAGTTCTCTTTTCCCATCTTGCCTGTAGTTCAATTATGAACTTAGGCTGCCTTCAGGCTACAAAGGGCAAGAAAGCAGGAAATACATATATCCAGAAATGCAGCCAGCGTTTGATGTCTCTCAGCTGAAATTAAATAAAATTGAAGTGGAGAATAAAAGCAATATGCAAACCATGGAGCTTGGAGTCAAAGAGAGAAAAAGCAAAAAAACAGGTCTGAGATAACTGAGCAATATGGAGAACTTCCAAATTCAGCAGTAATGCTAGAAAGCTCTTTCTGTGAAGGTTGTTAGTAAATGATCTTTGAAGTAGTCACAGATTAAAAAGTAAATGAACATATAAGTGTGGCTTATATAAGTGTGCCCTCTGGGTTTGCCAGCACTTAACAAGTAAGGTCTGGAGCCAGAGCAGTGACTGAGAAACTCATCCTCACACTGGGATTCATCCTCACACTGGGATTCATCCTCACACTCCTCCAAAACACACGGGAAACTTCAGAATTGCCTTGGAGTGTACGGTGCTCTGAAGATCAAGGTCAGTACATATCTGTTAGGGAGGTGGAAGCAGAGGTGAAGGATGCTCATGCAAATCTGACACTCAGCAGTGCCATAGGCACAAAGGCAGCAGGCTTCAACTCCTGATGCTGCAGGAAGGAGAAGAGAGTTTTCTGTCAGGGTTATTCCATGGTGAAAGGGGACAGTGTGTACAGAAGCCTGCCAGAAGGGGAAGAAGCATTTGGAGCTCTAGCACAAACCAAAACTAGCCCCCCAGATATTTCCTGTAAGTGTGACCCACATTTTTCTGCAGCTCAAAGTGAATCAGAGCTTCTAATCTCAGCATTGCAGTGAAATGTGAGATCAAGGAATAGATCCAAAGTTCACTAAGCATCAGAGAAATGAACCTGGCTTCCCTTTGGATAAAATAAAATACAGGTGTTGCATTTAAAGGAGTAAGAACTACACACAAACTAGTTGACTTCACAGGACATACAAGGTAACTTTTATCTGAAGAAACCATGAAACATGATGAATGGCATAGGTATGCTCAAAATGGTTATGAATGCAAAATTAATAATTATAAGTACCTGATAACACATGCAAATCTAGCTTTTCAAAAGTCAGGTAGGTAGATAGTCAGGCCTGGAAAAACTCCAGGGAATGCCTAAAAGAACACTGCATGTTGAAAGAACAGTGTACCTCAACATCAGGCACATCAAGAGATGTGCAGGTTGGAGATTCTGAAGACACAGCACCTGCATACTGCAGACTGAAAATATCTAGCTAACACAGAGTAAAAAGATACTGTAATTTTAACCACTGTGTAGATCTCAGAGAGTTGCCTTCCCAACTGGTGCCTTTCCCTGCATCATCTACTGGAATCATCTTGTTAATCAGCACATGAGTTTGCTAAAACAATTGAGGGCTAGGTGAACACTATAGGAAGGACACAGTTTTGAAAGGGGAAAAAAAGCCCAGGCAAACAACCACCCCAAAAGCCTAAAAGAAATGAAAATTCCAAACAGCTGCTTTATAGTTTTATGTCTTTAATATATAAAGATGATAATTAAATTTAGATATTGGCATCGAGATAACAGCCAGTAATATTTACATATGTATCCCTAAATCTAGTTATCTTGATGCAAATTGTGTCATTAGGAAACAATAAAAATAAAGAGCAACTTGTGGCAGAGCACCTTATCAACGTTGATGTGTTGATATACACCTAAGGCTAAAGAAGAAAAAGAAAAAAGCCTTTAGTGATGTTGGAAGATTATCACTTGTTATTAGAATAACCTTGGACTTTCAAAGAGAAGCCAGGACAGGTAATTCAAGCCCAAATGCACATTTTTGTTTTAGAAAAGCAGAACCCAGATACTATTGTGAAACAAGATAATACATGCTCCTATCTTTAGTTCTGGCACAGGTGAACAGACTATGACTATGACTGGGATTAATTAATTTTGAAAAAAAGAAAAGCATAACAGTGTATTAATTGTCATTAACCTAATGATGCAGTTGTTAAGTTACAAATTGAATTTGTATTATTATGCAAAAATCATTATTTAGAGTCTTTTCCTTAGCTGAATAGTGTGATTGTTACAAAAGATGAGATTTTTATACATTTTTACTATTTTTTTTTCTTTGCTAGAATACCAAATCTCTTCTCAGTGAGGGATCTGACCACTAGTTGGCATTGTTACTTCACTCAAATAAATAACCTTTAAATGAAGTGTTGAGCTACAAAACCCAACTTCTACATTTTTGAGCTCTAAGTTTCATTTTGCAACATCTGGACATGGTGATGAGGGAAAAGGGAAGGAACAAGTAATATGTGATTGGAAAATTATTTCCCCTTCCCCACCCTGTGTATCTCTTTCAGCAAATTTTTAGTTCTACCTTAAATTCTGAAAGGGTGAAGCAATATAAAGTGTATCTGTGGAGGGAAAAAACCCCAAACCAAACCGCAGCAATAGTCATGCACACTTAACTGGTACAGTCCAGGCCAGTAGTATTCCAGGTCAGGAAGCTTAAATAACAGAAACACAACTGTTGCATGCAAACATGAAATAAAAGAACTTTATACCCCATGAGCTGCTTTTTCTGCTATACCAGAGCTTTCAGTGGTGCCTTATGCTCTGAGCTGCTTGTAACAAAGCAAGTGCCAGGTTTTCTGCATGGAGATTCTGTCAGTGCTTTCCTTTTCAGAAAATCTGGGGTGATACCTTTGAGGGTTAGAGTGCAAAGAGGCCCTCAGGGCAGAATCTGCCTGTGCTGCTCAGCCCCTGCTCCATTCACTCTCAGGCTGCTTTGTCACACAGGGTGGGATGTGGGATTTGGGATGTGGGATTCCTGCTGGCTGTGCTACCCATAGCTCTGGTAGCTCTGCTGGGTGAGACTGGGGAGCCCCTCCAAGGCTCAGCAGCACAAGTTGGTCCTGGAGGTTCCTGCAGACAGGGAAGTGGAAAAGAGAACAGGTTGTCTCTCTGTGTCCCATCAGTGGGAGAAGGAGAGATTTTCAGCTTTTGGAGTCTAATTCTAGGACTGATATTGAAACAGTTAATGGTTTGCTTTAGCTGCAAATCAAACTTCCTTTCAATTAAATTTAGCATTTCTGTGATACAGAAGCAAGATTTCAAAAATATCCACTTCTCAAAGGAAAATGAACACAACCTGAAAGAGCTGCTTTAGAACAATAAGAAAGATGTAATCTCTGTAATACTGCAAATCCTGGCTCATACACAAACCCACAGACTGACACTGCTTGCACATTAACTACAGTGAGTCACAGTAATGTTCTCAAATTAAATCCTCATCTACACTACTGACACACTTTAAGGCCTTAGGTATGTCTCATCAACACTCTTGAGCTCTAAAATACACATAATACTTACCCAGCATTACAGAGATTAATTCATTAGTGACTGCAAAGTGCTAAGTAAATGTTTACAACAATTAACCAGCAGGATGTTTTCATCACCAAAACAGAAAAAAATATGAAGTGCAAGCAGCACTGATGTGAATGGTGGAAAATAAAAGCAAAAACTTCCTTCCATTCTAATGAATCTTTCAAAGCCAAAACAACAAAGAGCAGTCGATCAACCAGGCAGTGGTTTTGAGTAACCCAAGTAACTTGACATCAAGTCTTTCAGAAAGCAAGTAGGCTGATATGTAAGAAAATTTAAACAGATTTTGCAACTGCTTTGCCTATAAGACTTTCTAAAATTTCATGATAGAAAGCAGCTGATTCCACAATATCCAAGCTATCCCTTGCTGATCTAGATTTAATTAAATTAAGCTACTCACAAAACTATGCTTTGCCACCAGACAATCCACAAATGATCACAGAAGCTATAGCAAGCCATCCGCAAATTCTCCACTGCTGAATATCTTAGCAACTGTTTTCTTTTGAAGGAACTGAACATTAGAAATTCTCAGTGGGTTGAAGTGAGCAGATGCAATGCTGCTTCAGACACCCATGTTTGTAATCTCCCTCCTCTCAGGGAGAGCAACTGAAGAATGTAATGGCTCCTGGTCTGTAACACAGACTGGAGTCTGATATCCAATTGTACTCATTATAAAAATCTATATAAATGCCATCTACTTTATTTAGCATTAAAAGCTTCCACCCTTTGAAGATAAACAGGTTAACAAGCTTTAAAATCATTAATGAAGTAAGGCTTGAGGAATATCTTTCTGAGCAGCATAAACATTGGCTCAGCTAACATCTCATGCCATCAACGAAGAAAGATCACTAGCAGACCCAGGCCAAGATGCTGTGGGAAATAAGTGGAAGGCAATAACAGCTGGAAATATTTGGCACATACAATAAAGTTTTGAAACCCTTTGGATACTGGGTTTCCAAGCTCTTTTTTTTTTTTTTTTTTTTTTTTTTTTTTTTTTTTTTTAACCACAAAATATTTCATTAGCACTTGTGTGAGAAACAAAGTCAGAAACACCCAGCTGTGGTATGAATGACCATGGTTACCTGCCATGAAATGATACAAACATCCCTCTCCTTCTTCCCTCTCCCTCTCCAATTATCTATTTGCAGAATGCATGTAACAGCACATCTTCAGAGCTAATGTTCTATGAGCTGGGTAGGAACACATATCTGTCTGTATACATTACAATGGGGAATCCATTCTTCTTAGGCTACTTGCCTCATTAAATGGGCTTTATACAATTGTGCTGTAGGTCTGTCCAGCTTTGCATTTCCTAGTTGTTTCCAAACACAATGTGCAATTTCAGCCACATTTGGCAGATGGATTGAGGTTCGAAATTCCTAAATTGCAAGATTTGCACGGTAGAAGAAACCAGCAAATTTCCCTGTGAAGGGAAAGGCTGCGACAGGGAATCAGCAGCTCCTTGCTGAGTTGGGTCTTGGAGGACACACTGCTCAGAACATCCCACACAATGCCTTTTGCCCATGCAAAAGTTTCCAGGAAGATGACAGTGTATGCAGGGAGAAAGGCAGGAAGCAGCAAAAGGGGAAAAAAACCTGCTGGTGGAGGCCTCAGAAAAGATGCAACTGTTAAATCTGGAGAGGTTTTTAAAATGTATTTTATTTATTCCTTTTTACTGGCAGAAAGTTAGGATGTAAGATGCAAGATGTGAGTGAACTAGATTTCTGCAGCTCAGAAGAAAAAGTTGTTTTTCTGCTGCAATTGTTACTATTTAGACATCTCACTCAATCAGATGGGACCTGTTTATCCACGGATCCACTGGACAGTTGGATGTGGGATGAGAAAAGCAAGGACACAAATAGTCATGTACTGTGGCACAGGAGTCCCAGTTGCTGTATGGACCTGGCTGTGCTTACTCCACAAATGTAAACAGAAAAGATTATTCCTGTCCTAGAAAAAATAAAAAAACCCAACCAAAACCACCCCCACCATAAATATTTTTCCCGTCTGCCCTAAAATAGTGAAACCCAAAGTAAACATAAACCAACCACCCTCTTTAATGGTGATTATAGCCTTGCTGGATTCTGTGCACAATAACAATGGTTTGCATTTGTTAAAGGTCACAAGGAAAAGTACAGCAACAAGACCTTGTAGCTGGCAGCATGTTTTTATTCCTCAGCTTAAAACACTCACAGTAGCTGGCTACACAGTGAGTGCTTTTAAACAGCAATCTACAGGGGAAAAAAGGAATTAACTATGCACTGTTGAGCAAGGTAAACTGATAGATAAAGGTGTGACTGCTACCCTCTGAAATTTCATTGCTATTTTACCTGTGCCAAAGCCATCGGGGCAAAAAAGTAAATAGCACTTCTTGACTGTATTCCTAGAGCAGGATCTCTCCTGCTCTCATCTCTTGCATACAGAGCTCTCCTGTGGCACAAGGGATATTCAAGGAATGCATAAAGTGCTTCTCTCCAATGATATTTTTTTATGCACCAGAAAGGAGGAATAACAGAGGCAAAACAAACTTGGATTCAGTCAGTACAGCATGACAAGTACTCAGTTGTACTCCAGGCCTTTGCTTGAGTAAACAGCAGTGTGCCTGTGAAATGTTCAAAACAAAAACATAAATAGCCTTTAAAGACACAAAGTGTCTGTGTAAACAGAGGATGGGGGAACATTACTCAATTACCAACACCTATTGATGGAAAAAGAAATCAGCAACTCTCTCTTTGGCAGGAATGGAGGACTGGGATACAGATCCTGCAGCAAGGCTTCCTCCAGCCCCAGGAAATCCCACAACAGATGCCCAGGTGCCCACTTTCCACACAATACCCACCCAATACTGATAACCAGATAAGGAGCTGAGAAACAGCTGTAGACAAAACAGCCTTGGACAGAAGGCAGCAAAAGAGAGACTGAAGGCACTGCTGCTGTCCTAGATCCCTTCAAAAAGTAGGAAAACTTTCAAACAAAGTTTGTTACGTAGTTTAGGGGGACAAATCTCTGCTGATCCCCACAAGAAAGGGGCAGAAGTCTTAGCACAGGATTACCAAAAAATAAATACAGTGCAAGCAGTGATCTGGTTTCCTTTTGAACACAGCAGTTGCACATGGATTCTTATCTTCAGGAATTCTCCAAATTAGTAACACAATCCCTTCCATTGGGTTTATCATGCTCAATCTCCCAACAATTTAAGCTCCTCTCTCCTTCCAGTCCTGTTTAGAGCTTCACTCTATGAGTGTTCAGGAGCCTTCCAGTTTCTGGCCTAGATTAACTAGGTAATAAACACTTAATCTGGGATTAATGTTATCCTTTTATATATTTTTTCTTTCTCCCTGATACATAAACCTCCAATCAATTTACAAATAGTTGTCCTACCCTCTTATAAGCATCTGCCAACCAGGCTATAGAAATCATGCTATTTTTATCTCTTTGTAAGGAATAATATGGAAATATTTAATCCATCCCATTCTTCTAACCAACCTACTAATCCTTGCTGCTACCTGTCTAAATTCAAATAAGGCTTTGTTAAAGTTAGGTGATCTCAGCTGTACAAAAAACTTATTGTGGTTACTTAAAATGGCTTGGGTATCTCTACAAAACCACCTTGCTTAGCATGCCCAAAAAGCACATTAATGCATTTTACTTCTGCTTCACACTGGTTGCTCATAGACACAAATTCAATTAACCATCACATTCTTCTGGGTTTTTTTCTTGTATGCTTTTATTTGTTTCAAAGACCCAACAGCAAGTACGAGCAAGACAGTTCACATCAGAGATGGCTGCTGTGCTGCTTCTGCCCTGCCACAGGCTTGTGGAATGCATGTTGTATTCTGGGCCACTTTCTTAAATCAGTGGCAGGATTAGCACACAAGGTGAATGGATTATTTTGCAAGATTTAGGTATTGCAGAAATATAGTTCTCCTCTGCAATCAGGAATTAACTTTCTCAATATTCTTACATGAACAGATACTTGTGGTTTCATATTGAGAAGGCAAAAATCACCTAGTTTTTAATGCAAAATAGCCAACAGGGTGTAACTCTTGCATAGAGATAAGGGAGCCCCCACCTGGAGTACTGAGTCCTGCTCTGGAGCTCTCAGCATGGAAAGATGTGTTGGACTGATCCAGAGGAGGGCCACAAAGATGCTCAGGGGGATGGAGCACCTGAAAAGCAGGAGAATCAGCAACACCAGGAATTTACAGAAATGTGAAAGCAAAACTCTAGGGACATTTTCTGAAAAGATGTTTGCAAGTTGCATTCACATGCAACACATGTGAATAGGCAGGAAAGAGCAAAGCACCCCTATTGCAAATTGGCCTTCCAGCTGCACTGCCCTTTTGTGGCTGCTGAATGCCACCAGGAAGCTCACAGCCATGATCAACACTACAGATAAAACAAGACCAATTGCACCATTTTTGTAAAGTTTATTGAAATTACATGTTTCCTGTGAAACATTTTGATTAGTTAATTAGCTCTAAACACATGCAAATGCTCTCAGGGAAAAGTTTTTGGCTTTCAGCAAATCAAGGGCATAAAGAATTATTAAATAATATTAACTTAGAGTTGAGAAGAGCCAGAGCTAAGACTCTAGCATCTTCTTAAATTTGAATGATGGTCTGCTTCTGTATTGTATGGCATCACAGTAGAAAGAAATAAAATATTACCTGAAAAAATTGCTTTTGAGTGACCTCAGACACTCAGCTCTTTGTGACCCACAGACACGTGGCTGTGAGCTGTGCTTTGCTATAGCTTTGCCATAGGTTGGTTTGGTCATGGCACAGACACTAAGAATCTGGGAACCTAGGGAAGCAGGATGTCTTCCTGGACAGTTGGCTCATGGGAGGAGTGTACTGTAAATGCACCTGACTACCTGACCTGTTAATTACCCATGGACAAGGCTCTTGTGCTACCCTGCCACTACACAAACTTTGTATCAACTACTGATTTCCTCCCTGCCTGACATTTGCATTTATTTACAAAATACATAAGCAAAGTGCTACTGAGCATTCAAGGAAGCACTTCCTTTACTCATGATACCAAGTCTCCCTCCAGTCAGCAGCTGTGCCCTGAGATCTCCGTCTCCCTCTTGGCTTCTTGATTGAAATAAATCTGAGTGATGTTTCTGCAAACTTTCCTTGGCTGCTGCTCTCCCAGACCCACACTTCCATTGGAAGATCATAGTTATATTTGGTTTTTGTTTGGCTGCTCATAAATTCTGCCTACACAGCTCACAACAGTTTCATTGAGATTTCTGTAAGACTTGCACTTTGAACAGCAAAGATTATTATTTTATCTGTGCCAGAAGAGAATCAAATAACTTTCTTACACTTGTTAAAGTTTCACCAAACTCTTCTACTACTGCTTTTTCCACAGATTGCACATTCCCTCCTCTAGTCACTGAGCATTTCTGATGATCTACAAAAAAGGCAGAGGACCATCCCTTTTGCACCTTTGCTCACTGCTGTTTGATTTCTGCACAGGAGTCAAAGGGACAGTCGTGGTCTTGTGCCTGGATCTAGAGCCAAGGCAAGTTCTGTGTTCTAATGGAAAGGGAACATCTGGCCAGGCACTAGAAACTCTGAGAGCAATGGGATTAGGCAAAGCTGAATTAATCCTCTCCCAGGCCTCCCACCCCCTCACTGAAAACCTTGGGAAAGCTCAAATCCAAGCTCGATCTTTAGGTACAATATGCGTCAAGGCCACAAAGTGCAAGCTTGCAACTAAAGGTGCTTTGAATACACAACAGATTTCCCAGATGGGAATTTCCTCCATTATTATTTTTAATTTTCCATTTCCTAACATTCAAATACCAAAGAATACATCCAAGCATACTCAGCTTTGAAGAAAGCAGTTAAGCAAGGACTAAACTAGGAAAGAACCCTTGGCCTTCTACAACACAGCCATTACATTAACTCCTCTGAGAGCTGGTCTTTTGAATCCAAACATAGTTTGTTTTTTTAAAGTCACTAGTGATTACCAGGGGAAGAAAATAATTGTTGGGAAAAGCTTGGTTAATTCAGTGACCAACATAATATTTATCTCCATCCCAAGCTTTCTGTGGAATAATACATCGTGAGATGATGGCATGTTGTACTCAGAGAGTCAGCCTCAGAAAAAAACCCAGTCACCCAGAAATTCTGATCAAATGAAAAGCACAGTTATTTTTTTGGAATAGAATGACTGGTGGACACACAACATTAGGTTTGAACTCTGGCAATATCAAAAGACTATTATGTATAAACAAATTCTATGTAAAAGTTTAAGTAAGAAATATCTCTTCAGAATGTTCTGAGGGCTTCAGGACCAAAAAAAAAGAAAAGAAAACAAAACAAAACAAAACAAAACAAAAAAAAAAAAAAAAAAAACAAAACCAAAAAAAACCCAAAAAAACAAAAAAACAAAAAAACAAAAAAAAAAAACAAAAAAAAAAAAAAACCCAAAAAAACAAAAACAAAAACAAACCCCAAAAAAACCCAAAAAAACCCCAAAAAAACAAAAAAACCAACCCAGTTTTATAGAAAGCTTTAAAAATTAAATCTATTCAAGAAACCCTAAAAATATGCAGCTAAACCCCTAGACTATCACACCATCTTGTGTTCTTACTTTCATTACCATTAAACACCACAAAAGAAAAAAAAGGAAATCTTTCTTAGGACCCTTGAAGACCAAGCTGAATGCATCAGCTGTGGATTTACAGATCTTCTTCTTTTAAGGCAAGGCTGCACCAGCTGAAAGCTTTTTACAGTCTGCAGTTAGATCAGAAAGGTAGTGGCCAATATAAGGAGAGCCTAAATGTAATTTGAGGTTTTGATGGTGCAAGCTGGTATTTTCTGAAAGAACAAACACATCAGCATCACCCACTTCAGCCATAATCCTTCTTCTCTCAGAATGAGGTATAAGTAATGAGACTGAGTGTAAACCTTAGCAGTGCTGCCAAGTACCAGGAGAAGAGGCCAGGCTCTTCCAAACCCACAAATCCAGAAAGAAGCCCCATAACCTTTGACAAATGCAAAAATGTTACATGGAAATAAAAACTCAGCTGTTTGTCTGAGCAAATCACCACAGTAAAATGCGCTTACAAGCAGAAAACTTGATCTGCAGTCAGGAGATGTTATAATATTTTCAGTAACTGGACACTTCTGCAATTCCAGTGCTACTTTTAATCGGATTTACTGACTGTGTTTTACAAAGGGGTCATGGAGAGCCAAAAGGGGCTCTCATCCACCCTGTGTGCCTCTGCCAGTGTGACAGCAATTGCTGCCGCATTAGGAATTCCAAAACATGATGATTGGAAGAAGCCCTTTCACTCTACATGAAAACAAAGGAAAACACAGGTGAATTTGCCCTGAAAGACTTTTAGGGAGGAAAAAGCATTTCCTTCTCTTTTCAGAGTGTTTCTGGTTGCTGTATTTTTATTATAGTACATTTTGTTTTAAATTAAAGAAAATGTCATTCCCAGGGTGAAGAGAAACTGAAATACTGAAAAGTTCTCTGATCTTGGCCCATCAGTGAAAGCAGTTTGAAATGTCTTCTTCTACTAAATGTTTTGTTTGGGTAACTTCCACTAGGGATTAAGCTTTATTTCCATTAGAATGTCCTTTGAACAGGATTTTGTAAAAGCTTAAATGAAATGAGAAAACACGTGGGTCAGAACTTGTTCATTGCAGTGTTTCTTCAGGACTTGATTAGCCTGGGACTGAATGAACTGCATTCTATCAGCTGACAATCAGTAAATGAAAGTCTGGGCAATTATGGTTTTTTTCAGTTCAGTGACTCTTTCACAGCAACTCCAGCAGAGGAGCTTTGTAAGGAATAATGTGAAGCCATTCACTGAGAGACATTCACTTTCTCAGAAAGGGACGCATTTGCTTGCTGACACATCTGCAGGCATGCATACATGGTGCCTCAGAACACAGGCAGATGAAAATAAATGCAGCAGATTCTGCAGTTTGTGGGCCAATTTTATATTCACATTTAGATAAGCCTGTACCTGGGTCATATCTATCATTTCACTGAGTTTCAAAACAAAACTAAACTTCAAACTGGATCAACAAAAGCATTGTCTGGATCTCTGAACACAGCAGAGAATCAAAAAGTATTTAAAAGTGTTTGAAAAGAAAATCCTCCTTCTTTAGGACTTAATTTTATGGATTATTAAATTAAAAAAAACAGTAATAAAACTGTCAGTACGCAAGCATGAGAGAACTTCACCTCTTATCCCATATACTTTAAATCATAATCCAGTCTCTAGCTTCTAGGGATTGTATAAATCATGCAGTATGAAGTGTATTACCTCTTCAAACTTTTGTTCATATTATTTATGATGTTCCTTTCTGGTATCACTTTTTCTTTCCACAATGAGCTGTAAAGAAGTGAAGTACACAAATATTTCTGTGGTCACAGCAGGCTTTTAAAAAACCCTTATACAGAATATTTCCCTGCAGGATGCTCCAGCTGGTTTTCAGCATATGAATGTGACAGAGAACCAAAGCATTAATCCCTAAAAGAGGGAATAGTGTCAGGATAAAAATGTTGCCAGACTACAATGTGCTTTCTGACAGCAGTGAAAATTTTAATCATGACAGCACCAGAGCATATGACTCCATGGTTAGCCCTGGAAATTTGTCCTACAGTAAAAACATCTCTATATTTCTTCTTATATTTTTAGCAGTGGGGAAAAAAAAGCTACTCCCCTGATATGCAGTAAATTACAGCTCCAGGCAAAACTTCAGCAGAAGAGAAACATTTCTGACCATCCACTTTTATCTATACAGAAGATACAATCAGTTTCTGTTGCAGAAAGTCTCCAGCACATTCAGTTATAATTTCACCCAAGGTTAACTAACATCCCTCACCCCTCCCCACCCCAAACCTGGTCTTGCTCTGGAACACGCTGGTGATTTTCCACTCTCTGTACAACACAGTCTCTGATGTTTGTCAGGTGTCTTGGCTGCAGGGATCAGGATTTTCTAACCAGACAATCCATTTCTCCATGATGCACCATGCTTAAAGCTCTGCCCTCCTCAGAGGAAGTCAAGTCTGAAAATAAACCCTACCTGTTTGTTTTGTTTGTTTCAAGGAAACTAGTTATTATTAAGTTATTTAAATGGGACCCTTTCCTCCACTAGTATTTTCATTCACATTCAGCTGAAATCTTCTCACTGCTTTTTCATTGTGTGTAGGGAGCAAAAGAAAAATATTTTATAGAAGAATATATATATATATATATACCTATACCTTTTTATGGTGAAATAAGTGAGGGGCAATTGTTAAGCAGAGTCTCTCACCATGAAGCCTTCCTGCAGGCTTCCTTTCTCTTCCCCCACCAGCCTTTAGCATGCTCCAGAAATGCAACTTGTTCTAAAGAAAGCCAACCAAACCCACTCCATTTCAGGTCTTTCTTCCCAACCAATCCTTACACCATCATCTCTTTCCAGACCCACTTCCCTCTCTCCTTCAGCACAGCTTCTCTGCTGGAACATGAAATGTTGCTACCAGCTTCACCCTTTCTTCCTGATCATGGCAGAGTGGAAGAAATGAACTCAAAACAAGCCTAAATACTGTCCTAGCAGCAAGACCTGCAGGTACACAGATGACCTTGGGCATCACTGCCATCTACCTGCACTGTTCACATGAATCCCAAACACCTGCAGAACAAGAGCCAGCAACTGCTGAGGGAGCAGGGATGAACCCTGTGTGGAGACACACCAGCCTGGGTTTCCTAGGAATCCCTCCACCTTCCAAAAAGCAACATGTCACATCTCCTCTGGACAAGGGCAAGAGCCCTACATAAAGCTTATTTCAATCTCAAATCTACTCCATTCCCTGCTTTACTGTATTTATCTTCATCAGGCACAACCAGATTCAAAGGGAGGCTTGTTGCTGCGACTCCTATGCAGGAAAAGTGTTCTGCCAAAAGCAGAACTCAGAAGTTCTGTTGGAATCTGACTGGCAAGATTTTCTCCTCATCCTTGCAGAAGCCTTGTATCCTCCAACACATTTTTCCCTCAAATGTCTCCAAATCTGCTTCAACTTCTGCTAAACTTCAGGGTTTGTGTGAACACCCAGATGTGTCTTCTCTAACCATGTGGTGAGGCCCACAGGAGCTAGAGAGGAACAAACCTGACCAGCATCCTCGTGTTTTCTCAGATTTCACTGAGGGGATCACAGAACCAGACTTTATCAGGATATGTACACAGCTAAAATAATTTTAACTGTTCTAAGTTCAGAGCCACAATCTTAAGGCATAATTTATTTGTTTACTAAACAGCATAATGATGTCCTGGGAAACTTTTTAAGTTGCTTATATCCTATGAAGTGACATCACTAAAATGAAACAGCGGGTCACAGTGTCACAGCTGGAACCTTGAATCCATCATAACAAGATCTTCAAGTTACCAATTCAAAGGCTCTGGAGTGCTCAAGTATTTTTCCCCCTAAGGGTATTAGCTGAGGATGCTGCTTTCCATGGTTCATTGTAAATAGGACTTGGTGCTGAGCTATTGATAGGGTATCTCTGGAAACTCTGGCTGTGAGAGCACTGTGTATGGAAAAGCACAGGGCCAGAAGCTGAGCTACAGTCCCTCCAGCCCTGAAGGCAGGGTTACATTGCTGTGAGGTGCCTACAAGCTTCAGAACTGTATGAAATACGGGAAAACAGTTCAAGTTGGATGACAGATACATCCAGTGTCCCTGGGTAGGGGAATAGATACAGGCATTACTTGTGCATGCATGGCAGAACAAGAAAAGAGGATCCATATGAAGATGTCCATCAAGGCAGAGGACACAGCCATACACACAAATGCACAGAAAAGGTCTCTTATAAATTAATATCCTATGTTCAGCTTTTTCCTGTCTGACCAATGGAATTCAATGTTACAGACAACAAGAGTGGTAGAAGAATAATGCTGCAGTAATTTGGACAGAGTTAAGGACTCAGATTTCAAGCCTTTAAGTTTATCTGACAGTAATCTTGAGCCACAATGCAGACAATTTCTGCAAATGCTTCTGAGTGAAGTCATCTGCAGGGAAGGAAGTTTCTGCTGTCTAGTATCTGATGTCTAAATAGTCTTGTACCTACTGAGGCTGCTAATGGGGACTCTATTACTAGATTTACTACAAAACTAGCATCTAGCTCATGTGGGAACCCAAATCCAGAAGGATTTTTATGACCACTCCTTGGAGGTGTAAATTTCCACATTTTCTCACCAACCGCAGAATGGTTCAGTTTTTCCCCCAAGCCCTTTTAGTGACTACAGTTCATTTCTAAAATTAATATTTTCTTGCAACTCACTAGATGCATCTGTAGAGGGGGAAAAATTAAGTTACTAACTTTAATAAACAAACAAACAAAACCATTTAGAAAAACCTTCCAAATATAAACAGAATTTCCTGTATGGCTTACTGGCCCAGCTAGGATTAATCAGCCCAATAAGAAACATCATTATGCCTTTTGAAATGACAAAAAAGGCCTGAGAAATTTCAGCATGATCTGGAGGAAGAAAAGTTAAGTAATGCGTGTTCTTGCCCTCACATATAAAACACAAAGGATTATTTCTTAAAACCCACAAGAGTAACTATTTTAGTGCCAATTTCAGTTGCCTGGAGAACAAGGAGTAACCTTATACAATCTTTAGTAAGTCTGATAGAGTCAGCTATCCATTAGTTGTAACCAGTTGTTATTTTTTTAGAAGGAGTCCTTCAAAGAAGGAAAAGAAGAATGAAACAGTGAGGTGGCTCACCCAAGAGATTTTGAGCAGAGGGAAGAATGAAGTCGGATCATTACAAAGTTAGCAACTGAGGCAGAAAATAGTGATTTCTCCTCTCATCTGTCTGTGTCTGAAATACCAGCACCTGGACTCACTATGGACTAGCAGGAAATCTTGCCTATAGAAATCTCCAGAAGGAAAACCAGGTAAACACTCAATTTCTCACTAGGTAAGGGTAAAATTAATGGAGAAATATTAATATAATTCCTGAGAAATGGGGAAGATATCTCTGTCCAATACATTACTACATTGGAAAAAAAAAAAAAACAAAGAAAAATTGTGACAGAAATGTTTTTCAGTAAATGCTCAGCTTTCTGCACCTCTCAAAGCTATTGAGAGAATATAAAATAAAATCTTTTCCCAGCGTTCACGCTCTTTCACATAACACATTTAAAGAGAAACAAATAAGTTGTATGGGACAGTGATGAGCCTCTGAACAATCCCTCTTTTCATCAGGATCCAAACTGGGTTTCAAAAGCTGCCTGAGACATGCCTAGCTATTTCTGTTCCACAGCAATACAGTCATGGAAAGTTTTCCATGTACCACAGCAAGGCCACAGAGCAAACAGTTTATCACTGGAGTGTCTGAGCTTGCATGATAAAAAACAAACAGGGAGTAATATATGACAAAACCTTGAAAGCAGAGTTTTGGACTCTAATTACCTGGTCAGAAGCTCTTTTGAATGGGCTGTGTGAGATAATAAATTTCTTGTTGGAGAACAAGAACAAGTCTACTTTGTCTGGACTCTAATCTTGGATTTTTAGCAGATTGTTATCAGTGCTTTCCCCCTGGAATTCCGTTTCTCTGCACAGATTTAAAAGAATAAGTCTTTTTCTCTTCCTTCAAGGCAATAGCATGTAATATAGCTGCTCCTATTTTTTGCCCATATTTGGGGTGAACAGCAACTGGCTTAATTTTCTCTTATGCTTAGGTTTCCTTTGGCTTTCCAGCAAGAAGAGCCTGCAAAATTCCTACAGAAGGCCTCCCACTAAGTTTTTTTTTTTTTTTTTTTTATGTTCTTCTCTGCAGATTTTAGTGGGGAACCATTTGATGCATGCCCTGTGTCTTTGGGAGCTGGTGGAAGGGAGCTCAGGGTAGTTCACAGGCAGGAGGTGATGGGGTTTCCTGGTGGGTCTTGAACAGCTGTGTTCAAGAGCAAATGGGCAAATTCAAATCCAGTGTTTCTTGCTGTGCCATTCCTCACAGCTGAGGACCTGCAGAGCTACAGCTCTACAGCCCTCTGGCACCCCTTGGCCACAGCACCAATGTGGGGACAGCACCAACATTACTAAAGAGCTATGGCCTGGCTGCTCCAAAGAGAAAACTATTTAAAAATATGGGGGAAAAAATGAGGATCAGGACTTGGCATTTCTTTATTTTTGTACAAATCCAGAGGAAATCACAAAGGTGGGATGAATCAAGACCACTATAGAGTTTGATGGGACATTTGAAGGTCTTCTTGTGCAGCCTCCCTGCAGTGACCAGGGACATCTTCAAGGCCTGGCCTTGAATGTTTTCAGGGATGGGGCATCTACCACCTCTCTGGGCAACCTGTTCCAGTGTTTTACCACTCTTAATGCAAAAAACTTATTTAAAAATGCTTTTTAAAACTTCCATTAAATAGCAATATCATCTTGTCTTTGTTTCATTGAAGTCTACCCATGTCTTCCCCTTGTTTTGTTATCTAAACCAATCTCACTGAAATACTGATGGAGGGTCCCCTTGACCCTTCTGTGATCATGTCATCACAAATGCAAGACTTCTCCAAAAAGCAGATGTGCCAAACCAGCCCAAGGATGCTGAGCTGAATGGAAAGTACACACTGATCAAATATTTGCTATTGCTGATGGACAGGGAGCTGAGAGGTGGCATTTCCATGACATTTTGTTCTTGTAAAGCCAAGAACTGCTCTATAACCTTTGAATGTGCCTTGAAACTGCTAATCTCACACCAGAAGTAAATTGAGAGATATGGAAAAGATGCAATTATTTATTCTCAATCCACAGTATCACACATAAATAACTTCTATTAGGAAATACCATTAATAAATAAGTCCTCATGATGACTGGGAGAAATAACTGATCATATTAAAAGAATTTACAGCTTAAGAGCAGGGTGACATAGCAACTCCATGCAAGGTTATCTTGCTCTGTCCTGTTGTAATAGGCACATGTGCTTAGCTGAAAGTTTATTTAAAAACCACACTCATATTCCAAAAGTCAGCTAAGAATAGTAGTCTACAAATACGAGGTGTTTCCATACCATCCATTAGCCAGAGCTCCAGGAATAGCAATGTCTAAGAATGAGGGAATGAAAACATTTTTACCTCTTCTACCCTGCATTGGGTCATTTTTCATGAAATGTGAGCTCTCATGAAAGTTGCTAGTACAGATGTGACCTGGAGTACAGAAGTACAGATTGGTTGGACCTGGATAGAAAGCAAGCAGGAACAAAAAAAAAAAAAAAAAAAAAAAGCCATATTCAAGGAGGAAACAGTGAAAAGGAAAAGACTCAAAATACAGCTGAAAAGTTCAGGACAAGAGACAAAAATAATTTCAGCTGCTGATTTTTTTATCAAGCAACACAAAATACCTCAATTCTGTCTAGTTCTTTTCTTTTGGAAAAGTGCAAGAGTGCTTCCTATCCTAAATTATTTTTCTAATATATTGTCTGATTTAGTTTGAAAATTTTCCAAGTGATTTAAAACAATAACAAGAGTTGTGATGAGGAGAAATCGTTGCATTTAGTAAACAGTCTTGTTTCTCCTGTTACCAAAAAAGAGCTACTATGGAGGAGGGGGATAAAGGCCAAAAAAACCACCAGATTGGAACAGCAGCAACAAGCAAACTAAATCCTCCCCAAAAAGTAGAGAAACCCCAGAAGACCATAAATATACAATTTTAAAAAATCATTCACCACTGACCCTAAGATATTTCATCTTCAGCCTGTGGGATCTACAGGCTGCTTAAAATATGGTTAGGGTTGTGATATATGCAGATTTCACTTATGCTCTTGTAGCTTATTTTATTCTCAATCTGCATTTTATTGTCACAGTTATTGTATAATTGTTACCACACAGAAAAGGAAGTCAGGCTTCTTGGGGTGACTTTATACAGCTGTTTCACTCCACACTCCTGTGCCTTCATATCTCTGCAGAGACACATAATTTATCACAATGGGCAAAGCAATTTTAAAATTGCTGTTAAGGAAAGGCAAGTCCTACATGGTGATTTCCCTGACTCAAAGTCCCTCACAAAATGGGGAATTACATAAAATTGCTTTCATTTTGCAGAATGGGAGAATGACAAGACAGCCACAAGAGAAAGATTTTAGATTTTAGATAATTGCAGATGCTGAATAATTCTCACAGCATCCCAGCCCACCTCCATCAAATGAGCATCAGAGTTTTTTAGAAGAGCTTGTAGCAGCCCATGCACCTCCCACTAGAGCATCACAAAATTCCAATAAAAGTAAAAACAAGCAAACAAATAACCTGTCATTTGATATATACATTGAAGTAATTATCCTGCATTAATCCAACCTCACACCACAGAGCATCCATTCTTCTTCAACATTTTCCAAACAAGCCTGTACATTCATCCAAGCTCAAGCTTACAATATTTAGTCATTTCTAATAACATTAGATTTAAATGTGGCCATTAAGTTCTGGAGACTTTTTAAAAATGAAGAGTAGACTATCCCTACTTTCTGTCATTTTGTGGTTGCTATGTTTGAAGAATCTTCCCTCTGGGAATTTGCTGTGGTCAGAAAGCTTCATCACAAGTGCACTGTATTACATTTGCTGTAAAAACAAGAAGCCAGTGCTTTCTCCATTTCCTTTTCAAGAGCCATGGTTTATGATGTTTTAATTAATGTCTCTTAGCTTGACAATTCAAGAATTTAAACAGTAATTTGAACATTGCATTTAAACAGTAATTTGCTTTATTGCTACAACTTAAAGTTGTGATCATTGGTGCAGAGGACTGTGTGCTCATTGCATATCCCTAGGTGGGTCCATGTCTGACTGTGTCATGTACCAGCTTCTTTTTCTTCCTTACATAAGACACAGATATTTAGAATTTTAAAATAGCATGAAAAGACCAGGGAGTGCACGACTCTCAGCATAAGATCCTGGAGGTCTAAGTAAAACAAAGGCAACTCAAGGTGTACCATGAAGTACAACACAGTTGTTCAAAATTAATGCTGAGGCAGCTTTGATATTTTTGAAGGATGATCTATAGAATAATTTACAGTGGTAAAAAAAGCATAAAGATTGCATAGGCAAAGCTCAAAAAAATATGAAGGAGTGAGAGATAATTCAGTGTTTAAAAGTGAGAAACAAAAAACCCCCAACATTTAATGCAACTGTACAGTCTGGTAGCAGAATTTCTGAAGGGCTAGATGAAGCCTATCACTTTTGTAGTCTCCCAAGAATCAGAATTATTTGGCAGATGCTTGAAACAGGAAACAAATATGTTTTATTTAGGCCTCAAAACATTATTTATAAAAAGTCAGCTCATAGTAGTCGACCATGAAAACCTTGTACTATCACGTCTATAACATGTATATTTTAAGACACAGCTTCAGAGTTTTAGAGCTGCCTGAACCATCTACATTTCTGTCTTTCATAAATATATCTATATCTATCTATATCTATATATCTATCTATATCTATATCTATATCTATATCTATATCTATATCTATATCTATATCTATATCATATATCTATATCTGTATCTATATCCATATCTATATCTGTATGGATATGTGTGTAGGTATGTGTGTATTTATAAAGCAATTTGTTTGAATTTAAAATTTGTTTCCCATAAGTCAAAACACTCTCCTCATTGCACTAAATTGTTTGCTTTAAATCCTGATCTCTAGGGCACTGATAAACCATATTTTTGTGGGTTTGGGAAAGCTGAAAATATTTTCACTTTAAAAATCCCATAGTGCAGAAAAGCAATGTTCCAGCAATCAAAACCATGGCAAGTTCTCTGAGAATGATTCACTGTAGCTAAGCCCCCAAAGAATCAGTGCTAGTGGATGATTGCCAGTGGTAGTGTGTTCTAGAGAGAGGAAAATTAACCTGTGAAAATGTAAATAGGTGCTGTTCAAGCTGTGCACAGGTACCAGTCACAGACAGGCAGCCAGCATCACATCTTAGTCCAGATGTAGTTCAGGTTTCTTCCTGGCAAACAGGAGCTTTCCCATTAGATGTTCTCAGCCCAAGAAACAAAAACTAAATCAGGGCCTGATATAAAAAGTTGTCTGTCCTTGGCTAAGTTAAATCTCTTCTGGGACCCCATGCTGAGAGCACCCTGCCCTGTTTACCCCACTGTGGAGGGATGTGCTGCCAGCTGTGGGATGAGGCTTCCCGCATCACGTTTGCCACCTTTGCCAGCCCCTGGAAAGGCAGGGATTTTTGACAGCGGTTTTGCAGACCATATCAGGGTTGGCTAGTCAAATGCTCAGCACTTGAATGAATCCCAGCTACCCACCTCCTTCTGGCCCAGTCCCAGTGCAGCCTCAGCAATAGCATTTGATACACAGCAGAGCAGGAACACAGCACCTGAAGCTTCTTTCCGTAAACCACACACCAAGAAACACACTACAGACATTTAGAGGCCATATAAGGAGCAGCCCTGGCACTGATCTGCCATTCTCAGCTCTCTCCCTCACCTCACACTGCTGCAGCACAGCTTCTGCCTGGGCAGACTCCCACTGACTTTTGGGTTGCACAAGCTGTGTCTGACAGCAGGGATAGATGAACTCAGTAACTCAATGATCAATTCTACAATCTACATCAACAACAACAACAGCAACAGCAAGCCCCCACATCTGTGCTTTGTTCTCACCTCTGGTACAGTTTTGCCACACACCCCCAAAGTCAGAGAGTTCATGGCAAGGATTATTTTCTCTGCCCTCTGAACCAACTGCTCTGTTCCCCAGTTCTCACCAGGGCATGCTTCCTACATCCTCACATCCCCCATCACAGCAGAATGGCTGCAGATTGAGACCAGTTTAGCTGAAGATGCCTTTGTGCAACTCCTCCCATTCCAACCTGTCCAAACAGGTCCTGAGGAGCTCATTCCTCTGCTCAGTTTTTATATGAGAGCAGAGGTAGCTTTGCAAAACAGCCTCAACCAGGATGAATCCTACCTAGCCTGCACAGTATCTGCAGGACACATTTCTTGGTGCTTCCAAGGAAATATTGCTCCTTTTCATTCCTGAAGGTGCAGGCAGGGACAGAGGGGCTGCCCTGGCACGGGGCAGCAGAAGTCCCTGCCATGTTTACAGTGCCTCTTACAAGTAAGTGCACTTAGCAGGAGTCAAAGTACAAATCACAACTGAGCCTGTGAAATTTAATAGCTTCAGGTATCAGACATCCAGCCTTAGGCCAGGCAATAAAAGACCCTCTGAGCTCTACCATCTCATGATCAACCACTCCTGTAAATGACCAAACCAGCGATGCCAGCACATCTCTAAGGGGCAGCCCAGGAAGGGTTAGTGTTGCTCAGGGAGGAAAAGAGTGGTACTCATATCTTCATCCATTCAGGGTATTTGTATTGACACAGACACTGTGTGACTCCCAGGGAAAAGGAAATTGTTGTCCTCAGGAGCACTTCATGGTAAGAAAGGCCTCTGTTCTATCTCAGGGTGAATGTTGCTGAGAAGGACACAAATGAATGAAACCTGGCCATGCACTAAAGAATATAAAATAATGTCTCTGCCTACATATTTGCAGTTTTTCTTGCATTTTTAAACAAACAGAAAGGATTTTTGTCTCCTATATGAGAGACAGACAGGGAAGAATTTGTTTATTTTAACTGAAAATTTTATAGATGGTCTGAAGTTGGAGGAAGCATTTTAACCAGCTGAAGCTTGAGCTACTTTAGGGCTGGGAAAATACTTTATCTTCCATGCTTGATTTAGATGGCTTTATAAAATGACTGAAAGGCCCAATTTTGCTTGTAAGTGTCACAGCAGCAGGAAACAATTTTAATTCCCCAGGCTGTCATTCCCATCACTGCCCATTTTCTCTCCAGAGCCAGATTTTGTCAAGCTGTGATAAAGCTCCTCTATGCTTTTGTGTGCCCCAAAAGATGCTCCTTCTGCTTCCAGACTACCTTCCCTGGCCATATGCATGTTCTGTTGTGGCTCTAGCAAAGTCACAAGGTGCATGTGAGCTAACCTCTTTCTTATCTTATGAGGTGTCTGCCTCTGAGGTCTGATCTCCTTCAGATGTTTCTGCTGCCTTAATGAACTATTGCCAGCAATGTCACTGAGAGGTTTTGCTATTTCTTCCTTCCATCATATTTGCATATTTTACTTTCAAGTCTCCTGTCTTCTCCAACTTGACAGCCTTACACACAGTTTCAGTGCATAACATCATTAATAAATTAAGTTATTGAGTGAAAGAAAACCTCACCTATATTATTCAACTGCAGCAAAGAGCAAAGCAGCACGACTTTCCTTACCTGTGGTCAGTACCTGATAATGCTGGATTTTTTAGCAAGTCAAGGGATGGGCACTCTATCTTCCTTTGAATTTAACAGGAAACATTAAAAACCAAAAGCTGCTCATCTGTACATAAGTGAAGGGATTTTTTTATTTCCATTCAAGTTTTCTTCTTTGTGTCCTCTTGTTTTCTGAATCCTACAATCCAAAACAACACTGTAGGGCTTTTCTGCCTCTGCCAAAAAGTGAGATATATATGATTTGGGCATGTATTTAGAATAATTCAGATGTTGCTACCAGTTTATTAAATCTACTGGAATTAAAGGTGGCTGCCAGGCATCAGTCTTCTCTTTTGTGTTTTGTGTGTTAGTTGTGGCAGAGATTTCATAAGCCATTTCATAAGATTTTCATTTTCTCATTAACTTGAGACTATACAGCCTTCCCAGGTGAAAAGAAACATGAGGCAGAAAAGCTCCTTACAGCCTCTTATTGCAGATTCCTTTGTGCATTCATGCTCTTTTCTAAAAGGTCAAAATCATGGCAATAAAGAGAAGAGAAGGCATCTCTTGACAAAGACTCTCACCTTCAGTTCCCATCTCTTTCAAAACAGCTAATTCTGAGCTTACACAGGGATATTTTAAGAAGCATTAAAGTGCTTGGAAGGGCCTCCTTTGAAGGAAGGCAGGGATGGATTTGGTGAAAATTAAATGATGCAATTCTTGGAGCTACCAGAAAAGTCTGGGCCACAGAATGTGGCTCTGTATTCAAATAAGGGAATACAAAGACAACAAAAATATTTAGGATGCCAGTATTCAACCAGTAAGCTTTTTAGGTCCTTTATTCTTTTCATTATCTCTTCTTTTGCTGCTCAGATATCAGCATGTGTGGGGTGAGCTTGTTTAAGCTCTCTCCACAGATGATGTTTATGGCTTTCAGACCAGCCACTTCATCTGCCCAGCCCACACAACTGACAAAGAGATTGCAACATATCCTAAAACCTTACCCCAAAACCCACACCCACTCATCCAGGGAAAAACTGACACTTATTGGTTTTTAAAGTAGTGCTCCTCCTCTGTCCTGACTATGTAGGTAAAATTTATGTTGCAATCCATATTTGAGTGTAATTTATTCATTAAGCCTCTTCACGACAACTTTTACAAAAATGCAGGGTTGATCAGACACCAGGTGGGTTTGCTTGGACACAGAAGGCAAATGCAGTATCAGAGGCACCACAGTGCTATTTACTACTGTAGCTTCCTCAGGAGATGAAAGTATGGAGCACTGGAACAAGCTATTGGAAGTTTTGTAGAGTTGATAACACAGAAAGTAATGCACTCACTTTTTCTCATCACCACGTCTTTAAGGTTTTGTGGGAACTGACTGCTCCCCATCATGATTATTATCAAATAGTTGGTAATGTTTTTCCCAGCTTACTTATAGAATCATAGAATGCTCTGAGTTGGAAGGGACCCACAAGATCATTGAAGTCCAGCTCCTTGCCCTGCAAAGGACAGCCCCATGAGTCTCACCATGTGCCTGAGAGCACTGTCCAAATGCTTCTTGAACTCTTCCCTGTGGAACCTCTTCCAGTGCTCAAACACCCCTTTTTTTTTTTTTTTTTGTCTGGTCTTGTTTTGAAAATTCAGCTAAGTTCTTTTTCTAGCTCAGTACAATAAAATGCACACCATATTTCAGTAAGTTACCTGTGCCATGGCATACAAAGGAAATGGTCCCAAAGAAATAAACAAGTTGTTTTCCCCCTACTTCTCCCACCTTTTACTCTCACTATACCCACACATTTCCAAAATACAAAGTTTTGGCACTTTTTAAAAATCATTGTTTACTGACCTGTGGTTGGATGGTGCCATTTCTAAAACTGTAAGCTGATCTGGCATAAGACCAACATTCCTAATGCTGCTGTGCATTGGGAAAAAAGATTCCCCACAAAGCACCTACAAACACAAAAATTCCTGATGGAGAAGAGGCAAAGCACTTAGTTGGGAAAGGATGAAGGTCAAACCCATAGCACATAATTGCTCAGAAAGCCATTTGAGGTTTTGTGGTGTAAAAGGGACATGACTTTTTTATCAAACAATGGCACTGTGATGCTGTCATTGCTTTAGAGATTATTCCACTTCTTGACTCAGAACTCACAAATGGCCGGAAAAACAACTTTTAAAGGAATAAGCAAGTTCAGTGATAACTTCCTTAGTAGTGCATGAAAACACAGTGTCCCAACCACAAGATTGTCACCAAATGTTATTTCTTGTCACCCTGTGACTCACTTAAGAGGCAGCTGTTAAAACCATGAAGCTCTCATTGCTCTATTTCCCCATGAAGGTTGGATCCATGTGCTGAGAACTTGGATGACATAGGAGCTAATGATGAGTGGTTTATAGCATCAGACTACTTGAGAAGTATAAACTGATGCTAACTTCCTCTGTTCTAAGTCTTTACGATAAAAGTTTTGAGTGTCACTAAAACTGGAGCTGCTCCATAAGTAGAAGAGACTGAACACAGCAGCCATTTCAAGCTTGCTGTAGGTGGAACAGGCAATATGAGTGTCCAGTTTGCAAAATGTGCTGCATTTCACACCTTGATCTTCTGCAGGGCAAAAAGGAACAGGGTGGGGATTTTGTAGGTTTGGGGGTTTTTTTTCTGAAATGAAGCTGACAGTATTTTGACAGAGGAGAAAGCCCCTGCAGAAATGTGGGGATGTACACAATCTCAGGAAACCATATTCAGGCAATTGAGTTCTCTAGGGTGGACAGACTGCTAGATGCTGAGCCAGCTCATCCTGAGGGACATTGCTCTCACCAAAAGCTGGTCTATGAAGAAGTAACTTGCATCACTCCGAGAGAACTTGTTCTTGGAGGTAACAGAATCAGATAAAGCTCTTTGCAGAAAAGAACAGCTGCAAATGCTGTCTACTATGAGAACAGGGCAGGAAACTCACTGAACTGGGGGCTTTCCTTGCTCTTTTTCAAGTCTGGTAAATTGCACAGAAATGTGCATGAGAAGAGCAGGTAAACACCAAAGGAAAGAAATGTTCTTTATGTCTGGTCCAGACAAGAGCTGAGGCCAAAGTCAACACAAAGAGGTAGCTTTAGTCATAAAACCCCTCAGTCATCTGGATGGTCTGGATTTTTTTCCTCCTTCCTTAGGAATGTCGTAATTATGTGCAACAAAGGAAGATTTAATACAGTTTGCTTAAATATTAACTACTTATGATTTGAGGAGAAACCACAGACTTTGCAGGAATATTCTGCTATTATATGCCAATGAATGACACATATCCCCTCTTCTGAAAGGGCATCATGCTTACCCCTTCTCAGCAGTATGCAGAAAGTCATGATCACTTGGTTGATGGGAAGAATTGCTTTCCAAAGCTATTAAGAAGGGAATCAGAATATTATGGTTGCACAATAGGCTAAAATAATATAATTGACAAAATCAGTGAAAAAGAAAGCACAATATCTGGAACAAGAGCATTAAAGTCTCTGTGGGAAAAAAAATTGTTGCGGAGTATGTACAGTGTGCATTGAAAACAATGATCCATAAAAAGATGTATCTTACCTAAACCTGCTTGGGAAAGAAAAAATGAATGCATTTAAAATCTTTACTGAAAGTCAGGAGGAGACATTTAAACCAATGAGAAATATTTGTGCTACACTATTATCTTTGCCATTTTCAAACTGCCGTAGGAGTTTATTCATTCCTGTTCTTGCCAAACATGAAAGTGCATAATTGAAATGGCCTGGGTTTTTTTATGTGGCCTGATTTGGAATTGCTTGAGTGCTCCTTTAAGGTACCAGTTCAGAGTCCTTTACCCTTCATTGAAATCCAGCTCTGGTGTGGTGAGGCTGTAATGAACACAGAGAATTAGCTCAGCCCAGGACTGGATCAGCTGCTGTCCACACCCACACCTCATTATTTGCTCTCTGACTCTGGGTACAGAGGCATGACCTGAGCATGGGCAGCATTTTCATTACCAACATATTCATGAGCCTCCTAGAAATTAGAACAGCACTGCCAGGGTTACCATCATTTGCACAAGAATGAGTGGGAGCCAAGGGAATAGGTATCCCAGTACAATTCTGTTCCTCATTCCTTGGGCTGCAACTTTTGTGGAGTTAAAGCTGCCTGAACCTGGAGCAAAGCAGCCTAACTACCATATTATGGTGGCTAATCATAACTACAGAAATGCCATTAATGAGTGTTATTTAACTGCTGCATTCATTATATAGCCACATTATTGCATGCTTGGATTTTCACTTATGTCCTTGTTGTGACTAAGTGGGGAATAATTCTTAGCTTATTTTCCAGCTTCTTTGTGGTCTCTCCAATTGATGCATGTAGTACAAGACAGGAAAAAGAGCAGAAAACAGTTCAGATCCTGCCACTGTATGTAGATCTGAAAGCCAAATCTTCAGATGTTTTTGCATCCAGCATTGCTCACTGATGAGAACCATTGTGTTAAGTGTTTGGCCCTGATCTTGCACATTGGATCTGTGCTTGCAGCTTTGTGAGCTATCAGGGCTGAAGTGACCTCAATATTCCTCTCCCAGCCTTTGTACTAATGCTGTAGTGATTCCAGATGTAGGAACAGTATGAATGCAGGATATGGTGCACTCTTCCTTACACAGGATTTGAGTCAGACTCCCTTATCCAAACAACACCCCAAACAAGTACTTCTCCTGAGTGATCAGCCCCTCTCCTTGGTGCTCATGGTGCTCATCAGATGGCATGGCTCCTTGCTCTGTTCTCACCAACTTTATGGCAAGTGCTTGCAGTGTTCACAAGGCTGAGCTGGGAGCATGAGGAGCAGAGCACACACAGCTTGGCACAGACATGAGCTTTACCATCTATAGAAGATATTTGGATGCTCCAGAGGCTGAGAATAGCAGATGTAAAACATTCCTGGATCTCTGATTTTTAATTACAGATTTACTCATGTCATTTGACATTTTCTATTCCAAGATTTCCCCAGTGGTGAGCTTCTTGAATCAGGTCAACACACGTAATCCCACATCTTCAGATCAGCTGTCAGCTGGATCACTGAGTCTCCTCCACAAACACATATATTTTGAGATGATGATCTATGTGTGCATGAGATGTACATTCCAGAGAGTCATTGTTGACTGGGAAAATAGACCTCAGCTCCTCAGAATTTTGAGAAAAGTTGCCCACTCTTTTTGGTGTGATTTGAACTAACTGAAAAAACAAGGCAATTCAGGACAGAATAACCACTTCTACTCCCTGCCAGATTTCATCAACCCTCTCATAGTGCTAGACAGGTACCTCATCTTCAGTAAATTTAACTCTTTCATCACACCTGCCCAATCCTTCAGGTTTTGAAGTCACTAAGACATTGCAATTTCGGGGACTGGAAAAGAATTTACTGCAATAATATTTTCTGTGGGGCTTTAATCCTACTTGGTTTTAGATTATTACTTGGAGCACATTTCATATATGTTGCTTCTACCAGCTGTGATGACTAGACTGAATAAACAACTAATATATATTAGTTGCACACTAAGAGACAGGAGCTACAGGTGGAGTCCAGGGACCAGCTGCTGTGGCTGATGCTGTTGAGGAGCCATCCCATAATCTGCAGCCTTCAGCCTGGGGCACAGCAACCATAAATAACCTAAGAGAACTTCCTGGTTATGGAAAAGCCTCACAGCAATATTTCCTGTGCTTCTGTCAAGCCAAGACAGAATGAAATAGCCTTTTTTACTTATTTGATTTCTTTTGGGGAAAAAAAAAGGTCAAAAAATGGTAAATGTTCAAAACTGAAACTCAGAAGAATATTTTGGAATCACAGAAGTTAAAATCTATAAGGACCACAAGATGTCACCTACAGCTTGTTTGATCAAGATAGAAATATCTGAACCTAGATGTTCCCTGGCAAAGGGATCTTTTAAAAACCTCCAAAATCAGAATCCCCAAAATGGGCTATGTAGCTTATTCCTAGACTTAGAAAGTGCTTTTCAATCCTTCAGCTCTGAGTGCTGATCTCTTAACTTTTGTGTCCTGCCTGGTACTGGACATGGATAGCACTTGATGACATTTTTTATGTTTGAAATCTATTATCAGACAAGCTGATGAATTTCATCTGGAATAAAAATATTCCTTCAAATTTGTTCCACCTTCCACACAGTTTTTATCATAGTTCTCGATGGCTGCAACTTGGGATATCAATTATGAATTGTGGTGCCTTTGTCAAAAGATTTGGAAGGCCTATGTCACCAGGGATGCACTTTTACATTGTCTTAATTTCGGGTAAATTTGAAACACTGAAATTTTGGGATGTTCTGTACATAGACCAGGAAAGCTCTTTCCCCTTTAACTGAATATTTCTGCTTCATTATAACATTATAGTTACTTGCATTACTTCAAGTTTAAAATAATTTTCTGCCCATCAAGATAGGCAACTATTTGTTCTGATAGGCTTAGATAACATTTCAGTCCAGCAACCTGTGAATTAATTGAACTTTCCTCCAATACCATTTACTCAACACAAAAAAAAGTCAATGGAGATATATACAGAATAATGTTTCCAATAAGTCTAAACTTATCAGTGGACTGGGTGTTTATGTGACATTTATTTGTGGTTGTCTTGTTGAATGTCACTCTGCAGCAGGATTGATTCCTTGATCTTGCATACCGCTATCTAACAATCACTAAAGCAGGATTAATAACACAGGCATATTTCAAATATTTGCTAATGATTATGATTATTTTTTTTGGTCCCTGTTCCTACACAGCATTTGGGCATCTGTCAGTTGAAAACATTGTGCAAGTATTTGGCAGCACTGCTAATGTCCTCTTCTGCAGAAGGAATACTGGCGTTCTCCGCTGTAGACTTTGTTTGTTTAACATAGTGATCAAAAAGCACATTGCATTGCCACCAAACCTTGAGTCACCTTCCCCAAGGAGCAATCACCCTTTCTTTCCATTTGGGTGGAGATTGTATATTTCATAGTGAGGCAGTGGTGATCTCAGTCCAAAATTTCTTGATAATACTTACTAAGCAGAAGAGGGCTATTTTATATTGAGGTGGCAGAAAAAAGAAGGCTTATTGCATACATTCATTTTGTCATTGCAGTGCTGAGACCATGGCAGCAGCCTGGTGTCTGGTTTCTTCTGAGCACAGTTAAAGAGGGAGAGGGAAGGAGCATCTGTATAGGTGGTGCTGTGAACTTTGCAAAAACATCTGGCAGATCCTGGCTGTAGCAAAGGAATAGAAAATCTCTCAATTTTTATTTTTTTTTTAGACATGCTGCCTGGTGCGCTTTCTCAGTTTCTAATGGAGACATTCTTGTGTGGGATCAGTGGGTTTGGCTTTTTATGGTTAGCAAGATGCAGCCACGTCAGGACACGTCAGGATGCACCCTGATGGTGACTGCCTGCTGTGGGCAGCAGAGGGAAAGGGTGGGAGTGGAGGGTGATGGAGCTGCCTGTCATGTGCTTGAGGATGGATTGGAGTGTGGGTAAGACTGGTTAATCCTGCCCTAGAGGAGGCAAAATGAAAGACTTTGCAGCCAAATGCCACTTCCTTTTGCACCAAGATGAAAAGCAGGAGGGAGGAAGGAAGGGGAGGAAGGGCAGGGTTCAGAGCCAGGGATATGACAAACCCAACCCCTTGGGGTCTCTCCATTTCTCTCCCATTGCTGCCATAACCCTCCCAGCAGTCTGGTCAGGGGCAGAAGGGAAGAGCAATTAAGGGGAAGTGCAGGGGATGTAGGGTGGCATATCAGAAATTTGCTGGAATTGGACATTTGGGCTGGACGGTGACGAGGCTCTGCAGAGTTACTCATAATACAAAGTTTCAAAATATGGATAAGTCACACTCAAAAAATGACTTCTGTCTGGGGGCGGGGAATATTTTCCTCAGCCCCTGCTTGCAAGACAAATAGGAAAAGTGGGGAGGGGGTTGAAATTACTGCAGTGAACTGCAGTTTAAATAAAAATAGTTGCACTGAAGTTTGCTCAGATAATTTTCATCTTGCTGCCTGTTTACTAGAGACTGTCCAGGTACCTGATAGCACAGCTGGTCTTGGTGGGGCACAGAAGTGGCAGAGGAGTGTGGCTGGGAGCCTGAGCCTGGGCTCAGTGAGGACTTTGGGGATTTTATGTAAATTATCTTATGAATTAGGACAACTGATACTAAGTGCCAATGTTTTTTTTTAAAGGCTGTCTGCAATCAGAAAGATTATGAATTTCTTTTAGCCTTACAGGGACAGCAGCTGGTAGATGATAGTTGCCTTTAGCATATTATTTTTTCTTATATTAATTTTTGCTCTTCTTTTGCAAATGGACAAGAGTATGAATCTCCTTATATACAGATACACTTCTGTACTCTCTAAAAAAAATATTTATATATATATAGAGCAATAGCATTCAATTCTGATTTTCACTATCAAATTGCTCTTAAAAATTATTAAATCTTATGGCTGGTCCAAATTTTGCCTGTGTTGAACTGGGTACCAGTGCTACTGCTTTACCATCACTGACTTGGGATGATCCTTTCAAAGGCACTTCTGAATAGATACATCTTGACTGCTGCAAATAATTCAGCTGTGACTGTCCCTGCATGAGTATGATGTGACTGACAGTGACCAGACACCTGGATTTCTCATAGCTGCAGAACAATGTTTGAGCCTGATGGGAGGAAAGCTTCTTCCCAGCCTGTCTGACTTTAAAAAGATCTTTGGTTGCATCAGGCATGTATCAAGTCACTCTGACCTGCTACAGTCAGGTTTCCATAAATACAACCTACAAAAGGAAATACTTGCTCTAGCTAATGCTGCAGGAAATTACAGGTCAATTCATTTATCATATGCATCAGTATAATACAGCAGTGGGTGCACACATTATTCCTTTGATTATTCAGAGCACTGCTCTAAATCACTTGCTCAGGACATGTTCCTGCAGATGGCAAGAACCAGCAAGTTCAGTCTAAATTGGGGAGCCATAATTTACTGTCTCTGTTAGTTACACTGACAGCTACATGGAAGTTCAGCTGTGGTACTGAGGGCTGTGGTGCTCTCTCAGCTTAAAATTAACCTTCAGGTGATGTCCAGGTTAGATGGACATCAGGAGCCAGTGAAAATTCATCTCATCTGGAGATGCAAAGCCATGGCTGATTTTCCCTGCTTTGTGTCTAGCTCTCCCCCTTCCATTTCCACCTGTCTTTACCTGAAACTGCTGATAAGATATGTGGTACCTGCCTGCCTTTTCCATAGTTGTCACTCTGGGGACGTGGGGACAAGAAGCAATCAGAAATTAGTAATACATGTGAGGAGTTTGCCAACACAGTAAAGTGATTGAAAACATTGCTCTTTGCTTTGAAGCTCTTTTGATCTAGCAGATTTCAAAGCACTTCACAACAGGGCAAAATTCAAGTGCTCTTTTTTTTCAGCTGGGACCAATGAAGCACAGAGATGTACTAGAATGTGCTCTAAATTACCCTATGAGCCAGGACTCACTGCACCTGGCACTCCAAAGAGCCCTTGCTCTATCTGCTAGTTAAAACAACATAGTGGGCAACTCAAGCCTGGTGATACATGCAAGGAAGCAAACACAGTCTTTGCAAGAGTCACACATGTCGTAGGAAGGACTCAGTATGAGCCGGTGTCTCCTTTCAAGCTCCATTAGAGCCTCTCCCAATATTCCTTCTGCCTGTTGCATTCTCTTCCTGCAGATGTTTTGAAATATATCTGTTTAAAAGGGCCTGATCAGTATCTCCATGGTGGATGCTCAGCAGTTATTACAAGACTGAAAGCCAAATCCTCACTTCTAAAAGTCTTTTTGAGACCTGAAATTCTTTGTAGGAATAAGGACCTCTCACAGTCAAAACCATCCATCTCCAGGGGACTATAAGTATGATCTAGTGTGGGTTAACATCAACTCTCAGATTATCCTTGTGCTAGGTATAGAAGTAAAGGAAGCCTTTAAGTTTCACTTGGAGGTGCTGGGAGCTGTTGGAAGAACAGGATTCCCTTAGGCAGATCATTCCCTGATGCTGATTCCAAAGCATTCCGAAATATTTTCATTTGTCTTGAGTTTCAGGCATAAAGAAAAATGTTGGATAATGCCATAGCCAGGCACATCTTTAAATACTTTTTTATGTTTGCAGAGCTTTAAGGGTGAACATTTTGGTGAGAAGAAGCTTCTGGTGTTATCAATATTTTTATCACTCTATAGCCTTAAGACTTCCTTACAGTACATTCATTGAATGAGGTTAAAGAAAAAAAGAAAGAAGTAGCTTTCATCTGTTTGCTAGTGAAATTCAGTTTTTGTTTCTCACACTGAGTTCTCAGAGATTTGTTGTCCTTGTCACATGAAGCACTTCATGACAGGAAAATGATGCTCCATTACCAAAAGCCATCAGCACAAAGATCCTGGCAGTGCAGCCATGCTTGATGATTACTTAAATCAGCTATTGTTTTAGCAAATTAGATCCACTTTTACAGCAAGGTGTTTAGATTTGGGAATATATCAAATTGAAAGAGAAAACTTAGCTGCTGTTCTATTTAAATGAGTATTTATTTACTGAACTAAGCATACATTTGAGAAAGGTGGTAAAATAATATTTCTATGCAGAAGTGCAATTTGGTTTATCAGTTCTCCACACTTTCAAAGCTTTAGTGTGCTGCAAAACTAAGTTGAAAACATACGACAGTATTGCAGAATTATCAAAAGGAGATAGAGCTGGAATGAGGACAGCTGCTTATTTAAGCAGCTGTGAGGGAGGGAGGCAGTGCTGGATGAGGATGATAAACAAGTTAGTCGGTTCTTCTTCCTAAAATTCATCAATAATTCATTCACCACAAGGCACTAACACTCAGATACTTGCTAAGGTGAGCAGAGTAGCTCAGAGAGCCATTTTTCAGGAGGTAAATACCAAGGCATCAGTCTGTTTCCCTTGCAATCACAGTGGTTGGAAACTGACTTTTCAGTAAGTGAAGGCAGATTGAACAGATTACACACAAAAGGTAAATGCCATATTCCAGGCTCACAGAAGTCATGCAGCATGCACAGGATTACATAAGAAACTTGGCTGATTTGTCTCTGTGATTGATACACAAAATAAATTGTTTTTCAGATGAAAACAGCTCTTGCTTTTAATCTCCATTCTCCTGCTCTTGGGGATGTTTTCTGGAATATCCAGGGTTTGGTTTTGTTCCCCTAGAGAAGCTCAGGAAACTTCAGCCAGATTTGAGTTAAGTCTGACCTAAAATGTGATGTCAGCTCTCATACACTGAAGTGTGTTAAAAATATGAAAACACTGTGTGAATCACAAAGAACCAAGTGATTTTGATTCCAGGATTATGATTCTAGCTGGAAAAAATGAGAATCAGTAAACTGAAGACACAAAATAATGCTTTGACTTTGATGCATTTCCCTTGAAAGGGGAGAAGAAATAACTAAATTAGATCTGAGTTGATCTAATCTCTTGATGAGAGTATGAAAAGCAGAATACAATTTATTGCTATTGATAAAACAGCAATAGTATTGATAATAGTAGCACCTAGAGTTTATTGCTGTAATTGAGTATTCCTTGTTGAATTTCCTGGTGTGAAAAAGGAATCTTTATTTGACGAGCTTTAATCTGTAAAAATTCCTGACTTCTGCTGTGCACACTGGAGTGGAGCAGAGAAAGGCAAATAGGCTGGTTAAGAAGATGAAGGACATCAGCTTGTTTAGTCTAACAAAATAAGCACAAAATAGTGGAGAGGGGTACAATTACTGTAAGTAAATACACTGGACCATAACACTTCGAAAGGAAGAGAATACTTAAGCTAAAGGGTAAGGTTAGCTTACTAAAAATAGGTAAGAACAGGTCAAAAATAGATCTCTGCTGGAAAACAGATTTCCAGACCCCACAGGAACGAGAATTTGGAACAGCCTTCTTCTAGGGCCAAAATCCCTCATTAGTTTTAAAGGGAAGCTGGATGGATTTGTGAAAATGGTACCTGTGATGCCCATGGAATATGCTTGATTGTGCAGAAGACAAAGATAATCTCTGCTCTGACATTTTTATTTTCTGCCCTTTCTTTTGGAAGCAGGATTCAGAAAGTACACGGGCCAGACATCCACCTTCACTGTACAATTACAGGGCAGTGAGGGTGCATCTCTTGTGTATCTGTCAGTGGGAGCTGAAACATGGCCTTTCTCAAGTGCAGAGCTGTTATCAGTCAAACTTCTCCCCACACTGTATTTTAGTTATTTGTTTCTGTCCATGCTGTATTTTGTTCCCAAAAGAAAGAAACCAGGAATGTACTCCCTTGGAAGGATAAAAGGGAGAAACTTTATTGCTTTGGAAATGACCTTGTTGAGTTGCTCCAAGCAGACTGATGTTCTATATCTATCATGTGCAAAGATTAAGTTATTAATACATCTTTATAGAACACATAGACGGCAACAAGACAGAGGGAACAAAATACCTAATTTAATGGGAGTTGGTGAATCTGAAGAGTCAGTGGGGAATCAGACCTGCCAAACTTTTGCTCCATCAGACTGGTGAGGTAAAGATGCCATGATTCCTCAGGCATCAGCTCCAGTGAGCTCATCAGCCTGAACAAGGTATCCCTCTCAGTCTCCAAACATTCAGACATTATGACTCAGGCCTCATAGAGGCACAAATTTTATCTTTAAAAGGCCTTTGATTTGTTAAGTATGTGTGTGTCTAATCTGATAAAACTTTAAATGCTGTTTTACCAGTCTTTTGCATAAAAGATCAGGACAGATTAGGATATGCCTGATCCTCAGTGTGAAATTCTGACACTGCTGCAGGCAGTGGGAGTTCTGCTGCACTTCAATAGACCAGATGCTTTTTGCTTTCATCTCAGGAACCCTTGCTACCTGTGAATAAAAGCCACATTTGTGAATTACAGAGGAAAATCAGTTCCTTTGTAATTGAAGAAATTAGTAACCAAAGGGTCAATTTGAAAGATATTGTTACCTAAACCGGGAAAAAAATGCAATTTCTCAGCTGTTATTAAAACTGAATTACCTAAGATGTCACTTCTTAGATCCTATGAAAGCAGGGTACATTTGGAGCTTATTACAGGCAAGAAAACAAGTAATCCAGGAGATGCTTATTTGATAAATAAGATTATATTTTGACTCATTTTTAATATGTCTTTTGAGCTATGTAATTCATTGGCCAATGGGCTGCCTCTCCCATGAAAGCTCTGGTAATTAATGCAAACTCACCAAAAACCTCAGATCTTTTCTGTAGTGAAGTTTGATGGTAATGAGAATATTCACATCCCAAAACAGTGCTTCTCTATTGCTTCTTCCATGCTGCAGACAAGACAGTAGCAAGGAACATCTCTGTGAAGCACAATCTTGAGAGAAACATCCTAAACTGGAAAGGGTGGGAGAAGCTGGAGATAGGAATCAACATGAAGTAAATAGCTGAGCACCTGCATACATTCACCACTGGTAGTATAGGACATTTCTAAAGGTCTTCAAAAGTAAGAGGAAGGTCTGGCCTTCAGGGTAACTGGATGGAGTGTCTCAGATATTTACATTTGTCTTTTTAGTTCAGAGCAGCAAACACTTCTGCAGGACACAAGGGCACTGTGGTTTGATTTTGGTGGGAAATCAGTTCCACAAATTCCTCATAATCCATATGAAAAGCAGTGATAGAAAATAAACAGATTTTGAAAGATACTGAGGTCTTGATTCCTTTTTGAGTTATTTGGGCTTTCTATGAGCCAGGAGACCATCCAAGGACAGTGGAGTGATGTCTGGGATACAAAGTTAAACACTCTGCTCTGCCAAAGCACAGTATCTGTTACTGCAAAGACTTATGCAGTTTCAAAGGAGTATGTGGAGTGCAAAATATTTGCATTAGGTGCTGAGAGGATCTGGTGAAGTCCTGGTCACCTCTGTCCCAGACATAAATTCGGATGGCAATATCATGGGAAGGGTTTGTTACTGTAAAGTCAGATGCTGATAGACCAGAGAGTTTCAAGATAAATGCTTGTATGGCAGTAAGTTATGAGCAGGACAAAGATGGACTCCACTTTCCAGGTGGAGCAGAGGAAAAGTCAAGTTGATTTAGTGCTGGAGCAGGATCCAACACAACTTTGAGGCTCCCTGTCTATGGCTCAAGGGTGATGTACCATCACAATGGCAGCTTCTTCAGACAAAGACCAAAGCAGAAAGCTCCTCTTGAAGACCTTGCTAACTTTGAGGTGTTGAGAGATGTTTAATTGGTTTTGAGCTTCTGAGGTTACAAAAACCAGAAGCAGATTTAAAGAGGTGGAGGGGAACTCCATCTTAAATGTGGAGGCTGGAGACTGATCAAAATGACTTGCAGAAAAGCACACTAGAAGAGAAACTGGGAGTGTCTAAGGAGACTAGAAGCCAAATGGCACTGCTCTGTGGTTTTGGGCAAGGCAAAAAGATCAGAATCTTGGCAGATGGCATGCACATATACCCCCAGTAATGTGCACATTGACACTGTCTCAAAGAATAATCCAAGTTTTCCAATTGTTCAAAATTTATAAGTTATTTTGATAAATTTGATCTAAACACATACAATTAAAGAGAACCAATGGCATCACAATTTTGAATTACAGTTGCCATTTGAACATTTCTTCTTCGATAAGTGTTGCTTTCTATTTATTTGTGCCATTGCTGGAGGTGTAAATTGCTATTTGTTAATATGGACAAACAAACTAAGGGAAGAGAACAATTATTTTCTGAAAATTATTACTTCTATATAGTTTCATATTTATTTTCAATACTTTGAATTTTAGAAAATTATAGTGACCAAAAGTAGCTTATATAACAAGTTAATATAAAGTAGTTTGCAGTAGTTAGATGGTTAGATGGCCTGTGAGTCTTTTCATAGTGTATTTTATCAGGAATCAAATCTACTGGATTTTCCAACTGGGGTTGATATGAAAGATCCAACCAAACCTTGCAAGAGGACTGTGTTGGGAGTGCCTTGTCCCTGATAGTGTTTAAGGCCAGGCTGGATGGGGCACTGGATGAGCAGCCTGGTCTAGGGGGAGTTGTCCCTTCCCATGGCAGGGTGGGTTGGAACTAAATAAATCTTTAAGGACCCTTCCAACCCCAACCATTCTATGCTTCTATGATTAGGTCAGCCTGAACACTGAAACTGTGGTCTACATTTTCAGTGGTGCTGGTGTGCTGGCTCCATTTATCCAGTAATCTGTTGCCAAGCTGAAGTGTCACATGTTGTTGAGTGAGCACAATTATTTTTCTACTTTGTCTCAGATTTCTACCTTCTGTTGGTGCAGCCACTGCATCCTACCCCAGCAGTGGCTTTCCAGCAGGATTCAGTGCAACACTTCAAGCCTACAGTAGGTTCAAGCACCCTTCAAAGTTGAAAGTGCCACCTAACATTACCAGCCTGCTTGCACACCCATGGAAGCCATTCAAGCAATATTCTTAGACCACTCTTGCTCATGTTCCCTGAGCTTACAAACCAACTGGACTGTACTTTCCTTAGAAATGAAGGAAAGAAACACTGTGAACAGCAACTGGCAGAGCTGCTTCTTGTTTTCTAGATTGGTTTGTTCATAAATAACCTGAAATCAGATTCCACTTCCATAAGTAACAGGTCTTCCCTTTGCAAACATCAGGACAGAATGAGCAGAAGGGGTTGCTGTGCCCTGACTCACCAGGATGCTACTGCCACAGATGCTGTAGGAAGATGCTCACAGAGTGTTTGCACAGGTTTGCTCCCCACCCCATGAGGGACTGCAGGGAGCCTGTGCACCCTCTCCTGCCCAGGGATTTTGACTAGCTGAAGAGATGGAGCTGTTGCCTGATGCACTCCTGTGTTTCTACAGGGTGCCAGTAGAGGGCAAGGATGGCTTTAGGCTTGATGTGAGCAATCTCACAGGTTGCCCGGCAGAGCAGAAAAATAGCATAAGCTAAGGAAAAAGGCAAAAATGTATGGGAGACTGGGGAAAAGATGCCCCAGGACCTCTCTCTCAGCTCCTTCTGTCTTTTGAGACAGCAAGTGCAGTGGATCATGGTGGCGAGCCCATGCTGTGGCAGGAGCCTTGCAGGACTCAGGCATAGGAGTCTGTCTGTCCTCAAGGACAGGTATGGCCCTGCCTGCCTGAGGTGCTGATGGTCCCCTCCATGTCCCAGGAAAGGCACAGGCCTGGCTGCTGCATCTGTTGTGAACAGAGGCTGCTCTGGTACAATGGCCCAACTCCCCCTTCTTCATCAGCTTTCCCACTGTCTTTCCTGAACTGCTGCTTAACATGAGTTTAACAATGAGGAAGGGTCTTCCACTGGTATAATATGGGACTGCATTTCCCTTTTCTTTGCCAGAAAACTATAAATACAAGGGAAAAGAAGTTTTTTTGGCTCTATCCTAGGGAAATGGAATTAGCCGTAGTATAAATAATCTTTAAAGATTTCATAATTCAAATAACCCAATAAATTAGGAATAAGAAAGGCAGTTCTTATATAGACACTTTCTCTGAGCTGAATAAAGCATCATTTATGTCAGTAAGTACTTCATATAGTCTCTAATACACCTTAGTAAAGCATTGTTTTCTCTTTTCACTGCAATTTCAAGTCCTATGTCCAGCTGATTAACAAGTTCATCATAATACACTTCCCTTCTCTACAAGCAAATCGTAGGTGTCTGAGAAGATTGCTAATTCCTCTGCTCCAGAAACAGAAATAGCATAACATTTTGTAATAAAAATGGAAGTGAATTGTAAACAAGCCTCTTGCTTTTTATCCTGAAAGAGCTCTTTTCATAAGACTTCCCAAGAGTCAGAGGTTTTGCCAGTTCTCTCACCCACGAAGGGAGTGATGTTCTCTGAGATACCAGTTGCTGCTTTGTAGCTGTGACTGTGCAAAGCATCTGTGCTACTCTGGAAGGCAAAGTATTGCACAGAATTTCTTACCTCCTTTTCCATCCCTTCTGTCAAGCAGTGAGGTAAATGAAGAGGGACCTGTTACACAGAAGTTAAAGGCCACCAAATTTGGAATCCAGAGGAATATAATCAAGAGCTAACTTCTGTAACTTCACCTGCATGACAACTCATGTACAGCACAACCACTTCCTCCGAGTCACATAAATGCATACATGTGGCTGAAAAGCAATGGGAGATGACTAAGGAGTGGGAGGAAATGGCAGGCAAGGAGGACATACTGTTCAAGGAGAAACTGCTTGAAATGAAAAAAAATATATTCCTTCTTTCAAGTGGAAAAGCAAATGGAAACACTGGCATAGACCTAGCAATCTTTGCCTCAACACTATTATATCCAAACACTTGACACTGGAAAGGAGAGCCTGATAATGAACTAGAAGATCCCTCACAGCACCATTTTCCAGTGCCTTGACAACTAAGGAAGTGGAGGAAATAGAAAGGATATGAAATCCCCTTGTCTTTTTATTATCTACATGTCTTTGTTCTCTTTTATGCTGGTACATTCTAACCACCTTGGGGCAGCCTGTTAAGGAAGGAGAAGAGAGTGTGTTATTTCTAAGATGCATATGAAATATTGCATATGATTTATAGCAGAGTCTCATTAGTCTGAGTAACTCTAATACATAAGAGCAATAATTTAGAGAGTGATAAAAACAGATCAGAGAATGGACACAAACTACAGAAACACAGACAAACTTTGAATGGATACAAACTTTAGCTGAAAGGGACCTCAAGAGATAACTGAATGTGCCCCTCTGTACTGGATGTCCATACATGTAGCAAGACTATCCCTGACAGTTTAGCTGTTTTTCTAAACCATCCACAAATTCTCCAAGAATTTGAAGTCCATGTCCATCTTGTAGTTTATTGGTCTTACAGTAGGAAATAATGTTGTTGTAGCACTAGGCTCTGTCATGTTTATTGCAATGTTGACAGATTTCTTTTATTATTTTCTCCAAAGCCTACAAAAGAGCAGTTTAGCCCCTGCTTAGCAGTCTTCAGCAGTCTTTTAGCAATCAGAAAACTTATGTGCACTGGTTCTTTTGTTTTCTTTTTAGTCTGAATAAGCATTTTCTGCCTTTTTTAATGACTTTCTCAAATGTCATCCTTTCTTAAAACATTGTTGCTCAATACAGACTGCTGTCAGTTTACCGACAGCTTCCTTAAAATCTGATGATCTGATCTCATGCAAGAGTCCAAGTTAGCCCCACCATTCTAGGAAACTTCCATTCTAGGAACAATACTTCTCATCTCTCACACATTCTAATTTTGCTCATACATCCCAGGAATTATGGCTTTGGAAGCCATCTGATGTGTTTGGTGGAGGATCTTTGACACCTCCCAGATCCTTTCATAAAGCAGTAATTCTGATGCTATTCTAAGTGTTTGAAATTACTTTCTTGAGGTGAGAGGATGGGATTTTAAGAATTTCCTGATATGGGCTCTATAGATGCATGTTGGTTTCTTTCTCATTAATTCTGTTTTTAGTTTCTTCCTAATTTTGCTGCCCAGAGGTCTCTGCACCCAGGACAGTGAAAAATGAAAATTAAGAAGAAAACAGGAACCAATTATTTCTACTTGCTAATGGGAACATAAAATGATGGCAAAATTAAGCTTCAGAGTGTTGCATGTTATGAGTAAGAAAAATTACATTACCCAAAAAAAAGAACCTGCTGAGGGAGATGGTGGAAACAGCACCAGTAGATCCCACCAAAGCTACAACCAGACAGCAACTTGTTGTCAGCACAGTGTCTTATGGGCTGTATACTCTATTCTTTGTTTGAATGTCATCTAATGGAGACCTTTAGTATGAGGATATAGGTTTACCTCTTTTTAATCCTTGAGGATCACTGTGGTGATTCACTGGGAGGGAGGAAACAACTCTTTCTTGTAAGGGGATGATAATTTTGCTTCTTCAAAATCCTTTCCCAGCAGCTGGCATATGGTGGCACGTGTCCTGCCCTCCTTGCCTGTGAATTTCTGTCAAGGGAACAAGTCCCATCCCAGAGTCCCAGTGCACAGAGATACTTCAGGGCCTTCAGATGCAACAGGAAATATAAGAGACAGTGCTCTAAAACTGTTGAATCCACCCAAACTCATGTTCTTATCCTTCCCACTCCAAATATTAGCCTGGCCTAAACAGAAGTCCAAGAAAAGATCTGTTTAGCAGGACGTGGGGATGTAGAAGACTCTTTTTCAACAATGGTTGACATGGTTTCTTACTCCCCCTCATGTAGAGTACCTGCTGTGTGCAGGTGGTCTGGAATGAAGGTTGCTCCATTTTCCTCCTCCTCTTCAAAGCTCTAGATGGTGACTGTCTCTGTCTAGTCCTGTTTCTCATTCCTAGGGTTTCATTTTTGTGTACAATGACTTTGGTGCTGCCATATATCCCTGAGACTTGAAGAAGACTCCTGTACCCCAGCTGGAGACTTACCAGCCAAGAGCAATGCAAGCTATACAGATATCTCTGAATTCTGCCTGGGGCCACTGGCAGCTGCTATTCATAGTCTGCTCTGTGCCTGTAGTCAGCTGATTGTCCATGTCTGAAATGGTCCCTTTACACTCCCTGGCACCGTAACACCCTAAAATTCAATTATGCCACGTGGTACCAGCAGCATCCATCCCATAAGCTTGTGCTCTCCTGCATTATCAGCTTTCTATGGACTCCTTCATAACACAGGTGGCAAATCTTGTGGTTAGGGCTTCTGCACAGAGCTGGTGTGAGTCCCATTCTCGCTGCTCTCCCCTCACTGGCATTCTGAGGCCACCTAAAGTCAAGTGTTACACACAAATGGCTCCTAACTTTGATCTAAGGTATTTTTAAAAAGTCACAGCTTTGGCATTTATTTGGAATTACTGTAACTGGGAAAGTAGCACATATGGATTTCTCTACAGCTTAAAAAGATCCCACTGTGGGAGTTTTTCTGTACCCTAAAGATTTGATATGTAGGCTGTCTAGATTATATTGGTTGCCATCTGGTTTTCAGTCCCACTCTTTGTTTTCAGTCTCCAGGCCATTATGCCTTTACTAAATAATCAAACATATTTTGTTCTATTCAGTTTCTTTTCTTCTGGTGAATTGTTGATTAGGAGCCAAAGGTTTATTTAAACAGGTGACAGCTTTGCTGCTTACTTGGTGCATTGGTAACATGATTTTAGGCCACATCTACAAAGACAAATGTAGTCATGCCAAGGGATCTGAACACACAACAACAAGCTAAGGTGTAGCTAAGGTTTGGAAGACTTCTGGAGAGTTCCAGACTAGAAAGAGCTAAGCTTTATCCTCCAAGTTCAGAGGCTGCAGCAGTAGGGACACTATGGTTATGAAGTGGTGGGGAGGAGCATAGGAGTGGCAGTAAATGGGAACTGGAGTGGGAAGAAAGGGAGGAGGAACATGGAGCTAGAAAAGGTGCAACCAATACTGACAATATGCATAGCCTCTTTCAAAATCTGTTTTGAACTGGAGTCAAATGCCAAAAGCCTGCTGTGTCCTGCCTGCAGGCAGCCCTGATGCTCCTAGGGGGCATGGGACAGGTGCCACACAGCAGGAAGGGGAAATTAAGACAAATGAGCAAGAAGACAAGTGATGGGAACCAGAAGGTATAGACCAAAGTGCTGGAAGCGGCATCCTTCCTTGAAAAATTAGTTGGGTCATTACTGCCCAGGTCTGACTAGAATGTGTCTTTGAAACCAGTCACAGTTCTCCCCACCCTGAGTACTGTTGATATTGCTTTCAAGAATGGTCATTCTACAGTAAATATACCCTGACAACCCCAAAGTCTCTTCCTCCCTCTGTGCCAGAGTTTATTCTATGCATTTCCAAAACAACACAGCACTTGAAGGCACAGTAATACTTGGGGGCAGAAGCTTTTAAATAAGAGCCAGTTAGAGCTACAATCCATCTCCACCTTATTTTTTTATTTTTGTATTTTCCTTGCATTCTTTGAAAGAAGCCTGTCTCAAGCCTACATATTTTAAAAAGCTGCCAGTTCTCTCCTGCAGATTTTGGAACTTTCAGCTGCTGTGCCTCCATAAGATTTTCTTTGCATCTACTGACAAACATCATAGAATTAAACTCCCCCAGAGACATCAATATCACTTAGACAGATAATATCTTCAGAAAACTCCTTGAAATTATTTGCCAGAAAACTATTTTCTCAGTGTTTTAGAGCAAATCTCCCCACAATTAGGGGATTCCTCAGCTACTGTAGTTCTGATTTCTTCCTGATCTCCATACAAATTTTATCTGTCACCCTAAAAAAAAAAAAATTCTTAATTCAACATCCCATCTCTTTAACTTTGCTTGACTGACATGCTGGGATTACCAGAGCTGGAGCTAAATGTCAGGCTCTCTCACTTTGAGCAGCTGTGAAGGACAGAGAACATATACCACAAAACTACAGATGACTTGAAGGTTAAATTTTAAAAACAACTATTTGCTTTACCTTCTTGCATTCACCTGATCTCTATCATATAGCTCAGTCTAGTCTCACAATTTACATGGTGAATTTCACTTTCTGAAGATAAGCAGCACAGAAAAAAACCTTAAAACCTGAGTCTTCTTCATTGTACAAAAGAAAGCCATCCTTGCAAGCCATTCTCACTTTAAGCCACACATTTTCTACTATTTATTAAAAACTAACAGCCACCAAAACAGCCAAAGAGTGCAGTGTCCCCCTCAGGTGTCCCAGGTGCGTTGCTTACTCCTGCTTTTGTATTAATTTCCCGTTCTAATCAGCAATTAAAAAGCAGGCCAATTAGCTTACTATTTTTCCTTCCTTTCCAGCTGTGCCAGAGATGAGTTGGCAAAGTCCCAGGATGAGAGGAATGGAGTATATCAGTAGAGATTGTCTGCATTTGAAGTGTTAATTTGTTCCTTTACTTTTTGCTAGCTGCCAACAACCCATAAGCCACAAATATGAAGGTTGCCAGAGAAGGACAACAGAGCATTATGAATAAACACTTACACTTTAGCTACAGAAGCTTGTGACTTCTATTTCAATGTGAACACAGATTTATTTCACGTTGGTATGCACATATTTTGCAGTTCTGCCCAGCAACCAGCAGTATGTAGGAACAAGTGCTCCTCTGCAGAGTTTATTTTGATCAGTATGGATAGCACCCAACCCACAAATCAGCACAGAAGAGGATTTTTGTCTCTGATCTTAGCGGCATTAGGAATTATGATACTTCCTTATACACCCAAAACCTTAACTAGATAAACAGAAATGTGATCAACAAGTGTCCAAAGCCAAAAGTCCACAGAACAGTGCAAAGCTGTTGACAGGCTTTAAACAGGAATTTTTTGCTCTTGGTCATTCATACAGAGTGCATTAATTCTTACAATTACAGGCATGTTATGGTGCCACACTATACTTTTATATCAAGTAAGATTAAAAGTATGTCAAAGTATTTACATTTTACCTGAATTAATAATGCATAGATGTAATTTGAAAATATGAGTGCCTTTGTTTAGCATTTTTAGGAGAGTAGCCGAAAGAATATTAAAATTAGCATGGGAAATTTCGCAGAATGTCTGTAGGAAAAATACTGACTTGTACTTAAGATATTTTGTGTCTTAACCTCCTCACAGAGGAGAAATTCATTTTCAGAGATTTTCAATTTTTCAGAATTCATATTTTCAATGTTTTTTCTGCTTTCTTTGTCATTTGCAGCTCCACCCCAGTAAGGAGAAAAGAGAGGACAGGGTATATTTTCCACAGCTTTCTCCATGTAGAAAACAACATAACTACCAAAATATGAAGAGTGAGTATCACTCTTCTGCTCTTTTCTATGAGCAGCAAGGAGTGACAAGAGGGAGAAAAATTCTGGCATCTCAAAAAAATATTCTAAAAATAGAAAACCAAAACTCTCTGACTTCACAGTTGTTTCAGTTTAACTTGAAAAATCCAAAATTATTATCAGAATATTTTAATCAGCATGTTTCTTATATGTTAATATATTTTCTGTGTATCTACTCAGTTTTTTATTAACCAGAAGGAGTTCTGGCTATGGGCTGTACTTGGAACCTTGACTATCAGAGGAAGCCCTCCCAACTTATAACGTGGTACCTGGCTTTCAGGGAGCCTCTCTGCAGGACAATGCCTCCAGCATCCCAGTCCACATTAACTCTCTCTTCCCAGAGAAGCCCTGCTGGTGTGAAACAGCAAATTCCCTTGGTCAGTTAGATGAGTATTTGTGGGTGTTCTGTTTTGGACCTCTGTGCTCTATCAGTCATGGTACCACTCCCTGTGCTAGGCTGGCTGCATAGTCCAAGAGAACCAGTGGTGCTACTTTGTTCAGCCCAAGATGCACAACACCTGCTTGGACACCTATTTTCCACAAAACATCAACCCCTTTGCCCCTCAAAAAAACCCAACCCCTAATGAGTCTGTTTCCTTGGGAGCTGGGAATAAAATCAAGGCAGTAAAGGGCAGTAGTGCACCCCTTTTCCCCTAAGTCTGCCCTCGTGCCACAAGTCAGCAGGAGTTGCATCAGCTGCATTGCACAAGCAGGTTATTTGCCAAAAAGAAAGTGAATATCCATCACCAACCCCTCCAGTACCCCAGGCTGCACAAGACCTAGTGATGAACAAGTTTGGGGGGAGAGCTAAGGGCCTGCCAGGAAGAGGCAATGCTTTGCTCTCAGTGAGGTACGTGACTCTGGTCAGGGCTGGCTTTACCCCCATTCACCCATCACTTCCCCTTTTTCTTCAGGGATGAAGCACAGCCCACAATCAGCTAGCAAAGCCAGGCAGGGCATGCAGAGAAAGCCCAGTCTGGGTGCAGGTCAAGAGAATTATCCAAGAAACAAAAAGGAGTAAACATCTAAGGAACGTTTTCCTCAGCACCTTTTATATATCACAATATTAGTTATCTTACCAAGGGCAGGGAGAGGCTAAAAATATAGCTTTTTAATAGGTAAAAAAAAAAAAAAAAAAAAAAAAAAAAAAAAGAAATAAAAATGAACAAACCAAAAAACCCCAAATGCCAACCCTTGCTGACAGGCACAAGGTACAAGTCAGAAATTTAAAAAGAAAACCTTTTCTCTTTAAACTGTAGGTAACAGAGCTCCACCACCTCCTCAAAGAAGAGTAGAGAGAGGTATTTTATGGGTTCTTCAGGACCTAGGGCCAGGAAATTGCCCTGAATGGATTAGTATTTCAATGTTTAAAATGGTCCTGAACCACAGCTGGTCCTGCTTTCTTACTATCTTCATCTCTCAGAATTAAAGGTTTGAGTTCTTTTTCCACAAGCTGCAGGTTGCTGGTATCATGTTGCACTGGGCACTGTAAGGCCTATGATACACATGCAGTGAAAACATATCAGGCTTTTTAAGTGCCAGCTGGTCTGTGATTTTTTCTGTCTATTAAGCTATTGTGTTCAGAGATCGCCTGCCAGGCATGGACCATAAGAACAGCCGTGTAATAGATACAGGTTTGTCCTGTTTTCCTACTTCTTGATACCCTCCCCTCTATAAATTAATGACACTACTAAAATTCTGAGTGCAGAAGGTGAACAATAGTCTCCAACCTGCTGGGAGCTGGTAGAAATATTACTGGCTGCTTACCAAACTCCTGCTATGTGCTGCCCTCAGTTCCATGAGGAGCTGCCACCTCCCACTTTGGCTCTTTTCGGCATCAGTCACCAGTCAGGCACCTCCTCCTTCACTGCTCCTGTGTAGCTGGAGGAAAAGCAGAGGTTGGCTATCCTCACTCAAATGTGAGAGCATCCACTCTTTGCTCCCATGCCCATGCACCTCCTTACTCTCCTAGCTCGTGCCTCAGCAATTCCACTCAGCTGTCTAAGTGCCAAAGTTCAGGCTCTTCCTCCTCAGGCTGAGGTTGTCCCAGTTTCTTCAGATGGCTCCATCTCTACCATGGGTATCACCAAGTCACATTTTGCTGCTCGTTAAGGCAGGTAGTTATCTATTTTCCAGTGTGTTGCCAAGGGAACTGTTAGAGTTGAAGGACTGCAAATACTTCTAGCCTGAAAAATGGTGAGCATTGCTACTAGAAATATTGGGAAAATTCATAAACAGCTACTCATATTTTAATAGCTCTGGCATGAGATTCAGATACCAATCATAAATGTCCATTTTATTTTATCACAGTACTGATTAATTCTAACACTTCCCATCTCTGTGCATCTTCTTTAAAAGCACTGATAAAACATAGCCCTTAAAATAAACTGCAGTTTATTTCTCTACAACTGTCCAAAATCCACATTGAATAACACTTAGCTATGCTGTATCTAATTGAAGACCAGATGCCATTGAACTGAAGTCATTAATATCCCATACAAGTTCAGGCATCTGCCTGCATAAAACAACTGGCTTTTTTGGCTCTTTACCTTCCAGCTCTTTGGGCCAGGACCAGTCTCATCTGTAAGGTGCATTACGAGTGTAGGTAGTTGTAAAAAGAAATATTGACTGCCATTCTTCTCATGACAGAGAGGATAAATTGTAAATTTTTTATTGCAAAATATTAAAATAAATTACATTTTACAAAGACTTAGCAAATATTTACATACAGTGTGATTCCAGTGACAATCAGCAACAAAGAACAGACAGACAGGCATATTATGGAGTGATAAGAGTCAGAACTGCACAAATGTCAAAAGCTGTATGAAAGACAAGCTAATTTTTAAAAGTTAAATCCATCACAAATGGAATAAATCCCACGAGGCACAAAAATTACATGTCTACAAAGTTCTTTTGTTTAGTCAACAGACATATTGCTTTTTGCTCTCCTCGTCTGTCTCTACTCTCTCCCAGATCAACTGGAGGAAAAAGAAAAACTTCGCATATACAGCTGTGTTACCATGGATCTGTTATCAGCCTGGTTTTAATTCTGCGTGCTCTGTGATATCCATTGCCAGCAACAGACTCACGAATCATTAGTTCAGAAAAATGTAACACTCCAATCTTGTATTTCCTCAGTGACGTCGTACCAGTGTATCAGATGTGTCAGGCTGCCTGATGTGAGACAGGTATCTGAAAGTGATGCCCTTCTGGTAAAAACAGGCTTCCATAGCACAATACAAACCCAAGGAGCATCACAACGATGCCATGAAGAATGGGGTCACATAGTCTTACAGCACTTAAAAGGCCTTTTGTAGGAACAGACTTCCATGGTCACGTTTCAGGATTTAAGTTTTGAAAAAAAGAATAAAATTGAAAGTACTGGCTCATCTTGGCAAAATTAGTAAGTGAACCCATCCTTCACATGATGTGGCTGGAAATAAAAACTACTTGTAGGCAAAAGCTAGAAACAAGAGTTTTCACTGCTATTCCATCCCTTCCTTACACATGCTTTTGAGCTTTTTCCTTGTTTAAAAATCCCCCTTTTCTCTCTTTCCAGGAAGAGATCTGTCTCACCTATAAAATAAATTCCACAGCTTTAAGAAAACTGTTAACATTATTAGTTAGCCAAAAGAAATCAACTGGCATCCAAAGAAAATGTTTCCAGATTGACCAAATAATTGAAATAACTATAAGACATAAGCAGGTAGCACTGGGGAATTCATTCAGAGACACTTTTGGAGCTGAATAGAACAAAATCCAGCCTGGACACCCCTCTAAGTCACTACATGTAAATCTGAAGGCAGAAAGACATTAGTTTAGAACCCCCAGGCAGCTGCTTTTCTCAAGATGTGGAAGACAGGCAGGCAAAAATCTGTCTTGTTTAGCACTTCGGCACTTCTGAGATGGCACCATAATTTTAAAAACCCTGGGAATGGTTCAGCTTTTTGGAGAGAGCCACTATGAAAGCTATGCACCAACTAAATCCCTCCAAAACTCTGAAACATGTAGGGCTTAATGAGACCAATTCTGTTGGCCCCTGTGTAAAGAGGAATTTTTTTCCCAGTGTTAAGATTACATTAAGGCACATGGTGGGATATCTTGAGAACAGTTTTGTGAGGTGTGATCATGTTTCCCCGAAAAACTGGGAATATTGTACTTTGTTTTAATAAATTTAAACTATTACTTTAAATCCCACGATACTTATTATGCAGACTTTTAGTCTATGCTGACTACACTGGGAAAGGCCAGAGAGCCACATCTAGCTTGATAATATGAAACAGATCCCATCTATTCTCAGCTCTGGCGTACAAGTGCACTTCGCTACGCAGAACAGAGTCTGGGTTCCAGTGTGCAGCATCCCCTCCCAATCACAGCAGCCCAGCCAAGTGTCTGGGTTGTATTATTTCAGTATTAAAGAGACTTTTTTCTTTCTTTTTATTCTTGTTTTTTAAATGAAGATTGGACTATGCTTTTCCATTCCACGCACTTGCTGGAAGTCTTTTCTCTCCTTGTTGTCCTGTATCTTTCTAACAGTTACTAAAACTTTGATCTTTGCATCAATAATGGAAGACAAGTTGGAGGACAACAAAAGCTATATGGAGTGCTTTCTCATTTTCTTTTAAGTTAGTGTGGACTTGTTTAAACAAAAAATATTTAAAAAAAAAAGAGAAGGCTAAACTGACTACACAAGCATCCTGCGCATATGCACATAATCCTACCTAACATTTCTTACAGTTATAAAGTACAGCTGTCAACCACAACCCTTCAGATACAAAAAACTTGAAGGGCTTGGAGTAATTTTAGAAGAGTGGGGATTAAGGTATTTTACTAGGAGTAAGTAAGAATCATCTTGATATGGCCTCTCCCACTTTCCTGTTCAGACACAAGTCAAATTCATCCAGCCACCCCTGATCCAAATAGCATAAATACAATAAAATTTGATTACAAATGAGAATCTCTCTTCAACAACACTACCATAAACTGCAGATTAAATACAAATCAAATTATGTTGACTCCACAGTTGTTTAGTATAACAGAAGTGGACACGAGTTGGCCACAATTTGGCCATTGTGTTCATATTCTATTTGAAAAAATGCCATATATATGCAAAATGCTAGGAAAGAAACAGAATAGTAAAGATAGTCCCTTTTCTTCCCTTACTGTTATCACAGTAGATAACTTCAAAACTTCCCATCTAAAGGCTATCCAGTCAGAGTACCAGCTCCTCATATATCCTTCTTCTGTGGAACAGGCCAGCAACTGAAGCTGCAGCCAATATTTGTAGTTATCAGAGATAGCCAGTAATTTAAGATTAGCATTGCAAGGTTCCATAAGGTCTTCTTACAGAGCTAGTGAGTCTGCCAGCATTTCACTGAAAACGAAACAACTTTTAACTGTTCGCTGAACTCTGGAAACTTTTGGACATGCCAGAATGACTTAAATATCCTAAAACTAAACAGATCAGCAGAACCTGACATGTTAAGGTTTAAAGGTCTTGGCTATTTTCTGTTCCAAATATATTGGATAAAACTGAAGTCAGTACCTTTTGCCAGCATATAATCAACAGCCTCATTTGAAAGAGTTGTCAGGGTTAATGCATAGATATAGAAAAAGAAAGAAAAATAAAACCATGGTAAAATTTCTTTGTAGCCAAAACAATTTGGGCACTACGTGTTATGAACAGACATGTTTCCTTCTAGTGAGTAGCCATCTCCAAGTCAAAAGATAATACTTTTAGAAGCTTAGAGCCAAAGTTCCTTCTAAAAAAAGTGCCTTATGGCCTGAAGTCACTTGATCATATCTCAGTTTGCCCACGGTTTGATACTGCCCAACCTTCTATCAAATGGGATAGAATAACCATTGTATATGCATGTAAGTCAAACTCTAAAAACAACCAAAAAAATATACGAAGTGTAATCAACTGTTTCAGAAATCATCTCCCATTCAAGTCATGTCTAAAGTACCAAGGCAGGGAGGAACATCAAACAACAATACTGACTAACACACTGCCCAGATCAGCAGCAGTGCTATAGGTCCCTTCTAACAGGCATTAGGGCATTTGGAGCATATCTGTGCTTCCCAAGGTGATTTTTTCCTAAGGAGAACAGTGTCAATAGAACTTCACCTGTACACAGATACTGTATAAGGTTCATTCAAGTATTTCCTTTAGGAAATGGACAGTGGAAGGACACTTTCAACACTAAAAAAGTTCATTGCATCCTGCTTGTGCTCATACACACTTAAATCAGTCACTTTACTCTTTGACAGTGTGGGGCTGATGTGCAGCTTAGCAGCCCAACTGGCAAGCTTCATCCCAGATGATTCCTCCTTGTTAGAGGGCTCCTTCTCCATCCATTCCTTTGGAACTGTTAATTTTAGTATTTTATTTATGAAATTAGAATTCACTATAATTTGACAAGCACTACAGAGATGTTTCAGAAGCTTCCTTCTCAGTCTACCTGCACACCTCAGCTCAGATCTGTGTGTCCTGGCATTCCATCCAAAGTTCCTCAATAAGTACAGCGTGCTAGCGCCGTATTTTTGGCAGTAACAACTCAACAATGGGCAATCCCCTTGATTTCATTTGTGATAAAAGCAGGATTCAAATCCACGTTTTCAGAGGTGAAAGGCTAATGGAGTAACCGAACATATCTGATGCCCAAAACAGTCTTGCAACAGTATAGTTACACTCCCAAAGTATTTCCTCAATGAAATGCATGAACTCAGAGCAGATCCAGTGTATTAACTAGTCTTTTCTATTTTGTTCAAGAACCATAAAATCCAAAATAGGAGTAGGACTCCAAATTCAACTGTTATTTTACAAGTCTTTCAGAAAAGCAAAGCTGACGGGCTCAGAAGCCAACTTAGGATGGGAAAAGCATACTGGAGTTTCTTAGTTTGGGACTTGCTTTTGTTTTCAAGAGACAGGAGAAACTGCAAATCAACTTTTCTCCTTGCTCTGTGTTCAATATGCACTGACCATTTCGGAAAACCATTGTCCAGCATGCTTCACGTAGCAGCCTTCACATTGCTTACTGTATTATACTCATTCATCAGTTGTTCATAAGGCACAGAAAGTTCTAGCTCATTATTGGTAAAGGTAGATTCATCAGAGGATGGGAATTTTACCAGTTTTTTTGCAGCTTCAGATTCCTCTGGAAGATTATCATCCATAGAGGATTTTGATGTTTCCTCATCATCTGAGATATCTTCCTCTTCATCATCATCTTCATTTACAAATGTTATATTGGCATTCTCAAATATTAAGGGTCGATAGTCTCTGGAGTCCCACACTTCACCTTCTTCTTCACTAATCCTGTCCAGCTGGTTCACAAACATGGTTCCTTCTAGAGGGCTGTCTCCAACACGTTTGTTATGGAGTGGTCTCAGTACATGACCATTCTGAATGTCCAGGGAAGCTTCATCATACTCAAATGACTCAGTCTTTGTGTAAGTCACCTGAACATCTATACTGGCATTCATTTGTTTGGCATTTTCCACTATAATCATTTTGTCATTGCTTGTCTTCAGGGCCTTCTTCCCAATTTGCTTTATAAGGTCATTGTAGGTCTCTTCCTTCTTTGAAAGAAAGCTGAAAATGTTGACATCCTTTGAGGTACCCATTTGAAGGGGTTTTTTAGACCGAGGATGGTTGTCAAATGACTCTTTTCTTTTTTTCCTCCGTTTCTTGATTGCTTTGTGGACTTCCACAAACATACTGACCTTCCAGTTAACAAAGAGTGAGAGCCAAGCTAGTCCCAGGTAGATCCATAACTCCACAAAATATCTGTAAAGCGCGTGATAGTTTACATTTGGATTTACACCTAAAGAAAATTAAAAACAAAAACATTAATGAAAGAAGACTCACAGCTGATAAACCTTTGAAGTTATGACCCTGAGAACTGCTCTCTTCCTCACTAAAAAAAGTGCCTTGTTATTTGAACATTGGCCAGAGAGGTAAAGAATAGGGAAATGAAATAAAAAGCTGAACCCACATCTTTCACTTCTTGGCCACACATATTCTGACCACTGGACAAAAAATAAAAATGAAGGATATTTATCCTCTCCTTATAAGATACAAAAGTGAACATTTTCCTGTTTGAAAATTACAAGTCTTCTTCCTGTCACTGAAGTATGTATATATAGGTACCCCTCTTAAGAAAAAGATTGAGAGTTCCACTTATGAGGACCAAAATGCTGAACAAAGCAGTGGATTTTAGAGAAAGAAGAACTTCAGGAGGAAGAGGGGAATATGCTCAGGACTCCCCCTTGATTAGTTCTAGGTAGGTGTAGAAAGCATTGCCCAATGCCTAAACATCCTGCTATACTGGATCCCATTCAAAGGTTCACAACTAACATGGTGGGCAGGATAGCTCCTTGCCTGAAATAAAGACCTGGGGCAACTGAAGGACTTATGAACTCTAGAACTTGGCTGCAAAATTAACCCAATAAAGGTCTTAGGTGTCTACACCAGCACTGAAGAGCCAGATCTAGTCCATTGGATCAGTACCCAGCATTAACAGAATTTTCTATCCTGCAAAATGTGCTGGAAAAGCTTAGAAAACATATTTTCAAAATAAATTTGGAAGTAGAATTCCCACACTATGCATGTAACGAAATAATACATAAAATACAATTACTAACCAGCAACAAAATCTCCAAATCCTATGGTGGTGATAGTGATGAATGAGAAATAGAGGCCTTCAATGTAATTCCATTCTTCAGTTACCATGAACACAAAGGGAGGAATAACCAGATGGACCAAGACACCCCAAACAATGAAAATAGCCGTGCATGTAATTTGGGCCTTCCTCTGTGAAGAAAAAAGAAAAATTCAGTGAAAGATCTCTATTTTTTCCCCCCCACCCATGGCACCAAGAATCATTTGACAGTACCAGATATTTCAGTTTTGTGCTAACAATTTAGCCACCATAATTAAAAGTCACTAAAAGTGATTGAAATAAACACACCTTTTTTTTTTCTTTTAGGCAGAACTCCCTATTATTACAACTGTTTGCTCAAAAAAGATTGTTTGCTCAGTTTTCTTTCATGCTCTTGGAAGAGTTTAAGGAATTACTGGTATTTTATAAACTCACCTGGGATATGGACATAGCACTCTAGACTAAAAAACCATCAGTACCTCTAATTTTCCTTGTACTCATTCAAATACAGAAGATCAGAAGTGTTTCAAGGTTTTTCTTTCTTATTTCTATTTCTTTCCCTTTGCCACTCATGCCAATCTCTGCACAAACCAGCACATATACATGCATTTCACTGTTATTTCCTATACTTTCTTCTCAGGTGCAAACCCAAGAAATTTCTTGCTCTGATTCTGAAACCAATCCCAGTGCCCTCCAGGCACTATGACTCTGCACTGCCTCCTATTTCTGGGCAGAGTTAGAACTGAGGGAGGGGGAGAAAGAAACCCAAACAAACCACCACTAAAACCCAACAAAATGCCACAAACAAAAAACCAAAAGCCTGTAACTTGGAACAAAATATTGTTTTGCAGTAGGTTTGCTGCATAGCAGGAAATAGTCATGCAAGCATGCAGGCAGGTGGGAGCCAAGCAGGACAGACAATTTTCATTTCTGTGCCTGAGGAGCTTGAATGAAATGTCTGTGAAATTGAGCCTCGTGTACATTTGTCCTAAAGGTCTTCAAAATAAGACATAGTACCAAAGGTTTGTATGAGACCTCAGTTTGCTAAACTTCTTGCAGAACTAACACATCAGACCCCATCCCTCTTTTATTTCTTTCAATGCAACATTTGGGAAAATTTGTATTTGTGCAAATGCTCATTTACTACGAGATAAGCAGGCAAGTTAAGAAGTGCAAGCTTAATTCAGGCATCAACACTACACAGCTCAAGGGTAAACAAGTAAGGGCTTACCAGGCTTACTCCTCTTTTTGTCAGAAACTGGCCCAGCCTCTTGGCACGTCCTCCAAAGAATTTCCCCAGAGCACTGATCCACGTCAAGCAGAGAGGGACTCCAAAAAGCCCATAAAATATGCAGAAGAGACGCCCAGCGTGCGTCTTTGGGGAAACATTTCCGTAACCTGAAAAAGACAAGTGTGTCTCATGTGTGCTCTTGAAGAGGATTCAAGGCAGCTCTGCCTGTGCACAAAACAACACTCTCTGGGCTCCCACTGTGCTGGGCACTCCTCACTTCACCATCTAAAAGGGATTTGGTTTACTCCAGCTGCTCATCTTCTGAAACTGGATGCCTTCCAAGTCTACTCTATCAAACACATATTCCATTATTGCACTTTAAGTATTCCCTAGATTTTCTGCACCTTTTTCTGGACAGGATGGGATAAATCGAAAATAAAGCTCATCTCAGAACTTCTAATATGTTGCTCCAATCTTAAGCAGCACTGTTAAAACTTGACTGATTTAATTTTATGGAATGAAACTCAAAATTCATCCTGAAGCTAGCTCCCAGGTGAAAGATCCACTATACACATTTAACTTGTGACCTGGTACCTTTGCAGGGTAAGGGCTTGGGAGTTAAGTCCAAGGCAAGAATGTCCTAGATATTTCAAAGGAATTTATTTATTTGGTGATCACAGAACCCAAGGACATTACAGATTCAGGTTCTAAAATCAGCAGCCTATTTTCTGAATTTCTGACAGAGTTTTCTTATTTAGGTGTGTAACTGACTTCAACATTTTTTCCTAAGTTATATTACAAGCTGGATATTGTGAATTTTAAATAATAAAGAAAACCACAGTACTTAATATGGTTTAACAGTAAGACTCCTACATTCAGTCCTCTTTGGTTGTTTTGCATTACTTTTTTTTTTATTGTTGGTACACCAAGTGTGCAACAACACCATGTACAAAAGATTTTTCTGTAAAAGCAGAAGGCAAATTATGTTGAATCCTGAAAACCTATATATCACAGGAGGAAGAATTCTTCCAGTGCAGAGGGTCTTACAAGCACAAATCAGTACTGATATTTAAAAAGCAACAGTTCTGCTTCACCTGTTTTTTAAGAGGTGGGTAAAAAGTCTAGTTAGTTCTACAAGCCAGAAACACTGATAATTTAGTAGTAGCTCAAGAGGACATGTGTGTATAAAATCCAAAAACCTCATATGCACTTGCTTTAGGTATTAGTTTAATGGAACACTTTGCTATGCTTTTGTTTTGGAATTTTATGATTTGGAAATTTAAGTGTATGAATCAATGGAACTGGAATGACACCAGCCAACCCCAAAAGCACCTTTATTCCATTACTTATTGGAAAGACACACTTTTCTCTTCTGTACACGCACACAGAGTGCCAAAACCCTTGTTTTTTTCCCCTATGAATCTGCAGGTGAACACGTACTTCAGGCAGCTTCAACCATGGGGACTTTATTTGGTGGCTACCTTGACACAGAAATGGGAGAGTACAAACACAGCAGAGCCTACAGAAAACTGCAGCTAGGAAGGTTGACACAGTAAATATTTACCAATTGTAGTGATCACAGTAGCAGCAAAGATCACAGCGTTGGGCCAATTCCAGTTGTTGAAAGTATTGTTCCCAGTGATGGCAACCCCCTCTTCATGAGCCTCAGACACAATCTGTAAGGAAAAAGTAACAATCAATCTTGTAAAATCCTATCAGCCTAAAAGAGAAATGTGGCTGTCCCTCTCAGGTTTTGCCCCTTAGGTCATACTTTCAAAATAATCTTCGAGTGTTTTGTGAAGGCTAGCCTAGTATATTCACTAACAATAATTGTATGAAATACTGAAAGCTTGCTTCATACAAGAAGCATTTCAATAGAGGGTTTTAATTAGATAAACTTTTACTTGACTTACAAGTTTAAAACTAATGGATCTCTTCCAGACAGCAAATAACATTCGTGCAGACTAAACTAGCACTTAACCTCCAGTGCAGACATTGAATTTGGTTTAATATTAGGGACAACTTCAGAACTACTATCCATTTCAGAACACTGTTACATGCCTCAGCTTGACTTGGGTATGAATGTCATGGAATCCTTGGCAAAGCTCATGTGATTCATGTTAATTCACCTGCTGTCTCTACCAAAGTCAAACCATCTACAAGCAAACAGTAAAACCATACTCTTCAAAGACAGAGAAATCAACATTTTTTTCACAGCATTTTATGCAATAGGACTCCAATCACTGTCCTTGAATCAGGCCCTTTTCTTCTCCCACACTGGGATCTGGTATGCCACGATGAATGCAAATCACTAATTACTATTTAGTACAGAATATGAAAGTTTCAGATCAAAACCATGCATCTTACTGATTCTGGAGTGCACTTCTATCTCCCCAAAGTAAAAGGAAAAAACCAAAGAGATACCGTATTCTCTCTGGGAAACCTCTAGTTATTTAAATCTTTACTCTGTCACATCATGATGCAGTTAAAGCCCTACCAGGTTACTCTGTTTTTTTCCCTTCAGTCTTTACACTGAACAAATCTCTAAGGCTACACCCATACACAGAAAAGATGAAGATATCTTCAAATGCTGATTTACAACATTACCCACTGTCTACATTTCTCCCTCAATAAGTGTTGAACATAAAAACTACCAGTAGCTAAATATCTAAAAAAATTAGAAGTCATATACTTTTTAAAAAAATTTTTTTGAAATAAACATGGCAGGTGATGTTTATCTTAAACTGTCAAGAACTTATAAAGGTAAGTACAACCAACTCTTCCCCCATCACCCCTTCCTTCCTTTTCTACTTGATTAAGATCTGATCTTGGACTCAGCAGAGACTCAACATGAAGTTCAATCACTACTGAAAACATACACAAGTTAACACACGTTTTAATTATTCTTGAGACTTACTACTTATCACCACCCTCCTACTGTAATAAAAATGCCCTCAAAGTGAATGTATTGTACATATACAAGATGCAAACAATTTAATTAAAAATGCACTTTCAACACACAGGCTGTTCCAGAAGATAAAAAGAGAAGCATTGGAAGTGAATGAAGGTAAATAACTAGATTTTTTTTCTCCTGGTAAACTCGAAGTGTGTGTAAAACTGTATGCAATGTCTTTCCATAGCCTACAGGCTCTGGATAAAAGAGGAGAGAGCTCTCACCAAGGCACTCATTTATCATGAGAAAGTGGTATGCAAATGAGAGGCAGCCCTAAAACAGGCAGGTTGAGAGCAGGCAATTAAAACACACAATGCCACCCCTCTTCCAAAAAAAAAGGGTTACAAGAGCTCATCTGAGAAGAAACCAGTCAAAGTACAATCACTCATTTCTGCCATGGTCTGCAGAGGAACTTCCTGAAAGTCCCAAAGGACATCCATATCACCTGAAAAACACCATCTGTTATCTATTATTCTTGAAAAAATGCTTTGACTTCTTCCATTGCCTAAATGTTACACTAAGCACTAGTTTTCCAGTCATTTTCCATTCCATAAGCAGACTTGGAATTTTTTTTAGTTGTTGTTTCCTCGCAGAGCAAGTGATCTCCAAGAGACCCAGTGAACTATTCACTCCCATTGTCATGGGCCATTATCTCATTGCATTTATCCCCTTGGCCTGACCTCATGAGCTCAGTTTCCCTGTACATACAATTATGTCAAGACCTGCCAGGATTTGAGGTCTGGAGGTCTAAAGAGGGCCCAGATCTGAGGGGAAGAAGCTGCTGGACTGAGTGGCACACAGCTGCCCTTCACAGCCAAGCAGCTAACACTTTTGGGGGAGATGGCCAGCTCTGCAAGTTTGGTATAGAGAACCCCAGAAAATTAATTCTCCAGACACAGCTGACACCCTCTTCCTGTCCCTATTTGCACACAGCTATTGGCATACAATTTTCTATGATCTATAGTCCAGTCTTTTAATTTATTTTATGCCTGCAATAAGTCTGAATGCACTATATGCATCCCCACTGCAGGAACAAAGATGGTCACAAAACATGCTTAGATATCTTTGGTGCTGTGGGAAATATGTAGCTGCTTTCCGAGCAGCATAACTTTTGCCCATACTGAAATAATTAAAGATTTTGGCTTAAAACAAAAAAAAAAATTGACTGGACACTATACAACTGAACTGCAAACTGTTTGTTTTTTTTTGCTTGGCAAATGTGTTAGGCTCTAATGTCAGAGATGATTTTGTTTTCATATGCTAGGATACAGAATGCCCCAAGAAGGCTGTGCTTGATTTCTTAAACTACAGAAAATTTCCTCCAAACAGTCTTTGGATTGTAAAATAGGAAGCAAGGAAAAAGAGGAAGAAGAAGGTAGATGGTGCAAGTGTTCTTAGTATTTTGAAAGATGTAATTGAAGTATGCCCAAATGCAAAAGCTGAAAATAACTCATAATTTATATATCACCTTAGGTCTCACGTCAAGACAGTTCATATTGATAAAGGCAGGACTGCATTTTCAGTCAAATGTCTTTTGCCTCACAAAATCAAAACCCCTCTTTTCCCTCATTCCCTACAAGTCCAGTTCTGCTTCTTGGCAAAGGAAAAAGGGGAAGAAGTTTTAGAGATTCTGGTGTTATGGTTGAAAGTTAAACAGACTTAAAACTACTACCTCTTCTGGTGACATTAACAGAAGTAGAAATAGGGATGTAATTTGAAGGTAATCAAGCAGACAATAAGTTCCATTTGCAAGGTACCTCACCACTTCTCCACAAATCCTTGCACTGCTCCAATACAGGCTTGTGTTTCCTGCCTTTGGTGACATTTTTATTAATGCTCTGATGACCAGGGGAACTCCAGATTCACCAGGTTTCACAGGAAATAGCTGTTAAATCTCCTCTCTATCTTGGACCAAGAGGAGGAATTTCTCTCAGATGTTTTAGGCACCTGCCATTTGAATCCCTGGAGCTGGAAAGTTCTCAAAACAAATTTAAAAACAGAAGGCAAAGCCCATATAGATCACACATCACTAATGATTTTATTCTGAGAGTTAAGGAGTGCAAGAAAATCTTCAGATACTCAAGTAAGGAACAGTTGGGTCTGATGACAATAAGCAACAGGAAGAAAAAAGGACATCTAAGGTATTTGTGGCCAGATAAAGAATACACCAGACTGAAGACAGAAGACAATAAACCGGTTATATATAAACTAGAGCAACACATCCTGCCCCTTAGGCACCCATACATACAGGAAGAACAGCCAGATATTGCTCAGAGCCAGGTCTCTTTTGAAGAGGCTAAAGCCTCCCATTTATTCAAAGCATTCCCCGGGGATCTGACATATAGATCTAATGGCAGCTTTAAGGTTCTCCCAGGGTGTGAACAATTGTCTTTTGAAATGCTGTTTTTCCACAAGAAAGGAGATGTAATTGGACTATTAAGCCTGAAATTAGACCCAATGGCTTTCATTCTACTCTCAACAGAATTACAGGGTAATGGACAACCACAGCTAGATCCAAAAGCTGAATCCATTAAACCAACGACTGCCCATCCTTTGAGGACTCCTAGGCTTTGTCCTCACTTCTAACTCCAAAGGAACATAGGAGTAATTTTGCTTCTTTCTCAAGTTCTTTTATCAAGGATGTAAAGATTTAGTGCACTGAAAAACACCATTTCGGATCTACCGTACTTTAAAAACCTTCCTACAAGGAATAAAGCTTTTTCAGCAATCTTTTTTCACCTTGACATCTAAATCTTTTATACAATTTGAAGAAACCAGGAAAGTGCAGTAGTTATCTAATCATAGGTACGTATAATATTGACAACTTAGCCAATCACAATAAAATTGTCCTGGGTAATAAATTTTAAATTTAAACTATCAGATGACCAGTACACTGCTCATCTTTAACTAGATTCAGTTTTTAGTTCATCTTTAACTAGATTTCAGTTTTAACCAAAACCAGTAGCAGCAGGGTTAAACAGATAGGTGAAGTGGTACAAGCAGTTCTATGAACAAAAAGCCTAAAAGAACTCGTAGAGACTTTACATAGACAGTTAAAATCCATGCCATGCAAATTGCACGCCCTTTTACTTGTCCCACATGGGTTTTACAGTGATTCAGGTTTTCTGGCTCCAGTTATAAAGTTACAGTAGCAGTCAGCTGTTTACAATAATCATATCCTTAAATGCAATAAAACCATATTTAATTGCTAATGAATATCTTTCCAATAACAACCTGAGTCACATGTTAAGACTCCAAGGTCGGAATATACATTACAAAATTCTGCTGACCTGGATAATATTGTCTCAGGATTGACTATACATATGTAAAGAGAAAAGAAACCCTCTCAGCCAGTAACCCTTTTGAAGGAAAAATGCCTGGGTGGTCACAGCTAGATTGACAGGACAGCTTCCTCAGACTCATGTACATGGACAGCACAGTGGCCATGGCCAGAAGTTTCCTGTCCTGTTGGCATATTGCACTTTGATGTCTGCTTGCACATTAAAAGCAGCAGAACCTATTTCACAGGCACAGTCTGAATTTTGCAAGTACTTTATAACTAGTCAAGTTGTAGATTCACAGTGAAACTAGAATATATTAATCCTGGCTTACAGCTGGCATAGCTCAACTACTGAGCAAGTTTATGTGTTTAGTTTTTAAACAACAAATATATATCTAATGCAATATTAAACACCATAATCTATTGTTCTGAGTTATAGTCAGAACAGAGGAAAACAACAAACAAATAAACAACATAGATATTGAAGGTGATTGGCTTTCACTCTGTACACCCAAGTGCCCCAACTTAATGGAAGATACTGTCCATCAGAGAAAATATTTTCCTCTCTGGAATACCTTGGCAGCTTGAGTTTTGGGTAAGGAAGGGGAAAGTGAAGCCAACTATGCAACTAATGATTTTACCAATGAATAAAAAACTCTTTCTCCCCTTTACTTTTCATGACTAGATATATGAGGTGTACACAAGTAATGTTTTATTAAAATTTCCTGTTTGAGTTCTTCATATTAACCTATATATTCTTTCACCTCTCTTCCCAACCTCAAAGACAGATGCAGTATTGCTAAGAAAATCTTGCTGTGCCACGCTGCTTACTTTGGTAGCCAGAGACACAACGTGGCAGAGCTGCAGAAAGCAGAAAGAATTCACATACGGTGAAATGATTTCATCGAGGCAGCAGAAAAATCAGCTATTCCCATGTCATCTTTAGAACGGCTGCTCTACATGTGTCAGTGCACAGAAATGGAAGCTCATCACTTCTTGGAATGGAAAAAAAAAATTCTTTAAGGATTAGAATACAAAAAAAACACACAGCCTAGAGTACAAAACAGCAGCACCCTATCTGGACATGTTTCTGCCACTTGGCACCTGGCACCTTCAATATGTTATCTGCTCAAGGCAAGAGTTCTCAGGAAAGGATGGTAGTAACCACCCTCCCCTTCTGAGCAGCTCAAAGCCACCAGAAAAGCACAGAATTATGGCTCTTGTAATTTTTTTCACTGCCATCTCTAGTGTAAAGACAGACTTACACTAACTGCTCGCTTGGACTCAAGAGTTTGCAGCTGAATCACGCTGGCAATACAACCAGGGCCAGCACACAGGGCCAAGGGGACAAGCCTTTGAGGCTGCCTTTGCCACTTGACAGTCTCTGCAGGATTACACGAACCAGCAGGACTTAGGACAGCTGACCTCTCATTTCCCTCTCAGCATTATCTGTGTTTGCAGTATGAATTTCATGTTTGTCAGGGCAAGAACCACGCCAGATGTAAAAAGAAGTCTTTTAGCTGAGTCCTGGATTTCCTACTTCTCTTCTGTGGGAATGGTTTGCGACCTTTTTTGAGAAAGAAAAATAAGACAAATGAACCACATTGTCTCAGTCTGACAGGCAACACCCTTGTGTCTTGCTAACCTGTGAAAGTTTTACTGTCCTTTACTGACCTATGCAGAGAGTTGAGCTGGAAGGTGGTTGGGGCAAGAGGTGCAGGATATGAGTCAGCAGCACCTGCATTACAGAAGGATGGTGGGAATTAATAAATTCCACATTAAGTGAAGAGTACATCAGTTGACTACACACGTCTGATTCCGGATCAACTAAGCATAAAGCAGTGAATACCCAGCTGGCCTATATTAAACTAGGTTCTGCAAGGCTCTTGATAATCCTAGAACTTGTATAGTCTGTTTTAACAAACAAAATCCAAGACAGAAACAGCTTGTTTCTAACAGGACAATGGGGTTGTGGATGGCAGCCACCTACCACAAGGTCAAAGTTGAAACTGAAGCAAAAAATAGGAAGTAGTCTTCGGGGGAATAACGTTAACTTTCACTTCTAGAATAACAGAAACTCCACAAGCTTCATGCTTGATGTTGACAGATGTAAACAACACACATAACCAAAAGCATACACGAAAATTATGCAAAATCTAGAGCAATCACTACGAATATGCAGGATTCCTTCCCCCTTATCTATGAATTGAAATAGAAGAAAAAAATAAAAACAAACCCTGGAAAGCAAGTGTTATGCCTGAGGTTTACATTCTATGTAGATCTATTGCAAATAGCAGGGGATAAGTTTTCCCCTTGCTGTCAAAACCAATTCCTTTATAAATGCAGTGCAAGTGCTATTGCAAGTACATACATATTTTGCATTTTTCAATCAACAGTTTAGTCTTAAAATACAGTTCTCTTATCAAAGGACAAAGTTTTGAAAATTCCCAGTAGGAGAAAAAAATCTTGGCAAAAGATAGATTAACATACTTCAAGGAAGGAGCTTTTTCCAAAAATAGCAAGATTTAATCCAGAATGAGATTATATTTTCACACTTCTACAAATACAGCTGCAAATACAAATACAGATAGAATATTATCTTCTCACTTTTCCAGAGTCTTTGGAGAAAATAGAACTCAAAGAAGTTTTGTTTTTTAACTGCTTCAGCATGTGAGTGGTTCTTATTTATGTGCTTTTAATAAGGCAATTATAAAAGTTAATTTAAATTTGCTACAAGTGACTTAAAATGATCCACCAGTATCTTACAGCATACAAAACAGAAAACGTATATGTAGAGTTCGAATGAATTTGATATAACACACTTTATCCAAAAGGTTATATAACAAGATTGAACTTGCTCTGCAGAAGTTTGGCTAATCTTGTTGATTCTTCATTTACCCAGCCAACTTCTTAGTGTTTTATTCTGTTCATGCTACAGTGCTTCTCAATGCATAAATGAATTACAGAACCAAGACACTCTATTGCTTTCCCTTCATTATGCTTTACTTTGGTCTGTCAGGAGCTTGTGCCTTCACCTAAGCAGAATTTTTCTTACCTAATTGAGCCTCCAGCAAATGCCACTTCATACAAAGCTGTCCCTACATCTAAGCCTGATATTTAAAGAATGCATGTAAATACATGCCTGGTTTTCTCTCTGCATAGTTTTGTGATACAACAGACAGCAAACTAGACATCATTTTTGGCTGTTAGTTTAGAACACAGAACACCCAGAAGGTTTCTTTACATGTCTTTTTCCTGATTTCTTATCTAAGTCACTTTGTCACAATTCATTATTGATTTATTTTTAAGTGGGAAAACTCCTGTTCTGAGACTTCAATGTGGCTAGCACTTCTTTTCATTTAAAGCAGTCTTGCTAGTTTTATTGCAGTATTTCATTATCTCCATTTACATGGAGAAAGCACAGAGTGGGATACTTTGTCATGTACTGGACTTTGAAAGCAGATTCCAATGAAAGTAATTAAGCACATGCTATGAAGAAAATAGCATGTGGATTAGAGCTCAACATCCATTTTAATTTACTGATTAACCAGCACAGAACAGGCTGTCCAGTAAGAACACCAAAGATAAGAAACTACCAAACAAGATACTACGAAACACAGAGAAACATGGAAATGATCTTTACCAGAGAGAAAATACTCTTGACTAAGTAACTGCATCACTGCACTCTAAAGAAGCCTTGTGTATGTCCTTCAAAGGGCATAACTGAGTTTGAAGAGGATTAGAAACATTCACATCTTAATCCTACATGCATACCTTTACACTTGAGAATATTCACCATTTAGTATAATCCTGAGGAAGCTTCTATAAAGTTTATTTAGATGCTCAGAACTGAGGAAGAACACTGACATACCCCAAGGCAAACTGGAGCTCCTCAACATGAGCTCCAAAATCTCTCTGCAAAAGAGTTTGTTGGATACACCAGTGAATTCCTATTTACATCCAAAGTTCTATCACGTTAATAGTTTTTAAAATTAATGTACCCAATCCCAGAACTACCTGTAAATACAAAGAGTATTTAAACAACAGCATCCTTGCTATGGGTGAGTCTATTGTGTTTGTGTGGCCAAGCTTTGGTAGTTGGGGGTGCTTCTGAGAGTATCTGCTTGAAGCTTCCTCCATGTCCAGCAGAGCCAATGCCAGCCAGCTCCACAACAGATGTGCCACTGGCCAAGGCAGTGATGGTAATACCTCTATGATAATGTAGTTAGGAACGAAAAAATGTTATTGCTCAGATGTAACTGCAGCCAGAGCAGAAAGGAGTGAGAATGTGAGAGGAATAACCCTGCAGACCCCAAGGTCAGTGCAGAAGGAGGGGCAGGAGATGCTCCAGGCTCTTGAGCTGAGATTCCCCTGCAGCCCATGGTGCAGCCCATGGTGAGGCAGCTGTGCCCCTGCAGCCCATGGAGGTCCATGGATGCAGAGATCCACCACAGTTCCACCTGCAGCCTGTGAAAGAGCTCCACACCAGAGCAGATGGATGTCCAACGAGGCTGTGGCCCCATGGGAGGCCTGTGCTGGAGCAGGGTCCTGGCAGGAATGTGCAGACCCATGGAGAGAGCTCACTCTGGAGCAGGTTTCCCGGTAGGACTTGTGACCCCATGGGGGACCCATGCTGGAGCAGGCTGTGCCTGAAGGACTGCACCCCCATGGAAGAGTGACCCACCCTGCAGCAGTTCAGAGAATTGCTGCTCCTGTGAGATGGACTCATGTTGGAAAGTTCATGGAGAACAGCCTCCTGTGGGAGGGACTCCATGGCAGAGCAGGGGAATGACCCTTCTCCCTGAGCAGGGGCAGGAACAACGTGTGATGAGCTGACCCTAAATCCCCATTCCCTGTCTCCCCGAGCCACTGAGTGGGAGGAGGGAGAGCCTGTGAAGGAATGTGGGGATGAGCACAAGGTGTTTTTAAGATTTATTTTACTGTTCATCATCCTGCTCTGATTTTGTTAGTACTAAATTCAATTAATATCTCCAGGTTGAGACTATTTTGCCTGTGATGGTCATCAGTGAGTGATCTGATCTGTCCTTATCTCAACTCACAAACCTTTCACTGTATTTTCTCTCTCCTGTCCAGTTGTAGAGGGGACTGATAGAAAGACTTTGGTGAGTGCCTGGCATCCAGCCAGTGTAAACCCACCACATTTTACTATTGCATACAGTCTCCAAGACCTTCCAAAAAATGTGTGTGGGTGCAGTTTTTCAAAAGCATTTGTGTTTAGATACAATGCTATTATAAATAAAACATAAGAGATAATACTGTCACAGCTCCCTACCTTTATTAAGGCTAGTGGCTTAAAAATCTATCCTGACTTTGCAGAATAGACCTGCTTTCTAATAATTCTGCCAAGTGTAAAAGTTTTCCCACACCTTCTCCCAGGCACTGATGATAGATAGATAGCACTTTTCCACCCTTTCCCTTTGGCATCGTTATTTAAACACAGCACCAATCACACACATGTTAAACAATGCAGAAAGTTCTTCAGTGGACTGCGTCCCAAATTTCAATCTGGGCGTTTCAGGGTTTTTCCTCCTGGGTTTTATGTTTTTGCAAGTGTAGAGTGTCTATGGGAGCAATGCTAAAATTATAAATTTGTAACAGGGACCAAGCAGTGAGCTTTATTAATCCATAACTGCTGACAGTGACAACTCAGTGAAGAGAGGAAATAATTAGTTTAACATGCAAAGGGCAGTCTCATTAAAGACAGTAGTACAGGCACAAGCACTTCTTTTTGTCTCTCTGTCCTCTTTCTCTATTGTTTCCTAGTAAGCAAAATGAATGAGGGTAGAGAATGAACATTTGTCACAGATCAAAACACTTCTTATTTCAGTCCTTTAAGTGCTCATCTGTTTTCTTGTTTTTCAATTAAAATTTAATCAGACTAAGTGATCCTTTAGAAAGGCAATCTGTTAATTAACCCATATTAGACAGCAGAAATCATGTACTTCAAGCACAATCTCAATTTATTATCCAGAAATAGCTCTCATTAGTCAGAGATGAGGGGGGGGTAAGTTTTTACATACAAATTTAGAAGACATATGCTCTACTCTGGTTTTAGCTTGTTATCTCAAGGCCATGCAATAAATCATAATTTAGAGGAGATGTAAAGAACCATCTTTTTTACAAGCTTGAACCTGAAACACACATAAAACCCTAATTGTGGCTTAAATATAATATTTATGAGTCTAGAAACTTCAGGACACAGTCCAGTGGAAACAAGTTGTCAGTTTACAGATAAATTAATTCCACATCATTGTTTAGAAACAGAAAAGGTAAATAATTCTGCAGCTATTCCCTGCTTGAATAAATGATCAAAATTAGACAAAGCATGAGCAGCATGAAACAGGATACATAAGACTTCAGGATAAAAATGTTATGGCACTCTATAGTGCCAGCATTTGCAATATTAAACATTTTTTTCTCCTCCTTTTCCCCAGCACACACTTCACCCACTACCTCCTACCCCCCAATTAAAACCAGACATTCACGTGCTAGCCATTTTAGTAATTCACATAGATGTAAATGCTGATCACTGCAATGAATTCTACTCTATCTACAAAAAGTCCTTAGGGTTGCTTCTGCTTGGAGAAACCATCTTAGTATTGCGCAACTTTGTGCATGATTAGCTGCTCAATCAGTGCTGGAAACTAGCACCACCACCTTTTCCTTCCCTCCAAGGTGGACACAAACAGCACAAAGTATATTGACATGCTTGGGTTTTGCAGGGAAAGTTACAGCTGAGTAATAAACCTAATCAAGAGAGCTTTCCTGAGGATATGATGCTTCCCAAGATGCAAGTGAACATTTTTTTGTGTGTCACTTGGCATGGAGAACAAAGACTGAGAGTTTTAAAGTGAGTGGAAACTATCCTGGGAAACAATCCCCATTGAAATGATGAGAGAGCTATCTCTTGTGGGACAAACAAATGGGTGGAGATCAAATTTAACCCTCCTAGCTTCCCAACTTCTGCAATATCAGAAAATTAATAGAAAAACAGTAGCTCCAGGAAAGGCTTGCAATAACAGAAAGTGCCCCCTGTAGAAGAGAACCCCGGAAAAACCATTTGACTTAGTTCCATTATAGAGACAACAGACTAGCAAAACACAGTTTAAAATGCATCTAATTTCCTTAATTTCCTACTTCAGTCCATGTTGTGAACTTAAATTCTCCTTGAATTATCCTGCAGTGAGAGTTCAAAAACTTCCATGTCTTGAAACTGGACCTTATTGCCCTTGAGAACAATATAGGTTTTGTCATCAATTCTATTTAGAGAAGATAAGCAAGTTGTACTGCAAAAATAAAAGGTGAGAGGAGACAGCGTTGCTTTTTTGTACTGTATCAAAAACTATAATGCAAGACCACAAAAAAAAAAGCCATTTAAACAAAAAGCCAGTTTGGTATCAGAATAAACTAAAGAAAAAAAATAAGTGGAACTAAACTGCAAATTAAAACAGTCTCTAAACCAAGCAATAGCTGTTAATCAAAGCATTCAGCATGGTAGTGTGTAAGAACCTCCCTGTGCCTACACCAAAATCCAGATTAACAGTGATTAGTTTAGCTAATGTAAATATTTCTGCAATGTGGTATTAGAGGTAAGATTTTGGATCTGGACTCTTTATTACTACTACAGTGCACTGGGGAGCATATTTTTGTCCTCCAGTAAAAACCTCTTAGTAAGAGAGAAGGAGCCCTTCAGAGTGATGTTGGAACAAAGTGTTTACTCTTTTACCATTTTCTGTGGCTCCATTCAAAGACATCCAGGAGATCTCTTCCTCAAAGCTGGACACGGTGCCGAGTGCCCGAGAGACAAATGATGAAGAGCAAAACAAATTACTTGGAAAGAAACAACTCTACTGATAAATAGAAGACTAATACTTTTGCAGCATGAGCTTGATTCATTTTTTCTCCTGACTGACTTCTAACTAGGTCTTTAAGTAAGATTTGAGCCATACAGAATACATATCTTTTCTTCTACTGAATATATAGTGGCTCTACAAAGTGGATGCATTTCCTAACTGACTTTGTGAAGCCTTATCTTAAGGTCACACTGAAAAGAAGTACAAGTTAAGATTTCTGATTTTGTAATGATAATTTGCACTCCTTATTTGTACCAAGTGCTATTCTACTGAAGGTTTACAAATGGCTGTTACGTCTACAGCTACAGACATAACACAAGAGCTGTCCTCTTAAGCAAATTTTGCATTAAAATATTCCATCTGACAATGGAAACAGAGCAGGAATCTGAGCAACATGGTCCAGTGAAAGGTGTCCCTGCTCATGGCAAGGGGGTTGGAACTGGATGAACTTTAAGGCTCCTTCTAGCCCAAACCATTCTATAATTTTGTTCTTTTGTTTTATAAGAAGCGATGCAACAGTAACCTTTGTCATTACAGCTCTCCATCATTAGCATCTATTTTACAAAATAGTGTTTTAAAAATAGGCAGTATTAGACATTTTCAGTCAAAACACACATATGTGTTCTCTAAAAAGTCCTCACATTGTGTACATGAGCGTTTGTGGAAACCTATTGTAGACTGCCCAGACATGATCTGGATAATGCTTATTGATTTCATGGTCTGCAATGAGTTCTATGTTTTGCCTTTCTCCATCCTCATGGAAACTTCCCACTGCTTTCCCAAACTACCTTTACTGAAAGGAATGTCCAAACCTGAGGCTTCATTTTGCATGCAGTAGATGTCAAGAACAAAATCACAGATGGATGCTCAGCCCAAACCTAAGCCCACTTCCTCACTAAGTCAAACTGAGGCCAAGCCAGCATTGCTCATATTAATTGACAGAAAAACAGAGTAGTAAGATCTTTGGAAATATTTGTTGCTCTTTGAATACCATGAAATCAAACATGCAATCAAGCCTTGAATAGAGAGTGAAACTTAACAACACTGATCAGAAAGCAAGCAGTTACAAGATGCTACACGGTGAATTTTGAGGGGTTTTGGCAGGCTGAACCGTTACAGTTGAATGAATAAAGCTTTCCCTCGCTACCAACCACTGCTGTCCTGCTGCTAATTTCTCTCTGACCTAACCACTGGCTAAAAACATGCTTGATTAGGGACCTCCCAGCCCAATGTGTAAAACACAAAGACTAGGGGTAAACTACTGTGGTGATTACTGTGATGAACTACTGTAATTAATTCTGCAATAACCTCCCCAAGTTTTGGAGTAGTTTCTATTTTAGAGTGAAACATGAAGTCATCAAAATTTAGGTGGTAAGAGTCCATTAAAAAAACAATTTCAGCAATAGAAGTTGTACTTCTATTATGCCGTACAAATAGGTGTTACTGTTTCCTTTGGAAAAAAGGTCTAATCTGTAGGGAAATTAACCTCTTGGAGGCATGTCAATATTTTTACAGCATACACTGGTTAAGACCTGCTTGTGTATGATGTATAGCATGGACAGTTAATTTTCCTATAAGTCATAATTCATAGGACAAACAATGTGAGGGATATTAATGGAAAGAGATCAACAAGGTTATTTCCTTTTTGTGACTTTCTGCAGAGTTAAATAATAAGTGAAACTCTTAATTCAGCAAATAAGTTAACTGGAACTATTTCGTCATTGCAGAATTGAATACTGAAGCTTCCCTATTTGTGATACTTGCAGATCCTATGCTTCAGCAAACTAATGCTTAATTTTATTTCTCCTTTTGATTTATGTTCAATGGATGTAAATACCAACTGTTTTGAAGAGGCATCTGGCTTTTTTGACAGATCATGACTACAGAATTTAGCAGTTTATATGGATTTTCCCCTATTAATTTCAGGACTAGATTCCAATTTTATGAACTACTTAATAAACTATTTTGATGAAAAGCATATTCAGTGCTTTACCAGTGCTCTTTTGATTAATGCAGTAATAGAAATGTTTCTTTTTCACTTTCCCAAGTTCCACATAGACATATTTTGAAGACAAATTAGCTAAAGGTTATTGCTGCATGAGAACTGCAGCTGTTCTGCAGATGCTGAGTGTCCCTACTTTTCATTGGCCCACAATCATTCTCATTCAGAAATAAAATGTATCAGACTATCAAAGCTTCCATTAACATAGCTTAATTTTGTGGGCTTCTGTTCCAATATGCTTATAACACACTTTGCCTTGGATGGGGAGAAGAAAAAAAAGTATTTCAACAACTTTTAAGTTGCATCAACTGAAATTAAGACATTGGAATAATCTATAATACCAGATTAGGCCTCCTTCCTATCTGAATACATACATGGTGACTAATGTAGCCAACTCCCCTTCAGAAGGGCTTTGGAAAATGCTGTTGTCCCCACTTCAGAGATAAGAAAGTGGAAGCAGAAGAGTCAAGAGTTTAATCAAGCCCTCACACCAGCTGGTGACCTATGTTAGGCAGGGTTAGAACCAGACAGTGTTTGCTTGAGACTCTTGCAACAGAGCTGGTACCGATTGCATAAGCAGATGGTAACCCATGCAGCAGTCTGTTTCCAAAATAATACATTTCAGTTCAGTTGCAATTGATTTAAGTAGATTTAAATGAAACCAAAACAGTCCTATTGTCAATAAAAACACAGTTGATTGAGATGAGTTTATTAAATGCAGAGGGGCTGGAAAGAAAATGTTGATATTACACAGGAGAAGTAGAAGAGGAAACTGAGTTTAAAACGAAGCTTCCCGCCACCCCCTCCCCCCCATGCTCTCAGAGTATAAGAATAGTTAAATTAGGACAAGTCAAAACACAAGTGATCCAAGCTTGACAGCTTTGCTTACAGAGACCCAATATGCTTTATACTCAGTGAGTGAACTGAAGCATAAAGTAGCACTGCATACTACATTCTCTCCCATTTGTAGACTTGAATTATAATATGGTACAGGTTAAGAAACTGACAGAAAGCTACTTGTTTAGAACACACTAAAAACTGTTCAGTTTCTTAGGCACTAGGAGAAAAATGTCATAGACTGCTGGTTTCACAAGCACTTTTGTATTTCATCCCCAAATTTCAATACAACTTTAAAGGTCTTGTTTCTCTGAAGACATGCTAAAAGCTGCTGCAGAAGTAGCATGTTAGTAGCATCACACACCTCATTTCCTATTCAACAACCCATGTTAAGGAGAAACAAGTACTAAAAAAAAGAGGGCAGGTCCATGTAAAACAACTTACTTGTCTGACAATTCAGTTAACTTACACATGCTAGAATAAAAGTCTTGCTTGTCCCAACAGTATCAAATAAAAAAACCAAAAGTGATCAGACTTGGGTGGAGCAGAATACTGCTTGTAACAACATTTTTTAATCAGGCAGACTTCTGAACTACAGAACAGGAACAAGAAAAAGACACACTGTTGGCTATTAACTCTTTGGAGTAGTACCTTCACTAAGCCACCTTCTTAAGCCAAACAACCAACCAGGTTTCCACGGTCAACCAAAAACTTTACATAACCTCACCAGTCTATCTCCCTATATCACTCCTGTACCAGGCAGCAGGAGGAGGAGGCAAGGCAAGGCATGCTTCCAATGTCAACAGGGACAGGATGCTTTGTATGAATAGCAAGGTGATGGGTTTATCTGAAGAGGTCTAACAAGGACAAAAACCTGCCACAAAAAGGATCTTAGCTTTGAGATTTCTGTTATTATGTATTTAGCTTTATCCAGGGCTTAACCTGAAATAAAATGTTTTTACATTACTTACTATAAAACTTTTCAACACTAGATTAACTCAAGACTGATCTTTGAAGAGGACTGGGGAAAGAGTGGAGGCTGCTCTGAACAAATGTTTCCAAATACAGAGATCTGCTGGCACAGTGTGATCAGAAACTGAGATAAAAGACTAGGAAACAGTCTGACCTAGACACTCTCAGACCTGTAATAGCTCGGTTTGCCTAGTCTATTTCTTCTGCTGGGTGAGTGAATTAGACTGGTAAGAACATCAGTTTGTTGCTAAAAGCTGGCTGTGCACTAGTCTTTCTTAAAAGTTGTGTCAGCATATACACAAAGCCCCCTTTTTTTCAGGAATTGTAAAGCATTCAAAACCACACACACACACATGCACTACAACACAATCTTCTGCTATTTTAATTCATTTGGCACTACATTATTAAGTACACAGAAAGGGCTTCCTTACCAAGGGAGCTTTCAACCACCAACTGACAGAAAGCAGAAGAGATGCTGCTTCAATAATTCTCCAATAATCTTTTCAGTCCTGTACCACATCTAGTTCCTGGTCAAATCCCACTAGTAAACTATAAATTGCATATATCCTGGAGAAAGGATTTTAAGTAAGCTAAAAAGTAAGTTTAGTCAATTGAAAAATTTTTCCACTTTAAGACTACCAAACCATGCATACTTTCAGTTTCACAAAATTTCGCATACATTTGCAGGTTTCCCCTGAACAGCTAACACAAGACAAACTGCAGGCAAAGAGCAATATACAGCATTGATGTCTGGCAGGTAATTAACAGACTCTGTGCCCCATCACTTCTCAACTGTCCCATCCCTGAGGACGCACCAAAGCCAAACCAATTTGTCTTCTTGCTACTGTATTAAAGGCAAGAGGATCAACTGGCAAAAGTACCATAGTTGTTGCCTTCTGTTACTCTTTTCCCTCCTAGCCCGGATTTCCTGCAACTGACATCTGTGACTGTTCAGTAGCATCTATTGCCTTCTCAGAAGCTGAGACAGAGGAAGCACTTGTACATTTTTAAGTAGAGAACCCTCAAGCTTAAAAGCTGCTCACATACAAGATGCTAAGGGAGTCAACAAAACCACAGAAAATCTGCAGTTATCTCAAATAACTGAGACAGTTTTTCTAAGATGCACAGAAATCAGCTGAAAGCTCCTAGTCAATGTCTAGTGTGAAACTACTTTATGACAGTGTTTCTCCACTAGGAGACAAGAAGCAGCCAGCTGCGAGGACATTTGTCCAAATAACCAAATGTCTAATTGTAGCAAAGCTGAACAAGCATTACTAAAACATGCAAATAAAGCCAAGGCACTCTCAAAGTTTGACCTGTGTTTTACTTCCTCTAAATATAAGATAAAGACATCTAGTCTCATTTCATTAATCAAGTTGACAGCTTTAGGACTTGCAGAGACTATGTAATAGCTTCATGAAAAGCACTGTTATTCTATAGTCACAATCCAGTTAAAACACTACCTGAAAAATCTAGTATTACTGTAACAAATAACGCAGAGACACAATAAAGATGACTATTGGGTTTGCTGCTAAACAGAAGCAACTTCAAAATTTTTTGCTCTCTCTCTCCCTTCCCTTGCCTTCCACCTGAAAAGCCATAAAAAGTTGGAAGTCGGAAGTGGTATTTTAAAAGGACAATTGACAGTGATACAGGTGAAAAATTTTCAGAGAGCACTGATAAAAATAAGAAAGAGTGAAGCATAAACTCCAGTGCCCTTCAAAAACCCTTGTGCCAACAAGGCAAGCATTGATTGCTCTCTGTCATTCTGCAGTCACGTACACACCACTTAGACAGGCCCAAAGCCTTAACTGGCAAGTTATCATAGATCAACTATTTAACTTGATTTGAACATATTTGCATTACAGTCTGTAGCTGGTTAACAGCAATGTAAGAGCTGAGCATGTGGTAGGTTGAGCATTCCAGCCAGACTAATGCAAGAGAGGCCAAGGGAGAAGTCAATATGACAGTGAGCTTGATTTGACCCTTCAGCTGCTTGGCTCCAAATACCTCCTCTGTTTCTTTGGTGGCTGGAGGAGACTCATCAACCTCACTTCCACTACACGCCAGAACTAACCCACCTACAAACCACTGTTTCTCTAGTGAGGGACCAAGCAGCCTTTGCAGTAGGCTGGGAGCAGAAAAGAGCAGAAGCAATATAAGCATTTGGAGGTCACACAGAGAAGTCATCACTGATAATTTGATATTTTAGCCAGGCCATCAAAAATACTGTATCATATCTGACTATTCTTTCTATCTCGGGACCTTCACAACCCTTTGCAGAATTATTTTCAAGTTCCATCAGCTATTACTCACTCACTGCCATTATCTAACAATCTTATGACTTATTTTGCAGTCCAAAGGAATGTTAACTGTCACTGTTATTAGGAAGTATCAGACTTCAGAGACCTGTGATAGGTCCAACTGGGACATTTTTGCACCTCTTGCAACCTCAATGAGACACACAGGTCTGGGTTTCGTTTCTCAGCAGTTAGAAACTGCTTACACAGTATTTGCAAGATGCCAACACAGAACAAAGTCAATTTAGTCTTTGGCAGTTTGCTCAATCACAATCTGTGTCTACCTTTTCACTAAGGCAGAAATATAGTCTTACAGACTGGCTGATCTGTAGCAATCGATCCCACAAGAGAGGTTAAAAAAGAAAATGTCCATCATAAGAAACACTACAGATACATATATGGTTAGAAAAGGAAACACAACCTATTATTTGTTTCCTACTTCCTTTTTAACACTCACATTTCTTTCTCCTAAGAAAATCAGTGTATGAAGTTTGATTTAAAAACATTTCAGAAGCTATTTTGCACCCAAGAGTGTCTGATCCACTTGAGTTCACACAATACAATGCAGGGAAAAGAATAAAAGAAAGAATAACTTCCTTACTGATTTGATTGTAAATAGAGCTACTAGGGCAATACATACCTAGGAACAATCTCTCCTGCCTTCAGTTTAAGTGTTGACAAGTACATAACTAACAAAGAAAAATCTAAAAACTCTGATATAAAGACCTGATAATATAAGATGGGAAGACACAAACAACAAGTAGCCAGCCTGAAGAAACTGGTGTTTTTAAAAAAAGATCTAGTAATGCTAGAATCAGCAGTGCTGATGAGGGACCTGACAGAATCAAGGCAGAAAACAAAGAAAAAGCTCCTTCAAGCCCAAGGCATCCCCTCAAGTAGACAGAGCTAGCAAAAATTCAGAATACATATTGCATGCTTATTTTGAAAGTTCAATTGCAGTCAAAGTGAGGATCTTGTAAGGATGCCTGTAATACCACAGGTGCTTCAGGTGTGACCACAAGTGAGATTTTAATTTAACTGAAAGGTGCAACTCTTCCACTTTACCTGTTACCACATTTTGTTACATACTACAGAGCAGACTCAGTTTGTGATCTCAGCTCAGTTTGGACCAAACAAAGCCCAAAGACATACCACTACTCCAAGTTACTCCAGGAAGAAATTTAACTACATGTTCATATGCATTCAATCCATAGAATCAAACAAGTGCCACGGACAAAATAAAACCTCTGCAAATCATAGCCACTATGATCAGCAGATCCACAGCACACAGGCAAAAGTATTCTTTGCTTCCCAGCTGCTCAGATTATTTACTGTCACTTGTAATCCATCTTGTACCTCGGTTGTCTATTACTATATTGACATTTACTTGCACTACCAGCAAGGAATACAACTGATCTGAAATTCAACAACATCCAGAGAAAGGCAAAACAATTCATTATGTTTAATTTGTATTAACAGCAAAAACAACAATTTGTTTTTAGAAAGGAAATCTTTACAAAGTCATCATTACACTGTATCTTCACTGGTTACAGAAGGTATCTTGCAAAATACAGCATGAACCAAAGCATAGAACAAGCTGTTGATAATTTGCAAGACTACTTGCATACCATGGTCTCTGGAGCAGAGCTTGCCAAAAACACACCTAGTAGCAGAAGGTAACATGAAAGGTAACACAAACATTCAGTTCTAAGGTAACAGAAGGACAGCATAATAGGAACACTCCAGAATTAAGTTCATAACAAGAAAAAGCCCATAGCAGAAAAATTATAGCTTCTGATCGATTGCTATTGCTCCATCAGCAGAGTCGCAGTGTATGCACTATCAGCTTTGTTTAACTATGTTCCAAGAAAGTTCAAACAATTTAATCGTTAAACAGGGGGGAAAAAAAGAAAACACAACAGAAAAGCATGGCTGCTTATATTTGGTTTTATGTGTAGAAACACACAGAGAAAAGCTATGGGGTAATGCAGCTGGACATTAGAAGGAATTTCTTCACAGAAAGAAATTGTTAAGCATTGGAATGGACTCTCCAGGAAGGTGGTGGACTCACCATCCCTGCAGGCGTTCAAGAAACAACTGGACATGGCACCCAGTGCCAGGGTCCACTTGACAAGTTGGTGTTTGGTCAAAGGTTGGACTCTATGATCCCAGAGGTCTTCTCCAACCAAAATGATTGTGTGCTGCCTGCCCTCAATTCTTTTCAAATGCTGCAGTGGCAATATCCCTAACTTACACTCTGAGGCATCTTAGTCAGCTGTGGACAGTGGTTATACATTTTCATCTCAGTTCGTACCTGCTGAATTTAGAGGATGCATAACTAAAGATATAAATTTGACAAATCTAGGAACACCTATTTCACAATCATAAGCCTTAATTTACACTGCCAAGTTCTCATATGAAAGATATCAGAAGTAGTTAACTTTGTTTCATTGGCAGTCACTTGCCCTTGTCCGAAAGATGCTCGGCTGAAAAAGGCTTAGCCTTGAAAGACAGGAGTCAACTGGCATGCCAGATAATTCATTCAGTCCCCTATTTATCCACCCCACCTTCCATATCTTCAATGGAAGGGATCAGGAAGGTAAAGAGCAAACAAACAAACAAACCCAAGTAAGTCTGGAATCTCACTATGCATCTCCTGAAGAGCATAAAAATGGGAAAATATAATGAAAAAAGATGCCCCTGCTAACTTTACACTGAAAACCAGATCACTCTGCAAAGCCAAATAAAAGCCATCGTCTCTCTTAAATATTGAACAAAGCATTGAAAATCTAGTTCAAGTTTTTAAGAAAACTAATTTGCAGACTCTCTCAAAAGTAAAGCACATAGATTTATACCTTGAGGGAGCAGCTTGAAAGTAAAGCAATGTGGGAAATAATGTTCAGAATCAGAGAATATTCTTAAATTTTCACAATTTAAGATAAATTCCAAGAATATTCAAATCTAAAAGCAAGCTTCACCACCTTCAAACACAAGCCAAAATCCTGGAAATGCACCTGTAGGTACTTGGGAAAAGTGAAGGCACTTTAAAAAACAGGGTAGAAACTACTGTTAATCCATTTAACTGTTATTTCCTTTAGCATAAACCATGTGCCATTTATATTCCAGCAGCTATCCTTAAAAGCCTGCTAAAATGTTTGTTCACAGCACTGGGCTTTAAGTCTAAACATTTAGGTTTCTAAAGTTACACCTCAGGCCTGTTTAGAGTCTTGTACACTTTTCAAATAAAGATGTCAACTATTTGTTCTCATACTCAGTATGTTTGTCTGCTTCCCCTAACACAGTCAGCAGTTTCTCTTTTCATTTTATTGCTGTTTTGAAGGTAATCATTTTCACTCATCTGCAAATGATTCCCTTTCTTTTCACTAGCCTTGATGTTTATCAGTGGGAAGCATATCATTTTTCAATGACTCTGGTGTGCAAGTAAAAGATTTCCCAGTAAATAAGACGTGGCCCAGGGTAGGCAAACCTTTGCTCATGTGAATAGACACGAGGGTCAAGAGGGCACCTCCTTGCATGAATAGCTCCTTTATCATTAAGCTGATGTTTCACAACCAGGATGGAGCAATAAAGAGTAAAAGTAAGGAACTGGAGAAGAGGGAAATGACTGAATCACCTTATATTTGGTTCAGTCTTCCATACTCCCTCCTACAAGCATGGTAGATAAAGGTGTCATCACTGGATCTCTGCTTTCCTGCACTTCCTAGAGTTCCAGGACTTAGGGCCACTGAAACAAGTGGCAATAACAAGACTTAGAACTGTATAAACAGACAAAGCTGCCACAGTACTTTTAAGATTCTATAATGATTATAAATATGGCATAGTGACATTAATACTAAAAATGCTAATTTCTGCATATATTCCAAAGAGTTATGAGACATTTCTCTTCCAAAGTAATTGTACATAAAGATGGGAGATTACACAGTTCCTTATGTCAATGCACAGTCGTGGCTGAGGGTCTTTGGAGGCTTAAATAATGTGAATAATATGGCATCTCAGCCACACTTATATTTGAGCAATTTGACCTCTACCCAGAACATGGACAGGCACAAACCAGCCTACACACTGCCCAGGGTGAGTCACCTTTAAAATCAGGGTCTATGTAGCATTATTCCAAGAAGTGTTTAAGTACTTTCTATACCTCTTATAACTATGGTAAGTAATACGGTAGTCTCAACAATCAAAAGCAAATGGATTCTTCATACAAGAGACTCCTAAAAGTTGCTTTTAAGCAAGTTTATTTTTAGGCATTTCTCAATGGAGGGAAAAGGCTTTCTTTTTAGCATATCCTACAATACTAAGCTTGTAAATTTCTGCAAGTGTGTTAAACAGATTTCAGTAAACATTTATTGTGGTGTATTTCTACTGTAATACATTGTGAAACTTTTATTGCAGAATATAAACTTTAGACAGTATTTGACCAAATACAGCCCACTTAACAACCAGTTGAACTGTTGGTACAGATGCTGGTCTGTATGAAAGCTGAGAACCTGTGCTGATAACCTATTTGTCATTTTAAGTGCTCAAGATCAACACTACAGATCTAGCTTTGTAGTCATTCCACACAGTTTCCATTGCACTTACAGCTAGCATTAGGCTCAAAGGAACACATGAGCTAACCTGGGTGGGGAACAAGGGCAGCAGAGAGACCGGTCTCTGAATAAGTCAGTCCTTGTCACCTTTCAGGCTGCTTCTGGAAACAAAATTAGTACTGTTAGTTCAACTTGAACATTTCTTGGCATCCTTTCATTTTACCAACACCCATTTAAAATTCTACAGTAGGTGATATTTGCTGAAGAACTTTAACCAGTATGTTTTCAATGGGGGTCTTAAGTAGAACATCAGAGAAGTAACAGCAAAGCTCAACATGGCTCTCTAAAGTCACATGAATATCACTGGGGACCAAAAAGAGAGTGAAAGAAAAGGCTTCAAGATGAAATCATCTATTTAAAAAGAGACAACAGCAGAAAAATGAGTTAAACCATGTAAAATCCCAAAAACAAACTTAGGGAGTCTGTGGAAGAAGCTAGAGGAAGAGGCTCAGAGCAACAAGACAGAAGTCAGGATGAGGATGGGTGGGGAGGTGTTAAAAGCCCATTTTACAAAACAAAAACGTTCTGAAATCATTATAAGAGAATAAATTTGCAGAGTTTAATAAAAGAAGAGGATGATCAGGATTTGTGAAAGAGACGCTTTAAAGATTCAGCAAAACCAAAGAGAAGCAGCATTGAGTGGCTGAGAAAGGACAACTACAAAGACTATTTCTGATATACTTTACAGCTTACTCAGGACAGAATCCTGATGTCCTTACATAATTTCCCCCCATAACAGCTAACCTCAGCTAGGTTAGATTTCACCCTGCCATCGTCCTCTGTCAGAGTGTCACACTCCCCTCTTTCCCAGCACTTTTTACATAGAAGTTGACTATGAACAGGCACAAAACGACAAAATCTTAAAGAAAGCAGGCAGTAAAGTCTGCAGTTACCAATAGGAGTGAAATAAGGGTATTTACATTTGGGCTAACCTGAACTTAGGATGACAACAGAATATCTGTGTGGGATCATCAGATTGGCAAGACTGGACATGGAAAGTAGGATATGATCAGAAGAAGTGCAAAGGGAAACCTCAAACCAAGAATGAGAGTATCATCAGGAGCTAATGCATTGAAGAGGGAAGGCCCTCCACATTTTTCCACTGTCATCTTGTATTTTAAGGAAAAAAGCCTGAAACCAAAAAAACCCCAACTTTCTGCCACTTCAGGATTCATTGTGATACGCATCATGGGAGAAAACAAACAAACATAAAACCCTGTAATGATTCCCTCATACCAACATAATTTTCATCCTAAATTGAGGCAGAATATAGACTCTTCATTATGTCTGCAGAAAGTTAAGCATGCCAGGCACATACAAATAAGGTTTTTTTCTTGAGGACATTAAAACAGATTTGGGATATCATCTAGAGTAAGATTTCATTAAGACTCCAGAACAGCAAAAACATACTCCAAACACATAGCATGTCTTTCGTTTTCCAACATATCTTTATAGTTTCAAGCCTTCATCCACCTGTTCCACTAAATACCACAAAGACACTTAACAGGGCACTAAGATGGTAAAAATAAGGACACTGCCACCAGAAAGCTCTGCTATCTGAAACAGACAGAAGGAAGCCACCAACCGAAGAAAGGGAACTTAAACAACAGACTTTTAGGATAAAGAACCTATACTCTTCTAAGCTTGCACAGTATCGATTACATCAAGAAAACTAATGAGCCACTTTATATTCTTCTGTATTTGACCATTTTAATGGACTTTTAGTGAATTTGAAAATAAAATAATTTTTTTAAAAAACCCAAAACATAATGAACAGAAAATCTACCTGGTATAAAAATTTCTGAAATAAAAGTCCCAAATGGCTCATTCTCACCACTGGAGCCCCACATATCTGGGCAGCCTGTATTTTATAGTTCACTAATGCTTCCCATGACATTTTAACGGATTCCACATCCATAAGAAGGCACTAAGTTTATACTGCTCTCGGATTGAATACACGCTATCGATTAATAATTAGTTTTGAAGAGGCATTCTGGCAGATGAGCGAGACAGGACGATTATCAACTCATGGCTTGGAAAAAAGTCAGTCTCCTAGAGAATAAGAGCGCAAGAGTTGCGAGCATCCCTCCGTGCGAGCCGTGCACCCTTTCCCCCAGTTACCCCGACTGACCCCCGGGACCCCCAGGCACCTCTCCAGCATTTAGCAAGGGAAGAAACAAAAAAAAAGAAAGGGAAGAAAATCAGACCAAATACAAGAGGATCGAGACACTTGGCTTCACCTTCCCTTCCCCTCAGCACAACATCCATCGAGGCAGAAGGAACCACCCCGGGTGCTAAAACAAGAGCCGCATTCACGGGCGCGGGCTGAGCGGCGGGCGGGAGCAGAACCGGGCGGCACCAACCCCCAGCCCCTGCAGGGCTCGGACGGAGAGAGAAGGCAACGCGGACCCATTTAAAGCCTCTATCATTAAGTAGTTAGGAACCATTAAGAGGTTTCCCTACGCTCCCGCTCGAGGGACAGTTTTTCGGCACCGGGCTTTGTGAAGGCACAGACACGGTCGGGCTGTGCCGAGTCCCGGCTGGTTCCTCAGCGCGGGGTTTTCCGCTCCAGGGCGCCGGCAGCACCTGCTGCTCCTGCCGCTGCTGCCGGCACCCCCGGCCCCAGCCCCGGCCCCCGCCCCGGCGGCGCCCGCTGTACCTGCAGGATCTTGTCCAGCCCCTCTTGGCCCAGGCAAGGGAACTGCTTGAGCAGCTCCGTCTTCTGCCGCTTGTAGTTGTCGGTAGCCGAGCGCCAGTGGGGCTCCTCCAGCACCTCGAAGATCGCCGCCCCAATGGACAGGTAGAAGATGATGGCCGAGGTCAGCAAGGGGCCCCTGTCCACCATGGTGCCGGCGCAGGCACGGAGGGCGGGCGGGCGGAGCGCGGCGGGGGGGCGAGCCGGGGCCGGTGCCCCGCGCTGCGGCCGTGGGTGCCCAAAGCCGCCCTGTCCTTCCCCTGACACCGCCGCTGCCCCGGCCGGCCGCCGTGCCTCCTCTCCCGGCTTCTGCCGCGTTCCCTCAGAGTCTTCCACACTCCCCTCCCACTCTCTCCTCCTCCCTCCTCCGCACCGCTCCGCTCCACTCCCCCCGGGCTGTCTCCTTCCCCCACTTTTCTCCCCTCCCTCCAGAGCAGCGATTTGAATCTGGTGCTCTCCCGCTTCCTCTCTTGCCCCCCCGCCCGCGCATGCGGCGCTGCCGGCGGGGAGAGGCCGGCGGGGCGCGCCGGGAGCCGGCCCGCGGCCCGGCCAGGGGCGGGAGGCGGCGGTGGGTCCGGCCATCGGCACCGCCATCGGCACCGCCATCGGCACCGCCACCGCCATCGCCACCGCCCGCCCCGAGGGGCCGCCGGGGGCGAGGGGAGCGGGGCCGCGACCTCCGCTTCTCCCGGCCTGCCTGCCGGGAGCCGGTGAGGGGCCGGGAGGGCAGCCCGGCCCCCGCCTCTTCCCCTGAGCGCGGCTGGTCCCCGCAATCCTCGCCGTGTTTCCCCCAGAGTCAGGGTAAGAAGGGGTAGCGTGGCTCGAGTTTTGTTTTACTTATTCCCTCATGCCGGCAGGTTCAGCGGAATTCCTCGTCGACGCCGGGAGGCTGTGAAACGCGGTCTGTGGCTTTCCTGGATTCGTGGAAGCGCGAGGGGACGGTGAGCAGGAGCTCTGAGGAAAGGAGGTGTCCACAAATTTCACCCCTTCCCTGAGACGTCCACACGTGGGCATTACAGATCATCAGGAGCAGAAACTGCATCTCCATTTCTTCCATGCTCTTGCTACCTTCAATAAATACCGCTCTGTCCTCTGTCTGTGTGTTTGGGAGGGAGGGGAAGACATCGGATTTTCCATGAGATGCTGAAAACATCTTCCAGGCCGAAGGTCTCTTGAAGCTCACCCTGTTTGTGAAGCCTTCTTGAGCTGCTTACAGCCACGCACAAGCCCTCGCCCCTCCGTGTTCAAATGGGGCTGGAAATGAAATTGAATGGGGCTCAGGGAGAGATACAGTGATGTGTACGAATAAGGCAAAGTGCTTCTGGTGTGGACACTTACAAACATTGTTTTTGTGGGGGTAACAAAAACTAGCCCTTCCTCCTCTAGCCCCCACAACAGAAGTAAACACTCAAGAAGTAGAGTAGTTCATATCAACTGCTTCAACACGAAGAGATTTGGGATGTATAGGTACTCAGTTGGAGTCCAGAAACTAAAAGGCTAAGATAAACCCCTGAAGACATAGTTGAAATGGGAAGAAGGAGAATGGGAAAGACAAAGGAGGGAGGTAGAAAATATGCAAGAGAGCATGAGAAAACAAAAAGAGCTCATAACAGGCAGAGGAACATGCATTGGTTAGAAGGTACATGGAGATGCCTATATAACACTGAATCATGTCCAATGGATGCTCGCCCCCAGGGAATCACATGGTCCTTAAGCAGTCCTTCCTACTAATGTATATAGTGTTCAATAAAAATATATCTGCAAGAGGTTCCTAGCAGCCTAAAAGGAGGACAAAATACACAAGCACATTAAGTGATCAGTCTTTGCATGGGATTTCCCAATTATTTAAAGTAAACATTCAAAAAAAGTATTTTCAAACTTAAAAAAAATTATTTCTATATACTAGAGAAAATAGCAAGAAAAAAGCATCATCATAAACATTTCTAAAATATTGTAAAGAAACTCTGCTAATCTTTTTTATTAAGGTAAAAATGGGGGATGCTTCATGAAGTTGAAAGGCTGTAATTTCCTTTTAATTAAAAGGAAAAGAAGAATTTCATGATGCACAATTACCACATGAATGTTATTCCCTGGTGTTATCACTTGGCCCAAGACCTTTGCAAAACTTGAAAAGCCATTGGACACATAAATTACAATGCGAGCGTCTGTCATTGTCTCACTCGCTGATTTAAAAGTTCAAAATTGCATATAAGTACTTACAGCAAGTGACCGAAAGTGTTGAAGAGTTTTCAGTAGGCAAATTATGATATCATTTTCCTTTTGGTGCTCTTGCACCTTCTTCTGAGTCACCTGCAAGTGGTTAGGTTATTCCAATAGCAGCAGCAGTAGCAATGCTGCACTTGTGTGTTCCTGACCCTGAACATCTGTGCTTGGTAACTGGAAGGTATTTGATTAAATTTTGAAACTGTACTCTTCTCCATCTGTCTTTAAGTCTCTAAAGGCCCATTTATACACTGAAACAGTATCTTAAAGGCACAAGGAATGACACGAATGACCCTGGATCCTCTGCAGTTACAGAGCAGAGACAAAAGTAAAAACACTTTCAGGCATTTTACAGAAAGTTTGTTTGTGATTTTGATTCATTCATTATTTCTACTTTCCACTCTAAACTCCCAATCACTGATTGCATAATTAGTAGTCTCAGTAACTGAGTCAGTCGGTATTTAAAAACAAACAGACCTGTAAATCACATACCATTTTTCCCTGTGTTGAAATGCTATTGCACTTGCTAGACTGTCTCCTTATGTTTCTCTGGGTTTAAAAGAGGTGAGCCTGGTAAGGATCGACATCCAGAAGAACAGTTTATTCCCCAAGGAACCATAACCAGCTACTCCTGCAGGCAGAGGTGATCCACTGAGTATCAACAAACTTCAGGTACGTAGATATTTCGGTTTGATTTCATTGTCTTTTGCAGAACAAATTACAAGGTATACTTTTATGCTGCTGGCCATGTAGTGCTCAAGAAGGAATGTTTTGTGTAGCTGGCCCTCTTTGCACCTCCTGATCTAAAATGCTTCTCCTGACCTCAGAAAAGATCCCATATCCTTTTATTCATGGCCCTTTTCTCCTCTTTGTTTCCCTTGGATTAAACAGTACCCCTATTGTCAACCCACAGCACCTGCCACATAGGCCCCACAGCTTTTCATGCTAGCTAAGTTAATCAAAAGGCTGGGGTTATTCACTCACAGGCTTTTAAATCTCATTAAAAATCAAGGGAGAAACAGCAGAAAGCACTGAGGTGAGCAATACCACAAGTATCAATCATTTGTATTATTTGCATAGGACGTTATTTCAGGCTGTCCAGTCCAAAAGGAAATTTCTTTCATCCAAGCTGTATGTCTAAGACACATTTGCTGTACAGATGTTTCCTAGGACAGCCTGGAATGAATGAATGAATGAATAAATGTCGGGAAATGTTTTAGATGGAACAAGTAAAAGACATTATTTTGGGCAAAAGAAACCTGTCATGTAGTGGCAAAGACTGCATGTTATACTGAGTATGAGCTGTGAGCCTCTCTTCAAGCCTCTGCCATTTTCACTTAGAAGTCTGTTTCTGGCTGGTTGATGACTGTTCTCAATGCCTGTCAATTCTGCATCTTTCATTTTGTTTTAACTGTTGAAAGTTAGACACCTCCAGCATTGCCTTCAGGTGTTATGCATCCAGCCGTGTATGGTTTAACTAAGTGAGGGGTGCACTGTCGTGACTATTGTGAGCTGTTTTGCTTATTTGATGCAGTCCAGTGCACACAGAGAGGGGAAGGATGGTCTGCAGATGATGCAGAATTTTATATGAGGCGTTTGTGGAAAGTTCAAAAATTCTCCGTGGGATTGTTCATACCTTTTGGCTTAAGTATTTACAAAAGCACATTTTATGCTCTGAATGTACAGTAACACATAGTAAATCATAATAAAAATAATAAAAACCTTTACCAAAACAACCTGCATACCTCTGCAAAGACTTCTTCACCCATGGACAGATAATGAGTGAACAAACACCACATGACAGATATTAGTCATGCTGCTTAATGAATAACTGGTGATGAGTACAATACCTGTGTGGAATGGCTGTAATATGTTCAAGGAAAAATATGCATTTGGATCATCTGTTTTTCACTGAGGTGCCTGCAGTGCTCAAGAGAAATGTCTTCATCAGGAAGAAGCCTAAGTATTTCAACAGTTTTTCTGCATCTGTTTCCTTGACTGCCTTGTTCCTCAGCCATCCACAGTAGTCACTGGATGACGAAACATTTTTCCTTCAAAATATTTTAAAAAGAAATACTCTGGCCTTCTCTTGCTGTTCCACCATGACCTCACTGGTAGTGCCAGAAGCTTTATGGCAGTCCTTCATGCTGACATACATGTCAGTGATCTAAGCATTTCAGAATACAGCTCTACAAAAAAAGACCGACTCGTACAATGTCAGTCCTGGACTGGCTTTTACCACCATGATACCCAGAGGACATTACTCTTCTAGATAATATGCTCAAGGATAGCTGAGCACCATGGTAACAGAGTCAGTGAATATGCAACAATCTGTTATTTTGTTAGATAAAACATCACTGTCAAGTCTTATTTTTGGGTCATTAAGAAGGAATTAAATTTTATTTGTGTATAGTAATATGGATGAATGTTTGCACATTTGCACATGTTTGTCCTGAGACTTGTTTCCCAAACCAGTTTAATTTAACTTTTATCAGTCTGGTGTCATGCAGTGCATGCAGTGCATACCTTCCCCAGTGTTAGTGCCTGAATGTGGCAGTGCTGGATTACAGGGGGGAATTCAAGGAGCTGTTAGCCTCCCCTTCTCCCAGCTGGGTTGCACAGCTGCGTGTCTGTGTGCCAGGTTGTGCAATGCAGGGCCTTGTATGTGACTGGGCAGCTCCCAAATCCAAACTGGGCTCCCTTCCATGCACGGTGTGTAGCACTCACGTTTTGTTAGTCAACATGCCGGAAGAGCTGTTCCCACCTAACTCTTCCCTTTATAGAAAAAAAGTCAGCACATTAATTCTGGCAATGGGAAAGCAGAGGGAAGGTTGATGGCATTTTTTTTTCCCCTCTTGGGTGAATAGAGCCTCGTGGATAACAAACGAAGACAGCTATACGCCAAAAAAACATTGCAAAGGATCATATTTTTATCATCTTGTTCTCCTGTTCCAAACCCTGCAGCAACAGCTTGTGAGGTTAGATTTGGTCTTATCTAGGGAAAGAAAAGATTGAGTAAGTAAGTGAGAGAGTTGGCTACATGCAGTTAAAGGAGTATGGATTTTTAAGATTTTTGTTTCCTATGGACAAAAGTTATTTTGTGCTTGGTGTCCTGGGATGAAAGAAGGGTCATGGCCCATGCAGTGTCTATGCATGTGCCTCTGCCTTATGTGTTTAAAGGAGTTTTGGAAGAAGAGAGTTCCTGGCATAGTGAACCACCACAGCCCCTTAGCTGTCACATAGTTCTTTGTGATCCCTTCTCTGGCACATGTGGTATTGGGAAAGAAGACAGCAAAGGCAGAGCACTAACATCCATAGCTGTCCTGCAAGTGAAGGGCTTGCAAAGTTCTTAGTGGCTTTTGACTTAGTTTTGTACTCTCTTAGACCACCATCAAGAGAGTTTGGAGGAACTTGGATTTCAGTGTTACTGCCTTCCAGTGGTGCCTCCCACATGCCAAAACTCAGTGTAAAAGTAGCAAGCAAATCCAGGTGACTTGCAGATATGACTCTTGGGACGTAACCTGAGACAAAAGTGGCTGGGTTAGAGCATCAGAAAAAAGTCCACCTGGTCTGGTGCTTCGGCCAACAACAGGCCTGTTGTCATTGCTCTAAGCTTAGAAGCTGTCTGCAAGTCCTAACTTCCAGGTCTCACAGTGAGCACTGTGCTCTTGGCTCTCAGTGACTTTGTAGGGATATGTGCGTGCATTGTCACAGTCAATTGCAAGATAGCCCATGACTGAGGTGGAAAAGCAAGTCAGATGCTGGATATTTTCCTCCTGTTGTGTAGCACCTGAGCAGTACTCTGTTCATCATTCTGCCTCACAAGTGGAACACAGTCCAGGGAAGGTGAATAAGCAGTGAGTGAAAGGAAGCAGACTCAAATTGCCCATGTTGCTGTTCTCTTTTGGGAGTTCATGGGTAGGTCTTGGTAACTCAGTGCAGACTTACAATGGTGCCAACAATGAGGTGTGGGGGAGGCCTGGCAGGGAGAGTTAAGGGAAGCCTCTGCGTATAAGAATAGACAACTAACTATGCCTGTGCATCTGCAAAAATCTCTGAAGCAGCTGGGAGAGAGAGAGAGAATTTGGGGGAGGGAACACTGACCCCATCAAGATAAAGGGTTGTGGTGGTCTCTAAGGGCATCCAAACAGAGGTGAACATCCCAAGTTTTTTTGTTTATTCAAGAGGACCATCTGAGGCTGAACTTCCCCAGGGAATACCGCATTGCCAACATGGTTTATAGAAACTAATGGTTAGCAGCCTGTTAGAGGTTTCACAACTCATTTCCTTTGATTCTTAGTTATTTCTTTTGCCAAAGCGAGGTGAAAAAGGGGGGAGGAGGAGGAGGAAATAAAAACTAAATGGGTTAGTTAATTTATTTTATAAGATCAAGTCAATAAGCAGATGGGTGAACTCTGCAGATGGCATTGCTTCAGTCAAGACAGAAAATTCAGAGCTTTCCCTGCATGTGTTTTTTTGCAAGATTTCTTTGGAACAAGGAAGCGTATGCAAATAATGGGACCAATCTGCAAATGCTCATTCAGCTCAGCAGCCATGAACTCTCACTGACTGTGGGCACTTGTAACAATAAAGTTACAGGGAAGCCTGGCTCTTAGGTCTGCTTCATATTCTACCTTTGCTTCACTACTCCCTACTCTCAGCCCCAATCTTTTGCAATTCAGTGACAATCTGAGTTAATAAAGGTGTGTCTGTGACCCTATAGAGCAATTTGCATCATCATCTTTTCTGATGAAATTTTCACAGGGGTAGGAGGAGCAGCAGCATTTTGTCCAAGTAAAGGTTGCCCTGGCAATACACCAAGAAGCCTGAAGCCCTTAATTTTCCTAAGAGAGATTTGATTACTGCAGCCCATATCTGAGTGCAGAAATGTGTCCTGCAGAAACTACACTCCCCCACCCCTTCACTCCCCCTTTTCCAAGATAAGTCTAAAAGTAGTCTAGAGCTTACAGTCTTGCATTACTGCCACTGTGTCACAAGCACATGCAGAAGCTTGGGCTGAAATTATTGTACTAGGTATACAGCAGATCACAGATCTGCCTCTGCCCTACCCAAAACATCATTTTTCATAGCTGGGTTGAAAAAACTGCTGTTTTCACTAGACAAAAGTGGCCAGGACCTGCCAGCTGACATTAACTGTATTGTTGTATGTTTCTTCAATGTGTGTCTATTATAAACAAACGACAATACAACTTCCATTTTGACTAAAGGAACTGATAATCGACAAATAAGTAATGTCTAAGCCAGATAAATAAACGAGCTGTTGGAGAAGTCTTTCTTCTGGTGTGCTGCCTAGTGCAAATACAGCAGCCTTGCTTAATAAAGGAGGCCTCATTTAGTTTTGGGCTTGTCTCAACACTAGTCTTTTACAAGCACTTTAGACAAGATCATTAATCCTGCATGTATCAACTGCAGACACGCCTCCTGAATTTCCTTCCAATGCTGAGAAAAACCCTAGTTACACAATTAGACCTTAACTAGCAAATATCTATTCTCAGCAGTGGGCAGTGAGTTATTTTGCAGCTATCAGAGTGTAAAAATGCCTTGTATGACATTTAGAGAGATTAAATTCCTTTGCCTCTCTTTATACCTGGACTGCCTGTAGGGCATGCTGCTTGGAAGACGTGGGAAGATTACAATTGGAATATCTATTATCATGATAATCTGACAGCTGTTAACAGAGCAGCGTGGTAAGGACATTGCTGGGGTTCACAGGTAAAGAAGAGAGGGGCTTTTGATACCTGTCATTAGGACAGAACAGTGAGAGAAGCTGCTGTGGTACCTCACTGGCAAGACACACTGAGGAGGTTGCTACTGCCATAAGCTGGGCACTGAAGAAAGGGTGGGATGGAGCCTGCAGGAAGCATTGTGCAGGCTGGCTGCCATGGGAGGCCTTTGCTGGCCATACTGTGGGCAACAGGGCCACCCTGATATCCAGCAAAACATACTCCAGCTATCATTTTTATTTTCCAGAAACAAGTTGGCTTTCCCGTCTGGGGTAACTAAACTAAAATGTTTTTCCTCCATTGAACCTTGATGCAAACTCATCTGTTTTTGAACAGAGATCTCAAGTTTTAAGATCCAATTCGAATCTGAACCTTTCCTTATGGTCCCCACTGTGTGGAGAATTCCTCTGAGTCTGACAGTTTTCCATATTAGAAATCTAATATAGTTTACATTGATCGTGGTTTGGACTTAAAGCTTGAATTTGGTCCTATGTGGACAGAAGGATTGAATATCTTCAACCTGTGGTGCAGAGAGAGAAAGAAAGGAAAAATAAAAAGGCCTTGAATAATATGAAAGATAATCTAAAAGATGGGATCCGGCACTGCCAAGGAGGCAGATCAAATAACCTTGTGGTCATTTCATATGTGGGTTTTTCATTTCATCATAGGCTTTTCAGGACAGTTGAGTGCCCACTTCAGGACCAGGGAGCAGGGGTAGGGAAGAGCTCACAGCAGCACCTTGACAGCCTGCCAATGCACACACAAGCAATAGGCATCTTTTGGTTAGTCCCTGCAGTGAATTATGTTTTCAGTTGTACCTTGCAGAGTGAATAGCAAATAACTTTAGACTGTAACACTGTCCAATCTGTTCCCCCATATGCACTTCTTTTCCAAAGAATACACTGTACTGTGCAGTAATGAGTGCGTTCAAATAACAATGGAAAGAATGACTCTGATATTCTCCTGAACTTATTTCAAAGCTGCATATCCAGTTCTCTGCCTTTTTTGGTCAGTCTCTTTACACCATTTATGCCTGCTTTTAAACAGACTGGGTAGAAGAAGAGATTCCAGCACACCTGATCCAACTTTTTAACTCAGCTCCACAGAAAAGCAGATATTACACAAACATGAAGTTAGAAAGTCAGTAGAACTTTCACTGCTCCCAGTACATTTTTATTTCTTAAAATTTAAATGCAAATTCCCCGTTGGTAAGGTAGGTAACGCTGATTGTGGGAGCTTACACATGAACTGGAATGCACGGCACAAAAAGTCATATCTTTCTCTAACACTAAGTATTGTCTCACATATGGGAGGCAATGTATCAGAACTCACAAATCCTCTTTTAGGCACCTGTAAAAAAACCACTGAAACCAACAAGTGCCACCTGCGACATGCAAAGCCCTCAGCTGAAACAGTCACATTCACAAAGCTGAGCTATGAAGTCCTCCAAGCTAAAGATTTATTGTTCTTCTAGGGCAGTTTTATGCAGATAACTTACTCCCATTGAGCTCTGGCAGTTTTTCATACCCTGGTTCTTCTCACAGTATCTTCTCCATGGCAAGTCCTGCAGCCAGCTTGTTTTCTAGATGGATAAGCTGCCTCTGCTGTTATACCAACACTTGCTGGGCCAACAGGGAAGACAGTGAAATCAGATAAATATATGGACAACAATAATGATATTGTATATTCTTTATTCCTTGTACTGACTTTCTCCCTGAAGGACTGCGCGCACCACAATACTGAGTGAATTTCTACCCTGTGTATAGGGCTAGCACATGGTTTCTACAATAGCTGACTTCTGCTTAATGCTCAGGTTAACTCTAAGTGGAAAATAAGTCTTGTTACACTTCTGCACATAGGCGAATTTTGATTAATTTTGATTCTCATTCTGGAATGGACCACTGAAGCCCTTCTGCCTACTGAGCTATAAAGACAAAGGTTGCAACTAATGTGGGGGAAAGGGAAAGGTTTTACACCACCACTCTGTCCTGTTTGAGGAGTCCATCTCCATAAATTGTTCATGCTTGGACAGTGCAGTTTCTATTCAGAAATATTCATGCTTGAGTGTCTGCCTTGTGCAGTGATAATTAATAAAGCACCGTGCCATAGATGGTGCCTGGCACAGGGCATTGCTGTCCTGTGAAAGGGCTCAGCTGAGCAAAGGGGCTGTGAGGACATGGGTGAAGACTCCCAAGTGCACTTGCTGAACGAAATACACTGCTTAAAAAATAGTGTCTTGGAATAAGACAAGTAAAAAGCAACAAGCCTCACATTGGAAAAGAGACAGACCAATTATTCCTTCAGAAATTCAGTTTATGTAGGAGATGGATAGAAGCCCTTCATGCCTCTAAAATCCTCCAACTCTTGCAGAAGACACGTCTACTATTAACCATTGTCCCAGATGTATTTCAGCTGCAATACAAAACAAGTCTGGCTCAACCCTTTGCAGACCTCTGAACTGTCAAAAGCCTGGAACAGCGAGACTCTGAAGCGATTGCATCACGTGAGAGGGGAGGAGGTCAGAGGGAATCATCAGTTGGGAATGCATGCCCAGATCTCAGCTCCTAATCCTGGGCTGACACTGGGCATGTCGGATCACGCACGCAGGAGATGCACGGGGCATGCCACTGCTGGCAGGTGCCTGCTGCCTAACAAGGTTGCTTTGAATGCTGGCCCCTGCAGGTTCTCCTCCACCTGCTCCAGCCTCAGGCTGGAGAGCTTCCTCTCCACAGCCACAGTGCTGGCAACAGCTCCTGCCCTGGGGATTGCTACTGCAGGGATGGGTGCAGGAGGATGGTGCTGCTGCAGGGATGGGAGCAGGAGGATGGTGCTACTGCAAGGATGGGCACAGGAGGATGGTGCTGCTGCAGGGATGGGTGCAGGAGGATGGTGCTACTGCAGGGATGGGCACACGAGGATGGTGCTGCTGCAGGGATGGGAGCAGGAGGATGGTGCTGCTGCTGGGATGAGTGCAGGAGGAAGGTGCTGCTGCAGGGAATGGTGCCAGGGATGCTACTGGAAGTGGAGGAGTGGCAGCAGAGGGAATCACACTGCCTCAGGCTCAGCAGGACTTCTCTTGGCATTACCAAAGGATCATGCCATTGCCTTCATAACTGCAGAAATACTGACCAAGGCTGACTTCTCCTTTTAGAAATAGAGAAATTTCTCCAGTGAACTATGTATTTTGTGGATGTTATTTGGCTTGCCAAATGGCTGTAGCCTGTCAGCCTTCAGTTTCTTCCTACCAGATCAGCCCAAGACCTGCTGTGTCTTGTATCTTATTGCTGAAAGATTAGTTTGTGCATGCTTGATTAGAGAGGTCCTGTTAAGAGAATCTGTCATACAGAGGTTACTAACCTCCTTGTAGCTTCCTCACAAAGCAAATGTGTCCTTTCCATAGAAAAACCACTGGAATTATCAAGGGATTAGCATATGTTAAGGAACTTTTTAAAAAATTATAGCAAGAAGGCCAGAGAATACACAAGTTCTTTGGGTTCCTGTGTTTTGTTGCCAAGATTCTGAAAAGCACTTCTGCTCAAGGACAGAAACTGAGGCTCTCTGTACTCTCAGAAGGGTGTCAGCAGTTGCAGAAGTCTGGAAGAGGAGAGGAAGTCTCATGGTGCCAGCTGAAGGAAGGAGCAGCAGTGGCATGAGAAGTGCCCCTTCAACCAGCAAGGGAAAGAGGAACCAGCAGCTCTGTCTCTAAGCCACCAGGTCTCTCTTCTGTGCTAGGAGGGTGCTCCTCTCAGTCCCTGCTTCAATTTAAAACTGTCTTTCAGGGAAGTAAATGCAAATGCCCCAGGTGTAAACTACTTTATATCACAGAAAAAGAAAGGAATCCATGAGGTCAGAAAAAAACCCCATTTTTAAACAGACTGAGTTTCATTGCACTCACTTCTCTTTGGACTCGCTGAAGTTTAGATACATTCAGAACTGGAGTTTTGGAGCAGACTCATCTCTGTTGTCAACTCACCCTCTGTTGTTGTGGATTGTTTATTAGAATATAGTATGTGCAAGATATCACTCTAGGTGAAAATGTAGAAAAATTAGTTCTGATTGCAGTGGTTGTAATAACCACTCAAACATTCTTAGATTCAAACTCGCTGGATTCATCAGGAACTCTTCAGCTGTGGATAGAATATATTTCAGGAAGTTGGAAGTAGTACAAAATAATCATGGACTGAAAAGGCTTTTGCCCTGTTCTGAGGTGCAGAGCAGGATTTGGCCCAAAATACACTATCAGAAGCTCTTTGAATTAACGTAATAATAAAATATGGTGCTTTTATTTCTTTTACCTAATGGTAAAATCTCCAATTCATTTATAAGTACTGTTTAGCACTAGCTACAGCTCTCAGTTGTGGGAATGTGTTTTCACAGGTAGCTGTGATATGGTCGTGTGATTTACCCTGATTCACAAGATTTAAAAACAACAAAAAACAAAGAGTAAACAAAAGGAAGCAGGGACAGGGAAGCAAGAAAAGAGCCAGGGAATCAATCCAGATTGGAATGAAAGTTTTGCCTCCTATTCCTGCTGGACAATATTCTCTGCCACCATCATTCTCACTAATTTATCTGACCAACAAGATGTCAAGTTACATACTGTCATGATTCTATGCAATGCTATTTTTGACATTTTTTTATTTATTTCCTTTTTGACCTCTCACCAGGTTTTCTTGGGGAGGGATAATAAAGTCTATACTCAGAGAAGCCCAAACTATATTACTGTACTCCCAGAACAGTTTCTAAACCCAGTTGCTCCTCAAACTCAGAAAAGACTGTATCTGTCAAGGCATCCCTTTTAATTTTCCCAAGCATTGGAAGTTTGTGCAGTGCTTTTTTGCATTAATTGCAATGACACAGTTGCAATACCCTTAAAAAGATAGTTTTATAATATATCTCTGTGTTGTTACTCAAGTGAGATTACTTCAGTTTCTGGCTTGCCACAAGAACCAGACATATAGGAAATGTATGGGCCTTTTCACATGAGAGAAAATTAATAGAGGGAACTTTGTAACTAAGGAGATGTTGAGAGGTGTGCACCCATTAAAGTCTCTGACTAACCAACCAGGGAAATGAGGGCAGACCACTGGTTACTGTGAGAAAGATGCTCTTGCAGTTTCCCCACCCAGAAAGGCTGGGTCTAAATGTTTGTTGTCAGTTGCTAGAGAGCCTGTAACTTGACATAAGCAGGCGCTGATGTCAGGGCCTCAGGACTAATACTGAGCTAAGATCTTGTCAGCATTTATAGTTAACCTTTATATTACAGATACATGGCACAAGGCAAACTTAAGTCAATGTTTACCTCTACAGTTAAAAGCAAGGAAAAGGAAAGAGAACAGTTGGGGCTTCAGGAGGGCTTGATAATCAAAGACTTGTGTCCTTGTAAATCTGATAAATAACAGACAGTCCAATTTTTTTTTAAGAGCTCCAAGGTTTCCTTTAGATAAGAATTTGTAGGAGGCTGGTTACTTCTGAAGGTACATTCCTCTCTCAAGGTCCAGCATGTGGGGAGGAACAACTAAAGAAGGAGCAAATGGGGAGAAGCAGCTTTGGAAAAACCCTGAAAAACCCAACAAACCCACTAGTACTTCTTTGCATAGAGATGGACTGTTGACACTCTCAGAAGAAGCCTACAGTAGGTGGATCTGTAAAGCAAGAGGAACAATTAAATAAGACAGTGGTGAGCAGAAGCACAAAATGCAATGGAATTGAAAACTAAACAAACCCTGCCATTTGCAACCTCCTGAGTCAGAGTCATGCCCTAAATACACAGTACTGTCTGAAAGTAGAACATGTTGTATTTAAGTACCTAAAAACAGTCTTAGTGCATACCTGTAAAATATTTTCCAGATCCAAGATAATATTCTTTTATTTACAATATGTTCCTTTAATAAGGAAGAGTTGACAATCCTGAACCTGCAGTCAGAGGTGCTTGTCTTAAAGAAAGCTCCTGGAACCATCTTGGCTCAGGTTCAAAGGCTGCTCGAATGTTTAAGCTCAAACTAATCAAATTAAGTATGTTCTTGACAGATTATGTTCCCCCTTTTGTAGGTCTCCCCTGAGGGATGTTAGTCATAAACTCAGCAGAACGCCTACACTGCATCCACACAATTTGAGGTAAATGTTAAAATAATCCCCCACCTGAGCACACAAGTCTAGTAACTGTTCAACCAGTTGTGCAATTTGCATGTGTAAATGAATTTAGCCTTCACAGATGGAATCCTATGTGTATTAGTTAAAAGTGGAATCTGAAAACTTTTCTGTAGTATTTATTTCCCATAATGGGATTTTATCACATCAAATTTTAAATCTATTCTATTCTATTCTATTCTATTCTATTCTATTCTATTCTATTCTATTCTATTCTATTCATCTATGTTGAGATATATCTATATATAAAAGTGGACAGAACACATCTGCCTGTGTTCACTTCTGGAGCTGTAACAGAGCTTAGCCAATTAAGAATGTGATGGTAGAGCTCCATACAAGGCTGTCTTTGCTGGTCAAATTTTGGCAAAGTGAGCAGAACAGCAAGACTGGCAAATTTTTTTCAAACTGTAGTGGCCTCTGAGATTTGCTGATTTCCTGGGCTCTGGGTGTTTAGATTTCAGTTTGTAGATCATTTCAACTCTTGCGCTATTTTTTGGAATGCAAATGTGCGGGTTATGCAATGTACTATTCTCATTCTTTATTGTCAGTACTCAGAAAGGAAGTGTGTCACCAGTCCCACTGGCTACTTACTGGCACCAAGTTGTTAGCAAAGTGTTGTATGAGTGCTCAGTTTCTGGCACTGACCTTTTTTAATATTTTTCTTTTCTTAAGAGAACAGACAAACACAGTTCTGAGCTACACAAAGGAATGTAGAAAAATAAGGTGGCTTAAGGTTTAAGACTGCCAGCTCTGACAGTATTATCAATTTCTGTAGTATAATACAGAAAGAAAGCATTTTTCATGATCAGTCCAGGGAAGAATTGAGTGGTTAAAATGATCAATACTTCACCTAACCTAATAGAATTCAATTTTCATCAATTTCTAATGAAAACAGAAACATCTTCCAGATATTCATATATTAAAAATACAACATCTCTCACTCACGTTTACAAAACTGTTTCCCTAAAAATAGCATTTTTTTCTAAATGGGTGAGAATTCCAAGAAAGGTAATTTTAAAAGTTATCCTACACTTTGTGTTTAGGGATTAAAGTTTGGGTAACAGTAATGGCACATTTAGACTTTTCAAACTCCTCACAGGAACAACAGAGCTGCTACTAAGAGCCATGAATGTGACTTTGCCTATATGCCTGTAGGCATAGATTTATGTTAAGTTATTATAGGTTTATATATTTGAATATTCCATGTCAGATAAAAGAACATTAACCAATGTAAGATGTTAGGAATTGATAAATCTCTTGACTAATCCTCTGGGGACATCTTCCTCATACTGATCTGCTTCTGGATTAAATGAAATATGTTTACCTTAAATTCTACTCTGTAACACCTTTAAAGTCTTAATCTCAAAGATTCCCAGGAAATTTTGGGAAACCAAGGAAAAAAAAAAAAGCAAACAAACCAATCAAAATCTGCAATACTCTTCTTAAGTCATGAAAGTCATAAGACAAAAAATATTTCAGCACTTCTTCCTCTTGGAAAAAAAAAAGAGTAAAAGGATACCTCTGAATACCTGGATTCTCTACCTTGTTGGTTTATTTTTTAGGAATAAAATACTAATAGAAATTTAAGAATGATAAAAAATTTAGAAAAAGTATTGTTTCAGTAAGCAGACACTGGTACAGGACATTACAAATTAGAAAAATGACTCTAATCATCTGAGATGATGGGGACTCTTTTCTGCCTACTTAAAACTCAATTTCTACTACTCAAATTTACAATTCTAATGCCCCATAAAGACTTACTGGGTGAAAAAATTTGCTAAAGAGTTCATGTTTCCTTCTTTCCTCGTCTCTCATGTTATTTAATCAGCCACTGATGACAGTAATTCGAATAGAAATAAAAAGCTTGCTATAAAACATCCAGAGAGTCCTTTAGGTAAACCAGTGTTTAAAAAAATAGCACTGAGAATACCTCTCAGTTCTAGACCCTCATGAGAATTAGAAAAACTATTATTTTCTCTTTGTAAATCACTTTAACATCAGGGTATGTTACTTGAAAATTTCAATCCTGAAAAAGAAATTGTCAAAAATAATGTTGATCCTGCCCACTAACTTTTGCAGCAGACGTGCTGTCACAGGCATTCTCTGGGCTTTGCTGGGTTTTAGCTGCTGCCCTTGTTTTTAGCTGCTGCTGGAATACAGCTTTGTCATATGAGGCTGCTGTGTTAGAGTGCTGCTTCCTACCAGTGTATTCCTGTCTCATTTCTTTAATTACTGTCCACTGTTCATGCCATTTGCAACATGTGAATGAAAACAGAAACCAAGGCATGAAAGAAATTGACAGTATAGATTAAGTTATAAATCTGTAACCTCTTTTAGTGTCCTACTTCAGACTTTTCTATCCTCATATTTATTTTATCTCGTTACAGTGATATGCCTGATTTATCTTCACCCCCCTAAAAAGTAAATCAATTGGGAACCCTTTGGTTAACTAATTAGTTGGATCACTTTTCCAGGCACAGGAAGTATTTTTCCATCCATCTCTATCTTCACAAACTCAAGATGTCTTTGACAGATAAGGTTATTCATTTCTTTGTCATTTTCAGTGTGGACTCTTTAGCATCTGAAGTACGACTTTTGTCAGCATAACTATATAGCTAAAATCTGTAGGAAAATGCCGGTGAAAAGAGCAGATACAGTGTTCTGCTTCTCATAAGGTAGTGAACTTCTCTCCTATAAACCCTTCACTGTCAATATATCTTCATCCTCAATTTAGAACATAATTGGAACAGTACCATTTCTGGGTGGGAACATGGCCCAAAGGACTTTCATGGTTCTTTTTAAGCCCAGTTGGCTGTCCTGATTAATGTGGAGTTATAATTCAGTTTGATAATGGGTACATTTATTTTAAGAGTTTTCTTGAAAAAAAATGTATTTAAAACATTAAGTTAATCTAAGATTAAATGCTTTGCTGCACAGGAATTTTGGTAAGTGGTTAAGAGTTCTGATGAATCAGAACTCAATGAGTAAATGAATAGCTACATGGCTATTATAGCTACAAAAGCTCCATTTAGATTACACATTCTCAAGCTCAAGAACTGCTGACATTTCAGCACAATGATTATTATATTTTTTTTACCAGAAAATATGTTAAATGTTACCACAGAAATATAAAATAGAAACTGATTTAAAATGTTTGTTATATTAATATTATATTATGCTATGATTACAGTATCTATATGCTAGATGAACAGAATTCATAAAAAGAGTATGCTTGTTCTGGAAAAGCAATTGTCTAAAGACAGAAAGAAAACAAGAAATATGAGGAGAGAGAAGTAGTATATTTTAATCATAAAATCACTGTGAGGTGATGTGATGCTGAAGGAAAGAGTGTCATTGACATACAAAATTTTATCTACTCAGACCTCAGAAGAAGAATACTTGTGAATGTTACTTGTCATTTTTCTTGTCATTTTTCCTTGCAAATGAATTTTAAGACAGTTTCCAAACACTATCAGAGTTAAATGAATCAAATATTTTGGGACAAATTGTCTGAATATGACAAAAGGCGATTGTGAAAATTTAATAGTTGAGAGTAGTAGGAAACTTGCAATGTAAAAGGGTTTTATTAAAAAATATATATTCATGAACCCCATAGTGTTTCACCAGAATGCTTTCAGTGCACTTCTGATAAAATGCAGGCTGGATCCACTGGGATGTGCAGCTTGTTCTGAGTCCAGCCTTTGGGTCTGGAACCAAGAGCTTGAGCTTCCAAGTCAGTGGTTCTGTGTCAGTGCCACACTGCTGACTTGGTGTCTCACATTTGTCCTCCAAGGCACCCAGATCCTCTGCTATCAGCCCTGCCTTGCCATATGGGTTGTTTCAAAACCAGTGGTCCAAATGTTTCCTTGCCTCCTATCTCTGAATGCCATTGCTGGGAATGTTGGAGTCTGTCTAAAATGAGGTTTCTCAGCTGGGAACAGCTTCTGGGTACCCAGAAGTCATGTACCACATGATTGTACCACATCAGTATTCTCATCTAAATGCATGACACCAAATCATTATTGAATTTAGGGTGCAGTATGGCATTTATAGCAATGATGTCACTGAAAGACACGTTCATGCTTCTCAGAGCAGTTCCTTGTGTAAAGTTTCACTAACACAGCTACAAAAGTATTAGGCAGGTTTAAGTCTTATATTTGTATAGAAACTGATGTTATCCTGATATAATCTGAGTGAACACAGCATTCTCTATTTGATTTAGCTTTAGTTAATTGCCTACTGACTTAAGCTAAATCCTTAAATCTACTCATAACTTCCTATTTATCAGGGAGTATTCTGTCTAATCATTATAGTTTTCTTTTCTGTAAAGTGACTTAGAAGTTCAAGACTCTTCTTAGGCATTACTTGTATGTTCAGGAACCTCAGACCTTTTTGTGAGACACTAAAATTTAAGCTTACCTTGAAAGTTACATCACTGGTCTTAAAGTAGCAAGAGTCGCTACCTGCACCGTGCAGCATAAAGCCCTAGATTAGAAAACAAGGCCAAAGTAAATATTTAGCTGAGGATAAACAATTAACAGTTCAGAGAGAGATCAAAGAGAGAACTCACACTTTTGACCAGGACTGTTTAAACTTGCCCAGCTTCAGGTTAGGAGCAGGGATCACTTTGAGGTCACCTTCACACTCAGAAATGACAGGAACTTCAACATTTAAACCATCTCAGATCTCCAGGCATAAGTTCTCTGGAGAACCCTGAACTCTAAGCTAGCTACACTTTTTCCATGCCTGAGGAATTCACGTGTCTCATTTAATAATGATCTCCAATCATGAAAGCCAGTGGTGATCACAAGCTCCTACACTGTCACTTATCTGGTATTTGCATCTCTTACTGAGGGGGAAGAGCAGGGCGTGGAAGGGAGAAAGACGACAAGCAAAGTGAAACCGAAGTCAGAGACAGAACTGCAAACATGCAGGCTGAAAAACCCAGCTGTTAAACTGTCCTATCATATGTAGACTCATAAAAAGCCAGGAATGAGGATGTAGCTTCTGGCAGTGTCAATACACCGAGTAAGCAAAATGTTAGCATGGCTTAAGACAGCTTCATGATCTTAATTTTCCTTCCCTGCATCTTTCATCAATCTGATAATTTAATATAACCAAGGAGATTTAATGTTTAATCTTCTACCTCTGTTGGACATGCATCATTTCCAAATCTGAGGCACGAGGGTATATCGTCATCATCGTATATTCTTGGCTAAACTCTCTTTGTGAGTGTAAACAGTGTTAGCATTAATCCTAGCTTTCAAGAGGCAATACTTTCCATGACGAGGGAAGATGATTTGAACAGAGAAACATCTAAATATCTACATAAGAAACTCATAGAATAACCTCTTTCTGTGCCTTGCTAGGGGAATGCAGCCAAATGTTTTAGGGCTTGCAGATGGACCTAGGGGTCTGATCACACCAGCCCTTTATATCTGCCTGTGAAGTTTTGGAATTCTGTTCCAGGCTCTGAGACAGCTGGGCAATGCTTCTCCAGTCAATATTACTCACGAGTGCACCACCTTGAAAATATTAACAACAACAAGCTACTTCCCTGTCAATAAAGTGTGCTATCATGCAATAAAATGACCAAGATGAAGGTACAGAGGAAGTACCTTAATGTAGTTGAAAACAAAGACTAACCTCTGTGTGAAACAGTGTGAAAGCTAAAGAACTGAATTTTTAATAGATCAAAATGGAAGAGTCAGGCCTCCAAAACCATGATTTAAATAAATAAATAAATAAATAAATAAATAAATAAATAAATAAATAAATAAAATTTAAAATCTGTGTTTCTTGTCCACATTGCACAGTTGTCTCCCCAGACTCACTTGCCCAGCAGGTGTGCCAGCAGGAATGAGATGACAGGATACACAGCTCCCACGTGTGTACCTAAGATTATGAAGTCCTGTTGTGCTTAGGTTCTAACCCACAGCCAGAATCACTTTCCTGTCCCACTGCTACTGTTTTGTGGCTGCAGGTATTCTTTACCTTTCCTTTCATCTTCAGAAAGTTGATGTACATCAGCCACCCCAAGCTTAAAAAAAAAAAAAGATAGAAAAAGCAGAGTTCAACACTGAAGACAAGCCCTAATCTGTCTTGAGGGGGTAATTTCCAGATGGATCTGGTGCAGAAACCACATTCCTGAAACTAATAGATGAAAGCATGGCAGCTGATACAGCTTAAATTTGTGACTCAGGCAAATCTGTGTTTACCAGATTAGGATTAATACTGATACCAGTCAGAACTGCAGTCCCTTAGTGCCAGCAGTAAGGGTTTGGGGATTGTCCATCTAAAAAACTACTTGCCCCACCTGAGTGCCACGAATACACCATTGATTTCTTCATGTATTTAAAAAATGGCAAAACAAACATTCCCAGTACAATCTGGGCTTTCATTTGCAGGAGGGCTGAGCTGGTTCAGGCAGGTAGCAGTAATTTGTCTGTTGGTATTCTTCTGATGGACAAAATGCCCATTATAAATAGGTTCGTTGCTTCTCCTGCTCTGGTGGCCTCTTGCCAAAAGTCTGGTCCTGGCCATAAGAGTTGGCTCTGCAGATACAGTGCTCCCATGTGCAGGGCAGCTCCAAAAACTAAGAGAAAATTAATTAGATATACCAAGGGAATTTTAGGAGATTAAATCTTCCCACAGCTGAGTGGAATATATGTTTGTCTATGGCTGGTGAATTCAAAGCCTATTAAGCTTTTACATTCCATTTATCGTGGGGAAAGGGTATAAAAGGTCCACAGGCCTACAAGTGGCCTTGGAAATAATAATAAAAAAAAACCCTTCAAAAAGTCATCCTCTGTAAACCAGATCATCTCAAAGGGAGCCTGTAAGATGGGTAGGAACAAACATTCTATCAGGGCCTGTTGTAATAGGAAAAGGGGTCCTGGTTTTAAGCTGAAGGAGGGTCAATTTAGATTAGATATGTGGAAGAAGTTATTTACAATGGTGGTGGTGAAACTTTGGAAAGGTTGCCTGGAAATGTGGTAAATGCCCCATTCTGGGAAACATTCAAGGGCTGGAGCTCTGAGCAACCTGATCTCGCTGAAGATGTCCCTGCCCATTGCAGGGGGTTTGGACTAGGTGCCCTTTAAAGGTCCCTGCCAACCCAAACAATTTGTGATCTCACAAATCAGATCATATTGCAGATATATAAATATTAGATTTAGCACAAGGAAGAAGGAAGGAGTATAAGGCTGGGAAGGAGAAAAAGGAGAAATTAAGACTGCCCAAATTTAAATCAGCTCAAGGTGCCTGGAACCCCACCTATAATTTCAGCATATGACTTTCAATACATGTATTTGCTTGGATACCAAAATGAGCAAAATGAGCTGAAATTGTACATGCTTCTTGAACTGATTTGTCTGCAATTCCAGTTTGACTGTATCAGTCAAACCTCATTCATTTTCCTGGGTCCCAGCACCCTTCAATGTGCACTTTACTCAAATTAGTCATCCATCAATAATGCTCACTTTACTCAAAAACCCATTACATATTTAACTACAAACAGTTCTCAGGTTCAAAGCTTGCAGCAACAAGATGACACATGATGGCTAAAAGGGGCTGAGATACCCCATGTCTCCTCCTGACCCCTCTGCTTACCAGAGGGAATCAAGAATGGAAATTTCCATTTTTGATGGACAGATGGATTTCCATCTGTCTGGCTACAGTCTCAGGTGGGCTTGGACTAACTGGATGTTCAATCTGATTTCTCATGGAAATTCCTATATTCCTCTAATTGAACAAGGTTCTCAATTCAAGGTTCAAGTCTGATTGCTGCAGTGCTATTTAAACACAGGTTTAAATGCTTTGCTAAATCAAGTTTATGTTGGTACCTTTTTTGGGCACTGCAGGAGTTGCACCACTCAGAGAAACCAACTTCTGATCACTCTGAATGCAAGCACATGACTGTTAGCTCTGCTGGGGTGATAAGCACATGTTAACCACTTGGGTGGATGTTTACTTAAAGCCATCTGCTCAGCTAATCTGTGTAACTATCTGAAACAATTCCTGAGGTCACTCTTTTAAACAAGGACATTGGACAGATGGTCAGCTTTACAATGTGGGTGGAGCACCACAGGTTTGAGGAAGCAGATATCATTCCAACAGAAGCCTGAATTACCCACTTTTCTTGCAGTTGATGCATTGTTAAAGCTGTTGCATCAGTTCCCAGCCAGTGCTGCTGGTAAGGTGACCATATTAATTCCTGCTGCTGGGACAGTGTAGAATCTGAAACCCAAAATTAGGTTACATGCAATTGTTCAACAGTTTCACTGCTCAGCTTCCAACTACCACAAACAGCAGCTGAGTAAGTACAACCATTTGAGTGTGGACACCTTCTGGAGAGCACCTAGACTTCTCTCCTTAGTTTGCAGTGCTGTGACCATGACTGTGATCACTTACTGTACCTTAATGCTAACTCTTTCAATTCAATAAAGATAAGGGAACCTCTGACCCAAAGCCCTTCTGGGGCTTTGCCTGGGTAAAGTCAGGCCAACAATCTGCCTACCTGTGTCTTGTTTTCTGTACTTACACAAGAAAGAAATAGCACATATCTTGCTCCTCAGTGTGCAACACAATGAGAAGATACATACATTTTTAGAAAACACCCATAAAACCACAGATTGTTCTCCTCACAGGTCTTTCAAGGGTACCACATATTGAGCATGGAAATCCTGACAGAAAGGAACAAGCTGTGTTTGGATGTTTTGGTTGTCCTTGAAAACTTTACAGAAATGGGGGAGCCAAAGGGAAGATAAATGGTTAAAATATTTTCTCAGCAATGAGGTTATCATAAACACAGAAAATTATGTTTATATAAACACAGAAAATTTTCAGTAAAATTTGTTCTGAGCAATTTCATCAGACACATCTACCAGATGGCTGTCAAATAATTGATTTTGCACCTTGGAAGCCAAATAAAAAGTGGAAATTCAGAATTTGAATCTTCTTGCCAAACAAATTATTAGAAATTTATTTAATCTGACATATTCTGGCTAATACAAAATACTTAATTTCAAGAATTTTCACAGAACATAAACATAAACATGTCGAGCAGCAGTAGTTCTCAGGACTGCTCTGGAGGAGACAGTTGCCCCATTTTTCAGTACCTCAAGAGCCCTGGCACTTGAAAAGGGCATGAACTGTCCAGATTCAACTCTATTCTCTCTCTCCATTGCTCACCTGTCAGAAAATTGACATAATCAGCAAGTGTGGTCAAAGAGCCACTCTCCAGTTATCTGCTGATGCACTTTCACTTCAGACAAACATTTGTAGCCCCAGCCTTCCAGGGAGTTTCTCACACAACAGGTGGAGACTCATTCCTGGACACTTCTCTGTGGTCTTTCTTTTGTAATACTGTAATGTGGAATAGTGGTGCTAACCCAGGCTTTCTCACAGCTCAGGTTGTGAGATACTGGATTTATGTTACAGCCTGACTCCCAGGCTGTCACATAAATCCAGTATCTGTCACATCCTCCTTTATCCTTGTGGTAATAGAAGAGAAAAACCAGGATCTAGACAAAGGTATCTACTGAATTCAAACTGGATTTATAAATAACACTGAGACAGATAATCCAAACACACTTTGCACAAAATTTGTCTAGCTCAAATAATTTCTTTGCAAACTCCTGAGAAAGGAGTGCCTGTTTTGTATACTTTGTGTGACACAGGAAAATTCAGAGGATCTGAGAAAATGGATTGTGGTCCAAAGTTTAATTGTAATTGCACTGAACGTGTGCAGTCTGCAATAGTCTGCATGAATATACAAAAGTTACATTAATGAGACAGAAAAGACATTCCTGGGCTGGGCTGGACAAGATCAATTGAATGAAAATGTGTATTGAGCTGACTGCCATTAAACATTTTTACACTTTAGATATAAAAGTTATAACTTCTGAAAAAATATTCATACAAATTCAGTGGAAACATAGTGATCCTAGTCTCCAAAAACATGATGTCTCTATTCTCTGTCAGATTCGTTGCCTGTTAGCTACATTCAAATTCAAAAAAATGTGTAGAGAAAGCAAATAAGGAAAGCTTTTAAGAGGTCCCTTGAAAAAGATGTAAGAAGGCATGCTGTCTCATGTGTTGATGCTGATGCACAAAAAGACTGCCTGGAAAAAGCCAAGACAGTGCCAAGAATGCTGGCATAAGTAGATGAATGACCAGTGCCTTTGGGGCACTGACGTTTCATTACATAAACAAAAATAGGCAAGACCATCACATGCACTCACATGTAGCAGGAATGAGGAAAAATTCTAATATTTTCTTAAGGTCAAGGATCTCAGCCACAGGACTTTTTGAAATATGTTGACAGATCACAAGATGAGTAGAAAAAAGGGGGGCACCCAACAGCTTTTATCTTCTTTGCTACTCTTGGAAAAAGTGAATCAACTAATGAAAACAAGTCATATTTCAGACCACACCAGAAATCACTGCAGTCTTCTGCCACCAATGTTAGGCAGGGGTTGAAACAGAAACTTGGATCAAAAGTGGTATCAAGACCTTTCTACTTGGATGCAATGGCTTATAAAAGGGCATCACTTCATTCACCACTACTGACTAGTGGTGGCAGGAAGGAAAAACCCAACCACGCCAGCTTCTGCTTTGTGTAGAACTCCAGGCTGCTGACATTGTGGCAAAATGCCAGGAGCCAAATTTCCAGTAAATGGGAACAACTCAGTCCACTGGCCAGCCAAAATACCTGCTCATCTATAAGCAGGGAAGCCAAGGGGCTTGGCTGATTCCACAAGAAGCTCAGCCAGATTCTGAGTCCATCAGGCAGTCACACCTTTAGCCAGGCAGCCAACTCGACAGGCTTCTGCCAAGAGCTTTCAAAGTACCAGTGTGTCTCCAGGGGGAAAATAACAAAAAAAAATTAGTTATGGAGTTGCCAGTGAAAAAGTGTTATTTTCTGGAAAATGTGTTTTGGTGGAAAAAGTTGTAACCAAGTTAAGAAGCAATTCTGTTTGTGGTGCTTAAATAGTCTCCATTGCCTGAGGTCTGGAATCATTACAAAATATTGCTGAGGCCAAAAGGGAGGCACACACTGGAAATACGGTGTGTGATGATGAAGGACTAAGTGGTGAGACTGACAGTAGAAGGCCCCAAAAGGCTGGCCAAGACCATGCTCAGAATCCTTGCCCTGCCCCTGCTAACAGCACTCCACTGAATAAGGAACTACTGTTCTTCATATTCTCATTACTAGTTATTTCACCCATGGGACCAGGCCATTTGAGAAATTTTGCCTCTAAATTTGCATTCTTGCAGTTAAGAGCAGCATTTGCTAATATTTACAAATACACACAGGGTATGTTTAATAGGTTAGTTTAGTACACCAAGAATCACATATGTCTCAGCTATAGCTGACTCCAGCCACTGTCCAGAAGTTGGATGTTCTATTTCTGCAAAACAGTCCCTTTATTATTTCATTTGGCTTGTGCACTTGTGTGTCCTACACTGACCCTCATTTGAGGTGAATTTTGAATAGAAAGCTTCACTCAGTCTCTCACTAAATGTTCCTTTTACCTTGCTTCCATAACATGTCATAAAGACTTAATGGCTGTCACTAGAACCTTATGGGACTTGATAGTGAGAAATAAAAGGGGCCATTGAGCTGTGATGGACACTTGCAGGTCCTTGAGTATCTGGATGTACCCTTGGCTGACAGAAGCCAGCAGGAATACAGAACAAAGATGAAGCACATTCTTTGCAGCACAAATCACACAACCATGACAAGCTGGACAGTAAATTGCTGTGTGTTACCAAGAAACAGCAGCTTTACCTTTAAAGAAAATCTTTGCTAGTGTTAAATATTTTTCCTGCCCTCATCAGAATTCACATATCCTGCCACATATCCAAAGACCAGACAGTTTCAGCTCTCAGAGGGACTGCAGCTGGCATTGGAACCTTTGATTTAGCCAAGGCAAACATTGACAGTATCCTCATTTTCATATTTATATTATAGGCATACTTTGCATTCCTCTAGCACCTTTTATCAGAGGATTGATCTCCTTTACAGACAGCAATGAATTAATGCTCACAATGCAAGCAATGCCAATGTAATTTGGGATTTGTTTTCCTTGTTCTGTAGATAGGAAAGAATGAGGCTCAAAAATGATGCAACTTATCTAAAGAAGGCTTGGCAGAGCCAGGCACAGAATCCAGATATCCAGATATCTTGATACCTGAGGCAGTGCCTTCACCTTACTATTATTGCCCTTTCACCTGCTTGCTGTGCAATAGGCATTCAAACTGGACTCAAATACAAAGGAAAGCTTCACCTGCTTTTTAAAATGAGCCTAAACTCATGAGTTCACAGCCAGACACCAAGTGTGATAAATGTCCAGGACATCTTCAGGCATGAGATTTCATTAGTTTCAGAAACCTATCAACTAAATAAGGATTAAGAGCACTAGCTGTATTGGTAAATTAAAAAAAAAAAAAAAATTCCTTTGCTTAATAGGGACTTCTAATTGGATAAGTTGAGTGTAAAAGTATCACAGAAAAGAAAAAGATATTGTGAAAAGAAAAAGAAACTGCTTTTGTTTCACTGGTGTCTATATGTTTATTTGACATACCATTGTAAGGAGGACTGGTTTTATGACTAAATATTTGGCAAAGTTTCCAGAAAATATATGCATGGATTAGACCTGTGGGTTTGAACATAGTAGCCCAGTATCAACAGATATCAACAGAATATCAACAAAGTATCCTGTAGCACTCACCTTTTTCACCCTGTCCAATGACACTATCTCACTTCCAATTTATACCACCTGATATTCACATATAATGTCTATGCCAGCCACACCAATCACTTCTGCCTGAAAAGAGGTAGGTACATAACTTGTGTGACACTCAAATTCTACATGACCAAAGACTCTGCTTGTTACACTGATCTTGATCCATTCCTTCATGCAAGGCACATGTGCAAAGCAGTATTTCAGTGGAGATAAACAAAAGTGGGTTTGCCTCTTCAGTAATTCTGTGGTTCTGAGCACTGTCCTTTCTTTCAGAACATGTTTGAGAGTGTTAACCTTGGAGTCTGCCTTGTCTTGCTCCTCCTTGCACATGTATTACCTATATGAATCCACTGACTTGAATATAATTTCAGATCCAGCCCACAGTGTGAAGCTCCTTTGGGCAGAATGCTGTTGCTTTTCAGCTTCTGTTGTTTCTTAAAATCACACTTACAGAACAGTCCTTGAAACTCTTACCAGTTCTCTAAAGCCACAACTATGTCTGGTTAAAAAAAAAAAAAAGGAAAAACAAAACCCAAAACCCCCAAGGATTTTAAACTTCCTAGCTTGAACCAAGATACTGTGAATAAAAGACCATCTTACAACACATGGAGTGTTCTTTTGCTCTTGTAGGCATACTGCAGAGGCTGTCATGGGAAAACCCATGAAAATACTAGAAAAACTGTCTGATTGTCACTATTTAGCTACTTTTTTTTTTTTTTTCTTCCTAAACTAACTATTTTTCTTTCCTACTAATCTGTTCTGCCATAACTTCAAACTGTGTGGACACTACCTACCGAATGAATCCACCCTCATCAGCTGTAGCTCTTTATGGATATCTGAGAGAGAGAAAAAGCCCTACCACTATTAAAATACACTATGAAGGCATTTCACTCCTGCTTGAAGGTCTTATTCTATAGAAACTGCTTTTTTATATTAACAGTTTCTTTACTTTCCTATCTGAATGGGCTTTTTGACATTAAAATTACACTGTATTTCTTGCAAAAATTGATCAGTTTTTCTGATGTTATCCCTGATGGAAAAATTGTCAAGAGATACCCCAGTTGATTATCATTCTTAATATGACTCTGTTGTGAGATTCAGGTGTTGGGGTTGTGGGTGCACTGCTGTGTCACACGTGTACCTGCACACAAAGTCCAGCCTGAGAGCTGTTCAGGCAACCAGGCCAAATTCACTAATTCAGAGCTTCTAGGACAAAAAAAGCAAGTTGTCTGCAGTTAGGTGTTTGACTTCCATCCACAAATAATTGATTTGTATCTGTACTACTGTTTAGCAGTTGTACTGGATGAGAATGAAATTGTATATGGCCACTGACTCCTTGTCCTTTTGCTTTTTTGGAAATCACTCTGATCCTAACATTTTTCTCTGATTGTGACTCTTCCTGCCTTGTTGTTCATGTTTTCATTAATAAGAACAGCATTGTGCCATGTGTTCTTACAGCAAATGACCACCACCATCATTCTATTCTTTAGTCTGTTTCCAAGTCATATTTCTGCCTTGGCCCACCCTGGACCCCTCAGTTCATTCTGCAGAATTTTAAACTATAACCATGGCTCTGGCCACAGACATTGCCCATTGCTCTCAGTTTTGTCCTCAGCTCTTTTCCACAGCTATTGGACACTTGTTTCCCCATTCCTCTCCTCTCTAGCTCATAAAAGCAGTCATTTAGCCTTTGCCACAACCAGCCCCAAGCCACCCCCAGGGACCAGGCAGGGTGAAACCTCCCAGCACAGCTCTCCCAGGGGAGGCAATAACCAGCAGTCATGATAGAGTTTTTCCATGGAGCCAGACTCAGGCTGGCTACTGCATTACACTGCATGAAGAGTTTCTAATGGGATTTAGATTATGGGTCTCAAAGGCTGTCCTTCAGTCTTTTAATTTCCTAATCTCCCACCAATCCCTGTTTTCCTCCTTTTAAATTGCCACAAGTTCTCAAGCAAACCTCAAGGATGCCTCAGCTGCCCTTTGCCATGGGGAGCTTTCTGAAAGGCAATTCTCCCTCAGCAATGCCTCTCAACAGACAGCACCTGTGTGTGTAGCAGACTCAGGCAGCTAAAATATCCCATCTTTGGAACAGTGAGGTCAGGAAGGCAGGTCAGCATCAGCTTGTTTAACAGGCACAGAGGCATCTCTTTTTGCCTTGCAGAGCACTACACACACTAAGGACACAGTTTCTAGGCAGAAGAAAACAACAGGGAAAAGTAAGAACATATTTTTCTTCTGATGCTTCACTTTATGGAGTACTTTATGATTTTCCACCTTTCCTTATCTCCATTCTTTCCTTCAGGTATCACTGTTTATCTTAGAGGAAAATATTTCCTAAATAGTCACTATTTTGCTCATTCTTGTTAATGAATACAATCAGGTGCTTTTGATTTTAAATTGTGAAATATCTCCCCTAAAAGTATGTTTGAAGTTCATAGCCATAACATGGAAATATTTCCAGACACCGACAAAGAGAGCATATATGCCTGATTTTAACCCCGTTACAAGTACAGGTATAGTCCTTCTGTGCTATCAGTCAGAAATGGGCTTAAAAGCCCAGAAAAGTATAAAATTAGTTTGGAAGATGAACTCCAGGATAGGATACTCAATGCAGCTGGGCAGTGAGGGTGTGTAATTAATTAATGCCACTCCAGCCTCACCATTCCTGATGTCCAAAGGGGCAAGTAGCAGTTAGCTAACTGTGTTAGTTCATTGTGATCTTGGGTTATGCATATGGCTAAGGTATATTGTTACCTCATAGAGAGAGCCTGAGGCTTGCTGTTTAAGTTCTTTTTGTGGAAGGCTGTTGAAGCACTAATTCAGTGTGCTGGCTGAAGGTCCCTAGCTGTGCAATAGATGGTGGGGACAAGATATACAGGGCTTTTCATGGACTTCAGCAGTATGGAAAGTACTGGTGAGGACCCTGCCATTTCTGACATGCAATCAGAAGCTCAAACTGTAAACAATCTTTACATAAATTTGTGTAAATTGGCCAGATTTTCTACTCCCTATTTTTTCATTTTTTGGTGCTTTACATTCATAAAGATTGGATTTCTTCTGGCCAAAGTATGCACTAAAACTGGGCAAAGACATTCTCAGATAGATATCTATAAATATGTTTTTCTCCTCAGAATGACTATGTTTGGGCTTTTGGTTCTGCAACACACATTTTAATTTCACTTATCCTAGGGCACGTGTACAGTAAATAATGGAGCAATACAGAGGTTACCCATTTAGCACCTCCAGATAACTGTGTGGAGAATAAATGTTCAAGACACTTGCTGAGGTCCACAAGCAATATAGGTGAATAACATACAGACTGGCAAACCTTGCCACAAGTCTAATCACAACCATTTGGAATTTAATCTCTTGGTCTAGAGTGCATCTGAGATTCCTTGTGAACAATTATATGTTTGTAAATAACATCCCTGGGACCTGGGCCCTCACCTGGATGAAGCAAGATGCCACAAATCAGCTGTCCCACACTGCTAAGCACTGTGCAGAGCAGGGTGGCCACTGCCAGCATCCCTCTGGTCCCCACACTGCAGATGCAGGAGACAGAGCTGGGCTGGCAGGCCAGGGGGCTGGGCTGGGGGTGAAGGTGGGAGTGTGCAGGAGATGGAGCCTGCCTGTGGAAGTGGAGAAACCATGGGCATGCCAGAGACGTGGGGTGACACGGTGGAAGAGGTTGCTGAAGGCTCAGAGTGAGTCCTGGAGAAAACAGACTCCAAGCAGGAATAATTCCCTCTGTGTCTGCATGTGTCCAGATGTTCAGCAGCAGCAAGTGCCTGTCTTGGCTGAATGCCCTCCAGCAACAACCCCAAGCAACAACAGCTCCCTGCCCTGTGTCACAGACACCAACCCAGGGTAACTGCACTAAAAACACTGGTTTTGATGCAGACACCTGAGGCAAAGCTTAATCCCTTCTGTTCTCTTCCCAGCATATGGTTTTTATTTGTCTGCAGCCCTCCTGCACTCGGATGGGCATGTCCTGGGTACATGCTGTTTACCTACAAGGAATCTGAAGTATTTAGTGGCTTGCCAGCACTGGGCAGTCACTGCTGTGCTGGAGCTGCCCTTGGCTTTGGGCTCTGATGTGATATCCTGTCTCAGCAGTTGCCAGTACTCTGGTCTTCCCATCCTCTTGAGCCATCTGAATTTGCAATATTCATTTGAGGGTGACCTGAGGCCACATCAATTCGTGTCAGTTTGCAAAGACCTGGGTGAATCATATGCACTATCGAGATCCCCCTAGTTTCATCCACTAAATAGTAATGGGTTTTATGTGACAGCATAATTATGGCCTGAAAACCTTATTTTAATTTAACTTGAGAAGTGAATTTATGTCAATGTGATTTAACTGATGTGGACACTGCCACTGCAGCTTTGACAGATGAGCACCAGCAAAAATCACTGCTGTAGTTCAAGAGTACAGCTCTAATTATTCCCTCTCAAATGACTTGTCCAATGAGAAGAAAACTGTGATGGGGATTTACTTAATCCCCCCTCCTTCCCCATGTGAAGAGGAACATAATCACCATTCAGACGCTTCATGTATAATTTTTTCTCTCCAGTTAACTTTGTGTGCCTTGAATAATTCAACAGTGTAAACTGAAGAGCCCCTTTTCTACTATAAAAAAATAGTTGCATGGACAGCATATAGTCCAGTTTTCTTGTTTAGGGAGGGCTCCCTTTCTTCTTTGTATAAGTTCCCTAACAGAAGTATATTTGTACCATGAAGTGCATGAACATCCAATACAGTGGGGCTCACAGGACAAACTGCACAAACTCTAACTTTGATCTGCACAAAACTGTGGAAGTTTCCTTGGGCTTTCTTGTCAGACAGTCCAGGCAGGGATGTACTACTGTAGTAACTGGGCTACTGGGCACCTGGACACAATCTCTGAGCAGAAAGAGAGGACACACCTGAAAAGATGTGGAAGTATGGAATTCCCAAAAGGTAGGTATCTGAGTTAAGTGCATATACTGTGTTAGCAAGTCTCCAGAGAATAACTGAGTGTGCCAATATTTCTTCCCTGCATCAACTGCATAATTGCCAACCTCTGTATTCCTCTGGATGCCTACATGAGGAAATGGCACCTATTTTTTCATTAGCTAATTACATTATGATAATGAGAAAAATATATACCATGTAGACAAACACTTAAGCAAATCTTTATCTACACTTAAATTAACCACTAATATTCTGAAATAGGAGTATCTACATAACCTCTTACATTGTTTAAAATCTCTTTAAGTTCCATTAGAGTAGCTTTCCCTTGCAGAGAAACCAAGAGTTCCCTTTTACAGTGTAGATGAATTGCTTTGCAGAGTCTTTTATTGTCACTAGTTTGATATTTTTCCTTTTTCCAGAGCCTGAAAATTGCTTTTTTTCCTGATTTAGATTTTAAGCTCTTTGGGGAGAAATAATTTCTGTGTGTATTCGTACAGCAGACTTGGGTCTTGATGACTGTGGCTTGTAAACATTACCACAACATAGATAGTACATTAATTATAAATTATATTGTTGATACATTACTATGTCTTAAGTGGTGTCACTGTCTATGACTCTGTCTCATCACAGAGATGAGATCAAGACAGTTCTATAATCAAAACATTTGTCTGAAGTAATGGTTGCTCCAGATCCTCCTGGAACAGATTCAGAAACAGAGATTGACATAGTATTGTAAACTTCTTGCCTAAGGTAGCATGCATACCAAAGATTGACATATTTTGTGAAACTTCAGGAGATTAAAAATTATTAACTAAGGTAAGTGCATTAAGTATATGCATCTACACACAATTTGATGCACATGAGAGTCTCAGACTGATTTGCAAACATTATTTCACTACCTATTATTTACAAAAATATCAAAATCTCAATTTAACTGCAGGATAAATTACCCTGTTCGGTCAGCATGTTCACAAAATATAAGAAAATAAGTAAACTTGTATGACTAATGTGTATAAGGAATGGATAAATGCTGGACTCCACAAATTGGGTGCAGATAATTTCAATTTCTTGTATTAGCCAGTGCCTTAAACACTGAGTTCACTGTTACTTGACTTGAATTGATTCGATTGCCAAGGCCGTGCTGGAAATCTGTGACAAAACAAAAAAGAGAAACCAGATCTTCTAACTCTCACTAAATTAGTTTCTTAATTACAGCAACTGACAGAGTGATCCATAACAGCATTTTACCACATGAAGAGCAATTTAAGACAGTTTCCCAACAACTTGAGGCAAATAACTCAAATCTCATCTAAACTGCCTAGGGACACATAGGTTGGACTGAGAAGCCAAGTTTCACTCTTGTATCCACAGAATGGATCAGCAACACAAAGAATCTACCCAACCATGGCACAGGAGAGGCAGGTCCTGCCCTCCTTCCTGAGTCCCCAGCCCTGTGGTGACATTCTGTGTCTCTCTTGTCCTGCTGATCCTTGTCATGCGAGTCCTGTAGTCCTGACCCCTTATCCTCCAAGGAAGAGTAGGAGGTGTCCACCAGGAATGGCCAATATCTGGCTGTGCTGCAGAGAGGGAGCTCTGGGTTCAAAGCCCCTGGGGCTGAGGAGGGACACTGGAACGGGCTGTTCTTCCACCTCATTTGCCTTCCTTCATCCGTGACTGAGATGTCCATGCTCAGGAGGTGGTTTCGGTTTCTGCCTCACCAAGGCACCTAAATCTGAGTTAAACCACTATATGGAGACTAGAGGGATTAACTTCAAACTCAAACCTCTCTTCAGCATGTCCTGTTGCCTGGCTCAGTGCCCTGAATATTGAGATGCCTGTTGTCAACATCAGCTTTAAACATCTGCCCTTGTCTGCTTGTTGTGTGGGGCACCCCACTTAGCACTAGGGACCTCTCTGGAGGTGGGCACACACAATTCAGGAACTGAATATCACATTCTCTGAATCTTTTTGGAGAGGCTCTTCTGAGATAGTTCAGAAACCAGACACTGTATTTCAGGTGCCCCCAGCCCTGCATTGATATAGGCCGTGTAGGAAGGATTTTAAAATGCAGGGAAGATACAACACTTAAAAACAGGAGAAGCGGAAGTCACTGTGCAAGAAACAGCTGGACTAATGAGCATGGATTTGGAAAACCCTAATTCATCTTATTATTACTTGCATATTAAAGCTATCCACAAATGATGTCTCAATGCCTTATTTTTTTCCTGTTCAGAAGGAAGAAGAGCGTTGGTGTGTCCTACAGGAGTGCTGTGAGCTTAAACTGAAGTGTGGAGATAGGATGGGAACAAAGGTCTAATACAGAAGTGATAGTCAAGTTACAAGTTGTTACTCACACACATGGCAAGAAATGACTGTGAGCAACCTTCATCTTGAGTGAGGCTTTTTCATTTGCCCAGGCACTGTCAGGTTGCAGCTGTTTACCTGCTTCAAGGAACACACTTAGAAAATCAGTGCTAAATTCTTTGAGTTTTATTGGGAATAAGAATCCTCACTCTTGAGCTGTGCCTGCCTGAGCTTTTCCTTTCTGACCATATCTTCATATGTAAACTACAGTTCTGGCCCACAACACCCTCGGGTTGCCTCCACATCTGGTGTCTGTAGAGCAGAAAGATCCAGGCTTAGTCAGGAGCAGTCATTTCACAGGTGACTGTCAAAAGCTCAGCAGAACTTTAGGATCTGTATGAGAGCTTGTTTTCTTTTGCACTCTTATCAGGAGCAGTTTCCAGGTCTCTTGAGTCAAGGTGTAAGAGCAATGCCAATCACTATTATAAAAGCAGCCATCATTTAGTAGATGTGTTTATGTGCTCAGAAAAGATCAGGTGCAGCTGTGTGTCTGCAAGGGATATGCCTAAAATGTCAGCTGTCCGACAACTGATGAATGTAAACGGAGAAAGGGGAAGAGCAGAGCAACAGTGACACTTTTCAGCTGGACAGTTAAAATAAGAGAATATCCAAGTACTTTCCTAACACTCTACAAGCTTGTATTTGGTAGTTCATGTTACAGAAACAAGTTTCTGGGAGAGGTGTGGTAGGAGAGACACTAGTGTTATAAACAGAGAGAAGGGGAGGTGTTTAATGACAGGAAAGTAAACAGAAAGGTGAGAGAGACTTTGTTCATGGCAGAGACCATTGGCTTGCCCTTATTGCTCATTTAGAGGAAGTCACTGAACTTTTCTTTAGCAGCAGTTACCCATTTTATAGGGGTGTTTTAAATTCACGTGCTTATAATACTCTACAAAGGTACTAGAAGATAATTAACCAACTCTAATAAACTTTTGCACAATCAAATAGTCTTTTTCAAAATCCAGCTGGTTAAAGGTCACCATTTCTGAAAAATTCACTGTTTGATCTAATAAGGCCCTGCAACTCCCCTCATTTTAAAGCTAAGCCTAAGTGATCCTCAGATATTATTTCTTTATCAAGATCAATTTTATTCTGTTATTTCTAGTATCCCAATTCAATTAAGCTCTTTTGTAGCATCATTTGCTAGTATTCACTTTAAGATTTTCTGGATGAAAATTTTCTGCCACCATAAAATTGGAACATTTAGCATTCAAGTTCTGGAAAAATAAGGTGATCATTCTTATTCTTGAAAATCGCAGTGACATTACAGTAGGTAGTAGAGCAGCAATAGCATGCTGGGTGCCCAAGAGAAAATTCCTACTGCTGGAGAGGCTGGAATAGACCAAAAATCAGTGTGCTACACTGTGCAATCTTATTTCACACAGTTTTATTTGCCAGCTGCTACAGAGAGATTGTATCAAATGGGAAAAGTATATGATTTTATAGCTTTAAGGAAAGAGAGGATTTAAGCATAGCTGGAATTAAGGGGATGAAGCATATGATTAAGGACATAAATGGGAAGAAATTGGAAGACCAGAATAGCACAGGCAGAAGAGAAGTGTATGGAGAGAGAGAGAGAAGACTAGGATTAGGTGTTTAGGAATAACATTTTAAAGCTCTTCACACTTGTATTCTTCATCTGAGCTACAGTACAGATCTGTATGGAAATCCTAATTAGCTCTGCCTTTCCTTGACAGGAGCCCTGAAACCCAGACACACAGAGAATATCTGGGAGGGAGTGGGGGGGCAAAATCTTGCTTGAACTAGGGATGTACTTGCACAGGCAGGGCGCAGGATGCAGCTCCAAGTTTTCAAGTCATAAAATAGTTATCCCATCCAGTGCACATCACTGTGTCTTTAAGAGAATCCATATCAGCAACCCCAAATATTTCAGCCCCCATTTCTATAAATAACAGAAAAATCACTTGGAGATCATATAGCCTCCTTTATATTTAACTAGTTGCCATAGCATCACTCCAGCAAAACTGTGATGGCTGTGGCTTCCTAAAAGATTTCTAACCCTTGCCAGCCGTGTTTCTCCCTTCCCTTAGAGAAAAGGAATAAGGATAGAAAATTAAGCTTCAAATAGTTTTGTTGAAGCATAGCTAAGATTATCTGATGAAGACTCATGTCTTTTTAGAAAGAATCAAGAGAAATACAAGTTTCTGAACACTAGAAAGGAAGAATTAAAGAGCATGTTCAGGCAACCTTTACCCTGCCTGGCTTGCGCGCCCCGGCTCCGGGAATCGCTCCCATTCCGAAGGGTGGCTTTGAACTCTGCAGGGGGGTGGCTCCACCTGCCCTGCAGCCAAATTCCTGGCGCACCTCACCCCCAGAACACAGATCACTCACATTTGATAAGCCCTTTGCTCCTCTTTTGTACTCTCTGCCTTTATGTATCTGACACATCCTGCCCTACGCTCACCTGCCATCGAGCTCTGAGAGCTGCTGGCATCCTTACTTACGGGACCCACTCAATACAGTGCTTAAAGAAGGTGCGTTAAATAAAGCTGCAGGGAGCCTCTTTTATTCAAATGAAGGACCTGGCAAGGAATTTTCTCCCTCCATTCACAGGTGGGAATGGTCCATCCACATCAGCTTTTAACACGAATCACAGCTTTGCTGAGCTGCTGTGACTAATCCTGGCTAATCACGCCTCTCACAGGCAAGGGAGCTGGAGGATTTGCACATCGTTCCAGTGCCATTGACAGGGAAGGGCGAGTGTCAGGCTTTCAGAGATATGTCCTTTAATTCTTTATTTCCCATATTTTTAGATGTAGGTGCTAGATCTGAGGCTGACTTGAAGGGCATGAAATACCAGGGGACAGTTTTAACTGTGCATAAATGATGCTTTTTCTGTCAATGAATTTAGGAACATCCCCGATGTGGGAGCCTTCTCCCACTCCAGAATTACTAAAATGAGGCAGAAGGCTGAGATGGGAGATATCAAATCATCAAAGGTTCATCCTTGTGATTGCAAGGATTAAAAGGAGGAACTCTGAGCACCCTTCGAACTAGATGTACACAGGAATTCGAATTAACAAAGTTTGAGGCTAAGAGATATTATTTTTGTGCTATTATCTTTTTAGTGAAAATACCTAATCCCCAGTTCATCTATGGCAAACCATTTCTCAACACTATTGTCCAGAAAAGTGTTCAGTCATTTGTCTCATAAAAGTATGCATCAGTTTTATATAAAATTATTTTTATGTGTTTCATGATTCAAAAGAGGATGAAATACAAAAGAGGGTTAAATGCACCTCATTTATAACAGTCCATTATTTTAGAGTTCACCCTGCTTTAGAAGAAATAGCTTGTAAGTTTTAGGAATGGTAGTTTTGGTTTCCTCTGTAGTCTGTCAGTGAGCACTTTGGCAGTTCTGTGAGGTACAGAAATAAGTTAAGTCAACTGCTCAGAAAAATAAAATTAGCCTCGTGTTCTGCTGTGTATCCATCACCTGGCTGCTTGTTGAGGGCTTCTTTCTTATGAGTCACTGTAGGCAGGACAGTTTGCTGAGCTGATTGGCTGCTGTGAGCAAGGTGTGTTATAAATGAAGTTATAGGCAACGTGATGCAACTGGATATTTGCACACCACTGGAGTACAAATATGCTCTGCAGACACATAAAAGCAAACAGACACAGTGTTTTCCCTGTGGTCATGTTGGTTATTTACAATAGCAGGTACAACTAAGATACTGAGTAAGTTTAGAAATGGCTTATATTTATTTATTTATGTCTGTCAGGGATGCAGGTAGTATTGAGAAGTGCCTACCATTAAAGGGCACTAATCAGCATTGTCATTTCCAATCCAGGTCTGCCATATGACAGTAATACCTTCCTGAGCTGTGCTCCTGGCATTTCAGTTTTTCATTAGCACTTAAGAGAATGTTTAAGCCCACATTCTAGCTTTTGTGGGCATGTAACAAACAGGGGAAGCAAAATCTAAGATTATCACATGGAAATTGCTAAGGAAGTAATAGAAATATGTTCTCAGTAAATATATAAGTTTGATGTCAGAGCAAAGGCCAGGAGCTAGGCTTCCAGGGCTTTGTTCCCTGGTCTGTTATTAATGCTGAGCATCCTAGGATGAACCCCCTGCCACGCCCCTTGGGTGAACCCCTGAAAGCACCTGAAGCCCTGAAATGTGAGTGCCCTACGTTTATATTGTCTTCTCTTCCTCCACTGAGGGTGCATCTCAGTCTGAGACATGGAATGGATTATTCCTGGTGCAGTACTATGAGATCCACTGAGGAAAAGGACTAAACGAATTAAGCATATGGATAGAAAAGAAATACACACATGTCCACTGGATTTTGCCTCTTTGCCCACTCCCTCTCCAAGACAATACAGAAGCAACACTCACAACAGACCCCTACAGACACTAAAACCATTCAAGGCAGCTCTGAACACATTACAGGTTTATCAGAACTCACAATTTCTTTCCTATTTATCATGATACAATTTTTAAGCACTGCAGAGAGTTGGTCAGCAGCTGGAATGCTTCAAAAGATTAAATTCTAATATATATTAATATTGTAAAATATATCTTAATATTATAAAGGCTGATTATGGACTTCATTTCAAGGACCCTTCTGCTAGTATCAAGAAAGAAAGTACAGCTGTTTTTCCAACTTTCTCCATGGTAAGGAAAGACAGTAAGAGGCTGCTTGACTGCTATAAACTTTTCATCTGAGATTTTGGGGTGTATCTGGATGCCAGGCAATATCAAACTTTTTTCAAAGCTGTATTGGTCCAGATTTTGTTCAGTCAAACTGGGGGAAAAAAAAAAAAAAAAGGATTAAGGTGAAAAAAAATTTGTCTGCTTAGCTGTTATGAATTACAGTACCTGTCTTCATCTTTCCTCCCCAGCTAAGATAAGAAACTATTGTCCCGAGCCTGAGCAGTAATTCCCTGCCAGGTTGGATCTACACTGGGTAAAACTGAAATTTCTCTTTTCTGAATACAGTTTTATAATGTATCATTACATTATAGAAAGAGTTCCATGGGCTTAAGTAGGAGATGATTGCTCTAAGACGAAATTTTTTCAGCTGGATTTTACAGGAATTGAACAAGGGAATTGTTACAATCTCTTCTGCAATAAATATCCATTCATGAGCATGAATTTCTCAAAACATTTTATCTAACACCTTCCAAACATCTAAATCCAAAGAAAGATTAAGTTTTTTTGTGGATGAAATGGACAAAGAGAGCTTCAGACATCAAAGGGTCCACACTAACAACTTTCCAACCCATTAACTGGAGCACAAAGCCTTCATGAAGAGTCCAAAGGGAATAAGTGTGGGCTTCCTAACACCTCATGGTGGCATCTCCTCACAAACTGTGGCTGGCATTGGTCCCTCTTCCTCCAGGTTTCCTCCTGTGCTCTTTTGCTAGACCATGCACTGGTTTCCAGTTATGTCCTACCTCTCATGGCACTGTGATCAAAGCTTGGATTGTCAATGGAAACTTCAATAATACATAAATTAATTGTATCTATTTCGTGCGGGCAATGCAGCCACACCTAAACCGAGAAAGGCAGCAGTGCACTTTCCACTAATTGCACGTTTGATAGCAGATCACAAAGCCTACATGACAGAGTGAGCTTGGACTCGATTCATTCCCAGCCAGCTGAAGTTGAAAGCAGTCTGCTGAAAGCAATAAAATTTGCAGGCTTGCTCTGGGTTCTGTAGTCAGTGGCTTCATCTCTGTGGCTTCACTTGCAACCAAATTTTAATTTAACTCACAAAGCGCAGTGGTTTCCCAACTGTAGTGTAAATTCCATGCAGCAGTCTTAGAAAGCTTTATAGAGGAGCTTTCACTTTTATATCTCTCAGATCCTTCTTCACTCCCAAAACAGAGAAAATAGCCAACTGTCTTCTTTCACTGGAAGCAAGACAGAGCCTGTGATTATACTAGGCATGCTCTGGTAGATGGAAAGAGTTAAAACAAAGCAGGTCTTCATTTCCCACCACAGCTAACTTGATTCCTGAAGTGATGGTGGTGTGTGGGGAAGGGAGCTGTAAAGAACTCCACGGTGGCAGAGGCAGCATTGGGAATGTGGGAAACTGGGCACACAGGAGAAACTTCGGATTTTTCACTACAAATGTGCAGTTTCCAGATGTGAATGCCATCCATATCTGAATAAGGTATATATTGCCTGCATTTCTGTTTCAAAATATTTAAAAAGCTCTTTTCCTTTTGTTTCAGATTGCCCACAAACCCTCCTTCTGCTCCTCTGTGTCTGTGCTGGGCTGGGTCGGTGTGCTCCTGCCCACACAGCTCTGTGGCAGTGACTGACATGGAGCTGGAACTGCCAGACCTCTTTCAGAGCTCCAGGAGCAGGAGCCAGCAGAGAAGTGTCTGGCAGTGACAGCACAGCATTCAGCTGTGCAGCACTCCTACCCTCCTAATGCATTTCACACTCAGCAGATTGAATTGCTTTGGTCTTCTCATTTCTTTTTCTTCCAGCAAACAAAACTTTTTACCCCCCTTTTCCTTGACAAAGAGTTTTGCCATATGCTCCAAATCAATTGCAACCTTTCAGATGCTTTGTTACCCGCCCACATCTTGGGCTGCATTCAAAAGAGAAAAAAAGCAGCTCAAGCACTTCTGTTTCTGCTCCAACCAAACTAAAATTGAAACATTCTGTTCATTAATTCAAGGGTTAATGTGTCTTATCAGCCCTTTCTTTCTCTGAATTAACCAGAACCCAAGCATCTCTTTGCTGTAACTGACATTTCTGTCTGACACATTTTTGTCTTTCTGCATGGATAGTTGCCATGAATAGAAAAGAATTTGCTCATATTCATTCACCAAGCAACATTATTTGTTGACTTAAGTTTTACTTCCCCAATTATCTTAATTTGATTTAATGCTGCACTTCATGCTATGTGCTGTATCCACATGGACAGCCGGGCCAGTCACCTGAAGAAGAAGAAACAAAAGTTTTTATTGACAGAAGTAATTTTTGAGCAGAAGCAGTTCCCTCAAGAGCATCACCATGGCCCACAGAAGGGGCAGAATTGGGGCTGCCCTCTGCTTTCAGCAGCAGTGTAATCTGACATCCATTTCAGCTTCTGCCTGAATCTGGCAAATAGATTTCAGACTACTTATTGTAGGTGTTACTTGGGGCATGGGGCATCCATACCCCATACTAACACCTAGTGAGGACACATTCATAGTGATAGAACAGTCATACATTCACAAATTATGAACCACTTATTAATTGCACTGACAAAGGCACTTTGTTTGGGAAATAATTGAGTCACCCCCTTGGATATCTGCTGGCACAGCACATGCTGGAGAGGAATCATGCCCCTTTCCTTTCCACAGAAGATAAAAGTAAACCCACAGAAATCTGCAAGGTACTTCTGGGTGTGATTTACTCACAGGGGTAGGAATAAGAAGGTAAATATTCAGAGCATGAAAATATAATTGTTTGGGTTTGACCCAATATTTTTATTACCCTACTTTGTTCCCTCCCACTCTTCATCCAAGGGTACAGGCCACTGGGGAGGTCACTCTGTACCAGGGTAGGGGAAGAAGCAATGTCAATGCAGTCCCTCATACTCTGTGTCCAGCCCTGCTGTACCACGAGTTCTGCTTTGTATATCTCAGCAAAAATGTGTTTTACAGGTACCTGGCTGCTACTTCTGAGATGAGTTTCACTGAAACCTTCCAGCTATTTGATATGTTTGGGTTTTTTCAGTCCCTTTTTTCAGTGCAGTTGTTCTGGGAATGGAGAGCTGCATTTTCAAGATCTATATTAAATTTTTATCTGATATTTGTTACAAATTTACTTTGTTTCCGTTAAACTGCTTGAATCTGCTGGTGAGAATTTTCATGGAAAGCAAAAGGGAAGGTATGCAAGCTCAGAAGAAAGAATGAAAGATGAAATCACACCTTTGCTCATACAGATGCAATTAAAACAGAATTAGAAAAATCAGGTAAATAAATTTTAAAAAAAGGAAAATTAATCCTTTGGTTGTTCTAGTTTATTTAAATCAGCTAATTAGTTTATATGCATTGGGTATAACTCCATTAGGAAGATTGTCAGTATAACTATCTTGGATAAAATAACTATTCATGGATAAAATCAATGTAAATGTTGAAATGAAAGGCTAAAGCATATTTTTCCTCTACTGGGTTTACTTTTACACTGTAAGAGCATATGCAGCCAAAGTAACCTTAGTTCAATTTACATCGTGACAGATAGAAAGTTGATAGAAGGTTGTCACTGTCACCTTTTAAATCACAGTAGTTTGTTTAGTACTTGCCTTAGGTAAAATAGATTAAATATTTTCCTTATGTTAGTCCTTGAAGACAGCACAGGAATGTTACATGACTGCAAACAGAAGAAAACAGCTCTTCCAAGAGGAAGGCAAATGTAAGCCATTCACTGGAAAATTTGAGAACAGATTATTATGGCAGACAAAACTCAGGAGGAGATGGATATCTTTTCCACCTCTTTGGCTCAACATCCATCTTAGCCCATGCAGCTAAAGCCTAAAAACAGACTTTGATTATCTTTCTCTCTCTATCTGGAGTGTTAGGAGTTCTTGATGTTGGTACAGTGCCTTTGCTCCTGGAGACACAGAACCCATAGAAGTATTATCACTTCAAAGAGATCAGCAGCTCAAAAAAAGGATGAGCTGAAATGACATGAGGCTGTGAGGTGAATCTGCACTCATCTGAGTGAGCAAAGGCACATGTTATTTAAACTCATCTCAAACTATTACATTTATAAGTCACAGAGCCCTGAGTGACCAGGCTCTTCCTTTCAGTTCAGTGTTTGTTCCCAATGGCTGTTTCCATAAATTTGCAATTTACAGAAAGTAAAGCAGGTATTCAACCCAATTGCATGAGGTTTAACTCATTCCAACAGCTCAGTCTCCTTTGTTCCAGAAATGGCTCAAAGTTCTTAATGCCACTATACCCTTAAAGCAATTTACACAGCAGTATAGATTTGCACTTTTCTAAATTAAAATTTAGATATTTTGGTCTATCCTAGACAGGTTATGAGTACTTCAACCAGACACACAATATATTGTTTTTTACCAGAGAAATATTTAGGCCCTAAATAAAGCTGCCTGGCACCAATATAAACTTAAGTGCTTCTCAAGCCAAAATTAACTGTGCAGCACTTTCAGCTGATATCTTTATATTTGTGATAAAGTGTGGGGAAAGGTTGCTTGCCTTGATTATACAAATACAGTAAAGGCTGCAAAGCTCCCTATTACTAAGATGCTTTTGCTCATTAACTGCCTTTTCCTCATTAACTGCCTTTTCCTCAATGCAATGCTTGTTATCCTGGTGAGATTTTTTTGCTTCAGTGTAGATAAGGTTTTATCATCCATCTCACGTGCCAAATGTTGGGGCAATTGCAATTAACTCTTTGCTGGCTGAAGGCAGCTGCAGGGTGTGTCCCTACAGTTTCCAATTTTTCATAAGCATCAAAGCTGGAGAAGGAAATGGGTCTCTTTGCCTGTAAGCAATAACAAACATGGAAGAGGAATGCTGTTTATTTGGTGCAGCTGGAAAGAATGAAGATGATCATCTTCCTTTATCCCTTTCAGGAATTCAGACTGTGTTAGGTAACAAGAAAACTATGCTACTAATTTTCCACGCAAGTAAGCAAGCATTTCACCACTGATGCTGCAATGGGCTTCTCTACTGCTGCCAAGTTGCACAGGTAATGAATAAAGCTTGTACAATGATTCCAGATCCAGGCAAACTTCTTGCCTAACTACGCTGTAGTGACTAAAGCATTTGAAGATGCTTAGCAGAGGACTCTTCAATTATGGCTTCTTCTTTTTTTTTTTTTATTTATTTTTTTTATTTAACAGAAATAACATAACTTGTATGCTTTAACTTAAAAACAAGATCCATTACTAGGCTATATTCCTTCTCTTGCTTAGACTGGAGTCCTTTCTACACCATTAGATGTAAACCTTGAGTTTCTCCCCTTTAGGATGTGACTCCCCCAGAAGTAATGTTTTCAGGAGCAGCCAGGGCTGCTCCAGCTGCTCTCCAAGCTGCCAGGACATGAGCCAGCTCTGGCACAGAGGTGACAGCCTTAGCATGGAGCTCACATCTGAGCTCAGATGCTCTGCTCTCAGCAAGGCTGGTGTGCTCAGGGGCAGGACTGTGCTAGCACAACTGCTCAGTTTCTGCTTTGGGTCTGGCAGCCATGGGGAGAGCAGATGTGTGGATGGCTGCACTGGAATGAAGCTGTGCTTTAGTTTCATGGCTAATAACAAAGGATTCAATTTCAGAGTGACCTGGGAAGACTGACAGATATTTTGGGTTGGGGCAGACAATGATTTTACTCCTATCCACAACATGAAGACCATGAGTATGGAAAAGCCATGGTGTGGGGCAAGGCAGTCAGTACACCAACCCACGGGTGAGTCATATGGGCACCACTCTCAGGAGACTGAGGCATGGAAGGGAGAGTCTAACAGTGAGTTATGGGAGTGCCAATGGAATTTCCAAAGGGATGTTAGTGGAGGTCCTGAAGAAAAGGATCATTTTAGGCAGGAAAAAGTCTTAATCATTAAAGGCTTTCTGTCATGCCAGAAGATAAAATAAATCGAGTTTCAGGAACCCAAGATATCCCTTATATATTATGAAAGGATAAGGATGCAAGAGAAAAACCACAAGGGGAAAAGATGATGGATTCTCTTATTTTACTTAACATGCAAAAAATCCTCATTTTTGGATAACAATCTTGGTTCAGTACCAGTAGCTCCAGACAATGCTGCTCCAAAAAACTCCACATGCCATCTGCTCCACACCCCACCATGGGCAACAGAGCTTTCTACCATACTCCACAACAAAATTCTGTAGGGAAGACACAACAGAAACTGTGCCATAGGAAGATATCAGAGTATCAAAGAGAGTTCCTAGTGCCCTGCATCATTGCCCTATAAAGGATGTATTAGATAAACAATATGCAGAATATTTAGGACTGTGGCCCTACATTACAGGAGAAGGCAAAATAAATAGGTAGAGAGATTACTAGTTAGTTAGTTAGTTCTTGGCAGGTTGATCCAAGAAAATGTTCTTTCCATACTCCATGTTTGGTAATGAACAGATCTTACTCAGATGCTGTGGGGGCATTTGGCTCTCCCAGTGCCAGTGTTACTGGGAGTAATAGGGCATGCCAGTGGCCATCTGGCCAAACTAGGGGGTGCCAGTAGAAGACATCCCACAGCCAGGTGATATGAACGGGGAAAATTCTGAAATGGGAAAACTGAGCTGTTATGCACCTATCTGACATATGGGGAAAACTCAGGGCAAATTTTCCATCATCTGCTGAAGCATTTGAAGCAGGATACACCTTATTCTTTGCCTGTAGCTGTTTGGCAAAATGGGACACTGTTGTTAGTGCTACTGTAACACAACTCAGTATCATGGTACAGCCCTTAAAACAAGGCATGTTTTTCCTTCAGGACCTTTGCCTGAGAGACAGTCTCACTATCACAGGAATAGCCCACATCTCTTCCTTATCTCACCTGAGTCAGCATGGCTAGCCAGTAATTCAGCCCTGACCCCACCTTCAGCTGGGGCTGGGTGTTGTTTCAGTGGCACCATCTGCCCAGGCTCAGCTGCCACAGTGCAGGCACCTCAATGAACCCATCAGGCTGCTCCTGCCCTGATCCCTTCCATCTCCAGATGCTCCTTCACCAGCCCCTCCACAACCATTCATGGGTGAGGGGAGGGATGCACCTCTTTGAAACTCATCTCCATTCATCTCCATCCATGGCCCCACAAACTGTTTCAGCATGCTGTGTCAGCATGAGAGGGATCAGTCTGCAGAGGTGTGGGGATGGTGATTCCCAAACTGTAACAGGGTGGGGCCATTTTTACATGGTACAGGTAAATCTATGATGTCTCTGTGCTCCTGTTTCTTTCAACTACAAGAGGAAGAGGCAGAAGGAAATCGCTAATGTTCATCTTGTCAGCAGGTGCAAATTTGTAAGAAAGAGGAAAATACTTGTCAAGTATCTCTTACATACTATTAATTACTTATTTTGGAATGACTATAAATAACTAGCCTAAACTCCCACTACCAGGTTGGGAATAATCTTGCATTTTCTTATAGGAGGCATGACTTTGCTGACAGTTTTATGTGGATGGTTTCATCACACATGAGCTGAAGTAGAATGCAAAAAAAATTAACTAATCTTGTCTGGGTGTGAGATTGGGAAGGGAATAATAAGCCCGAAAGAAAAAGGTGTATCATTTTGACAAATACTGTGATACTGCAGAGATTTAGTTAAACACTTCAATTCTGCATTCTGACATTGCCTTATGGCTTGTTTTCTCTGGATGTATGGCACAGAAGACAGATATAAACTAAAACTACATTTGCTAGTACTGGAGGTTGGAATTATATAAGACACAACATCATCATAACTTCAGTTTAAAACTGCAAGTCTTTGAAAGATACATGCATTAATTCTCATGTATATCAGGAAACTGTATCTTCATGTGGGATCTGATTAGTTCTTGATATGGTTAAGACATAGCTTGATCTTGCATGAAATACTTTTGTGTAGTACATTTTAACCAGGTATCTTGGTATGTTACTGCATAATCTACATCTATAAAGTAACTTGACAAAAATAAATCTGCAATCTTATTTGTGATATAACCATGTTTGGTGCAGTGTGTGTGAAGTGACTTTCATATTGGTGAGTTAAAAATGAAAAAACAGACTTACAGTATGGTAGATTTATTGGTCTAATTCGCAGGGAGAATGAGCAAAACAAGGAAAGACAAAACCCCAGCATGCTATTCCATGGTCAATTAACATGTAATATTGTTTTGCTTGGGTGATGGCTGCTGACAACTGTGCGGTCAGAATAGCTGGGTGGTCTTTTTTCAGCTTATATAAATAAACACTGCAGACTCTGATATGGCTGGACCAGAGTGAGCACAAATGCCATCCTCACATGAGAAAATACAGCATGCTTGTGTTGCCAGCAGGCACTGCTTGAGCTGGGCTTTCCTGTTATGGTAATTCCACTTTCAGGGTCCATAGTCATGGGTCTAAAACCACAGTGGCCTCAGAATGCAAGACACTGAACCACTCTTACTCTCTTTGCTGGCTCAAGGATGTTCAAAATGTTTTGAAGGAGTAGCTTAGCAGGTAAGATCTGCTCTCCTACAACTAATCTGCCCAAAAGAGTGTCCTGAACTCATGATCTACCCATATCAGATGTGCACTGCCACATGATCCTGCAGAGCACAGAAATGGTATTGATTGTTCCCACTCAACTAGAAGATGGATAGTGCAGTTCCCCCCCCGTCAGCCCAGACTCCATTTGAATTAATGAAGGAGCATTTTGGGGAGTGGAGTGCGAGCTGGGTAAACAACTTCAAGGGTGAAATGTGGCTCACCGACTGAGAAAGGCATACTCAGAGGAAGAAAAAAAGAAGTCAAGGCAGACTTTAAAAGGTTATCTCTGTTAGGTAAGGATGGGGATCTTAAGGATCTTAAACACTGTATAATATCTGAAAATAAAAAAATTCTGGAGATGAGGGTTGTTAGAACTGGTAGGTGAAGTTAGGATTGAGATTCCTGTTTGTTGACTGATCAGATTTCAAAGTAGCTTTACACTCAGGAATATAGTTCTGCTATTTTGGCAGACTCTTGGCACAAAAAATGAAAGTTATTTCCTTAATATGAAAAAAAAGAAAGAGGGAAATTGCTTGAGACACTGGAGTTTGGCTTCACTGCTTGTTTTGGGGTATTTGTAACATTAAGCACTTCACTGTCTGGGGTCTCTCTATAATCAATGGAGATAAGGACTTCTGCTCTCCATCACTTGGAAAGAGCTTATCTTTCTCTAGTGACCACAAAGAAAGCCCAAGAAGATGAACTGGCTTCAGCTGTAGTTTACATTACAAAGAGTTTCACAGCTATGCTGGTTTAAAGCATCATCTCCTTCCCCTCCTTACAGACTCCTCCCCAGAGATGCCTCCTCTCATTTACACCCTGTCCAGTGGCACGCTATCCCTCAGCAGTGCAGCTGTGCTGGAAACAGCTTTGCGCAACCACTCCAGTCAGAAAGTAACAAAAAGGAAATTATTTTTCAGATGGTGTCTCCCAATCTGGTCCACACAGTGACCACACAAGCAGTCTATCAGCACAGCTGGTGCACCCTTTTTGGGGGAAGAATATAGCAGCAGAGGGAAGAAGGAACAGCACTGGCTTAGCACAGTCATAACGCCCCAAAGCACCTCAATCTGCCTCTGTGCTTCTGGAAAAAAATTATATTCCTAGGGCCAGGATAGGTCCTAGTTAGGTCCAAGGCCTAACTCTCTTAACAGAGTAAATTTGAGCATGCACCAGGCTCACTCCTCTATCTTTCTCTTCCTGTTGTCCCTGTGTTCATGGGAAAGAAACCCATAAGCGTGGGTGAGAGCACAGCTAGGATGTGCTCCTGTGCATTGGTGCTGGAGCAAGATCCTCTGGCATCTGTTGTGGAATCTACAGGTATCTGCTGTGAGCCAAGTGCCTGAAACATAATTCAGTGATGCCAGTCCTTATACTGATGTGACATTTTGGGCAGGCATTTGCTTGAGAAACTCCTTTTCCCATATCAAATTGGAGCAGTTACTCTATTCCAACTTTCTAACACATAGCAAGGCTGCTATGAGGGCAGAGATCACCAGATCACTGAGGCTGAGGCACACTCAGAAAATTTAGAAGACTGTAATTCCTTTGATGCCAAATTTGTTGATAAGATAATTCAGTGTAGTGTGAGCCAAATTCTTTTGGCTGCCTATTAAAGGCAGCCTCATGACAGATCCTCCTTGTGATGTGGCTCTACTCTGTAACTGCTGAGTGTCAGCCTCTCTTGTAACATCTTCTGCAATAAGGCATCTGTTCCTTGGGGCAAAACAAAATGGATGATCCATACCACTAATGAAAGTGCCATTGATTTTGTTGAGAATTGTTATTACAATTATAAAAAGGTCCCTTCAGGCTTGCAACTGACATATGAGGCAATGAAAATCAAAATCACACTCTCAACTGCAAGCAGGAAGTGTACTGGAAAGGGACAAAAGAGTAATGGGAGTCAACTAAAACAACTATGTAGTCATATTCTGAGGTACTGCCAAAAGCTAAGTTTGCAGGGGCTTTCAGAAAAAGAAGGGGAGTGACAGCCAGTGTTTGATGGTGGGCCCAAATGCATCAGAACAAGATCGCCAGATTTTTTAACTCCCTCAATGGAAAGAGGTACAAGAAGTGTTCAGAGACAAAGTTTTAAGCAAGAAGAAAGTGTCTTGCCTTCAAATGCATTCTACAATTCAACAGCCAACATATACGAGTCCTGTGACTGGAGGAAAACTGGTAACAGATCTTCAGAAAGGATGTGATAACGTGCACTTTCTCTGCTGCTTGAATCAGTCACAGGGTATACAGGTATACAGCAGGTACCAGTTCTCATCTCACAGCAGGTTATGAAGATGTTGGTAAAATGCAAGGGGAGAGCAAGGGGAAAGGGTGAGTGGTCTGCAGTGACATTTGGAATCTGTGGCACTTAACCAGGAGCTTGCCTGTCACACTGGACTGAGCTTATGAGGAGAGCACATGCCTGCACCCTGCTACAGCTGAACAACAGCTCTCCATCAGTGACCATAAAAGAAAGCAAACCTCTCTAAGTGGCCTACATTCAATAGCTGTATTTCTATTTTCTCAGGATATATGATGAGCTATCACAAATGAGCCAGGCAGAACTGGCACTGCAAACAAATTGACAAAGAGTCATTGGTTTAGACGCAGAAGACATTCCCAATTTTTAGCAATCCTTGATGCAGCAACACCAATTGTCCCTCAGCATTGGTTGGCATTTTCCTACTTTTGTTTTGTTTATGAATGAGTGGGAAGCAAAAGGCAAATCAAGTCACAGAAGCAACAACATTTAAAGAATCATCACTGGTGGCCTCTTTTTATTTAGCTGTAAAACACACTCAGGGAGACAAGTCACTGCCACACTGCTCTGCAGTTTCTGCAGACGTGCGTCACCCCCTGGAAGTGACCACTTGAGTGTAGAGGACTGACAAAGTTATTGCATCCCTGCTGATTTATCTTGGGATTTTTTTGGTTTTGGTGTTCTGTTTTTTTTAACAGAACTTCTACTTGTGATGCCTAGATGTCATTTTAACCTTATTTAATCTTAACCAAAATATTGGATCTTTTTTCTAAATTTCTTATACCATTTTATTGTACATATCTGTAATCTGGACAAAGTGATTGTTTATCTCCTTAGGCTGGTTAAATTTATTTCTGGCAGCCTCTCACAAGTATCTTCACTTATACAGCTGAAGTTCTTTACTAGTCTATTGTCATCTCATACTTTGATGACTAACATTTCCTGTTTTCCTTCCTTTTTTACTCTAAAAGTAATTTGTATTGAGTCCTGCTTAATTCTACACACAGCTCCATCCTTATTTAATGCTATAAGGGTTTCCTGCCTTCAAACAGCACAATTCCTCATAAGCAATATATCTTAGGGTGAAAGTACTCAGATGATCATCTCTCACTACCACTCCAGTCCTGAGATGAGTTTTGCATCGTATATTTGCACTTGTCCATCTGGACTCTGCCTGATAAGAGGGCTTGCTGTCAGTGGCAGAGTGCAGATTCAGTGCTTGGGGAGAGACTGTTGTGATGAGATATTAATCAAAGTATTATAAGAAGCCAGGATAGAGTTTAGAAGGATGATACATGAGATCAGATGCTTTTGCTTGTTTCAAGATACAAAAGCTCACTGTGAGTTCAAGCTCTCACAGGTTTATGCAAGGAATACTGAGTATATTGTCCTGTACAGCTCCCTTTGCTCTGTTAAAGCACAAGAAGGTCTACACAGAACATTAGCAGAGTTCCTGCAGTTGTGTAAGTATGTTTATATGCAAATTGCATTGAGAATTCATACAGCATTCAAATAACAAATGTTCAATCTGGAAAGAACCCCAGAGTATAAATGCCACTGAACACAAGAAATTGCTACTGCTTCTTGAAACACAGAATGTTTGGCTTTCATAGTGTTTCCTACATCTGTATGCTCAGCTTTGTAAGCTCGTGTCTTACTTTTTTTCATTAAACTGTGTACAGTACTGTAGAAGAGAAAATCAGTTGTTCCTTTGATTAAGAAAGAAGTGCAAGGCTGGAGAGACTGTCCATGTGCAATGCACAGGAGGCTCTCAGCTGAAACACCAAGGCACAAGTGCAGGCTGGGACTTGTGCTTGCACTCATGAGTAATGATGCTATTGCCTAGTTATGCACAAGCTCATAATGGTTTGATATTGATAAATGCAAAGAAATAATGTGAGGGTATGTGGGGAAGGGGAAGGGGAAGGGGAAGGGGAAGGGGAAGGGGAAGGGGAAGGGGAAGGGGAAGGGGAAGGGGAAGGGGAAGGGGAAGGGGAAGGGGAAGAAGAAGAAGGGGATGAGGAAGAAGAAGAAGGGGAAGAAGAAGAAGGGGATGAGGAAGAAGAAGAAGAAGAAGAAGAAGAAGAAGAAGAGGAAGAAGAAGAAGAAGAAGAAGAAGAAGAAGACGAAGAAGAAGAAGATGAAGAAGAAGAAGAAGACGAAGAAGAAGAAGAAGGAAGACATGAGATTTTCTATAAATCAGGGGTCAAGGGAAAAAAGTATTGCAAAGAATGGGAACTTTAAAGCCACAGAACATTCAACCATCAGAGATAGTGAGGATCTTGCAAATGAGCTGATAGCTCTTGCTTGTAGCATAAAGTTAATTACAGAAGGGAGCATCTGCCCTAGAGTTGATGAAACTATCCTATTGACAGATGTACCCATATGCAAGCATCCACCCTTGAACAGCTTCCTTTTAGGGCCTGCAGAGCATCCCCAGATTAGGTGCATGGCAGTGGTGTCACTTTGATGACCCAATTGAAACCAAAGCAGAGATCTCACTGCCATGTGGGAACTTGCAGGTTCAAGGGTCTGTGTAATCTAAGCTGAGCTGCAGCCAGGAGGGGAGGAAACTGGGCTCTGCTCTAGCATTGCTCTGCCAGCCAGCTAGGGACAAAGTTCTGAGCATCTGCTCTTGTGTAAGACGGCTGGGTTTTGGCAGCTTCAGATGCAAAAAATGTTTCTAGCTTGTTTCTGGGCCAAGAGATAAGATGAACAAGAGAAAACAGAATTAACCTTTTATTAGAGAGCTGGATCATTATTAGTCCATGAGGCTGTTAAGGGGGCTTTTCTGGACTCAGAGTCTGAGTATTAATATAAGGTGGAGCACACAGCATCATAACATCAGGCACACCAGCTAAGTAGGATGAATCTCAGCATGACTTTGTGTGTATGTAAGGCTCTCAAGGGAGGTGCATGGAAGCAGCTCTTTCCATGACAGAAATGAATGACAACATTTTGAGAGCATATTTTTTTTGTGGGAAGACATGGGAGATGAGGCTACTCAGTGAGGACTGAATTTGAATCTGGCCAACAGGAGGAAGTGTGGAGTTGGGAAACATCAAGCAGGGTGGTGTTCAGACACCACAAAGGCACTGAGGTGAGCTAGCTGCTGCAAGAATTCTGTCTATGGCACTGCTCCACACAAGTGCAGAAAATAGACCTGGTCTGGGACATCATACAGATCTGCCCTGTCATAAGAGACTGTTCTAATCTATTACTGTACTTTGCCAAGTGCTGGCTGAGAGTGATACTGAAATGCTTGGGAACGTCCCTATTGCATGTGCAGCTCACCATTTACTGGAAGATGAGCCCAAACACAGGCAAAACTCACCCATTTTTGCACAGGCAGGAGTTTGGTCCCATTTCATGCTCAGAAGAGAACAGTAGTTAGCTTTACTTTCAGGTGCTCAGGCTGTTTCTAGAGAGATCACTTCTCACTTTTGCACTAGCACTGTCAGCTGAGGGAATACCTGTGTACTGCCACTGTGTTAACCAGGCTGGTAACCTCAGCTGGAAAACCTGTGGCTGTGAATATACAACAAACTGCATATGAATGACAACAATTGATTAACTGTTTTACACTCTGCCTGTGCATGCATGTATTCATGTGGGTGGAGAATGCAGACAAGATGTTCCTACAGATTCTTGTAGAACGGAAATTTGAAAGTGGAATTGAAGGTGGTGAAATTTACTGTTGGCTGCATAACAGTAATAGAAATGCTGTGCAGCCAGATGGTTTTTCCATAGGTCTTTGTCACAGACTGGTATTGGCCTCACAATATTAGTAAAATTATGCTTGCTGGTAAATGACCATACCAAACTGATGATACATTAACAAAGTGTTTTTAATCAATAAGTGTTTGTCTGTCCATCATATTGATTTTATTTTCCCCAGCATATTTACTTTCATTCTGGAAATACCTTAAGAAAAATGAGCTCCAGTATCAAAGGAAGATGTCATAAGAATCTTTAGAGGTTAGCACCTTTTATGTGGATTTGGAGGTTTTAGATACTTGTTAAATTTAGGAGTTAAATGAGAACAGCTTTGAGTGATGATGCAATGCAATGTTGGGATTGCAAGAAAAGATCCCAGCAGAAGGCCAGCACACACATGTGTCAGATGAGACTGCATTCCACACATCAGAAGTCACAATCTCCTGACCCAGCCATCAGCAGCAATGATTTGGACTTCCTTATATTTTAAAGCATTCAAACACACTGGAAGAAATTCCAGTCATTGCAAGTAAACTTAGGCTACCATTAAAAGGCCAGAAGGTATCTTGCAAAACATCCTTACTTTTCTAGAAATCAATTGTTCTCCACCTGGAATCATTACCCGCCATACAACAACAATCTAAGAGCAAATGCATAATTTGGTCCATTTCAGTATGTATTTATTTTCCTTATTTGAGTAAGGAATATTTTTTGTTTTTTAACAGATATGTATACTTTCCTATCTTTTTCTTGTCTTGGGAATACATGTAGGAAAGAAAGCCCATGAAAGACTCCCAAGCCCCAACACAAGAGCCACAGACTAATTCAGGCTGAAGGCATTCCTGACAGGCTATCTGCTTACAGCAGGGCTAACTTCAAAGCTAAGTGGGGTTGCTCAAGGCCTTGACCAGCTGAATTTTGAAAATGTCCAGGACTGGAACTCCACAACCTCTCTGCCCTGTTCCAGTGAAGTGTTGCTTTCAGGATGACATTTTCTTTTCTTATATTCAGTTGAAGTTTGCTGTACTGTAAACTGCAAACACTATCTTTTGTACCTTCTTGGTAAATGTCTGAGAAGTATCTGGCTCTGTTCCCTCTGTAGCTTCCCCATCAGTGAAAGATGGCAATAGGCTTCCCTATTCTCCTTCTCTTTCTTAGGCTAAATAAACTTTGTTGTCTCAGTGTCTTCTCCCATGCTCTGTGACTTGTGGTCCTCTGCCAGATGTCCTCCTGTAAGCTGGACACAGTTCTTCAAACTCAGCCTCATTAGTACCAGACTGTGCTCCTAGCAAGGTTCCTGCTAAGAAATGCACTCCTTCTTGCCTTTCTTGGAGGTGGGTGTGACATTTGCCTTTCTTCTTGACCTTGGGCACCTCATCAAATTACCATAATTTTTCAAATGTGATAGAGCATGGCCTTGCCATGCTCAATGACACCAGCCAGCTCCCTCCTAGCTCTTGGATCCGTGCCACCACATCCCAAGGACTCACACACGTCCCCATGCTTACGCTGAAGCATTTGTTTATGCAGTCTCTGACTTAATCTTCCCTTCCCATTAGCAATATTTGTCTCCTTCAAATTCTGCCACAAGGCACGCAGCTCTGTGAGGCTGAAGGCAGATTTTGACAGCAAAGACTGAGGAAAAGAAAAAAATAAGATCTTCAGCCTTTTCCATATGCCCCATTACTAGGTTTCCTGCCATACCAGGGATTGTTCTGATATACTTTCTGGCAATACCTTCTCCAGGGAAAGTTTGGGTGTCCAGGTTCTGCCGATTTTTATTTTGAAAATCTGGACTGTTTCTGTCATAATTTTCATTAAAAACTTTTGTGAGAGGAAACAGAGGCTGTGGATGTGAATGTTTGCAGAAAAGGAAAGCTATGACAGAAACAGACCATCTTTTGGCTGTTACTGACCAGATTATTCCTTACATAATGGCAAATATTTCCCATTTCTAAAATTCAGTTCATTAAAAAAAAAATCATTATACAGGGAAAAAGATCCTCACAAACCCAACAAGTCGTAATTTATTCCCCAGACTGTAGTTCAACACAAAAAGAAAACACAGATGTTTCATAACACAGCTGTAGAGTGAGCTTTTCCAGGTTTGTGAATTTGGCACCCTCCTGCCTTTTAGGGACCCAAATTAATGGCTCAGGGCAGACAGCCCTACTCTGGATGTAGCCCTGAATGTGCTGCCTGAATAGGGCTCAGGAAGCACAAGCACCATCAGCACAAGCTCTTAGGCTTCAATGGAAACTGAACTAGAGGCAATTTGTGCCATGGTTTACAAGTTTATGTTATTCCACAAAATCGTAAGTAATTTGTATAATACATATTAATAGGCACTGACTCCACAGCCCTGTGCAGGCTGCCCAGGTTAGAAATATGTCACAGGGGAATCTGTAGGGTTTATCACCGCTTTAAGCCGTTTGTAGGATGTAGATGATAGTGAAAGGGTGTAGCTTTTGCTAGGTCTTGTGTGCATTAGCTGCAGTTGTAATTCAGTTGCCTGAGGGCTGCAGTGACTGCTGTTGATGTAGCTGTAAATTATTACTTGCTTCAGGTGCAGAGAGGGCAGGAAGGCTGCTATTGTCCAAAAGGGTGTTCCTGAGGCAAACCCTTGATCGTTCCTGAGAACAGTGATGATAACAGTGCTGTTAACATATAATCCTTGCTGGAGGCAAGGTAGGTACAGCTGCTGGCAGTGTGGCTGCTTCCTATTCCATTCAGTGACACACTGAGAATCTCAGTGCTTTCCAAATCTCTGCCATTCCTTAACTACATCGTGGAACCTCTTTCATTTCCTTTTTCCTGCAGCCAGTTCCTTCAGGATGTAAAGCCTGCAAGCCCCCTTCCCACCTCTCCATGTGAGTGTCTCAAACACCTGACTTCAAACTCACCTGCATTCAAATACAATTTTTCATAGCCAAAAAGACCAGAATTCTATGCCTAATATTGGGGCAATTAAGGGCTAAGGGTCGAATTATCATTGTTGGAGTGAATTCTCTGCAGTCTGATCTTGTACATGAATCAGAACTATCACTTTCCAGTGAGAAGGAATGTTTACCAGTGCTTCATGGGTACAGCTACACTATAATACAGAACCAAGGGACTAAAGGATTACTTGTTGGACTACTGAACAAAGATCTCCCCTGTGAAGAATTAAGACTAATGCTTTGTAGAAAGTGAAAAACTCTGGGTACCAGGCAGAACCCTGTCCTGTAGTCAGTACAGTTTATGCAAGGAAGCACAGCTATGCACTAAGCTTTCTCCCTTTGGGACCACGGGAATGGATCAATCTTATCTTTTTGATGTGCTTTATCCAGATTTGTTTGGCACATCAGCAAGCGGACACTTACTGATTTCTTCTGAGCTTAGATTTCCATCCTAATAGGGTCAGATTTTTCACAAGGGATTACTTAGCCTCAATGGCACAGAAGCACACAGGAAACCAACATGATATTTTTAAGAATTAGACATTGCTTTTCTGCTAATGGAGTGCACAATCAAAACATGCTTGACTTGCTTCAAGAAAACAGATGAAGGAAAAAAAAACTGGATCAAGCAGAGAAGAATGGGATTTGCTGGTAGCAAATAGAGAACATTTTCACCTTCTGAAATACCTAGCATGCTATTTGAAGTTACTGTAATTATGAGCATTATGTCAGTGCTCAGAGAGATAGAAGAAAGGAACCACACTGTCTCTCACTGGATAATCAAGCTCCCATTACTATTCAAGATGGTGGGATGAAATAAATTGTGCATGTTGCAGGTGGGAGGAACAGGGCAGAGTGAAGAGGGTCAGAGATGTTTGAAGGCAAGAAGATAACCACTATGAAAAAATGCAAAATAAGAATACAGTAAAAAGAAGTGCTTCAGCTGCTGCCTCCTCTTTTCCCTATGGCAAGAGACACAATGTCAGCAACAAGGATGTTCTCACCACCCTCAGATCCACTCAATGTTCCCTAGCAGCACTGGTGCTTCAGAGCTCTTTATTTCCTAGCAAGATCTCATCATTATCCCCAGGAACATGGGGAATTATGATAGCTTTAATTTCACTCACGGGGTAGCAGTGGCCAGAGATGTAAATGTATTCAGAAATCTTTCTAGGATTTTTCAAAGCACTAAGTCATTTGACATTTTCTTGATACAAGTTAGATGCAAAATTACTTGCCTTACTTGCTTTTTTAGGCACACATATATCCTTAAAAATGAGATGCAAGTGCCTCATTTCTGAAAGTGATAAAGAAGCTTCAAGCTATGCCTTATAGTAGGTCTCCAAGGAAAAAGGTCATAGGAGTTAGGCATTAAGCACCCTCACGCATCAGGTCTTTGCAAGCCCTCTCTGGGCTCTCCACTTGACTCTTAGGTCAAACTTGCAGCTCAGCAAGAAGCCTGAACTTTACTGTTCATAGATGAAAACAAAACAAAAGAAAATCTGGCTGGTATAACATGTACATAACATCCTCAACTCAGGGCCCCTGTTTTCTCTGGAGAGTGGCTATGCCACCTCTGACATGCTTTCTTCTCAAAACACTTCAAGCTTTTTAAAGTTCAAGAGCAAATGTTGTTGCGAGGCCCAGTTTATAAATAGGAGATGCTACACATGGGAGGGCTGATTCATTTTGTTTGGCTAACTCTGTGGACCAAGGAGGAAGGATTTTCACAAGGACTTGCTTGGCTTGGCCTTGTGTCTTCAGTTTCCTGGGTCTGCTTCATAACAACAAATTCAGTGTCTATAAAATAACTCTGGTGCATTCAATATATTAATCTTGTTGAAAGTACAGATGTCCACTTCTTCAATTGAACAATAATAATAATAGCTTGTCTTCCTTAGAGACTGGAGTGGTGTGAATAAAAGAGCTCTGCTAGACAGCAAAGTATGCCAAATGGACATACTTTACTAGATGAGAAAAACAGCTTGTCACTTCTAATTGTTCAAATTATGTGTGATTCAGTTCTTCCTGCAGTTATTTTTAAATTGTTGTTAAGAGGGTATTATGTGCAGCTAAGAATAAAAAGGGTGTGAGATTGTTAGCTCCCCTGGTAGGTAGGTGGTGATAATGAAGATTTTATAAAGTTCTTGTTAACAGACAAATCTCTGCAGTGCTCAGGAAGACTCTTACAGCATTACCAGTCTCTCACTAAAGTAATGGTTCTTAAAGAACACACACAGGTTTTGATTTGTTGTTTTCCTTTTTTTTTTCTTAATTATAGAAATGAGCTGAAATCAGAGTGACGGGTCAGAACTCCAGGATACAAAGTGTTATGCTGACGTCCCAAAATGTCATCCAAGACTGCTGACTGGGACCCCAGGGCATGGTCTGCAGCTGGCTCACCACTCATGTCCTGTGCTCAGCACCATGCCAGCCTCTCTCCAGCAGGAGAGCTGCAGCAGTCACTCCTCAGTATGGCAAACCTCCTCACTGAGATTGCTTTCACAGTATGGGTCAAAGTCTGGCATCTGGGAGCTATTGGCTTAGACCCTTTCTGGCCTGTTGAGTACTCTTGCTGTAATGTAGGTATATGAGAGCCTGCTGTGGTAGCTAGATTTGTCTAGAATACCAGAGGAACTCAGCTCACACTGATAATGAAGGACATTGGTCAATAATATTTAGGTTACTGAACCACTGCAGCAAACAGCCAGATCTCACACCCACCCCTCTGCCTAGGGGCAGAAGTGTAGAACAGGGTAAACTTGAAGAGGTACTTAACAGAGCATCTAGGAAAAAAGGATATACATCTAACACTCTAAGGTAAACATCCCAGTCCTCAGGTCAAGGCATTAAACCACTCAGCAGGACACCACAAACAGGTTGCCTTAGCTGACTTAAGAAGTCCTGCTGGTGTCAAATGTTCCTGTCAACGCAGCTGATTCAGCAGTCAGGTTGTCATCAAAGTCAGAGCAGTGTTCGTGGAGTGGGGACAGGAGGCAGCTCATCAGCAACTGGACTGGTAAAGTTTCCAGGTGGAGTGCACACCTGAGCTATCACCACTGAAACCTTGCAGCAGTGCCTGAGTTCATTCAGTCATGGTAACACGGGTGCAGGTAGATGTTGGCTTGGATGGGGGCGATGGTTTCACAGCATGGAGGAGCTCAGCAGGAGCTGGCTGCACCTGCACCTGTCCAGACTCACAAAGGCCACAGCCATTGCTGCTTGCAGCACCAAATGGGAACCTTTTGTTCTCCATGGAGAAAGTCCAGGAGCTTACTCTGTTTGCAACAGAGATTGAAAATGGGGATATGGAGGGGATGGAGAGAGGGAAATGGCAGCAATGGAGTGCAACAACCTATGGGAACCTGATATCCTATTTGGGCAGCCCCAGTGCCCTTGGAATATGACTAATTCATAGTGTGGGCAGGGAGAAAAAACTGTCACTGCTTTGGGAAACACCACATCCTCACACATGCAGGTGCTCATGTGGCTTTCCTGCCTGCATCTCTGCCTTGCAGGCATTTACAGGCTGGGTGTATCAGTCCCATAAACATGCCCTAGTCTGACTAAAGGGCTTTTTCTTACAAGGTTCCTGCATGGCCTTACCCTGCTGACCTTTGATCTTGTTCAATTAACCAACTTGGTAGATAACCAAAGATCCTTCAGCCTACACAACAGATCACTTTTCTAGCAGGTATCTTGCAAATCTTGTTGTTGGCATTTTAATATAGCTTCCTGTACACACTGGAGCATTTGACTGTGGGCCTTGCAGGTGGTGACTTCTCCAGCATAATAATTTCTTTCCTGACTGTGGGTTCTGGCACTACAGAGCTCACTTTGCAGGGTGACCTCCACATTTGTATTCACATTAGTATTTGTGGCATGTCATTCTCTGTGTCATCACCTTTAGACGATTGTGATGTGAATCTCTGTCTAAGGTAGTCATAAGAAGTTCACTTTATAGTTAATGAAAATAGATACTTTTATAGTCAGATTTATCTGATGTCCTTTCATCAATAACTTGGGAATTAAATTAATCATGCCCTAGCCATATCTTTTTTGTCTCCATTAACTATCACAGGCACTTAGTACCTTTAGTATTTTTAGACACATCTTACTTCAGATGTGTCTGAACTGGGTGAACCTCACCTTCCTCTGCCAGGTACTTGCAACATTACACAATTGTAATTTAGCTTTCACTGATATAATCATAACTAAAAATCTCATCATTTGGGTCTAATTTGAGGTTAATGAGGGTTTTTCTCCCCAGGAACAATTTGTGTGAGTATCAGAATTGATCTGGCCTACAAATTTATCTGGCCTACTGAAAAGGCATGGGAGTGGGCTAATGCATTTTTTTTTTTTTAAATTGTCATGATATTTGTCTTTAAAGAAATCTGGATAACATATTCACAAAAAAACATCACTAAGTAAGCAATAGTTTAAGACTGGAAGAACTGTCATAGAGACAGGATTTCTGAGTCTTACTCCTATCTGTAATATTGACTTTGCAGCCTTCAGGTTACTTACAGCTAGCCAGGCTCCCAGGAAATAATGTGTACTTGCAGCACAGACAATTAAAAAATTAAATTAATACTCAGCATCTTGAAAATTACTTTAACAAAAGTCTCAGACTGCACATAAATGTAATGAAAAACAATTCAGAGAAATGATCTGAGGCTTTTCACAGCCATGAAAGTCTCTGTGACCTAGAAAAACACAAGAAATAGGAACCCCAGGTCTAACCTCACTGATGTCAAGGTACAACTAACATGATCTAGTTTTCTGAACCTTCTTTTGAACCATTTGTTCTTCCAAGCACCCACAAAATAAAGGGCACCTGATGGACAGTTTGATAGGTATTTTTAGGTAGGTTTCTTTCTTGCAGCTTGCCACACTCTAAGTAGTTCAGGAGCCAGTTAACTCTGAGGTGAAGGATTTTGGCTGTCCACCCTTTCCTGGAGAAGCAGTCCTTTTGGATGATCTAATTTTTAATGGTGTTGGTAGTACTACATATACTGTGGTTCAGAGCAAGAAAAGGAGAAGGGCTTATGAGTACACAAGCTAAACAAAAGCTACAATACCAATTTTCTGCACAACCACTTGAAAGGAATGAGGAAACACCATTTACTCTCCTTAACCATCCGTTCATTGTTCAGGTTCCTGGTTCATGCTCCAAGATAAAGGTTAAATTAAAATCCAGTGGGCAAATTACTTTAAAAGAGTGATTAATTTACTTTGGTGAATAACAGTTGTTTGTCTCATGGATAGAACACATTACTGATCAGATCTGTATCTTGAATTTTCAGGGCCCCTGTGTAGCAGTGTAAGGAAACAGTAATGTGTGGATAAATAAGGGTGTTCAGGTGTTCATCTTCCTACATCTCAACAGCAAAATTGTCATCAACAATCACAGTTTTGGCACAGGCAGACTGAGTATTCTCATACACTAGCTGAGAAACTGGGGGCAGCAAAAATGTTAGTCTTCAGACTTGAAACACTTGATGTTTGCCAACAATAATTATTGACTATTGACAAAAACTACCTAGTAATGAGAGCAGTGAATCATATTCTCTTAAAATACTATCAAACTGTTAAGAAATTGATGAAAGAATAACTCCTATACTACCTTGCCAAGAAAAGAGACTCAAATCATCATCAGTCATGGATGTGAAAGACTTTTGCAACACTCAGCCATCCCAAAGTTTGGGATATAAATGGTCTTTATATCAAACCAGTACATTTATTTGCTAAAGTAATTCAAAGCTGAAGTAATTCATGTTAGTTAGCAGACATAGGCTAAACATGAGGAAAAGGCTCACTGTGGGGTGGGTCCCAGTCTGATGGAAGCATTTTGGAAGGACTGTGCAGGACTCCTGACCTAGTGCAGCACCTCCACCACTTCTGTGAGTGAGAGGGCAGGGGAGAGGGGGACAGCTCTGAAGTTGCTGCAGTCACTCACACCAGGATGCTTCACTGTGCTGCAGGAGTGAGGTACACCAGTCTGCAACTGCAGGACAAAGATTTCTCTACTGCTTGTAGAGAAATGTATGTATGCACCTCACAAATAATGTTGGTACCTGCTGTGTTTACTTGGCACTTGCCTGGAGGCACCAGCAGCTCCTGTGACCCCGGGCACAGGATGGTGCCTTAGGAGACAAGTAATTTTAGCCAACAGTTCTTGTCAAGCCAAGAATACATAACAAAAGGCACTCTCAGGAATTCACTGATTAGCAGCTGGGAATAGCTTGAGCTTTATCACTTAATCCAAGCCACATAAGCAAGATTTTTGTGCAGACACAGTAGTGGGTTTAGGCAAATGCAGAGGCAGGATCACAGCTTAAAACTGCAATGCAGATTTACCCTGAAACCCTGATTCCCTTGACTTGAGTACTTCCATCCAGTACAGACTTGAGTGAAACCCATCAATCTGAATAGACAAGATGAACAAAGAGATGTCCCAGGGTCAAGCACCAGGTCAAAATGAAAACAGAGAACAGACCCAGACCTCTAAACTACCAGCCAACCACACAGTTCACTGGTTTGCATTCATCTTTCTACAACACATTGCTGAGATTAACACAAGACATGTTCTGCCTCAAGTAAAGCAGGCAAAGAGAAAACTGAGATTTAGTGTATGAATGGAGCTTTTTTTAGTGTAGATTTACATGTAGGCATGCAAGATTTTATAACAGAAAAGAGGATCCGAATTGATACCTGGCTTGCCTGCATGAGTGTGCATGAATTACATGGAATAATAAAATAATCCATGATAACCAGTGTTCACAAATAGTACAATACAAAATACCACATAGGCCAGATCTTGCAGGCAGCACTGTGATAATGCAGGAGCAGGCATAGCCAGCATTCACAAATCACCTTAAATGATTAACAACTGAATTTTCAGTATTCAATCATATTCTGTACATGGTGACTTCCCCAACAGCAAGACAGCTGGTGCATCTATTGACTCTTACAAGCACTCCCCTCTTCCCAGAGTACCATGAAATTCCCACCAGAGGCAAGGAAAAGCCTGGGTCAGGTAACCTCAATCAAAAAAGATGTATAAAGAGAGGGCGAAAGCAGTGATACTGAAAGTAATGGAAAATGTCTTCTGAGATGCCTGCTCCAATAAACAGGGTGTTCTGTCTTTCTTGCAGAGCCATTGGGATCTGTAACAATAGGCAGTGGGATTACAGCAGGCCTGAGTGCAGCATCAGTAGAGACACATTTGTAGCTGGTTATAGAAATCATTCAAAGGAAACCAAAGCATTTTACAGCCTGGATAACCTACATCATTTAAAGCTGGGAAATACTGCCACACATCTTCACTTCATAACACTTGTAAACTCTGCAAGAGGACAGGATGAGTTAGATTTCATCACTGCATTACCAACCTCAGTGCACTTTGCCACTAGCATTACTTCACCTCACCTCTGAGGAGCTGCTCTGCAATCTCATTACCAGATTCTCATTGCAGAAAACATCCTTAAACAGCCTTCAGGACCCAGCTGTTGTGTGGATCTGTACTGCCTGGGCAGCCCTGAATGAAAGGCAGCACCATGTCAAGTGAGGGAGCTCAGAGCAATTCCATAGCTGGAGCCTTAGTAGAGGGATAGGGACCTATCTCAGGCCCCAGGGACAGCTCTATATTTTGATGGCTGATCAAGAGAAGGGGGGTGGATCTAAACCCACCATTGCCCATAGAGGTTTATGCATCCCTGCATCCAGCAGCTCCTTCTGTTCATGCAATCCTGTTTAGCAGCCATGACTTCTGAGCTATGCTCATGTTTCACCCACTAACCTGCTCATACATTTGTCTGTGTACTTCCCAACCTATCTGCCTTAAAAATTACTTAGAAACTGACACAAGAGCATCCACTCAGACACTGATGATAATTTAAATTAATAAATCTGGATAATCTCCTTGGGTCTGACTCTCATTTGTATTTAAAATCACATTTCACAGATACAGAAAATGGAAAATTAGATCTTTCCAATTAAATTGGCACTTTCCATAATGCCAGAGGTCTGTTCAGTGTGGCATCAGCATCAAACAAGCCCAACATGTTGATTTCTGCATTCTCCAACACTGTGAAGAAAATGATCTTTAAAGAAAAGGATTGAAAGCATTTTAGCTGAAAAAAATAGAAGAGATGACACCATCTAATGCATCTATTACAAAAAAACCCCACACAGCATAACCAAACAAAAAGCCAAATCAACTTATTCTATGCAGATAACATTATCTGCTTTTGGAGTCTAATAGTGTTATCTTTGAGCTGATTCCTTCTCACCTGCTTTCTCCATCTCTGGTAGTCTAGAATTGCTGTCTTTCTTATCCATTTGGAGTCATCCAGCAGCTTATTCTATTCATTCTTTATTATTCCATGCAAGAGAAGCCTATGCTCAAAAGATATGGAGTAGTAAAGCTGTTCAACTGTCTCTATATAGAAAACAGAAAACTAAGAAAGAATCAAAACTCCTCTATCTTGTATCCCTGCCCTCAGACAGATTGGAGAAACAAAATAAAAGACAGGTTTGTTCCAGCTTCTGAACAGCAGAGTAGCAAATTATATGGTCAGATAAACACTTAATCTAAAACCATTTGATTAAAAAAGAGAAACTGCTCAGGGAACAGATGGACTCATCAAGGAGCTGAAAGCTACTCTTGGGCTGCCTTACAAGCACCCCTATATTTGGGTTAACTAGTGAAAATGAGAATGTGAACATCCCAGATGAGACACTTCTTGAGCAACAGCATAGACTGACCAAGCTACTTCAGACAGGTAAGTGGTCTTGTCCAGATTCAGTGCCTGCTTTGCATCACAGACAGTCTCTCTTCATTCAGTGGATGCAGCAGTTGCTGTGTGTGCAGAAAAGTGGAAGTGGAAATCAAAGGAGTCCCTCCTGCACCAGGAATGTGAAAGATACCACTAGGAGACTTGGAGCTTTAGTGGAAAAAGCCCAGAGCTCCTACCTGGCCTCCAGCATGAGAAAGACTGGACAAGCCTGACTGACCTGCTACCTAAATCCCTCCCATTTATTAGTTAACTTTCAATTCCAATTGAAAATATGACCGTGGGCATACATTCTTGGCTGAGGTAAGTTTGTACAAATTTACATTGTTTGAAGATATGATTCACTTCCTTTAATCACAATATGCTCATTTATCCCATCAAGTATCTGGCATATATTTAGTATTCTGCCATTATCTTGGAAGTAGATTATCTTGATCTCTAGGCTTCCATGAGTGGGAGGAAGCGTGAAGACTGGATTGGCAGTTTAATGGAGAACTTCTCAGTGGGAAAACAGCTGAAATGAGACCTGGCTTTTATAAACAGAGACAGTGCTGGCTTTAAACATTCCCTGTGATTCCTCTTTGGAGGCTCCTCAGAACAGCACTCTCCTCTGCAAGGCAGCAAAGCAGGGGGGACAGCAGTGCTGCGTGGTGGCTGCTGTGTCTGCATCACCAGCAAAGCACAGGCACAGCAATACCTAACCCAGCAGCAGAGCAGCACAAAGTGTGAGGGTCCCAGTGCAGCACAGCACTGCAATGGAGCACTTTTCCTAGGAAATCTGCTGCTTTTACCCAAGGCCAGCTTCTCCAAAGAGCTGCTGTGCATCATTCAGACACACCAGCTCAGGTAGCAACAGGTCAGCCTTACTTCATGTGCCTGTGATGCACAGGGTGGATGTGCCCATGTCTTTTCCAGCTTTTAAAATGTCTGGGCTGCTAAAGAAGAGTTAAATATACTCCTACCTCCATAAAAATTGAGCACAGGGCCACACAATAACCCTGAGTAAAGTGTGGAGAGAGGAGATCTTTACATACATGAAGGGTATAGGAAATGATCCTGGGCCCTTTTGGGGTAGAAAAACAAAAAAACGTTTTACAAAATGTGAGAGTAAAGAAAAATGTTTGAGTTTTTATCTCTTTGTAAAGAAAATAATTGTCTTGGATTGAGCCCTTCCCTGGGAGTGTTTGCAAACCAAACATTACACAGCTGCCAAGTGCCTGAATACCAAAATGTGAAACTGACCTAAAATAAAAGCAAAAGTGATTGCTTTATTAGGATCCACACAGGAGACTACTCAGAGGCCTAGGTGCAGGGTGAGTAAAGAGCTCTAGGATGTGATTCATCTGCCATCTAAATGTGCACAATGCTGGGGCCTCCTGTAAAACCAACTGAATGACAGACACACTGTTAGGGGAAATCCATCTTATCCTAAAAATGGGCCAGATAAATCATGAAGTACTTTGATTAATTTGTCTATAGATGTCAAATACTGGCTGAGATTAATTCTTTCCCTGATCTTTAAGAATTCAGTCTGCTACATTATAGTGCTCTTTTCAGGCAAATTAAGCATTTTAAAGAACAGTAGAAGCAGAAGGAAGACTGGAACTGTTCTGTGGTATCTGTGCAGTGACACTGATTCCCTGGGTTTCTTGTACACCAAAAGATTTTACCAAAGCTGCCTCTGTCATATCCCACATGGCCTACAGACACATGCACTAGCTCGAGCTTAGTCTGATGAGGCTAATTAATCTTTGGGTGTGATCAAACATTTTTCCCTGTAGAAATTCAGTGTTTTGGAACTAGATTATCTCTGAGTAACTGGCAGCCAAGCAGATCACATCTAATTTTCATCAACTGCTGCCACCAGCTAGAGACAGCAGGCAGTCTAAGGGGTGGTGTGAGTGCTCACAGCATGCTAACAGTGCACCACTGCATCAGCAGAGTGCATTAGAGATATTTTGGAAAGCACTGTACAAAGCTTAAGTAGTAACTTCTCTCAGTATTCTCGGGAGCTATAGAATAAGAAACATTAATTCCATTTTGTGACTGAAGTTGACTTAGAGAGAACTGAGAAGATAAAGAGAGGTCTTACTTCTCCTTCCAAGATTGCCAGCCTAACTGTGTTAGGCCAGAATACAACAGTTTTTCCAACAAGATAAGCCTTTATTTCCTTGTGGAAAGTAATATGAGGTTTATACTTGCTAGAAGGGTTTCCTGGTACAGCAATACCAATTGAAGTTTTACTGGCAAATACTTCCTTGTGCTGATAAGGTTTGAATTACTCCAGAAACACATGTTCTTACAATATGATCTTATGTTTCCCCATTCTACTTCACTGCTCCTCATAGACATATCCTATTGCATTCCAAATCCTGCTCCTACCATATTGTGCACACCTGTGTGTGTCTGTGTGCAGGCACAGTTCTGTCATCCCCCATTTCTCAGGCTAAAATTGCCCTGAACTGCACTGCAAGTTATCAGACATCTAAACTAGGACCTAAAGTATATCTCCCATGCCCATCTGAGTGAGGTTTGCATCGAGGGCTGCAAACCTGAAAGTTACTGCCTGTGTTTGTTAGAGTGAATCAACAAATCAACAGGTTGCTCTGCACGTCTCTGACTGACCTCAGATACAAGGTCAGTCACACCAGACGCTGCTTAATCAGCTGGCTTTGCTCAGAAATGTGATAAGGGAGGGCAAGGCTGGGAGACACAGCTCCCATTGGCAGTCTCTGACAGCTCCCTTTTATTGCAAAGCAAATGGTGAGGAAGATTATAGGTGAGAAACTTGCTCACCCACCCACAGGCTGACTTTATTTCTGCACGTCATTTATTTGTGTAATGGCATTGCACAGTTGCTCCAGCTGTATGTACAGCAACATCCTTTAAAACAGATAGATCATTCAGGTCTGATGTAACCTGAGCTTAGCAGAGCTTAACTACCCTCTGCAGTTCTGCATTGTAGCTGGTATCCTCAGAGCTCTCCAGTGTCAACTGCTTTCTAGGTGCCTCCATGCTCTATTTAGGGGCTAGTTTGACCTTCTCAAAATTGCTACTAGCTACTCAGCAGGTGATCACTTGGGATTTGGGGCCAGGATTTGAAGGCTCTGCCCCACCTGAAGTGGTCCCACTTGGAGCAACTATTTAACATTCACAGGAATGGATCCTAAACACCAGTTTCCCACAACCCCCATACAAGTGAGCAACAGACTGAACCACTCACAAACATTTAACAAAGGAGACTGAGAAAGACCAACTTGCATTTAGCCTGGGGCTTTTACTATCATACAGATTTAAACCCTTTGATTTTAGACACAGAGAAATATGAACATACATTGCTTTACTCTAAATTACTTCCCTAGCCATTTAGCTGCTGGCTGTTTTAAGGTGCCTCTGTTGGGTTTATACAAACAGAAAAGTTGCAGGTAGGTGTTTGCCAAAGAAATTGTGGCTGAATTCTGTGTGGAAATGCCAGTCAGCTACTTCTGTATGAATCCTTTGCTGTTTTCACTTCTGCTTGCTTTGCAACCTCATATGAACAAGACAAGAAATGTGTCTAAGTATTGTCATAATTGCATGGGAAACATGTTTACATTATTAGGGCTAGGACTTGTACCACAGTGGAGCTCTATCTAACACTGAGATGTTCTTACAGTGCCTGAGAACCAACAAGCATCTAAACTCATGAAAGCTAACTCGGTGACACCTGTAATAGTAATTCTTCACACCACTGGCTACTGCTATCCAAACTGGATATCCTTTTGCTTCTTACTGTAGTAATTCCTTAAGGACTAAATCCACATAAAGATTTACACATGTAGTGATTCATGAAGCAAGAGAGAGGATAGCTAATAGTTCTGTACCTCACAGCCAAGTTAATAATTTATGAGCAGTGAAACAGCTTTGAGAGTGGCTGAAATGGCCTGCCCATGAACCTTAAGTGGGTGGCAATCATGTCATACTGCTGGCCTGCCCTACCTGAGTCAGACTAAAGACTTGAAAATTGAGCCCTCCTTCCTAGATACTAGTCCCAAGCATTTAATTCCATTGTCTTTCAAGAAAAAGCAATGGCTTTACACCTAGCATTTGGACCTAGTCCAGACAAAAGTACTTCACTATGATTATAAGTGGGAGTCACTTTTATTTTTGTTTGTTTGGTTTTTTTGTTTGTTTGTTTGTTTTGTTTTGTTTTTTGTTTTACTGGCTTGGTTAACTCCTTCAATTATTTTCTGGATTCAGTGAATTCCTCTGTTAGCTACTCCATGCATAGCAGGGAATATTGTACTGTTGTTCTGAGAATTAGAGGTAGTATAGGGGTGATGCAAGATAGAGTGGTAAATATCCTTGTTTGTGAAATCATGAAGAAATTCTGGGACAGGTTCTAAACTTCAAAAGTTTTAGTCCATAGTCATAACAAGAACATTGTGCAGTACACTCTCTTGTGGCTACTAGCTGTCATTCATTTTATGTCACATCAAAAGATATCCTCAGATTCAATCTTTGTGCCTTCAATGCATTGCTCACTGAAACATTTTGTTCCGAACTCCAAAGGCAACACTGTCATGGAACAAATAGCAATAACATCCAGAGCTGCTGGGTCTCAAGAGAATCCATGGGGAGAACTATTTTGGGCTCAGTTCCTGGGGTCACTCATTGCCGCCTGGCACTTCTGGATAACTACAGCTAGCATCCTCTCAGAAGGAAGACAAACTTGTGTGAAGCCATCACAATCTTACTCCAGGATTTTCCTGAAGATCTGAAGTGTTGCCATTCCTTCAAATTGCCCACATGCCAAAGGAGCTTGGAGCATGGCTGCAGCTGACAACAAAAGCTTCAGCTTTCCAATACATTACAACCAACCTGAAAGCAAGCCAACCTTGTCTGCATCCCCTGACTCCCCTCAAGGTAAAGACCAGCAGACAAGAATTGGGGCAGGTATTGGGGAGATCTCAGCACTCCTCAGAGCTGGGATCCTATAGTTAACATCATTGAGAGAGGAGAGAGGGAGCAGGAAAAGTAGATCTTACAAACCCTCTGCTCCTGCCCCTTCTCTTTGCATTCCATGCAGTCCTGGCCCCAGCACAGTAGAGAAGACTCTGCCATACATACCTGGCACAGGAGAAGGGTTTGAGCACACAAGGAAAATACAAGAGGAGCAGAGCTCAGTTTGCCTCTGGAGTTCTGAGGAAACTAATGTAGGATCAGAGCTGGTTAGAGCATGGTGCTAGTAATGCCAAGGTTGCAAGTTCAATCCCACTGTGAGCTATTTACTTAAGAGTAGGACTGGATGGATCTTGTGGGTCTCTTCTAATTCAGAATATGATGTGATTCAAAATTAAGAATATTGACCAGAAAAAATGATGAGAAAGAAATGGTTTATGAAGAAGAAACCATGACATATTGTTTTAGGGAAAGCTGGGAATGCGGTGAGAGCCATGTGGGGAACATACAGTAGGAATTAACATGACCGTAATATAATTTGCAATTCTAGCAGCACTTTCACACAAACACACAGAGACAATGTTGTGCACTGCAGTAACAGTACAAAATTCAAAGGGCAGAGACAGAAAAGTATGACCCAGCATTTTTGAAATCCTTGGACTAAAAGGTGCTGTAAGACTTCAAAAGTCCTCTCATCCAAATGTTGCCAATGCTTCAGACTCCTTATTAAGTACATCTGAGATGTGGCTTTATTTTGGGGCACTCATTGATTACTAAGGAGCAATTCTCCCTTATTTTAAAGCTCATAACTAATTAAACTCCTCATTGTGCTTTGTATAAAACCAAGAAACCAGGCACTTTTTATGATACTTTCAGTACAGCATACAGTCATCCATCCTACTTTCCCTCTAGGAATATATTTTTCTGTACTATACTTCACAAAATTTGCATTTTTACATTTTAACCAAAGCTTAATGAACAGATTTAAACCTGTGTTTGGAAGGCACCCTGTTTATCAGTTTGAGGTGCAGAGGATGATTAGTGCCACAACAGTGTTCTAACTTAGCAGATCCAAAAGAGTAGTGGGAAGAGCAATTAGCAACATTAACCTGGAGAATTGAAATGTTTTAAAAACAGCCTTGAAACTCCAACCTGTAATAGAATTACATGTCAAATTACAGCACTTGTAGTACAATCATGACTTTTTGATCAGTAGTTATCCAAATTAGGTTACTTCTAATTTTTATTATTTATATGGAAAGTTCCTTCAATGACCTTTTCTCATTTACCAGAGGCAGCTGGGCAAATGCTGCCTTGCTGGATTTCTCCTTGCCTCAATTAGTCCTTCCTTTTTGATCCCATCCTTATTGTGTGTCTTCTTGTTCAATTTGCACACCTGTGTCTTCTTCAGTTTTGCCTCTGGGGCAGGTTTGTACACCCATAAATTTATACATTGGGCCTTCCTATTCACTCAGATACATGGATGTCTGAAGCATTTCCATACTCACTAACTAAATACAGTTGGATTCATATATTTAAGGCATAGCTTTTAAAGGCATTAAGAAAAAAAAGTTTGAACCTAATCAAATTTGATAACCAGGTTCCTTAGGAATGAGTAATAAACTCCACAGCCTTCTCTCCTCAACGTTTTCTTTCCTGTTATTTTCCTTCCCTTTCTGTTTTAATCTGTTATAGCTTTATTTGGTAAGCATGCTCTTATTTTCATTTAGAGATTTTGGAAACTTGTATTACTCGAGAACTAAATCTTATGTTCCAGTGAGTTTAACTCAGTACAAGTGAAGGTTACATATTACCATATTAATTAAAACATTTTCAAAGCCTCTCTAATTTACACTGAATTGCTTCTGCCTCAAGAGGTAGCTCTAGACTCAAGCACTATAGATCTATCAATTTTCTAAGAGGAATGTTTTCTTGTACAAGTTCCCTTAAAAATAAAGGTACTTTAGCTCAAAATTTGAAAGGAAATAAAAGTTTTGAAGACCACATCTTCACTTATATTATCCTAAACAATTTAAGAATATGATAATCCATGTTGTTGCTGTCTCCTCCAACAGTGACAGCTTTTCAGTGGCTCTTACTGCAACACACATTGACTTAAGAGGTATAAGAGGTCCTCTCTTCCTGTTTAGTCCTAGCTTAAATATTTATCATCTTCCCTCTAAAAAACCTCTCCCTAAACATCCAGTTAAATATCAGGTCTAAAGATTTTTCAGGGCATAGATATTGTTCCGTTGTAATCACCCATCTTTCTGAGAAACCTCTGAATCTTTGCCCAGGACCAGACAGTGTGACAGCTGCCCAGATGTTTAGACCCAACTCTATTTCAACTGTAAGTTTCCACATACTTCTTTCACTTTACAGATATATATAGATATTAAAAAAAAAAAAAAAAAAAAAAAAAAAAGAAGGAAGAAGAAGAAAGAGAACGAGGAGAAGCAGAAGAAGAAGCAGAAGTAGCAGAAAAAGCAGAAGAAACAGAAGCAGCAGCAGAAGAAGCAGAAAAAGAAGTAGAAGCAGAGGAAGAGGAGGAAAAGGAGGAAGAAACCTTCTAAGACCAAAAAGGCGCTCAGAGGCAATCACAAAAATTATTTGCCCTGATGACACCTAACCCACAGCCAGGACCACTAGAAGGGGACACTATCAAGCACACAGTTCCCTAGGCCATGGCATTACAGTGCAGAAAAAGACCATTTGTTTATTTATTTACAAGGATGACAAGCTTAGAAGTACATTAAAATTTTGCCCTAATTCAATTGATAAGTAGCCACCTGTACCAATGTAAGCCTCTACTTTAGGAAAGGTAAACCAAAATGAGGTTTGTCTTACCTGAAGTGTGTCAGAGATGAAGCACCAAACCCTCCTTCTGGAACTTGCAGACAGATAACACTGACAGGAGACTATATCAACCTGAAAAGCTGAACATCATTGCATATTTTTGGAAGAGTACAATGGTATCTAACATATTGATGAGACACCTTCCCTCTCCCCAAATAATTGTACTTGCTCCATACCACCCTTCTTATAAAGTGCATTTATGGCTGTGAGATAAAAAATTAATTAGCACCTACAAAATTGCAGGAAGGTCTAGCAGGCCTGCTGTCAGTACAAGCTGGATGTTAATGGAGACAGTCTGGAGAGAGGGGAAGGCTGTGTACAGCAGACTAGTAGGAGAAGGATGATTTGAACTTATAATGCATGATCATGAATGGTTGTGGTTGGGAGGGATCTCTGGACATCACCTGGTCAAACTCCCCTGCTCCAGTAGGGTCACCTAGAGACGGCTTTTGAAGATCTCTGAGGATGGAGACTATCACCTCTCCAGAGGATATGTGCCAGGCCATTCCCCTGTTGAAAAAGTGTTTCCTGGTGTTTTAGTTTGTGCCCATTGCCTCTTTCCCTGTCACAGGGCACCACTGAAAAAGAGCCTCACTCCATCCTTTTCACTCCTTCCCTGCAGATGTTTAGATACATTGATGACATCCCCCTGAACCTCCTCTGGGCTAACAGATTTCAGTTCTAAACTGACCTGGGATATATTTGTAAGACAAAATAGATCAGCCACACATTGCAAGACAAATAACATCCTGGAGTTCTTCTGAAGCCATAGACCATCATGGGAAAAGAGCCTCCTTGTTCTAGTCTAGGGATCTCAAAATATTGTAGTCTACTAGACAAAAACTGTGCAGTTCTGAGCAGTCTGTACTACAGTGCTGTGACATCCTGTTACAGATTTCTGGGCACATCTCTCCCCAAGGGGTAAACATCTCTGCTGGCTAGTGGAAAGAGCCAGTGTAAGAAACACTGAGGCTGAAGCCAGAACTTGTCCTTGAAGCAGGGGAGATAGCACCCTCTATTTTCTTGCTTCAAGGGATTGATTTCCTGGGAAACTGTATAAAGGTCAGAAGCACATTATGCTCAATGTGGTTGTGAAAAAGCCTCTGGAGATTGATGTTACATAAATATTTACAACTAACACTACTAACCAAACCTGCTTCCAACCTCTGCTCTTCCCAAGGAGGAAAGCAGGATAATAAGGAAAAATTGACTTGTGGAAAATAATAGCAGTGAGAGTCTAATTTGAAATTACTGATGAAAACTGCATACTTACCTCAGAAAGAGACAAAAAAACTCCAAAAAACAATCAAGGAGCATCTGTAATTTTCCAGTGCAGACTACAGAAGACTGCAAGTCAGCTGTGACAAGAATGATAACAGGAACATGCTTTTGTTTTCTTTATCTTACCCTCGAGAAGATAACCTTTCATATTTCAGTATAGTAGACACATTGACGATGATGTTTTTGTGATGTTGCAAAACTGCACTTTCTTCTCAGCCCTCTGGGAACCAATTCATTCATATCATTTAACCACAACACAGCTTTATGAACAATGGAAACACCAGAGGCACAGCGCTTTGTGGGGACTCAGATATACTAATATCTACTGTCCACATCAAAAGCTAGATGAGATGAATTGTCAAAAAAAGGATATTCATAAGAGACAACATGCTAACATAGTGTCAGAGAACCCAGTCAGAGATGCTGACTCATTTATTCCTAAAATTTTTGGCGATCCAAGCAAGCACTTGTAGCTCTGGAGGTCCGTGTGGCTTGCCAGCAGCTCTGATGTGTCTCCCATAAAATATGGGATATCAGACTGTGGGTGGCAGAGCTCTGCTGATGGTGAGCAGCTGGGCAGCAGGGCTGCAGAAGGAAGTGACTCAGAAAGGACAGCTGGGGCAGATAATGAGGCATCTTGAGACCCAGCCACATGCCTAAGTCTGTGGCTGAACCCTGATATACAGTGGAAGTACCAAGATCTGCTAAAGGTTTTTTTCCTTTTTTTTCCCCCCTCAAGACTATTCCTTGAGTTCCTCTCCCCTTCCCTCTCAGAAATGTACATTAGCTGCCCAAAGACATGTAACTGCTCTTCAGTGGGACCAGGCTGCCTAAACTTCTAAGGCACTTTTGAAGACCCCATCCACAGTCTAAAAATACATGGGAACATTAATAAAATGAGATTAATACAATAGATATTGAAACTTAAAAGAAGAAACTCTTCTCAACTCTTCTATAAGCCTTCTCATCAAAGAGCAGAGTTGGTAGAAGTCCACAGAGTCTGTGACATTTCAAGAAAAGTTGAAACAGATTAACATAGCCATTCTTGTGTTTTGACAGCAGAAACTCCTACTATCTCCTGGGCATCCAGATTTTATAAAATACCTTTACTTACTTAGTTTTGCATGGGAAAAAGGATGCAAAGGATGTGCATTAAAGGGTATCACATTTTGTGAAGTGGAATTGTAATTTACTCTTGTTTAAAGAAATACACTTTGTTCTTCACATAGGCCAGTAAAACCTACATTGTGTATCCATCAGTGAAAATAAGCAAGATGAAACATGGAACAGAAAAGTTTATGCTAAAGGCTGTTAAAGAAATTACCCAATGTTTGAAAATTTGAAATGCATTTATTTTGCATCAGTACTATCTAAGAGGTCCCCTGCTTTCCTTCCTGATCTCTGCTGCCCCTTCAAATGGTATTTGAGAGAACATTTATTGCTGTGCAATCAGAAAAAGGTCAACAGACAATTTCATTCAGCTGATCCCTTTGCTGCATTTTTTCCTGTAATTAGTTCCACCAGATATCAACACTCAGACTGGCCTCTTCTGGAAACATTTCTTTCACTGTCTGTGTTTCAGAACTTCTGTTTCTGAAGCCCACACACTTTTCACTCACTCCACTTCTGTGAATACAGCTATGGATATTTCTAATTCCTCCGTCCCATACTCCAACAGACTCTGCTTTCAGTCTTTTCTCTAACAACCCCACGGAGTCTTGGTTCATGGCAAAAGCTGAAGGCTAAACCAAATGCTTCATTCTGGTTTGCTGCCAGGGTGAAGTTTTCAAAGTTAATGCTTAGGATGCAAATAGCACAACAGGAACAACAAAATGAGAAGAACAGGTAATGGAACACAAACAGCACCAGGAGTTAGACTCTGTTGCACCTTTATAAATGGCATGATAGATCAAAAAGTTTTTGAGAATTTAGTGGAACCAAAAAGACCCAACCAAGTTCTGTTTCATGACTGACACAAAGGCCAGAGAAGCATGTCTGGCATTCCGCAGATCAAAGACAGTTGTGATTATATATATATAAGATGTTAGATAGATCAGGTACATTAATCATTCGTGACATGAGAAGTTCATCACAATAGCATCTCTTGATCACAGCTGAAGAAAATTCAGTCTTTCTAGATTGAAGTAGCCCTTGTTAATATTGAAGATAGGAAAATGTTGGCTTCACTGATTCTTAAAATTGCCTCTAGTCTTCCTTTTCTGACTGCCAAGTTGTGGTAAAATACAAATCTGTCTGAATGAAGTCTCACATTTAGCTGATGACATTTGGTCTGCAAAATACTTTACAGGATGAACCCACATACATTCTGAAGTAAGGAATAGCCTACTAATAGCTGACTATAACAGTATTTCTGTTAGTAGACCTCTGATGTAGAAATTACTTCTTAAAAAATGGAATGATCTGTTTCTACCAGGCACCTCTACAATCTCTTCCTCATTGCCATTCCCATATGAAAGATCAGAGAGCAAAACCTTGTTACTACCTTTCACAAGCACAAGTGTATAGGTGATGGTGCACATTCACCATGACAGCCAGATAGCTTTAAACAGTGCTTTCCATTTCTTTAGACAATATGCTATTTGTCCCCTGCATTAAATAGCACTTGCTTTTATGGCTGTGGCATTTGCAAAGTGCCATATGTATAACTAGAGGCTGCAATAATCATGCAAAGAAATGGACAACAGCTAGTGGTGCTCAGGGATGTCAAAGATCACCTCATAGATTGAGGTGAGAGGGCAGGTAATATTTCCATAAATCTACTTCTGGCTAAGAGTCCTTATGGTAATACTTGGTGGTACTGCAAATGAAACATTCTGTCATTGCTCAATTCAGAATAAAAGCATTTCAAACTCAATAAGCAAACTGTCACCCCATTCACAGGTCAGGGCAGCTCCACTTACACATTTCTAAATGGTTAATCTCTGGTGGCACTAAAACCTACAGGACACTGAGGATGTTTTTCTTCCCTGGAGGGCTTCTGTAGGAGCTGTGTAAGAATGACATTCAACTGGTGCTTTCGTTTTTGTCTTTGTCAGTGCAGATCTCCACATTTTGAAGTCCAGTCATATTGTTTTTGTTACCATCCATTAAGTCTTCTGCCATCACCGTGCTCTTCTTGCTGCATTGACAGAAGTCACTGGAGGTCTCAAGAATGTTGATGCAAAATCTGATAACCAGTGCTAGCCAGGCCATCCCAAAGAGGATCCACAGAGAGATTACATTCTTGTACCAGCTTGGATAGGTGCGATCTGGGTTCATCCCTACAACAGAATCACCCAAAACATTTCTACATTGGATCAAGAGTGCCTCAAAGGAGACATTACATGTAAAGCAAAGACAGTTGAAATATCACTGAATATTAGTGATTTCTTCATAAAAAACAAGTACACCATCCACTTTGCATTGTGAACAGATGTTGTGAGTATGTTTCATGATGTGTCAGCAACAGCCTAGTACTCCTCAGGAATTATAAACATCACCCATAAAGAAAAATAAATCTGAAATTATACATCCATGTCAAAGTGAAATTATTCTCATTCAATCACACAGTTTAGTTTCTCTGCTTATCACTCAGCACCACAATATTCTATGAGCATGTAACAGGGGTGCCTGCAGGCAGAGAGGTAAGCATGTTTTATGTACCACTGTATGTATCTTGTTAAACCAGATATAAGCAAGAGAGTCTCTGAGAGCAGAAGAGAGGTCTGAGTAGTCCTAAAACCTCCAAGAACAACCAAACCTTGAAAGACAGGTTTGAAATTATCACCAGCCTTCATGGCCACAGAGGCACTCTCTTTAGGTTCATGGACAGCTTGTTGTCCATCAGGACTGCCAGGTCCTTTTTTGCAGAGATGCTTCCCAGCAGGTCAGTTACTCCTCCCAGTTCTGTATATCACACTAGTGGGGAAACAGCATGATGGTCACTTGAACCTTATTTTTGAGGTGTAAATCACTCATACAGGATTGTAAGGCAAAATACCACAACTGACATATTAAATCATTCCCATACCAAACCTAGTGGATCCATGTCAGTATTCCAGTTACAAATATATTACACAGGTGGAGATACACCTGGAAGAGGAAGGAACACCAAATGCCTTACCAGAAAGTGAGAGAAGTAAAGCTGCTGTTGCACAGAGCTCAGCATCATCTGTAAAACCAGTATAGGAAAATGCTGAGCTGACCCAGCTTCTGTCAAGCTCCATCTAGCTACCCACATCCAAGCTAACTTTATTCCTAACTTATTTACATGTGCCAAACACAAACTCTGATCACAACTTTGTTTGCCTGTGCATTACAGAAAAATCCTAAAGTAACTGCCACTAAGTTGTCTAAGCATCAAACAAGTGCTTAGAAAGAAAAAAAAAATAGCAAATCCATAAAAGGATGTTTTAGTCTTTCCGTCTCTCAGGAATCCAAGGGTGCATGTGTTTCTATAATCAATTTGCTTTTAATGAGAAAGTCTTTATCACAAAGGTGTGTCCTGCATTTCAGCAAATGCAGTGGGTGTGGATCCAGTCCCATTTCCTGTGGTAAAGGGTTTTGGCATCCAAAACTAGGTAGTGCCCGGTGCCTGACAGTCTATACCTAAGTGACTTAAGGTGCCTTTTAGAAAGCAGTTTTCTAGGGTTTTGACAGAAGAAACACTCCCTGTATGTTAATGATGATGCAGAGTGGCATCTGCTTAAAACTAATGGCTGCTAATGCCCTGGAGTGTGATATGTGTGCCCTCAGCAGCTACTGTGATTAAACCACAGCCCTCCTGCCTAGTGCTGTAGTCATTCAAGGGACAGGCCACTTTAATGCCACTTACTGAATGGGAAACAGTGTCTTTGTTCTTCCACAGGTGGCACTGCTATGGGAGAAATAATTGATTTTCCAACCTGTCAAATGCCCACCACAGCATACTGATCATCAGGTCTGGGAATTGCTACTGCTGCCAGACTACCAAGTGGGGAGTTTTGTATATCATGGATTTGCTGCTCAGTAGGTGAAAGCCATGAAATGAGAACTACTCACCAATCACATAGTCTCCAAACCCTATAGTGCTGAGGGTAATGAAGGAATAGTAGAAGCCTTCTTCATAAGACCAGCCTTCTTTGTCAGAGAACAACAGGGGAGGTAGCAGGAGGAACAATAACAAGCCAGTTACCAGTGCACAGGTCTTCATCAGGAAGGAAGCTTTATTCTAGTAAAACAGGAAGGAAAAAAAGAAAAAGATTATCACAAGAAGTGCAGCAAGGAAAGTTTAGTTTGGTTTCCAGATGGAGATGATGATATGATGATGGACTCCACAAAAGCCTACAGACATTCACTGAATTCCACTATAATAAATGATGTGTCTGTCCCACACGAGTGCTGGTTTTAGCTGGGATGGTTAATTTCCTCACAGTAGTTACTAGGGGGTTATGCTGTAAATTTGTGTTGAAAACAGCTTTGTTAATACAGAGGTGTTTTATTGCTGCTGAGTAGTGCCTGCAGAGTGTGAAGGGTTTTTCTGCTTCTCATCCCACGCCACCAGTGAGTAGGCTGGGGGTACACAGGAATTTGGGAGGGAACAGAGTCAGGACAGCTGAGCCCAAGTGACCAAAGGGATAGTCCATACCATATAGCATCATGCTTGGCATATAGACCTGGGGGAAGAAGGAAGCAGGGAATGCTCAGAGTGATGGAGTTTGTCTTCCCAAGTAAGTGTTTTGTGTGATGGAGTCCTGCTTTCTTGGTAATAGCTGAACACCTGCCTGCTGATGGAAAATGGTGAACAAATTCCTTTGTTTTGCTTGTGTGCACAACTTTCGTTTTATCTATTAAACTGTCTTTACCTCAACCCATGAATTTTTTATTCTTCTCTCTTCCCCATCCTACTGGGAAGGGGTGAGTAACTGTGTGGTGCTTAGATGCCAGCTGAGGTTAAACTCTGATACCAAGACAACACAAACTGGGCATCACTTTCATAAGTCCTAAATTCATGCCAGTTTAAAGCCTGCTCCACAAATATTTCCATGTAACTTATACATGCAATTCTCAGTAAACTGATGATAAACAGACCAGATAATCTAGGACTGTGCATTGCTCACATGCTTTATAATTTCTGTTGCTATAGGGGAAGTCATTCATCACAGAATTTCCTTCAATTAATAAACAACCTTATCTAACACCTCATAGGGCTGTCATAAACTAAATTTATTTGCTTCCAGTTATTCCTGAGTATTATTGCCTTTTTGGTCAAATAGTCAGCTAGGCTATCCTTGTTAGTCATAGGATCTCAAATACCAGACAATGCCCTCTTGTCTTTTTTTTCTTTGAGTTATGCCTGTCCATACTGCTTACCTGCCAGTGCAACACCTGCTCTAGGCGGCGGGCACAATGCTGAACCCCAAGCAGCATCAGCTGCCCAATTTCATTCAGGAGTATAAGGTTCAAGGGGATCCCAAAAAGTGCAAACACGATGCAGAAGATTCGACCAACTGCAGTGCTGGGGCTCAGGTTCCCATAGCCTAGAGAGGAGAGGAATAAAACATTAAATCCAAAATATTCTCTGCTTACCCCTTCCCCCTGAAGAGATGAATCTCCATCATCTACAGAAGTTAGGTGAGAAGGTCAGTGCTCCAAAAGGACCTTTGTTATAAATAACTGTAAGTTACATTCATTGTTTGTCATATCCTATTTGTGGGCTAGAAAACAACATTTCTTTCCCTGCCAATTTTACTTAGTTCCTTTTCCATTTACCAGTGTATTTCCTCTCCTCTACCCACTGCTCTGGCTAGGATCTGACGTAAATGCAAACCTTCCGTTTGGTTTAATTTTTGTAAGCATTGTTGGCATGGGCTTTACTGGTAAATGATCCTGCATGGCTGTCAGATGGTCTCTGAATCACAACAATAGTGTTTTAATTATAACAACCACCCTCTTCTACCTTTGTCCCACAAGACTAGTGAACTTAACACTGCCTCCTTATACTCTTTTGCACCACAAGTACCAAATACACCTTAAATTGTCAAAATTATTGTCTAAAGTCAATATACCCAGAGAAATTATACTTAAACTGTGTAAAATACTTCAATTTCAGACCTAAAGAAAATAAAACAGTGTTTAAAAATCTGCCTCTTTCTTCTAGTCATAGGAAGTGATCTAATAAAAGGTCCTGCCTTGCAATCACAGCCTTGCTTGTATCCCCAGCGATTCAAAATCACTTGTCTTCATTTCCCACATTTTGTTTTTAAAATGTCCCATAAATTTGAAGACTTACACTTTTAATTTCCAGTGTTTTTTACCACAAGCAAGTCAAATTTAACTAGGGAATATTTCACAGGATGCTTTCAAAGAGAGAACTAGCAGACCACAAGCATTTCAAGAGTGCCATAGCCAGTCAGAGACCTATGGCCTTGACTACATTCCAAAATCACCTCTGCTCATTAGAGATTGGTGTATGCCCACACAGGAGATTATCTTTTCAGCACAAATAGCGTTATCCTCTCCCAGCACCGCCCAGCCATTGGCACAGTGAGCACAGAGGTGCTCCCTCCACTGCTGCCTTGCTTTTGGGTGCTGCTTGCCCCAGGCAAGTGAGCAGTGCCCAGCAGGGAGAGGCCCCAGGGCTGGGCTCTGTATCCCAGATAAGTGAGAGTGCAAACATCTGTGGTTAACTGGAGAGTCTCATTTCTTCACTAACCACTGTCACATGCCAGCTGCAACTAGCCACTGACCCACAACATAGAAATGTGTGCAGCTGTGAGCTGAGATATCTCCACAGTCTGTGCCAAGTTTTTGCTAACAAAAAATCTCCCACCATGGACAACTCTGCAGTTAGTTGTGCATGTGTGTCAGCAAACTACACCCAGAAAAAGGTCTGGGGGCAAACTATTCCTAAGTATGTACCCCCATAAATCCCAGATTTTATTCTATGGAGGAAATTCAATAATTTTAGGCACACAATATACCTCCAGTGGAGCTCCAGGAGCCTGTCCCTGGGAACAGGGAGGGCATCCCCCAGAAAGAATGGGATGCTGTGATGTAACTAGATGTTTTGAAACACAGTCAAACAGAAGGGGGTAAATTAAGACTTCATGCCAGTGCTGCTACTCCTTTGCTTGTGAGCAGCTTTGGAATGTTAATGTAAATCACTTTTCCCCAGTGATTGCTAATTTCTACCATCTTTCACCATTTCTAGACTAACAGGTGTGGTAAATGAGACATGTAGGCAAGTACATCTGGTAGATAATCCCTTCTAAGTGAATTATAGAAAGAGGTGTCTGGTGTGATGCATTTCACACTAGCTGTGACACTTCAGTGGATTATTTCCAATTTTTCTCTTATGGGACTAGGGTGTTTTGTGGCCTGACCTGGCCCAGGAGAAAGTGCTGGGGGGCATTTACTGTAGGCTGGAAATGACACACATTTACGGCCAGTTATTCCCAAGGTGGTTTCCTGCCAATCCTTTCCCTTTGTTTTCCTTCTATATCAAGTTTTAAAAGACTGTGCAATGTCTTAGGCAGCTCTTTTAACCATAAATTTCTAAGTTTCTCCACAGAAAAACATAAAAGAAGAAAGGTCCATGGTCTCTGGTCAGTGTGTGAAGCACAGAAGTCATCAGAATTTTTGGGATGTCACACAGTGCTGGATGGCAGAGCCCCTACACTTAACTTGAATATTACATTTATTTTAGAATGGCAAATTGAGTGATAGAGGAAGGTCTAATGTGCACAATAAACCCAGCCCTCCAAACAACAGACCTGCTTTGCATTTGATTTCTCTGGCTCCCTTTTCCCTTGGACTCAGCAGCACGAGACAATTTTTGAAGACTTGGTACACAGTTGCTATCCATACACATGCCAAAAAGCCATGTCCCACCAGCTATTTATACAGTATACAAAGTATAATCAAATAGCATAGCAGACTTTACATTATGCAAAATGGCCAGAAATTTACTCCTGTCTGGTTACATTCACTTGTCTTTGCACTAGACAAAGAGATGCCAACCTAATTGTATATAAACCTCAACTGCTATAAAAATCAAGCAGGAATGGGAAAATAAGACTTTCCCTCTTCAGTATTAATTGGTGCCTTAAACCATTGTGAGCTATATATCAGAAGATCTGAACCAGATTCAGAAACTAAAACTACACAGCCAGTTGTGTCACATCCCTCACAAGCTGGCTGCTGGGATGTCTCCTGGTACATGTCTGAGCAAAGAGACTCTGAGAAATTACCATTAAAATCTGCAGAAACAAAGTGTAAGTGCTTCCACTGAGGCAGCTGGATTAAGTGCATGTATAGCTCCTCTTGTTTTGAATCAGGTGTAATGGAAGTTAAGCTTCTTTGGAGGAAACAAAACAAGAGTGGTTTTATTTCTAAACACACATAACCACGTGCTTTAACTCATGTGCTTCTGTTACATTTATAAAGTAATTCAGGATTTTTTCCCTGCTTTCTCATTACATTCCTGCCCATAAGGGATTCAGAAGCTCTGTAGACTTGTTAAGGAGATGAGACTTCTTGGTAAAAGATCTTTTCATTCACAAGACATTACTTGCAATGCCCTCTGTTAACTGAGGCAGCTGCAACTTCCTGCTACCCACAATGAGAGGTTTGTTCTCACTGCCCAGATATAAAAGTATTTTCATCAAAAAGTGCTTAGAACAAAAAGTGTCTACCATAGGCTGAAAAACATCTGAAGATTTACCAAAAAATTTCATCTGCAGAAAAAATCCCAGAGTTAACATAAAACTAAATCTCCCCCAAAAATGTGTTTGAGTGCTAAAACCACTGATAAAGCTACTGGTTAGAGAAGCAATTCTTCTTGTTTTATTTAATTTTTTCTCCTACCTGAAGGCATACAAGTCATCACTTCCTACAGACATGGTCTAATCCCAAATTTACAGATTGCTCTTGTTGACAGTATTTTGCTTTGAAAACCAGTAATTCATCTAAGCCTGAGGGCCAGGTATTCACTGTGCAGTTCACTGAATTACTGCACAGAATTACTTTATTTTGTGTTATACATTTAAATACTCAAAAACCTCTCTGCTTGGAAGTTGGGGTGATGTTCAGTAAGCCACATTCCTATTTTCCCAGGCATGAGAGGAAATTAAGTCCTTAAGCCATCCAGCTCCTCCCACCACTAGCTCCTCCTTTAACACTTTCTAGGCAACCTAAACTTCTCTTTCTCTTGTGGTCTTTACAAGTGATCTGGATGTTTCAATCCAGGAGAAACGAAAGGTTATTTTCATGAAAAGTTCAAATGTTTTGTTGAAAAAAATATGTAAATTCACTCTAGATGGGAAAGACTTTGTATAATTCAAAGTGGAAAAAGCCACAAACACACCTACTGATCACTCACACAGCCCCATGGTAATGTTTGTTTGGTTCCTGAAAAGTGAGGATGGTCCCAGCTTAGCTGGAGAGAGACCCTGACAGAGTGCTCATTAGCTTGCTTTGAGCTCATAGCTGACTGCTTTAAGCACTGGAGACCTCCTAAGGTAGCAGGAAGCCTGAATTATCCTATGATCTTACAAGTATTAGAATTTTCAAAGGTCATTTGGTGCCACCTACACTCACCTGAGGATCAGCAAGTCAGAGATTCCTATCCTCCCACATACTTCAAATGTCTCCATGACTATTTAAAACATTAACATGCTTGGCTTTTCAACCTCCTTGTGAGATTTCACATTATACCCACCGAGTCTGCCCTAAGTTCAAGAACACTTATCAGCTGGACACAGCTAAGGACACTTGTCATGGGGAATCACAGTTAATCCCAATTCATCCATCCAGGGAGGATGCTACAGGCATGGAGCCTGTACATTTAGGGCAGAAACAGGACACAAACCCAAGCAGCCACACTGTTTGCATTGGCTTCTCAATTTTATGATTAGGACAAACCAAAAATTTGAAGAATTTGATTTTAAAGCTAGTGGCAGCAGAATCTCAGGAACTGTGTCTTAGATGGGGAAGCTCACTGGGACCCTGGCAGATTGAACCAGGAAAGTTATTAACAGTTTTAGCCCTCTGGAGTTCCAGATGGGAGTAAAATTTGGTTGCACATTCCTTCAGTGAGTGAAAAAAAGTGCTTCAGATGAGTACTGCAGTCTTTGAGTCATGCTGTGCATACACTGAAAGCTGTACAGTGGGCTTAGTCTCAGCTGGGTAAGAAGGCATGCAGTCAGGAAAGCAGACCACACTTCCAGTGCTCAGGAGATAGCTCAGAGGATGCTGCTGTGAGTGGCTGTCCCCAAACCCACCAGTGATCTCCCATGGACCACTGTGCCACATCCTACTTGGCCAACCCTGCAGAGAGGCTTTGCCAGTTGTCACAGGGCAGGGAAAGTTCTGTTAGCTGTGCCACCAGAAAATGGTAATACAGCACTAGGCAATGGCATCCATCCACCCAATATTAAGTGGGATGTTCAGGCTAGAAAGGACAATACTCCTTCTACTCTCAGGCTTGCACAGAAGAGTCAGCCTCATCACTGACTACAGAAAGAGCCCTTCCCTAGCACCTTCTCTGAAATGACACCACCCTGTGGTCGTTTGACTTTAGGAACTTTGATCTTGTGCTCCGCTCTGAACTTGCTTTGACCTCTGCCCTGTTAGTCCAAACTAAGTAGGAGGAGAGTAAACACAGAAAGGAGAGACTCTGTGTCGGCAAGGGATAAAGAAGTCTGAGAGATAAAACCAGCAGCAAGTTAGCTTCTCTTTCTTTAATCATGTTTAGTACTACAGCTCTACAGGAACTCTGAAGATGACCCTTCAAGGCACTGAAGAAAAGAAAAATCTGCAGAAAATGAGAAAACATCTAAAATCTGGCATAATACAATACATCAAAGACAGCAACACAGAAAGCACAGAAGCCTAACAGTGAGGAGAAGGAATCAGCAGGTGGCCAGGGGTGCCCATCCCAGAAGTTATAAATGCAGTTCCATTCAAATTATGAGATTGGCCAAAAACTATATAGGCTTTGGGGCGCTTCTTTAAGCAAGAAATTTTAGTTCATGCATATCTGTTCTTTCAACATTTGTGACTGAGGCACCAACTACGTCCAGCCTGCAGGTTGGAATTTGCTTTGTTTTTCAGCAAAATTCACAGGTTGCTTTTAATCACTAGTAGTGAAAAGAGATGAGACTCTCATTTAAATGGAAGAAGGATACAGTGCAGAAGATGCTACAACAGGAGACATGGGGATTTAAACCTTGTCAGTGGGGAAATAAGTTGATGTTAATGGGAAAAGCAGTTAACATCCCTTCCTGTATCCCAGTGAGGAAGTATTCTGGTAAGGACTTGAGAAATGGACCTAGCCTGAGGGGGGTTAAAGAACCTAAAGTAAAATATGGAATCTGGCAGAACAAAAAGAGCATCCCAAATGAAAGTGATGAAGGTAAAAGTGATAGTGGTTTTGGCAGTACTGTTTGAGAACACCAAGCCAAGAGTCACAAAGATGTTATTTTGCACAAGAGGCCAGCAAGGCATGGATAGCATTAATTGCAAAGAAAAAATGTGGAAGAGACAACAGGCCAAAGGACTTGCAGCAGCTAGAAAACATGGAATAGAGACCATCCATATTCTTGAAAATTTTTATATAGTACCCCTAAATTCCTGAGAATCTTTCTTCTGCATTATCATCTTAACTCTACCCTTCCTGAACTCATTTGCCAGAATGCCTTCAGTTTTAACTCCTAAAGGCTAATCTTGCACAGCTGGACCTGCTTTCATTGATTCCATAATCACAGACTGAGATGAATCCTTCCTAAGAACACTAAAACCTCTACAAATCCTCAAGAAGCCTTCTCAATTGTCATTTAGCTCATTGCCTATTGTGACTCATCCCTTTGAACTTTATTGAGTTCTTTGGAAAGGAGCTTGTCTCTTTACTTGACCAATTTTCCTTCCCAGTCAAGCCATGGTATCCTCAGTGATGCTGAGCCCCTCACTATCTCAAGAATTTGCATAAAGAGAGATTATGATAACAGACTCAGGGTGAGGCTCTGTGGAACTATCTGCTGTTTTCTACAACATATTCTTATCAACAGTGTTATGACACTAATCAGTATGCAACTAACTCAAATTTAACTCAAAAAAGCACAATGTAGGGTCCAGTCGTCTGAAGTTTTCTGCATAGAAGTGGCTTGTATGGCATTCTCAAATCCCCAGCTGAAAAATCACAAACAAGTCTCTAGACTCATACCATCAGCCTTAAAATTATAAGATTCATATCTGTAAGAGCTGGTTCTTTTCAACTTTCAATTGCCTCTGTTATCAATGCAGTTGTGTCAAGCCCTGTCCTGTTCTCCTCCTCTATAGCAATCAGGGCTAGGAATTTACTTAAAGAAAAAAGAGGGGAGTGGGAGCAAGGGGTGGGAAAAGTAGCTTAGTAGCTACTCTTAGCAGAAGAGCACAAACACTTAGTCTAGATCTCTGCCAACATCCACTTATATTTTAATATTTTAACATGATAAATTTGATTCTTCCTGAATACCATTAATTTAAATTGGCCGTGGTGAAAGTCATTCTGATGGCTTAGAAACTCATCAGGATTCACCACTGAGGCAAGCAAAGCTGCTCTGAGCAGCCAGAGGAGGCAAGGAACTGACCGGGCTCTGCTGGAAGCCCACAGCCTGGGTAACCCTGTCTGATGAGCCTCCACTGCCATCATCTGGTGCAACCCTTGCCTGGCAGTGCAACACACCGAAAGTGAATTCCCCACCGGAGCAATGCATGGGCAATAGAGCAGGGCAGAAAGATGCACTGAGTCACAGGAAGATGACACACTACCACCCACTCCATCCCCACAGAAAACCCACAAACTCTCTCTTTGTGCTCATGCTTGGGGGCTTAGTGTTCTGGAGCCAACGTATCTTCAAAAACAATCAGAAATCAAAAGAAGGTTCCATTTGGGTACAAAAAGAAAAATATTGATTTAAAAATACACTTAAGATTGAAAAGAGCAGACAAATCAAGACACTCATAAGGGATTTTTGATAATTAACTGTCTCTTTACACACTCTACCCTCCATGTTTTTTTTTAATACTGGGTCACACCATAAGAAAAAGACATGAGGGCAAATTATTAATGGTTTTGGGGACAGGGGACACAAACTGGCAATAATTAACATCATCTGTCTTAACTAGCTTTATTTTTTTCATTTTCTCTCCCCCTACTTATTTCTGTCACTTCTTCATGGCTTTGCATTACCCGTTTGCTGAAACCTGAGTAAACTGAATTTGTGGTGTTTATCCAGCTATTTAACTTTCACTTGAACAAGCAGGTCCTCATCTAATACAGCTAGTAAAAAGGAGGAATAATTAATCAATATAGTCTCTGAAGATGCTGTAGCCAGTATTAAGAATTTTCCAAAATCATTCCTGTCCTTGTGACAGGAAAAGCCCATTTCAATGCACAATTCACCTCAGACCTTTCAGAGTGCACAAGACTTGGGAAAGTCCAGGCAGTGCAGCACCATGAAGTTCAGGCCCCAGAAGCCACATGGCTTAGTAGTAATATGTCCTGAGCTAATCAGCCCTGTGTCTGATCACTTAGAGATCATTACTGCACTGGCACTGACAAAGCACTCCCAGGGCTGGGTTCATGGGTGCTTCCCTACTGCAAGCCCCAGGGAACCACAGAGTGCTGGGGCAGCATCTGAGGTCCTCATTCCCACTCTTTTCCCACCTATGAGGAGGCCCCATAAGTAGGAAGCTCTTACCAATGGTTGTTATTGCAGAGATGGAGAAGAAGAAAGACCCACTGTAGTCCCATCTGCCCAGGCTAGTGGTGTTTCCCTGGAGGGTTATGCCACTCTTGTAGGCTTGGATGATACCCTGCAAAGAGACAGTAACATGAGATCCCACAAACTCCTTTAAGACAAGTTCATATGACTGGCTTTTCCACTTTTGGCTGATAAAATCCCAAATTACAATCACTTCTGATTCTGCTGTTTCCCTTTTTGTAGAGGATATCTTGTGCCTTAGAGACTGAAGAGCTGCAAGGTCAAAAAAGCCAAAAGCCAGCATATTGCTTCTAAGAAAAGGGCATCTACAGCAATAAAAGAAAGTTGCAAAAGTACATGGTAGATTATATAGATGAATGTGGAAGAGATTGGAGGGTAAGATCTAACTAGAGAAGGCCTAGACAGACAATAATTAAGGCTGCCTTATGACATACTCATTAGGAAAATGAAATGTTTCCAGATGGGGTATTCCAATGGCAGAAGACCAGAGCAGCAAGTATATATGCATATGTAAATATCTCTTGCAGGGGATCCCCCTGGACTGGGGAGGAGTCTATCTGGTATGTTAGAGGAGACAGAGACTACTCAGGTTGGCCAATATGTCCCCACGCTGGGACTACAAATGTGAATGAACACATCAGATCAGCATTTTGCCTGACTCTGTTCAGTCCTCCTGGGAAAGGCTTAGAAGTCACTAGTACAGTTATGCCAAAAGAAGATATCAGATGGCTTAACAGTGCCCACACCTGACTATACTTCCCCATGCCAAAAATTAATGGCAGTTCTGTCCAAAACAACATTATTCACAGCATGGACACTAAACATTTCACACTCAACAGCTGATTATCTTTCAATGCAAAGTGTAACCAAGAACACATAGAATTCATTATCTCTGAAAAAGACGTTCAGATACTAAATAATACTATCCCTATCCTAACAAAAAAGATTATATAAGGCTTTCACCGCTCATAATAAAAGGAACCACACTCAGATTTGATCGGTTTTTGGTTTTACAAAAAAGTTAGAGTTTATAGATCCCCCAAACAAACTGGCACATCAAGCCTGCAAAGTAAAGAAGCTTTGTCCCATTTTACTGATATAACATGCTCTACATAATTTCTATTATTTATATAATATTATACAAGGTTGTGAATTAAAAACTGCTTCCAGGGTCCCAAGCAGCAGCTTAACTACAAGGAGCATAATCTCTTTTCTCTAGAGCTACTAATTCTCACACTAAGACCAAGGAGCAGCTCAGAGATCAACACATTTTTCTAAGCAATAAACACTGTTTGATAGTGCATTCTCAGAAATATCTTGATTTACTCATAACTAAAGGCAACTTAAACCCCTCAGGGTCACATTATAATCATTAAATTTTAAATTATGAGACACAGCAGAGAGCCTGTGCTCTGAGAAGGGCTAAGGACCATACATATTGCATTGCATTTTGCTTCCTTCTGTGAATTGTCACTGTAACATGAATGGGGCATCTCAAAAAAAGATTTTGTATATAGCATTAGTGACATAGAAGACCCAAATCCTGCTTCCCTTCTCCATGCAACTACACCCCCGCCACTGCCAAAAAGAAAAAAAAAAAAAAAAGTAGCTTCAAGAAGCCTCCAGGAGGATTTATTTTGAACAGTTGTGTGTAATTCCCCCATTCATGGTTCTTCTTCCAGGTCTGGTGTCTGCATTGGGGTTTGTCAGGTTGTATGGGGTGCAGCCTGACAACACCTGACCTTCAGTTTAAGTACTTGAAACTCTGCAGACTATGGCCTAGACAGGAATCACTGTGCATGAACATAAAATAACTCCCAATGCAAGTCAAATGGCAAGAGAGACACTGGAAAATTATACAGATGACCAATTTTTTCCCCTCCAAAACCAGTAGTTAAATTTGAAATAAAAAGCTTGATATTTTCCTCAAAATTTCCTCCTGTAAACTGTGATCTCTGCAGTTCTTGGATAAATTTGTTATCAACTGGATCAGGGATATTTGAAAATCTCAAACATGCAGCATGTTTACTGTCCATTCTCCTGCCTGATGTCCTGCTGATACAAGCTCAGTAGTTGATAGTATTACACTCAACATCAAGTTTTTAAAGCCAGAAACACTTAAGAACCAGAGAGGACTGCTAGAACTTGTGGCACAATTGACCCTAAGAAATGGAAAAACCTTCAAGCAGAAACAGGAAACAAAGAACCTGCAAAAGACATCATGTGAGAAGCAAGCAGCAGTAGCCAAGTCATTAAATGTTTAATTTCACATCTTTGTACTTCTGTTCTGTCTGGTTTAGAATCAAGAGGCTGAGCAGCTGTGAGCACCCATGCCAGCTTTGCAGTGCCTTGTAACAACTCAGCATCCCAGGGTCACTGTTAACTTTCCCCAAGCAGTGATGCAGCTGCCAGGATGTGTCTTGAGGCTCTGCAGACAGGCCCCAGCATTTGCCCTGAATGGCAGGGTGCCCTGCACTGCTGTCAGTGGGAAGGAAGTACCACATAACCATCACTCATTGGCTTACAGCGGGCCAGATGCCTTCTGTTCCTGGTACTGAGCACTTGGCATGCTTGCTGAGGTCTCCAAGCCCCTTCAGCAATGTCTCTAAGCATTTCTTTGTTAAATCTTGTTATCAAACACCCAGACAACATCATTAAGCATTGTGCCCACCCACCTGTTGAAGCCAGCCCAATGGGGACCACTGAATATACATGCAAATCAAAGCCACTTGAATAAATGAACACCAAGAACAAAATATCAAGTTCATTACTGGTAGGAAGAACTACTGATGCCACCCTTAAAAGGGAAGAGTCACAGTGGTTAGAGATAAGGATATTGGCTTTTGTTTTCCTAAAGTAAAAAATGTTTTATTATACTATCTAGAAACAACCTTTGACATAGTAACAATGATGACAGAAAATGAAAGATTGACTCTCCTGAGAATAGTAGAACTAATGGAGCTTGCCTTCCTGCAGATGTGCCCATGGGGGCAAATTCATGAAAGAAATCCATAGATGGCTTTTAATGCACAGAAATTACTTCTGGCACAGGAAGTCATTGGACTGCAAACTCCTGAAGGCTGACCGAGCATTCAGGGAGATATCACTGAATATTCTCCTTAACTTACTATATTCCTTTAGACTTTTGCTTTTGGCTATTGCTCTTTTTCATAGAAAAATTAAAAATGGTTTATAATTTTAGAGAGAGTACAGGAAAAAACTCAGCTAATAAACACTCTAGCAGAACAGCTGAATTCTCCCTACTTTTTCCACTGAAGAGGTGTTGATATGTCTCTGCTACTGATTTTCAAATAAATTTGAAGTATATTTTAGCCTGCGTGTTCAAGAGGTACTAAAAAGAAAGTGAATCACATGTTATATTGTAAGTGCTTAGTTTCCTTAGCAAGCCTTTTTGAGAACCAGAAACTTGGTTTTACTTTATGATTAGTTTTAGATTAAATCCTAGGGATTTTCCTTTTTCTCTCAATTAGGCTAATGCCTCAAAAGCTAATGCATTAAAAGGTACTAGTAGAAGTAGCATCTTAAATCCATCATTCAAAAGATCTGCCTGACCTAAGACTCCAGTCCATATGACCAACTGCTCAAACCTCAAAAATACTGAACTTGAAGAGCTTGGGTTTGATATTTTGGGAACTTTAAAGGTCATGTGCAACTCAAAAAGCAGAAAGAAAACAGGTGGGTGGTTAAAATAATTGGAAAAAAACAGAATGCAGTGGTTCTTCGGTTTCTACAGACAGGCTATTCAACGTAAAACCATAGTTTCACTTCTCTGCACTTATTTCCCCCTCTCTAAAGTGATGATAATTTACAGTTCCCAGTGACTATTACATTTTAGCTGACAATACTTACATAATTTTAAGCAACAGATAAAATTAACTCCTAGAATATTTATAAATTGAGATTTTAAATACTTAGACCTTCAAGGATCAATGAAACTTCATTTGCAGGATGCTGCATTTTCTCATCAAGTAGGCTGCTCTGGTTTTTGACTACACAAGTAGGCTTTGCATGGTGCTACTTAATATTGCCATGGCTGGTGACTGGAACATCAGCATGGTGTCCCCACAAACAGATCTACTCAAAATGTAGATGCCTGTCCTGTTACCTTTGTGATAAAAACACACCTCAGAATAGTCAAATCGGAATTCCAGCTCCACCTTTCTCAAGTATAAGCTACGAAGGTTCAGTTAGGAATGTCATAAGCTAATGCTTGCAAATGCAAGCTCTATGTTAGATTACATCCCAGTACAAAAGCCTGCTTTGGGAATACTTCTGCAAGAAATTCCCCCCTTGAGCTCAGACTAAGTGGCAACCCTGTGAGGAAGATGTGGATTTCTGTTGATTCCCTTATCACACTTATTTTAGGATGGCAATACTCCTTTCTTTCCTTGTCATTTATTACCAGTTGCTCATTCTTTCTGCAGCAACATCCAAACACAACATTATCAGAGTTTCCTTATTTAAGTATCAAAAAGAAACTAAAAAAATTAAATCACTCCTACAACCTGAATTTTAACCCTTCACAGCTCTGTGGCTGCTCTTCCACAGATGACTGACAATGAGTGATTCACCGATACTAGAATTCTATCACTCTACACAGTTTTGCAGCAATAAACCCAAAGCAGTTATGACAGTCATACCAGCAAAAATTAAACCATACACTTCAAATTATTCAAAAGATCTGTTCATATTGTTTAGCTAAAAAAAAAAAAAAAAAAAAATTCACCTCCAAAGCAAAAAATCAAACCACCAAAACCCAGCCCCAACTGCAGTTTGGCTCCCACTTGACATTTATCGCATCGCATCTTTTTCCCACGAAATGTAGGTTTATTCTTTCCTATTTGTTGCAGAGCCGCTCTATCCTTCAGCCATACCCATAAGCCTCATGGGCCATGTTTGCTGTGTTATCAGCTCTGGACAACTCCCAGCTTTCTCAGCTTACACACTTCCTCCCTGCCACTGTTATCATCACATGTGGGCCCCTCCACCACCAGTCTGTGGCTGCAGCATAGCTTCTGATCACCAAGGGCTGCAAAAGGAAGGACCATTATTTGATCTGACCTCCTTGACACCAACTGAAAATCCCATCTTTCACCTCTGCACTGAGTCACAACAGCATGTGACTAGGATACAGCTTTCAGAAAAGGCACGTAAGATCAGCAGTAAAGAATGAATGTGTATATGTAAACTGAGGGACTATGTTCTTTGCAATCACTTTCTTCAGAACACTATGCTTCTCTTTTCCTCCATAATCTTTACAGCAAAAAAAAAAGCTTTATATAAATGATTAAACAGACTGATTCTAATCTGCTTGCCCTCTCCAAAATGAGCAAGTTAAATGAAAATGACAAAAGCAAATCCCCAAAGGATTATGGCCCTACCAAATACATCCATACGAATTCATGACTTTTTTTTTTCCTGGAGGAAACCATCAGGGAAAGAGTCACACAAATGACTTTTTTATAAACTGTGACTCCTGTCATTGCTTCTGAACTGTGGCATTCTGGCCAGAGGTCATGGTAATCTTGAGATACCTTTGAAGGCAAAAGCAATCTTTACTAAGTGTGTTAAGGAAGGCAAAAATGGGCTGGTGTAAGAAACCTTATTTCCAAGTTTAGTTGAAGTTTACATATTCATGTAGAAAAATCAACTTTTCCATGGCATACATGTCCTCCTGAAAATGGCTTGCATCATTTCAGACACTTTTCCTCACCTTTGCAACATATAAAGGAGGAAAAGAAGGTATTCAAAAGGCACCAAGCTACAATTTAGATTAATGAGAAAACAACTCACAAACTTTGTGCACTGGACATTCTGTGCAATGTTGGCATATAAACATTCATTTATGCTCACAGAATACCAGCTGTAAATCAGAAGAAAATGGTTAACATTAACCTTGGTCTCAGACTACAAGGACAAATGCCAATTCACTTTCAAATAATTGACAAACAGATTATTAACCACACCTTTCCCACCCATGAGCTCTGATCCCTTGTCTTTGTCTGGAGAGGAAACTTACATGAATTCTACCTGAAAGAAGAGCTGGCACAAAAAACCAAACCAAAATAAAAACAACAGCCAAAAAAATACTCCTGAAAGTTGACCAAGCAACTGCTCCCCCATATCCCCATATATTAGCAATGTTTGCTAATGTAATTGGCACTAGTTCCTCAATACCAAAGGAGCCCTGAGAGCAAAAGCACTTTTACTTTGCAGCTGGGTCTGCACTACAGTTTCTGGAATTCTCTAGACTCACCAACAGGAAAGGAGCAAAAGATGTAGCAGTAATGCTGCTACCCTAAGCCACTAGAATTTTTTTCTGAAAATTAAGCTTTTATATCAAGAAAGAACCTGTGGCATGATTCCTGAGACAAAGTGTTGCTGATTTCCAGTCACTTCCCAAACCCCAATGAGAACAGCTACTCGACAGGTGGGCTGAAACAGAAATAGGCAGGACCTGTTGAAAGAAGTTCAAAGAAGCTGCCTGTATAATTTACAGAACACAGGTTGCATTGTATTATCTTTGTAAAACTCAGACTTCTTTCCCTAGTTGTTTTGCTTTTAATTGCATTAAAAAAGATAAAGTATGAAGAGCAAGTACATATAAGAATAACCCACATCTTCAAACAACTGATAATAATTACCATTTCTCCTTTCAGAAGGCACCCCCAGTCTTAAACTACTCACTGCTAGTTGTGGGTCTGAAACCAGTGGTAGGACAGGTTACTGAGACACTCACACTCAATGCCAGCTGGCTACACTCACTCCCTTGTTACTTCCCACCAAGCCTGACCAGCTGTAACTGGGAATTTAATAATATCAAAGGAATATATCTCTTTAGGCAGAGGTATGATATAATAGGCTGCCACGCTTTTTCCCTTTCTCTTTTTTGAACACAGGTACTAGACACTACCAGAAGACCTGAGTCAAAACCAGAAAGACATCATCAGTATGTCTTCTCATCACCTTCAATGAAGTCTAATGATACAGTGCCAGCCTACTGCCTTATAGAATAATGACTTTATCTTCAACATCTTCTGTCAAATGTACACTAGAAGATGGTATTATCAGCACAGAATGCACATTCCTGGTAAGGCACTCACAGCTCTTCCAATCAAAAGGTCTGGAGAATGATGAATTGGCTGTAACTTAAGCCAACTAGTAGTACATTTTGATAGGCATGAAGTTGGAAAGAAGAATTACAGGGGATCAACCCTACTACATCTGTAACAAGTTAATTTGACCAGATTGGGTTCTATATAGATATTACAGCTCCACAATACCAGGAGCCTTTGCTGTTCCTTAAAGACCCTCACCACTGACAGGTGATCGCTGATCCTCACCCCCTTCCTGTTGCATCATCTGAGCACAAGATTATTTTAGTAAAATGTGTTTGCAGGGTTTTATTTCCTGACAGCTGTCACAATTCTCTGCTGGTTCAATGTCAGTCCAAGCCAAGGTATTGATGAGGACCTTTCAGTCATGTGGGATCTCATTGCTCTTGTAAACATCGACTCAAACTCTGTGTTCCTCTAGCTGTTGACTCTGGAGATAACAGTATCTGAATCCACCTGTAGCCATTTAGTTTATAACCTGCCCTTTAGCATCAGGCCCTTTTCACTAATCTTTCTAGGAAAAAAAAATTAGCTCAGCTTTCATTTCCTCATTTATGAAAGCAACTGTGTTTAAATAGCATTATATACCTACAATATAAAACTAAACGACCCCTATAATAAATATAGGAAACATCTATACTAGGGAGATATGTATATTACACAAGATTTCTATCAAAAAAAAGGAAGTACAACATGAAAGGGATGTCATGGTAAGAGAGTAACACACAAAAAGTGCTGTTCCAAGCTTGGCCCTACAGCCAATCATCTGATTAAAGAGACACTGGCAAGTACAGCAGCTGAGTGCCTGTAATCATTGAAAATGATGCAGAAAAGGAGAGAGTTTGGAGGACAGTTGGACCAGAACTACGTATATATACACATATACACACACTCAGAATATTCAGTAAAGCTGAGGCACATCTGCACTAGAAGTGATTCACACTAAATGTGCCTAGGTGCTCCCAACTCCAAACGGTCAGAAAGGGTCTCAGCTCCAAGAAATACGACCATAACAGAAAGTTCCCTCTTTGTGTGCATTCTCACTTCTAGAATCTAGAACTAACGTAATTTTTGCCTGGACATGAATATTTTTCTCCCCAGCTGAACCCAGCTACTTATCTCCATTGTATTGAAAGCATGTCGCCTGCAACCTGTCTTACCATTGCATCTGCTGCCATTTTCTGCAAGTCTTGTCACTGAGAGTGTCCTTTAATGTGACATCAAATTCAGTAATTTTGGCAGGTAAAGATCACCACCATAATGATAATAAAAGCCAGATATTGCCCTCTTTGCATGTTTCCTAGTGGGTCTTAAGGATGGCCTGCTCTCAATCTTGTTCCTGGTGAGCATGTGTTCAGTCAGACTGTATACAATGGCAGAACAATGGCCTGGGATCAGATGGGTCAAAGTCAAACTCATATGTTCTTTTGAGTAATGGTCACTGGATGCACTGCAGAGAGACTTGTGGCCACAATGTGGTCATTGTGTGTGTATAAACACACGATCACACATTGTTCATTTGCTTATATGTAAAGCATTTGCACATGCTACTTTCAGCTTCTCAGGAGATGTGGAACTGCTCCTGCAGGGGAAGAGCTGGCCAACCCCTCCAGACAAGAGAGCCCCAGCTACAGGAAGCAGGGGCCCACCAGCACAGGTGTCACACTTAGCAACACATTCTCCTCCACTGTTGTTTTTGTTGCTGGTCTGCTGTTTTCACCTCCTTCTGTCCTCTCCTTTGTTAACTAGCAGACTTCTTCCTTGGAAAGGACCCGAGTCACAGAAATTACTCAACAGTAATTCACTGGTCTAGCTACTACAGCGTGGATTTTTTGCTTTGCTTCCCTCCTGCCCATCTTCACTCCATGCTCTCCTGCTGGCTCCTCAAAGCTGGAGCTCTCTGTTGCTCTCCCATCTGCACAAGGGTTGGAACAGTGGATTTCCACTCCCGGTTGGTAACTAGGAACTAAGCGATAAACAGGTTGTAAAATTATGTTTGTACATTGCTCAGCAAACTAGGATTTTATTTTATATTGCCCCTATACACTTAAAATAAACAGTTTAGGATTATCTGGAATGAAAGAGCTATAAGAAAACAATGAAGAATTGCCAGTAATGTCAAGGTAATTAAAATTCACACACCACTTTACATTTTCACAAACACTCTTTATATATCTTTCTTAATAAGCAAATAATTAGTGTGTATCTAGAACACAAGTTTCTTATCTGAAGAGAGCCAGTGATGACACTGCCTGATAAACCATGTGCAGTGTATTGCAATAACAGTTTACTGCACAGAAAAACACCTCTTTTTGAGCACACCTTGAACATGCCAGTGATTGGTGCATAGGAAATTAGAGAAGAGTATAGGAATGCATCAGTCCTGTGGATTTTTAAGGATTAATTTCTCAGTGTTAAAGTTATTCAAAACCACACACAAAGCCATTCATACTCAGAGTTTGGTTTCTCAGAGTATGAAGGCACACACAGACACTGCATAAAATGGAACAAAACTTATTTGTAACTTTTCCATCAAGGGCTTGCTTGGTCACAATTAAGTACTCACACAGCATATTATAAAAGCCTCTGGTCTAAAGGGATTTGAGTGGCTGTCCTATTCCTGAGGTATCAAGAATGAGTAGAGGTCATGCTGCAAAACAAACTGTCAGTAAAACAAAGTAAAACAAACTGTCACAATGACATTTCTACCTATTTAGTTGTGATTATCTTCTCTCCACTACTAGCACCTCATTACCATCATTCACCAAGCCCTTGCAACCCCTTGGCAAGTGCCATACAAGGTGCCCACTACACAATGGACCAGTGATGAATGAAGCTTAGCTTCTCTGTTACACTTCTCGTTTCTCTCTATTTAAATTCCACAGCTAGCACAGCACACACCATAAATAATAAAAGTGGTTGCTTTGGTAGCTTACAAAGTCCAAATTTATAGCATATGATCACTGTACTACTGACTGCCAACAGAGAATACACCATCCAGAAAGCCAAGGGATGAGAATGTGACATAGAGCATCAGCATAATTTTGTCTGCCAGAGCCTTGCTGAAGCACCCGACATGATTATCCTATTTGACGGCTTCTGTATTTTCCTCTCTGCTGGGGAGAGAGAGAAAAAAAAAAAAAAAAAAAAAAAAAAAAAAAAAAAAAAGGAAGTATATATCCAAGTCTCTTAGGTTCTTTGAACTGCAGTGGTCAGCTGCTAGGGTTTCAGACACCATCATACACTGATTTTACAAACAAACACAAACCCAACAAAATAAACCAACCGGGTTTTCTCTGTGTTCGGCAACATCTATTTGAGGCAGACACATCAAAGCAAGAAGTACATACTCACTCACACCACCTACTGAAATCAAAGTGTTTGGTTGAGTACTCAAGACACTCCAATATTTTGTAGGTCTTTCTTTTCTAGGCAAAAGCTGAGCAAAGAGAGAACCCATTTGTGTCACTTAGCTTGCATCTACATCATAAAAATGCAACAATCTATACTTTAGTAAGACTGCATTTGTTATTGCTTTACGTTTTGCGACCACCCTGCAAATATCTTCAAAAGCATTTTCAAGGACAACTTAAGACACCCAAGGACTTTCTATTTCCCTTTAAACAACAAGTAGAAGATGGAAAAAGGTTGACACTAGCATAAACATCAATTAAATTTACCACGCAAAGCCTTCCCATTAGAATTTACCACTTGCAAGACGTCACAGACTATAACTCACGTTTCGCAAGAGCAAACCTAAACCACCTGTAATTAACCGCAGGCAATTGTCACTAAACGGGGCACTCCGCCTGCCTTCGGTCAGGACGGCGGCGCTTCAAAACCCGCGAACGCAGCTGGTGGGACGGCAGCAGAGAAGGAGAGCATCTCTATCAGCCCCGGGGGAGCCCGACGCGACTGCCCGCGGAAAGCTCCCACGCCGTGGGCGGCTCCTTCGGGACAGATGATGTGTGCGCACACACTTACACAGGGAAAAGCCTGGGGGTTTTTGCTGGAAGTTACTCGGGCCGGAGGCGCGGCTGGTGCCGCCGTGCCCGGGCTCACCTCCATGAGCCGCTGCAGCGCGGGCTCCCGCAGGCAGCTGTGGTTGGCCAGCAGCCCCAGGTACTCCCGCAGCAGCTGCCGGGCCACCTGCACCTCCACCGGCCGCTCCAGCGCCTGCAGCACGGCGGCGCCCATGCCCAGGTAGCCCACGTAAGCCGCCAGCAGCACGGCCACCCCCCAGCGCCTCCTCCGCACCGCCACCATCGGCACCGCCGCCGCCGCCGCCCCCGGCGCTGGAGAAGCGGCTCGGCCCGGGGCAGGAGGAGGGCAGCGCCGGCCCGGCAGGGCGCCCGGCCCCCAGCACCTCCCCCTGCCTGCCCCTTCCCACCCTCCGCGGCGAGGAGGGCAGCCCGGAGCCCGGCCGTGCCGGGGAAGGGAGGTGGTCGTGCCGCTCGTCCTGCGGCAGCGCGCCCGAGCCCTTCTCTTGCGCCTTTCTGCTTCCCACCGTCTGTCCCAAAGCGCCAGGCTGCCCAGCGATGCTGCTCCTGAGCAGCAGCCAGCTCCGAATCACGCTCGCTCCCCGAGGGATGCTACCCAGTCCCCGACAAACCTAAAAACTTTCATCCCCAGCTGGCACTACGCTATAGCACCTTGAATAAATCTGCATTCCTCTTGTACTCGGCTGCTAATCTCATTTAAACTTAGCAAACAGGTGTTTGTGATAACAATCCTTCGACAGAAACAAGTGAAAAAGTAGCAGCTTTTTTCAGAGTCCTTTTATAATTTGTGGTTTTGGTGTGGAAGACGGGACTACTTTCTTCATATAGGTAGTTTCTGAGACCTGTTTGATTAATTACGTTCTTGTATAAGACTGCATCCAACGTTCCTTTCTGTTCTCTCACTGGTAGATAAAACAAATCCTTTTGGGTGTATAAGAACTTTGTAATTTACCTATTTTGTACATAATATAAGATAAAGAGGAATAAAGCCAGTAAGTTTCTGCACAGGTTGACTTTATACACTGTCAGAGAGAAATGGCTTCTGATGCTGCCCTGTGATTATTTTTGCCAGAGGTGTGTGTACTATTACAAGAAAGGCAGCCTCCAAACGTGTATTGTCCCCCTGGAAATGTTCTGGTAGTGTCCCAGTTCGTGATTTTTTAAGATGTGCTTTAAACTGACTAGCATAGACACATTATTTCACTGGTGAGATGCAAAAATTAATATGCAAAGGCTAGACCAATTTCAGAGTAATGATATCATCTGGAGCACAGTCTTAGGAAAAAAAAAAAAAAGAATGCTGCTTATTGCTCAGTCATAATTCTGCCTTATTAAGATAGCCATTACTCAGTGTTATTTAGAGACAAAAATGCAATTATATATAAAAGAAAACCTTCCATAAAAATATACACAAGTAAGAAAAAATGCAAGGATACTAAAAAGTCTATATTTACTTATCACATTTAAAATTTGGGAAATAGACATATCTGAGCTATATTTTGACATTTTAGCTGTATTTAAACCCAGGTAATTTATACAAAGCGCACTGAGTGTAACTATGTTGAAACATTATGGACTAAACATACAGAATTTAATGCTTATACTAAAAATATATAAAACAAATTACAGATAAAAACTCGGGGATTTTAACTACAAGACTTGCTATAAAAACACAGGATATCAGGCACGTGCTTACTAGAAGGAATTTGGGAAGAAAGAGATAGAGATTTACAGCAAATCTTTACAGAATCATATAATATTTAAATGGCTGTTTCCTTGAGTATTCTCAGAAACGTCATTTGTCTGCCAGACTTCTATTTACATCTCCACAGAGAAAGGCTCAAATCTTTGCCAATGATAGTTTGGTGTTGTCTGGAAGGCCAGCATGCATATCTGAGGATGAAGAAGGGCTTGTTGAGTAGGCTAAAAGGGTAAGTGTAAGCCTGGAAGGATATTTGCTCCTTGTCGTGCCCTGGACTGCAGGTGGTAGCTGCTCAGGACAAAGTGCTACTTTCCCCCATCACAGATGAACACTGCCATTGCTTCTGCTGCAGCCTGCAGAGCCACAGTCAGAGGCTGCAAAAGTGCTGCTTTATATGCTTGGAGCTGAGCATGTGTGCTCTCCGTTCGGGGCAGAAATATACCACTGGTAAAATGGGTTATTAGACCAAAAGAGTCCCTTTTGTGCGCTCCTCTGGCTCATAGCAAGTCCTTGTGATTGTGCAGTTCTTCCACTTTTCTTAGCTGGTCAGTTGATACTTGATACATTTTTGCTCCAAGAACACTACTAGAAAGCACTTGGTCCATCCATGCTCAAAACTGGGGGCCAATGCTCCCAGTATGTATCTCAAAGTAACTTTTATTATAGATGTGCATGACCTTTAGGAGCTTTTCAGAACCTTGAAAAACTGACAGAATAAGCAAGAAATTTCTATTGCTTATGTAGCACTGGAGAGGGCATCAGTATCCTTCTCATTTCTCTTCCAACATGGCCATATGCATGATTTAAAGGTAGCTTTCTGAGTCTTCTGTTGGGCAGCTGGAGAACTGCTGCAGCTACTGTCAGCCTTAGTAATGCAGCAGTAGCAAAAAAATCCAGGAGGAAGTCTCACCATTTGCTGCTACTTTGCAAAATCAGTATCAGATACAGGAGCAATTTTCTGGACTGCAGTAAAAACAATCCAAACTTCCTGCAGTCAGATGTCAAGTAAGGATAATTTTAAGAAACACTTTGTCAGTAAGTGCTTGCTATCCCTGATAAACCTCTTTATCATGGTTTATGGCATGCAGCATGGAGTAAAGCACTGGATAGGATCACCTTTAGACTAGTGCATGTGTTGTGGCTGACTGTGGCTTGATAAAGTACAAAAGTAATGGAAAAAGGCAAGGCGAAGAAAACAGGTCAGATATAGAAGTCAGCAGAACTTCAGTTTAGTCTTTTCCATAAAGAGGCCTCATGGTATTAAAACAAGGCAGGTACAGAGTACAGGGATAGTGATGATGTTAACAAGTGCAAGTGCAAACATTGTGTCCAAAGAACAGAAATACTGAGAGACAAAGTTTCCCATGAGATATGCAAAGATACAAAAAAACAGACAGGAGACAGTTGGCTGCTCTCAGTGAAAGTCTATAGAGAAAGCTATTGCATAAACTTATGGGAATAGCTGAGGGCATAGAGGAAGATCAGTGCAAAAACTGAGGAGATAAAAATCTGTGAGGTAGGTAGTGGTAAGACATGAGGGAAATCTTGGATGGAATAAGCATTTGAATATTAATTTTTAAAATTAGTTGAATAAACCATAACCAGCATTCTTATATGCCAGCATTTCAGATTTGAGTAGCCACACTGCACTATGCAGGAGTCAGCAACTGGCAAAGAAAACATGCACCTTGTCAGGTGTAAGAACAAACATCTGTTGTGACTCTCCTCAGAAGTAAAAATCTAGCTCAGAAAGTATGAAGGAAAAAATTAGTGACCTATACAAGTCTCTGCATGTTCTACGGATACGTCTCCAAAATGAAATATCAAAGCAGCTGCTGAAAGGCTGACATTTGATGTTCCTGCAGTCTGTCAGACATGTGCTAGCTTGGAGCTAGTCTACGTACCCAGCCATATTTCACTCATCCTTTACAATAAAGTTTCACTTATAAATGAGTTCAAAGGGATTAATTGATGGTTACTATGAGATATAAACATACTGAATAAATAGCAGTGTGTATATAATTACAAGCACACCCATGGAATATGTTAGTGATGATTGAGCATGATACCCAAATGAATGGATAATTGTTTTATCAAGTTTCTAGAGTTTAATAGAGAGTGTGACTACAGAGCTGCATCTCAGTGATAGTACCTTATTAGGTGTTATATGTACTTTGGTTTCTCAGCTCCTTTGGAGATGGCTGCTGCTGCTTTTGACTTACAATAACTAGGACAAATTCAATCTCCCTTTTTCTGATGGATCACACAATGGGTCTGACTGAGGATCAGATTTATTGCAAGAATCTACCATTTGCCTTATTTAGAGGTAAATGTACAGCATCAGTTCTGTATGGTGCATAATAGCTCCTTTATGAACTGGCCCAAAGGGAATTCTGGGCTTTAATGGTATTTGTGATCTGGCTGGAAATAAGCATGTCTCCTTGCTTTTAGGTTTAGGTTAAAGTGCTGTTTTCAGATGGCTGTGAAATGAACTGCTCTGAGCTAGCAGTTTGCTTTGAGACAAATTGTAACAATCCAGGCAGAGCTGGACAGACACATAATTTCCTCAAAATTAAAAGAGAAGCATTTTAGCCCAGGAAATAAAGAAGTTAAGTCATTTTCTATGAAAGCTGTTCATTTCAGATAATATCAACTGAATCTTAATTGGGTGGATATCATTAAGCAGGTGTTCATAACCGATGTTATTCCTCTGTGGTTTTTTTTTTTGTTTGTTTGTTTTCTGATTGGAAATGAAGAAAGATTTCTGTACCTGACTTTTTCCACTTGAGATTCTTGTTGAAATGACTTCTTATTGAATCTGGGAGGCAATCACTCTGTATTTTTGAAAATGAGTGACTGTAAGAACTGAATCCCACTAGAGAAAGAGAAAGGATAATAATTGGTTACTTCAGGGGAAGTTGCCTTAGAATGAGAAATGTAAAATGAATCCTGTCACAGTTGTGTTACCATGTATGCTCCTTCCTTGGAGTTTTAACTGGCTGATGCCTACATAGGGTGTGGAAATTTCCACCTATCTGAAACATTTCCTCTTTAGGAAACAATCCATAACCCGTGGTTTAGTGCTTTATCCACAGGGGTTGCTTAGTGGGAGATACAGATGGAAGATACAGTTTCAAGACCACTTTCTTTGTACCTTGCTCAGCTGGGAATATGGATTCTAGGCTGCTCAGGTTCATCTTCCAACTTGGTGGTGTCTCCTTCTGCCAAGCTTAAATCAGACTTGTGCCACTTTAGCTGAAGGTATCTTTCCATCAACTCAGCTCCCACGTTGAAGACCAGAGCCAGCCAGGCCAAGCCAAAAACAATCCATATTGCAGTTAGGCTCCTGTACACGGGGATATAGTGCTTGTTGGGGTTCGTGCCTGAAAAATCCAGGAAAATGTGTATATTTATACTGGCAGCTTTGGACTGCTAAACAAATATATTCACACACCCTCCCCACTCCTAGCAAAAGTGTATGTTTTAATGAGCTTGTGTGATCCATCAGCAGATAGATTTTTTTTCATGCTCTCAGGTTAAGCTTAGCACAGTTAGCATGAAATCCCTGAAGCTGAGGCTGTATAATAAAAATAGCCATATCTAATATTAATGAGGGATACTCAAAGTCAATGGTTCCTAGCCAACAACAAAGGAAAAAAAATCCTGGAAGTTAAATGTTGAATCCATATTAACCATATTTTACTCAAAAGGCAGAGGACATCAGATGATTTAGAAAGCTGCAATTTAATGATGCACTAATTGCTTCTTAAAGGGTGATATTACCTCTGTACCTGGGATTCACAAGCATGTGGATAATATGGAAAATGTAGCCATTTTAATTAAGTGGTTATGAGCATATTAATCCCTGGTTTGATATTTCCACAGCATGAATAATCACTGCAGCTGATACAGTCATGAAACTCCACAGTGCCAGATTCAGCATGGGATTCTTTTTTATATCCTTTTGCTACATATTTATGACCTCTAGGAGAGGAGAGCTATTACTAGTGATTTTAACAAATAAACACATTAGACACACATAATCTGTTAAGATTATGCATTTGTTCAAGTAAGTGTGTGGAAAAATAGCCCCTTGTGTCTCTCCCACAAAGTTCTCAACGTAGAGGTCTAAAGACTGTGTAATGTCACTGGGTTTGTTTTCTCTCAGAGGCATCCCGTGGTTTTCAGGAATCTTCTCCCCATTTTCAGTACTGATTATTTAATATTTTATATGATCTATTGTTGAGAATTATAGGCACTTGCTAAAACAAATCAGTGTTAGGAGAGTTTGGTTCAAAGGCTTAATACTGAAAAAGGAATTTTATGTATATTCCACCTTTCACTGTTGATAATGTTTGTACCAGCCTGAACACAGCCACTGTTGAAAGAGTGTACAGTGGCATGTGTGAAATGGGTTGGGTGACTCTCAGGTTGACTGTCAAGGGAAAAATAAACGTTTATATCCTATTATTAGGTCATTAGCTCGTTACTGCTGTGGCTGAGCTCACTCTTGACCAGATCTATAGAGAAATGGATAGCTATGTTCCCTGTATTTAGTTTTATACTAGAGTTATGAATTTCAACAAAGCTCAATCCAGTTCATGTTCTTTTTTTACCTACTACATAGTCCCCAAATCCAATGGTGCTCAGGGTGATGAAGGTGAAATAAAAGCCTTCTCCATAGCTCCAGCCTTCTACATAACTGAAGACTAATGGTGGGAAAACCAGGAAAAGCAAGGTCCCAGTGGTGAGAAAGATGGCCACTGCCAGTGTTTGAACCACCTGAAAGAAAAGAGGAAGATGGCAGCTAAAGAGCATGGAACAGTTGTCAAAATTTCTGGGTCTGTTTTACTCTTGAATCAGAAACCCACCCCACCTGGGAGCAATGGCAAAAAAAAAGGAGGACAAGGAAATGCTTCCACGTACTGCAGGTTGAGATCACTGTTTACTCTGCACATAGATATTGTACCTAGCCATGAAAAAAAAGTCTTAAAATTAAGAAAAAAATGAGGATTTTTAAAAACCTTTTTGCAATGAGTTTTCAAAAATGCTCCAGTCATATTTTCAGACTTACTATGACAGCCATTGGAATGAAATACTCATTTTACAGTTTCAATTCAAATAGAGATGCTCTTGTAGTCAACTAGCTCTTGTCTTTGAGGAAAATCACCATGTACTGCATAACTCATGAAACAAAATTTGGCAACAACAAATTAGAGTTATTTTCACTATGACTGTTTTCAAAGATTTATAAAGTGGCTTGCAAGAGCTCAGCCAAAAATATGCTTGGATGAAACCTAAGTGAAGTCAGTTTGCCTGCTTTGATTTTTAACTTAGAAGTGCTCAGAGCAGAACTGGTTTGTTTTAGCACAGGGCAGATCTGTGCCTCTCAGGACAAACATCTGCCTTAGGGAGACAAGTTACTGAATATGTGTCTGCAGTAAATAGGCACAAAGAATGGTCAGTCCTGAAGGGATTTTAGGAGTTTAGGATTGATGATCAGGAACTCATGGGTTTCCAGGGAACACATTCTGGTGAATTTTTGACTATGTGTGGGCTGATGCAAACTCATTGCAATTATTTAAAAATGTCCTCAAGGGCAATCAAACCAGAGTATGATTTTCTAATGAAATTAATAGAAGTCTGTTGTGACTGGATGAAAAGCCAAATCACTGTTTACAAAGTGGAATTATCTCACATAAAAAGTAATGCTCTGAGCTTGAGAAACTTGTCTTGAGATGACTGGGTGACTTTGACATGTCACTTCTATATTATGTGTTGTTTTCTCTCTAGCTGTATTATAACACTTGCCTCATTTGCAGAGTAGTTTGAGGATTACTGATTGGCATGAGTATAGTTGATACATAATTAAATTGTTCTCATTTACTTAATTCCAGTACTGTAAAAGCATTTAATTACATAATAAACTTTGCATAAAAATGCATACCAAAATGAACAATTTTACTTTTTAACCTGTCTTTTGAGAACTTTCTTGTATAAACCTGTAATGTTGAAAACAGTAAGTCAGGAATAATGAAGAACTTGTTGCAATTTATTTCTCAAAGCATGACAAAATTCTGTTTATACGAAGATAAACCAACTTTCTTGAATAAACTTTTCAGAGCAAACAAGCTCCAAAGCTTTGTCTGATCTATGTCAGAAATGAGGTATCAACTCAGGAGTGAAAAGGGAGAAAAAAAAGATTACATCTCTGAGCTGCTATCAGAAACCTCAGGAAAGACTCAGCTGTACAAGCAGGAAAATCCTTCTGGTGGTACAGCTTCATGTGTTTGGGGAACAGGCAGAGGTTATGCAGCTAAAGAATTTCTTGATTATATAATCCATGTCTGCATTTGATGGTACCTCTATAGCTTTCCCATTGTAGATAAAGAATGCAGTGAGCCAAGAGATTTTACAAATGTAAATGTGAAAACTTGTGCCGGAACTCTGAAATGTTTCAACATATCTCACATATCTGATCTCCCTTTTCCCTAACTGAAGGGGTTAATTCATTTAACCTTTTCTCAGAAACATGCACGAACTTTGTAGTAAATGACCTTCATGTATTTTCCATTATCAGTGCTTTTCTTATAAAAAAATATCTGGACTAGTTCAATGACTCACCAATAAACTGTAAGTAAGGAGGAGTATTTGCATTTTTAGAAAAGAAAAGGAAGGAAGTGCTCAGTTGCTGGCACTAACGGGAAAGCTAATTCCAGCCAGATCATTAGGCCATAAAAATAAGTTGCCTTTGCACAGTGTAGACCTAGACTCTGGATAGATGCTGGCATAGGCTGGAGAATAAGAGCTTGATTTGGCAATGCGTGTACACACACGTATTCTGCCAAGGTCACCAGGTCTATGGTTTTGCTGAGTAAGGTTTTGAAAAGGCAAATCTAGGGCCCCTCAAGCAAAAGCCTGTAGCAAGCTATCATAGGTAAATTAAGTCTATCAAGTTTCTGATAGAGAGGGCAATGTAACTGCTATAGTTCACACAAAGAAACCTAAGCAGCAGGAGCTATCTGAGAAAAGAATTTTAACTAGTTTTAAAATAGTGAAAACAAATGGCAACTTGACACAGTACCTGAGCACGCCCTGGCTTTTGCACCCATCTTTCCAGGGTAAGCAGATGAGCATTGAGAGCTTTCCCCAGCTGATTAAGGAAGGCCAGGTTGAGGGGCACTCCAAACAAGGCATAAAACACACAGAAGATCTGCCCTGCCACTGTGCTGGGGGACAGGTTACCATAACCTAGAAAGAAAAAAAAAGAAAACATGAAAAGTTAGGCTGTAGGCATCATGGAGTGTTCGTAATCTTGGAAGCTCAACTATATTAAGCTTCAGGAACCTGTGGATCTATGATTTTCTGCAATTAAATCAATCTGCAAATTTCCATTGCTTATGATGAAGCCTTTTGCATTCACTACTACTAGCTAAAAATTAAACATAAAAAATAATTCTCTTCCAGGTACTATTGTACATTTCTATAGGTCTCTTGTTTTGTGGTGAGTGCGACTCAGTGCTTCATTGCAAACTTAAGATGTGCTGTCCATGTACAAAATAATCTTGCATGTACCAAGTAGGCACTCAGCTTTTTTGGGGGCATAACATAGTGTATACAGAAAAATAACAGACATAATTGGAAACCAATAGAAAACCAAAACCCACATTGTCTTGCAGGTGTATTCTGACCACTAATTACACACTTCTGGGAGCTTTACAGGACAGTTGGAGGAAACACCAGTTTTTAAGGAAGGAGAGTACCTCACCTATAGTGGTGACAACAGTTCCTGCAAAAAAGAAGGAGTTGCTGAAGTCCCAGTTACTGGGATTTGTAGAGTTTCCTTCTGGATTGACCCCTTTTTCCCATGCTTTCATGAGGACCTGAAGCGGAAAAGGTCAAAGGAGCAGAGATGAGGAAGAATGTCAGAAATAGAGATAAGAAAATACTGTTTTCCATCTTGAGCAACCAGAGTGATAAACAGCGCAGATAAAAGGGTAGAGTTGGACTAAAAAGAACTTCTGCTGACATGGCAAAACTTGGAAATAGAGCCTGCCTATTGAACTCTTTCTACAGGAGAACAGGTCATTGAAGTATGATAGGTTCCCCAGCTAGATGAAATCTAAGGGGAAGGGGGTGGAGAATTCCCCAAAGTGATCAAACTGGGAAAAAAAATCAAGTTGCTCCACAAGAAATAAACTAGTTACTCTTCTCTACTTCTGTAATCTAGTAATCTCATTCAAGTTTTTAATTTAGGCATGTGTAAATGTATAGTTGTGTCTGTGGGCAGGGGAATGGGGAACATGCTCATTTCTGTTCCCTTCATGTGAGTACTAGTAAGGATGAATTACTCTTTTTGGCTATGACTTCCATATACTTTTCAGTGAATATTAGGTTTCTCCTACTCTGAAAGATTAACTAGTAAAATATTTCCTGCTATTCCAGATAGCTCTTCCCAGACCAAAACTACTGTGTGCCAAAAAATTACTGTTTCTGCATCAAATATCCTGTCAACTGCCTTAATGAAGATTGTGTTCCTTTTCTGTCCCCAAGGATTTCTCTGTGGGAGAATGGTTTCCCTCTGCTCAGTGGTTGGGGTTTTAAGAATCCCCTTGTTTGTCACATACCTTACAAAAGCTAAGTCAAAGCCTTCATAATTTTGCAAAATGTCTGAAGGAATTACTTGTTCATCTCTCTTAAAGACTTTGTATGATGCAAGACATGAGCAGGAGTCAACAGCAAACCCAGCTTTAGCTGGTTCCAGGAGTATGAGACCCAAGAAGATACACTTTCTTGATTCAAATGTTAACCACTCCCAGAAAGATTGCTTTTCTAGTAGTTGCGTTTCTTAAGTAACTAATACTCAAGGTGTCTGATTTTGGACAGGTTCTGTAATATTAGCTGATCTGTACTGGTGCACTGTGTATCCGTAGTAGATAATTTGATTCCTTCAGTAAAAAATCCTACAGCATTTGTCAAATTTATCAGAGAGCTGCTGGACATCATCACGTGTGATCTCATGACTGAAGTGTTAGCAGAGCTTATTTTCAATATGGCAAAGAACTTTGCATTATCCATTAAAAGCCTTTTCTTAGAATGACAACAATTCAGCAAGTTAGATTTTCTAGAGTTACTTCATTTGCTGCTTAGAAGAAACACACAGAAGGTACTGAGGTGTGAGTATTTTGAAATAATCACAGGTTTAATTTACTACTATAAGGAACACTTGACAGTTCTATGCATTTCAATGCTCAAGAGTTTACAGGAGTTACATTCACATCATGATAGCCAACACAGAAGAGTAAGGCAACTTTGAATGTTGAGCCTTTCAGACACAGTCTGACAAGGCCAGATTTCTTGGTATAATTGATGTTGTTAAGTACAACCCCATGAAAGAACCTTGTAAATGAAATGGCATCCTGGTGCCCAACAAACAGGTTCCTGTGGGATAGTTATAAAGGCTCCTGGCTCCTTCCTTCTACAGCTCAGGTAGGGGTTATGACAGATGCTGAATGGTTGGTGAACATTTGCTGTTGCCTTTGGGAGAGAAGTCGTCAGTATGTCAGTATGTAAAAGCAATATGCTGTAATTTATAGTAAGAATATGAAACCTACATTAAGCTATAGTAGAATGTGGAAAGAATAAAAACTGCCTGCTGTTTCTGCTCCTGTCCCTCTGCCAATGCACATTGCAGCCACCTGTGATTATAGACAAGGATTTGGTCCTTTTGGTCTGTTTATACTGTTTATGATCTATTTATAATCTAATTTATAATCTATTTATATCATGTCCTTTGGGATTGAAAAAGTATGGACATGATCAAAACACGGACTCCTTAATGCATCTGCTTCTCAGTTATGCTGTCAGACTGGCATAATTTCCTGACTCAAGTATGTCCACCAGAGATGCATTAGATAAAAGAGTTTGGATTTGCACTTTCCCAAAGCTCCAGGCTGCTCCTGTTAGGAGCTGCAGCTCAGAGCCATCGCTCAGCTAGGCAGTTTTAGCTACACAGAACCAATGCTGTTTATTGACATGGAATCATAGAATTTGTTGCATGCACAATGGAATAAAAAGTTAATGAATTATAAGTGGTAACTCATTATAAGTGATAATAGATATGCAGAAAAAACCCAACTGTTTTTAATCTCACATTGCAGGATTAAGGTTCAGAGAATGGGCATTAAGACAGGACATTTTATGCTTGTTAGCTGAATGGGCTGAGTCTGGGGGCTGTTTCTCACTGTGTCACTAACTACTGTGACTTTTCATACTGGAACTTGTGACATGATGAACAGGCCACCTTAACCATACAGTTAAAACATTCAGAGACACAACTGCTTTCTTGCATTTGAGATTTAATATGTCTAATATTAATAAAACTTAGACAAATTTGTTAACAGGTCTTATAAGCAACATATGGGTCAGAGAGGACTTGCACTTATGTATACCTTGAGGACTACAAAGTCTCAGTACTTTGAAACTCGGTCCATTGCAGATGATTTGGTGCCCTCAGCTGGTTTTATCTGGAACAGCGTACAGGTCAAATTGTGTTTAATTCAGCAGAGACACAGCAGCAAAATGCAATTCTCTGAGTGGCATGGCAGGGGACCTGAGAGAAGTCCACTGGAGTCAGAGAGAGAAGAATCTGGACATGTGTGACCTCCCCTAATGTTTTGAGGGCAGTGGAGATTTAAAAAACCTTTCAAGTACATAAAGTATCACAGGTTTAGAATGAAAATCAGGGTTTTCACCTCTGCAATCACTATCAGAGAGATAAGGGAAAGACAGATAATACCACCAAGTCATGAAGGTGAATAAATAGACATGTCTTTAGGCATGTAAGTTCTTAAAAGCTCTAGTCATTTTCTGGCCAATGCCCAATGTTCCACAAGTAATATATCATAGTATTAGTAATCAGAACATTGGCTTTGTAGACGTGGAGGTTCAGGCACCTTTTCTACCCTTTCTGTTCTGTTCTGAACTTCACTGTTTGCTTAAATCCATATACGAGGGGTTTTTGTTGATCAAAATTTTGTACCTTCATGGAAGTCCTCTGATTTGAGTTTTTATCAGTTTTAATGACATGGTAGAAAGAGTTCAAATTGTTTAAGCACCCAGCTTTGCAAGAGGATATGTTTTGAGCACAGAGAAACTCAAGGATTCAAGGTTCAAGGATTTTTGTCCAGTTCTTGTAGTACTATTATGAGAATATATCTATAATACCAGGAAAGGTCTAATAATTTGTCTCCAGTCAGTTTTGAGGAAAAGATTAAAATGTAATTGAAGTTGTCATTGATAACCTGTATTGAACAAAAGCCCTTTATCTCTTCATATAAATGACAGATAACACAGTTTGTGATGGTTGACTTTATCTTTTCTTTAGACCTGGGAGTGCAGGACCAACTTCAAAGATAGTAGAAAATTTCTAATACAAAAGGGCAGAATTTGCACAGGTTTAGACTATGGAACCTTGGAAGAGAAATATGTGTCTTTAGGTTTGATTTTGTTTTTTTTCCCCATGCATAATCCCTGGTAATAATTAATGAGGGACATGAGAACAATGAAGTTAGTTTATTATTCCATTTATTTTTGCAGAATTACTGCAATGTAGTGCAAGTGCATCACTAGATGCTCTTATATTTATGGGAGTCCATGACTGTGGAAAGAAAGTAGTTCCACAGATCAAGATAAAGAAGTACATGAATGGGCTTGAGTTATTTATAAAGTTAGATATTTAATATCATGGACAGTTGATCGGTTTATATCATGCTTAGCTGCTTGGTCCAAATCGTATAATTTCTTTTAATGAAAATAATGCTTGAGCCAAAATAATGGGAACCCTTTCCTCTTACCTGTACAAAGTGCTCCAGGGCTTGTCTGTCCAAACACGTGTAATTCTGCAGGAACTTGAGCTTTTCCAGCTGGAACTGGTCCCGAAAATGTGTTTCTGCCTGCTTCTCCAGCAGCTGGAACACCATAGCACCCAGCAGGAGGTAAAAGAGGTACCCCAGTACCAGCAGTGGAGTCCAGCTGATCTGCTGGCTGTGCATGGTGAGGAGGGGCATGCTGCTGATCTCCCCTTGCCAGTCCCTGCTCAGTACTTCATAATCTGAAGTATAATAATACTGATCCAAGATGTGACCTACCCAAAACACCCAGGAATCACACATCCATGTTCCCAGCTACTGCCCTGGAGAGTTTTTCAATAAAACATCAGGCTATCAGGGCTTACAAAATGAGACTAACAGAGAAATTCTATCTCTCCACATCTGTTCTCTATCAAAAATAAAGGGTGAACATTTATAGCTTAATAAGAGTGTGAATCATAGTGTTTTTCTTCTATTAGCTTTTATCCAAAGATCTCAATCAAATGAATAAAGCCCTCTGAGGATGGAATTGGTTTCTAGTCTGGGAAGCTGAATCAAAACTGTGGTTATATGACTTACCCCAGGTCATATGAATATGGAGCTACAGATAGACTCCTTAAGTCTTGACAAGTAAAACCTTACTCTAAACACTAGACTTCTGTACAACAAAATGCTCTAAACTCTTGAATTACAGCAGACTCCCCAGAAGAAAGAGTATAGAGCTGAATAAATGGAAAAGTCAATAGCTGCTGTCTGTACCATACAAACATTGCTGACACCAGTAAAACCAGCATGGCGAAGCTTATAAACATCCTGAATTTAACTTGGTCACACAAGAGAACCTCTTTCTTTTCTAGTCCTAACAGGATCAATCCCCTCACTGCCTGGCCTACTGCTCCTGAACCCTGTAAGATGACTCCAAGAATAAACCTCTCATGCCTACTGCCTTCAGTCCCTGTTTTGCCCTTTTAATCCAAATACTTAAGGGGGAAGGAGGGCTTAAGGTTAATCATTAGCTAAAAAAATATCAGTGTTTCACTCATGGGAGCCTTAATAATTTTCAGGTGCTAGAAATGAGCTAGGCTTGCACTTTTTCTGTAGGAAGAGCTTTATGGTAAGTGTCACCTGTGTCACACTGCTTCTGAAAGAAAACAAACACACACACACACACACACACACACACACACACACACACACACACACACACACACACACAGACACACACACACATGCGAAGATGGCCAGGTAGCTAGGGTTGCAATTTTGTTATTATACTCCCTTACAGTTAAAAAGTTCTGAATATAGATATCCCTACTTTTCTTAGCATTCATATGGTTTTACATCTATCCTCAAACAAGAGATAGTGCTCACAGAACAAGACTGAAAAATGATGTCATTTATATCTGTATCTGGGAAAATCCCTGGACTTGCCATTTGCACTGTGTTTGTAACCTGTGGCCAGTCATCATCCAGAGGATGGTCACTTACCATTCTGAAAAGTGAAAACTATTGTGGATAATTCCCAGGAAGGTGTCCTGGACTTTGTCTGTGACTGTTCTGTCAGTGTGAGTAGGAGAACGGAAAGGTTTCAATAGGGAAGTGCTATGTGCAAGAACTCAGAGCCTTGGTGGTCTGGTGTTTCTTTTCAGCTGAAAAAGCAAATATTTAGGAGATGGAAGTTATTGTACCATTGATATTACTGAGCACTGCAACAACATTATAAAGCAAACTGATCTAAATCAGCTGAGACATCCAGCTTATTATCACGGATGGAAGGCCTTCTCTTGTTCTGTGCTAAGGATGACATTTACTCACACAGGATCTAACAAGAACATCAGTCTTGTGTGTGACTTCCATAACTAAAAAGTACAGCTTGTTATTCCATTCCCAGTGCAATGATATGGGTGGACAAGCCTGGGGTATTGCACTAGCAGGGCTGTCTCTGGTGGGAGATCCAGGTGTTTGTTGTGTTGTTGATAGGACCTATGACTACCATGCTAAGAGAATGCCAGCTTGCTGGTTTTCTGAAATGGATGCAAACCATGGAATTGTAATCAGCTGGGCTGGGACAAATTTTCTCAGTTGAAATACATTTCAAAAATAAGGGTGTGAAACTATAAGATATAAATGAACAAATACAGCTCATAATCAGTTTTTTGTACTCTTCTGTTCTTTCAGTTCAGATCAACAAAGCATGGCAGCTGATAAACTTGGCAGTGTAAATTACGCCTTAAGAATAAATGTCCACTCAGACTTACTTTTGGGATCTTAATTTTCTAAGGTTTGCAAATTGACTCAGTAACATCATCGAAGTGTGCTTATTTCTATACTACAGTTATTCCTACTGGTTTGGTTCTTTCCCCCTCTAGTGTCAGGCTGCAATATAGGGAACAAATAAAGCCAGAATCTGTGCAGCAGCCCAGAAATTATACCTTGTGAGAGGAAAAAAGAAACTTAAATACGTATATTTGGAAGTAAACTGAAGATTTATGGTGTTTGTGTGAGTTCTGAATCTGGAAGAGGGAGTTCAGCATGGCTTACGACATCAGAAATTAAATTTAGCTTCCAGGTAAAAATATGTCATGTACAATGTGCTGAAATAACAATACTAGCAAATAGCTTTTTATTACAAGGTGACAAAGCACACTCTAGTCTTAATTTCTCTTGTTGCTTTTCTACTGCTCTTCTGATTAAAAAATAAAAAAACCCTGTGTACATAAACTTCAGGACTAAAAAATGCAGAATACAAGAACTTCTTAAGAGTAGCTGAACATGGAAGTTGACAGTTCTTCTTCATTTTCCTCACTGGTTTTCAAAAGCCAGAAAAATACCATTTTAATCAGAAGTACAATTTACATCAACACAAAAAAGCTGTTTCTAAATTAAGTAATAAAATAAGTTGAAAGATATATTGACTGATCCTGTTATTCTCAAGCTTCTGACGGAGAATGATTTTTGGAGTAGTTTTTCTGTAGAAAGGTCTCTGTAGAGAAATAGTTGACAAAGTGAATGCAAAGATCTGGGGGTTCATTCTTTCACATGCTAAGCATTTAAGCCTGAACATTTTGTACAAGGAAATACTGAATTATTTTAATTTGTTATACTCCTTGAATGATTTTTAAACTCTGCACTGCATAGAATAATTAAGAAAATTATTTTAGAACCATATTAAATATAAATAAGAGAACCATTGCATTTCTTCAGGCATGACACTGTCATCTGTCAATTTTTTACTTCTGATTTTGTTCTCACTCCAATTATTTTGACTTCCTGATTTATGTTCACATAGGTAAAAACATGAAGCATTTTCAGACAAATACTATAAAGAATGCTAAGATTTCAACAGTGTTTTACTCAGACAGATTCCATAGGAAGAAAAAAAATGTTTCTTTGCATTCTGTAATTACTGTATTGGAGGCAGACCTTGTTTCTGTTCTTTAGCTGTATAAATGCCTTTGAGTAAATCTACTGTTGGTCCACAAATATTTGTTTAGTTCACTGTTTGTGTCAAATGAAGCACTGCAGCTGCTCTCTAAAATGAACAGAAGGTAACCTTTAGAAAATCTTAGGTGTCATTCCTGAGCTTTTCCTCAAGGAAAAGAGAAAAGGAATCTTCAGTTTTATTGTGGTGGTGTCAAATCAAGGCATGAATAGTAGCCACTATAAGTATTCAGTTTACTTTGCTTGTCTTATAGGTCCAAAGCAAACATTGCAGGAAGAAAAAATATTAAGAAAAAAATACTAGAAAAAGTTTATTTGACATTGATTAAAGCCACAACAAAAGTGAATCATTTGAAATAACATAAAACCACCAGTTTGATTTTTGTGGTTATTTAAAATTCACTTTGAAAAGACAAACAAATTCTATATAGAGCTACCAAATATGCTATATGTAACCAGATGTTCATCTTCTTGGCATCCATATTCACAGCTGCATGTTTGCAGCAATATTTATAAGATATTAACATTTTATTATGTTGAAGTGCTCTCAGTTTATTCTACTGACATAAAATACTGGCATCCCATGATTGATTGAACCAGGTAAGTATATATTACATTGTACACTTACATTGTTACACGTGTGAAGCTCATTACTCTTCTTCAAAGCCTCTTAAAAAAACACAGGAGTGACAGAAGGAGATTGAGTTGGGCCATGTCCATCTCCCAAGAAGGAGAATCTCAACATAAGGTTATGCCATTTTCTTCTTGGAGCTCTCTGGAAAGCTGCAGTGGCCAGGAAGTAATGAAATGCCTAAACCAAAACATGGTTAGCTCAAGGGTTTCACTAATGCAGGCCCAGACTGTGTACAGAGCCCTGGCAGATTCAACACAAATGAGAACAGACCCCTTGGCCTTTGTTACAATCTGGGTCATATCCTGAGCCTCCCAGAAGCTACAGTGCTGTAACACAGCAGAGGATGTGTATCTTCTTCTGAAATTAAAGATACAGAGGACTGGAAATGTGTTGAAACAAAAGATGAGATGATCTACAATGCCTGGCATCAATTAATCCCAGAAATATCTGTATGGAATCTAGAACTCTAGAGCTACTTCCTTAAGATATCCTCACCAAAGAAAAAAAAATTGGATATTTTATTCTGGTTGCAGATAATAAATAAATTCTATTTACCATATGAACATTGAACCAAATCCAGCTTGATATCATGTGAATTGACTGGAGTGGGATGTGCATGAGGAATGCCATGCTTAGCAGTGTTTTTTTAAAGGTGGCTTAGACAGAATTCAAGACCAGGATAAATGTGGGCCTCTGATTGTTTCTTCAGTGTAGTAAATGCTTGGGTTGTTTTAAATTAATCTTGAAGTTATATGAAGAGATATTATTAAAAGAAGGAACTTTGGTTGTCTGTGGCCAACAAAAATTTTCTGAAGCAATAAATGCTTTCACAAAGCCACATAGACTTAGAGAAGCAGCCCTCCAGCACCCGAAGAGAAGCCATCAAAAGCTGGAGCCAGGCTTTTGACAGTGTGGCTTGTGAGAGGGAGAAACATAATGACAAAAATAAAAGTTCAGGCTGGACATTAAGGAAAACCTTTTTGTCACGATGACAGTTAGAATTCATTAGAATGAGTTGCTTAGAAAGGTTATGCATTCACCATTCCTGGAGGTTTTCAAGACTATTGAACTCAGCAGCTTGGTTTGATCTTGTACCTCATGCTCTTTTGAGGAAGAAGTAGGATTAAAGACCTGCAGAGATAATTTGAAACCCAAATTTTCCTGTGGACCCAAAAGGCAATTTTTGAAGCGAGGATCAGTTTTTAAAAAAAGAGAATGCTTTATGTCTTAAGACTATTATTTACTAAATGAGCAATCTTTTCTTTCCATGTGATCTTAAGAAAATTTTCAAAAGATGCAAGAAAGACTTTTTAAAAATTTATTTATATGGTTTTATATATTTATATGGCTTTCTATTACTGGATACATTTTTATTCAGAGTGCCTGGTATAATCTTAATCTTTGACCATTGTGCCAATCAGTGATTGAATTTCTCATGAAATTTTCAATAGTGTGAAAAAAGGCTAGAGAATTTTGAGACAGAAGAGCAAGGAATTATTTTCTCTCTGAGTGAGATGTGTGGCAAACTGAGACCAGAACACTGAATCATCAAGTAGGAGCAGCGTCACATAACTCAAGTGAGGATAGCACTGAGATCCTTCTTTTAACCTTCTTTTTACTTAAAGCTATTGGAAATGCTCCAGTGTCAAAAGGAAGGAGATGTTGGACCAGTGATTCCCTTCCAGCCACCTTCAAATAAATTCACCACAATGGATGTTTCACTGGAAACAAAAAAAGATGGTTGCAACATTTTGGAACCTGTGGCTCTTCTCCAGCTAGCAGTGTTGAATGGAAGCAGGAATGCGGCCCTGCTCTCCTCAACAAAGCTGCATGAACAATAATACAGTGCATATTTAATACAGTGTTCATATATAACAGAGTGAGAAGAAGAAAACTAATGACAGGCAGATAAAAATTCTGGACATTTTAATATAACTCCAACAAAGCAGACATATAAAAGGGAGAAGGCCTGTGGATTTTTCCACTTCTTACCAAATCCTTGAACTCTTCTCAAAGCAAGAGTAGATCTGACTTTTATCTCAGTTTGCACGTATTAAATTGTGCTAAATCTTACAAATTTATATATCTGTATTGACTTTTACAGAAAACTAAAATGCAAAAAAGGGTACAACTTTAATATTTTTAAATTGATTGCATATTAGTTGTTAATTTGACAAACATATCTTCCGTAGGTTTGAACACAACAATTCACCATGTACATCTGTATAATTATGAATTTGAAAAAGAATTAAGTATCAGCATGTATATAAAGAAATATACATCCTTGAGAATATGTGACTTCTGGCAATAAATTGTTTTATTTTTATGTGAACAACCCATATGCTTCTAAATGCATGACTATAAGATTATCACTAACATGAAAAGTGACAGCTTCAATGTAGTATGCATATCTCAAAGACTGTACTTTGCATTGCATTTTTTATTTTAATTTGATGTGTAAAACAAATTGTTTCATAACTGGATATTCTGCAATAAAATAGTACCAAGTCAATAGCGAAATTATATTGTATGCAAGACATAATTGCATTTAAATTTTCACATCTTGTTGGTGTTTCAGAAGTATTGGCCTTGTTTTATTTAAAGCCTATTATGTAGTTATTTCTTCTGAAAACTGTATTTTGGGAGGGTATGCATTTTGCACAACATTTAATCCATTAAAATAAAAAGAAAACAGTTGGGAAATTTTGAACTCTAGAATTACTTTCTAAAATGCATTTGTTTCTATATTACACTGCAATCTCAATATTCTAACAATCTGATATGAAAATTGCTATTCCTTTGGGGGGAAAAATCTCAACTGAAATCTTATGAAATTTTACAACCCAGATAACTACTGTTATTGAATGGATGTCTCTTGATGGTCAATAGGGATAATTAACAAAGCCTTATGCGAATCGATGTAAAAAACCCTATCAGTACTAATAAGCCTTTCCCAGATTAAAGATGTATAAGAGCATTAATACATGAGATAATTTTGAAATTTAGAAATGTACAATGAATTCTCATAAGCAAATATATTTGCAAACTCCTGATTAGATGTTTCAGTTTTGTCAATCTTAATGCAGGGTGAAAATACTGAGTGCAATACTCAAAAATCTATTGTCAGAGAAATGGATTTTGCTGTCAAAGACAATTTATATGCCCTTAGCAATTAAACCTGTACATCTGAAGTACTTACATGTACCTGTTTCTAAACAGAAGAGGAAAGGAAAGAATAAAGATCTTTCACTATTTCTAAAAGGAAATAGTGGACTGTGACAAGAATTTCATTTGTTGCCCAAGCCTGAAAGGAGATAAAGAAATATATTAGACTGCATTTCAGGTAGCATTGTCTGTTTTAAAACAAACTTCAGAAATTCAAAACAGAAGAAAGAAAAAAAATTCTTTAATTTAAATCTTTTAAGACACAAAAATAATTAATCTACTTTTCTGCATTTTCATTTCTTTACCCCAACACAAACATGGCATCAAAAGCACGTTTGGCAGGTAGTCTTTTTCTAAAAAGCTTTCCAGTGTAGTTATTACAATGCTCTAACAATCCCAGCAAGGCCCTGTGAATGTACCTGCTTTAATTCTGTTCTGTTTAGAAAGAAAATGGTAATAACCCACAGTCCCTGAGGTGATTTTTACTGAGACCTCTTGTTCCCACCCTTGCATTACTGTCACTGAGGATATTGAACATTCCCATGCTTTCTACTTATGAAACTTATTTTCCACTCTGTTGGCTTCTGCACACATTTATTCTTTTTCTTTTTTTCCCTCTAATGTATAGTAGAGTCCTCAGTTTGCTTCTGAAATGCTAATATAACAGTTTGAAAGGGTCAGGATCAATAAAGGAAAGAGCAATAAGGATGTTGACAGTTTTTAAGCCCAGCAGACTTTAGCTTGGCTGACCCCTATGCTTCCTCATGTTGTTTCCTGCAGGGCACTGTGTGTGTAACAGTGCAGAGAGTGAATACATTTGCATGCAAATGTAGAAAGGCTTGTTGTACATCTCAGTTGCAGAGAGTTTGGTAAGAAAGCAACAGAGCACTGAACTGGGACTCAGCACACTTAGATACTGTGGGAAAGTGTCTGACTCAGCTTAATGGCTCTGGGCAAATAATTTCTCTGGTTCATTATTTATATGCTTGAAATTTCTTGAAGAAAAATTACGTGACTGATGATACATAGTGTTTTTCCCCCAAAGTTTGAAGTGAGACTACACTCTTCTTCTACTCTTCCTCTCTACTTAACTCTACTTTACATTTGAAAGTTTTTCTTTGTGGGGGCAGAAATGGGGACATCAGAGCTCCCATCCCTTCCCCTAAAAGAAAATTCTCTAGTTCTCCTCCTTCATCCTACTAATTTAGAATTTACAATTTACACTGCTATCAATGGCTGCATCCCTTAAATTTGGAAGGTTTTTCTTTTCCTCAAGAGGAAGAAAAGCCTTCTTTTATCTGCTAGGTTGACTCCAAATCCTTCTCAGAACTTGCTGCTGAGCTGTCTCTTGTCTATGACACATCAGGTCCCTACATGTTTGTTGAACTGATATAGTCTCTTTACTTTTTCGTTCTCCTGCTTCTGCTTAGCAATTTGTTGAGTCATCCAGCCCTGCACTGCCAGGATGATCAAACACTACCCCACTCCTTTTTCATCTACTTAGGGCAGCTTGTCTGACTGAACTTCAGAATAATTTAAAAAGTGTTGACTGTCCTTTTTTTCTGTAAGAATGCCATCTATGACTTGGGGTCTAAATAGTTGTCAATGATGATAAAGTCTAGTCCCTTCTGAAACTGATGGATGATGCCAGGTAATAGCCACTGGCTGAAAACAATCTGGATGGAAAAGGCATTTGAGAGAGACATAGGATGAGATGTGTTCTTGTTAATTACATTACTCTATGTCACAGATTGAGTCAGGTTTGGACCTCCTGAAGGCCCGAAATGTTTGTTGTAAGACATTTATCTCTAACCTCCTGATGAGCTGCCTATAAATCCAGTTTAATTCCATTTGCAAAAGAAACCTGACAACAGCTTTTCTAAATAAAGACAAAAGGGATCCCAAAGCCTAAGTGTGCTAAGTGTTTGCTTTGGATGAGTGTAGGGAGGCTGTTTTTTCAGCCAGTGTGTGTTTACCTGACAGTTTTCTGATAAGCAGTGTGATACCAAAGCCCCACTTTGTGACAGTGCTAACACCATCTGCCAGGTGCAGATAGCTTGTTGAAAAATGCTGTCATCAGCACCTAAGTGCTGATGGAAAGTTATTGCTTCACTAACCACTAACATGCTCATATTCTGTCTAATTGGTTGCTGCCACGGAAAACTATTATTCAGGGAAAAAAAAAAAAAAAGCACAAGTCATTTTTCTTTATCATGATAAATTACTTTTAGGCTACCTTGCAGTGCCACTGTTGTTTATTTATTGCTTTCTGCTTCCTGCCAATTTTGCTTATCTACACTCTAGAGTGAACTTTATTGCTTTCCTATGATTGCTCTCAGTACCTGATTTGATGACAAATACTCATAGAAATTTTCATTTATCCTTGGCATAGTGAAATACCTGTTAAGGACATACTCTTTGCTAGGCACAGTGGGCCTGTCTGCCTCCTGAGGTAGGAGTACAGTTCAATCATTTGAGTAATCTTTGGTTTCAACTTTTGCAACTAAATTTGTACCAGATGAAAACCAGTACAGATAGTGTAAAGAAAATCTATACGGAAAAATTTGGATCATCAAGAAACCACATTCAAATGAATTTGCTTAAGGGTAGAATAATATACTACACAGGTTGCACAGACATGCATGTCCCAGACATTCACTGATGGTGGCTTAGTAAAACTGAGAGCCTTCATAGCTTTGCACTGCAGCAGCGAGCTACTTAAGAAATACATGTGAAGAACCTCAAATGTTTACAACAGCTGAGCACATAATGTAATATAACTGAAGCCAGAATCAGTTCTTACTTGCCTCAGTATAATATTGACTAAAGCTATTTTGGGTTTAAAATGCTGTACAGGAGATTTTGGTTTGGCTTCCTATTTTTTGGCAGGGTTTACCTTTCTTTTGCAGGATGTTCTGTCTTGCTTTAATGAAAGCTAGGATGTCAGCATCAGCCTGGCTGTCTCCAGTCAGAGGAATAGATGTACTTGAATTTGGTGGGGTCCTGAAATAAGAAAGTATTCTTGTGAACTCGAGTGAGTAAGAAAGTTAATTTTTCTGTCTCCTCTTTTTTTCACCATGAAGGATTTTATTCTTTAGATGCATTGTTAGATATAGCACAGTTTAGCAGAGAATTCATCTCAGAACTTAATGGTCTTATGTAGGTTCCAAAGATTAGCCACTATTTCTTTAGTGTGGGAAGGCTACTTGCTTATCAGCTATAGACTGCTCACAAAGGGTTAAAAATATTGTAGTGCTGAGTCAAAGACTTCATTCTAAGTGGAAAAGCTTAATGTAGTGAGTTTACCAAGGAAATGATGGATGTGACTATGCCATGTGTCTGCTTGCTTCAGGCTGCTATACATCTGAACAGATCAATAGGATTTTTGCCTACTGTGGGAGAATTAAGTTTTCATATACATGCAGAAGTAAACAATCACATGGCACTCAGGACATCTGACAGATTAAATCCTTTGTGCTGCTGAGTCTCCAGTCCCAGCTGAACTCTTGTTATGCTGTTAAATCATTGACTTATGACTGCTTTTGACAGATCCTCTGGTGGTGGAAGATGATGTAATACAATGAAACTGTTCTAATCAGCTGAGAGAGCTAGGAATTCCCACCTGCATCTTTAACCTTGGGAGATTAGAAATACAGTGACAAAAATTGCAATACAGAAGGACATGTGGAACTGAAAGGAAAAACTTCTTTTTTACATATCCTACCTCTGTAATTATGGTTATTTTCACTGTTCCTTACTGACTGTAGCAGTAGATGGTTTGTGTGACTGACATATACAGCAGTCTAATATCCTTGTCTTCGTGCTACTAATTAAGTTCTCAGTTGCTGAATCAGTGAACCAAAATGGAAAAACAAAGAAGAAATTACTCTGAATTTAAAACTCCTTTCTTTTTATGTAATTTGCAAGGTGATCATAAAACACCAATAAGGGACTGTTCTTGATGGATTTTCCTTTATTTAGCAACAATATAAAACATAAAAACCCACAGTATATTGAGAAGGCGCTCTCTAAATTCCGTTTTAGCTTCTATTTTTCTTCTGCTTTTCTTAAACCCAAGTGCAATTTAAAACATTTGGTTTTGGGGGATGAAATTTTCCACTATTTTCTTCTGCTCTAGAAATGGATTGTTTTGGAAAATGAAAGAAAAAACCCCTTGTGCTTTCTTCTTACTAATGCAGTAGGAAAAATAGTAACTTGACCATATTTTCCTAAGGGCTTTAATAGCCAGAACTGTTGAGCACAATAAGTATATAACTTCTGGAAGCAGAGTGACTTGGCATAATGTTTCAGTGGGAGAAAAGAACGTGGAAATAAACACACTAGAAAAAATAGAAAGGCTCAAACCCCTAGTAGTTTCTGTTAACCTGCTAAGCTAATTTTCACAAAGCAGTACCTCCTTTAAGAAAACAAGACACATAATCTTTGCCAAGCCTGAAACTGTCACCATTTTATTTGAATAGCATAATTTGTGGGAGGGAGACTAAAAATATTTTAAAGACAAAATCACAAGTATGAAAAAATTTGTGCCTAGTTCCTGCATTCTACAATTCTGCAATACATACACACTCTGATTTCTCTTATTTTCAAATGTTTTTATTTATTCTTTCAGACTCCCTTTCTCTGAGAAGGCTGGAAAGATAGAGTCATGAGTATTCATAAGCTTATAGAGAAAAAAGCCTCAGGCCAAACATAAAACCACCTTTGTAATACTGATGATGCAGCAGATTGTTGTAAAGCTATGTGGAAGCCTGCAGCTGCTTTAGAAGTTGGAAGAAAATCTGCAATTTTCTAAAAATTTTTATTTCTGTATTTAAAGGAGACTGTTTTTAAATAGACTGATGGAGGATTGTGAAGGCATTAAATTATTTTGTATTTTGCTTTTTCCTCTGAGCAGCCAAGGTACAGTTCTTACCTTGTTTTTAAAGTTGGGTTACCAGAAGTGATTGAATTGTTTTTCACAGCTGCATCTTCATAAGGGCTGTCTCTGCTGGTGTCTGAAAAACTGGAATGGTAAATGAAGAAATGAAGGAAAATGAAGGAAATAAAGAAAAGAATTTAGCCCTTGTATAGACAATATTAATACATACACTAATTAACTACAAAGAAGATTTTTCAAGATTTTTTCAAATCTATATAAAACACTTGTTTACTGCAAGAAGACTTTCAGTTTAATACATATGATGATTATGTTTATGTAAAGAATGTGGCTATGAAAGAGTGATAAATAACTTTATAAAAAATATACTTTTTGTATTTGCCTTCTAACTGTCTGATGAACAGTTTGTAATGATATATTTAGTTCCTAAACTGACTATTAGCCAAGTGAGGCCTTAGCTCATTTTCCATTCTTTCTTTAGTCAGGCAAAATTATTACCAAAATCAGTAAGAGACTGTATAAAAACTCAGTGAAGACTTTGGGATGGGACTTGTTGATGATAGCCAAATATATTGCAAACAGCTGCTGTGCATTTCTGCCTCTGCAGATATCATTATCAAGGAAGCTCACTGTTAGGGAGGCAGTTTTCCACCACTGGATATCTAGGGACTCTCTGCCTTTCCTGGGGGTTGCATATACTGGCAGATCTGGTGCCAATCTTTGAGTGGAAAAAGTAAATTACTCAGTATAAGGATTTTTCCAGTAGATGGCAGGATTGGCAAGTTCTTGCTTTTCTAACTCTGCAGTAGTTTGCTCATTGTTGGCTGATGAATTGATATTTCTGGCAGAGAACTTGAAAGGGGAAAGAAATTTATTACTAAAATTTTACTGTATTACACTGTGCCAGGTTCAGTTTTGCAGAAGATATTGTGCTCAGGAGTATAAGTCATTTTCAGTTGAACAGCTCCAGGTCTGTTGAATGATTCTCTTTAACTCCTCGAGTCCCACACCATTCACACCTGCCTAATTCAACTAAAGCAATATCTTATTTAATGTTAATAATATTCTGTACTTTATTGCACCTACATATTACAAGAGCTAGAAAGGATGTGTGATGTTATTACCTACTATGTGGTTTAACAATATCTGGGAACCTCATATGCTTCAGGATTTCCTGAACATTTTTTCCACTGATTTGGCAGTTCTTAAAAATGAAATGATTTAGTGTTTAAATTCAGTTTTCTAAAAGGCCCCTGTGTATGTGCCCTGAGATACTGAGGCATCCAAGTCACATAACCACGATTTAATAAATTGCTACACATCAACTGAACCATAGCAACCATCCCTGACTCTATTCTTAGCCTACAACAAATAGAAAGTAATGTGACTTAATGTATTTCTTTTTCATTGCTTTCTTTTCATCGAAATAAGTGTCTTTGCTTTCTCTTTGCCATGCACAAAATGTATAATTTTACAAATGCTGTGGGTCAGCTGAAGTGTTTTATTTTTATATATATATTTTTATTTTATATATTTGAACTACTTTTTTCCATTGAAATAATAATAATAATAATAATAATAATAATAATAATAACACTACCCAAAACTGTTAAATCCCCATTTGAAAGCGGATTTAGATTCAGACTGATTTACAAAAAACCAAAAACCTATATAGTACAGTTGTGGCACAGTTGGGACTCAAGGGATGTCACTTTCAAGTACATTCCTGGACCCAAGAACAATATGACAAAACTTGCTTTAGGATGCTCTGGGAGAATTTGGCACCCACAGAAAGCAATCGTCAAAAATCCTCTTTTACTGAGTGAGATTATGCCCAGAATCAGGAAATTAACATTACTGTGCTTAGAGATGGACCTTAACATCTTACCCTGTGCTTCTGGGGTTACAAGCAGACATTTTTATTGTGGGATGGAAACTGTTCTTCTGCAAGTTAAGAAAATTTATAAGGAAGCTTATAACTACTTTTTGGAAATGACTAAAATTCTTCTTCCATGTAAGAGGTTAACAATTAGTTAACAATCTAACAAATGAGTCCCTCAGTTTGGCACAACTCAAATCCATCTTTTTTATATCCTAGAGATTTCTCTAATTCCTATGATAGAGGGATGGTCTGTGTGGGGATAACTTACACCCTTCATAAGCTCCAATAATGGCATTGCAAGTTGAATCATAAGGGGACAAAAAAGTGTAATTTTGCTGTGCAGTGGTATGCTCAGATACAACTTGTTCCTAGCCTGATCTTAGAAGTCAGGACATTCCTTATTCATCTGAGTGTTAGATGCTATTCTAGTAATGCAAAAAATTGCGAAATGTAATGCTTTATATTTAATGGAAAGTCATTATGCCAACATGGCGTGGGGGTAATGATACCCCTCTCTGTGTGACCAGCATGAAGGACATCTCAGGATGCTCCAGCAAAGCCAAATGAAACCATGCCTGACACAGTTTAATGTGATCAAAGTCTTCTCCAATCAGGAGGCTTATCCAGAGATCTCTAGAGGTGCCATTCAGCATTTCTGTAATGTGCAAACAGGCATTCCTGGATCGCATTTTGGATTTGGGTGGATGTACAAATTATGTAAGCCTTGTCTCTTTGTCTGTTGCCTAAGCTTTAAACTCTAACATTATTCAGCTTGTTTTGACAGTGTATAAGTCCCATTTTCATTCTGAATCTATCTGATTTTTCATTGAATTTAAGAAATCTCAAAGAATGTTTCCTGACAACTTCAGTAAAATTCCTACTTTTTTTGGAGATTAAAGATAGTCTGTCAACTTCATATGTGTATTTGTTTTTATAACCTAGTACTTGAATTTTCCTCCAGTGGATAACTTTAATTTTGGGGGAGTTGAGGATGAGAATCCTCTGTTGGGGTGTATTTCTCAGTCAGGCATAGGGCAGTGGCCATAGAGATGTACACAGGGTTCCAGCAGCATTTCCCTTGCTGAGGGAACCCAAGGACAGCTGATGCATGGACTGATCAGCTCCATCAAGTACACAGGGCAGAAGAGCTGCAGAGATGATGCATGTCATGGTATGAGTGCTTAACTTGCCAGCTAAAAAATAATGGAAAATCAGGTAGATTAAAATGGAGAGTGAAAATTTGAAGGTGTGCAACTTCTGTAAAGTTAAGGAAACCTCAGCTGCAGTTGTCCAATCATCTGAGCTTTGGACATGAGGGGAACAGATGTTCAGTGTACAAACAAGAAAGATTCAAGCTGCTTAAAAGCTGAGCATTTTAGTAGCTAGCTACAAAATTAAATTTGGCCTAACTTGCAAATTCATAGATAAATATTTCAGTTGTTACCAAAGAATGTGAAAATCTTTGAAATGTCACTAATTGATGATGTTATTCCCATATTATATTTTTATAATTATGTAACACTGCAGAAAATTGGCAGGAATAAAAAATAATTAGACAGAAAATGCTGAAAAATATGTAAACATTGGCTTTGTCTCACACAACATTAATATATGGAGTAAATGTTGCAATCCAGGACAATAATTGATAAAAAAATCTTATGCTCAAAGGCATCAGACAGCATGGAGAGCAATTTAAAATTGTCTCCAAGGGAATTTAAAGTGCCAGGAAGGTTTTGAATAAGAAACAGAACAGCCGAGGAGTCTGAGGCTGAACATACTGTGGAGCTTGCTGGAACAGGACAAATGAGATGCAGTAAAAGGAAATGAGTGAGGTTAAGAAAGATTTGACTGAGATAAAAAGGAAAGCATTCCTTCTGAGAGGAGGAAAAAAATTCCAAAATTTTTGTAAGATTTGAATAACTATCTAACATTTATATGATTCAAAGAGAATAAGAGGTCAGCACTACTGAAACTAAATGTTCAGTGAGAGAAGCAATTTGAATAGACAAGGATCTCCTAAATTCCTTAAATGAAAGCCATTGTGGGAGAGACTGTATGAGGAACTAGAAAAGGCTGTGCTTGAATTCTGAATGTGTGGAGTGAGAGCATGGAGTGTTGAGCCAAACATGCAATTTCAGACTTCTTGCAGACTTGAGAGGAATCCATTAAGAGACATAAACATATATACAATATGAGCTGCAGGTAGCACTACAGCCTTTCAGACCTCACTGAGGCAGAAATGGTCTATTCAACTCTTTTATTAACATAGACTAATTTCAACACTTTAACAATTCAGCCATTTTTTCAACTGAAAAAAGAGACATATTTGACCATTAATAAACTGTCTTTTAGGTGTGTATATCCTTCTAAGCTTCAAAAGGATTACCAGCCTCCCTTCTCTGTTATTTTAGTTATAAATTAACTTAGTATAAAATAAAATTTGAGCCTTCTCTGGCTCTTAATTTTCTCTGGAAACATGACTAAGGTGTGTCAAACAATAACAATCCACACAAATCATGCACTAGAAGGAGATCAAAATATTTTGTTCAAATACATATAAAGGTTAGAAATATGCCTGTGTCTTTTGTATGCTGAGTTCTATAATTTATTATTTCTAGCTTGAAGATTGCATTTACATCCATTCCCATTCAGGAGATTGTCTGAATGGTTTTACTGCATGCTTACTCTGTCAACAGCAGTCTTAGAATTTAGCCTACCAAGTTTTTGATCTGACATCTATTGAACACACCTGTGAACTGAATCCCATTTTGGAAACAGGTTTTATTTTCACCATATTATATCAAACATAATTTATGTCAGCTTTTGTTTTGGTGGCTGGTTATTCTGCTGGGTGAAGATAGCAATATCATTCCAAGCAAAGTGGTGGTTGAATTTTAGACAATTTAGAAAAAAATAGTAATTTGTGTATCAAGACTATGTGAAAAAAGTACGTGTAGCCTGGACTAATTCTACAGAATTATGGGAAGTGGTAAATAAAGTTCCTGTGTCAACTATGAGACCAAGGAAATCCTTGGGAAATAAAATTCTGCTATTTTATTCTGTTAAAGTCTGTGAAATTTGAAACCATTACTCTAAAATGTTACTGACTGGGAAAAAGTAAATTTCCATGTACAGTGGGATGTTAAGCCTGTAGCTCCTGCCTCAGAAAAAGCAGAAATAGTGTTTCTACTTCCATATACATACCACTGGAAATGTACCTGAGTAAAATATGTTTAAACAGCCTTACATAAATTAAGATAAACTTTCTAGAACCATAGGAATGAAAGAGTGATTGACTTTTAAAGATTATTGCAAGAATATTGTTGGAGATGGGAAAATAAAACTACATTCATTCCCAACTCCTCTCCAATTTTAGTTCCAGAAGGTAAATATTCTGTGTCTGTGACATTTATGCAAGGATCATCCAGTCAGCCTCAGTCAATATGCCCATTACTTAGACACAGAGAAACTGTTCACTCTAAAGAGCATCTGCTTTTTGCAGGAAATCATCCGGGGCAGTACAGGACTCTGAAGTAAGCTTGGCAGCTGAAAGCAACCACACACCTTTCCCCATTCTAGTCAAAATGCTAGATGGACTTTTTTTTAGACTTGTCCTCCAGTAATAAATACGAACAGTAAAGGCGTTTGATAGAAAAGCTTAAAAAAATAAAGAAACCAGTTATGCAATTTTGTTTCTGAGCTAGGATAGGGAAAGGAGGATTCACCACTGCTGGAGGCCAGTCCCACATTGCACTGACAAGTGCCTGGGCATTACCATATGTAATGTATTGCTGTCCTGAGCAATTCATCAGCACACCAACCAAAATTTGTTTTTCCCAAGATGAGCAGGACAGAGAGGTTGTGCAAAAGGTGCTTAGTTCAAAGGACAGTACAAAGTTAAAGAAAGTGACAGTCATGGATTGCTTGAGCTAATTTGGCTGAATTTGTGCTAAGCTAGACCAAAAATGCTCTCATGTTCTGTTCCGTCAGCTTTCCTTTGGGACAAATAACCTTCAGTCTGAGACCAGAAAAGAACAGCACAGATTAGGCCTAAAACCTGCTAACCATCTGCAAAGAGATTAATGCCTAAGTCTTGAGAGGACACAGAATAAGAACCAAAGCAAAGTAGAGAAGACTGGAGTTGGTTTTCATCAGTTTGAGAGACCTGAAAATGTCTTAGAAAACTTTAGAGGACTATGCCTATGATTTTCTGTACTGATTATGGAGCATTTACTACAGACATATGAAAGTGTAAAATAAAACAGAATCTATTTTACAGTTTTAAGAAAATTCAGTATTCATTATTTAATGGCATGTAGGAGATATTATGTTTGCTGAAAACAGGAAACATCATTTATGCAGATTACTGTCATAAAAATGTAGGCACTGATCAGACAAATGTTAGTTGTATAATGAGAAGGAGGAGAGAGAGGCAGAAAAAGAGAGCAAGAGAAAGGTGGGGAGGGAAAGAGGAAGAGGGAGGGAGAAAGAAAGGAGAGAACACCTCCATTTATTGTCCTTGAAGATGGAAACCTACACAGCCAGGTATGGGGTTTCTTGCACTCTGCTTTCCCTGATGATTATGAAAAACCTATTACTGCAAATCTAAATTAGAGGTTTTGAAATCAGAGGTGACTGTTGATGAAACAACCAAGATAATTGCATTTTTCTCCTGTTGATGGCACATCAGCATCTTACAATATCAAATATAATATCACTGTGAAATAATATGCTGCATAAATGTAGTAACATGACATTTTTCAGTAGCAAGTCTATCTAGGATATATATTCAATAATTATTTTTTTTAGGAACTTCCAAATAACTGAATGATAAAATTTCATTTTTTACCCAATCGTTTCTGTTGTAACTGAAAATACAGTGTTTCAGTGTGATATTCCCAAAAGCATTCTGGACAACTGCACTTATGCTAAAACTGCATTTTTTCTCATGTAAGGAAGGAAGAGAAAAATAAACAATTTACCTGCTAGGTGATAGATGCTGTGAGGATCTGATAAACTGTGGATAAACAGAGCCAGTATTTGGAGAGGCAACCATCTCTGGCTTTTCCTGCTGGGTTTAGATTGAAAAACAAAATTATGAGGATAGGATTTTTTAAAGTTCTTCATATGGGCCTATAAATTTCAACAATAACAAGATAAGCAATTGCTCATTCAGAAAACACAGTCTGAATCACACAGTATTTTCTCCACTTGCACAAACACTTTTGAACAAAGAGAAAAGTATTTAGGATTGGTTCAAGTATTTTTAAGCTCAAGTTACAGGTTTTTAATATATAACAGCATATATTCACTGATTTCAGTTTCTTTGGGAGCTCAGATGTATAGATAGGTCAAGATCTAAGAAATCAATCCCAATTACATTTTCTAGTTTTCTAATCTTCTGATGAATCATGAGAGGTTGAATCCTGGAACTCTCCTGTTAAGTGACAGAGAAAAATATGCTGCAGTGGATTTAAGACTATTACTTGCAATGCTTTGAAAAGCCTAAATATTTAGACAGGAGGGTGACTAAAACATCATCCTCTTTCCACTAATATGGTTAGGAATTTTAACTGGAAAAGTACTTGGCAATGTTAACTTGCAGTTAAGCTACTTAGGTGCCACTGTTTGGATAACTAATTTCCCCATGTAAAGTTCTGTACTTATTTTAGGCTGTTTTCTTAAAAATATGGCTTAAATTTATACTCAAGAGAATGAACCAAAATATAGGCTAAAACTTCATTTGTTTATAGCAACTTTTCCTCATGGAGTAAATCTTCTCTTCCAATTAATAATAAATGATAAGGGATGAACTGCACTCAGCATTCTTTTTCATGAGGCTGATGTACGTTTCATGGCAGAGCTTTGTTGTGAGTTCCTGTGTCATTAAAAAAGTGTCAGAAGGGGAACAGTAGAAAGCTAGGTTGTTTCAGTAGTTTTCTGACTGGCTGTGTTATGAACTTCTAATGCACTGGTTAAAATGACAGCTCTTTAGCTCATTTTTACACAAGTCATTGCATCAGAGCACTCTGTGCTTAAACACTGCAGGACTTCAGCTAGAGAGTGAGGAAACTCTGTGCTAGGAGCTGCTGATCCTCTGGGAGCCTAGGGAAGCTGAAAGGTTACTGGAGTCTTTGCAAGCAAAGGAAGCTAAAATGTAACTATATTTGCTGCAAAAAACCTGATTAAATCATAGCTTTGCTTGCAGCAAAAAAGATTATTTTTTGCAGTCTGATAATGTACTTCCAGAGTTGTTGGGACTTTGGGCTCATCCTTCCTATTAATCAAGTTGTTTGGGAGAACATCAAAACAGAAAATAGAGCAGGAAAAATGGGCTTGTTTGGCGTTTTTTTAGCTTCACAGTAGTATAATTCACATTACCTTTATCCAACTTACATTGGCATAAGCTCAGGTGAACCAGACCCTGAATCCCATCCTTCATACTCCTTTCCATCTAGTCAATTAACTACTTCTTTAAGAAATTACTGAAGATGTTATATTTACATGAAAATAGAAGAAATACAAAATGATTTCATACCTGGGTTTTTTTTGCCTCTTCAGACCACCAGACTTCAAAGTCTTTTTGCAGCTTCATCTTCACTTTTTCCATAAGAAGCTGCAGGTGCTCAATCTCTACCTTCAGCCCTTTGAAGCGACTGTACACTATTTTATAGCTAATATGAGAAGAAGAAAGCGTATTACAGATTTTCCAACTTATATCTGAACAAAGGTTAATCCTACTTAGAACAGTGAGAGATTTAAACTACAAAATAATATATAATAATCAGAGATGCAGAGGACATAGATGGTAGAAGGAAACATCTCATATTTTATAAAAGCTTCACAGGAAGTAAGCACAAGAAACTTATTCCACAAATCTTTTATTGCATAAAGAAGTTAGTGAAATTCAGGTGGGATCAACATTGATTAAAAGTTGAAATACCGGTTCAAGCAACTATGAAAATTATTTATTTGAATTCTCAACATAGCTTGGCCTTAATAAATAACTGGTATCTTGGATTCAGATAGAGACTGAGACTGGTTCCCCTGTCAGGTGGAAGCTTCATTATCCTCTTGGTTATAGACACTTGGAGATTTACCAGGAGTATGAAAGAGCCAGAAGTTTCCTCAGAGGTCATGAATGACATAAATGCTAGCAAAATACTTAATACTGATACCCATTTATCTACTTTTATTTAGCCTCCTGGCTACAGTGACAAGAGAGCAAGGATTGATTAACCAGTGTGCTTTCTGCATATTATTTACACTTAGTGAGTCCTGTATAACTTAAAGGTTTTCTTTAGGTCAGGAAAGGCAGCACTTTTTTGAATCAACCCAAAATGCTCACAATACATTTGGATTCAAAGAAGTTGCAAACACTAATCCTCAGGGAGGACATTAGGCTGTTTTTATTTATTTTTAACCTTTAGCTCAAGCATAAATTTTCCTCTCTCATCTACAGTGGCGTCTGACTGACAAACCAACTGTAAATACACAAATATAAAAACTATTAGTGAACCACAAAGATGATATTTTTAAAATGTCAGAGAAAACCCTGAGGGTAGATAGTGTGTGCAGAATTGTAATTGGAATATACTATCAGTATAATTTATCTTCTGAAGGATGGAGAAATCTGAGGCAGAAGTAATACCTTTTTTTTTCTTCTTCAATTTGCATTCGGAGATTCTCTTCTGCTGGATCAAACGTTAGTCTTTCAGAAGGATTTGAAACAGCTATAGGATAAATGTTCAGATTTAAACAATGACTATATTGTGTCCAAAGAAGCAGCTTCTAATTAGAATAAAAACTAGATTTTAAGAGATAGTTAACAAAATGGGAGTCATTAACACCTTCTCTCTTTTGGAAATGCTTCTTCAAATTCCTTATTTAGGCCTTATTTAGTAGAGGACCTAGTCAATAAGTAGTGATTTAGATAAAATTGCTTATAATTGGGTTTTTCCATCATTAAAGGCCGGAACATTAATTTTACATATAATTAAATCAAGTTTATTTAGCATAATAAATTATTTATTTATTTAAAAATACATTATATATATATATTTAATACACATTATTTATTTGAGCATAAAACTCTATCAAATTAATTCAACTTTTTGCAATGGTTTTGGCAAAAAAGTAAGACCAGAAACTGTTGCAGAAAGAAGAGACAGCTGTAGCTCTTGAAAGAGAGATTAAATTTGGAAAGCAATAAATTCAGATAATTAGTATAAATAAAGAAAATATCCTGAAACTATGTGAGAAAATTTTCAAGGTAAAAGAGAAGTAAGGAAATACCTTAAGAGTAGCCTAACTTAGCCTAAGAAAGCAGCTTATGACTTCTCTATTCTGTACCAGAGCTAGTTAACACACAATACACAATGTGCTTATTCTGAGAGATGGTAAAACAGTGTTTCCATCATGGTTTATATGTTCAGTGGTGAAAGGAAATGTAAAGTTACCTACTAATGTTACAACAGTTTCTGTTTCTGGGATGAATGAGAAGAGTTTTAGGTTCCCAAGAAAACATGTTGGACCTTTTTAACTCAAGAGAAATGGAAAAAACCAAAATATTTGCTGTACAATACATGCAAGTTTCCACCCCAACTCTTATTTCTGCCAAGAAAATAAATTCTATGTCAGTTTGTCATGAAGCCTGAGGACTGCACCCTTTCTTCAAGGAGAGGAATTCTTTCTGGAACAAGAGGGCAGCAATGACCCCTCTCTGCCTGTCAGCACATCAACTGAAACCATTAATCTTTTGTAGTAGCACCCTGTAGCTTAATACAGATGAAGTTGAAAAGCATTTTATTCCATTACTTAGCTCAAGCGTCTTCATACAGACAGTCAAGGTGGACAAAGCCCACGCACAAGCCTCATTTCATACATGGAAAGGCCTTGCTGTGTGTGATTGCAAAGAAGGATAGGGTGAATACATTTGTGGTGGGGAGAGTACCCTTAAAAGATAAAAATATAAACTGCTTGAAATGTGGAAGTGAACAAACAAGACAGGAGGCGAAGGAGATGCTACAACAGTGACATTGTATAACAAGTTACACCTGAACATAACAGGTAATAAAAAGATCTTCATATTAGTGCCAGAACCTTCAAGGAAAGGAGCAAACCTTTCCACAATTAAAAGGGATGAGTATTTTCTGATTTCTCACATTTCATCCCGAAGAGAAGGCATAATGTGGGAAAGCACACAGATGGGACTTGCGGGGAGACACTAACTGCTGAGCTCCTGAGGCTTTATGCTTTTCTGAACTTCATGAACACACAGCAGCCAGGCTTGAGGGAAATGTGCTCTTGTGGAACAAACTGAAATTATTTAGGGAGTTACTGGCTCTCAAGTGAGCCATGCTCACAGACCATGTGAGAATCCTTATTATGTTTCCATTAATATTTCAGCCAGACCTAGTGTGAGCCAATTTCAGGTTAAAGGGGACTGTCTGAGCACACTGAAGTGCATTTGTCCTATCTGCACAATCTGTGATCCTGCCTAAGTTCAGGAGGCAGCAGCTCTAGCCCCTTATAAAGAAGAGAAATAATATAGGGTAGAAGAGAGTAACATCCTAAAATGATAATGCTGTTTCTGAAGCAAGGACTTCCCTACATGAAAACATCACCAAATTCTGCTAGTTAATAGATGATACAAGTCAGAGTATAGCTTTCCGTCCTTGGTTTATTAGGACATCAAGTACTTGGAAAAAATATTTTTATATTAGCTCTGAAAGGTCAGCCAAACTTAGGCAAAATTTTGTCACTTGTATATAAAAACAGCAAAATAATGTGGGGTTTATTTTCCCTGTTGATTACATGTTGTAGAAAGGATTATTTGATTGCATGTTACCTTCAGCATCCACACCCACGAGTACAAGTCTGCCCATTATCTCTAGCTGGTGATGAAAGACAGAAGCACAACTGCAGACAAGGTGAGCAGCAAGTTTTATGAATGGAAAGAGATGAGTATACTGCAAGCAGGTGTGGCCCCAGCAGCAGAAATGGCATCAGATAAATGGCTCAAATTTACACATCCCTGTGCACATCACTGAGCTTGGGTCACAAAAGCAGAAGAGATCTGATCAGAGTGTCAGGTGAAGTCCAGTAGTAAGTCAAGTCCAGGGCATGCCTGCCAGGGTACTGCTTTGCAAGTTCTCCAGTTTCCCCAAGCAGCTGCAATGTCCATTTCAGTTTCTTGTCATGCCTGCTCATTGCAGCAATATGTTTGTGAACTGAATAACATTCTGCTCTAAAGACAACACCTTTGGAATATACCTACTCTAATATATACAAAGGATCATGGCTTTTTCCTGATGCTCCAAGCTAAAAGGCATCTAAGGTCTGGTGAACTATATTTCAACACTTATGTTTCCTGCCACTTCTGCCTTCTCCTCACTCCCTGCTGCTTCTATTCTCTCCTCTCTTTCTCTTTCCTGATGAATCCCTGCAGTGGCCTCTTTCTGCCCCCGGGCTTCTGCTGCCTCACACCCCTCTCTTCTTACCAGTCCAGCAATTTCAGCTACAGCTGAAGAAAGGAAGCTAAGGCAGAGGTTACTACTCACTGTATCTCATATCTAATGTTAGCACTCTTCAGTACATAGGCTCAGTCATTTTAAAATAAAGTTAGAGGGACATTGAATGGACTGTGAAACATAAGTGTAATATTTACTCACAAATTTAATTTAGACAGCTAAGAAAAAAATACTTTATTTTGGCTACAGGTTTTATTTTCTCCAAATAATTTCTTTTTATTGTATGTATCTGCCTTCCCATGCAGAAACAGAAAGTAAATATTAACCACACATATACAAAGTATATGTAGATTACAAAGCACTGAAAAATCATGACATCAGCTTTTGCCCACATCCATGAAAAAATTTGCATTAAAAGATGTAGTAGAGATGCTACTGCTAAAATATTAACTATCAGATATAATTTCTGCAACTACACAGAACACAAAGTGGTATCTGCTTTGTTCAGTTGGGGTTGACTTTTAATTCGTTGATTGACAGTTTGTCATATGAAACTCAGCTGTACAGTTTAGCTCTACGCTTTTAGTGCATCAGCTGAGATGACTCCATTCAGTTGGAGTGTAATACCACATGCACTTTTCATGCCCCAGTGACTTCTCCTGGGCAACAAATGCAGTTGCTGCAATTTAATCCTGGATAATGCAGCCCCAAGTTTCAGAGGTGAGGGGAGGTATGACATGCATGCTTAGGAAAACATTGGCTCTGTGGATACTAGGGGTTTCTGTTGGCATCCAGTTCTGTACAACAGAACGATTTTGGCAGCAGTCAGCAATGTACTGATAAGGAGTATTAAGTTTCTTTACATTAACATAACTGCACATGGAGCTGAGTGACAAAAATTATGAATCCTAAGTTGTGAAGTCTTTTTTAAGAATACTGAGTCACAAGATGTAAAGAAGAGACTGACACTATGCTACACTGGGTAGGGAAATAGCAAATTTTATGGTTGCTTCATTGTCATATACAACCCATTTGGTGAAGTGAGCACAGGACACAAATGATACCAGCTGCATGCAGAGAGATGAAGGTGAGCTCTCCATGAGATGACAGTTCATATGATAAAAAATTCATAAGTTTGTAATTTTTGGTGCTTTTCTTCCAATATAGAAGATTGTAAGAGACATTTAAAGATATTTATTTTATTCTAATGAAAGGGCCAATTTTGGAGTACAGGAAGTGGTAAATTTTACAACACATTCCACATGATCAAATCCACAGTACCAGAGAGAAATTGTAGCACCTGCTAACTGGATCACTATTTCAAAGCCACGTGGAAAGCATGGATGAAACACACTATTTCTAGAATGATACCAAGTGTTATCACCATAGTTTACTGCAAGCTGGCAACAACCTAAAATACTTTGGCAGATTCTTGTCTACTGTCAGAAAATTTTGCAAGAAACTCTCTATGACCCTGAACTTTATACTCTCTGGGGTGCTCATATATTTCTCAACCTGAGTGTATCCTGGAAGTCAAACTCCTAGAGATTTATTGTCTTGTGCCTCAAATAACATTGTGCCCTGCCCTCCAGCTGTACTTTTGCAGTCAAATATTTTCATTTTTTTCACTGGACAGTCTTGTGTTTATCTGCTTAAATTTATAGTCACTTGAAGTAACCAAATTTAGAATTGAATTTAGCATACCATTAATATATTTACTGTATTATTTATCAACTTTGCAGCATTTGGCAAACTCAAGCATTAGTGCTTTCAAACTGGAACATATGTTTCAAGTTGTTTTGTTGTTTGGTTTGTTTGTTTTTTTTTTTTTTTTGAAAGAACTATCCATCTATCATTATTCAAGATCATCTTACAAGTAATTCTCCTTTTTTTCTTTATGTTTCCTCTGGGCCATGTCAGTCTACATTTGTCACTGGGCACCACATGTGTGCCTTATACAAGCAAAAGCAAAGACAAGTAGGCATAATGTAACTCAAGAGAGGAAAAAAATATCCTAATAACTGGATGAGTTTATATTGTGGGTTTTAGAGCAATTTACTTAACCCTAATGTAATAGGTTTTTAAAATATTCAGCCAGTTTGTCAGAGAATACACTGAAACATGCTGTCCTATTTTCAGCATTTTATAAGTTAATGGATGTGCAGGGAATTAAGGATGTGTATTTTGTTGATTTGGATTATTATTTTAATCACTGAATTCAGTAAAAGGGTCCATTGGTATGTTGCTTTTCTTGAGGCGTTTGTTTGTTTGTTTGTTTGTTTTGTTGAGGTTTTTTTGTAACATTGCATTGCTTATTGTTTTACTGGCTTAATACTGGCTCAAACTAAATAACTTTCAATGTACACCTGGAAAGCAGAGCTATTTTTCCCATCTCAGTGAGCTGTTTTTCCTAAATACAGAGTCACACTTCAATTCAAATTCACTTTGAAACTAGCCATCTATACTTTTCTTCCTGAAAATACATGGTGTACAAAACAGAAGGCATTGCCTTCATGCCAGCTGCAGTTAAACCATGCAAGCTTCTGAAACCATCATGGCTAAAAATTCTCTGTTGCTTTCCAAATATACAATTAAAGTATACTGGGGAAAAACAAAACAAAGCAAAACAAAAAGCAACCAAAAAACCAACAAGCAGCTTCAAGTTTAATAAGTTCCATACATGCCAGCTAATCTAATGGAACAGTAACATAGCTGGGTCTTAGCCAGGAACCCCCTACTAACTCAGATTCTTGCCTACACTTAATAAATACTTTTACCATTTGATTACATGTAATTCATCTTGCATTATTTATCTTGTTATAATATTAGATAAAATCATACCTGATATGTTTGAATGATCTTTCTCTGCCTCCAAAAAGAGGTGTGATTTGCCATCCATAAGCTTTGAGATTTTATAAACATTAATTTCTACAAAATCCAAGAGCTTTCATAGAAAAAAAAAAAAAGTAAAATCTCTTTTCTAAACTTTGTCAGGAGACATTAGGAATACCCCACCACTAATATCCAGACTGCAGCTCAATAAGCACCACAACTTTTTTAAAGTAATGCCTGTACAAGAGAAGGACTTGACTGAGAATAATATAGCTTAACTTTCCTAAGAATAAGACATCCCTGAGGTTGCTAAGGGTGCAGTCATATGGAGTGTCACAGATTACTGTGCATGAACAACATACACAGGCATGGGCAGCAAAGTCTGTGCTTGCAGATCATATTTAGGAATGCAATGCAACTGTGGGATTAATTCAATAGGCCTAGTGTTTTCTAAAAATAAGGAGTGTTTTACCTGCATTCTGTATAGAACTGTCTGTGGTTGTCAGTAGAAACACTCGTGATAATGCACTGAAGCATTTATTCTGGACTGTACAATAAATTTATAGCAATGCCATTTGAAAGAATATTAAGGAAAAATAAGCATACAGGCCTATCCCTAACTGCTTCTGTTTCAGCTGTGTATAGGTATAGATGGGCCATGAAACTGATGTTTAACTTCAAGTTAGACAATAAATGAAGTTTTGACCTTGATTCAAGAAGTGAATACTAATCAAACAAATGTATTTGGCTGCACCTATCTGAGAAATTTTGATCTTTCTGCTACTTTCATCTGCAAGAGAGTGGAGAGTGCAAAGGAAAGACATGTCATTATTGGTGAAATCAATATATTGTGAGCTTGGGGTTGCACTATAAATTATTTTGTTTAATTCTTGGTTCAAATAAGACAAAAGGTGTTGGGCTGAAAATCCTCTATCACTGATCTGATGGCTTTTTTCTATGCAGATAGCAGAGAGATGTGCTAAGACCCCACCCCAGTTAAATGTAGAATGAAGACAAAAGTACTACAGAAAGTTTAGTTGCCACTCTCCCACATGGTTACTCCACTGGTCCTCTAAAACAGTTTCCTAAATGCTTTTTTAAATGGTATGATGTATGAGTTTTCCAGAAAATTTCTGAAACTACATCTATAGAATTTCATGTCACCAGGAATATCATTCTTTCAGATTAATTCTGATGTTCAGTGTTCTGGCACATGTATTAGATTCGGGCCATGAGCAACTTGGGCAGTTGCAGGGACCAGATTATGGTTTTGGGACACCCTATTCCTGCTGGCCACACTCATATCCCACATGGAGTGCCACTCTTTTGCTGGATCTCCCATGCACATACCTGCTGGCTGCAGAACAGCTGGGCTGTCTGTGCTGTGCTACCAGCTCAAGAAAGTACAAGAAATACAGAGGTATTTAGGGAGTTCTCATAACTTAGTTCTTGCCTATGACCTGTGAAGGAAAGGACACTGGGCTTGATGTTCTGGTAGCTGTTGGCTGAATTACACTGTGCTGTATACTGAGAAGAGACAATCTTGACATATCCAGAAACAATTACAACTTAACCACAAGATTCTTATCTGGAGGAGTTATATCCAACCTCTGCACATTTGTGGGATATTATTAGCTACTTGTTCCAAGTAATTATTTATTTTGATCTCAAATAGGCAAACATTTTTCAGCAAAGAAGGAATGAATTAATTTCCTTTAGCTATTTCAGCAAAAAGTAAAACAGCAAAAGTTTTTTACCAGACCTGCAGGTTGTTCTGAAATGCTGGATATCACACTTGCCATGCTATTGCTCATTCACCCCTTGTCCTGTCTTTTACATAATCAGCTAGACAGAACTTTCTACTCTAGGTCTGACCTTGAAAAAACTCAGAGAAATACAGATGTGAAAGGGCTCCATTTGTAGTTTATAGTTCATTAGATTACAGAATTTTTCATGGAGGAAGCCTTGACTGAAACAGAACTAGTCAAGCTGCCCAACACACCCATTGGACATGATCAGAAGAAAGAAGCCTACAGCACTTTAAACCCCTTATTATTCTTAGTTAAACTTTCTACCAGCTTTTTAGAGCCAAAAGAGAGAGTGGTACTCAAATACATACCGAAGTTAAGCAAACAAGCTTAGGCCTAGAATCTGTAGTCTATATGGTTAGAACCAGCTTTAGTTTTTGTTCCCTCCACCTCAAGCCCTGGTTTAGAATCATAGAATCATTCTGGTTGGAAGAGACCTTGGAAGCCTGTGTGGTTCAAACTGCTCAAGTTGGGTGAAAACTGAATCAGATTATTGTGAAAATAACCAGATATATTGTGAAAACTCCATGAACAGAGATCCTGCAAACTTCTTTAATGACTTTTTCAATGTGTAACTACCCTCGCAGAATCTTAATATCTTAAGAGACCAAACTAGAGAATTGAAAGATTCATCTCCAGATTCTGTCTTGTTAGATACCAGAAGGAGTTTCTAAATAATAATACAACTGTCACTGAACTTTTCATTCTTTCAGAAGAAATACTACAAGAAAGCTTACAGAGACTACAAGCTGTTCCAACAACAGTGAAATGCCAAAGTCAATGTCAATAAAGCTGAGTACTGGGTAGTTGTGCTACAAGTTCATGACTCCTAATAAAAATATCACTTGATCCAAAAATGTCTTTGCTCTTTTCTGAGATCTCATAGCTGGATTTGAGTGGGTCACATGGGAAGCTTAATAGGAACATACAAGTAATCTCAGAATTTTCTCTGACAGTTCAGAAGGACGTATTTGTAAAGACTTCCAGTAAATATGAATATTGCCTTTTTTGAAGACAAACTGAAAGAGAAGACTCATGCCTGCCTCTAGAATTTAACACTGGACACAGTAAATCCTGCTAAAAAGAGTAATAGAAAAAATACAGAAAAAAAACTCCAACAAAACCTACAAAACACCCTAGAAGGCCTGGAGAGAAACCTGTGGAAAGAAAGGTCTTTGTGAGATTGAGACCTGAAGGGACAGGTGCAAGAAGTGTCTTCCTATTGGAACATACTACTACAATTTTAAATTCAATTACTATGTAATACTGTGAAAACCCCAAAACATATTACTTAAGAAGAAACCTCAAGTACTGTGGCAAGGACATCATTGCAGCTTGTCTAGCTGCTGCTTTGAATCTATGTTTTTTTTCCTGATTGTGATCGTCTTTACAGAAGAACTTGGTAGGTACTAAAACAAACCAAAAAAACTGTTCAAGAGCCCATAGTTTCAGCCATAAACTGTACTGACTTGAAGCACAAAACAGTGTACAAAACCAAGACAGTAAGTTTGTTATAGCTTCATAGTTACCAAAGCATAAAGTCTAACAACTGGTAATGTACAAACAACTATTTATATATGTTTTCAAAATTAATTGCTCCTAACTGTTGCAAGCATTCGATTAAAAACTATTTTGGTAAATATTTCAAAAAGTACTTAATATGTTTCAATAATTGTACAAAGCAGAATCAAAAGCATCTGTATATTTGGCAGAGTAAAACTCTTAAAAAAAAGGCAAAGAGGTACTGGTTTTGAATTTTCATCAAGTTTTGCTATTGGTGTCTTTGTTGTAGCAACAATGAAGAATGAATGTCCCGTTTATCAGCTTTTTGTCACTTAGAATTCCTATTTCCTTTGAAATAGACTAAAGAAATGAAACTCATCCCTAAAGAAAATGGCCTTGATGCCACTAGAGGTCACCCTAGGAATAAAAATCAGTGTGCTGCATGCACAGGAACTTGTATGGAAACACCACTGCTGCTTGATCTTTCAAGCCCGAGTGTACAGAAGAACATAACACATAGAAACATTGTGAATTCCTAAGAGAAATCTTTCCCTTATTCTGAGGTCATTGCAAATTGTCCACACTGTTCTTTAGCATATTTTAGCTCTTGGGTGCCTGGCAGTACTGGGCATATTTGCCTTATCTCTTGCAAAAAAACTCAAAAAACAAGAAAACAAAAAAACCAAAAACTCAACCAAGAAAAAAAACCTAACCAACCAAAAAAACCCAAAAAAAACCCAAAAACCAAACCTCATTGAAATTATGGACTTCAGATTATTTCTCTAAAGTGCTTTATTTAGCCCATACATAAGATATCATTTTTCATCACCAAGAATGACGGTCTTAAAACAGGCCATCTATTATTCTCCATGGAGTGTGCTGGATTTGTGTGGGAAAACACAAACTGCCAGTTTCCTCAGCTTCTGTCATTTTGTGATTGAAAACACTTGTGTCTCTTAATTTCATGGCATTAGTACTGATCAAGACTCTTCTGCTTCATATGAAAAAAGTTAAATGTCATCTCAGTTACAAGATGTAAAGCAGTGAAAGAAACCAAGTTCATTTTATTTAAATATGGATTTATTTAAAGAACAGATTAACTCTGATGCAAACCAGCAGTTTGGAAGTGTTATGTGCTTTCCATTCACACAGATCACAGCAGATGAGTTCAAGACAATCATAATTATTGGACTAATTAATGTTACATATGCCTGGAAGAGACTGCAATGGTTGCAGAGAGGACTACCATGCACTTCATGAATATACCATATAGGGTATGGTACAAACCATGGTGGACCAGCATTTCTAGTGGCATGAGCTACATTGGAAGGGTTCAATGACAGGTTGGATGCAACTTTGAGAAACCTGATAGAGTGAACTGTCCCTCTCCATAGCTGGAGGATACTGGATAATGGATCATTAAACCTCCTTTCCAACCCAAATCATCCTGTGATTCTGTGATGTGACACTCTGGACAAGTGGGAGCAGCAGTTTCCCTTTGTAACCCTTCTGATTTACAGAAATGTGTCAGACAACATATTTGCATCCTGGTATCAGATACGTGGTAGTGGCAGCATCACAAGCATTGGAGGAATCATTGCTTGAAATCCTTTCCTAAGACTGGCTGGAATACTCCTGCAGGAATGCCCTGAGGCATCCATTATACAGCCCTGTCTGTCCCTGCTGTACTCTGTGCTGATCATCTTCATTCACTTCCAGACAAGGAAAAGTGAGTAAGCAGAATAAAAGATGCCATAAAGAAACACACAGCAAGGAATGAGAAAGGACATAGGCTGATACTAACATCTTTAGAACAGCCATCTAGCTTTGAAAATGTAAGATGGTACAGATAAAGGGAAGAAAGATAAGCAGAAATTTCCCTGTTTGCTTAAAAGCAAATATGTGTTACAACCCCAAATATAAAAATAACATGCCAAAATCTTTGCTCACAGGCATTTGCCACACTAAATCAAATGCTGGTATGCATTTTCAGGGATTGAAACATATCTGTTGTTTCTGACTCACCTCATCAGTTTATTTTTAATGAGAAATCACTTTTTCAAGGGAATTTTGCTTAAAAAGGAACTTGAGAACAGCTCTTTGAGTAACAACAGAAATACAGAATCTTATTTCTAAAAATTCGAGTTAAGAAACCTGGAAAAATAAGTGGGTTTTTTGTTCGGTTTGGTTGCAGTTTTTAAATAAAATATTGATAAAACTATGCCTTAATGCTGAAATCTGTACAAGGGATGCTAATTCTTTACAAAGACCCACATTTGTCTTTTTTTTTTTTCAAGCAGCTTTAACAATGACAACAGAGTTGGACAGTAATTTATTCCTAACAAACCTCCTCAGAAGAAAAAAGATTTTGTCATTAGGCTCTGTATTTTACAGAAATACTACTTTAAAGCATCATAAGATAATGCTTCACTGGAGTCAAATAAAGCACCAACTTTTTTTCTACAACACTGCAAACCCCAGGGAAAGCTTTTCTTTCCTTTCTTTTCTTCCATCTTTTTCACCCAGAAGCATGTTTGTGACTCAGTCTTTTTGCTGTCAATACTTCAGCAGTGTGAACATTATTTCATTTTAAATACTCCTGAAGTGCAACTGGGCATGCAAAAGGAACTTTAAATCCTGCCTAAAAATGCAGCTGTGTTACTCTGAAAGATCTTCATAAAGATAACAAAAATATTTTATTTGCATAATAAGGTATTTTTTTGCAGTTAATAAAGATGAGAGGCACACTGAGATGAATCCTTGCAAATTTACATAAAGTATTCAATGTTTCTGGTAGTGTACTGACAAACTTTGAGCATCCCTTGTCTCTGCTGATACCTCCCATCTGGTAGGATACCACCCAGCATATGGTGTTTTAAAAGAGACAGCTAAGAGCAAGGGCTAAATAGTGGTGTTTTCCTTCAAAAAGAAATCCACATCTTAAGCACAGCCATAAGGGAGACAGATCTACACTCTTTAAAATCTGACTAGAATAGTTTCTCAAAGAGTTTTTACCATAAAATGCTTTAAGCTAAGGGGAAGGAAAAAAGGCAGCTGGAAGACGTTAACTTGGTTTCTAGTTGAAACAATGGTGTGTTTTATTTCATGTTGGGATTTCAACAGACCCTTATAATTAGACTTTTGACCACGCAGTTTTCATTTAAAAATATCTTGATGACATTCTAATCATCAAGAAGTTCCTGCAAGACTTGGCACCTGTTACTCTTTGAAAGAACATTCATTCAGAAAGGCAGGCAGGCAAATAATACTCCCCAGAACATAGAACAAATAGTAAGTCAAAATATCCAGAGTATTTAAAATAACAATGTAAATACTGAAAAATACTCTGTGCGGTCCAGACAATTTCAGACTTAGTGAGAATAAGCAGACAGCAACGCTCAAAACAAAAAGGCAAAACCAGATGGGTTGCTTGCTATGAGGTGAAATACTAATAGAATATTCACTCTGTGAATGTATAGCTGATAAAGTCACTGCTATGGCATTTTCCAAGGACATGTAAAGTTATACCTACCTATGTCATAAAAAACCAGCTTAGTTATTGAAAACAGCATTTGAAACACAAATTTTCTATGTAGTAAAAAAGTCAGTGTACAAGACCAGATATTATCATTCAGATTGAAAGACGCATTCAGAATGCATTAGTTCATTTTTTCAAAACATTGAAAAAGGAATTCTCATAAACAGCATTTCTATGATTCATCTTGATGTAACTTGTAAGAGTGTTAAAAATTTTACTAAATAGATGGTATTCAAACCTGGAGTGAATTAAAGAAAAAACTCCATGTTATTCTGAAGATCGCACCTTTAAATTGAACTTCAGAGGAGGGAAGGGGAGGGCAGGGAAAGGGAGGAGTTGGACAGGACTTCTAGCAGTCATCTAGCTCTCTTCAGGGCTGACCTAAAGTGTATTAAACCACGGTGTTCAAATACTGCTTAAACAGTTGGGTATCGGACATTGATCACCTGTCAAGGAAGCCTGTTCTTGGTAAAGCATCTTTCCCTAATATCATGTCTGAACCTCCCCTGATGAAGCTTTGAACTTTTCACAGATGTCCTGTCACTGGATAACAGGAAGAAGAGATCAGCAATTCTTTCACTTCCCCTTCTCATCCTGATAAAAATCAACTGAGTTTGATTCCTGAACTTTATTGACATAGACATAGACAAAATTATTATTAGTGCTGATTTTTAAATCAAAATAAAAAATGATAAAGGTATGAAACCATAATATCATCAACAAAGCTTGAGATGCAAGGGTAAATTAGAAAGAGAAACAGTTTTGTTATTTTGAAGTAACTTACCTGACATTTGGAAGAAAAGATAGTCCCCAAATTTTCTCTGTCTTATTAAGAGACAAATGTTCTCTATGTTATGTACACATAGAAGTACACATATCAGCTACAATCTGGTCTCAGTGAGCCTCATCTTTTATTTGAAGTAGGTCCAGAAGGCACATTTTGGAATTCTTTTATAGATCTAAATGAGGGGGGATATAAACGGATTCTCCCAGCAATCTTCTGTCAAATTTTGACTGAAGTTTACTGTCTTCAAAGTGGAATTCTCTTATGAATACTGCTAGGCCATTTCAATACACAGTCAGTGGAGTCTGTTTAAAGTATCTTAAACCAAATCTGGATGACTTTACACTTTTGTGAACAACTTAAACAATTTTAGCTTTACAGCTGTGTCAACAGAAATGGCAAGAAATAAATTCTCAACTTCAATAACTAGATGCAAGTGAAATGAACTGTATATGCCTTCAGTCGCCCTTGAAATGAGAAAAATTAAAAAGAATGTTAGATTGTGGCAACATGGCTACTAGCTCAGCCTCAGGACAAATCAATATCTGCTAATGGGAATTCAGATTAGAATAATCAGAAACCAAACTCCCAATCTGTAAGAATTGCAAATTATTTTTCTCTCAGGCAAAGTTCACAGAATCCATGTTCTTTGTGGCATGGAGTATTGTAGAAATACTGTGGTAAAAAACTGTCATAGAATCTGCCTCCCAAGCAGATTCAGCCTTGGGAGAAAGGTTATTGTCCCTGTTGTATCCTATCTAAAATGTTATGCTCTTACCTAGAGCTGCTCTCTGAATCTGCCTCTGGATTATCTTTCTTTTCAGATTGTCTGTAAAAAACACAAAATGCAAATAATTAGAATTCAAAATCAGAATCAGAATTGGAATCAAAAATCAATGAAGTTGTTGCTTATTTGCTATCATTTGAAACTCCCTGTGCTGCTGGCCAATTTTAGGGTTTTTTTGTGATCCATGGGACAAGTTCATTTCTGAGTTCACTCCTCTCTACTGCAAGTAAACAAGTAGGCACAATGTGACTCTACATATACTGAGATTTAACTGTCCAGTAAGAAAGACTGAAAAATAAGCATTTACTGTCAAGCTGTCAAGCATTTACTGTCATTACTTTCACAGGATAATGATCTCCTACTGCTAGATACAAAAGAAGTCCAAACGAGACCAGAGGACATATGGAATCCCAAGTATTTGTTCAAACGGACTTAAAGGTGCTTCTGAGGTAGTAGGTCACTAATCCACCCCTTTGCCAGCAAAAAACTAATTCCCCAAAATCCATTTTTCCTGCCTGTCTTGCTCAGTTTTAAGTATCCCATGTGCTAGAGCTTCTGCAAGTTCTACTACTGTCCTGATTCTCACTGGGGTTAATCTTTTCAGTAGCTAGGAGAGGACAGTGAGGTTATTTTGCACTACCTCACATCATTGCTGGGGGCAGGAGAAAGGAACACTCTTCTCAGGAGAAGGGACAAGTAAACATGGCAGAGGGAGTAATCCTATGTTGTCTAAAATTGGGGAGGTTTTCTGTGTGACTTGTTTCTTTTCCTGTGACCTCTGCCATTAGCATTGTTGCTGCTTGTGTTCATTGTCTTATCTCATTGCTGTTTCCAGTAAATTGTTCTTACCTCAATCTGTTATCTCTGCCTTTCTTACCTCCAATAATTCTCTCCATCCCACCACAGCTGGGAAGGGAAGGGGAGAACAGGGCAGTGAGAGACAGCAGTGTGTGGTTTGGAGAGCCTTGGTGGGGGCACCGAGTTGGGCAGTAACACTCCTAGATCATGGCAACTACTCAACAGGACTTGCTGTGTAGATGCCATTAATTTTCAATCAAAAATTAACCAATTCCATTATCTGAACATTCCTAGTTAAGACACCCATGCCCAATAAAACTCACTTTTATCAATTTTCTACCTGATCTATGACAATGGGCTAGTTTCCCAATTATTTCAAACAATAATTAGATTACCACATGGGAAACCATTATTCAAAGACATTAATGGAACCAATAAAGGAAAAACATAAATCTAAATATGAAATTTCAGCAGTAAATATATTCAGAAGGGGGATGGGATTATGCCTTTTGAGTTTTCAAATTAAAACAATTTCTAAGCAGAGATTTTTCATAATATTTACTAAGCTGTATATCTGGATACCAGGGAAAGAAAAAAATTTCATTGTGGATTCACTTTTTTCCCCTCAGACCTGTGATTATCTATATCATATTAGTGTGCCTTTTGAATTAAAATATAATTTTGCTTGCAAGTGAAGTCTTACAGAGTAAGCTAATCAGAGGAAAATTACTCATTAAAAGTTGGTAAAAGCTTAACCAGAGAATACAAAAAAACATTTAAATTCACAGGTCATGAGAATTAGATTGTTCTGTGAGAACAAAAGGACCATAACAAACTGAATTTCTTTGGAAGTTATGAGGATAATTGTTAAGTATTTAGTAGCATTGTAGGAAATGTATTATTTGCAATACATTACAGTGTAACAGTCAAATTTTGTTGATTTGAATGTTTATAAAAATCAAACAAAAGAAAACACCTTACCTACTCTTTGTCTATAAATTAGACATAGAGTTGTATTTTTCTGCAGAGGAGGTTTTATTCTTTTTAATTATTTTTAATTAAACCAATGAATTTTTCTGTAATTAAAGGTACCTACAAAATTAGGCAAATATAATCTGTAAAATTAGGCCTTCAGCTACTGAGAAACAGGTTAAGTGAAATAGCTAACTTCATCTAACCCTGCTATAAAAACAAATAAATCCTCCATCTCAGCTGTACTAACGCTCAACCAAAAAACACATTCAGTTAAACAAGTTGATTCCTTTAACTATAGAAAAAACACCTTTGATTACTAATTTTTATTGATAAAAACCTGGGTGAATGAGCAACATTCATGCTATTTGTGCTTTGGAAGCTCTATAAAGCAACTCAGTTGATTTCAATACTCAATGAAATGTGATTAAACATGCTACTTTTTTCTCAAATTGCTTTTTGCTATTCTGACTATTTAGATCCTTGTATTATATTGCACTGTTTTACACTGTGTGATGTTACTCACTCAGTATTGAGCCATGAGACAGCCATGAAACAATTTGTAGTAATCTTGAAACTTATCTCAATGGATTACCATTAATAAGAGGTACCTCAGAAACAATCTATGCTTTTTTCTTTATGTACAGGCTCAGAAACTCTCTTTAGCACTGTGAACTGCTAAAGGCAACTGCCACTGTTGTTTGAAAAAAAATGGTTCCAGTAGGGACAACAGGCTTTTCATCAAGAGCCACCTGAAAATAAGGGTGACATACAGTTCTTAGTCTTGTCAATAACTGGTGTTATATCCCCTTCTTTAACCTTGCTAGAAACAGAGTAATCTAAATGTTTTGCATTTCAAGTGGCAATGAGGTCAACCAAAAAAAGCAGACCAAAAAGTCAATGAGATCAAGCAAACAGACAACAGTTTGCCATCAATACAAATATGTTGAAACACAAGAACTTTGGGATTGAGTTTTGAATGATTACAGCCAAGAACCTTGACTTTCAATTACATAAGGTTTACTCTGAGCACAGCTGGCATAGAACACACAGAGGCTGCAGAAGCTCTACTTGTATTGCCAGCTTTGTCAGACCATTCAGAAGTGTGAAACTGTCCCAAATGTTTCTCTCTCCCTTCTTTCTAGTCTTTGTTACACTTTTTCTCCATCCATGACATGGACCATGTTGCAAGAAAGCTTCTTCTATTTGGCAGCTTTGTGAAAGAATGAGAAATTTGAATCAGACCACCGGTAATCAGAGAGGAATCAAAGAAAACTCCATCAGCTAGAAAAATAAAACTCCAGCCTTACTATTCTTCTAGCAAAAGAGTTTTCTTTTTCTTCTTTAAATAGAAATAGAAAGATGAGATTTATCCAATTCACACAGTCCAAACTGCCTTTTCAGGGCAGCAAAAACTGAATTTCATTTCCCAGAAAATTTCCCGAAGAGAAACTGAAATTTTATTATGGGAAAAGTAGGGCAAAGACGAGTTCTGGTTTGGGGGACATGGTGGTATCATAAGGCACGTGACAATAATTCCATACCAAGATTTAGCCAGCCAGATATGATTGAATATTTCAATTTGTTTTAATCCAATCTGAAATTTGACAGTTTGTTTAGATTTTATTTGGGGAAAGAATTGTTTTCACTTAGAAGCTCTTATTTTTAACAAACCCTTAAGATCTTCTGTGTATGTTTTTGATTAAAGTAATCTTGTTTTGTTTTCACTATAAATACTTGTGGGGGAGAATAAATGTTTCTGACCTGCTCTACTTTTCTTCCTCTGAGAACACCATTGCCCCAGTGCTAGGCTTGAAGTTCATAAGTGACAGAAGTAGGGGATGATTCCAGTACTGTTGCCTGCACAAATCTTCCCATATAAACAAAAGGAAGATTTCAGTTTTAAGTACTGCCCATTCTACAATTTTCATAAACACAATTATATACCCAAAGAACTATGAAGAATCACATTCTCATAAAAAACCCCACCATGCCTTCTGATTTCAAGTGTAAAGTTGTGGACGAGGTAGTGCTTAAATGTGGTTTGCAAAAATTGAATTTAATTGAATGGAGAACATATCTCAGCATATGGCTAATTATATTTTCTGAAGTTCCACCAAACAACAAGCTAAAAATAGATCTATAGCTGATACCAAATAATTTTTTCCAGCAGAGTCATTCCTCATCTGGAGATAACGGCCCCAATAAAATGTTGACTGCTGCAACTCCACATGTTTTGGCAAGAAAAGTAGTTTTGTGGAATTTAAGAATTCACTCAGCATGCAGCCAGCTGTCATTAAGGCTGTGATAAATCTGTTGGTTTTGGCCTGCCTTTCTGGAGATATGTAGGTATGGAAAAGAGATGAGCTGGTAACACAGAACTTCAGCTTTGTGACAGGAGTCAAAAGCAAGGAGGGAGATGGAGAAGACAAAATGGAATAGAGAAATCTAATTAAGAGTGATGTAAAGCAGAGGAAAGTGTCCCATATGGTGACTAAATATGACAGAAAACATGAGTTGAATAATATGGCTGTCCTTTAACTTCTTGTCTTTGCGTTGTTCCAGATTGTTTCAAGGATCTGAAATTATCTTCCAATGTATTATAGACAAGGAATGCTTTGTCCTGAGGCATATGCTTCAGGACAACACAAAAGTGAATATGTTATAATTAAAAAACTGCACTAATTTATGAAAATGTTTTTTGTTTTTGTTTGAGTCCACATTACAGGTTTTAAAACTTCTCTTATGCCTTATTAGATCCTCAATATAATACTATTATAAGATTTCAAAGACTGCTAACTCAAGAACTGACAGGCTAAAGCCTTTGTCAATGGCTCCTCATCTCTTGTTATTTTTTAGTATTTTTCTATTATTTTACATTTTCCAAGCCTGCATTTATCTTAATACATCCTGGAGATCCTGAAACCTTCACACCTCAAATAGGATGCCGTATGTTTCACTTTCTTTATTGTTAAATCATTTTAGGTGTTACATAAAATATCTAGCAGAACATCCTCTCGTGCATCCATGGCATCTGATTCCTGAAATTCACCCTCCAGGGATTCTGGATCCCTAATCATGCTATATGGTATTAGATGTTGCTGTTTTCCTGTTTGTCACACTACCACACCAGACAATATTCTGAGGGTGCACAAGAAGCTGTGATGGAACATAGCTGGGACAGCTGAGCCCAATGGGCCAAAGGGATATTCCATACCCTGTGGCATTATGTTTAATTAAAACAGGCTAGAGGGGACAAGAATGAGGCAGAGGCATTTGGAGTGATGGTATTTGTCTTCCTAAGTCACAATTAGGAGTGAAGGAACCCTGCTTGCCTGGAGATGGCTGAACACCTGGCTGTCAATAGGGAGTAAAGGAATTCCTTATTCTGCTTTGCTTGCACACACAGGTTTTGCTTTACTCATGAAACTATCTTTATAGCAACCCATGAGTTTTCTTACTTTTACTTTTCTGATTCTTTCCCCAGTCCCACCAGAACAGAGCAAGCAAGTGGCTGTGTGGTGCTTTTTTGCCAGCTGGGCTTCAACCAGGACAGGAAGTAAGTGGGGGCTTTGTTTGTAATGTAATGCCCCTATATTTGTTGTTGTACTCAGCTATGAAGACCAACTTAAGACTCTGGAACTATTAAATCTGATTCATGTAGTTGCATGCACCCACTTGAATCAGTCCTGCTGAATGAGCAGAAATTAAATATGCATATTCAACAAATAATCACTCAGAGACAAAGAAGGGAGAAGTCTCATAACTTTCATGAGCCTTGTACAGATATATTTTTAACTGAGCTTGATGTTAGAGTTGTAACAGCTTTTACAAAGTATTCCTGAAAGTAGAAGACGTTGAACCCAAGTGTTAATATTCAAATGGAACAATATCTCAAACTGAGAAGATCAAACAGAGATAGTTAAAGGAAATATTACCAGATGTGCTAGAATAGTTTATAAAATTTTGTGAGGAAATTGTATGAGAACACAGTCTATGATAGAAATTATCTGACAAGGAAAGTCATGGAATAAAAAAAAAAAATTATGTTCTAATGTAAAATCCTGCAGTGCTAAGAGCAAATAAACCACTCAGCCTTTCTCTGACCCAGAGAAATATTTAGGACAAATTCTGAATTTACTTTTCAAACTGTCCTTCTCCAATGGCAAAAACATGTCAGTTGGCTCTATTAGGACAATGTGCAGAGACAAAGTAGTCTGCATTAGTAAACTGGCTCAACACTATGTCTGATAGAAATGCTTTGTTTTGGAATACATGGTTGGCCAAATCCCCATGTAATTTGATAGCTTCTAATTTTCAAGAAGTCCTTGGTGGCATCAGGGAGGAAAACATGCTGTTGCAATACTCAGGGTCTCTCTGATGCACATACATTTTTCCAGGTATGAAATATGGCCCTCATCAGCATTAAAAATATATGGATGACAATACCTTAGGTAAAACTGTAGAGTATAACCTGCTGCAGCAAATTTCTGCCTTCTGCAGCAGTTTAAGATTTTACTTCCTCTTATTTCTCCTCTTCCCTCTCCTTTCCCTCCATCCCAAAGTTTTCTGTCAAAGGTGACTGCCCCACAGCAGAGGATGTAGAAGGAAATATCTGCCCATGTTCTGGCTGCTCTAGCAGCAGAATTTGGCACATCAGCACAAACATACCAGCAATTTAAGCTGAGACACTATCATCAACTCAACTACAATGTCTGAAACACAAGTAAACACTCTCTTTTTCCAGCTGGGAAGAAAAGATTGGAGAAAGGAACTGCCAGTAAAAAGATGGGCCAGATAATTGGGAGCAAGGAAGCTGATGGGAATTAACAGAACTCACCAGTTGGAGCTCCCAGGAAGGACAACAGGTTTATAATTTGAAGCACAACCCTGACTTTCATAAATTCATAGTTGCAAACCAAAGCCTAAGCTCAGCACATTACCAAGCACACATGGAAATACAGAGTTTCCCCAACATAATCTCCTTCCTTGGAATTTAAATATCTCAGATTCAAATGGATATATTTTACTATCATGTAGGATACTGTACATTTTGAGATTACTATTTAAAATATCTGACTGGGGCATGTCCCCTTCCTTGCCATACTCAGTTGAGACAGTTGACTGAGTTGACTCAGACTGTTGTAGGCTACATAGGTCTTAATTGTTGAAGTGTTCCCAAAGGTACACTTCAACACTTTTTCTAAAAATACAGATACTCAACACTGGAACATCTAGAATAACCAACATAAAACATTAAGGGCTCTGGACTGCAGCTCAGTATCTCCTTGAAATTGGAAATCAAAACCTTGATGCTTTCTGAATTTAAAAAGAAATACTTGGACCTTTATTTTCATGTCCCAAGGTTGTCTGTCACTAATTTCTCACCAGGCATTTTTAGCCAAGCATGGATATATAGCAGCAAGCACATTCCAAGGGACTTCAGCAGAAGTACACATTATGTCAGAGTACTCCAGAGCTCAGGAATAGGCAGCTCAGCCAATAAAGTAGTACTTCTGTACGTCCTGTAGCAATGGCAGTTTGTTGCATTCAGGAAATAAAATGAACAGTTTTTTGGGGGGGATTTATTTGGTTTTGTTTTTCCTAGATGGCTCTCCTGAATTTAGTTACCTAAATTCACTTAAGCTATACCTTAGATGCCAGAGTGCTATTTTAGGTATTGTCCAAAGTGAACAAATATTCCATTTATTTATCTTCATGCGCTAGAAAAGAAACAAAAATTATGCACATCTGGAAACTGTTGTTCTGTTGTTTATCACATCTATTTGTTCATTAATTAAATATTAAATTGGTCCAAAAAGCATGACTGAAAAGCAATGCCATATGGATAAGCAGCCATAGTCTGTGAATTTAGTGATCTGGATGTTCATATGACTAAATGCCTCTTTTCTCTTGATTGTTTCTCAGAAATTATTGTGAAGAGAAAGAATAAGGGAAATAGTCAGAGAAACAGCTTTGTATATAGTTCCTATCCTTTTCACATTTTCAAATATGCAAATTTATGAAGGATAGAAAATAAATAAAGGGTTCTTAAGAGTACAAACAAGCAAAGTCAAAACCAAAGGATTTTGTCCCCGACAAGTATTCTGGTAGTAATACTCTGGTCTCACTTATTATTTTAAGCATTATTTTAAGCAGAGAGTGATTATATTCATGTTTCAGATGAACATGGTTGTTTTCTGTTACCATACTGTCTTCATGGCATTGTAATTTCTATGTAACAATTTGATGTCCAGTTTCATTTTGTGACATTTCTTCTGGACAGAATTGTGCAACATAAAGTTAAATATAGAGTTCTAGGGCTCGCTATATGCTTCAATTTCCGAAACTTTTAAAATTTTGCTCTTACCCAAGGAATTCTCCTAGCTTTAAGCACATACTGCTGTGTAACTTCTGGTCAGATGAGACCGACTGATGTCAAGAATCTGACAGATACGACACAAAATTAAAAAGAAAATAAATAAAAAAAATACTATGCTGAAGCTGATTAGATACTCTACCATGTTTTGAGACCATTCATGTAAACATTTCAGGGTGATGGAAACAAGTCAGACTACTAATGAGTGTATGACACATTTTTTAATGCACATTTACCTGTAATATTTGTACCAAACCTTTGAAAAGTGACTCCTTGAGAGTCAGACACATACTAGCAACCCAGTAAAATCTGAAATAACTTCCTGTGAAGACACAGCATCCACTGTTGTGGATAAGCCTAAGTCCAGTTCTTAAATTGCTCAGCAATTTAAAACACAACCTGATTATGTTAACTGGTATAATGATGTAATCAGCTCAGATCAGCCTTAAATAAAGTACATGACAAAATCTTCTTATTACAGCTACTTGCTGTTGATTGCATTCCTTCTGCAACATTCATAACCAGTTATAGTGACATCACATGATTTAGGGAATAGTTTGATTAGAAAAAAAAAGCTATTGTCTTTTAGTATGTGTATGTCTGCATGCCTATGCTACAAGTCTGCATGAATGCTATCTAGATGTGTAAATGAACCATGAGATATTATGAAAAACAAATTTCTATTTCTGTGTTCAGGAAGGAATATCACTCTTGGACACTACTACTCTGAATAAGCTGAGGTCTACTTTAAAATTTGAAGCTTTGATTTTTCACTGTTAAAATCTCTGGCCATCCAGTATGAAAGACATAGATGACTTGGATGCAGGACTTGAGGGAATACTAAGTTTACTGATGACACTAACTTGGAAGGAGCTGTTGACTCACTTGAGGGCAGAGAGGCCTGCAGAGAGACAAATTAGAAAGATGAGCAATTACTCCTAAATGAAGTTCAGCAGGGGAAAGTGCCAGATTCTGCACCTGGGATGGGGCAAACCTGTATTGTTTTCTATATAGAGTAAGGAATGAGAGGCTGGGGAGCAGTGCTGCAGAAAGGGACCTCGGGTTTTGGTCTGTGGTAACTTGAACACGAGTCAGCAATGCCCTGGCAGCCAGGAGTGCCAAGAGTGCCCTGGGAGCATCAGGCACAGTACTGGGAGAGGTTTATGCTGGCTATCAGTAGAAGGTTCTTCACCCAGAGGGTGGTTGGGCACTGGAACAGGCTTCCCAGGGAAGTGGTCACAGCATCAAACCTCACAGAGTTTAAGAAGCATTTGGGCAGTGCTCTCAGGCACATGGTGTCAGTCTTGGGGTTGTCCTGTTCAGAGCCAGGAGTTGGACTCAGTAAGCCTGATAGGTCCCTTCCAAGTCAGTATATTCTGTGATTTTATGATCAAGAAAAACTTTTTGTACAAAAGACTGTAGGATTTAACACGCATACCTTGTATTACAGCATCAACTATCACCCAGCATTTTTTCTTTAAAAGAGCAAATTGAATAGATTGACATAAGAACATACTATAGCCTTATAAATAGCCTAATAAAATAGCAAAATGCAGTGTAGCAATCTAGCAATGACTATCTGTTTTCAGTCAAAAGACATCTTACAAGCAGAAATTCTGTTACTATTTTTCCAAGTTTATAGCCATGATTTGATTAAATCCAATGAGCCTGGTCAATTTGTTTTAGTTATTCTAGTGAAACCTTAAGTAAAAAATATTTACTTGGTTTCTTCCTGAGCATAACTTTTTCCCCTGAAAATAGTTCTGTTTGTAAAGAACAGAACAACATTTGTAATAATTAGAAAATGAAAATGTTTCCTACATATGTACATTCCAACTCAGAGCCAAAGAAAACATTAACATCTTGGGCCTGGAGTGACTGTTACACTAATAAGGTTCTTCTGTTTAAAGAATAGCACACCAGGGGAGCATGATAGAGCTGTTCAAATGAGTTCATTCAGTTTGGTATTTTCAGAATAAGTCATTTGACAAATCATGTTTTCTCATTCTGAGGACCCATTCAGCATATGCACTGTAACCCTGGGGCACTGTCTATTGTTTGAAAGTAAAAACAAACATATGCAAGTGACTCTGAAACAATAGACAATATTTAGCATTTCCATTAACATATGCATTGCCCCCTGAAGCCAAAAGACTTCTACCTTCTGAAATAAGTTTGCTGAGTGCTGCTGCAAAGACTACTTCATATTACCAAAGATGGCATCCTCTTCTTATAAGGAGGTGCAGAAAAGAGGAAAAGGCTGCAATAAGGCTACTGGAACTGCCTGGTACTCTTGCCAGTCTCATTTCTACCAAATCATATAAGAAAAATCCTAAGAAAACCAGCTAAGGAATTACATAGAACAATGACACGTGTCCTTCTTTCTTTTCTGAAAATGGCCAAAGCACAACTGTGCTGTAGCAGCAGCAGCAGAACAGACAGCTCTGGCACAGGTACCATAAACCTAGGTGTACCTCTGAAGGGAGAAAGCCTGTGCCACCCACGTGATGGACATCTCAGCCTCACAATAATCCTGATTTTACTGCTCTCCTCAGGGTTAGGCTTAGTTTTAAGGTAGAGAAAACTTAACAGAGATCAGTCCAGTGATCTGCACAGGAAAAGACATGCCAAGGGGAGCATGGCACTGCACCAGCATTGCTCCCTCCACACCTTACCCCATAAAAATACCGATGTGCTGGGTATCCGTGCCTATGAAAATACTTATTACGCCAAAATTAGGGTAAGGCTTGAAAAAACACAAAATGCCTTTGATCATGTCTTCTTTCCAGAGTGTTGGTTACAATTTCTTCTCTGTTTTCAAGATTTCAATTCCTTTATGGAAAAGAAATTCTTCCTTTCCAGAAAAGAAATAAAATTTTGCAATTTCAATGAGGATAAATTTGGCAAGATTTGGTTCATTTCCTTGCAATTCATGGCATCTGATGCCATTTTATTGTTTTCCCTTTGGGGAAGATTTTTTTTTATTTTTCATCACGCTTGTAGTTTATGGATATCTTCTGCCTTTTCATTTGATTTCATTGCCAGATTTTGAGATTTCAGAAAGGTTAATTTTAGCAGGAAAAATTACAAACACTCAGATAAAGAGATAAGATCAAATAAAATGCAATAGAAAAAAGAAAATCTGGAAATGGAGAGACTGCAAGCAAATAAATTGGGCTGAAACGAGATGCAGTGAAAAGGACCATAACTTGCCAAAATTAACTGTACAGAAATCCCAAAACAGGGAACAAACCCAAATGAAATACAAGACAGGATATTGATGAAATGTCCTGCCTAATTAAAAAAAAAAAAAAAAATCACCAGAGGGAAAACAATCAAATACCACAGGATGCCATGAAGTGCAGTGAAAAAGACCAAAATTTGCCTAAATTAATTAAATTAATCTTACTGAAATCCTAACATCAGGGGGCCATGCCGTTTGAAATTACTGTGAAGTAATTGATTTATTTTCCTGGAAGAAAATTTTCCTGAAAAGGATGTGTAAGCAAATTAAATCTTGCATTTTTAATGAGGAATTAACTTAGGAAGGTTTTGCCCATTTCCCTTTACTTCATGGCATCCAATGCCTTTTTACTGCTTACCCTTCGGTGAAGATTTTTTTTTTCCATTAGGCATTTAATTTCATACATCTCTACTTCTGTCTTTTCCTTTGACTTTGTTTCCTGATCTTGGGATTTCAGTAAGAATAATTTTGGCAAGTTTTGGTCCTTTTTGCTGCACTTAATTTTATTCCTATCAATTTGCTTGTAGTCACGCAATTTCCAATTTTTTTTTTTTTTTTTCATTTTATTGGATCATGTCTCCTTTCCAGAGTCTTTGCAACCCTTTCTTTTCTGTTATCAAGAATTCATTTCCTTTCTTGAAATGAAGAATTCTTGTGATTTCAATGAGGATCAATTCATCAGGGTTTGGTTCTTCTCTCTGCTCTTTATGCACCCCATGTAATTTCATTGTTTTTTCTTTGTTTTAATTTTTTTTTTTTTTTCATTTCTTTTAATGAATTTCATCTCCTGTCTCTTCTTTTGACTTCATTCCCTTAGGTTTTAGTGCATATTGTTTTGGTAGGTTGCAGAGCATTGTATATAGAAAATGGAACAGCCCACTTCCCAAAGGTTGCTCCCTCAACAGCTTCCTTCTTGGTGCAATTTATGTCCTGGGCACCTAGAAAAGAAAATGCTTTTGCTGCTGTGCTTAGGGTTAGGGTTATGCTTACAGCCTGTGTTGAGAAAACCACAGAGCCTCAAAGTCCATGGACACTGCAACTAGCAATGGCATGCCAACCCCAACATTGCTCCCTTCACACCTTGACATGACCCACAAGATGGAAATTTACTTTGAAAATTTTTTTACTTTGAAAATAATAAGTTTTGCTTAGGGTTAGGCTTGAAAAAAAACACAAAACCCAGAGCCTTAGGGCACTGCAACTAGGCATGCCAAGGGGAGCATGGTGCTGCCCCAACATTGCTCCCTCACACCTTCCTTTTTGGCACATCCCTTGTGTCTTGATCCTCAGCTTTGGAAAATGCTGATTTTTCCTGCTCTGCTTAGGGTTTAGGACCTATAACATGTACAATGCTTACCATACATATAACAAAGCCAGGCTTTCTCTACTGTTTTCAGAAAAGGACAGTGACACTTCACAGGCTTTTTTGATATACTTTATAGTTTTGTTTGGTTTTCCTCCTTATTTGCACATATTACTAGTAGCTTTCTGGGGACTCTTCATTCAGCTAAAAGTATTATTATATTATAAATTACCTAGTCATAGGTTCAGCAAACATAATTGCACTACTTCAAGACAATTTAAGCCGTGCTCAATTGGCAGAGACTTTTAAAATTCTAAAAAAATTTCATGTGAATAAAAATATGATCTGTCGATTACAAATAAGGTGATTGATTACTCTCACTATGAACACTGCGAAAAAGTAGACAAACAAAAAATCATTAACATGAACCTTTCACTGAAGTGCCAGCAAGAAAGAAAAATACATTCCCGTCACTCTGCTTGATATTATGATCCAACTGGCTGCTCGAAGGACAAGAAAATAGTTTGTGGAAATGTGCATCACAGCACTCAGTCTGCCCCAAGAGGATAGTAATCAGCTACCATGTGGTAGGTACCTGCCAGGCATGTGGGAAAGTCATGACACCTATTCTACTTTACAGCACCTTGAGAGAGATCTTCCAGAAGCCACTATGAAAGACCATACCATTTTTAGCTTGTGCTCTACAGATCCCTGGCTAACTAGGCTGGAGAAATCGTGCCTGAAGTGGTAGAAAAATAACCTGGACAGAATCAGGATGAAAGTAGGCCATATTTCATAATGGAAAGAAGGAAATATGTTAAAACTGAAAGATTTGTAACCAAACAGAAAAATAAGATGTAGCACCCTGCAAACAAAGTAAATTACATTTCTAACAAAGAAGAAACTGCAGATGGTGACAAAGTAGTTAAGAAAATAAAATCTTTAGAAACTCAGCTCTTTTTCTGTGTTTTCAATTCCTTGCTTCCAAAAATCAAAATGTAACATTTAAAAAAACAGATTTCAAAGCTGCCGTCATAATGGCACGATACTTAGATATTTATCCAAAACAAACACACATAGGAACTTTGTTTTTTCAGCATTAAGTCGCCAAACAATTGGGCCAAGAAATTAAGGAGCAAGAGACTGAAGACTGTGTCAGCCATGCTGAATGGCTTCAGCTTTAACAGCTACTGCTATTTTTGGTGGACACATAAACATGCCTCGTTTATTACAAAACTGCTTTGAAACTGACCTGCAGATCAGAAACAGACTGGGGCTTCTAGGCACTGGGCCACATTGAATAACATCCCAGCTGGGAAATTACATCTGGGGGACTGTTTGTCCCCATGGCCTGTTTTCTCTTCTGTTTTCCTCACAGATGGCTGCAGGTTCTGCAGAGCTAATATGCTTTGTTATGTTAGGCATAAGCAACATCCCTCAGGAGTAAGCAACATAGTTACACACCTGAGAGGCATAGCTACACGCCTGAGATGAAGTATGGAAGAAATAATGTTTGTGCACTATTTACTGATACAACATGTCTCCTGATACCAAGACTGACTGTTAAGTGACAGAGGACATCTGCAACATACAGGCAGCACTCCAGGAGAAAAGAAATCAGTGGAAACTATGTGTATTGAGGCTTTAATTTTCCATATATCCCAGTGGAGGACCGAAGTGGTGAAGCAGCAGACAGGCAGGCTTTTTTGCTCAGGGAGCTTCCACTCTAAATTGACGTGTTCTTGTCAATAGTGTTACAGCTTCTTCTAGATCACTGGTCTAGCTGCTCATCTGGAATTTCTCAGGTCCTGAGCAATCCAGCTAGGGATGTTGGACACATAAATCATGGTACATGCGTGCAGCCTGACACTGAACAGGCTTTGAAGAAGGCACACACAGTAGATCTGACAGAGAATGTGCTGAATGAGCAGCACAGCATGTGCTGCACCAAGTGCCCATTTGTACTGGATGGGATTGAGCTCAGAGCAACTTGCTCAAGTGGAAGGTGATTCTGCCCAGGGCAGGAGTATTGGAATCAGATGATCTCTTTTCCAATCCAAACCATTCAATGACTGTATAGCTAATGATGCCCTTGATCAACCAAAAGAACAATAAAGATAAATGTGGAAATCTTTGCAGAATCTTCTTTGCACTCCATGCACAAGTACAACTCAAACTGACCTCTGCTGGAGTTTTTCCTTAGCGAGTATTTCAAGATTTCAAGCTACCTGACGAATGAAATGCTGTGGGATGACATTGTTGAGTTATCTGCTCATTAAATCTGCATTCAGAATTAATTTATTCATGAGTTGTTTGCTTCTCATTTGAACCATATTTTTTGTGGAATGTAACCTTTCTTCTTGAAGTTTCTCAATCCCTTTTTAAACCAAATATTGCCATTTTTCTTCTACACTAGTAATTTCCAGTAAAATTTGCTAAGTACATATAAGTTTTCGTAAGTACTTGATAGTTTTGGAATTACACTGGAACAGTGAATTAAATCAGCAACTAGGAAGTCACAATGTTTATTTCCATAAAAGAATAAGTATCTCAGAATATTACACTAAAGAATGGAATGCATTTCAAAGCACAGTAATTTCTCTCTTATTGTAGCCTCACTTCATTCATGGTTGAAACAATGTCCAGTAAGTAAATGTCTGTAACTCAGAATATTTATATTACTGTACAGAAATAGCTAATACTACCAATACTATTGTGCTTTAAGAAAGCAGTGCATTGATTTTGATGGGTTTTCTTTTCATCTAGCAAGTCATCACAGCTTTTTCATTTCATCTAAGTTCCATGTAAAGCATGGAACTTTTCTTTAACAGAGAAATTCCATCCTTCCAAAGTACAGATACTCCTTCAGCAAAAGTTTTGAAAGTGCTATTTGCTCATGCATGACTTCCCTCAATTCTTTCAGCTCATATAATCATGGCTTAAAATATGTGTAGCATTCCTAGTATCAGCCTTGGGATTCTAGTTCTTAACTAGCTGATTCTTCTTTTTCTAAGTAACTTACTGCCCTCATATGAAGTTACAATGTAGATGTACATCATAGACGATAGAGTGCTCTCAGACCATCTCTGCCTAAAAAAAACTTAACTTCATCTATCTTATTTCTTCTCTTCTCTGTGCCAAAATGCTGCCATCAGTTCCCTTCATAAAGTTGTGTAGGTGTAAAGAAAACCCCTCACATAAAATATTCTTACTTTGGAGTTTAATATAGGTCTGCTTGGCTCATCTGTATAGGGAGGAAGAGTGACAGTAACAAGACTGATTTTTTTGTATATGTAGAACCTTGCACCAAGAGAAAAAGGTGGATAAAAATTCCGGGTTTAAATTAATTAGGTTTGGAGTAGGTTTATTATCTATTCACAGAATAGAACAGTGTGACATACAAGTTAGTGAATCAGAATCAATATTTCTTTGAGCACTGACATGCCCTGTCCTTGCTCTCCTCCATCCTCACCATTTCATTGTAGCATGCCATTAAGTGTGATGTATATGAACACTGCGTGAATAATTTGCAACCAAATTAAATGAGGACTCTTCAATAATCTTGCTTTGCAAGACTAGAACATGCTGTCACTAAAGATTATAATTTGCTTTGGTATTCTATGATCTTGTGCACAAAAATCAAAGCCTGAAATGAGGCAGAGCAGTGCAACAGCTCAGCATTCCTGTGGGTATAGATGCACCATCAACATCATGTGCACATAATCCACCCACCTACCCTTTTTCATTCCGAGAGTGCCTGTTTCCTCACACAGTTATTACTCCCACATGAGTTTGCCCTTCCTCTCCCAGCTTCAATCATAATGTTAGCTGATTTCTGGACAGACTAAAAACAACAGCTGCTTCCCTCTGGGAATGAAATACCATATAGTATGCTTTTTTTCCTCTAGGAAAAAACTAAATCTAATAGTGGTAAAAATAACCCAAAATAGTCAGACATTTATAGGAGTGAACTGGAAATCTTTACTACTCTTAAATGCTTCTCACACACAGCACATTCTTGCATATAGGAAACTTTTTTTAGAGGTGAAATTCTGAATGAATATATAAGTTTAATTTACACTGAAAATAGAAGTTGTAATTCCCCTGACTCACTCTTTGATTAATTTAGTAGCAGTTGGCTCTTTTTTGTTATTTAATGCTTTACAGTTTGTTCAGATGTAGAGTAGCCCTTACTGTCACAGTACTTTGACACAGAATGTTTGCAGTACTAGTGTAAAACTACCTTATTGATAACAGCATCCTAGAAAAAAACCAAAAAAATCTTGCTAGCCCTGATAAGGGGAGAAGTTTTTATTTCAGAGGTTTGTCTTTGCTTCTCGTCATAAGCTCTATTTTAATTCACAATAAATTAAACTAATTTTCTCTGACTTCAGTCTGTTTCACCTGGTGGTTGGTAAGTCATGTCCTCATCTTTATCTCAACCCACAACTTTTTTCTTCCACTTTACCCCCCTATTCTTTTGAGGACGGGATGTGAGAGAGCTGCTGGATTGTCAGCTGAAGCTGACGCACCACATTGGGATAGGCACAATCACTCAAATTTTTGCAATGAGAAATTTTCTCCACTATTCTGAAATTAAATCTTAAGCTTCAGCATCAAGTTTCCTTCACTGTCTTCTTCAGTAATACCAAAAGGATCTACTGTTCTTATGAGAGACCCTAACTTTCTGAAAATGATACAATACAAAACACATGCAGCCACACAGCAGTTTTCTCCACCAAGAAAAGAAACCTTTTTCTTTTAGCTAGCAAAACATACACTTTGAAAGTTCTTAATGTTGGACTAGAAAGGCAAAAACGTACTTTGTGTCAGTGCTGGCCCACTTTCCACTTCTCCTACGCTCGTTACAGAGTTCTCATTATTTCCTGACCTCTCAGTTATTTTTTTCCAGTTTCACTCATGTTGGTTTTTTGTATTTGTCTCTTAAAGCCCAGTCCTTGGGTACATTCTCCAGTCATATGTAAACAATTCTGAATAGTTCACTCAAACAAATCCAGACATATCTACATGTTCAAAATCTATACAATTTCTCTGCTTTTTATGGTGTATTTATGCAATATTGACTTGCAAAAAGAATTGCCCCTCAGTGCTTGCACCAAAACCCTTTGCTCCTTTATTTGTGCCTATTCAGAGTTTAGTGTGATAATGCAGCAAACAGTGTCACCAAAATGACCCTGACTTAGAAACACTTCCCTCTTTTTCTTCTTCTTCTTTTTTTTTTTCCCCAAGTATCAGAAAAAGACAATTTTCACCTTCAATAAAATTAATCCTCTTACTTCTAGGAGGTCATTGATAAAAGTAAGCATAATGACAAATCTAAGACATATTATTTTTCATTAAAAAAAAAAAACAAAAACAAAAACTCTGTACTTCTGTTAAACATAAAAGGAGACAGAATCCAGGACTAAGAGATATAGTAGCAAAGAGGCATGCTGGTCACAATGTCTCATTTCTGATATTATAGTTATTTCACACTTGAAATGCACCTTACATCTAGACATGGTTTTCCTTAATCTTTTTTGTGCAAGCAGTAACATCTACAAAAGCTTACCAAGAAAATCCTATAAATTTCTTTTTACAGCCCTAATTTCCTGATGATTTTGAAATGCTTGTGTAATTGAGAAGGGGTTGGAGTATTGTGTGTACTTTTCACTGCAAAATGCTAATACTTCCAAAGTCAGAATGAAAGGGTATTTATGACATAAAAGTTACAGCCAGATGCTGCTGTCACTATCTCAAAATATAATCAGACTGCATGAAATGGATTATTATGGCCTCTGTGGTGCATAGTTTTATACTATTAAGGGTAACTTAGAAATAATGGAAACTGATGTTGATGGGATCTGTTCTTGATTGTGCACAACAAGGCAGCCAGGAATGCTTAAGGAAACCAAAACAACAATAAAAGTAAATTAAAGATCTAGTTGCAGTCCACAGATGACTCTTATTTCTTGTACCACAGTTTAAGTAAAAAATTTGGCAGGTTAGTAAACTTACTTAGCATCTTTAATCATCTTCTGAGTATGATTGCTATGATGAAACAGACTTAACTGAAAAAAATGCATCAGGCTGTTAAACTGTATAGGGTAGTGTAATTGACTAAGCTGAACTGATACAAAATTTTAATACTTCTTAAGGGGTGCTTATAGGTAGAAACATAAACAAATATGTTCTAAACAAAGCTGGACAGAATGGAAGGACAGATTAATAAAATGTACTATTTGTATTAGCCAGGGTGCTAATTTTCAAATGCTGAAGGGTGTTACAGAGAAAGAATTGAAGAAAGGAATTTACGGTATGATCACTTTTAAGCCTCAGACATCAGTGTATAAAAACAATCCAAAAAGTAGTTGCATCTTAATAATCTGCGTTAATCAGGATATAGATAGTTATAAATGGATCCAACATGAATAGAACTTTTTGCTTATACAGTAGAACTAGAGTAAAAACTCAATGAAAATACTATTTGCCCATGTTGCTGCCAAAATAAAAAAAGAGAGAGTAAGGAAATCAATTTTTAATTTGAAAACGCTTTACTTGTAGCTACATTTATATACCAAAAAAAGATCAAAATATGCTTTGTGCAATTTTTCTTAGAACTGTGGAGGCATTTCTAGCTTGATTCTTAAAGGATATTTTCAACATTCATGTGGTCTACAACCTATTACAATTTCCTACAGGAGGCATGTAAGCATTGTCAAGTTCAGTGCAACACTACTGATTTGTTACATGGCTGCTTGCTTTGTTCAAGGAATCAGTTTGGTTTTTTAGTTTACATATGCTGTTGTTGTATTGCTTACGTTTCCCAGATATACTTCACTGTTTCACTCTTAACGCTGAAGAACTTAACCAAAAGCAAGTTCGAAACAGATGTTTTTAATTGCAGCTAAATCCATACTCTACTGCACTATAGCTATCAAAAGTTTTGCCTAATTTACTGAGGAAAAACCCACAGCAATTCAGTCCAAACCAAGGGATTCTTCTAGATTTTGCAGCAATCCATGGAAACAGAGTCTTGAGAGATGATGTCTACATTGCATTGTTACATTATTTCTGAGAGATTCAAATCTCAAGGGACTTAGAGATCACACAAGTCTTGTCCTAGTGTGACACTGCAAGTGGTCCCTTCAGGACTGGCCTGTGTCCCACTGCATCTTTTACTGTCTCCCATACACTCCAAACATTTGTTCTTCCCCAGGAAAAAGGTGCATCTAGGGTGGTTGCTAGGCTCCTAGGAGTGCTTCAAGGAGCACAGTTGCAATGCAGGACAATGTGGACTTCAAGATGGCAGCAGAGGAAAAAAGTCCCCCACAGTATGTTTAACTTGCTTTTCCAAGTTTGCCATAGTAAAAAGCCTACTTGGATGGAGTTAAAAGAGTTTACATAGAAACTGCAGGGACCCATAGATGCAAGGTAGATGTTGAAATTCTTCTTGCATGGGTCAATCTATGAGTATCCATGAACAGGTTCTGTACTGACATGTTCTGACCAGCCTGGCAGAGGCAAATTAATCTACTGAAAGAATACAGGTGAATTCCAGTCTCATGTCTTACAGAAATAACCAAATGTTCAGAAAACTTCTGCAGCAGGGCTCAGCACCTGATGTCTCTGCTTCTGGATCTATTCCAGAACATCAGTCATGCTGTGATTTGAGAGCACATTGCCAGCATGGCTGAGGCTTTCCCCATACCCAGCATAATTTAAGTATACTGCATAATATTTCTGAGGGACTTGTGGTGTACCAAAGGTGACTGGGAGGGGAATCTGGCAGTAATTATTGTTCATGACCACAGAGAATATAAGCATGGCTATGGTGTAAGTACAGAGCACTTGGCCCTGTGTTGTGAGATATTTTTCCTTTCCCAGAAGTCAACTGGTGCTCTAAGACATGAAGTGATGACAATAATTTCATTGTCCATATCTATTTTGGTGCCATCTGAAGAAAGAGGATATAGAAAATAAGATCAAGATCTACACCACTTGCCCTGGATGCCAGATTATTTTACAATCTGGTCCCTCACAGCCTGCATCTGGAAGGTTGAAGAGACATGGCTCACCTGCATGTGTGCAAGAACTTCAGGGACAGAAAAACACTGTTAAACATCTGACAGAAATTCTGGACAGCCTCCAGGTTTGGCATCAACAGAACTCTAAAATCAACTAGGAACATATCAAAGCCTGCTGGGAGGATCATATAAGAGCTGCCTTGGGGTTGAATATCATCTATGGGTGATTTTTGACATTGAGCAATCAGAAACTGCATACCAAACATATGCTGTTGGGGCCTTAAAGAAAAAAATGATGAAACTCCCTTCCAAACTGAGGCACTCCTGAAAATTGCCCTAATTCATCTGCAGAAAGTGTACAGTGGCAATCTTTTATCAGCAGTGACATAGATTTATGGATAAATACAATCCTTAATGATTGATTGATATGAAATTTTCAAATGATGGTTTTGGATCCTTTTATTCCAAAATAAAATTAAAAAAACCCATGCTAATATCTTAACTTCTCCTTTTGATAAATTTCAGATGAAGAAGAGAGCTGGCTTTCACATTACAGTATTTGAAATAATCAAAACTTGTACATAAAATTATTACTGCTGTCATCAGCTTACAGTTTACCTTATTGCTAGCCTTAGCAATGCATTGACTTTTTTCTTTTAGAGACTAGAATCTCCTCCCATATATTTGAATTCTGTGATTTCATCAGCTAAAAGGTAAAATGAAGTTAAAATGTACTCACTTATTTTGTTTCTCACTTCATTTAATTTCTCTCCAAGGCATTTAGCTTCATTAAACCTGTCAATGCAAGCATAATGATACAGAAGAATATACTAAATATACTAAAGAAAACTAGTTACAGAAGCTTATCACAATAAAATATAGAATTACTCAGTAATACTTTTCCATCTCTAAGTAGAACTAAGTGAAAACAATCTTCCATTAGGAGAGATTGTCAGGTCTAAGTGAAACCGTCTAGAAGTGTCTTGATCTCGACAAAGTAATTGAAGAAATTCACAAATTGTTCTTCTGTCTAACTCAGAAAAATATCAAAACAGAATAAACAAATATGGCTTCTCCCTAAAAGGTGGGATGTGAAAATTTCCCCCTTCCCAATTAACCCATTTCTTCATAAGACTGGAACCAGTTTGAATTTCAAGTGCCTATGTTGGTATCTGCTCACAAACATTTGCTTTCAAGCCTGAGTTCCACAAGGCTAAATGGCTGAAGCTGGAGGGTTCTTGAACACTTATTTTTCTGACATAAAAAAGGTTGGAGTCATTGAAGCTTCTGTTATGCTTTAGAAAAGCTTTTTCTACAGAGGTTAACCTAGAACCCTGAGCAGGCATTAAGGATTGCTTAAATATCAAAGGGAAGAAGCTCTGAAGTACCTTCTCCTTCTTTCTCTCAGGTCCCATAGTAAGTTCATCAATTACTTATTACTTACTAATCCCTGAGACAAATCTCATGTTGGCTATTGACTCTGATCCATGTTGACAGAGAGATTTATCTGAAAAAGTTGAAGCCAGCTATTTATGCAGCCTTTATTCATAGGTTACTGCCAATAGTTGAATAGGTCGTGCATCTGTTTTTCAGACACCATAGTTTATAAACCAGCACAGTTACATAAACTGAAATTTGGCATTAATTTATGACATTACAACAGATTTCATCTGTGACTATGAATCCTAGTTAAAAAAAGCAAGTCAGGTAAATACACAAGACTTGACTCTAATATTGAATGAGAAAAAGCTATTTCCAATACTTCTTTAATTTAGAAAAAGGTTGTCATTATCTAGCATTAAGGGGATATTGCTACAAATAGTGATGACGAACAATTATATTGTTAGCTGAAAAACTTCATGTATGTCTTACATGGAAACCATTCAACAGAAAGGCTGAAATTGCCAAATCATGGCTTCTATTACCTATAAGATAAATACTCCATGATGAAACTCCAGGGTGAATTTAGACACTAATTTTAGTGGAAAAAGCGTTTTTGGCAAAGAATTCACTCTTTGAATGCAAATGTCAGTAATTAAAATATAAACATATTGGAAAACAGATCTCTAATTCATTATGTAAACCAAGACAAACTCAGAGGCTGTCTAATGAGAAAGACATTCAGTGAATTAAATGAATATTCACTTGTTTTTAATTATTTGAAATTACAACAACAAGTGGCCCAAGTGAAACTCATCCTTTCCATGAAACTTGCCCATAGATACTGACAAAACAAGTTAGCTGTTAACCAGCTAAAAAACAGAAAGCAAGGAAAGAAGAAAATGGAAAAAAATAATGGAGAACAACAAAAAGGAAATCAGACCTACACCACATCGGTAAGCTCAGTAGAATTTTACTACTGGAAGTTCTGACTAAGATGGGATTTAGAAGCTTTGTGCAGTATGCAGTATTACATTGGAGTGGCCCAGCTGGAAAGATTGCTTGGTAGCATATTTCACCAGAAAATGGGATGCAGAGAAACAATCCTAAGAGAACATGATTGCATTAAGAAGTGGGATACTATTAAGTCCTCTGGAAGTCAAGTATAGAAAGCCCAAATTGCAGAAATCTGATTCTGCCTGGGTATAAACACAGGCTGGTTTCTTTGAACCAGGGAAACAGTTATTATTGTAAGCAAGAAAAATGAAAAAGAATGGCTATAAAACTGTAGAACATCACATTTTCTATCTTACAAAGGCACTTCCCATTGGCAACTTGAAGGCAAATTCAATCAATTTTGTTTCACTTGAATTATCTTTGACTATATCAGTTTTCCCACTTTTTAAATTCGGAGGTATTACTGAGTTACAGTGTAAGCTACTGCACCTGTGAAGAGCTCTGATGTAGCAGGTAAAAAGCTTTATTCAAAATCAGATTTTTTACTTTTATATACATATTTTTAACAAAAACATATGGTTTTCAGTATTTGATTTAATTAGCTGAGTGCTTTTGATCATTTTGATGCCAGTAGTTACAGAAAAAATGCATCTTTAATACATATTTTATATGTATGACTATGTATATGAAACTAAGTTTATGAGACTGTGAAAGTCTCTGCTCTTCATCCTGAGGCACTGGCTCCTCCTGTGTCTCTAAGTGGCTGTCCACCTGCCTGGAACCATAGATCCCCATGTCCTCTGTTATGTGAAGGGTCAGTGCCAGTTCAAGGCCTCTTGCCTCGGGCTCCTGCCAACCAGAGCTGGAAGTGCAGCTGCACACTGAGCTACCAGCACTAAATATATTCAACTGCACCCAGTTCTGGAGCACAGGAAAGACATGGAACTGTTAGAGTGGGTTCAGAGCAGGGCCTGAAAAACTATCAGAGGGCTGGAACACCTCTCTTAGGAAGACAGATTGAATTGAGTTGTTCAGCCTGGAGAAGAGAAGGGCTCAAAGTTGACCTTACTGCAGCATTTCAATATTTAAAGGGAGATTACAAAAAAGATGGGGACAAATGTTTTAGCAGGGGCTGTTGTGATAGGGGTAGTGCTTTTAAGCAGATTTAGATTAGATATAAGAGAGAAATTTTTTACAATGACAGTAGTAAAACACTGGAACAGATTACCCAGAGAAGTTGTGGATGCCCCATCCCCAGAAACATTCAAAGGCAATCATGACTTTGCTCTGAGCAACTTGATCTAGTTGAAGATGTCCTTGCTTACTGCAGCAGGGTTTGACTAGATGACTGTAAAAGATTCCTTCCAGCTTGGCCAATTCTCTGACTCTATGATAATTAGCAAGCCAAGAAAATCTATCCAAAATACCCAAAGGAAAAAATAAGACAGCTAAAAATAAGTAATTTGTGAACCAAACACTGTTTGTGGTATGACAGAAGTGGTTATGCAACTATAAACAAAATTATTAACAAGAGAAGCCTACATATAAAGGGAAGCTATGGTAACCTTTAAACATGTGGTGTCCACACTCCTCTTCCTGTGCAATTTGAACACTGGCTGGGTAACAAAACTTTTGTGTAACTAGTAGTTCAGAGGCTGCATTCCAAATTACAGACTGGATTTGATACAAATCCATTCTAATGAACTCGGTAAACTTGGAGCTATAAGCATCTTTGCTAAAAATGACTGCAAATGGCAGGGGAAACTGCTTTGTTCCAAAGTATCAAGATTCACATTACCACTGATTTCAGCAATCAGCTGATGCCTATTAGAGAGAGGTTACACAAGGCATTAGTATGAATCTCTCTGTCCTTTAAGGAAAGCAAATCTGTCATCAAACTTAGTAGATTCTGCTCATCTCTATTATATATTCTGAAACCAGAAGGAAATACTAGTTTGTTTCATAGTAATAACATACAGAAAAAAATATGGAAGAATTGTAATTAACTAGAGGAAGACCAGAGCATGACTCAGAAATGTATTGCTCTCATTATCATGCTGTAACTATTAAGTGCTCTGCTGAATAGGAACACCAGAAATGACTGCAGTGTAATCATTTATGCAGTGATGATGCAGTGATGTGGCAAGATCAGATAAATTGATCAGAAGAAAGGCATTGCTAAATATCCAGTTTACATGGATAAATGCTTACATACATCTAATACCTTAGCAATTTGTGTCCCTGTGGCTGAGGTATAGATCCGGGTAAAAAGTTAATCAGTTGAGAAAAGTGATAAATAGCAAGAACTTGAATAAGTCACAAGGATATGGAGATTATTTCCTGCCTCAATTTTAATGAAATAAATGAATATAAAACTTGGTGACCCTGAAAAAATGGCTTTCATGCCTATGAAGTAGAAAATTGTGTTAAAGAAAACAGAATAAAGCAGGAGAAACCTGGAGAAGGAGAAAACCTCAGGAAAAAAACTCCACAAAAACCAAACCAAACCAAACCAAACCACAACAATACCCCACAATTAAACAAACATCCCCCAACCAAACACAAAAAGCCAAACAAAATACCCCTAAGCAACTCTTAGGGGAAATGTTAGTTACAAACACAGATTGAGAGATTTGCTTTTGGCATCTGCAATCTCAATGTAGTGTGTTTCTTTTGCAGTAATAGGAGGGTTAACACTTGAAAAGGTGGCACTGAAGCAGTACTGTTATCCAGACAAAAAGTAGACAAGTGTTGGTGGTTTAATTTGTGAGGTTTAAAATCTGTATGAAAATTCGTGTTTTCAAGGTTTTGCCATTATCACTATTTTCACCAGACACACTAAGTGTTTTGCCAACATTAACAACAAATGTGGAGGAGGAAAGTATTAGTTCTGTTTGTGAATGCAAAACTGGCAAAGAGAAGCTAAAATGACTTGGCAAACAGGTTAGGGACACCAGACATGCATATGTTAAGTATCTCCTAGCTATTATCCAATTCAGTGCTGAAGCCAGTAAAGCATTTTTGACAATGGAAATTGAAATAATTGATTCAGTCCCATGGATTTTACTTCCCCCTAGATAATTCTTGATCATGAATGCCATTGCCACGTTGCTTCAACATGGCTGTGAAGATGAATAAAACCAGTGGAAATATGCACTAAGATTCCTCACGCTATTTTCATTTCTATCCAGACTTCCCTTCTATCACCGCTCAGTACTTTCTGAGTATGAAATCTCTTAAGTAAGAAAAGGTGAAGTGCCTGTAACGAGTCCTCAACAGAAGCCTGGGATGTCTGGTGTAAAATTACCTGTTCCTGCCCAGACTGTAATGAACTCTCAGATGTCTTCCCCCAGCTGTATTTTGCTGTGACACTCACCTCTGCTTCAGAAGCTGTTTGTTGTCCTCAATGGTTATACTGTCAGCATGGTCCCTCTTGAAAACTTCAAAAGCTTCCTGACGTCCAAGTGACATCTTTCCTCCTGCCCCAAAGTGGAAAAAAAAAAAAAAAAGATAAAAGAGAACTTCTTCAGAGTCATGAAAACATAGAGATTTTGCACTTATTTAAATCCTTTTCAGATGAATGCAGCAAGTCAGCCCAGCGGCCATAAAGCAAAGAGAAGACTAAGTCTGGTTTTCCACTGATTGAAAAGCATTTTTGACAAAAGATTTCTATTATCTGACAAATTACTTATGTTTCACATCACTTTTCTAAAGTCTGAATGCTTGAGGCATAAAATTCCTCAAGCCAATTTTGAATGTTCATAAGTAAAACTGAACTTTGAAAATTTAAAATATGTGAAATAGTCTTAAGTGCGAGCCAGAGGTATTTTCACAACAGCACAATGCAGTTTGCTTTTGTACTTCTTTCATCTGTTTCACATTGGGCCCTAAATATACCTCAAATATTTTCAATATTCTTGGAGGAAAAAGTCAGACTTCTTTAATTATGTATTAATAAATCTTTTCCGTACCCTTTTAGGTAAAGCAAGAATTTTACCTACAGAAATGGTCGGTGCCTTTTTGCATTTACAACATGGTGTTTATTTCCTTTTGTGCACCAGAATGTCAAGACTTATTTGGCCTTCAAACCTTTTAAAATCACTACAGAAAAATATTACAGTCTGTATTATTATCAGTTCTTAGTATGAAGTATGATGATCTATAGATCAAAGTAAGATACATTGTATCTGTATTATCATTAACAAAAAACAAAGGCTTAAGGAGAATGAGAGCTTATGCCAACATCTGTTTTATCACCAGTACATATATGCCAAAAAATAAGCAAGAAGAAAGGATGAGACTTGCACTTTAAAAATTAGAGGAATGAAGATAGTTCAGAAGCAGAGAGGGGCAAGATTCTAACTCTCAAACTTTGTGAAGATTGAAAAATAGCTCCACCTTTAATTCAACCTCCAAGTTGCAACTTAAACCTAAAGAATGATATTCCTTAAATTGGAATTTGATTATCTTTTGATTTTCCCCCTCTTGAGTCTTTCTTTTTTTCTTCCAGATAAAGATCCCCAAATCCATTTTGAACAAGAGCTATAAAACTCCCTAGGATTTCTGCTGTGCAAGTGTTTTCTCTATGTTTTATGCCAATAGACCAGCATTACCAGTACTACCCGCTTTGCAGTTTTTGTGTAAGGGTTTACTCCTTCTCCAGGTTTCCCCTGTTTCTTCTGCTTTCTTTAACACAATTTTCTCGTTTCATAGGCATGAAATACAAAGTTTTCAGGGTCAGCATCACCAAATCTTATATTCATTTCCATCAGTGAAGCTGAGGCAAAAAATAGGTAAAACATGACTAAACAGGCTGGGATGTGCAATACTGGGATGTTATCCCTTATTGGTCCATAAGCTGAATTTTAAAGCCATTCTAAATATTTTCTGGTGTACCTCATCATATGTATATCAGGATAAGTTCTCATTGACTGCAGCAGGATTTCTGTGATGTAAGATGCTGTTTACAGAGAAGGCTGGTAACAAAAGCTAGGGCTCAGGGTTCAATGATCGGTAAAAGTGTAAAAAGATTTCTTTAAAATATAGAGAAAATTTTGCCCCCTGTTTCAGTCAAAAGAATCAGCACATCTGTTACTAATTCAAAAATTTTGAGTTGAAAATAGAACCACCAGGAATGTTTGAATGGCAAAGCATGCAGAAATGCTCCACCCTTTTTGAATAGGAAAATCAAAGAAAGATACAGTGCACTATTTACTGTTGTGTGATCCAAAAGAGTAAGAGAATTCAGGAAAATATATTTTTCTGTGGTGATGACCTGAGAGTATAATATTCATGTTTCATGCTTGCCTTGAAGAAAAACAGGCAGCTTTGCAAGCAGAATTTTATAGCACATTCATCCCATCTCTAGCACTAATTTTAACATGCAGCCTGAATTGACCCCCTAGAATTGCTTTTGCTGCAGAAAAAGCTACAAGCTTTTTAAGTGCAGAAAGACTGGGAAAAAATGCATCATCAAGCCTAAGATAAACAATGACATGCCCTTACCCACACATAACATTGTAATGTAAAGTATTTAACTCTTCTGGCCGTGTGCTTTCTTTGAGAGTACAAGTAAGAAGAGTAAAGTAAGTCTGGAAAACAAAACTATTACAGTGATTATTGCTACTCCTTGGCATAAAAGCATCAACCAAAATTAAAGGTAACCTGATAATCATTTTCCAGCACTAGCTTGAAAAGGCATCAGATTTGTACAGCCAAACAAAACACACAAAAATAGATCCCCATAACACTTGGGAAGGGGACATTTTCTGGTTTATGCAGTTCATTTTAACAAAATACAGAAACATAAGAAGTCGTAAACAAACCCATTCTGAAAATGGTATAAAAGGAAAGAAACTTAGAAGGGCTCATTGATATTGTATTTCAGTATAATATGAGCATACAACAGCTACAGAATAATGTTGCAGCCTATGTGTAATGGCACAGACATTTATGAAGAAAATAAGAGAAGACAATCATGTTAATAACAGTAAAAGACTTCAAGAAACATTGAAAGCATGATGGAGAAGTTGTATTTTCATTCTGCTCAGTAATGAAGATTATTTATTTTCCATGGTTGATGTGCTATCTTCAATCCTTAAATAATCTGTAATTTCATAAAATAGCCTCACTTTCATTCAAATGATCTCCAAGTGCCATGGTGCATTAACATTATTGGCATGCTTTTTCTCCTGGGCTTAATTCTAAAAAATAAGATATTTGTTATTTTAAACCAATGTGTTATTGGATTCTATGTATTGTTATGTGTTATTGTAATTTATGTACAGCAATACATACATTATTAAAAACAAACAGAAAATGAAGAGAAGAAACCAATGATAAGGACAAAGTTTTGGCAGGGTAGTGGAATAGTTCAGCTAAAACTTCTAGAGAAAACAATTTCTTTCACTCTTAAAAAGCCAAAAAAATTCTCCTCTCCTTCTTAATTACCGTTGCATAGTGTTACAAAATAAATATTTGAAAAATCTTATCTAAGGAAGAACCATCATATCCTGCAGGATGAGAACCAGGAAACACATGTCAAGTCATTACAATATGACCTGGAATAGTCATTACCATAAAAATAACTCAGATCCTTGGAAAAAGCATAAAATATTCTTTCAATCAGATTCATGAAACCCCAGTTAACAGGATTGCATAAAAAAGATAAAATTTGTATCAGCCTAATTTTAATTATACCTTTCCTGTTAGATTGTGTAACTTGGCTTAAATACTAGAACACAAATATGGCCAACTCACACAATGTGAAGTTCACAGCAAACCTATCATCATTTATAGCAAATTCACATAGCTGAAATTTTTTGGTAAAATTCAGGTTCAATCCACATCATGAATTTGTATGTTTAGGAATGTTCTCATTGAAGTTTTCATTTCAGTCTGTTCTCTGACCCAGTGAACTCTCTCAGCTTTCACATTAAACAAAAAAATTTGGTTCAATAGGCTCTTCTGCTGCAATGTGCAAATTACAGCTGTCCCACTGAACTTGGGTAAGTCAGCAGGGTGGCAGTGATGTCTTCCAAGCTCTGAAATGGAGCAACAAGATCTGACATGGCCAAGAAATAGAAAGGCTACTTTAGTGTTGATAGTCGGCTAAACTCTCAAACCCAGTAATAATTCAAAATACAGTGAGCAAAAACATAATAAGGCTTTTGGATGCTGATTAGTTTTAAAGGTAAAAAATGACCAAGTGATTTAAGGACTCAGTTTGTATGCCTACAGTAGGTAGAAGCCTGCATATCAGCGAAGACTCTGGTAGATATTATGCATGCTATTCTATCACTCACTAATTTAGAGATTTTAAACATTTATTCTATACCCTTACATACACAAATACATTTACAGCCATCCTAAACGCCAAATGTTAATTTTCAAGAAATTTTAACTTTGAAGGAATGTGTAGGGTATAGGTAGCACTTAGTCTTCAACTGCCAATGGAGAAATTATTTCGCTGAATGCTATCTTTAAATTAAATAGTATGCACTGGATTATTCAAAGACTACATTCAGTAGTAGGAGCATAAAAGGGGATAAACACAGACCTTGTTTTGCTGTTAAAAGTGATCAAACACAGCTGTATATTTACACAACCATACTGATTTTTAAGTGTATCTAACATCAACAAATCCCATTGCAGCTTGTATTAGTGATGTAATTGTAAATACTGGACATTTTTAAAGCATATTATTTTAATGTTTTAAAATTTTTTTCTCCCGAACAAATTTTAAGACTGCTCAATCTAGCCACCTTCTGTTTTTTGGTTTGTTTGTTGTAAAAGGATAATTACACAGAGGGAGAAGATCTTACTAAAGTTTAATGCATGAAACCTACAGAAAAACATTACATTGGTATACAGTTAAGTCTGGAAAAATCTGCCAAACAATAGCATGAAATTGACATAATCTCTGTCTGAAAGCAGAACCACAGTGTCTCCTCACAACCCTGTAACCAGATTTTGGTCCTGGTATGAGAGCTCTGAGGGGGTTTCAGCAGCCCTCATGCCAGACGCTGCCAGTTTAACCCACAAAAAATTGGAAACAACTCTTCAGAAGAGAAGTATTAAGATTGCAAGTTGATCTGTTCTGAGGGAGGAACATTAAGACTGTTGACAAAAGCAAACTCTTGGGAATAACTGCTCAGATAATGCATTCTGATGAGAAAGGCATCTGTCCATGTATCTGCCCATGTATCTATTTTGCAGAAACTTCATTTTCAGAGTAAAAGACTTTGTCAGTCATTTGCTTTCCATTTTTACTAAGTGAGCTGTTAGACAAGAGTCTTCCACTGAAATCAATAGAAGCAAAGAGTCCCCTTGGCTCATGGAAAGCTTTCATTCAAGTGAGGGTAGTTTGAAGAAGTTCAGGATAGCAACTAGTGTGAATTGTGAGTCTTCACGTTTATGAGGACTGTCAGCCTGTTTGGGCTATTATGTGTTTCCACATATTATCAAATGGGAACAAAGGAACTCCAAAAACTTTCAAATGAAACTAAAGATCAATTACTTGGTAAGTCTTTGCAATAGAAATAAGGTATTAGATGTCATGTAAGCAAAATTCATTACATTGTTACCAAGACCCATGAAGATGTCATAGCCATCCGCTCAGAATGGAAAAATATGTAACAGAGCTCGCAATAATGAGTCAATAAAGAATAAATACTTAAAAATAGGCAAGCAAATGGCAAAACAATATACAACAAATACTTCCCCACTGCAAAGCTCAGCTAAATTTCCCATGAAAAGCATGTGTATTATATATGGCCACCTTAACTAGACTAGAATTCAAAAATGGGAAGACATAAGACAAAGTTGCTCACAGAACTCCTACAGTGTTGAGCAGTTTCTGGGGAAGTTAAAAGCCTTGAAGGAAAACCAGAATATTCACATGCAATGAACTAAATAAAACATGGGCATAAATTAATTTCTCTGTCTCTGGAGTGTCTTTGTTTATTTCAGGGGAGGAAGAGGGTAAAATGAACAATTTGTTGAAACTCTGAAAATGAGGAGCAATAAAGAAGAATCTTGTACAGGGGCATGTTGGACACAAATTAAAGACAAGCACTATTTCTAATGCTATTAATATCACTAAAAATGGGATTATTTTAAGATGATTGAAATAAAACAGAAAAAACCCAGATATTACATATATAATGTATATATATTACATATATACATTACAACATTACAATGTTGTAAAACATTGTAAAAGTCAATTTTTATAAAGTTCAACCGAAATGCTTCCAAAAAACCCAGCAAGCAACTACTTACAAGAATCTCATAAGGAGTAGATTAGTACATTAATTATATTCCTCTGCAGGAATAGTAAGGAAAATATTGAACTGTATTTCAAAACCAAAGGTTAAATGAAGTATAAACATAATTTTAAAGAAGATGAGATTTATTCTTTTAAGATTGTCTAAGACCACAGAACAACAAAACTCTAAATGGGATATGACAGCTGAATTCAACCACGCTGAATTTCTTCAGTTTCATTATTTGAAGAAATCTCAAGTAGCAGTGTTTTTAACACCTCTACTTTTGCAACAAAAGCCACTTGACTTTTAATGCCTAATGAAAGTCAGAAATGTGGTTTTAGGCTTCTTACTGAAATATGGTAAGTCTGACATCAGGTTGAATCTTAGAGTGATACCTACATCTAAAGATTTAAACTATTGAAACATCTCTCCCTCATTTTCCTCTTCTGGAAAATTAGTATTCCAGTTTGCCTCCCTGTCATATGTTGCACAATTTTAGAGAGCTGCAGGATAAAAGGAAGCTGTCAACTTTAAATATGGTCATGACCTCCACCTGGCAAAGCATATTTTCCTCAGCTAACAGGATCATTTTGGTCTGATTATGTTTCTATTTCTTACAGATTTCTCAGATGTAATTTGTTATATTTCTCAGGTATAATTTTTATTATAATTTCTCTGACTACATGGCATGGAATCAAGATACTCTAGAATACCTGCACTGGTATTGATGATTTACAGTGTGCCTACTTTTGTGTTGCCTAGTTTTGTTAGTATATTCTCTTTAAAAAGCCAGTGGGCACCAGAGGTATCAATGTCAAAGCTGGAGCATAGAGATGAGAATGCAGTTAGAGATTATATGGCATAACAAAAATGTTTGCAGATCTTGGCAGTGGGAAATAAAATAGTTGTGCTCTGACACAAATATTATTGGAGAAATATTTTACATTTCATGTATGACACCGTGTATGTTTCAAAAGAGAAAAAAAATTCATCTGCTATTGGCAACCATTTACTTCTCTAGAGCTGCCTGTGAGATCATATTCGATGTGTAATATACACACATATTGAAAGTCCTTAATTAGTAGGTACAAAGGGAAAGCATGAAATGAAGCATGGTAGGCTTGGCAGAAGCTCAGTGGGTGGATACGAAGGAAAAAATTAAGTCAAACCCACAAGAACTTTAGGAGAACCACCCAGTGGTGCTGCCACTTCTAAATAAATAAGATTCATTTCTGCATATGACAGAATCACAAATTTCAGATAACTTCTCATAAAACAGGATATATATGTCATACTGCATTTTGCAGTTTACATTAAACACCAGACATTACAAATAAACAAATATTTCCCTTGTTTTTTAGGAATCTAAAACTGTTCCCTTCAATGGTTGATGCAGTTGTAAAAGTTTTCACTAAATACAAGAAAGGGCCTATATTTATGCATTTGTGTCAACAATTAGGGTTGATTTTAAATGAAATTTAGATCATGAAGCTTAAGATAAGGATTTAAACTGAGTAATAGCAAATTAAATTAGTTTTGACATGCTTCATGTACTTGACATATTGCAGCAGCAACATTTGTCACTTCTGTTTTAGACCTGAAAAATGGCTTTTAGGCTCAAAAACTTTTCTGCCTTTTTCAACCAGACCAACATATTTATAAAAAACCAGAATAGTCTCAACAACCTTTGTCCAAGTTATGTTTTAGGCTGTTTTATGTGATAGATACAGTATTTAAATTCTCCTTTTGAATATATCTTAATTTTAGAAGAATTACTCTGAGTGGTGGAGAAGAATATTTTAAGAGCTCTACAAAATGACAACCTACATCAATGGAGTCATGACAGCTTGGACCAAATGCAAGTGAAGTTTTTTGTTAGGGACATCTGTAGACATCTGCATGTATTTTTGTTGCTGGAGAATCATTTCTACCACCAGGCTTGCCAGTAACACTATAAACCACAAAAGAGGCATATTTCATTTTCAGAACAATTTAGGAGAGGGAAAAGAACTTGTCATAAACATCAATTTGGTTTTGGAAACTTACTATACTTTTAATTTTATATTACATTTTAGCTTTTTCTTTATTAAGATACTGAGGTTTTCTGAAGTAGAAGCCTGTCTTTACTACATCTTTGGTAGAAAATTTCTGTAGTGGGTGCACCATTAATTAGTAACATCTTGAGACTATATTTTTCTTTTAATATTTCATGCTATAAAATACAGGAGTGCAGGGGCCACTTAATGAGAAATTGATCTTTTTTTTTTTTTTTTTTTTTTTTTTCCCTCCCAGCAGGAACACCAGCATTGAATGGGGTATGCTAAGGTAGAGCACTCAGAGAAGAAACCATGAGATAAACTTCCTGGTAAGCTATAAGTAATTTTAAAATTTACTATCTGTCTATATTCAAGATGAACAGCTTTATCACTTCCATCACTTAGATCTTTTGGAAGCTGAACATTAGGAATTAAGAAATAAGTAAAATTAATCTGTAAAAAACGAAATTTGATTATTCTCTGTTGAAGCTTTATTGGGGTTCCTCTCTGAGAATGGCATACAACAGGCTTCTGTGTTCAATGTCTAGATTTGAAAAAGTAATTAAGCATGTTATACCTCAGCAATGACCACAATAAATTTCAAGCACTCACCTACAGAAGAAGCATTTTATCCCTCTGTAGGAATTCTGTAACTGCGACATTACAGACTGCGTCAATGTGTATTAACTGTATTTTAAGTATACACACAAAATTGAGCCTTCAGAAGTTTCAACTTATCTCACAACTGAGGACTTCTAGGCACATGACAAGCTCCAGAAGTCCAGCAGACTTAAAATGAGAGTCCTAGGCCCAAAAATCAGCAGAAGTTTAGAGAACACTTGTGTAACTTGCATGCTCCTACTCTGACAAAATTCACTTTGGAATTAAGGACATTGTGCCTCTTGTGTTACACAAAGAGTGCATTTTAGTAACACAAAGTAAAGATGAGTGAATATAGAAAGAGAGCACTTATTGCCAGTCCAGTCACATTCATATATTAAATCTTTTATCTTTAGTGGTTTTGGAATAGCAGACAAAGCAGAAAAGGAGGAGATAGCAATGGGGCCTGAAAAATCAAACTGGCTAATTTCTCTCCTGAACTTTCACTTCTGCATTTCAAATTTTATCACACTGTTATTTTTACAAAACTCTCAGGTATCTTTAGGTAAAACTTCTCATTATTTTAGACTTTCTTCAGCTGTTAAATGTTTTTTACTCCTTTCAAGTACTTTTTTGACTGCATTTCATTTTGAATGGGGGAAAATATTTATCTTGAAGGACTGAATTGTAGAAGAAATATTAAATCTTTGCAGACTCTAGAAAAAAGAAAAACTATTCTGAATGCCATATACATCCTTTCTAAAAACAAGTTTTGCCAAACCCCTGCAGTAAGTATACTTCCCTTCTGAATCAGTGTTAACAGTCTAGAAGGCAGAATAGGTTTAAGTAAAGCTGCAATTTGCATTCTTTATAAAACATTTTTAGCAGAGGCATTCATCAAAATAATTTATTAAAACTGCAAATTAGAGCTATAGTTAAGTTAGTTTTACAAAAATCTTACTACTCACTAAAAGTTGGAAAAAGTAAAACAGATACGTCAGAATTTAAATCCATATTTCTGACAATAATGACAAATAGCATGCACATCACATTTTTATGAACAAAATTATGTAATACATCAGTAGTATTCACTTTCAATTTTCTAAGAATAAAACCTTCAGATTCCATGAGCAGGAATATAAATATTAACTTGAACATTCCTAATATATAATACTAAGTTTACTTAAATTCACATGGGTTTGAGCTCTAGTCATTAGAAGTTGTTTGCCTCTATGGAAGTATTAATAAATCAAAATGGAAAAGTAGTAGCTGTCCTTGTCACAAAAAAATATATGAACAGCTGATCAAATTTTTAGGATGTCATATTGCTTCTATAGCAAGACCTATTGAAATACAGCTGAAAACTGTTAAAAGGAAAGTTTAATTTCCATCCCTAGAATATTCATTCTGTAGAGAAAACTAAAGAATGAGTTATCTTCCCTGTATACTGAATGGAAGTACTGCTTTTATTAACAAAAATTTAACTGACAACAAACCCAGCTTGACATCTAGGCCCTTGTGAGGTGACCCTTTTTTCTGGTTATAAATTAATGAGACATTAATTATTGCTACTGAATATCTGCTTTCATGCTTCTAAGTTTCTAATGTGACAACAGAGTTCCTATCCTCTGATTGCATCCACTGGTATCCCTCTTCAGTTATTTTAGGTATGACAGTACTTCTGCTCTGGCAATTTCACCACAAAGGAGGTTAAAATTGTCATTGTAAAATCACAGAGCAACTGCAAAAGGTTAAGTATGCGGATGTATTTTTTCTTAGGGTGGATATATACTAAAGTGAATACTCAAAACATGTAACTTGCTATTTCAGTGCAGTGCAAAAAAAAAAACAACACCTAAATGCACATTTGAGTGAAGGAGGATGGAAGAAAGTTGGGCTAAAGTGTTATCAGTCAATGAAAGTTAGTATAGCACTACTCAATCCTATTTATTAACTAAAATCCTCTAAAACCTTGTATGTGGTAAATTTGGGACTTATGTATGACCAAATGGTAAAAGCAATAACCTTACTTCTCTTATCAAGACTAAAAGTAGTAAGTGGTAATAAGAGTTAGTTTAGATGGCTTGAAGGAATAAAAAATGCTTGAAAAATGTCATTAATACACTACAGAAGTATTTCTGGAATTCAAACAAATATCTCTGTTTATTCCTCTTGGCACAGGCACTCCTCAGAGAAGACTGAGAAACATTTGAAAAAACCCAACCCATAGGATTCCAATAACCCATCTGACCTAGAAGCAGTGCTTAAAATCTCTACATTTTACATTGAAAATGTAAATTAAAACCAAGAATGTTAAATTCTCCAACTAGTACTATCATTCTCACCTGAAATACAAACCCTAACGTCCACTGATATTGTGAAAATAAGGACTCAAATATATAAATATCTCTAAGTTTTGAATTAATAAGGCTGGATGTGAGATTCCCCACTGCCAGTTCTGCAATTTTCTAGGAGCTAAAAAAGGAATATTCTTTACTACATCGTATGTCTAGCTCTTTGCATCCAGATGTCAAAGCCTCTTCCTTTCAATCCAGGGATTCACCTGAATCTTTTCCTCTTTGCACATTCATTTTTGGAGCATGGTACATGCACCCTAGGAGCATGAATGAAGAACACCTTTTATGCCTAACTACAATACTACTCCAAGGACCAAGAAGGAATATAGAGGTGAACACAGGAGGACCATATGCATTAAAAATTAGTTCTCCACCTGACAATCTCAGACTTGCTTCATGTTGGAAGCAGTAAGGGGGATCACAATGGGCATGAACAATATTTATGCTATCGATGCTGTAAAAAGTTGGAGTGAGGTTTTTTTGTTAAATATATCTTAATGCATTTTAATGAAGAACTACTACTTATTGAAAAGAAACTTCTGTTTTGAGCTTAGAGTCATAAAACTATGAGCACTGTACAATTACTGGACAATTAATTCCTACTCTCCCATACTCTCAAGGTGAAATCCCACTCTATTGGGTCACAAAGTGATTAAGATACCTTCTTTGAGGGCAGATCTGCTACAGAGAATGAATTTCTACCATAACAAAGGGAGAATGAATAGCTAGAGACAGTTAAGACCTCATTAATTGCCACTAAGTTGACTAAAAGAACAGTACTATTCATATTATTTTTTTTGTCTTCAGAGAAACCATTAGAAATAAATGGGTCAGGGTTTACAAAGGGTCTATAGTTCTGAAACAGAAGGGCAGATATCAACTCCAAAGTCAGTCCCTGAAACCGCATCAGGCTAAAATTAATTCTAATTTTGGATGAAACTTCCATCTTAAATTGTCCCTAAAGGCAGGAACTGCCTTTTGCCATCTAGTTGTGGGTTAGTGTGGTCTATCACATTAAAAGTAAGTCCTGCTTCCAAAGCAACAAATAGCCACAGTCAGCAATATAATCATTCATTGTCTTCATGTACAGCAACCATTCCCCATGATATAAAAGTCAGATGTGATACTGGAGTGTGGTAAAATAAACCTACAATTTGGCAACATCTACTTGCTTATAATAATTCACAAAATGTTTGTCTTTCAGAAATCTATCCATGCATCTTAAGCAATTTCTTGACCATTTATCTTTTTGCCTTATTGATGGGTACCTATTTATAGAAATATATAAATTCCATGAGCCTTTGAAAAATTATACTGATTCCAAATCCCTTACTATTAGATGTATATTTGCACTACATGATTGCATATTTATTTCCATCCTCAACAATGATAATGGAAAGCAAATTAATTTAGAAGCTAAATTCCTGATCCTGCAAACAAACAGGCACAGATATTTTTCCCCCAAGTACTTTCATGGCAGTTGAAAAGCCAACATATGCACACGATAAACATATGGATAGCAGGGAGACACAAAGCCTTTCCTGCTCCTGAGAATAAACAACAGAAATCCTCCCACCCCCCAGTATTAGAACGACATCTTCATTATTCAAAATACAAATTATTTTTCTTTTATACAACATGCACACAATTGTACAATAACATGCAATACATTTGACATAACATAAATATGTTCTCTTCAGAGAACTGCTCCCCCTAATTTAATGTCAGCTTTATTTTTACTGTCTATATTCTCCACAGTAAATAAAAAAGAGAAAAGGAAAACTTTATTGTTGTGATGCTTAACATGTTTAGTGTATTAAACTTGAGAATAATCATAATTAAAAATAAACTAATCTGGGTTGTTTTGAATTTTAATTATTGCCTTTTATTTCCATGATTCAAAAAACTCACATTTTAATCAAAAGTGAATTACATTCTTGTACCAGAGATATTAAAAGCAAAACTGATTGCTCACAGAGGATAGAATGCCCTATTATCTCCCTGGTTCATCATACCACAGAGTTTTTCTGGTGAAAATTCAATGGTCTCAGAATCTATTTGAGGGAACTTCTCTCACCAAAAACTAAACTAAACAAAAAAAACCAATAATGTAATGTAAAGTATTTGAGTGAAATTCCATTTCACATTGGCACAATTCCCACTGTGAAAAGCAACTTCTTTCAATTCCTTTTTAACCAAAATTTGCAATCAACTGACCTATATAATTAACTTGCAACAGAGGATCAAAAGACAATTTTTGAACCAACAACCTCTGTAGCTCTAAATCTGCTTATGTCAGGACATAGAATTAAAAGCAGTTTTGCCCCTTGAAAATCTGTTGAAATAAGTGACTATCACTAGAAAAATAGCATAATTCTTCCTGAAAGCCAAGTACACTGTGTTTATTTGATGGCTTTAAACTGCTTGTTTTCCAGAAGATCAAAAGGGGACAATAAATTATGGACATTCCTTGTAATTCAACCTTACTACAATATTAAATGTGCTGTATCAGAGCCATGAGCTCTTGTATCAGGCTTTAGTTAATTAAATAAACCTGCTGAAAATCAAAAGGATATCTTCCCGGAACACTTTCTCTTCTAGTATTCCCTAATGCAAAGTTGTTTTAACAGATCTGATACAAAGCAATGACATTACTCTGTTTCCAACCACTGGTCATTATTCAAACTGATGTCACTCTCTCTCTGTGCACTTAAAGATTAAAGGAAATATCTGAAATATTTCAAATTATTTCTTCCAAGAACTATAACTGGATGTAAATGGCATAAATAAAGAGTACTGATCTAAGTGGGCAGGTACTGCAGAAGAAAAGATTAATAATGAAATATTCAATAATTTTAACTTTCCCAACCCACTCTGAGTGCTTTACACTTCTCTTTTACTGAGCAAGTAGAGGCAGCTTTGCATGCAGCTTATTCTCAGAATTGACAATAAATATGAAACATACCATATGTTTGCCCATGCTTGTATAAATTTCAAGTAGCCAGCATAGTTTAGAGTTTCAGCAAAGCTTCCCAAACAAATTAGCTATAAATAAAAAGAAAAAAATTCATGAATTGGGTTGAATAATTATGCTGACTAAAAATGAAGAGTCAAGACTTCCAAGATTTTATATTGGTTTCTGCATCTAATTCACTGTCTTACTTTCACAAATCATTTCAACTGCTCCTCAATGTTAGAAAAACAAGATTTTGCTCTTACAGATGGCCTTTGAACATGAAATCTCAAAGTGATCAAGGAAGATAAGCCACTCTTAATTTATTTCACAGTTGAAGAAAGTGATTCAGAAAGATGAGGTCACTTGTGTAAGTTCACAAACTTAGTAAATAATAAGGATTGAAATAAAAAACAGATGCCCTGTATCTCAGTCTAGGATCTTATTAAATGCAGTGCATTGCCTCTATAATGCAGTAGAAAACTGAGTTGTTTTATCTATGACAAACAAAAAGAATAAGCCAGCTACAAACCACCATTAGACAATGCACTTTATCACAAGCATTCAGTGAAAAATCAGAAACATACAAAGGCAAATGTTAACAGGAGCTCTTACATTATTCTTACAAAGCAGTTTCATTCCTTTTGGAATAATAAGAGTGGCACAAGTAATAAATGGGCACAAGTGCTAACAGCTGTCTGAAGCTTCTCTGCTTAAGTAATAAAAAAGTGAACATTACAAAACCAAAAAATAGATGATTGCACGAATAATAAAATGTAAAAAGAAGTAAATATGATAAGGGAAAGGGAAAATTTTCACTCCCCTCAAAATCTACAGCAGCTGCTGTTTATGACATAGCATGCACAGGCTGTGCCACTTGGGAAAGGTATACATGTTTGCTTATCTTTACTTATATTTTAATTACTGTTCTGAACTGTTTCCAAACCACTTTTTCCTGTCTCTTCATCCATGAACAGAATCTTTAATGACTGGAAAAAGACTCTACATAGAACAATGGCTATACAAAGTAGTTTTATATATTGTCATTCTATAGTAAGCAACTACATCTATTGCAAAAAAATATATTCTGATTTCTTGATTATCTGTGAAATTTGCAGCTTATTCTGAAATTAAGATTTTTTTTCTAAGTATTTACTTGCTGTCTACAATTTAGGATTTTGTAATATTATTAATAAGAAAATGGAAATTTTTCTAAGGTTCTGATCTGATGCATCATAATATGACTTATTGCTACTTCATTTCTCAATGTACTTTTTTTCCCTTTTAGCAATTCTGAAATAGCCCTCACTATCAACAACCCCTTAAAAATTACTTGATACAAAACAGCTTTTGACCACTGCTTTTCAAGCATCTGAAAAATACCAATGATTTAACCCTGAGATTCAGGGTTTAGGAAGATGAAGGCTGTGCTTATATTATTGGCAGCTATCCAGCACTACACTATAGTGCAGGCACTATTATTGAAATATTAAGGTTGGTAACTTTAAGATAGAAGGCAAAAAAATCCCCAAAACCCACAACTCAATCCCCTCCCCCAAAAAACAAATAACAAAAAAAACAGAGAAAAAAAGAAGTGTGGTTCAAACCCAGCAAGTTAGACTAGAAAAAGATAAATTTGCAATAGCTTAAAAAAATAACACCTGACCATTCAGATAAAATGTTTATATTTTTAGCAGAATATGTTTAGTATTACATCAACTCATGTCTTCTTTATATCTGAAAACTATACCTGCAACATCTATTCTCTTTTTTTTTAATGATAGTAAACGGAAATTTTGCTAAACCTCAGGTTGCTAATAGGTCCTTATAACATGAGTGGTCATACAACACATTCTCTTATATCTCAACTGCTTTGTGGCTGCCTTGCCTGTAAACACTAAACAGCCATAAAATAGACCATGGTGAAATGGACCATAATAAACATAATGGTTTCATTAATTATGTGCCATTATGGTCAATAGATTTTTACTATTATTTTTATTATATAAATAAACTATCATTTTTTTAAAAAATCAATTATATAACACTGTTGTGACTATATCTAGAAAAAATGGTGTTTAATAATTTGTGCTTTCCTCTCAGAGGCTTTTAAGGGTGAGCTTTCCTTTACAGCTTAACATCCCTCTTTATATTTTCTTTCCTAAAGTCCACATTTTGCAAAAACGCATATTCCAGGAAATGAAGTTACTTATTTGGATACAACTGCCAAAGCCACTTCCTGTACGCACTTGGCAGAAATGTTTGGGGAAAAAAAAGTCTTATGACATTTTTCAATCCAGCTAAGCTGGGCATTCCATTCAGCCACACAAAACCTCAATTTAGCCCCAGAACTGTATGCCAGTATTACATATTTGACCACTCAAAGCATTACAGTCCAGTAATAATAAATTCATTTTTACATTTCTCAGGAAAAATAGTATCAAACAGGTTCCAAACAAAAAACACACTGACCACTTCATCCATGCATGACCTGATACTATTCCATTTTTCCATTTTTCTATTTTTCTTCTCTTTGTACAGTCTCACATGTGAATGCACTGTAAAGAGTAACTTATGAAAAGCCTGCAGAGAAACCATTCATTGGAACATGGCATAACATAGTCATTGTTATTCTTGGCATTGATACTATTTATGCCTCATTCAGAGGCAGATAAAAAAGGAAATTGTAATTAGAAAGCCTCTATAACAGGCACTTGGGCTGCTGCAACAGAAAATCATGACATACATGATGCTCACAGAACGAACTGAACAGGCTGTCAATGACTGAATCATATTTTTTTGTTAACAGGTGTTTTACGAGACCTTGCCCTGCACAATTTCTGTTATGACAAAATTAGGTCTTCGACCGTAACTACAGTTTTTCCAAACCAAGCATGTAAAAGTATCAATTAAAAAAACCCCAAACCTGCTAAAAATTTTGTTGCTTTGACTCCAGAACAATCTCTTCATCTTAAAGACTGACAAATTTGCCAAAGGGATTTCAATTATATATGTATCAGTACCTCTTCTTCCCACAGCACTTCTAATTTAAAGAAGCCCTGTTAAATCTAAAATGTGACTCCTCTGAGGCCCCTGCCTTGGGTGCTACAGGTAAATTAAGCATGACAAGCAGCCACTTCTCAACTATCGTTTCCATTTTACTGCATGTGTAATTTAAAAACACTTATTACTGTCTTGTCTTTCTAGCCATTTCCCATTCAATAACTCTCTTTGGTTTAGTCTCTTATTTTTTATCTCATCCACAACTTCATTGGGAACACATCCTAAGCCACAAATATTTTTGTTCTTTTCTATCCTATTTATAAAAGGGAATCCATACCTGTTCTTTCCTTTTGCCCCTTCCAAATCAATTTTCTCCTCCCAGAGTTTAGACAGTCAAGTGTGAGGCACAATAACTATTGTAGTATCAATTGCTTTCACTGCCTACTCCTACTACAGTTTCCTGGCAGCCGCAGTATTTTCTCAAGAAAGACAAAAGTAGTATTCAGAAACACATTTGCTATTTGTAATCAGCACATGGTCTCCTAATTTATTCCATTAAACAGATCAAAACAATTCCTGACATTTGAATAAAAAATGCCCAGAAACAGAGTGTAAGAGAGAATAAAAGACCAATCGTCTTTCCATTTTTTCCTTCTTCTTGAGTCCCCCTCCACTGTTTTAGACATATTCAGACAAATTTTCAACTCAGCATTAAAGTTATTATACTCAAAAAGTTCAAGACATGACTTAATTTACTCAAGCTTTCTTCCCCTAAATATCAATTCAATTATTCAGTATTAAGAGCTACAGTCAACAAGGTCAGCCATAGGAATATAAAAATTTACATCTCCTCTCATGGCTGGCACCCTGCAATCTATTCCTTCTTTTCAAAATTCTGGAGAAAATCAGACTTATAACAGTGTGGAAAACAAGAAAACTTTGGGGCACCTCATGAGGATGCCAACAGTGAAGACATTTCTGAAACAATGGCCTGACCACAGATCTTCCCTTTTGTAATAGATGCAACTTCTAGCAGCGTTTCTCAACAAGGCAGGTCCCAAACGACTGATATATCTAGGCCAAAGGCTTAATTTGAGACATATTGTAGAACTGTGCCATTACGTATACGCAGAGATAATTTCTACTTGACAGACAAGCAGATACTTTTTTTACCAAATTCAATTTCAAATCAGTTTAAATTTGTAGCTCTACACTGCAGGAATCAAACCTAGGGCAACAAATGCCTGGAAGGGTGTAGCAGAAGCATTTATTCGGAAAAAGATTTATTCATTCAGTGCTTGTCAGTCACAGATTAAAACATGCCTATTTATTGGAGTCTAAAATACCACAAAGTTGTATTACAAACAACAGGTAAACTTTCTGTTCAAGAATGGTAATGTATATTGAGAAGTTCTTCCCATTAGTTCTGCGTAAGTTCTGCATTAGTTCTTTCCATAGTGCTTCATAATAATTTTGTGGATTGAAGTGTGTATGTTAATCCTCATTAATATCCCAATCTCAAAGAAACATTTATCAAATTTTTTAATCAAAATAAAACAGGCCACATTTCAAAATATAACTGAAATCCATTCCAGGCAATCTTAAGGTTCAGAAATCCATATAAATTAAAGGTATGACTCAAAGTCATACCTAAGAACAACACCATGATAGCAACCTGTGATGATTTACAAAGGAAGTCAGACAAGGGAAAGAAATTCTCTGGAGTTAACCTTGCCTCTTCAAACAGTGAGGATAAATAGATTAAAGTTCTAATTCACAGAGTATCAAAACATTACATGTGTGTTAGACATATGATTAGGTCCAACTGACATCACAGGGAACTGACAATGTTCCTACATGTACTGCTGCAGAGATCAAAACACCATTAGTTGTTTACAGAAAACATCTCTAAGGTCATCGAAATCCAAGATCAAGATCTTTAAGTCCAATTATCAACCAAGCACCCCACTACGTTCACCACTAAACCATATCCAACTGCTGTATCCACACATTTTTTGAACACTTCCAGGGACGGTGACTTCACAGCCTGTTCCTATGCTCAACAACCCTTTATGAGTAAAATTTTTCCTAAGATCCAATCTAAACCTCTGCTAGAACAACTTGAGGCCATTTCCTCTTGTCCTGTCACTTTTTACCTGGGAGAAGAGTTTGACCCCCATCTCATTACAACTTCTTTTCAAGTAGGTGGTGAGAGCAATAAGGTCCACCCTGAACCTCCTTTTCTCAGATTGTTTCTAAACAATCTCAGATTCGTCAGCCTCTCCTCATAAGACTTGTGCTTCAAATATATAACATAAATATTAAAGAAGTTAATCTCTCCATTTAGATTTCTGGGAAAGTTTATTGCGACTTCCAGCATAATAAACTGATGTTCAGAAAGGCTTTTATATCTAGGCAGTAGAAAGCCTAAAATGGCAGCAGGAAGTGATAGTGACATTATAATATGCATAATAAAATAAATTGCAGAAGCCTTCAGCAGCACCAGATTTTCAGATTACATGTCTATATTAGTTTTGCCTAGAGCTGAACTTCAGAATGTTGTTTCTGAGATGATCTTTATTTTAAGAAATTACAGGGTTACAATAAACATTAAAATAGTTAGGATAGTAACTGTAAGCAAGTTAAGTAATATAGAGCAGCAGTTCAAGGGCCATGAGGTGACCAAAATAAAAAGGCTTGAGATAATTACACTCAAGACACAATAAAATAAAAGACTGAGAATACTGGTTATTGAAAATTGTTTGATGATTAGGAAATGTAAAAGATGAAATTTCATTTTATTTGAATAAGGGTTTAGTAAAAGTATGCTGAAAATCAGGTAGGGGCTCACAGTATGATAGGGCAATTTGTGCGACTATTTAGCATAGTATCATTATCAACAGCAACAACAACAACAACAACAAAATCTTTCAGCAAATTTTTCGTGCAAACATCACCAAATAACTCACCACTAGCAAGAATACTACCAGGAGAAATGGAAAACAGAGAAACTATTAAGGGAGGGAAGATTAAACATAAGCACACTAACAGAACACAAAATTCGACAGAACTTTGCCATGCCCACTCCACCATTTAGTGCATTCAAGTCAGATACAAATGATTTGAAGAAGAGCTGGAATTACTGCTAAATGCTTACACATGTTAAATAATTTCTTGAGTCAAGCAACTTCTGCTACAGGAAAATGGCCATAATTACCTACATGTGAAGGATCCCTGATATGCACAGGTTTACAAAGGACAACTTCAGCTCTTGGTATAACAGTGTAATCATTTCAAATGCCAAAATTGCCTTAACTTAAGGAAGTCTTAGACCAGCTGCTACCTGACTCTATGAACAAAAAGATCAAAGACAGATTTCAGTGTATCTTGGTAGATGGTTACAGCAGAGCATCTCAGCCAAAGATTTGTAAGACCAGCCCTGCAGTGAAAATCAGTGAGAGCTTTTACCTGATCTAGAAATAAAATCTACCAAACTCCCTGTATAAGTGTGGAAAACCAAGTATCACTCCATCTCCAGTCATTATCTCTTTTCCATTTATGTGGTTACTCTTTTCTTTCACACAGATGTCAATAATGGTCTAATTTTTGTCAAATTAACCTTAATACAATATATCCTGTGAACATAATGTTGTTTTTTTGAATGTATCCTTCTAAACTTATAGCAGGGCTGAAAATTAATGAATCAAAGGCACAGGTATTAAATAGATATTTCAGAGTTAAAACTGTAAGAGACAAAAAGATGATGCATCTTTGATGTAAGTGAACTGTGCAATGATTTTTTCAACAAAAGCATCGGAAACTTAAGAGCCAATTGTCACTGAGGCAAACAGGCATACAAAATTTCAGTGTAAAAATCATGAAGGAACAGAAGCATGAAATTGGCCTGAAACACTTGTATGAAACTTAGCCTGCTTAAATGTACTGCAAATATCAGTAAAAAAAGGTAGGGATTTGTTGGATATTTCCAATAATTCCTACTCTGGTTTTATATTCAGATATGCTGAGACTAGAGTCTAAAGAAAATATCTGTTTCTGCTAGGAACAGAATGAAAAAATAATTTTTTTAGGTTAAATACACAAACAAAAGGAAGACAGGACTCTAGACTGTTGCATTATTTAGCATAATTAGTAATATCTGTACAGAATATCTGAAGTTTAAGGTAATAGAAGAGCTTTCTTGTATTTAGATTACCCATAAGCATACGTAATATGCATGTAGTGGCTCTGTTAAAAGGCACTATAGTCTCTTGGGACTGGTGCTCATAACAGCAACAATATGGAAGAAGTTTTACAAAACTTATTTGCCAAACCCAACAGTCAATATATAAAGGGATTTGATCACCCTTCAAGCATGCAGAAACTTTCGGAAGCATATTTTATCTCTAAAATATCAAGAGTTGAAAAGCTTTAGCCACTGAAAAAACCCCACAAAAACTTTAAGGAGTTAGTTTGAAGGATCTATTATTATTTTTAGACAGCAAAAATACAGCTAATGAAATAGGAAGCCAAAAAGATTTGAAATAGCAGAGAAGTTCCAAGGAACACTAGGTTACATTTAGCAGACTAATCTGGATAAGAGAACAGTAAACTAGCATAAAAATACTGGAAAGTTTCCCCATCTAAAATGATTCAAGAGGAAGGCAGTAAAAACTGCCAAAAGCATCTTTAACAAGCTTCCAAACATACGTTCTACATCAGAAGAGATTCCCACTTGAGAAGTGGAAAGAACAACATGATGAGAATCTTAGAAAAAATAGAAATGTTTTGTAAAACCAAATAAATGTGGAGAAGGAAAAAGCTGTTGATGGAAGCAGTAAATTGTTTCACATAACAACATTTTCAATATATAAGTAAGTTACAGTGTCTCTGAAAAATCAGTGAAAGTACTGCAATGATTTGCTCCTCACTTTTATTAAATCCTTACGAGTTACAAAATTTGCCTTTGAAGTTGCAAATGGGGACCAAGCTCCAAAGAGGAAAATCTGGGCTTCATCTCCTAAAAATAACCCTATGTTTATATTTATAAACACTCAGTTAAGATGACAAAAAATGTAACATGCAGGGTTTTATCACTGAATATCAATTGCAAGAGCTCACTTTAGATTCTATAGCATGTAATTATACTTCTTTGTCGCAAAGAATAGTCATCTGTTGTTCTTACAGAGATGTTTCTTGAGTCTCAAACCTCTAAACACAGTCTTTTTTTGTTGTTCACTAATCTCAGTGAGTTCAATTCTTTGACTAATCTCAGTGAGTTCACTCAAGCAAAAGTCACAGTGAATTCCAACAAAATAAAGCTTTTCAAAGCAGTACAGATAGAAGAATACATTTTGAAAAAAACCCCAAAAAACAACAAAAGAGCAAGCCCCAGAAGCTAGCTGAGTCTCCTATAAGTTTGCAGAGTTAGTCTGCTTGGTATTTATTGCAGTCAGTGTACATTTAAATAGAGTAATTCTCTTTTAGAAACTACCTTGAGTTTTAATTTTTACTTTTTGCTCACGTCACAAGATTAAAAAAGGGAATAAAACTGTGGTCTTTAAAACAGAGATACCAAAATGTACAACAGCACATGACAAAGTAATAAATTTCCACAACTACATGCTACAAACATAAGTCTCACTGATGATAGCCATTCATACATATGACATAAAATGGAGCCCTAGCAATACATGCTCTATCAGATAACTTGAAATACCAGAAAACAATTTTGTTAAGCTTATCAAAAGTGAAGTTCAATAAAATTATTCAAAAGTTTATGCTGGCTGTTAACATTAGCTGAATTTATTTTGAAGACGTTTTAAAACAACTAAATCAAGCAGCGAAGTCTGATACTTCCTGCTTGGTCCTTAAACTTGGCAACAATGAAAAACATATTATAGCAAATAATCTCTCTACATTATAGAAAACATTAGTGCTTAAGAAATTAGCAAAACAACACATCTTGTTTTAAGTAGTTGTTACAAAGATGTGATAGTAGCAATGAAAAATGCACTACATCTTACTAGGAGCTGGTAGAAGTTCAGCTGGAGACCAAACAGAATATGTACTTTTTCCTGGACCTTTAACAGAAAATGTAGAACATACTTTCTTTTCTGACTAATGAGAAAGATCAACAGTAATTCTGAACAGTGCCCTAAATGCACCAGTGGTCTCTTTTATTGGCCAAATGGCAATGAAATGACTACATGTGTTTGTTAACAAAAGGTCTGTCATGAGCACAGTGCCAAAACTCTGCCCCCAGATATCTAAAAGCACTACTGGACACAGAAAATACTACAAGAAACACATGGGTTTGCTAAGCATTTAATTTTTCTGAAGTTTTGAGACCTGCTTTTTATTTTTTCTGAAGTGAAAGACATAGAAGAGATTCTGATGGAAAACCTAAGTCAGTCCTTTCCATTAGGGAGCTTTCTGTGGGTTTTCAGCAATAGAAGGAACAATTTTCCCCAAAATATTACATAAATATATAAAATAGACAAGATAAATATTTTAAAATGTCTTAATACAAGAAAAAAATATTTAGCATTCAGAAATAAGCAGTATGTGTGTTAACATCACTACTTTCATGCTATTCATAAGCACCATCAGTTTATAGAAACCATCTCTCACCTTACATTTCAAAGCCAGCTTGTCAGCCTTGCAGCAGGAATACTTTTTCATAAAGGTGTTTGCATAGAGCCAAGCAAAAAAGCGATCTTAAATCTTGAATGGGATACACAGGAGGTAAATACTTCACAAGTATTCCATGAAAGAAAATGGAAATGGCTCAAATTGGTCAAAACATGATTGCAACAAAATCTTGTGAGAGCAAAATAATCACTCTCGAATTCATCAGCACATACAACCATTTGAACCTCTTACTAAGATTTATTGTATTCTTTAAATGTCATAATAGTCACACTGTTTTCTAGTAACCAAACTGTTTATATTTCAGGAGAAAAACAAATCTAGCAGGAGGAAAAACAGTATCATACGCCTTTTATGCTGACTGAATTATCCTAAGAGGCAAGTAGCAGTCTTTGAAATCAGAGACTGATTTCAAAATAAGACTTCTCTCTACAGGAGAAGTAATATAATGCAATAAAAGTAAAATATAACACAATATTTATCACTCTATTGTCTGATAAAGTCTGATTTTTTTCTTGTTTTACTGCATTCATTTATTCTCTGATTTATCCTGAAACTACTGATTTATTATTGACTCAACTCCTAAGAACGATTATATGCAGTTCTACAATTATATCTCTAGAAGGAATGAATTATTAACACAATTAAAGCTGCAGAAAATACCCTATTATTAACTAAATGATTATATTAAAAGCAAAATTCTTGAAGAATTTGTAAAGCTCAGGTTATTATGCCCATAACTTATCTTTGCATTTTCTGGAATGTTCATCTGAAACATAATTTAAATCCATACCACTTATGTCTGTTTCAGATTCAAGAAAAATATTATGATGCAATAATAACAGCTACTATGTTAGACTATTTTGCTCACTCTCCCTCAGGTAGTTATGGATTTATAATTTATAGCTCTCTGTGATGGAAGATGGGTATTAAAAGGCAAGTTATCTCCTTTCATGGTGAAACACTTGGACTAAGATAACAAGTTCTGGTCTGTTCAGTGTTAGTTCACTGTTTTATGCCATCTGACTTGACAAAATGACAGCAGCAGGCAGCCTTCCACTGCTTCCCCACTGCCTGCCCACCTACCACTCCTTCCTAAAAGAAGTCAGTCTTCAGGGATTCAAGAAAAAGAAATCTGACATCATATAAACTGACATCATATAAAACATTTTTAACTAATGTAGAATTCAATGCTATGTAACCCAATACCAGAAGGGGAAGCTAAGGCATTACTAGGACATTGCATTTGCATACTCCTCTGCTGTGGCAATCAAGAACAGCTTAATCCAGACTGACATAAACTGCAAAAAGCACAATACAAAACACAACAATGGTCCACATGTCCAATTTCATCTGGTCTTGGTTAGGTCTCCAGTGATGTCAAACCTGTTCAACAATATTTTGCTAGTGATATTATTTCAAATATGCTATTCAAACAAGCAGCTAAAGACATACCTGTTCTGAAAAAGTACCTTTCAACATTAAATCAGACACAGACAAAGAAAGTTATTGTTGCTCAGCATGGAGAAGAGAATGATCCAGGGAGATGTCATTGTCTTCTTCTGTTATCTAAAGGGGCTTATAGAAAGGAGGGAGAGGAACTTTTTATACAGACAAATAGTGACAGGATAAGGGCAATGGTTTTAAACTGAGAGACAGTATGTTTAGAATAGATGTTTAGAAGAAATTCTCTACTCAGAGGGTGGTGAGGCACAGGAACATGTTGCTCAGAGAGGCTGTGGATACCCCATCTGTAGAAGTGTTCCAGGGCAGCTTGGGTGGGGCCCTGAGCAACCTGGCCTAGCAAGTGGTATTCCTGTCCATGGCAGGGGGTTTGAAACTAGATGATTCTTAAGAACTCTTACATAACCCAAAAACATTCTATGATTCAACGGAATAAGCTCTTTACAACTTAGTATTTTCAGCCAATAATATTATATAATGGTGCCCAAAAACCGACGTGGAAATCAAATCTTAGGCCTTGTTAATCCCAGAGTCTGTACAGCCATTAAAGGCTTCTGTTTAGAGTTCCAGGCATACACGTGGTGGAGAAAAGGCAGAATTTACAGGAAGGTAAATATTACCACATGTCAAACCTTTGAAGGTATATTATGTTCACTCAGTTTCTTCTGAAAAGACCATGCATATTCCATGCAGGATGGACTTAAAAAGAGATAAATTACAGCTGTACCTGTAAAACATTTTCTGCTGTAGAAGTCACTGCTCATTTACTTCCAAAGTCAGCCTATTGTGAGACAAATTTGGACCAGGAATTGTTTTGCTACTGTGATGAGATGAAGATAAATTTCCTGTTATCACAGATCATTACATCAAGCTCAGCAGTGAAATAATATGACTGCCTTTCTCCTGCTTAAAGCAATAAATATCCTATCCTGGATAGGATAGACAAGAAACATAGTTATAAATATCCTTCAATGTAGATATGGTCCTAGACCATATGGGAAAAAATGTTAAGAATATTATTCTATCTTCTATCACCAAATGGTAAAGATCTGTTTCTGGGCAAGCAAGCATTAAAGCTACACGATAAATCAACTGCAAAATAAATGAGTAGCTCTAAATACTTGTTTTTTTTAAAACAAATTACTAGATAAACGTTCCATTTTCAACTATTCCAACAACTATTTTGTTCAACTAAGTATTTTTTTTCTATACTATTTTTGATTTCCTAATTTAATTTTCAGGATAAGGAAATGAGATAGGAAAATGGAAAATACATTAGAGACACTAGAAATACCACATTATATTGGATTAAATCAGGCTGATGGCAAGTTTGAGAGTACAGAATTAAAGGAACATACATTGTTCAAATATTAACCTACCATATAGCTTTTATGCTGTAAATTGAAATTTTCATAAATGATGCAAAGTATGCAAAGAGTTTAAATGATGAAGAATAGTTTTAATAGTACACTAAAGCTTCTGCCTTGGAGTTTGACCCTGACCCAGGCCCAAGCACTTTCACAGTCTTTAGTGAATTTTTAAAAATGGCATATATATGTATACAGTTCAGATGGATTTTGAAATGAGTGGATAATTTTATAATGATGATAATTTTCAGGCGTTCAATGTATGAAAAAATGAGGCTCTGTGTCAAGTGAGAATGATGCATCATCCAAACTTAGCAGAGGACCACAAAATAGTTTGGGTTGGAAGGGACCTCGAAGATGATTGAGTTCTAACCCCCCAGCCAAGAGCAGGGACATCTTCCACTAGACCAGGCTGCTCAGGGCCCCATCCAACCTGGCCTTGCCAGCGCAGAGTGCAGGAAATAATCCAGTTCTACAATACAGTCAGTTTCAGCTGACATGCTGGTTCCTACTCTACATTCAAAACTCCTAAGAGCATAACCACACAAGTGTTTGCGAAAAGGGAATGCAGTGATCAATACTAAGATTTTGCTAATGCTTATGAGCGTATTTTTTAAAGACTGAAGAATGAGTGGCACTGTATAAAAGAGGTAACTACATCAGCTATTTGTTGATAAAACATAGCTTTTATTTGCTAGCATATTTCTAAGGTAATGAAAAGCTTTGTATTCCAAGAACATGATTATATCTAATTTATACTATTGTTACACCAAATCAAATAAATTCTTCCTGTAAAATAAGAAGAAGCATAGTAAATAGGAGAAATAGAAGGCAAAGGGAATTCCTCAGTAGCTGAGCAACTGAAACAAATACCAAGGGTGACAACTGACTAGATCAATTACAATGCAATTTCAGAGGATAATTAGCAACATTAAAAGTTTAAGAATTCCATTCTCAGGAGTACTCTAGCCAAATAGAAGTTTCTACTTGCCAGCTGCCATGTCTGAGTTTCACACTGAAAACTCTTCTTTCAGCTAGCTACCCCCCAAAACGCATAAAAAGTATACAGAAATATAAGTCATGAACATGCAATAGCCATCTCTGATAATCAAGGATGAGGCATGCTCTTTACTGACAGAAACATAAACACTTCTAGAACCTACTAACACCAAAAAATCTTTTTATTTTAACAATTCAACTAGAAAATGAAGAAAACATGAAACCATGCAAGAAAAATCAATCTGCAGTTATTGGAAGGTTTTTTTAATGCGGATTTTGAAATGAACAACTTGCAAAAATACTGTTCCCTACTTTTCATAAATAACCAGCTCAAATAATGTAAGGAAAGAAAATTGTAATGCTCAACATTTAACCCTTTTCAAATAACCACTATAAAACTGCTCTACTTATGCAATTCTTAACTGGTCAATATAATTTCAATTGTTTGAGTTGCTTCTACAATGATTTAAACATGAACTTAAATCCTGAATTATCAGGATAAATTAAAATGGATATTTCAGGGGAAAATATTATTTCCTTCTATTTCTTAATGAATTATGCTCAACCCCCTATTTTTTACTGTGAATTTATTGAAAGAATCAAGGGACTGCAACTGAATTCATACTATGGTTTCATAGGGCTGTTCAACAGAGTATTTATGTAAGTTTTAAAAGGCAGCAGCATCTTAGAGGACTTTAAATTTAAAACCCTGCATTGGTAGATATATTAGCACAATATGTCTGGTACTGAAAATAAAGCTTCTTTGCTTTGGTTCACATTTGAAGGCTATACTGTCAATAACATTGGAATAATCCAATAATTGCTCACTTAATTAATTACACTAACCTGTTGCTTCGGAAAGAAAAGGTAGTCTGGGAACAGAAGAGCTGAAAACTTCTGCCTCTTTCAGACTAAAACATCTAGATGGACTCTGACTTTCTTCCAAGCTCATAGAAGGAGACTGCTCCAAGACTGAAGAACCAGCAGAGGTGGCATTAAGCTGGGAAAGAGCATCTCGTGCTTTCTTTTTTTCATTTTTTAGCATATTTACCAGAATATCTGCAAGATATATTAAGGATTTTTTTTTTTTTTTAAAGCAACAAACATTGTTTGTCCATAAGCATTTTTTTTTCAAAGTGAAACAATTCACAGTATGGAAGCATATGTGTGAATGTGAAATTAAAGCTGGACATATTCTTTGCAATTATTTTCATCTACCTTTTTTCCAAACAGCAGTTTAATTCCTATTAAGACAATAACAAAGTCACACATTGATCACAATTGCTGACCCCATTCAATCAACTCCTGATAAAAGTATTTACAGACAAATGGGATCTTACTGCCATTGTGGTAGTGCCTCTTTGATTTTGAAATTCTGTAACAAAAAAAGACTTGCAAACAAAAGAAATTTACAGGTAACCTTGCAAGTGTAGCCCATCTGTATACTTTTCACAAAAGGTTTACTAAAATTCAGAAAAAGTCTGGAAATTTCTTGCAATAACACTATGAATTTACTGAAAGTATATTAGATATAAATACATTTTGCCTAACAGCTTATAGAGGATGTATAATGGAAATCCTGCATACATTCAATTACATACGCTGAAATCCTTGAGATATGATTTTTATATGCTGTTCTTTTTAATTAATCTTCTTAATGAACAGCAGAAAATCTAAGTAGTCTTTGGGGAATATTATTAACTGGACTAGGTAATAACAATAAAACCCTTTCCAATTCAGTTTTTATGATAGCTTCTAGCTACTGTAGGCAAGAAGGAAGTTGTAGTTTATTCAACAGCTTCCATACTTCCTACCACTTCATCATATTAGACATGTTATTAATGTACTGTCATTTAGCCACTGCAGGCTCCCTAAATCAGTCTTGTCTTCAAAGTCTTCCTATATTCTTTCTATTTAACATGGATTTACATGAGTTTCCTCCTTTTATTTCTGTGAGCAAAGCTGTATAAATCTGTTGAGCACAAGTGCATTTGATAGAGACCTTTGGCTTTTTATCTAATACTAATGAAATAATTTATTTCAGGAGGAAATGTTTCTGGGAATTTAGATATTAACATTTATATTTAAAAAATTGAAGAATATTTTTGAAACAAATGAGTCAGTGTTTTATCTAAATTTATCTGAAACTGCACCTTGGAAAAACAAAATCTTATCATCTGTGACAGAGCAGAAATAGGGAAGCTTTCCTGTCACCTCAATTCAGGCAAGTAACATACAAGACCCCAGTGAAAAATGCCATTCTCATTTGACATATAAAATTGAGCTGGAATTGTTGAGCACAAAGAATGCAAACTCAGTTTGCTCTTGACTAATAACCGTGAAAAAACCCCTGCTACCTTTACATTCAACAACCCCATATTTTAATTTCTTGGCTGTATTACAAACTTTGCCCTCTGAGTAGCCACAAAGCTGGGGTCACAGTGGCTGTGGTTTGCCCACAGTTCTATCAGCCTGCTAAAAATACCTCCCACCCATTGCACTGCAGTGCAGCTACTCGTGTTTCCTGTGAGGCAGTGAAACGGACAAAGCACATCTGAGCAGTTCAGCACTCTTATGTGCAAAAAGCTTTAAATTTAAATGCAAAAAGTACAAGTTTTTTATTTGTTCTAAGGGCAAATTGCCCAGTAGTCCCCAGAGCAACACTTCATTTGGCTAAAAATAACACATACAGGAAATTCTATTCTTTGTAAGGTAATAGATTGGTCTTTGTATAGCATTAGAATTTCCCCCACTAAAAGGTAGTTAATTTGCATGAGGAGAATCTTTTAGGTGTGGCCTGATCCACAATATTTCGTTATTGGCTGGACCATTCTAAAACTAAGTGGTGCTTGGATCCAGAATTTTGATTTTGGTAAAAATGGAAAGAGAATCAGGTGCAAAGCAGAAGTCCTGTCACATAAAAGCTGGGAAATGAGTATTTCCTTTAACACAGTACAGCCTCTCTCACACAAAGAAAAATGGTTCTAAGTCACATCATCTCAAACCCAAATAATACTTTTTCCCCACAAAGGATACTGATTTCATTGTCTCTTTGTTGCAGAACTCCTTTCAATTTTTCCAGTTCTTCATCACTGTTTTTTTCTTCAGAGATGTCTTGCGAGAGCAGTTTTTTACCTGAAGTCACTGGATGATTTATAATTTGCTATTAGGAGAAACAAAAAAAAGCACACCCCTTCAACTTTCTCTCCAGCTCTGTATTCTATTCTGAGAGAGCCTAGCTATAGTAAGAAAGGTAAATCTTTCTATACTCTTGACAGCAGAAAATCATGCCACAGTTGACTGTCAAATTATATCCATTGTATCAAGTATGAAACAAACTGGATTTTTAAATATTCACTAGCAAGGGTGTGGTTTATTTTACTTTTTCTACACATGAACTGAACAGTGTTCTCTAGTATCACAGAACTTTCAGTATTAAAAATATAATTAAAAACTAATTATTTAAGAACAATAAATTAAGACCAAGAATGTATACACTATTATATTGGAAAAACTATATCCCAAAATACAGAAAAGCATTATCTTCTATAGTTTCACAATTACCAAGTGTATCTTGTTTTCTCAACGATTCAGAATGTCTTGCAACACCATCAGAATAATTAGTGTATCAGATAAAGGGATGTAGTGTTTTTAATTTACATTTTTACCTCCTTCAATGTAATTTGTTCCAAATAAAGCCTCCATAATGCTGGAAATACAGATGGGAATATCTATCCATATCATAACAACTTGTTTTAATTACACTAACTTCCAGTGCTCTCATACAATTTACTGTATGCTGGGATCCTTGCTGACATTTCCACAAAATGCTGTTGAATTTTCCCAGCTAAATTTAAATTTTCCATGAGTCCTCCATGTACTTTAAAGTTCGATTGTTTTACCATTTTCCAGTACCTCTCAACTGCATTGCATTTCTCTTAGCACTTTTCAACGATTAATATCTCCAATTTACTTTCAGAATGCCGGCTCACTTTCATCTCTGTTTAAAAAAAGTACCTTCATATGAACGAAGCAATACTTGATCTTGCGCATGTCAGCACCAACATCCAGAGAGCTGTCAGGATCATTATCTTTGAGAAATGTTTCAATTAACTCATCCAACCTGGAAATAACATTTTTTAAGAGAAGAAAAAAATTTCACAAACAAGTAGACAACTGTGCAAAGTGGCATGTCAAATACAATAAAAAATGTACCAAGCTGCCTGATATTAATAGGCTATTTTTCTTCAAGGTCTATGCATTTGAAAAGTATTTTGCTCTGATTAATGAAACCTGGATTTGATCCTGAAGATTCTCCAACTACATATCTGAATATACTGGCACTTGCTAAGGAATAGTTCTGAAACTAAAAGCATCTAAGAAAAAAGCTTTTTTTTTTTTTCTCATTTATTTTGTAACCTTTTGCTCTTCTGCTACCTCATAATTGAAAAGACTTAAAACCTGCTTTTTCAGAGACTAGATTTTAAGAGGTTTGGGCATAGGATTTGTTATTATATACGATTATTTGTGCAAAAGGAAAGTCGCCTTCTTTTTCTATTACAATAGTCAGCAGATACAATAGCTTTCATGCATAAATTACCTGCTCTATTTACCAAGTGAGGCAAAATATCTTTTAATGCAAATATTTATACACTTCTCAAAGATCTACTGCTCTTCCTCTGTGGAGAGAAATGTAATCAGCATTTTAATCTCTTGCAATGTGTTCTATACAAACAACTGACCAAATATTCCTCAGGGAGAAACAATTATTTCAGTAATTTGGTCTTCATGTGACAATCTGGCATAGAGAAGCACCCTCTTAATTTTTCAAAACCAAACTAAAATTATCAGACCGGAAACCTATACAGGCATAATATACCATGTTCTAGACTGGATGTCACATCTATATAGATAGAGCCAGACTTCCTCTTATATGCTGTCACCATCTTTCCAGGTCTCATATTTCAGGATGTATTGCACTTAATTCTCAAGACAAAAGGAAGAAGATTTCTAAGCCCAAACTAGACTTTTAACCCACTTACTAAGGTATATTTCTGGGAAACTGCAAGTGCAAATTCAAACTCCATCAACTAGGTTCAGATATATGGCTTACTAATTTCTGATAAATGCTATTTCAATTATTTAATAGGCAAGTGGTGGGCAACAATGACAGGCATATGCCCTGTAAAGCATAATTTTATAATTTAAAATGTTTATTTAAGTTATCATCCTCAGAAGATGAAATTAAGTTCTGAGCCTGAGCCAGGGAATCTAAGGTAGCTGCATCAAGTGCCCAACTGCCCAAGAGTTCATCTCTGTGCCTAGTGTTTCTTTTGGACTAGTTTTGCTCAGCTCCCCACCTAATATGCAAGCCTTCTGAACATCTCTTCGTAGTCATTTATCCTCTTCAGTTACAGGACTGGGAATTGTGTTGCCATTTTATTATCAGAATCACTTTGTTGTAATCACATAGAAAAAATTTAGGCATTATAATATCACAGCATCCAAAGCTGACCCTAGAGTATGTTTTGTGGTATTTCCCTGCTTCTGAAGACTTCTCTCACTGAAATTCTCCACATTACAGTAGTAGGAAATCCCTGCTGGAGAGTGAAACAATGAGATACATAACAATCAGAAAAAAAATCCCAACATTATTTTCAAGAGATAAATATCTGAAAATCAGTAGCTGCAACACTGGAATGAAAATTGGAAAACTTAACAGAAAGTTTTGGTATTTATCTCCTCTAGAGATAGCAAAGTGGCAATACTCAAAACAGAAGAAAAAGGAAACAAGTGGGTTAATTTCAGAAAAAATTTGCTTTCTCATTTTCATAATTTCAGTTAAATAAGAAGAGACATATAAGTTCTCTATTCCACTCATCCAATGTCCAAAACTGACAACTTCTGAATTTTTCATATTCCCTGAAGTCAATGTGAGCTGTACATTGAAGAGCTTGAAGGAGAGGATATTTAAAGAGAAATATTAACTTCAGAAGTATCATTGGCATTGACTTGCTTCTCAGCTGAAAAAACAAAATTTTACTTATTGCTACGGGATGTTGTTACAGCATTAAGAGCACAACAGAGCAGAAGCCAATAGTACAAAGTTACTCATAGTCTCTGCAGACACCCTAAGCACAAAGAGCAGAATTAATTCTTCATCCATAGAGGCAAGCATATATGCAAGCACTGGGAAAGAGAGGCATTTATACTAATAATGAGAATATGATTGTGATTACACAGACACAGTAAGTCACTATATTAAGTCAAAGTACTTGTCACTATCTTAAGCACCTTATTGGTTTCAGTAAGAGGAAACAAATAAAAGTCTTTTTTGATAATTAGATTGTCTAGACTGACTATATGAATTCATCTATAAAAATGGGCCTTTATCTTGAATTAGAAATTATGAAGGAGATGTTTTAATCTTTCAAAGATTACCCAGTTGCCAGGGATTTACCCATACTCAGATTACAACAGATTTAGGCTATGGGAATCAATTAAAAAATGCACTAACTTGCACAATTACAATTGCCATAATGTGAAAATATTTCAAGAGAAAGATGAAGAATTTATAATTCCTGAAATATTATGCTCTATTTTTAAAAATTTTATTCCAGTCAAGGGTCAAGGTTCATTTTCTTAGGGTAACAAACTTGACAAGCTGTAGTTATAAACTGCTATTTCCTCTCTCTTATATTAACTGTTTTGAATTCTTGAAAAAACACAACAGTATAATTCATTTCTTGATTTCCAAGTAGTACATAGCAGCCAAAAGAGATATGAGCACGAAAAGACTGAGTCAAGTCTGAAATATCATAGTGTAAATCTGAAATTATAAAATAATTCAGCCTCTTTCCCAGTTGTAGGAAACCCTAGATTGTCAGTGTATTTTTAGGTAAATTTTCAATATTTCATCTTTAAGAATGAGAATAAGAAAAGGAACAGACCATCCAAGTGTAAACACTATGGATAAAATAAAAATAAATAAATGAAAGAAAACCACCAATTCTAGTCTCCATGAATACTAGGAAAAGAAATCACAGCCTCCCTCACTCTTTTAGGTTTCCATGTAAAAAATGCCAGAACTTTTTCTGAAATAAGTTAAGAGTCTGGTATCATGCTAAATATTCTGGCAGTTCTTCCAGAAAATTGAAGCGTTAAGCAAAGGTACAAAATAAACAATGTGAATAAGATGCAACTTGAAGATTCTCTTCTCGATGAGTAGATCTTAGTAAACTGAACCATCCTTCATTTAAGTGATTTAGCAGCTCAAGGACTGTCAAAATAATGCATGATTTTATACAGTTTAGAACTTCAGTTTTACAAATTAAAAAAATGCAATGCTACTTTGTTTTCAGAAACATTCACAAGATTATTCAAGGAGACAATAAAAAATCACAAGGCACAGGAAAAAAATACAGATGAGAATAAGCATAAAAAAATAATGACTGTACCTTTTCTTTTTACTAACATATATTAGACATGGTGTCTGCTAGGTGGCACAGAAACAAATAGAATTTACAGGATGAATATCCTTTTATTTCTCATATTCCTGACTAAATCTGTTTACTATTTATCGCTAAATACTCCATAAAATTATGGGATATATGAAAACTAGAGCACAGAATTATATAAAATGGGCAGTAAAAGATTTATGAAATTCATATGGCACCCACAGTTACAAGTCCAACACATTCTTTCTGGTCAAAACCATGCACAGGCTGTAGTCATCCTCCAATAGAGAGATAGTGATAAAAACCTTTTTGGAAATAAAGGAGAGCCAAAATAGCTTGTGTTTTTAATTCTGTTACTTTTACGAGATGGACAATACCTTCTCCTTAGCAATACTATCATATTCTGACATAGTCACCTATGTTTGATCCTTAGTTTTCTACAAGGAGAATGTACATTAAACCAGTTTTCTGAAACCAAGGAATTTTGCTAGAAAATGTGTCAGTAAGAATTGAACCAGAAAAACAGATGAAACACCCCAAAACTGAACAAAGTAGGGTCTAGCAGTTCAAGAGTAGCAAGAAATTCATAGATAACAAGAAGTCTAGAGAACTTTCTAGCAAATCTTTCTTTACTGGCCTACTCAGAGGCACAGGTATGTGGCAGAACAAAAGTAATATGAAATCATGAGGTAAAATCAAAATATTATTTTTCTAAAGGACTTTTCAACGTTTTTTTTCAACTCAGTCATCGTAAAATAACAAAAAAGCATTTTTAGTCATCTATTGTGCCTCAGCCCGGAGACCATACACCTAGAGAGTCAGTATGTCCTATTTTCTGTAAGAGCTGTGAACTAGAGTTTCTTTTAACAAGTCCTGAACAATTAATTCTTTTATTTACTTATGCTGTTATGCCAAGCAAAATGGTCAACATTTTCATGTCCTCTCAAAACACAAATTAGAAAATAAAGCTGCCCAAAGGAGGGCATTTTGATAATGAACTTGCTAATGGAAAGAGCATGCTGGGAATAGAATATACACCATGTATGAAAAATTTCTAAGTATGTGACTGAGCTTTTCTTCTCGCAAAAACAACCCAGGCGGAACCTTAATTTCCCTATTACACAAATTTCCAAAAATCAGGGGGAAAATAATTTAGGAGAATCATATACATAGGTTCTACAACATAACTGAGAGGGCCAAGGTAACTCATAAACTAGAGGGAAGTAAAAAAAAAGGCCAAATGCTTTGGTTCAGGCATATAATGAAAACCAGCCAGAATCAAGAAGAAAAAAAAAATCAACTACCAACATACCAAAACTACTCTCCATGACATTGAATATATGTGAACACTGCCACTTACAGTATGATATTATGTTTTCCTTTCTTGACTATATTTTTGAAGACTAGCACTACAGCAGTCCTGGACCTCCCTGTTATATGAAAGATGGACTGTAGAAGAAATAAATTCCCATTCTGACATTCTATTTCTCTGTTAAACTTACAAAATGAGCTCTGAAAGGTATCAATTGGTAGCAAAAAGAATAAAACTATTCTAGAATATTATAAATCCCCCAACAAAACATCTAGAATAAATCCCCCAACTAAAGTTAAAATTCAAGATAATCAAGCCAAAGACATGAAATGACACCAAAAACCTCATAACAAATGCATGTCACTCACTGGAGCAGAAAACCAGATAAAGAGATGCTCTGTACTATCATCTGAAGATCAACACCAGGAATTTTATTTCACGCTGGAGAGACCCTTATAAAAAAATACTTAGCTCTAAGAATTCACACTGCTCTGCTTTTACAGTCAGCTTAATAGGAAAAAAACTATGATGAAAGCTGTTAAATTAACTGAAATTCAATGGAAACCTAATTACGGAGTTGGATACAGGCACTGAATTGAAAATTACTGAATTGCTTACTTGTTGCACTTAACTACTTCAGTGGAAATATGCAGCATGTATATGGATTTCAGAATTTGGTACTCTTCTAACATAAGATGGTAAATTCAATTTATTAAATTAGAGGGAATTTTGTTATGCTCGCAAGTTAGTTCAGAAAAGGTTCCATTATTCCAAAATAGAAGTACCTAGCCACAAGATACTTGCACTGAAAGTATTAAACTAGTATTAAAAAAACCCCCAAACCTAAAAGTATATTTTAGAAACCCTAAAAATTCTATTTTTATGTATAAACAAATATAAAACTAATTATCGTTCATTTGTTGTAGTTAATAATATTAGCAAGCCAGATGCTGCATTCTTCATTCATTTTAGCTTACTAAGGCTCTCAATAATGTTTTCATGGAGAATTTGTGCTAATCAAAACTGGAACGTGGATGACCACAGCAAATTTCACATGACAGGAAAATAAGTATCATATGAAAATGTCTCTTATAACTCATGGACATCCAAAGTTATTCTTTTTTTTCTCTTTTGTCTTGTATCTTGTAAGGCAAATTACTGAGCATTAAATATTATTTAATGTTATTAAAGCAAAGGAAACATACAAAGTAACGTTTAATAGATTTCTATTATTCTACTAGTACAAGGTTCTGCCCTGAGAGCAGCCAAACTTACATTAATAAGAGCAAGAGTGTGCTGAAGGCTGTTGCCAGAACCCTGCTGTTTCAGAAAAAAATAGTCTTCCCAACAGAAATTCTCCAAAGGATGAAGAATATGAAAGTATTAAAGAGAGACCCATTTTCTGTGAAAAACAGCAATAAACAAAAAATGGGGCTTTCCTTCCCAGTGCTCATCAGGGAAAAAAAAGCCAAACAAGACCCTAAAATGAACAAAAGATTACACACACACGAAAGTTTTTAAGTCCATGTCAAAGGACAAGTAATAAGTGATTTCCAAGATTAATTTAAAACTAATTTTGATAGTGACCTTTTACATATTAACAATATGTAAAAATATGTACAAAAAGAAAGGTATTACAGTTCTGACCCAGGCAGGTTTGAAGCATGATACCAGAATGTGAAACCACAAGCTGTGTCAAGCACAAGTCCTTATGCTGATGCTTGGAGAAAAACTCACAGTAGAACAGTTATAAACAGTTGGGATAGAAATGTGTTAAACTAACAGTGCTCTTTCATTAGTGATTGTAAATCAGGCCCAAATTCTTGGTCCAACTTTTCCCCCTTTATATCTTTTCTTTTGCAAATAATGTAAACACACACTGTACTGCAGCTTAGGGACAGCTTTTACATTATCAATTTTATTTCTCTTCTGTTACTTTCTACCCTTCGGAAATTCTTCTTTAATGAAGACTGCTTACTGTTTAGACCACACATAAATCACACAACCTTTCTACTCACATTACTTCAGATTCCATACAATTTTTTTTTTGATAGCATAACTGCAGTATGATTAACTGAGTAGTGTACTACTTCACTTTTACCCATTCATTAAATAACAAGCACCTATATTTTTTTAAAAACTCTGCTTCTGAATCAGTCATTTGTTTGGATGAACCAGAATACAAATTACACAGCTGAAATGCATCAGGAAAGCACTCCCAGCCAACTGAGTATGTTTTTAAAGTTTGGAGCTCTCAATAACTTGCAAGATGCACCGTCTCAAAACACAGATTTGGAAGGACTTGTTTTGACCTTGCTTTATGTGCCATGATTCATTTCTGAGAGAACTTGCCTTTTAACCCCTGATCACTGACATTGCACATTATGTATCAAAATTAAGTTCACTTAAATAACAATTAATTTTGTGTGTCAGTTGTGAACTCTGTCACAAGAAAAAATCCAAGTTTATGAAAAATAGGCTGCTAACAAGGCAGCTAATAAACGACTTGTGGTAATCAGAGATACTTTTAATTAAACAAGTTTGTTTACCTTGACTTTGCAATAATTTTCCTATTGGTAACATAATTGGTATAAATTTGTTTTAAAATATATACATTCCAAAAAATTATCATTAAGTTTAAAAATGATGTCTATGTTGTTTAAATAGGAACTCAGCATCTCTACAAATTTTATGAATCCATTGATCTAAAAAATGCATGATAGTGACTATTACATTTAAGAACAGCTAACTTGAAGCTAAGTTAGCTTCAAGTGTACATCAGTATGGGAAGACTGTGGAGATTCAAAGTATTGGATTTTATGAATAATGCTATGGAAGATAAGGGAAAAAAGGAAAGGTATTTCCAGGAATAGTTGTGAATGAAATGACAGAAGGTAAAAGTACTCAAAATACATCCAGCTTGCCCTGAGAAGAGCTGTTATACATTACTGACCGGTGGTGCACATGACAGTACAGCTGACATTTATAGAGGATAATGCTGTATTATGTATCCAGAAATAACTGCTTAACCTCTCATTTAACAACAGTGTGCTAACTCCTGAAATAATAATAATTAAGGTAACTAATAGTGGAAGCAGTTACATAAGCCTTTGTACAATCCCTTCAGTAGATATTTCATAGAATAGTTTTATTATCATAGCCCTGGTATAGGCTGCATTGATTTGGTCTTTTAGACCAGGGTATTAAGAGAAGTAAGTCTTTGAGTCTCTTACATTTCTACAGTCTGGAAGATTTTTACAGTTTTAAAAAAATATCTATACACTGCTCTCTTAACAACTACATATTACAGGAGATTCTTCTGAATTAGGTGGCTATCTACCATGTGGCAAACAGATGTAAGATGAATTTCTACACGCTGAAAATCATTCATTTCAATGATGAAATGCACACAGCTCTTTGTATCGGTAAGAAAAGGGGTGATTTGTACTAGACAATAAAATGTCCAAGACTGGCTTATGAGGGGAAAAGGTGCCTACTGCCTGTAATTCTACACATGCAAATTTTATTTTTTTGCTAAGAGAAACATGTCAAGTAGCTTGCTGAGTAGATGATTTCCTTCTTTAACAGCACTTTGTAAAAACAACCCAAAAGCGTATACAGAAAGGAATGCTATTTACTGCCAGCTAATACTTGTGGCCATAACAGTAGTTATGTTTTAATCACTGGAGTATATCTAAAAGTAGCAAGACAAAACCAACCTTGAGTTTATCAAAATTTGAAAAATCAAAATATCTGCAAATTAGGAAGAATTTGAAATAAAATTAAATTACATAGGACAAGCATAACCACAATTCAAAGAGGTCAAACTACTTTGTACTCCTATGGATGAACACCAAGATAATCCTAAAGTATAGAAGACAGAAGTAGTTTAAAAAAATCTGTAAAGTATCACTTACAGGTTATTAATTAGATGTATAAGAAGGAAAGGAAAGGAAAGGAAAGGAAAGGAAAGGAAAGGAAAGGAAAGGAAAGGAAAGGAAAGGAAAGGAAAGGAAAGGAAAGGAAAGGAAAGGAAAGGAAAGGAAAGGAAAGGAAAGGAAAGGAAAGGAAAGGAAAGGAAAGGAAAGGAAAGGAAAGGAAAGGAAAGGAAAGGAAAGGAAAGGAAAGGAAAGGAAAGGAAAGGAAAGGAAAGGAAAGGAAAGGAAAGGAAAGGAAAGGAAAGGAAAGGAAAGGAAAGGGAAAGGGAAAGGGAAAGGGAAAGGGAAAGGGAAAGGGAAAGGGAAAGGGAAAGGGAAAGGGAAAGGGAAAGGGAAAGGGAAAGGGAAAGGGAAAGGGAAAGGGAAAGGGAAAGGGAAAGGGAAAGGGAAAGGGAAAGGTATTTAAAGTGCCAGTGATTCAAACACGTATTTAGTGGTACTTTCAGAAGAACTCAGCTGACCAAATATTCAATGAATTTCAGTGAGATTCAAAATGCTTCTATTATCACATTTGGTCACATTCATTTGACAATTGGCTTCAAGATTTTTTTCAAACATACAAATAATCAACTGAAGCTATGTTATCTTTTCTCCATACACCTCACTAATATGAGTTTGTTTCACTATTATTGTTGAAACCATATAACATTAGATGACCAGTATAATTCTGAACACTAAAAAACAGGACATAGCACACCATTACCTCACTCTCACCCCCATACTGAAACAAACTTGCTATCCTTTGAATAGAACTTTACAGTTTATTATCTCTGAATAGTTTCAATGTAAAAGGTGATCAGTTTAAATGAGATTTTCCCCCCTACTTTCAGGGGCCTTGGAACAAAAAGCAGGATCATAGAAAATTATTAACATTTTAAGCATGTAGGTACATGCATTAAGATTCTGATCTTTCTGTGCTGTTGCCACAGTTTTCATAACTTGTAGAAGAAAAAATGTCCTTTCCAAGAATACATTGATTTAATAGCATTCTAAATCAGGCATCTAAGCAAGCAGTTAATGTGAGACATTTTAAGACTACTTTATAGCTAAGGTAGTTTGTTTTTTCTTGAATATTGCCTACACAGCTCATGTCAGTCAATCTTCTACCTTCTACACAGATCTATGGTCTGCAAAGCTGTGTTGACAAAAGGCAAGGTGATATGCCTTTATTTCTTCCACCTTGCAATTGAAATTGAACATTGACATCTACTTTGTAAAGGAAGCCATTTGCTCAACAGCTTAACTGAGTAACTGTTAAAGCTCTATATTGTACAACAGTACAATATTGTTAATGCTATGATAGCATACAGATGTCACAACATTGAAACAGAAAAAATGAAAGACAGAAGTAATGAGATCTCCAGGACTTGAGTAAGATGAACAATATATGACTGTTGAAGTAAAAAATAGAAGCGTCTGTAATAACATATGTATCTGAAAGAAATAAGGTAAAGTTATTAATAAATTAAAGTGCTAAGCCAGTACTTCCAGTCCTGTTCTTAGAGATTTCCAGCTGGCAAAGGCTCTGGAAGCGTGGGTGCTCTGGAACATAGGGCCTTGATTTGAAATCCTGACTTTCTGTGCACACACTGTAAATTGCTAGTGAGCTCATTTATATTATTAAAAATAAAAAATCCCAAACGATTCAAGCAAAACGGACTTTCCCTTCTACTTTTGGCATACAATTCATGAAAAAACTAATTTAAAGATAATTTAATTCAATTCTAAACCATAATGTGGAAGCCCAAAGAGCAAAATTTCCTTGTATTTGGGATGTATGAAGTTTTTCATTTTTAAAAAATAGTTCAAAGAACTCCTGTTCTAATTTTTTTTTCCCCTTAAACATGAAACTAATTCTTCAGCTCAAAGAAGTATTTAGATCAGTCCTTTACTGCTGAGGAAGTAGAAGGTATGATCCAAAGCAAGCAATTCAGATTTTGGAAGCATTTTACGAACTACATTCTGAAGCACTTATGTAGTCTAGCCGAATTTTTTAAGCTTTGCTTTTTAGATAAACAAAATGAGAGCAGAAAAATTTATTTATGTTTAACATTTATGAGAACAAAATAATAAAATCAAAAATAAGATGCAGTAATGCAAATGCTCACCTTTTAACACAGAATTCTCAATTCCAGAGAGTTGTAGCTTTAGTCACACAACTGATAAGCTGCATCATATTATAATTTACCACTCCCAAGAAAAGTCAAGCGCATTTGTTTTCCATTTTGTTTTAAATTTAGTGAATGGTAATGTGACGTTGTAGCACATTACAACAATTATGAGGAAAGCCTATTTGACGGATTTCTTCCTTCCATTAAATGAAAAAGATAAAAAAGAAAATAAATCCTTGAAGACACTTATTTGATTTAACTGAGGCAAAACCAATCAAGAATGAAAATCAGCTTATTTATATGCTACCTGTAAATATTTAGCAATTTCAACTGCATCGAGTAGCTCGCCAATTTAATTTGGAATGTTCTGAATGTAAAAAATTGGAATGAAACTCATTGTTGCAAGAAATGTTTGACATTTCTTGACTTAGTAAGTCAAGAAACATACAAAATATAATTTTCACATATTGTTAACGCTTATTCCTGGGCAATCACTTACACTTAATTCCTACAACGTATGTAGAGAACAAAAAAACCTATGCAGCACCACAAGCATTGTGTTAGACTAAAAAAATATTGGATCTAAACAACTGGACTCTGTTTCATTTTGGCATCTGTCGTCTACCAAAAAGTGTCTGAGATAAAGTGTTGTGTGGGACAAGAAAATAAATGTGTCCTCAGTTCATGGAGATTTTCACTGATATGTTTTGTACCTTTGACCATCTGTGTTCAGCATCAAAAAATAAAAAAAAACCCCAGGATCAGAAGGATCAGAATACTTTCAACAGATTAATTTTGGTGTGACGTCTGTTAAAATATGATGAATCAGAAAAGAAGAAAACACATGAATTTTTCTAAGACTATCCTTTGTAACATTTCTCCTTACTAGTCCATTAGTTGCAATAAAATTAACCACTGTTAGAATTTGGTCAAAGTCTAAGAATTTGGAAAAGAACTATATAAACTTGAATTATTTATATAGATATACATATATATAGATATATATACACACATGATGAGATACAGTTTATTTAAGTTTAAACAGAAAATATTCTAACTAAGCAAAAATGTCTAAGTAGGATTTGAAATTCATAATGACCTTAATTAGACTTTCCTTTTTGACATTTAAAAAAATCATATAAAAACATATAATAATATAAAATAATCCCTACAATACTACTTAAGAATCTTTCTTGGGTGGCCACTTGAAATAAAGCACAACAGAGTATGTTGCTTTATCACCTATACCATGCTTCTTTTCTTCCTCTGCCTGTCATAACAAACTAATCTGTATGGCTCCTGACAAATAATATTATTTAGGTTTCATTATAGATGCAAAACCAGATGCAAATCCCAACATAGATATTTTCCAGTATTAGTCAATCATGATTTTATCAGCCATCATTCAGGTCCATATTTCTGTTTGGGTTACTCGCTTGTATATTTATTCTTTAATGTGTACAAACTCTCCAGATAATGAGTAGCTCCAAACTCAGATGTCCAGTCCCCATAAACACAACTGTCATGAAGTTTTGCTGTTATGTGTTGACAGACTCTAACTGGAGACAGAACACTCAGATGCTATCTGCTGATTGTCATAAATCCTAGGAACATTTACAGACCTCAAGCTCAGACATGCAAATCAGCATGGTCACAAATGTTATTGCCATATGAAAGCAAGCTCAAAAAGTGTAAATGTTCAAAACCACAAAAAGATGCTTTCATTGAAGTAGTGGCTTTTTATCCTTTCATTTCATTATATTTTCATTTGGGTGTTTGAGCCACATCAGTTGTTTATCTGCAAGCACTCTGTTTGCATGAACACAGACAAATGCAAAACTCATAAACCCTGACATTTGATATTTTCCCTCCCTTGAATTGTTCTAGAAAAGATTGACTTAGCTTTAAACACTCCATGTAACTGCAGCCCAAAGTACTGACAAGCCAGTCTGACTCACGTACGTGACAGTTATTCTCTAGCACTCTCTTTGCCCCTCTGTTTGAAAAAACTCTGTATAACCAATTTTTTTTTTTAACTTTAAATCATATTAAGAAAATGATCCCTGAAAAATGCCATCATATGACTGGTGAGGTTAATTGTTTGAGGCCCTCCTTGCTTGATCCTCAGGAAAATTATTATATCCCAGTCTGCAGTACCTAAGTGCTATTCTGTATTTTAATTCCACAGCATTTGATCCAAGAAAGAACTTATTTCTTAAACAATGAATACATGTGCTATGCTACATGAGCCTGAATAAATATAAATAAATGATAAATTCAGAAACCTTAAAAATTTGTATTGACCTAATGTAACCCTGAAAGTTACTTTTCATTTTGTAACTTAATGCAGGTAGAAACTTATTAAAGTCTCTACCCTGCTTCCTTCTGGAGTAATGGGATGCAAAATTCCTTGTTATGATCTCAGAAGAAATATTTTCTGATAGTGTAATACATGATATATTGTGCTACATAGATAATAAGGAAAAACATACAACTAATACACTTTTAAGTCACATTTCTGAAACCGGGCCTCCCACTTGTATTCTATAGTGCAATTGTATGCATATGGTACATTTCTAGTTTTCCTGTGCATAATCATAATGAAAAATGTAATCAACCATTAATCCATTACTATTTATAACCCATTCATTCCAATTTATAAGACTGCCATTTCCATGGCAAAACAGTAATATTCTTGGGAAATAAGGTTTGTGACTGTGGTCTTAGAAAACCCAAACAATTTCCAAAACCCCAGTTTCTCTATACAAAGTAAGGAGCAAATAAGACCACAGTGGAAAATTCATGTGACAGATTTTTACAATAAAGAAAACACTTATTTAAACCACTATACAGATTATTTAAGTATGTCTGAATAAAATCACTGAAAGTCAATAATCTTCTCAACAGTAAAAAGAAGGGTTTCTTTCTACCTTTCTGCCAGGGTAAAAAGAAACTAACAAATAAGGGGCATTTAATTCTGCATATAATGAAAAAGAAAGGTACTTTTCTTTCTCTGGCTAGTCTTGCTCACATCTAGTGCTACTCTGTTACTCTGTTATTTGTGCATTTGACTCTCATGTTTGGGCAGCTGATAAATATATATTAATTCAGTAGGAACTGCAGAGACATTTCTGGTTAGGAGAATATGCTAATAATTTCTGATGGAAATTATTAATAAGGACAACAATCTACATGAGAAATTCAAGGTTCAAGTTGGCAACTTGTCCTCATGTTTTCAGACTCTCCTGTGTGTCGGCAGAAATTGTTAGCACTGGTAGTTGTCTTCTGAACCATTCCCTTGAGAAATTAAAGACTAAATATTCCCTCAGCTTCGGTTTGATTGATGTTAACGTACTAATCAAAGAAAATAAGGCAGTTACTGCTTTCTTTATAGAAATGAGGTACAGCAATTGAATAGGTCCATATCACAGAATTAATTTTTCAAGCCTGGAAACCTAATTTAGAGCATTTAGAACAAATTAAATACATCATATGTAGAAAGTTCTCATATGCTCTACTGACCTGTTACCAAAAGCTGCACAATGTTACAGTATTTACATGAATTAACACTGTATCTCAGCAGCATGTTCAGTTAAAAAAAAAATTGGCTTTTGAGACATTGATTAACTGTGGAACAGAAATGTGAGATTTCTTTTGGTTTATGTCAAACTAACACTGCAGCAGGATACTTCTCAGCACAAGAATATTTTTTGAACTCTACTCAGATTGCATATCCAGTTTTGAGAGAGACTGTTTTTCATTCTGCCCTATTATACAACACTTCTTTCTGCCTGGCATTTGACAGGCATTCCCATCCTTTGCATTTACTTTACTTCACTTCCTCAATGCTGAGGCTGCAAAAACACAGCCAGCAGCCTCATAGACCTTTTCATGGAAATCTGCCATTCTAAACTGGCACCTAACTCCACTTTATTATTCACTCAAGGAAGTTTAAAACTCTGAGATGAATTTAAATATTTATGCCAACAAAGAAACTGATGAAAAGCATAATAATAAAAGAAAAAAATGAAAACAATGTAAGACATTACTGAAGTAGCTCTTCTTGGGAAAGCTCTGATGTTCTTTGCTTTCCAGTCACCAGCACCAACTCATCCTTCAAATCCTGGATCTCCTTTTTCAGCTGGATAATCATCTACAAACAGCAAGGCATACAAATTAATAGCTGGTTTATGATTTTTCCAGTAGAAAGCTGAGTTTAGGTAAGTATTATATTTTAGTTTTCTCTTTTTTTAAAAACAAGGTCTGTTTTCTAAAAACTGTCAAAATACCTTAAATACACCAAGCATCTTTTTCCCCATTTTTTCCATTTATAAACCCAAGAAAAAGTGTTCCAAATTCAGTAAATTCTTGTGTTAGAAGACTTGGCTGTACAAAAAGGGTTCAAAAGAGTTTTGCAAAAGAGAAATACAATTTGACATAGGAATAAAAAGATAATTCTGACTCATTATTTTTGCCTCTTAATGATGAAAACATATTTAAGAACTGACATCTTTGTTAGAGAAGAGCCAACTATACAACAAAAGTGATTTTTTTTGCTTTCCCTTTTAGAAATACAAGTTTCAAAACACTATCTTAATTTTAATCTTATTTTTTTTTATTTTCCATGTGACATTTCACTATTATTAGAATTATAGCATAGTATACTTGTAGGATGTATCAGCCAGCTAGGTTGCTAGCAGCAAACTGAAGGCATAAAGCAACATACTGAAATTAAATTGTATTAATGAATGCTAATGTGTAAGAAAGTCCTTGTTGGAATCTGTACTTTGGGAAAAAAAGTCTTTATAAAACTAAATTTTACTTATCATTAAACTCTCAAAGCCAAATTCTACAAAGCAGTGGGCAATATGCATTTACCTAAGTCTAAGACATGAATGAACACATTCTTGGGTACTTTGTGGTTGATCATTTATTGAAGCCTCCCTTTACATGGCACAAATGTATCAGTAGGCCAGTAATATACTTAGGTGGATACTGATGTGTACACTGATTCCATGTGCAAAATAAGTTTTCAAGAGAAGAATGTTTTCAAGGAAAAAAATTAATCACTCTTGATTGCATGCACTTTCCAGAAATGAGATTGTTGAAATCGGTGACACATATTTTCACTGAATGTTAAAACTCCTTCAAACATTTCTTTTTCTTTTAATGGTTAAATTTAATCATAACTTTCTAAATGTGTACTTTAAAAATTATTTTAAACATGCATATGATTATTTCTTTTAACTCAAAATCTATAGCTAACTATTTTTTACAATAAAGTATGAAAGTCTAACATAATAGTTTATTTAATAATATACTAAAGTAATAACTATTAATTAGAGAAGCAGCAAGGTCATAGAATATATAGAGAATATTACAGGCCAAACATTTAACCCAATTTTATATTACCCCATTTTGGAGCCACACTTTGGTGTAGTTTGTGCCAGCTACTGAGTCAAGAAAATGAAATTTGGGGCTGGAGTGGAAAATTGTGGACAGCTGAATCACAGTAACAATCTCTATTCAGTGTTTAAATTTGTTAGGACAATTAACTTCAATCTGACAACAACAGAAATACCAATTTCAGGATATCCATAGAAGATAAATTCTCAAGTATTATTAAAACAAACAAAAACCTACAGAAGCAAAATAACTTTATTTCTATTTTTCCATGAATGCTAGAATAGAGGAGATCTCATTCAACACCTTGATTTTCAGTTTAAATTATGTCCTTTAGCCATGAGTGAGAGAGGTTCAAAGATGAGTCACTTAAAAGTACAACAGGTACAAATTCATCTTCTCAGTAAGATAAAAAGTCAGGAATTCTCCTTTATGAAGAATAAAGTTTACACAACAATCTGACTTAACTCAGATCCACCAAGAGGTATTGTGAACTCCCTTTATAAAGCATGCTATCAATTCACAGACAATAGATACTGCCAATAAACTGTGTTTTGATTTTTCATAAAATTAATACAATAACATTTGATTTTTATGAGAAAGATCTTAAATCCAGCACTTTGAATAATAGGGTTGCACCCTGGGAATATAGTTAAGATGGGCAACAAATTCCACAATGAGCACAGGGCCATATAAATTCAAGTTACTTGTGTTCCCCTGCCTTTTCTACAAGAGGGGATGGTTTTCTAACTCTCATGAGTCCACTTTTGCTTTACTTGCTAAATGATCCTGCAGAGTGAGACATACCAAACTTGTGGAGTATACTCCACAGGATGTTGTAAATGTTCAGGAGCCTGCCTGTACTTTACCTCAGTCAAAGTTTTCTGTGGCCATGTAAGAAATGTTTTGTATGATTTGTTAGTAGAAAGTTATGGAGAGAGAAAAATAGAGAGAGATAGAAATGAAGAAGCTGTTCAATACCTCCTGGGTTTATTTTTTGGTCTTTTTTCTTTTTAAAAAAATCTGTGATGCTACTGCTATTAGAAATTGCTTGGAAAGAAAAATAAATAATAACAAAAATGAAAACCAGTTGAAAACCTGACAAGGATTTTTTATTCCCTCTGAACTTCAAGAACAAGAGACAAGAAGAAATAAAAGCACGATTATTAACAGTAAATTAAGTATTCTAATTACTATCATGTAACAATGAATGAAATCATTAGCTATATAATTAGCTATTTCTGTCTCCTTTTCTAGTCTTCCTCGTTTTTCCTAACAGTAACTTCACAGAGCTATTTCTTCCTATCTAAAATGGTCCTCGAATCAATTTCAGGGAAAAACTCAGTATTGGTATGTTTCTTAGCTTTTTAATACACAAATGTTTTCAGTGCAGCTGTGTGCCTTCATCAATTGACTAGAAGTCTTAGTACATTGTTAAAGAGTTTTAGAACCATCCAGTGATCTATGATTTAGGAATTATCATAAAGATGATAATGAAAGTGACCGTTTCTCATTAGATGCTTTAAGAGTTGAAAAAGCCTTTAGAGACTGGATAAAGATTCACTAAATTATAATTGTGTCCAAAAGAAAAAATTTAAGTGGCAGTTATTTTATAGAAAAAAATTGGAGCTTGCATCTGAAAACAATTTAATTGGACGTTTCAGTATAAAATCCACAACATTCCCCTTGTCCCAAGACAAGGCTCTCACCAATCTGGGGTCAATTTCTTCATTAAGAACTGCTTCATTTTTAATAAGAGCAACTCGCTGTGCAAATCTGCAGGTTGATATAGATTCCTGTAAGGGGAAAAAAAAGAGAGAGAGAGGAGAGAATTCCAATTACCTTTGCACCAGGTTAGTAGCCAGACTGCTAATTAAGTCATTAAAGCATGTTTCCATTTTCTGAGTATGTTACAGAAATATTCTATCATTTCATATTCCAAAATAACAATATTTGAGGGAAATCAGGTTAACATATTAATGACAGAGGCATATAAAACTGTAAATCATAGGACATATTTTGATGATACAGTTTATCCCCTGACCAACTGTGTTTCAGGTAAGTCCCCAGCTGGAACAATAGGATAACAAAGCTATGCTACTCAGAAGGCAATAACCTTTGAATGATGAGAACAAAAGAAATCTAATAAAAGTTGGGGTTTTATTGTTGTTAGTTTCGTTTTTTTGGTGTGGTTTTGTTTTTGTTTTTTTGTGGGTTTGGTTTTTATTTTTTGTTGTTGTTGTTATGGGTTGTTTTGTTGGGGTTTTTTTTTTGGGTTGTTTGGTTTTTTGGTGGAAAAGGGGAATAGGTAATTTTATGTAAAAGAAGCTGCGAAAAGAGATGAAGGGATGAATAGTGGAAATCCAGAACAACTGAGAAACAAGCTTGGAGAATTGGAACGAGGAAGTATACAGGAGAATTGTGATACCAGATAAAAATCTGTCAGATGAACTAAGATGGGGATCAGTAGGAATGGAAGGCAGAAAAAAAAAAAAAAAAGATGCAAGACAGTTGGTTGGGGAAACTCTGTGACAGCCATTGTGTACTCCCATTAAGTGCACAGAAAGAAATCAAAAATCCTGATATGTATTGTTCTCATATTCCAGATCAGCTGATATTGAAATGCCAGACCCTGCTATACAACTTATATATTTAATGAAACAAAAGTCAGCAATTGTCTCCAGTTAGGTCAAATAATTAAACCTAAAATATTAGTCAGTAGCCTTAGAAATTAAAATGATGCTTGAGAAACTGTATGATAAACCCTTATGGGATTTGGCAGACTGCATTTTAAAGAGAATTTGTACATAGCTCCTAAATTAATTCACTAATGTAACAGAATTGATTTTTAGAATGGAAGCAATTCTGCAGTTTTCAGTCCTCCAACAGAAGAAAATACCAGTTTAAGTATTATGTTCATGCCCTTTTTTCCACACAACTTCTGTCTCTTTAAGTGCTTGGAGGTTTCAGTTTGGAACCCTGAATAAGGGGTACATGAAAAAGATGTTTCTTGCTACAGACACAATATATACACAGAGAATAAAAGAAAAGGAAGGCCTTACAATTAAGTGAGTTGCACATGGTATTTGTTGGGCACTTTATCTGCCTCTGCTGTTCCTTTACAATGATGATCAGCCAATGTGATTTTAGTTAAGTTCTATACATATAGTAAGTACAGCTATATGTACAGTATATGCACATACATTTCCACTAGATTTCTTTGCCCTGTTTAGTGTACAGCACGTGTTAAATTAATGAGTAGGCAATCAATTCAGTTCTCAAATTTCAATATGCTAGCCTACAATTTGTTTATTCTATGCCATGAAAATGGTAATCAAGTCAGACATCTAATTTCCTAACCATTTTTATACCATGTTTATCATCACAGCATTTCAGGGCTTTACTGAATTAATCACTTAACCTTCTTTGCTGCAAGTGTGTGGAACGATTACACTTTACCAAAAAATTATATTCATTTATTTTCATTTTATGATCTGCTGTTCTAAACAGCTTCCATTCTACTTCAGTTACAGCTATATTGAGTAGTATATCTACAATTCAGAATCAATATCTTCATCCAAGCACTCAAAAACACTAGCACAGATATATGTGATGTAGTGACCTAAGAAATTCTGTACAAACTCACTGGTAGAAGTAGGAATATAATCTAGTTCTCTAGGATAATAATCATCTATTTGTCCTTTTCATATGAGTGCCCTTTCTTAGTCTCTGCTTCATTGTTTTCATTACAAGAAACAATACTAGGTCTTTAAGAAAGTGGCTTTTAGTAGAGAACTTCATACTGGGGGTAGTTCTGTCTTGTGCATTGTTCATGAATAAAATGTACACTGTGGAAAAAATCAACATGCAAACCTAATGTAATTATGGATAATAACTCATGCACCTATTCCAATTCTGACATTTTCTGATGATTAGCAATTTATTTTTTTATACTATTCTGATATATTAGCTTATCATCCACCTTGGAAATTTCAGATTTTGGGGAGCAAGAAAGGGAGGTTTTTTTGGGGGGAGGGGAGGATCAAAGAGTAAGATCTGTTATGTAAATAGTATATGTTAAAGCAAGAATATGAAAATTGTCAGAGCTTACTGTGGATAATTGCTTGATCTAAGTATTTCCAAAATAGAAATCTAGAACACAATGTGAGATACACATACCTTACGAACTATATATGAAAGGCTTCTGATCTTCTGATGAGGTGAAAACAAAATTAACAAACTTATCCAGCTGCATTTGTAACCAGACAATATGTTTGCATAACTATGTTTGCAAGTCTGAACAATATGTTTTCATTTAAGAGCAAAGTCCATTTTTCTAAAGAATAAGTCTATAACTAGATGAAGTATGGTTTGAATACGTTTTCCACCATATTACAAAAAACAGTCTTAGACTAAATAGTTTTTCTTTTCTTGTTTCTTCATAATAGAATGCTTTTATATTAGGAAAATCAGGAAACAAACAGATTATAAATAGCTTTGAGCAGTGTTCTATGCATTCACATTGCTACATGCTTTAGAATAAAATAGACTAGACTATTTCAGTTGGAAGGGACCTACAATGATCAGCTTGTACAACTGCTTGACCAAGTACAAGCATGTTGTTATGGGCACTGTACAAACACCTCTTAAATACTAAAAGGTTTGGGGCATCAACCACCTCTCCAGCCTGGTCCAGTATTTGACCATCCTTTCAAAGAAATGCTTCCTAATGTCCAGCCTGAACCTCCCCTGGCATGTCTTCGAACCATTCCCACACACTCTATCACTGGATACCAGGGAGAAGAGCTCAACACCTCTCTCTCCACTTTCCCTCCTCAGGGACATGCAGAGAGGAATGAGGTCACCCTTAGCTTTCTCTGCTCCAAACTAGACAAGCCCAAATTCCTCAGCTGCTCTGCACAGACTTTTCCAGACTTTATCCAGCTTTGTTGCCCTCCTCTGGCTGCACTCAAGGACCTTCACATCCTTCTTTACCTGTGAGGCCCAGAACTGCACAGAAGTGCTCAAAGTGAGAACAGCAGACATCAGGATAAACACCTCTTGCTTGTGCTCTGTTTGATGCTCCCAGAATGTGGTTCCCTCTTGGCTGCTTGGTCTCACTTGGGCTTGCTGCTCATCTGACCAGCACCCCTGGATCCATTTCTGCAAGGCTACTTTCCATCCACTGGTCTCCCAAACTGCGCTTGTATTGCACTATAAGTGCAGAACTCTTGCTAAATTTCATCCCATTAATCTTAGTCCAATGCTCCAATCTATCTAGATTCCTCTGCAAGGCTTTCTGTCCCTCAAGAGAGTCAACAGCACCTCCCAGTTTGGTATCACTAGCAAACTTGCTGATGGGGCACCCAACTCCTGCATCCAGACTATTGATGAATGAATTGAACAGAACTGGGGCTGGAACCAAACCTTGAGGAATATCACTGCAGAGCAGTCTCCAGCCAGATGCAGCCCCATTCACTACAACCTTTTGATAAAAACTACAGACCTATTTGTAAACAGAGAGAAGAAAACATCACTACACATAATACCAGGGCAGGAAATCAGTGACAGGGCACAAAATACTTGAAAAATGTCCATGAATCCCAAACTACCTCCCCAGTTCTCTTTCTTTCTTAGTGAACTCTCCATTTGTCTACCATAATCTATAAAATCTTGACTCCAAAGAAGTCTAGCAGAAGTTCTGCCAAGGTTTGGAGTGGAAATGCACTTTTATAACTCAAAACCTTATTCACCAGGAAATCAGTAAATTGAAAAAAAGAGTAGTTCATTACTAGGTGCAAGTTATTTCCCAAATGCTACTTGACTTGTGATTACTAAGAGAAAATCACATTTTCTAAATGATCTGCTTCTATCTTACAGCAATTTCCACTGATAAAATTATCTCCTAGAAACAAAATCAAAATGTTCTTTCAAAAGGAAAAGAATAAAAGCTTACACGTTTGAATTTTAATCTATACTAAAAGTCAAATAGCAGGATCTATAGAGAAGTGACAAGATTTTTGTTCAAGATAGATAGAAAGAACATACATCTATGTTTCTTTTGTCCATAGCAAGTGTTGCTATCATGGTAGTCATACAGTTTCCTCCCAGGCTGTCTCTTAGCACTGAGGTCATCATAGAGTTTCGGTAAGGAATGTGGGACCGGTTTTTCTCTGCAAGAGCAATTATTACCTGAAATAATAACAAAAATAAAAGACTTTTAAACTTATATGTATATTAATTAATGCTTGACACATATAAAGAACAAATCTAATCTGCTCAGGAATTTTGGTGCAATGAAACAATGCTTATGCACCCCCACTGCTAGCTGTAAACCCACTGGCTTTATTGAAAGAATTCCAAGTTAAATTTCAGCATGTTTATACATCTTTGTAGGAGCTGGACCTGAAAGACCAAATACATTAAATTTTATCATGCCCTAACCTTACAGTCTCTCAGCAACATGAAAACTGAATACGATAAACTCAAACCCACAGGTTTTCCTAAGACAGGAATTTACTGAAAATCTTCTTCATACTTTTTTTGTCATAACTATAAAATATGGATAGCATTAAAGTAAAAACTTCCTCAATATTTGCTGAAGCATGCTTTAAAAATTACACATTCTTAAAACACTCACTTCTTAGATGGTACAATATATTTATTTCTGAGAAAATGTCTTGGAAAGCAAAGCACAAATAAAAGGGTGCATGATTACAATGTACTGCTGGAAAGAAATTATTCAGTTTAGAATATATATACCTTGGCCAAAAAGGAAATTGTACACCTACTATTCTCAGTTTCCCTCCTCAGCTGTTTACATTATGAGACCTAATTATTAAATAAAAAGCTAGATTACCCCATGATGTCCTGTGATATAAAAGATTTGAACTGTTACCTGGCCAAGCACTGTACTGAAAAACTTTAGCTATTTGAATGGTGCAAGCTTTCCTAAATGATTAGGAGTTGATTTTTCTTTAATAAATGTTACATACCAGTGTATATTTTGTTTATGCTACATTTACAAAAAAATTTATTTTAGAAAATTTAGTAGTGACTTTTTTGTGGCATTAGTTTCTCTTAATGGTCTTCAGAAAGTGAAAAGTTAAAACTATAAATCTTACACTAGCAGCCCTGAGAGACACAAATGCAAAATAAGAAAATTACTATCTGGTAAAGGAATTTGGAAACCCATTTTCAGATCAAGGTCTTCAAATCTCCTATGTTACAACTTGCTATACAGAAACATGTTAAAGCTTTGTTGGTTAATAATATTATATAGAAAGCCCATAGTAGTCTAGCACATACATTAATAAGCACATTCTCAGCCTGTGCCCCACAGAGACCATAATAAGAATAGACAAGATGGGAAAAGAGCCAGAGAGAAGATATGTTATTTCCATTACAAATGGAAACATTCTTACGGGGAAGTTCATTCTTTCTGAAGTTCATGCAGGAAGCCTGCAGCCCAGTTAGAATCTGGACCCTCCCACACTAATGCTGAAAAGCTGTGACCAGCTCTCATGTCAGAGAACCCATTGTCCTGTCATGTGACAGTCCCATAGTGCAGACGATTTTAGTCAAAAGTGCCATTAGTAAAACCTCACCTTAATCACTAAATCAATCTTTACAAGCCAATCAAGGAATCTGGAATATAGAGAGGAGAATCTGAAGGAGAAAGAAGTAATACTATTTGACAAAGTGACTGCACACAAACTGAACCTGGATTCTCTAAGAGGCACCAAATGTGATAACCAGAAAATTGTCTCATTAAAGAAGGTGTTATTATCCTTTAGATATAAAAAGGACGGTTTTCTTTTTCTTTTTTTAAAATACTTGTAAATTTAAGCTTAATAATATTACTAAGGCAGAAAGTTTCATTTTGAGTGGGTCAAACAAACCACTTTAAGGCCTAGTTGCTGTCAGAATTATTGTCAGTTTTTGTAAAGTTACATCCTATATGAAACATAGAGCAGGTACAATGACTCATAAATAACTCCACTGACATGTGGAAACACTGCTAAGCATAAAGAAAAGTGCTGGACTCACAAGTGGTTCTTACATGATCTGAAGTGAGCCCAAGAGTCCCTGCTTCTGTCCACATCCTTTGTGCACGGAACAGATTTACACCAGTATCTCACACCAGCATGTTCTCAGCGAATCCTCAAGAGATGGGGATTTTGAGGTGCATCACTTGCAAAAAGAGCTGTCAGGTACTCCTCTATCTTGCTGTTTAGTGCATCACATGCTCTGAAGCCATATTACTGCTTCAGAGGTATCTTCTTTTTTATGTTTCCCATCCTACTTCCATTTCTAGTAGAGTTTAGAAGCTTAAATTCTGTTCTTTACAGAAAAAAAACCCCAACCAACAAAACCAAAAAATAAACCAAAAGAAAAAACAAACCTGAACAAAACATGCAAACAAACAAACAAATACTAATTAAAAAACCCCTTTGGTAAATATGGGTAGCATTCATTCTCTAATGTATAAAATCTTTGAACATTCCTAAATGGAACACATGTTAAAGATGGTTAACAAACATTCATTTAAGAAGTGAGAACATTGTACCCTATAATTCCAATACAGTGTCAAATCACATGGCAGTATAACTGTTAATTTGCAACTCTAAATCTGATCCAGGATCCTCTATATTTGTCTATAAGGGGATATCTACATATGCACAGTTACACTGCAGTCGTAATTCCAGGACATGAGTACAACATCTCTCAGACAAAAAAAGCTACCCAGATATGGAATTAAGGACTTCCAAGTTCCTGCTATCATTTCAGATCAGCTGCATGAAACTGTCTTCAGTGTTCTCTAAACACAGAGGCCGCTTGGAGTAAAAGTGCAGTGGATTTATTTGAAGACCTTTTTAACACGCTGTGGATATTCAACAAGTAGATCAAGTAGAACACAGAGAACTGTGTTCCCATTGTTATTACAATACAGCTAATTTAACTATGACTATTATATGACTATAATTATTATTATAATTATAATATATGTATTATATTATTATATATTATTATATGACTATTTTACTGTGAAAAGTATTTCAAAATGGCATAAATCAACACTAGACCACCACTAGACAGCTAGAGAGTTGAGAATTTTAATAAGCTGATTTTAAGGCATTTGTGCACTTTAATATTATTCACTGCAAGTTCAAGATTGAATGGTTCAATTCCCACTAAACAAAAATATATTTTTACTGTCTTTGGTGGTCTTTTATTCAATATTAGAAATCATTACTCTTTATACACAATCTCAGACAGAACCCAATATGCCTATTTCCAACAGTATTTCTCTAAAATAGGAATTATAAGTTGCATGAAAAAAATAATATTTTCCCCTGCTAAATACATAAAAATCATATAATAAATAAGAAGGGATCCTGAGTGATTTGTATGATTCTGAAAATGTCCATTTCAGAGTCACTGATCCTTATCACTTCCCTTGAGTACAACTCAAATACAGACATTTTTCTTCAAGGTAATATTTAAACAAATGAGGGGCATGAAAAAAATCCAGTGTGATAGTAAATGACTGACTGCCACCTGCTGTACCTTAAGCTTCTTCCTTTGACAGATGAAATATCTCCGATCATAAATAAAATGAAATCCAAGAGATTTATTTTTAACAGAAAAAAACGTAGCACAAAAATTAAAAATATTCTTCCCAGCAAGTAGAACTGTTATATTTCCTAATCATTTGCACATATACACACCCACAAAATTTTCAGATTTAATGATCTCTTCAACTCTATATTTTAAATAGCACATGTACCATAATGTAAATTAAAAAGTACAGATTTGAATTTTAGAGTTAAGCCTTTTTTCTTCTTCCTACCCTCCTTATCCCCCTAAAAGACAGCCTCACAGATCTGAATGTTTTCACACAGAAATATTTAAAGAAGCCTTAGGAGAAAATTCTTTATCCTCCACCAGAACCCCCAAAATAATTAATTTCTAGTAACAGGCACAGTTTACTGTACTGTGAAAACAATATTATATATTCAGTCTTAGGAAGAAATTAAATTATCTTACAGGTGTGAGATCTGAAATGGACACTTGAAAATCTTCAGTGATTGCAACATAATAGCAAAGCATTCACAAAAGAGATTTCATTCATTGCCAAGTGTTTCTTACCATAAATTGATAAGCATCATAAACATCAAGCATATAAAACATCATGGTAGGTCAGAGAGAGATATACACTACAGCCTTAAAATTATTTTTATAGTATAGTACTAAAATAATTAATTTTAATGATAAATGTAACAATTATCTAATTATTCCAAAACACATATTAATAATAATCATCATAATTAACCAAACCTTTCTACTGGAAATATCTCCAAAGTTTCCTTTCACTGCTGCTGTCTGAAGTAAATATTTTTTTTAAAAGATAAGTTAGTAGCAATCTATTTGCTCAATATTTGCCTTTTCCAAAGAGGAAGAATTTTAAAAAACAGTGTAAGAAGAACAGGGATTTTAGTACACCTCAAATCAAGAGGCTAAATCTTTTCAGCAACAACAGGTGAATAACAATGATTTGTGGAGATTTATTATCACTATTACTGTTGTTTTATTTTTGAGTTGTATTGTTATAAATCTGATCATGGTAATCACTCCATAAATACATTACCAAAGATAACTTCTGTCTCAAAAAGACCAAAGAATTAAATTTGTAGAGGAATAAAGCAACATATGAGATGAAAGCCTAATAATTTACCATATTACAATGCTTGAAGCAAATAAAGTCCAAACACTTTCTTTTCAGTGATATGTCCTGATCCCAGCTGTGGAAGGGATGAACATTTTTAGGAGAAATATAGCTGAAATCTCGTAATTATCTTTAGCATTCCAAAGAAAACAAGTAAGATATTTTGGAAATAGTGCCCTGTATACCTACTATACTCTTACTGCTTAATTGCTAAGCTTTCTCTAACTTAAAATATTTTATTTGAAATAAAGACCTATCAATTCCACAATTAGGAAAAAATAAAAAAACAAAACCCAAAAACAGCAATAAATATCCTATGATGAAGTGAATATTGGAATCAAGTTTTCCAAACCATTGCACGTTGTTAAACAGGAGTTTAATTTCTCTGTTTGAATTTTACCTGCTCCAAATAATGTAATGACAGGTTGATATATTTGGCTTCTGTCAGTAAGTGACCTCCAATTCCAGTCTTTGCAACACGTTCTGATCCAGCAAGGTCTACTAAATGCAGCTTGGAGCGTCGGATAGTTGCAGATCCAGGTTCCTTGCTGCAGATGTGAATAGTGAAAATGCAGTGAGACCGGCTTGAGGCTTGATTCATTGGTGTCTACAATGACAAGAAAAAAAAAACAAACTCTCAGTGTTCAATGGATAAATAAATTTAGCTTCTTATTGCTCAATAATCTGGCAATGAAATAATCTATCTGATTTTTTAGCTATGGGACCTGCAATGAAAATTCAAAAAGAACCCAAAAGGATTTACCTGACATTCACATCATTCTGGACAAATACTTGGATAGATTTAATCTTGATAAATTTTACTTCAAGCAATGAAGGTTGTTTCAAAATACTCTAACATCAGCCAAACAAGTGGCCTTACTACATGAAGAATACTAGAAAAGCACCTTGGCTGAAGGAAAGTTCTGAATGCTGATCTCAGATAAGTTATTAATTTCCCCATTGGTACATCTTTGGGGGTTTTTTGTTGTTGTTGTTTGGTTGGTTAGTTTTTTTGTTTTGTTTTGTTTTGGTTTGGTTTGGTTTGGTTTGGTTTGGTTTTTTGTTTTTTGTTTTTTTCCCTGACAAATATCTACCAGTGTAACATGGACAACAATTTCCTATAAGGCTTTAGACTTTTGCCTTACTACTTTCATGAAAAAATTCTCCTGGCAAAATCAGTATCAGATTTTCAGGTGTCATGACAGTTTTCATAAAATGTTTGGTTTTAAATATATTTCCTTGGGAATAGCTACAGCCACACTCCCTTAACTTAAAACATGGAAATTCTTGGTTAAGTTTTAGAAATGTGCAGTATTAGAATCACTTCAGAGGTATTTTCAATATAATTTAATTGCTGATCTGAAAATTTTAAACAGCCATCAGTCATTTAGCTTTAGATTTCAAATGACCATGTGCCATCACACATGTATCTTCCTTAAAAAACATGTAAATTGTCTTTAAGCATCTAAAACACCTTTTGTTTAGTTCTATCAAGGTGTATTTAAAAACTTAAATCTGAAATAATTCTTCACTATCCTCATTTTAGAAACAGCTAAAGCTTTAGACTATATATGGAGATTAAAGGTTTAGCATAGAGATAATATTTTTTATTCATAAACTATAATGACTACATTGCTTTCAGGACATTAATGCTGGACCTGAAAAAAAATAGAGTAGGAAAATAATAAATCAATATAATTGAGTCAGGAACTAAATCTATATTTATTTATAGCTACCAAAAACATAAATAGAAACATCCTGGCTAAACTGTTTATATTAATCTCTTGTCTCTACTATTTTCCTCTTTATTCTGCAGTAATTTTTAATGTAGACCTATCCTGTGGTTCAGACCAGATATACCAACATGTTGCTTTTTTTTTTACATAATCTGCTTTAGCATGCAGCACTGCAGATGTTAAAATGGCCTGCCCATTGCAAATACTGAAGATGATGTCTTACTGATCCAGAAAGGACAGCTCTTAACAGAAAGACTGCAAACTGAACAGTCCCTTAACAGGATTAATATGGACCATTTGGTTCAATTGTCTCCACTCCAACTTCCCCCTTTTTTCAGCCTTAATAGTGCCAGCACAACCAAACGGATTTTGGAAATTGATGCAGGTCAAAATAAAATTAAAAAAAAAAAACAAAACCAAAAAACCTAAAGCAAAACAAAACCAAAAAAAACCTACCCCAAAAAGCTGTAAACCATAGATATTTAACCTGGATCAGTTTCTTGTTTCAGCCATAACACCTCTGTAGAAAACAGTTGTGGCAGAATGCATTTAGTATGTGAAGGCAGTGTGCAGGAATAGCATACACTTGCAGCTGTTGGTGAAGATTCTGTAAGGTAATTTCAGCTGTAGCAGTATTTTCTTTTGGGCTGCCTTACCTAATAAAGGCAAGTTCAGAGGGAGAAGGAAAAGAGTTTTGATCGTTAGTCTATACAGATGAAGAATTTTGGAATACATGATCCTGTGAAATGAGCATTAGAGTGCAGTCACATGCCATGCTGTCCTCAGAAGTGATGCTGGGCAAATGAGGGGGAAGTGAGTTGTAGTGCTGGAATGAAAATAAAAAGGCTGAGGGAAAGTTGTCAAGCAAGAAAGCACTCCCAAACTTACTTAAAATGCAGCTATACTAAGAAAAAGTTATATGCTGTGAAAATGTACTTTATTCAGCAATTTTGATTCCATGAATAATCAGAGCCAGTTTCACTTATTTTACTAGGACAGCTATGACTCTTTTTATTTGCAGCTCTGTGAAGCAGGACTGGATATTTTATTTTTTCCAGCTAAAAAACCACAACAGAATTAATATTAAGGAGATTCTCCCTGACAGAACCGATATTCAGGGACATTTTGCACTACAGACATGGTCACCCTGTACTGCAGATAAGTCTAAGCCAGATCAAATATGAATAGAGGTGGAAGCACAAAGCAAAGCTGCTAAGACAGAAGCTGAAGAAGTCATCACACTTCTGAATAAGCATTCTTAAGCAAACTTGAGTTTCATGCTGCAGCAAAACCTCATGCATTTCAAAATGTGCTTTAAGTCACACCTGTGTACTGCTGACAGAGGCAAAAAATGTTTCAAGCCCTAAAAGAAAATAATTTCAGAATTCTGAGTTCTGAAAAGCGCATGGTAATATTTGCTCTACTAGGTTTTTATTGCAAAGGTCTATTGCAATACACTAGCCACAACTTTATTTTGCATATTCCAAGTAGATTTGGCTGGACTAGTCATTAGAAATTCCATTGCTTTTCTCTCCCCAGCTTCTTTTCCTAATGTAAATGAAAAAATGAGTGAAGTTGATTTGGAAGCCATTGGCTAGAATCCCAAACTAATATTTTTCTAAAGTCCTTCAGAGTAGAACCATGGTTTAATCAAGACACCAATACTGCTTTTTACACTATTATTCTATCTCCGCTTTGCAATTCCCATATATAGAAAGCTCAGTTAGAACTCTTGCAGAAAGAATAAAGTAATAAATATTTAAACTGTTAAATGGAATGTGATCATGAAATGCTAATTGCATAATCCCTTCACATTTTGCTACTTTTATGACACAAGTAGATGTAAAGCACACAACAGAAATGATGATTTGTTGGTATCTCCAGTCCAAAAACAAGCTTTTTCTTTTGTTATTTGATTGTTATCTTGCATATGCAACTTCTGAGTATCACCATTCATCTGTTTAGAAAATTGGAAAACAGAAAACAAATAACATTTTCTGGACAGTGTCTCAGAGCCTACTAAAATGTTCCTTTAGTGGTTTTCAGAGTTCATGTTGGCTTTGTTAGCAGTATTCAAACCATATGTATATGAAATCATCCTCACACTAATTTGATTTGATGAAGGAAAAAAAAAGAAAGAGGGGAGTGGCCTGGTCGTCAGCAGATGGTTGCTATTGTGAGAGTTATATATAGAACAACTGATGAGCAGCAGTTACTTACAAAGAATAATTTTTTCCAGGAATTCTGTGACATCATAAACCGCATAAGCAGACTTCAGATGCTTTGTGATATCACGTGAACACTACAAAGGACTTAATGTCAGGTCTACTGCTGCCCATTTGTGGCATGGTATAGGATACATTCAGTTACATTTAAGATCATGACTTGGTTAGGCATCAGCATTTCATTTGATCATGGAAATGTGTACAAGGTGTATTTCAAGCCATACAAGCAAAATATATAGGACAAAAATATACCTGTGTTTTCTGAAATTAAATAAACTGTATAGAAGATTTGTGACTTAAACTACTACATCTATTTATACAATGGTTGAAAGAAGACAGTGTCTACTTAAATGAGAATCTATATCACAGTCATACTGCAAGAAGCTTCTGAGTTGGATATTTTTGTCAAGAAATACAAGGTCAAGAACCATCCAAAAACTTGCTGGAACCTAAGATGTCCATCTTAATCTAATTCTTACCTATCTTAAATCAGCAAAATACTGCAGGATTTCTTCCCTATACAGGAATTTATGCATTTCCTAAACCTTTTATTTGTTGCAGCTGCTGTTACAAATGTTGTTTCCACTAAAAATAGCCAGAAATGGATGCTACTGAATAGAGTTATTAAGGATTGAGGATCTAAGAAAGAGAAAGTTTCTTAAATAGGACAAAGACATATGAAATACTGTTTGAAAATCACCACTAGATTAACAGAAGCTGCTACTATCTGGAAGAATAATGTGATGATCATGGCTGCCAAAACACCCTGATAGAGATAATACATGAAAGAGTTCAGGACCACTGAGATGAAACAATTTTGCAGGTGATAAATGCAGTTGTTCAGCCCATACTGCAAGCAATCTCCACTTGGCAACTTATACCATTCCAGAGGAATCTTTTCTTCCTTGAATCAAAATATTTAGACAGCAGAACATTTTTTTCCTGTGTGAGTGATTAGTGACTGGCCAATGCATAAAGAGAGACCGAGTGCTCACATTTTTTTAAGAGAATGTCTCAGTGAACAGGTACAAAATTTTATTTTAAGGAATGCTTCTTTTTCTTCTTAAGGTGTTTTTTGCTTCTGAGCTTTTCAAAGAAGAGCAAGAGAAAAAAAAGAAAGTAGTAAAGGCATCCAAGATTGATATCAAATCAATTTTCTCCATTCTCATGCTACAATCAGAGGGATATCTGTAAGACAATGCTCTGACAGCTACATGCTGTCTTTTCACAGTTTAGATGGATAGCTTTGCCTAATGACCATAACCTCCACTGGTCCCAAAAGAACTATGCTATAAGGAAGAGGATGTAAATTGAAGAATAGGAGGTGCCTGTCTTTATACCTGGTAGATGAGAGAGACCTCAGTATGTTTGCTAAATAATATGTCACAGGTGAAGGGGCTCTTCAGTTGTGCTTAGGTACACTTGTCATTGTTGAAACTGAAAGAATCAGAAAAGGTGCAATCACTTCCTGAAAGCAATACTTTATCTTTCCATATTTATCACAAGTACGGTTTCCCAGTTAAACTATGTTAACTTTTAAAGTAATTAATATTCCCTGGTAATGACGTTCTTAAACCTTATGTTATATAATGCCTTTTATCCATATAAATCCCAAAGCATTTTAAGGACTTTTCAAAGTAGTATGTATGACCAGTAATTTTTTTACCACATATGGAAATTAAAGCACCTGTGCTGAAATAATGATGCCATTTGGTGGTAATAACATAATATAACAGGTTTGTTCGAGTGGAAATAAGTTAACAATTGAAAAAAGAGGAACCTAAGAAAGTAGAAAGTTGCAATTTCTTCTGGACTGCAGCACTATCCCTGATAGTGCTCATTTTTGTCAAAGGTGGTATTTCATCTCATATGCTAACACACTAAAATCCTACTTTTCCTGTCTCATCCAATAAAAACGTAGTCAAATACTACCAGTGGTTTTAAAATTTATTCAAGAGAATACTAATGTACAATAAATACAATGAGTTCAATTCACAGGTCACAAGTCAGTTCCTGCAACTATCCTTAAACATTAAGTTTCATTCTTTCCTGAAATAAACATATTTAAAATGCCAAAAGCTTACTGATTGCCCTAAGTGTACTTCAAACATTTTAAATGATGGAACAAATACTGGGTAGTATACACTGTGTCCCAAATTTTAAAAAAGGAGTGCTATAGGTATAAAATCATGCACTGAAACATTTCCTTCCTCATTAAAACAATTTTTTTCATTAGAGGAAAAATAAATTCTAACTGCACATGCAACTGCAGTCTTCAGACGTACTAATCTCAGAAAAGATTTTACAGTTGCTGCACATCCTTGGTAGGCTACCTTACTCTACTGATTTGAGAGAAATTTTAAAAAACCACTAAGAATTTTCAAAATCACAGAGATTTAGGCATATTACTTCAAAAGCCAGAGGTCATATAAGATTTCCATCACAAGAACTTAGAAAAGACTGCTTCAGTGAAGTTTTATTATTAGTATAACAAAATAAAGTGTTTTGAGAACACTACCTAAATGGCCGAACACTCACTCCTACACAGGAACTGTTTTAGATGTTGCTTCTACCATCTGCTTATATTGCCAATTTGATTTTTAAATCCTCAGCATGCATTTCAGATACTGAAATCATAAAGTTGTCTTAACAGATAGAAAATATAAGAAAAATGTTCGGATTTTATAACCTGTTGCATTCAAATGTATCAAGAAAATGCTTTATTGGAAAGCACACAAAAATCTAGTCCTTACATTTAGTAGAGCTGCCAAAAAAAGACTCAGTTTTTTTTGTTTTGATCTCTGCCTATTTCTCTCTGGCAAAATACGAGACAAAAAAGTCCTACTTGGATTTTTCATTATGAATTGCCAGTGTACAATACGAGACAAAAAAGTCCTACTTGGATTTTTGAATTATGAATTACCAGTGCACAAATGTCTCCCATCTTACCATTTCCACAACTCATAGTACACATCAAAACTAGAGCAAAGGACCAGTCCTACATTGCCTAATAAAACAATGCAGCACAAATTAGATTAATTTCCTTTTTTTCCTTCTCTTGGGCTATATAGTTACATGCGGGAAAGAAACATTTGGTTATAAACATTCCCTTAGGTTATGAAATGTAATGAATAAAGGAACAAAGAAATTTTGCCTATAAAATACTTTTAACATTGTGATGACTTTCTTTTTAGCACAATCAGTGTTGAGTGAAAAGTGCACCCCTCAAACCACAAGTTAGGCTGCATTAGCATAGGCAAAGCAGAAATAAAACTGATGTCCTTTTTTTCAAAACAGTCAGCTCTTCAAAGAAGAGTTATTCAGGGTTAAGGCACTAGACTGCAATTGTAGAGGCTACAGATCTCATATGTGATCCATCATCATTAAAAAAGATGAATCCAGCATTTATTTTACTTTCTTTTCTATTTAGGTTTATTAATCTTGCTTCATTTTCCTTAAAGTTTATTTAAGACAGTTCTAATCTTCAGAGGTCAGAAAGTATTATCATAAGTCAAGATTTAAAAATATGGATCTCTGGAGAAGTTATGTTTTATGTCACAAGTCCTCTTTCTTAGATCTCTAGATTAACCCTTTTCTCCTCTATTACACTTTGTCAAGTTCCTCCCCTCCACACAGTATCAATTTTTCTATTTCAATATCATGAAGCAGTTCCTTTCCTCAATGCGCAGGTTTATGATCAGCTCTTATGTTGATTATCTCTTGCTTTAACATTTTCCTACCTCAAAATACAACTTGAAATACTCATCCTTGAGAAAGAAGAAATATTTGTGTTCCCTATTTACAGTTTGTAATCAAATGCTTCTTTCCCTGTGTTCAGGTGTATGTGGTCATCCAGCAGGAAGACAGAACTACCTGATTATTCATATACTCTTAAGAGTCTTTCTTGTCAATGATTTATGATATGTCCTTTTGGAGATGCAGAGGAAGAAAATCCAAAAAGTTCTAAAAGAGAATTAACTCTAGTAGTAGTAAAGATACATTGCCAGTGTCCATATTATACAATACACTTTTATATTTACATCCCATATCCAAGGGAAAAAAGAAATTTACAGATGTCAGATACGGAAACATTTAATTTGAATCTTTCAGAATCAGTAAAAACACCCTTGTGTTTGAATATTGGCACATATTTATTTTGAACTTCCTTTGAACTACAATTTGGGTTTTTGGTTTTTGGTGAGTTTTGTTTATTTGTTTGGTTTGGGTTTTTTTTTTTTGTTGGGGAGGTTGTTTTGTGTTGTTGCACACAACACCACGTGTTGATGCAATAAGAAGGAAAAAAGAGGGGACTTACATGAATTTCTTCAAAAGCAATTGAGTGCTTAAGCATAGAATCATAGAATTATTTCAGCTGGACCTTAAAAACCATTTTGTTCCAGTCCCCCAATCTGCTCACACCCCTCACACCTTCCACTAGAACAGGTTGCTCATCCAACCTGGCGTTGAACACTTCAAGGAATAAACTTCACTGGGAATGTTTGACAATGCTTTTCAAGGACATTTTTTTATCTTTACATGTCTATGTGTGTTGATACATGCCACATTCAAAACTCAGTCTATAGTTTACAATGATTTTTGTATTATACTTATTTGAATTTCAGTAACATCAAGAACCGCCAAAGAGATCCACTATGGAGCATTATAATCTGAGAAATGCTTATTTAAATTCACTGTGGAAATACACTCAAATTTAATTTAATTTATGTCCAAGGACTTCTAAAACATACATCTTATTTGAGAGAGGAGGAGAGATGTTTTTGACCATTTTACTCCAATGGTGTTATGAAAGATTTGGAGCAGCAAATCTCACCTCAGCAATCATTCTGTTCGTGTCCCCTAAGAAGAGTAGGTTTAAGGCTTCCTCTTCATTGGTTGCTTGCTGAAGAGACAAGTTTTTCAGATGGATGTTTTGATCAGAGTCTTCCATTATTGTCACTTTTCTACATGGAAAATAAAAACTACAGTGAAAACTAGTTTTAATGTCATGTTGTTTCATACTTTCATTTTGAACACAACTAAAAGGTGCAATCTAAAACTCACACCCAACCATAATGAAAGAACATGAAAAAAAAATTATACACAAAGTATTTATTTCTTTTTTTACTGTCACCTCCTTTTCATTCCTTTATTATGAAACTTCACATAGAAAAGGAATATAAGAAAAACTAAGTTTTAGAGAAAGCTTTGGGATTTTTTTAAAGTGAGATATAGTAAAATCTCAAGAGTAAGAGATTAGATGAATCATCAAAAATAAATAATACATAAGGGTTTGTTTGTTATTACCAAGTACAGATGATACATGAAGCATACCATTATTTTGACGTACAAATAGGCATGGAATATTTCAGAATCAACACATCTGTAGTCAACATGTTTCTAATAGCTTTGCATTTGTCAAGATTATTTCTCTTTTCATCCTTCTTAAATGGTAGTAACTACAACTGTAAATTATCCCTTTCTTAAATTAAAAACAAGCTAACAGAATGATTTTATTTATTCCCCCTGTTAGAAATGTTCTTAGCTTCTACAAGACTAAAGCTCTCAGAAAGGAATTGGATGCAAGCAGTAAGGATACAGTAAAAGCTCCAGAAAAGCTGTTAAATATTACTGAAATTCCTTTTCACTTCTTTGAAAAGCCCTTTAACATAAGAATTTTTTTCTTTCTAAATGGTTACTGAGAACTAAACTTTTTTGGCATTGCTGAGTAGCCATAAGGGATCCTCATTTGGGAAATTCTATAGTAACCAACATGGAGAGCCTCACTGGATTTGGAAAACTATGAGAGAAGAATCTGCTAAAACAGAGGTACACTAAATCTGAGGATAAATAACACATACTTCAGGGTGAATTACATGTTCTGATACAATTTAAAACATATTGGATTTTTTTTTGAAAGTAGGAATTTGTTTTTATTTAAACTAAAATTTTATTTTCTGTGTAAGTATTGATAATTTTTTCTATCTATACATATATCCTAAATGTATATGTATATGTATATAAATATTTTTTCATGTTCTTCAAGATAAACCACAAGAGGGAGTATGGGGCTTGAGTTTTTATCAGTAGGTAGTTCTTTCATGTTAATTACTTCAAGTTGCTACAAAACAGAGAGATTTGGTTTTGTTCTGCTTTACTGGGCTTTCCCCCCGCCCCAAACGGAGAATGAAATCAAGCATCAAAGCAGAATTTCATAGTATTACTCTTAGATATTGTGGGAGTAGTTCACAGGCTGACGGTCAAAACATTCAAATGGATATAGGGAAATAATTTTAACACATTGTAATGCACTCACTCTTTTAAAGAAAAATTGCATGTAAAAGTTCACACAAAGCTTCTTTGGTAGTCATAACAATTGCTTTTCCAAGTATAATTGCCTCCCACTGTTAGCGTTATTTTTGTGTGGTGGTACAAGACATTTCTCATATAATCACAAACCTTAGCTTCCCCATTAAAAGTATAAACTCCAGAGCTTAATTCTGCTCTTGCATATCAAACTTTTGATAAGGTAAAGTTGTATTGCTTCTGCATCAGTGTGTGCATCACACACTAAAGCCCAGAGTGGTCCTGATTACAGCATACTCTTATTAACTTGTGCCTTTTCCTGCATCAATTGATCTGCCATCAAAGCAGGAGAGCCTTGCACACTGAATGCTTTCACTTACTAAATTCTTGTTACTGGCAAACATTGACCTTAAAACTTTCTTTGATTAATTAATACCACCTCGTTAATTTGTGTACTATAAATAATAATAAAAACACACAATATATTTTAGAAAACAAATGATCATCAAAAGTCAAGTTGCCTATTATTATATATGTCTCTAGGGCTTAGAATTGAAGAAATCTAAACTAATCTCAAAAGCTTTATAAACATTTAAAAATTAATCATAGTGATGCAAATAAACAACATATGAAGATAAATGACTTCTTTGCCAATAGGCAGGATATAGTGATACTACTTCATTGTGAGGAGACTATAGAGCCAAAAATAAGTTTAGGAAAACAATAAAAGAGAAAAGCAGTAAGTATGCATCTTGGAGTATGTTCAGAAGAACAGAATAAACTAATGGATACATACAGGTAAGGTTTTGTAAAACTGCAAAGAATTTTAGCTTTTAGGAGAGAAGGTCGAGATAAGCATCTTATGTGTACCATCCCAAAAAATGATCATTCAGAAGTACAACTCCCTGAACACCACAATAGAGGACAAGTTAACACTTAAGAGGCAACTTTCAATAGCACACAGATTTCATTCTCCTTTCAAGTAGAGACTTAGAGCCTAATCTCCCTTATGAGACAGACAGATGTATGAGATGAGTAAGTGCTCACACAGACTGATTGCTTGACAAGCCATATTGCGATAGGAAATCCTTCCCACTGTCTCCAATGGATTTTGTTTTGAGACAACAAAAACACAGTTTGGGCTTCTGGATGCTATGGACATGACTGGAGACCGCTATATATTTGGGAGTTAATGATCCACGTAACAGTGAACCTAAGCAGGCACAGCCTGTGAGGCACTGCACACACAGCCGGGCATTCGGGCCTGAGTTGTGCTGCACAGATCCCCTGGCTGCCAGATAAATTCACTGAGTTCTCAGGAGAACACCTTCTAGAAGCTGTTTTCTTGTAAGGAAATTATACAAAGGCTCAAAAGAGCAAAAGGGAGACCTTCTCTTCACAGCCAGTACTGTACTGCTCTTGTTCAGTGCACCATGGGGAAATCCATTGAGGCTCTGTCCAATGCTGCATGGATGCACAGCACCCAGCACATGATGAGAGGCAAGATTTTCTTGCCATCCACCTTCCTCCTCTTATTCTGTCTTACAAAGCAGCTACCCTATTAAGCCATTTGTTGCTAAACCTTTCTTACTGAGATCTGGAAAAAGCTGTGCACTACACTTCTCTCTCCCCCCTCACCCCACCATGTAGAACAAGGAATCAAAACTGAAACAACGAGATCGGTGGCTCATTACCAACAAAACATACAAAATCTGTTAGAATTTGCAGGCAACTTCAATAACCTCACTTACTAAAAAAATATTTGTTAAATAAACTGACATTCACTTATCAAATGCTTGTGGAAAAGTTACCTTAAAAAAGCTTCACTGGACTTTATACTCTGTTCCAGGAAACAAATCAACATAAAACATGGATGTGAATAACCAATATATCTTGTATGTTGAAGTTATTGTATGCATTTAAAGTCTAATTTGTTTGAACTGTAATTTTAAAAAATCATTATATTAGAAGAAATTATTCAATTTCTTGAATAGTGTTTAGCTGTCCCTTCATTAATAAAAAGTCTTACCTTACAAAACTTTGTATTCTCTTAACCTTTGGTATTCAGTAGTAACACAATGAACACTTAATTTTGAAATAATGTGTTTAATAAATAAAAAAGTGAACTAGTAATATTAATAGCCGTAGGAGTTTTAATAGTTCTCAGATAATTCTCAGAACACTGAAAATATAGTTTTTGAAGGTTTATGGTGGTCAGTTTCCAGATTACATAGTTGGTACAGCCATTAAAATGAGCTGATGTTAACACTGTTGGAACTGGAGAATCAGATTTATTTGCATCAAAAAATCAGACTGAATAAAATATATTTCTTATATGTTGAAAATTATTCCTTTAACCTTATTTTATTTTTATTCTTCTTTGTTAAGGAAAACAGGCATTATTATAGCATTTGTTTTCGCTTTCCACGTCAGAAATTTGATAATTCTTAAAGCCCTTGGAGGGCAGTAGAGAAACAGAAGAGTACAGACTCCTTTGAGGTCATTTACCAATAAGCAGTAACAGGTTTTGTTTTAAAGGGAAATTATGTCATACTGACCCCATGGAACATAACAGTTCTGCACGTTACTAACATATGTTGATAAAGACGTTGTTGCTGATGTTTGAAGTTAATTGGCTCTCAGGTTAAAATGTGGTTTTCTTAAAGTCAGACAGCATCATACTTTTCCCCGTCAAAGAGGACTTTAAAGGATCTTCACACAAACATAGGGAATCCCTTTTGCTGACTTGAAGTTTAGATTCTATTTTCCCCTGGCCACCTCACCCCAAAGTGATGGTTGTCTGAGCTCTCTGACAAGTAGCTCCTCAATTACTGTAGTTTAGACTGTCTAAGGCGACACAGGCACTTAACTGTAGTGTGTCTTCCCATGCAAGAGGGTCACCTGCCATCAGACAGTAATGCAGTAACTTATTGGTTACCTACGAATTAATCTAGTCATTCTTGACTAATGGTTCTGTAACCTCAGTCTGTACTTTTGTGTTATATATGTCATCAAAAATTTCTTACTTCTGAATAAACAACAAGATGTTAAGAAGAGTTTTACTGGTAGGTTGTAACCAAAGTGAAATTCAGTAACATTGGGCTATGTAAATTACAAATACACTACAAGCAAGAACTTGTTGGAGATAAAAGGCTCTTACACAAATGCACAGTAAATTAAGAGCTTTAGAAAAGTATTCCTAATTTGAACACTCCTGCAAAAATTTTATGAAAACATAAGGTGGCAGTAAGTATTTAAATAGTCTTCTACCAGCTTTATTTTATAGCAATAATTTCATACCTTTATGTGTTGAAAACAATCATAATTTCATTGTATGAATGTGGAATTCTCTACAGCTACAAATAGAATTAGATTCTCAATATTAAATTAAATTTCTTTATTCTACCAAGTAAGATTCTCCAAATATTTTTTGCATCTGCATATGCTATATTTAATCTACAGTGTCACAAAATTAAAACACTGTCAGATTTGTATAATGAAACAAGTTATAATTGTAAACTAAACTAAGTATTGTATGAAACATTAAGGTATATCAAATGATATCTTCAATAGGTCATTAGTAATATTCTAACTAAACATCAAGAAAATTAGTTTTTTCTGCTAAAATAGAAGTTCAATGAGATTTCAAAACCAACCTTAGTTGTTATGATACCTATTAATGTATACATATGTTAATATATAAATGTATGTATATAAATAGGTATATGTATATATATCCCTATATATGCATGGATATGTAAATAATTACATAATTCTGCGTAGGAATCTGTACACGCATACATATAGAGAGACATACTGATGTGCAGCTGTATGGCCCACATTCATGCACTTGTCAGGAATTTGTTTCCAGAAAAGTACTGATTGTTCTTGTGAGAGCCTTTTTCCTTCTCATCAGGCAGATTTGGATGAAATGAGTAAGCAGTGCTTAGATGAAAAATTTCATAGGCTACAGAATATACAAAGTATGCCTACACACAAAACCTTGACTTCAGAAACTGAGATTCCAAGTCTAATCATGTAATGTTTAGAAGCAACGGACAATTAAAAAAATGTTTATTCCACACTTTGCCTTAGGCATCAAATACAATTTTAATATATTTTTTTCAAGTAATATCAACAAGTCTGTAACGTATCCACAAGCTTTTCATAGATTTTATCACCTGAATGCAATCTGTGTTTAGTCCTTACACTAAACTGGTAACACAAAGCTAAGAGTGCAGTTTCCTGGTCAGAAGAAGGTATCTTTGATTCAAACTATATCCCCCTCTTGTGCAAGAATATGGATAACAATACTGTTCCAGAACAATCTACACATTATATGAAGTTAACTAATCTTTTTCTTATTCTTCTAAAATGACACATTTCTTCAACAGTCTTCTTGTCCATCTTAAATACTTCAGAAAGTATCAGCACTGACTGCTAACACTTATTAAGAACATTGGGTGAATACCCTTTGGCTTTTTATGGTGCTTAAAGCTTAAATGATCCACTGTGGAGTTTAACAGAAATTATGCACATTATGACACCTTAAAAGTACAAAAACATAAATTCTTTTTCATATTCTCACTAAATACAGACTTTCAAGTAAACCTAAAGTTATTATTTTGTATTTTGCTATCACTAAAATATTAAGAGATTTTAAGGACATAAAATTCTTAATATATATATATATATGGTAATAAACACTGATAAATTTTAAAATATGATTACTATTTACTTATATGTAACCTCTACTTTATAACTTAAGTACATTAATCAAGTAATTGAAATAGTTAATCATGCAACTACCCATTCCAGCAACTTTCACTCTCTTTTTAGCTCAGAATGATACAATATATTTTTAAGTTTTGAATCCCTAGACTACAATATTAAGAAATAAACAAAACATACTTTATTAATTAAATACTTTTACACATGCTAAATACGAGTCACGTAGGTATAGCTTATAGCTTACAGAACATATTTTTATTGACCAATGATGCAGTGGAAATAATAATGTCCATGTACAGTAAAACCTTAAAGTACTTATTGTCCTAGATACCCCATACTGGAAAAATAAAGCTGCATTTAAACACAAAAAAATACTCTGTTGGAAGATTTTTTAAAATAAATAAAACAGTATAATAATATGTGAATGACATAATTAGTTATTTCAAAATAAAATTCTAATGATTTCCTTTCATTGCCCTATTGAAAGTTTTGTATGTTTCCTGCTCCTGTATCAGCAGTGATTTCATCGCTTTTTGTAAGTGTCTGGTACCAGCTTGTTGAGTGACAAAATTCATTGTGCCCAGCATTATTTCAGGGCACTTGTGAATCCAGTAAACAACTCACTTATTCACACCTATACAGTGTTTGTTTAGCTATTTAAAAATGACACAGACTATAAGGTATTGTTGGAGACTAGGATTTGGATTTCCTATATATTAGCAGTCTTTAACTTCATCAGTTGGAGTGTTCATGACCTACAAACCATCATTTGCTACCCTTCTCCATGCATTAGTATCAATGACAATTATTATAACAACCATCCATTCTGAAGGAAGTATACTGTTCTTTGGAGCTTCTTGTGGCCTATTTTCTAGATGCAACTTACCTTATTTCATAGTTGCATATTCTAGAAAAATAATTATCCTTGAAGGAAAAGGTCCAGATAGAGACATTTTCTCATTACTATTGCAAGGAAATACCACCTGTTACATATCTCTGCCACACACAGTCATATGTGTCATACAAAGAGACAGGCTGCCATGAGAAAAACAAGTGCACCTTCTCCTTGTCAGTGGCTGCAAGAAACCTCTTCTGTGTAATAGCAGCAAACACTTTAATCCTTTCACCTTCAGTTACTCCCTAGCCTCCATACACACCAAATAGCAGAATATATAGGCACTGTTGATAAAATTGTGAAAACAAGGTATTCTGATTAAACTAATACTGAGTAGCATAACTTCAAAAATTCCCCAAACAATATAATAGGGTATATGAAAAAGATTCCTCTTGATTTTGATGATTTTCTGTAATTGTATTACTTACGGCAAATCTTCCATTCTGGAGGCCTCATGCCTTGGGTCCAGCAGATCATAACCACATTCATTGTAGATTTCTAAGTAGGAAATATGAGTTGTATATACTTTACTGCTATCCTGGATAAGAAAAGAAAAAAAAAAAATAGTGCTATAAACAGAAGTCAGAGGTAGATTAGAAGACAAATTTATTTCTATGGCTTCTAGGTAATTTTCTCACATTGTCTCTTTTCCTGGCTATGGTGCACATTTTCAATTTGTGATGCTTTCAGATTTATGTGTCACCATATGCATAAGGACTCAAAAAGAAGAAAGGAATAAAAAATACAAAAAACCCCAATCAAAACAGAGACAGACACACACACAAAACTCACTAAAACAAAAATCCCCCACAAAACCTCACCATGACCAAGAGTTTAGTCTGGGATTTTTAATTGATTCTGTATACTTTAAAAAGTCTGTATATATTTAGAACATGGGAACTGCTTACAGAACTAAGCAACGCGACTTTTTTCACTTCTGCACTATAAAAACAATGTTATTATAAAAAGCTAAACGCTCATATTATGGATAGAAAGACTATGCTTAAAGAAAAAAAAACCAAAAAGAAAGTAAAAAAAGCAACAAAAATAAGATTTACTTAATTTATAAACACCAGTGACATACTGTTTTTCACTCTCTTCATCATAACATTAGAACACGTTATATGATGTCAGCTGTTCTCTGCAATCACAATTCTTTTGGTAAATTACATTGCCAAAAAGTAATTTAACACAACTGAGTTCTGCAGACAGAATTTTCCCCTGCCCCAAAGCCAAATCCAAACAACATAAACCTCAAAATAGTGGGTTATGATTTCCAAAATTAAAGAAAAAAAAAATCAGTCACTTCTTTGCAGCAGACAAAGCCACTGTGAAAGCACTCATAACACAGTAGAAATTTAATAATTCAATCCATCACTTTTTTTTTTTTTCAAAATAGTTTGAGATATAACTTGTCACTTTCATTTAACAATAATTTATCTTTTTTTAAAATTTGTTTTGACAGTTCAGTATTTTAAGGGACGTAATTCAAAAGATACACTACAAATGGATGGAAAAAATGTAGTAAGGAATAGCTCAAACAGGATGCTGTGGAAATAAGAGAATTTTTAAATTAAAAGGAGATGTTATTAAAAACAAAGGGTTTGATTTGTTTCTCATTTAGGGTAATAAGTTTTATATCTTTGGTTTTAAATTGCACTGTCTTTGTCCAAGTAAGAGCTTAACAAGTCTTGTATTTCATGTCCCTGATTTCACTTTCTCCTGTTTCATCCTACTTAGGGTTAGAAGGCAAATGATTCTTCTCCGCCTTCCAAACCACAGTTGTAGGTATAAAGAAATGAAACAGGGGAAAGATATTAAAAAAAGGCAAGAGGAAAGATAAAACACCAAAAAGAGATTCTTTAAAAGGCTCTAATAAAAAAAATTATATGAAACAATGATTTGGAAGCAGGAAAATTGAGATGCTTATAAGCATAACTACATACAGCTTTTGATCTAAAACCCAGCCTGAAGAGAGGAATATTGGTATTTCTGTGCTGAGAAGGTGACAAACATATTATTCATCCTATTTTGTTTTTATTACATAATTAAAATTAGAAAATAATGTTGATGTGTTGACACTGTTGCTGGCAATTACACGATCACTTCCACAACACTGTTCACTTTCCACAACAAAAGTCCTTCATGGAGGTTGTGTGAGTGCAGCAGAAGGTCTAAGATAACATGATGTGGGGCTTTTATCATTCCCACAATGGCAAGCTTTTGTGCACCTGCCATATGCTGTGTACATTTACCTGCCAAAGCCATACTTCTAAAGAGCCAAAGTAATTACTTACTGTTGTTAATCCTTACTAAAACAAGGCATATTAATGTGACTGAGACATACACCCTTATGCAAACAGACTGGTACTCTCCAGTACGTGACTGAGAGAGTATAAATGCACAGTGGAATGATTTATGTTAATGTAAAATAATATTTAAATTGGCTTAATTAAATAACTTTGATAAAATGTGAAGATTAATGAGTCATAGGTGTGCTGGAGTAAATGAAGAGACAAAACATAAATTACACAAGACTCTTCCTCTCTTCACTTTTGCTGCCTGTAATTATAAAAGCACTGGAATAACTGACTGTGTTCACTCATGTAAGTATTTCAAACACTAAAAGAAAATTAAATTTCTCACAAATATAGTAAACATAACAAACAATCAGTGTGCTAACTCTGGCACATCCTTTTGCTTACTGAGTCATTTCAGTGTATGGAAAGTAAAAATGAAATGCAATGCATGCAATACAAAACCAGAGTGGAGCTGATATAAGTGTTAGACAAGAACCACTTGTGTGATCTGAAGGTATGCTGCACCAACTAAAAATAGCCTGGGTTTTAAAACTACAAAAGCCTCCACAAGCTGGTTTAGACTTTTTTTCAGACTTTTGCAATAAACCAGGTAGCCAAAACAACTACAAATATATTCTTGCCCACAGTAAGTACCATGTCAAGTTAGATAGATATACATAATAGTTTAACCACTAACTCTATTACAAAAACAACCTTTAACAATAGTTAAATATTTGAAACCAGACATTTAAAAAAACCAGAAAAATAATGTTTCATACCTTCTGCAATTGATCAAAAATATAAGATAAAGTCCTAGGAATGATGCCTCGATCACTGTAACGTTCAGCTCCTCCTGTGATGGTAAAAGTTTTGCCACTGCCTGTCTGACCATATGCAAAGATAGTACCATTGTATCCAGCCAAAACACTATACAATTAAGAAAAGGAAGATAATTAATATTTAAGGCAGAACATATTGTCCATTATCAACTTTGTATAGATACAAAATAAAATTAAGAGTAACTCCTAATTACATAGCAACTGTCTCATTAAAGACTGTACATATCAGGAATTGTGCCATTCATACACTAGAAGAATCAAGAAATATTTCACATAGGACTTCATTAAATGCAAACAGAGAAAACTATATTGTGGTTAGAAACTCACATAAGGATACTGTTTTACTAGGGTACAGTTTTTATACTGAGAACACAACTATACTAAACTATCAGGTTATGCTTGGATAAGGGTATGCAGGAGAACCTGTGCTTAAATCAATGTAATAAAATCTTCATTTACTATGAAAACATACAAACCCACATAGATAACAGCAAACTTTTCTGTTATAATTATGATTGTACAAGAAGCTTTAATGGAACAGACAAAATAGCTATTAATGGCATAGTATGAAATGGCATTCAGACTCATCATCTTTTTAGCACCTTTTACTTTTGTTTGAAGAAGTGCCTAATAAGAGTCCAGTTCAAATATCTTTTTTAAATTCACCACACTGCCACCATTGACTTCCATCTGATTTCCACTGAACAGTAGACCAACTTAATAATCTTAAATTTCAGATTGGATTTACTATGCTTAAGCACCTACCAATTTTGTTCAACTAATTGAAAAGCAAAAATTATCTCGTGCATTTTGTTTAAAGAAAAAATGATAAAGAAGCTAAGATTCTAATAAATAAAAAGAGGGAAACAACCCTTGCATAAGAGGAAAAGAAACATGTATATAGATAGCTGCTGGTCTGGCGCCACAAGAGATGCAATGATTCTCCAGCTTATTAAAGTTTATTTAAAGGCCTGAGTAGTTGCCAAATTGCATATTTTAATCCATTACAGTAGGATGACAAAGACAAAAACAGAAACATTGAAATATGTTGAAAGGAGGAACAGTGAACATCTGCTCCCAAAATGGGCAAGGACGGAATATATACAGATATTAGATTCCAGATGTTAAAAATCAAAACAATTTTTATGATAAAACACCTCATTCATCTATCTTAGGAATTTCTAGTGCCCACTGTCACAATATCTGAATGCTGATGACAGTAATGAGTTGTCAGAATGTAGGGGGTATCAACAGAAGTTCAGACATGGCAGATTCAAACCTGGCAAGGGGAAATGATTCTTCAAGGAAATTGTAATTAAGCTGTGAAACTCTTTGCCGCGCCATGTTTTGGACATTAAAATGTCACAGAGGCTTCAGCAGAGTTTAGACTAAATCACCAAATAATTTTTTTTCATGGCTACTATTGACAGAGAAATCAGAAAGTCCCTTAACTACAAATAACTAAAAACTAAGAGGATACATAGGGGAGGCAGCCCTACATGCTTACTCTGTTTACTGCTTTTCTCTGAGCATCTCTGTTAGTCCCTGGGAGAGACCACATAGTGCTCCAGATGGAACCTTGGTCTGACAGCACAGTTGCTCTTCAGCTTGTACAGAAAACCTGTCTGGCTCTTCAGAGATAGCAACTGGGGTTGTTAAATTTTCTTACTCCTTCTCCTCTTTAAAGGTGTGCCTTGCAACCTGTTAAAAACTAGTCAATGCGTGGCTGCAAACTATTAACTCAACATGCCTATACTCCAGAAAAAACTGTTGATTAGAATCACCTCACATGTAAACACAGGATAAAATGTCACATACCATATGCTGTCAAAACAGCTGCAAAAGTCAGTGAGTTTTCTTTCTGCTATTTGATTAATATATATTTTTATATTTTTATATTTTCTGCAGTGCATCAGCAGAGCCCTGAAAAGTTCCAGAAAACCGTGGCAACTCATACCCATGTCAATAATGCATTCTTCTAATCCAATGCAATTATATGTTATCTTAATATTGCATTGCATAGATTATTTTGATTCCACAGTTATGTTCTTTAAATTCTGAGCAAAAAGTCAACCTTATTTTCTAAATTTATGTATGAGCATGTGTGTGTGTGTGTATAATTATATATACACACACAAATAATTGTATCCTGCATGCACTTCTTTCATTCAGAGTGTATTATAGCTACCACCAAGTCAATTTAAGGACAGCCTGCTTGAGGTACGAAGGAAGCCTGTGAGGAAAGACTACAAATAATACCAGTGAAACTGCTGGCAAAGCCTTCTAAGAGTAACATGCAACTCCATGAGGAGAGGATGGAGAAAAAATTTCGTTTCTAAGTATGAGAAGCAAAACACTTTTATAAGAGACAAAGGACTAGGAGTTCAGGCATGGCTACAAAGCTCATTGGCTCAGAATCAAGCTGTACACTATGATCTTGCCTCCTGAAAAAGAGTAGGGAGGAAGAAGCAGTGAAAATGAAAAGCCTCCACTGCATCAGCTTGTGGAGAAAGAATTAAACTTATGAACTACACAGAAGTTAATGCTTTGTGCATACACATGTATTTATGAAAGAACACATTTCAAAATTGGAGATGTGTAACTACCATTCTAAGTATAATATTCTGAATATTAGTCAATGTAAATTTTGAAGGTCTGTATGTAATAACATGGATTAAGTCATAGAAATCCATGCCTGATGTGCCTAATTCACATTTATTTTAAGTAACTTCATTTGGAATCAGCTGTATTCATTTGGAATACAGCTGGTTTAGCAATGAGCCTTAAGGACAGCTTATCACAATAGGAAATACTTGCTGGAAATACACTTTGTGCTTTTCCACTTCTAAATACTTCAAGGCAAAAAAACCCCAACCAAAACTCCATCAATCTAATTTTAGTTCATTGTCCCAAGGAGTTTAACATTGAATGGGTAACATATGTAGATGGATCAATACCGAATCAATCAATAAATCAATACCTATTTACTAAATGCTCAGAAAGTTTAAGATTTTTACATAGTATTTTCAACCCAAGATGCACAATTCCTTTAGGAAAATAAAAAGCTCAAAAACTTTCATAAATCATTAGCGACTCATAAAATGCTGTTTAAGAAAACATCAAACAATACTACATAATTACCCTTGGCAAAATGATGGGTCCCTCAGATGCGAGAAGTCAGTATAGTGAGCAGAAAATATTTGTCCTTTTCATCCTAAAATATAACTACAGCAGGTACCAAAAAAGTTGGCAACACCCATTATGAAAAGACTAGAGAAGAGCATATTCTCCAAATAGCATCTACAAAAGGGATCCTCAAGGATTTTCATTTGCAAATTAAACTGCTCCCAAGAGTAGTGGAAGTGATTCTTTGCTGAGAAAGGTTGGTAGAGAATTAGCAGCTCTTTTCTGCCTTTTCAGCAAAACCTACTTTCCAAGATGTCAGTTCCCACAGACAAAGCCTGCATCTTTCCTCTTCAGAGTCTCTGAACAAAAGTCACAAATTTTTATTAAACTCAGTAGTATTTGAAACTATACAGGTTCACATGGATAGTGATAGTAATCATGTGAAGACTTAAAACTATGTGTAAATTAAAATCATACACATGACCTCTTCGTGCTATCAGAATATCAAGAATTTTACGTATTTTTTTCTTGGAAAGATGAATTTTGGCATGGTTAAGGAGATATTTTGTTGAATAAGTAGTCTCTACTACTTCAAACAAAATACATCAAAGACCCACAATCCAAGGGGAGGCTTTGCAGAAAAGATCTTTCATGCACTTATACAACATTGTATAGCACCCTGTTCAGATGTTCATAGAAGCCTTCCAGACAGATTAGCTGAAATACTGTTGGAGAAATCTATCTCTAGCATATTTTACCAAAGGTATGATTGCAAGAGTTACTGGAGGATCTTGTGTTTTTATCAACACCAAGCTAGACCTAAAAACACGTACTACAGAGAAAAATAACTTTAAAATACAATCACTAAAATCTTCTATAAATTTGTATTCTTGCTTCATTCCATTACAGAATTCAGAGGGATAATTTTCATTACTCACTAAAACATGCAGGCATATATTTGTAGGACTTTGTGATAGACTTAGTTTCTATAAGAAGAAAATAATATATATTAAAAAGTCAGTTTCTAACAGTTTCTAGATTTGGCTTTGCTTGTACTGCTTATAACCACATAGTCCATATTTCTATCTAGAAAATATGGACCACCTTAAACTTGTCAAAGAAAATTTAATTTCCCACGTGCATGAGCAGTAAGTCTGACTTGTTGAAGTTCATACCTGTGATGCATTGAATGGGGACAAATCTCATTGGCCTGAATTTCTGCATATAAGGAAATCTCAAAGAAACCTGGGCAAGACTTCAAATTCAATGCAAGATTTCCACAAAAAAACATGACATTTCAGGGAAAACACAGACATGCAATAGGTCTGCAAAAAGTTTTCATTTCCATTCAATCATTTCAATCTCATTTAATATACTGAGCTTTCTTCATGGCTTATTAATGTATGGAAGATCTGTTTCATGACTGACAAGAAAGGCCCCAAAAGTCAAAAGCTGCAAATTCAAAGAGCAGAACAAAACAAATTAGATATTAAAATTTTAGATTTAACTCATGATACCAGAACCAGGATTTCTAGATTTTGTAAGATAAATGATAATTATGTCAACACTTGCCAAATATAACTTTTTTAATTGAATATTCATTTTTATGTTTCAGTGAAAATACATGTGGTCATATGAAGACTCAAATACTGCAAAACCGAATATAAGAATGAAAAATAATGTTTGCTTGGTATATTGGAAATGTAAACACATACATCTATGTAACCACATCTACACACATTTCCTGTATGTTGAGGTGGATGGGATGACAAATGTTAGTCTTGTCTTTTGATCACATAAGAAAAGTCAATTTAAAGCAAAATATTGATGAAGAAATGTCATGATTATCTGCCAAGTATGATGAGTTCATGAAGAAGCATTTATGCAATAAGGAAGTCCCTTCAGCAAAGTTAATATCATCGAATAACACAAAACTGTGCAAAAAGATTTTGTTTGGTGGAGATCAGAATAAGACAGTGCATGGGAAAAAGCAAATAACACATAAATTGCAGGCAAGCAACTCCCAAAGTATGAATAATTATTGTTTATTAAATTCCTAAATCTTCTTTATCCTTTTATTCGGCATTATAATTTATCATCAAATTATATGTCCTGTTGAAGATGATTATAATTTAGAAAAGGATTAAACCTGTTCTTACATTTTACCCAAATAACTGAATGATTCTTTTCTGATCAAGCACTGAAAACTTAACTGCTGGATTTTAGGAACACAACAGCTTGTGCTTCACCTTACAGAGCTAAAAGCAACAAGTTTAAACAAAAAGAAAGCATTGAACACACCCTCTATGTTGCTTAGAATTTAAATCTCACCTTTTCCAAGCAAAAGTTGGTTTGTGCACACAGCTGACTAAGGAGATTGACTTGATACCACTGCTAAATAAAGCTAATCATATATTATGGATGGCAGCAATGTGATGGGATAAATCAAAACTGTTCAAGTTTTACCTCCAGCTATGATAGACTATCAAAAAACCTCCTCCAACAAGAGGGTTTGAGATAGGAATTGCAATACTTTTAGTATTTTTTCTAAGCAGAATACTAAGGGATATTTCCCCTCCACTAAGAAAGAATTCTCTACCTGGAAAGTATTAAGTAAGACCATGATCCATATCTTACTCAGTTCAATGACCACTTTGACACTATGTCACTGAGTTTTAGGGGGCAAATTTGATTACAGCAGATTTTTTTGCTGCTGTAAATGCTTGAAAAGACTACAGGATTGTAGTGTACATGCTTATCTGCATGCATCGAAAGTACAACTAATACCTTAGAAACTCCCAACATACATTCTACAAATATTTTTTCCAATTAACATGGAATATTCTTAATTTTAATACTTCTCTAGTTTTGAAAAAGAGACATATAATAGAAAAACAAAGTAAACTTGCGGGAGACTCCTGGTATTTGCAAGATTCCTCAGTTTCATCTTCTCCAACATAAACTGAAGTAAATGTTCTTTATATATTCCACTTGCAGTAAAACCTTAATACCACTTAATAACCCAAGTTCTGTTACATAAAATTTATGTAATGATGGTTGCTCAAGAAAATCAATTTTGGCTTTATGAAAAATTAGTTATGACATGCATTCTATTCTGCACTTTGGACTTTGAGAAACTATAAATTATCAAGCAAAGTACAATTTTATACATGAATGTAAAGGAGAGGAATACCATGTGGCTTTTTTCCCCTCAAATTTTTTTACTCACTTATCAAGTAACTTGCAAGTTCTAACTTACTTGTAATTAGTGGTGATTTAAAAACACACATAGTGAGATATGAACTTAAAATCTGAAAATTCAGTTCAGACCCCTGTTTAAATGAATGCTGTCACAGAGTTATGTACTGGCATTTCCAGTCACTCCACTGCCTTGTCTCATTCCTCAAAGATGTCTAATTCCTAAATATAGTGTGATACAGAAGCATAACTCATGGAAGCAATTCCACTTATATTGATAGATATGTTATGTTTACAACTGCCTAACATTCCTCAAGTGAGAAATTCCTCAAGTGAGAGCTAGACAATTTATGGGTAGTTACTATAGTCTAAAATATCATTCAGTACTTTGTCCTTGAGTATCTGAGACAATATAAATAGTGGTAAAAGCCCAGTGACAGTAGACAGAGGTTGAAAGCAGACTGAGGTTGTTTTATTGTGGTTGGGTTTTCTGACTACATTTTGTTTTAATTTCCAGTGAAGATCATTTGTTCTATTTAAAGCTTATGGACACAGAACTTTTCGTTTTTTTCTGTGCTCATTGTTAATGAGATTTTAGGGAGGCTTTTGCCTAAGCATAACCAAGAACTCTGCTTCCTTTGTTGCTGCACCATTTTTGCTGAATTGAACAGAACAGCTACCTTCAAAATTTGAAAAAGAAAAAAAAAAGAAGAAAAAAATAAGAAAAAGAAAAGAAAAGCTCTCCTCCTTGAGTTCTGTTCCCAGTTTGGGGCTCTCCAATAGATGAAAAGTGCTCTAAAGAAACTGGAGTCAGACTGATAGAACCAATTGAGTTCAGGCTGTGGCACATCCCGCACAAGAAGCCGAGTGAACTGTTTCCTATCAACACAGGGAAGAGAAAGCCTGACATGTACCTAATTACCACCTTCTGCAATGGATCACTAGAGATGGACTCAAACTCCTCCTAGAGGTTTACACTGGTAGAACACAAAGCAGTTGTTCACATGTTGCAGGAGAAGAAAATTCAAGTGAGCATAAGGAAAACACTCTTCACAGTGAGAGTAGTTAAGCTTTGGAACAGGTTCCTAGATGGACTGTGGGATTGCCATCTTTGGACATTTTTGAAGCTCTATTGGACAAGGGCCTGAGAAATGTCATCTAGAAGCCAGACCTGCTTTCCTCAAAAGATTGGTCCAGATGATCTACAGAGACCCCTTCTTACCTAACTATTCTAATAGGTTCAAAAAGTTCAAAGTGAAAGTTTTGTACAAAGTTTAGAGTATGAATAAAAAAACAATGAAAACCCCTCATCAAGGGTTTTTTTAATTAGGTGTTTTTAAGTAGATAAGAAAAAATCCTGAGAACAAGAAATAATTTTCATCTTAAAAACTTATTTACTTTAATTTTGTTTATTTTGCCTTCATATTAGTATTTTTACCTGAGTTCTGCTGTCTTAATTTTAAATTACTAGTAACAAAGGTATATAATCAAAACAGATATTCAATAACTATAAAATACCGGACTAATGAAAAAAGCAGACACGAGTATCTTTGATATTTGGATACTATTGGTCCTCTATCTCAGTTCTTGCTGACCTGAAAGTTTTCATCAGTGGCCCTCCTTCCTTCCTTCTATCTCAAGAAACCTCAATTCATTGATATTTAAAAAAAAAATTAACACAGTCCTAAAAAAATTAACCCTCCTCGCCCCTTCCCCCACTTCACTCCCCTTCCAGATTATATTGAAGATAAAAAGAAGAACTTAATTTCAATGTTCTTGAAAATAAGTTTTCAGGAGAATTTGTCTTCACAGAGACTCGGCTCTCAGATGTCTTCTAACACTTGGAGGTCAGACTATAATTTCTTTTAATTAAAATAAACAAAGTATCTCAGTATGACTTCTTTTCTTTATGTCTTCACCAGATTTGTGGAACAAATCCAAATTGGTAATGCCTCATCTTTAAAAAAGAAAACTGATTTCCAAATGTGCATATAGCTGTTTCTGATAAATTAGTGCAGGCAAGTTTCCTTAGAAATTTCAGAAGTTTTCCTACAGAAAAAGAATTAATATATTTTCTTGTTTTGACTAAGATCTCTAAATACATTTATAATCTCATCATAAACACCATAACAGATAAGCGACACAAAGTAATTCTGAACCAAAGATCTCAAACTGTAGCTTAAATTAAGCAACCTTCTTGAACAATTCTAAATTGCACAATTTAAATCAAAACAGCAACTAATAGTCATTTGAGAAGAAACATCAATGACACTTCTCACTTTTTATTGCCTCATAATTGTACTCACTTTGAGAAAGAACAGCATTACTAATTTCTCAATTGAGGGGAAAGTTTAGGCTACATTTCTTTCAAGATGACATCCAAAACAATGTATTCTTTTGCTCTATATAGATTCTACAGGTCGTTGTGTTGCAGATGAGCCAAACCACTCCTTCCAACACTTTGTGACAAATATATCCAGGTAGAAAATGAATAATTCTTAATAAAAATATTTTTACTACATTTTCTGTAGGAATACACAGCAGAAAAAAAAGCCCCACAAAACCATTTGCAAGTAAACTGAAGTGGTCTATATGTTAAGGATGCTAATTCTTAGGATAAATATAGCGCATAGAAGAAGCCAGCACCTGCAGCAATGGGAGCATTATCCCCCAAGGCCATCAGATTTTTCACAAGATCACAGGTGATTGCCATTAGCTTTATAAATAACTGAGCTATTTCTTATTTGCATGAGACAACTGAAGAGAATATATTTTCAAATGTTTTTCTTTAACAAATCGAGAAATCTAATACCAAAACTTGGCCATATGAGAACTGAAAACTTAGCTAATTCAAGATAATTAATATTTTCTACCTAATTTCTGATTGTGTACATAATCATAATACTAATATTTGAAACAATTTGAGAGCAGCCTTGTATATTTGTGAGGCTAAAGGAATGCTTAATCATTAGCAAACTTTTAAAGTAGGGTGCTATTTTATTATGTTATTGATAGAGTAACAGAATTAGTGCAGCTTCATAAACATCAAGCTGACTCTGCATAAAATAACATTATTAAGAATATATATTTAAAATTAGAAGGAAAAGAAACAATGTAAGAGATGACTCTTGGATAGAAAAAAAGTAATAAAGTTCAAGCAAATCATATGCTTATAATGGTTTGCAGAGGCTGGCACTTTTGACTGAAGAAGCAAATTAAAAAACCTAATGTCTGGTGCCTCTGAAACCACAGGAAAAATGACAATGTAACTGGACTTAGAGAAAGAGAAGCAGTGGCCCAACATCAAAGAAAACACACTTAAAAAGGAAAAAAAAAAAAAAAAAAGGAAAGAGAAAAGAAAGTTGCATTCAATTTCCATCCATCCAAGAACAAACTAGAAAGATTTTAGAATCCTGAGCATTGCCTTTATGGTTTTAGTTTAAAAAATGCCCAAGATTTTATTTTTTTCCTGAGCATTCAAGTCTCTAACTGAATTTTCTGAGGACTGTAAGAATGCATGACAAAGAACCTCAAAATGTTACTAAACTATTTCATTGATATTGTCCTGCTATTTTCTTTTCCCTGGCAATACACACATCAAAACTGTTCCCTTAGTAAAGGGACTCCAACAACAGAAATGTGTGTACTTGCAACAACATTTTCATGCAAGAGAATATTGACTGTGAAAGAAACAAATAATGAAGGACATTTTGCTGTGATAAACTGTGGTCTTTAAGAGAAACAGGGCAATTCTTATTGTCCCATGATGGAAAGGAAAATGGTATCATTAACTACAGAGTGAAATAAATTTCAGGCCCAGTTCAGGACTCCATTAGCCAAGGAACCTCATGACTCTGAAGATATTTTGAAATACATACTTTTATCTAAAAAGAGGTAAAAATTAAAGCAGTAGATAAAAACATGAACATACTTCAGTTATTGTCTTTTATAAAAACACAAGTAAAATTATCAGTAACAACACAAACACAATTTAGAAGTTTTACCACATTATAACGCTCAGAGGCAAAAATCTTGATTTCATTAAGAATGGTTTTATAAGTCAATTTTAGCATTAAATACTCAGCTATTTGGAGATAATTGCCTGCCTAAATACCATTGATTTTAGTAGCATTTGAGTACTTTCAAGTACTTAAAAATATCTAAACCCTGAAACCAAAGTCTACATAATGGAGAAAATGAATATATAAAACAACTCTTTTATCAGCTAACACTGAAATAAAGGAGAAGAATACCCCTTCCTATTTATTAGAGGACTGTATAGATGAACTGTTCAACTGGAGAACATTTCAATATTCTAGCAAAATACTGCAAATGGAAAAAAAGTTTCTTACTAGTTAAGTCCATAGGATGTAACAGTGAGAGTTTTAACTCCTCTCTTTCCAAACACATTCAAATTAGATAAAGACTTTTTTATTGCAGTCAACATTAACTCAGAAATATTTAAAATTAAGCATATGAGTTAATGTGATGCTATATGTGATAATGTCAGATAAGCAAAGAAATATCTTTTGGATGAGAAAATAGCAAGCGTTACTTTAAAGTCTTAAGCTTAAAAATAAGCTTATTCTAATAAATTTTCAAATTCACTGGTTCTTCATTTTCACTGTGAATTAGCTTTCTTCTTTATGTGGGACTTTAGAGAACAAATCAGGAGGGGTGGGGAGAAAGAAAATGAAATTATAAAGAGATAGATATATTTTTCTTCCATTTAACAGCTTGAGAAAGGCTCAGTGTCCAGCTGAAGATATTTGTCTTCCTCCAGTGCTAAACACAGGACTGTGCAATAGATTGAGAAATAACTGGCAGAATCGTGGCTTAAACCAACAGATGAGTCAGACAATGAATGAGAAAGAAGTTAGCACTTGAAGTAATACTTCCCAACTCACTACAAGTCTGGATTTTGAGCAGTAAGTTTGATAAATAGGCAAACGTTATGCAGAAATTCTGCTTCCTCCAGCATGGAATTTTCCCCCACATTAAAACCACTACAAACTTCAGCAATACAGATAGTAAACTGAGAAAAGAGAATGGCATTAAATCTATTTTCCATTGGAAAATCCGTCTGTTTCAGAGTGGCTTTCAATCCACACAATGAATACAGAAGTCTTAACCAGTCTTAAACATTTGCCTTTGAAAACTGTCAGATATGAGCATTGTTTGATTATGAAAATGGAAGAGGGAAAAAAAAAACGGTGCCAAAAACACTGCCTTGCATGTTAAAACAAAAGAAATAAGGACAAGATTTAGGAATATCTCCACAAACATTAATGAGAGTCCCTAGCTTAAAGAAAATAATATGAGGGGATAAAATTTTCATTAGGTTTGCCTCTACATGAAACTATAAGGAAAATACTATTCTAAGGCAATGAAGTCAGCTTGTATTACAGACAAAAAAAAAAAGAATTTGGCATGGATTTCTATTGCTACATAACAAAAGAGGCAACAGTAGCATTACTATTTTAAGAGTCAAAAATGGAACCTTAGTATGCAAAAAAAACTCAGGACGCTGTATATCTCCTGGATTCAGACATGTCAGTATTTAGTAAATTAGAACATCAATCCACTTTTACAACAACGAGACAAAGGCATGACAGCTCTCCTTCAAGTAATACAACAAAAGCAGAAATAGCTTTTCCCTGGTTACTTGCAAGATCAACAACGTACCATTCTGCTACTGGTTTGGCAATGCTGTCAAAAATCACATCTTGTTTTGCCTCTTGATTAAAAATTTTCTGAAATCTGAAAATATGAAGCAAATAATAATTGCTCAGAATGTTAAAACAGTACTTGATTCATACATTTTTGTTTGTATTTGTAATTGTCAATGTTTACATCATTAGGCTTACATAACTTAGTACAATGTTTTCCCTGTAGCCTTAACCACAGCTTGCTGTTGTGCTATTGTACATAAATAAGCTGTACACAGAGCTGCTTTGACAAGATCTGTACAATAAAATCCTCTGATAAAATGATGTGGCTTAGAAAAAAAGAAACCGTATTTTAAATCTATCAAGAGAATTAGTGTTTGTAACTGGCACCACAGTGAATCCTGGATAAATAGATTACACTATAACCAAATACAGCATCTCACCAGCACAGCCATGCTCACATTTTTTCAGGCCATTTCCTTCATTCTGCTGCACAATTACTATAGGTCACAATGAGATATTTAATTAAATATGTTTTGTCACTTTCTATATATAATATCTGCAGTTATTTTACAGAATCAGAATTCTTGAGGTTGGAAGGGACCATTTATTCCAGTCCTCCTGCTGCCTCTGCATTATTTTCTGCTCATATGGATGGACTGTTCTTGGACTTGGAGAAGGTGATCATTCTCCTTCAACATCAGCCAGTTTCCTGGTCATCTCTCCAGGAATGTGTCTCGGAGAATTCTTTCAAGCAGATCCATGAACAAGCCAGTTTGCATTTATGAAGTTCAGGGTTGTGGTCCTGCTTTTCGCCTTACTCCCTTCTCTCAGTATCCTGAATTTCATTATCTCACAGCCACTGCAGTCAAAACTGCCTCCAGGCTTGATATCCCTCAACAGTTCATCCATTTTTGCAAATATCTTGATTGGCTTAACTGTATGTTAGGAAGTTGTCATCCACATGTTCCAGCAGCCCCCTGGTGCTGCTGGTGCCCTACTGTGTTGTCCCCCTGTTAGGAACTCTATTCTCACACAGAAATTCCCAGGGTGTGTAGAAAGGCACAGTGCTGACCCATGCAGTGGGTACAGAATCACAGACAAATGCAATACACAAAAGATAAAAGCATTAATTCTATCCTGATAATTAGTCAAGTAACTCAAACAATTATTCTTGCATTGTCTTAAGGATAATAAGGCATAGGGTTTCTCAAAATGCATCTCTACAGAGTTTTCAATAAATTAAAAAGTCAGACAAAAATATCAGCATTCATTAAGCCAGGCTTGGGCATCTACAGCCTAAGGTAGTGCTGTGTATGAATCTATTTGGAGAGGGCAGCTCCTCTCTTTCTAAGCGGGTTACCTTAGCTGATGTAAAACTACATTATTATGAGCTGCAGTTGTTTATGTGGAGCTCTTTTTTTTAATAGCATAGAGAAACAAATTACTTGTTGTTTACAATAAAAAGTAAAGCATATCCAAATTGGAAAAAGTCAGTCTTGACCTCATCATTAGAAGTGATTATAGATATAGCATTATTCGTCATAAAAATTTTAAAGTGTTGCCTCACTTTTCCGTTGAAGTAATAAAAATGTTTGATAGTGCTGTACTGACTTTAAGTTTCTAAAAAATATTTACACTCTACAACCAAGGATTTATTTCTTTCAACAATTTCTGGTGTTCTTTACTTTGCTTTGGCTATGTCTGAAACAGTTTCTAAACAGAATGCTTTACATCAAGACTGCCTTAGCCAGCCCATGGCAACTCATTAGATCACAAGAGAACACGCAGTCCTGCATGCAAAAGCAAGGTGCAAAAACAGAAGAAATGATAAATGAATCTTTGAGAAAAGATTTAGAAATGCATAATGACTTGCAACGGACAGACAGTAGTATGACAATTTTATCCAGTGATATCAGACCCATTGTAGTGAAGAGCATATCCTGAGGTATTTCTCTTGTTAAGGGAGTTATAGAAAAATAAACCCGTCTATACCATAATCTGATTTTAAAATTAGACTTTTCCTAATTCTATATCTCTGTATCACTACACACAGCATTGCTAATCACTAAAGGCAGAAGGTACACAGACAAGGCTTCTACTCACTTGAACTTGTAGCTTTCTCGTTTATTATTGATGAAGCCATCTGCTAAGTCACGTGGCACAGTAATCTCCAGACTGGACAAAGGCTCCTCATTATCAACTGAATAACTCTAATAAGGATGGATACAAATTCACAGAATAACTTCATCAATAGCATTACCCTTAGACATAACACTTACATAAGCTTAGCACCTGCAATTGTCTGGAGACAGACTTGTTACAAATTGCACCAAGTACGAGAGCAGATCTTCCTTAACTACTGCACAACAAAACCTACACATACCAGCATTATCCTGTCACCATGTAAACACTGCAATAATATTTGAAACAAAAGCGCAGCCTCTTTGCCATAATTTGCTTACTAAACCACTTTAATATCTGCGATAGTATAAAAAACACAAAGCACGGCCCTAATGCAAACCTCTCCAAAAAATCTGGAAGAGTACACATTAGGAAAGGCTACGACTTGACAGAGGCTGCGAGGAGAAGAGCTAGTTTAAAACAAGAAGGCAATTAAGAGACCCAAATGCACGGTTCCTGAGGGACACTTCCATTATCTTTATTATCCCTTGGGAAGGCAGCTGTAGCCCGGGAGCAACACTTTCCCCTCCCTTGCTCAGAACACTGTGTTGAGCTGCGCAAACCCACTGACGCGTGCCAAGCGTTTGCCTGCGAAGTCTTTCTCTAATAGTTAGGCTGGAAGTAAGTTCCTCAGCCACTCTCCCAAAAGTTACAGCCTAAACTTCTCTACTTCGTGATTTTATGAACTTCCGAAGGCTTCGGAGCGCAAGAGCCCCTCGCAGCACACCCGCCCGCCGCCCGAGCCTCTAGCAGGGCAGGGGCCGCGCCCCGCTGCCCGGACTGAGCGGGGAACGCGGGTGGCTCTCCCCGTCCTGCCCGGTGCATTCCTAGCGCATCCCCGGGGCACAGCTCCCCGCCTACCCCCGCCGGCTGCCGCCTGCCCGGCGGCTTCACCCGCGCGTACACCCGGATCGTCTCTTTCACCATCGCCGCCGCCGCCGCCGCCGGGCCCCGGCAACGGTAACCGGGCACGGCCGGCGGGCACGCGCCGCCGCGCGGCCTCGCGGAGCGGCCCTCAGGGAGCGGGAGCGGCCCTCGCCCCCCTCAGGGAGTCCGCCAGCCCCAGGCGCCCTCCAGCCCCAGGTGCCCTCCAGCCCCAGGTGCCCGCCCGCTTGCCCAGGTGCCCGCCCGCTTGCCCAGGTGCCCGCCCGCTTGCCCAGGTGCCCGGTGGCCCAGCCTGCCATGCCGGCTCCCCAGCAGCTGTGCTCCGCAGAGGTGCGGGGATTGAGGGGCGTGCGGGCATTCCCCGCCTCAGCTCTGTGCCGCTCCTGTCTGTCCGCAGCGATGTCCCGGCTCAGCTCACCTGTGTAAGGCTCAAGGGAAGGTCTTCTGCCGCCATGCACGTGAAACACTATCAGCTCCTTAATTCTAGTATAAAAATGGTTGTGAAATTAAACCAAACAACTTCTAGTGTAAAAATAAGATGCTGTCTTGCTATGAGAAGTAAACTTAGCGATAAGAGCAGAACTCCATTCTGTGAAGCGGTTACATTATTCTGTGAAGAGTCGCACAAACAACATGATTCTATTTTGGCCTTAGTTTTGGTGGGATATAGCGACAGGGATCAGTTTACAGTGATTGCAAGCACACTAATTTAAATTAAGTGGAAAATCAGGAATGAATTGTTTACAGAGAAGGATAGAATTTTTCTAACTCAGATATGGTAAAAATATGTTGAACTTGTATTCCGAATAGGAAAAATAGTAGGGAAAAGGTTCTCCTTCTCAGCTGAGCAAATAACTATCTCAGAAAGTGTATGAGGCATAAGTTGTGAGCCTTCAGGGAATAAAATAGAAAAGGGATGATCACCATTTAAAGTCAAGTGCAAAAAGTCAAAAGGGTAAAAATGAAAACAAATGGAAAATATTACTTGGCTATTAAATAAAGAGTGAAGGAAAAACAGGACATTGGAATGGGATAATGGAATAAATAGTAATTATCTTCTTGGCATTGCTCCAAAATTATGAAAAATTTGTCTCTTGTCAGTAGGGATGGGGATGTTGAAGGTGATGTTAGAAGCAGAAATGACAACAGGTCAAAAACTGTTGCAAAACAACTGCAGCCAAGAAAGAAGCAGAACATACAGTGTTCAATGAATTTAGACTAAGAGATCAGGATTTGGGAGGGAAGCATAAATAATTTCAGTTCCAGAACTCTGAAAGAATTGTGATGTTGAATTGAAGTTTCGGGAACTGAAATGTTAGTTTGCTTGGTTTGGAATTGAAATGATGCAGGACAATATAGTATTCTGAATTTCTATTTAGAAAGCTGAAAAATTTAACAGTCAGCTGTGTTATTTAGCAGCTTAGCTGGATTGTGAATTAGTTGGGCAGCAGACATGATAATATTGCAGTTAATTGTGAGGAAAGCCTTTTCGTGTCTGCCCGTGTTCAGTAGCTGGAGTAGCTGGGGTATGGAGCTGGGTGAGTGACTGTTTATTCTGGGGCCAAGTCTGCTCTGCAAATGTTTTAGGTGCTTTTCTTCAACCTAAAGCCTGAGCTGTAAACTCTGAGCCAGTTGCAGAGTGAAGGCACACTTTTATTATGGAGTAGTCTGAATATGCTGTGGCACACAGAAGCCAGTGAGCCAGCTTAGACTCAAGCTGCTTCCAGAATAGAAGAATGGCCTTTCAAGAAAAGCCTGAAGGTGACAGCTAACTGAAAATGTGCAGGTCTAGAGATTATATCTTATGCTGAGGACATGAAAAGCTTTGGTTTGCTTTAAATTTACTGTTTGAGGTCTTTTTTCTGTATTCCCTGGTACTTGAGGAATTTTCAGCATTTACATTTACGTTAAACCTCAAAGATGTGTCAATTTTCTTCAGCTCCTGGATTTGAGGAAATGCACCACACAACACAAGCAACCTATAGATTTGAAATAATTATATGACTGAATAACTTTTAGGATCTGGCAATTGCATGTTTTAAGAAGGTCAGCCATTGCATTCTGTAGTAATAGAGCATCACAAGAATCGTGTGCCTTTACTTTTGTCAATTTCTTCCAATTAGAAAAATAATATTGGTCATAATATATACTGGACCTGGCAATTCAAGGACTCATGCTCCATTATGTCACCTAGTAACTTACTATGCTTCTAAATAAATAGACTTGAAAGTTTTATGATAGCACAGACTTTCAAGTCCTCTCTCTTTTTTTCCCAAAGTTTTACTTGTCATAGACTTTACTTATTCTTGGCAACTATCATGCCATTTGGCTGAGCTAATGGTTAGATCTTAGAACACAAATCTTTCCATAGATCAACTAGGCAGGATGAAGGGCCAAAACTCTTCCCAAGGCCTGAGTTTGTCTCATCATCCAGTTCCTGAAAATATCAATGGCAAATACGTATCTTTTACATGACCAGAAACACTTCTTAAATGACCAGAAATTAAAGTCTGAAATGTGGCCTAAATTTAGGTGTAATATCTGTTGAGTTTTTATGTGAGCGCTGCCAGAAATAGTACAAGAAAATTTGGTTTCTGTATTTGAATGGAATGTAAAAAAGTTGAGACCATGTTTTTTGATATTTCAAGCGTCATCCCAAAGCCTTGTTTCTTCTGCTTTGTGTTCAGCCTTCAAATGTTTAATGCTGTGATGTAGACAAAACTGCCTTGTTCAGCTTTTAATAGTCCAGCCCTGAGATGAGGACAGAGATGTTTTCCTCTTTTAGGCTACTGTCACAATCTGTTTCTTATGAAATGGGGCTGCATCTTCATGTATATAAGAAAAACATCTGGAAAGTACCTTAAAATGTCACTGTTCTCACATTCTTACCCAACACATTTATATGTGCCCTAAAAATGTGTGTCTTGGTAGTCTCAGTCAAACTAGAAAATCTGAAAATGTCCTCATCAGGGTTTATGAATATTCATAGTTCTATGTCTTCAATTGCTTGGCTCTTTTAGACTAAACAAAAATTCCGTGGAATGAAATGAGAAATTCAGGGATTTGTAGGACTCTGACTGCAACAGACAGCAAATCTTTTTGTTCAAGTTGGGCATTTCTTTTCTGGTTTGGGGGCCTGCAGTTGGGGGGTGAGGTGTTCATCTTTTAAATGTAAACTGGATCCTTTGTTGCAAACTAGCATGAGAAGTGTTATCAGGAGACATAAACATAATTCTATTTCATTGCAAATGCTATCTGCACAATTTTCTCTACCTCCTTCCCACATTTATCTTTAGCATAATAGTTTTTCTTACTGATTTTTATTACGAAACCTTCCAAAGTCCATTGTTGATTTGTCTCTGACTAAGGAGAGATAACATTCTAGGTGACCAAGAGTAGAAAAGTCCATAGGGTTTGGGCTTTTTTATCTGAAAACTGGTGAGAAATTTAGAATCTTATATTCAATTCTGCTCAATGAATAATTTCTTTTATAGTCATTGTATAACTAGTTTGTGCATGCTTTTTTTTTTTAAGAGGATTAAAATTCCATTACCTTCAACAAAACATTATAAAATTGAATTATTAAATACCATTGCTTTACAATAGATCTTAAATTGAAGCCAAGGATTAGAAGTTTTGTTGGGCACTATGTAAATTTAGAGGTGTACCAAATGGCTCTTGCTAAATTTAGGATGGGCAATGCTGGAAAAGAGGAAAATCAATAGAAATAATGGGTAATATTAGCAGAATAATCGAAGGCTAAGATTTTCCTATCACGCTATTACTGTAAAGGGAATTTAAGGAAAAAGAATTACGTAATTCTACAGATCTTTGCAGAGCTCTTTTGGGGAATGAAACTAGCATCACAGAAAGCAGGGAAATGTATGTTTGAAAGGGTAAAATGAAGTTGACACCATTGACAGATCATAGACAGAAACCAAGCAAGCTGGTCATGAATAAGGTGTTAGAGTATGGACAAAGACCTTAAAGACGAACAAAGTAATGTGCTAGAGACAGGAGAGTTGCTGGAGCAGGCACAGATGCTGATAGTGTAGAGTGATAACTGAAAGGATGATATCAAGCAACAACACTCAGAGTCTGTGTGTGGGATTGACTGAGAGGGGAGGGTGGAGACGCTGTCATTCATTGAGGGCAGATGTGGGGAAAATTCAGCAATGCAACGGAAGGTGATTACAGCCATGGAGTAAAATTAAATAGTAGCTCAAAAAGGTAAGGATAAAGGTTGTGATCTCAGTTTCATAATTATTTCTAAGTGAAAATAGAGGGCATGATGCAGGAAGCTGTAGTGAAAGAGTCTCTAGAATATAAAGGAGAACTCCAGCCAGTAAAAATAAAGTTCATGGTTTAGGTAATGTAAAACTGAAAAGGAGAAAGTAAAATAAAGTGTTACTTTGGAGGCAAAGGTAAACAGAGGTAGCAAACCTCTTGAGGGCTCTTTGTTCAGCCTTATTGTTTGGATGGAATAGATGGAATGTGGAGCTAGTATGAAGAAAGTGAATAGACACAGAAGAGTAATTAAGAAAAATATGGAAGGAGAATAGCTGATCTCATAAGAAGATGGATTAGGATGGGGTGACCACTACTTGAGTGAGCAAATAAGAAATATTTTTAGGGGATGATGAAGGGAGTTGTAGAAGAAAAGATGGCCATCTGTAAGGAAGCAAAAATTTGCATTATAATCTAAGTAGATTAGCATACCTAAAACTGAGGGAAATTATTTTACCCAGGTTCACGGATGTTAGGAAACTGTCATAATGAACATTATTTTATTATGCTAATATTTCCACAGGCTCACAAGTTCTTCAACTTGGATGTAATAATATGCTGCAGCCAAGTGTGCCAGACATTAGCATGTTTAGAGTTGGTACCTGCCTTTTTCTTCAAGGAAAAAATTAAGCTGTGGAATAATTAAACAATATGTCAAATTTTGCAAGCACAATCTGCAGTGAAGCCAGAGAAAATGGTTTATTAAGTAGTGAGGCACTAAATACCAAGACCAACCTTCTCACTACAGTTTTCCATGTGTTTGTGCCTTGTTGTAAACATGACAACACTGCTTTTCCCCATACAATTCTGTGAATTCCGAAATTAAATGCACTCTTGAACTGTTTGAAATCAAATAGAGTATCTCCCATGTGAGCACAGTGCAACAGTATTTTAAATCCTTATATTTCTAAATATTTTCAGGTAAAGAGGATTACTTTGGTTGTTTTGGTTTTGTGGTTTTTTTGCTTTGTTTTTTTGATTTTTTTTGTTTTTTTTAATATTCAGTTTTTAGTTTAAAATAAGTAAACTACTATTGCTTATTCAACTAGTATTGCAAATTCAGCCTGGTCTAGTAGAATATGTCCCTGCCCAGGGCAGGGAGGTTGGAACTAGATGATCTTTAAAGTCCTTGCCAACCCAACTGTTCTGTGATTCTATGTCTCAAATGTCAGATACTTTTAAGGCTGCGTAATTTTGTCACGTGTTGATGTTGTGCATCTGCAGTTGAGAAATCTCATAAATGGGCAAGGGTTGGTATCCAGGGACTGCAGACATCAGTTATTTGCCAATGTGAAGAGGCAGACTTCTTGTCTGAGTAACTGTATTAAAATACAAAATGTTCATTTACCCAGTGTTGATCTTCTGTCTCTAGCTTGGCCATGGATTGTGTACATGTCGTTGTTTAGACTTCCCTGGAATCTTTCACTTAAGAATCCCCAAGATTATAATGAACTAGTGAGCTGCAATTCTCTTGCATTTGGAATTAAATCCTCATCAAATTAAAGCTGTGTCTCTAATATTACAAGCACAAATGACCATATGCATGTTACCTGTTTCTCACATATGGCTAAAGACAACAGAGTAAACCAGCCAAAGGTGAAAACAGAATAAATTCCTTTTCCTAGGTTAGTAACTGTACTCCACTTTATGTCCATTATTTCTTCTCCATACTTAAGTCTTATTGTAAACACTGTCAAAAGTTTTAATCTTTCATAGTTTGTTTACAAACTATGGTGGTGAGTTATAAATTCACATATTTAAATTCCATGTACTTAGGATCCTCAATTCAGAAAGCAACTTCCTATAGGTCTTGATGGTAATTTGACAGACAAATATATGCCAGCACTGATTTTTTAGATTATGTCATTATTAAACTAATAGCATATCTTTTACTGGAGAACTGTTGACAAAATCAGGACCTGTTCTTCTCAAGTTTGCATTATTCTGTGACTCATGAGAGAGGTCAGTGGTTTGCACACACTCCAGACAGATTTATCCAGAGGTAATAAACATGAAGTACTAGATAGGATATTTGGAAACATAGGTATATGAGATTGTTGACATGAATAAAGAATTTTGGGCAGTAAATAAATTAATTTCTGAGACTCTCTTCAGAACATATTTTTTCTTGCAAATGACTAGCACATAGACACTTTTAAAACAACAGATAACATTTTTAGCAGTTATTGTCTGCGAAAAGGCCATGATTTTTTAGACTAAAAAAACCCAACTTTGCGTTGTATAAATCTAGTAAGGTATGTAAGGACTCCATTACATTTTCAGAGGTCAGTCCTAATCCACTGAAATTCATGAACAAGAAATCCTACCTGAAAAACAAAGGGAACAACCCCAAATCTCTGTCTATTACCAATATTCAGATAAATATTATCTTCTTCACTAATGAAAAGATATCCAGATAGATGGAGTAGCAATGACCTTTCTTAAACTGGATAATCCAAAAGTCTTCCTTGAGATGCAACTGTCCTCCTGGGTTAGTCACATGCCTAGCTCAGCAACTAAATTGTTGCTAGCAATATAACATTTGCTTTTCAGTGGAGCTTATATTATTTGCAGTTTGCATTGAAAGGCTTATCAGAAGAGTCACTAAAACATGCAGTCTGGTACAAATAATGAGCTACAAAAGGATGAAACACCTTTGGAAGGTGGTAGTGTTATTTTGGCTCATATTTAATAGTTTGAGAACAGATATGAATTTAATCCAGAAGGGCAGTTTAGGTATGCCATTTTTTATCACTTTTGTTATTAGTTATCGGCTGTTTTGAATTCTTATTTTACAGTTTTGATATATATTTGCATGCCCTCATAGGCTTTGCCTAGGTCCCAGTGTATGCCAAAGAACCTTTAGAATTTTAATCTCACATTGCTGAAGCGAACATGGTTTGGATGTAGGGCAAATGATGGCTGCAGAAGGAAAATGGGAAGAAGGATTGTATAACATCTCAGAAAACAGCTAGGCTGTCTGATAAACTGTCTGATAAACAGTTCTTTAGATTATGTGTTGGAGTTTCAGAATAGTGCTGAATAAAACAGAATCATGTTGAATCAAGTGACGTAGAAATAATTGTTTTGCGTCACAATTGGTAACTGATTTGTACAGTTATTGAAATATTTTTCTTAGCATTTTAAAATCTCCAGATGCCAAGTGCGTATCATGATTTTCTTCTGCTACACATAAAATTACTTAATGAATATTGGCTTGCAGGATTATTATCCTTCCAGCTAAATCCCAATCCAACTCAACTTGCCTTTTCCTGGGCTTCTTGCCACATTCCAGTTTTCCCTATGCTGTTGATGTTATGTAGAACTGAAATGTGGAGTTATCTACAGTTCGTAAAAGAATCAAGTACTTTAGGCTGTTGTGTTCATCTATTATTAATGAATAGTAAATGCAAACATGAGCTAACAAAAGGCAAGGGATAAGCACATTTACTCAGACAAGTTCCCAGAGAAATAATTTCAAAACTTGTCAAACAATTCTTGAAACATGGAAGAATAATGATTTCCCATAGATTCATTGTATATATTCTGGCGCTGTAACTTTTCCTTTATATAATATTTTTATAAAACTTGAATAGAAATTTCCATTGGATGATCTTAAAGAGATTTACAGACATTAACAAAATCTGATTTGTAATACTAGTGTGAAGAAAAGAAGCTGGTTTAGCTATTTGTTGTAAAAAACATCTTTGCCACAGTCAGCTGCTCTGTGCGCTTCTGTCAGCACAGTTCACAAAGTACTTCATTCACCAATTTCTAATAATTCTCCTGCATTTGGATTCCTTTTACACTCTCTAATTTCTGGGGATGCTCATGGCTAGCCTCTCAGATAAGTTAACTACCCTCAGAAGACTTGATTGAAAGAAGCCTCTTGCTTGTGATCCCCCCTGCTGCTTCCAAACATTACTGCACTCCAGTGGTCCTGTGCTTCTGGAATGGCTTCAGAGAGTTACTATGGCTGGCTGTAATATAGAGTGGTTTTCGTCATGTTCCAGAGATGGGGAGGAAGTAGAAGTGCCTTCACTCAGTTTTTTCAAGGAAGCCAGGCATTGATGCCAGTCCTCTGGTGGTAACCTTGTGGTTGTGATCCACTGGTGAGCAGTCCCCACACAACCCCATCTCTTCCTGCAGGTTCACAGGCCATTCCATACCTTCCAGCCCTCAATTTACTTTTTCAAATTATTTAAGTTGATGTAATTTTTATCTAATCATATGTTTAAGGCTTTAGAAAGGGTCTCTTCCTCCAAACAGATACTATTATTATCATTGCATAATATTTTAATTCTTACATACAATATTGAATGATTTTACATCTCAGCTAGAGACTACTGAGTCTTCAGAAGTTTGAAGAATTTCTTTTTTAAACAAATTGTGTTTTCATGTCTTGACAAAATTGATCAAGGGCAATTAAATTGTTATATCTTCTTTGATCTGCGAAATTAATGGCAAGGGGAGAAGGTGGGAGAAGAAAGAACAAAACTTTTAGGTTTTAGATAATTCCTGTATCTAACTGGGACAAGAATTTTATAGTAAAAGCTTTTATGATATGAAATCTATGACATGAACAAAAATTATACAAATATTTGTTTAAGGCTGTTACCTTTCTGTCTGTACTTGAAATGATCAAAGGAGATGACAAATGAAAAGTACAATAGACTGTTTTTGTGAAATTGGTTAGCAAATTTTATCTTAACTGGTTCATCACTAATAATTTCACTAATGGTGTGTCTTCTATAAAGATTATATCAGAACAAAATGGACTAATTTAGGGCATGTTTGACAATATGTTGTACCTTGGTCTTAGAATGTGCTGAGCATCCCAACTTTGTTTATTTCAAGCTGCTTTGGGATCCTAAGGACCACACTCGGGGATTCTGGTTCATTTTTCAGAATTTCCAGCTCATTTACAGCTCACTGGATTTTCGTGAAGTGTTTTTGTCTGGGGTGGTTTTTTTTGTTGTTTTATTTATTTTTATTTTTTATTTAAGTACAATAGCCATCCCATTACATAATATGACACCCACCCACACCCACACCCACACACACACACCCAGCATCATTGCTTTACTTCAGACACAAAATCCTGGTGCTGTGGAATATTGAATATCTTGAACCACGTGTAAATCAGCAGTGACTCAGACACTGGAGAAGTCAGTATGCTTAGTGCAAGTCTGTAAAACAGTTTTTTTCTTGCCAGTCTTCACTAGAAGACTGATTATACTTCTGTCATATTTCACTGCCCCCCCAAGACCAGTCTAAAATCTGATTCTTAAATGAGTATGTTGCCTTCAAACGTTGATTAATTTATAACACTAGCTTTTCTTCTGTCTAGGAAGAAATAAATGTAATTTGGACTTTGGTCGCCTTCTGTTTAATCCTGTAAATTGATTCTATACATGTTAGTATAGACTACAGTGTAGATGCTGGAAACAGTGTTCACAATGAATGTTAAATATCACATAAGAATGACTTCTTAGTTGTGCTATTAATAGATACAAAGGAAAATGAATGCCTATATGTTGTGGTTTCATTTTAATTAGGAAATATTTCTTGACATTACCAGTCAAGAACCCGTGCTCTTATCTTATAGACAGGCTGTCTTAATTTCTTCTTCTTCAGGTGGGATAACACAAAAGGTCATTTATGGCTTGTGTGATAATAAAACTTGTGGCTGAAGCATAGCAGTCTCTACAGTTTGTATAAATTCCAAGAATACTTGTGCCAAGACTATTTGCCTATGTCCATAATACTGTAGCATATTTCAGAAACAAAGCTCAAGAACTCTCCTACATTTTCCTGCCTGAGAAGACGCATGAATATGTCACAGCTAAATTACATCACTTCTTGAAATGGCAGCTTCACCAGAGGAGAGAAGTATAATATTTTGATAGCAGCAGAGTAAAAGTGTACTCAGGCAACCTTGGGGATTATGTTGATATCTCAAAAATTCAGCAGGAGTACATGGGCAAAAGATTTGGAACTGTTGGGAATTTGTTTCTTTAATTAGCAAATACAGAAATAATGCCAGTAAAGAGCGTAAGCATTGGTGAACCAAAACACTTGCACCAGCTCCAACTGTGTGCTTGCATTTTTAGGTGCTTGCTTCATCACTGAGCTTGCAGCAGGCTCACATCAACTGTGGCAAGAGCTGCAAGGAGAGAGCTGTCTTGAGCTAAGTGTCTTGAACTGAAATGCAGACAGCTGGATCCCATCCCACATTCTGCCACAGCTGTTATACATGGGTAGTGGCTAAACATATCCACATCATAAAATGTTTGCTATCTATAATTTTTCAGCATTTGATTTTCCAACCTTGACAATCTTTCAGTGTAATTAAAAATGTGATGTAACTAGCTATAGGTTATTACTCTTTTCACGTTTACTGGTTCAGCTCTGTGGGCCACTGATGTACTTTTGCATTCATGCCCACAAAAAAGATTCTCTGAGTTGTTTTAAACCATTGTAGGAAGTGACTCAGGATAATTGCCAGTCTAATAGGCTCTCCTGGCTTCCTGGAGTCTTTTAAAAATATATCTTTTGCAGGAAAAGAGAATGTCTAGGAAAGAAAAGAAAGAAAGTATACCAGTCAAGACACTTAAATTTGATACATTCCACAGAACTGAACTCTCCTTCCTACCTAGGCTCCCCTGTAACACGTGATGATTGCTGTTAATGTGGTTTATCATTGCTGGCATTTTTGTCTACATCATTGTCTACTGAGTACATATGTTTTTCTCTGGCTTCTTTGAAGCATCTCCACTTTAACAGTTGTCACTACAGCATGTGAGTAAAAGAAGCCAAGAAACTGTTATCCCACAAAGCTCTCAAAGGACCCTGGTTAACCTGAATTCACTATGCAGTTTTTTTGGTGGAAAACAAAATGGATCTAAGATGGCGCTGTGAATAGCTAGTCGGGCTGTGATATATTACAAAATGTTGTTTAATTCTGATATTATATGTCTGCAGAACAATTTTAATTACCAACTGTCCAAATAGTCTTGCCTACTCAAGTTTCTTTGGTCTAATTGATTGCTGCAAAGGGGTCAGAGTCTAGCCACAACTCCCTGTGTGGGACAAAGCTCACTCACCCTGCTCTTGTGCATGTGGTGGAGGCAGGGTGTTCTCAGCTGCCTTCCATCTACTCTCATGTATGAATACTGTGCATCTAAGTTGCTGATTTAGTTTGAGAAGTCCAGCCTGTGTCTCAGACTCTGAGTTCAGTCACCATGTGCTGCAGCAGTGATGGCTTTGTAAGTCTAACTCTACTTAACACTGCATTACTTTTAATTTGAAATGTTCCTTCTGTTGCGTGAGCCTTATTTTCCACTGATTCTTACTTTGTGTTGACTGTGATACTGAGTCTAAAATGCTGTCAGTTCAGTGCTATACATTGATTATGATACTCTGACACTTCCTACGTTCTGCATGATCCTTTGTGGCTAAAGGAACACATCAAGTACACACTGTATTGCTCCAGAAAGTGTCCTTTCCCCCCTTTTCTGATTAGAGTATGATCCCTTACACAGTTCAAAGGTAGCTGTGGCAGTGTTTTAGAGCAATCCTTCTTGCTGGCACACATTTATCTGCAACACATCATCAGCTTTCCTTCCAATCACTTAAACTGTTTAGAATCCTTGGTAAGCCATGATGCTGCTTCAAGGTCTTGGAAATGAAAATATCTATGAGACCTGCAGGTGGTTTCTCTCTGGTCAGGGCAGTGGAGAATTAAATCCAGGGGCCAAGAGTATAGAGTGAATAGAATTCCATCATTCAAAATAAAAGGAAAATCACCAGGTGGATTTAAAAACTAGGGCCAAGGCTATGTGCATATGAGGACAAAGACAGAGCTCTCTGCATGCTTTGCTGTGTGCTATTCTTTGAACACATGCCATAACTTTGCATTTCCTGACTTTAGTGGATTGGAAAAAGTCTGTCAGGTTCCCAAACTAAAATATATGCAGAAATAACATACATAGCAAGGGGAAAACCCAGCATCTGAAATAACCTCATACTTAAAACTGATCAACTATGGGGCTCAAGAAAGAATTTCTCTTCTCTCTTTAACCACTCATCCTTACATAACATTCCAGCCACAACTGGCTGGATGTAGTGTGTTTTCCATTCTTCATGCTCTGAATCATCAGGTATCTAACCACTGCTTGGGGCAGTGTACTAGACTAGTGAGCTGAATGGCCTGCTCCACTATGGCAGCAAGAATAGTATTTTAATAGGGTTTCATTTCCTTTGGTTTATTATTTTGTTATGCAGCACTAAGAGAGTGACAACTGGACTTCTGTAGTTGCTCATGTGAACATTAGACTGATTTGGATCTGAGGAGCACATGCTGTCTTGTCCCAGTTATGTACAAGTGATGCAAGGGTCTCACTCAGTTCTCTGTATTTCCTCTGTGTTTTAGGGCTGAGTAGCACCCATGCTTGTGTTGGTCCTGTACCCAAAGCTGATTCTCCTCACCCTCCAAAAGTGCCTGTCTCTACTAGCTTTTGGGAGAATTACTGTTTTGAATAAATTCTGTTTAAAATGAAAGAATTTTTGCTCTTGTGTGCACATTCCAAATCTAATGGAGAGGGTTCTCAAGTACAGGAAACAGGAGTAGAGATTGCTCACAGAGGATTGCTTTGTACTCTTCATATCATGGTGTTGTGTTCCAGAAAGGGCTTCTGTGGCATTTTGTGGGATTGACTCCTGTGGGATTCAGTGCAAGATTATGAATATACAACCATACAACTGGCTATTCTACCTTTCATTTTCATCTAGAAATACAACAGGTTCATAGTGATACCATCATAGCCTACAGTAGCTGGAATGTTATAGCATTTCTGGTGGGATTAATATTTCTGCCTTAACAACTACATGGTAAGGGGCATATCGCTTCAGGACAGAAATGAAATATGCTACTGGACACAGGTTAACTGTCACTGTCCGTGTCACATATGGGTAAATAGAGCATTTCAGTCTCTTGGCATTTCAATCTTGCTGCAAAATCTTTCAAAATAAAGGAATACCGTTTGTTCTTGGCTCAGGCTGTAAGACAGGCTGTGGTTATTCATGCTTTACTTCTGTGTGATGGTCATGATCTCCATGTTCCTCCTAGTCCATTCTCCAGGGAAAAGATGTAATATAATCTTATAAACTAAACAGAAAGAAGAGGAGTCATGGATAGCCATCTCATCTTTAGCAAACATCAGGAGCCTCTACTGCACTTTAAAGGAGCTAAGTCAATGAAATCTGGTGGGATGAGGAACTCCCTGCAAGGAACAGCTCTGGTATCCTATAGAAAAGCCCTGAATCACTCTGCCCTTCAGAGTTCCTGCTGAAGATCCATGTGACAAACTGCCAACAGGTAGCAATGTAACTCCAGGGTTGATCTTTAATAAGATTAGCATGCAGCATAACAAGGCAGGGACTCATGCCCTGAGTGATCCTTATAGATGCTAAGAAGACAAGTGGCAAATCTCATAACAAGAGGGGACAACAACACCACTTGTTCAATTCTTGGGTTGCACTGTCAAAACTGGATTCCTTTTAATTTTTTTTCTTTATATATAAAAACAGTTTACTTCCTTTGCTTGACTGAATACTGCTTTGGAACTGTGATAATTTTCTTGTTCCCGCATCTGCCATATTCTTAGACTTATCTTGTAAGTATAGAAGTGGAAATCTCCTCAAAGAGATACCATTTTGTTCTGGACTATATCTCAAAGCTTTTGGTCATAGTGATGATATTACAGTGCATGGGGAAAGCTGCCATTAGAAAGTTATCAGAGAGAATTTGATTATAAGCCTTTTGAGGTTGATCAGATTATTTTCATTGATTTGAAGGAGCCCTGGCTCGTGGTGATTATGGTAAAGCAGAAAAAAGAAAGTATATATATATATATATACATATATATATATATATATATATACGCACACACACATATATTTATATATATATAAAATCTAATCCACACAGCCCCAAATGGTAGATTTGCTCAGCTAGTAAGTTGCACAGAAAAGAACCTTGGCACATTTTGAAATAGCAATTGCATCTCCAAAAGTGGTACCAAGACATATACTTCTTAACTGCTTACAAATGGAAATGATGAGGTATAAAAAAAACCAAACCCAGTTGCTTATAATAGCAGCACATTTGTACACTCCTGAAGAAAATGTTGAATAAGTTTTGAACTTCTTAAAAAGGTTTGTCTGTAATCAAGCAAAGCTCACTCAAGGACTTTCACCACATATCACTTCACCTTCAGACTTGTTTCATCTCTTAGATGGGACTACTGATACTTACAGGCTTACAGCCAAGCTCAGCTTCTAAATACAAAACAAAGACGTCTTATCAGTCCAAATTTATCATCACTTACCTCAGCAGGATTATACCATGAGAGCATTTCATTCTTCAAGTACTGATTAACGTTAATGCTAATACTGTTTTGGTTTTTGCTCTAGCATCTCTTCTCTTTCACATAACTCCTAAGTGGCTTTCACAGCAGGTAAAAAGTATAATAATAGTAGCAAAAGAATAATGGAAACATGCAAATAGGTAGAGCATAATAGACATCAAAAACTAAATTAATTTTCTGAGCTGGTATTTATCTGAGGTGACACACTTCTAGAGAAGATATTTTGAAATTAGGAGGGAAGATGGCCAAAACAGCCCAAATGCTTGAAAAAACAATCCAGCTAAAAGGGGTTAGTGCCAAACTGAAAGAGGATGTGGACAAGATGTTTGGAAGGCTGTTTCAGTTGTGTTTTCTGTGAGAGACCTCTATGTCTCGCTTGATTCAAACCCTCTTTAAACACAGCTGAGAGACTGGAAAACCACATTCCAAATGGGGACTTACATGACAGATAGTTACATCCTGGGTGTGGATATAATATACCATGGATGGAAAAGTACAGGTACTGTCTCTTGCCAGGGACTTATATGTAGTTTCCTCCCTGAGCCTCTTGGAGGGGTTTTCAATCCAGGAGTGCAAAAATTACAAATACCCCCCAAACTGCAGTTTTAAATCTACCTAGAGAAACTTTTAGATTGTTCATTCCATAAATATCTCTTGCAGGCTGTCTGACGTCAGAGGATTTGGAGAGAGAGGCTGGTGTGAAAGTGAAAACAGCAGCAGTTCCAGTCTCACTCTAACAGCAGTGCCAGCGAGAGGAGCAGCACAGGCATTTCTCTGTGTGGATTACGGGACTGCAGAACAGGGAGGATCTGCACAGAGACACGGCTACTACAGTGTAAGTGCAGCTGCAGCAGCAAAGCTTCTCATGTTTTTGCTTGTTTTCAAGAGCAAATCCCTGCAAGTACTGATTGTTTTTCTTCTTTTTTTTTTTTTTTTTTTTTCCTCATCTGAAATATCCTGAAGCCAGCTTGGCAGCATACACAATTCAGGTTTAGCTTGATTGCTTCTCCCAAAGGTATGCAGAGAGGCTGACAGTGCAGGCTGTATGTGGATGGGGGTGACAGTGGATGAGGAAGGTCTGAAGAGAGAGAGGAGGGGACTGTCATATCTTTATAAGACTGCAAAATTAACTGAAATTCAGCTAGTTCATGTTCTGGTAGCAGGAAAGGAAAATCCCAAATAAGCCTTAGGCAAAAATCAACTTCCTAAGGCAACTGCCCAATAAAGGATTTCTTTTTTAACTCTTTAATCCCTTGTCATATTGTGCAGCAAGCAATGCCTCTTTCCTTATGAGGATGATAGGCGATTCCCTGGCCCCTGACAATGAAGTCCTGTCCTGCTCTACCAGGCTACTGGTGTTAAAAATACAATAACACAAGTAAGGAGTCACTTGGCTAAATCTGCCAAATTTAACACCTTGAGCCTGTACTTGCTTGATACTAAGCTCTCCAAAGAACCCTCTGCTTCTGCAGAGAAGAGGTATCTCTCACATTTAAAATCTAGATGTAACAGGGTCGTACACGAACAAATCAGCTATAACAAGGAGAATCTCCCTGCAGATACTCATACAGACATCTGGTCCAAGTCCAAACTAAAACTTGATTCTTAGTAATTTTTTCCTTATATCTCTGCAGTCCAGAGATTCCCAAGCCTGCTGCATAGGAAGATGATGTTTTCAGTGGGGCACACAGCTTTATCTATTTGCAATTAAAACTTAATGCTGCATTTAATTAACCTTACCTCCCCAACCTCACACGTGGGTACCTATTCATTCTTCAAATGGAGAAGGGAGCATTTCTGGGGACAGCTGTGTAGGCAGCTTCTCTTCATTGGCATCTTCTCTCATGAGACCCATGACAGAAGCAGTTTGCTTCCCCAGGAACAGTTTGAGGCCTCCTGCATGAAGATGACACACTTTGCAAGCACTTGTAACTGTAGAAAACTCTTGGCCAGCAGGAGCATTGTTGGCCTGTGCAGTTGCTGGAAGGAGAAATGATGCCCTTGAGCATAAACACAAAGCTGGGCTGAGGAGCAGAAGCCATGTGAATTGCACAATGCGATGCCCCATGCTGTTAGCAATTGGCTTTAGCCAACAAGCAGTCACAAGAAAGGCTGCTGCAAGTCAGCATTCCCTGCATAAGGCTGTTCTGATAATGAAAAAAGTCTGCAAATACTTTTCTTCTTGAGGGTGGCGAGTGCGTTATTGGGGCAGGGAGAAGGAAATAAAAGAGGAAAATTTAAGGCTGGGAGGAGGGATTGTTACTGGGATCTCCACTGCAGAGAGTCTGTGTCGTTAGCTGTGCTGAAAACAACTCTGTAATCACTGTGCTGGCTAATGTAATGGGGATAACCTTTATTGAGTAGGTGGTTAAGGTCCCAGTAAGGGATGCCATGCTATGCCATTCATGAGCTGGGGAATAAGCAATTTTATTGATGCATGTGTATGGGAGTAGTAGTTCTCAAAAACAGATCCTGCAGGTATGTACTTTGGAAGTGAAGTCTTCAGACTTGGAAGGAATCATACTGGGATCTGAGCTACTTTGCTGTGATATATCAGAATTTTTTCCTTTACCCCATTTATTTCTCACTAGCTTTTGTTTACAGTGGGCCTAGCAGCTTCTTTTCCAAGAAGCTGCTTTTGTTCTTAAAAAAAGGCTAATCACATTGTCTGGCAACATAAAAGAAAAAAAAAATTCTTAAGGAATGTAGTAACTTGTTAGAAACCTTTATGCCTTAATAAAAAAATTGAGAGCTGTCACAACCAAGGCAAGTGTCTGGAGCCACAAGCACTTTTTACCTGGTTCAGCAGTTAGTCTCTGAAGTAATTTAGGCAATACAGGACTAATATATTCAGAAATGCGGAAAGCTGAGAGGATAAGAAGAGGAACTAAGGAGGAGATAATTCCATATTTAGGCTGTTTTCATCTGACTGCTACCCATCTGTCTCATTATTCCTCTCTCTTTCCTTCAGCTCAGCATCCAAGAGGTTAGCAACACTACCTGCAGGGGTTTGCAAGTCTGAAAATTCCCTGTGGGCTGTCAGTTGTGGTTCAACAGCAAAGCTGCACACTGAGTCGAAGGCTGGGAAGAAAAATGGGAAGGAGGTTAATGATCTGGTAGGACATAAATTCAGTTCCAATGAGAATGCATGGGTTTTAACATCCTTGAATTTGGATGAGTTTATACCAGCCAGGAAATTACTAGTTCATCTATGGATGGACTTACCCTGGAAGCAGGATAAAAAAAAAAACACAACATGGACAAGGCAGGCATCTTTTCAGTTTTGTGTTGTGGAACAGAAAGCTATTGCCTGTTGCAGCTCATGACAATCAGTGTAACCCTGAGGTTTTAAAAGTCTATATTATGTGTTACGAAGTGAGGTCTCATGGTTTCACAGAGCTGAGTAAGCAAATTCCCTGGATATCCTAGTGGCTTTACCACACCATATCACTTGTCTGCTGCTATCACTGCTGTTTGTTTTAGTTGTGCTTCTTATGTGTAGTAGTGTTCTTCCTGAAAATCAGTCACAAAGATTTTCCTTACCAAATACAGATATGGAGTGAACTTACTGTACTTCACTGACAGGGAGGCTCATCAAGAGTAGAATAGCATCTTGAAGGGATCTCCAAAATTGTTTGGATTTGCTTCATCTGCTTTAGTCGATATAAAATTCCCCTAAGGCCCGATGGTATCTGAGAAACCCATCAAGTCCCTCCAGGCCAGCCATCTGACTTAGAGATTGAGAAATCAGGGGACACTATTTCCTGACACTTAGGGAAGGATGTGTGGGAGGCTTGGCTCTCAGAGCTTTAGTTACCGTGAATTTTCAAACCTGGGTCAGTCCTATGGAGAGCTGACCCTTTCTCCCTTCCCTGCCCTTGCAACCCCCAGGCAAGCACAGCATGTTCTTAAATTAAAAGAAAGCTGACTGCTCCTATTTTCATTGGATGAAAGAGTTTATGGGTATTTTCCCATGCTTTTTGGTTTGTTGATTATTGACAATCGTGTCTCATGTGGCTTTTCCTTTTGCCAGTTGTGATCCCTGATATCACATTCCTTTGAACCAGACATGTGCAGAGAACTGTATGCACACTAAAAGGCAGTAGCTCTGAAAAATTTATCATATTTCTGCAATTCCACTTAACAATGACATTACTTCTCTTTGGCACAAGTCTGTGTCATTATCAGGCCAAGGAATTGTTATCTTCTGACCTGAGTGACCTGAGACATAGAGAGTGCAAGTCAGCTCTCATCTAGTAGCTTTGTATTGTTCAAGAAACTTACTCCCTGCTTCAATTCTAAGTCCAAGTAACATCAGAACTTAGTACAGAGAAACTGAGGCCCGAGTTGTGCAAAGTAACCTGTAATTTTGGCTCTTTATTTTTAGTGTTTCTTAAGACACCAAGACACTCAAAAATTGAGGTAGCCAAAATTATAAGCTGTTTTTGAAATGCTGGCCTAGGGACTTGGGCGAATCTACAGAGTTCATTTGATTCTGCTCACATATTTCTTACAGCAGAGCAACTCTCTGAAGGCCCATGAAACTACTTCTGGTTTACAGCAGTGGAAGCCACAGGAAAATGTGTCCCATGTTGCTGGAAGCTCCCATGAGCTTTGGTGTGTCAGTCCTGTCCTCATGGTCTATTTCTCTTGACAGGATGTACCCAGCTGTGGTTTGCTGAGAACCACATAGGCACACATCACACCCCAAGCAGTGCTATTGGTAGAGCAGCCTCAATCTCTTTTAGTGCTGTGTGTTAAATGGGTACCTGGTGATGGTCAAACAGGCTCTTCCCTACCTGAGGCTTTGTGCCTGGTTTGTTGTTGCTCAACGTTCATACTCCCTGTTAGATTTATATTTTCAGTTTATTTTCTACATGGCATTTCAACACTTGAGATTTTGGCTTCTCTGGTGATCTCTATGGTGCTGGATAATGTCTTCTAATAGTAGGAGTTTACTAGACACAGAACAGAAATCTATAGACCTGGGAATGGTCTGAAATCGTAACAGGGGAGGTTCAGATTGGTTATTAGAAAAAGGTTATTCACCCAGCAAGTGGTTGGGCACTGGAACAGGCTCCCCAGGGCAGTGGTCATGGCACCAGCCTGACAGAGTTCAAGAAGCATTTGGACCTTACTCTCAGGCACGTGGTGTGGCTCTTGGGGATGGTGCTGTACCGGGCCAGGAGATGTATTCAGTGATCCCTGTGGGCTCCGTTCAACTCAGGATATTCTGTGATTCTGTGGTTCTGTAACATGGAGTAGCAAAGCTGACCAGGAGAACTCAAGGTTTTTAGATTTAGTAGAAAAGTTATTCTGACAATATGTCAGGCTTATACCAGTGATAAGGCTCTTCTGGAGTTAAAAATTAAGGACTTAAGGTAAAAAGAAGGAAGTAGATAAGAAAGGGATGAGATCAGAAGACTTGCTGGAATTCAAGGAATGGGAGCTGGAGAACAGAAGGATGTGTTTAGACTGTGTGAAAATGGCAGTAGAGGTAACCTTGAGGAACTGAGAAAAAATTTGGCAGCAAGAAAGAAATAGGCTTTCTCACTGAATAACAAGTCCTTGCTGGCTTCCCAGTAATAATTACTGAAGTTGGTATTTCTGCTCATGAATTTTGAAGTTCCCATTTGTTTTTGTTGGAGGGTATTCTTCTCTTTGCTGTGCCCCAAAATGACTAAAATCCAGGCAATGTATATGCCAGCCTAGCTCTTCTTTGAAATGGGGACAAAGCTGATTTGTGAGACCCATCAAGTCTGTTCTGTTTCCTTGGTATAGTACTTTTATAAAGGAGGCATAAACAAGAACTGATTTCTACTGTTTTATAGCTTTTATTATTCAAGGCAGTGAACAAGCTTGATTTGGAGGGGCTTTCCATTTTGCTTCTGTTTGGAGGGGCAGTCTTTTTAGCTGCTTAAAGAATTGGATTAATGAGCTGTGAAATCTTAAGAAACTTGTACAGTCCTGTGCTCCTCTTTGAGGAATATGATCAGGTCCAGTTTAACATTATAAGATCTGATGTGAAGATGTGTTCTCAGGACAGTTTCATAAAATAAATACCAAACATAGACACACAAAAGAGAAGGAACATTTCTGCCAAGGAGCAGATTTATTGTGAGGAAATCATGCAATAATACATTTTAAGGCTTTAGAGCGCATGGCAATATTCTCTGCTCTTAAGACAAAGCTGTGGGAAGAGGTGAAAAATCTTGGAGGATGGGTCCACTGGTAGCTATTAAACATGATAATCTGGCTATACTCCCATCTGCAAGTTCTAAACAACTGAAAGGATTGAGCAGGGGTAGGATCAGACTATATGTGGTATTTTTATATGCTTTCCCTAAATATCTGCAGCTGACCTTTACTTGGAGAAATGGTAGTGGTTAGATGGATTTCTGACTCCATGTAGTCAATTTTATATTCCTGTGGTCTTTGTGAGAGAAAACAATGTGAAGATCCTCTGATGTTTCAGCTATTCTCCAAGGGAGAAGCAGTCATATCTGTAAGATGTTGACTGAGAAAGCTGACCAGACACATCACAAACCTCCAGAAACTTATTCATAATTTGGACTTCTTTAAGTGTCAAGACTGCATGTGAAGAAACTATACCTTCATTTTTAGCACTACCTGTGTCTTCTTGACATTGAAAAAAGGGATCAGCATCTCTGCTGGTTCCCCAGTTGAAAAGTGGGTTACAGTGAGAGACAATTTTTCAAAAAAGATTTAATTTGCTAACCCTTCTCTAGTTCTTCTTTAGAGATGTTTTGTATTTTCTTTTGCATTTAAATATTTCTTAAAACATTTCAAACAAGCATACTTACCAGTAGCATATTGTTGCTGATACTTTCGTAACTAACAAATATTTTACGTTCTTCCATTTTCCAGGAAAGCTCAGGGCTTTAAAAACTAAAAAAAAAAAAAAAGATATTTTTAAGTAAATCATGCTGGTCTTTAAAAATCATTAATCTCTTTGCACGCTCTTGGTCCTACACTGCCATCTGTTTTCTTTCAAATCTCCAGAAGGCTGTGACAGAAATACGTGGGAATCCATGTTGTTCTGCATCAGCCTGCCAATTCTGCTCCTTTGCTTGTCAGGTCAAAGCAAACAACCTTTTCAAGAAGGAACGAAACAACTGGGGAACTGTTTAAGCATCTTTGTCTCTGCTGATCCTTGCGTAGAAGTTTCCTGGACTCTTCTAGAGGTGTAACATGATTTCTCTTTAACATAAATCCATTGTTTTCCCTCAAGTGTGTTACAGCAGTCCATTCCCTCTGAAAATGTAATCAATAAATCATCAGTCTACAATACAGCAAGTTCTGTACTTTCCATTGGTTTAAGATCAAATCCTGAATGCTGTGGGTATTGTATGACCATAAGTCAGAATGTTCATAGACAGAGCTGAGTCATGTCAATGGACTGTTCCTATTTGACCAGATGTTAAATGCTGAGAATATTTTCTTGTCTGCAGTCATACACTGTGTAAAATGAGAGGATGAATCATGAATCACATATATATCACAGATAAAGTCAGCAATTTATTATTTGCATTCAGCACTTTCCTCTGAAAAAATTCCAAGCACTTTACAAATATTAGTGGATTTAGCATTTTGGGAAACTGAGGCACAACTTTCTCAGATGCCTGCAAAATAATGGGAGTCTGTAGTATCACATAAGTACTCTCTTACTGCAGGTAGGTTAGACCATTTTTTTCTGATATTTTATATCTTCTAAAGTGTTAGTGTAGCAAAGACACAGTTATTAATTAAAATATTATAGCATAATCTTAATAATTTTGTTGCTTTTAATCCCCTGTCTATAGACAAACTATATATTCACCAAAATCATGCTTCTCCCAGAATGCACGAATATTACCCTATTGCAGAGTGAGTACTTCTCTCCTCTTTTACTCCCTCCCTCGTATCTACCCAGAGCTTTGTTCTAATGTCCAGTTCTTCCCACACTCCACACTTCATTCATGTTTTTGTCTGTACTGAGAGTATGGAACTTAGGTACTGCTGATAATGGTTGTAAGAGAATTTCCCTACTAGGTAGTTTTATTTGTTAGATAAAACAGCATAGATCTGTAGAGAAGGTTTGCCAGGATATCATTCTTCCTTACAAACGTTAGGAATGGAGCCATCCACTAGTGCAGACAATCTTGGTTTTCTTACTGAGTCACTGGCCATTAAGCTGAGATGCCTGGACTGTGAGTACCCTCCTTAAATCCATTTGGCAGAATTCTGACCCCCTCCAGGCAGGTGACCCCCATCAGCATCTGCACAACAGATGAAAGAAAGCAAGATCTTGACCAAACATGAGGAGACTTCAGTCCTTTGCTACTTTTGCAGCCGTGTATACAGCGGGAACCAATTAAACTGTTTCTAACAGCTGAGTGCACAGGGAGACAGTTGGTTTTGTTCTCGCTTGCGCTCTGATGTGTCAGCATCCTCCTGCACTGTTATGCAGGGATAGAGTAATAACCGTGCTAGGGCCCTGCCAATATGAACTGTCTTCCAACTGTGCCCTACTGAGATATGAACTTGCCCTCATTGCTTGTTTCATACTTTGACTGCCCTGTGGGTCAGGCATCCCAATGAGTGAATCTCTCTGGCTCTGTTGTAGAGGCCCCCAAATGTGTTGCCAATGCCAGAAGTACAAAGCTTGACCTTAGCCTTTCATCGTCAGCAGGATTCAGGCAGTCGGTGTGAATGTTACAAAGTTCTTGGCACTCAGCATTACTAAGTTATAGGGAGAAAAACAGATGCCTTTTCTGACTGAAAATTTCTGAAATTTTCCTTGGGGAACCCGTGAATTGTTTTCCAGCTATGTCTGGACTTATCTAGAATAGCTTCGTGTACCTGCTGGGGGACATGTGTTATGCTATAAATACCCTACTGTGCCCTTAATGACACATTTTGTATTTAATCAAAGGCAAAATTTAGCAAGTGACTCCTTGTTGTCTCATGCCCTGTTTACTTTCAGTGGTGATGTTTAGTATGTTCCCATCTATTGAGACATCTCCAGGGACCCCTACTCTTTCTGATTTACACGCCTGATAGTGTAGCTAAGCTACTGTAGAATAAGAGCCTTATCTAAGGAAATACTGTAAATACAAATTACAGTTGACCTATCATAATGTAGTAACATTTTCATATGGTATCACTGTACTTTTATCAAAAAGCAATATAAGATTGCCACTTCAATAGTTTTGAGAATCAGTTTTTCAATTACTGGCTTTGATTTCTGTGAGATATGTCAACATATAATCAGATTACATGCACATCAATATTTGGAGTTTTTTTCTAATTTTGACATAAATAAAAAGTTATCTCTAGCTTTATGTATTTATATGCACAGAGAGAACCAATTGTATAATCTTTAGCATCAGTTAACAGAGGTCAGGGAGATGATAATATTCCTCTGTACAATGAAATACCTAATTTGTCATTGTCATCTGCTTTAAACTAAGAATGAAAATCGCCATCTCACTTAGACTGGAAAACTTGTCTAATTGTTTCCCATTGGCTGCTTGAAAAGGCCCATGTTAATGTGTGACAGTTTTGGAATAAATGTGCTGTGGAGACTGCTGGACTATGTGTCTAGTACAGAGTTGTCTGTGATTGTAGGAAACAGGATGTGATGACCTTATAGTCTTATACTGCCATGAATGCACATGGCTCAGAATCCAACTGACCACCCTACAGACTCCAGTGACATGTGGGAGTGCCACAAATTGAAATGGAAGCAGATGGTGAAAAAGTACCCTCTGTGTTTTGCCTTGTCTTTTCTTTGAGGGATGTTGCCTGAAGTCTTTTGATCCAAATAGCCTGCTGAGGAAACATGTCTCTGAGCTAGCTGAAACAACACTGGGAACACTGTCTTCAGTTCTGGGTACTCAGTGCTAAGTGGTTACACAGTGGAGGAGAGAGATAGACAACTTTCATTTTTTCTTTGAGCCTTTTTTGGTCGTGGTCTCTAGGGATTCTTGAGCTACTTGAGGAATAAACCTAATTCAGAAGAAACTAGAGGGAGCTAGACAGTTTGGTGCCAGAATGGGGGGCAATGCCTCCAAAGAAATGGGAAAAAAATCTTTGACTTCCATTAGGAATTCTTTAATTGTAAATCTTGGGCTTGCTTCTGCCATTAACTTGGGCTGACGACTGCCATTAACTTGGGGTATGTGCTTTTCAGTGTGTTATCTATCTCTGCTTGCTTGCTTGCTTGTAATGGAACAACCAAGACTGCACAGAACTATAAGTTTCATTTCTTTGGTTTTCTGTACAGACTGTGTGAACTTAAATCCATGAGCTCTCTAGGTATTTGTTGCATTTGGAATTTTGAAGCCTTTCACCAGCATTTAGGAGGCCTGTTTCTAGTACTGAATTTTGCCATTGATGTCAATCATAGACACTGCATCTTGTGATGCTACCAGGGTGGGGAACAATGGCCCCTGTAGCCTCAGTGAAGCTCATGGAGAAATTCACTCATGGGTGTCACAGAAGCTGTTTTCCCAGTTGTGTGATATTTAGTCTAGAAAACCTCCATGTAGAATAAGATGCCACGCTGGATTTGTTTAGTAGCTCCAGGCTTCAGTTATCTCTGAAAATCTCATGAAGCTTTAGGGTCACAGCAAATGTTGTACTGCTCCTAGGCAAATGCAGCCAGACTGGAGTTTGTTCAGTGGTCATTGTGCCTGGCTCTTAAAACACCAAGCTCACTTTTACATACTCACTGAGACACAGTAATCACCGCATTATACCAGCGTCTGTGTATCTGACACACCCAGTGATTTGTTTGCAGACTTTCCCACACCCTCAGAGTTGCTTCTTCTTAGTTTGGGTCATTTTTACCATGTCTGTGTCAGGTGTCTTTTTCTCTCCAGATATTTTTGGGTGCAGCTGATTGCAGCAGGTCAAGAAGACAATGCAAGTCTGCCTTTTGCAGCTCACCTGTGTTGCACCATTAGAGAGTATTAAACCAATCAGGTGCTTGGACTGATTATTGTAGGTGCCCTCCAACTGAACTGTTCTAATTTTTCTTCTATTCTACTCCTGTTTATGGAAGGTTTTTTTGTTGTTGTTGTTAGGCTTGGTTTGCTTTTTTTTTTTCTATTTTTTTTCTATATGGCTTCTACCCATGTGTCTACCATTGTTCATTCTTTTTGCCCTCCTTTCTTTATGCAGCCGAGGAATATCAGCACTGAAGATCTGAGGTGGACCTAATTAAACCTCACCACACTGAACCACTGGGCCAACAGAGACCTTTTATTTTCTTACTGTCGTTTGGTACCAGTACAAGGACTTTTTTTAGACATCTTTAAATGGTCTTTCTGATGTGTCAGAAGTCTGCGTGGTTATGTTTATCAGTACTTTATGACTTTTTTTGCCTTGTTTGACGTGTGTCATCTACTGAAGGTTCTCTGCTGTAAAATGTGTCAGAGGTGACTAAATGGTTCCTTGTCCTGCCTGCTTTGCTAATTATGCTGAGCCAAGCAGTATCTGTTGGCTATGCAAGCATGGAGGGTAAGGAAGGACTTTGTCAACTCAGGGAAACTAATGAGTTGTAGTTAAGAGTTATGATGCTGCTTTGGCCAATAATTACAGGCTGCAGACTTCACAGGTCCCAAAAGCTAAGCAAACTCCATCTTGCTTAATACTTTGATGAAACACTGAAGGGTGTATGAAGCAGGGCTGATTGCTTAGAGGCATGTATCAATTTTGAATCGATGTAAGAACAAAATCTGGGGAATTTGATATTATAGGATATCAGAGTTTCTTGTCTGTGCTCCACAGTGCTTTTGAGCACTAAACTAGTAATCTGTGAGGAAAAAAGTACAATAGTTTAGACTATCAGTAAGCATAACTTAAGAAATAAAGTAACAATTTTGGTCAGTACTTTATTTGGTTCAGCAATATACATAGTTCTCAGATACTTATGATTAGGTACACTAAGAATGGGACACAGCCTAATATAGCTGACTTTGATTTCTAGTTTCTCTTTGTCTTATGGTTGCTTGTTTCTGACTCAACACAGATTCTGAACAAACTGTCCTCTTCCAAAAATTGTTAATATAGATGGTCCCTTGGACTCCACTGCACTGTGTCTGGGAGATGGGTTCTACTGGTAAAATTACATGTCAACATTTACAAAAATATTTCTTATGTTTTGATGTTTCAGGTTTTGTATTAAAAATTTATATAATTTATGATGTGACCCAAAACACCTCAGCTCTAACAGATTTTAGCTTTGGCCTGTAGGGCTTGAGTATTTCTTCAGAACTGGTGAGCATACACACCACCAGTTGACTTCTGAAGAAGTTGTGGGTGCATAGGCATTCAGTTATTTGCCCTGGGTCTTAGGGATGGTCGGGAGCAGAGCTCCACAGGGCAGTTCCTGGCTCCAAGTAAATAAACACGCATGCCAGACCAATAGAAACTTGTGAGCTGTGCAGGGATCTTGTGTAGCTGAACCTTAAGAAGTGAGTCTTGTCTTTCATGATCAGATCTAAACAGCTACACTTTTATAATGGTAATAGCTATTGCCACCTGTGCAGTGGCAGCAACTACCAGGTGAGTAGGAACTATTGTACACTATTGAAAGCATCTTTTCCACTCTAATGATTATTTTATAAATATCACAGCTTGGGAATAGCTTGGAATGCTCCTTCTGTGTTGGCTTGACCTACCTGGTTGCAAAGTGTGAGCCAGTGCTTTATTTTCTATCTCACTTACCATGACTGACTGCACCAAAGATGTGTGTGTGCAATGCAGCAAGCCCTGCTTCTACTTTTTTTTTTTTCCTTTTTTTTTTTTTTTTTTTTTTTTTAATTATTTTTGGCTTTTATTTTGTTGTTTCATATCCACTGCAGTAAGTTTAAGATTTACTAGAAAATTTAACAGCTATAGAAAGTAGCATGTTGGAGTGGTATCAGTCAGAGAGTGGAGCCTCATTCTTCCTTATAGTGTCAGCTGAATTGGCTAGGGAGTTCTGAGTGCCCCTTTTCACAAAGTCCATGGGCTCTCATTAGCATGCTCCAGTGATTGGAGTGTAGCATGCTGAGCAAAACCTCCACATACTTCAGGAATAATGTAATCTAGTTTTTTGTCTGAGGTCTAAACATGATTTATCTAATGGTGATTTAGAATTTAAATAGAAGCAAGTCTGGAGAAGTGAGCTGAATATTTTTCTCATTTAGCTGAGTTGTCTAAACACTGGGGACTAAGATGAACTTATGAAGAACCTTCTAACACTGAGTCTGAGTCAGGCATGATTATCCCTCTTTTAGAGAGTACAGAGTCAGAGACATGAATTGGCTTGCCCATGCCCACACAGAAATGCTCAGGTAGTGTCAGCATTACAACTTGGTTACTCAGAAGTGCACAGATGTGCAACGTGTATCGCATTTCTTCCCACCCTAAGTGCTCCAGAAACTGCTTGCAAGGGACCAGGTGCACACTCTTATCTTGACAACTTTTAAGAGTATGGGTTTTTTCTTTCACTGTGATTTTCTTTTTAATATGAAAATAACCATGACTAAAGCAAGGTATTACAACATCCATGTTTTCATCATAATCATTGTAAAAATACAGTTCCTTGGATCCGAAAATATTTGTACCTGTAGAAATTTCTTTTGTTGGGTTTTCTGGGTAAGCCAGTACACACTGGTGAAAAGTGAGAAAGAACATATGAAGATTTCAGAAGTGATTGAAGGAAATTTTCCTGGCCCTAGCAAAGCACAACACTGAAAATGAGAGGGTGATTAATTTAAATAAAACCAGTAAGTTCTAAAGGTTTAGAAAATTTCAGGTTGATGCTGAGGCTGAGACTTAGGTTTCCTGTCTCTTGACAATTTATGGATACCTTCGTCTCTCCCTTGATGTTGGGCATAACTGTGTCAACTGCCCTGCGTCCCAGAGTAGAATCTGCAGGCCCTTTCCTTTAAGGACTTTGGAATTTACATAACCCTGCAATTGTAGCAATGCAAAATGTGGCTCTGGTTACAATAACAGGGGTTTAGGGAGCGCAGGGAGAGATTGTAGCGGCAAAGGCATAAAAGCAAAACAAAACAAAACTCTACATGCTGTTTTAATTTTCAGCAGCCACGTGAGAACTGTCCTGCAGTTCCTGGCTATAAATAAATCTCTGCCATCATAGGAAGACAAAAACCAAAACAGTTCACATTCCTCCCAAATTTCCTTAAGGTTATAAAAAATAAAGGAATGGTAAATATTTCAAAAGCGGAGTGTGTCTTTGCTAAGGAATGTCAAATTATTACTCAAGGGGGTTGATATTTGCATTAAGTAGAGAAATTTGGCATTAAACCTCTCTTTCCCTGCTCCGTCTCTGCCAGCTCTTTTAAGAAAACCACTTAGGACTGCATATAGAAAGTTTGCCAGGCAATACTTCTTAGAACTCCATGGATTCAGTGCCTTAGTGTCAGCTGAGGCAGGAACTTCCTTTGAGATGAATGAGCATTACACAGAAGGATGTCTGTTTCTTCTTGTCAGATACTACACCCTAGCTCTTTTACACGGTGTGTTGGGAAGGTGGAAACAAGGATCTCTTCATTCCATAGTGAGATGCTGTGGCACTGATAGGTGCAGATGTGAATACAGAATCAAACAAGGCTCATACCAAAAGTAATACTATAAAAAGAAACAGGCCTGCTTGGTAAGTAAGATTGGAGTTATTACATGTGGCTGAACAAAGATTTGGTCACCTGTTCAAATCCAGTGTTTTCATCAGAATGAAAAATTATTACAGTTAAAAGGTTGTAGGACACGCTACCTCACCTCTAGACTCAAGGATGAGAAGATGCAATGTCATGTGAACTGCATGACTAAGGATAGCTCTTCAGGGAATATAAGGACAGACTGAACCATGAAGTGGTAACAAACAAGGACATGAATGAAGATAACCTTTAGTAGAGAGCCCCAGAGTAATCAGGACCATGTGAGGGCTCCTGTACATTAATAGATGAAAAGGTTTTGTTGAAACATCTTTATCAGAAGGTAGTGATGCCTTAATTTTAGTCAGTCTGAGGCATCAGTAGAGATACAAGTCAATCATGTGGTAGTGTGGTGAAGTCCTAAGCAGCAAGACTAAGAAAGAAATATCAACACCAGCAGACTGGGAAGGAATTGTGGCATACAGGGAAACTGATTTAAATTGACCCTGAGCTGTGGTATTGATTTGAATGGGCTTGAGGCCTCCCAGAACAGGATATATTTGAATTTCTGAGTTTTCCCTAAAAATATAGGAAGGAAAGCTGCAGCAGAGGAGGAGCCTGATGTTGCTGTGAAATGGTTCTCCAATTATGGCGTCTGTTTGACACTACCTCATCATGGTGATGGACCACAAGCCAATTGAGAGCTTGTGGGAAATAAACCAGAGCAAGGCTTTGGTGGATGTCTATTGCAGACCAAAAGAATGAGTAAAGGAGACCTTCTTCAGGCAAGTGGAGGAGGCTCATGACCACCTCAGTGTCAGCTGGAAGAGCACAAGAAATCCAGGAGGTTTTTGGAGTGATGGCAGCTTCCCAACACAGATAATGGTTGAGCTGAAGAGAAGAATCACTCTAGTGAACTTGGCATTTACAAACAAGGAAGAACAGACTGGGGGTGTGAAAGTTAAGGGTAACTTTGGCTGCAGTGACCATGGGATGGTAGAGTTAGGATCCCGAAAGGAGGAAGCAGTACAAAAAATGGTATCACAATCTTAGAATTCAGGAGAGCAGACTGTGGCCTGATCAGGGACCTCCTTGAAAGAATTCCACATGACATGGTCTGGCAAGAAGAGAGGTCCATGAGAAACCAGTGATTTTTAAGGATCACCTCTTTTAAACTCAAGTTGTTCGTGATGAGCAGGGAATGAAACAAAGGTGTCAGGAGTCATATGCAGGTGAGCAAAGAGCTTCTAACTAAATGTAAAAGGAAGTTTACAAGAGGTGGGAGTATGGTCAGGTGACTTGGAAGGAATATAGAGTCACTATCTGTATGTGTGGGGATGGGATAAGGAAAACCAAGACCTAATTGGCCTTGAGTCTGCTAAGGGACATACAGTACAACAAAAAGGATGTCTAAATGGAGATCGATTGCAAAAAATTAAGAGGGGAAAAATAGACCCACTGTTGAATAGTCTAGAGAATCTGGTGAGAACCTGGTGACAAAGGACACAAAAAAGGATGAGATGCTCAAGTCTTCTTCACTGGAAATACTCACCTTGAGAAATCCTATGCCTGTCAGACCTGTCAGCTACAACATGTGGAGTAAGGAAGACACCCTTGATTAATGAGATTTGGGTTAGGGAATATTTAACTGAACTGCACAAATAAACAAGTCCCTGATACCTAATGGGAACCACCTAAAAATGCTGAGGGAGCTGTTTAATGTCAATGTGAAGTCACTCTTGATTAGCTTTGAAAGGTTATAGCCACTGGGGGAGATTCCTGAGGACAGGAAGAGAGCAGTTGTTATTTTTATCTTCAAGAGGGACAAGAAAGGTTGTCTGGACAGGGTGGGGAGCCTCATTTCAATCCCTAAAAAGGTGAAGGAATACACCATCCTAGAAACCAGTTCCAAACATACAAAGGACAAGAGGTAATATGACCAGAAGTATTTGGCAGAAATCCATAAGGAAAAATTTTTCCTGACCATCCTTCTATGATGAGATAGGGAGAGAGTAGTAGATGCTGTTGACTTTGACTTTAGTAAGGCTTTTGACAGTTTTATATAATGCCCTTATTGACAAACTGATGAACTGTGGTCTAGATAAGTGATTAATGACATGGCTTTGTAGCTAGCTGAGCCGATGAACTAAAAAGGTTGTGGTCAGCAGCAAACAGATCAGATCAGGCCACACAAATAGATTATCCCAGGTTTAGTTCTGGGTTACAAAACTGTTTAACATCTTCATTAATGGCCTGGGTGACAGCCTGACTACTGTACCTTAAGTAAGTTTGCTGACAACATAAATCTGGGAAGAAAATTGATAGACTAGATGGCTGTACTATTGTTTGGAGGCATCTCAATAGGAATCTCATGGAATTCAGCAAAGGAATATACCAGGCCCTTTTCCTGAGGAGGAAAAGCCTCACGCATCAGTACAGACTGGGGCCAACCAGTTGGAAATCAGCTTTGTGTGAAAGGACCCAGAGTTCTGGTAGGGAACAATTTGAACTTGAGTCTGAACTGTACCACTGTGGCAGACAACAGCCTTATACAATACTAAGAAAAACTGCCAACAAGTCAAAAAAATGATCTTTCCTCTCTGCTCAGTATTTGTGGGACACATCTGCAGTGCAGTTCTGGGGTTCTGCAGGGTGAGAAAGAGATGGAGAGAGTGCAATAAAGGGCTGCAAAGATGGTTAAAGGACTGGTATATCTGACATATGAGGAGAGACTGAAAGACCTGGGACTGCTTATCAGCATATATGAATACTTGTTGATGTGGGGAGTAAAGAAGATGGAGCCAAACACTTTTCTGTGGTGCCCAGTGGCAGGATGAGAGTTGGTAGGCACAAATGGAAACATAGGAAATTCCATTTAAATATAAGAAAAACAATGTAAGGTGTGTAATCTAAACACTGAAACAAGTTGCTAAAAGACATTGTGGAGTCTGCATACATAGAGATAGTAAAAACCTGACTGGATGGGGCTCCAGGCATCCCTCTCAAGTTGACCTCTCTTTGAGCACAAGGTTTGGAGGAGATGATTTCCGGGGTCTCATCCAGCCTTAACTGTTTTCTGCTCTGTGGTACCTATTTTTTTCTCATGGCTGAGTCAAAGCAGCTCAAGGATTGTGATCAAAGCTGGCACTTAATACTTTGATTCAAGTGCTATTTGTCCCACACCTTCTTAAAATAAGTGATGCCAGAACAAAAATCAGGAGCTTTGGTGGAAGGCTTTTGGGAGGTGGTGAGCGGTGGAATTGCTTCCCATACTATATACAGTTTGAAGCTGGGTAGAGGATTTCACTCTCTTGTGATTCTAATGTGGTGTCTTTCACCAGTATCAAATACATATGGGGGGTGGGGAGAAGAAAGAGAGAGGCCTGAATTTGGTTAATGTTGATAGATCTCTGTTAAAGTTGATACTGTTACTTCATGGGGTTAATGAGGGGAAAACAAAGCCCTGTTTTTCTGTTGTCCCCCAAAGGCTACAGTTTCTATGAATAACCTTAAGGCATGCATGGAGAAATTGACAATTCTAATGATGTTTCTCTTAAAACAGTTTAGTTAAATACCATGAGAAGCAAGCAAGGAAAAGGTCGCCTTAATGGTATTTCCTAAAGTGACAGTACAGCAGCATTTGTGGTATGTCCTGGAGCATACTCATTTGGCTTTAATAAAAAATAATGAAAAAAAACCCCAACAACAAGAAAATTAGCTGAATGATAAAAGCAAGTAATTAAAAACAGCTTTCCTTATAAATCCTGAAAATCATCTGTCTAGAGCATCTGATTGAAAGGAGACAAAGCCAATAGTTCTGTACCATCTGAAAAACATCTTTTGTATGTTAATCACACTCCGTGCAGAAAAACAATGTTTCTTTTTGTTTATTGATGATCACTTATGATCCCTGTACTCGAAGCTAATGTATAGAGTAACAAGTCAACAATTTTTCTGCAGTGCAGATGCAATTAGTGTTGAAGATATAGTGGTACATGTGAGATGTACATATTGGATTTGCTTGTAGAATATATTAAGAGCACTGCTGAGTGCTTCAGTGAAGAAAACTAGCCCTGCATTAAAATTAAGAGAGAACATATAGGACCCTCTGTACATATTTCTTCTATAATTTCATTTGAAAGTGAAAAAACATTGCAGATGCCTTTTTTATTGACAGGAAGCTAAAAAGAACAATTTATTTGCAATTGTTTCTCCAGACCACCATCTTTGCAGTAAAAGCAGCTGTACTAATTCATCTGAAGAGGGGCTTTTCCTACACAGTGAGGACCTGAACTGAATAGAGACCTACAGAGAGAGAGAAGAGTGAGTCAGAAACTACACAGATCATCCAGGTTAGTTCTGATTTGCATATGTGGAATGGGAGAGGAGCAGAACACCAGGGAAAATAATTTTAGCTATCGTTTTGTTTTCTTAAACATGTATGATGTTACCTACATTCACTAGGCGAAAGGAAACTTGTGTATACTGCAAGGTGGTAAGAAGGTTTTTCAACTTTAGAGCAAAGTTACAGCAAACAGGGCCTCACAAGGCCCTATAAAGGAAAAACAAGGTGTGTTTAGAAGCAGCACATAACCTAATGGCATAAAAACTGTAACCTCCAATCCCATCTGTGTTTCTACCCCATCACCATTTCAGCAGAACAGAACTTATATCTAGGCTGTACTACAAGTGTTAGTCACACCATTACTCTGTCTGAGGGCCAAAATATTAACTTGGTTTTGATTATAATTATAGTCTAAACTGGAGTAATTTCTTGTAAGTTAGTAAATAAACTTATTGGAAATTATAGTTTAGTAACGTTCTTGATTTTTTGCTCCCTTCCTTCCTTCCTTCCTTCCTTCCTTCCTTCCTTCCTTCCTTCCTTCCTTCCTTCCTTCCTTCCTTCCTTCCTTCCTTCCTTCCTTCCTTCCTTCCTTCCTTCCTTCCTTCCTTCCTTCCTTCCTTCCTCATTCTCCTTGGTGCAACTTAGAATACTTCAGTGTTTTGGTCTATTAAGAATTTATGCATCCAATTTGTCCAATTACATCTAGTGTCCCTTGATTTTCAATGTCCTTTTAATTTTTTCGTGTGTACTTGTAACAGTCATTTACAGAGACAAAATAATGTGAAACCTTTTCTTCCCATGGTATTTGTACTTTATGAGAAGCAATGCTGTGAAGTCTTGTGACCCAGTTCCCTACTGGAACGAGCTCTACAGCAGTATTTACATGAGTGTAATGTGAGTGTGGAGTGTGGCTGAGTTAAGAAGTGCCTGATATCAATGAGCAGGGCAGTGGTAAATCAGTGGTCAGGGCTCAAGCTCCATCATCCTCCTGATGAACTGAACCCAGGTTTCCTGTAGCTGTCTCTCTGTCAGTATCCACAGCTGTTAGAACCTCACAGACACCGATACAAAAAATACAAGTGGTAAATTCAGATTCTGTTACATGAAACAAAACATGATGTTCAGCTCACAGCTCCAGTTTTCTGTATGTATGGTTATCTATTCAAAAGGTACAGATACTCCCCATAATTTAAAAACATTACTATTTTATATCTTTGAAATCTTTTGATAAACTGACTAATTCCTGATTAGCTACATCCTTCTAGGTGACCATTTTCTTCTTTGGCATGTCCAGTGGTTCAGGAGCAAACAAAGGTTTGAGGGGGCCAGACTCTGTACATGAATACCTTGCACAAAATCAGGGCCTCTGCCTAGTTAAATATGTGCTGCTCTCCTGGCATACACCAAGTTTCCCTCTGGCTCAGACTGCCAGGGTGGAATTAAAGCTTGCAGAACTTGGGTGTGCCCCTCTTCACTCAACTGCTTCACAGAGAAAGCAATGTATTTTTTGTCTCCAGAGCAACTCTGCCTTCTGGTAAACATGCATGTACTACTTAGCACCTCACTGGAGCATGGGTGCTCTGCATTCCCTGTAAAATGAGCCCTCTTGCCAAGTACAACAAAGATGGTTTTCTTCTCTCCTGCCCTCACCCTCACAGTCAAGCAGATTTCCAAGAAAGCAAGTCAGCATCCTTTGCCTAGAAGTAAGGAGCCACCTTTCCGTAGGAACATTGTCCCATTTCCAGGACTCCTAAGCATACAGGAATTCCTGTAAAGAAGGTCAAGTATCCTTTGGGAAAGTGTGTGTCACAAAATAGGACAGATTTCATGTGATGAAAATTATGTCTAAGAAAAATCAGGGCAAGTTAAAAGTGGTATAACAGAGGGAAGGCAAAAAAACCCCAAAGCAAAACAAGCAAACAAAAATCCAAACCCAAACTAGACTAAAACACCAAAGCCCCCCCAGCCAGAATAAAGAGCTTGGCTATCAAATACTGAAACTAAATGTCATTTGCAATTAATTGCTATAATAAGATCAGCTGCCTCCCTAATTGATTTCTCCTTCTTTTTAAGGGATCAGTGCTGCTGATTAGTTTGCATGTAAACTCCCAAGAATATGAATAATCAGAGTTTAGCAAGAGACACCAACTGAAACTAATTCTTCTATGTCTTCTTCAAAGAATACACAGTAAACAAATGTTGTCCCCTGCACAGCATCACTGGTAGAGCCAGGACTTTCTGTTCCAGCTACTTTTTTTTTTCCACTGAGATGCTATAAAGCACTTAAAAGCATGCAGAACTGACTATATTGAAACAATTTTCCAAGGAAGCGAGTTTTCTTGGCAGAATAGGAGCAGTGGGACAGCTCAGTCACCAATTCTGTAAAAAGGAGGATATTTAGCTGGAGTTCCCTGCCTGCTGAGCAGCTGTTTCAGGATCCAATAGTAGCCAAGTACCATTTGAAAACTCCCCAGGCTGTTCTATTGGCACTAGGGCCTTAACGTACCTCCATCAGCTTATAGACCACAGAGTTACAAGGTCAGTTTAAAAACTGACATTACTCTTTCACTTTGGTTTTGTTCTAGTAATCAACCAGAGTAAAGAATCTGGCCTAGATCTTGTATCAGTGTAAGGAGTGGAGATAACTTTTCCCTTTCCATTTCTCTGTTCCTTTGATAGATACTACTTTGATTTTCCTGAAAGTCACTGAGACCTCTGTCTTCATAGCTGGAGGCTGACATTACCTCTGATTGCATTAATGCCCTTTTCTTGGTTGGAACAAGACATGTTAATCTAGGTAATTGGTAATTAAATGATGGTCAATACAACATCAGGTATTCCCTAACCACTGCCAAAACTTAAAAAGGCTCAGAATCCCCTCCCCTCTATGCAGCTGAACAAGTCCATGAGAATATGAGGGGAATAAAAAGGAAAACAACCCCTGATCATTCCGAGCCCAAACTATTTTTTAAATTACTATTAATGAAAGTGTATAGTGCAGTGCACCTTAATCAGCTTGGATTATTTTTGAAAAAGGCCAAAAAATCCTTCAAGTGGAAAACGTTTAAGAATGTCATTAAGCAGACCATTATTGGAACAGGTGCCTAGGGACAAGTTCACTCCAGCCACCTTAGTTCACATATTTAGTAAATTTAGAAAACGACATATGCAAAATAATATTTGTGATACATATCACCTGTCTGCATACTGCATCTCTCTGTAAGGTGACAATTTGAACACATATTTTTAAAAGAAAAATTATTCCTCTGGAAAATGGAAATATATATATATATATATATATATATATATAAGGAAGCATTCAAGAATTATGGGGAAGTCAGAGGAAGATTGCATTTTACAAATTAGTGCCCTCTAGTTTGCTAAATGAAATTCAGCTGAGCAACTGTTTTTCTACAGCTCTGATCTGTGCAAAGTAACATGAAGAAGTTCAAAATGGTCATAAGGTGTTATGTGTGAACACAACAGGAATTTCTTCAAGGGAGGCAAATGAAGCCATGATGAAGTTGCTGACTACAAATATTTACTGTTGTCAGGGGCTGGTAACTACCTTTAATTGCCTACAGATGATCAGAGACTTAGAGGCAGGAAATATAATCTAATTCTGTCTGATTCTGTCTTGCCTTCAGGGATGTGGGTTTGAGTTGAGCTGTTATCTGAAAATGGAGGTTCACTTTAAAGATGTTTGAGAAATACCAAGCAAAACTAAAGGGAGAAAAGAAACAACTGTAGAAATTTCTTTTTTTTTTTTTTTCTTTTTACTTCCAGTTGAGGTAAAGATGACTCACTTTCCAAAAGCTCCTAAGCTTCTTCTTTTTGAAGAGTAAATGTCTTTCTTCTTTCCATAGCTGTTATCCAAGATGTAGCAAATACTAATGTTCTTTCTTGCATGCTTGCTTGCTGGCAGGCTGGCTGGCATGTTCCCCTGCCAGCACACAAGTTGTGCAGATCACTCACTAAATCTTAACCAATACAGGGGCGACTATTTAATGGGCTTGAGAAGCCAATAAAAGACAAGGAGCTATGAACAACTCAGGAAAAACACAGGGAAAAGGGTGAAAATTGAAATGTGCTGCCTCCAGGAAACCCAAATTTTGTGGTGTGGGCCATTTTATGAAATGGAAACCCAATCTTTTAATTTAAGAACAATTGGTAGAAGTAGCTTGATAACTAGTACATTGATTCCGGACATTGTCAAAAAATTATCTTCATACTGAATGCCATAACTTTCATTAACTACACAACTCTTACAGATCTGATAAGGTTTCATTTCTAGAAACAAATTTATTTATTCCTATTTTTTTAGTTAAGAAAATATCTGTGCTGGGTTTGTAGTGGGATCTCACAAAACTGAATTCTTCCACAGTGTCAAGAATGCTGCAGAAAAATAATGCCACCAGTAAAAAATCAGGTGCAAGCTCACCCTACCAGCAATAAGCTTTGTCTCAGTTTCACTCAAACATCTTCATGCATATACTCGTGTATATGCATACATGCATGCACAAGTGTGTACATGCATTACAGTTTATCAAGTGCAAAAAAGTCTACTGGCATTACCAGTTATAAATAATAAATACCAGTCTAAAAAATAATGAATGTTATTTCAGATGCACTTTATCCAGACCTTTACTACTAGTTTCTCAAAATGATGTATCAACAACATTAAATCTGTTGGTTAGGTTAGGATTGAAAAGCTTTAATCTGAAAAAAGCATATGTATATATATGAATTTAATTGAAGTGTCCTTATTCAGCTGGCAGTCAATGAGAGTGGAATCCAGCCTTTAGACCTGATGGTGTGGTTTCAGCCTAAACTTAAAAATAATTTTAGAAGGATTATAAAAACTAAATGCATGCACATGCATTTCTGTTATATTGACTATATACGCCTCATGTCAGCCCCTCAGCAACAGGGGACAGAATTTTGTGTGGTTCATTGGTGAGTGATGATAGTGATGGATCCACCATGACATCATATCCACCGTCAGTGTATAGTAGTAATCCTGCTCTGTATTTCAGACTGGAGGGATGCTCAAAACATTGTGTGGCATTTCAGAGACTGGGAGACATGCAGAAATGCTGGGAGGGTAGGAATGTCCTGTTGGTCCTGTACCCTGTGGTGACTGAGCTGCTGACCCTTGGCTGCACGGGGTGGTGGTGTCAGGCGAGGCACGCAGCCAAGTGCACAGAGCCATGGTGTTTACTCTCCATCAGTGTCAGATGGAGCAGGCAGCCTGGCACTGGGTCCCTTCTCACAATGGACACTCTTGTTGTCAGATTAATATACCCGTGTGCTTTTGTTTTGATGAGGGATCTAGCAAACACTTTATATCTTCAGAGGTGGAGCAACGTCTCAGAGAAGCTTTTGCTTCTGTCTTCTGAAAAGAATACAGTTTTGAGCAGCAAATGTCCCTTTCCCCTTTTCCTTACTAATCTGGGCCCTTATATACTACAGCTTCTTTGGTTGTGACCTTGGTCTTCAGAACTTAAAAATTCTTGTGAAAATAGGTGATTTCTTTAATACTTTTATTCCTAAATTCAGAAGGAGCTGCCTTTGCAGATATGTTTGTGCTGCCTTGCAAAGAAGACATTATGTGATACACAGTTCAAGGAGACAAACACACCTTCTTCTTTTTTGGCACCTTTGGCAGGACTTTTAGTTTTGCTGTCCCCTATAAGCTAATGCACCAAAATACCTCCTATTAAATGTCACTTCTTGTGCAAGGGAAATGCTCCCCTGATTCAAGCACTTTTGCAAACTGCAACACTTTTCAGTTTTCTCTGAGATTCAGTTCAGTATTTCATAATTAAAAAACTGGCTTCTCTGTCAGCTTCTATTCCAAGGTGTTGCTAATGCAGGTATTGAATTATGCAACACCAGAGTTTAAGGTACCTTGTTGTAATTGATTAAACACTCATAGAAAGAATCAGTTATTATCTCTAGTTTCATTTACTGGTGACTAAAATTGAAGCATGCAGCAAAATTCAAATTTATGCCCTTGTTTAATATACCACACATTTCTCCTACAGCCAGTAATAGAAAACAGGAGTTGTGCTGCAGCCTTAAGACAATGCTCTGTCAATGAAGCATCCAGATGCTGCAGTGGGAGGGGGCCAGCTTTCACATGGGATTATTATATGAGGAGAGTAAGGAGCAACATATGTAAGGAACTGCAGATATTCCTTTTTATCTTAATATTTATGGTGATTAGATCATTCTTCCAGTGGCACAAGCCTGATTCCTGCTGGTACTCTCTGGTCTTTTGCACATTCTTGTTTTCTGTGTATGGAGCAGTGGAGCATCACTTTGGCTTCCCCCCAGCCCCCAGTTTCTCTCCATCATTGATATGTTTGCTGTTCAATTTCCCATCCACTGCAGCACCTTACCCTATTGTCTTGTAGACAGACTGCTTTGAACACATCAGAAAAATCTTAGCTAAGGCACCAAATGGATGACCAGCTTTGTCTTAAGGATGGGTGTTTCATTAACTTTTAAGTAATGAACAGGGTCATTTATCTTTGTGACACTGTATGATGATAAATGATTCAGTGTGGAACTGTGGACAGGGAGCTAGCCAAGGTCACTGGGCACACCTAGCCCCATGTGCCTCAGCCTGCTGCTGCAGGTTAGTTTCTAGGGCTGGATACAGGTCTCTGGCTCCAGAACCCTTGCTGCAGAAAGGAGAGGGATGCAAGACAAGAAACTGGTTAATCGTTCCCAGATCATCTTTCAGGCCTTCTTTCCTCTTCTGATGAGAAACTGAGAAGTTAGAGGTGAGGACGGGGGACCAAGATAGTTAGATGGAGCTCGAAAGGTGGAGATCAGCTACATAAGTATGTGGCATGCAGAACGGGGAAAGAGGGAGTAAATGGGGAAGGACTTAGAGGAGGAGATAAAAAATGTGGCAGCTGGAGATGTGAATGGGAAGTGAGGATTAACAGACCAATGAGAATGTGTGAACAGAGGGGAGGACTGATGTAATTTTAAACCATGCATCACATGTAGTTTGCATGTGTAAATAATATCAAACTTTCTCAGGCTTTATGTTGAGAAAGGCAGGAGCATAGTACAGCTCATACTAGAGGACTGATGGGTCCCTGTGGCTTCACACAAGGCTAATTGTGCTGAATATTGTAATTTAGTCATGTGGCCAGTGGCTACTTTGCTTACAGGGTAGAAGGTATACATGCCAGTAGTTAGCGGGTACCTACTGAGCCTGTTTGTGATGGGCCATTATCATGACAAGGGCTGCATTCTATTTTTGGTTTGTACCCATGTTCTACACCATAGGACCAAATAAACAGAAAGAAAGACATCATGGCTTGCAAACAGTTTGTACCTGCTCTGTACTTTATTGTGCATTGGTTCAAGTGAAGGCAGAGAGAACAGGACAGTGGTGACTTGGCCTCGTCTTGTTTGGTTTGGCTTTCGAGTTTGAAGGCAGCATTTCCCCCCTGTAACTTGCTTTCTCTGGCTGTGTCATTGAAGATACACATATTTGTGTGTATATATATACATACAGGACTTTGCCTTGTGATATGTGTTGATTGGAATTGTCATCATGAGAGTTCAGTTATTGAAACCAAAACGAATGTCTTACACATACAAAGAGCAAACCATGTATTTCCAGGAGTTAAAAAAAAAAAAAAAAAAAAAAAAAAAAGAGAGAGAGATTTTGCAGATGGTGTTACTATCTCTGAATTTCAGTGTTTCTATTTAACAGAGAATGATGCGGTTTCTTTCACTGCAGACAGCAACACACACGGGGCAGACAACTCCTCCACATTAATCCAGCTATTAAAATCAGATACAGTTAGAAGTGAAGTCAGAAAACAGCAAACATGGTAGAAACAGTGGTTTACACGGGATTAAAGCTATCTGAAGAACGAATGAAGAGGAAAAACTAGGAGATGAGGGCTTTTTATTTAGTTAAATCATATTCTCCCCATTAGAGGGAATAAAGTCTCTCAGGGTCAGACTGAGCGGAGTACCAGGGGAAATCCCGCACCCTGCAGCCCGTGGTTTGGGGGCAGTGTAAGCCGCGGAGCAGGCGACTGGCGCTGCTCCCCGCGGTGTCCCTGCCGCAGCCGCGATCCTGCGCCCACTGCCCGGGGAGCCGCGCCGAGCCCGCCGGCCCCGGGGAGAGCGCCACGGCAGCCGGGATTAAACCCCGCACGCCTTGAGAGGAAAGCCTTGGGAGTAAAGCTGCGTGGAAGAGCGCTCCTGCTCCCGAGGCAGGCAGCAGAGCCCTGCGGCTCGCCTGCCCGGCGCGGGGCCCTTTAAGAGAGCGCAGCACAGTAGCAGGGGCCGGCCCTGCCTCCCGCAGCCCGCAGCGCTGGAGCGGCGCTGGGCCATGGGAAGCAGTTCCTGCTCTGGCTCCGAGGGAGCGCACGTAGCAGCAGCACCGCCGCTGCAGCAGCAGCAGCAGCCGCAGGCACCCCAGCTCCGCTCGCCCAGCAGCATCCAGCGTGGGGATCAGCGCTCTGCCGGACACGGGATGGACGTTCCTGAGCGCTGAGCTCAGCCGCTGTAAAAAGCAAGTAGGAACATATACATCTGGATAAAATTGGTAAGTCAAACTAGAGGCACATCCTCTTCCTTGAGCTGCAGTTTCCCAGTCTCTTAATTTGTAATGTTCTTTGCAGTCACATATATATATATATCTATATATATTTAACTTTTACGCAGAGCAGCTGGGAAAACATGGAGGCAAAATAAAAGTGTAAAAAAGCTTTGACGATTTGTCAATGTTTGTGCTCCTGTTTCTGAAATCCTTTTTCCCCATAGAAGCTTTGCTGCAGGAGCGAGGAAGGAGAAACAAGCAAGTGCTTTTGTATGTGGGGGGACAGAAAGCTAGTAAGAGTTGTAATTGGCATTTCCGTAGGACTTGATTAAAGATTTTAAAAAACAAACAAACAAAAACAAGCCAACAAAACAAACCCCAACTTTCAAGAAGCTTGAAATGAGTTGTCATTTACTTTTCCAGAGTAAACACAAGTCTCGTGTTGAAGGCTTAAATGCACTGAGATTTGTACAGCAAGGAGAAGGAACTTTTAAAAACGGTGTTGTCAGTGTAAATCCGGGTGCCAAAGTATTGCCGGGCAAACGTTGTATATATTTGTTTAAATTTAAGTAAATCCATCGTCAGCCCTGGGAGGGCAGCGTCAGGAGATGCCATTTCCCCCGTGGCGGACAGAGGGCGCTGTTGCTGCACCCGGCATCATCCTCCCTGAAACGGGGAGCCGGGGAAAATCCAAGGGGAAAATCGGGTGGAGGAGAGATGTTTTAAACCATCAAACCACCAATTGTTCGCAGAAGCACCAAGCCGTAGTAGGTAGCGTCCAGCTGGAGCACCCAATGTTTTTAGTTTTCATTCCCTTAAGTTTTGAGGGCGGTTTTTTTGGTTCGATCGTTTTGTAAGAGATTATCTGAATTACAAAGAGAAATATATTAGAGTCTGGTTATGAGCTTGTTATCTTTTCTGGAGTGTATTGTGGAGTCATTCTGGATCAAGAAGGGGAGGGAAAATGTGGAATCTCTTGACAGAAATGTTATTTCAGTAGTGGTGTAGAAAATGAGGAAGAACTGTCACTCAGTGTTGATCAAGTTGCAGGCTGGAATTGGGCATCTGACATGGGAACATATCCTTTGTAGCCAGTACAAATATATGCAGTAGAGGTTAGAGATCTACGAGTGACTAAGATCAGTAAACTCTAATGACTGAATGACATACTGTCAAGTAGTTTGGGGAGAGGGGAAGGGTCCTGTCCAGGTATATAGCTTTCCTTATGGAAATCCCAATACCCTCCCAAGAGGCTGACAATTGTGCCATATTTCACTCATATAAACAGATTTTGAAAATACAGAAATAATCTGTTCTTACCTTTGTGTGTTTATACTTGCTTATGTATCACCTGGGGTGTAAAATATTCTTATTTGTGGAGTAGGAGTTTGGTTTTACTTAAGTCAAAGGCTTTAAAAGGAATGAAGTTATTATTTTAATTAATTCAGCTCTCTTGTGAGTAAAGAAGGACCAGAGCTCTCAATTTCTCCTCTGACCAAACCTCTCTTAGAACTTGATGTTTCTATTGTGACCTGGGGCTTTGGTTGTGCCTCAAACAAGACTTTTCTGTCTGACTGTATTCCTGTTACTTACAAATCACTTGCAGTGGAGTGGAAAGATTTGCAGGTTTTGAGTCCTTAATGTGAGACATGCTGGGCAAAGCAGATTAAAAGAACTGAATGACCATATGGAACGCAGCCATTCCAACTACCAATTATTATGCCTCATTGAAAAGTTTAGAGTTCTACTACCTCTGTTGGATCAGTGGAGTATGTGAAGAGAAGACAACTTTCTTACCTGCAAGAGACAGTAAAACACTTACAGTGCAGCAGTGCATCCTTGTGATATTAGTAGTTTTCCAAGAAAAAAACAGCCATTTCTTTATACTCCTTATGCTTCATTAGACATCCAGTTATGAATGGCCTGTAAAAATTATTTACTGGATCAGAGGAAGGATTTCCCTCTTCAGTTCCTCTCTGAACTAGCAGGCATTAATCAGGTGTCTGACTTCTGCCTCAGTAACTTATTGAGGAATCTCTTTCACTTCTCTTCAAGCAGATTGCTAGTTCATTGAGAATGATAGAGCTATCAGACACTCTGAAACACATTTGAACCTAGCAGATGCTTGCCTTGGTAGGAGGCTAATTTATGCATACAAAGTGTCTCCTCCACCATCACTGATGTTCTGCCAAGCTCTTAAAAGTTTCTTCTCCCCACTATTGTCTGCATTACATATTTAATATGGTAGCTGTAGTTGTTTCAGGTTGATTCTCCTACTTGCCTATATTTCAAATTAATATGTTTTCTTCACAAATGGAGAAGATAGTGTGATTTGCCAGATTGGATTTTGACTCTCTTGTTTCAAAATTCACTTTAGTATTTGTTTTATTTTGCTCCTAAGTGTTTTGCTTTGAGTTACTTGTACCTGGGAGTGAACACTCTAAGTCTGTCTGTGGCTGATGCTGAAGTCATTCAGTTAACACCTGCAGAGTTCCCAAAACATTAGCTTAATATGACATGTGTGTGTGATATTTAAAATGTAAAGGGATCCTCCACCTGTATTTATGCTAAATTAAGGAAATGGAGCTTCCTTGAATAGCTTTTTTCATTAGAGACCACTAATCTTTTTACCTGCCAGATGATACTTAGCATGTTGGCAGTGCTATAAATTCTGTGACTGCCATTGGAGCACTTGTCTACTCCTTGCTTACACTGACAGGAGCTCTTCTAAGTGAGTTTTTCCAGAGCAAGACTCATGATTACTCAACAAATTACTGTCAGCTTGGTTTCTAATATACTTTTTTGTCATTGTTTCACAGAGCTTCAGGTTAATTAATCTTTGAGCATCTTATAATAGTTTACTTGATGAAGCCTACTGCAAAATCCTTTCTCTTAGAGTGCTTCCAGCATTATGAAATGCTGGATGTTACCACAGGTTATGAAGGCTTGTTGGTGTTCACACAGCTGTGGTGAATCTGGCCTTGGTCTTTGTTGTAGTAAAGCCTCTTTCTGCTTTATGTAACAGAACCAGGATCTCCACTTAAAACCACAGTTTTATATCAAAGGCTGACTGTGCTAGTAACATAGTAACTTGCTCTTTTCTTCTAGAAGAGATTTTGTAGTTTTTTATACTGGACAGTGATAGGTGTGGTTTTATGTCTGATTTATTTGCCTTGTCTCTAATTTAGTGTTTGGAATGCCACATTTTCCATTACACATGGGACAAGTTTATCTGTATAAGTGGAGACCTCTCAAGATGTCCTGTGCAAGATCAAAATATGTTAGCTTGCATAGAATATGAAGGAAAGTAAGTAAGATTTAATAGCTCTGAAGGTGGATATGGAAAGGAATTAATGCAGGAATGTGTTCCTCAAAGAATATTTTCAGTGGATACATCTATGTAGCTAGTCCAGACTCTCCCAGGGAGACTACATCAGATCTGTCAATACTCATGTGGATTAGCATCCTCCAAAGAATTAATTTATTTTCCTCTTCACATGGGTACATCTGTCATTTTGTGTCTGAGACAATTGAGGACTGAGCTTTTCCTTTTATTATATGTAATTCCAAAGTTCTTTTATTCTTAGCCAGATTAATCAGAATCCTTGAAAACTTCAAACTCTCTTTAATCTCAATCTGTTGTTTAGAGTATTATTTCTTAAATGTAAAAATAATGAACAAGAAGTCTTTAAAAAAATTTTAGGCACTCTACCAGTTTAATTATGCTTTCAGAAACATGGTAGTGACCTAATATGTCATTAAATTATCACATTTAAATATTGCATTGACCTTGCCAGGCAGTAAATCAAGCAATGGTGAAATCCCTTTTGTTCTTTTTGCTATACCCTGAAACCTGTGAAATAATCTTCTGAGCATTTGGCAAAAGTATGTATCAAATTGATGTGTTATGTAGCATGAAATGAAGAAAAGAGGCAGAATTTTTTAGCTTTCTAGGGACCAAATAAGGTACTGCTGAAATCCCCTCCTTCTCCTTTTTCATAAATTCAAGAGACCATGGATTGTAAAGTTTCCATATAAGAAGAAAAAAACAAGGTGGCAGCTGGTAGTGCTGTTATTGACTAAGGGCTGACTTCTCAGTGCCTTCATTGGAAAGAATAAGTTTTATACTCAGGGCTGTTATTTACTATCTTGTCAAATTGTCTCTTTGGGGAGGGAGTGGGTTGGGGTGTGGCATGGAGCTGATCCACAGTACAGCTTCTGACTTTTGAAGTGGAGCAGAGATTAAAAGCAGTTCTGAAATCTTCATCTGCATCACTTTTAGTTTCCTGCTGTCACATATTTTTCCCTTTGAGAAATGTGACATGGTGAGAAATACGGATGGGCAGAAGGAGCATCAAGTAATGAGCTCTCTTTTATACCATTTTGTGTATAATGCAATATCCAGGGACAGCAGGAATGCCAATGGCACTTTTTGCAACTGCTCTTCCTGGTTATTTTCCCTTGTGCTTTGCTTTTTTTCTCACCTGGGTGTTTTGTCATCTAGCTAATATGATGTGTGTGTCTAGCTCTTCAGCCTCTTTCTGGATGTGTATCAAGATGTACCTGTAACTTTACCTACATCTCTTTATTAACTAGCATGACCATATACTTCTGTTTATTTTGAAATCAGTGGAAAGTACATGAAGAAACACTGTAATTTTATTTCTCCAAGAGAATCTTTTCCAACAGCTGATGAAATCCAAACTCATGCCAGATGAAAAGCTCTTGTGTTATCATTTTCAGTTAATTAAAAAAATAAACACCAAATCCCTTACAGCAGTAGGTTTATAAGTACTGTATGTGTAAGTGTGCATGTATGTGCATGCCCACACCAGTGCTTCACTCTCGTGCCTTTGACAGCACACTGGAAATTATTATAAACTTTTAGTTTCAGGACTTGATGCAGGGATACAGAGGTGGATGGAGGAGTTTGTTTTAGTACATCTTATAGTAGCTGAAACAGACCCAAAATAAAGTAAAAGCTTTAGTGTTTGCTTTAAGATGGCAAGATTTTTGTTGTCTTTTTTTTTATTTTTTATTTTTTATTTATTTTTTTTTAAGGAAATATGCTAAAGACTCAATTTTTATCTTCTGGTAGGCAAGCAAAATATTTTTTCTGGCAATTTGATTCTTTCTTAAGATGAACAGTTACTTGATTAAATGTGCCAAATTTGTGTGTGCTAAAAGGCAGGAAGTGGGGTTTGCTGGAATAGAAAGGTGCACTGGCAGCTGGGGCTGAACTACCTCTTGGCACCCTATCTGTCTATTTAGCATAGATCCCAGTAAGCTGAAGGATTATTATCTTCAAAAAATCTTGGACAGCTTCACTGGTGAGTTAGATTTCTTTTGCTTTCCTTTTTTTTTTTTTTTTTTTTGGTTAAAACACCAACCCAGGACATTAAGGTATAATTAATTTCTTTTGGGTGAAAGCTGTTAAACTGACAGAGTTGGAGGACTGCGGTCTCTTTGTTCAGTCACAGAATAAGTGATGCCTTGGACCATGGCTGAGTCACTTCCCCAGTGCTGCTCTTTAGTTGCATGCTCTGGGTCTGTCAGTGGATCTAACTCAATGTTTAGCATCTTTCTGTTCAACTTTTTTTTCTTTTTTTTTGGTCAGCGTTGTCAGATTCCTGACAATGAGTAGACTGTTTAGATTTTGAGATGGCTTCTTCTTGAATCTCAGTAGGTTTTGCTGACAGAAGTCCTTGTGGATCTTTTTGTTTCAAGTGACAAACTTGCTCTCTTATCAGGACAGCCTTGATCAATTCATTTCACATGAGTAGTAATCAAATGAGAATGGTTTTTGGTCATCATCCAGAATGGATTCAGCCTGGTGACCTGGTAGAAGGACATATTGTATTCCATTACTAGCCCTGTGAATCATTCAGTCTCCCAATTGAATGTGGTTTTTCAGTACTCCACTTGCATTACACAAGCCTTGTGTTTTTAGGCTCTGCATTCTTTTCCTGATTCAGAGGCCCTTTGGAAAGTTTCATGTGGGCTTTTGCATTAAGCTCATCTGGAAATCAAAGACTCTGAACTACAGATGGTTTCTTTCAGGGTGGACAGAGGGACTGTGTGACAGTGGCACAGGGTTTGTTGTAATACCTGCAAGGATGTATAATAACTGTAGCATAGACTAAACCTTTTGGCAGGATATGATATTTTAAAATAAAGAGATACTGTTTTTAAATATTATGCAAAATTTGTATTTTTTTGTTTGTATATATGTCTGCTTCCCCTTTTCCCTAAGATTCAAACAATGATGTCTTTTAATCACATTCTCTAGGAAAAAAATAAATTTCTGTCCATGGAGAACTTGATCATAAAAGTATATATTTGTACTGGAAGCTGTTTTTCACTCTTTGTGCTGCTTATTTTTTAATGGCACACTACTCAGGTTATAGAGTGAAACTTGGCCAGGTAGTTCCAACTTCCTGTTTCTTGTTCACTTCCCTAACAGTTCTTTCATCGTCTAATACTATAAGAATTTGGGTTGGAAGCCCTTCAGGGATTTCTTTATATTGAACAACCTTTTCTTTTTTTTCCTTTTTTTTTTTCATTTAAGGAAACAACCAAGAACAAACAAGGAGTTCTAGTGATGTGAGGTTTTAGGCAATAATGTTACGCTTTTGCCAACCATCCAATGTCATGTTTAAGGTGGCTGACTTGTAGGTGAAATTAAAATGGAAAAATGAAAACATACTCTAGACAAGCTGTTTTTCCCCATTTCATTTAGCTTTTCAATTCAACTTAATTAGGTGGAGGGAATGAAACTACTACAGTCCTTCAACTTTGAGCACAATAGGGAGAACAAGAAAGTGGCTGTGAAAGTTTGGAGACTTATGCTCATGCTTGCTACTTTGACTTTATGTCCCAAGGCCCAGTCAATCAAAATTGCTCAGAGAGAAATTTTCAGTTTCTCAGCCTGAGTACAAAATGACACGAATAGTAAGGCATCTAATGTGCAAAATTCTTTAGGAAAATATAGCATCTTGTACCTCAGAAATATTTGCACTCTCTTGGAAGTCTTGATCCTCATCTTTACTCAGTGACTGTTAACAGAAATCTTTTCATATTTCAGAAGAATTTGCTAATCTGCATGGGGTGCCGTAAGGTGTTTTAATAAGAAAAACTCCTTTTTAATGCTCTTGCATGTTTTAACATGGTTTCTTTGAGAACCAGAGCTAAGATCAGTAGGAGCAGAGTTCTAGTACAGGGTACCTGCAAAATGGCTGTTTTTCCAGTTCAGTCTTTAAGTTATGGCTTCTTTTTTTCCTTCCTTTTCTTTTCTTCCTTACTTAATTTACAAACCCCTTTGACACCAATAATCTGGTAGGCCAACAGGGGACCAGTACAACATTCTCAGCCCTCAGAATTTCTCATGAGACAGCAGTCACAGGGAGCTGCTGGGTTACCAAATACATATGGGGACTCTGCTTCTGAGGACCACTTTGTCTGGGACATGAATGAAAAACCAACAGAACAAACCAGCACCACCAAAAGAACTGCATTAAACATTTTCTGTTCTCTTTTTTTTTTCTTTTTTTTTTTTTTTTTTTGCGAGAGATCAGATATGGTAAACAGTGTTGATGTGTGTGGGCAGGGTTAGATAGCTACTGGTGTCCAATGGTATGTAATAAATGATGTGTATCTAAGAACGTATATTTTGGTGAATAATGGATACATGCAGATATGAGAGTGGTTGTTGCTTTGTAGCTGTACAGTTTGAAGGGCCTGAGGTGGATTTGAGTCTACACATGACTTCATGTGTAGAAGGAATATACATGAAGTTATCATGCTACTTGCTTTATTGAGCCTCTTATCCCAGTGTCTGAAGCTGTGATTTGTTATGCTGTGATATGATCCGAAATAGAACCACAACTCACTGTAGCGGGTTCTTTCAATCCCCTGGGAATGTTTGTCTGGCTTAAATGCATGAAACTGAAATGTGTTATACAGAGCTGCAGCTTATCATGAAACCAAAATGTGTAATATTGTGCTGCAGCTTATAGATCAGCACTGATTCCATTTGTGGCAATGAATGAATACCTCATGTTTGATGTGCTACAGGAGAGTTCACAGATGATTTCTTATGTTACAGTGCTGTATTTTTCATGCTTTTTCAGCTTCAAATGTTTAGTGTTTTCCTGTGTGTAGAGTAGGGCGATATTATCCTGGGCTTTTCAATATAGAAATAGAATGTGAAGAGATTTCTCCCTGCTGACTCTTTTTAATGCTTTTGGTGAGTTCTTTCCAGCAAAACTTTGGTCAAGTCTGAAAAAGACAGGTGATCATTTCTATACCCATCCACACATTTCTCAGCTATAAAACTTTTTTGTTTCACTTGAATTCTTCCTGCATGATTTTCTTTGTTAATTTTCTCACTTATTTACCTCTTTTTACAGTTCCTTTGACAGCTTAACCCCCTGGATGCAGGTTGGTGAAGATAACTTCTAACAGTGTAGGCAACTGATTGCCTGGAAGGTGGGAGGGTGCATCTCCATCCTGCTCCTTGCAGGTGATCATTGATATCATGGAACTTTATTCCTGTTTCATTCTTCCCTTATGACCCAAATTTTTACCTGAAAATACATAAGTATATTCAGGTGAATAAATTTCAGTCTAAAACACTTGCATAAATTTGCTTAATAAAGAAAGTAGACTCACCCTTATTCTAGCTGCCCTGGTAATATTCCAGTGTTAATGTACCTTGTTTCTAGTTTTTATTTATTTATCTATCCTGTCGTGGCTCAGCAGAGGATGAGCTGTGCACAACTGAAAGAGACCTCCTGAGTCACAGAGTACACCATTTCTGTAATTGCAGGAAATTATGTTGCAGGATTCCCTTAGTTCATTTATCAATCTCTGTCTCAAATGGCTTTTGCTCCTGTTGCTTCCTATTGGGAAGCCATTCAAGAACCTCACTCCTCTGATGTTTATAAATCTGCTTCCAATTTCCAAACTAAATTTGCTCATAGCCTATTCATGCCCATTTGGTTTTATGCCAACGCTGCTCTCTAGCTTTAATAGTTCTTCCCCTTTCTTGCAATCCTCCTGTGATCTAAGAGGATCTTGTCTTTCTCTCCTTCTGTTGTTCCCTAATAGAGAAGTTAATTAAAATTGTGCATCTCTTCATTATGTTCTTCATTTTCAGTGCAATTGTGTCTTGGTTTGATAAATCCTTTAGAATTGAGATATTTTTAGTTTTTCCAGTTAGTTCTTGGACAGAAGCAGGAAAAGGTGGCTATTTGCATTTTCTTAGACAGATAGAATGTGTAACTTTTTGCTAACTCTGAGGACAGAAGGGTGAGATGGGAAGAGGAAGAAAGTGCCCTGCATGTTTCTGCATGTGTAAAAAGCTTTAACTGGGGACTTTGTGAAGAATGATTTAGGTTTGAGAATCTGGTGCCTGGGATAGGCAAAGGCATCGACCCAGTTCTTTTCATCCAGTCCAGTTCTCCCATTGCTCTATAAAAACCTGCTTGAAATGAGTGGCTGATAAAAATTCTGGAGGGGATGCAGCTCACAAATGAGTTTTTGAAGGCAACTTTCCAGCTGTTTCCTCAGAAGGAATGAGGCAAGCGGCTCCCAGAGTCCCAGACAAATGCCTGGGATCTTTCTTCTTCAGAGTGCATGGGGAGTCCCTGAGAAGAACTGAGAGGCCGGAGGCTGATGGAGAGATGAAGCCAAAGGCTTGCAGTGGGAACCTCCTGCTGTCAGGATCCCACGCTAGGCTGCACTTGAGGGCGGGCATGGAGGGGAGAGGGAAAGCTGAGTAAGGTTTGCTGTGACCTCAGTATATTCCCATGCAGCTTCCCTCTCCAGGCACTGCTTGATGGCATCATTGACAAGATTCTTCAGCTGCCCTTAAACTCAGTAGAAAAAATCATATAGTCCACTCAGCATGTTGCTCTATGCTATCCTTACCATGATATCATAGATGGCTCTTACAAGACAGCTTTTTATGTAGCACAGTGTACTACACCAGGACTTTTTGCAGGGAAGTACCAGCCTCAGGCAAGATGTCTGAGGCATACTGGGAAGTTTTGGTGCAGCAGGACAAAAGACTGAGAGGAGGGAAAGCCAAAACCAAAGTTCTGGCTCCTGTATCAGAGCACATGGTAGATAGTAGATAGGAAGAGCAGATGGTGTGACACTAGTGGGACTTCTGTTCAGATCCATACCCTTAAGGAGAATATAGTGGTTCAGAGCTCTTTTGAAGTTGTTGTCTGCATTTTTTTTGTGCATGTTGAGTTTTTTTTTTCCTTTGATTATCAAAGAAATTTTTTCATTGGCATTTTTTCACTAATTTTTCCAAAAGCAAGTTTTCAAACATACCCTCTTTTATTTCTCCACTGCTTCTGTAGTTAAAAGGTATGCACACACAGCTTGCTGTGTTATGCACTCCTTGTATTGTACCAATGCTGGGATTTTACCAAGTAAGGTAACTCTGGAATCCTCCTGGAATGAAGTTCCTGGGACTGGTGCAAAAGAATATTTGGGACTTGTTTCCTGATCACTAATTCAAAATCATTACTGTTCCTCTTCTCCAATGGATTATTTAAACAATCTTAATAATTCATCACATGAGATGCTTATGCTTTGATGACCATAATTAGATACATTTTAAATTTACTTTGATTGTATTCAAAGAAGCAGAACCAGTGTCTTTCTTTTCTCATCCATCCTAATGAACTTCAGCAGGAAGAATCTAAATTTACAGGTGAAGAATGTCTCTAATCAGTGCCAGCCAGCACAGACTGAAGTAGAGCTAGCTGGAGGTGCCCTGTGCCTTTTCACAACCCAGCATACTCTCCTGTTTTACAAAAAGGCTTGTAGTCACTAATTGGTTCTCTGTTAGTTTATAAATAGGAATGGTAATGCTTGGCCCTGTTTATGTAAGAAATGAGTCTGGTTGACAATCTTTCCATTTTTTAATCTCATATATCCTTATGCTTTGATTGCATTTTGTGATAGTCTCCCAAGATGAAGAAGTGACATTAATTGTACTATACATACACCTCTATTCTCTCATTGGAAATATGTGACAGAATTGGGAGAGGATGCCTGACTATGCTCCCTGTGTTATCCAAGCATTTCTTCTCTCATGGAGGTAACACAAGTTTTGCACAGCTCCCATGGCTCAGTTCAGGAGCTGCAGTGATGTTTCTGAGCCCTGTGTGCAGGCAATAGATGCTGAAGAATAAAAAAGAGTTGCTGTTGGTGCTTGGTCAGTACTTGCAAGGACTTTGGAAGCTGAAGTTCCGCCATACACCAAAATGTATCTTTCTGAGGACTCTAATCAAACATTAATAAACAGTTCCTCACTGTTCCCTCTTTCTGACTCCTCACTCATTGCACAGAAATGGAGGAAGAGTTATGAGTCTGAGTTCTGCTGGTAATTACTGTTAGAGTTCTTTGGTCAGGATTAGTTGTACTTTCTCAGTCTGTAATCCTGGGGAGAAGGTTCATACAGGACAGGCAGAGCCAGAAATAAACATACTTTTATAAGGTCATATAATGTCCATAGAAGGAAACAAATGGCTGCATTCAGCTTATAGGAATGACAAAATTCTTTGCTATTACCTTCCATCTGTCAACACCCTCCTGAAAAATGTGATATTGAATACATTTAACAGGTTCAAGCTCTGAGGACCTGATGATGAACATTCCTGCTGTGTTTTCTTTAATTTCATAGTAAATGTGTATATTTGTGATACACTGAGCGTACTGTGCATGGTACTATAAGCCTTGCTTGCAAATGCAGCTCAGTTGTTTGTCTAAATCTTGCAGTTGCCATTCATTCATAAGGCCAATGCAAATGACCAAAACAATCCATTTCTAGTGGATCATTTTGAGGAAGAAACAGGCTGGGCACTGAGCTCTTCTCTGTGGTGGCCAGTGACAGGATCTGTGGGAAGGGCCTGAAGTTGTGTCAGGGGAATTTTAGGTTGGATTTCATGTAAAGGTTCTTCACCCAGAGGTTGGTTGGGCACTGGAACAGCTCCCCAGGGGAATGGTCACCAGCCTGAGAGAGTTCCAGAAGTGTTTGGACAATGCTCTCAGGCACATGGTGTGACTCTTGGGATGTCCTGTATAGGGTCAGGAGGTGGACTCAATGATCCTTCTGGGTCCCTTCCAACACAGGATATTATATGATTTTAGGAAAGGATGTGTGAAAGCTTTAACTTTCAGTGTGTGAGCATACAGAAGCACTAATGCTGCTGCAAGGGAATTTCTTTTGAAAAATACTGCAATAGCTTTGCTGTGATATGAGCAAGAATGGGTAGCATGGTCTTAGCAGAAAATAAATGCTTTAAAACTAGAGGTCTGCATATAAGGAAAGCATTCTGTTGTGTTTATTTTGGGGTTGGAGTTCGTTTATTTATTTAATTATTACCATCTAGAACTTCATATATAACCTGGACAAAGCTTGGACAACAACCTGATGGTTTATTTTAAAAAAACACCAGCATGTTCATTTATCAAATCAAGATATAGTGCTTTAAATTGAAAAGCTAGTTAATTTGCCAAAGAGAGTATTATGAAGGTTTCATTGCTGAAGAGGCTTTCAGTTACAATAATATTTTTAGTAGCACTGGTTTTAGTTTGAGAATTTTTTTGGCTGTCTGGTATTAGCAACCTGAGATTTCATTTCCAGGTGATTTTTGTCTTGGTGTTCAGTGGGAAAATTTTTCACTCTGACTAAGGACCTTCTGCTAAATGTTTTTGTCCATGCCCTTTTTGTTATCTTTCTCCATTGTGTGTTTGAGATATATTCATGGGAGCTTTGTGCACAGCTGACTGCTTGGTCAGTTCTGACGTGCTTCCTGATGACAACACCAAAGGCTTTTAATGTTTGTAAAAGGCTGGATTGCCCTTGACTTATGGACAGCAGCCAATGCCAAGTACAGAGTCAGAATGGCCACACCTGTTATCAGGTGTGGAGGCAGGAGAAATCTCATGCTAGATCTTATGCAGGACTATATTCAATGTGTGCTATATAAAGATTATGCCTCTGAAACACAACTGAATTTCACAGTTTTGTGGGAAATAGACTGGGTCATTTTATAGTGGCTAAATAGAGTTGACTGTCAAACAAAGCTGGCCCAAATCTGGTTCTACTGGTATGGTTTAGAGCTTTGTTCAGATGATTTGTTATGCAAGACAGAAGTTTAGCTGTTTCAAGATGATTATCTCCTTGATCAATTATGTGGGTATGTGCTGAGGTGACCCTGGCTGCAGGCCAGGTGCCCACCACATCTGCTGTGTCACTCTCCTCAGCTGGCCATGGGAGAGGAAATACAATGAAAGGTTTGTGGATTGAGATAGTCAGGACATATAACTTGCCAATTACCATCATGGGCAAAAGAGACTCAACATAGAGAAATTAGTTTAATTTATTACAAAGCAAATCAAAGTAGGATAATGAGAAATAAAAGCAAACCTTAAAAATACTGCCCTCCCATCTCTCTCTTCTTGGTTTCTCAGCTTTATGCCTTCAAGCAGCACAGGGCAACATTCATCACACATTGTCTCTGCTGCTCCTTCCTCCTTAGGGGAAAGGCTCCTCACACTCTTCCCCTGCTCCCATGTAGGATCTCACACATGGGATGCAATTCTCCATGAACTTCTCCAGTGTGGGCTGCTGTTCTTTGTGAACTGTTCCAGCACACGTTCTGTGCCGGGTCATAGGTCCTGCCAGCAAGCTGTTCCAGTGTTTGCTTTTCTCTCCATGGACCTGCAGGTCCTGCCAGAATCCTCTTCCAGCATGGGCTTCCTATGGGGTCACAGTCTCCTCTGGGCAACCACCTGCTGTGACATGGGCTCTTGCACAGGCAGCAGGCAGATGTTTATTCCACCATGAATCTCCACAGGCTGCAGGTGGATCTCTGCTTCCCTGTGGACTACCATGGGCTACAGAGGTACAGCTGCCTCATCATGGTCTATACCATGTGCTGCAGGGAAATCTCTGGTCCTACACCTGAAGCACTTCTACCCCTGCTGCCTTTGGTGTCTTCATTGTTGTTTCTTGTGCATATCTTCATTTGTTGTTCCAGCTGAAGTTGCTGTTTCACAGTTTTATCCTCTTCTCCAATGTGTTATCCCAGAGCCACGACATGGCTGATGGGCTCAGCCTTGGTCAGTGGTGGGTCTGACTTGGAGCCAGCTGGCATTGGCTTTATCAGACACAGAGGAAGCTTCTGGCAGCTCCTGTGAGGAGCTGCCACTGTACAGCCACACCCCTGCCAGTGCTACCAAAACCTTGGCACACAGACCCAGTAGAATCTAACATTCAGACCTTCTTGCTTGAAAATATTTCCACAAGGAACCTTCCTCTTGATATATGTGCTTCATATAGAAGACAGAGATGAGGAATATATGTGGACAGAACTGCTAGTTTATGAAAACAGCTTTAAACTGGTCAGTAGTCTGATTCTTCTTGTGAAGTAGGAAATTTTCTGGAAATGAACTTGTTGTCATTTGAAGACTGCAGATGGGTACAATTTCCTTAACTGAGTTTTCTCACAATCAGCATGTAGTTCTGCCTCTGATCTTCTTTTACTCATTACCAAGTCTTAATTTGTAGAGAGTTTCCTTTTTAAGTGGTTTTAAATGGAGCTCAGCTTTCCTGAGGCAGGCCTCAGTGACACTTTCTGGGCACTATTTACTGGGTCTTTTCTTTATCAACACTAACTGTGCCCTGCCCAACCTGTCTGAACACAGTCCGGTTCCAGTTCTATAACCAGAGAAATGAAAATTGATGGCACTTTACCCTTTTTAAAAAAATGAGTTAATATCTCTAAGTGGCATCTGTGAACCCAACCTGAAAAAAAAAAATCTTTCTTGTCCCAATTCCTTTGAACAACCCAAAAGCAGGTCTTCTTCCTTCTCTTGTTTTAACTTCAAACATCATTATAATTTAATTAGGATCATGTTCTCTTATGCAGACAGAGATAATGATGAGTAACTGATGGCACTCTAGTCTACCTTTCCAATGGAACTTGCAGAAGAAACTATGCACTGCTGCACTCTTTAGTAATTCTTCAAGAGAATGGCAGAAGGTCTTGGATTCCTGCCTTGCTGACTCTATATTTGGCTTTGGGATAAGGCAGGGGGAAATATCACTTGTAGGTCAGAGGGTGGGTTACTTGGATTTCTGGTTCATTAAATATCTTTTGGATTTGTTGGTGTGGAATAGCAGTGTGTGATTCTGAAGACTGACTCGCTGCCCAACTTTGACTCATCTGTCTATAGTGGGTGGGATCCAGACCTCATCAGAGTTGGTGCTGCAGTCTTACTTTGGCTTCTCTAAAAGTCTATTCTGTCACAGTCCATGTGATTGATTTCTGTATAATAATTTTTGGGGCTAATTTTTTATCATATTTGCCCTGTGTGTTGCAGATGCATATGACATTTTCCAAAAATTGACAATCTGTTATCTCTGAGTCTCTTCTTTCTCTCCCTGCAACAGTCAGTAGCCTTAAACTGGTAGACTCCATTGAATTAGGGAATTTTTAGGATGAAAGAAATATAATACAGCAATAAAAGTGGTGAATTATTATGAAAGCTCCCTTCCTAATTAAAAGAGATGAAATTAATCTCTCACATTCTTTTGTGTGAATGTAAGATTCTTTGTTTAGGTTAAAGAATAGAATTGTTCCATGAAAAGCTTTCACTCATCCTTGCTTTTATCTTGGGTGGCTACATATCCACATGCACATATACACACACAGAGATTCACAATTTTGGGACAGTTCATGTACAATTACCTCACCTCTTCAAATCATGCTGCACAGGAATGCTTTCATCCTACCTTTTTCTGACCAACTTAGCTAGAACTTAGATGTCTGAGTTGTTAAAAATGAAAATTTAGGGTACTTAGAATATACTATTTGGTTTTTGATCCTTTCATCCAAAAAATCAGAAAAGCTTCCATAAACCCCAGGTGTCTCAATGTCATTTTTTCCTCCTTAATTTTTTTATTTTTACATCTGTCACATTGATGGAATTGGTGCATGGAGTATGTAGAAGTGACCCAGACAGACTTTTCGTATCTTTGTTGTCTTCATATATTCCCATTTCCATGGACTTAAATTTCATTTGAAGGATCCTCACCTTCTCTGTTGCTTCCAAAAATCTTGAACTAAATTTTTCCCTTGTCATGTTACAGATACTGTCTTGCTTCTATGATATTTTTGTCTTGAGCTACGCTCTGCTGAAGCTTCACAGGCATCAGATTCCTTGTCAAGTAGTGAGAGATGGGTTTTTGAGAGCTCTGCCTCTGAACAGTACCACAGCCTTTTCAGATTACAGGGCTTGGCTGAATTTTACAGCCTTAAAATTCATATTCATCTCATGTAGTTTTTTTCCCATGGACTGTTATCTCTTGAGTTCCATATTTATCTGGGCCTGAATGACTGTCTGTCATTGCCTCATGGTTTTTCTTCTGTCTCATTCTTAACTTTCAGCTGTCTGTTCTTTTCAGGGATTGTCTTTCTACTGAACTTGAACAGCTACTGGTTTTGCTTATCCATGTTTAACATTCTGATTGGGACCTCTTGAAATATTTGTCCTCCCAGAATTTTTGGCTCTGGTTACTCTTCCATTATCACCTTTCTTCCTTTTCTTCTGCATTTGACATTTTTCCCAGATTATGCTTATCTCTGTGCATTCAGGCCTCCTATCTCAACCTTCCATGTAGAGGAATAGTATAAATGGTATAGATTTGCCAAAAGTTTATTCTTCCCCAGGAACGAAATAACCAACCCTTTACATGTCACTTTTTGAGACAATCTAAGACAGTCTGTGATAAAATAGCTGAGAAATATCTGCTTTCCTGTTCTATTTCACCAAGCATCACTTGAGTGGATGAATTTACAAAGCTTGATGTTTTAAATAGGTCATCAAAGCATAAACAACAAACTTAGTCTTGGCCAGTAAGTTTTAATCCTGAAGTACTTACAAACAAGTAGTTGTTTTGGTGACATGCCATGTCTCTGTGAAATGACATTTCTGTGCACAGGCAACACCAGTTGATTCCATGCCATGATGAGTATGGTACTGAATGCCTTTTATTCTCCTTTTCTTCTGTCTCTAACCATTAGTATGCATGATAGTTGATGCTGAAATGAAGTTATGTAAAGCAACATCAACTTACCAGTGTAGAGTTTTGGCTCCATGGTTTAGGATGGAAAATGCAGGATGCACACAGACAGATCTGAGCTCACTTTAGTCTGGAGAGCTTAGAGATCAGTGGCAGTCAGCCTGTGGTGTCTTGAACTTGAAAACGTGTTAGCCACCTGTATAAGTAACCTGACTTCTAAGCAGGCTTAGCTTTTACAAAAGGCTCTGCTGTGATCCCTCAGAACTGTTTTTACCCAAGTAATCTAAATTAAAGTTAGAAAGCCATGACTTAATGCAGCACAATCAGACCTTTTGTTAAAGCTAGAAATAGCTGGAGTTTATCTTAGACCAAGTGGATTTAAAAATACCTCACTCTCTTATATCTGTTTTCATATTTCCATATTTTTCCTCTGCAGGAAAGGTCTCTTATTCTTCCTGTACCTCAGTTCCTGTGTGTGCCTGTATCTGTGCACCTCTTTGTAACTTGAAGTTTGAGAGATGTGATGGTCTATGGCCAAATGTGTCATAACCCCTTTGCAATAGCCTCATTAGCATTCACCAATGCTGACCCCTTCATCTAACAATTCCAGCTGTCTCAGCTTCTTCATGGACAGAGCAGGAAATGCATGGAGGAGAGTTGGAAGCTTGTCACCAGAGGCTGGCAGAGCAAAGGGGTGTTCTGTGTAAACTTCAGTGGTCCAGAATAAAGATTGGCAACTGGAAAGTGACAAACCCAGTATGTTCTCTTGGCTCCAGATGTACAGTTAGAAATCACATAATGTAAATACTGTTGTACTGCAAGTAGAGAATCCAAAATCAATCATGATAAAGCTGAAAAAGCATGGACATAGCACAGATGTAAATGCCCAACCAGTCCTATTATCACTGCCACTGGAGAGATGATACCTTAAAATTTTAACAATGATACAAAATCGACTCAATGTGGGGCTTTTTTTGGCAATCTTGGTGCACATAGATACTTCTTCAGGAAGTAGAATCTCCTATGTATACAGCTGGATGTTAAACCTCACTTGGTTTAACCAAATCCTCAGTTTAGTGGTCATAGGCTCATGAAAAAGCCCAGGTTGAAAGAGACCTTAAAAAATTATCTAATCCAATCTCTTATGGAAAAAGAAGCCTAGATGAGATTATCTATCTCCCTGTCCAGTTGCATCCTGAAAACCTCCAGTGATGGGGCCTCTAGCATATCCCTGTGGAGGTTGTTCCAGTGATAGACTCTTCTCACTGTAAAAAATATTGTTTATATAGTTCTTATATCAAGATGAACAGGGTTTTGGTTTTTATTTAATGGCTGATTCTGCTAAACTGTAAGGATATTCCTGTGCAGATTTTTCCTTTTCCTTTCCTAAAAACTCTTTTCACCTTTACCAAACACTTGGATGGTCAGAAGCTGCAATTTTTCTTCCTTTTTTTCTCTCTTTTCCTCTTCCTTCCCTCTGCTTCCCATTGTAGCAAAGATCCTGAACAGCATGTAACTGAACTGAGGGAAAGTGGAATAGTTTCACAGTGCACATTTCTTTTCTTTAAACAGCAAAGGATACTTCTGGAACTGGCTGGTCTGCAAACATTCCTTTGATCCTGAAACCTGGTGCCCTTTTGCAGGACTTTAAATTTTTGGATGTTTTGTTGTGTTGTTTGCCCATGATCCTTGGAGTGCTTAAGAGTAACAGTGAAAAATTTGACCATCACCTTTACATTATGACTCTAAACACAATGGTCTTAAGAAAAAGCTACAACTTTACACTTTTCACAGTAAGAAGATACTTAATACATTTTTTTTTTGATATGGCTTTCGTATCTTCTCCACTGGAGCTGTTTGAAAGCTATCATCCTCTGCAGAAGTGGCATAAAAGTGATGGCATAGCAGAGAGACAATAAAAATAGCAGGACCCAGGAATCATTTGCCTTCTTCTGTGGTATCTGAGCTTGGAAAAATTGTCCAGATTATTTGCAGTCTGCAGGCTTCAGAGTAAAAGGGAGTTGTGCTCTTTAACTGAGCTTTGCTTAGAGGACAAAGCAAATGAAAGTGCTGCTTGTGTGACTGAGACTAATGCAGCAAGTTGGAAAATCTGATAAAACTGTTCTTCTATTTGGATTTGCTCTCAATCCCTTGATAAAGTGTTCTTTTTCTCTTGGTACATGTGGTTAGATGTATTTAAGAAAGAATATCTGTCCTTGATTTTGCACTTTGATCTGAACATTTTGGTGTCATTTTAACCCTGCTAATAAATCAGGAGTTTCCAATAGCAGATTTCCAAGATTGGCACAGATATTACTTGGTGCATTTTATTTCTCAGTGTTTTAAGCAATGCACAGTGTTTCTTTTTGCTTTCAGTTTAAGCTCAAAAACTCACCAAAAATATCTCTGTGCATTCAGGTCTCCAATCCACCAGAGCTGTGTGACTGGAAACTAATTGATGAATAACTATCATCCTTGAACTATTTTGACAATGGAGCTTTGTAGCTTCAGAGAGCCCTTTCTTCCCAGCTCTGTCAGGCCATTTGGCTTCAGGTGTATCAGTATTTATCAGTGGTAGGTTTCTGTAACATTTTATTTCTTCTGGGAGTTTCTTGCCTCTTCAGAGTTCATAGAGATGACCAAGTCATTGTGTCTTCCTGCTACAGAGCATTTTTAGCTGGAATCATTTCTTGTCACTACAAAGCAAAATCAGCTTTTAATTCTATGCCTGGAATTCCAGTGGTGCCTGCTAAAAACTGCTTTAATGCCTGAGGCTCCTGTCATTCTGTTAGTGGATTAGAAGTGGGAGGGACAGGATATGGATTCTGTGGCACAGCTTTGGAAAACTGGAGGTGAGATTCTGTGGTTTTAGGGTCATTAAAAATCTTAGATTTTTCTAAGGCAGGCAGAGTATCTGTTCACATTTTCAATCCATTGTTTCATTAGAATGCTTTAGAAAATACTTAATGTCTGCGAAGGAAGACACATCACTCAAAAGCACTGTTTGGGTTTCAGTTGAAGCACCAGTCCTTAAAAGCATAGAGAAGCCATCCAAGGCCCACAGTGTCACTTCAAAGCCTCAATTGATGCTGTCATATACAGCAAAATGTGCATAATCCTCCACTGATTCTATCAGAAATTATTAGATTGCTTTATGAATATCAGAGATTCCAGGATATTAGTACAGTTGCAGGCAAATTGGTTAAGAGTCTGCAGAAGCCTCTGTCTTCCACAGTCATCCACTGACCTCACTGTGGTTTTGACTCTGCTGGTGTTCAGAGGAACACAGATTCCCAAGTTTTCTCTTGGGAAATTGTCCTATGATTAAAACATCTATGTATCTTTCACGGTGTCTTGGTCTTCGTGTTTTAAGCCAATTTTGGTAAACTTGCTGCTTCTCCTTCTAAAAAAATTTAAAAAAGAAAGGAAAAAAATGGAGAAAAAAAGGCTAGAGCTGTTCCTGGAATATACTATGACATCATGTCGGCATGAAGTGCCAACATGCACGTGGAATGAAGAGTAGCAAGAAAAATTACTTCTGCAACTTGGGTGGTATTTTCTACATGAGAAATATCACTCTTTTCTGATTGCCAAGCTATTTCACTCAAGTTCTAAATCTGTTTTGTATACAGAGAAGAGGTAAGAATTGCATGTGTGTGAACTTGTGTTTCTGCCTTCGTCCTGCCTGATCAACATGTGTGTGCCTGAGTGTGTGAACAGGCACCCAGTCACTTCTGTCCTGGGATGTATGAACATGTGCTCGTGCTCTTCCTCATGGATCTGCAAACTTCCTACTATGGTGCTCTGCATGCATGTCACTGGACAAACCCACAACCACATCCAGCTCTCTCTTCCTTTAAACAGTGGGAGCAGACAGTTTTTATTTTGAGCAGAAATCATGGATCTGGGACCTTAAACATGCTTTGATGTTTTTGCTGTTTTTAAAAATCCTTACTCAGCTGCTGTGTTGTGAAATGTGGCTCTGTGAGAATCTCCTGACTGTGAAATATGAGGATTTTTTTTTTTTTTTTTGCTGGTCAGCAGTGGGATTTTGTGACCTCCAGCCTATATCTGTATAGTACATCTTGTATGTGTTTGTTACTGAGACAGCACAGTGCCTCCAGGAAATGCATTCTTTTGCAGTGGGCCATATGGGTAGCTTTGCATTTTTATGATGAAGATGGGAAGATAAGGTTGTTGCTTACTCTTTTTTTTCCTTTCTTAAAACTCTTACTGTGTTTTGTCCCTGCATATACTTGAGGCATCCTAAAAGATGCTTGAGATAAAGCAGAATTCAGCCCCTTAACAAGCACTTGCAGCACACTACTAGATTTCTTTCTTCAAAGTTTAGAAGGACTACTTTTTAAATCTTGGCTGTTACTAAAAAAAAGAAAAAAATTAATAACAAACATATTAGCCTAAAAGAAATTGAAGACTGAAGTAGTTTTCAACCATATCAAATGAGGCTAAAGCAAATATAAAAAAAACCAAATAGTCTTCCATCCAAGTGTGCACAAGCACTCATCCTATGTTTCTGTGCCGTGTTCCCAGGATATCAGCATGAAAGTGATGAGCTTATATTTCTTTAGATATAAAGGAGTAATTTGAGTAGTTAATTCTTCCTACTCAAACACATCCACGTTCTGGAGGGAGCGAAATGTTCACGTTCTGAGCCATTATGTTTCAATAGGAAATGGGAAATTTATGAGGAAACTTGGTGAGTCTTCCTCAATTCAGGGGAAGTAATTACTACTGTAATGGTGCAGAAGGCTGTTTCTGGCTCATATCTTACAGATATTGCCAACTGTTGCTTGAAGATAGAAAGAAGGACTACTCCATAGCAAATGATAGAGAGGGTCATGTTATTTGCCAACGTTGAGAAGAAAAGATCTGAGCTCTTTATGGGTGTTTCTAAAGTCTCTTGGTTTATAACTTTTAAATTGTTGCACACTTTAAGCATACACCTGTGTAATTATTGGCCGTTTCATTCTTTGATCATTATTTCAGCTTTACTTCATTTTCCTTTCTTCAAATCTGTTCTTTATGGAGGAACTGCTATGGAGGTTAGCCCCCAAGCTAACAATTGGGCTCTCAGTCTCTCATTTAAATTGGACTGAATAAGAAACAAATAAAACCCTTCTTTATTTCTTTATCCCTGTTCTCCCATCCATGTTCCAAATGGTGTTTTGCTGTCTTTCTCCTTACAGAGGCAATGCTTAAATCTGTCTCTATCTATCACTAAAAATGAGCTTTCTGTGGCTGCATTCTCTCTCTCTCTCTCTCTTCCTCCCTCTCTTCTTCCCTCTCTCTTGATGCTCTTTCTTTTCCCTCTCTCTGCCGCTTTCTCTCTCTGTCTCTCTCTCTCTCTCTCTGGAATATTTTCAAACCATGCATGAAATGCACACAGAAAACCAGAACTCATAGTTCTCCAGGACATCCCTGTTTTCCTCATTGAGAGAGTTTTATTGCAGTTGATAATCCAGGACATTTCTCAAGATGTATTCATGAGTTACTTGTACAGCCAAGTACAATGTTCTTCTCTGTGTTTTCTTTAACCCATCCCTGGTTCCATTGTACAGCTTTTTCCTTTTGACTGTGGTGGGGCCCCATATTCCAGGACCTTGTATTGGCAGCAGCTGCAACAGAAATCAATATTAAATTTGTATAGAAACATTAAGGTTAGAAAGTCCTGTTACAGTAGCAAAATGTAGCCCTTTAATAACCATGCCAAAGGGGACCAAGTAATCATTTTAGCTGGAATCTTGTCTTTAAGGAAGCCAATGCATATTCCCCTGCATTCCTTGCACAGCTTACTTGCCAGTGTCCCTGCTCTCAACTTCGACTTAACTCTTGAAGAATAATGATTTTGGCAAGGAAAATAGAAAAGCATTATGCTGAAGAAAATATAAGCTAAACTTTATGGTGTTACATCCTAGTCACCCTAAACAAATCACACAGTATAGATTTCCCATATTTCCTTCTTACTGGTAGAGATAATCTTTCTTGTCCATTGTCCTGGAGCCATTTGGCGCAGTTAGAATTTAAGGAAAATATCTCCCTTCTTTACCTTTATTTATTTATTTTCAAATTAAAAAAGTGGTGGAGAGGTCATGTTCTTTCTGACTCCTGTTCAAGGTGCATTTAAATTCTGAAGGTTACAAATTCAGTTTTTCATAGCCTTTTTTTTTTTTTTGCTAGTTTAAGGGTATATCTTGCTTCTCTATATATTTTTCTTATCCATGGTATACCCATAGTGCATACAGAAGTTCTTTGTCCCTGGAAACACTTCTTCACTTCTGCAGTGAAGATCACAGTTTGTGCCAGGCAGAATGCAGGAGCCTACTTGCTGTTTCTGAGGGAAGAACCTACATCATTATTAAGTAGAACTTAAGGGGAATCAGAAGAGTAGAACCAGCGTGCTTTAATTTATTCAAGAGCAAATTATAGGAAGAGACTGTATCTTTCTCAGAACCTTATGATCAGCCTGGCAAATGAGAAGAATCAGCTGAAAAGGTCAAAAGGAAAGCCACTGAGTTCAAGTGGTGTTGATGGAACAAAGTAATGGCATCATAAAATTTGCTGGGAATTGTAACTTGTAGTTGTCTTGAAGAGTAAGCAAATTTGGGTCAAGTTCTTGGCTTGTTTACACCTTGCATCCCATTGGAGGCCAAGGGCACCTTTGAAATGCTAAGAAAGTCCTACTGAAGTCAGACATGTTTTTCTATGAGTAAGCAAAGAATTTGGCCAGAGGCAGCAAATTTGTAGCTATTTCTTAGCTTTGTGGTAGTGTAATTGCTTTCTGTTTGCCTCAGTCACAAATACAAACTACATGGGAAAGAAAGTTACATTTGAGCAGTATTCCTAAACATTTTGCCTGCAACATCTGAAAGTCAGTGCTATCTATACCTGATCAACTACAATTTGGTAATCTACCAGTGAATGGTTTCTGAGATGCAGAAAGAATTCTTGTGGTGGAACTTGCATTTTGCAGGTTCAGTATTGTGTTACATCCATACAAAGGCAGGAGACATTTAGAGGCACTGAAGTACAACAAATTTTGTTGTCGTCTGATGGGTTTTTGTTGGAACTTTTTTGTTGTTGTTTTTCTATTTTTTTTTTCTTTCAGCTCACTGCTTCACCCCAGTCCTCTGCCCCTGAAAAAAGCCAAAAAGAACCAAAATCAGCCCTGTCCTCTCCTCTTGGATATTGTTTCTCCTTGCCCATTTGTGGTCTGTGGAGCCCCACACTAAAAGAATTGCTGCCTTCTCTATAATTGAGCAGTCCTACCATACCACTATACATATGAAATTCTGTAATGCTTTCATTGATGGAGAAACACTGCGTTTTGGAGAAGGACATGAAAAAAATTCTTGGGGATCAAACTTTCTTTGCTACTGTTCAGCATAGTGGAGGTCACAGGATGTGATTATTGTCCCTTCTGGATCTCTCCTATGCAAGATAATGAAATAATGAAAATAAACCCCAAGTTTTCTGCATTACGTGATTACTTTAAAGGGAATGGTTGGTCCAAAAAATCAAGCTGATCTTGAAAAGAGGGCACTTAGGTGCTGTTTGTGACTCTTACAATGCTGCTTTGTATAGGTGTAGTTTTATGGTTTCTAATTCTCTTTCTTTATCTGGAGTTAGGAGAAAGAGGACTTCTTTAATCATTACCTGAGACTAAATTAATTGATATTTGTAAAACATTTACTGATCCTTGGTAAGGACGGTCAAGGAGTAAGGTAATTTGAATGGTTATCAAACTTGAATTGATGAATGTCTTTGGCTGTTGAGACATCTCCTGCTTGTTGTAAATGGGAGTCAGAAGAAAAACCCAAAACATTATACCATGCAGTGACAACTCTGTTTCTTTCTCTATGAGAGAGAGTGAATAATAAGTTACTAGGTGAGATTCTGCAGTTTGTGCTCTGCAAGAGGTAATTTTCGATTATACTGGTCCATTCTGACATTCATCTAACAGGAATATCTTTGTGTCAGGTGCTGAGTTGTGTGACCTGTACATTTATCCACAAAGCATGAAATTTAGAGCCAGATTTGTGTATTAAACAAGTCATCACCTGCACACTAAGGAGAACAATACTTGCAAGAGGTTTTTAGTGCTGATGTGGGGAGGGAGAATGGCTTTTTGCAAGGGGGTCTAATGCAGAAGGGGGAAGTACAGCCATTTTTCTGTACCTGATATTTCTCTGCCATCTTTTTGAGTGCTTAGATTCTTGGAATGGATGACCTTATTGCATAAACCCCTGTCTGTATAGATATTGTAACCAATAAATAGCAGTGCTAATCTGGTGCAGTGAATTCAGTGCCTCCTACTTTGTATGGTTTGAGATGGTTCATCCCATTACTCATTAGTTCATCCTGATACCATTCTGGGTGGTCCAATATTAGCAGTGTTTTGGGAAGGTGTTGCTATGATTGTGTGATCGTAATCAATGGATTAAAAGGCAAACTCACCCCCTCTGAGGTGAATATGGTACAACTGAGAGTGCAGAGCAAGCGTAGGAGAATGTATTTGGAGTGAGAGAATTTTTTATACTTTCCTGGGCTTCATGCCTGGCCATAGAAGATGTTGCCAATGCAGATTTGACTATTATTGTTTGTAGCTAAGCTCCAGTGAGGAGCTAAAGGAGAAGATGCCACTGCTCCAAGGAACTATCAGTATAAACAAACTGAGGATCTGATAGAAGTGGAAATAGTACTATCTTAAGACGTACAAGCAGAACTGGGGTTGTTTTTATGCATGAGATATTACCACTGTTTTACTGCTTGGAAGGGAAAAGGTCTAGTGCTTGGAGCCTTGTCCAAGTGTGAATTCAGGCTGGACAATGCGTTGTTGGGAGTTCCCCAAACACTTCTTAGCTGGGAAGACTGTCCTGGTGTGCAACTGTTCAGTGCACTGCTTTGGTGGAAGGGAGGGTTAAGCTCCAATGTAAACACTTGAGCTTTGTTTATTGGGAAAAATGTGTTCCATTCATTTCCATTCATTACTGAGTTGCAATTTACCCCTAAGCTCAGGAGAAAGGTGCAAGTGAATATAGTATCAGTCTTTTTTCTCATGGCTGAAGGCAGACATGCCACAAATAGATCCCTACCCTGTCTCCTCAAAGCATACAGCCCTCTCTCTGGCTGTAGAAGCCAGGGGCAAATGAAGCCTGAGTAGTCTGGCTCTGGAATGTGCAACAGGACAATGGCATACAGACATATGCATATCTCCATACAGGGATAATTCAAGATGTAATGTTGCCTCTGCTTTATGTGCATGTTCTTTTGAAAGACCAGTGTTCTTCTGCCAGGCAAAGATGATGGTCAGAAGTGACAGGATACAGGCAAACAGTGAAGCTGTACACGTTCTGCTGGTGACATTATGTATTTCCTCTGTGATCTGTGCTTTAAGGATGTCTGCAGCAATAAGCTTTTGAATTGTCTGTGTACCTGTCAGTAGTGGTCAAGCAAGAACTTCAGTGGTTAGCATGAAAGCATGTGAAAGGCAATGATCTGCTGTAATACTTCAGCTTGTATTCGTGCAGAGGAATCTACCAGAAGAGTATGTGGGGGATACTTTGCATAGGGTAGCTAGAAAGTAATTAAATAAAGCATGTTCCCATTTGAAAACTAAAGAAATGTAAGGAAGGGCACCAGATGTTGTTTCTGCTAACACATGCTGAACAGCAGTGAATCCAACTGCAGCTTTGCTAATGCCATCTGCCATTGTATTTTAAGAAATTAAAGGGTCCTGGACTACCATAGTTCTTTCAGCACATGTAATCTAATTGAGAGGAAAAATTATTCCTGTTTACTGACAGAGTACAGTCCAGTACATGGACCCCTGGTCCACCTATCTTTGCCTGTGTCTCTACTCTTATACCATCATTTAACACTGTTTTTTGGACAGCTTATTCTATTTGCTCTTCTCTGCAAAATCTCAGTTCATAAAACAAGCTGAAGAATGTTAACAAGGGATGCTTCTCTGACAGCTGTGTGATATGCTGCTATCTTGCATGTGAAGAATATGCATGGTGTCCTCCAAAGTTTGTGTAGACACAATCCATGTGCCTTGTGAGGACACAAGGGAATTATGTTATAAGCCTCACTTTCCATGAAAAGTAGGATCTTAGTCCAGTCATAACTTCTGTTTTGCTGCCTTTATGCTCCTCGCTGTCTCACACTCTCATTGTAACTGAAGGAGATCTTAACTGGAAGTTTTGGTCTAAGCAGTTCTGGAGTACACCAAAGGAGCTGTAGACTGAGAAGAAAGGGAGGCAAATATGTGGTAGTATGGAAAAACACACTTTGGTTTTAACACACTGAGTTTGTTTTGAAATTTGACAAAAATATTTTAAGACTACCAATAGGTATGTTCTCAGATGTCCTCTGTTCAGACCCAGACAAACATAGCACTAATCAGATAGCACTGGTTCTGTGTGCTATATAAAAATGCATTAGCATAATTCTTCTAGTTACTTTTCATGAACCTCAGAATCACAATTTTTTTCCCTTCCATCTTACAGAAAGTTGGGGTTGGATAGTGCTTGTTTAGGCAGCTGGAGAGAAGTGCACATGGCTTTGGCACACGCATGTAAGATGTATCTTACAGTGCTGCTGGCCACGGAAATTTCTGTGGGTAAATAAGATTTCTGTCTCAAGGGCTGTCCATATGGCCCCTTTCATCAGCACTAATTCCACTTAGATTAACTGCACAGCACAAATATGGGTCAAAGCCTGGATTGTTGGGAGAATGCGTTCCCGCTTGCAAACTGCTTCCCACAGAAGTACTTGTTGGCAGCTGAGATCATAATGCTCACACTCCTCACAATAACCCACTTTGAAATGTATTTAGAGAGGGGTCTTGGCAGTCTGCTTGCTGCTTCTTCATACAAAGTGCAGGCCTTGGTTGTAATCCCACTCAGCATGTCAAGGCATTAGCTGTGGGCCACTGTCTTCTCTGACTTTATCTAGCATGGGGCAGGGCATCTATGCTTGGACTAGCAGTACTAAGCACTCCAGGTAATGTCCTTCCCCTCAGCCATTAGCAAGAGGAGAGGAACTACTCTTGGAAGTTCTGCATTATTTGTTATAGAATTAAACCTGCTGAGCTGTTCCTGTGAACATTATGTCCTGACCTGCAAGTGGTGAAAGGAGATCAAGAGACCCAAGGGGAAGAAGGAACAGATCTCATGGTGTCCCTGGCTCACATGAGTCATGCTTACACTGAAAGTTGCTTCTTGCTTTTATTTCTCCTTTGTCAACTCTACTGGTGGCAAAGGTCATGGGTTGCAGACAGTCATTCCTAAAGCTATGTGTGTAGCTAACCTTATGGGGGAATTATAAAACTTAGCTATAAATGGCCTGCTTCATAAAGTTGGGATCAAACTTACCATGTGAATAAACTTTGTTTGTTTTTTGCATCTGAAGTGACCTTCAGCACTAAGTTCCTACTGATACATTATTAAGTTTTCCACAAATTCACTCATTCACAAAGAGAAATGTCTTTCACCCAGACTTGGAAGTGCATTAAGCACAGACTACCCTAAGCAATGAGAAATATAGTTTAGAGACCAGAACCTACCCACACTGGTGTGGGTAAAGAAGATTATTTCAGTGTCACTAACCTATCGATGTTCGCCACCACTCTTTCCTTCTGCTCTGGATAGACAAACTATTGACAAATAATTAGGAAATAATTCATCACAACAGAGAGAAGTGTCCCTTTGGATGCTGAGGGAGGACTGCAAGGACATGCAAGTAACATAAGCATAGTTTTGATGTCAAGAGACTTAGTTTGGTTAGGAGATTTGCATGCCTGTTTCTGGGGCTAATACTGCAGTACAGGAATAGAGAGATGCAGTGAAACTTTATTCCCTGGAGCTAAGGTCCTCATGGGTATACAGAACCCAAGGCAGGTGTTTGCTTCTTGCCTCTGGCACTGACTTGAGTTTTAGACAACTTTTGCAATCACATTCTGCATGCATGTATAGTGCCCCCCTCATCCACCTTTGTAGATTAAAAACATTTTGTAGATTAGAAGTATTTATCAAGCACCTTAAAATTAAAGTGGACAAACCAAAGGTAGGTGGAACTTCGAGTTGGTGGTGAATCCCTCATCTTTTTTCTGGCCTTATGGCCTTATGCCAGTGTGAGGCGTTGTCCCACCCATTTAGTAACACAAGGCAGGGTATTGAAGTTGTGAAAGTACACAGGCTTCAATGTGCATCCTAGCTTTAATCAGTGCAGACAGAAATCAACATACCTGAGGAAATTTGTTTAATTATTTTGATACATTCATAAATGATGATAGCTGCTTGTGCTACACACAGTCAAGCCTGCAAAGGCATTCTTGGCACTTGTAAGAAATTTGTTACAGAGAGTTGTTCTAAAACTCTGAATGGTTTACACAGCCTAGAAGATGAACAGTCTTATAAAATGATGTATTTCCTATGCATGGTTTTAAAACACTTTAGGATCATTAAATACCAAATATTTTTGGGCTAGATTGTTTTGCTTTCTTTATGAGAGTGTACTTTTTTGGAAGCCTTTTACTGCTGTTTTGAGACCACCATACTAGGAACTTTCTTTAGTATTTTCCCATTTCTTTCCCTTCTAAATGCAGGGAGCACAAAATATTCTTCTGGCATTTGAGCTGCAGTTATTTTGAGTGGCTACAAACAGAGGGAAATGTGTTTCTGTGGTAGTTACAGCAGAGAAAGAATTTTGCTGAAATGTCTCTCCCCCACCGCCCTTTGGTGGCTGCAGAAAAGAAGCCAGTGTTTGAGGCCCCAGCTCTGTGCATCTGCTGGATCAGTTTAAGGCCAATTTTCCCCCTCCCCCTGCCCCTCTTTCCATTAGCAAACTAGATATAAAACAGAAGCCATTGGATAAATAGGAAAAATGTGTAGCAGAGGAAGCCCTTGTGATTAGGGAGCTGTTAACCAGTTATTTCATGTCCGGCTTTCAGTGTATTTATAAAAATGATGCTATTCAGTGACACGTCGAATTACTATAAATGGTATTGGCTCAGTTGCTTTCTCATGGAAGCCAACTTGCAATTTATTTTTAACTTGGGCCCACTGATTATTTTTAAAGTTAGTGTAGTATTTGTTAAAGATGCTAAAGTGGCAGGCAAAGCGTGGGCAATATACATCAAATTTGCTCACAGCCTGTCTTGCCAGTGAACTCCAGAGTCCTGTGAAACCTTGTTAAGAGAGAGCAGCTTGGTCAGTGCCTATCCATTTGCTGCCTGACTCTTCTGGGGAGAGAGCTGATTGATGTGATTTGTGGCAGCTGCAGTGCTTGGTTTTGTGATGTTGAAGCTTGTCCATTAGGAGCTGGCCCAAGACCCAGTAACCCCCTCCTTCCTCTCTTTTTTTTCCATTGATCGCCAGCAGCCGTCACATCATTACATGCATTTATAATGTCCTTGTCGAGACTTCACTGTGTGCACATGGTTTAAATCAACAGCTTCCCAAACAGGGGGAGCAAAAGTACCAGAACTCCCTACCTGCCTCCAACAATGTGCTTGTAAACTTCGGGGACAGGGAGAAAGAAAAATACAGCTCGTGGAAAAGTGCCAGGAGGTTCTGAGTCTGCAGTTCACACTATGCTTTGGACAGAGAGGTGAGTCTTGCATCATGGTCTAAATGTGGTGAGGCTTAGGCTTCCATACAATTCTTCTGGAACAAATTTCATTGAACAGAAAATCTTCACAGCAGCAGTGGGACCTGAGACAGATTCTCAAAGCTGCCATTGTTATACTGAGGCCTCTGTCAGGTCTGGTCTACTTGGTGAATGGTGGATAATAACTGACACCTAGAAGTGTGGAGGGAGATCATTGCAAGCCTGGAACATGGATCTTATCTCCCTTTATTTAGGGAGTAGATTGCAGTTCTTACCACACTTTCTGGGTTTTCCAAATAGTCTTCAGGGCTATCAGTCTTCGTAAATATCTGTGGGACTAAAGCATTGTACAAAACTGTCTTATAGACAGCCCTGGCCTGGGTTGTGACTTGAAGATGAGAATCTTACACAAGTGCTAGAGAGCCATTTCCATGCTAATTCAACCCCAAAGAGCAAGCATTCATTCCAACAACACAATCTTCTGGCTTCCAGTTATATTCCCCCAAGAATCAGTACCTAAACAGTAACTCTACTCTGCATAAAATGGCAACACTTGAAATCTAGATTGAACTGTCACTTCAATTAAATATTCAGTAGAGGTTTTTTTACACTGGGACAGAAAGAGTAGGCAAGCTTTCTTTTTCTTCAAGTATGTCTTTCCCTTCTTTGTTTTCTCTGATTCTGAGAGATCCGATGCATCATAGAAAATGCTGCTTTCAAAGCATTCAGACTGTCCTTGGTAGCCATCCAATTTGTGTGTCTTGAGAGATGCTTCTTCATAATATTTACATTTGATATTCTAATTGGAATGGAGAAGACAGCATTTGTTTATACATTGCTGGGGTGAGAAGTAGAGACTTTTTAGTCATACCACAGGACAGCCTTTTTGCTAACAGGCTTTTCTCTAGTCTGGAAATTTTATAACCTACTTAGAAATAAGTGTCTCTTGGCTGAGGTTTAATAGCAGATGCATTTGTGATGTCTCCTCTGATTATTCAAGTATTGCTACTTAAGTAGGTGAAATATAATTAAGAATAATTGAAATTAATTTGTTTTGACTCATCTTTGGTTTTACTGCTACCATAGTTGACAGCAGGATTTAGTTTCTTGCAACCATCTAACCAGGAAATGGCTTTGCCTTGTCCACACCTCAGTTTCATCATCTGGCAGATAGAGGGACTATTATGTTACTTTGAACTACTGTTTGACTAAACATAAAATCCTTTTCTGTGATCTAGCACCCCTTCCCTGCTTGTTGTGTTTATTTCCTTACTGATTAATTCCTTGTTTAGTAACTTAACAATTGTAAAGACCGTACCAGTGTGCTCACTGCTTGCAGGGACTGTCTTCTATAGAAGGTATCCTCTGGTAGGTAATGGAAGTATAAGGAAGAGGAAATAAGATAAAGTAAAAAGTCAGGCCACGCTTGGTTCAGCATCCTGGTCACAGCCCAGCATGGTTGCGCTGGAATCCTGCTGATGGAATGTCCTGACATTGTGGTGTTTATTTCTACCACAGCCCTGAAATGTAAACAGGACATCGTTGGATGCTAATTCAAGGGACTGGAAATGACTGAGAACCCTGGACTATTGGTAGGACACAAGGAAGTGAATTTTACTGGAGGATTGGCATATGGCACTAGCAGTGCACGGGACCACACGTCAGAGGAGGTGTTTTCAGGAAGGGTATCTGACGTATGTTTGTGGGGAGGAACAAAACACAGCAGTAGTGTCAAATGGAAATGGAAGTGGGCACATACAACTTGTGTAAGATGGCTCTTGTGGAGCTGTGTTTGGGAAAGAGTGAGATGAGCCATGACAGAGCTATCCCCATGTGCTGTGAGGCACTTGAGTCTCACATTGCTGGAAAGAGGGCTGCACCCCACCTTTATCCTATTAGAAGACTGACTCTTGCAAGGAGCAGCTGCTAATGCCTCCTCTGTAGCACCCCTTGTAGCAGTGAAGACAGAACTGTGTTGTAATGAATATAAAGGGGGTTCTTTATTGAAGTGACTAAATGCATACAGACCCTGTAATTCATGCTGGCTCTCTGGCTTCCAGACTGGCTGCCTGATGTTGCCACACAAGGTCTCCCTAAGTCTTGGTCTGGCGTCTGTAGCAACAAAAGGACTGACTAAAGAGAGACACAAGTTTTCTGTGCTGCCAGTGTGGTTCACTGGTTTTTTGTAATAACTCTCCACACACTCTGCTGGATGCATTTTGCAGCAAGGCATATTTTTGTGTTAGATATCTTCCAATTGTTTTCATGAGCATCTTGCTGGCACAGTTGCCAGTGTTGATACCTTTTTAGTGAAGTGCTTTGAGCCTTTGCTATGCTGCTTGGGCTGGGCTTCCATCCGGATCAGAAATTGGAAATTTATTACTTGGAACTGGTTTTTAAATGTGAAACTGACACCAGTTTCTTATTACTTACCAAGTCCTGAGGGCAGACTAACATTCCTGACGCTGCTGTAGGTGTTAATGGTTTCATCAACTCAAGAAGCAGGGCGCCCTGAACTCTGCTCTTGGCAGCTAGTAAAGAAGGGAAACTGACTTTCAAATATTTTGTTTTTAAAGTTGTTGTGGTTTTTTTATGATGTTTGCATTAGCAAACTGGAATTTGTGAGACAGACTTTTTTTTTGTTGACTACTTCGTTCCTAGAAATCAAATTGATAGTAAAGCCTCAGTAGGCTGCTGGAACTGGTCCTGCCAAGCACCTCTGCAGATGCAAGAGAACAAGAATCTGTGAGTGGGCCTACTGTGGGTGCAGGCCTATGAATTTCATTTACTTGGTATGTTTTCTCTGCCTCAAAGTAATCAGGAAGGATATTATTATGCAGATACCAAGATTTTTTTCTATATTGCTTTCAGTTGCATGCAAATAGCTCAAAAGCCTTGCTCCAAATCTGGAGAGATTCCAGGATGTGGTTTTTTGTTTTGTTTTTAGAATAGTTTCTGTCTTGTGCTGTGCAGGAAGATGGCATTATGAACAAGGATAAATATTTTAAGTCTGGATGAACTGGCATTACTCTGGGCTCTGCCATGTACTTGCTGAATGATCTTAAGCAGACCATCATTTTCTTCATACCTGTATTGTGATATCCTTGTATCCTGCCAGGTTGCCATGAGAAATAATTTCTGTTTTAAACTTGACTAATTCCTTTGATCCAAGAATGAACTGTATTTCAAGTGACCATTGTATATGTGACAGACTGCTGCAGAGGTCATAAATGGAGCATTACGGAATTTAACATTGATTAATCCCATGTATTGATGGATGAGACTCAAAAGCTTATCCTGTAATTATTTATAGAGGTGTTTAAAAGGTGACTTGTTGATCACTGTTTATAATGAGCTATACAGAGAACATTTGGTGATAGCATTTTCAATCTAGAGAAAGTAAGTCAGAGCCCAGACTCTGGGAATTGAAACTTGGCAGATGAAACAATTTCTAAAGTGAGAGGCAGTTTACTGAGAGTTGTGGTAAATTTTCTACTGCTGGAAATCTTTAAATCAAATGAGATGCCTATTGAAAAGTTATATTCTACTTCAGGCAGGAATTAATTTATAGCAATGTTGTGGCTTGTGCTATGTATGAGGTCAGACTAGCTGATTGGTACAATCCTTTCAGCTTCATAGTTCATGAGATTTTTTTATCAGATTGGTGAGTGTAAGTCTCACTGAGGCCAATGGAAGCCAAATAAACCTGAGGCCAGGGTTTTGCACTGTCGCCTTTCACATCCTTCATGCTTCCAGCCTGTACTCGTTTGTTGCCCACCTAGCATACAGAAATATCTTCCTGTTTTGCTGTTATCTCCTTAGCATTCCATGGTTATCACTTAGCTTGCTACCAATCTGCAGTACTTTCCAGGCACATCTTAAAATTGTAGGATGTTTCTTTTTTTTTTTTTTGCTTGAAATGGGATTTGAAAAGTGATAAAGTCTGAGAAGATCTAAAAAGCAGTACATCACATTGTGGACACAATTGGATATTCCTGTTTTGCTATCCCTTTGGTTAGCATTGATATAGAGTATTGATTTGTATTTGTATTTACATTGTTTTAGTTTTTCTCCCCAACCACTGTAGCATACAAAACTTCTCAGCAAAAGAAAGGATTCTTAGCTACTGAGTTGTTTCCCATGTTATGTCAGAGAGATTTGCTCATTTCCCACCTGTGTCTTATGGTTCAAGACAATGAGCCCAGTGGGTTTTGTTTATTCTATCTCCTGCTATGTGCTGTGCTACCTGTTGAGAGTGGAGGGCACAGCTTGGGTTAAAGGAGAACTTCCATGTCCTTGGCCAAACTAGCAGCTCACCTATTGCTGTTTCTTGAAGGACTGTGGCTGGTGGTAGAGGTGTTGGAGAGGACTGCTCGAATGCCTAGTCTCAAAAGACAGACTAGGTCTTAGTAACTGTTCATCTCCCTTACTGACAGTGGTGGTTAGACCTCAGTCTAAGAGCTCAGCATGTCTCATGCAAATTTTTCCGTTGAGATTTTCTTATTGAAAAGGTTTGTACTCAGAATTGCCAAATTTTGAAGAAAACACAGATTTTCCCAAATGTTTCCACATTCTTATGAGAGCTGGATATTTCAAAATGTGTGATAAATCATGTCAGAAACATGTATTTATTTGTAACTATTTATTTCTCTTTTTTTTATGCTGTTGAATGCTATGTAATCAATGGTGATAGATTTTTCTAAATTCCCTTCTGTATTGTATTAATTTCTTTTACAGAAGAAGGGGAAAATATTGGTGAAAGGGGAAATATGTGTTGTTGCTTTTCTTTAAAAGAAATACCTCAAAATGTATCCCTGACATTAGAATAGCTTGCACTTTCTTTCAAAATTACTCATTTTTTCTTTTTAAGCCAGATCTTTTCTCCTTTTAACCAGACCTGTTCAATAAGCTGCACTGTTTTGGATTTTTGCTTCCTGTTTTCATGGAAATGGAAGCTGGTTTGTTTTGTGAAAATTTGTTCTGGAGGCAAGAGCCAAAGTCTCTTTAAATTCTAATTATAGAAATTCAGTATGTCTTGTGCACACATGGCAAGTGAAGTTTGCAGATTGTATGCATAATTCTTTCTGCAAGCAACAGCGGTGAAGAGTGCTAGGCTGCAGAGCAGACTGATAAGTGCATTTAGAGAAAGGATTTCCTGCATGTCCTCTAAATAGTAAAATGTTCCTTTTATGGCACACAGTTGAATGGAAAAAGTATCAACTAATTGAGATGTTCTCTTCAATTAATCCCCATTTTGAATGAATGCCTTGAAGGGCCACACATGCCTTTAAGAGGTCAGACAAGCTGTCTTTGCAGGCATCACTGCAGGCCAGTCTTTAGAACTGCTATACTAAATTCTTCTTAGTCCTCAAAGAGTAACTCCATGAAATTTGGACGTGGCTAGATAAGCTCAGCTACAGCACGTGATAGGCCTGGCCCCAACGAATGTTGGGCAATTTTGCTGGAAGTAATCTCACTCACAGCATCTCCTGGGTATAGTCTAGCAGGTGAGTGTCCTGAAGAGACCAAGCAGCTGCATGGTCAAAATTGCCTGAAGAGACAGAACACCCGGCTCATAGTCCTTGGGGGCTGTGTTGTTTTCTGGTGTAGGGTTGGCGCGCAGTCCTGGTTTAGTACAACCCAAAATGTGAGGGCTGCTTTTGGTTTTCCCCTGTTTTTTTCAGTCTTCTGAGATAAAAATCAAGCTGTCTTGGGGGGAAACCCTTCTGATCCTGAAACAGTGTGAAAAAGACCTCACACAAGGACTCTGCTGGGCGCTTATCTGATAGATAATGTCTGCAGTGCAGGAGGGCAGCAGGTCAGGGCCAAGTGTACTGCCACTTGGCACATGATATTTTGGTGAACAGGAGAGTGTGTTTCATTTTTGGGGGGGAGGTTTATCTGTAGTATTGGTGCATTACTGTGGGAGTTAACAACCTTTCCTTCAGACCTGGCTGGGAGGAGGTGTGCAGTACCTGGTGTGCTTTGGGAGAGCCACAGGCAAGAGAATGTAGTTAGAAAGTAGTACAGGATGGGGAGTGTGAAAGACTGAAGATGAGCTGCTGGCTACTGGATAACTCTCAGCATCATGGCCTCTCTAGCCAGGTTTCTGTGGAGACAGTCCCTGGGACATAAACTGTCAGATGTTTGGGGAGCTATATGCTGCAGAGCAGGAAATCATTCAAATTCCTTATCTTTCACACAACAGGCTCAGGAGAAGTCCTGCCAAGACAGCTTGCACCAAGGCCTCAGGGAACAGGGATTGACCTCTGAGAAATGGATTTTCTGGGGCTTTGCTTGCAAATATTGAATTCAACTGCTTTCTAAGCATTTGCCCCGAAAAGCTTCTGAAGGGCAAATACTAGGTGGTAGTGGTTAGCAGTCCTGCTGTGGGTAAAATCCCATGCCATTCCCACAGCAATCAGTGGTCAAACATCCGCTGACTTCATTGGAAGCAGCTGAGACATGCAAAGGGAAAAATTCTGTAAAACCCTAAACTTCTGGAGAATTCAAATCAAACAGATTTTTTTTGTTTTGTTTTGTTTTGATTTGTTTTGTTTGGATCATCACCAGTTACAAAGACTTATTCTCAAGCAGGGGAGTAATAAGACTGTAGACTAGAATGTCCAGGGAATGTCTTGGAGCAAGGAGTGCAACAGCAGTGGCTATTATCTTACCTGGTATGGGAACCAGTAGATGTACAAGTCCCTCTGTTTGTCACTGTCACCACCTGTGATAATGTAGGGACAGGGTCTATGTTGTAAGATAGGACTAGAACTGGGAAACAGTGGTTCAATAAACATTACCAGTCAAGAGCTTTTCTTTAAGGCTGCTTCTACTGGTATTAAATTGTTTGGGGATTCACAACTTCTAATGTTAATAACAAAATTGTGCTCTCATTAATATTTCATTTTGAGGAGGGTTGGGGCAGGGCAGTAACAATTTGGGAAGATCTTCTGCAAATATGAGGAGTCTCTTTTTTGGCTGGCTGACTGATGCCCTGTCTGTGAATTTTTGTGCTGTGAGAACATATAATGAGTTTGCCTATGGGAAAATATACTGGTATTTTTATTTCTAACACATCTCTTCTGTGCATGGCTCTTTGTTCTGCAGCTTGTTCGTGTCAGTCATTAGCAGACATTGGCATAAGAGAGAATTTCTGCAATATTCTCTTGTCATGCAAGCAGTCTAGATCTGTACACAGGAGTAAATTCCCTAAACAATTACATAGAGCTGTAAATGTTGGTAAGAGGCCTTTTGGGAAATGTGACTCTTTGCTCTGAAAGGTGCACTCTTTTCAGTGGTGCCCAGTGAAAGGAAGAGGCAATGAGCATAAATTGAAGCCCTGGGAACTCCATCTGAACTGTTTTCCTGTGGAGATGTCTGAGCACTGGTCCTGAGCAATTTGCCCTAGCTGACCCTGCTTGAGCAAGGAGTCTGGGTAAGACACTCTTGGGAGGCTCCTTTCAGCTGGTGAGATCAGTATCGCATCATTTTCTTGGGAATTGACTACCTGCCTGGCCCAGCCTTCTACCAAAAGGAGCAGCAGGAATCATGAGTATGTATTGTTACCTCTAGACTGTGAACCACTTCTTAGTGCTTACCCTTTCCTCAGCTTCACAAGGTGTGTGGTGTGTCTCTCTTGGCTTTTGACCATGTGAAAGTTTTCAGCATGTGGCTTATGGGGCCAGGAAGCTGGGTCTTCACTCAAAAGGATTCTTGGTAGTACACATTGGTTCTAAATTTCCTCTTTAATCCCTCTTGCAGATGGCAACTTAATATTTTTCTAAAATGGGATATTTTGACTAGTTATTTCACACTTACTGTGTCTTCCTCTCCTCCTTTTTTTTTTCCCTCTACCATTTACTCAGAACTCGTTTATCTGCTTTGAATCAAAGGTGGGTCATGGCTCATCCTGCTCCAAGAGTTGTTTGGTTTGCCTATTTAAGAAAACCTGTCATCTTAAAGAAAATTTGTCAGATCTTTACTGTTAATTTGGCAGTTGTCTGCAAAGAAAAATGCACTTTATAAGTGTGTGAAAGAAGCACTGTTTCTTAAGAAAGACACAAAAATTTCCTTCAAAGAGGCTGAAGACAATGTTTTATTTTTTATTTTCTTTTCAACCTTCTGCTTCCCTCCCCCAACTCCATTTCTTCCATGTATTTCATAGAGATTGTCCTTTACTACCTGGTAAAAGAATGTGGATGTGTAAATTTGGAAATCTTTTAGACATGAGCAGAATACAATGTTTTGTTTGGAATTTTAATGTCCTGTTAATGGAAAAACATGGATTGAAACATTGGAGCCTTGTGAGATGGGGCTCTGTGGGAGATGTAATACTGGAAAGAACCCTGACATTTGCCTCATCTAACTCAGGCTTTGAGGAGTCCAAGATGCTCCAGTTATACTGCCAAGCTTGTTTCAGAACTCTCAAATTTCAATCCCACCAACTTTTGGGTCTTTTGACCTAAAGCAGCTAGTCACCTTAGCAGCCTTGTACAGATCCCCTCCCCACTTGGGAGTACTTGGGAAACTGCACTGATGAAGGAAGGTGGAATACAGCCAAGCAGGAGAAGATTCAGTACAGAGGGATGTACATACACATCATTATTCTTTTCTGCACGGGATAAATTCTGTTTTCTTTAAGGAGTGTTGAGATGCAGGTGGTATGGAAAGGGAAAAAGAAGCCTGGACCTTTGAGATGGACTTGTTTAAGGAAAATTTTAGCTCTGTGACCCTTGTGAGGTTGAGCATCCAAAATGCTGGAGGAGAGCCATAAAATAAAATAAAACATAAAATAAACTTGCTGTACATGTTTTCATACTTACATCCCGAGCTACTTTTGGTGTGTTTATCAAAACATTGTGGGCTTTTGGGTCTGCCTGATGGTGGGAACGAGAACAAGGAAGTGAGAGAAATATATATATATATATGGACTATAATGAAGCTTTGTTTTAAGCCCTCTATCTTTAAATCTCCTTATGAAGTGCTTCCTTGGCTAGAAGAAGATAGGAAAGAATAGTTGCAAAAACTTGTGATCTCAATGTTCTAATAAAACTAGAGGAAGAGAATTTCTGAATATTTTCAAGCTGGAATGCAAACCCTTTTGCTTTACCTTGAAGGGACAGAGAGCTTGAGCTAAGGTGGAATATTTTGCTACGATGGCAGTCAGTGAAGTTTGACAGAGGGGGCAGGTGTCTGTGCTGAGGCTGATTCATGATTTTCTGATAGCAACATAAAAGAGTATTTTACTCTTTTGAAACTGCATTGAGGTTGATGTGTGGTTGGGTTTTGGAAGCGTGGACACATTTACTGTGGAGAAATGCCTTGTACTGAAAATGAGGAATATGTTACCAATAATGAAAGAAGCTTAGAATTTTGACTCATATTTCAGTAGTTGAAGTTAAAGTATGTGTTCTACTATCCAGAAGTGGTATCCATTTTTAACATGACTATTCATGAGTTACTTGTGAGACCTCAACTGACCAGCAGAATAGGAGGACATTGTTTTACTATTCACCAATAGTCTGATGGTGCCTTGGGATAGGAATGGCTGCATAATGTTTGTGGATGGCTGATGCTAGACCTCTAATATGGCTGTTGAGCAGATCCTGAATGTTAGTGTGCTGGCATTATCTCCATTGGGCTGTCTCAGAAGTGACAGGCAGCTGAGAACCAAAGCTGTAGCTAGTGAAGACAACCTACAAACAGAATGAAGAAAATAATAATATAAAATGTTTCTTTGAAGCCAACTAGGAGGCGTGCAGAAGAATGACATATCCCAACAACACTTTCCATCACAGGGGTGGGGGAAAGTCTGCTTTTTCCTGTGTCTTGTGTTAGTTATCCCCTCCAGAGCCAGTGCTGCCTATCTACTGCTGTTCTATGATAACACTGGAAACCCACATCTAGGTCTTTGCTGGCAGCAGTGATGGGTGTGGAGAATGGAGGGAGCTGAAGGTTGTTGCAGAGCAGTCCATGGTGCTCACCTATGTTCTCTGGCATTGGCTGGTACAGGTGCAGAAGCTCTGCTCAGAGCCAAGAGAGAGAAAACCTTTGACTTGCACAGCTCTAGGACAGCTTCTGCTTAGTGACAACCCTGCCCACAATCTCTTTTGTATGTGAGGCAAACTTGTTGAGCTCTTACAAAGATGGAAATGTACTCCTGGGTAAGGAAAATTTAAGGGAAAAAATGGAAGTACAGCTGAAACATAACTACTACTTACTTACAGAATACATTGTTTTCTGAATCTGTAGTCAGGATACTTTCAGAGTTAAGACTAAGGTTAAAGACTGGACCTTACTAAGTTTGTATATGACTTGGAATTCATTCCCCAGGAGTCAGGAAATGATGATTTAGATGCTCTGGATGCTTTGGATTGACTTTGCTAAATTCAGCTCAAAAGGGCTTTGGAGGAAATAAAATATTTTGGGAGGCTAAAAAAAAAATAAATCTCAGGTGCCCATCTGGCACAATTTCAAAGAGGGCCATTTCACCAGAAATTAACTGAGTCTGAGGTCTGCTTAGAAGAGTTGATCTCTTGTTCTGCAAGGTTCTGTGTTTCCATCAGAATTAATAGGAGTCTGTTATACCCATGGAGAGGAAATGATATAGGGAGTATATGTTGTTCACTCATCTGGGGAATGAAAGGCTCTTGTAAAGTCTCTGTAACCTAATTTGAATAGTACATTCACCCTGAAATTACTGCCTTGATAAGATGAGCAGATTTTTGAGTATGCCTTCCAAAGTCCTTCTGAAGAGAAGGCTAAAATGCTTCTCTTTTTTCATTTATTTCTTTTACCCTTTTCTTTCTTTTTTTTGCTGACTGTGCCTACATAAATATGATTTTTGGGGGATTCCCTAGCAAAGAATGTCTGTAATACTTTGCTTTACACAATATAAACCCCATGTATCTGATAAGAAAGAGATTTCCTCTGGAGTAACCTCAGCCTAAATATTTGAAGAACTGAGTACAAAGACATGAATTTATTTTCTTGACTGAACTATTGGCTTGTTGATCTGCTGGCATTACCTCCACACCTTCCACAGCATGTGACTTGCTACAGTACACCCACAGAGCACAGCATCCTTCCAGCTAGAAAGCTGATCTTTCCTCTTGCCTTTTGCTCTATTTCCCCTGATAAGTGGTTTCCCCTCTCTTCAGTTATTTAGTAACTCAAGCTCAGATTTTGGTCCTTGGAGGCACTCCCTCCAATTTGGAGAGCTGCTTTCCTTGGTCAGGAGTGGGTGGTTAAAAGGCACAGAGAGAGCTCATTTCCAAGATGCTCTAAGTGTTGTTTCTCTCTATCAAATGAATAAGACAGAACACCTTCTCTTGCTGAATCCAGTCACAGCATTAAAGTGGAGGTTTGGTGTTTTGCTTTTTTTTCACTTGGACATCCTCTTTCAAACATAGGTTTCTGAGCTGCTGTGAAAATCACTCCTTGTACTGTGAACAGCTTTCAGGGAAATGGATGACTTGATGGCCACATGCTGGTATCTGATGATTGTGAAGAGTTCACCGTGTCATCACAATATTGCAATTTACGTGGAGGTGAACTCTAACCATAGGACTCTTCTGGTAGATACAGGAAGAAATGTGTCCCACAATATTGATGTGGATATGAAATGTGCTGTGGGAATTAAGAAGAGTTAATGTTGCTATTAGTAGGCCCTGTAGGAGATGAATTGTTTCCTTATCATGCATGACCTCCTAAAAATGTAGAAAATTTTTGCCTGTGTTTGAGATCTCAGCATGAACAGGATTTTGTAAGACCTTGTGGACTCTCTCCTGTATAAAGAACTGTTTTTTTTTTTCTTGCAAACAAAGCAACGTTCCTTAAAATTACTTCCCACACCAACTCCCCTCTCTAGACGTGCATTTCTTAATTTGTTTAATTCTAGGGTTATCCCAGTGGAGCTTTTCATGATTAATAGCTGATGACACTATAAACCCAGCAGTAAGAACATTTCCTGGGCAGTGGCTGTGCTTCTTACAGGCTGGGTTTGACTGTTGTTAGGGTATGGACAGAACAAGCACTAGGGAAGAGTTCACCCAGAAGAGTGTCTCATTGGTATGGACTCAGTGTTTGCTTTATACATCTGCTAGTTTATCTTTCCAGACCCTTTGCTTGTAACATGAATGACTGGGAGAAGGGGAGGAAGTAAAACATGAGGATTCCATAGTATTAGTGCCACTTTCATTTCAAACTTACTGGTACAACAGCCAAGAGTTAAAATTTAGTGATAGGCTGTCAGCCTCTGTGCAAATCTTTGAGTTACACATAAAGTTTTTCTTCTTGGATTTGGCACCCAAATCACATACATAGTTCGTCTTGATTTTTCAGAGCTTCTGACATTTTGCAGTTCCCTCTTATTTTGCTGGCAAAGACTTTATGAAAATTGAGATTGCTTCTGTGTTCAAATGGGTTTCTGGGCAGGAAAAGGGGCAAATGCTGCTGCTTCCTGTTACTGGAAAGATTTTGGTGCTGGCTCTTCTTCAGTTAGTAGAAAATGGGGATAACAGCAATTTCAGCCTCTCTTGCAGTGAGACATGTTCTTGCATAAGACCAGGGCAGCAGAGCCAAGACTTCAACTTGTACAAGGCAATGTATAACTGCTTACTGTGTTTATTTGTATGTATTCCATCCATAAATTTAAGCTATAAAATAAATAAAAAATATTGATTTAAATAGGTTTTAAATGCACCCTTTCCAAAGGGTGAGACAAAGCAAACTGCAGCAGGTGATGATTTGGATAAAGCTCTGTACAAGCTATCAAATAAGTCAGTGCTGTAAAAATTAGAGACAACAAGCTAGAGACAAGTGATATTGGTACATGTTCTGCAAAGACATACATCACTGGACATAATAATGTTTGCATCCCTCAGGGGATAAACTTGTTCCTTCTCTGATAGAGGGTAGGTTTCTTTTCTATTTGTATACAATGGACCTTCTTTATGAATCATGAGGACTATGAATCCAGATCAGGTGGTGGTTTAGAAGCAGGGTTGGTTGTTTTGTTGAATTTTTAGAGGTTTTTTTTCCAGTTGTGTGCAGCTGTGGTGGGGAGCTGAGGGAATTTTATACTGCAATCTGGTTTTCTGAGGAGCGTGCTCCAAGCTTTGTCAACAAGCTTCAAGTAGGTTGGGTTCAGAATCTGAAAGAACTTGCTGTATTTTCAGGCAGGCTGTTGACTTGCTGTAGACACTTAGAAGTCCGGAGATGACTGCCCAAACATGTGCTGCAGCTTCTCGGCAGTTTTCTTTGGGTATCTGAGCATACATTCAAAATGACTTGTCCTTGTGAAAGGGCAGTGTGTTAGAGGTCAGTTACAGTTCTAGGAAGTCTTCCCTAGATATACTTCAGAACTTAAACTTTTCTTAACCATGAGCCTTAAAGGGCCTTGTTGTGGGCACGATCTCTTGCTTTGAGAATCTGGGAGACCAGAACTAGCTATTGGCAATTCAAGGGTGGAAGCAGGGAGGGCTGAGTATCAAATGCTCTAGACCACATGGATAGGCACTGCTTTGTAGATAAGAACCTCACATTTGTGCATTATAAGGTAGGTCTCCCTGTCCTTCCTTTTACTGCGCTCTTTTCCACATAATGCTCTCAGCCAGAGCACCCACTGACCGTGCAAGGAAGGTGGCTGGTTTTAGGCAGCGCTTTCTTTTCAGACCCTCATAACTGATCATTACCTGTGCCACTCAGAGCATCACTTCTGTGGAATTTGACTGAAATGCAGAGGCAGCCTTGTTCACTTTAATGCAGTGAAACACTTGACAGTCCCAAAACCTACAGCAGTACATCACGCCTCTGAAACCAGCCTTCAGTGTTGGTGTAAAGTCTCCTCCTGAAAATATTGCAGCAGCCAGAAAATATATTTTATCTGGATGTCACTTAAAAATACACACAGAGAACAATCCAAAATCTTTGAGCAAAACTCTTTCCAAATATCCATTCTTCATGAAGACACGTTAGGTTAAAAGTTCAGCAGTTTCACCAAGCTTCTGGCTTGGAGTTCAAACCTTCTTGCGTAATGTTGAGGTTTCAGGGCATTGAACCCAGAGTATCCCTGGTCAGAATGTTGAAGAAAAATAAAAGTGCTGGAATAAAATGCTGTATATGACCTTTTCTTAACTTGATTTTCTACAGAGAATTTATTTTTGGTTCCAAATTGTCAACTCTGCAATCTGAGTAGTTTAAAAACTAGGTATTATAGAATCGATGACATTTTCACCCTGTCTGTGCCTTGACCTATGGGAACCATCTCCGAGATGGGGTGAGCATAAAACCCCCAAGGCCTGTTCTCTTTCTGAATGCATCTAGTGGCTGTTTCTTCCATTAGTGGATCACTAAAGAAGGCTTTTAACCATTATCCACATTGGTGGCTTTTCAGTCTAGGAACTGAACTGAGAGCTACCATTTTTATTATGTACAGGTTTGTAGGGACACGTAGAAACACACTGTGCTTTAGCTGGGGAGCTAAGTAGTAAAGTGGCAGCTCTGCAGCCTGGAACCTGGCTTTTTCCATGTGGCATTGATGAACACCAGTTTTGAAGAGATGCAGTGCCATCCACAAAAAACAGGTGGAAGTTCAGATGGTCTCTGTGTTGAGTTTCTCCTCAGTTATACATATTTGCTATAAAGACGGAATTGCTTTTTCCAGTGTGAGACATTTAGGAAAATTTTACCAGTGCAGGTAATTGATTTACCTGTCAATAGCAAAGACAGCACTTGTACACCTAAATCTGTGGTTAGTTTCCAGTGGTTATAATCAAGGTATATTTCCAGTAAAGTTGAATTTTAATGTCCCATAGTGCCCTGATCAGAGTGTTAAAATGGAAATCAATTTTTTTTTGCTATGAGGACACCAGAAAATAGATGGAATTTTATTATTCTAATTGTCTAAATAAGAAAACAATGTTTCACATGGAAATAAGGAGTTTGGGGGGATGTGATTGGACCTTTACCATTTATTTGTTTTTCTTGGAGCACCCTGGCAGTTCTTACAGAGTATTTCTCTCTCAGTAGAGGCACTCTAATGCCCTCAGCTGCTTATTTTGTCTGGAAAATTCAAGCACCCAGGATAATGATGACAACAACGGCAACATTTTGACTCCCAAATCCCTTGGCAAAATAGTTACATAATGTCTGGAAATAATTGGGCAGTGACAGAATGGAAAAATTACAATGACTCAAACAAGACAGGGATGCTCTTAGTAGTGGAGTTTAGTGTGTTCATTCTTCTGAGCATGGCAGTTATTAGTGCTACTGGGAAACTCTGGATTGACTTCCTCTGTAACTCAACCCCACTCTTCCCAATAGAAATACTGGAGAGATTTTAAGTTCCTAGATCAAACTTAGGTACTAATCTAAAGTGCTAGTGTGCTTTACTAGTATTCCTGATCTTATGGAATAGAGGATAGAATGGGACACCTTGTTCTACAGATCGCTCAATCCTTGGCTTCTTTCCTGAGGTGATCAAAAATGTGGCTCTGGGGTATGGATGCTTCATCCTTGGTACCTGGTCTTATTAGATAGAACAGACAGACATTACTGATTACAGTCAGTGTCATACAATGATTTTAAAGGCATTTCACACTATAAGACCTAAAAGGCACAAGACTTCATCTTCCTCTAGAGGAAAACAGTCATCTTGTGCATTGAAGCTGAAGCAGTGATATGCTGGTTCTGGCTGTCAGTGTGTGTGTGTGTGTCTGCTTAACTGATGTCATCATGATATATTTAATCTTCAGTGGACACTGCTAAATGCTGTCTCTACTGCGGGGGCGAACCTGTTGTGTCCTGGCTGAATTCCAGCCAAGTGAATACCTTTTTGTTGGCCTACTGCTTTTATTTCTGTTTGTACAGTGCCACAGTCTGTTTGACAGTGTAAAATAAATAATTTAAGCAGATGACTAAGACCCTACACTGGAGAACCTACAACCTCAGTGCCACAGCTGGGGCAATAAAGTAAAATACAGCCAAAATAAAATATACATGAAGTGTGATGCAGTCTTTGCAGCTTAAGTCATGCAGGAGGTGTCTTTTTGGAAGTATTTTTCTCTTCAATATCTGCTTCAAAAAAAAAAAAGATTTTATAGTGTGAGCATAGGAAGTGGCTATAGGAAGCCTTTTCAATTCTCTAACAGTTGTCATGAAAAACATGAGGACATTGCAATGAAACAGTGAAGAAGTAGAGAATAAGACTAAAACTGGTAGAAAAGAAAGAAATGGAGAATTCAGACTACAAAGGAGCAGCTTTTTTTCTTAAGAAAAGGGAATGGGTAACCTTTGGTGAGGTATATGAATACAACAAATGTGGTTCATGGTGAAGAAGATAAAATTGATCTTGGTAGCAGTGACTTTCTGATTGAGAAGTGGAGAGTAAGTGTAAATGTTACTGAAACTGCAGTGCTGCAACACCAGAGAAATTGGAAGTAATACGGGGAGGGGAAGGAGGGAAGGACAGGACTCCACACTACTTCATGAAAACCAGAACATTTGATTGTGTTTTTAGGCCATATGCAACCCTGTTCATTCCACCACCATGGTGATTTGAATTGCTGGCAAGCATGCCTCAGTGAGGAATTGATAAATTAGGATGCAAATTTGTGGTACAGTCAGACTCTGAGAACATGAAGGGCATACTTATCTTGGGTAAACAGTTAGGCTGTGAATTCTACTTGTTTTGTTTGCAGTCTAAGCTGTGGTGGTCATATCACCATTCAGAAATGTTAAAGATGGATAGATTTACTTGTATATAAATGAGATGCAAGAATACAATTAAAACAGTATTTGGTGTCTAGGAGGGCAGATTAGTTTTTACCGTGCATGTTTCTGTGTGAAGTCATAGTTATAGGAGACTATGACATACATAGTTATAGTACCTTTGCAAAAATAAAATAACTTCTTAGCAGGTAAAAGAGTAAATGGATTGTTTGTTCAGCTCAGTTAAGCTTAGAAAATTATTAATCCATACTTCATTAAAGGGTGGGGAAAAAGGTGTAAAGAAATACTTAGCTATTACTAGCCAGATTAATGACACTGACTTTAACTGCTTTGTTGCTCTCTTCGCTTTGTATTTTGAATCTTGACTGTTCTTTTAAAATGGTTTTCCTATTAATACAATTTGGATAGATTAGTGATTAGAAGGAATAAAAGGAACCTGCAGGCATATTTTTTTCTGGTTTTGTTTGGTTGTTGGTTTTGTTTGTTTATTTTTCTGTAGAGTTATTTTTCCCTCATTTAAGGGAAGGCAGAGAAAGCGTTGCAAATTAGTATTTCAGAAGAGAAGTCTCTTACAGTTCTTTAGCTTTCTTTGCTTTGTTGTTGTGTGTTGATAAGTTGGTATCAGGTGAGACATAGTGGATTTGTGGGTATTAACAGACTAACATTAGTGGTCATTAGTCACCCAGCACATCCTGAGCATCCTTAAAGTATTAAAAATAAAGAGATTTTTGACAGACACGTTGCAGTAAGTAGGTTCATGAATGTAGTTACACCTGACAGCCTTCAAATAGTCCTTGCCTTTTTTCTTATCACAGGACTTATTTCTGAGGCAAATAAATGAATAAAAATGAAATAAATATTGATATATATAAAATAGGAGAAAATCCTTAGGTCTGTGGAATGCTTTGAAATTATCAACCATCTCAGTTTTAATGGGAAGGTGTGTAAAGCAAACCAGAAGTGAGTTTCTGGACTGTCTTGCAAAGTCCTCATAGACACCAAGAGCTCTGCACTTCTGTTTCAATTTGTTGGGGGAAATCCATGAACTGGATTTAAAATGCACAGCATTATTTGATGGTGGAAACTGTTAACTGTGGCCATGGCTGATTGGGATTGAGTAGCCATTGCTGCACAGGACCCTGCTCATTTCCAGATCACATCCAGTGATCTGTTGATTTATTTTGGGTCTGATGCCTTTCTGTCCAACACAGCAGGCAGGTGTCTGTGGATCTTCAGGAAGCTTCCCTAAAAAAAAAAGTTTTAACTTCATGGATTTTAAGTGGTCAGGGTTTTTTGTTGCTGTTTCGTGCACTGGAGACCAGGAGGCTCCTTAGTGCAGTGACAAATCCAAACCAAAGGAGTTGGATTATTATTACACATGCAACAAACGGATTGTTTGTCTGCTTCCTTTTCCCATCCCCCATGCTGCAATTGCCATATAGTGCATCTGACATCTGTCACATTACATGTGACATACATGGAAAATTCCCATGGTAATTAAATCATGCTACAAAGCTCATCATTTCACCATCTGTATACTGAAGAAACAATGTGGTCCAGGGAATTGAGCATAGGATCAGTACAAAGCTCTTTCCCTTTATCCAATATATATATCCAGGCAGTTTTGAGCATGGTGTTTATTTTCTCCATTTCATCATCAATAAGTGACAATGTAGGGAGTTGTTTTAATACCAGGAAGTTCTCATGGTTTATTACTTGATAGTTGAATTATATAGAGTTTTAGCTTGGATTTGGGGGATGTAGGTGAGTTGGCTTGTGTTCTAAACCAGTCTGAATTCAGATTTCTTTCTACATCAGTGATCACACATTACATGTATGTGTTTTATCCAGCCACAGAGAAAGATGAATTACAGGGAAATGGTATTAACTTTGATTCCTTTCCTGGTGGAATAAGCTAGTGTGGTCAGTGATTCTTCATCATACATTTAGTCCCATGTTTCCCACTCAGGTGAGAGCTGTGGCTACATCCACTGGCATCATGTGTCTGTTGATGATCAGTGGAGATACAGCACTGAAAGCATTTACCATTAATGCTTCCTTATACTGTGAACTGTTTTTGCATGACTGTCTGTGTTTAGTTACCCGCTGAGTTATCTTTCTTCTCTTTTTCCAAAGGAGGTGGTACAAAAGTAATTTTCTCTGTTTTAGTTACAGTTATGCTATGGCTGTTAAGTGTGTTGAAGGACCAAACAGTGAGATGGAAACTACAAAAATCAGTTCTCTAGCACAGGAGAGCTGCAGGCAAAGCAATTGTTTCAGGGGTCTTACTGCAAGTGGAGCGTTGCTTATTTTGCATATATTGGCATGAAAGTTAAATCTCTGACATGAGAATGAAGAGAAAAGTGAGGCTTATGAAGCAATCTGAAAAGCAATTGAAATAGGATTCTTGTGTGCAGTTAACATGGATCTGATCCCATGCGGCTAAAACTTCTGATAAGGGTTGGAAAAATTGCATTAGCTAAATTATGTTTGGTCACTGGGCCAAGTGATTTAGAAATGAACACGTACGCCCTGTCAGAGGAAGAGGACGTTGTTATAATTAGACCTTGGGCAAAGTTCCAGGCTGTGACTCCTGACCTGAGCCGAACCACAGATGGGGCTGGGAAGCAGGAGAGGGATTGCTATGAGGAGCGGGTGTGTGGTTAGCTGCTGAAATGACAGCAGCTTGCTTGTGCTGTGCAAAAGGGCAGAACAGTAGAACTGAGAAGAGCTGTGGGAGGGAGTAACGTGCAATAGTGGGATTCTCTCCAGAGAGAGATTTCCTATTGATTCTCACTGGGGGTATATATATGGAGAGAAATATATAATTGCAAAATGTTTTATTTTTACTTGCCTGAAGTTGGGAGACAATATAAATTTTATTAAAAGAAACCCCCCCCACCTTTTGTTATCTTCATAAATTTTTCTGTTAGCTTTGCTATCAATTACCATTCAGAAAAATGAAAGTTGCTCTTTTCTTCATTACTTTTGTTGTCTCCCACCCTCGTCATCATTTTTCCTAGATTTGATTCTTGAGAAAGGAAACGCAAAAGAGAGAGAAAGAGGAAAGCAAAAGTTTATTAACTTGGAGGTAACTAGAAAATGTTTTCTTTTTGTTGATCACAAACAAAAATCAAAAAGTTTTAATTAATTGTTAAAAAGCATAAACAGTACAACTTTCAGGATTCTGAAGGACATCTACTTAACTGGCAGGTGTAATCTTTAGAGAGACAGCTCCAACATAGAAATTTCATTCTATTCTATTCTATTCTATTCTATTCTATTCTATTCTATTCTATTCTATTCTATTCTATTCTATTCTATTCTATTCTATTCTATTCTATTCTATTCTATTCTATTCTATTCTATTCTATTCTATTCTATTCTACTCTATTCTATTCTACTCTATTCTATTCTACTCTATTCTATTCTACTCTATTCTATTCTACTCTATTCTACTCTACTCTATTCTACTCTACTCTACTCTACTCTACTCTACTCTACTCTACTCTACTCTACTCTACTCTACTCTACTCTACTCTACCTGTGCTGGATTCCTCTGAGCAGTCCTCCAATTGTTCTTATTTTGAAAGCATCTAGACACCTCACCTGCCCGCACAATTACAGAAATGTTATTTTACCCCTCTATTTAGTATGAATTTCATGCCTGCTGCCTACAGATGGACCTGGAAAATGCCAGTGTTTTGAGTATGGGTTGTGTGATGGAGTGATGTTTCATGAAAGTGATTTTACTGGTCATGTGAGCTCTGTGCATTTCTGCAGAGTAGTAAAAAAGTAAGCAGCCTTGAGTTTCACAAGTGTGGATCCCAAGGAATTTTAGATTCTGTAAAAAAAAAAAAATCACAGTAACAAACATTAGCTTGTGTATTTCTCAGCCTTATGGATGAAGAAAGCCTGGAGACTGACAGCCTCTCAGGTGAACCTGCTTAAGATGAAAGCCAAGTAATGAAATTCCAGTGCAGGATAACCTGTGGTAGCCAGACCAGGGCTATACTTACCCTATAGAAAACATTGAGCTTCACATCCATTCACATAGTACTCATTTCCTGGTAAGGTACCTCTTTTGGCAAAGTTTATGCTTGAATCTTCATCTGAGCTCATAAAGGAGGATGTTATGGTCCTATCACTCCAATGGCTCAGCCAGTTTTTCCAAGGAAGGTTCATTGTCCATGCCCCAGAAAATGCTGGTCCTTTGATGGTTGGTGAGGAAGCCCTTTAGACAGTGGGCCAGAGCTTGGTTACAACCGAATTGATGCAAATGTAGTTGTATTGCATGTAAATCAGGTTTGTCTTATTGAATTGAGTTCCTTCCAAAAGAGAGTTCTGTCAAACTAATTGGTTTTAATCCCAGTCGTGACCAGATTGCCATAAAGGGCATTGCACTTGGAAAAATAGTACTTGAGAAGATGGTCTGTAGTGTACAAGTTTAATTTCTGAGGCTCTATTGTGAAATATTTTAGCAACTGAATCTCTTAAGTGTCCACTGTTGAGAGGAAACAGAAATTGCCATGCTTATCATTGTGATAGATTAGGGGGCATTTTGGTTTTGCTGACTGAAGCTGTGTCAAAGACCAGTTCAGTTTTAAGCTGACCTTTGGCATCTCTTAGTGAGAACCCGATGTTTTTTATGAATGGGCTTTTGAAGCCAGCAACATCCTGCCCTAGAGAATCCTGCTGGGACATACCACCCCTTGCAGAGCTGGCATGGAGAGCAAAGCGAAGTGGGCATGCCAGAATACAGTACTTTTTACCAGCTTGCTTTCCTTTCAGCCACATGAGAGTTGCAGCTGATGCCCCTCCAATGCATAAGAGAATGTGCTAGATAAATTAATCCCAGCACAGAGTAGGGCATGTGATTCCTGCCAAGTACATAGTGCCATAAGGGTAGAGGTTGGGTGGTTTGGGCATTTTTTTGCTTGTTGTTTGTTGGTTAGGTTTTTCTTGAGCGAGCATGCCAATTTCTGCACAAAGCATCCCTGGAGAGCTGGCTCTGCTCTGTGTGTTAAGTCCCACTATGCAAGTGCTGTCCCGAAGGTGCTTTTCCTTGCACAGATACTCAGTCTCTATGAAAGCTCAAAACAGCCTTGTCCTGGCAAGCAAACAGACCAAAGCATTGTAGGGCAGGTTAGGGCAGCAGCTGCTCTGATGACAAAGCTCAGCTGTGTTGTTGCTGATACAGCATCCAGCATCCTGTGGTTTGGTTCACCTGCCACCTCCCTCCTGCTGCCCTGCCCTCTGTCCAGGGAGACCAGCCTCACAACGAGCTTTCATTATTTACTCTCTAAGGATATGGCTTATTCTGCAGATAAATTGAAAAACTGAAGTCCTTAAAAATATAACACAAATAAGCCCGTGAGCTGTCAAACAACAAGTCCCTTAAAAGGGCAAAGTATGTGGCTCTCTGTGCACTGCACAGATCCCTCCTTTCAAACTGCTGGCAGGAGACTTCCTGTTTGGATGGGCCGCTCACAAACGGTGTTGTGTGGTTAGTGAAATCAGTCACTTCCCTGCTTCTCCTCAGGCCTCCTTCTGCCTCCCTTTATACCCCTGATACCAAAGCCCCTCAAGCCAGGGTCCTGTCAAGGTGGTACCTGGCAGCTCAAATGTAAATCTGAAGGCATGCATTAGCACTGTGCTGTTTCTTCCCTGAATACATAAAGCAGCCAAAACTACTTACATGTGTTTGAAAATGGGATGGACAAAATGGTCCTTGGTGATAGTCCTGGCTGTGAAGGAATAAGTGAATGTTTGGTGGTCTGCCTCTGCAGAAGATTGATGGTGTTTCATTGTTCTTTTCCTTTTGATCAAATGGGATACCTTTGAAGATTCTTATGTGTTCTGGATAAATTCTCTCATATACTTTCCTTCTGATAGTTTATTGTATTAGGGAGAGAAAGGCCAACACTGGCATTCTGTGTTAGCATTCAGCCGTGGCTACAGAGCATTGCTGATAAATCTAGCTGCTGTAAAATTCCACGGTGACTTTTTAAAACCTTTTCAGAAAAACTGGGAGAAGCAATTCTACACTGCCATGGAAGAACATGCTAATACCATACGAAGGCCTAGCTACCTTGAGTGTTTATTTTGCTCTTTTGGGTGTCAGATCCTTCTGTTGCTCCAGTGGCAGCTGCTGTAACTGCACAGAGCTGCACGGATTCAACAGTCTTTTTTATCATCTAATGTCTGTTTTTTTTGTTCTTTTGTTTTTCTTTCCTACAGAACATGATCAGAAGATAGCACCATACATCATGATCATGGCCCCCCGGAAGAGGAATCGTCATGCGTTGGGGTTTCTTTGTTGTTTTGGAGGTAGTGACCTCCCTGAAATCAACCTCAAGGACAATAATCCCCTCCAGTTCCTTGAGTTTTCTGTCCCAATCCCACCAGCAGAAGAGCTCAATGCCAGATTCGCTGAACTTGTGGTAAGTTTCTTCTAGCAGATTGATATATTTATGAGGGAGATTAAATCTTCCCTTTAAAAAGGAGGAGTAAGAGGACTTAAGGGATTTATTAGAGAGCATCTATTGAAAAAAAACAAAAAACCTTTTCATTCTTTTATGACTAGTTATGTGGTAGGAGAAAGGTGGTAAGAAACAGGATGGATGATAGTGGCAGTGGGTATAAGTATAACAAAATGTTTAAATGTGCTGATTTATTCTCATAGCACTATGTAGGATTGGGCATATTAGAAGGAACCTCTTAAGTTTCTGATGGTCAATTTCTTGTTTACAATTTTGGGATAAAATCTGCTGTATACTGTAATGCAGTGGAAAATCTTAGGGTTTGCAGATCTATAAAAGTAGGACTATTTGGTTTTGTTGATGAGTAGCATTTTCCTTGTGAGGTATAAGAATCAGGTGACCATGCTAATTATGTTTCATCACACAGCTGCCTTTGAACCATGAAATGGTGCTGTTGCAGCAGCAGCTGTAAACAGGAAGAGAAGGAATTATTTCAGATGAACTTTGTTGTTTGCTTTTGTGGTAAATGTTGCAGACTCCAGGAGCCAGACACTTGCTTTTCATGCCTGGCATCAAATGACTTCACTGTCTTCGTCTTCTCGTTTAGCCTGAATGTAAAACACACGCAGAGGTCATAGGGCTGGGCTGTTTTGCAAACTGTCGCAAAGGCCATGCCCATTTGATGCAGCTGATTAGGTTTCTCATTACCATTCTGAGATTGGAGCTTATGTAAAGCAAGATATATGTAAGTGTGCATATGCCTGAGGAGTGCGACTGAGGTGAGGAATAGAACAGAAAATACTGGATCTCAGCATTAGAGGAATTTGCCAATAATCTTTCTACGTTACACTTAGAACATTAGCCCAATAAAGTCTTGTCCATGGCCATAGCTTTGAAATGCTATAGCAATGAAAAGAACCATGTAATTTACATATGCAGTTGGAGGTGAGTATATGGCCAACTATAGTATGACATATCAACTACAGGGACAGCTGTAGTTTGTCAGATCAGTGGTCTGACAACCTAGCCCAGGCTTTAGGTCAAGGCAGGGTCCAAAGCAGATAGCTAGGAAAAAATATAAGGTGTTGGAGACTATAAGGTGTGGCCATAGGGTGGTCTTTTCCAGGATATTCTCCAACCTTCTAATAGTTTTCAGCTCAAGGACTTCCTCAGTCAAAAGTTGCATTCTGTGTACATAGTAAATTGGTATTTTGTTTACTATTGTACATAATAAATTTTAATGGAAATTTCTTTTCCAATAACTTTACACTTCCCCAGTACCCTTTAGCATTTTCAGTATTCTGTGGCAGGGGCATAGAAAGGAGTCAATAGGATTTCCAGCTGTTTCAGGAAGAATAATCTGCGCAGCAGATGAGTCTAGTTGCTTTGAACATTTGCAAATGGAGAATCTCCTCTTATGGAAATATTTCACAATATTCTGGTCTATATTTAGGTCAGTTTTCTTTTTATGTGAGACTACTTGAGTACCTCTTAGAGAATGCAGCTGTCTGACTGTGGAGCATTCCAGGTGGTGACAGGTATCTCTCAGGAGTAAGAGTGTAACCTGTAATCTGCTCTGCTGACAGTTTATTTCTGGATGCTGCTTAACCATTGGTTTTCACATGCAAAGCTCAGACTGCTGTATCAAGGTTCATCTCTCTCCAATACCAAGGTCCCTTGAAGCATTCCATCTAACCTTCCTGAAGACGTCACCAACAGATGTGCTTTGCTCCTGAACTTGGCTTGCTAAACTTTGAACCTGTTTACATTTGGGTCATAGTGAAAGACCTGCTTGAGTTGCTGCTGGGCTTCTACTTACTGAGAAGTGTATCAGTTTTATGAGGAGTTTGAGCTTGTGGTGGTATTAATGATGCTTTTAACTTCTAGTTTTATGTCTGGCAAATACTGGTGTTCCATGTGCTTGCTTGTGGCAAAACAGCTTGCAGCTGCCTTATGGAAGTCTATTAAAAAGTATAATTTATAATGTTTCTGGTGCAAAATTTAATGACAAGTATATGTGACGATCTGTAAAAATTTTTGGCCCCAGTAGTTTGAGAGTTGTTGGTTTATGCTATAACTTTTTAAATGTGCTGACAGCTTGTAACTGGCATATGCATTTCAAACAAATGAAGCCATTGAAATGAAAACAGATCATATTCAGTTCTTATATTTAATGATAGCACCCAGCCATCATTGCATGAGAAGCGAGCTGGGAGAGAAAAGTGCTGTTTTTCAAAAGGGTAATGGTGTACATCACACATTTTTATAAAACAGGCAGATAGGATGGCAGTGCATGTCCATAGCAGTTCGTGATTAGACAAGGTAATATGAGAGCAGTTAAGGGCTTTATGTGCAAGAGAACCGGGGCTGGAAACTGGGCTGGCAAAATGCAGACTTTGCCTAGAAGGGCCAGTTTGTCCACAGGTCTGGATTAATGCATGTTCTATGAGACACTAAAATAAACAAGGCTACATCTATATTGACAGCTCAGATGAGATTTTAATTGGATTAGAAAGATTCAGTCTGTAAATGCACCAGTGTAAACCAGCGACCTGGAAGTGCCTGAGAGAGCTCTGTGCTGTGTGCTAGCTCCCTGCTGCTTATCCGTTAGGGTCTAGTCTGGGTGCACTTGTACTATATAAAAACCAGATTTGAGTGTAAAGCCTTTTGACCCAAATCCCCAAGTGAAATGATGACACCAACATCATTTCAGGTCTGTAGTGAGAAGAGCATTTGTGTTAGCTCCCTGAAGCTGGCCCAGGGGGTATAGCATCATCTTGCCATCTGCTCTGCAGAGGGTATAATGAAACATTGGTGTGGTTGAATGAATTTTTAAAAGCCTTATTTTTCCCTTGTTGCAGTTAAAATCTGGGGCATTTTCCCATGGAAGAGTTAATGACAAGAAAAGCTGATCATAGCTGTGCTAGAGAAGTCTCCCTTGTGATGAATTTTCCAATCCAGTAAATATTCAGTATTCAGTTTCTACTTCCCTTTCTGAGGAAAACTGGCATTTTGAGAATCAGGAGCATGTCTTCTTCTGCTGTTGTGCTACTTAAACTAGTACCATGAAAAGTGAATTTGGAGATGTCCATTTCTCAAGGGAAAGAAATGAGGAATGTGTTGGGATTCTTTATTTGTGATGGGTTCACATAACCCATTGCTTGTGTAGTCTCCAGACTGAGGCAGATACACATGTGCAAGCTGCTCTGTTTGGGAGATGTACCCAGACCATCCAGCTATGCAATGGCAGCTGCCTGACTGGACTCTGACCAAGGCAGTGACTGTGAGATGATAAGCTGATGCTGATTTCAGCTGAAACACCTGCTCTCGTTGCCACTCAACCAGGAAAACAATTCTAGGCTTATGTGTTACTTGAAGCTGGATGCTGTGTTTATGTCTTGTCTGATCAATTAGAAAATTAAAGCAGAAAGAGTTGTTCCAGATAGAATTTAGAACCTATCTTGATTTATTTCATTGAGAACATGTGCAGAGAGTAGGTCTGAATGAAGACGATGGCTTATGGTGATTTGGAATGATTTGGTTTGGGCTGAGACAGGAGATGATGTACCAGCTCTCAGGCCATCTGCTGGCAGTGACTGCCTTGGGATTAATGCAGTAGTAATAGTACAGGTAAGTCCTTATCAAAGTCTAGATGCACAAAATACAAATCAAACAAAAATATTTATGACCACAAGTTTTGCCCTCCAAAGGCTGCTTTTGTGAAAGAGGACAGAACAGCTGGCTTTAGCATATTCCCTTCAATGAGCAAGCAGAGAGAGAAGCTCTAGGCAACAGGGTGTGTGGACTGGTCCTGTACCTTGCACGTTGTAAAACTGGCCCTACCTGACTGTTGAGGGTGATGTGACCAGCATCACTTTTGCTTCCATACTGCCATATAGTGGTAAAGTGCTGCTGCAAATGGTCGTTTGTTGGCAGGCTCCAAAATGGTTTTGTGCCTGCTGGCAAAAATATCTATGCTAGACACATGTTTTTGCTTGTACAGATTTGTTGACTGAACAGGAACCACAGAAGAATCTGGAAGAACTATTGTAAGGCAAAGAGAAACAACTTTTTTTCATGGAACAGCTTTTCCATGTCCTTGTTCATATTTGTTAGCAGCAGTGTATTCTTATCACAGTGGATTCTGATACTTTCTGCTAATTGTTAGAATCCTGGATTCTTCTTGGTGGTTAAAGGTGGTGTGCTGCTTGACACTAAAGATTTTGCCATCTAGATCTCTTATAACCACAGCTTGATCCCAGATTGGAACTCAGACCATACCAAGAAGGGCAACTTAAATGCTGGCAATTCAGAAAAAACAGAAAAATGGGAAGAATGCTAGCACAGAGAGAAGAGTTGTGTGAAAAGCTTGTGCTTCTGTTGTTTCTATTTTTTAGTGACTGTGAGATGGTCACGATATTTGAGAAGGTGAAGTGCAAGATTCTCTATTTTAACATGCAAAGTTCTTGGGGAAGAAATGCAATTGTCTTTTGTGTTTACATTTTCAAAATGGATAGGATCATTATATTCTCCAAACTTGAATGAGTTACCTTCAGCACATTAGAGTCTTATACTGGGGAAGATGTGAGAAATGCTTGCTGCTATACTTTTGTGGTCTTATCTGCCCTTGAAGCATTCTTGCATTTACCTCAGGTGGGATATTGGCTGGAATTCCCTGTCATGGTTTCTCTTACAGTGCATTTGAGTCCATTTAATTTTTAGTTTGGGAGTTTGTTGGTTTTTTTGGTTTGTTTTTTTGTTTGTTTGTTTGTTTTGGGTTTTTTGTTTGTTTTTGGTTTGGTTTTTTTGTTGCTGGTTTTTTGTTTTGTTTTGTGTTTTTTTTTTTTTTTTTTTTTTTTTTTTTTTTTTTTTTTTTTTTTTGTCCCTAAGGAAGGGGGTTTTGTCGACTTTTGGCATAAAATCTAAAGGTACATTATTTACAATTGCGGAGCAGCATAAATACTTAAGGACTCTCTATATTTGAAAAATCTAAAATTAGCCACTGTCTGTTTTGGCCTGCCTTTAAACTTTTTCTCATCCATTGAATTGCTGAGAGAGGTAGGTTGCTACTCAGATGAAGCAGCCTACACTCTTCTCTCTCTCCCTGTCTAGATCTAGCATTCTGATCCTATTGCAAACCCCCAGATTTTGTAGAAAAGGTTCATATGGAGCTGCTATATATTCCTGAACAATAAGACCCCTGGAAATGAAGCCCATATTTTCCCTGTAATATTGCCTGAATGCAATTAAATTATGATGGTGATGAAGTGCTGAATCAAGGTCTCTGTCCTTCCCTCAGCCCATTCTGGGAACCATCACTGAAACTGTTACCTTGGTTTCTGTTCACAGTGCTCTGCAACAGTGACCACAAGAACATGGAACTATGTCCCTTCTTGACACAACCCTAAATTCAATTTTTAGTCTTTTATCTCATCATCTCATCTGCTCTGATTTCATTTTATTTAGCAATGACTGCCACAGCATGAAAGTTGGCTCACTTTCTGAATTAAAGATGAACTAGCCAAGGTATCTAGTTGGAAAAACTGGAAAAAATCCCTTTCTAAGTAAATCAGCATCTTCATCTTCTCCTGAAATAGAACTATAGTAGTGTGATGTTTGCTCCTGTTCTTTTTGTTACAGTGCCCTCTTGATTTCTCAACACACTAGGCTACTATATGTGAGCAGTTTAGTGGCAGAATGCTAAAAGGAGTTGATTAGTGTTCTCTGAGTACATGAGGCATCCACATAACTGGTATCTGTGCTAATTCCCTCAGCACAGAGGCAAAGAAACAGTGGGGTCACCATAGACATGTTTCTATTAGCGTTGGATGAAGTGACCAGTAGCATAAAGTTTGGGAAAATTCTGATCTTTGCTTACTCTGTGAAATCTCTCCCCATCTGTTCCTTCTCTACCTTAAAAGAGAGTAAAATTTTGTTGCCTCATTTCTCAGAGGACAGAAAGTTGAGAAAAGGAAGGAAAAGAGTTTTATATTGAAAGAAAGTATGGTAACACATGGAAATATGTGGGAATTTGTTTATTTCATCAAAGGAAGCAAAGCAATTTCTGAGCAAGGCATCACTTTGGCACACACTGGATAACATACCTTCAACAGCTACATGGAGATGAGATCCAAACCTAAATAACCATAGTAGTGGTTTACACTGCAAACAGCTGACTTCAAAGTGGTAAGTTCCCTTCATACCTAGTTCTCCCTTGCAGACCATTTAGTGTAATGGATTCAGCCTCAAGCTCAGATGAAAACTAGGCTTCACCACATTGAACAAGTACTCCCATATATCACCAGTCCCATTCAAGCTTGTCAAGTCCTAACTGTGGCAGTGTTTGTGAGGCCCCTTTTGTGGCTCTGCAACCTGCAAGAGTATTCATGTGATAAAAAGTATGAGAAATGCTTCCACTGTGATCTTTCATGTGAATATGGACAACATATATCAATGTATGTAGGAACAAGAGGGCATAAACTGTGTTTCTATGTGTTTGCTGCTAGGCTTGAGGAAAAAATTCGCTATTTCTCCTTCAGCTCTCTTGTAATATTTCTGGGAAGCAGAGATGCAGTTGCCTGTTCTGTCTCTTGGCTCTCAGTATGGAGCAACACCTTTCCAGAAAAGTATCCTCTATGTCTGAAGCTTATTTAAGTCCTTCGTCTCTCATTGGGAGATTGTGACTTAGAAAGACATGCATGTTAGGTCCTTGCTTCAACCCTCAAACAGTTGTCATGTGTATTGATAACTCTATTCACTCTCATTTAAGTTCAGGTATGTTACCAAGATCTGAGTGTTTAGTTTCAAATACTCTTTTGAGTCATTCTGTCCTAATGCTGGATTCATTCAGGGATTTACTTTGTGTGTCACTTGCGTAAATCATAGTTTCAGACTATGCCTCTGACTGGCCTGCAGCTCTGAGTTGTTGCTAAATGCAAATTTCTATGCAACCATAATTTAAAAGTCCCTCTATTCCGTTTTGCCTATAAGAGGAAGTTATTTAATTCCCTGTGCCCATCCCTCACCCCTTCTATGCTTCTCTGTAATTAATTCATCTACCTAATCTGTTGGGAAGTGAAATGCCAAACTCAATCGACAGCTGGAGAGGTCCTTCATTTATTTGTATTTGATGAGCTCTGACTTCAGTAAACTAGGAGGCTTTGCTGGCCTTGGCTCATTGGAGACTCCCCACCCCAGTTATTACTTCCTTTCTTGCACTTAATGGTGATGAACCAGATGAGGTTGTAAGAAAATGCTGCTGGTGGGACCAAAGCAGAATTTTCCTGACAAGAGGCTCATATCCAGGAAGAAACATTGGCATTGCCCACTAAGTAGAAGATGCTGTATCTGAAAGCAGAAATAAAGCAAAACTTTGAGGCAGGAGATCACTCTCTTCACTGATGGTGGCCAGGCCACAAAAACTTCCCTTTCTCTTGGGTTAGTTTATAGTTGTCAGACCAATATTTTTCATGCACTCAGATGCACTTGTCTTCCATTATAATAATGGCAAAAGAACTGGGTGTTTTAAAATTTCTGAAGCAAAGGGTACTGAAGCTCAGGAGGCAAAAGCTCTTCATGGTATCAAAGTCTGTTTAGTTATGTGCAAAATACCTTTATATCCAGCATAGTCCAAGATTGCACATACTCGGGATTCCTCTTTTCTTTTTTAATTTTCCACACAGGGGATGTGTTTCTTCTTTTTCTTCCTGCTCTACAGAGACACTTTTTCATAGTGTTGGGTCTGCTTTATATGTGTCTCATATGCCATACATGTGCATAAGTCCCTGGTTTTAATGCACATATGACTATAAGAAGCTCTCTGTAGTTATTCAAGTCCAAATCCATAAGAGGAGCATTTTAGGCTTTGTGGCAGAGACAGCTTCCCCTTTCAGGTGCTCACCTACGTATGGATTCCTGTGATAGGGACAGGCTTATGGCCCTGAGTGCAGCACCAGCACTTTTTGCTCACTTAGGCTCTCTTCCAGCAGGTGCAGCTGGTTGGCAGCTCCTAGCTTCTGACCAGCTGTGTAAGGAGCAGCAGTCACTGTGCTGCAAATGTGTGAGACACAGGTGCTGGGAGAGGGGCATGAGGTGGGAGCCAGGTCTCACAGTCTGAGAATCAATGGGGTTGTGCAAACAAAGGTAAATCCAGACCTGATCTTACGTGTGAGCTTTTGGGTGTGAAGAAGCTGGGGGTGTTACCAAAGTACCTGTGTAGTTTTAAGGATTTTGTACAGGAATACACTGTGTTTTAGATATTGTTGCTTTACTATAAAGCTTATGGACAGAGGTACCCAATGTAAACCAGTTCAGAGTCACTGAAGATAGTAGTGGAGTTACATCATTCTCCATTGACCGAAATTTGGCCTGTGTGGTATTTTTTGTGTCTATGATGATTGTTGGCTTCTGAATATCCCAATATCCTTTTTTGAAAGCATGGTTGGTCATGGTTGGAATACTTGAAGGGAATGTCTGAGTGTGTTTGAAGAATGATTTACTTACAGTAGACATGAATGATTGAGGAAGCTCTCACAGGACTGCATGTTTTTAACAGGGCGGTGCTGTTGTTCCATGGGAACATGCAGGGAAATGCATGTAGTACATCTAGGGCAAAAGAGGAGAAGTACTGGAATTTGGGAGCACAGTAGATATATAGCGTGGGATACAGAAGCAGGGCAAAGAACAGATTTCCACTAGAGGAAGGAAGTGCTAAGTTGTCAATGTTATGTCTTCCCTCTTGGGAATGCTTGGGAGCTGTCATGATATCCTAACCCTCAAATCATGGATAGGGTGGATATGCTTAATGGTCAGAAATCTTGTGTCCATGTTTCTAACACCTTTATCAACTGTATTGCTAATAATAGCATTTTTGGCATACCTGCAAGTGTTAGCATAACATAAAAAGAAAAAAAATAACATAAAGCTCTACTCTGGCCTTTTTCCTTAGTCAGGCATAATTAATATTTGAATGCTTTTTGTGTTCCACTATAGCTATAACATACATGGCTATAACAAAGTGTCAACAACTTCCTGGATTGAGCCTGAAGGCTGCTGAAGTGCTAAAACATTGAGATGATATTGATAGTAGGAGTAATATGTGCTAGCTGGAAGGATCAAATTAGCTCATCTCTATTTCAGCTCTCTGGAGCTTTACCAGCTATGCTTAGATGGATACAGAACAGACAATTTTCTACCTTCCTCCTAGAATTGCACCAGCATTCTCATATATTTCCTGCCACTTCGCCTGCTGACTTAGAGAGTAGTAGAGAGTCTCTTCAGTAGAAATAGCATAAACAGCAGCAGTACAGTAAATCCTATTTCCCCAACATTTTGGAATAGCTTTTCTGAGGATAATTCCTGCCCTTCTGTGGTTTCTATCCTTTAAATCTCTTTATTAGTGTCTTATATTTTCATAGTTGTATTGATGGCTTAGAAATCTATTATTAAGACCTCATCCCTCACCTTCTGGAGAGAATATTTGAATCTAGATTTGGTCTGCTAAGGAAAGGTGAGAGATTGTTATAAATCAGGTAGGACAGGTAATATGGGATGAGAAGATGCCACCTGGAAATGCATCTGTGAGAAATTACAGAAAAGAGGAAAGTACTGTCCAGATTGTAAGTGGACAGGAGATTGTGATAAGAAGGAAAAGTGTTGAAGAAAAAGATACAACCAATGAAGTAGCTGTGGTGCTGAAGGGAGAGTGAAGACTGATTGATTGCAAATATGGAGGTGATTTGAAAGGAGCGGTAGGCCAAGATGATCTTTTGGCTGTGCTTTTGGAATGAATGAATGGTGATGAAGGGAGGTTGAGTGACAGATGTCTATTTCTTCTGCAGTTTATAGAGGAAGAACCAGATCTGAGATGCTGTAGGAGGTATGCTTTGATACTCAGCCTGATGTCAGCAAGAAAGGGGAAGCCAGCTCGCTCTGGCAATGAAATCTTATAGATTTGTAATAATTTATAATAATTCATCACATGAAGCTGGGGAAGCAGTGAAATTTTCCAGTGAAGAGAAAAAGTCAAAAAACAGGATGGGATGTAAGTGTCTTGCCAGATAGTAGTTACATAAGGGAGGTAGACTGTAGTTGGGGTTTAAGAGGAACTGTTAACAAAATAGGATAATTGAATGGAGAAAAAGATAACAATCATGAAGTATCATCTGTTTAATATGTTTACTAAGATTAGTTTCTGTATTTGCTCACCTAATAACAATTTATATCAGACATAATCATGGCTCAGATAGTGGATTATACAGCCTGAAGGAGAGTGGGGGAAAAGGGTTTGTAATGATGTCATGTCTCTCTGCCCTTCTATAGGTGGATTCTATCTTCAAACAGTACTCAAGGTTAGTTATCATTCAGGGGACATGTTAAGGTGTTTTGGGACTGCCCTTACAGTGTTGGAGAGATGGCTTCTTCTTTGCCTGGTGAGCAAGACTCCAAAGTGGGGAGCACAAGGTGCTAGAGGTTAAGTGGATGGAGTAGCACCTTTTTAGGGCCAGAGGTTTTCAGGTCAGCAGTTTCCTGGCACCTTCCTCCACACTAGGTAAGTAGAAGCTTTTGGTGTCACTAAATACAGTAGAGGTCCTTCTGTTCATCCTTCAGCACCAGGTGGGAGCAGCACATGGAAAGCAAGTGTCAGAAGGTGCTTTTTCTGTCACTCATCACACCAGACTGCCTGCACAGCTGCTCTGTTTTGATGGGTTTTATTCTTAGGAAGCACAGACTGATGCCTTCCACCTGGCATTGTAACAGCACACACCCAGAGTTTTTAACATTAGGTACCTTGTTGTCTGTAAGCTTGATGGGAGGAAATCTTTTCAAGAACTTTGCATTTTCCTAGCTACCCCTACAAATTTACACAACTAAATTCATACATTTGTGAGGTTTTTTCCCTTGTGTGAAACAGGGAATAGGAATGCTCCTTAGGCCAGTATTAATGCATAATTGTAGCCAGATTAAAAAGGTGCTGAAAAGATGAAGCATGTGTAGGTTATAGGCAGTACAGGAGTCTTCCAGTGGCAAATGTATTTGAAGAACTTGGGAGCAAATCTCTATTACTGCCTCCTGTCATAGACATTGCCCTGCTTTTATCTACTTGTTCTTTTTTAGGTAGAATCTGATGCAAGACTCCACTGCCTTCCTGTAGACCCAGTGGTGTATGCAAAAAGGCCCTGGTCACCATTTGTATATTCTATGCACTTTTACATTGAAAACATTAAGGGCATATTTTTAATATTTTAATTTTGCAGTTTCCCATCATTTGTTGACCACGAAAAGACTGCCCACACTTAACAACCTTTGGAAAAGGTTAGCAGTGTGCACAACAGTGTTATGCAATAGTTTACTAGGTGGAGGCTTGAAGAATAACTACTCCAAAAGAAATTACAAGGGGAAAGCAGATTGCAGTTTCACAGTTTGGAAAGTGTCCAGGGAGATCCCTGAGTCATGGAAAATCCATTGGGATTGCTTTAGTGGCTGTGTTTCAGCATTACATCTTGAATAGAGAGGAACAGCTGCACGAGTTTGTTGGTTGGTGTGAAGTTGTTGGCTTATACATTAATGATGTGGAAGAACTTTGGATTACAAATGCTTAACCAGACAGTAAATTATGATTTGTTGTTAGGAGACGATGCAAGGCACGTGCTCATTCTTCTCCTATTCTTTTTGCTGTATTTTGTCAACATTTCTGATAGTTTATTTAGTAGAAACATTGAGAGAAAAACATCTTAGCTGATGTTTTCTTAAGCCTAGTGATGTCAGTGCAGTAGTTTCTGTTCTGCTTATCAGAATACTTGAGCAATGAGACAGGACAGGGTGTGAGTGAATAACCAAATATACTGTCATGCTTTCAATTCACTGTTTGACTATGGAAATACTCTGTTAATGTGAGGGAAAAGAATTGTGGAATTTCCCTCCTCTTCAATCCAGAGGAGATAACAGAAGCCTCATATACGGATGATATTCTATCTGGTGGGGATTGATTAGTAGTAAATACTGATAATCTCTATTTATTGAAGTAGAAGTTAACAATTAGTGAAAAGGAGACTTCTCACTTCTCAGTTCTCTATTTTCCAACATATTCTGTGTCAGAAATCTGTGCTGTAGATTAGAGTGAGCCACTGTTAGAGGTGGTTAAGCTCAGAGGTTTAGTCTGTTATAATTTAAAAGAGGTTATTTAATTAATGTTTTCCACTGGTGTAAATCCTGAGTAAGTCCACTCAATTTAATGGAGTTTGGGGCATTCTGATTTCTGGTTTTCACTACCAAATTTGGAATAATAACTCAGAGGGCAGGAGAGCAACTAAAACTAGCTTCTGATTTTGCTTTTGTCTGTGTAAACCTGAACTTCTTCCAAAAAATGATGTTGATTTACTAGAGTTCCTTTGAGTTTACCGTGTGTATAAGCTTGAGCATGTGTTTCCAAGCTGCATAACCAAAGCTCAACAAGAAGTCAATTTTGCTCATTAATTTCTGAACCAATTTCTCAGTTCCTGCTGCCCTTTTACGTAATATTTTATCAGAGATTTAAAGGTCAGCCAAGCTCTGACTTACCCTTGTTTTCCTCTATAGGGGCATATGGCAAATAGGATGCACACAAGAGGATAAGGCTGTGAGGGGAGGAGTAGGTGGCACTGACGCCCCTGGAAATTCAGCCTGCCTTTGGCACAGCAGCAGCAATCCCCAGCCCACATTTTGAAGGTTGAGCCAGCAGGACTGTGTTTGGGCAGGAAGCGATCAGAGAGGTGTGTGCCTGTGTGCTTTGGCACAGTCTAGACTGTGAATTGCTCCAGCCTAGGAACCTCCTCTGAACTCATTAGTACTAAAACAGAACAGAGGGGACTTTGTAGGGAGGGAGAGGGTGTGGAAGCCGGAAAGGTAGCAGTTTAGATGGCAGTTTCCTAATAACCTTTCCCACAACTACCTTCCCATACAGGGGCTCAACTAAAGGACCTTGGCATGAAAAACAAATCCTGGCACAGGGAGGGGGAAGGGAGGGAGGAAATGAGGGTAGGGGAGGGATAGGAAATAAGGGGTGGAAAATGGGCACTGTGCTGAAACAGCAGATTTTTTTTTTTATTTAGTGTTATATATGCTGATACTAGAAGCTCTGTTTGAGTGAGGTATTTGGTACAGTGTCTATAATCAGAACGTGGGGGTAAATTTGGTACTTGTACCAAAGGACTTGCAACCTGTTGCAATGAAAAAATGTATCAAGGAGAGGTATAACAGCTTGAGTTTTGCTTGGTATTTTCATTTAATTGACTTGATGGTGGAATACAGAGCACATCTATTAGGAAATTATCATCAACGTTGATCCAGGAAACTCCTGGATTGCTTATGCTCTGCTGTGCTATCCCTCCTATCAGATATCTTGAAGTCCCCCCAGGGGGACCAGGGTTTGTGACTGCAAGGATGCTCCTGTCTGTCTACAGAAGGGCTTCCTGGTCAGGCAGCCTGCAGCAGACTGTCCTGTAATGTCACTTGTCCCTGTCCTCCCTTTAATCCTGACCCATAAACTCCTAGTCAGCTCCTCATCCATCCCCAGGTGGAACTCCATGCATTCCTGCTGGTCACTGGCATAGAGGGCACCACTGCCACCCTATCATCTATGCCTGACCTTCCTAAAGTGCAACTCATAGGAGCTATCCTACCACACCTCTGTGATGCCAGTGATATCAAAGCCCTGCAGGCATGTGCACATCTCAAACTCTTCTTGTTTATTCCCTGTGATACATGATGTATGGAGGCATTTTAGTAAGTAGACCATGTGAGGCTGGGTAGTCTCTCAGTGATATCCCAATATAAGCCCTCAGTGAGCACCACATCTCTCTAGAGCGTGTCACTGGGCACATATCCATACTGTGGATATGTTAAAAGATAAGCTTAAAATGAGGTAGAAAAATGGTGTGAAAAAATGATGGCATTCAATGAGGATAGTTAAAACTCCTTTCGATAGCAAGTCTGGTAATTCAGGACAGAAAGCAGCCAAGTACATTTTTTCAGAGAAAAAATTAGGGATTATAGTTGAGCATGAGTGTAACATAAGTCATTCAGGTTTTGAGGGCTCTTATTAAAAAAAAGGTCAATGACTATGTGGAATATGTGGAGTATATAACCAGAAGGGCGGTCTGGAAGACGCATGAAATAAACTTTGCACTCAGCTTTGGTAAGGCCTCTGCTGGAACACTGTCCCCACTTCTGAACAGCGCAATTCAATAAAGATGTACTTTGACCGGGTAAAGGCCAGAAGTCAATTAGAAGAGCAGTGAGAGATCCAGAGGACATATCCTCTAAGAAAGACTGAAAGAGATGGGTTTGTTTAGCCTCAAAAGAGGAGACTGAGAAGGGACATTACACAGTCTTTAACAGCCTCAAAAACTGTTATCAAGAGGAAGGAAAAAAATCTGCTCACCACATTAGTGGTAGATAGGGCCGGAAGTAATAGGCTTAAATTGCAGCAGCAGGGATTTAGATTAGACATGAGCCTGACTATTCAGTTTTCATCCCTGTGCCTCTGATTTGGCTCATTTAAATTCACTGACATGGACATGCAGCCCACCTTAACAGATAAAGCTGTGGTGATAGCTGTTTTACATTATTGTTCTCATATGCCCGTATCCATGCTCATATTCATGGAATGTCCCTCTTGCTCTACCTCCATTATAGCCCTGCATATGAGAGTGTATGTCTGAATCTTGACCTTTTTCTCCCTCTAAACACCTGTGTGTTGTTGCATGAAGAGATGCTGGTTTTCCTCATTCTTTCTCTTTCTGTTTGGCCCAGCAGATTGTTGTCTCATGCATGTGGTTTGCCTGTGAAGGACAGAAAAATGAATGGCAGATGCTGTTTCAAGTGGCCTGTGAGAGGGGATTGCTGCAAGAGGCCTTGCTGGTTATGTGTACTTGTGTGCTGTCAAGTCACAGAGAACTTTGAGGAGTAGGAGAGGGACAAGATTTAGCTCTTCTCCAAGAAACAAGGAGGCAATTCACTAGTGATTAAGAAGAGAAAAAGAAAGTAGTGTAATGCAGGGTGCGTTTAGGGGTGAGAGGGAGCCCTGTTAGTTGGCTTTCTGTGTGAGGAATTTCCCTACCAAAAAGCAGTGCCTTTGATGGATGAAAATCTTAGGCCGCTGCTAAGCCTTAAGAATGAGTAACTTCTGTGTTGGCAGGGAAGAGGAGAAACACATCTTTCAGTATGTAAACATCAGGTGCTTTCTGTCTTGTACTGTTATGACTGAGAATCAAGAGATTTGGGCCTCTAGTACTGAAGGGGTTTTAAAGCTGCAACTTTTTGAAAAAGCAAGGAGGAAAAAAGAGTGTAATGGGAATCACAGCCTTTTGTTTGTCTGCTTCTCTGCTTTACAGTCAGATCCGTGGCAGTAGCTGAAATGTAAACATTGCTTCCTCTGCCAGCAGGCTGTGTTAGCAATTCATGTGTGCACAGTGGTTTCCTAATGCACAAATGTAATGATAAAACATTGTGGGTATGGGCAGATGTGATGTGCCTTATATATATAGTTCTTGTGTATGTAAGGTGTGAGGGGCATACATGTCTGCACATACATACTATGTGTATGCAAACACATGAAACCCAGTGATGTTTTGCTATAATGAACCTAATCTTTATCAATTGAAAAACTGATCAGAATGTTACTCAAATGCCTCTCATGGTGTGCTGCTTGTGTGCTTTACAAAGGCTGCTTTTAATTCAGAGGGCTAGAATGAGATAGAAGAGCTTGAGGGGAAGGAACTGGCTTGTTTTGGGGTTAATTTTGCTTTTTTCTTCATGGGTTGTCTATGGACTTAGCACATATATCAGGTGCCCCAGTGGGAGTTTTTGACCAGTGCATTTCACCTGGAGATGTGCTTGCTGTGGGGGTGGTAATGCTGTTGAATGATCAAAAACTTTTGCACTGCTCATTGCTCCAGTTTGTACTGGAATGTAGGTGGTTTGTGCAGTCAAATAAACCTCATTCATTGACAGTTTGGACAGGCAGTCTTTTAGAATGCCTTATCGACCTTCTCAGCTCTGGAATTGAGCATTCTTCCAGCAGGCTACCTCTTACATGTCAGCCTGGGGAATTGGAATAAACAAAACAGTGGAAGGAAAACTGTAGGGGAACAAGCCTCTACTGTCCCCTGGAGGTAGACACAGTGATTAAATAGGGAAGATTTATCTCTTCTGTTTGAAGGATTCATGAGTTCTTTGCAAAGAGACTGAGATCTGAGTAAGATTGCTTTGGTTCATTACTTTATTCACTCACTGCACTTATCTCTGGAGCAGCTCTTTGGACAACTGCCTTTGGACTTATGACGAGAGCATTTCTGCTACTCCCTTTTTGGTGGGCACAGCTTGAATGTGAGCCACCAGACTAACCTGCTTGTTATTTGCCAATGGAATATGGCATAGGCAGCATGAACAGAAATACCAATGGTCCTGGGCTGTTGTTAATGTGAAAACATAGCTTTCAGTCATGTGTTAGCAACTTGGACCTTCAGTCCATTTTTAAAAGTGGTAATCATTATGCTGGTTAGGATTCTCTATTCCAAAAGCTTGTAGTGTCCTGCTGAAAACCTTGCCCCTGATCTCTTTCCACTGCTTCTCTTTCTTCTAGATTTCCAGGCATATCAGTGCCTTTTATCTCGTGTTTGCTTGAGTTGCATTTCAGCATTGATTAACCCACCATTAACGATCCCCTTGAAGAAATTACACATGAACGTGAACCTTCTCTGGGGCCTGCCAGTGGATGCTGGATAGGATTCCATGGTGTATCATAGTCATTGTTTACTTTGTACAAGATTTAAACAAATTTGTTCAGAGCATAAGGCCATCAGCTGTGCTAAGGCACTTGGGAGCATTGGTGGGACTGGAATGTGGCCTCTTTGGGGGCATGGTGACAGACATCTATATAAATGACCTTGGGGAACCTGAAGTAACAGGTATCATACTGGACAGGGAATTTTTACTGGCAGCAGTGCATTATAATTGATTTTGTAACTTGGGTGGATTTGGTGCTGTTAAGAGACTGAGATAAAATGATTGATGAGGTGGATGAGGGAGAGTGCATTTGTACTTGAGAGGTGGAAAAGGTCAAGGGGAATGAGAAAAAGATTAGCGAGGGGAAAAAGAAATGGTAGGTGTATACAAGAGAAAGGAAAAAAGGAATGTGACTATGAACATGAAAATAAAAGGAATATGGGAATATGAACAGCAAGCAAGGTAAGAGCAGTGCATTAAAATAAAATTCATACAGTAGGAATAGTGGGAAAATGAACATACCCTTGAAACCTAAATTTTTGAAGTGCATATTGCAAGCAAGTTAGTAAAATAAATAGTTTTCAAATTGTGAAGCCTGTCCTAGAGCGTGTAAAGGCATCTAGATATAATTCCCACTGTCTCAGTTCTCCTTATTGTATGACTCACAAAGAATCATTAAAGGTAATGCTGGTGTGAAGGAGCAAACTGCACAAAAATATTGCAAATGGTATTGTTATCACCATCTTGAAAGAGACATTAGCTCACCTGTAACACAAAATCAGATAGGGAGCTGAGAAGTGTTTGATCATCTACAGAGCTGTCTCAGTGGCTTTGTATTTTGCAGGGTTTCACACAGCCTTCTGAAACTTTTGGTGCTGGTCACAGGTCAAATAACTGCTGCTCTCATCTGTTCTGGAAGTTCTGAAGTTTCCATGTTGAGTTTAACAAAGAAGAGTAGATTTTCTGGGGAGCTTTGCCAGTTTTTGCCATCTGAAGATCTGGTTACCAAGGAGCCTGTTAAAAGGACCTGGCTATCCTTTTGCTTGAGTACACATTTGCTGTTCAAGAACCAATCAATGCAATAGAGCTGTATTCAGACAGTCAAAACAGGCACCTCTGAACAGAGGAAGTGTTGAAGCCTATTTGTCTGTGTATTATGTTTTAGTGTTGAATTCTGGGGTGTAAAATAAAGATTAATTTCATGTCAGAGCTATTCAATTTGATGATCATAAAAACATTTCACTTTAAATAATACTTGAATAGTTGTCTGAATATGTTTATAGGCAGAAATTAAAAAAAAATCAGGATATTCTTTTATATATAATTAACATCTCTTATTCATAAAAATAGCAATTAAATGTAAAACACAGGCCTGGGGAGGATGATTATAGACAGGCTATTCTCCCAAGAACCCTGTAAGTAAGAGAAACTGTGACCTACAGGTAAAATTAAAAGTGTAATGCAACTCTCTGTAGCCAAAATTAAAATAAATTGATTAAACAAGAAAGTTATCCAACTGAACATAAGAAAATAAGCAAAATGTCCTCTTCCTTCTGGCAAAATATTTGTTATGCCTATATTAATCAAGTTATTGCCTGCAGTAAACATATCATATGAGGATTCAGGGTTTCATAATGCTGGAAATGCTATGCATGACTCATTAAACATTTATGAGAACAAAACAAAACATCATCAACAACAACAACAAAACAACCTACCAGCCTGGAAAGGTTGGTTGGTTGGTTGGTTGGTTGTTTTGGTTTGTTGCTTCTTGTGTTTTACAAAATAAAGCAGCTGTTTAATCTTAAGTCAGTGTGAAACTCCCCAAGACCAGTAAATCCAGTAGCCAACGGGCCTGGAATGAGTAGAATGAGAGACTAAAACTGAGGATATCTCCTCCTATGAGTGTCCAAATATCCATGGAGAGCCAAGCTTGCTGCTCTTGGCCTCCATGATTCTGACTTCAAATCAGGGGATGCTGTGGTTTTCTGTGTACTTATGGCCTTGAGGTTTCTCCTTTAGAGAGGCAGGCATGTTGGAAGGTGTCAAAGGTTCTCCTTTAATGAGTCTCTCTCCAAGTGAACCACTCTTCTACATTAGTAAAATCTTACTTTTTATTAATTTCATTTTGTGTCACTAAACAAAGTACTGGCCAAGCTAGGTGAGAAATGCTTTTCTGGAGCTTTGAGTGTAATTACTGAGCTGATGGCAGCCCAACATCAAATCCAGCTTCCAGGCTTTGATGAACGCTTCCAAAAACAGGGGACATAATGTGGTTTTAAATCCTGCAAAATACTGGATTTATGTTTCCTACCCATTCCTCCTTCTTGTTCTTTGTCTCTTATTTCCTTGGGTTGTAGCCATTTTGAATGGAGGCCATCTTCTTTTTTGGCCTGAGAACTGGACTGGAAGTATTTGAACCTCAAATCCAGTTCCAGTTCTTTTAAGATGTTTTATCATTGAAATTCAATCTACGTAAGTTAATAAAATGCCCACAAGAAAGTGAAATTAATTGAATTAACTACTACTAGATAAAATAAAACAGGAAATAAATGAAAGAGAGAAATGTAGGTGCTATTAACTGGGCATGCTTTACATATTCCTCAGTACATCCTGGCAAATATCCTTTTCATCTGTGTTTCATGCAAGTTCAAGCATTTTTAAGAGCCAGGAGGCTGTGTTCCATTGAGCAGGGTCACGCTGGCATGAATTGCTGGAACCAATCTGTCCATCCAAGATGTAGAAGGGGACTTACTATGTTTCTGCTGGGAAACCTGCACAGGTGCTGGAGAAGGGAGTTTTCCCTGCTTTGTTCTGACCGACCCTTTTTTCCTTGCCCTTTACATTTACTCCCTGGGCATTCAATCACATTGCCTTCCTTAGTCTGGCTCCAACCACAGTCTTGATGACTGCATTCAGCTTGTCATTCTTCCTCTTTCCTGCCAAATTTGGCAATTCCTTTCTCTTTTCAATAGCCACTTGCCATCACTGAGCTAACTCTACAGTCTGAATTTCTAAATGTTGACAGATCTGATTCTGTCATTGGGTCAGAATGACCTGTTCAGGAACCAAATTACCCTCCTGAAATTTATTCTTTCTGTTGTTCCTCCTGTTTCCCTCCAAGGCAGCGGGTTAGGATCCAGAGTCAGAACAGAAAAATAGCCTGTCTATTTTAGGGTCTTCTTTCTTAGCTAGATCCATAGTTTACCTGTGCAATCACAGTGACCTTTTCTTCATTTTTTATAGAATGGGAGTGGGGGAAGTAAAATGGAGAGTTCCAGAAGGTCTCATGTCTGGTATTTTGCAGGGGTTTCTTAGTTTTTTTTATAGGCTAGGTTTTGATTGATGGTGTAGGTAGGTGAGGACATGCAGGCCTCTTCAGTTCTTCCCACTCCTTTCTTCTTCTCAGTGAAGCAGCACACTTGCTGAACACTAACTTCTGGAAAGGGAGTTGAGGACCTTGACTTGTGCTTTGCGTTCTGCAGATGTTTCTTTCCCGGCTGAGTATTCAGGCTTGCTCCCTGCCCATCTGACCTGGGTGTTAGAACCCAGCATTCTACCTCCTAACAAACACTAACCTTCAAAATTAAGGGCAAGGCATTTTTCATGTGCTATTTTTCACCAGATATGTTTGGGTCTGTCTCTGGTGATCCCCTTATGCCTGGAAACCCTGAGAAGTTTCCTTGTTACTGAGCTACTGGGATGACTTCTAAAGTTCTTTTGGTTTCCTATACCCTCCCGAGTCCCAGTAATGTGGGATGCACTATTTTCCCTCTGGATCTTCCATCCTTTCAAACTAACTTTCTAGGCCTCTGTCCTGAAAAGCATTTCATGATGCAAAATTATGTGAATGGAAGTTGCATATTCTAATTGTCCCAATGAAAACAGATTTATCTTTATATCCCTGAATACTGCCAGTATCCAGGGCAGTGTCTAGAAGCTGCAGTGTCAGAAACCTGTACTCAGGGTAGTTTAGTCAATAGGTACATTCTTTTGATTAAATGGTTGTCTTGAACTGTATTGATGGAGATCTGCATTTAGTTTAGTGCACAGCTTCTATGCAGAGCTTCTGCTGCTTGTCTAATCTGTCAGCAGACTCCAGAAAAAGCACTATGGATTAGAAAACCAAGTTAGCTGCACTGTATTTAAAAAAAAAAAAAAAGTTAAGTAAGAGCATTCATTAAGCAGGTCAATAAAACAATCATATTTTTTCCTAAGAATTCAGCGAAACCCAGGGAGCTCATGTATATTCTGGTTTCTATGGTGGTTCTTCCAAACCTGGCATTTCTGATTCCCTATCTGCCCCTCCTTTCCCTTCCACATGCTTGACCTCTAACAGCATTCCTTTTCTTGTCTTAAGGCATTACATGTAGTTTCACTCTCCCTCTCCCCCCAAGAATGTGATCCTGGCCTGAGTTTTCTAATTGTGTGTAGCAAGGATAAAACTCCTTGCCTCGCTTGGCTGCCCCCTTGTTTGGAAACTCACACTAAACATTTCCACATGGTTTGCACTGTTTTTGCACAGCTAATTTTTTTCCCTTTAAACTTTTTCTTGTTTAAAATAACCCTCCAGCTTCTTCTACCTTGGGCTGCTGGCACTGACCTCGCCTTGTTACTGTTTGCATTTCTTTTGTACCTTTTTGCAGCTTAAATCTCTGTGGGCTTTTAAATCTGTCAGCAGCCGCTACCAGGCTCAGTGTGCAATTTTGCTCACTGTTTTCACAAGTTTCCCAGCCCTGAACGCTTTCCAAATGAGCCATTGTTGGGCTGAGTTAAAGAGGTATTGTCTCTGCTTGGACAAGGTTAGTGTGGGTGCCAGAATCTGTGTGTGCAGCATTTTAGTGCCACAATGTCATCTTGATATTGGACCCCTGGACACTTCCTTCTCCAAATATTTCAAATACATAGGGAAAAAATTCAAAGCCCTGCCAAAACTGATTCATTGAAACATTACTGGAAGTTTTTCTTTGTATTACTGTAACTCTAATTTAGACATCTTCATCTGTCCCTGCTCATGCAGTCTGCTTGCCCTGAAGACCATTCTTTTTTGTTCAATTCTCTTTGTTAGCATCTAAAACTGGCAGCTTTGATTGGAGCCCTGTTCTGGTCAGTACTGAATTAACACAGAGGAAGTAGCAATCTCTCATTTTATAGTTTCAGAGACATGCTTTGGAAAGGAGTCTATTGTTATTCACCTTTTACAGAGGAGTAACTGAAGCTGTGGAATTTGGCAGTCCGTCCCAGATCACAGCATTATCTTTCATTTTACTATTGTAAGCTTGGCTCAGCTCTAAGAGGGCATGTTCTACTGAGCTCACTTTTCTTAACAGAGACTGAATGTGCTGCTCTGATCAACCCAATGTGACGCTGTGGAGTTCTGTCCTTTATGTCTGAAGTGCTGGGTGTCTGTGATGGGGACTGTGTGGTTTAGAGAACAAACATCTGGAAAAACATTTCAACTCTGTAGTTTTATGATGACATGACAACTGTCTCATGGCATTTGCTTGAAAAATAGAGAAATTGAACTATTTTCTTTCTATGGAAGAGCAATTTGGTATTGCCGGCCAGGAAAAAAAAAGTTGTATCAAACTTTTAGCCTTTCTCTAAGTGTCATATGGAACATCTGTGTCACATCATCCAGTGCTTTGAGTTTTTCACTTCATCCCTTTCATGTGATCCTTCCCATCCTTCCCTGATCATTAGTAATGGAAGTTTGACATGAGAGTTGTTCAGGCTGCCTCTCTTCATAGGTTGTGCTCTGACAGGGAGAACTCAAGGTAGCAAGGAAATCATCACAAAACAATAACCTTTGGAGTCTTTGGGAGCCACTAAGTCCTCTTGATTGAAGGTTAGTTAAACATGCCTGGTACTCTCAACTCATTAGGAAGAATGAAAAGAGAAACCTCTCAATTTATTAGAAGTTACCAGTGCAGCTGTTGACTGGTTTTTTTCTGTTTTTCTTTTTCTCAATCTCCAGGATGAATTGGATCTCACAGACAAGAACAGAGAGGCTATGTTTGCACTCCCTCCAGAGAAGAAATGGCAGATTTACTGCAGCAAAAAGAAGGTACTACTATTGTCCCCATTGGAGTAGCTCACAAATAAGTTCTGTGTGCATTTTCATAACTGCATCTTGATTTGAGCTGTGTGTTTATCTACTGTTTACTCAAGAACATGTATAAGTGATGGAAGGATTTTTATCAGTGTGGATATGGCACAATTTTATGATAAGTAATATATGCACTTGTAATTTCTGAAAAGGATCTTAACATCTTAAAATAGTACACTGTCACAGCTTGAACTGTTTATTTATTTGGGATTTTTTGTTTTATTGTTTGTTTGGGACTTGGGGGTTTTGGGTCTTTTTGTTTGTTTGTATTCTCTTTGAGCTAAAAGAACAACTATCATGGAAATGCATTAAGGAATTTTAAGAAAAAAATTGTAAGTTGCTTAAAATAGAAAAAACATTGCTGAAGTCTTTCAGAATGTCTTCAAATATCTGTAAAGTACACAACAGTAGTGATGTCTTGAAACTTGGTAGTTCAAGGTCTTCCAGAGTTTGTAGGAAATGTTCCACTGTGCATTTTAAAGCAGGGAGCATCTGCTCGTATCACTTTCCATGTAACACTTCTCCCTTCAAGGTCTTCAGATTTCTGACAAATCAGTATAGGGTCAATCACACTAATATTTTGTCTCTGGCAGAATGATGGCCAAATTAATGGTTAAGTTATATCATTTTGGGAAACTTCTAAACAAGGAGTTTCTGCACTAATATGGCATTGGAAAGGTTTTGCTGCTCTAGGAAACACATGGTCAGAAATGAAGATAACCCCAATAGCAAGTATTTATTAGCCATACATGTTAGGAGGGAAAAGATGTAGTGGGTTATTTCCCGACTGTGCAAGTCATACTATGAGAGCATTAGTCTTTAAACATAAGTCTGCATAACAGAAGGTGGAAGACGAGGTTTAGACTTCAACACTGCACCTGGCAGATTAAAATCCTGCTCATGGTCCTTCTGGAGGCTGTGTTTGTTGCCTTTTATCTTCCAAGTGGGGGCATTGAGTTTTCTTACTGTGTAATTAAAGAAAACTAGTCCAATCAGGGTGCTTTGCATTCAGGGTTTTTTTTGTTGGTTGACTGGGTTTTTTTAACTTCACACAGGGAAGTTAATAGAAATCAATTAATTACAGTAGCTCTGAGCTAGCAATAGTGCAGTCTAGGCTCCATTGTCTTCAGTGCCATCTCCATTTCTTTTTCCTGCTGGTACACAGCACTTGCAATTGGAGGAAAGGTGCATGCTCTGTGATTAATTTGTGCTTCACATTTTTACTGGCCAGCTCAGCTGGGTTTTTCAACTTTGGTGAGAGAGGATCTATTTGTAGTTGTCTTAGAGCCATCTCACCTCCTGGACCAGTCAGCCTTGGCAGGAAGATTTGTGCTTTAATGTACTTAGTATGTTGATTGGATTCACTCATTACATTGGGGATTTTGTTTTTATTGGAGTTTTTGCTTGTTTGTTTGTTTCCCCCATATTCTACAGCAGTGGATTTGCTATAAGAATCTTAAAGACTTCCAAAGCTAAAGAAGCTGCATACTGGAAAATCTTCATAATGAGTTTATAATGCAACTTCAGTTAGCAACTATCCAAAATGATGTACTAAATGGGATGGGATACCATTGCCAGATGTCTATTCATTACATTGTAGATACTCTCAATTACTTGAAACCTTTATTGTCCAGTGTTATTCATTGTTTCCCTCACAGGCAGTCAGATGATTGGTGATGACATCTCTCTCTAGCCTACTACCTAATCCACCTATCATTATTGTTTTGCAGTGACAGAGAAGCCTGTTCCAGGCTTCACTTTAAAGCAAAGCCCTCTTTTCCCTGAAGAATTTGCCTAATTTTAGCCACAAAGGGTCCAATTTCTCATTTGGCAGAACACTTCCAGCTACCCAGGACAAGCCCCTAGCGGGCTCTGTCTTGCTGATGTTGAGTTCTTGGAGTTTCCTGGCAAGCAGGGGCCCTATGCTTTGAGATACAGCAAGTGGAAACACTACAAACTAGAAGGTCAAGAAGTGCAGACTGAGGCAACTCTTCACAATTGTTAATCTCAGGTGCCTTTTCTATTCTAAAAATAATGTAAAGTCAGAGCTTCCTGATTTGCTCTGAAGGTGGTGAGATTAGTAAGCTGCCTTAAATAAATGTCACTTGCAAAAATGAAGATTAGTCATTGTTGTAGACACACATTTATCTTGGCAGGTATTAGTATTAAAAACTAATCACCAATTATTTGAGTAGCTAAACTAAAAGAGTAGCTCTAGCTGGCAGCTCTAGTGGATGTTTTTCTCTCATTTGTGGAATAGCTACTTGCAAGGAATAAAGGCTGGTCTGTTGGAAAATGTTAATGTCTTCTCAATCTCAGCTGTTCTCTACCTTGGCATTAATCAGTACAGGATGGACAGTGAGAAATGCAGTTGGCTTGATTTGCATTGGAAGAATCATTGTTTAGTCACCACTAATGGCACCCTGACCCTCTACCCAAACCACCAGTACATGTTTTAGATTGCCTCTTCCTCTGTAGAAGAAGCTTCCACTGATATTGTTAAGTAAAACCATATGTAGAAAATACAAATTATAACATCCTTCCTAAGTTCAAGTATTTTATTCTGGTTTTGTTTAGAATAATCTTCATGTCTCACCATAAGCTGAAATTTAGACTTACATAAAACACCTCTGTAACTCCTGTCTCTAGACTTCCTACCAGATACAGGTTTTGCAGGAATTAAATCAAGCATTAGGCCAAGATTTCAAATGTATTTATTTGCAAATTTCCAATGTAAAAGTTTAGAAAACCAATGTTCTTCAGTGCTGTTTTACCAGGAGCTGACACTAACACACATAATCTCCTTAAATACCAACCAATAATTCTATGGAAAGAAAAAATGTTAGCTCATTTGTCTCATCTATAAACAAGCTCATATTGTGATCCAGGCAGTGTAGGACATGGAGGTATTACACTGCTTCAGCACACGTTGCTTTGGATGCAGCCCGTGTTTCTAAGAGTGAGGCCTCATTGTGCAGGCCATAGCTTATTGCCTTCCAAACAGTCCTACAAGCTGTTAGACTTATTCCTATTGGAAAGCAAGTCGTTTTCTTTTTATGACCTTTCCTGCCTCCAGAGACTAATTTGTAAGCTTTTGGCTGAGCAGATTTTAGTACCAAGCACACGCATTTTGCACAGTTAAACAGGTTAGGTTTTTTTCACTTCTGTCTTTCTTTGAGGAAAAAAAAATGGTAGCAAATCTTTTTCCAAAGTAGAGTCAGACTGGACTAGCTGTATCATATAGCTTCTTTCCAATCAAACAAAAAAACCCAACAAAAATCTCAGTCCTTCAGTCCTAATAATGTGTTGAGATCTCCAAAATATCTCAATGTTATCTTGCACTCTTGTAATTTTAGTGGTATCCTAAAATAGTTGCTTTGAGTGGATTGTGCTTTATCCACTCAAGTGAGATTATTTAAAATCAAGTAGTGAGGTAATAAGCAACACACTGAAACTTTCTGGAAGTAGACATTCATGGCATCTGAGAAAAAGTACATATTTATAATCTGTATGTTTATTCTATGTTTTCTGTTATGAAAAAGAAATTCTCCACAATAGCAAAATATAATATAAAAAATTGGAGGAAAATTTACCCCAACCATAGTCTGTAACAGCCAATATGAAAAAAATAAAAGAATATCCTTCATGACACCATCCTCTGCAATTATTTTTAAAAATATCTATTAATTATGTTTTTCATCTACCCAATGACGAAAAAAACTAAACTGGAAATGAAAGTAGAAGTCAGAAAACTCCTTGGTTCCAAAACGTCTTTGATTTAAATTGTTTTATACTTTCAAAAACTATCATTGTTGTATTTATGCAGAAATATATTTCTCTCTACCTGAAGGAAAGAATAGGTAGTTAGCAAACTTTTTGGAAATGCCTTGGCTGCATACAGCATTCCTTTTTTTGCTCCCTTTCCCCTTTTCCTTTCCATTTTTTTTTTTTTTTTTTTTTTTTGAGATACATTCTGAAACAGCTGAATATATTTTCAATATTTTCAGATCAAGCACTGTTCATTCTTTTTCTTTATGCATTTATCTGTCTTCTATGATGTTCTTGTGGTGAAGTCTCTGGGTTTGGCTGAGCTCACTGTAAGGAGCAGGAAGGACAGAGTAGAAGGCACTTTTGTGCATTACACGATCATTAAGGAGTCCAGGTCCTTTGGACTGAGATCACAGATTGGTGCTGAACCGCTGAGGCTTCAGTCCAGGTGCAGAGTGCCCTAGATGTCCTCCTAGGAAAGATTTACACTTCTCTCACAAAGAAGCAGCCTCACTTTGCATTCAGTTCTCTTTTCCTAGCATCAGGGCTGCATCCCCATAGGCTTTGAAATACTCTTGAGAATCCTAGCCTTAGTGGGACATCAACTTTTAGTAATTTTTCTATGTTCTTTTTAAACCATTTGTAGCTCATTTTCACAAACTCCCACTTTGGTCCCATGCTGCCTGTCCAGGATTGATGAAGATAATGTCTACATGTCTGGTTTGGGTTTTTTTTTCTTTCTTTGAGAGTTTTTGTTTGAGCTTTGCCCTTGAGGTTTGGATTGTCAGCAAAATGTCACCATAAAAAGCATAGCTTGATACTGTGCAGCTGGATGTAGAGTAAGATACTTTGAAATCTGCTGGAGGGATCTAAGCTGCTTTTGCAGCTTTTTATATAATTACTAGGAATGAATGACATGATGGATACAAACATAAAACCTGGAGTCCTCCTTGCCTTTAGGGAAAGCTTTCAGAAGTGAGTGAAAATTTCTGCACTTACTGTTTGTTCTAGGGCTGCTGTGCATCTGTGATTTCGCACTGTGAAGCATAGTTTTAGATAAGTTAAGTTAAGATGGAGAGATAGTTACTTCTGTGAATTATTTCTATGCTAAAGTGAACTGGTGGGGCTTTTATTCCAAACCCTGAGGTCTTTTCTTTGCATTTAAGGCTTCTTATGGAAGTTCTAAGAGCAGGAGACTGCATGACACTTGATGTATTTAGATAGGCATTCACTTCTTCAGGTTCCTGCCTTGAAGTAGTAGATACATATTGAGATCACAGAATGACACAATGGGTAAGAGACCACCAGTAGGATCATCTGTGGCAAGCAGGGTCATTCTAGAGCACATGGCACAGGACTGTATCTAGACCATTCTTCAATATCTCTGTTGAGAGAAGCTCCACAACCTCTCTGGACAACTTATTCCAGTGCTTGGTCACCCACACAGTAAAGTTCTGCCTCATATTTAGGTGGAACTTTCTGTCCATCAGTTTGTGCCCATTGCCTCCTGTCCTATTGCTCAGCACCACAGAGAGCCTGGCTCCATACTCTTGGCACCCTCCCTTCAGATACTGATAGGCATGGATAAGATCCCCTCTCCATTGTTCCTTCTCCAGGCTGACCAGGCCCAGCTCCTTCAGCCTTTCCTGGTAAGAGGAATGTCTCAGTCCCTTAATCATCTTTGTTACCCTCCACTGGACCCACTCAGGAGCCCAGACACTCCACACAGAACTCCAGATCTGCCTCACCAGGGCTGAGTAGAGGAGCAGGATCACCTCCCTCAGCCTGCTGGCAGTGCTCTTCCTAATGCACCCCAGGATTCCATTGACACACTGCTGGCTCATGGGTGGCTTGTTGTCTACCAGGACCCCCAGCTCCTTCTCCACAGAGCTCCTTTCCAGCCCCTGAGCCTGTGCTGGTCCATGGAGTTATTCTTCCCTAGGTGCAGGACCCTGCACTTAGCTTTGTTGAATTTCAGAAGGTTCCTCTGTGCCCTTCTCTCCAGTCTGTCCTTCTGAAGGACTGCACAGCCCTCTGGGGTATCAGCCACTCCTCCTAGATCTGTGTCATCTGTGAACTTGCTGAGGAGGCATCTGCTCCTCCATCTAAGTCATTGATGAACATGTGAAACAATACTGGGCCCAGTATTGAACCACGGGGGACATCACTAGTGAAAGGCCTCTAACTAGACCCTGGGCCACTAGATCCCTCTGGGATCTGCCATTTAGCCAGTTCTGAGGTATTCAGGAGATGATACATTTTCCCTAAAGAAGAGAGAAAATGGATCTTCATCTGGTCTCATTTAGTGATACAATATGCCAGATGAAGATCACTATTGTGTTGTCTGAGTGTGGGTTTTTGGTTTTGTATTGTCTGTTCTGAGCTACGAAAGCCCTTTGGGGTTCATCCTTTTTGTATGAAGACTGCCAAGCACGTGGTTGTCCCATAATAAATGAAGTGGGTGGTTTGAAGTTGTATTGTTTTCAATTCTATCTTCTTGCATTATTTTTTCCTCTTTGAAATGCTCTTAGAGTCTGTTATTGATTTGGAATATTAAACTGTTTTGGTTATGAATTTATAGCTTTAAGGAGCATTTAATGTGTCCCTTATAAGTTCTTTTCTTTAGAGTTGTTATCCCATATGCTGGATCTGGAAGCAGCAGACGTGAACACACAAGATGCTTTGAGAAGCCATTTGTAAGGACTCACAGTTTGATGAGTCTTGGATGTGACTTCATGAGAGATTTTCTCTCAGCTCTGCAGGAAGTGTTGAAGGGGAGTGTGGGTGAATGTGGGGTTGTGGGGGTGGATACTTTTACTCTCTGTTCCCTAGGAAGTCTGGGAAACACAGAGTAACCCTCACAGCTCGTGTGACTGCCTATCAGCAAAAGCAGCTGGTGGGCAGTAGGAGGCTGCAGAAGCTGTGTGGGATTTTGAGTTCTTAGTGTAAGCAATCCCACAATTAGCAGTATTGATAACTAATCGATGAGGGTGTTTCATGGCCACAGGGCAAAGGCCAGCGAAGTCACGCTGTATATGAAGAATTATACGTTATCTGAGTCTTTGGTACATCATAAAATGGTTTCTCTTCCTACCAATGCTTTGGAAGTTCAAGGCTGAAGTTCAGCTTCAGTCAACATTTCAATTTAACTCAATGTTCAAACCTTGACAATTAGCTGAACAATCTGATCTAACTTTGACATTAGCTCTGAGCGGGTCACTTCTTCTCAAGGCCCCTTCCATCCTAAATTGATGTGTGATTCTCTAAACTGTTAATAAATCCAGCTAGGAAAGCAACTGTCTGGCCCTATAAAGAAAGGGAACATCCATAAGGCTTTGTGCAACTCCTGTATACTGTCCTGTATTATTGCCTTGAAAGAGGCAGTAGCAGATGCTATTTGGTTCCCTCCCAGTGCTTGGGATACATGGCTGCTTTTTGTCTGGGAAGACTGTATGACTTCCTTAGCTCAGAAGGCTCTGGTGAAACAATCTGAAATGTGGAATCTCTCAAATTAATTCCCTGAAAATAGACTTGCTTTCAGTTTGCCTAGGGCTCACTGGAAATCTCATAATGCTGGGAAGTCACAGTGGGAGGATGTTGCCCTTTGCAAACCACGGCATTCCTTCAGCTTGATGTTTGGAAAATGCCAGCAATTGTGGAGTTAACTTCCTTTTTTCCCACCAGCATCTGTTCCTTTTTCTGTTAGCAGAATGACTTCATGCTCATATGTTTGGAATGATTTGTTAGCTTGATGCTGACATTGGGTCATTTCAGTATCTTTAGTCTAGGTATGGAAGACAGGCACATGACCTCAAAAATTACTTTGCTATAAATGCAAGTAGGCTTAAGAAAATCAAATTCAGAAGCTCTGGCCCATGACGAGCCCAGGATGTAACAGAAAACAACAAAATGCTGCAAGAGTGTCACTAATGCAGCAAAAAATTTTCTGATTAGTGGTGTACTTGGGTCTTTTCAGTGTGAAAGAGCTGTTTGATTGATGGTACCTGGAAATGTATGGCATTGGCTGAAGCAGTAGTTCCCAAATTTGGGCAGCACCATTAATGCAATGTAAGTTAAAGCCTGAAATTATATACATCTCCTTCTACATCATTTAATGCAGAGAATGTGTTCTCACTAGAAAAATAAAACTTGGGATTCATGTAAGACACCATCTCATTCTTTTATAATTCCATATAATTAATTTAGAAATTTTATCTCACATAATTATAATGTAAATTTGTTGCCCGATTATTTTTTAAGCAAGTCAGCATTCTTTAGAAAAATCATTGCCTGTTCTTTATGGTTTCTCTTTGAGCTCCTGTAATTGTTTCTTCAAGTTTTTTACTTGTTATTTTTGCTTCTGCAGTAAAGACCTCAAAGTGTGTACTTGAAGAAACAATATAGTAGAGTCAATGATGTTAGAGACTCCTCTTAATTTTTTTTTTAGGGTCAAGAAGGCAAAAATGCATGCACAATTCAGATTATATACCATTATTATGGCTTGGAATTGTGATGCCTAAAAGACCACATTGTAGTGGACCTAAGAGGAGATAAGAAGTTTTTCCAAGTTGTCTTTATTTGGTTTGTGTTTTCCACGTTGCAGTGCCAACAGTTGCAGACTCATTTATTTATCCTAGCGTAAGAGGTTACCTTGGGTCAGGGTCTTGAAATGATATATTTATTTATGTATAATTGAAAAGTATTTTCTTCCCTGCCCCCCATGGGAACAGCATGGAATATTTTTAGTTTCTTCCTCCCTCCCCTCTCCCTCTCCAACAAAAAAAGTTAGTTGTTCTTTAAAAAATGCCTTGTTACCTCCTTAGTTCAGACTGCTGAAGACATAAATGCCATAAACTTGCCATGGTATTTGTTATAGATATTCTGAGTATGCAGAATTTGTGTGTCCATCTTGCAGGTCTGTGTTTTTCAGGTGATCTACTTGTGCTTCAGTTGAAGTTAGAACTCAGCACTAATCAAATATCAGGCCCAAAATATCCTGAGTTAGAAAATTGTCCTCATCATGCCTAATGCTGTGTTTTGCATTTGGCTTGCCTTCTGTGGGAGTTTTGGGAGGACTCAGTGGAAGCAGATGACCCTAGCATGAAAAAAAAAACCCAAAAAAAAAAAAAAAAAAAACATTTATCCAGCTGTCATCTTACTAACATGATGTAATTTGATGTACTTAAGAAAAAAAATAATGGGGAGCGGTCCAATTCTGCTGCATGGGAAGTACATGTAAATGCTGATGCCACTGGATGATGTTCTGTCCTTGTCTGTCCTCTGTGAACTAATGAAAGTTCACAATCTGAGTATAATTGTTCATGTTCTGCTGGTGGCATGTAGTAGTAATAATAATCATACATACATACATACATACATACATACATACATACATACATACATACATACTCTGTACAAGGCCATTCTCACCATTCAGATTAGCCTTTGGTGGATAATCAAGAGCAAAGAATATGTAAGTAATGAACATGTTTCTGTGTTGTGTGAGAAGCAAATTTGGCAGAGATCACTCTGAATTTCACTGAGAGTTCATGAGCCTTAAAAAAGCTAGTGAATACTGAGCAGGGAGAATTGCTGAATTCCTATCTTTTTAGTGAGAAGTTTAGAAATGGACTCAGTAAAGAGTTGTTGTCAGAATATTGTGACAATCATGAAGAGAAAGAAAGGAATTGCCTTCTACTTTCTGGAGAGTTGTTTAGTTTTCATCGCAGTCAGATGTGACAGTTTCCACTACACGCCTTAATTGAGGAGAAAATCACACTGTCTTCCATGACAATTCAGTCATCTGTTGAAAGGCACTTGGTATCCCAAATCCTTTGCAGATGTATTAAGTGAGAGAAATGAAGGCTGGGAGAAACAGTTTTACCTGAGTTTATGGAAAGAGCAGAGATAAAGCAACCAAGTGATACACTCAAATACTGGGCTAGCAGCTGAAGAGCTGTGGGCCCGTCAGACTCTATTTCCTTTGTTCACTTGTTCAACAACTCCTAACTTTTTTTTTTTTTTTTTTTTTTCCAATAGTGAAGGGTTAAATGATGGAGAAAAATGGAAAATACATTGGCTGCCCTGGCCATCTTACTGTCATCATGATTAAAAAAGGGCCCAGAGCAGAAGCAAACTAAAGCAAGCAGTGTCACTGGAAAAACAGACAGTGGACATGTTATGAACAATGAAGAGAAACCTTTTAGAATTTGGTATTAAAAAATTCTCTGGTGTGCTTCCAGAAGGACTTGTCCTAAATATCTTTGCTGGCTCTAGGTAGCTCTGTCCTTGGTAGTTCTGTGCATCTCTGAGCATAGTATGTGACATTTCATTCCCATCATCAAGCAACATGCAGGGTGTTTGCCATGAATCATAGGTGACTTCATTTTATTTACAAAAGATTTTAAGTCATTGCTTGCTGGAGATAAACAGTAGGACAAGAAGATAAACTTGGAGGCTCGATTACATGGTCTGGGCCCTTCTGTGGCTTTTCATATTGCCTAAAGGAGGAGAAAAGGAAGGAGACAGTCCAAGTGACAACATTATAATGTAGTAGGAATACATTTAAAAACAGTGTTGTTGTAAAGGATACAAGATAATTTGGTTGAGTAAGGGAAAAATGCCTTTCCATATCCATGGAATATTGACCGTAAGCTGAAATGTACACATAGTACACCTGTATAAACACAGAGTAGACAGCAGTAGGGACAATGCAGAGTTTGGTTGGTAACAAAGCAATAGAATATGTCCTGTTGCTGCTGCTTAGGGCTTGCTGAGATAGTTAAGAGATCGTTGGCTTCACCTGCCACAGATTACACACATTACTGCAGGATGTGACCTCAGGCTTGCTGCAGGTTTGTGGGAACAGAGTTGTGCTTCAGGAGTGCAGCCTAAGTCCACAGCCACACACCTGCTGAGCAGGTCATGTCCATGAGAAATGTTTAGTGTTCTGAAGACCCTCTGGGTGGAATGATCATGATTCCATCGTCTGACTGGTAGGATCCTCCCTAGTGGACGTTTTCCTTTACATCCTAAAGGAGTGGATGAGGAAAGGTAGGCTCCTGAGCATGTGTTCATTGAAAGTGTAAGGAATTCATGGATCCCCTTGTTTGGCAGCTCATTATTTAGATTATACATTTATCAACAGCAAAATATCAGCTGGTTGATTTGTGACTTGTAAAAAGTAGAGCATATAAAAGGTATTAAACATGAATATGGACTTCAGGTAGTAGTACAGAAGGATCTTTATGCAGCAACAGAGTCAGGAGAACTTACTCAACAAGAGACCAACTTCCATGGCAGAGGCTAAACATTCAGCAGAGGAGCAATGTTTAGTATTGTTACACTTCAATTTGGCAAGAAAGCTTAGTCCTGAGGGCAGAAATCACTGAAGAATTCAGTGTGACCTCACCTGTACAATTAAGTAGTTCTGTAAATATAGGGGCAAGTTATCTTCCCAGTAACTTCACACAATATCCCCCCTAAATTAAAGCCTGGTGATACTGGGATTCTCATCCTATAGCAGGGCTGAATATGTTTGAAGAGGGACAAGCAGGCTTGTATGATCTGTAAGTGATAAGAAGAAGCTGCTGCAGTCAGTGCTGGCAGCAAGTTTATATCTATCTGTGGTGAGGAGAATGATAAAATGCCAAAAAAAGAGGAAAGAGAAGTCAGGTTCTTAAAACTGGATGTATACTATGCAGTCCTACTAAAATATAAAGTTCCTTAAAACAGAGTCTCTCCATCAGTAATCTATTGTTAGTCTTATGCCAGATAGGCTTATTGTAAACTTAACCTTGGTTTAAACACTACAGCTATACATTAAAATCAGTGGTTGAGAATTCTGAGGTTTCAAACAACACTAATTCTTATCTTTGGCTCAAAGCAATGTACTGGCCACCTCTCTGCCTGCCAGTTATGCCACTCTAGTCTGTTTTCTGTGAGAAACTCGCCCTGTGTGCATATGCAATGCTTGTCCTGTGATTTCTGGAGGACAAGAAATAAAAGTATGCCTTCATCACCCTTAGACTGATATCAATTAGGAATAATTAATTTGAAGTGGCTTTGAGTTTTAGAGAAGGTTGGAAATAACACATCATATGTATATAAGGTACAATTTTTGGAGATTCTGTGTCTTTGATTGCTCAGGAAGCAAAACAAAAAAGTGAGAGATGGCATAATTACTTCCCAAAAAATCATATACTTAACTTGACTGGAAAGTTTTCAGCCTGGAAAGTTGGTAGAGCCAACCATCTTTCAAAACTGACTGATAATCCATTTTAATTTCTAAAAGCTGAACTTCTGCAGCACTGAAACTTCTTTCAATATTAGGAAATGCTTTCTAAGCAGAAATCCTCATTGTTTATAGATGTATCCCTTTTTCATTTTTATACTTGATTATATTTTTTGACAGTCAGTTCAACAGTTTGACAGTATTAGGTATTTTGTAATATAAATAATACTCTGAAGCCTTTGATTCTTCCTTTGAAAGAATGGTTAGTGAGGAGCATCAGAAGTCATAGTTAGGTTTGTCAAGTTACTGGCAACAGGGCAGAGCTCCAGCTAAATGAAGCAAAGAAAGTAAAAAAGGAAAAACCCACCCTGTGATTAAGGAAAATAGCCCTGTGTCATAATGTAGTGAACTGTGAGTATGTATGGATATACCTGACCTTTGTGAGAGGCAATTAGAACTCTTCAGTTTCATGTTCCAACTGGTCATTAATGAATATTCTCTTTTAATAAGTTACACAGTAGACTGCTTTTGTGGCAGAAGGATTATTATCTGCACATCAATAGCTTAATTCCAGGGAGAGAAGTAATGTTTGTTTTTCTCAATCTGGGTAAATCGTGCTTAAAAGGCTTGGATATAGCTTCCTTCCCAAAACTCTGAGACTATTTGTGTAAATGCTAGTCATGAAGTCTGAGAAATGGAGCAGTGACCACATCTGTCTAGTGAATGGCTCAGTCCTATGGTCTGTGCTGTTTCAAAATTAGCATCTCTTGGGACATGGTTGGCTTTTTGGAGGCATAAACTGTCTGAAAAGCTTAGATGTATTTTAGCTCCACTTCTGAATTAGCATTTTGTCCCACAGCAGATCAAACACATTTTGTGTCTTTTAATGAAAGCACTTTTTATTTGTGATATTTTGGCTGCTCTGAACTGGGACATAGCCAATAGAATGAACAGTGTGTTAATAAACAAGTAAATGTTTCTTTGAAAGCTGAACTTCTTAAAGTGAAGGAAAGTCAGTAGGTCAGACGTGGAAAAAGGGAGAATGGTGATTTGAGTGAGAGTGCAATACAACTTATGTGGATTGATTCTTGGCTGTACTACAGATTTCCTGTGTAACTGGGCACTGTGTAATTGTCTGCATCCCATTTTTCCTGTTTCTGCTGATCTCACTGACAGAGACACTGAAAAACTCAATACATTAATTTCTTGAAGGACCTTTGTCAGTTTGCAGTGCAAAGTGATGCAAGATTGATTCAGCATTAATAGCAGATGTTGTGATGAGTTGAGTTTTTATGCCTCTGAAGGGAAAAGAGTTGCACTTGTGGGAAATGAAGAACCAGTAAAAACCATCTTCCACCCTTCAAGCAAACAAAAACCCCACCTTGTTTTTTTAGTGGCCAGAATATTCATGTGAAGAGCAAGGGTCATGCCCTTCACTTTGAAACAGAATGTGGACGAGTCTGGATCCTGCATGTCTCAGATGAACATTTTTACAGCTAAGCTTTTATTGTGAAGAGTGTGAGAGGGCTTCAACAAGAAACTAAGAATCTTTATCCAGGAAAGCTTTCATCTTTACATCTTTCATGATGTAAATCATGTTAAAATTTCAGTCAAATGTCACTAAAAAAAAAAATCCAAGCATTCCCCAAAAAAAGTCCTGTTATTTCTAATCAGTATTACAATTCCCATTGCTTTTCAGTGGGAAATTTGAAAAAAAAAAATCTATGGAGGCTGTGATGAATAACACGTTTCAGTTTTTCCTAAATCTTATAAGTTTCTTGTCGTGACTTGAACTCCATGATTTATATTTTCTGAGCTGCATGTGATGATGCTGACCTTTCAGACCAGGTAAAATAACCATCTTTCAGCTCTGTGATGTACTCAAATGATGTGTGAAGGCTGTTGAGAGGAGGAGCCACACTAACCTCAATGTGGCTGTTGCAAGGAAATGCACTTCTTTGTGACCCAGGTATAAACTTGAGCATGCAGTGTCTGGACATGATGCAGTGAACAAGCTTGGACAGGAATTTATATCACAGTAGCCTCATTTTAAATTCATCATCTGTTTGCACACTGTTTTTATTGATACAGAGAGCAGCTCAGTGAACAGTATCATGGCTTCCTGTCCAAGAAAGGTTTTAAACCCACATTTTCTAGCATCAGGTGTGTGGCTTGTTCCCATCCTGTTCTAATTAGTGAAAACCTGTAAGGTCAGCTGTCTTCCCTACTGAAGAGACAGATTTGAGAAGGAAATCATGTTGCCAGTGAATAGATGTCATCCCAACAGCACCCATGCTTGTCCTGTGACATCTTTAACAGACATTTCTTGATGCATCTGTTCAAGGAGGAAGTTTTATGCTATAGTTTGCCTGTTAGAAGAGCTGCAATTTACTGTAGGGGTGTGTGTGTGTAGGTAGTGGCAAAGTCCATGTAATGGTTGGACAGCCAGGGATGACAAGCACCTGCTGATCCCAGGGAGTTAATATTTTTTGACATTGCATAAAAATAACCTGGTATAAATGGTGGTAGAAATAAAGGAGTACTGTGTTTAGTGTTAGAGTGTGCCAGTCTGTTCCTAGCTCTGACAATGAGCTTTGTCATGTCAGAATATATACTTTTTGTCTCCTTCTGTAGGAAAGAAGCCTTCTAAAGCTGCTAATTTTGTGGATGTATTTATTAATGCTTTGATATGCTCAGAATTTCAGGACATGCTCCAGAGAGCTGCTCAATATTTTTGGAGCTGCTGCAGAGTGAAATAGCAATGTGTCATCACTGGAAACTGAAACCCAGTGCTTGCCCCAAAGAGCTTCCATTCAGGCAGCTACTCTACAGGCTTTTCCCTGTGCTGTTTCTTTCAAGACTGAAATCATCTTGAAAAAACACCATATAAACAGTCTCTTTCATTTTCATGATCCACTCAGCAATGAATATCTGGCATTTCTGCTTGAGCTTTGTAACACTAGTGTTAGATAATTCTTTTTAGAAAGTTTTGCAACAAAAGCAGTGGTCTGTAATGCTTGCTTGAGTGTATTATGGCAGTCTTTGTATTGCATATGCTAGTCCCACTGACATGGCATACTGGTCTCTAGAGAACAGCTTGCTTGGATCAGGTCTCTCAGGATTTGCAGAAAAGGCTTTCAGGATCAGCTGAGCTGTGCACACTTTGCTTTATTTTCTTTCATTTTTGATCGGTTCAGATGGTCCAAATATTTGCAGAACTCCATTAAGTCCTAGTTGGGATGAAGTCATAAGTTCCACTTTCCACCAAGTCATGGAGCCTGTCCAAATTAGTGTCAAAGCCTGTATAATACCTTGGCTATATTGCAGGCTTGTATAGTATCAGATCCTGTTTTCACAGCAGTTACATAGTTGTTACTTCAGTGAAGAATGATATGGCCCCTTATAAAGTCCACAAGCTGACGCCTGTTTTTTAATGTAATATTTACACTATTCAAGGAGCTAAAAGAAGGCTTTGCTTTAATAGGTTCCTTCAGCTAATGTTTTTCCTTATACAGATGGGTTATTGTTTCCAGCTTTTGATACCTATGCAGCTTTGTATATTAAAGCCTCATTTTTTTTTCTGTTGGTTGGGTTTTTTGCCCTTCTCTGGGCTCCTAGAGCAAGGCAAAGGTTTTGCCATTATCTTCAAGTTGCCTTGCAATTTTCTCTGAATATATTAAAAACAAAACACAAAAAACCCAGCACCCTGTTGCTGCACCCCACAACACAGACTTAATTGCTTTTTATTTTCAACTCATCTTCTCTTTCTTGAGAGAAAGCGTGGCTTAGCAATCTTTTTAGCATGGACAGAACTCACATAATTTAGGCAGTTAAATATTTGGGTTTTTTTTTTTCCCAGTTGCTCTGATGTTACAGATGTGAATGTGACTCTCTGTTAAAAATGTCACTCAGGAGATTGCTGATATGCTAATGACTTCCTGGGGCTGGATAAGAATCTTCATGCTCATCCTGAGTATAAATAGCTTTCTGGGACTCCAAAATGAAATAGAATACCAGGTTTTAACTACATTATCATTTATCCTAGCAAGGTAAAACACACATTGACAACCATAAAATTCTGGTGTGAGCAGGAAGTGTGCGAGACCACTGAGATTGAATGGACTCTTTGGCTTAATATGCTTCTAGACCAAAACAGCTTCAGAAAGTGAGGATTCCTTAGTGGGTATCTGCTAAAATTTCTTTAACCTCAGCAATGTACATCTTCTGTCTGGGCTTTAATTACAGAAAAAATCTTACACTTTGTTTTCCACTGAAACAATTTTTTTTCCAGTTTTAATTCAAAAAAGAAGATTTACAGACGAAGAGTTCAGGGACCTTGCCTCATTGTCAAGCTAATGGTATATGGATATACTTTAGAGTATCAGAATCTACTTGTCATTAATTTTGATTGTGAGATTTCTAGTGGTTTGGATTCAGATAGGAAATACTTCAGAATTCTGATTTTTTTGAGTGTATCTATCCTGATGGTTTTCAGTCTGCATGTTTTTCAAAGACATCTAGAAATGTTAGCTGTAGCATTCAAGCATTTATACTTATTTTTCCCCCTAAAGAATCTTAAGGACAAAAAGTATCGTAGCTTATTTTGGAATTGAAAGGATGAGTTCAGGCATTCCTTAATTTATGTGTGTTTGTTTTTTTTTTGGAATTCAGAATGGAGTCAGGAGAAATAGAGAGAATACATGTATTGACTGTTCTGACAGTATTCTTGTCAGGTGTATTCTGCAAACTATTACAGTTGTCACTAGGACTTTTGTAATTCTCTGCAGAGAAAAATTTCAGAAGGTCACATGAGCACTCGTGCTTCAGAGGGGTGGCTCAGCCATGTTCCCTGCAGAATGACCTTGCTTCATTCTTCTTGATAACCTCCCTATTTCTGTTCTCTTTGAGGATGATAAGATTATAATATGAAAATAATGCTGTATTTATCTATTGTATGTTTTAATTTGTTTTTCCATTGTAAAGGTTATATATTGATCTTTTTAAGGGAGGTTAAGGTCTGCCAAGTGTGAAACTGTTTTCAGGGTTGTGGCTGCCACTGGTATTATTCTACACAGGAAAGGGCAGCAAAAGGCAGCCTACCAATGTGGTGTGGCTATTCTAACTGTGTTGGTAGGGAGTTGCATGTTTCTGTAAGGTGCTATTTGACAAGGATATGGGTCTATCAGAGTCCTACTCACTGTGGCCAGGAAAGGGACGTAAGGAAAATCAGTAGAACTTCTCAATTAATTTGGGAAACATCACCTTGTTATTAAATGTACCATCTATTATCATGAGGTGGTACATGATGTGTGCATAGCAGTTGTCGATATAGTTGGTATCTCTTACCTGTTTGCCAGCCTTTCATAATTTTTGTACAGTCATATTCATCTGTATGATGCTTTAATTCTTTTGCTCTTCTTAGTTGTTCAGTTGGGTGTAAGGGATTAATGACCTTTACTGTATGACCTGACATGTGTCTGCACTGCAGTCCTTCTCTATATGAGGACAAAGCTGTTTTGTCAGTGTCATGAATGGAGATGCTCCTTTAGTTTATGTGTTGAATATCCAATGGAAGAAAGAGAGGGAAAGATCCAAATCTCTTTCATGACTTTGTTTTTAATTCAAAATATGAAGATTTTGAGTTAGGCAGAATTGTTGTGGTGTGTTGATATGTACACTGGCAGGAAATTTTCAGGTAGCAAGGTTTTCTCTGAGTGTGGCTCAACAGGAAGCACGTAGAGGTATTTCTCATCTCTAAACCAAATAATGGTGGCATAGCTGAGGTACTCTCACAGACCTACATTTTTAATTTTGTTATGTATTATCTTCCAGGGTAGTTTTTTTAGTGTGAGTAAGCTTTCATGCACAGATAGCATTGGCAAGATCCACACAGTTTTCATATACCTTTGGTCATCCTTAGGATGAGTCAAGTGGTTCAATCTCTTACCATATGCTAGGAATGTTAGTATTAGTTATTCATTGTTTGTAATGGGAGTTGAGAATCCTGGAAAGCAGTCCTCATGTTACCAGTGACTCTTATATCTATGTAGAAATAAATATATTCATTAGAAGGAAATCTAATTTCCTTTGAGCAGCCAAAGAACAAAAAAGAATTGGCTCCTGAGTCAGTGTAGGTCTTCTTTTAGAAGACTGATTGAGATTAGCCTACTGAAGATGATTTCAGATGGATTATTTGGGAGATGAGGAGATAAGGATTAATACTACTTCTGCTGTAACTGAGGGGATGGTTTTGTGCTCCTTTGGCTGTTCTGAGATTTTGCTTGACTTTACAGGATATGATGGGATTAGGACAGGATAGAACAGAATATTTCAGTTGGAGGGGCCGAAAACATTCACCTAACACAACTGTCTGACCAGTTCAGGACTGATCAAATTAAAGCAGGTTGTTAAAAACAGTGTCCAAATGCCTCTTAAATAATCAACAGTCTTGGGGCATCAGCCACCTCTCTAGGGTGCCTTTTCCAGTGTCTGTTTGACCTCCAGGCTGAACCTATTTTGCTTTATCGCATCAAAATTATGCAGTCTTTATCTTTTCAGGTTCCTTTTTTATTTTTCTCCATTGCAGATGTTGAACCCCTTTGTTGGTGAATTCCACCATCACCATAATAATAGAGAGACCAAATAATTTATAAGATCTGTCAGTATAAAGGGACAAAATGTAAATCTGCTATCTGTAAATGGGCTATCTTCTGCTTGGAAACACAATATGTTTAAGGGACTGAGGTTTGCTGCTTAGATGCCAAAGATAACTGTATCTCCATCAAACTTTTATTATGCTGTGTTCAATAATCTGAGCTGAAAGGGATTCTTTTTATCTAACATACCATGGTGACAGTGCTACCTTTACACTTTCAGAAATGTTTGTAATAAATGTCACACATTCATGTGCATTGTACAAGAATATGAGGGAGATAACACAATAAAGAGCAGAGCAATGAAGAATCCCAGGTGGTTCTTGAGCGGTTTTCATCCTGTAAAGTCACTTTGTGTAACCTTGCCTAATTTCTGTTTCAGGAACAAGAAGATCCTAATAAGCTCGCTACCAGCTGGCCAGACTACTACATTGATCGCATCAATTCCATGGCAGCAGTAAGTTACCTCTCCTGCTACACAGGAAAGATTTCCTACCATAGGGATGTGTTTGTTTAGGAAGAAATCCTCAAAGGAGAATAATGTTGACCCAAAGACATAACTGATTTAAAATAGGGCTTACAAAAGAAGAGTATGGGGATTAAGAAAGATCCCTGCTCCAGCAGAACAGTAGATAAGAAAGCGCTATAAGTATTTCTGTATTTTATTCCTACAATACTAAGCACTGAAGTCAACCAAATTAGAGTCTGAAATGAAAAATTAAGAGAATATTTGATGAATCAGAAAAGCAACTATTTAAAAACTAGATGAAGTTTTATTTGTTGTATGGTTTCAAGTTGATTTCTAACCAATCTACAAAATAGCACTTGGGTTCTTGGTTTAGTAGAAGAATTAAAGAAAAGGTAGTTGTTTATATAAGATAGTATCCAGTAAAATAAGAGCACATAAATAAAAGAGCATAAGGCTGTAACACCTTGGACATAAGATACAAGCCAAAAAGGTTTTCCTCAAATACCTTTTTTATATTTTAAACCTTTTTTTAAACTTTTTTTTTTAATTTTCCTTGTCCAATAGCTGTATAGTGTGTCTCTTCCTCTGAAATATCCAGTAGGGCTGGTTACCAGCAGAGTCAGAATATCTGCATATAGTGTTCACTGACCTCCTTGGAGTTGGAAGATTCTACATTTTGAAATCTGATTATTTTACTAAATTTAAAGTCAGATTTTTCCTCCAATTACCCATGTGCGGTGTCTACTCACTTTAGTTGATGGTTGTGCTAAAATGATAATAGAGTTCTGTTCCTAGCATCTTAGGTAGTACACTTTGCTTGTTTACTTACACTTTTATTTTAGATTTCTAAAGGCTTTTCTGCACCTTTTGTATTGTGGTTATGAGCTATAAAATAATTTCATAAAGCTAATGTCTTAATGGATGCTAAATGTGGCAGTAATGATGTATTTCTCATGGTGAAATATGTCTTGCTGAGTAAAACAACCTAAGATTTACAAGCTATAATAACTCACTTAAGAGGATAAAAGAAAAGCTGCTTTCTATTGGGAGTCATGAATAAACAAAACTTTCACCTTCTTTCATGCCATATTTTCATGGGGCAGAATAGGGGAATAGAAAGAATATGGACTTATTTTTAGAAAAGACATTGAGCTTTAGTGACTGGTATGACACTCTGCTTTGATTTCCTGACTGAACAAATTTACTCTACAAGGGCCATTAAGGGAAAAAAATTAGTATGAAACCTTGCAGTGTTACTGAGCCAAATACTTCTGGTAGGATTTGGTCCAAGGCCTCTTGAATCTACTGAAGTTTTTCCATTGATTTCAGTGACTTTTGGGTTAGTCTTTAAATGATCTTGATGTAAACTTGGAGTGAATATGTATACACCACTGTTGCAAATCTGGAACAGCTCCATGGAATGAGACTATATTTTGGCCAATGTTTCTAATTTTAAAAGTGTTTTAAGAGCACCAATAAACACCAGCCCTGGTAATGTTGTTTGCATGCCTGAATGCCAGTGCCTGAATGATTGATAACCTTTTATTTGGCTTCAAGACTCGTGATTCACTCTTATGCTTGAGGTGTTGAGAAGACACACTGGAGTTAAAACCCCTGCTTCTGATTTGGTTGCTTCATTTTTCAGCAGGTGAAACTGAGTTGACTCGATTTTGCAGAAAATGTATCAGTGGAAAACTGGAGTAATCCAGCTAAGAACCACTCCAGCTCACTATGAAAGACATGTTCTGTTCATTATTATTTAGACCTCAGAGATTTCTAACTTTCAAACAGTTATTTTTGGGTCCCATATAATCTCAGTTCTAAATTTAGTGTTTAGGGTTTTTTAAATTTTTTTTTTAACTGCATCCAAGTTGAGTTGACTTTGAAGCTGTGAAAGAAAAACATGTTTCACGTTGCTTTCTGACAGTATCTGGTATATTTCAGTTTGTATCTCTTGGGCACTATCAGGTATTGCAATATTAGAAATTTAATTAGAAATATTGCAAGAAGTATTGGGGTTGAAGTGAAAGTAATAATCACAAAAGTGTTAGTTTAAAATGCCTTAAATCCTATTTTTAATCAGATTCTATCTTTGCGTCTCCCGTGGATTCATCGCGTAAGAATATTTTCATACTTGTCTTTCGCATCCTTTTTTATGTCCTTTTGTTTAATTATGCAGTTCTTTTTCATATCTATTAGCTTAGCAAATATGTTCCTCCTACTCAGTGACTGAGTGGAAATGGCACCTTTTTTGTGCTGATATCATTAGGATCTTTCTGTGCATTTCAGCGGGCCAGGGCTCCTGTGCTCAAGGATCGCTTTGTCAGAAGCCCTGCTGCAGTGCTGCCCACTGTATCTGCCCTGCACAGATTATCTGTGACAGCAATGTGCTGATTCCTGACGTGTTTGACGTTCCCTACTTGTAACCTTAGCCCACTAAGTTAGGAAGCACTTTAGGTCACAGATTCCTGATCCAGTTCAAAAAACCCATGTATTTATGCACGGTTCTCTTCCTACAATTGTTTCTCAGATTTTTACATATTTTAAACCAAATTCTGACATGAGCAAATGTCTAAAATATATCTCTTTACCAATGTGCAATCACAGCATGTGGAGGCACTGTCCCAGACTCCAGGTATCCTGATTGGAAGGAAGCAGAACATTGGTACCCTGTCTTCTGGACCAGTCATTAGGACAAAGGGACAGCTGCTAATCATGTTTAATTTAGAAAGTTAAGCCTCCAAATTTGTCTAATCCCCTGATCTCTACATGCTATAAATGATACTGGGGGTGAGGACAGGGTACATGCCCACAATAGAAGGCAGTTTCCATTATCAATGTCATTGTCAACTGCTGATTCATCAAAACACAGAAGTTTCTTCTCTTCACAGTAGAGCAGCTGCCCTGTTAATATCACATATAAAGAACTGTCCCTGTGCTCCCCCTGCCCTCCTTGCCCCATGACATTGCTTGGCAGCACAGATAAACAAGCTCGCACTTTCCTGGGGAGGAAAAATTCTGACTGCATTGTGCTGCTTTTATGATCCTGGCTGTGGATGCATTTTTGCAGAGAAACTTTCAGGTGAGCAGTAGTTGAAAATTCAGCTTTTCTGGAGAGGTGTCTTGGTCGAGAGTGTGAGATGAGTCAAGATTAATAAATACAGCTGTAACCAGGCCCTTTTCCTTGACTCAGAAAACATTTGTTTAAGGCAGAGCAGCTTCACAGGAGGTTAAAAATATATATATTTTCCAGCAGAATTTAGCAGGTGGATGATAACTCTCTCCTCCAAGTTAGATGATATCTATGTTACTTTAAATTTACTTTCATATAAATTCAGGTATTTTTAAAATTACATCTATTCATAGTTTATGATTTATACTTTCTTCAAATAAATTTATTCTAACAATAATGTATTCAATAAGTTCAGCCTTAATGTAGTTACAGATGTGGTGGGCCTTGAATTTCAACTGACTATAATGAGAAGTCAGAACATCAAAGTTGCTTTTTCACTCTTCATTCTTTTTATTTCTTACATTTTTCATTTCACATGTGTGAGGCTATTAAGTAAAATTAAGTTTGTTATATAGTGTATTGCTGATGCTGATTTGTGTCTGTCCTTTCTTTTTCTCTCTCTCTTTTTTCCCCACACGCTGTCATCATGGTCTTTGTATTTTCCTTCCCAGCAGTTTCAGGGACTGATTAGCCATTGGGATAAGGTGTGGGAATTAATCTGTGCTTTATAAAAAACTGAAATATTTAATTTTAAGTGGATGCAAAACTTCAGAATAATTTCTTATACTATTTGAAGTTTTGTATATAAAATTCCACATAAATATTCCACATGAATGATTGCTTTCACAAATTCTTGAATTTTTCTAACTGGCAAATCCAGTAAATAGATTCTATGCTTTCCGAGGTGATACACTTGATCTGGAAAACTTTAAATATACAAAATGTGCTTATAAAAAGAGCCCTATATATACAAGTTTAGGCACCAGAAAAGGACCTGGCACTATTTTGCTTCCCCTTCCTAGTATTTTGGTTAACTGATGGTAAATGTCTGCCTCCTGAGCCCAGCAGACGTTAGTCCTCGAGTGCAGTTTGTACTTCAGGAAAGCAATTCATCAGTCAGCCATGTGAATGAAATCCAACCTCAAATAATGACAGTTCCCTCCCCTCTGTCTCCCAGGAACAGTTATGTTTTTTATAACTCTTGCCGAGAAAGCCATTTCATAATGCAAACCCAGTCTGTCTTCAGCAAGGGCATGAGGATTTGAATTCCTGGCCATTCACAAGAGTGAGAAATGAAGGGCTCTTGGCTGCCTGCAGCTTTAGAAAAGGGGTTTTCCATAATCACCCTCTGTTGTAAAGGCAGGATTATTTGTATTTGTTTCATTTGGAAATGGGCCTTTTTCACTCTGAACGAAGTACTGTTGAGCACCTTCCTACCATCCATTTGCTTTCCCCCCACAATGGCTCAGAGGAGAAATTAAGCCATTGGAGGGATGGGAACTTTTCAAAGGACCATTTACAGGCCAAAGGAAAGATGACCAGATGGGCTGTCACCCTAGAAAATACAAATCAAGCCCCAAATCACACCCGAGGACTTTGCCATCCATAATGCCTGTTCAGGATTTCTGTTTATTTTTCGAAGAAGGGGATCATATATGGCTTGGCTTAAGAACTTCAATTTATGTTTCTGGCTGTCGGGGGATGCTGGCAAAAGATAAAACATCATCAGCTCATTTTCCATCAGTAGCGCTCTGTCATTCCATTAGGGCAGGAAATAGCTTGCTCTGTTACTGAGTGAGTTTGACTTCAGCGTGGATCAGAGAGAGAACCCCTAGAGTTAAACACATCTCCCCATGCCAGCTGTTCAGCGTAAGACAGCAACGGCGTGCAGCCAAATGGCCACCCTCAGGATCCAGCATGAGCTGGCATCACCTGACTTGCAAAAGCAAGCAGTGGGAGCCCTTCCAAGGGAAGTGAGGTGCTGGGCTGGTGGCGAGGGTGGAGAAAGTTAAGGGAGGCTCCGGTGAGAAAAAGATTTTCTTTGGTGCTTGCTAAACAGTAAAATAAAGACTGAAATATTTTGCTGTAATGAGCCATAATTGTAGCTTCTCAGATTCCACCACAGAGAGGTACAATATCAGATCCCCGATAGATGATACTGATTTAATTGGGTTATTCATTTGAGAAGGGGTTCAGAGCTGCTTTCCAGATACCACTGAGTGATATCCACAAGAGGTCCTGCCAAAAAGAGAGTAATTTATCCTCTCCTTTTACAGTTTAAGTGACTAAGAAGACATAGCTATAGGCTAAGAATTTCCAGCATTAAGTCTTGACTTTTTCAAAAGACACTCATGGGACTTGTGAGCCTGAATGATATATGCAAAGGGCGCTGAAGAGTTTTGCTTCACATGACAAGGCTGCAGTGGTGCTGAGTGTAGATCTGGAACCCTAATTTTCTGATAAGCCACTTTTTTAAGTGTCTGACTTTGAGGACCATAATTTTTTGTGTGTATTCTACTCATTGTCTCTCACCTTAATTTACAGTCTCCCACAGCAACTTCAGTTCCAGTTGACTGCAAGCTCTAGTAATTGCAAGCTGCTTACGGGGCAGGGTGGGAATCTGGGCTTTGCGTGTTTCAGTTTACTTGTTAAAAAAAGAGGGACAGGGATTTTTATGATGCTCCAGCTTTTTGCAGTAAATCTTCCTAATTAGCAAGGGCAAAGTGTACATGGAACACCAGTATCTTAATATAGGTGATATACTTTGCATGGGGGAAAAATTCAAACTTGTATGTACAGAAAATGTAAATCAGGGTGCTTCCAGGCTTTCTAGTCACTTGAAGAAGATTTTAAAACCTGACACATAAATCTGGTTTGGGGTTTTTTTTCGCCCTCCACTCCAAATCCCTCCAGTCATGTCACTCTAATGAAAGATATTGCCTCTCCCTACAAACTTTGCCTCACACATCCATAGATCACCACAGCAGATTGCTGTTCCAAATTAGGTACAGTTTTCTGTGGGCATGCTGGCAACTGTGATTTTTGGGGGGTAATCTGAGAACCCTAGTTTAGCCATTGTGGCAAAGTGATCTGCTGCTGCTGCCAGTCCACATGAGCAGCCTCATCTGGATTCAGTTTTGTAGCTGAGGAACTGCTTTCCTACTGAGAGGTCAGCAGGCACCTCTGCATGTGTTGATGGGATAGTTGTTTTTCATAATTCCTGGCCTGTCTCTCAGCTTCCACGCAGCTCAGGTTTTCCTAATTGCCACCTTCTTTTGTGAACAGATGCAGACTCTGTATGCTTTCGATGAAGAAGAAACAGAAATGAAAAATAAAATAGTTGAAGACTTGAAGACAGCTCTGCGGACTCAGCCCATGAGGTAATGTTGTTCGCCTTTCATCGCGACTCACTGCCTCCCAATGGTCAGATGTGACACCCCTAAGAGTGGCACGGACAGAAACCTCATTGTCTCACCTCACACAAGGCTCTCTGAGATTTCAGACAATCCTCAGAGAGCCCTACAGTCACTGGTCTGAGCCTGCCTAGTCGGGAGGCTAACTAATTTTACACTAATGCTAATTCAAGAAAATAAGACAAAAGTTTACGCAGTGAAAAATCTGTGGCAGGTATTTGCAAACACAGGTAATGACTGTGAAGATCAGATTTTAGTCTTCACAGCCCCCTGCACATCCCATGTAATTTGATTCACTTTGGGCAAAGTCTCAGCCTCTACTCTGAACTTTGAATTTAAGCTTTCCCTTATCTTTAGTAATGTGAACTGTTTAGTACAAAGCAGCTAATCCATCTGACATCACCTGGTTTGGCATTCTTCCCATTCTGTGTTGTAACTGTGGCACAGAATAATGTAAAGAGACTTTATCATGTACTGTCTTTGAAGGTAAGGTCATCTTTCTTTTTCTGGGAACAAGGCTCTGAACAATAGCAAACTAACAAGTACAGAAGCTTCTCAATTAACACTTAGAAGAGCAGTGTGGACCAACAATAACTTTAGTTGATATGATTTCATTGACACTCAGTCAAAAAAATTCTGAATGTTTTTTATATTGGCTAAGTACTTTTGTACCCACACCATGCTGAAGTCATAGTTTCAGAGAGCTTCAGTAATGCCTAACAAAATACAGTTCTTTTTTTGGGGAGGGGATCCTAACCAAACTAAACAAAGAAATAAATAAAAACAATATAGAAAATCATGTCAAAGAATTTTCATTGACTGTGACTTGAAGTGAAGATATATTTGGGACTTTTTACTTTTTATTTGGGTTTTTACCTCCTGTTTATTTCCTGTTGTGATGGGCTTTAAGAGAGCACAAAATCATATTCTGGTGCTCTTCAGGCATAAAGATACTCCAGGCTTTGATAATTTTCCATGTGGTAGATGGAGTACTTTTAACGTGGAAACAGAGAAGTTGTAGCCTATACTAAGACCACAGTCAGGAATGACTGTTTAATGCTGTCTATCACTGTCCTAAAGCAGACAACACAGTGAAATGCAGCTGGACTCTATGTTAAAATGAAAGCTAAGGCAACTGTCAAGCTTCCAATTCTTACCAGGCTTTTAAACCAAAGTCCTGCTCTGTTGACACTTGATATAGCAAAACTATTACATTAACACAGAGCTGGTTTGGTGTTTACTCTGTGAAGGTGACAGCTTTCATTGAATGTGGCCACAGCAGCAAGGTCTCTTGCTTTGTCCAGCTGAAACACTTTGGCGGCCACTCTTGGTTGTTCTGCTCTGTCATTTTGAATAGACAGCCCAGACTCCTTGTTGAGGACAAGGCAGTAGAGAAGAAGAAAGAGCAATGAGCATTTGAGCAAATTCTTTTACTCAAAGCCTTGCAAGATTTCTCTTCTCCAACCTGTATTGCATCGGCTGGATCCCCTTGACAGCAGCCTGTTGCTTCATCTGTTTGTAATAACCCTGACAAGCACAAGCATCTATGGGCTGCCCTATAAAGTCTTCAAAATCGCTGGCGATGGTGGTGGGGCTTTTTAAAAAAAAAAAAACAACAAAAAACAGTTAAGCCAAGCCAAATTTTGAGTTAAGTCCTGTGTCTCAACTAATTTCCAGCGACTCAATTCGTTAGCTGCCAAATGGGCTGCATGCCAGTGCCTGATCAACAAGCCAATTTCTTCTTGATGGAAAGGTTGCAGTAGAGAGGCCCTCAGCTCCATCAAATCCCTCTCATAAGCAGTATGATACCTAAGCTTTCAAAATACTAGTCTTTCTAGTTTAATTTGGAAATCAAATCCTATTTTTCTTCACCATTTCTGTTCAACAGGCCTCTGAAGAAAATAGAGACCGAAATTCACATAGGATGAACTGTCTAGAATCCCTTTGATAGCGGGGTACACAGGGGCTCTGACAGCTTACCAGTAGGCTCCTCTGCTTCAGTTCTCTGATCCAGGGGAATCAAAAGAAGAAAAATGCATGCATTTGGCTCTCTATTTTATTTTACTGTAAACTGTGTCTCTTCTAGTAGATAATGTAGAGTAATTACTAATCTCTGTCTCTATTCCAACCCACCAGTTCTAACAGTAGAAAGTAAAGGAGACTCATGTTCCTCTCCTCTTTGTAGAAAATTGGAGTATCCCTGGAGCAGTTTGTGGTTCCTTCTGAGCAAGTACACCTTGTTTGGTATTTAGGAGCTGCCCTAAAATAATAAAGCCAGATTATGTCCTAGTACAAGGGAACAATCCCAGCCACAGAGAACAAAAATGCCACATCTGCATCTTGTAAAGAAACACATTTTCTCTCAGGTTTGTAAAAACTTAGAACTATAAACAATTGTGCTGACAAACTGTTGGACAGAAGCAGTGAGAGAAGAGCGTTTGGTATTTTAGTGCCCCAAAATGGAGGTTCAGAAGTGCAGAAAAAGCAAAAACTTAAAAGGGACTGAGAAAAAAATTGCTTTTTGGAGCCCTTGAAAAATATCTCCTTTAGTCTGAATCATCACTCATTGCCTTCACTGTCTGCATTTCTCCTTTTGTTTTATTCAGATTTACCTCCTGCTATTTTTTGTTTGATGTAGAATGTCGCATCCAGGTGCATACTGAAGAGGATCGTTTATGCAACCAGCAAGCAAAATCCATTATGCTGAATTTTCAGCAATTTGGTAGTTATCAGGATTATCTATGCCCCCTGGTTCAAAAACTAATGCTGCAAGGAAATGTAGCCTTGCCTGTTAACAATGTGGGAACATCCTGCTCTCTGCACCCCCACAGCATATGATCTTTCTGTCTTTCCTGAGCTGGATCGAGTCTTACAGGGAAGCTGTACCCCCAACACTTGGAATCCATCAGTGGGTCAGTTCCTCTTAGGCCACCACATCTGTATTTGGATGAAAGGTTTATTATTAGAGCTAGCTAACTCATTCTGATCAGCACTCTCTAAAACTTGAAAGGCAAAGAGGTGCCCTGCCTTTTAAAGTGTGCTAAACTGGTCAAGTGAGAGTCTGATGTGAGGTTAGGCTTTAATTTGCTTGTTTAGCACCTATTAAAACACACTCTGCTTTATTTACATTTGAGTATTTGAATGTGTTAGCCAGAATGCATTGGCAAGTGTGTTTAACTTTACACCTCCCAGTCTAGAACAAGACCTTACTTTGCAGCACAGGGGTTGTGTAGGACAGGAGTTAGTTGCACATGTGCTGTGTGTGAGAAGGTTCTTTACATGTGTAAGTTGACTTTGCTTTTGCATGTACAGGCAGACATCTGTGTAGAGGCAGACACAAGCACAAACACCAACAGTGTGAGTGAGGATTGTGGCTCTCAGGCTGTCAGCTAAACTCACACTTCTTTTTCTACCCTCTACAGGCAGTTACTCACACACCTCCCCACACCAAGCAAATCCTCATACTGAGAGTATCTTTTGGGCTAGAAACTGCTTTTGCTATTTCTTTATCTCCCCCAGCATGGCTTCTGGCTTTTCTGGAGAGTAAGGAACTAAGTGTTTAGAAAAAGGAAGGTGAAAATCATAATTTGATTCCTGCTTCTGCTTGCAGCTGAAATAGAAAGGTACTTGGCTTTGCTTGCTATTGAGTAACACAACTCACTGTTTGCTCTCTGGACTAGGAATAGTACAGGAAAGTCCCAACATTGTTTTAAATTATGTCATTAATCAAGTTTTGTGACACACACCTCTTTCCAGCCCATGCCTTCTTTTTGGAATGACCTCATCCTAACAGTGCAAGAAAAATTGCACTGCCAGTGAATTTAGTGAGAGTTTGTACTTAACTGGGACAATGTGACTTTTGTACATTTACCTTTTTTTTTTTTTTTTCACATGGTCATCAGAGCAGGCTAAAATACATGAAAATTGTAGTGCCTTGCTTGTCTTAAGATCATGTGTTCTATCCAAAAGTGCATTTAGGGGACCCTTTGCTCTGCTGCTTCTTAATATGTTTCCATCAGTGTTGTTCTGTAACTTCAGAAACATATTCTTCTTAGTCTTAAGTCTTCTCTCAGTCCTGGAGGTTCAAAGAACAGGAAAAAATATAGTCTTTTCCCCCCACCCCTCAAAAGACAGAGGAAATAGATAAAATATAGAATGGAACTTTGAAGGCAAGGAGGAGACAGAGAATTTAAAGTAGCCCCTCCATAGCAGAGAAAGCAGCAAATCCACTCCTGACAGGCCCAGAGAAGTGATCAGAATTGTTGTTTAGTGACATGCTGAGTTTGTGCTTATACTTTTTCCAAATGAATCCTTTACAGCAGCTCTTCTAGCTGTGAATGCACTTGTTTCAATCTTCTTTGTCAAGCTAGCAGCTAAATGCATCACAGAAACTTAGCTAAGTCTGAATCTTTCTGTAATCAGTTTGAATAACAAACTGCTTTGGCTGACTTCCTGGTGCACAATGCTGATGCTGCTCTCAGGCCTGGAGAAAGAGGAGCTTTAGCTCCTACAATTTGTTGGGGTAGACAAAATGATGCATCCAGAGAATGTGCAGTCAGACCTGTGTGAAACTTGGCAGATTGCCTTAGCAGGGTTCAGTTGAACCATGTTTTCATTTTTGGTATGCACATGTAGCTGTGTGTGCCATTACTCTGTGATAGTCCCTTTGAAATTCAGTTTTGAACAAAACCCAAACATCAGACCAAAACTTGGTTGAACACACCAGGCTTTTCCATATTTTTGGTCAAATTGCTGGTCCACATAAGCTGAAAGTTGGCAAAGCTATCAGCATGGTGAGTTTAACTTTCAGGTAGACTCTGAAAATTCTTGTGTGGTGTGGAATATAACCACCAAAAGGCCATACATACATCAAGTCCATATTATCCAGGAAAATATAAGTATAGCTTGGGTTTCTCCTGGTGGTACAGGGACATGAACAGAGACCAGTGAAATTTGGTCTTTCAGTATGGCGCTTCCATTACTGATTATAAGTAACAGCATCTCACGGACAGAAAAAGAAAGATGGTACAATAGGGAAGAAGAATGGCTGAGTAAAAGCAGAGTGACACAGAATTTTGGTATTTTTAATTTGTTACACAGGTGGCAATTGTTAGCAATCTTTACAATTGCTTGAAGTGTCTTTCTATGCTATGCTGTTCAAAGTGTGGCCATGGACAAATCGTTGCTGGTGTACATTTTTATACACTGAAAATTCAAGTGTGATGTCCGTGGTTTTGCATTCAGACATTCCAAAAAGTGTACCTAACTAAGCAACATGTTAGAGGAGGCAGGAGCTAAACAATGCAATCTAGGGAAATTATTTGCAGCCCTTTCCATGTCATTGAATCCCCATTTTTAATCCTGGGAACTTCAAACAAAATGTTGCTAGAATGTTTGGTTTGCAGTAGCTTATCTAATTCCATCCTTTTCTACTGATTTGTCTAGAGGTCTGTTTGCATGGTCTAAATTGACCCATCTGGATTTTTTAACCCTGGTTTTCAACAAGAGCAGAGGACCGTTATCATTTACAGAAGAACATGCCTCCTTTAAACATAACATGTGTCATGGGATTGGAGTGTGAAGGCAGTAGGACTGATGGACAGAGTGGGAATGAGTTCGCCTCTGTCAGTGTGCCCAAATCCTGGAGGTGGAACCTATAAGCAGAGCTAAGCCTAAAAATGGTTTTCAAGGTGGTCTGAACTCAGAACTGAAAGTGTGGTGACAAGTCTGTGTGTTGGGTGTATTAGCACATATGTAAGATGGAACAATTCAAAAGAATCCCTTCAGCCTCGAAAATGCAGCAGCTGTTGAGGTGAACCACAGCAGCGTTTTGTGGTAACTGCAACAAAGGACACAGAGACCAAACAGAAGTGTAAGATGATAGTATATAATTACACTGAAACTATGCAACACACCATTATTAGCTGAAATGTTTTCTCTCTTTGTTTGTTTGCTTTGTTTCTCTAAAATACCTGGGGATTGTTCTGTGAATTTAGGCTAAAAACTAGCCAGCTTTTAAAGATCTGGAGTTGAATAATGTGGTGTCTTTTGAATAAAGTGCCTTTGGTCTGCTTTCCTGGTTTTTCCTACTTCTTTTTTTTTTTTTTTCTCTTTTCAGGTTTGTGACCAGGTTTATTGAGCTGGATGGCCTGAGCTGTTTGCTGAACTTCCTGAAGAGCATGGACTACGAGACCTCGGAGAGCCGCATCCACACATCCGTTATAGGGTGTATCAAGGCACTGATGAACAACTCCCAGGGACGGGCTCACGTCCTGGCCCATCCAGAAAGTATCAACATCATATCCCAGAGCTTACGGACTGAGAACATTAAGACCAAGATTGCTGTGCTGGAGATCCTAGGAGCTGTCTGCTTGGTACCAGACGGTCACAAAAAGGTCTTGCAAGCCATGCTTCACTACCAAGTCTATGCTGCAGAAAGGACAAGGTTCCAGGTAAAAGGAGGGTACTTTGACAGAAATACCCAGAATGAGGAATCTCTGCCGGGAGTGATCTTTAAAGTGCATACATTGCAAACTTGCAAAGCAGTAAAAAGGCAATATTTATAATTTTGTTTTAGGAGGGGAAAATCCTCAAATCGATTATTACTATTATTTATATATTTATATTTCAATATTTCAAGATATATTGCTTGTCATTAATGCTAATTTAAAATTCCATATATTTTGCCTGAAAATGGAGGCTTGCTGTGCTAAATGAAAGCTGATTATCTGCTCAAACTCTAACTTGATGGCATTTCTGACGTGGTAGTGATTTGTTCTGTCCTAGAAGCTGAAGCCACAGAATTCCTGCAGCTTCTGCCCTGATTTTAAATCCTTAATTTAGTAATAAAAGAATTGTGGATTAAATAATGGAGGCAATTAATTAGATTACGTATAGTGGAGGCATTCCACTTGCCACTTAGCAATCAACTTGTGAATCGTCATCACTTAGCAATTGTTGGCTCAAGTAACTCCCATTCAGACCATGGAAGGGAAATGCATTCTCAGAGACCTTTAAGTAGGTCAGTGACAGGCTTTTATTGTGGAAACTGCTGGCTGCTACTATAATGTTCCTCTTCCCAGTGAACTGAGCACCTTTACAAAAAGATAGTAGGGAATCTGTTGCAGTGTGTGGATCTGTGGCTCCTTAACTTTGGTATAATCTCACCCATTTACTAATCTTTCTTAGGTGAAATTATTAGAGTGGTGTTGTGCCAAAAAGGCACTGGATCCCAATGCCTGACAGTCATTATCTCCTACCTCCTTCTCAACTAATGAATTTTAGGCTACAATTAACTTATTACTGTAAAAGTGAATGGGGAAACAGTCTGTACTGATGGACAGTAGCTGCCAATGTTTGTGTTAGAACCAAGCTAATGTTTGTGTTAGAACCAAATGCACTATGGGATTCACTAACTGTGACTCAGACCTGGGACAGGGAAGCAGGACATCTTAATTTGACATTAACCTGTATTTGACATTGGCAGGTCCATCCCTCTATGTGCACTGCCCCATTTGCATTGCTGATGTATTCAGACCTGATGTGTGTCTTGGATACACAGGTGTGACACATGTGATGTATGGCTCCAGAAGTGGAGGCCTTTCAGCCTCAGTTGGAAGCTCTTGAGACTGAGAAAATCATAATTACAGTAAAACTTGGAAGGTGAAGAGATTACAGCTTCAGTTATAAGAATGTGCCACCATTCTTTAGTACAGGAATAGGATAAGAATGAACAGTGCAGATGCAGGAAGTAAGACATGTGCATGAGCTATGATATGGAGGTTATTTGGTACTGCCTATAGAGGAGAAGGAAAAAAAGCCAGCTTGTTGTCTAGTAATTAGCTGAAATAAAGAATTCTTCCCGAATTGATATGACATTCTTTTATACCTGGGAGACAGCTGAGGATTACTTGAGCTGCTTAGCAAAAAGCAGTAATTCACAAGCCTGACTACACTTGTGGTCCTGTGTTAACTTGCCCTTACTGGACCAATTGACTCTGCTTAATAAGCCCATATGGGATAGATGCTGAGTTTACCCTAGTTGGGTGTTCGGTCTCTCTCTGTTTCTGTGTTGTTTTAAAAGTTACTGAATAACTGAGGTAAGTCATTGCTGGGTAAAATGTGGTAGCTTTTGAGGAATCTGGTAGAATGATTTGCAGGTGCTTACCAGTCTATTACATTCATGAAAAGTACTTTGCATAAATGCTGCGCTTGACAAAATACTTTTTGATTCAGGGAAAAAAGGAAAGATAAATGGATACTCTCTCTTTTATTTCTCAAGAAAAAAAAAAAAAAAAGGAAGCCACACCCAACCCCCCCAAAATGATTTAGCAGAAGGAATGTGTTCTTGTTTGCAATTACTAATACTTGTGTTTAGAGACCGAAATGGGATTTTCCACTACACTCAGCAATAGCTTGAGTTTAATTTTGAGGAAGTAAGTGTTCATCCAAAGACATTCCTCATCCACCTCCAGTTATTCTTCTAACAGAGAGACTGGGTATTTTTTAAAACCTGAAGAAACAAATGTGGTCATGGTCTTTCTTACATTTTAGAGGAAGCTTCTCTGATACACTAGCACTTAAAATTAAGAGTGCTCTATCTCTTTGCCTCTTGCCCTCCTGCACCTCTGTCTCAGAATAGTCTTGCAGCTTATTTTCAAGAGAAGCATCCACTGTAACTTGAATATGGGAAGCCATTTTAAAAGAAGGATGAGTTGAAAAATGCTTGTTCTGTATCTTTCCTGTAAGCTTCAAAGATGTAATGTACAACAAAAGTCTTTTTTAGTCTTAGTTCTGAATGTAATCTTTGTAACCCAGAGTTTGCAAGTATCTTTACGTGTGAAACTAAACCCTTTTTGGGGCTGTGTTTCCTGCAGCTTGAGCATGTAGCAGCATCATTTGGTGTATTGAAGTGTCCAAAAAGTGTGGAGCTTGCAGCAAACTTTATACTTGGCAGCTTGACTTTGACCAGCCACGCCTAAACACTGTTATGTTGAAAACTACCCACCACAAGTGAAGAATCTGGCAGAACTCACAAACAAGAAATCTTTCTATGAAAGTAATAAAACTGTGAACTAAACTGTAGGAACAGGACAAACTATGCAGAATAGAGATTTATTCATTTGCCTCTATGGTCCATCATTGCAGACTGATTCAAATTGGCGGGGGCAAGGAATTGGTGGGAACTGGAAAAGCACTGCTTAGTCTTTCTCTGTATCTGCCTCTGCAAGACATTGGCCAAATTAGAGACACAATATGTAAGAGGAAAATAATCTCAAATTTTGGAAATCAACTCAGTTCTTGTAAACTCAGTTCACTTACTCAGTGAAGTAAAACTGCAGGACTTTCTGGAAATTATACTGAGCTCACTTTTATTAGAATGTACAACAAATAACTTACAGGTGATGCTGACCTTTGACAGTATCAGTGCCAGTGTTGCTTTTCTTAAGTTGCCTTCCTGATAACAGTGGTTGAAAATATTTGTCATCCCATTCAGCCATCATGCTGTCAATTTATTCCTCCTCATCTGTGAAAGCTGGCACTTTGTATACTATCTGTTTGGATTTATTTTCAGCTCTTACAGGTAGCAGTAAACCCAGGTTTCCCATTCTCCCTCATGTCATTTGTGGTGACCAGCACTATGTCCATTGGGGAATCAGGAGGTTAATGTAATTAACACTAATACAGATCTGCTTTTCCCAAAACAGTTTTTTTTCCCTTTTGAAGAGGAATATCATTATGATGAGCAATAATTTGGGGCACATGGCTCTGTTTCCACTCCTTTTTATGAGAAGAAGGACGAGAGGTTCAGAACAATTTACTGACAACTATCTAAAACTTGAGCTCCCGAATAACTTGCTGCTGACAACTTTAGATTGAAACAGTGATAATTTCCAGTTTGCAGAAGTGTGATGGAGTGTAGAGATCATGTATTTAACACAGCAACATAAAGCATGGCACATTTTGTTGAATCTAAGTAGTTATTGCCAGTCAATGTTCTAACCACAACTCCTGCTACCTGGCACAGCTGCCAAAAGTTGTCAGAAGACTCAGCAACTGGTGAATTAGTGGAGAAGGAAATCTGTGACTTAAGGTGTGGTTCTTACTAAACTTATATTAACTCTGTCCTGCAATAGCTCCTCTTACTTGAATAGAAAAGTTACAGCTTTATACTAGTGTATCTGAAGTCAAAATTCAAATGACAGTGCAATTCCTGAGCATTATGAATGCTTTTAGTGCAAATTAACTTAACTAAATTGCACCAAGTAATACCAATGGAAGACAATTAATCAAACAGTGCTGAAATGCTTCAAAAAGGATGTCTTTGCTTCTTTATTTTTTTAAACTTTTTTATGAAGTTAATGGAAAATATAAATAAAACATATAAATATGAAGGACTATTTTCTTAACAAAAAATTTCAGATTTTACTCTGAATTGAAACTGATGTAAAATATAATTTCTTTCTGAATTGCCAGCATTTCATCTACTACCCTAGCTTCAATCAGGATTCACTTTAAGGCCCTGGGGAGATTCTCCAGAACTTACTGTTTTTTCTTGAGGCTTCAGTCTTCACTCAGTTGGTTTTTCGTACTGCAGCTTCACCTTCTATCTTTGATATAATAGGTCTCTCGGGATCGTCCTTGTCTTGGCACTTGAAACAAGATCCCATACTTTATGTTTGTGTCTCAATTTATTTAGTCACTATTCCTATTTTCTCACATTTGTCACAGCTTCTTGCCTGAGCTTTTCTGTTTGCTTGCTTTAATTATTGACTCTTCTTTTATTAATGCCCTTCTGCCTGGAACGATTCTCACTTTAATGTCCAACAGGGCAGTCTGTTGTTCATCTTAAGATATTTCTTGAAAATTGTCCTCTTCAGAGTAATACACTTTCTGTACTCAAATACTATAGTAGTATTAGGGCATGCCTTCCTGAGGCAATTTGGAAAACTGTCTTCATCCAATTGTTTGAAACATGCTACTTTGCCTACAAATCCTACTCTGCCCCTTAACAGAGATGAAAGAAAACACTTGAAATCCAAACAGTAAATCCTCAGAGCAGAAATGTGGAATTAGGAAGATGAGTCCTTGCTGGGATTGTTTTCCATGTATTCAGTGTAATTCTGTCACTAGCACTGTGTGAGCATAAAAATGTTACTTTGTCTTTTTTTTTTTTTTTTTCCTCTTGTGAAGATGAAGTTTTATAAAATGCTATGAAAACTGAGAAAGAAGAGTCTCTGATTTTAAAGTCATTAATGTCTGCATTATCCTATCTAGGACTGGTTTTCCATGTGAAAGGGGCACAGTCTTTCTCTCCCCTACCCTAGTGCCTTTCTGATTATTGTTATGCTTGCTGCTTCCCCTCCTTTTCTCTGTGTCATGACATTGTCACACATTATACTTTTTAACATGCCATATTTTGAGACAAAACTAACATTGCAAAGTTTTAATGCTCTGTTGGCCCAAAAAGTTTATCAGGATGTTCCAGTGCTCTTCCAGCATAGCTTGCCATTGAAAACACTCATAGGTGTGGATCTCTGTGGGGAGAAAGAATTTTCCTTTCAGTCTTAAGAGAACCTAGGTGTTAGATACTGTCTGAAAGAAGCTGATTTCACTTGCCAGTGTAAATATTAACTGAGCTGCTTAGGGCAGCAAACTCTTGTTTTCCTCCTTAAGGCTGCTAGAAATTTTGAAGCTTGAGGTGAATGAATAACAAAAGTTTGATCCGGTCATTTGAAAAGGTGGAGGCCAGGAGCATTTCTTCCAGAGCCTCCTTGCCTGGTTTCTATTAAACACCCTCTGTACAGACCATAATTTGTAAGGAAAAATCTGTTCAATTTGGAATTGTAGTAGAGGATCTAACAAGGAACAAATTAAAAGCCTGTATTCATCCTTGATTTCCTTTTTCTCTTTAGGGCTCAACCAAAGCCTTTTGAGGTTTGCTGCAGATTGAATGAAATCCTACTGGTTGTCAGTGATGAGGAATAATGGGATTAAGTGAGGAAAGTTTTGCTTAAATAGTAGGAAAAACCTTTATAACCATAAGATCAATTGGGCCGCAGAACTGGCTGCCAAGAGGTGTGGTGAAATCTTTTTCACAGGAAATGTTCAAGTGAAGATTTGAACCTCAGCCATTTGCAAAGAGTTGGAGATATTGGAGTTTGGCCACAGTATATGGGTGTAGACTGATGTTTAGGAATTGCAAGAACTTACAATGTTTCCTTCTCAAGATGAGCAATTACATGAAGATGTGCTGCTCTTCAACTGGATTAGTCAACACAGTTTTGGGTTTTCTTGTCCTGAATTTGGTTTGTCTCCAATTACATTCTGCTCCTAGTTCAGTGTTCTGAAATGGGGGTAGAAAACTTTTATTAGCATCCTTTAATCTGTCTGGATTCTGTACCTGATATGCTGTTTCATAGATTCTAGCATGTTCCTAAAAGTCTGTGGGAAAATATGATAGGAATGAAGCCTCTGAAAAAAACCAGCAAAACCATCCTTGGTTTTGCTGCTTCTGTAGTGATGGGGAATTCAATTATTCCAAGAAGGCACATGTGTTTTGGATTTCAGTGTCAAATCTGCCACTAACAGAATAAAGTTCTCTCATTTATTTCACTTCTACTTATCTGTCAAGTGGAACAGTTGGTTTTGTCGGTGAATTTAAAGACTTCTCAGAGATAGGATGCTGGATTGAGCTGACCACCAGTCTGGCTCAGTAGAGCATTTCATGTGCTTTTATGTAAGACCTGTTCCCATTTCTGGCAAAATATTATTTGGTCATAACACAGTTACTGGGGTGTTGGATGAGATTGAAGCTCAAATGCCTAGAGTAGGGAAATTTGAAAATTCCTGATGGGAAATTTAGAAGCAGCAAGAGAAAGGAGTTTAGGAAATCGAGCTTGTTTGCAAATGAACATACTATGCTCAGATGTAAAAACAGCTGTCAGTAGCAGTGTATGATGAGTCAAAATATTTTTGCACAAAAATAAGCATGAAACCAGGAGGTTATTCTTTCCTCTGAAGAATGAACAGGAGGATATTGCTCCTGTTTCTTGAAGCATATCTCTGTGGCTTTCTACAGGAAACAAGATAGACCTATGGTGACTAGCAGAGGAAAGGTTTTACTATGAATAAACACTTTCAGTAACCAGGGACAAAAGACTGACTAGAGGAAAATGAACTTCCTTACTCAGCATCATAGCTTCAAAATATTATTTAGATGGTCTGCTGAGCCAAATGCTAAAAAGTTATTTTTGTCTTTGTTATCCCCTTATGGTCAAAACTTCTTGGGGACAGTAAAAAGAATTCTCTCTTTTTTTAATGCGACAGCAAAATAAATATATGAGTGTGAGGCATTTATTATTAATGCTGGAGTCAGACTCATGCAGATGAACTGGCAGATCTCAAGTGGAATTTGTTACTCTTTCAAAAAGGAAAATCAGTCTTGGATTTATGAACTGGTCAGAGAAGGTCCTGAATAGAATATTAATGGTGATCAGCACAAAGCTAAAAGTAGAGTTGCTTTTACGGCTAATCAGTTTCTGCATATAACCTTTCTGGTAAATATTCAAGTGGAATTAATCCTAAGTAAGGCAAAGGCCACCAGTGTTATTTGTCTAGTCTTTTTCTTCTTTGTCTCCTGATGTTCACAAGATTTATGGTAAAATATCAATATATATGCAGAAATTAGACCAAAAACATTCCTGTGCTGAGCACCCCCTGTGGGTTGTTTAACAGGGGGATGTGCAGCCTCTGGGGAGAACTTCCAGCAGCCTTGCAATAAACAGAGTTTATAAGAAAGATGGAGGAAGGCATTTTACCAATGCCTGTGGTGACAGGACAAGGACTAAAGTGGTGAAACTATAAGAGGCTAGACATAGAATGGGTAAAAGGAGAAGGTTTTTTTTATGATGAGGGTGGAAAGGCACTGGAAGAGGTTGGCCAGAGAAGTTGTAGATACCTCATCCCTGGAAGTGTTTAAGGCCAGGATGATGGAGCTTTGAGGAGCCTGATCTGGCAGAAAGATGTTCCTGACCATGGCAGGGGGTCAGGACTAGATGGTCTTTAAAGGTCATTTTTAACCCAAATCATTCCATGAGTCTGTAATGTGAAAACTGGAGCTTAACTGCACTTCCAGTGGAGATGTGTAATTCAACTTTGAGCTTTGGAGCTGTGTGCACATTCCAAATATTCCTGTTATTTGAAAATCCCTGAAAGGAGCTTACCAAGAGGTAATAATTGTCTGCTTCATGTTAAAGGGTGGTAAGTGAGGCAACAAGGATAAATCAAGGTTCAGGCATAGGCTTTATTCCTCAAAAGACAGCTTCTCTTTACAATTATCTCTCCCTGTATACAGAAGTGCAATCTATCCTGCAAGAAGTTAGATTATGTCCTCTAACCCAGCTTGCTGTTCTGTTTCAGTCATTGCTAAACGAGCTAGACCGAAGCATGGGGCGATACCGAGATGAAGTAAACCTCAAAACAGCCATCATGTCCTTTATCAATGCTGTTCTGAATGCAGGTGCTGGTGAGGTGAGTCTCTGCCCTGGAAATTCCTTCTAAGATGTTATGTTTAAATTACCTTGGTATAGTTTACCTTGGAAATAGTTAGTAGATTAAGTCACAAATCTTGTGGTAGTGTGTGGATATATTTTGTGGAAAATGCTTAATTGTTAAGATCAGTCTTATAATGTCTTCCATATTATTTCATTTTGAGCTTCTTCAGTATAACACAGACTGCTTAGACTGAAGTGATTAGTTTGGCTTGTTTTTAGGTTGGTTGCTTGGTTGGTTTTTTGCTGTTTTGGTGGTAGGGTTTTTTGTTTATTTTAAGAGCTGCAAGGCTTTTACCTTTTTATTCCAGCCTTTTTAGAAAATATTTATGTTTACCTTAAGAAATGTTTTAAAATGTTGTTTTGACTCAAAGCCAAATTCAAAGCATTATAATTTTAAAATATCAAAGGCAAATATTTTAGAAAAAAAGCCCAGTTTTTTAAGCTTTTATTAACAAGACTTCCTTTTGAGTCTGAAGAATAGTTTAAGCTAATTTATTTCATTAAAAAGGTTACTTTTCAGACATTGGCTTTTTTTTTTTTTTGTTAAACCACAAAAGACAACAAGCTCATGAGAGCTATCTGACAATGTATTTGTCTCTATCTCTGGGAATCCTGGGGATCCCGCTTAATAGATGTCAGAAGGTTTGTCAGAGTAGGTGATTTTATTTATATGGTTTCATGACATATAAACAGAAAAACTAGGAGGAAGACTGCAGTGCTGTTCATCTGTAAACAGAAGGGGAACCTCTAATGGACTAGCAGGAGAACACCAGTAGCTTCTGTTCCTTGTGGAACAACATGGAGTGTGGTGTTCTTATGACTGCATGTTCAAAGTATGTAAATGTTCTTTTAAGTGAAATGCAAGCAAAGGTATTAATTCCTTTTTTACTTACTTTACTGGAATTACTCATCCTATGGATTTGGTGTCAGGATAGAGAATATTAGAAAGGGAAAAACTGAATTTTTAAGTAATTTTTTTTTAATGTGATTGACAGCTTTTGAAAACAAATAACTTAATTTTCTCCCATTTTTTAAGGACAATTTGGAGTTCCGATTGCATCTCCGATATGAGTTTCTAATGCTGGGAATTCAACCCGTCATTGACAAGCTCAGAGGACATGAGAATGCCACACTGGACAGGTAAGACTAAATTTCTGAGAACAGCTACTGATGAACAGAAAGCCTTCTTAGAAGTTCTTCTCTATTTGAGACAGCTGTCTCTGTCTCTTCTTGAAACTGACTCTCTAAGAAACCAAAAACAAAATTAAAAGAAATATGTATCCTAAAATTAACATCAGTGGATGAAGTAGGAAACATACATATTAAGTTGGCAGAGGCTGTTGGCAAAGGAGTTCCTCAATTACTTTGCTTTTTGTCTTCTGGAGATGGCAGTCAGAATGAAAAATTAAAGAAAATATTCTAAATGTTTTCTCTTTAAGCAAAACTGGAACAAAATCCTGTTCTGGTAGGAAGGAGGGAAGCCAGTATTTCATTGACTTCATTGTGACTGAGTACATGTGGTCTAAGTGCAGGTTCTGAGTTTCCAGGCTGTATGTCTAAATTTGCTGCAGGGCTGGAACCAGGCATGTTACCTTTGATCACAACATTATGATAAGCAAGAATAAGAGAGTCTGTCCTATGGGTAGTCTGTATTCCTTTGGGCAGTAACCAGGATTGTGGAGGAGGGACTTGGGGCACTTTTGGATTTTACAAGTGAGTCAGGAGAATAACAAAGGTTTGAGAGGCTCTCAGATGTCTGGATTACATAGACTCATGTACCAGATCTGTACAGGGGAATGTGCCACAGCCTTTCTCCACATCATCTGCTGTGCTCCAGTCTCTGTGTAAGACAAGTCCAGATAGTCAAATGTGTCACTCACCAGGTCACCCAGATCCAAACATAGTCATGCTACTGGGTTTGTCAATAGGCATATCTAGAAACTGTTGTGAATTGATCCACTGAATACATTTCTGCTCCACTGTTTAAAAGAAAAACTTGTTAATGATCCAATAGCTGGCTAGCAAGCATGGTGTGGACTTTTTAGAAATGTATTATCAGGCATTGCATTGATCAAAAACAGAATATCCCTTTCCTATTTTATGTTTATTTTTGCACCTTACCTCAACACAGTTGAGTTAGCACAGGAATTATGGAGCATGTACACCTCTGCAAGCCTTTTCCTTTGGCCTGTCACTGACCCCCTTGCCTTGCACATCTGTGACAGCACTTCATGTAAGAAAGGCTTGCCAATTGCCACATGTTGTATCTGAACTAAGGTACTGCTGCTTCTCTAGTGACAGACTGAGTTTAAGTCTGAATCATGCCATGAACACTGGCAAATGTTTTGTTTTTCTGTTTCCTCTTAGACATTTAGATTTCTTTGAGATGGTCAGAAATGAAGATGATCTGGAGCTTGCCAAGAGGTTTGACCTGGTAAGTTTTTCTTTGGAGTACCTGAACTTACCAAAGCTGAACTTGCATCCACTTGGGATGCTTGGTGCACCTTCTCTTTGTGCTCCCTAAAACTAATATTTGACTTTGATGCTGAGAGTGACTGATGCTCTTGTTTCCACTGTTCCTCATTTAGCAAGCAGGAGGTTTGTAGTGTGTGAACAATGAGAACAGTGGTCACACAAAGGGCTTCTGACGAGTATCTTTGATAAAAATTTATTTATTTTGTTTGCCTGAATGTTCAGGAGTGAAGGAGGTTCTCAGCCGTGGTCTCAGGTTCTCAGTCCTGATGATCTGGATGCCTTCTAGTTTCAGACATCTCCTTTACAGGACTATGGGTGAAATTTGGGCTATTTTCTACTATTCCTCCTGAGATTACATGTAACTCTGCTGACTACTGTTGCCTCAGAGCCTGTGGAGAGGATCAGTATTTTAGAATACGTTGATTTCAAAGACTGACATAAAACAAAGACAATCTCTAGCATTAATAAAAAGCTGTAGGGTCCTGAATGGTTTATTCCCCTCTTTCTTTGTGAACAGCTCTTGCAGCACACTGATACAGAATAACTGGCCCTTTCTTGATTTGCTTCTACTATTGGTGCCACCAGTTTCTAGGACACAAATGTTTTGCTTGCTCCAGAACAGATCTTGGTGGCTTTGCATGCCTCCCACCTTTCCAGCCCTTTGGAGATCTTTTCCATACTGGATAGGGATGAAAATAGTGGTGTAAAAAACCCATGTGCCTGTTCCTGGAACCTGCAGCTGGACATGGCAGGAGACTTTGCAGAGGTCCAGTTGCTGGAAATTTGCCTGTTAATTATTCAATTATTACTGATTGTCTCTTTCACAGTTAATCAGGCTTTCACTGCGGGTGGTTTTTCCTCTTCTCTCACTTCAGATCCACATTGATACCAAAAGTGCCTCTCAGATGTTTGAGTTGATCAAGAAGAGATTGAAGCATACAGATGCCTATCCATATTTGCTATCCATCCTCCAGCACTGCTTGCAGATGCCATGTGAGTACATTTACAGATTTCCAGAGCAAGGGGTATTGGAGAACTGATTGAAGGTCTGGTGTAGGTACAAGTTCCCAGATACCAGGGCATACACTGCCCTTGTCTCCCATTCAGAACTTGGAAGTGACTGATGAACTTCATGTCTTACACTGACTCCATCCAGCAAAATTTTTTGGCAAACGAAATTGAGTAGCTGAGACATTCCAGTGAGTCACTGACAGAGCTTTTAATGATTTTACATCAGAAGTTTTAAAAAAGAGTCCTTGTGATCAGATCAGGGAATTCCTGGAAATAGATAGCATTTTGAAAATTAAAAAAAGAGACTGAGGATTTTTTTTTGGTAAAACAGTACAGCACTGAAAGCTGTTCTGCCACTGGGAAATCCCACAGTAAGTCTTCAGTCTGCTATCTCATGGCAGTGGTTCAGTGGAGAGCTCCCAAATGCAAAGTGAAAAATAATACTGGAATTTCTTTCCAAAGGAAGATAAGAGTTTCTTGTTAACTGCAATAAAATAATTCATTTATGCGTCCAGAGTGTATCAGCAAGGTCACTAAAGAACTGCCTGCCTTGGTCTTGTTAGGTGTGAGGTGCTGGTCTTCCATTACTTTCATCCATATTTGAGCAGCCAAACTGAGAAGAGAATGTGAGGGAGATGTACTGTAGTGTGCTTTTCAGCAAGTGATGTGATGTGTGGTGTGTTCTCAGGTGCTCATTAGAGTCAAGTACTGCCATGCACAAATTCAAGCAATACTTTGTCTCAGTGGCCTCTTTGATATTACTCTTTAGAACAGAGCTTGAACTTTATGTATTGACTGGGATTTTTGGTGGCAGAAGGACTAAATCCTGTTAGGCCAGGGCAGGATTGTTCTGGAGCAGTTTTAAAGGTCTAGGTTATGTAACTTAAAGAGTTTAACGTGGCTCTGGCTCTTCTGTTTTGAAATCCATGGGATTCAGTCCCTTTGGTTCAATTTCTGTTCACCTCTGCACTTTCCAGTCATGTTTGTACGAATTTTTCATGCCAGTTGAGTTTCACTGACCTGCAGATAACCAAGCATGCAGAGAGAACATCTCATTGTTTTTACAGTGACCTCAACATCAAGCCCCAAAAACTACTGAGTATTAGTTACCACAAAGGAATCCTTTGTATAGACATTTAAAGTGCAACTTACAGCTAACCTGTCAAAAGGGTTTTAAAGCCTGAATGTGCACATCAGGCACAAAGTTATGTGCTGTCCCAATATGCCAGGTGTTTGTGAATTTTGTAAATAACCTTCTAGCAACTGTTCAGAGTAAGTCTTTGTGTTCTGTAATTCATCACACACAGGACTGAGATGAAAGGTGAGGAGGAAAGAATGCCAATTTGTTGGCAGGTCTGTGCACTTTGGCGTTCAGTTGGAAGTTCTCATGGGTTGTCTTTTTTCAACACAGATAAGAGGAATGGAGGAAACTTCCAGCAGTGGCAGCTGTTGGATAGAATACTCCAACAAATTGTTCTTCAGGATGAACGAGGAGATGATCCAGATATAGCTCCATTGGAAAACTTCAATGTCAAAAATATCATTAAAATGTAAGCTGCATTATTGTTTATTTCTGTTATGCAGGCATAATGATATGATCAGTATGCAGATGCTTAAGAAATAAAATATCATATATGAAGACTTTCTTATTTTACAACTTCTCATTGTCTTGTTAAGTAGTTAAGTCTTCTAAGTACTTTCCTTCTAATGACATCTTAGATCGGCAGTAGTTTCTAGCAAATTCCTTGTATTTGACTTCTAGTAAATGTTATTCTGGTTAGAAGAGCAGAAAAAATGCTCATGATTTTGTAACAAGGCTTCCTCGTATGTCTTTTTTCATTCAGATGCTCATGAAAGCTTTCTTTGATACTGAAAAGTAAAAATAATGTCATCATCTCTATGTAGATCCCATTTCTCACTAATAAGCACATGGTTTAGAAAGATTGCAAAGAAAGGGAAAGCAGTCCCCACTTGGCACACAAAACCTCTTACCTCTTTATAAAATGTCTGTTTGCTCTCACCCACAGACTTGGTTGGGGGCATTACCATTATTTTTTCCCATAGGATGCATCATTTGAGAAGTCTAGCTACATGAGCTGGCTCTCTTCTCAACTTCCCTGTTCTCAGTCCTTTTTTAGCCAAACTTTTGGATTCTTCATTTCATCCAACTGCCTCTGCAGGTAATTCATGGCCCATTACCCTTCTGAATTATCCACTGAAAAGAACATTTATAGAACAAAATGAAACCAAATTCTCCTGTACTAAAAATTTTACAGTTCCTCTTGCTATAGGTGTGAGCCAAAATCGAAACTGATTTCTTGTCATGGAAAAATACAGTGTTGTTGGATACCAGACTTCATTGTAGATTTCATGCCTCATCTTCCCTTTCTACTTTCATAGCTATTCCTCATTCTGCATATCTAATCTATCCCCAGCATGCCCTGCATATTTTCTGTCAATAATAGGAAATAGTTGTGCCAGTATGAGGTATGAGAATTGCCTTGTTACTGATACATTACCCAACAGAGAAGTGTTCTTCCTCCTAGTAAAAAAGAAAGAATAGAACTACAGAAAGTAGAAAAAAATGATGGCAATCTGGTCTTATATTAAGGATGGGGTAATTTATAAGCCAAAGCAGCTGTGGTTATTTTAGTGATGACTTCTCTTTTTCAAAATAAGTGGACTTGGCACTTTGAAGGCATTACCTGAAGACAGGAATGTATCAGCACTTTCTTCCCCAGCCATTCCTTTATCTCTTTTTATGGCATTGAGTAAAAAGGCATCATTTTTAAATTAGCTGTCAGCTAGGGAGCAGAATCTGGATCCAGAAGGACCACTGGCATGATCCTTTAAAATCTTGTACACTCACCAGGTTGCTTTTTGCTGATCACTACACATAATGGCCACTTGCCTTTCAACCTGGGTAGCTCAGGAAAAGTTTAAATGCTCTCATTTTATCTTTCAGGCTGGTGAATGAAAATGAGGTCAAGCAGTGGAGGGATCAGGCAGAGAAGTTTCGGAAAGGTGAGTGCACCCTCTGTGCTTGCATAGGCAGAAACTGATCCCAATTCATTCACAGAGCAGTGAGCAGCAGAGCTGGGCACAACTCTTCCTCTTGCACGCATTTTGTGTCATGGTGAACAGTTGATGTGTTTCACAGGATGGGGGTTCCTTCAGTCCTCGTGTGAAGTGGTTTTACAGTCTAACTGAAACTTAGGCATTGCTGTCTTGATTGCTGAAGGTCATTGTCAAGACAGTCAGACTCTATTTTCTTTTTCTTGCTCTCATTATACATCCCTGCTTGAGCTGACAGAATTGTCAGCTTTATTTCAGCATAACCTACATCTCCTCAGGGACTGTTCCTGAGCTTTATTTCATCAATTCCCACTTGCATGTTCCCCCTAGACCATGCTGAGCTGATGAGCAGGCTAGAGAAGAAGGAGAGGGAATGTGAAACAAAGACCCAGGAGAAGGATGAAATGATGAAGACACTGAACAAAATGAAGGACAAGCTGCAGAAGGAATCCTTGGAGCTGCGCCAGACCCGAGACCAGATGAATGATCTGGTGGCTCAACTTAATGAGTTCTCGGTATGAGACTGGGAGTCTTCCCCATGTGTTTAAAGGCTGCTACTAGTGAATGATGAACAAAAGCATATTATGTATAGAGCACATCTGTGGTCATAATGGAGAATACTTAGAAGCTGCTCATCTTTTAGCTGCAACCAAAATCTCTGAGCTGGTAGTATAGAATGGTTAATGCATGGGCTACTCTCTTCCTTCTCCTCAGCTGCCTTCCTTGCAGGAGCTGCTGAGGCACAAGTGTTCTCCTCCAGCCATAATTTTCACTGCTGAGTGGGGTGGCCCTGGTTGTTATTTCAGTGGAATAGAGAAAAACCTCCCTGATACAAAAGTATATAAGAAACAGGATTCCTATCATGCTGCAAGGGCATCTGAACTGCCTCAGAGAGATGCTCCCTCCTGTTTGGTGTTCCTTCTATCCCAGCAGTGTGCCTGAGCCACCAGAACTCACCAGAACACAGCCCTGAGAAGTTAGACACTGCAGAAAGCAAATTCATTCCCTCCTCCCCTCTACCGCTTTGCTTTAGTGAGGCCTAATGACAGGTATTCAGTGTTTCAAACCCTGAGCTTTTAAACCCAGGGGTTCAAAAGTTCATAAGATTGAACTTTTCTCTTTTGTCATACATAAGGAGAAAATAATACATTTTGGCTTCTTTTACTAGGTTTCTGTTTTTCTGAGCCATTTATGGTTTCTTTTTTCAAACTCTTCTCCACAACTCCATGGGCTTGAAACTTTCTCTTAAATGAAAGCTGAGATTCTTCCCTTTATTGCATGGCTTTGAGTGCAAGAGGCTTTAAAGAAAACATCAAATATTTTGAGAGTCGTAATAAAATCACATCAGCTGGCAACATGGAGTTATCATGCCTTTTAACTCTTTGCTTTCTTTTTCCCTGTTTTTTATTTTCCAGCAAGGGGGCAGCATTTCCTTCCCACCCCCACCACCCCCTCCTCCAGGTGGCCCATTAGCTTTGTCCTCTTCTCACATGTCTGAGAATTTGCCACCTCTGCCACCTCCTCTGCCTTTCTCCAGCTGTCCCCCTCCTCCAGCTCCACCACCTCCACCAGGAGGACCTCCTCCTCCACCAGGAGCACCACCTTTCTTCAGCATGGGGGTGCCACCCCCTTCAACAACCACCTTCAGCACCGGTGGCCCCAGTCTGAAGAAGAAGTCTATCCCTCAGCCCTCACATCCACTGAAATCCTTCAACTGGGCTAAGCTGAGTGAGGTAAGAAACTGCATTACTCAACTGACTTACTTTCTGAGTGTACCCAGTGTTGATTAATGCCATGAAATGCAAAGTGGCATAGAAGGAAGTGGCTTTATGTGGGCTGTGGTCAGTAGGAGTCATTAATTGTATTGAGGGAGTCTCCCCAGTTCTCCAGCAGTACAGCACACCCCTGTGATGAGCAAGGTGCTGGATAGATTGATCTGCATAGATCTAGGCATGCAGATGATCTGGTTAAGCAAAGCTGTCAGGAGGCTGAATACATAAGTGAGAGCTGGACATCTCCAGGACTGGTGTGCCAGAGCTGCCCTCCCTTGTGCACCAGGGAAAAGGGCAACCAGAGCCAGTGTGGGCAAAACATGGTGAGAACCATCTGGGAGAAAGGTGTCCTGATTCTCCTCACTGTTTGTTTATGGCCATTAGGGAAGCTGCTTTTCTCTGTGAATGGTTAGAACTCTGTTCATTGGTCATAAAACTCCAGGTTGGCAAAAAAAAACCCCAGAGGACTTGGACTCTTCCTGTTGCTCTCATTTTCTTCTGTCTCGGTTGTGTCCCCTTTCTCTCTCTTCCTTCTCTCTCTTTTTCCCTTCTTTTCCCTCCCCTTCTCTTTAGGTCTTAATTTTTTTAACTGATTTAGAAAGAAAAAAGTGTCTATGTTGAGTTTGGATTGCTGCCTAGAAACCCAGGTTCTCTTTTAGACTGAAACTCACCCAGGGCCCAATTCTGGCATTTGGAATGAGTGTCCAGGGACCTCTGGAATGCCACAAGAATTCTCTCTCCCCCTCTCCCCTTTTCTTTAAAATAAAGTGAAGTGAAATATTTGCTGCACCGTCTGTGCTTGTCTGTCAAGGCCACGTTGAGGGGTGTGGGAGAGAATGTAAGGACGAGGATTTATTTTCCTTTGCAGAACATGGAACTTAGTGCTCTGAAGAAAAGAAATAATAACTAATATATGTATGTATATGAATTTATATGAAAAAGAGAAAGTCACAGGTGTTTCTGTTTAGTGTACAGTAACCATAGGCTTATCCTGCCCTCTGGATAAGAGTGAAGGCAGCTGTGCTAATAAAATTGAAGACCTGGGTGGTGAGATGGCTAAAAGACACTATTTTGAGGAAGGCAGAATAGTTGGGAAAAGGGGCATAAGAGAGTGGGGCCTTCATTTTGGGGTGTCTGCCTGTGTTAGTGTTTTGAACCTGGTATGGTCTCTGCAAAATGGCAGAGGTTGTGGTGTCAATACAGGTGGCTCATGTTATTACTTGGGTTGTACTTTTTTATGGAATTATTTAATTTCACTGACTGCTGGAGGAGCTGATATGTTTTGGTCATCTTCCTCAATTATCCAAAATTTCCTGCTTCAGTATCTTTCTATTCACGTGGATATTAATGCTCTGAGCACCAAGTCATGGGTAGGTTGGATGGGCCTTGTGATGCCCTTTGCTCTGTTTGCTGCACTCTGTGGAGTTCTTCTGAACTGAGCTGTCAGAATAGCCAGACTGGAATGAGTGAGGACTCAAAACAAACACTGTCTGGGAGCTGCACATCTCATGTTTTTAGCCTGGGAAACAGAGGTTTGAAGTTGTGCACAAGTGATTTGTGGTAGGGTTTAACTTCCAATCCACGAGAATACAACTTTTCCCCATGATAACATTTTGAGGAACAATACATGAAACAAAGCAAGATGAGGGAACACAGTGTTGGAAACAGCTGTACATAAAGTTAGGGCTGCAAGTAGGTCAAATATTCAGCTCTTAGTTATCTCTGCATCCTGTTTAGACCACCTTTCTCTAAGCAACTAGTACAGAGTCTCTCTCAGGAGATTTTTCAGGTAAGTATGAGGAGAGTGCCAGGGCTGAGGCTGCTCACATAAGAGCAAACTCCTCTCTGTCCTTGCAGCCTGCCTCGAGGGAGTGAGGGAAAGCCAACAGGAGTGTGGACAGGGCCAGCTCAGAGGGATTTGTCTGCAATATACTTTCTCAGTAGTGGAATCAAGGCTGTTCTCCAGGGCATTCTTATGACACCTTTTTTTTCCAATGCTGATTTTGTCTTTGGAAGGAAAGAACTGAGCTGTTGGGTGTTAGGAGAAATATCAAATATAGTCAAGCTCTTAGCAGTTGACAATAACAGATTGTCCACAGTTCCCATGGGCACCACAAAAAAAGGCTTGCCTGGAAAGGATCTATGCTTCTAATAAGGAAACTCCAACAGCCCACTAATTTCCATTGAGAATTAAGGACTTTGTGCTAGCTTTGATGTGAGCTAATGATCAGTGGCAAAGGCATTTAGATGCCTGGATGGGCTGAGTTCTGATGAAACCCTTCCACACCACAGCTCCATTCATACAGCACTGTAGCATTGTCTGTGAATTCCATTCATACAGCACTACAGTAGTGCTGGTGCCAAGGATCTCTGTTTTTTAAGAAAAAGATATTGCAATATAACACTGTAATATCCTGGTAAGATTCCTCTCTTTGTTTCTGGGCAGCAATGCTCTCTCACACTGAGTTGTACACAACGCCAAAGGTCACTAAGGGATCAAACATTTGTGGTTAATCCAAGCAATAGATTAGTTTCAAGAACATTGGAAGTATGGATTAATAGTTACCTATTTAATAAATATAAACATACTTATTTGAAGTTCTCAGAATAAATCAAGTCAACCTTCAACTGCTCTGCTTCTTATCTAATGGCTGAAGAAGCAGCTTCCCATCAAGTGTCCTGGTAATGACTCTCATAAGTGATGTCAGTGAGGCTTTCTTTAGCCAGCCCTAAATAGACCTGACTGAAATAGTTTCATAAGAAAGGTATTTGTTCTGTATACCATATAGGAGTTTTTTTAAAAACACAAAACACACACTGTACACACATATAAAAACAAATCAAAGCCACCAAACCCCCCAAACAGCCAGTCACATAAACAGAAAATATTTATTTTGGCACTAATTAAAAAAAAAAAAAAAAAGTTCCTATAATGTTATCAATGATTCTGATTTCTGGAACTCTTTTCCTAAAAGCAGACTGAGGTTTATGACATAAAATGATGAAGGATGCTGCTAATGGAAAGTTTTCCAAAATCTCATTGTGAAGCTACTCATAATAGCTGTGGTAGGTGCCTAGACCTACAGTGAGATAAAACAGCTGTCTTCATTAAAAAACAAGCAAAAAATATAGCTTTTGATTGAAGTGGACTTTTCTCACACTGGAGAAAGGATTTAATATCAAGAGAAAAGTTTGGAAAATGTGCTTTATTTGTATCACTTTTTAGATTTATAATGGAATTTGGAATTAAAATTTTAAGTTGCTTCCACTTTTCTGGTTAATATTCTACAAATATTAACCTACTAATAAGCAGGAGTGCCTGCTCCAGTGTTCACAGAGCACTCATCGTTTCCATGGTTTCTCTGAACCTGCAGGTCAAATGAAAGTACTGTAGATTTTCACTCGTGCTGGGAGGTTACTGAAGCATGATGGACTTTGATGCCTTCCAGAATATCATTATTTATCTATCAGGGTAAATAAAATCATCCTTTAGATGTTGCAGAGGACAGCTTGATATGATTTGTAGTGCCGTGAAACACTGTCATTTTCTAATGTTAGATCTGTCAGCAAACTGGGATTCAGTGTAAAGCTGGAATGATGCAACTGCTACAGCAAGTGAATTAAATGCAACATACTAAAAACTCGGCTTGAGAGAGCAAATGCCTTGTCAATATTTGTTCTCATAATAACATGTTTTCTGACCTGGTATGTGTCACCATTTTGTTAGAGGATACTGGGAAGTAGAGTTCACTGGCTTTGCTTCTCTAAGTGGGCCAAGACTTTCCAAAGCACAGGAACCACAGTAGAAGTAGAAGACTTTTAGAATGAATAAATGAATGAATAAACAAATAAATGAAGATGGAGAGAAAAACCATTACAGACAAAATTACTGTTCTTTTTTTTTTTTAATTTCTTTTTTCTTTCTAAAGGATGAGAAAAAAAAAAAAAAAGGTGGAATAAAAAATTTATTTTTAAATCGTTATTTAGGAACCATAAATATTTCTATGGAGCTGAGGGAATAATTTATCATAACAACCACATTATGCAAGTCTGTTTCTCTTAAAATGCTCTGTCTTCTCTGGCTGATGACAAGGAACTATCAGCCAGTTAATCCGTAACTGTGTAAACTGTGTATCGAGAGTTCAGTCTAGGAAGTTATCTGGCAGTAACATTAAAATTTTCAAGGACAGAGCTTATAGTAGAAATAGAAGGGACAGGCCCATTGCAAGTGTTATGTGTAACAAAACCTCTGCCTGCCTTGATTTTTCTGTGACTGCATTAGTCCTAAAATTGGATTGCTTTGGTGAAAGTTCTGTTTGTGCATGCCATTGCAGTGGGTGCTGCTTTGGAATTTGTCTTTCTGCTACAAGTATCATACAAATCATCCTGTACAGGACCAGATTCAACCTGGCTCTTAAAATGAATCTGAAGTTGGAATCATTTTCACTGGGTTGTTTTCCTGGGAAAGTAGGGGGAGCACTACTCTCTGCAGTCCTTTTCTGAGTCCCAAAGCTTGCTGTTTTGGCACCTTTGCAGTTTGTTCAGACTAGACTGTTCTGTAGGACATTTTCGCTGTTCTTGCCATTAGTGAGGAAACCTCGCTCCCATGAGATTTTTGCAGCTGGACAGGTAGATGGACAGGACTCATGAGTGGCTGTCTTGGGTCGCATCCAGCCTCTGCCAAACACAGCATACAGCTTTTTGGCATCCTCAGGACTCTATCCCAGTGATGCTCTAAGGATTTCTGTCAAGTTATATTCTACCATTTCAGTGTTTGATTGGATAGTCTGAAACAGTGAGGCATTCAGAGAGCTGCCCTGCTGTTCAAATACATCCCTCAGGATTCATAATTCATGGTTTACAAAGCCAGCCTGGAAATTGAATGAGAGTGATCACTCTGCCTGGATGCTTCTTTCTAAGATTGGCAGCAGAGTTCAGGATAGGATCAAAAGAAAATTAATTTTGTCTCCTCTTGCTTTGGCTGAGATGAGCCTCCCAGACTTGTTTGCTGTGTTACAGTCACATGTTCTTCCTACTGTAGAAAGAAGAGCCACACTGATTGCAAGGGGTGATACAATGGTACCGGTGAGCCTGCTCAGGGATGGGTGCTGCTCCCATCTAGGATATGCTCTCACTGTGAATAGCACTGCAGACACCCCTCCTTACCCTCGGGCGCTCAAAGGAGAGGCTGCCTCTAGAGAAAGGGTGTTGGTTTTCCTCCACAGTGTCTGCCCTGCCAGGAATTTCCTCCAGAACACTTCACACTTTTATTTCCCCCTCATTTTATCCTGGTCAGGTTTTTTTAACTTGCTCCTTGAGCCTTGTGGCTTAGCACATTTCCCTCATTCCTTTTGATGACTCTGAATGGGAAGTAGAGCCTGTTCCTAATTAGTTCTGATAATGAAGTGTTAACGCACTTTGCTGTGTAGGTACAAGTCAGATACTTCAGAGCTGGAACCAGTGTGAGAGCTTCATTGCTACTGCTTGTGGTTCCTGGCTTTCTCTGCATCAGTGTTCTGCTGGCTCTTCATCTCCTGTGATTTGCTTAGGCCATTTTTTACAATTATTTCATTCCATTTCTTTTTTCTTTTAATCAGCATTTTCATTAATTTCGCAATTAATAATATACAATAAATATACACTTCATAAACTAAATGAACAGAAGAACAGTGGTGTTAGTGGTGTGAAGAGCACCCAAAGCTTGTCCCACACAACATGCACCTTAAGAGTCGGTAGGAAGGAGATGGTAGTTTAATCTTTGTGTCCTCTACCAGAAAGAATATCTGTCCTGAGAATGTCAACAGGAGACCCAAGAACTTCACTTAGTTTAGGATGACTACTGATCAGGTACTACAGGAGCCTGTTTGTTCTGGGTTTGGTGGACACCAAGTAGGAGTAGAAGCCAGTGCCTGTCTTCCTCCATGCTAATTATCTGCCAAACAGGTAGGATTCCTAGCATTCAGGATAATGCATTATCACAAGGGTTGTGAACATTTCCAGTGACCATGAATGATGCTGTTTCAGGGATCTGGGTATAGTTTGTGTCTATCTGGCTTGACAAAGACCTCATGTAGACAAGGGACTTCATGTAATAGGAAACAATTAGACTTCAAAGACTCAAAAGTTTAAAAGTAAAAATAATAATTTAAACTACTTTCACAGACAGACATAATGAAAACCACACACCCTTTAGGCTTTACAAAAGAACCTGGAAAAATTTGCAAAAGAGAAGATGTGTCTGGGTTTTGTCATGCATCAGTGTTTTCCTAAGCTTTTTCCTCCTCATGGTAACACTGGTAACAGAATGACCACAGTCGTTGCATTAGACAGATGGCCACTCTTGAAAGGAAATATGCTGTGGGATCATGGATAATGCTTGAGATGTGGTCTGCTAGTCTTGGAACATGCCTTTTCATTAGAGGCTGGCTGTCATGAAAAATACAAAATAGTATGTTTAAAAAAAAAAAAAAAAAACAAAAAAAAAAACAAAAAAAAAACAAAACAAAAAAAACCCCAAAAAAACCCAACCAACCAACCAACCAACCAAACAAACAAAAAAAAACCCCAAAAAAACCAAAAAAATCCAACCAAAACCAACAAACCAGCCAAAAAAAAACCCCAAAAAACCCCCAAAGAGTGTTTTTTCTCCTTTGACTCTTGAAACAAAGTGTGTTCTCTAAATTGACAGCAGTAGTACATAGCAATGTGACCAGTGAGTAGAAGAAATTGATCTATCCAAATGGGATTGGATGTTCTTAGCTAAACACTTTTGGTATCTTATTAAAATATCTTCTTTCCTTTTAGGAGAGGATCCATGGCACAATCTGGAATGAGATTGATGATTTAAAGGCATTCAAGGTGCTGGATCTAGAAGATTTTGAAAAGATGTTTTCTGCGTATCAGAGGCACCAGGTAGGAGTGAACTCTTCCATACCTTTTCTGTCTTGAAGTTCTGGAGGAGGAATGAATACATGACAGTGCTCTGAGCCCTTGCCCACCTGTGGTCAGGCTGCATCACTTGATGCTCTGCCACTGTTCAAAAAATCTGAAGACCAAAATAAGTTGGGGTGGACACACAGGGCAGGGCCTAAACTTCTGATATGGGCATACTTCATACTCATGGGCAGCTCTCAGAGACAGCACCTACTGACAGGTAATGCTCTAGTTAATGTCAGCAGCCACTGACTTCCAAAAGCTCCAGAGCTTTACATTTCTATTTGCATATAAGCTTTCTGTTTCTCCCATTCATCCAGAGAAAAAAGGCTCTAGTTCCCAGAATACTGAGCAAGGTGACTGTATTAGCTATCTTTGATTTTGTCTATTTTTTCTTAAACACCCAGCTGCCTGAACTGGCTAGGTGACAGAAACTGTCTGAATTACAGATTATAGAACAAACAGCATACTTTAAAAGTGGCCATTTATTAGAATGTCTTTTTCCCCTCCTCTTTTTCTTGGAAAGCAACTCACTTTCAATGTCTATCTCCACTGAATGAGATTTAGCAGCAGATGGATTGTATTTTCACTCCTTGAACTCCCCCAGCTTTCCTTTGCTTTTGGAATATTTTCAGTGTTTTGTATGCTGCAGAACTGGATCATTACTCTGAAGTTTTAGGAAAAGATGCAGACTCAACTGCCATAAACAACTTTTATAATTATTCCTTACAGTGATAATAACTACTTCATTAACTGACTCGGTACCTTAAAATTAACAATCCATCCTCTTGTCTTTGGATTTTGTATTTGCTCCCTTCTCTCTTTTATTTTTCTATCTAATCTAATAAACATGATGATCAACTTCTTATTTACTAGTTCACAGCCACATGGATAAGCTGTGAAGAATGTGATGTTAACTGTTGCATGATGAGATTTCATTTCTCATTCTGCTTCTGCAAATAGCTAGTGCTGTTTCAGTGGGTTCCTCTCTCTTTCTGTAAATCACATTCCTTGAAACAAGATCTTAGTTCACAGAGGGGAAGAAAGACACACAAAACTTCAGTGCTTTTAAGAGACTGGATTTAGACCCTGTCCAAAGAGCTTCCGTTCCAATGTTTCAGGTGCAAACATTGCAGCTTCCTCACTAGAAATGACCTTGCACAGTCTTGCTGCCTTTTGTTCCCAAAATCCACAGCCAAAGCTGTCCTGGTCTCTGTTAGAATCATAATATTTAGGGCTATGCTACCAATCACTGGAAAGCAGCCTGAGCTATTCAGCCATAAACTAACCTGACCCTTACCCCTGCCTCCGTGGGTCTCCTCATTAAACACACTTTATGACAGTGGCTCCAGAAACTACAGTAACACTTATGTAAGCTACTTGTATTTTTGTGCAGTTAGACATCTTGCTGCCCCTACAGCTTTTGTTGAGGTTTTGACATGTATTTGGGGATTTTTTTTTTCCTCCTTAAATATTTTGTTGTTTTACTTTACGTGATACTTTCTTTTTCATCCATACTTGCTCCAGTGTGAACTGGATTCCAATCAGCAAGTCCTCATCAATTCTCTCTCTCTCTCTTTTTTTTTTTTTTTTTTTTTTTTTTTTTTTTTTTTTTTTTAAGACTAGGCAACCAAAATTGCTTTTGAATTAAAAATTTATGAGATTTTTTTTTCAGCTCATACTTAGTCTTTTTTTTTTTTTTCTTTTACTTTCGGAAATATTCCACTCTGACCAAGTATGTGTTTACTCTGGGTTTGTGACATTTAAACTTCATCCAAATGTCTGTAAAGAAAAACCCTGCTCTTCTGCATCCGAAATGTTGAATGAGTAAAGACATTTCTTTCTTTGCTGTTATTAACATGATCTTCATGTTTTTTCCAGTTTCATTTACATTAAACAATTTTTTCTATTTTCCTAATTTTGTTAATGACAGAGGGTCTCTTCTCCTCTCTCAAGCCCAGTGTATCCTTTTTGGTGGCTATGAGAGAAAGCAAAATTGTCCAGTGTACAGAATGCTGGACCAATTATTCTTACACTTGTCTTTCGACCTTGCTCTAATCTTACTGTGTAATATTGACCTTTTGATTCAGTATAGCTGGTGTTTTCCTGGAGTACTGAGTATGTAATGAAATAGTTGAAGTCTGTCTTCCAGAAGTGCAGTAAGGCCTCTTTGGCAGTTACTGAATGCTTTCAAAATACTTGGCTACAAGTTGTTAAAGGGTGTAATGTGCCCTTGAAACAAGTTGTTGCTTGTTATACTTGTTAATACCCACAAACTGTGTCTGTGCATCAGGAGAGGAGAACTGACCCTCAAGTTATAACCTTGGCAGTTCTTTCAGTAAGGCTCTGGACTGGATTTGTAAAGGTATTTAAGCACTATCCTAGTTAATATTTAAAGACCTAAAAGATTTATGCTTTGGAGACCAAATTTATTATTTTCATAAAAGACCTAGGACTCTTAGTTCCATGCCATCTGCTGATTTAAAATATGGGAAGAAATGCTGAAATACCTTTGAACCATCTGGACCAGTATTACTTGCTAAACATTATATGCTCTTAGAAAACAGTGTGTGTCTAAATTCAGCTGCCTTGTTAAACTTGGTATCTTTCTCTGTGCTAATTTTTGGCATGTTTCCTTCTTTGTTATTTGCGACTGTATAGGACCTGCTAACTAACCCCTCCTCCTGTAAGCAGGTGAGTATCATTGTCTGCTTCCTGATCCTCTTGCCATGTGTGTGAAGTCCTGGACCATGCCATTGTGGGGTCACAGCTCATGCTACTCTTTGATATGCCCTTGCACGCTGCTTTCTTGATGGGGAAGGTGGTACAAATAATTATTTTAGCTGTATTATCTCTGTACTAGGAGGATTTCACTTGCTTGTATCTTACTGCTGGTTCTGTAGTCCCTTTTTTTATGATCCTGAGGAAAAGAGACAGGGAGAAAGAAGAATGTCAGTGTGAACTCTTCCTTAACCAAAATAATACTCTTGAGAGGAGAACAAAAGGGGCTCTCAGGGAGCCTTCTCTCCCACTGTTCCCATCTGTGTTCTGTCTGCTTTGGACAGTACTGAAGTCTTCAGATGCACTTACTAGCCACAGACTTTGTGATAAAGGAAATATTTATTTGCACAGAGCTGGACACTTTGGCAGAATGATTTGTGCCATCTGAGGAGCAGAAGAGTTCAAATGTACAGCTGAAATCCTCATAAAGTTCAGAAAAAGATTAAAATATCTCTATCTTAGATAGAGATACTTAATTATGCATGTGTCTTTAGACTGGCTACCTGTCAAGCAAAATTCTTGGTAACAGTTTTGGTAAGAGCAATGCTATTAGGAAAGGACTGTTTGGATATGATCATAAGTGTCTCTGGTGGTTTCAGAAGAAAGTAGTTCTCAGTGAACTCTATTTGTAAAGTCTAGTCACAGCTTTGCCACATGGAGGAGGCTAACATGGCAGCACAGCAAAACAAGTCAATATGGTAGAAGTAGTTCTCTGAAGTATTGATTATTGCCAGAAACTGGGGTGCTGCCATGGTTCAAGCCTTCAGCTAACCAAAATCAAATTTTATTTGAAGCAAGGCACCAATGTGATGAACACATTCCACACGTAGTAGTCATTTCAGCACTGAAATTTTAGCTGAGTTTTGAATTTGCAACTAAAATATCAAACCTGAAATACTCTTTGAAGCACATAACACAGTGCTATCCCAGATGAGAAGTCAGTGAAGGATGATGGCATAAAACTTAGTCATCTTGTCTGTCAGGGTGACAGTAGCTCCAACTCTTCTTGCATTCAGGGCTTAGGCTCTCTCACAAAAGATAGTCACCACTGCCCCCTTGCTCTTCTTTTTCTGTGTCTGAGAAAATATGGATAGTCCATATGAAATCTGTTTTCCTTCAGCTAAGCTTGGAATCTTGCTTTGGTAAAACCTGAGGCTTCATCTGCTTTTGCTTACACATAAATAGCTATAAATACCTCTCTCCTCAATATGAGTTGAAGAGGATATATTTTTAGATGAGTCTAGCCCTTATGACCAAGAAGTGGACCATGTCTGAATAGCTCAAGTTACTCATCTGTGTTGAACCCTGTGGGCTGGGGAAATGTCATGGAGACTATTATATGAATTCCTGGTGGATGGCTTTAAGGAAAGCTGGCTAAATACCCACCTCACATACATAGCCAAAGGCTGAAACTTTTTTTTCTTTGGGATGGTGCTGGTTGTCACTATGCAGGTGTCCTTGTCTGCAAATATTAGCTAGTGAGGAGCACTGAAGCTTTTAAACCAAGAGCACAGAGCATCGTGTAGTTTTATTCCTCTCAACAGCTGCCCATCTCCACGTTCCCCTGTCTCCCTTCCCACAAACTGAGAAAACTTAGGAAATCTCTAAATGCAAGGTTATACTGGGAGCACTCCTCTTGTTGGTATTGTTAGTTACTCTCTCAAAAATAATATACATACCCAATGCCAATTTTGCCTTTTTTGGAAACACTATTGTAACTGTTGTAACAAATATTACTGTTGAGTAACGTTGCAATTTTCTTTATAGCAAGCCAGATTCTTTAGGCACATCTATAAGAATTTACTGAGTGCAAGTCTTCAGATAGTGCATTGCACCTGCTTAAAAATGCCACCTTCTATTGGTGGTGGCTCACTGCAGCACTTTTGGATGTGGCTGCATGAGCCCTTTGTATATACAGGTGCCACACAGATTTGTGGTAGCTAACTGTAACGACAATTGAAATGACAACTAGCAGTATGAACCTATGATTTACACTGAACTTGCAAATGCTTGGGTGTCAAAATCTCTTTAGAGATTAGGAATGCTGTTGTAAGTAAGCCTTGAGATGCAAAACCTTGAGTCCTGAGAGTGAATTCTGGGAAGCACTCATTCTGTGTGCTTGCCATGATCTGGCAGGTTTCCCTGAGTTTCTGCTATTGACCACTCCCAGGGACAGGGTGCTGGGGTAGCAGCATCTGACTCAGCATGCTTGCTGTTATATGCTAAAAAAGCAGTTATGTTGCTTCTTTGATGGGTGAAGTCAAAGCTATATTATACTGGTAAATCTCAAAATCTCAAGATCTGACAATATGGATGTCATGAAAAGGCATTTTTAAAATGATTCCTGTAAACAGTTAGCTGCGAAAATAAAAACTGGATGGTCAGACTGAGTTTGCAAATATTTTATCTCTGTGTGCTATGACAGAAGTTCTGGACTGGATTTTCAAGTTTTTTTCAGGTGATGAGTATGGCAATGGATATACAGACAACTTTGGAAAAGGGTGATTTCTGTATGATTAAATATACTGGACTAGGTTTTAAAAGAGAATGTTTTTTAAATGTAGATTTTTACCATTTAGTAAGATTTATTTAGTAAGATAAATGCCATCATTCCCTACTGTTTGCATCTGTCATATAATACGGATTGGTCAGGTACAATGGCAGCCATAAGACATAACAGAAGGTGTTTTACTGCTTGTGCTGCAGCCTTTCAAGAATGCTGTGTAACCCCTGGAGGAGGCATCTGCTGAAGGATATGCTGTGACACCAGTGGGCTTCATCATAATGTGCCTGATTCTCTTATCATGCCCATTTTTCACATTAACATAGCATAATTGTTGGTGGTGTGAGTCCAATAGGTCAGAATCAGATCCAGTATTTGGGATCAAAGATAAGCTTATAGATGTTAATGAATTATTTCTGTTTGTCTAGTAACACAAGATCTACCCCCATGCTTTCTGCCTTTGTCTCCTTTTCTTATTGTGTGGGTGGATTTTTCTAGGTTGGGATGGGTTTGTTCATTACACTGAACTAAGTCTATCAGTCTTGAGTGAGAAACATAATACTGATTGTTTTCCCTCCCTTTTGAAATACATGCAGAAAGAGATGGGCTCAACAGAAGACCTTTACCTCTCCACACGAAAGGTGAAAGAGCTCTCTGTGATTGATGGCCGGAGGGCCCAGAATTGTGTCATTCTCCTTTCCAAGTAAGTGTGCTAAGCCTTAGCTCACAGGTAGGCCATGATCAATGCAGAAGCAAGAGGGGATGAAATTAAACAAATGGATGTGTTTCTTTTCCCAACTACTGCTGTTTAGTACCTGCAGAGCCTCAGATAAACCTCTCTTATGGTATCATAGAAGCATGTTTCTCCTACGTGTTATCTAACTTAATAGAAATATCTACACACGCATTTTGTGTGTCAAACAGGTGGGCATCAGCTTCTATCTGAAAACTCATCACCAGAAAGTGATCACTACTCGTTAGTAGATGAAAACAGCTCTTTGGCAGTGCTTGCACTTCACTCTAAGTAATGTGTCTCCCATGTTCTGTTTCTGTCATTTGTCTCTGTTCTGTGTGTTTCATTCCAAATATTGCTCTGACTATCTCTCTGGAATACAGCAGAGCTGAGTGTGGTGTTCGTTTTTGACTTGTGGTGAGAACAGTGGTAAACACAGGCATTCATATTCAAGACTTTGAGATGAGCTCAGCTGGTTAGAGCATGGTGCTAATAACATCGAGGTTGTGGTTTAAATCCCTGTATGGGCCATTTACTAAAGAGTTTGGCTCCATGATCCTTGTGGGTCTCTTCCAAATCAGAATATTCTGTGAAGAATTAAGTCTTCTATTTGTAAATTAGGTTTTCAAAGCCAAAAGTTGCCTTTGAGTATTCCTGCAATGACTAATTAATTCAAATGCAGTGACGTCAGGGCCCTCTATATTATTTCATGTCTTTCTACCAACATGAGTGCTGGGTTTGAGGTCTGTCAGTTGAGTCTGTCAGCTGAGTGCAGACACTGATCAAACTGAGAAAGTTGCCTTTCTTACCAGAGGAGGGACAGCAAGGCTGGAGACAAAACCTGGTAAAGCTGTGGCAGTAGTGAGCAGCAAAACTGTTTCATTAAGCAGTAGAAAATATGGGTGCATATGGATGTGCTGCTTGTCTGCTTGAGCAAGCTAACAGTTAAAGCAAGGTTGCAGCCAGACTCCAGGACTGGAGCGAGTTCTTTCCCTTGCTTAGTGAAGCCATGGAGGCTCTCATTGAGCTACTTATGTGGCATTAGCCTGCATGTCAGCAGGACCCCCACCATCCAAACCTTCACTGAGGAAATGCTTACGTTTCTTTCTCTGCAGCAGTTGCCAACACATGTCTTTGCTGGTGTTGGCAGCTGGCTGAGGCTGGGGCAGAGGGGTAGGGAGGCATAAGGGCAACCGGATTTTCATGCTGTTTGATGGACCTACTGAATTGTACCGGGGTTCAGATTAACTCTGTAAGCAGGTGGAACATTTCCTAGAAGTGGTAACATCATGTATTCAGTTGGCTGAGCTGAGGAGGATCCAGGAAGGTGGTCCATGACTTGGTATGGCACTAGATATTTATTTGTAAAAGTCCTCCGTCTCCAAAACAAAAGCAATGTGGACAGCAGCAATGCATGTTTTTCAACAGTCACCTCCTCTGCTGTGCAAGTCTGGGCAGTCTTATCTGAGAAGGATCCTCTCCATACAGAAAGAGAAAATGGGCAGTTTCTGTGTTTTGTCTTTCTTTTTGCTGCCTCCAGCAGCAAGGTCATTGAAGCACAAACCTTGCACTTCAAGATACATGGCATGTGTTCACTCCAAGTGTGCCATGAAGTTAGTGCACCTTGAACTGCTAGTCTGGACTCCAAACCAGAGGTGGAAAGCTGTGCTTTGTGACTGTCAGCTTCTTCACTTGGAAATATGATGCTTTTATTGTTAGCAGATCTAACATGGAGGATAGAGATTTGGAGCCTGCAAGTTTGTGCTGTGCTCTGTTAACTTTTCTGCTGTGATATTGGAAACACCACCTGCCAGGGCTATCCCACTGGCTTAGATAATTTAATGTTTGTAAGAGATAGCTTTACACTCAGAATATCAGAAATATTGTACGGGTTGGCCCAGGATTGGTATTCCTCCCCAAACTTTCTGTTTAAATGCAACCAGAAAAGCAAAAATCTTTGGGAACTAGAGTAGCACCTTTACATTCTTGCCTCTGTTTTTGGAGTTTGTCATTATGTGGTTCTAGTATTATAGATAGGAATTGGGAGGAATGGCTGCAGACAGTGGTTGAAAGGGCTTTATAATGCCTTTGCAGGTTTTTTCATTACCCCACATCTTCCTCCTTGAGGTTAGACCCTGAAGGAGAGGCACTCCCAGCCAAGCCATCCCTGTTTGCTGCCATGCACTTGCTGCTCCTGCAGCACACCTCACACATGTGCACGGGGGTGTGCACACACGTGCAGTGAGAGGGGATTTAAAACTGGTGACAAACAAAAGGAGCTTGTGCAACCCAGAGCTGCAGCCCCAGATTTCAGGTTGCCACAGTATCTGCCAACAGCTGTTTCCAATTGACTCTCACTGTGCATATATCCCTGTAGTTTATTCCCCCTTTGTTTACACTAAACCGTCGTGTCCTTTAAAGTAGAAGAGCTGCATGGGTTGGGTTTTCTTTCCCTCCCCTACTCAAATGTTTTTGTTTTACTAACACTGTGTTAGAAGGGGTCAGGCAGAGCTCATATTTCATATGGTCCAACAAGCCAAAACCTAGCAAGAGTGAGAAATAGATGTCTCTTGCTTTCTTTTGCAGAGAGACTGCCACATGGTAGGCTGAAGAGAGATGAAAATTGAACTGCTAGTTGATTTTTGCTGACATCTAACAAATTCATAAACCTTCCTTCCCGATCTCATCTCTATTTCTGTAAAAAGATACCTCTTTCTACTACTCAATAGTAGCATCTTTCAGTTTTCCTGCAGAGAAAGGGTTAAACTGTCCTTGTTTAATAGAGTCTGATGGATCTAAAATGAAGCTCTGTTACATAGGCCATCTTCAAAAGCTTAAAAAAGCATAAGATGAGTTTATCTCACAGTACTTCCAGTAGGCCATAGTTCAGCCAGGACATGGGACCATCTGTTTGTGGTGAGTTCAGGCACCCACCAGCTTCAAATTTAGCTTTCTTAACAGTGTTTTAAACATACTGTTACTTTTGTCACACTGGAAATCTGCTATCTCTCATGAATTTCCTGATGTCTTCATTTTCTACCAAGCTGGAGTTTTGTTGTCAGACTTGTGTGGTCTGGAAGAGTCATCCCAGATCCCCATGTTTCCCTGCTTTCACCTGGCAGCTGGAAATGTCTCTGACCTCTCTCACCACTGTGGCTTCTCCCTGCCTCTGTTACTTAAGTAATGGATAATATTTTCACTGCTCTGTTTTTGTAGTGCCATTTCTTTAAATATTGTTGCACAATATGCCCGAGATATGTATTGTTTACTGTCTTGCTCTGTGAAGTGCTCTGGAGAGATTCAGTTTTCTGAGACATCTTGCTTGGAAGAAGACTTACAGAACTTCTTTGTGCACATTATTTTGCAGGAATTCCAGCAAAATAATTATATCAGTGTCCTTCTGAATAATGTGATGTGTTTGTTATTCCTGTGGCTCAGTGAGTCAGTATTAACCCTCTCAAGAGGCTGGAAACAGTAGGAGTGCTAGCAAAGTGACATAAAACCAATAGTAGCTGAAGGCAGAATCTGACTACAGAATAATAGTTTTAAATGTGAATGTGACAGTAGACAGGTACTAGCAGGCAGGTTTAGCAAGTGTTTGTGGCTTTGTCAATTCAAACATCAATAAGGGAGAAGAATAAAGGCTTGGACAGAATTTCCAATGAGAATACCAAAGAGATAAAGTATTTTTCTCACATCACTGTCACTGTAACTCCTTAGTGCTTTTAAACTCTTTCAGTTGAGACATTAAGGGGATGAGCTATTCAGCCAACATCAGTCTCCATATACAGGCTTTGCACTGTCCCAGTCCCTGTGTGCCTTTCTGCCATGTGACAATTCAGTGCTCACCCTTGTTCTGAGGTAAATTTGAAGCAGTATGATATTCTGGGATATAAATCATATCTTGCTACAGAAACAGCTGATTGGATTCAGCATTCTTGTTTCTCAGTGTGCTTGAAAAACACTAGGCAATAACCAGTTCCTGCTGGGTTCCTGGAGAGATTTTTTGGGTTTAAGTAAAGATGCAAAATAAATTGCTTTACCTGCTATGCTGGTATGATACTACAAGGCAAACTGAACAAGTTAATCAGTGCCATCCTGTCTAAGATCACAACTAGGAACCTGAAGGTAGGGGTGTGATAAAAGATGAACCACTACTTACTTCATCAATATCTCATGGTAATTTGGGGATTCCCATATTTGGTCCTGCTTTGCTCTTCTTGGCTCAGAAAGATCCTTCTTGGATCTTCATCCCCAGATCCTTCTTGGAAGGTAATTTGAGGGTATTTGAATGCAAAGTTGCTTGGTTACTCATGAGCTTTTGCTGAAGGAGAACAAGAAAAGAAAAGCCTGTTTCTCTCTGTACTTGCCAGAATACTTTCACAGTGATGTTCTGAAAAGGCACTGGAGGTTTTTTTTTTCCCCGACGTGTTGATATAATGGTGTAAGATGTACTGGGTAAAATGTCCCAGCTGTTGTCCCAGAAAAGTTAAAGCACTGTTGTCTTCACTAATGAGATGAGTGGGCAACTGACATAAGCGGATGTGGAAAGAGTGGCTGCATCTTTCTGTCTTCTGGCTGAATGTGCAGTTAGACCAGCCTGGCTTCTGAATGCTGCTTCTGAGAGGAAGCCTTTATTGGGACAGTGACAATCAGAATGCTCAAAATATAGATATTGAAAAACCTGCAGCTTGGGAGCTGGACAGCCTCAGGAGAGCTCAGCTTTGTGTCTCAGTCACAAAGTTTGGGAATGGATTAACTAGTAGCCTGTGTGAAATGACTTGTGGAGATGGAGAAATCTGCAGCCAGTAAAAGCTAAGATTTGGGAGAGCTATACAAGCTGGCCTTAGGACATAGCTAAGTATCAGTGCCTGCCACTGTCACAGGTACTACTATTGGCATCTCTTGGGAGCACCGTAGTTCAGTATGAGGTATAACATGTCCTTGATACATGATAATCAGTCCTCTTCTCCAGGCAAAGGGAACAGTGGGTCTGTGATCTCTGGGAGCTTAACACAGCTGCAACAAAACTCCATTTCTCTGTTAGTGGGAAAGTATGCTTCCTTCTTAAAAGCTAAGATCCAAGGAACAAGCCCATGAAGTAACTCACTTTTTTCCTTGGAGAGGGAGATGGTTAATGAGTGACAAGCATTTTGCTTTAATTCATGGGAGGGAGAAATGGAGGGGGGAGGTTACTGTGAGTTAAATGAATGGGTATATTTAAGGAGAAAAAATGAGCAAGCAATGGATGTCTGTAAAGGAAGTTGATGTAAAATTGCAGCATGTCTCCCAGGCATGTTCCGAGTCAGGCTGCCGGCGTTCTCCATAAGGACGAAACAATAAACCACTTGATGTCTGCAAGTGAAGCTGGTGTTAAATCAGTCGAGGTGTCCTGGGGAGATTAGTGATGAATTACTCTGCAGAGTCAATAGAGATTATTTATGACACCAGAGGGGATAGAGGGAGGCAGGCTAAGTACCATATCAGAAGTTATTTGGTACTTGTTGAGCTTTAACATTGCTTGGAGATGACTCAAGCGGTTGGACTTCCATATACTGCCACCAGATGTACGGGTGAGGGAAGGAGGAGGTAGTATTCTCAGTAAAGATCCTTTTCCTTCCTCATCTGACCAGTGTCAGGCTCCTGTTGAACAAAAACAGGCAGTATCTGTTCTATGAATGAATGTGCTGCAGCTGAGGAAAGGGGCACTGTATTTTCTTCTGGTCACATTTACTTCCTGTTTGTGATCCCAGGCTACATGATTTTGAGGGGGTGTAAGGCAGAGGGAATACAGCTTGAATTGTATGCTCTTCCAAACTGAGTTACCTCCAGCAGCTGGAGGAAGAGTGCCTGGAACTGCAAAGCTTGTTACAAAGTCATTGCAGCTTTCCAGTAGATACCAAAATGTAATTTCTGTAGTGTGAATTTTTGGGCCATAATTCCACTTTAATTTTGCTGTCTCTCTCATATGAATTTTAGGCTCTGAGGGATGCCTCTTTTCAATTTTAAATGGAAAGACTTTACGCATCTGCTTTAGGTTCTTCTTTAATCAGTTCACCTGTTTCTGTTTAAAAGCAGCACATCTGTTTCACATTACTGCTGGCCATCTTTAAGATCTGCTGCATGGCTGGGCATGAGTTTTGAAAATACAAGAATCACTAGATTAACAATTCTTTGGCCAGTTATTCAGACCGTTCTTAAGTGGGACGATCTGTGTTTTGTGTCACTGCTGCTTTTGAAAGGCATCCTGTCCCAGAAGAAGAACAAGCCCATTTTGGAAGAGTAAGATTGTTCTGCTGTAAATCCTTCTGTACTAGTAATTAGATTGGTAATAATCTGGGATGCACACCTGCAGGCACCATGACCCTGTTGCAGTCCTGTAAGTGACCAAGTTAAGCTGCCTCTCAGCAGGGGACTGGCAAGCTTTCTGCTTTTCTCTACTGTGGGCTCAACCATTCAAACCAGATGTTTTTCTGCTGATGGCTGGCGGGGCACAGAATCATCCAAGAAATCAAAGTGTTTGTATAACTCCGTCCTTGGGGCTCTCAATTATTTTTGAATAGAAGATGTTTTCAAGTGTTTAGTGTTGATGAATGGCAGCAAACAGAGGAGCTTGGAATCCTTGGGCTTCTATACAGAACAGCAAGATAAGTGTTAATCTATGCAACACTGCTGTGTTGATGTACCTCAAACCTGTTTATTTGGTCTTGTTTACTGCATCCCCAAACACATGCAGAGGTACTTCCACTGTGTAATGGGTGGTCAGTGAGTAATTGCTCCAGTTATTTGCATGGAAAACACAGGAAATGCACCCTCATTCTTTTTAAACTCTGTGAAAGCATCAACAAAACCCCTCCACCCTCATGTTAATGGGTTACTTTATTTCATTCCCTCTCACAGATTGTGTGCCTGTGTTACAAGTCTAATCTGCAGACTGCAGATTCTGGAAAATGCAAAGGTGCTCTCTAGATGAAAAATAAATAACAAAATATAGCATTTTAAAAACTTCAGGCACTGAATTGTTTGGGAATGTGTGTATGTGTATCCTAGGGACCAGGCCCACAGCCACCAGTTTCAGCCCTTCTCTGGTCACAGTGTTTGATCAGTTCAGGGTCACATAGCCATGGACTTTACAATTCACTATTTAAGCCAAAAGTAATCCTTCTCTTTTCTGATTGAGGCTGTAGAGCTTTATGCAGAACCTCATGGACTGAAGTTTGGTTTTTTGGTCCAGAGTCAAACCAATAACCTAAACTAAAAAGTTTCCAACCTTTTAATTGTAAAATTATTAATTCTTATATCTCATCTGAGCATGCCCCAATTATTAAGCTTTTCTGGAAATTCAGTACTTTATCTTGCTTAGACAGTATCAGTTTTCCCTCCTTGTGGAAAGATGACATGATGACCACCAACTTGAAACCAATAAGAGCAATTAGTACAGAGATTTGATACTTAAAAGATTTCAAATGTCTGTTGATTCATATTTTAGTTTCCAGCTGTTAGTTATATTGGGCAATATTAAAATATTTTAAGTTTCTTAGATTTAGTAATATTTCCTGTTTGTAAAAATAAAGCTTTTTCTTTTGCTTTTACCTAGTTCCAAAAATATGATTCTATCCAAATGCCAATGGCAATGTGAAATTTCAACATGGAACTTCTTAGCACTGGACTAAAATATTTTGCCTTATGCATCAGCCTGTCTCTTATTTTTATTTACATTTTCTCTTTCTACTGTTAATTAATTATATTGGTAGGAGAAGGTTCATACGGACTGTAGATTTCACTCTTCAAATATTTCTTTTTACATTCTGTGGTTTCAGTCCCAAAATTGAGATTTTCTTGTGGATAGCTTTTCCTCTATGGTTCACTTCAATGTTCCCTACTCTCCTGAAATGACTGTATCATGAGTTGGGCTTGGTGGATTTCTTTGTTGACATCTGCTCTGAGAACCACCAAGTTCATTTCGGGTATCCATCAAGCAACATCTTGATAACCACAAGTTTTGACTCTTCCTAATCTGCTCTGGATTTTGAGTGAAGACCTTGAGATTTCTTTATTGGTTCTGTGTTCAGTTGTAGCTGATGACTCCTCATTGTACATAGATTGACAGGTGTAGATAGTAAAGAGAGTGTAATCTTAGTAGCTTAGATAATGTTAAAAAGCTCTTGTTTTCAGAGCTTGTTTCACATTGGATGTGAAACATGGATATGCAGATGCTGTCTGTTCCTTTGTCATCTGTTACTGCTGACAGAGTGAATTTACCTAGCACAAGCAGTTTTCTTGCAAGAAAACCCTTCCTCAGTAAGGGAGTTTTCAGTCCCATTATTTTTTACTCTGGGAGGTGCTTTGATATTCACAAGTCAGGGAGTTACATGAGCTCACTGTCAGAAGTCACATGGGCATGAAAGGTTTTACTATAGCAAAATAACTTAATGAGAGAGCTATCTGGTACAGAGTAACTTGGAAGCACTTTTGATCTTTGAGGACTTGATTGTTATTAATCACCATCTGGTTTTTGATAGGTGTTTGATTAGCTGAAGGGGATAAAAATATATTGTCCATAAAACCCCTGTCTTTAAAACTGATTTGTTCTTCATACTGAATATTCTACAGCTTCACAGTAGAACTTGCTCTGGTTGTTTCATGCCTGTTTCATGCAGTGTTTCAGGCTTCCTACTTTCTGAATTGCCAGTCACTTAAACTTTGCACTAATGGTACAATGTTGATACTTTTGAAAGGTTGAAGCTGTCTAATGAGGAAATCAGACAAGCAATCTTGAAGATGGATGAACAAGAAGACCTAGCGAAGGATATGCTTGAGCAGGTGAGAAAGATTAAAGTCAGATATAACTTATTTTTAGGTCCTTCACTGCCTTTTCTCAAGTGGATGTATGTACTGGCATTGCTGGCTTTTCTGCAGATCAGAACTTGGCCCTGTCATGTCAGTGGAGCTGCACCTGAGAGCATGACAAAGTATTTTTCACAATGTTGTTTGGTATACCTCTGTCATATAACTGTTTCTAATCTTTGTGCAAAATTTGCATGATTACAGGTGGTATGAGGTTTCTTATTATGTCCTCTCTCTTCCATCATTTTTTCCCATCTCTACTTTTTTCCTGCTATTATCCTGTTTTTTTCCTTTTCTCTTTTCTTTTTCTGCATCTCCCTTCTTTACCCACCTTTTCTATCAGGAAGTGCCAAGAGCCAGGCCATGTAGGTCAATGCTTAGAGCCAGGACTAGAAAGGATCTCACAGGAACATTGAAAGGGGACCAGGGACTTCCAGCCCCAGCACCTTGTTGACTGTATAACTTGTGAGGAAAAAACCCCTGCAATTACACCACCATTGCCCAATTTCCATTTATAAAAGGTGACAGATGATGCTTTGACCAAAGAGACATGTGATAAAGTTCCTTAGGAGTGTGCAAAACACTATAATTATGAACTGTCTAGTAAATGTGATTCCTTCTTTCTGTGCAGTTACAGTGTTTAATCATGCACAAAAAGCTTTTGCATTTTGGAAATTTATAGCCTACTTCTCATGTTATCAGAATGACCACAGCTGCTCTAGAAGTCACTGCTAGCTTCTGATGCTCCACACCTTTGAATATCACATATTTGCAGAGTGCAATAAAATATTAACAAGTGGTGAAAGACAGAAAACTTGATATGTTTTGTGAGTGGTTTCTGTGGCTGTGTGCAGGACAGTATTTATAACCATACTAAAGCACAACTACCACCAGATATGTCAAAAATCTCTCAAAGTATGAGTTTTTAAGGTCAGCATGTGAATAGCAGCCAGTGTCAGACACATATCCAAGTGCTTGGTTATTGTTTATTGTTTCAGCAGTGTAGGGCATACCCAAGAGAGATAGATGAGGCTTTGTGTGTGCTCTACGATAGGCACGATGGGTACTTCACTCTGTTTGGGACACATCCTGCTCTTGTTTGCACCAATCTAAACTCCAAGTAGTGCTGTGGGAATCAAGTTCTCTCTGTACTTCCCCTTGGGTAAGTTGCAGTAGCACTTGGCCTTTAGGATTTTGAAATGGGAAATTCCCCATAGAATTAAAAATTAATCTTAATGGGGTCAGTGAAGGATAAAGAGAGAACAGAAAGCAAAGGTTTAGAAGAGGTCAGTTTTGTAGACACAGCTGTACTTTTTTGAAGTTATGGTCACACGGCTGAGTCAATGTAATGCTCCCCAGTGGTAGCAGAGAAATCTGAGGGCTCTCTCTCCACCAGGGTTTGTTTGTGCCCCTCTGCCCCCTCTCATTTTCCTTGGATCTCATATCTCAGTGTTTGATTTGTGTCTCTCACTCCAGCTACTGAAGTTTGTTCCTGAAAAGAGCGATACTGACCTGTTGGAGGAGCACAAACACGAAATTGAGCGGATGGCCCGGGCAGATCGTTTCCTCTTTGAAATGAGCAGGTCTGTTTGATACATTATGGGAGAGTGCATGCAGGACTTCTTGGAAGCAGCTGTAATTGTTATTGAAAATGGATCATCTGGCACTGGGTGGGAATGTGCAAGATTGTGGGCCAGCATTCTACCCTGTGTTTGCCAGAAGCCTGTGAATGTTACAAATATTTCCGTTCATGACACAAACTTTATTGACAAGAAGCACTTCTCTGTGCTTCTGAAGCATAAGGGCCTGTGCCCTGATGACAAACAGAAATCTGCCTCCTCTGCCTAAATTTCTTCACAAAAAGGAATGCAGATGCAAGTATCAGATGCAGTGTAGCCAGGGGTCAGGATTTCATATAGATCCCTTTTTCTGTTAAGCTATCTCATCTGCTCATCCTCTGACCATATTTCTTGTTCAGCTTTGCTACACCCCTGATAAGGATTAACATTTTGTTCTGATAATTGAGGTGTAGCTGGCATCTCTCATGACTGTTATATTCTGAATGTAAGGGGAATTCTTCCAGCTAGTTTTCAGTTGAGAGCAAAATGTGACTTGAGGTTCCACCATTTCATAAGAAAGTTGATTATGTAGTGTTTCATGTTTGAACTATGTCCATAATCCTATGCCTTGGCTTCATGGGACTGAACATCCAACCATTAGATTATGGGGGGAGCATACTGGCCCTGGCCTTCAAGAGTTCCAGTTCAGTGTTGGCTTTCCTCTGCCCTTCATGCAGGATTGACCACTATCAGCAGCGGCTTCAAGCATTATTCTTTAAGAAGAAGTTTCCAGAGAGGCTGGCAGAAGCAAAACCAAAAGTGGAAGGTATGATTAGTAAAGCTTTTGCTAAGAGTTGGGCAGAGGGGCAGGGAAGGTTAAGAGAGGCTTGTCTTCAAAGGAGATATTTTACATGCACGATATGTTTGTAGTGCCAGTGAGCCCAAGGCATGACATATCCTAAGAAATTAGTTCTGTCTGACACACTTCTTTCACCCATTGACTTAATAAAGTCAGTTTCATGATTGTTACACTATAAATATGACCTGACAAATATGACAGAATGCTGTCAGGCTGTGCTGAGCTGCCAAAAGCTTTCATGGCCTTTCTCTGCAGGTCAGCCTTCCCTTCTCACCTCAAGTCCTTGTACCTTTTCTCTTCAAAGGAAACTTGAAGAGTTCAGGACATTGATACTCTGGGAATGTATAACCTAGAGAAGCAGGGGAGGTGTACGTCTTCTGTACCACATCCATGGTTATTGCAGAGAAATGAGTGTACTCTGCATTTTCAGAAGAGCTCAAGCCTTGCCTCTGTTCTCACTGACTGCTTTTAGTGTGTGAAGTAATAGGAGAACAGCCTTGGTCCTATATTCAGAGGAGCTTCCTACAAGTTCAATGTAGTACATTTTCCTTCCAGTTGTCCTCATTCTGAGGGTGTGTGGGTGCAGGAAGGACAGTACACAGACAGTGTTACAGCATTTATTGTGCAAATGGTATTCAGGGTATTTCAAATAACTGGCCCAAGCATGTTAAAAACAACCACTGTGCAATAACTTGTTTTTCTTTTTTCTCTCTCTTCAAGCCATTCTTCTGGCATCCAAAGAACTCATCCGAAGCAAGCGTTTGAGGCAACTCTTGGAGGTAGTTCTTGCCTTTGGGAATTACATGAACAAGGGACAGAGGGGAAGTGCATATGGCTTCAAAGTCTCCAGCCTGAACAAAATTGCAGACACCAAATCCAGCATAGACAGGTAGGGTAAAAGGCCACAAATATGTTGGTTATTGTGCTGCTGCATCCCTCTTAGCATAGTAGTGAAAATGGGTTTTTGTTTGGTTATTGCTAAGGTACTATTGAAAATAATATCTTATTTGGCATTTGAATAGTGCTTTCCACTCTAAAAGATTCTGCAGCAATTAAGACCAGCTATTAACACAACAACTGAATTCTGCTGTTTCTCTGGATAATGCACATCTGATGTTGGATTGCATAGATGACAGAATGTATTTCACAAGAATGGAATAAGTTTGGAGAAGGAGGATTTCTATGGAATTTGTTCTTTCTAACAAAGTTTTATGGCCATGGTTTTGCGAGAAAAGAAAACACACACAAAAAAAAAATCTGAGCACGATTTTATGTCTCCTGTGAAACATGGCATATGTTTCTGATGCAGGACTGTCACAAATTTTTCTCTGCATACACCACTAATGAAACCACAAGGCATAAGTCAGAGAGACTGATCCTGGTTGTATCTAGGGCAGATAAGGAAAACAGCTGGTTTGGGAATGTGGAGCTTACTGTTCATTGACATGGACTGCAGGTCTATATAGTCACGCAGTGTTTTGCCCCATATCCCCATACTGGTTCTGGAAATTAATCCAGTTGAGACTGGACAGAGAATATGATTTTAGACTCCAGCAGCACTAAAGTTTTCCTTGGAGATCTCTTACGCAGGTTCTTACTAACTTGCACCTTCCTTGAATTTGAAGATCTTCTGAGACCATAGTTGTGGTTAAATTACTTAAGCCTGTGACAGAATGAATGACAGCTGTAAAATATCATAAGAAATTAATCCCTACATAATAGAGTTTGAACTAACAGAATACTGTTCTGACTACCAAAATGTCCTTTTCAGGCTAACACTTGTGTAGCTAATGTTGAACTCTTTTTTGCCTTAATGAAGCTTGGCTTGATTTTTCCATGTATTAAATGTCCTGTTAAGATCCTGTTCTCTCACGAGTTCCCAGCTCCCATGCTCCAGTCTGTGTGAAGCAGTGGCCATCTGCTCTCTTCCCTACTTCACCCACCCAAAGTAGCTGTTATGGCTGCCTGTTCTCTTTACATGCAGAATTCCTTGTTTACAAATTTCCTTAAACCTTCTCCTGCATCCCTCATACATCTCAATTCTATCTGTTCCTGCTTGGGCTACCATTGGTTTTATGTTAGTGAGCCTGACCACTACACATAAGCTCAGCTGTTTCATTACTGCAGTAGTTTTCTTTGCAGATTTTCCAATCTTCAGGACATTTTTTCTCTTCTTAGTCAACTCTTAGGTTATTTTCCCCACATCGCCTCTGAGGACAGCTTGCTTCTCCCTTGAATGTTAATGGCCCTTTAGTATTATTAGTTGTTTATTCTCTGAAGTATCTGATGACAAATATTATACTGTGTTATGCAATTTTCTTTTCTATTACACCATCTACACAGAAGGATGGAAGCATGCTGGTATTTCCAGAATAGGATTCAGTATATTCAATATATTGCTTGAGGTTTTAGGAAGGATGGTTCATAAAGGACTAATCCATTTCAATCCTTTGTAATTTTCTTTCAGTAGCACAGCTGTTAACTGCTGATACGTTGCTTATTTTTGTCCAAACAAGTACATTTCCTACCCAAATATTTTTCACTGATTTGCCACAATCCTTTCACCATCCTTTCCTTCTCATGACCATCTTCCTTCTCATTTCTACCTTCTGTTTTTGTTTTGTTTTCTTTAGGAACATTACACTCTTGCACTACTTAATTATGATCTTTGAAAAGAATTACCCAGATATCCTAGATATCCAATCTGAGTTGCAGCATCTTCCAGAAGCAGCAAAAGTCAAGTAAGTCCAGTGCTATTATTTCTCAGAGCTGGAGTTCCCAGCAATTTTTCTTAACTTTGTTATCATAATTGTTTTTCATTTCTGTCTTCTAAACCCATAGCCAGCCTTACATTTCTAATGCCTTTGTTGTACATAACTGAATTGATAGCTTTACCCAGATGTGCCTGAATTTACTTTATTTCTGAATCAGACATTCTAACTAGGCTGGCTGTTGTTTGTAATTCACTCACCATATTCTATGGTTGTTCATCTAAGTGTGCTATTTTTTCTGGGTAATTGCAGGTTTGTTTCTAAGATAGGGTCAATTAGGCACAGAGGCTACAGTGAATCTTTTTCAGGAAGATTGTTCAAACTTTTGCACAAATCAGTCTTGCACAGAAATATGGAAAGCATCATGCTTTCTGCAAAAATGTCAGTGGTCCATTTCTGGAAGTTTGTGAAAAATTAATACAGAAGCCATCCCCCAAAACACTAACTTTTTTTTTCTCTTTCCAAAGCACTGCCCAAAAAATGCTATGCATATTATTTATCCAGACATGATTCTTTTTGTAAGGAACTAGTGAAGTGAAAAATGAATGTAGTTTCACACTTTAAAGGCATTTATTTGAGCTTCAGTGGTGTTTTTGAGATGTAAGATACTCCCCAAATATTTGGGGGAGATTAGAGGGGATGCCTGCTGACTCACAAACAGGTACTCACTAGTTATCTGGAAATTAAATCTTATTTTTCTCACAAGTCTTAGGAAAAAAAAATCATGATTATATATGATGAGCAGAAATTCAGTGTAACATTTGTGTCTAGGGAAGCATGTATGAACATTAACAGTACTGAGTACTGTGCTCAGTTACAGTGTAAGCTGGCCCAGACTACCATATGGTGGAAGTGCAGATGGAAAAAACAATGTTTGGACTGTGAGGAAGAAAAAAAAAATCACATGTAAATGTACTGTTAATGGGATTTAGTGGTGTAAGAATCATATGTAGAGATAATCTGAGACTCCAGTGATGTGTGTGCTAAAGCTGTGCTCCGTGCTCATGTCAGCTGATCACTGCAAGCTGGCTGTGTGTGTCCACTCCTGGTTGAAGGGTCAGGCTCAGCTTGCAGGGCAGATGTTCTGAGGGCAGCCCCCCCCTTTCCTTCCCAGGAAAATCCTAGTCTTCCATGTGACCACAGGCAAGCAGGGTCTGCCTCATCTTACATCTCACACAAAAAGCAGCACAGAGCAGCCAGAGATCCCCTCCTTTTGAGTCATGTGGCGTGGCTGGTGCCAGACGGATACCAGACGTGATGGGCCAGTGGTCTGTGCTGCTGCACAGCTCCTGCACCCCTGTGTAACACTGCTCCTTTTGTTTTATCTGCTCGGCATCTGTCTCCTGTGCAGCCTGGTAGAGCTGGAGAAGGAAGTCAACAACATAAAGACTGGATTGAAAGCTGTTGAAACTGTAAGTATCTGAAGGTTTCCAAAGTGCCACACTTACAATATCTCTCTCAGAATCAGGGGCGCTATATATTTTATGATAAGATAAAGTGGGTTTTCTTTTTCCATTCCTTTCCATTCCATTCCAGAATGCATTAACCAAGAAAAAACAAATAAAAGCTTCTCATGTGGAGCTCCTGCTGATGATCTTAGCAGAGTTAAGGCTAATCAAAAGCTTGTTTGATCTCAGCCTGGAAGGTAAAGGACAGTTTGACAAATGGCATGGACTGAAAGAAGAAATAAAATTCATGCTCTTTCTTACTGAGGGATGGATGGCTGCTGAGCAAGTGTTTCACATGGCTCTTGGAGTAGTAGTAAGCAGGTAGTGCTCTCTTACATGCAACCCTAGCCTCTATCCTAAGCACTCCTTGGGAAGGCAAAGGGAAGGATAGAAACTAGTTAAAGATGAAGCAGCTGAGCTGGCAAGCAAAGCAACAATGGTGGGTTTTTTCCTGCTACTAATGAAAGCCAGTTGTTGGAAATTGCACTGGTGATTTCTGTGCAAGGATTACCTATTTACAAGGGACTAACATGGGACCCTCCAGTCCTTCTCATTCACCATGAGACAAGACAGTGATGACTTCATTTTTCTTTCACATGACCTGAATTTGCTTTTGCCTCTGGGGTAGAGGAAGGCATCTTTGTCCTGTCAGTAGCCTCCAGGATGTCTGGCTGTTGCCCAGTTCATCATGTAATTAACCAGCGATCCTCCTATGAATAAAAAACCAAACCTTCCCAAACTTATTTCTGGATTGTTGGGGCAAGGGAGAAGGCAGCAATGAGACTAAATACTGCTCTGTACATGTAGCATAGTGTTAGGGAATTAAAAGCACCTGTAAAGGGAAGGCTAACATGGAGTTCATGACATGAAGAGGCCCAGTTTTTGGCTGGGACAGAACAATTCCCCCCCCTTTAAAATATGAGTAGCTAATTCTGTTTTGCTTTCTTTCATGAGTTTATTTGTCCTTTTGCCTTGACAGCTGATTTTTCTTCTCTTTTGCATACATGGATTCCATGGGCAACCTCTCCTTCCCATACAATCACCATCTTCCTGCCTCAGTCTTCTTCCTGCTAAGTATTTTTCTTCTGAGGCTGCCAGCACCTCCCAGTCTGCTTGTTCAGTTCGTGGTTTTCTGGCGTGCAAAAAGCAGCACTGTAGCAACAATAGAAGATCACTGTCAGGTGGAAGGGGGAGGAGGGGAAGGTGTGATTCTTGATTCTATTCCAGTGTGTTCTCACCACAGCCTTGGCTTCAGTGACTGGTGTTTCTTCAAGGCCCCTTATGAATAGAAAGCTAAAAATAGTTTCACAGGCAGATGTTCTTAAAGGTACTACGGACCATTTGGCTTCCTGGATTTGCAGCTCACTTCTATGTAAAAATAAGATACATCTATTTTCAAGACATTCATGCAGCTGTTGCCTTTGTGTATGATGCTTCCAGAAGGACAGATAAATAATGGAAGGGAATTTATCAATGAGCCCTTCTCTCTCTCACACAGCAAGGAGATCATAACCACCACCTGAGAAATTACTACCATGGCTGAATCATTTCATCCCTCTGGAGAACCAGCACCCCAGCCCACCAGGGCCAGTTCCAGCCTCTGTTGTGCTACTATGATTAGTAGCATTAGAGACCATTTCTAAAAGATTCTAGAGGATTTTTTTATTATGTGGTGTCACTCTCTGGCTGATTACATAGACATACTGGTTGCTTGTGTGGGTTTCAAGGTTTTTTTTGCATTTTGAGATAATTATTCTGCAGGGAAGAGCTGAATTTGAAACTGAAGAGCAGACCAACTAATCTTAATTTTACTTTGAAAAACACTGTTCTCCAGTAACAGTCCCAAATGTCACAGCTTTCAACAGTGAGTAAAATGACAGAATTGCTATACTCACCTGCCAGAGAAAGGGGGAAGGAGAGCGTGGAGCAACTTTCAGCTAAAATAAGCTTCAAAATTAGAATGGAAAAAGTGGCTGAAAAATAGATGCATAATTCTTAGAAGCATGTGAAGTAACATTTCTTGTATTTGTAAGGTTCATTTCAAAGTGATTGTAGCATAGACAAAATTCACTGCAAACTGATGTGTTGAGCCATGCTCCCAGAACTGTCCCTTGTGATGTGTCAGGAAAACCAGAGGAAACGAGGATGTAATACAAAGCAAGGGAAGCAGCACTTCTTTATTGTGGGCTTTCTCTGGCCACCTCCTCATTGCTTTTCCTGCCCCTTTTCTGCTTTGTGGTCTTTCCTTGTGTTGGCTACATCCTCTTTCCAACTCACACCAGACCAAAAGATATATCATGTCAGATTTTAGATTGTTGACAGCCAAAGTAATTCTTGGCATTCAGCAGCACCATGTGAAGCAAATCCCAGGATGTTTCTCAGCATAGATGCTTATAAACCTACCCATAGTGCTTATAAACCTACCTATTTAGCTCTGTGAACTACTATTTTGACAATCAGTAACAGAGAGCACCCAACATGCATGGAGCTAGAGTTGCAGCCAGCACAAAAAATATTTTTTTCCAAAGGGAACAGAGGGTCAGATCATAACTTGACCTTCTGCTTCATGCTGCTTTCCCTACCGAGAAAGTCAGGCTTTATCATTCCCACTGATTATTCAGCTGAGAATAAAGATGAGGCCCAGATTACAATTTCATTGTCCTCATGAGACTGTCAACAGCACACAAGCCAAGCACAGGCATGGGAGACATCCAGTCTCACTATAAATTAGTCTGTTTGAGGAGTTCAGCTGTAGCTCTCTCCATGTTTCAAGCATGATGATTAAAGTAAGGGAAGAGATAGCTATGGGTAATCTTGGCTTAAAACTAAAAAACTTGAGCCAGAAAGAATCTTGCAATCAAATTTTTTCTTTTAGTAGGTAGCAGACAAATAGATCTTTGTTTCCTATGGTTTTGTGTATTCTTTTACCATAACTGTTCTTTGCACAATAGCCCCAGTTTATAACTCTGCCACTTTTATGACATCCAAGCTAATGCTTATCAGGATGCTAAAAAATGTTGCACCTGGCATCTGTCTACTTGTTCTTCAGTGGGAGAACCAATTTTGATGTCTTTTTGCTGTTTGCCTGTGCGTTTCAGAGAAATAAAGAGGAGATTTGGAGCACATTTCCCCAAGTATGCAGCATTTTAATTGACCATGGGAAGAGACGATGGAGCAAAACTCACTATTGAAAATCCTGAAGTCACTTGCTACACAAAGCTCTTTATCATTTGTCATTTTGCATAGGAAAAAAATGCAGCACTTCGTGCTTAAATACAAAGTGGCTTTAGAAACTTAGCATGTTGATGGCTTTCTTGGGAGTGGTTGTTGTTTGAGGATAAGCAAAACTATAACGAGGACTTTCCTTCATCCCATCTTGACCTCCCCTCTCTCGACTAAAAACTTCTGATTTAGTGAGAAAGTGTTTTTTAAGTTAGGGCTCTGAATGTGGGAGCAGAGCATGCTCTGCAGTGAGTGGAACAGATGGACTTTCCTGCTCCCTTCCTCATCACTGAGGAGTCTTTGACGCTTGCCTGTTTGCTTCTCTTTCAGGAGCTGGATTACCAGAAGAGACGCATGCGAGAATCAGGGGACAGGTTTGTTCCCGTGATGAGCGATTTCATCACTGTGGCCAGTTTCAGCTTCTCAGAGTTAGAAGACCTTCTCAACGAGGCTAGAGACAAGGTAATCCTTTTGAAGTGATTAGTTTCACCAGCTCAGTCAAAAGCCTGAATTAAAATGGAAACAGCAATTTAAGGTGCTGGGACTGCAGTGAAAACTTTAATAGAACTGAAAATTATTTAGGCTGAAGTTTCTTATTTTTTTCCAATGTGGTCTATATCCATTTAGAACATATTTTAGGATTAAAAGAAGGATCAGTGCTCTTACCCACTTCTTTCTAATCTTCCTTAACATTATTGTTGTGCAGCATAGAATTGCTATGGCAGTATCCATAACAGGATACCACACCTTGCCACTGTGTGGAAGGGAATGCCTTTTAAGCCATTGCTGGAAAAGGGAGCCTTTGTTAGTGATGGTGACTTCATCTCATTTTACCTTCTCCTTCTGACTGCATTCCACTCTGCTCATTCAGCTGGGGACATCTGTGCTTTGTCTCTTTCCTTTAAAAATGTACCTGGTAGTTTGGTGTCCTGGTTTCAGCTGGGATAGAGTTATTTTTCTTCTTAGTGGACTGGTACAGAGTTACACCAGCTATGCTTGATCTTTTCCACTTCCCTGTTACTGGGTGTATTTCAGTACAAAGATAGAAATCCCAAATGTGTGGTTTGTCTCACCATGTGTGTGTTACTCTTCAGGTGCTTCTGCAATCATTTTGTCCTTTCACTGTCTGCATCTCCATTACCAGATTGGTGCACCTAAGAGGTTGCTAGTTCTTTGCTGATGACCAGACTCTGGCACTAATCCCTCTGTCTCTCAGCTGAATGAGGAAGAATTTATATGAAAAGATCATAAGCATATGAAAATGTTTAGAGAAGAGCAAGTTTTAAAGTAAATTATATGTAGTGGCAAATCTACCCTTGTTGGCTGGCATGTTAAAAGTGCTTGGCTGTATGAAGCAGATGTGTTATTTCTTTTGGATTGAATTATTTTCATTTTGGTGTCAGTCCTTTTAGTGTTAAAGGTCCTATTGCATTACTAATGAACCTGTGCTGTTGGATCAGTAGGCCTTAGATTTTGAAAATATAGGCTGAAGGTCTTGACAGTAAGACTCCTCATTCTTCAGTTCCTCTGCAGTAGTGTTTTGTGATTAAAAAACATTTCCTACTGTGGAAATAAATTTGGTAACCTAGTGACTTGCAGCTGCAAATGTAGGAGCCATCAGCATCAGCAAGGTGTCAGCGAGGGCTGCCCTGGCAAACACCAGTGGGACAGTAGCTATTGCAACACTCAGAGGCCAAAGTCTAACACCACTAAGGCTGTATAAAAATTCTGAGGAGAATAACATGACTAATTTTTTCATAGAATCATATTCATCTCTTATTCATTTCATTTCATATTCATTTCATTTTTTCATAGTGTCGTAGAATGGTTTGGATTGGAAGGGACCTTAAATATCATCTAGTTCCAGCCTCCTCCCTCCAGCCATGGGCAGGGACACCTCCCACTAGACTGGGCTGCTCAGAGCCCCCTCCAGCCTGGCCCTGAACACTTCCATTTTTCATTGTTGTCATGTTGCCCAAGAAAATTCAAACTACTTCCAGTATAATAATGTTCACACCATACTGGCTTCTAAGCACAAAAAGTTTACATTCTGTGACCCCCCTAAATTTACTGAGAAAAACTTTATTTTCTATGGTTTGGGGGTTTCTATATTTTGACTGGGTAGATTTTTCAATGTCATTATAGCTAGACACACATTTCAGGAAGGATATTTTCTCTGTACAAGGCTTAGACTGAACTTTTGGTTTGATGTTAAAGATGGTGGTGCTCTTTTCTTTTTGGCATTCCAGGACAAAAAACCCAATGCAGATTCTTGGTAAGTTCAGCTGGGGGCTAAAAACCAGCAAGTGGTACATGTCCAGCACAGCAATGCAACTTTCCTCCATCAGACACTTGCAGGAAAAATGCCATTCTTTTGCTTTAAAAATAACCAGAGAAACTCCCTGCAGACAGACCAGTATGTCTGGAAGTTGTTGCACGCTTTTTTAGACATAGCCAACATAAAGCACTCAACATAAAGAGATGTTTTATATTAATGACTATAACATGCTTAGGAAACGTTACTTTACCTTCTCCTCACACACCCTTGCTATGTTTGAACACACACCATTCCAGCTTTTGCTCAACCTATGGCTTTGGTTCTTCCACTGGCAAAAAGCTGCTTTTGGACTCCAGTGAGGGAACTGTCTGTCCTTACCAGTGTTGAGCTATTTCTCATGTTTGCTTCATATTATTCTGGCCCTCTCCTCTTCCTCTTTTCTTTCTTAAAAAAGGAAAATAAAATCTAAAAAAAAAAAAAAAAAAAAAGAAAAGAAGAAAGCTGGAAATTTTCAACAAACCAGATGTGCTTTGCAAAGCTTATAACATCTTCCAACCTCAATGGGCTCTCTGTGCTTGTTGAATCACAAGCTTTTTTCTTAGCATGGAAACATAATGGAACTAGCCAATTAAAGGAAGAGAAGGACCAAGACATCTGATTATCCTGTTCTTTTTTTGATTTCTCAAAGCAAAGCAAATTGAGCAAAAAAAGGTAGTGGGGCAGGGAGGACTTTGAAAAATATCCAAATGAGCCTAGGAAGAACTGGTCTGACTTACAGATTTATTAATAATAATGAAGCCCTAGTTTTAACAGCTGGAGTTGGATATCCTAAATATAGATGTGGCTAATTGATTACCATGAGTTAATCAGTGCCATGTTTCCTCAGCTGGGATTTAAAACAATATAACTTATCTTTTCAAACTGGGGAAGTTTTTATATTTTTTTAGACTTTTTCAGTATTAGCAAAAGTAATTTCTTTAGTTATGGAAACAATCCATTACCAAGGTATGGTGCTGACCTTCTCAGCACACAATGTTTTTCACAATTCTATGCAGTACCTTTTTGGCCTTTTTGCTTAAACAGAACCATTCAAAGTCAGTGGCCATGGGGAGGAAGTGATATTTTAAATTTAAAGGGCCAGGTTGTCAGATGCAGGCATCCATATTTGCAGAGGAAGCCTTGTAACTTTACTTGTCTTCATGCAGTAAACAGATGGCTTGGTTAAGAACTGATTGAAAACTTAGACCAACTCTTTAAACAGGCTTTCTAGCACAGCTGGTTCTTGTTCTTCTTGTGTTTTTCTCACTTTCAATACCACTTTATAAGGGAGTATATAGATTAGATCAAGGGATAATGTTTTCTGCCATTTCCCATAAACTAGAAGATGGGGGCAAGAGAAAGTGAAACTCTGCCCTGGAATCCTTCACCAGTTTTTATGCATTTGAACAGATGAAAATTTGATTTTTTTAAATTTTTTTTTTACATAAGAAATAAGAGGTTGAGTTTTATTAATGAAAATTTTTTCTCTGCTTCCTGTGGGGAAGCAATGAAAATGCCCAAGCAGAGGAAGAGTAACCTCCTATGGTATGAATTTTACTCTTCTACTTGAAAAAGGTGACATTTGTCCTATATGAAGCTTTTCTATGTACTTAAATATTGACAGGTATGAACTGAGATCACTAGACTTCCTCAGAACTATTCTGCTTTGTGCTTGGTTTATAAAAAACCTATCTTTAAGACTCTTTGGATCTTGCTAGGGGTACAAAGTCTGCTTGGTGAGATATTGCCACTCCTGTGCTAAATGTCAAACATAAGCCTCTTTATAGAGACACTGTGGAGACTACTAGTGGGCAAGGTGGGTAGGAAAAGTGTCCATTCCCAGTCTCTGATGACAGTTCCTCCCAAGCAAGGTATTTATCATGATGGAGAAAGGAGTTCAGAATCAGCACATACATTTAATAGACTTAGCACCTACAGTAACTGTTTTGAAGAACAGAAAGGTACTGAAAGCTTGCTGAGTGAAAACCATTTAAGAAAATAGTCATTAATGGCAGAATGTTATGAAGCACAAAGAAATATTATAGTCCAAGTGCCAGTTAAAGGCTGTGCGCTTTGGTTGTGCATTTTGAGGACTGGTGTTTTCTGTCAGCCACTAGGGGAAATGAATAAGGAATGTATCAGGACAGAGACTGAGAAAGTCAAGGTGAGGTATCCTACAAAAGATACCAGCCACTTGGTAAATGAATCACATAGCTGTTGTACAGTAACTTAGAACTTCAGATGCTGCAATGCAGGTTGGCATCTTATGTATGAGAAATGTTTAAAGCACTTGTAACTCGATGTAACTGTTAAACTCCTGGGAGAATCCTTTAAGAGCATTTAGACACAAGAAGAGCTGGGCACAGCCCTGCCTGAAATTGGCAGGCCTGTTTCCATTAACTGGTCTGAATTTGTCCCATAAAGAGAAAAGACATTTATTTGACCTGCCTCAGTACTGAATTGGTGTCTTCAGAAGAGCACACTCAAAAGTACTGGTCTGGGGAGTACAGTTCATGTTCCATGGCTGCATGGTATAATGCAGTTTCATATTGGTTCCTCCTGCAACAGCAGACAGCACAAACAGCAGGAAACTTTTATCATGGCTGTTTTTCCTCCTTCTCATAGAGCCCCATTCCTGCCGTTTCCAGAGGTCTTCTGCCACTGTTTAACATTTCATTGGCAAGCACAGCAGAGTTTGTGTGTGCTGCTGTCCCGCTTTCCCTCTCCTTGCTAAAATGGCTTTTTAAAATAAACAACTGTCTAAACGATTTGCTTTGGCAAGAGGATAAATTCAGTGGAAAGTTTGGCAGAGGAAGCAGAACTGGCACTGAGCTCGTGGACCTGTTATATCATGGAGCTTGGGGGCCCTTATGGTGCAGAAATGAATTTTTTAATGAAAAAGGATATACCATTCTGTGTTACAGTGGAAAACCTGCTGAAACACAGTTTTCCATTTTGCTTTTGCACATGTCATCTGTCCCCAAATGACTTCAGGAATAAGCAAGTTTCAGCCCTCGTTCCACAACATTAGAACACATCATGAAATTCTGGGAAGCATTTTTCATGCATGAGGACTTAGCTACAGTTTTCACAACTGTGCCCAAGAGCTGGTGTTGTTCAGCAGGGAATCTGCCCATGGAATAGCCAAGCGATCTGTACACAGTGACAGAGAGCAGAAGAGAGGATCCAGAGCACCTTGGTCTGTGCCACACTGCCTCTTAACTCTCTGGGTGGGCAGGCAGTGTGATTTTAGCCACTGTGGGCAGGTAGAACGGCGTTGTTACAAAGCTGGACTTTGTAGCAGCATTGAGGAGCCTGTGTGCAGCATCTCACTGAGCCTCATCCGTGGTCGCAGAACCAGAACTGCACAAGGGCAGAAGTAATAAAGCCAGAGGGGCCTGATGTAGATTAAACAGTGAAAAAACAGCATGTCTCTCTTTACAGTAGTGCATTTCATTAGTGCAGTGCCCTACAGATGTGAACAACTGGGTTTTTGCCATTTGCTGTATCAGATTAGTGGGGCAACACTTTCTGTTCTGTAATGAATGGAGAGCACAAGGCTCAGAAAGAAATCATGAGTTCCCAAGCCACATCATGGGTAGAGCTGGCAGCAGAAGCTGGATCTCCTGACTTGTCTTCCTCTGCTCAGTCAGCTTTTTTTCCAGAGAGGGTAGAGAAAGAGAGAGAATGTTTATTTCAGTGAGCTCCAGATTTTTCCTTTTGTAGTTATTTTAGGTCGTCCAGCTCACAGATTCTTTGCTTTTCATCTTTCACTGCTTTACAGTAAGTGATTGTGACCTCCTTAGCCCTGTGTTACAAGGCACCAAAGACAGGCTGTTCTCAGCCTCCTTGCTGCTGCTTAGAAACCACAACACCTTAGACTCATGAGTGTGTCTGGAAGGCTCCCAGGCTGCTGAGTCTTTCCAGCACAGCAACACTGCTCCTCCTCGGAGTGCCAGTGGGGAGGCAGTAGCAAAAGCCCCTCTTGCCAGTGTGACACAAACTAGCTGGTGCTAGTAGTTGGGTGACAGGCCTCATGCAGAACATTTGCAGACAACACCACCCTCTAAAGGAGACTTCCATGTATGTAGGATCCAAGAGCCCCAGGCAAGGAACGCCTGCCTTTTCAACCTCCAGCTTCCTTAAGTGGCTAGGAAATCCCTGCAGGCATTCATGTACTCAACCAGCTCATTTCTGTGTGCCCCCTCACTCACCTTTGCTGAACACAGGATGGTGTGCAAGGTGCAACAGCCGTCTCCTGTGGGCTGCCCCTCACTTCAGGCTTTGCAGCATTTGGACAAGCATTCCTTCTAGCTGGCAGCTCTAGTACTGCTCTTAATTTATGCTTTACTTTCAAATTTCACAGGAGTTAATGACAAATTAAGTGGGAAGAGACTCCAGGTAGCACATCCCCTATGAACAATGAGCTTCAGGTGCTTTGTGTGTTTAAGCAGTGGTGGCAATGCCTGTGCTGAAGTCTTTCTCTGGCACTTCCCTGTCTCCTTGGCTGATGGTCACACTGGAGCAAGACAAGAAAATGAAGCATATGGAGATGCTTTATCTTCCTCTGTGGTATTTACAGCCTGTATTCTCTCTGCCAAAGAGCTGGCGCTGGTTCAGTATGGGTTACTGTAGACTGCTGCACTTCCCTAATATTCAAAGAGCCTATGTGTATATTATATACAGGTAAAATTACAGAGAGGGGTGGAGAGAGGGTGTAGGTGTGCATATTTGTGTGTATGTCTTCAGAGGCTTCAGGGAAAAGGAGTTAAACAGAGAAGTAATCTGTTGCTGATTCTATGTAGTGTTTCCTTCAACTTCTGCCATGTTTGGTAGCTCAAAGCAACTTGCATTTCTTCCAACACTTTTTTTCCAAGATTCTTTGGGTTTCTTTGTTTGTTTCTGGCTGAGAACACAGCCTTTTTAAAGAAAGAAAAAAAGAATCTATTGCTTCAAACTGCTTTGTGGGCCTGGCAGGGATAGCAGAGAAGGGGAGATGCTGAATCTCTCAGGCTGTGCCAGAAGGAAGTTGCTTTCCTTGGAGATTTCTTTTCCCTGCAGCTGACTGGGAGACATTGTTTATGCTTTACCTGGTACAGGGCCAGAGGGGTGTATAAGACCTGCTTCCAAACTAATTTTGTGCTGGGATCAGAGCCTGAACTGTTCTTACTGTCTTTCCATTCTGCAAGAGCACCCGCATAAGGAAAGGGAAATTGGACTGTGTTAGTATGAGCTGAATACATGCATGAGAGAGCTTGAAGACAGTCCATGTCCTGGTTTGGTAAATGTTGAGTTTTGTAAGGCTGCTGTTGCTCTGTGGTTGTGTGCTAAAGTCCAAGGAGGGAATGCTAGGGAAGCTGTGCATCAGGGCACAGGTCCTGTCAGGAGTGTGTTTCTGGGGCTGCCTGCTGCAGCACAGAGGAGGGACAGGGAGGGTGGCTGGGCAGTGGATGTGTGTCCTTACACAGCACTTACTGTACGTGTGTACATGCTGGTGACAGACTATATGTGCTTGCATTTATTGGAGTGCATTTGGGTGAGTGATGAGACACACTTGGGAGTGTGAGAATGCAAAGGAGAGAGTACAACTACTGCAGGACTGATGTCCAAGAGTCAGGAGTTGCTGTGAATTTACCATATCCCCATCAGGACTGCCCTGTGACTTAAGTCCTGCCAGTTGGCTGCTTCCATATGTGTCCTGCAGCCTCAACATTTGCCTTTTAAAATAAAAACCACTTGTGATGTATTCACTCTCTTTTAAGTCTGCCTGGGAGCCCTGGCTGCTTTCCTTGCTCCTCTCTCATGCCTTGTCTGTCTACAGTCTCCTCTCTCCCAGGCAACACCCTGACTCAGAGGACTCCAGAGAGATGGATGTCATGGCAGAAGGTTTCTGAGAGGACAGACTGTAGCTTTATTGCAGAAACCTTTTACCTCCAAGCATTTTAAAAGTGGATCTGAAGGGATGGAAGGGAAAAGTATGGACTAAAACTACTTGTTTCCCCAGCTAGCTTGCTGTCTTCCATGCCGTGGCTGTCCTGCAGCTGCAGCCGTGATGTGGCCACAGTGTCATCCTCTGAAATTACTCCATTGCCCTCGGGAACTAAACATCATTTTTTGTATCAGCAGACAGTGCTCTCCAGCACTATTGCTGTATATTGCCCAAAGGATTTCCAGGAGGGCAGACTCTTCAGGGATGGAGGCACCTGCCTTAAAGAGAAGCACTGCTGTTGCTGGGGGTAGTTTCTACTCTTGCCACATGAATGCTTAGAGGGTATTGAATTACATGGTGTGGTTACTCATAAGCTATCCTTGCTGTCTTCACCAAACTGCCTACCTAATTATGGCTCTTGTGTTTTCTGCCCCCTTGACAGTATGCCAAGGCACTGAAGCATTTTGGAGAGACCGAGGGCAAGATGCAGCCAGATGAATTTTTTGGCATCTTTGACACTTTCTTACAGTCATTTGCAGAGGCCAAGCAAGATCTGGAGAATATGAGGAAGAAAAAGGAAGAGGAGGAGCGCAGGGCACGCATGGAGGCCATGGTGAGGATCTGGGTACAGGAAGATGTTTCCTTACCTCACCTTTTCATGTCTTGAGAGAAATTCCAATGCTCACTGTTTGTCACTGTTTTATGTTCTTCTCCCTGACACCTCTCTTTGGCATCATTCTGTTCTCACATGATGACATTTTCCCTGCTGTCTGTCTTGTCAGCTCTCAAGGATGTACAGTTTGATTCCCAAATTACCTGCTTTTGGATTCAGATACCAAATCTAGCCCAGGCATTTTTGCCCTGGCACTTTGCAGGATGGGGTTGCCACCAGCCCATGCCAGACTATCATGCTTTTGGGATGCAAGCAAAGAAGCCAGATCTCCCTCAGTGCTGCCAAGCTGGTGAGCTTGCAGTCAGACTCCATCATCATCTGCTGTGTGCCTGTCTTCTGGCAGTGCACAGTGACCCAGCAGATGCCCTGGCACCTGCTGCAGCCCACACCAGCAGTGTTTCTCTCTGGCCAGCCTTAATGCCTTGATTACTGGGGCCGTGTCTGGCCTTGACATGGCAGGAGAGCTTTCTGTGGGTTTTGCTGCAGGGAGACAGACGTGTGTGTCCCCAGGGGGTGGTGTGAACCAGGCTGCCCCTCTGAGCTCAGCCTCTGTGCTGTCTGAGATCTCAGCAGTGCCTTGCCTCCTTCCCCCTGGCTGCTGCCATGGCCCCAGGCCGGGTTGCAGGGAGCTGCTGATTTAAATGTTTGCTGAGCCAAAAGCAGTAGGGTTTTGCTGTTCAGAGGAGGAGAGAGGTAAAACACCAGGATGCCAGCAGCCTTACTGCTAGACACAAGGATAGAATGCCAGGACATAGGCTCAAGTTTCCTCTCAGCCAGCCTGGAAAGCTCAGGGCTCACTGTTAAAGCACTGTGCGATAGTTCCTTAGGCGAACTACGCTGTGAGAGAGGCCTTATGGAAAGAGTCTTCCTGCAGTGTGAGGCTAGCACACAGAGTGTGCTAGCAGAGTGAGTGACCTGCTTCCTGATAGCCACCACCATCCCTTGCCAGTTCTACTGATTCTGGAGCTAAGAAGTGGAAAGAGAGAGCTGAGCTGGCACTGTCCTGCTGTAAAATTAGTGCAAAACAGCAGCAGCATGGACAGATCCCGTGTGTCCTCTTGCTGCAGGCCGATTGTGCTTTGTGAGGCAGACATGCACTGCTACTCATTCCTCATTTCTCTTGCTTTTTTCTCGCCTGTGTAGAAGAGCATGGCCTGTTGTTGTTTTTGGCACAGGTGATGGCCTTGTGGATAAGCTCCCACTCTTTTTTTTCCCCTAATCTGCGCTGATGCATTCTAGCTGCTTCTTGGCAATGCACCCAGTGATCTGGCATCTTGGTTAGCTAATCCTAAAACTCTGTGTCCTTCTCCACAGCTAAAAGAGCAGAGGGAAAAAGAGAGGCGACAAAAGAAAGCAAAAGCTGGAAGCATCTCTGAAGAGAGCGGGGAGTTTGATGACCTGGTGTCGGCACTACGGTCGGGTGAAGTCTTTGACAAAGACTTATCCAAGCTCAAGCGGAACCGCAAGCGTTCGGGGAACCAAGGCCTAGAGACAAGCCGTGAGCGGGTGGTGACAAAGCTAAATTATTAATTACAAGAGGAAGAGAAATAATCAACCAAAAGAAGGTGATGAAAAAGTGCAAAAGAAGGAGGATGAATGTGTGCGATGGCGCCTGGCTGACAGCTGCCACAAAGGCTTTCTTTGGTCTGTAGCTAGAGACGTTACCTTTCCATGGTCAGCTTTCCTCTCATCCCTCTTCTGTGCTCCTGATTTGAACCATTATAAAAGTGCCTCTGTGGATCCAGCAGGGCCTGTGACTGGGCCATGCAAGCTGACAGGTTTGCTTCTGGGAGTTTGTTGTGTCATCAAAGGCCTCCTGGTGATGACAGAAAGCACTTGGGCCTTGCAGACAGCCTCACAGCTGGAACAAGATAATTTTCTGTGTGCCAAAATAAAAACTAGTCATGATCTCCATCTTGCTGATAACAAGGAAGACTAATTTCAGACCAACTCTGTAAGCAATTATCACTTCTTCAGGATCTAGACTGGCCTTCAGGGGTTTATTGGGATGTGGTTCTCAAGTTTCCAATTCCCTTCTAGAATTGGATTTTATAAGCCATTGATTAGCACCTGAAAAATGCATTTAAGCACATGTCCTGTATAGTATTTTTGTGTGGCCTATGCTGTCCAAAGCAAGTGAAGCTTAGAAAGAAGTCTTCAGTTTCTGTAACAAAATGAAATTCAAGATCAACATACAATAATTTGCAAAAGTCTTTTGGATTCTGCTTTGCTAGAAGGAATTTTCTGAAATTTCTTGGTGGTTGAGTCTCAAAGCTATGAAATGCATCTTCTTAGAAAGAAACTCTGGCTTTCCTTTAGAAAACTAAGCTACTGCCAGGTTGGGATTACAAGTAGATGACTGTAGAGCCTTGTCATTGCTAGAGGCTGGCAGAGAATCAGTGGAAAATTTCTTATCTGTTTGTGCAAGATTGGAAATTGGGAGCTCCCTGGTATCATCCGCAGGTCTCCAGTAGCAAACAGCGAACAGGCTCACTGCCTGCCAGAAGTGAGATCTCTTTGCCTCTTGATGCTAGCTGTGATTGCTGTTGGCATGAACTGGTCTTTCTGTCTAACAGCCTGACCTCCACTGCACACACCTCACTCCTGCCAAGGGGAACCACATCACTCAGTAAGATATGGATGGTGTCAAAGAAGAGCCTTGGAGCCACGCTGACTCTTTTGAAGAAATCACTCGGGACGAACCAAGGGAGAGCCCCATTATTAAAACTGAGAGTTTTTCGAGGAGGACACAGAATTGTGCAAGCCAAGCAGGCTTAGGAGTTGGGCTTATTCAGAAGAAACAAATAAATTTGTAGTTCAGTTACATTAATTAAATATAAGCAGAAAAGCAAAGAACACAAGAAGAGGCTTGAATTCTACGTCTTCATGGTTCTAGGAAAGGGACTGGATTGTGGGCTATCATGGCCTTTTTTTTTACCTTTTTTTCAAACTTGTCTTCTTTTTTTATTATCTTCCCTGGAGAAGGAAAAGAGGAGAAGAAAGAATGGTGATAGATTCGTCCTTCTAGACAGGAAGAAAAGGGATAACATTTGAGGAAAGGGACTCGCCATCTATAAATTGATGCATTAGTCAACAGCACAAAATGTCAAGGAATCCCAGGGAAGTTTAATCATTTGGTTTGATTTTTCTCTGAATGTCACTTAACCTCAGGCTCTGCACTGAGTCTGCAGAACAGAACTTCCTCTGCAATGCACGCTGCCTGATCAGTATTACACACTATGATATTGAAGAAGCAAACTGTGGTGGTTTTCTGAACATTCTGAGAGTTAAATAATTATGTAAACTATTAAAAGTTAAAAAAAAGAGAGAATTGAGAGAAGAGAAGCAAAAAAGTCAGAATTGTTAAACTCTGATGTTTCATTGTTTACTGAATTTTGAGTCTCCCACCCCAGGATTTCCCTATTTAGGACATTCCAGACTGCCGCGCCTCTGTATAATACTCACCGTAAAGAGCTGGTATCTTACAAGAGCTGGGTGCATTCTCCTCCCTTACTATCCCACTCCCTTTCTGGGATTAGCTATTAACAGCAATGCCTATTGCAGTGGACACAAGCACCTTGTAGAAGAAAGACTATTTCATAAAGGTTTTTGAAAGTTTAAGAAAGAAATCTCACTTTTTAAAGCATTTTTATTTTAAATTACAAATGGATTTTTAGAAATGTCTCTTGTAAATTATATTAACAAGCTCCTTGCTGCTCCCTGAATTAGACTTGCTATATATCCCAGCCCTTTTGTTTGTCTTGTTTTAAAGCATGCCATGTAACCTATGCCATGTAAGCCATATGAGAGGTGGTAATATGTGCCAAATTGGTATACAATTGAGTTTAGATTTGAATAATCCCTGAATTCCAAAGATTATGCTTTTAGGGATTAGAACATTGTAGGGCTTTTTCCCTCCCTCTTTGTTCTCTCTGGGTTTAGAACTCACCCAGAACTTCTTATGTAGTGCCAAGGTCAGTCCTGGTGCAGGATGATGTGCAAGTACAGCTGCTTGCTTGCTCCCCAGGTACTTGTTTGATAAGGCAGCCTGTCAGCATGGCAGCTGCCAGAGAAGAAACACCTCAGGGCAAACCCTTTGAATATAAATACAGCATTTCCCCTGCTCTGGTATTTGTCAAACCAGGTTTGTGCTGTGCTTTCTGAAACTGAAGTCACTTTGCCAGGCCACAAATGTAGCAAAAGCAGAGAGTGATAAATCCTCTGTCCCTTTGTGTACACAGTTCAGCCCTGATTTAAAGAGGTTCTGTATGATGGTACGCGACAACATTCCAGCCACTGGGAGTCAAAGAAAGCTGCTGTCATTTTGCCACTTCTTTGATTCATACATTAATAATGAGAGATTGTGCAACTCCTCTAAATCATCTGTGGGATCCTTTAGGGGATGGACAGAAAGCTCAGAGTCATGCCCTGATTCAATACAGCTTGACTTTCTCAGCATTCCAGCACCCCAAGCTCTCCCTGTTTTGCATCAGCGATGGTGGCCAAAAGCTTCGTTCAGTGGGCTGGACAGTCCTCCAGGCTAGACTTTATGGTGAAAGTTCATAAAGAAGGTTTTGGAAAAGCTCAGTTTCACACTGAGGCAAGCAGTGTTTTCATACAAGTGGTGACAAGTAGAGAGACCCATTAAATTATCTACTGTATGAGATTAGATTACCCACACAGAAGATAAGGAAAAAATTGGCTCTGCTGTAGGGCCTGGCATCAGATTCTTGTTGAGACCAAGTTTGTCCATGTTTCTCATCTCTTGGGTACTGTGAGTGCATATAATACTCTCTTCTCCAGCAGCTGTGGTTGAGTTGCCAGCTGCTGAAGGATAATGGAAAATATTATTCCTGAGTAGGTTTAGGAAGCAGTCTGAGGTCTAACATCTGGAGAAGCTGGAGAAGAGCTAGGGTCTGCTGTTGTCCTTGCACCTGTGCCTAGAAACAGCATTTTAAGAGAAGACACTGTCATTGGAAATAAGTGGAGAAGAAGAGATGTGAGAAAGAAAGGCATAATTGAGGGCTTGTTCTGCATCCTGCAGAAATACAGTAATTGCTGACTTTAAGATGAAGTTCCTCACACCCAGCAGAGGTACTTTCAAACTCCCCAGAATCTGTCCCTAAAGGTCTAGTGCTCACTCACCTCTGTGTCTCTGCACTATTGCTGCATAGGTTGCATTAGGTTGATCCCAGAAAAGACTGAAGAAGACTCCCTCTCCCTTCCACTTGCTTTGAACTGAGTCACTCTTCTCAGTCTATCAGTCTTTAGAAATGCTACAAGGTAAAGTGACTTCAAGGAGCAAGACCTTTCCATGGTCTGTAGCACAGCCATTGTCCAGGCACCAGTTCCCTACAAGAGCAGAAGTAGGACTAGTGTTCAGGGCTGAGAGACTTCCTCACTGGGGAAACAACCTGGATGTCTTTCAGAAGCATATCTGTAATGTGTTCACAATGTCTGAGGAAGGGAAAGGAATTGCAAAGGATCCTGGTGGGAGGCTGTGGGGCAGGTGTTTCCATAATGATCAGCCCCACTGGCTAAATCTTTCCTTTTCTTTAGGAAAGATCACACTTTGAGCTGGGTTGCACGGGAGAAGCTTGTGTCAGAAGTTTCCATGAGGGGAAAGGAGATCTGTTGTACAGTAGATGATGTACATGATATATGCAGTTTTGTTTCTAGGTTGGTTGTTTTGGGTTTTGTTTGTCTGTTTGTTTGGGGGTAAAATGATTTAAAAAAAAAAAAAACGGTTTTAGGAATCACTAAGGGGAACCTGTAAATCTGACACCTCTATTTATTTTGCCTTATTTTAGTTTGCTATGTTTGTATGTATACACTGCATTACAGCAAAGACTATTGAGACTGTGCCAGGGCATTACACCAGCTGGAGAGCTGGCTTGGCCCCTGTGCCAGCTGAGCCAGGCCAGGGGATGCAGGTGAGCAGTGAGATGAGATCTGGGAAGGGAGGTAAGAAAAAAACCTTTTGGCTTTTGTCATAATTACTCTGCCCCTGGTGATCCTGGTTCTGGGAAAGCACTTATTTTAAAGCTTGTGGTGAACTGATGGAGGCTGGTTATTTTAGAACACTTTCTACAAAATATGTTTTTTTTAATCATGCATCATGGTGAGAAGATTGAGAAGAGTTAAGGTGCACTGTTGCTCACTCAAACTTCACCTTTCCACACAAATTCGGTCCATAATTGCAGAGAAGCTTGGCTAGGTGGCCAAAAGTGGTTCATGCTCTGTAACTTCTCACCAGATTTAACACACTAGTGAGACAAACTGGGACAGTTCTCCTTCCTCAGAGCTAATATTCCTGCCTATCTTCATGGCCAAAGAAAGATTTCATCTGCTTTACCTCTTTTCTCCTCCAGCCCACCTCCTCAGGTTACCCCAGGTCAGCAAAATCTTCCTACAGGTTTGTTACCCATGGAGTCTCTGGCCATCACATGGCCATGGCTCCTTGGCCTCTTTACTTGACACAGGAGGTTTCTGATTGCCTGCCATCCAAAGAAGTAGTCTCCATTGGCCACCTAATTTCTGCCATAGCTCATGTAGGGCTTGGTCCTTTCAGCCTCCCTCACTAGGAGCTCTGAGCCAAGTGATCTAGAAAAGCCTCTCTGCCAAGCCATTTGCCCCTTCCTGCTCACCTTCAAAGAGGATCTTTAAAGCTCTTTGCAGTTTTTGGAATTGTGAGGGAATGTTTGGTACCTGAGCCGCTCTGTACTCAATGCCTCCCTTCCAAATCATCCCCACCTGCAGCTGTTCTGCTCCCCTGCAAGCCTGCTCAGCTTGAAACTTGCAGGTCACCTTGGGAGGTGGCCCTGCCTGCCAAGCTAGAAAGTACAGTGCTGCTTACTGAAGTGGGAGGTTGTATGCTGCTGTAATGCCTTGGCCTATCCTCATTTCTTAGTCAGTTTAAGACTATAAGTGAATTAAATGTACAAATCCTGTAGTGTCCTTTTTATCTGTATCTTTTTATAAGAATATACTGTAATACTAAAAAACAAAAGCAAAAAAAATTAAAGATATATTGCCCCCGCTGCGTCTCTGTACATTTCTTTGTAGCTTCATTTTCTGTGCATTTTGGCACAAAGTCTGATAGACAAATCAGGGTTTGAGTGCAGTTTTTTGTTAAGCTGTGGGTTTTTTGGTCAAGAGTGTTCAGCTCTTTAGGTGCCACTGTCTCTGCAGAGCTGGTGAGAAACTCCACAGGTTGTTCTGGGGGAGCAAGCAACATCATGGATCACAAGCACATCATCCCCACACCATGCAATGGTGAAGAGCTGATCATGGAGACAGCAGGTTACCACATCCAAGGGTCCTCTTAAAAAGATCTCACTCCTTCCTCTTTCAGAACTACATACCTACACAGGAGTTCACTTAAAGAAAAATATAAAAGTAAGAGGGTTCTGATATCTAGGAGCTCATAATTCATGGCTGGACATGACTATCCCAAAAAGGAAGGGACTGCAGGGCAGCAGCACTGACCCTGAGCTCACTTACATAACTGAGCAACATCCTGACAGCAAGAGCGTCAACTCAGAGGAGGAGTGGGCAGGAGAGCACTGCTGTCAAGCAAGGAGTTAAATAAGGCCAGCTGAAAAGAAAGCAGGAAAGCTTTCAGGAGTGAAGACTTCAGAAAAGCAGAGTGAGGAGTCTGAAGAGAAGTTAGACACAGAACAGCAGGGTGAGCAAGAAGCATACAAGGGTTAGGGCTAATTTGTGGCTGAATTGAAGGGTGTGCTGAGGAATTCCTTGGCACTCAGGGGCAGAACCTTGTCCTCATCATAGAGGCAAGGAGTACAGCTTTTTCATTCATACACAGATCTCCCCATTTCTGTTAATGGAAAGAGCCCGCTGACAAAATTATCCTTAAGCCACAACATTTCATTCTTCAGCCCATCAAAGGGCAATGCTTTAACCTTGAGCTCCTGAGAAGATCATGCCTAGTTTCCAGTGGGAGCCTTGCTGGCTATGCAGCCCATTCCTGCAGCACTGATGTTCCCAGGGACCCCAGACAAAGCCCTAGCTGTTAGCTCTGGCTCTCAGGTGGGAAGAATTGTGGAAACGAGCAGAAGTAATCAGGGTGTAATTGCTTGCACAGGCTGAAGATCAAGAGGCAGCAAATGGAAGTCTTAGTGCTCTGTGGGACGGTTCTTGGCTTTCAGTTCTTAAAAAGGCTTTCAGTTTCTCTGTTTTGAACTATTTGGTTCACACTTTGCTAAAATTCTGACTTTTAGGCTCTTGCTGTACAGATGCAAGGGTAGAGCAAAGGGATGTTTCTGAAATATCTGCATTGTGTGAGTGGTAGAGGCAGGATGAAAATGCAGGGACTTTCCTGAGCTCTCTACCCTGGCAGCTGGGGTTTGGAAAAGGAAATCAAACCATTGTTTTTCCTCTTATTGGAGGTGGAATCCAGTGGCATTTGAATTAGCTGCTTTGAACAAGACAGACATCCTGCCTGGATGGTCAGAAGACTTTTCTTTAATATTTTATTTGGAGTTGGATCTCACAGTGAGGAGCTGATGTTCTGCCCTGCAGCATGGGTCCATCACAGAAGCCTCCTTCTGTATCCTGGTTGATGCCTTTCCCATGATCATGGACCTCCCTGTCCTTGTCATCAGTGTACAGAGCAAGGTAAGTGCCTCAATGGCTTTTTCTGAGCAAAACTAGGGCTGGGGTTTAACTGCCCTGGATGACTGGGAGTGAAGAGGAGTATTTTCAATGAAGTTTTCCTTGAGTGAGCTGCTGCATCTTTCCTACCATGTTACAGCATTGAACCCCAGGGATCCACAAAGGTCTGAAATGCTGTGAATAGTTTAAAGTGGAAATCAAGAAATTGTGTTTTGTCCACCTTGTTTTAGATGCAGGGCACAATTGTGTTGAGCCAATTTCTTGAGTGCTTATGGAAGGAGAAAGCATGTCTAGTTACATTAATTAAAAAAAAAAAAAATCAGAAAATGGGAGGGGGGAAGATTAGCTCAGTTGGTCTGACCATGATGCTAAAACTACCAAGATTGTGGGTTCAATCCCTGTGCAGGCCATTCACATAGGAATTAGACTTGATGATTCTTGTGGGTCCCTTCCAACTCAGAATCTTCTGTGATCTGGGAAAAGACTTTCATAATTTATGGCTGTGAGATGTGGAAAAAGGCTTTTGTTTGCTAGAAGTGTCTATGACCAGTAGTGGTTGGGTCTGTTGTGTTATAGCAGGAGCTTTGCCATAGTCTCTCTTCATGGAAAAGCTACTGTGAGCACTTCCAGCAAGGACTGAGGCAGCTGATAACCAAGGAAAGTACAACAGTCATGCAGAGGCTGCAGGGACCGGGGGATCAGGGCTGACATCAGCCCTGGACACCCCTTCCTATGGGGCAGACATGTGCTGGGCATTGTGTGATGTTGCTGCCTGCCCCTGCAGAGAGGAGGGAGGAGGACTCCTGTCTCTCCATATTCCTTGCAAAGGTTTTAAAAGACTGGTGAAGGGGAGAACTGAGATTGTCTCAAGAAATCTGACAAATACTTGTTATTTTCTTGTTCTTAAGTAAAGACTTTCCCTTACCAGTAGGTCTGTAGGGGCAAAATTCATGTTTTATCATCCCCTAAAATATCACGAGTGTTGTAAGAATTGGCCTGGATGACCCATGAGAGACTACCAAGAACTTGCCTCTGGTGAATCCATAGCTCATGGTCTGATAGTCAGACTCTGCCACTGTTTTGCCAGTGGTGGTTCCTGGAAAGCCAGTCTTCTATAAAGCTATCAGAGCATGCTTTGTGCACAGAGGCTGAGGAATGAAAAGAAGCTATCAAAAGTTTGTGCATGCTCCCTTGCCCACAGAAGGAAGCAAACAAAATAGGAGGAAAATGAATGTCCATCTACTTTAAGCTTAAGCTATTTTTCATTTGGTTGTGGCAATACTGTAAAAGAACAAAATGGATTCCTGCCCTCCGCCCCCCCTCGCAAGAAGGTTGGATAGTCCCTGAGTTTAAGAGGTAAGAAATGGTGTTCTGCAGCATCTCATTGCATATTCCTGTGATCAGGCTCTGCCTGGCTGAATGCTGTCTGGGTGATGGCCTTTGGGGGCGATGGTAACTGTCAGCCCCTGCATAGTCACCAGGTGTTTTCAGGGGCAGAAGTACCAATCAGCCCAGTACTCACCTGTCCCATGGATCATAATAAAGTGTTTTGAGTGGGCAAGTGTTTCCATGGGTAACACACTCTGTGTTTGTGCTCCTGAACATGTCTGGATCTGCTCTTGCTTTGTACAAGAAGCTGGGTAACCCCAAAGTGCAGATTTTTCCCAAGGTTGTCCAATCCAGTGTTTTTCTTTCCTTTTGGGGTCCCGAGCAGAAAATAACTCTTCAGAGCAATGCCCCATTCTGCTGTGAAATACCCCTTGCTTGTGCTCCTGATTTTCTTGAATATCTGGGCTCTGTTCACCTCCCTCTTGTGCCCTCACAATTCCTTTCTGTTGCCATGACCCTTTGCTTGCCCGCCTTGGGACAATCTGCTGCCCTTTCTCTGTGGTAGTAACAGCTGCAGGAGCTTGAGCACCTCAGGCTCCAGATGAAGCCTGGCAGAGGACTGACTGTGGCACAAATGCTGGAGTTGCCAGGCAGGTTGGGTGCTGTGTCCTACCTTCCCATTGTCCTCCTTGTGCTGCAGCTGTTGTTCATCCAGGGACAAAATATTCAAGGTGTTGTGTTACCCTTCTGGAATGGCAGTAACATCTTCCCTTCCTCTGGTCTCTGAAATGAGAGCTTCTCTGTAAGTGGAGGGGAGGCCCTTTCTGCAGCTGGAGAGCTGGAGCTGCCTCTGGAGTCTCAGGGATGGGCCTTTCACCGCAGAAGCATCCCCAGCACTGAGCAATGTGACATCGGGACCAGAGCTAGCTGTGGCCTCGGGGGTGCTGATCTTGTGCCAGCTCCTGGGGTGTCAGTGCTGGGATGCATCAGCAAGCATGTCTTGGACTTGTATCAGGGTCAAAGCAAGAGATTCCAAATTGCAGCTTGTTCCATAGCCATGGTCTTGTCCTTGTCAGGCAGCTGCCAGCTCTCTGTCTGTTCATGATTAATCCTCTCCCTGGGGGATGCTGACCAGTACATCCCAAATCAAGATGGAAGGAAGAAAGGGGATAAATCAGATACTGAGGCAATCTTACTCTCTAATTTTTAACCCATGCTGGCGCCCTAATACAAACAGGAAGGCAGCAGGAGTTTGGACAGGGATCAGTAGACCTAACTTAGTGCTGTGCAGAGCAGAATCAGTATAATTATGGGAAAATGGGCATAGTCACAGAAATAGCTGAGCTTTGATGAGAGAATCTTTCCCGAGATCTTCTCTGGTGGCTAGCTTGCTTCTCTTCTTACTCCTCCTCACCCTTCAGCTCTGCAATGAACCCTCAAAGTCTGCACCTCTCACTCCCATTAGAACAGAGTCTGGGCTGTCACCAGCACATGTGAAGGTTTTCCCTTGGGAGGCAGCAAGGTGAAATCTTCCTCGGATATTTAGGAGAAATCAAGGGACAAAAGCCCATCTGCTAAAAACAAACTTGTCAATCTGGTAGCAAACATAATTTTCTCCAGTTGCACACCAGATATGAGGAGCACTGAGGCTTGGAAATGTCTCCAGGCACTCACTGCAGAGTGCACAGATCAATGGGAATGCCAGTTTAGTGTCCCCATCTGCAAACAATAATTTGAGTGACTTACCAAGCATGACATGTTGGTCTGGCCCACATATGTGTGGTCAGGTTCTCTTGGATCACAGTCTAGGCCAATAGTGGTGGAACTGTCCTTTCTGCCTCAGTTGAAACAAGCTTCATGGGATGCCAGGGACTGTCTCTTTGCTCTTAGGTGAAGGAGCAGCAGCTCCTGCCTGTTCTCAGGACAGGACATGTCCTGAGGCCCTGGGAGAACTGGCACATGAGCCTTGGAGGCAGCAGGTGCATGGGCACCCTGACCTCACCGTTTTCATAATTTTTCCTGTTGCTCAGCCATTCCCATCAGCCATCATCCTTGTTTCTTTTCCTGTTCATTCTGGGTCTGGCTCAGACTGCTTTGCCAGCTTTTCTTGTCTCACATGTGTGTGAACCTTCTGGTGCAGAGAAGCAAGGTCTGGGGGCTGTACTCCATTTCCTTCCCACGGCCCTTGCAGAGCCATCTCTGCCATTGCTGGAGCTTTGCTTCCCTAGAGCCTCCAAGGTGCAGGGGGCTCCATGAGTGCCCAGCCTGTCCTTTGGAAAGCTTCAGCTGTGTGTGTGAGGAGACATTTTGTCTGAGGGATGAGGCTAAATGCAGGCCATGGTAAAGCCCCTCTGGCACAGCTGCTCTGATGAGCTGATGTGCTCATTTCTGAGCAGAGCCACTTGTGGATGTAGAGGCGGCCCCTGTGCTCATGTGGGTGGGGAACAGGTGCTGAGAGTGTGTCTGGGAGGGATTTCTTGCTGGTGCCATGAGAGGTTGGAGGAATACTCGGGTTTTCCCCTTCCCTTCTATAAATGGCTTTTGTGAGAACAGGTTTCTTAACTTAGGTTACAACAGTGAGGGCTAATTGAGCTTTACTGTGAGCAGGATGCTCAGTGGCACATAAACTATGTTGGCTAGGTTAGGTAGGGGATGAGCCTCATGAATGCAGCCTTCCTCACAAATTCTGCTAAAGGACTTCTGGCCACACTCAGACCTCTGTCAGGCACATGGTGAGGTGTCTGCTGTCCTGCAGCAGGGTGGGGCTTTGCAGAGCTGCTGGGGCAGGAAGGGCCATCACTGCTCTTAAACCCTGATCCCCTGACACGGGAAGAAGTGGCACCCCTGCTGTTGAGTAAGGCACTTAGTTTAACTTCCCAGAGAGCTGCCTCCCTCATGGCTGAGGACACAGGAGGCATTTTGCCAGGCCCTCCTGCTGCTCAGCGAGGGTGGGGGAGTGCAGGACATGGGGAGCCCTGTTCCCGCTGCTGTGTTGGGAGCACAGGAGTGCTCACTTGCTTGCTCCCCACTCCATCCAGCTGGGTTTAATTTTAGAAACACAGTGCTATCTTGGGGCATCTTTTTCCATGGAATGCAAGTCTTTAAGTAAATAAATAACAGCTTTGTGGAGGTGGAATGACAGCCTGTAACCGCACTGCAAAACACGCACCGAGCAAGTTGAGCCCCACTTCACTTGCATGTGGAAATACTTTGTACAGAAACAGTGGCTGCACCGCCTCCCTCTCTTTGTTCAGCCCCCTCCAGAGCTGGCCATGTGCATTGATTAAAAAGAAATAAAAACACCTTGAAATACCAGCCTTGGAGAAGTGGAAATGAAAACCCCTCCAGCTGCTGGGGTTCAGCTGGAGTTCTCTGGCACAGGTTTGCTAAAGCTACAGTTTAGTGGTGATGGGCTGTTACTGACTGTGCCTCTGCTGCATCTGGGACATCCAGAGGGATGTGCTCTGGGCATCCTTAGCAACCCAGGAGAGAAATAGCAGGCTATAAAGATGAAGGCAAGAAACTTGTGTTTAAGTGCCTCTCCCAGTTTGGCTGGCCAAGAGCCTTCTGCATGCAGTCTTGTTGCTGAATGTCCTGGGTGTGTCCCTCAAAGCATGTTTGCTGGCTGGAAAATCCCATTAAAGCCATTTTACCAGAGCAAGAGCCCATTCCTATTGCTCAGATCCAGCAGCCCTGACATGGCATCTGCTGCATGAGCTGCTGGTAACTCTGTTCCCCTGAGTCAGCAAGGGAGGCTCTTCCAAAGCTCCCAGTCTGAGCAAGACTTGCCACGGTGGCCTTCCTTTGATGTGTGGACTTGGAGGTGAACCTAAATATGCAAGGTGGAAAAAAATGGTGTAAAAATAACCGAGGCTGACAGCTGCTTGCTCTGCTCCACTACTGCTGCACTTTGCTGCTGCTGGGACAAGGCAGTGCTGAGATGACAGGACTCTGTGCTTGTAAGGAAACTGGGTCAGGTTCACCCATCTTGGGTGCATTAGGAGTTGGCAGTGTTGATTCTGGTTGCCTCCACAAAGCCAAAGGGGTGGCTAGACTGTGCCTAATCACGGAGGCATGAGTGAGCTCTGCCAGGGTCTTTGAAGCAAGTGGGCTTGGAGTCAGCAGCTGTGGCTTGGAAAAAGCATCATGTAGCATCCTGGTGCCACGTGCAGATGGGATGCCTGAAGAGATTTTGCTCTAGTCTTTCTCTTGTCCTTCTTCCTGTAGCACTTGGCAAGAGCAGTTCTGGGCATGACTGCAATAGTTTTGTGTGTTTTGTGTATTTAAATTTATTGCAGGGCCTGGGGATTACTAGCTGTACCTCAGCTTTGGTGGTGGCTTCCCTTCCCAGCAGGCTACAGGGACAGGAGGATTTTTCATGTGGTGTGGTTCTGCCTGCTCTTCCTCTGAAAACTACCCAGCTATGCCATGTCCTCTCCTTGGCCTCCTCCTGCTGCTTCCACTGATACTCTGAAGGAAATTTTATTTTTTGTATACCATAGTGAAGGTCTTCTCTTGTGGGGTTGGGCAAGCTCTGCCCATGTTCCCTGTGAGCCCAGGATCAGGGCGGCCCTGGCAGCAGCTTGTCTTTTCCACTGATCCCAATTAAGATTCAGTATTGGCAGGATGGAGCCTTTTGAGCTGCCAGCTGCAATAGGAGAGATGAGGCTTCAGGGGCAGCAGAAATTATTCCCTTCCCTCAGCTCAGCTCATTTCTTGGATCTGGGCTGAGGATGGCCCCAAGGGTTGATGTGCAGAAGCCAAATGAGCCACACAGAGCTAAAACATTTCCATTCACTGTCAGGCCCAGGGTGGGGAAGTGCAGCTCTCTGAAGCACTGAGACTGTGGGTGGCAGCTGGGAGGGGATGGAGGGAGAGAGGGATGGATGGGTGGTGTAATTCCAGGCACTGTCTCACACAACAGCAATTCCAGTCTTGCTGCAACTGTGCACGTGGGGAGCCTTGAGTGCTGAAATTACCCTGATAATGAAACCTAAGTTGGTTAAGGATGCAGTAGAGGCAGGTCAGGGCTGTGCAGCTGAACCTCTCTCTCCAAGCTCCCAGCAGCAGATGCTGCCTGGTGTGACACTGCACAGCTCTGCTGGTGTTGACAGAGCTTTGCCACAACCTGCACCAGCAGGTGACTGGCCTGGGACACTACCTGTGGAGCAGTTGTGTATCTGATAGCCTGTGTTGTCTTCCAAGCATAATATTAACACAACTTTACAGCTGCCTGGCCCTCCTGCTGCATCCTCCTCTTCCTCCCCTACCTCCTGTCCCACTGCAGCCAAGCTGCCCTTGACTTTGCAAACACAAACTCTGCTTTTGCTGGTCTCGTGTCCTTTCAGCTGCACACCCGGAAAGTATCATGGGTATAGAAGAGAGTGTTTCTGTTGAACCTGATTTTAAGGCTAAATTCATGCAGGAAGAGCTCAGTAGAACCGAGTTTCTGGTTTTGAGTGGGCTGTCCAGAATTTGAGATCATGCCCGCTCTGTTGATGGAGTCATTGATGAAGCAATTATCTACTGCTAATTTGGGGTTCTGGAAGCAAATCCTAAGCAATCTTTAAGCATGAAACTGTTCTCTGGAGTAAGTGTTGTGTGGACAGCACCTTGGAGAGCCATGGCCGTGGCTGTGCCATTGCAGGTGGGTTCTGCACGTGCAGCTGAGCAGTGCCTGCTTTGTTGTGCTTCTCTGCTTGGAGGAAAGCACAGCAGTGTCCATCCCATCCCTTCCTGTGGACTTGCACTCATCTGCACTTTACTGCTACTATTTTGGGTTCCCTTTACTCCCCAAAGGAGCAAACAGGGTAAGCACAAAGATAGAGATGCTAAACTGGAAGCTTTCTAAACACGGCACTGGCAGCAATGAGGGACAGGGGAAGGTAGAGACAGCTGGATTTGTGTCTCAGCCACCCACTGTTTAAGCTTGCTGTGCCCAAATTGAGAATCTGCTCTGATGACAGGGTGCACTGAGTGCACCCAAAGCCCTTCAGGCACAGCCTGTGACAAAGAATTCAACTCTTCATCCTGGCACCACGCCAGGCATGTCAGGGTGTTATCTGCCATCATCATGGCTTTGTAAAGCTCCTCACATCTGCTGGTTTTGAGATCTAAGATGAAGCTTTTACCTGACATCTGCAAAATTTGGTCAGCCCACTGCAACCAGCAATTCCTCCAACCGATTTTAGATTCCCTGGAATGCTGAGCTTCTCTTGGAGTGAGGCTCTGGTGCGTGGAGGGAAGTGAACTAACTGTGTTTCCGTTTAGCTAATTAGCAGCTCTGTCTTGGCCAAAGAACACACCATGCACCAGCCATTTTTCAGCTGTTCCAAGCCTGCCTGACTCTGCTGAGGCAGCCAGAGGGAGCTGAGAACCAGCAAAGCGCCAAGGAAGGGGCAGGATCAAGGGCCAGATTCTGTTCAATCACATCCCATGTAAAGCTCAGTAACAGGGAATTTACAGGGAATCGCTGCAGGTCACCAGGGGCTGAAAACAGCTAACAAAATTCATTGCTCTTTTTACTGTTCAGCTCTTGTTGCTTTCAGGATCTGGTTTTGAGCAGTTCCCATTCAGAAAAAAAGAAGTCCCTCCTTGAGGTATTTCAAGCTATCTTTCCCCTGTGGCCCATTCTCCTTCCCCCAGCACTTCCTGAAAGCACTGGTCTTTTGACATAGATTTAATATATTTAAGAATTCTTAATGACCAGCTTCTCCTTTATATGCTGCATCCAGTTTTTAACGGGACAGTGTGAAGGTGGAGTAACATAGTGTCAGGATGTGGGCATGAAGGGGAAAGCCAGGCTGAGATGCCTCAAAGGATTCAGCCTGGATTAGTAGTAAACAGACTGTAACACACAAATGGGCCAGGAGCTGGGACAGCTGAGTTTCCAGCAGGCAAAATCTCTACTGTATGTGCATTGTGAGGGTTACTGTGATCTGCAGTACTTGTGTTTCAAAGTGCAGCTTGAACTCTTATGGCATCCTTCAAGAGAAGGGGGTGGTGGGCTTGGTGCTCTACTCTGTTTCTGCTCCCAGAAAAATGATGTGCTTATTTTAGGATTGACAACATTTGGAATCTTAATATCATTTAGGTTGGAAAAAAACCCTATGAGTGTTGATGCCTTCTTGGTAGCAGGAGACCTGAAAGCTTTCCTGGAAGTTCAGATGGATGAGAAGAGGAATGATACAGGAGGGATGGACTTTTATACAGGCACTTCTCTGAACCTTGGTTTCAGTTGAGGTCACTCAGACTAGGAGGAAGAGCTCTGGAGGCCCCAGTTCTGCAACAAAAAGCAGTGGTGATATATACAGCATGTGGGAGAAGCTGGAATAATGACAAGAGATGATAAATTATGACGTTAAACCCACAGGATTACACAGTTTAAGAGCAGCCAGATTAAAATGAGTTTCACTCAACAACAGCAAAAAATCAGATTCCTTATAGTAATAAGTTATTATAACTGATTTCTCACTAATTGCTGACTCATCATGCAACTTGCAAAGCCTGTCTTGTTGCTTGTCCCGAGGTAACTATTCATAGAAGCTTTTGGGTTAAAACATAGAAAGAAAAATGAAAATGATATTCAAAGCAATTCAAACCACACTCTATTGCAACTAGTATTTATTAAAAATACAGTGGACGAAAAAAGCAAGCCTCCAAAAAGTAGTCAGCTCATCAACATATATTACACCATGGCCCACCCAGCACCACAGAAACACAGAGCACTCTCAACCCATTTCTCTCACAAAATGTTGACTCATGTTTGTTCATTACCTATAAATGTGCATAGCTTAAAGACTTGATAATGTAACATGAGCATAAAATGGCACCAAAGTCAGTTTGCTGTGCACTTCCAGCCACTCTCAAACCAAGGAAGTGGTGAAATGTGCGTTAAGTAGCGACATGTGCGTGGTGATCATCTGTGTGCTCAGCAGTCCCTGGTATGGCCCTGAGTCCTCATGACAGCAAACTTCTCAGAAGCCAAAGAATCACCTGTTCAAAGCATTGTTTTATTACTACTGAGTATATCGAGTTTCTTCTTCATTTTCAAGATTAGCTAGAGCCTGGGGGGAGGGCAGGGTGTGTTGTGCATGGTGAGGGGAGGTGTTTCTGTCAGTCAGTTGACTTAGCAGGCTACATGTGTGCTTCCTTTTCCTGGCACCTCGTTTCCACGCTGAGCTAAGGATACTTTTGTGCTATGGGTACAGCAGCTCCACAGATGAATGCAATCTCTTGTATTTGCAGGACTGGGGGGGATTGTTGGTGTCAGTATGGCAGTGCTAGCCACACTCCTGGGAAGGACAAGATGTAACAATGAATGTAAATTGTCTTGCTTCTGGACAGGACACGGGTAATTTTTGCAGGAGTCAAGAGGGGGCATGGCTGACAGCATGGGGGGTTATGGGGACCAGGGAAGGGGTCTTTTCCATTAGTGCCTGTTCCCTCTATGACTGAAAGTGCTACTGCTCATTTTTTTATTCCATTGCTGCTTCCAGTAAATTGTTTTTATCTGAACCCATGATCTTTACCTACTGTGACTCCAATTCTCCTTTCCAGCCTGCCACACGGAAGGAGGCGTGAGTGAGAGTGGTACACTAAACTGAGGAACACCATTCCTAAACCACATCACTGATGTACAAATAGTTATGGCTTCTGGGCACCAAGCTTTCCAGATTTCTTTCCCTTTCAGCTATAGCTGCTACGTCTATCACTTTATGTACCTTATCTCACAGTGACAACCAATGAAGAATCAATTCACCTGCAATGGAGAGTGCCTTTGTTCTGGCTGGTGTATGAGATTTGTGCTCCCATTTGAGACCTGTGCTTTACTTTATGTGAGCAGAATGTGTGTGCCAGTGTGGTGTGCTCACAGTACTTTAATCTCTTGAGCTTAAGATGATTTTTGGTGGTGTCTTTGACCTTACTAGCATTGTATTCAACCCTGTGTGCATGGAGGGAGCACCCTGAATCATGTGCAGCTTCACATTAGCCATAAAGAACCACTAGCACCCTGTTTAGAGCACTTAAACATTTGAGAAGCAGTCATTAATACTAACAAGAATGCTGAGCAATTTCTTATGTAGGACAGTTAATTACCAAACCTAATTAATGCTATGTGGCTGTGGCCACTGCTACATTTATGGGGACACTTAAGTGCTCCAAGGCCAGAAGACTTCATGGAAACTAAATTAGAGAGAAACATGCAGGAAAACTCTCTGGCAGAGAAAATATAACTACCTTAATTTTCCAAGTGCGCACCAGCATTAAAGTCTGTTTCATCTGTCAGGAGTATGCAGGTTGCTGGTTACTAGGAGCTGCATAATAGCATTAAAAATTTGGAGTCTTCTAGGGCTTGGTGCAACATCCCTTTCTAAAGCTAGGGAGAGCTTAATACTTACCTCTGTGCATGGCAAATTAATCTCTTAAGCATGCAAACAGAGCATCCATGTATTTCAGTGCTAAGGTCAAAATGCTGGAACATGCTTCTAACATTGTAAAACATATCTTCCAGATCAGAAAAATAATTCTTCCAAACCCAGAAATCTTCTTTCTGCATTATGTCTTACAGAGCACAAGGCAGAAAACTAGGCAGCTGCCTTTTTTTTTTTTTTTTTCTTTTGAAACTGATATGGGGATATTTCCCACTTGCAGGTGTCTAATGAGGAAAGGCTAAGGGAGCTGGGCCTATTCAGCACCCAAAAGAGATGACTGATGTTCAGTGTATATCAGTGTCTAAGGGAGAGATGCCAAGAACACAAAGCCAGGCTCTTCTTGGTGGTGCCGAGCAATAGGACAAGAGGCAAGGAGCAGAAATGGATGCACAGGAAGTTCCACCGAACTTCACTCTGCAGGTGACTCAGCACTGAAAGAGATTATTGAGAGAAGTTATGGAGGCTCCCTCATGGGATATATTCCAGTCTGGACACAGCTCTGTGCATGTGCTCTGGGTGACAGAGCAGGGAATTTGGACCAGGTGACCCACTGTTGTCCTTTCCAACCTGACCCATCCATTATGGGATTCTTTGATTCTGTGAAGGGAAGCAGTAGCACTGCATAGGGATGGGAGCTGCACCTTGACACTAACTGTTCCATGTTTATAATATCTGCTGTATGGTGAAGTTCCCCAGCTGTGTTCTTCTGTCACCCTCTATATTCAATGAAGGAGGTCAGGGAAAAGATGGGCATTCACAATTCTGAAATCTTAATCGTTGACTTAAAAATAGTTGCCAAATAACAGCACTTTCAGCAGTGGCATAATTTCCAGAGCTCACAGTTGCATGGTATGATGACAGCAGGTGTATTTCACAGCACAAAGAAATAAAAACATAAACCAAAAACCTCTGTGGTATAAGCAGGAATCTTTTCTCAATCTCTTCATGAGGACACTGAAATCAGTATGGAGAAGTCTGTCCTCTAGGAAATACACATGGTTTTCAACAGGGCTAAGTGGCTCCACTGTTCACCCAGCAGTGAGCTTACAGAGTAAGGCAGTGCTGGAGGCATGGGGCTGCTGCACTGTACACGCCTGCTGAGGTCTCCAAGCCCACCAGCTGAGCAAAAGGACTTCTGTAAGAGGCTGAACAGGTGCAGTGGTCACTTGGAGGGCTGGAAGTATCTGGATATTATCTAGACCCTTGAGAAGTCTCCCCTCTGCCCACCTGTCTTACTAAGCAACTTCAGCTCTTGGATGACGATGTCATGAGTGACTGCTTTGCACATGTCATACACTGTCAGTGCAGCCAGGCTGGCAGCTGTGAGAGCCTCCATCTCCACACCTGTCCTCCCCCAGGTGTGACAGGAGCTGCGAATCACCACTGCATGCCTGGCCTCATCCAGGCTCAGAGACACCTCAACATGGTACAGAGGGATGTTGTGACACAATGGGATCAACTGGCTGGTCAGCTTGGCTCCCTGAATTCCTGCAATTTGGGCAACTGCCAGCACATCCCCTTTCTTCACCTGGTTTTGCCTCACCATCCTGAATGCCTTCTCACCCAGGAGGACCACGGCACCAGCAACAGCAGTTCTTCTGGAATCTGGCTTCCCTCCAACATCAACCATTGTGGCCCGTCCTTCCTCATCAGTGTGAGTTAAGTTGTCAGAGGCACGAGGTACCTTGGTGCAAGATCCTGAATCCCTGGTAAGGAATTCAGATCCTGAGTACACCTCTTTGGACTGACAGTCCACAGGAACTTGGCCAACAGAAGCATCAAGGCACTTTGTATCAAATGTGGAGCTTGGGTCCTTCTGGAAGACACAGTAGCCTCGGAGCTGGGTTTGTAGAATTCCTGTTGCTATGTGCTGCTGTTTCTCTGGGTGAGATCCTGGCAGGAAAAGTTGTCCTGTGAATTTATTTTTCATTGATGCTTTTCCCTTTTGTTTGGGTAAACTCGCTCTCAAAGTCAGCCAATGGCTAAATGTGTGGCCCCACTGTTTTGAATTTAGGGGATTCTGTAGGGCATCTTGGCATAGTGGGAATGACATCAATGCAGGCTCTGGGGAAAAAAACAAAAAGTAACATGAGAAGAACATCTTACTAACTGAAAAGCTAAGCTGTCTGTAGCAGCTGAGAACCCTGTCAGAGCATTGCTTGGGACTTCCTGTGCTGCAAAAACCTCAATAAGCCTGAAAACATTTTTTCCTCAAGCTCCTTCTCTCTCATCACTTCCCTGCATGTCCTGGTTTGCTATTACAAATGTCAAGACTCAGAACACTCATTTCAAGGTCCTTGACAAAAAGAAACAACTTACTTTCTAAAAGTATCAACACCTGTTGAGAAACAGCAGCCGAGAAAGCTTATAGGAGCATCAGTTCTGAAGCAAAGTGAATCACAGCATCTCAGAATCCATTTGGGACCATCCCAGCACCAGCCTTCTTTAAAAAGCCTGGCAGGGTTAATAGGAAATTCTTACACTCAGATTCTCAACTCTGCCTTTCCAAACACCTCCCTCCCAGCACAGGCAGCTGCACTTCCTCCTTTCATCTCCTTCTGCAGGGAAGGGTCATGCCAGCACTTGAGGACAGCAGGGACCAGAAGCACTGCAACTGCACTGTCTACAAGCTCAGAGGGTGATGGGAACCCCTTGTATTATTGCCAGCTCTTAACATGTTAATGACAACTGAAGTTTAAGCATTGGAAAGACCACAGTCCCCTCACTGACAGATTCTAAGTCTACTCAGAAGCATTTTCTATGTTGAGCTGGCAGAGCTCCCAACTGGCAGAGAGGTAGTAAGCCCTCCTGCCCCTTTTCACCATTTAATCCTTTGGTTTTGGCATTTGCACAGGGCTAAATGCCAAGTGTGAAGACAGGAGGAGTCTCTTTCACATACAAGTGAATAAAATGTTTTGCAAGCAAAGAAAGCAGTATAGAAGTAAGTGCCTAAGCCCTGGTTTAACAGCAAAATTGGTAAGCATGTTTCTTTTTCTGAAGCTCCTCTTTTTCTCTGAGAAATGTGGAATTAGGTAGTGCTCAATAACTTCCTCTGGTAGCTCTGGTATTCAAGGACTCCCTTTTCAGCCTATCCAGAGGTGCCTCAAAGCAGCTTCCTGCCCCTCTGCTGCCCAGGCACTATCCATATGGCAATCACAGACACAGTGTGGACAAAGGTCTCATTGTGCTTCTCCATCTTTTTTAAAAACAAACCCACCAAACTCTTCCTTGTTAGTCCTAGCCTCTGCTAAAACAAGACTGATGCACTTAGCACCATTTTCACCCAGAGTACCCTTCAAACACTGGTCTGAAAGTATCATTCCTGAAGCTTAAATCAACTAGATTTCATGACTATAACCACTGCAATAACCTAAATTAAGGCAAAGGCCTTTTTTCATCTGCAGCTGATGGCCTATACAGTAAAATTAAGATTCCTGCAAATTTGAAGGCATGTGATTACCTCAGAGGAATGGGATTAAATGGACATAAATGTACTGAGTGCAACATTGCTCTGCTTTAGAAAAGCACAGAAAATTACTTCTCTTATTCCTCTTCTCTTGCTCTCTCTTTTCATAGTGGGGCCTAACCTGAATATTCCTTTTAAAATCCAGGAACTCAAAGCACTCTGTTCTTCTGCATTCCTTGATTAGCTCTAAAGCTGAAGCTAAACCCCTGTGAAAGTGTCTTGTTTTAAGGAGAAGCCAGACGGCAAAGGCAGACAAGTACTTCCTTCCACAGGGTAAACACACATGGGTGGGAGCAGGGAGAAAAGTATGCTCAAGTAGAGTGGGAAGTAAACAGACAGCAAGAGATGGTAATGAGTGCAAAGCATCTTTGCTTTTCTGAACAACCTATACTTCTTGAAATTGAACCTAGTCATTTCTATTTGCACCCAAATTGCTCATATACCTACAAAAAAAAAAAAAAAAAAAACCAAAAAAATGTGGTTTTCTACTGCACCGTATATTGAAACCATCTGACAAATTCTATCTCCTCATATCCTATTACTACACCTCAAGTTTAATTGTCTAAGCTTCCAACTGGCACAATCTCAGGAGGAGAAAAGAAGGCAGGAGATACTTAAATTAATGAGGAAATTCCCATAACTGAAATGAACCCAAGAGAAGAACCACCTGCTGAAAGGAATATTTTGATTAAGGGCAATAAGATATAAACCATATATCAAAGGACTGGACAACAGCAGTGCAGGGAAGACACTAGGTTTGGCTTACTGGATCTAGCAAACCAATTAGTGATTTCCACAGCATTCATTAAATTTCATTAAATTAATTCCATACACACACTCCCCCACTGACTGCTTGCACGCCAGCATTATTTGAAGTCTGTAACTAATTTAAAACACAATTAGGAAATCTCCTAATGATTCTCCATGTGTCACAGTGGGATATTCTCCACTCATCTCCCGTATCTCCACTGATGCAGTGACTGCCAGCAGTCAGTCTCCAAGGGAGATGGAACAGCTCAAGGAGGAGGACCTGGACAGGCTGCCTCCTTCACTGCATGTAAGACAATGTTAAAGCACTTTTCAAAAGGAAGTTGGATTGATCTGATCTGTAGACATCCAAACATTGCTATGAATTCTAACTCTGCAGTGTGGGAATTCTTTCAAAAGCAACTTGAAAAATTATGTAGATCCCAGTGAGCTGTCAAGAGTTTAATACAGCATTTTTCATCTTAAAAAAAAAGGCAAAAACCAACCATTTTTTTTTTCTTATGCAGTAAATCAATACATACTTTAAACAAAGGGTACTCCTTACCATTTTTCTGGAACACAGTGCAGCAGTGGCCAAATACAAGCAAGCAAATACACAATCTTGCACCAGTCAACATGGAAAATTATGGCCCTTTAAAGTAGCACACCAAGTGAAAAAACACTCCATGTGAAGATCTATGTTAAATACCTCTGTGGATCCTATTTCCTAATACTGGCAACAAAAGTACAAGCCCTAGGGGCTTGGTTTAAAAATAAAGTAGTTGTTATTAAATCACCTGTTGCAAAGACCTGCAAATTAATGCAGATACTCCCCAAGGATACCACTTTTAAAACCTGTGTTTTAAGCTGCCTAGAAGCTAACCTCCTCCAAAACACCAATGGGAGGATGAGAGTTTGGATTTAAAACATAATGTTCATGTCTTTCACCCTTGTTTGTTTTTTTTACCCACATGTTGTTGATAAGGAATAAGCAACATCTTGCAATTGACCTCACAGAACTAACTCTTCTATTCATTTCTTGAGCTTTTTGGAAAGACAGCGATCTTACAGAATGGGTAAACATAGGCATGAAGAACGTAAAATCACACTGAAGGAGATGTTAAAAATCAGTAAGAGAACCACAGCAGTGCTACATCACTCATGAACAAGCTTCAGGCAGAAGGGAAAGTTAGTAAACAGCTTCAATAGACACTAGAAGGAAAGGAAAGGCTCTTGGTTCATAGTTCTTAGTTATGTTCTGAGATTTTGCAGCAATAAGAAGCAACTTCAAAAGAATGAAGCCTCACATCTCAGATTCTAAAGTATTAGTGAGGTAGGAACACTTGCATTTCTGTCAGCTTGATGGCTATATATATATATGTTATAAACAAAGTTGAATTTCTTGATCCATGGATAAAACTCCATTCTACATCCTTTGTATTTATATGGCAATACAGTGAAAACTCACCTCAAACTATCTTGTAAGTAACTACACTGTTCTACTTAAGTACAAGGAAGCTGATAGGAAATAAAGTAGGAAAGTTGATTATCCCTTTGGAAAATGTAATGAACTGTCATAATTAGAGAAAACAAAACCAGGGAAACCAGGTAAGGCTTTGTAGGGACACTAAACCTTTCCTCCTTTTCCACTTCAGTGTGTTAACTACACCTGGCTAATTAAGAAGCCCATTTCTTTGCCTAAATCTAAGGCAGAACCACAAGCTAGACTTAGGAGCCTAATCTACTCTGCTTTCCCAAAGGCAGAAACCAAATAAAGTCATTGTATGTTTTTTACGTACTGATTTGTCACCCACCAATCAGGACCATTGGCCGGTTTTTCATCCGGGAAATGTTAAACATGCCTAGAAATAAAATAAGGAAGACATAAAAATCCCAGCTTTTCAGGCTTTAAGTCATGCATCTGCTTTACATGTTTAATTTTCTGCTCTTCACAGTGCAATCTGCATACTAGGAAAAACAAAGCTCAGTAAAGACCAAGGGAGCTGGAGGAGGGGGAATCCAGTGCAGTATTATTTGAAACTACAGCTTGCCTGAGTATCCAGGCATCCAGCTGCTCTGGGTCTGTCACACTGCAGAACCCTTTCCCAGAAAGCTTGCCATAATGTAAATTACAGCCTACCTACTACAGAATTCAATCTATTTGAGACTGTCCTGTCTCTAACAACGGTATTTGACTGTTCTAGTTCCATAGCTAAGCTGTTTTCAACTGTTCCAGTTCAAAGAAGTTCAATCACAGAAAGCTCCAGGGACAATAATGAGATTAACCCAAACTGGGAGAAGATACACAATGTAAGGTAGATGCTGCTGATGGCAAGATGACTTCAGTAGATTCTTCCCCATCCACCCCCTGCTTTCCCAAACCAGCATTCATAAATAAAGGGTCTACAAATAAAAGAACCAATCCCTTCACACCTTCCCTTAGGTTTATAAAGCATTATTTTATCTGGGTCAGACCAATGTCCTTTGCAAGTTACTCTACACTTAGATTTAAAAGCTACCTTTAAATTTGTTTTACACATTAGGAAAAAAGGGGAAAACCTATACGTATTAATCTGTCAGAATCTGCAAGAAAATAAAAGGACAAAAGCATATTTTTAGTGTATAGGGGACTTATCCATGATTATAAAGCCAGTTCATGTACAAGAGGTCAGCACTTCCAGCTGGAGCCAGATTACAAAAAATCAGGTTCAAATGTGAATGTTTATATCAACATAAATTCAGAAAAGATGAATACAGCCTGAGAATGGTCCTTGAATTGTCATGGACCTTGTGTCATGACCTTATGCAGAGCACTAATGTGCACCCACAAAATCCAGCATGGTGAAAAAGAGACTTGTCACTTCTAGAAAGATGTTAATGCAGTATCAACAGTTCACTTTAGTCCTTTTACACCAAGCTAGTTAAAAAAAAAAAAAATGGGATCCAGTACAACTACTTAGATTTACAATTTGCTGAAGTTGTTGTGAGCAGTGGTATTCGCATCTATTTGAGAAGAAAAGTCAGTTTGAAAGTCTTTCAGGCAGTTTGGATTCTAACTCTCATGGAAGGTTATAAGTACCAGGACATCATTTTCCCTATCACTGCTGTTATTTCTCAAGTACAACAAACATACCAGCATGCTGTTTCTTTTTTCTGCCCACTGCTGCTCCAATGATTTGAATCAACTCCTCCTCTGAGGCACCCGACCGTAGGTGATCCCTCAAGGACACTTCCGAATTCCCAAAAAGGCACACCTGCAGCCAACCCAGGGAAGTAGAGGAGGAGAAAAGAGAAAGAATAAAATAAATTACTTTTACAAGTATTTGGTACTAACCTCAGAGTGAAGAGTTTTGAAGAGGCCTATCCTACTGAAGGGAACATTTATGGAGATTGTTTTCTTTATCTCCCCTCCTGTACACTCAGACACAGCCTGGGATGTTTATGCAGCCTAAACTCATTGGGCCTCCAGGCTGCCTAGGTCATCTCATGTTAGGCAGCAGCACAGCTGTTGTCAGTATCAGGTGACAATGCATAAGTGCCAATTTTTAATTGAAAACTTTAATTTTTCCCCAGAAACTGCCAGTTTCAACGTGGCAGGAAATGGCTATCCCTCCTTGTTCTACAGTCATTAAGCAAATGTACAGGCTGCTCTTGAAGGAGAAGAGTTACAAGTTGTTTGGGATAGAAGACAGGATCCTTGTGGAATGCAAAAGCTAAGCCCTCACAGCTGTTTGGACCCTTTTTTAATGGGAAATCATCTGCTTGTCACATGTTTAAGATGATTTTGAATCAAAGATTAGAATAAATATTTATATTTACTGGCCTTGCAACCATATTTTATAACCATAGTTAACTATGGTAGCAAAACAGAAACCAAAAAAAAGGTGATGTAACATCTCCCTAACAGCCTGACAAAATGTAACAAGAATACATACAGGATAAATAAACAGGAGCTAGCTGGTAATAATTACACACTTTTACATCCCAGCTACTTTTAGGGCATGAATTTCAACACTATTTTCACTGCATTAAATCAAAGAAAATCCTGTTTCACTACCAACCTTTAGATTCCCATCTGCTGTTATCCTCAGCCGATTGCAGGATCCACAGAAGTGCTCTGACATGGAGGTGATAAAGCTGATTTGTCCCTGGAAATGTGGCACCTTGTAACTCTAAAGAAATGCAGAGGAGAAAAAAAAAAAACAAAGTCAAATAAGTCAAATACAGACTCCTAGCTTTTATAGCTCCACTTGCCTAAAGGCCAGAAAATCTATTTTAACATAGATTTTCTTCAGCCTTAAGATCGTATCAAAGAAAAAGTAAAAGCAAAACCAGTTTTTTCAAGTATTCCAATCTATTCTGCTCTGTTTCTAGAAATTCTCAAACTTGTTAAATGCTTGCTCTTGTAGTTATCGACTAACAGGTGATGCCTGTAGGGAGCATGAGCTAGAAATTCCCCATTTGGCACTGTACAATCTAAAGCAATAGTATTTTCACTGAACAACTCTTCCATCAGGATTGTTAAATGTGCAGACATAGACTGACAAAAGTTTCAAAGCTGTAAATACAGGATACAGGCCTGGCATTCCTGATATCTGACTGAAAATACATCTAGAAAACACATTCTATTTATAAAGGTACAGACTATAACTAGGACTTCATAAGCATCAAGTCTCATACAGGCAGCTTGAGCAAAACCCAAGAGCTACCACACTGACTATTTATTACTTTGATTGTCAAATGTCAATGCTGAACTTGGGAGAATCTGGGGATTTGGGGCAGGAAGGGAATGGGGGTACATTTCACACGTTCTCTGTCCAACCCCACCTTGGCTGTGCTGGAAGTCTCACAGGGTAATTTCTCCAATTCTGGCCATCGCTGTTTAATTGTATCAAGCATTTCTTTGTAGCTCACCATCTTCTTGAAGTTCCATTTATTGCCTAGAATTAATAAAACCAGCCCAACCTTAGACCGTGGATTTTGTTTTCTTAAGTAGCAGAGAATCACCTTGACATTCTCTGTAAGTGTCACTTTAGCTGTAGGCGCCCCAGCTCAAACTAGTCCTTCTACAGCTTATGGAGGGAATAGCATAAACTGCAGAAAACTTCAGGCAATTCTTAATTCCCTAAAAGAGCTTACCAAAACCTCTGAGACAAGGCTATGGAGTGAATATTCACCAACCAGCTCACTTCTGTGCAAGAAGAATCTCAAAGCAGCAGCACTCACCATCAAAGGGCATGTACTCTATGAACCGCACGTCCAGGGGCAGATCCTTTGTGAAATCCACAAAGTCCAGAACTTCATCCTCGTTGAAGCCTCGCATCACCACACAGTTCACCTGCAGGCAAAGCAGAAACTAGTGAGCAGAGCTTGACCTGCACCCCCAGCTGCACAAGGAGATTGATTATATGAATTCTCTTTGTTACTTCTTTATGTGCTCTTCAAGTTTTTCTCCAGTTTTACTAAAAATTTTTTACAGTGTGCGTTGGGAGGTGAGATGGAATATAATAAATTCCTTATCAGGTGATCTGCATGTGTGGTAAAACACAACAGTTTCAGAGTAAATAAACACTGGCTTTACCTTAACAGGATGGTAGCCAAGTTCAGTGGCTTTGTGGATTCCTTCCATTACCTTGTGAAAGCCTAAGATACAGAGAGTGAAAAAATTATTTATTGTTTCAAAGCAGAATGCAAAAGGTGGTTATTTAGTACAAGACAAAGAGATGACAAACAAAACCAATCTGATTCAGAACAGAGAGCTGCAAGTAAGAGGAGCTGCAAATAAAGAGACTTTAATTATAACACCCTCACAACCCCCAAAGACTACCAAGTTACTGTGCTCAACTCACTTAGATCAATATTTAACTCATATTTGAGTAATCAACAATATTGGTATGTTTTTTTGTATTTTTGGATATCCATGTATTATTAGCATATGATTCTGCACTTCCCTCTAAGCCAGTTTTCCTTGTCTAACATTCTTCTTAAAGGGAGTGGAAAGAATTTATGAACTTCCTCCAGATGCAATGAAGAAAGAATAATAAATTAATGTTTATTTTATAATAATGGCTTGTGTATTTTCTACAATGACACAATTTCTCTGTTCTGAATCAGACAACAATGTTGCTAAGTGAATTTTAAAAGGATTTTTCTAAAGTACATTTGGGGTGGAATGGGTTTAGGAACAAGAAAAAGCCCCTTGATTCCCTGTTCCACCCTGGCTACAGATGTAATTGGCTTCCTGAAGCTATCGACTATCCATTAGTCAGAAGATCAGAGGCAGCATTTTCCTCCTTCCAAAGCTGCAGTCTCCAACAGCAAATACTTCACACATGCTAATAAAAGGGCAGTAAGTCTCAGAAGTTTTGATGACAACCCCTATGCTGCTCCCAGTCATACGTTTTCCTGCATAGGTCCATCACCCTCCTTTCCTTATCTATGATCTACTGGAAACTCAGATTCTCTAGTGAACAGATCACACCTTCATTACTCTGTAGGTACTTTAGCAGAAAAAGGCAATAATTCAGTAGTATTCTGTGCATGCTTAATATGGGATGCATTCAAAATTAAAAAAAAAAACAAACTAAAGATACAAAAATTTCACTTCACTGCTCTCTGGCTAGTAAAGGCATCATAAAGCATGGACATAGGAAAGCAGAAGAAACAATTATTTTATAAGCCAGTTCTAATGCTAATCCTGGCTGCAAAGAGTGTTGATAAGCAAGTTATTTCACACAGTGAAATCAGTCTTGCAAGCAATTGTTTGAAGTTATGGCCTGTAACCCTTCTCAGTCATCACCTACACGTGCATGTGCCCATGAAGTTCCCAGCACCTGTGGCAGATCTCATTCCAATTAAGCAAGATTGCAGGCAGATTGTGGCAACTGCTGTAAGCACAACCCAGAGCCATGAATGGGATCAAAATCTCTGCTATTGCTCAGAAAATCTAATCTGTGACCATAGGATTACAGAAAGGAGAAACTCAACATAACCAAATAGGCCAGGAAGCAACCACTTCCCTTTCATCCAATGAAAAATTACAATACTTTCATCATATTTGATTTCTTCTGAAGTCAGAGCTTTAGCCAGCTTCATAGTACAGAGAACCTTAGATCCATACAGAAAAATCCTATATGAACAAAACCTCACAGCATTTAATCCTTATAGGAAAAAAGGCTTCAGGCCTACATTTGATGATACAGTTACAGCACATCATTACCTCACTACCCTTGTATGAAACACACACAAAAAAAGGGACAGACCATGAAACAGGTTGGACTAGCTACATGCATGAAAGTATTTTTCATTTGTTCATCCCTTAGAATGTGGTAGATTAAGTAGAAATATATAGTACTCTAAAGTACTTTCACCCATCAATGAAATCTCTGACAAATTCACAATCATTTTGTCTATCCCAACCACCTGCAAGTAGGAGTAGATGTGCTGCAGGGCACCTGCACCAAAGGCACACATTTTCTGCATCTTCTTAAAACCCTACATCAACTTCCCAGCTAAACAGAGAAATTATTCCAAGTTTCTCAAGATCCTGGTAAGCTCCATAATCAGACACCACCTTTACTTTCCAGAGAAGTTATCAGCCTGTAGAAGTCCAAGACCTGGAATCCCTCTCACCTTAACAGAGCTATATCTTGTTGCCTCTGGAACTGCCACAGAAGACAGGTAGCTCAGTAGGGCAGGCACTCTATTCATTGCTCATTCCATACTTGGAAATCTCCTAGTCAATAAAAACCCTCAAAAAAAAAAAAAAAAAAAAAAAAAAAAAAAAAAAAAAAAAGCATATTTTCAGCCTTCAACCTTAACAAAAGAAAAAAAATCCCAAAGCAATAGAACTAAATGTTACTATTTTTACCTGATCTCTGCTTAGAAAAAATATCTCTGATTTGGAGACTTTTTCTCCTCCTAAAATTATTCAGTAATAGAAATTTCCCTGTTCATTGTCTATGCTGTTCAGCTGAGTGACTTCTCTCTTTGTTGGTAAAAGATATTTTTTTCTTTAAAGGCAGAAGAGAACATTTAAATGAATAAAAATTACTCTCATCCTGTAATAACTTTTAGTTTACTTTATAAACAGCACATTCCTAACAGCTTCTAATCAGATATGAAGATCTCTGGCCTTATAATTCAGGAAGCTGAAGTTTTGCCCCTTCAGTGGCAAAAGAAGGGCTTGTTCCTGATGAATGTCACAAACCAGGTAATACTCAAACACAGAGAGCAGAAGGAAAGAGCACAGTCAATACCTGTTTGTGATTAGATACTCCCATATATTACTATGGGAGCCAACTGTGCCAAGACACAACCAGATCAATGCAATAGCCTAGACTGGAAGGATAATGCTCCAGTCAGCTTTTTGACAGGAATTGATTTCTGCACCTGAAGTACTGCTCTCACAGAGACTGTTGACAAGAACACCTTTCTGCACCTGCCAGCAGAACTTCGGTTTGTTAACAGTGATTACAATGCTGACATTCTCACAGAGTTCCAGATTTCTTTCCCAGATCCTTTCCCTACATCTGAGGCTGTTGCACCACCTGGTGGCTACTTAGAGGTTTTGTCAGAATGAGAAGTTCACAGACTGCTGAAGTCAGAAAGAGAGCGATACAACATCAAATCAATTTTACTTTAGAAGGAAGCCCAACCTTCATGAAGCTGAGCTCTATGATCAGCTTCAGAATTCATTTAAACTAGAATCTGAAACACTGGGCATATCCAGGCATTTTTTAAATTTTATTTGCAACTACTTGCTCAGTAGAAGAGAAGTTACAAAGCCAACAGCCCTCCTCAAATTACTTCAGGCATGGTTTATGTTTATTCCTATTAAAAAGTAGTGGATAAAGAGCATCACTAACCACAAGCAAGACCACTGCTAGCACACCCCAAATATAACTTCCAGAAACTGCCACTATTCATGACAAGAAGCTCAGTTCTTGTGGCATCTTTGTCTCCAGAGGGTATAACAGAAACATCTGGGTTTTTTGAACAGTATTAAAGAAGAGCAGCACACAAGACCAACACAAGATTTGGAGAGTCCTCTTGACAGCTGTGACTAACCCATTATAGATTATACAACTAACCACATGACTAACTGCTTCACCAGCTCCAAGAAAAGGGGGCTCTACCTGCTAAGCATCACAGAAGGAAGGAAAAAGAGTCACTGTTGAATAACCTAGTACTGACTACTTTTCCTAGCCTCAGAAGAACAGCAATTCACTTCCCTCCCAAAGTAACTGACTGTGAAAGATACAGTAAGCAACTCAAGACATTACCACAAGTATTAACACAGTTGCCTTAGACGACAAGTTTGTACCTTTCCTTCGGACAATGAACTCAAATTTAGCTGGCACCAAAGTATCCAGGCTAATGTTAATGGCATTCAGTCCTGCCTCCTTCAGCCGGGGCAGCAGTCTGGCTAAGTTGATCCCATTGGTTGTGACAGCAATGGTTTTCAGCCCTTCTAGCTTGTACAGTTGACCTAGGAAATAAAAATTAAAAAGAACACTTTGAAGAAGTAGTTAAACTATAAGTTTAACTGTAAGTTACACAGAAAACCCAAAAGATTTGTGAAACAAATGTGAAAGAAAAAGGTATCTCTGAAGAAAGTGTGGACGCTTCAGTGCTTTGGCCTTCTTCTACCTGTATGGGTTTAAGAAACCAATTTCAGCACAAATCCATTTCAAAAGTATGAGAGAGCAGTTTGTTGCAAGCAAAACTGGTGGTAAAGTTTTGTTTTATTAAAATGCACACTAATTTTGTTCTTCATTTCTTAAATACCTACTTTATTGTTGAAAGGCAGCCTCTGATTTTGTGTACCTTCTGCTTCTCATCCATCTTTGCAAACCAAATTTTATGTTCTGCAATAATAAGCAGCAAGCCATCCCTTTCACAACTGACACCTAATCTGTTTATTTAGCAACATTCATCCTACAATGCTTTACCAAAAACCAGTTCTAACCCAGAGGTAGCTGCCAGCAGTAGAACCTTTAACTTGTGAAAGAAATACCACATGCAGTCCTAACTAAACATAAAAAGGTCAACATACTAGACTATTACAGAGAATCCAAGGCAACAACATTCAAAGGGACAAAACATGTGCACTTGACAACTGAAATATTTCCATTACCAGTGGTAGCCTGGCCGGCTGGAGAGTGCTTACGCAAGGCACTAAAAATGGCTAACAAAATAAAACAGCGTAAGAAACAGTTAATATCATGAGATTAAGGTTTAGAAATGAGCTGCCTCCACATAAGGCAAATGCAGAAATCCTCAGCATACCAGATCTCCAGAGATCAAGCTTTAAAACCTCCAGTTATCAGTACAATAACAAATAAGAAAAAAACCCTCATAAACAACTCACAGAAGCAGAGCCACAGCAAAGTAATTTACTTTGGTTTTTCCTCCTTCCCTCAGCCTCCGCCCTAATTATTTAAGAAATATTTGAAGAACCTTTACTCTTGAGGCAGCTGTAATTACAGGACAAATATTTCATGGTTCCTTCTTCCCTCACAATTTTACCTCTGTTTTTTCATGTTGATAAGGGCTTTATTTCTGCTTTATCTCATTTCCTAGCTCTTTTCGAAATATTCACCCTAAGCTGAGTCTCAAATGGGTCAAGCTAGGTCATAGCAAAGATGCTGAAGTTTACAGCAGCAGCATTTTTGAACATGATTAAGAGCTCCATAAAGACATGAGGTTGTAGGGAAAGAGCAATCTTTACTAAGAGATTTTTTTCCTGGCCTTTTCAAATTCCTCCCAAATGACCAAGAATAACCCCTCCCTAGAGGATAAGTACTACTGGCTCAATTTTGTCAAAGATTATTTAACACTAGCTATCACTAGCAGCCTAATCTTTGTGAGAGTAAAGGATACATGCTGCAGCCAGGGGACAGTTTATGAACATTACTTTTATTTATAGCCTCAAAACTCAAAAAAATGCTCAACCTCAAAATAACTGGGGAAAAAAGTCTAGGTGCCATACAGGTTTCATTGCCAGAAACGTAAAATGTATAAAGGTACTGAATAAAACTAATGTCATTTGCAGCCTAAAATGGAAAAAAATTAAAAATACAGGATGAAGCACTGGAAATACACTAATATATGGAATCACCTGCAGTAACAAATTGGACATTAGACAACTGTGAGAAGTTAGAGATGGAGGCTAAACACTAAGACCAGAAAGTTAAAACAGTCAGAACACTCTACCAGGTGTAACCTTCACAGTGTCCTGGTTTCTTGGCTTGTTGGCCTCTAAAATTAAAAGGGACTGAAGAGACTTCATAACTTTGTAATTCTCCTCGTACCTTTAGTCACTGCTTTAGCACCAATCAGAACAAGCAAAGGCAACTAACAAAAACTAACAAGTAGAAAAACAAACAGAAGAGATGCTGTAAGTCCATAGCATGAAGCTAAAATTTTTATGTCAAGCTTGTGCCATGAAGTAAACCATTTTACATTTATGTTTTCCTTTAGGATCAGGAGCATCTTCTTAAATAGACAATTTTCTTACATATTCTTTTCCAATCATTTCCTTAATGGCACTTTTCCCGACTGACTCCATAAAAGGTGTATATACTTCCTAACACATGAACTAACAAGTCTATCCCATACCACTTCACTCTTGAAATGGGTATAAAAAGTTGCTATAAAAAGTCATCCAATAGTCTATCCTCCACCCCATGGAAAATGATTTTGTCAGTGGCAGATGTGTACTTCTCAGACTACTAATAACAAACAACTATCACAGAGTTTATATCCGGTGCTTATTTAAACTTGGAGTATCTCAAAGGAGATGGATTCTATACCCCACTATCAGCTGCTTCAGAAAAGTCTCAAACATATGTTTTCAGCAGTCCTCAGGACATGATTTAGCTTTCAGCAAGTGTTCAATGCTGACTCATAGTTTATGTACATGCATCTGTTAGAATATTTTAAATAATCTAAAGAACTGCAGCAGGTCTCTGAATAGCATGGTCTCCTACAGTAGCTTCAAATTTCATCTGTTCATTGAAACAACTGTAAAATGTGAAACGTACGTACTAAAAAATTCGGTAACAGAAATCCACAATTAACATTTTCGAGCTTTACTGATATTTCACAGATCATTTATAGCTTGGAGAAAGGCTTGCTGAAAGTAAACCTAACTTAAACCTCAACCCAGTTCAGAACCTGAGATATTGTAGCCAGCTTCTCCAAAACCATCCAGAAAATCAGACTAACTCCATCCCAGACTAAATAAGTTATTGTGCTAAGATGGCTTCAATAAAGCTGCTTTACTCAAATTCTGCAGAAGACATTTTTGGGCTTGATTTTCTCTCAATGAGTTCTCCCATAGTTATTACACTGATCTATTTAGTTTTGAGTCTTTTATCTTGACCCCAGAGTGGGTCATAGAGTAACACAACAGTCTGAGAAACAGGCCTTAAAAAAACCCAGCCAGACTAATACAAATCCACAACAGAATGAACTAATACAAGAGGACAAACATCTTAACATCCCTTACCTTCACCCCAAGATCACTACTGTTATCCACTAAAAAGATCACTATGAATCTGTCAAACTTCAGCTGTGAACAGGAACATGGGCAGAATAATGAAAACCCAGTGGTTGAAAAAGATCCATTTCTTTCCTTCAGGCATAAAAATAAACCTTTGGGAATTCTACTAAGACGTCTATTCTTCCAGAACCAATACTTCTGGAGTGCAGCAATACAATAATGATTTTGACATGACTACTCCACTTAGACCACCATCATCAGAAGAGCTGTGGTAAGTCATCAGCTACCACTGGTAAAAAAAACAGGTGCCTACAATACACTAGGAAGGAAAGTTCTGCACTGAACTGATGACATGGTTGGTTTCAACTTGTTTTCATGCCAATATTATGTGCGGAACTGCAAAGCTTTATTTTATTTTAAATTGCAATCTAATTTATAAAGTTTATAGTTTCCTTTTAGAGGAGCCAATAATTACACCTATTATCATTGGAAAGAATCTGTTATCTTGAAAGAAATATGCCTCTTGAAAGGCATATAGCTTCCTAAGTACTAAAACCACCCCAATCCCATCATGCATGGGCAAAATGCTCTAGACAATGATATTTCAGAGTTTAAAAAAGTTAGTGCAGTTTTAGAACTCCTCACAATCAAAGTTCAAGAAGATACACCGCAACTCACTCCAGTCACACCAGCTATGAACAGGTCAGTTCTACAAACTTCAACAGCTCTGCTGCTTCCTTTGGAAGGTCATCTTCTTTGGAAAAATCCTCAACTAAACAAAGTAGAGGAAGAGATCAACTGTTTTCTGCACAAAAGCTCACTGCATTGGTAGGCAATTTTTCTTCTTTCAAGACCTTCTTCTTCCACATAAACCTTTTCTTATCTTCAATACTTAGAAGAGTGTATGTCCAGAAATAGACAAGTTCAGTTGTCTACAATACACCAAAGTGCACCCACCTACACAGCCTTAATCTAATACATCACCACTACACAAATCTACTGCAGTTTTCTAAACATATGAGACTTTTGACAGAGGTAAAAAACCACCTGACAAAAGAGATCCACACAGTGTCATTTAACACAGTACCAATCAAAGCAGACAGACTTTTAAAATTTACCCAGAAGTAACAGTCTTCACCAATAATTGTAAATACAGGTTTTTCCACCATTTGTTATTAAACACAAGTGACAACTGCTATCAAGGCAGCAAAACAAAACCACCAAAAAACCACACTCCTAAAAAATCAAAGAGAAAGCTTGTTTTGTTTGTAATATATCATTTCTTCCTCCCCATTGAGGACCTGAACATATAAGTTCTTGATTTTTCACCCTCAGGCTGCATTATTTCAAGTTACTGTAGCAGATGCTGAGTATAAAAACAATGCTATGTTCAGCTGGTGTAATACAAGGACACGTAAGTTCCATCCAAGCAACAGAACAGAACTGGAAATGTTCTGAAAGGTACCTTGCATTTCACAATGTTGGGAAAAAACACCAGTTAAATGTGTAACTATTCTTCCAGCTGGCAAACTGTGTCAGTAGATAATGTAAGAGCAATTCTTGCATTGACATGTACCAAGTCACTCTGAAGCACTCTGCACTGATTTGGAACTCACCCACAATATCCACCACATCGGGACGGATAAGAGGCTCTCCGCCTGTCAGTCGGATCTTCTCCACACCTTCTTTCACAAACAGTCTGGCTAAGGTGATTATCTCCTGGGCAGTTAGTAGCTCTGATTTTGGAGTAAGCTGAACACCTTCCTCAGGCATACAGTACTGACCTGAAACAAAGATTACAGAAATACATAAAGAAAAAAATAACCCATCACAATTAATTTAATATCGATGGGCAAAATGCAGAAAGGGCACTCGTCTTTAATGGATGTCAAATGACACCAACCATGCAAAAATTTTACAATCTCCTAACAATTTCCTGGTTTACTTCAGAGGAAAACCCAAGACTAATTTGATGAGCCTCAAAATTAGAATGGATACACTTTGAAGAAAAAGATGACCTAATTTCTATCTAACCTGCATTCAAACAGAGACACTAAGTTCAACCAGCAAGCACTGGGACGTCATCACAGACTTTGCAGGTGTAATTGTGGGAATGCCTAGGTTTGAGCTCTGTGTGCTTACAGAGACTTTGGGCACACAAGCATCATTATCTAAACCACACCAAATCTGATAAAAGATCTGCCACTTCCACCTGTCTCTGGCAGATCTCTACGCTTGTTCAGGTTTCCCATCCCACCAATAGCTCAGCCCCAATTAGCCTCTATCTGTCCTTTATTGTTAGTTTGTGAAGACAACAAACAGCACAGGGCCAACACAGCAATAATACCCTAACCCAAACCTTGGCCTTTGCACAATATTTGCAGAGCAGTTTTGTGCAAGGAAACAGCTCACACTTACACCTGAGGTTGCATTTCTCAGTCAACGAAATTCGCAAGTAATTGTGGTGCCGCCCAAAGCTGTCCATCAAAAAAGCAGAGAATGGAGCACCATGTTCTAGCACAAAGCGTCCTCTTCCTGAGCTTTGTGATTCCTATAACAAAAACAAGCAAGTGTTAATATTTGAATAGTTACTCTGTCAACTTGCTGTATAAATATCAACTTTGAACTTAACTGATAATTATTATTTCATTCTTCCTGTTGCATCTAAGGTGTTGCCTGGGGTGAAATCAGCAGGAAAGGAAAACCATTGTCAAAACTGGCCATTTATTAAGTTTCACACCCTGTTCAACTGCCTATCTCTTCCCAAATTCAACGATCCAATATCACCTACACTCACTACAGCCCTTGGGTAAATGAAATTACAGAAGAGGCCCTTCCTGTACTTCAGCACAAGAGAACCTGAAGCTGATGAAACACTTCATCTCTGCTTGTGTCCCTACCATATTCCATGTGCAATATTAACATCTTGTTAACAGCAAAATTGAATTACTGCTACATACAATTGTGTTTTATGACACCTGTCTTCATTTCCAATGAAGTCTTCCTGCCTAAACCCATATAACAGAATACTTCCAAAAGGCTTGTCTCAGTTAAAAGGTGACAAATAATGCAGGGAATGGTGGAACTGGAAGAGAAATGTGTGATTCTGAACACCTGTTCAAATTGAATAAAAAAGATCAGAATTTAAAAAATTTCTTTACTGTCATGAAGTGAGCACTACAAGTGATTTCTACTTACAATTTTGGAGTGTTTTTTTAAGCACAATGTAATATATTCTAAAACAACATGATTTTTAGGAAGTCTGAGTATTTGCCCTCTGGAATGAGGGCATAAGAACGATGAGGACCTGCTGGAGCAAGATCAGATGAGGCAGGCCACAAAGCTGCTCAGATGGCCTGGAGCACCTCTCCTAAGAAAGGAGAAAGAGAGAGAACTGGATTTGTTCAGCCTGGGGAAGAGATGGCTTTGGGGAGACATTATAACATAATTCACACTTTCCAGTACCTAAAGGGGACTACAGGAGAGCTGGAGAGGGACTTCTTACAAGGGCCTGCAGTGATAGGACAGAAGGAAATTATTTTAAACTGAAAAGAGGAGATTTAGATATTAGGAAGAAATTCTTTACTGTGAAGGTGGTGAGGCACTGAAACAGGCTTCCCAGAGAAGTCATGAATGCCCATCCCTGGAAATGCTGGATGAACTTTGGGCAAGCTGGTCTATTGCAAGGTGTTCCTGCCTCCTGGCAGGGGGTTGGAACTAGAGGATATTCAAGGCCCCTTCCAACCCAAACCATTCTAAGCTTCCATGACCATATTGATATTAGGTATCAATAAATATCCTAAATAGTAGCTGCAAACAAATGCAGTTCAAGTTTATACCAAATAACTTAAAAATATCAGTACCATCAATGCCAGAACAACTAGTTACAGCAAGGTCTGAATGCAGGGAGTTCCATTGCCTTTAGCCTATGACTTTCAAATTACAGTGTTATAGCTCTCCTTTCCTATACCTGTAAAGCACAGCTGAAACCACTCTGCTACTTTTGGAAAATATTCTGCTATCTCAAGTGAAACTCACAGTAACTGAATAAACTCTTATCACAGTACTCCAGAAAAGCAGCAAGAGTTTACCAACATACTTTTATCAGCTGGTAGATACTTGGTTCAGGCACTACGTACCAACTTCAAAAACAACATAATTCAAACTCTGCTAAGTATTTTCATCAACTACATCAGAGTTACATTAACATTTTATAGGAGGTCAGTTTGGTAATTCATGAATGAGGCCAGCTGCCTAGCATCACAAAATAAACCAAAGAAAAAGTAATTAAGGGAACCACCTTCCCTGGGTCCTCATTAGTTAACCACATACAGCCTTTAACTGTCAGCCAGGGAAACCAGAAGACAAATAAAGGATTCCTGGATATACAGTGAATTTCATATCTAGTGATAAGGTACATACAAAACCATTTCTGTATACATGGTGTTCACAAAGTTTGTGTATATGTGTGAATCAGCTGCAGAATTGTGCCTCAAGTTCAAATTGTGCTGACTAATCGAGATAGGGTGCAGTAGGCAAAGCATTAAATACAGTTTTGACGTAAATTTAAAATGTAGAATTAGGAACCAGACAAAATTGTATACTAGTGGGTATTTAAACTGCTTACCTAACCAAAAGTCATGACTCACATCCAGTGAAAAACAGACCTGTGAAATCTCCGGACATACTAAAATCAGAATGCATGGGATGATGCCAAGGGACTGGGCAGGAACACACATAGCCACAGCCATCAGCTCCCTGGCTCTGGTCATCACCAATAACCAAAGGAGCTAATCCTGCATAGGATTTCTGCACAGCCCTTGCAAGAAACCTAGAAATTGACAGCTAAAATGTTGAACCACCAAGGCATGCTTCCTCAAAACATTTAATTCTGAAAACATTTGTAAGAAACACTTGTGGGTGGGTGGAAGCCATAGAGGACCCTCAGTGATCAAATCAGCCAGACAGCAAAGGTTATCTGGGGAGAGACCCAACTTCAGCCACCAGCAGCTGCAGCAATTTTGTTTCCAGCTGTGCTAACAACCAGGCTTCTGCTAAACTTACAAGCAGGAGCAGTCGTTCTTGGCAGCACAATCTATTCACTAAACTTTAAACAATCCAAACAGCTTTGTGGTAAGATAAGACCTTACTCTAAGAATATCCACAAGAGTGAGGAGCTAGAAGAGACAAAGGAGATACAAAGTGGCTGTTTCAAAGCCCAGAAAACATCTGTTTACCCCGATAAAACTGCAGCAGTAGTTTCTTTGGAATTGCTTTTCTGCCGGAAGAAAGCAATTCCTTTCAGTTTCAGGGGCTGCAACAGCAGAGGCGTATGGGGTGCAAGGCCATAGACTGGCCTTCCCTTCCTGCAGCAGCACGAGTGTAATTGGCAACCACTGTGCAGCCACACCCGCTGCTCACTCCCTTTCCTTCACCTCCCCTTCCTCCAGCAGGCAGAAAAAGTCATCTGGTTTTTAAACACCCCGGGAAAATGCTCCAGCCTAAAGAGCTCTACACAGCTTTACGTTACCAAAAAAATGCCAAACCCAGACTTCAATTTTTCACCTTCCCCAGTCAGAAAATTCACCCCTGAACAAACTAAATCTAAGGACATTTTAAATCTGCCATACTCAGAAAAAAACAGAACACAAAAAAGTGTTTTTTTTTCTTGAAAACTATGCTGCTTCCTGGCCTGGTTGGATAGCTGATGTTCTTCTTCGTGTTCACATTTGAGAGAGAAAGCACTCCTAGGTTTATTAAAATTATCTGAGCCCCTCTTGTAGGAGCCCTTCTTTCACATTTCTTTCCCAGTAACTCTTTTTCGCATTTTTTTCCGGACTGGGCTTCCTTACCACTCCACTTGAAGACACAGCAGTACAAACCTCCTGCCTCCCAGTTTTAGAGTGTGCACTACAGGAAGGGAAAGAAGAGAAAAGTTGTCCTCCCTGGAGGAAAGGTGAGGACAAATGAGGGACACTTAATACTTTAATGTATTGAAAGACAAAACTGCATACTTTCAAAGACAGTAATAAGCTTAAAATAATTTCCTGTTTTCAGGAAGGAGCCACCACTGGAGAGGGACACAGGAGGCCAGTTCTGCTGCTGGTCTGTCACCCATCTGCATGGCTGGTAAAGGTAAGGTAGCTAAAGTAAGAGGAATAACACCATCCTTCATTAATAACTGTAAAATGAACTGTCAAGAAACTATTAAAAGAACAGGCACTCAGCAATAAATTGGTGTCAATAAACTTTAAAGTTTCTATTGGAAATAACTAACTCTTGCTGCAAAGTAGTGGGTTTTAGAACAGGGAAAAGAAAAGTATTTTACACAGCTACTAGAACTTCTTTCCATAATTTTCTTGTTGTATACTGAAATGGGTTTGTCTGGGATGGAAGAATGACAGGAGATGGAATTTTTAAGCTGTCCCATTAGATTTCAGTAGAGACAGGAGATACCCATAAGCCAGTACCATCAGCTTGAACTCCAGAAGAGGTGGATCCAATACTACCAAAACTGCTACTGCACCCAGCACTGACTCATATTTTTATCAATACCACAGAAAAGGCCAATTATCAGAGATGAAAACTCAGCTGCCTTCCTAGTAACTCAGGGCAAGGATGAAGCATTCTCTCAGGCTGTTGTGTAAGTAGATTCTCTGAAGGGGAACAATAGGTTGAGGTTGAACCTTGTCACTTGCAGCCTTTGTGAGAGCTATTGGAACAGGAAGAAAGCAAAAGCCTGCTACAGGAAAAGGCTACAACTCCCATGCTACAGGACAAAGGGTTATTCGGTTCCCTGAAGTAGGAAAAGGTGGATGGTTGCTGGTATTTTAACATATCATTGCCCAATTGCATAACTTGTTCACTCAAAAGGGATGACTATAACCCACAAGTCCCCACTCCCCTCTCTCCATAGCCAACAGGAGACACTTCTGCACATAGGAGGAGTATGCCCTGTCACACAGTGTGCTTTATCTGATCCATGAAAAAAACAGGTTCATTCTCTGGGCTGTCAATCACATGTTCTATACTAGTACTGAAAGAATGAGAGCTTAGATGACTGCACCTAGCAGCTACATTTTGACAAGCTGTCAACCCTTCAGACCTGACAATTCACCTGTGATTTCCAGCAGAACTAGTCTAACAATGCAGCAAAATTGGAAGCTGTCAGCAGAGGTATCAATAACCACCAGAAACACCACAAACTGACAGATACTAGAAAGGCTCAGTTAAACACAAGGGGGCAGACAACAGAATTCTTAACTACTAATCAAGCTGAAGATCTAGTACCATCCTTGCTCTACTCTTCCACCTTCACTTCATCCCCAGTGATATTTGTGCACTGGAAAAAGAGTAAAACTTGCAAAGAGTTCTGCACAGGCCTCAGGGACTACCACAGCCTGTGTACCCATGACACTGTTAGTGCTGCTCCTGCATCCACTGGCTCTTCAAGCTCCAGCAATCCTGCTGGGTTTGTGCACAGCACTGCTGTCTCAGCGTGGTACCTAACACTGCTGCAGCATCACCGACACAACTCAGCAAGAGCTCTTCCCTTTCATGCCTCACCTTTAGCATCTTAGTCTCTTGGGAAGTGGTGACATCATGTCCTTGGTTCAACCTGGAAGTCAGACAACCGCAGAGGGTGAAATGGGTCTAAGTAGGCCAAGTGCCAGAATGAGGTCTGAGCAGAGAAGTCCAAGACAAATGTTTTTGTGAGGGCTCAGCAGCTGCTGGCCAACAGCTGACCCCAAACAGCAGGCTACACTTGTGGGTACTGGCATGGAGAGCACTGCCCAGGGACTGCCACCGGCTACCCACAAAAGAGCAGCAGTACACACAGAGTTTCAGACACCACTGGCAGAGAATTAGGGCCATGTGAGGTCTTTCTGGGCAAGCTGAACTCTTGCTTTATCCAGTACTGAAGGCTTCATTGTGGCCACAGAAATTTTCAGGTAGTTGTGTTTGGATTACAGGATCTACAAGAGCAGATGAAGAAAGATGAAGCAAAACTTTTTATCAAGACCCTTATTGGACACCATACATCTAGAACAGAATTTTAAAAGAAGATGCTGATTTCCAATTCTGTAGTAGAAATAAGTCATCCCACCTGATCATTTTAATTCAGTAATAGAATCTGGACATATGTTATCATGTTATCACACTTTTCATATTTACTATGCCACAAATGTGTATCCCCCATTCCATTTTTCCAGCTGCCACGGCTTTTTGCCCCTAAGGGATGTAGGGCTTTCAGATCGATTATAATCAAGCTCTCTCAAAAGTATTCCTGAATGTTTGTTAAAGCTACCCGATGTAAAGAAAGTAGTGAAAAGTAATTCTGATCTGAATTTATAAAATTGTTCATGGCCTAGGAAAACAAATAAACAAAACAAATTCAATAACCTTTCTAGTTTTCTGAGCCAAGTAAGTATGCAACAAAGCAATGCCCAAATCCATTTGGTTTCCTGTAAATAAGTGGCAGTGAATACATTCAATTCTGGCGACATGGAGTCTGTCACTAGTAGCTTTAGCTTATTTTCTGTTTGTTAAAGGCAGCCATGCAATTGCAAGTAACTCAATAAATCATGCTCCAGCTGGAATTGCTCCGTGTGCCATGCCCTGTTTCTGCTAGACAGTTACAGAACCTTTGCCTTTCCACACAGCTTTTTCTCCTGCATTTGGACACGAGGAGACCGAATCCACCCGAGGGACCGAAAGCTGTATCAGGGCAACACCTGAGTTGATTTTGCGCCAGAACAAACAGGTTCAGCGCAAAGTTCGCATGACCATCGGAGCACAACCACGGAAAGCTGCCAAACCCGGGTTTTGACCCATGCTGCTCAAAGACCATTGTGTAATCTCTCCTTTGCCTGGGCAGGAGCACAGGACCGGCTCGGTCCAGGGGACCGGGTGTCCCACGTACTTCCAAAATAAGGGTGACATTTCAACAAAGGAACAAAAACAACAGCATTATGCAGTAATACATGTTTTGTTGACTCTTCCCTCCCCCTATACATAATCAGGTCAAGTTCACCGCACAAACCACAGGTCGGCCGGGATACGTTGCAAAATTCTATGGACAGGTTGCATTTCTCTGGAACGCGCGGTGCCCAAGACCCCTGGCCACCCCGCCAGGCGCTGCCACGGTTACCAGAGCGCCCCTCCACAAAACACATCTTAGGGACGATGCAAACCCGCAAAAGAGACCGGCAGCGCGGCTCGGCTCGGCTCGGCTCGGCTCGGCTCGGCTCGGCTCGGCACGGCTCGGCTCGGCTCGGCTCGGCTCGGCACGGCTCGGCACGGCTCGGCTCGGCTCGGCTCGGCACGGCTCGGCTCGGCTCGGCTCGGCTCGGCACGGCTCGGCACGGCTCGGCTCGGCTCGGCTCACCTGCCCGGCGCCCCCCGCCCGCTGCCGGCCCGAGCCCCCGCCGGCCCCGCTCCCCCTCACCTGCGCGGCGGCCGAGGCGGCCCTGGCGCGCGCCCCGGTGCTGCAGGCGCGGCGTGAGGCCGCCCCGCGCGCCCCCCGCAGGAGCCGCCCCCACGCCGCCGCCGCCGCCGCCATGCGCTCCCCTGCCCCAGCGCGCGGGGGGCGCCGCCGCCAGCCCCGCGCCGTCACGCGCGGAGGGCGGGGGGGAGGCAGCCAATCGGAGCGGCGGGCGGTGCCGTGCTGCACGCCGGGAGTTGTAGTTCCTGCCCCTCAGGCCAGCGGGCCCAGGGCAGGAGGGAGGGTTCTCGCGGGTCCGTCGTCACCGCTGTGTACTCCCTGGGCAGCGGCAACTCACAGAATCATGGAACATCCTAAGTTGAGAGGGACCCACAAGGATCATCGAGTGTAACTCTTAGCCCTGCGACGGACCATACCCACGTGCCCAAGAGTATTGCCTCTATAATTCAGACAGGCTTGGTGCTGTGAGCACTTCTCTGTGCTGCCGTGAGCCTGTTCCAATGCCCAGCCACTCTCTGGGTGAAAAACCTTTTTCTAATATCCAGCGCAAATCTCCCCTGACACAGCTTAATGCCATTCCCTCAAGGTCTCTCACTGGTCGCCAGTAAAGAGATCAGTGTCTGCCCTGCTTCTCTGCTTCCCCTCAAGAGGAAGGTGATGGGGTGTCCCTCAGCCTCCTCCAGGCTGATCAGACCAAGCGACCTCAGCCACTTCTCACACCGCTTCCCCTCAAAGGCCTGTCACCGTCTCTGTTGGTGACACAAGCCCCATGCCCCTCAGCAGCAAAGACAAAAGCTGCACTGACAGCCTTGCTCTCTGCCTTTCCCCAGCCTCTCCCCAGCCCTCCATAAGGCAGGTGTAGAGCCGGAGCTCTGGCTGCCTTCAAAGGAAACGTGGGCACTGAAGGACATACACACAAGGTGTGCATCCCAGCAAGGCTGCCGGAGCACTGGGAATCATGAATGACATTAGCTGGGGAACATTTCCAGTGGAAACAGCTCTAGTCCAGCACCAGTATCAAGTAAAATCTGTACAACCTTGACAGGGATAGGCACGGGGACTAAATGAGGCATAAAGGATTTGATGGGTCATAAGAAAGCAGTATTTCAGTTTTCCTGCCTTATATAGCTTTTCTCACACTCTCAGTGTTTCACAGCTTGTGATGAAAGGTCCAGTATCCTGCTTCCACATCCAGGTGAAGATCTGCAGAGCATGGTCACCCTTTTCCAAGCTGAGCTGGGGCACTTGTTCTGATCATGCTCTACACATGAAAGGAGTGCTTGGCTGGGTGCCCAAATTTTCCCTTGGACTCCTTCCCTGAATCATGTCAGCTACTCTTCCAAAAGACATGTGATTCCCTTAATGACTTTTACTGCTCTTAGACTTAGAACTGTGCAGCTGTTAAGAGTAAAACTCACAATTTTATACACCATGCTACTCTATGATCACACTTCCATTTTAAAAGAATTTTGGTTTTGATTACAAAATTGCTGTGTCAGAGGTATTTAATTTGCAACTACTGACTGAAAACACATTAGCAATTCTCTGCACAGTCTTAATCCTTTAGTGTTTGTCCTGGGCATTACTTGTTGATGTTTGAGTAACTTGACCTTACTATTGCTTGCGTCAGCCATCATTTCCAGATGAAGTTATGTGTGCTGCAGATTAAATTGTTTAGCCAGGTTATCTTAAATCTTTGCTCTATAACAAAACCCCTTCTTCTGTCCAATTCATTCTGGACTTTAGACTTTATGTAGTCTTCAGGCTGGTTACAGACTAACAGAAAAACTTAAGGCCGTATTGCTATTTCCCTCCCCCTACCCAAAGCTTAAGCCATTTGAAAAGAAATTCAGACTTGACTGATCTACAATGTGGCAAAATATCCAGTCTGAAGCCACTTAAACCAGTGTGATGTCAAGGTAACATACACACAGACCAAAACAGTAGGCAAAATATTGGTTCAAATTGCAATTTTCAAAAGGTGCAGAAACAAGTTTGCTGTTGACATTTATAGTAGTTTTATGAAGCATCACTTCTCCCTGTAGAACTGGAATAACTGTAATTAAAGGATTTTCTGGATTTATTTGACGAGCAAGTGATAATGACAGTTGAATTTAGCTTCATATTAAATGTCATAATTGTTCAATTCAATGAACTTCTCAGTTGCAAAAGAGATTTAATTAGATGTGCAATGGATAAAGATGAAAATTTGTTATAAACTCATCAAGAGAAAAAAAAAAATCTTGCTTGCTTCATCAGCATCTGCAGTCTAGTTGAATATGGTGGTGCTCGGCATAACTGGAAAGGTAAGAAATGGATTGTCTTTGCCAAGTTGAAGCCTTATATCATTTTTAGCTTTCAGATTGTACAAATATAAGCATGTTTCACTAAACCAGCCTAAAATTAGCTTTTACACCTCTAAAGGCAAACTTTTACTCCCAGAAATATCTACTGCTGGTTTCCAGAAACACTTGCCCAGCCTTAAATGTAATTATTTAGGTAATTATTTAGTCCAATCTCCAAAGAGAGACATTTCCTGTTCTTCCTGCTGCTGTCTTCCTTTCTGACTCCCAGGGACCCTAGATTTGCCCTGTTTTATTTGCCTGCTTATTTGTTTCAAGATTTTGCTGAATTCACACTTAATGTCTGAGGGGTGGGTCTCTCAGCACTCTACGCATCAAGGGATTAGCCAGCTTTCCCCAAAGACTGCACTGTGCAGTTTGTAAAGGTCTGTGTGCCTGCCAAGGGGAGTTAAGCCCACATGGGCAGCTGAAGGGCAGAGTCCTGTCCATATCCTCTGGGAGCATAGGCCAAAACAATATAAAAATGCAAGGTATTGGACTGCTTCCAGTGTCATTCATGCTTCAAATAAGCACTGAACAAAGTTTTAGAGATGTTACTAATGAAATAATAATGACTTAAAAGTCTCACGAGGGAGCTCAAGCTGTGAGCTGGATGCATCTGCCACACTGAATCACAATTGCCTCATAGTCGAAACAAGGCATCCATCAAGAGTTACTCAACACCTTTCTGAAACTTCGGGCTACATGCCTGAACAGAAACCAGGGCAAAGTGGAAGACCTGATGCTGTCCTCTGGTGGAGCTGGAACACAATCAGGACTCATGCTGGGAAAGCTGTTAGGATAGACTGCGTGAATGTAAGCCAAGGGAAAGCCTCCATGTCCAGCTTCCTGCAAACTGAGCATGAAATAACAAAACTTGCAAGACATACTCACTGTTTTGTCTATCTCTTGCAAGAGCAGAACAGCGGAACACATTCCTCTCCACATTTGTTGCTTGTGAACAGCATAGGCCTTTCTTAAAAGAAACTTCTACAAAGAGATTCACTGTCAAACTTCAGGGCACGTGTGAGGTACGAATGACTACCTTAGAATGTCTCACAATTGCTCAGGACCATCATGACATTTTTCAGTTCAAAGCACACCGCTGAGTAATTCTTGTCTACACTTGAGAAATCCTAGGGAGCTGATAGAGCAGAGGCTTCTGTTACAGTTTGCTTTCCTCATTACAAAAAGGCAGGAGAGCCTTCCTAATGTTTCTTCCTGGTAGCTGACACAAAATAACATCTGCAGTTTTCTAGAACATGCTGCTTCCATGGAATTAAAAAGTATGTGTTGCAAACCACACAGACTTACAAACAGGGATTTGGTAAATACCACTGCCAAGGCTGCCACAAAAACAGATGCACTCTCACAGATGAAGAAGAAATCAGAACAAATTGGTCTGAAAATAATTGGTATGGAACTAGCCATGCTGGTTAGAAAATATGTGTCAATGCTGTCTTCTCCTTTCCCTCCTTACCTTCTGTGTGTTGGAGAAACCCTCTCCTCCATCACCTTATTACCCTCCTCTTTTGCTGCATTTCCTTTGATATCATTCATCTCTTCTGCTCACCATGAGAAAAGAAAAATAATAATATTACTAAACCTAGTGTTGAAATTATCTGTATTCTCTGTTTGAGCATAATCTAGTGGTATCCAGAGTATAATACTTAGAAATCCAACTGAAATCCTACACATTAAAGCAAAGAATATGTTTACTCTTCCTTGCTTTTGCAAAACCACCCAACGAGGGGATTAAGGGAATTAAGAAATGCATATAAAGTAGAGGTTAATATAATTAGAAAAGGGGAGAAAAGGAAGGAAGAAAAGAAGGCTAGAAAGGGAGAAAAGGAGAGAGGAAGAGACAGAGGAAGGAAGGGAGAGAGAAAGGGAAAGATTTTGAGAGAGAGAGGGAAAGAGAAAGGGAGGAAGGAAAGGATTTTTGATACGAGTTTGACCTTATTATTTATGCATGACCATGACCATATCATTCTCTCTTGGCTTCCTTTCTTTACATGAAATATTATCATCCCACCCTCAGTATTACACAGTTTAGTCCCCTCTTTTTTTATCTGCATGCTCAGCTGCAAAACTTCTGTGTATCTGGAGCAGGAGTGCACAGTTCCACCCTTGCACAACATTCCTTGTAAACAGGCTGTTCATGGGCTGATAACACTTTTACTGGCCTGACTATGTGCTTAGTTCATTTAATGCCTGAGAACTGTGAGAGAATGAATGTAGGGTCACAGGACAACCCCATCCAATCATATTGACATAGACATAACCAAAGGAAAGTTTAGACAAAGTTGTACATTGTCTTAGACTAACTCTAGGTGGGCTGCTTCTGCCCCAGGCAGTTCCAGGTGTTGGATTGAGTTTAATCTGTTGGAATGCCTATATTGTTTTGTATTTGACTGAATTCAAGAGCATGGTAAAAGGAGCTACCTGAGTTAGAAAACACCAGGAGACTCTTTTTCCTTTCTGACAGATGATCCCTACTTCTGATGCTCTACCCTCTCATCACACAAGTAACTCCCATTGCTCCCTTCCATGTTAAAGAAACCCTGCTTAACTTTATAGACTGAAGTTAACTCTATTGGTTGTATGTGATGGTCCCCATGTAGCGGCACAACTGATACTCCAGTAGTCAGGCACAGGGTCAGATGATTCTCAATACTGAGAATTCTGCAGTATTTTGGACAAAAAAAAAAATCATGGTCCTTCATTTTCCTTGAAGTGCAGATCCAGCTTTTGGTCTTTATCTACCCTAAGAGAAGGAATTATGCCTTCACTGCTCTGAAAGAAACATACTGGTCCTTAAGCATTATGAAAATATAAAAAAAGTAATAAAATCTTTTCCAATACTGGTACTGTCTTGCTCTCTTGAAGCTAGTCCCTGTGGACTAGGAGTGATTTGGAACAGCAGTTAATTTAGTTAAACAACTGGACATAATATCAGATGAAATGTGATTAACATTTCTCATTTAATTTGCATCGAAGCAAGAAGTTTCATCGATAACAACAAAAAACCTTCTCCAAATACCAACAAAACAATAAGCTAAGATCACAGACAGTCAAGTCTTTCTGAAAGACTTTTATGTGACTTGGAAATAAATTAAGTTCCATTAAGGTTCTGATGTATACCTGCCTTGCATTGTACCTTTCAAAACTAGGTGGTAGTGTTTATAGCCAGGTTTTCAGTCTACCTAGGAGAGGACTTTTTTTCTGCTTATTTCTTGGCTTATATTACTGTAAAAAAACCACCAAATTTCCAGTCTGCTAAGCATCTAATCAAGGTAAGTGAATCTGTAACAAAAATCACTTTGAGAAAGTTAATTCTTATCCAAAGAGATTTACCATGTTAAAAAATCAAAAGCCAGAAAACTGGAACAAACAAAATCAAACAAACAAACAAACAAACAATCAAAAAACCTCAACCAACAAAAAAAAAGCCCAAAAAACCTAAACAACAAAAAATACCAGGGCATCTTTTCGGGCTGTTGGCATTATTTTCTAGATGATTACATCAAAGACTTTACTTTTCCAGATACTGTTGAGTCACTTCCAGATTTAGCATCAGGCTGTTATTTCTCTTTGTCATTTCAGATTCCTTAAGCAGTTCAGTTCTTTTGAGTTCTTGCAAATCACATTAAAGAATTTTGATTCTATAAACCAAATCTCACTGTCTGATTCCCTCTTTTATATCTTTGGCTATGATATTTTAGAAGAAAATAGAAAGGAGCTGTTTGCGTATTCACTCTGTTCTGTCATCTCCTCTTCCCAGTGTTTTCAGTACTGCTAGATTCTAAGATGTGTTTCCAAAAAACAAAGGTGAAAATATGACAATGCCTCGAAAGAATTTAATTTGAGTTTTTGGAGAGAGGATCATTACTTTGTTCTGCACAGCTCAGTCACTTAGGTGATGGGAAAGTGGGCCTAGAGGAGAAGAGAATTCTGCTCTCCTGATTCCTGCCAATCACTTTCACATCAGTGATTACAAATAACCTTTAAGATAACAGAAAATCAAGCCCTTGAGAGGTAGCTGTAGCTCCTGGCACTCAAACTAACCTCAAGAAGCCATTAGGAAGGAGGTTTCAAAGGTTATGACAGCTATGCCTCACTACATTGGAGAGGGGTAGGCTTTATTTTCTGTCATAGCTGTTCCTCTAAAACCTTTGTCTCACTACAGCTCTTGTGGCTGGCTGACCACTGGGCCTCTGAAATACTCTGTTGTGGGGAAATGGGAATGGATTATTTATTTCATGGGAAAAAGGACACCCTACTGGCCTTTTATTTCCTCATGGGTAATGGAGTATTCATTGCAATCCTGGCCTTGGAGATCTGGTCTTCTGACCCAGTTATTTCAACTTCAAATGCTGTGTGTATAAAGAAAATTAATTATAAAACAAAGCACAAAAGTGGAAGAGGCTGATTTGATGCTGACCTGAATGGACTCTTTTTTGCTGAAAAGTCTTTCCATCTTAGCCAGTGGAACATCTTTACTTTTTTTTTAAGCTTGACACTTTGAGTCAAGGGGTTTTATGCTGCTGCTCTCTGCTCTTTGTAAGGTTGCTTTTTCCTCTAAAAGAAGAAAATAGCTTTATCTTGATGAAATCTTCCTCTTCCAAAAAGCATCCAACAAAGTTTGGCAGTACTGGTCTGACAGTATGCATCTTGCTATTGTTCATGTCCTTCATCTCCATATGCAGCACTCATGAGATACCCATGAGGAAAGCTGAGCGCTCTGACTGAACACAGAATGGCAGAAAATGAAGAGAAAGAGGAGAAAACAAAGCCAATGCAGAGAAGTGGGACTGAGATATCTGATTTTCAAGTTTACTTTAAATTTCAGATATTGCTGAAAAAGATAACTGCAATCAAGAAACCTGGAGCCAAACATGCGCAAACCTGACCTTGAAGTTTCTAAAATGATTTTGCACATTTTCAATTAATTGTAATTGTTCTGCTAAACATCCAGCGTGTTTCTACAAGAGACTGATTTCTCCACATAACTTCAGCTTTATCTGCAGTGCAACATAGTACTTCCTGAAAAACAGGGAGAGTACTTAAGACACAAAGGAAATAGGTACAAGAAAGACCATCAGTCCTGAGGTACAGAGGGAATTAGCTGAAATTCCCAACACTGGATATCCAAATCTATCCTCTTGGATAATAATATTTGCCTTTATTTTATTTTTATTTTTAATAACAGAGTTATAGGGTATTCCCTCAGCAGCCAATCCCTATGTTAAAGTTGCAAAACCAAGTACTTAAGAGATAAAACAAACAGCGCCAGTTTTGCCATCCATCTCTGCACTCTCTTAAATCATTCCCTTACACACATATCATTTTCAGTGTGTGTGTTTTCTTATCTTTTCCATTCTCTTAAATTCATCTCAAGGCTTCTTGCCCACTTGTCCTGCTGTCCATCTCCTTTTCTAACCTTCTTATTTCTAATTTTCTATTTTCCTCCTTTAAATTCTTTCCCTCACATCTACTTGCTTAGCATTTGAGATGGGGGAATGAGAGAAATCATATGTTATCTTGTGAGGCTCTGTTAGTGAGCAGAAACAGATAGTCATAGCCACAGAAAAAAATTAAAACCCACTGCAAACATCTGCAGGACAGCCTTGCTGTCTGAAAGATTCATGTATTTGGTTGGGAACTGGTTAGGAACTCTAACTGCAATCCTGTGATGTTCCACTACTGTCTCCTGAAAAAGTGATATCTCTTCTAACTGGATTTTTCTCTTGTGTGCAACCCTGCTTCTGGTAAAAGGCATTGTTTATAACTTCATTACCTGTAATTTCAGAAGACTGCAACTGGAACATTATTTCCAGTCTGGAAATTTGACTTTCCCTGTTATACCTATTGTTAGAATATGTGCATCAGTCTCAGTGACAGTTAATAACAGCACAACGACTGTTACTAAACAAAATATCTTCCTTACTGATTCCCTTCTTTACCCTAAGTTTTCCAAGGTATTATGATTTAAACAGTCTGATCAAATTCTCACTTTTAATTATAGTAACATAATTTATTTTATATTCACTCACTTGTATGAGTGTCATTATATATTTTTTTAATATTTGACAAAATAACGAAGAATATGAAACCTACTTAGTTCAGATTACTCCTTCAGTACTGAATTTTGAACAGTACGTGTCTTTGAGAAAAATATAAAAGTAACTCTATGTATCATTTCTCAGCAGTCCAGAGGAGCTCCTTTTTCAGTTTATGCATCTTAAGAAAGACAACTGGCTCAAAAGACAGCTTGTGGTGTCGGCAGGGTTTCCAAGGAGAAACTCTGGTCTTTACAAGCTAGAGAACTATCTATACTGCATAACACAGCAGGGCCAGGACCCTGCTAAGCTGAAGCTAAGGGAGCAGATATAATCACAGGGTACGCTGCCTGGATCTGCAGAGCTACCAGATCTGATCAGATCGGATCAAGAGAAGCACAAACATAATACCACAGCACCTGAATCCTAACAAAGATAATTTGTGTGCATGCAGCAATACACTGATTAAATTGTTCTGCTTCTGGGGCTACCACTTGAGTGCTAGCCCAGGAATTGTTGAATTGTGCTTATGTGCTTTTAGCATAGTTTTGGAAGGAGTGACAAGATAGCTGTAACATAGACCAAATGGTCCTCATTAAAGATGTGAGCAAGGAATACTTGCTTAATTTTACTGCAGCATTTGCTGCTGCCTTCTCTCATCGTTATGACTTGGTATGTGGGATCCTCCAGTCCTGACCCACTTGTTAAGTGTGGCATTCATTTATTTAGCTCCTAGGGGTGTTGAATAAGTTATGTTGAAGAGAAACTGCCAAAGCAGTGTCAGACAGTCAAGGTGTATCCTCAATTCACTACTCCAACAGCTAGATATGTGAGAGTCCAGAGCAGGGAACAGAATGTCAGTGTCAGCATCCTTCATTTCCTGTGTTAGTAATGTGATCTAATGCCCTTGTAGTCTAGACCTACTATAGCACATCAGCCTGCAGGACCTTAATCTGTGGGCTTCTGCATTGAAGAGCTATCTGGACATATTCTAAGGAAGCAGAAAGAGACTGACCTCCTTGGCTGGTGGTAGCAGCACACAAAACTCCCACAGAGAAAAAAGATCCAAGCAAGAGCAGAACAAGTCCTGCTAAAATCCCATTACAGGGAAAGTCATACTGAAGTCTTTGTGCTATAGCACTCTATGCCCATATCAACATATTACTGACTGTTTGCCCCTATACCAGTTATATTTAGTCCATACTATCCTTATACATAGCAGGACCACTTGTTTAATGTATTAGTTTTTATTTATGCAAATAAGCAACATTTTTCCATTTATTTTTGTTAACACTGCACATTAATGTTTTTCAACTAATTTTCTGTTTTCATCTTTGGATTTCAAAAGCTTTTCTGGTCAAAGCTTTCCTCCTCACAAAATTCTTATTCCCAATATTCTTGAGATTCTTATCTTCAAAGGTCATCCTTATGGATTTTCCCTCTTGATTTGGATATAAATGACTCAGTTTGGATAAGGGTTATCCAAACTCATAGATTATATCATGGCAGGTACTGCAGGAGTTGGTACAGAAGGGAATAGCAGTTGTCTTACTTCTATGAATAAATCACTTTTCATTTTTTAAATATGAAAAAATCCTTTCTATTCAGTATCTTCTATGTCTGTGCTTCAGCAATTTTTCAAAATTTGTCTTATTAAACTAAATAATTAAGGACTTTAATTTTAAATAACTTCACTAATTATCAGTATAAGCAGTTATTTGATTCTTTTATAATATCCATATGGAAACATACTCTAACCAGAAGCAATTGTTACTGTTTTAGGGACTTGTGGTAGGAAAAAAAAAACAGTCTTGCTCATCAGATTAAGAATTCTAGAACAAACTAATATTTAGGCCCCGTTGCTCTTGTCAATGGGGAGTGTACTCTGACATTTTGGACAGTCTGCCTCTAACCAAGATTCAGAATTACAGAAAGTCTTCCCAACTGTCATGGCCAAGTATCTATTTTGTAAGTTTTTCCTTTGTGTTTTTTTCTGTTGTTCTTTTTTGGTTTGTTTGTTTGTTTTGTTTTGTTTTGTTTTGTTTTGTTTTGTTTTGTTTTGTTTTGTTTTGTTTTGTCTCGTTTCTTTGGAATTGTTTGTTTTTTGTTTTTTTTTAATTAAAGGAGATTCTAGTAAAGCAGTGTGGAAGAAACGAAATATCAAAATGCTTTCTGACAACACAGAGTACAAGGCAAAAAACATGACATGTTTCCCCTTTTCCCCAACTATACTGTTTTTTAGGGTGCACATTGCTTCTTGGACCTGAGAAGGCAGGAGTTCACCTCTCTGGCCTTGCTACCCAGAGCTGTCAGGATGCAGTCTTGCATTAATAAGGATGCAGTAACTTCCCCAAGCTGTGTACAGTGCAGCTAAGGGAAATCAGCACCTAAGTTTCCAATTCATTGGAAACAATGAAATGCAGAGTAGTGTTACCTCTCTGGTTCAAACAGCTCAACTTGCCTTAAGCATCAGTGTGCTTAATAAAAATTTTATAGCACTCTGATTAATTGCAAATATAGACTTCTGGGGGAGAAAGTTTGCATCTTGTTCATGTCTGTGGTAGCATTCTTTGAGGTCTGAAGAATGAGATTGAAGGTGCTGGTACTATGATCTCCTTTTCACCTGCTTTTCCTTCCTTCAGCTTCTAAAATAAATCTGAAATACCAACCACAGGACAGGTGAAGGAGATAGCTGCATGCTGAGAAAACGTTTGACTGTATTGTATCTGTAGTTTTGACTTTTCTACAAGACTTTTGATAATAGTACAGAAAGAAGCATCTGTACAGTTTATAAGGTTAAGTAATTCTGAGCAATGGCATAAGCAAATCTTCTGTGCATACTGCAGAGAGACAAGGAAGTTGATGTGTCTGAAATGCATCTCTAAGGACAAAAGTCACACCCAAGCTATTCTTGGCTCTCTAAAGCACGTGCTGCTTTTTCCTCAAAGGTATTTTTCTAAACTCTGCCTGAGATGAACAGCAACAAAGAAAAACATCTGCCTGCTGTTCTTGCACCAAATATAACTATTAATGCTGTAATCAGTCAGTCATCACTCAGTCATGAAGGCTTTTCCATTACAACTCAAGCATCTTATCTAAATGTAAGTGTATCAAAGGCTACCAAGTTCATGAAAGACCCTTTTTATAAATGTCAAATTCTACTTATTTTATGCCAAGGTTTCTGGGAAACATATAAAGAAATGAAGATATTAATATATTTCATGTGTCTCCAGACTGCTTTGTGGAGCTGACCAAATTACAACGTATTTGATTTTGTTCAATGGCTCTAAGACATATCCTAGGAAACAGAATGAAGACATATTGGCTTAGATTAACCTAGAAACTACTATATTTTAAAGGAAAATAGACAAAATACCCCTCTGTATAAAGTAAGAATGTTCATTTTGACACCTATATTGAGGATATTGTGTAATTTCTTGTTTAATTTTTCATTTATACTAGAAAAAAAGAGTATATTTTTATAGAAAAAATATCTTCCGTGCTTTTGAGAAGCTGCAGGAAAGAAGACAGAGTTTGATACACTAATTTGTCAAGTTTTTGGATTTTTTTTTCAAAGTGCATATGTAATTCCTACTGTAATTCCTGTAGATTCCTGTAATTTCTATAATTCCTGTAAAATAAGTATATTTTTTTCATGGTTAGTTTTATATTCCTAGTTTTTTTATTTTTGTGTTTAGGGTGATAACGCAGTTTTACTATTTAGCAGACAAATAACTTCAGGAAGTGTCCTAGTTCAGAAGGAGGAAATACAGTTAGGATCTTGGCTCAGACTTGTACTTAGACATGAGCCCGAGACAGCTGAGTTCTTGCCACCAAATCAGTGCCTGTAGATCAGCACTAAGGCACCATCCTATAACAAACAAATGAGATAATTCAGAACATACAGAAGACTTGGAGCAGGTCTGGGGAAACATAGATCAGATGATAAGTACATTCGTAGTAAATACATATCCTCCTTCTTAATTAAGTACTACTGAAATTAAAATGGTGGGTTTGAAATGGAAGAATAATAAACCCCAAGTGTTTGCAGCTAGATGGTGCCATAGGCTTATGCAATCCCAATCAAATTAGGGATGCTTTATAAGAGGACTTCCATTCTACACTTGATGGTGTATGAAAGCAGGCTGTGATCTAGGAGTCATAAACTGCTTCAGAGGACGGGCTTTGCTATCTCTAATGCTGCAGGAATAGTAGCCACTTCAGTTTTGTTTCCTGTCTCCTGACACCCTTAAATCAAATAGAAATTACAAGACCCTTTTGCAGAGCACCAGAATTTAGGTAGTAATGAGGTCCTGACATATACTGAAATTCTGTATGAGCTCTTCAAGCTCACGCATACAGGTGCTAAATATGAAATAAGATCTACCAAAACCACAGGACACTGAGACTGGAGTTGAACAATACAAGATTCTAGGAGAAACTACAGACATCGATAATTTAGTTTAATGTTTGGTGTCTTCAGCTAGTAGTGCACATGGAAGTATATACTGTAGTGATACTCTCCTGAATACTACATTCAAATTTTTTTATTTACCCTTAAATAGTAATCCCCTCATTCCCTTTACTTTTCCTTGACTCCCCTAAACACCTCAAAAATAGCAAGTATTTTCTTATGAAACTCCCATGGAAATCTTGCACAGCTGGGGGAAAAGGCAAGTTAAGTATATTTATGACTTATTTTCCAGATAGCATACTTTCAGACCACTCTTGAGCTTTGCAGAACAATTTTAGATGAATCTTTCCTGTGCTTCCTAACAATATAGATTTTGAGGTCAGCTTCTGATTTTTACAATGCTGTGTGGCACAGTATAAATGATACAGATTACAAATGCATTATGACTGCATGAATGCATTTGACAGAGCATCAGAACTGTGTGCTCACTAGCTTGAACCCAATAGCACACAATTACTGCAATGCAGGGTTCAGCTGAAGTAGGAGATGTGATTTTCTTGAATCTCTTTTCATAACATATGCATCTGTCTAGAAGTCTGGCTAATTTTGCCTGTTGCTCCCGTGCTTACTGCAGTTCACATGGTCACAGTGCCTTTGGAAGTTGTGCATTAGCAGAATAGGAAATGGGACTCCATCTGAACTGAGACTTGTCTGCAATTTAGGTGCCAAAAGATTCAGTGAGCTGTTGAGACCATCTGACTTCAAGCACTACCTGAAAATTATGCCCCTGTTTCATGCCACAAGGAGGACCTTTATGGTGTCTAACCTTGAAGTCACTGAATGGATTAAAATCTTTGAGTTCGCCCTGCACTTGAGAAGGGGAACCATCACTCACAACTGAATTTCTTTCCTGAGTTGCATTTCCTCTAGTTTATGCATTTCATTCTCTTCTTATGATGGAGAGCTGTATTTTTTTCTCCTCTTTCTACTCCTTTCACCATCCTTCTCCCTTTGAATCACCACACCATGTGGAACTGTATCGTCAGCAGAAAAACAATTTAGCTTACTGCAGGTGATCCATTCTTGAGTGTTCAGTACACTCTTTACAGTTCAATAAGTACAAGCCATATAAGTTACAGAAAGAGGGCTGTTCTATTTATTCTGTGCTCTTTGCTTATTTGTGCCTTGATTATACAGTTCTTACAGTGACATTTTCAGTGAAAATGTGTACAGTGCAATTGTATGGAAAATTGTTACCTACTGCTTATCTGTATTGTGTCTTGTTTATTTTTATGTCTTTACCAGTCACAACTCACCAAATGTAAAGAAATGACTAATGCCATGAGAAACGCCATTATTATTATCATCACAGGGGACCTTAGCCAGACAGGTTAACAGTAGGAATGAGGAAGGTTTCCATTAATACTTCCTATAATCACATTTGCAAGCTAATGTGTGACATTCAGGTACCCTGATTGATGTCTTACTCTGAGAAGGCTCAGTCCAGTGGCTTTTACCTCTGGAGATATGGTGCATACAAACCTGGGAATGCAGCCCTTCATGTGTCTCAGTAGGATGGCATATTCATCTGTGGGCTCTGACAGGCTGCCCTGACCCTCTTTTCTGTAGCAACTCTGCAAAAATGATCTCAGCCACAGCCAGAACACACAGTTCAGTGCTGTGCTAGCATCCTGTGGGGCACTCTTATACAAACATCCATCTTTGAGGTGGCAGGCTGATGAAGCATCAAGCAGAGCATGTATTGAGCCCGTCTCAGAGCCTCTTCGTCACCATGTAGCCATCAGGGGATGATGCTCTTTTTCTCAGCAGGACTATTTTTCACTGTTATCACACAACCAAGCTGGTCAGATGGCTGGGTCATTGGTACCCAGGTCTTTCATAAGGCAATGCTTTCCATGAGCTTTTGCCAGCTGATTTGAAGGACTTAATTGCACAGGTAAAGCTGTCAGTACAAAGTTGGTTCAAGGTGCTCAAGAACAAATGGACAATGAGGGCTATGTTCTTCTTTTTTTTCTTGCAAAGAAAAAAATTAAAAAGAAGAAAATAACCATCAGGGAAGTGTATTGACAACGTGTCCTGTAAATGACCTTCCTTGCTTTTCTAAGTATGTTATTAGATTAATTTTCACTCATTTTAATGGACCTGGCCAAATGCATTGAGCCATTTCAGCATAAAAATAGTCAATTTCCCTGCTGTAGTGCAAATGTCTGGGATATCTGTAAATATTAGTAAGCCTTCAGAGCCAACTTGCAGATACCCAATAGCATGTACACTGTTGCTATAAATAATGATACAAAGACTGCTTGGGAAGTACAACCCTTAAATAAATCAGAAGCAGTCCATATATCTGAATGCCAGATACTGTTTTTCTCCAGCATTAAAACTTCCAGGCATGGCAAACATAACTATGTCACTCTATCCAGCATTTGGGATTATCACAATCAGCACAGCATGAGCAGAATTGTGACTTGAGAGTTCCTTTGTATCACATCTTGCCCACAACACAGAAGTGTATGTCAAGATGACCAAGGCACTTTTATGAAAAAGTAAATTAACTGAAAGCAGCCTGCATTTCTAGGTGCAGGAATAAAGTAATAGGCAGCAAAAAGGTGTTGCACATGATGTCATACCTGTTGTACCCTCTTTGGCCCACAAAGACAAATATTTGAAGTCAGCAGTAATGGAGTCATTGACAGACTTTCAGGGAATGACTGCTAAGAATGTACAATCAATTTCACATTTATAGTTCTTCAGAGGACCAACAAAACCCTGCCCAAGGCAGCTCTTGCTTGAAGGAGGGTATGCAAACTCATGTAAACAAACCAGAAAAACTACCCCAAACAAAAAGGCATGGAAAAACTAACAGATGTTTACATAATAGGATTCATTAAAAAGGTGACAACTGTTTAATTTGTACACAGAGCCAGTTTTTCTGCCTCCTCTAAAATATTTCTGGAGCAGCAGAAAACATTCTTTTGTCTTTCTGGCACACCATTTGAGAGGCTATGAAGTTATTTCTCTTAAAATATCTTTTGTATTTTTCCTCCTACTAAAGGTCTGGGTTTCCAATGGACTGTGCAAAAACATCAGGGAATTTTAAATATGTTTTATAAGCACATTTAGAAGTTCCCTCCATTTGTATTTTATTAATTTAGACTTTATCTCTGCTACCTGAGTTTGAGAATTTTCTCTACTGTCATGTGAGAGCTGAAAATTTTCTTTCTATCTCATCCGGTGAACAAAAAATTCTCCTAATCTCCTTGCCTTCCTTGCTTTTAATTTTTGCTTCCTTCTACCCAATTTAAATTCCATAAAGTGCTTGAAATCCTATTTACATCAAAGACACTCCACAGGATACCTCTGTATTGTGTTCATGTTCATTCATCAAATACTCGCCCACTCCATTTGGAACATACACTATTGAGTTTCTCCTTCCTTTCAAAACATTAGGAGTTAAAGAAAGAGAACCTGCTTTTTAAAGTCCAAATGTTTATGTGTTTTCAACAAGATGCTTCACGTTACATGGATGGTTTTTCCTGTTTACCAGGAAGGTGTGCATCAACTGGAAATGAAAAGAACATTGTGCTCCAACAGATTGAGATGGTGACAAAAACTATAGATAAAAAGATATAGAAGCTTTTCAAAGACAGTCATAAATGGACCCTTCTACCTCTATAATTTGAATGACTCTGTTAGAAGGCTAACAAATTTTCTGTGCCCAAGCACTGATTAGAATTTTGCTTTAAAGGGAAAAACAATAATCAGGTTTGAATGGTCCTTGCTCTTTTTTTTCCTTTCCTCCCCCTACAGACACCATGAAAGTAATTTTCAGCATCACATATTTGTATATGGCCTTGCCTTCTGCCCCCACATTTACATCATACTATGTTAAATTCCCTGGGATCTGTACACCCTACAAGTGCAATAATAAGTCAATGTTTTATTTATAAGTGTGGCAAATGCATATACCATTCTATTATCTCAGCTGGGCTAGTTCATTTCATTTTACCTCATTTCCTATGTAACTCTGGAGTTTTGTTTCCATCTACCCTCCAATTTTAGCAGCTGCCTCTAATCACATTCTCTTTTGCTCTAAATTTCCTGTGGATACATAGGAGTCCATAAGAAGCTTATCAGAAGCAGTTGTTTGTGCTCCTATTAACATTCATCTTTTGACAGAATTTTACTTTTAGAAAAGAGGACTGGTCAGTGTGGCTTCAGCTTGGTACTGCATGGAAGTTTTCAAGTTACCTTACAGTGCGTCTTCCATCGTTGTCCTGCAGTACTTTATTATTCAAGCCCAGGGATTTCTCTCTGCCTTGGTTGTGATTTGCATTTTTCTGTTATTTATGCAGTACTTTTATAACTCCTGCCATCTGACTGAAACAGTCCATAAACTGTTTTAACCTTCCCCTCCTGTAAACCACAATTTTCATCTCCATTTTAGAGATGAGGAGAGCAGATTGTCCCTATAAACCCTTGGGAGGAGGCTCATGTGACCAAATGCATTGATTGTGATCCTGTTTTCTTCATAATGGACCATCAAGAAGACAGTATATAGAATTTTCTGACTTTTAAAAAAAAGATTTTCAGTGAGCTGCTGTCAGTAATGAGGTGATCAACAAGAAAGGCAGCAGAAATGAGCATTGCAAGTAAGAGGAAGGGAAAGCCTGCTAATAGCCAGGCTTATTTCAGTTTAATAGAAGAATGACACGAGAAATGACTAGCTGACATGACAGAATAGGATGAGAGTATTCCAGATTTAGACAGAAAACAAGAAGTGCAGAACAGAGTACAGTAATTTAAATATATAAAAGCAATCTGTTAGTCAATAATCAGAAAATACTTATCTTTGATAGTCAGAAATGGGATAAATTATAGTATCATACATACATTTGTAAATTCAGAGTATTTCTTTATTTCTATATCAATACACCTGATATTTTCTTTATTGTTTGTGTCTAGATAAATGGCTTGCAAAGACATACAAGAGAGAACATATTTCACTGTGGAGCATTCTAGGAGTCACCATTAGCTGACTTAAAATTGCCCTGTCAAAGGAGATCCTCACCCAACACAACTTGAAATGAGTTTCTTCAGAGTAACTTGTTGCATACTTAACTTACACTGTTAGTTGTTACCACAATATTCAGGCTGGAAGTATATGATGAAATATTTCAGTCTAGTGTCCCTAATCCATATAATTCAAAGAAAAAATAAATTCAAAGAATGGGTCATGGAAAAATATTTTTAGCTGAGTACCATTTATTCTGTTCTGTACTAATCACTCCCTGCCTTTGTTAAGTGACTCATTTTTAATGCTCTGCTGTTACAGTCATGCTGCTTCATGCTGTATGTGGCCAGGATTTTGCTTGTGTTAGTCATGGAATCCCAGAGAGTGGAAGTGACTGAGATCCAACAATGTTCTCCCTGTAAAATAAACATTTATTAATGGATCCAAATATGCAATAAGAAAGGGGACAAGCTTGATTCTGATGCAAATTCAGTGAAGTCAAGAAATGACTCCTATGCAAAACCAGCATGCAGCCAGAACAGGACCTCAGTGCACCAGCTCATAATTGCCTCATCAGATCAGAGTACACCACGCTGCTCTTTGATGACCTCTTGGGTCAGATTCCATTCCAGGGTAAGTTTAGGGGTGTCGGTAGGATTTCACACAAGTTGCAATGATGGAATGCAGATTTGCTGATAATACACATTCTACATCAGGTTATACTGCTTATTGATGTTTAAAAGAACCCATAGGACTCTTTTTAATCTGTCACATGAGTGTGTGGGTGTGTGTGTGTAACAGACCAAAAACATTCCACCACCAGCTCTTGTACAAGTCCAACTTGCTGGAAAACTAAGACTGTAAGATCCTAAGATTGTTTGGCTTCTCCTTTAAATTACTGATGAAGCTGATTTCACATTTCTAGACTGCCCAATGTAGCACATTATTAGTCTGCATCATAGCATGAAACTCCTCCTATTCAATCTAAATCTCTGCTAAAATTAAAGAAATCTTTTCTCATTTTTCTGTAGTATATAGAGAGAATATTTTATTCATTATAAAGCTAATACCTCTCTTTATATGTTTCTCAAGGATGAAAATAAATGAAAACTTTTTAAAGATTTCCTCATAGTTATTTTCTCAGTCTGAAATAGTTTTATTTTGCCTCCTTTATTATCTTCACCACAAACACCTTATTTAGGATTGTCAGTGTTTTTGTGATTGTAACATGTTGGGTGAATATTATATTTGTTAAGAACAACAAAGAAAGGACTTGATTCACTTCCTCTGCCTGTGGTCAGATTACAAACAGAATGGTGCATTTTTTGTAGGAAAGGATGAAGGCAGCAGAAGAATTAGAGGAGGGATGAAAATGCTTTGCTATATTTAAAAGCTGTATTCCAAAAATATCTATTGAAGAGTCACAAGATGCATGTAAAAGGATAACCTGATTTAAATCTCAGTGGCTTTCACTTCTCTCAAAGTATGGGGAATACAATAATTGGTATGGTCCAGTATTCACCTGTTTTTGCAGTTGTGTGATCTGATATGTGCTGAAGACCTTGGTTGTGCTATTTACATATTTGACCTGTTAGGGGTCTCCATTGCATACTGGAGAGATTTTAAAATGGAAGGTCTCTCCTTCACAGACAAACCTGCTACAGAACCTACATACAAGCAAAAAACTAGATATAAACCTTTTTTCCACTATCTCTAAAATGTACAGCCCCTGCTGATAGAATTAAGAGATAACTTTAATAGCTAAAGTTAAAAGTTATCTTGGTGCCAGGGTCTAGGGGGGCAATACTTGTAGTCAGAAGGATTGACATCCTTCCACAGGCAGGGAGAGAAAGTCTGATAAAGTTATTTCTCTCTTAGCTTGTTCACTCCATGAAGTAAAAACGCATATTTGTTCTGGATTCTGATCAGGATATGCCTTTTTCTAACACCTATCATGGAATTTTAAAAATCCATGGATTTGTGTCAAAGGTACCAGTTACCCTTACACCCACAGGGACTTCCAGGCTAATATATAAGCAGATGATATTGAAGACAGAATGATACTATTATATGCACAGGGAAGCCAGCTGGCTTTGCTTCATCTGAATTATGATGCTGTATCTACCCTCACAGTTTGTTGTCTTTCACATAAAGCAGGATTGGCCTTGAGAAATTGAACTGTTTATCCCACAAGATAACAATGCTTTGAATTTCCATACAGACCCACATCTAAGGCTTTCAAAGAGCTTTACAAATGTTAATCCATTAAGTATCAATGTAAGGCATTCCCTGAGGCAGGTGTTAATTACCTCCATTTCACAGAGCTCAAGCAAGATGAACAAGGAGAGATCCAAGTACCTTATTTGCAAGGTAACACAGCAAATCAGAGCACAATCAGAGAGACAATAAAAGAGTTTTGACGCTCAGGTCTGCTGCAAAGCTCTCTCCCTTTCACCAGTTTTGATGATTTTTTTTCTGAAAAAAGATGAAGGGGGTGAACTGGTTAGATTTTGAGATTTTGACATGAAGTTACAGAGAGGAACTGGAGTCTTGCCTCATGGATTAAGTCAGACTGCTACCCTGAATGTCATTAAGGCTGTGGGGGTAAAAAAAAAACAAACCAAAAAAAACCCAAAAACATAGAAGAAAATTTAAAAAACAATTATCCACATGATTTCCCTAATAGATGATGTAGGACTAGGCCTCTGTTCTTCACCTGGAGCAAGTAGAACATGTTTGGAGTCAGTCCATTCACCTGACAACAAGCCTGCCTTCAAGAAACAATGACATCCATCTAACCTCTGTGGTGAGAACCTTCTAAAGCAATCTCTTTTGATGCAGTTGTACAACATTATTATCCCTTTCCTACAATTCCACTTTCCCCATGTTATTATGAGGAGTTAGATATACTCCAGAGGAGGGAGAAAAAGATCAAAAGCTGACACATAATACAGTTTATGCTTTTACAAGAAAGAAAACAACACAATTTTAATGAAGAAATGGGTCTTACTTATCTTTTCTTAATAGAACCACTGTAAGGTTATTTTTCTCCAGTGTCTGTTTCCATAATCTGGTGAAAAAGTAGATACACATGTGTGCAAACAACTTTCTTTTTTCATCCAAGGAGTAAGAAATTGCCCTACAGAGCACCTATTTGAATCTTCACAGACACAGTTTTCAGAACTCCTCACACAGCTCTGCCAGGGATAAAAAAATGCTGCTTCTTAACTAAAATTATTGGAAACTGATTAGCAACTGATTCAAGTTGGAGTTACAAGAAGAGAACACTAAAATATATCAGTGTTAAGGATATGTACAAGCTTACCTCAGATAACTGCTAAATAGGAATGAATAATTGTGGGTAGGATAGGTAGGAGTACTCATACATGAGTAGAGTACTCTTGTTCAATGATCTTATAAGGGTTTTTTTAAAAAACAATTTTGCTAGGTATTCTGGAGCAAGGACACAAACCTTTTTCTCAGTTTTCATCCTGGCAGGAACATTCAGCATTAAAACACTCTTCTTAATACTGGTATTCTTCATAATAATTCTGAATTATCTTATTCTTTATTGTATCTGTCACTATTTTAAATCTTTGTTTTCCTCAAGTAGCTTTCCTGTGATTGAATTACTAAACACTGCACAGCTAGAATAACTTTTTTCTTTTAGATCAATGTTTGAATTTTTCTTTCTTCATATTTTTAAGCATTTCTACTGCCCAGAATACTTTCACTTTGAAATTAAGTCAAGCACTCTGGTTCACACTGCATTGTGTCTCTTTGAGGTATTTGCAGTCATCAGTATCATCTTTGCCATCAACCTGGACTCTGTAGCCTGAATGAGATAGATCTGTTGCATTTCTCACGTGCTGGTTTTTAACATGGCAGAGATCAATCTACTGAGAGAGACATTTAAACTGGAATAACATCTGTTAAAATTACCTGATGAAAATGCAAATCTGTCATCATTTGGGAATTCAAGGACATCTGTCTTGTGTATTATTTCACAGAAAGTTCACATCACTGACTTATCTGCTCCAAGAGCAAATTGCTCTGGAGGAAAGTTGTATTAATTGCTTTTAATAAAGTGGCTCTGGCAGAACTAGCCATCACTACTCACCTTTTAGCTGCTTACCTTTTCCAGCTATTTATCTATGATATACCTTGTCCTAGAACCACCACTTAGATATATTTACTTTGGCAACCACCAAATAGCACAGTATTTGTATGGTGCTGGAAAAGAAAGGGCCAGCAGCATTCTGTGTGGTAGCTGGAACTCAAACCAGCCACACCTTCCTTTGCATGGAGATGTGTTCTGTCATTGCACCATGCATTTGCTAAGGGGCTCCAAACATATTTACATATTAAGCTGTTCACTGTCTGATAAGGACATTAATCATACACTTGTCTTTGTTTGCATTTGTGTATCAGAAGTCCTATAAAACTGTTTTGGAAAATTCTGCATATACATGGATCGGAACTCTAACCTCGTTCAGGTGAACTACAGGCATCTCATTTTTGCTGGTATTACTGAATTCGTTGTAAATCTCTCCAGTGGCTGACAGCTTCCCTGCTAGTTGCTGTGCATTATTTTGATGATCAGGTCAGCCCTGGTCTGCAATATATGTCAGGGGGCTGCTGAGAAAAATAGCATATAATCAAGAAACTGAAGTGTACCGTAATAGAGACACAAAAGGATCAAATCAAGATCCTGCGTACTTCAACTGTTTTGCCACTTTCTGATTTTGCACTGTGAAGTTGCAATCCTAATAAAAAAAAAATTCACTTCTTATAGTGTGGAGATCTAATTTACAATCAAGAAAGAAATGCACTTGTTGCTTTCTCGGCTATGGCATTTAAATCAGAGATTCTGTGCTTTATTTTGTACTACATTAAAACATAAGGCAACATTTCAGGCTGGGGAGAGGCCTTTAGGGGAGATGATGGACATAGAAGTGATAATTGGTTTCCATTTATTTGTCCTCCTTGCTTATCTCTGTTCTATTTCCTTGCACTAAACTGTCTGTTTCTACCCATCAATTGCCTTTTCTTTCACTTCAGTTTCTTTCAGAATTTTAATTTGTACTTGGGGCTCTCTTTCATATATTTACTCATTGCTTGGCACAAAGCTCTGATCTCAGCTGGGCCCTCTGGAAATCTAAATTTTAACTGTTGCCTGCAAGATGCAGAGTTTAGAGAGAAGCCCCTTGTAGTCTAGCTCTAGGCCAAACATTAACCTTAAAAAGTGTATAATAGTCTGCAAAATTACCATAGTTGGCCAAGCTATCTGCACTTACATGGACAAAAATAAGGATTTGAATGATATGTGTGTGACTGTGGCAGCTACACTCAATATCCTGTGCTGCTGTACTCAGAGGGACAGTTCCTGTGGGTGTGAGCAGCTTTTTCACATTGTAAACACTCAATTTTTAATATGTGCCATTAATAATATGAGGAAAATGGAGGCATGTCTTTGTATCCCATTCATGGCTTTGTATTCCATGAATCACAAGGATAGTCCCCATTTTTACTGCTCCATTAGGAAAGGTCTGCTTTATTAGTTTGTGAATGGATGCAGAGAGCAAACAATCACATCTCTGCACTCCCCCAGCCTGTCTGGTTTGTATCAGTGTCATCTAGTGGTGATAATGACAGCGACACATGCAGAGACACTGAACTTGTGTGCCTGTGAGCCCAGTAAGGGCCGGCTGGGCTCAGATCAGGCGGCAATGTTCCCCTGCAGCATTCCTCATCACCTTCTCCCGTGCTCGTGGCTCATCCCCGAGCCTCTGGCATGCAGATGCAGTTTTCCTGGTGAACCACTAGATGCCCAGAGATCTCTTTGGTTCAACATTTCTTTCACCAGCCAAAGCTGTTACTAGGGTGAAGAAAGGAACAGCATCTCAGCTAAGCCATCAGAACAATAGCATGTTCACTGGTGGGGAATATTTTCCAGATTAAAGTAATATCTGCCTTATAAATCTATTCAGTTCAAACATGGAAAAGGAAAGCAGTGTACGTCTTAGGGAATGTATCAGTATCTCTGTTGAAAGAAGTTAGATTGTTCCTTAGCACCATGCTAAAGGAAGCCAAGAAATTATCATTACAGAGATGGAAATCTCTCACTTGCCCCAAATAATAGACAGTTCAGCAAATTCAGAAATATAGAATTTCTGGCAAAGATATCCTCAGAAGAGCCGAGCACAGTAAGAAAGGGTTAATACAGTCAAATTCAGGTGTTGTTGCACAGTGGTAAAAGCTAAAGTAATGCTGCTAATCTCAGTGAAGTTCTTCATGCTTACATCAGTGTTAAATGAAAGCAGAATATGACTCTTGAAGTACTAGACTTGTGCTGGGTAAGAGCTTAAGCCCTCAAGGCATGGAGCGCTTAAGTACATGCTGGCCTTTAATTCTGTGCAGGGAGACCCTTGCTGACTAAGGCAGGCACCCTTGTACTTTAACAGGGATAAGCTTCTCTGTGGTGTGGCCAAGTCTTTCATCACACAGCTGCAAGAGGGTGGAGGGGCTGTGATTCACTGAGCCTGCTTTGCCAGTCGAGGTGATCAGTAGCTAGCATACAGCATGCTTGTCCTGCTGCTGAGGCAGAACTGAATTGAGATATCTACTATTTTTTAGCCATTAATTCATCTTCACAATGGCCAGTTTGGGATAGATTTTAGCGAGATAAGGATCTGAAGCCTGCAATTTCTTAAGAGATTTAAAGATGGTAGATGAGTGTTTGTCATATGCACCCTCATCCTGGTTTAGTCTGAAGTAGTGTGAGCTGACTGGGCTCTCTTTGGGCACTCTGTTTAATGAGGAAGTATTTATCTTAATAATACAGGTACTTTTACCCATCCCATTTCAGCAGTTTCCACACAAGTAAGAGAACGCTGAGTGACCCATTTTTTAAAAAGTGGGTCTTGCAGTGATCAATTCTGCTGCCCAAAGATACCCAGCAAATTAATACTGGAGGTGGAAAACCAGCAAAACTCTCAGGACTCCTTAACTTTTCGCTTTGAGTGCTACATGACCCTGCTAAATTAGTACTCCTGCAGAAGATTGCCTCATTTTATTCTCTGAGTTCTCTGAAGAGCTCTGTGAAACAGCTTGGGGGATCTTCATTACACAAGAAAACTCTTCTGATAAAATAGGTAAAACTGTTCTCAATGGAACAGTTATTCCTTATTTCTACAAAAGCAATCACCATAATATAGGAAGAAACTTTGTCTCCTGTTTCAAACAAGAATGATGAAATAGACTTATGTGTGCCAAGCTTTAAGGCATCACCTCTCTTCCTCTCTCTCTTTTTCTAATATAAGATGCATTTGCTCCAGGCTGCAGCTTCAGGGGCTTGCAGCACCTCGCTTTTCTAGGACAACAATAAATAAAGTGGTTTTCTGAATTAGCTAAAAGAGAAGAAACTTAGCTAGCTACAATGTTGTATGATCACTGCAATCAGGCTTATATTGTGAGTTTACACATTAGGCTTCCACCCACCTGGATTCTTCTCAAGTCTGATCTTTCTGAGGACAAGGGTGAAAGAAGCTTAGTGACCTGAAGAGTGTGTTTTTTCTGTCAGAATGGACTACCTCTTTGAGAAGTTTTACATTGGATTTGAATTTCCCAGAGAGTGATCAGCTAATGTGGAAGTTGCTTTGGGTGCACAGATATTATCTATTTCCTAAAGAATTCTCATTTGAGTATGAATGCATTGAAAATCACCCAGCTATTTCTCATAAGTCCTGTTGTCTAGACTCTTCACTGACTTTGCTCCTCTTCTTTGGCCATGCTCATTTCCTCACACTCACTCAGGGATTTAGATAAAACTGTTCACGTTCCCTCATCCCCTTAATTTTTCTCTCCAGCTCTACTGGTCTCTCACTTTTTTTTTTTTTTTTTTTTTTTTTTTTTTTTTTTTTTTTTTTTGTGGTTTTTGTTTTGTTTGGGTTTGTTTGGTTTTGGTTTTGGGTTCTGTTTGTTTGGTTGTTGTTTTCTTTCCTTCTGAATTCATCTCCCATATAAGCTTAAGGGAGCTACAAAGCAGAGCAGCTTCATGCTCAAATATCAACACCCTAGAGAAAACACTGTTTTGCAAGTGGAAGCATCAGCAAGAGCCACAGAGTCTTATGTCCCAAACTCCAGCTACCTTTTATCTAAAGGATTATCTGTGATTAGAATCACTGCAGTAAAATCTTAGGAGTTCTAATCAAGAAAATCAAATAAAGACTCGCCTTATTCCTGACCCCCTTCACTCACATGACACTGCAGAAAATCATACTGCCATTCTCAAATAAACCACTTTGTAAAACTCATTGCTGCTTGTGGAGGACTCCACTGACTGTGTAATGGCTCTGATGAGCAGAGAATCTGCTAACTCAGGTGTTCCTTCTTTGGGATTTCATTTGACAATGAACACCTGATTTTATAAGAACAAAAGGAAAAAGGTTACTTCAGAGACAGAGTGTTTTTCCTGCATCAAAAAAAGCAGAGCTATTAGAAGGAAAAGAGAGGCAAATTTGGATTTACACTCTTTACCACTATGAAGGAAAGGTTTGGTTTTTTATTATAGCTCTTTCCTTGTGAAATGAGTTGTCAATATTTATAGATTTTCACTTTCAGAGAAGGGGATGACTCCTTAGACACTCATAGGAATTAATATCAGAACGAGCCATAATAGTTACTCTGTGTGGCTTTCTGTGTGCCCCAGAAGGTTTGGGCTTCTGCTCCAATGTGAGGCAATGCTGGAAGCAGAGTAAGCTGTCATCTTGTGATATGATTTTCTTTTCAAAGGCTTCACTCAGGCTTCAGCCATTGGCATTTAACTCATCCTAGAGCATGCTGCATTGTGTCCCCTGGTTGAGGTCTGGTCAGGCAGAAGCCTTTCTCAGCTTTTTACAGACATCTATGCTTCCTTAAGGGTGACTTGGTAAGTCTGATATCAAAAAATATGAGGACAGAGTCCAAGCTTTAATGTTGGCTGGGAGTCACTGAGCAGGACTCCTTACCTAGACAAAGGTTGAAGTAGGCACTGCTCTTAGGTACTTTTAGTGTCCACAGTAACATACCCTGCATAAAGAATCTTATCCATGCCTGTTCTTTAGCCAAGCATAGCACAGCTATGATCCCTACTCTATGCCAAAGGAACCACAGGAGAGAGCATTGCTGCCTCTCTTTCTAGTGCCCCTACAAAAGGGAAGCAATTAATCTTTAAACAAGCATGGGAAAAGCAGTCTTGGAGTATCTAGAAGTGCAGGTCCCAAATAGTCTCACAAAGCGATTTTAAAGTGAGTACAAGTGGGTAGGATGAGGATAAGTATGTTAAGAGGGAACACTTAGCAGAACAGCAAGAAAAGAGACATGTTAGGTTATGAGATAGTTACCAAGGGCTGTGATGGAGGCTTTGCTACATATGCCACCTGAAAAAGCAGACTGGACAGAGTGTTATTGAGTATACATGCCCAAGGAACCATGCTGTCTTTGGAGGGAGCCTGGGTGTTACCTGGTTTGTGGTCTGGTTTCTCAAATGCTTCACATGGCTGTTTCTAACACTGATTTTAGCAAGACCTGTGGGTGTTAAATTCTTCAGAATAATAACAGGTTATTGCTTGTCAATGATCTCATTCTCGTTTTTGTCTCCATGAAACGTCTATTGGATTTTTTAATCTTGCAACATGAAGGAGATTCATTACTTTACCTGGCTATAGTAGACCATGGGACTCTTTGTGAAGGGCTGCTGTCCCACTGGCTTTTGCTTATATCTGATGTAAAGTGCACCACCAGCAGCACCTGGTAACTCCTGGCTCATGTGTATTGGAACCACCCTCTGCAGCTGCCTAGGGATAGCAGAGCTGCCATGAGTGGAAGGGGTGGATGAACTGCAGAGCCAAGCAGCCCCATGGAGCAGAGAGCAGCAGGGATGCTTTAGTTCTGCAACATTTGTTCTGCCTCTCCTGGGCAGGGGATGGCACATGCTGCAGGCATTGTGATGCCAGTACGCTGGTTAAATATTTACAGCTCATTTACTAGAGAAACAAGGGAAACTGCAATTATGCTTTACAGAGGAAAAAATATTTTCCAGCTTGCAGGTTAATTTTTAATTGGTCAGATTTCCCCTAACCTTTTTTCTTCCACTAGCTATTTTCCATCTTGAACCTCCATTTTTAATTCCCTTTTAAGTGCTTGACTGACAGAGGAGGAGGATGAGAGATAGAGTTAAAAGCAGTGTCACTAAACACTTCTTACTTTCCTGTGTAAGGCTTGGTTTTACATAAACCTTCTGCAGCAGACCCCACAACTTTAAGGACTCCCACTGTTTAGATATACCCACTCTGCCACAGAACTCCTCCAAGTTTCAGGCTCCTTGAAGACTTAGCAGCATTACTTCCTACCTACATGGTAACAAAAAAAAAAAAATAAAAATTCTGTGATACAGTCAATAAATAAGAAACATTACAAATAGGCCGATTTTGGAGCTATTTAAAATATGGGCTGCTAGTGCCCTGCATGGCAGTATATATACACAGAGAGCAGGATTTATGATGGTTTGCTGTGTACTTTAAATATCATGAAAACAGTCAATTTCACTTTGTTACAGCCTAAATCTGTCTTGGCAGTTCCTGTTACAGCCTAGTTCCTGTTGCAGCACGAGTCACTGAAAATGGTACAGGCTGTTTACTGAATGAATTTAATAATAGCTTCTGATATGGACAGTGGTTCTTAGATTTATTTTGCTGCTTTTTTTTTTTTTTTTTTTTTTTTAACTTTAGTAGATGATACAGAAGTTCAGAATTAAGTTATTGTAAATTAAGGGACTGCATGGGCTAAATGGATGTCCTAGTATGCATAATTGTGCTTCTTGTTTCACAATGGTATCTGAGCAGTTCTGTGAAGAAATGGGCCCCCTATAAATGGTGCAGTATGTGCTGATCCTGCCTGAAATGAAATTAATTTTACCCTATCTTTCCTTTCTTTCTCCCTCTACCTCCCTCCCCTGAGATAGTGCTGTAAAGCAGATCTGCAGGCTGCAGTACACCAGGCAAAAAGGAAAGGAGCTGTTTGGGTGGTACCCAGGAAACATCTTGATAAAGAAAATTTAGTCTGAGCACCAGAAATATCTTCTGTCTGGTGAATTGTGGATTCAGCAGTCTCCAAGCACATCTTGGGGCCTAAAACTGCAGACTTCTGAATGTCTTAACTCTGTGCAGCCCTCACAAGATCATTGCCAGTTGAAGAGCAGAAACATTGGCTGCTCCTCTTTTACCTTTTTGAGAACTTCACAAAAATGAATCCTGTACTCAAGTGATGCATATGGGTGGCTTCACTCTCGTGTTTACAGACTGCTCTCACAACAGTTTTCCTGACAGTGATAATTAGTGATAATTACTCAGCAATCCTTCCAGAAAGTCACTGTCAAAAAGATGTAGGGCTCTGCAAAGTAAACCTCTAGGGAGTAGCTTGTGGTGGATTAGTTGCACTGATCCCCCTGGGAGTTTTAAAACACTTGTTGAGTAGACAGGGGTACATTTCTGCATTAACCAGAGGTGTCAGCCAGGACAAAGTTTGTGAATCTACTTTCTGCAGCAGGATGGATCCATGCTGCAGTGCAGAGAGGCATATCACAAGTCAGCATGCCTCCATTGAACCAACTTATTTGTCTTCATCATCTCTGGTTTCTAGATGTCTTCTCTTTAAAGTTCCATTTGGTTCCAGAGAAGAGGGAAGAGAAGAGGGCTGCTGTTGGTATAAGGAAAGTATAGAAATATTTTTAGCCACTCTCTGCTGCTTGACATTACAGATGGCTGAATCTGGTGTTCATAAACACACCTATCCAATCATTTGTTGGTAAATCTACAGAGAGAGCAAAGCAACCCATTAGGAAAGTCCTCACATACCCATCCAGAGCATGCTAGCCAGATCTCTCTGAATGGAGGATGACTGTGGCCTGATCATTTTAGCAGTCCATTTAACACTGTTGTCTGTTAAACAGGATTCTGCAATGAGTAGTGTAAGTATCTGAAGGATGGACATCTGTAAACAGCACATCTCTCGGGACAGCATCATCCCTATTCAGAACTGGTAATAAAGATGTGAAGGTTTCTATGCCTCTTAATTTATGTAGGTTATCATGTCTGGTTAACAAGCATACAAATGTCCTCATCATCTATATAAATATCCAAGTCTTTCTTCAGTGATGATAAAATCTTAGGTCTCAGAGATTTTCACAGTGTAGCAGATTTCATAGATTCACTTTAATTCCCTTTAAAATGTTTTTCTACAAGAAGTTAAGGCCTTTAATGCATTGTATGTCATTTTTTGATATGATAGTTTCCCTGTATTAATTGAAAGTCCAGAGCATCTTCCAAGAGCTACCAGTACAAAAGCAAATTTTCAGACTGCTTCTCCATCATAGATTCTCAGTTTAGACCAGTGAAGTGCTGGCATGCTGATCTAATGCCTGTGCAATTATTCTGTGAAATGAGTTTCTGGGAGGCACTTAGTCAAGGCAGGGTACCTCCAAGCAAAAATCAGGGCTTCAGTTCTGTACTAAATTCCTGCATTCCTTGTGTTACTGAACTTATAAAAGGTGAAATACTTTTTCCACATGACCAAAACTTCATTGCATTTTTAACTCAGATATAGCAGAGTATTTAATTTTCAGTTCTCTCTAAGAACAAGAATCCTCAACATTTCTAAATCTGAATGCTTTGTTGCAATGACTCAAATGTGTCCTTCATTAAATTGTATTTCCTTTGGGTGCTGTAGTGATGAAGATATTTTCTAGAGTGGGAGGAGAATGTATGTCTTGCACATCTGTTTGCTCTCATAGTCTACAAACATTGCAGTTTTCCCAATGCTGCTTTTTCAGTTGCTAAATCATGTTGATTGAAAATTTCTTCTCAAATCTTTTACTTACCTTTTTTTTTCTTTCCCAAGTAGGTGTCCACTGTAATTCAAGTTATTTGTCACCTCTGTTGTCGGTTTCAGCAATGAAGGTGAAGATTAAGTGGTCAAGTAAGATTAACTCTCAGGTTTTGTGATGATCACAGTGGGTCTGACTCAGGGGGACAGGTACATTTAAGTGGTCAAACTGAATAGTGATTTGAGAGCCAGAGATTTAGGTGGTTTTTCAGGAAGAAAGAAGTGCAGAAAGAAACAAAAACAAAAACAAAAAAAAAAACCAAAAAACCCCAAGAACAACAACAACAACAAAACAACAGCAACAAAACCAATCCATAAATATGGTTCAAGGATTGAAGGATGAGACATAGGTAGCTACATTTGTATAGTCTAGGAAAGAAATAATACAGCTAAAAGACATCAGCATATATAGATCTTTATCAGAGCTATGAATATTTGCACTATTAAATTAAGGAGAGGTTTATAGGTTTAATGGAAAACATGTCAGCTGCTGGGAAATACTGCAGAGGAATGGCTGTATAAGCTTGATCATGGAAAGTATTAAATCTAATATCCTCAGATGTCTTTACATGTGCCACTTCCTCCCTCTTTCCCCCACTTCCTCAATTCTGTGAAAATGTAAAGTGCTGACACAACTACTTTATAATGTTGTTGTCCTCTTTTGAACATCCTGGCTTTATTGCTTAAGTACACAAGCCTGGTTTATACTGTCTAGATCAAATGCAAACAGATGATAATAGGAGATGCAATTTTGTCCTTCAAAGCCCTTTCCTGCTACTTTCCCTTAAGACTAGAATGTAGTGCAGGGTCATTTTCCCCATGTAAACTAAGTTGGAAGTTATCTTTTCCCTTCGGGAAATTTTTATTTACTATTATAAATATCTGTGATTTGTGTTCTGTGTTTATGATTTACCTAAACAGATTGAAGTGCCATTTTAAAGCTGTAAATAGCATCAACACAAAGGAGTTGAAGAATGGATAGCCCTGACACCTATAGGATTCAGAGAGGTGAAAATCTTCTAATCCTTCCTACCCACAGCCAAAGAAGTGTAAAGGCAATTTGAGAAACCTAAGCACTCAGGGTTTCAAGTGTAAAGTCTGAACCTGCAGGTGTACTTTACATAAGTTCTTTTAAGATTCAGAGGTCTGTACAAAAAATGGATAATTCTCCTGAATTCTGCGAGACTGCATAACTTGTGGTTTTGTAGTGTCAGTACACCAGGAAACTGAGCTGGGATCTCAGCCACCACATAAAATCGACTTCAGTTTCCTATTTTAAGATAGAACAGTTGGAGAAGCTGTTCTAAAGTCTGATCTATCCAGACTAAAGGATATTAAAGCTGGAGAGGATTGTTGCTAAGTCCATCTGACTTGACTTTTTGTACAGCACAAGCCATATGGTTCACTTGTTAAATTCTGTACCAATTCCTTAACTTCTATGTGAGACAAAAAATATTTCAATAGCAAAATATAATTTTAGAAGTATCACTGAGGGTGGGGACAGGATTAATCCATGACTCAGAAGTTGGGGCTGTCATCAGATACAAGGGACAGATGTATTTCTGGCTAAAGCAATGATATGCAGTATCATTGTCAGGCCTGTCCCACCTCTCAGTTCTTACAGCTTTTCTCCTTATTTACAGTTTCTCCTTTTGTGCAGACATCTTCCTAATTATGCACTAGTGTACTGCTTTGTTTTTGCTATTTATGTTATTCCTCCACTGGCTACATTCTCCAAGGTTTGGGATAACTCTGTTGCTTAAAGTCTCATGACAAAGATGATGCTTTTTGAAGGACTTCTCCCATTGTTTGCAATATTCCCAAGCTTCCTGTATTTTTTATTTTAATAATTTGGTAATGACTCTCAAATTACTCACTAGGCTTAATTGCAAAATTGATCAGAGTATTGACTCCTCTATGGTTTAAACTTTAGCCAAAACCCAGCATAAACCCTGCCATTTGCATATTCATGCAACAGTTTGTTGTTTTGTGCAAAGGGAGAACTGGTAACTTGTAACTAGAAGCCAGAAATGAATATCCCTTGCCTTGTCTGACTTGCCTTTTATGGATGAAAACTTTGCAGACTTGGATTGTCTCCATGATCTCAACATGTGGCTTCTTCATAAATAGTTACCCTTTATGTCTTGAGCAATTATATAATTATTTTCCTCTAGGACCACGCTTAGAAATGATTCCTAAGTCTCCTTCAGTGTTTGTGTTGCACCGGGCTACCTTCAACAAATGCATCAGAGGTGTTAAAGGCACCACCCTTCAACAGCTTCTCTGGTTAGACTGAAGCATTATTTTCAGAAGGAAAACACAAATTTTCAGATTTTAAGGATCTTTGATGGAATGACATTTCTTTGGCTTTTAATTTTGTCTGACTACTCAAGGATTAGCGCATTGGGTGCCAATTGCAAAAGATTTGACATGATTTGATAGGCAGCAGGATAAATGCCCAGGCTGCCTAGAATAGAGAGATATTCTGTACTAATTTTAAATTAAAAAGAAAGAAATCACACTTTGGTTGGTGTCAGTTTTCCTCCTCATCCTACCTGATAGAACTTTATCTGGCAATGCTCTTCAGCCTCAAGTTTGCCTTTTCTCTGTTGGACTGCTGCATGATGCTAAGTTTCCAAGTTTTGAAGTACTCATATTCCATCTCCAATATGTTAATTTTGCACAGCTTGAATCTGGGAAAAATTACATCTTCAGCCCTCACGTCAAAGCTTCTTATGGATGACATAAACCCATATTTGGTTTTCCTAAACAGAGTATAGTGTTTATCTCACACTAACCTTTTCTATATTACTATTGAAAATTTGATCATGGATTCACGTTTTTTTTTTTCCTAAAATATTTACCTTGGTCTGCTGACCAAGCATGATACTTTATGTCCTTTGGCTTACCTAATCATTTCACTAAACTTAGTAGAGAAAAGTGATAAATTTCAAGAAATGGAAATAATTCCAGTGGTACAGAAAAACACAACTGTTTTCAAATGTTGCTCTTTGATATCTGGAGAGAATATCCATTTACAAGATTTATATGATGTAATCAACAGGAAGCTCCTGAAGTAATTTCTTCATCAGTACTAACACATAAGGATATTAACTCCTAAATTACCTAGCAGAGGAATCAGGAGGGGCTAACTAGATAATTACTTTCTGTTTCTTTTGACCACAATTATATGGAACCTGGAATACATTTGATGTCTGAAGGTGAATAAATATATTGATAAATCATAGGATTCAGTATTTCTGCTTATTGATAGGATATCCTTGCAGAAAATGCTTTTGGCAGCTCTTCCTTCTCTGGCCAAGAGCTGTCAGTGTCCTACCTCATTGTAATTATTGTCTTCCAAGTAGCTTCCTTCGTTTGCATCTCAGGTACTTCAGCTGTGGCTCAAAAACGTGGTGGAAGAGCACTTACTGCAAGTGATTTCTCTTTTAATCCTTTAGTTTATGCCTTCATGGAATCTCTATCTGCAATTCTGAGAAAGAATTCCATGCAAATTTTAAGCATTCATATGAGCTTCCTACATTAAAAAGACTCTGCTACTTTAGCACAAGAAATAGAATCTGGAACTGTTGACAGAAATTTCTCTTTGTTTCATTCAAACCCACGGCTGCAGTGAAACATGGAACACTTAGCCAGGAAGACATAAAAAATGTATTGTTTTTCTTCTTCGTGGCTTTCTCAGCAAATTATGAGGTCTAAGACATTTATTTTAAAACACAAGTCAGGTTTCTTGCATTTTGGGATAACTAAATTTTGGCCTCTAACCTTGATGATGGTAAGGTAAGGATGGTGTATCAAGACCACGTGTAGTATAGGGGAAATCAGCTGAGTTGTGGTACAAAAACAGAAGCAGGACTAGAGGTTTCTGTGTGAGAAAGGTTAAGCACATTAGTGTTTTCAGCTTGCAGAAGAGATGGTCAAAGAGGAATTTGGTAGAGCTCTACACACCCTCCAAAAATGTAGAGGAAGTAGGATACAGTGCAAGAATCGGATGTTTTTAAATTAAGAAATTAAAAGGAGAGTATTTTTCTTACAATGAAACTGAAAGATGTGCTACTTCAGATTGTTGCAGTGCCCCAAATTATAAGTTGGTTCAGGAAAAATAGACATATTCATAGAAGACAAGTTGACTGAAGTGTACAAAATTCAAAGATGAAGGTACAATCTCTGTATCAGGACATCTCTAAACTAGACATTGCTAAAATCTTGTATATTATAGTAAGGAAGTATCACTGTAAACTTACCTTAATCTTATATATTTTTGCAAATTTGTACTATTGGCTAGTGATTTGTCACAGTTGATTATGGTCATAATGATATCTTTATTTTCTGAAAAAAAAAAAAAAAAAGAAGTGTGAATTTTTACAGGCTGATTCAATGTAGCTGGAGTAATGCTCAGCTGTACTGTTTTATTTCTTGAATCATGGGCAGATCGCCAAGATTACCAAAAAAATAAAACTAGTGAAAACTACTTTTTTTTCTGAAGAAAGAAGTTGAACTATCAATCCCCCCCCCCAAAAAAAAAACCAAAAAACCAAAACCAAAACCAGAAAGTAAGAAAGAATGAATAAAAAAAAAAGGAAATGAGTGAAATGCAACACCAGAAGCAGCAGCAAGTCCAGCATGTTGCCAGGGAAGCTTCATGATGTGAATAATAAATCCAGAATATAAGATGAGAGAGAGATTCAGGGGAAGTGCTGTATTGAACAGTCTGACTGCTGATGCTCTAAAAAACGTAAGTCTGCTCAGCAATGGCTTTGCCAGTCTGTTGCCAAAATTTAGAATCAGGACAGGAAAGCACATCCATTTTGCATAAGATGATATGAGATTTTTAACCCTTCTCTGCTTGTCCCTTAAACATTGATTTCTCTAAAGATTAAAAAACTCTTGCTTATACTTTAGAGACATGGACCTGCAGTTGTGGTTTTATTTTTTATTTTGGGAATTACCTCAAGGTATCTTTCTTGGTATCAGAGTTGTCTAATAGTTTAGATGTATGAACAAAGGTTACTTAGCTAACGGGTTATTGAGTGTCAACTACTGCAGTAATTGCTTCTATGCTTCCTTTTAGCCTGGAGCAGATGAAAAATAGTTCAACTTTACTGAGTCTAGTGAAATAAAGTTAAAATAGCTCTTAATCAAACACCAGAAGATAACATCATGCAGGAAGCCTGTTCCATATTCCACCCATAACACCCCCATGTTCCTGGAGTTGGGCAGAAAGTCTCACAAGAACAGAGACACAGCTATTGAGAGTTCTGCCATTCCCATCAATTTGGTGGCCAAGGAATGCAGTTCATTTATCCTGATTAGGGATCTACTCATTATGGTCTTAGTCATAAGATCTATAAGACCAGGGTTCTAAGATAAGGAGGGAGGACATTCTGGAACAGAGGTCTATCTCTGCAATTAGCTTATATGAGAAATACTTTAGAGTATATTTGGGAGTACTCAAGGACTGTAATTGATCTAAAGCAACAGTCTTCTGTTAAATTGTCTGACCAAAAGCACCCCCTTTGCCTTCAGCTACAAGGTACTGGGGTACTGCAGAGCAGAATGATACTTTTTTTCCCTCTCTCTTTTTAGCTATTAATGACCTAATACAAACTCTAAAAAGCTCATCCAGATATCAGGGTGATAAGTGCCTTAAAAGCTCCTGTAATGATAAATAATTCAGACCACGTTCTTCACGAAGCCCTTAAAGTATATTAACCAGAAGCTTACATAAGCACTGAAACCTACTTTACACATACATATGCATATGCAAAAAGTAATGGCTAAATGAAGAAACACATCTGCAAGAACAGAAAAAAAATTAACTTTGCCATTTTCCTTGTTCCATCATTTATTCACCACCCTCTACTCCCCTCACTCCAACTAAAGCAAGTCAAAGCAAAGCTCCAATTCAGTTTATCAAACAAGTGTTCATATATGGTAATGATATGTGCATATATGTGCATATCATTATCATATAGGTACATATCATTACATTAATGTACATGATAGAAGTGTTGGGTGGGATATGCTGCTCATGGCTGAGAATCTTCTGTTTAGCCGATTTTTAGACAAACTAGACATTTTAAAGTGTGAGGAACATACATATTGTAACAAAGTGCTTATGTTAAAATTTAAAAAAATCAATTAATTCTCCACCCCCCCCCCAAAAAAAACCCCAAAACCAATAAAAAACACAAACCAAAACCCAAATCCTAACCAATCAAATGAAATCCCAAAGCCCCCATCCAAAACATCCCCAAAACCCAACCAAATCTATTGGGTTCTTTGGATGGAATGTTCATCTGAGGAAATCAGAGCTCTTGGGCAGTGAAAGGAATTGCCATTCCAAGGGGCTTTGTAATCTTCAACTGGATTAGGTGAGAGGAAATCCCTAATCACTGTTCTACTGAAATTTGTGCCTAGCTACAAAGTTTTTAAATCACAGAACTCTTTGATTAAAATTAAACTTCTGGCCATTAGGAATGGATTACTGACTATTACTTTGTGCTCATCTCTTTCTGTGTCCATTTAGACACATTAACATTTCTGTATGTCTCCACATGTATGGAAAAACTGTACTTTGCATAAATAATTAAATATTCACTGAGCCTGAAAGTAACAGCACTTAATTCCACAGACTGTGAGTGTGAGTGATTTATGAGTGTAAAGAGGTTTCGGTTCTGAATCTAGTGATTTTCCTTCTACACTGTATTGGAAAAATGGAGTGTATATGGAGGAGAGTTTTCCAAAGAACACAAAATATCCTTTGAGAATGCTTTTCCTTTCTGTGTATCTCTATTCACTATCTACATATTGGCTCATTCCTACAAACTCTTTACATATATTATCTCTAAACAACAAACATGTTTTTCTGACTGCCGACTGGTAAAAGTTGCATATTTACAGCAGTTTGAATAAAAATGTCTCCCATCAGCCTTAATGCAGTTAATTCTGATTAAAAATATTTTACATGTTACTCAGGAAGAAAAATACCCCTACATGAATATACACATCCATTCCTTTTTGAGTTGCTGGAATTCTGCAGGACTGAGAATTTTGTCTTTGTGTGGAGGAGTCTGTGACATACCTTCAGCCTATGATGGACTGAAAGTGAGACCACCCCCTGCCAGAGCCTGGTAAATAGCTGCAGATGCCTTTTCATCTATTGTCCTAGGGTGACTTCATGATGCTTGTATGCCCAGTCATCTGTTCTGCTTATGTTGGTTCTTAAGTTCTGTGCTTTTAAAGCAGATCCGAGAGTGAACGGGGGGAGAAGGAGAAGCAGTGGAATTTTTTACGGATTGTGTTGAAAACATAGAGATAAGAGTGCCACTCTCCTGGAGCTGCCAGCAGTGCTCTCTGAGTGCTCAGCTTTTGAGAGAGAGAGAGAGAAACAGGGAGTTTTTCTTTGTTTTTTTCACTGTTTTTCCTCATTGGCTATGGTAAGAAAGCTTTTTCCCTGGACTGTGCCTTCTTCTTCTGGGACTGTCCATTTTCTCTCCGGTCCAGGAGAATTACCCAGGGGGCCCCCAAGCTGCACGCTGGGCCTGAGCCCTGGAGAGACTGAGACACTGAACCACACCCACAGAAGGACCTTTCTGAATTTGTCATCTCTTCAGAACAGCGAGAAGTTTTATTTTTTAATATTATTCATTTTTCATGCTTGTGAATACTTTGCCTGTTAAATAAAGTTTTTTCCCACTTTTCTCCAAGGAGATTTTTTTTCTTTTCTCTTTCTGTTGGGTGAGAGGCTGCTGAATTCTGCTTTTCTAGAGGAGACCCCTTCGGAGGTTTCCTCCCAAAATTTGCTGTTAAACCAGGACAAGCTATGCTGTGTCTTCAGTGCAGATTACAAACAGGAATGAACAAGAACTACTCTAGACATCCTTCCCTATCACCTTGCAGGTTTCTGGACATCCTCTATTGCTTGAGAGATGGCTGATGGGATTCTTATGTGTTTTTTGGTTTGTTTGTTTGCTTTTTATTTTTACATTGTCTGGAAAATTTACGCTACAGAAAGCCCTCAAAGAGTTTGGCAGCTATTCAACACAAATGTTGGGTTACAACCTCTAGCTCAGGAAGTCTTTGTGAGACTGTGATGCTCAGATGGAAAGATGCCACAGAGGAATGTTTACCATAGGCATGCTCTTGAGGACTTGAGGAACATGTGATATTCTTTATGTTCTAAAGAGGTTTCGATTACACTTACATTCACTTGAAATCTCCATTAGATACACAGAGCTGTGAAGCAGACAACTCCTTTAAACATGAAATAAGTTACAGAGTTACTTGCTGCATTGTCTGAGTTTCCAGGAACTAAATGATAAAAATGGGCAAAAACCCCCCATGTTGTAAACAGCTGCTGTGCTGACTGGCACTGTACTTCTAGTTGAAATGCTCAGTCTGCAAAAGAAGTAGAGTAGTTCCTAGATCTGCACATAGTTCTGACTCTCCTGGTAATTTATATGACTATCTTCTCCTCCGTGTTAAGTATGTTTCTCTTTTATCATATTTTGAGCAGCATATAAAAAATAATAAAAGTCCATCTAAATAGCTTGTATGCATGAGAAACTTTGAAATAATCTTAATCATAAATCTGCATTTTGAAGTACCTGAATTTCAATGAACATTTGGCCTGAGCACACTAATATTGCCAATTTCACAGAATAGACATTTTATTTACATATTACAAAAAAGATGCCAGTCAGCTAGAACAGATTTTTTGTGGAAATAAAAGTAGCAGAGAAAGGATGGATGCAGTGAGAAGGTGGAAGATGTGACATACACTCAGACCTGGCTCTATTGGGCCCCAGCTCTGGACTAGACCTTCACTGGGCAGCAGACACTTCTCTTGTTCTCTTCTTGTGCTGTGTCTAACACAGGGGATTATGGCTGGTGTCTGGGTTCTTACACAAAATGGTAATACACACATTTAAAGGGAAGAGCAACAACAATAATAGAGCCTGCTGTAACCCTTTGAGGCATTTTTTGTTAGACCCTAATTTTTTTGTCTTAATCCACATTGCTTTCAACATTAAAGTTTGAATAAGTTTGCACTATTTTCTTCACTCAGATTTTTTTCTGTTTTCCTCTAGAAAACTACTCCTGCAGTCACCTTAGTTTTCCCCCCTTCTCTCTTTTGTTGTTGGGGTTGCGTTTTTTAGTTTTGGGGCTTTTTTTTTTTTTTTTTTTTTTTTTTTTTTTTTCCTGGGTAGTGAGTGGATTAATTTAGCATTTTTATGTGCAGAGTTCACTGAGTTCCCAGGTCATTGCAAAGGATTATTTCCTGCTCATGCAGTAGTCACAGTATGTGCAGAGATATCATGGCTGCCTTCCTGGGGATTTAATTTCTGTAGAAATACTTACGAAATATAAATCTAACTTTGCTAATCTAACATATTCTCTTGCAGCTTTCCTCAGCATGCATGAATTTATTTTTAATCAAGATTTTTAGTTTATTAAAAAATAATGAGACAATGGGAAAGTTTGTTTCAGCATATCATCTTCCAAATCTAAGCAGTTTTGCTCTTCAAAACATATGATTTGATAATTTATTGCAAGAATCTCTTAGGTTCATATTGTTTTCTTGCAGATAATCTCTTAGCCTTTAAGTTTAAATACTTCTGTGGTTTATGTGTTTTGCACAAGGACTCCTTCTAGTTATTTGAACCTAAGGGATAAAAGGATGTTCTTCTTGTGTAGTTATGTGGACCAATAAGTGGAACATTTCACAAGACAACATTTATTCCTTGTATGAAATAAAAAATTGAATTTTTCTCCCTTTTTGTAATTTAAAATTGTTGCAGTCTGTGAAAGACCTGGATCTATTGGAGAGAGTCTAGAGGAGGCCCACAAGAATGCTCTGAGCATTTTCTGAGCAAGCTTTAGTGGACAGCTTCAGCGGGCTGTAATTTAATGAGTCAAATCTATGTTTTACCTTTTTGTAAGATTCATCTTTTCACAACAGTGTGGTCAGAGACACATTTGTTCCAAAAGCATCAGGGCAAAGATCTGACTCATGCTGTTCATGCAGATGTATGACAGAGGAGAAACAAGCTCAGAGATCTGAGAGAAAACGCCAGATGCAGTGGGTTATGTCCATTTCACTTGCACTGCACGTGCTGTAGGATCAGTCATGCCATTCATTTCCCATTGGTTTCTCCTTGAAACTTTCTCAAGATTCATTTTTTTCCTGGAAGAAAAAGGATATTTAATAATTATTCTGTTTTCCTCCTAGAATTCCTTTTTATTAGGAAATTTATTAGTCCCAAGGATCACTGTCAAGCATTCTAAGCATATTTTTCCTTCAGCTGAGAAAAACCTTGTGAGGTCAATTCACTTAAGAGAATTAGCATGACAATTTGAATCCTTCTTCAAGCCAAAATCAGAAATAATGTATTAATTTTTCTGCTCTTAAATGAGGATAAATACAGCTTCCCTGCTGACATTCATTTGTGGAACATTTTGCAGCCAGTGTGGGAGAGTGGATTATGTGACAAGCCTGGTTTTTGTAAAAAGTTGTAGAAACCATATTTCAGGCCACGTAAAGGGCTCCTGTAAGGTCACATCAAGCTAATTCAAACCAACAAGGATAAGGACAGGTACTTGGAGATAAAGTGACCATAGACAAATATGTCTATGGGTATTTCTTATTGCAGATAGTGCAGTCCTCCATCTATAAACTAAGAATAATAGAATCAAGCCAAGATTAAAATAATACTGCCTGTGTTCAAAATATTTGGGTTTTACAGAAAGCCATATGATAACATAAAACTGCTTTCAGGTCACATTTTCGAAGGAAGGGAAGGTGTAGAAAACCAAACACATGCTAGATAGCTGTCCTTAGTCATGAGATTAATCTAATTTAATTTAAATCTCCTAAAAGTTCTGTGTCTAGGCTAGTCATCCAAGGCAGGACTCAACTAACCAGCTGTTAACGCCCACACTCTGCTATAAAGGGAACATGGGCTGACTAGCTCAGAAATTAACACCTACACTGTAGACTTCCAAAGGTAGGCAAGGTAAATCTCAACACGAGTCCTTTTACGCAGTCAGTGGAAAGAGAGAAGGACATTTTCAGGTAGCTTTCTTGGTAAATTCTAACTTGTTCCTGTATGAAGCAGAGTGACTCAGAGTCTCCAGGCAGGTGCAGAGAGGAGCTTCTTTATTGCAAAACCCAGGCCTTTTAAAGCAGTTATCTGGTTATCAGTTTGCATAGCTTTAAAGCACAAGCCCAAGTCGAGCAGCCACCATACCCCATGATGTAGGCATGCGGCAGTCACGCAGCGTCTCTCACATCCCTCATCTCTCTTCCCTTGTCCCAGCTGAGTCACTCTCCCAGAGTTCCCTTCTACTTAGCCTGAGCAGCAGGCCTGAGCCATGATTATACATGAGTAACAAGGCCCTTATTTTATAAGGCTTTACCTATGTGAAACACATTCCCACCATGTCAGTTTGGGAAGAGGTTTTCTGTCTTGAATGTGTTTTAATGGAACAGCAAAAAGAACATCTCCAACACAGAGGCAGTTTCAAATGAAAATTTGAAAAAGTCATCTTTACAGACCCTATGGAACTAGAGTTTTCTTGGGAATGAGCAAAATCTCCTGACTGAAACTTTAAAAAATGAGTTTATCATAGAATTCAGGTCAGAAGGAACTTCAGGGGTTCTCTAGTCTAAATTCCTGTTCCAACAAAAGTCAGACATTAGATCAAACTGGTTTCCTCAAGATTTTTTTTCAATGTGATCTTGACCATGTCCAAGGACAGAGATTGCATAGCCTCTTCTCTGGTTGGCTGTCTTCATTGTGGAGAAGTAGAAAAAAAAAAAATAAAAAATATATATATATAAAACCTCCTCATAGGTAATAAGAGGCTGCCCATAAATTTTTCCTTCTCTGAACTGAACAAGCCTGCTCACTTCAGTCTCTCCTAACAGGACAAGCACTGCTGCTCCTGGACATCTCAGTGGGCCCAGTGAACTTCCTTCAGTTTCTTGGTGTCTGTCCTGTATTGGGGGCCCAAAGTTGGATGCAGTAGCCTAGATACAATAGTGTTTGACAAGTACAGGGGGAAAAAAAGCATTTTCAACCTCCTGGCTGTGCTGTGAATACAGCCCAGGGTCCTATTGGCCAAGGCACACTGCAGGTTCATATCCAGCTCATTCTCTGCCTGAGTATCCAGATTGTTTTCTGCAGAGCTGATCCCCACCCCATCAGTCCCCAACCTGTACCACTACAGGTGTCTTTATTTTTCCATATTGAAATTCCTGTGTGGCCATTTCTCCAGGCTCTCTATGTTCCTCTGAATGGAAGTTCTTCCCTCATTCATTTAAACTGTTCCCATCAACCTCATGTAATTTAAAAACCTCATGACTGTTATCCTTCTCACCTCCTCCAGGACACTGATAAAGCTTAGGGCAAATGTTCAGGATAATAAATTTCAGCCATGACTGTCAAAGTTCAAAAAAATTGCAAGAGACTGAGAACTGGGTTTCAGCATCAAGAAAATCTAATTTTATAAGGTATGTCCAGTCTATTTGCTTAATGCCTGTTTTTACTTCATGTTTTTACTCAGGATTTTTTTTTGCAGGCATGTAAAAGCATAACATCTTTCAAAGCAATAGAACTTCCCAAAGAAGAAATTGGATTTTTCTGTGGAAGACAAAAATCTGGTATGAATTACGGCAATTAATAACATAGAATGGTATAGGAGATACAAAGGGTACACAAACACAAAAGAAAAAATGATGGCTACCATACTTACTAGAAAACAAAAGAATAATATTATATATAGAGGAAATTTTCTTCTTATACAGGATTATTTTTCCTGTTGAGGAGCTATGTTTGCTTTGGTCAACACTTTGGTGTTGTAATGACAAGTAATCTGTCACAGCCTTCCCCTTGTTGGCTTGGAGCCCTGGTGCACTAGGCAGTGTTCCACTGCTCTCTGTGTGTTGGACCTTTCTACCTGCAAAGTGCTTGTGCTTCTTCAGGGATTTGTCAGCCAAACTGTGAACAAGCTTGACATCATTTATTTGGTAAGTTACTGTATGGAATCACACTGCTCCGTAGTGATACATCACTAACAAACCTTTCAAATTTACCCATGGGATCTCTCCAGGCATACACTATTGGAAGGAAACATTGTGAGTGGGTAAAAAAAGGTCCCAGACTATGGATCTGTTCACTAAAGAGATGAAACTCCTCTTAGTGTTTGCTAGCAACACCAAGGAGTTACCAAGAAGCTGAAGCTGGTGTACTAAATAGATATTGGAAAGATAAGAGACGTAATGCATGTACAATCCTAGACAAAATCTTTTAAGATTTCTCCTTTTATTCTTATTTTCTCCTAATCTTCAGGCTGTCACTACTAACTAAAGACTGATGGTCATGACTCTGCTCCATCTGTCCTTCTCTCTCTCTAGTCAGAGAGGTAAGGAATCTGTGACCTAATTAACTTGCTCAGAGCAAAAGATTTGCACCGCTATCCTTGCTCTGAAATCAAGTCCTTGAATATGTCATGTCACTTTTGTGGTCTCTCTCAGCAGAATACTGGCTTACTGGGAATCAAATAATCTCCCTTCTCATTAAAATGAATGCTCTGAGAATTCATTTTAATCTCTCTCTCCCTCTGAACAAAATATCAGAACAGAGCAGGTTATTTTGTCATACACAAGTTCCTTGTTTTTTAGGAGACTTTCAGTCTGAATGACTGGAAACAAGATCAAGGCTGCCCGGCCCAGATGACACTTGGCTTTTGTACTACCAGAGGCTGCAGATCCAACAGGGTTCATCAGAGGCTTTTAATGGCTGTTCTGCTGCAGAATTTACCCTCTATCATGAAGACTCAAGGCTGAGAAGCTACATGAGCCGTATCAGTGTGATGGCTCAGGCCACTGGGTACTGAGGATCCCTTTCTTCTGAAATGAGACACTCTGCTGGAAAATGACAGAGCTCTGAGCATGGATTAGCACACAATTGCTTTCTTTACTTCTTTGGTGTTTCTTGGGCAGACAAGATGATCTGGACAGGCCAAGTGTGTTAGAGAACACACCAGGTTGCATTTAACTCTGTGAAGAGTCAAGCTGTGGTTATTCACAAAAAAAAAATTCCAGTAATTGAAAACTGTTCAGATTTCTTGTCTCCTGCACTTTATTATTATGGAGCAGACCAAAGGAGAGAAAGTAGCAGAAAGGTAGGGCTTGAAAATACTTGGATATTATATCCTGCAATTTAGCTTAAATTGGCAATTTACCAATGTGAATACCCCCAAGTGGGCCTTAATGCTGGAGTGGGTGGTTTAATTAGCACTATGCTCCCATTTATAATTAGATTTCTATTAGTTCAGTTTGAAGCATGATTTCATAATACAAAATTATTTTTAAAAATCCTGTGGGGATATTCCTGGTAAATTAATACTGTGGACTTTGATGAACTGATGCTTTTAATAGACTGTGGTATTTGCAAAGAATCTAAATCAAAGCAATAACACTACCATCCTATAAAAGTCACTGCCACAGGATAATAAATCCTGATGTGAAAGAGAAGAAAAGTCATAGGATTATCCAAGGAGAATCTGGAACATGTGCTTATCTATTTCAGTTTGGAAAACTTGAATCTGGTCAGGATTTTTTTTTTTTAATAGAGTAATACTAACAAAATTTTATATTCATATTCTCCAAAGAGATTTTTGATACCAAATTAAGATATGTCCATGAATTCAAAGCATAGAATAGGACTAAAAATGAGAAGTGGACTAAATTTTACACATTCTAGCATGGTGTTTACCTTCAACAAACTGATTGTGGTTAAATCCTTCTTGATCTGTTCTGTATTATTGGATTATTTTCCTGTTTATTTTCACCTAATATTATGATGATTGCAGGACAAGGACATTCTAACTATAGAACAATAAATCTTTGCAGAAGGACCACAGAAAAACAACCATGGTTTCACTAGAGTGCAAGGGCAAATCCATCCTTGTGCAAGGGGCAGTGGTGGAGCAAACCCCTCTGAGACAAAATGAGCTGAAGAATAAGTAATTGCTGCAATATGCACCAGTGAATGCTTGAGGGGAGGTCTGTGCTCAGTGTGAGCTGCTGCATCTGAAGGAGTTATGCCTTACTTTACATGGATCTGAGCCAGGAATGATACAACCAGTTGCTTTTCTTTAAGAGGAGAAGGAAGTGACCAGCAGCTTTCCTCTGCACCTTAAGGACAAACTGAAGTCTTAGGAATCTCATGGACAGAAGTTGGGTTTTATTCTTTTTTTCCAGAAAGAACCCAGGTCAGAGGTGAGGTCTAATGGGAAAAGCTGAAGAGGGGCATGTGTTGAGTCTACTTTTCTCCTCTTTTCCCAGAAAATATACTATTGAAAGCCATGTTCTTTATGGGTTGAATTCCTTCTCCAATGCAAGAGACCTTGCAAGCACAGCCAGGTTCCTGCCATCCAGGCACCCCCACCTTGTTAACATCACCACCATGGACAGGCTACATTTCCTGTAGCTCTGTGTCAATCTGAAAGAAAGACAACCACGGTTTTGGTTGGAAAAGCAGTCATTAGGAATTTTTTGTTGTTGTTGCTTTCAGCCTTGAGCAGATTTAGCTGTGTGAATGCTCACATGGCATTTTACCAGGTAAATTAGTCTGTATTTCATTTTTTGCAGACAAAGAAAATGTCAAGGGAAAGAGAAAGTATAGAACAGCAAGCTCTATTGTCTATTTTCACACAGTAGCTATTAAGCTATTTATAATATTAAGCTGTTAGTAATTTTATCTATTAAGAGTTTACTTGGCATTTTTGTAAAGCATTTGTAGAAATGCAATGAGGAAAACACTTATGGCCAAGACTATGTGAGACTGAGCATTTTCTATCACTTGCTTTTTTTACTAAAAATAATTTTAGTTTAAAGGAGCAGTGGGAACCATTTCTTAATGTGGCATGAAAAAAAGAGGACTGAGTAGCCTTTGCAGATTAGATGGTCATAAATAGTAATATAAATGCTAACTAGTTATTTAAGAAATAGCAAAACAAATATTGAATTGCTCTCTATGGTCTTTATCCTCCAGAAGAAAAACCTTATCCCTTGTTTCTTTCCTTCTTACTGAATGGTTAGATTGAATATGTATTCCCAGTGCCATCATACACATTTGAGCCATTGTTGCTAAACTGATGATGTTTTAATGAACATAACCATTTCAAAGAACATCACTACTCTCTGCAGCCACACTGGGCCACAATGTGGTACAAAAGACAGATAAACATTAGAGAGCACTTCAGACTTGCAGAAGCTGTTCTTAATTATGTTACAACCTCTATCACATATAGGATAACAGAAGGTGATGGTAATACAGACTTGAACTGAGTGGCAGATGCTCAGCTGGCCTAAATTCAGATTCATACCTGCAAAAGTGTCTGTGTCATAGCTGTTTTATTAGTTCCCTGCCTTGTGATGACCTGACTGCTGGGTCACTAACATATATTTAAAACCCAAAGTGCAATTTTGTGTACATCTTGTACATTAAGTCCATGAAGACCAGGTAAATTAAGCTTTCAGCTCAGTGCCTTGGAGCAATCAAATCCCCACTCACATAGGCCTAATTAATAGATAAATAAATTACAAGAACTGAAAGGATATTATTATTATTATTTCACCTGATCTTCTGCCTGCAAGAGACCTTGTGGATTTCTGGAGTTAAGTGTTTATTTCCCAGATGTCTTGAAAGTTTAACTCCCAGTTTTATCATCTGTTTTCATGCAAAACCCTATGGTAATTTCTTAACCTTAGAATTCCTTAACCTTAAATAATTCATAAGACTTTTCCACCATTTATTTTTTAATTCTCTCTCTCACTTTTCTACAGGAAAGCTAGCCAATTCTTAATTACCACAGTAGATGCATTCTTGATTTTTTATAGCAGTAATTTGATTTCAAAATTTCCATGTCATATTATACCTTTTGGAATCAAATTGAAATAAATCTTATCTACTGTGCTTATGAGCTTTTAATTTTTTTAAAGTTCTGATGAACGGTGTGTCATTTTGTTAAAGCATCCTCTTTAATCTGCCAATATTCCAAGATTCATTTAAAATCAACAAAGAGAGAACTTCTTAGTTTTCAAAGCCTGTGCATAACAACTATATAGGTGTGCTGATTTAAATATATTTAATAGTAGCAGTTCTCTATATAGTCTTGCATTGCTGGCAGAAAGGAAGATACTGAAAGACCACCAGGTGCTGAGAACAGAATATATTACCTGTTTTTTCCAAGCAGAGAATAGAAATGTCTATTGAATGAATATGTCTTTTTCAACTTTTTATCACTGGTCTTACTTTTATTAGGTAGGAATAAGACAGGGTTACATTCATACTCTTTTTATTGTTAAAAGCTCATTCTGATCCTCTAAATTTCTCCGTCTAGAAATTATTCCCTTGATATCCTTTTCACACTCCCCCTGTCACTTTTCTGTAATTGCTAATATCTATTTGAGTTATATTCATTGCTATCAACTTTTTTTCTTTGATTTTTTTCATTTCATCTTTGTAGCTCCTTTCTCTTAGTCAGCTTGGTGTTAATTTCTTTTGAGCTGTGGTCAATAGAAACACTACTGTGACAAAGACTAGTAATTCAGGAAAACTGTTGGATTAGATTTTGGTTAAAATTAGCTCTACAAATGTGAATTCTGCTCAAATTGCAACAAAACAGTAGAATTTCATAATTTTCTCTCTGTGATTCTTTCGTGTGTTTTAAGCTTTTAACTACCAGGGCACCTGTGGGACAGTGCACCCAGGAAATCATTATTTTGTGGTGTTTTCCAAAGACATGGCTTGCTAATTCAAAGCATATCTCAGTGAGCTTTTTCCCTGGAATAAATCCATTCTCTTAGAATTCAATGGATTAATATTTTCTGAAAACTAATTAACACTTTGCCACCTGACCAAACAGGTCAATTCCATTAGGACACCTTCACTTTTAGTGACAAGGTACAAGAAGAAATTATGTAGTATTCTGCTTTATGAATGTATGAGAAAATTATGCTGGCATTAAGACCACACATTTAATATGTATCTTACCATCATGTTTACTGTTCTGTGCCAATGTAAATTTTATTTAAATGTCCCTCTGAACTGCTGGTGAAATATTTGTATTAGTGAGAAGGAGCTGCTGTCTTTATTTCACAGATGTTTTTATGTATGGAATTCACAAATGAAATTTCTGATTTAGTTTTTCACTCTCTTAGAGTTCACTTATAGGCAGAGGCTGTGTTCCCTACACAATGCCATAATGGGCTTTTTTGCTATTGAGTATTTGAATAGTTATCAAATAATAACTTTTGTAATATCCTTTGACATCAATTTCAAGTGACAAAATTGGGAAGGTTCCAAGTTAATAGTAATAACAATAATAATAATAATAATAATAATAATAATAATAATAATAAGCCGCCTAGAACTCAATCATAGATGTTGCCTATCAGCTATAAAATAGTGAATAATGATGGTGAGAGTTTTCAGGTGAGTGGAAGTCTAAGCTGTGGCATTCAGAACCACATTCTAGGTCTGAAGAGGTTCCAGGGATTGAAAGAACCTCTCTACAAATACTGTGTGGATGGTGTATTTAAATTTAGCTACTCCAAATGTCAGATGTTTATCTCGTAAGAAATAATAATATTTTCTGGAAAGATGTAATCCTTTCTGGAGACAGTAATTGAAAATGTTGACAAAAATGTCATTGACATTTTAAGTATTTTTTGACAGATTATTTTCATCTGGGTTTTTTATGCATCTTTAGCCTAATGCAGTTCTTCCAGACAGAGTTTCTCTCTGTATATTTGCAAATTAAACTCAAAAATATTGAAACTCTGCTAAAGTTGAATGCAATGAAAAACTGTGGAGGAAACAGCTAATGCAAAGTAAATTTAGTGCAAAGTAATTTGGGGACCAAAGCTTTGCTAGCTAGGAAAAAGATAAAAGGAAAAAACAAGGAATCTTATTTCAGCCAAGCTCATTTCTCTGTGCATGATTTAAATCCAGCATAATGTTAGAGAACCATAATAGGTAATCAATACCTGCACTGTGTTCTCTCAGTACTCAGCTCACCCTCTATTCCATGTCCTGAAAGCTAAATCTGGAATTCAGACATGATGAATGACTCAGGCTTTGGGGACTGACTATAGGTGGGGGAAGAAAGGGGATGCAGTGAGGAGGTAAGGGCATTGTTGTAGAATCAGTGTGCCTTTTCCTCAAGGATTAATACTTCCACTGGTAAAGTAAAATAATGCAATATAGGCAGAAGTGGAACCAGAATCTCTCCAGGTGCTTGGTCTAGTTTAGGCACTTTCCAAATTATTCTAAAAGACTTTCTGGGAACACTGGACTGCTCTTTGTCTTGTTGAAAACACACACTTTGCAAGATGTATGGTACAGAGGCTATTATGAAGCATGCAGTTTTGAGTAGGGGAAGGGATCTAGGTCAGGGTTGAAGATCACATTTTCTGTCCATTTTCAACATTTGCTGCCTGAGGCTTGTTAAGCTGATAATAGATTTTGTGAGCAAAAGCTACCACTTTTGTCTTCTTGAAATTCCTATTGTTCCTATTCCAATTTGTTATTGCCACTGTGTTTCTCTGGGTGTGGTGCAAGTGACATCTTCATCTCATGTAGTCAATGGCTGAGGACAATCTCACTGATGTAATGGGAAAAGAACAAGGTCTTCAGTTTGTAGAAAAAGTATTTATTTGCATTCATTCATTCCCTTTAATGCTGATATGAGTTTTTATTCTCTTAGCAACTGGCACTGGGCTGGGAAGTTGCAATAGGGCAGTAAAGTAACTCATTATTTCTACAACCTATGGAGCTACCCCTCTATAAAAAATTACAGTAGGTCAGCAAACTACATTCTTGTTCTTCACAAACTTTGCATTATCTAAAACATTTTCATCTTCAGAAAGAGAGACCAAAATTTTAAGGTTTTTATTAAAACCAGATTCCAGAGTATATAATTTCAGAAATGCTGTAAATGTATATTTCTAAAATAAAATCAGCTTCTCCAAATTCTTAAAACCTACTGACTCAAAGTGGAGCTATTTTTTGACCAATTTCATGATGCTCAGCCATAAATTTACAGGGGTAGATGACTGCTGTGCCTTCAGAGTAATTTGCTCCCCAAGCTTCAGTGGTCATATAGCCAGGGCCACGGGAGGCAGCTAGTGAGGAATGGAAACACAGAGTTCCTTGTACTCCATTCTGGATGGTGGCTTGCAGGGTGACCAGGAGCCCATCCCCAGGGCTCTGAACACTGTGGCAGCAAGACAGGTAACCCTGTCCAATAAACTCCTCTCACTGCTCAAGAAAACAAATTTCCTGAGCATAAAAATGTGTGCAGCAATTCTGGGAGGCAGATATCCCTGAAGTTTAAAAGCCCTGGAGATCAGAGCTGTGATGAGTCCTTCGGGGAGCATCTCAGAAGCTGAATGGATGAGCAAAGAAGAGAATAGGCAGAGAACTGGTGAGTTTTTGCTGGCAGACTTGTTCAAATTGGCACATTTCTGCCAGATGCTTCACTTTCATTGGACTGTCATTTTTCTGACTGAAGCTAATGTTTTGGAAACTTTTCTGACCATCACTAGTCAAACCATCATGAAACACCAGGAGACCCAAAAGTGCAGCTTGTTGTTTTGTAAGGGAGGTTTATGCATCTTGCTTGAATCAGAATGACCTTTTTTACTTGAACTTGTTATGCTGAAGTTCCTCTGGGTCCTATTTGTGCCTTCCTCTGACTGCTCTGCCACATGCTATTTTTCACAGGAGCTTGTAGTAGAGCAATAGCCTGCATGTATCTGCTTTGGGGATTTATGAACCATCTTGCAGCTCTGACCACACAGCTGTGCAGAGAGGTTGATGCTTTGAACGGCTCTCCCCAGACAGAAAGCAACTCTTCCAAAGGCTGGTGCTCACAGAATAAAAGAGAAGAAAGGTGAGAGAGAACTGGCAGAGGGAGAAGTATTAAAGCCATAAGGAGAAAGTAGAATTTTGCTTTCGACACATCCACATTACTATTCACTTAAAAGATAAAATAACCAAAAGAAAACAAAATAAACAAACCCCACTCATTAACTAGTCCTTAGATAATCTGGCTGATTTACACTAGAACACAAAACTGGTCTCTCAGAGAAGAGAGTGTTCTTTGCTATCCCCAAAGCACAGGTTATGCTAGTACCAAAAGGATAAACATGTTCCTTTTGAGCTTTCTGCTTTTGTTTTCAATACAAGAAAACCCATAGAGTGACCTACAGTGCAAGTTCTCTTCCCTTTCTCAGCTATTTCTGAAGTTTATTTCCATTGTGAAGCCAAATAGCAAGATCTTTTGCCCTGTTTTAGGAGATAAAAAGAGTTAGCAAGTAAAAGAGGTGTTCAAGTCTTTACTCAAGACCTCTGAAAATAATGAATTTTCATCCTGTCTGATCCAGATCCATCACTCTGAAAACAAGTGAATTTTGTCTCTGTTTTACAGAGCTCCCAAACATCTCGAGGATCTTGTAGAAAATGGCATATTCTACATTCTTTAGTTAGGGAATGGAAACTGCAATACCATACTTCCTGGGTACTCTGTTTGATTAGAGGGTCTGGTTGGCCTAATATTCTGCTTTCTTTTGAATAAACTTAAATCAAATAATTCTAATTAAAAACTGAATATCCTGCTGTGCATCTGGCAGCTAGAAATATAAGATAAAAGGGACTCAGTTTCAAATATTAGCTAGATTTAGTGTTGCTTTTAATCAGAAAGAAGATCTGGAACTGGTCTCATCCTCATCAGGATGTGTTAACTATTAAGTGACACATCTCTGGACATTTTGGCCACTCTTCTCACATGAGACCCGGAGCTTTCTGTTTGGAACTAGAAACTTTGCTGCAGCTGCCCTGTTTTAAAAGGCTAACAGTAACCACTGATTTGTGAAAGCAGTCCTTTTTGTTTCAGGTATGAACAAGGACACACTGAAAGATTTTCACAAATGAGAATTCTCAGCCACAGCTCTGTCACAGCATAGAGAAGCCACTTGGTCTAAAGTACCACTCAGACCAGCTTTACACAATTAATAAAACCACTGGCAGTGATGAAGCACAAGACATAGTTAGCAAGGAAGATGCTAAAAGAGTTGAACTGAAAGAAATAAGCCAGCCTTTTGCAATCATGTTTCTGTTCCTGGATTACAGATAGGGGGTAAAGAAACAATAATTCATCCTGACCAGTTGTGTAACCTGCTTGAGATGACTTCAGGGATCTTCACAAAATTGTACAGGTGTCACTTGTAACCATCTTCAAGTATAGGGTACACTGCAGCATAGAGTATATGCTGGACTAGCAAGCATTCAATATCACTGAATAATGCCAATTTCAGTGTCATAAACTAACATCAATGTTTCATCTCTGAAATAATAAAAGTTACACTTATTTCTGTTAGTGAAATGAAATACTTTTGAAAACTCTGAAAAAAAAGAGTGAATTCTAGTAAAGAAATAATATTTCAAGTGAGTTTGATCAGCTAGTCCATTTGTAATTGCTTTCCTCTTAAAAATATTTAGCTGAGAAGATGTAATATTTCTGAAGACAGTATTAATTAAACAAACATTAATGAGATAAATGTTGATTCCAACACTGGTAATTAATTCAGTGAAAAAATAAATACATGATATGCAAGGAACATAATAGAGCAGTCATTTTAAATGAACAATATACTCAAGAAAATAGTGACTGCCTCAAAGATAATACCCAAGTAGAGAAAGGGAAATTGAAAATGTATTACTGAAATCACTCAGCCACTTCACTCTTCAAATTATGAAAAAGTTCTATGGATTTGTTCTTCAATTACCTTTTGCAATCTTGAAAATTACACAGCAAGGTAACACATGAAGGTATTTTAATCGCTTTCTTTTCAGTCAAGGGTAGATTTTATTTTGCACGTCTCTTTTGTATTGCTTTTATTTATTTAGTTAGTTAGTTATTTATTTGGTTGACTGATTATTTACCAGAAGGTAATAGTGGAAACCCATGTTGAAGAGCTAGTTTTGCATTTTGAAGATGTTTATATCTTAGTCATTTATGCATCCTTTACACCCAAGCTCCATATTTAACAAGTAGCTGCTAAACTGACTAAACTCCCTGCACAGAGATTACCTGCATATCTTTCTCTGGATGTTGCTCACCCTACTACAACATCAAAAGGGCCAGAGTTAGATTTATTAGGTCCTTTGTCAGAACTTCAGACACTTTTCTTGCTTCCCATAGCACACTGGATGAGTAAGCCTGTCAGATGGACTGTGAGACAATTGCCATGGCTTTAAACAGTCTCTGGGATTCAGGATCCAAAAAATACTGATAATTTCCAGGTATCCTGGGCCAGACTTCTGGAAAGCCATGAGAAGGATGTAAAGATTTTAAACACTTTGTGACGAATGTTGACATGAATGAACACAAGCACATTTAAAGAATCACAGGGTCTTTTGCAAAGTGCATGCTGATTTTGGAAATATGAAAGAATGCAGATATTTACAGACATAGGAGGAGTATTATCTGAAGACAGTATCTTTGTCACCAGCACCATCTTTAGCTTCCTGAAGTCATACTCCTGTGTGTCATTTATCATATCTAATTCCAAGGCCACTTCTGTGCTGCCTAGAAAAAGTGAAAAGAAATCCTTCACATCGAAATTAATACATGAAAATGCATTGGATATTATTATAAATGCCAGTCAGGTCTCCTTTATAATAAAAAAGGATCTACAGGTTAAAACATGGGCAGAAAATAGCATGCAAACTAAATTAGCTGGAGAATAACGTTGCAAATCCACATCATTCAAGTCAAGACAGATAAGTGAAAAAGAAGGAAGACTGAAAGAATCCTAAAGATGGCCACAGAGAATAAATTAAATTACTTTGTAATGAAACACAGTGGCATTTAGAATCAATATGTTTGGAGGAAAAGAAAGAAGGAGAATATAAGCTAAATTCACAGATCAATCCTTGCCTGTTCTTTGCTGCACAGCATTTGTGAAACAATTAGCTCTCACCTTTTTTTTTCAACTCTAAACCTGAGAATATCAGAGAAAGATCAGCAGTCTGGGAAAAGAATAAGAAAGAATAAGCAGAGACATTTAATCACTTCAAGTTTGTCAATCCTCTTCTCTTTATTCACTCTGAAATCTGTGCTTTAGTGAAGTTCTTCCTATCCATAGATATCCAGGCAGGCTGGCTTTAGGTGCTTAACAGGACACAAAGAGAGGGTCAGTGCAGGGAGGCTGTATCACCCTTCCTACTGAGGGAATTCTTATGCAATAATTTCTTCACTGTTCATTGTTTTACCGTTGATGGTATTTGTTAGCCCTCATTCACACTGCTTAGAAAGGGAGACCTCTTGCCAGAGGAGGCAATGCAGGAGGTTATCCCTGCTCTCACAATTCCTTCATGCCTGGTAGGATCTCCATCTTCCCTGTGGACCACAGCCTTCTTTAGGGGCAAGAATTATACCAATATGGAAGTTCTGTGAGCCTGTACAAAAATCCCTTTATATTTAGAACCTCCTATGATGCTAATTATTTTTTGTGTGTTTGAGTATTTGTGAAGTATGCTGAGCCCTTTGGGTTGAGATTTTTCTGGAAGTAATAAAGATTGTTCCATGCTGTCTATCTCACAATGTGCCAAATAATCCTCTGTGCTTTCCTGTGGTCTGCAGCACAGATTTTGAGACAGCCACATTGCCCAAAGTGGGGTAAAATGGAGACACAATGGCCTTGTACCAATAGAGCAGGAAAGTGCAAAGGAAAGCCTTTGGCACTGTGGTTAAAAATGTCATGTTAAATAACCCCAGGAGACAGAAGCACAGCACCATGTCAAGATAATTAGAGCCAATGATGCCTGCTGGTGTTACCTTTACTGTTTTTAAGGACACTGTCAGGTTGTGTTTATGTTCTTGTCTCTCAGTTTTGTTCCAGCATATGAGTCCCATTTTAAAATTAACATTAAAGAAACCCAGAAAGGAAAAGTGACACTCCCATACACATGTACACACATACACAAAATAAAACCTGACAGAACATGGAGTGTCAGCTCTTAGTTATCAGTTTTCTGGTTTTCCATTTGTTGTAATAAGACCTTCAGATAACTCAAAATATGAACTTCTAATCTTCCTTTATGCATGTCTCTGTTTTCATACTTGCATAAATATAATTCAGAATAAAAAGCAACACATTTCTTATGGCAGTGATAAATAAACATAGACACATCTTATGCAGAATAAGGATGTACAATCTGTTGTCTTCCTAAAATATTAGATATGTGTGACTCTTAAATAGGAAGTGGTTGGTTGCATGTGGACATCCTCCCCTTCTCTGTGTCACTAAACTGATGGAATTATTCATGCTAAGGAAGAGATACACACATGTAAATCACATGTTAATGTGTCATAGGTTAAATGATACTAGAAAATAGAACAGCTTATGTCAGTTTACATCTGTCCTTGGTCATAGATAGAGATGGTGGGAGCTGAATAGCTCTGACCAACATATAATGAACTCAAAGTGTCATTTTCCTGGTTATTCATAGTCTGTCTGTGTGGGCTTAGAGTGCTGGGCAGGCTTGCTGTCAGCTTTGTGACACAGAAGCTGACTTATGAGTAGTGACAAGAGTGGCTAAGGAACAAGCAGAAATGTCATAAGGTAAACTCATGGCAAAGTGTAGCATGGAATTCAAGTCTTAACTTGCAGAATTAACATCTGATCTCGCCTTGTTTTTACTTTACAGACAAAAAATATGTGCCATGAGAATAAAAGCAAGGATTTGATTGTGGAGTGTGTGTGGAGTGCTTGGAAGTTGTAGCCAGGGTGTTATAGCTCAGTGTGTAATGTGTAATAAGATCACAAGACCTACTGGGAGAATAAGGTGTGTTCCTCCAAGCATATTTACTTGAGAAGATGTGCAACTTGAGAATGAAGGTTGCATTCTCTCACTTCTTCAAAGAAGACACTACCTTAGCTCTTTCTGGTTAATTGAGTAAGTGATCAACATGGGAGTTTTGTGGAGAGAAATCTCAACTGTGTTGATCAAGAATTACCTATTTCTGTGTCTGCATTTCTGCAAATGGCATTTCTGCAAATGGAGTCTGCAGGTTCCAGGGCACAAGCCATTACTTCTGCCAAAATAGTGGTCTGTGATTCAGAACAGATTCAGTCCTAGGATGAGAAAAGTGCTGAGGGATCACATAGGAGCAAAGCATCTGCTATTGTACTTTATGTAAGTTCTGAAAATCTCATCTATTCCACCTTGTGAAAGACAGAATGTACAGTTGTGTGGGATGTTCTTCTGAGAAGGAAGAGCAAATATTTTCTAAAGCTTCTAAACATTGAAGGAACCATGAAGATCCAAATATTGTCCCTCAGAGCAGGAGGGACAAAAAAAAAAAAAAAAAAAATTAGACTCTTGGGACCAACCTGCGAGTCTTCAGGGCCCAGTGTGAATGCCTCAGCAGAGCTTCCTTGGTTTTCTTCTTGGTTCAGTGCATGTGATTTTGTTTGCTTCCAGAGCCTGGCCTAGTGAATTACAAATGCCTGCTATTAGTGCATCTAGGAGATTTGCTCTTTCAGGTCAAGTGATGAGGATTTATACCTTTCATGTCAGATTTTGTATCTCATTGATGACTTTGCTCTCCCTGTATAGGTATCACATACACTCTAATATAAATATGATGAACAGGAGTAAAAGTAACCTTTATTTCTTATTCCAAGCCATACAATCCTGGTTAGAGCTTTTTGTCAAAACTAGCTGATGACTCACTGCTAGGTTTGCTGTTGCATATCAAGCTGGCCTAGACAGCTTACATCTAAACTATGGGATGCAGGAATACTTCCCAGATTATAGGTCCAAGGCCTCTGTTTTCACATCTTTATTTTGGAAAAATAATGCTTTGTGTGGTTGGTCAGGAGGACATGCTTCTGCAAGTTTCCCTGTCTGTGTTTTCGGAGGACATTCTGGATGAAATATTTTTCTAATGAAATATTATCAGCTCAATGCAATAAAGGAAGGATCTTGGAGGCTTTACCTTCAAATGGCACACAGCATGATAACACTCAAAGTTGTAGCAGTTTTCAGTCACCCCAAGCTCAGTCAGGAATTATTGAATAGGAATTCGTAATGAAAATGATCTGTTCATTTCATACCCTTTAATTAACTCATGAGATCAGGTGACAATGGATCTGAAATACAAGTTGTGGTGTAACAGGAAAATCAGTCTGGCACTTGCATGTTGCAAAAACTTTGGGAAGGAGCTTAACCATCCAAAGGATTAAAAGATCTTTTAATAGTTTAGTCAAATACAAGAGACAGTGCCTGGAAAGTGATGCAGCCAGTTATTATCGTGAGATACGGAGGTGGGAAGATGAAAAAGGGCTTTCAATTCCTGGCATTAACATTTGCTCAGAGTTAATAATTATTTGAAAAGAAACTGCCTTGAATCAGTGCCTTTTACACTGCTGGTTCTGGAGCTTTTTAACTCTGGGGTTTGAGATCACTGGTACAAAGCACCAAACATTTAGTCCAAGTATTAAAAAAAACTGAAATAAAGAATATCCCTCTCAATGCAGAGAAGTGAGAAGAAGGAGTATCTCTTCCACTGGACAGTATTAACCAGAAAGACTCTTCACATATGGCAGAAATTAGTCTAATTGAACTGCAAAGAATTTGGTGGATTTATAACATTTTTATAAACCAATATTATGTGACAACAATCATACACAGACCAGATAAAGTATTCTGTAATGTGTTTTTGTCCTGTCCTTTTCTTTGGCCAGGAATATAGACTTAAACACTTCTTGTTCTTAAAGAATGAAAAAAAAAGATTTGTAAGGTGAAATGATAGCCATAGGAATATCTCTAAATACTTCACTCCAGGTAGAGAGTCAGTATTAAAGGATAGAAATGTGCATTGATTTTACTGTGACAAGCCCAACTTAGATAAGGGGGAAAGGATGTGGGAATGTTACTAAAACATGGATTAAATCCTTCAGCAACCAGCAGTGCATAGAGTTTACATCTTTATCACTTAGGTGTTTCATTTCAAAAGTAGTATAAGATCATAGAATAGTTTGGGTTGGAAGGGACCTAAAAATCATGTAGTCCCAAACTCCCTGCCATGGACAGGGCCACCTTTGACTAGGGTCATTCAAAGCCCCATCCAACTCAGTCTTAACCAATTCCAGAGATGGCGCATCTACAAAATTTCTGGGCAACCTGTTCCAGTGTCTCACCATACTGTCAGTACAAAATTTCTTCCTAAAATAAAATTTCTTAATAAAATCGAAATAATTGGTGCATAGGATCTCTTAAATTTGCAGTTCAAGTTACAAGCCTTATCAGAATAGTAATCTGAATAATATTCTGACCCTGTGTTTCTTCTACTGATTCTATGTTTACAGGATAGATTCTATCTCCTTTCATCATTGTTGAATTCTTCCCCTCACTACATCTTTCATTACATGAATCAAAGACAGAGTTCTCAATGGATGGTCAGGCATTCCAATTTATCTTTGAAAGAGATGATTATTACTTTTTTTGAGGATAAAAATAAATACTAGGCATCAATTTGTATCTAAGCTCTTCATCTCATTATTCACACTGTCTTGAAACAACACAGTGTAAGTTATGAATTTAGTGCAAGTGAATTTGGCATTGATGAAAGATACTAAAGTGACATTTTAATTTCTTTCTCCAGGAAACATTTATATCAGGACAGGTTTCTCTTATAACTTCTGGTATATTTGTGATTTGGATCTACAAGTAGAATAGAAGCTTCTCACTTTTTATATAGGCATTAAGAGGCTTTAAGTGGAACACCATTGTGCTTGGGGCTCTCTGATGTGAACAGATAGTGAAAGGCAATCCTAAAAGAGTAATGACAAGTAAAGGATGGGAAGAACCTTATACTGAATCATCAGTTATGTTCTTGTGGGTTCTTGTGCCCTACTCTGGTTCCTGGGTCAGTGTTTTAACCACTCCATGTATACCACTCCATCTCTGGAACTTGAAGTTCTAAGTTGATAGAGCTGCTCTCTCATCACACAAATTGACTGCCTCTATTATTACCTCTTATTTATTACTTTTATTTTATTATTCAGTACTGCTTACTTGAACTTACTTGAAATGCTGGTGATGCCATCAGTTTGCAGTGACTGTCATCAGCTGCATCAGCTGATTGTAGATAAGAAGTCCATTGAAAAAAGTAGAGCTGTGCCTGCTTTCTTATTGTAAATACAATCCTCTATAACAATAAAATGCCTTCCTTCCTTCCTTCCTTCCTTCCTTCCTTCCTTCCTTCCTTCCTTCCTTCCTTCCTTCCTTCCTTCCAGTGAACTGAATATATCTTACATGTTATAGGTCAAGGCTGAACTTGCAAGAATTGAGTGTGGCTGTGGATTTGCATCACGATTTGATCTTGCAGCCCTGTGCATTTCGAACTATGATAGGAAGTTATCCAAATATGGGGATATGGGGAAAAGGAGGGATGCATTTTCTCTAATACAGGTGACAAAATAAGAACATATAACACAGAATAGCAAGCTATGCCCTGAGGGGTTGCCTCTCTGCTTTTGGATTAGTTCTCAAACAGTATTAGCTGTATAGCACATTAGATGGATATGGAGTGACATTCTCTCCATTGTCATAGTGTTAGAATTGAGAAATCATTAATAATAATTGTGACAGAAAAATGAAAACCACTAATCCACTTATTTGTAATCTAGTTGTTTATAACTTCCTCTATCCTGGTCTCTTTGATCAGCCTTTTGCTATATCATGGAATTGACTGTTCCTTGAGGCAGGAGTTACAAGCCAAATCCAATGCTGGCATGACTCTACTGCTTGTGATGATATTGTATGATCTGAGAATCTGATGGAAGGAGTTATTTATAAGCTGCCTAGTATACTTTGCAGTACTTCAAGCTAGATGACTAATTTATCATTGAAAAGGTTGAGCATTGATGTGAAATCAGCAAGGGTATAGGCTTAGTAATATATTATAAATATTGATGTGGGAGCCAATGAGTTCCTGACAAAGGGATTCCTTATCATATTATGCTGACAGCATCCAATTTCCATTCACCAAAAGAAAAAAAAAAGTATTCTAAGAAGCACCCAGAACCTTTCTACTTTCCTTTTCTAGAATGGGCCATGTTTTCAGCAATGTCCTGAATGAGAGAAAATGAACTTTATGTTATTTATGTTTATTTACATTGTTTGTGAGGTAAAATAGAGGTTTGGCTGAAAGTTAAATTTGCCTTTGAGGAAATGTTGTACTTTTACTGATATTAGGTATTATTATTTGGGGTCCCTTCATTAACTCTCAGAGGCATAACCTTCCAGAAATCATGTCTCATTGATGTCTCAATCTTACAGGAGCGGAAACAAAACCACAGGGTAACTCAGAGATTTGTGGAGAATCTCAAAGCCAAGATTGTGGAAAGGACACCTCTTTCCTTATTTATACCCTTGTCTTCCAGCACTTTGACTTTGTCAAAACTTGTTGTTTAGGTACCCTTAGGATGCTGTCCTGTAGTTTGTCATTGGTTTGATTGATTGATTTACTTTTGTAGTTTCAGCACTGTGAAATGCTTTTCCTGTTTCCAGCAACTTTAGTTAGAACTCCAGATGTTGGAAGAACTTAGTGCACAGCCTGTTTGCCATTTCATCATGATGACTCGTCAATCATCTCCCAGAACTCTTGTGAATACCAGGGTGGTTTATAGAGGTTAAAGTTATCTCAGTTTCCTACACAACATCATCATTCATTTCTTTCAACGGTAAGCAGCTCTGATTCTTAAGGCAATAATAAGAAGTGGCTTGATCTCCTGTGTCAGGCTGCAAACTGATCTGCTACCTAGTTTATTTGCAGCTGGGGGTACAAAAAGTTACCTTTCTCTGTTTCCATCCTTTGAAAATCACCTGATTTCTCTAGATTCCTCCAACTAGCTTTGTAGTCTGAGATTTATTTTCAGTTTTGTTAACTTCTGTTGGAGCTTAGGGCTAACAGAAAGAGAATTTAGTGGAATTCCTGATTTTCATGCTGTTACTAACCTGGGGAATGATCCTAGTTAAGGCTGAATTAGGTCTCCTGCTGTGCAAACCTTAACAATCCTGATTAATTAATTTGTTTGTTGTACAGATGCTGGTTGAATGGTTGGTATTTGAAAATAGAGCCCAGCAGTTGTTGGAGGCTACCACTTAGTGTTTTAGCACTTGAAACTCCTCAGATTTCAGTGTGTCAGAATGAGGTGAATCAGAAGGAAAGACAAATGTGGGAAAATGAGCTGTTGATTGTTAATTCCAACTTGAGATTAAACTGTCGTGGTCAAACAAAATATAGATGGAGAGGAATTTTCATTAAGAGACAGCAGACAGACCACAGACCAGATTTATTTTGAAGGGAAGCAGCAGGATGTGAGGAATTTCTTTTAGTATCAAATAATTTTATGGGGCCAAGAGCACACAGCACAAAAGTAAATACATAAATTCTGTTGAGAAAATCTCATCACATTCAGTCTTTTCAAGGATTTCTCAAGTCTTTGGAGAAGCAGATATTAAATATAGTGATTTGAAACTTCCAAACAATGTCAACTAGTTTGTGTCATGATACAGTTGAAGGGATAATATATGGCTACATGACCTGTCAGCTAGGCACATGCTGTGTTCACACTGTTGCAAAAGTGGAATAGGTAAAATTTTCTTAAGAAATTATGTTCTTTGATATTTGTATACTTTCAAGTGTAATCAACAGGAGGAGATTTAATCTGTGAAACAGATAGCAGCTAACAAGTTCTAAGTGATGTACATGTGTTAGAAAAGCAAATTATTTTTGGTAGTACTGCCTTGTTAAGGATTAGGCCTGGACATGCTTCAGTGATCTGGGACCTAGGGAGAAGTTAACAAAGTTTGGGAAGAAGGATGCCCACTGATTGTGGATGCAAACAATGTGGAATTTGCAGGCTGCAAGGACATCTGGCAGAACTCACAAAATAAGAAAGAAACTAATAAAGCCAATTCAGCAGTTGTGCTGACATCAGCTCCAAATGAGTAAAAGGTAATTCCAGCAAGGGCAGATCATGACCACAGACTCACAGACAACCAACCAGAAACCCACTGACTCAAAAGAAAAGAAGGACTGAGCATGTGGACTAATTAGCACAGAAGTGAGAGGGTCATTAACCAATAAAAGATAGAATACTAATTAATAAGAAAACTATCTATGTAATTTCTCACCAATGAACACCAATTCCTATAATGTCTAAATTATAAAAATTTTGAGAGTTGGCATGCTTGATTTGTGGAATACCACCGAGCACCCAGGCTTGCACAACTCTGAAATAAATAACCAATGCCACTCTTGAATGTGTAATTATTGGCTTGCTGCACACTGCGTAACAAATCCAATTCTTGAGAACAGCAACACTACCCACAGGAATGATAACAAGTTTGAGATTCTCCAAAGGACTTATTTCAGAAACAAGCCAAGTTTGTGACAATCACAACAGACAGTCACTGAGGGTGCCTGGGAGAGTTTGGGCCTAAGTGCAAGCTCACTAGTCTGATTAGTGTAAAATACAGATCATACCTGTGTTTTAAGGCACCTAGTCTGAATCTTTGAAAAGTGGGTGATCTGAAAACATTTAATAATAGATGAAATAGTAAAAGATTTATTATGTTCCCATTAAATTTTGGGTCTTAGCATCTATTTAAAACCTGGCCAATAATTAGCTAATTTGCATGCACAAATGCCTATTTTCTAGGACACAAACAGGTGGATTTTTTAAAACCTAATCATCTTATTAATGAAAGCACAGGACTAACAAGGTGCTTAGAAAGGTTAAAGTTTGTACAGGCAAAGAAGAAACTGATGACTAAGTCCAGACATAAGAGCAGCTCAGAGGGAGAGGGATTTCACTGTATAATTTATGGGCAGCGAAATGAAGAGAGGCTAAAAAAGCAGTGAGAGCTTTTGGCTCAATTCCTGCTGAAAACTTAGAAACCACACTCCCCATCTTATTATGGCAAAACAAAACCAACCTAACCATTTAACAGATGATCCTCTTGCTATAAAAAAGCTGCCAGCTTCTATCATTTTGGCTCATTTATTTGGCTTGGAGATAGGAACAGCTGGAGCAAAGCTAAAGGAAAAACCCCAAAGCTCTTTCTTCATTTTTTTCCCATGGACACTGAGTTTTAATTAACTTCATCATCCTCTTATTAAAATCAAACTCTTCTAATGGGGCTTCTCCTTTTCCCCAGACTTTTTATTCGTGCTGTGTTGATATCAAGGAATTTTCTTTTGGAGTCTGAAGTTATCTGGATATCTCTCAAAGCATTCAGCTTAAGATTGCCTCTGAGAAAGCTAATATTAAGATCCAATAGAGAAAAAAGCAAAGTCTTAAAAATTATCTTGAGTGGAAGAGCTGTTTTTCACCTTTAGGTAATCTTCCCCTGTTAATTATACGGAAATACTATTAACAATGTCAACAGGCCAAGAAACAGAGTTTTGGGAGTACACAAGAGCTCTGGAGACAAATAGAAAATGGCAGATTATCTTCACCATCCAAAGCATTAAACTCTTGGAGGGGGAGCACCTCTCCTTGCAGCCTGTGTTAGGGATTGCTCCCAAAGACCTTGGGCATACTGCGGGCTTGTTCCAAGCTTTGTTACTCTCCAAGTGAGGTCGCCCAAGAGAGACCCTCAGATATCTCTGTAGCTGCCCCAATATCTGAACAAAACCTGCAAATTATCAAAGGGCATTATGAGCTGCACTGAACATTTGGACAGGAAATTGTTTGGACAGTATAAATACTAAATACCAATCATCCTGTAGAGGATGAGCTCAGCCACTCTTGTTTTCTTATTTATTGTTTAGTAATTCTTCTATTCCTTTTTACTTCCTGAATACAAATCTTCCCTTTGAGGTCTTCTACCTCCAAATGGACATTGTTTATTTTCCTTGCATGCCTCCTTACTTTTTTTCAGACTTTGCTTTATTTGAGAAAAACAGTGTTTCAGCACTAAAATGAGTCTTGCATTGGGCCATAAATTCTGTCAAGACTGTGCACTTTTGTGGCTTCTGCTCCTCCCTATCTGAGCATTATTTGGTCTCCAGCTGGGATTAATGACATGTCAGGGTCAAGATTAAAATAGAAACCTTCACCTTTCCTAAGCATTGCTACCTCTATGGATACCTCATGTCTGACTGTATGCACATGATGCTAATCTGATAAGCCATGACCTTTTAAAATTAGCTTTTCAATGATTCCAAACTGGATAAAAATTTAAATGAGGAAAAGCTATTCTGATTCTAAAGCCGTGAATGTAAAAGGAAATTAACTCTGGGAAGGATGACTGTAGAAAAGGTGGAGTTGGGCAGAAAATTTCTGACATTCTTTTATGGGCAAGTCCTTTTAGGTGCCTGCAAGGGAGGACCCCATGTGTATTTTTTCTATTCCAAATATGTCAGCAGAAATATTAGAGATATTTTTAAAGAAGTGGCATCCACTCCTATGCCTGTAAATACTTCTATGTCTTCATTATCAGGTCCAAGTTCTTAAACATCACCAAGTCTCAGGACATTTGTGGGTATTTAGCACTTTGTAAAAAAATCACACCATTTAGGTTTGCCTTTAGTCTTCCCACACATATCTGTACCTGCTGTATTTTGATGCACTCTGCATCATGGAACTGTTAAAATTCAGCGTGTCAGTTCCAGTCACACTCTGATCCCTGGTGAACATGGGAGGTACTGTGAAGCTCATCCCTTGATTATAAATACCTCACACTTAAGACTGATACCATATGTTTTGCTGATGTCTGACCCACTTGCTTCCAGAAATGTCTCAACTGGCTGACATGCCTGTTTATTTTCATATTTTCTTGTCACATTCTCAAGCTATTTTCTTTTTTAAGTGTGCCCTGATGTTCCTTCACTTATTTTTGACTGAGCAAACGTGCTATGCTGTTTCTGTACCAACTAACCCATTATATTCCAATATAAAATTGAAGTGAACTCCCTCCTTTTTAACAATTGATATTTTGGCACAGTAATCAAAATTTCAGTTTTGTAGAAATTCTAAGAGAATGAAGCAACATAACTCCCACTTAAGGTAGGAAAAATTTTGAGACTGAAAACTTTTACCAGATGGGACCCCATTTCAATATTTTTTTGCACCTCTAAACTAGGGTTGGACCTGTACTAGTTTGGTTCATTGCATATACTTTAAGTTTACTAAAATCATGTGCATTTCACAAATCTCTATAAAACCAATTACTGTCATCCAAAAACTATAGAAATATTTCTATAATAGAATTAATGTTAATAGAAGTTTATATCCACATTTTGAAAGCAACTCAACTGAAAGTTTAAAAATATGTAGAAATAAACCTTTTCTTTATAGCAGCTAAGAGAGTTTTAGTATGTGTCAATGGAAACATCATACTTGTACATGAACTACATTGTGTAGTAGTTCTTCATATTGGATCACATACCATCCTGTACATGCCACTGGGAAATCCTTACTAGGTCTGGAGCAGACAAGTCATTGTTTCAGTAACTTGGAATATAAAAATGTACACTCGTTTTTGTCATCCACCACTTTCCATCCTGCCTCTCTTCCTTTTGTGTTTGGGCTGCCATCAAATCTACTAAGACTGTTTGGAAATGGAGACAGCATGTAAAAGTGTTTAGAATCAAAATAGACAAGGCACATACAAGCTTGTTATAGGACCTGACTACAAAATTAAAAATGACTCTTAAAATTAAGTGAGTACAGGTTCTTCACTAGAGTAGAATTTGTATATTAAAGGACATCCCAGTTCTGCCATGACGTTTCCCCGCTTTGCATAAATGATGAATTTTGAAGTAAAGAAAATATTCCCAAGAAAATTAATACTGAACTATCAGAAGGTCATTTGACTACTAAATCTTAATAATTCAGCTTTTTGAGGTAACATCTGTTCTAAATATATTCACTTTTCTCTAAAAATAAAAAGAGACAGCTGAGAACCAAGTGAGAAAATCAATATAAAATACCTATTTTTTTCATCAAATCACTACAAAATTCTTTTTATAGGAAGAATGAAGTCAAAATCAAAACATTCTAGAACAGACAAGACAGAATTTGACCAGTGAAATAATATTAAACAATTTCTGATTAGCACTTGTATTCAGTCTTACTTCAGGTACAAGAACAGCACAAGAAGTTATTTAGGTCAGTTTTGTTCCTGCATAGCACCATGTGTCTTATACCTTTAAAAAAACCCAACCAGCAGCCCTATCAAAAAACTCCCTCAAAACTAGGTTTTCTTTTGTTTAAGAGATTGATTGTCCCAGAAGTGATTTCATCAATTTTCATTTCCAACCTCTGACAGTAACTGTCTTAAGTTCACAAATAATACTTGAATTTGGATATAATATGGAATGAATTTGTTGATATTTGCAAAGCAGATTGAGACTTCAAACCAAAATCACTTTCTAAGCACTAAGTATTATATTTGACCCTAGTCAAAGTTAGAGTTGAGGTTAGATCAAGTGGAAAATGTAAAGCAATGTCAAGAATAAATTTTTCTGAGAAAATGCAGGGTTTATTTTTAGGATAAGTAAGTGGAGAAGATTGAAATAAACTGCAGGATTAAGTTGCTAAAGGAATTATCTTTGTGCTATGGATGCTTTTGATCTCTTCTCATTTTAGTACAGTTAAAAAAAATTACGATGCTTTTTAGCTATCTACTGTAATAATCCTTTACCTTCTGAACCAGCTGTTTGGAAAAAGCAAAACAGATCACAGGCTGGAAGCTTGTGCAGAAGCACCCAGTGAAACTGAGGAAGTTGCTCTGGATACAACCATGATTGACTGTGCTTGGAGACTTATCCAGGGGCGTCCTTTGGCACATTGCTCCCTGATATCCAAGTATCAGTGCCACATGCACTGACTGCTGAAAATAACCATACTCAGTCTGAGCACAGCCTGAGCTAGGCTGATCCTAACTTACACATTGGCACAACTGGTTGGAGGGACATTGTCATTCAAAGAAATTGATTTCTGATTTCACTATCAGCTAGAGGAGTCTATGCATGCAAGATCACAGAATCTGCATTTCTGACCCCTTCCCAATTTTGGTAATTGCCTCTACTCAGATGGTTGCTCATGTTCTATACCAGAATTTGCCAATATTGTGAATTTCCCATCAGCTCTTTTCTGTTGTACCTAATGCCTTTGTGTAGTGTTTGAATTGTAGACCTTAGCATATTGACAGGTATGGATATGAAACTCAGTCTGTCTATACTGCAAGGGTCAGTGTGGATATGGACTGGGTAGGTGTTTCCATTTAATTTTACTTTGACTTTCAAAATCTGTATGTCAGTTAACCATCAGTCTGCTTAATCATTTCATTTACAGATGCATAATTTAGCAACAGTTTTTTTTATTTCTTTAACAATATATGTTGAGTGCCTTTATAGGTCTGACTCCTTCTTAATGAACAAAATAAATGCTCTAGAGCTTTAAAAGTAATGGGAACAACATTTTTTTTTTAAAGTGTGGATGCATGAGTGTATTACTGAAAGTAATTCATTCTCTGGATTTGGCATAAAGTGAGCTGGTTTGATTTTTTTAAAGCCACATGCTATAGGCAAAGAATAAAATTTTAAAATAAAAGGAACATATTGTTCCTGAGATAGGAGAATGTATTTAAATAAGAGGCAGAGCATTTGATCAGGGCTGGCATAATTCCAAGCAGCTATTATCTCAAAAATTAGAAGTTTCCATGGTTTGCTGCTTGTTACTCTATTGAAAAATAAAAAAGAAAATAGAAAAATTAGTTTCATTACCTCAATGCAAAATTTCTTTTTTTTGTTTTCTTTTTTGTTTGTTTGGTTGTTTTTTTTTTGTTTGTTTGTTTGTTTGTGGCTTTGGGTTTTTTATTTGTGTTCCAGGACTGCCAAAGTACAGTTGCCTAGGAAATGTCAGTTGAATTTAGGTTATAATTCTGAAACTATCAAGATCTATTGGGGAAGAGATGTTTCTAGAAGACTCACACAACAACCAATAGAGACTCTTGCTCCATATTGTAAGACTCAGTAATTCTTGACTCTGGAGGATATTATGGTACTTTGCCCTTGCCCAGCTGAATCCTGCAATTTCTTAGCAGCCTCAGGATCTGAAATCATGAAAGGGACAAAGGGGTTGAAAAATGAAAATTACTTTCTTGGCTGAATTTTCAGAACATTCTTAGAGTGGTGTTTGAGACAAGATGCCTTGTCAGAGATCTAAAACAAGTGAAACAAATATGTTGACAGGTGGGATTATTATTCTGAGAATCACTGAGCATCAACCTGAAATCTTTAAAGCATGAAGAGGCCTGAAAGCTGCTTTTTCTTTAGGGTTTTATGATTTTGATAGACACTGTTGAAAGGTTGAGCTTAACCTCTTTAATCATCCATTATTCTTAAAACTATTATTATGATAGCAGTTTCTCAAGTGTGGAAAAGGCATGCAGGAGCAGCTGGTGTGCATCTCAAAACACTTACAACCTAAATGTGAATATGCTTTGTGAATCATCTCAATAATAAACCACTGTCTTTTTAGGACTGTGACTATCACCTGTTATTGAGTGTGCTGCTGATTTCTGCCTGGGCTACTTGATTTATTATCACAATAACAGTACGGATATTAATGCAGAGGCTTAGAAGCTGGAATCAAGATTTCTCCTACTACTACTCCAGAACACAAGCAAAACTTTGTCAGTAGTATTTGATGTATTGGTATAGTGAAGGCTTCAGTGTCAACTTTCAGTGCAAATCCATCAGTTTCTCAAATCCACAGCCAAGCTTCACCAACATGAACTACAAATGAATGCAACTTCTGCTGCAGTTTCAGAACATCTGGGACTGGGTCTTTTGGAAGTTCATGAGTTGTTCCATGAAGTCTAACCCCTTCTGCTACCTCTTCCACTTCCTTTACATCTTCTCTACCTTTTTTCTTTAAAGGCAGTCTTCTCTGGATTCATCTCACCTCTGAATAATTTGACTGTCTGATAAAAATACAGACACAGTACCATTCTAGGTGCATTAATGACACACAAATAGTAAAAAGATAATTAATCTAGAGACTCTTCACTGAGTTTGATGACATCCTTTCTCATCAGTTTCAACCTTTCCAGATGATTTTCCTTTCCTTACACTTAAAAAGTCTGTGTGTTTTCCAGTTTAGATTCCCATCATTCTTTGGTTTTGTCATCTTTCAGCCAACAGAACAGGACCATTTTATGGTTTCTTATGCTGAAAAAAAATAATTTCAAACTGATTTTGAAAATTAATTTTAATTGTGTTAAACAAAATATGCAAAAAAGTGCACAAAGGCTCTGTTCAGGCATACAAGCTATACTCTGGAGATGTGCTCAGACTCAGAAGAGAGCTCTAAAAAGAATCACTGTGAAGAATGTAAATGTGCAGGTAAAAATATGGTCCAGAGTCTCAGAGGTTGCCTTATTTGTCAGCTGAAGGACTGTAATCCATGAGTTTTGACAACAGAGTTAAGACTCAAAACACCAATAGTGATCAAAACATGTGAAAGGATAGGGGTTCCTTTGAAGCTACTTGTTCACTGATTTTTGTCTAGACTGGAAGAGAACAGAATGAACAGCTGATGGCATGCATAGGAGACTTCTCTGAACTGTGGCAACTTTACTGCAGCATGTGGCTTATGTAGCCATTTTTGTTTGGTTACTTATACTTACTGAATGCATACCCACATATTATTTTTCCCAATGCTGGTCGTAATCCTATATTCTTAATAACAGGTCGGAACATAAATAAAACTGGCAGCCTAACATCCAGTATGTTTTATGGCAATTGAAAGTGAAAAAAAATGACAGCCTGCTTCATTCAAGCCTTTGATCTATTCCCATGTCTCTTTTTCTTTTTTCAGGAAAGTTTTAAAGCATTTATCTTTGAAAAAATATGAGGGTACAAGAGAAAGGAAACAGACAAACGACCTATTATACAAACTCATTGAAAAACAAGCAGTCTGCATCTACTTTATATTGAAATTCAAACAGAGCTCAGGATAAGGGTATTCCAACTGATAAAATCTTTGCACCACGAGAGTGCAGCTTGAATCTTGAGTTAGCTGACAGTTTTCAATATGCCAGCTCATTTTCTTGCTGTCCATCCTGATCCTTGGTCACCCCAGTGGCCTTTCACAGTTGTCATTTTCCTAAGATCTGAAGGCCTATTTCTCAGAGCTCTCTGAAGTAGATGGGTCTGATGTCCCTAATAATCTAGATGAGTTGCTTTTATCCAAGTTTCAGACCTTTGTAAGTTTGATATTTTTGCAGGAAAATAGTTTTATAAAGAAACGAAGGACAGGTATAAGGGCTAAGCAGGGTGAGCTTTAATCTCATTGACTGAATTCATAGTGAGTGCAACAAGATCAAGATAAATCAGATGTTGCCCTCCCCGTCTAATATCCAAGACAATTGTGGCATTAAGGGTGAACACAGACCTTAAATCCTGACTATTTTGGCACAAAGTACCTAGGAATCAGTCCAATAGTTGGAGATTAAGAAGAACTTCAGCCATGACTCCAAGCCTCCTGCTTAGAGTGGGATTTAACTTGATGGAGTATTCGATACATAAGCTTTTAATTTCCCTCTATGATTTTCTTCTTCCTGAGTGGAAGAAAAAATTTCTTTCTCTTTTTAAGCAGAAGTTGGTTGTGAAACCTATTCTTTTCCATTCACAGTATTCTGGAGTACTGTGGATGCACAAATTCTGTGGTAAGGCCACCATCAAAACGGTGGTCTTCTGAACTTAAGATAGTTCACAGGACTTTGATAAGATCAATTTCCTTCTATCAAGCAGCTCTAATAAGTTGGGGTTCTTTCTAACTAGAAAGAAGAACCCCCATCAGTCAGCCTCAAACACTCTCTTTTTACCCAATTCAAACACAACCTTTTCTGAGCCCAGGGTTAATTTGTTGTAAAAATATTAGGGTTCCATATATTCTTTTCTGTAATGCATTTCCCTAGAACTTTTGACAGCTCAGGCTCAGCATTTTTTTGGTGTGGTCTTTTTGTTGGTGCTGCATCAAGGGCACCAACTTGCTGCATCATTTGTGTGCTAGTCATGCTATGATGCTCTTTAATCTGACAACATGTTAACAAACTAATGCCATTAGTTCACTAGTAGTTTCCAGAAGTACAGCCGCAGTCTGGATGAATAAATATATTTCTTCACCTACTGTAACAGCTAGAAGTGAATTGCAGACATGTAGTGTTTGGCCTGTAATGTAGCTCTTGAGATAGCATCCACATTCAAATGGGGGTTTATGCAATCTCTGACTTCAATGATGGTGGCTTTTTTTTCTGTATTGCACCTAATAAGTGGAATGAAATATCGCCCATTTGCTATTGATTTCCAATGCGAAGCAGCCAGCCAAATCAGATGAGAACAATTTGCCAGCTGCTGTTGAGCACTAAATATTAGTCCCCAAATGTCATGTTTTTTTTGCATGCTTCTGGAAGAAGTTGTCTATATTTTCATCAGGAGGCTGGTTTTAAGCTCACTTCAGTGGCCAGGGTTTCCTTGGGGCATTTGGCACCTGTGAATTAGCAATTAAGTTGTCCCCCCAGAACACATGCCCAGAGATTTCCAGCCATTCCTTTCTAGATTGTAAGTGAGAAACTTCCTGGGCTTGTTAGCCAGTGTTCAAACAGCTGAGGGAGAATACTCTAGGTAGAAATGAAGAAAAGGAGGGAAAATCAGTGCCATATGAGAATCAAGACATTTATTTTTCCTGACATGAATCAGTGGTTTAAACAGTATTCTAGGCACACATATTGAATTATGATGCTAGAGGTGTGACAGCAGCTTTGTAATTGTTTATCAATCACTTTAAAAATGCAGCTCAGTGTCTGATGAAGGTTTTTGAAAGATATGTTCTTAATTTATTGCAGTTCTCAGCTTGGATTGAGAGAATGCTGTAATACATGGACACATTTGCCCCTGCCTACCACCTTTTTTCAATCTGAATTTTGTCTTACAAGGTTAAGTAATCTGAGCATACTGCCTCCATAAACATCCTCTCTTGTATACGTTTTATTACCATCTGTCTTGCTGTTCCTCACTTATGAATTTAAACCCACAAAAATGATTGGTTTCCACCCAGCTGTCCATTATATGATGGTATGTTTTCTTGGGGGAACTCTGAGATAGCAAGAGGAAATGACCACAGGAAAGAGCACATGAATTTTATCCCTCCTCTTAACCCTGCATAGTGCTATAAAAACCAGGAATTTAAACATATTTTTTAAAATTGTTCTTTGTTATCTTAAATCTCTCCCTATGCACAGCTTATCCCAGCCTTTTCTCTTTCTCAAAAAACTTTTGCAGCTTGAACACAAGAGCAGGCACACTTAAAGGAGTTCTTAAAAAGATATCTGGGAAAAATTACTCTGACTAGGAAGAAAGCAGCAGCAGAGTAAGCAGGCCATCCTATTCCAAGGTTGTGTTCCTTGTCAACTACTGGCATTAAAGATAGCTGATTGTGTAGTGGAATAAAGAGGGAAAGAACGAGAAAGGAAAAAAAAAAGAAAGAAAGAAAAAAGGAAAGAACAAGAAATAAAGAAAATGAAGGAAAGACTGAAAGAATGAGAAAGAAAGAGAAAGAAAGCACGAGAAACAAAGAAAGAACGATAGAACGAGAAAGAAAAACAAAGAAAGAATGAAAGAATGAGAAAGAATGAAAGAACAAGAAAGCAAGAAAGAAAGAACGAGAAATAAAAAACAAAGAAAGAAAGAAAAAAGAAAGAGAAAGAAAGAAAGAAAGAAAGAAAGAAAGAAAGAAAGAAAGAAAGAAAGAAAGAAAGAAAGAAAAAGAAAGAAAGAAAGAAAGAAAGAAAGAAAGAAAGAAAGAAAGAATGAGAAAGAAAGAGGCATGATGTTTGCTGCTCCAGAAAAATCAAGTTTCTGAAGAGACTTTAGTATCACTTAGATTTTCACAAATATAGCTTATTTTCCACTGAAACTAGAAATTATGCATAGAGGTGTAAATATTGCAGTTGTAGATACCAAAATATAGTTTCAAAATATGACCATTTGCTCTGTAGGAGTGTTAGGAACCTGTTTTCTAATGTGAAATGCATCATCAAGTGGATTAATATTTCAGGTAAAGGCAATCATATTAAAGTTCATCTATTTTTCAGGTAATACTCAGATTTAAGGACATCTGAGGAATAGAATCACCCTGAGGAATAGAATCACAGAATCATAGAATCACAGGTTTGGGTTGGAAGGGAGCTTTAAAGTTATCTAGTCTAAAGTCTCTGCAATGAGCTGGGACATCAACTAGATCAGGGTGCTCAGAGCCCCATCCAGCCTTGATTATTTCCAGGGATGAGGTATCTACCACTTCTCACAGGACAACCTGTTCAGGGTTTTCACCTTCATCACAGAAATTTTCTTCTTACCCCTTTAACTATTGATAGGCAGCAAATAGAAGGGCACCAACAAAGGTATCAAGGGAAAATAAGAATAAACTCTAATTTTGCAATCACTTGGGCAAAGAGGCAGGGTAGAGCATTACTCTGTCAATCTTTTGCTGCTGTTTAGTTTCCTGTGCCTCAGAGCAAGGCTCATGGATGCCAGGACTGAGCTGTGCATGAAGATCAAGCAGATGCCATATGTTTACAAGTGACATAAACTTGTACATTTATCAAGCTACACAGGGATTACAGTTTCTCCTTGTTTCCTTCAAAATACACATGTAGTGCTACTAGCAGGAAGCCATTTGGATAGGAATCTAGGTCCTGTGTGATTGTGGACAAGATCCAACAAATTTGAGGAACTAAAGACATGTTTCTGCTGCCCAGTTCAAGGTCTGGCCACCTGGTTCTGTTTGCCATCTGGTTGAATATCCATTATGGCAGATCCCAGCTCTCTGTTATTGACTTGTCATGCTGTCTGGCTAAAATCAGCAAGAGGCTTTGAAGCAACTGGTTAAACTTAAATCTATACACAGGGCTTCTAGAGACAGGAAGGTAGTCAATGTTTTGATTGTGTTGTAGCATTTGTATGCATTGACAGTCTCTGCTCCCAAAAGTCAAATTGGTTCATAGCCTGAGAGCATTTCTGGGCTCCTTTGCTTTTTGATACACAAATTTATTCTAAAGCCAGGAATGGATTTTTCCATCTCTGTTTGAGAAAGGGACTGTGTACCTCTTTCTCTGGCCATTTTACTGGTCCAACTACCTCATCCTGTATTAGAAAGCGTGCATGAATCATGAAAATTCAGCTGGCCTGGAACAAACTAGATTTCTCCTGGAGCTACATCACTGGGTAGAGGTGTATCTGCTGAGCACTTCATGCATAGCATTGGCTAAACACACCAGTTAATCTGAAGACATTACTCTTCATCATGGCATCATACTACTTTAGAACTGTGGTGGTGTCAGGGACTGCAGGGCCAAGCTCCTTCTACATGTCAAGCTTTCTATCAAGCCTATAATCAGGCTGGTAAATGTTGAGTTGCTCTGTGTTTTCCCTTAACATTCTTCTGTTCTGCAAATCCTATCTCTATTAGAGAGTCCCTCGGTGATCTCATAAGCAATGGGAGTACAATTTTATCTCCTCCTGCTCACCACATGTATTATTACTATAAAGAAGGATTTTTGGTGGCCCTGTAGAAGAAGGGAGAGAACCACACTTGTGTTTCTGATTTACTTCTGATTCACTTTTGCATTTTCAGTTCATCGAAATAACAGTGAGGAGGATTGTTTTGCAGGAAATATTAAAAAATTATTGTAAGACTAGAAAAGGTTTGTCAGTTGCTTAAGCTAATATGTGCACTTACTCTGAATTCTGTAGAATAACCTTTTTCTCATTAAGTGTAGCATTTTAATTAATTAAATTTATATCCAGCACTGCCTTGGACTTTACTGACGATAATTTGCTTAGAAGAGTCAGACCTTCCAGCTACAGGAACCACACATTGTAGTTAATTAAAGCACATTAGTAACCCTGTTATTAATCAGAAATTATAGTGTTACCCTTGAAGCCCCTTGCTTAATATTTATATATTAACATTTCAATGACTAATGAATTGACCTTCCAAATAAATATAGCCTAAGACAATACATTAATACGTTGTGTGTTAATATCCAGTTCATTGACTCCTTTCTTTTAACTGATCATATCTTCAGAAATATATTGTAAGGAAAAATTGAAAAAATATTATCTTGAAATATTTGTAAAGGAAGGAATGGTTCCAAAGTAACTCCTTACAACGTTTTAGCTTCAGCTTCAGAGGCTCTTCTGTAGCCAAGTGAACACAAAGAGATCTCTACATGCTCACAAAGAACTACATCTGTTGGCATGATAGCTCTTGGTCATGCAGCCTTGGGAAATAAAATGCAAGGAGCTTCTCTAAAATGGAAAACCTTTTGTGTTACGAAAATAGCTTAATAGTTAATTAGGCAAGAATTAAAAAAACCTGGAAATAAATTCTTATTTTCCAAAGTTTTCTTCCAAACCCTGAATACAGGCTTAGAAAATAATCTGAAAACATAAAAAAAATTTCATTTTAGAAAGATTAAACCTGAGATACTAAGACATCTTATTTTAGATACTTTAAATACAGCAGTAGTTAAGCATCCATTGTAGAGGAGAGAGGAAGCATACCACAAAAAGGTGAAGACTGTCTGACTTGCTGAGTTTTAAACTTAAAATACTGGGTTTTCTTGAATGTAAAATGGAATCTATCTCTTCTTCTTTGTGTTTTCTGCTCTTGAATCTATTTTTTCTTTTTTATTATTTTTTTTTCCCCCAGGATGTTTTTATTTGGCGTTTTTTTCAACTTAAGCATTAAACAAATGTGAACAGCACTTTTTAAGAATGTATCTTCCTAAATATCTTTATCCTCAGCAAACAGGATATTATCATCAGATGGAGTCCTAAGTTCACACGTTAACTGTATTCATTTGCCAAGTGATTAAAATGGCATTTCTGTTTGTTACATATAAGACCATTTCTTATTGGGTATTGCAACAGCATGCATTTTCAATATAGTCCTCTGATCTATTTCTCCTGCTAGCTCCAGCTCTTTTGCTGAGATCACTACTGTCATGTGACAATTAATGAGGATTTTTTAAACACAAATTCAGTCTTATCCTAATGGCCAATATTATATCAAACTCACTTGGTCAGAATAGCTGCTCCTGCAGATTACAGGGATAATGAGTACCACAGTTCAAGAACTGGGCTCTCTTGTGAAGCTCCATAAAATCTTAATGAGGTTTGTTATACATACCTATCAATTTTAAAACAGTCTGCCTTTTCTTCTCTTCGTCTTTAATATCACTTTCTTTATGTGCCCTCTACTTTTACATAGTTTATTCAGTACATTTGTCCATGCCCCCTCTACTTAATTCTATTTCTTTATAATACATTGTTTGGTTTTATTTTATTTTATTTATTTACAGCTCAATTAATTCAGTTTCTATTCACCATTTGTCACTGTTTAAAAGACCACACCTGATTTGCATAAAAGGTGGCATGTTTTTTTATCCTCCCTCCTTTCCCTTTCCCCAGCTTAATCTTATTACTGAGCAGAAGTATGCAAGGATATATTGCAACTAGTTCATTATCATTTTTGTATCTGCTTCATAAGAACATAGAAAACAAAGTGAATTTTTACCATCTGACTCTGTATTTTTTAAATAAAGACCAAAATTCTCTTATCTTGCTGTTCTAGATTGAGGTAAAAAAGTTCAAAAGTGTCTATAGACCATTTTTTTCTTCTATCAATTCCTGTCTGTTCATATTCTGAGCATGAATTTTCAGCTAACAAAGGTTAGCTGAATGAGTGTTAAAAGTTTAGAGCATTTGTGGTTTATAAAATCCAAGCCCATACAGAACTCCAAGTATAGAAAAATCTGAATTTTCCTGTGAAGGCAAGAGTAATTGATTTGAGGCAATGGGGACATGATTCAGGAGAAGGGAAGGAGAAAGTATGAAAGGAGTTTTCACTGTTGGATCATTGAGACGCTATCTCATATTCCAGGTCACCCTTTAAGGAAAGCTTCAAATATATTCAGATTCTCTGGTATTGTTCTTTTGGGATCTTAAAATTTATCCCTCTGCTTTCAGCATATGTACCTTCTTCATTGAAGACAAAAGAACTTGAGATACAAAGAAATATTTGACTTTCCGAAGAGATTTTCTGTATGTTTCAGAAATTATATCAGCTGTATTTTCTTCTCAAGTCTTTTGTTCACAGTTTTTTGAGTCATTAAAGCTTTTCTTCCTTCTTCCTTACTTCAAAAGTAACCTACAAGCTTTTTAAGAACAAATGTATTCTCCTCCTGAGGTGCTGCCCCTGTAGCTCTGAAGGGTCACCCAGCACTGTGCTGTGCAGTTGAATGCAAGGTACAGAAGATTGGCCACCTCAGAGGATAAGGCTTGGGTCAGACTGCAGTCCGTGGGGAATACCCATTCAAAGTTTGATTTCTGTAGGTCTGAGCTACAAGTGCATTACTGCCTGTTTGCATTCTCTCCTTAGACACAACACTCACACCCCCAGCAAAATGAAAAAAACAATGCATGTTTATTAAGTCTTATTTCATTTATCTCTACAAAAGCCATTAAGAGAAATCACAGTATCAGTTCTGGTGCCCAGGTGTCAGCTCTTTCTATTTCATCACTCTTTTCTTCCAGGGCTGCCATCTCTTCTGCTGGTGGTACCTGAAAGTTGTTGCCATACAGAGCAGACATTATTGGTTTCAGAGGTAAGTAGAGGAACAAACAAAATTCAAGCACAGCTGTGGGTGATATCTGTGTGCCTCCTAGCCACACTTTCTTTATGGCAAAGGATTGATATTTGGTTCCCTGTTATTAAAGTCTCCCTTGTCACCAATTTTCAGTGGTGCTCAGAGTACATTTTTATAATTTAGGGATCTTCCAGTTTACAAACAAGGTTTTACTGTAAAGCTTTTCATCTATTTCTTCTATGGCTATTCCTAGTTTATGTGAACATACTACCAGCTATTGGGTCACTGACATTTAACTTTTCTTCTTAAGGCTGCTGCCTGCTCCCAGAAACATGCAGTATAAGCAAATAACTGACAAATCAATCTTTCCCTCGAGATTCTGGTGTGGAGGAATTTTCTCATTTAGAAAAGCTGAAGACTTACCTATAAGGACTTAGACTGGGAGCTCATATATTTAAAATATAAACAAACTTCATGGTTTTGAAGCCTTTTTTCTTGGTAATTATCCTGGATTGTGGTTACTAATACTGAGCACCTGATGTTTAACAGCAAGCTATGGGAAAGGTTATATGGAAATTTGTTTGCTTCTTCCTCAAGATCAAATCTTGAGAGGAGAGGGAAAAGTCAGGCATCTCAAAGGTACATGCTCCTCAGTTTTGTTAGTACAATTTTATTCAGACTCAGGCATCTATTAGCCTAGGTCCTTATGCTTAAGACATCTCATTAACCTCGAGGCTTCTGCTTACAACTCTCCTTGGTAACCCACATAACAGAGAAGAAAGCATCCCTTTTCATAAAAAAGTCTCATTACCCTGTTGAATGAGTCCTTCAGCATTTTCAATTCTTCTACTTCTGCCCAGGAGGAACATGGAAGAAGTGGTGGGGCAGGCTCCTGGTAAAGCCCAATTCATTTTGTCATAAAGATAATTTCACTCTTTAAAAACTCTTGGTGAAAGATGAGCATCATAAGAAATGGATATGAATAAAAATACATTAAAATTCCTGTTTGATTGGAGAACATTTTTGGCTGTGTTTTTCTGCATTTCAATGATTTGGCTTATGCTGGTTTGCAATTCAGAAGGATATGTATCATTTCCATGTGTCTGATCATAGGAGTCATGTTATGGGGCTTTCACTTTGTGATTGGCTGACTGTTATTTATTTCAAATATAAGTGCTTGCAGAAAGTGCATTGTAATTTTTTTTTACAAGCCTTCAGATATGCAGGCTAACACATATATTTTGCATGAATATTAATTTCAAAGAAATTCAGTCACAGAAGTACTTATGGGAAATTATCTCAGAAGTGCATTGATATGAAGATACAGGCACTACCTTGAAAATTATGATTTGCTAAAGACCTCATTTACAGCCTAAAATCCTTAAGAACCTCGGCTTTTGCTGGAATAATTTTCTGACAAAAGGCTTTCTTTATTAGAATGGATAATAGTTTTAGGTTTCATCTTCTTATCTTCAGTTTCTGACTAGTCACCTAAGATTCATCTTATCTTTCTCTGTCTGACCCAAGAGCTTTATACAGAACGGCGTAGCTTCAGCTAGAAACACTGAGAGGTCGTGGCTTTCCTTACCTCATTTTCTCATCCTCAGACACCTTACCCAACTTGAGAAATTAATGGTTAGGAAGGATCTAACTTCATAAACCTTAGCCAGGGAGCAGCTATGCTTAGGCATCCAGGAGCACCTAAAACAGCAACCAAGACTACTGGTCTGCTCACTCTTTTCATGCTACCATTAACTCAAACCTTAATATTGTTAATATGAAATGGGAAGGCTTCAATGGGGGAAGGGAGAAAGCTGTACTTGAAACTCTCATGATGGCATATCAGGGACTTCCCTGTATTGTAGATGTTTTGGATTTCTTGTCTACAATTAAATACTGACTGTGTTTGGGCCCTGGGTTTACAAGAAAGTTCAAAGCTCTCAAACACACTCAGGGGAAGCATTGCTTTTCAGCTGTTAAAGCCTTTCAGATGTTAAAATCTCTCTGAGAGGCAACTGAAGTAACTTCTTTCCTAATCGTTTTCCTCAGCTGAGTTCTGCCTTTCTTCATGTGACTTATCAACTTCCCTGAATTAAATTTCAGGTATCTTTATTTCTCTATGTGTCATTTAGGCATTTGTGCTCTGATGTAGAAGGCAAGCCATCTACAAAGTGTTGGAGGGGTAAATATCACTTCGTGGAGATTCCCTCCTGGAAATCTGGACTCTTGAGGTGTTTTTATTAGTGACTATAATTCGATCCCTTCCCTGTGATCAAATTTCCCTGGGAAGTCTTCCATTGTCAGTTTCAGCAGTTCCATGAGAAACAGCAGAATGGAAAGGTTCATTGGAAAATGTGGGAGGTAATGTTCCATCACCACCATATTTCCCAATTGTTTTGCAATAATAGATAAAGCATTTACAGTGTGTCATGCTATTACATTGTCATGTTTTCACTGGTGCTATCACTTCATGGTCCACAAATTCTTGCAATGAAAAAAGACTGCTAAACTCTCTATAGTGACAGTGTTAAATTCCATGTGTGGCCTTCCGTTTCATCTCAATTATCAACAGCTTAATGGCTGCAACCAATTCTGCATCTTCATCTGCACTGCCTATCTAATAGCCTGATTTACATCAGTAGCACCAGCACAGAATTTTAGTTAATTGGCACTTCAGTAGCTAAATGGCTTTTCATTGTCCTAGCAAAACAAACACGTGTTTATGACTTTTTAACTAAAACTCTAAGAGCTCAAAATGATATTTAATTTATCAAGCAACAAAACTGTTTTCTCTTACAATTCACTTTCTGTAATATTCCACAAAACACCACTGTATTTTTGGGGGGAGAGAATAGCTTGTGGCCACAATAGTGACAGGAAAGGTGTAGACAGTGCATTAGAAACTTGCCCTGTAAAACTGTTCATTTGATAATTCTGCTGTACAGTGGATGTGGAAACTTCTCCCTGTGAGTAGAATTAATTCCTCAGAAGCTGTGCTGTTTTATCACAAACACTTAGATGCATCTTGAAATTCACTTCTTTTTATGCTCTGCTTAAGTCCTGCTGACACCCAGAGGGACCCAGAAATAGCTTCGTAGCAGTAAGATAGTGTTTATTTTATTGCTACAGTGTTGCCTAAGGGCTTATGCTATGATGGAGCCTTGTTTTTACTGTCACTTGGTACTGTTAATTCCAGGCATCCGAGAATGATGAGTTATGCCCTTGAAAATCATAAGATAGTCTTAAAAATAATGGATTTAAAAACCATAATAGTAACATGCCTCAGGGATCCATTTTTTAAAAATTAGAGTGGATGAGATTCCAATGTTATTCTTCCATTAAAAAAAAGCAAACCTTACATTATCAAGATACAAGCCTGATATATTCCTCTGATTTTGGGAGATGTGTGTTTTGAAGAAAATATCAAACTAGGTGGGGCCTTTTTACTAGTATGAGATGTATAAGCACATCCTTATCCATAGCCTGGTGAATGGAAGATTGAGAATGCAGTACCTAAGGTGTGGCCAAAGTATGCAGGCAGTCAGGGTGAGGAGCAGGCACAGTGGAGCATGTGGACCATTCTTTTGGCTTGTGTAGTTGAGGAAATTCCCAGAACTCTGGAACTACCAGAGACAGAGAGGTCTAGGTGCAGTGAAGCCTGGCCTGTTCTGTGCAACATCTACCTGCTGCCTTTCTCCAGGAATCAATTTTGGAAGTCTGTCATAGAGCCTAATCCCACCCTCAGCCTTGGGCAGTGGAGCTATTCAGTCAGTATTCTTCCCTTCTCATTTCTGTGATTGCAAAGAAAAGAAGAGGCACACACAGGGAACAGAGGATAGTCCATATAAGAGAAAGATGCAAGTGTGAAAACCCTCTAAGAAACAGTGGATGTGTTTTATAAAGAATTGCAATAAGTTGAAAGAGTTCATGAAGAGAAAAGTTGTATGTAAAGATATAGCAATGGGGAGAAATGAATATGCAGCAATTAAAAAGAAAAAAATAGGAAAAGATGTTAGAAACCCTGATTAGAATTCAACACAGACTTAAATGTTCAGCAAGGGGCAGCTGCATATACTGTAAAACCTCCTCAAGGCATAGTTTGGCATTAAGTGACTGATAACTGTAATAATGACCATTATTTCCATTTTCCATGTCAGCATTCAGAACTGAAAAAACACTCCTGCTTAGAGCTACAGAGTACTTTAATGAACTTGCCAAAGACAAAGTCAAGGATCTCATTTTAACTTTGGGGAGAGACAGTTTAATATCCTTCACTTTTCAGAAATGATAGAGTTTCTTTGAAGCGATGACAATTTTTCAAGTTGGTGACAACTTCAATGAAAGTCAAAGAAAGCAGATAAAATTTTTCATGAGAGAGCAACTAAAACCCCTATGCTTATGAAAGATTTTGGTGCCAAAACAAAATAACACACTGAATTCTCTCTGAATCCCAAGGGAACACTTAATCAGCTTTCCACAAGCACTACTGGAAGATGCATACTAAGAATCCAGTAAAACTCTTTAAAATCTATGCATGTCACTGCTAGGTCAAGGAATGATGATAATGAAATTTTAATTCAGAGATTTTTCAACTCACAATAATATTTGTCTAACTGGTTTTCTTCTGCATTTATTTTATATTTATTTACAGTAGAAAAAAGATTAAAATTGAAACAAAATGCCTCAAATTTTCCATCTTGCAAATGAACATATTGCACTTGTAGATTGGGAGAGCAACAACCTTGTGTGATTTATAGCACATCCAGGATTGCATCCATTAATCCAGCACAGTGAGCCTTGGTTCCATGTTGGGAAGGTCCTGTTAGGCCATTCTTTCACCAGCACACTGTGCTTCACCAGCAAGAACATGACTGCAGCATCAGGGTTTTTGAATCTAGCTGCATGGTGTCAGCTCAGGGAAACTATTTGCTAAGATTTTAAGAGAGTACCCAAGGCTAATACTGTTTCCACTAAAAGATATTCAAGTGCTGCTGTGTTGGGGTATCCCTTTCTGCCTCATAAGCTTCCTCTCATGTACTAGCAGGCTAATAACTGCATTAGAATTTTTTATCAGTTCCTTTCTGTCATACAGAATCAGGAAACATTTACTTTCTGGGTGCATTCATTAGTGGTCCACATCTCTCAGAAACACTGAAATGGCCCATGTCAGTATCTCATGCTGCTATTTGCTGCTGACAAGGCCCCAGATCCCATGATGAAGTGTCTCCTCTAGCTGAACTGCTGTGAGGCTTTGCAGTATTCTCAGGACTGTGGTAGTCACCATCTTTCCAGCTAACCTTTAGGAATAAAAAATTTTATTCAGAAGCAAAGGAGTAAAAATGCAAATGAAATCTGGAGACAGCTTTTAAATGATAAGGCTGCTTTCCCAGGAATAAATTATGCCATAACTCAATAAGGAAAAACATGGGGAAAAAACCCCCAAACAATAGTACTGACACTAAAATTAAAATGAAAAAGAGGACACTAAAACACCAGAGAGAAATATGTAAATTTACTGATATCTGCTTTATGCCTTCTACTAGTGTAAATCAGTAGTATCTATGTCAGTATCACTAGAGCCTGTATGTGGACCTGGAGTGAGAGTAGAAATTTTATCTATAACATTTCAAACTGGTTATATTTAAACACTTCTTCAGATGTTAAATTTATTTCCTCACAGTTACCCGTGGGTAGGAATCCATGAGAGTCTCAAAGGATTGATTAGAAAGCCAGTAACTACATTAACTAAATTTATCCACATATATGTCTCAGGCAAAGCTGTAGTTTCAGTTTCCCATGACTTGCCTGAATAACAGGAGTGTAACAATTAAGCTCTACAGTTCTAGCTTTTATTTATTTATTTATGTACTTATTTGAAGAATTAATTGATCCGACCTTCAGTTGAATACAAGAGTTCTCTTACATGTTAGTGGGCAAACTGAGAGGATTTTGATCAAATTTTTCTCAAGACATAACTTCATTCTGTTTTAAAAACCTCCAGATATCTGCTCAGTTTTCTCTGAAGTTTCTATTTAGAAAAAATATTAAGTGAGAGAAACTGACACTTCCCAGGGATGCTGCCACCACCAGCAAGCAGCCATCTGGCTGTATTGAAATCATTGCAATTAGTGTTGGAGATGTCATTAATTCATTCCTCTTGTCCATCCTGACTCATGGATGGCCTTCAGTGATTATATCACTAGAAATGTTTGGATGGATAGATACAGTTTAAAATGCTTGGCACACTGCTTTGCCTAAAAATTGGAGCTCAGAACAAGGTGGGAGAATACTCTGTAAATAGTTCATTAGAGAATAAAGCAACTTTCAGTTGGCGGAGGACAATTTTTAAAATATTTTCCACAAACATTTTCTTGTGTAAGGTTTTGTTCACATATCTGCACAAAAGGAAACTCAGAGGCGTACAAAGAAATGCGATGGCATGACAAGGCTTAGCCACTCCAAAGAGGATGCTTCTGCTGTCTTGGGTTTTCAGTGGGAAGTGAGAAAGAGTTTTATCCCTTCTTCTTCACAAATAAGATGAAAGCGGGGTAGAAACTTTTACAGGGGGATTTTTTCTCTTCTCCAAGAATAAAGAATTCTGAAGAACTTCTGCTTCCAGTCAGCCTCTGTCACAAAACAGGCTGAGCCCTTCTGCTGTGAGACTGCTGAGGGGTGAAGAGCAGCAGGTACCAATCACTACCACAATAATATACTGTTGACAATACTGCTCCAACAGAGACTCTGGGACTCCCACCTGTGAGATGATTAAGAAATTGGAAAGCCAGGGCATGGTCAGCAAGACTCACAGTTTTCTGCTCCAAATGGATAAAGTTCCAAAATGGGAAAAGTTTTGTTCCATTCACAAAATCATCTGATAGCCCCCTTTCCATGTTTGATCTACTTCAGAATGAAGGTGGAAAGGCACTACCAACAGTTTCAGCTAGAAACATTCCAATTCTCTACCTGCGTGTTGAATATTTGTTGTGGCAGGTGCTCTCTTTTGATGTGCTGCTTTGGAGCTCACAAATGAACTTTGCCATGACTGAGGCCTTACCAGCAGAACAGTAGGAACAGAAATACTGCAAGGTAATTAATTGAAGTCAGATTCAGGTCAGTAGCTACCGATGGAGAGACTTTTATTAAGCAAATTCAGCATTTCTAAGTAAGAGAGATGAAGAAAGATGTGAAATTCACACCAGGAAAAAAAAAAAAAGAATTCTATGCATTGATTTAATATGCTTAAAATGTTCAAAAAATAGTCTAAAAATAAATGTGCACTTTTAGGCTACAGAGATGTGAGCTCTACCTGCAACTGCCTCCAGTGACAGACCAGCTACATGGCATCTCTCAGTTTTAGAGGCCTTATACTGGTGCTCTTTTTAGTGAAAGATCAACCCTGAGAAATAAAGCAATCTAATCTCAATTGCTGTGAGTTTTTCAGATTTAATACGTGCTCCTTTGCTTCAGCATTCCACGTGTCGCATGCAGCTGGACAGTGGATAGTTGCTCCAGGAGCTGAAGTTTTCATATTTAGATTTCATGTCCTGAAGAATCATGAGATTCTGCACAAAAATTCCACTTTCATAGGCTGATCCCACTGTAATGTTTACTCTGGCTATGCAGCCATAAGGAGAGAGGAGCACAGGCCCCCTCAGCCTGTAGCTTAAAACTTTATTGTGTGTGATCCCAAAGTGTGCAAGAGAAAGGGATCACAGCTTTGTGCTCTAAAAATATAAAGTGTGAAGCAAGACCTTATTTACAACTCTGGTAGACAGTGAATCCAGGTGGGATTGCCTTGGAGACTCTCCCTGCTTCATTCCACAGAACTGTTGAGGTGGGAGAACAGCAACCACTGGCACTTGTTCTGGTAGCTGTGACAGGCACAAAGAGTTGGATTTGAAGAGAGTATTGTCTGATGATGTGAGAGGAATACACAGTAAGAGTTGTGACTTCCTGTGAGGTTTCAAGTTTCCAGTTATACAGCGAGGAGTGAATGCTATTTATAAAATCAGGATACAATTTTTTCAGCTGAAACATATTATGCATTCTAGATTTACATTAGAAAGCAATGAAGACATTATAGGTGAGATTGTTTTAAAGCATAACCTTGGGCTGAAATTGAATGGAAGGATGAATGTAAAATAGCACTTAGCACTTGTAAAGTGAAAGTGAGGTTTGTCTTGTCTGTCATCACTTGCCTGTTGGAAAAGCTGGGTTCTGAGTTTCTAAAACTTTGAAACTGTTTTCAGAAAAAACTTCTGCCTTTTGGCAAAAAGAACTTCAATTTCTGTTTGCTATTAAGTTCACTTTGTAATCAAATTTTGTATATTTTGTACAACTCACACACTTTAATATATGCTTAATAATGCAAATTGCATCTTCAAATGCATACCTTTAAATTTCTAGTTACCATTTTTCTTCTGTTATTACAATCTCATAGATTAATTTACAAAAAAATTTAGTATTTTATTTGCAACTGTCTATCCATCACCAGATTATTTCCCCCCCTTTTTCTATTTACTGATTTTCATCTGTTTTGTCTGATTGTGCCTTTGGGATCTTCCAGGATGTGAAACAGTTCCCAGCTGTCACTCTCTATTTAATTTCTTTCTTTCATTGAATTTAGCTTGGTAAGTTGCAGGTTTTCACTGTATGAAACTGAACCTTCAAAAAGTCAATACATTCCTGTCTGGTATTTAAATCTGTGTGCACGTAATGAATAAAATGCAACATCTTCCTAAGTAAAGGTAACCTTTTTTTCCCTTATCTTTACCTACTGTTGTATCTTGCAGCTTGTTTAGGAATGAAAGAGAAAGATAGACAAAACCTATGCCATCAGGAATTGCAAACACATGGTATTAAGAAGCATAAGTGCATGGTATTTGAAGGTCAGAATTGATTTTTTTGCTGGGTTTTGCAGTTGTTTTCTGTTTCTTGTTTGTTTTTGTTTGTTTTTTTTTTTTTTCCCTGAGTATGTAAAAAAGATCCTTTATAATGAATTAAATAATCGACCATTTATTATAGGAAATGCTACCACTAAAAAATATATTGTTGCTTACCATGTCTATTTTATTTGTCCAGGTAAAAGACACAGCATTGCTTTCTTTGTGCAGTATTCCATTTTTCCAAACTATTGTACTTCAAGTTTCTTGAGCAACAGTTACAAAGAAAGTTATAAAGGATATTGACCAACTCAATGGAGCTGCAAAAAGTAAACTTCTAATGACATAAGAGTTTGAATCAGTGTCTTTTGGAGATAAAAGATTGTGATTTTTAGGATAATCCATCAATGTTGGTGTTATCAAAGCTGTCCTGAGAATTGTTTTAGTAGGATCTTTAAATTTAGGGGGGAAAAAAGTACCATTTATCAAAACCAGGATAATTATATCTGTTTTGATTGCATACATTTTCTTAATGACGTTTCCTCTGTAAATGAAACTCCACACATACATAAATAGATGCAGCAATAACCAAGGAAATTAATTTTGCCTAATAGTAATAACCAGTCTGACACAATTCCTGGTCCAACAGGGACTGTTTTACAAAGATCAGTTTCTATCCTGAATTTTAAAAACATCTCTTCTACTGTCAGTGGTCCATCAAAGGAAATGTGTCTCACAGACTGGGAGAATGAAAAATTCTTGGAGATAAATAGATGAATTTGATAACTTATTTGGAAAATATGGTCTATGCCAGTCCTGTAGGAACACATTAGCAGTTGATACAGTTCTTACTTTTCATACCCCTGACAAATTTTCAAATGGCAGTACTAGAACATGAGTTTGTGATGTATAAAACCTGCACATAAACATTAATCATAGAAACTCATTCTTCACTCAGAAAAATCCACACTGAGTAGTCCACTTCTGGAATATGTACCTTTTTTTCTTTCTTGTACTTGATCAAAATGTGCATATATGGACATAAATAGGTATGAAGGGTGGGACAGGCTCAGGAACACAGAGTTTAGAGTAAGTAGATAATGTTTGTATCAGTAGCATTACCATGGGTCTTCTCTCTGTGACAACTTCCATGAGAGACACTGACAAGGATTTTTTCTAAATTCCTTCTTGTTTCACTTATTGTTTAAATTTTTAATATACCAGCAGTGCCTAAAATTGAAGACATGTCAGCTGAAGATCACAAAACATTTGATGCAGATTGCATCCCTGAACAAAAGTCTCTTTAACTTCCAATTAATCCTTTCTATAAAACAGAATATAAATTTGCATCATATGCTAATTCTTCATACTAGCTTAGATAGGGGAGGATATAAAGTATTCAATTCAGATGTCATGTCTATTTGACCAAACCTGCAAAAGAAATTTTGGGAGTAAATTAGAGTTAGAAGATAAAATACATGGAGAGACCGTGATATTTTAGCAATCCAGTGTAGCACAAACCTTGGCTTCCTATCACATCTGGAAAAGAACACCTCCAACAACCTGCAACACCTACCAGCACTAAAAGCTCTGGGTATTTCCTGGCTTAGAGCCCTGACTGGTATAATAATCTATGGCACCTGAACACTCCTGATGGCAGCACTGTGATCAGGAAGCTAATTAGCAAGGAAAGGGAAATATTAACTCATCAATTACTGATTGCTATCCCATTATGTAAGGAAGCAATCATGCAGTGGAAATGTACAAGCCTGGAGGATTCAAAAGGCCCAAAGCAATTTTATGATCATAAATTGGTCTAAACACAGGACAAAAAGAACAAATAAGAGGTCAAGTCCTATCGCTGAGGGGCATACTGCACTCATGAATAACCAACGTTTGATGTCAGTGCCTGCTAGTGAGAGAGGAGCAACTATGTTAGTAAATCAGTGACCCCCCTGTAATGGGGAAAGCTGCAACAAAAGTGAGGGGTAAATTGGATATTCTAAGGTCAGCAGAAGCTTTCTGTCCCCAGTGTTCCATAACAGCAAACAGAAAAAGTGTTTCTGGGAAGTTCTCTGGCTTGTGTGAAATTGAAAATTAAATATTTCTTTTTGCATTAGTTGGTTTTTTTTTTGTTTGTTTGTTTTTTTTTTTTGGTTTTTTTTTTTTTTTTTTTTTTTTTTTTTTTTAATTTTTATTTTTTTACTTATCCAGTCCATAGATGGAGAAAAGCTTTGGAAATACATTCTTCCTTATGGCAGTACTCAGCTGCAAATTTATCTACAGATCTCAATGGAAATGTGACTTTTGTTCTGCTCTGTGGGACTGACCCTAGTATGGATTTATGCCTTGTGAGAAGTGTATCTAGAATTAGTTCTTTATTTCAGAGAGACATTATCTTTCAGTTGCATATTATTTATATATATTTTAGAAGTGATCAATAGTATTTTTTGTACTTTTAAACCTTAGAAGAATATGTCATGATATAATTTTCCATTGGCCAACAGCTGTAGATTTTTATCTCTCAATGATATTCAGCTCAACCTGCTGAAAACATTCTGCAAGGCTACCTAAAGCTTTAATCAATCAAAATCACATACTTAATTCAACAGATATGACAAACTAAACACATTAAGAATTGAAAAAGGTCTGTTTACCATGCTTAGTATTTGCAAAATAGTTTGTATTTACCTTCAGATTGAAACACTGCTCTGGATTTGTACACAGTGATCTATATTCTTACTTTCTATGATTTTGTAAATTGCCATTAATATTTACTCTGGTTTTGCTGATGATAGCACTTCCTTATTTGAAAAGACAACAATAAACTAATGCAGAAAACATCATTTAGTGAGGGTGAGATATACTGATGGATTATGGAAAATACTTACAATTTTACAGAAGCATGCAAGATATAACCTTTAAGTTTAAACAATATTACTTTATATGAAGTTGAATATAAAACTACTCTTCAGAAAACTGGGAGAAGATAATGTTCTTCCAAGTCTATGTAACTGATTTCAGAATAGAATTGTATGCTACCATAGAAACCAAGTACTTCAAATCCTTTATCAAACTGCTAAATAAAACTGGCTGGTTGATTTATAAACCCCAAAATACCACAGTTGGTCAAAGATCTGTTCCAAAACAAGTTGTTTCCTATAGGGAGAGGCCACTTAATCTGTCACAAACCTTAAATCAAGAACATAGCACATGAAGTCCCACCTATGCACTTCTGTAGGCTGAACTCCTGGTCTACACTGCATGAAAGGCCACAAAAAGGAATTCTGCCTTAGGGTGAGAGCTCTTGGCTGATAAATCCCCTCTGCTAAGCATAAAATCATAATGGACTGGATGAGATTTAAGGTGTTTAGACCTAAGAATAGCATTTGGTGCCACATAAATACCTTGAAAAACACTAGGACTCCTTTTGATATCTTTCCATTGTGAAAATTAATCATTTATAGCTACTTCTTCTTACCTATCTTTTATTCATTCTCATGAGAAGGACTTTTCTTATGCCCTGTGGTAATGTATCTGCCAACAAACAGTTGGATAAAGTGTTCTGGAAAGCAGACCAGCTGGAACTGAATGGTGCACTGAGAGACTGCCACATGCTTTTGGGTTTTTCAGAAAGATGAGAATCTGCACCAGTAACCTATAATAAATCAGAAGCAAAAAAGCCCCAGTGCTTCAGCAATAACATCACACACAGCAGAGGGAAAATAGAGATGTGGAAGTCCATCAACACTGCAGAGGGTTTCAGCATGAGATGGTAAAACCATACAAAGGAGTTTCAGGCAGGGGTTTCAAGGAAAAAAATGTTGTCATCATTATTAAAATGAGGAAAACAGCACTTGATTTTTATAATACCTTTGTTGCATTTTAGAGAAAGTAATTTCTGTATTGTAGCCTGTCTACAGTTAGCAGGACTTAGATAAATTTCTTGAAAATATGGTTTCAACGTGTTAGATGCCACGAGTAAAGTAACTAGAACAACCCATTCACAACTGCAACTTTTCTTGGATGTTTTTGGGACTAGGATACAGAATGAAATGCAAGAGCAGTCTATTTCTGGGAGGTCTTCTATCTCTTAGTCCACTTGATCCTTCTTGCAGTGTACAGCCATGCAGACATTAATGGCTGTAGAAAAGATGCTTGGAGGAAGCTGGCTTGTTGCCTTTGGAAAAATTCACCCTCCTTTGCAAGCTGCTGTTGGCTCAGGCAGACTCTGAAAGGGAATCCAGGAGCTGGCTGCAGCCTGAGCTAACTGTCACATAAGGCTACAGATGGCTTGTGGGATGAAACACAGAGTGCTGTTTCATTGTTAAGTGCTTAATTGATTTGCAGGGTAATTTTAGAATGATAGTTTGAACCAGTCATTTGAATTATTTTCATTTTTCCTTAAGCAAGGCAAATTTTGTCAACATTTAGATTTTTTTTTTTTTTTTATTTTAAAGGTCACTGATGAGTTGTTGACCTGTAAGTACAAAGAAAATGCATATCTTCAGGTCACTGATGAGGCTTTCAGATGAGGCCATCTGCTTCAAATTGTTGGGAAAAAAGGGGCAGAGTCTCTCACTGGAAATCAATAAATTGATTGAGACATGCTCAGGAAAGTTTATTTTGCTACAGGGAAAAAAAATTATTTATGAACTCATCTGGAGATCACCTTCTGCCTCAGGCCAGAAAGACTCCAGAAGTAGGCTGGACACAGATACTGGAGAATAGATTTCATGGGAAATCCTTCATTGGATGGACTGGATGATCTATATAGTCTTCTGTATCTCTAATTTTGAAGTATCTATGATTTTCTCATTAAAATCTCATTCTAGCTAGTGCCACTACAGATGCAAAAATTATTCTTATGTGTGTCTAATCTTCCTTTTAGAGCTGTGAAATCTCTCTGCTTGGATCTTGTAAAATAGATCAAATGAAACAATAGGTGAGTGTTTGTCTGTAATTTACTAATCTATTAGATGCTTTTGTGGTCCTTTTGCAACTGTACACGAGTATATCATATCATGTCTGTGAGACCAGAATGTTCTTACTTTCATTTCATCTGTGAGGATGAAAGGTCACACAGGACTTTCATGGCACTGCACAAATCTCAGCCTTGGGCTTTTGAACTTCTTGACCACTTACCCATCACACTGTTTGCAGGTCCAGAAAGAATTGTACACAAGTGCTGGACTAAGAAGGGAAATTTACTTTGTTTATAATTACAAGTCTTCTGCAGAAAACTAAGTACAAACATCTTTCAATGTGTTTCTGCTCATGACTTTATTATATGATCATATTGGGGTGCAGGGAAGAAAACATAACATACCTAATTAAGCTATCCATTGTGTTTGCAGAGATGAACATATGAGTAATGAAAATTAATGTTATTTTTCAGTGGTAAATCTTCTCCTGGTGCATGTTGTTCTTAGTAGCAATGGTAAGCAAACATGCTGTTTTGAATCAGAGTTCTGACACAGCATAAAACCACTTTTAGGACAAGAAAAATGATGCCAGAAAATTCTTAAATAGAAAATCCATTTTCTGGGCTAAAAGGTTGTGAATGAAAGTGAGCAGAGATTGCATGATAAGGATGTCAACACTCTAGGAAAATAAGCTGAGGAAAGGGCAGAGAATTTGGTGTGTAAGAGAAGTAGCAGATGTGTAAGAGAGCTCTGCAAAGCCTGAAAATGGACTTGAAAGTGGACTTGATGGAAAAAGTGGTCTGGGGCTAGAAGGGTCAGACAGCAATATCTAAAGTATCAGTGTGTAGATATAATTACCAAATGGTTGGATACTGGTCCATGGAAGGATATTCCCTGACATAATACCTGAGTATTCACACTGAAAGAGACATCAGCAAGAGCTCTTGGCTCCTGAGCAGGCAATTTTTGAATGTTCTTCCTGTCTCTCCTACAGAAAACTGACCCTAATGTGAACCTTAGCCCTGAGATGAAACAGGACTGGGAATTCCTCCTAGGTTTTGCCAGTCTTTTCAAACATATTCTTAATGTTGCCCAGTGATTTTCATTTTTGAAACCCCTCATTATTACCCGAGCCTGGAATAGAATCAGGGATTTAGGTCTGACTGTCTTCAAGTGCCTGGACAATGTATAGTTGAGAGAAATGTCTGAGTCCAAGACCCAAAAATCACCTTCACCAGCCTCTTGACCTCTACTTTGTCTCTTTAGAGACATCCCAATTCCTTGTCTGAGAGCAAGGTGTACAAATGTTTAATACATTACCTGGAGATAATGATGTTAGGAGGAGAACTGAAAACCACAGTCAAGTTTTCTTCAACCACAGGTTCTGCTTGTCTTCTCAGATGCATAATCTTAAATTAGACTAATATTTAAGAAAGGAAAATCTCCCCTAAATCCTTCAAAGTGTTGTACTGCAGAGAAGCGTGGCATCAGAACTCTACTAATGAAGAAGCTGCCTCTTCCAGCTTTCCCTTCTGCTGAATGTTAACCCTAGTCTAGACCTCACCTTACACCTGGGAAGCCATTAAATGGTGGAGGTGTTTACCAGAGTCCTGAGCTATGTCTCAGTTCATAGGGAGGTTTAAAGTAAAAGTGGAGGTTCTGAAAAGGAAAAAGCCTGGAGCTATAGTGAGTGTTCAGCTTGTCAGAGCAGGCTAAGCCTACTGCTAGCTTGTTTAGCCAGGGTAGAAAAAGTAGCCCTTGGAGGCTTGGAAAGGTTCCATCCTTTTTAGCTATTCAAACTCTGTTGCTGGCTTTCCCATTCTCCAAATTTAACCCTTATTGGAGGCATAATGTCCAGCTGCTGCTGAGCCTATGTGCATTCCCAGATTACCTCTAGTGGGATAATTCTAGTGACTTGCCCTCATTTGGCTTTGAAAAACCCTTTCAGCACTCTGTTCCTCTGTCTTGTCTTTCCTTCAACCAACCCCTTCCCTAAAACAAACCCTAACCCTAGGTTCTGCTTGTATATCCATACTCTACATTTTTGGAAGGGGAATTCTAGCTACTCCTCCAGTTTATTCTAGAAGAGCTTTTGTTCACAGCATGAAAGTCTTTCCCAGCTTTCTCAATGCTCTAAATTCTAACCTCTCTTGGAGTCAGCAATATTTGACCCTGCAAAATTCAGAAATTCAGTGAAATTCAGTGCCTGCAGTAGCTTTCAAAACACTCTGGAAGATATTTAATGAATTAAAATGTTAGGGAATATTTATATTTTAACAGCATCAAAATGCTTGCCCTGCTACATCTAGCACAGTATCTAGAGGTAAAAGCAGTCTCTAGCCCAAACAGCTTAATTTAAGTAGACAAGAAGAGCACAGATGATGTGATTGATCTTATCTGTCAACACTCTGACAAGAGAACAGCCTGGAGAAGAAATGACTGCAGATGTCTCCTGTTCACCACCTATCACAGGATGAAGAGCAAAGGCACCTATAAGGGCCAGCTGCACCATTCCTTCCTCACACTCATCCTTCTCCACACAGACATTTCTTCCAATTGTGTGTTTGTATTGGGGATCAGTCTCTCCAGCATCAAGCAGATTTTGGCAGTAATGGAAATAAACCCCAGAAATTAAAATGCACCCAGAAAAAGCAGAAATAAGGAACAGCAGAATCATCCAGGCAGGGATTACAACCTCTCCTGGCAGCCACACTAGAGGAGTGGAGCATCAATCACAGCGAGATGAGCCGTGCCGATTGGATCTGGGATTCCTGACATGACCGGCTGGTGCCAGACACAGCCAGGCAGACAGCCATGCTCTAGTAATGCAGCCCTACTGAATAAAGCCCTTACTGTAGGCTAATGGCTTGAAATTGCTCAGAGATTCAGTAAAAGCTCTGAGGAGAAAGGGAAAATAATAGTAATTTAGATAAATGATAGGAGTCTCCCCAGAACAAAGGCACTTTAATACAAATGTGTTGCCATCAATAGCGGTGTGTGTACTCTGCTGTAATTAGACATTTTCTACTGAGGCAACACAATGCCAGCTGTTTGGCCCATTGTGTAAGCTTCCATTTGCTAAGTCTCAGTTGCACATGCGAGGCATCAGGCCCAAAAGACTGGTTTCATATTGAAAAAATGAAAACATTAAAAAAAAACACACAAGAAAATGGCAGGGGGACAGAGTGGCAATCACACAATGAACTGATTATAGAGTGCTAATAATAAAAGTATCTTAAATTACTGCCAGATGGACCAGGTACAGCTACTCATGAGACACCTGCTTTACTGGGATGTGAAGCAATTCCAATCAGACAGAATACAGCTGTAGGATGGATGGATCCAGGCAGTCACTGTGGGAGAACACACATACTATGTGCGTTAATTACCAGACTAGTGTGGCATGAACCATATTCTGCTTTACCAAGGTCAAAAAAATGTTCTAACTAGCATATTTTCTACTGTGCTGGGTTACTTCCACTGGCTCATGCTGAGTTCCTGTAAAAAGCAAAATCTGCAGAGCTTTGGATGATTGCTGCATAGATTATATAATACACTTTGGCCTGGGTTATAGTCTGGTGAAACTGTCAAAGCTAATCTTATTTTTACCATGAGAGGCTATACCTCTGCATAATTCTGGGTGTTAGAGAACAGCACCAATATGAGCAAGGTCTATCTAAATGCAAAAGCCTTAAATACACTCCAGAATACTTAGTTATACAGGTAGATTGTATCTGCTACTGGCTGTGTACAGACATTCTGTAAACAGCATTGCTGAGCTCTTGTATACAGCAGAGCAACTCCAGGGGAAAACACCTACTGAGTTCTTGAGTTTCTCGTGTTCATCCCCTGAATCCACTGATCTAATATCAATCTTTGTATAAAGGAAAATACAGAAGATGCAGTGAAGGAAAGTCATGCCAAGGTGAAAGTACTTTCAGCAAATTCTCTTCTCAAAATATATGCAAAGCTTTAAAGTTATTTCCTCTCAGATGCACTGAAAGATGTCCATACTTATTTCATTGATTTATACTGTTTCAACCTTCCTATCCTCAGAAGAGCAAAACCTGATTATCTCTTGTATGAGAAATAAGAACCAGGTTTCCCTGTATCTCTTTCTTTTGTTTGTTTTGTTTTCTTTGGGCTTGAATAATAAAGACTATATGCAATTATTATTATCATGTATAATGAAATACTATGAATGTCATTCCCTCAAACATCTTTTGGGAGGAAGAGGGAACCAAAGCAGAATAGTAAATTGTGTTCTTTGCCATATGGTTAACACACAGGTTCTTTGAAAGGGTCATATAGTAGTGCTAATGGACTTCATTGTCAGTTTGCACATTATGGGTGAATGTCATGCATTCAAACCAGGAAAATCATGGGACACTTTTCTGAATTTCATTATTTTGCATTCTATCCATGTTGCATCTAATCACTATTAATTTTCCTTAAAAAAATCATGAGGAATAAAGGTTACTATTTAAAAAAAAAGGTCTACTTTACAGATAAACCTTCCTTCTTTTTTTTTCCTCATGAACACCACTTCATCTCAGCTCAGCATGACTGAGTACCAAACAAATAATGCAGAACTAGCCCATGAGGACCTTGGAGCCTATGTGTTTAGACCACGTGTTCTACATTTCCAAACTTTCTGAGACCTACACTAGGATTGACTTTAACTTGTTTCCTTTAAAGTGAAAATTTTCACGTAAAAAATCTCTTGGTAAAACTCACAAATGTAAGGTAGAAGCTGTGCTTGTTAAGAAATGGGAAATTGTCAACTGTGAGATTACAGAGCAGAAATTAAAGAAGGACCTGAGAATTGTACTGACATACAAACAACAAGTTGGACTGGATTTTGGATTTCAGCTATTTGGCTTCTGTGAAAATCATATGGCTGATTTGGAATAGAATCTGAAATGGAAGTAGAACAGAACAAGCTGAGCTGGGCAGTTATTTAAAAAAAATATTTTGAAAGTGTACAAGGTTAAAATGACCCAGGAACTAGCAGTTAAACAGCATTCAGGTGAATTGTGGTTACTTAGAATCAGGACTTATATTGATGTTTTCAGGCACATTTACTCTTCTCATCTGGCTATCTGTAGAGAGGCCATTGATCTCTGCAGGAGATCAAACAAGATCACCCATTTCTGACTTATGTAAGCAGAAGATCAACTGCCATGCTTTTTCAAAGTGAGGATGAAAAAAATATCAAACTGCCAACTCTCTGTATTTCATGTTCTGAAATGTTTCTACTATAAGAAAGAAAAGAAAAAGCAAAGAAACTGGAATGAGAGAATTTTTAACAAAGCAGAACAATATCTAGACAATCGTAGACAATGGTTTTGTTGGCATATAAACTTATCTTACTATTAGCTGCAATTTATTTTTTCCTCCTGTTGTAGCCAGCCATCTCATAAGACTTCAGGTAAATTCTTATGATGGATCTCTGATTCTACCATGTTATTATATTGCTTTTTGAGTGTGAAAAAAACCCCAAAGAATCCCTGTGTTCTGCAAAACCAAGAAATAAAACAGCAATAGATCACATATGCATCTCACAGCCAGTAGTTTTACTGTCTATGTATGCTGCATCCAGGGCTCAGTGCAAGAAAGGCTGAGCCTGCTGGAGTGGATCCAGAGGTGTGCCATGAAGACCAGAAGAGGACTGGAGCACCTCTGCTATGAGGACAAACAGGATTGTTGCTGTTCAGCTTGGAGAAGAGAAGGGTTCAGGGATATCCCATTGAGGCCTTCCAGGCCCTAAAGGGAACTTATAAAGAAGAGACACAAGGAGTTTTCACAAGGGCAGATAATAATAGGACAAGAGGGAAATACTTTAAACCAAAAGAGGAGAGATTTAGATTAAATGCTAGGAAGAAATTCTTTGCTGTGAGGGTGGTAAGACACTGGAACAGGTTGGCCAGAGGAGTTGTGGATGCCCCATCCCTGGAAGTGTTCAAGGCCAGGTTGGATGGGGCCCTGAGCAGTCTGATCTAGTGCGTGACATCTGAGCCCATGGCATAACACTTGGAACTAGATGATGATTTCAAGTCCCTTCCAACCCAATCCATTCTATAATTCTGTGATTTTATGATATCATGCTGAATACTAACATCCTGAATACTTCCCTCTTTGTGACACTAGCTCCAAGTGCCCATCTGGTGCATTGATATGGATGTGGAGATTTTTTTTTACAGTGGACAAGATGTACCTCAATGATGAAGTTGCAAAGTACTTCAAAGTAAGCTGTCCTCCCTAAACATGGCCTAACAATCTCTGTGATCAGCAAGGAGAGTGGGAAAGAAGAATGATACCATTCCTTTGCAGGAATCTTGACACAGTATAAACCAACAACCAAAGAAGTCAAGTTCAAATTTTTTTTTTCCGACACTGGACTTTAGGATATTCTTTCAGAAAAGATGCATTCCTTACTATTATGTGTTTAAAAAGACACATGGCTGAGGGCTAAATTCTATTTTTTTGGCAAAATCACTGATTTGGCACAGCATATTTTTACCAGCAGTATCAGTTGTGAAGTCCACGTTTGTATTTACTCTAAATACATGCACTGTTCTAAAATTGAGGACATTTTTGAGTTAAAATCAATGTGGTTGCATACACAACTAGATTCTGCAATTAAGCTCTTTCAGGGTTTAGTGTAAGGGTCATGTAGATGGGAGAAAACAAGGGACCTCTGTGACCAAAATAAACTGCCCCCAGTCATCCTTTGTCTTTTGTGTAGCAGATTACATGGGTGAGGAGGGACAAGAATTTGGGATTCTGGTCAGTCTCAACACAGACCTGAGAGAAGCACCTTGCTGACCTCCTTGCATTACACCTGGAGCCTGGATTAGGATCTAACCTTGCTTTATAAATCTGTTCTAGCATGCAAAAATTTGTGAAGCTGAAAAAAAAAGCTGATATCTCTGCATGTTATTTACTGCATATTAGTAGTATAGGGAAAAAGCATCAGTGAGCTCTGTTTTTCTGCTTATTAGCTTCTCCACTGTCAGCTTGTGTCAAGAATCTCAAGTGACTGAATCTTTCAGCAGAGAGCTTTGGGCTTCATTTGCCACTGACTACTGGTCTAATTGCCTTCCAGCCCTGGACACAGAGAAAGGGGCTTAGCACAAGGACCCAAGGGCTTAAAAAGCTGAAGATAATGATTGCAGCCGTGCTGGTCCAGGAACTCCTTGATGTGGTTAAGAGCACCAGATTTCAGTTTGACTCTGATTCCCAGACACAGCCTTCCTCAAAGATGATGTAGTTGTCTTTATCTGGACAAAGAATCTTTTCACCTCATGACAGAAATGACATCCACCTCAACCTGTCTTATTAAGGACACAGCTTCCAGCCTGAGAAGACATGTCTTTGTGGAGGGAAGTTGTCATGCCACTGTATGCAGTGCCTAGAAATCAGAATTACCAAGGATTTATTGTAGCTGAAAGGGACAAAAACTTGCATGCTCCCTCATTACTTCTTGTCACCAAGTGAGCCTGGGGTTGAAGACTGAACGAGCAGGAACTTCACTTAGAAACCTAGAGCTGTTAATGAAATTTGCCATATGATTATTTTCCAAGACAGGCACTTGAGGCATGAAAGATCAGAGAAAAGTTAGAAACATTCTGAGTGCTTGGGCAATGGTTTGGTCTTGAGAGGAGTGATGATAACAGCACTACTGGCACCAAACACACCCTGACAGTGTCTCCTCCAGCACTGGGATTTGAGGCAGGCACAGCCAGCAGCTGCAGAAAGAGGAGCTGTCAGCCAGTCTGTCTCTCTCCCAATCTGGGCTGGACCTAGTGTCTGGAAAAAGGTTTAGCCTCCCTCAGTGGCAAAGAACACACTTGCAGATGTTCAGCTGGGCTCCAGGATGCTCAGCTGCTATGGGATCACTATGGGATCATATAAGCAATAAACCAGAGGTGTCACAAATGAGCCTGTTCCAGTGCTGCTACCTGAAGCAGCTGGAGCACTGAACAGGGTTTAAGCTGAAAGAGAAGCTCTCTAAGCCGAAAAATAAGTGGGATCAACTGGACATCTTCAGGGAATGGAAAATGTCCTGCATGTTTTTAAAATTTGATGCCAGAAATCTAAAAAAAAAAAAAAAATTTTGAGCATCAGGAAATTTGGGGTTCATATCAAAGCAATAACATTTTATTATCATAGACCAATGTGGTTAGTTTTAGTTATTGTCTATGTTTTTAATCTTATACTTCATGTTTTCGTGGTTTGGGGAAGGGTGTACACAACAGTGTTGGTCAACAGTGATGACTATTATTTTCCCCATAGGCTTAAATGCAGTGGTTATCAGAAATATTCTCATTCTGGTCTGTGGGGAAAAGTATGAATTTTTAGTGTTTTAAGGAAAATGCTGATTTCCAAAAGAAATTGTAGTGAAAATTTTTGATCTGGAGAAATTTACTGGGGAAGAAGAAAAAGTTTGGATATTGAATAGATATCCAGAGCTGATAAAAGCAAGAAGAAAGGAGGATGATCTTTGAACAGATGAAGAAAAACACTGTGGAGAAAAAACAGAGATGTAGTCCTATAGCTGCCAGAATTTAAGGGAGAAATGGTTGGGCAGAGAAACATTATAAAGACATAAGAAAAATTATTGTGATGGGACAATAATGGAGAATTGCTGTCCTGGACAGCCAGGCTTTTAAAGCTTTTTTGATGAGTATAGGAATAACCAACTAGAATTTGGAGAGATCCTGGAGCTTGTTTTGTCACTAAAATGAGCAATAGGACTATTGCATTACTGTACACAAGATTTTTCTCAGTGTTGCAGCTGATCCTGCCAACATTGCACTTATGTGTCTCCAGCAACTCTAAAACCCCTAAAGGATGCTAGAAAGACCTATGGTGAAGACTTTTAGGCACTGGGGGGTTGGCTGCACCTGACCCTTTTTTTTGGAATAATATTTGAATTGCATGTTGGCTGATCTATATCCCAGATGGATCTCATCCTAGGGTACATAGGAGTTTGAAAGAAAAAAGAGATAAAGGTCGTTCTACTCTTGCATTTTTTCCCTTGGGTAGCAGATCATTGAAATCATTCACCTGCAACGATTGCAGATACACAAACGGTAGAGAAATAATTGTAACAAGTAAATACCTGATTTGTATTGCAAAGAAATGCAAATTTTTGCTGCAAAATTTACTGCAAATCAGTAGCTGCGAAAAGTGTCTGATTGTTTTCTCCCTCAACTACTAATAAAGGGATTGGAAGAAGATACAGGGCTAAGAGATTGGATGAAAATTTAAAATTACTGATTTTTGAAGAAATGTGACAGATTTTTTGGTGGAATTTAGTAAGGCACAAGTTTTACTGAGAGGAAGACTGACAGACTGTTTTTCGTATGTCTGCACATATAACAGTTTTACTCTTCCTTGCCTTTTTACTTGAAATTTGCATAAAGTTCCATGTGGGATTCAGATAAAACTTTTGAGACATCTTTTTTTTAGCAAACTACACATTATTCACATAAAAGTCCACTTCTCTTCACTTTTGAACTCTCCCCTGCATTTACCAGCTATGATCATGTGGTATCTAAGCATCATCAGTTTGTTGTTTTTTAAAAAGAATAAACTGAATTGAAATTGATCAAAATTAGCAACAACTGAGAATAGCAGAGCATTACAAACTGAATTGTTAATATTTCCTATAAGTGTCCTGGGGCTCCTTTTTTAATAAAAAGTAAAAATTAACTAGTTTTCAAGTAGTCTGTGATGCTAACTTTATTTTGAAGGTAAAAACAATTCAACATAGGGCAGTAAAGCAAGAGTTTTAAATAGAACCAACTGTGAAACTTCCAGTTTGTTGCCATAAATGTTGGATGAGAATTGTTTGCAATGTTGTTCAATATTCCACAGGAGAGCTTCAGTTTGCACACAATATTTCTTTCTTGATAGGGAAAGCAGTGAAACTCTTCCCTGCCTGCATTTCTGCCAGGTGTGAAGTTTCTTGATTTTCTTTAATTCTTTAGGACTGGGTTAGGTCAATCTCCTTTTCCTACAAGTGGGCTGTGAGGAAAGAGACAGAGACAGAAAAAGAACTGGAGAGTGAAAGAAATGGGGAATTAAGGCACTGGAAGGGAAGACTAAAAAGACATTCTACTTTTACTCCCTGAGTGAGGGGAAAAAAATGTTTTCTGTCTTATTTTGTGAAATATCATTCTGTGAAAAATGTGTACTTGTTTGTTTTGGGTTTTTTAGTTTTTTGGTTTTTTTTAGTTGGCTTTTTTGTTTGTCTTTGGGTTTGTTTTTGATTTTTTTTTTTTTTTTTTACCATACCAGTTCCTGAGGCTTCAGCTTGAATTATTGATTACCTAGGTCTAATGATTGATAATAAGATTACCTTGGTCTAATGATTGATAGTGATGGGATGTGAGAGAGGTGAATGCTGTTGCTTTAGATGGTTTCTGTTTAAAAGGTATGATTCCATTAAATGTGTCAATAAGGTGCCAGCAGTCTCCAAAGCTTTCTGTAGGTGCTCTTCATATCAGACTGAGGTCTGAGAAAGCATAATAAGAATGCTAGAAATTATAATTGATAGGCAAACCTAAAAAAAAAAAGCGGTTATTTAATTTGCTTTTATAAAAAAAACTTTTAAAACCTGGGGAAAATATAGACACATTTTCTATGCCATTAGCCAGAAGAGAGATGAAAGTGAGAGTGGAAACTGGGAGCTCTAAGACAATATGCAAAACTTTCTCATAGCAGAAAACATTAAGAGACCTGTGGATGTGTATCCTTTTCATCCCTTGGATTGATTCAACTGACAGGTTGTCATATGCCAGCATACTACAGGCTAAGCTGAATGGAAATAGGAGTGTGTTTTCCCTTGTAAATTTTCCTGAGGATAAATAATTCTTATGTTCAAAGAGCTGAGGTTTGTGAGGATCCAAGAGGAATAGGCTTTGAAGTGCAGGGACCCTCACAGTGTTTGTGTTGGAAGGGACCTTTACAGATCATCTAGTCCAACCTCTTTGTCATGAGCAGGTACATTTTTCTCTAGGACATCTTGCTCAAGGTCTCATTCAATTTGATCCTGAACACTTCCTCTGATGTATAGATGGCTTTCATTGTTATGACAGTAACTGTGATTCCTATGTGTAGTAGCTCTCAAACCTGATACTGGAAAACCAGCAAGGTTAGAGGTTGTGTATTCAATTTAGAATTGATAATAATTCTGTGTAAATTGTAATGCCTTCTGAATGGTGAGTTTTCCCCATAGGAAAAATGATTTTAAAGTTGATACATTGACTTTCTGGAAAGTAATTATGGAGGCAAATTATACAGATGCAAAACACACCTGGCCAGGAGAAAGAGAAATTGTGAAGAGAAACAAGAGTTTCAGTAAGAGGAACATTTGAGTCCAGACCTGATGCCTTGGGTCTCTGTAAGTTCTTCAAAGCAAGTTCAAAATTTGTGTTGGTAGTAAGGAGGAAAATAAAGTAAAGGAATAACCTGTGATTGTATCACACAATTAGTATTCAGGAGATTTGGCTTCTTTTTTGCATGTTAGTAAAAATATGCAATTTAAGTATGGGCAAATAATTTCCCCTGGTAGCAATGTCAAGGATAAGACTTTAGAGAGGTGCTGAGAGTCTTAAGAAATTGCTTTTTATAAAGAATAGCAATGCCACAAATGGGAGTCCCACTTTATGATATAAAGATATGATAATTGGAATTAAAGCAGAGAGCTGGAACGTTTGGTTTTTTTTGCACTGATAATCTGATTTAGCCAAGGAACAGATAGAAGGAATATTAAGCATTAAAAAAAGTGCTGAGCATTAGTTACAGTATGTTCTTATGAATTCTCCCTAGATTGCAGTATTGAGATTAACAATTACTGAGAAGGAACTGAAAGCTTGCTTTAGAATATAATTATTTATTAGTTTATTGGTAACAGGTCGACTAGACCAAGGTTCCCATGATCCCTCTTCCTTATAAAGTATTTTGGGGTTTCTGCTGACCCAAAAGAGCTCTTAAACACCCATCAGTGCAGTGAAATCATATCAATGAGGTAATGAGTAAATCAGCAGTGCCTCTGTTTCTAATGCAGAAGACAAAACAATCATGCAGATTTCTTCCCAGATAGATTATCCATTCTAACAAAACAATTCCTCCCTGGGCCTTTGCTGTTTCTAGAAATTGAGAAGGGCAATTATTCTTGTAGGTACTATTGCTGAAATCCAAAAGTTGTATATTATGTCCCCTGAATTTCAAATATATTCTACAACTAAGGTTTGTCTGTCTAGAATCCCAAATTTTTAAAGTTTTAACAGACAATGCATTCTTTGCTCTGCTTGTTGTGCCTTTCCTTGGACCAACACTTGTTGGTTAAAATTATGTCTTTCCTTCTGTTTTCCACCCCTTGAATTCAGGCTTGTGGTTTAATCTAAGCTTCTAGTGATATCTTAGGCAATTTTGTAAAATCTCTTGGCTTTAATTTCTTTGCTGAGAGTGAAGCTAAGCAAACATTTTCTCGTGTGCTTGCTTTTTCACTCTTCCCTCAGGGGAAAAAGCAATAAGAGTGGGAGGAAAAAACTTTAATCAAATATGTTTCTGTTGAAAATCTTGACCCTTTGGTATATAGTCAGAAATATCAATTTCAGGAAAAACCCAAAGGGCTTTGGCTAAACCCTGCAATTTTTAATTATAAACTTTGGGATTAAAATGGAAGACTGTTTATATCCATAATATTTATCAAATGCTGTACATTTTCCATTATTTTTAAAGTAATCAAGTATTTGAAATGCAGATATCATGGTGTTGCAGTTTTCTGTCTTAACAAGACAGACATTTTTGGATGTAGAATTCACTAGATGTGTTGCATGGGTGGGGAGTCTGACATATAAAAGGGTATTGAGCCTGAAGAGAAAAAAAACAAGACTTTTCTCCATTTCAGCTCTAGTTTTCCCATCCTTTCAAAATATTGCTTTCAACATTTATCATTACCCAGCAATGACTGAAAATATTTCCTTTTTCCTGCACATTTTATGGCTTTTCCACTTCCTCTGCAGAAGATCTTGATCTCTGGCCTCTGTTTCTGGTGGCTAAGTAAAGAAAAACTACAAACACACTGTAGCTGATTGCCAGAATGGAGAGTCAGGAATGATGGATTTTGTTGGGATGCCCAGCCTGCTCCTGAAAACAGATGCCTTGACTTGTGCATTTGTTCATTCCCTGGTGCATCCCATGCTGGGGAGCAGGTATTCCCTGACAGCCTCCATGCATGAAGGGTTGATTCATAAATGAGAGAGAATTAGAAGATAAAAAGTAGTCCCTTTAAGAAACCTCATTCTGCATTTCAGAGCTGACTTGGGAAATAGGCCCATTGATCTGATCCTGTGCTTTTCTAAGCTTAGAAGTATCAAAATGATAAAGGAAACTCCATTATTTTCAGACTCTGTCAGTTTCCAATCTATTATATCTTCTTTGCCTTTAGTTTAAGATAGATGTCTAGCACAGAAAATCTTCGTGGGCCAATTTTGCACATCATCTATTTTAAATTATGGAAATTGTTAATTTCTTCCCTATATGCCTATACAGTGGACATGAATAATTTTTCTGGATATATGTATATATATACTTAAACTAAGAGTAATAAAAAGGCAAAGCATTTGTTAAATGATTTTTACATAGCATACTTTTATTTCTAAGCCACCTGTGATTTTGTTGCTTTTCCTTGAAATTTGCCAATTTCTTTCCTTTAACATGAGTGTGATAGCACTAAATTAACATCTTTTTAATTCCAGGTCTTCCCAAAAGGAGCAAGGTAGGCCCAGGATACTCTCTCTTGTGCTTGTTATTTGTCTGTCCTCATGTTCAAACACATCCACAGTACTGTCTAAATGGAGTGAGTGCATATTGCATCTCTGTGTTCCACTCACCATGTTGCACATGTTTATTTTAACCTCTGTCTTAAACTCATTTCTGTGTTAACAAAATCCAATTTTATGCTGAAATGAATTCTTGCACTTTTTTCCCCCTCAGATAATGGCCATTATAGTAACCTCTAGTGGGTTTCAAAATTTTGAAACCTACATCTCTAAAAACTGTATTTCTGATATATTCTGTCATTTTATCACAAGCTAGAGTCATTCAGAGTATCTGAGGATAGTAAAGTAATTATCCCTTCCCTTTTCTTGCTAACATAAAAAGATTAAATTAATCACATTCAGTACAGCTGTCATTAAGCTTCCAGACATGTTCTTTTTTTAAGGGGAGAGAGAGGGAGAGAGAGAGGTGAGTGACTTGTATTAAATGTTTTTTTTTCTGTATGTCACAATCTTCTTTTGAAAATTAAAAGTGCTAAATTAGCAATTTTGCATGTTTTCTCTTCATTTTCTTATTTCCATATTCTTTGTTAGAAGACTGAATTATCTTACACTCTGTTTTTATAACCTACTTTAAAATTAATAATTCTGTGTCTTGTGAAAATACTTCTTTTTTTCCTTTTTGTAGTATGACATTCTTTGAGCTGTGCAGTGAAAGGATTTTGGCTTGAGAGTGATCTATCTTATAAAGTAAAAGCAAATCAAAGGTATATATGAAAGTACCTGTGGATGTGATCAGAAGATAATATCTCTGTAAACCTTTATGCTAACTAACATTAGCTTAGAGGAAGTTGTCAGACCATTAAGTGGCCACAGATGAGAGAGCTCAGACACAGGAGGAAATGAGACAACTTTCTGTCAGAAAGATGAACAGTTTGAGAGAGATTTTTTTTGTTTGTTTGCTTGCACTGGTTTTAGTCAGAATTATATTATATAGCTTTGTGGTTGCCAGTGAAGATATATTGCCTTGTCCTGAGAATTTGACTCTTCAGATCAGATATGCACTCATAGTAATTTTTTCTTCTGTTGAGGATCCTTGTCCTACTCCACTCTTCCATACACTAAGTTTTGATAGTGTTTAGTAAACATCACAAGTGCTTGTTCAGGGTGTGTGTACCTTATTCACAGTGGGACGGTGCTGAACAGAATTTTTCAGTGGCAAATAACATAGGAATGATCAAGGAACAGCTCTTCCATCTGGATCCAAATGTTATTATGTACAACAACTCATGAGGGTAAAGACCTTAAACTTCAGATTCCTGTAAAAATCAACTCAGAGCCCTTTTCTAATGACACGAGACATGATTGAAATTCAACAACAGTACTTACTCGTAAATCTCACTCCAAAATGTCATGCAAACAGCTTTGTGTCCTCATGTTGCAGTTTTAATTTAGTATCTGTTCTCATGGCAAAATCTTAATTCAGATTACTCTTCCCCATTTCTTATAGCACCTTCTATTCCTTCACTGGTCTTCTAACCTTTCAAAACGAGATCCTTGCAAATTGGAAAGTTCTTGATATCCATCCAGGAAATCATTCCCACCGCCAGTAAATATTTGCACCTGGAGAACATTTGGTGTTTTGCTGGCATTGATATGCTGTGTGCACTTTGCAGCAAACAACATCTGATTCTCAAGGAGCTTGAGGGGCGAGCAGGTGATGCAGCCTCAGGGAGCACTCCTGTGGAATGGAGCCAGCGTGCATGGCAGGGTGGCTGAGAGACCTTTCTTCCAGAGCCCCTGGTGCCACTGACAGGTGAGTGATGCCTTCTCCACCCATCCCTTATGACTCACAGAAAGAAATGCTGGCAGAGGCATTGCTAAGCCATCCATCACAGCTCCGAAAACATGACCTTGGCTGCTGAGTAAAAGATGTGTCTAGATGTAGGTTTGCAACTGCTAATGCTCCCTTGGAGACTGCTGATTATAGCTCTGCAACTAACTAATTTGCACTATAATTTTTGATTATCTGTTCAAACCCACAGTGCTTCCAGTTCTTGAAACTTTATGATGACACCTTAAAACTATAGGCATAAAAAGATTGGAGAAAAATGCCAGTTAAAATGGAGGCAGAGGGAGAACTCCTAGCTGTCGTGAAAATTGAATATATCCCAGGAGTGTCAGGAAGGATTAGAACTCAGAAGCAAACAAACTTTATTAAAAGTCATTATCACAACCAGATTTGCGGTTGGGATTTCTAAATGTTGTATGGATTGATTCTGGTGGAGTGCTCCATACTGTGGAAAACAGAGAAACTAGGAGAGTCCAACTACAAAGATTTTACAGTCTGGTAAATGCTCAAGAGCAAATTAAAAATAAAAATAGGGATTAAAAGTCTGTTATCTGTCTCTGTGGCAAAGCAGTTTGTTGTTATGTGTGTTGTACTGTATAACTTTCATTCAATGGGAAGTAAAAAACACTAGAGGCTTTTTGGGTGACAGCATGAGCACCATGATTAACTTTGAAGGACTGTCTCAGTTGGCTCAGAATGGTAGCTCCCACCCAACCAAAGAACTGTTTAAAGGCAGTGCAAAGATAAGAGAAAAGTAATGTTTCCTTTTGGTCTCCTTTCCATTTCTCAGTTACATCCTGTGAAAGGCTCAGGATATGATGAGAATAAGCAACTAAAGTTCAGAAATTTCTCAAATTCCTTTGATGTGGATATTCAGTTGCAGTTATCTCCTGAGATATCTTTTTTCTTCAGGTGTTAGCACAGCTGGAAGTACTTTAAGACTCTCTTTCTTTGCAGGAATTTTACAGCTAAAGCCACAGAATTTAGAGACAAAAGGAAAATTAAAGAGAAGAGCTTGGGGAACATTAACAAGGTTCACTCCACAAAGTTTCATAGGTAAAGCTTACTTTGTTGATATTGCCTCAGATACCTGCACACTCCCTTTAAATTCTATAAATATTACCTCAGTTACCTTGAGTTTTTTCTGGATGACTTCAAGGGTGTTCTTAATGGATGCTATATTATATCAACATCTTCCTATTACAGTACAATAGTTACTGTATAATCATTGTCTTTCTGCCCATCAACAGAGAGTCTGACCAAAATTCTGAATTCTGCAGTCCTAAGGTCCAAGGACCTCAGAAATATCTCCTATCTCCACAGTGAGTTTTATCCAGTTTTCCCTTGGCTGACATCAGCTTCTGCTGCCTTTTGGGGATTTTTCCCCTTCTGTGGCATTTTGTGACAGTGTCTGATGGAGACTGACATAAATTCTGAATCAGTGAGAGTCATCTAATGCCACAGATCTTATGAATTAGTGCCACAGCAATTTACAAGTAAGTGGCATAGATCACCCCTTCCTCTACTGTGCTTTTATTAGGACAGCTATCCAATAGTTCTGACTACTAGGAGGACAGAAGGTAAACAAGGCAGCCCATGAATTATTTCACATTCATCCTCTCTACTGCCTGTTTTTTTCACTGGGGAGCTTGACATTTATTTTAATAGCAGTAAAGTTTTCTTAAGTGAAACTTCTGTTTGATGTTGAAGGAAATAAACATTTTTAGCAAGGTAAAATGCTATTCTGAAAACAATTTTCATCCACACAAATGCTTTTCTTCTCTGTTTATGACACACTTATCACCAGAGGGGTGTTCAACAGGGTTAGCTCTAAAAATCCTTTAGAAATCCCATATTACTGGCTTTTTTTTGTCATCTAACACCAGCTTTCTGAAATGCAATATAATAATCCCTAAGGACTAGAATTTGCCACCAGCAAAAAAAAGCATCTCACCATTTCTATTTTCAATATAGTACTTGACTGCAAATTTGGTAAAGTAAATAACCCCCTTTACACATCTGATGGACAAAATGTTCACACCTTTTTCAACAGAATGGTGTTTTCCTGGCCTTTATGATTTTATACTGGTCAATTCTATGATGAAAAAATATTTTAAAGTGATCATTTTTATGGTAAAACCTCATTCCCCTCTGATTTTTATATTGGAAGTGGTTCTAAGGTTGATGTTAACATCTGTAACAAGTCTAAAATTGTGATGAGAAATGAAGAAATTAAGCACTGGAAATGAGACAAGCTTTCTTGAAAGTGAAAAAGCTCTTATTGTGCAGTACAAGAAGGGCCTTTCTGCCACCACTTCTACCACAGGACTGTGAGAACCTGCTGTTTGTTTTTTCATATTTATTTATAAATTCTTATTTGGCCTCATTTGTTTTCCACTGACTAGCTGTATGAACCTTGCCTCTTCTATCAGATTAAGATAAAATATACATTTAACAAAGATAAATATTTAACAAAGATACATGTAGGGAGTCAAGCATGAAGGAGATTAGGGATTTTCTTGGATTTCTCTTTAAACAGGAAGTATTTGCAGACCAGTGTATCTTCTTTGCTATAGATGATGATCAAAGGGCAGTAAGATCAAATTCACTCTAATGAAAATCTGCTACCTCAGAAGTCAATTTGTTCAAAATTAATCAGGTATAATAATAGAATATTCATCATATCCTATCACAGTAATTCTGTTTAGGTGTTTAGTTTAGCACTGCCTTGCCTACAATGGGAGATATAGTCTTGATTTGGCTGCTTCTGTAATCAGTGTGAAGAATCCTATTGGCTTCAGCAGTGAGAGACTGCCAGAGTTATCATCTCTTACTGGAAGGCAATGAGATAAAATTGTTGAGGCCTTGGGGCACTGCCACAGGACTGCCCACTCCCTGGTCCCATGGGGGCCCCCAAACTGCTCTGCTCCCTCCTTGCCACCCTGGGGATCCCCCACAACACCCCCAGCTCCAGGATGCCACTGGCCTACATGGTGCCCTTACCCATCTGAAGAAAAGAAGTTATGCTCTGTGTTGACAGAAAAAAAAGATGAAAGAAAGGTAAGATAACCCCATAAAAATCTCTATTAAAAATCTCTAAAAAGCTCTATTAGGAGTGTTTCCAAAACAGAATGTTTTTGAAAGGTTTTTGTGTGCCTGACCCTTTAAAAAAATTCACAAAATAGTGCCTTTGTTTTTCTGTCATTCTGAAATGTTTTGTTCCCTGTATAACATTAATTTCCTTTCAAAATGTCCTTTCTTTTAACAAGAAATATAACTGCAAGTGGTAAATTAGAACAAGAGCTTATTCTCAGACATTTCACTAGCTTACCAGTTGGACTGGATATTAATTTTTTACAAAAATGGAGGGGAATCATCTGCAAATATTTGTATGCAATATATGAATATTAGTGAAAAAAAAACCATTTAGTTCTTCGTCAAGCCACTATAATCACGCTGATAAAATGTGGGGTTTTTTTCCCAGTAGTTTTGAAAAAGTGTCACTTTTTTTGCAAGAGGTTAGAAAAGTGTCAGAAAGTGATCATAGGGGGCTTTACAGTGGAGATATTCAAAAAACCTGTATTCAACCTATGTTGCACAATTTAGTTTTGTTAGATGTTTCTTCTGGTGAGGTGGTGGATAATGGCAAAAGGTAACCCAGGTCTGTAGGATGAATCTGTCTGCTGTGTGCTCTGAGTGCAGTGTCCCAAATCCATCTCCATGTTACATGGTCCTGCTCAGGCTGTCTGTTCAGAGATAAGAAGTAATTCCTTGGCCAGCTGCAAGCCCAATCAGCTAATATCTGACAAACCACTGAGTGCTTTTGGTGAGTGGAATTCCTCCCTGTGTAATGAGTCAGGATGAGGTCTGAGTGTAGGTCGAGATCTACCTGCATAAGATAATTGCAGTTTATATCAGTACTGGCTAGTTGGCATGACAGTAAACTTCAGTACCTATATTATACCCTATAACTGCAAAACACCTCCATAAAATTGTTTGTCCAGTGGCTTCAGACTGCCAAATCAATAAGGCAGCAGGAAAATGCTGAGTTAATTAACCTGATGAATAGCTTGGCAACCTCTATTTCTAATGACCACTCCTAATTTAATAAACTGTAATCACAGAAAGAGTGTGATAAAGCATGAAAAGAGAACATTATAGATCCACTTATCTGGTAATTTTAGCCAATATGAAAATCTGCAAGTAGTCAAGTACAGCGTTTCAATCCAAATGGCAGAGTTTGTTATTCAGAGGCATAACTACAGGCACTGTTTCTGTTCCTTGGGAGACAAAACAAAAATCCCTGAATGTTCCTACTCAGATGTGTTTGTGTATTGTATATGGAACACCTGTAGGATTAAACAGATTCTGCTTGCTTACCTATATAAAGCAAAGCTGGGCATCCATAACCAGATTTTAAAAACTACCCAAAGAGAAACATATTTGAGTTTTTTTCTTTAAATGTTCTGGAGTTAGGAACCTGACAACTTGAACAATTTTCAGTTCAAATGGCAAAAGAAGAGTATATGCTTCACAAAGATTAATAAGAAGTTGTATCCTCTCTGTGTGACATGTTTAAGTCAAGGGACACAGGATTGCTTTCCCATTTCAAGGTGTTGGTCCTCAAAACACCTGGCTCCATGCTCAGTTGAGATCAAGTTCTCATCATTTGCTTTCATATGTTTTTTTCCACAAAAAGAAAATTGTTGTTGTGTTTTAAGGGGAGCTGTGCTCAGGTAAGCCATTGGCTGATGCTTTAGTGTTCTGATAGGCTGCACACCAGCTGCTGAATTGAAATGTAGCCACAGGTAACGTCATAAATGTCCATTTCCAATGCACCTGTTCTATCTGGACCCTAGTTACATCATTCTGAGCATGGAAGTATCACAGAAGTGGCAGGGATTTTTCTTTTTCCCTTTACCCTCCTTAGTAGAACCATTTGCAGTGAAAAAATGTAGCAGCATGGGTGCCAGAATAAGATATTTTGAACATAACTGATATTTTAAAATTAATTGTGGTGGACGTGCTATTAATGAGCAAAAATTGGTAATACTTTCATGTCAGGTAGTAAGGAAGGAGAATTCATGAGAGTATGAATGGGTCATGGTAAATTTAAGGAACAAACTAAGAAAAAAAGTGCCTGTCCACAGAACTTCAGGATAAGCAGCTATCAGTCTATTTAGGAGGATTTGTCCAAACAAATCATCAAAGATTTCCCTTTAAAACCAACTTAATTAATGTACAAAAATTTTAGGAATCTTCTACCTAGTGAAAGAGCCTTTTTGTTGTCCCTTTGTGCCTGAAAAGGTCTATGAGTAGCACTGAGACTGTGAAATCTCTGGTGCAAATGAAGTGCCACAGTTAAACATTGCTATTAAATTATTTTCTTGGGAGTTGTTTTAGATTCATGTGGAATAGATTAAAAGTCTGTTTCAAATCCCACAAGATTTCCCATGGAGTATAATTATACATGAAACAGAATAAGAAATGCAGTCCAACAATTACTTTAATTAGATGGTAGTTACTGAAGCTGTCAGTGTGCCTATTCCTACAAAGAAGTTAGAAGGAAAAGTTAGGTAATGGAATTGTTGATAAATGTTTTTCACTTCAGAGGAATTAATTATCTGTGTAAATAAATAATGGGCTCTAAAACTGCAGAAAACTGCAATCAGCTGATGGGTTCCTGCCCTTCTTCGTCACTGATGACATAATACCTATCTCAAAGACCAATTTGCTTCCTTAATACAGCAGCCCTCAAGGACCTGCTCTGTTCCCTTTGAGCAACACAGCTTTCTGCAGTTTTATGAGGTCTGAAACTTGTAATAAGGCTGAGTTCTAGAAACATTATGAGCTTGTCATCGGTGACACTTGAGATCTCTTTTTTTTGACTGCTAGCTATTTTGTCAACAAAATGAGTTCGACTACTTCTGAATGCAACAGAGGAGGTAAAGATATTAATTTTCTTTGATGAATCAACATAAATCTACTGTAGACACACTGCAGAGCTTCTGCCATTGCTCTGAAGCCTCTGCTGGAATATGAGGTCAGGTGGAAGGGGCCAATTTAGTTCTGGACTGGAAGTTTTTACATTCCTACATAAACCTACATGTATTGTTACAGTGGTACACAAAGAACCTCATAAAACAGGACGTCAGAGTTGTGTAGCTCTTCAGAACTGAATATGTATGGGTTTTTCCTCCAGGTCAAGTCATAAACTCATTTTAGGTCAAAAAAGTATTGAAATTATCTTAGTTGATGATACAGTTTTATCTGTTTTATATATGAGCTCCATTGGCGCCTTTGTGACACTTTAATGGACAGTTCTGGCTGAGAGGAATGGCCAAAAGTTTACTGAGCCATAAATGTTTTTCTCAATATTCCCACATGAGGACAATCAAAAGATTGTTCTTTCATCATCAGAAATGAAGCACACTGAAGGTAGAGGACAGAAGCAGTACTACTGTCCCTGCTCCTGTGGACCCACACATAAACTGTATTGTAGCATTCTTCCTCCCTTGTGCTAGGTGAGGTGTAGCAATGAAGACAGGAATGGAAAGGAACTGTGCTTTTGCTGGGGAGAAAGTATGGATTTCTGGCTCTAGGAAGGGCAGAAAAAAATATTTGAGTCTGCTCACTTCACTTTCCAGGTTGTTATATATTATCATCTTGCTCCAATGCTTCAGATCGATCAATTGATCGATCTGTCTATCTAGATATAGATACAGATACACAAGCTTTAGGTTTGCATGCTGTGGATCCAGCTGTTTTGGCTATGTTGTTCAGCTGAAGCTCAACAAATAGTGTACTATAAGCTTCAGGAGAGAATTGTCAAGAGATTATGCTTATGAATGGCAACATTTCGGAGGATTTTAGCTGTGAAATACGAGTTGCAAATGTTGAGTTTGTACAAAAAACAGAGGAGGGGAGAGTACCATAAAAGCAAATGCTCCTTGGAGAATATATTTGTATCTCAGTTGTAAGCCTTTTGGAGAGATACGTAGCTGAGGAATTGTTCTTGACAGAGACAATGAAGCAATTCCCAGTTGTCTAGACAAATACCTGAGATTCAATTCCACAGATTGCAATATCTTGCTATTTGTCTCTCAACTTAACTGAATTAATTATTATTCATAGTTTTAATGGATGAAAAAGAAATACCGGAGTAAAACCAAAACAATCACCTCTTGCTTAATTGCACATTACATCTTCATAGAAAAGAAAATCTGAATCTCTTCAGGGAGGTTTTAAGGCATATAGAAATGTATGGTTAAAGAGAAGGATATGAACTGGACCCCATAGCAAATTATGAACAAGTGAATATCGCTCACAGATTTCTTTTCCACCTATCTCTTCCTTCCTCCCACCCCATCCTGATCAGGGACTTGATATAGGCAATAAATATATACATATAATTTGCATTTTTTCCCCAAGAGATTTAGTTTGCAACATTAACAGTGCTCTCTTCCATGGTAACATAATAGGAATATCAGAAGTGGGATTTAAAAATGGAATTTAGGCCCCTGATTTAAGTTACAGATTTTTAAGGATGCTCTGATTTCTAAGTGAGCTCAAACATGATATAGAAGTTTTACAGATTGTTCTTTACATGGGCAGAAGGTGCACACCACACTGAGGTGCTGTCCTCGAAGTTTATTATCTTAGAAAGAGCATGACTGGAAGGGCTCCAGGGCTCCAGCTGACTGCTGGATTCTGAACTCCTGCTCTGAGTACTTAGCCAGCATGTCATCAGCTAATGCCTATTCTTGCCTTAAATCCCACATGCACTTCTATGAATTCATTTCTTAATATTTTTTTCTCTGTTTCTATAAACGTTCTCAGAGCTGTCATGGGTGCAAAAGATTTGCTAGAAGATTTGAGGTGATTGTCTTCATATTCCAGTGAATTGTCATAGCTGATCATTTGAGATCCAGGCATGAAATATAGTATCCATTTCCCAAACCCCAGTGCAGCCATTTGAACACTACTAGCTTTACTCTGTCACCAGGGGTCAATCACCTGAGAAAATGGCAGTGCACTGTGAAACCTCCCCACTTTTACATACTGACTGCCCACATATGATATCTGTAAGTCAGAATGTGGAACAGAAGGAGAAGAGAGAGGGAAGGGAGGGCTCAGAACAATCTTCTGTTGTCACAGTGATGCCAGCATCTCCTGCAGAGGGGACCTGGGAACAGCAATTGCTTGGATCTGATCCCCAGGCTTCTACCTCTCAACCACCCCATAAAGGAGTTTCAGGAACTCTCATATCAAGAGGTTGTTTCTGATATCTTGGTACTTTGCCAGGCAGCCTTGGTGGAAGAAGCCCTTGTACTAAAGTCTAGATCTATTAATGATCTGATATGTCACAGGCATGGTTCTACAGGAGCCAGGTAAGAGCAATGGGTGGCAGGCAAGTTGAAAATAAGCATTCATAAATATTAGACAAACCAAAGAAGGAAATAAGACCTCTATTTAGGGCAAAGTCTTTTGTCTTGTGTTGTTAAAAAGCATATGTTGAGATAAGCAGGAATTGGTGAATGGATAGGATGAATTGTCCAAAATGATGGATGGGTAGGACAGAACAGGCTTCTCTTCCAGCCAGTCCCAGTAAGTTCTTTATCTCTGTTCACTCTGTTGCTCCAGGGCCATTTAATTCCACTCTCCTGGAGAGCATTTCCTTCTGTGGGAAGTGAGCCTCAATGAATGACAGTGAGCCTGGATAGTTAATTGTTTTTTGTAAGGAAGGTGTGATTCTTCTGACCATTAGATGGAGTCTGAGGGAGGACGAAGGTTATTGCAATTACTTGGAAGCCATGTGCTGCCTGCAGATACTTTATTTCTTCTGAAGATCTTTATATTTTTGAGTTTGGGTGGATTGTTTTAACTTGTGTTCCAATGAGCAATAACTAAATAATCCTTGGTGATTAGTGGAGATGTTCAAACAGACCCAACTCTGGCTTTCATGAATTATTCAGCAGATAAGTTCAGCAAGAGTTCTAAAGCCTGCTTTTTTTCATTTGTAGTTAGTGTCTTTTTACAGAAAACTTTTACGTGTTGGAAGGTGAGGAATGCTTCCTTTGCATTCCCCAGCCTTTTAAGAAACTGTTTTCTTCTTTACTACACAATCTCTGCTTTTTATTTCTAGCTCTTTTGTGTCATTTCACAGCCATAGGTGCAGTATGCCTACCCTTGCTTTTAAAACACAGTCAGCTTCCAAGGTGGGACAATAGGTTGAAGAAAAAACCAGAAGCTTACTATTTGGAGTAGACTGTCAAGTGAGAAGTTGCTTTTCTTAGCCCAGCCAAGACTCAGCAAATTCTGAATGCAAGATGAAACACCAACATTAACAAACGTGCAGGCACAGCCAGGCACAGAAAGTTCTCTGTCCTACCACTGCTGAAAGCTGAGGGCCAGTGTAAAGGATAGGCAGACTTGGGATCAAAGGAGTCAGGAGCATAAGTAATGAAAATCCCATCTCTTTGTGAACTTTTTCAGCTGCTGAAGATCTCCACTAGGATTGTCTGTGTGTTCCATCTGTTGTGAATTGCACATTTTCACAGTTTAGGAATGGTATTCCCCAATTTTGTACTCCCATTAAAAGGCCACTGATATAAGACACAAAAGACAGAGATCACGGGTTGAGATAAGAATAACTTACTGGAGATAGCAAGGAGATAACAAAACCAACAGTAACAGCAACAATATTCTTGGCAAAAGTATACAAAAGAGGGAATGACTCACATGTAAAAATGCTCACCACATACCCTGGATGACAATGAGCAAATGCAGATGGCTTTCCTCCTCCCACTATGCTCTTTTGGACTGTAAGCTGCCGCCTTTTTCTTGAAAGCCAGAGTCCCTTACCCAGCCCTGACAATTCTTGAATAACTTCCTAGCCATGCTCACACAACTCCAGGCTCTGTCTTGGCATGGTAAAAAATTGACTCTGTCCTGGATGTCCAGTGTCTGTGGTGGAAGGGAAATGCCATTGTCTCTTCTCATCTGAGAGTAATATCTAAAGTTATGACCAGTCAAGTAGCATAACCAGAGTTATGTTCTGGTTTTGAGCATACAAAGGAAGATGTTGAAGATGGACATATCTATTGGTCAGCTGAATTGGAAACTTTTTCTCAACCTGTGTGTTTGGAAGGGTGAATCTAAATATGAATATGAGCTTTGCTAAAGGAACAGCTTTCTCAAGAAAGCTCTTGAATTCTTAGCTTCTAGGAGCTCATCTCCTTCTTTAAGTAGAGTGGGATTTATTTTTTTCTTGGCCTAAGAAGTATACAGCATTGTAAGCACCCTTGAAAACCTCAAATCAGTATGTTCTCTGGCTGTAGAAATCTTTTCAACAGCTCTTCCAACAATGAAGTGGCCTTTCTCTCTCCTTCTTTCCCTATATTTTTTTTTTACATAGCAGTATGTATGAATCAAAGTTTTTCAGAGGTGCCTTAATTTGGGCTAAAGTGGTTCCCTCAACAAGATGTAGCATTATTTTAAAACTGATTTTATATACTATATAGGAGTAGGTTTCTATGTCAACATCTTAAATGAGCTGTTCCTATCCTTTTCTTCCCATGGCTAAATAGCCATGAGGTCGAGTGAGCTTCCTGCTGTGCCACAGCTCATGATGCTGGGCATTGGGGAAAGATCTTCTGTCTTGCTGGGTGCTTTTGGAAAGTGAGACCTGGAATAATATGTGAATCAGCTAATTACCAAGGAGCTGTGGATTACACAATCTTCAAAATACATAAGTTTTCCTACTCCCTCCCTCAGTAGTCAAGCAATTCCAGCTTGAATTTCAGGCAGTTTCTGCCTTGCAGAAAATAAGATGGAATAGGGAAGTTAATGGATCCTTCTTCTGAGTCCAGTGCTGGACCAGTTAACTGCTAGAGGCTCTGTATTTACCAAGGCAATCTGTATCAGCGACTTGGCTAACCTGTGTTTCATAGATTAGCTAGGAAATGGTCCTCATCTGGACACCTTTAGATGTGTTCAGTCCTCCTCTTTCTCACCTATTTGGAAACTACTATCTAGAAGGAAATAGGATGCCTGTGACAGCAGAGGTGGGAATCGAAGAAAAAAATGCAGAAAATATTGGGATGTGACATCTGTTGTCTTCCTGGACATATAGCTGATAGTGTAAGGGAATAAAGATTATATTAATGAAATTCTCTATTTTTCTGGGGTTTGTTTTGTCTTTTTTTGTTTTGTTTTATTTTGTGCTTTTGCTCATTTTCTTCTTTCCTGGCTTCCCTGTGAAGCTCTGCCCATTCTGCAGAGCCCACTCTGCATGTGTTTATGAGCAGAAGAAAGTGAGTGAAAGGAAGTCATGACATTATGTATTTACAACATCACTGTTAAATGCCAGGCAAGCACACAACAGAGCAAGTGCCTTGTAGCAGATGCATTCACTTGAACTGCATCATCCTGTCACCACAGCTATCAGAGCTTTGTGATATGGAAATGTGAGGAAAACAGCCAAAAAAAAAAAAAAAAAAAGGAACTTAGGGATTCACTAGAGTGATTTAAACATCGATAGATACAGAAATGGTTTTGTGTTTATATGAAGTCCCCAGAGTAAACAGAGATGTGACTCAATTCTACCATACTCCTTGCATGAATAACATTTGCCTCTTTGTTAATAAGTCTGACATTAAATTGTGTGCTCTTTCTTTCTTTCTTTCTCTCTCTATTCTTCAGAACTAATAATACAGCCCCTAGAAGTTCATTAATGCTGGCATGTCTCTTTGCTTCACTTTTGTAATGCATGAGAACACAAGCTTTAAATAAAATCTTTGTGAAGCATTTGCACTTGTCTGAAGATAAAAAGCATGTTCCTACATTTGCATTACAAAGAAATCCATATAAGCATCTTCTTTTTCTGGCACACTCCTTCCTCTGGGCTTGTATCTGATGGAAAAGGCCATTTCCAGCTAATCATTCTGAAAGCCTGTCATTTGTGTCTGTAATGAGGGGAAAGAGTTTTTGGTATTGATTTTCAGTGGGCATTAGGCAGTGGCTTTGTTGCAATTCTATGAGACAGAGCAATATACAGAAACACTACTAGGCCTCTAAATCCTCTGGAATTTCTGTTCCAGGGGGGACAATGAATAGCTCAAGATTCCTATGAGGGGAAAAACAGGTCTCAGAAAGGAGGGGGCAGATTTTACATAACCTTTTCTCTAATGACAAAATTTGTTTCCAGTCAGGTTAGGAGAAAATTGGGATCATCATCCTTATGACAGGGGAGTAACTTTGGGTCACCCAGGGGTGATCCTGCTCGAACAAGGGGGGCAGATATGCAAGATAAGCTCCAGAAATCCCTTCCAACCTGAGGTGTCAGAGTTGTCTGGAACAATTCATGTGACATTTCAAACTCTGTGTGTTAACAAGTCTGGGATCCAGCCATTCATTTCTTAAAAGCAGACGTTTTCCTTTCAATTCTGGGTCAAATCTGTGTCTGTTGTGCCAACAAATGAATACTTTTATAGTCTAAAATGTGACTGTAATACCTCTTAAATATCAGGAAATCAGGCAACAGCCTTGTGCTAGTACACACAACAGTATTACACCAAACCTCTGAGAACAACCCCTGTTAGAGGACATGTCTATAGCCTTGGGAATAATTAAGACTTGCAAAGTGACTCTAGTCCTTCAGAAAAGAACTATTATGATGAAAAGGATCTTGACTTGCAGCCTTTGGAAAGGGACAGATGAGAAGACTATAAATTTGGGCGGGAGGGGTGAGAAAAGCATCCTAGAACCTACATGTCCAGTACACCATAATGTACGCTCTGGTGTACATGAAGACCATCCACCTGGCATATCCTAAATTGGAGATATCCCTTGGAACACTGAAGCTGCCCTCATCTGCTTGTACTTTTAAAGGGATTGCCAAGAGGATCAGCTGTGCTTTGAGATATGTGATTTTCAGGATTAAGAGAGATTTTGATCTCCACAGAACAGAGCAACACAGCTTAGCTGGGAGAAGGGCTGTCAAGGTCATAGCATTTCCCAAGATTGCAGCACAATCTGGCTGTGTTTGTTTTAGATCATTCAATTTACCAAAACAGCAGTCACTTAATTTAGTCCTCCTGGCTGTAGAAACCCTGCAGTGCCCAGAGGCTGCAACCAGCAGTAGTAATAAAACTCCCTGAATGCATCATTCAAGGTGTGCAACCAGCAAGTCCTTGAAAGGTGCCCATGTGTATGTAGTATCATGGCACAGCTCATACTTTCCATTTTTAATAATTTCATTACTAATTAAAATGTCATTACTACAGTGTGAAGGGAAAAGATGATTATTAAAGGTTAATGTCATTGCTGCTTATACCGTGCCTTGAATTGCTACAGTTTTTTTCCTAGGTATTTAATTATACTGATAAGTAACACTACAATTACATTTAATAATGTATGTGTAACTGTGCTTATTTGTCCCACTGTGATCCCAGCGACTGTCTACAACAAGAGAGAGAGAGATAGATATATTAAATCCACAGTGGTTTTTCTGTTTTGCATGCTCATCTGCATTCTGCTTCTCTCATGCTGGGTCAGCCTAGAGGTGAAACTCCAAGGACATATGGGCATGATGAAAAGCCCATGATATATTTATGGGTCAAAAATACTGTTTAGGTGTTGTGACAGACTTTCTTAGGGATTGGGAAAATTCCTTTAATATATTTTCCCCAGCTTTATCAGCTATAGAGTGAATTTCAGTCAGGATTTCAAAACACTTGAATCTTACAAAAACTTAGGGAATCCATGATAAACCAGGTGGCTGTTGGGCTTTCTCTGCCTTGACAAGATTACTGTTACTGAACTGGCACAAAGTAAAATGTCTCGAGTAAGCACACTCCTCGTTCTCTATTCTCTCTGGCTGCAGACTGCACTCTCTGCTTGGTGAGGCCTGAACCAAAAAACCTGTTTGATTGGCAGCTGATCACTCTTAGACGTAGCTGAGGTCTAGACTAAATTTGTGTTAGTCATTAGTCTGGATTCAAGTATTCCTACTCATAATGCAGCCAGGTCTCAGATGGCAGACATAAAAAACTGCTTTCAGCACCATCTTGCTCCTAAGGCCTAAAGCAATGTCATGGAATTTGTGCTGTGGAAACAAGCCAGGTTCAGTCTCCTAACAAGAGAGGAGATATGTTATGTCTAACTCTGATACCTGACCTAGAGGTATTTTGAGAATTTTGCAGACCACAGTGAAACACAGACCTCATAATATCAACTAAATATATGTGGAAATATTGGCAGGTCCTAACCTACACAACCGAAAATTCCACATCCACACACAGGTACTCTACAGTGCAGATACTAAAAGCACACTAAAATTTGAAATGGGCAACACAAAAACCCCCATGCTGGTATGTATGTGCATTATCAAGATGTATTTTTTTGTGTGTGGAATCAGGACTACACGGAGGGATCCCAGAGATCTCATATTTCTACCACTGTGAGCAGTGTTTGGAGCTAGATAAATGGAGAAGTGTTTTGGTCACATAATAGCAAACATTACACCACAGCTGGCCAAAGAACAGTTAACAAGGTTTTGATTTAATATTTATGCTAATATTGAATGAATATTCTATTCATTCTAGAAGAGTGAATGCATTTGAATAGAGTAGAGATCACAAGTTGTGATTTTTCTCAGGTTTTGTGTGTTAAAATATGAGGATTCTGCATGGCACATGAAGTAAAGAATTGAGACACATGTAAGAGCAGAAGTCATAGAAACTGGTGTAAATACCTTAATGATTTACCCAGAACTGTGAATCAAGTTGTATTGGATGAAGCCACTTTCCATTTAGGAAGCTTCTCTTCTTAGGACAAATTAGTACTGAAAGAAGGTTTGGGGAGCAAGGGCAGTTTACATACAGTTGGATTGCACATACAGCAGTCTCCAAACCCTTGGGAAAGTCTGTGGAGAGTGATTTAAGTTCCAGAAGACTGGGAATGGACAAAGATAGATCCTTCTTTAAAAAGGTTGGGAAAGAGTGACTAGGATGTTTAAATTTTAATTATTGGAGAAATACTGGAACATCAATCTATTGGCAAACCTTTAAGAGTTGAGAAATCTCCAGCAAGTCTTTGTCATGAGGAAGTAATATAAAACTACCTTGTGTGACTGATAACAGGGCTTTTACAGAGAAGTAGATACCGTGTATCTTCAAAGTATTGACACTGTCTTCAACAACAGTCACGTAAACAAGGTTAGAGAAAATAGAAGCAAGAGAAAATACAAGTGGGAGTAATAATTAGTGGGTCACAAGTGAATTGAAAAGATACTATCAAGTGGTATCCCCTGTGGTTGTTTATGTCTGATATTATCCAGTGTTTCCCTGAACTGATAGGATAATGAAAAAGACAACCTTGTTACATCACTTGTATTTAACTTCTGTCTAGAAAGGAGACGTGATGGAAGCATACTGAAAGATGGGTTTAAAATGAAAATTGTGGTAATTTGTATTAATGACTTAAAATAAATAGGGTAGTGCTTAATAAGAACAAGAAAGAGGTAATATGCTTCAGTAAGAATTACCAGATCCACAGAAGTGGACTTAGGAATAACTGGAATTGAGGCAAGGGGAATGACAAACTGAAAGTAATCCGGTATAGTTTACTGAGGTGAAAGCAGCATGTTTAATATAATAATAAATGTCATGTACAAAATGTTCAAAGTAAACCTTCCTATGTCCTCAGTTCTAGTCTGGACTACATTGTGTTCACTTTTATCCATAATGTTTTAGAGGAGATGTGGACTATCTGAAGAAGGGAATAAGAAGTGAGTAAGAGTCATCTGAGAGTCAGGATCTTGGAGGAGAGGTTGTAAACATTGAATTAGGAACAGAATAGGTCACCATCTGTCTGGGATCAGGTTTATATTTTCATCCTAATTTGGGGAAGTAGAAGACTCCTTGACTGGCTTCTGTATTTTCTATGATCTTAAATCTGTGACAAATTGATTTTATGTAGGATTTATAGAGTTGGATACAACCATATATAGGTGTCTGTGTGTCTTTTGTGACATGGGAGAATCTTCATACCACTACCAAAAATTCCATCCATTTTACTATCTCATTTCTCTTACCTTTCTTACAGCATCACATATACCTATAGAAACAAAAAAATAAACAAAAAATAAAAGAGAAGGAAGGTAGAAAACCTCTTCCTTTTCTTCCAAAAAAGCTTAAGTTCATGCAACAAAAAGCAGGAATGTTTCATTTTGACTGACCTGAAGAAAAATAATCTTTCATCAAAAATGACCAATCTTGCTTTGTGTTGGCAGGTAGAGGATGGAATTCACCTTAACAATAAATGTATTCCATGACTGTAGACCATAATTAAAAAGAAAATTAACAAAAACCCTGCAAGCCAAATTGCAGGAGACAGATTGATTGCAGTTTCCTTTCCAGGCGATTTTAATTTTTTGATTCCCGCTGAGAGAGCTGAGGAATCATGAAGGGCTAGCTGTGTTGAATTCTTCTTTTAGCTGACTGAGTTGCAAAAAGGTAAAGAATACAGACCATGTGACAATTCTGAAATAATTTCGTTATGAGGTTGCCCTTCCTGGAGTTATTCCAGGGAGCCCTGTGGCTTTTCATGATCAGCAGAGAGAGGAGAGGAAGATCTCCAGGCTGAACTAGAGAGAGCAGATGCCCTCCCTCTGGTGTTTAATTTAATTAATTGATGTTTGTTGAAATAAAGCCAATTAACCTGGCTTATCTCTTTATCAATCATGCTTCTGCTTCCATTATTCAGTTGGAGAAATGGCATAATGTATTTTATGGCAGACAGCAGGAACAATTAAACCCAACCTGTGCTGCTTTTCCTGCAGCAGGCTTTTCAAGGGAAGAGGAAAAACAGATGTCGTGGTGTAGGATAAATCCATCAGGCATTTTCTTTAACTATTTTCTGCCTCTGAATCCCTGTAATTCTTTTTTATTCAAGAATGAGGAGTAGCAAGGGCATCATAGAGTTTACAGTTCTTGCTCAGGGTCACAGTGAGATAACCCTGATTTCTGGACTCTTGGTCTCAGACACCTGCTGTAGATAGAAGAAAGCAGACCATAATCCAGTGACAGGGGCTGTCAGAGATTATCTACTCTGAAATCTGCTGCACTACCCATCTGCAACCATCAAAGAAGTGATTGGTCATGTACATCATAAACAATTGGAAAAGAAGTCCACGCTGCTGATCATGGAACCTGGTATAAGATACCCCACTTCTGTTTCCCATTACTTATATCCTACAGAATTTTTTCTTTAATGTACCTCATTTAGACAACACTCTGAAGAATATAGATACATTTCCACTATACAGAAGGACAATCAAGATTATTTAAATCTAGTTTCACCTTTATTTGACATTACTGTGGCTACTTAGGTGCCTTATGCTCTTCTTCTTCATGTGTACTGGGACTGAAAACCTTAGGTTTGCTTTGTGTCTGGGGTTTTTACTGTTTGTCATGGTTTAACCCCAGCTATCAACTGAGTACCAGGCAATCACTCACTCACTCCCCTTACCCCCATACTGGAAAGGAGAATCAGAAAGAAAAGGTAGACCTCATGGGCTGAGAATGATATAATAAATAATAATAATAGTAATAATAATAATAATAATAATGGTAATAATAATGATAATAACAATAAAAAATTAACATTAACAGTAACAATAACAACAATAATGAGAGGCAGAGTAACAAAAGCCAAGAGAACCATGTGATGGACAGAGCAAATGTTCACCACCCAGTGACTTACACCCAGCCCATGATCAGCCTCTTTCTTAGTAACTGCCCCAGTTACTGGGCATGGCATCCTGTGGAATGGAATATCCCTTGGCTATTGTATGATTCTGTGATAGATCTGAAGGAGAGGTGGGAAGAGGGACCCACCACTTTCTTTCCTGTATTTAAAGCAATTATAACTCTTCTGGGATGAAACTTTATATATTTGAAACTATATATATTTTTTTTATATATATAGGATGTACTTGGTGACTTTGTATTAATTGGTTGTGGTAGCAGCTACTTGCTCCAGGCACCTCAATGCATAATTGTTATTATTGATTCATGATAATCACAAAATGCACTCAAAAATTGCAAAATATTTTTACCTAGAAAGTAACCATTGACTAAACATTGAAACAACCACTAAAACCTGCTGAAAAAATATTTGCTTTCTGGTCAAAAATCTTGTACATGGATATCTGTGCCTCTCCAGAATGTTCCTTTAGCAAAACCTGAACTTCTTCACAACAGGAAAAACTTTCTTTTTGCTTATGGATAACTAAATCCTTTCATTTTGATTCATTAAGATGTTTCTGGATTAGTCAACAGTTTTGCACTTGTCACTCTGACAGGATACCTTAGACTTTCTGAAAAAGAATACTAGGAATAATGAGAAAGCAAGAAAAAGCAACAAAAAACCAAATAGCTTCTGCCTGTTAATGCAATTTTAGATGATTTAAGATCACTTTTCATCATATCACAAACTTTCAGTGTTTTTTTTCATTCACAAAATTTTCATTTAAAAAGATGAAACAGTGAGGTTTTATGTGTTTGATTTTTTAAAAAATGTATCACTGCTAGGGATGTATTAAGGAGCAGCCCACAATTTGTACGATTTCCATAAAGCACTCACTGTACACAAATTAAAACCATAAATCAGTTAGCACCTTTCACAAAAATTCATTGCTATCATACCAAATATGTCAGTTAAATTAAAGCTGATATTCTAAGTTTCCTGTGAAAAATTGTTGAGGGATTAAAAACATGGTTATAATTTTCTGCAATTCCTCATGTTAGTTATGGAAGCTTTGTTTGAAATTACCATTTTGAAACTTTCTTAGGTTGCTTTGTTTAAAGTTTTTAAAGAAAAAATTTTGAAGGCAAAATTATATGGCTGAATAGCACAGGTGCCATTAAAGGATCAGATTTCCTTCTTAGTGACTGGGATAAGTGCATGCATTTTCCACTTGAAGCAAATTGTCAGGACTGGTTAAATTTGAAAGTAGAACCCTGCAGAAAATTCAATATACTAGGTAAGTTTTTGTACTTTATACACCTCCAGTAGGTGTCCAATAGGTAGACACAGCACATTAGGCTTTTTAATTAGTTGAGATCCAGAAACAGAAGAAATAAAACAATGATGGCTTTTGCTTTACTGATAGTTTATTCTTTTTATGCTGTAACCTAAGCATCTCAGATAAATATTAAGTAATTGTTAATATTGTTAGGATCTGGTTCCCCCAAAAGGGGAAGGTCACCATACAGAAATCATCAAGGAAATAACAACCTAGAATGAGATATTTAGAAACTGATATGTAATAGAAACCCCCTAAAATACCACAACATGTAATATATGATAAGAATATTGTTGGAAAGATAAAACTGTTCAAAGTCCACATTTGCCTTGTCTTCATCATCCATTCCCTTAAGTCTACAGCAATCCTAAGTGGAGATAAATCCACTTTCTGTCCATATCTATCTGTAATGCAATCCATGACACAGCTATACTCAAGAGCTTTGTGAAGCCTGAGGAGGAGGAGGTTTTGGCTCAGAGATATAGTTAGGCTGTCTGATGTGTAGTACTTCTCTAATTAGGAAAGTTGTGCAAGCCCAAACACTCAAAACTCAATTGCTTCCTAGCAGAATCAGTGAGAACACAATGTAAAGGGGTCTTAACCTTTCTCTTTCTCAGTAGGACTGGCTTTTCTTCAAGGCATTTTGGGGAGGAGTCTAAAGTATTTGAGAAATGTGCACACAATACCTCAAATAAGTCTGTGGCACCTAATACCATCACCTGTGGGCATCTTCACAAAAGTTAGCAATTCACATCCAGAAGGTGTTTGGTTTTGCTCTGGGTGTGTGTCTAAGAGGAAGTGAAAATTGTGTCATTGGGTTAATTTGGTTTTTTTGTTGTCTGGGGTTTTTTTGTTTTGCTTTGTTTTGTTTGTTTTTTTTTTTTCTTTGGAGGAGGGCTTTTGTGTAAAATCAACAAACTTTAGGAGTAATAGGCTTATATAAATTCCTCACTTTGGTAGGCTGCAGCTTAGGGTATAGATACAATGGGACTCCTGCGTGACTCCAGTGGTGCAAGTTGTTGAGATCATTTATTCATGCCTACTAATACATCTTGGTAAACATAAGGAACGTTGTATTTAATCTATTTTATAAGGCAGAGCTGTGTTTCAGCCATATGAATGTTATCATACCTTTAATAAAAATGCAAAGATAGTATTTCAAGTTTTTCACTACAAGTTCCTGGGAGAATGTGATGATACATTTGTCTTCAGAAAGATAAAAATCAAATGAACATGTGCAGTCATCCAGTAAAGGGAACATTTTGTGTCTGCATCTTGTTTTTTGATATATTTCATACAAGGGAAAAAGACTTATACGGAGCCACAAATCTACCCTGAAGAGATTTGAAATATAAACTGCATAAAAAGTGATTTCACAGATTTCAGAAATTGCAGCAAGAGATTAGCAGTGTGCAGTAAAATGGAATGATTATATGTCTCACAAAAGAGAGAAGTGAATGCATCTGATAGACAGAATGCAGGAACTGAAGTACTGAATAGAGAATCTCTACCATCCCCCAGCCTGACACAACTGTGAGACTATCCTCTGTGTGGAGGTGTTTTATCTTAAATCCACTTGGTGATGATGGGGTTTCAACATCCACCATTAGAAAATCACTGTATTTTTCCACTGGAAAAATATGAAGATTCTCTTCACATTTCTCTCATTAAAATCACCCTCAGAAACCTACAGCTTTTTTCTTTTGGTAATTATCTCTCTCTTTCTCTCTCTCTCTCACACTTTTGCACAAACATCTTGTTCTGTTTCTTTCACATCCTGTTCTCCATTCTTTTAATCAAGTATTACATGTTAAAAGTAGTGCTTCAGTTACTTGCTTTTTAATATTGACTTGCTGATAGATTGTGCTCTCACTGCAGTCAGTGCTAAGGTTCCAGCTGACTCTGAAAGTGGAACTGAGCCTTGTAAATGACTTATAATCAGATTGATTTAAAGACCAATTTTCAGCAGTCTAAGGTCCCTAGCTGAACCATATTTTCACAAAGTGAAAGTACAGTACAGCACCGTGCTGTACTTTTCTGAATTTTAATATTAAGTGTTACATAACAGATTACTGGACCTTGTGCATTTTGTAGGATATGACCACCCCTGAACCACATTAATGGTATTTGATTTATTTTGATAGGATATCTGAGAAGTCTGGCTGCTGATCATATTGTCAGAGTGTGAAAAGACACATGTATTTACAGTATTGACAGCATATAATACATGATGTAGAAGATTACCAGAACTCTATTCTTTGATGGCTTAGTTAAGATCAAAGTTGGTCATTTAATTTCTGAGTATGTTCCTAACTTGATTTTTCTTGCTCTGTCATGTCTCCATGTTTTCAAGTCCAAAGTAAATCAAAAGAAAATGGCCAAAGAAATACCTGGGGTTTTTTAATGTTCAATTTTTTCTTTAGTTATCATTGAAATAACAGCTCTTATAAAATGAATAGCTTTTAAAGTCCTTACAGTTCTTGAAGGAAAAGGATTTGCTAGCCACACAAGTATTTCTCAAAGAGGTTTGTACAGAAGCAGGCACCTGTCACAATAGTTTTAGAATGAATGTCCACAGGTATCAGATTTAGCAATCAAAGCAGAGTGCAGCAGGGCAATGAGCCCAGAGGGAGACTGGGGTGAGATTATCACTGCTCTTGCCTCCACATTGTCATCTCAATCAGCATTGCACAGAAGGCTCATGGTGCCTTACTAAACAATATTGGTGTCCATTCCAGGTGTGAGTAATTTTGGATGTTACCCCTTGAAGACAAGCATGGTGGATCCACTGTTAGAAAGTCCTCAGAATAGACAAATTCCCAGATACCAAATCTGGCCTTCAAAGATTATGGGTAACTTCATTATCTACCCTTTCAATAACATGGCTTAACTGCTTCTTAAAACTATTAGTTTTGTCTCTATTCTTGCTATGGAAAGAATGTTTCATTATTGGGCTGGAAACCTAATTTTTGGCTTAGCCAATTTACATCAACTTTTTGTTCTTTAACTTAAAAAGTTAACTTGTTGCTTTGACAGAAATAGCTTCTCTCCTTCATGAATATTTACTTTGTGTATTTTCAGCATTTCTCAGACTCTCAGAGGAAACTGAGGCTATAAGATGCTATAAGATGCAGGTCATTCAATTCACCCTCATGTTTAGTGAAGCTAAAGGAGCTAAGCTCATCTTGTCAGTCTCAATTTGTCCTACTAGTTCTTTTCAGACTGGCCTTTAGTTTCAGCTTCCTTGGATATACTCCAAAGACTGTATCTGTGACTCCTATGTCCACACAGTGATGAGGTCCTGCAATCCCATTATAACTGACTAACACATCCACGTCTCTATCTTTTCCTTTATGCCCACTGACACCTTGCTTACAGCAAAGGCTCTGTTACTCTGAGTGCATGGCATGCAGTGGGTGTTTCACGTTCTACCTGAAACCAGCAGTTAACCTAACTCCTCCTATTTCTCACCTCCTCTGTGATTGCAGTGCCTTTCAAATACAGCCCAGTAAGAGTGGCTCAACATAGTGGCTACAACGACTTCCAAGATCTGGGCTCAGCTTTACTGTTATTTCAGTGAATGTTTTCAGGCAAAAAGGGTGCTGGCTGACTGCAAATCACATTCACTTGCTACTCTTTTGAAGTGTTTCTGACAAATGACATGAACTTCTTAAATCTGAAGTGTTGATGAAGAAACATCGAGTGGATCATGGAGGTGTTATTTTCTTCAACTAGGTGTAATGATAACTGAAATTACTGCAACAGTTTTGTCACAGGAAGCTCAAGAGTCAGATAGTATCAAAATGCTGAATAAGAAACTAGACAGATTCATGGACCCCATATTCATAAACAAGATACTAAAGGGGATTAACAGTGCTATGATTGTATTATTGTTAATAAAACAAATGTGGATACTGGGAAATACAAGGAGAATGGATTAAATTAAAAGCTTGGGCTCCATTTCTCTCTTAGAGAGTATTTAGTTAGATGCAGCAGTGGTCTGATCCAGAATAGCTGTTCCTATACTCTCAGAATGACTTGCAAAACTAAACATCAATAAGAACTGTCAATACAGTTATTCTTAGACAATTGCTAACAGTTGTCTGTCATTCCATTTCTTCAGAAAAGAACAAAATTACAAGATTACAAATTTTCCATACTAAAATGATGAAAAATGGAAATGGAGATGTGACATATTGAATGTAGGGACATGGATATGTATGGCTAACACGTGGAAAGTTGCATGTGCAAAGAGAAACGTGCGAAATCTCATGTTGAGTACACTGGTCAGTGAGGCTTTTTTGGCTTTTGGTTTTGTTTGTTGTTTGGGGTTTTGGATTTTTTTATTACTTGTCCTCCTACAGATTTTTTGGTGGCAATTTATCACCATCTCTGTGACCAAGACATAGATTTTTCTATCTTGAATTGCAACTTTAGTTACAGATGGAAATCTGGTTTTTAGGAGCTGCCAAAAACTTGATGTTTCTGAAAATAATGAGTCAGTCATCTTCCCTGGAAGCAATATGCTTATGCAAAACTCTATTAGTGTTTTTATTATCCATAAAATTGCCTGTTCCTGCATAATTCAGCAATATTTGACCAGATGACCTCCAGCAGCCAAGGTAGCTCTGATGCAGCTGTTATAACTATGCTCCATCATACAGATCAAAAGATGCTCTGGCTTAATTCACATCTTCCTGTTCTATTATTTAATACTGTATTGCCTTTTCCCTGATGTAATTAACCTTTCTTCTCCAAAAGTTATAGGAGACTGCTGCTTCAACCTAAGTACACAAGTTTACTTTGCCCATGTATTTTTTTAATATAGATATAGAAAAATATCCTAAAAACTAAGGCAAGAAATACTAAAATTAATTTCACTTATTATGGGGAATGAGTTGAGATGTTATGACTGGGAAACTGTAGTGGGCACTTGCTGACATTTAATAACATCAAAAACATCAGTTCTAGTACCAAGAGAAAAAGTTAAGGGCAATGGATTTAAGTAAAGGGTTTACAAAGAAGTACTTAATTTAAAATAAAGCAAAACAATTGTGAGTTAAACACTGATCATGAAAAGGCACTAATTAAGATGTACTTATGATATGAAACTTAATTCTCATACAATTTATGCACAATTACTCCTGCACAAATATTTAATTACATTCTCTTTAATACGCTAAAACAATCTTCCCTCCTCTCACACTGTTTCTCTATTTCTAGTTGTTAGGTAGGAATATATAAACTCTTAATTGGCACAGAGTAAGAATGACAGGTATTAAGGGAATTGAATACAGTCATATTTTTAGTTCCTAAAAGTTAGAAGGGAAATGCTTTACAAGTGGATGATTTGAGGAGTGTGTAGTGTTTTTACAGACTAATTGTATTAATTAATTCAATTAATTAGCAGATGTTTTCAAAGAGCTTTTCAGACAGAGATTGCAATGTAAGCACTATGTTGATATTATTATTACTGAGTGTGGTAGACTCTTCATTCCAGAAGCTGGGCTGGCAAAACCTTCAGCAGGAGTGGTAATGATTCAAGAGAAACTCAGAGAGAAATGTAACTTTCTTACTTCAAGTCCCACTCCACAAGTAAAACAAATGTAAGTTATTGTCTCTGTGTTTTTATATGTGAAATCCAGTGACCTGATAGAGGTGAGGCTGTCATAGCTCCACACTCCCAAGCTCTGCATGGATTGCCAAGCACATACACAGAAACACACATCTAGAGCACATATATAGAAACTGGGCAAAAAGATCAGCACAGACAGGTTAATCAGCCTGACACAAGCATAAACAGCCTCAGCAATCTCATCTTTTCCCCTGTCTGGCTGATCAGGAGGAAGGTCCATGAGTATGAGTTCCATGTATGTACACATGTGAACATCTGTACCATGTGTGTCTGGCTGTAGGCAGCACCTGCTGGATCCCAGCCTCCCCAGATCCCAGCACCTGGACATAGGAACCCAGGTCAGAGCCCCTCTGCAGCTGCTGCCCAAGCCCTGTTGCTCACAGAAATGCACATACACAAATACATGTGCATACAGAGAGCTCACCGAGGGCTGACCAGGACTCCCCTGGCCCCTCTGGTAGCCAGCTCCTTGCATGGCTTCCCCCTCAGAAACACAAGCACACCTGATCCCCATTTCACCAGCAAGCCTGCCTCAATATTTACTAAAGCTCATGTACTCATGCATTTGTACTTCCTTACACATTTGTTCTTCCTCCAGCTGCTTGCACCACTGACACCTGGGCCTCTGAGCCTGGATCCCACTCCAGCTGTTGGCACTTAGACCCCCATACATGCAGATATAATAGAAAATCCTTAGAAAGGGAATTCAATAACATAAAGCAGACTGCTGAGCACTGTGCACAGTCATAAAAGCACACTGAACAGCAATTTGTATATCAGCAATCAGCCCCTTTTATTCACTTTTTCTCTGTTTTCCCAAGTGTGTTCCCAAGATCCATCCCTTTCCTCACCTTTGGTTCTTCACCCAAGCATCCTATAATGAGTTTTATGAAGTCCTGAAATGCTTTTCTGCTGCATCTCATATGTGTCACATAGTTCTGAGCAGTGACCCCCACAATCTGAAGGGTGATGCAGAGAGATAAGATTATTTCATCTGGATGGGTGCAGCATCTGGGGCCACCCTGACAAGGGTTTAAACAGGTGCCTTTTCCTCTGAATGTGTAATCTGGGCTCCCTAAACAAGCCTGCAAAGTATCAAAATTCTTGTGGTTTATAAAAGAGCATTTTTTCATTAAGAATACAGAATGTCTTTAACCCAGGGGTTTCTAAAGTCTTCGGATGAACTTTCTGAAGGACATTCAAATTATTAATCTATATGCAATATGCCTGAACTCAGCTGGGCATTCTGCATCCAAGAGATTTTTCTTTCATGGTTTTTTTATATATCAGTGTTAATGCATAAAGAATCCAAACAATGCACTTGGGTTACAAAACTTTTTAGCTTCCAAGGTCAGCGGATTGTTTGGATTCTCAGACTTATCTATCACATCCTTATGCTTCAGCTCAGTTGTTGAAGTCTCAGTTCATTTACTGCCAAAACCTGCTGTAAAATTTGTAACCTGAGAGATAAGATTGAGAAGTGGAGGCAGTCCTTACTTGAACACATGCACCTCTTGGTCACTCAGTTGTCATACATAATAAAGGACTCAGAGTTACAGAAATGTCCTTCAGGAGAAGACTGAAAATTGAGCTTTGTGGTAGAGACATTCAGGCTGACCTTTAGGAATGAAGCACAACATGTAGTGACACCCACTGCACAAACATGAATTGCAGTCTTGGATAATACTAATATGTAACAATTTTATACAGTGAAAACAAAATGTTTTTTTTTTCTCTTTCAGTACTACTGTAAAAACAATCCTCAGATAAATTAAATAACACTTTTTTCCATATATTTATATATATGCATACATATATATGCATATATGGATAAACAGAGAGAAATGAGGGTTTTTATTTTCGTGGAAAGCTAAAGAATAGCTTTGATCTGTAACTATGACTGTTTTTAAAAAATTGAATAAATGAAAGAGAAAGGAGGGAAAATCTCGTTTTCATGTGGGAGAAAGTGTTTGCATATGGCAAAGCAAATCAGAAAGGGCAGTAGAAGCAGCAGACTTTGGGATTCTGCTCATCCCAGCAGGGAAATTCAAACAGGTGGTGTGTGATCTTGGAAACTAAGATAATTTTTTTCCTCTGAGACAGTGTTTCACATTGTTAATACATTTATTCCTATGCAGACCTGAGTTTTGCCCATTTATCCCTGGAGCAATAATTATATAGGTTGCTCCTATAATATTAATATTCCACTTGTTCTGAAGAAGCTCAGTGGAGGCCTTAGAGGGGACTTAATATTATTCAAAAGAATGAATCCTGCAGTGAAGGAAATGCCCTACAGAAATACTTTCAACAGAGTCTTTAAAGGTCTAAGTGTCCTGTAGATAGCTTTGAAAATCTCCATCCCATTGTCTCTAGTGTTGGAGAGACAACAGTCCTTGTAGCACACATGCTTTTCTGGGACAATAGGAGACTTGTATCTGGTAAAAAGCAAATAGTGGGATTTTTGCTATCATATTAGCTATTCTGCAAAACAATTACATTTGAGGAAGTAAAGCATTAAATCAAATTTCAATGAAATGTTTCATCTGGATTTTTGCATGGCAGCTACTGAATATGACACATTCAACGAGGGAAAAGAAAAAGTTTTTAGGTTTTAACCAGGACAGAGCTCACGTGTGGTGTAGGTGGCAAACCCTTCAGTGGCTCTGTACTTTAGTGTCCTGCCAGGAAGATATGAGGTTCTTTTGTCTGTGAAAAGGCTGCTCATAAAAATGTGTCAATGACCTGTGTTCCAGGATGTGCCCAGGTCCTACAGAGTATGATGGCTGTGTGTGTCCACAAAAGGTGGGAGTAGGGAAAAGAGAGTGGGAGAAGAAAATTGCTTCCAATGACAGCAAGTGGGAAAGAGATAGACATGGAAATTATGTTTAACAAGAACAGAATCAAAGACAGATTTTTCAGTCAGACCCAGGGGATAGGATTAATCTGGACAAATGCTAACATTTGCAACATACACATCTATAGCTGAGCTGGATGTTGTAATTAATCTTCACTGTCACTTGTGTCCAGTGACTGAGGAGACTGTAGGGAAACTGTCTTCAGTGCAGCCATCTGTATTGCAGATGCTGAACATTATATGAGTTGAATACCGCTGTAATTTAAGTCTCTTTTCACAAAACTCAGATGTCAGGGCAGAGATATGGCACACAGAATCTCAAAGTAACAAAGCACAAAATAAAGCACACAGAAATAAGTGGGGCACATCTAGAGAGGCACAAGAGTGCCATAGACTGAGGTTGATTAAAAATAAGTTTTTTGATGAACAGAAGAGAGACCTGCTTGTGCTCTTTGTTCAGCTTCAAGACTTTACTGAATTGTGTTCATTTTTGTTTCTCTTGCTCTTTAGATGCAGAGCTTTATTAAGCTTCCTTGAAGCCAGGCACGTCAATGACTAAATAGAGCCCAGAAGTAATTTTAATCTAGATTCAACTAGTTTGGGAAAAATCTTACACTCCTGTACTCTGCTCACAGTAAAGTTCTTCTCAGTCTGGGAGGTGACAGAGAGCCAGAATAAAAAATCAAAAGCCTTAAAAACCTGAAAATATTATGGGCTTTCCATCAGTTCTGAGATACAATCAGTATAGTCAACAAACTGACTTTCTGAGTTGTTTTGTTCTGTGTCTGTTTTGGAAGGGGAAGAAGAGGATGAGGTGCCTGCACTAAAAAAGTTTCTGAATAAAACAGTTTCAGCTGCTTGAATTAATGATGCATTTTGGAAATAAAATGTGGCAAAAGAAACATCATAATCTTAAAAAAATGTAAAGCAGTGTTTGGAGCTTTGGAACAATTATTTTATCTTTTCCTATCTCAAAAATTCACAAGATATTTTCTTCTTTCTACACACAGCTCTTTTAAAATCTTTACTTCAAGTCCTTTGAAGTGCACTCAAAATATTTTACCACTTAATTTCAGAAGGAAATGTTTTCTTGGTAGCAAGGCATCTGCTTTCCATCATATTGCAAGCAGCTGACACTAAAACATGAGGGAGAACATTTCTGCAGTTTAACTTGCTTGTTCTTATGAAATACACCCATTTGGTAAATGCAATAGCCTCTTGGCTTATGCAGTTTTTGTAGCTATGTATACTTGAAATTGTTTGGAGCTCAATTCAGTGCTGTGTCATTCTGTGTGCAAACTGCAAACATGTGAGACTGAAAATTCCAGTAAAGTACAAGAGCAACATGAGTAACACAAAAGAAAAAGAGACTTTGAAAGGATGTTTTTCATAAATTGAAGCAAATCACTGAATATTCCTGATATTCTTTGCAGACTTCTCCACATCAACATGACAAATCCCAATTATATCTTGTTTTCTGAGCAAAAGCTGTAACTATGTGAACTTAATTTTTTTTTATACAAGCTTCAGAGATTGTGGAAACCTGTACACTGCTAGAAATATATTCAGATATGTGGTATAGCTAAAACTTAACTCATCTGGTTATAGGGATTGATGGAATCAGCAAAGTCCCTGATTTAAAAAAAATAAAAAAGACTGAAGAAATTCCTCAGAAGTAGGGATAGGACTGACATAGCAACCATGAATAAATTTAGCTGTAGAAGGGTAAGTCTGATCAACTGTCAAACCACAAGATTCTATTGATTTTAGAAATGTATATGGCTAGTTAATGTTGTATTTATATGAGATTTTAACTTCCACTGTGAAATCTCTTCAGAGGAAATTTGCATTATATGACATTAAAACAAAGCCAGGTCTGTGTGGAATACTGCATCAGTGCAGTATAAATGGGGAGAGGCACTGGTTTAGTGATGAAACTGGATGAATAAAAGCAAATCACAGGTCTTTAAAAACCTTAGTGATAATATTCTCAAAGAAAATGCTTACTATCATGGCTACTTTTAACAAAACACATTTTATAACAAAGAGATCTCAGAAGGAACCTACAAAAATTCATTTCTGATTAAATTCAAAATAAAAGAAGGAATTTCCCCAATAACAGTGATGGTAATGTTACATATTTTTTAAAATGCAGTGTGTTTGCTGCATCTTAAATATCGATGGGTTTTGCAGGAGGAACATGGCTCTTTATTGATAGTGCCCATACGACTGAGGCAATTGTATTTAATTATGAGAAATCACTGGCCCTTTTCCAGTAAAACCCTAAAGGGAGATGGAGTTGTTCTGCTTTATGTATGCAAGAAATAGCTTTTCAGACAGAAATTTGTGCTGTGTTTCTTAATAGCTTTTTTACTTGCTCAGAAAAGGAGAGATTAACTGTGTTCACTGCACACTCTGCATATATGATATCCACCTGTCTCTGATCACATAGGAGGTTTTCTGGCTGTATTGAAAATTTGTGTGGGATTTTCCTCATGGGAGGTGTGTTTGCCATGCCAGGAAAGAAGGATGTGGTGTTCTAATAGTATGGCTTTTGTTGGGCTTGTTGTGTTTAAAAACAAAAACAACTGTACAGACTTTTTTCTTCTGGCTTCTAGCAAAATGCTTGGCATGGGCCTGTGTACACTGTGAACTGGCAGATTCACCCCTCAGAGTCCAGAATTCTTTGGGACCTATAACAGACAGAAGGGAAGGAAAATTCTGAACAGGAATTTCTGAACAGGAATTCTAGAAAAAACTAGAACAGGAAAGCGAGTGAAGGGATGACAGGTGCAAAAGCCAGAATTAGAAAATCAGTCTTTGCTTAACTCTTCAATTACTTGTAGTAAACAGGCATGAATTAATTTTTCAGTTTCCATCTCAGTTTCCAGTGTGAAAACAAGATCACAGGGAAGGTGCACTGTGATGTTCCATCAACTTTTTTTCTAAGGGCTGCTATTTTGCTACTAAGAAGTCAGTCTGAATTCTCTGTTGCTGCTATGCAATCACCAAGCTATGCAGGCATCTCTGGCCCAGAATTTCAGGAATTTCAGAGGGAAAAGTACAGTGTATGCAGACACTGGCAGATATGCTGATGCTTTTGAGTGGGACCAGTGTGGGAGACTACCATTTTTCTGGATATAGATAATGCAGGCAGTGTGGCAATGGTCTACAAAAATAAAGGTTCCCTAATGTTACAGGATCCCAGAGTGTGTGCACAGATGCACCAGCTTCACAAAGGAGGGAAAAGTAAAATCTGGACAATATTAAATCAGCAGAAGTAGCTGCATCAATGACCTCACCAGTGAAATGTGGGGATGACTGCTCTGGTGCATAATTCCTCAGTGGATGGGGATGATCAGGGAAGCTGTCAAAAAACATTTTCTGAAAGACAGTGTAGTTGATTTCCTGGAGGCCAAGCAATTTGAGTCAACACAGCTGCAGTGAGCTTATTTTCTGTCTCTCTATCCACTTCATATGTATCCAGATGGAAATGGGCTACAACTGTTCCATTTAGAAAGTATTGTTGCTTTGGAAGGTCGAGCTCACAGCATTTTCACAGAGAAATGACAAAAATCCAGGGATGGTCTTATGGGTTCCTGACTTAATTTCTTTACTCTTAAATAAAAACATTTGGGTAAGACAAACTGAACACAAATTAGGAATATTGGAAGCATGTCTCACAGCCTGAGTCACATAAAACACCCCCAGATCAAAGTTTGCCTCTCAGTTACAAGCAAGGATGTGTTTATTGTCTGAAGTAGAGTGCTGAACCTCTTTTACAAAGAAATAGGGTAGAAAGTGTTATGGAAATTGCCCAAATCATGGCTGTGGACTGTGCTCCCCTCTGCCCCAAATGGTCCAAACCTTATTCCTTTCCAAAATCAGATGTGCAGCACTGTTGAGATCTTTCCTGCCACATACATCTGAGGGTGGTTTAATCTAGACCATGTCTACATTTCATTTTTACTGACAGTCAGTGGTCAAATACTCTCATCTCCAGGTAAGGGTTTTGAAGTTGGAGCTGGAGTGAGATCTGACTGTGACCAAAGTCAGACCACATAGTCTGAGCTGTTTAATGGGAGAAACTGGTGATCCTGTAGGTGCAATGGCACTGACAGACTAGGACAATATGAGGCATTCTGAAGTGTCTTCTTCACTGTGAATGTATTTTGTTCTTACAGGGTGCCATTTCCCCTTTGTTTGAAAATCAGAAATTATTTTCACACTTTAATGGTCATTTAATTCTGTGCCACAGTGTGTCTCTGTGCAAGAAAGAAATAATGGAACAAGAAAAAAGCACTTTTTAACTTTCCCTAGTTGAGACTATTTGTCACCTCTATGCACTGTGATCTTCCATGTGTGTGGAGGTGACAGTCCAGAGATCAACAGTGTGCTGATATGAGCTGAAAGTAGTGCATGCGTGCCATGCCCACAAAGTAGATCTGTAATCTAGAAATCAGTATTATCTAAATAATAAGAAAGAATTCATTTACTCTTAGTGTAGTGTTGTCCACCACACTACTCCACACTTCTCAGTATGAATGATAGCTGTTCTCTTGCTCTTTAATGGAATGGATAGTCCATCTTCTACTGAAGATTATAGGACCACATGTTTGTTTGGGCTTTTCCCTTGAGGGAATGGATTCTTTTCAGTGATTTGTATTTGAAATGCCAGCAATCAAAAGATATCTTTTCCTAGTACAGTGGAGGACAAACAACACAACCCAGCTTGCAAATGCTTTGGAGCAAACAGTGAATAACTCCTGTCACCCTTAGGACCAGAAGCCCTTACATCAGCCCAAAATATGGCTAAACCACACTAAAATTCTTAACAGAGAAAGAAAGCAGCAGCTGTCTAGCAGCAGGAAGAGGAAACTGGAATATTATACATGGCATTTTCAGAGCTGGTGAGGGTAGGGATATTTAGTACTGAATCTAGGAACTACAGTGTGCAAGCACAAGTGTGCTGGGTCAGATAGACGCTTTTTTAAGCCCCTATCCCATCTCTAGCAGCTGATACAGATCAGAATAGAGTTGGTATGGCTCACTTCCCAGAAAACACCCACCCAGGTGCCAATAAACTTTGGTTTGCTGAGTTGGAGCTTGTGTCTAGACCATGAGGGTTAATAGACCCTGAATGACCTAGTTGAATAAATGTGTTTCACTGCTTTTGAATGAACCTTTCTTTGATTCCTACAATATCTTACCACACAATGTTTTACAAATTTATTTTGAGGTATGTGGTCAGTTCTTTCTTTTGCTTGTAGTAAAACATGTTTGGGTATTTTATTGGGTAAACCAATTTGTTTTGCTATGAAAAATGTTGAATTATTCCTTAATTCATCACTTTGATAATTTCATTGTTACAGACCTACCCGTGAAGATATTTGCAGATATCTGCACTTGTAGGTCTCAGAAATGACAAGGCTAAATTCTGCCCAAGGTGGCTTCTGTGCATCCTACTGGAAAAGAGTGGATGTTGCACAAATGTGGAGGGTAGACTAAGGCTTGGAAGCACCTTACATTAGGCATTCAGAGATTAGCATGACTCATCCTCAGCAACAAACAGCACAGCTTTGCTTTCAAATGCCAAATCTTTCTGCTTCCCTAAAGTCGTTCTGAGCTGGAGGGGGCAGTTGTTGAGGCAGCCATTGAAAATCACCTTACAGAAGGGTTGAAATACTGACAATGTCCCATTGTCCTAGGGGCAGAAATAGAACTAGGGCACAGATGTGAACTGACATACATGGAAATGGAAATCAAACAGAAATAGTGATTCAACACTTAAAAGTTATTTAACACTTAGACAGTTATGTCTGTATTTCCTTCCTGCCACCTTCCCTTCCTTTTTCACTGTTATAGCCTCAGAACAGATTTGCCCCCATTTTCCTCAGCTCCTGGTTTAAAGCCACAAGATACTCCTCAAAATCTTTCCAAACCTGGAAATATGCAGGCTAAAAAAGGAACCTGGAGTTCTCCATTTTGCTTACAAAAATTAACAGGCAAAAATGTTACTTCCATACCTCCAAAGGTATCATTCCTTTGATCCAGGGAAAAGTCAGTGACTGGGAGACATTTGCAATAAAAACGGAAATTTTCCCCTTCCCTTAGTAGGCAGAAAAGATATCCACAACAATTCCTGTAGGATAGGCTTTCAGATAAGCACTGTGTCTGTATCCTGCCAATGCTCTTATTTCTAAATATGGTCCATGTTACCTGCTAGTTTCCATGGAAGACAAAACTCTCATCCTGCTGACTTCAAAACTGCTCCTTCCACTCATGTGCAATGAGAACTGCTCTCAAGCCCACGATTTTGCTGACAGTCCATTATGCACTTGGTGGCCTTTTGATCTGCTCTGCAGATCATATGGAGCCATGAAGCTGTATGGAAGTGTAAGAATAAGCAGAATAAATTCAGCACCGTTTTTCATGCTTGCAGCGAATACCATTATAAAAACAATCATTTCCTTAGCAGCACACTTCCCAGGGGAAACCTGCAAAGTGTGAAAGACTTCCCACTCATCCTGTTATCCATGCCCTTGTATTGATTCCTTCATCAGTACTGCAGCTCTGAGCTGCTTCACATCCAGCACAAAGTTGAATCATCTCTTTGGCTGTATTTCTCTGACAAAGGAACCTATTCCAGACTGGCAGATTTAGACACTAATGAAAGCTGAAAGTGTAAAGAAGGAGCTCTGCTCTTTGTTAAGGCTGGTGTTTATCTCTGTAAAGTGAAACTATCATCCAAACTCTCCCTGTATACAGATTTAGGTCTTGACTTTCTAACGGTGTTATTTTGGTCTCAGAGCACCCTAGGAAGACAACAAACCTCTTCCACAAAAGGCATGTGATTGAGAATATCTCTTCAGGAACCATAACAAATGGTAAATTTGTAACCACTAGCTTGTAAGCTGGAAAGCAGCTCATCTCTGTAACCCAGGGAATGTAAACCAGGTGTTATGGTCGTTTAAATGACAGCCAATTCTTCGGGCATATATAATAGCAACAATGGAGGAGAGCTCACTGTTTCACTGCTGCTTTAAACATCAGACTGAATTCTGTATAAATCCCTTGCTACTTGTGTACTGTTTTTATAGTATCTTAAGCATTCTAAGACTCACTATTTATGCATCATAGAGGATTAATTCTTCATTAATTTTTTAAACTCTAAATACACATTTCTACCAGTTCAAAAACATTAAACTGCTCATTTTTCAAGCCCCATTTTGTTAAGAGAGGACAACATAGCAAGTGAGCTTGAGTTAGTTTTCAGTAGATCACATTCCTTCTTAGTATGACTGTTTCCTAGCAAATGCTAGTTTTCCATTTTTGGGTGTATCACTTGTCCTGCTCATAGAGTTTTGAGTCCTGTTCTCAGCTCATGTCTCTCTGTACACCCCTTTGGCTCAAAGCTATCAATTAAGCAGATCACTGCTTAGGCTGCAGAAGCCTCCTATGTTCTTCAGCCCTGAGCAGCAATTCCTGTGCCAGGTGAAAGCAGGGAAATGAAAGCAAACCTTTCATTTGTTGTAATAACAGACTGCAGTGTGACAGTCCTGCCGAGGAGCCAGCACCTCAAGTGATACATGGAGCAGCCCTAATTGTACTGGCTACTCACTGATAACTTGCACCTTTGGTGAGAGATTAGCCCATAAATCACTGTGGGGAGGTCATTTGTTTGATGTAATCAGTTAGGCCTGCACATTTTGGCAGTCTACCACTTCCTTTCTGGTTTTTTTTTGGTCCCTTTTTTATATGCACATCGCCAGAGGGAACAAGCACAGTTGTGGGTCTTCTCTCATTCCTTGCTCCTTCTTGTCACTTGCCCAGGTTCCAGAACTTTCCACTTCACATCTTCTCAAGTGCTAGCTCCCAGTGAGTATTCCCTTCAGTTGTGTCTTTCACCCATGGTGTTCAGAGCCATTTACAAATACACACGAGTTCAGGTTCTACACCTGAATCTCATTCTGTATGTGGAGAAAGTAGGATATATGTGACTAAGGAAACAATTTTCCCAAGGTCAGGGTAGTATTTTACACCACACTGGCAGCATTTTACACCACAGTCAGTGATGTGCTGGTAATTTGTATGGACTGGAATATGCTCTACAGATGTTTTGGATGCTAATTCCATCTGTAGGAGAGTAAATCTTGCAGTTCTTAATAGGTCAGTCTGTAGTTATTTGCCTGCTCATTCTCTTTGTTTATGTCATGCCCGGAGGCTGGAGAGGAAAAGCTGTTTCACAGTAGCACATAAAGGTAAATACAATTCACTTGATGTGGTTTGAGAGGCTCCTCTGAGCTGGGAAGTGCTCTTCCTGGGCTCTTTATAGGCTGGAAGCAGAGACTGAGCGTACCCACTGGCATCGCAACTTCTCTGACTGCTCTAGTGTCCTGGTTGCCTGTGTGAGGCCACCATGACCAGACCTGCCCTGTCCTGTTTCAGATACTTTGGGGCCATGTCCTTGCCAGGGAAGTCACTGCCTTGGTAGCTCTATCCTCAAAAGAAACCTACTCTTGATGCTCCTTGGGAGATTGTGTCATCAGTCAGCTCCAAACTTCATGGAATGGACGAAACAGGAGCAACCTCCTTTAGAACAATGAAGAAAAAAGAATAAAGAATTTCTAATGTATAAAGAGCCTGTGGAGTCAAGACAAGCTGTGAGTTATATGACTTCTGACAAGCTGTTTCCAGATCACTTTATATCTTTCTAGTTTTCACTTGCAAACTTTACAGAACATCACTTAAATCTTACAGTATCCTGAGCAAAGGCTCAAAAGTCACACATCATTATCACAGAAGCTCAGCAGAGATTCTAAGCAGCTGTTATCCCTAGAGCTGTGGCTACAGGAATTCACTGAGCCATTGATAAATAATTTATTCTGTGTCCAAACAAATCTGTCCACCCCAGGTTGTCTGCACTTTGAGTGGTTCATAGTGTAACCACAATGGCCAGATTGAAAACTGGCAAAACTCAGGTAATCATACAGATGCAGCTTGCAATTTCCTCTTTGTGACTGTTTCAGATGCAAAATGAACAAAATCACAGCGAGAGTCTGACACAATTATTTCTAAAATTACAAGGGCTGATGAAATTTTTGTTTTCTACTTGTTTTAAAATGGAAGCCTAAATTCTGTGGATAATACAGGACCCCAAAAGTCAACAGATGTGTGGCCTACTACCAAGTCCCTCCTCAGTCAAATTTGTGTCTGCCAAACAACTCAGCTTTTCCAAGGGAAAAATATTAGCATTGCCTTCCATCAGAAATTACATGTATGGTAATTCTGCATGTAAAACCTTATTTGTGACAAAAGGGTACTTAAGGATGGTAATAATAGTTTTGCACATAAAAAAGGAATGTGTAGCTAAGTATGCACAAAAGTTTCATTTAATTAGCAATTTAGTTTGGGTAGTTCAGCATTAGTTTATTACTGGTAGCCCTTTATCTTATTTTGATATTACACATGAGAACAGAACAACTATTAGTCTATCTATGTTTCTACATAAACACTTATAAATAACAAATAGAACTTCAATTCTGCTATTAAAAAATACCAAGGAAAATAAGCTACTAATTATATTAATTAAAGCTAGTAATTCACTTCATTAGCATGGCAAAGAGACTTAGTATGAGATAAAAATCACTCATACAAATAGAAGATGTATACTTCTAGAGAACCATTAACACTTCATAACAAAATGAACAGCAAGGGACCAAAAATGAAACTTTAAATATAAACTGAAAGATAGCTAGAAGGAATATGAATTTAAAATTATCTAAATAACCTCAGAAATGTATGCTCATTCCTGAAGCCTTCCTTACAAATACTGTGGGGTTGGAAACAGCTCCAGTGAGAAAGAGCTCTCTCCTATTGACTGGCTCCTGTGAAAGGGCTTTTGAAATTTGTCATGAAACATAGTTTAAAAAGTCAGTAATTAAAAACCCCACCAAAAAGCCAAAGAAAGAAGCCATCTACTGGACAGCCTAATAAAAGACAAAGTGAAAATACACTGTATAACCAGCTTGTCTTGATCATATCAGATCCCAGTCCAAGTAGTAAATGTTGACTGTTCTGGGAGCCAGATCCTAAATACCAGGGTATCATTGCTTCCCTTGGACTTTTCCCCATCAATCTTGAGTTAAAAATTCCTCAATTTGCAGCTGGAGTCCTGGAGCTATCTTGAACTAAGGTCTTTGAAACTTACTACTCCACTACACCTGCAAAGGGCACTAGTAGGCTTCTGTGTGTTGAAAACCTGGGGAGCCCACCACTAACTCTGTTTCAAGGAGACCTTTTGGCTTTGAGTAGCAATGGTCAACTGCTTCACATACACCATAGTAATTAAAAGCTACTGCTGCTGATAGTGTGGATACTGAGGGCAAGCCAAACAGATGTGCTTTTATGTTACCTGGTCTGTGATAAAAGCTGAAGAGATGAGGTCAACAATACCACTCTGACTCTCTTGGACCTTATGGAAGTACAGCTCATGGCATTGGTATCACCTTTCAACAAATGAGAATTCATTGCACAGACAAAAGTTAGCTCCCCCATCAAGTCAAGGTGAGGAAAGCTCTACAGGCTATGATCTCCTTATGATTAGTAAATCTGTCAAAGTCATCCAGACCCACAAGCAGATCCTAATAGAACCCCATTTAATCCACACTTCATTCTTCTGCAGTCAATAAGCTTATATTCTGCTTAGTATTTCTAAGGTACATTCAGGAGAATCTGACCCTAAAAATCACATCTAAGCTTTCAAAAAATCAAGTAGTTCAAACAAAAAAAAAAAAAAAAGGACAATTCCCTGGTGTTGCAAGAACACAGTTCACCTTATAATACATTCTTGTGGCATACATCACTTCATCTTTTAACACAGAAAGGAAATATAACACACCAATTAGGCAAATATACCACAAACAGAAGATCCTGTCCATGATAGCTTTTTTATTCTCAGAAATGCACAAAGACATTTTCTATGCAGATGTGCACTGTGGATTCTGTTCACTATTGACATGCCTTTAATAGTTGGCAATGAGCAAAACTACCTTGTAAATTGCCTCCCAATCTTATTGAAATAGCCTGATACAAACTGCACCCTAATTGCTAAATTAGGACTATGTGCTTTGCTGAGCTAATTTTCTTGCTAAATGGGCACGTGGTGTGGCAGTTAAGGGCTTTTTATCAGGTTATTACAATGAGGGATTATATAGTTTCAATGTAATTGAATTTTAACGAGGACAACTCTTAAGCAAATACACCTCCATAAATGATGCAGCACTGATGTTATGCTGAGAAACTGAAGATGACAATTCAGTGGATCCAGCTGGATCTAGGGGCCTCTTTAGTGCTTTAATTAAAATAAGTGAGGAGTAATCTTATTTTCTTACTTTTTTAAAAAAACAACATATTTTTCTTAGCTCTGTCTCTCTTCCTGGCCCAGCCAGAAAATCCAATGGAGCTGAAGAAGTTCCCTGCTTTCATTTCCAGTTATCTCAGAACTGCTGAATGAGACTCTCTGCTCTAAAGTCCAACTTGAGTGTCATTCATTCCTTCTGAGATGCTCTTAGATTACAAATGCAGCAATTAAGTAATTCATATTCAGCAGTCTTATTGGCTGAAACAGATAAAGAAAAACAGAATGCATTGCATAAGTCCTGTCCTAGTGTGATGAGGGTTGGCTGAATTCAGGACAGTCGGAATTCTAGCAGTGAGTTTCATGTGCTAAAGCTTTCCTGGAGGAGCACTCAGTGAGTTTTCTGTACCTAGCATCACAAGATGTCTGACTTCTCCCAATGACAAAATTTCTTACCGAGGACTGAGGCAGTGGGAAATTATTTAAGACTATGGAAGAGAAAAATATCAGCCTCAAAGTATGTTCTGATTAAGAATAAAATAAACCTCTCTCATCTCTGATGGTTGTTCAGAGGCGGTGGGGGGTAAAATACATGTGATATTACACAACATCTGTGATGGGATGCAAAGCCAACCCAGTCACAAACACTTCACTGCCAGAAAAGGAAACCCTAGAAAGCTGGATTTACAACAGCACTACTTAGCTACTCTGTACTTGTACTATTTAGGATCAGGAATGTAGGATGAGATAAGTAACAAATAATTCATTTCTGTCAACAAAAAACCTTTCCAAAATACTGTTAAGCATATTGCAAATGGACAGAGATTGGGAAGTTCAAAAACCCTCCAGATGTAAAGAAATTAGTGGATTAGGTAAATTGTCAATGTTTGTCAACAGGGATTGCAGCTATTTTCACTTATAATATGGAAACAACCCAAGCAATCCCACAAAGAGAAAATGTCTTGACAAGCTCTATAGTTATTGTGTTTTAATTGCTGGTAAATGCCAACTCAAATAATGGCATCTGCTGTGTACCTGTGCAATCACAGTGCACTGGAATAAGCTAATGAGTGCAGAGCAGAAGGCTGGCCTGAAGCCACTGCACGTGTACACACCTTAATGAGGGTCTTGTGGGGAGAGGGAGGCATTGAGCAATAGACTTCTGAGACTGTAGAAGCTGTTGGAGTGGAAGAGAGGTCAGTGTGTGTCCACTTTACCCACAGGAAAGATGCATACACTTTAAGGATGTTTGCTTGGCAGCTGTCTGCCTCACACAGACGTAAAACTGGCTGTGGTGCCATGATATGCTCAGATGCAGAAATATGTCTGATAACAGTTACCATAATGAGCATATTAGGCACTGCTCATTACGTCCTTGAAAAGCAACCAAGCCCAGCTCTTTCTGAACCACAATGAATTCAACATCAAAGTGCTGATATGGAAGAAAACGTGCTGATGGCAGTTGCTTTTATCTTTACATTTTCCATTACTAGACTACATGCTTGCTAAGAATAAAGGTTTAACCCTGTCCTGGCCTGTCCCTAACCACATAGCTCTGGAGACTCCTCAAAGGATGGCTTTGGAGCACAATCATGAGAGCTCCTGGGGAGGAAGTAAGAATATACTCAGAATTGATAAAGTGGTCTGACTACCTCAGGATTACTTCAAACATTAAGACACTTGAGGCATTTCAAACACCTAAACATTTAAACTGAAGGTGATCTCTAATCACAGAGTAGCACCACCACTTAGTGATGAATACTTTCTGTGCTACCGATGGGTTATGCACCCAGACAAAAGTCCTTTTGTCACTCATTGTCCCTCTTTTTTTCCTGCTTTAATGCTCAGGCTCATGCTGAGGTTCAAGCTATCTGCCCATGTGACCAAGGTGCAAATCACACTGTTCAGGTTTAGAGAGGAATGAGAGCCTTCTGTTCTTCCAGTGTGCTATTTACACAACAGTATAAAGGGAAAGTTTTTCTACATCTGCCAAGTCAATCTGTAATTTTATATTCAGGAAGTAAAACCTCCCTAGCTTTCTTAGGCTCAATCCTCACTTCGCCCTTTGCTTCCTATGGCCCTTCATGTTCCACCACTCTCATGGGGTCCTTTTCCCAGCTGTATTAAACCTCATCTGCTCCTAATATTTGATATAGTGAGTACTATGTGTGTTAGTGAAACTCTTTCTAGCTTTCTGGATCCATGAGTTTCATTCTTAAACTTCCCAAGAGAATAGCAGTGTGGATAAATGTGCTATGTGTGATCCGCCTTGAACCTGTTTCTGTTTAGGCTCCCAGTGATTCATGTCTACTGACTCCTAAAAATGAACATTGAGCACATGCATAAGCAAGAGGCAATAACCAACTCAGCATATGGTGCTGAGTGTTTTTCTGGAGCAGAGCTTCCGATCTAGACAATGTTTCCAGGAAACATCATCGCCATCTGAGGGCTTTTTGGTGGAGTGAATTGAAAGTACAGAGTCTAGAAGGCATAGTCTGCAACAAATCTACCATATGGCAGGATTTGAGCCTGAGACCTGCACTGTAAGTCACTGCTGTCAAACACTGTGTTTGCACAATATCCTTTCTTTTTGTTAGCTGAAGAGCACAAAGTTTCTAGTGATGCAGTGGCTAAAAGAGAACACCATGTTGACATTTACTCTGATTTGCCACAGACAATTTAATCAGAGAAGAAAATGAATATACAAGCAGACTAAAGCAACCTCATAACCCTGAGAGTGCTCTTTCCAAGAGGAAGAATTAAATGTGTTGATTCAAGGTTCTGTGCTAAGTTTGTACTTCACTTACTTTGTTGGTATTCCACAGTGACACTATAAAACCAGAGATAAAACAACCATTTAAAAATAACAACACAGCAAAGGCCTGCAGAGCCATTCAGCCTATAAAGTCATTCCCCAAAGCACACGTACTTCTTGTCTTCTTTCCTGTCCTGTGCAAGTGCCATTGCATCAAGCATGTTGTCGGTATTATGTTGCTGTAGAAATGAACTTTCTTCTGTTTTGGAAGTTTGGTTACACACACATGTTTACCCTGTGTGTAATTCTGGATTCTCTCTCCAGCTTGGTTAGAATAGATCAGTCAGACCACTGTGCTGCAGAGAGGGATGGAGTGGGAGCAGCTGAACCTCACAGCTCCTCACAGCCTTGCTCTTCTCATTGAGCTCAGTCTGTAGGGCTCTGCTCCACTCTTCTATGAGACAGGAGTGCTAATCAATAACAGCACCTGTGCTCCACATAACAGCATATGCTGCTCTTTAACCTTTTCTTGTCTAGCTAAATAAGAATATAAATATCTACCAATTCATTTAGTCTTGGTTTTTAGATTGTTCTATGTGTCTGGGGACAGATGCTTACTACTGAAGAATTAAAAATGGCAAAACCCTTTACTGGCTGTGTCATCTTGGTAGGTCTAACCCTAGAAGTATTTGACAATTAGCATCTTGCTGCTGGATCAGTATAGGATCAATAGCACCTACTATTATTTCCCATCTCCGTGGGCTAGATTCAATTGAGAGTTTGAGGGATTTTTGTGGGTTTTGTTTTGTGTGTTTTTTAAAAAATTTATTTTGACTTGTACTTACTAGAAGAGGAACCTAAATCTTCAGAGCTGTCTCCAGTGTCTCAGTGGCATTGGCCAAAGTATGTACCACAAGATTTTTATGAGCTCCCTTTGCACAGGGTTATACCATTCCTTCTATGACAGCCACCTATACTATGTGAAAGACTCTGATTTCAGACTAATTGAAAGAAAAAGGAACATGAAATCCTGAAGTTTTAGCCTGAAATGATATTTATTCCAAGTATTTCTAAAAGGCTTGGGTTCAGGTTGATATGAAGGTTCACCTTAAGGTCAGATCTGAAAACCTTTGGTCAGTTCCAAATGTTTCATGAAGATAATGTCCTGGTTTGAAGGACAGGTGTCTGCCGATAAAGGCAGAAGTTTTCCTTTGAAACAGAGACTTTAATTCCACTCCCCCCAAGTATTATAAACGTTTGAATCAAGGACTCTGAGGCAGAGATAAGGGGGTAGGAATAACAGCTCTTTTGCTAATATATCTAACCGTACAAGCAGAAACAACAGCAGTTGTTAAAATTACCAACAGAACAGAGCAGATATCTCAGTTCCAGTCCTTTCTTTAGCTACAGGCACACTCTCTCTGCCCTCGGTCCTGGTGCTGCAGATGGAGCAAAGCCCGACAGCTGCAGAGAGCAGGCGGGAGCGGCCACGCTGGTCTCGGCTGGAGAGGGCAGCTGGGAACTGAAAGCAAATATGATCAATGTGGTCAGCAGAGATGAAGTTGCCCAGGGTTTGTTTTAGTATAATAGTGGATGTATATAGAACTCGGATGTAAAGTGGTTTGGTTTTACTTTTAGAGACAGTTCTTTCTCCTCATCAGGAAAGATGCTCCAAACTGTGAATGTGTTTTGTTTAGTTTGGTTTTAAAGTTGGATAGAGTGAAGATTGTTTCTGGTGATTGAACCACTTGAAAAACAGGCTAGGCCATGTTCTCAGATTGAGAACCTTATGAGGAAAAACACAGATCATGCCTTTCTTGAGGACTTTACCTTCATACAAGGAAAAATTTGATAATTTGGATCAGTCTTATTTATTAAAAAACTTTAGCAAAGCTTTATGTAGTATTGATGACAGGGAGAAAGAAAAACTACTTCAAACAAGATTCTAAATGACCCCTCATGAAAGAAAATCCTAACCCCTTTCTTTTTTCTTTTCTCACTTTAACATTTTTCACTTGAATATCCCAAGTACATTCTGCTAAGATAGGAAAAAATCTTCCCAGTAAAAGCAAGAAATAGCATGCTGTCTTTCCAGTTTTTGCTTCAAGCACCCTAGATGAGCAACATTAGTCACAAGCCATTAGAATGGATAGCCTGAGCTGCTCTCTGGCTGCAACTGAGCAGGTGCTAAGCACATGAGGCAGAATCATGCTGTGCAAAGCACCATAATCCTGGCAAAAACAAAATAAATCCCCAAGCCCCCAGTAAATATTGTTTGCATATATAGTTCACCATGGCTAACTACCAGGAGGAAAAACATGTGGAAGACAATGCTCTTAAATGAGGACACATAGCTTGACTTAGATAATAAAGGATGATGGTACAGGATCTGCAGCAATAAACACCATATTTTAATGAATAATTTGTTGAAATAACAGAACACAAAGTCATTTTAAGGGTTATCTGTTTCCATCAGCAATCTGTTGTGTTTTTGACAGTAACCTTGGCCTGTGTTTGTTCACATTATCTTTGTGCCAGGAGCTTTTAGAGGAGTTGCTATGGCACATAATTGCAATACACTTGGAAAGTGGATATCTACTATCACCTTTGCACCTGAAAGGTGTAAAACGAGTAATTAGGAAGGTAATATATGGAAGCAGGCAGTCAGAATTTACTTCTTTTAGTACTCCATGGGTGAATGATGAGAGGGATCTTCAGGAGCTCCAGTAATCTGTCCGTAGTCTGAAGCTCCTTCTGAGTTTAAGAATTTCACTAAAATTCAGTGGAAGCTCATTGCAATATGGTGAGTAGTTCCCACTTTTTCTTTGATCTAATTTAGAGATTTCTAATTTTATTTGGTGGGATTTAATTTGTGATCTTTGTTTGTTACTGAAAGGTTTGCTGTTTTGTCCATCTGGTTGCCCTCCTGAGGGCTGTCCCAGACAACTGTCCCAGTTCTTTGTGGCTACTAACTTTCATGACAGGTTGTCAAGCATGCATGTGCTGTCTTTTCATGACTTTGGCCAGAAATCCTTGCTGTTGACTCAGGATGTTTTAAATGCAGGAATTCCCAGTTTGGGGAGGGTCAAGTGAAGAGATGCTGGTGCAACCTGTTGTCTAGGCTCTTGGAACAGGTCTGGATAGATTTTATGGAGAGAGGATGATGTATTTTCCCAATAAGGGCCTCATTTTTCCTATTGTCTTTCTGCAAGTTGTCTCTGACATAGGGCTGAGCTGTTGTGTGGAGTGGGAAGAAAGGGAAAGTGGTCCTTGCTTTAAACTAATACTTGATGTTAAGGTGAGTAGTTACAGAGGGCATATGAGTTTAATATCTCCTGCACATATATCCTTGCAACTTGAAACAGTGTGAGTGTGTGTGATTGGAAAAAAAAATGTATTTTGCCCAGACCAGCTTGACAAGTGAGCAAAATACAAAGTCTGGTCTATTTGCAGAACAGGAATTTTGTTGTTTTATTTTCCTTCTTCAGGCTCACACAAACTGAGGCAGGTTTTTTTTTTATTTTTTTTATTTTTTTTTTTAATTTTTTTTATTTTTTTCTTTGAAGCTGTTTTGGAAGCTGAAGAAAGAGGACAAGAGAGGGGTTTGGTTTTTTTGCTGCTGAAGGGCAATCTATTCTTCTTTTCCTTCTAGCTCTGCTAGTTCTCAATCCAACCTGAGCCCGGAGATGATAATAGAGAGCTTTCACATGCAAATATGTCAATTTATTTCCACAGTAGCAAGCCACAGAGGGCTGAGAAGGAAGCCACTGCAAAGCTAACAGTTGCATTGTTCCAAAACCACTCTTCTCCTGAAATTCAGGGAAGGAAGTCTAATCAAAAGCCATTCAAGTCTCAACCACAGGACTTGCCTTCCTCATTTTCTTGACGCTTCTCATCTTTCTTTAAATCTTTCTTCATAGTAAAATTACTGACATGCTCACCTGGACAGCTCCATCTGACCCTATTACATCAAACTGGCAGAGCTGAGGATGTTTTTTCCACGGCCTGAGAAATGACTTTAACCTTCTCATCCCATGGATGCATGGAGCAAAGAGAAAAGGAGTGCAGGGACATGCACTCATCTCCATGGCTTCCTTGTGTCCCTAATAAGTAGGGAGATGCATTCCAAGAAGAGGCAAGCTCCAGAACTTAATAACAATAAAATCTTTGAATTCCTTTCTGAGAACAATTTTGCTCTTTAATAGGCATGCAAATATACAGTAGGAAAAAAGAAGTTCCTATTTTAGACCATTAGTTTGATCCTCTCAGGCAGGCAGAGGTGAAATGGCAATTTTCTGTGATGCAATGAGGACTCATCACAGCACAAGGTCTTTCTCAACTCTGGAAGCACACTGGCAGTATGAATGTGGCAACCAAGCTAGAGACACTGGTAGCGTGGAAGAGTTTCTAGGTCTAACTTCTCTTGGGACAAGTCAGCAGGAAGGGACTGTGCTCAACATGTCTGTGTCAGTGATCAGCAGCTCTGGAACAGGCCTGTGCCCATCCAATCCTCTGCAAAGGTGAACTGCTCAGGAAAGGGCAGGAACAGAGGATAGAGAAAAAACAACTTCTGAGAACTCTACAAAGTCCAGTGCTGCAATGCAAGTCCTAAAGCAGACAATCCTTAATGCTCTTAGAGGGATTTTATTTGTATCTTTCAAAGATTTTTGCTTATATGGGGAAATCTCTTGCCCATGATAAACTTTAGAGTTAAGGAAGAGACAAAAAAGCAGGCTACCTTTACTGTTACTCTGAAACCAGTGCTCAAAATAGCCTATGCAGTAAGAAGGAAAATACAATGTGAGCCTTAGTTTCCCACAGTGTAAGTAAACCCTGGTGATGGAGGATTTTACAGCAAAGTCTGTGGGTATCTATTCTGCTTGTGCATTGAGCATGTCTTTGTGGGTACACCTTGAAGCTGAGGTCAGCAGCCAGCCTTCTTCCAGGGGGTTTGGTTAATATGCCACAATAAACACACACGAGAGCCCATTTGAATTTCAGCTGTGGTCTTTTGTTACTGCATCTTGAAAACAAATCTAAAGCTTTCAAAGTCTTGAGATAAAGCCTCTGGGAATTTTTTTCACAAGAGCTGCAATAGAGGAACATGCAAACCTTTCAGATCAGTGTGTCCCTCTGAGGTCTGTGCTCTGGGGAATTGAAGGAGGAAAATAGCTTCCAGCTCCCTTTCTAGTCTCCAAGTACCCACAGAAACCAGGAAGCTGTTTTGTTATGTCAGACACTGGCAAGTAGGAGTATGATTTATGGTTTTTAAAAAGGCATCTAGTGAACAGGGGTAGATTTCAACAGTATGAAAAAAATCTCACCTTTATTCACAGGAGCAGACTTACTGTCAGCACTGAATGTCTTATTTCCTCCTACTTGAAGGGTCTTTTGTTCTGTGAGAGACAAAATATTTGAGTCAAAGTGGATTAGAAGGTGATTTCCTGGTGACCAGCTCTAGCAGTTTCCAATAATCCATCATATGATTGTTTTCCTTTATCACAATATATTTATTTGAGAATTTCTTTGTACTGGATTTCTGAGTTGAATGGCCTTTTAAAATACAGATCACAGTGTATCTACAATCAATGCATGGGAAATATTCAGTATGATAAGTAGTTGATAACTGTTCCTCCATTAAGGATATTCTAACAATCTAAAATACCTTAAGTCACAATTTTTTTCAAATCCAAACTTTCTGCCATTTTCCTCTGGCCTGAGATCCACAAAATACCTGTAAATTCTTTGTTAGATTTGTAAGGGAACTAGTAGCAATTTCCCTGGGTCTGAATGTAACATAAGCAATCTTACCAGAATATGTGAAAGCATCCTCTAATTCTGGAGGATTTCTTCTTAGTTGGTAGGGATTGTGGAATTTCTACGAACTCCTTTTTTAATTAAAAAGTGAGTTATTTAAAAGAAAAAAAAAAGATTCACTGCCAGTTAATTACCAGGAAACAGGGAAGCATGTGCTAACTGCCACAATTAATTAGTCTGCTGGTGGTTTCCTAGCTCACATAAGCCTGTATTCTAATTATATGGAGACAGTGTCTGCCATGAAGCATTAGTGTCCAGCCAACGAGGTGTGTGTGCAGTGCATGGATTTCATCTGTGCATCAGCTGTCAGGAACACAGATGGTGAAGACCCATGAAGTGATCTTGTCCCATCCTCCTGCTTAGCACTGATTTTCTCACCTTTAAGGACTCTGTCCAGCCAGCTCTTAACTGATTAAGGGAGAGAAAAAGAACCTTTCACAGTTTCAGAGGAAAGAAGTGCATCTTAATTTGTGGGCCGTGACCTTGCAGCTATTCAGTTCATGGGCAGTTTGTCAGTGTTGAAAACAATGTAATAATCCTACAGCAAAGAAAATAGAGTATTCCACATAGAATACTGGGAGAGGTAAAGCTGTCCAAATACGAGATGAAATGTGGTGGTGTTTATGTCATCCAGACATACTGCTGTCATGTAAAATATTCTGTTATTCTTTTTGAGCTAAATGAAAGCAATCAGGAAATAAACCTTGATTTTTGATTTATACTTGACATAGTAATAAATGTGATGGGAAATACTCTAGAAACTCTGCTACTGCCTTTTCCCTTGTGAGCTTTTCAACAGCACAACTTGTTTCCACCAACAGCCAAGACTGGGCATCTTAAGGACACCATGTTGCCATGTCTCCTCTGTTTTCTTAAAGATCTGGAGGCATGTGATTAAATGTGATTTCCCATCTTACAGAAACAAATAAATCCAATGTGGTTGATTGTCCAAGCTATCAGAGAGGAAAATTTGAAGTTGGGTCTTGTGTGTTGGGTCAAGGAGCAGAAAGCAGAAGCCTTAAGTAAATGCATTTTGATTTCTTTTTAAGACCTTTAAGTCAGCATTATGATTTCAAAACAGGTAAGGAGCAGACATAAGTCTTATGTCTATGATGGTAATAGAAGCAAAATGCAATCAAGTTTATGTTTTAAGTTAAATAAGCAAATCGAAAGTTAAAAAATAGTAAAGTTTTGCATTTTGATAGTAGCTGGGTTATGCTTGTTTTTCCCCCCCTCTCATTTAACTTTTAGCTCGTGCTGACAGTAGGGCTCTGTACCTGTATTCTAAACTGACATCATTAAATCAATCAGATAAATAAGACATGTAATCATAGTGTTTTGGGAGGCAGAGGGGAAGAATCCTCGTAAATACAAGAACCAATGGCTAAACTATTTTTCCAAAGAGAGTACATTTTGTCCCACCTGGTAAACAAGACAAAACAAACCACCCAAAACAAACAAACAAACAAAAAAAGCTCGTCTTGCTTTAAATGCCATTAGTAGAGCTACTGGCTGTCATGGTAATTGCTCCTTCCTGGCAGCTGGTAAAGTGTTTAAGGACAGGAGCTGAATAAAACTGATTTTTTTTTTTTTCATTGTTTTTCAACTAGAATGAGTGTCTGTGTATTTATTGGATGCTGGATCCTCTTATTCTGGCCATATCAGTTCCAAAAAAAATTTGAGGTTGGTGCACTAAACCACTGTTCTTAATCTATTACACTTTTAACAGTATTGGACTCTAGTCTTTTTCCCCATTGCCTTATTTTTAACTCTTGACATGTGGCTTGTGCTCTAATTCTTACATAACTTTAAGGTAGCCTCTGGACTTCATATCTTTCTATTCTTCACATTTTTCTAAATTTAGAAGGGAATATAGAAGTGTTCAGTTCTGAAGCCACAGCTGCATTGCGACTGTATAGATTGGCATTTTCACCTCCTTCCTTTGATGGCTGTTCTTCTTTTGCTTGTGCATTTGAGAATAATCCAGAAGAGTAGAGCTGATAGCCCAAATCTGCTGTCAGCTGTGTCAGGAAAACAAAGATGAGGAGTGAATGAAAAATAAAACCCTTGAAGCCTCTGGGGTTGCCTTTACTTTTATTCTGAAGATTTAAAAGGAGAAGAAATAAAGCAGAGATTTCAAGGAGAGATCAGAAAGGCAGTTTTAAATCAAAGAAGGAAATACAGACTTAGTGATGTGGTGTTCTGCTAAAGGTCTTAGCAGTGGTCTGTGGTTTTCCTGGAGAAACTTGGCAGGATGGTAGATTTGACTATAGCATGGGTTGATTGATCTGTTTCATTCAAAATATTTCTAAAGTACTTAAGGGAATTGTATTAACATGTTTAATCTTTCAGAGATAGTTCAAGTAGCCCTAAAATCAATCAAATCTACTTCTACGTCCATGAGTGATAAACTACTGAATATTTGTGTGTAATTGCTGTGTAATAATTCTGCCTGTTTAAATAATGTGATTGCTGTTTATGTTTTGACAGGGATCTGGGTCCAAATAGTTAGTCAAATGTCCTCATACTAAGGAGATTGGATTGGAAGTGTCTATAGCTTTTTAGCTCAGTATATGTGAGCACATTTTCATTCCTAAAAAAGTGTCCAGTCAGAAGTGAAATTAAAGGTAGTTTTCACGGATTTAATTAGACAAGAGCAGCATGAGAAGTCATTCCTTTGGGGACCATATAGGTTCTTTAACATCAAAGCTCTGTATTTTTGTTAACATTTCATTCTATTTCATAGCAAAAAACTGATATGCAAGTACCCTGTGGGATGTTAAGCAGAGTACTGGGTAGGGATAATGGTGCTTTGCTGGCATTAGTTGGAATTTTCATACTGGGGGAGCAGAGGTCTTGCACACAGTCACCTTCAGTATGCTGATCCATATGCTCTTAAGCAGGCAAGTAATTTCAACAGATATATCAGTTTAGAAGGTCATTCTTTCCTGAATCTCCCAGGGTTTCTGTTACTGCTTCCCTAGTTCAGTTAATGGGAGCCCTCCACAACTTCTCCCATGCAAGGTCAGGCAGGTTAAGTTACTCCTCATTTGCCTCAGGAGCAAACTCTGCCTAGCTGTGTGCACAGTAATAAATTCAATGTGCTTGGCCAAGCTTGTAGGCGTGGAGTTCATCTGTCAGGGAGTGACTTTTAGCCACATTTTGTGTGCTCTTGCAGCCTCTGCACGTTGCCTGTGCAGTGGTGTATGTGGGGAATGATCCCTCAGATGCTGAAAGGGCTGATCAAAACCTGGGGCTAGTATATGAAAGAGCTAACTAGCATGGGGCAGCAGTGTGGAAGGGACTGCTCCCACTGATGAATAATGAACTGTATAGCTGTATTTGCTTTGGAAAGTTCAGCTGGATTGTGAAGAGTTTCTTGCTATAGATACATCCCATATGTGCTATAAATCTGTGGCTATCTTTAATGGAACAATTTTTATTTATTATGGCATTCATACAAATGCTTACCCATGTTCACATGCTAAACTCCCACTAAATTCATGAACCTTGCATGGGATTCAGTTGCTTGTAATTCCATGACTGTAACACAGAGTTGAGTTTGTAAATGTTCTCTCTACAGCATACTCACATCACAGTGGAAATGATTGAAGCAGGACCTCTTGAGACATTTGTTCTCAGGCTTTTGGTCAATTAGAATTTCTTCTAAAACAGGCTATTTATCATTAGCATCTTCTTTTCTCACCTTTCCTCACTCATCTTTACTTTTCCTTTTTTTTTGTTTGTTTAGTGCTTAGGCATTGTAACAGGCTGCCAGGGCTAATTAGAAACATTCAGGCAAGTAATTTACGTGCCATTCAGAGCTCTTTCATGCCCACTTGGAACAGGCTCACTAGCCAGAAGTAGCTGCTGCCATTGCAAGGATGCAACATTAGTCAGGTGTTGCTACATGAAGGGAGAAACAGTACCTGCTGTAAATAAAACAGCATGAAAGATGAATACTGTTAGGTCAGCTATTCTGACCCCAGGCAGTTTCTGCACATTGTTCTGCTGAATTCTACATTTGTGATCCATACTAGATTTTAGAGATTGAATTTACTTTAGGTTACCCAGGCTACCCCTAGAGGGAAGGTTAAGGTTATTCTGTAATATTCTTAAATCCTGCTCACTATTTTTGGAGAGATCCAGGCTCCCAGAAGAAGCTGAAGCACAACCAAATACTTCAATAATAATTTTAGGAATTGCTATGCATGCTTTCACTCCCATGTTTATCTACTTACATTGCTGGTGCCTTTGAAAAGGGAGCTTGCTATGTTTTAAAATAAATAAAGCTGTCCTGTTTGTGATATGAGCTTCCCTGCTGAGCAGGAATGCACGAGTCAGCTGATGACCAATTCAGTACTTTTTTGCAGAAACGTTGTCTGCTGCCTGAAACTATCCCAATATTAGTGGGAAACTTCATTTCAGTGAAGTTTCCTGAACAAATGAATGCTTTACTGGAACTGTCACTAGGGAGACATGAAAGATGAAAAAATCAAAGGGAGCTGGGTATGTGGAAGCAGTGGAAAGAAAAGAAGAACTTCTTTCAAATTCTGTACTTTCTCAAAGATTAGACCTATATGTGCCTGTCAATTGGATTTAGTCCCATCTGTAAAATTAATTTTGAAGCTGTTTTCAAAGGAATCTGAAGTTTCTAGTTAGTTGAAGTGACCTCAAAATAGTGAAACAACATTTTTAATTTTACCTCCTAGAGTTTATTGAAGAGGTATTTGTAGACAAAGGACAACATATGTGGGCCAAGGATCTAGACTTTGTCACTGGAACTATCCAAGGGACAGTAGTTTTCAAAATGCTAATTGTGCCTTGGATTGTACCATCAGAATATATTCTATTCTAACAGGTCAAACAGTATTTAACAAGTAACTTTTATTATCATATTAATATGCACTTGAACTTAGATTGAGTACAGTCTAAGTACTGTCTGTAGCACATACTCTCACTCCAAGAGGATAAAATGATTTCTTTAGAATGAAAGATGAAATAGGCAGCATAACATATAGTCCTATTAGTGAAAGAAAATAATCTATTGTTTCTAGGTTTCATAGCCTGTCACCACCATGTACAAGCTCTTTCAGCTGCATATTGCATCCCCCATTCAGGTAAAACTAGAACACAATTGTCTTGTCACCTGTTGGTGTTACCATCACAGTACTCTAAGGAGAGCACCCATCAAGCTACTGCAATATGAGTAGATATTGTGTGTATCTGTGCTTTAGAAGACTAAAATGCAGGCTGATATTTGAACTGCAGATGTTAATGTGCTGTTAAAACTATTTAACTTGCCTTGTCCAGATTTGCTCTTGTTGTAGCTATCTTTAAGGGAAAACAAGCAAAGCCCTTGGATGTGTGATTTCTCTCTACAAGTGTTATGATTGCTATGCTTTTTCACCTTAAAGAACTGCTTTAAGCCAACTTTTAAAAATTAGTCTTCTGAGGCAGTAGGGCTCAAGAGGGTGGTAATACCACATGCTGGTTTATTGCACAGGGTCAGCAGTTCTAGTTCACCACAGCTCATTGTCTAAACACATTAAAGAAAAAGGAGAGTCTCTGCTCTGCCAGCTAACTCATAAAATATGCATTCACCTCACCATAGCTGCTAATTGTCTCCCTCCTGGTTGTCAAACTCAGTAGAGAGGCTGAGAGGTGAGGAAGACTATGAAAAATGAATTACACTCACCTGCTTGTAACAATTTCATTAAAGCATGTTAAGCATTAAAGGAATTAGATGTATGCAGGGGATGAAATCATTCACCATTGTTGCCTTTACACAACAGTCAATATTGGTCTCTTGATTTGTTGACTAGTTTGCCTGTAGGTGTACTATGTTAAATAATTATAAATATGTTTATTTTCCTACAGAAGAGAACTAGTTAATGGGAATAACTGAATGGTGGTGCATTGACATCAAGCATAATTGATGTGTTTATCCACATGGCTGAGTAATAGTGCAGGTTCTGGACTCTTGTGGTCAGTGTGGGTGAGGAAACTACTCAGAGGCAAATATTCAGATTAAGGGTGTGAGGTTTCAGTGTTCTGCCCCACAACAGAAGAAATGCTTTCCAAATTGCTCTGGTTTCAGACCAGACCAACAAGGTTCATCCTATTTGCAAAACTAAATACTTGTGAGCAGCTTGTGGCAGGTTTGAGTAGCAAAAAATTGGTGTAAGAATGGAACAGAATAGTGCCATGCTGGTCAAACAAAAGGTTCACCTACCAAATACTCTGTTTTTAGCTGTAGCAGTACAAGGTGCTTACAAATGAGCAGGAATAGAATGAACATTTAGTACTTTTTTTCCTGTTACTTTCCAGACCTCTGACTTCTTTCAGAACATGACTCCTATTTCTTAGTACATTTCCTATTCCTTAATGAATATTCTTTTAACAGTTCCTTGTTTAGCACACATAAATGTCTAGCATTCAGTTTGGCTTCTTTTGTCCTGGGGTTTCACAGATCTGCTACCTGTAGTAAACCACATCTTTCTTTACTTTGAACATGGCTCCTAGGATCCCTGTTTGGTTCCTGTTAGTTCTTGTGGTGGAAGAGACAAGCAGCACTTGTCTTAATACATCTGCTCTACATATCCCTCGTGATTTATGTATTGACACCACCGCCCCTGCCCCAGCCATTATTCTTCCAGACTGACAGTCCTTTAAAGAGAGGCTTTGACACATGTAAGCAGGTCTCAGACCCTGTTTAGTTTCTCTCATGCCCTCTGTGTTCCTCTGCCTGTCTGCAACTGCATCCTGTGAGACAAGGTGAGATGATTCGAAGCACACACATCAAATATGGAGCCTTGACTTTTGCTTCACCACTGAGGGTTAAAACTGTGGAATATGTACTAAGCAGCCTGTACTTGACAGGCAAGCAGAAACTACAGATACTAAATTGCTAAGCAAAATAAGAAAATTCAATTCTTGTGTGTGAGCACCTATGTGTCTAGTGTCCTGTCTTTGGTATTTTGTAGCTTATATATAGATTTATTTTTTGTCTTTAATGGAAAGAAAGAGGTTACCATACCAAGGACTAGAAAAGCTTCCCTTTATTTCAAATAAATTAAAATTTCTGGTTATTCCCTCCTCAGACATCAGGACTTCAGAGGCTAGGTCAAGAGGCAGAGGGATGAAGTTGGTTCAATTCAGCATAGTTTGTATCCCAATAGTTTGTGAATTTACATTTATAAGAAGAAATAGGAGAAGGAAAGAGGGAACTGAGACTTATCACAGCTAAATTCAATCAAAGCAAGAAATTAATAACAGGACTCAATCTCTTCAAGTAAAACATGATAATTTGAAGTCTGACTTTCTGAATAAAACTATTACAGAGATGCTTCAGGGAAACTAGAGATTGGGAAAATAGTCTGTATTCAGGCTTTAAGAATGGAAAGTTGCCCAGAATGTGGGATAGTCTTCATGACCCATTTCTGTTCTCATTCACACTGATGATGAAGTTCTTCAGCAGATCTATAGCCCACCAGTCTGAAAACATCCTAACTGAAGGCATCTTATATTTGTTATTATTGGGGGAGGATGATCTGGTAAAAAAAAAAAAAAAAAAAAAAAGTTTTTAATTCTCTGCTGTTTTTTGTAAGGGAAAGGTCATATGCTGCTTACCTTTCAGTGTTTGTTTAAAGACTTGTGGCAAAATATTCAGCCCTTTAATTTAACTATGAAATGGCAAATCTGTGCTTGTTCAAGGAATAAAAAAGCTCTGGCATTACTGTTTGAATTCATAATAATGCTTCACCTTATATTTTTGGCTCAGTCACTTGAGAGGATCTCCTATGGTGCAGTACAGGGCTTTTCTAGCCAGAAAAGGTGATCTCCTTCCCAGATCCTTAGATGTAAGTTGAAGTGAAGAACTTAAAAACTCTTTGAATATCATTAGCCTGCAGAGGAATCTCTGCTTCTTGACAGGCATCAGCAGTGAGGTGGGTGGAAACACCTCTATTTTTTTTTTTACAATTCATGTTGAGTGGAGAAAGATGCTGCCCTCAGTCCCTTCTTCCCAATCTAGAAGTGAGCAGCATAGTGAGTGAAACTTAGTGAAGCTGCTACACTCTGCCAGCTGGCAGCAGATCCAGAAGACTTATGCAATCAGTGAAGTTTCTTCTGAGTCATCTCCTCTACTCTTACATATCCAGCACCTGGTGTCTCTGTTTTGCAAGTTAGTGCAGCCACAAGGACATCTGGAATCATTTGCTGAACTGGACAGTCTGAGGAGGAGACAAAGTTTGAAGCCAGTAAGATTCAGGCATTCTTCCCATCTCTACCTGTGACCCAATCTCTGTGATTGCAAAGAGAGGTGGGGTACCCTGTGCATACAAAACTTGGCAGCTACATGCCCTGTTGTGGTAACTGAGCTGGTAAATCCTTGGACACCTGAAACAGGAGGAAATGCACAGAGCAGAGATCATCCCTCAGCCATGCACAATGCGTTGATGACGGTGGGTTTGTGTTTTCTAGGTATGGCAATCGTAGCACATTAATAGACAAGGAAAAAGAAAAACTTCCTAAAGATACTTTGTGGAAAATTCAGGTTAATTTTCATCCAATTTCCCCCTTAGAATATAGAATTTTCCTGCAATTTGCAGTAGGTTATACCTTTTGTTGATCCAACAGCAGTCATCATTTAATTAGCTTTCTAGACCAAATAATTATGTTTTTTGTATCATTTGCTCAAGTAGGTTGCCTAAGGCTAAGTTACCTTGCCTGGAAAGGATTTTCAAGAGATGGAACATAAGTAAGAAAGAATGAACAAAGCCCCCTAGAAGTGTTGAATAAGGCAGGGGGAGTAAAATGAAAGGGCACTTCAAAGACACACAAGGATAAATTTGACAGTGCCATTAACCAGGTACTTCACAAATAACACCAAACAGGGAATGGATCAGAAGACAATATTGTCCAAACCAATAAGGACCAGTTTTCACAAGGATGAGTTATATTTGCAGGGAGCTGCCAAATGGCTAGCTTATTCAAATTGGATTAAGTGGTTCAAATTCCCATGACTACCGAATCTCCCTTGAAAAACTGAAGCAGCCACTTGGAATCTTCTCAGGGGCTGTCCTTGCCCTGAGTCTTTAAATTTGCTTTCAGTCTGTGTCCAGTCAGTCCTTTGGCAGCTCAGGGCAAAATAAAAAAAAATGTGGCTGCTGTAAACTGTGTATATTGAAGACTTCAGGTTTTTGAGGGGTGTCTGTGTTTGAATGTTTGAGATATCTTCTAATAAAGTCTCTATCCCTTGCAAAGAGGAGAATCTGCTCATGGTCCACATTATGAGTTTAGGTAGCATTATCCAGACATTTTGAGGTGTAAGAAGAACCAGAAACACCTTGGCAGCTGTTCTGCATGGTTATATGAAAAACTACTTTAAAAACAACTGATTATATTATGAGAGGGCTGCACACAAACAAAATCAAATTCGCCTTTTGTTTTGTAATGTTCTTTATCTAGTGTTATCTCTACACTCCAGAACCAGTTCAGCCAATAATGGATTTTTTTGCTTTCCATTTCCTTTCAGAGCTTTTTGACTGACTGAGGTTTAATATCTCCATATTTCTACATAAAATGTTCCATAAAATATGTACATATTTACATATATACCAACTACATATGCAGTTCAAGTCCTTTTTTCATAACTTCCATTCTAAGTAACCTCTAGGCAGAGTAGTGCCTGCAAGCTATAGCTACCAAACTGGAAGAAATGCTATTTGGCTGCACCTCTCATCTCTTATCAAAGCAGCAGCAATTTAAAGGCCATCTCATTACTGGTTTTAAGGTTCAGCAGACATGTAGCAAGAATAAAAATCAGGTTTTTAAAAACAATCTAATTCTCCACCTGATTGCTCTTCGTGCTTGATTTGTGCACACAGCATAATAATGTTATTAAGGGTAATCAGTACTGCCATTGTTACTCAGGCAAAGAAAGGCTACTGCACTATTGAGCAGCTCTTCACACAGGAATCATGTGAAATAATATAGCCCATAGAAAATTCCTGTGCTATTACAAATACCGATGAAAAGCTCAGGTCAAAACTGCCAGGATCTGCCAGAACACAAAATTATTAATTATATGGTGGGGTGCTTAGAGTCATGGGTAATACTTTTATTAGGAACCAGTGCTTTGTGTCAGGATCTAACTTGCCAATAATTGGTACTGTGTGTCCCTGTTATGTGCCAATACAGGTATTGATTTAACATGTAAAAGTGAGATTAAATCGCAAAGTAAATCTCTTGGGAATGAAGGACCATGTGAAAAATCTGTAAGTAATGAAAGTTACTTGCCATATGATGCTTTCTATCTGCTTTGAAAAGACTAAGACACATAGCAGAGGCAGTGTAGTTAAATGGCACTAACAGAATAGGTTAAAAATGCCCACTTTTCATTTTATGAAGTTTTATGAGATTTTTATTCTTCATATTGACCCAGTATTACTATAACATTTAATTTCAGAAAAAAACCTAGCAAACTGTAGAAAGAAAAATGTTTTCTTCTGAAGATTTCAATTTTCTCTCTATTTTAATAAAACTTTTTTTTTTTTTTTTAATTTTTTAAAATCCAATGGAAATTAAAATAATTCAAAATTTTAAAAATGGTTTGGTAAAATTTGGTCATTACCTATATCATATATAAACTGGGGGAAAAAAAAAAGGCAAATTAAACAAAAATATGACATTATCCCAAATACAGGATTCTCATGTGGTTTTTAGCTTGCAATAAGGGTTTAGCTGTATTATACAAGCTGTAGCAGTCTAGCAAATCTCACATCTAGATAATAATGCCCAGTCTTTTTGATTTGCTGGTATTATCAAAAATGAAAACCAAGGGTGGTATTCAAGCAATTTGGTCCCACAAGCAATTTTTGCCTGTGTGAAAGAAGGTTTGGTGGCAGTTATTAGGCTGATGTTATGTTTATTTCCTGAAGATAAATGTGGTTAGACTGTTCATCTGAACAATCTAGAAACTCTGAAATGGCAGGGCACAACTGACAAACTACTATAAAGTATGTGTGCCAGAAATTCTGCCTGATAAGTTTTTTTATATGGGCTCCCTGTGTAAGCATCCGAGTCAAAGGAAGAGCAGATGATGCACTGGTACTGGCACCTGCAGTGCTAGGAAGGATTAAAAGAAAAACAAATGCATTAAAAATCCTCAAATCCAAATAAAAAAAACAAAAAAAACCCCTCAAACTAAACAAAGAAACCCCTACTATTCTTAAAAAGCTACAGTTTCCCTGCATGAATAAAAATCAATATGCCCTTTAAACAGGCACAAGCTTAGTGGTACTGTTAAAGGAAGGAAAAAAGAGTCTCTGGTTTCTTGTATTTTGCAATTACAAAGACACTTTATCAGGAACTGTCTCCACAAGCAGAAAGGCTGCAGAGCCTTTTCAGTCTATGCCATGTTTGCTGCTCAGCTGTGTCTGATAATTTAGGGCAATAAAGATGTCAGCTCTCACAGCCTTAGCTCAGTTGCTGTGTCCACAATAATTTCTCCTCTGAGCTCAGCTGGTGGGACTGCCACTGGGGGCCCAGCTTGGATGTTTCTGGATTTAGAGGCCAAAGTGTCAAGAGCTTGCTGCCATGAAGAGGTTTAAATTTCTTCTCAGGAAATAAGCTAGGGCTCCATGTCACCTCTCTCAGGGCTCTTCAGATTATGGACTTCTCCCAGACCTGAGGCCTGGATCATCCAGGCTGAGCCTAGATTTCTCACAAGCCTGCAAGCTTGATTCTGTTAAGTCTTGGGAAAGCAGTACCTTTTTGTCCAAGGGATCTGCCTTGTGCAAGCTCACAGCCATCAGTTGTTTTTAATGGTGGTCATTTGGCTCTGCTCTTCCTGAGGAATGATGTGAACAGTCATGTGCTGTATACCTGGAGACAGGATTACACTAACACAAAGCACCAACCTAAACAAGGTCTCTACAGTACTGTGTGTACTGTAAATGTGGCACAAAACTTCTTGTTTCTGCAGTGGTTACAACCTGCATAGAAAGAGAACAAATCATGGAAAAGCAGGGACAGGTACTGAAAATTATTTGACTTTACACAGAAGTTCTCTCTCTAACAGTAGAAATTTTTGAGGACAGAGTCCAGTGGATTAGTTGCAATTCATAGAATCATAGAATAAGCTGAGCTGGAAGAGACTCATCAGGATCATCAAGTCCAGCTTATGGCCCTGCACAGGACATCCCCAAGAGTCACACCATGTGCCTGAGAGCATTGCCCAAATGCTTCTGGAACTGTGTCAGGCTGGTGCTGTGACCATTGCCTGGGGAGCCTGTTCCAGTGCCCAGCCACTGTATATGTGAAGAAGATTTTCCTGATACCCTACTTAAACCTACCCTCACTCAGCTTCATGCCATTTCCTCAAGTCCTGTCTCTGGTCACAAGAGTGAAGGGATCAGGTCTGCCCCTCTGTTTCTCATAATGATGTTAAAGACCCCAAAGAGGTCTCCCCTCTGTCTCCTCCAAGTGAATAAATCAGTTGTTTCCACTGAATTTGTGCATCATTCTTTAGAGAGCCACTGCTCCCTTTGGTGTGTTGGAACAAATAGGAACTTTTCCTATAGCAGCCTGAGCTCAAATTTCAGCTATTTTTGGGGGAAGGCACTGTTTGGACCCATGGTTGTCTTTTCATTTTTTTCTCTCTCATCAAGCATAGTAGCATCATCCTACTTTCTTCTTCCTGCTCCTCATTGCCAAAACCTGTAATTAACACCTTATTTTTATCAAAGTGGTAATACTCAGAGAATTCTTCCCATCAGGAAGGGTTCCAAGCTCTCTCTGCACTATATTTTGCTTGCTGTGGTACAGTTTAGAACCCACTTTTAGTATTTCTGTTCAAAATAAAGGCGTTGAGGGATGGAAGTGGGTGGGTCTCTGAAACTGCAAAAAAGAACAGGTTGAAATATGAACATAACAGGAAACAGTACTTTGGGAGACAATCACAAGGTCTGAAGTTACATGCCCTGTGGGAACAATCTGAGCTTACTTGTTCAAGCTCAAACTATCCTATTTGGACAGTAGCTGTCTTTAGTGGAAAGCACACCAGCTGATTATCTGGTATAAATCTGCATAATTTGCCATTTTACATAATGTATTTAATTTACTTCAGGCTAAAACTTTCAACCTATTCACATTAACACATTTTACAAAAAGCAGGAGGAGGGCATTTGGGCTATATGTGCACATCTCTTCCACACCTCTGGGTTCCTGTGCCTCTGGGTAGCAACTCTTAGCAGACAGAATGTCCTGGGGGTGTGGGGAAGTATTTTACCTCCAGCCAAACCATCTGCTGTTGCTTTGAAATTTGCAGGTAGAATCCTGCTATGACAGGCAATGTTTTAACTTCTGGGTTGTGTGTGAATGCAGACAGGATTTTAGCACAAGAATTAGCAGAACTAGGATGTATCCATCTACAGTCCTCCCCAGGCTGGGCAACACATAGAGACTCCCCCTAAGTGTGCTAACTAATGGTACTGAAGAGGATGATGAAGAGCAGTATGAGTATGGAAGAAGACTCCTTGAAAGCACACTGGCCATCCTTCACAGCATTTATCATAAGGTATAGATACCTTCTGTAGGTTGAGTTTGTCATGAGAGATCACAGTAGCAGTGAAAGCAATGAAGAGTTTTCTGGGTACAGTGTGAGACTAATAGCTCTTGTCCAGCTCTGATTTCTGAACTGATTCTAGTGGTAAACTACTGGGAAATATCTCCATTTTAAGATTAGTTATGTTTGGATCACTTTTATGGAAGCAGTGCCTTTGATACATCTTTGCTGTTTTCATTTCGGTGATAATTTTGTTTATCCTGTTCTAATTATCTCATGTATCTGATCATGTCTTAGATTTTAGTTTCAAATTTAATCTCTACACATAATCATGTATGATTACTCAGTCTTGTGAAAGTAGGAGTGAGAAAAAATGCTGTCTCTCGATTAACAGCAGTCATTATATCTATTAACAAAGACAGATAATATCTTATAGTGGAGGAAGAAGATCAAAAATCAGTTCACAAGAGCAGAGACAAAAAAAATATGTTTGCCTACCCACATAACTTCTTTGCCTCTTTTAGTAGGAGTGAACCAATACTTTTCCAGTAGAGTTTTTTTTGGAGGAGGGAGAAGGAAAAATGGGAAAAAAAAGTCAGGAAAAAAACCATGGAAATAAACTTACTTATGTGTGGGCATATCCATACATGCATACATATAAATATATATAAATATATATGTATGTGCACACAAACATCTACATGTAGTCAATACCAGTCAAAGAGACTCCTTTGTGATTAAAGATTTGCCTGAGCATAAGGAATTCTAAACTCAGGATTGTTTCGCTTCTTGATGCTACTCTGTGGATCTCTTCAAGAATCTGACATGACCCTATTTTTCAAGAAATTCAGTATTGGATCTGGAGGTATAGGAAGGAGAAATCAGAACCAAACCATTTTTTCCTAAAGTTTACATTTTGACTAACTACTTCTGTGAGGAACAAACACTACTGGAAAAAATATTCAAATTTACTGTAGTTCCAACAGCTTTATTCAATACTTATTCTTTCACAATATAAGGCAATTGAGATTTTTATTTGAAATATCTTTCACAAACACTTTTGTTTTTCACTGATTTCTCATGATCGTCAGTGTTTTTCATAGGTGACACATTAGAATTCTGACACATCTGTAGATTCTGATACAGCTGTGATGCTGACAATATGTGAGTTGAACAGTGAGGTCTGTTCATATTTCATATTGCTGAGAATATGCTAGACTTTATAATCCACATTAATTAGGTAGCCATTCCAAAATATAGGAGCCAAGCAAAATGTCTAGATCCTCATTCTAAATCAGTAACTAAAGTTGTGGTATTAGTACTGTCATCAACAAATCCATGTTTAATTTACAGGACCATATAGGATAGAAGCCAAGCTCCAGTGGGAAGGAAATTATATAAATTGTGGTGAAGATATTGACAGTTGCCATGATGGAAGTGTTATGTAGTCTAATTTTTCAGGTTCAGAAAAATTAACTTGATAGCTTAATTAGATTTGCCTTCAACAATAGCCAGGTGGAACAGAAAACTGCAGGAAGAAGGAAAGACTTGAAAGCAGCCTACAGCAAAGGCAGGACCAATAGTGTAATATACCAGATAAGAAAAGGTTAAGACTGAAATTGTAAGACTGTACCATGATAAATATCTTCTGTAAAGCATGTGTTTTCTTCTCTGGGCTGGTTTTCATTTTGGTGCTTTTATTTTTATTTTTTTTGTGTGGACTGTTGGACCATCAGGGATATAAGAAGGGCTCAGGAGATACTGGCTGAGTTCCTGGTCTTGAACTTTCAGTGTGAAGTTTAGAGTGTGATTTTTGTATCTCCAATTCCTGAATGGAATAAAAATTAAATTTCTCCACTTCATCATGACATTGAGGCTAAAATACACCTAAAAGCTTTGGGATGCTCAAATATTTGGGTGGCAATAACCATAACAGTGGCTACCACAGACAACTACACAAATATCAGCTACCTCAGTTCACTCCCCTATGATATTTCATTCAGCTGGTTGAGATTTGGAATTTTATTATGTCATGATGCAATGAAGCAAAATAGAATCACTTTCCCTCTTTTCCTCATGGATGTTCCTGCCCAATAAATTCATGTACCATTCATGAGTTTTATCAGTTTTAGAAACTTCTAAAACAGAAATATTGTTTCAATCAGTACAAAATAAAGCAGACCTCCATATTCTTTTTACTGTATCATCTTGGAGATGTAAGGGCAATTTGCTTTTATATATCCTTTTCTCACAACCTCTTGATTTGGGATCAAGATCAGTCATATGTAACCTGGCTTGTACTGTCAAAATATCTCTGGTCTAGGATTAAATCCAACAAAGTCACATAATAAGAGGGGGGGGGAAAAAAAGCCCCAAACCCTTAAATAATTTAAACTCATTACTCTACTAATCCTTCCATTCTCCTAGGCTCCCTGGAGGTATATTAGGAGGTAATTGAAAACACTTTAATATGCTGAAAAGACATTTGAGACTAATGTAGGCAGCCCCTGGTAACTCTCTACTTCTTTGGTTGTTTAGTAAAAAGGAAGATCATCTCAGTAAAATGCAAACCCCCCCAGCATATTAAAACAAAACAAAACAAAGCCACCTGGAGATAATAATGTGCATTTACTGTCAATAAGCACTAAAACCACTTCACGGTGTCTTTGTTGTAATGAGAATTTGCTGAGCATTGAGAGCATAAGTAGGGTGGGGGAGTGAAGTACCTGATGCTTAATGCAGGGCACTGACACAGGGATGCCCCAGGGATCCAGTCTCCAGGTCTGTTGCCCTGTGCACAACCCTGTATGACACCTTGAGTCTGTCTGATTTACCTTGTGGAAAGTGCTGTCACTGTGTCTTTAACTCATGGAGCTTTAATTAATTATTGCTTATAAATCACTCAGAGAACCTTGGATAAAGATGCCATAGAATTTAAAAGTGTTGTTATTGCTTCAAAATTCTACAGTAGCAAAGGTGTTTAAATTTCAGTTCTGATAGGTAATGCATGAGTACAGGATTGCACTGTGCCTGTAAAGTACTTTGTATTAAGGACAGTATAAAGTTTCACTTCCCTGAGGAGAATCTAGGGAGGAATTATTTTAGTTTTTACTTCTAGTTAATAATGTATTTGACACTTGGCAGGCTGTGTTTTGAGATGGGTGTTCTTTAGAGAATCATTGGACACTGTAGTGTGTGATTTTCTGTTTGTAGTCAATTTATGATTCAAAGAGACAGCTTCATCCTACCTATAAATTTATTCCCATGGTTGTGCTGCCTCTGCCAGTTCAGTAATGAAGTCTTTTCCAAGGCAGTTGAGCTCTTCTTGTTTTGAAAGCAGTACTTGGGTATAAAAAGCTTTCATTTTTTAAATTTTTTTGTAAAATTCTCAGCCAAGGTGCAGGACAGAACAAGGAGTAAGTGTTGGGTTAGAGAGGCATTGGCTTCTAGATGAAACGATTTTAAACCTTACCTTGGAGACTAGCACTCAAAAAATTATCCTTATGGGAAGACTGGCAGTGGCTGCCTCAAAAGGAGTGTGGCTTGTCCTGGGACATTTGTGCACCCAGGTTCCACGGGCTCTCTTTGCAAACTTGCAAGGGCTACGAGATTTTTGTGGAACAGGTCTCACTTCTCATCTGAAAGCAGCCTGTTAGTATAGCAGGCCAGCAGAGAGCAGGGAGTCATTTCTCTCCTTACAGATCCTTACATCATCCCCACTAACTCTGATGGCTTTGAAACTCTCCACTTAGTGTTGTGTAAGGTAAAGCAGCTGAGTTATATGCAGTGACAGGCTTGGAAATTTATTTATCTAGGGTCTCCCTTGTGTCACTTGTTATTTACAGATATTAATACATTATATTACTACATATTCAAGCAGGATTATTGTGAGCATTCACAAAGACTCAACATCTCTCTGAAATGAAATGATGCTCCCAAATCGTGCCTTGGATTTTGGGAAAAATCTGAATTCCTATTATGTGGATATATAGGGAGAAGTCAAGTTCCATTGTTCAAACACTTTTAGAGACAGGAGTGGCTCCCAGTTTACTGCCCCTGTATTTCCTTGTAGAAACCTAGAAAAATGGAGCAATCAGCCCACTCTGGCCACCATTGTTTTCCTGCTCCATGCCCACTGACGCTCACTCATTGATTAACTCTCACTCATCATTGATTCTTTACTTCTCCTTCACCCACATTGTTCTTTGTAGGAAAGAAAGGAAAATACAAATGTGATAGACTTGGTTCTGCCCTGGCCCTAGCAGTGCTGCTCCTTACTGCAAGAGAACCAGTACCCACCTTTGTCAGCTAGGTAAAAAAACAAATGTCTATGGGGTGGAGATAAACAAGATTTACATGTAGCTTGCCAGTGACCAGAAAATAGGATCCCAATAGGTGATTTCCACTGACTTTCCTGAATGATTAATTTTCTTTATGTTCATAGTCATGAGACTGTTTTCCTGAAACCCTTTGGTGTGTTTAGAGCCCCATTCAGGTACCTTTCCATCGTAAGGAAAAGTGCACAACACAGCAGAGGTTCCCAGCATGCCACAGCTGCAGCCAGCTGTGTAACATCTCTGGGGCAATCACAGCAATCTCTTTTGAAAAGTATTTAAATGCTATTTACTTTGAAATGTTATTTAATAGCTGTTAGGAAAGTAAGATCTAAGTCTTTGCAATTCACTTCCTCTCTGTAAGCTCCCTGTCTCCTTATAAAATTACCCCACTATGACAATTAAGGAGCTCTCATTTTGTAAGTGTAGGCTCTCACAAAATATAATGGTTTTATTCCTGTTTTGATTTCAGCAGTATTAACAAGTTTTATGCCACATGAGGACCTACCCTCCACATTGTAATGCTGATGAAGTCTTAACATATTTCTCTACTGCAATTTCAACAACTGTAAAGAAGAAAAAGTAGTAATAATAATAGTAATGATATTGACTTGTGTACCTTAGAGGGATTTTGAAGGGATTAGTAGTGTTTATAACATGCTCTGAAATTGATGCTCTAAGGGCTATTAGGAAGCTGCCTTCCTGACAGCTTGACATATTTTCAGACAGTACCAGAGCAGCTGCATTAAGCCATCGAGCAAGCATATAAAATATCTAAATAATAAAATTTAACAAAAAAACCCCATCAAAAGCCCCTCTCCTCTTTGTGATGCTCTGAGTTCCATTTTGTATGTATCATACATCATTCACTGGTTCTGGACTTCCAGCTGGAATGCACTGGTGAGGAGCTGAGATATTGGCCTCCCTGCTGTATCAGTGCTGAGCACTGTTGCTATGCATTTACTTTGCATTTAGCAAAGGCAGTGCTGAGACCCTGGCAGGTATTGCTCTGCAGAAAATGCTCAGCCTAATCCAGCTCTTTCATGTCTCTGTGTACACCCATGGTAGCATTATGAAAATGAAGAAAGATAGTGTGCTGTGCATCAGTGCAACTGAGATATGACCCAGATTCAAAAATAAGCTTTGCAGAGATTCGACAATAATTTAACTGACCACTTCCATGGCTAGTGAGGAATTGCCTCAGGGAGAATGGCAGGGAGGTGAAAATTCATGACTTCTAAACAGTGTACTAGATGAAAAAGTTTGCTGTTACCAAGAAAGAGCTATTCTATACCATTGTTTAGCAGCCTCAAAATTCCACCGTCCCTGTAGCCATGACATTGCTTAATTTCAAAATTTGCATGTAGTTCCCATCAAAGAAATAAAAAAAGCTGAAATTCTACTTTAATTAACTGAAGTTTAGCTGACAAGCTGAAGATTGCACATAGTTGTTTGAGAATGATTTAAAAAGTAATTTCACCTTCACTGCTTTTAACTTTTTATAATTCTAAAGTGCAATCAAAATTGTTGTGCAATATTATGCTGAATTTAAATATGCAATAGAAAAATAAGTATTAAAAATAGATATTTTTTAAAAGTTTGCTTCTAGTTATTCTTGAGTTGATGCATCAAGTAAAAAATGACACAAATTTATGATCTAGTCAGTTGTTGAAATATATGGTATTTAGTCATTGTCATCCCCTCTTTTTAAGCTCTTTGGCTAACAAACAATTATTTCAGGTCTACTGAGGGAATTTTATAACCTCAGCTACTCTAATTTCCACTTGGGCTAGGTAGCCCAGGAACAGAGTGATGTAGTTGGCTAATGTCAGTCCCTCAGTGTCTTGTTTCTTCCTCACACTAAACTGGCATCTGATAGGGAATTTACAAATACATATACAAATATAAAATCTTTTGCTGTGAAAATCTGATTTTTTTCAGGTCTTCATTAATTTTGTTGGACCTTTTTGTTAGACAGAGAAGACTGTCAAACTCTTAAAGTGATATATTTCTACCATGGAGAACTGTGCTCCTCATAGCATTTCTTTTGCAGAAGGAAGCTGGCTAGAAGCCACAGTTTCACAGGCCTTGTGTAAATGTGAGCTGTTCTGTGGGGGGTACAGAACAGTGTGGGTGGACTCTGATAATGGACATTTTGGCAAGATGTGTGAGGTGCTTTAATTATTCAATTGGGGATTTTTGCTTTAATAATATACTGCTATTCCATAGCACCCATGCTGCAGGATGCTCACAAAGCTACCATGCAAAAATATTAGCTGGTGCAGGGAATAGCTCTAACCTTCTGCTCAGTTTCATGTCCCTTGGAGAACATACTATAAGTCAATTCTATGCACTGCATTACCTGCCAACCAATTTCTGAATGTGCTTCTGGGACCTGAGCAGTATCTATGAGAAGCTGAGACCTGGCTGCCTTGGAAGTGGCTTTTTTTATCCCTATCTCCATCAGGATAGTCATGCAGGATGTTCTCTTTGGCTTGTTCAGGAGCTGAAATTTGAAGTACCTTGGAACAAATTCTTTTTTATCAATGCACCATCATGCTACTTCAGATTTTCACTTGAGCAGAATCTTGTCTCTTGCCTCCAGGACTGGTCTCTCAGGGACAGTTGTGTTTATCCAGGCAACTTGCAAAACTTGCAAGGATTTTGTTGAGAATGATGATAAAAATCAAAAAATACTACTTTTGTATTTTGAAGTATAAATGTAAAAGGCAGATTCTAGTTGTCTGGAAGAATGCATTGAAATATATGACCAAGTAGGCAAATGAAGATACAGCTGGGTAAAAGGTATGTATAAACAAGTTTATCAGTGAAACTTGAGTGCTTTCAATGTTTTTTGAACTTCACAGAAGTTGCCAATGTGCTTTTGGTTTTTTTAGTAACTGCTTGTAAATATATCATTCTAATACAATGGCAATGGTCATTAAAAACGTAATGAGGAACTTTACCTGTGGGGTTAAAAGTAATTTTTGTTTGCTGAAGATTTTACAGAATTCTCTGTTGACATCAGTGCATTTAATCTTTTCCTGTAAATAGAGGGATTGTATGTACTAAAAATTTATTTGTGCTGTTCAAAATGCAAAATAATTTTAGCCATTATTATAGTAGAATTGTACAGATTTCAAGTCTAAAAATAAAAGTCATTGTCATCCTATGTCTTGAGAATCAGATCATGCAACTTCTCTTATCCAAAGGGAGCTAAATTAGAAGTAATTAAGAGCATAAATGATGAAAAGCAAAAATTAGATTAATTAACACTGTTTATAAACCTGAACTAAGGATGTTATCACTATTTTAAATTGAAGCATTATGGGGATAAACTCCTATGATACTGAAGTAGAGTATGTGGCTACGTAGTCCAGGAAACTATTGTGCTTTGGCAATAGGAATGGATCAGATGAGCTTTATTAATAGGTTTTATACTGTAACCATTAAAATACAGGGCATCCAAATTAAAGTGTCCTGTATGGAGTAAAAATAAAAAAACAACCAAAAGCCCTTTGCCCACCCCAGAAGTTTTACATTATTTTTTAATCTTTTGGATCCAAGCTCTATTAAACTACTAAATTATTGCCTTTGATATAAAGCATGAGTTAACAGTGATAAATGGCAGAATTTTTCCTTTAATGCACAGAAAATCTGGAATTTTGTTGTGTAACAGCTGAGAATGAAGAACAAACTCCTGCTCCCACAGGTGGCCATTCCCCTGCACTTTCTCATACAGCTCTGTAGATGAATATGATGGCAGCGTATTCTGCAAGAACACCTGCATTTCTTGGGATGTTGTGCCAGATACTATTGGGTACTATGAGGGGAATGTCCCAGTGAATGCACTGACAGAGCTACTTTTGGCTTCAGTGGCATTAATCCATCTGTAGGGATCACTGGATCCTGTTTCTCTTATTTTGATATTGTGCAATAAAAGCCTGGGCATTAATACTTAATGCTAGTAGTAATACTACTGGTGTGCACAAAGTGTGTACAGAGACATTTTAGATCATATAGGAGACTCCTGATAGGCAGGATCCAAGCTCAGAGCTCTGAATCCAGCACCTAGGCACAACAAATGCTATTAAAATAGTAATTTGCCTCATGTGTCCAACTTTGTATATTATATGTTGGTTCAAACTTTTCATTACAAAGGAGTATGTGTATTGGGACTTTGTTTAGGTAGTTGTTTATACAATTATCTTCAAAGTGCCACGCACAGATAAAATGTGAAAATATCTTCTTAACATTCCCTCCCTGTGCTTCATGTGCTAGAAATCACACTGACCTATTGCCTCTCATTACTGTGTTGAGAAATTTGATGCAATGGAGTTTAGTGGATTGAAAAATCTGCTGCTGAAGATCTTACATTTATATAATGTGAAGTTTAGGGCGTGCAGGTCCTACTAAAATTAGTCTTGTATATTGCTGCTATGCTAAGGCTTTGGAGATGTTTTGATTCACTGTTTATGTCCATATCAGGTGTGCAATGCATCTGATATAGGCAAGAATCAATCTGACCTTCTGGTTCAATTTATTCTGGAAGAATCTCACCTTTTCACACCAAATAAACTCTGTCAATGTAATCTGTGCATGGTGAATGGGTACACTGACAAGAGTCACCAAATGCCCTGAATCCAGCTGTTAATAGTAATACAGGTACAGCTTAGGATTTCTTTTGTCACCTATATGGGGTCTAAGCTGACAGTAGGAAATGGTAACTTCGCACCCGTTTGAGCCTTTTAATTAACTCTCTGTGGATGCCAAAAAGCCAGAGGGATACTTGTGCTAATAACCACTCATAACAGCTAAGGTGGTTCTGATCTCTACTGGTAGTATGATGGAAATAGCTATGTAGCTGTTCACTAGTTCAGTGAGAGCCACTCAGCCCTCTGTTCAGCTGGGTTCCAAAAAAAGAGAAAAAAAAGGACTAATTAAGAAACAAAAGTTAGTTGTTACTACAGGTTTAATTAAAGTTCTGAGCTAATTTCACAGCGCAACTTTGGGTCTTAATAACAACAGATCTAGAGTCTAATTACTGTCATACCAGGTGGCCTGCTTTACATCTAATTGCTTCCCTTGAGCCTGACATATGCCTGGAAAGTCAACTCTGTTTCCAGTAGAATATGATATTATAATAGATAAGAAAAGGATAGAAATAAAGATTGCTTGAGCTTACCTAGGTCTTGGACCTTGATAGTACTCTGAAGCTTCCTACTGGAATTTTGAATGACAAAATATATTGACGTATTTTCAAACTCACACCTTCCAAACTTTCACACAATTTTTATGGGAAGAGGACCTGGGTAGATAGTTCAAAAACAGATAATGATGAGCAGTTTTTAAATTAAGAAAGTAGGAAGAGGGAGGATAGGTGTTGCTAAATTTAATGGTGGTTAAAAAATACCTGCTTCTATTTGCTACCCCGGACAAAACTCAAATATTTTTGACTGAAAGCAAAAAGGAAGGCTTTCAGCAATATATAACTTAGGTTCAGCATCTTCAGTGCTGGTTTCTTCTGTTAATCAAGCAGCATGGAGTGGAGTTGTCTCCTGCTTGAATATGTAGAAAGTCTTAATACACACATCCATATGGGGTTGAAGGGTTATTCTGCAAAAGAGTCTGGACCTGTAGAAAAGGGCATTAAAGAAGAGAAGAAAGCTTTAGCACTGATCAGTAGTACTTGGAAGCACAAGGATATGTAAGACCTGAAGGCAATCACTTATTTTCTTCATTATCTAGGATGTTTGGCTTGTATAAAAAACATTAATTTAGCTTTTGAGAGGAATGTCAGGAATGATGCAGACTGGGAATGGACAGAAAACACAGTGGTATCAAAAGACACAGTTACCTCAATAGAAAAAATGCAGTGTTTTAAAGGGCCTTGGATCAAGTCCAACAGTCCACTGAGCCAGTGGGCTTGTAACATACGACTTGCAATAAATGATTAATTATTAGACCTCAAATAGGTACTTTGTGTGAGCCTAAAAAAAACTCTTACTTCACTGGCATCTGTTAATAATTTTGCTGTGGGCAAATCAGAAATTCCTTTTTTCTTGTCTTTGGTAGTGCTATTAGCTGGACTTCATAACCAACTCTGTTCTGCTCAAGGCAAATGCAATTGTGAACAATTTTTGGCTTGGAATACAGTGAATTTAAGCAGCAAGCTTGATATTAATTTTCAAAAGAGTCAAAATATTTCTAATGGTGTATTTTGAAAGAGGGTTAAAAAAAAACCACCACCCAAATAAGTCAATCTTACAGCTGCCACTAAAATGTGACCATTTAAACTTTTTTTACATTATGGCTAATAGTAAACAATTATGCCTCAAGATGCAGAGTCTGAGGGCAGACCATGTTTATACCACTTGAAAATCAATGGCAATATACTGAGTTCCTGTTAGGCTCTCTGAACACAAACGTCTTTGTAATAAACTTCTCTTCTTCCCAACCACATCCTTTCAGTACAGACACATGCTTTAAAACTCTTTCTTTTTTAGCTTGGAGGAAGAAAACAGCACACATGCTAAAATGTGGTGGGGAAAATAGCTGAATAATTACACAAAGAAAAGTTCTTCTTGGCACTTTCCATATATATTTCCATATATATTCAGTGCATTATACAGATGAGAGAGAAAAATAGCACAGCATTGCATAGGAACATATATGTACATAGACTATGATCATATGGAAGTGGGAATGATTGGATTCACTGAAAGAATCCCAGTTTGGGTCATGGTGTCTCAGAGGACCCCTCAGTGAGAGCACTGCCTCCAGGAACTGGGAGCCAGGATATCTTACCACCACAGCCTGGGGGCAGCCCTAACCCTCACTTCAAGGACCTCCCTGGGACTGGAGGAGGCTGGACCCACCTGGCTACACCCACCTCCCTTTCAGGCAGCTGTAGAGAGCCAGGTCATCGCTGAGACTCCATTTCTCCAGTCTAAACACACAAAAACTCCCTCAGCTACTCCTCACAGCACACGGGTGCTCCAGACTCTTCCCCAGCTCTATGGCTTCAGCCCCTCAAGGTCTTTCTTCCAGTAAGAGGCCCAGAACTGGACACAGAACTCAAGGTGCTGCCTCATTACCACAGGGGAGCAATCATTTCCCTGGCCACACTATTTTTTATATAAGCCAAGGTGTCACTTGACTTCTTTGCCACCTGGACATGCTGCTGGCTCATGTTCAGCTGGCTATTGACCCAGCTTTTCTGCTGGGATGCATTCTGTATTTATGCTAAATAATTTTCTAAATGGTCTATTCCAGGGAATAGGTTATTTACCTTTTTTAAAATTTTGCTATGGCTTTGTAGAAGAGACAGATCAGCAACCTGCAAAACAAGCTATAAAAAGGGTAAATTAAGGGTAATTAAATTAATGAAGTCTAAGGAGAGGATCTTAAGGCAAAATAGATGGGAAAGATGATCAAACATTTTATCCTAGTATTAGTACAAAGAGAAAAAATTTAGAAAATTCTTGTGGGTCTCTATGCTGTCATGGTGAGCCTCTGGCTTTCAGATCAGGTTGCATGACAAAATAGTGCATCTTCAGCATTGAAGTCAATTGCAGCAAAAAAAGCTTTATTTAGTCCCAGAGGTGAAATCACCTCTTCCTGTTAGCTTCTTGCCGTGGAGTTAGTTTTGAAAAGCAGACCTTTCAGAGTGCAGAAAAACTGGTAAAAAACCCCAAGCCTTAGAAGCTGAATTAGTGCTACCACAGAAGGACTGCCTGAAATACGACCGTGGCTGATGTCAGTGGCTAAATGTGTAGGGCTGGCTGCTCAGGCAGGGAGTGCAGCTGGGTGCTGGATACCAGAAATATGTGCTCCCATTCCAGCTCTGGTTTTTCTGGGAGCTGTTAAGCAGGGCACTTGGCTGCCTTCTAGTTTTCATTTTTCATGTTGCTTGACTGGTTAATGCTCATACTCTTGTTTGAGCAAGTAATGTATTCCTTTATTGTCACTGCATATTGTTATGGATGAGTCTCAGAATCATTTCTGTGATGGCTTTTCCTTTGATTCATCATATTTTATTCCTTTATCTGATTACAAACTAATTAAAATAAACAGATATTCTTGAATCTGTGCAATAACCCTGAATTCATAAATTGCATTGTATCAGTAATGATCCTTTTTAGTAATACAGTAGCTGACTGGGCTGAAATGCTGAAAGAAATCATGATGCAAACAGACATGCAGGTTAATATACTTATTAGCAGGCAATGATTACAAACATTTTTTGCTTGAAATGAAGACAGGTCCCTGATTAGGAATACAGGAAGCTGGACACTTCCCTTTAGATGGGAAATTGCAGTTTAACACTGGTATAATAACATCCATAATATCTAAAAACACCCTTGTGTAGGAATATTGTTTTTATTTTATTTTTTTAATGTGAGGTTTTTTCTCTGTTTGCAAAATGCAGGCCCTAGGGCATATGTGGTAACCAGAGAAGGTTGGAGAAGAGCCTGGACCATGTTTTGAATTGTCTACACAGATATTTCAATGCTTTCCATTAGCATTACATGAGAAACCACTTGTCTACCTCAAGAGCCATTTTCTGAGGGCTGAACACAAAAGAAAGAAGATTAAGATTAGAAATGGTCCCTCATGGAAACTGAACAATAAAAGTAAACAAAAAAACCCCCAAAAACCCAAGGGGGGAAATAGTGTTCTTTCCTTGAAGCAACTTCTTGTAGGTGGTAGTGGAAGTCGATCACTAACTTGTGGGAAGTATTTCAGGCTATACTACTATATTCCAGGACCTTCCAGCTGTCATTAGGCACGAGTGGAGAGCCAGAAATTCTTATAATATTATGGATGTTGGTTTTTTTTGACAGAAACCATGCCCTTGTTAAATTACCAGACCTCTCTTTCTGTATCACAGACTAACTGGAAATCAAATATTTACTGGCAAATGCAATATTAAGGAAAGGTGGTCTATGAAGCCAGAAATTGTGATACTGGTGTAAAGTGTCTGCTCCTGTACCAGATACATACATTTCTAAATGTACCAGTAGCAGTTGAGAGCTTTGTGTCATACAAAAAAACCCCAACAGTTTAATAACTTTTCAGGCCTATAATTCACCAGCATAAAAACTGTGCTTATTTTTCCTTCTTGGATGATTATTCTAAGAGATCTCCTCTAAATTCATTGCCTTTGACATTTGGGTCATATTCTTCCTTCTGACTTTTTTCTGCTGAGTGTGCATTTGTCGCGGTGTGACTTGGGTTTGCCAATTTATAACTTCTTTTAGAGACAGGATTTAGGAGGAGAAAGAAGGCAGGCTTATAACTTAAAAGAGTATAAGAAGAAATTTATTAATAACACAAAAAAAATTCAGAATAAGATTTCTAGATTGTTCCCTCCTCTCCCTTCCTTCATTCCACATTTCTTAGCAACAACATACAGAAAACACTTCAGTCAGTTATTTACTTAAATAATTATTTCAGTTCACTTTAGAGAGAAAAGTTCCTTTTTTGGTTTAGGCTTAAGGGGTGTCTTCACTTTCACAGTCTGCATCCGCCCGGACCTACAAAACCATGAATTTCCTCTCAACTCCACCGTCCTTTCAGAGCTGTGCTATGGGTTATGTTGCACACTTGGGGTACCACTTTTAAAGGCAAGCTGCTGAAAAACAAAATTCTCTTCATCTCTTTTCCTATTAAATGTCTCTGTCCATATTTCCAGTCCCAAAACAGAGAGCCTCATTTCCTCGAAGCAAAAAGGTCTTCTTTTCAAGCACTTAAACCTCCCCAAGTATATTTCACAGTTTTGAATTACCAAAATATGAGTATTGGTCTAATACTGATACTCGACTGTGACGGACAAAAGACTCTCTAACAGTTTAAAGTTAGAAAGTGTATGTTTATTCAGCGCTGGGCAGCAGTGTGACGTAATCCTCTAATATGCACTGCAAAATCACAGGTGATCACAAATTCTATTTATTAGCAAAGGATTCAAACAAATACATATTCATAATAACAGCCCCTCCCATCCCCTGCTTCCTATGACAATTAGCTTGAATAGGTATTAAGCATACGTGATTGACTTCTTAAATTAAGTCTGGGGTCGTTTGTGTGGGAAGGGGTCTTAAAAGGAGGAAGTAAGGTGAGTCTTCCTCACCCTAAACTCCTGACCTTTTCTATCACTGACAATACAAATGATTTCTGGGGATAGTCCAGTTTTCCAAAGAATGGGTTTCTGGTCGCATTGTCTATGTTCCTTTGGATCTGCTCACTAGTTTCATCTTTCCCATTGTAAGCACAGCTGAGCAAACATGAAATGAAAGACAATCAATTATTTAAGTTTCAGATAACTACTCCCTTCTAACTTTTAATTGTTTTCAGCAAGGTAACTAAAATCCTAATTTTCTAAGATTAGTGTTTCAGTTTAAAGGAATTTTAGTGTAGTCACAGTTTCCTTGTAGCCAACAAAAAAGGTTTTCAGCTACTTAAGAGTGGCAACTTTTCAGTCTCTTCCCTTCTGGAAACTTAGCTTTTGTTTCACTGATTTCAGTGGAGTTCCTCTTCATTCTTCTCATTCCGGGGAGACCGGGAGATCTAGAGTCTTATCCAGGCATTAAAAGGATTAAAGTTGCATCCAGGACGTGAAGAAGCTGGGCCAGGCTGTTGCCGGAAAAAGACTCTGAGCCACGTGGTAGCCAAGCAGGAGCTGAGCCGAGCCAGGCCGAGCAGAGCCGGGAGCCACATGGAACCAGGGGGCCATGTGGGGCCATGTGGGGCCGAGCCCGGAGCAGGGCCGAGCCGGGCCCTACCGAAACCAAGCCAAGCCGAGCCAGGACTGGGATCAGGGGAGGCTGGGAGCCGTGCCGGGGCCAAGCATGGAGCTGGGCCGTACTGAAACCGAGCCAAGCAAAGCCGAGCTGGGATTGGGATCGAAGGGGGCCGGGAACCGTGCCGGGGCCAAGGCCCAGGTTGGAGCCGGGCCGTGGGGCCAGGGCCCTGGCCACAGACCCCCTCACCTCCAGGGAGACCAGAAGCCAAAAGAGGGCTAGTTATTTGTGAAAGCAAAATAACTTTGAATTGGTTACCCGAGCTGTCCACCACTAAATCAGCTCACAGGGGAAGCCCCCAGAGACGGGACAGCCCTTCCTGTTCCCTGGCCTTCTGCTGCTTCCCTCAGGCTTCCCTTCCACATGAAACCAGCACAGCGTTGTAAGAGCATTCCATGTTCTGCCTTTTTTCATATATTCTTTGTATGTCATTCTCTTATTGTCATCAGCAATGCTGAACTGCTCCAGAGTAGGGCTAGAAAAATTTGTGGTAAGAGGACATTGGAGTCTGTACCATGGACTTGTGTGCCTATGCAAAAACCTTTGAGATACAGGGGAGTGCTGATGCCTTTAGACTTATTACAAAAGCTTGCATTTGTCAGCTGATCCTTTTTTCCTGGTAATGTTTTTATATCATGCCTTAACTCAGATCAAGTACCACACTTATGGAAATCCCTACATGTATCTATTTCATTCAACATGAATTTAAGAAAACTGTTTTTAAATGAAGTTAACATTTAGTTCTAATGTTAATGAAGATTTATCTGTGGTGCACACAGATGAATGCTTTCTACTAATTGGAATTTTAGCAGGTGTATATGAACATACCTTCTTGAAATCCATGTACTTATTCAGATCTAAACTAGTCTGGGGCTATCCATCTCTTCTGATATCTGCCAGAAATTTTTGAAGACTGCTTATTTTAACAGATGTATTTTCAAAGGTGTGAAGATCTTAAGGCAGACATGTTTAGTACAGCTCGCTTTTGAATATATGAGCAAATAAAAGAACATGTCATGTAAGGAGACAGTTTACTATTTTTGAAGAAATGTAGACAATGTAAAGTTTTACAGGAGAAGGCTGTCACCAGAATATAGGTACTTCCTGATTCTGATTTGTCAGAGAGAAACAATTCCTTTTCAACTGATGTCATGAAGAAACTACAGTGAAAATGAAAATAAATGACAGCAAGGGTGTTCATGACACTCTCACTGGTATACAGGTATTTCTTTGAATGACACACTTAACCTCCAAACCCTTTGACCGTCAAAAGGCTCTTGTGGAATCCTGTCACTCAAGGTGGCTTTGCAATTGTATCAAATTTGCCATCACTGCTGGACACAAAAAACTTAAATGAAAAGAGAATTTTTTCTGCCGAAGATTGAATGCAAATACTTGATGAGCATACTTTGGAAGTGCATGCTGATTTAATACACTGTGCATGTTGCAAAATTCTGATAGCTATAAATTGTCTAAAGCAGGGCAGAAAAATAAGGTTGTCCCTAATTCCGTATTACCAAATCTAACTTGTGTATTTAAAATTAAACTCCATCATGTTTTGGCTTGCTTAGAAAGCATAGGAAGTGAAAATGGAGTTCTTATCACATTGTTGCCGGGGCATTTGCTTTGCATACAAGCAAACAAAAAAAGAACCCAAACAAACAAACAAACAAACAAACAAACAAACAGACAAACAAACAAACAAACAAACAAAAAAAAAACAAACCAAGAAATCAAAAACCCCAGAATGTGCAAACTGAAGAAATCTTGCCTTCTGAACAAAGATCTACCGATAGGCAGTAGGAATGTGGAGCTCTAGCTCCCTGCCACTGATATTTTGTATCATGGTAAATGTAATTTCACTCTTAACTCTGTGACTCAGACATGGCCAAGAAAATACCCTAGAATTTTTCTAAAGCCATGTATTTCATCCTTTTCTTCAATTTCTCATCAATGAAAGAGAATATTACACACAAAACAAAGCATTCTTCAGAGGTTCTGTTAAATGACAAATTCAGCAACTCTGCTAATATGAACTGTGATATTACCTGAGTTTTCATAATATGCCTCAAATTTTATATTCTAATGAAATATAATTCGAATTGTCACTGAATTAGAGCAACATGGTGTCTACAAGACAATGTAAACTGTGTTGCCAAAAAACAAATTTAAGGGGGGAAACGAGAGGAACTGTTCTTGACATCAAGGTCCTGCTATTTCATCATGCACTTCATGATGTAGCTAGCTTTAATTGCACTCCTCCTTGTCCTTCAGAATCCTCTGGGAATACTGGCAAGAATCCATGTCTCAGTCAATACTGAGATAAAACTGATGGCTTTTGTTACCTCTCATTAAAGCTGCAGACTAACCACTTCCATCAAAACCACATGGAAATGTTTTTTTTTCCTTAAAATATCTAGGCTTATGTAGTCCTGGTCAGCCATTATATGAGTCACCAATCTCTGAAGGTGTTAGACCTGATTCATGCCTCTGTATAAATACTTTTTCATCATTCTGGTTGGTGTGGTGGGAGCTAAAATTAAGTAAGAGGGTTGCAGTTGAACCTTTTAATATTCCTTTATGTACTCAGGACTGAATGAGTCCTAGCCTTAATGAGACACAACTTTTTAACCTTTACCTACATTAGGAATCCAACTGATGCCCATGGAGTCAATGGACAGTGGATCATAATCTTCAGCAGTAGCTGTATCAGTGACTTAGTGTCCATTCATCATAGAAAAAAAGCACAAAGTTTTAGCTTTTTGAGGTACAAGCATGTTAGATGTTTTATACTGGGATCTGGCTTCCTTTGGCATAAAGGTTGGGTTTTGCAATTTTAAAATTATCACCATTTTTATGTTGTCAGTGTGCCTTAACTTTTTTCCTAACTTCCTACTCCTGGTAGCCAACACAAATTTTGCTATGCAAGCTGGGACAAGGGGACACTGGATAATTTTGAACGTTGGGTCACTTAAAGATGAAATGTAAACCCAAACTTCACAGTTTTGATGATTAGAAAATCACAGTTTGATTTTTCTCGCAAGAGTAGTAACATGGCTATCTTAGTCCTGTTCAAACATAGACCGTTGCACTCAGTCTACCAAAAATATGTGTGTGCCTGGCAGCCTTTGTCACTTCCCGAGCAAAAAAACAGCTTTTTGGGCTGACTTTCAGTGCTGAGTGGGGAAGAAGTTCTTCAGTACAGTATGTAGCATGTGGAATGCTATAGTAGCAAATGTAGAGTTAGCAACCACATTTATAATTGACAAGATAAGGCTCAATTTATTTACTGGCAATTAGTGGGTCTGGCAAAGCATTCTTATAAAAGGTTGAAAACTCCTTTGTCCTTATAATAAGGGGCAGAAAGGTCAATGTATTTTATAGCTGCTGTAGCTTTATTCCAGGTGCACAATTTTCTTTCCTGTAATTGCAAGCAGTAGCAAATGATGACCATAACATGCTCTGAAGTACATAGACAAGAATAAATCTGAGTAGACAAAAACTCACCAGGAGTTCTTTAATGTTTGTAGAAAATACGAAGGGTAATTTTTATTGAGATGAAAGCTTGTGAAAAAAATGTCTCCAGTAAAACAGCATTCCTGTCTACTGTGCCTGAGAGCTGCTTCCGCATGGGAGGGGGAGGAAGAAAATGTCACCTATTATATAATTAGAAAAAAACAGTTGGGAAACAATGGTGATGATGGCATTTCCCTAAGGAAATTTTTCTTGCCTTAAAGAACTTTCAGAAAGTAAATTTCAGTGATACACAATAAGTCAAATTAAGATAAAATGCAATTTCTCCTTTTTCTGGATCTGGAACAGCAATTTGGTGTAGTGGAGGTGATAACTTCAAGGCTGGCTGGGTGGGGAAGGGCTGTGAAAGCAACAAACAATTGTACTCTTGAATTTACAAGTTTTTATTCTTCAGCTAGGGCTTGTCAGTCTGGCTTTTCAGTAGTAACTGGCTATGAATGCCTGCATCTGTTATGATATTCTCTTTAGTTATCAGTAATTAGCAACAGTCTGATGACGAGCTAGGAGTTTTTGCATGGCACTGAGTGTGTCTGGGGAATGTGTAGAGGGCATTAAAGGATGAAAAATTAGTAATGGGGAGCAAAACTATATTGTTGCTTGTAGTATGCTTCTTCTTTGCTCTTGTTGACCTTGCACCGGTGAAGCAAAGGACATTCCCATAAACTCTCTGGTGCACCAAGAATGTACCAGAAAATATTCTGCAGAGAAAACAATCTGAAGTCATACCAGGCTTTATAAATCTGATTTTTAGACCACTTCAAAATATTATTGCCTTTGATCACCAGTAGTCTGGCCTGAATATGTGAGCCATCCTGGCTGGAGATTTCCAAAGCCATCTATTTTTACTTTCTTTGGCATTTATTCTATTTATTGCTAGAATTTCTCTGGCCAGTAATGAGAGGATAGGTGTTTTATTGTATTTCCTCTTCTTCAGTCTTTTTGCCCCTGCTCCTCATTATTTATCTTTCATTTTGGACACATTGACTTTCCCTGGAAATTCAGAGGGTGGAGGGGAAGAGCAAGATGAACAGGGAACAGATAGGTGCCCTAAGCTAGTCAGGAAACTCTTACACGACTGCTAATACCCCTGGACCCCACAGGACCTATGGTTACAGCAAATCTCTTTGGTGATTAATTGGAAAAAATCCATATGAAATAAAATGGACATCAATGATTGCTTTCTGAGATGACCCACTCTAGACCTTCAGGGGCATCTGTCAATTATGAGGGTGCTCAGTCTCTCTCATCCACTGCCACCTCACTCTATCTGCTCATGTTTCATTCTGGGGCAACTGGAGAGGAGCATCTATGTGATATGGACAGCATTCATTTAGCACCTGCTTTTCTTCATGATATTTTCCTTTTGCTGATAGACTGATTAGAAATGTTATCTGTTTCATAGATATTTGCCAACTCAATGGTGACTTTGAGCAGGTTCCAGGTGGCAGAAAGCATCTTGCTTGCTGCACAGAGGCACTACTGTACAGCAGCATGGTAGCCACATGAGGTATTGATTTAGGATGTCAGAAACAGCCTCTCTGAAGAGCTTTAATGATGCCAAATCCAAGGGTAATTCCTGCTTATCCTTAAGATCGACAGCTTGCACATGACACCAGCCGAACATCACTGGATCAGCAGGAAAACAGACTTCTGAATGATTGCTCCTAGATGTGTTTTCCTTTGGGGTTTCCTATCCAGAAACTGACTTCAAATCTGTTAAACTATAAGAAGGATGTGGCTATTGTGTGAAGTGATAGCACTCTGGTTTGGAATATATCTTCTCTCTTTTTCACAGCCACATGAGTTAAACAGCTTTTAAGAGAATTGTCATTCCTTTTCACTGGATTTTTATCAGTGTCTTTAACAAAATAAGTATGTGCTAGTAGCTTCTAATGGGTCCCAGAGGAAGCTTTAGGAGGAACTTTAACCTAGAAAAAAGGTAAAATCCAGGGCAATGTTTAGTCATTCTGTGCACTAGGGTTGTTTGACTATTCTGCTTCATCAAGAGGACGTACGTGGGAGCCTTTTACTATGTCTGTATGTATTATATGTAAATGTGAGCTTTATTTTTAAACATATGTAAATGAATTATCTTTCTTTATCGCTACAAAAATGTTACATTCTGCCCAGCTTTGCTGACTGCTTTTCTTTTGTTATGACTGCATCCTTCCCTGCCTCTATTTCTCTCCTTCCTAATTCTATTCTCCTTTCTTTGCTACAATATATTCCTGACAGGTCTGGTTTCATGTGAGCCTGGAAAAGGTTCTTCAAACTATTCCTAATGCAGGTGGTTTGGCACCATTTGTTGCAAGCAAAATTTGGTCACCACGTATTAGACTCTACATGTGATACTACTTGTTATACACCAGAGTCTGGGATGACTCACTTGATGAAGTAATCTTTAAAAGCAGTAAAGATGAATGATTGCTCAAATATTTTGTTGCATTACATAATATTACTTTGGTGCAAGATGGAAATATTCATGCTTAATGACTGTATAAGTATCACTCTTCCAATATTGGTAGAGACTGAGACAGAGAATGATGAACATTTAATAGGAAAAAAATTGACTTTTACCCACATTCTCCTTGTTTAGAAAAAGCACCTTTGAAAAGAAAAGTTTATTAATTTTCAGTTTGCCTTTTCTTTAACATAACAAACTTCCATTTGAGGTTTAATTGGGACTATTCCAGCATGCAACAAAAAGTTAGTGGAAGATAAAAGGGCATAGCAAGGAAAAATATTCAAAGTGAATAATTTAAGATCACATCCATAATTAATGGCATTTGGAAAGCTTCCTCTAGTGCTCTAATCATATCTCAAAATGTGCTAATTAGAGCAGTTTGGTACAAAACAGTGTATGCAGGTGTTGAACAGCTTTTTTCTGTTCTTTTTTTCAGAAATGTAGCAGTAACTGGTTCTCCTGGCATTAGCACTCACATTTAATAAATGTTTCACCATTTAACATATATTTGACAGCTGAAGAGTGTGCACATAACTATTACCTTGTTAGAATAGATTTGATCAGGAATTCAGAACAAAATTAGATATTTTTAACTTAAGCTTATAGTAAACAGTGAAGCATCCTATATGTTCTTTGAGGCTATAACTAGTGAAGACTTGAAGCTGAAAGAAAAAAAATTGCCTTAAAAGGACAAAGTATCTGCATTCATCTACTTGAAATTAATGTTATCTAAAAGCAGTTCTGATACTTCATAAAAGGTAACAATTTGCTTACTCCTTGTACTGTATTTAAGTGTTGTCTTTTGGCTGAGAAGGATGTTGCTGCTCAGTTCTTCATTTACCTTGGAAATCAATGACAACAGACCTGTCTCTAACCCCTCTCCAAAATTAATCAATATGATCCAGAAAGAAATGAGCTGTGTTTATACATTTGGGCTTGTATTACTGCTCTGCCAGAATGAAACAGGAAAACCTGAGGAGATGCTTAATGCCCAATTTACTCAAAATGATCCTGACAGCTCTGCATTACTGAAACAGGAGCTGGTTCTTTGGGGCTGTAGTGTCCAACAAGTAGGTGTGACAACACTGTCAAATAAATAATTCTGAAGAGCATAGATTGTATTTGAAATGAATGTATCATGATTCTGCAGGATTTGTTTTATGCAATTATTCTAATAAAACATTTTATTTTACTGAGGTTCTACAAAATTTCACAGAATGAAACAAATAGTTCCATAACCATGTATTATTAATAACTCATTTCTTTTAAAGTTGAGAGCAGAGCTATTCTATTATGTGTTGCAGATTCATTTTAAGACACTTTATTGGAGAGCCTGCAGTCTGAAATATTAATCTTGTGAAATTGAACACATGGGTTTAAACCTAGGATGCATCCTATTTTTCAAGAGACTCTGCAGTACCTAGTTCTATTTTTCCTAAGAAATCTGTAGACTTACTGCTGTGTATGAATTAGCTCCATTTCTATGCTATGTTCTCCTTGCTCTTACCCATTAGCATTCAACCCTCTTCTGTCTTCTGCAGCTAGATGAATTATTCCCTGAGAACAATTCATTTGACAGTGAAATTTGCCCTTTTTGCATTTGTTATTTCTCCATGAACACATGACAATTTGCATTAATTAGTTTATTATTTGAAATTGTTTGATGAATAGTTTGTTTCAACCCATTTCACTCATGTAGCTAATATTAATTTGGGTGTTTCATCCCAGTGATTTACTATTCAAACTGTGTCCCATTGTATCATATGATGATTGTTCCTGCTCCTGCTCTGGATGACACAACTGGAGTCAATCAAAAACAGAAATATAGTTCATGAAAAGTTTTCAAAGAAAAGTTCAGCTCTATTCTCTTACTATTTCCCACAGTTATTATTATTTCTGAGTAAACCCTCTACCTTTTTTTTTTTTTAATTATTATTTTTCTCTTTTTCCCAGTTTCACAGCTGAAAAAAGGGGATTTAAAGTCTTAAAGTATCTTTTTCTCTTTTTCTTTCTTTCCTTTCTTTCTTTCTTTCTTTCTTTCTTTCTTTCTTTCTTTCTTTCTTTCTTTCTTTCTTTCTTTCTTTCTTTCTTTCTTTCTTTTCTTTCCATGTTCAAGGAGATCAAGTAAAATGAATTGAGCATTTATTTTCTTCAGTAATAAATAATTTTTTCATTTGAAGACAAATTTTTCTGAAAACATTCTCTTTGCAGTAAAAATATTTTTGACTGGTCCAAGTTATAGATTTTGTAAATAGCTTCTAGTTTGCCATGAGGTATGATTCAGCAATTAAAAAGCATACTTTGAGGTATTAAGTAAAATTCTAATGGCATTCAGATGTTCTTCCATTTCCTTTTTGTGTAAAAAAAAAAAAAATACCATTAAGAAAATGGGAAATAAGTGCACAAGAAAGTAAAATAAATTTTCATCGTCTCCAAGAACTACCATGAATGCTTTCTTTCTTCTCTGTTGGGAGTTACAGTCTCTTGCCCCAAATTTCAAGTAAACTTTGGAGTAGAATCACCTTGTTTCTGCTAAAATAAGTATTATATCTCCGTACAGATCCAGTCTGAAAAAACATCATCTCAGGATGCACAGAAAGCTATAGTGTTAATCTATACTCACAAATATATACTACCTCAAAAGAAATAGAATTCTGTAATAATATATTGGAGATTAGAGTAGAAAAGAAATCCCCCACATTTTAATTTTATTCATTAAAGGGTGTTAGAAACCAGAAGTTGAGTACTTTTCTTGGAAAATAAAGGAAATATTGGGTAAATATCTTCCTTAGACATGGATTATTTTTTTAAACAAATCTTGCAAAAAATAGAAATGCTTCAGTATATAATTATATGTGTTCTAAAGGGTTCAGCAAATTTACCCAAGAAACCATGGAATGTCTACTTGTGGCAAAATGAAGGAAAGGCACAAATGGGAGAGCAGAAGGAAATGGCAGTATAATTAATGCCATCAGCGTGCTTTTATAGAAGAGAGATTCTGTCAAGCAGAGAGTGCAGTTTTTGAGGTCTTGTCTGCGTTCAGTGAATGTTTCTCTCTGATATAATATATCCAAGGCATTTTTGAGATACTGACTCAGTGCTCTGATGAGAAAATTATTGCAAAACAAAATGAAGAGAGCCCACAGAAGCAGGGTAGGGACTAAGTGGGAGTAAATTTAAGGTTCGAGTCACGGCCCTAAAAATTTGTTTCTGGGCAGATGCTGTCATTGTTTACTCTTGACTGGATCTAATCTAGAAGGACTACTCTTGGAAATACCACATTTGTATTTCTGATAACACAGAATTAGTAAGTGAATAACAATGATAAATTGAATATAGGAAATACAGGCTGCTCTGGATTGTTTGCAGAAGTAAACAAGCGTATATGTCAACCCAAATGTGTTTGTGTCCTATCCATGGCTTCATTACAAGTATGCAGAAAGTATGTCAGTCTCAGGAAACTGGAGCTTCATGCTTAGAATTATTAACTGAAGAGCACCAGAGCAGCAGAACACCAGGGCAGTGAACCTCAGTGGACAATCTGTTGCAGCTAAGGCTCAATACAGCTTCTGAAGAACTGATTGAGAAATATCATATATGAACAAGGAAGTACTGCTTTTTAGGTTGTCATGGCATGAAGAAGGACTAGCATGTTTCTTTCTAACTGTTTCAGTCACTTAAGTGAGAGTTATAACTGCTGTTATGAGTCATGAACCTCTGGCACTAATGATACGCTCTTGTTTTGAGTTCTGATAGTCACCCTTCAAAAAAAATTGCAAGGAATTGAAAAGGGTTCAGAAAAGAATAATAGAAAAATGCATTATTCTAGGGAAAAACAGAGAAAATTTTATCAGTTTAGTGCATCGAAGAGAAAATTAAGAGGTGATCGTGGGAAGAGATGTCTTATTGTAGGTGGTATTTCTGTCAAAAAGATGAATCTGTGAGATTCAGGATCTGGAAGCTAGACTTAGGGAAATTAAAAGAGAGCAATTAATCAGTGGAACAACTTTCTTCCAGTTATGATGGGTTATCTACCTGGCAGCTCCTAAATTAAGCCTCAATGTCTTTATGAAACATATCTAAATGTTCGAAATAAGATAACACTCCCAAGGAGTCATTTGCACAAGATTTTGGCCTACTGTGCAAAGGAGGATAGGAAAAAGACCTCCATCCTTAAAATATGTCATGGGACTTCCACTTTTAGTTTACATGTGCTGTTGGTATTGAAGTCTTGAAATAATTTTGACATATGTGTACAAAATGCACTACTGTCTGTGTTTCTGCAGTGAATTTGAACTTAATCTCAGAAAATTATAGATGTGGTCATGTCTCTAAATGCTTAACAAGGAGATCTGTTGGCAAAGCACTTACACATCATGTCTTTCTGGAGCATCAACAAGTCAAAGAACCTGAGTGATGACTGCCATAATCTAAACAGTTTTATTAGTGTGTGCAATATTTTCTGAGAACTGTGGACCTCATGGAAGACTTTTCTTGTCAGCTGTGAGGCAGGCAGCCTTGCTTCACTGAAGAAATTCTGTCTTTATGGGAGATATTTCTGTTTGAAACACCACAGTGGGATATTGTTTGTATGGATAAGAAAATACAGTTACCTCTGGTAACAGTAATGGCTCAATGCTGCATGCTGCTTTGTCATAAACCTCTTTGGCTAATGTATTTTTCTCTTGGTCTGGGGATGCTAAAGCATCTTGACATCTTTCTGAAACTGTGTGCATTGAAAATGTTGGTAGAAAGCAAGAAGTCCAGCATCCCAGCACCAGCGTATTTATGGATGACTGGAAAATATCCAGGATCATTCCCTGAGATCTCTCTTTTGTAATTCAGAGTAGAAATCTGTCCATATTCAGAAAAAAAAAAAAAAAGAATGGGCAAGCCTATCTGTGCTAGCAGGCACTGGAACTGCTTGCTTCATCTCCATTTCACAGAGCTGTCAGAACCAGCCAAAAAAAGGAGGCAAGGTGTCACCAGCTACCATGGCTTTCTGGAGTATCATTGTACATGAGCTATCTAAGTCATGCATCCTGAGGGGTAGTATGAAATCTAGGCAGGAAATCACCTTGGGTTCAACCATTAATCTCTGGCACTGCCTTAGCTTTTGTGAATGTAGAAATGGGCTGGAAACAAGCAGCAGAATAAATGAGGTAAAGTAGTAATGTGCAACTATTTCTCATGGCAGAAAAAGCCAGAACTAATTTTACCCAATTTCTGCCTTGACTGTGGTGTCTACAGCTATGATACTCTTCCTTTTTCATTGTTCCTTTAATTAAAAGAAACCTCCCTGCCTCTCTGGGGCACATCCCTGAGGAGAGATTTGGTTTGGATGAGGAGCATGTTTTGCTCTTTCATCCTTTTCAAAACCCAGAGTTTATTTTCCTCCTGTTTGTCAATCAGCATGAAAACGCTTTTTTAGCTCTTACTGCACCGGAAACTAATATGAAAAAAAAAAAAAAAAAAAAGATAGAAAGCTTCAGGCAGCTTAAATGTGGAGGAATGCAATGGTGATGTAAAGCTGCAGCAGATGTACAGCTTAATTAGATGTTAATGAATAGACAGATGTGTATAAGTGAGCAGCTCTGAGGGTGTGGAAGGAAGCAGAAATATGGGGCAGTAAATACTTTGATGTTGCCTTGGTAAAGGTACATTTCAAAATCACTCTGCTTGCTGCTGTTTCTTGTATCCAGACTGGATTTTCCTATCACTGTGTGGCAGCAAATCATTTTTTATCTTGCTGGTATGGTGAGGGAAAGTGAAACATGAGCTTTTCTTCCCACAGCCGTGCTTTGGATTGCTTCAGTTCTCCCACTCCTGGGAAGAGTTTGCAAACCTGAGGTGCAGAGATCTGTGTGGGAAAAATTTTGGCAAATCTTTGGTGTCAGAATTGTGAAGAAATTTAAGGGGCTAGCTGGAGAAAATAGAAGATCCTTTGGACTTGGAAGGAAAAGTGAAAAGTACAAGCAGGGTACAAAACAAGATGCAGAGACAGGAAGAACATGAAATTATTTCAGGTAGTGAGTTCACAAATCGCCTTTGACCATACAGATAAATTAGTTTACATAGGGGTTAATCAAAACCATCATAAGTGCACAAGATGAATCCACCAGTGAAATAGGGTTAGGGAGGTGTGTACAAAAGAAAACCAGCTGCTGTCAGTTAAAAACAGCAAAAAAACCAAATAACATGGTAATAAAAAGGCTGGTATGTTTAAACATTTGCTATGCTGCTTTTTGAGAGGAATACTTATATTATCCAGGGCTAATAAATCTCCTTGGATGTATTTTTTTGAGGGTAGTTTTTTTGAGAGCATTTTCCTTGTCTGTTCTCAGTGCAGCAGTACAAAAGTTATCTATAGATTAAAAGGAGCTATAGGCTCTGCAGCATTCCCAGCTAAAGGTGTTTTCTTTCTGGAGTTCATGTAGCTGATGAAGGCCACAGGTCTGAGGTATGGTGCATCTCCAGCCCCCTGTAGAAAACATGTAGAAACCTAAGGCCAAGGTAGTGAGAGCAGTCCTGGAGGAGAGGTTAGCAGAGGAGAGATGTGGATGAGGATTCATAAAGAATTGAGGTTTGGGAGGGTGTGTTCCCTCTTCTCAGAGATGTGAAGGAGGCATTGTGTGCACCCTTCACAGTCTGCAGCCATGGACTTGCTGCTGAGGAGGGATCCAGAGGCTGAATCCAGTCTTGGACAGGGATTGCAGGCAGAGATGGCTCCTCATCCTGTACTTCTGGTCATGTAAGAGCATTCTTTGTACATTGATTTCTTTGGAAATATATGTGGATTAGCTGCTGTGGAAATATAATGTAATTGAGCCCTAAGTATTTGGACTAATGGTCTGACTCTTTCTGCATGTCTGCCTGCCTCTCTATCTGCCTTTTGATCTATTGACAGTTTCTTTAGTGTCTCTGCTAAAGTGGGACTATGCTTCTTAACAGCTCTGTTTCAAGCCACTATAACTTCAGTATGACAAAGCAGTTTTATTCCTGATAATAACTTTTTTTGTACTTCACAGTGCTTGAATGTCTCAGAGCCCATTTTGAAACCCATTATCTCCAATGCACCTTTCCTTGACCCTTCCATTGCATTAGCACCTGCCCAGGGTACTAGTAATTCCTTGCTAATTTTGGAGCAGGGAGTACCTCTGCATATTCTGAGGCCAATTTTTAGGTTTTCACGGGGCAGAAGAAGATTCTGGGTCTAGTGCAAGATATTTATAGCTGGTGTACACAGACCTGTCTAAATCAGTCCTGCCTGCTCATTGTGCAGATGCTCATATCCTACCTCTCCCAAATACTGGCTTGCTGCAGGGCTGGCTCAGCATGGAAGCAGAAGGGCAGTGTCAGGTGGTGGAGGGATGAGGACATGGGGGAGATGCTGATTGCAGGCCTAAACTGGAACTACACAGGATTTTGAGGCACATTAGTGTTTTACTGGAATAAAAATATCAGGTTTGGATGGCTTATCAGGTGGATCAGTCTTGGATATGACAAAAATATCACAGTAAATAGATTGCATACAAGAGGAGCATAGCTGATGTGCTTAGCTAAAATATTTACACAGTGTTTTTTCATATGTTTTCATACCTAACCTTGTTCATGTACAAACTCCTAAGAACTATCAATGAGTCAAAAAAGTTTACTAGAGCCTACATTTCTGAATTATTACAGTCTTTGTGAACACTACTTCTTTTTCAAAAAAAAATCTATTTATGTCTGCTACTTGGTATCCTTTTTATTATTAGACATATAGAAGACTTCCAGTTCATAGAAATGATATGGAAAAAGCAAATCCTTTGAGGAGCAGGTGAGGGAGTTGGGGCTGTTTAGCCTGCAGAAGAGAGAAGAGGAGAGTCTCTTAATTATCTACAACTATGTGGAAGGAGGTTATAGTCAGGTGGGGATTGGCCCCTTCACTCAGACAAGCAATTCATAGGACCAGAGGACATAGCCTCAGGCTGTGCCAGGAGAGTTTCAGGTTGGACATCAGGGGAATTTCTTCAGAGAAATGATAGTTAAACCTGGGAGCTGGCTGCCCAGGGAGGAGGTGGAGCCACTGCAGGTGTTCAAGAAAAGACTGGATGTAGCATCTTCTAGTTGACAAGGTAGTGATCAGTCAAAAACTGGACTCCATCCCAAGGGTCTTTTCCAACCTAATGGATTCTTTGACTGTGATTCAGTCTAAAGGGCAGGAATTCCAATATATCAGTTGCTGCCAAGCAAGCTGAGTCACACATGTTTATTAATTCTGCTGATTTTGTTATTATCACTCATTTTTCAGCAGTGTATTAAAAAAAATCTACTCTGCTGTACAAAGTAGATAATAAGTAACAAAAATACACTGTTTAAAAGAAATATTTCCCATCTTTTTCATCCCTTAGTCTTTTATCAGAGGTGTAGGCAAGAAATCAAGAGATAAGCATCAAGTTAACTTATTGCTGTATCGTTTTTCCTCTTCCCTTCTTCCAGACTTTGTGCAGCTGATTCATGCCTAATGCTAAGGAGATATTGTTTTTGTCTTATGGGAGAAGCAGAGTGAGAACTGTAGAAGTAATATGTTTAGTCTGTAAAGGAAATAAAATCCATAATGATTTAAAGAATCTGCCAGAAAAGAAGAACAAGCTGGGATCCTTCTAGGAACCTCATATTCAGCTAGGAGCATTTGTGTTCTATTTAAAAATGCAGAGGGAGCATTGACATCTAGTGTTTGTTCCAGTATTTTACTAGAGAGATTTAATGGCCCACAATTCAATTTGAAGTTAAAGTATCCCCCCCAAATGACTCTTTGTAAAATCTTTTGGAGACTGAAGTCAATATCTATGGGCCTTTGGAGATGCAGCAATTGATTACCTGTCCAAGTCAATGAGCATTAAAACCCAAAGAGATTCAGAAATGCACTTCACTGTTGCAAAACCTCACCTCTGATACCACTGATGCACAATGACTGGTCTATGTTGAAGTTCAGTATACAAATAAAACAGCTTGTTCTGAGACCTAATTGAAGTTTTGTAGCATCCAGAAAACACTGTGTTAACACCTTTTGCTGCAATGCTGGTGTGCCTGGATGTATGCCTTGAGTACAGTCTTGGTGGAGGATGAACATAAAGTATATCAGATTTTGGAGCCACTTACTCCTTTGTCTGCTAACACTGTCATCCTTTGTCCCCCAAGCTTGTAGAATAACATCACCTTGTCTTCTCAAAACTCCTTTAAACACAAAGAACTCTTCCAGCAGTACACCAGAATCTCTTCATCCACTCTAAAATCAAGTGAATTGAGCAATTACTTTGTGATTCTTAGAAAGGCAGGAGCTGTCTAAGAGAGCCAAGAGCTTGTGACTGAAAAGGAGGGAAAACTGAGTTTCCAGCTGTAGCTGCATATGACAAGTAAATTGTGAGTGACAGACACTGACACTCAGTAGGGGAAGTGGTTGATTCAAATATTTGGAAAATAAAAACACTTCTTCGGGGAAACTGCTAACTTTATGCCTTTAGGATCTTACCTGAAATACACCATTTATCAACACTAATTTGGGGGATTACTGAGCTAACTGAACTGAAAGTGGGTAATTTCTTGGAAATCTGATGTCATGACTTTTGTTCCCTTTTCTGCTGAATCTCATGACTGAGTTCTAATGATAAGAAAGATTTCACTGGAGAGGGACTCAATAGATCTTTTAAATATGAACTTTCATTCACTGTCTATTGTACCTTACCTGAATGAACTCACCATTCCCAAGAGGCATTTGACTGACAGTTTTCTATTAAAATCCTATAGATGATGGAGATTCCACAGTCCTGGATGACAGAATTTGAGATGTCCAAACCAGATTTTCCTATCATATTTCCTTCTGTAATTTCATATCTGCAATGTGTATGAACTGTGTGGCACACGCCCATGAATGTCACACCTATAGAATGTCCTGTCCATAAAGCATGTGAGCTGTACTGTTTCCCAAATCACACTTTCAAAGTCCTGCATTTCTGAGAATTATCAGGCTTTCTGCACAATACTGGCCCATAGTCAACTGCTTCTTGTTTATACTTTGCTTTTAACAGTAACAAACATATGCAAGAAACTGCTCTTGTTTCTTGAGAGATCCAGCTGAGTTATGGTTGTTTCTGTAAGAGGACTAACAATACAAGAAAATAGGTATTGTAAAGGAAAACTTCAATATAAAAACATAAAGTACTTTGTTTTAGTGAGAGAAAAACACAGGTAACTTTGTAGTGCACCAGCATGTGAGTTTAGAAATCTAAAGTGTGTAGCTGAGATCCTGTCCATTTTTTAAGAAAGGTAACAAGTACATCTGGATTATAGGCTAATCAGCTGGCTTTCAGCCTCCAAAAAGTTGTTGACCATATCCTGATGGAAGCTGTTTCTGGACACCTAAAGTACCAGAAGTTAATTTGAAGAAGCCAACATAGATTTACCAGGCTCAGATTTGTGCCAGTTAGGGAGGAATGACTGATGTGATGAAGGGAGAAGAGTTTGCTGTTTGCAGAGGTGTCATTTAGCACAGCTTTCTGCTCACTGTTGTCCTGATAGCCAAACTGGAGACACATAGACTAAGAGGCATTCTACAAGGCAGTTGATGAGAGATGATTTAGAAATGCAGGTGGAAATCTGCCTGAAGTGCACATGAAAGTAAAATGTCACATACTGTATTTCTCACAAGCAGTTACTAACATTTGTCCTTTGCTTTCTGTCTACTATGTCAGAGAAATGTTGTAAATTTAAGGACAATAAGGGCTTTGTTTTTTCTAGAAGAATCACTTGGTTATTAGTATGAAATTGAGTTTAAAAAATGGTGTTGATTTTATTCCTGAAATACATGATATTTCTATTGGGTTTTACGTTTCTTGCATTCAGAAAGCTGTGTATTGCTTTTGTTTTTAGTTATTTCTTATTGGTGTAATCAAAAAATATGTCATAAGTGGATTTACACTATGATTTGAGATATTAAATAGCAGCAGCAATCCAGCTTCAGAAATCCCTTTTTTATGAAGATAGAATCATAGATAAAGAAAATTTTTTCTTTCTTTAATTAAATACATGAATTTTAAAAATGCTGAAAAATAACAGTCAGAGAAAAAAAATGCAGTGCTTCAGAAATATATTTTGAGGGTTTTTTCTTGAATTGCTGTTTTTTGTATTTCCCAGACACTCCATGCAGGAAATCTGTTGTATTCCAGAGTGAACTCTCCTTGAAGGTTTCAAGAGCTAAGCCAGACAGCCCTTTCATGCTGATTCCTCCATTTTTTTAAAACCAAGAAAATAAAAAATATCCAGATCCATTTTTACACGTCCTGATTCAGTCCGAAGTTAACTAATTCAGTTAAATACATATTGAACTTTTAATGTAGTCATATTCACACTAATTCATTTTGATTATCCATATGTCTAAAAGAGAGATAAAAAGGACTAAATATATTGCTAAATCAAGTGTCCTCTCTCTCAGAGTTTTAAGCTGTTTCAGTTGGGAGAACTTTGGAAATCGTAGTGTCCCAGAAATACTCAAAATTGTTGTAGACACATAGATCTGGGTTGGCCTGCTGCAATTTTACTGATTCAATAACAGCTGAAGACTTCTAATAGGCAAAGGAAGGAGGTCGATTCATCACTTCTTACAGCTCAATGAAAAGTGTATATTTTATTTTAGTTTTGGCAGTTAGTCTAGCACAGAGAAAGTGAATGCTTTGTTTTGTTTTTTTCTTTTTTCTTTTTTTTTTTTTTTTTTTCAGAGTAGAAATAACTTCCAAAATATTTTTACTTATTTAGTATTTTAATGTGGAATGAGGAAAGCTCATTATCAAGGGCCCCTCGGTCTTATAATCTGATGACATTTGTCTTCTCTGGACACAGTCAGAATTTTTAACACAAAACTATTTGTTCATGGTGGCGAGATAGCAGGTGGCAGTGAAAATGAAATGAGGTTTACTTTGGGTAATATACCAAGCACAGAAGAGGAATTTTAATTAAAAATAAAAACTTAAACTTATTATCTGTCCACCATGGCACAGGTGTTCTCCACTATTTTGTTTTGTTTCATTTGTCAAGGAAAAGAATGCTAACTTCTTGTCATAACATTTATGGTTTATCAGGCAAACATTTGTCTTTGGAAAACACCTAGAGAAAGATTACCTGATTTATAAGGGTAAAATAAAACATAGATATGAGGTATGATATATAATTGAAATTTCCTGGAGATGTGGGTAGATGATTGGGGAATTCCATATAATACTCTTCCCTGAAAGTAAATCAAAGAAGTCAATGAAATTGAATTTAGCAGGTGATTTTTGACCTCTGGACATGACAAAGACTCAAGAAATATTTATGTTTTCCAAAAGGACATAACTGTTTCTCAGCCTGTAAAATGAAAATATTAGCTAAAGAAGAACAGCAGAGCTAAATAAGCTTGCTATGTGACAGCTGTGTAGCTGAATACTTCCAGCCAAATCCTCTTCCTCTGCTTTGGAAAAAAAGGTAAAGATTTTGGCTGTTTGGGATTTTGGGAAATTTGACATCAAAGAGTCATAACAACTCTGACAGAGACCTGTATTTCTGCAATGGGGAAAGGCTACACAGGTGGCCCTTCACTATTTTCTGTCTGGTCTTAGAGGCTCTGTTGCTCCTGCAGAGATGGGAGGTCTAGTGAGAAGCTGAGTAGATAGTTCAATTAATTTTTTTTTTCCCATTAAAGCTTTCTGAGTTGCACAAGTGACCAAAGCAACTATTCCTCCTGCCATGCTTAAAAGGGCCTGAATCTTCATGCACAAATCAGTCATGAACTGACAGGAAAGAGCCCAGAGGATGAAGGGGAGGATGCTAGTGCATTCAGTCACTTGTATCTTTGCTATTGCTGTCAGCAGCAGAGGAAAAGCTGGAAATATTCACAGGGGGTTTTTTGTTTTGTTTTGTTTTGTTTTGTTTTGTTTTGTTTTGTTTTTAAACCTGGTTTTATTTATTTGAGAGAAATGTACACTAGGTATGCCTGTGCACCTCAAGAAACCCCAGGTTGTTTTGTCACTACACATCCCAGAAATAAGGAATTCTTATTTATCCTTGTTCCACTGCCCTAAGACACAAAGTCTCAGTGATTTGACCAGTGATGCACAAGGAAATTTGTGATAGAGTGAACAGTTAACCCAGTATCAATGTCCCAGACTATCCTGCTTAACTGTAAACAATTCTTTCTTTGTGAACTGATTAAGAGTCAGGGTTCTGTTTAGCAGCCATAAAGCTGCCGGTTTAAACAGGTTAATTACAGAGGCAGAGCTCCATCTGCTTTTTTAATCCCAGACATTACAAACTCTAGGAAATAGAATAAACTTGTATTTCTTCAATGACATCCACTGATAGTGTTTTTCAAAAAGATCCAGTTCATTTTGTCTTGAGCAGGGAACGTATCTGCTCATCAGCATCATCTTGCTCTTCACCACATACACTTTTTGCTACTGTCATAAATATGTGACACACAAGAACAAGTGGGAATGAGCTGAATTTCCTCTCTCTGACCTCCTGACATAGTCTAACAGGGGATGAAGGTTAATTAAAATAATTGCTTCTTGGCTGAAGTCAATATTTAATAGCTTCTCTAGTTAGCATTAAAGCCACCTGATAAAAAACCTCATTGGAGATTGGAGAATTGGTAATCCCCATGTGTTGGAAGTACATTTTAGTTCTGGGAGAAGACAGTGAAAAAACAAAGGGCAATAAGAAAGATTCCATTAATTGCAAGTCTGTGACAGAGGTTAGAAAATCTCTGTATCCCCCAGCTGAGCTGTGGGGTGGCCAGTGGGGAGCTGATAGTCGGTTTGCTCATGCAGTATCCCAGTGTTTTGAGCACTGGGATCTTGCTTGAAGAAGCACACAAACATCCCAGTCCTTATTAAAATCAAATGTCCAGGAGGGAAAAATGGCACTTTATAACAAAATGCCAAAGCTGCAGAAAGATGAGGGAAATGCAAACCAAAACCCAAACTCTGATAGCTGTTTGCTATGGGGAGAGAATTTCCCATTCAAATCACTTGTAGATAACTTTACCTCAGCTCTGAGGTTTTGATAGTTAAGCAGAACAAACTGCCTTTAGTAAAAGACTAAATGTCAGATTACATCTTGATATGAAAATTATTGCTCTGTTATCAGGATCACTGTGTACATTAACTGATGCTGCTGGCCAGTGTTTGCACAGTAGTCAGGCTTCTCCCTCACCAGCTTCACAGCTTTAAACCTTTCTTATTCTTAGCCTTTCTCACAACTCCTACTTAAATATATAACACATAATTTTGGAAAGCATTTTGAAAAAAGCCTAAATTATGCAAATCAATTAAAATTAAAGACCTCTGTCATTTTGTAAAGCTAGTAATTAAGGCTTTTTCTTCTTTTTTCTCCTCTAGAGTTTGAAAATCTGTGCAAAAGTTTCAATCAGTGGGGATCCAAGCATTTTCAGGCAAATAGAAATTCTTAGGAAGGAGCATTTAATGGAGCTTCCTTCTCCATCCTCCAGTCCCATCCCAGAAGAGACAGACCCATTCAGAGCTGCATTCATCAACTCTGGAATGAAACCAGTGGTGGAAGTTAACTGTTCTAGAGCTGAAGGAGAGGAATGGAACTGTTATCCTTGCTGTGGAATGTGGCTGTGTGTCACTCACCCAAGAGATTGAGACCCTGAGAATTTTAGGAAAGCCAAAAATATTTTCTTATGACAACACTGTCTGGAAGAGCAAAAACTTAAATGTTTTCACAAGTACGTGAAAAATAGTTTGCTATGTCTCCAAGCAGAGTTGAAGAGTGATTTTTATTGACTTTTCTGTTCTATGCTTGTTTTCTCATGCTCTTTCTCTGAAGAGATCAATGCAAACTTTTAACAAGGTGAACTACAAATTATTTAAGGGGGCAAGAATGTCAGCATTGTTATTGTCATGAGAAGTAAATGGCTGCATATCCAGTTTGGCATATAGTCAAGCTTCAAATTCTTCTTAACACAATCAAGAATTTAACAAGGTTACTGATTCAGGATGGGGCCTAACTTACAGGTTTAGTAACTTTATTCCATCTCTGTTTTCAAAATGTGTTGCTTAATCAAAAATATATCTTTATTCATCTTATGCTCTTTTCACTGTGAATTCTGAGTATTTCATAGTAGTGTGTCAGTCTCAGTTTATTCTTCTTAATCTCCAATCACATCTGCTAAATTCTCTCATATTTTTTTCTTCTGCTCTTTGAGAGTCCAGTAGACATTTTTTCCCTTCTTCTGTTTGGCATCTTCTCTGTTTGGGATTATTCTGGTCTCATAGTACCTCAGTCCCAAACTCTTTACAGACACATATTGAGGTTTTTATCCATAATGTGATCTTTGTCTTTCTGGTCCTTCCTTCATGAGGCCAGTCCTGGGTGCTGATACCTTAACTGTAAATTAAATCTATTAAAGGTGGGTATTGATGCTCTGTGAAATGGACAGTTGTTTCCTGGAAAGGAACTTATCCTGGACTACTGCATTTAAGGTTTTGGGGGGGCCATGGCTTTCTGTAATTCTTTCTATTATATATCACTTTATTTTTTTCCAGTTCTCTTTTTACCTCTGCTCACTAGGTATTTATTTAAATGGAAATTAAATCAGATTCAGCCTCCTCTCTGTTGGCTGCCTCACAAAAACAAGTCTGTCATAATTCATTTGGCAACCCAGACTGTCCCCTATGCGGGCAACATCAGAACTACTCAAATTTGCTTTTAAGCAAAGTCTTCAAAATGAAAAGATGGATAAATTATTAAAAAAAAAACAAAAAAAACCAAAAAAAAACCCACAAAAAAACCCCAAAAAACCCCAAAGTAATAATTATCTTGGAGCTGTTTTCTAGTCTTAAACACCACCTAACTCACACACATAGAAAACATGTTGTTTAATTGAAAACTCAAGTACTTAGAGCACCATGTCTGCTGTACAGGTAACCAGATTAAATTGAACAACATCAATTACTTGATCAATCCACATAAGATTTTAATAATATCCAGGTCATCTGGGTTCAGCTCTGACTTGGCAATAGATTTCATTTTGTGGCCTTGGATGATTCCCTCTGCAAGAGACAGGGATGTTGCCAAAGGTTTGCTACCTTCCCAGGGCATTATAAATAAAAAGCAACACTGAAAATGAAACTTTGAGATATTTCAGTGACCAGTGACCATCTAATTAGGCAGATAGGTGAAATTAATAACAATTTATAGATACAAGCAAAGGCATACTGATACTTCTAGAAATCTCAGTGCCTGTAATCCAACATAGCTCATAAAAAAATATTAAAGTCTCACAGTGAGTCATGTGCTTCTTTATCCTGCTTATTTCTAAGAGTCATCCTCCTCATCAGTGCTTGATTTAAAAATTGACACACATGGTGGTTGGTCAGATAAAGGTATGCTAATCACTGACTGGTTTCAGTTTATAAAGGCTGTTAGACATTTCATCCCTGGTATGTAGCTTTGAAAATCAAGATGATTTAATTGCAGGTGGGAAACTGTAATAAAAGAAAACCACACTCTTAGGGAACAAAGGACAAGTAACAAAGAGTTTTTTTGCTTTTATCCAGTAGAAGATGAGGTCATAGTTAGGAGCAAGATGGCTCTCAGAGATAGATGTCTGCAGTAATAGATTGGGGGCTTATCAGACTGCCAAGCTGCAGCACTGGGGATTTTTGAAGTGAGTGTATGGTTGAGAGGCTTGTCCAAAATCTGAGTGAGAAAGCAAGCCCTTGATGAATAAATCCAGTACAATTTTAAGTGAAATAAATCTAGTTCTGGTTAGAAGCTAGAACTTCAGGTTTTGCCTATGAATGCAGTTCTGCTATTCTTTTGATGAGGACTAGGACAGGAGCATCTGAAAATAGTGGGGGAGATGAGGGGTAAAAGGGTAAAAAATCCCTTCCAGTAGGAAACTTCTAATTATGTCTTGGGTTTCTGTCCTTTTAGGATGGGGATGTTTTCTTACACTCTTTAAAGCACATTGTCAATAGAAGTGAAATATTACTACTTTTATGATTAATTCTGTAAAGAGGCATTAAGAAGCAAGCTAAAGTGGCGAATCTGAGTGTCCTGTTTAAAAATTGTGTGCAGATGCTTCTGTGTCTGTATATAAACTTATAAATATTATCACTCTTGGTCTGATTTGCAGTTTATTGCATGGAAAAAGCTAACACAAAAATGTTATTTACATTTACTAAACTTTCTTCACAGAGATAAGAAAGATCTTATCTCACCCTTGACTGAGAGAAGCTCTTACTCAACCAGCTTCACTGGTTTTATGCTGAAATCCTGCAGTCCAGTTGTATCCTCAGCAGACATCACCCTGACCTGCTCCATTGCCTCCCCAAAGCACTGTCAAACTGACAGTGATACTGAGTTTCTGAAAAATACAAAAAGATACTCCTGGAGATTATTGTGATTTATGTTGTCTGTGCTTTCTAATCCCTGTCTAACCCCAGATGAGAAGTTGGTCTTTCCAAGGTATGTCCCTTACATCACATTGTGTCTGGGAGCTGTCTGCTGTTGATGGTGGGGATGACCAGTTGACACCTTTAAATTTCCTCTTTAAAAAGACAGCATTACCCACTGATTGTATCTGAGTCTTCTTTCCTGTTTGTCATGTCAGTTGTGGCCTTCTCCATTTCAATTCCACATGCCTTTCTGTTTAGCTACTTTTTTAAAAAATGGGCATAAAGATGCTGACTTTGCTTGTAAAACACACTTAGTGCTACAGATGAAAAATGTTTTGTTGCTTTCTAAGTGGTTATTTTGCAATTGGCTGCTTTTTGTTTCACATTTTGGTCTCTAATAGGTGAACATGATTTCTGATTTAGTCTTTGTATCTTCTTTTTGATTGTGGAGAACCTCTTTCACTCAGTAAATAATTTCCTGCTTTTCAAGAGATGGGAATGACGAGGGTATTAGTGCACTAACTAAATGCACGTTTGGGTGTGTATGCATCTGAATAAAGGCTGTGAGTACTTACTGCACCAGACTTGAAGCAATAAGCTTTAAACCTTTTCCACAAGCAAAACCAGCTTCAAGGAAGAGAGGGAGGAAGGGTGATACCTTATTGTAAGGTGACATTCTTTATGTGTGCACCTGTAAACACATCTGCATGTGGAACTGCTCAGACACCACTTCTGTAACTGTACAAGCTTTATTTACATTGTAGCCAGGAAGATCAACACCTGAACTTTAATTCATGATGCTCTTTTAGCTAGTATCACTATTGAGGCCTTAATTTTCCAATAATTTAGAATATTTTTCTAAAATGTTGCAATTTCTGGTTGCATTTACACAGTTTTTACAATAACTACATTGGAGGCAAAAAAAAAAAAAAAAAAAGACAAAGACTTTCCAAAATGACAGGCTGCTAAGTCAGTCAATTCAGCAATTAGGAAATGATAAAATTTAACTTTTTCAAAAGTATATTACTTACCCAGAGCAAATTTTCCTGGGGGTAACAAAAGGCCCATTCTGTAATAATTCAAACCTGGGAACATTAGTTTTATTCCAAATCAAGGGGTAGAAATGGAACTTTTTCTGAGAGGTTATGAGAAGTAACCAATATATTTTAACCTGTGTTTTAGAATCATTCTTGGCTGAAAGATATGAAGTGCAATCCACAAAACAGTGGATTAAACTGTGATCCACATAGAAAGTTCAGACTGTAGTCAAAGTAAAAAACTAGAGTTCAAACCCTGGAATTTTATTTCTTGGGAAATGATTACATTTTGAAATTCTGTCAGTTCAGATTAGAAGCATATTATAAAATATTTTGTTTCAGAAGTATTTGGAAGATGTTACTGAAGACTTAATTTTGATAGCATTCAAGTTGTCCCTTTCGATTTTATCATCGAGAACATTTTGTATTTCTATTCCTCTTGACACTAATCTATCCCCCCAAAGGGAAGATATGTTAGCTTTCCCATGCTCACAGACATAGCTGACATCCCTTTAGAAGCTCTTACTGTTGTCCTTCATGTCCCTTGTCAGATTAAATTCTAGCTGTGCTTTGGCTTTCCATCTCATCCATCCCTGCATGCTCTAGCAGAGCCTTGACATTCCTGTCAGGACATCTGACTCAGCTTCTTCCTTCCCTACCTTTCCCTTTTATATTTCAGTTTAGTCAGGAGCTGCTTGGTCGTCATCCATGGAAGTTTCCAACCACCTCTGCTCCATTTGCTGCTCATCAGGATGGCCCTTTCTTGAGGAGGAGCTGATCCTTGAAGACCATCCAGCTCTCCTGGACCTCTCTTCTCTAGGACAGTCTCCATGGTATTCCTCCCAGCAGGACCCTGAGTAGGCCAAGGTCTGCTTTCCTGAGGAGAACCAGCATAGAGTTAAATTTTTGTTATTAACACTGTTTTAAAATGTAAAATCTTGTCTGCAATGTATTTTTATAGCAAATCAAAAACCACATTTTCATATTAAAAAATGTTGATTTGTCCATTATATAGGGGAAATATTTTGGTTTTGCATATCATTATAATTAAAAAGATAAATTTGGCAAGGTAAAATTGCAGGTGTTAGATTATATAGTTCAGGTGAAACAACCCAGTAGTTTCCATCAAATATGGATTGAGAAATATTTCTATTTATCTAGAAACACTTTTCATCTTATAAAAATTTCAGTTAAATTTTATTGCCTGGATCTGTTAGCTACATCATTTTCTTCACATAAATATATTTATTTGGTTTTTGATGGAATGAAATCCATTTTCAGACGGATGGAATTTGAATGGATTTGGATGGAATTCTAAATCAACTGTCAGGTTAGAGAGTTCTGTAAAAAGCATCTGAGCCAATTTTTTTTTTTCCAACCTTGCCAAGCTTGGAAACTTGGGAAACAAGGTTCAGAAGGGTTTTGCATTAAAAATCTTTTATCATTATAGCTGCCATCTTCACCAGTGCCACTTGTCATTTGCAGAGAGATTATGCCTGATGTGGAATCTCCTGCAGAAGTCAAAGAAAGAATCAGGCTGCAATGTATGTGAAATAAGGTGAGAAAGTTCAAAAAAATCAAAGGGAAGGTGAGACAGGCATGGGACCAGGCAAGAAAGAGAATGGAAATACCATTAGACCTCTGTATTACGGTGGTCAAAGGTAACAGCAAATTAATTGGAATACACTATTAGTGGGCTATTTATTTTCTTAGAAATGCTGCTCTTATTTTGCTTTTTTTTTCCCCTGTAGACTGATGAAGTGATAATCACATTTCTGGTTCTCATGCTGAAGATTTGGAATAGAAAAAGTACGTCAGAAATGAGGACAGGAAGAAATGAAACAGAGATAAAGACTCATTATGCAGGTTAAGCTTCAAAGAAAAGCAGTAAATAATTCTAGAGACATTAAAAATAAACATATATTTGAGGCATTTATTTTAATACAGTTTTTGTTACATTGTTGTGTCCCTGCTTTTTTTTCTTTTAATTAGCATATTTAATATGATATATATACAACTTGGAAGTATTTATAAAAGCTCTTCTGTCATGGGGTTTTATTCCTCCTTGAAAAATTGTGTGAGATTTTGGACTCAGAAGAGGAGATAGTAAAAGAGTAGAGAAAACAGTGACTTACTTCATCAGGCCACCCGAGGGGATGAATTATTGGTTTTATGGCACACAACAGTCTTAGCCAAGGATGTTAATTCCTATGGAGACCTCTGGGTCCTGCACTGTGCTACAACAACTCCATATAGCACCACTGGCTTGTGGCAGAGTGGATGGAAAAGTGTCCAGGGTGTTGTTTGGCAGTGACTGAACGTGACCCAGCAGTGTGCCCAGGTGGCCAAGAGGCTGATGGCATCCTGGTCTGTATCAAGAGTAGCCACATTCCTCTCTACATTCCCTGGAAAGGGGGTGTAGTGAGGTGGGGGCCAGCCTCTTCTATTGTGCCTGCAGTGACAGGACCAGAGGAAATGGTCTTAAGATGAGACAGGGGAGATCCAGATCAGATATTATGAAAAAGTGTTGCTATTAGAGTGGTCAGGCATTGGAAAAAGTTGCTTTGGGAGGTGGTGGTGTCACCAGCCCTAGAGGTACTTAAGAAGCCCCTGGATGATGTGTTTTTAGTGATTTGGGGGTTACAATGGTAGTGCTGGTTTGATGGTTAGACTGGCTGACCTTAAAGGTCTCTTTCAACCTTGATGATTCTCTGAGCTGTAGACTCTGCCAGGGTGGGGCATCCACAACCTCCTGGGCAACTTGTTCCAGTGTCTCACCATCCTCAATCACCTCTGTCACCCTTATGAGACATTGTCATTACTCACCTGGGTCTATGATTGTAGACAAAATACTGACATTGCAACCCAACACAATAACATGTCCTATTCCTTGATAATGTAGTAATTTTGGTTTCCAAGAGATGCTTTGTTTTGTTTACTCTTTTCCATTTTTAGATATATACATAGCCAAAGTCAATACCTATGATCAGGAGATGACTGGATATCTGACATACTTTTGTCTACAGAATTGTCTTTCTACTGCTTAATGTATTCAGTGGCACATTTCATACATGGCATTATTTCTTCCTCAGATACAGTGGCTAATGCATGTGTCTGGGAATTGTGTTTCCCTTTGATTTACTAGCCAAGCACAAAGGCTTTGTCCTATTATTGCTATCTTTATTCACACAAGCCTTGGCACGTTTCAGCAATTCCAGCTACAGCTCATTTAGGGCTGTTTTCTTTTGAGCCTTGTTTGTTTCACCTAATTACTTTTGCAATAACTATTTTTAGGTTTTTGACATTCATTTGTACTGGGGTAGTTTATTCTTTATGTGTTTTTATATCCTGGGCTGGTCTCCTAAGTGTGTCTCCTCAGCTGTGTGCATTTAGTTTGTTCTTTAGTAATTACAGGAGACCTTCCTGAGAGGAATGAAAATGTAAACTGGTGTCATGTGAGTGGCATCTGAATGATGTCAGTGAGCAGAATATACATGTAAGAGTGGCAAGCCCCTCTGCATGTGGATATCCCTTTCAGAACTGGTGCTGTAATTCTTGCTCCTGTACCATATTAAGGGATTGGATTGGAGGAGGCCTTGAGTTTTATTGTAAGTCTACTTTTTCTCACTGTCAATGATCTGCCAAAATTTAAGAGAAACACATTTTTTGATTCCTATCTTGAAAAGCTGGTTTCACAGCTTGCTTTCCTAATGGGCATATAAAATTAATTCTTCTATTGTCTCTTAGATCCATCACTGTTAATTTTCAGTTCTCCAAACTTCCCACTTCTGTCTCTTGTTAAGAGAATAACGCAACCAAAGAACCAATTAATGACATTCACAGCCAGCCAAAGCCCAGAACTGTTTTCTCACAGCTCCTTTGAAGTGCCAGTGATGACACCACACTTAGATTGTGTAGGTTTTGTTTGTTAACGTCAATAAAGCCCTCCAATAATCCTGTGCAATGAATGACAGATATCATATCTGAAGGCAGATATAAAACATTTTGTGCCTTGGCAGCATGGTATGGGACCTGGATTCTGAGCCCAGATTACTCCAATAAAGTTCAGGGTTTTCACTGTCAGTCAGAGATTCAGACTTGTCTTTCTCATCAAGAGAATACCAGGGAAATATCATTTACTATGCGTGGGCCTTGTTTCTCCTGCAAACCCACAGTCACTTCAAACTTTACTGGCTGTGGAAAAGTTAGTTAATCAAAACATTAATGAGCCCTTAGACAGTGCTTTTTTGTGTTTGTATATTTTGTACATAGACACAGAGAGCAACAACAAAGTGTCTTGAGAACATGATATTCCAGATAACCAAGCACTCAACTCTTAGCTCAATTATTGGTTTGAAGCTGCATCCCACTAAATGCTATTCATATATCAACCGTACTTTTTTAGAAGAATATTTCTTTTGTATTTGCTGTAGCTTCCACTTTAGATATGAAAGATGTTCCCCTAAAGAACACCCAAGGTAAAGGATGAACTTGTCAGTAAGTAGAGCCTGGCTGCTGACAGTATCCCTGAGTGTTCAAGAGGCAGAATGAATGGTGCTGCAATGGACAGATGCAGAAAGCAGCAAACCCACTGGTGTGGAAATAGCATCATTTGGCTGTCTGCTTATCAGCTTTCTGGTAAATAGAGATCAAGTGCTTTTATCACCTGAATGAGCATGTGAAGTTGGTAATGTAAGCAATTAACAAAAAATACTCTCAACAGTTTTCTAGTGGTAGCTCAGGCTGCCAATTATGGCTGGAGAACTCTTACACAATGTGCCAGGCAAAGAGAAAACTAGAATAGTCAGAGAAAGAAGCTACTAGAAAAGGATTTCTGCAGATGATTAACCTAATGAGCATGAGGATTTTCATATAAACTGTCAGCTTATTCTTGTGCTAGTACTTGGAACTCATGACTCTGATTCTTGCAATTCTGCTTCTGGCTTTCATAAATGGATGTATTTTTTTAATGTTAGGCAGCATTTTTTTGTTTGCTTTTGTTTTTTGACTTGGCTGACTTCTTTCAAAATGACACTAGTATTCACCTACCTTACAGAGTAACTGTAAACCTTAATTAAGCTTCCCCTGAGCAGCTTGGGGAGGGCTGGACAAAAGCTTCTGTCGAGGTAACAGCAATTTTCTGGGACCAAGAAGTGTTGAGCAGCAGGGGGCATTTCATATCCCAGCTCTTACATGCTGCTGTGTCAGACAAAGGGAGAAGACATTATCTTGGTAGATTAAGAAACAGCTAGAAAAACTAGACACATTTTCAGACTTTTTTTTTAATAAATAGGATCTTGACAAAATTGTTTTTTTCAGGTTGAAATTATGCATGCATTAGGCTGTAGCTGAAAGACTCAAGCTTCATTAAAAGAATAATTAAAAAGAAAGAGTCCATTCAAAAACTAAAAACAGTATTTCTGTTTGTCCTTTCCAGAACTGAACTATTTTCATTTGTAAATGCCAGCCTGTTTTGTTTCAACAATCTAAAAAGCATGCTGTCACTTTTCAATTTGAACCAACATTTTTCATGTTAACATTTGTATTATGTCACAAACATAAGTCAAAACTATCAGTTGCATGTCTGTAAGGACTGTAAATGAATATCATGTCCTAGTGAACTCAGAACATGAGAGAGGTTTCACTCTGAGATTTATACATCCTTCCAGCAGATGGAAATAAAACTAACCTCACAAGGGGCTGGTTTCGTACCTGAGATGAACCTGAGATAAACAGCAGCTGAGGGAAGCTGGAGCAGTGGTTAAATGAGCATGTTAATCTTCAGGAGCTCTAAAATCAGCAGACTCAGCTTCATCCCCATCCCACTGCCAGTGCTGGGTGTCACTGTCACCTTTTCTCTTGTGCCTCAGCAATGTTCTACCTCATGGTGATTAGAGTGGCAAAGAGCTCCAATGACCTCTGTTTTTCATTTGCAGGCTTGGTTTGACTCAAATCCACTGCTTTGTGTGATTTGCTGTCTGGCTGGATGAAGGGGGGGAGTTGGATCAGCTGGACAGCAGTCACATTCTCCTTTTCAGCAAATGTCTGAACCAGTGATGGCCCAAAAGGTCACTATAACCAGCATGTAAAATACTTCCAAATTAAGCCTTACAACAAAGACATTCAGGAGCAAAGAACTGACCTTCATGTAAGTTGGAAGCCCACAGTAGATTTGGGATATATTTTGGGTGTGGTAATTAATAAATAACATTTTGTTTCCTACAAGCTCTGCAAGTTCATTCAGGACTGGTAATATGAGTTTCTGCATGGAAGACACTCTTCCCTGATGCTTAGCTCTGGACATGGCATAAACTCTGGAGTGAGCCCAAAGGAGGGACACAAAGATGATCTGAGGGATGGAAAGAGCTGAGGTTGTTCAGCCTGGAAAAGACCAAACTCACTTCATCCTTCCAGTACCTAAAGGGATCTTATGAAAGGGAGGGAGAGGGACTTTTTATATGGACAGATAGTGACAGGATAAGGGGGAGAGATTTTAAACTGGAAGAGGGTGGGTTTAGAAAAGGTGTTGGGAATAAATTTTTTACTCAGGGGACGGTGAAGCACAGGAACAGGTTGCTCAGAGGTAGATACTGTAGATTGCTGTAGATACTCCATCCCTGGGAGTGTTCAGGGCCAGGCTGGATGGGGCTCTGAGCAAGCTGGGACAGTGGGAGGTGTCCCTGCCCATGGCAAGACGTTGGGACTAGACGGGTCCCTTCCCACACAAACAATTCCATGATTCTATGAGAACAGTAGAAAAAAGACATGGATGCTGAGGATCTCCAACAAATGAAAAAAAAAAAAACATTAAAAATAAGATCATGAAATTATTATAGATTTATGCATATATAATAGTTCTATAATGTTATTAATTTCAACAGTTAATTTTATTTTAAAAATAAATGAATAAATAAATTTTATTTATTTGTTGTGGACTCCTCATCCCTCAAGGTGTTCAAGGCCTGGTTGGATGGGTATCTGAGTGACCACTGGGATCTGAATAAATCCATGGGAAGGTGTTTGGAACAAAATGACCTTTAAGGTCCCTTCCAAACCTAACCATTCAATGATTCTATAATTCTATTTTCAAGTGGGATGGAGAATTAAAAAAGGTACATTTTAGCACTCTGTTTTCAACCAAAATTAAATATTTCAGAAATAAGCAATGCCATGTCAGTCCTTCCAGTTCAATTGCCAAAAAATATGATGTTGAGGAAAACAACCCAAATTATAAGATTTTAAGCAATCATCCAAGGTTTTTTTTTCCCCCCAAAGTTATGGTAAGCCCAGGGTAGACCGGAAGTTTTCTCACAATCATGCAAAGTCACATTGTTTTTGGAGGAAATAATAAAATCTCCACCTTGCTTTTCAGAAAATTGTAACTGTGAGGATTTAGTGTAATTTAGGATCAGTAGCAAACCAAGGGAACAAAGTGATTGAATGTTTTGCTTGGAAAGAGAGATTTAAATTCCTATGTCTTTTATCTTGAACCTTGTAAAGCTTATTGAATCACTGAGATTCAAACTGGGTTTTTTGTTTTGTTAGCTGCAGGTCTTTTGATTCTGCTGTGACGAGACAGTTTGTCCTGAAGTGAGAAGCAGCTATAGAAAGCAGAAAGACAAAATGGAAGCAATAGGTCATTAAGTGAATGATTCCATAAAATTTAATGGATATGTCAGAAAATATAGAGAAAATTAGAATCATTGTCTAGCTAGATAATCAAAGTATCTCTTAGTAAAGTAAAACACCTACTTTTCTGAAGAAGTGAAATTGGGTGCCAGTTGCTGAGAGCACCAAACACTCCTCTAATCAATTTAGAGGCCAACAAGTAAGAGTAACTGTGCTATGAAAATCAAGTTGGAGCTGTGGAAATTGAACCATTAGAAATGTTGATACTTTAAAACTAGATTTTGAAAGGACCTCAAGCTTAAGTAAACCTTCAGTTCATGCCCCTTTTAGTAGGAGAACAGCATTTTGAAGAAGGCACAAATTAGGTGTCTTTAATAGCTATGAGGCACTCTTTAGATGGGGTCTTTCTTCCATGGTAAGAGGTTACACAAAGAACCACTTCCAATGAGGTGCTGGAAGGCACTCATTCTTAGAGATGTGGTTATGGCTTGTACAACAAATTGTTCCTATTGGTCTTCCTGCTTGCACTGGGGTGAAACAGGCAGTGTTTAGCATCATTTGGAGGTTCCAGAATATTTTCTTCTCTCTCTTCATATAGACAGATGCCCTGTGTGTGGAGTAAACCAAATTCTGCTTATCACTCCCCCACTTACCTAGCTCCTTACATGGTGTTAGTCACACCATCCTACAGGTTTTCCAAATATCAGGAAGCAATTCTGATCACCTTTATGTATCCACAGTGTGGTAAAGACAAAAAAAACCCCAAAGCATGGAAGTGTTCATCATTGATGTCTGGATGCCATCCTCATCCCTACTTATTTTATGAGAAACAATGTAGAAATACAGCACACTGTGGCACCAGTAACTTGGGTGATTTTTTATAAATCTTGAGCACATGAATGAGATTACATTCCTTGTGTAAAAATACAGAAGTGAGGAAAGCTATCACAGAAAACAGGTTTATTGAGATGCATCAGTTTTGCAAGACTAGTTCCAAAAAAGCAAAAATATGGATAGATACAGAGATTCTCAACAGGAAGGGACTAGAAACTCAGCAGCAATATAAATTAAAATAAGTTCTGCCTTGGAAAGCAGCTAGCCAGGTGTCACTACTAACACAGAATGAAGAACTCCCATAAAGAAATTATATCTAAGAGAAAGAAACTCTGAAATAAAATTGTTGTAGGGTCTTTACAAAAAAGGGGCTTTCTGACAGCTTTGCACTCTCTGGCTCCATTATGGAGTGCATAATTTGTTATGATAGGAATACTTTATTTGTTTGTAAATAAAGACAAGAAAAGTGAGCCACCAAACCCCAAGCTGCTGCAGATGATTTCTCCTGTACAGCTCCTGGTGGATCTGCAACTTGTCAAGAACAGTGGGGAAAGAGGATTCTTTTAGTGAACACAAAGTCCATATTGCTCTCTTTTCATCCAATTATAGTCAGTAAAATAATCAGAGTTATGGATATTTGAAGACACAGCTGGTGCTTTGACTTCTTCAAGGAGAAATTTTATTTTACTTACATTTCTATTCTTGTCAGGTCATCTGAATTATTCTGCACTGGTAGAGATATGAGGGGAATGAGACTCAGAGTCTGTGAGTGACATTTTTGGAATATACATCCTGTATCAATGTCTGAACAGCTTCATGCTTGGGAGCAGCCTCATTCCAGCTTGCTCCAGTAGTACAGGTTAAAAAGCATAAATTGTCCTCCTCACTAGTGTAACATATTTTGTTTGAGGGTTTTAAACAGCTCTGCAAAGCTTAGGAAGTTTCACAATCTTTCTTAATGCCTGAGAAAGCTGTGAGGAAAAAGTGGGAGCCAACATACTCAGAGGTATCTACTAGTTTTGATTGGAGTATTTTAGATTTTTTGGAGGGGCTGTTTGTTTCTTGAGGACGTTTTTTGTATACCAAACAGAGCTGAGGCTCGGTTCCTCTTCTGTGCTGCAGGATCAGCAGGAGGCTCGGCACATGCCCAATTCCACATGCTCCAGTCCTGTGTGCACAGCCTGTGCTGCACACACACTGCTTGTCCTGATGTGCTGAGTGCTTAATCATCTCAGTGGGATTTAAGAGCAGCTCAGGCTGCTGCACAAACAGATGAACAAGTAGTTTGTAACTGCTTCAAGGTGGTACCCTGGAGTGCTCTTGCATTTGTGGTTGAGATTCCTTGAAGGAAAAGGTTGAGAGCTTATTAAGGCAACAGAGCAAGCTGGAAACACATAAGATTACCCTGATGGTAACATAGGAAGAAACACAGAGCCATGAAAGATTTGTTCTAATCAATTTGCTGGAAAATTGACTGTGAGACACAAGCTGATCTGGCATGGGGACTTCTGGGAGCAGTTTGGTATGGGTCACCATGATGTCCTCTCAAATGGAGAAAGTTTCCAGGACTGCAGCAACATCTGTGCTTGGTTCAGCAGAGCTGTTAAATTCTCCAGTCTTCTTGCCTCCTGCCCTGGCTCCCATTCCTAATCTCCAACTGAAAAATTACTTATTGGCCAGCTACTCTTGTGAATAGCAATTTCTTTTAGAGATGTAATTTCATTTTCATACCCCCATGACTGAGTTTTGAATCTCGTTTATGGGTAATTAACATTGTCTTCTGTCATTCATATACTGGTAGTTTTCATTGATCCACCACCTTTGGGCAGCATCATAATAATTTTATGGTCCTAGGTGCAATACCAGGCTTAAAAAAAATTAAAAAAAAAGAAGAAAATTCCTTGGCCTGTTTTATTCAAGGGCATGTTCTCATTGCAGGACTAATTTGAACAGACTGAGATAAGAATTACACTTTGTTTAAGGTGTCAGTGAGGAATTGCCATTTGCAGCTCATTCTTTCCTGATATCTGAATCTCATTGTGCCCGTGGAGATCATGTGCTCTGATACTCACAGATCCTGCTGAGTGCAGAGTCTGACTATGTGTGCTTGAATCACTGTTGAGATGTGGTTTCATATCAGTCTAGGTTTAGTTCAGCTGGGTTTCTTCATTATTTATGTATTTATTTATCTGCTTCTTTGGCTCATCCAGAAATGGTCATCATAATCTGTTATTACTGGTTAAGATAAAATATGAAAATATATTTGAATATCTTGGTGGGAGAAATGAAATTACTATATTTGGTTTTACTTTCAATAAATGGTGCCAAACTCTTGGTATTAGGAAGAAGTTTACTGGAAGACAGACTAATGGCTGCAAAATAGTCCTTCTTTAGGCAATATTGTCACAGCTGGAATAAATTAGCACCTTCATATGGTCACAGTGCCCAACAGCTGGGACTGCATGCAGGTAGCTTGCTGGAAATTTCTTGTTCTTCAGACTGTGCTGGTACTACTAGAACTGTTTGTATTTGCTTGCCATCTAACTAAATTTATGAAGTTTGGGTGAAAAACATGCAGTCATTTTTCCTGTGTTATGGCCAAACAGTCTGTTTGACTTGTCTAAGGCTCTGTTGCCTAAGGTAGGGCACTGAATCAATTGTGTATTTTGTTGATACAGAGGATTCACAAGATTTGATGACTTTATGTAAACTGTGGTGTCTCTCTTCTTTGCCCATTTGATACACACTGGATTACTTGTCTTATCTCAGGTGGCAGCTAGTAGCAATTTGCTTTCCCTTGGCTGAGACCATTGCCCTCAGAAATGGAGCAGTGCATTTCATTGAGCAGGGGAAATTGAGTTTTTTGACAGCCAGTATTGGTTGTGATAACCACAAACCAAATGGAGGTGCCCCTGTGCAATTACAGTGTGCCCTGTTTATTACACAAATTTTATGGAATTACAAGGTAATTCCAGTGCAATTGGAAGGTAATTTGCTTCAGGCCTTATAGCTTGCTGAGTTTTTCAAATGTCAAAGAAAAGTGAGGAAAAAAAAGGTGTTTTAGTCATAAAAGCATTAAGTTATTGGGATTTTTAGTGTTGATACTGCTGTGAGCTGTTACTTAGGTAGATGTTACTTAGGTGCACATTTGTGACTTTTGCCATGTACTCTCATTACAATCAATCTGCATCTTTTACAGCACTCACTCACAATTTCTGGATCACTGTGCAAGATAAGACAAATAAGATAAATGTGCTCTGAAGATGTGCCAAGGGATACTGTGTAATGCCAAGAGTAAGCACTTCTCCATGAAACAGATCCATGGGACTCCTTGCCAACGGATGTTGCAGGTACAGGGAGTTTTTAGATGGGCTCAATGAGAGATGGGAGAGGAGCCTGGTGGAGATATTCATTGGTGTTGCTACTTAAACAAAACACAAAATGCACAAGAAATCCGTGGACAAGTATTAGAGTAGAAAGTGTTACACTGCCTTATGCTGTTCTTGCTTTTCCTAGGTTTCCACTAGTGACCACTGTTGAAGACAGAAGTCTGGGCTAAGTGTGCTCTGAATCCAGATGTTCCTTCTAGCTCCAGCCTGCCCTGTCCTTTCCTGTTCAATTCATACCCAGTCTTGCTCCATCCAGCCTACAGTTCAGAATTCTTCAATTTCTCCAGCACAGATTTTTTGTTAGCTCTTCTTGTAACTTGAATGTCAGTTGAGGCTCTCCATATCAATATTATCTTGTACTTTTTTTTTAATGATGCAAACTTTCTTTTACTTTTTACTCCTGTTTCAACCATTCTTATCAACATGCCACTGTTCCATGCTTTATTCATCCTTGTAGTGTCTAATCTTTAGTCATTTTTTGCCCTTTATTTTCAGAATCCTCTAAGAACTTGCATAATGGGCACTAAAGATTTTTTTCTTTCCCACACCTATAACCTCTGGATTTTGCTTTGCATATTTTGGTAACACATAAATTTTTAAATTATTTTGAGAAAAAAATTAGGGTAAATTACTCCATCATCAAAAATACATTTGATGAGTTTGGGCACTTGTAAATCTGTGTTCACATTGCATGCACACTACTAGAGCTGCAATGTATAGAAAGTAATATTCTAGACAGACTTTGTACTGGAGGATAGGATTGCATAGGTCACTTGTTTAGCTTGAGGTACATGAGCAAGTTACAAGAATGAGGTTGGTATCACAGAACCATTTAGGTTGGAAAGGGCCTCTGAGATCTAGTCCAGTTTGACTGATCATCCCCTTGTCAGCTATACCATAGCACTAAGTGCCACATCCAGTCATTTCTTGAGCACCTCCAAGGATGATGACTCCTCTGCCTCACTGGGCAGTCAGTCCCAATGCTTGACAGCCCTTTCAGTGAAGAAATTCCTCCTGATGTCTAACCTGAACCACCCCTGGGGCAGCTTGAAGCTGTGCCCTCTCATCCTGCTGCTGGTTGCCTGGGAGAAGAGGTCAATCCCCACCTGGCTACTTCAGCAGAGCCATACTCCCACCCAATTTTATGTCAGCCACTAATTTATTGAGGGAATATTTGGTCTCTTCCTCCAGGTCATCAATAAATATATTAAACAGGACTGAGCCCAGTAATCAGTGGTCTTAAAAATCAAGTGCTGGGTTAACCCACAGAAGTGACTGGATGCTATAGGAATACAAAATCTGACAGTTTTATTTATCAGGAAAAACATTTTTACAGAGTGATAGTGGTTTAGATCAGAGCAATTTTTAGCACAAATAAGAGGGCAGAATGATGTCTCTCTTCTGGCCTAGCGTGTGCAGCCCTAACATTGGTGATTATTTGGACCATGCAAGTGACCTCACGGATGCCAGTAGCCCTTGAAAGTGAATGAGGTTGTACAGATCAGTATTAGGCCTAGAACAGCCTCCTAGTGTGCTGCTCACATCCTCTGCACTTAAAACATCACCTTTGCCTGTGGCCTGCTGGGTCCATCAAAGTAGTGAGTTAAGCAAATACCACAGAAGCCAAAGGACTGGAAGAGAGTAGACTGAGAAGAAAAGCATTTGAAGACAAGGGAGGAGGTGAGTCCTGCCTCCTGTAGAGTACATCCTAACTTGATGAGTCCAACTTCTATCAAAGGGTATAAGGTCTAAAGTTCCATTTGCAACCCACTGAGCATGTTCTGAGGAATCAGTCTGTGGCTGTACTGTGTCTCTCCTGTCATCTCCAAATTGGGCTTTCATACTCATCCTATACACATATTCATATCTGCAACAGTTCTGCTGCCTACCAGACCTTTATATATAAAGACATGGCTGGGCCATGTGTTTGGGTGCACAGGCTCCTTAAAAATATCCTGGGTGAAGAGCAGGTTCCAGCACTTAGTGGCAGGATAGAGATGAGGGGAGAGTACAGCTGGGCTGCTGGGGAGAAGGAGTTGTGGTAGCTTGAATTGTTAGCTATAAATGTGTATGCACAGGTTTTTTTTATTTATTATATCTATATTTTATACATAAATACATTTACACAGTAAAAAAAAAAGAAAGAAAAACAAGCTATACATGAGATGGCACAAGAGAGAGGAAGAAAAATAATAAAATGATAAATTACAGACATAGTTGGGCTTTATAAAACAGTCTGTATTTAGGTTGCTGTTGGAGGACACAAATCATTGCCCAGAGCCAATAAATAGCAGGTAGCAAGGATCACATCTGTTTTGCATTCTAATTAAAATTTCAAACAAGCAGCTGAGATGCATGTTTTCTGTAACAAACCGGCTGTGGTGTTTTGAGAGCTTTCTGATGAGATGAAAGCTGTAAGGATGCAAGGGAGGTCATCTGAGTTATACCATCAGCAGCCTGTCTTATCAGTCATTGGTATTATCAATTATTTGTGCGGAGGTACCACATTAAACCCCTGATTTTAATAGGAGCCCTGTAGGTATTACTGACTACATAGCACAACCTTTGCCCCAAAGAGTTTATGGTGTGAATGCACAATTGGAAAAAAGAGATGAGGGAGAAAATGAGCACAAGAAATTGCAATTATCTGAGACAATGATAATTTTTCATGTCAGTCAGAGAGATATGAATGGAATTCAAAATTTTAAATTTTTAGTCTTATGCCTTAGGCATAAGAGAACATATCATGTTGGCCCACAGTGCATGCTCATGATGCTGTTACTTTTGTGAAAGTGTTTTCACAAGCAGTGATGACTTAAAAGACAATAGAGAAAATGCCAAATATGTTCCCTGCCTGCCACTGAGAAGCTTCAGAATTACATCCATCCATTACATCCATTTACATGCATCATCTGTTTTTCTCAGTGCTGATTTTTGCTCTTGCCTACCAAGATTTAGATAGAGGCAAAGAAATTTATGTGGTTTATGCAATAATGGAGATAGGCAATAAGGCTCATCCTCCACAGGAAAGGACAGTATTAAACAGTATGTGTTGAAGATAAACATTTTGAAACCAACAGGGTAATTTCTGAGAGTAGTAAATAAGCTATGGATTTTTGTAAATGGCTTATGTTAATATCTAATATCTCTTGAAAAAGAAAAAATCTAAATTACAATCTGTGTTGCTGGAGGGCTGCCATTTATACAATTTATATATGTTAAAAGAGAGAAATTAAATAGACCAGTGAACAGCAGGCCACTTAGGCTAATTCTTTGATGGAACAATTAATCTGGGATTTCATTAATCAAACATTAGAAAGTAAAAACATAAATAATATCAGGCAACTAAATTTTGTGGAAAGTAGGCCTTGTCAAATAAACCTTTAATCTTTTTTGGCAAGATTATGAGTCTGGTTAATTACAATAACTTTGCTGATAAAATGAATTTGCTGGATTTCTCCCGGGAATTTGGTTTAGTACAATTACGGCATCTAGAAAATAAGAAAATAAAATTTATGGAATAGACAGGGAAGACTTTAGGTAGACTAAAACTCTTTCAACAGCAGAGATGAAAATGCAATAGATTATACAGATTATCAGCAAGCCACATCTTTACTAGTAAGAAAAATTACAGGCGTGATTCTACTCCCTCTGGTTGGTTATTCTGACATATCTTCCTGGTAAAATTCACCACTCATATAGGACCTGCAAATTGGCAACATTCTGAGGATGCTCTTAAATTCCATAACTCTTCTGAATGACACAGAGGGTGAGATTCAATTTTTTGAAAAAATAAAAATGTAGCATTTTTAGTGTCCTAAGGAACTGAATTCTTCTGCTGATGGATATGACACAGGACATAAGAGAAACCCAAACCTCAGGAGAGAGCTGGGACCGTGTGGGATATTTCCATCTGAACAGGACAATACCCACCCTGTTTAGGCAAGCAAATCCTACCACAAATAACATCTGTCAGCTGGAGACTTCTCTCCTAAACCATGGCTCCTACCTACAGCTTCTGATACTGCACTTGAGTTCTAACAGGAGGAGGTCATCTGCATCCAGGAATGACTGAGCAGGACTCCTGAAATTTTCCATGAGCCCTGTGTTAAATTTACTACTTGTTAGGAAGAGACTACCAAGTGTTTTCCAGCCCCTTTGAAATCACTTTTAGCTACACAACTCACATTTAAAGAGGAGCTGAAAAAAAATAAAAATAGTAGAACTGGGAAAACTCATATGAACACCAAGAATTAATCTATTCAGTTTATCAAAGAAAAGATTGAAGGATTACCTGATTATTTTACTGAAATCCTTAGACATGGAAAGCTATGATAATGAGAAGATTTGCAGTCTTGCAGACAGAGATATAATAAAATCCAATTTGTTGGAAGTCAGACAAATTCAAGCTTGAAATAAAGCACATTTTTGAACACTGAGGTTAATTAAGGATCCGAAGAATTTCCATGGAAGAGGTGACAGATTTGCTATTGACAAGAATCTTTCAAGCAAAACTTTTATTCTGAACATCCTTTAGTCCACTTTCCAGGAACAAAAATAGCATGGCCTCTGTGTGAAAATTTTCAGACTAGATGATCACAATGGTCCTCTCCGACTAGAGAACACACAAGTTTATGGACACGAGGAAATTACCCCAGTCTTCCAAAAGAGGCCACACTACTGAAAAATTTATCCCATCTGAGAAATGAGAAAAATTAGAACCACTACAAAAAATCTTCCTTGGAAGAATGTATGATTATTTTTTGAAATTGCCTCAGTAGGTGTCAGTCTGGCATACTGCTCCTCCTTTGATAAGAATAAACCTGGGGAGAATTACAGATGAGGTCATTTGAATAACCAATAAACACCTTTTGTGCCTGTATTCTATTGCATGCTTAAGCATCAGCTTTTACTGATTGTCAGTTTCTTCCCTTGTACATTTTTATAATTGTCAACATTGATGTCCAGAAAATGCCTTTTCCCTCTTGGACAGTTATCTTCATTCCCAGGCTTTCCTGCTTCTTCAAGAAATACAAAAATTTAGCCAAATACTTTGGTGACCCTTCATTCATGAACAGAGGTCAGGGAAAATGTCTTTCACCCCAGAAATTATGCTGATGTAAAAACTGTCTGTGTAAGGCTCTGGGGGAGAGGTAGCTGTAAAGAGGAGATTCTGGATTGATGCCCATGAGAAGCAATAGGTAGGCTAGCTATGAAAAGTGTAGTATGAAATAACTAAATACATAAAGATACAGAAAAAGAATTTTTGTGTTGGACCACAATCCTTGTTTATCTTATTATCAGTTGACTCAATCTTGCTCATTGGGCAGTAAGAAGATGAGATGTGCAAGTTACACACCTACATCTAGATTTAGATTTCAGATTAAGGTTTGCATTTCAAGTTCTTTCCAGAGGTATGGGCATTCAGCTGTGATGGTACAGTTCACTGTGGTGTATCACAGGGATGCCTTGTGATTGAAATTTAGATTTAAATTTGGATTTCATGTAACTTTTGCAGAAAATATGAGGCACATTTGATTTTGCATTTTAAATACCTTCCCTCTCACCACATGCATTTGATTGAAACCAGGAATTTATGAATATATGTATATAGCTTTATATGTGTTGAAGGAAATTGATAGCAAAGAGCTGGGAAATCTGCTAGTTAGACAATGGACAGTACAACAGAGATTGATTAAGTGTAGTTCTGGGAATTATATTGTTTAGATTTGATCTAAGAAGAGATTGATTCAATTTATGGGAAATGATTCTTCATTGCCTTCACAAAAGTGTGTTTCTGGAGCAGCATCAAGATTTTAGCTGCTCTTAGGTTTAAATACTACATCCATGAGTATTCACTGCACTGGTTTAGGTCCTTTGTCAGGATTTGTTAGCTTTGGAGGTCTGGTGATCCTCCTGCTCTAAAAGAGTGCTTCACCAAAATAATCTCCTTTTCTCCAATGTTTTTGTGTTTGGTGTTAGCCAGCTGCCCATCACCTGTACTACTCTTTCCAACAGTGACTGCTCTTGAATCAGAAATAGCTGTCTTTGAGCAGAGATCTGCACACTGCTTAGCTCTGTGTCCTAGGTCTTACCTTCCATCCTTTTTGCCATCAACAGCTCTCGACTAGCCCTGTGGCACTTCATTTAGCAAATCAATATTAGGAAAGTTTTTAACATCACTGAGGTTTCCCAATGGAAACAGAGAGTAGAAACCAGCCTGAAGCTGATTCTCACACTGCACAGTATTGGGGCTGGTATTACCTAAGGCATGAAATTTTAACCCTTAGACCTCAGCCAAACTGCTTGCTATTCCAGCTTGCTTTCTATGGCAGTGAATGTAAGAGAGGAAACACTGTCAGAACTTTCAGCATGGGAAGGAGCTTTGGATTCTTACATGAATAAATGGATGAATGTAGTAGGTGTGTATGTGCATGGATGGATGGATGGATGGATGGATGGATAAAAGAATGATTTGAACCAATGGATGAAGAGATAGATGGATATATACTGCTGCACATACTGACAGAAAGTGAGGGCTACAAAACTGGGAAGTTTCTCATGCAGTGATCTGAGGTTCTGTCCTTCGTGTCATCTTAAAGAAACTGAAATACATAAAGGAGACATGTCAATGAAAGGCCACAGCAACTTTAAGGTAAATATGCTGATTTCAGTAAAAAGCATCTGAAATATCTCCAAATGTGGAGGAGGGTTTTGACATGAATCCTTCAAGCTGTGGGTAGCAATTGCCAGCAAACTTCTTTGCATCTGCACAGAAAGATAAAGTGTAGTTTAAGCATTTAAAAAATGTATTGTACTTCTTCTGTTTGATGCTTAAAGAGAGTGCTGGCAAGTATGGAGTATCACAGAGAATAGTCTTACCAGCACAATCAATGCTAAATGGTTGTTCTTTTCATTTGCATTTCCTTCATTCCATTCTTTCTTTCCTTGCAAAAGACTAAATTGATTACCAACTTTGTATCAATGAGTTCCAATTTTTCTTATAAAATCAAGGTAGTAGTTCATGCCATGATTTTAAATAAATTTTTGCTGCAAGTGTGTAGTCATCAGTTTTCTTTAATAAGACTTTCAATTTTTACTTTAATGACATATGCCATGTTATTTCAGAGGTGAAGAAAAATCGGTCCTAATTTTAGCCAGGCATGCTGGGCCCACAGCTGAAAAATAAGAGCTTTGGCCAGACTTGTGAATTCCACTGAAAACTTGCTAACTTGTATATTCTCTGTCGCATTCAATTTTTAGCGTAAAATATCTGCCTTCTGTCCTGAGCTTTGAAAACTTATAAATTGGTTTGTCTTTGATAAAAATCATTATTTCTACTACAATATCTGGAAAAGTGATTTATTTTGCATGTAAAAAGGCAATTTCTTGTGTTTTCAGGTAGTTCAATCCTAGTGAAAGTTTGGTGGAATCAGAGTGGTTGAGGATGGAAAGGACCTCTGGAGGTAATTTTGTACAGCATCCCTGCTCAAGCAGTGGCACCTCATGCAGGTTGCCCTGCAGTGTCTCCAGATGGTTTTTGAATATCTCTAAGGAATGAAACTCCACCATCTCCATGGGCAACTTGTGCCAGTGCTTTATCAGTGAGAGTGTGTTTCCTGATGTTCACAAGGGGCCTTCTGAGTTTTGATTTGTGCCCATTGCCCCCCTGATCCCTCTCTTCTCCTTGCAGAGCAGCCCCTTCTCTCTCAGCCTCTCCTTGCAGGAGAGGGCTCCAGCCCCTTGATCACCTTTGTGATCCTTTGCTGGGCAGCAGTTTGGGCCCCTCCACACTAGACTTGGCCTTTCTGCTGCAGAGTCTTTCAGCACAACCTCTCTGGGACTCGTATCCACGAGTTCCCATGCTGCTCTCAAGCCATGCTACATCTCACACATGCTCAACATCATGGCATAGAAACCCCAAACATCTGGCGTGCTATGATGCTTCAGGCACCTTGGATTGATAAATCACACATGTAGATAATCATCATCCCAAGGGTACCTACAAAGTACCTGTGGATATATGGGAGGTAAAAGCAAGCTTAAGTTTCTCCAGAAGCTGGCAGTGTGGGTACAAACCACTCTGTGGTACCATGCCTGGCTGATCAAGGTAGTTCCTTGAGAGAGACAGAGATGAAGGAATAGCTGGAATGGAAAAAGCAATCCTCAGGGATGTTAAATCAGAGCACAACCTTTCAGCACACGGCACATTTTTTATAGCTGAGCCCTGGGTAACAAAGGGGTAGGAAAACTCAGTTAATCCTTGTGCTGAGAACTGCTGAAGCTCCAACATCACAAAGTCCCTCCATGGCAGCGTACATGAAGGTCAGATTTCCACATTCTGCCAGCTCCAGAGCAAGGTCACAGTTATCACAGTTACATACCTGTGCCTCTGAATTTTCTGTGGAAATCCTTCATAAGCCAAGCTGAAATAGACTTGTAGAAGCTGAAGTGTATATTAAAATGTAAATAGGAAGAGAGAACAGTTTGTGCAAGATTAGGGTGAGAAATATAAATATATGATGATTATAAAACTTGATGTAATGCAACATGGCAGGGTGGGGCCCTAGGGCTGAAATAAACTAGATTCCGCTCTTTAAACTACATTATGCAAGAGTGAGGATATATAAATTGGGAAAAGTAATGCAGTAATAAAAATGTTTTGGAAAGTTAGACAGGGTGAACCAACACAGTTTTTAACCCCATATGAATTTCATGACAATATCTTTGAATATGAGTTTTATCTTGTCTTTGTTTCTTTCAAGAGTATTAAAATTTTGAAAGGATTTGTGGTTTATTTTTTTCTTTCAACTGAGTTGGATATGTAAATAGCCCCAACAAAGAAGAAATTATCATTAGCTGAAGCACAGATGGAGAATTTGTACTACAATGTGATCTGAGTGCTTGAGATCTCCTCAAGTCCTTTTGCAATCAGCCCAAGGAGGAGTGTGCACCCCCATGCACAGTCACACAGGCATCTTTCTGCTTAGAAGTTCCAGGGACAGATTGCAGCAGCAGTCAGACAGCAAGGGAAGAAACAGAGAGGGGTGCCCTCACATGGGACAAGGACATGTGCACTACTACTGGCAGGGCTTACCTCCACCAGCTCCTCCAGCTCACTGCTCCTTCTGCTTCACCCTATGAACTTACTCTTTTGTGATCACAGATGTCTTTTATTTATGGTGGATCTGCATAGAGGTATGGCTGTGTTTATTATATAGCCAAAATTTGCTGCACTGGAAGGGACTTAAAAGCTGCTCTGGCCTACAGCCCAGTAATGAGCTGCATCAATCAGTTTCAATAACACTCTGGAATCAAAAACACGGATCTCAGCATGCAGGGCCAGCATTAGTGTGTTTATATGCCCATGAAAGAGGTACAGGCCTTTCCATTTTATTGACTGGGAAACTAAGTCAAAAGACATCAGCAGCCTGGTTCTGTTGCCATGGAAGTTGATAGCAAAAATCCTTTTTACAGTCACAGAAAATGAAAGGTTGAGTGAGAATTGATACATCTCAACAGAAATGCCAAATCTGTTGCCTCCTAAGCTTTTACAATTAAGCTCATCTTTTGTTTTATTCCATGTTAGGCACCAGGGGTCTGACATGATCAGTACTTTCTCTCTGCTGCACATCTGTGATGCTTCAGAAGACAGTGACTCTTTTATCTGTAATGAGCTGCTATAGATTTCCAACCATGTACTGGAGGAAAGGAGAGAGAAGTGGTCTTCTTTAGTCAACAGTATTTATCCTGGAGGGAGAATTTGCATTCCCTTAGTATATGCAGTATCTATTATAGGTGGGAGAAGTATTAAACCTCCAAAATTGCATATAGTGTACTGGATATGTCTTCAGTTACTAATATTTATCACAGGTCAGACAGCACTCTGTGGAAAAATGTGCCATCCTTGGCTTAGAATACTGTGTTTTAATGCCATAAAATTACACATTCTTCATAAATTATGGGTAAAATCAAGGGAGTGAGAAGTTATCACTTGGCAGTATCTCTTCATCAACAAGTTGCCTTCTGAGCATAAAAGGATGCTGCTGTGTCAGAAGAGATTAAATCCTTGGCTCTCTTTCCTCTTTGTTCTGGGTATTGCACTGGTACTATGCATCCAGCTGTTTGAACAGAGAGGATTAAGCTCCTCCTGGGGCCAATTATACTGCCCAGCTGTCTGCTGCCATTGCAGAGCTGCTAAGGAGCCAAGCCAGGTGCACACATGGCAGGGTCCTGCTGTCATGAGAGTCCATGCTTCAGATGAGAGCTCCTGGACTTCCCAAAGATGTGGATTCCAGGATCTCAGACAGAAGGCTGATGGGGATTTCTGAGAGGCTCACATTTGGTCCCTCTGCACAGGTAGCCCTTACAAGTGAGCCACAGATCAAATGTGGTGAGGTCAGCTTGTATTTCACTGGGCTGTGTGAATCAACCTCATTGTGGGTCAAGAGATGTGCATGTGAACTCTGCTGATTGGGATGCTACCAAAATGTGCAAGGTGTTAAAATACCGTAATATAGAAAATCTGAAAGAATGTTTACTAGATGCACTGCAGGTAAAAGAAAAAAAGTTGAGCTGTTTGGGGAGCCATCCCCAAAAAAGACATGGACAGGGAGCATGCAGGTTGGTTGCCTGGAAGGAATTTCCCAAGTGTATAAAGAGTAGTGGAAAAAACAGTGAGAGACTGTGAACAAAGTTTTCCTTCTTGCTGAGGACCATGAGTCATAAGTTTGCACAAAAATCAAAGTAGGCTGCAGATGGACATTCTTTAAATCAAACATCTATTCTTTCTTTCTTTTCTTTTTTCCCCTTTTTTTGAGTGCTGAGGGAGAGTGGAGAGTGGAGAGAAGGGCAAAGTAAATGATGCACTGAAAAATGTCTATTTAACTGCGGGAAGAAGAAAATTAGAAGGCAAATCTGAAAGCGATTGATTTTAGGAAAATGATCTTTTAACCTCAGAAATATTTTCCAGCTAAATTTCATATTGTATCAGGATATGGTGAAGCGTGACTACAATACAAGTCTTCAAATAATACCTTCAATTACTGCCACAGCTGTAAAAGTGCACACTAGCATATTTTGAAAATGACATTAAATTTTAAGCCTATTTGTTACCATTAGAGAGTAAGATGAAACATGACAAAAGACTGTTCCCAAATCTGTTTGCAATGAAATGCTGCTACAGCTTCCACAGATTCCTCTGTTAGGAGGAAGATTTGGGGCAGATTTACTTCTTCTCATCTTTGTAATTAAGGCAATGATTGGAAAAATCACTTTAAGATCTTACAAGTGATATACATGCTTACATTTGAAGCCCAAGGGACCGTTTTTTCCACGTGCACAAGCCTTGCTGACCCAGATTTCCATCTTTTCAGTGCTTTTCCAATGCATAATAACAGCAACAGGATATCCATGTTTGTTTCTGGCATGTTTGAAAATTGTGAGACTCCGGTTCATAACACAAAGGAGCTGTCAAGTGGCTTTTTGCAGTCATTTCTTTTAATGCTGTGAGATAGAATATGAAATGCCCCACCAAGAATATAGGGATTATATGTATTGATGCCCATAAAATATGATTACTATTTTCCCACTGAAGAGGTTTCAGTAAAAATAATAATAAAAAAATCACGTAGAAACTGCACTAGAGGATTTTAAAGACATCCTGTTGCAGTTTCTTTGCAATCCTAAATGAAGAGTAGGGATACCATGAAATGTTAAATCAATCTCTTGACCTAAGGTAATTGATATGTCATGCAGGGATAACTATTATTTGTTCAGAGCTCAAAGCTGTTATATATCCAGTGATGAGAGCAAGGTGATGTAAAAAGGAAAGACAAAGAGAACAAAAAAAGAGGTGAGGGCAACATGTGACCAGGCTTCTGAAACTGACAGGAATATTGCATTTCCAATACTTGAATTATGCACTATGAATTCTTCATCTGATGCATTTAGCCCACGCTCCCATTTTTAATTTGTGAATCAGTTGCAAAACAGTCGCAAAACAGTCTCAGATTTAACATTATTCATCGATAACCTAAAAAAACAGTATGAAAGTTGTGCTACAAGCTCCTAAACTTCTAGATGTTTTCACTCCTGGTGACTCCACTAGCAGCATACACATCCAGAATGAAAAAGAGGATATTTTCTTATTGTGCCAAACATCCAAGTGATGACATTCACTAAGGTTTATCTCACACGCAACCACTGCCCTGTGGAACACAAAGGCTTTCAAACAAACACTTATCAGACTGCCTATGAACTCTGCTAGACCACTACCTGACTTTCTATGGCCTATTTCCCCTACTGTGTCATTACCTATATAAAGTTGTGGTAACAGAAAAATATTCCCAGCTGTTACAAAAGTGTTCTCCATGGCCTGAAAATGGAATTTGTAGCATGAAAACTGGGTACATCCCTCTGCCAGCTCTAGTCCAGAAGAAGTAATGAATCATGCCAGTGACACAGATGGGGCTGGACAAATTCAGAATGTGAATGGATGGTGCTTTGTAACTTAGAATCGTTTAATGCCAGCATCACATGGATAGGCACACAGAGCAGAATAGAATTATCACATCCCACATTTGTGAGGTCTGACTCCACACTTTCATAAACATAGCATAAAATAAGGCTTATTGAAATTTTTATATGGAGTTCCCAAATACTTTCCTGGAATATGACTGTCATGTTACTGTCACTTTTCTCTTAAGACTCTTTGCTGTATATTGGAAGAGTACCAGGTAGATAATGCTTTTCTGGCAATGCCACATTTCAAAAAAAAAAAAAAAAAAAAAAAAATCAAACTAAAGGACTTAAATATTCAACCTGACCATATTTTTCCTGTGCAGTTTCTGAGTAAACCAAATATCATGTCAAAATTTTTCTTACAGCAGTTGTACTTCTTCTGGCTTACAATAGCAACCAGAAGCTCTCCCAGCTGCACATGGGGAAAAGGACATATCCATAGCTCATTGTCATTGCCCTTGCTGACAGCTCTGCCTTAGTCTATCTGGACCTGAGGATGCAGATGTACCCTTTAAGTCCCAAAGAAGGCAGCAGAATATAAATGTATGTCTGCAGTTTTGTGTGGATTTATGTGCTCTGCTGAGCTTAATTTTGCTGTAAAATGGAGTCCCTATCCCTCTTGTGCTTTTGTTGTACTCAGTGGGATTCCAGATAAGGCTGTATTGAATATGTTTTAAAATCACCATGATATTATTGAGAGAAAATGATAAGACGGAGTAATAATCATAATAAAAATCTAGTTTTTCCCTAAGCTAGCTCCATTTAAATTCAGTGGAGCTGCACAGACCTCATTTGGGACTACTATTTTCTATTAAGTTTTGTTGTAGATCTAGGCTTTCATACAAATACTTAAAAATTGAAGAGAACACAATTACTACATGCCAATTCTGTTCTAGAAACTGTTGGGTCAATTACTCTGATTTAAGTTTGCAACTAAGCACAGTAAAAGCAAAATAAATACATTGAAGACCTAGCAGTCCCTTTATTTTGTAGAGGTAAAAAGCAGCCATCAGATTTACTATAAAGCCAAAATGACACGTACTGTGGTGGACTGAACTGATAGTGTAGTACTTGCAGAGGACATGTGATTTCTTCTCCCAGGTAAAAGTGGCAAGGTGAGAAAAAGTGGCCTGAAGTTGCAGTGGGAGATGTTCCATGGATCTTAGAAAATTCTTCTTCACTGTAAGGGTGATCAGGCATTGGAACAGGCTTCATAGGGGAGTGATGGAATCACCATCCTTGGAAGGGTTCAAAAGATGTGGGTGTGGCACTTGGTGAAATAGTTTAGTGATGAGCACAGTGGTGCTGGGTTAATGTTTTGACTCAGTGATCTTAGAGGTATTTGGTAACCTTAATGATTCTATGTGTGTTGAAAAATATTTAAGGGTAGATGCCTGCAGAAATGACCTTAGTGCACATACACTTTTTTACAGTTTGTGCATATACATTTATGTATATATAAACATGTAAATATTCATAGGAGTATATTTTGTGTTCTTTCTCTTCTGACTCACTCCAATGAGTTCACAAACTATGAAAGCTGAAAGAGGGCAAGAAGATTTGTTTCAGTGCCCTCTAATTTCTGTGCAGTTTCTTTTGCCAGTGAATACAGTCATCAGAAAAAAAAGTCTGCCTGAATTCATGACACCCAAGGCTGCTGACTGCAGCAAAGAGCAGCCCTTCAGTGACTGCCAGCCAGACAAAGCACAGGATGAGCTTCCTGCCCATACCTACACATGATTTGGAGAGATGGCAAAAGGTTTTCATATCAAATGTCTTCAGTTAATTAAAACAAAGGCAGAGAGAAAAAGGTCTAACTAGTAGAGTACTGTACTTCCAGCAAGCCCAGCTGCTTGTTGAGACATGCATAAAGTCTAAACCAATTTTTCATTAATGAAATTTTCTGTTCCAGCTTCACTGATGCAGAGGATTCCTCTTTTAGGCCCCTTGCTGTGTTGCAGAGCTTGTTATCAGTTATTATTCATCTGTCCTCAATTCAGTGATCAGATCTGTCTGCTGCTGCTTTAGGAGTCAGAGAATCTAGCCAAACTTACTGAGAGAAAAATATAAAGCAGGAAAACATAACTGTTGCATGAAGTGCTTTTCCTGCGGGCTGCCAGTCTCACCCTGACAGCAGGAAGATAAGAAATAATTTTCAATCAACAAAGACAGGGCCACTGCAGGTGAGGCTGGAGACAAACAGAACAAAAGGTCATGCTGTCCTCAGCAGAGCTGATCCTGAACACTTCTCAGAGATATGGGTGACTGCAAAGTACCATCTCATCAGAATTCCCACTAACATCCTTCATTGTTTTTCCTCACAGAGTAGCTAAGAAGGTGCAAATAGGGATATTAAGCTCTCCTGTTGAGGAACTCTTCCAGAGGGGAACTATCCCAACAAGTGCTGCTTCCTGGTGTGGAAAAGCTAGTGGCTGCTGATTGAGCAGAGAAAAGAAGGAAAAAACAGAAACATGGGTCAATCTTGCATCTTTGTAAGCACTGCTTCCAGCTGAGTGTGGTTCACAGTGCATAGGAAACCTCATTCCTCATGCAAGTAATTTCTATGCAGCTCTGTAAGGCTTGAACAAGCCTGAGTCTCTGTGTCTGTTGCTTCTTCTACAAGGATTACCTTTTGTAGAAATCAAAAGAACAAGGCTGAAATGCAAATGGTGACAGAATTGTGACATACAGCCACCTTTGGGAGGATGATTCCAAGAGTTCTGCCTGGCCTTTAGAACAGGGTTGTCTCTATTCCCCTTTGTCTCTCCCAGGCCAGCTGTCCAAAACCTGCCATGTGAAACAGCACGGTTTCCAGAAGAGACAGCTGGAAAACTGGCTAACAATTTAAAATAGGAGCCATCTGCAGGTGATAAGGTCCTCTTGATACTGTGCCTGATCTGGCAGTGCCTATGCAAAGTGGAGTGCCCTGCATGAACTACCTCTACCTGTATGCTTTGTGACCCAGAAATACAGAGATTTGGAATTAATAACAGCAGAATCTGAGTCTCAATTTACATCTGGCTAAAAAAGGGAGAGAGATAGATGAGTGAAAGTATTCTCATGTAACTAGATTATGAGATTCACCAAAAACAATATTGCAATTCAATGCAATATTGCATTTCACATCCCAGCCCAGGCTCAGGGAAGCCAGACCTCACCCAGCCCAGCCTGGGCTGGCCAAGGCCCAAGAGGGATCCTGGGATGTGGGGGACAGGGCCAGCACAGGGGCTCCTGGGATGGAGTCTTCATCACTCACCTGGCCCCCAGTGCACTGGGTCTGTTTTTGCAATTGCTCCTGAGCAGTGCCTGGCAGTACAAGGCAAACTGCCCTGGGGAAGGGCCAGGAGGAAGGCTTGGCACTGCTCATGCCTTCCTTTCCAAACACACAGAATCCCTTTTCAGACAGTTGCCAAGAGCAGAGATTTGTACTAAGTATCAAAAGTAAAATTAATGAGGGGTAAGCATACACCAGCATAGTATGGGGACTGATCTGCTGGAAAGCAGCTCTGTGGAGAAGGAGCTGGTGGAGAACAAGCCACCCATGAGCCAGCAGTGTGTCAGTGGAATCCTGGGGTGCATTAGGAAGAGCACTGCCAGCAGGCTGAGGGAGGTGATCCTGCTCCTCTACTCAGCCCTGGTGAGGCACATCTGGAGTTCTGTGTCCAGTTCTGGGCTCCTCAGGACAGGAGACACATGGGGCTCCTGAGTGGGTCCAGTGGAGGGTAACAAAGATGATTAAGGGACTGAGACATCTCTCTTACCAGGAAAGGCTGCAGGAGTTCTGCCTGGTCAGTCTGGAAAAGACACAGCTGAGAGGACACTTCATCAATGTCTGTCAGTATCTGAAGGGGGGTGCCAAGAGTGTGGAGCCAGGCTCTGCTCCATCTGAGAGATAGGACAGGAGGCAATGGGAAGCAACTGATGCACAGAAAGTTCCATCTGAACATAAGCAAAAACTTGTTTACTGTGTGGGTGACACACTGGCACAGGTTGCCTGAAGAGGTTGTGGAGTGTCCCTCACTGGAGATACTCAAGAACTGTCTGGACACAATCCTGTGCCATGTACTCTAGGATGACCCTGCTTGAGCAGGGAGGCTGGGCCAGGGGAACCACTACAGTCCCTTCCAACCTGACCCACTCTAGGATTCTGCAAAAATTAATTCCAAGCAGGTAATGGACATAGTAGGTGTCCATTTTGCATATTTTTTTGGCTCACCAAGAGCCACCCCAACCTGACAAGGACATCTATTTGAGGACATTGATAAGTCCAGGTGTGTCAGACACAGAACAGTGATCACAGCCATATTGATCTGTGTTGGCTCACACATCACAATTAATCTATCTCACTATTTATTTACTGGATACTATAACTTAGAATCTTAAATCCTTTTTATTTCCACATCTTGACAAACTTTTCGTTTCTGGAACTCCTAGCTGGAAATGGTAATTAGCAAAGCCAGGATATGTTGAAAGAAGGACAGCAGGAACGACTGAGGAGATGGCAGGGCTGCATTAATGAAAAATACTAACAAATGAACCTGAAAACAGTGAGCACAACTATCCAGAGTAAACCCTCATCATATTATAACAACATGTAGCTGTGTCTAAGCTCTACAGAAAGCCTTAGCACTTGGCTCAGCACCTTCATTTTAAATGTATAAAGAAACTTCCATCAAAGTTCAGATGCACAGCCTGAAGTGCCTTGTCATGAGGAACTGAGCAGAAAAACCAAGGCAAAAGCTCCTGTACGTGGGAGGTAGATATGAAAGTAAATCTCTGCTGTTTTCAGCCAAGGGAGAGCTGGGTACCTGCCACTTTGCAAACCCACAGATTTCTGAGATTATCCTCTGATGAGCAGACGTTTTCTTTAAATAGCATGCTGCAAATTAACAGTTCTCAGAAAACTCTTCTGCCAAAGTCCCTGACAAAGTTTCTTCCTTAACCCTTAAGGTACTGACTTAATGGAGTGATAGAAAAGGTAGGGCCTGATACAGTGGTTGGAGTTAAAACCTCATGAGGCAATCTAAGAGTGGAAGAAGCCATACTTGCCATGTGGGAGGCAGTGGATAGATTAGATTTTGAGCTCAGAAGCATCTGATTATATCTGTTTTCTCCATTTCAAGGCAATTTTCAAGATGTTTTATATTTTGTTTGCTGTTCCAAATGATGATAAACACAAAATGTGTCTGTGAAATAAAAAAATCAGGACAGACTCTTGGTCGTTCCCCCTCTGTCACAATGAATTCATTGAAATGTTAAAACAAAAAAGAAGTACTTAGTTACAAAATTCACAGAATCTCTCATAAGTTGACAAGTTTGTTTTCACTGTCTGCTTTGAAATTTTGAATTTTTCAGAATGGACCTTTTCTGGCAAACAAGAACCAGTATTTCCTTATGAAAAATGCTTCATTGAAGACTCACTGATATCATACAATGGAAAAGAGGCTAAAACTGCATTTTTAGTGGAAATATTTTGTATTTTCACAAACCAAAGCACACTAATGTCTTCCAGAGAAAGAAGCAAGACTTCTTCAGCTAAATCAGTGTAATTCAATGTATTTCAATGAAGCAGTGCGAATAATGCTGGCAGCTAATCTTGTCCCTTGTCTCTAAAGCAGAATTTCCTGTCACAAATAGGTTGAAGCCTGGCTCTGTTAATATGTTTCCTTACACTTTTTCTGCATCAACCAGTGTTACAAACTGTTGTCTTGAACTGTAATAATCATGTACTTCATCACAACATTGCTGCTGATTCTTCTCAATATGTTGTATAATATTACCACTTTCTTTAATCAAAACACCCTTTAGTCTTTAAAAAAAAAAAATCCCATGGTCACTTACTCCCATGGTCTGAGGAAGATGCCTGCTTCACTATTTGCAGTGCTGCCACAATACTTTTCATTTACAAATAAGTACAAATTAAGATTTTCCCTTTTATTCCTTTCACTTCCATTTTGGTGGTTCACTTGAGTGACTGTGGGTGGGAGTGACTTTGTTAATTTTTTCTCTGTGATAATTTCATGGACCACTTTTCAATGTCTGTGTCTCACAGACTGCCACTTGTCCACAATCTACAAGACAAGAGCCCTGTTGTGCAACACTGCAGTGCTGTTAGTGTTATGCCCTGAGCAATTTATTTTCTGTATTTTCTTTCATCAGGTTTTTCTTCAAAACAGTAAACACCTGGGTCCAAGGTGTTTTTCCAGTGCTGTTTTGGAGGATTTTACTGGCACAAGTGGCAGTGGAATGCTGCCCCTATTTGAAAAAGATATATAAGTCTGCCTATTCTCATAGAAAGGCAAGTAGATGAAAAGCTGCTATGGAATGATGTGTGTTGCCAAAAGTCTGAGCTGTGGCAATCAAATTTGTTCCTCCAAAGCTGCTTCCTTGATTGTTCTCATGTTCAAACACATATGGTATCAGCTGAAAAATAATATAAAAATAGCAATTATCATAAGAAGAAAATACTTTGACAAAGGAATACCTTCTTGTAGCATGTTCATAGCATATTGCTAAGAACAACAGGACAGAACTTTGTAAAAGATTTCTTTGGCAACTGGATTGTCATAAGCTCTGAGGACCTCTTGAGTCTGCAGGCTACAAGACTCTTTTGCAAAATGTGCAGGTGGAGTAGTTCTGGGCTGTAGGCTGTGAAGGTGGAATGGAGCAGAGATTAGAAATAAGTCTTTTGCCCAGGTGCATTTCAGTCTCGGCACCAATGACTATCTATACTTCCCTCCTCCTTGGAAAATTGGTCCCTAAACAGGAAAGTAGGAACTGAGCACTTCTGAGAACACTGTGAATATTTTGTTTTAGTACTTACTAGGATGCTGGTGGAATCCAGAGCCTTTGTTTCTCTGGATATGTGATGGATATGGATATGGACATGGACATGGACATGGACACGGACATGGATATGGACATGGACATGGACATGGACATGGACATGGACATGGATATGGATATGAATATGGATATGGACATGGATATGGATCTGACTCCATTCCTCACAACACTATTGGATCTCAACTCAACTTTTTATCTCTTTTGTGCTAGCTTTTGTCTTCAGTATCTCCTGCTATAAGTATCACTATCTGCTTCCATATTTCCACCACATTCCCCAGTAGGAAGCTTTGTTCATGTTATTTTTTTGTGCCTTTTAAATATAAAAGCTGGGATGAGGAAATTCAGTTTGCAATAGGTGTACACTGGGGAGCTCTGAGACAGTCATAGTTAGCATCTGAAATAAAAAGAATCTGAAGGAGATAACCAGGCAAAAAATGGAAAACAGAAATTCTATACTTACTGTATTTAGCATCAGTTGTACTGCAGCTGCAATTATCCTCAAGAGTACATTAGAAATCTTGGGACGTTGAATTACAAATGCATAATTCAGGCCCATTCTTGTAAATGGGGCTCACTGTAATTTTTGCATATTAATGTTCCCAAATCTCATCACAGCTCCAGTTTATTGAAAATGGCTAGCTCTCTAGAAGAAAAACTAGATGATATTTCTATGTAAATATTTATTCCAAGATGTATATCCTTTATATAGAAACAATCACTAATAACCAGAGAAGCAAAGGGTTTGTCTTTTCCAGGGAAATCAGAGTCCTGAGAGCAGCACTTTTATTTGGTTTACCTGTCCAGTGTTAAAGATTGTTAACAGCAAAGTGTGCATTGATATCATCCTGTTCTTACTCAAAAAACCCCACTTATTCAATACAATATATCGAAAATATCCTGCAGCTCAATGGTACTGGGGTACACCTTTGCCAAAAACTACATTAAATATGCATCATCAGGGTTTCAAAGACCCACTTCAAATGGATAAATCCAACAGTACCTAAAGAAAAAGATGGACCCTTGCACTCATCTCCATGGGAATGCAGGGTAATGATGTTCTTGAAGGAGATGACACACTGGTTGTCAATTTGTCCTCAAGCCCAGGCTGCAGCTGCCCCTTTACCTCAGTAAGGCCAAAGCCAATAAGAGTCAATCAGTTCCAGTGTTAGCCTCCACCAGACCTCTTGTAAATTACCTTTCAAACTAACATAGAGAAATAGGATCATCTATCATAATGTACCTTAGTTTGAATGAAGAAGACTTCAGAAAATTAATTTACTAAGGTACTGAAGGTAGAACAGGGAAACTTTAGGTAGCAATAAGTTTTATTTTAATTAATATTACAAACTCTTCTCAGTAACATGAGATACTGCCTGAGCTCATTTCTTTGCCTGTTAATCTTCATCAAGTTCCCAAATGAGCCAGGTCAATAGGAATAGATAGATTTTTTTGTATAAAACCCCTGTTTTATTAATTGTATTCATAACTCAGGACCATGTTGGAAGGGGCTTTGAGCAACCTGGGCAAGTGGAAGGTGTCCCTGCCCATGGCAGGGAGCTAGATGTTAAGAAGACCTTGGGAGATTTTGTTGTGAAGATCTTATTCGTTGGATAACAGTAATGACAGACAAATGCAAAACTCCTTTACTTGCTTGTAGTGTTAATCTCCCATTTTTTTTCTTAGGCTTTTACCTATGCAACACAATTGACTCTTCTTTTGAAGGCTGATTTTTTTTGCTACAAAGGGCTATACAAACTGAACAATAAATTGTCTAAAACATTTCACAAGCAATTGTAAAGCACTTCTGCCATCTACTCTAGTTGTAAGACAAGAACGTCAAAGATCTTAAATTCAAGTTCACTTGAAATCTGTATCCTTTGTTTGCAGCAGTTTCAGCTCTTTGGCTCTAATTGTGCAGCTTTTTACTTTAAAAATACTTCATTGTTTTATTTGTGTATGCCACTTTGTTTTGTATTAAAGAGAAGAAAGCCAAGTTACACAGAAAATCTACAGTGATTAGTTTTAGACTTGAAACACATGTTCACAAACAAAGCACACACAGCTGTAATAATAGCATGTATTATTTTATTGTTTCACTTCCATGGGCAGCTGCCTCAGTAACCTGAAATTCATGCCCCATTACTCCCATTTAGTATGATATTATAGTGGTTTTGATGTATCTTTTTCTCAAGATGGCCACAGAAAACCAATAAAGCAAGTGAGTCCTTTACATGCTTAAAAGAATTCCAGATGAATAAAACACAGAGCAGTCTCTGTACTTCAGTCTCTGTACTTCATTAAAGTTAAAAAATGCTTATCTGTGGGGGAAAAAAAAAGAGAGACTAGAGAAATATTCAAACAAAGGAAAAGGGAAAAATGTTGCCACAGAATCTTAGGACACTAACATATACAGGGAAAAGTCAACTTGTTTTAGCCTCTCTAGCTTTCTTTTCCCCTTTCTTGCTCTAAAATTAGACACATGCATTTCAAAGGAGCCATCTGGGCAATCCTAAGGAAAGCAAGAGAGACCAGACCTGACATTCTCTGAAACTCAGTCAACCAGAGGGGAAGTGTTTTCTTTTTCCTTCTCTTTCTGATTTGAGAAAGAAAGCAAAGAGAGTCAAGAGAAACTCCTATTGTGAAGCATAATAGGGTATGTCACTGCAGCTTTTCCTGAGATGATTCAAGGAGCTTTTTCTACCAGCATGTATCTGCATTTGCTTTATAACAGAGAGTAGCAGTCAGTAGGTTGAATGCTTAACATAAGTCTGTGATTCAGCAAACGACCTCCATTCAGAAAAAATACTGAAGCTTAAACTCTGTTATGTTATGGTTTCTCTGCTAGGTGTACTCTCACCTCTAGTAGTGTGAGCAGTTTTGGGCACAACAATATAGGAAAGCTTTTTGAAAGCATCCAAAGAAGGGGCACAAAGATGTTGAAACGTCTCTTGAGGGGAAGCCATATGGGCTGCTGCCAGGTTACTTGGTCTCTTCACCTTGGAGAAAGGGAGACTGAGGGGAGACCTCATTGCAGTCAATAACTTCCTCATGGGTTTGCTTATGTTTGCATTTTTCTCAAGTTCTCTTTTTTTTTTTTTTTTTTGACTCTCAGCTGTTCATATTAAGAAGAGCTTTTCTTTGAATCATTCACATTTTCAAAATATTTCCTATAAATCTTCCTACAAGTATTTCAAGAAGTTCCCATCCAGCATCAATAATTATCATTACCCATGAATCCCAGGTTCCTAATTCTGCCCCTCCCCTTCCTTTCCCCCCTTTGCTTTGAGTATCATTCCTCATGCTATGTCTAACCCATGTAATTTTAACTGCACTCACCTGTTTCTGCTGGCTTTCCATTTCTTTCTCCACTAGAACAGCTACTGGGCTTAGAGACTGTCAGTGACTTTGATTTTTTTTATTGTGTCAATGTACACTATTTCCTGCTTACCCAAGATAAATTTAATCTGCCACCATGCTGCCTGGAGCTGCAATGGCTTTAAGTACATCTGGGGAATTTCACAATCGTCTGCAGACTGTTATTAGCTAAAATAGCCTAACCTTTATCAGCTCTCAATAACTTGCTGTCCACTTCTTTTATGGGCTTAGTTCACCTTAAAAACTTGCTATCAATATTGACCTCTTGGACACTTCAGCTCAAAAAAATTCACTTTGTAGGTTCTTAAACTTTAACATACTACCAGTATGTTAGCATTCTAATACCAGTGGTAGTTTTATTTTAAATCTATACCATTATTTCTTTCACAAATGATCATACTAATTGTCTGAAAAATCCTGAGCCAGTGCTATTTGTATGCAGCTTTTAACGAGTTAAAGAAAAAACAATAAAATACGTGGTATAATATTGTCTTTAGTAGCAGGATTACTTATTTTTTTCCTATTGTTTAGCAGTTTGAATTGTAAAATCAGTAAGAACTTTAAGAAGGAAATAAAATAAAAGCCATTCCAGTTCACTAATGTGGAAACTGCTACATGCTGTACTTAAAATTGCAGAATTAGTGGTAGAGTTCAAGGCTTTCAAATTCTCGTTGTGTCTCCACCAAGATGTGCTGCCTCTCATGCTGGCACATCACCTGCTCTCCCTGTCACAGAACTCGAATATTGTGAGGATAAGATAACTGATGTGCTAGCTTGGAAGGCAATCAGTTCCTGAGAGAAGTGGTTTGCATTTTTTTTTTTTTTTCATTAGGGAGAAAAAAAGAATCTAAATGAAGTAATTTTATTTAACTCTGGGTAATAATTTGATTTGGTATAAATGGGAAAGAAAGTGAAATTAGCTGGACAGTTAGAATGGATTTCTAAATGAATTAATAACCTTTGGAACCAAAATTGCAATGCACACAAAATGAACATTTCCATTTTCTTTTGTTTCAAAATATTTCTCATAATGGAATTTTTTGCAGAGAAAAATTGCATTCAAGAAAATCTGTGTGTCTTCAAAAAAAGTGTGCAGAAAATGAGTGAAAGAAAGGAAAGCATTCATAGGAACGAAACGTATTCAGCCATAAAAAGAGCAACATACATAAGATTTTTTTGACATATCAGATAACTCCCCAGAGCAATTTAATGTTCCACACACATGCTTGTATCACCCTGGCTGGAAGAGGAGTGATTGGTACTAACTATAGGCAATGTGACATACATTTAGGAAGTACTGATTCCAGGAGAGTGATATGATTTCTGTTCAGGGATCAATGTTTTTTTCTCATTGATATGTGAGTATTCATTTGCTTCTTAGGTGCAAATTGTGTTCCAAACTCCTAATTAATTCTGTAGGATGTTTTGGGTTTGTATCTTTTTTATTCGCTCCTACTGCCAGTTGACATTGCACTTTGAGAACCAGGATAGTTTTCCAGAGATGAGGATGATGCTCATTGTTTTGGAAACTGGCCAGGATCTGTGGTGGTTAACAGACACACAGGATCATTCTAGTGGTTTTTAAAGCCTTATTTTAGAGACAGGAATCACAAGACTTCCTGTTTATCTCGCTTTTTGTATTTTCGTGCAACATGAGTCACTGCCAGCTCTACCAGCTGAAACAGAGTGCAAGATGCCCTCTGAACTTGCTGAAGAAAAAGATTCTTGTTTTCCCCTGCAAACAGCATGGGGGATGCCTGAGATCAGTGAAAAGATGGTAGCATAAACTTGCTATCATATCTGCACTGTTGTGGTCTAGCAAATATGGGTAATTATATCTGCAAAGATACAGCAGTGTGGGCCCAAGGTGTGCCAGCAGGCAGCAGAGGAGTGCTTTGGAGTTAAAGGCTGTGCTATACCTCAGGCTGACTTACCTTTGTGACTGTAGGACAGTAAATACTTTTATACAAGTATGCTGCTGTGTGCTATTGTGAATCTGCCCTCTTGAGCAAACACCCTGTTCTGGATTTCTCTGTATTTAGACATCAATAGATAGATGGTCGTTTGTGAGCTTTTTGCTCTGAGTATGTGGTTAGTCTGACCCATTTTAGCCAAATACTTCAGGGGGGAATTAATGACAAGGGTACCAGGCTTCTTCTTGCAAGAAGACTGTACACAGCTAGCTTGTGCATAAATATCTGTGTGGGCAATATCTGCATTTACTCACATGATTCTCACCTAAGCTCTCTCTTTAGAGATACTGCTTTGTATAATGATGAACGTACTTTTTATGTAAACATGCTTTGTAATCTTGATTTCCAACTTTGTCTGAATTCTCAGCATAGCCAGATCCAGACAAAGGCACCAGGAGAAATTCTGGCCAGGAGGGGTACTCTCAGAACTTATTTTCTGTAGAATTAATTGACAATAGTGCTGTCACCCCCTTAAATGTTAAGAGTAATCTATGTTAAATCTCCATATTGTCTGCTGAAAAAAGCACGTAATGAAAATTTGAAAAGGAATTTTCCTTTTATCTGTTCCTGCAGTAACTCCTTTTCCCTGTCTTCTACTCTTCTTTTATAGAAACACACAAACCCCAGCATAATGCTCCTACATCAGGGTGTTTCATTTTGATGTGTCTGTGCTAATGTTGAATTGAAAATCTTCACTGGTGTTCTTTTGCTTCTGGCCACTACTCTGGACACATTTCATTGCTGTGGCTCTGTACCTGGTGCTTATTGGAGACATTTGCAATTAAAGATCACACATGAGGGACTCAGATTCCACAAACAAGGGGAGACTGCCTGGGCTCTGCAGGACTCTTCAGGAGAATAAACTTGCCTCCAAGATAAATGGGGTAACGTGGGCTGGGTGCCCAAATGAACTGATGGAATAATTAAGTCCCCATGAGGGTAGTAGGACACCATCAGTAAGTGAATTAAACACAATGTGCAGTTCAGTAGGGATGCAGTTCTGACGGTGTGGCCTAAGAATCTGGGTGCACAGAGTATCATGCCTTCTGAGATGCTAAAACAGTAAAATTGCTTGTGTGTAACCTATCCTGATCACTGACTTCTTGTTGCTCCCAAATTCTTCAACTTTTGGCTTTGAAATGTAGCAAAGAGCCTTTGTGATATATTTGTTTCCTGCTCAACAAATATGTGTGGCAAACCTTGTAAGTATGATCCATCTTTCACACCACAAACTTCTAAGTGGTTTTATAAGTTCTAGGATTCTGCAGTGGAAATAAAAAACCTTACTAATGGTGTATATGGGCAAACACATAGGAAAAACTGTCTGGGAAATACTGTCTGGAAAATACTGTCTCTTGGCACCTAAGACCAGAAGGGAGTTATTAACAGAATTTTCTCTTTTAATGATGCTATCTTTGCTTAGTCCTCCATGCTACTCATTTTTATCAGGCTATTTTTCAAGTCTTTTCCCCACACAAAGAGAAAAAATTTTACAAAATCTGTACAAAAATAATTTGTAGATTAATAGGAAAGGTCATTTGTGTTCTAAGGCTTTCCTGTTGTCACATTATCCATCACAACTTTCAGTTCAAGGCTCTGATCTGCTTTTATTTAATTGCTAGAGTAAAGCATGCATCTTTCCCAGGTGAACTTTCACTTGTCCTTTATTCCTTCTGTTCAGTGTGAAGATAAATTCTTGAATGTGAAGTGAAGAGCTGAAAACTTGTGGAGTGGGAATGACAGAAGGCAGAGAGTGTCAGAAATCTTGTTGGTATCCTCCACTTTCAGGAGAGGAAAACTTTGCCAAGTCATGAGAATTACTAATCAAAAATGCTGGCTGTTTTACTGCTTATCTCTGCTGTGAATCTGGGAGACAAGTGCATTTGCAGGCAAAGGGAAGGAGTGAAAGAACTCCAAATTACTCAATGTCCAAAATATTACATATCCACATGGTTTCTTTGGAGATCTGGGAGAAAAACATAGAGGAGGGACGCTATCTGAGATGTCTAAAGCCCACTTGTTTTGCCACTCATTGAATCGTGTGACTGTGGCAGAAAGTGAAATTTAGCCTATTCCCAAAGCAATTAAATGTTAAGACTCTGGGCTGAGGCTGCCTATTAGATTAGATTTGCATAGTAATAATGTGATGGTAGCAGTGTCTGGTTTTGAGTGCAGGATCAGAAGTGTGGCTAATTTGACATCGCCTAGGAGACCTGTTCCACTGAAGCAGAGAGGATATGCATTAGTGTGAAGCTGTAGGGTGAATCAGTGTTAGAGACATGCCTAAAACTCCTGCCTGCTCCTGGACTGACTTTGAACAGCTTCCCAAATTTTCATTTTCCTATATTTTCATTTTTCCTCCTACCTGAAAGAAAGTGGTGAGGAGAGGAAGGCAGCCGAAGGTTGCTAAAAGGTAATTGCATGAAACCCTGTTATCAGTCTGGGATTCCATTCTAGGCAAAGGCACATCTCAATTTTATTTCTAACCTTCCCTGTGGATAATTTTTGATTCACCTGAAAACCACCTGAGAGAGTTTCTTGCTCTCAATCTAAATAACATATGCATCCACCAAGGGAGCAGTAGTTGGAGAAAGACATTCCAGTGCTGCTCACATTATTAAGAAAAATGTCACCACAAACCACCTAACACATTCCTTGAATTACAAAAGCTAAATGTACACACCATCTATTATGAATGAACCATTTCCTGTGTAAATGCTAGGAAATCCAAGTGAGATTAGTCTGCGTAATGGAGTTAAAATAAAGTTAATTTGTTTGTGAGGTTATTGGCGAGTCAAAAATCTCCTTCACAGTTTTGTTAGGCAGAGGGGTGGAGAAAGTGTGTGTGTTAGTCTCAGAGGCAATCAATGTAAATTTGTTTTTACCAATGAAGCTGATTCTGCTAAGCAAAACTAGTTATATTCCCAGCTGTGTGGCTGAATGTGAGTCCAGTGCTGCCAAAGGTCTGCAACAAAATGGTTTGGATCTGTGGAAGTATAAGACGAGAAAGAGTAAAGAGGGCTGCAAACAGTGCTGGAGCTGAATGAGGATACACTAAATATAGAGGGAGAAGCAGGATCCACTTGTGCTTCTTTACTGTGTCTGACGTGTGCCTGGCAACCTAGGAAATTATGATCAGAACTGTGAGAAAACAATCCTCATTTTGGACTTTTTTAACTTAAAGCAAAATGTTAATGTCTCTAGAGCTGCTTTTCTTCAGCTACTCATTCTGTCCTTTCTTACATTTGCCTTCTCCTCAGGGACTATTGGCCCTTCCTATTTTCAGCCACTCTTTAAAACATCAATTTCTTCATGCTCTTTCCACCCACTGCATGTTTCCCATGATCAGTCAGTCCCACCTGTCCTCCCCATCCCTTCTCTTTGCTATCCTAGCTGTCTTTTTCCTGTCCCTTTCCTTCATGGCAGCTGAGATCAGAGAGAAAAATCATTGAATCCTCCATCCCATAGAACCTTCTTGTAGTTTTCTTTTGACTTCAGTAATTATGAGTGGAAATAATTTGATGAGATGTGAGATACAGGACAAGAGAACCTGTGGTTTTTCATCCTTCTTGCCTGCTAAAATGTCTCTTATATAACTTCAGTTTCACACGTAGCTACTAGGGTTTTCCACTATAAATTTTGAATTCACTTGGAAATGACATTTATTCTTTAAATTAAAATGCTGAAGCAACATACAGCCTTTTATTTCAAGTGAAAATATATTATTAGTTATGGTTTTCACTGTTAAAAAGCTGAAAATTAGGTGTATGTAATGGAGAGTTAGACAACTTGGAGAGGACTCATCTGAGCAGTAGAAGGTATCTGGTAGATCTCAATTTGAGATCTCTGTAGACTCCTACCATAGGCAGTGGAGAGAGACAGTAATTTTAAGATCATTATTGATCTTAAAGCAGATATTTAAATAGGTCAGATGAGTTGCACCTTAAATGTACCTGTTTGTTTCCATTGACTATAAAGGAAACCTGGAGTGACTAGATCTGAGGCTGACGCCTACAGTGTGGATGTCTAAAGTTAGGCAAAATGAATCCCACTCCAACTGTCATCTTAAACACTCTCCATAACATACAATTCCTTTTCCTTTTTTAAAAAATAAAATTCCAAAGCAGAACCACATTTTGAGGTAAAATGAAAAAATATTTCTGCTTGAAATTTCCAACAAAAAGATTGTGTTGAAATTTTCCAATTTTCTCAAATTTCCGTGTTGAATTTTATGAAGTTCAGTCTTGAGAAAAATGCGTTTTATGAAGAAAGCTTTTAAAAGGAAGAATGTGACCTGATTCTCCCCGTCACAGAGTGTTCCACCCTGCTTGTTCCTGGGTGCTTGCATTAACAGAGCTTCATTGGGTCCAATTTGTGTCAAAAGGGGAAGCAATTTCATGACCAAGTCACAAGGACCTGGGCTAAGAACTGCCAATCAATCTCACATGCATTTGGTTCTGTTGTCAGGTGGCAATAACTTATGGCCACTATTGAACTGGACTTAGTTTGCACCAGTGGCCTAGAAGACAAAATAAAATTTATTACCAGTTCTTTAATCCATCCAGTTCATCAAAATAGCCTTGTATCAAAATGTATCATTTATTTCCTTATACCTACCTGGCAGGAGGGTAACTATAACAAACCACCTTCAAGAGCAGTAGGGTGTAGTAATATGGAGCAATTTAAGCATAATGGAGCTCAGAGCTTTCCAATACTGGGAGATGACAGGTTTTGGAAGGTAAGATACAAAGTGAGGAACAATTCTGTCTTCTCCTAGCCAGCAGTCACTGTCTGTAAACATCCTACCTATTCGTTTTTGCTGGCTCAAGGGGGATTTTCAGAGCACTTTGAAACCTGCCTTAAAACCATCTTAGACTTTGAAGAGGCCTGAGGTAATTTTCTTCTGCTTGCTGTGACTTTCTTTTCTGTGTCATAAAATTGCAAGTCTGATAGAAAGGTAATTTCTGCATTTAAGCCTACATCCTTCATCTTGGCCTGTAGTAAACCTGAAAAGTGTATCCTGGTGTGGGGAGCAACTGTAACTCCATTCATTAGCCCATGTGCTTCTTTTATTTTGTCCATTAACACCTTCACCATTTGTCTTCCCCAGGTCAGGCTGAAGAAGCTGAAAAAAATCAATGTCTCTTTGTAAGTGCTGAATATTTTTTCCCCAGAAAAGTACTTCTCTAAAAAGTGGTTTTGTTGAACAACAGGGAAATTGAGATTCGTCATCACTACGGTCAATAACAAATTCTCCATTGGATCAGTCATTCTCTTTCTGTCATTTCACATAGTACCAGCCCAGGTGGTTTTTCATTCATCTCTTTCATATGATTTTTCTCAACCATTTGTCTCTGTCAAAATTTTGGCTTGCAGTCCTTTATGACCAAACGGTAATTCCAAGCCATGTGTTGTTCTAGTAAATTCTGTTTTGTTAGAGGGGTCCAGTCTTTCCAGTGAGCAACTGAAATAAGCATCTTCAACTCTCTTCCTGCCCAGAGACAAGAAAAATGCATCTAGCTCCTGTGGAACATCTAAATGCACGAAATATGGCAAGAAGTGCAACACGGTCACCAGTTTGTTTAGTCCTAGGGAAGACAATTCAACAGTAAGTTTTGTACAAGGTATTTATGGCTGCCTCACAATTATATTTTAATTTCAGAGACTTCTGTGTCATTTCATACTTTCTATACATTTCTGTTCCTCCAGAAAAGCTGACACCAACAAATCATAATTTGCTTCAATGTCTATTATTTTGTCTGCATAGTTAAAAGAAAATCTGGATATTTCTTCTTGCCCTGTTGCAGTTGACTCAGTCAGGTTTTTCAGTGCCTTAAGTTCAGAAATGTTTCCAAAACTGAAAACACATACTTGAGGAGTCAAATGTTGTATTCACATTCTCTTCTTTCAGACTTTTGAGATGCAGCTTAAGATGGCCAGACTTGTGCAGTGTGAAAGGATTCAGAGGCAGTGGCCTGAATTTTTCTGTGAGGAAGAAGTTCATTATCCCACTCACTGACACTCAGAAATTTAACGATGTAGTTAACACTGTATAGAAGTGTGAACAGCTTGTAGACCTTTTAAAAAACAGGTTCACTATCCCATGCCATGTCTCATAACTGGAAGAGGGCTCACAAAGCATCAAAATGTATTTTGAGTCCATCTCACAGAAGCACAGTATCCAGATCAGATAAGCTATCTGTTAATCTCTCTGAAAAATGGCTTGTTCATAGGTCCTAAGTGACTGGGCATGGCTCTAGGAACTGATTTCAGGAAGCTCTGCATTGTATTTGTATTTTCTACAACACCTTATCCACCATATGTAAAAATCTCAGGGACTGACCCTCCAAAAGTAGCAGGAGTTTCTAGCAAATATTGCCTTCCATGACAACATCTCATTTCAGTTCCTCTTTCCACTGGAATGGAATTCCACATTTAAAAATGTCTGTGCTGAAGGTCACAGACCTTTTAAAAGCTCCCTCCCTTGCTCATTTCCTGTTGTCAAAGTTTTCCAACCCTTGAGCTCTGCTAGGTGAGTTGATCTTCAGAGATGAAGATAATATTTCAGAAAGACCATTGATATTGCTCACAGTCACATTGGATCTTTCCTTTTTTTTTTTTTTTCTATGAAAGGTTAGTTGTTCTACTTAATTCCTCCTTTTATTTATTTCCTTAGTTTATTTATTTACTTCTGGCCCTGAGCTGTTACTGAAATTAGACTCCTTGTAGCAACATAATGTGTAGACTGTTTGCTGACTGTGTCAGATCAAGCTTTATATTTTATGTGTGCTGAAAGGCACACACACTGCCAGTGTGGATGTATGTACCATTCTTTGGCCCAGCTCCTTCTAAACATTACAAATCTCAGAAATGTCATTACTTTGTCTTAGCTGCAAAATTACTTTTATTGTATTGCAGTTAATGTATCCTGTTATTTGCAGGTATTTTGTTTTTCTGGGTTTTTTTAGGATTTTTCCATGCTTGTTGTGGAAAGATAATAATGCCATTTGATCCCCACAATGCTCTGTAGCTGAATTTTCAACCAAGGTTCACAATCTGTTTAACACCATACAATCTGTGAAAATGAAGATTTATCCTCGCCCAGCTATGGTTTATGATTTTTGCCAGTGTCTGGGTTGATACATCATTCATGAACTTATGTACACTTGTTTCTATTGTGTCTGTAATTTGCAGCTTTTCATTATTTAATGTGAATTTGTAGCCCATACATAGATTGGTGGTACATTTCTTGTAAAGATTTTTGAATCACATATTGCAGGATCGACTATATAACATATTGCTGTAGTATTGTTTATACTTCACTATTGGCTGTTCCTTTGGATTTAAATAAAAATTGCCAGCTCCAAGCTGATTTGTCTTCCAATAAGAAATACTAACTCAAGTCTTTTTCATTTTGTTTCATGTGTTCATTACAAAAATGTAAGGAGCATGTGGGATTAAAACACTGCTACTTTGTATGGTCATGACCAGTGCAAGCAAATGTTTTATATGGGAAAAAGAAAACAAAACATAACATCCCTCAACAAACCTTAGGCAGGAGTTTAGGGGAATGTTTTAGAAACCCTTCCCACACCCAAGATTTTCCATGGAGCAGATAGCTGCTTACAGTATGGGAGAAATGAATTATTGAAAGCAGATACATAAAGATCCTTTTGTTTGCAGGTGTCTGGTGAAATTCCCTCTTATGTGGAAGACAAGCCCAGAGCTGTTTCTCATGCACTGCACTTTGAGTGGTGGAAAAGTCTGTACATACAGCTTACAGATGAATATGAATTTCATCTGTAAAAAGAGACATTGATGCAAACCTTCACTTGAAAAGAAATCTTTTCAGCATGGTAAATCCTATCTTAAGAATTTCTAGCATTGTGTTTTGGGTATGGCATCCTGTTTGAACAATTATTCTAGCTTATTGCTCTGTCCACTATATGGCTGTTTTTAATTGTATCTTTAAAAAGATTGATTCCCATAATAAAACTGAGTTGGAATACTGAGATAACACTCAGTAATTTTTCCAAGCCAGCACTTTGTTTCTAAATTTGACCCAAAAGGGTTACAGCTTAATTATGATACAAATAATCTATCTTTCAACAGGCAAACTGTTTATTTATTTTTTATTTCATTTGACAAACAAAACAAAATAAATGAAAACCAGATCTTGTTAAAATAGAAATGATGAAATTTCTCTCTTGAGAGGATATTTCACCTATGCTTTTGCTTTGGTGATGTCAGCTGTAATTATCTGAGGCAAATTTGTCCTTCTTGTTCTTGACAATGTCTCATGATGGATATTCCATACCCACTGTGGTGATTCATGAGCTCTACCACCAGAAGGGTGTTTTAATGCCTTACCTGTATCTTGTTGCATTTTAAATCCCTTTACTTCCTGTCTTACTCTCATGAATGAGGAAGAGAGATGATACCCTTGGTCTTTGGAGCATCCTTTTGAATATTTACAGGCTATTTCCAAATTTCCTCTCATTATTCCCTTACCTAGACAATCCTTCTGCTCAATCATTCCTTTTATGTTATTAGTTCTAGACCTCTGACAATTCCTGTGGCTTTTTCTGTCTCTCCAATATGGCTAAAAAGCTCTTAAGGGGTGTCCTATAAACATTTTGTCTTCAGAATTTCCTTAATGTCAATTTAAAAATTTGTAAATATGTGTGTTTCTTAATGACTGCAGCATAAGGCAACTGCTACTAATAATATATCAAAGATCATAATTTTTCAGACTATTGTACTAAATAAATAATGCCTATGGTCTTGTGGAACTATTGAATGCATGGCTCTCCAAAGAGTTTCCTGGATTATAGATTTATTGCCTGAAAAAAAATTCAAATAACCTGAAGAGATTTTTTCACTGAGTTAATGCACAGGACTTTGATTATTATATGATTTGTGTAAGATTTAAAGTTGCATGACATTAGTAATGTAATGACAGTTTTTCAGTGGTGTGAAAAGAACCTGAACCCCTGTTAATTTTAGGAACATTTCACCTGCTGTCTCACAGAATCCAGCAATAAAAGATGCTTGTGTCATCTAAATTACCAGGAGAACTTATGTGCATTTTAGCCATTTTCTGTCTTTTTTTGTGCTGGATTAGCAGCAGAAATTTGTCCTTTTTTAAAAAGGAAAAAGAAATCAAGAAAACTATTTATGCTGAAAATCATCAAAGTTCTTTCCATTCTCTTCTTCATTTAAAAACTTCATCTCTAGTCATCTGCTGGTGCATTTTATGGTTTTTTTTTTCCTTTTTATCACTTTGTTGGTGGATTTTGACAAGTCCAGGGTCATAGCCTGGAACAGAATATATAGACTATAATGACAAGGGGTATTTTAGGTTTCTTGTCACTATAATCTGTATACAGCTCTTTTAATGGGGTATACACATTGTGGTTGCACAATTGGGGTATACAAATTGTGATTGCAATGGAGGGCTGCTGTACTTTGACCTCTTGTTTCATGTGACTGTGAATTTCAATTTGTTATCAATTCTGCTTCCCTTCCCCAGTATTCATGAGCCTTTGCTAGCATTAAAAGCATGAAGGGAGCATGAAACTCAGCCAGTTAAACACTTTGTGCTTTAGTTGAAGAGTATTTGTTTTGTATTCAGCAGAATAGAATTTTTGGAGTGCACCATCTTACTTCATGTAGGACCCACAGAGCTCATTGTCTTTTCCTCTGGCAGCTGAAGAGGATGTGACTTCCTGGGGCATTGCTAATGGAAAACTCTCTTGGCCAGCTCTGCTTTCTCTGTATTTCTTTTCATACAGCCCACTCCCACCCAAGTTTTGCTCTTGTAAATACAACAGAATAGTTTTAATATAATCCATTCTGTTCATATTGCAGGTAGCTAAAATGGACTGGTTCCTAAAGCACAATGGTGAGGTAAAAAGTGAAGTCATCTTTTGTCATGACCTTGTCAGATTAGACATCATAAGCTCGTTAGAGATGCACAAGAGGTATTTCTGCACTCTAGGACTGCTTTTGTGGGCAGGTTGCTTGCATCTAGATACATCTAGGTGTGTTATCCTGGACTAGCTGATGTGTCAATAAGATGCTGAGCCAGGCCTGCCATCTGTGTCTTCTCTTTGCTTCTAGCAGTATGAAGTATTATGGCAAAGAAATGTGACTTTGATTCCACAGAATTATAATAAATTCTAACATGAAATTTAATGCATTCCTGCAGGAAATAAGAACTGATGTATGGCTCCCTATGAGGGTAATTGACTCCTTCAGCTGTGAGGTAAGTGGAGATCTAATGATCCAAGTGGTGGAGACACAAGTAACAGTGGTTACCTAACAAATGCAGTTTATATTTCCTGTTTAATTCACAATTTGTCTGTGGGCACACCAGAATTAAAAAAGAAAAAAAAAAAAAAGTAATTTTGAATGTTTTCGTTTAATGAATTTCAAAGAAGATTTTACCAAATGAATGCCAAGATTGCACAACTGGGTAGAGTTGTTACCTTTATGTGGAACTCTGGGGCACACTGGTCAGAGCCAGGAGTTTACTTTTAACTCCTTTACTTCTTGTCTAGGGGATATTCTCTGCACTGAGGTGTGTCTCAGACCCATAAAATGCTTTGTGCACCATCTCTCACACCCACACACTATTCCTCCTCCTCATCATCCTCCTGTTTAGGCACTTTTGTCTGGATAGTGCATATGCCATTTCCTGTCACCCCATATAACCTCTCAGATGGAGACCATATTACTTAATTGTAAAAAAATAAAAGAAATCTTGTTCTACATAATTTCTGTAGAAAGAAGGTCTTCTCAGTTCTCCACAGCTCCTTTATCGTAGGTAGTGGAGTTAAAATGTTCATACTTTTGAACAGCTTTCCCATTAGCAATTTTTTTAATCTCCTGCCAGAAGGACTGCAAGAGCTTTTCTCTGCTTAGGCATGTGCTTAATCTGCTGCTGTTTTTTATTCACATTAGAGCTGACCCAAGGCTCCTGTATTAAAATCACTTCCACAAAACTTACACATAGATCAGCTTCGCATGTCATCAGATGAGGAATTGTGTGCCTTTATTTTTATTTCTTCTTACCACCTCCATTTAATGTGATCCATATATTTTGCACAAATCCTATGTATATGATTTTCTAGGATGTTATTATGGCTTTGTATCCTTACCTGTGGTATATGAAAGGGAGGAATTGTAATAGAAAAGGGATGAGGCAGGCAAGGCATGAGTGAGTGGGTGGGAAAAAAGGATTACAGGATGGAAAAATGATATCTACTTCCAAGAATTAGAACTACATTTTTGCTTTTTGGAGTTGCTCTCTCTCCAAGACTCTGAGTCAAAAAGTGTTTTCTCCCACTTTGTTTGGAGGAAGTAGAAAAACAAGGAGCATAGTTTCACATCTCTGTGAAACAAAGCTGAGTGCTTGGCTAATATATTGGCACCCAGATTGTTTTGTGGTTACAATGAGCTCTATAGTGAACATCATGTAGCTAATAGTTTAATTCAGTTTCCCAAAAGTCCTAATCCAAATGTCCCCTTCTTCCCAGAAGCAAATAGGAAAATTCTTTCAGAGCTGGACTGCTAATGACTATTCAGAATCTTTACATTTTTTTTCCTTAGTGCTCTTGATATGGGCCTGAATCTGACTTAAGACAATTTCATTGTCTATATATATGCTCCCAAAGATGTACTAAATATTATTAGCATTTCTAGTCATTGCATTCAAACCTCCTGACATGAATAAGAGAAAGTCTGAGGATCCTTTTCGTGAAGATATTTTTCATATTTCTGTAAAGTATGTGAAAAGGATTTAACACTTCCCACCCCCCCACCCCAGAGCATTAATAGACTTTGCTTTCAGCCAGACCAAGTTTGTTGTTATTTTTCAGTTTATCCACCCGTTTTTTCCTGCTAAAAGACAAGGCTCAGAATACTGCAGTCAATGATAGGAGAGGGATCACCCTTTGAGCAAGAAAGACCTACCTCAAATGAAAAAGTCTCAGAAATATAATTCTGAAACAGCTGGGAAGCTGGCTGCATTATCTAATAGCTCTGTGCCCTCTTCACTCATTTACATGAAGAGAAAGAGAATAACCAGTCTTTGGTCTTTTTTCCTTTTTTTTTTTTTTTTTTTTTTTATGTGAAAAGACAGTTTATCTGGAATGTTGGACCCAGTTTCATTCACGGTTCTTTTATCTTCTCCAGATGGATTCATCTAACACATACTGACAGCCTGTAATTTTATGCAGCCAGTGATGGGTAATAAGCTCTAGGTGTTTCTTGAATTAAATAGGATCTTTGTTAGAACTAAATGGGCCTGGCTGCAGGCAACAGCCATGTGAAGGACAGGCCCATCATCTCTGAAACAATGTGTTGGATAAAATAAAGTGGAGCTTTGATAGGGCTGAAAACAACCACCATAATTTCCCTGATTTGTCACAAATTCAGTGTTCTATGTACATTCCAGGTGAGCACTATAGAATTTAGCTTTTTGAAAGAGAACCATGAAATTCTACCCATCAACAGGTCAGTGCTCAGTGCATCTCTGACTGCTCTGGACCACTCTTGCACCTTCCATTGCCTTTTCCCAGCTAGCACTTGCACATGCAATACAGCAGTAGTCACAAGGAAAAGGAAATGCTATGAAGCTAAGCTAAAAGGCAGCATTTATGATTAATGAGGAGCTGCAAGCATACTAAAACTTTTGCATTCTGTATTTAACCCATGCTTTACCATGAGGGCAGCCAGCACATAGTTACCACAAGTGTAGACATCTTATTTATTGCCTGAAAGTTTTTCTTGGATTTCAGCCCAGGTATCAGAGTAATTTGCTACAGGTACCTCAGATACCACTTTTTTTTTTTTTTTTTTTTTTTTTTTTTTTTTTTTTTTTTTTTTTTTTTTCTGTTTTTCTTTTTGTGGTGCTATTCCTCAGCTAATATGTGGGTGGCAGAAACACTTCATTCAATACTTCCCTCTTCTATATTGTACCACTGGGTTCTTTTCATTAGCAAATATTTTACCTGTTCCTTTTGTTTGCACTCATCCTTCACAAAAGCTGTTCACTTAATTGCAGTCCATGCTCTGAGAAGAATTTCCTTCACAAAGCTGGGGGAGATTTGTAAATAATTTCATTAACACCTTGTCATTCTCGAGGAGAATCATAGCAGACCATCCATAGCCCAAGTTAGGGACAGGAGAGCTGATCCCAAATTACCAGGTGATCTTGGAGTCTTTATCATAGGACTAGGGGGTGGTATAGCCCTACACAGAGTAAGATAAAGTCTGGAATACTCTCCTGTTCCCTTTGTGCTGAATAACTTATAATGTCAGTCTACATCAGCCTGAATCATATCAGCTACTCAGTGGGTATTTTCAAGAAATTCAGTGATTTGGGATAAGTGTGGACAAATAAATGGCTGACATGAAAGTTCTTCACTCCAAGCAGCTTTATGGCTGACATCTCATCATTTGTCACTGACATAGGGGTGCATCATTAGCATCATCTGACAGGGAGACTAATCCTAACATTTAATTAATTGTTATAAATTGTCATTTTATGTCGGAGCCAAATGACATCTTTCCTTTAGACCTGGGAAAAATGAGGAGCTGTGGCAAGGTAGTCATTAAGGAAGAAAGCACAAAGGATCATGTTAATGATATTTAAAACTTATAGGAAGGGAAGGAGAGATAACAGAGGGGGAGAGAGAGAGAGTGAGAGTGTGAGGTAGCTTGGAGGAGGATGAGTTAATTTGTTCCCTGACCCCAAAGTAGATTTTGGTTCTGTTCACTAGCTAGCAAAAGAAATCTTGGCTGATAATACCTCCTGTGTGGTAGGTACAATGCTGCTCCTTGCTTGGACAGCATCAAATACCCATTCTTGTATTCTGCTTGTTCCATGGTAATTTTAGACAGGGGGAAGTATACCTACATAGACAAACACAATTATGTATGTATATACCATGTACATTTCTCTCCAAGAGACTGATGAAATATCTCAATCCACACATTGTGGGGACTGTAATAGTTTACCAGTTGTGGTAGACAAAGTCTGGCTATGGTGCTTCTGGAAGGGTCTTTGTGATTATGCCAAAACACACAGATGCATCATTTAAGATGTTTAATTACCTTGCTAAGTGGGAATTCTGATGCTAGAAGAAGTTTGGGAGGCCTGTAAAAATTACTGACAGTACTATCCTGTGCTTCTGACCATATTAATTTAAGTTGCTTTTATGGTCCTCATCTAAACTCAAATACAGTTGTAGTGACTCATTACAAGGAAAATTCCCTCTCAGACTTTTTGCCATGGCTGAGTATGGATGATCATTCAAAAAGAAACCATGAGGGATGTTAATTTGAGATAAACATCAACTATATGTCTGAATATTTTTAAAGGGACATTAAGTTTTGGATGCCTAAAGTTTCAGATGTCCAGCTTGAGGAGCAATAAAGGGAACTCATTTTCCATAAGATGCTAAGGTTGGAAAAAGCCTCCAAGATCCTAGAGTCCAACATTTCACAGCACACCACCTTGTCAAACTAAACCATAGCACTGAGTCCCATGTCCAGTCATTTCTTGAACATCTCCAGAGATGGTCACTCCACAACTTCCCTGAGGAGCTTGACAACCCTTTCAGTTAAGAAATTCCTCTTGATCTCCAATCTGAACATCCATCCTGAACAGCTTGAGGTTATGCTCTCTCGTCCTGCTGCTGGTTGCAAAATTAAAATGAAAGCTGATGACAGATATCATAGATGTAGACACTGAGATCCACATCACATCTTCTTTAATAGTGATTGCCACAGCTAGACTTGCACAAATATGTTTGCAAACCCATTTGCATCCTGTCTTTTGACACATGGTTTCATGTGTTAGACAGATTTACTGTGTTAGTGGCAGAAATGGCAGTGCTACTTAAGAGTAGCCAGTGGCTTAAAGCATCTGCCATCTGACAAACCCTTCAGCTGCTACCTTGCACCAGCTTTCATCCCACTTGCTGTCACATCTGTGATTAGCAAGTAAAGCTCACTTCATAAACTATAAATTAAGGTTTCTGTAAAGACTAGGAGAACAAAACAGTGAAGAATTACTTGTGTAATGGAGTAATTGTGGAACATTGGCATCTAGGTATTGTGCTGTGACATGATAGGAGTTCCTGCTTGCCATTTGTAGCAAAAGAGAAATGAACACTGGTATGTTAGAATGCCTTGGGGATACAGTTCCCTTTTCTAAAATAAGGCTGAAGACAGTGAGAAATTTTACTCAGAGCTGTGATGTCTTAGATTGCATAGAATAGTTCTGGCTATCTCCATTCTTTCTGTGCTAGATGAGCTGTGGAGATAATGATTCACGAGCTAAAATATGCTCTTATTAATAGATTTTCAACAAATGAACATAGAGAGCCAGCAGAGCCACACAGGATGTTATTTTGTCCATGAGGAGCAATACAATCCATAATTAGTTTCATTTACATGTGTCCAGTGGCCACTGCAAAAGTAATTTGTTTTTATCCCTATCTCCAGAAATCATTCTCAACTAACTATCTTTATATGTGCAACACTGATGAAAATGGAATAATATGCTGCCAAGAATCTAATAAATTATTCCATCCCCTGGAAGTCACCAACAAAAATAAGGAGATTGCAGAGGCCGATAGGTCATTGTCATTATTTTCTTCTTTGTAAGTGAATATCCAGCCTACTCAGAGATTCAAGGAAATAAAGGGTTTTATAAGACAGTGCTTTAATTCTTGAAAACTAAAGCTATTTCCTAAACCATTCCCATGTTGTCAGTGGAAAGGGAAACCAGAGTTTCATGCCCCATGTGGTGATCAGAACTCTCCAGACCTACCACTGGTGTAATCAGGCTACTCATGAGTAGAGACAGGAAACTAAAATTAGAGTTTAAAAAGCCTGTAGAGAAGTCAAATTTACTATAATATTGCAATACAGCTACAGAAACTTTATCTTTTTATTTTCCTCACACACATGTATATACTTGGTTTGCCTCTCTTCAACAGCCTTCCTCCTCCAAAAAGCCCCTGTGTGGAAAAATGCTCAACAGCCCTGTGGGTCCTTGGCTATGTTTGTCCTTTGGATCACAGAAAGCATGGAGGAATTTCCATGTCCTGCTGAAACCACTGAATGTATCCTGCCATAGCACAGGATTAGCTCTCTGAGGACAGACATTGTCATTTCTTGTATGCTTTACAGACTGAAACACAAAATGACCCAGTTCTCAGATGCCATTTAAGCTTTAGTGGAATAAATGAGAATAAACACAACTATATTTCAATAAACCAGAATCAGTTACTTTTACTCATTTATTTTCTTGCCATGACAATGAATCAAGACTTTCATTATTTGCATATCATAAGAAGTCTTTTTCTGAAACTGGAAAAACTGGCATTAGCACTGATTTCCTGGTATTATTTTTTGCTAAAGCATAAACCTTTTGAATTACTATTTCCAGGACTGAGTTTGAGTGACAAGAGACAGGTTCTATTCTTGTAAAGATAGAATCCAGGGAAATCCAGACAGAGAGAAAAATTTCAAAAGGCAACCTTCCCTCAAAATGCTCTAAGTAGGATTTGATGCATATTTTAAAGCCCTGTTCAGTAATCTGTGCACTTTAAATAAAAGAAACCATTCTAGAAAATGCTGGCAGGGTGTAAATGGAGAAAATTGGTCACGTGGAAAAAAGAATTGCTGAAACTTCAGGAGCCTCAAAAGTTGTGTGTGAAATGGCAGAGGGTCATTGGACAAAAAATTTAAAGTATGACTCACGATATGCATGAAGACAAAGAAAAGATAGTTAATATGAATGAGAAACTAAAATCAAAATATTGAAAGGTCTCAAGTGAAAGTGAGTAGATCCTATATCCAGCCTGGAACCCTGAAAGAACTGGCAAATGAAATCTTCATTCAGAAGTGAAAGGTTTAAAGTCTGTACTTGAAGTTGCAATGGCATGAAAGTGGAAAGAGGAGAATGCAGTGCCTCTGTGTAAAAAGAGGAGTGTAATGGAAAATAAGAAATCCATGGACCAAAACTTGAAAATATGTTAAGAATCCACAGGAGAATAGGAATTGGAGAGACTGAAGAAGAGGATATCACAGGGGTTTGTTAAATGGAGATGCTGCTAGGATAATCTGATTTCTTTCTGTGTTTTTGTTTGTTTGGCTGGTTTTTGGTGAGCTTTTTTATTTTTTAATTTTTTTTTTTTATTGTTTGGGTTTTATTTTTCCCTATATAAAGGAAGTGCATCTGTTCTTATCTAGACAGAATTATGCAATTTCAGTTATGAAACTGTGTGAAGAATTAAGGAATTACTAACTGTGTAGGAAGATGTAGATTAGCAAAAAGCATGACACAGTTAAGAAGGAGGTTAAAGTCAGACAAAAAAAATGGAAATATTAGAACATTTGGATGAACATTAGAATTTTTGGGCTTTAAAATAACTAGTGGTGGATTTTCTGAAAAATTAAAGTTAGGAGCAATATTGTGTGTTGCTATTGTGAATGATTCTGATCCTGGAACAGAGAAAGAGGAGCTGATGACACAAACACAAGAGACAGCATTTATAGAAATCAGCTTAGGACTATTGTACATGAAAAACAAAATATCAGAAGAGTCAGGGTAACAGAAAAATGGCAAAATGAGCTACTGTAGCATCTCACACCAGGAATATTGCAAGTAATTTCTGCAGTGTCCTGGCATCTTACTGTGCAGAGCAGAAAGAGAAGACAAACTATTAGAATATACCTGTCAGTGCCCAAATGCCTGTGAGCCACTGCTATGATGCCATCATGGAAAAGTCAAATGTTCTCCCTGGATATATCAGGAGACACATGGGAGTGTTAATAGCATAGTTGTGGGGAGGTGTTGTTTGGAATACTGTGAGTCTCACCACCTGCAAGAAAGACAAATTCAGATGAGAGCAAGGAAAAAGGAAGACTGCTAAAATGATTAAGTGGATATCTACTTATGAAAGAAGAGTCTAGGCTGCCCAGCCTAGCAAAATACAAGCTGAGGAGTCAGATGATTGATACTTAGGAAAAAAATAAAAGGATAAACACCACAGAAGGAAGAGAGCTGTTTAAACTATAAAACACTGTTGACAAAAGGATAAAAAGGATATTCATTTCCCATAATTAAATATATGCCAGATGTGGGAAACTTCCATATTTTGCCAGTAAAAATATTTAACAACTCTGAAAATTCTGTAAAGCCACAGTCAAGAAAGATTAAATCATCCTGAAGTAGGTGCAGGAAGGAATTACTAGATGAATAGTGAAATGATTAATTTATTGCTCAAGAGACACTAGAAGAAAACTTGCCTTACCTGGCCCAGGAAAATAAAGATGGAGAGGGAATATTGCTGAAATATGCTAAGGAGATAAAGATCAAGGAAGAAGAGCCATTTTAAGCTAAAAGAAAAAAAAATCATATGAAAATAAATAGATATTAACTGTCTATGAATAACTTCTTGGAATGAGAAAAGGGCTCCTAAAAATTGCAGTAGCAATGATAAGAACAACAAAATGAGTGAATTTATTAGCCAGCTATAGTGAGCTAACTGGGAGACACAAAAATTCATGCTGTTTGGTAGTTACAAGAGATTTCTGTTTCTAATAGGATGGAATCAGTGACTTAGGTGATCTACATGGACCATTTAGATCAATAAATTTTCAATAGATTCAGACACAAAGGTCAAGGAGAAGAAAGTGATATCCATTTGATATTTTTCTGCACATTGCATTTTCTTGATCTTCACTTGCCCTAATTCCTAATTAAATTTCATTCCTTAAGCAGTCAGTAAAGAATCAGGAGTGTACCAGCTCAGTTGCAGAGAATGGTTTTGTGCACAGGTCTCACACAAAATTCACAGCCCCATCATATCTATTAGAAACTACACTGAAGGTCCAAAGCAAATATCTTTCTTTACTTTTGTAACTCCAGAGGCAGCAATAGATATTAGGTCACTTCTAGTGCTTTCTCTGGATCATCTACTCTGGATATATAAATGGTTAGAACAGGGGGAGAAATGTAGATAAATGCAAAAAACAGTTTATGTTTTGCAACTTTCTGCTCTTCCAATGGTTTACGAAGTAAAACAATGCAATAAAAGTAACAGACTCATAGTTTTTGATGCTGGAATAATATCCACGGTCTAATTATGAACTTTTAAAAGTTCACAAAGAACTATGAGTATCTTTTTAACATTGTTGTAATATTTGCATGGCTGGAACTTTTCATGTCAATCCTAATCCAGGGAAGAATTCAATGTTGAGATTGGATAAATGTAAAAAAGCAGAATGTTTCCATTCATTTATTGAATCTCTCTGGAAATACTCCTTGTGTTGTCTTTTTCTGAGATTTCCAGGCCTTTGTGAGTAATCCCAAAGTATGAATAGAAATTTTTCTTCTGGTGTTTGAGCACTTTATTTTTGAGGAACTCAGAACAACACCTTAAAAATAAGTGGGAAGAGAAAGAAACAAAAGTTTTCAATACTTTAAAATGAAATGTTTTGATGCCGTTTTGGGTTTTCAGATGTAGCTTCATGCAGATCTCATTCCTGGCACTGATTTTCTCTCTATAGGCACAGTGGACATGATGATAAATTTATCTTTCAGCTGCTTCCAACTGTTATACTTTATTTACCTTAAGAAGCAAGGGAAAAAGGCCACCTCATGAAAACACAGTCCATAACTTTATTATTGCCAGCTGCTGGATGTGTAGAAGGAGGCTTAAAAAGAAATCAAATTATTATGTCAATGACAGGATGATTCACTGGGATCCACTGTTTTTTAAAGGTCAGGCACCAGACTGATTTATTTCCCTTTTCTTGAGTGATACAACAGAGTGAATAAACTGAATAGAAAACCATTGCTTTAATTGCTGTATGGGGACGTATAGTTCATTGCCACCAAACTTTGGGCTTATTTCTTTCTCTGGTTGACCTTTTCCTATGGCTTTTTCTTTCTTCCCTCTGGTTTATTCTTCAATCATGGCAGCAAATTATAATTATCTCATTCAGGTATCCTACTTTTTCTCCCTGTGAATTCTCAAAAAATTTTATTCCTTTTCTTCTTTTTAAATTTTTTTTGTTTGTTTGTTTCAACAGGAAGCTTGATTATTTTGCTATATATGGGAGTATAGTCCAAGAGGCATCTTTCACTCTGAAAACCCCACACATCCAAGGAATAATTTCACCTATTACTAAATTCAGTCATTTCTGAGATGTTATGTACTGCCCAGATATGCTCAATGCTCTTCCTCCTCCAATGAGAAGGAATGAAGGGAAAGTATCCATCCTATCTTCTACTGAAAATTTATCTAGAATTGCTTTTTCTTCCGTTTTAAAATTCAACTCTGTTTTTTGCCTTGTTTTTCCTTTCACAAACTTGAATCTGATTTTCATGCTAATTTTTGTCCTTTTCAGATTATTTAAGGGTGTTACTTTCAAAATTCAAGCTTTACATATCCTTTTAGTCACATGTACACTGAACAAGAGCTGTCCAAATCCAGACTTCTATTGGGACTTTCTTGGAAAAAAGCTGTCAAGTTCATTACAGTCTGTAGGTTTGCAATAGAAATAAAATACACAAATTAGGATTTATGATGCAATGCCCTGCAAAATTTCTCTTAATCTTTTCATGCACGAAATAAATGAGACTGGAGTGAAATGAAAATTGCATTCATCACTTGATTGAAACTTTCCACAACTCATGTGTCCCAAATGGTTTTATGAATTTCTGTCATTGGAACTGAACTTTGGGGGAGGGATTAATGAGAAGTTAAAAAAGAGAGAGAAAAGGAAAAAGAAAAGGAGAATCAATAGTAAATACAATCCTTACAAAAAAAAAATTATAAATCAAGTTATCATTGCACTTAGACACAGTTATGTTTAGGAAAAAAATCTGGTGTATGATTCAAAATCTCCCCACTTCTACCTCCACGGTGACTTTGGTCTGGCACCTTCACAGTTCTTGCCTTTGTCCACACTGCTTTACTGAAATATCAAATCTTCAGAGGAAAGATTGGGTGTTTTCCCAATATGCAATTCCTAGCTATTACCAGGATGCTTAGTTAGGAATTAAAGAAAGAAAGAGATTGAAAAAAACACAAGGTCACAGAAAAATATTTAATTACACGGTTCTGAACTCATGGAACTCAGTCTTGTCCTTCAAATGTAACACTATTTTCTGCTATGCACCCCAGTGCTAAAATCTGTAGGAAAAAAAATTAAAATGAAGTTTGTGAAAAAAGCCAGAAAGTTAGTGCTACTATGTCCAAGTCATACAGATTGGCCTTGATTCATATGCATTGATGTTTTATTTCTTTTGATGCAGAGCAGGTACATTTCATCCCTTTCATGTTTACAAACTGTATGTATAATAGCATTTACATTACAGAGATTTCCTTTTTCCTTCCCAAAATCTTTCACCTGTCATGAAATGCTATTTAGCCTCCACAGCAAAGAGATGCTTTCATCTGTTGGTGCATTTCTGAGTCAAACATCACAGTCATCAGGTACTGATTGTCAGTCAGCTTTGATATGATTTTGGCTATAAGCATATAGTATCTAATAAGGCTTATTTTTTTATGTGAAATCTAAGCCTTGTTTTGAAACTCACTGATCTCCAATGACATGTTTTTTCATTCAGTGCTACAAAAACTCTTGGCTACTCATTTAAAAGCAAGCAGCAATTAGATTACTTCTTTATATCTGTGTAGTGTCTTAAATCTTCAGGCCAAACTGAATTAATGCTCTAATTGATAATGGGAGTAGAATGACTTCAGGAATCACTTTAGGACTGTATCCCAATGAGAGAAAAATTAGAATATGAATATATGGTCTAGGTTACAGTGATGCTACTAGCACTAATTTTTGGGGAGGGGTCACAAAACTTTCTCAAGCTTCAGCTTCCATTTTTCAATACACCAGGTTTTCCTCCAAGTGTGCTTAGAGAATCAACAGTTCTGAAAAGATGGTTATTAAGGATTATTATTTGCAATGTATTTTATTTTTAATAATTATCCTCAGCTAGGAGAGTCTTTCCAGGTGTCATGACTAGTTAAATAGCACAATACAATAAAGATAAAAACTCCTTAATTATTTTTAACAGAGCTTGGTTGGATTACAGAATGTCACTGAAATAACAACAAGACATAAAAGATTTGTTTCTCTTTGCGATTTTTGAAAGCCAATGATCTGTAAATGCTTGTTAGCTGTTACACAGTTTTTTCTAGGTATGCATTTCATACTTTAAATATGTCCTTGATTATTTGAAAGTTTGATTATTCCAACATCTTTCAGGTTCTGCATGATAATCAAGGCTGTGTTAGAAGGAGCTGATCTAATCCCAGCTGATGTCAAAGCCAAACCCAGCACTAAATACTGCAGGAATTATTGTAAGTCTTCTAAGTCAGTTTCCTAAGGGGAGCTGTGCAGCTCCAAATTGGACAGCAGTGGGCCTCTCTCATGGGTTTCCTCTGATGTTTTCCATTATGCTGAAAAGAAGAATTTCCTCACTTTTTTTTTTTTTTTTAATTTTTGTGTGTGTGTTGCAATTACTTATTTGGAAAATTTAAATTTAACTGGTCTCATCAGAGAAACCATCTGTTGAAACTTCTCCTTAGCTCATTCCAATTGTTTAACCTCTCAATAATGACCTTATCTTCTTGTGGTTCATTTATCTTTGGTCTGCAGGGCAGAATCACAGGAGTTAGCACAGGTACTCAGACTCAAGGTGACTGATAACCTGGGACATTCCTTAAAAGTTCTCTTCACAGGGTAATACTTCAGCCAGCAAATGAATACTAGAGAAATAGATAAATAACTAGACAGTAGATGAATACATAAATAGGCAAACAATAGGAAAGATATATTATTCCATCCTTAATTCCCTGGCAATGCAAAATAGCTTTTATTTAAGATTCTTACTAGTGCTTCTGCTATTATTGATTTAAAGTGCCCTGCAGAAGAATCTGGATGACAATAGTCATCAGGTACTATGTATTGCATCAATGGTCACAAAAATTCTCCTTATTTTCACCTTTTATCCCTATCCTACAAAGTCTGTATGATCATGTGGTTTTTTTCCTGTTACATTTTTCTGGCACTTAACTTAGTTGTATATTTATTAGATGCAATAAAAATTACCTGAACAGACATGTGGAGAACTTGGGAAGGGGATAGGATATTATCATAATACATATATAGACCAGAGCATTTTGTTTAGAGTTTAATGATCATTTTCCCATGCCTGAGGCCCTCAACTCATGGACATCTGCAGAATAACTGTCTGAGCTAACATCTGAACTAATCCTACCAGACTAATTTTGTGGGGAAGGAGAGAATATGAGTTTTCTCATGTGAGTTAAACATTTTCTTTAGCACAAATTGAGTCACATCCTATGAGTGAAGACTTTTCCCTATTTGTAATAAAGCTGGAGTACAAGAGCAATCAGTGAAATGGTCACACTGTAGACATATGCAGTCAGATGAGATAAATTCCATCCTCATATGTTCCAGCTTTAGGTAGGATTCTGAGGAAAACTCACTCAGTTTTACCAAACCTGGGTGGAAAACAAGGGTCGTAATACTAATCCAATACTGGCAAACCTGAGATGTCTTATTCCTGGTCCTTTGTTTTTCAAATCTGATTTTGTGGTCAAGAACCTAAGGCAGGATCCTATAGCCCCTTTCTCTACAACAAATGCCTTCAGTTAGTCATTAGTGTTCTAGGTGATTTTGCAGTGTCATCTATTCCAGTCTCCTTCAATAAAATAGGGATAATACTTTCCTTTTGTTATGCTGCTGTTGGGGGAAGACCATCCATCAGTGTGAGGCACCAAACTGTGAAGGAGATGTTATTAGCTCAGTTCCACATCTTGTACTGCAGCATGGTCTTAGAGACAATTTCTAATCACAACTGCAACAAACTGATTTGAGCTGTAAGCATTTTGGAGTATTTCATACTGTAAATCGAAATCCTCCTTATAGTGCCAAGCTCTAAAACCTAGTTGCATAAAAAATTCTATTTGAAGTAGGGATTTTTCCTCAAATAATGCGAATCTGACATTGCTTCTGATTACTTCTCATCAAAGGCTCATCTTTATCTGAGGCCTCTGCTCCAATTCCTTATTTTCCTCCCTTCTTCCTCTGTCTCTGCATACATTTTAAAGTCTAATTTAGGTTTCCAATATCATACTAAATGTTATCTGCTCCTTTAAATCCTTATTTAACTGTTCTTGTCTTAATTTCATCTCTTGCAATTGTAACTCATTATTCAGGTTATTTCTCACAAGATTGATTTGAGTATCAGGGGATCATTTACTTTTCCATTATAACAGCCACTTCATGTTATAAATTCTGACTGTAAGGAGAAAATGTGCTTATCAGTTTTGTCAGCATTTGTGTGAAGCAGGACTGGGCTTGTGCTGCAGAGACTTTCATGACTGATACAATTTCTGTCTTTGTATTTTCTGTGGCTGATCCTGCTGTTGCATCTCCTGCATGTTGAAGTGCAGAGGAAAACACTTGATTTTTGTTGCCATTTTTCTGATGTGAACTGAGTGTGTGGCTGAAGTGAGAGGATCTTTCAATCTCATGCCTGTGTTAAGAGCTGCTGCTGGGGGGAGCAGATGGTTCAGGTGATAACTAGCTATGGCTTATGCTGCTATTGTTGGAAGCAATTATGGCTTAGTTTTCTGTGTGATGCATCTTTAATTTTCCAAGTGTTTGCTGGAGGCTGCTGCCATTTTGTGCTCATTTCAGATAGCATATGTTGCAGAAGGTCCTCTGCTCTCCACCATGGGGGCTTTTGTTCTTCCTTTTTGTTTGGCTTTTCCTTCATACAAATTTAATTTTTGTTGGAATGAAACAGGAACCGATCTTTGGGCTTGTAATGAGAATGTCTGTGGAGACTCCCAAGCTGTGTTTCTGGCTTGAAACAAGCCAGATTCATAAGAATCAGTAGCAAACACTAAAGCTCCTTCCCAATTTGGAAGTACAAACTTAGAAAATTCTGATCTAAATTACTTCCCAGCCCTTGATATGCCTTACCAGTTATTTTAGGAGTTTCTTCAAGTAACACATTGAGCATTGAGTATTGCTTGTCTGATACTCAATTTTCCAGCTCAGGCATTTTTCCAAGCATTAGGAAAAAAGAGTTTGTAGGGGTTTAGTTTGATAATAGCATTGGATTTCAAGGGGGAATCCCCAGGTAAATGAATGGAGCCAGGTTTCACTCCATGATTACTGTCATTGTGGCTGTAATTTGCTTGGCCCCTCTTGGCTGAACTCAGCATGCTTTCATTAATTTTCATTTCAAAGGAAACACAGACTTTGGCCAAGCCTCTACCAGATGTCTCGGACTTGTCACAGTTCTGTGGCAGCACCGAGATATTCACCTGAGTTGCTTAAAGTCGGGGTCTCCCTCATTATAAAGGTCTTTCACACAGTTTCTGTCTGTCTGCCCAGCCCAGGGGGGCACCACCAGCCCTGTGTGCCCTTTTCCAGGCTGCTCCCACCCTGTCCATGGCCCGGACCCCATGGCAGTCTCCCAGGGCCACCAGTCCTTACAGTCCTCTCCACAGCCCTGCCCTGCCCAGCCCCAGCCTTGCCTTGGCCTCCCCATCCTAGGGGACATGCCCAAAGTATCCTGGGCTGGGGCTGCCCCAGTGCCCCTCAGGGTGTCACTCCCTCCCTGCCAGCCCAGGGATGTGAGCTGCTGGCCCACACAGAGCCACGGCTCCATCCTCTCCATCCCTAACAGGAAAGCTGCTCAGTGCTCATGTGGTCTGCACTCACATCCCACAGCAGTCAGGTTTTAGTGCTGGTTTTATATGAGTGATTGCTGGGGAACAGCTGGCACTCATAAAATGAAACACAGAATATCTTGTCAATGACTTGCCGCCATTTTTCTTCTTTGCTTTATGGGTCAGGGGAAAGCAAACAGCTTCACAGGGCTGTGCAGAAGGGCCCAGCAGCCTTCCCAGCCTCCAGATGCTGAAATGACAGTGATTAACCACAGGGCCTGAAACTGAAGCTGCACAGAGTGCTCCTGCACTGCAGGGCACGTGGAGACAGACTGAGAGAGAGAGGAGGCTCCCTGCAGGGGAATGGCCAAGGGGCAGCAAGGTTTGCCACAAATGTCTCTCTTGCCAGTTATGTGCAGCCCTCAAAATGTCAGTGGTACCCCAATGGCTCAAAGGGCTCCCTTGTGCTGCAGCTGCTGCAAGGCTTGGGATTATCTTAGTAAATGTAAATGCTTCAAAGTGCCCCTGAAGCAGACAGCCCCAAAAACAGGGGTGCTCTGAAGCCACAGGTTTTTTCATACAGGCTTCAGATCAGCTCGTTTGGTACTAAGCTGCTGTTTTCCCAGAGAAAGCTCCTGATTATATGAAGCCCCCTGATGTTGCACTGGAAATCACATCTGCTTTAAAATAAAAACTGAACATAATTCTCAAAGTAAAAGTCCTTTATTGTGTAAGTCCTATGTTTTATAAAAGAAAAAGCGGGAAGAACCCACAGACAGCTGAGGATCAAAAGACTGAGCTGGAGTAGAAATGCACCAGGTGTGACAGACAAATCTAAACATTCTCAATATGAATGTTAAGAGATTTCAAGACTGCTGCACTGGCATCTCCAGGGGACAGAACTCTTCATTTTTCTAGCAAGTGGAGAGAACAGGCAGTGCAGAGAGTGCTTGCTTGGCTCACCATGAGCAGGTTCCTGCACTCCAAGACACACCACTGCCTCAAGTCAAATGGGCTTAACCAGTCCCTTACTTGGGAGGAACAGGAGCATTCTGTGCATCTCCTCAAATCAGTTATTCAAGTCAGCACAGGAAAAAAAGGGATGTGTGTTATTCCATCTCCTCTCTCTCTACCATCAGAAGCCTCTCCTTAGAGATAAATCTGCCTTTGATCATTAGAAAAATCTTCCCAAATTAGTGATGTAGGAGAGAAATCCTCTGGCCTGAGCTCAGAAGAGCAGTTTATGTCCTAATTTACCCATTCAAAATCTAATGGGAGACAAATGCCTAGGGGCATTAAGTACTTAAATGCATTTGTGGATCTGAGCTCTTCTTCTTTTCATTAGTACACTAACTCTTTACAGTTATCCAGTTTGTCATGACACAACATGTTGTATACATGGAAGTTTATAAAACTAGTGTACTATTTAAATACTAGATTAGAAAAGCACCTGAGGAGCCATGCTGTTTTCTTGGGTGCAAAGAAGCATCCAGGCAGCTACTTAAAGCTGTATTGTGCTCAGTTCAGGGCTGTTCAAAGCTGTCAGCTGCACCTGCATCCATATGTACAGCACATGGCACCTAACTAGTGCAGGTAACTGTTGCAGCAACGTTATGGACAGGCATTCCTGAGAGTGTTCCACCCTGTGGCAAATGAGGGATGTGCAGGTTTCTGAGCATAACTCCATCCTAGATTCAGAGATGTCCCCTGTTAAGTCTCTCTCTCTTACTCAGCAGTTATCCCTTACACTCCCATTTCTACTGAGCCATAAGCTAATAAATACATGAGCCGTGTTTGGGGCAGCAAATGCACTGAAGAACAGGAAAATAAAGTACCCTTGAAACTAAGAATATTAAAGTAAACTGACCCATCAAATCTTTGGATGCTAAGCAGTGTCACAAAACCAAATGGGCTCATTCAATGCTCTGTCAGCTGAGAGGAGCATCAAAGATCAATACCTAATTCCCATCACCAGCAGCAGGATTTTGCTCCCTAAAAAGGGATGTCAATTGTTGTTTTAAATACCCATCTCTATTGGAATTAACTGCACAACTGAAGGGCATGGGAGGTAGAATAGGCTTACCTTTCCTGCCAGCTGCCAGTTCATGAAGGCACATAATTCCACAGGTTTCACATTCTGCCAGCCCCATTCAAACACTTGACATGCACCTGGGCATTCAGAAAAGAATAAGGCACCTCTGTTATCTAACTCCACATTCTGGAAAATGCTGAAAAGAAAAGAAAAAAACATTTTTAATACCGACTCTAACAATGTTACCTGAATCACCCCTTTTCTTTCTGGTCCCATGAACAATGAATAATTAATGTTAAATGTTTAATGGGGGAAGAAAAGGGAAGAAGAGTTGATGTGAATGATACTTGCCATTTCAGAATAACTTATTGCCTAAAAGTGGAGTGTTACTTTCCAAAAACTTTCTGTCAGATGCTGAAGGTCAGGGGAAGACTGGAATGCAAATCTTTTCTCAGAGCTTCTCAGTTGCTGGCTACAGAGACGTCCCTGAGACATTTGATGTTCTCCATCTACCCCACAGACAACATCATTGCTATATGTGGAGTAAAGCCAGACATCTACTTCAACATGAGCTCTAAAATATTTGACTTCTAGGTTTTTAATTATTTGAGTCCCAGTTTCATGTTGGTTGAAATATTATTGAGTTATGTAGTGAATATACATGTATGTTATGTACCTATAGTGTATATTTAATGATTTTATATATTCAGTCTGTATCTATAAATAAATAGCATACATACTGTGTGTATAAAGAGAAAAGAGAGAAAGCTATTTAACATTGTTTTGGTATTTGCTCATGATTGGGTTATTGCTCACTTTATTTTGTATTTGTTGGCATATTTTTTATAAATCAGCTTTAACTTCCTTAGACTCCACAAGCAATATCCACAAGTCACAGAACAAGGATTTGGAAGTCAAAACATCGTCTTAAGTGCAGCTGACTCTAAAGCTCAGACCAGATTTCCTTATCCTGCAATGTACCTATCCTGAGAGAAGGAATTATTTTTAGCATCTTGCTCATTATTTCTTCATGAATTTCACAGGATCACAATTGTTTTTTTTCACTTTGCATTTCTAGACAGTCCTGAATGGGAACTATGTCAAGAGTTTGAGAACTTTAACGATACAGGTTCTCCTCAGTTGATCTTCTGGGTCGTTGTCTGGTCTCAGAGCTTCATATTAGGCTCCTGAGGTAGCTGGATTGCTTTCCCAAATGGTACATAAGTTCATATATTTTGGTCTGTCTGTGAAATTATAGTGCAGTTATGACTGCAATATTTGAGGTTTTAGCTGCCAGTAGCTAATGGCTGGGGCAATAAATGATATGACTTCAGTATTGCTTTTAATGAGAATATCTGATATTGGCTATATAAACCAAACAATACTGGCCCACACAGGACTAGAATTATTCTGCTGCTGCATGTAAAACATTAGTCAGCATCTTGTTGCAGTGCTCAATCTGTAGGATTATCCTTGAATTGAAAGTGGTAAGAAGAAAAACAATGAAAATGTCCAACAGGAGATTTGTGTTTGTGAAATGCATGATAATTTCTATTTACTGTCTGTAGCAAAATCTGATTTTGTTTGCAAAACTTTAAAAGGCATAGTCTTGTGTTTAAAAACTGAAATGTACTTGGTTATACAAAGACCCCTTATTTTCAATTCTCAGACATTTACTTTGTAAGAGCTTTAAGAATATCTATACACTTGAAATCTACAGTGACACAATCATGGACAAACATTGGTTTCATTTTTTGGAAGCATCTGTGGACAGTAACCTTTGGCTGAGAGCAAGGAGCCTGTGATGTGGGGCATGAAATATGAAAGAAATCTACAAAGCTTCCTTCAGACTTGTTTGAAGGAAATATTTCTGCCATGGCTTTTTGGTGCATGGTATATAACTATTCCACCAGTTTAGTCCAAAAGACATTAGTGTGTTAATTCAGGTGGTGGTGCTGGGATTCCTTCTGCTTAACCAGATTGGTTTCTCCAACAGAAAGATTGGATGTAGGATCCATGAAACTGAAACCTGTGACAGGTTTGAGTGTTTGTATACATGAGTTTGTGTGTCTTTCGGGGGATTTTTTTGGCTTTGTTTTGTTTTGTGATATTGTGATTTTTTTTTTAATCAAATAAGATAAATAAAACTCTGGTGTTTCTTTTGTCCTTGAAAACATCTTCTTTCCTGTCTTTTTGGAAGAAATTTTTAATATTTGCCCTTTTTCCAGTAATTAGACACCTCCCACAACTGCCACAATTCTTTAAAGGTTATGGAGAGTGACCTTGCACTGCCAGCTCCTTCAGCACTCCAAGGATGTTCATTATTAACAAACCCATGAGAAGAATTCCTGTCAGAGTGGCAAGGGTATGTGGTTGGATGCTTCAATTTACAGATATCTCTCAGATGTTGAATGTCTTTACTCCACATTTTGTGACAACCTGTGGCTTTCCAAGGACGTAAAACTCAGTAAATGCATGTTAACATTGATCATATACTAATACTTGAATTAAACAAATTGAAGTGTTGTGTGGCTTGCAAATCTTACAGAACTGATAACAATGCACTTGATATGGTTCATTGGCCACAGCAAACCCCAGCCTTAAAGAGGTAAAAGAGGTCTGTGCTGGAGAGGACTACTCACAGAAGGACTGGCTCCTGGGCTAAGGAGCCTCATGCTGTGAGGAGGATTACTTAAAATGAAGGAGGTAGATTTTAGCTGTCTGAGGGAAAGCTGTCCAGTGTTGCTAAATAAAAATACACTGGTTTGACCACATGTTTTCTCAGTATGATGAAAATACAAATCACTCATCTAGGCAACATTATGGTTCAAAGCTAGAAACTGGCTGGCATTCAACACATCCCATTTTACACATACCATGGGTGAGATAAAGCTGATCTTAGAGGAGCCAGCCTCAGCAGCATTCTGGATGTTTCTTTCTCCCCCCATTTCCTTCCCCTTCCCTCACTGACAGGTTTCACTTCACTTTCTTAGTTAAATTTGAAAAATAAATCCAGCAAGTCCAGACTTGTGTCGTCATGGGAAGTTATCAGGGCTGTCTTCTCTTCTTAGCTGCTGTGTGTGTTCAGGCTGCTCTGTTTTCCATCTGTGAAATGAAAGCAGTACTTGCACAGCTTCTGATGCATTTGTTGCTCTGCAGGTGAAAAGTGCAGTGCTGTGAAATGCTGTGGCTGTACAACAACATTTATGCTTGTGGAACGATGACTACATAGAAGTTTAGAGGCTTACCCACCACCCTGCAAGATAATATGTAATAAGAATGGAGCACTATGAATATAAACCACTTGTTTAGCTGTCTGATAGAACCCTTGCTAACCTAACAGCTTAGATAATCTAAATACTCCCTTTGGGCAGATACCAAGGATATTTAGTTTATCACTCTTCTGCAGAAATGAACACTGGACCATTATAATAATTGATTTTTAATGAAATCTGCTGGAATTTATGCTGTTTTGTTTTGGTTTTCCTTTTAGAAAGAATGAAGGAATAAGCATATGTTCTACTGTTTTCTAGTATTTCTTCTTGTTTTCATAGTTTAAGGGGGCTGGCAAAAGGAAAGAACCAAAGGGTTACCTTGTCAGTAAATTATGGTCTGAGAAGTTTTCAATCTTAGCAGGACTCAGTGAATCAATTGCACCTGTTTCTCCCACTGAAAAGTAACTAGTATTAAACTATTTCATACATATATTGGAAAACTAAACATTTATTACTATTTCAAAAGCTTTATTAAATTTCTCAATTAGAACACTTAAAATTGAAAAGCTTTGTACTATCATAATCATCATTTTACAGTGAAGGAATCCTTCAGTTTTTGATGTTCTTGCTCCAGTGAGTCTTTTCTAGTTTTCTCTAAATTTCCTGAACATAAAGGGTCTGGTATGTGAACATTTTATGAATACCAGTAGTCCCTCAATTGTTTTGGTGCAAATAAATCTCATGTTAATGGGATATCATCCATGTGACCACTTTTCTGTATTCTGCACTTTTGCATTTCAAGGAGCTTTCTATCAATTGGAGGAGGTGACATTTTGTGTTGATTTTGAGATGTAGGATGGTACAGAGGAGATGTATTTGCTATCCCTTTTCATAAGAGAATAGTTTTCTTGTCTCCTCTTTTAATTTTTCTTTTTTTTTTTTTTTTTTTTATTTTTTGCCTTGCCCTATTAGAATCATCCAGGATATGAAAAGAAAAACACAATTCTTTGTTTACAGCAAATACAGCATTAATGTGTATCTTTCTCTTTGCATTTTCTTTCTAATCTTCCAGCGTGCAGAGCAATTTGCCTGCTAATTCATTTACAGCTGCTTTTGTGAGCCTGTCTGAACACCCAGTGGAGTAGGAAAATTTGCAAGCATAAACAGGCAGAAATGTTTCCTGCACTTGCCATTTATACATTTGGAATGCTGGCATCTCCAGCAGAGGGATTACAAGCACAGTGACAGTGGCTGAGCAGAGGGCTCATGGGATCCTTTGGCTGCTCAGAGTGAACTTGAAGGCAAGAGCACATCTGCCCTTTTGGCTGCACCAGGTGGCCTGCAGACATCCTTTCTGCATACTAGAACCTTTCCTTCTCCCTGTCATCTCTTGCAGCCATCACATGAGTTACTGTGTGCTAGTTTCTAACCTATTCTAGTCAGAGTGACTGTTTCTGTGGCTGGCCTTTGCTGATGGCTTTGCCTTACAGAGGTAGGTGAGCCAGCACAGCTGGCAGTGATCCCTGGGATGAAGTCTGTTCACCTAGTACAGCTGTGAATGAGCAGAAAGACTGAGCAAGCTGCTGCCATGGGGCAGAGACTCATCACAGAAACTGATACTGAGCTCTCAGCATGGCCATGACCCAAACCATGACACCAGACCCTGCAGCGTGCCAAGCACCCACTAAGAGGCACCACTTGGCACTGCATTTTCTGGGTGAAGTACACCCAGGTGCTGTCAGCATAAAACCCTACAGATGAGCAGGGCTGCTCTGCTGCCATGCTGTGGGAGGAGAGAGACATTCTGCTTACTTTGGTACTCCTGTACTTGCAGGCACTTGTCACTCACCTGCTCTCTGGATGGTTTCTCCAAAGTTTTATTTTGCCTCTTCCTCCAGGAAAGGATGATTGAGTCATAAAGGACACAGTTGTACTTTGCAAAGTCAGCATCAGCAATATTATCACTGTGTGCACCAGTTTACAATCTCAATCAATTTATTTTAAACACGAGTGCAGAGGAATACAGAGGCTGTTAATTGGAAATTGCCATCTCTCTCTCTCTCTCTTTTTTTTAACATATGATGAAAAAGGAAGCTTTTTTTTTTTTTTTTTTTTTTTTGGTAAAAAAAGCAGATATTATTTGCATTGTATCATCACAATAGATGATGGCCAGTTAAGCTGACTGATGATGACCGAGTGTTTTTTGTAGGAGTTAAGCACAGTTAAGGTCTTTTCCTCATATTCAGGGCCCAGCTAAAGAAAATAGAAAATAGAAATACATGGTTGTGAAGAAACAGGGAAGGAAAGATGTTCCAGAAATGTGTGATCTTAGGTCTGAGGCAGGAGTCAATTTCTGACTCTCAGTGAACAGGATTTGATGGACAGAGCATACATGTCATCTAATCTGTGCAAAAATCAGGGGACTAACCTGCTTTGACTGGACAAAGTGGAATTTCTCATTCTGAGAAGTGTCCAAGAACTTAATTATCAATTCAAGGTCAGAATAATTCGATTCAGTCATGATTTTCTTACCTGCTAACCAATGGCCACCTCTCTCTCCTCTGCCCAGGACATTCTGGGGAGAAAATCAGAAATGTTCAAGGGAAGAAGAGCACACCTTTGCCACTTATTTTCTAAAGGATGAAAATGGATCTGGTGACTTTGGCTCTCCACTGAGTGAGAAGGAAGAACTTTATTCTTGTGGGCCAAAAAATTACACTGGGGAGCATAGTCCTCAAAGGGAGAATACCTGCTCAGAGTTATGGAAATGATAAACTCTTGAAAGATCCCTATATCCATGGCACATGTAGACAGCCTTTTTTGAAATTTTTGTTCCAGATTTTCTCTTGGATATGCTGCAAAAGAGAAGAAGAGAGTGAGAGAGCAACAAAGAAAGGAAAGAGAACTTGTAAAGAAGGTAGGGAATAAAAGAAAGAGGACATTATCAGAAGAAAAATATCATAGTAAAAACCAGGACATGTATGTGTGAAGGTGCAAGGTTAATGCAGATGGTTAAAGGGAAGCATGAAGTGGAAAACATACAAGTGGGACAGACAAAAGGCTTTGTTGAGTATGGTTCAAAGAGATGTTTTAATATTTTCACATTATACTAACCCTCTCTACAGAAAAAGTTATTTCATTAAAGCTGATTCCAGGTCAATGGTTTGATTTTTAAGTTCTGAAGCAAAAGTGGCAAATATTTTTCCAGGTTTAGTTTTACTTTAAAGAAATCAGAAGTGCTGTAAAAATAGACTTAAAATCTGATATTAAGGGAGGAAAACATGACATTTTTCTCAATTTAATATAAAATATAAACATTTGTTGTTTGAAAACTTTGTAAGCCAAATTACAGCATTTTTCAGTACTGTGTAACACAATGTGTTTGGTACAGTGAGATGGGTTTTTTGCTTTTAGGAAGACTAGTTCTGAAATACAGCCAAAAGACATTCCCTTTGTGCACAGTGCCTTAGGTGCTGCAATCACTTGTGAACACTTTCTATTTGCTGTCTGTGCTCAAAGCTCACTGTAACTGTTCACCAGGGCTCCTGTGGCAGGGCTTGTCTGAGCTGTCAGGGCAGTATTTTCACTTGTTTTTTCTGTTGGTCTCATAGGGTTTGCCTCATGTTCTTGTATCTTCAATCCCATATACTGATCATATAGACAGTTCTTACAGGATGTAATTGCCATTGGCATGGAGAATTGTCCTTCCTACTCCTTTGCTACAGCTCATCTTATGACTTTTAGTTTTTATGACAGAAACACAAAGCTTAGAGCACAGCAAAGTAGGCAGTGGTCACCTACATGCTTGGTCAGGATTACCCAGTGAAACACTTGCACCAAAGCTTTGTGCCAATCTGTGTGCAAAGCCTGTGTCCAGCTGGGTGTGCCAGAGCCAGCATGAAGAGCATCACACGTGGGAACAGCCTGTAAGGTCTGCTACAGGTCCTGATGTAGGTGTGAAGTGCTGGGGGATAAAGGTGAGGATGAGGATGGCTGCCATCACTGTTATAACCTCCTGTTATGAGGGAGACTGCAGAGGAGAAAATTTCCTTTGGCTTTTTCCCCTTCCTCTGTCTTTCAAATCTTATTGTTTTCAATACCTTCAGTAACTTCAAAGTTGGTGTATATATATACATACATACATACATACATTATATATATATATGTATCTTCACCTCCAGACTCCACTAATAAAACTTTGGGCATTAAGTCTGTCAATACCCTTCATGCAACACTTATTCAAACTCAGTGCTACTCAGTAAAGGTTAGCATAGTAAATGTGATTTATTGCAAGGTTGGCTTACTGGGAACATGTCAAACATATCCTTGTCAAGTTCTTCTAGGCTTGATCAGAGTTTTCATCTCACAAGATATAACAGGCAGCCAAGAACTTCTCTGTGTCTTATGTGAATTCTGTGTCATTCATTCCTGCTGTTTTCTCCCTACACAGAGAGGATTTCAGCTTGAAAGGACGATTGGGCAAACCTGTACAGTCACAACATCAAGTGCCAATAGGTAGATTATCAGGAAAGATCAAATCTGAAATGGAGAGCCAAAAAAGAAATAATTTTCTTACTCTCATCTTTGCTTGCTTGGCCCCATACATTTCCATAGTACCTTAGATTTAAGTTTGGTTTTTTTGTTTTTTTTTTTTGTTTTTTTTTTTTTTTTGTTTTTTTTTTTTTGTTTTGTTTTTTTTTTTTTTTTTTTTTTTTTTTTTTTTTTTTGTTGTTTTTGTTTTGTTTGTTTTTTTTGTTTGTTTGTTTGTTTGGTTTTTTTTCATAAAATAGTTCAGCCAGATCCTCTGATAGTATTAATTTATTCCTTGGCTACTATGGACTAATATATATATCCAGTTAAAGACAATGGAAAGAGTATTGTACTTGTTAACTAGAGTCAGATTTTGGGTCATCTCCAAAGGATTTACCTGTCCTTGCTGCTGGTGGTCATCCAGAGAGTTTATGTGACCTGTTAATGGGAGACTGCATCATCCTAATTCTGTAAAAGACAACCCTATATACTGCTGGTGGAATAGAAAGGATTGATCAGCCTCTTGAAGTGCTTCCCTCCCTCTGCAGAGGGAGCTTAAGTGACTAATCTATGTTAGGTACTAAAGTTTTATATGGCTAAAAGTAGGTAAAATTAATCCCAGCCTAAGTGCTCTGCTCCTCTTTATTGTCTGTTTTTCTTAACAGTGCTAGCCTTATCTAAAGAGTGTGCAGCAGCACGTGTCCTTGCAAAGCACCTGCTTGTGCTCTCCCTGCAGTCAGTGGGAGGCTCTGATTGCTTTTCACACCTGCAGAAACAAGCCTAATGCCCCTTCCTGTTCGCTACAAACGAGAGCATTAACCAGCAAAGGCAGATGCTGCTATCACAGCAGCAGAACGTGTTCAATGACTCGGCCTGTGGCTCTTCCCGTGGCTCCCCAGTTCTCGCTCCACCCCGGCTGTGCAGGAGATCACACTGTAATTATGCATGCAGCTTTATTTCCACTTCCCAAGGTAACCAGGTATGGATTGCTCTTACAAAATAGCTGCCACCCAGGGAATAGAAATGGAGCTGCATTTCTCTCCTGGTTGGGTAGACCTCGTTAGGTCCACAGCCTTTGGCTCAGCTCCTGCCAGGGTAATTGGAAGTGACAATGGCAGTCAGCATTGGCAGGGATAGTCAGAGGGACACACAGGAGGAGTGAAACAAAAATATTACAGGGATGTCATGAGATTAATAAATAAGTAAGACCTCCAGAAAAGTGTGTCATAATTTTATTAAGAGCTGTTGAGGACAATGATCTATCTTAAATAGCACATGTCCGAGCATGTAATTATGAAGTGCCGGTTAAAATAATTAGCAGCAGACCACAGAAACTTCCAATATTGGTGGTAAACAGAGCTAAATGGAAGAGAAAAGCTGATCTTCCCTTTAATTTTCTTCTGTATATCCACCAGAAAGACCTGCATGTGTGTACTTTTTTCCAAACATGGTAAATAAGCTTCAATGAGCTGTTCACTGGTGTGTGAAGGGGTCACCCACATGCCCACTAAAGCTGCTCCATCACTCCCCTCCTCAGCTGGTCAGAGAAGAGAAAATACACATTTTAGGCTTGTGGGCTGGAAGAAAAAAGTCCAGGGAGAGAGACCACTAGGACTACTTTAAAGGCAAGACATGAGTGGGGGAAAATTTATTAGCAACCAAATCAGAGAAGGGTAATGAAAAATAAAACTGAATCTTAAACCACCTTCCTCCCACCTCTGTCTTCTTCCAGGTCTTAGTTTTACTCACAGTTTTTCTCTCCTTCCTCCCCCTTAGCTGCCTAGGGTGACAGGGAATGGGGGCTGTGGTGAGTTCATCACACATTCTCTCTGATGCTCCTCACACTCTTCCCCTGTCCCAGTGAGTGCTCTCACCCCTTGGAGACAATCCTCCACAAACATGAGTCCTTCCCACAGGCTGCAGTTCCTCACATACTGCTCCAGAGTGGATCCCTTCCACATGGCTCAGCCTTTGGGAACAGGCTGCTCCAGTGTGGGTCCCTCATGGGGTCACCAGTTCTGTCAGCAAACCTGCTATAGCATGGATTCCTCTCTCCACAGGTCCTGCCAGGACCCTGCTTGGCCTTGGCCAGCAGTGATTCCATCTTGGAGCTGGCTGCATTGGCTCTGCCAGAGATGGGAGAATCTTCTGGGAACTTCTCACAGAAGCTGCCCATGAAATCCCCCCGGCCAAAACCTTGTCACAAGAGCCCAGTACATGGAGACTTCAGCCAGGCTTGACAATAAATTCTATCCTGCTGGACAGAATTTATTGTCAAAGCAAAGAAGGGGGCTATATTTAGCTTACAATCACAGACCACCTGTGAACATGCTGTTAAGACTGTCAGAGATGATACAGCAAGCTAGGCTGACATTTCTCTAATCCAGTGTGATGTCTGCTATATTCTGTCAGCAATCTCATTTGACCTTACTTGTACCACTTAACACTTGATCTTGGGGCCATTTGGCAATTAAAGTATCACAACAGGCAAATTATTCATTTCTTCCTGAAAACATGTAAAATTTTCTGAAAAAAAAATGTAGTTTGATTTACAAGTAAAGTGGTAAAATATGTACAGAATCCAGGAATATTTTTTCATCATCTTTTCCAGGATTATTCTAAGAATTTGTCTGGAATTTGACAACAGCATTTTCTCCAAATTTCATTGAATAATATAGTTAACATATTGCAGTAATGTGCTGTGTTGTCCCACTACTGGATCCCATTCAGAAGTAAGACAGATTATGCCTATCAAAAGGACCAAAAAATCTGAATATGATACTTAAAGGATTTGCCTGCACAACTTGTTACTAGTTTAATTATATTATATACAGAGCTGTTCAAAACAAATCAATGTTTGGACCAACCAAAACATATGCTAAATATGAGATTTTTATTAAGTTTTGCAGCATAATCAAACCACATAGCACAGCACACTGCCAAAACTGTCATGTGGCTGATATAGTCTTAAGGGACATAAAATATTAGAGCTTTTGGAAGTACAGTATTTATTTATGTCAAAGATGATGGCATTGAAACAAATAAGATTGATTAGTCACATGGATATCTTTACTAGTACTTCATAGCAAGTAGATTTCTTGTTCTATGAAAATTTAATACAAAAAAAAAAGCATTCATTTCCAACTGGAATACAAAAGAAAATAATTATTTAATTTATTTTGCACTGTTGAGTTGTATTTTTTTCACTTCATAATAGAAGAAAGAACCTTTTTCAATGGAAAACGATGTCTTTTCTATGTGTGGTGGTTTTTAAAGATTTATGAAATTTTTCCCAATATGTGAAAAGGAGCTGAAATGTCCTGTCATGACAGTTCTGCTATATTTTCCTGAAATAATGTACAAAAAAAAATATACCTCATGAGGAATGACCTACTCACATAATTTTTTTTTTAAAATTTCATTAATCAGTAATTTCTGACTAAAAATGACCAAAAAATCCTCTTTCCATCCTAGACAATATAACACATACAGGTGTGGGATAATTCCATTGGTTCTAAATGATTCCAAATTTCTACTACTGTAAAAGAGTTCAGTATCATGTCTCAAAATTTGCTTGAAACTGTGTAAATCCTTCCAGTTTCCTGATATAACAATGGTGTAAGCTCTCTGATGGAGTTCAATTTCTGCACAGGATCTGGAAAGAGAAGGCATTTTTCCTTCTTCTTATGACATTTTCAGGATCTCTGTTTTCTGTGTTTACTATAGTGTTTCTCTTCTCCCTTTTTATTTGCTTTTATTCCAACCTTGCTTCAGTCTCTTGCATGGCACTGGGTTCACCATTCCTCCTTCTTCGCTCCCAAACATTATAAATGCAAGGAGGGCTTTCATTTTAAAATAGTTGAACTGTGAGAGCAGGTAACATGGAAAAGTGCACCCTACTCTCTATTTGATTTTTGGGGGGCAGGTGCAGGGCTTGACTTCTTTTGGAACTTTTCTTTTTGGTTTCTTGAAACTAGAAACCAGCACCTTTGCTCTATTGTTCCCTTATGTTTTCCAGTGTGCTTCATTCACAAGGAAAAGTGGGCATTCGTAAGGCAGAACCAGCAGCTGTTTAGAAAAGCAAAGATTAACTCTGCCAAAGGGCCATTATATAGGTGGAAAAAGAGTAAGTAAGCACAATTACTGCCTCACAAACCTGAGGGCTACACAGCCATGGAGGGTCATGGCTATTGGGCTCAGGACAGCCTCTCAGGGAGCAGTATGTGTGCAGAAAGTAAGCAAAATAATGATGAACTGGATAAAAGTACACACTCCTGAAATACTGATGACAGACTCGCTCTGCAGCTCTTTCTCATTTGTTTTGTTGTTTCCATGGCAAGACAACTACCTAGGAAAGCCAAGAATGAAATGAATTTTGTCTTCTTTGGAGCTGTGATGTAAATGGTGCTTAAGGACATTCTCCCTCAGATTTGTCCCTTCCTGTTACGTACTATTCTTCTCTCTAAATCGATTATGGATCCAGTGCTATCTGTACTGACTTCTTTGCCTACCTGTGTCTTTTCTTGCCTTCAGAGAATCCTGCATGGAGTTTTTGGTACCTGTCCTGAATTTTGGGTCTTTTTTTTTTTCTTTTTCTGAGGCTATAAGAAAAACCAAAAACAATAATAAAAATTAAAAAAACCCGCCTGCCAAAGTGTCATCTCTTGTTTTAGGGGTGCTGTTTATTTTATCTGGCTCTCCTTGTTCACTGCCTTTCCCTAGCAAGTGAGAGAGGCAGCCCTTTCCTCTAAGCCATACTTCACATGGGATAAATCTATCTCACACAAGCAGCAAGAAGGGATTTGTCTGTGCTGTGTCTCTAATCTAGTCTAATTCAGAGCAGATGGCTCAGGGAGCTGTGCATGTGGCCACCTGCAGTACCATCCCTGCTGTCCCCAGCACCTGCTCCCCCTTGGCCTGGCAATCCCCACCCACCTGGAGGGGCAGGAGGCTCCCGTGCTGTGTCCCCCTGCAGGAGTCCACAGCATCTTTTCACATGCCTGCCTTTCTTAATTATTTATAATCTTCTGGAAGAAGGTATTTAACCTCAAACCTCATTCTACCCCTTAAAATCCTGTCACCTGGAGGATGTGGAGGAGGGCTGCTATCCGGTTAGAGGCTTAGCATGCACAGGGCTGGAGCCCTCAGGGATGCAGGTGCAATGTGGGATGCTCAGCTGAGACACATGGAATTGACAGTGAGATGTTAACTTGTTGTTTTCCTCTTGAAGAGTTGGGTTAAACACACCCTTGGAATGGCTGGCAATGGGTTTCCCTAGTAGGGCTGACTTCTCTAGTGGCTGTCCAGTTTAAGTGTCCCACAGCTGGCTGTCCACTCTGCCAGGTGCTGTAAAAGACAAAGTCAACAGGCTTCATTCTGAAGGGAGAAAGGATTGTGGTTTCATTCTGACCCAGTCTGAAACACAGGATGGATGGCCATGTTTTCAAAAATCATGAGCAAGGCTCACGGCAACCCAATCACAAAATAATACGGTGTTAAAATAATATATTTAGCATTTGAATTATATTGTGATCTTCAAATTTAATCAAGAGGCTTTTTTGCCATAGTCTGGAGGGTGAAAAAAGTATTTTTTTAATGGAAGCTGACAATCTGTCAAAGTAATTTAAGGATAGGACCTTTATGAAAGACACCAAATATAGCAGTGTCATGATAAAAATCACTGACTTTGGATCCACTTTGTGCCTTGAAGCACACAAAGTGACAGACCTCAGAATTTTCATGCCAGCAAGAGTAGTTGCAGATCCTATCATTATTTACCCAGATGAAACAAATAACTCTTTCACTGAAATGTTTTCAGCTAAAATCAGCCCAATACTTCAGTGTATTCAGACCAGGTACTTATTCTGCCAGCAATCCAGTATCTGAATTGCTCTTAAAATTAAAATATACTAAAAATTTCAAGGTCATTGTCTGTTGCCAACAATTAAAGTAGTCTCTCTTTTCTATTAAGAACTATTTGCCTTTTTTTTTAAATATGTGATTCTGCACTTGGTTTTGCACAGATCACCAGGTGATCTGTCAGTGCTACAAGTTTAGAGGGTGACTGCATTCAAAAGAGAGAAGATTTGAAGTTGAAATTGGGAAAGTTTTTGGTTTTGATCATTAATCATTGTAAAGTCAGCTATTCCAAAAAATTTAAGTGTGTTTATGATCTCTGTTTTGGAGGGGGAAAAAAAAATCTGCTGCAATAGAATAGGAATGCTAACAGTGGCCAAAGACTGGGGATGCAAGACAGTGTTTTAAGTCTCCTGTTCCTCCAATGTTGGAGACATTGCAGATGAGGCAAGGAGACAGACACACACAAGTGATGAGAGGTCTTAGGTGTTATATAAATACTTCATGGGTCACCTCCTGGATCTGGAGATTGAAAAGCGATCAGACCCAATAATCTAGATGTTTTTGTAAGTATTATTTGTTCTTAGGTGGCCTAGATATTTTTATAGGCCCTCTGTCCTCTAACAAGAACATGAACATAAAGCAAAGTTCTAAAAAACATGAACAAGGCTTGATTAGAGAGTCTCCCCTGTTTGGAGGGACTATTCTTGATTCATACATCAGATCCAGCTTTTCAGGTAGATCTAAATAGGCAGGATTAAATAGTATGGGAAAACAAATATGACATGATAACACAGTCATTAATCCAAAGGACAGGGGACAGTTTTCCAAGTAATAAGTGTTTTGTGATATTCTGGAAAAGAAAATCTTCATATCTGTGCATGAAAGGGCACTGCTGCATTAAACACCAGCTGTTAATGTCTATCCTCTGTCACCAGTATGCTGCAGAGCTGGGTATGGGCTATCAGATGCTTTCCTCTCTTTCCTCCATGAGATAACCACTCTGATGATGCTGTAGACTGAAACAGGGAAACTATCTGCATCTTCTGTACCCTCTACTGGATTTGACTCCCTGTGGGTGACCCAAATCTCACTGTGTTCAACTGCTGACCCAGCAATGGCACAGGGAATTTGTGCCTAATGTGTTAACAACACATTTAAATTACTGGGCACTTGCAAATCCATCTTTCTCTGTTCTAGGATTCAATCCCCAGCAATACTCAGGGAAGCAATTTGCAAGTGATTGTGTTGTGTAAATCTGCTTTGTTTCCCTTGATTCAGAGATCAAAGTAGGGAGTACAATTCTTTGGTATTTAATACATAAATCCTTCCCACTTCAGAAATATCTACTTAAAAGAACACACTGGCAGTATATAGGCATGAGTAGATACACATTTCCCACACAGCAGGCAGAAAGAAGAGCAGGATATCACATTAAAAGGTGTATCTGACAAAAGGATAAACTCAGTAATTAAGTATTCAAATTCCAGTGCACCAGGTGGGGATAAGCTCAGAAACCCAGCACTGAAGCAATACATTCATTGTTATTGAATTTAATTTTACTCTTCTGCTCTGCAGTGTGGAAGAAAATCATGGGAAGATCACATAAACCAATTCTGCACCCATGAGTTGATAAATTTGCTTATCCTGCCTCATCTTGCTGTATTCTCATTTTCCTGTCTCCTATTGACCTGATTCACACTAGTCTCACAGCAAAACTTGAATCCTAATCCCTGATGCTTTTTTTGCATCCAGTCATCACAGAAATGAAGTAGGAAACCATACCTAAAGGGGCATGGTCTGAAGCTCTTTTCTTTTGAAAAGAGGTAGTCATCAGGGGGAATGAAGTGTGGTGCATGGAGTCCCTGATTTTTAGTAAGGAATTAATAGCACAATCAGCACTAGAGACAGTTTGTACAGTATCTTTGCATCCATCTTCTCTGCTTGGACACCATCCCTTTCCTTAAGCTTGGTCATTTTACATTTCTTTTGTGAGAAAAATGAAAATTCCATGTCTTTCTCTGAATTCTGAGAATTATTATATAGATGTGTGCATGGATGCATATATGTATAAGCTTATATGGAAAACCTGTTTCTATGTCTTTACTTCACAGTAATGAATTTTTCAGGATTGTTTCTTTTTTTTCCAGACATTTCCAAATTGTCTTTATATTTTCATAGGCTTAGTAAAAGACAGCAATCAAAAGCCTACATGTACTCTTTCACACCAAACCTACAAAAAGCATATCCTAAAAGGAAAGGAGTGATTTGAAATCTTCCCTGGAAGTAATAGAATTGTTGCACTGTCAGTTCCTGGATCAATGCAGACCTATGTGTGTCTGAGCTTTTAGTTTCAGACAGAGAATATATAGACATATAAACATATCTACCAGAGATAAGTCACACAATAAATTGAAACAGGAAATTTGTATGGGTGTGAAAGAAAAGGGAAGAGAGATCAATGAAGAGGCAAGGACATGCTTCATTTCTGTCAGTTCTTACTGTAAATTTGAGGAAATCAGCTGCTGCCACCAGCAATCAGAGAACTGTGTAAATCCAGTTTTCAGATAGCTCAGAACTGTGCAATGGTCAGACAGGAATGGAGACAATGGTGCTGTGCACTTTCAGTGCCTGAGGTTCATACAGTCAGTCAGCCATTGACTGATATATTGAATGGAAGTCATACATGACTGGCATTTTCATAGAAGTTAAAAATCTTGTGCCATGTAGTGGACTGCAAAAACCAAGCCCTGTTTTTGCCTGCTTGTTATCCCCCATACATGGAGAAGGTTCCAATGCTCTCCAAGGTTTTCTGCAAGCCCAGCACTTCCACCTATTATCATGGTGACAGGAACCCCCCAAGAATCCAGCAGAATTTTAAAAATTGTAGATTATCTCCTGCAAATCTGGGTGATTTCTTCCTTCTGAGACAAGCAGAAGGTCCTAGCAAAATGTGTGGAGTATGAATTCACTCAAAAAGCTCCCATTGGAGTAATATTTCTCTAAGTGCTATAGTATGTCTGCACCTTAAGATAGGTCAAAATTTAGTAAATAGGAGACCAGGTCAATACATCTAGTGATTTGGTGTTTTTGTTTGCTTACTGGAGCAAATGAATGTTTGCTCTAGATCAGCAATTTTATTCACAGGCACCCTAGGCCAGATTCCTCAATTTGAATAAATTGAAAGAATTATTCAATTTGAATAATTGAAATTTAGATTACACCCACATATACAAACTGAGAAGTGTCCCCAATTCCTCTAGCATTTCTTCTCCATGTTTTAAAAGAACTCTGCCTTTGAGGGAGAGGGCAATACAAGCCAGGAAAAAAAAAAGTGAGAGTGAAGCAAAACTTGAATACAGACTAATTTAGATGTTTTTATAAAGTCTTGCAGACTTCTCTCCACAAACCATTAAGTCCTAATTGCCACACTAATGTTATTTTATATTGTAAGTGCAGCTCCTGAGTCCTGATATTATGGCACCCAGTGGAATTAAAGCAGACACTTAGCTTTACCACCTTCTCTGCTGTAACCTTTTCAATCTGTGATTATTATTCTGTCAATGCACACTGGTTCATTATTACTTAAAGGTGTCGTCCCTTCCTCCAGGAAGACATGCTGCTGTGTAAATTAGGGCCATAACTAACGTTGTTCAGTGCTGAAACAAGTGCCTTTCTTCTGACAAGCCATGAATTAAGGGCTCCTTCCCTCCCAGTGGAAGGAGCCTCTCCTTCATTCCTAATAAGGGCAATGCTGAGGTGGATTTGAAAGGCTCTTTTCTGTTAAAGGGGTTTGATCTGTGATAATCTCCTCTAATCTGGATACTAGGAGCAAACTGAGCATTAGGTCTGGATAGCAAATCCACTCTTAGCCTTTTTAAAAATAATTTATTTATTTCAAAACTCATTTGAATACATTAACTTCCTTTTCCCTTCCATAAAGGACATTAAGGAAATGCCTTTCAAATTAGGATTCAAATTTGATTAACTAATATTAGTTAATCCCAGTCCTGGTAATTGCATTTCTCCTTCAGGAATTTCACAACCCTTTCAGAAATTGTACAGTCTTAGGTTGCAAACTACACACTATAACTCCACATCAGCTTCTCAGCTTATTTTCTTGCTCTGAGTGTATATGGAGTAGATGCAGCACAGTTCAGGATATTATAATTTTCATTTTACCTCACCATTAAAGCTCTTAGAGTTACATTTTCCAGATAAATCATCTAATGAATTTTGTTTTGTTTCTGTTGTGTTTTCCTTTGTAAATTGCTTCTGATCTACCCTAATGTTAGCAAATCGTAGTCTCATTTGCACATATTTTTGCAGAAGGAAGTTTTATTCTGGGATTTGTTAATTTCAGCTGTTACATTCCCATTTGTGGTAAAACTAATGTTATTACTTCTAGTCCCTTACTGTACCACAATAACTTTTTCAATGGCCAAGTGATGAAGAGGACAAGACAAACAGCAAATAATGAGTGGAGAATACTTGTACTCGTGTGGGAGCTCCACACCCTAACACTGGCAGGGTGGAAAGACCATTCCTTATTCAGTCATGTGCATGAAAAGTAACTGACAAAGATATTTAAGAGTTGAAGATAACATGGGGGGAGCAAACCACCAATGCCACTCACATTTTGAGTCTGTCTGGGTTGTCACCAACAGGGGTAGTAAAGAGAGCATCATTCCTTCATCACCTGCTGTGTATCAGGTAAAAAATACCAGGAGACAAAACATCCAAGGGAAACTATTGTCACTATGGGAAAATATCCCCCAGCTCTTTTGGGAAGGGCTGCTAGATAAATCCTGCTTTGAGATATGCAGATGACAGAAATGGAGACAAAATTTAGACCTGTAGACCTGCTGTAGTTTATACAGGTTTCTAGCACTGTTTGGGTTATACTGGGGGCTGTGAGGGAGTTTAAGACCAGAAGAATTCAGATCTATGTCTGTTTAGAAATTTGGGGTTGAAGTTTTGGGCAAAAAAGCATATGTAGTTATATCTGAGAACAGTTATTTTATATTTAACTCTTATTATCCCATTCTGGTTTGTACTAAGGGTATAAATTCTTGAAAGACTGGATTTTGTTTTGGTGGATTTTGAAAAATATATGGTACCTGTACAGGATTTCATTCTGGATAACAGTGTGGCCCATCTATATACACCAGAAATGATACAGATAATGAGAACATGCACACTTCATTCTACATTTATGGGAATGAAGTTATATAACTACATAAAATAAATATTTACAGTAATTAGCTTAATAAACATATAAAGTTGACACCCAAAAATATTCAGGAGAGGATAAGGCATCTGTAGGATAGGAGATCCTCTCCTCACTAAAATGAGATCCAGGTCACCTGTCCTAGAGATTAATTCTGAAGCTCTTCACCTGGTATCATCCATATTAATGCCAGATGCAATTTAAACATGGTGGCATTAATAGCAAATCTAGCACATCTGACATAGTAATACCTTTTAGCTCTTTAAAAACTGAGTCACCAGTTTGATATTCTTGATGTCTGTGCTTTGTATCCTACTAGGTTACCATTGTAGGAGCATTGGTAAACCTAGGGGTCTGTTTAGTCTGTGTATTTATGGTCAATTGTTTGCTCTATGATCATTCTGGAGAAATCATCCTGAAATGGCCATCCCCAAATTGCTAATTAGGAGTGAAAATATAGCAAGGTCCCCAGTATTGAACTGAGCTCATGCACCCATTGAGAGAACACTAAAGGATGATGACAGATACACCTCCAGAAATTTGGGTCCTCAGTTTGTGAGGGATGGAGGATGTCAGTTCCTTTGGTTGTCTTGTTACTCTGAATAATTCCCACACCTGTAATCATAATCATCAGTCAGTGCAGTCAGCAGCAAAGCTGCAGAATTTCTACCTTCTCAGAGTAACTGGGAAAGGAACATGGCCAGACAGCACATCAGCCATGCTCATTGTCCTGCATGCAGCTGCTCCATGGCACTGACTGGGCTGATGTATAGCAGATGAAATACAGCCTCTTGCCTGAAATGAATGATAAATCAGTAAAGAAAGGAAACAGAGAAGGAATGAAATCTCATGGGGGATGGATGGTAAATGGGACTGGAGGGATAGGAGAGAAGTAGAGAGGCGAAAGGTGGTGAGTCCTGAAAGGCCAGGCTAGAGATGTAAGTTCCTTCCATCTCAAATACACTCAAGCTCTTACAGGTTGATCTAAAAGGCAGAAGCTGGGTTCCCCTTCTGGACTGGGGCTCTGCAGGGTTCTGTAACCTAACTTCTCCAAGGAGAGAAACGTTCCTTAAACTGGTTCAAGATGGTGCTTGGTGTTCTTTGTAAGGGAAATACAGCCCGGGTGGCTTCATCCCTCAGACTCTGGTGGCCCAGGCCAGCAGTGAGGCTCTGATTTGGGCACCCAGCAGGCACAGAAAGCTGTACCCCAGAAGCTGCAGCCAAAATTGTATTGCTCTCTTCTGCAATCATGACTTCTAACCAGTGCTACCCATTAGTCAACACTCAGCACATCATGGGAAGCTACAATTCAATCATTTGGGTCTGTGCAGTCATTTTGGATGTGTTTGTGTAGCAGCCCAGCCATACAGCAAGCTGAGGCTCCCTGGCAGCTGTTAAAAGCATTTGTACTAATGGCCTCAGGCCTGTTTGCATTTTTGTGCACCTGCTGAGCTTGGAATTGGCCTCACAACTTGATTTTAAAGGTCCACAATCCCACTGGGGTTTCTTCAGTAGAAAGCCATCATTTATGGCCTTGTATTAAACAAGGGAAAAAAAAAAAAAAAAAAGATAACATTTCCTACTGGCCTGAAATTCAGGAACACCAATTTCTTAGGATCAAATTGGTTTCTTATTTAATCTCTTGGTAGTATGCAATGATCTCTTAGAAGATTAATCTTTTTTTTTCTACAGAGGTTTTTTATTATATGAACAGCCACAGATGTATTTGAAAACAAGAACAAATATCTGATCTTTTTTTCTCAAAACTATGTAATGAAGTCACTATTTGAGGTGATGGAGTCTTCGTTCATTCATTTGGTTTTTTGGGTTTTTATGCATTATGGCCCAAAATTTCATATTCCATAAAGTTGTTCTGTTTTTTAGTGTTACTGTTTCTGTTGGTCTTCATTTAGTGAAAGTGAAGCACACAGAAGGTGCACTCTGTCCTTCTTGCAAATGAGGAATTTTCTCATCATCTCTGCAAATACTCACCTGTCCACTTCCAAGTGCCTCAGGCAACCCAGTCTCAGATGACAAGAACTATCTTTTTTTAAAGTCAGGCTTGACAGACTCAAAGGCAGAAGCTCTAAAAGAAGAGGAAGAATTCAGCAATTTTTTGGTCCTGAATTTAATTTTGCTGTGCTTTATTTTCCAGGGTGTGAATTTTGGAAGGAATTCTTTGCTTCCTTATGGAAAAGGGGATAAGAATGCACAGCCCATCAGGCTTTGGGACAGGGCTCTCTGAAGTTTTCCTAAAGGTACTTTCCCTGAAATAACTGGTGTCCTGTCACAGGATACTGGGATAGAAAGATTTATTAGACATGGAAAAGCTGGTCTAACATGTTCCTACATCTCCATGCCTCCTGTCTCAGCTGTGGCCTGTGCAGTGATCCTCTGCTGGGGATCCTGCTTCAGCAGCCTTTGTGCACAGTGGTGATCAGCACACAGCTCCCTGCTGCTGCAACTGGAGCACATCCATCTGAGGAGCACCATTGTTCTGCCTCCAGCACATCACATTTATGAGCCTGATTATTTGAAGTTTCCCATCTCTGAGTCATGTTAAGGAAGGAAGATTAACACATCCACTCTTTGGATTTTACCTTAAATCTCATCAAGACTCAGGGTATAAAGTAGGCATTTCATCATGCCTGTGCCTTCTCAGATCCTGCATTTCATGCCTGTGAACCAACAACCTTGTCAAAGTGGAACAGCTTCCCTGAAACAAGTCTCTTTCCTTTTCAGACCCCTATCTTGTGATTTGACTCATAAAAGGTACAGGTGGTGTTTAACAGCCCAGCATTAAGTTAGTCTGCATTATTCATTGCAGGGAAGAGGACAGGAGTATTAATACTTTTAAAACAGACTAGTCCCACAGAAAGAACTTGAAAAGTGTCATCATAGATAACCATTCAATTTCTCATTGCATGAAAAATATGGGTGAAGTTTCGCCATAAGTTGATGAGCACTTCTGTAACTGTACAGATAAACAATGGAGCATTTTCCTCTCCTATTTGAAAACTAAGATTTATGGATTTAAAAGTTGTTTTCCTCCTGTACAGGCCATAGATTTTCAGTATTTCTCTTTCCCACCAGTTTCTCTAGCCTTGTGTATGGGTGCCTCATGTGATGCTGCCCTCTCCCAAAAACCCAGTTACTAACTAAAGCACAAAGTCCTCAGAGCACTTCTAAGAGACCAAACAGGGGCCATGGATGCAGAAAGTAACTCCTCGTGGCTGCTGCTCCCTGCAGAACACAAGTCCTCATTGACAGGAGACTTCTCTGCAGCATGGGGTGGGAGCAGCAGCTGAAAAAATGCACTGACAGAGGAGCTGAGCCTTCGCTGTGGTCGTAGGAAATGTATGAACCCTTTCGCAGCAATTAAGCTCATTTGAAGCACGGATGTCTCCCAGCTGGGATGAGATGCAGCTTATCAACTGATCTGCTGCTTATAAAGAACAGGTTTCTGTTCTTTTGCCCCCTTTCTTCCATTAGTATTTAATGAAAAATGTGGATGTTCCTTTATTACCAAGCTAGGAAATTTCTGTGCATCATAAACCATACAGATAAAGAGTGCAACATGTACACACGTGCATGGGAATGTAGATACAAATGCCTGCAGTTGCTGATATATCTGTATCTGGATGTGTATTTATATCTCTGACATTTGCCATCTGTGGAAGTGCAATAAGGGAATAGGCATCTGGCACTGTTTCGTGTAGTGGGGCCTTTTGACAGCTGATGCTAAGGAATGCTCCACCTTTGGGGATTAAGGAATGGTTAATTAGGACAAGGAAAACATACTGCAGAACATAAAATCCCTATATTGAAAGCAAGAGTTTCAAGGCACTGATTTGGTTTTCATCTGGTCCACAGCCTAAAACCAACCCTAATTTAAAGTTTTCAGAGGGATCTCATAATCATGTTTGGGGAAATTTAAAGGTGAAATATGCAAGATGTTGATAAAGTTTCTCGGTAATTCCACATCCTGAATATTATTGCACATGCAGAATTGCCCAATTACAAAGACTGAACACAGAGAGTCACTGAGAAAAGGTTCCAGATAAATAGGCTGCAAAGGGTGGAAGGGTGTGCTGTGAGCACCATATGGTGTACTGTGGGTTACCCTCAGGTTAATGGGTGCAAAACATTGCAAGCAGATGTGACATTCAAGCTGTTCCAAGACTAAAATATTTTCTTAGCTATCAGGTGGAATTATTCATTGCCCTCCAGGTTAGAATGTGCTTAAATTTTCTGTGTTAAAGTTGCTGAATTTATTGCACTCATTCAGAAACCTCCAAGGAGTGACTTTGGTCATCTGTCTTTACAACCCTTTGCTGGGTGAAGAGTGAGAAATGAAACAAGCAGGCATTTGGAATATTACTTTCTTCTCTTGCCAGAGCAGATCAGTCCATGATTTGGAATATAAACAAGTTTAGCAAAGGAAAATCTATCAGCTTCTCAATCTCACATCATGCCAGGCAGAGACACCTCTCATTTCTTTGTTATGCATTGCTTTACAAGTTAAATACTCCCAATTATAACCAAGGACAGTGTGTAGTTTGGAGACATATCAAATGGGTTATCTTCCTCTAAGGAAAATGGGAAAGTTTGCTGTTCTCTGGAGCTGACAAACTCAGGAAGAACATTTGAAACCAGAAACATATTCCAATTCATGAAATCTGTAAGGATATAAATGTAAGGAAATAGTCTGCTCTGCTTTGCTATGCATATGTACATATACAGGCACACACACACACACACACACACACACACACACACTCACACACACTTTTATTTTGAATTCAGACAACCATTTGGTTCTTAGCAGACATCACATGAAATCCACATAATCACTACTTTCAGAAATTTCTGTTTTGTCATCTTGTTTAATATTCTCCGTAATGATAGGATAATATTTTGGGGATTTGGTTTGGATTTTTAGCAGGAATAACTGTGTGGAATCCTATTTTCTTCTTTCAAGCCAATTGCATGTATTTTTAGGAAAAAACTGGTTCTACTATTATAAAACTTACAGGAGTTACATATCCATATGCAGATGTTTTTAATTATTTCCATAGGCTTCACTTCAAATTCTGTAGCACCCTTAATTTCTCAGGCTTCTCTTTTCTGAAGGTTCCTGTTGATCTCTGTTGTTTTCCTTACTATTTGCACTACTTGAGCTTTGCCCCTACAACATGGCTGGTGCAGCTGCTCATCAGGCCACCCCTTATTAACTTGTGAGACACCTTATAAAGTTCTCAGCATAGAAGTTCTCTCTTCTTCTCTCTTCTGAGAGGACTAGGACACTGGAGCTAGCTCAGCTCCTCAGTGATGAATGAAAACATTTACTGCACTGAGTGGGCATCTATGTATCATTTCAGGAACCACTGATGTGCAGTTGTGCTCAGAAGCGAGGCAAGAAAAATTCCCGACCACACAGCAGCACTACAGAAGAATAATGAAATCCAGAGGTGCTGAGTGAGGTGCACACAGGAAAACAGAGGCAAGGTAGAGATTGGTTAGATTGTGGTGGGGGGGACCCTGGGGCCTTAATTTCACCTTAGCAATTAAGGCATGGATTCAGAATGTAACCCAAACGCAGCAGCTCTCAGAGGGATGAAGAGGAAGCCACAGGATCATTCCAAAGGCCTGCTCTGTTGGTAGTGGAAGTAGGGCAGTCACTGGGGGCACCTAAAGGATGGTCACAACTATCAGTAGCTCCAGCCCTCTCTGGGGACTGGCCACCTGCTGACTCAACATGAGGTCTCTGAACCCTCGTCCTCCCAAGTGTGTGAGTGCCAAAGGTAGCTGCTTGGCACGTGGTTAAATTCACTGAGTATTTGCAAATCAGCTGATGTGGATTGAGCCTCATTCATTACAGCTAAATGAATTAATCTTATGATTAACAGTAATAAATGCAGCTGCTAGAGTGTGGAATTTATTATCTCGGTTCTTTGGCAACTATCCATTATTTTAAAACTGCATCTGTTGGCTTACTTCCTTTAATTTTATAGGAGAATGTGAAAGAGTATTCCTCTTTGAGAAAGCAGTATGTGATATACTTTGAAAATTCATGGCTGCATATGTTACTAATATTGAAGATTAACTCAATGTCTAAATTAAAAACAACCCAAATGTCAGAGCAAAGTAGCAACATAATAAAAAAGTCCAACTGCACCACAGTGGAACAAGGAAAAGGAAATTACTAACTCACTACATGAACGTCTTTAAGAGTTTTCAGTGCAACATAAATGAACATATCATTAATGGTTAATATGAATTGCCATCTGGACAGTTGGATTATGTAGATTCTGGCACTGGAGGTGTCATTCGTCTCAGAAAGCATGAGAAAAACAAAGAGTTTGAAAAATGTTCCAAACTAAGTTTGACTGGATCTCTCTTGACTCTATTAATGTTATTGGGGAGCAAAAATCTGAGCAAAAACCTACAGAAAGTCAGGTCCTAAGTCTAAAAATGCTACCTCTTCTGTCTGCAGATTTTAGATCAGGGTTTAGAGTATTCTAGTAATATAGAACTGTATAAATATAACAACAGTAAAAGAGGTGAAATGCCTTTTACATCATCTTTTCTCATGCATTCCAAAACAGTATTTATTTCTTGGTTCCTGCTTTATACCTAAAATCCTGAAGTCAAAGTTTGTGGGAAAGAGAAGGAAATGTCTAAATTTTAAAGATAATTCTAAAAATAATTACTTCTTGGATTTCAAAGCAGACCACAGAATAACAAATAAATGAAAAGCAGGTATTTTTTTCCCCAAGGATGTTTTTTTTACTGTACATTTTGTAGCAAAAAAAAAAAAAAAAAAAAAAAAAGAGAAAGAAAATAAAGGAAAAAATATTTTGATCACAGGGATGTCATTATCTAAAACTCCAAGTAGGAAACATGACGAATACAAGATCAAGTACACAGCCATGTCACAATATATCTCTGAACCTTTTAAAAAAAATATACATAGAGTTTTTCATGTGTTATTTTCTCTGTGCCTTGCACACTTTCTCTACCTCTTTTACAAAATCATAGTAACAATGTGCAATTTCAGAATGGTTCCCAACAGCTGATCAAACAAATAAATAAACAAATGACAGGACAGTTGCAGTAGCCAGCAGAATGCTAGAAATCACAGTAAAATTAGTAAGGAAAACAAATTCTGCTGGATGAGCCACCTGTATTTCTATAGCCACAGCAATACTCACCAAAATCCAATCTGAGAATCTGTTTACAAACCCTGAAGAGCTCCTGTTATAAGTATCTTCCTGAGGATGAGAGACAGGAGAGTAGGACTGCACCAGACTGGGGAAGGGCTATATGTAATGCAGGGGATACATGGGACACACCCTGCTCTGAGATACCCAAATTTCACTCAGCTTCTGTGGCTAATTTGGAACATAAGCAATCCCCTGAAATATACAAAAACTCAATTTTCCTGATGTTACTGATACAGTCAAGACACGTCATGGTGACTGTACAGACAAGGAGTTTTTGTCAGAGTAGGGTGCAAGTCTAGCAGAGAGCATGACCTCTACCACAAGCCACTGCTATTCATAATGTGGAGAGTTCTCAGGAGCTACTTTTGTTTTCCCATTCCTCATCCTTTATTAGGATATCCTGATAGCTATTTTTCCATCTTTGATAGCAACATCCCTGCAGGTATCAATATCTGCTGCAATCTGCCTTGAGCATTGACAAGAAGAGGTTAAGATGGAGATGGAAGAAAGAGGATGATTTTTTTTATATTTGTGCCTAGATTTAATTTTTCCTAGGATAAAAAGGGATGGTATTAGAAGTGGGTTATACAGTACATCAGATATTTGACCTTTGTACATATCCTCCTTTCCATCTGGGGGATTTGATGAGGCTGAAAGCAAAACCAAAATATGCATGGAAACATACCTTGTGTTGTGGGAAAAAAGCAACTAAAAAGTAGTAACAAATCAAAACAGAACAGAAATAATTAAATACCAACCAAAAGTCCATTCAACAACAAATATTGTTTGCCCAGATGTCACAGTTAAAACCATGAGACTATTCTGAACAATTTATTCTGATCTGCCCCTGTGGGGGCCCTGCCTGCACTTTTGAGAAAATCCCTTGCAATGACAACCAGATATATTCTTGTACCAGTCATATTCACAGAAGTGTATTTCTGTGGTTAAAATAAAAGAAAAAAAGAAAAGAAAAGAGCTGCCATTAGAAAAAAAAAAAAAAAGAGATAGAGATGAGATAGAGATAGAGATAGAGATAGAGATAGATAGAGATAGAGATAGAGATAGAGATAGAGATAGAGATAGAGATAGAGATAGAGATGATAGAGATGATAGATAGAGATAGAGATAGAGATAGAGATAGAGATAGAGATAGAGATAGAGATAGAGATAGAGATAGAGATAGATAGAGATAGAGATAGAGAAAGAGGAAAGAAAGAAAAGAAAGAAAGAAAGAAAGAAAGAAAGAAAGAAAGAAAGAAAGAAAGAGAAAGAAAGAAAGAAAGAAAGAAAGAAAGAAAGAAAGAAAGAAAGAGAAAGAAAGAAAGAAAAAAAGAAAGAAAGAAAGAAAGAAAGAAAGAAAGAAAGAAAGAAAGAAAGAAAGAAAGAAAGAAAGAAAGAAAGAAAGAAAGAAAACAGAAACTCTGTAAAATTAAATTTCTGCTGTTAAACCCCTTTTCATCCTCCTTGTTTATCCTTGTGTGAAGGTTCACCAAGAGTCTGAGTAACTTTTGGAAAGCAATGCTAAATACAACTAGCAAATTCCTTGAAACATTCACGCATGGTTTGGGGCCGGACAGGAATGGTACCACATGTGCCTATTCACATTTCATGACCCTCTTTCTCTTTCACTATTCTGTAACTTACTTGCTTGCCTATCTTTTTGGCCAGTACAACAGAAAATTCCTCCCCTCTCTTTCCAATTGCATGGCCCTGAAGCAAACCACGCTTTATAACACACGAGGGGAGGAGAGAAGGGGGAGACACTGATATTTACACCGTGCTTTCCATCACCCACTCTGAGCTCCCAAAAGTCCCTTTTGCCCCTGTTAGGTCATTGTCATCATACTGCAAAAGCATGCCGTTGACTGAGAGGCTCCTCTTTGTCCAAATGTTTGTTATCTTTTTTGGGTAGGTGCAACACTGAGATGTGGCAAAGTCCCCCATGTCAAAAGAATGGCTACGTTTAGTTTTGCCCTCCAGAGGCAACATGAGGAAGCTGCGGAATTTGGACTCTGTCTGGCCCAGCAGTGGCTCTTTGTCCGAGTGGCGGGCCACCGTGGAAGTTCTGGAGTCTGTCATTTCCTCCTTTTTCTGACATTTCAGTTCCAGGGAGGCAAAAGCTCCCATTAGCCGGTCAATATTGTGCTTTGACCGGGAAGGAGGCCTCCATTTACTGGACAATGTGCCCTGTTCACTCTGGAGGCTGTAGTTGTCACAGTCACGGCTATTTGCAGAGCTGGAGGACGAGGAGATGCTGCTCCGTGCAGACTGACAGTTAAACTCCATAAGTTCATTTCTCACCACCACTTTGGGATTGACTTGGGGCAACACTCCGTTCTGGACTGGCTGTGCTCCGTTGGTCTGCGAGTAGACGTTGCTGACGTTAGACATCTTCCCCTGGGAGTTGTTGCAGACCTTATAGCGAACCATGAGGATGACAATGAACACCAGCAGAGTCGCCACAATGATGCCTCCAATGACCAGAATCATGGTCCCACCCAGGAACTGGCTGTGCATCGACTGGCACTGAGGGTAGTCTTCTTTGGTGAAGAACTGGGCGCATCCCACAATGTTGGTGGCAGTAAGGGTCGTGGCTGTGTCATCCCACATTGCCAGGACACAGAGGTCGTAGCCTGTGCCAGAAACAAGGTTGGTTACAACAAAGGCCTTGTTGGTAGCTGGTATCATCCTTGGAAAAAAAAAAAAAGAAAGAAAAAGAAAAAAAGAATTAGTTACTCTTGACACAAAGAACAGAATTAGAACAACATGATGTGAACAGTTCCGAGTGCTGGCAGAGAGGAGTCGTAAAATTCAGAGCCATAAAATTCAAACAAGCATTCCAACTCCCCTGCTCCTGAGGGTTCAACACACCAACATCCAGTAACACACAAGTTTTGAGGGCCAGCTCTCAACTGTGCAATAAAGGGAATAAGAAAAAGCAGACCAAACTAAACTGGGGTTTCTTTTTCTCCTTACTTGCATCTGCCCTAATCTGAAATATATTCCAACCTGAACAAATAACTCAGAATAAAAGCATACGAAGAGCAGTTCTTTCTGAGTATGCAAATGACCCTTGTGCTTGCTGAGGCTCAGCATGGCAGTTGTCACATCACTTGACAGGTGCCTGAACATTTGCTGTCTAACATCAGCAGGTTACTTACCTTGTGAAGGCAAGAATCTACACTTAGGTTTCTCGTTAACTGAGAATGAAAGGCAGGCAACAATTTCTCTCTTCTCTCCACCCTCCCACTTACTTTCTCTGTCCTCCTACTCCCCACTGTGGGGAGTATCTCCTAAAAATGCAGTCACCATCATCATCTTTGCCAGAAATTTATCACTGCAGCCACTTTCTCCTGTGTGAGTGATAAAGAAATGCTGGCATTGGCAGTATGGCCTGTGGAAGTGTGAGGAGAGGTAGGAAGATATAGGTATGGAAATAAGAAGGTTTCTTTAAAATAAAAAATTCTACTCATGTATAAATCCATTTCCAAAAACCAAATAGCTAGGCTGAACAGCTGTGCTCCAATTTGGGACATTTATGGGCATTATTCTCTGCTGCCACAAAACTTAAGCAGTCATTTGAATTCATGCAATATTAGAGCTCCACTGGCATTCAAAATTAGCAGATTGAAATGAACATGGTCTACCCCCATTTCAAACTGGTGAAAATTGCAGCACATCAGTGGAACACAGTGGAGAATCCCAGATTTGGTGGCTGGTGGGTAGCCAAGAACACCAAAGAGATATGCCATGCATGTTTCTCATTACTGCTACATTACAGGCTTGGGTGAGAGAAAAAAAGCTGAAATTAAAACAGCCCATTATGACTTGGATCTGCAGGTCTTCTGCAGCAGCAACAAGGGAGTCCTACAGGCACTTAGAGCACACAGTGAGCTGGTGTGGCTATTTGGGATGTTCCTGGGCACAGGAACAAGGCAGGCTCCCTGTGGGAGCACCAGGCTTCCTCAGCCTCAAATCATTGCCACAGCTAGCACAAACTGCAGCTCTGCAGAGCACCTCCTGTGCAGTGGGAGGGAACACTCCTGCACTGAGAAGCAGCAATGTTAGGAGCTGCAAAGATGATTTTCTGATCATCTTTGCATTTATGCATTCACCCCACTTACTCAACCTTTCAGTCTGGCCACGGGCAAGGATGTGGCTCCTTTTTAAAAAGCAAACAAACACAGAAAAAAAATATTCTGTAAGGAAAAGAAATATTGGTGAGAGACACTTGGAATATAAACACCGTCTGGCAGGTTTACTCAGTGTTATTTTAAATTCTAGGCACATTTATCATTCTAATGGAGCTGTTTGACATAGATATAGATGAGCTATTCAGAATGAGCCGAGAGGTCATAAAGCAGCCCTCATGAAACACTCCAGATACTGTTGCTAAAATGGTTTCCAAAAGTTGAAATATTTGGTCTCAAGCTATTTCTAATTGTTCTGCTCTCCCTGTGGCTCTGTGAACAAAACACCTCTGCTCACAGCAGACTGCACTTTGTTGAATTGTTCAAGGATATATGCACACACCAAGGATGATATATGGAATAACAGAATATTATCGATTGCCAAACATTTGATTTTGAACACTTGAATAGTTTCACCAATTGCTTCCTATCTCCTTTTGCAGTGCTATACTCCACTTTTCACCACCACTCCCAGAACAAAGCTTAAAAAAATTCTGCAATTGTTAAGTCATTCTGAAGTTATTTCACTGTAAAACCTCATGACAAACAAGCTGCACTGTTAGCAGAAAGTGTAGTCACTGTCTCTGAGCAAGCAGCAAGCACCTGGGTTTACACATTTCACAGCTTTAGTGTCTGGTCATCTTTGCTCTGATGCTTTCTCGCCACTCACACAACTCTTCAGTCCAGGCTCAGGTAAGCACGTGGCTCTCTTTAAACAGCAAATGAACATAAAAAATAGAAATACAGCCTCACACACTAATGCCCGATTTCAGTGAACACTGATAGCCCAAATCATTTACAACTTGCTTTCTTCAAACACAATTACACACAAGCTTCCAAGGAAATGTAACTGCCTAGAATATTTCAAGGACTGGCAGGTAGTGAATAGCAGCAAGGAATGTACAGCCAATCCATTTTTGAATGTACAGAAGTGAGGCCATACCTAGTCCTAAAGCTTGGACAGGTTAACTGTGTTGAAATGTGCTAAAATAAAACCCTCATCTTGGCCTTAAAAAGAAACTGAGTCATTTCTAAATTCAATGAATCCTGGAAGCTACATCTGTGATAATATTGTGACTAATAATGTGTTTTTAAAAGATTGCAGTTGTAATCCTAATTAAGGAAAAGGCAAACAACTCTCCATATACATCTAAAATGAAGAATTTTGGGCGTTTCTCTAAATAAACTTCAAATTATCTTGTAAAATATTCAAATTATTCCGCTAAGGAACAGCTAAGCATAGAAATAAACAACAATTTCAGAATACTAGGAGTTAAGTAATTAATTGAATTTAGTTTTTATCTTACAGGGAAGACAATCTTGTTCTCTTAAGCTTGCCAAATTTTAAGAGTATTTTGGCATTGCTCCATGCTTTGGTCTACCCTCCCCAAACACACTGCCAGTCAGATATGATGGATGACATCTCTTAGCACTCCCCACATCTAAAATCAATGCAGACACATTTTTATTCTGGGATATTGACGACTCTTTCTTTGATTGTCCCCAACACAGGTAGCTGCACGAAGCCACTTCAATCTTTGATTTGCTGCCTAAGAGGGGGTGTCTCTCCATGGCTGCTCCTAATCATGGACCACCATGCCCTAAAGTCTGGGACTCAATAGCACAGAGCTGCTGTAAGCCTATGGGCCAATAAAACTGGGTCTAGGCAGAGACCTTGCAAGGCTTTGTTCAGTCCACTCATCACCTGAACACAAAAAGATGGTTTCAGATAGCAAGGATCGGGTCATTAGAGATCAAAAATAGCTTTTTTTAACTCAGAAGATCATGGTGTTCATCTGCCAGCCCTCAGGCAGCAAACATACTTAACAGTTCTGGTATCTTGAGGGAACAAGCTTGAGATTTTCCACCTGCTCTTCAGGGCAGGGTGACCTTGCAGAGATGCTCCTTATCACAAAAGAGGAATAAAAATATAAATTTTATACCAGCTTTTCTTTGGGAAAAAAAAAGTGGCAGTTGACCAAGTGCAGGAGGAGATCAACTGACAAAAGCCTTGCTTATAGATTCTAGGTTATGAAAGGTTTTAATCTATCCAGTTTAAGTAGTCCTGGAGCAGTGAGGATTGGGAAAGCAAACGCACACAAATATGTCAGTGGGGAAATTGTAAATTTAGTTCCATCTAGGTCAAGACAAAATTTGGAAATCTTATGGAAATTTCACTGTCCACAATAATTTCTGCCTTTCTCATCTGGTTTATTCTCTTTGGAGTAGGAGGAGCAGGCAAATCTACATTCCTGCCAGGGGTTTTCTTATTGGATTCTTCATCTAGCTTCTGGATCCTATCTGAAGCTCAAAATATCCCAAAGAAAACTATTCATATATTAACAAGGTTCTGACCTCTCTGAAAATCCTGCCTCTATAAGGAATGAAACGAGGATAGGAGTCTTACAACTGACCTTAATTTACAAGAAAAAGCTCCCTTCTCTCACCCTTTGGTACAACAGCTTTAGTTAGTGGAAGAGGAGGAGACCCATGGCCAGTGTCTGAAACAGAGCAGATCTCCAAGGTGAACTTGGAGAGTTAATGTGTGCTGAAGAGCTATGAGGCCATAGAGATTTGTGTCTCGTTTTGGGAAAGCACCAGAATGAGTCCATGAGACATTTTTTAAAAAAAGGGAAGGAGAGTGCTAGAACTCTTATTTGAAGTCAATCTTATTTTGTATCACCACTAAAATGTCCTTGTTATGTCCTTGTGGACACAAAACACAGAAAGCAAGCAATTTTGTAATTATTCACTTCTGTGTGTGGTGATATTAAGAAAATTAGAAAATAAATTAGTTAGAAATGCAGGGGAAAAAGGTTTGCTGCAGACTTCTTTCATAATCCCAGATGTAAGTGAGCATTGAAGCTTGCAGAGAGTGAACTGTGCTGAGAATTTAGGATAACTGAGTTTTATTCTTCCTTTATCAGCTCCACTGATATCAGGCTGCACTTTATCAGTAACTCTCAGTTCCTGAGAAATCATTTTGCTGTGCTGTAAGGCTCCTCATTTATAAAATGGGGATAATGCCAGCAATCTCCTTTCAAAAGAGGCCTGTAGTGTATCGGAGGAAATTAGTAGATATTGTGATTACACTGTAATACACAAATGGTTCTTTTCTTCTATGTGGCACTGGGGATTAGCAGGACTGAACTGCTGGTTAATACTGTGGTTATGAAAAACTGACAAATTAGACAAAACTGAGATTAGGTTAATTGGCTAAGCAATTCTCTTCCTTTTCTCCATCGAAAGAGAATATGATACCATCTAATTTTAGCCTAAAACTGCTTTAATCACAGAATTTGCAGGGACCTGTCAAGGCAATTCCTTTGGGAAGGTACTTGCAGCCTCCAAGATTCAGTTTTATAGTAATATGCTAGACTATGTTTCTTTTCTTGTAGTCTTTTTATTTTATTTTATTTTATTTTATTTTATTTTATTTTATTTTATTAATTTTTTTTAAATTTTCATATTACTCAGGACTATATACCACCTATGCACAATTTTTGTTTTATTATCTGGGTCTATATATGCAATTTCTCTTTCTGAAATGAGTGCTGGGACTTCAAAATAGAGTCATGCTAATTTATTAAATGCTGTATCAAGAAAAGGTTAGGAAAAAAAGTTTAAAAAAGCTTAATCCCTTGGGTGTGAATTTTGTAGCTGTTGTAGACTAAACACTAATTATGGAGCAACTGCTAACTGATGGTGTCATTATGCACTGTAATTTTTAATGAGGTGGGGAAAAGAAAGAGAAAGAGGGGTGCAGGAGTGAAACAGCAATTGTTTTGTAAAATTATATTCCAGTTAGTTAGCACATATCTTTTCTGTATTGTAAAGCCTTACTGTGAAAATATCAGTCTCACTGTACACTCCTAAACTTTCTCTTGGATAAAGCTGCTTACACTTAAGTGAAAAATATTAGTCTCAGAACTAGAAATCAATGCAGAAAATTTAAACACTCCTGAACAATTTTCATTTTTCAGGGAAAATCTCATGCTAAAAATTATATTTTTTTTCACTAATAAGTTTGTCCCCTATTTTAAGATATTTGGGGTTTTTTCCCTTCAGTCCAGTTTCATATGTTTTTCTGGAGGGGAAAAAAAAAAAAAAAAAAAAAAGATTCCAGGTAATTTGCCATTGAGTGTTGTAGAAGGGTCTGAGAGAGTCCTACATTTCAGGTCGAGTGTCCACCTTCAATCTCAGTAGGACAGAAGTAGGATGGTAGAGAAAGGGGAGAGGGAAAGTATCAGTGGGGGCACACTGGAGAAAGAATTACTAAAAATCATGTAAAAATGTGACGAGCTTTCAGCAAAGCCAAGACAAGTGTAAAGATAGTGAAGAGAATCAAGAGTGGAAAGACCTCTGATGGTGGACAGAGATTAAGAAATCTGGAGAAAAGGGCAGAAAAAGATCAGAGGGGGACTAGAAGGATCTAAATTGGAGTGAAAATGTCACACATGATGTATTGCCTGGGAGCAAGAGCATGCAATTGACAAATTTGGGCTGCACACTTAGCATTCTTCTTGGATGCCAACTTTACTGATTTGCTTGAAAGTTTTTGGGATATACTCATACAATTATTTTTCTGTATTTTTATCCTGGAAAGTCCCAGCTTCTCTAGCAATAGAATGAAAATAGAATCTAAAACATTATTAAAAATTAAGTAAGCTAAAAATGGAGATTCACTTCTGACACATCACAGTTCAGAAGAAATCCTTGAATATGTGTCTTCAGATCATCCTAAGATCTCAGGAATTAAAAAACAAACAAACAAACAAGCAAAAAAACCTGATAAAAAGTAGCAAGTATATTTCTGTGTGAGATCACCCTTCTGGCACCTGATTCAAAATTTTAAAACTGAGAATCTGGGAAAGACCTATTGTGACCTGCATCTTGAAAAAATGACAGTTTTAATTCTGGTGTCCTGGGAAAGGAGATGTTTGTTAGTATTAGCAACAGAGTATAATTCCTCTGTCAGTCATGTCAACATAAAGACATGTCAGATAATACCAGGAGGTAGCCAGACTTTTTCAGTAAACACTAAATCAACCCAGCATGAATAATTTCTTGCATTTTTATTTTATTAGTTTTGGGGGTTTTATGATATGCAATCATAATTTTGCCTTCAGATGGAACATTTATTATTAAACACAAATCCCTTCTTGCTTTTCTGAAACTTATCTTCTCATCACTCATTCATCCAGCTGCCCTTCAGAGAATCTGTCTTGTCAAATAAAACACATAGTACCTATAATTTCATTATTATTTCCTAATTTGCTTATGTTCTTTCCTGCTCTTTTGGAAAAGTGGGGTTGGAGGTGGGGAAGAGAAAGTAGAGAAAAAGCAATTGATATGCCTGTCAGAAGATGGTGAGCCAGAGAGACACTGATACTAAATATATGCTTTGTGCTATAAGGGAAAGTAAAAAAAATAAAACAAGATATCCCAAACTTTAAACTATTGGCTCAGAGAATATAATTTTTTTGGGGGTAGGCTGCTGAATAATGTCCCCTGGGGGTACTTTGAAGTAATTTATCAGGTGAGAGAGGAAAGTGTAGGCCTCTAGGGGACATTATTTGACAAGGCTGAGAAAGGGGAACCATGGTACAAGGTATTCTGCTCCCCTCCATTGCCATTGCTCTAAGGGAAAACTCTCTTTATAATTCTCAGCAAGATTCTTGCAAACCCCAGGGAGCTGCAGTCAGGCACAATGGGCGAAGATCACCAGAAACATCTGATCCTTTGGATCAAGGAAGGTGCTCATTCCAGCTGCCCAGGTGCAAGGGACAATCTCATTTTGGTTCATGTTGGTATGACAACACAAAATTAGACTTCCAGACTCCCTGACCTGTGCTATCATTTCTTTCATGTGGACATGACAGCAGCACACATTTGGTGCCCCAAGCTTTCAATTTTGTCTTCAGAGGGAAAGCAGATACACTCTAGGGAAACTTGTCAGCACTAAAGATTAATGCAGTCCCACCCAAGCTATTCAGCAACATAGAGAACACCTTTCACCTCATTATACTAACCACCTCAGAAAAAAAAGTTCCTCACACTAATTCAAATCCAACTAAAACATATTTAAGCTCATTAGCAGAGTAATTGAAAGCCCACACAATATTTCTGTTAGTAAACGTGAAGCTGAAGTATTTATGGAAACAATGCAGAGGCACACTAATGAATTTGCTCGGTATCTACACGTAACTGGAGAGTTGGAAAGCTATCATAATTCACAGCAATGTCTCAAAGAGCCAGCCACTATGTTGTAGATTGTTCAACAGTCTGTAAAGTTAGCAGCTGACAGTGGCAGCAACATATTACAACCACCCCATTTCTAAAGATGGGGAGAAGTAAATGTTTTCCATGAAAGGGGTGTTCAAGTCATTAAGCAGAATTTGGGACCTGGGACACACTTTTTCCAGGTTTTTATAGACAAATGGCTCATACACGTGGCTGAAGGTCATGGCTATTCTCTCTGACTGAAGTAATTCTGAATTCTTTTTTGCAGTGTTGGACAGTTACATCAGAAAAGGTCATCCTTCCATAACAGCAGAGGTTACCAGAAGGGAACAACATTAGAAGTAATGAGCACATTTGAAACTCCAATGAACTTACTTTGGAAAAGGGAATCTGCTGTTTTCCTGGCAGAACACAGCTGTCAGATTCAGGCATATGCTGTCCTTTCTTGAGAGTCACAAGTGGGGTTTTCCACTTATTTCCAGGCACTGAAATCTGTGTAAGTTATAATGAAGGGACCCTAAAGTGGTTAACAGATGTTCACCCCCTTTTTCTGTGAGAGCTCATGTGAGCTGATAAGAACAGGATCCTCAGTGACTTACTAACAATTTTGTCCATGCTTGCAACTCAGAGCACTTATGCCAGGATGAAACTCAAATGTCCTGTACAAACTTGGTGTGCTACCACACAGGATAATTTTATGTCCATAAGGTCATGCTGGAATGACAAAAAACTTCAGGGACTGCCTGAAGTTATGTTTGACCATATTTTGTAATTGGCTGGCCAAAGCAAGCTCCAACATGCTGTTTCAAGTTCTTCTGTCAAAAAAATATTTGTGCACTGGTAAAGGAAGTCTAGAGTCAGCTAACAGCTGACAAGACTGTTCTAATTATTCCAACCAAAAGAAAAAGTCTTGAAATGAAATGAAATGAAATGAAATGAAATGAAATGAAATGAAATGGGCATCACTACCTTAGAAACTGCGTATACACTGATATTTCAGTTTGTAGAGTGTCTCAGCATTAGTTTAAGACGCAGTTTATCCATTATTAATAAGTTTAAACACATATCATTCAAGTGTTAGCCTGCCTCAGTGATTGAACTTGTTGTGGATAGTCTCAAGAGATAAGGACTGGTTATCTACCAGAATCTCAAGCATCTCTCTTATCATTGAAGGTTAAAAAAAGAGTTTAATTCCCAGGAGAGAGAAAGGGAGAACTGCATTTATCAATTCTTGAAAAATGAGCTAAAGAAATATTTATCAGCTCACAAAAGACACAGACATATTTTACCTGTGTTTAGAGAACCTCTCTGGCAAACCCTCTACCCAATTAGCAAACACTGGAAATACCTTTTACTATGCAAAAGGGATACAGAGGAATCGCTTACTTCTTGTAAACTGAGGAAAATGCTTGAAAAACATATAAGCAAAGCAATCATCAAGCTTCTAGATTCTGAGCTAGAAGAGAGAGAAAATCTTTTGGAACAAAAATTTCTATGAAGCACGCACAAGGTAAAGAGAACCAGAATAATTCAAGGTGACTTTTGCAGTAACATTCAGCAATCTTTTTCATATGCAGAATGAGAACAAGGGGTGCAAAAATTACTAATGGTCATAAAATATAAAAAGCAGAAAACAAAAACCAACCAAACAACCAACCAAACAAAAAAACAACCTCAAAAACAAAAACAAAAAAAAACCCCAACCAAACAAAAAAAAGTAACATAGATATGTAATGAAAGCATTTCCTAAAGCAGAGGTTTGACATTTTGTCATTTTCTGGGCATTGCACATAAAGCAAAGGAAAAGGAAGGCTGGAAGGACTGTACAGCCTAGAAAGATGTGGGGATGTTGAATTTTGGAATGCTCTACAAAAGGATAGAACACAGTTACATCCTTTCAGTTTGTGATACCAAGATTAGACAAAAGCTTTGCTCACCAACCAGAGACACTCTGCTTCTTTCAAAGCCTGGACTGAAAGTGTACTGTGTGAAGAGTGACAAGTCCATTACTGAAGACAAAAGTAAAACTCATCCAGACAGAAAACAAATTTTAGTTTATAATGACCACAGGAGAAAGAAAATTAGAAGTCAGTGATAGCTTCAAATAGTAACATGATTTTATTGTCTAGAAATATGTTTTACAATTTAGCAATATATTTCTCTGATCATAGATAAAGATCTTAGATTTCTGGTGCCAGAGATTTCTGGTACATGAACAAAACTAATAAAAAGTAGTTTGCTATTTATTTACATTTTATAAACTCTCCAAAATTAGGAGTCTAAAAGCAGACTTCTGGCAGCCTAGTTAATATCAACAGTCCAGAATCCAGGCTATGCATCCCATTATTTAACTTGTTGGAAAGAAGAAAGCTTGAATAGTGTTTATTGGATTTTTCTCTCTTCCAGGTATCAGCTATATACTTTGCAAATATATATCTGACCATCCTCAAAATAGCTCTCACTCACAGAAAGTGTGCAGAAGATTTTTAAGTACCAGAAAAGGAAAGAAATCCTATTCTTTAACAAAGTTGCATATTAAATGAGTTTATAAATACAGGACTGCTCAAATCTGGTAACTCCCTTTTATGTAAGAGAACCTCAATTGTTCTCTTTAGGTTTGATGGTGTAACATTAAGAAGAGAGCAGAAATTCTTATGTTTCAACTTCACCAATTGATTAAATTTCTACCTTGCTCCTGAGATTTACCCACCTATGGCTTAAAATACTGTATATGGTTTTAAGATCAAATAGACTCAGACAGTGAGCAGGTGACCAAGAAGGTAATTTGCTTGCACAAAATACCCAAATACAACAAATGGTAGGTAAGGCATCAAGTCTGTTGATACAGCTACATCCAGATCTGCAAGGTTTATTATTTCTTTACCATGATTAATTGCTAGTCATTATTCCTGGAGGTTTTTGCAGGCATGGATATCTCATTGTTTACCAGGAGAACAAAAGTTTTTACTTGTTATAGGCATCCATATGAGGTCATTACAGAGAATGAAAAGCAGCTTATGAATAATTTTACTGAAAAACTATAAATTCTGTGGAATAACTCTGTACTGTTGAAAGGGAAATGAAAGAATGGATTTTTCTTTATCTTTGCTTGAAAAACTTTCAAAGAGTAATGAAGGAAGAGACTGACAGATTGCTCTGCTTTGGAGAGCTTCAAGGGTAAAGACTGAAAAAGTCAAAATTGTCACTTTGTACAATCTGAGCTTTCCTGCTATAACTCCAGATAGCTTAAATAAGTAGAACATGCAAAAATTACCCTGAGAGCTAAAAAGTAATGTGGAATAAAATATAAATCAGCTGCACAATGGTACTAAATGCACAACTTTTGCCTGCTTGAAGAATACAGAATCATTAGTCACCTCTGCTTTCAGACAAGGGAATGCTGTCCTCATCCTGTCAAAATGAGCAGTAGTAGAAATTTTCCTAATGCTTGTTGATATTTAGGAACAAAAAGGTTGAGCTGAACATTGATTCTTTACACCATCAAAACCTCAGTGTGATCCCTTCAGAAAGGCTAAGGAGTCAAAAGTCAGACTCATTCCTAGAAAAGAAGCACAATAAATACTTTAAAAAATCATTACATAGAAATATAAGATTTCAGTCTTCTTTGGAGAGCACAGCCAGCACTGCATTCTAGGATGAACAGAGCTGAACAGCAGCTCTGACTGTACAAGATGGGAGGATGTAGCCTGTACCCAACTGCCTGTCAAAGGAACCTCCACATTTCCCTCATATATGTAGTAAAAGAAACAAAGCTGGAATGGTCTAATAAGAGCTGTCTTTGGTCCTGAAAATCTGCTTTGGAGCTGCCCTTGTTTCCATGGTGGCTGCAGACACCTCAAGCAGAACACACCCTTGTCCCATCCCTGTGCCTCTCTCAGGAGATAGTAGGGATGTCAAAAATCCTGTGTCCAAGTACCTCAAGGGCTTTTCAGTCACTAAAATTGCTTTCAAACCTGGCATTTAGAGTGCAGTTATTTCCCTGCCACGTTCACTCTGTCTTTGCAGGTGTGTATTTGTACCATCCCTCCATGTTCAAGTGTGAATCTTTTATTGATATTTGATATTGATGCTACTGATATTTACCCTACTGTGACAGTGCCAAAAATCATTGTGACAGTGCCAAAATTCATTATTTGGTGGTTGGAAAGGGCTGCATTCAGAGATGAAGTGGATATAACAGTGTCACTGCAGAAAACTTCTATGAGCTATTGGCTTTTACTCTTAGAAATATACTCTTAGAATTTACTATCTAATATGCCTCATAGGCAGACTAAAATTAACTTACCTCAGACAACAGAAACTCCAGACAGAGCCAAATGACTCCTCACAATGATGTGTTTTTCTCTTCCACGATGACCAGACTATAAGCTACAAGTCAAAAATTAGTCTGATCCTAAATTCATGTGGCTAGGCAACTAATGAAGATAAAACTCTGACTCATAGTGATTAAATTTCAATGAAATATTGAATAGTGCTTAATTGATTTCAATACTTGAGCAGTAGAAAAGAATTTATTCTGTCATGACTACAATTCATAACCATGTTTCAGAAAATGAGTAGGTCCTTAATGACCATGCTGGCAACATTATGCAGTGCCATAGAAAAGTTGAATAAACAGAAAAGTTTCCATAAACTGCATAATTTCTCACTTTATAGTGTAAATATATGGTAGCCTGCCACAGATTTCATGCAGGTTTTTTTCCTCATGTGCACTCTGGGTTTGTTGGCAAATACTGGCCTCTTTATTCTCTAAAGTGTCCCAGAACTTTGATAGTCATATTTCTGATGCCACTGCAATGTGGATATTTTTTTTTACCTTGCTATGGAATGAATCACTCCACCCTCCCTCCAGCACGAAGACAAATGTGGCTGCTGCTCCTGAACATATGGTAGAGCCTAAAAAAGGGTTATCTTGTAGGAGTGTATCTGTATGCATCACTTATCACACCGTCCCCAGCAGAGAATTTAAGAGATGATAGCTTCTCTTTTCCTTTCTCCAACTGCTCATGTTCAGCATTTCTGTGTCTCCTGCTTTCCAACACTCTCATGATTCCTCGAGAGAGGAAAGCCCACTCCCAGTACAATTGGCCTTTTACGTATTGCTCAGCAAACTTGGATTTGTACCACTTTCAGGGACAGGTTTTCAAAGGTTCAAAAGCAAACATACACAAGTTTTCCTCCTTTCTGTGTTCATAATTTCTATGTGACATTATAGAACACTTTATTTGTCTCTGAAGAGAGCAACCTGTAATCATATGGAGAGACAGATATTTGAAGTTACAAATTTCTACACTGCTCTCAGTTCGAGAGAGAAGGTGCTAGCACAGTATTTTATCCCAAAGCAATCTTCTCAGATTACAAAGTCTGTCTCCCTCAAGAAGCTGTGGACATCTTCAGAGTGACCCCTGTGATGACAGCAGAGGGTCATTTTTCTGTGAACATTCACTAGTGTCAGGCAAATACTTTGAGCATTTCAGGAAGTTTTAACCAATATTTGAAAACATTAGTACAATCTCTAATGGAAATGCTTTCTATAACTGAAGAGACAGCTACCATGAGTTGAAGGAACACCTGGCTCCATTTTTGTCAATAAGACAACCCTATACTGAAATGATTCCTCCAATGGTTCTGGCTAAAATAGATTTAAAGCTTGGTAGAGAAATGGCTGCTGTGGTTGCCCACACAAAGGTCTACAAAGTCATTAAAAAGTAGATCTAGCCAGGAAAACGGGATGAAACACAACCCCCTTACCTAAGCAGAAATTGCAAGTTTGATGTCAGAAATGCACACTTCTAAGGATGAGAGGAAGACAGTTTTGCCATGGAGGCAGAACGACTCAGATAAAGGTGAATTTTAAGTATATGGGTCAATATGACCATAAAAGAAAATGCAGAAAAAATGCAAAGGCGTCAGCATTTTCATCTTGGTATGAATCAGAGTAGAGTCATGGGTATGTGCACAGGGGCCCTGGTGAGCTCTCTGATACTGAGACTGCTCACCCAGCCACAGGCACACTGTGTCTTAATAACTCCTTCAGTGATGACCAGCAGTCGTTCTAAGGCTGAGCTTGTGCTCACTAAACCAGGCCTAATCTGTACCACTGTGCTGAGCCTGTGATTATTTCTTAAAAGAAAACTGCTCTTGCAATGTCTCACCTGCAGCCCTGCTGGCTTTGCAATGCTCAAGGCCTTCACACAGACAAATCAAAACCAGCAGGAGAAGCAGCAAAGGGGGTGGCACTGATGAATGGCTGCAGGGACCACTGACCAGCCCAAACAGAAATATACCCCAAAAGACACTTCTAGACCAAAGCTCTTCCACAATGAATCACAGCACAGAAAGCAGCCTGAAAGCCAGAGAGGTGTGTCTGCAGTGCTCAAAATATCCCTGGATGCAACAATCCAAGGGTCTGGCTAGTAAAGAACACCTCTACTGTGGAGCAAGAAAGCAGTATACATTTTCATATTTTTCCATCTCAGATGCAGTCCAAAGCAAAGTGTCATAATATCCCCTTAGCTTATTCAAGTACAAGTGCTTTTTGCAAGCTATATCTTGCTGAGATAAAATCAATTCACAAGATTTTACTGGAACAGGATAGAAGGCACTTTGTGGATTATAGCTTAATAGCTTATCCAGAGAATAAACAAGGCTAGAGAAAGACTTTGATCCTACCACGTGCTTTCTGCACCTGTGGACTCTGCTTGAGGTTTGGTGGGGTCTTTCCTACCAGACTTCCAGACAGACAGCAGTCTCTGAAATGGCCAGTACCTGTTGTTTCCATCAGCCTTACTTTCAGTAACATTCAGGAAGGCTGGTATTTTCAGTACTGACTGACAGCTTGGCAGAGGCTGCCATGTCAGCTATAAAGGCTCTGCCTAGCTCTCAGGGAAGATGAGGCCATGCAGTACCTTTTTTTGATACAGCCTAAGAAGATCCATATGACAGCAGTGATGTGGCTGCCAGTTAAAGTGATGTGTATTCACTCACAAAAGGGAAGACAATTGAAACCTTGCTGCACACAATTACAGCTTACACAGAGCTGTTTAGTTTTACTGAACCTGCTGACTTCACCAGAAGACTTTGATTGACAGTCTGACTGATTTGATGTTGTTGCCTTTGGAAGGGGTTGTTCCCAAATGGTAAAAGTGGTATGGGTAGTCATGATCATCCAGCCTGACCTGTTCAACAGAGCCCAGCACAGGCTGGAGACTTTATCCAGGATTCTTCCACTGATCCACAGCACTATGGTTTACTGGACACAGGGACTTCAGGATAGAAGTTGAAAAGTTGTTGATTCTACCTCTGTCTACTGGTTCATACCACAACATCAAAATATTGCAGCTCATTTCCACTTTGAATGGTCCTCACTTCAGCCTGAGAAAGATAAAGAGTGGTACACACATCTGTGTACAAAGAAAAAACACCAGAACAGACTTGGAGGTAGGATGGAGACATGGTCTATTTAAAGCTGTTGAGAATTATTAAAGTTCTGAGGAATCAGAGGATGGTATGAACTTCTGTACTTGCAGAGAGGAGGCGAGGTGTTGTGGAGATTTGGAATATAAAAAATAATCACATGGATGGTCTGTTACTGGCCAAGATGACTGGCTAAATCATTAATGGCATTTTATAAAATCATTTTTATAAAATGATTGAAGGATAGACTTGAGAAAGCCTTGAGAGGACACAGAAAACTTGTGCAAGGTCATGAAAAACATGAAAACAAGTATCAAGACTTCAATTATGGGAAAATACCTAGGATAACAGGTTGAAATTGAAAGGACAACATGGAAAGAGGAAGACAATGATATTTCATGTATAAAAGATATTTAAAGCCAGTTCTAAAGTGTCCAAAGATAGGTTTTCTTTGCATCCAAGTCACTTCCAATTGAAACATGTCTGTGACTGTTAGGTACTTCTGTGTGTTATTACCATTATTAAAAGTGACATAGAAAAAGCCCCCTAAGATTTAGCAGCTTTTTCTGGAGGTCACAGGACCACGTGAACACAGAAGAATGTAAAACCAGTACCTTTTCAGCTTAGCATGTTAGTTTCTGCAGTACTACTCAGTTCTAAAGTGATTCTACTACCACACATGTTGGGGAAGCCAGCACTGTCCAGCCCAAGGGTTTTGTGCAGCAGGGCTTTAATGCTTTCAGGACAAGCCATTTTCAAAACTTTTGTTGTGCAGATGAAACAAAGGTGACCTTTATCCTTTGCTTTTCTCCATTGAAGGTCGGCAGCAGTTCTCTGATCTACTGACAATGGCACATGATGCCCATGGAGAATATCCCATTGTTACTGATGATTAATAGTTGCACTGACTCCCCTCAGGGTCATAGCTACTCAAAGCCTGAGAATTTGAGGATGATGGAACATCCCAGGTACAGATAAACTCCTGAGTCCTTCCAAGCCAACAAAAACCATCAGCTCTCTAGGAGGCTCTTCACAAGTCACAGTATCATTTTTGATTAACATGTGCATGTACCACAAGAGTGGAGAAACCAAGTCACTGATAGGAGGTACCAGAGAAGTAGTTCAAGACTGAATATTGTCAATTCTAAACTCAGTTCACTGTTGTTCACTTTGCAGACAGGAAATGTCAGGAAGGCAATAATTTACTGTCCACTCTGTGTCTGTGGCAGACATTTCATTTGCAGCTCTGCTGAGAAGTGCATTCTGAAGCACACAACTTATCCCAAAAACAGCAGCATAACAACATCACGAACCAGCTTCCAAAAGGACTGCCTGTGGGAGTAGTGTATCAGTCACTTGGAGATACTGTTGCTGATTTTAGCCACCAAAACTTTTATTTATGGTCGCTCTGTAGGAAAAAAAATCATGCATCAAAGAGAGCTGGACTATGTTTAGGCTAGTGGATTGTCTAGAAATGGCTCAGCCACACAAGCTCAGCCTTCCTGGCTGCTCAGAGCTCCAAATCCCTGTGCAGAGACAGAATCTTGCTCCTGTCCTGGCAAGGTGAGGGACCCCCAGAAAAGTGAGAGTGGCTCTCACCCCACTCCAGCTGGGCTGCCAGGAGGAGGAAAAGCAACCCTCCCTGAGCTGCCTCTGCACCCTTTGAACTAAATACTGGAACCTGGGGGGACAGAAACCTCTCCAGGGGAGCCAGGCAGTCTGCTTGTGTAGGCTGACAACTACACTCACCTTTTTGTAAACAAAACAGAACTCATGTGAGATTGCCAAAATGCTAACTCTCTGCTACACACTGCAATTTTCTGCTGTGAAGTTTAACAGAGCTTTTCCATATTCATAACAGAAAAGTATCTTGTAGTTCTCAGAAGCTGCAGAGTATTTAAAAAAAATTTAAAAAGGAGAAGTTTTGTTAACATCTTTTGTTTTTAACAAGAGTATTCATAGGCTCAAAAAAAAAGTTAGCCTGCTCAGATACCCATTTTCGAAAACAGAACTTAAGAAGCTTGTTTTTCAGTGAAAACCTTTAAAATATTGATGGAATAGAATATTATTTCCTACGAATTTTTCTTACACCTTCCATAATTTCACTTTTCATTTTAGGGGAAATAGATCTACAAACTTCTGAGTTGTTCTACCTATAGATATTTAGATTTAACAACGGCCTAATTAAGAAAAGCTTGAATATTTCATTGAATAGTTAGTCTCTGCAAAGTTTTGGTGCTCATCCAGATCTGATTGAACAGCAGTTAAGTTTCCATAGCTTCTGAGGATGAAAAATAGGACTGAAACCGACAGAAAAGTCTGTTCTGCTTCCATTCCTGGCCTGCTGTACAGCAAAAGAAAGCACCTCATTTTACCTCTGTGGTGGAGTAGAGAATATAGTGGATTTTTATGGAACTGTGTGTGTTAACTCACCCTTGGAAGCAGCACTGAATTTCTAATCTCCAAGTCCTCACAGAAGTTTGTTCCACTTGTGATTATCTCATCTGTAGTTACCATTATGTTTGTGATACACACATGCATAAGAAGCATCCTATGTTGGCTCATGAAACTATGTCCTAAGTATGTATTCACCTATCTGTACTCAGTAAAATAGTGGTTATCAAAAGAGGTATCTAAAATAATGGGGTGAGAAGAAACAGCAAAAAAGATAAACAGGCAGTCAAATCATAAAACACAGGCTCAAACAATTTATCTAGCAGAAATATTTAAAGAGAAGATCTATGACAGAAAAGTCAACAGTCATAGATCTCAGAGATCACTACTTAGTAAAAAGTCTCACAGACCCACAAGCTTGATAATTCTGAATAGAAAATAAAAGCAAAGAAATTTCAGTCTGGCCCTAAATTGAATCACAATTGGGAAAAGAGTATCTAGTCCTGATAAGAGGTCTGTTGTGACTTAACACTACTAAGCTCTTGATTTGCAGAAAAATCCAGAGGGGAACATGAAAAGAAGGAATACATTAAGCAAAGTTACATGTAATTCTTATTTGGGAATGAAAAGGGGGAATAAGTATAAATAGTATTTTTTTTTGCCCCAAATTGATTCCTCTGCCTTCATGTACCTTTCCATGTGTTCATGTCACTCGTTCAAGATTTTATCTTCCATCTTCATTCCTCTGCCTTTAGCTAAATGTTGTGAAGCTCTCTGCCTTTTGAACTGTCATTAAAACAAGGTGTAAGAGACAGCACTGCAGATGAACAGCAGTGCGTGGCACCTGCTGAGCTGTGCTGTCACTGCCTGCAAAACTGCAAAACACCACACACTCAAAATAGGGCAAAACATCTGAGAGTATATAAGAGAGCCTTTTTGTTTCACCTAAGTGCTTTTTGTTTCACCTGTAGCAGGAGGGTGCAGCTGGGGCAGAAGTGTGGTATCTATTGCTACTGTCAGAGAGCAAAGTGAATGTGATGAATTTAGGGAGCCTTACATCCAGGAGGAGAGTAACTCCTCAAGAGGCATGATGTATGGTGGAAATGGGACTGTCATTCCCAAAGCTGTAACATCCACAAAGAGATTGATAGCAGCACTTCCACATTTCCATATGACATGAATTTTTTTTTTTCATAAGCAAACAAAACAACTGTTATGGAGAATTTTTAGTCTACAAAAACAGATGTTGCAATATTTGAATTTCCCATGGGAGAGATATTCCAGTGTTTGTTCCATTTTAAACAGGGCTAGAAAATAAAACTGAGTTGATACATGGTTTGTTTCTTCATAGCCATTGCAGAGGCAGGTGTTTGGAGGGTGTGCTAGCCAGATGTTGCACATGGCTGCAATGACTGTAAGACCAATTACCATTGATCTGGGTTTTTTAAATCAGTTTTTAAATCTGCTCCTTGTTCGATGTCAAGAACAGTGAATTACATTGTGGTTCTGTCCCATTATGTTGCCAGATTAAAGTTTGCTTTGGCTAAACTGAGGTACTAGCTTCAAAAATTCCCCAAAATAACATCTTTTGTTTGGGAACTAGTAAATGTGACCTGATTTGAAAAACAGCCTGTAACCCTTTTACATGCCTCCCTGTCATCAGCAAGCATAACTGGGGTTAAGCAGAGGAGAGGAAAATGACAGGAGCCAGGAAAACACAAATCATGTTCTCAAGGATTTAAGTAGGAAGGACTCCTGTAAGTTTCTATTGCTTTTCTTGGGCTCCCTTTGCTACCTTAAAACCACAGAAAATTTCTGGACTGAAATCACATAAAGATGGTAGAAAACAGGTTTTAACCTAGTGCAGACATACATGGTTTGGTGTGAATCTCAGCAAGCACATTAACCCAGCCCTTAAAAGGGGAGGTACAAGGACCAGCAAACTGTCAGGAGCTGCATCACAATGAAAGCTGTTTAAGAACAATGAAAGAAAGGGTTTAGTCTGAAAAATACTCCAGCTCTGGCATAATTAGTTAATTAAACCACAGCAAATAAAATTATCTACCATGAAAGAACACAAATAGGGAAAAAAGAGGAAAGGTGAACAATAAAATGATATTATGTTTTAGTGAGAAGAAACAAACAGCAAAAACTTCATATGCAGAAGAGTCTGGCAGTTTGTATAGCACAATGTCTTCACCCCACACCAACCTGTTGTTGTAAAAGGTGCAGCACTGTGCCCTGAAATGGGAGTGCTGCAGTCTCTAGGGCTTTTGTCAGTACTCCTCACAAGTGGGAATCCTGCTCCCAGTGGTCATTTCATCTCTCCCCTTGCAAAGAGCTCTTCACTGCATAGAAGTTATTAGTGTCCTGAGAGTTAAAAAAACCCAAACAATTCAAACTACTAGCCATACATATAGCCTTGTGTGCTCAAAGGGGGTCATACCCCTAAGCAAATCACACACGACACATATTTCTGCACTGTTTTTTACTAGCAAAGAGATTGCAGCCTTTCTAGTGCCACTGAGAACGGGGGAGGTTTGTCTGACACCACCCAGAGAAGACAGAGCTGTCCCTGCCCCTCTCTGCAGCAGCAGCCTGTGACAGCAGCCAGCCTGGGCTGCAGGAGCCAGGCTCTGAAGGTGACTCTGGGTGGCTGTTCCTTCTTCTGCCCCTCAGGGGCTGCCACATCAAAGGCTGAAACACAGCCAGGGGAGGCTGCAGGGACCAGGGGCGGAGGAGAGAAGTAGGGGTTCCCTTGGCTTGGTTGCCTGCTCAGCTTACAAGAACATTTCAGGGCTAGAAGGGAAGAGGCACAGAGAGACAAGACAGTTCCAAGCCAGTTTTTTTTCTCTTCCCCTCTCCCACTGGCCAGCCTTGGCAGCGCTGTTACATTCCTGCCCGTGGCATTTCCAGGCTGTGAAACTCCACACCGCAGCAGAGAGAGGAGCAGGCATCGCGCTAGCGACACATCCTCACCCCAGAGTAACCCAGCTGAAACTCTGCCTCTGCACCCCAAATGGGCCAGGCCCAGGCTCACCCGGACCCTGCCAGCCCTCCCAAGGCTGCAGCTCAGGGAGCTGTGCCTGTGTCACCTGCAGCATCCTTCTGGAGCAGAGGCGTCCCCGCCCTCCAGCGCCGGCACAGGGACTGATTCACCCAGCCTGACTCTCCGAGGCAATCTGCCAGACGGCTGAGCTGCTGCTGGGGTGTCTTGATGCTGTCAGCTGCCCATATGTCTACTGGGCAGCCACTGCCTGTGCGATCCCCACTCCGAGAAAAATTCACAGCACGGTTTGGGATACCTACGTAACAGCCAGTTCCACAATCTAAGCCGATTAAATAAACTGATAATTAGAAAAAGAAGTATGGGTTTGAGCAAATAGCACTTTTATTTGTTTTCTAGTCAAAATGAATTAAATTATGAGACAATAAATATATTACAGTGCTTAGACAAATTCAAAGTGATGGAAGAGGAAGGGGAGGGACGACAGATGGGCAAATACAGCATGAATTCACACCTAGTGCTGGCTGTCTCAAACTGTTCATCTCTGCAAATAAGCTAATCTGTAAACCAGGAGCAGCTGAACAAAAGAGGCTTAGGGCATAGCCTTACCCTGCTGTCTCCAGGGGTTTTTCAGCCACCCTAAAGCATGGCTGTAGCCATATAGTGGATGGACCCTTTCCCACCCCAGGATGCCAGACTGACGCCTCTCTCTCTTGCCCAGCACAAGTGCATCCATCTCTGCTGCTGTGGCACACAGGTGATTTTGTTTTCACTCTACAGTGCTCTCAGCCAAATGCCAAATCCTGTTTCCTTTCTGGACAGAGCCACTTTATTGGACTCACAAATGTTCTAGGACCTAACATGATCATGCTGTGACTCTGAGATGTCAGTAGGTCTGTGAAAATAGGGCAGATCAGCCTGCTGGCCAGGCTGCTTTTCTCTGCTATGAAAATCAGAGCATTTCATTTTGAACATATACAATTCTCAAAGGCATGGGACTAGTTCTCTGTATTTTGTCTGCATTCTGTGGGTTTGGGTCCTGCAAAGAGGCTCCTTCTTCAGGCTTCAAGTCAAAAGCAGTGTTCTCCTGGGGTTCAGTGTCAGAAAGCACAGAAAGTTCAAAACTCCCAGGCTTCTGTGCTTCAACAGCATTATAGTTTGAGTTATAGCATTGAGGTTTCTTTAGATAAAAGTACTAGCCTGCTATCCTCAGCTAGGGCTGGATTACCATTTTGCTTGGCCCATTACAGATTATTATGGATTACAGGGTACATGTCTGGACTGTGGTCATATTAGACTGCAAATCAAGACAGATTTGGAGGAAAGGGTAGTATGACAATGAAATAACATGTCTTGTTTTCAAAGACATCCATTACCTTATATTTTCTTTCTTTACTATTGAAAATTTAAGCTACATTTCTCCTGTGTCCTTTTAGGAACAAAGAAAAGATAAATGACTTCCTTGTAGTACAAGCCTTCATGGAAAACCTACAAGTACAGCACTCAAAAAATTACACGGAGCATGAACTTGATTTCTGCCTCAAATTTTAAGTTCCTCAGCTTGTCTGAATCCTTTTCTTTTATCTTTCCCTAGCCAAAGTATTAACACAAAGACTACTCACCATCAGCATCCCAACTGAAGCCCCAAAATAGGTTTAAATGAGAAGCAAGTGTTGCATTCAGCTTGCACTGTATAATTTGAAAACAGACTTTCACTGGGTGCAAATGTTTTGCTCAGAAAACCTGCCTTTTATAGGCAACTCCAAAAATAACCAGACTTGTAAGGGCTAAAGCTAATCAAGACTTTATAATATAATTTATTTAGTACAGTGTATTCTTCTCTTTATTTTTTTAAATTTTATTTTTCCAGTGTTTTGTCTTTTCCAGTTCTATATTTAAGTCATTTCTCTAGGAAAACAAGCTGTATCATTGCTGTTATGTGTTAGGGTTAATCAGTTCCATCATTGTACAAAAAAAAGTATATTTTCTTTTGAAAATAGCCTGAGCCTACAAGCAGAAAGCATGGTGTGAAAGAGAAAGGGTACAATAGGGAATTCAGAGCAAGCCATTAGATAGGTGAGTCTGCAGCTATGCCAGTGAAGTAAAGCACTATGTTCTGGCTGTGTTTGCAATTTTGACTTATTCTCTCCCTGCCATCCTCTTTGTCCTGTCGCATATATTTGATAGATAAAACAGTCCTACATAAACAAATGAATATAGCTGCTTGCACAGCCCTCACAACAGTATTCAGAGTCACAGCTCAACTGCTCAGCACTGCAAAGGCAAGGAGAAATAGGAACCTACTGCAGGAGGAGCAGGTGCCCTCTTCCAAGGCCCTCCTACCGAGAATCCAAAACCACATCAGCTTTGAAACAGGCAAAAAGGCTTTCCAATGGCTTCAGATGGGAGCTGTATGGGGTGGGGTGTCAGAAAGCTGGGGAGGGAGGAGCTGTCAGGGCACCCTCTTTCACCTGCCTACAGCCTGGAACCTGCAGTGGGCAGGTGGGAGCTCAGTGAGGCAGAATGATCTCAAACTGGCAAGGCCAATTTTAGTAATACAGTGTTATGGAGCACAATATGTTGTAAGCATTTTTTTTTTTTTTTTTGTAACTCCATTGTAAAACACCTGTGGATAAAAATAAATCATCCTCTCCTTCAAGAAGGTATTTTTCAGCCATTACTTTTACTATTGGTTCAACACACTTGAAGGAGGTTTCTTAGTAGTCTGAGTTGGTGGTGATCCAGTTGAAATGAAGGGTGAAGTGAAGGCAGGGAGGAGGTTCTTGGCTGCAGATTTTGAAAGATTAGGAGTAGTTGTCACACTCTGTGACTGCTGATACCTTTTCCATTCCTCCTAAAAGGACCCAGATATCAGTAGATGTGACCCAAAATGAGGAAGATATTAGAGTGGATCTCTGACACCAACTAGAATTCAATGGATGAGCAGTAGAGAGAAAAGGAGTATTGGGTATTGCTGCAGGCACTGAAGTGAAAATGCAGAGATAAAGTAGAACCTCTTGGGTGGTTAAATGTGCATTACATATACAAATTATGGATATGTTAAAGATTTTCATTTAGAGACCAAATTGTTGAATCACCTGAAGCTAAATAAAAATTTCATTTCAATAGTTCATTTTGGCATCAGATGTATAACTTTTTATTGCAATAAAGGGGGGGGACAGGTATTGGCACTTAGATTCAGAGCATCTGAGAGAGGAGATATGGCAAATATTATGGGTAAGAACTAGATCATCTTGAATTGCCCTCGAGTGAAAATGCTCAGCCTTATTGAGCTGAATCAATAACTAGATGGCAGAGATAGAACAGGGTACTGCTGTCTTATGCTCAATCACAGAATTACAGAATATTCTGAGTTGGAAGGAACTCACAAGGATCATCAAAGTCCAAGTCCTGGCCATGCTCAGGACTGCCCTAAGAACCACATAATATGCCTGAGAGTGTTGTCTAAAGTGATTCTGATTTCCTTTCCACCTTGTCCAGCACCCCTAGAGGTGGGGTGAGATGAGAATCAGGCAACTTGCCATCATATTCAGCTCCTGAGGCTGAGCTTAGGGGTAAAACTGCCACATACAACTTCTCCACAGGCCTCAATAAATGTTATTTGGCAGGAGTTAAACTTTGAAGGAAAAGGGAATGCCTCCAGCAGATGCTGTCCCACCCTGCCCTGCTCTGCTGGGGAACTGCAGCACAGTCAGCAGCAGGGCAAGCACTTTCTCATGAGCCCTCACACCTCACATGCTCATATCAGGGGCACATCTCCCCTAGGGATAAGGGACATTCAGTATTTTGCCTGTCTGTGACAGTGATCAAACAAGAAAATGGTCTGGGCAGCCTCCACATGGTCAGGCTCTGCTCATCCTGAACTGGACTTGCTCTGGCCAATGGATTTCTCATCAGTTTCTGTACAAGCACCAAGTGGATGATAGTTTTCCACAACAATCTAGGGTAAGTTTAAAGACAATACTGAGATGTACATCTACTTTTTTTTCATATATTAATTTTTAATATATATTTCATATTTTATATTTATATTTTCCACTTCATTTTTTGGTAATATATGTAATTTTTATCATTTTCACTACATTTTCTTTTTTACTCTTTAAAGATTTCTTATACTGCAAGGGAGGGTGGTAGGGAAAAAAACCAAGCACAAACAAAAAACTGAGCAATAAACAACCCTCCCCAAAAAACCTGTCCCTGTACTTCTCCCAGCAAAAGAAAGAAAATAAAAATAAAAATCAAAGACTAGATGAAAATGTTTTCAGCAGACACACATAAAACCCCACAGTCCCAGAATACAGGTGTCTGTAAAGCATCTTCTTCATCATGACTGATGCCTTGCAGCAAGCTTGCACTTGCTGAGGTTACTCCAGAAGCCAATACACACTCCTGCTGCAAACCACTCTCAAATGATCTGAAATACCAAATGTCCAAGCCAAACTTCCCTCTGCTCTGATTATATAAATTTTACTTCCCCTTGGACTGTGACTTCATGTATTTATTTTTATAAAGTGGTGCTCTATATGTGTCAAATATGAAAGATTACATACACGCTTCATGTGCTGTTCTCCCTCCCAATTATTGTTTTATTTAATGTTGAAATATGCAAATGCTTTGGCCAAACCAAGGTTTCTATCCTGCACACAATGCAACTGGGACAGCTCAGCTCATATGCTGAGGCTGAGTTGGGAATTTTGCTCCAGGAATGAGCCATGGAAGCAGGTCAGTGCCTAGTGAGGTTGGAGACAGGTGGAACTGAAAATTGGGTAGAAATGTGGCAGGGCATTCACCTGCAGGTCTTTATTTGTCTGAACCCAGTGACCAAATCACAAGCAAGGACAGATGTTTGGGTCTTTCAGAATAGATGAATCCTCTGTCTTTTCCAAAGCCTAACCAGTACTCTGTATTTCTAACTTCCCTCAGAGAGAAAACGACATAAACACACTTAGCTACAGCATCAGGCTGTTGGCACAATTTGCCCTACCAGCAACAGACAGGCTTCCCATTTTCAGTCTTTACCTGGAAGTCTCCACACAATAGGCTTTCCTTGCAAGAAGCATTAGACAATGGCAACCTCTCTGGTGCTCAGTGTGGCACTGCTGTTTGGGAGAGCATCCTTAGGTGAATTTGATATTCCTGAGGTTTGCAGCACCTCAGTCATGAAGCACTTTCTTATTGACATGCACGTGACTAGAAGAGTGCATGGATATATTTATACCACCATGCTGTGGGAAGTTCAAGCTCAGTTAATTACTTCCTCCCTAGGTTAAAGTATCCATGAGTGCAAATGCTGAAGCTATTTTTTGCTCATGAAAAGGAACTGAACAATCATCTAATTGCTAAACTGCAGCCAATATTTAACTGAGAGGTGACAGGATAGTGGGGATCTCTGTTCAGGCACCCTGTAAAGCACTTGCAGTAAAAGGAGCTGTGCAAACATAAATCATTGTTATATTGTTTAAGTAATCAAATCCACAGCACCATTGTTTAAATAAACTGGAGATGTGGAGCCATTTATTCATATTTTAATGCTTAGGCTGCCTGCTACATAAAACATATATTTAAAAAATAAGCTTTCAGAAACATATAAAATACTTTTTTCTTCCCAGTGCTGAATTTATAAGTTAGGGAGACTATCACTACAGTAATTCTTAATTTGTACAGCTGTTTTCATCACTTTTAATATGAAATACCACAAAATAAAACAGACCTAAATCTCTCATAAATCTAATGGCAGTGTCGCACTTCAGATGCACATTTTTAAATGGCTGCATCTTTGCTATAATTTAAAACACAGCCAGAAGGCTCAGTGTGACCTGGGAAGTTCTACAAAACACTTGCAGATTTATTCCCTTTGGAAGAAGTAGTGAATGTATATATTACACCAATGCCTGCCAGCTAGAACTGAGACTTGGTGCCCCATCATGTAGGGTGCTCTATGCATGAACAAAACACAATCTCTCTCCCCAGATGCCTTACTTGAATTCAAGTGTTGCAGTTATGTAATCCTCCATCTTAATGGTTCATAACCATCCCTTTTCTGCAGACCACACAATGCCTCCAAAGCAAGTCTCCCCATTTATTTATGTGGGTTCCTGGTACTTTCAAATGTGTCTAACCCTGTGAAGAAAGGTGGTGCTGTCACCCAGGTTACAGATGGGAAAACGAGGCTCAAAGATATTATTTTCTAAATATTTATATTTCATTTCAATTCCTTATTCAAAATTAATTAAACTTACTAGTGCATAAATTGCACTGATCCTAATGCTGATGCTTTTACACATCTAAAATACTTTGGAGTCCAGACTGAGAGGAGTAGGCAAGATTTTTATGACAAAGGAGATTTCCTAGTGTTCACTCCTCTAATCCTGAGTTCAAGGACACATATTTCTTTGTAGACCTTTGTCTTCTTCCATCCCTTTCTCTATTGGATGTTGGTTACTCTTTCTGCATGTTTTTTCCTTTAAATAAGGAGTGATTTTCAGTTCTGCAATTTGTAACAAACTTCTGGTTTCAGGTAAAAGCAATGGGTACAATATACATTTACTAGCACTGGTGTTGGTACTATAGAAAAGATGAAGAATGGAAAGACCGTTGCATTAAAATCCACAGAGTGCAGATCCAGTACCTACTCATTATATCAGAATCAGAAAGATGGAGTCTGAGTGCATTGAAAGAGATAAAAGCCTGCTATGAGCTTGAGCAAAGGTCCTCAGAGAGTAAATACAGGGGGAGGTCAGATGGGAAAGCAGACACACATGCTCCTCCTCCTAATCTTCATTATAATGGCACTGATATATCCAAAGCCAAACCTCAGATTCTGGTACCATTTCAGCTTGCAAACAGGAGGCCCAGCAGACAGCATTTGCCAGAATGTCTCAAAACTTGAATTTTTATTGAGCCATTGCACCCTACTGTAGTCCCCTTTTCCACCATTCTGCCAGTGGAAAATCACAGCTGGCATGGAAGGGGAAATGGGAGTGGTGTCCTGGGATGATCAGGAGAGATGGGGAGGGGGGAACTTCTGCTTCCACTCTTTCACAATGTGCACAATGCTCATGAAAAAACTCTTAGCAGAGGGAGAAGCAGCTTTCTGTTCTTTTGTGCATACATTTCTTGCTAGTGAAGCAGGATTCCTAAAAGCTGAGCACAGCTGATGTGTCTCAGTCCTGGAATACCGACTGTCTTAGTGTATATTAAGTGCCCATCATTTTAGCAGCTGAGCAGTATCACGTCCCATTTAGCACATACACAGCATTTTATAGAGCAGAGCACTGTGGAAATCCTTTCCCTTAGGTTTTTCCACACACTCATTGCAGTGATATGCATCTGACCAATTAAAGCAAAACAGCTCTAGTTAATTAACTCTAAGGGACTGAGTGGTTCCCTGACTGGAAGTTGTGAGAACTAGTTTTGACATTAGGAGTACCATTGATTAACTCTCAGGTGCTGGACAATCACTTCATCTTTCCACACTTCATTTTTCCCTGGTGCAATATGTAGAGGAAAAAAAATTGTTTTCTTTGGTGAAGTACTTTTAAGAGCTGTGAATGAAGAGCATCATCAGTGAATCCTCAAAAAAGGCCTGATGGGAGATTTTTTGAAATAGCATTGTCCTCACTGAGCTTCTGAAAAACTGAGCCACAACCAAATAAAGCAGCAAAGAAAACCTCACTGGGAGGTGGAAGTGGGGACATGATAAAAATTTAGGGGTTGCCTAAAATCTTGAGAGCAACTTTTTCTTCCAGACCAGACTGGTAAGATGGCATCTCTCTTCATTTCTGACCCTGGCACCCAATTCTCACCCATCAGCTCCTAGGCTGCATGTCAGTGCTTTTGCATGGTTTGTTTTTTTTTACCCTGGCCATCCTCCTCCCTAGAAAACTGGCACATCCAACCACTTCCAATATCTGACAATCCCTGCAAACTTTGCAGGGATATTCCTGTTAACTGGGCCAAATTAATTTTACAATGAACATATAAATTATACATCCTTCAAAGTGTTTTCCAGCTTTACACTGTGCTTACAATCTTAATTACTGCTGAGTTTTTGCCAAAAGCGTTGCCTTGAGATAAAAAGATGGCACTGGTATGTTTTCTTTCATTCTATTCCTAATACTATAGCATTACTTAACTTTATCTCATTTATCTCCTTTCATTCTGCTTAACTCCACATAGTTGCAATTCCCAAATACACTGGTACCAATGTACAGTAGCCAGAGCAAAATAATTTTTCATTTCATTTTTTTCATTCATAAATTTTCAGTTTTCATTTTCTGATTGATTTATTATAAGATATTTTTACAATTGGGGAATGGAGGTGGACAGAACTGAATTTCCTCTGATTAATTCAGTATTTGAATAAATATCCTTTTAAAAATGGTTTTTGGACTTGATGGTCAATATTCTTGTTTTTGGCAATGAGTGAATTTGGAATAGCTAAATTGATCACTTTATTCTTTCTGTTCTACTGCTGACTCAGATAAAGGTATTGTTGGCACAAAACTTTGTCCATGCCAACTAAACATTTTGTTCCGGAGAAGCTTTAAAATTAGATTTCATTTCAGGAGAAGGGTGAGAGGAAATGCCACATGAATGTTTACTACCTCTCCTTTTGACTTCCTCATGCTAAAGAAAACCACCCTGTGGTAAAGAAGAAAATAACAAGGCTTGTTGTGGGATCTGGAGCCCAAGTACCATGACTTGATGAGTGCCTCAGCTCTCCCTGCAGGCAGCAGCAGAACAGAGTACCCATCAGGTAATAACACCAAACCTACCATGAAAATCAATGGCTTTGACTATATATAAACTTTGGCCACAGTTTATTCTCAAATTAGTTTCAAACCCCAAATCCCACTATATCTGTACCAGATCCAATTTTTCTTTACTGCTTCAGGATAAAGTTATAAGAGTTTATATGTTTGGTTCTACTTTTCCATGAGATTCCAACTTCTGCTGGTAGATCATATACAACCAAAGATGCAGTTCAGTTTAGTGAAATCTTTGCAATAAAAAAGGAAGAACAAGGTGGTTTCTTGGAATTCATCACTAGCATGAATATGTCAGTCATTCTTCCAATACACAAGGAAAAAACAGTACAACTGTTCTTCTGTACTGTTCCTAAAAATTAATTGCTGCTTCACTGCGAGAGCGATTCCTGCTTTACATCATTAAAAGTCAGAGGAGTTGTAGAACAGGAGGATCATAAAGAACATTCAGGGGTTGAGCTTTTGAAATTATATCTGCCTTTTCTTGAATTTAATATGGTATAAAAAATTAAATGCTCCAAAGTTGTCAGCCATTATGGTTGCATAAAATAGATGTTATTGAAATAAGAAACAAGTTCCTTCATATAGGTGAAAACTGTCTTGTTAGCAACCCCAAATCTTGAATCACAGAATAATTAGAGCCTGTGTTATGGGTAGACAGCACAAACTTCCTCCCACGTTGCTTCCTCTCTAAGTAGTCTGTTTCAATCCCACCTACAGGAGGTGGAAAGGGAAATTTCTGACTTTTAGTCTAAGTTTTCCTTTCTTTGTTAAGCCTACTAAGGACACTACCAACTGCAGTACTATTTTTTCCCAAATTGGAAATTTTACTGAAAACAGCTGCTGGAAAATGAGTACTACAGATATTTGCAACGAGTGACTTGGATAGAAAAGTCATGAACAGACCAACAGGCAAACTGCAAAAATGCAAATTTATCAGGTTCTGCTAATGCTACTGGTTACAGTGCCATCTCAGCTCAAAGTCAAATCAGTAAAAAGTCAAAGAGTAAAAGACTTCTTGTGTTGATTTCCACCCCCATCAGAGGACCAAACAAAAATGCACTTACCTGTAGATCAGGACTTCATCATCCGAGCAGTTATACTGCAGCTGGTACATTTTTACCCGAGGGGCCGACTTGCTGACTGTCCACTTGACCAAAGCTGAGGTAGTGGTCACATCTGACACCAGCACAGCCCTTTCTGGGGGGCCTTTTGTTTCGCCACGATTGGACTTGGTGGAGCTGGTGATGTCCGAGAGCCGGGATTTGGGTGGAGCTGCTTTGCCTGTGCCGTTGCTGAGATGGGGAAGCTGAACGATGGAGAGTTCAATGGTTGCAGTGGACTCCCCTGCAGCGTTGGCCGCTATGCACGTGAAGGTCCCGTAGTCCTTGGAGGTGGTGATGTGTATGTCCAAGGTGCCGTTGTCGTAGACAGCTGTCCTGGAGGAGTTCCCGATGAGGCGGTCGTCGGGGGCCACCCAGTGAATGATGGGCGCGGGGTCCCCAATGGCTTTGCACTTCAGCGTGGCAGTCTGCCCTTCCAGAACCAGCAGCTTGTGAGTGTGCTGTGTAATTAGAGGGGGCTCGCAAACGAACTCCTCTTCCCGCACGTACCAGAAGTACCTTCCCTTTAGACTTGGAGGAGAAGCGCAGGTTTCCATGTCGTCGTCTCTGTCAAGCCGCCTTAACCACAGCAGCTCACAGTTGCAATGCAGCGGATTTCCCCCAAAGCTGAGGGACAGAGGTGGCGAAAACGGGGTGACAACCAATGGCATTACTTGTGATCTTGCAAATATAGGGTCGGGGGGGAGCTTCTGAAGTCTGTTGGATGTTAGATCCAATCTGGCCAATTTCTGAAGATCTGCAAACGTCCCCTCTGTTATATAATCTATCAGGTTGTGATCTAAACTGAGCTGGTGCAAGTTTATCATCTTTCTTATAGATTCCCAGGGAATGCTTCGGAGGTTATTGTAGGAAAGATCTAAGTCTTCCAACGTCAGTAAAAAATCCTCAAAGGCGTCGTCAGAAATGCTGCTGAGCTGGTTGTTGTTTAAAATCAAATGCTGAAGGTTAATTAAACCTCTTAAAGTATCCTCTTCAATCTCAGGCAACCTGTTGCTGTCCAGATGTAAAGACCGAAGGCTCTCCAGGTCGGTGAAAGAGTAGGGCTGTATGTAGCTAATGGTGTTTCTGGACAAAGTAAGGTCAACAAGTCCAGACATATTGGCAAAGTCTTGTCGGCTGATATTGATGATGAAGTTGCCCCCAAGGCGGAGTTCAACAGTCCTTCGATCTATGTCCAGTGGCACGAAAAGGAGACCCTTGGAGGGGCACAAAGTCCCCAGTGACTCAGACAGGTTCTGACAGACACAATACTTGGGACAAGCGTTGACTGTGACAGCCATTCCAAACACCAGGATGCCGCAGAGCAATCTTTCCATTGTAAATCACGCAACGGTACCTGGAAGATATGAAAAGAGTGAAAAGGAACATCAGCAATTATGATATAATAATTATGATAACTTTCTTCTTATGTTTTGCCTAACATCTGGCTCCAGAGAGACTTTGTGATGCCTCCTCACAGGGGTCACACCTAAAGGCATCAGCCCTCCAGGATGGGACAGTTACGTATTATAAAAACATGATAAAATTTCTTTCTTTCTTTTTCTTTCCTTCTTCTTCTTTCTTTCTTTCTTTCTTTCTTTCTTTCTTTCTTTCTTTCTTTCTTTCTTTCTTTCTTTCTTTCTTTCTTTCTTTCTTTCTTTCTTTCTTCCTTCCTTCCTTCCTTCCTTCCTTCCTTCCTTCCTTCCTTCCTTCCTTCCTTCCTTCCTTTCCTTTCTTTCCTTTCTTTCTTTTTCTTCCACTACAGCTTGCAAGGCTTATTTAAAATCTTGAAAGATTTCATTTGAAATAGTGCCTGCTTCTTTGGGAGTAGAAGCTAGAATCACTATCTATAATAATTACTTTCTGCTGCATAATAAGGTGCAATTAGTTTTAGAGTTGAAGCAGCTGACTTTATGGATAAAAATAACTGCATTTTTACCCTTCAGTAATGTGGTTAATAATGACCATGTAATTATCTGGCCAGTTCTGGGGCAAGTCACTTGCCCACATATAATAAAACTAATGATAGACAGCATTAGAAGCAGAAATCACTTGTGTAATTGTCACCTGGTTTCAACCTGTGCTCAGCCAAAGCATGGGAAGGATGACAGCATCTAGCTCCAAAGAGAAGGGATCCAGGGAAAGACTGTGCTGCCTTAGGCCCCTGGCAAGCTGTTTGACAACTCTATGCTCTCACACTGCAGCCCCTACTGTTGTAATGACAGTGAAGCTCTTGCTTGTCTTCATGGCCCTCCCTTTCACTCTGTCAATTCCTCTTTGCACCATCATCTCTCTTTTTTCCAATCTCTCACACTCTTTTCCAGCTTAAACTGCAAGGATGTGTCTGAAGAATAGACAAAACTAATGATTGGGTTGGCTTGGAGAAGCAATTGTGGCTGGGAGAAGTTAAAGACCTGCTTCAGGTTTGGGAATATTTACTTACACGGGTTTGCTGACATTCTTCCCACACATGCAGGACATAGGGAAACTTGCTTTCTTTCTATTTCTCCCTTTCCCAGACCTTGCTATTAGCAGGGCTGAAGAATGGATAGATCACTCATTTCTAGCCCTCATTCTTCTTCTGAGGAAACAGGCAGGGAGACAAAGAGCTTATTTTTGTAAGGGCTCTCTCAGGCTTTTTTTGCTAGGATGGTGTGCTCCAGTCTCCAAGACCCTCTCCTGTTGCACTAGCTACAGACACAATTCAGGCTCTCATTTTGAGAGTGCCCATTTTACCCCTCTAACCTTGAATAATATAATCTTCAACATATAAACTTGCAACACTGTTTGCTATATGCCATATCCCTTCTCAATCATGCAGGTGCTCATACACTTGGCAGGTTTTTGGCACGTGTTTTGAGTTATTAACCTCCCAGTAAGACACACCAAACACAAAACCACAAAAACTATCTCTTCAGCAATTTTTAAAGAACTCTTTATACAGGTCTTGTTCTACCTTCTTGTGAAAGGAATGAAAACTAAGGGCCTATGTTTGGGGCTCAGCCCAGAAGTTCCCAATTCATGCCCTGGGTAAGATGGCTTGGTATCTCCTCTCTAGGATATGCAAGATGAGTCAGGAAGAAGGAGTTGTAAAAATGTAAGATGCTATGAGTGCTGAACTATGTTGAGTGTGTTCTTTACAGCAAGGTTTTCTCCATGGTGTGATGATGGTAATTATATACTGTTATTACTATTTCATAGCAGAGGAAATGACTGAAGCATCTGTGTTTGCTGAGCTTTACAAACAAGATGAAAGCGAGACATTTCCAGAAAGGATGGCTTGAGGAGAGTAATCTTACCTTCAATAGTAAATAAAGGGCTACTGAATGAAATGTTTGGAGATAAGCAAGTGTGTTATTGATGCAAATCTGTGGTATACATACCAAAAAGCTATAAATATCCCTTACAATATTATCAATTGGTAGTTTAGTAAGAGGCAATTGGCTTTTTCAATCTTAATTATAAATATATTATGCAGCTTTAATTTAGTGTATTACCCTACCAGCTGAAATGATAAACAAAAAGCAGTTTAAAAGGGGGAGAAATAGATACAGTTAATTAGTAATAAGCCCTTTCATAGCTTCTCCCTCATCTACTTTCCCACCCTCTGAATATCTATTCAAAAATGTGAATGCACACTTACGACAGCCGTGTCTCCTTTAAGTGTCTCAATTCTCTAAGCACATTTTTCCCGGATGCTGGTAAATATCTCAGTGCTTTGGGGAGATGGTTGACTCTGAGCATCAGAGTAAAGAGCATTCACGGGAAAGAAAGTAAAAATGGGGGGAGGAACAGAAGTTAATTACATAAAATAGGGACTGAAGCACCGAGAGGAGGATGTGAAGCAGGAGGCCTAAATGGCAAAGCAAACCCTGATGGGGAAACCATCTGTGGATGGCTCCTGAGCACATCATCTGCCTGTGTGTGCTTGCACGTGTGCATGAGAGTCACAGAGAGTGCAGCATGTGCCACTGTCATCCCAGCTACTGCATGCGCTTGAAAGTACTAATGTAAATATTGCTTGTTTACTGAGGAAATTTCTTGCCTTTGTATCATTTGCTAGCATTTGTATTTCAAGCTTCTGAGCCCTGGGTTTCTCTGCAATGTAATCCTGAAGTGAGCAGTTCACAGTGCAACAAAGAGGGTATGAACCCAAAGGATTTCCTATAGGGCATTGGAGACACAGAAATGGACAGGACTCCTCAGGGAGAAATTCTGGGACCTCCATAGGGAAAATGATTTTCCTTTCTCTCTCCAGATAGGCAAAGCAGTTGGGCCAAAGATGAAGTAAAAATTCATAGACTAATAGAGTCATAGAATGGTTTGGGTTGGAAGGGTCCTTATAGATCATCTAGTTCCAAACCACCTGCCAAGAGACACCTTTCAGTAGACCAGGCTGCTCAGAGCCCCATCCAGCCTGCACTTGAGCACTTCCAGGGATGATTCCAGGTAACACTGCAATTCTTGAACCTGTACAATTATAATAATATCCTTTAAAATCTAGACCATCCCACAAAGTCATGGTAATTGCTGGTAGCCAAGGAGATGGATGTATAATAAAAATTGTTTTGATTTAATTTCTGGTAATTTTCTTGTAAGACAGACAATAAAATGTCAACTTTAGGGTCTGTTTTTGCTGACCAGTATGCTCACCTTGTTCACAAAATCTCTTTAACTGCAACACCAAGAATTTTATAAGCTGCTAATGGCAGTCTTGTGATAAGCTCACCATTCTGATTTACATTTTAAAGATATCTATCAGCCTGATAAAGCATATTTCTCACAGCAAGCCAGTAAATCTGGAAGGGTTCCTGTCTCAGCCCAAGATGAAAAATAGCCCCTTTAGTCCTCTTAGAACATGGATTGGTGTGAATTAATACGTGCAGGAGCCATAAACCTTGGTGTTTTGTATTCAAATTCTCCTCATAAAGATACAAATTCTGGGATTTGGCATCTCATTTCAGCAATGTCTCCAAGGCATTTTTTAATTCTATATTCATTGAACTTTGCATTTAAATTCCAATAACCTTTGCCTACCACAGTGCCAAGCACAAGGTAACTGTCAGACAAATAATGTGCAGCGTAAAGTTTGGGATAAAGAGAGAGAGAGAAAATTAAAAAATGAGAATTGAATGGATAGTGGCTCTGATTCTACAGTTTCCAAGTGCCCTGGGACCCAGGCTCCAGGGATGAGCTAAGATAGCTCCCTTCAGTTATGTAGGTTCTGTGGAGGAACTGGGTTTTCTTTCCTGAGAGCTGCCCTTTTCCTTGTTCTTTATCTTCTTATCTCTGTTTTAAGTGAACTTATGTGACTAGGTAATCTACCCCCAATCCAGAGCTTGAAGGATTGCAGTGATAGGTGAAACTTCAAACGTATTTTTGTAAGCAGTTTAATCAACAAGGCATAAAAGAGAATGGGGCTGTGTCAGGACAAAACTTACTCCTTAATCCCTTGCATTGCCAAAAAAACTGTGTGGAAAGTTAGGATTTGTGTTCTCCCTGATCCATACAATCAGTTTGTGCTTCACTCACCAAGCACTTGCAGGGCCCATAAGGAGAGCAAATATCTCAGCACCTGGATGTGTCCTCAGTAGCACATCCATGGAAACACAGGTGGGTGTTTGGCCACCCCTGCTCTGTGAGCACCTGTGAAACTCTTCAGGGGGTTAAAGTCAGTTTGCACCTATAGCAACTTACAGGCTCAAATTCAGGATAACCAACACTGCTTTTGTGGAGCTTTTGTCTTTTTTTTGCTTGCCTAGGCTCCTACATTCTTTGAGGGAAAAGCTCATCAGGTGCATACAGACAATGTAGTGGAAGTTTTGGCTAGGCATTTTAAGGAGCTGATTTCATTGAAAAAAATTAATAGCTCTAGCATGTGAACTGCTTGCTTTCTCCAGCCACCTCATGTTTTACACATCATAAAGGGGGGACATTTACCAGCACACATTTCTCCGGGTACTCGTGGCTGTCTGTACCAAACTCCACCCATATTAATGTGACTGATGTTGTTTTCACAGTAACAGAAAAAAGGGAACACTGGGTGAAGTGTAACAAATACACTGTCCTTTATGCAACTTATTTTCTTGAATATTGCAGCCATAGCAAGGTTGCAGCTAAAAATACTTTTCATCTCCTTACCACCATGAGGTTTATTTATGTGGTTTAATTCTTTTGAGAGCTGTTCTCTTATTTTCACATCTCCAAGCAGCTGGGAGTCCCTCTTACCTGCTCTGTGCTCCCTAGGCCTGGAAGCAGTTTTAGCTTGCCAGTATTTAGGAAGAGCTAGGCTAAAGGGGTGGATGTGTCCAAGTAAAATTGCCTTATAAGATGGTCCTAAATGTAAGAACATTTTTTGTTAAGGTTGCAGTCTTTAAAACACTGGTTGTAGCTGGATCCAGAATAGAGGTAAGGATAATGCATAAAAACTAGTTTCCAAAAGGGCTCACTCAGTGAAAGCTGATTTAATCCATTCAACAGATCCCAAGGAAATACCTGAATATTTTCTTAGGCAGGGCTTTCTCACACAGGAAAATAATGGTCTCACTGTCTTTCAAAACCTGTGTCTCAAAAGATTCTTGGAAAGCTTTTTTTTTCATTTTTCATAATGCTTTCCAGATATTTTCCTGACATCAGTATTTCTTTTTTTAAATACTAACATTACCCAATTCCTTGCCACTCCCAAAATGGAAGTAATGCATCTATCAAAAGCCCAAATTATCAATGTAGCTTTTATCTCTCCTAGTTTACTAAAATATCTAATTTCTTTCATTAAAACCAGTACTTTCCATACACCCTAAAGGAACAAATCCATATGCTAATGTTCCAGAACACTTAATCTCTGCAATTATTCACTTCTTCATATTTCAGGTTACTTAGGCCAAAAAAAATCCTTGGACCCTTTTATAAATTTTAACATATACACTTAAAAGACAATAGTAACCCCAAATGTTACCAGACAAATTTCAGAATAAGTAAAAAATTTTGTTTCTGTTTGACATAGTTAAACTACTAGCAAATGCTTTGTAGGTGAGCTCCTGTAAAACATGGTACAAATTCCTTTCTAGAATCACTGTCTTGCAGTATATATGGAAAGGGCATTTTGAGCACTAATGTGTACATGCTCACTATCCTGGTTTCAGCTGGCATAGAGTTACTTTCTTCTCAAAAAAAAGAAATTATGAGAAATATGTATGTAGATAAGGATTTTCATTTTTCACAGTGGTATTGATCCCGGAGAAACATTTTATATTTTTTAGCTTCTGTGCCAAAGATGTCCCTGCTGGCTGGGCAGTGTGTGTGTCTAGTAGCCATAGTGACCCTAGAGCACTTAGATCTACAATGCACTTACATCCCAGTTTCTAAGAAATGTAGCAAAAACTCTTAAGTACAGAGAAAACAGGGTGTAAGTCTGCTAGATCACTCTTCACTATTACTAGCACTTTGCCAAAATGAAGTTACTGTAATAAGCCATTTGGTTTTAAGAAATGTGCAAAATTAGTCAAGATTTTGAGACTCATTTTGTGAGAAAATAAAACTTAGTGAACACATTCTGTGTACTTCTGAGCATCTGCCTGTCTGGCACTTTCCCACAATACATTTGGGACATTTTCATCACTTCAGATAAAATCTGAAGTGCAGAAGCCTCAGAACTATTTACTACTCTCACTTTTCAGGAATACAGAATATAGTAAGTGTCATGAAAGCAGATGACATTTGGTTAGATTTATTAGACTTCTGTGAAGGAAATTATGCATTGTTGTGTCCACCTCATGTCTGGAATCAGAGTACCCACATGGAAGACAGACATTATCAACATCTTGGCTACTGAAAAGGCTTTAATCTGAGTTCAGCCTTTTTTGACAACAGCCAGCCCACTCTGCTGTCAAGATGTTTTTGACATAGTCATGCCATAATAGCTGCCCTTGGTCACTTGGGGACACACACCCTTTGGAAACCAGACTTTCTTTCCATCCAAAGGGTACAGGTGCCACTACTTCCTTATGACTAATCTCTGGAACTTGTCTGATCTGGCATCATGCCACTTGAACTGGGACTGAAAAGCCTTCATGCTCACACAGAGAACAGAGCAGAAGAAATATTGGCCTAAAATTCCTCTTGGCACTTAGCCTAAATTTCTTGTGCTGCAGAAGATGGAAATTTTTACTCTAGAATGATGCCTACCTGCAATGCCAAGATCAGTCTCACTTGTATCTGTCCTGAAGCTTACTGTTCAATTCTTAATTGCTCAGTGCTGGTTGTAGTAACTAGATTAATTCAGTCCTGTAGCATAAATCCAATAGGCATGCTTGATTTACTCATTCATTAAATATTGTACTTTAGAAAAATACCTACACGAAACACATTATTTGCGAATGAAAACATTACATTTCAGAAACACTAGAAATAGATATTTTTAATGCTTCATTAAATGCCTTTCTTGAAGATGCCTCATGAAACATGAACAGTCTTACAAACAAGTTTTTTCACATGGGCTGATACTTGCCAGTGGGTAAAACTTCTGACAAAATAGAAAAAAAATATTCAGCTCTATCTAGAACTTGAGAATGACACATTATAACCTTAATAATCATAGCCAGATTTTGTTGACTAGTGTGATTTTACCTGTGAAAACAGTTGTATCATTCTACCTTCACTGACTGGAAAACACAGGCTTTAGCTGCCTGATTTGCTGGCACAAAACATTGTTTAGCTACCTAGATGGTTTTTGGTAATGCACAAAATTTAAATGTTACTTGTTACAGGCAGTTACTTGCAAGCATACAAAAACAAACTGGAGACAAAGAGGCCATTTGGAAAATCCAGGTGTGTCTGTTTGGTGCACAGACACACTTAGGTGTGCTGCACCACCAGCAGGTCTACCTGGGCAGTTTCCTAGAGCTTTCCAGGGCAGTCATGTCTGTGCAGGATGGTGATTTCCAGGTACACAGGAGACAAGGAACAGCATTTTCAATGCCACTAATTGTAAATGGCTTGAGCACTAATTATAAATGGCTTGGGCTGGTTTGTTTTTTCTCTCCCACAGACCATTTGAAGGTCCATTCATTTTTGATTGTTCACTTAAAGCCTGTCAACATTTATCCTATTTTAATGCTGTGTGCCAGTCTCCATCAGAGTTGATCTACAAGCTCATGAGTCAGCTAAGCTGGGCCCCTCTGCTATTTTTAGCCATCCAGTTCATTTATTTATCTTGTTCTTAACAGCAATCCTGCAGTTTGCTTTGTCAGCACAGTAGAGAAGTTACCAGTTATTCTGTTTCTTACTCATTTTGAACACACAGAAGCTGCAAAGGTGCTAAGGAGCAGCTCTCTCAGAGATATTGCCTGTGGCATGAAACATAAATGTCCATCAACTGGCCCTACTGCTTTCTGCAAATACCACTGAAGGCCTCTTCTCATGATCTGAATCCAAATTCCCCTTGGCTCTGAGCCATAAAAGAAAATCCTCAGGTAACTCTTTAGCTTACTTTAATTCTCATAAAAGTCTTTATGCATTCTTATTTCTTTCCACATCAAAGGTAGTGCAGGATAATTAGAATTGGGATTCTCTTCTTTATCTGGGATTTTTACTTTTTTGAATTTTTTTTTTTTTTAATTGACCCTTCATTCAGCCCTAGAAACGAAGTCTGCAATATTCCATAGGAAGTATTCTTTACTTGGAGTTCAGACTGCAGTTTTTCTTTCATGTACAACCTGCCTGCAAAGAGGCTCTGGTAGGAAATCCAAGGCATACAAAACTAAAGATCTTTTTCTGATTTTTTTCTCATAAATATAACTGGGTACACAAAGTGGTATGCAAAGATCTGGAAATCCTTTGAGACATAAGCAAGGCAAATTGAAGTCCACATTTAAAAAACCAAAACAATCACTTTTGCTAAATGCCCCAAGTTTCCTGAGGATGTTAGCGTGGGCATTTGATGGCAGAGGTCCCCTGTTACAGGGAATAAAACCCCAGTGGTTTGTCTCTGTGGTTGGCTCATAGCTATGTGAGAAGTTAGCAGAGTTCAGAGAAGGAATCCTGAGAACCCTGCTATGCCATTGCCACAGCACATGGCCTCTGCAGTCTCTGGGCTCTTTCAGCAGCCTGATAAACTTTCTACCATACTTTCCTGCTTTTCACTTTGGATGGGACTAGATCTGTCCATTAAATTTCTCTTTCTAGCACTTCTCCATTTTGATTCACATGTAGGAACATAATTTACTGTTTCTCTGGAGGACTTAACATTTCCATTACTTCTACCATGACAAGCTTTTCAAAATAGTAGACTTTGTTGCACCTGGCCATACAGTTACCTATTTCCAAACAGCTGTAAATGGATGGGAAAGAGAAAGGAGAACTTTTGGTAGCAATACCAGATTTTTACACCAGAATCTTCATGTACTTTAAAAAAGAGACAACTTCTAACTTGTTTAAAGAAGTGTGTTAGAAGAGGCAAAATCTGCTCAAATGTTTTGTTTTAACCAAGTTTCTCATGGAAAATCCAACCCTCATAACTTCTCTTTGCATAGTGGTGTTTCCACATAAGGCATGTCACTGTACAATTTTTTAACACAAATCCATTGTCATGAATAGTGTTTATGTAATTACATTGAAAGGAGAGATGTGCTGCGTGTGTCTCAGGGGAAGAAATCTGGCTTTAACCTTAACTCCTGGATTTCTTCATCATGTCTTGCTATGTATGTAACCTTAGATTAGTTTCAATTAACTTCTCTTTCTCCTCTGTAAGATAACTATAAGTGCTGACTTCTGCTAATCAGCTGTTTGTGAGGTATCTGGAAAGGTCTGGAGCATGTGTTTCATGAGGAGTGGCTGAGAGAAGAGGGATTGTTTCACCTGGAAAAAAAAAAAAGGCTCAGGGGGGACTTTATTGTTCTTTACAATTACCTAAAAGGAGGTTGTAGGAGGGTGGAAGCTGATCTCATCTCTCAGGTATCAAGCAGTAGAACAAAAGGAAATGGGGCATCCACAACATCTCTGGGCAACCTGTTCCAGTATCTCACCACCCTCAGGGTCAAGAACTTTTCCTTAACATCCAATCTAAATCTACTGTCGTTCAGCTTGCAGCCATTCCCTCTTGTCCTGTTGCTGCAGCTCCTGAGGAAGAGTCCCTCTCTGGCTTCCCTATAGGCCCCTTCAGGTACTGGAGGGTTCCTGTGGGATCTCAGTGCATCCCTTTCCTCCCCAGGCTGAACAGACCCAACTCTCTCAGCCTGTCTCCAGGTGTTCCAGTGCTTCCAACAGCTTCATGGCCCTTCTCTGCACTTGCTGCAATAGTCCTACACCCTTCCTGAGCTGGGGGCACAGAGCTGTATGCAGCACTAGGTGCTGTCTCCCAGGAGCAGAGTAAAGGGGTTAAACCCCTTTCCTGGCCCTGCTTTGGATGCAGCCCAGGGCATGGTTGGCTTTCCCTGCTGCAGGTGCACAGTGCCAGCTCATGTTGAGCTGCTCATCAAACTCCGTCTGCTCGGCAGAGACCTTGCTCCAGGAAAGATGGAAAGTCTTTCAGGTTAGTCTGCAGGAGGTGAGTGGAAAGCAAGATGAGGAAAGCTGATTTTCTACTACACTTGCTATGTTTATTTATGAGGAAACAAAAGTCTTCAATCCCCAGGGCTCTCTGTGCAGCACCTTTCACTGGCACTAAGTCAGCAGAAAAAGAACAAGTCTCTTAAAATTAAAATGAAGGGAAAACATGTGATAAAATAAAATATATAAGACCCCAATATTTCAAATACATATTCTGCTTCACTTTGCAGTTTCTGCTCACCAACTATGCTCAGAATGACAGTCTTATCAGATAAGAGCAGCCAGCTGCTATACACTGCATTTAAATTTATATTACCAACAACAGGCTCCATTACCCAAGGATTTTATTGTTACATTCCTAATACTGTCTTTCTGTATGCTTTATTGTTTCTCATTTCCTTACATACTCTTTACTTTCTAGTGTGTACCAACATATCCTGGTATTTGTTTCACACATTTTGGGCTTTTTTACTTAGTCTATCTTTGACTAGTTTTCCTTTTGGTGCCTCAAAACTTTTTCTGCTTCTCAAATACCATCTCTAAAGCTGCTGCCTTACACACTTTTTGCTGTTTCATTCTTGCTTTCTGCTGCATCCCACCCCCCTTCATTCCCTAATCATTTGATCACTGCAGTTCTTTGATGTGTGAGGCTTCCAGTTCAGTCCCAATTTAATTATGTTTTTCAGAAGACTGACCTCTGTGGTCCCAATTTGTTCAAGACATTTCCTTCATTGATCCAAGGCCAGATCCCTTTACTGCCTGTTCTAAGCTAGATTCCTGATATTAGAAGCAGCCATGTATTAGCACTTAAGGTCAGTTTGCATATATCAGCAGTTAATTGCACTGATTTATTTGTAGTAGATACAACACACTCTTCCCTGCCCTTAGGTCTAGATGCATTAACACAAAATCAAGGGGAAATAATTAGAAGTATTCTCTTACTACAGCAGATGCACTTTCTTCACTGTTCATAAGAATACTCAGAGAATGGATTGCATTTTTCAGTAAATTGCTACACATCCCAAAGATCTACATATTTATTTTCTGTTGGGCTGCTATGGAAACATTATTGGACTTGACCTTCTTAAATTCTCCACCTATCATCTACTGTTTGGGAAATAATCAGAAAGATGGTTCAAGCTTTGAAAGTCAAATCAGTGTTTTCCAGAAAGAACAAGAGTCCTGTAGAACAATTACAAAGCAATGTGATGGTACCCAGAGTGGCTGGAATCTAGCTCTGTCTATAAAACACCAGTCTGACATAAATGAATATCTCCCTACATCTGCTCTCCTCAGCAGAGCAGCAAAAAATGTTATGGAAAACTGAAATACAACTTCCCTTCCAGGGAGGGAAAACTGCACTATTTCAGCCAGGAGAAGTGGGGGAAAGTGATGATTGCTGCTGTTCCTTGCTTCCACAGTCAGAGGAGACCCTAATGTAGGGTGCAGAGCACAGCAATGGCACTGAGCCACTGAGCTGCGTGTCCAGCAGGCATGAGGAGTGGCAAAGGTCTCTCTGACTTAGACTGAGCTAATTAAACACAGCTCTGTGCTTGACAGGATCTACAAATGCCTCAATCCACTTTGCCCAGTTGTACCCAAGGGTGATGTCACATCTAAGCAGACCAGCACGAACACCTTACCCTCGCTTGCTGCCAAAAGCCACCAGCCTGAATAAGATCAGCACAAAGGTTGAACTTAGCCTGACTGAGCATTGATGAGGAAACTGAGCCTCTGGATAAAGCCAGAGCTGCTTCAGGCCCACAGTGCTCCTTCCCCAAAGCAGGAAGCTCAGACTGGGATGGCATATCTGTAAGAGAAAAGGTGATGGCCTCCTGGAGTGAGGTGCTGGCCTTTAGAGTGAGAGGTGCTGAAATTCAGAGTGATCTTGACAGTCCCTTGTTCCCCACCATGTTGCTTTTCATGTAGATGGAAAATTTTTGTTTTGAATATGTTTTTCAGTTTAAATATAGGAGAAAAGCTCCATCTTCTCCCTTATGCTACTTGTACACATATGATCACGAGGTGTGAGAAAACACAGAAATTCTTCTCAGAAGATGGATGTTGATATAAAAGAAGAGATTAAAATAATCAGATAATAATCATTCAGGAACAAACAAAAATTAAGCCTTGGATTATCACAGTTCACAGTGATTTTCCAACATATGCTTAAATGACCTAAGGAGCACATCTCTTACCTCAACTAAGCAACTCACAGAGTAACTCCTTTCAGTCTCAGAAATATTTTATAACACCCAAACTGCTTTCCCAGATGAAATTTATCTGCCCAACACACACTCAACTCATTTTCTTGCTTTTAAGTTTGCTCACAGCAAGGTCTGCAAACACTCTCATCCTTGTAACAACTGCTCAGAATGGGAAGTGTCCATCCTGCAGGAATTTCTGCTTGGCATTTCCCCACTCATGCTGCTTTATGCCTGTTGACTCATGGAAGGCATTTTCTGTGTCTGAATTCTGGAGACTGATCTGTTCCCTCCTCTTTCTGAACTAGATTCCAAAGTCTCCATTTTTATAACCTGTGGGAGGTTTGCCCAAGTGAAATGTGAGTAAGGATTTCAAGACATGAACCTCTGAGTCACAAACTCCTTGAAAAAGCCACCAAAAAATGGCAAAATACCCCTGCCCAACATATTGGAAGCTGTATTACAAGGATACTTCAGTTCTTCTTATACAAAGGTACTCAGTGGTACCTCCTGGCAATAAAAGTAAGGATGATGAATACAACATCTGTGGCAGTCCCTCTGCAGGGTGTCATTTCCAGGATAGCTATGAATTTTTGACACTTCTTTGTCCAAAAAGGCATCAAATCTATGATTTTGCTGGAAAGCTCTAACCAAACACAACAGTTAAACCTCCTCTGAAAGCACTTCTTGATTTCATTCAGATAATCTTGTTTACTTCATCTCTTTTCAATTGCTTGTTTTTCCTTGGATCTCTGACATGCACTAGAGTGTACTCATGCTTCCTTTCCTATTCATCAATGGTAAGAGTGCACTGTGGGTGTGCCAGATGCCCAGGAGTCTCTCATTTCCTTGGTAACAGCAAAGAGTTACTAATCCACAGCAAATAAAAGTAAAATATAATGCAGGCACTGAGATAAGGGTTAGGATGCTTGATGTCCTTTCCTGGTATTTAGTCTGTAATCTCTGTTCAGATGTTATCCCTTATTTTCATCAGTAACTGAAGAGGAAAATTATGTTGCCCAGTAGACAGTACTGAGAGCCAAAACATGATGTTATATTTAAGGATTTAATAACACATTGGGACTTAGAAAAAAGCCAGCACAATAGGCAGTGCTAAATACCTGTCAGCATCCATGCAGGTGATTCAGCTGCAAGCCATGCTTGTGCTGGTGTGCACCACAAGCACAGAGCAGCAGCAGGCAGCAGGCACAGCAACTGGTGCCCAGAGGGAGACAGAAACTTCCCTGGGGGCTCTCCAGTGGTGCTGACACTGAGCAGAGAACAGCTTCCAGAACCCCTGGAGGAACTATCCCTAAAACATCAGAGACCTCCCTTTGGACCAAGCTTACGAGGGAGAATGCATCCTTGCACTTTTGGGACCTCTTGGTGGGACTGGTGCTGAAGGGTCTGCGTCACCTCCTGATGTACACTGTACACTAGGAGAAAGAGATCAACTGGATCTCCTCCAGGACTCTGCAGGTACAACCAAAAACCGCAGCTTCTGGTGGGGCTGATGAAGGGCCAGCCACCTGGGAAACAGCTTTGTGAAAATGCTTGGGACACCTCTCTGAACCTGCACCTGAAACATGCCCTTGTGCCAAAGAACAACATCAGCCTACAGGCAAAGTGCTGCCAGCAGTTGAGGGAGGCTTCTTTCTCCTGTACTCAGCACTGGTGAGACAATTCTGGACTTCTGGGTCCAATCATGACCTCCACAGGGCAAAAGACACAAGTCAATACCGGAGTGAGCTCAGAGAAGTGCCACAGAGATGGTTAAAGGGCTGGAGCCACCCTATAATGAAAAAAGCCTGAGATAGCTGGGACTGTTCAGCCTTAAGAAGGCTCAAGGGGAATCTTACTAGTATGTACAAAAACTTGCTGATGGGGAATAAAGAAGGTGGAGCCAGAATCTTCTCAGTTGTATTCAGTGACAGGGCAAGAGGAAACAGACAAAACTGAAATACAGTCAGTCCCACTTCAACACAAGAAAATGCCTTTTTTACCATGAAGGCAGTTAAATACCAGAATGGGTTTTCCAGAGAAGTCAAGGAGCCCCCATCCTAGGATATGTGCAAATCCTGCCTGAACACAGTCCTGGCCAACCAGTCCTAGCTGACCCTGCTTTGAGGTGGACCTAATGATCTCCCAAGCTGTATTTCAAACTCAACTATTCTATGCAGTGTAAATAGTGTATTTTTATGTTACTTTTCTAAAGGGTATTCTTGAGCTCAGTGCAGAGGCAAAACAGCTTCTGCCCTTGTACTGTACAACATCACCTCTCTTGTAACTTTGAACATAATGCAGACAAGTAACCAGGGAGTTCTACAATAATGAACTCTGTTCATAGGGAAATTAATTTCTAGTCAAGATGGTTCTGTCAAACCAGCTCTTATTATAGCAAATACCTCACTCCAGAACACAAGCTAATGATTTCCCTCATCCATCACACTTTGCAGTCCTGGCTCAGGTTGAGAACCACCAACATTCATGGATCAATATTCCATACACAAGCAGGGTTAGATTGCACTGGTTGATAAATTATGGTAAACTCATTTCTAGAAATCAATTCTTTGTTAAAATGACTGAGAATAATTGCAACTAAATGTTGCTTAGGGAAGCAAAGGTCCTAGATTCCCCCTTTCATTATTGCCCACTTCAATCAACTGAAATAAAATGTTTTTTACTTTTGGTTTCTTTTTCCCCCCACTTAAGGTAAATAGTGGATGCAGCTGAAGTCATCACTTTTTCCTATGACTGTCAGAGGAGTGGGGTGCAAAGAGGGGGTGGATGGGGTGGGTGAAGGAAAGCAGACTTGTGCTCATCACTGTATGGAAAGAGACTGAGAACATGGATAAAATAGGACTAGTTATGACACACAAACAAAGGAAGGGTCCCAGTGCCATCTCTCTGGCTTATCCTGACTTTCTGTATTTCCTGGCTTGATGGTTCAGTGCATGTGGTTCATTACAGCAATGAACCTGAACATACAAATTTTATCTGGTGAAAGGTGATGTTTAGAGATCAACTGGAATTGTGCATTTTAATGTCTTTCCAGAAAAAGTGTTTTATGCAATATGGCTGTGAATGCAATCTAAGGGATTCAAACCTTTAAAGAAAAGCTCCATCCCCAGAGGTATAAATGCATGTTTGCCATCAAGTAAAGAGCCTTGGAATACAGAAATGGCACTAACAAGGTCAGAAAACAAAAAAAAAAACCAAAAAAACCTAACATAACATGGAAATAGTTCCCTCAAGTATCATATCTTCCATTTGACCACAGCACATGCAGAGGAATATGGTGAGACACTGCAATGAAAGATAATAAAGTATAGCCACAGTATAGCCACAGGGAGAGCCTGCAAACAGAAAGGCACACCCTAAATCAGTGATGGAGCTTGTAGGAATACCTGTGAATTGCTTTACTGCTCCCCAGTATAGGAGGGCCAGATAACAAAGCAAGTTTTATTTCTACCTTTGGAACTGGGTACATCATTGCTGCAGTGACATACAAGCTCAAAATATTTCCAGCATGTTTCATCTCAAACACAGAAAGTTTGTATCTCTGTGTCAAACAGAGCCAAAATAATCCCTCTATCAAACTGTTCATAACCTGACAACCACTGCTGTATTGTTGAAGCATGAAAGAAATCTAATTTCTCTTGATAAAGTGTCTATTGATGAGAAGCCTTCAGTTTCCAGGATTTTGCCACCCTCAAAATCCAGTAAAAGTGTGAGTTACTCCTTTACCAGCATGAGTCAGGAAGCAGCTGGGAAACTGCTTTGCATATGATGCAATGTCCTGAAATAATATGAACATCTCAAGGTTGGAATATACTCACACAGTGCAGCTGCTTATCAAAATGCAAGCAAGTGATTAATCAAAGCACAAAGAGCTGGGAGAAAATGCAACAGGTCCCTTATCCTTTCAGGCACCTAATTCACTATTTCCCAGCATTTCCAAACCACTAACTGGTTCCTTTTAGGAAGTTATTTCTGCAAGAAATTGCTGGCATGAAGAGAATATCCTTTAAAGACAGGGCTGATTTTACAGGCTGCTGTCCAACCTCTTTGTACAGAAATGATCTAAATAAGAGGTTGGAGGAAGTAAACATGGGAGAAAAAAGTGCCAAAGGCTGAGGACTTCTTGACCCTAGTTATACCTCAATTGCAGATGTGCTGGAATCAGTCAAAGCCTTCAGCATTTAACCCTTGTTTATCATTCCACATTTAAAATAATTAATAAAAAAAATATTGGTTCCACCAGTTTAGAAAAATTTGGTCATCAGAATTAAGGTAAGACCAACTTCTCCCTCTGAATCTCCTGGTCATACATAATTTAAAGAATTTTTCATTCTTGTAGTGCAAAAGGAAGGAGAAATTTAACTATGGGACTTGAATAGGTTGGTTAAATTGGTCACAAATTGATAAAACATGGAAGATTTATACAAGATTTATTATTTTTCTTGTTATAAGAGTAACTGTTTAAGATTACACAACTTTGAGAACTTCCATTTCAGGATATTCCTGATAACTGATATTAGGAATCCTGGAGTGATGAGGTATGTATTTGGCCTTTCATAGCCTTGCTTTTTGTAAAGTTTTCATGGAAATTTCCATGGCTGGAAATGGGAAGAAAGGCAGGAGACTGGATATTACTGACAGTGGCATGACTTCAACCTTGCCACCTTGCTCCTCTCTGGCTGCTGAAAACTGCAGTCAGAGCACATTTCCCTAAGGAGGCAGCATATCATTGCTACATGGTCTTTAAATGCTTTACAGGGTATTAATTTCACAGATGGATCCATGGATGCTTTAATAGAACTATTTTATCTTTTTTTTTAGGAGGACAGATTGGAAAAAAAACAAAACAAAAAATGAAATATATATAGCAATGACTAACTGTCTACAAATAGTTGAAACATCTGACTGTTAAAGATGAACAGGAATTGTTTAACACATTGCAGAAGTATATAAATCATCAGAATTTAGTGTGCATGAAACAGCTGAAGATGAAAAGGAAAGATGATCTTGTTGTGCACAGGCAATTAAATTCACAGCTTTGTCACAGAAAACTGGTATTTGTCCTTTGGAAACTCTCTTAATATTTTTCCATGTGAGTTGTCTTTCCTTACAAATAAATCAAAGACTTTCACTCATTGTTTTTCTGTCCTGTCAACACATTTGAAAGCAGTTTGGGCCAAAATTGTTTCTTTCGATGCATTCACATAATATAAGCAAATTATATACCAAATTGCTTTGGGGGCCTCTCAGCACTGCCCTAATTAAATAATTATACTTGCACAAAAAGTGCCTTATAAATGTTAAATGTCATATTCTACCTAGTCTAATTATATTATGTACCTAGTGCTATGATGTATAATAAATTACTGTTTTCAAAGACTAATTCAAGCCAAATATCACCAGTGTCATTAAAGACAAAGGCTACAATTTCAAAGAATCTTAGTGGTTTAGGAACTGCAGACATATTTCCAAAAAAATAATAATTAAAAAAATAGCACCTACAGGCTTTGGGTATCATTGAGACCCTTTGGGAATCTCATATTTGGGTAACTACGTAATCTATGTAATTTTTATAAAGTTATGAAGGACTGCTAAGGACTTCTGAAATTTTGAACCCAAAAATCTTATCTGTGAAAAGTCTCCCAGGAAATCAATGGGAGTCACATCGCTAAAAATAATATTTAAATGATCTGGACAAAGCACTCAAAATTTGTCTCAAAAAAAAATCCTAGAGTAATGAATGCAGGCCCCATGCTAGAAGAAGTACAGACCACTTTAAGCTAACAGGTCTTCTTTTGATCTCTCTCTTCAGTTAGTCTTTTGAAGAGCATTATTTTTTTTCCTAATGGCAAAACTAATAGAAGAAACCTTTCTTCAGTACAGCCTTGCATTCACTCTTTTAATACACTGGAGAGTAAAGCTCCTTTATTAATATACTCTATACTCCCAGACATATCAAATAATATGTCAAAAGATAAGGAAGGAAAGCAAAGAACTTGGGTGACATTTGTTGACATTTCCAACACGGAGGAAACAAACAAGTTGCGCCGTGGCTGAATGTTAAAAAGGCCGTGGAGAGTGAGTTTCCCCTCATCAATATGGCCCTTGGGGCATTTTTAACTCAGCCTGATATTGTGTTCCCTAGTAGGAGGTAGTCCTGCAACACAGGGAGACAGGGGAGGCTCCTCTCAGCTCTCCAAAGACCTCAATAAAAAGGTCATCAGATCTTTTATTTTCATTTACATTTTAAAATATCAAGGTCACTTTTAAAAGAGAATAATGCAGATGCTCAGCCTGCCATCTAAACAAATCTTCAGCTCCAAACAGAAATGAAAATCAAAATACAAGTGGTTTCATTTTTATTTAAAATTTAAAAAAAAAGGTTGGAAGTTCTTTATTTTTCTTCTTCCCTTTTCTGAAATCATGTTAAAATCCCTTTAGAGCGCAACCGAGAAACATCAAAAACCTTAATGTGGCCTGAGGGTGGCTTACTACAAAGCCATGTGCTAATAATACCTCACATTTATAGCTCTTTTCAGCCAGAGCTGGATCCCCAGGCTGTGCAGATACTGTGCATGCAGGAATAATAATTCTGAGCTGCCTTGCTGACATGTGGCTCTCTCCATGGGAGCTCAACACCCAGCCCCCAGTGCTCCACACTTTGGAGCTGGGGGGCACCCTGTGTTTTGGAAACTCCACAGAGAGCCTCAGTAGAGCAAAAAGCAAGCAGATGAGCTGGGACTCGCTGGAAAATAAAAACTGTGAGACCTCCCCTTGCAGGAGGTGTTTGGGCTCACCAAAGAGCAGCCACACTGCAGCAGGAGGTGCCCTGCAGCCTTCTGGAGGCTCTGGCCAAAACCAGGAATGTGCAGCTGACACAGCACATTCCTGCTGTGGTATCCCTCTCCCTGCAAGGCTTCCCATTCCAGGAGGGGCAGCGCTATATAAACTACCAGGATTACTCTGAATTCATGTTTATCACTTGCTAAGTTTTGAAATCATATGAACCTAATGCATGGTATTTTACAGGTGTCTAGTTCACTGTACTGGTGAGTGAAAAGGTGATAGACTAATTTATCTCAGATAAAAGAAAAACACTTTTTCTCTATGCATGGGAATCTGCCCTTGTACCCATGTCCAAATACTGAACTACTCCTCAGTGATGCATATCAGCATAACCAAATTAAAAATCAACAGAGCAGGGCTCATTTACATCTAATGTGTCTATTTCTAGATCTTTACTACAATGGTAATAAAATAATGATTAATAACGATCCCAGCTCACATTATTTAGTGGCACTCATCATTGAATATCTCAAAGCATTTGTAAGCTATTTGCACAGTGTGTTGCACCCACAGTTATGTACACTCATAGAAGAATCACATCAGTTAATTAAATTTTCTTTTGTATATCTCATAGGTCCAAAATCAAATACTGATTTAATCCTGCCAGTTCTACTCCCTAGACTGTCATACTATGTCTTTTCCAGTATTCATCCATCATAAAAACCTGTGGGTTTAAGATCATAGAAGCATGTTCTTTCTCAGACTTTCTGCAAATAATATTACTACCACTGGTAGTGTTTTAATTAAATTGCTCCTCATTTAACACTCTTCTGTGGATTGTGCATACGTTTAATTTGCTCACTTTTAGATTTAGTAAACATTTTATACAGTCCATAGCTTTATATTTTGGATATTGGAAAAAAAAGCAGAATTTAAATTGCAGAAAAAGGTTGTCAGTCATTCTTTCCTGTCATCTTCCAAGTAAGCTGGAATGCTGGCACTCATCTGTAGCTCTAGTGGCATTTACATTTTTAATGAAGTAGCTTATTTGCTGAACAATACCCTTCCCCTTGCAGTTGTTCTATGGATTATGCCCAGTTTTATGAATCCTGTCTGTGCCAGATTTCACAGAGGTTTATTCCATTTCTTCTGTTCTTTTCTGTGTATGTGCATAACCTGAACTCACCGGTCCATTCCCTCAACAGGTATAAATCCCTGCCTACTGACTCTGCACCTCATAATTCAGTCTGAAATTGAGCCTTATGCAAAGCACAAGGAAACTTTCACCTAATGAAGGCAGCCAACTTACAGCTGAGTGATGTGGAGAAAATAGGGCAGGACTGTCACTCACCATTAATGCTATTTGCCACCGTCCCTATCGCTGCACAGCAGAAAACCCTGCAAAGCCTCTCTCCTAGGTGGGGCCAGCTCAGTCTCTAACTCTCTGTAAGCACTTGATGACAAAATGCACCCAAGAGACAAACTGCTGCCAGGTGTGGTTTCCACAGTTACTTTGATCAATTCTATTTGATATGGGCTTTCACATCCCTGAGCCACCGAGCATAAAAGCACATAATCTCGGATATGAGTTTATAGCTTTTAAAAGAAAGGAGGACAAGGTAAATACAGAGGTGTGAGATGTAGCTGAGTCCTCCTGAGCCTGCAGTCACTGCAAGAGCTTTGCTGGATTATTCCAGGGCCTGGGAACAGCCTCTGACACGGACAGGGACACATTTCAAGTGGTAATGGTGGGACAAAAAAACTCAGTCTTCACCGCAGACAAACTGAATGCTCTCAGTGCTTATCAGTATGGCAGAACCACCATTGCTCCACATTATTGCTGAGTCTGATGGGGGCCAGATACCAGTCCCACAGCAATGCCTCACCATATCTGCCACCTCTCTGTAGTTCTAAACTCCAACACATCAGATACCTCTCTAAAACACATGGCCTCCTCAGTTTCCCACCTTCCCATCTCTTCTCTCCTCCTGTGATGGACCTCCAGCTATGTTTCTTTTTGTCCCCTGGGTTCAGTATTTGGGTCAATCCTTTTTAATATCTTTATCAATGGTCTCCATGAGGGGATCAAGGGCCCCCTCAGTCATTTTGTAGACAGCACCAGGCTGGGTGGCACTGCTGATGGAAGATAGGAAGTTTTGCAGAGAAAACCAGGCAGGCTGGATCAATGGACAATAGTATGAAGTTCAACAAGGCCAAGTGCTGGATCCTCCCTCTAGGCCACAGCAGCCCCATGTAATTCTACTGACTTGGGAAGGAGTGGCTGGGAAGCTGGCCAGCAGAAAAGGATGTGGAGGTGCTGCTCAAAGCAGCTGAAGGTGAGCCAGAGGGCCAGAAAGGCCAATGGCATCAGAAACAGTGTGGCCAGCTGGAGCAGGGCAGTGTTCATCCCTCTGTACTCAGCCCTGCTGTGCTCAGCTTTGGGTCACTCACTACAAGAACACTGAGGGGTTGGGGTGTGTCCAGACAAGAGCAATGGAGATGGTGAAGGGTCTGGAGCACAAGTCCTGAGGAGAGGCTGGGGGAATTGAGTTGTTTAGCCTGGGGAAATGGAGACTCAGAGGGGGAATCTTACTGCTCCTGACTGGATGGAGGCTGCAGCCAGGTGGGGATTGGTCTTTTCTCCCAGATTGCAAGGGACAGGATAAGAGGAAATGGCCTCAAGCTGAGCCAGGGGAGTCTAGATTTATATATGGGAAATTTTCTTCACTGAAAATTTGTTCAAGCATCAGAAGGGGCTGCCCAGGAAAGTGGCTAGGTCACCATCTCTAGAGGTATTTAAAAGACATGTACATATGCTACTTAGGGACCTGGTTTAGTGCTGCACTCAGAAGTTAACAGTTGAACTTGATGGTCTAAAAGATCATTTTGAACATAAATAATTCTACAATTCTGTGTGCCACCAGTATTTATTCTGACTGGCTGATGTGTTGTGACTTCTCAAAAATTAATATTTGTGGTTTGGTTTCAGATTATTGAACACCGCGCCCTTATTATTATGATTAATTCTTTATTTCATGAGTTCTCACCTTTTTAAAAGATTGTTCAGCCCTGTTCCTGCAGTTTTAAATAGCAAATAACTGTCTGATGTAAAAAAAAAAAAATGATACTTTAATAAAAATAATGATTTTTTAATCAGTTTTCAGAAGTTCCTTGAAAGTTCACAGTGGTCTTTCTTTACATTTTATTCCAAATCCAACTTCTTATTTACATGTTCAGTTTCACTTTTTTTCCTACCCATCCTATTTTTCAAGTGCAGATAGCAGGTAGTATCTCTAAGGCAGACAGAAGACCAGAATTCATGTTCTGAACTAAAGCATTCCATGATCCTCGCCCAGCCCCCTCTCAGAGAAATTGTCCCTCTAGAAACAAAAATATTTGTTTTAATCTTGTCACTAGGTGAAATGCCAGTTGGATTTAATGTGTGTGACTCCATCTAACTCTTGGGGCTATTTTTAGGAGGTCAGGCTCAGTGTACAGTAACTCCAAGGTCACTCTTGGTGGTCAGGGGAAGGAGATGGACTTTTCCCCATACCTCAAGACTGAATTACCAGCTGAAGGTGTTTATCTCCATCCTGTGACAACAGACACAGGCTCAAGTAACTACTATGCTCTCAGCTCCCAGACAAGAATCCAGACCTGTTTTATCCGAATAAAGTAAAAGGTAAACAGGCATTTATCCAATGCACATTTTTCATTTTATTCTTACAGCAGCCACACTAATATTTGCCTTCTAACTGCCTCATCTTCCATATAAAAAGTTGTAAGTCCATGTACCAGTTTCAATTGGAGATGTTGAAATTAATTTTATTTTGATGGGTTTATACTATTCTCCACAGCTTTACTAGAAGTGGCTTTCTGCTTCAGGGAGCTTTGTGAACAGAGAGAGCAGCTGCAGGACAATCTTCCAATATAAAAATGGGCTTTGTAGAACTTCCTTGTGTAGCTCCCTGAATATAAGTGCCTGACCTTGAGAAAAGAAGCAGGAGGTGTGTGTGTTTGACTTAAGTATTAACAGATAGGCTGGAAAGTGAATCCTTCAAAGGTCCACTAAAAAGAAAGAGATTCAACATAAAAGGTAAGTTCTGACCTTTACATTTAAGCCTCCTTCAGTTACTAGGGAAAAGAACTGTGGCTTCTCTATAATGTTAGTCAACAGTACTGTCCACTTCTGGTGCTAAGTAATCCTCTATCCCATACTGGGAGATAAAACAAGTAGAAAAAAGGCCAAATCCTTCCTAAATGACTCTACTCTTCCCAAGAGGATGAGTAAATGTCAGCCAGCTGCCCTGAAGTAAAATCTTTACTCATTAAAATAGTACATTATCACTTAGGTTGGTATGGGATGAGGCACAGAATTTGCTCCAGTAGCAAGGTTTTAATATTTCAGCCAGATTCATTCAAGTAGCTCTGGAGGTCTCAAATTACCTATTCTGCTGATCTGCAAGAAGTAATATGCCTGTGAAGGGATTTACTTGCAGGAACATTACTGGCAAGAAGCACCTTAGGTTTTCTGTAGTGACTATTTTGCTGTGAAAGCTTGACAATCTAATATTTCACAAAAACTCTGAATTTTTGACTAAATACATTATGTGATCATTTTGGATATTTTCCAATTTATTCACACTACATAGTTTTGAGGTTGCACATACAGGAGCAAAGACTGCAGGTAAATTCTCCTGCAGAATGTGGAGGAGATGTGGTTGAATTCTAGACATACTAAGGATTAAATATATTCTTTAATAGTTACTCACATGACAAAATAGGTGAGGAGAGCTATAATGGCAACACTCAACCAAGAGTGAAAGAGATTTAATTTCTATTTTTTCCCTCTTAACAATACATTTCACATGAAGACTCTGCTCCTCTCCCAACACAATTGTAGAGACACAGCCTTATACAGCACACTCAAATTATGACAAGTCCAAGGTTGATTTCCACCATAACCTTAAGCAAAAGCTTTTAAAACCCAAGCAGAATTTCTGAGGGAACCAGAATCAGTGCTGTCTGTTGGCTGAAAAGCCCTCAAAAGCAGATCTCCCTATTCTGGTTTTGCTTTCACATCTATCACTCTGCCTGATAACCAATGACAGATTGTCTCCTGCACAAGCTTTACCACCCAGACCTCAACTTGAGCATCAACAGCCCCTAGGTAGAGCTTGATATGCTGCCCCTCAGCAAGTTTAAGATCTCTAGGAGCTCCTTAGGGACAGTCTTAAAAACTAGTTTTGTCAGGTGAACACAACCATCATTCGCTATTTAAATTCACTGTAGTGCTGTCAACACTTTCTTGAAGTGATGACTGAACAGGTGGATTTATTTCAGAGTGGCTGACAGCCAGTGCTCTTTCTACGAGACCTTTATTTTAGAACTTGGCATTAGATCCTGCTTTTAAGTACTTAAGAGAAAAAAAAAAAAAGAGGAAAATATATATGTTCACTTTTCCACACTTTGTTTCCTGCCATTTCATTGGAGCTGCATCTGCAGCAATCAGGTGCAAAAAGAGGGCTATTCATCAAGGTGGAAATTGATATGTTACTTTTCTCTGAAACTAAGCTAAGTGCAAATGTTTTTTCTAAGTAAAAGAAAAGAGCAAGTGCTGCAGTGTTTACAGGGTAAAATTTCCCCAATGAATTTGGTGCATTGGTGTGTGATGTGACAGTTGCCTGGTAGAAAACCAAAACAGCCAATAAATAATCCATTAAAACTAGCCTGTTGTGTTACAGCTTTGCCAGTTGTCTCAGCAAATATGTCACTGCTGAGAGACTGAAATCCCCTCTGTGTTTCTAAAAACACACCACACATGATGTGCAAGACTGCTGGTACTGTAAACCTGGTTTTTCTCTTTTACCCTTCCCTTCTGTCACCCCAGACAAAGCTATGCTACTGCTGCAACCCACTGTGTCCTACAGTATTTGGTGCCTCTGCATTTAAAAGATCTCTGTGCATTGTATTTGGGATGGGTTCCCTCCACATGCTTCTATTGTGCAGCATCAAAATGTTATATATATTGGAGGCAGAGGAAATGTATTATAATTATTAGGAAGTAAAGTCCTCCTACCCTCTGCACACATAATTTTATGATCTATAAACCAAGTAAAGACTTAGAATTATAGAATCATGGAATGGTTTGGGCTTGAAGGGACCTAAAAAGTCATCTATTCCTACATCCCCTTGATAAACAGGGACATCTTCCACTGGACCACGTTGCTCAAAGCCCCATTCAAACCTTGAATATTTGGAGGGATGGGGCATCAGCCACCTATTTGGGAAACCTGTTCCAATTTCTATTTCTTACAGTTAGCCCATAAATACCTTACAAGTGGTCCTTACCTCCAAGAAAGAAAAAAACCTAAAATGACAATTCTGCTGTAAATCCATCAATGTAAAAGGCATATGACAGCTGTCTGCATGGACCTGAAGAGTAAGTGTAAGTCAGCTTGCAATAAGACATCCAACAGAGAAGGGAAGAGAACAGGATAAGTAAGAAATTTCACTAAAACTCTAAAATTAAATTATGAATTCTGAAAATATTCTCAGGAAAAGGAAATATGTCTGTTATACAAACAAAAGAAAAACAGGTATCCACAGACTAGTTAGAAATAGTCCTGATATAAAAAAATGTGAGGAAAATTACTGATAACATTTTAAAAATTACTGATAACATAACTGGAAATTTTTAAACCTGCAATGCCCAGCTGCTGAATTAGATTTTGAACACAACTGATCCCACAAAGCATTGTTTGTGCTCATACTCACAAAATTTTGAAAATCAGTGTCTAGTAAAGTCATAAATACATACTTACATATGTAAGCCATATATAGTCATACCTACACCTTTTATTACTTTGTTATTTGTCTTGGAAAAGGTGACATTTCTGGGATTGATGGTTGCTCTCCTGTTCCCTTTGTATCCCACAAAGATCTAGGAAAAGGCAGAAAATATGCTCAAGGCACTTGGAATCTGCTCTCTATTATGGCATTTCCAGAAAAGCCAAGAATTTCAGGAATTAGCACTATTGGTCTGCAGTCTGTTCATGGTACTTTTTGTTGTGCAGACATCTCATGGGTTGCATTACTTGAGTGAGATTAGGAGGCATATGGTGAGATGATCTGCAATTGAAAGAGGGAGTCATTCTGGTGGACCTGATAGGAGACCAGTGGGATGCTTGGGCTGTGGGTCCTCCAGGAGACAGCAACCACCACTGGAGATGGTGCTCTCACCTGGATGTTTTTATGGGCCATAAGTCAAAGAATTCTCATCATCATTCATAGACCTCCAGACAAATCTCCTCTATACCAATGAAAAGTTGTCCATCTGCCCCAGTGGGTTTTGGAGCAGGCCTGGATTCAAGTAAAGTACTCAATGCATACATGGAAATCAGCACTAAAATGGACTGCCAGGACAGCAGTCTCGACAGCAAACAAAGAAACCGGGAAAGACTCAAGTAAGAAGTCTCATTCCCCTGGAAGTTTCCAGAGAGAGCAAGAACATACTGCTGCTGTTCACAAAGTACCTGCCTTTTGACTCCAGATTTAGGGACTGCCAATCTGCTACTTTCAGCAGCACTAAAATTCTCTTCAAGAAGCAAAAGAGCTGATGATTTCTAGCTTCATAGTTCAATTATATTCCATTAATGTCACATAAATGTTGAAAATCCGACCTCCAGCACTGTTACTCCTCACTGAAGGTACACCAGCATCACTTGTCTGCCCATTCATGATGTTCTTTCCTGTCCAGAGCTGTAAACTTCAATATGACATACAATTCCAAACTCACCAGTCTTACAACTCTGAGAGGCAAGTTTGCACAGCATGCCATCTGGGGAAAAAGCTTCTTTGCTGTTCTTCAAGACAGCCCACAGGAACCACCCACTTGCAGTTACTGACCTTGAGTTTGATCTGTATGGATATTGTCAATCCTTGTTAACATGTTTCTGATGGGAGGTGGAGAAGATGCTTTTTCAAACTCTTCAAGAGAGCTCTTTCATTCACTCAAGCGTGGGGACTGAGCCTCATATGACTACAGCACCAGGCAAACAGACTGGCCCAAAGCCTCTGGGAGGTGTTTTGACAAAATTTCTCATCAACAGAATGCTTCAGCTGGTTCATCACAGCTGAAATCCCTGGTGGAAGCACAAGGAAAATGTCAATAGTCAGATTTCTGACTTTCCAAGAGTCACCAGTTACGTATGAGGGAAGAAAAGGAGAAACCCAGACCAGCCTTCTGCAAGAAAATCCCACTCTAAAGACTTCCTGACCTCCTGTACCATTTGAGCTTAGGTATTCAGAAGGCACATTTCAAAACACTAGGAGCTATTTCAGAATTAAATTCTAATTGGGATTCTTTCATTCACTACTGCCTTTTTCCCTGACCTTAGGGAAATAATTTAATTCCCCTTGCATTAGTTTTCCCTAAAAATAAAAGAGCAATGATTTTCTGTCGTACCAACCTCTAAGTGACAACATAATTTTTAGCTGATTGGTGTTTGTCAAAAGCATTGAAACTTGTCAAGAAAAATGCCAACCCCTGCTAGTGTGCTGAGGGACACAGAAGAAGAATGTTGAAGTCATAGAAGCCTTCCCTTAGGAGAAAGTTCCTGGCTTTACACAAACAAATATTTTCCTGTCAGCATTTACCACCAACTATATGAATCATTAACATTGCATTTTCATGGTAAGCCCTTTAAAAATAAACTCAACATCTCCAGTGAAAAGTATTTCCATGGGATTTCAAAATGCCCAAGAGCATGGTGTGGCACACCAGATTCAGATACACTCTACTGCAGTGTACTGCAGTGTGCAGAGATAATGGAAGAAAAGTGAGAAACATATTTTGTGCTGAATAGCAAAAAGAGCTTTTAAAAATTAATTTCAGTGTTACAACTAAGAGGTACTCTGTGGGAGAAGGTGCTTCTTCTACTTTGGCCAATAGGACCATAAGAACAGCTACACTGGTTCACATCTGATGTTCATATGGTCCATCCCCTCAGCAATGCTATTCACAATGCTTAAGACAGCCATACATAAATTTCTCTCAAGTGTCTCCCATTGTGTTATCCCTTGTTTACTGCACAATCTTCTCAGAAAAGGTGAAAACCTATGCTTTTGCAAAATACTTACAGATAGATCTCTTGCTGAACCCCCAAACCAGCCGCATTTACCAAAACCATGCACACACAAAATTGGAAGCCATCTATTTCAGAAGAAGTGAATACCATCATCTTCATTGTCAATGCAATAATTTTTAAGTTGGGTACAATGATTATGTTTTACTGCCTTATGTGAAAATGCCTATTCTTACTGTAGTAGTCCTTGGCAGTGTGATGTTTTGGTAGTATGAGTAGTGCTGTGCTCCAATGGGTTGGATTAACAAGATTCCATTCCAGAAAGAGTGGGACTTCAGGTGGGGGCCCTTAGTAAAGCTGGTAATATTCCCCAGTTTTCCTCTTCCTCTGACCTCTTCCTCCTGTCTCGTGCTTCAGATATGGCATTCCCACAGCACTACATGACTTCCCAGACTACTAAACCAAACAGATTTGGATCTGTGTGCTGGTAGCACCTGTGAGGGTACTTCAGCAAATGGGGCTCATGGTGTTTCACTTTGCTGCCAGCAGATGTGCAGTACAGCAGCGTGATATAGGCTGGCTGTACCAGAGAATATCTCCCTGATTTCAAGCATCCCTCAGCACAGATTTCAAATTCTGTATTCTATAGAGATGCAAAGGACCCATCTATTTGTTCTCTGTCCATTTCCTCAGAACTGGTGTGAAGTAGCTGTGTAACAGTGTGCACTCCCTTTAACTACTGACAGCTAACATATTAAATTAATTTCTCAAAGAATTCCCTGAAGCGCACGGGTCCCCTCTAAAAGTTCAGCTTTGGCTCCAGAGGATACTAAATAACATCTAACCCAGGCCACTTAGCAATAATCCCTGTCATTGTTCTTCCCAGGGAATTGAGATAAGACCCAGGTTCAGGATATGGAGATGCTAAAAGTTGTGTAGCATTGTGCACAGGAAAGAGAACACAAAGACTTTCTCCATCCTTATTTAATCCTTACTAATGTAGAATCTCTTCATATGTTTAGACTTTGATGTATGCTTTGGGGTACACTATAGAACAAAACTCCCTTGGAGGGGAACTGCTTTCACTTCAGGTTTCCTCTCAAACAGTGAAAATTCCTCACCTAGGCTCTGAGAGACAGTTTTGTACTATTGATTGCATTTATTTAAATGAGCAACAAGCAACCTGTCAACACCCACATGGCAAGTTTTCTTCTCTTTTCACTTTAAGTATGCTAGATTATTTAAAAACAAAAGCTTACCAAATGACTCAGGGGAAATTTAAAAAGCTAAATATCAAGGCAAAGTGTTTTTCATATCTGAAGGGACAGAAATAATGCATCTCAACCCCAAGAAAAACAGTACAACAAAAATGTTTAATTGATCACACAAACCACAAGACATTAAATCCTGCTGTCCAGTATGTAGCTTTTGCAACAAACTGAAAATATTTTAATCTCATTCACCCTTTCCATGTTCCTGTAATTTAAAATAAATAAATATAGGACTATGGAGATTATCCAAAACAGGCATGAATAGCATTTAGTTAAGATTCAATAATTTTTCAGGGTTTTTTAATCTCAAGTTGTAGCAGTTCCAGATGTCTAGAAATTGGCTGTATTTTATCCTAGAAAGACCAAAGAGGGTAAATTAATATGCTGCTCTTTCACAGAAGCTCTCCCAGTTACCTTATCTGGGCAAATTGACAGAGACTTCCAAGTTCTTGATGGTTTGGAGTTTCATTGCAGAAAATATGACACAGTGATGGATACCATCAAGCCACAAAATATGTCATGCTCTAATGTGAGGTCATCAGAACTGTCATGAGATCTGGGCCTCTTCTCTGCTTTGCTATTCATCTGCCTGTTGTGCTCACTGCTGCCCTGGACTATGCTCTCTCCTCCCATCCCTCTTTTCCCCGTGTTCCCTAAACAGAAAGCTCTGGAGCATTGGCTCTCTCTCTGCATGTGAACCAGAGCACAGGCAGCAGACCTTCAGTTACAACTGAGAGCTCTCAGTACTGCTGATAACTAGTACAGATTCAATTAAACAGACCAGACACTTGCTCTAATTTCAGTTACCCACCTGTGCAGATGGACAGTTGCTCAAAAGGAAACCCCAGTGTCAGCCTGATAAAGTACAACAAATACTCTGTCCAACAATTACTTTGGAGAGGGTTCATTGGCCATGCTGATGCTTCCAGGACTAACTGTTTCCTTCCTTTCCTTTCCTTCCTTTTCCTAGTGAAAAAAATCCCGCTGACATTATTTTCTTGCTTTTCTAACAAGCTTGTTCTGAAGGATCTCAGCACCAAATCCTTGTAAGCAAACTGAATGCACAGAATAATCCAACTTCCATGCAAAGATAGACAAAGACAGTAGTATCTCACTCTCACTCTTGTGGTATTACAGAAAACTACAAGGCACAGCCAAGACAAGCTATGCTACAGGAGACAGACTTGCAGCACTCTGAGGGTGCTGCATTTTTCTGGCTTATCCTGTTCTTGGCTTGAAACATCTGGTACCAACAGAAAGGAATTGCATATTTTCTCTCTGTTAATTGTGAAGTACCTGACTGATTGCTTATGACTGGCAAGTGTCTGATAACAGGAGATGGTAGCATGGCAGTTGGATGGGTTAAGAAGGATGAGACAGGAAAACCAATTATGGGATTCTTCATTTAAACATTTATGCATATCGACTGAGGGATGTCTATGAGCCAACTGTTATTGTCATTACTATCAGTGTTTTCATTACCATAGCTGTTCTGAGACCTAGTCACAAATCAGTTTCTCACTGGGAGAATGGAGCTCAATGACACTTTTTCTCAGCTGCCTGAAATCTCTTTTTCACCAGGGTATTGCAGCTGTGCCATTATCCTGAGGGAGCCAAGAGCACAGCAGAGATGTTCTTTGGAAAACTCCATGTCAGCTCTGTGATCTCTGAGCCTCTACAACTGACACTAAACAGGAAAAGCTCCAAGGAAGCCTGATGATGAAAACAAATGGCTTGGTCATATCATGGGTTGGTGTTTCTGGGATCCCAGAAACCATTTAGTCCCTGTGGGGGCCAAATCAGCTCTCAGCAGTCTCCGAGCTGGAGATGGACAATGTTATTTATATTAATTTATATAATACTACTCCTTCCACCACTGCATCAGAAAGATGAACCAACAAAAGGGACCAACAAAAGTCATTTTACAAAGGACAGATAAGGTCCCAAAGGAAAGGTTCATTCAAATCCAATGTCCTATAGCTGGTGTTTATTGGAAAAAAGTTTCAATATCAAGATGAAGAGCAAACAAAGTCAGGAAAGAAGCTGATGAAAGTAACTACTCTGACTTTCAAGCACCCATAATTGAACTGCAACAGGAAAGTGATATTGATTGAAAATCCAAAGTAAAGCAGAGTGGCACACTTTCAGACCCGGCAGACAGAGGAAAAAAGTAAACAAGTAGTCTGAAAGGTGCCATTTTTTTAGCAATGTGAATTAGATGTTAAAATGTCAATTCATTTTTCATAGCCCAAAATATTATTTATAGCATAGATAAAACTTCTAATTTCCAATAAACCATTCTGAAATTAATATTTTGTACTAAATCCTAGCTCAAGTTGCTCAAGCATATCATTGTATCGAAGTCATTAGGACTGTACAAATGAGTAATGGCAGCAGGAGCTGGCCATTTATTGGTATGACTTTGAAATGGCTGCCTTACTCAAGCATGTCTATAAAACACTTTTGCCACACTATCACGTATTCCATTTACTTCCCTTTTAAGAGAGAGGGGAAAAGGTTATTCTAGAAATACTTTAGAGTAATAAAATCTTTATTGCTACAGTTTTTTTGTATCTCTTATAGCAGTGAAGCCTGTTGATTTAGTTATGTCCACAGTTCTGGGAGTGATAAAAAGTCAGTGCTTATACATTTTGCACACCTCTAAATATTACTTTAGCTGGAGCGTCTACAACTGTGGGGTGTGTGTGCACAGTTTTATATAGTTTTATAGCTATTTTTATATAGCTCACAGGTTGACATGAATGAAAAAACACATGCTGGGTATATCATGGCCTCACAGTCCCTCCTTCCAGTGGGACAGCAAGTGCTTGTGGGTATGAAAGCTTGCAGGTCAACAAATCTAAACAGGGACTGAATTGAAACTGTTACTGCAAATGAAAGACATGAAAGATTGAGAAAGGATATCTACCAGGAGCAGGGACCAATATAAACACATACAAGTCTGGGTTTTTTCCAAATCTACATGAGCAACACTGACACTTTCAAAGCATTATTAATATGTAAATATCCTACTGAATATTTGGGACGGCATCCTCTTGTATTCAATTCCAAACATGCACTACTGTCCAGTTTATCTATTTACTGTGCAATGAGCCAAATAAATATCTCTGCCATCCCAGCTTTTTATTCATTGGAGCAATAATATGCACTGCTATGGAAGAAGCACTACATTCCTTCTACCACTCCTGTCTTCCACTGCTGCTGGCACAGGGGTGACTAAAGAAACCAAATCCCTCCCTGCAAAACCAAACCAAACCAAACCAAACCAAACCAAACCTATCCAAACCAAACCAAACCAAACCAAACCAAACCAAACCAATCAACCATGAAAAAAAAAAAATTCCACCACTACTGTGCTCAGTTATCTGAGCCACTATTGTTGTGAGAAGTGAGAAATTTCCTATTCTGTTTTGTTCATCAACAAACCTGTCAGCTAAATAGTGATCATGTTACGTTCCCTGGCAGTAGCACAAGAGAAACAGAGGAACCTTGGTGCAATTTTCTAAGTCTGAGGTTGCAGTACTGGCATTTATAAAAACCATTGTGTAACATAAATGGAACAAATTTGCTCAGGAAGTCATAGAGGGAAAAAATATGGAATGTTATTCTGCCGTTTTGACAATTGGTTTTCTTCTATAACTTCACTTTGAAAGAGAAGCCAACATAATTTGGAATATCTGCTTTCTCAGTCGACACCAGTCTGTTGAATAGCAGAATGAGAAATATCTCAGTGTTTATTTAATTATTTAGGGCATAATATGCTATTTTATTTGACAATCTGTTTGCTCTGTGGATAAACTGTAATGCTGAGTAATTTTTCCTTATGAAGGAACAAGATTATCTTCTCATTAAACAGCCTCATTGGCCCAAAAGGAGCCTCACTCTACAAATAGAAGCTATTGCTATGACAAGAATGAAGCAGAGATGCCTGGAACTTAAAGAAAATTCAAGAGATAACTCAGTCCCTGAAGTGAGTGAGAAGAAGGAAATCTCTGGGGACTTGGAGCAGCAGTGCTGCCTATATGTCGAGAGGGAGTCAGGCTGCCAGGTAGATACTGAGTTGAAGATCAGCTTTCCCCACTTGGCTGCTTGATTTGGTTTGAACTTGAGAAAAGGGCAAGAAGGAGGACCCAGAAAACTACTGGCCAGCCAGCCTCACCTCCATCCCTGGCAAGGTGATGGAACAGATAATTTTGGGGGTCATCAAGAGCCCTCAGCTCTTGAATTCACCAAGGGGAAATCATGCTTGACTTATCTCATAGCCCTTGTGATGGCATGGCAGGATGGGCTGATGAGGGGAGAGCAGTGAATGTTGTGTCCCTTTCCTTCAGCAAGGCTTTTGGCACTGTCCCATTGCATCCTCCCAGATAAGCTCGGGAAGTATGGGCTAGATGAATGGACAGTGAGGTGGATCAAGAACTGGATAAATGGCAGAGCTCAGAGGGTCATGACCAGTGGAGTAGAATCCAGTTGGAGGCCTTTAGTCAGTGGCTTTCCCCAGGGACCAGTACTGGATCCAGACTTAGCTACTTGTTTAACAAGGATCTGGACAAAGGGAAAGAATATATCCTGAGCAAGTTACCATCCTGTGTAACCTGCTCTGGGTGACCCTGCCTTGGAAGTGGAGCAGGACCAGATGATCTCCAGAGGTCCCTTCCAAACCTAACAATTCTGTGATTATGTGTGATTCTGTGGCTGGCTAAATTGACCTACAGACCCCAGGGTGACACTGGTTGAATTATGATAGTGTCCCATGGGAACAGACTCAACAAGCCTGGGGCTTCTATACCAGTTTGATGCAGAATCCTAGAGAGATATGGAAGGTTCATCTTTTCTAACTTGATTCCATCTGATGTGTACCTTCAGAGAGAAATGCTCTGGAGCTTGTGGAATAATTATCTAAGTGAGGACAGAAGGCATTTCAGGATGCCTTGATTTTGCTGCATTCTGCATGGTGATAATAACAAGCTCTAAGCTATCAAACATTTCCATTTTAATATGGCCAAATGGCTTCACAGAGCTCTGTCTCCATCATTTTACAGATGAAAAGGCACAGAGAAGTATTTTGCTTGAGGCTATATCAGAAAACAGCAATATATCTGAAACTAATACCTATCTCCCCAACATTCTATCTAATGCTCTAAACTACTGTTTTAACCTAAAGATAAAAAAACATGGATAATAAACTTTCTCATGCCACCATTAGCATAGTTTACATCACTCAGAAAACAATAATGATAAGAGATCATTTTTATGACTGACTGTTCTGGATAGCCTACAATTTTATCTTAACAGTGCTATGTCAAATGGTAAATTGAGTGTCTTAGGAGCTGATGGACATATGAAAGTTAGACCTTGTGTCCTGGCCTAGATGAAAGGATCAAATGAAAGAGCCACCTCATCCATTTTCTGTCTCTGATAGTGGCCGAAATGTTTATGGAGGAAGGGAGCAGACATTTATCAACATTTCTCTAGAATATTCTCCGAAGATCCAAAAGTCTGCAAATGAAGAACTTCCTGAGACAAAAGATGTGATTTTTATTTGATGGACCAATGGCAAGGAGTGCCACAGTTTACCCTTCAGAGGCTAACATCCCACTGTTCTGCAGAGATTCAGTAAAATATCACAGGCTTTTTTCCCATATGCTTTTCTTAGGAATGTGACTACTGTGATGGGCTGACAGAGCATTTTTAAAGCAAATAACTCTGACATCTACGGCAGAATAATTCAGTATCTCTGCCCATTTTACCTTCTGTCTTCTCTGCCACCATGGATTCTTTCTGGTGTCAAATAACTTCCTGTCCACACTGACATTGACACCAGAAAGAATCCATGGTGGCAGAGAAGACAGAAAGTTAAATCAGCAGAGATACTGAATTATCATACATCAATTCATCAGACACAGTCTGGCATGGTGCAACTGACTTTCAATGGAAGAAAATTTGAAGTAATTACAGATGTAGTGTTCTGTGTCCTGTTGACAGGCCTGAAAGTGCAAATATTTCTGTAGAGATCTTAAAAATGGCCTGGTCTCTCTGCCCCAGCAGAAGCACACACATTTCATTTGCCTTTTAAATCACAGATTTTAGATACTTTAAAGGTTTTTTTAGGGTGAAATTTCAAAACTTTTCCAAAAAGGGCATCTGGTGGGCCCACAGGGTCTTTTGAGCCCTTCAGCTGTGTTTAGGACTGTGACACTGCAATGGCATTTGGAATCAAGCAGAATGCCAGGGTCAGGCTCGAGAATAAGGCTAACACAGTTTTTTGCATAGTCTAGTGTGCCTGGACTGATAAGAGTATTTGGGCAAATACCCAACCCTGAGTTAGTCCCACCACCTTTGTAGGACATTTCTCCAAACAGAGCAACCACCCCAGGGTCTTTGACTGGCAATTTATGCACCATGGCCTAACTAAGCACTGGTCTAGATTAAAAGCAAAACTTGTTTTTCAGGATCTCATGGAGGTTTTCCAGGCCCCAGTTTATCTGTCTGCACTGAAGTGTCAAAACAATGTGATGTGGCATGCTTTAGTATGGAAAGGATTTCTAAGCATGCAATCCCATTGGTCATAATTAGCAATATAATGTCTAATAATCCTTAGTCAAAAGAGGTCTTCAGTTACCTGATTTTCATCCAAAACCTGTTGATTAGCAATCCCCTGTAGCTGGGCCACAACACTCTACTGAAGCACTGAAGAGAAACTTGGCCTGAATGTAATCATTTGATTAGCATTCACCCAGGCAAAACATCCACTTCTGTGGAGAGCAAGCATATTTCTAACTTTGCTGGCTTTTGACAAGGAGCAGGTGTATGAAGCATGGGAAATGTATACAGTACAGAATGTTTTTAGACTAAGCACATGGAAAAATGCATTTTGCCTAGACAACAGAGACACTCCCTTGTACATCAGTAAAGTATCACTGAGCTGTCATCTGCTGTGCTCTCAGATGGGTGAGAGATGATGCACACAGAGAAATGAAGAAAAGTAAAGGGGAATGAAATGCACTTAAAAAATAACTACAGATATATTTTCTAAAATTAATCACAGGATTATTGTTGCTGCAATGTTGCATTTTTTCATGTAAAGGAAGCAGCCAGCAAGCTTAAGTTGAATATTTAAGAAAATATAAATCAACAGAACAGCTAGCGATGTGTTGATTTTGTTCCTGTCCCTTCTCTACTGAAACCCAAGGAACTTCTTGAAGTGCATTGCCTGAATTAGTAGCAGCTAGTCTCAGTAACCACAGATGCTCATAAACCCCTGGAAGATGACACACATTTCAGGAGAAGTTGGATCAGCACACACATATAAAGGGCATGGGACAGTGAAGTAATGCATGCCAAGAGAAGAAAAAAAATCCCTTTCAGTTGTAAAACACAGAAATGCTCTTTTCTGCTTCAGATTACACTGACAGCTTCTCTTTGATGGGTCTTGCTGTGACTGTTGACCCCTGTACATCTCTCTGAGTTGTATCAAAGAAGATGTGTCTAATTTTCTGCGTGCTTCAACAGCTGTATTTCCTAGCCAGCCTTAGAGTAACTTACTTTGATCTCTCACTACCTACTTTAAGCCAACTTTTTATGGCATGCAGCATAATTATTCCCACCTCCCAAATGATTATTGCCTTCTATTTATGACATATTAACATCTGTTGGAAATATTTGGAGAAAATAAGAGCACAGTTAGAGGTTGAATGAAAGTTTCCACCTTCTGCCACCTATCTCTGGCTCACAACTTTTAGACCCCTATTTTACATCCCTTTGGGAACTTCAAATAAATCTCTGAAACCATGAGACAAGGCTAAAAATGCACTCATCAACTCAACATGCAAGAAACTACTTCCACTACTGACAGTATCTACTTCTATGAGTATAAATTTTTGTTTCTTCCACCACTCCTATCTGATGAGTTAGGAGGGAATTTCTTACTGTTAATCTTCCTCAGCTGATGTCTGTGAGGAAGCACAGCCCCTGAAGCTGCTGTGTGAGAAACTGATATGCTGCACTGTCAGCAGATTACAGGACAGGAGCTTTCTTGTTTGTCAGTTCTGAGTCCCTTCTGGCAACAAAAGGAGGTGACAGCAATCACTAGGAAAGGAAGGAAGATTAATGGTGTGTATAACAAGGTAGAAATAAGAAATAATCATACTCTGCAGGAAGGAACTTCCTGGAGGGAATGGCTCAAGAGAGGAGGATGTAGGAGCCAGTAACATCTGTAACTAGGTCATTTAGCCAGCTCATGCCTGATAAACCCCATGCAACCCCCTGATGATAGTTATCTTCTGATTCAAATGAAGGGAACAGATACAATACACATCCATGAGGCATCTATTAACTCTCCAATGTTCATGAAGGTTCAGATCAGTCCTAATGGACACAGAATGGAGAAATTAATATTTAATTCACATTAACTGACAAATAAAACTCTTAAAAAGAAACTTTGTTGCCTAGGGTAAGATTCAGTTCACTAGCTCTATGGACTATGTGGATGCTTTGTAGAATTATTGTCCAGTGGGCTTCCTACCCTTTGCTTGCAGAGATAAACACATAACATGGACACAAGGGCATTAGAAAGGGAGGTCAGATGGCAAAGGCATAAAGGAGAAATATGTGCAGAAACAGTCACTGCATTGTACCAGGTGCTAACAGGAAAACAACTTTTATCAATAGGATTTGATGAAAGATGATGAAACTTACAGAAGAGCTTCTAATTCAGTAGACAACTGTATTAAGAGTTACATGTCTTTCCCAGTAACCTTCTGTGAAAAAGCATAAGTTTCAAAAAGACTATATGTGGTTGCTTAGAGTTAAATAATGTTCTGGACACTGGTGAATTACATGTCTGTGCCATTAAGTTCTTAGGTGCTGCTCAGTAACTTTCCTAACAAAGATTTGTGTGAGTTGTTTTAACATTTTCTGGTCATTCAGCGTGACATTTGGTAATTCAGTCCCTAGAAATGCTGACATCTTCTTTCTACAACTAAGAACAATGAATCTGTGCCCTGAAACAATAAATTTATATAAACTAAAAGGGGAAAAACTGAAAGAAGATTGTCCCAGAAGTTAAGAAAGGGCCTGTAACAATTAATTTTCATTGCCATAACTCACGTCTTGGAGGGTAAAAAGAGAATTATGGAGAATGGCAATGTGGATTGGATGTGGGGCAAATAGTCATGGCACTTAGTGGGAAGTGCAGGTTAGGTCCTTTTCTATACTTTTCACCTCCTACCCCTCCCTTTAGTAAAATCTAGTGATGCATCATGTAAGGTAGAAGAGAGTAGAGCTCCAGAAACGAGAGAAAAGTGTGCCCTAAATTCAGCTTTTTTGGGCTATATGGATAACTGGTGAAGATGTAGTCCTGACATTTGAGAGATCAGGAATCACACTTGCACCAGCTTTTCAGGTCTAATCACAGACCTGATGCTGAGAATATGAAGAGGGGCAACCATGTGCTCTCAAATCCTGTGAAAACACAGCCACTCATGGAAGGTGCTGCCTCTATAGCCCTGGATAAAATTTGGTTTGTGGAGGAGATTTCAATGGATGGAAATTGATGAATCTTTTTTTTTTTTTCCCCCATAGATGTAAAATCAACACTAAGATTTGAAATACCCAAGATCTGTGTAATTATTACTATCGATTTCAAAGAGCCCACCAGTTTTCCCTTCATTCCTGGCTTTGAAACAATATGTTTGAAACTTTGAAAAAAAACATCAGAAAAGGTGCTAAAATTTGCAAGCACAGTACATAATTTTTCATATGTACATAGGGGAAATATTGCAGCTGTGTCCTTTATATTTGCTTACAACAAACCTTCTTAAGAATGAACTCTCAGTACAAAAATTTTTTTTGCTCTGAGTTAAATACTTATCATCTCAACACCTCATTCTGTTATTTTGCTTCTGGTGGTATCTTTGATTAAATTCTCAGGTTAATTTATAGTAATGACACAGCAAACCTGGCAGCCATAATCCCTTGAGTAGTTCAATATGTTTATGAGGGTTGAAGGATGTTAAATGTGGCAGTTTAAATGCTAAGCTAAGTAATCAGTTCATTAGGAATTTGCTCAATGTGTTTGTCATCTGCAGCTGAAGCATGCAGAACCAGACTCTGATAATTCACCAGACAGTTTAATGTATGAACAAGGTAAACTCCTCAAAGATTGATTGACAATCCCTGGAATTTTGTTAGCAGAGATAAGTGCATGTTCACACCTACACCCGTGGATAGCTTACCCACTTCCAGCACAGAGGAACTGTGAAACAAATGTATTTGGCAGTCAGGTCTGGTGTGCACAGCTCCACCTGCAAGATCCTGACCCAAGACAGCCTCAGCCAGCAAAACCAGGCTTCAGGGAGTTGAGAAGAAACAAGGACAGCTGCATCCCAGCCATGGAAATCATTTGGCTGCCACAGGGACTATGCCACACCTGTGTGTCATACTGTCAGACTGAAATACCCCTGGCTCTATGGTGGCCTGTCTTTCTGTCTTGAGGAACTACATTCCCCATTGCAGAAAAATCCTGCTGCCTTCTTGAAGCTGTTTCAGCTTCTTGAAACTAAACTTATGCTGTTGCATTCCTCTTCTACCCACTTTGCAGCCTGAATGTTGGGTTTTTTTTGTTTTTTTCCCTGTATACATAATTCCTCTTATTGACCCTTATCTCACTCTTCACAGAAAACTTTATTTCTGCTAATGTTAAAAAACAGCCACAACCATCAATAATTTAACAAAGCTCAGAAACAAATGACTCAAATTTCACCAAAACAATGATGCTAATATTTTTTTCTGACTGAACTTATACCTCTAAATATTTCTAACTCCTAAGATGCATGGAATATAGCAATTTAGGGATAGTTCAAATCCCTGGTTAAGTGTCTCATTTGATAGTTTGCAGATGCACCATACACCCACAATATGACAAATGCCTTTGGCTAGACAGCCAGAGAAATTTGCTTAGATCAGTTATAATTTGAAGAAAATGGCCAAAAAAGGCTGAACCACCCCAGACTCCATAGCTTCCTGAACATCTACCTCTTTCTTTCAGCAAAGGAAGATGCCTCTATCAAAGTAATGAATTATAGACTCTTCCTGTCAGTGCCTGAGATACCTGTGAGGATAAACATGAAGCAGGACCTCCTCCTCCAGTACTCCATTAGCATTCACTCAGTTCCTTGCTAGCATCCTATTAAATGCAGAAGCAATTCATGAAACCCCGAATATTTCACTGATCAAAAATCTCCCGAGGCTCTGCTTCTGCAACAAAAATTTATGTAAGGAGACAAAGGGGGGCAGAGGAGAAACAGCATGGAAAAACCCTGCATCATGGCTCAGCATGATAAACAAACCCGTGAAGGAAGGGTGCACTGTGGGGAGAGGGAGGGGAGAAGTGATTATGTGGCAAAGAATAATCTTCCTCCCCAAAATGCCTCTGGGAAGGAGGAAGCAAGAAAACATGAGAATTCTGCCAGTGCACACAATGACCCTTCAGAGCACCGTGGGGAACCTGCTGATGAAGAGCTGCTCTCTAATGCCTCCTGCCAACTCACTATTTGCCAAATCCCATTAGCTTCTAATCACTTACAGACAGTTGCTGGGCCTGAATCTGCTCACTCTTTTCCTGGTGTAAAGTCGGGCTGTGGAAGCTCTCCTGGTGCATGTTAAAGGACTGTGTCTATCTTCATGATCCACAGAGAAATAGAACCACTGACTGACCTGCCTTGGTGGCTGCCTTGGAAAAATCCAGGAGGAGAAGCTGTGTGGCACAGTGGGCATGTGGACCTGCATGACATTGTTATAAGTGTTATCCTTGCAGGAAGAGAGTACACACTTAGGATGTTCCCAGTGGTGCTCTGGGAAAAAAGTAGGTAATCAGAGACACAATTACTTTTCTGACAGCTCAGGGAAGAGAAACTACTTACTGAAGGCTATATTAACATTCATCTTGCTCCAGTTTCTTCCATAATTCTGCCCCATGAACAGTTATCCTTTGTTATTAGTTCACTGAATTTTGCAGTGTACTACAACAAGGTCTGGCTGCCTGTCAGAGGCAACCCCAGTTTTCTGAAAGATGCTTTAGGACACAGCAAGCACAAAGACAGAAAGAAGTCCTTAGTAGGTGCTAGTCACACAGACAAAGCACCAAGTAAAGCTTAACCTGGGTCTGAGCAAAGTGTGCCAATCTCTGTCAGACCAGCTATTCATCATCTCCACTTTCTTCCACCATTGAGTTATGGCAATACCTGGGGAGAGGGAATTGCTTTCTGACCCTCCCTGCACACCTTCAGCAGCAGAAGCCATCAGCTGACACCCTGAAGCACAGTGGCTGATTGCATTTTGCATGCATAATGGTGGCTGTTATAATTGGCAAGAACAACAGTTGTTGCAGTTCAACAAATGTGTCTTAATCATTTTATGCTTATGTAACACACCATATACAAGTACTAATGCAATCAAGTGCACTCTACTGACTGCAGAAATACTGCCTGCAGTCTCCTTTTACTCAATAAACTTGTTACTGAATCTAAAGATCTGGGTAAAAAACACTTTGCAGAAAATGGGTGATTTGAGGCTATTGGTCCTATGTTGAGATGTTTCATAGGTAAAGTGATTGTGGATTTAGACTCTAGCTTAAGAAAAGTAAAACAAAATTCATCCTATGTCTCTGCTCTCTTTTGCCACTGGGCCCTCAGGATTACTTGCACTTATTTCTATCTTAGTATTCTGAATTTAGAATCTCGTATGTAAGAGCAAATAAAGCCTATGCAGCAATAATCTCATCTACTCTGGATAAAAAAAGAAAGGGAAAAAAACCAGCAGCTATGTGTGTAGATATGGAGATTTTGCTTCTCATGCTCATAAATTAATTATGCCAGTACTCCCTTTAGCACTGAAGAGAACAGCTACAGACTGCAGTACAGCTGTACTGCTGAATTCCCTCATCCTTCCAACAGGGTAGATTCATCTTGGCTACCTACTGAGAGAATCTTGTGGCCCCTGCTAACAGCTGAGTGATCATCTGGGAGAGTGCACAAGCCAAATCCTCTGCAGGTCCCTTTCCAGCTATGTAACAGTGTGAACAAATAGATCTGGCTGCCCAGGGACCTTTCTGGCACTCTTTAAAATCCTAAACTATAGTAATCTCAGTGCTGCTGGACCAAATTTACATCTATAATGTTTTGGATTAGTGATTGATAGCAAACTAAAAATAAAGGTTACTTTTAAAATAGACATTCATATATAGCCATACACATGCATCCAGTTTCCAGCTGGAATTAGATTGGCTCCTGGGGAGCTGTTCTTCTATAGACTTAGAAGTAGCACTAAAAGATACACTCTTTTGTCAGTGAACATGTCATTTCATCTTAATGTGAAGCAGGAGAACAACAAATTCACTCAGATGGGGAGACAAGTATTTCCCAAAGTGTCCCTGGAAACTAATTTCTAACTTGGAACTGTCTGGGGGGTTTAACAGCCCTTAAGCATCTTTCACATTTAAAAATTATTGCAAGAGAAGACTTGAAATGAAGATATCATTCATTCCTGAAAAAGGCAAATATTACCTTGACTTTTTGGTAGAGCATGAGGCACAGCTCAGGTAAAGTTTGCAGAAGCATGCCTGGTTCTTCTCCTAACCAGCCTTTGACTAGAGGAGTTTTGTTTTTCTCAGTTCTTGGTTCCAATTCTTCTCCACATGAAACTACACCATTTAATTGAAAAAAATGTGTTTTTCTATTAATTCTTTGGTGACTTGGACATCCAGACATCCACTGTGCTCTTGACAAGTCGCTTTGCCTAAACATTGCAATGAATATTCCCAAGATTGCAGATTATTTTTTATGACAGGAAAATGAATAATTTTATTTCCTTGCTGCTGGGATCAAACAGCCAAATAACTTGTGGCTTTACAATACAAATACACCTAAATAAATTACTGTAGGATAAGGAAGACATTCAATACGAAGAAGGTCTTCAGAGGCATTCAGCACCATGACCTTGCCATGTTAGAATTTGAAAGATAGAAGAGGGCATTACACTGTTGCTCTCTCAGCTTCTAGGGCTATTTTTACCCCTGTGCTGGGGGCTCATGGCTTTCTGTAATGGCATGTTATTGACAGATATCAGGAACAAGAAAAACAAGGATATCTTGCACTGGGGGATGGGAAGGTCCAAGAAGCAGAAAATGCACAAGTTTTTTCAATGTCTTGTAGGAGTCAGGGTATGTGTAACTGGCTTTAGTTCCCTTAGAGGAAATAAAGTCTTGGCTTTCACAAGTTTGGGAATTATGAATCTATATGTTTCTATAGCAGGAAATGCAGCACAGAAAATAGCAACATCCACAGAAATGCAGAGCAGTCCTTTGATGTTTAAGCATGCATAGCAACAACACATACCATTATGACAGCCAATAAAGAATACTGGGCCCAGATGAATGGGAGATATTTCAGAATTTGTGTGTTACATGTATTAACAGTACAGCCTGGGCCACAGCCAGAATGTTAATTTCACAAAAGTTGATAATTCCAAGGATGAGCAGCTTGGTGAATGGGGGATCAGGTTTGGTCAGTGTCCTTAACACACTCGTTCTAGATAAAAAAAAAAAAAAAAAGTAGAATTTGTAAAGAGAAAAACAGAGCCTTTTGACCTGCCAGCACCTGAATTTTCCTGTTTAATAAATTCTCTTAGACCTGTTTTGGTTACAAAACTGCAAGGATACAATAGACAAGTTAAGAAGAATTGCATAAGTGACAGCTTATCTGAATGAACCTAAACCTCTTGACTGAAGAGATGTCTGGTTTGTGAAAGGCAAAATTTATCTTGCATTGTCCTCAGCCAGCAGAAAGAAAAAGAAAGAAGCAGATGCAAGTATAGAAGAACTGTGAGAAGGGAGAAATAGTGGAAGTTACAGTAATTGAATCTAACTACTTTAACAAAGTACTGGACAAATGAGCTGGAAAACATCCCTTGTTCAAACACTGTAAGGAATAATGGTCCTGTGTTCTCCTGCAGTAGTGGCAGAGTGAAGGGCCAGACCCATTTTCTCTGCAAAACCCATCCTGTAGATGTGTTCTCTGTGCTGTGTGGCACCTCACTATTTATTTCAGGTGGCTGATGCCAACCATGTGTGTTGGTCTGAATGCAGGCTAAGAATCCCTCCCAGTGATGATCCTGTTTTTTCTGGGGACTGAATCCATGACAAACCATCTGCACATCATAGGCCTCATTTTCCCCACCTGTGAAAAATTAGCAAACTCTTTCATTTGTCAAATTGTCAGTGTGAAAATCAGTCAAGACAGAGCAGAAAACCTTAGTCCTCAGATGAATAGTTTTTCACCTAGCTAATCTGCCCAATTTCTCTGGAATTAGACATTTAATTATTAACTAAGACTGTAATATTTACACAGTATTTTGGAAGACATCTTAGTGATACTATAAGACTCAACACTGATTTTTTTTTTTTCCTAAGAAGTATGACTTTTATGAACCAGAAGACAGATAATAGTTAATCATTATGGTAGTAGAGATTCTGCATCACTGTCTTGTGGGCTCCATTCAAAAGAAAATATGAAGATGAAAGAGAGTGCTGCCATCTGAGGTTTTGCCTGACATGGTTTGAAAATAGAGTTCAATTCTGTGATGACAATCTGGTATGCTGAACATTGCTTTACAACCCAAACATTGCAAAGAAGCCAAAATGTTAAAAGTATTTACAGAGTTAAAATGAAAGCAGTCATAATAACTAGAAATATTGAAACACAAGCAAACTTGATCATCTAGAAATTTTGGTCCTTTGACATCTTTAAAGCTTAATCTGATATGCCTTTTTACATATTACCTCAAACTTGATTTTTTCATCTTTTAAAAAAGGTACAAAACAATAACTATTGGGATAACTTCTACAGTTCTTTTTTTACTTGACTGTGAGTGCTGTATGTGGCTAAGGTAGCAATTCAATTAGGAATCCAGAAGCATTGTTTCATTATTATAATGCTGCTTATTGTGGCTCAACCTAAAAACTTCCAGGAAGACCAAGATGTCAGTGCTAGAGTCCATCCAAACATCTAAACACACCTCTACGGATGCTTCTAATCTAAATAGGCAAAATACTGGGAGGAAAACAGAAATATTAAACCCCATTTTGAATGTGAAGAGCATGAAGCATCAAGGGGTAACAACATGCCAAGGCTACTCAAGAACTCAGTGGCAGAGTCAGGGATCAGATTTTGATTCTCTGAGAGCATATTCAGTGTGAAAACACCCTTGGCCTCTGGAGATTTATGACATAAAGAAGTTATTCTGTGTGATCAAAAAGGGAAAACAGAGGCTGTGTCTGTATGCTACTCCAGATCCAGGATTAGTTTCTTACAGTAATGAGATGGATAAGTAATTCCACAGGATTTCACCAAGGTAATCAAGTCCACACACTGCATCTTACAGCCTCAAGACAGTGATGGAGCCAAAGCCTTTGCTGTTATCAATGCACATAGATAAACAGCAAGAAAGTAGTCTGAAAAGTACCTTCTGCTTAGAGCTGCCACAATTTTTCCTGAAGCATGCCCTGGCCAGAAGTGCATTTCAGGCAGCAGGGGTATTAAAATCCTTCCTGGTAGGAAGCTGCCAATGATGCTGGTGTGTATGTGCCCTTGGAGTGCCCAGGCTGTCAGCTGCACCAGCTGCTGCTTCATTCATTATACATGAGGAGTCACAGGCAGCATGAAGCACTGAAATTAATCCTGACAGAGTCATGAATAAAATGTAAATATGTCTTGAGAAGGAAACATTTGCAAGGGAATTTTTTTTTAAAAAAAAAGAAAAATAAAGGAGAGAGAAAGAAGAAAGAGAGAAATGAAAGAGAGAGAGAGAAAGAGAGAGAGAAAGAGAGAAAGAGAGAAGAGAGAAGAGAAAGAGAGGAGAGAAGGAGAGAAGAGAGAAGAAAGAGAAAGAGAGAAAGAAAGAAAGAAAGAAAGAAAGAAAGAAGAAAGAAAGAAAGAAAGAAAGAAAGAAAGAGAAAGAAAGAAAGAAAGAAAGAAAGAAAAAAGAAAGAAGAAAGAAAGAAAGAAAGAAAGAAAGAAAGAAAGAAAGAAAGAAAGAAAAAGGAAAAAGAAAGGAAACAAGAAAAGAAAGAGAAAGAGAAAGAGAAAGAGAAAGAGAAAGAGAAAGAGAAAGAGAAAGAGAAAGAGAAAGAGAAAGAGAAAGAGAAAGAGAAAGAGAAAGAGAAAGAGAAAGAGAAAAGAGAAAGAGAAAGAGAAAGAGAAAGAGAAAGAGAAAGAGAAGAGAAAGAGAAAGAGAAAGAGAAAGAGAAAGAGAAAGAGAAAGAAAAGAAAAAGAAAAAGAGAAAGAAAAAGAAAAGAAAAAGAAAAAAGAAAAGGAGAAAGAAAAGAAAAGAAAAAAAGAGGGGGAAACTGATAAATTGTAGGAATGTAGAAGGATGAAGCAATATCATCAGCAGGGTGAACACCTGGGTCTTGCCTCATTTCATGCCAAGAGGGAGCCAGCTCCAGGGCTGCTAACACACACCACAGTGCAGCAGCTGCCTGGGAATATAAACATGGCAGCTCAAAAACCAAACCAAACCAAACAACAACCAAAACACCTGCAAACCAAATAGTGTCCACCCTCCCCAGCCCACCCCCCACCTAAAAAAAAAAAACAAACCAACAAAAAAAAAAACCCATGTGTGACTAGGGAGTTTTAAACCCAAATGAGTCGTGGAACTTGCCTTGAGGGCCACAGAACAAGGCTTGTTCTGTGTGTGGATTTGGCAGAAGAGGGAAAAGCTGGCATCCACTTGGCTTTTAGCCATGTCTTCTATTGTCTCAGTGCCTAGCTAAAACTGCTGCCAGCTTGGTTTGGAGCTTTGAGGCAAGCCATCCCCTGTCTGTTTCTGGCTGTGACCTCCAACAGGCAGTGACTGCATGAGCTCTCCTGGGTCGTTTGCCCAGTAAAACAGACCAATTAAATCACTTTTGGTAGAGCCATGTAGACCATGTGGGAGGCTGTTAGCTTCCTGAGAAGCCCAGGCTACACTGCAAGCAGTCAAATGACTGTTCACATTGCTTGGTAGCCATCAAGCTTCTTCATCCCACCTGGTCCCAGATTATCTGGTCTCACAACCCATCAAATTATATTAATCTGCTTCACTGGGAAATGAAGAAGAATTATATGATTCTGGAAACTTGATCAAAATGTTGTTCTCTAGATGCAAAGCTTGACTATAGCACTGATCTTTCCCAGCCTCTTCATCCCCTGTGGTTTGAAAACACAGGTCAGATTCTGCTGTCATCTACACCCAGGCAATTCCAACCAGCTTCAGCTGCAGGCAGGACAAAAATCTGCATATGCAGGGCTCATTCTGACATCACCACAATCTGAATGTGCATGTACATGGAGGGCATGGGGGTGGCACACAGCAGCCACTGCTGGCAGCAGTAGTACCTACCCAGCAGGGTGCAGGAGGGAGAAATGAAGAATCATTTTCCCAGTGGAAACTAGAGTGATAATTTTAAGCAGGGAGAATGTAATTACCTGAAATGAAATCGTACATTATACCCATCACACCATTCCACATAAAAATTTAAAGCATGATTTGCAACTGAAGAAGCTGAGGTGAATTTCTGAGTTTTATTAATTTGATTTCAGCCTTTTAGCTCAGTGCTGCTGATGAGAGGAAGATTGACCTGCATGGAGAGGCAGTGTCACCTTCTCCGTGCTCTTACCTGGAGGAAGAAGTTGGGAGTTGTGTTGTGCCTTTTTCTGAAAGGACCTCATCTACAGATCTTCCATCATAGACTTTGTGCTGCTTTCACCCCACACAGCTTTTATCTATACCTTAATGGATGCATATATGTAACTAAACCACAGTCTCTACGTGGCACTGGATACCTCAAAATCCCTAAGGCTCTTATCCTTTAAATTAATCCCTCCTGAGACACAGTGACAAGCTTAAACCCGAGAACTGAGGCTCAGAAAAACTCAGAGTAGTATTCATCTCATCTAACTTGAGAAGTCTGAAATGTAGGTGTGTGCACCTAAGCAAGGAAATGAGGTTTTTCTGTAAGAGACATTAGACAGAAAGAGGCTGAACTTTTCTCAGTGTCTGGTTTAGGAGGGAATTGATCATTCCCTGGAAATGCCTTCTTGCTTTCTTTGTCTATAAGGGAAGATTAGATAAAAGCCCTGTTATTTATACCTATACAGTCTAAAAAGAAATCAATAGTGGAACAGGGAATTGAAAGCATCTCCTAACTCATACACAGATTCCTTGAGTGGACAGCCAAGACTATATTCCTGAAATAACGATAAAAAATCTTCAAAAATATAGTCCTGCAAGTAAAATTGCCTTCAGACCTTTGCAGATATTGTCTCCCATGAGTGAATGGGTAATTCTATGTCATCTCCCACTGCATGTTCAAAGAAACAGTGGGACTTACAGTGTGTTACTGAGGCAGAGGAGCATTGCCTCCAAGGCTTCAGTCAACAAAGTTTGCATATTAAAAAGACTTAATCACAGAGAACTTCCATCTGACTAAACATGGGAACTGAGCTAGACTGATGAAAGCCTAAGGACTTCTGGGTCACTCTGGCAGTGCTTAACCTCATATGGCAGAGGGAATTATTTTATTTGTAATGCATATCTAATTATGAAATTAACCAACGCAATAGCATAACAGCAACCAAAACCTTGGCACTAATGGCTACAGGAAAATTGCCTACATACATCTTCAGTATTGTCCTGGTTTGAGACAATTTAAAGGAGAATACTAGGCAATATTTTGGGATACCCATGGCAAGCATGGGGAAGGAAAACCTAACCTTCTAATACATCCAACAAAGTAACTGAGAAGACAACACCAGTCTCTTTATTGAGGAGTAGGATGGGACAACAAAAAAAGAAGATTGTCATAAATAAACCAGGAGAGGTTCAAGTTGGATACAAGAAAAGACTTTTTTTACTATGAGGCCAGTCTAGCAGTGTCTGTTTGTCTGTGGAATTTTTCACCACCTGACTAGATAAAGCCCTGATTAAGCTGATGCAACCTCACAGCTGATTCCATTTTAAGCAGGAGGTTGTTCTAAAGACCTCCTGAGTTCCAAGTTCCCTTCCAAAGCATACTAATCTGTGATAAAAATACTGTTCATGGACTGCTTCCTGTCCACTAACAAAGCATGTAAAGAGTAAATAAATGCAGTTCTTCTGAAACTTCATGTGGAGTAGAGTGGCTTTCTCAGTTCTCTGTGTGATGTGTGCAAGGACAATGGAGAGTAGAAATTCACATTATGTTTTGCAGTTTCTAGATCCTGAAGCAGCCCAAAAGTTTGTTCAGCCACAGTAATGAAAACTAGCTTGAGAAATCTTTGCAGCACTAGAGACTGAAGAGGTGGCTGCTGTGATGATGAGGACAGTGGCTGTGACTTTGTCCCCAGTGCCCCAAGCTGCAGACAGCACAGTTTATAACAGAGGGATTTGGCCCTAACTTTCCATACAGAAATTTAGCAGTGTACTATGAAACAACCTAGTCACCTTTACAAAGTGCTTTCAATAAAAGCACTGTACTTTCCCTCCATGGAACAATGCCCTATCTTGTAGTAAATCCTAAAAAATCCACTAAAATAAAACAGTAATAAATTCCCTGAATATCCATAATTTAATTATTTTGGACCTGCATTGATATTGTGTTCTCCAAAAGTCACCCAAAGTTTCCTTTGGCGACTTCTCACTCAAAGTGGTCCCTGAAGGAAAGGAAGTAATCTTTAATTATTCTTATGTGAATCACTTTGCTGTCATGGGAAATTACAGGAATAATTTGCCTGAAAAAGTGAAACCAGCTATGTCAACATTTCAAAGGGAGTTGGATTCCTCAGCCACAGTGTCACAGAGCCTGAGCCCATGGGGTTTCTCACTCATGCCAAGCCCAAACAAGCACAGCCCTGTACTGCACCTGCAGAACAGCTACAAAAAACTGTTTAATCCATTGCTCTGTAGAGAGGCTTTTCATTCCTACTCCTTCAGTTTCATTAAGCCTTTTTACATTAAGGCTTTAATCACTTGACAGGCCAGCAGGACTTCTGCAGCAAGTACAGAAAGCCCACTCACACTTCTTGGGTTTTTATTTTTACCTGCTGTAATTGGAAAAAAAAATCTGCATTGCACTCTTTCTCAAGTTGTGCCTCTGCTTATGAGAGGAGGAAAATTCTTCTGGCAGAGGAAACTCAGCAAACCTGAAGGACAAGTCATAAAGCCATTGAGATGGAAAATTAGAAAGCAGTATAAATAGCCTCTTTGGAAGAAAATAGGTCTTCCCTGCTATAGTGAGCATGAATAAACAATAAATGATCATGTCAATAAGGAAAACACTTCCTAGAGAAGATCTTCCCTCTTCAATTACAGAGCTTCCATTCAGAGGCAGTGTTGCAGAGGCAGAGAATTAACCTTGCTAGGCTCTCTGGCTGTGTCAATCTCCTATGAGATGTACTGCTACCTTCTCTCCACCCCTAAAATTATGGATAAGGTATCTTGCCTCGCGGTGAATAGTTGATCCTGACAGATACAGGAGTAGGAAAGGTGATTTCACTGTTTCAAGGCCACATAAAAGAGAGATGAAGAGCAGGAGCTCTGTCTTGTCAACTCCTGTCTGAGATGCAGGGTGTCAACCAAGTTTGAAAACATGTCAGCTCTTCACACCACATTTCTTAGGAGCACCTGAAATTCTTAAATTACTCAGCTTTGGGTGAGTCATCTGCCCATCTTAGAAGATATTTGAGAGTTCATACTCAAGCAACACCCAATGGATCCAGATCAGCAGAAAAAAAAAAAGGTTTAGCATCTGTAACATTTCTTCATATTCCCAAATGGGAGTGCCCTAAACCAGGACAAATACAAACTGGCAGAATTATTCTGTAGTTATGCTTGTTACACTTGAAATGACTGCAACATTTAGATTAATTAAATTTTAATTTTTTTCTTCCTTTATTTTTGATTATCAATAATCTTCTTTTTCTGACCAAAAAAAAAAAAAAAAAAAAAAGAGGGAAAACTGAAACATTTGAAAATTCTGTGAATACTATCAATACAAGGGAATATTGAGAACAAATATCTCCAAAATAAAAGAAAAACCAGGACTAAGTTTCACAAAAAGAACCAAGCTGACACATAAAGAACCTGGAAACTGTGTGAGGAGAGACTGGGAAGAACAGAATGAAAAAATAAGATTCAAGAAAACCTATGGATGGTGATGAGATAAGCCAATAATATGACACCATATAAAATCTTAATTATTTGTTTTAGAAACTCTTGTAACCCAGCCAAATGCACAGCAGCATCCTCAGCAATGTGGGCCACACATACACAGGAAAACAAACAAACAAAAAACCCCCCACATCCTGGGAAACATCTGCCCATAAATAAACCTGGACTATGACTGATGAGCAACTCAGATTCCATGTCCTAAAATGGTTCATGCTGTTGAAGAATTCTGTGTAATGCTGTTTGACCCCTGTTTATCAAATGAAAATGACAAAATTAAAAAAGTTTTAGAAAGTATTCAGGCTCATTTTAGTCTGAATTTCTGGACAATTAGACATTCTAGATCTCTTTACTGGAATATGGAATTATGTCATTAATTTTTTAGCTGCATCAATGAGTTTCATTTTTCAAAATGGTCCTGCTTTTAGTGAAGTCTAATGCTGTACTCAGGATTGATTCTATTTAACTTTGTGAAGGAAGTATAAATACTTTTTGGCACTCTTCCCCCTCAGCTTCTACCACCTCAGTAAAATACTGAGAGAATTAAATACAATGCTCTTGCCAAGATTTAAGCTGAATGTGAAACAATTGTTGCTGGTGATTAATACAAGATTGACATTTTATCTTTATGCCATCTGCAATCTATGCTAGGTAGACACCTGCTTTCTTTATCTCTCCATAGAATTTATTCTATGGATATTTTATTATTTTTTTTTTTTTAATGTTCACATATCTCACAGTTCCACTTGAACAATGATAGATACAATTTACTCAGTCTGAAATATCATCAGCTGAGGGTGAAAAGTGTTAATTAACTATAAATTCTGGGAGAGAAACCCTATTGGGTTCTTTAGAAGCCTTGAGTGGATGGCCACAGGTTAGTTCCTCATCACCATCATTGTCTGAATTTCTACAAAAGGAAGAATAAATACATGGAATATAAGATATTTCTGAGGATAATAATGAAAAATACAGCTTGTGAGACAGAGCATGAGGTCAGGCTTAAGGCTGTAATGAAAAGAGGCAATTTTCTCTGCTCATTACATGTCTTTCATAAAAGGGGCTTTATTCTCCATTCCCATTTTTCTATTTATTTTTTCTCTCCACTTAGGATGATTCTTAGTATGGAAAGTGAAAATGCAAAACTTGATAATCCACAGGATTTTTTGGATCAGTGCAATGTCTTTGCCCCTGGATTTTTTCAGGGCTGAAATAACCTGACTGGTCCCCAGCTATTAACTCCCCTCCCCACCCATAGAGGTTTGCTGGGACCTCAGATCTCCACTCATCTCATTCTTCCCTGTTCTTAGAAAGAAAACTTTCTCAGAGGACTTAACAATGTTACTGCAATGCCTCATCTGTCTTCTAACATTTCAGGAGACCAGCTCAGTAATCAGCAAAAATTTAGTACCATGCAATTAAATAAGGCTGTAACTACTCCATAGCACAAAGAGATATGGCTGTTCTCATGCAATTACATAAACTGGGTTTAACTGGGCCAGACTCATTTACAGTATCAGAAAGAATGGGAGGAAGGGTGTCCAGCTTCCTTTCCACCCCACAAGCACTGTCTGGAGTAGCTGGGACATTTGTCTGACTGAAAAAAAGAAGGACATGGGCTTTGATGTGGTTGTAGGTCTGACAAAGCTTATGTACACCCCTAAATCCTGGACTAACAGATCCTGGACTAACATGACTGTACACTCAGGTTGATCAGCAAAGTCATCAAAACAGATGTACAGCCCCTAAAAGTCTCAGAAAGTCTCATACCTGGATGGTTTCAGTCATACAGTATCCTCATCCAGATGCATTTTGAAGAGCTGAATAACTAATGAGCTGGACATTGCCTTCAGCCACAAAAGATGAGCCTTATGCCATGATGAGTGACCTACATCCCACCCTAGGATGTAGGCTCATCATGGCAGTAAGACAACTTTGGGAAAATTTTTGAATTTCAGCACTTATTCTTCCACTCTTAGTGGGATTAGATGTAAGAGCTTGTTACACTTGAACTATTAGCTTGGGTAACATACACCCATTCCTAAATGCATCAGCTTGGATCATAAATAACATTATAAACTTGACAAGGACAGCCAAATATTGCACTTTTTTTCTTTGCAGAAGGTGGTGGGAATTTAAAGGCAGAAGAATGACTTTAGTGGTTACATATAATTCCTTAGTTTCTCTGTGTAAGGAGAGAGAACTGCTTGTTAAATCTGTATATTTATTTATTAATAAAGCAACTTACACTAGCTTGAAGTTGCTTCAGAGAAGTAGAGCTTAACAGATACATTATTTTCTTTGATGTAATCAGAATTTTGCTTTACATATTTATCAGAGACACTTTGCTGAAGCTGAAGTTCAGCATCTTTTTCTTCCTTCACTGCAACCCAGTAGATAACACAACAACCCCTACTGTAACTGAGACACATCTAGGGCAGCATCTTTCCCACACTAAAACATACTTATTACTAAATATTCCAAGATAAGGGACAGAAATGCTGGGTTGGGAGTGTTTTCTCTCATTAAGTGGGTTAGTTGCCTCAGCCTCCACACAATCTGTCCCCCTGAAGGGCCAAGCAGATGAAATTGTGGTCTTGCCTTTGGGAGTGCTTGGACATAACTGTCATGGGGAGAGCTGTGCAGTATCAAGGATGCCTGTCTCATGCTCCAAGGCTTCCAAGTGGGAGTGCTAATTAAGGGAGATTCAGAGCTCAGCATCCTTCCCCTGCATGAAGTTTGTGGGGAGTGGAGCAGTGAGGGAAGGGAGTGTGCTTATGCTGGTACAGCACAGGTCCCTGACCCAGCCTGGGCTGTTCTTAGCAGGACAGCAGGTCCATCTCCCAGGTACAAGGCAGGTCACTGGGCTGAGGTCCTGCTGAGAGCTGCTGCTCCCTCCCATTAGTGCATGTCACCCTGCCAGGCCACCCCCCAGGGGGGCTGTGCGGATTTTCAGCTGAATCAAGAACTGTGTTCAAGCTGCTGCTCGTGGGGCAGTCAGAGGTGTGTCCCTCAAGGCAGAAAACCATTGGGCTCTGCTGATCAGCTTCACATTGTTCTCATGGGAAGCATGAAAAGCAGAGTTCAAAAGCCCCTAAATTATTTGGCTTGATGCAAGACATGGCATTTTCATTACTGCAGATGCTTTGAACCCCTCCTTTCAAAGCCTTAAGTCCAGCAGAGGCTAGCATGAATGCATCCATAGTACCGATCCCATGATCAGTATCTTGAAGGAAAGAGAGAAAAAACAGAAATAAATCCTAATCTAGAAGCCTACCTGGCTGCAGGTCTTACAGAACATTTACATGTTGCTGCGTTCTCAGTGTGTCAGTCCATGCACATTAACTCAGAGAGCACAGAAACTCTGTTTTGAGTACTAATCCTTAGCTAATATTTTATCACTAAGGAGTTCTCTGTGCAGTGAGAGCACAGATGAGATGATGCTGGCAGTTACACTGCTGTCACACCTATACATCTGTAAATGTATATCTCTGTAACTCAGGATGTAGCTCATTGTACTCAAAGACACAAATAGAGATGCCCATGCACAAATTAGCAAGTGATCCAGGCATTCCCTGGGGAATTTAATCTAAGTCTTATGCATCATATAACTGAGATGTGAAGCAGATGCCTAATAATAGATCTGTATTCTAATACCATCTGCTCAGACCAAATCCCCATAACAAACTGTGTCTGTCCTCATGTCATGCATTTCTGCAGTTTCAGCCTTTCTGGGGCTCCTTCTCCAGGTTGAAAGAATAAATCCCTGTCATGTACACCCAAATCAAAGCATTAGGCCATCGGCCATCTGTTGTTTATTTGTGAGGTTATTTTATTTCTGCTGAGCCTCAGCATCCTGGCAGACAGTGCAAACTCAACCACATACCACTACTCTCTCTTCTCATGGCAAGATGTTAAAGATGTCCTGTTAAATCACTTCAGCCAAAATATCTAAATGAAGAAGGGAAATCTCAACGGTGCTTTTACAATACCAAGTCAACAAGACATTTCATTTCACTCAGACTAAAACAATTGATTAGTTTTAAAATATCCTTGCCGAGGTATAATGACTGTGAAAGGAGCTCTCCCTCAGTCCTTAAAACAGCAGACAGGCTCTTTCATATCCTGCACAAACAGCTCTGCAAACTGTTTAGATATGTGTTTTCCTTTCTCCTGCTAATTAGGCTTGATCACCTTGCTTTCCCCTTAGCTGTTTGGGAGAGGTAAGCAGCTGTACAGATCAAGGGGGTATCAAGGTCTGTAGGTATTCATAATGTACACTGGAGGGCAAATACTCCCAAGAGCTGGCTCTGAACAGCACATTGTACCTGCCTCCCACAGCTGGCCAGCTAAGCTCAACCATTAACACCATCCCCTGAACAGTGATAAAGTTGATGGCCCCTCCTGGGTTAGAAAATAATGCACCACAGGCATTCAACTGGTCCTTCTGTTAGCTGGAGCAGGTAGGATGCTCCTTGGTTTCTATGGAATCATATGATGGCAAGAATCCCAAAAGCCCTAGGTTAGTTTGATGATCAGCAGCGAGGAAGCAACTGGGATTAATAGGAGTCAGGTTTTAGAAGATCATCTTCTACATGATCATTGCAGGGATTAAAATGTTTATAATAGGAGCAATTCTTCTCTCTCTTTTTTTTTTTTTTTTTTTTTTTAATTCCCACAGATTAAAACAACTGAGTCTCTTGTTTCTTTCTACTTCTCATGCACCTAAATAAGCAGTATGATCTAGCCACTGTTAATAAATCACTAGAAGATTTCAGTGACAAGAACTCAAGGCAGATGCTAAGACCTGGCCCCCACACTGTTACTCCTGAGCATTTCTTTGCTGACTGCTGTTTGTGGAAGGGGCTCCTCTGTGCTGTACATTGACCAGTCAACCCATAGAACTCAGTGCCATGGGGCTGATTTAATGCACTGCAGGCTTAGAGCATCTCCATTTCCTCTGCTTTCAGTCCTCCCCTGTCCCCACATTAGCAAGGTTGAAGCATGGGGATGTGGAGGGTGCAAGCATGAGGGCAGCTGTGCTGAGCAGCACTACTACAGCCCCAGGGTAAGCAGCTAATGGCAGCAGCTCCTGCTTTCAGTACTTAAGCAAAATCATCTCTGCCAAAAAGAGTTTTCCCCACCAAATGGCTTCTGCTGCTACAAAATGCTAACCACCCACCAGGAAATCACTTCAACTGCTCTCCACAGCCCTCAGTGCAAGGTCTAACTTGTCAGGCACAGAACTGCTCTCTGCCAAGGTTGCACATCTATATCTAGTCTTTCCATGCCAGCCCTTTGAGGGATGCATCCCTTCCTTGGGTCCTCTGCAGAGCCATTCCCATCCCTCTCCCTGAATCTATTGGATAAAATGCAAAGCACCATTTTCAAACACTTTTGTTTCCAGAGTTATTTAGCATGTGTCTCACTATCTAGGGTGATGCTTTTATTGATGATTGGCAGATAATTCACAGACATATCTGTGGCCTGTGGCTGTTACTCTTAACTTAGGTGAGTCTGTTTTGCAGTGCTAACCTGGTAGACTAATACTTGCCTGATGTTAGCAGAAGAATGGAGTTATCCTATCAGGAGGAAAGTCTGTATGGTCAGTCATGGTTGCTATGAAAAGCAAAAGTGGGGACAGGAAAGGAGCTCACATCCATTCTTTACCTGGAGCCTGCAATGGGTTCTAAAGCTAACAGCTCCCTTTGCAATGTGTGGCTATGAAATGGAAGTCCCTGGTTAACCCACAAATAATTCATGGCAGTCTCCATAACCCTGGAGCTTGTTCTTGCTGCTCAGCAGCTCAGTGGATTGTACCCTGCCTCTGTCAGTTGCAGAGCTGTCACTCCCAGATACTGGATGTGGATTTGACCTTATTATCAATACCCAGTAACTACTATCCAAAAAGTAAATTGTTCATCATGAAAGTTAAGCCCTAGAAAGAATACTACCATGGGCATCATAACCAAGAATAAAAATCCTCCATGACACAGGAAATTTTTCTCAAGAACCTGCAGAAGGTCTATCTCACCCATTCCCTCTTGCCTTTTGCTGCCCTGTATTCTAATAGTGTCAGATAATGAGGATTGAAGGTTTGTGTAACTTCTGCAGCAGGGAACAAGGCAAGGCAGGAGCAGCTCTGACATGTTGCCAGGAGTGCTGCATGGCATGATCTTTGCTTGGGAGCACAGTGTGTGCACCTCCTGATGTGGTACCAGTGTCACAATGTTGTGACACTGCAAATTGCTCTGCTCTCCTCACACACATTTTTATTATAGAGATCCTTTCACCTTTGCTGCCTGGTAAAAATGGATAGGAATCACTCAAGTTGCAGAGAAAATGAAGGAAAAGAAGGAAAAAGTGCTTCACTGAGGCTGGAGAAACTACATAAAATGAGTAAGTGCAAGAACCCTGACATGGAGTTAAATACCACTTATGTAGAAGACTGCTGAGCATTTAACATAGGGATTGTATAGAGAAAGTTGATTACAGGAGATAAATCACAGTAAACATAAAATAATATGCTCTAAGTCAAGATGTTATTTTAATTTTGTGTCCAGGTGACCAAAAATTTTTTTACTTATTTGTTTTTATCTGATAAAGGTTAATAATAAATTCAGTAACAAAAGCATCTGGGAAAATTTGGTAGTCAAACACCAATAAAGAAAAGTATATTTTTAAGACCTAATATTATTGTTTTACATCCAAGAACCAAACAGAGTAAATCTGGTTTGTGCTGAAACAATAGCAGAAGCAAAAGCTATGAAAAGAGGAAATCATCTCTAAACTGAATGCATCTCATTTCAGCTCTTTTGACTATGTGAAGCACAAAGCTTTTCTCATTCACAAATATCATAGCAATTTTATTTTGCAACTGCACTGCATTTTTTTTTTTTTTTTTTTTTAAGAAAACCATCTTCTTTTGAGGATGATATTAGATTCAATAATACCACAGGAATGCACCTTTTTCTTTGCAGATTTACTCAAGTACCTTTTGTTGAAATAATACCACTTCCTATCTGTTTTTCTCTAGCAGAAGCAAACCACGTAAATAATAAATACAAAGAAGATAATTCTGGAGTACATTGAATACACATGTCCTAATTCTGAGTGGGTGTTAAATCTCTCATCCATCTTGTGTCCTTAGTTATCCATATGCATACTAGACTTTTAGAGCTTTTCTATTTTTTGGGATTGGGGTACATACAAAGAATTATAGCAGTACTTACCTAAACTGGAGTCCAGAGCTTTAGTGTTAAAATGCTGGTTAAAATGTTTGAAATATTCATCAAAATTAAACCTGATCACTGATGTGGAATGCTAGTTGGTTTTGCAGGATTAAATTCTCACTGAACTTCAGAAACAGGTTAGCAATACTTTATTTTAAGATGCCAGAACATTCTCCCAGCAGTGTGAGATTTGTGGAATGTTAACTGAGCTTCTAGAATGGGTTATCACTTGAGTTAAAAATTAAGGCAACTTTCCATTACTATTCTGACTGTAGATGAAAAAGATGAGATAGATCATCTGGTAAGGAAACATTTTAGAATGGAAGGAACTTGGGAAAGCAAAAACAGGTGGCAAAGTTCAGTCAAGATGGATGGTCATTTTGTGTAACAGACTGCCATTCTCCTTTAAAACCTTCAGAGAGCTGTCAATCACCTGTGCCACGAACATTTTTAAAAGAGTTTATGAATGCAGTTGAAACATCCTGCCAATTATCAAGAAAAACACTGCTGACCATAAACTGTCACATGAGTTAATAATAATGCTAATAAGTCTGAACAGCTTCTTTCACTCTCCAGCCTTTTGATCTTATCAAATGCATGAACCTTGTAAACTGTTTCAGCCTCCTGGGAGTAAAGGGATGAAAAGCCATTTCTGCTGTAAACTGTACCACAGATGCAGCCCCAGGTCCTGCTAACAAAGCCAAGAGGCTGGAGCTCAGTGAACCATTGTGCCACCACTCTGCTCAACACATCTCCAGTAATTGTCACAGCACACAGCTACGGAGAGTGTCTTGGCACGGATTACTGGTAAATGGGATTTTATCAGAACAGATGTCGAGTATTTACAAGGCACCGGTCCCCAGGTGTGCGACTCTTCCTTTGAAAGGATGTCTGAGCAAACGTGCAGGGAGACAATCCCAGTTCATTCAGAGACACTGCCTGCCTTGGATAACTCTGAAGCAGGGATGGGGAAAACAGGAAATTTCCTCAGTGCACACACAGCCACATAAGCCTCAAAACCAGCACTACATGCTTTTGGGATTGATTTATTTTCTTCTAATTGCAAGGAGTTTAGTTTTGTTTTTCCTAAAAATTCAAACATTGTCTTAAATAATATCTTTCTTGAGCTCTCTGTCATTCAGAATTGTACAAAAATAAATAAAAGGCATCACCAAATTTTTACACTGTGGAATATGCCACAAAATATTTTTTCTGGACAAAAAAAATATCATAATTATGTTGGTATGTAGTAATCTTCCAGTAGTCCAAGCATCCACATAGCATAAATCCCATTGGGAATGGAATAAACCAGAAAGCAACAAACAAAAATCCTAGATGCACTATTCATTCATTCATAAATACTGCATATCAGGTCTGTTGTTTGCAGCAACTTGCAGAGTTTTTTTGTTCCTAATGACAGTTTCCCCAATGTTAACAGCAGCTAAGTGTATGCAAAGTCTAATCTCTCTCTATTCTCCTGTTTCAAGTGATCAAAAGAGGAAATCAGGTGACCATTTGCACAAATGAACCCTTGCAAATACCTAAGTGACCTTAGATAAAAGAGAAGATGAAAGTTATTTTTTCAAGGAACACTTGTGGGGAGCAGACATCTTAAAAGACTGTCAGGATTTTATGATGAACATGCCAGTGATGAAGTTTGGGCTGTGAATAAGTACACAGCAAGAGGACACTCTCTCTGCCACGTTAAAACACAAAATTCTGCTGTCCTTATGCAACCCACTTCATAGGGCTAAACATAACTAAATTAATTTTAAAGAGCCCATATTTACAGCAAATATGGCTCAGAATATGTATATAAACAAAATGGTTGATGATAATATTATTTTGGGGAAATCTTCCATATCTTACTAACAGATTGTGAATGACTAAAAATCTAGCTTTGCACATCTGTCTTCTACAAGTTCTGTGTTATAACATTAAAAGTGCAGATCTGTATTGCTCTTTTGCAATCTATGCAGCAGAGAAGGGTGCTATGCTCTGTATAAGTTATTTATATTGAGCCAATAAAAATCCCCTTTGATTTCATATTCTGGGCTCAATCAAAATATCCAAATATCCCTTAACAAAATACTGCTAGGACATTGGCATTTTTCAATAAGAAAACTTAAAAAGTCAAAGCAGTGGTCAGGGTGAAAATAGCATCCCCATTGATTTCCCCCTGTTAGTTTGGTACCAAATTTCTCAAGAGTCAGATAGAAACCTTCATGGATTTCTTAGTGCCACAAAAAAGCCCATTAGGTATAAACAAAATGTACATACATAATCATGTTCAGAGATGTCTCTTTATGCATGACAAAATCACTGGTGAAAGAAATGATATGTGATTTGCTTTTAAATCTATACCTAACAAGGTGACATGGTCTTTCAGAGCTCAGAATAGAAAGTGTTTATTCTAGCATGAGAATACAATATGAGCAAGTGAGGAAGGACAGGCAAAGAAATTAATTGAATTATTAATTTTAAAAACTAGTATTTGATAGAGTGAAAAACATATTAGACAGTGAACAGTGGTTGTTGTCATTGGATTTGTTTTTTCCACCAAATAAGAGAAACAAGGGTTGAGAGGGCTTTGGAAAAGGGCTTCTTCTACATGATCAAAGCATTAGGAATACTAAAACTCCCTCACAGATTCCTGCTCAACACAGCTCCTCCTCCCACCCCATCTTAGCACTCTCTTTGCCTTCCTCAGCCTTTCTTTTGAGCTCTGAGCACATTTCCCAGCCTGTTTCTGTCAATCACCATTGTCAGAGCAGCAGCTGCACGGAAGTGTCCACAGAATTATTTTATGCTGAAAAACCACCACTTCATGTATCTGAAATCTGCAGGAGCAGTACTGGCAAGGAAATGCTGCCCAATTGCCTGCCTGCCTGCTGTCCCACCTCCTGAGGCAGGTGGTTTGGTGGGACACTCTGAGCTTGCTACCTGACTGCTGCTACAGAAGTCCTCCCCTCAGTTGAAATGGAACTCGTTTTAGATCAGGTTTATTGTTTGGGGTATTTATGCTTTGGCATGGCATTTGACCTGCAAGTATTCCATTGTCTAGACCTCTTTCTGGCTAATGAAATGATGAAGAATTAAGTAATAGTGGGACTAAAAGGAGGGAAAAGAGTGTTTTGTAATGTTGGGACATCTACCAAGTGAGCCTGCTCTGTGAGTTCAGGGCACTGCTGGGGACATGCTTTCTCCAAACAACAATTTTGATCTGCACACCTGTGATCCACCTTACTGGGACACTCCCTGTGAAGCTGGAGTGTCCCATAGGAAACATTAGTAGAGAGGAGAAGGAAACAGGAAACATCCCCTGCCTGGAGAGTTTAACTGCAATCAGAGTCAGGGACTATACTGAGGAGCAGAACTACTGAAGGGATGAGATAATGACCACATAAGACTTTATTTATAGGTGAAATGGAGCATAATCTTTACTAAGTTATTTTTGGCTGCAGACTCCTGTCAGCAATACTTTTCCTGGAGCAACTCCTTAAATGTATTTTACATCAGGAAAAACCCAAACCTACAAACTGGGAATTGATAAATATCTCAAACTTGGCATCTTTAGCCATCTAAGCATTCAAAACTCTTGTAACAAAAAGTCTCAGCTGCACACCTCAGATCTCTCTACACCTTCTAGTGACATATTATAGGGATAGAGGTCTCCTCCTTCAGTGTTGTTTACTAGAAAAATGTAATTATCCTGGGCAATTTTGAGTCTTCCATCCCAGACAGTTTCAGGGGAAGTACCAAGCCTTTCAAACAATACTGATGAGGTTGAACATGAGCCCAAAGCTCTAATTCTTGTTTACATATTGAAACAAATCAACTCCACTCAAAAGTACAATATGTGTTTTGAGAAACAGTGTTCAAGACTGACTTCTGGCAAACAAAGTCCAAGCCTAGGAGAAAAAAAAAATCAGTCTTTGAAAAACAAGGATAAATACTTCCTATTCTGAATTAGAATCAAGTTAACTTAAATTAAATAAGTTTTGATTTGTTTATAGGATTTTGTTGTTCTTGATATTTTTTAATATTGACAAAAATCGTGAATGGATTTGGTTGGAAGAATACAGCTGGGCAAAAAAAAAGGATTATAAGGTACATCTCATTTCTGAGAAAAGCTGTTAACTGGACATTTGGATGCATTTCTTTACTGAGAGGATGGTCAAACCCTGAAACAGACACCCTAGAGAGGTGATTGATGCCCCAAGCCTGTCAATGGTTAAGAGGCATTTGAACCATGTCCTTAACAAAGTGTTTTAGTTTTTGGTCCGTCCTGAATTGGTCAGGCAGTTGTACCAGAAGACCATTGTAAATCCCTTTCAAGTGGAACAGTCTAGTCTGTTCTATCTTTCCCACTATCAGAGTGTGCACACATCAACTGCAGTAGCTTTTTCCCACTTCTGATTTCTCTAATGAGCAATGGAAAAAAAAAAAAAAAAAAAAAAAAAAAAAAAGACAAAATCATTCTGAACACTTAGCTGAGAAAGAAGAGATGTGATTTAACCTCACAAAATGGCACCACATGTGTAACTACTAACCATAAGAGTGCTGATCACTGGCATTAGAATTCATGTTGCTCTTTTCCTAAATAGACATTTACAGGCATTGTGCTAGCAGCTGAAGGGCCATCATTAGCAGCTCCTGAGACATGATTCACAGTCTTTTAAGTTTTTCCTTTTTTGCACTTTTTTTTTTTTTTTTCCTTGGCAGCTTGCTGAGAAACACATGAATATCAGAGCCAGAATACAGATATCTGTAAAATGAGATCACAGGTCATGGTCCACCTTGCCCACAGCCTGGCACAAAGCCCTGCACACAGAAATGGGGTCCTATTATTCTTACTGATACCATGTTATACAGCTCAAAGTACAAGAATAATCTTCACCTCAAATCATTCACAAATTCTTAGTACTGGTCCATATCAATCCATGGAGTTTTCAGCCATCAGCAGCAAGTACTGGAAAAACAACCTAATGACATAAATATCTGGAAAATTAAATAAAAAGTGAACAAATGGAAGTCTTTCTACTGCTTTTCTTTCTGCCTGCTTTTGGACAGAAGGCAGCACAAATTCACCAAATCCACCTCTGTTTCTACAACACACTCACACTGCAGCAGAAGTCTCTAGCATCGCTAACTTCATTACAGTGGTTCCACTTAAACCCACTTAAGCACTTCTAGAAATGAATAAATATTTCCAGTAAATTTGCATGAGGGTGCCATTTTACTACTTGCAAAATGGATGTTCAAATAGAAGATGTTATTAGACAACAACTTTGTTTACAAGTGGAGAATAAATCCACACAGAAGAAACTGAAGGTAAAGAGTAAACCTTTCACCTCCAGATCCCCTTTGAAAGTGCCTCAAGAGAGAAAGGGTCACCTTGCTTGTGGATCTGTCTGTTTCTAATTCTCAGTTCCCAGGGGTGTGAAACTTTCCTGGGTTCTGCTTGTTGCTTCAGTGATCTTGAGTGTAAGAGCATTACAGGGCAATGCTGAGAAATGCCTGAGATAAAAGAGAGAGCTGCTACCCAGATGGACCTTGCTATCTCTGCAGGCTTTCTTGATGCATTCTCCTCAAAATGCTCAGTTCAACGATTTCTATCTCCTTCTGTATTCTATCAAAAGCCCAATAATCAAATGTGAGAGACACACTGAAACCACTTGTTGAAAAGAAATAAATAAACAAATTATTTTTGAAGAATTTCTACCCATCTTCTCCTCCACTGATGCCTTCTACTCCTCCTAGCTGCTTGGTGTAGTTGTTCTTAGTATCAGTATCAGGACATCTTTGATGCTGTTGAGAGCTGAAATATCCTTATCTGAAATGCTTCTGTCCCTGGGAATTAAAATATTGGGAAAATCATGTGTACATAACACTGGAGTCGTTTTTTGACACCCACATTTACTACTGATGTTAGAAACTCAGGAAGGTGATGGGCAGAGATAAACAAATACTCTTTTACTAAAACACTGACGTTATGGATTAATTTCAGGGTCTGCTTTTTTAGATGCTTTAGGAAGGTCAAGCCAGAAAGACTAAGGCAATCAGAGAACATGATGCCATCCCAATACTAATGCTTCCACAAGTTTTTAGAAGCCACTACCACTAAAAACATTATTTATCTGGTAAGAGAATCTCCTGTTCCTAAAGTTTTGTTACCTGCCAGGACTTTGAAGTGAATAATCTATTTTTTGGAAACTTTCATGACCCTAAAGTTGAAAAGTTTATAGGAAACTTCAACAAGGGACAACTGCAATGATTAAAATACTAAAGTACAATGCATTCTCATTCAAAAGTTATTACTCTGAATTATTAATTATGCAGTAACTTCTAAAACAATGGCTTAATGAGACAAAAAAAAAAAAAAAAAAAAACAAACCAGTATTTCAACTGCAGTCATGTCTAGGTAGAAGGCTGTGGAAGAAGCAGGAGTCTCCTGATGATGGACCAGATTATGGACCAGATGATGGAGCACACTCGTGGTGTAAGAATTGTAAACTTGAGACCGGTGGGCATTGACTGAGCAAAACTTGGGCAATACAGCATAAATTTTAGAATTTAGGAAACTTCTAAAGACGTCTAGGACTATTAAGTTTCCAAAATAGAACACTCTAGAAGTTAAAAAGAAAAAAAAAGAACTCTATCTCAGCCCAAACGAGGACACCAAATCAGTAAAGGTGTAAAGGTTAGGATTTTTTTTCCCCATGAGAAATTTGCCAGCTCTCCTATCAAATCAGAAAAATGTCTTACAGATTCAAATAATCAGGGTAGATCCTTATGTATGAAAAAAGATGGTTCCACCTGACACTTCTGATACAATTTGCAGTGTAGTTCTCTACACGACACACCTGTCAATTTGATTTCTCCAGTTAAGCGATGGAAGGAATTCCTTAGAAGCATCTGACCTTTCTGATATTTATCTAAATTGAAAATCAAAATGCTTTGAGATTCACAAGCTGCTCACCCTAATCAATTTTTCCTCTGCCAAGCCATTAACCACATGAAACAGCCCATGAGCCAGAAGGAAAGAGCACACAGATGCACCACAGTGTTCCTAGGATTTGAACAAATTCTCCTCTGCAGTTTGGCCACAGTGATGTTTTTTTCCCATTGCTATGTATAGAAGTGAAAACTGGCTGAAATAGCATTTTAGGAGCTAGAGTCAGGATTCCTGGCTTTTTACCTTGGATAGGCCAGGCCACATGACCTATAGCAAAACACAGGCATCACTTTTCCCCAGGATTTTTGTTTGGATGTAGATGCCGATCTTGACACTTCTTGGAGTGTTTAAGTTCACAGAAACCCTGAGGATTTTCAGCTGAAATCAGTGACAGTATCCTGACATAGATAATTTCTAACTCATCTGAACTTCACAATATAAAGTCACTGAAATGTCTTCAATTTTTAAAATAGATACACTTATGCCTTTATGGAATTACACCTTATTCGCCTCATGAGCAAAAATCGGCAAATTCTCCTTTCTCTGCTCACACTATGTTGTGAGCTGACTCATATTCCAGAATCAGTGCACAGATGGAAGAGGCTAGAGAACATTCCAGGCTTCTTCACTGGTTTTCTTGCTTTTCCAAGAGCCAAGGGTCCACCAGAGCCCTGCCTCTGGCACCACGCAGCTCCTGCTGTCTGGATCCAGTAAGAAGCTGCTGAAAGCCCCTCTGCAAAGTGAGAAACCTGTTTTTATACTGACACTGGATTAGCCTGAGATGAACCACTGAGGACAGGACAGCAGTGGGATAAAGCTCTTACGTCTGTGACTCTGGATTAGGTCTGGTAGGATAGTGCAAACCAGGGAAAGGAGAGGGACATGGAGCAGAAAAGGTGGCCATAAAGCCCCGTGCCTCGTGTGGAGCACTCTGCCACCCCTGCAGAATGCCAGGTGCTGCTTGGGTGAGGGAACTGGCTGGATGAACTGTTGCTTTGTGTGCAGGAGCAGTAGTAAAACTAGCACCAAGAAGGCATTTTCAAAAATCACAGCCTGTAACCAAGGAAAAAAAGCATCTAATGGGTGATCCCATCCAAACTTTATTAGTGACATGACTTTGTCCATGGTACATATGAAAAGGCACCACTGCTACACTGGCTGGCCTCATTTAATCCTTTCCTCACTCCTTAACACAAATACAGACACAGATTTTTAGCCTGATGGCTGCTTAGAGACTGAACGCCATCTGCTGCTGAGTCCTTGTTGCCATTCCTTTTGTTCTTAGAGACAACTCAGTTTATTTACCTGTGAGTAATGCAATCATTCCAAGCCCACGCTGGCAAATCCTTACTATCCTATCTGTAGCTTACAGAAGGCTCTAATTCACAAGGTCAATATATAGATTTATAGGATTATGGCAATCTAGCTTGATCTGCTTTATAAATTGACTCTATGGGTCTGAATGTACCTATTTCAGCTCAGGAAAGCTTCATGTATCCCACTGTCTGTGCAAGTGTGAAGACACAAACATGTGAAAGCACAGACAGAGACATGATGTGATGCTGCATAGTGCTGGGGTGTGAAAGGTCCTTGAAAAAAGAGTAGAGACAGGGAGGAAAGTAAATGAAAAGGCAAAATATCTGTGTTCTGATGGCACACTAATATCTCCCTTAAGACCCCATTATTCTGATAAGAGTTTGGGCTCTTCAACCTCCTGATGTCATTCACCTTCTCTCAGTGCTATAACAACAGGGTTTCAGTCATAAACTATTTTCTATGTTAGCTTCCTGTATTTCTGACTTGTTTCAATCTTTGACTCTCCCTTTTTTCAATCAGTTCCTCCAATGCACCTTCAAGGTACAAAGAAGTAAAGGAAAA